>NC_091709.1:10020000-20020000 GCF_041296265.1 Equus caballus | reverse complement strand
AAAGCAGAATTAGATTCCTTTTTTGGATGGTATTAAAGTTACTTTTCATTCTTAGCCAAGACCACTTAATATTTTTAAAAACATAGTGATTTTTTGGGGGGCTGGCCCCGTGGCCGAGTGGTTAAGTTCACGCGCTCCGCTGCAGGCAGCCCAGTGTTTCGTTGGTTCGAATCCTGGGCGCGGACATGGCACTGCTCATCAAACCACGCTGAGGCAGCGTCCCACATGCCACAACTAGAAGGACCCACAACGAAGAATAAGCAACTACGTACGGGGGGCTTTGGGGAGAAAAAGGAAAAAATAAAATCTTTAAAAAAAAAAACATAGTGATTTTTGATGACAGAAAACAGTGAAAAAGTCAAATAAATTTAGTTGAATATATTAGTTTTTAATAAAGTCCGATCCATGAAGAAAAAAGCAACTTTTAATAAAATGTTCTTATTTTGTTTATTCTTAAGTTATTGTTGTGTCTTAGGGTATGATTTTATTTTCTGTTGTGCCTATTGTTGAGCATTTATGTGTTAATATAAGAATTATAAAATATAAATATAAAATATAATTAAAATATAAAAATTCTGAAATATACCATTGCCAAATCTTAAATGAAACAGATTGACGACATGTCTAAATATGAGCTAAAATGTTGAATATTTCAGATTAATATCACAAGATTTCTCCAAAGCAGTGAGTCACGTGAAGGAGCCCTGCTCACTTTACTGTTATGTGGCCTAGTGGGTAAGAGTCATTGGAGATTCACGGCACACTTCTGCTCTCTGCCTGAGATGGGCTTTCTCTTCTTGTCCTCTTTGTCTCAGAGAACTTCTGCTTTATAAACATTTCCTGATTCTTCCCAACCCCAGGCATATTAGTGCATTTTCCCCTGTTATCCAAATGGAAACTCATATGATACTTTCCCTATGCTTTTGTGGTGATCTTGGTTTAGTTTGTTGTAGAATTTATCATGTGTCACTGAGTGTTTTATTTGGCTCTATCTCCCATATTTGACCATGAAATGCTCAAGAACATTATTTCCACACATATCTGTCTCAGCGTCTGTCACGTTTCTTGATAATTCATGTGCTTATGAGCACAGTAAATAAAAGAGTAACCTCTGCAATTTCATTAAACTTTCCATCTAAATTTTTATCTAATTTTGATCAAAATATATGTGGTTATAATAGTTAGTGTAGTTTGATAACATTACATCTAGTCTTTAGTTTGGTGGGCTTGAGTTCCTACTACCCTGATCTATTGCTGAAAAAGTCACATTTTAACTAATTTGGGCAGAAATCAGGGGAATACAAAATGAGCAAGGCAGCACACTATCAGTCTAGGGCAGCAGGTATGGGCACGAACTTGAGGGTGAACAGCTTTGATTTGATTTGATTTGACCTACCTCTTTGGTATGAGCAACTTATTTTATTGTGTGTTATTGTTTTTTCCTCATTATAGAGATTTTGGAAATTATAGAAATCACTTGTAATCTTATATCCCAAATAAAACTTAACTATTCACATTTTGGGATATTTATTCCTAACTTTTTCCCCATTCTATATGTATATCAATTCCAAAATTGGGACCATGACATATATGTACTTTTGTACGTTGATACTTTTCTTACTTAGCATTTCCATATTATTTCTTCATGTTATTACATTGATTTCAAAAATATTTTGATAACTATATCTTTCTCCAATTATTGTGTCCAGATTATTTTTCAATTTTTCATTTGACAATGCTATGAAAAACCTACTTGTTTATGAAACTTGACCACAACCATAATTAATTTCTTAGGATGGATTACTAAATGACAAATTTGTGTCAGAAGACTTGAGCATAAGGACACAAATACACTGAAGTTGTATCTTCAATTGATACAACTGAAATCTCCTATTGGTTCAAACAGTTTTGAGTTTTTCTTCATGGGTAATCAAATTAGTTGAAAATAATGATAATTATTTTATCATATTCTTATTTTTCTTTGCATCTTATTACTTTACCTAGAAATTCTAACGTTTAAAGTGCTAAATAGTATGTTCTTAGCCTTTTACCTCCAAATTTTAATAGTGAATCTTCTAATTTTTACCCATAAATATGTTAGATATTAGTTCAAGAGGATTTTATTTATTAGATTAGGGAATTTTGACTTATTGATGTGATGAAGATGTTCTAATACTGAAAGTCATTGAATTCTTACTATAAAACTACTTAATAATGAAATATTACTATAATCTGGTATTGAAATTAATTTTATAGTATTTTTTAGAGCTTTACATGGATAGTCATATGTGTGATTGATCTATATTATATATTTTATGTATGGTATATAAACATATATTTTGTTTAAATATTTTCTATATTTTTTTTGGTTTGGCTTTGGTGTCACTTCTGTATTTAATATGTGAATTTCCCTTCAAGGAAATTTCCAGTTAAACTTAAGATGAATCTTCAGGGCTACCCACAAAAAGGAAGAAATAATCCCAACATAATATGCACAAGAGCACACAAGAGTATAAACTCAAGGAGGTCATGGATATTTGACTCTTGTTGACTCTTGCACCCCTGCACATAGAAAAGTACTTGTCCGTAGCATGTTAGTTGAATGAATGAATGAACGTATTTCCTCAATCCATACTGCTTTAGCTGCCTTCCCTCCATAAAATTTTTCTGTAATTCACCATTTTCTTCCTTAACTTGGCCTCACCTGTGCCCTGACTAAGTATCCAATCTCAGTGGCCACCATGTTCCCTTCACACAGTACACTTGAAGATTGTTGAACTAATTGCAGTTCTCTGAATCCAGCGTGCTTTCTCACAACTCTGTGCTTTCCTGAAATTGTTTGCTCCAACTGAAACAGCATTCATGCCATCTTTTGCTTATTTAGCTCCTCTTTTTCCTCCAAGCTTAAGAACTGCCATTATGTGAAGTCTTCCCTGACCACTTCTCTCTGGATTAAATTTCTCTTCCTTGTTCTCCCATCATATGCTGTGCATCCTTCTATTGCAGCATTTTTCCACCATATCATGCATATCTTGCCTGTCTGCTAACTCCTCTGCATCTTCCTCTAATCTGTGAACACCTCAATGACAGAAACTGTCTTTAATCTCTGGGTCCTCAGCACCTCACACAATGTCTTTCACATTCATTATTAATGCATCAATGGGAACATGGATTATAAACCAGTACCCATTCATCTCCTTTGTTCTCCTTTTGTGATTTTGTTTTTACATAAAAAGAATTGAATTTCTGAAAATGTTGACTTTCTTTACATATTTTATTTGAAAAGTAAAAATTAAAATATTGCTTAATAACTGAAAATTTGTGTTCTAAAGGAAACTGGAATTCTAAAAATAGGTTGAGACATATAATTTGTGAGGATTTTAGTTATACTTTTTACTCATTTATGCAGCATCGCTGCTTTCTGCGTCAGAGGTGAACCAAGCATTCCTGGTGGGTTGGGAATCAGTTAACAGAGGATCTGAGTCTGATGGAGGAAGCACTGGTGGTGGCTGTGGGCTTTGCTGATTCAATGTTAACAGTTTTAGGCAAAGTAGATGATCCAGTCAACCTTGGACTAACTCATGCTGTTTTCTATTTCTTTTGCCTTTTTTTATACTGTGAACCTACTCATTAACTGTTGGAAAGAAAGGAACCTAGGGAGAAAGAAATGCAAGTTAGAGCATAGTTAGGGTCATTGTCTCTGAACGAAAAATGGTTCCAAAGCACCTGTCATCTCAATACCAAACTTTTAAATTAACATATATGAGTCTTCTGCTCTTGTTTTCTTATTTCAAAGAAGATTAGATAATCTCTTCTATTTACCATATATTGAACCTAAAGGATAATATTCCTAGAAGAGACAGTATCCTTGAAAGAATTTTCTTTTACATACCCTGTATTTTGGTTTGCTTATTTTCCTTCTTCCCTCTGATTCATTTTTTGCCAATAATACCGACTCTTTCTTTGCCACTTATTCTTTTTATATTCATCTTTCTTTTCACTGTATTGTCAATGTCCATTTTCCTCAGGTAGTAGCATTTTCTCTTGGTAATCTAAAGTATAGAAAATGAGTTTCTAGCTACAACTTACTTTATTACACTTAGGTCTTATCACCCATTGAAAATCCAGATATCCTTATAAAAGTGACATATATTCCTTTATCTCTAGTACTTTTGAAGGTTAATCATAATAAACACTCTTCAAAATTATTGTGAGCATCTTACCTAAAAATGTAGACCATAAGAATTACCATTAAAGCATCTTAATGTTATATTTTAATGATTTATAAATAGAGTTAGAATGAATAAAATATATCTGCAATGCAATGTGAAAATTGGGGAATCCTTCAGTGGTCAGAAGAATAATGCTCTGTCGTAACATAAATTGTAAGTTGATTGTCTATCTACTATGCATAGGACACTGCTAAGCACTGAGAGAAACAAATACATATAATTTAGTGTCTTTGTTCTCAAGGGGTTTATATAGTAGATTATTTATTTTCACTGATTTCCTAAGTTTTTAAAAATGACAATACAGTTCTTTAAAAACACTGATTCTCTTCAATACTATCTGAAATTATGGTGCATATTCATTCTCTTTTAAATCTGAAAAGTTTCTGAGAAGGGAGCATGCGATCTACTATACAATAGATGCTGCTAGAGTAAATTCCTAAACACATAGATTTTGTAAGGAACCTTAGAAACCACTCTCCTCAAGATTCCACCACCCATCTCTTTCATCTCCTTTCCCACTTTACATATGAGAAAACTGAGACTGATAGGGGCTAAACAGGCTGTCTAGGATCAGACAGTTGGGCAATCAAACAGGTTTCTTAAGTCGGCCTGGAACACTCTTTTAAATATAACCTATGAAAATTGGCAGATTAGGGGCTGGCCCGGTGGTGCAGTGGTTAAGTGTGCACGTTCCGCTTTGGTGGCCCAGAGTTCGCCGGTTTGGATCTCAGGTGTGGACATGGCACCGCTTGGGAAGCCATGCTGTGGTAGGCGTCCGACATATAAAGTAGAGGAAGATGGGCATGGATGTTAGCTCAGGGCCACTCTTCCTCAGCAAAAAGAGGAGGATTGGCAGCAGTTAGCTCAGGGCTAAGCTTCCTCAAAACAAAACAAAACAAAAAAAAGAAAATTGGCAGATTTATCTCCAGCCCACGCCAACAGTGATAACAGAGTTATTAGCTTCATCTGGTAACAATTGATATTTTCTGAATAACAATGATATTCAGGTACTGTGCATGGGGCTTAAGCAACAGGAAGAACTTCTATGTGTTTGCAATATGAGAATCTGTCATCATACAGATGATCATAATTTCCTGCCTGGTGAAAATCCCTTGATCACGTACTTCAATAGGAGAAGATAAACTCTCCTCCAAAAATATGAAAACTTCTAATCCAGGTATAGATGAGTACGTAAGTTTGCCAGTGTAGCTGCCACTTGATCTGACTTTATTGCATTTGAGGAGGTTATCATCATTGAGAATAAATAACAATTTATTGATGTATAGTGGGTTTGCTTGACTAAAATGAATAATTTTATTCATTTCTGCTCTTTCACCAGATTAGATATTCTCATTATCATCGAGTTGTTTTATGTTTGACTCACTGTCACATATCTCATTTTATTTGGCTCCTTTTAAGAGAAATTTTTATTTAGAATGGGAATACAGGATCTATTTCCTTGGTATCATCACATTCATGCATTTGATAGAATGGTAGACTCTAGGGAAACTGAAATTTACATTAGTTATTTTTCAAATGTCTATTAAAGCGTACTTATTACATAGTCCATTTTCTTAATAGTAGTCTTACATTCTGACTTTCATTGAAATAGTTGACTTAGATGTAAAAGATTAATTTACAGTAAGTTTGAACATCTAGCTAAAATTGAGCATACTTACAATATCAAATACAGTCGCCTGTCTGGGGCCCACAACATATTCTATATATTGCTGAAAATGTCCAACATTCCAGTTCTAGAAGTTTCCTCACGAAGCAACTGAAACTGGCCAATAATGTTATACCAGGTCATTTAAACATCTATTATGGTAAAAGAAATATAGGTAAAAGACGTAATGGTACTTCTCGGTTCTGAAGCCAGAAAGCCAGCTTTTCTACTTTCTAGGTTGGCCTTGGGCAAGTTACCCAAAGAATCTTTATCCACCCAAGACTCTTTGTCTGCCCCTGTAAATGAAGATGGTGATGATTCCTAGGCCTGCAGAACTGTTGTGGTGAATTAAATAAGAAAATTCATTTAAAGAGATTAGTATGGGGCCAGCATAACTGTATGCATAACTTAATTAGATTATGCCAAATAATGCTCTTAGAAAACTAAACTAGATATTTTTCTAGCTATTCGCTTTGAACTTCCTACATCTTAGTGAGCACATAAGGATATGGTTTTTCTAAAATTAAATTTTCTATAATAACCGTGATGATTAATTTTATGTGTTAGTTTTACTGGGTCATAGGATACCCAAATATTTAGCTAAATGTTATTTCTGGATGTGTCTGTGAGGATGTTTCTGAGTGAGATTAGGATTTGAGTTGGTGGACTCAGTAAAGCAGATTCCCCTCCCCAATGTGGGTGGGCATATCCACTTGCTGAGGGACTAAAAAGAACAAAAGGCAAGGAAGGGAGAATTTGTCCCTTTTGCCTAACTGCTTGAGCTGGGTCATCAGTCTTCTCGTGTGCTTGTACTGTGATTCACACCATTGGCTTCCTTGGTTCTCAGGCCTTCAAACTAAGACTGAACCACATCACTGGTTTTCCTGGGTCTTCCTGGCAGACTATGGGACTCCTTAACCTCCGTAATCACATGAGCCATTTCTTATGCTAAAGCACTCTGTCTCTGTCTATCTATCTGTCCATACTATTGGTTCTGTTTCTCTGGAGAATTTTGACTACTACAATAATTAATACAATAATGTAGTTATAATTGTTAAGCATCTGCTCTATGTCAGACATTTCTAGTAAGTATTACATGTACATTCAGTGTTACACGTGCATTCAGTCATTTATTACTCACTAAAACCCTGTGAGGTTGAGTTCGCTATCCCATTGTACATAGGAGATAACTGCCCTGAGAGATGATTTGTAAAAATCCAAACTGGAATTCATGCAATGGTCCATTTGATATAAGATCCCACTCTCTTCCTAGGAGCCCTGATTGTTCGTTTGTTTCCTTTTATATTTAGGTTGGGAAGATTCACCCTGAGCTAACATCTATTACCAATCTCCCTTTTTTCGCTGAGGAAGATTCACCCTGAGCTAACACCTGTTACCAATCTTCCTCTTTTTGTATGTGAGCCACCACCACGGCATGGCCAGTGATGAGTGGTGTAGGTCCTCAACCAGGAACCAAACCTGGGCCACAAAAGTAGAGTGTGCCAAACATAACCACTAGGCCACCAGGGCTGGCCTTTTATAGTTTATTATATGTATTTGTCCATAAACTTTTCTAGGTCATAGACCCATTATTACCATGCTTTCTGGTATGAAATTTGGGTCTTTAACAAGTTTTCTCATTAAAACCTTTGGACAGATATCTCACCAGAATAAAGGAAGCCTACTTCAGCTTAACTCTCCCACTGATTAACAGTAAACACTCTGGGGACCAGCCCAGTGGCGTAGCATTAAGTTTGCATGTTCTGCTTTGGCAGCCCAGGGTTCGCCAGGTCAGATCCTGGGTGCGGACATTTGTGCTGCTTTTCAAGCCATGCTGTGGCAGGCGTCCCACATACAAAGTAGAGGAAGATGTGGACAGATGTTAGCTCAGGGCTTAATCATCCTCAAAAAAAAAAGAGAGAGGAAAAAAAAAGTAAACACTCTGGACAAAACACCACAAATAAATAGAAAGGAAGAAAGGAAGAAAGGAAGGATGGAAGGAAGGAAGGAAAGATTCTGAAAAATAAATAATAGCACTAAGATAGAAGAGATAAGTCAGAACTTGAATAACAGCGGTGATAAGTTTCCTGGGGTTTCATTTTCTTCCTTTGTCTCCTGGCTTTGAACTGAGGGCAAGCCAAACCAAACTTGGTAATGATCATGGTCAGCAAAACCTGGCCAGAGGACCAGGGAGAAAACAGCCTCAGTGTAGATTATGGCGGAAGCCTTCATTTTTTTTTTCCCTTTTGCCTCTCCCAGCACTGTCCAGGGACCAGCCCCAGTGATGTAGCTATACTTTCCCAGTGCAGCAGGTGCATGAGACCCAAGAGAAAACCCCTCCCTTTAGATAGAGGAACCACAGAAAGGGTACCCTATTGTGCCAAGAGCATGGGGGAGGAGGATCCGTATAATGTTTCTCTTTCTCTTGTCTCACTGTTCTGCTTCTAGTTGTCCAGGTCTGTGCAAGGGTTCAGAAAGCTAAATCTCTAAAAGAACTCTATATTTTAGCCAGATAAATCACAAAAAGGAGACTCTGGAAGCAAGAGAGGGAGCGATAAATACACAAAAAGAGAGAGCTGGAGAAGGGAATCCATAATTTTGTGTACAAACCAACACAAGTCCCAAGCTTACCCCCCGAGCTGTACTTGGACAGAACCCACCCAAAGAAAGATAGCAAAGGCTGCAAGAGAAGGAATATAGAAAGCTCAATCCAAGTTCCAGGCCAGCTCCTGAGAGGCTCATGTAAGGTGCAGACACAAACGACATAGCAAGAGCTTTGAACACTGGACAGATCTTTAAACCACTTTCTGAACAAGGCAAAACAGACCTTACAGTCTGGACTAACCAGGTGATTGCTAAAACAAACAAACAAATTAGCATTCTTCTCATAAATTTAGCAGGACCTAAAGTCTCAAAACATTATATTCAAAGTGTCCATAATAGAATCCAAAATTATTCCATGTACCAACAACCAGGAAACCAACTGTCAAGGGAAAAGACAGTACACAGATGCCAACCTGAAGTGACCCAGATGTTGGAATTATCAGAAGATGACCTTAAAGCAGCTATTGTAACTATGTTTCATGAGGCAAAGGTAAAAAAAACTGAAAAAATAGACATTCCAAACCAAAAAATAAAAAGTATTTTAAAAAATGGAAATTTTAGTATTGAAAAATATAATATTTAAAATTTTTAAATTCACCAGGTGAATTCAGGAGCAAAATGGAGTTGAGAAAGGGAAAGGTCGGTGAATCTTGCAAACATAAATCAAAAGAGAGCTTCAAGCCAAGGTAGGATGGCTGAACCCCTGTTAAAGCAATAGAATGCCTAATGTTAGTGCCACTGGCTCTGAACCAACTATATAAAATTCATCAAAGAAAATAAAACCACATAGTGTAAAGGTGAGGAACATTACAGTAGGGAATATGTGCATTTCATTTCAAGCATAACTAGCTTTGAGATTATGTACAAGGTACAAAATTCTTTGACTCTATGTTTCTTCATCTTCACTTCATAGGTTGTTGTGAGGATTAAATGGAATAAGATATATAAAAGTATCAAATTCAGTGAAGTGTACCTAACATGAATAAACTAAATGCTAATTCTCCTAACTTTTTCATGTCTTACTCCTGAACTATATTTTGAAATATTTATGGTTCTAGTCTAAAGCTCCTTTGAGATAAGTAGCATGTAGAAGAGAATTTACAATGCAATTTCTCTAAAAATTGTTTGATCATGCAACCCTTCTTCTTATGAAACAAATGGCAACATATTATAGAGACCTCAGCTTGAGAAAGGTGATTGAAAAGATTTTCTACATCATGTGTCTGTAACAAGTCTACCAGAAAGTTCTATCCCCAAACCACGCCTTTCAGATCTCTAGCACTGCTCTTGGTCCTAGTATTTTGGTTTATACCTACAGTCAATAAAAGGAACAACTTTGTGTAAAACAAGTCCGTATTTTTTTGAAAACTCCAATCCTGGATGTTTTTATTACCCAAAATCCATTACAAAAATACTTCAAATAACTGATTCATCTCAGAAATTAGGGGCAGGAAAGCATGTTTTCCCTCATGAAAGAGTATGCTTCCTAGACGTGGAAAATTCTCACATCCCATTTATTTCTCCTACAGAGGTGTCTGTAGTAAAAAACAGAGATAAGACTTATGCTCAAATGTGGAAATCTTAGCCAGAGTTTTTAAATGTTTTTTCTTTGTCTGTAGGTCTTAGTAGCTCGCTTTGAATGGCATTGATTTTATTGTAAGCTGTCAAAAAGACTTTCTGTAAATAAAAACCATGAGTCCTCTGTGACACATGTTGCTTCTCAAAAATGGTTTTTGTGTTATATATTCTTTTAATTTTTCTCTTCCTTCCTAGCATATTGCCTGATTGGTAAATTCTGGAAATCGACAGCACAGCCTCACTTTTTTTTTTCTCCATGCAAGTCCCATCTTTGTGACCACTGTCACCCCTGGTGCCTGGTAGCGAACTGATGGTGAGGTGTCTCATATCTTGAGTAGATAAGTGTATACAACCTCTGGACATTGGGCAATTTGCATTATTATACAGAAGCCATATTTTCAAATGGCTGCTGTGTTCCAGGGACTTGGCCAGATTCAGGGATACAAGGATTAATGACTATTGTATTGCCTGCAAAACGTTCATAGAATATTCAGTGGGTAGTGACAAAATCACAGTAGCATATGATAAATTTTTACAACCTGGGCATGAAGTACTAGAACGCAGAACGGTGCATTTTTATGTTGATTTAAAACTTTGAGTGAAAAATACTGAAATTTGTGGAAAAGAATCCAGGAAAATCTTTCTCTGAGATCAGAAAAATCGATCCACTAGCAGGACGGGTTTAGATTCCTTAGAACTCTGCAGCATCTGGGCGACAAATAAAACTGTTTTTTACATTTCTTCTCTTAACGTATATATTTACTAATTTCTTGTTTCCAAACAAGAGTTGTTAAATATCATTCAATTATATTCAAAATTTAACCAAAATGAAACCTGCTATTGTAACTCTCTTTTAATCATTATAACAGCCAATAATGTGTGGATTATTCTCACTTTATGGAAGAGCGGCCAAAGGTAGAGAAGTTAAATGTCTTACATAAAACTACTCAGCTAGTAAGGGGAAAGCTAGAATTTGAACCCAGCTCCTCTGATTTGAAAAGCTTATTCTCAATGCTTTATACTGCAGCCATTGCTCGTCATTTTAGTTTTGCAATAGACTCCAAATCTTTTAAGAAAATGAAGAAAATGATAAAAAAAAAATTTTCTGTGGAAGTAATTCTAGCCACCAATTTCTGCATTACTCCTAGTGTATATTCCTAGTTTTTCTCACTGGTTGCTTCCTTTTATATCTAATACCTGATGTACTTCTCAAATGCCTTATATATGAGACAAAAAATTTAAGGAAGTGATCCTTTATTACATAATAGGCACTTTTTTTGGAGGGAGTTGGTGAGAAGTATGTTAAATTGAGTAGGATAAACATATAAATTTGACTGTATAGTTTATTCAAGTGGAGGAAAAGAACAAATACGAGTTACATTTTTGGTACCCTACAGTAACCTGTCTTTTCAAGAACAATTGGACTTAATTCTGTCTGTTCAGATTTACACACACTTGGAAGAATTTCATCCTAACTAAATGGCAGACAAGTGCTGAAGTAGTGCAGTGAGCAATATTGATGTGTTTGGGCTAAATAGCTATTGATGACATTTTGTGAGTATCTTGTTTATGAATATGTTAATTAAAAAATACAAGGCTTGACTACCCTGCTGGGTCATCTGGTAAGACGGTAGAGTAATTTATTTCACATTTCTTCTTAATGTTCCTTTCTATTTTTATTTTGAGCTTATCACCTTTTTCTCCTAGCAGACGAAGGAGATGTTGTATTCTAAATACTACTTGTAAATTCCATCTCCCTCCGAAGTCAGCTGATTTCTTTTATATCTTCCCTACCAGCTGCAAGAGAGACAGACAAGATGACGCCTTTCTACTGTCAGACACTGACAGAGCAGAGAAATATAGACAGATGGATAACAGATAGTAGGGTTCTAAGTACCCTACAATTTATTGAGGCAAATGGAGGAGAGTTGAGTGGCAAATTACCTACACTGTTCACAAACCAGCAGGCAGCCCTGTTTGCCAGCTATCCAAATTGTTTCTGGGTAATTTGGCACATTTCTACTGTGTTGTGCTATATCTAAAGGTATGACTTTGAGCTTTGAAAATCCCCTGTTGTGAAAGATCTGCCCAACAGCAAGCAAAACTTGGGATGTGATATTCAGGGAAATACACATATCTTTGTTTGATCATCCCAAAAAGAAGATTTAAGGTATGATCTTTTAAAGTATTAAAAGGAAGAAATAATTAATTTTAGTCAGTATTTATACTTTTCCATTTTAAAACCTCACCATCTACAATATTCATGCATCTTGGAAATTTGAATTTGATGAGGATGTTGATGAATCTCAGATAGGAAGTTACTTTGCAAACCTGTAGTTTTCCAACCCTGCAGCAGATTTAAATGAGAATCACATATAGGAATGCTAAAAGCTAGAGAATAACAAATTGATGTCTTACTGAAATTGTTTCACAAGATAATCTGGGGAAGAAAAAGGAGTTTGGTGAGGAAATCTGGAGTTTAAATTAGCACAGATAAAACAATGTTAAGCAGGTGTTTCTACCATAGGATTTTGTAGAGCCTATTACAAATTATTGTTCATTGTGTATCTCTATGAAGGGAACATGGAAAATTATCTTTCTCAGGATACCACTAATTTTACCAGATGTTGTGATACATGGAACACTCTTTGGAATAAGTGCCATAGACAATAATGTGACTCAGCTACCTTAGTAGTTTAGTCAAAATATTTACTTTGCTTGTTTGGTTTTTTCTTTCAAAAAGGACCCTTGCCCTTCAGAGCATTTATGTTCACACTGAAAACTTTCACTCAAATATAAAAGATATTTTAAGTTGGAAAAGTTATTATCATTATTTGCATGATAGATATTTGAAACCAATGCTTCCTAAAATAACTTAGAGCAGCTCACTCAGAATTAATGAAATATAGTTTAATAGCCTGCTAGATATCAAATGGTATAATTGGCACTAGTGATGTAACATGGAACAATGTAGAAGTGGTCATCAGCTTCATGGGTCTCTAGCCTAGCTAGTAAATGATCACAGTTTACCTGCTGACCTCAAAAGCATTGTGATAGGGGCTGGCCCTGTGCCTGAGTGGTTAAGTTCTCGTGCCGTGCTGCAGGCGGCCCAGTGTTTCGTTGGTTCGAATCCTGGGCATGGCCATGGTACTGCTCAACAAACCACGCTGAGGCAGCGTCCCACATGCCACAACTAGAAGGACCCACAATGAAGAATATACAACTATGTACCGGGGGGGGCTTTGGGGAGAAAAAGGAAAAAAAAATAAAATCTTTAAAAAAAAAAAAAGCATCACGATATAAAATGCTCCAAACTGGAGAAATCATCTTTCCCATCCTATACTGCAAACCCATTCCTCCCCCACTGTTCCATATTTCAGTAAAATAGCATCATCGTCTATTAAGTTACTCAAGTTAGAAAGCTGAAGTAACCTTGACTTTTCCATCCTCCTCACCTCCCACTGTCAGTCAATCATTAAGTCTTATTAGTTCTAATTCCTAAACATCTTCCAATTTCTGATACTCCCTTCAATCATCACTGCCTCCGTTCTAGTATATTATCATCTTTTATTTAGGCCACTTCTGTAGTCTACGGACTTGTGTCCCCATATTCACTTCCCCTCCTTCCCGTTCAGTCTCCCATTTCTAGCAAAGGTTATATTCTGGTAGTACTTTCTTCATCGCCTAGCTAACATGTAGTCATTATACAATTTTCAGCAGAAATATCACTTCTCAGAGATGTAATACCCAAACTTTATACTGGCTTGGTTCTTCTTATATTACGCTTACACACTACCTTGAATGACTTTTTTTGTAACGATGATTACCCTTTTCATAAATTGGTGAATGCCAGTCTATGTTACTAAATTGTAGGCTCCACGAGGACAAGGACCAGGTAGGTGCACCCTCGTCCACAACTCTAGAATCAGTACCTAGCTTAGTTACTGATACATAGAAATGCCTGGAAGTCATTCACTTACTCTATGGCATTGTTTCTGTTGCTCTTACAGGGTGGAATGGCCATAGCCCTCTTTTTCATCTATACCTTCCCTCCAAATTAAATATCCATCTGTCGAGATCCTGACCAAATGTACTTCCTTAGTGAACTCTTTCATTATCGCCAACGTCCCTAACATGTTCAGAATTAACCACCCCAAAGAATACTTTTTCCTCCATTTAGCGTCAATAATGATATCTATCCCCCTCCACAAACACACACAACAATAATATTTAAAGCAAATGCCTTGCAGCTTACCTTGTGTAAAGAGAACTTTCATTAAGAACTTTTTTTTAACAGAAATCACTTTTGCTGATTCTCAGTTTATCCTGTTATGTAGAAGGAGGTCTTTCTCTGTCTTCTAGACACACATATCCTACTGCCTAGTTTGTTGTCACCAACCACTGTCTCACACTTAAAATGTCCAAAGGAGAGTTCTTTATTCACCCTCAACCTGTGCCTCCTGAATCTTCTCCCTCTCATTAAATGGTACCACCATTCATTTTCCCAGGTAGAAACTTTGGCATTATCTTTGGATCTTCACTTTCTCTCACCAACTCTACTCCTTCTAGCAAATCTAACAAGTTCTGTTACTACCCTCTCCAGTCATTTGATTCAATGTTTTTTTTTTTTTCATATATCCACTGCAACTATCTTATTCAGGCCTCCATCATTTCTTCCCTGGTTCTTCCAATAATTTTCTAAATGGACTTCCTGAGTTTCTTTTCACTCTTGACCAATCCACTCACTAGATAAGAGCAAATGAAATATTTTGAAAACATACATGAGACCACACAATTCACTTGCTTAAAAACCTTCAGTAGTTTTCCATATCACAGAGAATCAAAGAAAAACATCTTACCATGCTACAAGGCCCGGCATTATATGATCCTTAGTAGCATGTGAACCTCCTCTTCTGCAACACCCACCATCCTGTATCTCCCTCACTGACTTCCTTTCAGCTCCGGGTACAGGTCAGCCTTTTCCAGGCTTTGCTCCTGACGCTCTTGCCTGAAGTGCACCTTCCCTACATTCTATGTGACTAGCAACTTCACTTCCTCCAGGGCTCAGCTGAAATGTCAGCCTCCCTGGATTTCTCTGGCAATACTATCTAAAATAGGATACCTTCTTCCTTTCAATATCTAAATTTTTGTTTCCTTCATAGCCATTATTACAATTTGCAATTATTTTTATTTACCACTTACTTATTTTTTGCCTGGATTCACTCGTGAAATGTAAGATTCGTGGGTACAGGAGCAATATCTGTTATTTCTACAGTACCTATGAGAGAATTTTATTTATCTGGCCCTTTAATCAATGATTGTTGAATGAATTAAGGCATTTGATTGAAATAGTTAGGATCATTATTTGCAATATAAGTAAAAATATGCTCAGTAGAGAACTATACCTGGGTTTGAATGCTGATTTAGGAACTTAATAACCTGTGGTCTGGACAAGTCATGTAAACATGTAAAGCCACAGTAGTACTTTCCTTCCCTCTAAAACAAACATGTAGATTTTGTCATAAGGACGTTTTGTGATAGTGTATGTAAAGTACATAGAGCAAAGTTTTCCGTACATACAGCAGGAGCTCAATAAGGAAAGCGATGTATTTTATTTAACTTTCAGTAGTAAATAGTAGTTGCAATATTAGTAGTAGTATCAAGACTTTTTGTCTTAACAATAGAAATGCTACAATTAGACCAACAAGGCTATATTAATCATAAAAAAGAATTATAGGTTAAGTTTTATAAGAAAGAAAATAAAGTAGATTTCCGATTTTTTTAATGTTTGATTGTTTTTTTAATTTGCTTTAGATTATAAGTGTACAGTAACATACCTAAGCATCTACTTTTAAGAACAATGAAAAGAAAGGAAATTCAAATGAGTCGACTCATTAGATTTTGCCATGATTTCTGAAATATGGCTTTTGTTATGCTGGGAATTCAGAGCTCCATAACTCTCTACCAAATTCCATGCTTTTAAAATGCAACCCCAACATCCCTGAATCATGATAAGTAGTGTACATTTCTGAAGATGTGTTCCATAGTGTATGTTAATTATATTTGGGATATTTCCCATGCTTCAAATGAAATATTTTGACTATTTTTCTCTCAAATAATCACTTAGGTTCCACTGCACTATTTAGACAAGGTTAAAAACTTTCATTCTTTTTTTAATAGTCATTTCCTCATTCTCTAGCTAGCTTTTAACCTCACTGCCATTTTGACATGGAGATTAAAAATATCCTGCACCAATCATAAGATGTTTGACCTTTTATGTCCTAAAAGAAAAGGGTATAGAAAAAGATGATATTATCTGTAGGGGGAGTATGTTCAACTCCATAAAAAATCTCTGTGTGCCACAATTTTTGTCATGTAGCTTTGTTCCCAGACCACTTTTCTCTTGCGTATTTGTGTCATGAGGATGTTTGATTCAATTTTATGTATTTATATGTCTCTATTTCTAACAGGAAGCATTAACAAGGAGGAAAGATGAGGAGCTTTTGAGTTCAGTATATGAGAACTGGGGCATGTATGGCATGCTTAGTTTGGAAAGAAGAAGGGTCAGGAGCAGGTGGTTAGATAATTAAGTCATAGCAGCCTGAAAACTGAATTCATGTATTTTCAAGGAAGAAAGAGCAATAGCATTTCCTATGATCTCTCTGCATCTCATAACCAATTTACATAGGCCTTTGCTAGTCAATTTGTTTGTGCAATTGTTTGTTTATTTAGCCAATTACTATCTGTCTCTTATGCTTTGCTGTGACATTCCTGGACACACACATTCTTTAATTCATGATCCAGAAACTTGAAATGTGTTGTTCTCCATATTTATTTCTCAAATAGCAGAAAGAACACTATTGGCTTAATTCAGTGATTATTTTCAACTGCAGTTTTCTGGATCTGGAGTGTGATGGGTTGAGACAACATGGGAATAGGCTCAATTCAGGATTAGGTTTTGTTATCCTATTTAGTGATTATAACTTCTAGACCCTGCTCAAATATCTATTAACCCCTGTGTCCCTCCAGTAAGCCTTCTAAATGCTCTGCAAGCTGACAGTTCCATATGGACCTCATTGTGCTCCATAAGACTTCTCACTTGTCAACATTGCTTATCACTCTGTCACCATCGAATGCCCTTGGAATGACTATAGTAGATCTAAAGTTAGGGACCATAAATTAGAGATCCAAAATTAATGTCCTTTCTTGGATTGCACACAAGTTTTTTTTGGAAAAAGGACACATATCCCAAAATGATTTCAGTATTTTAGTGGTTTGAATAATTCAAAGTGGTTTTAAATTTTCAATTGCTACATAAGATTTGAGCCAGTTATTATCCCTGGAAATATTTTTCACCTGTTCCTGCTATCTCTTGCTGTATAAAAAATTACCTAGAAATTCTGTGGCTAAACATAGTGACTATTTTATTATCTTATAATTTCGTGGGTGAGGAATTTGAGTGGAGCTCACATTGGTGAGTTTCTGTTCCAAATGATGCCAATTGCTTTGCTTGCTGGTAGTGAGCTGACAAAGGGACTGTTCAAAATGTTCTAAGAGGTGACACTTACATATGTAGTGCTTTCTCAGTGTTACCTGAAGTCTGGGCTCAGCAGGGACTGTCCAGCAGTGTGCCCACAAGTGGTATCTCCAGGATAGCAGTCTCAGGGCACTCAGACTTCTTCCATGGCAGCTGAGAGCTCCTCCAGCATTGAAAGCAGTTCAGCAGAAGCTGTAAGTCCTCTTATGACTGCACCTCAAAATCATAGAATATCACTTCTGATCTCTTCTGTTTGTCAAGCAAGTCACCAAGACCAGTCCAAGACCAGTCCAAGTTTAAGAAAAAGGACTTTTCTGCTACAACAGGCTAGCCTGGGCTGGTTAACATGCCAACAATGGGGTTCAAAGAGAGATGATAGAAGTGTGCAGTGCCTCTTGAGGTCAGGACCAGCATGTTAGCACAAAGCAAGTTGTAAGACCAGATTTAAGGGGTGGGAAAATTAGCTCCAACTCTTGATGGGAGGAGATGCAAAGTTATATTTCAAAGGCTGTAGACTCAGAAGATGGTAAAGATTTCTAACCACTTTTTCAGTCAACCTGCCACAATTGTTCCATGTTATCTTTTCTAGGCTTTTATAAGTAAACACAAATATAAACATAAAAAGACATAGGTTTTATATATACATATTTGTATATTACAGGTATACTCTCAACAATGGCTTGGTTAAACATTACTTGCTCCTTTTTTTTTTTAAAGAAAAATAATCTAGTGGATTGCTGGAAAGATGGCAGCTCCCAAATTTCCAAAGGAATCCTGAGATAAAAGAACAAACCTGGAGGTATCACGTTCCCTCATTTCAAAAAACACTACACAGCTATAGTAATCAGAACAGCATGTGGCACAAACACAGACACTCAGATCAATGGAACAGAATCAAGAGCCAGAAATAAACATACCCATCTATGGACAGGTAATTTTTGACAAGGGAGCCAAGAATATACAATGGAGAAAGGAAAGTCTCTTCAATAAATGGTTTGGAATAACTGGACAGCCACATGCAAAAGAATGAAAGTAGACCATTATCTTACACCATACACAAAAATTAACTAAAAATGGATTAAATACTTGAATGTAAAATCTGGAACCATTAAAATTCTAGAAGGAAACACAGGCAGTACACTCTTTGACATCAGTGTTAGCAGCATGTTTTCAAATACCATGTCTGACCAGGCAAGGGAAACAAGAGAAAAAATAAACAAATGGGACTACATCAAACTAAAAAGCTTCTAGATAGCAAAGGAAATCATCAATGAAACAAAAAGATAACCTAAAAGTTGGGGGAAGATATTTGCAAACCATATATCAGATAAGGGGTTAATATCCAAAATATATGAAGAACTCATATATCTCAATAACAAAAAAAAAAAAACAAACAACCCAAATGAAAAATGGGCAAAAGACCTGAACAGATATTTTTCCAAAGAAGATACATAGATGTCCAACAGGCACATGAAATGATGTTCAACATAGCTAATTGTTAGGGAAATGCAAATCAAAACTATAATGAGCTATCACCTCATGCCCATCAGAATGGCTATAATTAACAAGACAAGAAATAACAAGTGTTGGTGAGGTTGTGGAGAAAAGGGAACCCTCATACACTGCTGATGGGAATGAAAACTGGTGCAGCCACTATGGAAAACAGTATGGAGATTACGCAAAAAATTAAGAATAGAGGGGCCGGCCCTGTGGCAGAGTGGTTAAGTTCACATGTTCCACTTCTCGGAGGCCCCCTGGTTTGCAGGTTCCGATCCCGGGTGCGGACATAGCACTACTTGGCAAAAGCCATGCTGTGGCATGGGTCCCACATATAAAGTAGAGGAAGATGGGCATGAATGTTAGCTCATGGCCAGTCTTCCTCAGCAAAAAAAGGAGGATTGGCAGTAGTTAGCTCAGGGCTAATCTTCCTCAAAAAAAGAAAAATAGCATATGATCTCACTCATAAATAGAAGATAAAAACAACAACAAACACATAGAAACAGAGATTGGATTGGTGGTTACCAGAGGGGAAGGGGGGAGGGTGGAGGGCAAAAAGCACGACTGGGCACAGGTGTATGGTCTTGGATGATAATTAGTCTTTGGGTCGTGAACATGATGTAGTCTACACAGAAATCGAAATATAATGATGTACACCTGAAATTTATATAATGTGGGGCCAGCCCGGTACTATAATGGTTAAATTCATGAGCTCTGGTTTGGCTGCCCGGAGTTCTGATTTGGATCCTGGACATGCATCTACACGCTGCTCATCAAGCCATGCTGTGGTGGCATCCTACATACAAAATAGAGGAAGATTGGCACAGATGTTAGCACAGGGCCAATCTTCCTCACCAAAAAAGGGGAAAAAAATATATAGTGTTATAAACTGATGTTACCTCAATAAAACACACACACATTTGAACTAATTTAAGTAAGCATAACTGAATTCCATTCAAGTAAAAATATTTAACATGCTCTAGGTTCAAATATTTTAAATCATAAAAATAAATTACCCAGCTGCGCAATGATATGAAAAAAAAAAACTATTACCATTACTTTAATTTGAATTTGTTTGATTACATGTAAAATTAAATATATTTCCACATGTTTATTGTTACTTGTTAGTAGTATTTATGATTTGCTGAGATGAGAGAAAGGAGACAAGGAATTATTTGGGAGAATTTTGCAATTATGCATTAGAAAGAAAATGAGCAGTAGAGCAGAGCATCACCAATGGTCAATACAGGAATAGGAGAGAAAAACCATCGTGAGTACAGGACATTCGTGGCATGGACCCTGGCTGAATGTAGAAAGAGAGGGACAACTGAACATCAAAGACACTTTGAGCAAGACTGAAAGAATGAGGGTGCCACTAACAGAAATTGTGACGTGTGGAGGAGAAAGTGATTTTATGAAAAAGTTCACTCTTGACTATATTGACAATAAGATGCAATCAGAACATCAAATGGAGATATTAAACAGGCAGTTGACAAGCTATGGAGATGAGTTAGTTTTTTTATAAAAGTGATGGTAGGAAAGAATTTTACTCTCCAAGGGGATAAATGTTATTTTCCAAACAAGAGAAACACAGATATTTGGTAATGCCATGAAGCATACTGCATTTAAGGAACAGAAGAAGGAAGGGAGATGAGCAAAAGAGACGCCATGGATTAACTGTATTATAGAACAATTTTTTCTTCACTCCCCAAAACTGTTATTTCAAGCCGTCTCTTACATCAACCCCCTACTGCACTTGCTCTCAACTGATGATCATTTCTCACACTTGATTGTTAAGAATAAAAGCTCTCAGGGGGTCATTAGGTTAGTGAAAATACTCCGTATAACACCTCAGTGATGGATACATACCATTATGGTTTTGTCCAAACTCATAGAACGTACAAAACCAAGAGTGAACCGTAATGTTAACTGTAGACTTTGGGTGATTATGATGTGTCAATGTAGATTTACCACTTGTAACAAATGTACAAATGCTGGTGAGGGATGTATCATAGAGGAAACCATGTATGTGTGAGGGCAGAGGGTATATTGGAAATCTATGTACCTTGCCCTGAATTTTGCTGTGAACCTAAAACTGCTCCAAAAGAATAAAATCTTAATAAACAAAATTTTGAGGGATTATATATAACAATCTGGAATCTGGGCATGGTTCGTTGAAAAAAAAAAGATTCTGGTTAAAAGATTAAAAAAGTAAGAAGTAAAAAAATAAATAAATCTCTCTGCTACTCTTACTTTTCACTACCAAACACAAAACTCAGTTATTATTCTACCCATCTTGTCTTTATTCTATCATTTACAGTGAAACGAGTAGCCCTTTTCCTTTCAGAAGCATTCTATTCCTCTCAGAAGCATTCTATTCCTCTCAGAAGCATTCTATTTCCTCTCAGTTGATTCTATTACTTCTTACCCTCTCAGTGACTCACCCCTCACCAGCCCTTCTCTCTTAGGCATCATTTGCCTCTCTTTCTTCCAAATCATTCCCATAAGTAAAGAACTATTCCCTAGTATATCCCATATGAAATAATAAAAAACATCTTTGGCTCTTATATCTGTCTCCACATAGCAATAAAAAATGGAGTCTGCAAACTTGAGTTATTTCACACCTGGATCTTTCATAACCAATCCCTTCCAGTTCTACTCTCCTTATCTCTGACGATAATTTGGGCACTGAGGTTGCAAACTGGTTTTCTAGAGGGTTTCTGTAGGCTGCTCCCTCTGTCTATAATGAATGTTTCCATCCGTTTTGCTATCTACATAGCTGCTCCTTATTTTGCCATATAATTGTCATATTCTCAGAGGGTCTATTGTGAGTTGAATTATATTCCCCCAAAAGATAGGGTGAAATCCTAAAACCTGTTACCTGTTACTTGTGAATGTGACCTCTTTTGGAAATAGATTCTTTGCAGATGTAATCAACTTAAAATGAGGTCATTATGGTGGCCCCTAATCCAAAATGATTGGTGTCTTTATAATAAGAAGGATAAATTTAGACACAGAGACAGACATGCACAGAGGGAAGATGGAAGACGATGTAGAGACATACAGGGAGAAGATCGTCATGTGACAATGGAGGCGGAGATTGGAGTAATGCATCTACAAACCAAAATTCCAAGAATTGCCAGCAATCGCGAGATGCCAGGAGAGGTAAGACAGGATTCTTCCACACATTCTTTGGAGAAAGCACAGCCCTGCTTACATCTTGACTTCAGACTTCTATCCTCCAGAATTGTGAGAGAATACATTTCTGTTGTATACCTAGTCTGTGGTGCTTTGTTAGGACTGCCCTGGGAAACTAACATAGGACCTCAAATCTCCATGCCAACTAAACCTGTTTTATTTTGGATTATCCTTTATTGAGTATTTTTTTCCTTCAAACCCTTATTATACCAGAAATCTTTGCATAAATTAGTTTATTTTGGTATTTGTGGTTTCCTTTTTTGCAGTCAAGGACCACTTGTTCCACATTCACTCTTACATCCCCAAGTCTCTGCCTGATATACAAGCGGAAATCAATGCATTATTTGCTATAAACATGAAATGAGGTACAGTGTCAGAGAAGTCAAGGAAACAGTAACTCCAAGTAGAAAATTGTGATTAACAACGTCACGTCAAGTGCTGAAATGGAACCAGAAACAACAAAGGGGATTTTGTTATCTTGTGGAAGCAGTTGGTGCCCTTTGAGAGAGCAGTTTCAGGAAGGTGGGTATGGCAGAAACCATATTCTAAGAGCTGAACACTGGATTGGCAATGAAGAATTGTAGGACACAGGTGTAGTATGACCTTTCAAGAATGCTGGCAGTGAAACAAGGAAGAGTAACAAGCCAGAGGCTTGAATTTTCCTTGTGTCTCTATCTAAATAAAATGCCGAAATAATATTCAAATGTTAAGGTAGGTTTGTTGTTTATTAACGATAGTAGAAACCCTCAGGATTCTAGATTTGAGGAGAAAGAATTCAATGGAATGAAACAAGGGACTATTATGAAGCAAGGTCTTGAAAAATGTAAGAGAAACCAAAATCAGTAACAAGGATTGAGTTGATGTCTTTGCAAAGTCTCTTACTTAGGAATAGGAATAATTGAAGTTAATGATAAAAATACAGAAGGTGTCATAGAGGGCCTCATGAGTGGCTTTTATTTTGCTTTTTGTTTTGTGTTTTCTTTTTTGAACATATCTTATCTCCCTTACTAGATTGTAAACACTTTCAGATGCAAGACTCCTTCTATACATAAGAATTGGCATAAAAAGGATATTTTAAGTGAAATCCTCTTGTCTAAGTCATACCTAGTTTGTATTGAGTAGTAGAGCTTTTGTTCTCAATTTTATGTCCAACTTTAAACCTGTTAGGTATTTTAACCCTGGCAAGGGATGAAAAGTTATTTTCATTAAGTCATTATCTATTAAGAGAAAAGCTAATGTTAATTGTGAGGGTCTAGAGGTTAAGATAAGGTGCTATCACGGCTATGGCCCAGGTTTGTTTCCTGGTCAGGGAACCATACCACCCGTCTGTTGGTTGTCATACTGTGGCGACTGCGTGTTGCTGTGATGCTGAAAGCTATGCCACTGGTATTTCAAATACCAGCAGGGTCACCATGATGGACAGGTTTCAGCAGAACTTCTAGACTAAGGCAGACTAGGAATAAGGACCTGGCCACCCTCTTCTGAAATAATTGCCATGAAAACTCTGCAAATACAGTGGAGTATTGTCTGATACAGCACCAGAATGTGAAAGGATGGCACAAAAAGACCGGGCACAGTCCTGCTCTGCTGTACACAGGGTCGCTAGGAGTTGGAATGAGCTCAAAGGCACTAACAACAACAATGTTAATTGAATGCTTATTCTCTAGCAGTCTCAGTACTAAGATTTTAAAACACGTTTTATCATTTGTCCTTTGAAATAACACAAACAGATCGATGTAAATTTTGTCTATAGACAGATGGGGAAACTGAGGTTTAGAGAGATCACTTGTCTAGAATCACACAAAGAAGTTGTAGAAATTATAAGTCTTCCTGTCTGCAGAGCCTCAGGCCTTAAGTCTATGTTATTACAAAAATAGATGCACAAAACATTTGCCCAAAAGAAAATCCTAGTTGTATTTTATACTGTGTTTTTCAAGTTTTATTACCTGTTAAAAACTACTGTTTACTATAAGAGCAGTAAAAAGCCACATCTCTACTGACTTCGAACCAGACTGATAATTGTCTTTGTAGTTAATCTCGCAATATCCTCTCTATACTCCTGACAATTTCCCGTTTTGTTGGTACTTTTTTAAAATAATGAACCTAAAATTTAGTATCAATAAAACAAAATGATCGACAAAAAGTATTCTAAGCAATAAAACCTCCAATTTCCTGTTTCTGGTATCTCTTCCAAAGAGATGCTTAACAATAGTGGATCTCTTTTAAATAAATATTGATGTGTCCATTTGGAAAGTAATAAAACCTAATGTCTTTCACAGTTGGTAGCAATAAAAACGAAGTGTGTATTGTTCAAGGTGGCCTTAATAGCTGACACTGAGGCTGAGTCAGATTTTATAAGCATTTTAAATTATATTACTCAGCAATTATTGTTAGCGTGGGCATTGGTATGTGCAATTATCTAATGCTTTAAATTATCTAAATCAATATGTAGGTAGTAAAAGCTTAGACATATAACTTTAAAATGGGTTACATAAACTCATCTGACACTATGTTAATGTGTCTATCCTATTTAGCCTATATTTGCACCTTGTAAACCAGGTTAATTTAAAATTTTAAGATACAGGCTGCTATAACATTATAAAATACATGAATGTTACCGTTATAAGGAAAACAACCAATGTTATAGGCAATAAAATCTCTAAGATTGTCGTGTGCTTCCCATTGCTGTCCCTAATATTGTTTTCCCTTCCTAAACTGCATGTCATCCAAATGATTGTGGAGAGAAATTACATTTGCTCAGTCATTAGATAGTTAATTTACTGGTCCATTTTACATACTCCAAACTTGATTGATTTTTATTCTGTACAATTTCTGTAGACATAGCAAGATTTTGCACACTGAATGTAAGACATTACATATTCTGGTTTTAAGGAATATACTTTAGGTGGGTTTATAGTAGCACATTGAGGGCAATTAATATTGGGATTACACTACTACTGAGATAGCAACAAGTGAATGTTCTATTTAACAACTGTTAAGTGGTGCTAACGGGCAGGTTTAGACCATAGGCCAAGGAGAATCTGTAAGTGCAGATACAAATCTTGTTACATATGATTAAGTAAAATGAATTGGGTAATTAAGAAATGACTCCAGGCTTAGATATTATACACTGAAATCTTAATATGCATGAGGTACTTAAAAAGATCATTTCACCATAGCCTCATACCTGCCATATGTGAAACTCCCTTTGTGATCAATAGGAGTTCCAGGTTTATTCACAATGACAGCTGACCTGCAGAGGGTAAATAGCTTTGCAAAGCATGTCTGGATTGAGAAGGACATTGGGAGGTTATCTTGCCTATCTCTCTGCTTTCCTGCAAGGCCATACTTAAATCATCTGAATAACTTGGACATCCTGTTATTAAAGCTTGTCAGGAAGAATATTTCTTAGCCCTCCTTATTTAACCATATAACATTTAATAACTCTCATTGGTATGTTCCTCTTTTTTGTTTATTCATCCACACTCTTCTGTTCAAGTTTTTATTAAAAAGTCCATTTCCTAATTTTTCTTTCTGCAGGAGAATATATCTATTATCTACATGCGATAATTTTTTTTCTTACATACTTTAGCAGGATCAGGAATCTGATGAAATCAGAATTTAGTTTAGGTTTTTTTTTTTTATTTTTACTTTAAGTGTATGTAGCATTCCTTTTGCTTCAAGTATTTTTTTCTGTTATGTGAGGAAAGTCCAATGCTGTACAACACAGAACTGGAACGTGAGAAGCATGAATCAAGATAAACTGGAAATTCTAAAGCAAGAAATGGAATGTTTAAATATTACAGTGCTTGGTGTTAGCACACTAAAGTGGACTGGTATGAGATACTTTCAGTCAGATAACTACAAACTGTTCTACTCTGGAAATGACAAACTCAGAAGAAATGGAGCGTCTCTAATACTGAGGCAGGATGCAGCGTAGGCAAGCGGGGGCTCTAATGCAAGGTCTGATTGAATAATACCAATCAGACTTCTGGGAAAACCTACTAACAAACCATCATCCAAGTCTATGCTCAAACTACAGATGCTGAAGAAGATAAAATTGAAAGTTTTTACACACGTATGCAAGAAAAAAATTGATCACATGCCAAAACAAGTCATGCTGATAATTATAGGTGAATGGAACGCAGAAGTAGGAAATAAAAGGGAATCAAACATCATTGAAAATTTGGACTAGGGGTCAGAAACAAAGCAGGAGAACGGCTCATGGATTTCTGCAAAGCCAGCAACCTGTCTGTCACAAACACATTTCATGCAACCAACAGGCGCCTGTATACATGGACATTACTAGATGCCTGGCAGAGAAATCAAATAGACTATGTAACTGGAAGCAGGAGATGGAGAAACTGTATTCTCTCTGCAAAAACTAGACCAAAAGTAGATTGTAGAAGTGACCCTGAACTGTTAATATCAAGTATCAGAGTAAGGCTGAAGAAGAGCACAACAAGAATTGTCATGCCAAAGTATAATGTAAACAACATTCCCAATGAAGTTAAAGTCCAGGTAAAAACCAGATTTGTATTGTTAAACTTAATCGACTGAGAACTAGAAAACTATGGACTGTAACCAGAAATAGGATGTATGTGAAAAGACAATGCCTAAAGTAAAAAGAAAAGAAAAATCGAGATGGCTGACAAAAGAAACAGTACGAGTTGTTAAGCACAGATGAGAAGCAAAAGTAAAAGGCGACAAAAGCAGAGTTAGAATCCCGAAGACAGTTTCTCATATGGAGATAAAGAAAACTTCTATAAGAGCGAATGCAAAGAGAAGCAAATGACAAAAGCAGAAGACAAGAGGTCCCCTCTAGAAGATTCAAGGAATCAAAGGGAAATTTAAACCTAAACTGGGAATGCTGAACAACCAACAGGGAGGCACACTATCTGATCAGGAGAAAATAAAGGGAAGGTGGGAACGTTACACTGATGATCTTTACAGAAGGGATAAAAGGATGACAGATTCCTTTGAAGAAGATTCTTATGAGGAAGAACTCATAATTTTAGAAAGTGAAGCAAAAGCTGCCCTGAAAGTATTGGGAGGAAATGTCACCAGGGGATAGATGGAATATCGACAGAATTATTTCAAGCTACAGAGACTGAATCTGTCAAAATCCTAATGAGAATACGCCAACAAATATGGAGAACAAAACAATGGCCTACAGACTGGAAATGCTCAATATATATCCCAATCCCCAAGAAAGGAGATGCCAAGGACGGCAGTAACTATAGGACCATTGCTTTAATTTCCCATGTAAGTAAAATGGTGCTAAAGGTGCTGCAACAAAGCCTTTTACATTATGTGGAGCAAGAAATGCCTGATGTCCAAGCTGGATATCAAAAAGGGGGAGGCACAAGAGATCTAATTCTGATTATTTGTTGGCTGCTGGAGTGCTCCAAGGAATTTATAGACTCTACAGTAAAGCCTTTGGTTACGTGGATCAAGATAAGCTGTGGACTGCTCTGAAAGAAATGGCCATACCTCAGTGCTAGATTGTCCTGATGCGTCACCTGTATTGTGCACAAGAAGCCACTGTCAGGACCGAATATGAGAGAGAGAATGGTTTCCTGTAGGCAACGGTGTCAGATGAGGTGCATTTTATCTCCCTATTTGTTTAATCTGTACACAGAACATATTATATGAAAACCCAACCTAGACTCAAGTGAAGAAGGAGTGAAAATTGGTGGAAGAAATATCAACAACCTAAAATAGGCAGACGACACCATCTTACCCAGAGAAGGCAGTGATGACTGGAAATGACTTCCGTTGAAAATGCAAGAAAGAAGTGCCAAAGCAGGACTTCATTTGAACATTGAGAAGATGAAAATCATGACTACAGAACTACACAACTTTAATGTAGATAATGAAGACTCTGAAACTATTAAAGATTTTGCTTGCCTTGGTTCAGTCATTAGTTTAAATGGATACTACAGCCAAGAAGTCAAGAGAGGGCTTTGACTTGGAAGAGCAGCAATGACAGAATTAGGAAAGATCAAGTGTAAGGAAGTGTTATTAGAGACTAAAGCCAAGATTATCCACATCCTCTTATTCCTTATTACTATGTATAGGTGCAAAAGCTGGAGAGTGAAGAAGACTGACAGGGAAAGAAAATGATTCATTTGAAATATAGTGTTGGAGGAGAGCTCTATGGATACCCTGGACTGTCAGAAAGATGAATGAGTGGGTCCTAGAGCAAATTAATCCTGAACTATCGCTGGAGGCAAAAATAATAAAACTGAGGCTGTCCTACTTTGGGCACATCATGAGAAGGCATGTCTTCGAAAAAGACCAAAATGCTGGGAAAATTAGAAAGCAGCAGGAAAAGAAGACGACCAAATACAAGATGGATTGACTCCATAAAGGAAGCCACAGGCATGAGTCTACAGAAGGTGAGTAGCACTCTTGAGGACAGAACATTGTGGACATCGCTCATTCATAGGGTCACCAAGAGTTGGAGCCAACTTGACAGCACATAACAACAGTGTTGATCACGGGCTTCCAGATGTTCAGAAAAGGTTTCATATCTGTTGGACCTTCTATATTTCCTTCCTAATGAACTTAGATGTGATAGCCATTACTCCAACTTTCTCATGCCAATAACTTCAATTCTTTTCTATCTTTGCCTGCCCAGTATATGCATGGGGCAAAACTCCAACTCTGAACTTAGCCCTTGTCACCTTCTCAGGCCTGATACTGGACTGTTGATTGCAGTTCTAGAAAAATTCTTGGTTTCCAATAGCAATCTGACCCTCAAAATTGCTTGAAAATCCTATCACTTCTCTAGTGTTCTCCTATTTTCTAAGATAACTACTTCAAACCTTCTCCACTCTTTTCCAATCTCCTTTCCTAGCACTACCCTCCTTGCTGTCAGTAATTGACCTTCATTTCTGCCTCACAGAGAAAATAAAATCCTCAGGAAGTCTCTGAACTTCATGTTCCTCTCCCCACCCCCAACTCCCACCGTCCACATGCACACACATACCTAAAACCTTTGTTTTCCTCCTGTTAACTAGAAACCGTTCTTTCTATCTAAGGATAATTTCTCCACATCTGGATCTCATTCTTTCCACAAGATATAGTACTTCTGAATTGTGTGTTTCTTCAGTCTCTATTGGTTCTATCCTGTCAGCATTTAATCATGTTCAAGTTTTTCCATTTTTTTTTTTAAGATTTTATTTTTCCTTTTTCTCCCAAAGCCCCCCGGTACATAGTTGTGTATTTTTAGTTGTGAGTCCTTCTAATTGTGGCATGTGGGATGTTGCCTCAGTGTGGCTTGATGAGCAGTGCCATGTCCACGCTCAGCATTCGAACCGGTGAAACCCTGGGCCGCCGAAGCAGAGTGTGTGAACTTAACCACTCGGCCACGGGGCCAGCCTCCAAGTTTTTCCATTTTATCAAAACAAATAAATAATAAAACCCTTCAACCCATCTCTCTCCAGCTCTGCCTGCTTTTCTTTCCTCCACTTGATAGTCAAGCATTTATAAGAGCTGCTTACAGTTGCTATCTTTATGTCTGGTTTTTCATTCATAGGTCAGCTTGTGCTGTCTACCTTCATCTTAAACCGGACTACTGAACCGCTTTCTCAAATGTCACTAATAATTTGCTTGTTCCAAAATGCAATGAATATGTTAATTTGTTGTCTTATTTAACTTCTCAATAACATTTCACACTGTGGACGATTCTCTCATTGACACACTCTCATTCATTGGCTCCTATAGCACCATCTACTCCTGATTATTGAGCATTGCACTGAAGCCCTCTTTGGAGAGTCTTCTTTCCTAATACATCCGTTCAATGCTGGTGTCTGTAAGAGGAGTGTTCTTATTCTCCCATGGCTCCCATTAATGTCCTTATGTTCATGATATCCACTTTCAGATATGTTGCAGCTCTTTCAACGCATACATCTATCCTGCAACTGAATAGATTCACCTGGGTATCCCTCAAACAGCTGAAATTTGGTGTGTCCATATCTGAGCTTATCCACTTACTTGCAAGTAATGTTCTTCTCTTGTGCTCATTCTCTCAATGAACGGTGCCACCACCATCCATTCAGTTGTCCAAGTTAGAAACGGCATGACACAAATTCCCCAGTCACCAAATCCTATTGTTTCGATTTCCCCAGACTTTACCCTATTCTAGGCTGCAATTACTTTTTGCTTAGATGATGGTTGACTCATTAATTCTTCCAACTGATTCTCTATGTTGCAAGAATTTTTTTCTGATCTGATCATTTATTTTCCATTCTTAAAGTCCACTAGCTGATGAAACTGTGCACTGAGTTCGTGGTATAACTCATAGAGAAAATTATTCATAAATTATTATTAATGAATGTAAAGGTCAGCAATTTGTCAGTTGGACATATTTTAAGATTTCATATAACATCTGAAATCCCTTCCTAGAAAATATTGTGTGAGTCAAGTGCTAGCCTTGTCCATTGTTGATTTTATGCAGATTACTAATTGATTGTGTGATTTTTTACTTTACCTTTTTGGTATCATGGTATCATCAATGCTATTTTATTGAAGAACCATGGGTTCTATTTATAGAATTAAGATTATTATGCGCATCACTGCTAAATTTTATCACAACCCTCTAAAGAATGTGCTATTATCCACACTTTTCAAATGAGGGAACTGATCACCAGGCAAGTCAACGAAATGGTCCAAGGTCGTACAGCTAATAAGCAGAATCATAAGGATTTGAACTCAGATCTCTCTGACCACATTGTCCATTCTTATTCTGTTGTGCAGCACTGCTTCCTAAGATAATCATTATTAAAAGACTAATTGAAAGATTTAATCTGATGATAAAAGTTAAATTCTGCATTTTTTAATATTAATTTTATTATAGTGGTGTTTTTTCTTTTAGTGAAAGACTAACATTTTCCTCTTTATTGTTATTTTTCCTGTTTTGCTTCAAGAACATTTTCATAATTTCATTAATGTTTAGTGTATATTTTAGCTTTTGAAATGGTTTTTTTGACTTTATGTATTTATGAGTGCTCCTGCACACATTTACGATGAGAGTAAAAAGCGTTCAACAGTCTTCTTATTGTCTGTATGGTCACTGAGCACATATATTTTTAAGTTTTCTGTAGGAAACTCTATGAATCAAAACAAAATAACCAATTAATTCCTTAAGGACCGTGAGTCTAACACTGGACTTTGCTGTGATTTTCCAAAGTCTAATGTTTCGTTATCAGGCTGGCTGAAAGAAACAGAACTAGTTTATCCATATCCGGGTTCAATTTTGTTGCTGTGTTTGCTTTCCTTCCCAAAGAAGGTCTCATGTTTACAATTGCAAATATTATCTAGGTAACTTATCTTAATCTCACTGAAGAACAAAAATTGTATTAGTCAAAAAGAAACCTTTGATAAGTGAAGTTTGAAAATAAATTTAACTTTAGTACGTGTTATCTCATTTAATGCTTGTAAAAATCTTATGAATGTTGTGTTATTTGCTTCATTTTTTTCAAATAAGTTAATTGAGACATAGAAAGATTAGGTTATAGCTAAACATTATTAGAGCAGATTGCAAACACATAACTACTGTTAAATATGGCTATATATTTTGAATAAGACATGGTCCTTGTATATGAGAAACTCACAGATTACCTGATATTTTAACAAATATTGATAAAACAGGTTACTAGTACAATTATATTAGCATCAAACTTGTAAGTTTGCCAATCCTTTAGGCAAAAAGAGGTTGTATATTGGCAATTTTGTAGGAATGAACTTAAAAAATTATACAGTATATATAGTGGTAGTTAAAGGGAAACATGATTAATTGTGCCCAGGTAGACCAGCAAAATCTTCAGAGAAGAGAAGATGCTTAAGCTGAGTGTTGAAAGGCAAGTCAGACAGAGTTCAGTAGGCAGATAAAGGATGAAGGAAATGCTTAGTAGATACACACATGAAACGTAGAGACCTAAAAGAGTGCTGTGTACCCAAAGAGCTCAAAGAAGTTTGTGATGCTTGAAACATAGTGTGAAGGTGTAAAGGACCGCTGCGTATGGATATAAGTGGTCAAGTTGCGCAATGCACAAGGATGTGAGCTTTAAGGAGGTACCACTCAGATCCTAGGCATCTGATTTTATGACATCACGAAGCCAGGCCTAGAGACTCTGGACTTCAGAGTGGAGACCTGGAGCAGTCAAGAGTTCCCTGAGGATGTTTCTCTTTGTTTCTACTCAGGGTGACCTGATTTTCATCTCCCATTGATGTCTGTAGCCAAAAAGCTAAAAAGTTTCAAACAGAAGAAATGGTTAATGATGATGAAAACTACAATAACAATGATGATGCTGACTGATGATGATAAGATTGTCTAAGGGCAATTGAATGCTCTGTATTTACCAGGTACTATGCTAAGAATTTCACGCCATTATGACAATATGAGAATAGATATTGTTATTATCCCCAACATACAGTTAACTATACCTTGAGTGAGTGTCTTTTGGGTGATTGTGTGTGCATGTGTGCACATGTGTCCATACACACATACATATATGTATACATATGTATCATTTTATATATATATAACTATGTGAATTATATATCTACAATCTTAAGAATTGGCACAGAACATTTTTGTTTGGGTTGCTTTTAGTTATTATTTTTCTAAGTGAACTAGGCACCCCAATTTCAAAGGGCTAGTCTATGAAATGAAAAATAAGACAACATACTCCAAATAACATTTTTCTCCTGAAATTCATGTTTCTACTGTGAGATTTCTCAAAAGTAAACTATAATTCATTTAATATCTTATTCCAGTCTTTTGCATGAAAAAATAGTAAATGCTGTAAGAAAAAACTGGCAAAATTTAAGCAGGGTTTGAAAATTAGAGATAATCTAATTATATACAAGACGGAAGCTACTGCCATTTGTCTTTATCCTGGTTATTTTCTAAGGGTCATTCAGCACCATTCTGATAAAATGTGATATTAGTAGCCAATTGGAGGAAACACTTTATTTCACTATAAATACTAACTAGATATTAACTAAACAAATAATCTATTGTGACATAAAATGGTCTCCATGGTACACATCTAATTTAGTATGGATAAGTGACAGCTTGGGAGTTGAATGATGCTAGTGATTTAAACATGTTTTTGTTGCCTCTGGTGCAAATTGAAATGTGACCTCAGCCTGTTGTTAAGTTGATAGTTACAGTGACATGCCCAGCTGAGTGACAACATGGCCTTCATCTTTTCCAGGAGAGAGGATCCACTGACTTAATTAATCTCTCTGTAGATTTGGATCTAGACCTAGATATCATAGATTTTAGGTATAACTAAATTATTATTATTGCTAATATTCTGAGTTTTTTCTAAGCAATGGAGACAAATTTGTCCACATAATGCTCACAGCATTTGTGCAAGTTATGGTTATCTCTGTCTCACAAATAAGGAAATGGAGAGTCCCTGAAGTTAAGCAAATTGTCCAAGGTCATGCAGCTGGTGAATGGCAGAAACGTAATTTGAATTTACCTCTAAGTAATTGTAAAGCTAGGGTGTTTCGAGATGTGCTCGTTCCTCATATATGAACAATTGATATGCCAGTTACTTTTACGAGGTGAAAAGAAATCTTAAATACTTTACAGGCAAATGCAAGTATCTTGGTTTTACCTATGACGACCATTCCAGTTTTGCTGTGCCACTCCTTATATTTTAGATTCTAGTAATTTCCACCAACTCTTTTTTTTCCTTTTTCTCCCCAAAGTGCCCCCGGTACATAGTTGTATATTTTTAGTTGTGGGTCCTTCTAGTTGTGGCATGTGGGATGCTGCTTCAGCATGGCTTGATGAGTGGTGCCATGGCCAAGCCCAGGATCTGAACTGGCGAAACCCTGGGCCACCAAAGCGGAGCGCGTAAACTTAACCACTAGGCCATGGGGCTGGCCCCATCCATCAATTCTTAATTCCTGAATCACACTCTGCTCTTGCATGCCTCAGTGCTCTTGCATATGCTACTCCCTCTGCTTTGAAAGCCCTCCCACCCGGCCACCCAAGCATTCACATATTCAATCATCTAATAAACTGCTACTCATCCTTCACATCTGTATTTTCCTGTTGATACCATAGCAGGTTAAACAACAGAAAGCCACTATTGCTGGCTTTGAAGTTAACAGAAGGATACCCAGAGCCAAGGAATGCAGTGGCCTCTAGAAGCTGGGAACTTCCCTTAGTTTATAGCCGGCAGGAATACCGAGATCTCACTCCTATAACCACAAGAAACTGAATTCCACCAACAATGTGAGGCAGCAGGAAATGGATTCCCCACCAAACCCCCCAGAAGGAATGTGCCCTGCTGACACTTGACCTTAGGCCGGTGAGACCCTTACAAGACTTCAGACCTACAGAACTGTGGCATTGAATCCACTAAGATTCGGGTAATTTTGTGAGAGACTGAATATACAAATGGACAATGGCCAGATCATATATAAAATAGAAATCTGACTGACAACCTCTGCAGCAACTAGTCCAGGAAGCCAAACCACAACCTCTGTAGCAGTTGGCCCCAAAGAACCAGGACTTGATCACTAACTTCCAACTTCTCTAATTTTTGTCCCCGTTATCAACTTAGGACTAATCAGAGAAAGCCAAATATGCTTCCTTAACCAAACACAAAGGATGCCCTCTTTCGAATTAGCCCTCCTCCAGCTTCCCATGCCAACAGCCTCCAATCCGGGTACACAGTTGACCCTTCCCTTTTTTCTACTATAAAGCGGCTCTACTCACTGGCGTGCATTATTCTCTGCCAAATGCAAGTGATGGTGATTCTCTCTCAGCAAGCTTGAATAAAAAGCCTTTGCGAGTTTTCATGTGGCTGTTCTTCTTTAGCTCCACATTGGTTAGAGCAGCAACAGAGGACTGATACATCCAGTGTGGGGGGCAACTTGGATAAGCTCTGGGACGAGGCAGGGGTAAGGTCTACCACAAAAGGCTGCAGTGGACCATGAAGAGACACACACCACTGAGCATCTTTACCCTGTAGACTGGTCACTTTGGCAATACAGAAAGGGCCGGATTTCCATAGTGGCAGTGTGGGGTGGAAAAGGCACCACAGCAGCAAGCTGGGTTCAGACTCGGGTACTCTGTTCACATTGTGTATTGGTCCTGACTGGGGCTACTTAGCTCCTATGAAATGTGGACAGCTTGGGGCCAGCCCCATGAGGTAGTTATTAGACTCCTTACAAAACTAGCATGTGGGTTCTCGAATCATTAATTGGAAGAATAAAAGAGATTTATTGATGTTTGTTCCTCAGGTTTGTGGAGCATGAAATCATGGCTACCTTCCATTTCCACTCTAAGCACTCTGTATGGTTTGAATTATTTATATTGAGCAGGCATGACTTTTACGATCAGAAAAAGAAAATAACACAAAGACATGCTAATTTTGCAAAGCAAAACAAAACAAAACGTTGAAGTCTATAATTTTTTTTTCTGAGCTAGCCTTCATAAACCAAGAGTCTTCTCAATTATTTGTGAATATGAAGAGGATTAGTTCTTGAATGTCCTTATAGTTTGCTTTGTATTTCCCCTTAACATCCAATTTATATACTTAATTTTGTGCAAGTGGTTTATAACCAACTTCAATTTCTTATTTAAAACATCGCCACTTCTAGTCTCAAAGGTATCTTTTCATTACCCTCAGGACTGTCATATGTTGAACCACATTTCATTATATCTTAATTATTTTCCTCTTTCATTGAGAGAGAGAAGATTCATCTAAATGTGGAGTTTTAAGAATCCTTAAGAAATACTCTCTTTCCAAACCATCCCTGTACAAAAACAAAGCATGTTACTAATGGGCCATCATGGCTGAACTGTGTCCCTGTGGCCACTGCAAACAATTACCAGCAAAATGGCACCATGTTAATTCAAAGGTTGCAGTTACCCTCTTCAAAGCTGAGGTTATAGCTCTTTCCCATCTGTTAATTTCATATTATTAGAATTTAGATTTCTTGAGGAAGCAGATGGCTATAAACTTTAACAGGTGTTTATGGTGTACTGCCTTAACTTTAAATGCTGAACAGGTACAGCTTGAAGTTTGCTGGGCTGCACAGGGAATTAGTACTTTAAATGATGTGTGGGTAGAGAATTAATTTGTTTTGAACTACCTGAAGAAAATTCAATATACTATACACAGAAGTTCATGCTTACTTGACATGGGGCAATACAATGAGAAATGTCAAATAAAAAAAAGATGTAAAGAAATGCTGAACTGTATTCTTGAAACCAGCTTACTGCTTTTCCTGCTAATAAAATACCAAACAAGAACATGATCCAAGGTACTGCAGTGGATGAAAGTGGAACAAATAGGGAAGCATTCATGCATCAATGACTGCTTCAATGGATATGTGCAGAGCACAGCTCATCTCTACTCCCCTGAAATAAAAAAAAAATGCAAATCTACATTCTTATTCTGTACATCTTCACAAATATTTTATATATACATCATGCTATGCTTCACTTGGCAATGTTCTGTCTCACTTGAATGGAGCATTGTCTAGTGTTTTATAAATTCACACAAGGACAAAAACAATAGAGTAGAGAGCAATATAATGCCTAGACTTGTATGTATTTTCTGCAAAAATGTAAATTCGTTCAAAGCAAGGACCATAACCTTGCACACATATGAAGTGAATATAAAACTCTGAACAATGACTATGATATGGATTTATTCAATCAACTATTTCATAGTACTTTTAACCTAAATCGTACGTGTTCCCTGAGTTGCCTGATGTTGTTATGACTGCAAAAGTGATTCAGATTTTAACTGGGAAGCCCCGTGTAAGTAGAACTTTGCTTCAGTGTTTTATCCCCAACACATAGAATGTTGCCCTGCACAAGTAATCACTTGATCAATATTTGTTGAATTTATTAAATGCATCATAGATGCAAAGAGACTAAAGAAGACCAAATACTTATACTTCATAACTAGTGGCAAAACTGAGGAATAATTATTGAGACAGTACACAACTTAAAGTCCTTTTCATGCAAGCGTGTAAAGGATGCTATTGATTGGTGCAGAATTATTGCCATACATGTATGCTCAAGAAAAGAAATAATGTGCAAATGATGAGGGAATTAACCAGTGGTGAAGCGTACGAACAAGACAGTACTCCTGCATTGTGCTTCTATTTGATCTGGAGTTGGCTGATGTCCTGGCTCAGTTATCCTCCCTAAAGTCTACCAGAGATGTGTTGGTCTATCTGCTTTAATCTTCCTTGTATTCTTTAGATAGTCAAACTGATACTGCTTTCAGCTCTCTTTTTTTTTAATTTTATTTTTTAAAATTTTTTTCGGATGTATGTCATATTTCAAATTCTGTGTATATTACATCATATTCACCACCCGGAAACTAACAACCTAACAATTGGGAGAAGATATTTGCAAACCATATATCAGATAAGGGTTTAATATCCAAAATATACAAAGAACTAATACACTTCAACAACAAAAAACCCAACAATCCAATTAGAAAATGGGCAAAAGATCTGAACAGAGATTTCTCCAAGGAAGATATACGGATGGCCAACAGGCATATGAAAAGATGCTCAACATCATTAGCTATCAAGGAAATGCAAATCAAAACTAGAATGAGGTATCACCTCATTCCAGTCAGAATGGCTATACTTAACAAGACAGGAAACAACAAATGTTGGAGAGGATGTGGAGAGAAGGGAACCCTTGTTCAGTGCTGGTGGGAGGGCAAACATGTGCAGCCACCGTGGAAAGCAATATGGAATATCCTCAGCTCTCTTATGTTGTTGAAAAACTTTGGTAGCCATGTGCGGTTCATGAGTACAACCTAGATCATGTCATTCCTTCCTGAAATATCACTTGACTATAGAATGGCTTTTAGAAATTGCAAGTCCTGACTCAAATATATGTCCTTTATGAGCAAAGGTCAGCAAATAGAAATAATTTAAATGATTGCCTAATAGAATGTTCCCTTGGAGATTTTCCATTTACCCCTCCAGATCCACCCTTCCCTTTTCCAAGTTATTTTGCACTCAGGGAAGTTGATATGTACTGCACCAATGGGCTTCCGGTCAGTTTGGCCAGCTGGGAGCACTACCAAAAAAGTCAGAAAGAAGAACGAAAGAGAAGCCAGGGTACTAATTTTCCCTACTCTTTTTCTATGAGATTGTCTAAGGTTGACTGCTTCTCTCAACTAAAGATCACAAGGTCCTGGTCCCAGTAACCTGATCGCTCTCTTTGCCTCAGTCCTAAGATATAGTGAGATGCCCTGCTGTTACTAGCCCCAGAATACTAAAGCATTCACTGTAGTTTTCCTACACAACAGCCTGGACTTTTGCAAATAGTGCCTTTTTAAAAACCTCCTCAAGATCCTAATTTGAGTGTATGCCATCTATTTTCTGCCTGGACTCTCACTGATATGGTCTCTAAGTGATAACTCAAACATCCTAAAGTATTCAAAGTTTTAAATTGCACCCATTTGTTACTTTAAGTTTCTTAAGTGATAGAAGATTGGAAGAAAGTGGATAAGAAATTCCTCTGACCTGCCTTTTTTTCTTTTCAGTAGAGAAACTCCCGTTTATTTGCAACTATTTTAAAGTTAAGTAACTACTTAGAATTGAGGAGAAAATAATAAAGCTGTTCTTTTGAGAAATGGAAGCTGTCAAGGCTTTATTACCGAGAGGAAGCACCGAAAATAATCAAGGCTCTTTTGCAAAATGTGATGTGTACCTTCCTGTCAAACTCCATTAACTTACAGGTTTGAATTATAGTTCTATTTCACAAAATAGTATGATGGAATCAGACATAATATTAGAAGCTGAGGGTTCTGTTTAAAATTACCTTTTATTTGTTCTGGATAGAAATAGAACATTCTGAAATATATCCTCCTAATCAACTGTTAATAGCTAATTCAATAGCCACCTGCATCAAAGTCTGCTGTTCTCAGAATAGAACACCTTGGTATTCCAGAGGGAAAGTGTTTGTTCTCCTGTTTGTGCACAAGTGAGCTACAAGGTGAACTCCGTGTGAACCAATCTGGAAAGAGCTGTCTTTATATGTCTCATAAATTGGTCATTTTTGTTCCCTATTGGCTACATATCACAATCTGAGTTCATCTCACAGATAGCCAATTATGTGCCACAGCATTACATGTGGGCAGGAGCATATTAAGGTGGAAAGATGTTATATAAAATCTGTGTGTAATATTATGGGTTTGTTTTCTTTAAGTTGTTTTGCAAAAGACAGAGAGAGACATTCTATACATCAGTTTAATTGGAAATTTATTGGATCACTTAGCTAATTTTTGCAAAATATGAAAGAGATTTTAAAATCTTTACTTGGAAATGTTGCTGATATGAAGTCACCGTTAGTTTTAGATGACTTTGAGAAAAGCCCAGACAACTAGTATAATTTATTTTCTTTTAAAAAAAGCCTTCTCTCCCCTTGCCCACTAGTGAAATGGAGATGATCCTAGTATTTTTTTCCTAGGTCTGTGGTGAGGATTAAATGAGATAGAGTCTTATAAAACTCTTAGCACAGTGCCTGGCATAGAACACTCAGCTGTTACCGTTGTTTTCTACCCCTGTATTCAACAAAACTGCTGCTTCTTTCTCTGTCAAGTAAGAGGAGTGGATTTTGGTAAGAAAGAATAAGGCTAGGATGGAGGTGGGGAAAGGCTGCAATGAGACCTTTCAAGAAGAGAAAGTTCAGGTGCACAAGTTCAGCAACCTAGAGGTACCTTCTAGATCAAGACACAGGCACACTCCTGTCTTGAAAGGCAAGGAAAGATCACTCTAGACAGCCACTATATGCCCACGATGGTTATAGCCCATCTGAGTGGAGGCTATTTTGCTCTGTTGAGATCCTGTGTCTTCCACTATCTAGCTTCTTCCCACATAATTTATGACCAAATGTGTAGTTAAACTTCCACAAGCTCTCCCTAGGTTCAGATATCCCTTCCCAATTCTATCCCTTCATGTCTAGAGTGTCATACGATCTCTGGAAGCTTGATAGTTCTCTCCACAGCTCTGGCGGTACCCCCTTCATTAAGTTCTCTTTAGGTTCCCACATTTGAAGATGCCATCTATTTTCTTACTGCTCACTGTCTGGTACAGGAAGCATTACAGGAACAGGCATACCAGCATCTAGCCAAACTGGTATTGCAACTAACAATCTTTGAGCCATGGGCTAGGAATCAAATTTGCACCATTCAACTCTTTATGTGTCCACTCCTCCTTCTGCATCATGGGGAATTGGGGGGTGGGGAGGTGACGGTGGGGCAGGATCTGGAAGCAAGGATGTCAAAATAAAAAGTAAGGAGTGGCTCGACTCCAGGTCTTCCTGGAGCTCACTTATTGTTCAGATACTTTGCTGCCCTCCCTCTGCAGATGGAGGTGTACAGTTTCCTGATCTCAGAGAGTCTACCATCGCCTATAGCCTACTAAATACAGAAGCCTTTTCAAGGGCTTCTCACTTGGCCCAGCTGCCCCAAAGCCACACAGGGGCAGTTTTCACTAGTTAAATCATTGCTTTACATTGCTGTCTAATAATTATCCTCATTTACTATCTATTCTCTGAATAATTTAATAACTTAATTTGTCTAGTTTTAATTTTAATTAATATCCATTTCTGCTTTTTTTGGTATTTGCCATTTTGTGTCACATTATATAGCTGATTTGAAGGTTTCCATGTCTAATTAATATGTTAATTATCATAAGCTGTTTATCAAATTTGAATATGCAAAACCAAAAAGGGAGTAAAGTTCTCTCAAGAGGTGTTCTGGACTCCAAGATGCACATAGGCCTCCTTTGTGTCAAAGGTTCTAAGCCCCTCCCCTCCCTGCTTGAGTGAGAGTGTTAAAGTCAGTCTTGGACTTTATCTTGGTTCAGTATTCACTACCTGTTTCATCTTGGAAGATATGCTTGATCTCTCTGATCCTTACTTTTCTCCTTTAGAAAAGGAGGCTCTATCAATCCCCATAGGATGTTGTGAGAATGGAATATAGTGCTTTGTAAAGCAACTTTATCCATAGCTGCACATACTGAGCATATCATTAATGTTAGTCCACCCTATTAGATGTCAATGTGAATTTGGAGAGTCACTTCAGATTCACAGACTCAGAGCAACAGAATCCCAACATCTATGAAAAAAAGACTGTACACATTTTTCTTTCCTGGGAGCCTAGTTAATGCAAATTTTGATATAACAACTAGAGCCCTTAATATACAAAATAACTTGTCCTAATAATTCTCTTAATAATTAACTTTAGCTTACCAACTCTACCAGATACAGAGTTTGAGCAGAAAATGAACAGCAAATTAGACAAGGGCTTCAGTCATTTCTTTTTATGTAAGGAAACTCACTCATATAAAAGGACAGGTAGATAATGTAAAGGCAATACAGAAAATATTTTATCTTCTAGTAAGTATTATGACTGCAATATATATAACATATAATTATACATGACATATATAATGTAATGTGTTTATAATTTTAAATACTGTTTTCCAAGTTCAGTATTGTCTTATTGCTAAACACTATTTATTTTCAAATTCTTAATAGTTTAATGCTGTCTTAAAAAACATGTATGCACGGCATGATCTAGAGGAACTTGGAAACAGACGAAGTAGTAGATATATATAGTTCATGAACTTAGGTTAATTTTAGCATTTTCTCCCATGTGTATCATTGCTTTCTTTAATTAGATATATTAAGCCCCATATTCCAAAATAAAAAAGAAGGCTTCCATTAATCTGTTTAAAGACAAATTTGTCATTTTTTGAATATTATTCAGATATTCACCAAACAGTTTTGAAAATCATGTGTGTGACAAGTGCTTGAGATACTTAGAAAACAAGAATGGACTAGAGGCAGATCCTACTCTCAAGAAGTTTGTGTCTGAAATGGTGGAATAGACAGCACACAGGGGCTGAAGGATGGATTTGTGCTGTCATAGAGTGTCCACAGGGACAACGTGGCTCATGCAGGAGGAAGGAATAATGTATCTGTTACATTTAACAAGTTAGATTTTAAGAAGATGATGCTGAAGTCGGATTTTGAAAATGAATACTTTTCTTGAGTGGTCAGGATTAGAATAAATTCCTGGAGGAATTTACCACTTGTGATGGAAATGACCTATTTTGTGCCTTGTGTTGGCCTTAAAATTAAACATCATCTATTAGAAGTAAATTCACGAAAGCTTTTTTCAAATAACTATTTTTGCTTGAGTAACATTATTCTCCAAAAGACTCTAAATTCTCCTATATATTCCCAGTTAATAATGTGAAGGGTCCCTTAGGCACTTACTAGAGCGTAGTTTCCTTACACTTGTACCTCATTCTCTTAATGCATACTTTGTTGTAAAATATGAATTTTGTTCAAAGATTTTTTGTTAATACTCTCATGAAAAATTGTGAAATACTTGAAAATAGGCAAAGAAAAATAATAAAATTACCGAATGTTTGTTACTCTTCCAGATTATCCTCAACTTTCATTTCATGTTTGAACTATTTCAAGTCTAAATTATTAGATAACAATACACATGATCTCGTCCATAGATATGCAATGGATGGCAATTGATGTCCACTAAATTGGAAAAATCAATTTTCCGGCTATTTGTAAGTTCATTTTGCTCTGCTGAAGGACCTAAATGTTTATGGCACTTTGAATTCTCCTGTGAGCTAGTAGTAACATCTAAGTGATTCTTTCATTAACTAACAAGTTAAATAAAATCTTTGACATGTGGTCATTTTATATGTGCATGGAGTCTCAATTTTAGCTGTTTTTGGAAATATCCTTTAACATTACTACTATTTGTAGTGATCTTTCCTTTAGTCCTAATAGAAGCAGCCAGCACATACTTAGTACAAATATCAAACATTTTCTCTATGTAGTATAGGATAGTTGAGGAAGAAAATACGTACGTATATATATGTGTGTGTGTGTATATGTATATATATATATATATATATATATATATACATATACACATATGTATATCAGTATCATAGTGGTATAAATGAAATATTAAGAGTTCCTGAGAAAAGTGAGTCAAGGGTGCTTCAAAGGAAGGGCAACACCTGTGTTTATATGTGAAGATTGTTGAGATCAAATAACGTTCTAGATATAAGACATTATTTTTGTACAAAGATGTGATAAATACAGAAGTGTGAACAGGAATGGCATGCCTGTAGAATTAGTTCATAGCAGCTGTGGACAAACTACATCTGCAAGGGAGAGAAGTGGTTAGCGATGAACCTGGAAACTGCAGCCTGATGACAGATTGTGGAAAAATTTGAATAGGAGAGTTTTGCATTTATCCTTTATGCAATGCAGAGCCGTTCAAGAGGTGACATGATCAAATTTGACTTTTTTTATGCATGAAGTGAAGAATGGATTAGATGATGCAGTATTGTTGTCAAAAAAGAGCCATTAGGGACTAGAGTTTATTAGTTGATTTCATGGGACACTATTTGGTCAAGGCCGTAGCGTTGGAGACAGAGCAATGAGACATAGCGTAAACCATCAGAATGAAATATGTGGATAATTGCCACTCCAGCAATGGGAAATAAAGAACTTTACTTCTACTCTATGAAAATTTGGGGTATGATAATTGCCCTCCCATTCGAAAACAGTAGAATTAGGCTACTCCATATTTATATCAGTCAACTAAATAATACTAAATCTCTTTTGTGTTCATTTTGGTGCTTTCAAAATAAGCAACGTCTTAAAAAATCGTAAGTATATGTTTGTTAAATTTCAAAATGAAAAAACCCCTCAGATTTCTAGGAATCCTGTACTTTACCTTTTTCCAAGCAGATTTCACTGTTAGTAAGCTATCTGAACATCTGAGGTAATCATGAAGAAAATTTTGAAAATCAATGGACTCTCTAGTCATCCGAAAAATGGTATTATGCACCCAGTATTTTAATATTATTGAGCCATAGTTGATATCATTTTTGTCTACCAGGCACAAATTATTTTCAAAAAGTTTTAAGGCATATTGGCCTAAGTACTTAAAAATAGGTTATATGGTGCCTTTGATTACTAAGTGTAAGAAATGAGGAACTCAAATCAATACCAAATTTATTTTTAGCCTGATTAAGAGTTTCCTTCTGTGTGCTATATTTAAACACAATTAATAAATATAAATGCTGTTTTGATTGAAATTTTCTATCTAAGTTTTAAAATCTATCTTTTTAATTTAAGAAAAAAAGGGCAGATAGAAAAATTTGCTTTATTTTCAGTAGGCAGTATGAATAATACCATAATCAAGTGTTTATAAAGTGCCTAATTACGCATATTGCACAAAGAACTGTCTAAACCTGTTTTTCCCTCTAGGATTCTGGATTCTTATTTATAGACATTCAGGGTTAGCCCTAGATGAATTATTACAGTTATTATATCTAATATTTGTATATAATTTAAAGTTTTATAATACTATTGGTTTCACCTTCAACATTAATTCTCTGCTCAACACTCAGAGTTAGTCTTCTTAGCCCTTGCTGACGATGAAATTAACTTGGAGAGGTTAAAATATTTTACCCAGTCTCATGAAGTAAGTGGGAAACAAAAAAATTAATTTGTCTCCTATTATCAACTGTACTGCCTCCCCTAATTTCCATCCAAAGTTATTTGCTTAGTAGCTCTCTACGCACTCTCGCCAAACTCTAGCACTCATCTAGGACACCAATAATTTTTGCCCTTCTCTAAGGTGCCTCATGAGCCATAATTACCTCCGCAACTTGTTTCCTTCTATAAAATTTGCCACTCCTTTGACAAGGATGACTTGCATTCACAGTTTTCTGACTTAGAAGATTTTACTCATAATTAAACATATGAGGTGAATAGCCAACAATCATTTAAATAAAAAATCTTGCTAAATAGAAGAATTTTAGATAATAGATGATGGAATTTTATGACCAAAAAACCCCAGTATTTTAGGCATGTGACCTACTCTTTTAGGGTTAAAAACTTAACTTCAGAGATGATGTATAGGAAACAAACATGTCAAAATGAAAAATGATTTGGTGGACAAAGGATTGGGAGAAAAGGTTCATTTCAGAAATCTTTTAGAAGTAATGCTTTTCAGTATCGTGGAAGAAACATAGCAATTAGGGAGAATAATTAAGTGCTTATCTACAGAAGCTCTATGTCCAAACTCATATACCATAGAGACTCTCAGGAGCACATTAAACATGTATTTCCTGAAGTGTATAAATTTATTGCACACTGTTTCATTCCATAATTTAAAGATTTATATCTTTCAGTAGTGTGTAAAAGATGTATTAGTCAGGTATTTATGTCAATTCGAGGTTACTCTTACCTTTTATTTGATGTACTTAAGGGATTTCAGGGTGGTTGAAAATTAACTGCATTCAGGATTTTGTCTGCTGATAAAAGATAATGAATTGCTTTACATATTTTTCTTTTAATGTAAAGCAAGTGAGGTGACTACAATTGAAGTCAATTAATAAGAAATTTCATACTTGATGGATTTATGATTAATTTTAAAATAGATTTCAAGAAATAAAATCATACATTTCCTGTTTTTTCAAGTTACCTACAGTAACTATGATGAGTATATTAAAAAAAAACTATTGAATTTATTTATATTCCTTTTATAAGTTAACCAGCTAGCCTGTCTAACAGTATACAATATGTGAATTATGCAACATCCTTTAATTCCTTCATTCAACCATAATCAATCAGACATAATTTTGTGTTCAGCATGTTCCTAGTTAATAAGGGCACAAAAATAAATAGGACCTGGTTGTTCTTGAAGAGTTTGCAATTTTGTGGGGAAAACAAGATGAATAAATAGATACATGCAATATAATTGTAAAGAGCTTGTTTTAATATTGGGATTTCTATTTTATTTACAGAAAGGAGAACAATGACTAAGAAAATGTAAGAGGGCATTATTACAGACTGAAATAGGAAGTGAAAATGTAATATATATTTAAAGTTAAGTTCTAATTCATAAGGGAATACTGAAGACTTAATTTTCTTAGCAATTAGATTGTTTGATTTTTGTCTTGGAATATACAAATTTTCTTCTAAATGCTAGAAAAAAGTAGGTGTAAACTAAGTGGTATCATTTATTAGGAGACAAAATCAGGACTAACACTAGGCAAATTGTGAGCTTAATAGTCATTTAATCTGCAATTAACTCTGATTCATCATTAAAGTCAGGTTTCTGCCACCCAAGTTTTCCCCTGTCTGTTCAGTGCTTGCTTTTGTTCCTTAATAGTCCTCTCCATTAGGCTGAAGTAGCCCTATGTTCTTCGATGTCACCTCCTTGGGTTTAACATGTCATGCGCCTTGGCACTCCTTCATGAGCCCCCCTCCAACCATGTGACTAGCTTGGGCTTGCTCATATCAAGATGTTCTTACGATAGTATTTAGGTGGTATTTGGCTTCCAGGAGGAAGCTTCCCAAGTAGTGAAGATGAATGCTATAGAACTCTTAAGGCTCATCTTCATAAGCTAAACAATATCTCTTCCACCACATTTCTACAGGTCAAAACAAGTCAAAAAGTGGACAGAGATTCACTACTTGATGGAAGGAGAGCCAAAGAATTTGCAGTCATCTTTAATCTACAATAAAGGGGAAAGTGGAAGAAATGGGTAGAATTTCAGTGGATACAGAGTAGAAACTTATCTTAAAAGAGAGATTTTGGGTTGGCCATGGTATCCTTAAAACAAACAAAACCTAGAAAATTCAACAGGGTTTGGGAGTAAAGATATTTAGTTCCAGGTAAATAATCAAAATGAAAAAGAAAAAAGATAATTGGGAGTAAGAGAAGAAAGGGAAAAAATTTTTCAGAAGAAATGATCTAATGTAATCTTGAACTGGGTTTTAATGAAGTATCGTTAAGATAATTAGAAAGAAAGGTATGGAAAGATACTTTTAAAAAGGATACAACTATTTTGCTAATGCTAGACTATATCTTTAGTGTTTGTTTCTGAACCTTATATCATTAAAAGAAAACTGAGAGTGGTTCAATAGAAATATTAGATGAAATAATTTTCAAAAAGATACTCTATGCTACATTCTAAGGAAAGTCACCAATATTGATTCACCTTCATGCACTATCTTTAAATAAAGCACTAAGATATTTTCTCAATTTATAAAACAGTGTTTTGCGTGTATTTTGACTTCACAGTTTTGAGGAAAAATGTGGAAAGACGATGCATATAAAATTAGACAACCAGTCTTTGGGTTGTAAAGTCAAGAAATGTTTAGACTTTAAAATCTGATTTTGAATGTCAAGTCTTTCTCAGGCCTATTTTATCAGGTTATTAATCTGACCATGTCCTGAGGGTAAATTAAGTGAGGGAATGCGAAAGACATAGATTAGCAGTGTCGACCTCTTCATAAGATGGACTTATGTCACCTAATTCATAACATTTCTGCAGCTAATTATATTCATCCCCATTCCTGAAGATTCCTAAACTAACGCATTCCTGTTCTCATCTCCTAGGCTCAGCTTCTTCTCAGTCCTCATTCCAATCATACTCCTCAGTCATCAGCACCAACATTTCAATCATCCTGGCATTTTTATTGATTTGGCTTCAACGGTAGGCTGATAATTAATACACAGTCTTGTGTCCGTCTTCTCTAACCCGAGTGTCAAAACATTAATTTTGGCAGGTTTTTTTTTTAGAGTCAATAATACATTTAATCCTAAAAAATGTGAAAGATTTGGTAAGCTTCAGAATCCATTCTAGTTTGTAAATTTTCTCGTTTCCATCTAGCAGAAAGCAACAATACTTCTTAATATGCTCACTTACGTAACTATGATAACTCGTAAATTCAAATATTTTCTTCAAGTCATTTTGATTTAAGTGGTTAATTAGAAGTTAAGAGAGCATCATTCATTCAACAAATATTCACTGAGGGTGTATAATACAATTAGTGGGGGCTGTGCATTCCATAAGGACAAGAAAATGTGAAATTTAAGTCAAATTTTCAATGAGCTCTCAAAATTTTAATGTTTTTCAAAGCAGAAATAGATTTTACACTAAGGCCAATATCTTCTGTGATAGTCCATTGCTAAAACATTTTAAATTTCTCTGTCACAAGATGTTACTTTCCTGACAGATTGAATTAAATGGTTTTCTTTCCTGCTCATTTTTTTAAATTTTATTTCTTTAGAGCAGTTTTAGGTTCACAGCAAAAATAAGAGGAAGGTACAGAGATTTTCCATACACTTCCAACCATATTGTATGGTCTCCCCCGTTATCAACATCCCTCACCACAGTGGTACATTTGTTACAATTGATGAACCAACACTGACACATCATAATCCCCCAAAGTCCATGGTTTACTTAGGGTTCACTCTTGGCATCACACATTCTATAGGTTTGGTCAAATGTATACTGGCATGTATCCATCATCACAGCATCATACAGAGTGTTTTCACTGCCCCTCAAATCCTCTGTGCTCTGCCTATTCATCCCCTCTTCCCTGCTCTTTGTTGTTTCTTACATGTAAAACTGAATTTAGACTTACTGTTTGAAATAGAGTCTCAGAATATCAAATATTTTCAAGCTTGTGATTTCGAACAGCAAAAAACTGCACCTCTGCAAGATATATAAAATCTAAGTATTTTTTCCGCTTTCCAGATTCTATGATTATGGTAAATATGGATCAAGTGCAAATTAGACATTACTTCTAAACCTTGAAAATGTGCTTAAAATTGTCTAAATGTAGAGTTAAATACACCTGTCCAAAATAACAGTTTGAATTATTATTCAAAATAAAATTTTATATGTAAACCCATAACATAAATAGCTTATCCTGAGTATAAAAGCTTTTTTTTCCTGAGCATAAAAGCTTTTAAAGCAAATTCAGTAAACCTGAGATTTCTTTAAAGAAAAACAACTCAATACTCAGAAATCCAATGAAGGGGCCAGCCCGGCGGCGGAGCAGTTAAGTGCACATGCTCCGCTTAGGCGGCCCGGGGTTCGCCAGTTTGGATCCCGGGTGTGGACATGGCACCGCTTGACAGGCCATGCTGTGGTAGGCATCCCACATATAAAGTAGAGGAAGATGGGCATGGATGTTAGCTCAGAACCAGGCTTCCTTAGCAAAAAGAGGAGGATTGGCAGCAGTTAGCTCAGGGCTAATCTTCCTCAAAAAAAAAAAAAAAGAAATCCAATGAAGACTACAAAAACATTTTTCTGCCTATAAAATGGAAATTTAATATGAAATAATATGAAATTTTACTTCATAGCAAATGGGCAAAAATAAGTGTTATTTAAGAGAAATTTGGAATAATTTAGGGATGTTGGAGATGCTTTATGTATAATAATTTTAAACAAATAATGAAATCACTTTAGTATCACATGATTTTTCTGGGTCCTGATATTTTGTCTGTGTGTGTGTGTGTGTGTGTATGTGTTTGTGAGCTGGTGTGTGCCCTGTGAGGTGGTGTGTCCCCCTGTCTTGAGGATGGTAGTGAAGGGATGGTGGGGCATGTTGTGGTTAGAATTGTCACATATTTCTAAATACTTTTCTCCTATCTGAAAATTGAGTAAGAACTACACGTTCTCTAAGGTATCTTACAATTGTAGCAATTCCATGCAAGATTGGGACCACTTTTAAAAAGTCAATAACCATATATCTCTTTGTTTTACCAAATCAGTTTATTATCTGAGTCCCAACTCAGCCTAGACAAAGGAAAGGATGTCCCTTTTGTGATCTCTAATAGAAGACTAGTTTCGATTCTGCCTGTCTTCGTGTGCCCCCTTTCCTTTTTTCTTATTTTTATTCAGTCATTTTCTTCTCTCTGGAGGTGAGCAAACTAGTTGCCCTAGGCCTTGATAACTTTGAAAAGCAATCTGAGCTTAAAAATCAATTTAATGACATGTTACCATAGCATTAAGGTCCATTGCTTGACTACATTTGCCAAAGTTAAATGAGAAAGTGATCTGTTATAACACCTACAAAAATAAATCTACTAACAGCAGTGCAAGCCCATGAAGGTCCAGAAGCCATTGTTATCCATCTCGGGTCTAATCATCTATGCTTCTTCACCCAACTCCATAGTCGCTAAGAGATTAAGGAGGCCTGGATTGCTATTTTCTTATCAACTTGGTGATCAATAGTTTAATAGTTCACTAGAGTGAATCTGGAATGGTTTAGACTTTATTTCATAAAATATGATAATCCTTTTCTCTTTTTTGGAAGTATATCTGGTCACTGCAAAGGAAATCAGAGACTTTTAGGGAATTCTGAACCGTTGAAGCTGCTGACACATCACTGGGTTGCTTGTCCTTGGCTCTATTCTCCTTGCTGTGTTGCCATAAGTGTGAATGAATACAAGAGCACAAGGGCAGCATAATTTTGTTACTGTTTTTCAAAATTATGACCCATGCATCACTACTCCTTCACTTGCTGTTTTTCTAAGAAGACAAAATGTTGTCTCTTCTTAAAAAGTACTTGTGCTTAAGTTTGATTATGACTCTGGTTGGGACAGTCTGTGGACCTCAACAAATCTCACGATAGCTAAGAAAATACTCTATTTTCTTAAGGACGGTTTTTTTCTTATATAAGCGTCAGAATCAGACATTGTTTTTGGTTTTTGATATCATGCCTGATGTTTAAATTTTTAAAACTGCATTTTTTCTTGAGTAATTGTGGAAATAAGCTTATTATTTTCAAGGATTGCACACGCCTAGTCCAAGGATAAAAGGAATCTCTCCTACTTGGCTGCCTAAAGTGTGATTTTCAGCCCAGCACAATCAGCTCTATTTTAGACTTGTTAGACTTTAGAATCTCAGGCCCTACCCGAGACCTTCGCTTTAACACAGCCCCAGGTGATTCTTCTGCACATGAGTATTTGGAGGCACTTCTCTAGCAAGTCTTTTGAATACACACATAATAAATTTTTTGATGCCGAGCCTTCATTTTTACCTCCAAACCCTAGCCTAGATGGTTTGCAGATTTTGTTTAAAGATATGATCTATCCTTTTAATAATCTTAATATACTCTTTACAAAAAAAGGTAGGGAATTATTTTGGTTCTAAAGAATACCCTGTATTTCTTTAAAGTATTGACAAAGAATCTTGCATATTGTCAAGACTGTTTATATAGCAATCTTGCCATGGTAAAAAGGACCTACAATTGAACTCAATTTCTCAGGTATATCTGAATTTGAAAAAAAAGGAATGTGAATGTAGAGAAAATGTGAAATATCGGGTGATTGTTTTGTGAACAGCTTTATCAGTCTTCCAGAGAATTCCCCATAATATTTCCTGTTTCACTTATAATAATTCGATTTTTAAAGATTCAGTTTATATACAACCTCAAAAGCACACATAAGGCAGCAAATGGGTTAGGACAGGAGAAATCGTTTTAGAGGTTATGACACCAGCAATGGTTCTATAAACAGCGTACCCAGGGACAGTGCTATGTCATCCTCCAGTGTCAGCCTGAAGCTTGAAGCATTTCTCTACATAGATCATTACATCCTAAGCACTTTTATCTCAGTTTTTCTAAAAGAGAATTAACGGTAATTTTTAAATAGTACATTACAGACATTTTTCTGTGGAGAAAATCCACAGTATTTGAAGACAAGTATAAATTAAATACATTTAATGTTGAATTATTAGAAAAGGAATGATTTCATATTCATGAAAGTTTGCATGTTTGTTCTTCTATCCTTATATTAGTGTTGCAAACCAGAATTTTATGTGTCTCTTTCATTTTTTGCAATATTTTAAGTAAATTTTATCAATGTCTTAGAAAATCTAAAGACTCTAGTCTAAACCAGTTTACTATTACGAAACTTTGATGAGAACTTCCAGATTTTAGTGCTGATTTCAAGAAATTCCAGTATCCATAAACAAATAAGTGAATGTTGAACTTATTTTTTGGAAATTGGAAAATATCTGGTTATTTTTAAATACCCTATATTAAATCTGTTTTTCTTCAAACTAGAATTAATAAATGACTCATTTAGTTTATTTTGCATCAATATGTATCACCATTTCAAAAGCAAAACAAATGATAGACCACATTTTACATTATTCTTTTGTGGGTTACATAATTACCAAAACATATTTAATTAACTTTCTCCGTCTTATTCAATTATACTTAATGTAAACCAAATAGAAGGATTGCATAAATGGTTTTATAAATATTATAAAATTATAATTTTAAATGAAATTATTATTAGAAAACATGTAGGCTAAAATGAAATTCAAATACCAATGTATCTGTTTTCAAGACATTCACTTCTTTACATTCACATCAGGATTAGGAGTTATTTTTCTTATCCTCATTTCACATTATGAAAGAAGTTGGAGGTATTTTAATACGAATCTCTAGAAGGTTTATTTGTGAAATTATACTTACAGAGGAGTAACAGCTAGATCCATCCACTAAAAGTATTTCTGTGGTAACTTTAGTTTACAAAAGCTAATGTAACTGATTCTCTGAAAGGAAGAAGAAATATCCCAACAGCACTGGTACCGCTCTGTGCTGAGATCTAAACAGGCTATATCTGTGCCAGCATCTCAGGAGGCACCATCCTTAACTAACCTCGTGGCTGGATGGCAGGAAGGCAAGGAGATCCTGTGAGATGCTGCCCAACAATTGCCACACCTTTCTCTAGCAGATGATCAAGCCTTTTCCTAATGAGCAAATAATGATGTTTTGAGGTGTCAGCTCCCCCTACATTCTCACTCTTCCCCCAATAACTAATTTTTCTTTGTATCCACATATCCTTATGTCTTCCCCCATCATTAAAAATTAGACCCTTACTATCCCATAACTTCAAAGACCCTCTTTTCCTATAAATGAACATTGTTTTATATTTCTCATTCCAAAAATGCCTTTCCTTAACACAGTACCCTTTCCAAAGTTACTACTATGATGGTGGATTAAAAGCCATAAAGACCATGACTGCGAATGAGCTGTTAATCATCAAATTAATTACTGTGTTTCTGCCTTCTGACTAGTCTTCTCTACTTTGCTTCATAAGCGTTAGCCAATGTCATCTTCCCCAACATGGTATCCTCTATGTCTCTCTGTCCCTGTTCTCTTTCTCTCTATTCCTCTGTATACCTGTGAATGTTCTTTCCATGGCCCTCTTCCTTTCTCTTCTCATTTTATACCTTTTCCTTGTGATCTCACTCTTTTCTATGTCTTTACACTCTGGAATTACCTACTGCCCTCAGAAGGAATTCACACTGTCGACATCCTCATTTCAGACTTCTGGCTTCTCAAACTGTGAGACACTAAATTTCTGTTGTTTGAGGCCATCCAGTTGATGGTATTTTCTTATGAGAGTCCTAAAACACCAATACATACTCACCCCCTCTATTGAGAATTTAGGTAACTGAATGCAGCATAAGCTTCTCAGCATGATAATATAAAGGCCGTTGATAACCATTTCTTGCTTCCTCTTCACTTTCATTGATCATCATCTCCACTTACCTTCTCCTACTTTATGTACCATATGTACAGTCCTGGGAATCTTTCCCTTAGCACTTCCTGCTCTCTCATCCTCCTATGATTTAGCAGAAACTTTTTTTGCAATGCCCATTACATCTTACTTGAGAGGTAAACGGCTCTTTGTTCTACAAAAGCCAGTTCAGATTTTATTTCTTCTTTGGTGACTTCCTTGACCTCTCTTCTGCAATTGCCCATCCATCTATAGTTTCATTTGCTCTTGACTGCACTTGTTACGAGATTGGGGTTTGGGAAGATGTTTATTTATCTCTACATCCCTCACCTCTAACACAGTGGCTGGCCTAGAGCAGTTAGTGACTTAATTATTCAATTTAATTCAACAAACATTTGTGGACTTACATGTTAAAGCAATCTGATTTCAAGTCTAAGAAACAAGGATAAGGCAATCTGTATAAAAGTTTGGGGTTTAGTAATAGGTTAAAGCTTATTATAATGTATAAACAAATATGTATTATTATGTGTAGTATTCAAGCAACGACAAGCAGAAAAATATTAATTCTAAGTCAAAACCCATGTGCGCAATATGAACAATATTGAAATTTATTGACTCAATAAAAATACTTGGCAATTTTAATTTGTTGTTAGCTATTCTTTATGCAGGATTTTTAAAAATAATTGTGAGTCTTCATCAATAAAATAAATGTATAGATTTAAGTGCCAACTTGTTCTATATAGACTGCTAACATCATAAATATTTTATTCAGCATTGATCCTGGTGGTGTCAAGCATCAGTCAGCCAGATGTGGTCCAAACTTTAGCATGAAGTGATCAGCTATAGGTACAGAGTGCTCAGATGCATCATTAAGAAAAGCATACCTTTTTAAAGTTTTTAATTATTTTTAGGTTTTTAAATGAGCAAAGTTCTAAAGAATTTCATCATAATTATTAGATTTTTAGGCATCCTCAGTATACGTGGCTCCTAAAGACTAGGTGACTTGGAAGAAGAGAATGAGAAGGATATAACTGGGGGTATTTTGGATGCATCTTGGCCTACTGTTCCAGATTCTAGAAATGTAATTTCCTGGAGCCATGCTCAATGCAGATCAACTCATCTGACGCTCTCTGCAACTGCTGCTGCAACAGCAGCAATATATTTGGATCTGGAGTCATTTATGTGAGTGAAACATTTGTTTGAAATTTTCATCCTGGAAAGGAGGATATATTTAAATAAAATTATTTGAATGAGCGGAAGTTTGATACAGAGTTGCAACCAGTGCATGGATTATGAATATAAACTATAGCCATGTATCAGAAACAATTGTATCTGAACTGTTTCTTTTTCAAAGGTCGCACACAGAGCATTTAAACAGTAATTCCTTTTTAACTGTGGATGCTGTTGACAATCTATTAATGCTGTTTAATCCTTCTTACATATTTCATGATCGCAGATCTCTTCCAGGCTTTTCCAATACTGCTGGTCAATCCTACCACTTTCCTCTTGTGAGTTCTATTTTCCAGCTCTTGTATAATTATTTCAAACCTTTCACTCCCTCCCTTCCCACTTCATTCCCAGTATCCAGTCCAAGCCTTCTTGAAAATCCTGTGTTTTTGATCACTAGTCTCTCTCCAAAGTATTCAACCCTATTCTCTCTATTGGATTCTTTTTTTCTTTCTCTCTTTCATTTTTTTCATTCTTTCATACACCTATTCAAAATTCACTGCTTAATATTATTCTAATTGTTGATACAGTGCAATAGATGAAGGCCACTGTCCTCAGGGAGCTTGAAACTCAATGGGGGTACTGGAATATAATATCTACTGGATCCTTTCCATCAGCTTGTACACATGCTTTAGTCTCTCTTTTTTAAAAATAAAACACACACAATCAGTACATCACTTCTACATTTTCCTCCAGTTATGTCTTATTTCTCTTCTCCAATTCAAAGGCAAACTTTAAGTTGTTAAATTCATGCTCTTCATTTTCTTGTTTCCCTACTGTGATGTTTAATTTTATGCGTCAACTTGCCTAGGATAAGGAATGTCCAGACAGCTTGTAAAACATTATTTGAGTGTTTCTAAGAGAGTGTTTCTGGAAAAGATTGTCATATAAATCTGCAGCGTGAGTAAGGAAAATCACCCTCACCAATCTGAGTGGGCATCACCCAGTCTGTTGAAGGCCTGAATAGAACAAAAAAGCAGAGGAAGGGCAAAGGTGGTCTCTGCTTGAGCTGGGACCCCCATCTTTTCTTGCCCTTGTACTTTGGTGCTCCCAGTTCTCAGGCCTTCAGACCCAGACCGGGACTTCACCAATCGCTTCCCTGGTTCTCAGGCCTTTAGGTTTGGATTGGAACTACACTACCCACTTTCCTGGGGCTCCAGCTTGCAGACAGCAGAGAGTGGTATTTCTCAGCCTCCATAATTGCATGAGCCAATCCCGCATAATAAATCCCTTTCTGTATATCTATATATATCCTATTGATTCTGTTTCTCTCTAACGGATCCACTTATCCTTCAACTCATTTCAACCCAATTTGTATTTTAAGCACATTACCAAAAATACTTTAGATCAGAAGAAAACAGTTGCTACTTGGTAAACACACACTCTTTTCAAATCAAAAAGAAAATACTTCTCTATGTCTCTGGCCAGTTTACTTCAAGTTCTTTTATGCTCACCCCTTTTCACCAATTCTTTGGTATTTTTAATTGTTTGGCCTCAAGTCCTATTATCTTTTAAATTACATTGTTTCTGTTTATTTTCTTACACCAATGACCTCAATTAATACCTTAAACTGCTGACCCCCAAGCCTCTTCTCTCAGATCCAATCCTATAGGTCACGTTAATTACTCAATACCTATACCTGGATGGCACACAGACACCTCAAACTTATTCATTCGATGTTCAGCGTATGATCTTTCCCATCAACCTCGGTTATTTCAACAGTCTTCCTATTTAACCATAAACCTGACCTCAATCTATCCATTTCCATAATCCAGAAATCTAAGAGTAACTTTTAAGATGTCTCTCATATTCACTGTCTACATTGATTCAGGTATATCTAATCATTTTCTTATTTTAATATTTTGTGTTACACTAATCGTGCAAGTCACCGTTATAATGTCAAAGGATACGGTACATTAAACATTCTCCCAACGTATGTGTTTGACTTCTTCATTTCATTCTTCACAGGAAGTATACCAGTCTGATATGTCAAATGAAAATATCTGATGATGTTTCTCTCGTGGTTAATACTCTTTGGAAGCTTCCCATTGCTTACAAGCTCCTACATTATCTTGACTCTTATCTGTCCAGTCTCAGGTCCCATCATTTTCCTATCTTCTTAATGATGCACCAACTACATTGACTTTTCCCATCCATAACTTTTCTCTCTACTGAGAATTTTCCTCTTCATCCTACCACTATTTCTTTATCTATTTAACCATACTCATTTTTAGTTCTCACCTTTAGTCTTTGATTTACACGATATTATTGAGTGCTACTGTGTGCAGGCATTTGTCTATCTTGACCATCTAAACCAGGGTAAGCCCTCTTGCATGACGAATCTCCATACTACTGATTACATTTGCAGTTCATTAACGAACAATATAAATTATATCATTTTAATTTATCTCCTAGAGTATATATTCTCTAAGAGCAGAAATCCTTGCCCATTTTCTTATGAGTATATTTAATTATCATAGCAATATGTGACATGCGTGGTACATCATAGGTGCTCAAAATAAATATATGTTGACTGAGCAGAAAATAAAATAATGTTGTTAGAAAAAATATAGTAAAAACTTTACAATGAGAGCTAAATTGTTTCTAATGCTAGAGAGAAATACATTTACACTGAATTGTGTAATAGGTGAGTAGTTATTTTTTAATATAAAAGTGACTTAAGCATTCTGGAGATTGTTTTCCATTCCCCTCCATAAGACTTACTAGCTCAAGGATTATCTATTCCTAGGTAATTAAGATCAATTAATGAAATCATCTAGTTCTAAAAATGTCCTAGTAATGTTCTATATTATCTTGGTGAACTATTTTTCATTGCCATCAACAATAGCTGGTAGCAACTTTTCAGATGTTACTCATAGGGTCTACATTATTTAAGCATTTTCATTTCCTACATGAAGAAGTCAGTATATTAGAACATTTTGATTATTCAGCAGCAGTGACCTTTGAACTCACCTGCTATTATAGCTCTTCTGTTTTTAATCATATTTGAAAAAATATTTATTGTTGCTCTAATAATTAAAAGTGTGCCTGCAGGGCTACAGCTGTGACACAGACATTTCCAGGGGTGGTTCAGCAGCTCCTCAATGTCAAGGCACTGGATCTGTTGTCTCAGGAGTCACATTTCATACAACCCTATCCAAGGCAGAAAGTAGGGGTTAGCCAGGCAACACAAGAGCCCTCACCATTCCTGTCTTCTCTTTCTTATCAGGAAGATACTATTTCTCAGAAGTGATTATCGTATTTTCACTTATCTCTCATTGAGTAACTTGTTCACACTGAAAAAGTCTAGCTATAAGAGACTGGACAACTGAAACTGAATTTAAGGCTTTTACAGTCTCTATAGCAGGAGGCAGACATGAGGAATGGGCTGGAGAGGCTATCAAGAGGCCATCCACAAGGATCTTTCCCTATATAAAATACATGTTTATGTTCAAAAATTTCAAAATACAAACATCTGAATGCAGAAAGTTTAAGTTACCCATACTTTCACAACCCAGGGGTAAGCCTTATAAATTAATATATACGTGCTTTAATCTCTGCTTTAGCTTATCTAAATTTATCTTATAGATCATTTTCTCATTTTGTTCAATGATATTTATTTTAAAGGTTACATATTGTTCCCTTTTACGGATGTGCAATTCATTTAACTATTATCTTAGCACTATTTATTTTGCTGTTTTTTCAATTTCGTATTTTATTTACTAGTTTTATCAGGAATTTATAAATAACAGGAGATATTTACTTGAAAGGATGTATACTATTACATCTTAACACCATGACATTATATATGAATATGTATATTAAGTACATCAAATTTTGATCTAAATGTGCAATCATTTTAAATCTGAGATAACTTTGTTTAAAGGCATTTTCAGGGTAAGTGCTTTTTTTGCCAATATTTTTTCTCAATGGACCTCGAGAGCAGAGCTGTCACTGTAGAGGGTTGAGAAGCGGGAGCATTGAGCCACAGAAGATCTTCTTAGGCCTGGAGACATAACGGAAATTGCCCTGCTGAGTTTTGAACTTTCTTGGGCTAAGTGACCCCTTTCTTTCTTCTAATATTCCTTTCTGGAATGGTAATATCTATCCAATGCCTGTTCCATCATTATATTTTGGAAGCGCATAGATTGTTTCCAATTTCACAGGTCCACAGATGGAGAGGGATTTTTTCTCCAGGAGGGATCATACCCAGAGTCTCACCTGCACCTGACTTAGATGATTTAGAAGATGAGATTTTGGAGTTGATGCTGGAATAGGTTAAGACTTTGGGAGATGTCACAATGTCGTGAAGGCATTTTTCATGTGGGAAGGATGTAGATTTGGGGGCATAGGTGAGTGGGTTTAATTGTGTCCTCAAAAAGTGATGTTGAAGTCTAACTCCCAGTACCTGTGATTATGGCCTTATTTGGAAATGAGGTCTTTGTAGATGTAATCAAGGTAGAATGAGATCATACAGGATTAGTAAGGGTGGGCCCTACTCCAGTGACTTGTGTTTTTGTAAGAGAAACAGAGAGGGATATTTGGACACAGAGACACACAGAGAAGAAGGCCATGTGACAATGGAGGCAGAGACTGGAGTAACGCAAATCAAGAGATGCCTAAGCTTGCCAGTGATCACCAGAAGCTAGAAAAGGCAAGAAAGCATTCTTTCCTGAGCTTTCAGACGGAGCATGGCCCTGCTGACACTTTGATTTCAGACTCAGCCTCCACAACTGTGAGAACATAAATTTTTATTGTTTTAAGCCACACAGTTTGTGGTTAATTTGTTATGGCAGCTCTAAGAAACTAATATAGGTTTTGATAGTCCATTCAGAGTTAGTGTTGAACACACATACCATAAAAAAAAGTCAACTTAAAAAGATATATGAAAATTTAAAGCAACCCTCAGGATATCTTTCTAAATTTGGAGCACTCTAACTTGTAATTCTTTATGTGTTTATAACTTGTCACATTTGTTTAGAGAGAAAATTTAGAAAACTAGCATTGTCTTTCTTTCCATCAGGTCATACATGAGCTATTTTGTAGAACTCATTAGTATGGTTGTTGGTGTTTGAATTTTTAGGGCTAATAATTGCATTGCAAATGTTAAAAAGAGTGGCATGGGGGAAAGACGGAACAATTTAGAGGGACTAGATCAACATAAATTCAATAGCAAGTAAGGGTTTTTTATAGACTTGAGATGGAGGATTAAAAAAGTGGAAGATGAGAGGGGAGAATCAAGAGAGCAGGGGAGGGATCCCACTTGAATTATAAGAAGTTGTATGAAACACGATGAATGGATTGGACATTTCATTTTATGTTCTTGGACATTAAGGAAATCAACCTAGTACAGATAATTTTCTACATTATTTGATTAATGTTAATCACCAATTCATATAATTCAGGTTCTCGATTATGTTTTTTGTTCTAGTTAATTGAGGTTCACTTTTAATTATAAAGGAGACTAGATAAATCATTTAATTTTATTTCTTTGTCTATATTTAATCTTTTTTCTAGGTATTATTTATTTATACTTAGCATAGATAAAAGGCTTCAGAATGTAAAAAATTGAAAAAATGCATTGTAATAATTAGCCCTTATACTCTTCTGTATTTAAAAATATCTGCTTTTATGAATATATATAATTATGTCCAATTTTGTCATTTTGAATTTTCTCATGTAATCAACTTTTTGTGTAAAAATACTTATCTAAAGTGCAGAGTGAAATAAATTTTGTGGGTCTATTCCTACATACTATTATGTATAAAGATCATATTTTAGCAGGGTAGATGATATGCTCATAGAGCTAAATCTCAGAGGTTCTTGCAAAAGTAATTGGAGAGGTTTGAACAGTGTAAGTACTTTTAATCTTACTTCGTGCAAGTAGTTTGTTAGCAATTCTTCTGTGTTTTCAATAACCTCTGTCACACCTTGCAAATGACAACACTATAAGATAATATAGATTTTCTACTTAATGCTAGAATAGGAAGATGGAATCATATATTTCCTTCTCAGAATGGTTAAAAAGGAGAGGTGAAAATTTTTTCAAAGGAGGAAAATGCCTGGTTAAATGTTTTCTGATTTATGCAAGATGTTAACTATTTGAAGAGATAATTAGGTAAGAAATAGCAAATGACAAGATAATGTAAGATTTGATAGAGAAAATGTACCCACAGTATGCATAATGTATTTTTCCTGTATATACAACATTTTATGAAAGTTAAATAACCAAAGTCTAATGTCTTAGTTGTCACATACATTTGTTAATAGAATAAAACTTCAGTCATTTGGAATAGAACATACTACTGTTCTTTTAAGGTTTATATAATTAATAATTAGAAAGCAGTAGCAGTTACAACATTTTAAATCTTTAGCTAGGTGAATGATAGTGAAATTTAATTAATCTCTTTAATTACAGGAGAAATTAGTTGTGCTTCTTTGAAGTAAATGAATTAAACCTCCCACATATAACAACATAAAACTAAAATACCCAGAAATTTTGGTTCTAAAGTCTCTTTGATACTGAAATTTTAATGGAGCATCTGAATTACCTAGGATTTGATCACTGGGACTTATCAATGAGCCAAGTTATAATTGTCACCTGTTTTGTTTTTCTTTACATGTTTTGTCTAAACATCACATTTAAAATCATTCAATAGAAATTGAATTTCTACAAATCAAATTCCAAACAAGCTGCATCCCTTCCTTTGAAAATATATGAAGTGTTTGTTTTTAAAACTTCATATTTTCCTGATACCTTGATATCCCAAAAGCAAGATGCAAGCAGCTCACCCAGGTGACCAGGTGCACCAGTGTGATAAAGCTGGTTTCTGACGCACGTTCCTATTCTTGCCCTCCCCTGATTGGGACCTAGTGACATTCAAATGCCCCAATGACATCCGGTCACACCTTTTGCTTCTATGCTCCAGGCTTACCCACCATAAAGGCACTTGCCCCTCTCCATAACTCTCTAGGCTTCCCATCTGCTTGATTGAGTCCAATCCCTGGGTGCTCTTCCCAGATGGCCCCTTGAAGGATGTGCCATGCTGCCCTCTACCAGGACCTGTGAACAGAATAAATCTCTTTCACTTTCATACACCTGTCCATGGAATTATTCCATATTGGTGCCAGACTGATCATCAAAACCCCCTATTTTTAATATAATTATTCGTTACAACACAATACATCTAAATAATTTGATATGAATCTTGGATGAATAAGGCATTAGCCATGGCAACTAGGAAGGTAAACATCTTTTATGCTTCCTTACCATTACATATACCTCCTTATCACTGCTTCTAGGAGTGACTTAAATAAGCAGCTCAAATTTATTGGCCCAATAATAAATAAATAGCCAATAAATAAGTGTATTGGCCATTTAATAAACTAAGAACTACTGAGCATTTTTTTCATGCCGGCATGGTTCCAGGGGGCTATAGTAAATAAATGAAAGAGATAAGGTTACCAGTGTATGACCAAGCCTGGTATTGCCGAGAAACAGAAACGGAAAAAAGGAAATGTCATTGGAAGACAAGCATGTAAAAAGAAATTTGAAAAGGGATGAGATTAGAGCGGTAAGCAGGGCCAAAATGCAGGTATTTCCAATGCGGTGCCAGGGACAGTTTATAGATGTTCTGAGACAGTGATTTCCCCCAAACCTTGGGGCTGAGATAAGATTAAAGTCACCTAGTACACATCCTATGAGCCATTGTGTGGCCTATGGGGACCTGGACCAGCTGGAGACTTCGAGTCTGGTTTCCTTTGATCTCAAGGAGCCCCATCCTTTTACTCTAGGGTGCCACACAAATATTATCATTTTCTATATGTCCTGTGACAAAAAGATCTGAGAAGCCTCAAATAGAGCCTTTCTGACCATTTTAAGGAGTTTGGATATTATTCTCACTGAAGCGTAAAGCCAAAGAAAGGTAGCAAGCAGTGGAACACAATAATCTGATTATGTTTTCAAAATATCTCACCTTGTGCTTTTAGAGAGGAGATTGCAGAAGACTAAGAAGACTAAAAAAAAAAAAAAAAAAAATGAAAGTAGGGAGATCAGTTAGGAATCTTTGTAGCAGTCCATTCCACGGTCTCTCAAAGTGTGATCCGAGGACGAGCAGCATCAGTATCAACTGAGAACTTGTTAAAAATGCAAATTTTCAGCCCCATCTCCTCCTCCAGGCTTACATTCATCTATGGTTTAACAAGATCTCCAAGTAATTCTTATGCTCACTAAATTTTGAAAACCATTGTTCTAATCTAGGAATAATGGTTTGAGTGGAATGATAGTTACAGAGATGGAAAGAATGAAACAGATTTTGTGGGGATTTTTTTTGAAGTGAAGATGACAATAAATACTGCAATATCAAAATGTAAGCCATAACAATGAACTGATGCAAATGGATACTATTAAATAATTTCATTTAATAGAAAATTTCAAAATTACCTGACATGACTTTACATAATACAAGTTTATACATGTATACATAGCATATAATGGACATAAATATGTATACATGTATATGTATGTAATACATATATAGTATGTATCTATATAATGTGTGTCCATACACACACATGCACTTTTTTTAATTACGAGAGCTCATGCTGATGAATATGTTTGGGTATTGGGCCAAACCAAACAATTATTCAGCAGGAATGATTCTATTGTGTAGAGATGGACAGGTGTTGAAGCCAATATCGAAATTCTCTTGACATAATCACATCTACTGTGGCCTATATACATAATCTGTGGTTTCAGTTGAGTACTAGTGGAAGCATGTTAACTGAATCAAGGAGCTTCTTGGGAAGAGGCATAATATCTCCACCTGATCAAGAATACAAATGAAATTCTTTAATTTTTATAGCAAACCTTGAACGCTTACTTTAAGCATCTAATTCAGAAGTGGTTTATGTAAAGTGCATGTCTACAGTGACCTCAGCCTCAAATTAGTGGCTACATGGCTCCTGTGAAAAGTGACAAATGAGTTCCAGGTAGTAAATGCTGCAAATTCTTCAGAAAGCGAGATGATCATCTGGTTCAGATTGTCAGAGAAGTATATATAATGTCCTGATTATGAGAAGTATGACCAGAACTTTGAAGGAAAGATGGGAGTGAAACGGGTAGAAAGAAGGCATGGTTCACAGTGAGAATAGGAGTTGCAAAGAGGGGGATGTGAGTATGAGCACAGTGTGATCAGGCAGAGCCCACAGGCCATTCTAGACTGAGCCACTGTGTTTCTAGAGAGCAGTGATAGCAACAGGATGGGGCTGTTAGTCTGGAATTACACTCAAAGGGAGTGCTAGGATGAGGAGAAGTCCTGAGAAACCTTTAAAATGGTTTTAGTGGAGATTGTTATGATAAAACTATTATATTGAGTACCTAATGTGACAATGGCATTCAAGATTGATTGAAATAGAGAGAATTACTGAAGAGTGTTTTGGAGACATCTAGAATAACCCAGGTGTACTATGATTGCCATGAAATGGAAAACAGAGGCTAGATGATGATTGGTTGCAGTTCAGTGGAAAGAGTATCACATTGGGAAACAGAGAAGTCCTTGAGGGCGGGGGTGATGTCATCATGCTTTTTTGCATACACTTCACCGAAACCAGCTTTACTTACATATGTAAGAAATGTTAATAATTAGTGAATATATGGGTTTCTGTTCTGGAATTATCAGTGTTACTTGTAAGACCATTACTATTAGTCTTTCTGGATAGCATTAACAGACACTCCTTAACTCTAAAATGTCATGACTTAAATGGCAAAGATATTTCCTCTTTATGAAGAAAAGCTATTTTAATTTGTAGGTAGTTCTGTTTTGTAATGAAAACTTAGCCCTTATGGAGACAGTGGATTTGAGAAGATATTTCCTTAGAAGGACAAATCTCTCTTCATGCAATCAACTTTGATTTGTGGGATATTTTTGGTTTTGGAGAGGAAGATAGGCCCTGAGCTAACATCTGTTGCCAATCTTCCTCTTTTTTTTTTTTTTTTTGCTTAAGGAAGATTGTCCCTGAGCTAACATTTGTGCCAGTCTTCCTCTATTTTGTATGTGGGCCCATACCACACTGTGGCCTGATTAGTGGTTCGTGGGTCTGTGCCCGGGACCCGAACCCATGACTCTCAGGCTGCCGAAGTGGAGTACACGAACTTAATCACTCCACCACTAGGCCGTCCGCTGGTGTGTGGGACTTTTTTAAGGGAGATATCTACCAATAGCACCTAATTTACATTTTGTTGATGGTCATCTCATAGTACTGTGGTTCTCTAGGATGATAGCATATTTCTATTCTCTGCTTACAGGTATTATCCATCCTATTGTGTTTTCTAGAAATTTTACTTTGTTATCCACACACACCATAGACTTCTCAGACTCTTATAGGCATGGGATAAATAAAAAGATGAAAAGGATAAACAAATTAACAAGAAAAGATTAAGAAGCGATTAAACAAAAGATGATGTCGCAAATACATTTTTGAGCATTTACTATGTGCTAGGCACTGTTCCAGGGCAGAAGATACAGCAGAGAACAAAACTGAGAAAAATCTCTGCCCATGTGGAACTTACATAATTGTATATTAGAAGTTTTACAAAGTAAACTTCACTGACTCAAACTCTTGTTTCAGAAAATTCCTTCACTTTAAGCTCAAGCTTACTTATACTACTAAGTGAATAGTGTGGTCCATTTGACACCTTAGCCTTCAAATCCCAGAAGAAGATGAAAGATGTTTCTGCACAAAACGTTCAAATGTATTCCTGAAACAAATGGTGTGTGATAAAAAAGCTCATTTGCAGATTGTTGCTAATTGTGTCTCTTACATATCCTTTTGCTTCATTCACTGTGAATTACAGTGGTAAAAAATGATTATACATTTCTGAGAAGAAAAATTTACCGCCTGGATGCTATAAAATTTAACGGCCTTTTCTTTTATAATGTTTTATCATTGGCTCCAATGATAGGACAACTTTCATGGTGGAATTTTGAATAATTAAACGTTCACATGTGAAGCAAAGTGAGAAGAGATTAGAATCCTATTTAAGGGGGACTAGAAGTGTCAGATATTATAAAGTATGTTGAGTAGAAAGCAACAAAAGTGCTGATTGCCACTCTGAAATATTATCATGGTAGTCACTGAAATATTTTTTTTTCCTAAATGACTCTGAAAAGTTTGAGGCATTCCTTTTTCCTCCTTTGTTAGGTGGTAAGAAAATGGATCTTGGTTAATACATTTCATTTATTGCCAAAAAATGCAATTATTGTATGAAGGTACTTTCTAAATAATTCTTCAATAGCTATGTTTTAGCTAGCTGTACTATGGATGTTATCAACTACACAGTTGTGCCCCCCCGCAAATTCATATGTTGAAACCCTAACCCCTAATAAGATGGTTTTAGGAGGTGGGGCTTATGAGAGGTAATTAGGTCACGAAGATGGAGCTCCTAGGATGGGATTAGTGTCGGGTTTTCTTTTGTGAGGAAGATTCTCCCTGAGCTAACATCCATGCCAATCTTCCTCTATTTTTTGTATCTGGGACCCCACCACAGCATGGCTTGATGACTAGTGTGTAGGTCCATGCCCAGGATCCAAACACACAAAACCCGGGCTGCCAAAGCGGAGAGCACAAGCTTAACTACTACACCACTGGGGCAGCCCCAGGATTAATGTCTTTTTGAAAAAGAGGAAGAGAGCTAACTGTGAAGATACAAGGAGAAGATGACTGTCTATAAACCAGGAAGAGGACCTCATCAAGATTTTGACCATGCTGGCACCTTGATCTTAGATTTCTCAGCCTCTAGAACTGTGAGAAATAAATTTCTTTTGTTATAGCAGCTCAGACTCTCTAGGACAAAGGGTCTATGCACCCACTGTTCAGATGCTGTGTGTTGGCTGTTAAAACTGCCCCCTTCTTCAGATACTCACCCTTGGCCAAATGAGAGCCCAAGTGCAATAATGGGATTCCCCATCCTTGGAGGGGAGCATCTTCAGCCATAATTTATTAGTATTAGGTACAAAAGGCTGGTATCTTTGACTCAGTGTTGGACTAATTTGATGATACAACTTAGGTACCAGAGCTTCCTAGTGGAACCAGGCAGAAGCTAGTCTCCAGACAAAGGCCACATCTCTGTTTATTTTCTATTCTTCTGTCCATCTCTCCTGTGTTCTTCATGCCCCTTCTCCTGAGAGCACTCACCTAAATAAATTGCTGGAAGAAGAATTCCCGTCTCAGGCTCTGCACCAGTAGAATGCAACCTAAGACACCCTATGTTTATACATGGAATTAAGTTGTGTGAGAATGCTCCAAGCTTCTCAACCTTTACTGGCTCTTTAAATCTGCAACCACAGCTGACTCCTAAAACACCTCACAAACAAAAGGCATCTCCTGGGGGTTTCTCATTTCCTTAATTTCCAATTTGCTCCTAAGTCACTTGCTTAAACTTTTTCACTGGACCTCTGGTGCCAGATTGCAAAATTGACTTCTGTGTCTTTTGTGGGCCCTTTAGCCCACGACCTTTTCCTTCTGGTGCATTGAACTCCACTGCAGCTTTAAGCGTCTTCAGAAAGGCCAGGCTTTGTATTTTCCTTAGTGTTCTGCTGAGGGTGCAACCTGCCCCACAGCCCTGCCTTCTCTCAGGGAACGTAGGGTGGGGAAGGAGGGGAATGAGGTCAGGTGGCGTTTTGTTTTGCTTTGGTAAAACGTGAAGAAAGAGAAAACAAAAGAACTGATCTTCAACGATGATTTCCAGGAAAAGTTACAAAATAATGTAAAGAAGCTAAAGAAAAATATGCTAGTACCCCAAGACTGGGAAGCGGGGGAGACCGCTCTGAGAATTTGTCAGAGAAACCCCCAATCTTGGAGCGTGAAGCCAAGGATCTAGGAAGATTAAAAAATGCAGGGGCTCAGGAAAGAGAGAGAGAAAGCCCTGAAGAGTCATCAGCAGAAGGCAGCACCTGTAGGCAGGATGCTGTGTGGGTGGGAAAAGTACTGTTTACAGTTTCCTTTGATATTTACCTTCCTAAAGCCAAAGTATTAAGATTATATCTGCCTTCATTTATTTTTTTATTACTTGGGGGAAATTTAGAGAACAAAGATAATAGTATTATCTTTTCCAGTAAAATAGATAAAAAAGCTCGTAAAACTAGTAACTGAATAAAATGAAATAGGGAACAACATTTTGCTTGTCTATCCATACAGTACAGGTCTTGTCTATTTGCAAGCCAGACAACAAGATAAGACTTTTTGTTTTTTTAATTTGGGAGGGAGGAGGCTTAGGGGATGCACTTGGAGAAGAGTCTGACTTTATTACCAGATTATAATAATAATAATAGACAGTAGCTGATAATTCTTATGTATTTATTCTGCTAGGCACTCGTTTAAGCATTTTACCTATCGTCTTATTGAATCCATATAACAAAGCAATGAAATAAGTGTTATTATTTTTTATATTTTGGAAAAGACAACTGAAGCAAGAGCGACTAAGTTTACACAGCTAGTAAGAGGTAAAGCCAGGAATAGAACTTGAGAGACTGCTTAGAAGACGTAGCAAAGACTAGCCAGCTGTCCAGTGCATCACTTATTTTTCTCTTGGTAAGAAAAATTTTAGTTGGAGCTAAGAGTGATCCCATGACTAGGATCTGGCCCATGGGAGATGCCATGTGCAGCTTCTGAGTTGTGTGATGAAAGGCAGGGTCCTACACTCTCCATCTTTTCAACCCACTTCACATTGCCAAATGTGGATAGGATAGTCGAGTTGAAATAGCTGTCTCAGACCATAAGGTAGAAGCAATGCATGAGGAGGGCAAAGGAATAAAATAAAAGAAGCCCATTTCCTTGACAACGTGGAGCTAAATTACCAGCCTTGGACTGTTCAGACTGGAGCTGAAAGAAACACAAACTTCTGTCTTGCTTGAACCATCTTCTTTTGGGGTTCTTGTGTAAGGAGCCTAGTTTATATATTCATTAATTCAGAGAATCACCATGATATATTGGGAGAAGCACTGGACTGGGCATCAGGAGACCAGATGGTAGAAATTATGCTGAGGCAAAAAGTATGCTTGTAGACAAATTATGGGTAAAATGAGCGAGTTAGAATAGACATAACTTAAAGTCCCTTCTAATTGCAAAATACTGTAAAAATAATTTTAAAAGATGAATAAAAATACTCAGACAATATCATTTAATCAGTTTGGAAGACTTTAATGCATCATATGACTTCTCTATCTAGATAAGTATGATACAAATCATCTTTTAAAAGTTTCTTAAACAAAATTGATTCTTCCTACAAAACTGATTTAGGAATAGTTCCAAATCTCTTTACATATTCACCAATGAAATTAAACATACTGTATAAATATTGTCACTCACATGATAAAGCATCTTCTTGAAAACCTCTTAATTTTAAATTTGCCTTTGTAAAAATGAAAAAACTATCCATTACTAGAATATTTGAATACATATCTATCATATCTGTTGTGTATATTCTAAACCTTACATAATTTTTTCCACACTGAAAAATATCAATGTAGACATATGTATTTTTAAGGTTTCAAATATATTGATTGAGTGTGAAAGTCCACAGAGCATAAACACCATGAGAGCAGACCCAATACCTGTTTCAGTCACTGCTCTATTCTCTATGTGCAGCAACAAGCCTGGCATGTTGTAGAAATTCCATATGTATTTGTCGAATGAATGGATGGATGAATGTAGCTACTGTACTGTGACAGGCGATTAACATCAGCTGTTGAGGAAACCTACCCATAAAGGAAGTTCCTTAGAAAAAGGATCATAAATATAATACTCATTTCATTAACATGAATTTCCATTTAATCATACAAAAATTAATTCATTAAAAAAATGGTTTTGGCTTCTTTCTTTTCCTGTGTATTGGTTTTTATTTTCCATGGTCACCAATCTTTAACCTTAATACTCTATTCTCATCTTCTTGCATCATTTTCAATTTAAAATTTTTCTCTGTTCTCAAAGGGCTCAGGAATTCATGCTAAGTCCTACACTCCCTACCTAATTTATCGAATTTTCTAAATTATTCTCATTTCTTCAGCCATTCCTCAGAGTAAGAAGTCGAAATCTCTGCTTTGCTCTGCTGAATAATGCGTGCTCCCTAGGACTAACAGACAAGTCACACTTCAAGAGTCTGATACTACTCTTGGCTCATCTCCATCCCATCACCCATGCTAAATTGTTACATTCTAGAGACTTTTCCCTGCTTATAAAAGAAATAGAGAAATAGGATAGCCCCAAGAGCTTTCAGTACTTATATGAAATAAAGGGAGGGACTAACTTTTATGAAAGAGGCATGTAAATGCTTTGTATTTTCCATGTGTGTTGTATATTACAAAATTATATGTCAGCAACATGGAAGGACCAATTGAAAAAATAAACAAAGAAAATTCTGATATGTGGTGTGTGGATTTTGTTAGTGGAGAGCTTTTTTCCAAACTAGAAAATTATTTTTTAAATGTTTAGGAAATGGTGAGGTTGACTCCTATTTCCCGCATATCGGCTCACAAGAGAAATTCTTTCAACAGCTGTGAAGCAGTAAATGAAATATTGACTGAGTTACTTGTCATTTAATTTGCAGTGATTTCAGTGCCTTTCAAGTGCTAGGCAAGGCACAGGGTATAATTCAATTGTACCCTTTCTTGCAATTTGAAGACAGAAGACAATGCCCCATAAGTTAACTGGACCACAGAACGGTTGATGCAAGTTTTGCAAACTAATTAGTAAAAATTGCCATGTCATGGCCGATTAGTTGCTCAGCATTTTCCTGCTTACCATTTTTTCCCTGCATTTTAGATGAAATTCAATATTAAATGTTTCATGAGTTTCTATTCCATTTTGGTTTATAGTTCTTACATGGACACTTTGTAATCATTACAGAAATTGAGTACTTCATCAGTTAAAAAGTCATGTTTAGGGAGTAGTCTACCTTAATATTATTCCCTGGAAGCTTTGAAATTCTAGCTTTATTCCTTGCTGTGCATGTTATTTTACCACCCAATTAAGAAAGGTTCATTTTAAGCAAAAATTTGGGGAAGGTGCAACTTTCCACTAAAGCGTCTGTTTTTCTGATCAGTCTTAATTCATTGCTATGTAAAAGTTCTAATGGCCCCCATATTAACTCTATTTCTTTTTACAGAGCTGAACTATATAACTTTATTAGAGTTGAACTGATTTCTCATCCAAATCCTTGATTTCATTTTACTGCAATTTAAACTTTTGAGTTAGCAAGACTGGATGAGATTGCTGGCCCTGGAAATTCTTATTATCCCATCTTAGATGTAAATCACCAGGCCTGGAACGTGACTGTGATGCTCAAGGGCTGGCCAGAGAATAGGTGAAAGAAAATGATTTTATATTACTAGAGAGAAACTAACAGGTGCACCAAATTCCAGTTTCTGATGGGCTATCATGTCAGTTAGTTGAAGAGGAATATATATTTCTATACGTCCATTTAATAGCTGCTCTTCAAGACAACCCAAGAATCATCGTTTCCCTTCCTCTTACTTAGTGCGCACATCCGCTCTACTGCCACATCCTATTGGCTTTAACAATAACCAGTATTGGGAATGAGGGCTTCCACTTTACTCTGTCTTCATGGCCACAGCTCCAATCAAAGCCAACACATTATCTTCCCAGGACAATTCCAGTAGTCTCTTAACTGATCTCCCCACATGCATTTGACCTTCTAAAATTCATTCTCCACCCAGTACCCAGTATCTGGACTTTACTATTAAAAACATAAATCAGATCATGTTACCCTCCTGTTAAATATCACCAAAATTTTATCACTGTATATAGAATAAAATCCAAATTTATCACCATTCATATCCATCCCCCACACTGTACAACTGTCCAGTCTATGTTCTATGCCTACATACTTTGGCCTTCTTTTGTTTCCTTAAGTATACCAGGGTTTTTTGTTGTTGTTTGTTTGTTTTTAAGTCTCAGGACCTCCACCCATGCCACTTAATTTGCTGTAATGCTCTTTCCTCCAGCCTTGATATGGCTGACTCTTATTCGTTCTTCAAATCTTATCTTAAAGTTTGCTTTCTCAAGGAATCCTTTCCAGACCCTCACAATCTAAGAAGATATTCCAATTGTTCTTTTTCTTATATTATTTTGGATTGGGTTTCATGGCTCTGATTCATTTTGTCATCATGTGTGTATTTGTTACCCTTTAAAAAGTCTATCATTCCACTGTAGCGGAGGAAGAACTATTCCTCTACCCTCTGGGCCCTTCTGGCTGGTCAAAGAATTAAATCAACATGAGACAGAATAACAGGAGAAAATTAAACAAAGTTTTTTGTTTTTTGTTTTGCTCAGGAAGATTCTCCCTGAGCTAACATCTGTTGCCAATTTTCCGCATTTTGCTTGAGCAAGATTCGCCCTGAACTAACATCTGTGCCAATCTTTCTCTATTTTGTATGTGAGATGCTGCCACAGGATGGCCGCCAACAAGTGGTGTAGGTCTGTGCCTGGGAACCAAACCCAGGCCACCAAAGTGGAGTGCACTGAACTAACCACTAGGCCATGGGGCTGACCCGAAACAAAGTTTAATAACATGTATATATGGGAGAAACCCAGGAAATCTGAGAAACTCACCAAAATGGTGGAAGTCACTACCTTAAATACTAGCTAAGGACAAGAGCGAATGTTGGGGGTAGTGGTTTGGGACTTCAAAGGAGAGGAAGGCAATTCACATGGAGATGGAAAAGCAAATGTTTGGTAACTAAATGTTTGCTGGCCCACCTATAGACAATGTTTAGAGAGAGAGAGAGAGAGAACTTTCATAAAAATGGGCTCAGCAAGGATCCTCCCATTCTACCATACCCAGAGTTATCTATGTTGATGGCTCCTTCCTGGGACAGAACTTCTATCTTAAATTCTTTTAGGAAGTTAGGAGGAAGGTCAAAGTTTCTTTCTGAGTCTTTTGTCCTTCAGAATGATCAAGCTAAAGAGACATATTTTGAGGTGGTAAATTCTGATCCCCCATGCTACCAACCTCTAAGCTTGAAGGCATGGACCACATTGATGCAGTTCACCCAGGGACTAGCACAAATATGTGTTAAATGTTCTAAATGCACATTTTCTAAAATGATTGATTTTTCTAAAAGGTAAATATATTTGGTGTTTGTTTGAGACTAGAGGGATTTGAAATAGGTGTTAAAACTGGGAATTCTTTGACGTTATCGGTGATTTATATTTGCACATTTTTTATTGTCTTCCTTATTTTGTAAGTAATTAATAACTGTACTTAAGCTCTGTTGTAGTTCCCAAAATATTACCAGACACGTCTAAATATATTAGAACTTATAGCAGTTAGAGAGAGCACCATTGTGATAGAATCTCAGCAGTGCCTCAGAAGTAGGGAGTCCAAATTGATATTTACAGAGTTTGGGTGTCTGAACTTAAATGGTTTATAGGTGAGTTTTCCAAGGCAAGCAACTGATTGAACATTTCAGTATAGGATTGGTGGACATAGCAAATGTCTTGAAGAGAGAATATTAATAATTAAATTGTTGTGATATCTGAACTGTTTACCCAGGTGAGCAGAATCCTATCTTTGATAAATGAATCTGTAGGAATTGCCTGAAGCAAAGAATAAATTTGTTTATTATTTTATAATCTTACCTTTCCAAGGCAAAACTTTCTTGATACAAGCAACAAAGTCATATTGATACAAGTGGTTTCAATTATTAGCACTATTAACTGTGTCATGTTTGATGAGCGTGGTCACAATTCTTCTACAGAACAATAAAACCATACGCAGAAAATTGTTTTACTATATCTTTAGCAAGAGAGACAAAAAGGAAACAACAGCTCCAAAATGTGTTTGTCTAACAGAAAAGTAGAATGAGAGAGAAGATTTGTGATAAAATAGGCTTTCTAATTTAGGCCACTATTTCTCAAAGGATAGTTCAAAGAATATTGCTTCTAAGGGAAGCTTCAAGATATTATACTAAAATCTGTCTTCAAATACATTGGAAAACAATGAGTTAAATAATGTTAAACAAGTACTCTCCTCCCCTTCAAGGCATTTCATAGCCTTTAATAAGTTAAGGTACATTGTGAGTTTCCAACAGTGGGATGAAACAAAGAAAATTTGTCATATTTATTTGATCAAGTTACTCTTACATTGTAGAGGGTCTCCTGGGACCCATGAATAATGGAACTCACTTTATGAAATGCTGTTTTAAGTAAATAGAATTATATAATATTAAAGAAATCATATGGTTACATTTGTTTTTACCTTCAAAACTATGTGTGAATAAGAATCTAAAGCCAGGAATATTTGAAATCGCCTATCAGGACACATGTCATATTTTACAAAGATTACTTGATCTTTTTGGGAACAAATAGAATACCTAGTTTTGAAAAGTCTTTTCATTTTGCATCTTCATTGTACACTAAAATTAGATTTGTGTAGACTTGATTCTTTTCCATTATAAAACAAAAGTAATACTGACTGTGAATAAAATTTTCAAATCCATCATATTTTCAAGGAAATCTCAGTGCATAAGGAATTAATTACTAGTTTCGCATATAGAAGAGGTTGATTTTGCCATATTTTCCTAAAATTTACCGTAGAATCAGCCCGACATGTTCTAACTCTGCCTTATCTAAGGAGTCGATCTTGAGAAAGTTAATATCCCTGTACTTTAGATTATTTCTGGGTAAAATGAATGATGGAGGGATGCTCCAAGAATAAAACAAGTTAACAAATCTGGTAAAGCAGTTGAAACAATGCTTTGCAAGTTGTAAGTGCTAAATAAATGCTAACTAGTATTACTAAAAGCATAAGGTTAAAAAAGTTTACTTTTAACTTCTCCCCATTTTCTCCAATGAGTTTTGATACTCATTATTTAAGCATATTCCATGGGTCAAAGTCTGCAATATAACAAAACATAATATTGTATGTTTTTTTCAAACTTTGCCTTTAAGGGGTAGTAAACAAACATAACCTTTTATTCTTAAAATTTACCTAGATTATCAGAGCTATGGAAATCCAAGATACTATAAGGTAGTAGGACACTTAAGCTTCTAGGCACTTGCAGCTTCAGCCTTCAGAACATATTCTTTCTGGACTGATTGTAGCTGTACACAGTATGTTGACTGAAGAAGAGTTCTTATCAGCGTCACCAGTCCTACCCCAGCAGCCTGCTAATCAAGTTACTGAGGTCTACACGTCATCTATAATAGTATACTCTTAACTGAAGATAGATGACCAAATTTGTCATCAGGCTGGAAGTTATTAATGGGTGTTGTGCTCATAATTTCCAATGTGACGTTAAAAAAATTCTTCCCCCAGATAGTTGAGAGAGGGTGAGAAGGAGACACAAAATGGGAGACACAGGTGCCAGGCAACAGAAGAAGTGGTTTCCTTTGCCAGTGAACAGCTGTAGATCGAGGCAAGAAGGAAAAAAAAGCACATTTATGTCCTGGATGAAATTAATATAAATCTACAGTTATACCCAGATGGTATGATTTCACAACTTTCATTTTATAGCACTTGGTTTGGTGGTAAAATGGTCAATTCTTGTTCTGGATCATACTTGGAAATTCTCTAGCAAATTGTCAAATTTTTCATGTAAATACTTCCAAAGCAAACTTATTTTTAGCATCAACTATAGGAAAAAAGTCATGAGCATCCTCTTTTGGAGTCACTTATGTAACTGTTTTCTTTAAGAACTGCAAAAGAGAAAGAAATTAAAAGAAACCGTCAAAGATGTGGATAGGGAACATGCGGTTAAGATGATTGAATTAGTTTGAAGCTAGAATAAAATCTTCAGTGGATGCTTTAAAAATTTGACTTGAGTTTATAATGTGATGCCTTAAAGATGTTGCTGGTTGCCGTTCTTTCATTCATCAAGCAAACGTTGACTGGGAGTCATCGATATGGTATGCACCGTTATAGACCCTAGTGAAATGTCAGTGAACATCCTGAAGATTGTGTTTTATGTAGAAGCCTGAAAAGAAAACAATAAAACAATGATGTAATATTGCTAATGAGAAGCAAGTTATGGAGACTAAGAGAGCCAGAGGACTGGAGCTCATGGTGCTTTTATATAGGGTGATTAAATGTCACCCATCAGATGACGCTTGAGCAGAGACTTGAAGTAAGTAAAGGAGTAAGTCATAAGATATTGGCTATGTTTTAATATGCAACTGAATCATTGGAAAATAGACACCTTAAATTGAGACAACTCATCTCCATCACTATTCATATAGTGCATCTGAGCAGTGAGATGCATACTGGGATTATGCAGATTAGTTTGGACTAATCTAAGCCTAACTCTGGAACCAAGGGTGGGTTCATTTCCAACTGATCAACCAAACTATTGGATGCTTCTTGAAGAGGAAAGATGAAGAGATTTAGGGAGGCAATCATTCCTGGCCATTAAAACTATTAGGCTGGTTTTAATATTCTGTCAATATGTGTATTTCATTAATCAATAATATTTGTATCATTAATCAATGTTATTTGTATCAGTCAGGGTTCTCTTTGAGAAACAAAACCAATAGAAAATATCTGTATCTTTATCTATATTATATATTTATATCTATCCATCCATAGAGTGAGAGGTGAAATTTGTTTTAAGGAATTGACTCTCGGGATTGTGGGACTGGCAAGTCTGAAATTTGTAGGGGAGACCTGAAGGCTGGAAACTCAGGAAAGAGTGACTATTGTATTCTTGAAGTAAAATTCTTTTTCTGCAGGAAATCTCAGTTTTTGTTAAGGCCTTCAACTGATTGGATGAGACCCACCCACGTTATCAAGGTAATCTGCTTTGCTTAAAATCAACTGTTGCAAATGTTAGCTACGTCTACAAAATATCTTCACAGCAACACTTAGATCAGTGTTTGATTAGCAATTGAATACTATAGTCTAGCCAAGTTGACATGTAAGACTAATCATCACAATATTTTAAAGAGATCAGAATCTTTGCCAGACACAGTTGTTTTAATTAGAAATTTGCAAGAATTTTCAAGACAGGTATGTTCATGTACATAACTTGGCTAAATATAATGTAGTGAATAATAGCTAAGATAAAAACTAGTTGCCATACTTTATAGCCACTAAGAGTCATGCTACTATCATGTGAGAGGAAAGAAAAAAGATTCTGAAAGCTTTTGTAGTTCTTTTTACAGAACTAGGTAAGTACTAGCACACATGAGCATCAATATTTTATCTTATCTATTTTAATTGACATATAGAAAAATAAAAGTGTAATCACTTATCTATTGTAATACTTTAGTAATCTCTCAGTGTGAAATGCTACAAAATTCACATTGGATAGAAAGTAGTTTGGAGAAATTTCTAGTAAGTTACATGCTTAACTCTAAGGAGAACACTTATCTTGAGAGAAGAAAAATGGAGAGGAGTCAAATTTTTAGAAACCATAAGATAAATTATTGAAAGCAAAGAAGCATACTCTCACAAGTAACTTGATATGCTATGATAGTCAATATATAAATCATTAATAGCAATCTATAGCTGTCTGTAGAATAAATTGGTGATTATAACAGTATTTACAAGAAATTCATCTTTAGTAGCAGTAGTTTTACTTTCGCAGATCTATCACTTTGCCTTTTTTACTTCAGTTTCCGGGCTGTGACTGGAGTGATATGAATCAGAAAAGCAAGAGCTGATAGGCCATTTATTTCAGGATTTCTAAATATAAAAATAAAATAGGCATATAAGTTTCCATCAATTTCTTATAAAATTTTGCAGTTGAGTGACCATGGGGGCCACTAAATCCGTAGATAAGACTCTTAATTGTCACTGAATAATGTATTAAGAGGACAGGAAGCAAAAAATAATTGATTTCTTTTTTATATGACTAACAAGCCATACCAGTAAGTTTTTATCCAAACTTTATATTTTAGTAATGTGTAGAATTTTTCCAGTGTGTAAACTCAACTTAAGTCAGAGACTTAGGGAATCTGCTTTTCTAGTAGTTGCACTTTATAAATGCATTGTGAATGATAAATTGGAGGGACTGGAAGTCTAGGGTCAGGAATGCCTGCAAGGAAGACATTTCAATATGGGAGGAGAGAGGTTGGAGAGGAGAGTAAAAAGGTAAATTGAGAATGTAACAAAAACTGGCTAGATCTTAGTGACAATGTAGCTATTCAATATCTTTATTGTGGCGGTAGATACACAAACCCATGTGATAAAATTGTATAGAACTAAATACACACACACACATATGCACCCACAAATGGGAACAAATAAAACAGGAAACATGAATAAAATCCATGGATTGTATCAATGACACTAATATCCCAGTTGTGATATTATACAATAATTTTGTAAATTGTTACCAAAGGGAACAACAGGATAAAGTGTACACAGGCTCTCTCTGTATTATTTCTTACAACTGCCTGTGAATCTGCAATTATCTCAGTAAACATTTAAATTAAAAGAACAGGCAGAACTTGGTAATTATGAGCTATAGGAGCCGCCAGAAATGGAAAGTTTTAGGCTGACACTTTGGGCAAATGGTGATGTCATTCACTGGGATAAAAAGAAGAGAAGAGGAAAGATTTGAGGGGACTTTTTGGTGCCTGCGGGAGCTGTTTATTGCATAAATAAATAAATCGTCATAGAGCTAAAGGGAGAATCTTCACCTGATGTTATGGCGTTTAGAGTCATCAGAAAAAGTTAGTAGTGTTTGCAGACATGAGAATGCTTAAGATTACCCAGTGTTCTCATTGAATCAGTCATTAGTCCATAGCAAAATGAACTGTGAAGGTTGACATTGACTGTCCTATTCTCCACCCAAGCTTCTCTTGGAGTGAGTTCCTCCCACAAACCTCAGTTCTCAGGGACCGGTTTCCAAAATTGAGAAGAGCTCAGAATTTATGATCTAACCATTGATTCTGAATTTATGAATTTAAAACATTTCTCCATAGCTGCTATGTTGCAATATCAATAAACAATTTGACCTCTTAAAGATCCAAGATAGATGTTGACTTGAAAATATATTAGAATAGTGGAAAAAGGTTTATAGATTTAAATCCAAGTGTTCAATTAAAAATTACAGAGAATACTATTTAACTCTTTTTCCCTGATTAATCAGATATTTAAAGACATCTGTTGTATAGTAAATCCTCAGGAAATTAAAGCAACTTCTTGGAATAATAGAATTAATTATTTCCCCACATTATTGACTTTTAGGTTCAGATCGACAACAGTAAAATGAGTCAATAGCAGATCTTATAAAGTAAAGGGTTCTGGGATGTGGGAGAAAGAAAAAATGTGTTTGGAAGAACTCTTTCATTTTAAATGTATGCCTGTGTAAATTAAAACAGACTAAAATATTTCCACAAATCTCAACACTTGGCATATTTTATTGACCCTCATGAAATTTCTCTGGAAAGGAACATTTTCTATATTTTTCTTATCATCTGTTGATCTGTTAGATGAGAGAGACTCAAAATTATAGTGTTTCGTTATTCTTTATCTTAACACACAGCTTTAACAAAAGTTGTTTCCTCTTATTTTTTCTTAAGCTTCTTACCCAAATGAAATACTTACTTTTTTCTCTTCAATGTGAAAGTTCCTGCAATTTATGGTAAGATATTACCATGATTTTGATATGGGTCAATTTTAATATACTTTAAGCTGGATATTTGATATTGTATATTAACATTGATGCTTATTTTAGGTTCTTTATTTTTTATCATAGCTGATCCTTAAAAAGCAATAAATTTTTATCCAACTTTATATTAAAAGGCAACTGTTGTAAGGAAGTTTCAGTTTTAAAAAGCAAAGCAATCTTGTATTATAATGTTTTTTATCAATTTCAATGTGAAATTTACTCTGAATATCAAAAATAGTTTAAGCTTTCAACTAACTTTCAATATGTTATAAAAGTTGCCTTAACTAAAGAAAATGTTTCATTAAAATTACACATGTGAAATATAGTGATCTGTGGTTATTCATGATGTTATTTTCAAAAAATTTTTTTTCAAATTCTATTATTGTTGTATCAGTTTTGCTCTGCTCATTGACCATTGCTTCATTTCCTTTTAAAAAAAATTTCCAGGTAGTTTTTCAAAATTTGTAGCTTACTTTAGCTTTCCCTTTTGACTATAATCTTTCTCAGCACAGATATTTCCCAACATATAACTAAATACATTATATTCTCTAAAAATATTCACTTTTCTAAACATCTCTACTTAATCTGGATAACCTACTTTGATTTCTTTCTCCCTTACTCTTTCCTACAAATAAATCCCTGATTTTAATTAAATGTAAAGTATAATGTAGGCTTGGAATTTTAAGTGACTAACATTTCCTTCATTCTGCAGTGGAAAATCATCACATTTTATCAACTTTTCTTCTTTGCTAATGATCAGCATCCAGTTAAGGGTACTGGGAGCATCATTTCACGTACATTTACCTATCTGTTGACTAAGATTAAACACTACTTTTGTAAAAGTTGAATAGTTGCTATTGTATTCTCAGGCAAGTTACCCTAATCTCCTTATCTTTTATTTTCTGAGTTGGTATTTTCCCTTTTTAAAATTTCTCTTCCTTTCAGGAAAAATAGCAAGGGGAGTGTGTCATAAAATCCAACTAAAAAACATGGATCAGAAACTATAATGAATTAATTCTAATCTCCATTTCTTCATCAGTGTGATAGTCATTAATCATTTATTTCATTCCCTGCACTTAGTCCCTTATGTATGAAGTGTAAAGTTTATTCAGTGCGTGCTCTAAGGCAGACACAGTGCTAAAGAAATGAGGTGAGTACCAGTTTCTGAAAACTCACAAATGCTTATTCAAGGATTTTGGCTTTATTTGTTTGACAGTCTGTTCTACATAGGTCTCTCATGTTTCTGCATATCTTGTAAGCAGAGGCACTGATGGCTTTTGTTCTGGACTATGTTTTCAAGATAATGAACATCCTTGGAAATTAGCAATAGTGTCTGTCTGGTCAGCATAGGGTAGATTTGTTTACTGTTCAGAGTAATGAAGATAACGTCTCTCTCTGAGACAAATGTTGGGTAGGTTTGTTTTCAGCCTCTTACAGAAGATTGGGATTTCCTAAGCTTGAGGTTTCTCAGCTGTGATGAACACCTACTGTGTGCACAGCGTCAACCTGGGCCCACATCCATATTTCCCCGAGTGGGATTTAGGGAACAAGAATTCACATGAATGGGAAGTTCATGTTGCCTGCTAAGCCATAAATACAAAGTCTTTTGTATCTAACCCAGGAGTCTTGTGTCTTCTGCCAGCATCCATGGATCTATATAGGCCTAACTTAATAGCTTTCAGGCAGAGTAAACTCTAGACTTTTCACAGTTCTTGACAATCTGGTATGAAATGGTAGGCAACAGGGATCTTTAATGATGGAAATAAATGATAAAATTATTCTGGATCCCTAAAAATGTTCACAGCTGGAAAATATATTTGATGGTTCTCTGTATATAGTTGAAACTGTAGAAGAAATCACTGCAGAAAAGTGTGGTGGTGGTCCAGATGAAAGGCAAGGACAAGGACATGGGGAACACCCATACTGACAAGTTAGACGCACGTGACCTGGGTGTGAGGAGGATATATGTAGGAAAATTATAAATTCAAAAGTGAACAGAAACTTCAATTTCTACAAATCACATAGAGCTGCTACTATTTGACATGAGATGTAGTGACCATAGAAGTAGAAAAGAAAACAGTAAAGAATGATATTCTAAAAGTCAAAGGAGGTAAGAGTATCTAGAATGATCAGTGAAAGTAACAAAATCCGCAGAGGTCAAATTGGAGAAAGACTAGGAAGAAGCCTTTGCTTTAATAGGAGAAAATTATAAATAATTCAAGAACAATTTCAGTTGAGAGGTGAGGGTGGAAGGCTGAGTGGAATGGACTAAAGAATAAATGGTGTCAAAGATTATTCATTTAAAAAGACAAAATCATGATTTATGCAAATATAAAAGACACATATCAAAGCTTTTATTTAATTCATTAATTGATGAAGGAGCCGGTAAGAAGGCACAACTATTCAAAGTAGATTTCAAAGGATCACAGAGGAATGCTAAAATGAATTTATAGACAGATGAAAAGCTGGTCAATATCACAGGACAATAATTAAATTCATATCCACCAGACATAATTTGCATTTCTATTAGTATTCTACAACTTGCAGAGTTATAAAATAGCTCGAAAACAGTGAAAGGCAGAGATAACCCTGAAGGATCCACTGGAAAGAACCTCTGGTAACATTTTTTCATGTCTCTTTTTTTTCACAACTTCTCTTGTGATAAGATATAAGGAAACAGGGACAGTGAATACAGGAAAAGATGTAGGGCATTGAATTAATTTTGCAATGTCTTATACTAGGAAAGCTACTAAAATGGGAATCAGGAAGGGAACCGCTAAATAATTGAATGATCTTGGGATTTAATTCAACTTTCAGTCTGAATTTCTTAACAATAAGGAGGGTTTGGGTTCAAGTTTAGTTGTGCTCAAACTTTTCTTTTGTGTTTTTTTTTGAGGAAGATTAGCCCTGAGCTAACAGCTGCCAATCCTCCTCTTTTTGCTGAGGAAGACTGGCCCTGAGCTGATATCCGTGCCCATCTTCCTCTAATTTATATGTGGGACGCCTACCACAGCATGGCTTGCCAAGCGGTGCCATGTCCGCACCCGGGATCTGGACCAGCCAACCCATGCCCATCAAAGCGGAACGTGCGCATTGAACCGCTGAGCCATCAGGCAGGCCCCTCAAATTTTTCTTTCAACCACAACACTTCTTTTCTTTTTGTTGCAAATGACAGCTTCCTGTGAATTTTGACGTAGAGTATATAGACAGCTATTTTGTTTGAAGTGATTGTAGAGACCCTAGGGTACCCCTCCTTGACCTTCTTTACCTGAGAAGCCCGAGGCATTTTTCAGAACCAAATTTTAATTTCTTATATAATTTTAAGGGTGGTATAAATTTTTGGCCTTCATCAGATCATACCACTTCCAATTTTTCCTGAACTATACTTGCTCAGAGATTTTGAAGTTATGTTCCAAATTTTGATTTATTACATTGTTATATTATCTTATTGTATAACCCACCCATGGTCATATACAAGTTAACTCTAATATATAGAGATGAAATATAATTTAAACTTTAATTAATCATACCTAATTAAAATTAAACTAGCAAAAATATCTTAACATGAAAGATCATAAAATTAAAATGAACCTAAAAGTATTTTTAAAGTTCTGCTAGGCATTATATTAAGTAAGTTCTAACCCCATAGTAGAAAAAAGATTACATGTATGTTTTTTCAGTTGGTCATATGTATTACAATATATTTTTCATGTATGATTGAATTGACATATTCTATTTAAAAATATAATTTCTGATAAACTGCTTAACTTAATTTTAGACGTAGGAGATAGATGTTGAGAAAGATCATTATAGAATTGATAAGGAGAAGTATATGAAAATATTTTATATAAAAGGTACTTATCTTTTGGATCCCCTTGAACTGCTATTATTGGAGCAAACGTTTAGAATGGCTCTTTGCAATCCAAAGATAATTTTATAAATGTGGCATATGCCTGTTGTCACCTTGGGAACCCTGTCACGTGGAAGAGAAATCTTCACCTTTTTTTAATCATCAGACCTGTGGCAAACAGCATCCCTTTGCCTCTACTACTCATAAATGCATTTTATTATGTTTTATACTATAGTTGACTGGACTACTGTATTTAAAAGTTAAGATCAAAACACTTAATATATATTATATGTTGTAATTTAGTCTATGTGAAAGAATATGAACATTTGGTGACTTGAATAAAATTTAACTAGCTTTGTTTTTTTCCCCCCTTCAATTCATTGAATAATTGGTTTACTCTGAGATAATGCCAGAAGATTGATATCATACAAAAAAAATTTGAATTTCAATGAACTAGCTAGTTTTTTAAATAGGAGATATCAAGTTTTTCTGGACAAACAAAATAGCAAAGGGACATAAAATGGAAAAGATTTTTTTGCTGATTTTGACATGGTTGAGTGTCTGGCTTTGGTTGGAGAACACTGGATTTTGATTTTTGTGACTACCCTTTTACTTTGTTTTGTAACATTTTCTCCCCCTAAGGCTGCGTCTAATCTTCTCCCACATGTAATGTTTTGGAAAATTTATGACAGGTGAAGGGTAAAATATACGCTTATGGTCTTCAAGAACCTCAGACTCTACAAAAAGTCTTGCAAACTCAGATGTCCCCTGGGGTCAAAAAGGTAATAAATATACGAAGAAGATCAAGTTTAAGAAACAATAGGTATGATTGTCATACAAAAAGCTGTACATATTTGATGTATACAGCTTGGAGATAAGTATATATTGTGAAACCATCATCATAAGCAAGGCCATAAACATATCCATCCTATCCAAAAGTTTCCTCCCACCCTCTTTATTTATTATTGTTATTTTTTAATAAGAACACAACATGAGATCTACCCTATTAGCAAATCTTTAAGTATATAATATGGTAGGTATTGTTAACTATTGGCTTGATAAAGTGGTTTAAAAAACAAGAGAAACAGTAAGTCCTAATCAGGACTTTGGGCTGACTAGAGAGCTATTACATTTGGTAGATCATAGCTACTGTCTACTTCTAGCAAATTTGTGCCAGATTTTCTGAAAGTTTAAAAAGTTGGAAATTCAAACTTACATGTAAAATCTCTTGGCTGTTAAATGTGGCTACTAATTTAGAGTTAACAGCAACAGCAGCAGCAGCCACAATTCACAGGCTAAATCTTGGTATGCCAAACCCAACATGCCATAGGTCACCAGGACCAGGACCCAAGAAACTTCCTGCACATTGTCTCTCCGTCATCCATGCAGGTCCACACTCCCAGCCCTCTTTAAGCGCTGATCTCTTGGTTATTACATAACTGCCACAGTAAACTTCCTTCTTCTCCCCTTTTTAAGTAAACTTCACACTGCTGTAAAATCATCAAATACTGTTTGATCACAGCACAATAGTTCTTAGCTTAAAATGGTTGCTGATAACCTTTGAAGAGGGCTACTAGATTGGAATTCGAAAGATCCAGGTTTCATGAATTTGAGCAAATATTGAAAATTTTTGTGGGACATGTTTTATCTAACAGGCTTGTTGTGATGATGAAATTGGATAATACACGATCAACTTCCTTGCAGGACATTTGGTTCTGTCTAAAACATCCATGAACATATTTGGTCCATACCAAATGGCTTTGGACAGGACCAAATATCAAGGACTTTTTGTCATGGACTCAATGCCTCGATGGACAATTTGGATAGAACCAAATATGACCAGATATCAAGGACTTTTTGGCATGGACCAAATGTCTGATGGACAGAACCAAGTGGTCTGCAAATATCAAGAACCTTTTGGCATGGAGCAAATGTCTGATGGATGTTTTGGGCAGGATCAAATGTCTGCTAATCATTAAAATTATGATTTCTGAGGTTCCTTTCCTAGTAAATGTATGCAGTTAGAGTTTTGGTTCCAAGCTTTCTTCTGCTTTGTTCTGTTGTCACTAGATGAAATAGCTATAGATTTATAGTGGTGGAAGTACCAGAGAGATCACTCGATCCAATTTTTTTACTTTCAGAGGTGAAAACTGAAAGCTAAAGATGGTATGTTACTGGCCTGAGGTTATAGGCTAAGGTAGGTCCAGACCTGCAATAGATTTTAATGCTTCTGTCACTTTCTAGCCCTCTCTCCACTCTTCTCAGTGCCTCAGAAATCATTTCAGTGCCTCTTCATTTTCATGAGAACTCTGATCTCTAATTTAAATTGTAGAATGCTGACCACGTTTGTTCTCACCTTGCTTGCCCTACAAAATGGTACTTTAGTGTCTTCTCTATATAATTTCCTCCCCATGCAAGTTCCTTTAATGAAATTCTTTATTCTGGGAGCTCAAATACCACTTTGCAATGAAATACTAGCAAATACTCTATCTAAAAAATATTAAATCTTTTAAAAATTGTTGTATTTTTTGGTTAGTAATTATGACCTTCTATCTGAATTCCCCTGCTGCTGCAACCCAGCCTCATCTGTCACTCAAGGTGACGCCTTGAGGTCCTGGGTACTTTCTGTGCTTTGAGGCCTTTGCTTGAACTACACCCGTCAGTTAGCTCCCGTCCCCAACATTCTGCCAGTGAAAGATGGTGTCCTCCTTCAGGATCTCTTACAAAACACATCATCCTCATTTAGATTTCCTCAGTCTTCTAATTGATCAATTTCATGCCCATCAACTCTGAATATCAACTTGTGGTAAAATATTTGTTTCTGTTGCAGTGTGGTATATTTTATATTTTATATATTTATTCATTCCTTGTCCTCAACTATCCTTAAGTTGTGCAAAGGTCTTGGATACTTATAAATTTTAATGAATGTAATGATACTAACAAAAGCTATTATCTACTGTATACGTTCCATTATTTGAGGACCTGAAAAGGGTTATGTATCTATTAGCTCACTTAAGTTTCACAACAATCCCATGAGGTAAATACTACTATGAGTCCATTATACAGAAGAGAAAATGGAGATACCAAGGGCATAGTTACCCAGCAAAGAAGGGCCAGAGGTAGAATTTGAACCAGGTAGTGTCAGATGAAGTGGTCTTTGCATAAAAGAATTCAATACATTTTTAACAGAACTAATGGACCTATTTGCTGTTCAAATTCTTTAACCTGTGGGATTTTCTGTTTCATCACTTATAAACACAAACAAACAAATTCCTTAGAAAGGGTATGTGAGTTTATAGAATGATCAAAAATCAAAGTAAATATACTCTCCAATAGGAAACTCTTAAACAGTACGATTTTGTTTTTTCAATAAGAAAACCAAATATAAGATGCAAGAAAGTGACATTTTTCAAAGCAAATTTTTAAAGTCCCTTTTAGAGAAAATACAAGACTTTTTTTTTTCCCATATGGTTGTCAAATTATGGTCCATCAATTGACCAAATCATGTCCCCTGCCTGTTTTTGTAAGTAGAGTTTTCTTGGAACACAGCCATGCCTAGTCGTTTCCATATTGCCTATGGCTGCTTTCACCTTACAATGGTAGATTATCTACCCTTTAAGGAAAGTTTGCTGGCCCTTTTTCTAGATAAAAGAAGTTTTATAACTTGCATGTCCTCTCTCTTTATACAGCATTCCCTTTTGGGAAAATATACAAATCTAAATGTTCCTAAATTTCTACACTCAATATTATATTTGCATTTTCAAGAGGCATGCAAAGTAATACTGGGAATCTTTATGAACGTTCTAAAGAATATGAACCACAAAAAGGCTAAGGGACTTGCTCAAGCTCATTACGACAGCTGGAGCTTATGCAACTTTATTGTACCATCACACTGGTTCTTTTTAACAGTTTGTAACTGCTGTATTCCATGCTTCCATTAAGCTTATCTGCAATTTCAAGAAATAGTTTATTAAAAATCGCATGTGTTTACTTTTCTGGGTATCTGTAAAACCCCATGTATTAAATAACATTTTCTTCCCTTAGATTCCTCACACAAGTAAAAGACTTGTAATCCTTAGGAAATAGCTGTGCATTCAATTAGGTATTTTAAAAATCCACATGTTCTTTTTGTACTTAAACTGAAATATTTTTAATTGTTTCCAAAAGTGGAACACATGAATGCAGTTTTCTCTGTGTGCATATTCTTTAGGTTCATGGTTAACAGTATTGATTTGTATTTCAGATAACGTAGAAAGTATTCCTTCTGTTAATCCACAGCACAGAATTTTTTTGAGTGATGTTTCTACTACCACAGCATCCTATACATTTCCCAATATACTTCTTATAATGCTCTGTTAGTCAAACTATCTCTTTGTCCATATATTCAAATGAACTGTAGAGGTTATTAACTTGCCCTTGGCAAATAGATTTATTTTTCTAAGATAAATGCTTTTATAAATTCAATGTGTGACAGTTTTATTACAAATTGTAAATAGAATACTCTGCCAGATTTTTATGACAGCCATCACTAACTCATTTGGGCCCTTATTACATTTCAAGCCTTCATGTTCATGGATACATTTTTTGTAATCACTAGCAAGTCTATTTGGGGATGTTGAGGTTTTAAATTTTAGTGTTGGGTTCATATAACCAGCCCTTTAAATAGTAACCAAGTCTTTTGCAATTTGATTATGTTATCAACATTAAATTTAATACTTATATTTGCAACAGTCTTTGTCTATTTCTGTTCTAATGTGTTTCAAGTGATAAAGTTGTAACAAGTGATAATTGAAAATTTGTAAAATTGTAAAATTGTAAATTTACCATTATCAACAGTTATTTTAAATTCTATTAGACTGGTGTTTTTCTTTGCTTGTATAATATGATAAATATGGGATTACAATATAATAATAAAACGTTTTAATGATTCTTAACATTCAAGCAAATATGTGCTTAATATTAAAAAGGAAAGTTATAGGGGCCAGGCCCGTGGCCAAATGGTTAAAGTCCCACACACTCTGTTTCAGCAGCCCACAGTTCACTGGTTCAGATCCCCGGTGCAGACCTACTCCACTCATCAGCCATGCTGTGGAGGCATCCCACATACAAAGTAGAGGGAGACCGGCACAGATGTTAGCTCAAGTGAATCTTCTTCACAAAAAAAAACAAGAGAAAGTTATATTAATGATGGTCACTCTATACTCTTTACACTAAGAAAAGTAATTCACTATCACTGACCTTTGGCAAGTCACTCACCTCTCTGCCACTCAGATCTATAGCATGATGTCACAGAAGCACCTATCTCCTCAGACTGTCCTAGGTGAGATACACTCCCCTTAGATTATATAGGATCACATTAGATGAGATATACTCATAAAATTCTAAACACATTGACGTGAAACTCAGCAAGAGCCTTGTACATTTTACCAATTACCATTAAGAAAATGCTATAAGCTACTTGTTGGAATTGTTTTCCTTAACAAACTGTGGCAGTCAGCTTGAGCTGCTCTAACAAAATACTACAGACTGTGTAGATGAAACACCAGAAATTTATTTTCTCACCATGCTGGAGGCTGGACCTCCAAGGCCAGGGTGTTAGCAGAGTTGCTTTCTGTTAAGACCGCTCTTTTGGCTTGCAGATGGCTACCCTCTCAGTGTGTCCTCACGTGACCTGTCCTCTGCACACACATCCCTGGTGTCTCTTCTTCCTCTTATAAGGATACCAGTCCTATTGGACTAGGGCCTTACCCTTATGGGCTCATTTTACCTTAACTACCTCCATAAAGGCCCTCTCTCCAAACATGGTCACATTAGGGGTTAGGTCTTTAACATATTAATCTGAGGGGAACACAATTTAGTTCACAACACAAAGTAATATTATTTATTATCTTGTCCTCTCTTCAATTTAAAAGAAGTTTTTAAAAGTATAAATTCCAAGTGGACTGTCTATTCAGTTTATTGACTGATAAGGTAACAGATAACCCCAAGTCTTCATGGTAAATCAGAAAACTTGGAATAATGTATTGAGATATACACACATAGAAAGTTTTTCACACAACTCTCCTTAGACTCTTACTCCCACAGGTGATAGTGTTGATCTGTCAGCCATTTGTTGGTAGGAATTCAAATCAGAGATTTGATTTAATATTACCTGCATCACAGAAACATTGAAATAACTGTTACCCCATTTTCAAAACGGAGCTTACAATGCTGACTTCTCACTTCTTGAAATTCTTTCTGCCCTTGCTTTCGTGACACTCCTTTCATAGGTTACTTGTCCCTTCTTAAAGTTTTGATTTCATACAAGTATATGTAAACGAGAGTCTCCCAATGGACTGTGAACTTTTGAGGGATAGTCACAGTATATCTTTATACTATATATCTTTTGTATCACTAACACATAGTAATTTTTCTAGTGCATACATACACTCACTAAGTTATGGTTGAATGAAGGAAAAACTGAGTAAATGAAATGAGTGAATACATTAATGAATCCATGAATGTAACAAGCACATTATCTTTCAAATGACCTAAAAACCGATGCTTGAAATCTCCCTACCTTTTTGGAAAGTCTAGTGTTTTCAAGTTTTCATGCAGCAGTAGAATCTATTTAGTTTCTCTGCTGTGTATTTTACATTTCACTTGTTTTCAAAATATCAAAATCGGCAGTTACCTGCAAGTTCTTCCCATATTGGAAAATTGACATAGAATATTAACCTAACTATGATTGTCTGAATTGGAGCTCCTATTGAAAGTGATTGATCTTCCGTTCTCTATTCACAAAGAGATTAAAAGGAAAAAAATCAGAGTCTGGGTGAAGTTAGACGACTAAAGATAGTAATAAGGAGGTTGCAAGAAATTCTTTGTACTAAAGTGGAAAAGGCTACTATTGGATTTTACACAACCCTTTCCTTAGATGTAGTTAAAAATTGGAATTGACTGTCAAATTGCTGAAAGAGTTTAAGAATAGCTCTTATTGAAGTCAGGATATGTCCTAGGTGATTTCTCAGAGGTCATTTCCACTTCACTTGTGTAAACATTGAAGTAATGCTTCAAGGGAACCTCAATGGCACATAAGTGCTTCACTTCTGTTGGCTGCCGAAGGGAAGATTTAAGACAACCAGACTTTTAAACACACATTTTTCCTCTGTCTGGAACTGTGGTTCCCGTCACCTTTTTTTTTTTTTTTTCTATAATAGGCACTGCTCAAAGCATGACACATTTCCATAGATAACCCCAGTATATGTGCTACAGCAAAGATAAATTATGTCCTCGAGTTTGGTACAATTTCCCACACTGTAGTTGAGAGAACATGAACTCACAGTAGACTGTAGGCATGTCATGGGGTGGCATCACACTGTGCCTGACACCTTTTCCTAGATGACTCCTTCCTGCCCCTCCCCCATTTCATTTTTAAGAATTTCTCCTAGTTTTTCTGGACACAGCTTAGATTGGTGTTTTATTCAGCATTTTACTTGAGCACTTTTTGTACTACCTAACATATAATAAATGTTGAATAAATGATGCTAAATATATCCTTTAAAAATATGGAAAGAAAAAAGGCAGGCAGGTAGGAAGGAGAAAGGGAGTAGAGAGGGAAGGAGGGGGGAAAATAGTATTCATTTCATTCCTAGTGTCTAGTAAATGTGGAATAGTTCAAGGAATACTACACTTAGAGTACAGAAACTTAGATTCTACTGCCAGATATGCTGTTTGAAAGCTTGGAGACCTTAGGCAATCAATTTTCTTTATCGCTGGGAGCTTCAGGTTCACAAATAGTGAAACAGAGATAGTAGCAACTCGTTTGCCTGCTTACCAGAATTTTTCTCATGCTGAATTGAGGATGTCCTTTGAAATACTTGGTGGATTTTCTTCCTATGTAAAGTGTTAGGAATGCTTCCCTTATTATCATCATCTTGAAAGCCACTGATAGGTGGCTTATCAGTCTGATTATTTAAAATAAGCTTGCTTATCTTCATATTAATATGAAAATGAACCAATCATTTGTGTACAAAAAACAAAATCAAAGCAAAAAAAATTCCAGAAACTGAGTATGACAGGGAAGACATTTTGAATTGTGTTCTTCCTTGACTTCAAGAGTTATTACTTAAAACAAGGAGTGAATTAACTTACTATGTTTTTGATTTTTAACCATTGCTCCTTGCTGAGTGCTATGTCTCCACATGGCAGCAAGAACTTGTGTACAAGAAGAATGAAAAAGGATCTAGAGACTATCAGAACCGGGAAGGAGTGGGATTTCTGAAAGTAATATCCACCTTTCTGGTAGGGGTCTAGCCTCCATTGCAGATCATACGTGTCAATGCCAAAGCATCTAGTAAGTTTAAGTAAATAAATAGTATCTGTCACTACAGAGCTCACACAACCTGATCAATGAATGATTTTTATTGCCTGATATAGGCAGAAACTCCAATCCCATCCTCTCTTTCTAATCTGTCCAATTAGGCTGTGTATGCATGAATATATGCAGCTGTAAAATATGTCGATTCTATAGCACACTGAACAGCACAGCTTCCCCCTTTTTCTCTGCTTTATTTTTCTCCATCCTCTTTCTCTGTCTCTCTCATCTGTGTGTATTTCGCTGTCTCTCTCTGTCTCCCTCTCTCTCTCTCTCTCTCTCTCTCTCACACACACACACACACACACACGTACACAGAGCCTTTATTCCATTGAGATGAGCTACTCAATCTTTGCACTTAATGATAAAATCAGACTCAATAAATATTGCCTCTTAAAATATTTCTGAAGTGACTAACTTGCTTGTCTCCAGAGAGACAGCTCTGTGTACAAAAACCTATCTGGATTTTCTTTTTTCATCTGCCATTCCAGTTGTCTCTTTTTCTGATATGTGTCATTTAAAATTAGAATGTGCTCCATACATCCATATTTCTAATAATTGTGTTGAGCTTTTCAAAAGTCTACATAGGCTCTATAAATATAAGTTTTTCTGACATAACTCATGAAAGTACGGATTTACTGCAATGCCTGAGGAGAATGTTGACCCACAAGGACAGAGATTTTCAAATTAAATGCTTCTTGTCCTGATATTCAGGTAAACTAGCACTTGTCAAACACTACAACCTCTGGTGTAATCTCTTTTTTTTATGTCTTGGTAGAACCATCTCTTTACCTCAACTCAGGAGCCCATATAATATATCTGAGGAAAGAAGAGTTAAAATTATGGACTACCAGAGATTACTAAAAACAAGTAGTTTTTAAAAATATTTTCTTATTTTGAGACTGAACTTTTTAAGAAAATTTACATGAGTAAGTGTTAGAGCTCTCTGCTAATCAGGGCAACCCCTTAGAGTGGGGCTCACTCAACACAGTTCTGACATGCCAGCAGGATGGCAATGGTGGGAGATACATTTTTTTCAGGCTACTGTGCTTAGAATAAGGGAGACAATGCCTCTCAGTGTTGGGTCACTTTACTTGTATTTTCAGCAGTAACATTCATAGGGAGCAGGGTTTTTTGTCTTGGCTGTTACTGGTAACAAAAATAAAAGAATTTTCAGAAGTAAACCTGAAGTTAAGTGACGCATTTCCCTATACTTTACAAATTGATACTTTTTGAAGAAGTTTGCCTATATGTTGTAGATTTATCTATAAAATACTTTGTGATTTTAATATATGATTTGCTGTGAAGAGAGGTTATTACTTAATCTCTCTTAGAACAAGTACACTAAGTTTAAAGAAATATCAATATTATTTAAGTGTATATCAAGAGGCACTGTTTTGTCTAGTTAGTTCACATGCATTCATCAAATGCTATATTATATATAAAGACCTGTGCTATTGGAACTTACTACAGAATTTTAACACATACTCTTCCCTTTTTATATAGGATTTGGGTAGTTATTTAACATAGCAAATAATTGCACTAACTCAGTGCATTTTAACTGAACAACAATAGATGCAACAATAATTGTACTAATTAGCAAGTATTATGTGAGAGTTTCCATGCTAATTACTGTGCTTATATTAATATGAGGTGGGTTCAAATACTGCTACCATTTTACAGATGAGCAATCCAAGATTTAGCAAACCCACAGTTACAATTCAAGTAACCAATGAAGCCAGAATTCAAGGCCAGGTCAGTGTCAGTTTAGAATCTGTACTCTTAACCACTGACTTAATTTTATGTGACTTGTCCAGAAAAATATAGAAACACGTTTATAATCCTTGATCCATTATATATATATATATATATATATGTACCTCATAACCATTGATTGTTTCTAGCCATTCCTTTTATGTTCACTAAAACAAAAATGAGAATGTCAGATTGTTTGAATACCATGGTTTTTTTCCCCATGCACAATTTCACTGAAACTAAATTCCATTTTTTTGAGGAGGATCTACATATAACACCAGAAACACTATTTGACAGCTACAAAGCTCAATCAATGAAGTTATCTGGCACCATAGAGAATGTTTATCTGAATTTAAAGTAAAGAATAAAAGGAAAAGTCATTTGAATTTGTTTGGTAACATGACTAAGAGGTCTAAGTGCAATTAATGCAGTATCCAAACGATCACGTTTTAATAGAGGGAAGAAGAATAAAGCCTTAGAAGAAATGAATGACATTTGGTGTCTTTGATAACAAGTATTTTCTAAACATATTTCTAAAAACATAATGTTGGCTTTCACTTTTCTGCTATTCTGAATCAAACAAGATTATAAAATATGTGAGTTTCTAAGAATCAATGTGATACGGAAGGAAAGGCATAGACCTCATGATTAAACAACGTGGACTTGAATCTTGCCTTCCCCAACCCCATAGTGTGCCCTCATCAGTTTTTTGAGCAGGAGCAAATTGCCTTTCCTGCTGAAAGCCCTGACTTCCTCACCTGTCCCCTGAAAGGTTGATATGAAGATCACTGGAAGTAACAATTCCTGGAAATGTTGGGCAAGATGCCCATATAGAGCAAGTGCTCAGGAAAGGTTAGTTTTCTTTCCTTTCTGCTGTGACCAAACAGACGTGGGGCATTCTTGGGCAATGGAATACAGATATGTTGCATATTCACTTTTCAAAGGAAATGATAAAATTTTAAAAGACAATCGTCATTCTACCTGTTCCTTAAAATCAGATAGTCTACACCTCAACCTCTGCTATGTAATGGTGACTTTCACAAAGTCATTTTACTTTGTGACTAATATTTCTAATCTACAAAATGAAAAATTTGAACAAGGACCTTGCCAGTTCTAAAATCCTATAATTCTAATACTTCCCTGGATGAAACCACAGGCAGAAATGTTATCTATTCAATCAGATATTAACTCATAATTAAAGCACATAAAATTGAATGTTAATTGCATCTTGTTCTTTAAAGACCTATTTTCTGGACAGTCTGCAGGAGACGAATCCAAAGAATGAGGTTTAGCATTTTAAATACACAATTCATTTGGCATATTCTCAAATCAGAAATTGTTTTTACACAATAAAGGCCTCCTGTAAATGACTTCCAGAGGTTCAGGTTATCCTGAATTAATCACTCACATAGAGTTTCAGAAGCACTGTACTTATAAAATGTAAAAACAAAAAAGAACTCAGGAGGCCTATTTTTTTAATTGTTTTTTAATGATGTTCTCATTTTAATTAAAAATCAAACGTGTATAATTTAGCCACATGAAGGGATGCTGATATCAGATAATTAACATATAAGTAGATTTTGCTGGTAACTTAAATATACGTGTCTTAATTTCATAAGAAAACACTCTTAACCCAATAAGCAAGGTATTTCTAAAGTGTTTGAACCATTTTAACTTTAACCATTTTAATTTAACTTTGTTAAACTTTATGTTTTAGTTATTCATGATTTAGATGAGATAGAAATATTCTCAACATGGCATTTTGAGATAAATTTACTTGAAATTCAATACTGCTAGAATAGGGCAGAAATTACCTGTCTGTCTAGAAGTACAAAATCTAGTACGATAAATATTAGCCACATGTAGCTATTTAAATTTAAATTAATTAAAATTAAGAATTCATTTCATCAGTTACACTAACCACATTTTATGGGCTCAAATAGCCACATAGTTGCTACTCTACTGAACAGCACAGATATGGGATGTTTTAATCCATGCAGAACGTCCTATGGGATGATGTTTTGCATAAACTATAAAATGAGAACATTTTCTGAATGTTTCCATATTGGAATTGTAATTTTAATATATTTTTTAAAACTTCCATTTATAGGTTGTCCCTATCATTCTAGTAATCTTTTTGTTTTTTGAGGAAGATTAACCTTCAGCTAATGCCTGCCACAAATTCTCCTCTTTTGGCTGAGGAAGACTGGCCTTGAGCTAACATCCATGTCCATCTTCCTCTACTTTATATGAGGGGTGCCTGCCACAGCATGGCTTGACAAGCAGTGCCATGTCCGCACCCAGGATCCAAACTGGCAAACCCCAGGCCGCCAAAGCAGAACTTGCACACTTAGGCACTGCACCAGCGGGCCAGCCCCTCCAATAATCTAATTTATTGTAATTAAAAACAACAGAGTGTTAAGTAATCAGAACTTAAATTAAGGGAGACTTACTGATAAGATTTAAAATATGATTTTTTAAAATCTCATTGACAAAGGGACAATGCCTTACCTAACATTGAATGGCAAAAAAGTTGTAATAATGGGATGATGATGTTCTTGTGTCTGGGTCTGTGTGATTCATATTAGTGTTGTCAAACAGAAATACAACAAGAGCCATGAATGTGAGCCACATTTAATTAAAAATTTTCAAGTAGTCACGTTAAGAAAGCAATAATAAAAAATGAAATTAATTTTAATAATAGATTTTATTTAATCCAATATATCAGAAATATTACTTTAACATCTGATCCACATAAAATTATTAATGGGATATTTTACCTTTTGTTCATACTGAGTCTTCAAAACCTGCTGTGTATTTTACACTTAAATGTGTCTCATTTTGGATTATTCACATTTGTTTTTCCTTGCCAAAGCCCCAGTACGTAGTTATGTATCCTAGTTGTAAGTTCTTCTAATTCTTCTGTGTGAGCCGCCACCACAGCATGGCCATTGACAGACAGGTGGTGTGGTTCCACAACTAGAAAACGAACCCAGGCTGCCGAAGCAGTGAGAGTGCCGAACTTTAATCACGGGGCTATCATGGCTGGCTCTGGAATGGCCAAATTTTAAGTACTCAATAGACACATGTAGCTCATAGCTACCATGTTACACAACACAGACTTATATACAGTTCAAATCAGCAGACATTCGTTTGTTCACTTATTTAACAATAGTTATTGAGCACATGTTAGAAGCTAAGTACAGCACCAGATGACAGGGCGCAGCCATGTGTGACATTGCCTGCACTCTTAGAGCACTCCCAGTCTGGTGCAGGGCATCGCACAAACACACAGGAAAACACAGCATTGTGTTTTTGACAGTTGGCTGAAATACTTCTATATCAAAAATCCTATTCAAGGTCCTCAGCAAATACAGAAGAAGAAAAATTAACCCAATATTTAGAGTGTTGATGAAAGCTTCTAGAGGAAATGTCTAATTTAATACTTTAATAATGTGTATGAATTGACCAGGAAATGCAGGTTGAGGATGCAGGAATGAGAGAACAGAATGTCCTCAGAGGGAAAGACGTATAGAAAGGAGGTTTGTGTGAGGATGTGTGTGTGTGTGTGTTTGTGTGTAACAAATAGCGAGAGCCAGTGTGAGAGCAAGGGATGGTCGAGGAACTGAAAGAAGCCTTCCATAAAGTTGGAGGTTCCACTCTGTGCATGGCAAATAAACAAAGGAAAGAAGATAGTCTCTTTCTCTTATTGAGATTGCTGTATCCATTATGCTTAAATTAATATCTAACCACATATTGGTTGGTAAGGAGTGGAAATAAACGACCAGTAGTGCGAAATGAAAGAAGCAGGGAGTGAACAAAATCACTGTTAATAGGGAAAAATTAGAGGATTACAAAGTCCTCAAGTAATTGCCCTTGGATGCTATTACCAAAAGTCAATGTGCTTTCATCAATAATAAAATCGTTAAAAAATTAGCAGTGTGCTTGGTATATAGAATGATGCTTCTTGCCTTCAATACAAACCTTCAGTCAAAATTCCACCTTCAGTCAAATAATGAATGCCTAACATGAAGGAATTTAATTTCCATAGGATGGTTTTTATTGTCATATATAAGTCCATGAATAGCTACATAAGTAAAAGTTAACAACAGGCTTCTTGGGATGAATATTCTGTACCCTGGACCACAAGAACAAATAAATAAATAATAAGTCCAAGCCATTATACTCTTACAGGTTTAAAGTTACAATTTTGAACAGGAAACTCATTGGATCCCGGTGATTGCCACTCAGTAGCCCAGTTTTGTGCAATCCTTTCCTGGCACTGTACAGAGATTACTGGATCAAAGCATCACTCATCTTAATCGTCATTAAGAGGTAAAGGGTAAAATGCAATATTGTCAGGCTCTCCGTTCTAATTAATGATAAAGTTAAATTTTTATGGTTTAATAAAATCTGCCACAGAGCAAGAGTAATTGGGTGAAGAAAGTAGAAATTGAAATCAGATAGAATTGAGGCTCAAAAATGAGGGAAAACATTGTGATCGACGAGATATATATCTAAAGATCAAGTTCCATAAGTTCTTCATTTATTACAAGGAATAGATTCTAATATTTTAGCCACAATACTCCTAACCTTATAGACACCTTCAGTAATTGCAGCTTTGCATTCTAATGAGCTGGAAAATCACAAGTACATTTCTGTCTAACTTACTGTATTGGTTGTTGTTCATGGTAGCAATTACACTTGTAGAAATTGTTGTTCTTGAAACAGAATTTTAATAGATTTGCCCTAAAATAAATATCCTCTGATTTATCTTAGATACTACTAAGCATCATCTCATCTTGTCAAGTCAGTTGACATGGGGACAGAAGGTTTTGAGAAGCCAATAAAAATAACAGAGCAGTGAGAGAAAAGTACAAGTTTGTCCTGGCATTTATTTTAAAAGATTTCCCCCAAAGTAAAAGTTAGAAAGCATCTGGAACCTGTCATTCTGTGATGATAGATTTGAACAAGGAGACACATGTACGTGTCAGAAACAGAAATAGTTCTATGTTCACGATCTGGCTGTCATCAGATATTTTCAGGGAGAAAGGGGGAGAGGTATGGGGTTTGAGAATTAGGAGGGAAATCCACCAATTTATTTTGGAGAGAATGTGAATGCCGCTAATCCTCCTTTTATAGGTTTACTGATTGAGCTGCTACCCTTATAATCTCTTCCTCACCCTAAGCCACTATCCCATTCCTAACCAATGCCTGGGAGATAAAGATGATACTGCGGGGTACCTGTAGGTTATGGGCTTACTGAAAACAAGATGCAGAAAATCGTCCCACTGTTTTCCAAAGATGTATTTAAATATTAATAATGTTATTGCAGCTAACATTTATGTATAGAAAATCTAAATATATATTTTAATTATTTGTATATATATATACATGTATGTGCTACATATAAGTAGACATATAGATATATGGATATGGATATATATGATATGTGTATATAATTCATATGTCCGCATTTATGTGTATAAATGTGTGTTTGTGTGTGTGTGTATATGGTGACCATTCCAAGGTTATCTTATTTTGGACAATTTCTTCAAGTCTCTACTTAGATTGATTTTAGGGGAGATTCCAAAATAAGTTGGACTTGTGTAGATCCGTTATCCAAATATAGTTTTGGTATTCATATCTCCATTATAATGTACTCTTCTTTCTACAGAAGCCCAATTCCCTTGTATCACATTAAAACACTCTACTATGGGATACTATTCAGAATTTAACTTCTTAGATCGTGTTCTAAAAATGTTTCTCCAAATGATTCCACATACCAACATTCTTTACTCAAACTTTATTACTGAAGTAGGTCTCTGGTTTTTCTCTGGCACTGGACTTTCCACCACTAGGACAAGTGAAAAGCAGAAGGTATATTTAGTCAAATTTGTTATCATGTCTCAGAAATAACCTTTTATTGGTGCCTCGTGTAAGTGAAGAATAAGAAGCTTATTCTTCAGCTAGAACATAATGTGCCTGATATTTCCACATATGTGAGGGCAGGAAGGTTTTCTTTCTATAATAAGTAAATAAGGAATTCCACATATGTAAACACAACAAAGATTAAGGGCCTGTAATTTATCGAAGGATGATAAAATGCTTTACTAAGTGATGTTCTCCTGAGAGTGTCAGTAGTTTCTGTTTTAGACTCAGTAAACTGAAGCTTACCATAGACATCTCAAAATTATTCTCTCCCTTGAACAGGCATACAAGTAAAGATTTAAAAAAAGAAAAACAAGATGACAGAGAAGCTCCAGAAATTCAGCAATTCAATCTTAGTGTTGATCTCTACTACAGTGTGCCCCCTCTCTTCTGACCACTCTTTCAGGGTGCACTTTAGAAACGTATGTGCTTATTGCTTGTCTGTGAAAGCTCCCCAGGGCTTAATCTCAGATCTTGACTTATCACTCTCACTACTGCTTTAGGTATCCCATCTAACCTTGGGATTTAAAACAGCATCTCTCTTGGGGCCAGCCTGGTGGAATTGCGGTTAAGTTCTCATGCTCTGCTTCAGTGGCCTGGGGGTCGCGGGTTTGGATCCCTGGCATGGACCTAACATCACACATCAAGCCATGCTCTGGTGGCATCCCACATAAAATAGAGGAATATTGACACGGATGTTAGCTCAGGGCTAACAAAAAAATAAAATAATATAAAATAAAATAAAATAGCATCTCTAAGTTGTTAGTTCACAACCCTACTGCCCAGTTTTGAGGATCCCATACGTTATATCCCCTCTGCTTTTGTAACATACAAAAAGTTCCTTTCCTGGCATGTGATAGAATGTTACAAAATAAGCATGTTACTGAAAAGCAGTCTGCATTTCCTGTTGAAGGTAGTAATCTTGCTATTTATGTTTATTCAAGCAGTCATGAAATATTTCCCTCGTGATATTTAGTGAGAAGTACCTTCCTACTATAGACAGAATTGGGTCCCCAAAATACATATTTTGAAGCCCTAACCTCCAATATGACTGTATCTAGGAGGCAATTATAATTAAATGAGATCATAAGGGTGGGGCCCTAATCCAATAGGATGTGGACTTGTAAGAAGAGGAAGGGATCTCTCTCTTTCTCTTTCTCCACCAGATGAGGACACAACAAGAAGGCAGCTGTCTGTCAGGCAGGAGGAGCGCTCTCACCAGACACTGAATCAGCCTGACCCTTGATCTTGGACTTTCCAGGCTTCAGCGCTGAGAGAAATAAATTTCTGTTGCTTAAGCTACTCGTCTGTGGTATTTTGTTAAGGCAGCCCTAGCAGACTAAGACAGTTCCCTTTCCCAGCCTGGATTCAGATCTTTCTCTAGATCTCTCCCAAATGGTCTCTTCTAAGTGATTACTTTTATTTCTTTTCAGAAACAGTTTTATTTCTCAAAGGTCTTCACAAGTTTCACCTGAAACAGCAGGCATTGTATTTACTTTGAACTCTTTCTCAAAATGTCTCTCTTTCCCTTAGTGTCTGGTTCAAAATCTTACCAAGTCAGTGTCCGTATAAATAGATGTCATTTTTCTCTATCAATCTAGCAAAGATTCTTTAATGACACATTCTGACAGTGTGGTACAGGGGATTTTCTTATATTCTGCTGGTGTGAGTATATCCTGGAGCAGTCCTGGAGAGGTTTGACAGTTTGGGCTAGAAGCCTTAAATACACTTTTGTCTTTTGATACCGTAATTGCACTTGTAGAATCACCTTAAGTCAATGATGCCAAGAATGTTTTCTAGGCAAGAATGTTTGTCATAACAAAAATAATAAATCAAGCTGCACGTCCATCCATAAAGAATACCAAAGGAGCTATGGCAATCCGCTTGGTGGGATACTATGGAACCATCAAGAGCATATTTACAAAAGATGTTTTATGATCTGGGGAAATCCTGACGCTACTATTAAACATGGATGCATACTATGATTCCATAGATTTGATTCTACAGCCACGTGGTTATATAAGTGTGTTTGTAAGTATTTATAGGCAGAAAGAAGACAACAAAGAAATTTTAATAGTGATGATTTCAATTTTCATCTTTAAGCTGTTATCTCTTTTCTGGCTAATTTACAATAAACAAATCTGACTTATAGAGGTAGAAAACAATCAATACTATATTTTAAAAAATGTATTCACAGGAGACTTCACAGTACTTTTATACATATCATATTTACTTTCTTACTAATGCAGAATAATCTACTTACTATGCCTGAGATTGCTCTGAGTTCTAACTTTTCCTCTGTATGACTTTGCTTACATTGCCTCCCTTTTCTGGGAAATAAAACATTTCCTTATATACCAGACTATTCCTCCTAGTATCCAAATTGCAGACACGAGTAATATTCTCTGCAAAAATATTCCAGTCTCAAACAGTATGATTCCCTTTTATGACACATTTTAGAGAGACACTTTATTTTCGTACCAAACATTGTTCACATACAATTATGAGGGTATGAAAAGATCGTTCCTGCTGTGTATGAGATTGTTAGCACACAGAATTGTTTCTTAGGCTGATCCACAATTCAAAGAGTATGTGTTCTCTGGTCTGTACCCCTCTGGAGCTCACCTAATGCCAGGCCCCGAGAGGGCACTCAATAAATATTTAATTGAATGGACTGTTTGAAAGCTCTTCAAGACCAGCCCTTTAAAGTTACATTATATGGTGAAGGTTCATGGATATAGTCTTGACATCTTTATATCCTCATTTTACTTGCATTGAATTTATAGCAAGAAGAGTGGTATGAATACTTCATAAGTGCTTCAAAAGTAATTTTGGCATATTGATTAGAGACTCTTTGCCTACAGGAACCATAGTTGCATTTCCAACTGTTGTTTAGTTGTTGTTTTGTTCCCGAGTACAGCCGACTTGTTCTGCATTTTATAATAATATGTAATAATATGGTCCTGTATTTTTACTCTTTAGAAAATATATTTGCCATTTAAAATGTCAGTCATGAAGGCATAAATGAGAAATAATAAGTGTTGCATTGTTATACCCTTATTCTCAGTTTTTGAGAGTGGCACAGTTGGGTTGACTGATTCACTTGAGAATCATAGCAAATTGGCAAAATTCTACTGGAAGAATTCAATGAAATGTGAAATCCAATAATGCTATGAAATTGTTTATTTTCTTTTAAAAAATAACCAGTCATTATAAATGCATGATGTCTGTAAATGAAGTCGGGTTAGGGTTACATTACTTTTTATGATTGTTACTATGCATGTTTTCTTGCCCATTGGAATTTCAAAACTCTGTGCTGACTAAATCATTTTTTAGCACTTTCATTTAAAATAATTTTTAAAGCAATGTGGGAAGTCTTCAACATTTTTTTTTAAATTTTTAATACCAGGTAATGGGCCTGCCTTGATGAGTGATAATTCTTGCTGGGTATCAAACCCATTTTAGTTTCCAAGCCTCGTGGCAGTAACAGTGAGCAATCACATTGTAGATTATTTCACATCTCTAGCTTAAGCGCACTCTATGCTTTGCAAAAATCTCAGTAAGAAAACATGCATACTTAGGCTTCTAGTACCAACTTTACTGTCAGCCTTAGGGTGAAAAGATAATAAGGTGGAAGTCTAGCTCTTATAGTTTTATTTTATTGAAAGGAACCCTGATTGAGACATGTTTATGAAAACAAATAAAATCTGAGCCAAGTTCTTTCATTATAAAACTTAAACAGACTTTTAAATTAAAAAAAAAAGAATTCGTGGCCCCTGCCATGGAGCATTGCACCCTTGTTAAGAAGTAGAATAGATTGCAATGATTCCTTCAGACACATGTAGCCTCTTTCTTCAGTAGGTTAATTAGAGGTATATTAAAGAACCACTGGAATTCCTTACCTGTCCTTTTAAGGATTATCTCAGGAAACAATTATTTGGTCTTGACAATCTCATATGCAGCATCCTACACTGCAAACTCTAGTTTAAGATAAATATTAAAAAATATTTACCCTCTCTAGTTATCTCTTAGGCCCTGGCAGCATTTTGATATCCCAATTTCAATAAAAACCATTCAACTTTCCTAAATAAGCTCAGCTTTAAAACATATATGCCTTTACTTATAATATATGGATCTTCACTCATCTAGCAACATAGAATAGCTACACTTGAGATGCTTTCAAGAGTGCATTTCTGAATTCCCTGTCACCCGATTCCCATTTAAAATTTAATAGGCAGAAACAGCATTTATGACAGAGTTCCTGGAGGATACGCAGTTCACCTGTTTCTCAAGATGTGCTAAAATGCAGAATGCTAAAACGTACTCTTGGCCTCTTTATCACTGCAACACAGTTTGCTACAATGCCGTCAGCCTCTGTTTAGGGTTATTTTAAAATAAGAAACAACACTGTGAAACTTGATTATGTTGGTTTAAGGAGGTTGAGAAATTTTCTCATTTTATTACACAGAGTTGTCTTTATGAAAATCATATGAACAGGTACCTTTCTTGTCTTAGGTTCTGTTCTTTAAGTAGCAAATGCTCAACTTTTACTTTATGAAACTTGAATTTTGTAATGACTATTTCCCACTTTTTGCAATGACTCTTAGAAAGCTTAAACCCAAGTAAGTGGCTCTATGATCCTAATTGTATTAGCTTCAATCCAGATTCAATTTTATATCCTTGCTCTTATTTTCTGTTTACTGTGTATTTTCACCATTTTTTATTTTATAAATTTATAGGTATTTTGGGGTATCTTACTAAGATACTTCCAAATATTTTTGGCGCAAGGTGGTGTGTAAACATAGAAAAACCTTTTAGGATTCTTTTACCTTGGCAGTAGAACTAATTCTTAATGCTATTTCTGGGATCAGAGATTCTTTTCTGTTGAGAAGTTTGCCTCTTTCACCTTTAATTATTGTTATGAGATTCTGGTCTTTTCCTGATGTTGATAGCATTTCTGATCATTCCTTTAGAGCAGAGAGCACTCCAGGAAATGCACTGCTGTAAAGAATTCTGAGATAAACTTAATCATCTTAACCTGCTAAAGGCATCTCCCATTGTCTTCTTTCGGTGTATATTTGATAGATACAATCCATTCATTTTATGAAGTAACCAAGAGGATTATCCATTCATTTTCCACCTTCTTGAGTCATTGATTCACAGCTCCTCTCAGTGTGCAGTAACAACCGGTCTGATCTTATACAATTTTTCAATTGCTTTCTCAAAAATATAATTTGGTCATCAGATCCTGTGAGTGAAAAAAAATCCTGAAAACTCTCAAATTTTACATTTAGCTTCAAAATTTAATTTGATTTGAAGGGCCCTGACCTTTTCCTTCACTGAGTTCTTTATCTGATTCCATCTCACCACGCACATTGGCATTTCCCCTGAATTCCCACTGGCGCCTTTTCTTACCTGCCAGAGTTATGCTGCACGGATATAACTGATGGTGTTTTTTTTTTTTGAAGGGCTTAAACTCTTTCTAGCCACATCAAACCACAATCCAATCTCACTATTGAAACTGGTCCTTTTGTTTTTCTGTTGCTCCTTTCAAAGGCTCTTAGGAAATCATTTTTGCCCAACGATCCTGTCCATTCTATCATGCTTTCTGCAGTGTTATGTTTGGAGAAATAATATTTGGGTCCAGAGGCAGGTCTGAAAATAACAACCAAGTTTAATAAGAGATCATTTCAACTCCTGTGGGACAAGGAGAACTTTCTTTGTTCAGAACAAAATTTTTGGTTATTTCCTGCTTGTGAATTCTATTGAAAAATCCAAGTAATCCTTCACTGGGTAAGGGCCATACGCATGTCATATATTAGAAGATTTTCTAAGTTATAACTCTTCTCACCCATCCTTCTTCTAGTTTCTGTATAAAAATGATTTGATTGCAAACATCTAATTCTAAGTAATTTAAGAACATTGACTTAATTACAATGATGGTGCTCTGGTACCAGATTAAATGGAGTAGTGAAAATTTTATTTTTATGTATCTATAAGAAGAACACATCAAAACGCTTTATCACCAGCAGACCAGGAGTTAGAGAAGATAAAGCCCCAAAGTTGAAGATTTATTATATTTTATTATCATAAATATTTAACATTTAACATGTAAACATTTAAATGTTATTATAAACATTTAAACAATATTTCAATGTTAAAGACCTCGGGAGATTGAAGAAAATAAAATTCCAGAGCATGAGGCCATTTTCACTTTTAATCAAATATTACTTCCTTTTGTATTAATTTTAAGAGAAAGGGCATGAAAATAAGAGATTGTCTTTTTTTTAAAGACAGAGAAACTAATTGTCATATTGTACAAGAAAGTTAAAGTTAGAATGTAAACTTATTGACTCTCACAAGTTAGTCTCTAATTTAATCAAACATTGAACTTAACCTTTCTCTCAAACTCCCTTTTCTTTCCTTTTTCCTTATTTGCATGTCTTAAGCAGAATCTTCTCTACTTTTTTATTCCCTGCCTCATTAAGCCCACTTCCTGTCATGTTTTCCATGTACTTGTGTACATGGTCTTCCTTCGTACTCTCAGTTCTCTCCCAGTACTGTTTAATGAGAACTCATTAATTGTTCAAGATTTACTGAGTAATTACTATATTCTGGGCACTGCCGTAGGCACTACAGATACAAAAATGAATAATATATAAACATTTCCCTTAAATAGTTCACAGCCAATACAAGTCATAGGCATACAAAGAAATAATCATTATATAAAAAGATATGTGAAATAGTGAACAGACAGAATGAACAGACAGCATTAATGTCACTTCCCATTTAGAGTATACTGTAGTGCGGAGCTGGAAACAATCATTGGAAGAGGACAGAAAACATTCACAAAAGAAACAATATTTGTTGAAGTGGATTGTTGCCTGGCAGAGACAGGATGTAGGCAACTATAGAAAAAAATAGCCTAAGTTAAGGATCAAAAACATGAAATGTCACAATGTGCTCAATGAACTGCAGAGTTAGCTAGAGGGCTAGTGCATAGCTTTTGTTGGGAATGGACCAGGAACCATAAGAACAGTCCTGGCAGAGGGATGCTGTTTTATATCACTTCTGTAGAAGATGGAAAATCATTAAAGAATTGTGGTTTGGGAGGAAAATTGCTATATTTTAATTTATATTAAATGTATTATATTATAAAAATGTATTTATATTATATTTTAATTTATCACCATCACTTTGGCAACAGTGTGGATGATGATCAAAAGGGGATGGGGCTGTACAGAGCATGGAAACCTGTTAGGGAGCTATTGCCAAGTCTGGGAGAAAGATTTTGAGATCTGATACAGAGCACTGGGAATGGAGGTAAGTGAATGGTTGAAAGAAATGCTTACAATGAGGACTATATATGTCTTGAGCGTTGTTTGCTTATGGAAGACGTTGAAGAAATATAATGTAGGAATAAATTCCAAGTTTCTAGCTTATGTGGGTGGTGATGCTAATAAATTAAAATGGAGACTTTTGTTGAATATATTGTCGCTCACTAAAATTCCTTCCTTTCTCTGCAGTAATTTTGTATCCCTGACCTGTTGATTCACTGTGGCCATGTGACTTCCTTTGGGTAATGAAACATGTATGTTTCTCTGCAAGGAGAAAGCTTTAAGAGCCGGCACTTGATTCACAATGTTTTCTTTCCCTTCTGCCATGAAACTGGCAATGTTCCAATGGCCATTACTTCATCCACCTACATCCCAGAATCAAGAGGAGATGCAACAAAGCCCTCACTGGCCAAAAATACACCTTTCGTCTTCTCAGCCACTGAGGTATCAGGATCATTTGTTATTGTGCCATAACCTAATCTATCCTGACTGATAAAGAAGAATATGCCATAAGAAAGGAACTTTGGAAAGAAGATGATTAATTCAGTTTTGGACAGGTTAAACTGGGCCTTGAGGAGGCCCTTATATTTATGGCATTAGAGAATTCACAAGACATATTTCCATTTCACTGCTCTCTCTATTAATTAATTATTCTTTTCTTGGTGGTTTGCTCATTGAGAGGTGGCACTGCATAGCGTTGCATAGTGGTTAAAAGTATGTTCTGTAAAATCACACTGCCTGTGTTTGAATCCCAGATCTTTTTTTTTTTAGGATTAGCCCTTGAGCTAGCATCTGTTGCCAATCTTTTTTTTTCTTCTTCTTCTCCCTAAAGCCCCCCAGTACGTAGTTGTCTATTCTAATCATAGGCCTTTCTGGCTCTGCCATGTGGGATGCTGCCTCAGCATTGCCTGCTGAGCGGTGCCATGTCAACCCCCCGGGCCCGAACCGGTGAAACCCTGGGCTGCCGAAGTGGAGCATGCGAACCTAACCACTAGGCCACTGGGCCGGCCCCTGGATCCAACATCTTTTACCTCAACATTTTTATAATTCAGTTTCCTCATCTATAAAATAGAGATGATAAAACAATGTACCTCATAACATTGCTGTGAGAATTAAGTAAAGTAAAATATATATCTGCACCTAGAATAGTGTTTGGCTCATGGTAAGTGCTATGTAATGTTACTTTTACTATTTTTATAGTAGATAATTAGATCTTTTCAGAAAGCAGGTAGAATATGAAGATAGGTATTCTTGTAAGGTATTTCACTCAACAGAGCAATTTTAAAAAATAATTTTTCTCATTTACTTTAAAGTGCGATTATCTTATCTAAGTATAAAAAATGTGTCTTAAAATTTGATTTGCTCATTGGCCCTAGTAATGTACATGTCTAGTCATTGTGAGATGTGAAAGAATTATTTCAAGACTAAATAATTCTTTGAAAATGACGTTTGATCAAAGAAATATAAAAACGTCAAATGACTGATTAAAATAAGGAAGGATGTAACATGCTGTGGAAAAACACTGAAAGTTATTCTAAGGGCCCAGTATTCTGAATTTCTGGCATTGCCCATTGGCTTCTCATAACTCCATGCTCTGCTGCCTTTCCCCCGGAAGCCCTGTGGTCTGGTCTAGAGCAGGTTATCACAGTCAGCTCTGCCAAGTTTGAAACTTCCACCACAGAGAGAGCGCAAAAATCTCTAGGCCTGAGATCTTCTACTGCAACTAGCAAAATTCTGCTTATATGTATATATAAAATATTTATGCATATACATGTGTTCCATTTGTGATGCAGTATAACGCAGTAGCTAAGAGGATCAGAACCATGTTGGCTGGAGTCAAATTCCACCCCACTATTAACTAGCTGCTTGTCCTGTTTTTTTTGTGTACGTTAAAATGGAATAATAATAGCATCTACCTCTTAGATTGTGAGGATTAAATGAGTTAATATATAAAAAGCAATTAGAACGGTCCCTGCCACAATAAACATACTCCGAAGTTAGCTGTAGCTATTTGAAAATGGTTCTTCTGCCAAAAATAATAATAATAATTTATTAAAAAGTTTCTAAACCACAGGAGATAAGTTTCTTTCTACATTTCTCTGTCTTCCTTCCTCATTATCCAAATTTAGAACCACTAGAATACACTGCATACTTATTTTTTAATTGGTTTGCTCTAAAAAACAGTCCAGTTAAACATGTTAGTTGAAATGATGAGGAAGCAAGCAGGCTAGAGAAGGTGACATTAGTAGGCAGGTGACGTTGTCAGCACCACACAAATCAGCTCAGGAAGGTGGCTGCCTCCACCACCTACCTGAACACTGCTGTCTACCAGTAGAGACGTGTCTACACTTCCTTATCCTTCACTATTAGAGGAACATTTCAATTAAGTCTTTAATAAGAGGCTGTAATGGATGGGGTAGTCTGTCAAACATGATGAGAAACAAATGTGTAAGATGCAACCTTTGCCCTTAAAGCATGTAGCACCTTTGGCCCACCTATTCCCCCCTCCTACTTCCCCCTGCCCTTTGAAAAGGACCTGTGAGGGCCGTCAGGGGCCATGGACAATGTGGACAGTGTGCTCATCCAAATGAATGACCTGAATATCAAGCTAAAATAAAAGCACCAGGAATGACTAATGAATTACACTTTCTAAACAAGAAAGGAGAAGCCCTTTGTGCTATTTGGAGAAATTCAGAGAGAGGGAGAGAGGGAGAAATTTGGAGAGAGGGAGGTAATTTTTAATTATCTGGGGATATAATTCCCCTAATTTCTTTCTTTCCTTTTTTTCATTTTCAACACAAGCTTAACATCATGTTTTTATTTCAATTTGCATCATTGTAATGGTCCGATACCCTGCCTTGTTACCCATAACCATGGTGAATAGCAACACTATTTAATGATTTTTAGAAAATGAGATTTCTGAATGTCGTATGTCAGAAAGTGCTCAAATCTTTTCTTCAGATAGTATTTGTTTAGGATTTGTTATGACACTAAATTTTTAAAACCCATCTTTAGGTTACAACTTTTTTTTTAATGAAGCATAAAACCCTGAGGTATTATAGTTCTGTCACCAGAGAAAAGGAAACTGTGCAAGAGTATTAAACTACAGGCACTCAGGAATAGCAATAACATACAAACTAGAATACACGGAGACTCACAAGGTCCCAGGAGTCAATCTGCTTCTTGTCTGCCGGCATGTGTTATTATGGGAATTAGAATGGGTGCCCTTCTAAAGGGCAAAATAAATGTTCAGAAAAATCAAACATTTTCATCAAATCACTGAATCTAATCTCTCAAATGACTGAGAAGCATAGGCAGGGAGCCCTTCCCTTGCTAGGCAGAAATGACACTAGAGGCCAAAGGGGCCAGATTGAACCAGAAACTCTGCAGGTCCATATGCCAGGAGGTGAGTCAGAAAAGGTGTTACATGCAAGAGGGAATAGAGGCAACAATTCAGGTTACAGTGCAGGAATAGGGTTTTGAATCAAAAAAATGAGAAGGAGCTAAAAAGCATGTTAAAATCATACAGAGATGGGGAGCAAAGCGTGGACAGAAGCTGCTGTTCTGATTGATCCTGATTGATTGGTTAGAGGATCGTTAGCCAGCAGTTGTTGCTTTTGTGAGCTTTAGGGACGTGAACATTTGGTGGGGGGTGGCCTTGCTAAAATGGCCAGGACTAGAGGAAACACTTCTCTAGCCTCAGGATCACCTTTCCAAGCTTTGGCAGGGTTAGAGTTTCCTTGGATTTACAAAGTCAAGGGCATGTGTCTTTTCTTTTGGGTCCGTATTCTTTCTATTACTCCATTTTCTTTTTTTAACCATGGCTTGGCTTTTCTTTCACATATACAACTCAAGAAAATTTGGAAGAAAAAACCTCAAAACCTCAGTAACTCAAAACTACAGTTTATTTCTTGCCTATGGCGCACAGGTAAGGGATGAGCAAGGGGGTGCAGATGGCTTTGCTTCCTAAATCACTGAGGGATGTGAGATGGCTGAAGTTCCACCAGCCTGTAGCTATACTCTCTGAAACATGAGCCCTCTACTTTCCTGCGGCAGGAAAAAAGAGTGAAGCGTTCCGTGCATTTGACTGCTCAGTCCAGAATCGATACATGTCACTTTAGCTCACATTCACATTTCATTGGCCATTTCTAGTCATATGGCTCCACTCAACTTACAAAGGCCTAGGAAATGTAGGAACAAGTGAAATATTTGGTGAACATTATCGTCTCTGACTCAAGTGGAGGACCAAATGGTGCTGGGAAGAGACTGTAAGAAAGTATATTGATGGGATGGATCTGTTTGATGGAGTAGCTTAAAGAGGGTTATCACTGGGCTGATGGCTTTACTCACTTTAAATGGCCCCAATTAGCCATTGTCCAGTTTTTAGCCAGAAGTCACTTCCCTGATCATTTCCTCTGATGCCTTTTCATGATTTTTATACTTTCCTTTTGCACACTGGAGTCGATCATTCCAAGTGCCTGTTCTAACACACGAGGGTGTGATGCCTTACCATATTGCATAGCAACTGCAGAGCTAGAATCTGTTTTGTTTTTCAAAAGTGGTGTATTGTGGCAGGTGGAATATTTGTCTGTAAAATGTACACAGAATTAGAAATGCTTTTCTTGAATTTTCACCTGGTCATTAGCCTTGCAGGTATTAGCCAATGGTCAAGTGAATCTAGACAAAAGCATGTGCACCCTGATTATGAATTTGGTGCTTCAGTGAAGGTTAACATGAAAGTAAAAACTGTACTTATGAAGAGTGATCTTTGCTCTGTTACCGGAATGAGTGGTGGTGCCCCTAAGACCTATTATTTCTAGGCAGGTAAACTTTCCCAAACTTCTCTCTTGCTGAAGATCAGAGGAGGAATTCAGGAGGCCATTAATCCAGATGGGACATTTTCATTCAGCATGTGGGGGATAGTCTGTCAATAAGGTCAAGTTTAAGTTACTTGCTCAGGTAAAGAGGCACTTAGGAAGGGTTCTTGGGCAGCCTATAGGATCTCAAATCAAGAATTCGTTGACTTAGACTCATGCACTCCACCAATAACACCACTTAGACACAGTAACTTAGATTCTTATGCTCTTAATTGAAATTGCTTTTTGAAAAAGTGTATCTCAACCCATAGATTAATTTCCCTTGTCTTTCTCTGATCGAGTCAGTGGTGATTTGGAGTAGGGTGCATTAGCCAAACATGGTTCTACCAGCCACCATGACTAGGCTCTCTTAGAAGGGATGTGGCAAAACTTGCTGGTGCTGGTGTACAATCTCTGCCCTCAAGAAGTTTTCATTTCTCTGAAGCATATCTGGGAATGAGGAATTATAGTATATTGTTGTAAATACCATGGCAGATGTACATCCCTGTTTTCCACAGCTGAAAAGCCTTTATTGCAAAATGGAGTTATTAAAGAATATTCTGTATGATTCGACCTTTAAGGAGTCATTGATGAAGTTAATGTATACACCATCATGTTAGAATTCTGTGTGTGTGATTTGTACATCTTCAACAATTTGAGGGAAAAGAGAAAGTGCAGTTAAAAAGTTCACATCTAGAAGATGTTAGAAGCTGAATGACTTGTATCTGAATTCTAAATTTGCCACCTAGGATGCCCTTAATTGCTGCTGTGACTTTGACTAAATTATCTAACCTTCCTGAACCTGTTACCTCATTAAAATAATAATTAAAAAGTGTTGAGATTCTACAATAATCATGCTTTTTTAGCTTAAAATATTAGTAATTTTCAAAACAGGATCAAGGTAAGGGATGTTAGTATAATACTGGACGTCAAAGGTCTTTCAAGGACTGTCTTGCTCTTACTGGCCTTGGAGCCAACTTTACTCCTTAACCCCATTGACAGACACTCAGAGAAGAAAGCAACGTGGCGATGGAGACAGAGATTTGAGTGATAGGGCGACAAGGCAAGGAAGCCACGAAATTCCAACAGCCACCAGAAGCTGAAAAAGAGAAGGAAGAATTCTTGACTACAGTGTCCAGAGAGGGCATGGCTCTGCCTTGCTGGCACCTTGATTTCAGACTTCTGGCCTCCGGAACTCTGGGAGAATAAATTTCTGTTGCTTTAAACCACCAAAATTGTGGTAATTTGTTATGGCAGCCACAGGAAAGTAACGTACCATCACTATGTCTTTGCTCAGTTAATTCCCTCTTCCCTTCCTCCATTAATACAAATTAGAATCCTACCTACCCTCAGAGAACCTGTTTCAGTATCACTTTCTTAGTTAAAACCCTTTAGTCCTTCCGATCCTCAGCAATAAGGATTAATTTCGCCTTCCTCTTCTCCCTTGGCATTTTATTTATATGTCTCTTAAAACATTTCTAATATTCCGCTATTTACCTTTCTATCCTGCATCAGTGCCCACCTGATTACTGGAATAGAGTCAGCATTACATAAATATTTCCTGTGTAACTATGGAACTGTGGCCATTAATCCTAGAATAAGGCGATCCTTTGAGGAATTACATATAGTGCCAGTGCCTAACCTCTCAAATATTTACCTACTTACTTGAAAGTCACTTTGTAGATTCAGTGTCTTAAAACTAGGTGAATGGATGGCTTGATGGAATAGAAGTGATAGGAAAGGAGACAAGGTCAAAAAGCAACTTTAAATACTACAGTTACATCAATGCCTCATTTATTAACCACATTTCTCTAAAAACACAATTGCCACATTATTTTTATTTATTTACATCATACCTGGTTTGTTAAAATAGGAGGTCTGGGTTACATGTTGTATGATTCCAACTATGAGGCATTCTGGAAAAGGCAAAACTATAGAGACAGTAAAAAGATGGCTTCCAGGGGTTGGGGCCAAGGAGGGACAAAGGAGTGGAGCACAGAAGATTTTTAGGGCCATGAAAATAATCTGTATGATACTGTAATGATGGATAAATCATTATATGCTTGTCTAAACCCTTAGAATGTACAAAAGCAAGTGTGGACTCTAATATAAACTGTGGACTTTGGGTGATTATGACAGGTCAGTGTAGGTTCATGATTGTAACGAACATACCATTCTGATGGGGGATGTTGATTATGGAGGAGGCTATGGATGTGTGGAGGCAAGGTGTATATAGGAAATATCTGTACGTTCCTCTCAATTTGGCTGTGAACCTAAAACTTCTTGAAAAAACTAAAATCTTGAATAGTAATAAAAAAATGGAGGAGGGTGAAAAAATGTAAACCTTTAAGGAATATGTCTCCTGAGCAGAATTTGAGGCATCAGAATAAGTCGTTCAGTGGCGTATCTCCTTGAGCCCTTCAGACAGTTCACAGAGGCAATTATCTAAAATATTGGGTATGTGGGATGGTAGACAAGAGGGTCTTAGGTGCAAGAATACAAACCTTCATGTTTTCTAATGCTACGCAGAAGATACAACTCTCCTTGTATAGATGAGGAAATTATGGCTGTAAACAACCACATACTTTTTGAGACCAAGCCACTTTGCCTCTCTGAAACTGGATTTCAGCATCTGTAAAAGGAGCCGTTAATGCACCTACTCGGGAGACTGCGCATCCCAAATCCTCTTTAAAAATGCCTCCCATTGCTATGCCATCCTTGTGCTAGAATGCTCCAACTCCCTGATGACCTCTAAGAGACACTATTGGACCTCCCAAATGTTAATTTTTATCATGTGGAAATTCCTCTTGTTTAGTTATGCTGTAGCAATATTCTGCATGCCTAGAAGTATACCCAAGTGTCAAGGTATGTCGCTTATTGCATACTTGTGCTTGAATATCTCCTTTAAAAATCTCTTTTTAAGATGATGCCTAATTACTTTTTTCCAGGGAGGAAAATGATGTTTATAACTTCAGCTTTAGGAACTGTATTTAAAAAAAAAAAAAAAAAAAAGATCAAAGTACTTTGGGGGAGAAAAGCTTATTTGTTACCTTTAAAAAATCCCACTTGAGACAAACATTAAAAAATATGTTTAATTCCCAAAAGAACATTTTGAAGAAAACATAAGCAAATGAAGGAGCACGCTAGAGAAACTGTTTTTCTATGTAGTGCTGTACTTTCTTTCAGAATGCTGTAACATACATTTTTTAAAGGATAACGGCCATAAAAGAAGAGAAGGTACAACAGGCAGAGGTGGTCACATGGCTTGTCTGACTTTATTCACAAAGAGCCGATGTGGTTTAAGATGTACCTAAGTGCTGATCCCATATGGATGCCATCAGGGCCTGGAGTTAGTGGTCCCTGGGAAAATCCTCATTAATCCTAGGCCTGAAATAGAAAAATGTCTTTGAGATAATATAGGCTTCTCCAAGTTATGCCACCGTGGAGGAACTGCGTATCAGCTCGGGTCACTCTCTAAGTTATTTAATTGTTTAGCAAAATGCAGTGAACAATACTCTACGCAAAAACCTGTTCCAGGTTCTGCAAGAATTACAAAGATGAGTTAGATTGGATTGTAAGGGGTAGTGGTGGAAGAAAATAGGGAGAGGGAAAATGGAGAGGGAGAGAAGACAGTGCAGATCAGAGCGAGGTATGTAGCATGAGTTTGGATCAAGTATAGACTAGGGAGCTTGAGGTTCCAAATTAAGAGATGAGGTCTCTAAATTATGTCTCTAGGAACCTTATTCTGAGCCTCATTCTGGAATCAGGATGAGTTGAGGGAGAGTATTTGAAAAATTTCCCCAAATAAATGATATGATGTCCCACCACAGAAGATATCACTAAGATGGATTCAACCCCATGGTAATTGTTCAACAATATGAAGTTGAAGAATGCACAGAAGGGGAGAATATTAAGAACATTAAGACCTAGAAGAGTATTAAGTCTAATATTCTTAGGGCATATACTGTCTGCCAGACATTTTTAATCTGTTATCTCATTTAACTTCAAAACAATCCCATGGGATATATATTGTTATCTCCATTTTAAAGATGAGGAATATGAGATACAAAGTGATTAAATAACCAGGGTCCAGCTGCTGGAGTGGTAGAGCTAGAATTCCATATTCTTTTTATCACTATCGTGCAGAGTTCCCCAAAAGAGATGCAGTATCAAACTGTTACTGTTGTTTAAATTAGGTTTATAGCTAGATTAATGTGCTCAAGGTAACTCTAGTTTCACTCTCATTACTCAGTGTCCTTTGAGACATGCCTCTGCCAGGGTCAATCAACCTGGAGCCTCAGGTCTGTAGGTGGTGTTCTCCTTTAGTCAATGTCCCAAAGTACTTGTACATCATTCATTTGTTTAACAAATATTTACTGAGCTCTTTCTCTGTGTTGGGTAAATAGTCAGATATTTTAGACACATAATCAGTGAGCAAAACTAACAAACATGCCTGTTCTCAAGGAGCTTATGTTCTATTTAGAGGGAGATGGGGAATGAATACAAAACACAATAAAGAAGTAAAGTAAATCGCATGTTGAAAGTTAATAAATGTATGGAAAAATGAAAAAAGAAATCAGAGCAAGATAAGTGCTAGGAGTGAGGGCGGGGATCATGATACGTGAGTGTTCAGGGCAGGTGTCATTGAGAAGGTGGAATCTGAGCAAAAGCCTGAAGCAACTGTGGGATTTGATGAAGCTGAAGTCACTGATAAAGGGGCCATTAGGACAAACACTCTAAAGCAAAAGTGTCCAGATTCTTTAAATGTTCCTGTACAACTGGAGCAGAGTGAGAAAAGGAGAGAATAGGAAAAGATAAGGTCAAATTGAATGGGCAGAAGGACAGATCATGAAAGACATTCCTGGTCATTGCCTGGGCTTTGATTTTATTCTGAGTTAAATGGAGAGAGGATACAGAATATTGAGAAAAGATGTGATATGATTTCAGTTTTTAAAAGGTTATTCTGTCTGCTGTGTTGACAAAACATGTAAGATAGAGGTGGATATGGTTAAGGTAGAAAGACCTGTTGGTTGACTCTTGTGATAAAAGCTGAGAGATGCTAGTGGCTCAGACCGGTATGGACGTAGTAGAAGGAGTGAGAAGTGATGAAATTCTGGATATTTTATAGACATCGATTCAACAGATTTGAGGTGGATTTCTTATGTGGATTTGAGAGAAAGAGAGGATATAAGAATCGCTCTTTTTTTTTTTTTTACCTGAATCACTGGAAAAATGAAGTTGCATTAAACAAAAGAAAAAGGCTGCAGAAACATGACTGGGAGGAAAGGCCAGGAGTTATTCCAACAGGCTGGGTTTGAGATCCTTATTAGACTTCCGTATTAGTTGTCTATGGATGCATCACAAATTATCACAAATTACCACAAACTTAGCAGCTTAAAATAACACCCAGTTATTAGCTCACATTTCTCTAGGTCAGAAGTGCAGGGGGTTCTCTGCTTCAGGTTACACAATGCCAAAGTCAAGATCACATTCAAACTGGCTTTTATCTGTAGGCTCTGGGAAAGAATCCATTTCCAGGATTGTTCAGATTGTAGGCAAAATTCAGTACCTTGTGGTTGTAGGACCAAGGTCCCTATTTCTTTGCTAGCTGTTAAGAGAGGGGTCACTCTCTAGTCATTGTTCTTGTTCCCTTCTTCTTCAAAAACAGTAACATTCCATCAGTTCCTTCTCTTGCCTCAAATCTCTCTGACTTCCCCATCTGCCTTCCTCTTCTACTGCCAGCTTGGGAAAGCTCTCTGCTTTTAAAGATCTATTGTGATTAGATTAGTTTCATTTGGATAATCTGTCTTTTTACAACACAAGAACATAATCGCAGGAGTGACATTGCAGTGGGAGAGGATGAAAGGATAAAGGTCATGGGGTCATCTTAAAATTCTTGCTACCATTAAATCCACGTGAAGATGTTGAATAAGCAGATGAATATATGAGTTTAGAGTTTGGGGACAGGTATAAGCTAGATTTGGTGTTCTAATTCCTGATGTCTGTCTTCCTCACATCCTCCTTAAGCAGCTGGGAGTGAGGTGGTGGGTGACACTCAACAAAGGGCACAAATAGAGCTACTGACACAGGTCATACATTTCTATTACTTAAAAATTGCCTAAAATAAACATTTCAGGGGGCTGGCCCCATGGCATAGTGGCTAAAGTTCAGGGTGTTCCACTTTGGCAGCCTGAGTTTGTAGGTTCAGATCCCCAGCGTGGACCTTACCCCACTCTTCAGCCATGCTGTGGTGGCCACCCACATGCAAAATGGAGGAAGATTGGCACAGATGTTAGCTCAGGGTGAATCTTCCTCAAACAAAGAAAAAGAGGAAGATTGCAACAGATGTTAGCTTGGGGAAAATCTTCCTCAGCAAAAACAAAAACGAGAGAGAGAGAGAAAGAAAGAAAAGACAAAAAACATTTCAGTGACTCACTTCATTGGGTGGATCTGATAGCAAAGTCACGCTTGCAGTGATAAGGACATTTCTGCCTAGAATGTTTGGTTGCCATTATTTTTAAGAAATCTACTTTAACCTCAATGGTAGACTGTGGCTGCTCCCTAAATCATTCATTCGTTCAATCCTAAATGGTGCCCACGATTCTCACCAACTTGAAGTAGGTCTATGTCAAAGAAAAATACGTTCAATACCTTTTATTCTGAGAAAATGGTTGTCAGATGTAGTACTCAAATTCAGCATCCACAGAAGCAGAATCCAGGCTGCTGGGTGAGAGATATATTGAGCATGTCTTCTGGAAGGAATAGTAAGTAGCTAGGAAGAAAGCACTAGGACTTATATCACTCATCATCTGGTGAATTAATTAACCTGAGGCTTGACTAATGGGAAGCTATTTTGCTGTTAAGGGTGATTAATTAACAAATTCTCCCACTTCGGAATTAATGCTTACATACGCATATATATGTATATTAATATATCAATGTGTGTATATAAATCGTGCTATTAGGCATAATTATTTAAAATATTATTTTCAGGTTGTTTTAAAATAGTTTAAATGATTTAAAATAAAAGCAAAGAAATTGCCTCTTCCTGGAAGTTTCAGAGGCTAATGACTAGTCCCCATGGTCATATTAAATTGATATCCAACAGAAAAGGAAATAGAGCCAGGTGACTCTTTTCTTGTCAAAATCATTAGGCTTAATGCTAGAGGACATGGGACAAATGAACTGTAGAAGCAATTGTGAGCCACGCTTTTGTCATATGACATACTCTCCATCTAAGCAATGGGAACTAGGTGGGTGGGGATTGGAAGAGGGAGGGTATTGTGGACAGCTGCCAGATCATTTCTGTTATGCTTAGCTCAGCTTGAGTTAGGAAGAAAGAAGAAATGAAGAATGTCTTGTGCTTTAGGATGAATAAATATTGTTGAATCAGATGTTAAGATTGACTTCAAAAAACTTAATAGCATCCAGAAATCTGAAGGAGAGTACTCAGATGATAATGAACTCAAAATATGTGTACAAGAAATCAGATCATTTGGCTTGAACGTGATTGTTGGGGGTGAGACTCACGGGGAAAAAGCAACTACTTCCTAATATTTGAAGGATTATCCTGATGAAGAAAGAAAATATTTGTTTAGCATTAAGCAAACAGTTAGGGTTAGAATGAATGATTGGAAATGAAGAGCATCTAAAGCATTTGAGATCAATGGAAGGATGATCTTTCTAAAAAAAAAAAGATTAGAATTTTTTACTGGAAGTACTTACACAAATGCTAGGACACCACTGGTGAGGAATGTTTGCACTTTGTTTGTTATAAACTAGGTGATCTTTCAGCCTGATCTGACTCTAGGATACTATGAGCCTAGAAAATAAGCTAGTTTTATTATACGCCTTATCTCGGTACATATACTACTTCAGGCCTCTAAAATAGTAAGGGTTACTGTGTTAGTAGATAAACATTACTAGTAAAATTTTTTTGAAGATCTATCATCTATCTATCATGATATCCCATGTCAGACACTGCTAGTTTTTCCCCAAAACCTATTCTCCCTTTTTCTCAAAGGAACGAAACTCCATAATTTTCACTGGTCACATGGCTACCCGGAATACAGACTTCACCTTGTGACTTTCTTCATGGCTGGCTTAAACAAAAATATGGCCAATGTCTTGTAAGCAAAAGTGACATGTGGCAATTTCCCTAAATCTTTCTGAGAGACAGCTCCTTCCACCTCTGTCATTTCTGTCCCCCTTTTTCTTGTCCTCCTTGTTGCTTACATGGTGCCTGCAGATGGAGAGAACCTCTTGGATCCTGAGTTGTCTTGCAAATGGAGCCCATCCCTGATGAAGAAAGAAGAATGAAGGAGAATAGATCTTAAGTGTTCTAACCACACACACACACACACACAAATTAGCTTGCTTGTGGTGAATATTTTACAATGTATACATATGTCATATCAGGATGTTGTACATCTTAAATATATACAATTTTAGTTGTCAACTATACCTCAATAAATTTGGTTAAAAAAGATAGAAGGACCCTAAATCTATCAGAACTTTATGGAGCAAAACTCAACTCCCTGTATCTGGACTTTTTCATGAAAGAAAAATAAATTATTTTTTATAGTACTGCCATTTTTTGCATGTGACACTTGCAACTTAAATGTATACTGATACATAGCTGTATAATAAACTTACAGCTATTCTTACGCAATGCATTTTACATTTCTTAAATATTACTTTTAATTTGTTTACAATTTATACTCCTTTTAAGCTTATATATGACCTGAAAATGGTAGTTTATTTGCTTTTTTCAAAAAAGCAAATTAGCTGTGCAACAGTTGTATCTAGCATCTTAAACATTCACTATATAGACACTTTTCCTTGGGAGATCTACCATTTAACTGAACCAAGATTGTAACATTCCCGGGGTCTCAAGAACACTGGGGAGAGCCCAAGAAGATTCAACCATATATATTGATGGATGCTTTACAGAGACCCTCATGGGATTCTGCAACATTGTGAGTTAGTGACTTTCTAGCTCTTCAGCTGGAAATACTATTTAGATTTTATAGTTTTGTGGGAAAGAATATCCCATGTTAGAGTAAATTTGTTATAAAAATATTAAAAAGAAATAATATTTCTTTAATAAACATCCTATTGATATCTCCTATAGATATAAAATGTTTGATGTGATTGATGCAGCATAGCCAATAGACCATGGCCAGCTTTTGAGCACTGTCCTTTAAATGAACTTTACATAAGCCCAAGAAAATATCTCAGATGAAGAAAAAGTATATTTTATAGGTTCAGGCATGTTTGACTAGATTCCAAGGCTTATTTTCTAGAAAAGCACTAGGACGTCTCTCCGGGACTCATACTCCACCTTCTTTGCAGAGAAGTCATGTAATCATTTGCAACTTAGGTTAAATATGAAGTAATGTAGACCGGAAATTAATTTTTTGAATTCCCCAGACGTACTAAATTTCATTAAAAAATTTAAACTTGACTCTTACTTTATCAATATGTGTATGGACATAATGGACTGGGTGTTACGTAGCAAACCTAGATAAGCTTTTTTCTTTTCAAGAGAGTTGTTGAACACTGTAATAGGGGTGCATGTCAGAGATACATGGAGGAGGTTTTTTTCAAAACACATGTGCTCAGCTCCCACATGTGACTTGTCGAATAAAAAACACAGAAGTGCATCCTAATGAACTCCCTTTTTCTCAAAGGAATGGAACCCCCCAGTTTTAGTTGGTCACATGGCTACCCAGAATGAAGACTCCACTTTGCCGCTTCTTTTGTAGCTAGTTTCAGTCGTGAAATGTCTCCAGATGATACGAATGGTCCCACCAACATTTAGAATCACTCTTCGTGGCTTCCAATTAGACTGAATCGAGGTGCTGACTGAGATCCTCCCCTTTGGGACACTGACAGGTCTTGGCACACTCTCAACTACTGGGAGCTATTAAAAAATAAAAATAGCATCACTCTTCAAAACAAGCTTACGTGGAGCAAAACATCAAGCTGACTTTCTCAGCTGAAGTTTTTAAAAGCATATTATGAAGTAAAACCACAACTTGGACCCTCAAAGAAAGACATATAAGGCTCCAGTTGATTTTTTTTATGAAAAGGGAACAATAAAAATAAAATGAAATATTAAGAATTCATTTGAAAGTTTAATTTACCAGCTTGTGCTGATCTTTATACAGATTCAGCCCTACTTTGTAATAGGATGAGAACTGGTATGCCTGGTACCCAGTGATCCTGAGGTACTGCAGGGATTTGGAGGGATTAAATCAGAGGGATTCAGAGATGTTCACTTTGTAGAAATCACTGCCAAAAAGAAAGGGGGAATCAAAATCTTTCTGAATATTTCTCAATAACAATGAAAACCAATGATTTCTTTCTTTTAGTTGAGTAGATGTTTCAATTAACCAGAGTTAATTTCTCAACCATATTGTAATTGACATATATACAGTACACATTTGACCTGGTACATATGTGACTGAATCTGTTTGACCTTGGCAGGAAAATTAATGTATATAGTATGTTACCTTGACTTATACAAGAACCGAGGGATGTTTCTCTTATTGAGCCTGTGGAATGATTTGTATTTACAGCGGAATGAGATAGAAGGGATGTGTCCAACATTTCACTGTTTCTGTTTAAGGAAAGCATGATGAAGAGAAAGAATTAAAACGTGTTTTTAATGTGACATTGAAACATTCAGATCTGTATTTTGGCTTGCACAGTCGAAAGAGAAAGTTGAAGAATTAGGGAGTAATAAAGTCATTAATGCGAACTATTTAGGTATGTACGTATATATGTATGCATGCATTGATGAACTTATCTGTGGTCTTTCAGGAGTTATCAAGCTAATAGTATAGCTAATTTACAACTCTATCCTTCATTAAATCCCAACTAAAATTTTATTCTGATAGTTTATTAATGGAGTATATAAAATATTTTAATAATAGTGCAACCTGTGGTTAGTAGAGAATAATCACTGCCAGGTTAATAACAGAGAAAGTATTGGACAGCTAGGCTACTAAATTTGTTCAGATGATTTTCTCTGGTGTTTTGAGTAATGGAGGGACACTGAGAATTTTCTGGAAAAGAATGATTTTTACTAATACACATGCATCACTGGGCCCCTTCCAGTACTCTAGCCTAGTAAATCCACCACTTCTATGGCCGGAAGTAAGTTGTTCAGGAGGATGAGTGATTCCCTGTAGGTGAATTGTAGTAGCAGAAATGAGAGGCTTCCTTTGAAGCATAAGAATATAAATAGGACATTTTACGTTGGTGTTGTAGGAGAGCACACTTGTAGTAAGTGTTCTGTGGTTATCTTGTGAGCTCCAGTCAAGAAGAGCATTTGTTCTGGCTACACTTAAGTGAAACAGCAGCCAGAGGAATCATCATCTTGTGGTCAGACAAGCTGAGGATACCTCAGTTTCTCAGCTTTGGCACTACTGACATTCTTGACCAGCTTATTGTTTTTTGTGGGGACTGTCCTGTGCATTATAAGATGTTTGGCAGCACCAATGGCCTCTAGTCATTTTATATGCTGGTAGCATACTCCAATCCCCCACTGTGACAACCACAAATATCTCCAAACATCGTCAAAGATCCCCTGGGAGGAGGGTATGCTTGCCCTGGGATTAAGAACACCTGGTTACCTCATGACCAAACTCACAGAATTTTCAGAAAAGGGATCCGCTCAGTCTCTAACCATGTCTAATGAAGTAAATATAATTTGTGAGCTTAAAAAATATATTGGTACAAAAACCAGCTAATTCTTTTCAAATGCTTAGTAACAGTTTTTGGTTGTTAGGGAGGTTTTATCTTGCACATTTTCAATCATTAAAAGCATAGCCGAATAGCTCATCTTACACCATTATTACCTAGTATCAGAGATTAGTGAGATTATATCCTTGTTAAGAAAATAAATAAAAGATAAGATGGTATTTATTGTGCATAAATACCATTAGAAATAGTAAGATGTTAGAGAGTGTAATTAGAATAGAATAAATAATGGTATTAGAATAAAAGTGAATACAATGGCCAACATACCTAAATTTTGCTTAATGGTGTCAAAGTGGGACAAATGTTAGCGGGTCAGACAAAATCTAATTTATAAAGCCATGTTTAAAAAAAACAGTTAAAATACTGGAGCAATGTTCCATTCCTCCTTGTATCTATTTTGCCACCAAATTCTTAAGGATATAAGCATCCTGATGATAGGGTCTTATTAAATCTTGTTTTATTAATCTTAAAATACCTAGCATTTTGCCTGGCTCAAAATATGTGACTATTAAATGTTTGTTGAAGTGACATATTCTGATACTCAATCTTAAAATTTGTTTCAAATTAGTCTCTATTTATTCCCACTGTTTTAGTTCAGTTTGCAAATATATCTTTCTTGGAATATGGCTATCTTTCTAAATGTTTTTCTGCTTCTAATTTCATTCTCCATCATACTGCAGTCAAAGATTTTTTTGAAAACTTATTTTGGATCATGTAATTTCTTTGATTTAAACTCACTGACTCCCTGTCATGGAGGGAAAAGCCTAAGACCTTTGGCAGTAGACACATTTTAAAATTTTAACCTAGCTCCTGCCTACCATTGCTACCTCATCTCCTGCTACTGCCCATGTGCTCAGATACCCCAGCCATGCTGTCTTCCTGGCAGTTCTTGGAAGGAGTCAGGCTTTCTTGCATCTCTATGATCATGCTCATGCTGTTCCCTCAGCTGGATTATCCTCTGCCTCTTTCCTGACTTGACCTAGTCTTAAAATATATACTCATCACTTGATTCTTAGTCAAAAGGCCATCTTCTCTGCCTGGAATGTCCTAGCTGAAGCAAGTCTTTCTCCTATCTTTCACTGCACTTTGTTTTAATATATATTGCCTTTATATTACTCCCTCTCTGCTGTCTTCCTAACAATTTTTTATGACCTACATTAAAGCATTTATTATGTTGTATTGTAACTGCCCATAAGTTGGGTCTTGCTGATATTTTCTCTTTCCTCAGATTTTCCTTTGAGGACATGCAGGTGGTGATTTCCTGTCTTGGGGGGGCCTTCTCTTGTACTTTCTCAGTCCTCATTCCCCCTGCAGCTACCAACAACCAGTGGAAGATTCGATGTCACAGATACCATAAGACCCACCCCCCAATTCTCTTACTTTTCCAGCTCCCCTGGAGCCCTATCTGCTTTCCACAGACCCATGCACCAGTCTCTGGAAAACAAAAGCAGAATGACAAACTATGAAGCCACCCACGATTCAAATTCTGGCTTTGTCATTTACTTACTATGTGATAGTGAACAAGAAATTATCTGTACAGTATAATGGATAATAATCATGGATTCATTTCACAAGGTTGTTGTGAAGATGAAATAACTAAAATATACAAAGCACCCAATTAGAACCTGGGACATATTGCATATGCCATTAGTATTTGCTATTCTTTTATATAAAGATGTTATTTAAGAGCAAGCTAGCTGAGAAAGGTTAAGAACACAGAGAGAACAATTTAGTAGAGAGCATAGCATAGTGATTTGCAAAGGCTCAGAGCTGAGCTGTTTGAGTTGAAAGCAGCCATATGACCTTGGATAAGTGACTGAAATTCTCTGTGTCTCAGTTTCTTAATGTATTAAATGAAGATCGTTATTCCTACTTTATTGGATTTTTGTAAGCATTAAATGAGTTAGTCCCTGTAAAGTACTTAGAACTTGTAATAAGTCAGCTAGTTTATTATCATGTTAACTGAGGTAGGAAGGCATTTCTACACTCATGCCTATGCAGAAGTTTCTCTCATGTGGACTGAACCTCCACTCTAAATTTCTCTTTTTCTTCAGACTTCACCTTTGTTCATTCTCTTTGGTACACCCACCCATTTGAGGTTTCACCTTATCTCTTCAGGTATCTAGAAAGCTTGAGCAGCACTTCGTGTTTCAGCCAGATGACTTCTGGAAGAGAATGTCCTTTCCTCCATGAGCAATGATGATTTGGTTCCTTCAATCCCAGTTCAATTTCCCCTCCAGAGAGAGCTATGAGCTGGTGTTTACCAGGGGTCACCAAGAAGGAAGTAAATCTTGAAAATCTCATCTTGAAATTCCCTTAGAGTCAACCTCATCAACTGTATCTCATCTTGAGAAAACAGTGCTTTTCCTATTAACCTCATTCTGGCCAGGCCCCTCAGAAATGTTTGACATCCCTACCAACATCCTTTTATCATGTTTAAACCCGACTGACATTTTCCTATTCCACCTAGGACCCAGGTAATTAAAAAAAAGAACTCATTAATTTTGAAAGGTTGCATTCTTTCTTTCAAGAGAACTGGAGCCAGTAGACAGTAAATAAGTTTGATTCTAGAATTTTCCTCAGAAGGTGATGGTGAGAGAGTTCCCTAATTCATTTTACCAACTTCTGTTTACATGCGTGTGAATGGAGAGAACAGGATCAGGTAAACAAGATGAAGAATGACAGGGAAAGAGAAAATAGAATTCTGAGATAAATTTGAACCAACCATTTTAAAGTTATACAGAGACAACAAATTTTAAATCCAATGTTTATAAAATAAGCATGATATGAATTTTTCTCACTTCAGAAATGTTCAAATTAAACGTTGAATACAAATTGATTATTGTTTCTAAACTAAGGGATAATCTGGAAGTTTGTTTTGTGTCTCCCATTAACATCTTTGACAAACATTATTTGCTTTATAGAAAAGCAAATTTTAATAACTGTAGTTTCAAATTTAATATAGCTAATCTCAACAAGATAATTTATTCTTTTAAAAGTCCCTCTTCCGATAACATGATTTGAAAAGGGCAATTTATCCCATTTTGAAAGTGGTAACATCATAAAATTGGCGGTTATCATTATATAGCAATTGATTACTTTAAAATACATAAATGCATAATTCATGCATTGTGGCTCACTGATTAAAGGAATAAGTGGCCATATAGATAATACTAAGATGTAGACAGATTTCAAATATTGGCCAGAATGTTTTGATCACACTAATTCACTCCAGGCAGTAGAGACCAAATCACTTTGATTTCATTTGCCTTCCTCCACCTTTTCTTCATCCAGGGGCTCAGTCATGTGCCTGGATGCTAATTATAACCACACCTTGGGATCAGTAATGTTTTCATAAATATATTCAAAAAAGACCGAGAGACAGGGAGCTTTTTGTATTTCCATGGTGATGTACACAAACAAATAAAAAATGTGCTTCCCTGGATGTGTGATTAGCACAGCCCTGATAGCATCTGTGTTGGTATTTCTAAAAGTTTGCTTACAGCGTTCATGGTGGGTTATTCGGGTGACAGAGAAATGCCCAAATCGACTGACTTTAATACAGAAGAGAACTGAAACTATTGAGAACTTGCCCTGCCTCTTTCACTGTCGGGGATAAAAATCTACACTTATTGTTGATCTTCTAATAAATATTTCAGACCCTTTTATGAATAATTAGTGCAGAGGCGATCCCCTTTTAATGCCATGAGGTGAAATAAAGGAAAAATAAAATACAGTTTAAGTTCTGCGTCTTTTCCCACTACATGGGTGGAATCCTCGTCTATCCACACAATAGATTAACTACCCTCTGTGCATACTATATTTTGCTCAGCCCTTAATATTCTGAAGCGGGACTGAAGCAGTCGTTATCTGTGGCGGCTCCTGGGTGATTTTCAAACCCAGCACTACCCACCCCAGTGGCAGGGACACCGGCTTTCACTGAAGCCTTATTACTCTTAAAAGAGCAATTTGGTTGGTTGCACGGCTATTAGGATCACACAGCAGCCTGAAAGCTGTCAGTACAACTGCTTCTCATCTTTTTCACACAATCCTGACATCTTTTCTCTTTTCTGCTGGACACAGACATTACTGTTTTTATCATTTTCAATCAAGCTCACCCAGAACGCTGAGGAATATATTCCCACTGAAAGCAAAGTGGAGATCAGAAATTATTTTATAGCTCCTGGAGCAGGAACAGTGCTGACTGCGTGCTGGGAAGAGCTGGATCCGTGAGAAATGTAGCTTGGCTCAGGGCTTCATCAGGGAGCTACTACTTCAGCTGCTAAAGATGGCAAAGCAACACCTACCTCTAGTTTTTCAATGATTAATGCTATTTTAATAACCGGGAGGGAAGAGGATGTGAGAAATTTTGTGAAATTAACTTGTGGAAATGTTATCATCAGAGAAAGTGGGGAAAATTACTAGGCTTGAACTTCTCTTCGTTCTGATGCTCTTTTTCTCTGGACCAACTCTGAGCAAGCTGACTCGGACCCCCTGGAAAGGAAAACCTTGGAAAGGGGGTAAGTGATGAAAGTTTTGTGTTAAAGATCTAAATGGAGTTTGCAAGGCTGGTTAATGGGAACTGGAGGGCAGCTCAAGGTAGAGGAACTGATTCTGTTTGAAATCGGCTTTTTATTTCGGGAAAGACGATCTGGGTTGTAGGTGGCTAGGAAGAAGAGTTTTTCTCTGTTATTGATATAAATATATTTTTGCAATTTTTGGCTTTCTGGGCTTTCAAAGCATTACAAGGATTTTTTCCAGCAGAGAAGATAGGGCCATATGCATGATGCTCTAGTGCAAAGATATGTGTGCTACCCTTAGGAAGCTGCATTATTTTAAAAAAGAAATGGATCCCGAATATGTTAGATCTTTGAATTGTTAGCAGATTTTGTGAAATGATCAGAGAGATGTCTGAGAATGGGCATGCTATGAAATGCACTGCCACCAACACTAATTTTCTGGCTGGCTCTATCGGTGTTGATGTGCTAATAAAGATAAATTGCATTAACTTTATTGAAAAAAATCTGCTGAACGAGAGCAAGCCTTTCAGTACTTTGGAGTGTTGTAATCCATTTTCTTCTGCTGTCAAGAAATTTATTATGAGATGAGAGATAATTTATGAGACTTTGAACCTGCCGTTTTGTAAAGTTTGGTAGATGATGCTTTCCTGTGCCATTTGTTTATATTAAACATAAGTTATCAGGGTATCTATGCTGGGAATGCTCTAAGCCAAATGATGCTGCAGAAATATCCTGTGAGAGACTTTCTGGACAGTGCTTGCATGTTTGGGGAAAAATCTTGATGGCAGATATCTGAGGATTTTGCTTTGCAGACGCCTTCTTGTCACCTCGTATTTTTATCTCAGCTCTAGAAATGTGTTCTGCATCTCTGCACCTTTACTTTACTGTCAACATATGATGTGAGGTTAAGAGAAGCATGAGCATTAACAAGAAGTTTTAATAATTTATCGCAGCATCTCAGCAGGATTTTCTAAATACAGGAGCCCCTCCAGTTTGATCTTTCTGTTCTCCTTTTGTTGAGTTGAAGGTATTACAAATCTTCCCACCTACCGCACCTTCAAGGGAAAAGTTCTAACAGGCACTTAGCTGAGATGGTTGGTGCAAATGTCCCCTCAAGGAGTGGAGCAGCAAATTATCTTTGGGTCTTGTAAATTATTTCACTACATTACTGTATTTCTTAGTGTTATCAATGGATTTTTTTTTTCTTGCAAACTGCAAGCTGTTATTCATGTTTGCCTGCATGGCAGCTTTTGGTGGTTTGGGATCTAGAGATGTATGGTGTTACTGACTCTAGGGGATGTCAAGAGTGTTACCTTGTACTTTCTTTATAAATTTTTCAAAGACAGTGACACTTCTAGCATGTAAAACTATCATTTCCTGTGATAAACTTTAGCAGTAGACCTTGGAGCTCAAGCTACCCAATGAGAAAGTTAGATAGCTGCAAGTTTGTAAAAAAATTGTTAACCTAGTCAGAAAGTTTTATTTCAAAATGCTTGCATGTGTTCCTAGGCGTTTATTCATTCCATGCAGCTTTAAATACAGATGCATTGGATTTCATTTGTAAATCAGGTCTGAAATGTTTCGTCTTTGAACATATGACTACTTTTTCCAATGTACTCTAACTAGCTCAGCTAGAAATTTGCTAGCTCTGCTGTACAATGATGATATGACTCAGTCAAGTTCAGGAACAGGCAATCACAGCAACATATTTCATTTATTGTTAAAAGAGTCTTATGTATTTTAGAAAGGTCAAGCGAGTTAACAGGAAAACTTTAAATGTGTTGACTGTTCTTTACTTTAAATGATTTCCTTTTTAGTGCCTCTTTTTGTCACTGTATATGCATTGCATAAATATTTTCTGCAGATTCTGAGTTCCTGCAAAGTAGCTTTACCTTGATATGCACATGTACGTCTTGTAAATATTTATTCATGAGCTTGGCTATTGATGGTTGTGGGTTATCTTTCAGTGGATTGTAAAATTCTATTACTTTCCTCTTGGCATATTATGCAGTCTTTTTAAACATAGTTTTACAATTTTTCAACATTATTTTCTATTTCAGAAAGTAGGCATCTTCATTTATTATTTATTTAGAGTACTCCAGAGGTATACGTATGTATGGGATGGGGGTTGAAGGGGGAGAATGAGGATCCTTAAATTAAACACTATGGCCAGAGGCAGAGGATCAAGGTTCAAAACAAAATTTTAAAGAAGGTTAGTTACTTTTTTTATTTGTTTCATATCAATACCAATTCAAGTTTATCTGCTTTACAGAATGATCTTAAACACTGATGCTCTATTGCTAAAAATCCGGGAAAACATCATCATAACAAAACAACAGAGTTTTCTTCCGAAATGCTTTTTTCTTTTTGGTACTCTGGTCGCCTATGTGGATTTGTCTTAATCTGATTGAGCAGCTGTCAACCTCCATATGGCAACCTGCCCATGCTGACAATTTCCATTTCTGTTGTATTAACAGTAGCCACCATTCTGAGACATGGGGTTATGGGGCAGGGCCGGGGAGTGGTAGCATCATAGATCAGTGAGACCCATGACCTGTGAGGAGTGGTACAAACAGCACGTGGCCGGGCAGCTCGAAATAGGTATCTGTAAGCAGACTTGTTAGAGCATTTGGAAAAAATGCTGATTATCGTTAGCTACCAAGAGATTTTTTAAACTCATCAATGAACATGAATCTCAAATATAGGTTAGTAGGCCAGCAAGTTTTCCCTCAGGCACATGCTTTTCTATTTAATCACAATATATGAAGTCCTTGAGGAAGGCGGGTGTCGCATCTGATTAGTTCAGAGCAGAGCATAAGTGATTGTAAGTTTGCATTCATGATAAATTAACCAGAAATCCTAACTACACTGCTGACATCATCTTCATTAGGATTAAAGGACCTCATTATTTTTAATTCAATTACTTTCACTGGGAAGAAAGGCTAAAGGAAGTAAACAGCTCCATTCCAAGAAGCATAGCTTTACAGAGAAGTTTACCTTGTAGATGGTTAACATACATTTCAAAAAGGGGGTGTTAAAAACGTATCATTTTTAAAAATTTCTGCTATTGGAAATTAGAACTTAAGCGAAGTTTTCATATTTGTAGCTAGTGTTAAAGGTGAAAAATGGAAGGTAAATAAGTATAAATAGAAATATAGGTGTAAAAGGTGTAAATAGGTAAGGCTGATAGTCAAAACATTAAACACCTGGTCCAACACAGCTACTGACCAATCAGAGCAGCTGCTGATCAAACTAAGGGGAGGGGCCAACACTGACTGTCATTCATGCCCACCCACTCTTCCACTTGACCTTGACTCCATTTAAATCTCTTGAAGAGTCTGTCGAGTTCATTCAAGCATCTCAGTTATGAGTTAAACTGTGGCAACAGAGCATGAAGTTATCAAAACTTTTGACAATTCTGGAGATTCTTTTACAGATTGCTCATACTTGCTTCCTTTTATAACTTGCAGCAGCTGGTTGTCCATGTCTGTCTTTGCTAAACAAAGAAAACCTCTCTGTCAGTTAACCACCCCCCACTCTATGAAGGCTTAGAATGTATTATGAGCACAAGTTATCGCATTATCTTATTTCAATTTATGGTGCATTGAAGCACTGACATGGAATATTGAGAGTGCCATTTTAGACTTTATGTATTTATTTGCATGGTCCCATATAATATATTGACAATTATTTAGGAATATTTTGGAATTTGCTGAAGTTTTTTCTGACCTTAAAAGTTAAAAAAAAAAATCTTAATTATGTGCAACAATCTATTACCCATAAGCTCGTTTTCACAACATTGCTTCTGAAATCTTTCCTAGTTACATGTTAGTGAAAAATTTACTTTATTTTCACAAGTATCTCACATAATCCAGTATTTCACATTCCCCATTATTGTGTAAAGAATAAAGATTTTCATTAATAAAACTTGAATACTGATGCTTTACTTTTTCACAAACACCAAAATAATTTAAGACTTCATCATTTGAAGAAAAACAAATGGATCATTTGCCTTTGACATTTTTCCTGGAAGACTGCTGTACCACTACACTAGCCCTGATTCCCGATTCAAGTGCCCCTCAGCCACATGCTGAAAGTTATATTTCGTCCTTCAAATGCCTAAGACATTTTGTTTCCATCAGGAAGCGTTAGCCAGTCTTTACTGTGCTTTATTGTTATGTGTATCCATGTATTATTGTGTATATCTATCTCTTGCCACTTTGCAATTTACTTGAAGAGAAATTTGTCTTTGGTTCATATTTTTTAACATGCAGTCTTGTACCTAATAGATGCTCAATAAATATTTACTTGATGAAAGGTATATGAAAAATTAGACCAGGAATAAAATATTCTATGACTTTAGGTGTTAATTATGCTTTTCTTCTAACTATGTGCTACATCTTATCTTTCTAATGTTGGGAAATCATTTTTATCACTATACTTTTGCTATATCATTTAAATTTCAGTTTTGGTTGTAGAAAAATATGAATGTATTTATAGTATTACGAAACTTGGAAAATTCTGGCAGACTCATGTAGGAAGGTAGTGCAGCAAAGAAAAAAGAAAGCAACGTTGTTGTTCAAAAGTAATTTATACTGTGAGATTGTGAATCTGGAAACTAAACTGTATGAATATTCATGCAAAATGTAGAGCGTTCTTTGTACTGTGTATAATCACCACTTCTGTTTTGCATTTGTTTAAATTATTTAATCTCCATCTGTATGCAATAAATAGATTTAATACCTGATCTTTCCTACAACTGAAGAGTGAATGCCAAATTCAAGCCTGAAATGAGTGTTTTTTCTATATGTTCAAAAGATTATGAGAGTATTTTTTAGATACAGAAATCGACGAGTGTGCTTAACAACTATACTAGGATCTGTTAAAAAATTTGCTCCTGTTCTCCAGTGTTATTTGAAAAATAGCATTTGATAAATTTAGCAAAAGGCACATGAGATTTTGATAAGGAAAAATTGGTTCTTGAAAATAATAGACTTTCCTTAGTCTTAGAAATTATGACTTGAGTACACCTTATTGTCCACCTTTTATTCAAATTTACTGTTTGACTTTTAACCTCAAAATTTCACTTTAACTATCTATTTATTGTTCAGGTAGTGTGTTTATTGCCTTGTTATTAAAACACCCTGAGATTTCATGTAATATTTACCTAAAATGCATTTTTATTGGATGACAAATGGAAGAAAAATTAGAGTTTTGAAATGTTCTTTACATTAGAAAATAGTGAAAAGAAGTTCTCTGAATTTAACCTACAAATATCAAAAATGGGGAAAATTATTGCCTAGGAAGCCAAGTGCTGATCTGTTTGAAGAATATGGTTTCAGGATATGAACATCCTTTATAAAGTGAGATTATACCTGTGAGAAGTATGATCTGAAAATAGATGAACGAACGCAATGCTTATCAGGTATGTGTGCAAGTTCCTATTTGTGTGTATCTGTCAGTCCCCTTCTCTCTCCACTCCAGGGAGAGGATTCATTAACCAAATTTCACAAAAAAAACTTTGTTCAGGAGCTCAAAAGGGAATAAAGATTTTTTGAAGAGGTTATTTAATTTTAAAAAATAAGATAGACAGTAAGGAAATTCCTTAGGTATATCAGTGTTGCGGTTCATGAGTTCACAGCTAAGATTGTGTCAGCACTTCCATTATAAGCCACGTTTTCACAGGTTTTACAACTCAGCCATAAAATATCTGTTTCAGGATGGATCATGGCTAAGATTAGACCTCAGTTTGAGAGCAATGTCATTCTCTTAGTTTTCAAATTCAAAGCTTGAGCCTTCAAAACTTACTTGAGTATTAAAAAAAAAGGTAAGAAGAAAGTAAAATATAGTTATTTCACAGCTTTGTTACTTGAAAAAGAATTAAAATTTCAAAATAGAAATTCAAAAAATGACAAGAGTTGATAATAAGGTCTGTTTGCTTAAGTCAACTAAAGATTATGTAAATCAAATAGTGACCTTGATCAGTCAAGACTAGGAGTCTTTTATCTGTTAAAGAATTTTGATTAAGAAACCATCATACAAACAAGAGATAATATTTCTGAAAAGGAAAGAAATTAAGCACATTACATCTAAAGGCCATTACATTTTCAGAGACCAGAGCATTCATCAGTCCTGTGGCCTCATCAAAAGTGTCTCTCAGCCATTTAGCCACATTAGTCCTTAGGACTACCTTTGCCTAGGAGTAGAATTTCAGAAAAGTAACTGAAGGATCAAAGTTCTGGAGTTATAATGCAAAGATCAAATCAAAGAACCAAAATCCTTAACTGGTACCTTAAAAACAATATACAGCTTGAGAAAAGAAAGGGATTTCTTTACTGATTCCACGTTGGATTTTTGAAAGCCATTTATTAACCAAATATTCTAATCTTGGTCCATCAAAGACAGTAAAAGACTCTTCCTACATATACAGATTTCCACCCTCTAGGAACTTGTAATTTATTCTTCTTAGGAATTGTTCTCTTTAACGAGAGGGAGAAAGGGATTTCCTTTCCCTGTAACTGGTCTCTCCAACCGAGGTAAATGACTGCAATGTTAAAAAACAAAACTACACTAAACCAAAGTTGGGTTTGGTGCTATTTAGGGTGTGTGGGGTGAGTACAAATATCCAAATTATATTCTGAAATTATCCTCTTCTTGATACCATACCAAAACCTCATTGTAGGGTAAAACTGGATAAGCTTAGTTCGTGCATTCCATGTGTACTGCAAGTCACGTTTTAACTTCTAGATGATTCATACTGATTTTTATCTCTCTTTGTTTTGTCTTTTCCATTTGTGCCTTTTTTTAGATGAGAAAACAACTGTCTTTCAAAGTATAAAAATAATTCCTATTCTTGTTTTTGTGATATCTCAAAGTATCTTTAGCTATTAAATAGCAGTGACAATTCACCCTAAACTATAAATTTGAAATAATCTATTTGGGAACCTTGGTGTGTAAAGAGGCACAGTGATATGGTCTAGGAAACAGTCTATATTCCAGGATTAGATGGGAAAAGGGCTTGTACTTGAAAATGGGAGAAATTAGCTATGAACCCATTACTTTCTAGGCAGGATGTGATTCATACTTTGATTCAGTTTGAAATGTAGTCCAATTGGCTGCTAAAAAATCTACTTTACGTCAAATTAAGCCTACCATGTATGCTTCAGATTCTGTTTTGTAATGGGGTTCTTTTGTAGACATAAGTGGGTATTATCCAATTAATAGTATGCAGACACAACAATAAAAATTTCATACAGATTTACCAATAATATTTATTTGAATGGCTGCATTTTGAATGCTGTCTTTGTACAAAATGCCAAATTAATAAGTCTGTATTCTCAAATAGAGAAAATAATTGCATGGTATTATTATTCAGAAAAATATGAAGGTTTAATGAGTTAATTCAATACTGCCAATTTATTACTCTTAATATGTGCCAGGATAAGTATAGAAATTCATTCCTTCTGTCACTTTATGAAGAGTTCACCACATAGATTCTTAGGATAGACCCTACATATGCTTGGTAGAATCCCATTGATATCAATGTCAAGAGCTCTGTCATCGAAGAAGTAGTTATTGCTGGGCAAAGTCCAAGATTATGTTCTGGAGACAGGAGCACATCAGGAAATCTCTAATGTAATAGTTGGCAGCTAATAAAGAATTTATTTTAGGGCAATCTGGAATGTAACTGAAGTGCCTTCCAGAATCCATAGGGGCATGAGAATTGCTTCTGGCTAGCAGGTACAGATTTTCATTTATCTAAAAGAATGTTCCACTCCTGTTTAGGGACTTTGTGGACTGGTGCAAAAACACATGCAGGGATTTGGAGCTGAGATTGTTGATTGTCAAGTGTAATGAGTTAAATTGGATGCCCTGTGAGATAGAGAACTTTGCGGAGCATGCATTTCCACTCAAGGCCCCCAAAGATGTTATGACCATAATTTGTACATTCAAAATGAAATAACATGTACTGTACTATTAACAAAATGTTTTTATGTCAACCTACTGTATCCCCATACTGTGCTTGTATAGTGCAGTAGGAAACCTAAAATATATGCATTCATTCAAGCAAATAGTTATTGAATGCTCCCAAGGGAAATTTATAATTTAAATGACCAGGGAAGATAAGCATAAAGATATATTTGAAAAATAATTAGTATAATATATGAGCTGTAAATTACATCTCTAGTTTTTTAAGGCTTCAAATAGGTAAATATAGAAGTGAAAGATATTTCAAACAGTAATGACTACAATCACAGGGACAAAGACATATAGAGTTATATCCTACATCTAGCTGACTGGGCTTCTTTTCTTTTTTCTTTAGCATATACTCTGTGCAAGGCTCTGTGTTATGTAATTTCTTTTAATTCTGTAACTTAATGTTTGCATCAACTATATGCAAAAGATACTGTTTTTCTTATCATCCCAATTTGTCATATGACAGTAACAAGTCGCCTTGAGTTATGAAGTAGTATTGAGCCAGGCACTCAACCCAGGCAAACAGTGTGATACCTTTGGGGGACAGTCAAGTAAGCAACCTGATTCTGATGGGCAGTATGTTGAAAATTAGTGAGAAATATCATCAGAAACAGTTAAGCATAGCTTTGAGGGTCAAGCAGAGTAAACTAGAATTTTTAGAGTTGGGAACATGGGGCCGTAGTAGGACTTGGTAAGACAGGTCATATGATGACTGCAATTTGTAGAGAACACTACATGGTGCCCATTTCCCGGGGAATTTTGCAGATACCATCACAGTGTAGAGCTCTTGCCTCATTACATTTGCAAGATTTACATATTGATACACTAAAGACAAAAGCAGTGACACAGCATCATGCACTAGAGTCAAGGTTCAAGTTGTGATATTGGTCTTCTCTCACTGTGAAGAGTTTAATGTATAATGTCACCATTATTGTAAACTTTTCACTGGGAGCACTCTTCCAATTGCTAGGTGGGATGTTGCCCGATTCATGGATCACTTAATAAGTGCAATTAGATCTTCAAATTAAAAAAAAATTTTCAGTGAAAACTGTTTGCCTTATATACTGTGTGTTGTGCGAAGCATCTTCTTAAGTGGTTTATTTGACAGCTCAAAATACTTTGTATCAAAATTGTATTACCACTGTAATAAATCAGTCTCTGTGTGTATATCTGTGTATATAAATATATATTAATTAGTATATAAGTATACATATGAAAATATCCTATATATACATAGTCTGTGTTCTATAACTGCTACATTTAATTATGTGTTTGTTACATAATGTCATTTATCAGTTATAAGTTATATAATACATTTGCACAGAAATTTCATAGAAGTATAAACATGTAGCTTGAAGCCTCAATATACATGCTCTAAAGAGTTTTTCATATCATAATTAAATTATTGAATGAGTTTTAAGATTTACTGTTAAAATTTTAAATGCCTTATGTGTATATAACAGAATGATTTTTTTTCATCTATTTGAAGCGTCTAAGCAAGTGGATGGATATACTAGTTAAGTAATTTAGATGTGGTAGCATATTTTTCCAAAGCAAAAATTTTAACTTATAATAATTAATTATAAAAGCATGAGATGAAACTACTGGAAGTCAGTTTTGCCTGTAACTTTCATCCACTTTCAACTAGATCCTACCGGATTTTTAAGAACTAAATGATCAATAGATGCATTCTTACATGTCCTATTATGGCTTAAATTCTTGTGATTTTGATTACGAAAATCTTGGCTTCGATATCTTGCAGACACATTTGAAGGCAATTAAAACAACTTTATGGTGTGGTAGCTCGCATTTGCTGAATTTATTTGAGAGTGTCATCAAGGAATAAAAGAGACATCAAATTTCTGCTCACATCTCTGCCATTTATTGGCTGTGTGCTCTAAAGGGAGTTATTTGACCTCTGTACTTCTCACTGTTTTATTTTGTGTAGAACAAATAAGATATAGTATACATAAAGTAACAGTGGTTTTGCAATACATGTTTTCTTCAGAAAAAATAGTAAAAAAAGATTTGAGTATATTTGTCAGCACACACACACACACACAAAAGATTAATTGCTAACATTTACTGAGCATTTCTAATATGCCAGCATTGTGAAAATGCTTTCCATGAACAATCTTCTTTAATCCTATGTCTGTATGTTAGGCCCTACTCTTTTTCTTACTTTACAACGCAAATAGCCAAATCCTGTTTTTTCCTCTCCTCATTTGAATTCATCAATCTGTATTTTAGGTTCATTAAAGATGTGAAAATGTTAGATGCATATTTTAAAAAAATTTTTAGCTAAATAAAATGCAATCACACTATTAAGTATGTCAATAAATCAAATACTAATATCACATCCGGTTTAAAATAAAGACATGTCTCCATGATTCAGAGGGCATTTGGGGAATGTTGGTACTGTAGAAAAAACCAAAACAACTATATTTTTAGGAAATCCAGCAAGATACGCTTAGGTGGCACGGAGATTATCGTTCCCATATAGTATATATAAAATTGGAGTATTCACAAGGGCAAAATTGGAATTGAATGAGCCAGGTCCAAAACCAGATGGCAAGAAAAAGTTTCAAGCTGTTCCATTTGGAAATTGATTTTTAGATTTCCACGTGGTGCATTACATTATAAGTTCAAATTAATTTTAAACTTTTAATTTTTCATATATATCTCTCTTCATGACTCCTAGCACATGCTTTCTTGTCTGTCTTGTTGCCAGTGAATCTAAAATGGGCACCAAACAGCTTTTCACTCTGCATTAAACGCACACAGAATAGCACTTAACTGTGTGCATTTTGAACTCCTCTCAATAAAAGTTTTAAGAGACAAGAAGCTTTTTTGACTTCAGGGTCACTATTAGTCTGAATAATACATAAACATGGGGAAACAGTTGAAGATATACTGAGAAGCATAGCTTCAATAAAATTATCTGTCATTATCACAATTGATAAGGTTGGTATGCTATTGAACCTTCTATCAAACTAAATATTCAATAACTTATGATTTTCCCTCCCATCCGAACCCAATTTAAAGGAAGAAACTGAAGGAGAAAACATGCTACTCACAACAGTACTTTGAGGTGTTAAGAGTTAAATACTAAGAAAGAACAAAGATCACTTTTCTAGCCTCAAAAACCATAAGGAATGAAGAAAATGCTATTGGACGTGACCCATGAAGCTCTTCTTGAAGGGAAGCTATGTACTCCTTCCAAATAGTCAGGACTCAGTTAATGGGATGACTTATGTATATTTTAAATAGATAATAAAATTCATTATTTAGAAAACTGTACAACTCCTAAGGTAGAATACTCTCTTAACTGTAAAGGGATATGTTTGCAAAGTTGATAGGGCAGAAAAATGGACAAGATTTTCTCTCTCAGTTAACCAATTGACAATTGCTTTAATCTTTTAAATTGCTTAATAACATGTTTGCTATGGGTTGAGTACTTGAGGCAGAGAGCTTTAAGTAATTTAAATGGAGTTTGTAGATTTAAAATCATACCTAAATGTCCAGGTGAATCTGGATGTTTTAAAGAAGAACATGAAAATGATAGTCTTTGATTGATGAATAGAATAAAATTTGTTTGATTTCCAGTGAGACCTTTTTTCCCAAAAATGCTTTTTTCCCATCTACTTGAGGAGGAAAAAAAGCACTCACAAATGCAATTTTTTTGTTATCTGCTGTGATCTAAGAATGTGGTTTTCTGATAAATGAAATTTTACTGTTAATAGCAATGTTACAAACAGAACACTCAATACGAAAGTCTTGGAAATAACCTCAAATACTCTTAAATGTAACATTTTATTTAAGACTACACTGGAAACTCTTGTATATTTTCATATTTCAGGATATCACAGTGGCTTGGGGTCTTCATTATAAATGTCATCTATTACAGTATTAAAGCAAAAAAAGAGCCAGTTAGCAGAAATTCAGAGTCATTATATTGTAGATTAAGCTGAATTTTCTGTTTTTAGATATGCATTTCTAGATTTGGAAATAATTAATTTCATAAGATCATGAATATGTTAGAAGGAAGTCTGATTATGCCATTCTTCCCTTATGTGTCCCTTAGTTTGAATTAAAAAGTAATGAAAACACTACCTTCCAAATGTGTGGGAGTGTCTGATATCAGACTATAGCTATAATGGTGGTTGGTTACAGCCTGGCCTTTACATACCTTTGTCTGCATTTTAGTCTATCAGCCAAAGGAGTTAACGTTAAATAAGTTTCGTGCCTGGTTTTCCATAAATACTACTTGAGGTATAAAGACATCATTATGAAAAATAAAAACCAAAATTAGAAAATTTCTTTGTTTTAATCTTACTAATAATCAAGTTTTCCTGTGAGTTAGTCTTACATTTGGAAAGGTATTAGGAAGGGAGCATAATTGTTCCTTGACCAAAAAAAAAAATGGCATTAGCTTGAATATAATAACAAAAGCTGTGAGGATTTAAATTATGTTTGATCAGAATATTAGTCAAGATGCAATTATTCTGAGCCTCAGAGTATTGCAGAAAATACATTTCTAATTTGTTGAAAAATGAACCCTGCGTTTTTAAAGATAATTTCAGGAACATTAGGTAACTATGAACAAAGCATGTTGGAAAATGTGAAAAAATATTTTGGAGCTGAATTTTTGGTGACACTGAGTGTTTTATTTTGCATTTTCTGGAGACTTCCAGTCTTGACAAATAAGAGTTTTTTAAAAGTTTTAGAAATTATGATAGCATGTTAACAGAGGTTAGATCCTAGGTAAGCATCAAGGCTCAGAACAATTTATTTTTCATTTAAACAATAGCACATGGTCAATGTAGAAATGCTGGAAATAGGGGGAGGAGCCTTAAAGAGAACCCCAAATTCTATAACCCCTCCCCATAAGAATAGTCACTTTAATCCTGCCCAGTATTTTTCTTGGTGTTTTTATACATATATATATACACACATATACATACACATCCCAGTAAACATGTATATTACATAACGCACACACATATATATTTAATGCAGAGTATATATATAATTATTCTTATCTTATATCTTGTTGATATATCTTACATATATCATTTTGTATCTTATTTTCTTTTACTTTAGGTTGTGTCCAATTTTACACTATTATTCTGCTGTAAATATCTTTGAGCATAAATCTGATCATTTTCTTGGCAGAAATTCTACAAGTAGAATTATTTTCTCAAAAGGTATGATCACTGTGAGGCTCTTGATTCCTAATGCCAAAGAGCATTGCATAAAAGTATCAATTTACGTGCTGACCCAAACTGTATTTGAATGTCTAATGGAAGGTACTTTTAATAATATAGAAAATTATCTTTTATTTTGTTCAATTTGATACAGAAACATAGTATTCCCTTATGTTAATTTAAATATATTAAATTAGTAGTGTACTTGAATCTTATTTACAAATATATTTGTTTATTAGCCATTCATAGCTTATATTTTATGAATTTCCTTCCAATTTAATATTTGAAACATAATTTTTTTCAGTTTTCAGCTTTACTTCAGGAGAAAAACATGCTTTCAATTTTAAGAATGATTATCAGCAGTGTCACAGTTCAATAACATGAAAAGCAGAAATTGATTAAAAATCATTTCTTGATTCTACTAACCAATATTTAATGAGTCTTTCATCTATTTGAAGTAAATGATGATAGAGCCCAACATGATAAAATCTAGCTTGCATAAATATAAACATGTTAGACTATTCGCACTGGCTTAAACATCAGTAGCATCATTTCATCTTATTTTAAGCAGACAGTGTGATATAAAATGTTAAGAAAAAGTAGGTAAATCCACATTTTAGCTACATTCATGTAATATCCAGATTTACGAAAGAAATAGTCTGCATGTCATGCTTTTTGAAACACTGGAATAAAGAACATATAGACAATGGTGAACAGGGTGTTGAGAAGTTTGAAACACTTTTCTTCTGAAGGATGTTAAAAAAAAATAGAGGCTAATTAGAATGGAAAATGGGTAATAAGATAACTTTTCAGGGTTATATGGGAAAATGGAAAAAGATAGTCTGATGCTTCAAAGAGAAAAGGAAGAGTTGCCTTTGATGCTTAAATGTATGTTCCAAAAGAAAAAACAAGGAAGAACAAAGAAAGGAAAATAAACTTTAAAGTAATTGATCCTTTAAGAAACCTCAGATTTCAGATCAATTGAAAAATAGTGGCCTAATGACTAGAATCATCTGAAAATGATAGATCTATCCTGTGGACATTGGTATATATTGTCACCAGAAGTTTGAGGGGAGCATGCGGGACCACCTGCTAAGAGAGAGAATCTGTGTTTCCATCCAACTCTCAGACTGTATAGTTAGATGAAATGAAAATAAAGCAGAATCTTCTGAGTATGCTGTTAAATCATTTGAGGATATTCTCAGATGTACTAATTGTAGTAATTAGAAAATTAGATAATTAAGTATTGTATTTTTTTCAAACTTTTGACAATTTTTCTCTAAACTAGTATGTTAATTTCCTAATATAAAGTATATCATTTTATTTTCTTAAAATACATCGTTAATTGTCATAGAAGATCTCCAGTCTCAACAAGTAACAAGACACCAAAAGAGATGGCAAAGCAAGCAATCCTATCGGCTTGCCAGAATCCCATAGTCACCAAGAACAGACAAGACACTGGATCAGAGCAAGCCAGTGACCTGCCCACTCACAGCACAGTAAACAGCAGGGGCATGGATGTAAAAGTTCTATTTTTCCTGCCTCCAAGCCCCGCAGGGTGACATAATAGGCCCAGATAGTGCTACACATTCTCTAGCAAAGAAAACCAGGGCCAGGGACTCAAAATCTTTTATAGTAAACAGCAAACACTCCATGCCTCTTCCATGGCAGAATAAGTGGTTGGCTTGACCTACCAAACTGCCTGTGTGGCCTGTTGCAGAGAACAGCTCAGAGTCAGAGGATGTCAGGCTTTGTGATTTGACATGCTCAGCAAGGACTTGCAAGAAATGGGGTTCATGGTAGACTATTGTCTAAAAGTTAAAAGAAATTTTTATCCAATTTTAGAAGTTTTTCTCAGGTTAAGTACTTATTCTTAATTGGGGAGAGAAAATAGATCCACTCAGGAGCCCTTCTTTCCAGATCCTCTGTGAAGTCCCTTTGATTTGCTTCTGCAGGAGCAATGATGCATTTCTTTAAGCCATTTTGTAACTTAGTCTTCCTTGTGACCAGACAGGAGAATTTTCAAAGGTCTAACTTGAAAGAGAATCTGGCTTTCAGGAATCCAGTTTATCATGCAAAATATATAATACACTTCCAAAACATTTATCTAAATACTGGAATGTAAAACACAGTACTTCCAAATCAATACTAGTATCAACATTTTCTTATATCTATGTAGGTTTTTTTAAAGGTCATGCTTGAAAGATGATTATAAAGCAATATAACACATGTAAGAATTGTGTATTCTACTGAGAGGGGCACCATGGAGCGGAAATCAAATAAGGCAGGATGTTTATACCTTCAGACATCTTACGGTCTAGAAAAGAACGCAAGGTAAAACAGAATGATGTATATTCACAGGAGAGAGAGAAATGAGCCTAATTCATTGCAGAGATAAACAAAGGTCATAACTAACCAAAGTGACAGAAGAAATAATGGGGATTCTTTAATATCAGAAGGCTAAGCTTGATTACGGTTTTTTTGAAATAAGCATTTTTTGTAGCACAAAGGAGCATTTCTTAATCATCTAATTGTCATGCCTGTATGAGCATACGAGCATTCAACTATGCTATTTTTATTTTTGCTCTTCTTGCAGTGTCATTTGGGAATGTCTTAATACTTAGTTTTATAGTAGAAATATAAGTGGAAGGGACATTTTTCTTCGATTCTGCTTAAATAAAAATGTTATTTTTAAAAATAATACAGTAATAATGTCGACTTTTTTAAAGTTTCAGAATCTAAATATGGTCCACATTCTTATAACATTTGTAAAAAATAAAATAAAAGATCATCATCAAGAATGACTTGTGCAAAGAAACTAAGGTATGAATTTCAATGGCCCGTCCTCATAGAAATTCTATTTTGGATGACTAGATCTCATCGATTCATTTTGATATTACATATAAATGAAAATACCAAATGTCTTGCATTTTGTCAGTGAAAAAGTAGTTTGGGCTTAACAAATGGTCCTGTGATGTCTATTTGGAAGCTTCATGACATATTAAAGCAGTTGATGAGGTACAATTTGTTGTGGGGTCGCATCTGATTGATGGTTTACTATCTACCACGGCCTCATCTGCTGTGATATTCCCATAATAAATGTTCATTGCTCGACAGTGCTAAATGTGCTCTATCTAAATCATTCGTTACTTATAACAAGTTTCAGTATATATGAATCAAATGTTGTTGATAGTTGCCTTCAATAGGATTTATCATTTTGAAGCCTTTCTAACCTCTGCAAATGGAAGAACTAAGATAGAGATTTTTGAGGTCTTTTGAGCCCATGGTGGTAATGTACCCAAGAATTCAGTAAAAACTAAATATTAAGCAAGTTATCTTGAAGAAGAAAGATAAAATGTGGTTTTGTAACATTTTTTCTGTTTCTGAACATAGAAGTTGTATATTTTTGTAGTATCGGTGCCTAGGGAAAATAGTTAAAATAAAAGGCAATTTAAAATATTTATCATTTGTGAAAATCACGTGAGGAACCTTGTTTCCAGTTTTTAGGAATAACTATTTTTTATATAGCTGCTCTAGCAGCTTCGACTCAGAAACTGTCTTTCAAGTCCAATCTTCTCTCATTATATCTAGCCTCCCGTCATTCCTACTATCTATCCTTGATCCTGTCTCGTTTTCTTTCTTGAGGTCTTTCACCCTATCTGGCTCTTATTTCCTTTATGGCTCAGGATTCCTGGCAACTTGGTTTTAACCCCATGATTTGACATTCTCAGCCTATGATCAATGTTTATTGGAATCCAGTTGTCTCTGCATCAACGACCCTACGTCAAAGTCCTTTCTGGAATCACACATCTATGGAAACGCTAATGTCGAATATTTTTGTTCTATTTAAATAATATATGGATTATTAAACTAATAGAATATTTGTTATCATTTATACATTACCTGGACCAAGAAAATTTTTGAGATTATCTTAACCATGAAAATAAAGATAGGAAGCATAGATTGTATATTTTGACTCATTAACTTCTAATGTGAATGGCAGAACTGGAAGTCATCTTTGTGTTTCATGCATGTAGAAACTTTGAAACAAATGACTGCTTTATTCCTTGTCGAAGGTCATATGAAGAGGGACTCACGATTTCAGCCAGAAAAAGAGCCTGTGATAATACTCCGTAATACCGATTTGCTTCGTATTTTCTGCAAATTGTGTATATAAAGCAAAGCGTTTTATGACCCAAAATTTAAGACCATCCCACATCTGTTCACTTATTTTGAGCAAAACAGCCTTCTTAAAAAAATCAGTGTACTCTAAAATTTTTATTTGATTAACAATACAAAATTTTGAGGGAGCATTATCAAAAATTTTAAATGTCTGCCCTCTTATATTTCCAAATTGTTAAATGCCATTTAATCGCATTTCCATTTACTCTCCTGAGATTTATCTCTTGCATAGAGTTTAAGAAATATATTTCTGATTACCTTTTTTACATAGACAGTATAATCTTCATGGATAAAAGCTGTTTACGTTTCTGAAACTCTGTTACATTAATTTGATCTTTCAATGGAAATTCGGGGAAAAATCTGCCTTCTAGCCAAAGAGTGTAATTTAGGACTTTTCATCTCTTTACGTTCAAATAAAAATAGATTTTTTTTACCTCGAAAATGTATTTAGTGCATTCCAGATGATTTTTTCCGTAATGCACATGGTAAAACTTTACACTGGATGTCAAAATAAGCTGTGTAATAGAAGAAAGTTCTGAGCAGGGTAGAGAATTCTGTGTTTGGCTTTTGATGTAGAGTGAAACGGTTTTCCAAATTCAGCGTGCATTCAAATCACCTGGAGGGCTTGTGAAAGGCACCGCTGCATTTGAGGTTCCTCGGTGTTTTCTCGGACCTCTCGTTTTTAAACATTTGCCTTTGTCGGGAAGTCTCTGTAAACAAGGTCAGTACCAGTCGTCTTCCCTAATCGAAGCTCCCTTGGCCCACCGCAAATTCTCGGTAAGATAGGTGACAGAATCTTGAATAACATAGAGAAAACACTTCTGCATATATCAGAAACCATTTAAGAACTCTTCCCTGCTGTGAAAATACATAAAGACTTTCGGAATCATTTGCTAGGTCCAGAGAAGGGGTTGACATAGATAGGCTGCAGATAAAGAGAAGGAAAGTTAATAGAGGAGAAGAAATAATCTTTCTTTTGTTCAAGTGCTTAGAGAAACTCTACCTTTGATAACAAAAGCATTTTCTTTTCTCTTACTCGGTTATGCTGTATTTGTATTTGGGCATCACACTGATTGTACCTGTTTTGTGAAAATTCCCCTGCAAGGAAAAGCTTCAGTGCATGCTGCATACAGAGTAAGCCATGGCCGTGGTAATTGGGATGTGGAAGAGAGTGGAATCAGAAAAAGGAGGAAAACATAAGAAAGAGAATTAGGCATAAAAGATGTGGAGGGTGGAGATGAGGAATGAAATCCATTCTTTCTTTCTTTAAAAACAAGGCTATTTTGGAAAGCTTCAATTTAATTTTTTGAGTATATAGAGAGAAATAATTAAGGGTCTAATTTACTATCTTTGCCTCAATATTCGTCTGTTGTCATTATGTACAAAAATATTATTTAAAAAAAGTTCAAAATTAATAAAATGATGAGGTTTGTGGGGACACAACTATAGAGGATTTATTCTTTATTTATTATTAAAACTGCAGTAAAACTAAGAACAATAATAATCAGCAGAAGATGAGCATGCTGTTCTGTGATTATATCTTCTCTACATTTTCCTCCCCACACTATGATGATGGCTGCAATTCCTTCCATATGAGGAAGATGTGGCAAGGGGAGAAGGAAGCCTAACAGCTTTTTGCAGATTCTTTTGAGAACCTGAGCACACAGCTGTAGTGAATTGAGGTCCCTCCGCCGCCCTTAACTAAACTTCAACACACTCACTCCTTGGAATGGGTGTGAGCTCATGTGTCTTTCTCTTTCTCACACATGAACACCGACCCGGCAGGCCTCACCTCCTGCATTCCTTTCCATACCTCTGCAGTAAGACAATTTGGAGTTTTAATCTTTTCTTCAAGTTCCTCCCTTTAATTTCTTGCTCACTTAAATGCTCACATTTATTCTGGTTAGTCTTCAAGCAATTTAAGAACAAAAATTGATTTTTATTTTGGATTTATACATATGACAAAGTTCACTTCAAGAAAGTGACACCACTGTGCCCTGTTAAAATATAAAAGGATGAGGAGAAAATTAAGAATTTCATTTAGAACAGTTCCTGGACAAACTGATTATAATGGAGCTCTTGATATTTTTTAGTTGTAAGTCTTACATAAGGATACCTATGTGACTTAAATCTGGAAGTCTATTGCAGTTTTGTAAAATCTAATTGTGCAAATGAATGTTTAAAAACCTTATATTGCATTTTAATCTATTATTACTCAATGTTTCTTAGTCTGTCAATAATATGTTTTAAATTTCAAACTCTTCTATTTATAGCATTTTAAATGTCCTTTAAGCTTGTTTAACTATTAGATTTTAATTGGCCTTTTTAGACCTTTTTAGGATTTTTATGACCTGAGTGCCATATTTACAAAATAGCATGTTTGCTAATAAAAATGACAGGTAAATACCGAGGCAGCAGGTTGTGGTTACTTTTGCAACGTAGCTGCTTAGGTAGTAGATTAGATTTAAAAGATGTATTTCAAAGGTGTGCTAAAGGTTTCCACTTTACTCACAAAATACATTTAGATTTTAAGAATCATGCTCTAGTGAGACATTAGCAATAAAGTACATGTGAAGGCACATACTAGCCCCAGATATGTCACCTGTTCTGGACATGGGAGATTATATTGTCAGACAACACATTGATTGACCTGGGAGTTCATCCTTTACTTTGAAGAACTTCGAGCTTGGACAAGACACCTGACCTCTATGTGTTAATTTCTTCATCCTATGGTATGTGTGTATCGCTTACTCATCTTGGTTATTCTGCTTAGCAAATTGCTGTCCGTTATTTTATCTGAAATTCCAAACCACTCCTAAACTCTAAGAGTATATAACATGTGCTATCTGCAGTACCACTTTTAACATGAGTCTTTTTTGGGCTCATATCATCTCCTTTTTTAGGTGTATGTATTTGTTAATAGTCACAATAATCTTAAATGCTCGTATATCCAAGGTTGTTAATTCATACGAAATTCATAGCTTGTAATGTTTGTGTATGTTATGCATATATTAGTGTATGCGTGTGTAATTCTTCAGTAAATGTTTTTTGTACCATGTATGACCTAGGGGAAATTTGCCAAAGCTTGGCCTATAGATATCATTCATCTTGATTATAGTCATTGGTTATTTAATGCCACCAAAGTTCCTCTTCAAACTCTATTGTATAAACTACTAGATGCAAATTCTAACAAAAGCCAACCAAATGCAAAAAGAAAAAAATAAGAAAACTAAAGTTGTATATTGAAATGTAATTGTGTAGTCAAAAGCTAAGTTGCAAAATAACCTGTCAAATTTACTAGCTAGGGCATGGACACGAGGAAAAATACAAAGATGAGTTCAAAGCAACTGCATATCATTCTAATGAGAAGATTCATGCTGGCAAGCTGTCCTTTTGCTCTCTCTCAGCCTTCAGTCAAGATAATTTCATTTATCGTCCAAGTTACTGTAACCTTGTGGGATAGAAAAATACCCAAACATTTCACCTCCTTGACCACATTCAAGAAAGCTTGTTTGTCTTGGGCATAATATTTTAGCCTATCCTGGATGTCAGCCTATCACTCTAACTGATTTATTTCTAACCAGAATAATATGAGTATAAAAATATGTGTAATGTGAAGTCTAAAGTATTGAAGCCCTGAATGGATTTATACAGCTTTCCAGTATATGTGATTTAAAGCTAATGGAGTATCTCGACATTTTATAAGCATTTAACTTTTGGAGAAATCACATCCTAGGTCACAAAGTATATAACGATTTTAATATAATATACAGCTTCCTATTTTTGGAAGGACATTGGTTTAATGGTTAGGAGAGCCAGGCGGCTAGTCATTCATTGAAAGTGATTCTTACTTTTTGCTGATGGATAGAAAAGATGTCAACATTTCAAATAAAATAGGATTTTTTCTTTAGTTCCAAAAATGCATCACTCATGTTCTAAACACTCAAGAAGCAATTATCAGAATTAATCTAACATGCCATATATATTATAGTATGTTAGCAATTAGGAATGGAAACACCTTAATAAAAATACTTGAGGACGAATCTGCCATTTGGGAGCTGTCAGTAAAATAAAGGCAAAGAAATTGATTTCTCTTGGTTGTGTTGTAAATCTTTTAAGTGGTTCCATTTCTTTAAAGATTATCACCTGTTCTGGTTTCTCTACGTTTTCTAAAGGTTAGAATTAGTGTAATTTTAATTTATGTTCCATTTCAATTAAACAAGTTGTTCATGATCTGAGGAAGTTTGTCATCAGATTTAACTTGTCATATATATTATAACAGTACTAGGTAGACTATTATTAAAAAAAAACCAATAACTTCAAAATCTCAAGGAATCTACTCACATCATATGCTCATACTGAAGGTCTCTGCTCCCTGAAGTGATGCAGATTCCTTCCCTCTGGTGCCTCCACCATCCCCTACCTTGGGTCAAATCCAGCCCACACTTTGTTTTTCTGTATGGCCCCAGAACTAAGATTGCTTTTCACTTTTTTAAAGAGTTGTAAAAAATAAGAAAGAATGACATGTATTAGAGGCCTTGTGTGTCCTACCAAGCCTATAATATTAGCTATCGGGCCCTTTTCATAAAAAATGTGCTGATCCCTCGCCTAGTGCCTTGCAGTCCTCAACTGGAGTATTTGCATCAGACCAACTGACATGAGCAGACAGAAAATGCCTGGGAAATTCACCTGAAATCTCCATGGACCTGCAGATTGCATCTGTTCTTTTCACCAACCTGCCATTGGTCAGAGTTCAGTCGCTTGCCCATGCCTAACCAAAAAGGAAGCTAAGAGACATGGTTGAGCTAGATGCTCCAGATGAGATGGAAAATTGTCTGACAAATAACTAGCTAGTATCTCTCACATGTAAATATTATGTAAAAATGTAACCACTTGCAGCAGATGATATAGTGCCACGTTTTCAGAGTATTTTTGAAAGGAATGTTTCATTATGGACACTTCTAGTCCATGCTTCTCTCCTCTCTCTCCAGCAGTCCAGATGAGTAATAATTCCCCATCCACTTACAGTGAGTCAGGGCATGTAACATAAATCGATAGTTTGGTGCACCCTTTTTAGCAACTGTCTTTGAATTACTCCACTATAATAGGCCTAAAACACCTCCCAATTCTTTTTTGTTTACGGGGAATGAAGTAGTAGACTATTTATTGCCCATTTGACCATATAATTTGGTCAACATTGTTAAAAGATAAAATGGGGCATATTAAAATTTTAAGAGTTCATTAGAGCAAAATTGGATTCAAATTGGGCAGAGACAAACTGGAAGTTGTTAGGAGCATTCTGCCTACAGGAGCCAGGGGAAATACTTATATAGAGAAAGAGCAGAAACAAAGAAAGAAAATTATTTGATTGGCTATATCTTAAAGCCTAGTTGTCTGTTTGTGATTGGTTGTCCTTAGTGTTTTGATTTTGTAACCTTGAGGCATTTACCGTCTTAGGTTTTGGTTTACTTACATAGGCCACGAAGGCATTAGAGCCACCTCAGTCTGGTGGCCTCCTTGTTTAATTAATTTAACAACATATTTACAGCTGATCTCCACTTCCCTCAAATCTTGTTATTCAGCCTATGAGGCCCTTTTCCAGGCTATGTCTCTGTCAGTATCCTGATCCCATCCCCAAAAAGCTGTCATGAACTGTGAAGGGTGTTAGATTTTACCCATCTTGCAAACTAACAATAACCCTGTCATAATTTCATGGATCCTGGCAGAAGACATATGACTCCTGGGTCAGAGACAAAGAAGTTTGTTACTCACAGCACAGCAAACATCATGAAAATGTGCATGTTTGTGTCAATTCCCCTTGAACCTAGATCCAATGGGAGTGACATAGATGGGCTCAGAGGAACGACTGCACACACAGTGGGTGGCATTTCAGCAGACATGTGAGCTTAGGGAACCTAAGTCTTCTATAAATGGCAGCGAGCATGTCTGCTTTTAGCTTTGGAAGGAAACAGGCTATAAGCAAACACACTCTTTGCGCTGGAGGGAACCACTATCTCTATATTCCAAGGCTGTTTATTCTATAAACATCCTCATGAATATAGTCTGTAATGAAGGTCAGTCAGAGCCACACTGGAGATACAGGCACTATCATGAGAGACTCACTCATGGGGACCATTTCCCCTACGTTATTATCATTGGATTACTACATTTTCAGGCAAACATACAAGTCTGTATTGGAGGCACATTTAATAGAAGGTATAGGTAGATTAGTTAAAATCTATACTTGCTATTTATGGGAGAAAACTGAAATCATGATTTCTAGTATTGACACAGTTGTTTGCTGGGCCAACTTTATGTAAATGCAGAATGATTAAGTTTCATTAAAATTGATTCTTATATGGTTTAACATGTAATTAGGTTGTTTGCGTTGTAAACAGTCATAGTTGTGACTCAAATTTTATTGAGTAGCATCTAAATGTTTCACACAAAAGCACATATAAGTCTTTTTCAGTAAATATAATTTGTGATTGATTACCAGAAACTCTTCTCTGTTTAGAATTCTAACTTGTGGACTTGTTCAAGCTAGAATTCAGCCAAGGTTGCAAATCACTACTTGTGGTACAGTATATTGATTCAATAAAACTCTCACATCCCAAATGATGTATCTTGGTGCTCTCTATCCAAGAAGAAGCAAAACGAAAACCTATATGATATGTTACAAGCATAATTCTTCCATTTTTCTTTGCTTTAAGTGATAAAAATGCTCGATGCCTTCATCTGTAGCAGGATATCCCCAGCTGAGTGCAATGTGCAATTCAGTATTTGTCTGATAAATGAGTGACTGGCAGCACACAGGTGTGCGTCTGCATAAATTGATTTGCATGAGTGATAAAGACCTTCTAGAATAAAGTTTTGCACATGAGAACTTGCAGAATATAACCTAGAAATTGGAGAGAAACAGAGATGCTTTAAAAACCTAGGCACTGTGGCTCCTGCTTAGCCCCTCTTTACATTCTTTGGGAAATATTGGCATGTTTATTGTGGAAGGGCTATTTAGGTGGCAAAGCAAGACATAGATCGGGAAACGGTATCATATAATATTGCTGTGGTGATATCTCAGGGCCTTGGAAGTGGAATGCAATCTTGAGAAAACTCCTGTGCCCAGAGTACAGTAGATAATCTGTGGAAATGGATTTTTTTTGTGAGCATAAAGGAGAAAGTCCTTGAGACCGCCAGAGATATTTGGGGAGGGTGCGATTTTGTGCTATTCACTTTAGCAAAGTGACAAGGTAAAATCTAATTCATTACTTCTATTACGACCTCAGTGAGCCCAAAGGTTATTTAAACCTGAGCAAATTTGGATTTTAACTCTTAGCAAAACAGATACTTCGAATCTGTTTTCAGGGTTGGGCTTTTTATTCCGCCCATCACTTTCCAGCTATTCTCTTTCTTTTGCATGAGAATATGTCAGTGAATTCTGCTAATGTTAGCTATATATGTGAGTAAGTTCTTAAGCTTAAAAAAAAACAATTTCTTACTCATTTTAAGATAATTGTCTTGGAAGATAATTGATTTGTTTGACTTAAAACAATTGCCTATAAGAAAGGAAACTTTTAAAAATTTGTAGACTGATCTTCTAGATTACTTTTTGCATCCAGGAGCACTCAGAATTCAGCTTTTTACAATGGAATTTAATTCACCAAATATTTATTAACACATAAATTATATAACAAAGCAAGATGTGATGCCAATGAATTAAGAAAAGTGAGGAAGTGATTCTATCTGCTTAGAGAAAAGATTTCATGAAGACCTTAAAGATGTGGGTGATATTCCACTGTGTTCAATGTGGCTCAATGTGGTCATCAGAACTTTTCAATCAGGGCGGTAATATTCTTTGAATTATACTTTCAAAGATTAAAAATCAACGAATCCCAAAAACCTGAAGTCCAGATAGGAGGCACTTACAGTAGTCGATGTGAAATGTGGATGTGTCAGTGAATGCTCTGGGACTTGGTCACTGATTAAGTGGAAGGAATGAAGGATAAAAGGAAGAGAAAATGATGCTTTCAAGGTTTAAGCCTGAAACCAGAAAATGAGGAAGTGAATGTGGTTTAGGAAATGATGTGTTGAATCAAAGACAACCCTTTCCAAGCATTTGGAAACAAAAGAGAAAAGAACTTGAGATACAAGGAGGTGTGTAGGGAAGGGGATGTCCCTGTGAATGAGGCCAAGACAGAAACTCAAGCAAAAACGACACTCTCTGGTGAGTCTCAGGAGATCCATGGCACGGGAGCAGCCTCATGAGGGCCCCGAAAGGAAGTTCTTTCTGTTGCTCACTTTTTTCTTCACTCTCTGTAATCAGGCTCTCCAAAATGTGTGAGTGTGAATGTGAGGTGGGTGCACGTGTGTGTATAAGTGTGTGAGTGTGTAGCAAGAGTGAGCAGAGTATCATTTCTCAGCATAAGAGAAATATTTCCAACAAGGAAATCAAGTCCTGGTTGAATTACAGCGTGCTAAACTATTGGTGGGCTAAAATTTGCATTGGGCACCCTAGACATGATCAAATGCAATGTTTTCAAAATCTTGTACCATGAAATATATGTGAAGAATAAAATATATTTGAGCCTTCTTAGGTTTTGTGAGAAAAGTGAACTTTCAGAAACTGAATAATTGCCCTGAGGTTAATACCAAAACTAATTTCAGGAGCCTAATGAGAACATCACCGAGAGTAAATGGCAGTGCTAAAACCAAAAACCAATTGTTTTAGTTCATGTCTCCTTTTCCTACTTCAATTTTAATTATTTAAGTGCTGAAAGTTTTATGAAATTTCCTTTTACACAATTATTTTTCTGCAACTCTTTGTGATTCAATTTTATTTGCTTGAACATTTCTACTTCAAAGCATGCCCACCTCTGGGTTTGTATTGTAGGCACTTTATTATTTTAAATGTGAAAGTGCTCCTTTTAGACACCTTCTCTCTATTCCCAAGTGATCTCAGTTTCTCTTTAATCTACTCACCCCTTCCATAAGGCAGGCTCTATGGGGGCCCTAAAATGGATCAGCCTTTGTCCTTACAGGCCAATTAGCTCAGGCTTTGATCACACAAGAGGAGAAACACGAAAGATCAGCCTTGTCCTTCTGGAAGCTTCCCTCTTGGGACCTCTAAGAGAAGCATTCTTTGTTTCTTTATTTTTCTTTAAGAACTTAGCAATCTCTACAAGAAAAAATGTTAGTTCCCCCAAGTTACTAGCACTAACAATCTTTTACTCCACTGAGAAAAGTTTTTTAAATATTAAGAAACAAAAAATGGGAGTATTGGGGGTATAAGCCTAAGGTATTTCTTCTATTTACTTTTGAAAACTGAGGTCAGGACTCTTTTCAGGGTGGGAGTTATTGACTTTTAAATTAATTTCTGTTTTTGGTTCCGTGAAATGTTACTCTTTTGGCCTTTAAAATCATGTCTGATGACATGTAGTTGACAGTCGCATAATATAGCAGTTAGAAATGTGGGCAATGTCTATCAGAAAGACATATATTATTGTCCAGAGCTACTAGATGACTTAGAAACCATTTCATGTTTCACAGACATTCATTCATCATGTTTTCTCACTGGGGTTTGCAGATGACTTTCTCAAGTCAATCATATTATGTGAATTTACCTTACATTTTACATCCTCCTAAGGGATCTAAGAAATTTGAGCTTTTGCCCATCTCTCCACCAATTGGAAAGGCAAGAATTCACTGGATATACTCACAGAACGACAACATGGAAACAAAAGAAATTACTCTGTAAACTCCCTGCATGGCCTCCTGTTGCAACAGGGCCACTTTGCATCAATTGGGAATAAAAGCATAATGATATACTCCCTAATGTGAGGATGATGCGATCTGCCGGATACGAGCACAGCTTGAAGAAGGCCATGGCAACATCGGAACCAAAGGTTCATAGCTTTTTGTGGCTGAACACCTATGGAGAAATACCATTCAGACAAAGTGAAAAACAAAATGGATTATGGCTTTTTATGATTAGCAGTCCTTGTTGAGAATTAGGTTTGTTTTCAGTAGAATAACTGAAGACAGACTATCCAAGAAACAATTTGTATTCAGATATACATTTTTCACCATGACCACCTTCATGCCACCTTCTATTTCTAAACTCTAAGGCATAGATTCTATTTCTTTGACCTCAATATTTATTAGTTATTGCTGCCTTATATCCTGAAGAGCAAACAGTGAAAAAAATTGTGATAAGAACATTTTTTTTCATGGAAAATAATTATTTACTCTATTTATGTTAGATCTAAATGTTTGGAAAATTTCTATTGAAATTTTATATCATGTCATTAGTTTGTGTATAGAAGTAGCTGTGCATTCCCCTTTCTTAAGGATGGGAAATATGTATTTAAAAATTACGGATTCCAGGCGCCAGCCCAGTGGCGCAGCAGTTAAGTTCGCATGTTCCGCTTCTCGGCGGCCCGGGGCTCGCCAGTTCGGATGCTGGGTGCGGACATGGCACCGCTTGGCACACCATGCTGTGGTAGGTGTCCCACATATAAGGTAGAGGAAGATGGGCACGATGTTAACTCAGGGCCAGGCTTCCGCAGCGAAAAGAGGAGGACTGGCAGTAGTTAGCTCAGGGCTAATCTTCCTCAAACAACAAAAAATTACAGATTCCCGATTGGTTTGTAAATGCAATGCAATAATTTGTCTGTTATGGTCAAAGCTGCTGTTCTAATATGAAGTACTCAACGTAATTTTGTTCTACTTAATTTATTTTACCAAAGAAAACTATATATTTTTTAAGGAGTTGTGGATTTAAAATAGCAATAATCATCAACAGCAACAACCAAAAAATAACTATGTGAGGTGATGGATGTGTTAACTAACCTTGTTTTGGTAATCATATCACAATATGTATGTATATCAAATCACCGCCTTGCACACTTTAAAATTAATCAATGTTATATATCAATTATATCTTGATAAAGCTGGTAAAAAAGGAAAAACTATCTATGGCTGATGTGAAGACTAAATAAAATATGGACTTAAAATGATTTTCATAGCTCTTGGAACACAGCAAATGCTTAATAAATGTGCTATTATTGCTTAAAAATAAATTAATTAAATAACAACAATCAGCAAGCAAACAAGAAAAACAAAAGTGTTGGTCATGCCGTACCCTGTACTGGCCATGTGCAACGGGATCAAGTAGGGAGGGAGAGAGAGCACAAAAACAGGTCACTGATTATGAGTAAAGTCTAGAAAATTAGCAATATTAGAAGTCCCTTTGCAGTATAAATTTTGTGGATTTTCATTTTTCCTTAAGTAGGCCCAAACATCATACAGTCTATCAAATAATCTAATGTTTAACATAGTGCTCATTATATCACTAATATGATACAGTTGTAAGAGAATGTTGAGTTGTACTCTTCCAAATGTTCAAGACTGATAGACGAACAGAAAAGATAAAACCAAAAAGCATTAAACTGCCTACATGCTACAGGCTGCTGCCCTTCTGCCTTCAGAAGCTTGCAGAATCTGCCCAAACACTATTTGCCATGACTGCATAGTATCCCACAGTCAATGTCATTCTATATGTGAAGACTGGGGAAGAAAGAAAATTGAGTGCACCTTTTGGGAAGGATAGTAATTCAGAGAACAGGCTGTCTTCCTGCCTGGATGTGCTCTGGTCAACTTTGGGGGACTGTCCTTGGAGAATTACTCTTAGATTTTGCCTTAAATATTGAAAATTTGACATCTCAATTAACATCTAAATTATATAGGTTAAGATGCAGAAATTGACAAGATCTCACAACTACCACACAGAAAAGAGAATTGGAGACATCTATGAATGGAAAAATTGGAGGGAAATTAGTCTACTTTTCTCCAGGAGAGTTCTTTGGCACAGGAAAAGCAAGGGTAAAGCTTAAAATTACACCAAGAAGACCATGCCCACAACCTAGCAGGGTAAACTGGACCAGAGTAGAGAGCAGTCACATCCCACAACATGCAACCAATTATGTACTATATCTGCCTCTTCATTTCTCCTCCCTTCTTTCACCCCTGGAAGAATTTGTCCACAAAGAAGGTGTGGCACAGCTAAACTGCTCTTCTCTTCATCCAATTCCGTCTCACCACAAATCTGAATTGTTATCAAGAATGGATAATGAAGACTTTGAGTCAGGTATTTACTTGAGCAATGGTATTTATTGAAAGTCTACGAAAACTTACGGAGCGTGGTGAAACGTGACCAAGGAAAGGAACAGGGGAGTCATTATACCACAATTAAAAACAACTTAAGTCAACTGCTTTATGTTTATATCCCAAGGGGTTGAGATTTCTCAATAAACTAGGTACATATGACATCTTTGTCCAAATTTCTAGTTCCTGTGGGCCACGTTGATGATCTTACTGTCCAAGATCTTTGTTCCATTTGTAAGGAGCAGAGAGTCAGAATTTAAGCCATGCATGAGTCTCTATTCCTTGCAACCAAATAAGCTTAAATAAAATATATGTAATATATCATTAGAAGACTTTCTTCAAAGAGCGGCTCTTGATATGCTTGTAAGTATGAAAATAAATTCCAAAACAAAACACAACAAAAAGAGTACCAAGATGATAACAAGATGTGCAATTGATGGTGAAATTATGGATAATTTCTTTTTCACATTCCTATCCCTTCCAATTTTATAAAAGTAATAAATTATAAGAATAACTAATATTAATTAAAATATAGTAAATGTGTGACATTATACTAAGTTCTTTACAAATACTCAATTTAGCTTATCACAACAATCCTAAGAGATAGGAAAAACATTATCACCCCTATTTTACAAGAGGTGAAACTGAGTCATGGAGAGATTATACAACATTCCCAAAACTATATAGCTAATAGTTGACAAAACCTGAATTTAAACCTAGAAAATCTTCCTTCAGAAATGTGAGCTTCAAATTTATTTATTTATTTGTTTATTTATTTATTTATTTATTTTTATTTATTTGGGTTTTTTTGAGGAAGATTAGCCCTGAGCTAACATCTGCCACCAATCCTCCTCTTTTTTGCTGAGGAAGAGTGGCCCTGAGCTAACATCTGTGCCCATCTTCCTCTACTTTATATATGGGATGCCTACCACAGCACAGCTTGACAAGTGGTGAGTAAGTCCACACCCAGGATCCGAACCAGCAAACCCTGGGCTGCCAAAGCGGAAGTGTGAACTTAACTGTGGCACCACCAGGCTGACCCCTCAGATTTGTTGTTTTAAGAGTACTTGAGGCATCAAGTTCCATTTATCTGGAAAATGCATCAAGTACTGGGAGATTTCTGAGATTCTTTTCTACTTTCAAGCTAACAAGATAGCCTGCCACAATTTTCAGGCAGAAGTCATGAGAGTCCTGGTTCAGAAACAAAGGATATTTCCTTACTGAGAGCAATAGTAGTAGCAAGGACATCATCATTTTTCTTGTGTCAGGTTTCTTGGGCCCCAATTTCCACAGGACAACATGAAGAGATTCAGGAGACACCTGCATATTTGATGGATTGCATTACAGAAGAGGAATTCTGTGCTCATATTGGACAATAAGTGTACCTTCTCTTTGCTCAGAGGGAGAGACTATTTCTGCTTTCCAAGGCTTCTCACTATACAAACATACTGAAAAGATATTCTGGAACAAACGTCATCAGTGCTTCTGCTCATAGACGTGAAGAAACATGAGAGCGCTTAATGAACTGTCTCCCAGTAAATCCTCCCATTACCAATGGAAATGTCATGAAAATGTTCTAATTCGTAATACATTTGGGAATGAATTTAGGATTTAAATTTTTCTTCTTAGGATTTTTATTTTTGCCAATCACAGAAGAGCTTATACAACAAAGGATAATTGCTTTGCTTTGTGTTGTATTCATACTGGATTGTTTGTATCTGTTTTCCACAATCGATATGTCCTCACTTCCTTTTCTTTATTTTTACAACACATAGAGAATATCACACCCTCCTTATTGAAGACTCATACTTTACAGTTTGAAATATATCTCCAGTCGTAACCGGCTTTTTCTCTGGTTGAGAAAGACTACCCTATTTCCATCGAAAACTATGTGGTATTTTATAGGACGACTTGTGCCAGGAATGCTGAGTTCCAACTAACTTTATGAATTCAAATTGACTTTCTCTTGCTGTTCAATAACGTTCACTATAAATGCCAATATTAAAATATAATATTTAGCATAATCATTGATGATTTGGAAGTTGATAGATTCCACAGAAGCCTTAAAGCATTAACTATTTTAATGGGGGCTTATGTTTTTATTGTATGTTTAGAATATGCTTAAATCCAAAAAGTGTTGAAAATAAAGAATGACTTATCATCCAAAGCCAAAGAGAAATCAGGTGAGACTTAAGTAAAGCAAGTAGGAACACTGATGAGATAGGTAGTGTTCACCATGTCTTTTTTCTGTTTAGTTTTTTGTAGAAATTTGTTTGTGAAAACAAACTCTATTTATCATTGTTATCAGAAGAAGCCTGTATTCTTAGCTTAGTCTTCTCATAAAAGGATCGTAGAAGGAGATGATTAGGGCACATAAGGATATACCTTGGAAATATAAATCAAGCTGGTATATGTTAACTTCAGAGTTTTATTATGAATCGGTAGTCATAACTGCTTACGATTACATGGGCCTTTCCATTTTACCAAGCATGTTCACAAGAACTTTCCTTCAATCCTCATAATAAAATAATGATAAATGTGGTATGAGCACTCTTCTTTTATTAAAAAACTTGAGGCATAGAAAGTTTATATGATTGTATGAATATCGCATGCGGCTGAGCAGCAGCCATGAGATTCATCTGTAAGTCTGCTGAGAAAAGAAAGGAGAGTAATATCAAAGAGCACGATACATATAGCAAAAGCCCTAGATTTTGACTTTTTGTGATGTTGGTAAATAATGATTGCCTACATTTGTAACCTTTGCAGATTACCATCCCAAAAGATATTTGGAAAACAGGATTCTTTTCTTTTCTTATTCTTAATTTTACCCAAGTTTGGGGGTTAATATAGTAGTCTCACAGAATATAAGAGCTAAGGCAACTAGCAGACCCTGGAGACTTCTGAGTCAAGGGGTTCCCAAGTGGACTGAACATTAGAATCACCTGATAAACCCTAAAAATTATTGGGACTGCCCTTTGGGTATTTTGGTTCACTATCCTTGGAATGGGGCTCTTGAATCTTAATCTTTAAAAAAAAAACTTTTGCTTTAACTCTACAGGGATTCTGATGACTGGAAGTCACCTCCCCCAATGGCACATTTAGGAATTATCTCCATTACCTGCCTCTACAGTATAATATATTTTAATTAGTGTGTAAACTGAGAACACCAATATTTCACAAGGTTTATGTTTCTATGTTGTCTTTATTGTTTGCCCTATTCTTATAAATATACATAAGTATCACCTCATATGCATATATGCAAATATATTTGGGGGTTTTTTATACTCAAGTTGTAGGAAGAGCTGATGGGTTTAAATTCCATATCTACCTTATTAGCTATGTGATTTTCAGTAAATTACTTAACCTATAAGGCTCTCAGTCTCATCAATTTTAAAAGGAGGATACTGCTAGCAATCTCACAGTTTTGTTGTGAGGTTTGAGTTGTAAAATACAATCAAAGTGCTTGGGACATAGCTGGTGTTCAATAAATTTTAATAACTTTAACATGTCATATCCATATTTCATCAAAAATGCCATATTAATAATCAGACACAAAGTTTAAAAGAATGTCTTTTTAAAATTTATAACATCTCGTTGGCGATAGTTATGCTGAACTTACACGGATATACTGCTATATTTGCCAACCTAGTAAGTGGAAGTACTTTATTACCTAGGCTAATTTTGCTCCTAAAGTTAAGAAAGAATAGTCTGACAAATGTGTGCTAATCTCTTATACTATATTTATAGCCTGGCCAATGTCTGCAGAATTAAAGATATGGCTGAGAGCTTCCGTCTAGAAAACCACCTCCTTGCCTTGATAAAGTGGCTGTTACTAGCAGGAGTGAGGCAAGTCAGCACACATCTTGTTCCTACTGATGTTCCTCCATTACTCTGCTTCCTCTCCTTGCTTGTTCTCAATCCGATGTGTTCTTTTGGTTTATTGAGGGGTAGAATCGTAACTTCAGATTAGATAAAATTTTTGATAAAGTTGTTTTTTCTTATACCTGGAATAATTATGTAGAGCTGCTAAAAGACACTCACTCCAATTTGATATTTAATCCCCTGTGAAAATTTGGATGAGAAGAGTTGAACTGATTTCCTTAATATACTAATTGTGACTATTACCTTACTAAAATGACTAAAAAAAAAATTTTGGTCTTGAAAACTTGAGTTGTTCTCTGGTATTCATGAATGATTGATGAAGTGGCCTTTATGTGCAATATATGGTGGAGTGCAGAAACAGCAACTTTGGTCCTTTGTGAGACTGAGTTTTACTACTGAGTTCCCCATAAATATCAATTTATAAATAAATGGTCCTCACAAGGGCTTCAACCCGATTCCAGGCTGCTCTCTAATTGGCCTGCCACAGATGGCTATAACCAAATAACTAACAATTAGATTACCCCATTGTTACAGATTTACTCTGAAAATAGCAAGGCACATGTGGCTTTTCACAAGAAGTTTCAGAAGAAAGGTGTAGAACAACTTGGTAAATATTAAACAGCATTTTAATTCAAAGGCCTGCCGTTCCCTCTCTTGAAATACAACTAACTTAACAGTCACTGTCAGCATTGTGGTTTTTTGCTGGACTTGCATATTGCACATGGATTTATATAAATGCACATAAATACAAGAAAGGGTAAAGTGGAAAATGCCCTGGAAGTGTACTATGAAATATTGCTTTGGTTCCCCGTGTTATGCAGATGTTATAGACAGGATTGTCCTGATATGATCTTTCTAGTTATCTCAGTAATGAAGCTCCCTTGACAACAATGAGAGGGGAATGGTCTTTTGTCATATTTTGGTATGTTATGATTTTGTATAGTTACAAAAACAGCATTTTAGTTGCTAAGCATGAGTTAGTAAATATACTTTTAAAGGAATGAGAAACTTGAAAGAATTAAAGAAATGATATTTGCATATTAATATCCCATTTCTTCAGTCTGTGTTGGAGAATAGTTGTAAATCTGTACAAAGAAATTCTCCTTGAGTCTGCATGCAGAATTTAATGAACTACATTGTACATTTAGCCACATCTGCTCTGTTACCTAATGTTTCACATATCTACTGGACCCATGTTCTTCACCAAAATTAAAATTAAGGCAGATATCATTCGATGTTAGCAGAGAATGAAGAAGGCTATATCTTCCATTTCATTCACAAAGTGTGTTTCTCAAATAGGGTATAAAAGGCAAAGAGAATAGTCTTTGAGTCACTACCGCCTTTTTCAATCTGTTCTACAAGATCACCACATTGTATTATTTGAATGTTTCAGGAAGAGTTCTTCTAAGAAACTGTTTTCTTAGAACTTAGAGAACTCTTTAGACATACTCCTCATTAACACCTAAATTCCTTCTTTTAGGCGAGACAGAGACTTTCTTTGCATAACAACGTCTGGGGCATTTGCAAATCTCAGCTTGCTTCACATTTTTTGGAGGTTGCAGTTCTTGTGACCAGAATTGCATGTGAAAGCAATTTTATTACAGTCAGAGAGGGAGAGGAGGAACAGTTAAACTGAAAATGATTTCTGATTGAGAATAGCAACATTAGATGTCTGACATCTGTTTCTCTACTTGTTTTAAAACTCAACATAGACGAAGCATTTTAAATCGTAATGAAGAGCATACTCTCAATTCAAGGCGTATGATTATCAAAAATTCAGTAGCTTCGTTTTACAAGATAACTAATTTTTAAATAGGCAACCATTAAAATACTTGACAAAAACTGAGCAGTTCATATACGTTAAGATATACTTCTAAATGTTTTGAATTCCAGCTGTTTCTTTTTCTGCTCTTAGTAAGAACATTCCAAAACTCTGGATATGTTCACATAAACTTCCTAAATAAAGATCATTTGGGGCATGCTTTCATGAGATTTGAAACAATAACTTCTACTTTTACCAGAGTATGCCCTTCCCAAAGTAAATCTCTTTTGATAGTGTATTTTTGATTGATTAGAACTTCATTATGTTTTTATAAATTATTATTAAAATGCTCATAGTGTTGATAGTCATTACTATTCATGATTACTTAGAGCCCTCAGTTGCTTATTATGACTATACAATAATTTATTACGGCTTTATTTGTGGGAAGTTATATATAAAACCAGTAATATATTAAATCCTAATTTCCATTCTAATATCAAGTGAAAAAAATCATCTGAAGGTGATGAATTTTCGGTGGCACCAATCACTGTCACACATTCTAGGCAAGTGATATTTTTAGAGAGGCTTTGAGAAATGTAATGAAAAATTAGCAAGGAAAGTCATTTCCTTCATATAGGAAAAACTGCTGGGTGTAGATAGGAGAAAGGAGAACCCTCAGCAGAGATGTCTGTTTACGTGTCTGATGTCTACATGTCTTCTATCTGCATCAGAGATTTTGAGAAAATTACTAAACTATGATGTACTTCCATTTATTCATTTAAAAAATGTTTTATAAATCCAACTTTCCTATTTCACAGGGCTGTTAAGACCAAATGAGATATTTTGTTAAATATTTGAAAGTGCTATTTCTGTGTGTGTGTGTATGTGTGCACTTGTGTGAGTATGTGTGTGTATACACAAGGGGTATGTGTTTGCTGGGGATGTTATGATATTTAACTACTCCATAGCTAAGAATGTGACATGGTTTCTAACTTATTTAAGCATTTAGGAGCTGTCATTTTTTTGGTGACCTTAAGATTTTGTGTGCAGAAAACATTCAGAGGTTCACCTTGGTTTTTAGAATTAATACTTGGCGGTAAATGGAATCTAACTAAAGCTGCAACAAAGCACAGATGGAATACAACTCTAGATTAGATTCATTTGCTCCTGACATTAGCAGCAGCCTGACAGGAGAAAGATGCATCCTTGCCTGGGATACAATGTGCTATGTGGTTTGTAGCATATGGAGAAATAAAATATAAGACCTCAAGAAGGGATGGAACAAGATAGATGGAAGGGTACTGTTGTTTATAATGTATTCCAATAATTTTTAAACATATATTTTGATAAATTAAAGATATATATATAGTGTTTTCAAGAACAGCACATAAAAAAGAACACAAGAGGGGCCAGCCCTGTGGCGCAGCGGTTAAGTTTGCACATTCCACTTTGGCCAACCAGGACTCACTAGTTAGGATCCCAGGTGTGGACCTACATATAAAAGTAGAGGAAGATGGGCAAGGATGTTAGCTCAGGGCCAGTCTTCCTCAGCAAAAAGAGGAGAGACTGAAGTAAGTCGTTATGGATTGAAAGAGTCAATATTGTTGAATGTGTGTTCTCCATAAATCTATTTATAAAATCAGCAAAATACCAATCAAAATCTCAGTAGGAGTTTTTGAAGGAATTGATAACTTTTATTCTAAAATTTATGTGAGAAAACAATTTTGTAAATGAAGAAATATTTGGAAGACCTACACTACCTGATTTCAAGAATTCTAATAAAGCTACAGCAGTAAGAACAAGAAACAGACCAATGCAACAGATGGAGAGTTCAGAAATATACCTACAAATATCTGGTCAATTAATTTTGACCAAGGCACCAAGTCAGTTTAGTGAGGGAAAGGAAAGTCTTTCTAACAAATGTGCTAGATAAAGTAGGCATCCAGATAGAAATATGAACCTTGACCCTACCTCACCGTTTGCACAAAAATAACTTTCAATTTACCGTGGATCTAAGTTTAAAGGCTAGCACTGTAAAGCTTCTAGAAGAAAACATAGAAATATATATATATAACCTTGGGATAGGCTAAGCTTTCTTGGCAAGATGGAAAAATTACTAACCATAAAAGAAAAAAATAGGAGTTTATCAAAAGTTTAAATTTATGCTCATCTAAAGACAACATTTAGAAAATGAATATGTAAGCCATAGATTGGGGAAAAGTATTAGCAATGCATCTATCTGAAAAAGGACTCATATACAAAAAACATAAAGAACTCCTATAAATCAATTTTTAAAAAAGGATAGTCCAGTTAGAAAAAAAAATGGATGAAAAGCTTGAACAGGTATTTCACAAAATTAGATACAACAATGGCTAACAAATATGCAAAATCAATCAATCATTAATAATGAGGACAATGTAAATTAAAACCACAATGACATGTCATTTTTTGTCCAATGACAATAAAATATTGGTGAAGGTGTGGAGCAACTGGAGTGTTTATACATTGCTGATGGGAAATGTGACATGATGTAACCACTCTGGAGGACTGTTTACAATATCTCATAAATCAAATATGAATCTATCCTATGACCAAGCAATTCCACTCGTAGATATTACTGAGGAGAAGTGAAAGTATATGCCCCTAGAAAGATTTATAAGCAAGCTTTGTAGCAACTTTTTTCATGATAGCCTCTAACTGGAAACAACCCTAATATCCACCAATAGGAGAATGGATGAACAAATTGTGGTGTCCTCATATAATGGAATACTGTTCAACAATACAAAAGAAACTGATTTCTAGAATGTGCAACAACATAAATTAATCTCAAAAATATAATGTGAAGCAAAAGACAGCAGAATCAAAAGAAGACATGCTGTATGATTCTGTTTATGTGAATTATAAGACCAGGCCAAATAAAGTATGTAGTAATAGAAATCTGAAAAACTAATTCCTCAGGGGTGATGGAGTTGACTGGAGGGTTACAAAATGGAATCCTCTGGAGTGATGAAAATTTTCTCTATCTTATCTTGCTTGGTGGTACATATATACAATTAGCAAAACTCATTGAACTGAACACTTAATAACTAAAATAAAACTACCTTTATTCATATATGACATGATTGTGAATAAAAAATCCCAGTGGGATCTACAAAAAATCTAACTGAATTAATTAGTCAATTTATCAAGGTTGCAAAATACAAGATCAGTAAATAAAATTAATCCTATTGTATAATTTAGTAATATAGAATTAGAAAATAAACTTACTAAAAATACAATTTGAATAGGTTAAAAACATCAAATTAAATCAAATTGTACAAAAATTATATCTAAATTTTTTAAGTACAGAAAAGTTTAAAATATGTTTCCCCACAAAGTAAACAGTCATGTCACCACAAGTATTTTAGGGAATTATTTTACAAAATAATCCTTTACAGTTTATTTTCACAATATTCTGAACAACCAATGTTGTTGTCTGGGACGCAAGGAGTTTCTAGTCTGTAGGTTAAAGACAACCTGAGCCTTATGTCAAAGCCCCCAAATGGGAGAGTCTAACAGCTCATCTCCCCCAGAGGCTAGTTACACATAACCACGCTCTTTCCTCTACTTACAGAAATCTAAGTATACCTAAGAGTTCCCCTGCTTAGGATTTTGCATGGCCATAGCTCTGGAAATTTCCTTCCTTCTTCCCCGTTCCAAAAAAAGACACCAGCTGTCCTCTAGACTGATTTGTTTCTTACCTGGTCTCCCATTCTCCCAGATACTAAACTGTATGGTAACCTGGAACTCTTTGCTCTGTTCTACCTTCTCATTCAGTGAATAGCCAAAAAAGTTGTTCCCTCCTTCATTCTGGTAGTGCCTGTTTACCCTTTCATTGTAGTACTTATGTCAATATCAACTTATTATTTACACTCACTCATTCACTAGAGTATAAGATTCTAGATGGCAGGGAAAAGTTTTTATTAATCTTTGCCCATAGATGGTACAATAAATATATATTTGCATGCCTAAATATTAGAAATAGAGCATATAATGATAATCATCAATTCCAACTTGAAGAGTAAGTTACATACCTTTCCTTTAGATTCAAATTATGGTTACCTGGAGAGAGACAACAGAGGAATCTACAATGAGTAATTACAGGTACATTTGCCCGAGATATACTCCTCAAAAACGTGAAACTGACTAGGTTCAGACAATAGGTCTTAGCATTTGCAGTTTATTTGAGATGAAAGTTGATGCTCTTTAAATATTGAATGAGCCCATTTAGCTAAACAGGATGCTCTAAAATTGAAAAAGTCTTTCATCTGAGATGTAATAAGGAATGAGTTTCATTTGTGCAAGCATGTTTCTTACTATGAATTACGAGTACCTATCATGTTGTTTTGTGTTAGGTATTTCATATTATTCCAGTCCTATAATAAAAAATACAAGTAAATGTTGAAAGCATATTATGGTTGTTTGGTTTATAGCATAAAATGAAACATAAAAAAACCCAAGTGCTCTGGTAAAGCTTTTCACTGTTCATATGATCCTCTTCCTCTTGATATGCACAGGGGTAAGATGTTTCAGCACGCTTTACACTGAGATTTCTCAGGCTGGCATCATTTTGTCCTAAGCATTGTTTCTATAAGAAGAAAGATTTTTTTCCTACTTTTTACTATTCTTTGGTATTTTATATGCTTCCTTTGATAACTCTGGTCACCATCTTATTCTTTTATTTCCCAAGACTACCGTTAGCTTTTTCTTGACTGTTTACACCCTTTAAAGAGGTAACTTTTTGATAAAAAGATCTACTGATAATACATGCTTTTCAACTGCTCATCAATTCAATTCATCATTATTCAGAATATTTTAAAAAGCATTAAAATACATTTTAAGAGAATGATGTGGAAAATGATATTTGATATCATTGTATTCTACAAGAACACACAGGGACATTTCTAATACTTCAGTTTCTTCTAAATATAGATAAATCCTACTAGACTTAGACATTTTTCATTCTCTTCTAGTTTAGTTTATTAATAGTGGCAACTATTTATTGAGCATATAATCTATGCCAGTGTTGCTTCAAGCATTTATATTTATTACCTTATTCAAGCTTCATAATACATGACACAAGTGTTATTATTCACTCTAAAAATGAAGAAACTGAGATATCAAGATTTTGCAGAGTCTGAAGTAGCCAAGTCTGAAATTAAACTCACTTCTGAATGACTTCACAGAAAATTATCAACCATTTTCCTTAATGTTGTTTATAAGAGACTTTTCTATTTATAACCAGGTCCCTCTCTATGAAATATTTTCAGCATATTGATGAGGATAGGTTGGCATGGTAATGTTAATAAATCCTGAAAATCCTCACCTTTCACCAAGAAATTTAGAGACAAAGCGATCTCTATTACAGAGATTATATTATAGAGAGAAGAATCTCTATTTAAAGTTAGAATTTTATATTTAATCTGAAGATGGCCTAGAGACATGTTACATACAGTGAGCCCCACTTCCAATTTCATACTAATGGCAAATCATGATGCTCATAAATCTATGGCTGTCCATGTTTGACCCTGAATTGCTTGAGAAGTTTGCTATGGTTAATCCCCATCCATGACCAGCATAGTTCTGTATGAAGTTGCGTGTGTGTGATTGGGAAGGAGACTTGTATATTCTGCCATTCACAGAGGAACCACTTTGCCTCCTGATGAGAAGCTGGTCTACAATACTTCTGAAGTCCGCCCAACCATGTGATTGGCCGGAGTTTGAATCCTTCTCTCTTTTTCAAGCTTAACCAACTGGCGCAAATAGCGAAAACATAAAGAGCCCCTTTCTTCATTCCACCTTTCAGAAAAGTATTCCCACCCCCAACTTGAAATCAAGATTATTGTTGAGCAGTTTTATTTTAGGCGTGGGGGTGCCCTTGCCTGCAGAAATAGAGAAGGGAAGAAAGGAATATAATAGGGAACCCTGGGTAAAATGTTTGACTTTGGATCTGAAAAAGAAAGGTCTACCAAGCACTATATCTGTAGGAATATCAAAGATTTCTATAACAAAGGAGAAGTTAGCTAACTTTTAAACAAGACAAACATTCACTTAATAAGGAAGGGAAGGCAAATTCGATGTCTGCCAATATAATTTGCCCCTTTTCCTTTAACTAAGGAAATGTCTTGTTTTCTTCAGGTTGACATTGTATTCAGCTAAAATGATCGCTTTCTGAAACTTTTGTGAAACTAGGCATAGTCACATGATCCAGTTCTGTCTGACAAGATATAGGCAGATATCACTGTGGGCCTTCGAACAAAGCTTTTGAGAGGGGAAAGAATGTGCTAGAATCTGCTTTCTGCCTTTTGCTCTTGGCCTTTCCCCTTTTCCTGTATGGATATAATGCTTGGAGATAGAGCAACCATCCTACAAGCACGAAGCTAAATGCCAAACTCTATGGAGAGTGAGGTTGAAAGTAAAAGGAAGTCTTTGTGAACCTTCTATACCAGGTCTGAACTGCTTCTTCTAAGACTCTTTTTATCATGAGATAAAAATAAACCCTATTTGGTTAAGTCAATACAGTGCAGCTGACACAATCTCAACAGATACAATCAAATTCTAACATTTTTTTCATATACTGTATTGACTAGTTGAAAACACTGTTTTGTTTTCATAAGTTCTAGGGCTAGAATTCCTCTTGGCAAAGGAACCTCAAAGACTGTAAGTAGACAGTGAATCCTGACAATGCACACGGGTGATTTACAGTATCAGCAAGCACCTGCAGCGTGATCTCTTTACTGGAGCCTAGTCATTGAGCAATTCTTCTTGTGGAAGATCTCTGAAGGCCTATGGGTACTGCATATGCTTATGCAGCTTTAATGACTTTACAGATGCTCAGCACAGTTTCAGTGGGACATTGCTGAGAAAATTACTGTTTATCTCAATTTAGCTATTGCTGTGTGTAAGAGTTCTCTATTTGTGAAGATTTAAACTGTTCTATAGGTGATGAAACTTTCATTGTATGTGCACTTCAAAGCTAAAACTAAAGTGGGAGCAAAACAAGGGAAGACAGAATGTATATTCTTTAGAAAGCAAAAATTTTGAAAATTGCCCATGACCATAATTTTGGAGAAAACTTCATTCAAGAACCACATAATTACCTAAACATTCCAGTTCAATCTCTGATTTCATACCAAAAAATATGGTAGGATAAATACATAACTTTTATGTACGTAACCTAATAGGAGCCCAGCTCCTAAACTAATATCTCCATAAGAAATTCACCATTCTATCTTGCAATTCAAAACAAATACAAAGAGAAGTATCTCTGCTAATATGAGTAACATCAAAAAGTAAACTTTTTTCATATGAAAAGGCTGCCATTTGTAATGATATTTAAGAAAGAATGTGCAAATTGAAAGCCTACTCCTTTAAAAAACTTAAAGTATTAGAATTATTATTGTTTATGTGTAGACATTCTAACATTTTAAATCACTCTTTGCTACTTGCTAAAAACCAAAAATATTTATTATCTTTTAAAGTATTGGAATATTTTATCTGTGTAAATGTACAAAATAATTTTAATGCCATAAGAAATACTATGTATAAACTTAAGAAAGTGAATATTATAGGTACCTTGTTTTATTAATCATATTGATCATGATGGTAATTGGTGACTTAGGGTAGTGTAAACAGTATTGTATTAACTTGAAGTTCTGAGGTCCAGGAATCACTAATCAGCTGTGTTAGTTGAGACAAGGTGAATAACCTCAAGATTTCAGTTTTCTCATTTGTAAAGGCAAAAAGTTGAAGTATATTGTAATCTCTAATAATTGATGGAAACACATGTTAAAATATTGCTTTGAGCCTATGATAGATAAAAAAAATTGTCAGATGTTACCCAACACTCACAGGTTGAAGAAATTATGGACACCATTTTTAAGGTCTGATCCATAATCCTTGAAATAGCATAACCCAGTGGTTATGATTTTCCTTCCTTTTCAGTTGCTGGTAATGGAGAGATTTTAGTATGCAACTAGACTGAGGTTGCATTCTGCCCTCCAACCACCCCAGACATCCTCACCTTTAGCCTGAGGTCTGCTTCTGTTAAGTCTTTCAACAGATATTTATTGTGCAGTTACTCTTCTGTATGCCGATGCTTTCTTGTCCTTCTTGGCGTAAAAGTAAGAAGGCAGGCCACCTTTATTTGGATGTTTTATTTTAAAAATATGACATTTGGATAGCAATTACACTAAATAATATCTTTGACCTTGGGCTGGCAGATGTGTTTGGAATCTGTGTGAACTGTCTCGTTCCAGTCACCTGTAAGTAGGTGAAGAAATAGTGCAATGTGTAGCACTCAGTAAAATCTTAATAGCTTCTTCCTCTTTTGTCTCACCTGCCAGCTCAAAGGTGCATACACACATACACACACAGGCACAGAATCAGGATCACGGTCTCCATTAAATTTATGGTTCTACTCCTTGGCCTCATCTTGAACTCCTAACACAATGGCTCCTTGCAATTCGTCACAAGAGAGACTATAAGAAAGTGATGGATGAATTGGCCTAAATCTATCACTACTAACAGAAAACAACTCAAAAATTAAGATGCTTATCACTTTAAACCAGAACTTTTATTCTCCCATATAAAGAGTACTATAATAGCATCTTCGTCATCAATCATCATCATCATCATCTTACATTTCTTTAGTATTATTGAAGATGAAGTCAAGAACAAGTAGTTCTAATTTTGCATCATGCTGTGAATATGTTCTGCTCCTACTTTCCAGGGCTCTGATGATGTCTAGGTAACTGTGATAGATAGTGTGCCCTACATAATTCTTCTCTTTAGTTTGGCACATTTGGTTGTAAAAAGCACTAGCCTTTATGTCTAACAGAAAATCAATTAGCCTTAATGATACAAATATTTGCTTAATAAGACTCCTTAGGGAGCCAATATTAATCAAAGGCTTAGAATGATCTGTAATTAGCACATCAATTGTACATGTGTTAGTGGATGATTCTAAAGTGCTTAAGGGTTCTTGAAATAGTTTATTCTTTATTATAATTAAAAAATTTTTCTCCTGACACTTTATTTAAATTTCTTAGCCCAAGACAGCATTGTCTTTCATCTGGACAGTGCCCCTAACCTTCTAACATCTACGTGAACCTTGGGCACTTAAGGTTCAGAGTAACTATTTTATAATATAAATCAAATCTGGTCTCTCCTCATATTAAACCCCTCCAACAGCTTCACATTACACTAAAATAAAATTCAAGTTTTGATCCCCACTTACATTTTCTGAATCAATTCCTACCACTGCCTCCCTAACAGTCTATGTTCCAGCTACATCAGCCTTCAAAGCTTCAAACTGTGTCTCTCCTTGGGGCTCCCCTTTACCAAATCTGCTCAGAATACTGCCCGCTGACTCCTTCTTGTCCTTTCATTGTCAATTCAATTGACATCTCAGAAATACCTTCCCTGACTTTTGAATCTAAAGTGCCACCTAATTCAACCAGTAACTCTCAACAATTTTCCCCTATTTTTACTTTATTTGTAGCATTCATTGCTTTCCAAAATGTTCTTTTTATTGATTTATTTGTTTATGATTTGTCTCTCTTCATTAGATGTAAGCTTTGTGAAAGCAAACGCTTCTTGTTCCATGCTGTGTTTCAAAATACCTAGAATAATGCCTGTCGAATAATAGGTATTCTATATAAATGTTAGCTAAACTGAAAAGTAGGTGTTAGGTGGAATCCTTTCGTCATCTCACATTTTCTGACTAACTTCTAAGGCTATTATTCATGAGTTATTTTAAAACTCTGCCTGGACTTTTATTATTTGTTTTATTATTTTTGTTATAGTGAGAAATTTTATTCATGGGAAATACCTGATTTTTCATTTATAAAGTAGAAACTTCCATTCACTTCACCAAAAAGTTTGAGGGAAATGAGGAAACAATGATGAGTATTCTGAGGCCTGTACAGCATCTCTTTTCTTTGAGAGTTTCTAAAATTTTGTAGATTGCTGGCCTTAATAATACTTTTCCCCTTTTACAGTGTCTTTTGTGTGTCTGTGTGTGTGTGTGAGGAAGATTGGCCCTGAGCTAACATCTATTGCCAACCTTCCTCTGTTTTGCTTGAGAAAGATTGTTGCTGAGCTAATATCTGTGCCAGTCTTCCTCTGTTTTAGGTGGGGTGACTCCACAGCACCCCTTGATGAGTAGTGCTAGGCCTGCACCCAGGATCCGAACCTGAGAACTCTGGGCCACAGAGTGTGCAAACTTAACCTCTATGCCACAGGGCCAGCCCCCTCTACAGTGCCTTTTTAAGGAAGTATCTATTTGAAATTCTAATAGGGAGTACAACCTATTGTGTAAATTGCAATTAGTTTGCATCTTATCTGATTCTAGATGTCTCTACCTTTTTTAATATAAATTTGCTTGGTTTTATTTTTGTCCCTGACTTATTTGCTGTTTCCTTGTTGGCCTGAATGCCTCTCTATTGTTTTCTTTGTGAACTAACTCTAAGAGAGATTAAAGTAAGCCAGCTGAGTGATTTTCCAATAAGAAACCACAGTTCATTCTAACTGTTTTGGAACTGAAGCAGGTCACAGTTTTGCAGGTGAGCAGAAGAGAGAGCCTGTGGTTCAGCTTCTTGTGGATGATATTCCATCCTGTACCTGTACTCTAATAGTAAACGTATCTCATGGTCTAATCTGTTCTCCAACAGTTCATAATATAGGGTACCCTATCCCTTCAATTATTTATAGGCTTCTTTTATTTTGATTTGACGAGAACTATGTGTTCTATGTAGGCGTTTGGATTCTGTTTCAAGCAATACACAAGGAAAAATATTTGTCCTCCTCCCTCTGAACCTTTAATATGGTAACAATCATGTTTTGAAATTCTGTAAGAGATATGATGTAAGCTAATTGAGATTCAATTAGTACATCACATGCTTTTTGCTATGCAGAAGCTAACAGGGGATCTGTCTATTAGAAATTACTCATAGCTGGATGAGAGCTAGAGGAATAGTAATTTAGACCTTGAAAGACGTGCAAGACTATAAATGGAAGTAAAAGTGAGGCTAATGGAAGATCGCCGAAGAACTTTTCAGAATTCCCTAAAGAGAAATTCTAACTTTCATATTTGACATTAGGGCTTATAACAATGATGAGACCTCAAGATTGAGTACAATTAGATCCATAAAATGCATTGCAAATATCTTGAAAACTACCTATTAAATTGAACCTTTGAGCTGGATTTGTCTCACTCTCTTATGATTCATAGCATGAGAAATTCTGGATTTACTTAGTTTTATTATTAACAACCAATATACTTCTATATTATGCACTAATTATATAAAACAGCAAAAGCAATCTTTCCAAACCAAAGACAAAATGTCAATCCTCTGCTCAAAACATTGACATGGCTTTCCATCTTTCTGAGAATTAATTACAAAGACTGCCATGGCCTTCTAGATCCTCTGGGGTCTTCACTCACCCCAGCCCCACTCTCCGCCCTCATCACCTTTCAATCTCTCCATTTGTTCATCACTTCTAGTGGCTGGCTCAACCTTTCTTTATGTTTCATGGCCATGACATATGGCCTGCCTGCTTCTTGGGCCCTTAGCATATTCTGTTCCCTTACCAGGGAATATCTTTGTTATAGATATCTACATGACTCCTTCTCTCATCTCATTCTGCTCTGCTCAAGGGTCCCCTGTTCAGAGAGATCTTCTCTGATTGAACTACTTAAAATAGAACACTCCTCTCCTCAGACCCATCAACTCTGTATCTCTTATCCTGCTCTATTATATTTAATACTTACAACCTGACCTACTATATTTTGTTTACTTTATTCTTTATTTTTCCATTGACAGTGTAAGTTTCCCAAGGCCAAAGACTTCAGAGTTTTTGTTCATGACTCTATCTCTGATGCATATTAGGCGTTCAATAAATGTCTGTCCACTGAATGAAGGATTTGTGAGCCTTTATCTTTGTGATTTATCTAAATCAGTTAATTGTGCATTCACTAATGAAAGAGAACAGAGTAACAATTTTTACATGAATTATATGAGATTGGCCTTCATTTTATAGTAATGCTGTTTTCAAAATTACTTGCATAATATTCAATTTTTTAAAAATGTCTTTATGTCACATAATCCTTTGAAATTCAATTTTTTACTGTATCAATAGCAAGTATTATGAAAATCTGTCTATTTTCACAAATATTTTTAGCTAATTATACGCTGAAAAAATATTCTACATCTAATCTCTTATATAAAAATATCTCTTTATATAGTAGTTAACAGTTAGTTTTTGTTAAACAGAGAAATAATCATTACAAAGAACAATCCAGTCCAAATTTGCTTCATGAGCATTACTTTTTCAGCATTTTTTACTGCAATCCAAGCAACGAAAATTGCAATCGAAAGCATCTTTTATTTTAAAGTATAAGAAAATAGAATAATAGGGTCACCTATACTATTGTTAGCCAAATTAGTGTGCACTCAATATAGAATTTAAGCAGAAACAGATGACATAAACAATTTTACATAATCTCCATTCCTTAAACTTTTAATTCCCTAAGTAGTTTATTTTAATGTCAAAATAACTATCTTTGATTTTAGAATATAGTTGCATAGATATTGCTTGCTTTACGCTCGTTATATCTCATATGACATAACCAATTTACCTGTTACCAGTTAAATTCCTAATTTCACAGTTCATATAACATTCTGAACAGTTGTGGAAAGAGACTACCTCATCTAACTATCTATCTACCTACCTATCTATCAAGAAATATTTATGAAACTATTACCTGCACTTAATGTACCCAATGTTCCATCATCAAGGGTAGTAGGGAGGTGGGAACAACTTGAAGAAGAAGAAGTGGATATTTTTTTACTGCTGTTCCCTAAAAGAATCCATGCCAGAAGCATTGTGAGTCCTAACGCATTGCTTGACATTAGAGATAACACTAATTCAATGGGGAAAATTCCATTTACTGTATCACTACTTCCTATGGTTTGTGCCTGAATTTACCACAGTGAAAATCCTCACACTCAACATTATTTAAGTCATAAAACAATTGGTTATTATAGTCTGCAGGAAACCACACAAAATGAAAGAAAATGGACCTCATGGAGCTTTTTATATAATTTACATTGTTCAAGTGGCTCCAATTTCCATGCAGAAAAAAACACCTAAATAATCCACCTTGAACGTCAAGCCTTTTACTGGATTTTTTTTCTTCAAAATGAATAGTGTGTGAAAAAGCAGCGTTATTTGGAAGCTGTAACCAGTTTTCACTATAATTTTGTGCAACATTAGATTATCAATTCTTTTCTACCAGTCTGCTTGGAGTATGCATTGTCAACAACAGATAGTATTTACCAATGCACAGTGATGTGTATTCACTATTCTTTAGTAAGGAGCATTACTTAAAAGAGTGGATAATGGGTTTAAAATGAGCATTGATGTTGTAATCATGATTCTTTTTCTTTTGGTGTCATATCTAAATACAGTAAAGGCTACATCTTAAACCTTTTGTGAAATCATCATCATCATTATTAAATGAAGCAAAATCAAATCCTGAAAAATTCTATTGTGTTTGTCCCTTACGTGGTTTATAAAGACAGAGTTAAGATAAATAATTGCCAACAAAATAGTTGAGGGGTGAATGGGAGATGCTTTTTGTAGCTGTTTACATCTTTTTTTATTGAATTCGTTAATTCCAATCAAATGTTAAAGCATGAAATAGAATAGTCTTTTTAAAAACATGTGTTCCAAGTACTTGTTGCTATGTAAACATTACCCCAAAACTTAGCAGCTTAGAACAAAACTAATTTATGATATTTCATGATTTTGTGAGTCAGGATTCATCTGGGTTATTCTACTCCATGTGTCATTGACTAAGGTCAACAGTTGTTATACAGCAGCCTGATGAGCTGATATAGAAGGTCAAAGCAGCTTCACTCATACGTCTGATGTCTTGGCTGAAATGACTGGAAGATGGGGCTCTGCTGGGCCAGTTGATTACAGTGTCTACACCTGACCACTCCAGCATGATCGTGTCAGCATGGTTGAATGTCTCACATGGCAGCAAAAAGCTCCTAAATAGATTGTGTTAAGAGACAAGATGTGGAAGCTTACTGTTTCTTAAGGCCTAACTAGCATGGTTTCTCTTTACCGTATTCTATTGGTTAAAGAAGTCCCAGAGTCCACTCAAATTCAAGGGAGAGAGGAACACAAGCCCCACCTCTTGATGGGAGGAATATCAAAGGACTTGTGGTCATTTCTAACTTGTCACAATATATCACGTTTATTTTCTCTCATTTCATCATTTGTCTGAATGAAACTCAGGAATTCTAATTAATACTAAAATTCTCTTGAGGGTATGCATGAGATATGGAGGAAACACATTTTGTTATGCAAAAATGTCCTCTCTCAACGACTCTTGAGAATGCTTCATCATTCTTATTCCCCTTCCCAACGTATTGTCAAAACTCTTTGTCTACTATTGAACTGAAAATGAAAACAAAGCAGACCATCAAAAAATGAAAGATGCCTCCCTTGATTCCATATCATTCTCTCATACATCTACCTGTCTTTTCCCTTCACCTACAAACTTGTCACGAGAGAACTGTGCAAGCAATGTTTCTACTCCCACTTTTCTACCTGCAGCAACGTGGCTTCTTTCTCATGTGTTTTACAGAAATATCTTCCACTGTTTTCATCAATAGCCTTATAATTCCAAACACAGTGAACATTCACTGTTCAGGTCTTAATGGACTTCTCTGCTGCCTTTGACACTGTTGCTCTCTCCTTACATCTGGAAATTATTCATTGGCTTCTTGAGTCATCACAAACTCCTGGCTCCCCAGGTTCCATGCTATCTTCTTTTGAGACCCTTCTTCCTTGTCTAACCCGAATATGTTAGTTCTCTCCAGAGTTCTGCCACTGGGGTCTGCTGTTTTCGTTCTACCGTCTCTCTCTAGGTGATTTAATCTTTGTTCACACTTGGAAATAATCACTATGTATTAATGACTTACATAGTTATATCTCTTTTTCAAACGTCTTACCAGGACTTCAGATCTAACAACCAAATGCCAGCTAGACATCTCTAAATAGAGGTGCTGGAGCTACTTCAAATTCAACATGTCTAAGCTTGCTCATCTTCTGATACTTATGGTATATTTTTGGCAATATCAGCATTTATTAGGTCAATACTGTTGTAAAACTGGGATTTATCCCTGGATTGTCTCTTTTCCTACCCTTTCTCACCCCCGCAGCTATTTATAACCCATAAGTAACTAAGTCTTGCTTATTCAACCTACTAAATATTTCCTCTGTTTTAAAATTCTCCTCTCAATTCCTACTAACACTGCCCTAATTTGGATAAAATTATTTTTCAATGGGAGTGATGTAACTGCCTCCTGTTTGTTTCCCTGGCTTGTCTTGTGTCCACTCAGATATCACAATGAACCGTACAAACCTAACAACTTTTAATGTCTCTCCATTATCAAGAACAATATTTTTTCAACTGTAGATAGTTACCCATTAATAAATTATAAAATTAATTTAGTAGATCACAATGGATGTTTTTAATGAAACAATATATTATATGGCAAAATTATAAAGCTTTGCATTTAGTAAGAATGAGTATATCACTTGATTGTTTCAGACGTGTGTGTGTGTATACTGAGTAGCAATGAATATATTCTTCTTCTTCTAAAGCAATGGAGCATGGGTATTCCCAGTGCACAAGATAATGCATTGAAGGGGTAAAAGATAATCTAGAACTTCTATTTATTTTATCTAAAAATGGTAAGAAATAACTTGAACTTTTGTTATAGTCAATATACAGATGGCAATTGGTACCCTCCTAGTCACTAGCCAGCTTGTCAACTCATATCTCAGCTCCTTCTCAACTCTTCTATAATAGGCTGGGTTTTATTTCTTCCCCAGGATCCCCATGACAATTTTTGTACACTTCTCTCACTGCACTCACCCATAAGGAAAGGATCTGTCTCCCCCATGACTTCCATGGTTATCTTTATATCTTTGTAACCCTACTTCCAGGACAGTTACTGGCACAGAACTGACACACAGTAAATGGTGAATCCAAGCATGTGAGTATGTGTGTTGTGCATGTGTATAAATTCATGAAAGTAGCTAAGTTAGTGCTTTGGTTTACTATTTAATTTGAGCACAAAGATTAGAAATGCAAGAGGAACTTTGCTTCATTAAAATAAAGATGATCTATTCCTATCTTTAACCTTCTTTGAGTATCATGTGTTTATTCCAAAATATTCTGTGCACACAAAAATATGTAAATTGCCAAAAATTGAAAGGCTATTTGCAATCTGTTATATACATAATTATATCTGAAGCTTTGCACATACTGTATTGACTACACATTTGCTGATGTGAGAAAAAGCAAAACAAGAAACTTAGAAATTAGCTGCATATCAAATGTTTGCTTCAATCTTTGCGCATTAAATAAGACATATTTTTCAAGTTGATTTTTTCATGTGGCTTCTGCAGGTTTATGCACAATATCAGCATCATTCAAAACATGAGTTTCTATTGTGTTTAGTCAGTCTCCCTGGTTCCTGGTGATTACTTGACTATATTAACTTGTGTTCACCTCCAGAAACTAAAATAGTTACTATATTACTAAGCTCACTGAAGAGTGTACATTACTTAGATTAAACTAGTAGGACATTAGGATTTCCTTAGGTTTCCTATAATATGGATAAATAATCTGGCTGTTAAGGAATAATAATATAAAAATCTTTCTAATGGAGTTTTTACTCAGTGAGTGTTTAGAAGAAATTGTGATTAAAAGAGAGTCACGCTACTAGATTAAGAGTCTTTTGATTGTCAACTGATAACACATTGAAGTATACTGACGTTAATTTCTTTCTGTTACTATTATTTTTACTGACATTATGTTTAATTATAATACTAAAAAGTATATGACATTCAGTCTTTTGTGTGCAAATAAGATAAAATTACATTTGTCCTTTGTTAACGTATCTTAAAGAGTAATGTTGCCACATCCAGGGCTATCCAAATAAGTGTTTGTATTTTCTCTTTGGGTTGAAGAATCTATATGTGATGAGTTTAAAAATATTAGTGCCTCATTTTATGTAGATTTTGTACAGATCTAAAAGCTAAAATGTTTCTGGAGTTCAGGCTCACCTCTCCTGACACACTGTTGCTACCAAAGTTGAGCAACATGGACCTGTAAACCGAGGTAGAAGTTGGTGTGAATTTCTGCAAACAATGATCAGCACCGTTAAAATAAATTGGGAGGGCTTAACCTTTTGTTTGAAAATGGTTTCCATATGGTAATATATGTGAAGTCTCAAATGCCCAAACTCTATCTTAATCATGGGAACACAATGTTTTCCTAAGTTACATTGACATGTATAAAATATCTCTTCTTTTTCAGATTACCTGAAAAAAAATTCAAATATTGAGCATAAAAATTAAGTTTTTATGTAACCAAGTGATTAGACTCTCATATTTGTAGATTATCAATCATTAATTCATTATAACTTAGGAGTCAGGCAAGACAATGCTTGCACATGGCTATTATCAACACTGCCCAAAGCCAAGGTGGCACCACTTAGTAATCCAGTAAGAAAGACAACGGAGGCTTTGCTTTTCTAGAACTGACTCCACTAGAAACCCTCATAGTGATGGGGGAGATAAGGCTAACCCCACCCCCACCAACCATGCCTCCTGAAGCTCCCCCAGAACCAGACCCAACATTGGACCATGAGTGGGGAATACAGACATCTTTCTTGAAGATCAGTGAGATTCTCCTTAGACATGGTTGGTGTGTTGTGGAGGTATGGAGGGGTAAGTGTATGAGAGCTAGTTTCACGTGTGAACACCAATATGAGCTCATTTTCCCCACCAGCTAAAGCTACTTCTAAGGTTCTTTCTAAATCATTAAAAAGTAAAACCAGCTGGCCAAGGGAAATAATTTTATTCCTTGGGAACTACAGAGTCAAAGTCCAAGGATTTGGCTTCCTCTGGTCCCTGTTTGAACATAAGAAGTTCCCTTTTTGCTATCCAGGAAGTGTAGAACATTAAATTTCTGGTTAAATTTCTTTTTATTCTAACCCCTTCAGTAATTGGGAAACAGAGGGTACCAGTGTAGCACATTACATTTAAAAGGAATGTCAGTTTGGAAACTGACTTTATAGAAGTGCCTGAATAAGAATACATTCATATTAGTGCACAATCTGTGTAGATGGTAATTTCTTAAATTGAGCACTTGGTGGTCCATAGCACCCTCTGAATGTCCCTATTATAGTACTTTTTTAAAATCTATTAACATGCTTGTTTATTTGAATATATTCCCCAAAAGATGAACACTTTGAAGCCAGGCACTATGACTTGTTCACTTCTGTATCTCCAGTCCTTAACAAAATGGCTGGCACAAATTAGGTGCTCAATAAATAGTTATTGAATGTGAGAATAAAGGATGTGTCAGCAAATTTTTGATGTGCAACAAACCAACCCAAAAAGTAGTGCTTAGAACAACAATCATTATTATTGTTCATAAATCTGTTGATCATCTGAGCCTTTCTGCTTATCTGATGAGACTAGGTTGCTCTTGGCTGGACTTACTCATGCTGCTACAGTCAGTGATGGTTTTGCCCATGGGCTGTGATATCTAAAATGGTCTTATTCTCACATCTGGTGTCTTTCTTTCTGTTGGCATGGGCAATGGGGGTGACTACGTCCCATGGCTCTCACCATCCAACACTCTAAGCAGAGTTTGTTCACATTGCGGTAGATGGCAGGGATTCCAAGAACTTAATAAAATTGCAAGTCCTCTTGAGGGCTAGGCTGGAGGCCCAATAACATTTCTGATTCATTTATTTGGTCAAAGTAAGTCCAAGGCAAACTCATTTTCAACACATAGGAAAAAAGATTCCCACTCTCCCAAGTTTTGATGAGATAAGTTTCAAACTGTTGTGGTCATTTTTCAAATTTACCACAAATGATAAAACACAAAGAATGTCATAAGAGAGTAAGCTCCTCTGAAATCTGAAATCTCCTCCCTGTGACGTTGGCAACATCATTAATATTTTCGTCTTTTTTTCCTCTTAGGATCTGAATCCCCTTCAGAAACCCTCTTAAATGTTAGTTATTAGCTTTACTCTCTGTAAAATGTTTTTCTTTCTGTTATCACAATTGTACAACTTCTTAGCTTCTGTCTACCTGGGGAGGCTAGATAGAATTGAAAATGTAAGCAAAAAATCTACCCTGCTACAGAAAGCTGTTTTGAGAACAACTGGAAATTTCAGCAGGCTGGTGCAAACCTGAATTTATGGCTCATTTTAGTTTTATTTTATGTCTTGATTCCACTCAGCCTTAAGAAGACCATAGTTCAGATAATAATAGCTCATTTCTAAAGTGGGTTCAACAAAAGAAAGCTTTGACCATTCTTTTAGCCTTCTTTTAATAGTGTGACTATCATAAGCTTTTTTTCTTCTTTTTTTTTAAGCAGGTGGTCTGGAGCATCAAGTATTGTAAGAACCCCTCAGGAGATCTCTGGCTACATTAGATGGAATCAGTGAGTTAGAGGATATCTATAAAGAGATATTGAGGATGTCATTAAAATAAATACTAAGCATTGTAAATGAGCACATGAAACTCTAGGTAAGGTGGTTTTCAGAGTTAGGTCTTAGTAAAACTTTGAGATTGGTAAAATGTCTTCTTGGCAACTCATGACTTACCTTAAATTTTGCATTCTGCTTTGTCTCAGAAAGTTGTCTTTCTCTACTAAATTCCTAACTGATAACGTTTGGGTAGTTTTTATAGAAAATGTTCGAAGATGGAAATAGCCTCAAGACCAGGAAGAATGGATTTAAGCAACGGCAGATGGATGAGCGTAGCAACCTTTGTATCACGTTGTGGAGGTCACAATCTGCTCTTAAATAATCTTGGGTACTTTCATGCATGCAGTCATATATTCATCTAATAAACATTTATTGAACACCTTCTATATATCAAGCACTGAGGCAATTACAGAAAAGAATGAGGTACATCCTTATCCTTAAGAATTATACTGCCTGGAATAAAAGCCTACAGATAAGTTCATGGTAAGTCATGAAGTGGAAATAAATATAAAGTGCTCTGAGCACACAGGGAAAGTAACTAAATATTATCTGGAGAGCTGGGGGTGAATTAATATGGAAGATAACGTAGAAGGTAGATCAAAAAGGATGACTCTTCACTATTCACAAGTAAAAGAGAATTCAGGCAGTCTGAATGATACAAAGCACAAAACAAAAGTGGAAAGTAATTTAGTCTCTGAGAAGTTAAAAGACAATTTAGTTTCTAAAGCATATGTTATATTGTAGTAGGAAAGATGATAATATTTTTAGGTATAATATTACTGAGTCAGAATTACCAGTGTTGAAATTATTAATTCATGTACAAGCATTGTTATCTAGTATATCACACACTCCACTCCTCTTGAGTCATATTTGAATGGTTTATCTCCTATGCCCTTCATATGTACCTGGATTCTAGTACTTTTCTTATTGGATTATATGGTTTCTTAATATCTGTACTTTTACTTGGCTTTAATCTTGAAAATAAGACAGTCTCATCATATTTCAATCTCCTTTGTCTGGAACAGTGCAAAGTGCTTATAATACTTACTGTATGCTTTTTTCTTAATCTTCCTAAATTACATCAATTCTTCCCAATCTTAGTCTTAAACTAGTTCCCACCTTTTAGTAAGCCTATTTTATTGTCCCAAGTTCTTAATAACCCCAACCAATAACTTTGAACTAGAATAACATATTCACTTAGGTCTAAATTGGTTTCTTAACCCCAATGAATTAAACAAAAGCACTGAGCCTTGTAAATGTGCATAAATGGCCAAGGACACAATGTCACTTGTTCCAGGATTTGTCCAAATATGGGGAACCACTTAGTTGAGGATACCATGGATTTCACCTAAGTTGTCTGTTTGAACAAACTTGTTTGTGTTCCAGTATTCTTTTATCTGAATGCATGTGCTTTTAATCAGCTAGATATATAGTTGCATACAGTCTTTGCTTCTAGCTATCCAGCTTTTAAAGAGTTGTGAAAATCCAAGAATCAGTAGTCTACCACTATCTGGTAATAATGCGTCAAATCTGCTAAAATGTTCAGAAAATTCACTTCAACAAAAATCTATGTGCACAATATTTCTGTGTTCAGATTCAGAAACTTAATATCTATAGAATTACGTGCAAGGCTTTGGTGAAAGGAATAGTCATAAAATAGCTCATGAGACATCTTCTCAATATCTGTTTTAAATTAAACAGTGGAATCCATAATGTTGACACAGAACAAGGTTCTATGGCTACATTGCACTATTAATGGAATAGCCACATGAGTGATTTAAGGCATATTTAAATGTCATGCTTCAGGCATTGTTACCTTTTATTGACAAAAGAGATTGCATGATGGTTGTTTTTCAGAAGTTATTGCTTTCTGAGCAAGAGTACTGCACACAGAAAAGAGTATCAGGGTTCTGAAATTGTGAAATTGCTACTGAATATTACCTGGGGAAAACTGATATGATCTGAAAGAGTCGTACTGCAGATATTCCCTCAATTGTTCTTTTTATCCTTGCTAATCTCCTGGCCTCCTTGCTTTCAGCTTTCTTTGAAGTTATTTTTATTTTCTCCTTTTTACACTTCAGCGAATGCTCTCCCTATGTGAGAAAAACTGAGGACCAAAGTTCATAGCTGTTTACTGTCCTCTTGTCTAACACATGCATGACAGAGTGTTATACTAAAAATATCTTGCAAACTGCTGGCATTTTTTTCTTCCAGGAGGAGAAAGGGTACTATCTTGTATATGTATATTTTTTTCTAATGGAAATATGCTGCCATTATGACTCAAAGAATCATTGATAACCCAAGTTGGTAGCACTTTTTCAGTTGATTACATTATTAGCAGTATCAGTTTGCTAGGATTTAACTCAGTGGCATACAGTTTGGTCCCTAGACACTAATGCATTTCTGGGAGCACATCTGTGACTGAGTGGTTGACTTTAAAGTCACCCTCTGTCACTCCATTTTTGTCAGTGTCTTTTTATTGGAAAAATACCTAGAGAAAAGTCACAGATTGTGGCAGCTCGTAGCATAATGTGAGATGCCTTCTAGGCATAAAATAAAAATACCAGAAGCACAGTTAAAGAATTTTAAACTTCTACTTTGTGATTAGTGGAAGGAACATTAGTCAAATAAACCTTACAAAGAAGTGAAAACTAAAATTCTTCACTCATTACTTTCGTGTGTGTTTCTAGATCCATGTTTCAAAGAAGATGATTAAGTTGATCTCAATAGGTGATAGATAAGGAAGTAAATTAGTTACTGGGATGTCAGTTATTTCAAATGCTGAAGGACTTATTCAGGTACCAAGGTGTAGTAATGGTATTAGAGATTTATTGATGTATCGATTTCTCTAAAATGTGTTAACTTATAGGAAATGTGTAATGTCATCATTAAAATCAAACATCAAATATCATCCATCCATTCATCCATCCATCTTTCTTTAAAAAAAGCCTTCAAAGAGAAGTAAGATATATTACCAGACTTCAAGGAGCTCAGGCTGTGGTAGGATGCACAAGAATACAAATAATTACAGTTCAGACTGGTATATGGAGTCAGACAAGTTAATTCATACCAAAAGAATTCTGGAACCACAAGGAACGGAACCACCTAATTCTGCCTACATATATCAAAGAGGTTCTGACAGATGAGTTCAATCTTCAGTTGGGTTTCAAAAAAGAAGTAGTATTTTGCCAAATCAGTAAGTGATGGGAAATATTTCAAAAAAGTGAGAAAAGAACATAGAAATGCAAGGAGTCATACATAAAGTTGGTTGACATGTTTAGGAAACTTCTGCCAAGTTGTTACTGCTGGAGCAAAAAAATACAAAAAGGTTTGCAGCAAATGCTATGGAAGATTAAAAACTAGATCATGACCTCTTTGTACACAATAGTTAGACATTTTTCATTGCATTCTCTAGGCAGTGATGAGGAGCCATTTTATGCCTTTAGCAGAATAATGAAAGATCATAATATAAGCAGTGAGTAGATTGTGCTTAATGGTGGAAGGTGACAGGGACAGAGATAGGAGGGACTGAGCACAGGGGCAGACATTAATAAATGAAGATATTTTTTAATATCACATAAAAGATGCTGTGGCTTGAATAAAGACAGAATCTGGGATATAAATAGAAGAGAAGTAACGGGTGTAATAAGTTGCACAGCACATGCACAAGGCAGGTTTGAATTTGTAAGAAAGAAATGTGTCAGTGCAGGCTTACTAAAAGTTTTCAAACTGAAAACTATGTAAACTATTCAAACTGAAAGGAGAAGTTGATACATATTTAAAATCTTCACTTTTGCTGATAAACACATGAAAATATATTTTGAAATATTTTTCATAGAAAGAGCCTTTTTAATTGATCCAAAATGTCCTTATATACATTCCTGTTTCTTTATTGAAGAGTTCTTGAGTTATTCTTAAAGCATCTCTAACACATTCACCAAAATGATGCCATAAAATGTAAGTCAAGCCCTGATGGCATAGTGGTTAAAGTGCAGTGTGCTCTGCTGTGGGGGCCTGGGTTCGGTTCCCAGGTATAGAACCATACCACCCATCTGTCAGTAGCCATGCTGTGGTGGTGGCTCGTGTAGAAGAACTAGAATGACCTACAACTAGAACATACAACTATGTACTGGGGCTTTGGGGAGGGGAAAAAAAAAAGAGGAAGATTGGCAACAGATGTTAGCTCAGAGTGAGACTTTCCCAGCAAAAAAAAACAGTCAGTCAGTCAAATCAGTCAGTTTGCAACAACCTCTCACTAAAACATCTAAGAGAAAAATCTTAATTCTGATATTGAAAATTCTATACTCATTTCAAGATAAAATTTGAAAAACCTGTATAATTACTTAAAAGCAGTTTCTTCTTTCACGAACGTGAACTTTATGACAATTAAAAAAATACTTGTAAATACTTTGTTGGAAGTTATTTTTTCATTATTTTCCATTAAAGATGAGTAAACAATATGAAGCAATGTTTCCAGTGTCTAGATTCCAGCTTTGGGAACATTAATAACATTTCAGCTCTGTTAGATTTGAGCTGATGCCTGGAAGTTTGTGAGATGAATATTGCTTCATGTGGTTTTAAAAATATGTTTCTGAGCTGTGTTCTTCAGTTGACTTTTTATATTAAAGCTTCAATTACTTTTTGATTCAATAGGTAATTTTTCTTTTTTTGAATGTGGAAGCCAAGCATTTTTTTCTTTTTTTGAAGATTGGCCCTGAGCTAACATTTGTTGCCAATCTCCCTCACTTGTGTTTCTCTCCAAAGCCCCAGTACATAGTTGCACATCCTAGTTGTAAGTCCTACTAATTCTTCTATGTGGGATGCTGCCACAGCATGGCTTGATGAGTAGTGTGTAGGTCCATGCCCAGGAGGTGGAAGATGAAGAAGAGGCATCCACTTGGAGATGTCGCCCAAAATGATCTCTACAGAGGCCATCCAGTAAGAATGAGCTCAGCTAGTTCCATTGTCTGAGAAATAGTCAGTGAACAGAGAGAATAGTAATAGGAGATGAGTTTGAGAGGTAGAAGCCAAAATTTGGGTCAGGGTTAGGTGTTAGACTTTATTCTAATGGAAACAAGCATCTATTGGAGGTTTTCAAGCAAAAGAGTGAATTGATATTCATGAAAAGGTTGGCCATTGAGCTGAGTCTGACGAAGAAGCTGAGCCTAGAAAATCAGGAGTGAGGGGAAAGGCCAACTTTGGGAAGAAGGACATACATAATAGGAATGTAGACTAATTATTGAATGCTCATGATGTCCTTAGTACTATTCTAACCATTTTGTCTATACTTACTTCATTCTCACAACAATAAGGCAGATAAGGTAAACAATAAGATAGATGTTATTATTATTTTGCAGGTCAGAAAACTAAGACATAGAGAGGTTAAATGTTTTGCCCTACATCTCACTACTAGTAAGAGGCACAGTTGGAATTTAAATATAAGTTCAAAATCAAGCTGGAGAGCCTACCCTCGAGCACAATGCTATATTATGTCACTAGGCCAGACATATCTAGAACATATCTAGAGCTTTTATCAACTTAATGATCTTCTGTGATTGTTGAACTCATTTAAAAAAAAGCAAAGGAAGCGAGTATTAATGAATGAAGAATTCTGTAACTGAAGAATACCATGAAGAATACTAATGAATGAGAATACAGTGCTAATGAATGAAAAGTATACTAATGCAATGGGAATATCCATATTGGATGGAAGTGGAAGGAAAGGCAGGGAAGAGGCAGTTGAGAGGTAGGAAGAGAACACAGAGAGAAGGTTTGTTACTAGCAAGGCAGTGCTATTTACATACATTACAGGACTGTAAGGGCCAATGGATCTAACGTGTAGCTTTCCGGCGGCCATCAAGGCTGGTTCTAGCCTGTCCTTGGGGTTTAGAGGGTACAGGGGAAGTGAGGAAGTACAGATGATTCTTTCAATAATATTCAGGCTCAAGGGAAAGGAAGGAGAAAAGAAGTTACCCCGAGAGACTATGAATAATTTTGTCTTTAGGCTAGGCAAACTTTAGCATCATTTCAAACTAAGTAACAAATAAAGAAGAGTTTGCATTTGCAAGTAAATGAAACAAATTGATTTGGCAATATTCTGAAAGATGTGAGAAGTGATGGATGAAATGAGCTAGGAAAGGTTAGTTTTGGAAATAAAGGAATGTTTTTGTCCTGAGAATAGAAAAAAAAAAAAAATTAGAGGGGCCCCTAAGTATTCTGCAGCTCAGAAGTTCTGCTATAGAAGTGGAGCACATGGCTTTGCCTATTCAACTCTGTTCCCCTTTATACAACCATGCAGTGGCTAAGTAGAGAATATATTCAAAGTGACTGCTTAGCAAACACGTCCAACTTCCAAACAGCACATGTTAATCAAAACAGGTTAGTTTTCACTTTGATGAATTTATTGCTGCTTTTGATACTGGTCAGAAGCTGGAGTTTATTGTCATGTTATTTTCTTTTTTAGAAATTTAATTTGGAACGGAAAAACTTTTTATGTGTTTTCCTTAGTGAATGGTGCTTAAATTACTTGTCAATAGTCTATTTCAAAGAATGTACAAAAATTGAATTTTTTTCTTTTAATGTGTGGTGAGAGAGGGAGAGACACAAATTATCTGGCATTTCTGGTGTGGAGCAACTGCCAACAGTTCAGATGGCTTTATGGTGATCACAGGCCATTCATAATAAAAAAAAAACAAAGTACCCCAATTCTGTTAGAATAAACCAAATAAATCTCTGATCATATGCAATAAATGAGCATAAGTGATCTGAAAAGCAAGCTATGTCCTTTATTTCGTGAACTCTATGTAAGGCTTCACTAGAGACTTTGAGTTTTCTAAGTGTCAGAGAAATTTCTGTTCAGGATATTCCCAGAGGATGGAGTGGTTTAAACTTAGACTTCACAATGCCAGTGTCTGCCGCCGAACTGGCAGATGTCAGAGCATGTGACAAGACAGGCCAGGCAGCAATGCAGAAGAGCATCCCTGATAAGGCTCAGGGAGAGAATAGACGATTTGTTTACAGTGGACAGCTTATAAATAAATCTGCCATGTTAATCAAGGGCACGTAAATGCTTCCTCTGCCAAATGCGTAGTCATTTCAATTGGGCTGAATGAATTACACTGAAAAATTTTTTTCCAGTAGTTTTCTTGTAATTGTTACTAAAACTGTCCTTGGGCGCACATTAACATGGGATATGTTTATACATTTCTTGATTGGGCTTTGTAATATGTTGTTTATCCTCAACAAGTACTTTAGTCCATGTTTTAGAGACAAGAACAAGATAATTGACTTACTGGGTATATGTTCATAGTCAGCCATATAGACCATCTGAGCCAACACTTTGGGGCTCTGCTACCACAATGAGAAGCTTTAGGTGGAGAAAAGCAGAGAAATAAATATGTTCAAACTGTAAGATCTGTACTACAAAGCAGGGGGGTCTTCTAAGCCTCAAAAATTGAAACCCAAATTTCATGTTCCTGTGTGTTCACATCCAGTCCCCTTATAGTTGAAGTTAGAGACTACACTCTGACTCTGTATTATTTTTTTAGTTTTTGAGGAAGATTAGCCCTGAGCTAACATCCGCCACTAATCCTCCTCTTTTTGCTGAGAAAGACCGGCCCTGAGCTAACATCTGTGCCCATCTTCCTCTATTTTATATATGGGATAACTGCCACAGCATGGTGTGATGAACAGTCCTATGTCCACGCCGGAGATCCCTGCGGGTGAACACCCAGCCGCCGAAGCAGAGCACACGAACTGAACCACTGCGCCACCAGGCTAGCCCCTCCAGCTCTATATTATTTTGTCTGCAAAGTCTCTCTCTCATTTTTCATAATTCAATTCTTCTCAAATATTTAAAAATAGAAGTTTTCATATAAAAACAAAGCTTCTTCAGTTCTCTCAAAAAATCTACACACTTGGCAAAATGGACTCATATTTGGGATGGCGACAATTGGCTGAAGCTGTCTAGCATGACACAATCAAACTGTGAATAGTTAGTGAATAGTAAATTACTTTACCTACTCAACCCCTACAAATATTTGAGGCACATAGCCCTGGCTCAGCTTTTCGATATCTAAGAATTGTCAGCCTGGTATGGGAAGCTCACTAGCAAGTGAAATATTTAGTCATATGCAAAAAATAGAATTTGCATAAATACATAATTATTGCAGTCGGGCACCCTTCCAAGGCTCTTGGAGTCACTCACAGTCCACTCAGTGCAGCATTTTACCTTTTCCTCCTCAAAATCTTGTCATTCACTTTATTCTCCCTCACACAGATTTTGATCTGAATGTTTGGGTCAGTTTCTCTGTGTAGCAGGAGTAACAAAGAAAGAGTAATTTAAGTAAAGAGATTTAGTTTATTAACATATATTAATCAGCATATCACTTTTGAAACGTGGCTGCTTATTTTCCTGTGTCTATAGTTTTGTATCTATTTGACATGAAGATATGTCAGTTTTCACAGCCAGCAGAACATAAGCCATTATCAGCTAAAGATGTGGAAGGTTGGCTGGAGACTGAGCAATCTGATTCCAACTTCTCTGATGATTTAAGGAAATAAACTTTCTTCCACCCTTGATTTTCGATCCTAAATGAGTACATCTTTAAATTTAAGATGAAATACTAATATTTTTCCAATTAAAAGCCATAACAAGCCAAGTCATATATTTATAGTATATATATATTTTATATTTATATAATATATATTATTTATATAGTTACATATATTATATTTATATAATAAAATGCATGCTATATTTTTTAACGTATGTATTATATTTACGTGTATATTTATAAACACATATACCTCCTTAGATTAGTTTTACCTATACGCAGAAGAACACAGTTTATCTTAATAAAGCAAACCTGATCTTCATATTGCTCCTCCCTTCCTTTCATTCTTCCTTCCACTAATATTTATTGAATACCTACTACATGTCAGGTAATATTCTGGGAATATGACAGTGAATAAAACAAGCAAAAGATTCTGCTCTCCTGGAAGTTGCACCCCTTATTCAGATAGTATGTGTGTATGTATGTACGTATGTATTTAAACTGTTATACATCATTTAGGTTGCAAATTATTGTGGTTCCTTCTTCACCATGTGGCGAATTTTCTCAATGTGGATTCTATATTGGCAGATGTTAAAGTGGTTTTTCAAGTGTAATGGAGTCTAAAGAATCATTTAGGACAAAAGGCCGGACTACAGTATCAAAACAGGGAGCTTAAAATACAGGTGATTTGGAATAGGTTTGTGTTGATTCTGTTAATCCAGTATTAAAATGGCACACACCATTATTCCACAAATGATTTTTTTTTTTGAGGAAGATTAGCCCTGAGCTAACATCTGCTGCCAATCCTCCTCTTTTTGCCGAGGAAGACTGGCCCTGAGCTAACATCCGTGCCCACCTTCCTCTACTTTATATGTGGGACGCCTATCATGGCATGGCTTGCCAGTCCGTGCCATGTCCACACCAGGGATCCGAACCAGCGAACCCTGGGCCACTAAAGCAGAATGTGCGAACTTAACCACTGCACCACCAGGCCGGCCCCAACAAGTGATTTTTGAGCTCCAACTGTGAGCCCCACAGTGGGATAGGAGCTGGTAAGAAAAAGGGAAATAAGCTGTGATCCTTGCCCACAAGGATCCGGGATCAGCTGCTGGAGGTTGTAATCAACAATGAAAGGTGTTAGGTGTTAAAACAGAGCGTGTAAAGAAAGCAGGTGGGAGGGTCACCTTGGACCAGGGAGGAATGAGGGTGGGTTCCTGGAGGAAGGACAATATTTAAGCTGAGTCTTGAAGAATCATTATTAAGAATAGCAATTAATATTTAATTAACAATTATATTCACTAAAATCCAGGAAAGCAGTTTTTTTCCCTCTGTTTTACTTGCTTCTGTAACTCCAGCATCTAAAATTGTGTGTAGCACAAAATAGGCAATCAATAAATATTTGTTGAATGAATTTACCACATATTGTACTAATGGGTTGTGAATTTTTCAAGCCTGTGAAGCAACCCTATGAAAAAATTATTATAACTCTTATTTTCATTTCACAGATGACAAAACTGGGTTCTTTTTTTTTTTAAGAAATTAAGCAACTTGTTTAAATCATGGATTTTTTAGTTGGTAAAACCAGGAGAGTGTGTAATCAGGGCAGTTGTAGAGTCTGTGTTGTAGATGAGAGAAGGTTGGGGAAGTGATCAAGAACCATGTCTGATGTGTGCAGGACAAAGGCTTAAAAATAAGGCCATTTCTTGAAGATTCTTGCATTTCCTCCAAACAAATGTGAGCTTTATCATAAAGGTAATGGGAAGTCATATAAAAAGTCAGAAGCAAGGGGATCCAATGGTAAGACCTTAACCTTAGCAAGATCAAGCTAAAAATGTTATCAACCTTCTCTGGCGTAGGAAAACATTAGGCAGCAAAACCAGTTAAGGATTTCTTGCAGTAAAGATACTGAGGATCATGAGAAATATTTTCTGTCATATGCTTCTTTTTTGTAATTACTGGGTCATCAACCTATGACTTGTCCCTTTGAGTCTCATTGCTCTTGCATTGTACTTTGTCAGAAATGAAACAATTAAAATGTGTAAGGGAAAATACTTCTTATAAAGGATCACTGCCGTGGAAAATTGTATAAACTCAGTGACTACAAATTTTACCAAATCTTGTTTGTATTTTTTTCCTGTCCCTCCCTCCAAATTTCCTTCACTCCACTACAACTTATTTTCTAGGAAAACTGAACTACTTGCAATCTTCAGGATGTGCCTTGGTTTTTGTGTCTTCAGCTCCAGATCTTTTATTTTCCCCAGGAAAGTTAATGTTCATTGATAACCCAGTTTTTTGACAGTTCTGTCCACTATTTTTCTGCACCTTTCCGTCTAGCCATCCATTCAGTAAATGCTTTGTGTTTTATGTCTATAGATATAATAAGTAATAAATAATTTCATATATCACCTAACATCTTTTTTCTTAAATAGTGCATTTGCTTTAATGGACCTTTTAATCTAAAACTATACCTATTCTAGAGCATTTTAAGTTTTGAATAATAAGACAGCAAACACAAACAAATTAGCCTATGTAGAAATCTTTTCAAAAACTAGACAGGAAAATTTTATTGCCCTAAAGTTAGAAAACGTATTTTACAAATGGAAGGACTTTGACTTAACATCCTGCTCAAATTTCATTCAGAGTTTGTATCTTATAAATTGATTTTGGGTGTGCAGGTCAGTGCGTGATACGCACAGTAAACTGATATTGAAATATGAGCAATAAAAACTTATTGACTGTGGTATTAGCTGATATTTCAAATCAAGAATCCCCACAAGTAATACTTTTAGGAGCGCTTCAGAAAAGGGAGCAGAGAAATTATCTACTAGCATGCAATAACAGATTTTAAAGAAAAAAATTCTACCTAACAGTAAGAAAACAGAATATTTTAAGAAAATGACTGAGCCCTGGGTGAGTGTCAAGATGGAACTCAGAATTAGAATCCCCAGTACAGCTTTCAAATGGAAATAATTTGTTGGCTATGAACAGGATATTTGAAAACAATAGGAAGATATCATCTTGACTATGATTTTTTATTGAGATTCATTTTCTCCAAATATATTACTGCATGTGCACTGTTCAGCCCATATGCTCTGTACTTATAAATCTTAGGTTCAGTGTTACAGATAAAAAGGAATCCATAAAATTCTTCACCTCTATATCTTTTTAATAAAAGGAGTACAGTATCCACACAAGACAAAGCTGTTTTCAGATTGGGTGGTTTGTATGACACAAACAAATATAAGCAATGATAGGGCTTCTTGTGAAGTAACTTGATAATCCATCTTTCCATTTTCCTTTGTTATATATATTTATATTAAAATGGTTTCATCGATTACGTCTAGGCAATGTGTTTTGGCCTCAATTTATTTCCATTGAACATAAGATTCTAGAGTTAAAATTATTTCTATGTTTTTCTTTGCATCTACTTTGGGAAATGATAGTTACATTTATTTGTAGCTTTTAATATTCTATTCTGAAAGCAAATTGCAGTCATTCTTCATGTAGGCTCAAACATCCCTTGTAAAGTTAGCAAAGTTCTACCAAATTTCCATTGGTTTGGGGCTTAAAATATTAATTATCTTGAAGTAAGGACTATTTCATTTTAAAGATGATACTCATTATATTTATTTAGGCCATACCCTAATAACTTAGCAATTATTACAAGTCACTTTTATTGAAAATTTTCAATGTGCCCATCACCAAAAAAAATTGTTGATTTAAGAATATTTCATTCAAATCTAAAAGCACTATTATCATAATATCTTATGCTTTTCCATAATGTAAAGGTCTTTTGATGCTTTAACTCTTCAAAATAAGGCCATTATAGTAAAAATTTAATTAAAACATAAGCTTTTCTGCATGTGTTTGTGTATATATTTTGAAACTGATTTATTACAAATTTTATATCTTATGATTTTAACTTAAGGGAAAACAATATGATACACGTTAAAGAGGTCATTTCCATTTCTCAATGCAAGGTAATTATAGCTGTAATTTTTAGTGCTATGCTAGACAGTGCGGCTATGATAAAATTCATTAAAATTCCATTAATGGGATCTTGGCTAGGTTAGCCCATGTAAGTTAAGCAATCAAACTGGCAAACTTAAAGTCATATCACTAGCCTACTTTGTTCCTTTTTCATTGCACTCTTGTCTCCTTGGCTTTCTACTCTTCCGTGAGTATACCACTGAAGTATGGACGCATGTCTGTCCTTTCTCCTCTCTAAGTAATTATCATCTTCTGTTCAAGGAATTCTTGTCTTGACTGTCCTTTTCTTCCAACTTCTTCCACGTGCTACTACTATATTGGTGTATTAAACACATCACATCAGAACTAAAACTTCTAAGGGCAATATGTGTTATTTATGATATTTAATGCTTATATTCTAAAGTCTGACAAATAACACAGGCAGCAAAGTCTATCTAGTAAGTAAAGCAAAGTAATTTCAGTTGTTATCTTTTTAATGTGCACCATTAGGGACAGTAAAAACATTACTTAAATTAAATAATCCATGTAAAGTCTTCAGCATAGCACCTAGTAAATAGCAATCAATTAATATTAGTTACGATAAACATTATAAATATTAAATGTTATTATCATTTATTTTTTGCGTGTTGACCCAGTTGTAGATTCTCATTGTTATTGATGCAGCAATTGTTTCTCAATGATTAAGCAGGGTGCACATATCTGGCCATACATTTCAATTCAAAACAGTTGCCAACCCTGGTTGATGACTAATGACTGCCTATTCTTTTTGTTGAAAATGATTTTGAGAATAAATCTGGCTAGGAGCATGTAATGCAGTAGTTTAGTAATGTCTGTAACGCGCAATGCCAGAATGCATTCCACATGTATGATATACTTGTAGAAATGGTGCTTATTTAAAATGGAAAAAAACATAAACTCATACAACGTTTCTCTGGTCTGAAACAAATTGTTGGTATCTCCATTGTTCTTCCAGTCGGGGATAACAATAAAAATAGTGAAGATAAATACTTCCTTGAAAACTAAAACAAAAATTATAATGCTAAAAGTCTGTGGTTTAAAATAAGATCTGTTAAGAAGACAGTAAACTCCAAGTTTATTTAAGCACTTTAATTATATAAGTAAAAATATATATCTGAGCACTCTTATTCAGGGTTATTTTATTAGATGTTTTCTTCACAACATTACTAATTTTTTTCTCAATGGCAATGGACTTATGTAATAAGATTTTCCTTTTCTGCGTGTATTTACGCCTAATTATCAAGAATATCCTTGGCATTAATAATGCAAATTTTAATTACAAGTTAGAAAATTGATGCACTCTTTCAGCTACATTATTGCAATGGCTTCCTACAAAGTGGGATTATTTGGATAATAATCTCTTGGGTATCCTGAGTTTTGTTTTAATTGTTTTCGGTTTTTTCTACAGCTCTGCACTGTGGCTTAGAACTTAGTTTTTGTTCATAAACAGCGAATAGTGAATTTGAAAAATTCATGTATGATACAGTACAGATACCTAGATAAATTATTTTGTTTTAGAAGAGATAGAATAGATAGTAACAACTTAATAAATAAATTCCTGTCAAATTGACATACATATTGATTCTTTGCTTCTTTATTTTACAAAGCGGTGATCATGACTGAATATTTGTTGGACTGATTTCAAGACATCTGATAAAATGGTAGCTTTCTTTGTACGTTTTACTGCAAAAGGATTGCTTTCAATTTCAGAGATTGAGTAGCTTCTAGAAAACTATTTAATGAAACAATTGTCAATTTTCTCTCATCATGAAACAATAAAGAACAATAGTCATTTTAGGTTGAATAGAAGATAGGTATGCTTCAAGAGCCAGAACCTTGGATTAAAATTTATGATAACCAGGTACAAAAAAATTATACGAAGTTCTGTTTTTGATATAGGTTGAGATAAAAATCACCTCAAATGAACTGAATTTCGATGACCTTCACATCGATTTGTCTTGTTTGAAGGAGAGGGTATCTTAGTGTAATCATAGCCCTGCTACCCAATTCTTGTTAAATTATTAGGAATTACACTTTTTGGCCAAATTCAGTTTGGTATAGAAAAAGGGATTGGCTTAACTGCACATTTTTCGGTACATAAATTTGAACGTGAAGATGTAGGTGCTATTAGGAAGCTCCCTTGAGCTGACAACTTAAATGGGGACCTGTCAAGTGTCAAACAGGTGACAGCTATTGTTCTATACTAACAGTAAAATGCCATGTTTCCCAGCTCTCATGTCTTGCTGTGTATCGAAATCACCAGGGGAGCTTGTTAAAAATATAGACGTCCAGGCTCCAGGCCAGACCTATTGAATAAGAATCAATCTCTATCACAGAATGCAAGGACCTTTTATGTTTTCAGTAGCCCAAGTGGTTTTGAAGTTGTTTCAGAACTACTGAAACAGTAAGTTCCTCATTGAAATACGGAGGCATTTCCACATTAGAATTAGTCATACTTCTGAAGAATTTGGAAACATTTTTACTTGCATTTTTATAAATGAAGTTCCAGTAAAGAAAATTTGAAAATTATGGAGTATGTGATACCAAAATAATAGCAGGGATTGTCTGGGGTGGGAATTAAATAATCATTGTGAAGAACTTCAACTTTTTGAAACCTTTGTAGCATCTTTGTTATTACAAACTTTGATCTACTTTTATTTGATTCCCTATGTCAGTTGGAAATAAGACTCTCTAGGGGCCGGCGGGGTGGCGCAGAGGTTAAGTGCGCACATTCTGCTTCTCAGAGGTCCGGGGTTTGCCGGTTCGGATCCCGGGTGCAGACATGGCACCGCTTGGCACACCATGCTGTGGTAGGCGTCCCACATATAAAGTGGAGGAATATGGGCACGGATGTTAGCTCAGGGCCAGGCTTCCTCAGCAAAAAAAAAGAGAAAGACTGGCAGTAGTTAGCTCAGGGCTAATCTTCCTCAAAAAAAAAAAAGAAAGAAAGAAGACTCTCTAAAGTAAAAGATATATGTTCTTGTCTTGAGAAACACTATGAAAGGTTGGGGGGTGGGGGGGGTAGTGTAGTGGGCTTAGTAAGAAAGTAACGCAGAGGAGAAATTTCCCTGAAATCATATGGCCTGCAGAAAGAAATGAAGTGAAGCTTGCTGAGCCAGCTCTGGATGCAGAAGTGTATCTGAGTTTTTAAGACTTATGACAGTTTCTCAGCATCAACCTTATTTAGTTGTTTTTTTTTTTCGCCTAGTAACATGCTGTCAGATTTCACTGCTGTATTTATTATACAACAGGTAAGTGTCAAATTGTGAGGACATGCTTGGATTTGCTAATAGGGATACACATAGGTAAGCACTGTGTAGGAAAAGAAAAATAGGAAATTAAAGTATTTATTTTAGTTTAGAAGTTTGATGTAGATTAATAATCTATTCGATTAATCAATTATTAGGTCGTTGCATTCAAGAGAAGTTTAAGATATGTCTCTAAACTCTGGAAGTATATAATCTAGTTGAGAAGGCAAAACTTAAAACAACAATACATTATACAAAGCCATATTTCATTACGTGGTTATATTTGCAATGCAGATGAAAATAAAGGAATTCAAACGTGAGATAAATCATTAAAGACAGGAGTAATGTTGAATCTCACTGTGTTTAAATAAGTACAGTGTGAATAGGCAGAGGGAAAGAGAGAAGATATTCAGATGAGAGGAACTATATGGACAAAGTGATGGTAATGAGAATAGTCCAAGTGTATTGTGGGCTGCCTAGAGGAGAGGCTGTGCAAGTTTAAGTGGGAACATTTTGGATGGTAAAGTCAACATTAGGTGCTAAAGTTATCATAAAGGCAAAAATCTCATCATCAAAACCAGCCTTAAAATCAATTAAATGACCCGCAAAGAACAACTTACGTGGTTTTAAACACACAACTCTGTGGAGTGTTTGTTTATATAAATACGTAGTGTATACAATAATATGCAGTCTATACTAGGCACATAGGTAAAATACAATTTTATAACATTTAAATCATATCACAGACAGATGAAAAGAAAAGTTCTTAGAATTGACTTTGTATTTGTAAGATACAAAGCTGCAACCTGTCTAGAGTAGTAAATAAAATAAGTAAAGAAAGGAAAAGGTTAACATCACAAGTGTCTATTCTGTGCCGGATGCTCTGTTAGTCTCTCTGTGAATGGATCATCTGTTCTTCATGATAGTACCTTGAGGGAGGAACCATTTGAGCTAAAAATCATTATCACTATTTTACACATAAGACTACAAAGATTAAGTGGTTTGGGTAATTGTTGAATCTGGGGTTGAAACTAAGGTCTCCAGGAATGCAAAAGCCTTGCTGTGGTATGACACCACATTTCTTTCCTAGCACCAAGAAGAGCTTTCAACATATTGTTAACTGAAAGACCCTGGAGATTTCTGAAGAAATTAATGACATAGTGACAGCAACTTGTAAAATGAGATCAGTGAAATAGGTCAGAGTGGAAAAGAGATGCAAAAAGCTGTGCATCAGGTGATAAAAATCCCATCTTACAGTAATAACGTTAAGTGTTGGGAAGTACGTGGTTTTTCCGAGGAATAACTGATAGCCTGTCAAGCTCCTAAGTCCTCCTTCTAAATCTCTCTACTCAGAAAGTTTTGTTGTAGAACAACTGCCTAAGGAGCGGGGTGAAATAACAGAAACGTTTTAGAAAAGCCAGGCTCACACTATTATAATATCATAGAGTAAACATGGTTTGATCTTGACAGAAAGAATCCTGCTTTCTGACCTTACTGTATCGATACAAAGGCATTTGTATTTCAATATTTTTATTTTCTCTTAATTAACAATAGAGGAGACTCAAATTAAGTCTATTTTTAATCAAATTTTAAATGATTATTGTAAAGAGATTGGTTCATCTCATATCATCATCCTTTCACATCGTGATCATCGTATCACAATCAATGGTAGGAAACTTTGAGCAAAAATAAATCTATTTTAAAATTGATGTTATTCCATAACTTCAGGCTATAAACAATGGACAAATGGATGTTAGGAGTAGGGTGGACAGTTTTTCTACATAAAGGATATACTTCATTTCTGAAGCATTATACCAATTATAGAAGCCCAAGAACTTGAGAACAAACTTTCATTAACATGCTGCTGCTTCGCTGGTACCCATGGTACCTTAATAGTTTGCAAGAAGTTTACACTTGAAAGACACACTGGAATATTTAAAATTGAATAGAAGATTTCATGGAAGCACTATCTCAGGATCTCTAGACACTTATTGAACTACAGAAATCTCAATAACTGTTTTCATTTCTGCCACGGAGATAGTGAAATTAATGTCTGTAGATTCTCTCCTTACTCAGTGATGAGACATATGAAAGTGCCCCATCCAAAAGGGGAAAGCCATCTAGATAGCAAAATGATCTTTGATGGGACAGAGTATAAAAGTACTAAGTATGATGATCATCTTAGCTAATTGCAGAGCATTAAAATTTATGAGTTTGGCAAAAATTCTGTAATTGGTGTGGACACTGAAATGCAATTCCTTCAACGAAAGATACGGTATGGAGAAATTTCTTTAAAACAGACTGTTTTTTGCTTTAAAAAAGTATCTTATTATTTTCAAGACTTTGAGAAAATAAACTATAAGTATTACAACAAGATATTGAAAGAGTGCATCATTATAGTTTTGATGCATCTTTTTAAAGACAATGTACATCTTGGTGTGCAGTAAAAATATAACTTACACAGCCATTATGCATTTGCTATTCGTGAAATCAAGTTTATTAGACTTATTTGTATTTATCAGCATTGGAGCTGAAGTCCTATCAATTTCTAAAATGATTTAGACAATTCAGTGTTCTATGATCCCCAAATATGAATCATACAAAACAGATCTCCCAGAAGGTCCAACCTTGCCTGCCAGTTTGCCAACACTGTTCAAGAATTTGTTCTTTGTGAAGCTATAAGTGCACATGGGAGACTTTAGTGATACACACTAATATCTCTGGTTCTCCTGCTAGACGGACACATGAGAGATTATACTTCCTCGCATTCTTGAGTTCTGCCATGACCATGAGATTTGCACTGGTCAACAAAACATGAGCAGAGATATTTAAATGCCTGTTCTCCTCTCCTCCACTACTGCCGTGGTTCTGGGGCACTTGTTCCTGTGGGGTACGAAGCTCAGCTATCATTGACAACCTCTGTGGTCTCCAGGACCCATAGCCAACTTTGCAGGAGCAAGAAATAAATCTTTATATTTCCAGTCCTTTAAGACACTGAGTTTGGAGACTGTTGGTTATTGCAGTTAACCTACATTAACCTGAATGGTATACTACGAGACCTCTAGGGATAATTCTAATTTGAAGATGCCAGACCTTACTTTGAAAGTAAGGAAAGTCTGTGTTTAATTATCTTCCTAACCTCAGTACCTAGCCTATGCCAGCAGTGTAGGAGGTTATTGGTTAATGAAAAAAGTTAAATAAATGATCAATGTAACATGTAATATAGATGGACAGCCTCTTAAAAGGGCTTTTTAAAAAGGCAATAAAAGTGACATAAGATTAAGTAAGGATAAGCAATTAACAACAATAATAAGAGTTGAAATTTATGGCAGTCTTACAAGTATCTGGTGCTATTCTGCATGCCTCCCATACATTACCATATTTAATCCTCACTATATACTTATGATATAGATATTAACATCATCCATATTTTACAGATGAGCAAGTAAAATCAAACTTTTACTCTGGAAATATAAGAATAAAAATTATATTATTATAAAACTGTTCAAAACCATTAAGAACCTAAACAGCATGAAAAATAACCATTCACCAGATTCTAGTGTACTAGAACAAGCTGGTAGAATCTAAAATGTTCTAGTTTACACAATTGTTGTAAAATAAGTGAAATCATTACAGAAGTCCCCCCCTTATCCAAGGGCGAAATGTCTCGTGATCACTAGTGGATGTCTGAAACCATGGATAATGCAGAACCCTATATGTTCTGTTTTTTCCTATACATACATACCTATGATAAACTTTCCTTTACATACACACATATAATAAAGTTTGATTTATAAATTAGGTACAGTGAGAGATTAATAACACTAACTAATAATGAGAACAATTATAAATGTACTATAATAAAAGTTACCATATATCTTAGCAAACTCAGCATGCAATTTTTTTCTTATTAAAGTGATAACTTTCACCTTTTCACTTAAAGAAAGCACGTTACAGCTTCTCCTTGGCATATCAGAATTGCCAGTGTCACTAAGGGTTACGTGAACAAGCACTGTGAAACTGTGGCAGTCATCTGATAACCAAGATGGCCACTAAGTGACTAACTGGCAGGTAGTGTAAATGGCATGGATCTGTGGGACAAAGGGATTCAAGTCCTGGGTGGGTTGGAGATAGAGATAGCATGAGATTTCATCATGCTACTCAGAACAGCATGCAATTTAAAATTTATGAATTGTTTATTTCTGGAATTTTCCATTTAATATTTTCAGACCACTGAAACTGACCACTGACTTCGGGTAACTGAAACTATGGAAAGCAAAACCACAGATAAGGGGAAACTAGTGTATATCCTAGAATACAAGGGAAATTATTCAGAAGTATTTATATGAATTCCTGAATGCAATCCTGTAATTTGATCACTATGTGAGAGGAAGTTCTGAGTTCTTGAGGTTAACAGTAAGAAGATACTCAGGCTTGAACAAAAGATCCTCGGTGCCTTGAAAGACAGAGAATACTGAGCTAGATGAACCTAGCTTCTGAATTAGAACAACTCTTCTTATGTGCTAAGAAGAATTTTATTTCTTTTTACTTATGATTTTCCTTATTTATCCGTATGTACCTAGAATTGTCAAGTGCGTATTTATTTAAATCCTGACTTGGTCTTGAATTTAATTACTTTTTCCGTTAAAGGTGTTGAATCACAGCTATCAATCTTATGTCCCCAGTGGTAAATGCTGGGCTTCCATATGCTGATCTACATTCTTAACTTGGCAATTGAGTAGGAGATGATGCTTGAAGCCATTTCTGTAATTGTGCAATCAGGCATGGCAGCTCTCGTTCCTTCCTATTAAAAATCACATACTCTCTTTTACTTACATCCTTATTAGGTCAATGTATTAGTTTTCCATCACTGATGTAAAAAATTACCATACACTTAGAGGTGTAAACAACACAAATTTATTATCTTACAGTTCTGTAAGTCACAAGTCTGGTATAGGTTTCACCTATAAATCAAGTTGTCAGCAGGCTACATTCCTTTTGGAGGCTCTAGGGAAGAATCCATTTGGTGCTCATTTGGACTTTTGGCAGGAATCATTTCCTTGAGATGGTAGAACAAAGGTCCTTGTATTAATCAGAGTTTTCCAGACAAACAGAACCAATAGGATATAGATAGATAGATAGATAAGTAGAAAGACATTTATTATGAAGGACTGGCTCCTACAGTTAGGGAGGCTGAAAAGTTCCAGCCTGCAAGCTGGAGGCCCAAGAAGACTGGTGGTGTAGTTCCTCCAAACCTAAAGGCTTCAGAGCCAGGGGAGCCAATGGCATAAATCCCAATTCGAGTCTGAAGGAACCAAGAACCAGGAGCTCTGACGTCTAAGGGCAGGAGAGGTTGGATATTTTGGCTCAGGCAGAAAGAACAAATTTACCCTTCGTCTGCTTCTTTGTTCTATTCAGGCCCTCAACGGATTGAATGACACCCACCTGAGTTGGAGAAGATGATCTTTACTCCGTGTACAAATTCAAATCTAATCTCTTCCAGAAACAGCCTCACAGACACCCAGAAAAGAAGTTTACCAGTGATCTGAGCATCCCTTAACCCAGTAACATTGATATTTAAAATTAACCAGCATAGTCCTCATTTTATAGCTGGCTATAAACTGGGACCCATTAGCTGCTTCTGGAGGCTGCCACATTCCTGGTCTCCTTCCTCCATCTTCTAAATCAGACATCAAAGCCTTCTCAACTTGCATTTCTCTGACCTACCTTTCTTTCATCCTCTTCCACTTTTAAAGACTAGACTGGGCCCACCCAGACAATGCAGGATAATCTTCACATCTCAAGGTCCTTAACTGTATCACATCTGCAAAGTCTCTCTTGCCATATATGACACAGTTTTAGGTTGTGGGGATTTAGCTGTAGATGTTTTTTGTGTGCCATCATTCTGCATAGGAGAGCCAACGAAAGTTTGTTTCCTAGAATTGTTCAGACTTGGTAGGTTACATCAGATAGGAGGAGTATCTTAAGAGAAGATCATTCAGCAATGTTTTCAGTAAATGCTTTTTTGTCATTTACCCTATAGCCAATGAAAAGATGTGTTTGCATTTTTTTCTGCACATGAGGAAATTAGATAACAGTGAGTTTCTTTTTTAATTTTAATTCAGTGAAATCAGTATGTAACGTATATTTGTAGTACTTGAAATTTGAAAATCATTCTCTACGTTGTTACTAAATAATCTATTTTTAAAAATCGTTGACGAGGAGAAGCATTTGTCTTTCTTTTCTCTCAGATTACAAACAAGAGCTAAACTTCTCAGAGCAATTGTTGGTCTTAGGGAAAACTTCAGAACTATGACACTGACCCAGACTAAGTTCTCCAAAAAGCTGTACCCAAATGACACGCCCAGTGGCCTATTTTTACTCTATTGCATAGGTGATTGGCTGCAGGCCATTACTTTAATTCGAGATGATTCAAAAGCCACGATTATTAGAATCACCTGGAGAGACTGTTAAACAATGCATACCTGCCGGACCACAGCCTTTGTTGCATGAGAGTTGTATTGGGGAGGAGATTCCAGGTATCAGGTGAATGCATTGTATACTAATGTTTGAGAGCCGGGACTTTCCTTTCAACTCAAATACTTATTTTGAATATTAAATAATGCTAATACTTTGTGGAAATGTATTTCCTATGTCATGTTACTAAGCATTTCCTTAGACCTTTAGGGTTACTCCTTTTAAACAATTTGTTACTCCAAGTGAATGATTTATAAGAGAGAACCTAAATACACTAGAAAATTTGAGATGACAAGATCTCTGACTAGGAGTTAAAAGATCTGAGTTTAAGTCCTGACTCTGCTACTCCCTAGGTTATAACCCTAGACAGAATACTTCACCTCTGTTGGCCTCAGTCAGGTGAATTTTAAACAACATGGTCTACATCTCTTGTTTATAGATCCACTTATTGAATGCCTGATCTGTGCTATACAAGAAGCATAGAATATAGCACCTTCCATTAATATCGTATCAGCTGGTTGGGAAATCACACCTGTATACAACAATTGGTTACACAAGAAGTGTCATCATGAGGTCAAATTTATGTTTAGTATATATTATTTAGTTTATAAGTGTGATTGTAGATTAGAGAAGGGAGAAATCATTGAGAATTTAGTGGATTATGGTAGGTATAGGGAAGTAAGTCTTGGGCTAAGCCTTGGAGGATGTGTAGAGTTTGGATAAATGAGAGTAAAGAGTTACTGTGGAAGAATTAAACAAAGCATAAGAAAAACCATAGGAAAAAGCAATTATCACCATATGCTCTTAAAACAGTAATGCCATTGATCTAGGCTGAAATTATTGGTAGTTAGGAAGTGTGAAAGCTTAGGTGAACCGTATATCACAGGACTTTGCAAACTAAAATGCTTAGGTTGAATCAGTTAGGTTAATGAGGGAAAACTAGTTTATGTGTAATTGCAGGGAACAACATACAGCTAAAGTCTTAGATAGGCTTCTTTATCATTCAGGGCACACAAGAAATGAGAGAATATGGAAGTTGTTTTGAGATTGGTATAGAAATGCAGATGTAATGGATTGAGAGTGACTGTCATAGGACTTAATGGTAGAATAAATTGAAGAGAGGAGGTGAGGGAAAGAATTGAAGATGACTCTAAGACTTGTAATATAGAAAACTGAGAAAATTGGAAAAGTTAACACAATCCAGAATTTGAATGGTTTGGTTTTCAACATGCTAAGTCTAATATGATAATGGGATATAAAGCATAAATATTGAAGAACAATGGGCCTAGGTGATAAGGTACAATATTCATTGGGATAGAGTTAAAAATGGCAACACTTGGCATACTTCCTGGAGTTTTCACTTTGACAGGGATGGAGCTGGCTGGTAATCAGCTGCTGATAATGGCAAATGTTAAGTCGTAAAAAAGAATGAAAGAGTAAGTGTACTTTAGGTAGAGCAATTGAGGAAGGCCTCTTTGAGCAGGTGACAACTGAGCACAGATTTGAATATTGATAAGAGACTTGAGACTTTTCCAGGCAGAAGTTGCTTAATGCTTGAAGGCTCTGATGTGAGAACAGGGTTGCTTGTTCCAGGAAGAGCAAGGTCAGTGTGGCTGAAGGGTAGTGAGTGCATGGTTAGAGATGAAGTCAGAGAGAAAAGCTGGGGCCAGCAAACGTTTGTTGTATGACTTAGTGCATGATTCATTCTAGGTACATACGATGTGGGAATCTAAAAAGAACTGAAATGTAGTTTAGTTAAATCCCTTTCTTTTGCAAATGAAGATGCTGAAACCAGATATCTAAGGAATATATACAAATTTACACTAAAATTTTTACTAAATTTGGAAGAGCTAGGAATCTGTCTATTATTCTTTCTTTTACTTAGCAATCTTCCAACCTGTTTTATGTCTTTGCCCAAAAACAGTAGAGTGTCATTACTGCATCAAGGTATCTGAAATGATCATTAAGAACTGCAATTGTGAAGGTTTGGAAAACATGGGTTTCTTGGCTCTAATCCTTATGTTTATATTTTTCTATTTGCATTTGTTCTCCCCACACTCTTTTAATGTCAAAGCAACCTTGAAGAGGAAAGAGCTCACAAGGGTAGCCTATGGGAAGGGGGATTGGGGGGTTAGGGAAATCACTTTCCATTGCTTTGCCAGGTGGTGCATATGGGCACATTAAATCTGGAAACTAATCATGCCTTTTGAAAATGATTTGCTGATGTATTTCTGTAATACATTGTAGGTTCTTGGCATTCTTTGTGTAATTATTGTATCTTGTCTTTTCCCCTTAGTTATTTGTGTTTTGCTCATGTTGTATGCCTTTTAAAAGTGGGTATGACTAAATAGATCCCAGTATCTGGAAATAAACATTCTGACATTTCAAAAAATTACATATGCCAGTAGTAAAGAGTTATATTTCTTTATTATATATTTCCATAACTTCATTATTGATTTTATTCATATTTCCCTGAGTATTTTAAATCAGAATGCTAATTCAGAACATCTCCAGATCATAGCATTAAATTTTCTTTTTTTTCAACTTAGCACAATATAAAAAAGTAAAGATTCAGTGAATTGTCAGGATCAACCTTTCTTAAGAAGCAAATAAGTTTGGCTAGACATCTATAATCAAGTATCTTCTGTAAAATTTTGATGCTGCAGGAACTCTTTCTTTGATGATAACTAATCTTTAGATTAGATATTTTTCCAAACTCAATCTGTGCCAATAGTTGCAAACATAGATGAGAATTGGGACTTTCTGTGTTATTTCTAGTAACAAGTATAGACAGCCTTGATTCTTGTTGTTTTATATTTTATTTTCTTTTGTAAGATAATGGTCCACAAGGAAGTAACTTGAGGGGTAGGGAAAGAGGAAAAGAATGATTTGTAGAATTCTTGAAGGTGAGCCAGTATGACACCTACCTTTTCGGATTAGGGTGCTAAGTTTTCCAGAAAAGTGATTCATTCAAGGTCACACAAGTAAGTAGAAAATCCGAGTATGCATGTTTTGATTCCTGCCCAAAGCTAGTTTCTCAATACTACTGCTAGTAATAGTACTAATTGGGTACATAAACTTAACTGTGTCCAAAAGTGATTTGTGTGAAATTACAGAGATTAAACATTTTCTCTTTTTTATGGGTACTGTCCAATTTAGACATTTTTGTGAAGATTTCATTCTGGAGGTAAGTTGCATATTCATAGGCAACAATGATTTCCTTGAAAAACATCCATCATGGATACAAACTGCTCAAAATCTTCCAATGGCTTTTAATTGCACTTATAATAAATTGCCTGTTTTACTCTGGCCTATGAAACCCTACACAACCGTGTGAGTCCACCCCTAATTCTTTCCATTTATTCTCAACCACTTTTCCCCTTGCCCATCCATGCTGGGTTTCTGTTCCTTAGATACACCAATTGCAGTTTGCGGTAAGAATTTTGCACTAGCTCTTCTTTCCTCCTGGACCATTTTTCCTCCCGTGATCTTTATTAACATGGTCAATTCACTCTTGATATTCAGGTCTCAGTTTATATTTCATCTCAAGAGACTTTCCTTCGTCACCTCATCTAAAGTAGCTTTCCAGTCACTCTCTGACAACACCCCGCCTTGCTTCTCTGCACAGCAATCACTGCTTTCTAAACCTTTTCTGTTAATTTACATATTGTTTAGATGCTTCTTTCTTTTTAAAATACATTGATTTTTGCAATGAAAATGGGTATTGGGATCGTCCCTGTTATGCTTGTCATTGTGGATCCCCAGTGCTCGGACAAGTGTCTGACACACAATAACAGTCCATATAGTGTGTTAAATCAAACTACGTCATGAAAATCGCATAAAGATAGAATAAAATAGAGATGTAAACATAGACAAAGGAGGAACCTTTCTATTATTGCAAGCCCTTCTAATGAGAGACACAGAGGGCAATAGGAAAAGTGTTGGTATCAGAACAAGAAAAATCAGGTGATTATGATATTATTGGGAGAACAAATGGGAAATTAACATATCAGACATGAATAATTAGTCATAGTCTTTGACCTCAGGAGTTATGTTTATTATTGTTTTCCTGTTAATATGTATGCACACATATATGTGCACTGCATTTTCTAACTATTCTAAAAGGAGCATGTGTTACACTTTATAATCAGTAAAAACACTTTTAAAAAATTACATTTTTAAAAAACACATTTAAAAATGACATAGAATGAATAAAATGGAGGGACAGGCATTCATTCTTACAGTTAAAGGTATAACAGAAAGGACATAATAAACATACCATTGAAAATCTTAGTTGATGTTTGATTGAGAACACCAGACGCAATGTAATCAACGTTTTGCTTAATTCAGACATTGATATCAATCTCTTGATAAGTTTCCTACTGGTAATAGTTGGAAGGAATTGAGAAATGTGGGCTCAGCTGGCATGGATAACAACACGGAGGCAGTTTTGTTTTTTTGCCATTAAATTCATGGATAGAATTCTATTTTATCTATCCTCACCAGTTGCCTGTTTTTGCTCCAAATACAGACAGCTTCCAAAAGAGTCAACTCATAATAAGCTTGTGAAACACCCTGTGGTTTTGTTCAAGGGTAGTGAATAGATTCTTAATCACTGTAATTTAGCTTAATATTAACCTTGCAAAAAGTATCTCACTTAACAAAGCTTCAAACAAAGATTTTTAAGCAAATCTATTTATTTCAGTAAAAGAAAAATGTCAGAATGTAATTGGAAAATATGTTTTTGAAGACACCAATGTGCGAATATGTTTGGAAAATATATTTCAGATGTAAGTTTATCATTGATGAATTAGAGAAAAAGGCAATGATAAAACAGCATGAAAATGAGGGAAAGTTAATAAATTTGGGGAAAATGAGATTACAGAGACAAATGGATATCAATAATCCATTCTCTCTTTCTTCACCTTTATGTAAATTAAGTGGTTACAGAACACTTTTAACTTTGTAAGTATTTGAAAATTTATCGGTAGTGATTATTTGGAGTAAAATTTTGCAAATTTGCTAAGTTTTTGGCTTTTTCCTCCTGACTCTCTAGCTGTTCATGCGCTTTATCAATTTTGGATAACATTGGAGAGGTTGCAGGCATTCAGCATGAACTCTCGTGTACTAGGAGGTAGCAAATTCTGGATTGAACACAGAGGCACTCATATGTGTTGAATGAAAAGAGAGTTCTGTAGTCAAATGAGTTTAGGAAACTAGGTTTGACACATATAAAAGTTCTTATTCTGTTCTAATTTTCATTGTAGACATTTTCAGAACCGTTTGCATACATAAAACTAAGCATACACCAAGAAACATGAGAGCTGCTAAAGACATACAGAACCTTGTATCCACTTGGAGTGTGAAATTATAGGTATCTAGATGAATAATGATCTGGTCCAACTGAAAGATACGTCAAATGCTGGCAATAGGGAATTTCTGAAACACGTTTTTCCCTTAGCTTTCACATCTCCTAGCAGAATGCCTTTAGTTTTGAAATGGCATGTTGGATGGAAGCCCCAAAGGGATCTTTATCCTAAAAATGATCTACTCCTAACTGGCCTTTTCCTCATCAAGCAACTGATCATTCATTATGTTTGGTAGCAGTTTGAAGGGAGATTTCTCAGATAATTATCTGTCTATCAAAGGTAAATCTCTTATGTTGTAAGTTCTCACCTGATAGTTCATTGAAGAGGTACAGGTGCAATAGTTGAGAGCATAGTCTTTGGGACAAACAACCTTAAATTTCAAACTAAGCTTGATTACATAGTAAGCTATGGTCTTCAATATGTTCCAAAAACCTTTTGAACTACAGTGTTCTCGTTTGTAAAAGGAGGCTAGTAATAGGACTATATCAAACATAAAACAAAAAATAAAATGAAAAACAACAATAACAAAGACGAAAGCTGAGCACAGGCCTGGGATAAGGATAAGCCTGAAGTAAATGAAATAAATAGTTATTATTTTTTTTAATTCTTAGATTTCAGTGAGGGCATGTGATAGAGTACAGAGCTATTTCGAGCAAAAGTACTCCTCCCCCAAACATGTGTTCACTGCAATCCGTTTTTAAATTACTCATTTTATATCAGTTTTTGAAAGGAGCCTGTTGCTTTGTTTATTTAAAGTGAAAAAGACTGGACAAAAGACAGCATTTTTGTTTTCACATACATGTTTTGTCATTGTTTAGACAAAATTGTTATCTCAGTGCATTTTTTCTTGGGCTGCTCTGTTTCTACTAGAAATTTGTTGGCAAAAACAAATCCTCTAGCAATTCTCTACTTTCTTCTTCTGCCAGAAAGTCAGTGAAGCTCTGAGGGTTTGGAATCTTCTGTACACCATTGTTGTTCTCTGTAATTATTTACGTGACATAGTCTGCCATTCTTCCGATCTTTGCACTAACATATGCTGTGAATGAGACAGAGCACATAGCAGGGCAGACAGTGTATGAGGTATCTAGCCTAAAAGTTCGAGACTAAACAATGAGGATTATGACTATTAAATTATTAAATAATAAATATTACGACTATTAAAACTTTCATGACATCATTGATCAAATGGACAAACAAATATTTAGAATATTTAAATAGATGTACTTCTTAGTGGCAGAAAAATGTGTGTGTTTATATTTAGGTATACATGACAGTGTCACATATCTGGTCTACGTTGTAAGTTTAGGTCCTAAATTGCATTCTAACCTGAGGCTGTTGATGGCACTTTCCCATTTTTCTATTTTTCTCTCTCTTATGTTTTCATCCAAGTATTTCCTAGTTCATTTCTAGCCTAATATAATTTTCAGTGCCCAATTATATAAAAGAAGAGATAAGGTTTTGATTTATTGGGGAGATGTTTTTATTAACTCAAAGTTGATTTTAAGCCACTAAAAAACTGTAGTAAAGTCAGAGTGTTTCTCTTATAAGACTTATGTGTTAAAGGTCTTGTAAGAACTAATTTTTTTGTTTTCCCATTAATTAGTTAAATATATAATGAAAACATAAAGAATAAATTCTAATTATCCTAATTTTATTGATTTTACTAATTATCTACTTATTATATCTGATTTTATCTATATTATGATTCTTAAACATGTTATTTAATTTTAATCATAGATAATGTGTCCTCTTTTTTTTTCTGTAAAGCCATTTGGTTTTATGATTTCTTCTTGGGGAAGGTAAACATGTTGAAGGAAGTCAATTTATGTTTTAAACTATTGAACTATGGAGATATTGCACATAGAGAATGAAATTACTCATGTAGATTCACATAGAGGAATCTATTTTTAAGTGGAAATCAAGGCATCCGATGGAAAAGCAAATGAAATTTAATGTTGTTTACATGTTGATTTCAATTAAAACTTATTAGCTGTATATATTAAGCTAATTTCATTTGTTGTTTTTTTTAATCTTAGAAATCCTAACATTTACTGTATTGATAAGGCTCATGCTAAGTCTGTCAACATCTTGGCAGCTCGCCTCAAGGTCTGAGCATTTTCTTCTCCTTTATGTCTTGTTTTAATCTTCATGTAATTTAAAATAAAATTTTCATCACCTCATCTGCTAAAGTAGCTCAAAACAAATTATGCTAAGGCCTTGGCTAAGATTGACTTGCCCTGAAACCCTCTTCTTTGATTTGTGTCTTCCATTTAATATTGAATTTAAACTTTGCTCCTTCCCATATTTATAGCTACCTTATTTCATTGTGCAATTCTATTCTCTCTTTAATTTTTGAAATATATGCTTACTCTATCCCTTGCCACTGCATACACTTCCTTCATATTTGAAACCATGTTAATCTATCTATTACTGAGATTTCTCTGGATTAAATCATTATTATACCATCAAAACAAAAATTATACTTATTCACGACAGAGCCAGAACCCATGGAAAGATTTCCTCATTTTTCTTCCTTAAATAAATACAAGAAAATCAAGCTGCTTTATTTGTTTGAAGTTGATCTGAATTTATTTTTGTGAATGACATCCCAGACTTATTTCCTAAAAGAATGACAACTTTGGGGTCTATGAGAATATACATGTCTTTAATGATATAAACATATTATTGTTAGAAGTTTGTAGCTATTTTCAATCTGTAACCATTTGGAATTTTTGTTATTAAATGAGAAGTATGAAATTTTATATTTCAGGGCAATCGTATTAAAAATTGAAGTAATGACTATAGGACTTTAACAGGGAAAAATTATACCCATGACTCAGCAACTCAGAGTGAGTGTGGTAAATCCTCTGCTTAGAAGAAGACAAGTTGCAAATTATTTTTAGTCCAGGGAATTGTGTGCTTTAACAAGTGATGATGAGATGTTGGGCATTCCATGGTGTTGAGTCATTCTTTTGGATGGCAAAGTCCTCTGGCCATGAATGAAATTTGGCAGACTTTAAACCCAGGAAGAGCCAAAATTATAAATAGCTAATAAGCTGAATTATAGAAGTCCAAATAACCAGATGGAACTTTGAAGTTCACTTTAATTCAACAAACATATTTCAATGCTTCCATCATGGCCAGGCAGTGTACCAAGATAAATAAGACACAGTTCTTGCTCTGTAGGTGCACACAATCTAGCTATAGAGACATAGAGGTAAGAAGAAAATAAATTTAATATGTGTAATAATAGAAACAATGTAAAATAAATAGAAATAGCCTAGATAATGAAATCTTAGTAACAAAATATTTTTCCATTACGTGTTTTACAGAAAAGGCAATACTCCAGCTTTTCCTTTCTGTATTATCCCATTTGGAGTAAATTTTAATCTTTTCTAAATTTATCTCAACTGAAGCTTTTTGAAGCCAACTTTTTTATTTCTCTGCCATAATACTTCAGGCAAAATACCTTCTATAGGGAAGATACAGCTCTTCCACCACACCAGTTCACACATTCCTAACTCTTCCTCTAGCATTTAAATCTCTGGTAAATTATCAGAGTTACAAGGGGTATTTCTGATCCACTTTCAGGTAAAGTAAATGCTGGTGGACAAGTGCCTTATAGAAAGGGGAAGATAGCATAAGTCAATGTGTTTCACTCTGTTACTACCCTGCAGAGGTAGCATTGGCAAATGCTGTTGTATAGAATGCATATATGTCCTAGGAGTAGGTCAGAAGATTATGAGCTGTTTAAGGGCATTACACTTAGCCTATCACACCCAGTGGCAATGAGTCATTCTCCCTTTTTCCCTTCTCCAAAGGTATATTTATCTCATGGGAGTGTATGCCCGAATTTGCCTATCTTGGGCTTTTTTGTCTTGATGCTTAGAAATGGATATTTTGTTTCTAGCTTTAAAACTACTACAAAAGTAGGACTCATGGTCCCTATTTCAAATTGCATATACTGCTCAAGTTCAGATCATTGGGGGTATGCCTACTGGGCTGGATCTTCTAGGAGTTTCCAGACATAAAAATTTTAAGAGTGTCGTGGAAACATTATCATTGGGCAGAGGTTAAGCATGCAAGCTTGGCAAAATATCACCGTCTCACTCTGCAAGAATATGCGAGATACCAAGGGGAGAATCCTGCCTGTCACACGGATGTACTTCTGGGCCAGGGCTTCCTGACATCATGGCTGTTATGGGGTGGAGGGAATGATGGAGGGGGAGAAAGGATTACATGAAAGTAAAACCTGAAAGACGGCCTTTCACTCTATCTCTTTCTCCTCTGTAAATCATTACGGAACAAAATAGTCTATCTTTAGTCTACATAAGAACAAAAAGTGACCAGAATCTCCCACCTCACTCGTACATGGAATGCATCATGGTCGCTGGAGCACATTGAGGGCTCCAGCGTAATTTTGGCACTTTAGGGGCTCTTGTTATTGGTGGTTCTGAGGCAGTGGGACCTTGAATAGAAGAGGGACCTCTGCAAGCATCCAAAGTCTTAAGGGTGAATCAAGGGTAAGAGAGATTATGTGAGAGACATTTACAACTCTCAGAAATGTCTGAGAGCCCTTAAGAAAGTCTAGAGATCACAGTGACTTTGGATGTTTATGTGTTAATGGAACCTAGTTTTAATCTCAACAGGGTATTGCTTGGTGACAGAAGAGCTACAAAAGCAAACATTGTTCTTCTAATTTTATCTCAAAAGCCCTGAATATTTTTAATATTTACTTTAGAATCTCTGCCAAATTGTGGAGGCAAAGCCTGAGCTAAAATTATTATCACCGAGGAAAGAGGAAAGACTTGCACATAGTTTTCAAATTTTGCACTCTTGTGTATGTGTGAACATCAATATAGAATTTAAAAGTGGCAGCACAAAGTTAGCTAATTGATGAAGAGTTGACTGACTAAATTGGTTATGGTTTTTCCTTATACATATGAATGAATTTGAGGCTAAAATAGCTAAACTATCATTGTTATGCCACTTTCATTAGAGTTTGACCCACTTTTGAAAAACAAAAAATCAGGCAATAAAGAGTTACACAATTTTAATAAGTACCAACCACTGCCTGAATTTATCTTCGAGCATCACAACTGAAATTGGAACTTTCCAGATCACTTTAAATTAAATTGATTAATAATACATCATGTTAAAATGAATTTTTCATGGTTTGGGAGCTAATGTTCTCAATTATTTAGCAATGCGAAATGTAGGAAACTCAATACAAACAGCATGCAGGAGCTGATCTGTGAACTTTCCCTTAAAACAAGATGATAAATGGCCTATTTTTCTATCATACTAAAGCAATATGTTAATTTTTTTCTACTCTGAAAATATTTGCTCTCCAGGAAACCAAATCAGGACATGTACTGTGGTTACAAAATATAAGAATAATAAAAATGTTTGTAAAATTAAAAAAAATCTCAACCCTGAATGTATATAACAGGAGAATGTCTAATTAACAAATTCTTTAGGCATATTATCTTGTGCCTTTTGAGCTGTATTTCTACAATCATTTCAGTCTCACTCTGTTTTAGTGGAAATTTAAGTTTTTGGTATTTTCTCTTTGAAAGGATTGTATGGTTCTATACTTTTATTTAACATTGAATCTACGTTCCTTGTGTTTTTGTGGGAAAAAGGATGTTTACCTTAGAAGACATTGAAAAGAAAATAGTATGTCATTTACATTTTGAGCATTCTGTTCTTTGTAGTTAAAAATTGCTTTAAAAAGTTTCAGTAGTTAAGAAGAGAAATTACTACATTCTTTCTGGATGACAACTATGCAATGCTCACTTTTACCAGTGTTTCCAGAATCAGACAAGCACTAGGATGTTAATCTCCCCTCTAGGCAAGCATTTTAGTGTACTGATTTATAGGAGAGATGATGACCACAGGCCTTACATAGATTTAGACAAAGTAACTTGACAGGCTCTCTAGACTAGGGATCTGGAAGACACTGCTAATATCTCCTCATCATCTGCCCCAGCATTATCTACTCCATCAACCTCTCTTGCCTTAGTTTGCTTTGATGAGAACCACTTTGTGATGATGTAAACTTTGAATTATCAAGTCCTACAAAATATTATAAGCAATAATATAAAACCTTTCATTATATAGTATTTATTTTTTCACGTTTACTGTATGAATGACAAATAAAATTGTATATATTTTAAGTGTACAACATGATGATTTGATATATGTGTACATTATGAAATGATTACCTCAATCGAGTTACTTAACACATCCATCACCTCGTGTAGTTGCCTTTCGTGTGTGTGTGTGTGGTTAGAACACTTAATATCTACTCTCTCAGCCAATTTCAACTATACAATATGGTTGTATTAATTATAGTCATTGTGCTAAACATTAGATCCTCAGAACCTATTTATCTCATAACTGGAACTTTGTACCCTTTGACCAACATCTCCCCATTTTTCCCACCCCTAAGCCTCTGGCAACCACCACTCTACTCTGTTTCTTCGAATTCAACTTTTTCCTCTCTTTCTTTTTAGACTCCCTGTACAGATGATACCATACAGTTTTTGTCTTTCTCTATCTGCCTTATTTAACTTAGAATGATGTCCTCCATGTTCATCCATGTTGCCACAAATGGCAGACTTTCCTTCTTTTTTAAGGTGGATAATATTCCGTTATATTTACATGCCACATTTTCTTTATGCATTCATTCATTGACAGATATTCAGGTTGTTTCCACATCTTGGCTATTGTGAATAATGCCACAATGGACGTGGGAATAAGATATCTCTTCAAGATACTGATTTCTAATCCTTCAGCTATATATCCAAATGGGGACTGCTGAATCATATGGTAGTTCTATTTTTAATTTTTTTGAAGAACCCCCATACTGTTTTCCATAATGGCTCTACCAATTTATATTCCCACCAAAAATGTACAAGGGACAGTTTTCTCTACAACCTCTCCAACCCTTGTTATCTTTTATCTTTTTGATGATAGCCATGCTAACAAGTGTGAGGTGATAATCTCATGGTATTGATTTGCATTTCCCTGATGATTAGTGATGTTGAGCACTTTTTCATGTACCTGTTAGCCATTTGTATATCTTTTTAAGAAAAATGTCTATTCAGGTCCTTTGCCCATTTTAAATCAGATTATTTGTTTTTTTGCTATTGAGGTTTATGAGTTTCTTATATGTTTTAACAATTAACCCCTTCTCAGATATATGGTTTGCAAACATTTTTCCCCGTTCGGTAGGTTGCCTTTTTATTTTGTTGATTGTTTCCTTTGCTGTGCAGAAACGTTATAATTTGATATAGTCCCACTTAATTATTTTTCTTTTGTTGCCTGAGCTTTTGGTGTCATACCCAAAAAATCATTCCCACAATCCATGTCAAGGAGATTTTCACCTGTTTTATTCTAAGTGTTTTATGATTTCAGGTCTTATATTTAAGTCTTTAATTCATTTCAAGTTAATTTTTGTGGGTGCTGTAAGATAGGAGTCCAGTTCCAGTCTTTTGAATATAGATATCTAGTTTTCCCAGCACCATTTATTGAAGAGAATCTTTTCCCCATCGTGTGTTCTTGGTAGCTTTGTCAAAGATTAGTTGACAATAAATGCATAGGTTTATTTCTTGGCTCTCAGTTCTGTTCCATTGGTCTATGTGCCTGTTTTTATGCCAATACTGTACTGTTTTGATTTACCGTAGCTTTGTAATATAGTTTGAAATCAGGAAGTGTGATGCCACCAGATTTGTTCTTCTTTCTCAAGATTACTTAGGCTCTTTGGGATCTTCTGTGCTTGTATACATATTTTAGGATTATTTTTTATTTCTTGTGACAAATCCCATTGGAATTTTGATAGGAATTGCATTGAATCTGTAGATTACTTTAGGTAGCATGGACATTTTAACAATATTAATTCTTCCGATCCAAGAACATAGGATATCTTTCCATTTATTTGCATCTTCTTCAGTTTCTTTCATCAATGTTTATCATTTTCAGTGTATAGGTCTTTCACATCCTCGGTTACATTTATTCCTAAGCATTTTATTGGTTTTGGTGCTATTGTAAATGGGACTGATTTCTTAATTTCCTTTTCAAATAGTTAATTTTTAATGTATAGAAACAAACATTTTTATTTTAATTTTGTATCCTGCAACTTTACTGCATTCCCTTATTACATCTAAGAGTTTTGTGGTGGAGTCTTTAGGGTTTTCTATGTATAATATCATGTCATATGCAAACAGAGGCATTTTTATTTTTCCCTCCTGATTTCAATGCCTTTTATTTCTTTTACTTGCCTAATTGTTCTGGCCAGGACTTCAAGGATTATACTGAATAGAATTAGTGATGGTTGCATCCTTGTCTTGTTCCTGATCTTAGAGGAAAAACTTTTAGCTTTTCACCATTGGAAGTGATGTTAGCTGTGGACTTGTCATATATGACTTTTACTATGTTGAGGTACATTTCTTATACACCTAATTGTTGAGAGTTTTTATCATGAAAGGATGTTGAATTTTGTCAAATACTTTTTCTGCATCTATTGAGACTATCATATTATTTTTGTCCTTCATTCTGTTAACATGTCACATGTATTGATTTGTGTATGTTGAACCATCCTTGCATTCCAGGGATAAATCCAATTTGACCATGATGTATAATCCTCTTAAGGTACTGTTGAATACATTTTTCTGGTACTTTTTTTTTTGAGGAATTTTGCTTCCATGTTCATCAAGGATATTGCCCTGTAATATTCTTTTCTTGTAGTATCTTGTCTTTCTTTGGTATCAGGGTAATGCTGGACTTCTAAAATGAGTTTGGAAGTCTTCCCTCTCTACAACTTTTTAAAAGAATTTGAGAAGGATTGGCATTAATTCTTTTTAAATGTTTGGTAGGATTTACCTGTGAAGCCACTGGGACCTGAGGTTTTCTTTATTGCAAGATTTTTGATTTCTGATTCAATCTCCTTACTAGTTATGTCTATTCAAATTTTGTATTTCTTCATGATTCAGTCTTGGCAGGTTATATGTTTTGAGGAATTTATCCATTTCTTCCAGGTTATCCAAGTTGTTGGCATATGATTGTTCACAGTAGTCTCTTATGATCTTTTGTATTTCTGTGATATTGGTGGTAATGTCTCTTCTTTGATTTCTAATTTTATTTATATAGTTTTTAAAATTTCACAATAATAATGGAAAAAGGTTACTTAAAGACATCCAGGTTACAGTTAATGCCATGGGCATATAAAAGATTAGTTTTATAACACTAAAATTAAAAGATTTGTCCTTAAATTAGAATTATCTTCTATCCTGGCTATCAGTGATCACAACAAACCATTATGAGATCATCATAAACACTGGATGTTATCTAGAGATGTGGTATTCTTTTTACATAATAATTATAGATAGTAGAACTAAAAATGAGTAGTGGAAAAAAGTCCTTCTTACCTAGAATGGAGGTAGGCTCACCACTGTATGTTATAAAATATCGTCATCAGTAAAGTGCCTTAGAAATCAACTAACTTAATCTACACATTCAGCATATAAGACAACTCTGACTTAAAAGAGTATAGGGGCCTTGTCCGAGGCCATATTGTTATCGGAAAGCCAGGCACAGAACAGAGATTTAGTAACTCTTTTTATAGTATTCATTCCAGGACATCATGCTGCCATCCTTTTACTCTCTCAATGTGGTGGGAATTACACATGAGAGAAGGAAAACGAAACAAAACAAATGGACAAAAAAAATCAAATTTGACCAAAATTTACCCTGCTAGTTACAGAGTTAAAAGTGCAATGAACATCTCTGATTCCAGTTCCGTTATGCTCTCCCTTTCTCAAGGAGTTTAATTAGTTAAGATATTGAGAGAAAAAAAGTTTAGTTAAAGGGGTTAAAAAAAGAAAACGAATTTATTCAAATCATTATGGAAAAGATAGTTATGGTATGAGTAAGTCCTAAGGGATCAGGATGTAGTAGACGTCATCATAAATGAAAGACAGGCAATAGGCAGTAAAATTCTTAAGCAGAAGATAAAATCAAGTTCACTTGAACTGTCCCTGCAAGCCTGAACTATTAATTTTGAAAAACCAGGTGAAAAGAACATCAAGGGATTTTTGGATTTTACAGTTTATTCCTATCTAGACCATAAGGGTGGGATTTTCCTATAACTCCATTAATCAATTTCATACAAAACACAAATTTCTTGCAAGAATGTGTTTTCTACCACATAGCATACCAAAATGATCTTTAAACCAAACTAAGTAATGTAAGGATGATGAAAATTCTCAAATAAAAATTGGTCGCATCTATTCATAGTTCATTCAGTTGAGAATATAATGAAAGACTTTTCAAATCAGTTTTGTCAATTGCTTCTTGAGTTAGTTTGTAAGTCGTTACTTACCTAGTTTACTAACTAAAGAAAAATTCATGAGCTAGAATTAACTCACTTATTCCTCATGGGCAGTGTAACTCTTTGTTAAATACAATTCTCTTTATTTGTTTGTGAGAATTAAGAATGTCTGATCAAAATACCTATGCAACTATGTTTAAATCATGCTTTCACAAACACAGGAAACCTAGTGTACCATTTTTTCTTATTTTCATTCCCCAACCATATGTATTTTGTTTTCTAGACTTTACTGAAAGCAGGTTTGATGGTATAATAAAGAATGTTAAAGAGTAAACAGAAAACCACCATAAAATGGCAATATACATGCTTAGAAATGCATTATGTCACCACATGCTACTCTGCCATTTATTTATGTTTCTTCTGAGCCTTGAACAGTACTCCCGTCAAACCTATGTTTTGGAAGAAAGGAAAGACCAGGAAACCTGAAAGGTGAGCAGGAACCATGGAACACTGTGACTTGATTCTCTCTCTTGGCATGAGCATAAAGGGCTATATGATGCTAATGGCAAGTTGCATATATCTGTGTACCATTGTACATGTGAAATAAATACCACTTTTGTTCAAATTAATATGAATACCAATGGAATTGGGTTGCCAATAGTTTTTTAATTTAACCTGGCCTACAATGAAAACAGGTGAAAGTGATTTGCTTTATTACCTGAACTACTTTTTTATTCAGGGCAATTAAGATCTTCTAAATGAACTACCTGTGTATCACTTCTTTGTTCCACAAAGGGAACTGTAAAAACTAGATCACACTGTGTTACGATGATAAGGATTTATTTCCTCTGTCTACTGAGGAAGAATTTGTACACTGTTGTGTCTTTTTACCTAAAAGTAGAAAACATGATGTTCTTAGGGTCAACTGCATCAAGGGGATTTAGTCTCATATTTTATTAATGGTAATGGGAATCGTGTAGCTAAATCCTGACAAATTGTACTGAATAGCTACTTCCAAGGTTATGTGATTATATTCATTATGGGATGTTCATTTGATTCCGTGTGGAACAACTGATTCTAATAGGTTTTTGTTTTAGTAATAGTGATATATCAGCAGGTGGAAAGGCCTTTGCATTTGGAATAAAAATACCCTACCCTAATCAGTGGTTACATTAACCATTCCTCTATAATCTTACCTGTAATTCTCTGGACCATATATGGTACGTGTTTTAGTATATTATTAAAAGACTCATGTATTGACAGGAAGTAAGATAAATACTTAAAATACTGCTTCTCAGAAGATTTCATTACATTATTTGATGGAAATCACCATAGATGAGTCTATACCATATCATTCATTTATTATTTGGTCTTTTTGAGAATTCTTTTGAATATGATCATTATGCTATTGAGAATGCAATTTTTATCCATTTAGTTGTGCTAGTTGGAAAAGGCCTAACAACATATAGAAGTTAAATTCTAACCTGATGTCTTTAAATAATGATGTGTTTAAATAATGTCAACATTGATGTACTTCTATGTATGATGTTAGTCTAAAAAGTAGAAAACGAAACCTAATTTACAAGTGACATTTTTTGATTAAATAAATTGTTCTAACATGTTGAAAACAAGAATTAGCACCAAAGATGGCTGTGTTCACTGATAGTTAAATAAATATAGACACATGCGCACAGAGACCTAATTCAGTTACAGTCCTTTTTTTTTTGTTGCCATCTGACATTTTGTATCAATAATTTTTATAAATTAGCTGTGAAGAATGTACTTCAACCAGTAGCATTTTTCTCTAAGAAATTCCAGCTACTTTCAAATTAAATCATTTTTCTGTAGTGCAATTTCGTATTTTCTGAAACAGAATATTACCAATTCTAATTGATAGGAGATATTTTCTTTTTTAAAAGACTGAATCAGAATTGTTTTATATCTCTACAGAAAACTATTTCATTCCGTATGCTTAGATATATAAAAGCTATTACCAATGAGTAAAGGATGTTCCATATGTCTAAGGAGTAGGGAACTGGCAAGAAATAGTTTGTGCTGAACCCCTGGAGTCAGTCAAGAAATCCATGCTGACGTTTAATAGCTCTTATCAGCAGGGAAGCAATGAGATTATTTGGGGGCATAACTAGTTCCACACCAAAGCTGGGTGTAAAACATCTATTAAATTGTTGAATCTCTTCCAAACGAGGGAATAAATATCAAATTTAACAAAATGTTGTAACAAACAAATCTAACATTTATTTTGTAAGCTTACCCATATTTGGATATTTATTTATACCTCGTTTGTAATAATAATTGAAAATTTACTGCTGGGGATCCAACAACCAGCAGTGTTTAGGTAGACAACAGTCTCTATTCTGTGGTGAATTTTATGTTCATTCAACTGCAGTTTCTGAGAACAGCCAAAAGAAGTTTCAACATGTCCATGGAATAGGTTATTTTCTCATTAGATTTCAAACAGACTGTTTATTTGCAAAGTTATTGGGTTTTAACTGTTCTTTTCTTCTACTAAGATGACGTGTAATGTGAAACAGAAAGAGACTAAGCAAGTATGGAGTGAAGGAACTATTTAAAATGCTGATGAAGTAGTTTTGCATGTCATTCATTAGACCTGGAATCAAGATTATCATATCACAACTTGATATTAATATGATCTGCATTACTTTTATCTTAAAGAAGCAATGGTTTTCAATGCTAAATGCATCTTAGAATTACCTAAAAAGTTGCTGTTTAAGAATGCAAATACCCATGTCCCACCCACAACATATTGATTCAGGTCTTGGTTGAGTGGAGTGTGCATGGTGTGACCATCTCCATCATTTAAAAGCTCCACCAGTAATTTTGATGTTCACAATGGAGAAGCCTGCAGTGGATACAATATTCCTACTAGAGAGTGTGAGATGACAGGACCTGGGGGAGTTGAAGGTTCATGTGTAGGCAATACAAAATAAGATTTGGCATTTTTCTTCAAAACAATATGTTTTAAGATTGTAATTTGTCTATCCAACGTTATTCCCAGAATAAAAAAACAATCGCTATGGGATTGGGACAGGTACTAACAGCCCTGAATGACAATGTTTGCATGACTTTTCCATGAGAATCATATTTAATTCCCAATTTTTACATTTCCTTTACATATAATTACTGTGATCCTTCTGAGGTGTCTTTTTGTCTTTTTCTGCCAGTTCTTCATATTGCTATATCCAATTCTTGCTCCCTGACTTGCACATATTGACCACCTAGAGGTTCAATTGCATTTATTTATTTACCTGTTGACATGATAGACTAGTCTGTGTAACAGTGGACTAGAAACGAAAGGAATATATGTTACGGAACAGAACTTCTATATAGGCTTACCCTCCATTTTCTTCAATAGTCCCTACTGTCTACTCTTACCTCTCCTAAATGTACAATTTTCATGACAACTTTCTGTCAAGGGGTTGTGTACTTGGCTACAGCTCTTTGTTTAATAAGTTTCATATCTGAATTTGGACTCAAATTTAGCTTGAGAGAAGGACTGAAAGAGAAGATTGATAAACTTATCTATTTCTACATGACTAGGAGGACCTGAGCCTGCTGCAGGTCACTAGAGTTCCATATGAGACAGTGAATCAACTTCTCAACAAAGATTAAAAACTACTTGCATGTTTGATCTGAATTAACCTTTCAGGTCACTGGGGCACCATTTAGTAAATTGCATTGTCTCTTTGTAAATGGGATCGAGGCTATAAAAGAGTTGTTTCATCTAACTTAGGAAATAAATTTACTTATGCGCATTAGTCTGGGAATCAGAAACATGCTTAAAATCCTTAATAGCGAAGTGATGATAGAGTTTATGTAGAAATTTTTTTTTCTTTCAATGCTTTTGTATGCAAAATCCTTTTAAAAATAAAATAGAAGACAATGACAGATGAGGAAAGAAAAAGTACAACTTTAGTCAATGCATTCATGAAATCTGGTTTTGAAGGACAGGAGAAGTGGGTGGTAAAGGTTAGAGGTCAAGGTCAGAAAAAGGTGAGGTTTCTTTGTAAACTGAAAACACCAGGAAAATTATCTTTTTTTTACTGAACGTTCATGATGGAAAGGGGAGAATAGGCATAGTAGGATACCTAAGGATATGAGAGGGGATAAAATATTGCCCGTATGTGAAGGAATTTGTCCTTATGAAGTGGGTCATGTCTCCCATTGTAGCAGGAGGGAAAGTGAGACTAATAGTGACAAATGCAGGTAAGCTTGTAGGTTTGACCATAGGGTGAGGGGATTATCATCTGATTGTTTCTATTTTCTCTGCAAAAACTGGAGGTAGTACTTAGCAAGCTGAAAGAAACAGAAAGAGAATGAAGTAGAAGGTCCTTCAGGAGAGCAAAAGAAAGAGTAGGTAAGGAAAACACAGAACCACCAAGAACCACTCCAAGCCCAGCTCTGGTGGGAGACCCTTCAGTTGTAGTGCCACTTGTAGTCACAGTTAGGTTTTCCTCCATCAGCATTCAGCAGCCAGGACAACATTTGACATGATGGTGTTAATATTAGAAAGCAGCAGCTGAGAGGATAGAAGGGAAGCAGCTCCATCTTAGATCTATCATTTTTACATCCAGTATATTCTTCTCCTTCCCCCACCTCTGTGGTTTCCAGCACTATCAGTTGCACAAATTTGTGAGGCAGTAAAGGTCAAAACTGTTGACTAGAATGCATAATAAATGTCAGAAAGCAAGAACACAGTGGTGGAAATGGCCCTCAATGCAAAGCTCACATAACAGAGGAGAGTCATATAGAGCACGCATTGCTAAGAGCATTTGTATTACAGTGTGCTAATGCTCGCTGATCAAATTCAAATAGTACAATCAGGCTGAGAGTATAGAATAAGTCAGGAAATGGGAAAGTATATATTAGCAAGGCATTGTAACATATCAGTGTGCATGAGTGTGTGTTGTTAAATAATGCCACAAGATTTTTCTGATGTTATATTTATTGAACTGATAAGTATATAGTACGAGGAATTGTTCTAAGTGTTTTAAAATATAATCTTCATCCTCAACCTTAATAGTGGGTGTTCCACAAATGTTAGTTCTTCGTTTCTCTCTTTTTTTTTTTTCCCAGGCAAGGACGACCACTCAGTTTTCTCTACCCCCATAAGCTTAGGTCTGTAGACTGGACGTAGCATATACATCCCATTGTATTATTGTTAAGACTATGTATGTATGTCTCTGGACTATGAGCTCCGGAAGGGTAAAGCTTAATATTTATTTTTGAATCCACAAGAACTAACATTATGCTAGGCTTATATTAGGAAGTCAACAAATGTTTGTTAAAGGAGTGACTTAATGCTAATTTTTTAGCTTGACCATACAGGGTATTGGAATTTGGAATTGGATCTTTCCTTCTTATGGCTTTGGGTGAGAAGTAAGAGGAGACATTTATCTATGAACCTATCTATCTAAGGCACTGGAGTGACTGGTGCCATCATGAAGGTCACCATAGTTTGCTCAGGAAGTTTTGGAAACCAGCTTCAGTAAGTGACTCTTCCCTCATTGTCATGGCTATTTGGCTCAGTTCAGAGAATAGGAACCCCAAAGTTTTATACATGTCTTTTCTGTTCGTTAGTAATGTAGCCAAATGTGAAACCTAGTCTAAGATATAAACTTTTAGTTTGTCGGCAATTTTATGAAATGTATTTGTTCTTAGGAACCAAACTGTATTTTGTCCCTACAGAAAAAAATAGATGTATTGTTATTCTTTAGTGTCTCTGTAAGAATACAGAATAGAGTTAGAATATTAGTGTTAAGGAAGCAGAAACCTAACACTTTAAGTACTGAGGCATTTTCACAATATAATGAATCTAAAAAATATTTTTCTCTTCTTTTCTCAGTTAAAATCTACACTATCTTTACTATCCCAAATAGATGAATAAGTGCTAGCAATATTTTTAAATTACGCAGAGAGTATTCCAAAACTTTCCTTTGGAATTCCTAAGAACTTCTCATCAAATCATTTTTCCCAAACATTTTTCTACAATATGAAAATATGCAACATAATGATTCTATGCCCTGTTTTTTGTTTCAGAAGAATCCACAGGTTTAAACAACCAAAATACTTAGCATTAAAATCAGGAAGAATGTATTTATTGCTATTGAAAGTCAAAGGGAAATTGGTGCTATTTACATAGCATATTTTTTCCATGTTGTAGAAGCCTACAGCTAATCATAATAATAAGCCTACAGCTAATGCTGCTGCAAATGTTGAGTAACGATTATGACCTCTCTCAGTAAGGCAGATGGAAAAGACATTTATTGCCCCCCAAAATATGGAATTTAATCACAAGATTGAAAATTTATTGATCATGTTGTATTGTACTTATTTATTTATATATTTATATTTTATTGATGTCACGTTGATTTATGACATTATATAAGTTTCAGGTGTACATCAGCACATTTTGATTTCTGTGAAGACTACGTTGTGTTCACCACCCAAAGCCTAATTGCCATCTGTCCCCATCCACCCGGGTGCTTTTACCCCTGGAATATGATTCTTGAAAAAAAAAATTAGCTAGGCTCATGGCACAATAAGGAAAACTGAGTTATACCAAAACCATATCAGAAATAGGCAAAATTAGACAAACTTTACATACATGTTATCTTCATTTTATTGTCCTATCAGAAAGTTTCGGTTCATAGAAACCACCCAGATAGCCATTTGCACTTTTTTGATGTTTCCACTAGTTACCTCTCAGTTGTCAATAGACCACTACAACAAATAGATTTTCATTACCTTGGAAAGGTGGTTTTTAAATGGTAAGTGAGTTTATCTTCTCAATCCACTTCTGAAAAAAGTGCCGTGGATGGTGCACAGATTCAGGGAATCAGGTGAGACTAGAAATAGGTTACTGGAGGAAGGTTTAGGTACAAAAGGACTATTTACAAAAGTGTAGGTATAGGAGAACATCAAGGCATGGTGCATGGTGACGGAGACAGAATAATGGTCCCAATGATGTCCACCTTCCAATCCCCAGAACCTACGAGCGTGTTACCTTCCCACGGCAAAGGGGACTTTGCAGGGGTGATTAAGGCAAGGGTCTTGGGATGTGGAGAGTTCCCTGGGTGATCCATGTGGCACCAATGGCATCAGGAGGGACCTAATAAGTGAAAGAGGCTGGCGGTATGGTCATAGAGGGAGATGTGGTGACAGATAGAAACAGATATCACAGAGGAGAGAAGGTGCTGGGTGGCTGGACATGAAGATGCAGGAAGGGGCTACAAGTCAAGGATTGTAAGTGGCATCCAGATGCTGGGAAGTCAAAAGGAGACTCCAGAAGGCACTATCCATACAGACATCTTAAATTTAGCTCAGTGAGACTGATTTGGGACATTTGTCCTCCAGAATTGCAAAATAGTAAATTTGTGTTGTTTCAAGCCACCAGGTCTGTGGAAATTTCTTACAGCAGCAATAAAAACCAATAGGCAGTAACAAGGGGTCCTTACAGCCCAGTTGTCACCACCTATAGGCCTCAAGGAATCAAGAGAAGAGAGCCCAAGGAAGAGAACCATGCTGAGTCAGCCCTTGAGAGGAGCTGGGCCTCCAGCCACAGATGGAGCCAGCGCAAGGCCATCTTTTCAGGAAGTAGCCAGGAGGTTCAATGCTTGGGCTCACACTCCTGCCTCCCTCTAGTCTGTTCTTGGGCTTCCCCATTGGTGACTCCAAAGGGAGCTGGGGGGATATGAATCTGCTTGTGGCCAACACCCTACAGGTCGGCAGCGGACAGCAGGTGGAGAAGGACAGAGAGTGGATATGAAAGGACATACTGATGACATCTTAGAACATGAGGTCATGAGCTGTCGGAGGCAAGGGACCCAAGTGCTGGATCAGAGGAAGGCATGGGCCCTTTCAACATAGGCCTAGAGTTGATGGCTTACAGCAATGTTGTTCATCTTTGCCATGCATCAGAACCCTGAGAGAGACTTGGAAAAAATACAAATTTTGGGGCCCCACCCAAGAGCCACTGAATCAGAGCCTGGCAGGGAGGGGCTCCAAAGGAGAAGGTCACTACCTCCCTATCTTCCTCCTTGTGCAGTCTTTCTAGGAGCCCTGTTTTGGGCATAGAACTTCATGACTGTCCAGGGTTGCATTTGGATTTAGATTGAAATCATGCTGCCTATTTTCTCATGAGCTTGCATTTTCTTTTTAAATTTTGCACTACTGTTTGGAAAAGTTTGAACTCATGCAAGGTATTAGTTTGGTGGCCATCAAATTTCTTGTCAGATCTGGAGCCATTTTATGAGTGAAAAGGGGAGCTATCCATAATATGCCAGGCACACACCAAGCACCGCCTGAGCTGTCCAGGCTGCACTGGGATGTGTGCTCACCTCTGCTGTCCATGACCCAGAGGCAGGAGACAGGGGGCTGAGGGCAGGGGTCAGCCAAACCTTCATCACACGCACGTCCAAGCCTGGCTTTGTTCTGGCCCTGCCTGGGTCATGGGTTAAAGAGTCTGCTGTGTCTGCCAAGAGGAGGTCAATGGGAGGATGCATGGTGACCTGGGCCCCATAGGCAGGACAGTCAGCAGAGCGACAGTGACCCAGGCAGGAGACAGAGTGGTGGTCTGTACAGGAGGGTGTTGGCAGAGATGGAGAGAACAGAGGGAGTTTGAAGGAATGATCTATGGACGGCCCGATGCATTGCATGGAGAGGGTGAGGACGAGGAACAGGTCAGGAGGGGTTCCCAGGTGCCTGGGCTGTGCGAGCCGGGAAGGTGGAGCTATCGACTGACTAGGGCATTCTGGAGGTAAAGCAGGTCCTCCATGGCTGGCTTCCCCACTAGTGACCCCAAGTGTTTGGTTCCTCATGCTCCTCTGAAACAGGACATGAACTTGGGACAGGACCCATCCATGGGAGATAGGAGTGTTTCAGAGGGTAATTGGGGGCAGGTCACTTGCATAAGTTCTACCTCTGCTCTCCCAGGCTGTTTGGAGCTTCGCGTCTGCGCCTGGGCTGAAATGTGGCCAGAAATGGTGCTTCCCCCTTTATCTTTCCCACACTTTTCCCCACAATCATCTCAAGATCCTTGCTATTCTATGTCCAGTCCAAGCATGGCTATCACTGGGGAGCAGGGCAGTCTCAGACCCACTCAGGACCTGATGAACTGGGATCTGCCCTGTAACCAGATCTCCAAGTGATTCCTGTGCTCCGGAAAGTGTGTAAAGCACCGTGGATAACTCCTTCTCCCTCAGCATTCAGCTCAGGACCACCTCCTCCAGAGACCCTCCCAGACCTCCCACCCACCGCCCAGCCTGCTGCAGGGACAGTTAGAGAACCGGGCACAGCGCCAGCAGTGGGTGCACACGCCACCTCCACGAGCACTTCTAGTCCTTGAGTCTTCCTCTTCCACTGGCTCTGCGCTCTGCTGGGGTCCACTGAGTGTTCATCTTGGCATCTCCACGAGCAGCATCGTATTGGCTCCACTCAGGGAGCGGATGCATCACCCTTGGGAATCCTCACCCTGCCCTCGAGCCCCTCCCAGAGCTGCCATGGGAGCCCCTGTTGTGGGAGCGCCTGAGGGGTGAGACCCTCTGATCCCCAGGGCCTTCAGGGATGGTCGAAACCTCATGGATGTCCAAATGGGCATGACTACTCCCCACTCTATTCCTTCAAAAAACAGGCGTCTCACTGGGTGTACTTCATCTGTGCCCAGCTGCCTTCTTTTCGGATTCCCCTGCAGAGATTGTACAAAGGTGTCCTTAAAGTAGCGCAGACAATACACAGGTTATCAGAAGTGTTCTCAGTCTTCCTTCGTTCCTCTTCTCAGACCCCACAACAGTCACACACACTCCTCATCTGAATGACAAACACCCCAGTGCCAGCCGCAGACTGCTGTGAGACCCCTCACCAAAACGCTGCGCCTCTCCCCCGACCCACATTCCACTGTCTCCACAGCCACAGACATCTGTGTAGAAAGCACATCACACTATGTCCCCAGCCACCCTGTCTCCCCTCCAGGTCTACACCCTTCCCTGGTGTCACTCCCCTGCACTACAGAGACATCTGTGCAGTGGGCCCTGCTCCCTGCCCACCTCCCCTCCCCCTCATCTTAGTCCCATTTCCGCTGCCCGAGAAGCCACCTCTCAGGCCTCTGTACTTCCTGTTCTGTCTGCCTGGAACATTCTGCCCCTGATCTCCCAGACTAACTCCTCTTACCTTTCATCTCAGCATAAATGTCACCCACTGAGTGTTAGCCTGTCACCGCCCTTACCATCCCCCTATAGGAATCGTCTGTAGAGCACGTATTTCCCTCCTTCATCTCTTTTTCTTTATTATGTGACCTTGTCCCTTGCTAGAATGTAAGCTGCGGGTCCCCAGGCCTCATTAGACCGTTTTGTCCATCACTGCATCTTAAATACCTGGAACAGCGCAGAAGACATCACAGAAGCTCCACATGTAACAAAAGAATGGATGGGAAGGAAGGCAATGAAACCCTCACACTTTGGATTCAGCAGAGTCAAGTGTGCAGGTTACTCTCCAGATTCCTTCGGGGCCCCTCTCTGGCCGGCTGCTCTGTGCCCAGGCTGACTCCTCTGCCTGCGCTGCCCGGGCCTCTGGGGGGCTCCCAGGCTCCAGCAGGAGGTGGGAGGACAGGAGGACAGAGGGTGGGGGCAGTCTTCCCTGTACCCCTGACAACCCCTCATGGGCCCAGAGGACACCACTTCCCCTCCTCCCTCCAGCCCAGGGCTGGGAACAGCTTCCCTCTCGCTGGCCCCTGGGAGCCCCGCATCCTCGGCCCTTCCCTCCTCCCTGTCTCAGCTCCGGAAACGGCTGCATCTCAGTCTCTTCATCTGCACCATTGGGGTGAAGTGTTTCTAGCGGGAATTTTGTCGGATACATCAGGCACCTCTCCTTTTCTGTGTACAGGACTTAGGATTCTTTTGTGTACATCGTGGTGGATTGCATGATCTTTTTCTTTTATTTATTTTAAATAATTTTTCAAAATTGAATCTCTTAATTTTACATTTTCCTTAGGTACTGAAATAACAAAGTATTCTACATCTGTACTGTAGTTTGTGCGTGTCTGTGTGTGTGGGGGGGGTGCATATGTGATTGCCACCAAGGGAAAACTGCATAAAATGGACTGCAAAACATTGAGAAATGTTTTGGCAAGAAACACTATCTTAAACAATACAACAAAGATTTTAAAAATTACAGAACAAAAAAACAGAGGGCAAATTATCTAAAATTACCCTCTAAATTAATCTATAAATTTAGGAATAAATCAAAACATTATGAAATGTGAGCAGGAGTATGTTGAAGTCCTTTTTTTTCCTGCTTTTCTTGGTTTTTACTAACAATCTAATTCATTTAGGCAAATATTGTCACTTCGCAGATTCCTAATAAGGGCTCAGAGCATACAGAAACAGTCTTTATTGTTTTCTACATCTCTATGTCCTACTCTAATGATGGCTTATTAATAGTGACCTTTCATTTAAATCTAAACTCAATCCTTATACTGTCTTATTCTAGAGGGTCCAAGGACAGAGAATGCAATTGTTAAGAAATGTATTAAATGAAACTTTATTTGAAAAAATATCTTACATATAATGCTTTATCTACTTGAATAAGAATAATTAAGTAAGTAATAGGAGCTAAACTAAAAACAGAAAAAATCAAAATTCCTTTGAAAAGAGAACACCCGTGCAGATGTCCTGCCGTGGCTGGGGTGCTGAGGACCCAGCTGCTGTGGATGCTGAGTCAAATCTACAGGTGACCCCAGGCCCCTGAGGCCTCATGACAGGGCCATCTTCCTTCCTGGGGGTCCTACCGGCCCAGGGGATCCCCCACACTTCTGGGCCTCTGGGGACCATGGGAGGAGCAGCTGGAGGAAAATTGCCTCTTGGCAAAGGCTGGAACGAGGCCTCCAACATGGCCAGCCTCTGCCTGTTGTGCTCATTTTCTCTTCTTAGCTCCTCAAGCTTTCTCTCCGCCAACACGGCTGCCCTCTTGCTTTCTTCGGCTCTTTGCATCTGGAAGAGGTTCTCCTTGTGATAGTAGGAGGTGCACGTCTCCACTTCTTGGGCCAGGTCTTCAGCCATCTTCTTGTAGAGGTTGCGAAGCTGGTACGTGGAGTTCATGTCCCAACACACGTTGAGGAGCTTCTTGTCCAACTCGGAGCAGACCCTTTCCTCCTCAAATAATTTTCTGTAAAGTTGCCCGACACGTTCATCATGGAGCTCATGCAGAATTTGAAGTTTGAGCTTCAGCTGCTGAATCTCACCTTCAAGCTCGGCGTTTTCGTGCTGCAAAGTTGCTTCCTCGGTTTGGAGGGAGAGGATTTCTCCTGGAAGCTCTTCCTCAATTTGCTTTTGTTGCTGCAACCATGTGGCTCTTTCCTGATGTTCCTCTTCGGGACTTTGAAGGGGCACACTGAGGTCAGCATCATCGGTGACCTCCCTCAGACCAACTTCTGACTGAGGGACAGGGGGCTCATCCATTCCTGCATCCCTCTTTTGCTGGACTTCCGTGTTCCCGTCATCCACTTGGTGGGTGAGGAGGTCAGGCAAGCAGATGGTGTGCAGCGGGTCTGCGACCACTGACAGGACTTGGCTGACTTTATCCTTCAGGATCGGCTGTATTCGTGTGTTCAACTGCTCCAGGCTTTCTTTGTCCTCCTCCTTTTCCTGTGCCGTCTTCTCACATATCGACTTGTCTTGGCGGAGCATGAGTGGACTTGCTGGAAAATGAGTGTTTTCATTCAAATCATTGGTTGTGTTCTTCTGAAGTTGTTCTCCGTCCTTCTCTGATGATTTTAAGATGGGCTTTGCATCAGTTGCTTTGGAGACTTTAAGAGGCAGGCTCTTCAAAGCCTTTTCCAGAAGATCGACAGTGTCCTGAAGTGATGATGTGCTCAGGATTTTATTCATCGCTGCCAAGCACAAGGTTCGTAACGGGAGAGGACTGGCCTCCACCCGAGGGCACTGAAGGGCTTCCTCGGCTCGGGTCTCAGGTCCGGTATTCTCCCCACATTCTCCACTGACTTCACCGCGGGCAGAACACCTTTCGCCTGGAGACTTCCCTCTTGTGAAAGTGTGTCCTGTCTTGACTATCAAAGCCACCACCACAGTACATACCACGATCTCCCAGGGGAACGCAGGGAGACCTGGACCCTGGCTCAAGCTTTCCGAAATCACCAGCAGAGCACCCCACAGGTGCCCCAGGATCAGCTGGAAAGCGGACGCGATGGCAGGCAGCAGGCCCTCCATGGCTGGGGAGAGCTCCGCAGCTGTGCCTCTGAGTGCCAGTGCCCTGTGGGCCACAACTGACCGCTCAGAACCCTGAGGAGTGTTCCATCTCCAAAGTAAACAGGTGGCCAGAACCAGGGTGTGTCAGTTGGCTGGGGGAGGGGAAGCCAGCCAGGGTCTAGGAAACAGACTCCTGAGTGAGCTCTGAAAGTAGAAGGGCTCTCACTTCTCCAGGCACTGGGGGAGGTGGACAGGGCTGATGGCAGCCTGGCTCTGCCAGTCGAGGCCCACCTGGCCCTACCACACCCCTCAGGGGGCAAAGCAGGACCAGGCCATGTCCCTTTCTTGCACAAGAGCAAGTCAGGGCAAAATGGTGGGGGCCATCCCTGAGCTTGAACCAGTCTCCTGTGTTAAAGTTCCTTTCTGCACAGGCACACCTGGAAGTGCCCGCAAACCTCCCAGGATCTTCCTAGTCTGGGGCTCCCTTTCTACTCGTGCTTGGTCACTGGGGCCCACGACTGAAGGGTGTCCCCAAGGATATGAACTAAGAGACTAGGATTCCACTCCAAACAACTCAAGAGTCATTAATGGGAAGTGGCAGTCTTAACATTTTATGGATTTTGGTTCAGTCCAAGTGTTCCTGGGTATGAGTGACTCTCTTGGGGTGACACAGTGATTAGGGCTCCTTTTCTCATGTGACCTTGCCATTTTCACCACAAGCCTCCCAAGGTGGCCCTGAGGAGGGTCCCGTCTGCCACATGGTCTTCAGAAGTGGGCCTCTGGGGAGGGCCCGGGTCCTCTTCTGGCTCTCTTGCCATCTTTTATTTCATCACACCGCCTCACCGGGCCGGGCTCAGACCCTCCAGTCCATCCCTGGGATTCTGCCGTGAGGGGCTGGTCCGTACTCTCATTAGTCAAAGGGAAGTGAGAGAATTGTCAATGGAGTCCTATTTAAAGGTGTTGAGGGTATCAGGGCTCAAGAGCTCCATGGGACACAGAGTGGGCTTGGGGACAGTGGCCCTTCCCAGGGGATGTCAGACTCCTTTCAGGGCAACAGGAGCCAACTCTGCTACTGCAAGTGGTTGGTCTTTATAAAGGATAAAAAATGGGTCAAAGAAATGATAATATTCTCCCAAAGGCCGTGCCAGTCCCAAAGAGAGTGAAATGGACTTAAAACAATTCTTATAAAGAGGTCCAGGCTATGTTATGACGTCAAACAGGAAGATGCAAAATAACATGTAGACATAGGATTGCAGAAAAAATTCTGGAGGCATAGCCCATCCACAATCCCCTATACTGGGGACATGGAAAAAGGAATGTTTACGTTTTTAGGGGGTGACAATGTGGCACTTTTGAGGGATATCAGAAAGCTGCGTTCCTTTCCTATCCCTACTGTAGCAAATTACACTCACGCATAGCTTAATGGCAGGGGTACGTACATCATTAGGGTATTTCATTTTTGTGCAAAAATCACAGAGTGCACTTACACAAACCTGGATGGTATCGCCCACTACACCTAAGCTCTATGGTACAGCCTATCGCTCCTGGGCTCAAACTTGCACAGCACGTTACTGGACTGAATACTGGAAGGAATAGTAACATAATCATTAAGTATTTGCACATCTAAACATATAATAGATAAAAAATGGTGCACCTGTGTAGGGCGCTGACCATGGATGGAGCTCACAGGACCGGAAGTTGCTCTGGGTGAGTCAGTGAGTGAGTGGCTAGTGGCTGTGAAGGCTGGGACATTACTGGACACCACTGTAGACCTTATGAACTCTGTACACTTAGGCTACACTCAATTTATAAAAAAATTTTCTTTCTTCAATAATAAATTAACCTTAGCGTACCATAACTTTTTTACTTTATAAACTTAAATTTCTTTAACTTTTTGCCTCTTTTGTAATAACCCTTAAAACACAAATACATTGGAGGGGTGTAAAAAATATTTTCTTTCTTTAGATCCTTATTTTTAAAGATTTTATTTTTTTTCCTTTTTCTCCCCAAAGCCCCCCGTTACATAGTTGTATATTCTTCGTTGTGGGTCCACCTAGCTGTGGCATGTGGGACGCTGCCTCAGCATGGTTTGATGAGCAGTGCCATGGATTCGAACCAACGAAACACTGGGCTGCCTGCAGTGGAGCGCGCAAACTTAACCACTCGGTCACGGGGCCAGCCCCTTTAGATCCTTATTTTATAAGGTTTCTTTTACTTAAAAAAATTTTTATTACAAGGTTTAAAAAACTTTTTTATTAAAACTTAAGAAACAGGGGCCGGGCTGGTGACGCAGCAGTTAAGTTCTCACGTTCCGCTTCAGGGGCCTGGGGTTCCCCAGTTCGGATCCCGGGTGCAGACATACACACTGCTTGTCAGGCTGTGCTGTGGCAGGCGTCCCACAAATACGGTAAAGGAAGATGTACAAAGATGTTAGCTCAGGGCTAATCTTCCTCAAAAAAAGAAAAATTAAGACACAAACACACTCATTAGTCTAGGCCCACACAGCGTCAGGATCATCAATATCACTGTCTTCCATCTCCACATCTTGTCCCACTGTAAGGTCTTCAGGGGCAATAACACGCATGGAGCTGTCATCTCCTGTGATAATAAGGCCTTCTTCTGGAACACCTCCTGAATGATCTGTCTGAGGCTCTTCTTGAGAAGGTGTCACCCTTTTCAGAAATATGTCCATGATGCTTTGCTTGATTTGTTTCTTTTTCACATTGTAGAATTGCGTGTAAGCAGATACTCCACCATAAATATTCCTCTCTATTAATAAAAACCTTTCAGTGTTGGGGCCCATGTTTTCAAATTTTTAAGGAACCTATTGAGGTCTGCAAAAGTGTCTGCGAAACCCTACCCTGCAAATTTTCTTGGAGGTTCTTCTTTTTCTTCTCTGGTAGTGTAGAGAAAAGGTTCTCTTGCTTCTTCTTCAGCCATGCATTCCTGTTTCAGGTCCAATAACTCCTCATTCATCAATTCCTCAGGACCCACCTCTAGGAGCTCCTCAATGTCATCCTCATCCACACCCAGGTTAAAGTTGTTTGCTATCACAACCACATCCTTGTTGATTTTTTCAGCCTCCTCATCCTTGGCAAATCCTTTGAAGTCATGGACGAACCTCTTGAGGGTCTTCTTCCAGATGCTATTCATATGCTTCTTGATGACGTCACCCCACCCCAAGTCATAGATGTTGTAATCCTTCCAGAATTGCATCAGAGTCTTCTCAGCATCTTTCTCAGTTGCATCAACGGCCTGGGCAAAGGTCTTTCTCAAGTAGCAGTTGTTAAAAGCTGACATAGCTCCTTGATTCATTGGTTGGATCTAAAAGATAGTGTTTGAAGGGAGAAGCACCACTTTAATATTGGGATGAAGATCATCAGTTAAAGGAGGATGTCCAGGAGCGTTATTGACAATAAGCAAAACCTTGAAAGGCATGTTATTCTCCAAACAATATTTTTCCATTTTACTGGCGTTGAAATTCAGGAGGGCACATTGGAAAAGGAGTTGGGTCATCGCTGACTTCTTATTGTTCCTGTAGTATACTGGATGTATACTACATCCAGTGTGTGCTTATTGATATGCTTGAAAGTCCTGGGGTTCTCTCTGTGTTAGATTACAAAGGGTTTCAATTTGTAGCTTGTAACAGTGCCCCCAAGCAAGACTGTTATCCTGTCCTTAAAAGCCTTGAAACCTGGCATTGACTTGACCTCTTTTTGGATGAAAATTCTTTCAAGCATCTGCTTCCAAGATAGGGAGGATTCATCCATATTGAATATTTACTCTGGGAAGTAATTTTTCTCCACAGTCAGCTGTTCTAGAGTTTCCAAAAATTCTTCAGCTGCCTTCACATCAGCACTCACAGACTCACCACTCACTTTCACATTATGTAATGAATAACGATTCTTGAATTGTTTAAACCATCTAGAGTTAACAGTAGATTAAACACCATAGTCAGGTCCACCCTTTTCTTTCAACATCACAAATAAACTTTGTCTTTGGCTGTGATTGTCATGGTGCTAGAAGTGATACATTTCTGTATCTGGTCTTCAATCCAGGTCATTGGAAGTTTCTCCATGTCTGATATAGGCCCTCCTCAAATTTTTGGTAGTCTCATTGTCTTCAATGAAGCAGATCTTTTAACTGCTTTTGTCACTTTATTCTTGTTCTTTAAGATTATAGCTATGGTGGAATGGGACATACTTGACTGATGAGCAATAACCATCCCTGATTTTCCACTTTTGTTGTGTTTAATCATTTTTAATTTTGTTTCCAGGTCAGTAACTTGATGTGTCCTCTTACTTGCAACATTAGTAGTGGGTTTTGTATGGTTAGGAGCCATACTGAACAAAACAACATGAGATTAAATCAAGCACAAGGGAAAATGAGGCAATCAAGAGATGTGGTAAACACAAGATGTATGAGGCTGCTGGCATAACATGGCATACTGTTTTACAGTAAACTTTTTTTTATAAGTAGAGATAGTGCACTCTAAAATAATGATAAAAGGTATAGTATAGTAAATACATAAACCAGTGACATAGTAGTTTATATCATTATCAAGTATTAGGCACTGTACATAATTGTATGTGTATACTTTTATGTAATTGGCAGCACAGTAGGTTGGTTTGTATCAGCATCACTACAACATGTGAGTAATGAGTTGTGCTATGACATTACAATGGCTACAATGTCACTAGGTGAAAGGAATTTTTGAGCTCAATTATAGTCTTATGGGACCACCATACATGTGGTCCATTGTTGACAAAACATTGTTATGCAGCGCATGACTGTATATGTATATTTAAAATATTTATATTCTTCATTTCATAGAATCCTTTGGATTTTTTCTTAGTGGAATGACAAAACTCTCTTACCTTTGAACTAACTTTTCTCAAACTAATAGAATATAGAATAATAGCCATTTATTTATATTTAATTAAATAATTCTACATATAATTATGGTATAAAGGGTTTATGTTTTTTGAGTAGCTGAGCAGGTGGAAGAAACAACTTGCTTTATTTATGAAAAATGTAAAATGTCAGAATATTTTGAACATCACTGATGCTATAGGAAAAAGTTTTTCAACAAGTATACTGTTCAAATATAACTACTTCTTTGGCTTTATGAAAGCATAACACAATGGCCTTTTACTTTTCAGCCAAAAAACAAATGTGTTCAAACGGAATTTTAAGAAGACACCCAAAGATTAGTAATTAAATATTTCTGCAATATTTTTAGAAATTAACATGCATAGCAGTTTTTAAGAATTTTATACTGACTAAAAGGTGGACTTATAATATTAAGAAATACTTTTATGTGTTTAAAATCAGATAAATAACAAATGAAATGAAGTTTTAAATATCTTTTAAAAATATTATACCATGTAATGTGGTTGTATAAAACATGGGCAATATAGTAAATCTGAGAGTCTCATATTTATGACTACAGTTTGTAAGCATTATTGCCAGTGAATTAAGCTTAGCAGGGCAAAACGATGTGATTCAGTATTCCTAAGATAGTCTTAAGAATAAAGAAGTAGAAACATTAACCTGAGAAAGAGATCCTCTGCAAAAGAAATAAAAAATAATTATAAAGGAATGTTGTTGATGCCAAATGAGTACTGTGTGAAGCCAAAATGACAAATAAGGAAGGCAGAGAGTTAGGTGCTAGATGAGTATCAAATAAAAGAAGTTTTGTTTTGTTGTTTTCCTTTTAAATATCAAGACCATTGAATGTGTTCATAAATTGATTGGTATATTAATGAAAGAAGAATTTAACTGTAGTTCATTTTACATGAAAATGTTAGTTTTTGATATTTTGGGGGATTGAAAGGTCAAGGACCAAAGACTAATGTGTATAAGAAATACAGCAATGACTCCTAGGCACAGGTATTAGAGGTTGTTGCTTAGAATCATTCGAATCCCACCAACAAACAAAGAGAATATGTTTTGTAACAAAATGATAATCATCAAAGTTGTCACTCATGCTATATGGAGTTTAGTCTTCTATAAAGCTGTGTATCAGCATATCTAGAGCTAAAGGAGTTTTGTTCAGATAAGAGCAGAGAAATGGTTTAGGTTTTGTATAAATAGCACAAAACCTTCATACTATTCAAACAGGAATAAAAATGGTAGAAAAAATGTGTGGTAAGAATAACAAGATTTAGATCAGTAGTGTGAGTACCACATTTTAAAAATAGATGAAATTATATTTAAGAATGTTCTCCTTACTCTAGTGATTCATGGTCTCAAAAAACATTTAGACGAAATGAAAACATTAGTATGGAAAATTTTATTTTTTAAAAAAAATCTATTTTCAAAGTAGATTTCCTGAGAGTATTAGTCATATTTTGCTACATGGCAAATTAATCCAAAACTTAGAGGCTTAAAACAATGAATATATATTATCTTACACAATTTCTGAGAGTCACTCATCTCAGATTTCCTTAAGTGGGTGACCAATGTCTCTCATGAGGTTGTAGCCAAGATGTCAGCCAGAACTGCAGTTACCTGAATCTCGAGTGTGGCCAGGGAGTCTGTTTCCAACATAGCTCGCTCACATGGCTATGAATGGGAGACTTCAGTTTCTCACTGGCTGTTGGGAAGAGACCTTAGTACTCCACCTCGTGACCCTCTCGTGACATGACCGCTGGCTTCCTCCAGAATGAGTAATTCAAGAAAATGAGACAGAAGCCACAATATCTTTTCAGACTATACCTTGGAAGCAATACACCATCACTGTTGCTGTGTTCTATTGGTCACATCAACCAACCTGAATACAATTTGGAAGGAACCTATTCAAATGCACAGATATTAGAAAACTGGGCACTGGGAGCCATCTTTGAGGTCAGGTACCACAGTGAGAGAAAAAAGGAGGAAGGGAAAGGAAAGGCAAAGCAAGGGAGGAAAGGAGTGAAGGAGGGAGGGAGAGAAGAAGCTCACTCTAGAATCTCAGCAATTATTGCTTCACATTTTAGACAGTAGCATTTAGAAACCATGACCATCTTCTCAAAATAAATGTTATTATCTGAGATTTTCCAAAAGCATTGATTTTTTAGCACTTAGTCAAGTAGCTACACTCTCATATTTAGGGTTCTCATATTTAGCAACTAACTGATCAGATGTTTTATTCTTAATTGGACTGTATTAAAATATGAAGGTGTTCCAAAAGAGAATGTAAAATTGTATGGTGCTAACATGATATTTATAAGTTTAAAACTTTAACACTAAATGACAATCTTAGATTAGGGTTGCCAGATTTAGCAAATAAAAATGCAGGATGTCCAGTTGAATATAAATTTCAGATAAACAACAAATAATATTTAGTTTAAGTATATTCCATGTAATAAATAACATTTTTTATCTGAAATTTAAATTTAACTAGGTGTTCTGTATTTTACCTGGTAACCATATATTAAGTAGCTCTCAAGCTACCTTTTGGACAAACAAAATAAAATTTTAGGTGATATAAATTCTTCCCTTTTAAGTGTTATTTTTGCTACAAAAACTTCTATTCAAAACAAAATGAGTACATCAAAGAAAATAGGTCATTAACTCTGTGTGTGTGTGCATTTGTATACCCAAAACTTGAGCAGGAGGATGACTTGACAGTTGAATAAACATGTGTGTATTGCCATGTTTACGTGTAAGATCGCTACAATTTACTTCTAGGAACATACATGATTGCCAAGATTCCAATTCTAGTTCCAATTCTATAGTCAATTTTATAGACTTGAACCAGTAATCTGACCACTTTAAGGCTCTAGAAATCTCTAAACCTTCAAGAAATTCTGACTACTTTAGAATGCCTATGTCTCTATCTCTTTCCCTGAGTTTGGCTGGTTGTTTTCCTCATTTTCTTTCCTGCCTTGAATTTGTCCATCTCAGGATGAGAATTGTGATGCCACTCGAATACAATTTAGAAGAAAATCAAGAGAGATCTCAGGAAGCTGAACTCTGGGAAATAATCATACAATATCATCCGTGAAAGTGTCCTGCCCATTGCGTTTTATGCAGTGTACATGTAATCAATCTGAAAGATGCATTTAGCTTAACAATCCCTTTCTACTGAGGTCGCGTGTGAGGTGCTGTGGCCAAGACAGGCAAGTTAGAATCCCTGATTTTAAATTCCATGGCTGGTTTACTTTTCTGTGCACACTGATGTACCAATATACCCTCATACCACAAATGAATATGTAAAATGCTATCACAGTTAACATTTAAATATTCAACAGCTGACTTTTTTAAAGTACAATTCAAAACTGAGTTTGCACAAGAGAATGATCCAATCCTTTCAAGGATATATGAATCACTGTGTTTTAAAGTTTGGATTTCAAAATCCATATGTAAAAGATGATAATACACTGAAGCTTTTGAAATTTCGCTCAAAGCCAATTTTTTTAACTATCTGATTTGATATAGGACCATGCATAGAATGGAGCTGGACTTTAATATTCCAAGGAAAAACGTTTTACATGTGGCATTAAGTATGAATAATGAGAAGGAAGATAAATGAAAAGACACTAGTATACTGCTTTCTAAAGAGGCTTGGTCACCACTGGCTGAGTTTCATACAACTGAAAAAAAACAATGTTAGCCTCTCCAGTGGTAGTAAGCTGGGCTATTGATATTGAAAGGGAAAGAAATCAACAGATTGCATGGAAGAAAATTTCTAAAATAATTTCAAATACTGCCTTCAATCCTGCCAATGGTTTGGGAAGTATTTTCAGTTCCTTTAATGAAAATGTTACACGTGGATTTTAAAGCACACTAAAAAATATTAGTGTTCTTTTGAATTCTGAACAAATACAGATGGCTTAATAAAATGAAAAAGTAGAAGAGTTTTAAAATTATTATACATACTTTAAAATTCAGAAATTTCCTCCTGTGACCAAAAAGCTTTTGCAGTGTTGTTTCACTTTTGTTTACACTCTACATCCCACAACATACACAAACGAATTGCAGAAAAAGGAAACAAAGAAAAAAATGACATTGCTTCTAGAATATTCCCTACTTCTACTGGGTATTTGCCGTTTTTCATATCATCAGTCATTTAATAATTCCATCAACATTCCTCTCTGATGGCTAGATAATAGTGCCAGCTAGCTTTTCCTGCACCTCCAAAGTACAAAGAATGTGGAGGACATAGTCAGGTCACCACGATGCTCTAAAATATACGTGTGCTCTCAAGTGAGCTTATATCTCTCAAGGACATAAGACCCTCTGCAAAAGGTTAAGCATATACGGTCCCAGGATTGGAATGACAAATTTTATGTCTACTAAGGACCTCAAATTTTGTTGGATTTGCAGATTTTGTGCAAGCCACAGCATTTGTAAGGCCGGCAATATTCTTTCTTGAGAAAGAATTTATATTATCTGGCAAACACTAAGCAGAGGTTTGTTAGAAGAGCTTATTCATTGAACACTGTGTAAATATTGTCTACTTATAGTTTATTTAAAATATGTCATTCTGAATTGGGATTATAGTAATAAAATGTTAGCAATTCTTTGTAGAATGAGTAAACTCTAACTTGTGTCATATTTAAACAATTGTATGTGGAATATAATGTATGATATAGGTTAATATGTGCCCAATGTTGGGCCCATCTTGACTTTTTAATATTTAAATGTAATGGGTTGATAAATATATATATATATACATGAATTAGATATATATGTATATGAATTTGATGTTGACACACATTTCACATCAAATAAATCTGTAAAAAAATTTCTGTCCATCTCTTTTACTATCATGCCTAGTTTCACAGTCATAGACTGGGCAAGTTATACAAATCAAATAGGATTATAGCTAGAGAACAACTCACAAATAGGAGTTTGGTTGGAAAGGTTAAATGCCGGATTGTGTCACTGGGGTAATTGCATTTTACAGTATGTATAACATAGGAATAACTGAATGTTAAGTTGTTAACTTTCAATTTTAAAGCAGAAACATTTTGAATGATTTCTACTGTAATTTGTAGTTAAATGATCAACTATGACATTTAAATCTATACGTTCAGTGAATTAACAGATATTTAGAATCTATCTGAAACAGATGAAATCTAGAAATAAAAAACAAGTCTTGATATTAAATCATTGGGCTCATAAGGAAAAAAGAAACAAAGTATTTTCAGAGTCACTAAAAGTTGTAGCTTGTACGAGTTTCTTTAAATTATGTTGACAACTTCAGAATTTTGGTTGTTTTTATATTCTTTGACCATTTGTTTGTGGTTATGTATTTCTGCAAAAAATGGCAACAGAAAAAGGACTATTTTTTTAAGGTACATTTCCCAAGAATAACCATAAAAAAAATAGAGCATGTAAATAGCAGGACTCACTATTAAGGTTTATTTATTCATTCACTCACTCATTAATTCATTCAGTAAATATTTATTAGTTCCAACTATGTGACAAGTGTATACCAGGTGCTGAGAAATGGTGACTCAAAAGACACAAGGGTGCCTATTATCATGGAATTTCGAGCTAGTGGGGAGACTGAAACAAATGTAAATAAGAAATGTGATTCTGCTAAAGGTTACAAAGAAGAGGTGCAAAGAGCGCTGAATCAGGGAGATCACACAAGGTCTCCCTAAAGAAGTGACACTGATATGCCTAGAAGGATAAATAGAAGGTAGCAATCAATCAAAGAGATAAGTGATATCCAGGCAGGAGAACAGCATGTGCAAACATGTTCTAGTCACAGGAATCACATCAAGCGTAAAAAGATGACCAAAATGACGAAATTGCTTGTGCTCATTGAGGGCAAGTGCTCCCACAATGCCTAGCAAAATTCAGGGCACATATGAGATGCTCAATAGTTTCTTGTAAAGAAAATGAAGAAAGAATTAGAAAGCTGTAGATAATTATCCTTGACCTATTTTTAATGTCTACCTGTCAATGAATGAGGGAAGAGTTAGTTAAATCATGTGCTAGGTACTAGATGTTCCTCCTACCCTTTTCTTATGCTGTTGACTTATGGGGATTTATTCTCACACATCCACAGTGGGTAGTTCATCACATTGGTGGCCCCAAGGAAACTTATCTTCTAGAATCCATGTCTTTGTGTTTTCTGCTGTCTTGTAACATGGGCAGGTGGTATGGATTGCTTCACCCAATAGAATGTGGTAGGAGTGACAGTATTCCCGTTCTAGGGCTTAGCCTTTAAAAGAAGTGGCAGTTTCTACATTTGCATTCCTGGGAGCCCTGAAATGCCTTGTAAGATACCTGACTCTCCTGCTAGAGAGACTACTGCATGGAGAGGAAGAGGATGTGAGATTACGTGGAAGAGAACTAGAAATTCAGCAAGACCTAAGACACCAGATGTATTGTCCCAAGCAAGTCCAAAACAAGGATTTGAGTGTAGGTACTTTGTTTGGAAAGGGGTCCCAGATGCACAGTCAGGGGAATGAAGAAATAGAAGAAAGGAGGGAGGAAATCTGTAAAAGGTGCTTTACTGAGCAGACTGCCACTAAGGGCAACTGAGGTGCAATTTTTCCTGGAAGTCTGGGAGGCAGTGTAAAATACATCTCAGAGTTACTTTGTTCAAGTGCAGAAATGGATTATGCATCCACCAAATCTCCATCCATCATTGGTGGAAGTCTGCTCCCAGAATCAGTAACTCTCTGGCACTTCTGGCTTACCCTCAACAAGGGCCAAGTTTGCCCCCATACCAGAACAACACCTGCAGCAAAGAGTCACAGGTGTTCAATGTAAACAGCTTTGACATCTAGAGGTAAGTGCTGACTGAATATGGCAGATCTCTGAGCAGTCTGCCTCTACTACAACATGTAAACTTCTCAGGGATACAGCAGTGTTCTTTCAGCCCATTATCCCATCTCTAGTCTAACACCTACCACATACAACAGAGCACACATTAGAAACATGGATATTCAGTTTTGAACTGGACTTTTGTGAAAGGCTTTGTGTTGTATTCAGTGAACTTGGTAAATATTAGGTGCTGGAACACGGTGTGATAGAAATGTAAATATTCATTCTATCCCGAGGAAACTAGTCAAGATACCTTGTCCTGACAGAACGAGAAATTATATTATGCTGCTCACTTTTACAAAATCAGTGCTTGGATGTTTTATAAAGCATCAAGATATATTTTGAATTACATGGGAAGAGAAAGGATATAGGAGAGTTTCTAAGAAATCTAAGATATTGGTTGTACCCTTCTCCCTTTGCAGAAGTCTTTTGAGGAAGCCTCTATGAATCACATATGACAGTACTTGAGCAACGTGAATGGAAATGGTAGAAATTTAAGAGAAACATTTCCTAGTCTTTAATTCAGAGCTTTTACAAAGGAATTGATGGTCCAAAGAATCTTAGACATTTGGAAGAAGAAAAAATTGTTTATTCTTGGGAAGTTATATAGTAAAAACCAGAGGTCAGAAATGTAGTTTTCAGAAGAGGCAGATTGACAACCCCCAAATTAAACATCTGCAGAATGAGGCTCAGTTCCGCAGACCATTAAGTTCCTTTGTTATTATATTCAGTATGTCCATGTTCATCCCAACAGCTGTTAAAAAAAAAAAGTGAGTGCGCACGCTCAAGTGAGAGAGCAAGGGTGCCAATTGGTACCTGGATACAATTCTCCCCTTGCCTCTTGTAGCTGGAAGAAGAAATGCAGCAATTTAAATGGCAAGCCAGTTTTCATATTAATAATAAGAGGAATAGCCTGAACTTCTTTCTCTAGGCTGGATTGCTAATGCCTGGTCACAGATGCTAGGCTGTTTGGTCCCATACAGTGTAACTTTCACTCCTAAACTGAAAACGTTAATTGTGCTGGGATCTGGCTTCAATTTTGTAAATATGTTGCATTTAAGGGGACAGACAAAGGGAGAATGAGTGAGAGAAGAGGAAAGAGGAAAAGGTGGATAAGGAGATAAAGAAGAGGGGAGGGGGAAAGGAGAAGTGTGGGGGGAGGTGGAGAGGAAAAGAGGAAAAAGAATCAGAGCATTTGGAAGTTGCCTTGACAGTGTCCACTCCCTACTTGCCTTTCAGGATAAATGCAGTGAATGCAATGGCCAAAGACCATTTTCTCACTGGGCAAAGGAAGAACAAGTGAGGGACCTAGATAATCCACAGCTGAGGAATTGAATTACAGGTACTTTCAGAAAGCATAGAGAAGAATACCTTAGAAATCAATTCATATTTTATAGATGAGCTGTAAAATTTCTAAGAATTATAGAGCAAAATGACCTAGAGATATTAGTGTGTTCATCTTTGTGTCAAAAACTACCCCAGTGACTTATCCGTGCATCTCATAATTTAGTTAGGATGCTCTCTTGAATGTGTCTTATAAATCTCTCCTGAGACTTCTTCGGCCTTTTCTAACTTTTCTAACTTTCCCTAGTGAAATAGAGCAGAGCTGAGAACTGTCTACCACACATTATTATTTTCTATTATTTTTGTTAGGTTAGCACTTTATTTGTGGTGTAGGGCAGTACCTTTTACAGAGTAAGTACTATAGAAGTATTAGCTGATGTCATTAATACTATTGCTGCTGCTGCCACTACTACCATTAAAAGTCATCGGAGCGTGTTATAGAACTTCAGATAAAAGTTTCTCAGGGGAGTATGCTTTCTCTCTGTTAACAGTGCCCTTTTCTCCAAACACTGTGTGGTCTACCATGTAAAAGATGATCAGTAGAAAAAGATAAAGCAGTTAAACTCAGCTTCTGTCCAGTTTTTCTTACTGGCCACTTGCATCAGAACCATCTCAAGTTCTCTTTAAAAATGTAGTGTACTGGGAGCCACATCAAGCTCACTTAGTCACAATCTCTGAGGACTGAGACTTAAGAATCTTCATTTTAGATTAATTCTCCAGGTATTTCTTAGACACTGAAAAATTTGAGATCTTCTGCTGGTCTTTTCATTAAGGGGTAGCTATATGGCTTTGACCTTCCTTGGAGGAACTTTGGTAGAGTGTTCGTATACAGATATGGCCAAACATTTCTCCAAAATATATTTTATTGTATTATTATTAAGATTATTACATATATATTTAAAAATTGGCAAATAAATTTTAAACATCTAAATGTGTAATCACAAGACACAAGATAACTTGACATTCTAAATATCTTCCCTAAGATTTATCTAGATCTTTTCCATAGAAGTGAGGTCATAATTATCCTATAATTTTTTACCCTTTTATCCTCAAAATATATAGTGAATATTTTCAATACCATTAAAGACTTTTCTTTTTATTAATTTTTTATTTTTTTAATTGCAGTAACATTGGCTTATAACATTATGTAGGTTTCAGATATACATCGTAAAATATTTCAAATTCTGTGTAGATTACATCGTGTCCCCACCCAAAAACTAATTATAATCCATCCCCTCACGTGTGAGGCTAATCACCCCTTTTGCCCTCCCCCCTCTTCCTCTATGGTAACCACCAATCCAATCTCCATTGCTATGTGTTTGGTGTTTTTTGTCTTCTACTTATGAGTGAGATCATACAGTGTTTGACTTTCTCCCTCTGACTAATTTCACTTAGCATAATGCCCTCAAGGACCATCCATGTTGTCACAAATGGCTGGATTTCATCATTTCTTATGGCTGAGTAGTATTCCATCATGTATAAATACCACATCTTCTTTATCCCTTCATCCTTTGATGGGCACCTAGGTTGCTTCCAAGTCTTGGCTAATGTATGTAATGCTGCAATGAACATAGGGGTGCAGGTATCTTTATGCCTTTGCGTTTTCAAGTTCTTTGGATAAATACCCAGCAGTGGAATAGCTGGATCATACAGTAGATCTATTCTTAATTTTCTGAGGATACTCCAAACTGCTTTCCATAGTGGCTGCACCCTTTGCATTCCCACCAGCAGTAAACAAGGGTTCCCTTCTCTCCACATCCTCTCCAACATTTGTTGTTTCCTGTCTTGTTAATTATAGCCATTCTGACTGGAGTGAGGTGATACCTCATTGTAGTTTTGATTTGCATTTCCCTGATAGCTAATGATGTTGAGCATCTTTTCATATGCCTGATGGCCATCCGTATATCTTCTTTGGAGAAATCTCTGTTCAGATATTTTGCCCATTTTTTAATTGGGCTATTGGTTTTTTTGTTATTGAGCTGTATGAGTTCTTTGTATATTTTGGATACTAACCCCTTATCTGATATATGGTTTGCAAATACCTTCTCCCAATTGTTAGGTTGTCTTTTCGTTTTGTTGATGGTTTCCTTTGCTGTGCAGAAGCTTTTTAGTTTGATGTAGTCCCATTTGTCCATTTTTTCTTTTGTTTCCTTGCCCGGTCAGACATGGTACTTGAAAATATGCTGCTCAGACCGATGGCAAAGAGCGTACTGCCTATGTTTTCTTCTAGAAGTTTCATGGTTTCAGTCTTACATTCAAGTCTTTAATCCATTTTGAGTTGATTTTTGTGCATCATGTAAGGTAATGGTCTACTTTCATTCTTTTTCATGTCGCTGTCCAGTTTTCCAAACACCATTTATGGAAGAGACTCTCCTTTCTCCATTGTATGGTCTTGGCTTCCTTGTCGATTATTAGCTGCCCTTAAATATTTGGGTTTACTTCTGGGATTATCTTTTGTATTTCTGCGGTGTCCATTGTAATCTCACCTCTTTCATTTCTGATTTTTTTATTTGAGCCTTCTCTCTTTTTTTCTTGGTGAGTCTAGCTAAGGGTTTGTCAATTTTGTTTAACTTTTCAAAGAACCAGCTCTTGGTTTCATTAATTTTTTCTGTTTTTTTTAGTCTCTATTTCATTTATTTCTGCTCTGATTTTTATTATTTCCTTCCTTCTGCTGATTTTGGGCTTTGTTTGTTTTTCTTTTTCCAGTACCCTTAGATGCACTGTTAGATTGTTTATTTGGGACTTTTCTTCTTTGTTGAGGTAGGCCTGAATTGCGATAAACTTCCCTCTGAAAACCACTTTTGCTGTGTCCCACAGATTTTGGCATGTCGTCTTTTCATTTTCATTTGTTTGCAGGAATTTTTTGATTTCTCCTTTGATTTCTTCATTGACCCAATCGTTGTTCAGCAGCATTTTGTTTAATCTCCACATTTTTGTGACTTTTCTAGTTTTCTTCCTGTAGTTGATTTCTAGTTTCATACCTTTCTGGTCAGAAAAGATGCATGATATTATTTCAGTCTTCTTAAATTTATTGAGACTTGTTTTGTGGCCTAATATGTGATCAATCCTGGACAATGTTCCATGTCATTTGAAAAGAATGTGTATTCTGTGGTTCTTAGCTAGAATGTTCTATATATATCTACTAAGTTCATCTTGTCTAATATGTCATTTAAGGTCAGTGTTTCCTTATTGATCTTCTGTTTGGATGATCTATCCGTTGGTGTAAGTGGAGTCTTTAAATCCCCTACTATTATTGTGTTACTGTCCATTTCTCCTCTTATGTCTGTTAATAATTGCTTTATATATTTAGATGCTCCTATGTTGGATGCATAGATACTTACAAGTGTTATGTTTTCTTGTTGGATTTTTTCCTTTATCATTATGTAGTGCCCATCTTTGTCTCTTGTTACAGTTTTTGTTTTAAAGTCTATTTTGTCTGATATAAGTATTGCTAACCCCACTTTCTTTGTGTTGCCATTTGCATGGAATATCTTTTTCCATCCTTTCACTTTCAGTTTGTGAGTGTCTTTAGGTCTGAAGTGTGTCTCTTGTATGCAGCATATACATGGGTCTTGTTTTATTATCCAATTGGCCACCCTATGGCATTTGATTGGAGCATTTAGTCCATTGACGTTTAAAGTAGCTATTGATAAATAGGTATTTATTGCCATTTTGTTACTCTCTTTTTTCCTGGTTGTTTTAGTAGCTGTTCTCTGTTCCTTTCTTTCTCTCTTGCTCTTTTTCCTTGTGGTTTGATGGATTTCTTTAATGATATGTTTGATTTCTTTTGTCTTACTTTTTTGCTTACTTATTATAGGTTTCTGGTTTGTCATTGCCATGAGGATCCTATTTAATATTCTATGTATATAACAGTCTATATCGAGTTGAAAGACTCTTTACCTTGACCTCTTTCTAAAAGCTCTACTTTTTCACTCCCCTCCTCCCACATTTTATGTTTTTGAAATCATATATAGTCTCTTATTTAGAGTGTGTCTACCTATTACCCTCTTGTCATTGAGATAGGAGATTTTAGCACATTTGTCTTTTAACCTTCATATTATCTTCACAGGTAGTTCATCTGCTACCTTTGCTATACATATTTTTACCTTTATAAGTGATTTTATTGCCTGATTATTTTTTTGTAATTTTTTTTATCTCTATTTGTGGTCATTGCTTTCCCACTTAAATAAGTCCCTTCAGAATTTCCTGTAAAACTGGTTCCTTGGTGATAAACTCCTTTCATTTTTGCTTGTCTGGGAAGCTCTTTATCTCTCCTTCCATTCTGAATGAGAACCTTGATGATAGAGTATTCTCAGCTGTAGGTTTTTTCCTTTTAGCACTTTGAATACCTCATGCCGTTCTCTTCTTGCCTGTAGGGTCTCGGCTGAGAAGTCCGCTGATAGCCTGATGGGCTTTCCTTTGTATGTCACTTGTGGCCTTTCTCTTGCTGCATTTAGTATTCTCTCTTTATCTTTAATTTTGGACATTTTAATTATGCTATGTCTTGGTGTGGGCCTCTTTGGGCTTATCTTTTTTGGAGCTCTCTGTGCTTCCTGAACTTGGATGTCTGTTTCCTTCCTTAGGTTAGGAAAATTTTCATCTATTATTTCCTCAAATAAATTTTCTACCCCTTTGTCTCTCTCTTCTCCTTTTGGGACACCTATAATCTGAATTTTAGTGTGCTTGATATTGTCCCAGAATTCCCTTAGGCTGTTTTTATTCTGTCTAATTCTTTTTTCTTTTTTCTGTTCTACTTTGGTGATTTCCTCTAGTCTTTTGTCTAGCTTGCTGATTCGTTCTTCTGCATCCTCTACTCTGCTGTTGAGTCCCTCTAGTGAATTTTTCATTTCCAGTGTTGTATTCTTCATTTCTGATTGGTTATTTTTTATATTTTCCAATTCTTTGCTGATGAGCTCACTGTGTTCATCCAGTCTTCTCCCAATATCTGTGAGCATCCTTATGATATTTTGTTTGAACTGTTTGTCAAGTAGGTCACTTATTTCTGTTTCATTTAGTCCTTTTTCTGGGGTTTTGTCCTGTTCCCTTGCTTGGAAAGTATTCCTTTGTCTCCTCATTATGCCTCTTTCTCTGTTCTTATTTCTCTGTATTAGATGAGTCGGCTATGTCTCCTGATCTTGGGGAAGTGGCCTTATGTATGAGATGACCTATAAGGCCCAGCCATGTGCTTCCCTCTCATCACCAGTCCAAATGATCCAGGAGTGACTCCTTTGTGGGCTACTTGTGACTTTCTGCCGTGGCAGGGTTGCTCCCACTGCAGGTACCCAGGGAGTCTAGTCTTTCCTTCCCTGGCCAGCTGTTTGTAAATCCAGTTTTGAGAGCCTCAGCACCATTGGCTACAAAGTCTATCAGCACAGTTCTGTTGCAGTTTTCCTCTTAATTGAGTTGGTACCCAGTGTAGCTGGTTGCTCAACTCAGGGTCTTTCAGTTGATAGGCCTCAGGCCTACAAGGCTGTTGTCAGTTCTCTTAGGAGTGCAGCTGAGTGGGGCGGGCCCTAGAAATGGGGTCAGTCAATTGTTTCAGGCTTTGGAAGGTGGGGCCGATCCTTTTTATGGCTATTTGTGAAGCACAAGTCTTCTGCCACTGATCAGCCTCACCCCTCACAGGACCACACACACTCTCAACACAGTCTTTGTCTGTGTACACTTCCCAACCCCCTGGAGCATACCCCAATGCCGTACTGCAGAGGCCCCCACCTTTCCACCAATGCCCCCGATAGTTCACCTGCTTCTCACACAGGCCCTGCCCCAAAGAGGTTAACACACTCTCCTGCCTATAGAGGATCAACGCACCCAGTCAATGCAACCCAAAAAGTAGCCTGAGGGCTTGCTGTTGGGTGGGGCCAGTCCCTAGGGTGGGCTGCCTGTCCTGGCTGAACTGGATTAGATCTGTGCCCTAGTGAGTGTGGTAGACCCCTGGGCTAACAGACCAAGGGAAGAACCTCAATGGCGCCCACCAGGGTCTGTGTCAGCATGCCTGGACCAGTTCAGAACAATGGCTCCCACCAATGTCTCAGTCTCCAGAGAGGTCCCTCCTATCACCAAGATGTCCCCAGAGCCCACTAGGTGAGTCCCATTTCACCAAAGGACTGTCAGCCTTCTCTCTAGTGATTTTAGGTTGCTGCAATTAGTGAGTTTTTTTGTGGGCCCTTTAAGACCCAAGTCTTTTGGGCTTTTGGCCAATAGCTTTTCTGGGGGTATCCTCACTGCAGTTAATAGCCAGCAAAGCCAGATAGTAAGACCCCTGTCTCAGTTGGGCTGAGTCTGAAGGATGCTTATAGCAGTATCAGCCACTGCTTCAGACCTCACTCATCCGGGGAGGGATGCATACCTTAGGGTGTCTCCTGCCTGGCCAGCTGAGGAGGTCTGCTGCCCCCAAAGGTGGCTTTTTTCTCTCCAGCATGAATTTCTGCCTCTTCCACCTTAGTCAGGACTCTCCGTTGTTGTGGTGGTTCTTTTTATCCAGTTTTCAGTTTTCTCTCCAGGGTGATTTTCCAAAAATAGTTGTAACCTGATTGTGTTTGTGAGAGGAGATGGGTTGAGAGTCTGCTTATGCTGCCGCCATCTTGACAAGCTTCTGAAGGATTTTTCTACACTTAAATCATTTCTAAAAGTTTTATGCCACTTCATCAAAATTATATGCAGGCATTTAATCAATTCTATTGTTAGACAGTTGATTATTTCCAGGTTTTTGGAAATATTAAAATGCTGAATTAGCATTTTTATCACATCCATTTACTTTAAAACCATGAAAATACCATAACATACTCTTTACAATTCCGTGTCATTATAGCAGACTTTAGGTTACTAGCAAAAGAAGGTGAAGATTTTTTCTAAGTAGTTAATGAATAAAATGAATACATTTATTACAAAGTCTAAGTACCTTGCATAAATCATATTTTAAAATTAACTTTCTTAAAGTATAATTGTCGAATGCAGTGAGCGTGAACAATTAAATAGAAAATTCTAGGTTGTCAAAATTTAATGGAAAGAGGATATTTTTCCACTTCAGATCCTATAGCAATTTGAATTGAGAGGGAAAACCAACATAGACAAATCTAGCTTTAGCAAAAGTAGGCAAGGACAAGAAGATGAAGCACTTAGTAATACTCTGTTCAATAGATACTATTTTTTTGCTTAAAGCAAAAAAGTAGCCTTCAAAGTACTCCCTTCTATTTTGTAAAAATGATTTCCTAATCTGAAAGGATTTTGAAAGGGGCTTTCAGGTGAGCCATTTTCCAGAAAATTATCTTGTGCATGAATATGTGTGGTAGCAAATTTAAATGAGCAAGAATATTTAATGTAAATATGCTCACTGAATGTGTGTTGAGGGAGCAGGTCTCTGTATTTCAAATGTAGAACCCTGAGATCTCTTGCAACTGACAATCAGTTTTAATATAAGGAAATGACTAGAACATCACTAGTGTGCTCTTCGTTTCCTGAGAAAAGAATGAGCACCATGGACAGTTCCCCAGGGGCAAAATCATTGCTCTAGTCTTTCTTGGTTAAGGGAAGAGACTGCTGATTAACACTAGGTTGTTGTCTTACCAAAAATGTTACCATTTGCTTCATCTATTTATGATTTCTGTAACTTTTACTAAACGGTTGTACCATAGCTAACCCCTTCATGGTTTTTATAAAATTCTGATTTAAAGAATCCTTCCAAACAATTTTAAGGTGAGGCACTTAGAACTGTTCGAACGAACTGAAACTTTCTTTTAGATAAAGTTTATTCAGCACTTAATCTGAACTAGACTTCACATATGCTAATTCATGTATTTCTCACAATAACTTTAAAAGATAAACTTAATTATCCTCATTTTGCAGATGAGAAAGTCAACTTCAGAGTAAAGTACCAAACATTTGCTGGTGTTAAGTGCTTGGATCACTAATGAAATGCAAGTCTAAGCCACTATGTACCTAGTCATTACTGTCATCATGGATCCCAGAGTAAACAGCAGCTTTGATAGAATAGGTTCCACAAAAGTGATGTATTTTTACAGAAGCATTTTATAAATTGTGAAAAACAATGGAAATATGTTAATGGAAGTACATCACTGAATGATATTTTATTCATAAACAATGAAGAGAAATATTTTGGCTTTTCCATTCAAGTATTAGAACAGTGATCTCAAAACTCACTGAGCATGTCCCCTTATCAATAAAAATGTTTTGATCTAGCCAAATATATGTGTTTAAAACTATGCATAAATGATATATATGTTATACTGAATTGTTTATTATAAATTATATCCAAAATGCAAATTTAAAGGGATCAAATATATGAATCAAATTAAAGTTCTTTTTTTTCCCTCTTTCCTCCCAAAAGATAATTTTGCGCACCCCATTTTGTACGTTACTAGAGTATGTTCCTTAGCATTCACAATAAGCCTTCCAGCAGCAACTACATACTAATCAGGGGTGAATGTAAAGCAATAGTTTACTTCTGATATTCGCTACACCATTTGTAAATCTGGAGACTAATCTCTGGGTAAGGCAGGTGGCTCTACATGTGTAATCTTATAAAAAGTCTCTTAACCTGACTTCATTTAACTGATTTGCTGTATTTCTAGAGCTGCTGAATGCTCTTGGGTTGTTGGAAACACTCTAGATACAATATTTGCAATTTGATTACATATCAAAAGTCAGTTCTGTTTGTTCCCCCCAAAATAACATTTAACAATGATGTGTTATGATGTGATATAATCTTTAGGTTTTACTTCCGGATCAGTGAAACTAAATTAGGGAACCCTAGATACAGTACTTACTCTGAAGAGAGTCTTTAAATACTTGTTTTGCATCATTACGTTGCTCATAAAGGAATCACTACTAAACATTTTAGAAACATTGAGTTTATTGCATATATTGGATATTCACAACATGGTAAATATTCCACCTGCTCACACTTGCTGCAAGTGTAAGAGAGAAAAATGTTTCTGACCCTGGAATAAAGAAGCAATAAACAGTTTTACACTACATTGAGTACCAAAGAGAAGTTGAAGAGTCTGATCATTTAAAAGACATTTATTGAAATAATTTTCAACATCATGAACGTTGCTTCTATTGTAATGCCAGATAACAGAAATATCCAACATATGAGAATCTTTAGGAAAAGAGTAAGTCCCTTTTCATGTATTCTTAGTTCTGTGCTTGATGTTTTTCCACACTGATAGAGGTGGGAGATTGGATAACCAAGAAAAAGTAGGTTTTAGAATAAAGAATTGTCCAAGATAGTAGATGTTCAAAATGAAGCTCAAATGGCTGATTCAAAGAATGGACAACCTCAAGAAAGTGTGATCTTTCAGACATCTCAAACTTAGTATAGTTTTATGTCATCTTTAAAAGAATGATATTTGAATTTTATACTTTTTTTTATTTTAAGATTTTATTTTTCCTTTTTCTCCCCAAAGCCCCCCAGTACATAGTCGTATATTCCTCGTTGTGGGTCCCTCCAGTTGTGGCATATGGGACGCTGCCCCAGCGTGGCCCGATGAGCAGTGCCATGTCCGTGCCCAGGATTCGAACCAACGAAACACTGGGCCGCCTGCAGCGGAGCGCGCGAACCCAACCACTCGGCCACGGGGCCAGCCCCAAGAATGATATTTGAATTTTAGGTTTTATAATTAATTTGCAGGAATAAAATTAACCCAATCTTTTAATTAGAACTTATTTTTATGCTTAACATCTTATTTGAAATTTTCAGAGTGAAAGATTTTAAATGCGGCAGAAAAAATGATGAAAATTTGAAATGACTTTTTATGATGAGATAATTTAAAATTTAAAAACTACTGAAATTTGATGGTAGTATTTCTTGCATTCTATGTTGAGTTATTTTGTTAAGGAAAGTTTGTAAATGACGTGAAACACCAGAAATTTAGCTCATTCTAGAACACGTGCATTTGAAAAATATTTTTATTTCCAGTGTTTTAAAAAATATTTAGGGGCTGGCCCTGGGCCGAGTGGTTAAGTTCGCGCGCTCCGCTGCAGGCGGCCCAGTGTTTCGTTGGTTCGAATCCTGGGCGTGGACATGACACTGCTCATCAAACTTCGCTGAGGTAGCGTTCCACATGCCACAACTAGAAGGACCCACAATGAAGAATATGCAACTATCTACCAGGAAGCTTTGGGGAGAAAAAGGAAACAAATAACATCTTTAAAAAAATATTTAAAAAAGAATAATAATAAAAAATATTTAGACAAAGACATTTTCAGAAAATATGTTAGAGATTTTGTATAACCAATAAGCTTTTACAAAGTTGTAAAATATCTATTATGTCGTTCCTAATGGGCTAGGTTGTGCTGTGGTAATTACCAACTACAAAATGTGAGTGATTTAAGGTCACTAAGGACAATTTACCTCTCATATGAAGTCCACATTGGCCCCAGATGCTTTCCAGGAAGACTATTTTCTACAGTGCTATTGAGGGTGCAAGGCTGCTTCAGCAGAGAGTGTAACAGGGTAGCACAATGGGGGATAATGCAAAGCTTTTCAGTGTGTCAGCCTGAAAGTGATGTGTGTCACCTCCCCACACAGCCCATTGGATCTGTCATGTGGACTCATCATGTGGCCTCTTCCAGTTGCAAAGGGGGCAGAGAAATGGAGTCCCCTTGTGCTCACAAGGAAAGGAAAATAGAGTGTTGGTGAATACTTGTAATATCTACTCACATGCACACAAACATGGCATTACTTATTCTTGCTTCTGCAGTAGGTTAAGCCAGACTATGTCACTTATTTTGATGTATTTTTTTTTTAAAGTACATTGAGTGTCTCTGCCACCAAATGCTGCTACTCCAAAAATTGGGTAATGTATTTCTCTTAAATTATACAAACTTAGAAATATTCATTTATTAGAGAATTATGAAAAAAGGAAAATTATGACTTAAAGAAGATATTGATTGCCTCTTTCCTAGAAATATCTTATACAGCTGGTCAGTCATTAATTTCCAAGACTATCCCACATTTACCATCTGTGAAATGTATAATGATGGAAGATTTCATCAAACCATGACCTAAGGTGTTATCCTTGGAATTATTTGAAATTTTCTGGGCATAACCAGCAGCGGTTTCTCTGCCAGCAGTGGCTTCAGGGGAATGGGGGCACTAATGGCAATCTCCCACTCTGTAAAGAGTTTATAATTCTTTTAAGCACTTTGAGACCAGGGAAAGAAACTTTATAAATCAATAAGTTACTATAATACCATAAGGGGTTGGCCCTTCTGAATTGTTAGATTCAATCTGCATTGCTTAAAAGTCAAAATAATAACAGCAGAAAGGGAAAATCATTTATGACTAAGCAAATTCTCTCCCGCAGGTGATAAGGTGTGAGGATGAGTAGAGAGAAGATGAGAGGGGGATGGTTAACAGGAAACAGGATGGTCAGCAGGAAAGAGGAATCTCTGTTTGAAATCTTCCCTGGAGAACTCAGATCCTCACATTACTCCTCCTTCTTTCTGATAGATTTAGGTTGATGCAGTTAAAGGCCAAAATTGTTTAGAAAGAAAAAGTTGTTTTGTTTTCTGACTGAATTCTGATGTAGCTGAAAGTCTAAACTAAAACCTGGCAAAAGTTGATCCGGCTAAATAGACCCCTCAATGTCCCAGTCTCTGTTGGGAGAATATTTTATTGTTATACTATTAAACCTAAGAAACCTTTATTTTGTTGAAGTTGTTTTTCTCTTCTAGCTCCTTTTTAAAATATCATAAATGTAAGGAAACATTTTTAGTTGATAAAGCAACCTGCCAAACAAATCACAGGTATTCAATTAGGCACCTTTTAATTCCTAAAACAGAAAGCTTGTATAATTGTCCTCTAACAAAATAAACTTGCATTTTGTAACATCTGCTTTAGTAGTCGGTATTTAATAAGATACTCAGTAGAAAATAGTTCCTCACTTAAAACTTGATGACGGAACAGAATGGATATGTTCATATATCAATACATGAATTCACTCTATTATTTTTCAGATAAGGAGAATGAGGCCCAGGGAAACAAAGACTTTTATATGGAGCTGAGGAGCCCGTTAGTGTATTTATACCTATCTATCCATCTATAAAATGCATCCTACCATATTTCTATTCTTATGACTGCATTTTGTTGATTTCCTTGCATTGTTTACATGGATGTGTATTTCTTCAAAGCCACTAAAGAGTGACGCAGAAGAGAGGTCTTTCCGCAAACTTAATTATTCTTCTTCAATTCTTAATTCATTCTCTCATATATTCATTCATTCACTCAAGAAACATTTATGGAGTACTTATCAGGGACCAAATTCTGGGGATTCAGATCTCTTCTAATTCATTGTCATTGCTTTCAAGAGCTCACATAATAACAGAGATAAAAAATACCTAGATATGGTGTGTTAACTGTAAAGTGGAGAGGAATATGGATAATTTGTTAGTTTTGCAAAAGTAGTTTGCAAAAAAGGAGTAAGCGTTTGTTAAATTGGAAAAGAGAGAAAGTTGTCTCTTGCCAGAGAAAGCATCATTTCGGCAGGCGGAGGGTGTGTGAGCAGAATATGTGGGAGATTAAGGCATCTATGAGACCCGAACCAAATGTAAACTGTGGGATAGAAAGGTGGTTGGAGGTCAGGAGTGCATGGTGGTTAGCTTTTGGTTAAAATCAGGTTTGAATATTAGTTCCATCCTTTACCTACTGCTGAATTTGAGCGACTACTTAATTTCTCCAAGCTTCAACGTCTTCCCCGTAAAATGGGGTCATCCTTATCATCGTGTCATTTATTGTGAGGATTTAATCAAATAAAATTGTAAAGCATTTAGCACAGTGACTGACACACAGAAAATACACATCAAATAATTTTTTAAAGATTGCAAAATCCCTTTTATCACTGTTAGGAGATGATCAAGAATTTACACAGAATATACAAATACCATGGCTGTATGTTGTAGGTACATAAATACATATGGCAATAGTACATATTTATTTGTTCAAATAATTTATGTAACATGGAAAAATCATTCAACATTCCATAAGCCATCTTCACATAACCTGACCTCTAAACACCAACTTGAAAAATAAATTGTCTAAGAATCTATTTAATTTATCTTGGACAAAATGTACTCAAAATAATATAAATATGGTAGGATGTTAATGATTGGTATGGAAAAAAATGTCTGGTCAAATTAATTTAAATTTAATTTACTCAGAACCTGAGTAAATTAAAGTTAAAACATCTTCTTTGCTGAATGACTTCCAACAACCTTTAAGAAAGAGATAAGATATGCAATACTCCACAAATTTATTTTACTGTACAATGCTTTTGTTGTGGAATATCTCACATCATTATTGTTTTTTAATACTTTGGAAAATTATGCCGTAGACATTTAGTCCTGTCCAGCCTTGTCACTTTCTAAAATTAGAACTAGAATTTGTCTAGCACTGAGCTATTGCTTTACATGTTTCATTTTACTCAAGGCATAAATGACAGTAGGCAGTACAAAAATTAAACTACCATAGGCAAAGCAAATATTTGGTTCTTATTCTTTTGTAATTGTTTGTTTTTATTTGGTTTCAATGTCATCCATTCAATTAAATGTATAATTTTCATGCTATTCTTTATCTTGAACCTAATGAAAAAAATCAGGATAAATGTATTTTTATTTGGTACTCATTTCAATTCTTGGGACACAATAGATAGTTAGTAATTTAAAAAATAATTATCCCTTCTATATTTGCCTATTGATCAAATTAGACGAAGTTTATCTTTCTTCTACAGTCATCCTAGTGAATGTTATGCATTACTGTAATCCTAAAAGGAGATTTAATATGCCTGTACTTTTATTGACTGGTTCTTCTTGTCATTCACATTCCTTTCGGAGGAAGGAAAAAAAATAAACAAAACAAAAACCATAAAAACAAACCCAGATACACGCACATGCAAATACATAGGCAGGAGTGATCTGATTCTAATATGCTAGTGTCCATGTCAACTCATAAATTCATTAGAGAAATGAATATTGCTTTTTATTTGTCTGCATGTCGAGTCTGGCTGTGGTATACATTATACCAATGCTATTTTGGATTGATTGCTGACAGCAGCATCATTCATTATGCATGTGAGGAATGAAGTCCCAGAGACATAATTTTTGCAGTTTGACTCCATGAATACACAAAAAGATTGGAATTTCTTTGTGCTAGTAATCAGACAATAAATGTCTCATTACCATGTTTAAACCACATACAAGTTATAAGCATTTGTAGCATACTGATAGTAATCAATGCCCTCTTTTGAGGTTTAGCTGTAAGAAAATGTGTGATTTAGTAAATGGACTACTACGTGGTAATAGGAATCCCAATCTTGCTAACTACAATGTTAGAATTATTTCATTATTAATCTAGGGATGGATAAATGTCATATCTGCAAAGAAGACAGAAATCCAATTAAACTGGAAAGAGTTATGTAGTTACTCAGGCTGCTTCTGATAAACTCAGGTAGAAATTTAATGGTACTCTGTTGTTCTGGTTATGTTTTCTTATTGTTTCAATTACACCATCAATCATGATTCGTTCCAGTTGTTTATGCTATTGAATTATAACCACCACTTAAAAATCAGATATCGCAAACTGACTAAAGCAACTAATTAACAAACAGAGAACAATGCATCAAAAATGAAATATAAGTATCAGAAGATACTTGACTTCAGAAAGGTGGGTCAGATGTCTTAAAATGATATCTTTAATGACAATGGTCGGTTTTCAATTACCAGTTGGCATATAAATCATATTATGGAGGCATATTAAGTGTATGTCAAGCTATGTGCATTTTCATACAGTTTTAAAGAAGGTTGTAATTTTGGTGAGTTATGACATAATCTCAAACAACTCGAATAACCTTAAAATGGGGCTGGTGCTCTATACATCATTTTTGTGAGAAGTAAAATTTATCTTGTTTCAGAGCTCAAATTTTCTAAATATTCCTAAATTTATACACAACTTTTTTATTATTGTCCACGTATCAAAACATTTCTCCTTTTGCTTTCTCTTCTCTTTTGCTGTTGTTTGTTTGTGTGGCTTGGGACACTTTTCTTTTTAGGTGTATTATGTTATGATGCAATATGGAGAAAAGAGTTTTAAATAAATATAACTCTCAATACAGTGTGGACAAAATTTGACCTAGTCTACATATCTTAGTGTTATTTATGATATATATTTTTTAATTTCAACAATGTAATATTCATCAGAAATCAGGGAGAAAAAGGGCAAAAAATTATATTAACATACATCTATCTGTCTATATGTCTTCTATCCATCTATCACTGAGTTGTTTAAAAGATCGTAATTTATATGCAACGCTTTTGAAGGCAGTAGTATAGTGATTTGCATCTTTTCTTATAGAGCTGATAGTAACTTTTACAGACTTTATTCAGCCCTAGCATTCATATTATATTGTTCTCAGTAGCAAGTTGGTACTACTTGCCTTGGTACCAAAGGTCATTGTTAGCAAGTAGCAAATTGGTACTAACTTACATATCAAAGATCACTAATGTAAAATGATTTCCATACATTCTATTGATCAAATTTGAGCAGCTACAAGTAGCCCACAGAATTGGGATTCACTCTGTGGTTAATAAATGAAGGGTAATTAATAAAGAGTAAGAGAAAATATCACCATATGCCCACTCAATAGTTTTATTCTGAAAGTCTTTCAATCAACCATTGCTATCAAAGGATTAATTAAATTCAGTTTTCTCTTCTCTAGCTTGGCAATAACACTAACTCCTTCAAATGTATGGTTTGATAAGCGAACAAGCAAACAAAAAACTAGAAGATACATCGAACCATTTTGTAACCTGGGAAGAACTGTATGAATGTAAGAACATTACTGTTAGGAAAAATGAGAAAGTTAAGAAAGGATATATTTTTGGCCATAAGTTTATGCTTATTTATGCGTGTCTGACAATACTTTGTAAACAGGAAAACGTTTACATTTATGAAAAATACTGAGAGCTTTGTGCTCTTGATATGGTGGACCATTTTCCCCAAGATTTAACTCACTGAACTTACCAGGAAAAAATAGGAAAACTGAATAAACTTATAAATAGTAAAACATCAGAAAAACTGTCAATGTAAGTCATTATACTAATATATTCAAAAGAAAAATAAACATGTAATTATGTCAAAATATGTAGAAACCTAAGAGTTTTCGTTGTATGTGGTAGAAATTCTTTGTGACTGTAGACTGAACTTAGTGATTCTCTTCTAATGGATAGATTAAACAGAAGCGATGCTTTTTGACTCCCAAGGGTAAATCATCAAAAAGATAGCTTTCTTTTGGCTCTCTTTTTCTCTATAATTGCTCATACTGGGACAACCCAGCTGACCTGTTGCAAGGATACTCAAGCACTCATGAGGAGTGACCCATGTGGACAGGAATTGAGCCCTTCGACCAACAATGAACATCAATTTGCCAGCCATGTGAGTGAGCCACCTTGAAAGTTTGTGGATGACTGTAGCTGTAGCCAACATCTTGACCTCAGTGAGAGACCCTGAGCCAGAAAAACACAACTAAGCTACTACAATGTCTTGATCCACAAAAAATGTGAGAGATCATAAATGTTTATTGTTGTTTGAAACCACTAAATTCTGGAGTAATCTGTTATGCAGCTATACATAACTAACAAAAACATTAAGACATATTAAGTTGTAGTGATTAAGACAATGATAGCTGTAGATTGATAAATAAATGGAACTATAGAATAGAATAGGCAATCCAAAAACACACCCACGCCTCAATAAAATCTTGATACATGGCAGAATTACCACCATCGTAGAACAATAAGGAGAGAATTCAGAAAATCTGATGGAAAAAAATATATAGGATTCCTGCATCACACAGTATATAAAAATATCTAGTAACCTAAAGATTTAAAGGTTAAAAAAGGAAGCTTTAAAATTTTAGGAGAAAATAAGAAAATATCATTATAGGTTTCTGAGAGGGAATAAAATCTTAAACAAGATGGTATTTCTAAAAGTGGTGTTTAATTGATCTTTAAAATAACCCAAAAATATTTTAGAATAATTCCATTTCAAATTATTGAAAACTTATGGTAAATAGAGTATTAAAACTTGATAATGAAATTTATCAGCTGTTCTTTGAGAAGTGAGGTGTACCTAGATAAAGGGGGAATTTATAAAGTAGATACATTTATAATTGTTCCAAATCCTAAGTCTTTATTATTTTAATGTTTCTCCTTGTACCCTGCGGTGTGTTGTGCCACCCCAAGTTGCTTATGAGCTTTTCTGTTTAAAAATAACAAAGAGAATAAGAGCAGACTCTTGAGTAAACATTGAAAGGAGCCAGACTCAATCCCTTAGGAATTTTCACTTCTTTACCCAGCCTCTTCCACTCCGCCACCACTGGCAACTTCAATCACATCTCAACTCCTGAGTACAGACATCATATCTGTCCTTTTCTATTAGTCTGGATGTGACCCAAATAGCTCTTTCTTTGTTTTCTCAATTTAGCTGAAGCCACTTGGAATTTCCAAAGTGACTTTATCAATATTTAATCAATATTAGAGGAAACCAGGAATAGATAAAGAAGCACAATACCAAAGCATAACAATAAATATTTGCGAAATGTCGATTTTTCATTCTAACATGGCTAAATGTTAGGCTTAGTGTACAGTCCCACCTTCAGACTTACCGACCTGGGTTCTTTCTTCTCATGTCCTAATTTGATGTGGGACAATGTTGAACAGGAACATTTAACCTGTTTTTTGACATTTTACATCAAAACTCAGTACACGTACTTACACATACAGGTGCACATATACATACATGTGTGTATGACTAAAACAAAGTTTCATAAAATAATATTGAGCCATTATGAGTGATGCATTTAGATTTTTTTAATGCTGATCAAAATCTATTAAATTCATTTCATGATACAATTACAGATCACAAAGATCAATAATTTTATTTTAAAGGAAATAGAATAAGATAGAACAGAAGATATCAGAGTGCATCACAGGGAATAAGAGTAAATATTGTTTGTTTCTTTCAGCTGTATTTTATACATAATTTTATGTGTAAGTATGTCCAAATGTGTTATATGTTTACACTACAGTGTGATATAAATTGTATTTACTACTGTCAGTCATAAAAAGTCTGGAAGCTGCTAATCAAATTTCCCTCTGAAGAAGTTCCTTCCCTTTTTCTCATATTTTTTGAGTGTTCTTTACAGCCCCATTCTTTGCCGCTCTTTTCTCTTTGGACAAAGTTTGCATTACCTAGTCCAGACAAATTGGCTGATCAAGGTTGATATTCAGCCTGAACATCTGCAGGTCCAATCTGCCTTGTGCATAGGTCACTCACCTACCAGTCGGCACGGCCCATGGGTCTCCTCCATCTCTGACAGCAGGAAAGTGGAGGCGATGGCCAGAGATTTATTACCATGCGAATGTAATGCCAAGGCTGCTCCAGATGGGAAATCAGTGAAAGCAAGTGAGGCCAAGGGTGTAGGTAAACCCGAGTGGTATAGAGTGGTACATGATCTGGGTGGGATACTATCCACCCCCATCCACTCAGACCTGCTTGCAAACTTTTATGATATTCAAATCTTGTATGAGGACAAGATGTCATCACTTCTCCCCTGAAAGGAGAGGACAATTTCAATCCTTAAAGGTAGTTATCATTTGCAATCACTTGAGAAGGCTCAAAGAGGGTTTTCAAAACAAGCTACAGTTATCATGCTCAGTTGGTCTTAGGTTTGTAATTGCCATTTATCATCTCTCACCTCCATCATTCATTTCAGAGTCCCCACATCCTTTGCTAGAAGCTCTGTTGATCTAGGTCCCATACCTGGGGAGATGGGAGCATCTCTGATGTAGACCTTATTCCTGAGCAGTCTGAGCCCATAGTTACCTTTTTCTGGTTGGGCTGTAGTTGCTGCCGTTGCTCATTTACAATTATCGCTGGGCACAGAAGCACCAAGAGTTGTCCCAGTGCCTGGCTTGGGTCCTGGACACATTCCTCCATATCCCCATTGTGATGCAGCAGCCAGAGATGTTCATTCAATATAACAACACTTTTCTTTTTTTCTTCCAGTTTTATTGAGATGTAATTGATATTGTTTAAGGTGTACAGCATAGCGATTTGACATATGTATATATTGCAAAATGGTTACCACAATAAGATTAATTAACATACATCACATCATATAGTTACAAAAACATTTTTTTTTCCTTGTGGTAAAAACCTTTAAGATCTACTCTCTTAGCAACTTTCAAATAAGGTAATGCTTTTCTTTGTTCTTCTATCTAGGTGGTAGCTGCAGTTTCCACCTGAGTAGAACCCTTAGTGGCAGCAATCCCTCAGTAACTGTCTATCCAAATTACCTCTGTTGGTCAAATTACCTAAAATCAAGGTGTTTATTAACACCTTAGCAGTGATTAAATGTGTCAGAAATGTTTGATTGGGGGTGAGGGAGGAAGAGAGAAGGTAAAGAAAGGGAGCCGGAAAGAGAAAGAGACATTGACAGAAGTGCAAATGGATCGTGTTCATATTTCAAATGCGTTTCACAGTCTGGGGCCTATCACATGTCTCAATCTGATTACAAAATACAGATTCACATTTGCGATTGTCCCACGTTTTAATAGGACTATTTCTTTGAAGGGAGGCTGAAAGATACAAAATTTTGTAGGCATCTAGAGGTTACTGATTTGTTCATGTGGGTATTAGACGAACAGTATATGGAGTCTGAGAAACAGTAGAAGGGAATATTTCACCCCTAAAGATACACAGATGACCTAGAAACATTTCCCAGGTCTTCTGTCTTCAGCATTTCTAAGGAACAAAACAAAACCACTTCAAGGATTAGGCTCACACTGCCAAATCCCTGGACCTAGCTTTCTTTGTTTTTTTTCCTCTTAATTCTGCTCCCAAAGATCAAAATCATTCTCTCTAGGAACCCAACAGACACTCATTCAGTATCTTTTCCACTTAGGTAGGGTCAGTGATCTCTTAGCATAATCTCAAAAAAAGAGCTTTGGACTTAAGAATTTTAAATAAAAACAATATAAACTCCTTTACCATTTCCCTGGTGGAAGTGAATTAATCATTAGAAACATAATTACCTCACTACTTCCTGGAAGTGAGAGAAAATTTATTTTCCAAGAATAGATCAAATGGATCTCCTTGTTTAAGTAGGGAAAGTAGTACACAACCACATATACACAAATGTATATATAGATATTTTTTCTATAATCTACTTCAGGGCCTTTGCACTTGCTATTCTCTCTTTGGAATATTCTCAATGGGACTTTTTCATGACTGGTTCTTTAAATCTTTCAGGTCTTCAACTCTTACTCCTTAAGAGATTATTCTTTGACTGCCCTAGATAAGTCATCTCTTCTGTCAATCTCTATACATTACCAAGCATTATCTTTTTCAAAAACCTAATGAGTATCTAAAACTTTATTTATGTATTCATTCATTCATTTATTCATTTGTTTATATGTTTATAGTCTCCCTCAAAAGGAAAATAAACTTATCAAGAGAAGGTATTCTTTTGGGTTGGTATACAAGTAATGAATCTTTAGTGCCTACATTAGCATTTGGCTCACAGAAAACTAAGTAAATACTTAACGTATGGATCATAATTTATATAGTTTTGGTGAAGCATAAGTACAAAGCATGAGGATGTAGGATATCTAAAGGGGATGGTTCTCTTTTTTATCAGGTGCTATCCATATATTTTAAAATATGTTCCTACTAGAAGGATTTATGTAAGTCAAAGTATGTATGAATGCATATGCAAATATTGAGTTATGTCAAAATGCACATTTCACATTTGATTGAGCAATAAGAAGAATGTAGAAGAAATATTGTGAATATTACAAAATAGAGGGTAGTAAAAATAGTTTGTGTTGCAATTTGAAATCAATTATAGGATCTGGGATGAGGCATTTACACCCACTCACCCCACATTCTATTATATTTTGCTTTATTGGGTTTTTGATTTATTACAGAAGGGTTGGATGATTTATTTAGAAAAATGGTAGGTGACAGGAATAAATTATTTGAAGTTTTAAAATTGCAGTGGATCACCCACAAAGTGGATAATCCACATGTAGATAATTGAGAGTTGGCTGAAGATAAATGCTTCTAATTTTGATGATGTCTTTGAGAAAGTAACACTCATGGTATTCATCAGGTTGAAGGACCTGTGTATTAATACAATTCCTGTATGCTGTCATATTTTTCCAATCCATTTCACGGGAAAAGTGTCCATTGTTATGAAGATATATTGTTTGCGTGGTTTGGTACATCACTGTCGTACTATTAACCTTCAAGTATTGTGAAGACTACTGCCAGACTAAGGGAGGTTGAAATCAAGACATTTTAATTATTCTTGTTGTTGTGGGTATATAAATTAGGTAAGGTGCTTTTAGTTTGACAAGCAAAGAATAAAACACCTGCCCTTTTTTTTCTATTACACATTTTCTTCTTTTGCTCCCCATCCTCTTCCTCACCTCTACAAGACTAAAATATGCTAGATAAAAAATTACAGAAAATAATCACTAAAAAATTATTGGACTAAAGTACATAGATTATATGTACAATATTGATGCTGAACCATTGAATTGCTCTTAGAATACCAAACTGTATAACTACACATGACATCAGACATCTTTATCTCAGCCTGGTAGAAAATTATATACTCACATAGCATTTATAATATTAATTCACATTTGTTGTCAGGATGAAGTACTAACGCCCGGGCTTGGCCATTTCCATCACATTCTTTTATGAACTACGTTAATTATGAATTTAAGCCCGGCAATGCCTATATTGATTGTATTGCAAGTGGCATTTGCCACTTTCAGAATAAAGCATGTTCTCAGTCAGAAAGCGCAGGCTTTCAGGAAGATCAAGCACACTACACATTGTTTCCTTCAGAAGAATTATATGCAATGCTGTATTGTTTGTTTTTAATGTTACATGTGTTCTAAGTGTTTTCGAAGAGGAAAATATAAGGCAAATGAATAATCTTATACAAGAAAATACTTGTTGCTGGTAAATATGACCATCTGATAATAAATATTTAAATTTTATCACCTGATGATTTTTTCATAGAAGCTTCTACAGGCTACTTTTTGGTGTTCCATCAGTTACTGTTGGAAAGTTCAGGCTGGCTTTCAACGTGCTCCGTTTCTGGAATATGTATGCATCTTAGATATGCAGGTCATATTACCAACAGTGAATTTTATACATTCAGAACATTTGGGATCCTCTGTCAGAGCTAATCTTTAGATATATGAGGACCTTTTTCACTGCTCTTTCAGTCATTAAATTCACAACGACGTATTCCTATCATCATTCACTAGCATGAGATAAAATTTGCTTTAATACTAAGCTTTATATGTGTAGAGATGTGAGTTTGTTTTTGTTGAGAAAACAAATAACCATTATGCTGAGATGTCATGATAGCATTTGAAAAGAGAAAAGAAAAAAATAGTTATAAACAAGTTTCGGGATAGCTGAAAAACAATGTAATATCCTGTACAGCTGTGTGCAAAAAAAGGACCAAAGTGGGGGAATTTCTTTATGATTATCTTCAGCAAGATATAAATATCAAGAGGAACTTGTGTTAGATATCCAAACCCTACATGAGCATTTGCTTAACCAGGCCATGGGAATGAAGAGGCACTTGACACGTCATTTACTTCTGAAAGTAGCTTAATGATGCAACCATTACTAACTGTTTTCCAATTATGTTATATGACAACCACATGTGATGATTATTTAAAAAAAGTCTCATGATGATCATACAAATTGTATTTTGTATAGAAAAATTTTAAAAATAACATAAAATATGACAAGATTGATATATCCAGAAATTGTCAATATTTTTCTCTGTGTTTCTTCACCATTTAAAAATGTGTCAAACAATAAAAAATACATTTAGAAATGTGGCAGACACCGTTGGTGCTCACCAAATAGTCTGTGTGTTCCCAATCCTCCCTTCAGGTGAGGTCAGGACCATGTGATTAGTTCTGACTCCAAGACCATAAGAAGAAGTAACGGGGGGGGGGGGGGGCGGGGGGGGGGCCGGCCCAATAGTGCAGCGGTTAAGTTCGCTCGTTTTGATTCTCAGCGGCCCAGGGTTCACCAGTTCAGATCCTGGGCATGGACATGGCACCGCTTGGCAAAACCCATGCTGTGGTAGGCGTCCCACATATAAAGTAGAGGAAGATGGGCATGGATATTAGCTCAGGCCCAATCTTCCTCAGCAAAAAGAGGAAAATTGGCAGCAGTTAGCTCAGAGCTAAGCTTCCTCAAAAAAAAAAGAAGTAAAGGGTGTCATTTCTGGGCCAGTGTACTTTATCCATTCCTCAAGTCCCTTGTCACAGTGACCCTGACAGTCACATGTTCTATCTGGTTGGTGTCATTACATGATGGAGGGAGGACACCTGACATTGATTGGGTTTATATGGGCTTTTAAGAAATAAAAAATGAAATAACTTTTTTTTGGTGTGTTAAAATATTAAGATTTACTATCCTTATTAGAAGTGGATAAGAACTCATGGCATATGTCTGATAGAGTCTTGTCTAACGTTACTGCATGTTGCATTTATGTGTTTGTGTGGACTCTGTTTCCTACATGTTTGAGCATTCCATAGCAATATATTATGGTGCCATAGTCATCTCCTAAAAAAATAAATTTTCTTCCAAATATGAGCTTAACTCAAAGAGGAATAGCCAGCTATGTCTCTGACAGTTTTTAGTAGGCAGAAATAACAATAACAACCACCATTTACAAAAGCCTCTAATATGCCAAGCTCTATCCTATTTCATTATTTGAAAAACCAAATATCCAAATCATTATTTGAATTACCTCATTTGATCTTCCAAAAAACCCTTTGATACATAAACTTATTATCCCCATTTTAGACCTGAGGAAACAGGGTCTCAAAGAGGCTAAGTAACTTCTCCAAGGCTACATTGAAGAGCAGCTGGCAAGGTGAGGATTCTAATACGGGGATTACATCCATTGTCATCACTTTAATACATAGACTAAATCTGACATTGGAAACAAGCCATATTTTATCTGGACACTCACAATAAATTAGCCTGTCATTCTCCTATTTATTCAATTACTTCATTTCACTTAGAATCTTTCTAGCAAGGCTTAAACACACTCCCTAGTACTGAAAACAAGTAACAACAAAAAAAGGATTCCAGAGCAACAAAATTACTCTTACTCAATTCCCTTCTGCCTCCTCCCCTTCATACCCACGCATCTAGAAAATCTCCTCAACTTTTCTTCACTTTTTATCTCCTACTCTGTCCTCATCCTTCTCCAATTTATCTCTTGTCCTTATCATTTAACCAGCACTCTCCTGCTGTGTTCAACAAAAACCACATCTCTACTTCTCAGCAATGTTCAGAAAGTGAATCAGTCCCTCCTTCTTGAAAAACCTGTTCCTTCATTGATGACACATGTGCTTAGTTTTCCTGTCCCTTGTGCCCTGTTTTCAGACTATGTAGGTTAAACCTCTTTTATTTAGCCACTCAGTGTTGGATTTCCTCAAGACTCATTCCTAAACCTTTTTTCTCACTGTCTGCTCTCTGTCTGGGTGATCTTATTATACCTACAGCTTCAGTTGCCGGTCATACCTTTCTCTCTTTAGCCACACTATTTCCTATGTAATTTTCAGTTTCCTACTTGACATCTCTTGTTTATGTCTAAAGGAAATCTCAGACTCATCATGTCCCAAACGGAACTGATCATTATCTTCCTGCGTAAATGGCTACCATCTTTTATCCTGTTGTGTATACCTAAAACCCCCAAAAGTCATTTTTGATGCACTTCTCACTATTCCCCTGCTCCACAAGCCATCAACTTTTTTTTATATTACCACAAAATGTATCCTGAATATGTCTAGTCTCAGTATTCATCAACCTAGTTGAGATAACAACGGCAATGATGAACCTGATGATAATAATGATTGCTAACATTTATTGACTTATTGAGTATAGTAGTCTCCCCTTATCTGTGGTGGGATATGTTCCAAGACCCCCAGGGGATGCCTGAAACTGTGGATAGTGCTGAATCCTATATATACTATCTTTTTCCCATATATACATATTTAGACGTGACAGCAAACGTAGCATGAATTTCTTTTTCCTTCTTTACAATTTTGCAGATAAAAGATTCGTTCTTACCATAGATCTTAGCAACCTCAGCATATGAGTTTTTCTTCCCTTAAGTCAAGAATTCTCACCTTTTCACCTAAAAGAAGCACTTTACGGCTTCTCTTTGATATATCCGAATTGCACCATCACTATTCTTGCACTTTGGGGTCATTATTAATTAAAATTAAGTAATTATTGAGTAAAATAATACAGTCACCTAATAACCAAGACAGCTAGTAAGTGACTAACCCGTGGGTGGCATATTCAGAGTGGATACACTAGACAAAGGGATGATTCACATGCTGCATGGGATGACGTTGGATGGTTCAAGATTTCCTTACCCTACTCGGAATGGCAGCCAATTTAAAAGTTATGAATTGTTTATTTCTGAAATTTCCCATTTTCTATTTTTGGACCACAGTTGACCATGGGTAAATGAAACCACAGAAAGTGAAATTGTAGATAAAGGGAAATTATTGTACTTAATATATGTCAGGTACTGTAAAGTTTGTACTGTGATAGCCTACTGGTGGGTATCCTCACATGCACTCCAGTCATTCTTTAATTCATTTTCCACGCTACAGTCAGAACGATATTATTGAGAGAAAGTGATGGTATCACACTGCTTCTCAAACTCACCTACTAAGTTGCAAATGCTATTGGAATAAATACAAAGTGTATTATATGGCTGGCAAGGCTTGTAAATTTCACCCGTACCTACCACTCTTGCGCCTTGACTCATACGTCATCCCCTCTCATCCTGGTTTGTTATGCTCTGTCTCTTATCTTCTTTTAAGTCTCTGAATGTGAAATTCATTCTTGTGTTTACTGTTCATTCTTTGTGATTATAGAATGCTTGTTCCCACTGACTCAACTTAATAAACTGCTAATCATCTTTGACATCTCTCTGTTTAGTCCTCTGTCAACATCCTACTGTCTATGACTAAGTCTGGTTCCGTATGCTTCTACTAGCTTTCTTGATTCTACACTAGTTACCTCAGTGGTTTAATGAGAATATGTGATTAATTTTATCTTCCTCCAGTAGATTGTAAGATTCATGAGTCCAGGAAGCTTGGCTCTTTCTGCTCACCTTTTTTGCAGATATCAGTGTTCAATGCACATCTGCTGGACGAAGGAATAAAGAAAGAAAAGAAAGAAAATATATTCTTTTGCAAGTCATCCTAGACCCCTCACTTTTGCTTACCACTCCCTCCATACCTACATCCAATGACATGTCAAGCCATCAGGTCCTAAAGATTATATCTCTTAGATATTCTCCTTTCCACTCTCGTAAGTTCAAGTCCTCATCATATTCCTCCAAATCTCTGCAATGACTAGTATTGCTGCTTCTCAGGCTTTGCTCTGTTTTACCATTCATATCACAACTGGGCTGTTTTCCCTAAAAAAATGGTCCAGATTTTAAATCTTTAAATGGATCCTATTTTAGTTATCTAATGTAATGTAATAAACCTCCCCACAACTTAATAACTTAAAACAAAGATTATTATTATCTCTCATGATCCTGTGCGTTGACAAGGCTTGGCTGGACAATTCTTTCTTGGGGTCCCTTACAGTGCTGCATTTAGATATTGCCCAGGATTAGTCACCAAAGTCGCCAGTAGGCTGGACAACCCAAAATGGCTACCGTATGACTCACTACTGTGGCTGGGAGCTCAGCTTGGGCTGTTGACTGATCACCCACAGTGGCCTCTCCTTGAGGCATCTCATACTGTGGCTGCTGGGTTCTAGGAAGAAGCATACCAAGAGCTAGCTCTCCAAGAGACTTAGGCAGAAGCCATAAGACTTCTTTACAACCCAGCCTTAGAAGGAACATGCCATCACTTTCACTGTATTCTTTTGGTGAAAATGAGTCACTAGATCACCTCATGTTAAAGAAAAATAATGGCAGAAGAATACAAATACTGGGAAGAACGGTTCATTTGAGGGTCATCTTGGAGACTGCTGCAATCTCCACAGCTTCACGTAACATACATCAATGGCACTTCATAATCTTGCCCTTGCCTGCACCTCTAGTCTCACCCTTTACCCATAACCCAACCCCATTTGCTTGTACATACTCTTCACTAAGCGAATTTAGTTCCTTGAATACAGTAACCATGCAATTTTATGACACCATGCTTTGTTATATGCTCTTCTCCAAGTTATTTTATGTTTGTTTTTTATTTGCTAGTTTTATCTAACTTTGACTCATTCTGTAGAATACAAATAAAGAAGTGCTCACCCTTTATGAGAAGCCTCTCTGACATTCCTCCAGATGTTTTATATTCTTATTGCAACCTGTGAATACTTGTATTCTCAGATACTGTAATCATTTAAAGTTACTCAAGGGCATCAATCACCTATTAGTCAATTTTATTTGAAGAGGTCATGGCAGGTAGAAGGACAACCAATAAATTCTTGTGGAATGGCTGTATAAATACAGCACTTATTTTGCTTCTAGGTTATGAATGTTTTTTAAGTCGCTTATGGTAGATTTAATTTTCAGTCTTTCCCAGGAAATGTATCTCTTCACTATGTGAGCACATTTCTCTTTCAAATGACTCAACAATAAGCTTTGAATTGTACATGAAATGCAAGGGAAGCCTGATAACCCTCAGTAACACAGTGCATCGGCTGCCTGACATGAAGGTTATTCTGTATAATTCCAATAAAGATGTTCATAACTAAAGGCTGTGATTCATCGCATGGTTTTATGAAACCCCTTGCCATTATATACGAAATGGAAGTTTTGGATAATTTTCAAAAATTCTTAAAGCAAATATATTTCTAATTTACATAATCACAGCTCTATCAAATTAATAATATTGAGTATCTGAAACTGTGACATTTCTCTATTTGATACAATATATGTGTGTGTCTGTTTCCATGATTGTGTGTATTGCTTGCTTCTTCCATAAAGCTACTACATTTCCCAACATCAATTAAGTGATGAGAAAAACATATATGTCACATATTCACCAGAGTTGGCAATGATTAGTTCCTGTTTAATTTTTATTGTAATAGGGCAATCAGCGAAATATTAAGTATTGATATAAATATTTTCAGAGATTTCTATTTTTTCTAAATTCAACAGTTTAGAAGAGCTTTTAGTATAATTTCACTTGTAGAATTGGATAGTGGATTTTAATATACTTTTCTGAGAAACAGATGTGCAGATTTATAAAAGAAATTTGTTATAAAAAGGAATAACTGGTACAATTCTCATCCTATTATCTATACATGTGATACTAATAAATAAAAATTGGACTTGCGCATTTCTCCAGCCACTACATTGATTATAAAAATTGTTCTCAGGTAACATAAGTCAATTGCTTTAATAACTATATTATTAGAGTGATTTTTGATAATTTTTGAATAAAATTGTTCTATTTTTTACCTTCTTGAGAGAAAAATTCACTTTTAATACTCAAATATGACTTTTTATTGCCATATAATGTCTTCAAAATGCTTCAATTTAATTGCTCTTATATAGAAAAACAAAGAACCTTGAAAAGCTTCAGACTAAGGTCACAGGTCAGTGTTCAAGCAAAATAGAGCTGGGCTACCAAATGATTTCCTGTTATTAAGCCGATAAATCAGAGTGATGTTGATAGATGTGAGCCCTGGGACAGTATGTCAGTCTCATGAAAAAAATGCTGAACAGACACAGGTGATCAATGCTGTCAGAGTCTTGAAAATACAAATTTTAAAAAGGTCAAAGAAAGCATTGAGAAGACTATCAGTGGTGTTTACATATCCAAAAATGCAGTTTTCATGTGATTCAACTTAAAAGAAAGCCTCCAATGGGTTCACAATGAGCAAAGCTGATGAATTTTCAAAACCAATGCAATTTGTCATAAAAGGGCACACATCAACACTCCACATCTGTTTGGACTGCTCCCCAGGAATTCAAGGCCCATCCACACCCCAAGTCTTTCTGAGTTGTCATTTTCTTTTCCACATATTTTAGCTTGCTGTCGGCTCCTCATGTCCTATTTCTGCCCACCGCCCCCAGGCCCTGTTCCAGTTCTGCCTCTTTTAAGGTTTTACCTGAGTGCTCCAACTCTACATAAGCACTTCTGCTTTGAGCCAATAAAATAATGTTTATTTGATGCATTGCATTTTGACGTTTAATGAATTCACTCTTAATGATTACCTAACTAATCCTTTCAACATTCAACAAATGTTTTCTGAATACCTACCTTTTTTAGACTCTAGTAATAAACAAATAGGATAGAATTTCTGCCTCTAAAAGGTTTATATTCTCGTGAATGATTTATAAGTTTCTGGGGTCAACATTCCCTTTGAAAGTCTAACTAGAACAACAGCCACTTTTCCCAGAAAAATATGTTCACATAAAATTTAGCACAGAAATTCAGAGGATGCAATCATAAAGACCATGAAAGAAGAGTGAGAGCATGCTCCAGGTAACACTTTTAATTCTGTTTTGTTAAAGTAATAAACTCTTTTCCAACTGAAGAAGTGTTGAATGGTTATCCAGGGAGATATAACAAATAGCACAGGCAAAAGGATAAGTAGGAAAAAGAATGGGACATTAAGGAAACGAGATTTTTCATGAGGCAGGAGAGTGGAGTGAACTTAGCTTGCAGATATATGTTGGAACAAGCTGCCAATGGTCATATTTACTTGCTAACATGTCTAGCCTGTTTTGGGGGTTATCTCATCTTCCTGAGATAATTACTATTTTTCTAGGCCCTAAAGATTTTACCATGTTCTTCTTCTATGTCTTTCAGTAACTTTAAGCACCTGTTGTAGTGCTTTGCAAATATTAAATATCTAACTGATAGTTGACAAAGAAAAAAATGGGAGGGAAGGAAGAGAGAATGTTATAGAGTTAGTTGATCTTCAGAGCTCTGGAATGGATAACAAAGAGATTGTTGAATTATAATTGTTACACTAGACCAGTTATGTGTAAGTTTAGGTCATTTTAATAGGATAATGGAAATAAAGAAAATTATTTGCATGTCACTTTATAGGAAATGCTGTGAGTGAAGATATTTTTCTTGTAACAACAGTTAGGTTTTGTTGATGCCATTGGACATAAAATTATAAATATTATAACTATGGGGCTTTAGATTAATCCACATTAAATGATACAATATTTTATACCAGTAAAATATAAAAATGTTTATACAATATTTTATACCAGTAAAATATAAAATATTTATACAAATATTTAAATTATAATTTCAATGAGGACATAGAGTATATTTGTTTAGTCCACTTAGCTCCTAAGTTCCTGCACATTTTAGATAATACAATAACACATAGTAGACAATTTATTCCACAAATATTTATTGAGAGCCTACTGAGTTCCAAGCCCCATTCTAGGTGCTGGGAGAATAACAATAAACAGAATAAAGACCCTCTTCTCAAGTATATATTATATATAAATATATAAAGTATATATTAGAGAAGAGGAACATGACAATAAGCAAATAAACAAATAAATATATATGTTTGATGATGAATGTAATAAAAAAATCAGTATGCATCAATTAGACATTGTCATAAAAATTCTATATAATAATTACTAAAGTCTTATCAGTGTCCTCCAGCAGTAAACATTTATTTGGCTTAAGTGTCTGGAGTCAGTTGGAGATCAGCTGAGGTTCGAGCTGGATAGCTCTGCAGATTTTAGCTGGGCTCATTCATGAGTCTGCAGGTTGAAGGCTGACTAAACTGGGCTGGGCTCAATAAGATGGCTGGGCTGGGGTGCCTCCACTCCACATTTCTCTCACTTTCCTCTTGGGATCAACAGGGTAGGGGCATGTCCTTCACATGACAGTGTCAGAAGTGCCAGAGATCAAACCCAAGCATGCAGTGCACTGAAAGTTCTACTCGCATCACGTCAATCTAAACAAGCAAAAAGGCTGAGGAATGGGCAGTACAGTTTGTCCACCAAGATGGGAAAATGGGAAGTGAATACTTTTGAACAGTATCTAATATACCATATATCCTAAAGGAATAGAGAGTTATGGGGGTGTTAGTTTAAGTAGGGTTGTCAGGACCATATTCACTGGTAAGGTGACAGTTGAGCAGAGGAACAGAGTGAGAGAGTAGGCATGGGAATAACTGAAGGGAAACAGTTTAAAGCAGAGAGAACAGTCATTCTGAAGGCTCTAAAGTAGAAGCCAGCGCTGTCTGGTTCAGGTACAGCAAGAGTGAGTACAGCCAGATGTGAATGAGTGTGAAGTAGAGGGCGAGGCGATGAGACTGCAGGGAGTTATGACCAGACCATGCGCAGCCACCAGCCACGTGAGGATGTTGGATTTGATTCTGAGTGAGTTGGGATGCCATCAGACATTTTTTAAAAAAGACTGACATTGTCTGACTTACACTTGAAAAGGACCACTCTGGCAGTGAGTTTTGGAAGTTTTTGTATTAAATATATTTTGCTATTTTACTTTTTAAAAATCTCAACTAAGAAGCCAACTTTTTTGTGTGTTGTGTGTGGGGGCATGAACTGTGTATTATGTATATTTGGAAACTTACTGATCTTTCTAACAAATTTATTAAAAATCACCTTAATAACGTAGCTATTTTTTCCTTAATTTTTGAGAGAGAAAGTAAGTGCCAATTACTGTTAATTTTTATTTTAAAATTGCTACCTTTTGCCATACAAATGTATATACAGTCTTCAAAGCTCACAGACCCCAATTCCCTCCCCTCCTGGAGACTGGTGGCATTCAATTTAATCAATTACCCCTGATGCTGCTGTTCCTTATGTCCAACTACTGAAGAAAATCCCCAAAGATTTTCAAAAACTTTTCCTCTGGAGTCTTTCATCCTCTTCCATATTATTTGCCAGAAACTTGAAGAGAATTCATAAATATGTAGTGCGTCAACATTCAGCAATTTTACTTTCACAATAAATGCCATTTCTCCCTTCAAAAGACTTTTCAACCTCTTCCTAAATTTATTCCCCCAATCAGAGAAGTAGCTGCTAGTACTACTAATTTGTAGTAAATGTTTCCTTAGCAAGAATCATATATGATTAGATATTCATTGGCTAAATGTGCATTAAAAATTATGTTCTAATATAAAATAAGATTTGTCTAACTTTACATACTTTAGCTAGAAACTTTCTTTAAAACAGAAATATAGCAACTTTCATAGCATAGTGTCTTCACAGCTTGGAAAAATGGCCTCAGCTTGCATCACAGTGACCTGGTTCTCACCTGCCATTGCGTGCACTGGGTGATCCTTTCACACCTTAAGGCATTCTTTTGTATGTTGACAATATAGCATTTCCTTTAAAAATACCATATGCAAAAGCGGCACAGCTTCTTTAATGGTATTCGAGAAACTGAATTTTAGTAGATGCTGGGAAATCCATAATGTTACAAAATGGTTCATAAAATATTGCCATCTGCTGTATCAAGTAACAGTTCATTTTTACTAGTTTTAAAATGGCTGTGCTTTTACGTGTTTGGATTTTTGCCTAAGCTTCAAGTTCCCTCTGAAAGTTACTTCTGACCTCTGTCTGAAGAAATGTGAAAATCTGCCTTTCCTATCTTGCTTTAGAAGCTTCAGTGAAAGAATGTAAATGGACTAAATACATTGTGTGAGATTTTACCAGAAAAAGCTCTCACATACAGCCTGCATGGCTGGTTCTGTTTACGATATTTCCAGTTTATACTGGAGTAACCACTTGTAAAAGAAATTGCCCAAAGGTCTGGTGCTAAAAACAAACATTTATAGAACAGAACTCAGTCAGCAGAAGGGAAAGGCTTTTATTACAACTGAGGAAAAAATTTTGTGAAATTACAAAGTGGACATTTCACACAGAAAATACAGAATAAAATATAAATTTCAGAGCTGGAAACTGTTGAATACACATATTTGCTAAGGGATAAAAGTGAGGGATTCTCTAGAGGGATTCTTAGTGATATGCCCGGGGTCTTACCTTTAGGGACAGATAGTATCCAACTTCAGATAAAATGCCTTTTTTGTGGAAATCAAATTTTAAAGGACTTTGCAATAAGGAGAAATTGTGACTATATGTATACAATTATTTTCCATTGTTTGGATGTTGACTCAAACCATCAAGTGAGCAAATAAATTTAGTAATTGATGAATACATAGATTTTAATTGGGCAGAGTCAAAATAAAGAACAACAAAATAAAAGGCTAATTTAAAGAGAAGAAGAAAGAGAAAAAGGAGGAGGAGATGAAAGAGAATAAAGAGGAGAGAGAGAAAAAGAAGAAGGAAATGAAGGAGAGAATGAGGCAGCAGCAGCAGCAACAGCTCAAAGGACAAGACTCATAAGTATGAACTCCTTCCTCCAGATGCAGCCATCACCATTCAACATAACTTTCAACTCCTTTTCCTTTCTATTCCTGAGTATCTATTTCTTACATATTCACCTTCCTTCCTTGCTCTCCTAGACCGTTGATGTCCTTCTCATATAAGTTTTCAGAATATCCAAGAAAGTGCTTTACATTTAAAACGTATTTTGAAGCTTACTCCTGCTGGCTGCCACTGAATGACTGAGCTCTGAGTATCCTTGGGTTCTATTGCCTTTCTGTTTCTCAGTTTCCTCATGTATACCTCTGAGGGGAACACTATAATATAATTACCCAAAACATGGGCCTCCTTTGTCTCATAAAGGATAATACTTTCGCCTTATAAAAATATAAATATCCTATTGGAACATTTCCAGTAAGAACAGATGTTTAGACGGATTTATCGGTTATCACAAGGGTCTTATAACTTTTCAATTTTTGATTGAGGGGATATGCAGACACATTATTTAAAACATAAATTTTATATGGTTTCTACAAAGTTATTAAATGTCTCAAGTAACCCCAAACCAATTCATTTTGTCCAGTGCTCTGTATCTAGATGAATCATCTGCAGTGTTGACTAGATGTGTCCAAAGATAGGAGGTATGAGGGAGGAAACACATCTTAACTACCTGACAGTTTTCACTTCATGTTGTCATAGTCTTTGAAATTGATGTTGGCTCAGAGGCATCTTTTTCTAAAATGTGAACATTCCAACCAGGTCTCAAGCATTAGTGAGTATCAGTTTAAGTAGATTGCTTTCTTCATTCCGCATAAATGAGATCACCTGCATTGAGTAAATGGAAATTGTAATTGCATGAGGGAAAAGAAAAGCAATGAAGAATTGGGTGAAGAAACACTTTTGAAATTGAATTTCCTCCAGGGAGTAGAGGGTCTGGTGGAGGCATCACTGTGTTGGGAGTTTAGAGTAGCAAGAAGGCACTGACCAATGGGAACAGAAGGAGAAGACAGCAAGCTCTGTTCCTATTTAACATGCCTAACAGAGTGCATGGTTATAGCCATTCACTGTACACACACCTATAATTTTGAGTAATTTAATGGATGATGTATGAATAAGTCAGTAAATGAGTGACAACAACATGAATGAATCAAAGGAGATTCCAGTGTATCTATGGAAGATCAATGGCTTCAAAGTTTGCATCAGCATCACCTAGGAGCTTGTTAGAAATGCAACTTCTTGGACTGTCCCCTCCCCACCACCAACTGCACTGAACCAGGAACTCCGTGTGTGGGGCCCAGGTATCTGTGCTTCAATAAGCCTTGCAGATGATTCTGATGTGGGTTCAAGTTTAAGAACAACTGAGAAAGGGTAGAAGTCAAAAGCATCACTCCAAGCAGGGAAGTGACTGACCTGACGGTGCGGGGAAATGGGGCATTAGGATGGCATCATTCAAAGAGTCTGAAGGTTCCCGAGAAAACGAGTCATTCTTTATCCAAACAGAAAGCAGTTTCTGTTCTCAGCCAACATATCTTCAGCGGTGCTGACTGGGGAGCTATCTGGTTGCCTCAGGATGTCCAACCACAGCAGCATCAAGTCCCCTCTGAGTATGAGACCAACTCTGGGTGGGGATCTGACTCTTACAAAATTTAGCAAGGCCTTCAGGAGTCCTTTAAACATAGGTATCAAAAAGACAATCAGACGAGTATATTTCTATCATGACAGTTACCCAAATTTAGACTGATTACATCAATCAGATTTTTATTCAAGGCTGACCGACTTCAGCTAAATTTAATGAGGAATGAAGAGAAGTTTATTTTACAGAGGTGTTTGTGTAGAAAGTGCCAAATCTCAGCTAGAAGTTGCCCAGGAAACTCCTACTGAAACAATTACTTTCAAGTTTTCCTGCGTGTGACCCAAATTAATAGCCAGCATAGAATCTCTCTGTTCAGGTATGCTTTTATTTCCTGTCATCTTTTCAAAGCAAAATAAATGTTTTACCTCATGGAAAAATTAAATATTTCCATTTCAGAAAAGCTGACAAAAATATGATTGATATCACCAATTATTAGAGTCTTACAATAGCCCTCTGAGGACTTATTCTTCCGTGAATGTTAGAGTTTATCACAGCCATTCAGAGCAGCCATCATGGGTATGTGAATTAGGTACATTATTTTATGCAAATAACCATTAGTGACTTTTCTAAGCCCTCACTTCTTCAACAAGGCAGTTTCAATTTACTATTAGAAAGAAAATTTGTCCCCTACAATTATATCGTATATCATAATTGCCCGTTTTTAATACAATTTTCTTTTACTGATCACAGCTGTAGATTTTCTGAAAGGTTAGGTAACTGACTAATTTGATGCCAAGTATCATATCTCTAGAGACTTAGGTTAAGAAATGTCACTTTGATTGTCTCCGTGGCAAGTCATGTCATATACGAACAACTCTATCTCACTGTCTAATTTGACCCAATTTTCCATATTGCTTAATAAGCACATTACAGCGAATCACTGATCTATTATCCAAGGAATTATGAAGCTTATGGGTTATCTTCCATTGCACCTGCTTTAATCAGCATATTGCCTTGGGTATTATGGTCACTTTATCCTTTAATAAAAGAATTGTTAATATCTTTATCTGCAATTTCAAGCAATTTGCAAAATTAGGTTAGTTGAATTTTATATGGAATTTACCATAAACTCAGTTACTTAATGTGATGTTTTCAGGAATAATTCCTACGTTTCCAACATCCTCAAGTTAATAATTTCATGAAACAAATTATCAGTATTCAAAAGGATAAATTTCATTTAAGGAGGCAGATGGAAACTTACATTCTTCTAAAGTTACTTTCATGCTAATCTGACACTACTTTATTGGCTTTTTTTTAATTTACAAAAGTTACTACTTTTGTAAATGTATGGCCCTGTATAGTAAAAGTTATTTTAAAATTGTTTTTAGAAACAATGTGCTGAAAGATATGATGGCATAACTTTATTGAGCTGTATAGAATAACTTCTTTGTTTTTGAATATGCTATTTTCTACCAGTAACGTGTTAACTCACATTATTAATGAGGATGCTTTATACCGTCTTCTTAGAAGTCACATGTGTAACCAATATATAGATACTGGCTATGAAACAACCATAGGCAGAATCCATATCATCCATACCAGAAAGTCAAAGTCTACATCACGCATTTGACTTTATTCTCATTCAAAAAACACCTACTGAAGTATCTGCTCTGTGTCGGTAACCATCTCACACTGTAGGAGCACTCAGCTCTTGCCCTCAGTGGGTTCACAGTGGAGTAGAGAGTTTACAGTGCAGTACTGAACGCTGGGCAGAGAAGCCGTAATCAACAGTTAAAAGCCAAACAGTCCTTTCTCCCCAGGAGAAGTTGAGATTAGTGAATTTTGGTTTTCTGATAGGTACAGGTTACATATCCTAAAACCTTGAACATAGTTACCTCCTTTCTATACCTGCAGGGCTGAGGAACCACATAATTTCTGTTTGGTTATTCAATCTAATTTATGCTGACTTATTATAGTCAATACTTCTGTGTTTCTAGCTTATCCAGTGTTAGATAGTGAGTTCTTTATTTGGTATATCCCTACATGCTAGTAAAGAAACCATTTTTATCTAATTTAGTGACAATTAAAATAAAGAAAAAAGCATAAAAGAAAAATATTTCTATCTTTAGAAGAATTTTAGTATAATTATAAAATTTTGGTCCTATTAACTATTCACGTCTCATGTCACTTGACAGGGTGCCATTTGGTCAGCTATCCATTCTCTTCAATCTTTATATCCTATTTCTTAATCATTTACTCAAGTTAACTTAATATAAGGAAATCAATATACCAATGTAGTCCATGAAACATGCAAAGATCTTCACCTCTTGTGTTGGTTTAACTATTTTTGGGCGTCTTTTGAGCCTGCTTTGAAAAATAGCACGTATTTTTCTGAGGAAAAGTTATAGGGGCCAGCCCCATGGTAAAGTGCTTAAGTCTGGTGCACTCTGCCTCAGGGCTAATCTTCCTTGAGCAAAAAGAAGAGGAAGATTGGCAACAGATGTTAGCTCACAGGGAATCTTCTTCACCAAAAAAACCCCACAAAGTTGTACATGTCTGCCTTTTTCTAAAATGTTTTTCAAAGGTAAGGATTGATGTCTGAACTGAAATAAAACTGCCTACAACTAAGTTACATACAAATTCCACTTTTGTACTGGTTTACCATACCCTCTCACCAGGCAAAAACATGGGAAAATGGGGAGAATATAAGGTGTCACTCATAAGATCTGTCTTGAGCCTCAGCTCTGTCACTCTCCAGCTACAGAATTTTGGGCAAGTCACCGTCTCACTCCATGTCCTGTCTGTTGACTATAAAATTGCAGAATAAGCCCTGCCTGTTATCACCAGGGGATGCAGGGAGAATCAAGTAGCATAATACATGTGAATTTGCTTTGTGAACTTCAAAGTGTTATATAAATCGCTGTAGTTTTGTTTGTTTGTTTGTTTGTTTTTTTTTGGCGAAAGATTAGCCCTGAGCTAACTGCCGCCAATCCTCCTCTTTTTGCTGAGGAAGACTGGCCCTGAGCTAACATCCGTGCCCATCTTCCTCTACTTTATATGTGGGACACCTACCACAGCATGGCTTGCCACGTGCGCCATGTCCATGCCCGGGATCCAAACCGGCGAACCTCAGGCCGCCAAAACAGAACGTGAAAACTTAACCACTGTGCCGCCAGGCCGGCCCCAATCATCGTAGTTTTTGCTGGAAAGGACTTTGCAGCTACTAGGGAGTCATCAAATAAACAAATGATATTTGAATTGATCTCTGGAGAACCAAATACCCAGATTCTAGATCTTATGCAGGTAGTCCTTAAAGTGATTCTGTAAGATTAGTTAATTTGAGTTGATGATATTTCTCTTTCTAGGCTAATGATTTGTGCTGATGTGGAGAGATTTTCATCCTTCATGTATAAAACTGAGGTGCAATGAGTAATGACGATTCTGAATTGCATTGGTGGCCTAGATAGCACACACACACTCTATGTAGGGAGAGGGAGGCCTTTGAGATTTTTTGCACAGATTTTCTAACACATATTTTTCCAGAAACTGTTTACTCAGAAAATCTCTGGTTCTGTGATAATGAAAATTCATATATCTTTGAAATGTCTTATGATGACATTTGGCAAAGATCAGTGAGAGTCTTCTCAAATATTAGAAAAATCAAAATAAATGAGTGAAGGTGAATTTTAAAAGATGTTTTATTTTCCTGTTATTTAGCAGTTTTCTGAATCTCAAAATGTTAGTTACTATGCATTATTCTTAGAAACAAAATGTATGATACTATTCTTCTGTGCTACTGTATTTCACTTCTGACAACAATGTATTTATCTTAGGAACAGGAAATATGTGACCTATTTAGTATATGATCCATGCTTCAATGTTTTTATGTTCAAATTGTAACGGTTGCGCATCACTAATTAAACTAATTCATTTCTCTTCAAAATAAAGGGAAAACTTATGAAACAGTGTTGTGTAACTCAATAGGAGTTTTCCAGATTTTTACTGTTAATTCAAAGAATTAAGTATATGTTAAATCATTGGCAGAGAATTGTGCCACTATATAAAACCTCAGATACGAGAAAGAATATAAATTTTACCCCAAGAAATTTTGAAGGGTTTCAACCAGGAAAATGAAATAATGATATTGATAATTTTAAGAGATTGTCACGGAAGCGTTGAAAATTCAGGAGGAGGAGAGACTAGAAGCAGAAGAAATTAGAAGGATGCCAAGCAATACTTGATGGAGATGGAGAAGATAACATTTAAAGATTTTTATGAGGCAAAGTGCACAGAGTGATTAGATATCAGATTGAGGAGAAATAGGAGTCAAGAATGCATTCAAGAGTGCTAGCTCCCCCAGAAAGTAATGGTGTATATAAGTCTTTGGCTGCTTTCAAGAAGAATATGACTGGAGAAATAGATTTTCAATGCATAACATTATGTTGGAAATGGAAAGTCAAGATTGGTTGAGCCTATAAAATAAAAGTGTAGAGGATGAAAAGAGATAAGTCCCAAGGAGAAGACCCTGATCAAAGGAAAGGAGCCCACAAAAAAGGTGGAGAAGTTCAGCCAGAGAGGATACGATAACCAGAGAGGAGGGGGTAATTTGTCAAATGTTGCTATTGGGTCAAAGGAAATAAAGACTGAGAAATTTCCGTTGAAAGAAAAGACGGAGAGATTTTTGGTAACCTTGGAAAGATATATTCCTGAGAGGCTGTGAATAGGAAAAAAATTGGTGGATTGGGAAGTGAATAAGAGATGGGAAAATAGAAAAAATATAGAGGAGAGCAGATGGAAGAGTGAGAGACAGAGAGATTTAAAAGGAAACAAAAAGAGATTTGGGGTTGGGAGAATTTGGATTTCATTCATTGCTAATTTTTGAATTTGATTTTTTTGGGGGGGATCACAAGACAGAAAACTTTAGAATTAAGGCTGAGGTTATTGATAGAGAAAATTGCTAGGGAGGCAGAAAAAGTTGAGTTAAGAGCACAGACATTAGTTTCAGAAGGATCATATCACTCCCATAAAAGTAGGAAGAAAGGAAAACAAGAAGGGAGGGATGGAAGGGGAAAGGGAGGGATGGGGAGGGAGAGAGGTTGGTTAGATAGGATTCTATGTTGGCTACAAAACCTTGAAGGAGTTTGTGTGTGTGAGTAATGACAAGAGGGAAGTACATTTCCTGTAAGTGAAAGTTTTTGAGGAAGATCCTATAATTTTGTAGAATAGAAAGAAAAATTGTAGAAAAATTATTGCCAGAGAAAATCTGGAATGTAGAAATAACCGACTATTGGATGAACGGAAGAGGATGAGGAGATGGAGGGGGGGGGAGGAGGAGGAGAAGAGGAAGAGGAAAGAGAAAAAGGAAGAGGACACTATAGATGTATTTTCCTACTTTATGATTTTATGATTCTGTGAGGATTAATAACATTTCAAACTTTTGTTTTTACATTCCTCAAATGCTTACTGAGTGCCAACCATATACCAGGAACATTCAGAGACAGAAAATACGGAGAAGAAAACAAAGTCCCTACTCTAAGGAAGCCTCCTCTTGAGTGGGAGGGGCTAGAAATAAAAATAATAATAATAATAATAATAAGATGATGACAAGTACTACATAGAGACTACAATATCGTTTGTCCAAGAAGAGTTTACTTGGTCACAGCTTTTGATCAAATGGTCAGGTTAACTGAAATCTAAACAATAAGAAGGAATTGGCAAAGCAAAGGTAAGGGATTCCGGGCAATGGCCTTAAGGCAAGAGCTTGGTATGTCATAGGAAGAGAAAGAAGACCAATTAAGAGGTGGAGACCAAAATGAGATGAGGTCAGAGATGTGGGCAAGAACCCCATCCTCTTACCTTTGTAAACCAGGGAAAAGAGTGTAACTTTTATTCTCAGTGTGATGCAATGCCAAGAAAGGTGTCAAGCAGGTGAGTGAAATGATCTGGTATTTTTTAATGATCGCTATTGCTGCTGTGGGGAGACTAGAATTTAAGAGGTCAAGAAAGAAAGAATAGACATTTGGGAGGAGTGAGATGATGCTGGCTTGGGCTAGGGTCATACAGACAGAAAGAAGTGGACAGATTTGGGACATGTTTAATAGTAGGTTCAATGGAACTTGACATTGAGAAAACAGTATTATAGTATTATAATATAACAGAAAATAGTATTTTCGTTTGGGGCCATTTACTGAGAAAGGAAATTCTGGGGTAGAAAGGGAATCTCAAGATCAGTTCATGCATAAGCAGTTGGAAATGTCCATTAGACACTCATGGGGAGATATTAAGTAGGAATTGAACCGATGAGTCTGAAATTCCTGGGAAAATTAATCTCTATTGCTGTCTCCTTACTCTGCTTTTTATTTGTCATTAGCCCTTACCACTATCTGATATACTATGTATTTACATTTTTTTAAATTTATTAATAGTCTTACACACACAGTCTAGAATGGGAGCTTCATAAAGACCAGGAATTACTTTTAGCTGCCATGTTCTCAGCAACTAGTATAGTACCTGACACTGGTTGATGCTCATTAAGTATTTATCAAAAAAATAAATGACTTTATGGTGTCCTCCCTTTCTCTCAACTTGTTTATATATTCTGAGGTCCTTCTACAATACCAAAGTGAAGAAAAGTGTTAGGTGTCCATGTAATTCATGATGAAGATCTTGTCATTTTTACCCCTGATTCTTCTACAACTGAAGTCCTGTAAGCCACTTCTGTGGAATATCAAGAGACACAACCATTTTTCTACTACCTTACAAGCATGCCAGGACATGTGAATATCACCAAAGCTGCCTAGGAACCATTAGCCAATACACATTTTGCACCCATTCAAACTCTGTGGTCCTACTTCATGCCTAGTGATATCCTAAGAAAGGGGACAAAGGCCCTTGTCTTCCCTTCCATCTACCCTCTCTCTTCTGGATCTGGGGGTGTTTATTCTAGTCCTATAATGAAGAGCCAAGGGGCAAGATGCAGTTGAGGTGTATGCAGTTCCCTTTCTCAAAAATTTCCCTATGTTTCCATGGTGTCTTTCCTATGTAATTATTATGCCCTAAACACTCTAAATTTTTCAAGACTGAAGCTTCTGGGACACCCAAGACAGACATTCTCATATTCTTTTGCTTTTTATTTCATTACATCCTTTCTTATGGCAATGGATTTCAGTGAAAGGATCTATATGCTTGAAAGGGCAAAAGAGAAATGTGAAAATAGCAAGAGAAACAAAAAGAACACAGGTTAATATCTTTAAAAATATTATTCTGATGCACATACATAGATTTCTTTTCTATCTCAACAAAAAACAAATTTTCTTATACTTCAGTAAGACTTTTAAAAGAGGACTTTTATTTAAGCATTTAAAATAAGCCCAGTGGTCAGGGAAATATTTCACACCAGACGCCAGCGTTGTGGTACTCTCTGATTCATATTTTCAGGGCAGAAGTCCAGACATGGTGTACTTAGGCCCGCTGCTTAGGGTCTTAGAAGGCTGCAATCCAAGTACCAGCTGGGGCAACAGTGTCATCAGATTCTCAACTAGTGAACAATATTTTAAGCTCCCTCAGGTTGTTGGCAGAATTCATCTTCTTGCCATTGTAGGACCAAAACCCCCATTTCCATGCTGACTATCTGCTCCTAAACTCTGCCCGCAATTCCTCAGGGCCTTCTCCAGAGGCTCTCTCACAACAGGACAGTTTACATCTTCAAAGACAGCAAGGAGTCTCTTTAACCTCACTTTGCTAAGACAGAGTCTCACATGAGGTATGGTAATCACAGGAGTGACATCCCATCATCTTTGCCATATTCTATTATTAGAAACAAGTCAGAGGACACACTTACACTTAAGGGGAGGGGATTACACAAAGGCATAAAGACTAGGAATCAGAGATTACTGAGGGACAATTTAGGGTTTGTCCATCACAATAATGAACAGGGCTGCAATCCTTTCTATTGTTGCATAACAAATGACCCAAATTAGCAGCTTAAAGCACATATTTATTATCTCAGTTTCCCTGCATCAGGAGTTGGGCATGGCATCTTTGGCTTCTCTGCTCAGGAGTTTATATGACAGAAATCAAGGTGTCATCAAGGGCTGTTCTTTCCTCTGAGTCTTATGGTTCTCTTTCAGGTCATTCAAGGCATTGGTAGGATGTAGTTTCATGTGGTTGTGGGACTGAAGTCTCTGTTTTCTTGATGGCCATTTGCAACTCCTGGAGGAGATCCATCATTGCCTGCCATTTGGCCTCTCACAACATGTCAGTTGTTCCTTCAATACCAGAAGGAACATGCCTCAGCTCCTTTCAATCTCTGATCCCCTTTGTCACTGACTTTTAGACCTAGATTTCAATAGATCATATGATAAAGTCTGATCTACCCAAATAATGTCCCTATAGTTACGTCTCCAAAATCCTTTTTGCCAAGTAATATACTTCCTGGAGTGATATCCCATCATATCCACAGGTTTCACCCACCCTCAAGAGGAGAGAATTGTACATGGCATGTACACTAGGAGGAGGATATCTTGGGGGCTATCTTAGAATTCAGACTCCTATAGAGTCAATGAACAACAGTGTTTTGTTGGTATAGAGCACAAAAAACAACTGTACCAGGAATTTTCTGAAAACAAATTTTAGAATTTATTTTACCAAAATAAACCACTTTATAGTTAGATCAAGTTCACTATAGAAATTGTAGCCATTGTTCTGTTATGTAGAAGGATGATTTTGTGGTATCTATTTTTGCGCAATCTTCACTTTTCATCCTTTATTGGTGAGACTGGCAAATCTGATGATTAGGATACTAATATAGTAGTATTATGTTAGATAAAATTTGGTATAATTTTATCTAAGAGAAGAATTTGCCTCCTTAAGGTTTAGTGGCTCTGAAAACAAAAAATACTAACATGAGTTTCATAAGAGATAAGAGCCTAGACTCTATCCATTGCTAAGATGAGAAATTACTTGCCTGTAACTTTAAAATGTCACGATAGAGGCTGGCCTGGTGGTGTCATGGTTAAGTTCACATGCTCAACTTTGGTGGCTCAGGATTTGCAGGTTTGCATCCTGGGCACAAACCTACACACCGCTCATCAAGCTATGCTGTGGAAGTATCCCACATACAAAATAAAAGAAGATTGGCACAGATGTTAGCTCAGTGACAATCTTTCTCACCAAAAGAAAAAAAAGTAGGATAAATGGAAGCAGAACAGTATAGGTGAGACAGCAATGGACCGGGAAGCAAAAGCCTAGAGTTCTAATCTTGATGGCCTGAGCAAGATGGATATTTGGACAGAATCTTCTGAGTCTCTCTGAGTCTGGATTTTCTTATATATAAAATTATAAAGTTAAACCACATGGTTATGAATTCTCATTCAGCTATAAAACTTTATGATTGCGTGATTCCAAGTTAAGTAACCAGAATCTCAGGGAGAAGTTTTCACCAAACATTGTCATTACCCACTACACAGTTTCATAATTAATAAAGCAATTGTTTTATCTATAGCTTTTCACATTGTCATTTGAATTCAAAACTTTATTTGAGTTAATTTTTACTTTCAGCCAAAAAATTTGGTATTAAATTATAATTTTCTATTTCTACATATGTAAATCCAGATGAATTAGACAAATTATGAAAAGTGACAAATGTATATTAAGATATGCTCTATAAACATAAACGGTAACATCCCAAGTATTCTTTTATAAACATTTTAATATCTAAATGAGATATTTTGCACTCATTAACATATAATAAAATTTTGTTTGAAAACAAGATGCCAATAACTCTAAAAGCACTAAACTTATTTTCTTAAAGAATCTCAAAATGCACACATTAAGACATGCCTCAAATTCAAATGAGTATTTCAGAAATAAAACAATCATATAGTATTTGCCTTGCTCATCAGTGATCATCCTGAGCTGCTAATTAAAGGTTTTCTTCTTTCACTTGCCAAATGCTGTCCTAAAATACAAGCTTTTTCTTGAATTACAGCCACTTTTTCTAACATCAGAGATTTGTTTTCCTTGAATTGTTGCATTCTCCTCTACCTTCTACTTCTTTTTATGAAGAAGAAAACTTTTATCTCTTTTTCTCAAGGCTGAACGATGGATCTCCATCACTACGGTTAGAGAAAATCAAGACTGATGCTCTTCCTCGTGGTCCCAACCTAAAGCACTTCCCAATTGCGTTTCATGACACTATTGATTCAATTGCAGATCAATGTTGAACACTTTTGGCAGAGTTAGCTACAGAATCGATAGTCCTCTTTCCTTGGCCCAATGGGACCCCAGCAGTTCTGATTTTTATAAGCCTGTGTTTGGTTTCATTATCCTTATAGTGTCTATTGTTACTGAGGTTTAAAAGCCAAACAAAATGTTTATCATTTTACACAAAGAAAACATGTTTAAATTTTGCCAGAAGAAAGCACTAAATTGAACTCAAGAATTATTTTGGAGTGCTTACAATTTGTTCAAGACTGTGACAAATGACAAAAATACACTCCTTCCAACCTAATATATCCCTAAGTTAAAGTTATTCATGGAGAAAAGACATACATTCTAGAAAGTTTTAAATTTAAAAAGCAAAACACAACCCCAAATTTGAAGGAGTACCAGAATGAGAGCCACAGACTGGAACTCTGGATTTATGTGAAGAAAGAGTTGGAAATGCAATGGTGTTAGCATGTGTGTCTCTTGGGTATCATACAGCTTATGCTCTGTAGTCTTGTTTTGATTTAGGGTTTTGAAGCTTTAAGAATCAGTAGATTAAAAGTAACAGAAAAATAAAAAAAATTGAATAGAACAGCTGCCCTAATTACTACAAATATTATAGAATTAATTCATTTAATCATTAATAAAGATGAATCAACATCACGTTAAATACACCATCAATAAATAGTCATGTGTAATATATATCAGCTATATCAACATGTGATTTTCAATGCCCAGCCTTCGCCTCATCTTGTAAGTCTGTACTTCCATATAAACACACTCACACATTCCACATACAAAATCCAAGATATTTAACAATTAATATTAAGTTGGATGAGAGAGATTGAGTTACCTAAAAGAACTTAGAAGTTACTAGAGAAATAGTCAGCTGCTTTGGGTTGAAAATATAGAATGAATTAGATGGAGAATAATTCAGAAATGTACTGCTCTCTATGGACTTTTTTAAGCAACTCCTTGTATATATAACATTAATCAGAATGATATTCTACTTTTTTCTCCCTTTTTAGGCGTTATGCACATACTCATATTGAAAAATTAAGCAAGAGAATGTATTCATTACAGTCAATCATTGCTTCCTCCTGGAATGAGAACCTGAATTTCCAGATTATGATATTCTCATATTCTCTCCTCTTTCCTCTCTCATCAGTACTTTGTCAGATGTGGGACTGGAGACTAGGAATAAAACAAAACAAAACAAAAAGTGTAATCCATGTTGTTAGGTGTTATTATTACTTTTAAAATATAGGCTTAATGATCAAAGTAGTTTCAGTTTTGGGCTATATTAGGCTTTTTAATTACCTGTGCATTTTATCAATCTGGTTCCAATATGTCTTATTGTGAATAGATGAGAATGAAGCATACTGACCAAAGCCATCCTATCTGGTATATTAAAGATATTCTATATAAACTGTTAATGTGTTCACTTCTTCAGACTGTGCATGTTCTTTCACAGATTTTACCTTGGTCCATCTGCTTCTGGGGTAGCACTAAAAAAATTATTTTTAAGGTCATTCTTCACTTCAGGTCTCTAGGAAGTTTACTGTACGTGGTGTGTCTTAGATGGCAAGATTGTCACAGGCAAGAACTCTGACATTTAGTTTACAAAAGGGCACAAAGGAAGAAAGAAAGGAAGGAAAAATAATCACTCTGATTTTTTATGTTTCTGAGTTTTGCTGTCATACAGTCAAGCTTCTCAGTGTTTCACTGTCCCAAATGTTTATATCAATCTTAGTATATAATTTAGCCATAACTATTTACCACAGACAACTTTCTCCTTAGAGTAAATAGAAGATCTTCATTCAACCAACCTGAATTTTCTGACCAATTATTTGCTTTTACTACTAAAAACAAAAAGAAACAGAGAAGACAGGACATAATTGAATGAATTTTTATATCTGATAGTTGTATGTTTTTAATATATTGATAGTTAATGTTTATATGTTTGTAGTTATATCTTTAAGAAAACATAAACATTTTATAGTTATATATCTTTTTAAAACTTATTTTCTAAAGTTTCAAATAGTTCTTTTATAATTGTATATACTCATATAATTTTATAATTTAATTTTAAAATCTCTATACTTTTGTTACAACTTAATTTAGAAGTTTTAATAACTTAATTGTAAAATATAATGCATTAGAGTTAAAGTGTTTGCATTCATTGGAAAAGACATCCACATTTAAAATTCAAAAAGGCAATACAAAAGAATGGCATGTTTGGGACATGTTTTGCACATACACATGGTACTGTGGCTGTCTCAATAATTACATGTGAGTAAAATCTATTTGACTGTTGCTGTCAACCTCAGCACTTTCCTCTCCTCTTTTGTTTCCTTGGATATTTTCAAGTTGCTATGCTCACACATCCACACAAGTTTTCCTGACACTTGGCACTTTCTATCTTGTCACTGTCTCTCTGCAACAAACCTGTGATGTTAATATATCTTAGCACCGAAATCCAGAACATATAGACCAAAAAAAAAAGTTAAAGTAAGAAAATTTCATCCAATGAAATCTTGTTGAGGCCAAGATATCAAAATATCAAAAGATAGCTTTAGTCTCTCATTCTTGTCTTATTTCTCCATATCCTATTGTTTTGGGAATCTCTATCTTCTTCCACTAAATATTAAAACATACTATTGTTGTTTCACATGTGTTTCCTTGCCTTTTCAAATTTTATGTGATCTTACATCATGTGAAGCCTTCAAGTTTTCTCTTTATAATACTCTCTTGGCCTTATCTGTATCCACTTACTAACCTTTATTCTATAACCCAAACCAATGAAGTAGTTAAAGCACGAATTTCCATTGTTGGCCCTGACACCCCTGCCAAAGTAAGTTTTGTCCTGTCCCACTGCAGGACACTGAATGGATTGCCTCTCTCTCCTCAACTTTGAAGCTATCATAGAGAGTTTCTGTAGTAGAAAATCATTTTTAATTCCTCTTCTTCATTTTGTTAATAGAAACTTGATTTCTTGAATTTATCCTGCAAATAAGGAATCCAAAATATTAACTCAAAACTGAGGGGAAATCTGCTTTTAAAAGTATACTCATAAGACCCAGCAATTCTATTCCTGGGTAAACACTCCAAACAATTGAAAACAGGTAAAATACTTGCATGTGAATGTTCACAGCAGCACTATTCACAATAGCCAAAAGGTGGAAACAACCCAAATGTTCATCAATGGATGGATAGACAAGATGTGATATATACATAAAATGGAATATAATTGATATATAAAAAGGAACAAAGTACTGATAACTGATAAACATGGAAAAGCCTTTAAGCCAGATACAAAAAGACAAATATTGTATGATTCCATTTAAATGAAATCTCCAGAATAGTTGAATCCTTAGAGACAGAAAACAGATTGGTAGTTGCCAGGAGCCTGGAGGCCTGGGGAGTGAGGAGTGACTGTTTAGTAGGTACAGGGTGATGAAAATGTTTCAGAATTTGATATAGGTGGTGGCTGCCCAACACTGTGAAGGTACTAAATGCCACTGAACTGTCCACTTTAAAACGGTTAATTCTAGAGCCAGCCCTGATGGCTTAGTGGTTATAGTTCAATGCGTTCTGCTTCAGCAGTCTGGGTTAAGGTCCTGGGCACGGAACCACACCACTTGTCTGTCAGTAGCCATGCTGTGGCAGTGGCTCACACAGAAGAACTAGAAGGACTTACAACTATGCACAACTATGTACTGGGGCTTTTGCGAGGAAGAAAAAAGGAGTAAGATTGGCAACAGATGTTAGTGAAGGGCAAATCTTCCCCTGCCAAAAAATAATAAATTAAAAATAAATAAATAAATAATGGTTAATTCTATATTATGTGAATTTCACCTCAATTTTTTAAAAAGAGAAAAAAATTACTCCCACTTATGTATTTGGGATCAACATTTGCAAATAGATCAAGACAAATATAATAATCTATGGAATATTCTTTTTAGTAGTATCCTAAATTTATCTTTATTTAACAGTGCTTTGTATTTTTATTCATTCCATTTTTTTTTCCATCTGATTCCAGAATTTAAAACACAAAAAGAATGTAATAGCCGTCAGTTGCTCTGGATTATGTGTTATTGGTTAATTAATACCCGCTTTAAGTGGTTGAAGATCTTTGAGTGTGTCTGAGTTGTGTATTAATGGAATACTAAAACATGCCCTGTCGTGTCTTAAGGCCTCCAAACAGCCTCACAATCAAGGAGTGAACAGTGATTAACACTTAAATGTCTTACCATTGAATCACCTACTATCTTAGACATGACTGATTAATCACTTGTTCACTGACAATCATAAATCCTTCTTCATTCTGCTGTTAGATATTTTTTTCTGGGTCATTTAAGCTGTATACCATTTTTCAGTTCCTTTAGATTATATATACTCTGTTCTTTCTTTTAAGTATCATCAAACATAAGGAAGAAACATATGGTCAACCAGTTATGTTATAAAATTTTGAATATTGGGTGAAAATGGTTACATAATGGGGTTTTAGAGCAGGTTCTTAAATAGCCTGTAAAAAAACACCAAAGTTATCAGAACACAAAATACAAAATGCAGGTGTGAAATAAATCCAGTGCACATCTGGGTGTTAATTTTATATCAAGAATTTAGAAAAGCTGTGGCCATTTCTTACTCAATTATCCAGTTTTATGTTTCTGTGAAAGAAGAACGTTTCATGAAATATATACCTATTAATATTTCATAGTGAATTCAGTTAACAGCCACACAGTAAAGTACTTTGAGGTCACGAAAGTAACATTGTACAATGGAAGCACTTCCAAAATTGTCTTTTGAGTCTGCATTCATATTTCAGGCAAAATTTTGCATGACGTTAAGCAAACTGCCTTACCTCACCAAGCCACAGATTTTCCCTATTTGTAAAATGGGAATAATTTCCAAATCCAAGATTCTTGTAACAGTTACATGGATTCATATACAAAAAATTTTACCACCCTACCCAATGCTGCACTCACGTTGTCCTCTCCTGACAAATCCCGCTGTTCATTCCCTAAGTTTCAATTTAAATATAGTCACATTTGAGGGGAAAAATGAATAGATGGATTTAAAAGATACAGAATGACCCTAATTAATCTATACAGTTAATGAAGTTTCAATAAAAATTCCATTATTTTTTTGGACCTTAATGAAACTTGTAACTTTCATATAGAAGAATAAATAATGCATGAATGTCTCAGATTCTCTTCTCAGACCTATTATCCTCTCCATCCAATTTGAGTTCCTAGATGATTTCATCCACTGCTAAAGCTTTTAAATACCTCCATGTTTTGATGACTGCCAAGTTACTTCTTCCGTTCCCAAGATTTGTATATTCAACCGCCTCCTTGGTTTCTCAATCTGGATATCTAACAGGCATCTCAAAGTTAAAGTTAACATGTTTCAAGCTGAAATCTTGACCCTCTAGATACATTCCCAGTGTCTCTCAACTCAGAAAATGGCAATACCATTCATCCCTTTGCTACCCCAAACCTTATAATCATTTTTGATTTTTCTATTGCTTTCTCAACCCTTACCCAAAACATCAGCAAATCATGTTGCCTACTTTCCAAAATGTCCAGAATCTGACCAGTTCTTACCAGTCACACTGTCACCATGGCATCCCAATTTTATGACGGCATTCCAGTAGACTTCTGGCTTGTCTTCCAGCTTCCTTCTGCCACTCTGTGGTCTTTTCATCAGGTAATAGCAAGAATGAACTTAATAGTTGAGTTAGATCATGTAATTGATTTTTCAAAACTGTACATGGCTTCCCATTGCTCTTAAAATGAACAGTGATGTTCTTCAAAGGCTGAATAGCCCCTCGCTGCTTCTTATCTCACTGTCTCTCTCCCTGGCTCATTGTACTCAAGGCATAGTGGTCATCATATGATTGTTCTTTAAACACTACCTAATACTCTTGCCCCAGAGCCTTTGTGCATATTTTTTTCCTTTGCTAGGAAAGATCCTCCTGTAAATATTCTCAAGGCTCACTCCACTTCATTCATATCTCTGCTTAAACGTCCCATCCTTTATGAGGAATTCCCCGACCACCCTGTCTAAAATAGTACCCCTTGTTTCTCTTTGTGTTAGTTAAATTTATGTCTCAACTTAGCTAGGTTATAGCGCTCAGTTTTTTGCTCAAACACCAGTCTAGATGTTGCTGTGAAGGTGTTTTTTAGATGTGATTAACATTTAAACCAGGAGACTTTGAGTAAAGATTATCTTTCATACTGAGGGTGAGCCTTATCTAATCAGTTGAAAGCCTTAAGAGAAAAGACTGAGTTCCCCTGAAGAGGAAGGAATTCTCCCTTGTCTGCCTTCAGTCTTGAGACTGAAATATCATTTCCTGCTAGAATTTCCAGCCTGTTGGCCTTCCTTGAAGATTTCACACTTGCCAGCTTTCACAATTATATGAACCAATTCCTTAAAATAAGTCTCTTTCTCTTTCTCTCTCTTCTCTCTCTCTCCCTCTCTCTCTCTCCCTCTCTCTCTATATATGTATGTATTAGTTCTGTTTCTCTGGAGAATCTTAACTGATACACTCTTTGTTTACTCTCATTATTTGCCTCCTCAATTTGAAGATAAGCTCAAGAAGAAATTTTCAATGTTATGTTCACTCTTGTAATTCCAACACCTTGAAAAATACTTGGCATGTATTTTCCTCAGAATATATATATTCCAAATATATTCTTCAATTAATCAATCACTAATGATGAGAGTTTTGAAATATCATAAGTGGAATTATTTGAAACAAATGTTGTTCTACCAGACATTAAAATGCATTTGTCACCAATGGCAAATGGCATGATTTCCTTCTTTTTTATAGCTAAATAATATTCCATTATATATATATAATGCACTATATTATATATATATAATTCCATTTTATATATATATATATAATTGCATTTTCTTTATCCTGCCATTTGCAACAACATGGATGAAACTGGAGGACACTATGCTAAGTGAAATAAGCCAGACAGAGAAAGACAGATACTGTATGATCTCACTTATATGTGGAATTTAAAAACATAAATAAAGTTGAACCTACAGAAACAGAGACTAGAATGGTGGTTTCCAGGGGCTGGAGAATGGGGAAAATGGGGAGATGTTGGCCAAAGGGTTCAAACCTTTAGTTATAAGATAAATAGTTCTGGGAATCCAATGTACAGCATGTCGATTATACTTAATAATATGTATTGTATACTTGAAATTTGCTAAGACAGTAGATCTTAAATATTCTTACCAAACAAAAAGTTAACTCATACACACAAAGAAAACAGTTTAGTGGTTACCAAGGGGAAAGGAGGAGGGGTGGCCACATGGGGTGAAGGGGCACATTTACATGGTGACTGACAAATAATAATGTACAACTGAAATTTCAAAATGTTATAAATTCTTTAGATCTCAGTAAAAAAACATGTTAACTATGTGAGGTGATTAACTTGATTGTGATAATGTCACAGTGTATACATATATCAAATCACCACATTGTACACTTCAAATATATACAATTTTATTTGTCACTCATACCTTAATAAAGCAAGAAAACATAACTGAATAATAAAAGATAAAAATAATAATAGATAAGATGCATTTGTAACCAAGCTTCCCGTTCTAAGTGCTAGCACACTTCGGAAATAAGGAGAGTTTGTCTCATTTCTATGCATGAGTCTGTGTACACCCCATTCAGTTCTACTTATCCAGTTGTCCTTACCTAGGCTTTACTTTACTTCTGACCATCCCCTGGAACTCCAAAATTAATTATCTCCTTGACCTTGTTGGGGGGGCTGATGTTTAGAATGCCACACAATCCTTTACTGCCCCTGCCCTCAATTTTCCTTCAACATAAGGCTTTGTGTGTGTAATGCCCTTTACTGAAAAGTGAAAGAAAATATGGTATAGGAAAAAAAACATTTAAATCTGGATGCTAACTATGGTTGTTCCTAGTGTCTGAAGAAAATGGGAGGAAAAAAGAGATATCCTTCATAGGGGTACCCTTATCGAAATCTTTTAGTCCTAAGCTTTGCTTCTCTATCCCAATGTCCAACCTTCTACCTATTCATCGGCCTGAGAATGCACAACGCTGCCTACTCACAAATATGTAGTCTTTGACTCTCAGCAGTACATTTCTCAAGTCTTGAGCGATTCGTTCTCGACAATTGTTACGGAGAAGACATCTGCTGTAGGCCTTAAACATCCCAATCGGTCTCCTTTGGGATCTCTTCACCAGTTTTAAATGAGTATACGCCTTGTTCATCCTCCCTGCAGCCATATTTTTATGGGAAATTATTAGACCAAACACTGAATGGGAGAGGTCCGAATGAGCCCACACATCTGCACATTTAACGCCCATTTCAAGGAGTATATATTCAGACCCTATTGATGAAGAAAAACAATTTTGTAAAATCAACATCCTCTCCAAAAATCCCCCTCAAATCCGGAATGAAGACAGTACGTTGTACATTGTTTTGCAGACTGTGAATTCTCCTTTATTTCCTTTGTTACCTCTGGCTTCCTGCCTAGCCCAGGTGTCTACTGATACATAAATAAATAGGACCTATTACAAGACCTTATCAAAACACAGAGACACAATGTTCTTATCAAAGAACAGAGACGACCTTGTCTACTCAGAAACCAGCCCAAAGCTTTATAAACTCCAGGGTTTTTTGTCTGTTTTTCATTTAATCCAGGAATGAGAGTCAAATACACATACACTGGGAAAAAATTACTTTTAAAACTAGGGGGTTAAAAAAAAGAGCAAAAATAGTTAATTTAAGATGAAAATGTGGAAGACATTATATGGCTATATAAGGGCAGCTGGGCGGTGATTCCTGAAATGTCTAACTATGCTGGAGCCAACAGAGAGGGACCCTGTAAAACAGTCACCACAGAGCCCCCGCTTTCCTGGAGAGGGTAAATTCCTTGGCAGCAGAGGGAGGTGGGGGACCGCATTAGCTATGTTCTTCACAAAAGTGGTCATATTAGTTTTGGGTTAGAGAGAGACAACTCTGGAAAGTTCTGTGCATGACTCAAAAATCTGTTGAGATAAAAGGCAAATTTTTCTTTATGAAAGTCAGTTCTGGAACATAAAGTTGAGTTGGATATCTTCATAGGGTGATTGCATGGTTCAAAATTTTCTGAGGCCCTTCTCCTTAATTTTGAAAAGAAAAGAATAAGAACAATATGAATTTTCAATTAAAAGGTGGCTATCCAGGGTAGTTTTCCTTAAAAAAATGCTGGTTTTTAGGGGCTGTGAATTATCCCCTGACTTGTCCTATAAACAGCAGCTTCCAGGCTGAGTTATGACTCTAGCAGGCCTGGCTGGACACCATGGGGAGAGCCGGGACACATGTTTGTCATTAGATTCATAACTTATCCTGCAAAATATCAGAAAGGCTGGAAATGAGTGTTAAAAATAAAAGCTATTATTGCACCTATGTGTAAATTATTCATTCTATTTTTATGCCTCAGAATTATTTAGTTATTATCTTAAACTAGATTCTATTCATTTGAAAGGTAAATTTAGTTTGGAAAGAGATGTGAACTATTTCTCTTAAAGTTCTTTACAAGTTTATGGGGGATTATTTAGTTTCCATTATATTTCAGAGAAATATGTCTACTGTAATTTGTCTTTTAAAGGGGTGAATCAAAGACTGCTATATATGATAATTGAACCCAAATGCTCCAATACTGATCAATTTCAGTACCTTATCCTGATCTACTACTGTGGAAAGCGAAGGAAATGTGAAGAATTGAAGTCAGAGAGGCCTCTAACACAAAGGAGTTTACAAATAGCATGCTGAATTTCTTCCAAGGGCTAGTCATTCATTCATTCTTCTGCTCAACAGTTAATATTAAGTGTCTGACATGTGCCAGGCATTGTTCTTGGCACGTGCGACAGCAGTGGACACAATAGGCCCAAAGCTAACACTGTGACAATCTTTTCATTTTAAATCAAGTCACTCAGCTGATAAGTCACAGAGCCAGAATTTGAACCCAACTCTATCTAAAATTCAGGGCCTGTATATTATATTTTTCCCTTATCCTAAACTATATTTCCCCTTAATGAAGGGAGAATATTTCATTATAAAGGCTCAAATCTCTTTATTAAATATAGGGCTACAATTTTTCTAATATTTCAGGTTACCAGGGCACAGAAGAATAATGTAGAGATGTGTGTCCTTAGGGGGTGGGAGTGGCTTATGTCTATCACTTTTACCCCAGCTTTTTCACACTATTAATTTTTATAAATACTAAGTGATGCACACTGTTTGACTTATTGTGGCTTTTATCTTTCATAACTACAAATGAGAAGCTGGTATTTTTACAGTTTCTGGAAGAGACTAGAAAAAACTTCAACTATTATGGAATTAATTAGAAAGTTAGCCTTCAAAATGACTCATTTTGCCACTGAGAATACTTTTAAAATATACTCTCACGATCTTCAATATAACTCAGAATAAGTATTCGAAGATTTATAATAATAAATGCAGTTTCTTAAAAGCATATATTATACCATGATAATTGTAAAATGCTCATGACATCAATTATGTTTTGTCATGATGAAATATATAATACATCAGGATTTATTAGGACAATGCAAAGAGACAGCCCAGAAGCATGAAGGTGGAAGTGAAGATGATTTTCTTCTGCCTTAATAGCTTTAATTGCAGGATACAATGTAATACAGCTGCTCCTCTCTTCCAAGTTCCATTTCATTGTCTGTCTCTGAGCTGTCACACCATGCCTTCTGCTTGAGTGTTGTGTCACCCAATCCTGTTCCACCTGAACAAATCTGTGGCAATATGTGCCGAATGCTCCTTTTCTTTGCTCTAAAGTATAAATTCCCTGTATATTACTGAATTAGGAATAGTTTAAGCTTATTGGTGTAAACTTATTTACCGTGATAAATGTAATCAGTGCTTAACCTGTATAAATAAAATAAAAGCTGATGTGTAGAACTGACATTTTACTTAGGAAAAAAATGAGGATATGCTTTATATATTTCAAAATGAGAAGTGTTGTCATGATTTGAACAAGATTGCAGATTTCATGTGCAGATAACTACAAAGAAAAGCAAAACCTTTATTTGAAAGATATGGAGAACTTCTAAACAATGACAACAAAATGAATTAAACCAACATCTGGAAAATGGCAAACTTTACCAGTAAAATATAGATGATTGATTGCAATATATTCTCTAAGAGTCTCCTTAAAAATTGTAGCTTTTAAATAACTCACTCAACACATGGAGATTTTGTTACTTTCTTCTGTTTGTATTCAAATGCATCATGAAAATCCTTAATGTCAATAACTGGTGTTAAGCTCAAATTTACTGTTTCTTGCATAAAATGAATGACTATGATTTGCTGCAATAGGTAAACAAAATGGTCCATTTTCATATCATTCTCTCTCTTTGTCCACTAATGTGGTGAATGACAATGATTTAAATTATGTATAGAATAGTAAGTAATAAAAACATGTATAGCGGGGCCGGCCTGGTGGTGCAGCAGTTAAGTGCGCTCGTTCTGCTTCGGCAGCCCAGGGTTTGCCGGTTTGGATCCCGGGTGCGGACATGGCACCGCTTGGCAGGCCATGTTGTGGTAGGCGTCCCACATATAAAGTAGAGAAAGACAGGCATGGATGTTAGCTCAGGGCCAGTCTTCCCTCAGTGAAAAGAGAAGGATGGGCAGCAGTTAGCTGAGGGCTAATCTTCCTCAAAAAAGAAATAAAGCAAAAACAACAACAAAAAATATGCATAGCATAAATATTTTGCTACTGAAAACACTTAAAATATATGTAAATGATGTTTGACAGTGTTTACAATGGTCACTGTCCAGTAGTGCACTTGCAGGAGTTCACTATCTCTCTGGCAGAAAAATACATTGTGACTTGATAAGAGACCTGAATAAGAATTAGTTTAGTATGTGAGAGACAGAAAATGATGCAGAAAGCAATAGCCAGCACCTAATGACTATGAGGAATCATGAGACCCATCATGCCAATCCACTCTAGTTTAAAAGTGACGGTTCTGGTAGGCTGAAATTTGTTAGACATAATTTATCGTCACTTCTGACTATTTCCTTCTTTAAATATTCATCAATAAGTTTAGAAAATACTGTGTAAATTTTGAAAATAGTTTGGTTACTGCAGGCCTAGCTACGAACATGGCTTTTGATGAGCGCCTTTTTTTTAGGGTACCAGGGGCAGTAGGGTTTCATGTTTCATCATTAACTAGGAAGATGGAAAAGCACGCATATTTATTATGTTTGCAGTTGACACTAAGCTTTATCTTTGTGTGTGGTAAATGGGCAAAGACGAAGAAACAGGCTAAGTAATGATTCAGAAGTAAGGAAAGAGGAAATTGGAGACAAGAGTCAGATTTGAAAAAAAAGAGTATGATGAGAGGATTGATAACTACATTTGATCAATTATTTTTGATCAATCATTTGTAAGGATCAGTGACCCTTTCCTAGATTATCACTAACTGCCTTAAACACTCTGATATTTAAATTAATTAACAAAGAGAATACAACTGGTGATTTGATCTTTGGGCAAAATGCAGCACATATGGGTTATATTTTCTGGAAAAAAATGACAAAAATCAGCTGCTCCTTCCTCAAGGAAGAGCTTCAGGGTCCATGGGCACACTAACCACCAACTGCTGCTCAGTAATAAGTAACTTATATAAGGCTCTTAGAGACAGTTCAGCATTTTTCATTGCAAAAGTTTCTGAATATCACATTTTAAAATGTTATCAGTATGTTTTGCGAGTTGAATTGTGTCCCCCGAAAGAATATGTCCAAATCCTAACCCTTGGTACCTGTAAATGTAACCTTACCTGGAAATAGGGTCTTTGTGAATGTAATCAAGTTAAGATGAAGTCATACTACAGTAGGGGCGACCCTAAATCCAACATAACTGGTGTCCCTGTAAAAATAGGAGAAGCAGGGGCTGGCCCCGTGGCAGAGTGGTTAAGTTCACGCACTCCGCTGCAGGCGGCCCAGTGTTTCCTTGGTTCGAATCCTGGGCGCGGACATGGCACTGCTCATCAAACCACGCTGAGGCAGCGTCCCACATGCCACAACTAGAAGGACCCATAACGAAATATACAACTATGTACTGGGGGGCTTTGGGGAGAAAAAGGAGAAAAAAATAAAATCTTTAAAAAAAAAATAGGAGAAGCAATGCAGACACAGAAATGAGGAGAAGGCCATGTGACAAGATAGACAGAGACTGGAATCGTGTGTCTACAAACGTCAAGAAACACCAAAGATTGCCAGCAGTCTCAGGGAGCAAGGAAAAGACAGTGAAGGATCCAGCCCTAGAGCCTTCAGGAAAAGCACAGCCCTACCAACACCTTGATTTCAGACTTCTACACTCCAAGAGTGTGAGAGAGTAAATTTCGGTTGTTTTAAGCCACGCAGTTTGTGGTATTTTGTTACGGCATCCTTAGGAATCTAACGTAATATGATATCCCTTAAAGAAAAACCTAAAAAAGTTGTTTTCTGCCTGATGGATATAAATGAATATTTACACTTTATATACTTACACATTTGTAGGTGACCTGTGGGTGCTGTTATCGTAAGTCACAGAAACAGAAATTCCATTTTGAAAAGCACTGATGAAGAAACTGCGAGAGAGAGAGAGAGAGATACTGGCTCGCGTGCGTGTGAGCACATCCATTCTTCACTACCATCGCTGTCATCTTGCTAAAACTTAGCTCTGCTGGTGTCTCTGTATGGTTCAACAGCCTTTCCTGACTTCCTTTTGCTTACAAAGAGCGACTCCATATTCTTCAGTATGGCATATGGCGCACATGCTCTTTCCCAATCTATTTCCAATATTCTGCTGTCATACTGAGCTGTGTCCAAGTGGCATCTATGTTCCAGCTGCACTATGTTACATTACAGTACAGTACGTTACACTAACTCAAGCGCAATTTTCACTCATGAAGGCTTCCCCAGTCCTCTTCATTGTATTGTTTTTTCTATTCCTATTCCCATCATCCTTTGTACCTAAATTACAGCATTTAATAAGACATTTTTGATTTACAGTTATTTTATGGATACCTCTCACCCTAATTTTATAAGATTGTGTTTACAACAGTATTTTACAACCTCCCAAGTTAAAAGACTCTGGCAACCTGAAAACAGTTAAACGTGAAACGTCATTTGTTCCACAAAAGATTTTAGAGTGTGGAGCACACAGTCCTGTTGGAGAAGGTATGATCAGTGATTAATGAATGAGTGAATGAACGAATGCTTGAGTGAGGAATCAATATAAAACTGAATGTTGGCAATTTACAATATTATCCAAAAATAAGGAAACAGCTGATCTATTTTAAGTTTTGCTAATGTTAGTCAAGAACATCCTAATAAGAGCTATGATACTAAGATTTACAACTTTTGTTAAAGAATATGAATTTTAAACTTGAGTCTGGTGTCAGGGAAATCTTAATATCAATTTTTCACAAAAATTTAATAATGATGGTTTGCTTTGGACTCAGTCTTGGATTACATGTTTACACGGATTTTACTGAGTAATAAATTGACAAATAATTACAAATCAACATAAATAAAAAATTGAGTAAAGTGCATAAATTAAATAGACGTAAATGTTTTATATCAGTATAAACAATTATCTTCACGGAAATAGAATCCTGTTTCAAGTTCCATAAAGATAATTAAATTTTAAATGTCTGGAAAATATAAATGCAAATAACACAATTAGTGTGAGTTTATTTATAAAATTGGATTAGATTTTATTTTAAAAGATTACCCTAGCCACATAACCCTTGATGTTTTACTAAATATGAGCTAACATAAGTTCTCTATAAGAAAAGCATTTATTCATAAAATAAACATATTACTTGATTTCCAAAGAGGAATCTTGTGTTTGGAGACAAAAAGTGTTAAATTTTAAGACTTACAGGAACTGAAAGACAGAAGTTTCCTTTAGGAAGAATGCCTCTTCATTCTATTAGAATGGAATCTTCTTTGGATCCAGCCGAAAAACAACATAACAGTACTAATAATACCAACTAACACTTAAATAGCACTTAATACATGTAGGGCACTATTTTAAGTGCTTTGAATATATTAATTTATGTAATCCTCACAATAACCCTATGAGACAAGTACTATTATTACCCATATTTCACAGAAGAAGAAACTGTTACTTATTTAGTGTATAGTAACTCACCAAGGTCACAGACCTAGCATGTCGTGGAAATAGAATTCTAGCCTGGGTCTAGAATGCTCTTCCTTTACCATTCTTCTCCAGAGGCTCTTCTAGTTCTAGAAGGGCAACTCTCTTATCCTCTCCTTCACAGGAGTTCAAAGTTGTGGCCACATATGTTCACTCCTTCCATATCACAGAGTGCTCCAGAAGGAACAATTTACAAAGGGTTGTGTAGTGGAAACTTCCTGAGATGTCTTTTTCTTCATGCATTGTAAGTGTTTGGCATATATTTATTTATTTGTGTGACTACTGACAAGTTGCATTCTTTAATTGAGGTTTTTCTATTTGTAAAATAGAGATTGTATATCTATTTTGGAACTGTTGTAAAAAAAATAAAAATTAAATAAATAGTACATTTCCTAAAACAATTTGGAGCTACTCAAAATTCTATTTTGTTTCTGCTTTCCTCATTCATGTGACAATGGAAATTTGTCAGCTTTCCTAATGAAAAATTGTTAAGAAATGCCTTTTAAGAAACAACAGTTAGGTAGGTGGAACATGCTTATCTATGCTTTAAAAATATTCAAATAATCATTAATCTATTTATTTTAGTACAAATGCAGCAATCCAAGGGTACCTTGGATTAAGTGGTGATGGGACAGATTTGTTTTACCAAATTGTTCCATAAGAAAAACGTATGTAAAAAGACTTGACATTAATGCTAATTCCCCCAAACATTCTGGAAAGTTCTAAACATTCTGGCAATTTGTTAGAAACCAAACATGTTACCTTGCTCCTGTTTGGATTCTTCTATACAATGGATATGAGGAGATGTGAATACCAATAAGCCTCAGTTTTTCTGTTAAGGCCCATACTGAAGTCATATACAAAGCCTATATAGTGAATTGGGGTTTTATTTTGTTTTATTTCTGTCTCTAATGAGATTAGTATCAGAAAGTCCTTAGGAGAAAGATCTGTAGACTAACAGTAGCTATTCTGGAAAAGAGGGAGTGGGCCGAAGTGGTGTCATCTTAGGGCTCGTTTTTTAGAACAGCTGATTTTCAGTGGTGGAGAGCTCTACTCTCTGAGAAATGAAATTCAATCATACCCATTCTGTTTCAAGAGTTTGCAGAAAAATTCTACCCACCCCTAATGGAGTGGAGATAGAGAGAAAAAGAGGCAGAGATTCAATGGACACCGGGCCTGGTTCTGGCAGCACTCCAAGATGGCAGCTTGACTTTGGATGATAACTGCTTATGGGTCCCAAATAAACACTAATATGCAGTCCTGGCACTCTAAGCAAGAGGATGCCCTTGGCCAAGCTTTCACTGAGGAAAGGACCTCATCCTTATTCAGTGGCAGATGGTAGCATGTTCACATAACACCTGAAGGGAGAATTAAGAGCAATGAGTGGAAAGTAGAACAAGAAATGTTCAGCCTAATATAGGAGGCAACACTTTCCAAGAATCACTGCTCTCCAGCAATAGAATGCACACTTCATGAAGTTGTGGGCTCCCCTCACAGAAATTATTCTAGCCCAGGTAACTATCTGTCATGAATTCTTGTGCTTGGATTTCAAAATTCATTTTAGCAAGTATTTATTCAGTCTCCAATATGGGATAACTTTCTTTCTAAACGCTAGGGTTGCAGCCACGAACAAAGCAAAATACTTTCATCATAAATATTATCTTCTAGAGGAAGAATAAGAAAACCAATGAATGCAGAAATACACAATATAATTTGATTTAGGAATAAGTGCTATGAGGAAAAATATAGCCTGACAAAAGAGTTGAGAGTAAAGGTAATACCACTTTAGAAAGGATGATAGGGAATATCTCTGAAAATTTGAGCCGTAACTAGGGGTAAATCATGAGTTCTTGTAAGCCATCATAAGAACTATGAACTTTGTATTAAGAGAAATTGAAGCCACATGGTGGGGAGGCAGGCTCCATGGTTTTAACTTCTTTTTGAACTCTGATTGCACAACTCTCCTGTCTTCCACCCTCAAACTTTGCCTTTCTCAAAATGAAGTAACAGAGCCTGCCCTGGTGGCCTAGTGCTTAAAATTCGGCACACTCTGCTTTGGCAGCTTGGGTTTGATTCCAGGGTGAAGAACAACACCACTCATCTGTCAGTAGCCATGCTGTGGCAGTGGCTCACATAGAAGAACTAGAAGGACTTACAACTGGAATATACTATGTACCAAGGCTTTGTGGAGGGGAAGAAAAAGAAGTAATAAAAGGTCAAGTTGTTACGCACCATTTAAAATGGGAACACTAGACAAATTAAATATAGACCAAATATTTGAATATAATCTTGAATGTCATAGAGTGAATTGCTTCACTATTTAATTTCATCTTTATAGCTCTCACTGACTTTCAATTTTTTTTAATTTGAAAAATTTCAAAATGTAAAAATAAAAAAAGTAGAGGGATTAGTGTAAGGAACAGCATGTACCCATTACCCAACTTCAACAACTATCAAACTGTGCTAAACTTACTTCATCTGTAACCCAACGCAATTTACCTCCAACTCAAGGTAATGTTGAAACAAACCCCAGGCATCTTATCATTCCATCCTTAAAAATTTCAGAATGTAATTGTTTTTTGAAACATAACCATAATATCATTAATAGTCCTAAAAAGATTAATAATTGTTTCTTAGTTTCATCAAATACCTAGTGTTGAAATATCTTTAAATGTCTCATGTCTAAAATGTTTTATTAGAATTTATTTATTCAAATTAGTATCTAATTTACTCATTAGCTTTTCCTGGTACATCGTTAAGTCTCTTCTAATCTATTGGTCACTCTTCCTTCTTTTTTTAAATTTTAATTTATTTTTTGACAAAATTGTGTCATTTGTCAGGTTATTCCCCACACTCCATATTTTGATCATTTCATTCCCGTGGTATCATTTAATAAGTTCCTGTTTCCCTTATTTTCTCTAAACTTGGGTTACATCGAGAAGTTCGATCAGATATGGCCCAAGATTCTCTCACAGTTTTATGGGCACTCAGTCCAGTTAAGACTCCTTCCTGTCACCGTGTGTTCACCTGAACCTCTCTCACCGCCTCAGACCTTAAGCACTGGATAAGAAGCCATCCCAGTCTGAGAATAAACTGGTAAACTGAGAATTGTCCTTCATTCAGCTAAGTCTGCGGAAAAGCCCCATAATTGTGTTTCATTAGTATGTCAAGATATTCTTCGCTATCCCAACCAATATTCGTTTGGAAAAAATTATTTATAATAATGGTAGAAATGAAGGTATTGAATAAATATATTGTTGAAGAAATGTTATCTTTGGCCTTTTAATCTCTATTATTGAAAAATCAGAGATTGTTGTTGATGCCTTTGGAGGGTCCATTTTATCCTTTTTAAGTCATTTCTTTTTCTGTAACCCCACATAAACCTCTTCCAAATGTCAATTTTCCCTGAAATCTTACCTCCAGCTCAGTTTATCCAGCCATCAGATTGCCTTAAGGACGCTATTCCCTTTTGTGAAGGGAACATTTTAAAATTTGTTTTTGCTCATTACTGAGAAAACCCAGAGGACGGGTGACTATAAGAACAGACTATTAACCTTCCTTCTCTTCCTCCTTTCCTCGGTATTTTTCAATAGCAATTGCTGACTAGTGATGGCACCGATGAGCCCTTAGTTTGAGACACATGCAAGTCAGAGGTGGTGTTATTATTTTGCTTTTTTTTCCCCTAAGAACGTGATGGGGATAAAAGCACCTAAATTCAACCATTTGTCTCTCTTCTTGTGGCTCATTCATTTCTAACTTATTGGAGAATTGCCCTTCCACTGTGCTATTCCTCTCTCCCTGACCTTCTGTTCCACAATAATATACACTTTTAATTGCTAGGCTGTGTTCTGTGCTATTGACTATTTCTAATCTGAGATGTTCAAATAAGTGGTTTTCGTTAATTTGTGGCCAATTATGTTTCCTTTTTTTAATCCAATTTTAAACTTTGTTTCTTCCTATCTTCTTACTTTCCCATTCTGTGACTTTCCATTGCTCAGCAATCTTTGCAACTTAACAAAGTGTTCAGATCAGTAGAAAAAATGATGCTTGGAGTTCATCTGATTTGTTTCCTTATTCCGGAGGCTATTTTGGCTTTAAGAAATTGGTGTGTATACTATTTTATTCCTAAATATATTTCCTTTGTTTCTAAACTACCGCCAAACAAAAATAAAAATAAAAAACCTGAAATACTTCTTTTTTTCAAACAAAGCTAGCTAGATACTGGGAGTTTTAAACTTATCCAACCAAATGTGTACACATTGTTCTTGCTCTCTATTCTGTACATTTACACATAAAGCCCAAGCTTTTCTTTGTTCCTTTATTTAACAACAGCTAAAGACATGTATTACATGTCTATTATGTGTCAGACACTGTGTTTTGTGTTAGGAATACAGTGAATGAGATCAAGTTTAGTCTTTAATATGATTTAACTCTACAAAGAGTTAACAACTGAATGGGTAACCCACTCTCTGTCAAACATTCATTCCCTTTTCTTTTGCAATGAACACAATTTGTTCCAACTGTCAGTAGAAAAACTGAAATGTCTTCAAAGGAACATGTGCAGTTTCTTGGTTATTCATTTATGTCCAGTTTCCTCTCAGCTTCACTTACAGGTTTTATGTTGGCCCATGGCATGTGGTACTGAAAGCCCAAGGCACGGAAGGAAGTGAAAAGTCAAAAATACATAAAGCTGCTATGAGAAAGTCGGAGGTGAAAAGCTAGATTTAGACCCCTAAGAGATGTAGGTTTATTTGGAGTTTTCCCTGCAATATGTTTGAAACTTTAACAAGATTACATCCCTAAGAGTCAGAATTTTATTCTGTGCAATTTACATAAAGTGAGGAGTGGATATTTTACAATCTTGATTTGGGCTGATGGTGTATGCTTCGTGGTAGGAATATCTAACTGGGTCTCTACCAGCAACAGAGCTGTGAGAAGCCTCTCTCCCCACTCTACCTGATGCCTCAGAATCGTCCTTTCCTCCCATCCAACCTCCATGCCCACCCCGTCATGGCTCTTACCAAGAATGAATCTACATAGGTGCAAAGAGTGGGTATCCTCCCTCTTATGACCTTCCCACAGCTTTTAGAAGCTTCCACAAAATGGCGTTAGTAAATCTGAAGTTCAAAATGTGACTCAAAACACATTCTCATACTCAGTTGTAGATTCTCTTTTGTTATTGGAGAGGCAATAACAATAGAGTGATATGATATGTTATTTTTCTCAATGTGTCGGTGCACTGTGAACTTGGCTCTTACTCCACTTTAAAATTTACCAGTGTTCTCTTGTGCACTCTCCTTTCTTCTTACACTCTGCCAATCATTTCTAGTGAAACAAATCTCCAGAGAATCATAAAATCATAGAAAATTATAACTGGAAAAGATCTGAGAGATCATGTTTTCCTTTTCTCTCATTTTAGAGCTGGAACTGAGACTCAATTTTCTATAATTTGGCAGGTATTGTGACCTAAAAACACTATTCATAAGAAATATAAATGTTGGTAGGAGAGCTTCCCAGACTGAATGATATTCTGGAATGGTTTGTAAGTCTCTGCAGGTAATTAGGCAGATGGCTTATTGCTTAATTTCCAAGTCAGGTTCAGGTTTTCTCTTCTTACTTTAAAAGGGAGTGTTTTTCTAAAAGGACAGTGAGTTTTTTACATAGTTAAGAAGTGGATATGAAAAATATAGGATCAATTTTCAGAAAGATTATGTCTTTGACTTTTAACTAGGCAGTATTAGATTAGAAATCGGTTTAGGTACATGATGTACATGATATGTATATATATATCTATCTATGTCCAGTTTCCTCTCAGCTTCACTTAATAATCTTCGATTCATCTGTAATAAAATATTCACAGTGTGATTAGCAAGTACAATGTTTCCTGATGTACTTAGGTACATGTAAACACATATATTTAAATGTTTTTATCTGTGTACATACATATGTGTAAATCTGTATAAAGAATGCATTTGTCCATTGGGTGAATTTCACCTCATTCTCACAATACAGTTGCCTATTTAGAGGTTTAGAGGGGGAAGAAAGATTAGCAGTAAGTAATGACAAACAGAAAAGTAAAAAATGATGACAATTTATTAAATGCTTACCATAGGCCAACATCTTTGCATATATATCTTAATCAATCTTCACAGTAGCACTAATAGGTCAATATTTCTCCATCTTAGTCAGAAACAAAGTTGAGGCTTCAGAGAGGTTAAGTGACTCTCTGGGTCACATAGATGGCAAGTGGTAGAGTATGGATTCCTGCTCAAATCCAAATGGCGGCAAAGAAAAATATCTAAAAGTAAAACAGTGCTTACTATTCCTACTATAAGTATTTTACATATATTAATCCATTTTATCATTACAAAGCCCAATGGGGTGGATATCATTATTCCTGTTTTATAAAGAGGAAACTGAAGTCACCAGGAGCTTAAGTAATGTGAAGTGCACACAGCTAGAGTGACACATCCAGGATACAAACCCGGGTGGTCTGGCTTCACGCTGGATTTAAAATCACTTATCTACACTGCACTCCACAGTGGGTACCCTTTTCTCCTCATCATAGTCAACCTTCTGAAAAATACTCTGAGACACAAAAGCATCAACAACCACATTTCTTCCCAAAATCAGAACCAAGTGCCAAACCAGCTGATGCCTAAATGGTTTTATATTATCTATGGTTATTTTGTTCTCCTGCCATGGCAAATATCCTAAATTTTTGCCTGAAATGGGAAATAGTTTTATGAGGGAGATAGAAAAAGACCATGTTCACATTTTTCATCCCATGTTAAATTAAAATAATCTTTAATATTATATTTTATAACAAATTACTGACTGTCATTTTGAAAAGTCGTGATGTTTATCTTCTTTATCATTTCAGAGAGAGCTCTCTTTTATTTTTCCTATGTTCTTCACCAATCATGTGAAGGTTCTCTCTTGTTTCTATACTTGGCAAATTACTTCATGTTACATGGAATATACAACATTGTATCAGTTAGATAGTATCACATAGGCTTCTGTAATAGAGACCAGAAATAATGAAAGAATTTTGGAGGAGCCAGTCCACAAGAGGCACAGAAGTGGCAATATGTCATCAAAGACCCAGGTACTTTCTGGTTCAAAATTTCCACATGGGGTTGACTCATGATTTCTGCATTCCAGAAGGAAAGATAGAGGAAGGTAGGGAAGTCAAAACAGGGGTTCCTCAAAGCTAGGCCAAGTCTCTAAGAAGCTTCTCTGGAAGTTCCATACAACTCTTTTTATTCATAAGCTATTGGCCAGAAATTAGTCACATGGCAGCACCTAGCTGCAAGGTGAGTTGTGACATAGTCTTTTAACCAAAATCATATGATGGTTTGGCATCTTCAATTTCCTATTTGTTAAAAAGGCAAACATTCTATGGGTATGGTATCAGTCCACATCTTATATAAATGTTATGTTTTTTTAAAAAAAATAAACAGTATTTATGTCATCATATTCTCTTTGAATTCAAAAAGATCAAAGTCTCTTAGAAAGTAGAAAAATAACAAACTCAAACTCCCTAATGCATATTGTTAAACAAGCACTTACTTAATATTTAATTACAAGCTAAAGTCAGTCCTTTCCGTGGGTATCAAAGATGAATATTGGTTTATGCTCCTCTCAAAAACCTACAGTTTAGTGAAGGAGAAAGGCATACAAATTCATCATCTTACACAATGTGAAATATGTTTAAGAACTGATAACTGTACAAAGAAGGAATAACTGACTCGTAAGTTGAGGGTGGACAGGGGAAGAGATTGGAAAACTCCCCAGAGGAGATGAAATTTGATCCTGACTCAGAAAGTTGACTAGGATTTCACTGTAAATCAAAGAAAGAACAACCCAGACAGAAGTAATAGGTTTCCAAAACCTTATTGCATATCCATTTATGTTCAACATATAATGACAGTTTAATACTTGAAAATATGACATGAATCTATGGTCAGAAATCCAAGGATCTAGATCAGGGTCGTCAAACTGCAGTCCATTACCAAATCTGATCTGTGACACGGTTTGGGTAAATACAGTTTTATTGGAAGACAGCCACACCCATTGTTTACATAATGTTTATGGCTGCTTTCACATTACAAAAGGTGACAAATAGTTGCAGCAGACACAGTATGGCCGGCAAAAAGGGCAATATTTACTATTTGGCCATTTATAGGAAAACTTTGCTGACCCATGATCTAGATTAAAAATGTTTGCACAGTTATAAAGAATGATCTGTTCGTTTTAAGAATGAATTAAAATGTAGGAAGTCTTCCAAAATTCTCTGGCTGCAGCTACAGAGCAAAACAAGATGGAGAGTTAAAGAGGGATAAAAACACCACAGTCAGAAGATAAGTTTAATAGACCAGATGGCATCTCAAAAGAAACAACCACCATTGTGGCCTCTATGAAAACGACAAACACCCCAGATTTCACCTTTCTCACTTTTACGTACCAGGGAATTTGCATGTTAGGACATTTGAAACTAAATTGGCAAACATAGTTTCATCCCCTTGTTAGATGAACTATAAGACAGAAACAGAAATAGAGAGAGAAAAGGAAGACAGTTGTAATGTGTGTGTTTCTATTTGACTCTTTTTTCCCTTTTAAGTTTCTGGCTTAGGGTTTAGTACCTTTGATCTGAATCAGTTCTTCCCTTTTTCCAGTGTTTTGATGCATTGATGAGCTTGGCAAGATCAATGCAATTTGAATGGAGGAGAGAGAATCAAAACTTGTATCCCCAAAACAAGTAGGTAAGCCCAAAAGCATGAGAGCAGACCCAGAGTACCAATGCAAATAGGGATTCTTCATCCCTTGCAATCACAATATAAATATATCTATAGCCCCGTCTCCATCTCAGGCGACAATAGAGAAACTAAAAATGGTTGCTTCTCTTTCTCTATTACATGTCTGTTCTAACTCTCAATGAACTGGATCATTGGTCACCAGCACATTAGAAATTTATGTTAATATAATGATAAATAGGTGAGTAGTACAAAGAATATAGAGTTGAGAATCAGGATGCTTACATTTACTGAGTTTTAGAAGTGGAAAGAATCTTAAAAGTCATCCAATCCAAGCTGTCCTTTTACTCTAGAGCAAACCCAGGTCCAGATATTAGATATTAATATCTGTGACCTAGATATTAGTCCAGGCCTGTTTTACCATAAGACCTTGGAGACTAACTCTCCTCAACCGCTGCTTTTTTCATGTAAAACTCACATAAATCAAACAATCCCAAGAAAGTACGCAAGCAGCCCACATCTTTTAAAACAAATAAATAAACTCTCACATTTTCAGAAGGGTCTTTTTGATTTTTAGCTTTAGGTTCAGAATGTAAACTTTCAGACCTGGATTGCCTATGTCTTTGATGAGATGATGAGTGCCCACTATGCTAGAGAAACCATTGCATTCTTGTTCTTGTTCTTTTTTCTTTTTTCCCTTAAGAAGACAGGAACAGGAAGCAAGGCTTTAGAACAGGCATATCTGAGGCCAAATTAAAAGGCTTTTACTTACTAACTCTTTATCTTGGTTAAGTTTCTCAAACTCTGTGAGCCTCATTGGGAAAATAGCAATAATAATGTACTTACATTTGGGGATTGTTCTGAAGGTTATAGTAAAGCATCTATGGACAACACCATATGCAGCATAATAAATGCTAGAGAGATGGTAGCTTAATACACGTGTGTTTTTTTTTTCCCATACCTTCTTGGTCTGCATTTTTCCTTTGACAATGACTTAAAAACACTTCATCTTTCTACATTTGCACCACTTTATCTAGAGTTATTACTATTATGGTACAAATCATTTTTTTATTTTTTATTTACAGAACAGGAAAAGTAATCAATGTTTATAAGCCAGATGGCAAGAGAATTCACTCTTCCTTTGACAATTTCTGCATCTGCATGTGGCTTTGAAGTTGTCTGTTTTGATTGAAGCGATCAATTCAGTATAAAAAAGTCAACTTGATTTTATTTCTTTTTTTTTTTTAGAATTTTGTTTAATTCCTCTTCTGGATTGAAGCAATTGACCAGTTTGGTCATAAGGCAGACACAGCATTAAGAATGGCCTCTAAGATTATGGATCACATGTAGAAAAATGTTTTTCCCTGTGTATCCAATATGTTTATAGGTCCCTTCTCACCTCCAACAGTTGGTGGGTGCCCACAGTATGTAAAATCATTTCAGTATTGGCCCAAGTGCAACACAGAGTAATTAAAGAAGTAAATTTATTCTCTCCAACTCATTGTGTGTTTTCAAGAGCCAAATGGAATTTTCCTTGTAATTACCCAATGTTTGGGGATTATTTACATCGCTGCCTATTACCTAACTCCAACTGTTGGCCCATGTGTCCATCTATTGCTCTCTGATTCTCTTCCTATTTAACAAAATATATCTGACCAGAAAGGGGAATCAAGGCAATATTTGTAAAAATTAAATTAACTTGAAAAGTGAAATTTCAAATTTAAAAATACAATCAGATAAGGTCTTTTCTTTTTCACGAAAGCATTCTAAAAGTACTGAGTTCTGCAGTGTTTAAAGTGCAGGAATAACAAGCAAGGTCACTCTGGTACCAACAGCCCAAAAGAAACTATATGTTTACACAAATAATTTATCTTCTTGGTATATTGGACTAAGATTCTAGTGGATGCCCTATTTCCATTTAGCTGGGGCAATTCATCTACCTATGCTGCACTTACTATACTACTTATTAGCATAAGTAGAACTAGTAAATTGCAAGAACTGATTATCCAGTGTTCTCTTTCTCTTGCCAAAAATCTCTCTTTTTATTCTGATACAAAAACTAAATTGGATGACTCCCAGTGAACACTAGAGGCCAGATCCCCATTACTTTCCTCACTCAAAAGATAAAAATAAATCTAAGGGGCCAAATCCTAGATTTTTTTGCTTCATCTTGGTTTCTCTTATGGAATTATCTCTCTGTCTCTCTATCTGTCTGTCTATTATCTATCTGTCTGTCTGTCTGTCTGTCTATCAGTCTATCATCTTTCTTTGTTCTGAATCTAGCCTACAGCTAGTATTACCGGTGGAATGTTTTGGTCTCCCTTTATTTTATAAAAAACCATATTCAAGCAAATTTTTCTAGCCTCTACAGAACTTTGGGAGATAATAATACACTATTTCTATCATAAGTGTGTCATGGTATGTGTGTTTATGTGTGTGTGTGTGATATGCCTAACTAAAAATGGAGGAGTCTACATGATTAATAATTTGACTTCTGTAAATAATTTTTGATGACTACCAACTGCCTATGGAATAAAGTCCAGACTTTTAAATCACTTTTCCAGTTTTATCTTAAATTTTACTTCTTTTTGTCTGATCTTCTAATAATTGAACACTCCTTAGATTTTCTACCCTTTTCATTGGTCTCTTCTGGGAATATCCAAGGGTGTTGAACTCTGTTTTAGACGTGAAGAAACAGTGCTAGAGAAATTCAGTGGCCGGCCCAATGTCAGGTAGAGAGTTCACATCAGCCACGTACCATCTCCACAACTGCATCTCAAGCTCCTGAGATCTACTGTTGTCTCTCCACCGTAGACCTCCACCACTCTGGTTTTCCACTCTCCACCACACTATCCACTCCTATGGGGCTTCCACATTCTCTCATTTTCTTACCCTTCTTCCTATCCTTGATGCTTTCTCTAAGTTGCTTATTCTTAAATGTATTTTCTGGTGAAGGGAAGAATGTTCCTATAGAGTAAACAATAATAGAGGGATAAATAGCCTTAGTGAGAAATGCTGGCAATGCTAAATAGAAATTTCTATAGTTACCGGTCAAGAGGCTGAAAATATAAGATGGATGATTATAATGATAACATTTAGTATGGGGAAAAAACAGGCAAATAGCAAAAGAAATACAATCAGAAGCAGAATTGTTTACCAGGAAAGGACAATCTGAAAAATATGGACTCCAAGCCTGTGAATGAAACTGGGGAGAAAAATATTAATGAATTTGCAGTGTGTGTGTGTATTTTCACGTGGCAGAGAAAAATCTTAGAAAAGTTTAAGGGCATGAAAATTGATATCCAAGTTTGAAGTCTTACAAGAAGATTTTAATTTTTAAAAGATAGCACATAGAAATTTCAGAAAATGATTATAAGGAACGACAATGGAACCTTTGGATTTAGTTTGACTTGGCAGCAGGAGAGAATGAGGATCTACATATATTGCAAAGACAGAGGGTGCCAAGTGTCCTGTATTTGGAAACATATACTTAAGAGTAGTGATATCGTTATTTTTCAAAAGGAACACAGATTAAATATCATGGAAACTGCACTAATGCTATAAAAAGAGCATTGCTGGAATGACAAATAATCTTCCAAGGCAAGTATTTGACATATGCCCTATGGGTCATGTGAAACCTGATACATTGTCAAATTAGTAAGTCTGTTACAGATAATAAATGATTTAAGTGGGGATGACAATTTTTAAGTACCTAGATACTTGCCATACCTATTTGGGTTAACCTACAAATACCTATAATTTAGAGATTACAGGACACTTTTCAATGGAATTAAATTATTTCAATCAGTTAGGAGTGTCATTTATTTAAAATGAGCAGATTTTTCTTATCCTCATGCTAGTTTACTTGGTTTATGATCCATTAAAATAATGTGTAAATTGAAAATTGTAGGCTGTCACCCAATTGTTTTCATTATTTATGAGATGTCCTTTGCCTCCATTTTAAAATGATAGCACTTTGAAATGTGCCAGCCTTCCAAGCAGAGGGTTTTCTTGAAAACCTGTGAGCTTCTTATTTCTAACAAATTATTAAAATCAGATAAATCAATAACTTGATTTCTGCTACCCCAGTTCAATTCAGTTAGGGATCTGTGTAAATCAACTTGTAATGGAGGAAAGAAAGAGAATTTGATGAAAAAAAATGAGGCTGGAAGACAAAGAGGGAAAAATATTTATCCAATAACAGATACTAAGGTGTAAACATGAACTGTTATTTTATTTTTACAAGTCTATCTCTGCTAGATTATAAACCCCTTAAGGGCAGAAAGATTATTTTACCCATTTTTTTATCCCACTACTAACACATAGAAGGCATTGAGTAAATGAGTGAAAGAAAAAGAGAAAGTCAGAGATGGATAATTTGGAAAGAAACAAAAATACTTGAAATGGCCATTACTAAAAATCTTAATTTTTCCATAGACAATAAAACAAAGGAGAATTTTCATGGTTTAATTTCAAATATATTTCTTCTAAATAGTTCATAAAACATGTTTTTAAAAACTCCCACGATATAAGTTTGTGCCTGACAATTTAATGAATGAGCTCTTTTAAAGTGGGCTACCTCAGGCTTGGAGGAAAGAAAGTAAGCGTTGTTTCAAGTAAAGATGTATTTTCTATGCAAGTAATTCATCTTTTTTCTTTCTCTTTTAAACTGAAAAAAAATTCTATTATTTCAGAATCCCACTTTTCTGAGTCACTTACAATGTTTTCTCAACCATTGTGGGCAAATAGTGCTGTTATATTAGAAATGCACTAAGAAAAGGGGGGTGCTTAATTTCTCTTATCTCTTCCAGACAGACTGTAATTAGAATTAGCCAGGGTTTTACTTAATTTTGTGGGAGTTCTTGTGTACAGCCTCATATCCTTAGTATAATTAACATTGTATCACTCCCATTAGTGTTTTTAAGCGCTTAAATTGTGCCATAATGGTCACAGCTAAAGTTGCCATTAAAGGGCAATTGCTATTTATTATGCTCATAAAGTAGACACTTTACCACAGAAAAAATATATATAGTAGGGTTCCATTTAGAAGGCAGGAATAGACAGTGCCATTAGTTATGGCACCCTTGGGCTGAAAGGGCTGTTTCAAATTGATTCTATTCTTATTCTGTTTGGTAGGCAGTGGGAAATCTAAAAACAGATGACGAATCATTGCTTTGTTTTTTTTTAAGCAAAGTTTTGATTAGCTGAGTTTCCTTATAGACTCATAAAATGTTGGTTTTAGGACAAACCTATGAGATGAGGGAGTGCTGCCCTCTCATTCTACACATGAGAAAATTGAGACAGGAGTTTAGGTGTCAATCTCAAGGTTACAGAAGCATTAGGAGACCTCGGGTTAGAAGCCAGATCATAAGACTTGCAGTTCTCGTGCACATTTCACCAGGCATTACTGAATTAATTTACCATTAAATTTTCTTTTCTTTTGTTCCTAGCAAATGATTGACATCCGTTGATTAGGTTTGGCTTCCCTCACTAGCAAAGTGTATTGAGTTTTATTTACAAGATACTTTAGCTGATTTCAGAGTCAACCATGTCATGTAGGTATTAAAGAGGGTTTATTTTTATATGTTCACTGATTATACATGGCTTTGTTGTTGCTTTGTTTCATTTTGTTTTTCAAGATTTCTTTTATTGGAGGCCACAGAATTATCCTCAATATCCTTGGTCTTTGTCATTAAAAGGAGAAGAGCTCTACAAAATTTTAGTTTTTCTGCTGATCATATTATACATTCAATTTGTTGTTTCCTCTCTATAGGTTAATTTTCTTTCCCATCCCAGGGTGAGGAGGCAATATATTTTATTCAGTTGAATTGTTGGAACTCAACACAAACCATTTCTAGGAGTAAACAATTATCACCGAAATGAGAACAATTTAGTGGTCTTGCATGATTAATGTCCTACATAAATTCTTTATGACATTGAATTGAAAGATGATGTTATGAATGTATAATAGGAAGTTAACAGAATGTGTCACCTTTTGATTAGTTTCTGAGGAGACAGGCCTTGCAATCAGTGATTTTGCAATGATCAGGGGCCTATAAAACTACCATATTTGTTCCCTCTAAATTAGAATTTAGAAGCCATGATGATGTATATCCTTAGACCAGCTGGGGAAAAGTGCCTGGAAGGGGAGATTGCCTTATATATTTTCTGATAAATTTCAGCTGCATTTGTGCGTGGAATTGTATTTTTCTCTTTCATGTCATCATTACTTTGGGAAGCCTAACAGCAAAATTTATTAATTTCTCTTTGGTAATTGTCTATAGTTGGGGGAAAAAAACCCTGAAAAAATGCTACATTGCATGTAATAATTAGATACATAAAGACTTTAACTGTAAATATCTATTTTCTGAAATGGGACCAGATAATGGATTATAGAATCTACCACGAAATCAAAAAACATCAGAGATGCAAAGGATCTTATAGAACATCTTAACTTTTATTTGTAGATGAGGCATTCATATCAAAAAAGGGGAAGTACAAGAAGAATGTTAAGATGACGTAGTTTACTAGTGGCAACTTTAGGAGTAATATCTGAGTGTTTTTATTTCCATTTTATCTTGAAGAATTACTTATTTATTCTTTTCCATCCTTCACTCCTTAGTAACCCAAACTAGGCCTTCTTCATATTATTACAGTCATGTGACACTTAACAACAGGGGTAAGTCCTGAAAAATTCATTATTGTGCAAACATCATAGAGTGTACTTACACAAACCTAGATGATATGGCCTACTACACACCTAGGCTAGAGTATACTAATATTATGGGACCACCTTCATATATACAGTCCATTGTTGACCAAAAAGTCATTATGTAGCATGTCTATAATTGATTTGCTCATTAAATCAACACATGATTTTTGAGTGCCTACTATGTATCAGACACCACTGTTCTAGGAATTAGGAGAAAAGGAATGAATAAATACATGAAAATACCCACTATCCTAACACTTACATTCTGGTGGGGGGGGGATTTATTAAAAAGTAAAATATATAGCACATTACATAATGATAAATATTATGTAGAAGATAAAATAGAACAGAGAGATGTGTGGGTATTATAATTTTAAATAAGATGATCAGGGGTGGATTCACAAAGCCCTTAGTGAGGACAGATACTGAGGGAGTCACACAGCTATCTTCGGGAAGAGCATTTCAGGCAGAAGGGGTGAGCAGACTTCCAGTCCTAAGACAAGACTATGCCTGCTGAGTTTGGGGAATACTCTGCCTAGCCAGAGGAGGGAGAAAGAGAGAGGTTAGAGATGAAGTAGGGGTGTGGGGAGCAGAACTTTAAAGCCTCATAGCCAACCAAAGAGAGCTTAGCTTTTACTTTGAATGAGATAGGAATTTATTTCTTCATTCTTAACTCATCCAACAAATATTTAGTAGCTTCCTGCTAGATTCTAGACACTGCTCAAGTCACTGGAAAGATGTCAGTAAACGCAAGACTTCAGATTGACTCTGGAATAAATGGGATACCATTGGAGAGTTTTGAGCAGAGGAGTGCACTGATGACTTACTTTAACAGAAGCCACACAGTGGCCTAGTGGTTAAGTTCGGTGTAGGCACTGTGGCAGCCCAGGTTCAGTTCCCAAGTGCAGACCTACACCATTCATCAGCAGCTGTACTGTGGTGGTGACCCACATACAAAATAGAGGAAGATTGGCAATGGATGTTAGCTCAGAGTGAATCTTCCTCAGCAATAAAAAAAAGAGAGAGAGAGAGAGAAGCCATATGTGTGATATTCAGCATGCGTGAGAGAATATCAGGGGATGACTTGCCCTGAGCTAACATTTGTCATGAATCTTCCTCTTTTTGTTTGAGGAAGATTCACCCGGAGCTAACATCCATTGCCAATCTTCCTCTATTTCATGTGTGAGCAGCCATCAGATCACGGCCACTGACAGACAAATGGTGTAGATCCATACCTGGGAACCAAACCCAGGCCGGCAAAGTAGAGTGTGCTGAACTGAACCACTAGGCCACTGGGGCTGGCCTGCAAAACCCTATTTTAAAAAGTGAAGCTCACTTTGACTTTTTTTAGGCTTTATCCTTCCTGCCTCTAATGAAATGGATGCACAAGCTTCAAAAAGTAGAGAACTTGGGAAAATGATATTAATAATGATATTATTAAGAAATGAAATATACAGCAGATACTATTTAAAAAATATTGACCTGCTGCCTGAATAAAATAGTGATAGGGCTGGCCCATGGTATTGTTGTAAAGTATCTTCAATCTCCCTCGTGACGTTCACTTCCCTTTAGGGGCATTGACCTTCCTGCAGAAGACTCTCCATTTCCCTTGCTTGTACTATCCACATCTATGCTCTACCCTTTCATCATTATAGAAGCTTCTAAATTCAGTTATACTAAGATATAAATAGTTGTGGAAGTATAAAATCTTACCTCCCATAGAATTTTGTTCTTTGCGGTAAGAAAAGTCATGAAACTTATGAATTCTAATGAATACGTGGTAGGTCATTCATTTGGTTTTTGTCTGCCTTGTGCAAAAAGAATTAGGTTTGTGTCAAGCAGGTTCTTGAACTTGGGACATTATAAAAATGATAAAAAAGAATTTATTGAGAATGAGTGAAAGTTTACTCTAAAATGAGAACTGTCTTATTTCTACCATTCGCTAATTGAACCAAATGCGTATACAGCATGTCATGGAGATTTTAGAGTGAGCTTCTGATTACAGCATTTTTCACTGCCTCTCACTAAGGATCTAGTGATAACAGACTTTGATTTGGTTTGACTGTCTCTTCTTTTAGGTTCTATGAGTATCTTTTGTGTTCTCTGCTATTCTTATCCCATTCAAAGCCAAATTATTTAAAAGACGTAAATATTAAAACTATTATGTTTTTCCCAGCATATTTTTAATACACAATTTTATAATATAATTTTATTTTAAAATGTGACATAAAACTTGCATCATGGAAAAGGTAAACAGCTGCTCATAGCCTTTCCTATCTTCTCCTTCTCTTCTGATTTTTGTTTTGTTTTATTTGTTCTGTTTCTTTTTTGGCAGCCTAAGCGCATGCTTATTCCGTCAACTGGGTAATTCAGCAGTGGGCCGATGACACTGCATATTGTTTCAGAGTTTTTAGTGCTATTTTTAAAAAAACTATTATTTTAGCTTTTGAATCTTTAAATGATTAAAGTTTGTTTTAATAATAATTCACTGAATGCATAATACACATTGGCCTATGGAGAACATTTTACCCCCATTATCATATTTAATTCTCCCAACTCCCAAGCAGTTTTATCATAATATCCATTTCACAGATGAGGAATCTGAGGATCAAAGAAGTTAAATACTTTGCCCCAAGTCACATATCTAGTAAAGGTCTTAGCAGGAGTTAAACCCATGTCTCTCGAATACTAGAACCCAAGGTCTTAGCAAATAAGGAGTTCTGCTTCCTTCTAACACACTGTCTCTCCTGGCCTCGTTTAAACCAGACATGGCTTTGTCTAAGTGTGCTGTCCTGTTCCACTCCCTTCCTTCTTCAGCTAGGTCTTTTATTCTGTTCTCTGCTTCTCAGCAACCAGTTTCTCTGCTTCATAGCTGACTGCTGAATTACTAATCTCCTCTTTTGGTGAAAAGAGTCATTATCTGATTTCTGAGTTTGTTGAAAACAAATTATCACAAAGCACAGCACTGTGACTCAATTTAGTCACGACTTGTCGCCCCAGCAGCCTTGGAAACACTGAATCCTTTACTGCACATGCTTGCTTTTGTAGGCTGCTGTCTTAATCAGCTCAGCTGCTATAACAAAATACCATAGTCTAGGTGGCTTATCAACAACAGAAATGTATCTGTTCATAGTCCTAGAGGCTGGGAGTCTGAGATCATGGTCCTAGCATGGTCAGGGTCTGGTGAGAGCCCAAGTCCAGGTTGCAGAATGCTAACTTCTTGTATCTTCACGTGAACAAAAAGGGAAACGCTAGCTCTCTGGTCCCTTCTTAGAAGAGAACTTAGCCTATTCATGAAGGTTCTGCTCTCCTGACTTAATTACTTTCCAAAGGCCCAACCTAAAAATACCATCACATTAGCGATTAGATTTCAACATGAATTTGGGGAAAACACAAACATTTGGTTCATGAACGTTGCCCAAGCAAGCTGACCATCATCATCTAGGAGTAGGAAACCAGCAGATGGTTTTAAATGTGATTGTGATTGTGATTGTCTATGCCTTAAATTGTCCCTTGGTATCATCAAAATAGCAAGAATTTAACATTAAAGTTTTTTCAGTAATTCGTTAACTTTCTACCATTGGTAGACAGTTTGCCTTGCAAGTAAAATGTGCCATCATGACCTTAGTGCTTTATAGTCTCTGTCAATAGTGACAGGTGATTTTCATCTCCTCAAATTAGGCAACTATTCTAGCAACTCAAAGTAATTTTTGTGACATGATTGACGTGGAAAAGTGATATATCTCTTTCATTAAACGGATGCATAGTATTACGAGCCAGGAGGTCTCTGTGCTCTGATAAAACTAAAGAAAAATCTTCTACATTGATAACTCTGAGGAAGAGAACCAACACAAATGATTCCATCCCCATGTACATCATTATAAACTTTGAGACTATTATGGTCATTGTCTATATTAGGTGAATAGAATAAAGACAGAGTTGAAGTAATTTTTAAAATACAACATATAGTTGAGAAACTAAGAAGCTATCGAAAATTTTAGATATGAGTTGAAAGGAAATAATCCATTCTATTCATCTGGAAGGTGTCCAGTCACTTTCATCTTGTTCTGTATTAAATAATGTTTTAAAGAAATACTCAAAAGCTACTAAAAGAGGATTTCATCAGAGGGAAGAGTATTAAATTATGAATTTCCATGCTTTTAAGTTTATGCATGCCTCCAAATAAAATAATTTTTTAAGGCATAAATCTCTTGAGCCCATGCAGATGCCACAAAATTTAGCCACGGGTACCGAGAAATGCCAGCGTGTTGGGATGCTGTAAAGATTAGAAACAATGCATGTCAGACAAGGTGAATTCAAGAGGATGTTTTGTATTCTTTTTTTTACTTCTGTGAAGATAGCTTCTCAGCTCAGATCCTATGATATTTGTAGTGCAAGTCTTTTAAAATACAGTAAAATTAATTATTCTTTGTTGTTATGAAGCACCTTTCTTTTGAGGACCTGCAACAAGTAGATAAGTCTAGGAGTAAAAAGCACTCACTACTCCCTCAAGAGAGATGCACATCATATTAATATTTCATTTCATATTTAATAGATTAAAAATACAGAAGCATATCATCCAGACATAAGCAAAACTAAACCAAAGCACTAAGAGGAGAAATCAAACACACATACACACCGTTTTCATACAGATGTGAGTGAGCGTATGTATGTAGAAAAGGAATAGATTCTGGCTCCCCTGTGTACAAGCTCACAGAAGAACAACAATTTCCAATACTTATTTTTTCCTCCCCGTTCTCTTTTCCATGGAGGCCATTTCCCTCGTGTCCATTAAGATTTCAACTTCCACAAGGAAACTGTCTTTAAAATTTCAATCCATACTTCTTTTTTTTCTTTTCTAAATTAACAACATTAATCGCTGGTGTCACTCTTTTAAGACTTTAATTCAATGCAACTTCAAAGTAGGCATCTGTTATCATTGCATATTATTGTTTAACTGTTGTGATGATTTACCTGCTGAGGTAGGACACGCCAAAAACCTGTGTCCCCCACAGAACTATGAGCTCCTTGGTGTGAAAAGCAATCTTTTACCTTTTAATCTCCACAATAGATCTCGTAGGGTGCCAGGGTGCTGTTAATGAAAATGCTGCACTGTGTTCCATTCCTGGGTAGGAGGCCACAAAATTCTAGACTAAATAAATCAAGAGGCATTTTCACAGAATTTGTTTTCTCTGACACAAAAGTGTTTGAGTTCTATTACCCATCCTATCTAAGTAGTAAAGTATAAAAGTGTAGGTATCCAAACCTTTAAAATAACTAGAATTATCTGGTTTTGTTCCTTGTTCAAAGAATGTGAGGTAAAGGAATTGTACTAGAAATATCTATAAAAAAAAGTCTAAATGTAAAGACAGACTAGTAGGTCAGACAGTCACAGGATTTGCCTTTTCTCATCCTTCTTGATTGAGGCTTTTCTACTTTCATATGTCAGAAAGCTTATAGCATTAAAATTTAACCAACAAAAATTTCCTGACAGAGTTTCAGCTATCGGGCCAACGATCCAGGAGAGGATAAGAGAGTGCTGCCTCTCAGTGATAAAAGAGGAGCATTTGGTGTAGGCATTCAAGCAAACGCCCAACTGTAATGAAAAGCATCATGAAAACTGAATATACCTGAGGAGATCTGTACCCAGTTTTTGGACCCTGCTGGGGAGCAGCTAACCTTGCATTTCAGCCAAGATTTTTAGTATAGATATTTCCCTTTTCAATGGCACTCTAAGAATGCAACATACGTAAACTTGAATACTGCTTATTCACCTAAAACGACATTCGGTAACACAGCGTGTAGGAGGCATAAGGAACCAAAATAAAAGATTTTTTGGAAGAGGTGGGACTCAAGTGGGATTTCATAGACCTTGAAGGAGGGGAAGAATATGGATCAGACAAGGCCAAGAGAAATGGCTTCTGGATTTGCTGATGGTAGGGGTTAAGAGGAGCTTCACAGGGTAACTGGAGCAAAGCTGTGCCTTGTGAAAGCATAAGAAACAGGGTTAGAGAGTAAGGGTGGAACTGGACTGAAGTAGCGAAGTTTGAACTTAATGCAGTAGGTGAAGAGAATCATTTTATATTTATGAACACAGCAGTGGGGGTTTAACTGAACTTACTTTATTCTAGCCCTTCATTCATTTACAAATATTAAACTACGCTTTACTACCAAAGTACTTCCTTTGCAGAAATACTAGGACATACACATAAGCAAAATGAGAAAAGATAAAAACCTAGAAACTTACCACCTGGCGACTACACCACTTTTAATTCTTAAGGTATATCCTTCATACATGAAACTTCCTTTCAAGAAAAGGTAAACAGTAAGTTGGGGGATCAAGTCAAGCCCATGAAGTGAGCACTACCCTTCTCTTGTCGTTTTCTGTATTTTCTTTGAATTCTGAAATACAAAGAGGGATCATAGAATCTTCCATAATGAATAGAAAAATAAGAAAATTTCCTTATTTTTAATATTTTTATTCAACTTTCCACTTAGCTTAATTTAAAAATTATGCATTAAATGTCAATCCTATTCCTGGAACTAGAGTTGATATAAGTCTTGCAATTCATTCCTTCAGCAAATAACTACTCAATAACTACCTGTTATGTGTTAGGCTAGGTAAATAAGACAGCCTGTCTTCAAAGAACTCAAAATCTAATGCTCCTTAAATTAGTTTCCTTTTAAGATCTTTGTGAAACAAATGTGGGAATTTATGACACAACTCTGCTTTATCCTTCTCCAGCTAAAATGATAACCATTTTCAAATCTTCTGATTCCCAGTACCAATGCTTCCACTTCTGTAAATCACATCAAATCTTTTAATTTATTGAAGAGATGAGTGTTTTGTCATTTATTTGATTGTTTCACCCACTTGTGCCCGGCCCTGTTCTGCGGCAGGGAGGCCTCATAAGAGAGTCCAGGGATGTAAAGACAAAGCCGAGTCTGGCTCAGGAGAGCTCAGGGCCTTCAGGAAGCGAAGAGGGAGCAGTCAATCCAGGGAATAGAGGGTTCTGTTGGATCCCGTGGATGGCATGGAGCATGGAGGAGAGGCACAGCCTCCCTAGGGGGTTTGATTTCAGACCTGGGTGCAAGGAGTTGAGAAGGTATTAAGGGATTGACACAGTTAGGATTAGAAACTAGGGGTTCTTACTATTTCTTTCCATTACTATGGTTTTGGCCTTCAATTTTTGTCATTATTTTCTTACTTTGCTCATTTCCACAACTTTGTCTCAAATAGTCTCCAGTCTCCTTGAGCCCCTTCATTCATTGCAGACTAATACCATCTCAGGGATTATTCTGGCACCTCCTTATTGAGAAATTAAAGACTACCAGCTGTGAAGGTTCTCAGCTTCCCTTCCTTCCTTTCACTCAGTATTTACCCTCATCAACTGCTCCCTCCCTTCTTCCCTCTGCTCTCAGGCTAAAATGCCCCTGTGAGTGCCAAATCCCATCTCTTTCTATCTTCTCAAGGACCTCAATGGAGACTGTTCTTTCTCTGTCTTATATTTCAATCTCCTTTTTTCTACCTCATCTTTTTTTCAGTCTATAAACATGTCCAAGTCAATTCTATACTAAAAAAAATAATTGAAATAAAATAAATCTTTTGCTTGTGTACTAGCCCAATGCCAGGACCACTGCTCTGGAATTTCTCGTAAGGCCCAATGATGCCAGAGTGTATAATGGTGATCGGCACTTCTTTTTTTTTTTTTTTTTTTTTTTTGGTGAGGAAGATTGGCCCTGAGCTAACATCCATTGCCAATCTTCCTCTTTTTAGTTGAAGAAGATTGTCCCTGAGCTAACATCTGTGCCAATCTTCTTCTATTTTGTGTGTGAGATGCCACCACTAAGCATGGCTTAATGACTCCTGGGTAGGTCCACACCAGGAATCGAACTCCAAACCCCAGGCCACAGAAGCAGAGCATGAGAACTTAACCACTACAACACCAGGCCAGCCCCAGCGCTTATTTCTTAAATAGAAATAGATTGGATTTCTCTGTCCTGGTTTTCCCCTCCATGTCCCTGTCCTATCCCACAGCACTCCTCTCAGCCTTCACCTGTAAAGACAGTGAATCCAGGTCCTGGGGTCCTCTTGCCTGGCAGATTCTCCACTCTATACCAGGTATTGAGACCATGGAAGGGGAGATGCATTTACTCACCTGATCTTTTGACTGTATATATGTGTATCTTTGCATTGCTGTTTGCTGGCTGAATAGAAAGCCTATGGAAAAATAATGTAAGGCTGAGGTCTAGCCTTCGCTGTCTCTCAACATGAGCATGGACCAGCTTTGATGGACGAGATCAGCTTATCTTCTCTGTCTCCTTCAAGCTGCTTCCATCTCTCCCCTTTCCTTTCACCTTCAAAGGTCTTGAAAGTGTAGTCTACAGTTACCAGGTCTACATCCTCAACTTCTATTCACTACTCTAACCAGTACTATCTGCCTTCTCCTTTAACCACTATATTGATAATGTACTTGCTCGGATTATTAAAGCCTTCTAAATTAAAGGGCATTTTTAGTTCTCCTTGTACTTAACTTCTCTGTCTCATTTGGAGCTGTTGACAATTCCACAAGTCATTAAATTCACTCCTTCTCTGGCATCAGTTTATCTTATTTTTCCTACCACATCTCATTCTCCTTTGCTGTCTTCTCTTTTTGTCCTTCCTTCTGAAACGTTGGTGTTTCTCAACACTTCATGTTTGTCCTGATTAACTTCTCACTTCACATTCTTTTTCAGTGGTATCATCCATAATTTCAACTGCTGATAATTCACAAATCTAAATCTCTAGTCCTGATTTTTTCTATCAGTATCGTATTTATGACTCTATATGAGACATACTAATCTAATTGTTCCACAGTGACCATTATGTCTGAATTGTGTTTCCCCAAATTCCTATTTTGGATCCCTAACTCTATGTTTAGAGACAGGGTCTTTAAAGAGGTAATTAAGGCTAATGAGGTCATAAGGGTAGGGCCCTTGTCCAGTAGGACTGGTGTCCTTGTAAGAAGAGGAAGAGACACCAGGGATGCACACACACAGAGAAAAGACCATGGGAGGACACAGCGCGAAGCTATTGGACCTCACCAGTTATCCAATGTAAAAGACAAAATCAGAGAGCTAGAGTCATCTCTTTTCCTTGCTCCCATGTCTAACAAAGGACAGAAGCTGTAGCACTGTGGTAAAGAGTGCAGTCTCAGAGAAAAACCATCTGTATTTAGATCTTAGCACTGCCACTTGCTAGGTCTATAATAGTGGTGAATTATTTAACCTTCAGGTCTCCTCTGAGAAAATGCTGTTGATAATAGATCTCATACAGTTGTTAGGAGAACTAAAATTCCTAACAAAGAGTAATCGTTTATTAGTGTTTATTTTTATCATCATCTTCATGGTTAATCATCACATCCTCTCAGTTATACCTTATAACATCTTGGAATCTAGACCACCTTTTTTTTCTATCCCTGCAGCCATTGTCAAGCACTCACTATAACTCACCTTGGCTACGCCCTTTCTCTTTCCATGGAAAGATCTCTTCTTTCTATCTACTGTCTCTCAATCATTCCATTCCCCTCAGTCTTTCTTTGGAAAATATACTAGAATTATCTTGGGGGGAAAAAAATCTAGAAGCATTCTCTTCATTTTCTCCTAATACTCCTCCCACTGGTTATAATGGGGAAAAACAATCCAACTTTCTTAGCACTGTATACAAGATTTTTAAAAATCTCATTCCCACAACAGCCTCTTGCCCACCTACAGACACTGATACAAGGCCATTTCACAGACCAGACTGAGCTCAATTTTGTGAGAATGATTCGTTTCCTCATGCCCCAAAGCATCAGTAGGTGTTTACCAACATTCTTCCCCCTTTTATCCATCTGGAAAATGACAACTCATCCTTCAAAATTCAACTCAAATGTCAGTGCTTAGTAAAAGATGTTGGTAAGGCCCTAATGTCCATGATCTTTAATGACTTCTTTCACTCTGTTTTGATCCATCTACATTTAACCTTTTTAAAAAGGAAAAATAAATCTACTTTCAAAGTTGAAGATAATTTATTTGGCCATTTATTTATACTAAAATAAACCTATTTTGACTAGAATTTTGTAGTATTATCTAAGTTTAAGTAGTGTACCTTTAAAAATTTTCCTCTAGCCATTTCTTCATTTGGCTTTTTAAATTCAAGTGTATTTTATAGATAGATCTCTACACTTTTACAAATCCAAAAGTGACTTCACGCAGTTTAAAATAGTTGTATTTGTAGAATGGTTCTGTCCACATAGCTGTTGGCTTTAACAAGCCCTGCAGCCCACACCAGAGGCACACAATGAAGTGGGCACAGACCTTGGAGTCAAACCTTCTGGATTCAAATCCTAGCTTTACTACTTAACAGCTGGGTCACTGCAGGCAAATAATTCAATCTGATGTCCTTCTCTTTCCTCATTGGCAACCTCACAGTGTCAAGATGACTATTAGATTAGTCAACCAATATAGAACTCTTAGAAGAGTGGTTGGTACATAGTAAAAACTCAATAAACATTGGTTACTTAATCAATTTAAAAGCCTTTGCTGCCACCCTTTTGTTGACTCAATTTCTTCCATTTCTGGTTCAGACATCCCCATACACATGTGTACAAGCACACTTGTCTGAAGTGCATGGACAAGTGATGCCCGCCCCTCATATCTCACACACTGAGTGGATGTCAGAGCTCAGGTGTACACTTATATGGGGAAGAGAATCAAAGAAATGAGTTTTTCCTCTCCACACTGTGTCAAATAATAGCACTAATTGAACTTATCCATCTGCTATTTCTGTTCAGTATTGCTATCGCAGAAGTGTATGGCAAAGAGACAGGATTTAAGTGGATACTTTGATCCTTTTTAGGGCTCCTGGCCTTATAAAATGATTAACGTGCGTATAGTTTACATCCTGGAATGCATGTGGTTCATTGAGAAGTAAAATGAAATTGTGGGTCTATTTTTATCAGTATAGGGCAAAGACAGCCTCGACTTGGATTTGATTATAGAAAATCTTAATACCGCATACCTTTTATCAGTTAAGTCATCACCTAAAAGTTTTAGACAAAAGAGTTTTTCATGTTTCTGTCAAAGTGATATACATTTTCCTTTGAAAATGTGAAAGTTTTCTTAAGATAAGGCTTAAAAGTAATTACTGGTGAAACAGAAATGATTCTCCTTGAGCCTTAAGAATTATGTGTGCTGTCTTCAATAGCCCTCCCATTAATGATTCTAACATTGTTAATTTTTTATGTTCTAATCGTGTTCAGTTATGGCCTTAACTTTGACTCTAGTGAAATATATCCCTACAAAATATCTTTCTACGTTCATAAATTGAAATTCATAGTAGAAAATGATTTCAATTATCCAAGGTTATGCTGATCTTTCTCCTTGAGTATGCTTTGTATTTTCTAATGTATCATATTATATTTCTTCAAAAAATGTAGTATTATCCTAAATGTTTTCAAATTAATGCTGTTTCCACCTGGTAATCTATTAGTGGTATCTGTGCATATTCTTTATTACTTGTTATTCAACTTAAATCCTCTGGATTAAGGCAAGATTCAACTTATTATAAAGGCAATATCTTTCCATATTCTGAAAGGGATTTAAGGCGACTTAAAAATGAATATGCTAAAAGAGGTTATTGCTGCTGTTGTTACCGACTTTTCATAAAGTGAAGTGAGTGACGGTGGCTAAGTTCTTATCTATAGTTTTACTGTAAAAGTAGTATTATGGTCCAATTGGATATGTCTAGAGGTTCCAGGGTAAAATGGTTCAAATTCTCAACTAGGCGTATTTGTTAAGAGTGGTCTGTCTACAAAGTTATGTATAAATAGCATAAATCTGAAAGTACTTCTTTCTCCCATCAGAAATCTAAATAATTACTAGACATTAATTAGTGTTACGCAAATCTACTTCAGTATAATTCTAAAAATTGAATTTAGTTCAGTGGAAAATAATGGTATAGTTTCCTGTCACAGAGCAAAACAAATGGCTTAATGAATCCTTCACTACTCACCCAATGACTTTTGACGATTACACCTGTAATAATGATTGTCCAAAGATGTCTATATCCTAATCCTGAGAACCTGGGAGTAAGTTATGTTACAAGGCAAAGGGAAATTAAGGTTTCAGATAGATTAAAGTTGCTAATCAGCTGACCTTAAATTAGAGAGAGTAGCCTGGGTTATCCAAGTGGGCCCAATATAATCAGAGGGGTCCTTAACAGGGGAAGAGGAGACGGAAGAAAGCCAGAAAGATGGCAGCGTGAAAAGAACTCCCGACTGTTGCTTAGCTTTGAGATGAAGGAATTGGGTCATGAGCAAGGATTGTGGATGGCTTCTAGAATCTGGTAAAGGCAAGTGAAAGGATTCTCCTTTAGAGCCTCCAGAAGGAATAGAGCCCTTCCTGACACCTTGCTTTTAGCCCAGTGAGATCCCTCTGGACTTCTGACCTCCAGAACTGCAAGGTCATACATTTCTGCTGTTTTAAGCCTCTAAATTATCAGTAATTTGCTACAGCACCAATGGAAAAGGAATATGCTATCCAAACTTACCGCACCACCATCTTTAGCATTTGACAGTAAGTTATTTTTATTTTTACCACAAGGAATTCTAACAACTTGATTTTACTTTCCACAAAATTTCACATCTCTGCCTTGATGTCCTTGGTGTGTTGATCTGGGCCAAATCCAAACTACTCAAAAGGTGATTTTTCCATCTGAAGTGCTCGTCCCTTGGGCAAGTAGCACTTGGATTCACAATTTTGAAAATTAGCTACCCCATATTGAAGCAATCCAATTCAGAAACAAAACCTAATTACTTAATTACCCTAGGGAACCTTCAGAATCCAATGCACAGGAGCAGTTACATTTATTTTCAGAAAATAGTCTCCCCTTCTCTTCCGGTTGCTACCGTTCAACTACACACAATTTGATTTTTTATTTCATATTTTATGAAAATATACTTAAAATGCATTTAAAAATAAAGATGATATTTAATAGGAAATTCCATAATTTACTTGTATTAAAATTAAATGGTATTCTACTTAGGCACTTTGTAAAATCTGATAGCATATTTATTATTCTCTTATGTGCAAACTTCCAAATAAACTTTTAATTATTGCATTTAAAGCACTATCTTAATTCACTGGACACATGATGAAAATGTATGACTTCGCCCTAAAACCTGTGTATTTTCATTTGGACAATACTTCATATTTACAAAACAAGTTTTTTGTTTTTTAAGCCAAGAATTTATGTCTAGGTGGATAAATTTTGTTTTTGTGTTCTGCTGACTATAGGCAATATTCCTATTACAAAAAGAGAGCACTAAACTCATACCAAAATTTCAAGTTATAGATGTAAAATTATCGTTATCTCGTGTTTTAAAATTGCAAATTACTCAAAATACATTCCTCTTCTTGAACTATGCTGGGTTACAAAAGGGCAATAATCAATAATGAAGCTCATTATGTGTAATACCTCTAACTACCCTCATGCTAACATTGATGGTATGGTTTAACCAAGGCATATTAAGAAAATTTGTTAACAAGACCTTGTTATCCTAATTTTTGCTGTGGAGTTTTATTAGAGAATCACATTACTCATCTGAACTGCCTTCACAACAGCATGATCCCTAGGGTATTTTTTTTCATATGAAGGTTAATTTAAAATGATTATCATAAGTGCTACAGATGTTGCTATGGGGATAAGAACAGCACATCTTCTATGATGGGCATCATATGATTGCTGTTACAGTCCTGGTAAGATTGGATTATTTGTTTTAACGTCATGCAAAGCAAGTCACAAGATAGAGATCAGTATCTTTTTAATAGCATTCCATATTCCTAAATCAATCACCTTTTCACTTCTCTAGAATGGCTAGTATATAAAAATTACTACTTTATTATTGGCCTAAGTAAATTTATCATGTTGTGTTTGGATGTTCAGAATATTCCTTTCAATTGCTATTGATTCTTTTATCTCTCAGGAGGAGAGAAACAATAGTTAAAGGAAGAGTATTTATTCACATTCAATTCATTCAACAAACATTCATTGAGATCTTACTATGGGTCTGGCATTTTCTATACGCTGACAACAAAATGAAATTTTGTAGTCAATATTTATTCTGGGTTTTTTTCTAATTGAATCTGGACACATATGGCTTCCAGCCCTGTAAATAAAGAAGAATGTGAGAGAGGACTGAGAGGCAGAGATTATGAGGTGGAATACAGAAGCAGGTTGTGCCCTGTTTGAGAGTTGGTAAGAGAGCACCACCAAATAGTAGAGATGACAAATGAGAATCCCAGATGTCTGTCAGTGGCAGTGGTAAAGAGTTGGCATTCAAAAGAAGAGAATGAGGAAGAAATATTGAAATATTGAGAAATAAATATGGAAAGAAAAATATTTCGTCATCCATCACTTTTCTTTTAAAGATTTTATATTTTACTTTTTCTCTCCAAGCCCCCTGGTACATAGTTGTATATTCTTCGTTGTGGGTCCTTCTAGTTGTGGCATGTGGGATGCTGCCTCAGCATGGTTTGATGAGCAGTGCCATGTCCGTGCCCAGGATTCGAACCAACGAAACACTGGGCCACCTGCAGTGGAGCGTGTGAACTTAACCACTCGGCCATGGGGCCAGCCCCATCATCCATGATTTTTATTGCTAGGAACTGGAGGGAGGTTTTGTAAAATTGAGTGGAAAAGTCAAGGAGAAAGCAATAAAGTTGAAGAGTAAGATGGGACAGGTAGCAGTTATTTCTCACTCTAGCCAGGATTTTGTTGTCTGTGTGCACTGAGAAATTGCGGGTGGGAGGTAGGGAGGATAACAATGACAAAGGAAAGTGTTTAAATAAGAGCATTCAATTGCCAGAAAATATGATCACAGAAGCAATACCCACTCCCTATGAATCAAAGTGTAGATTTGGGGGACAAATCCACAGTTTGTGCAATTCTCAATTTTGTAATTCATAAAAGGACAGCAGTATAAGACGGTATATAATTATCAAGAAAATAGTAGAGCAACGTAAGAGTCAATTTGTAAAAACTTCTCTGAACAAGTTTCACAGACGTTTGTGATGCTACTGATCACTAACACATCAAGACGTTTCTTAGAAAACTTTGTAGTTTTCAATCTCACAATATTATTGGAGGTTGGCGTGCAAGAGGAGTATTAAAAAAGTAAAAACTTGACATTTAAAATAGGATATTTAATAACCCCAATTATCTATAAAATGTCATTTCTCACTGTAAGTTTTTAAAAATTTTCATGAAATGCAAATTTACTCCAACTCAAGTTTCATATGAGCAAATTGACTGAGTTCTTGAACCCTTCTCCCCCAAAGCCTTTAAGCAGGATCCCCATCATTTCCTGTAATCTTGGTCCCAAAGAGCAGATCTCAGCATCTATGGTATATAATTTTACTATCTCTGGATGTAATTATTAGAAATGCATTGCAATCCCATATGTTCTACAGAGATTTTTCCTGAGACAATGCCCAGTGTAACAGCAGGGAGGAAGCCATCAACTCTCCTCTGAGAAGACTCTGTTTGTTCCTAGAATTTTTAAATTAAATTACTTAGTGATTGTAATCAAGTTGATATTTTAATGTAACAAGTAGAGCAGGAAATACCCTTGTACCTCAGACCATCCCATCAATATACACTTTCCTCTAGCTTATCCTGTTTCCTTTGCATCAACCTTGATAAGTGGCCATCAGTAATGTACTGAAGCATCTTTAGTGTAGCAGATTCACTTCCTCCAGCGCAGCCTATTTTGTTTTCAAACAGATTCATTTAATAGAAAATTCTTCTTTAGGTTCAATTGCCATTTGCCTTCTTAAAACTTTTCCCTATTGGTCCTAGATGTGGTCTTTGCATCTATCCATCTGGCAATTATCAAATATTTGAAAACACTCACCAAGTCTCGCCATCACTTCAAGCTCCATATGTGTAAAAGTAAACTCATATTACCCTAAAGGTGATTCTCCCTCCCTTCTTTCTTTCTATGGTTTTAGACTGTTCCCTGACATCAAGCAGCTGACAATCTGATTGGGTTTTTAAAATGGCAAAAATATAAATAAGATAATGAACATATGACTGTAATGGTAAAGTACTTGATGTAGCCTCCCTGGATTGTTTTCCTGTCATTTTTCATCGTATTTTTGTTTTACTTTCTTTGTGTCTCACAATGCTTCTTCACTCTAGTGGTTGATGAATGTTTATCATCTGTTTCCTTTACAGAATGACCACTGCTGTGTGTCTTCAAATGCTTGCTCCCTCTCATGTGCCACAGGTTTAATGCATACAGTCTTTCAATAATTCTTCCACAGCACACAGGAGTGGATGGGGGGGCTTAAATTATAGCAATAACAAATTTTTGTGATACTATCTTCTAAATATTTCCAATTGGCATGGAATGAATAAAGTGATTGATGAAAGAACAATCCAGAGTTAAGTGTATTAGCTAGAATTCACTTGGTAACATTTATTCTGACCTTTAAATGAATACTACTACAGACATGGGATGATTTACGTAGGGGGTTACCAGTTTAGAGGAAGTAGCCAAAAACTTTCAGGGATTCTGAATTTGAGTTTCAACATTTTCTTTTTCATATAATTAATTCACAACTAATTATTGAACAACTCATTTGTGCTTCATGTTATGGTAGAGAGTCAAAAACGAATAAAACTCTCACAAACTTAACAGTCAACCGAGGGGAGGAAAAACCCACTTGGGCAAGTAATTATAACGCAGTATGGTAACTATCATATTAATAAACTCTACTGTGAACCCATGTGGAATACATAACCCATATTTGAGTGGATCCCAGAGGACGTAATATCCCAATTTAAACTGAAGAGTGAGACAGAGCATGAATTTTCAAGGTACTGAAAGTAGTTCTATTTGGTTCTATCTGGTTAGTTCTATTACTAAGAGTTTTAATAAAGGGAATATGAGAGATTAGTCTGGAACAGATCGTGGTGGGTCTTATAAAACATTAAATAACTTCGGAATTTAAGAGCAATAGGAAGACATTGAAGGATGTCAATAAGAAAAGACTTGGTTTCAGGAAGATTCTGAATGCTCTGAGTAGCAGATTTGGTGGACGGTTGGGTAAGCAAGTGGTGGAGTAGAATGCTGATGAGTTCATTAGGGAAGATTGGATGGGAAAATGTGCAGGACATAATTACAACTCAAGGTCTTGAGAGACAACCTGGATAAAGATATAAATTTGAGTCACTAACATATAAATATAAATGAAAGTGTGTTTCCAATCTTTCAGGAATTGCAATTAGAATAAGAAGAGAGTCAAAAACAGAGCATTGAGGAGCAGCGAGAATCTATGGATGGGCCTAGGAAGAGGCACCTCTGGGGGATCCCAAATGGAGCAGCCAGCATGGCAGGAGAAAACCCAACAATGTGGAACATGGAAGCCAAGGGCAGGAAACTGTCAAGGAGAGAGGAGACCACAGCCTCTCAGGCTCCCCAGATTGTAATCAGAGTGTAAAAAGGACAATGATTTAATGACAAAAAAGTCATTGTGAGCTTGAAGTTTCAAGGGGGTGTTGGGGTCAGCAGATATCTCTGAAAAGAGAGGAGCCATTGGATATTAAGCTCTACTTTACTAATTAGCTGTTTGATGTTGGCCAGGACTCTGAAAACTTCACGTCTATGAGCTTCAGCAAATTAGTCTGTAGATTTCTTTCCTTAAGAACTTTCTGCCTCAGTGTAAATGTGCAGGTATTTAAGTTTTTAGTGATAGATTACATGGAGGTGATTGTATTAAACCTTACTGAACTTTTTGAACATCTTAAAACTTGCTTTTCTCTATTCATCTAAGTAATGAAATTCTATATCAGACTGGCGATATTAAAATGTTTTATAATCATCATCATTATCATGGGTGTGGGAAACTGCCCCTGGGGTACAATGGGACAGTTGGGCCTTCTTAGTGCAAGAATGGGGCATATTTAGCAAAGTTTGAAACATGCATACCAGGAGACCTAGAAATTTTACGATAAGGAATTTAACTTATAGAAAAGCACGGACACACATTTTATTTTCGGACACACACATTTTATTTTAGCATGGTTTGCAATCACACACAAAAAATAAAATTAGCCTGCATATCTATTCAGAGGGGCTAGCTAAATAATTATTGGTGAAGCCATACAATGAAACACTTTATAATTTGTTTAAAAGAATGAGCAAATTTATAGACATAATATGGAGAAATGTTTGAGAAAAAGGAAATTTTTTTGAAAAGGGTAAAGAGCATGAATAGCTTTTTCCCACTTAAAAAATTGTTTACATGTATATCAGCAAATGTCAGGAAGGAAACTGTTAAGAGTAATCTCCAGGAGTAGATATGAGTTACACGGGGGGCTTTTAATTTTCTTTTGGGGGTTCTTTCTGCTGTTTGCCCCTTTTTTTGACATAAGTATATATACTTTTTGCAATAACAAAAATAAAGATAGAAACAAAAGTTATGTGTCTCGTAAATATATGCTTTTATTGCAGCACTCTAATTCCCTGCCTCTTGCTCTCTGTGTCCCACTTTGGTGCCCTATATTGCAGTTGTGTGTCTAAAGGCAAACAGCACTGTGTAAACTGCTTATATTCTGCCTCCTTATCTTCCTCTACTTTATAGCATGCCCCACTTTCCTTAAGCTCCATCATCCAGTCTTCACCTGAAATAAGACTGACAACTGTGTAAGGAATCTTCTTTTATATACTGATAGGCTTTGAGTATTTAATTGATTTAATTTTATTTAAAAATGAGCAGGACTTTGATTTTATGCACGTCTTTATATCAAAAGGCACATTTCTAAGCCTCTGCTCTGAATGGTTTAGCTGCTTCCGTGAGTTACAATTCTATAGTGGGGAATCAGGGTGAAATCGCATTACTGGAAAAGGCATGTGTCTGGCAGGTTCCCGAGGCATGAGTATTTATGGTATGATGAACTGTGAATTTGATGTTGATGCTTGCACACAACAAGCAGGTGGTTCAAATCTAATTTTGTCACCAACAAAAATGAACTATATTTAAAAGCGTAAAATGTTTGTTTTATAGAAAATCTTTATCCAAAATGAACAATAAATAAATCAAGGTCAGTACTACTAAATTTTCTGTGAAACAGAGTAAAGTTAATTGAAATGATATGAACTACCTAGTCTATTTCAAGAGCTGTGCAAACAATTTGAAGGAAAGGAAAGCAGGATAGGATTACGAATGCCTGTAACTGTTCCAGAGCAATTTTTAATAATGATATATCAAGAGATCATATGAGTTTTATAAAGTAAGGACATGGAAAAAACTTACGGAGAGGTACCCAAAAACAAGTTACCCCTCCTCCCCAACAAAAATAGGTCCCTCTTATCTTTGGCTGTAAATGGCCAAAAACAAGAACATAGTATATGAAGTATGCTTAATCTCAATTGGAATAAAATCTCGAGGGCTTTGTGGAGGGGTAACTTATAAAAAGATTAAAATTCATTAAGATGGCTCAGTAAATTTTCATTACTTAAATTAAAAAATGGAGTTTATATTGACCATTTTTTTACACCTATGATACTATTAATTTTCTAAAAGTAATTACCATTATCAGTTTGATCAAGGCAACCAGTAATTTAAGAGTTTCTTAAGAGAAGGGTAGATTAACACCCTGAGAGAGAACTCCATGGGTTGTAGCCCTCAGGAGACATTAGTATCTCCTATTAAGAATTCTTGCCACTGTAATTAGTAGCACATTTTCAGCTATACATATCAAAGAAGAAATTCATCTTACATTTGTTTTTTGAGAAGGAAGAAATTGGAGGGCGGGTCAATATGTAACCCTGTAACTCTTAACCTTCAGAAAGGCAAGAAGGTTATTTATTTTTCTCAGTTGAGAGTAATAAAAACAATAAAACTAGTAAGTTGCTCTGTATAAAAAGGGTTGGAAGAGGTGTTCTTATGGTTAAATTTGAAGGTAAGAAAGCCAAAACATACGTTAGTGATTCAGTACACTAAAATCAGTGAATTTACCTGCATTGTGACAATCAATACACATACATATTATAAGTGTCAGTAAAGAGAATGGGTGCTGTTTAATCCGGGGTTTAGTTTTTAAGTATTTCTAACTGACTTGTGAATTTAGTCATTTCAATGACTGATATCATATCCCATGTAACTAAAAAATGTGCTCATTTTTTCAAAAGCTTTAGTTATCTCAGAAAAAAATAATGCAGCCAGCAGCTTTGGTATATGTGAAATATGCATGCATGTTATAGATCTATATTGTGGTGGAGTGTGTACTAATTCACATTTTTTTTATTATTACATGTAATTCTTATTTTCATCAGGTAAATCATGAATAGGTAAATAAATAAATTGTACAACAGCCTGACCTATGCCCCCGTCACCCTTCCAAGTAGAAACCATTTTTTCACCGTTTCCATTTTTGTTCTTCTCGTAGTCACCCCCATAATTCTAAACTATAACCTATGTTTTTATTATTCAATATATTTCCTTTAGATTTGTTTATTTCTTATATTAAAAGATGAGCATTTAGCTTATTTACACTTCCACCATCCATTTGTTACCCAGTTTTACACAGTTGTGTCAATACTTTTAGTCCTTCCACTGATGATTAAATAGCTTTAAATAATAAAACAAAGACCCTACATTTTTTTCTTCTCAGTTTTTAACTGTGCGTCTGAAACTGCACGCTATGTAGGATAACACTATTAGCATCTATCATTCCATCTATGTCACAAACTGTTCTCCCTCACTTTCCACGTTTTGTAGTGAACTCTTATTTTTATATTGTCAAGGTTGATAATGTTTTATAGTCTATAGTAGTCATAATTAAGCTTGCAGTGATTGACTTAAAGGTTGAATCTAAAAATTAGAACCTATCAAAAAGGCTTTAGAGAGTTACAATCATTTAAAAAGTGCCTCTGCAGAGCAAATTAGTGTGCTAAGATTTTGCTTCCTTCTCTATGGTCTTAATATCATGATCCCTGTACCACTCAAAGGACCCTAACATAAAGGTCAAATGGATTCTTTGTCTTATATACCATCACTTGCTTAAATCATACCTCAGTCGGTATAGTTTCTACCTGAAATGGTGTTTTCCTGGGAGGCTTTTGATTTTTAAGTTTGTAATTGGTACCATTTTTCTTATTTTAAGAAGAAACATATTTCCCCTTTTGCTTCTAAGCAGATATCTTCTGAGTGAAACTAGCACATAGAATCCCTTTGATTCTCTTTTTGACTTCTTATTCTAATTTGGACTGATAGTATTTTAGACTGACTGCTCTGTCCTCCTTCTGTCATCCTGAAGTTTCTTTTTAAAGACTTCCTGGTGAGTTCTACCGTTTATTATATCCCATGCCTTCCTCGTTCTTGGTGTTCGGATTTATTTGCTGGAATTTATTTTTTTAATCTACTAGTTTACTTTGGTTAAATATAGCGATTGAGCTTCAAAGCTTCAAAATAGTTGGTGCACTGGTAATGGGAAGGTAGCTACCTGTTTAGACTAATTCCTGTCAGAGTTGATAACAATTGCCGCAGAAACACCAAAAATATGAAGGAACATGTCCTCTTTTGCTGTTTAGGATAATATATTCAAGGTAAACCCAGCTAAGAAGAGCAACTTTCTCTATTGTGATAGTTGTATTTTATGAAATTCGCATTCCCACGTGAACTGGAAATGATAAATTGGTTAATAGCTTCCCTAGGGTTTTACTTCTCTTCTGACACTTCTCAATGATTTCATCATAGTTTAGGAATAACGGAACATAATTTATTTCAAGAAGCATGAAAATCTTCAAGTATTATTCAGGGAGTTTCAAAGTCACTTAAGTTAGAAGAAAAAAACATTTTTTGCCTGTGTTGTGAGGAAGAAAATGTCATCAAAAAGTTATAAGCTGCTTCAAGCTATGGCAATACCCATTTTGAAATGTTTTATGATGTTAAAATAGCGCACTGAACCATTAGGATACCAGGGGCTTTTTGCAAAGAATTCCTTTCAAGTAACATACATCTTTTTCCCTCTTCTGAATAACTCACATTTTGTACAAAACAACAAAAATTACATTTATTATTCTGAATTTACTCCTTTAATTCTCCTCCAAAAAACTACTTTTTAAAAAATCTAGTGAAAAATGGATTGCATCTCCCTCAATGATATTAGGGCCGATGTAGCCAAGCCTCTTCTCTTTAGAGCAGCAATGCTTGCCAATGGTAGTAAGGCATATTACAACACTTTTGAAACATTGACTAATCATGAATATTACAGAGACATAGCCATACTGATTAGTAGAATAAATCTTTGAAACAAACTTAACTTCTGTGAACATTCCCGTCAAGGTGTCAAGAGTCTGCTTCAACCTTGGAAAGATGGACTCAGCTCAACAAATAGTTATTATGGTATTGAGTATCTTTGATACCCCAGACTCTGGACCATCAGCAAAAGTTATAAAGTGGACAAAGCAAGGTCCATATTCTTAAAGACCACAAATCCAAGGTAGCAGCCTCAATCTTTACTTTTAAACAAAGCGCAGGAAACAGATGATGATTACATGCAGGGCACACCCAGATACATACTGCATTTCAAGCTCTTCCCCTCTTTCCACTTGTTTTAACAATGCAAGGCTGGGGATATAAGGCCACCAGAAAGTTTTGTTTGACTTTGCTGCATGGTGTACTTTTTTATATGTCAATGAGTGATAGTCACATGGTGATTAAGGATAGCAACACATCTATGAATCTTTACCTTTTTCCTTTTTTTTTTTTTTACAAATCATTTACAAACTTTTAAAAATCCATAGCATTTGGTTGTTACCGAGTGTTTACTTCATGTTCTGCTCTCCCCAACTTTTTGGCTGGAGGCTGGTAAGGGCAGAATGAGCAATGTAAGCAGAGGCTGTAATAATTTCTGCTATTTTAGGCCCACGGATACAGGGCACAAGAGCATCTGTGGTTCCTGAGATTTCCTTCTATGAAATGTAAACCAGTAGAATGAATGATATAACATGCATAAGCAACTATGAATTTATTATCTACATTGATCTGACCATTTTTTATACAGCACTTTTTATATACAATTTTTAAGCTTTATTGTGTCTTCATTCTATTGCTGTGGCACGACCCTTCCCCAACTTTTCTCCAAATTTTTTCCCAAAATCACACTTGAGCTTGCCTCTAATTACTGTTCATTTCAATTTTTTCTCGTTGTAATGCTATGCCCATGAGGGGTGTCCTCCGTGAAAGGGCACCCGGGAATGGACTGTGTGCAGTTATCCAAGGCCTTAATTCTACATTTTTAAAGTCCTTAGATGAATGCAATGCAGTCATGGGATTGGATAGCTTTCTCTCTTTTTGACCTTTTCTCTCCTATACAAGACCTGTATAATCTCTCTTGAAATTATTAACTTGGTTTCTCTTTTGTTTTTCCCCAAGCTAAAATGGATGTCTTTCCCTCTTCTAAAACAATACATTCTTTTCTGAATTTCCCATGTAATCAATATTGTTCATCCAATAAACAAATACCAATTGATCATAATGCACAACTGTCTTGCAACACATGATCTGAATTACTACTTCTGGACAAAAGATAATTTATTTTCAGTAAGTAGCAGTTGTCAGAATATTCCTAATATTGAACCCAAATCCATCTGCATCAGACCTCATTCTGCTATCTCAAGTGATACACATTTACATGATAAGCTTTCACGTATAATTTGAAAAAGAGCTATCATGGATTCTCTTAATTACACTTCTAAATGCCACAAATGCTGGTTTTAAGGCACTGTCATCATTCTACCACTTTCTTAGAACACACTCCAATTCAACAATGTCCATTAATTTTAGTTCTAAAGGAGATTCTCTAGTTGCATCTAGTAGGGAGCTTAAAGGAGCTATAGATTCTTTCTTTGTGAATATTGTACATTTATAGGTTTTTGAGTCAGATGAACATAAGCACAAATCCCAGTTCTGATAGTAACTAGCTATGTGATCTTGGTTGACTCAAGTCATCTCCTTGAGCCTCAATTTATCCTTTTGGAGAAATGGGTACTATTATCACTATTATCTACCTCCTAGCTCATTATGAGGATTAAATGAGATGTAACCAGCTCAGCACAGTGCCTTTGTGACAAAAAGTGAGCACCCAATAATGATAGCTGTTGTTATTGTGTTATTATTGCCTATTATTATTATTATCATTACTCTGGCTACCACTCTGGTTACATTTGCTTTCAGAAAAAAAAAAACTCACATCATTGATTCCCTGTAAACTTAGAGTCAAAAAATCCTTCCATTTTTTTTCTCCTGCGTATGTTGCTGCTTCATTGTAAGGCTTCTCTTTAAATGACTGTAAAAGTCCCTGCCATTGCAGTCAATATATTAGCATACAGTTCTAAAAATCTATCAAACTACTTTCTAGTACATGAACCAAACCAATTGATTGACTGACCCTATTTCTAATTAGCCTTTTTGATATTATTTTATCCTTCCTCTATTTTCTTAAACCAAATATTGTTCACTCCTTCCAAGACATGTCTGAATGAAAACTGGGGAGGGAGGGAGATATCGTATATAACAAAAGATTGGTTCAATCCTAAAGGGTGTTGAAATGAATTCAATCCATGGGACTTGAAAAGATGCTGAGGGGTGAAAGCAATCAAACTTTCTGCTTTCCTTAGAAACATAGAATTAGAGAACATTGACAATGTAGATAATATTTTCCTTTAAACTGTTATCACCTCAAGCTTATAACTTAGGAAATATCTCATATCAATAATCATGAAACAAACACCTTTCCTTTCTGCCTTAATAGGATTAACCTAAACTGAAAATGTTGCTGCTTTATTATCATCATCATAAATAACTCTTCATTGTTAAATACCTATTATATGCAAAACTAGGTGTCTTAAAAAATGTGAGTTATAATCTCTGAGGCGTTGGAGTCAAAACACATCTAAAGACACAATAAGGCAGCATTTGTGTGCCAAGCAAGTGGTAGAGACAGGATGTACTTCAACTCAGAGGATGAAAACATTCTGGTGTGGCTGAGATAAGGCAAGTATTCAGAAAGTAAGCGAGAATGTGATTTACATTCAAAATTTCCCGCCTCCTCTTTGACTCTTATTTTTTATTACCCTTTGATACAGTCCGCTCTTATCCAAATAAGGCAAATGTTCTTACATCCCCTCTCGAAATAACTTGTCTTCCCTCCATGCTCTTTATCCATCTGAAGATCTGCGCCTTTCTATTCTCACTTCCCTCCACTTTCCACACCCTCTCCATAGCTTAGGACAACACACATCCCTGTCAGGAAACTGCTCATATAACAATCTGCGGGCATCTTCCTCTCATATATCTCAGTGAGCTGGCAACATCTGTGCCTGTCATTTACATCTATTAGAGTATAGGTGTCTTGAGATTTAATGACATGCTTTATTTATCTCTTGAGTCCTACATCTAATTGACTATCTAGGACATCTAGTACAGAACAAAGCCTGACATGTCACATCGTAGGGGAACCAGACAGGGATATTTCCAATCCCAGATTCACCCATTTTTAGCTTTTGCTTGGATGAGATATTTAACTTCTCTGAGGCTTAGTTTCCCCATCTATAAAATGAGCATAACTTTATCTTCATTGTAGAATTCTTAGTAAAATTGAAAATAATAGATGTAAAATACTTGCTACAATGCAGTCTTATAGCAGATACTCAATAATTGATAACCATTGATATTATGATTAGAATGAATGGGTGCACTCCTTAATTTGAGTCATAAATGTTTTAGGATTACTTTATGTCCTTTAGCTTCCTGCTGATGCATCTTATAAGGCATGCATACCTTTTATCTTTGCATTCTCCTCATTGTGTCTGTTACCCAGATCACATAGTGTGGACTATCTCTCTGGTCAGATCCCTTCTCTAGTTTCCGCTGACCCTTTCTATTCAACTGTTCTTATTCTTTTCTCACAGACCAACAATTGGAAACTAAAAGTCATCATCTTCAACTTAAGCAAGTCTGAGTAAGCAGATTTCTTTTGTTCTGTGGACTATAACTTTCACTATCCATGTTCTTCAGTAGATCATGCCTGAAATAATATTGCTGTCATGTTTTCCTTTATTCTCTGTATTAAGAATAAGATCTTTGACTAAAATGTCATCTTCTAATTCCACCTATATTCTACCTCTGTGATGAAATACATATTTTCAATGAAAATCCTCAATTCAATGAATATGTGTTATTAATGGAGGACCTGATTACCACTGTGACAGTTTTTGTCTACATTCTCCTTGTCTATTCCTCCCTGCCTTCAACTATTTGTTTACTTTTCTGCTCAGATTTGAATCAATGGTTCTTTGGGTAGACGATAATAAGGGAAGGAGCAAGGAAAAACATGGCATGATCTCTAAAAGTTTGCCTACTCTTGTTCTACCTGAAGGATCTTGTATTAAGGTGTGCTGAATGCTTTGGAAAATTTGGAGAAGATGCAAATAGTCAATTAATAAATTGTCCTATTTCTCTGTTATGAAATAAAATGTGTATTTAAGCTCTGTCATCAGACTCCCTGCCAATCACTTCTTTTATGAGTGAGATTTTCCTCACTAATTTTTATTAATAGTGCTGCTGACTATATCAGTGGATTTTATGGAGGCAGTAACTGTGATAATTTTGAGAGCACTAACCTGCCATACCTTCTCTGTGTTCAGTAACTCAAAACATCTGTTTGATTGCTACTTGTTCAGAATGTTTAAAATGCTTCTCTCATTTTTTTCATAAGGACCAAGTTGGCTTTTTATTATCATTATTATTATTCTCCATTACTGAAAAATGTCTGTTGAATGTAGATTGTGTTCCTGGTGAGCTGATTTTGATATGGGGAAATAATTAGTTTGAATGCCCAGATCTTCATTTTTTGCTTCTTAGCTGTGAATTGTTTGTTGGATGTTGATGATGTTAGTGGTTTGTGATGTGCCTGGTATCAATTACCTTAGGATGCAAATATATTGACTGTATATCAGATTAAATGTTTAAACACAGCTGGCGTATCCTGAAGAGAAAGTATTATCCATTTTCCACATGACATAATATGTTATCATAATGGGAAGGTAAATGCTCAGTGTCCACAATATTAATTACTGTATGTTAAGCAATGATTTTTAAACTTAAGTTTTCTCAACAATGATATATATAAAAGATTTTGAACTCCAGGTTACAAACAAAGAGTTCTCTGTTTTAAAAAGTTTTCAAAGTGTAAATATGATCTAAAAGCATGCTATCAATATTATGCTATTCTTATATTTATAAATTCCCACATTTTCTACCTAGAAAATTTTTTTATTTTATATGGAAAAAGAATATCTTAATTGCTTTTCAGAGCTGAAGAAAAGTCATATATACTAGAAAATGAACACTGTCTTATTTGCTAAGTGCAATTGGGCCCCATTTATGCATATTTGATGACAGTAATTGACCACCCCTCTCTTAGCCTGCATGACCCTTAGCAACATGAAATAATTCTAACAAGGAAGACAACCACAGGTCCATCAAGAATTTTGCCCTCACATTTTTATTCAAATTGTGTTTATGTGACCCACACGTCAGTCAGTTAAAGAGCAAGAAGTTAATGGCTCAGCTTTTGAACGCCTGTTAATCTTTTCGGACTCTATGATACCATGACCTTTTTGAGTATACCAAAATGGAACCTTCTTGGCCTGGAACTATTATCTCATCTCCCAAGCACACAGGGGTGGGAACATACCAGATTTAGGTTTCCTAGTTCACATTTCTTTAGCAGGAGTTGTCATTTTTGCTATGAACTCTAAGGAGACCAAATAAACAATAAATTACAGAACAGTGAAAAATACAGAAAATTGATAACCTCTATTTATATTCACAATACAATTGTACATATTTGACAGATCTTTGTTCTCATTATTTTCAAATGATACAATATTAGCAGTGTAGTATTTTCTCTTTTTCTCAGAGACTTCATATTTGCTTTACAGTTTCTTTTATATTTGCTCAGTAATAGGGGTCACATATATAGGGTGATCATATTCTTTATTGTCTGAATTGGGGGATTTTGAGAATGAAAGCGGAGTGAGGCTACTAAAAATTGTCAGGACGATGGTATAGATCATGACTATCCCAGACAAGCTGCATTGTTTGTATTAATCAGCAATCTGAAGCCAAAGTGATCTTAGAATTACCCAGATAGGTAAAGGTTCTCCATTCTACAACACTACTGATTCATCCCCTTTACTCTTATAGGATTTGAATGACTTAAGGTGTCTGAGAGTGGTACAGAGAAAATTTTATATTGATTTCTGATATATTACATGTTCAGCTCAAGTAATTTGATATATTTATGAAATAAATTGCTTTTCCATTCTTTAGGATCACAACATAACCTCAATAGAAGTAGTATATTAACGTATGAAAATACGTAATACTAACTCAAAAATAAGATATATGTTAGTGATTACCATACAATAGCCATAGAATCCTGAAAATTCTCATAAATATTTATCTACAGTGAAGATAGTAGCTCTAACATTCTATGACTTTTGGATTCCAGTTTCATGGCATCAAATTTACTAAAAGTATCTATAGTACTTATCTGCAATGTAATTAGAGCACAAAATTTTCTCATTCCTCCCCCTGCTGGAATTTATAAACAAAAGGAAACTTGTGGATTTACACTTAAAATGTTCATGTGTTGGAAGTTAAAAGGCTCCATCTCCTAATACCATCACATTGGGCGTTAGGATCTTAACATATGAATTGGAGAGGATGCAAGCATTCAGTCCATAGCACTCATCTCAATGAAAAAAAGTTGTTATTTTTGTTGTTGTTTGTTTGTTCCTGGTAAATAAATAATGTCTTTGATTGGCCACATACTGGTGACCCATATTTAGGTGTCCCCCAGGGTCTCACCAAGTTGGTAGTCAAATACTGTGGTGTAGGACAGTTAATTACAATCTCAGATCATCCAGTAAAAAGACTGTGTCAACTTCCATGGTAGACACATCACTGTTGGCCTATATCTATCACCTGCTCCTACGCTATCACCCACTGAGTGAGGAAATCTGATTGCCATCTACACGGATCACTGAGTTCTCTGTCACTGTGAGCAGTCACTTGGGGAGAAACCAAAGTTCCAAAGTTTCTTCTCAAGAACATCTAGGTTCCTTTGTCCACCAAGTTTCTACTGGAATACAGAAATGGCAGTAAATTTCTTGTACCAAGGGTCCTGAAGTCTGCACCTTGTCCTTTAAGTATGGATTCTTGTTAAGACTGGACCAGGAGAACTTTGAGACTAGTGGACCCAGACGGTTGGCTACCTGGGGACTTTCCAGAGGAATGAAGCAAAAGATCTGACATGCTACAGGTTGTCTTCCTAATCACGTGCGCAGGGAGAGCCTATTATGTGCTCAACACGTAAGTTTATTAAACACGGAATTCCTAAAATTAGAATCACTGGGGCTGTCATGAAAGCACAGGCAGAAAAGCAGCATGAAGCGCAGCGCCAAGCCCTCATCATTTCACTCGTACATCACTCGTTCCAAGTACCTGCTGCCTGGGCCAGGGGACTCCTCAGGCCTCTTGCTCCTTAGGCCTGGAATAGAGCCTGGAATCTCTGCTTTTCTGTTTTCCTGTTGCTCAAAACATTTTATCTTGAGAAACTCCCAAGTCAGACTCATCAGGTATAGAAGTTCACTAAGGAATGTAGCTCAGTTTTAAAAATTCATATGCTCTTGACCGAGGGCAATTCTATTATGAAAGAAGATGCCAGACAGGAAAAGACTGACACAAGTGGTTTTACTCGTAACATGTTCTAGTCATTAATCTTTCCAAAATACATCCTGACAGATTCCAAACATCATTGCAATAGAGGGAAGAAAGTCAGGAGAGGAGAGGAAGAAGGAAGGAGGAAGGAAGGGAGAGAGGGAAGAAGGGAGGGGAAGTAATGGGGAGAAAGGAGGAGAGGAGGAAATTAAAGGAAAAAAGAGGAGAACGGAAGAAAGCTCTTCATGACTTCAGCACACAGATCAGATGAAACAACAGCTCAGCTCTTCAAGCATCTTTCAAAATATTTCACACCGGCACACTGAGGCTCCTCAGCAGGAAGTAAGTCACAGAGGCACTAAAACTCAACCACCTTAAAATAAATTTATTAAACCACTTATAGCTTTATCCATAGGAAAGAAAAAGCCTAAATCAGCTACCTTTAGGAAAATATATTAAACTAATTTGTTTTAACACCAACACAGCAGGGAAAACCCAAATAAAGCTGTGACCAGCAAATAAAAAAGCCCCAGGATGGGAAAAGAAGAAAATCAGACAAGGAAAAGACAAAAGCTTTCCACCATTAACAAAAGAAGAAAAATAACCGTAACCTTGGAAATAGTGCAGTTCTTAAGTTTCCTGAAAATTGCATGATTGTGCTTTTAGGAGAAAATATATATTCAGCTTGTTGGTTTACTTACAAGCATACTGTTCTGTGTTCGGGATTCTTAAACTCTTATTCATAAATTCCCTTTAATAAGCTATTCTTTTCATGCCATTTCATACTTTTGACAGTGCTACACTTATCTTATTTTGGAAATTATGTATTTTGGTGTAATATCAGTTATCATTATGAAAGTTTCTAAATATATTCTTTTCTTTACATAGCAATTAAAACTGTGAATTCAAGATTGCATTTAGTGCTGACAGTGAACACTTCTGGGAAGAGGAGGGTCTCTCATTATGGACCAAGAGGAAAAAATATGTGCGTGCGTACTAGGCTGTATTAACGCTTTACCAAAAACTGTCGACATATATTTTAGAGACATTTGGCCAATGGGGGCACCTATATAATGCTAAACTACTAGTAGAGTCTTTTCCTAAAATCTAAACTGGTCACTTTCGCTGACATCTGTGGTTTTATTTTTTCCAATTATGTTTCATTTTCCAGAATAGACAATGGTCCATATTGCCATTCTTAAAGATAATGTTTATATCCTTTAGGAGAAATTCTTGTATTTCTGTTCTCCCACCTACCAAATAATTAGTGCATAACCAGGATCCTTAAAAAAATCTGTGAGATATACTGCAAATCATTTCACTGTCAGCCCTCTCTCTACAAACATTCTGAATCATTTTCTCTTTGATTTGCCACGTGTTATCTAACGGATTTTACAGTATTTCATGATACATGGACATTTAGCATTCTGTGTTCTCCTAAATGATGTAAATATATGCCAGAATTGATGTGAAAAATCTGCAACTAAATAGGTTGTCATTGCTTCATGAAGAAATAGTCTCTACAGCTCACAAAAATTACATAATGCTGTTGTACTCTTTAGATAACGTAGATGTCAATTATTAAGTGGCTTGATGTAGATGTAAATCCTTGCATGTGTGATGGCCTGTGTCTTAGTCAGTTCAGGCTGCTATAACCCAGTACCATAGACTGGGTTGCTCATAAACAACAGATATGTATTTCTCACAGTTCTGGAGGCTGGAAGTTTGAGATCAGGGTACCAGTATAGGTGAGGTCAGGTGAGAACCCTCTTCTGGTTTGCAGACAGCCGACTTCTCTTGTATCCTTGCAGAGCAGAAAGCAGAAAGGGGAAGCAAGCTCTCTCCTGACTCTTATAGAGACACTAATCCCATTCATGGGGGCTCCACCCTCATGACCTCATCTAATCCTAATTTCCTCCCAAAGGCCCCACCTCCTAATGCCATCACATTGGGGAGTAGAGTTTCAACTAGTGAATGTTAGGGGGACACAAACACTCAGTCTCTAACAGCCTAAGTATGCATCATTGCTTAGATCGTCTCCCCATGATAAATACCCATCTATAATTTCTAACTTCATAAATCAAACATGATCATCAACATATACTGAAAATTGTCTGGAGACAGGTACAGGCCCACAGGGCCACAATCCCGCATCCAAAACCCTTGGGGCCAAATGTTTTAGAGTTCAGAAGTTTCCAGAGTCTATAACAATAACGGAATGCATATACTGGGTGATCTAACACCTGCATGGGGTCCTGGACGAGTACTGGTAATCAAATATGTTAATGTTAAGCAAAATGGATATTTTTTAAAAATATAAAGTATAATGACTATATGTAGCTTAATATCAATTGAGGTCACACGTTGTTGCTGAATTAGTTTGGATCAGGCTAGATAATGGGGGGAAAAATCAGTTTTCAGAGATTTTTGAATTTTGGAATTATGGATAATAGAGTGTATACATTTACTAGCTCTGGTGTATATCCATGGAAGAGGGGATTATTTATCGAAAACTTGTGATTCAGTAATAGTTTAAGAAAACTTACCATTGTTATATAATATAATCCTCAAATCAAGCCTGAGATATATGAATCATTGTATCTGAATAAGTTATTCATCTCAAAAGTGGAGACCCCTTTAGGCCAGCCCGGTTGCCTAGTGGTTAAATTCAACATGCTCCACTTCGGCAGCCTTGGTTTGGTTCCCAGATACTAACCTATACCACTCATCAGTCAGTGGCCATGCTGTGGCAGCAACCCACATACAAAGCAGAGGAAGATTGGCAACAGATGTTAGCTCAGGATGAATCTTACTCAGGGGTAAAAAAACCAAAGTGGAGATCCCTCTGAGAACCAAGCCCTGGTTCTAAATCCTTTCTGCCTAGCCTTAGAACTACCCTATGCTGCTGAGAACAGCTTTATTGGTTGTATTCCTTTCATATTTATTAGAGTCCCCAGAACAGTATTAAGATTCCAATAATACTCAGTATATCAACTGTTCATCAAATAGCTACAGCCAGTGGATAGTTCTGGGCTTTTAGGGAGCTATGTTTAATCTAGTTCAGGTTCGTTTAGACCCACAAGGTCTGTAAACCAAACTTTAGAACAATAATTTCTTGGTGATTTAATAGGATCAATTTTCACAAACTGTTAATGCAACTGTAGCATGCATAAAATGGAGAAAATAAGTCATATGAAAGAACCTAGTCCAGATATGTTTAAGTAAATTTACAAATAAACTTAATGGGATGTACATATAATAAAAATGACTTTTCTATATCTAGAGCCCTTTAAAATAAAACAATTAATAAAGATATTAAAAATGAGGAAAGCATATGAACTTCTAAAGGATTAAAAGGAAAATAATTTAAAAAATAATATTAACTTATTGATTTATGGCAAGCGTTTTTAATAATTTTTACTCAGAATCTTGTACTATCTACAACTTTTCACCTATGTACTAAGCTTTTTTAGAGCTCCCTCTACTGTTCAAATATGAACATGCTCATTGAAATTTACTAAGGCAATCTGGTTCAGAAACATGTAGCCTGCCAAAGATATATTTATAATCTGAGCAAGAATAGTACCTTCAATCAAAAATATGAATTTCCCTCTTTATCCATTTAATGTCATCTATCTAGTTTTATAGCCTTGCTGCTCAAATAATAAAAATCTATTTGTAATAGAGCATACAGATACCTAAATATGCTCATTTCAAAATTCCACCTCTGTCCTCACTTGATCAGTAAATATCTTATTTTCTTAACCAATCAATGCATGACAAAACTACCCTATAAAAAATATAATAAGAAACATCTTAAAGTTTACATAGTGGAAATTAAAGAAGGCTTAAAACATTGTGTGCTTCATAACTTCAGAATGTGGGCAATATATCATGTTTGCATAAGTGATGTGAAATTATGGAAGGTCTTTTCATCTTTAGAATGTTTGAAGACTCACAACTCCTGTGTGAGTTAAATAAATGTTAAATATTATCCAGGATTATGAAAAAGAAACCCAGAAATACTAATACAGCATTAAATCCACAAAAGAAAATAGTCTCAAAGGCAAATGTGTATGCTCTCAGTCAAGTTAGATGTTATGAGACAAAGTTTCCCTTATCAGAATTAACATGATGAGTGGGAAGCTTCCCTATTATTGGGGCAATGTGTAAATTTCAGATTGCTCCTTACTTAAAACAATATACAGATTTTTCCCAATTGCGATTAAATCACAAACAGTAAAATAGGAAAAGTCATAAAAAATCTTTGCAATAAAATACCAAGAGTAGCTATGAAACTTAGAGATTTTTGTACCAAGATGCTAAGAAACAAAGTGGTAATTAATTCCATGAGATAGAATCATCAAGGTGTAAAACCCCAATTAAGATAATGGTAGAGTTTATTAATTCAATAATTCAAAAGACAAAGTACAATAAGATAAAGCTTAGCAGTTAAGAATATACATTAGTTACATATTTCTCTAATGAACTCATATTTAACATTACATAATTAATTAGTCAGGAAGTACAGGAAACTTCATGTGAAATTATACTAGCCTGTAGGAGAGAAAGTAATTTATAGCTGATATCTCCATTTTAGGAAGAGAAAAAAATTCTTTTTTTCTGGGTATTTTATAGACACTTTTTAAATATACTTTAAGCAAAAGAGAAGAGAAGAAGTTGGGATGTGTGCACAGTTACTCGTTTAACAAATGTTTATATAGCACTCACTAGGTGCCAAATACTGCCTCAAATACTTGATAAATAAAATACAAACTTACAGAAACTCACAACAGGTAAGTATGATCATTATCCTCATATTACAGATAACGGCCTTGAAACATAGAGAAGTTAAAAATCTCACGACTAGAAATTAGGGAAGTTGGCATTTAAGTCTGGCTTCAGAAGCCGTGACTTTAATCACTCCTTTGTGCTCACATATCTTTACTCCTACCAGGGGAGAAGTGTTTTTTATGAAATCACGAGGCTGGAATTGGATCAGTGTAAACTAGGGGGTTTGGTCCTGGTGCTAACGGGAGGAAGGGAAGAATTGCATTATTTTCCATCCTCCATATTTTAGTTCAAACCGCATTTACTTAAACAGCATGCTTAAACAATACATAGAGATGCCAATCTGACATCGAAAAAGCTTATAGGAATCCTCATTGCCCACCTATTATATCCTCATGTTGAAGTAAATACTGAGCGTCTTCAAAAAGTCTATAAAACTCTAAGAGAGTGCAAAATTTTGTGTGTTTAAGTACAGATATGCACATTTTAGGGGAGGGATTCCGTAACTTTCTTCTGAATCCCAGATTGATATATGATCCAAAAATGGTTAAGGACCACAAAAAGCAAAATTCCAGCTCCTGACGGAGATTGCAAGTAGTATCTCCATCCACACTTACCGATTCCATAGCTTTTGTCTGTCCTACCCTCAGGACACACTGATGTGTGTTATTCCTTGAACGCACTATACAATCTTAGCATTCTGAGTCCTAGCTACTTTCCAGGTATTTCACCTCTGATGGCATCATCCTCCCTTTGCTCTCTTGCTCTTTTGGATATCAGTCTCTTTATTTTGTGCAGTAGAAATCCAAAAACCTCATGGCAGGGGTGGTGTTATGTGTTTTTATATATTAAGTATTGAATTAATTTCATTGGTTTAGCACTTATTTGTTCCCTGGGACAGGATAAGTATTAACTGTTTCTTCCTTTTGTCTAAGTTCAAAGGCAATGGCTTTGGAATCAAACAAATCTGAATTAAGATCTCAGTTCTTTCATGTAGCAGTTACTTGATTTGGGCAATTTGCCTAACATGTCTAAGACTAAGTTTCCTTTGCAAACTGGGTTTGATGATAGCTACTTAACTGGGTGGTGTTGACAGATGAATTTAAAAATTTTTCTAGAAGTGCCCTTTTGAAGTTCTCTCAGAGCATTATCAAACACACCATCTAAGAGTGGGCTAGCGTCCTAGGGAATTGTAACTTTGATTTACTACTGATTAGAGCCAGACTGTAAAGTTAGATGTTAACTTTTAGGAGATTGATAAGTAACACACGATTTCTGTCCATTGGAAAAGATAACCTCAAAGGTTACATTGTTATTGCCCCGTAGGATGTTAACCAACTTCGTATCTAATTTTGCAACTTTATTCCTGAGATTTTTTTCTGCTGCTGACTTTATGTTAAGCAGCCTAATTTATTCTCCTTTGAACTACTTTTGAACTATCATTTTACTACTTTCCTCATTAATTTGTTAAAAAAAAAAAAATCTGCTGCAAGAGCTTATCACATATATTATTATAAAGGTCATATTTTTAACTTTGTATACTTTAATACAAGTAGCTAAGTAAGTGCTTAAAAAATTATTTGTTTACTTCATTCCCTGGGTACTTTTTGTAGTAATCCACCACGTAGAAACACTCTTGCTCTCTTCATACACGAAATGCCCTTTACAAGCTTTTCTTCTTGTTATTATTCCAGCCATCCTCCTTGGCCTAGTTTTAAATGCTTTCTCCTTCAGGAAGTCTTAACTAATTCCACAAATCAGAAGTGACTGCTCTCTGTGTTCCCATAGCATTTTCTTTGTCATTGAAATTAATCATGGTTGTTTGTGTATCTGTCTCACTCTCTTGATGAACTGGAGTGTATTTGAGAGCTGAGATTGCATCTCACTCATCATTTAATACACACCATTCTCCACACTGTGCTTTGCCCTAGCAAGTGTCGAATAATAAATATTTGTTTATTAGAATTAGGCATGAAAGGCAATGAAATGCATCAATTAAACTTATTAAAATAACAAAATTATCCCAATTTGGGGATAGTGTAATAAGATCAGAGAATTACCAGTAAAATATAGAGTAAAAGTACAGAGGTTCTTTTATTATGCAATCACATAGATTTATAAAGCTCTAGTTACTGATAGTTAAAATAACAAGAAAAGGAACACAGAAAGGAAACTCATTCTGGATATTGTTCTTTTTGTATAGCATAAAACTTCTAATTGCATAAAAACTCAGCAATGTTTGCAAGAGTCTGTTTTTATTACCTAAAACAGCATCCCCTGTATAGCTTCAAGTAATAAAATAATATGAAGAAATCATTTTAATATTGAATGCTCATCAACAAATTTACCATTATTGACATTGCAATATGTGGTAAATCACATCCCTTATGCATACTATGTTTTTCTGTCTGTAAAATTAAAATATACTCCCTTTCTATCATAGAAAAGCATTATGAATATGAGCTATGCTAAATCTCCTTGAACTTCAAGGAGGAATGAATTATACGCACCTGTGTAATGGAATACACCTTCTCAAACTTTAATGTGTATACAGATCTCCAGAGCATCTTGTTACCATGCAGATTCCAATTAGTATGTCTAAAATAGTACCCAAGAGATGCTGCATTTTTTATAAGCTCCCAGGTGCTGCCAATGCTGCTGGTCCAAGGACCGTACTTTGAGGAGCAAGGGATTAGAAAACCCATTTAAAAACTGACTTTCCTCTTGGGGGTTGGTTTTCTCCTAAGTAACCCTTCAAAACTTGTTCTTATTATTCTTTAAACTTGATAGGGGTAGAAAAATATTTTTCCATCTCTTGCTCAGTGAAAAGAGAGGGGGAAAAAAACTTATCTTACAGATATTACCCCTATTGCTGATATTAAAAAATCCTGAAATTTTCAACATTTTTATACCAATTTACCTTTAATAATTTCCTTTTTTCCCATTTCTCTACATCTTTAATATGCAGTACAATACAGAAAGTCATTTGAAAAATGGAAAAGTCTTGGAGGTAAACCCCTATATTTGCATCTCTCCTAATTCTATGAAATAATTCTTTATATTATAATGAATATTTCTAGTTGGTAAACAATGTTTTATTTTTCAGAACTCGAAATACTGTATATAAGTTCCATAATAATATTAAAACAACTGGCCATGTATTTTCATGATACCCTATGTAATCACCACGGTAATTATCTTATTTTTTTTAATGTTCAAGTTGGACAGCAGGGAACTATAAAATGACATTTTACTTGGCATAGGCAACTGTCTTTGCCTCTATGGAGACCAAAGGAAGGTAAGACAATAAGAAGTTTGAGACAGATCTTTTTCCCCCATTTGGACCAACAAATATAAGTTGCTTTCTACAGAGAAGCAGACAATTTCCTTTTTATCTTTGTTTTGAAAGGCTAGAGAAATATTTCTTTTATGGTCATATCTATAACTGACTCATCCAACCCAAATGTTAGTATGCTAGAGGCAGTTCTTTTAAAATTCATATTTTAACCTGGAAAATGTCAATTGTATAATAATCTCTACAATAAACCCCTCAGTAAAATACCTGGGCATTTCATTTACTTGAGTTGTTAGATTTGGGGGGTGTGTGTTTTAATGGAAGGATTTTAATATCTGCTTCTCATTTTACATGGAATATGCTATAGTTTTGTTTTAGAGTGAGGCGTTTTCAAATTCTTAGCGTAAGAAGTGGAAGAATTTATAGTGTATTCAAATTGATAAATGAGAAAAATTTTAGCATAAAGTGGAATTTACATAAACATATTTAGGGGCATCTGACTAGAATTTTACTATATGTGTGCTAACCATAGAGCCATTCTTAATCCATGTATGGATGATGTTTGAGTGGAAGAATTGTTATATTTGAAAAGTACCTGTCATGACAAGCAGCATGCTTCATGTTGACTTCCTCTTAAATTACGACGTAAACACAAATAAAGCATGCAGATAGTTTGCAATAACATGCATTAGCAGCATCATGTACTGAGGTGAACTCTTCTTAGAAGACATAAGCTGCAAAAGCATCTGCCCAGCTCACATCATTCATTTCTTCTTTACGTGGAGGATTGATTTATGGATGATAGAACACTCTCACCACTGGCAATTCTCGAATGCAAGAGTCTTGAGACTGTGACCCCATATAATCTTTAAATCCAATCAGTTTGTTCCCTTTTAATCTAATTTTCCAGCTCTGCAAAACATTCCATTTTGTCAGTGGACCACATATCATTGGTGTACTATTGGTATAATCACAAATCAGGAAGGCTACATTTTACTGAGGTCTTAAAAGCTTTCAAAAGCAAGTTGAGGATGTGAATTTATTTTTGGCTCATTTAAAAAAAAAAGGATTTGTAACCCTTTATCTTTTATGTATTGTTTCTTTCTTATTTTTCCAGTTTATCTAAATAACTATCAAATTTATTCATTAGTTTAATATTGATTAGTTACTATAAACCATGGACTCTGCTAGATACTATTTATATAATGAGAAGGAAGATCAACACCAGACCATACTATCAGATGACTCACAATCTAGGGGGTCTCACAGACAAGGAAACACACGAATACAATAGGGTGCCATGTAAAGCAGGAGCTTGGAACTGGAGGGTGATACTGGACCATCTAGGGTGCTTGAGGGTTGGGAGGAGGTGGATGTAACAGGCTTTCTAGAGAGAAAGATTTCTAAGCAGTAAGTGACAGCAATAATAGGGTTGAGTTGGGGAGGAAATAGCAAATGGGGCAAGAGTTAATCCAAGCAGAAGAAGCAGCAGGTGCAGAGACCCAAAAGCAAGAGAGAGCAAGGCAGAGTTTGCAGAGAGGAAGAGGGTACTGGTGAGATGCTGGGCAGGAAGTTGATTTATCCTAAGAGCAATTGGAAACCATTAAATGAAGCTTTAAACAGGAAAAATACATGATCAGGTTTGAGTTTTAGAGAGAACGTTCCGGCTAGAGGATGGAGGATGTCTTGAAAGCAGAGCTATAATGGCGGCAGGAGAGAATCCAGTGCCCAGAGCAAAGTAATAACCCAGTGGGTCAAAAAGAGACACGACTAACCTCCGAGCAAAGTTAAAATTTCCCAAACTATTTGTTTTCTAGATCATTTCCTTTTCTCTCTAGATGCATTTTTCCCCTCAGTGAGACCCTCTCCCTCCACTTTGCCCACCCAAGCTTTTCTGATCTCTTTCTTCTTTTAAGGAACTTAAATATCTCCCTTTCTTCATTCTCCCCCCTCTTTTTTCATATATGCTTGTGTGTGTGCACATGTGCAGGCACACACACACCCACACCCACACAATATTAGCATTTTAAAAATCGTTACACTTACCCACTTTAACCTTTTCACTTTAAACTGTTGACTCAATTCTGCCTTTAGGCTTTAATGCTCATCTGTCAAATTATGGAGCAAAGTTCTCTCCAAATATTGTGGTGGGATGCTCACCCCGAGCCCAGAGATTCACCTGAATGTGAGACATATGTTCTTTCACTGATTTCTATCTTGCTCCATGATGGTACCTAGAATAGTCCATTATATGACATTAGTTCTATTTGATTTGTTCAGAATTAATAGCTTAGATAAAACATCTAGGTGGGTCTGTGAGTTAAAATATTTAGGAAGGATTAGAGATCAAAGCCCTAATTAGATTTTGAAATAGTTCAGATGGTCTCAAGCAAGATACTCTACCTTTCATTTGTAAGGGTTGTTAAAAAGGAGAGTTGGTTGTCTAGAGTAAAAAGAGGAAACACTGAGAGAGTCTCTGATTGGCAAGTATTGTATTAAAGTGGAAAGTTTGGAAGCAAGGAGACTTTCTAATTCATCTTCCGATACATTTGGCAGTCTTTGGTTGGCTACAAGGGGAGAGCAAGCTATTTGGGAACATTTCAAAAGAGAAAGAATTGTTCAGTGTTTAATTTCCTTGAAGAAGTGAGGATCGATGGGGTGCTGTTCTGTGGTCAAGTGCTCTTTATGGTGGGAGGGAGCTGTCTTGGCTAGAAGATTCTCACAGAAACATGATCGAATAATTTGCTATTGGTTTCTTAGGAAATCCTTTCTTCTTAGGCCTGATCTAATTATCTAGTACTTCTGGTTTGTTGCTCATCATGTTGAATCTACCAAATAGTCCTTCTTTCTCTAATTTTATTGCTTATGATTAAATATTGTTATTCATATGAATGGATACTTTCAAAATCTCCATTGATTGGTGATTGCAACTTTTTCCTTTATCCATTTCTGTCTTCTATTATCATTGAAATAGTAACATCAAGACGTAAGTATGTAAAGAACTTGAGATATGAAGAATTTCCATATCTTTTCCTTTGGAATTTAGGCAATAGTAGATTATGCTGGTGATATTCCCATCTATTTTACTACCCAAAAAGAAGCTACAGAATCTACCTCTGAATAGAAATTCCCTATTAGAAATTTTTTAGGTTATATTATATAGAAAACTAGAGTAATCTTTCTCTCCTCTTTAAAATTCTATAACAATTCTTTGATAATTATTCTTCCAGAGTAATTAATGGTAAATCAGGAATTGGCATCTTTCACATTTCTGGGCTCTTGCACCTTGTAAATCTTCAATAATTGTCCTTGGGAGAAAAGAGGAGAGGAGGGAAAAAGTGGGAGGATGAGTGGAAGAGAATGAAATTAAACATGATTTCTTTCTATCCATTCTAAGAAGATGGAAAGCAGTCTGTTGCTATCCTTTCTAACAAAACAATGCTATAATTCTCTTCTGGGTGGATTATATTTTAGAGCCTTCATTCATAATCAGAGTAGAATACAATTAGTAAACAAAGCTTGTACTTTATATATCTTTGTATATTACTACATGATACCTTTTTATAACCTAAAAAAATTCTTCACTTTTTAAGAAATAAATTAGTGATTTTAAGAAAGATTGCCAGAAAAAAAATCCTTTTACCAGTAAATAGAGAGAAAATTTTCTTTTCTTTTTAATTCCCTTTATCCTCCATGCTCATCTTCCCCATAAATTAGGAGACGTAAGAATTTCATGGAAATTCACAATAATTTCATTTCTGTAAACTAGGAGATTATATGGCTCCACATTGTAAACCAACAATTTCTGCTAATATGATATGAAACAAATTCTGAAAGTTAAGTGTTTTTTTTTTTTTTCCTTTTCAGTGTTTACACCATCCTGGAAGGAACTCTCCAAATCAAAGAGCCAAGCATATTGTTGCCTTTAATTAACACTGTTGAGTTGTTAGCATATCCAAAAGCACTTTAGATGTGCTTCAACCACACCTGAAATGTAGCCAGCAACACCACATAATCGCTTTTGTACTTAATCAAATTAGAAGCAATTTAACTCTTACTAGGGGTACTGGGGAAGACATATGGATTGAAGGTTTCAATTCCTGAAGTATACTACTTGGATGTTGGAAGTAAAAACCACTACTACTTACTTAGGGAATCTTAAACCTTGTTATGACAATCCATGTATTTTTTCTCAAAAAAAAAAAAAGCAATTACCATCATTATTATTATCTGAAGATTCACTGAGCCACAGTTGATGAGTTATCATAAATAAGTCCTGGCTCATTAAGACACTTTAAAATCCAATAAAGAACCAGTCCTTTGTCTACTAATGTCCAATCCCTCCACATTTATTTTAGATTCCCCTTTTCTCCCGTGTTTCCATGGACTTCATCAGTTGCTTCCTCTTTCTTGTAAACTTTCAACTTACCCCTCTATTTTAGAAACTAATACATTATAAAATATTAAGAGCTAAAACTACAATGAGACTTTAAATCCTAACCTTTCACTTACCAGCGTGGGACTTTGGACAAGTTCACCTTTCTGTGCCCTAGTTTCCATGTCTATAAATGTAAAATTGTGGTAACTATTTCATGGGATTGTCACGAGTATTAAATAAGTCTATATGGGTGAATATCTAGAACACTTCCTAGCACATAGAAGACACTTGAACATTAGTTGTTGTTACACTTTATTATTACTGAATCCTACCCATTAGCATTCAAATATGTGCTGTAATATGTATCATTAAATTAAACCACAGTTTCACATTACTCTCCCATGTGTCTATTCTTTTTCTCAATCAAGCTTCTGTCAAAGTTGTCTATACAGGCTGGCTTCACTTCTCACCTGCCATTCACTGTTCCACCCTCTCTCCCTACTCTCAATGCCAATCTAACGAAATTGCCCTTGTTAAGGTCGTTTGTAACCTCTTTGTTGTCATCGTCAACAAGACTGTTCGATCATCATCGTTTATGACTTCTCAGCTGCATTTACACAGTTGATGTTCCATCTTTCTGGGCCCCCACCTGCCTCTCCTCTTTCTCCCTTGCTGGCCCTTTCCTCCTTTCTCACACCATCTGCTCACCCTAGCACTCTCATGAGTCCCATCACTTCAGATATCAGCCATCCATAGTCGATTCCCCATTTTCTCTTCTGAGCTTCAAACCAATGTGTTCAAGAGCCTACCCAGCTTCTGCAACTGTACACTGTAGAGACATTTCACACCTAACATTTAAGCCCTAACTACTGATCTTTTCCCCTAAAGCTGCAATCTTCCCAGTCTTCTTCATTTTAGTAAATGGCACTTCCATACGCAGAGTGCCTGGAACAAATATCATCTTCCTGTAGCCCTCCACTCATGTAATATCCATCACTGTAGTCTGGCATTTTCCCTATAAAACATTTCTTGAAACCCATCCAGATCTCTATAGCTTCATTCTTCCCACCTTACTCCAATCCTGTTATTTCCTCCTGAACAACTACAATTACTTCCTCCTTCTCTTCCTAATTTTGCTACCTACTCCCTTTGACCCTTCCTCCACAAACAGCCAGAGTCATTTTTTAAAAATAGAAATAGAATCATATTGCTTTCCGAGTAAAATCCCTCCATTGGCTTCTTACTGCAACCATAGTAAATGAAAGATAACATCATTACCACGGAATATTTTGTCCCCACTCAAAATAATATTTCTCTTGTATGCTGTATAAGCACATCCTACTCTTTTGTAATACATGATTTTTTCAGTTTATAGCTGTGTTTATTTATGCTTTTATTTTTTCACTTATTCTCTTTCCTCTTAAACAGTAAGTACCATGAAGTCAGAGAACTTTTTCTTTCACTAAATCTGTGGTGTTACTAGTTCACTAAATATTTCCTGAAGGTACAAATAAATTATTCAAAGTAGCTTCCACAACTATTCCCACATAAAACACTATCAAGTACATCATACCACAAATATTACTTGAGAAAGAATGGACTTTTATCTTAATTATTTGGAATTTCTTTATTTAAACTTTTGGTTCATGTGTTTGAAGGAGAATTTTATGTCTAATCTGTCTACCTGTTAAGACCAGATGGAGGTCAGCTGGAGCCATATGTGTGAACTTTGGAAGCTGAGAAGGTAGGGCATAAATTTTTATTGCTACATCCAAGAAAAGATATAATTTTGGTTATGTTACAAAACAAACACACAAAAACCCTATGAGTCTGGTTTCTAAAACAGAAAATAAACATGATACCTGAACCTTAATCAGGTAGTATGATGACATTATATGTGGCCTACACATGTCCATAGACACTCAAAAACAAACCCCATTACCTTTTTCAGTCAGGGCAAGCTCTCAGGCATTAAGTACCTTATTTTAGTCCTCATCCTTGGGCTGTCTGCTGGGAGACCACCTGCAGAGACCCCCAACACAAGAAGGACAACTGAGCAGGCTGGTTCCAGTGTTCACTCAGTTCTTCCTGTGCTCCGTTGCTGAGTTAGGACATTAGTAGAACTGTCTTTGGGGCTGTTATGTTATTTTTGTTGTCTGTTTTTTTATTTCAGTCTTCTTATCAAAATCATCACTTAGATTATTATATTGTTAACTTTATCAACGGTTATTTACTTTAGACTGATTGCTTTGCTGTTCCTTTCCTTTGCTTTTTTTTTCAGTCTTATTGTGTTTTCAATTCCCCATTTATTTTATTTTTTGCTACTTGTTCTGGTAGCTTACTATCTGATCGTGCCATTTAATTGATCTGCTATGCTTCATTTGCTAAGGTAATTCACTTTAAATATTGTGCTCTCTTTTTCAAAGAGTCTGCTGTTGTAAGTACATGACATGCAAGAGCTCAGCAATAAAGAAGCATTTGGAGAACAATTAAATTATTTTTTTCCCTTCTTTTGGCCCCACAGCCACCCTTCTAGCCCTTGAGAGTAAATTTATGATTATCAGAAATATAGAAGCCCTTTACTTTAAAATAGCATGTGCTTCTTAACCTTTTAAACTTAGGCCCACATTTGAAAAACATAAATTTCTTTAACCACAACTACCTTTGCTCTCTGAGGTTTTAGGGTTCTCTTCCTCCCAGCTCCCGTTAAGAACTATTAGGCTGGACAAAGCGTTAAACCTCTACTGAACACCTGAAATTTTGCTAGTTGATGAGAATATAACAAAGATAAGAAGTGATCCTTATCCACAGAAGTACCCTCAAAGGCTTAGGAGTTCTAGAAAGTAAAACATGGAAGTCCTGGGACTAGTTTTAATATTTCTGCAAGTTCAATAGATGAAGCATCATGAGTCTTTCCCCAAGGCTAGAATAGGATCAACAGCAGAATAGTAATTCTGATTACCCAATGCAAAAACTACTTGTCATTTGCTTAGTGAATGTGGCTGGTTATACAAAGCTTTCAAAGTATGTCATTCATAAGAAAAATAGCAAATGAAATACTTGAAGTGGCAATGTTTAGGGTCACTATGCTTGAGGTACTCCCAAGGTCCAGCAATTGAGAATATAACATAAATTCGTGACAGAGCAAGAAAATTATAAGTAAGGAAATAGAGATTTCAGTGCTAATTTGCATGGTATAGATTTGTATTTAAGCAAAAAGAAAGCATGTGATAGGCTGGACTTAGCCAAGAAGACCTCACTCGAAATACGGTTTTTTTAAGTCTATGAAGTGGTTTGGTAGAAATTACAAGGGGAGAGTGTGCATGTGCGAACTGGTTACTCAGAGGGTGAGAGGGGAAGATTCTGGGAGGTACAAGAATAACCTGAATGCAGTAGAGAATTAGCTATAAAATTATTGATTGGACAGCATAAAACAGCCAACCCATTGTTTTAAAGATTAGACAAAGGGGTTTAACCTTAGTTCACGCACGATGCAGAGTCATTATACTCTCAAGTGGATCAAATGGAAGAGGATAAAGAAAAGATTAGTTCAGAAAATATACTAAATTTATGAAGTTTTATAATATCTGCTATGATTTTCAAGGTATATCATGAAATTTGCCTCAGATTTTAATTCATGCTAAAAATCATTGTAATAATTGAGGCATAAGATGGGTGTGTCCTGGACCAGACTGATAGAACGGAAATGAGTCACTGTGAAGAAGACATGCAACTTGGTGATTGACAGGGCATGAAAGAAGTTAAAGGTGACTCTCAGGTTTCTGGCCAAAGTGACTAGGAAAATGGTGGTGCCACTGATCCTTCCTGAAGACACAATTATCCTGCCTTTTATCCTTAATCTGTAATTAAATTAGCTGGGGTTCTTTAAAGGGAAAAATTATTGGTATCATAAATCCAAAATTACTCCTCTCTTTTAAAACTAATTCTTCTCCAGTTTCTCCATAACATTGACCCTTCAAGTCAGGCATCAGATTTTATGGTTTATTTATAGTAATGACATTTAAATGCCAGCTTTTTGGCCTGTTAGTAATATTTATGGAAGGAATTATATTCAGGGGAAAAAGGCTCTACCACAGTGCACAGAAGTCTAAATTTTAAAAACCTCTTAGTGAAACAGAAAATGGTCGTCCAATGTAGTCTTTTAATTGAAACATTCAGACATAATTGTATACATGGTTTATGACTTTACTTGTAAAGTTTTCAAAATCTCCCCTCCTTAAACAACGACAACAACAAAAGGGTAGAAAAAAATCTAAAATAAAGAAACTAATGTCTGCCCAGAACAGTTTGCCAGGATTCATTTGATCCACTTCAGTATATATAAATAAATGCAAGAGGATGCTTTCCAATTCATGATGTGAGATATTGTAATCCTTCTGTTTATGGTTTTCTACTTGTAATGATAGTAGTTGTGAAGGTCATTATGGTTGGAATCTCATTTAAGACAACAGTAAAGGGAATGTATGGCTAAACTGGGAGACAGCATATTCGAACTCTAAGTAAACCACTTTAGATAACACAATCATTGGCTAGAAACTTCCCCTAACACTTGAACCTGTTTTGAAATTTGGTAGCCTGTAGATTGCTATTTTATGACAACTCTATTTTTATCTGCTTCTTCACTATGGAAGGGGAACAAGTAGTTCCTAAAATGTCAAGAACACTCACAACAACTTATTATAAAATTTTACCTTGGGACATATTTCAAAAAACACATGACTCGTTTGCTAGAGCATAGAACTCAGCTGCAGGCAAAAAAGCCAGTTTGAGTTCCCAGAACACCAGGAGGAAACAAATGCGCACCTTACACATCCCTCTGTTAATGCAACAATCACATGAATTTGAGAGCTCTCTGAGGACAGAGGCTGTAATATTTTAACTGAATTCCCAGAGTTTATCTCAGTGTCTGACTCATGATATATGCTTGTTAATATTTGGTCATGGAAATGCATTAGCAAATGAAGTAGACAGCTCTGTGCTGCTGTAGGATAGAGACTGAAGAATATTGAGATGATCTCTTCCCCAGAGAGTTATGTGCACTAATATGCGAGATAAATACACACCAAATAGTTGCTCTTTCTTGGGCTTTAAATTTTCTGACTTTTCTCTGCATTTCAACATTTTACCTCTGCTCTCCTGGGACTCTCTTCTTTTGGGATTCCCACAATTCAGATCTCCTGCCAGCCTGCCTCCTCACCAATTTCTTTGCCTTTCCCAGGCTCCTTTATGGCTTATCCTTAGATGTCAAATTCTTCAGGGTTTCCTACCAACCCATTTTCCCCTCTGTCTAAGTTTCTGCTAATTGCACTTATTTATTTCCATCATTTCTATTCCTGCTCTGTGCTAACCTGATGTTCCTGACACCAGATCTCCTCTAACTCATTGACCTTTTTTTCTAACTACACACTGGATCTGAATTCTATTTCATTCCTATTTCATATACACTTTACTTAATCATGCTTTTTCTCTACCATCATTAGCACTCAAAAATGATGCCAACTAATATGCTGGAGGTTATTTTTAAATGGCGTCTTGATATTTCTTTCTTTATTTAAAAAACTACCTGAACACATTTCTTCTACATCTGAGATAGCTCTTGAATTCCCCCTGACTCTGCCTGATTCAAACTCTCCTCCTGGTTTCTATTTAAGCAACCTTTTGATGCAACTGTTGACTCAAGCCTTTGCCTAACTCAGTTTCCTCCCATTCAAGTCCTTATTGCCTGTGGCTTCCAGAAAAATTATCATACCACTCTGCTCCTTAAAATCCTCTAATGATGCATTATCAACAGCAGAAAAAGGTATAAATGCGGCATTGTAGACAAGATGCTGTATAATCTCAATGTAATCTGTTTTACCAAAAAATCTCCTACCATTCCTATTATGGATTGAGTTGTGCCCTCACCCTCAGAATTCATACATTGAACGCTAACCCCCAGTATCTCAGAATGGAGATATTTGGAGATGGGGTCTTAGAGAAGTAATAAAGTCAAAATGAGGTAGGCCCTAATCTAACATGACTGGTGTACTTATAAAAGGAGGAACTTTAGACACAGAGACAAGCAAAGAGGAAAGATGATGTCAAAAGACATAGGGAGCAGACAGCCATCTACAAGCCAAGGAGAGAGGCCTGGAACAAATCTTTCCTCACAGTCCTTGGAATGAACCAAGCCTGCTGACATCTTGATTTTGGACTCTAGCCTCCAGAACTGTGAGACAATAATGGTCTGTTATTGAATCCCCCCCATCTATCGTTCTTTGCTATGGCAGTCCTAGGAAACCAAGACAACTCCCATTTTTACTACTGACACACACACACGTACACACTATTAACCACCTTGCCTTAGTAATAATAGGCTGTCTGTGTAGAAGCCACTTTTCTCCTCTACCATTCAGATGATACCTCAGGGGAAATTTCCAAGCTGTCCTCTTGTAGAATTCTAATCCTCAGTATTCTCAGAGCCTAGTTCTTAAACCATTGGTAAATATGTTTCGCATTGCTTTACAAATTTTGGTGCTCCTGTGTTGGGTGCGTATATATTTATAAGTGTTATGTCTTCTTGGTGGAGAGTCCCTTTTATCATTATATACTGTCCCTCTTTGTCTTTCTTTATCTGTTTTGCTTTGAAATCTACCTTGTCTGATATTAGTATAGCGACACCTGCTTTCTTTTGTTCATTATTAGCTTGGAGTATTGTTCTCCATCCCTTCACTCTGAGTCTGTGTTTGTCTTTGGGGCTGAGGTGTGTTTCCTGGAGGCAGCATATTGTTGGATCTTGTTCTTTGATCCATCCTGCCACTCTGTGTCTTTTGATTGGGGAGTTCAATCCGTTTACATTTAGAGTGATTATTGAGACGTGGTGGCCTACCACTACCATTTTGTGTCTTGTTTTCTGGTTTTCTTCAGTTTCCTTTGTTTCTCGTCCCATGGTTTAATCTGTTCTGATGTAGAGCTGCTACTCTCTGTTGTTGTCCTTCTACTTATCTCCTCTGCTCTTGGTTTTGTAGTCCCTTTCCTTTTTTGGATTTTTCAGGAATGAGGGTTTTCCTGAGGATTTCCTGAAGAGGAGGTTTTGTGGCAATGAACTCCCTTAATTTTTGTTTATCTGGGAAAGTTTTTATTTCTCCATCGTATTTGAAGGATATTTTCGCTGGGTAGAGAATTCTCGGCTGTAGGTTTTTGTCCTTCAGATTATTGAATATATCATTCCACTCTCTTCTAGCCTGTAAAGTTTCTGCTGAGAAATCTGCTGATAGCCTGATGGGGGTTCCTTTGTAGGTTAGTTTCTTTTGCCTGGCTGTCCTTAATATTTTCTCCTTGTCGTTGACTTTTGCTAGCTTCACTACTATATGCCGTGGAGTTGGTCTTCTTGCATTGATAAAGTTTGGAGATCTATTGGCTTCTGTCACCTGAAGATCCATCTCCCTCACCAGATTTGGGAAGTTCTCAGCCATTATTTCTTTGAATAGGTTTTCTGCCCCTTTCTCCTTCTCTTCTCCCTCTGGTATACCTATAATCCTTACGTTGCATCTCCTAATTGTGTCTGATAATTCTCGGAGAGTTTCTTCATTTCTTTTAAGTCTTGCTTCTCTCTCCTCCTCTGCCTGCAACAATTCTATATTGCCATCTTCCAAATTGCTAATTCTTTCCTCCATATTATCGGCCCTACTGTTCAGAGCATCTAGATTTTTCTTAATCTCCTCTATTGTGTTCTTCATTTCCAGTATTTCTGTTTGGTTCTTCTTTATCGTATCAAACTCTTTTGTGACATAGCTCCTGAACTCGTTGAGTTGTCGGTCAGAATTCTCTCTTAACTCAGTGAGTATTTTAATGATGGCTGTTTTGAAGTCATCATCATTTAGGTTATATATCTCATTTTCTTTGGGATTGTTTTCTGTGTATTTGTTACTTTCTTTCTGTTCTGGAGATTTGATGTATTTTTTCATATTGCTTGATGATGTTGATTTGTGCCTCCGCATGGAGATAGAGTTTAGTTGCTCCTTTCACTTGTTTCAGCTGCTGCGGTGGGGGGAGCAGCTGTTTATACTTCACCAACCAGGAACCCTGTCCGTAGTTGCTAACTGGGCCTGGGCCCCTCTTCGTAGCCACAGTGGCCCTTTGGATTCCCTCCTCTGCCGTGGGGGCCGTCACGGGGGGCTTCAGACTGCAGGTGCCTACTGTTGTTGCCCACCTAGATGCGCTCTCTCCTTGGGGTCTGCACCGGTGTTATGGGCTTTTCCAGCGGCCAGGGGTGGGATCACTTTTATTTGTCGCTCGGTTGCTGTCGGCACCCACCAAATCTCACTTGTCCTCTATGGGTCGCAGGAGAGCTATTGGCATCTTCTACAGTCTGTGGTTAGTACACCTAGCTATGCTGCTTTTGCCCTGGGGTCTTCCAGCCTTGTGGCTGGCGGCTGGGTGCCTTCTACTGGTGCTGTGCAGAGGCTTTCCCTAAGGCTTCTGTGAGCCTGTAGGGTTTCCCCCTAGGCTACTAAGCTGGGTCTCTGGAACTCTCTCCAGCCCCAGTCCTCTCCGAGATCTCCGGCAATCCCTAGTCCCACGGGGCGGGCAACGGCAGCTGGGGGACGCCCCGCCCTCTGGGCTTCTGTCCGAGCCTCTGCCGGGAGCTCTGAATGCTCAGCGTGGCCCCTCTGCTACCGGCAGACAGAGAGTTTTGTCTGCTGCCCGGGCGGAGCTCCGGCGCTTCTCCACCGGATCGCCGGACCCGCCTTTGAAAGTTCCCCCGCCCCGGTCCTCTCCGAGATCTCCGGCAATCCCTAGTCCCACGGGGCGGGCAACGGCAGCTGGGGGTCGCCCCGCCCTCTGGGCTTCTCTCCGGGCCTCTGCCGGGAGCTCTGAATGCTCAGCGTGGCCCCTCTGCTACCGGCAGACAGAGAGTTTTGTCTGCTGCCCGGGCGGAGCTCCGGCGCTTCTCCACCGGATCGCCGGACCCGCCTTTGAAAGTTCCCCCGCCCCGGTCCTCTCCGAGATCTCCGGCAATCCCTAGTCCCACGGGGCGGGCAACGGCAGCTGGGGGTCGCCCCGCCCTCTGGGCTTCTGTCCGGGCTTCTGCCGGGAGCCCTGAGTGCTCAGCGTGGCCCCTCTGCTACCGGCAGACAGAGAGTTTTGTCTGCTGCCTGGGGGTGCTCCGGCACTTCCCCTCCGGGTCGCCGATCCGGCCTTTGAAAATTCCCCCGCCCCGGTCCTCTCCGAGATCTCCGGCAATCCCTAGTCCCACGGGGCGGGCAACGGCAGCTGGGGGTCGCCCCGCCCTCTGGGCTTCTGTCCGGGCCTCTGCCGGGAGCTCTGAATGCTCAGCGTGGCCCCTCTGCTACCGGCAGACAGAGAGTTTTGTCTGCTGCCTGGCGGAGCTCTGGCGCTTCCCCACCGGGTCGCCGGACCCGCCTTTGAAAGATCCCCCGCCCCGGTCCTCTCCGAGATCTCCGGCAATCCCTAGTCCCACGGGGCGGGCAACGGCAGCTGGGAGACCTCCGTGCCCACCGTGTCTCTCTCTGGGACCCTCCGGGCGCCCCGAGCACCAGGCCGGGTCTCCCCGCCAATGGCGGGGAGAGACTCTCCCCGCGGGCTCAGGTGTGCAACTCCAAAGTTTCCCTCTGCGTTTAGGAGTAATTGCGGGGGGTTTAAGTAGGGTTCTGGTCACCTGTTTCCACCGTCGCTCCTCTGTTGTGTTCTCGCTCCTGCCCTAGATGTGTGTGGATCCTCTGGGGGCGTCCGTTGGAAGAAAGCCGCTTGCGGGTACTAGGCTGCCCGTCGGGGTCGGAGAGTTTTCACCTATTTCCACATCCTCCCGGAGGAAAGTCCGTCCGCCTTCCGATGTATAGTCGCGTGGGTGTCTCAGACGTCCTGAGATGCTGTCTGGATATCCTTTGTCAAGCGATAAGTGTCCAAATAATTGTAGACTCGAAGGGCGAGAGACAAAGAGGACTACTCACGGCGCCATCTTGGAAGAATCTCAAATATGTTTCGCATTGTATCATAGAAATAAATATTTCATCATAAGACTTTTTTTCTCATTCAACAGAAATTTGTTTATCACCTTGTAAATGCCCTTTAGGAATTCGCCATCTAGCAAAGAAAACAATAACAACAAAACAACAATAATAGCAGCTAACAATTGCATAATGGTTATTACGTGCCTGGCACTGTTCCAATCACAGATAGAATCGCTGGCCTTGCTATCTTTCTGTTCATAGGCTTCGGCAATTTCTCTTCGGAGCAAGGATGGAAAATCATAAAAGTAGAAACTGAGGGAGATTTTATTTTTCTGTGATGTGTTTATTCCCTTGTGGGAAACATTTAATACAACAATATTCTTCAGGCATATTGTGAATTTTGATTGTGGGTTTGAATGCCACATTAACCTGATAAATGCTGATGTCATTTTAGCTCACTAAAAATTTTCTTAGACAATTAACGCCCTGTGAAGTTTTTTTCTAATCCAGTGGTTCTCAAACTTTAGCAAGGAACAGAATCATCCTGGCAGGTTTGTTAAAACAGGTTTCTGGGTCCCACCCCAAGATTCTGATTCAGTGTGTCTGGGGAGGAGGGAGCTGAATTTGCATATTTAGCAACTTCCCTACTGCTGAAGATGCTGCTGGTGCTGCTGATCCAGGCACCACAACCTCAGAACCATTGATTGAATCCATGATCATTAACTAAAAACTCTCAACCTGACAAAATTCTCTAAAAGGATGTCATTATTGCCATGGGAGGAAAGACAACAGAGTACATGATTATAAAGGTTCAACTAGTTGGTACATTTAGAAAAACACTAGAATCAGTTTTTCAGTTGTGCTGTGCACTTGTGATTATTTTTACTTCAGGTCTGTTTGGCAAAATTTCTCATTAGTTAGGAAAATGTGCATGTGGTCCGTGTATACACTATTACATGTTTGTGTGTATGTATATATGTATATATATCACAAAGTTATTCTCAACTGTAATCTAATGCACAAATTCGAGGCTCCAATGGAACACTCATTTTTTTAAATAAATTCATTGATTATTTGTGGAAACTGAACAGCATAGTTATGTTAAAAGGTCTTCACGTTAACAGAGACATTTAATTTTCTCAAAATTTTGTAACTCTCTGAGGCTCCCCCTAGCGTCCTTAACTGGATATAAAACGTAATACAGATCTTGGATTTGACGCTTTCGGCAGTGAACTTAGAGATATCTCAAAAGGATGAAAATATTGCTTTAAGATATTCCTTACTCAGTATCAGTATTTTTTTAAAGTGTTCAGGATAATGCAAAATGAGGATTATACTCAGATAAAAATTAATCTTCTAAACGAAAGTGTACAGCTCAAGCATCTAAACTATTCTTCTGGCAATAGGTACATTCAAATGGTTATTGAGAAATTTCTGTGCAGGTTGTAGTTTGTGGATGACTTGTTTGAGCCATGATTATACATGTGATTTACAAGAATTGTGCCAAGTTCTTTAATTTTGAAGTGGCTAGATAATACCCCTTGTTGGAATTCTCTCTCCGGATTTAGATCCATTCACGGCCTGGATTTTTAGAGATCAAGACTAGTTCTCAGCCTTCGAGTCCCTTCCTTCTACATCAGTGCTGTCCAGTAGAATTATAATGTGAGTCACATATGTAACTGTAAATTATAGTACTGTATTTTTATAGTCATATTTTTAAAACGTAGAAACATAAATTAATTTAATAAGATTTTATTTAGCACAATATTTCCAATGTCTTCAAATTACAAGATGTATTTTAAGCTTGCATCATTTTTCAATTCAGACTAACCACAATCTGAGCGCTCAACAGCCACATGTGGCTAGTAGCTACCATCCTGGATAGGGCAGTATTAGCTCACGCGGGTTATCATTTCCTCTTATGCATTTGCTTGAAAGGAAAACTGTAAGCACTTGTCATAGACTCTAAGAAGATGTTTTACTTTTAGTTAAATAACACTAACTAAGACAGGAGCACTATTCACAATGCAGAGAAATGGCTCTAGGTTGCAGAGGTTTTGACACATCGACAGTATCCCCAGAGAACAGCCAGGAAAATGAACTCAGAGGCTAGGGCCAGATGATGCGGGGACATGCATATTGACAAGCTTCAACACTCTTTGCATCAGCTTTACAGTTTTATGAACCTGAACGTCTGCTTCTTTTTAAATTGCTGAGTCCAGATATATAGTACAATTGCTCCGTCACCTGCCACCAAACAAGAAAGGATGGTGGATGGACATCTGTCAGCTTTTACCCTTATTACACTACTTACCCCTATTTAAAATGGCTTTCCTTGAGCCAGAACACCCATTTCATAGCAACTATTATTATGTGAAACCATATTCGTTATTTCTTTAGTTGTTTATTGTTTTTCTCCATTTAATGTGAGCTCCATGAGATTAGTGACTTGACTTTCCTATTTAGGTTACGTCCCTAGAATATATGCTGCACGTGGTAGGTGCCCAGTTGAATAAACGAATTAAATTTTTTTAAACCTGAATGAGTTCTTTAAACGTCAGGAAATATTTTTCTCTGTCGTTCCTTTAAAATATAGTGCTTGTTTTACACAGTCTTTACTCATTCTCCCTTTCCATCTTTCCTCTGGCATTGTCTGGTGGACATAGTAGGGATGCAGTGGAGACCATCATTCTTTTCCAACTCGCTTGCCCTAGGCAATTCCACCTAATTCCATATCTTAGCCAACTTAGTTACTGAATGGAAATGGTTGACTTTACTTACTTCATAGAGTTGCTGGAATGATTGCTTATGGCATAATGTATAAAATTACAAATGCCCCAAAATACTAAAGTGTGTGTGTGTGTGTGTGTGTGTGTGTGTGTGTAATCATGCATGGATATTGGACAGAAGAGACTCTTCCTTCTTCCTTTAAAGGTTACCCATCTGTAAAGTCAACCCTGTTTCTAGATTACATTTGCTCTTTCTCTTCTCAAGAGTTTATACGGCTTTCTCATGAAAGTGTTACTCATTTGGAAACTTACCTGCATGCAAGTTTGCAACAGTATATAACTGTGTCAAATATAGATATAATTACCAGCGTGGTAGAAAATTCCTGATGGGCATAATTCAGGGCCATGATTAAGGGAAGAATCTAATAAATTCCCACTTACTGGATTTGTGTCTGCATTTCAAATAGTCTTCTAACTTGTTCAGTGTGATTCATAATTTTAATGTTCTCATCAGTATACTTATTTAAAGTCTTACAGAGGACATATTAGACAATAATAATTTTCATAGCTGATTATATGGTTTTTATTTTAAAATTAAAATTATGTATAAAACTTGGTTGAAAAGCATGGCAAAAGGAATATAAGAATATAATATTTAACGAGGAAAATATTAATACTAATTTTCTGATTTTTAAGAAAAACAGAGTTTGGAAAATGTTCCAAATGTTATCATTTAAAATCAAGATCTCTTGCATATAGATATTTTATGTGAAAATATGTATGTATATATCTTTGAGTTGAAGATATACTTGGCATTCTTTAAGTATCAATTAAAAGGATTATAATTGCTAATAAGATATTTTTACTAGGTCACCTAATTTGAAAGCGAATTTCATCTTACCCAAGTGAATACATGAGATCTTTTAGAAAGTAAAAACGACGTTTGTTGTCCTGTGGTAATTTACTTTAAAACGTATCCAAACAAATGAATAAAACTAACAGGTATTAGAGTTCCAAATTATCTGATGCTGGTGGTTAACATTTAGTAAATCCATATTTTAACAGATTAAAATATTCTCTCCTGAACAGATAGTTCAAGACTAGTCTAGGAATCATGTCCTAAGCACCTTGGACCACTGCAGTGCTTGAGTAGAGATGCACGTAACAGTCTCTTAAACAGTGTCCTCTACACACCCCTTAAATGGCAGAAGAGCGTGATATTAAAATGGGAGAATTTTTTTCCTCAACTGGTTAGTTATAATAATCTTTAAGAATATTTTATTAACATGGTAACTTCTCAGTATTAAATCCAAATCAGTATTAAATTAAAAAAACAACCAACACAACCTATCCAACCAGGAGTGAAGTCAAAAGACTGAAACATATGATTCACTGCCAATCACAGGCAAGACCCACATCCAGAAGTTTCTTAAAAATTTATAGTTGTGATGTATTTGAAGAAAAATTTTAATCTGGCTAAAGTGTGTGTGTTTTTTTTTTTTTTTTTTTGGTGAGGAGGATTGGCCTTGGGCTAACATCTGTGCCAATCTTCCTCTATTTTGTATGTGGGTCACTGCCACAGCATGACTTGATGAACAGTACGTAGGGCCATGCTGGGATCCAAACCCTCAAATCCCAGGACACCAAAGCAGAGCACATATACTTAACCACTGCACCCCTGGACTGGCCCCATAAAGAATTCTTTATCCTCTACCTTTATGTAGACATCAGGATCTCAGGGGAGTAGCAATAAAGGGTATGTTCTGGGTTATGGAAAAACATTTGGATTTATAATTGATATCACACAACACACATACAGTAAAATACCATGAATATTGAAAAAAAGTGTAAGTATATAAAAGTACAAGGGGTAAGCTCCCATGTATTATAAATGGCTGATTTTTAACCTGTATGTACCATTAGGCTTAGAAATAACCAAAATTTTAAAGAGTTTATATTCTTACTCAATCTTGAGATAAAAGTCAAAAACAAAAGTTGCCAGACAAAAGTATGCTAATCTTGTTTTAACAAGTAATTGAACTTGATATCAGTTTCCCAACCATACTATGCAAAATCCTGAATCCTTAGCACTCTTTGTTGATATTAAATCCTGACATTTAGTATAGGTGCAGATTTTGACAAGACTAATAATACTATTTATACATGTAATTATTTAAATTACCCATACTGCCTCAGTTTAATTGTGTTCACTAAATTGGCATGCATAATTTATGACATCAATGCTGTCAACCATCAATCTACATTTCAGACAGCAACACATCAACTAAATGACAGGGTAAAATGTTTGAGTTGATTCCAAAAAGAACTTCAACTTCTGAGGATGGAAGTTTGTATCATATTTATGTATCAAAGGGAAATATATTTTTGGTGATTTTGTAGAAATCTCTTCAGGACTCCTTCCAAAAGATCATAATTATGGTAATCTAAGGAAAGAGAAGAACCCATAGAATAAGGAGTGTTAATTTTTCTTAATTGAGATATAATTGAAATATAACATCATATTAGTGTCAGGTGTACAACATAATGTTTGATATTTTTAAATATTACAAAACGATCACCACAGTAAATCTAGTTAACATCCATCACCACACGTAGTTACAAATTTTTTTCTTGTTCTGAGAACTTTTAAGATTTACTCTCTTAGCACCTTTCAAACATACTTATTTATTTTATAACTAGAAGTTTTACCTTTTGCCTCCTTTCACCAAGTTTGCACATCCTCCATCCCCTGCCTCTGACAACTACCAATCTGTGCTCTGCAACTATGAGTTCAGGGTTTTTGGGTTTTATTTGTAGATTCCACATATAAGTGAGATCATATAGTACTTGTCTTTTTCTGTTTGATTTATTTCACTTAGCGTAATACCCTCAAGATTCATCCATACTGCCACAAATGACAAGATTTCCTTCTTTTTATGGCTGAATAATATTCTTTCTTCATTCATCCTTCAATGGACACTTAGGTTGCTTCCACATCTTGGCTGTTGTAAATAATGCTGCAGTGAACATGGGGGTACAGATATCTTTTTGAGTTAGTATTTTTGTTTCCTTTGGATAAAAACCCAAGGAGTGTTAATCTTTATTTGTGTGGGCCATCAACCACTTTGGATGTCCTGTGGAGCTTTTGGATATGTTCTTCAAATAATGTTTTTAACTACATATACTAAAATACCTTCAGGCACAAATCATATTGAAATATAGTTATCAAATTATTATATGATTAACTATGTGGTATGATGTACATGGAATTTGTCGTCAACACATTAAATGCCAAGATCTAGTGACAGGTCTAATAACTAATAAAGCTTCAAAATAATGATGATCATAAAGGATATACTGAGATATCTGCGACAATTGTCATATAATAGGAGAATATCTGTGATGTCTAAGCCATAGATACTGCTAATAGTTCTGTAGCTTGTTGTCTAATTTAGAGAAGTTAATGAAAATAAAGATGATTTTTTCCCCATTATCACAAATCCCCTGAATTTTATCTGCAAACTGCTCAGGTGGCTGTGGACCCAAGGTTAACAACTCCTGTCACAGAGTAAGTCTTGTATTTAAATCGACCTATTTTATATTTCTTTTCCTTAAGAGTTACACCATCAGTTTATTTATTTCAAAAGATAAGCATTGTGCATTTTTTCAGCATATATCAGGCAAAGTAGTTGGAGATATTTTCCCTAATCAAATAATGTAGGAGAATGTTCAAGAACTATATTTTAATGTAATTTTCCTTAATTTTATTTTCACTGTTGTAGCAATGTACATGTGGCTCTCTGCATGAATATGTTCTGGAAATTGAAAGTGTTCTGGAATTCATGGTGTCAATCAAAATGCCGAGTTATCTACGAGAAGGGTTTAGCAATCCAAATCATATTACACAGAGCTTGGTACTCTGCAATATTGTTGTTATATTTGCATTTATACATGAAGAATGCAATAAATAGCTTAGAACATACTATACTATTTTTTACAGGAAGATGCCACATTTTTAAGGAATATATTAAAACAAAATAAGAACATTTCTTTAAAAAAAAAAGCCAGAAGTACCTGTATACTTTAAATAATATTCGTTCCCCTACTTTTCCTAGATTAAATTAAAATGTGCTCTGCAAGATGGAATACAAAATGCATCCTTCAAGTGTTGAATAAGATGTCAGGACACACCAGTTTGGGGTTGTTTTTCCAGTACAGCTAATTTGTACTTTTTAAGCAGTTCATGCATGTATATTAGCTATCCTGTTCATACTGAAGATTTGTTAAAGGCAGTCTTACATGATTGTAGAGATCAAGTGTAATTCTCAGATAATAGCTTTGAGATATGAACAGGATCAACATTACATCAAAAATTTTATCAAAAAACCAAAAGTACTCCTCCAGCCATTTATACCTTCTGTATTAGTTTCCTCTCATTGCATAGCAAATTACCACAAAATGAGGGGCTTAAAACAGCACTCATTTATTGCCTCACAGTTCCTTACGTCAGAAGTCCAAGTGCAAGTTCACAGGGTTTTCTTCTCCAGCTTTCACACTGAAAATGTTTGCCAGGCAGAAATCTATTCTGGAGACTCTGGGAAAGACTCCACTCCCAAGTCATTCATGTGGTTGTCAGAACTCAGCTCCTTGTGGTTATAAGATTGAGATCTGCATTTTCTTCATGACTCCCAAGAAGGAAAAAAAGATGTTGAAACTATTTTATATACACTCACTAGTCCCATCAACAAATATTTATTGACTAGTACCTTATGCCAGTTATTATTCCTAGCCTTGCAAATGCATTAGCAAACACACAGTTATTGCTCTGAAAGAGTCTCGTTTACAAACACATCATAATCACCAATAATTAAAAGCAATAAACTCAACTAGTAAAACAGCTGACCAAATTTCAACACAAATTTATTGTGAAACTACCATGTGCCATTCACTGTGCCGGATGCTGAAAACACACATGAATAATACAGTTCCTAACTTTTTATAAAACAGAACAACAGCTATTTTACAGCCGTTCATCAGCAGACTGAACAATATCTCTTATTTTTTATGTATGACATTAAGAAAGTTCTTAATCTCAGCTTTCTTTCCAAAGCTGGTGGCTTTAATCATTGATAGATAGAGATTGGTTAATGACACAAGAATATTCCAAGCACGCCTGAAAAATGAGACCATCAGTTTAGATCTGAGGGCACTTCTGAAATAGCTGCATTTAAGGTGCCAGGATCTTGATGGAAGATGAAGATGAAATGGAATGGAAGATCAAGATGATGAAATTGGAAGGAGATGATTCTTTCCTACTAAATAATCTGATCAGATAACTGAAGGTACTGTTAATCACCTTGAAATGGATGAGCCTCCTATGTAAATTATATATGGCAAGAGCTAATGATCAGCTTCCTAATGGTTTTCAGAAATTAAGTGGTTTCATCAAGATTTTTCAGAATTAAGGCAATTATTCAGATATTATGATGTATATCACTTTAAATTTCCAGACCATGTTCATGCAGAGAGTCACATGTACATCACTAAAACAGTAAAAATAAAATTAAAGGAAAATTACTTTAAAATATAGCATTCTTTCAGAAATAATATTAAAAATAAATTTTATATTTAAAGTAAATATGAATTGGAGAAGTAAAAGTAGATTTGAGTTGCTCTTTCTTAACTATTCTTGTACTTATGATGTTTGCCTTTTATGATTTCTGAAGATATTTTACCAGATATTTTAAATTATTTTTAAAAACAAGCATATAGTGGCAGCTATTGTAATTTTTTAATGCATAAAAATAAGAGGAATAGAGCTCAGAGTAAATTGCCCCATTTTTCATAAAAATAAACAATTTTTTAGAAAGAAAAGGAAAGAAAGAGAAGGAATAATACAAATATTGTTAAGAAAGTAGCATACGATCAGAGAATAAAGTGTGTTGTAAACATTTATCAGAAATCCTACAGTAAAGCAGTAGCATAATTTCGTCTTACTGAATCATTTAAAGCTAGAGAAGGGAGACTACTAGAAGATCCAGTCCAAGAATATGTAAGAACCTCTAGCTTTTCTTTCTTGGAAGAATAACCTGAGATATTGAGACTCTTTTTCTAAGGTTGCAGAGATAGTTGAGAGTGGGATCAGATCCAAATCTGGTTTGGTTGCCCTCAATTTAATGCCTTGCTCTCACTCCCTGAAAAGTAAGACTTGAACCAAATCACAGGACTGTTTAGGACTTTAAGGGAGGAAAAATTTTTCCTCGCCCTTCTTGGTTCTTTGGCTGGTATAATAATTAAATTAACATAAGACAGATTAACAGGAGGAAAAAAATTACATATGTACTGGGGCCCCATAAGACTATGATGCTCAAAGGAGGGACCAAAGGCAGGTTTTAGACAAAAAAACAATACATTTGTGAAGGATTGACAGGAAACTTAGGCTTGGGTACCAATTAGTGAAGAAACTAAGCAGAGCTTTTTACCTAGCCTGCTTGGACCTGAATTCCCTATCTCTGGTGATAAGGATGTCTCTCTGCCTCCAGTGCAGGGTGGGTACTTTTCTCAGGGAAGATTTATTTCCTGCTTTCAGGAGGACAGAGAGGAGAGTCAGAGCACGCTTCTTGCACAATCTGTTTCTCAAGTAACTTTAATTCAAAATAATCAATATGCCAAAATGGCATATTTTGGGGCGACCTGCCTTGAACCCATCAGGACTGGTGGCGAAATTATAAGTCATCCTTTGGATTTAAACTCTCATCATCATTCTGGATTATCAGGAAGAAAAAACAAAGAACAAAGGAAAATGAGAAGAAACTAATACTAATGGAGTGAAAAATACGTACTTGCCCCTGTTTCTAAGTCATACTCCCATATGTAATATGATTCCTAAAGGGCCCTATCCAAAATTTTATTATTGACCATCCTTCTGGTCACTTTCTATCCCCTTATTTTGTTTTACTTTCATTCATATTTATTAACTATAGTGATTTTTGGTGATTTTTTTCTACCCCTCCTCCACCACCATTAGACTATAAACTCCATTAGGGCAGAATAGTGCTTAGTACAGAGTTGGAGCTCAATGAATGAATGCATAAGTAACTTTCAGTTACATGCTAAATGATATTCCCAACTTTGCTTTGAGTTAGACATTGCTCACTGACTTTTACAAATGGAAAACCCAGAGAGTCTGTTACTTGTGTGGCATCACAGTTGAAAAGTGGCTGAGCTGGTTTTCGTTGGAAAAAATAGTCACAGAATAATAATTATAATATTAACCACTTTTGTGTGGAAAATCTATATACAAACTGGGAAAGGATTTAGAATGCAATATGTGCATATAAACTAGAAATTATATATCATGTATGTTATTACATTTTCCTTTCTGCAAGTATAAAGTTCTCACAAAAAGTATATTTGAGTCTTGTAATTTATAAAAGGATAGTATTTTTTTACACTGATACCTATATGATACCTACCTCTGTGTATTTTCCAGTAGTCAGGGGACTAAGATTGATAAAGAATAGTTCATTAAATAACCATGTGTAATGAGAAGATAGGATTATGAAATGTTTTGATAATAAAACTTTCACAAAATGAATAATTTAAATCTGAACGACACCTACAGATTATATATGGAACAATAAGCATATTAAGTTAAATAAACTTCATGTATCATACATAAAGGCAAGACCACTGAAACCATATGTGGTTTCTTGTAAAATTATTTATGCTGTCTTATGAATGCAAGAATTCTAAATGTGAGTCAAAATAGAAGTTGTTGCAGGTCAGAGGCATTATCAGCATTAAGCTACCCAAAGAAACACATTACACAGGTATTTTGGCAAGCTGTATCCTCCAAGTTTGGATAGGAAAATACATTTGAAATTCAGCAATTGGGTCCCAACCCTTCCTCCGTATGACTCTGAGCCACATATTCCACTCATCTCTGAATGTTTAATACATAAAACCAAAAGGCACTAACCGTGTTCTGTAACTATGAGGAGGCAGCTCACGTTGGTAATCAGCATTAACATGCTGGCTGCTGTAATATACACAAATCCTGCCTTCAGAGCCAAAGCAGAGAATGTTTATTTATTGAAAGTATGTTAGGAATAAAGATGCGTCTTTTCAAGATTAAAAGGAGAGAAGAGTAAGGCCCTGTTATAGTGAGTATTTATTTAGAGAAGGCAACTATAAACCTAAGAATAAGCCCAAAAACTTACATTTGTCTTTAATTGTTCTCCTCTAGGATGGTAGAGTTTTAACATCCTTACAAGGTATTCCATTATCAATAATCTTACAGGAAAACTAAATCAAGATGGAACAATGCTTAGAGCGTTATTGTGTAGTCACAATCAGTGGTACCAGTATCCCCATAAGTAATAAGAAGGAAAATATTTTAAGAGTATAGCTAGAGTACTGTTGAAGAGCAGCACATCTAGAAATTAGGAAAGACATTCAAGAGTCCAATGCTTTCACTGAGCAATGCTCTCACTTTGAGCAGTGCGAAGATTGGAGAAATTGGGCAGCAGGTGGAACTGGCTCCAACATTTACTGATTAGACAAGCATGGGATGAATCCTTCAACTCTGAGCCTTGGCTTCATCATTTGTAAAATGCAGGTAAAGATCACAAGCTGAGAAAACACAGATGGTCCTCAAAATAAATTTTTTCCTCACTCCCATTGGAACTTGAATTAAACTACTAGGCAATCAACAGAATGTGGTCAAAATGGAAAAATCTGCCTTTGATGACAGAGTTCTGATGCCCCTTAGTTCTGATGCCCTGGATTTAAGGCTATACTTTCATAAAAGGAAGACACAACCTATTCACACAGTCACTGTGATGTGCCATTAATAAAGATGGTATCAGAGACATCAATTTTAACAGCTAGCATCATAATGCCAAATAGTGTATAATAGCAAAGCCCTCATTTTGGCTTGATTGACGTATCACATGAAGAGAATTGCTCTTAATAAAATTATAACAGAAGTGTTTAAAGCCCTTTGTCAATTTGGCAGTGACATTATCTGTACTATTGTAACAGGATAAATATTTATACTAAAATTTATATTGAAACCTCTTAGCCATTCAGCTAGTGGTACTGGAGCAATTGGACATCCACAGAAAGAAAAATAAATTTAACCTAGACCTCACACCTTATGCAGTGAGTCAAAATGGATCAAGGACTCATAAGTGAAAATGTAAAACTATTAAATTTTTAGGGAAAACCAAAGGAGAAAATGTTCAAGATCTAGGGTTAGGAAAAGAGTTATTTAGAATTAAAACAAGAAGAATAATCCATAAATGGAACAATTAATAAATTGGACCAAAATGAAACAAACTTTTGCTCTGTGGAAGACCATGTGTGTGAGGAGAATGAAAAGAAAAGCTATGGAATGGGAGAAAATGATTGCAAACCACATATCCAACAAAGTACTATGATCTAGAGTACATAAACAATGCTCAAAACTCAACAGTAAAAAAAATCCAATTAGAAAATGGGCAAAAGGCGTGAGCAGACATTCCATGGAGGAGGATATACAAGCCATAAATAAGCTCGTGAAAAGATATTCAACATCCTAAGTCATCAGAGAAATTCACTTAAAACCACGATGAGATCACTACACACCTCTCACAACAGCTAAAATAAAAAATAGAGGACAAAACATTTGCAAGGATGTGATGTAACTGGATCACACATGCTTTGCTGTTGAGAATGTGGAAATGGCAACACTACTCTGTAAGACGATTTGGCAGTTTTTTATCAACTTAAACATGTAATTACCAATTCCCATGTGACCAAACTCTTGTACGCTTGAGCGTTTTTCCCAGAGAAATGAAAACTTATATTCATGTAAATACTTGCAAATTTGTACATGAATATTTATAGCAGCTTTATTGATAATAGTCAAAAGCTAACCCAGATATCCTTCAGTGAATGAATGGTTAAATTGTTGTGCACACCTACTTTGGAATATTACTCAGCAACAAAATGGTACGGATTATTGATAGATGCAATGACTTGATGGTATTTCCTGGGGATTACACTGAGTGAAAAAAAGGTTGCATACTGTATAATTCCACGTATATAACATATTTCACATGTCAAAATTTTAGAAATGGGGAACAGATTTGTGATTGCTAGCGGTTAGTGATGGGATGAGGGGGCAGGAGGGAAACGAGTGTCGTTATAAAAGGGCAGTTCAAGGGACACTTGTGAATATAGAACTCTTGAATAAGGTAGTAGATTAACGTGAAGTAAAATTGTATAAAATTAAATACATGCACACGCACACACGAATGAATACAGGTTAAGCTAGGGAAATATGAATCATATGGATGGATTATATCAATGCCAATATCCTAGTTGTGATTTTATACTAAGTCTAAATGTTACCATTCTAAACGTTACCATTGTGGGAAACTGGGTAAAAACTACACAGGATCTCTCTGCATTTTTTTTTTTTTACAGCTACATGTGAATCTATAGTTGTCTCAATAAAAATTTTCAATTAAAAATGTCTTGGAGCCAGGGCTGGCCCCGTGGCCGAGTGGTTAAGTTCGCGCGCTCCGCTGCAGGCGGCCCAGTGTTTCGTCAGTTCGAATCCTGGGCGCGGACATGGCACTGCTCATCAGACCACGCTGAGGCAGCGTCCCACATGCCACAACTAGAAGAACCCACAACGAAGAATACACAACTATGTACCGGGGGGCTTTGGGGAGAAAAAGGAAAAAATAAAATCTTTAAAAAAAAAAAAAAATGTCTTGGAGCCGGCTCTATGGCATAGTGGTTAAGGTTCGGCATGCTTTGCTTCAGCGGCCTGGGTTTGTGGGTTCTGATCGCAGATGTGGACCTACACCACTCACTAGCCATTTTATGGAGGCAACCCTCGTACAAAATCGAAGAAGATTGGCTCAGATGTTAGCTCAGGGCTAATCTTTCTCACCAAAAAGAAAAAAATAAGCCTTAATCACATGACTTTTTTTAAAGTAAATTGTTAAGTTTTGTTTTTATTGATGCCGTTGTTATAAAATTCAAGGTATTCAATTACATGAAGATGGGGAAAAATGTGGGGAAGAATTGTGAATTACCATATCTAAAATAAAATACAATATAATCATTCAGTAATTAATTCCTAATTCTTTAAAACTTCTGTCAATTACTATTCCATAGTCTTTTAAAATACTTTATTCTCTATGACCAAGCAAGAACAATCAAGAAAGTACATAAGCTAAGTTTGAAACACAACAGATAGAAAATCATTCTAATTCCATTATTCTATATTTGAATGTCGTTAAACACATCAAAGGCAACCAAAACTAACTCACAACCGTGAATTACTCTTTCTCTGTAAGGCCTTCCCATTTGATCTACGAAAATAAAAAAATTATTTTAAAAAGTCATCTATATTGGGGCTGGCCCCGTGGCCGAGTGGTTAAGTTCGCGCGCTCCGCTGCAGGCGGCCCAGTGTTTCCTCGGTTCGAATCCTGGGCGCGGACATGGCACTGCTCGTCAGACCACGCTGAGGCAGCGTCCCACATGCCACAACTAGAGGAACCCACAACGAAGAATACACAACTATGTACCGGGGGGCTTTGGGGAGAAAAAGGAAAAAATAAAAAAAAAAATCTTAAAAAAAAAAAAAAAATTTCTTCCCTAAAAAAAAAAAAAAAAAAAAAAGTCATCTATATTACTGATTTTGAAATGGTTTACCAAAACACTGTAACTCTCATAGTACGTTCCCTATCTTTTCTGAGATGAGAATATATAGCTTATGATACAAGTTAAAGGGACATTTCACACACTTCTTCCTCCTCTATTTCCTGCCTAATTCACTCTTTAAATACTTTAACTTACCAAAGCAATTGTTTATAAAGTTTATAATTAAAATTATAAATTGTTTATAATTGTTTATAATTTTCATCAGAAAATCATTTTCTGTTAACAATATGAGAGCTGAAATAGGTAAATTTCTTCTTTTTAATTATACAAATATTTGCCCAATTCTTGAAGAATTAGAAAAGATAATTAAGCAAGAAAAAACAAAATAAAACATTTTAGGCCAATAGAGATATACCTATTAGAGTTCCAGAATAAAAATTGCATTGAATATTGGCCTTTTTACCCTAATGAATAAAAGAAGTTTAAAAAAAAGATGCCCTGGAGTTTTTCCAAAATAAATCTTCTAAAAATGTGTTTCTATATCTTGGCTAAAAGTGCTGTTTGTAGGGGCTCTTGGTCTGCTCCTTGGAACGAACTCAGTTACTCCATCTAGAACACTGCTTGCTTCATAACATGTGCACTTCTCTAGCTGCCTAGAATTGCCTGTCTGGAAAGGAAGAGGGGCCCCATCAGTATCACTCTGGTATCAGTGGTAACTGGAACCTAGCAAACAGTTTTATAAATCAGAATTTCTCTTATAGTTTCCACTCAAATTAAGCAGGGATATATACAACACGTCTTGGAGACTTTACACATTTCACTGAAAGTCTTAGTCCAGATAATAATTAACAGTTGTTTACAAAAAAAGAGAAACTTAAACTGGCCCTAAACATCAATGATGGTCTCTTAGTACTAAAACAAAATTGATCGCCTGTGTAAAAGGCCATGGTTTAATTGATTCTATGAGTAGATGCTAAGTTCTGGCTCATCTCATCTACCTAAATCCACTTACTGTGTCGTAAAGGTATTATTGCTAAATAAATGGCTCATTGGCGTGAATGTTGAGGGTGAAGAAGATTGGGCAGAAAGAAATTGTTGTGTGACTATAGCACAAATAAAGACGTTTGTGAATAAACCCAAGGAGATATAATTTTGAACTTAAAAAGCAGTATGTGGATAATTGCACTTTAGAAGTAACCTAACCTATCTAATTATCTAATCAAGGCTTTCCTTTTATTAAACATCATACCTTAGAATCAACGAATAACTTATAGTCTTAAGACAACCAAGTGGTGACCTTCTGTGTGAATATTTTTCTATATAAATTCCTATTAGAATAAGACATCAGAAATTTAATTTTACACTAAGCATCTTTTAGAAGAAACTGGTTAATAATTGAATCTGGACCAGCCTACTCCAGGAAGTCTTTATTGCTGTTATGCTGCCCAAATGCTGGGCGGTTTCAGTACTTCCACATGGGAGTATGTTTCATAGAAATCTTGACTTTGTGCACCTACTTTACTACAGAGAGTATGAATTAGTACAGTACTGTACAGTTCGAGAACTGCCCTGCTTGCCGAAGGGATGGACAGTTGAATTTTGAAAGCTATCGACCAAGAAGCTCAAGCTTAACCCTTAGAAAAGTTATAAATCATCAAATAGATAGCTTTTACATTCATACAAGCAGAAGTTGAATAGGAGGAGCCAGCATAGGCTCAGGAGAAACAAGCTACGTAAAACCGACGAGATTTCCAAGGCTAATAAATCAGCCTAATTTCATGTATATGTGCACTTGTACTTCAGCAAGGCATTCTACGAATCACATTGCAAGCTTGTAAACCGGTCGAAAATAAATAGGCTGATTAAAATATTTGAGTGGATTTAAAATTTGTTGAATGGCCGTACTAAGCGTTTTCAATAATGGAGCTAATCTTTCCAAAATATTTATATTCAAGGGTGTACAAGTGCTCTATTTTTATCTTCTTTAACATTTTCAGAAATTTTTCAAAGTTTCAGATGAAGACAACAAAGATGTAGATCAGATATGTAGATTAAACCAAATTCTTAGAGCATAACCCTCAACTCAGTGTTAGGATTCACATCTAGGATTGCTTGGGTCTGATAGCTTCTCTAACTATATTTTAATATTCTTGATAAGTGCAATCAAGCATCAAAATCAAGATAAAATTGAGCTGGAAAAAATTTAAACCATTTCATGGAAGAGTCAAAAATAAGTGATTAGTCACATGAAAGGCCCTGGAATGTCTAGTTGTATATGAACTAACAGTATAATCCGGATATTCTAATATGCAGAATTCTTCCATAGAAGAGTCTGGCGGGCAGATCAGAGCATCAACATTCAGGGTAAGATTGAAGTAATAGATTGCCCAGAGAAGGGAACCAGGAATAATGGGAGCTTTATAAATCATAGAAGCAGCTGAGGAAATTGAGAGTATTTAGCCCAGGGAGTTAAAGAACAATGGGAGATGTGCCAGCTATCCTCAAACGTTAAGTGCTCTATCCTATTCAGGTAGAAGTAGATTGTTTTCCCTCCTTGTTTGGCAGGGGCAGCCTAGTAGAAAACACAAATTGGAAGATTTAGTTTGGTTCATTACAAAGAACTTTATCGTAAGTAGGAGCGTCCAGCAGTATAATGGAGGCTTTGTCTACATAGGATGATTGTCTTTCAAGGATTCTGTAGACAGGATCTCATTATTCGGAGAGAATCCAGACTAGATATCTTCTAAGAGTCTTTCCAACACAGTCATTTAATCACTAGGATGTACTGTATATATGATCTATAAATTTTGTGACTTGTGGCAGAATATAAGTTTTCTGGAAAAGAAGGGAGTCCAGTCTACTGGAGAAATAAAAGAATGTTTTTATTTTTCTTTTATAAAAAAGGTACATACATTTTTCCTTGGTACATATGCTAGGTTAGCTTCATTATGTTGTATGACCTAATTTTGCCCTAAATCTATAGAACTACCACATCCCCTAGCACATTGTGGATCAGTTTTTAGAAACTAGAATTCAAACAGTAAACACACTGTAATATCGTGGCAGGAAGTATGATTAAACCAGAACAAAACTCTGCAAAGATTAATGGAGGAACATTTTTATGGTGTGTGTTTTCTACATGATATTTGCTATAAAACATCCAAGATTCCACTGAAGGTTTCTAAGCTCTGTGGAATAGAAATAGATTGATAGCATCTTCAGGCTCTTGATAAAAGAAGGGCAATCTAAGTGTAATTATTTCAAAAGTCTCTGGGGGAACAGAGAGATATGTCTCAAATGGCACATTATCTAAAATAAAGTCTGACATACCTTGGGGAAAGCAATAGGGGCTCCTTTTACTATTACAGTAATATTAACTTGTTTTTGTTTTTGTCTCTGCATCTGTGACTTGATGTCTCTCCTCCTTGTTTGTTTCTTTTTTAGACTAAAAATAAAATTATAACAATAGAAACAGGGAAGGGAGGGAAGAAGAGAGCAGTCAGGAGATTAGGAAATGGCTAATCTCAAAATTCATTTTACACCTACCACTTTTGAGGAGGTCCCATTTTGTTATACTGGACTATTTCATATATTAAAGAAAATAAACAAATAACTTTCAGTAAGAATAATTATGTATATTTTATATTCTTACCTCTATTCAATATAAATATATTTTCCATGATTTTACATGTGCAGCTAAATATGGAATAAATATATCATTTAAGAATGATTAAAAACCAAATAAATCATTGATAATTTAAAAATTCTATAAATTTACACTCCTTTGCAGTTTTAATGTGGTCTATTAATGCTTTGCTTTCCAAAGAAATATTTCTTGGACATCTGTCCCAATATTTTGTTTAGTGTATTATGGTAAATATTTATTATGTCTTACAAAGTTGAAAATAATATTTGATGCTAAAATAGCCTTTTTTATAAGGTTTTATTCTATAATTGTGCTAAAATAGTAATTTTAGAGGTTGAAATACATTGTCACAGATGTTCGTTATTCCTTCAAGTAAGACGTGACTCACTACGAATATTTCTTTTTCTAATTCACACTGTCCCATGCAGTACATGATCAGATGATCTATGTTACGTCAAATTCTGTCTACCACATTATAGAAAATTTCTTGAGCTTTTAACCTTCACAGAATTTATTTCCCAGAATTGGTGAATGACATCAGTAATCACCCAGTGAAAGTTGGAAGTCATCTTGATATCTCCCTCAGCATGTATAAAACATTTGTGACGAACAAATATTGATACTATCTACTAAAGATCTTTCAATCTGTTCTCTTTTCATCCACACAGGGTAGCTCAGCTCCAAGCCTTAATATTTCTTAGCAAAATTATAAACTCATTCCTCCCAACTGGTTTTCTTGCTTCCAGCTATTTCCTGCTCCGTCAAATGCTTTCAACCCCATGGAGCTATCAGAGTGATTCTCTTTAAAGAGAAAGTCCCTGTGTACGAATCCTCCATAGAGTTCTAAACACTTCTGGATGAAATCCAAACTTCTTAATATGTCATCTAAGCTATCTCATAATCCACTTTCTGTGGACTTCTTCAATCTACTGTCTTGTCACTCTGCCATAGGAATGTTACTTGCTCAGCATATAAAGCTGCCACGAGTAGCTCCCTCTCTCAACTCTCTGACTTGAACAATGATGATTTGTCTTCTTGGAGTGTCATACCATTCTGCCAACCTTCCCATACCTTGAGTGGGGAGAGAAGGATAGAATTTTGGAGGACTGGGTCTTGGCAAAAAGCTTCATAGTGAATGTGCAAGGACAGAATGGAAATAAAGTGTGATGGAAGAGTATTCACCTGTGTTAATCTCTGCAGCTTTAACTTTTGCAACATACACACACACCCTACTCCTATCCCTCTTCCCTCCAGATCAGTGGCTCTTAGTTGGGACAAATTTGCCTCCCAAGGGATATTTGGCAATACATGGAGTCAGCGCTGTTTGTCACAATTTGGGGATAGGGCTGCTATGGGAATCTAGTGGGTAGAGTCAGGAATGCTGCTAAACCTCCTATAATGCACAGGACAAGACAACCCCCTCCAAACACACACTCACACTGAATAAAGAATTATCCGGCTCAAAATCTCAATAGTGTCAAGATTGAGAACCTCTACTACATATACTAAACATTAAAAATAAAAACTATATTTTAATTCCTACAGCATGACACATTCTGTTTTTGTTCCAGTCCTTTGCAAATGCTTTTCTTTTTTCTTTTTGCCGAGGAAGATTCACCCTGAGCTAACATCTGTTGCCAGTCTTCCTCTTTCTGTATGTGAGCTGCCACCACAGCATGGCCACTGACAGACAAGTGGCATAGGTCCACATCCAGGAACCAAACACGGGCCACCAAAGTGGAGTGTGCCAAACTTAACCAGGCTGTGAGGGTGGTTAAGCTGAAAATGCTTTTATGTGAATCTGAAACTCCTTCTCTCTCTCTCTTTTTCTCCCCACCCACAGTAAGGTTTGCACAGCTAAATAATAATTCTGATGATCTCAGTTTAAATATTACTCTCTTTAGGAAGCCTGTTCTGATCCTTCCCTGTCTGTATTGAGTCTTTTATAATATGCACCCATGGCACTCTCGTCCTCCCACAATCACACACTTGTTATAAATATTCCTTTAACTGTAAAAGACTGTTTAAGTGTCTGTTTCATGGCAAAGAACAAGCTCCGTGAGGACACAGCCAGAGTCTGTACTGTTTATCATGAAATCCCCTTTGCCGAGAGCATTGCCTGTCTCTCAGTAAGAGTGTGATGTGCATTTGTAGGGAGGGAGGAAAAGTTAGATGCAAAGTGCCTACTTCATACCAATTATTAACAAAAGTTCATTTTTTATAGGATTTGCTCAGCTTAAGGAGATATGCTTTATAAAAGTTGAAAGGTGAAAATTAGTATCTTAAATCTCACTCTCTGCAATTAGTTACATTATAAAATGTGATTCATGTTTCTATCCAAAATATGTGTATTAATTGAAATTTTTGAAAAAAATGAGAGGATGTTATTGGTTTATTGGATTCTTCATAGTACTCGAGAGATCTCTCATGGAACGTTCCACTGGGGGATAATGGAGAGAGGATGGGGGGTGTGTGTGTGTGTGTGTGTGTGTAAATACTAAGAATACAGAATAGTTTGTGAATACTAATACTCTTCTAACACCTCTCCAATACTAAGTTTATTTCATCTCCTTCTAAGACCTGGGCAGATTGTCACAGAACATCCTAAAGCCACCTCAACAAATACTTCTCACTAGGATGCTTGACTCAAACTCAGAGCCTTCAAATAAGCTTATCAGCATGAGATCAGGAAGTTTACATATAACCAATACATTCTTTACTTCATAAGTGAGAAAAATTGTGGGATTTTGGTCCCTTCCTTGATAGTGGCTCTAAATCCCTGTATCTCAGGGCATCCACTTTGTCCTAGGAAGCATAAGCCATAGAAATATCAAATTAAGCACGGGAAAGTCCTTTTCACATGATTAAAGATGCTAATAAATGTGTTTTCAGATAAAGAAACAAAATCAGAGAACTCGATAGTATCTCTCATAATATTTGTTACCATTATCAGTAACTTGTGCCAGCACCATATCCCTTAGCGCAAAACAGAAGACAAAATCATTGTTCTTTCCGAGAGATTTTTTTTAATTTTTATGAAATACAGGCATAGAAATCAAATTATCATGTTTGCCCGCTCTTTCTGCACTGGAAGTTAAGGCATATTTATTAGCTACAACACAGCATTTCAAGCTGGCATTTGGATCATTTCAATAACTAATGTTTGTTTTATCAACAATGGTTTAATTTGACATGCTGCATAATGCATGTGCAATAACAGTGCCAGGTTTGATGGATAAATGCCTAGGAAAAAAATTCAAATTGGCTAATAAATAAAATTGAATTTCGAGACCCCATTTATTTTAAGGAAACTTGTCATGGGTTATTAACTGTACTAAATAATGGCTTGTTTATGTCTGTGCATAAATAATTTGAAACAAATCGGGGTGACATCGTTAGAAACTATCATACTTCAGTTACTGTTAAATGTTAAATAAAGTCACACTTCCTCAGCATCTAACCACCAGACCTGGTATTTTTCAGAAACAATTTCTCCTTATTAACAAGATTATCACAAAAATGCAACTGAAGTTCCATCCATTTAACATAAGTCTATTATTTAAACATTCAAAATTTCTACCAATGTGAAATTAAACTGAAAGTCTCACACTAGACCAGTGGCTCTTTCATCTCTCCACATATTACAGCTAACTGGGAAATTTACTTTATTTTATTTTAATTCTGAATGTTTTGTTTGTTATTCCTAGAGATTCTGAATCAATCGATCTGAGGTGATTTTTTGCTTTTTTAAAAATCAATTGTTTTGTTTTGTTTTTTTTTAACCCGCCCTAGGCAATTATAAATGGGAAGCCAGGATTGAAATTTCTGCTCTAACACTGAGTTCTGGTCACTAATGCACATTAATTTATTGGTCTCACCTGGGCAGTGAGACCAAATTGTTTAATATTAATAGTTGTCCCTTTTAACAAACAGTTTTCTGAGCATGCCTTTTGAACACGCTAAGGGGATTACCAAGATAGCCTTTGTTCTCAAGGAATTTATATACAGGAGCACAACTGACAGTACTAAAAGGGAAAGTAAGGAAATTGTCACAAGAGAAGTGCCCGCAAAGGCTTTATGAGATCGGATCTGAAGTAGGCAAGGACCAAAACAGGATTTTTGGAGTAGGTGGAATTTAATCAGCCTTGTCAATGTGTGGATGCATGCAGTGACCTTGTTAGTGCCTTCATACCTCTTAATCTCCCAATAATCCACGTAAATAAGATGAGTATCTTTACTTTATTAATAATAAAAACAATAATTCAATGTATTTTCATTTTGTTTTGCAGTATGCAAACAGGTTTACATATGTCACCACATTTGAGACTTGCAACATATGGGATACGCAATTTGGTATTCCTATTTTTGGATAAGAAACCAGAGACTCAGAATGTAAATGAATTGCCCAATTTAGAAAACTAGCAAGTAGCAGAGTTAGGTCTAAGATTAATCCTCCTGAGTCCTAAATAGTTCAGACCTTTTCTTATCACCCCAGTTTGAAGCTGAGAAGTTGCTGAGCTTGGGGTAAACTCCAGGTCTCTTAACACTGAATCATTCTCTTAGGATATGCTACGCCACATAAACACTTAATAAACCACATTTTCAATAACTATAGCTCAAGTCTCTTGAGAATTTAACTTTTCAAAGGGTAATTGGAAATTGATGCTCATATATTTTCTTAAAATACAATACCAAGAAATTCAGTACCTTACTGCTTTTCCCCAAATATAACCTTTCTTCTTTCTCTGCATGCACTTTGCAATCATAGTCAATACCTGGATCTTGGGAAATTTCCAAAATTGAACTAATCTGGAAGCTATGAAAGCTCAGGGGAGTGAAGCACTTGAGTGTCAGCTCTTGATGTCTGCCTTCTAATAGTTCAGTTCTGTCCAACAGGTAGAAACATCTCACATGCTTTATCATGAACTGTGTGTGCATGCTCCGAAGCTCTTCTCTCCATGGTTTCCATAATGTATTATTAGTATTGTTTTCTGAGTCTCCAGGACAATTCTCTGGTTTGACAATTCAACAGAAGAACTCAGAACTCAGAACTCAAAGCTATTATACACACAGTTACGGTTTATTACAGATAAAGGATTCAGATTAAAATCAGCAAAGACAAAAGACACACAGAGTGGAGTCCAGAGCTTCCAGGGGTCCTCTCCCACTGGAGGTGCAGGAATAGTGCTTAATTCCCCAAGCAAGCATATGTGACAACATGTAGGAAGTATTACCAACTAGGGAAGCTCTCCTGAGCCTTGAGTCTAGGATTTTTCTTGGGATCAGTCATATAGGCATGAATCGCTTGTTTGGCTGCCCTTAGCTACTCAGTCTCCAGCCCCCCTCCACCCCTGAAGTCTATTCAGTACAGTGTGACCCAAGACATTAGGTGAAAAATACCCAAAAACTGAAAAACAGGCATTCATCATAAATCACATTGTTAGCCTAAGCTACCTGGCAAGGCCCAAAGCCCAAGAAATACAAAGACACTCTTAGACAGGACACTTCAGGAGTTTAGAGGTTATCTCCCAAGAGCCTATGCAGGGCCCATCCCTTCTTGGAATGTGCAGATTTTGGACATCCCAGGCCTGCTGAATTAACCCTTTACTGCACAGCATGTAAGGATTTTTCACTTGTGATTTTTCACCAATGGGGAGCCCATGCATTAAAGTTTACTTTCCTTTTAATACTTATTTATTATCTTAGCTAATTTTATAATCTGGACAAAGACCTCTGCCTGAGCCTTTGTAAAGATTGTATCTGTTTAGGTTTTGTGTTTTTCTATGAATTGATTTTATTGTCATTATTGCTACAATGGTATTAAGAGAGAGTTCAGTATATTTCCTAAGATACTTTTATTATTTCCTCATTTTTCATTCATTAATGAGTAGAAATTGGCAATCGAAAAGGATAGCTATGAAGATAGCCACTACGTGGACTAGTAGAGAAAGCTAGAAATCTTCCTTGGTGTATTCAGCACTTCTACCCCGAGACATTCACTGTGAACTTTGTATATGAGGAAAGAAGGACAGATCTATAGACCACCTTACGTCCAAGAAGTGTGGCAAAATAAGCCTCAAAGACAACTTAGAAAATGTACTGGAAGGATGATTTTACCTTGTTTCCATTCATAATAAGTACTCACAACCCAGAGAGGGGCAGGATAAGCTGCTTGTCACCTCTGTCTGACTTACTATCAGTTTGACCTTGAGAATGATGTTAACTTTTAAAATAAGTGCAGGAATAGAATTAATAGCATAGGATTTTTTGAAGAAATATGCGAGATAATAAATGTAAAAGTACTGCTCTGTGCTTGGCACGTTCTAAATGCTCAATAAATAGCAGCTGCTGTTATTTTTTACTATTACTACTTATTATAATAAAGCTTAATTGTTTATAGAGATTTTCACAAACACTGTTCTATTAATTGAAGCACTGTGACAACTTTACACACAAAAAATTAAAACTCAAAAGGTCAGGAAATAAGCACTCAGATAGAATTATATTAAAATAATCACCTCATCTCTCCTTACCCTATAAACTGCGTATGGCTGCTAGCATTTTTGACAGCTTTTAATATTTTAGTGCCTGATTCTTCATAATCACCTGATGACTCCTGTGATGTAATTCTCCAATAGGAATAAAATAGGATTTTGCTTTCTCACATGTATGTTCTTTCCAAATAATTAACATCATTTAACATAAGCGTTTCTCCTTATGTATGAGGCCCTGGCACCCACATTATATAATATTTAAATTGACTGACCCTAATAAAAAATAAAGATACAAATTATTTCACTCGATGACTTTTCCAATGTAAATAAAGTTCCAAATACTTTGGCATAAAATAGCATTGATTTGTTTTTACTTTTACTTTGCTACAATATTAATTAAATAAAATGATGGGAGAATCTACAAGAAAAACTACAGTATGTTCACCCCCACGAGTAATTCAGCCCAGTGATTCCCTTAACATCTGTTCCACTAAAAAGGAATCATTTTCCAAGGGCCACTTGGAGAGTAAGTAATCATAAACCCCTCAGTATCTATGTTAAAAGATAGTGAGAGAAAAGAGAAAGAAAAAAATTTGCCTCTAGTCTTTCAAACTATTGCGTATTCTAATGAACTGCCATGAGGTGATTTCTCTTCTTATGTGGTGAATTTATAATGAGATATTGGGTTTATATTTCTTCTTCATTTCATCCACTTTCTGTTTTGCGATTTGAGAGAGCCACTAGTTGAGGTCACTCCTGAGCATGATAATATTGGGACTATGTTCTTCTCAGTAGAGTAGGGATATTAAAGTTATTGTCTCACTCCAGCATATTATCATTATAAAGTAACACACACCATTAGAGAGAGACTCAGTGAAGGACATTATCATTATGTATTAGCACACACCATTAGACAGGAGCTTCAACTGCAAAACCTACGGAGGAGAATAGATTCATAACATCACAGCCCTCCTGGGTAATATAACACAAAATTGTTAAATCATTCAGCTGAGGTGAACTCGGATCCCATGATTGGCACCTAACACCACTTTGAGCTCTCAGTGGTTATTTACTCTGCGAGAAACAGTTCTCTTTTCTGGTTCAGATGGAGGTGCTAAGGAAGCTCCCGGGGAATTTTATCTTACTTCCACCCAGGCAAAACTCAGACAAGCTAAACAATAATAAAAATAATTATAATTATCAGAGGTGCTCAGCTTAAGGCTGGAAAATATAAACCATTTTTCAGTTAAGGAAATTGAACATTTAAATGCTTTTCTGAATAAAATTATAACCAGTATGTAGGGGGGATTATAAATGATGCTGCGTGAACTTATCTAAATAAAAGAAATAACAACACTATGTTTTATTTTAAAATCTTAGAGGATAATGTCAAAGTGATGTTTCTTTGTCCCGCCAAATGTCATAGTTATTTGTATATGATATGACTAAATGCCATTTCTCCATGAAGATTTCTTTAACATGCTGTTTATTCTCATGAAACATTAATGTAGTCTATGGATATTTGCCTGTGAAAAGGAAGAACGACAAATTTTGCACTTCTCGAATGAAAATTAATCTTGAATGAGTTTAACTTGCATTAGTTGCATTTTCTATGGATAATGAGAGCCCATTTGTAAATAAAAGGTCGATTTCAGAACAAAAAAGAGAATGTTCCAGGATGTAACTTTCATCTGAGTCACAGTCTAGGAGTGTATAGTTGCTGTGTTTTACATGATTGAAGATATTTCAGCTTCTAATTCAGTACAGGAATGTAAAAGTGAGTAAAGCTGATGAAACACATCGCTTCATTATCTAATGCTAAATTTTATTTGTTTAATATCCACCTTTTTTAAATGGCTCAGCCATCAGTAGACATAAGTTATGAAATAAAATATATTTATTTTATATGTACGAATTTATATAAATACTTATATACATTATGATCAGTAGCCAAATTTATGGCTTAATTAGCTTATAAATACCAAAGCTTAGAGGCCAGTTCTAATCCTACATAACACATAGAAAATAACAAAATACTGGTTCTGGGTGTGTACTAACAGTAAAAATAAAATAGTCATTCTCTATTGTAACTACTGGAGTAGTATATACGTGCTCCAGAGGCAAATGCTTAGCCTAAATGGTTTCATATTTTGATTTTAATTTAAGATGTATACAGAATAATCCTATCATTGGAAACATTGTGTGTAAAAATGAACATGGTAAAATCAGCTGTAATCTCAGGTGGCTTTGTTGTGACCTTGAAATGCCACTGGGTGAGCAAGCTGGAACAGGTGAAAGTACTCATTGTGCTCGGGGGAAGTCTAGCACCATCATGCACCCCCCAAACACACACTCATATTTTTTTTTAGTTTATCTTTTGTTAGGAAAGAAAATCATTTAGGCTGATGCTTTTCTTTCACTTTTCACATGTTTACGTGTAACAGAGTTTTTACAACATGTCATTTGATTGCTTTATTTATACTACGCTCTGCTTTTACTGTCTGTAAACAAGCACTGCTCTGTGTATATACGCACCCCTCTGCTCAGCGGATAGAAGGTGCTCACACTCTGGTCTCACAAGACATCACAAAACTATGCATTCGTTATATAATTTCATTCCACTTTGCATTTCCTGCTGAAAATGGCTCTACCTCAATTCTTGCAAGTACCACATAATAAGAGGGCAGTAGAACCAAGAATGGTGTCTAGCTCAGGTGGTCCCAAGCAACTATGGACATTTTTTGATCCTATTCCATATTTTCTTAAGCACAAGCTAATGGTTAAGAACTGATGGATAGAATTGCCTGAGTTCACATTCTGATCCACCTCCTAAGTATGGAACTTTGGACAAATTCTTAACTTCTCTGAGTCCCAAGTTCCTTATCCGTAAAATGAAAATAATAATTGGACCCACTTCATATGGGTTGCTGTGAGGTTTAAATGAAGTAATATTTGTAAAGCACTTAGAACAATCCTGCCTGAAAATATAAGTGCCATGTCAGTATTGTTACTGTTACTAGTTTTAATTGAAAGGGATTTTTAAAGTCAAGTCATCATAAATCAACTTTATAAAATTGTTGCATTAAGTCAGAATGTATATAAAGAAATGACACCACAGTTTGGCAGTAATGCATATTGAAATGCCAAATAAAAATGCTAATTATGGTAAAATGCCTGATGCTGATTACTAATACACATATGCCAGTTGATACCTTCATAGGCTGTGTCTTCCATCATGCTTCCTTCTTTCTGGGTCAATCGTCCTCTCATTCCTTTATTATTTCACCCATTTAAACCATTCATCCTTAAGATGATAACCTCCTTAAGAGCCTATCTTGACAATTCCTCTTATGTCCTGACCTCGCATCCTTTTCCATGGAGAAAAGAGAGATCCTTGGGTGAAATCTGCCCACAGTCCTATCCCGTCACCCGTCACTTCCTCTATACATTAGAAATCCAAGGAGCCAAATGGCTTGGCATGCAAGATTCTTTACTATCTAGGCCAAATCTATCTTTCTAGTTTCATTCTCTATCATTTCCTTAATGCCCTCTCAGCTCCAGCCATTGACCAAAAACAATTTCCAAAATTTGTCTTTCTCTTTTAAACCTCAGAGAACTTTGCACACATTGTTCCTTTCCTTAGAGTCTCTTTCTATCTTGTTCACCTGTCAAGCTTCTATGTAGACTTCATTACCTGACTTACCATATGGTTCCTATTCCCAAAGACAGTGCTGGCAGGCTACACGTGTTCCAGGCACCTGTCAGTAAAGAAAATCCTACCATTGGAGCCCAGTCAGGAACTGAGGTCCTGATACCCTGTGACAGGCTTCTCTGATGCTGAGAGCCTGCCCGACATGTACCCCTACTGTGCCTTAATGCCATGCTTGACAGATCCCTTCAGTCTCACCCTTCCTCTCCCAGTCCTCTCGTACTCTTCACTCTCTTCACTGAAAAACCAGTGAAGCATCAATCCGTGTACTGTATGAAATCCCTCAGGCATAAAGTAGTTATAACCTTTTCTACCACAATCCTCTATGCTTATAACTAAAAACTAAAAATTCAGGTTTAAATACTTTTACCATATGTGCATTGATTAGAGCATTTTATACACACTTTTAAGTGTATTGAAGGATGCAAATTGCTAAAGAAACACCTTACTTGAAGGTAAATAAGAACAGAAGAGATATCCCACCAATACACTAGATTTTATTTTTATCTGCTAAGGCATTGGCGCGCTAGAAGGATTTTTGAGTTTTAATGAGTCTCATTGGTTCTAATTAGAGTAACCTTGGTGGAAATAGATATTATTACTCTGCAAATCATGGCTAAATTGCTGTTAAATAATTTGCATTCTGTTACATGGTTTATATCCTAATAGAAACAGAAATATTTAGCTCTAAGTCCTTAAGTATTTATTAATGTAAACCGGCATTTTGGTCTCACATAAGGATTTACACCTGCCTGGCACATTTTGTCGAATCTATACTCTAAAGTATCTTCCAGGTAATTAGATATGACTTGCTGTGCAGCCTCAGACGGGATTGTTTGTAGTTCCAGAATATGGGTTATTCTGAAATCTCTAACTTTATAGGCACTAGTTACCATTTTAATTGAGTACCTACTAGGTGCCAACCATTTTAAAATGCATTGTTTGATTTAATTATCTCAATCCTGCAAAGTAGGCATCATTATCCCCATTTTCTGGGAAGAGAAAGTGAAGCAAAGGGCAGTTAAGGAAACTTTCAAAGTCATGCAGAAGGGCTGGGTGACTCTGCCACTCTTGCTCTTTCCATGATGATGAGGCCTCTCATTTCCTAATTTCTGAAAAGAGTAAATTTATTATAATTATTAATTAATGATTAATATAATTAATAAATATCCTTTATTTTATCAGTCAACAATTATCTATTGAGCACCTACACATCCAGGACTATGTAATGGGCTATTGATTATATAAAGATTCATAAGAGTTAGGCTTTCTCCATTAATGAAAAAAGTGATTATATTCTCACTTGAGAAAGACTACAGATTTAATTGTATGAGAAAGAGTTGCTAATTTATTCATTTCAACCATTATGTGAAAATATGTTTTGATTATACATGTTATAAACAGTAATTGGCAATTTAACATAGAGACTGCTTACATTTAACATACATTTATTAATTTAGTCTTAGGGCTAAGAACAGAACCTGGCAAGTAGTACTTGTTTACTCAACTCACTCCCTTCCAGGTTGAAGTAGTCTGTGGGTGAATCTGATTGGTGGCACCAAGTCACATGACTGTACTGTAGCCTCCAAAGTGCCTATGGAGCCAGGTTTTCTGCCTTCTATCCCCACTCGTTAATCTGGAAACTCCTTAACCATAGATAGGGTATTTTAAAAATGTTGACTACCCAGAAAGCATCACAAATGTCCATTAGAATGCATTTATAGAAAACTAGTGTCCTGAAAATAAATTTTAAAAGATACTTATTTGCTAGTCCAACTACCAAGATAAAAATTGTAAATAGTAAATAATATAAAGTGGAATACTATTCAAGTTTACCAATGCCATACTAAATCATTTCTAATGCCATAACTTCTAATCACAAATTTGTACTTGTCTTCTCCCATTGTAATCCATTTAAAGCAGTTGCCTAAATCCATCTCCTTGCCTCATCTCTTTTCAAGTAAAATTATATACCATCATCCATTAATTTTGGATGTCCTAATTTGTCCACATGATAGTAAAACAGCTGGTTGTAAAACACAGACTTTAATTAAATTCTCCATTATGTGATGGAATTTGATTTTTATTGAAAGAAATAGTAAAGTTTTCAAACAAGCTTGTGCATAGAAACCACTTGTTTATTTAATCCTTATTTTTATACTGCCTCCCTTTTTGAAATCTGTATGGTAAAATATACATCTAGAGAGTATAAAAAATGTACTCTTTCGATAGCTTGTTATGATATTGGGTGAAGGCTGTCCTAGGCACCAGAGTTACTGCCGTAAACACAGCTAGATAGCCCTCTTCTCATGGAGCATATATTGAGTATAGGAGACAAGAAATAAGCAAATAAGAGAAATATATCAAGTCAGATGGTACTAGGGCCATGGGGGAAAAAAATAAGTGTAAAGAAAGTATAGAAAATGTAATGAGAGGGAGAAGAAGTTTTAAATAGGGTGGTTAGAGATGGCTTCACAGATGAGGGACATTTGAGCAGAAGATGAGGTGGATAAGGGAGGGCGTTGTGTGGTTGTCTGAGGACAGAGCAAAGGCTCTGAAGCATCAATATGCTTGACATATTTGAGGAACAGCCAGGAAGTCAGTATCACTGGGAAGGAATAAATAAGGGATGCATTAGCAGGAACTACGCTGTTGTGGGAAGGAAGGGGGACACACAATAGAGAACTTTGTAAGCCAGTGTGCAAACTTCGGTTCTTACTCAGAGTGAGATGGGAAGCCATGGGAGGGTTTTGAGGAGAGGAAAACTGTGATTCTTTTCGAAAAATTCATCTGCCTTTCATATTTTGAAAAGACTGATGAGGAGGGGGAAAGGTCAAGACAGGCAACAGATCCAGTGAAATGATCCAGGTGAAAATGGAGTATTGCAATAATCCAGGGTGGGAGTAGTGGAGATGGTAGGAAGTACTTTGAATCAGCACGTGTTATCATATACAACCAACGTAGCTCAGCAGTAGATTGTGAAGTAAAAGAAAGACTTTAAGAATGGGATGATTCCATGGTTTCTGTTCGGACCAATTTAAAGGGTGGGATTGTCATTTACTGAAATGGAGACCACTGTCATAAAAGGAGTTTTAAGAGGGGAAAGTCAGTACTGAATGTGTTAAGTTCAATAAACCTGCTAGACAATCTAAGTGAAGATGTGGGCAGAACGTTGGGTATAAATATTGGAGTTCTGGGGAAAGACCTGGGCTAGAGATATAAACTGAGGAGTTTCAAGTATAAAGAGCATATCTAGAGTCTGACCTGGATGAGAGCATCTAGTGAGTGAGGGAGGATAGCAAACCACAGAGTCTGACAGATGAGCCCTGGGTTAGGAAAATGAAGTGGGGTCAACAAAGGAGACTGCCAAAGAGAAACCAAAAATGTACCAAGAAAACCAGGAGAGAAGAAAATATTTCATGGAGGGAGCAATCGTATATGTCCAATGCTACTGCCAGGTCAAATGACACAAATACATAGCATGTATAGTTTAAGTAATAATAATAATAATAAAACCAACACATCTACCCATCATCCAGCCTAGGAAATAGTGCATTTTCTTTCATAAAGGATTTTCACTTAGATTCTTAAAGGACAATTTAATATGTTTCTATTTCAAGGAGCTGAAAGGGCTCAAATAACTTCTAGAAGTAGTTGATGTATTTCCCATTTTATAAGTCTAAAATGGTTCTTGATTTTTCCAACTTTAAAAATACACAGGTAAGCACAATTTGGTTGTTACCTCCTTCATCTGACTTAGTTTACATCCCTCTTTTGAATTAACTGACTCACTTATGGGGTTTAATTTGAGCCCCTCTCCCCTGTAACCTAACCCTCCACATTTGAGTGTCAGTCATTGAAGTAGGAAACCTTCATTTGAGCTTTGTAGTTCACCGCAAATAGCAAATTTAAATGGATTGTGTCTAACAGTTCAGAGAGAGCAAGAGCATCCCACATATTCACGAGGTAAGGGATAAAGATAACCGCTTAGCCATGCCCCCCAATAGGCGTATTATTCACATATGAAAGTAGCTGGCTTTAGCATGCAGATGATGGCTGCTAAGAAATTTCTCACTTCAACTGTCATATCCCAGCAGTTCAAATTTATAAGAGGATGAAACAACTCTCTAATCCCTTAAACTGTTAATACATAGCTAAGAATCCTTGTGCATAACTAATAAAATTTACATTTTCTAAGCTTCAATTTCCTTGAAGGATGTTTCATTTGATTTTTCAAAAATTGATAAGAAAAAATGTTAAGGTATAATAAACACTGAAAGACTGTATTTGGAAGGGAAGAGGAATGTAACAGGAGTTCCGTGTATAAATGAAGTGCATCTCAGGGGATGCTCACTTGTTTGCCTGTATTAATTATTTCTGCAGTGGGAGTGTAGCAAATGGTGTCTCTGAACATGAAATTAATCCTTGTGTGGTTCAAGGGATATGTTTCCTTGTTTAATATTCTTTGCCGACGTGTGTGAATTTTGGCTGTAATCCTAAAGCTAAGTCTAGAAACATAAATGGATACCAAAAAATGGCAGGAATGATTGATGACTACAAATTAGTTACTTTGAATATATTATGGCAGTGGTTGTTTTAAGTCCATTGGGACAGAAAAAAAAGAAAGTACTATACATTATGTGAGTTAACATAAATTAGGAGAAATAAAGCTTTTGGTTTTAGAACTCAACTTGAAATGATTTCAAACCATAAATGTGTCCAAATATCCTAAGTGTGCCTCTCCTACTTATCTATAATCCTTTCACTCAGTATGGATATCTCTTATGATTTCTCAGTTCCCAACTAGTCCTTGCCAACTGTTAAGGTAAAAACACTCATTTTTTCCAGTTCAATTTTCAAGAAACAAATCATATCTTAACAACTATGTCATTTCATGCCTCTTTGAAGAGAAAACATTTTTCCTGACTGATCTAAAAAGTGGTTGTAGCTACTTTCGTCTACGATTTTTTTTCTGTTTAAACAATTATGAAAATCTAGTCAAAAATGATTGCTTTCTTCCAGATGGAATGTTTGTATATTATTTGCTCACATCTAGAGATATCTGATATTTGGGTCGTCTTTGTTATTTCCCTTTTAGTTTTCCAATTTGTAATTCACAGGTTTCCTTCTATAAATAAAAAGCAGGGCAATCTATATTTTAGGATTTTTTAAAATACAGTTAATTATAAATCCAACTAACTAACATAAGGTGTTTCAGTAGGAGAAGCCTTCATTCTAGTACTTGTATACCAGTACTCATCACTCCAAATGTGTTGAATGCATACAAAGTTGACATAATGCAGAGTGATATTTGCAGAATGGGTTATGTAATTGTGTTGACTATACATCCCTCATCTGAAGTCCGTTGAAACCAACATCACACATTTAGAAAAGAGCTGGAACTAAGTGAAACTAACTAGTTCCAGCAACTAGCATGCTCAGTTGTGCCCTATGACATAGGTGATTCTAAAAAAATCACTTGGATGGAGGAAAGGTTAAGGTTAATTTCATCCAAAATCCATATTGTGCTTTTCTAGAGCCACCCAACTATAGTAACAATCCTTTTTTATTATGCATAACTGATGTTCTCCTCAGTCTTCAGTAAAATGTGAATAGATACATCTTCCCAGAATAAATATATTGTCAACAAACTTGATCACTAATCTAAGTAAAAATAACGTTTGTATCTATACAAACATGCCTTCAAGACAGGCCATCGAATGCTCCCTTCCAAGCAGATTATGATCCTTATCTGAAAATATGGGAAATTGACATTGTCATAACATACTCTATGTGCCTGAATTTTGTGTTGCCTCATCTTTCTCCAACTTTTTTAACAGATAGAATCAGGTGATACCAATTCCCTGAGCACCTGAGCAGTTGTTTCTGCTACTGCCTCCTCTCTGAACTGACTTTTCTTTGTGTCCTTCACTTCCTCTACTACCATGGAGAGACTTTGACCCAAGCCACCTGAGTGGTAAACAGAGATATTGACAAGGATGAGATATTTTGAGGTGCTGGTTAAAAATAACTTCTTCAGGTATAAGATAAATATCTTCTAAACAATAAATATCATTTGAAAAACAAATAATATGAATTCAGGTAGAATATCTGTGGCTAAATCTATGTCTCTATTATAGATTCCTTAAACCATATTTATACTAAAACTTTATCCTAAAATTAAGTTTAGTGACTACTTCTTACGTCAAGAGATGGAGAGAAGGGACAAATGAGAAACTTATGAATCTAGAACACATTTCTCTTAGATAGATATCTAAATTCAATACTGAATTTAAATTCAGAAACTGCAATCCAGAGAATGTCTGTGTGTGTGTAAATTCAGCTGGATCTTTCAGTATCATTAGTGGTTTCTCTTCTGACTTTTTTTATTTTTTGATGAGGAAGATTGTCCCTGAGCTAACATCCATGCCAATCTCCCTGTATTTTGTATGTGGGATGCCACCACAGCGTGGTGTGATGAGCGATGTGTAGGTCCACACTCAGTATCCAAACCCGTGAACCTCGGGCCACAGAAGTGGAGCACACAAAATTAACCACTACACCACCAGGCCGGGCCCCTGACTTTAATATCTAAACTTCTTTTATTTCTAGAATTGTTGGAGAATAAAGTAAAATAAATATAACTGATAAAAAAATGTATGTTATAATACATTTCATTATTCTTGAGGGAAATAGTACATCTAATTTCAATTCTATTCACTAGAATAATCTTTTTTTTTTTTTTTTTTGAGGAAGATTAGCTCTGAGCTAACATCTGCCCCCAATCCTCCTCTTTTTGCTGTGGAAGACCAGCCCTGAGCTAACATCCGTGCCCACCTTCCTCTACTTTATATGTGCGACGCCTGCCACAGCATGGCTTGCCAAGTGGTGCATATGTCTGTACCTGGGATCTGAACTGGTGGATGCTGGGCTGCCAAAGCAGAACGTGCAAACTTAACCACTGCACCACAGGGCAAGCCCCAATGGAATAATATTAATAGTTAAAATGAAAGTCTTTCAGAATCCAAGTAGTAAAACAATAATTTATATAGCAATGCTCCAGTTAGGATAGAAACAAACCACAAATTTTGGGGAAAAAAATCTTGCTATGTTTTGTTGGTATTAAAATGCACAGCCTCTGGTAGAGATACTCTTGTTTGGGCAATAGTGACAGAGCCCCTCTTCTCCAGGTTATGGGGGAAATGAGCAAGTATTTTGAGCCCAAAGGGCATAGGACATGACAGGGATTCAGTGTTTCAGATGTACCCACATGGATGTTATCCAAGGTCTAAATGTGAGTACTAGAGAAACAGAAAATAAGCTCCATTGTAAGCATAAGACAAGATAATAAATCTGCATCCCTCTGAAATCAGGAGGAGGTTGGAAAAGAATGTGTAAAGAAAAAAAGAAGTAACAGTCGTGTGCATAGATTTGGAGAATGGTCAGAGTGTCAAATATCTCTTCTTAGTTGCTAGCTACAAGGCATTGGGAAAAATCCAGTTATTGCTAAACCTGGCTTATCAATCAATTGGTACTATGGACTGAATGTCTGTGTTCCCTGAAATTCATGTGCTGAAACCTAATGCCCAGGGTGATGCTATTAGGAAGTGGGGCCTTTGGGAGGTGCTTATGTCATGAGAATGGAGCCCTCATGATGGAATTAGTGCTCATAGAAAAAAATACCACACAGAGCTCCGTAGTCCCTTCTGCCATGTGATGTTACAGCAGAAAGATGGCCATCTAGGAAGGTGGCTCTCACCGGACACTGAATCTGCAAGCTCCATAATCTTGGACTTCCAGCCTCCACAACAGTGAGATACAAATGTTTGTTGTTTATGAGCCACCTAGTTTGTAGTATTTTTGTTATATCAGCCCGAATGGAATAATACAATTGGCAAGTAATCCCAACTCCCTAGTCCAAAGCGGGAGAAAATTATTGGCAGATTGTGAGTTAACGTTGTTCTTTTGGCTTGTGTGTGTGTGTGTGTGCTTGTGTAAAGATGTTAGAGTTGAGAATAACTATTAGCCAATCAGTCAGCTAGAACATAAAGAATTTTCACTCTCTCTGCACTACCGAGAAGATTTGGACTAAAATAACAAGGGATTGCTTGAGCAAATTCCAAGTTATATAGTTATCAAGAAATGGTTTAGCCAACTGCTTAATAAAAAATCTCTTCATTCATGCATGCATTCACTCATTTATTTGACATGTTTTAATTGGGCCAGCCTCTGTGAGGTGTTAACATATCCCCTTTCTTTACCCTAGAAATTGGAATCATTTGGCAGGCTTAGCAAAGAATTGTAAAGTTGCACCGTGAGCTATAAACATAAATTGGCACTAACTTGAAGCATAACTTGGAGAAGTCACTTAACCTCAGTAAAATCCTATAATGTCCTCATCTGTAAAAGAAGGGACTATCCATAAGTCCTGATCGAGCACTTGGCAAATAGACTTTGGGACAGAAATGATAGATTTAGTTCCTTTGTCACCACTGAGCTGTCACATATCATGCTTGCTTTTGTGCTTTTGCACATTAGCCTCTTCAAGCACATCTAGGAAGCGCCTTAGGCCCTACCTGTGAATATATTTCTCTGGCATTTGGGGCTACCCAAGTTTAATGGATGGTGCCTAAAGAAGATTGCATCACTGTGGGACAAACTAGAGCAAAATCCTTACCAAATGCCATAGAACCAAGGAAATAAAATTTGAAAAAAAAAGGTAAATCTTCAAAACAACTGAAAATTAGAAGCTGGAAATAATACACCAAGAAAAAGAACCAGACTGTCACATGAAGAGTATGGCTATCTAAGGAATTCCGATCACTTAGAGACCAGTTTTAATGAATATAGTACACTAACTATTGCTTGTGGCTACCAACTAGAAATATAATCACAAGAGTAGATTTCTCATGTAATGAATTTTAAAAACATACCCAATTAAGTCATATACATGTGGAGGTCTAATTTTTTGTAGGTAAAAAAATAACCGACATATTTGAATGATCCATCTCTTGATCTATTATGCTAAATTGCTGTAAGAACCATTGCTGTCATGATAACAATACAATGAAAAATGTGTTAATCAAATCTCTAGTTGAATAGGTTGTGGAAAATACATTTTTTATTCAGCTCGCTGAAGAGACAAAGAAAAATGCATTATAATCTTGAGCCTTCCAGATGAATATTACTCACTTAGCCCCCAGGGCATGATGTCACAACATGTTTACAGGATTATTGTAATTTTAATTAAACCTGCCCTTTTCAAGGTACAAATTGCAATGGGGACATAGCTTGAAACTAGTAAGAACAAAATATTTTAAATGTATCAATACCAGTTACTTTTTTTTATAGTATTTACTCTAACAAAATGCAAAAGGAAGATGACAGCAACAAGGATAAAGAAGAGGAAAAAAGATGAGAATGATAATTGCTCTTAGGGAGTTTTAAAGGATCCTTTGTAGCGAGCACTAACCAAACAGGCTACTTGGGACATGGGGACACGGCCTGAGTGGATTGACGCACCCTTGGAAATGCTTTCCAAGCACCTTCTCCCTTGCCCTCCATGAGGTATAAGTAGAGTGAACAGTGTAGGCCAGGCCATGTTCTGAATGCTTACATGGATTAATTTGTTTAACCTGCACAACTTCATGAGTTGTTTTATCCCCACTTTGCAGATGAGGCAGGATGCAGGGAATCATAAGGAGATTTGACCAAGGACAGCCAGCTAGTAAGCAGCAGAGCGGGGGTTTGCGCTTTCTGTGCCCACAGCCTCCACTCTTAGTCACGAGGCTAGACTGTCCCTAACAGGCATTAATAAGTACGAGTCAACACATATCCCTGGATGCCCACAATTGATGTGTTTGTGCATACTATTGGCCTTATAAAATCAGTTTTAAATGAGATCCATTAATTAAAAGGAAAATGCTATGGAAAGAAGAGTGTGTTAGTCTGCTATGGCCGCCATAACAAAATATCACAGACTGGGTGGCTTTAACAAGAGAAATTTTTTCTCACAGTTCTGGAGGCTGAAAGTCCAAGATTAACGTGTTGGCGGTCTTGAGTTCTGCTGAGGCGTCTCCCCTTGACTTGCAGACAGTGCCTTCTTGCTGCGTCCTCACATGGTCTTTGTCTGTGTGGCCATCCCTGGTGTCTCTCTGTGCATCTAAATCTCCTCTTCGTATGAAGACACCAGCCAGATTGGAATAGGACCCACTCTAATGGCCTAATTTGAACTTAATCCCTTCTTTCAAGGCCCCATCTCCAAATACAGTCACATTCTGAGGTACTGCGGGTTATGGCTTCAACAAATGAACTTGGGGTGAACAGAATTTAGTCCATAACTAACACTAAGTTGAGGCTTGTGATGAGAGTTCTTATTCTAGTTTTGCCACTGTGTGACTGTGGATAAGTCATCTCCTTTCTTTTGGAGGAGGGCACCTGATACCTAAGTACTGTTGCTGCCTGATGCTTGACATTCTGAGTTTGTGTCTTTAGCTCCAGTCATTCTGTGAGCCACCCTATCATCTCACACATACATAAGCTTGGGTTTTTGTTTTGTTTGTTTTTTGGCCTAAGTTAGCTAGAGGTTTTGTTGAATACAACTCAAGGCTTCTAAATAGAACGTTTGCTTTCATTTACAGCTTTGCTGGGGCTTCAACAGATTCTGGTCCATCTAGCCCTAAAATAGGGCTCATAATGCCTATACACTAGGGCTGCTGTGAGAGCTGAACGACAGCTTGTGTATAAAGGGCCGAGCACAGTGTCTGTGACGTTCAAGGTGCTTAGCAAACGTCCATCATTTTCTTACTCACCAGTCCACCAGCTCTCATGCTTCCTCTTCCATGGCCTTTCACCTTCCACCTTTACCTCCAGTATTTGTCTCACATGTTCTTGGCCAAGCATCATAAAAGCCACACAGTTTGATGTCTGCCTTCAGAAAGGTCAAGGTTTGTAAAAATTCAAATGCACGTGCATGGAGACATTTCCTCACAAGTTCGTAAACAAGGGGATACATAATTCAACTTGGCTTCTGATATATTGAAACTTTAAGATTTAACATAATGTCTGTTGTAATCAGGCCTCCAAGTTTGCCTGGACCACAATGCTGGCTTAGAAAAATTCTCTAGAACAGACCTGCAGAGGCAAAGCCCCAGGGCCACTCTGGATCACACAGTGGCGGACAGTTTAGCAGAATATCAGTTCATACTGTTCATCTAATTCTGCCAACTACCCACCAGGACTTCAAGCATTATGTTTTTATGTTGATGATTTAAAGAAGATATATTTGAGACTTAATTATCCACTTGATTATTTGAACATATTTTATAAAATTAATAGTCATATGACACTTGTTTATGATAAAATATAACTATAAAATTTCATGTATTTACTTGTATCATTTATCCTCATTTTCTCCTACTAAAATTAGAAATATTGTATTAATCCCAAAGGAGTAATGATACTGAAATATAAGGAAAATTTATAGGTGTTATTCCTAGATACGGGAAAGGCAAGTAGGGTGAGTCTCTTTGGTTTAAAAGCAGTGATGAAAATATGTTACTCATGCTACATCTTGGTCAATAATATTAACATCTGCTTTTCATGTTTAGTTCTGTAAGCAATCAGTAGAGAAAGTTCCAATTAGTGATATGGGACAGTGTTATGGGCCCAGCATACTCTCCAAATTGAAGGGCACTTATTCAAGAGTCATAGAGTCATAGCACGGAAACAGGAATTTTCCAGGAAGATGACTTTCAGTGGCAGCTAGGAGCACTGTCACAGTGACTTGTGAGTCTCCAGTCCTGACTTCAAGCAATGGTCTAAATTAATCTGAATTCAGAAACGCAGATCCAAAGACAAACAGGGGCCAAAGAAACCCAGGGGAGATGACATGGGCAAGACTTTGGAAGCATCTCTGCGTCAGGCAGAGTGGCTGGGCAAAGTTCTGAGGCGGTTCTGATCAGTTAGAACTGGTTCATAAAGGCAGCTTGCAGGCAGCCACAGCAGCTCCCAGGGCACCAGAGGTGGCCTCAGAGTTGTGCATTCTGGTATTTGCAGATAGTAGGAACAGTGACAGACAGAAGCAAGAGATTCAAGTTGCCTCCAGGTAGAGTGACTTAAGATCTACAGAAATGTATTGCTATCAACCAGGTTTCGGGAAGAGGGACAAGGCGGGAGGAATAGAGGGATGGCAGGCCAGTAGTGGGAGAAAGAGTGGTAGTGACTTCAAGGAGGGTGAGCCATGGTGTGACACCTAGGGAAGATTTGAGATTGAGTGAGCAGGTATGGCCAAGGCATAGACGAGATGCCTTTGCAACAGTATGAGATGAATGGGGAGCCCTAGGGCGTACGTGGCTATTTCAGCACTCCAAAGCAATTTTGGAACCAGACAGGAAGAGTTCTGCATGCTGTATTCCCCGCAGCAGCAGCCATGGCACAGGGAGGTGCCTGGAGGAGCTGCAAGTCCAGAGACAACCAGCAGACGGCAGCCTCTAGCAAGAGATAAACCCTGGGAAGTCAGCCTCCAGGAGCTTCCAACTTGAGCTGAACTGACCTGGACTCAGAGGAGGACAGAAGGGAACTTGGATGCTTAAAATCTGTGAAAGTGGAACCCTCTCAAAGATTTTGTGACCCTGCATTTCTCTTTTCTTTATAGGACCTAGAAATTCAACCTGAAAACACATACTTGGAAAAAACACCTACTTATAGCCCACGGAGGGGCTAGGACAGGAGGGATGGGATATGGGGGCAGGGAGTGAGTGGGGAGGCAGATTTTTCCTTTAAATTGTCTAATTTCGGTAAAATTTTTTCCCACATGCACGCCTTGATTTTACTTTTAAAAATTTGAAAGATAACCGTCTGCTATTCTATTCACACACACTCTTTTATATAACTTAGTGAAAGATGAGTTTTTGAAATGCCAGAGAAGAGCCATTCAGAGATAGTAGAAAATATTTGGTTATTATATAAACCATACTACATATTAACATGGTTTCAAAAAGCTTTTTGTATTATCTTCTAGCTTGAGATTAAACCTAGGAAAGTCCAAGCTTTTATCCTGATAAAAGTCAAGACTGCCAAAATTCACAGAATACGTGATTTGTGATCAAGCAGATTTATGTCAAATCCATAACAGAGTTCCTTGATGTGCTACTAAGCATTTGTACAATGTTATGAAGATATGCTTATTAGTATAAAAGATATAATTGACTAGAACTGACAGTTCACATCTTCTTATAGTATTAAGCGGCATAATCAGATTACTTTCTGTTTAAAAAATTCCCATTTATTTTAAGGAATATTTGGAAGCATGAAAAAAAGGGTTTGTAGATTTGATCTAGTCTTAAGTTTTCAGCTTTTTTCAATGAATTATACCTAAATAACCCCTGACATTTTTATCCAGTTATGGGAGGCCCCGACGTGAATGCATTTCAACGCTTTTGTGACTGTGTGAAATGAATCACTGATGATTCATGTAAAAGACAGCCCCATCATTAGCCTTGATAGGATGTAATCTGATTATCTGACGGTCCTGTTGCTCATTCCATTTTTGAACATGAATATTTAAAATACTGAAAGGGCAAAATAATTCCAGAGAAAGAACTGGTCCATATTTCAAAAGAATACATTACTTCCCAATTCCTGTTAACTCTAGCTCCAGAATATCAAATTGCGCTTCTTTTTTTCTTTTTAGCATAGTAAGGAAAGTAATGGAAAACATTTACCTTTGAATAAAAATATTTAAATCAGATTTATGTCAGTTTTATCTCTAATTTGAATACACGCATCTGAACATAAAATTCCTATTTGTTAGAAAAATTTAAATCATTGATTAAAAAGTGTTTGTAACATATTTTCCGGGAAATAGCATAGACTGTCCAGAATCTCCCATAATAGGTATTGTGTTGCCATCTTTAAGGAAATCCAGAATTATATAAGTGAGTTCTTTTTTAGCTTATGATGAGCCTGAAGGACTTTTCTGTCTACTGTCATCTTTTAACATATATTAGGCTTGGTTTTTATTCTGAGCATATATAAAGGAATAACTTATGACTAGTTTTGTTTATTTTTGTATTTCAGCTTCAGGATATGGCTAAATCTTGGGTTTCCTTTCTTTAGACTTGAAAACAGATGGTAACCAACAGTGTTAGTTCTCACAATCATTCCCCAAATTATCAAGCACTCCAGAATGGTATCAGCAATACACTGGATTAAGACCCTCCATTTTTGTCTTGTTTTCATTTTGAACATATCGGTACTTCCACTATTCGAAAGATTCCAATTGCCCAGATACTCTTGAATTCACACGGAGCTAAAGCACTACTCATTTGTCCCACATTGGATCCACCAAACAAAGGTATCCCACTTTAAGTAAAACTACTATACATGTACGCAAACTTAGACAACAAATTATTAATATGAAATGAAAAATTTTTAATTAAATAGCTATTAGTCACAAAATATCTACACTTGCACTTCTAATTTCCGTAACAGTCCTCCAAGGTGTGTACTATTTTGTCAGTTTTAAGGGGAAACAAAGCTCAGGGAGAAGGGTGCAGAGGAGGGCAGAGAGAGAAGTAGGGAAGTCATGAGTCATCTTACTGCAATACACAGTGCTCTTCCGCTGACACTCACACCGAGACCAGCAGGTTTAGAGTTAGCTTTTGTCCGCCAGCACACAACTAAATCAAACTAAAGAGAACATTTCCCTGGCACATTCAAAATCTTCTAGGAAAATAAATTCACAAGAATAATAGCAGCTAATGCATATATAGTGAAGAGCTAACCTAACAAACTTTAGATAGCAGTATGTTGACTGGAGCTGTAAAGCTAAAGACCAAAGGAACTATACCTAAATACTGTACTCCAGAAAGTAAGTCTCTTTCTTACAGGGTCATGATTTAGCAAGTCTGTAGCTACCTAATATTTAGCAAATTTTAAAAATTAATTTTTGTATATTATATCCCCAGGGCTTTTTTTATCTTATAACTGGAAGTTTGTACCTGTGACCACCTTCACCCATTTCGTCCATTCATCACCCCCGCCCCTTTGGCAACCAGCAATCTGTTCTCTGTATCTATGACTTTGCTTCTGCTTTTTTCTTTTTTTTAGAGTCCACATATAAGTGGGATCATACAGTATTTGTCTTTCTTTGTCTGACTTATTTCACTCAGCATAATGCCCTCAAGCTTCATATATATTGTCACAAATGGCAAGATTTCCATCGTTTTTATGGCTGAATAATGTCCCATTGTGTATCTATAACACATTTTATTTATCCGTTCATCCATCAGTGGACACTTAGGCTGTTTCCATGTCTTGGCTATCGTAAATAATGCTGTAATGAACACGGGGCTGCAGATATCTTTTTGAGAGAGTATTTTTGTTTTCTTTGGATAAATAACCAAAAGTGGAATGGCTGGATCACATGGTAGCTCTATTTTTAATTTTTTGAGGAATATTGTAACTACTTTAAGCTTTCTGTGGGTAGTATTGAACAATAAATGACTATATTATATATGCTAGAGCCAAGTTTTTCACCGTCAGGGAAAGAGTCACAAATAAGGAAAGGGAGAAGGCTGGAATAAACCTTGTGATAGGGAATTAGAATCAGAGCTACCAGTTTGGTTTTTAATATATAAACATATAGACATAGAAATAAACATAAATATATATGTATGTATGGTTTCTAAATGTTATTCTCTAATAAAAAGAACCAGGGCTTCTTGGACTAGTGGTTGATTCTAGGGTTGGGGCAGAAAAATACAAAATGAGTCTGGAACATCTTATGGTGCCAAAAAGCAAGAAAGTGCTCAAAAAAAAATCCAGATATGTCAAAAGGACATAAGAGCCAACCCAAAGGAGCTCCCAATGGTCAAAGCCAAGCAGCAAAATAAATAATGATACTGTTAAATATCCACGAGTATAATATAAATTAAAAATTGAGTAAAACAGAAATGCAGGTAACTTCCTTTTAAAAATTCCAATTAGTAAATATAGAAGATTTGAAGAAAATTCAAAATCACTATTCGACAAAAACCTCAGTAATAATTGTTCCAGGCAAAATTCACTGATGAATGATAAAATCAGTAGATGAATGTTTTAAGAGAAACAGGATATTTGCAGTTTCAATGCATCCCCCCCCCACCACCACCAAGATGCTGATGTATTACAAAGTGAATAATAGTAGCTTGTGGGAAAACCAACAGACATCATCTTAACCACTTGGTTAAGTGATGCAGGTTAACATGACCAGTGATAAAAAAGAGCAACACAGGTACTCCCTAATACGACATACTGAGAGGGACACAATATCACCTCCGTGGTATCCTTATCAAAAATGCAAAACCATAATATAATCATCAGAAAATATCAGATAAACCAAAATTAAGATATCATCCTTGGAATAACTACCCAATTCTCATCAAAGTGCCAAGGTCATGAAAGACAAGGAAGGGCTGAGGAGGATCTCAAATTGGAGGAAGTCTAAAGAGCCATGAGAATAAAATGCAATGTGGGATCCTGAATTTGATCCTGGAATAGAAAAAAGACGTTTGGGGAAAAACAGGTACTCTCCTAAAGAGGGCTGTGGTTTAGTGATTTAGTTAGTAGTGTTATGGCAATTTTAACTTCTTGGCTTTGATAACTACACTATGGTTATGTAAATTTTTAACATTACAGAAACATGAGGTAGGGTTATGTCAAGTCAACGTATTATTTTTGTAACTCTTCTCTATATCTAAAATTATTTCCAAATTAGAAGTTAAAAAGATTGTTTTTAGTCTTCTGACAGCATTATGAGAAAGGTATTATTACCTTCACTTTACAGAGGAGGAAACAGAAGAACAGAGAGATTAACAAAATGGCCCAATATCCACAAGTTAGAAAAGTGCAGAACTAGGTTCCAAGTTCACGATCTTCACCACTATGATTTTATATGTTTTCAGACTCAGTTAATTCAGAAATATTTACACTTGCTCTTAATTCTGCTTTGACATTTGTTAAGGTACCACAACTTTCCATACAACATAACCCTGGAAAAAGAAATGCTCTTATACAATGCTCAGTGCTAATGATGTAGTAATTTTTGCACTAATTTCTGACCAAATGTCACATCGTGAACTATTAAAGTGGGACCTTACAAAATAACTAAATGGGAATATTTGCATTCTAAAATGAAAATGCATCCGTAAGGCTTTTCTGCTCCATTACTTTAAAAAATCACTAATAATAAAATACATAATGACAGACAGTTACTAATACAATAAAGTTGTTAAAATGAGATGAAAAATTGCAAATAATGTATTTTATTACATTCAAAGAAGGTTTTAGGTGGCGTTACTCTGGTTCTGAATTTGTTACAGAGAATTAGTAGTCTGGGCCTCTGTATGAAAGAGGTCATTTTTATCATTGGAAAATATTTTCTTAAACAGCTAATTCTTTTGAAGAATGCAGGAAACTTAAATACTTCACTTACATATGATTGGCTATCAAAAACAACCTAAGTGGGGAAAAAAAAGTATTATGTCATTGTTTTCTTCTATTCAATAGTATTTGTAATTAGAAAGTGAGTTTGGTAATTTATAGCAATTCAGCCAAAAGAAACATAACTCTTTATTAAATTACAAACTGGATAAATATGAATTATTTGAAAGGACGTTTATGATGGTTACAAAATAAGATGAGATTTAAGTTAAATGAGAAAGGATTATCTCCCAGATTACAAATCTTTAAACTAGAATAAATACATAATTTTCTTCTTTGGTGATATGACATCCAAATAATTAAAATTAGTTCTGATCTGGAAACATATATTTAATAAATATGTAATCTTCTCTGACTTTTACAAACCTAAGACTGTTGAAAAATATTGAAGTAAAAAAAGTTACCTTACTTAATGTATGTTGAAGTCAAACCTGGAAGAAGAAGGGTATGCAAAAACATTCTTGTATTATTATTTTTCCTGTTATAGCTTGATGCATAATTCATGGTTACCACTACTTTCTGCTCTTAAAACACACTGTAGGAAAATGCTATCTGAATTCAGTTAAGTCTGCCTGAAAGGTACTTGTAACGAAAGCTTTGCCATTTAATGGTTAAAAAAAAGTAAACAGAATTTATGTCTGTCCTGGGTCCAATTAAACTTCCATTCAAACTTGTCCTGACCAGAAAATAAATTGCCTATGGATTCTGAATAAGGGTTTTTACACACTTAGAGGAAAAAAAAGTACAACTATGGAGAACTATGATTTATGAAAGTATTGATTTCTTTGTTAAATAATGAATTAGATGTCCTACCACAATATTATTCATCAAACTTTTTTGTCATATAATTAAATTGTCACATAATGGATTGAGGCCATATAGATTCATTAAATATTAAAAACTACATGTGACGCTACTCGCCTTATCTTTGGCTAACAACACATTTCCTCTGTTCTTTTCCATTAAGGTCAGTCATGGCAGCCACCATCCTTACTATCAGAGCCTGTATAGCCCACACTTACCAAGGCTGCAAAGGCCAAGAGCACATTCCTTTATCTAACATTGGAAAACCCTGCTACATGTGACTGAAGCTACCCACATATTGAAAGCAAGTAGCACAAAACAACTGCATTCAATGTAAGACAACCTGACAAATGAGGATAAAGGACAAAGTTGCCTATAAACAAAATAACTTAGACATAGTAAATTAGATTTTCATTTGACCAGACTCACTCATCTTGACCACTCTTGATTTTTCCCTGAAACCTCTGCTACAGCTTTGACTTTCTCCGGGCCCTCGGTGCTCTGGGTTTTTCTCAGTGTGTCTGGCTCTCCATATATTTTAACAACTACAGCCGCCCACAAAGTGTCACCAGCTGCATAAATGTATTTCTGCCTTCCCCTGACCACTAACCCATATTCCCACTTGAACTGAGTAACCCCTAAGTCTAACCTGAAGTCTTCACCATAATTAATACTATCTCCACCTCCTCCCACCCTGCAAATATAATGAGTTCTTATTTCTCTACATTTTCCATTCAAGAATTGACGTTGTTTTGGAGCTGAATTCCTGTGTCTTGTATCCCATTAACCATATCCTCAGCTGTACTGGTGGGTTTTGCACAGACTGGGAAATGCTGGGACAGTTAATATTAAAAATTTATGTTGATTGTGTGCTTACTATATGTCAGGAAATATGCTAAACATTTTACTAGCATTACCTTCATCAATAATTATGACAACCGTACGAAATGCATACTCAGTATTTTCTTGTTTTATTTGTGAGGAATCTGCATATTAAAGAGGCTTAATGGTATTCCTAGGTCACAGTCCCAGGAAATGGGAGCACCAATTCAAAAATCAAACATTTCTGACTTTAGAATCTGTGTTTCTAGGCTCTATGCTCCACTGCTTCTCAGTGAATAGGCGAAAATAAAAACTGAAGACCACAGGCAGTTCTTATTCAGAAACCTTTGTAACGGGTTGGTAATTTATTTGAAAATCCAGTAGTTCTATGATTATGAATGATCTCTGCTGCTATTTTTAAATCGAAAGTCTGCCTCTTTCTTTAAAGAATGTGGGAGATTTCAAAAAGCTCATATTGCCCAAAGTACTTTCCCTCTGGAATCCTAGCCTTTTTATTATAGGTGAGCTGGAAACAGAAATAAGGACATTATCTTTCGAAGGCCATAGAATACATGAACTTCAGTGTCTTGGGCCCAGCTGAAATCGCAGCCTTCTGAGAAAAGCCCTCTCTTCAGATAACTCAAAGGATGTCTACAACAAAAAAGGCACTTTGGGGAAATAAACATGAGTGAGACAGTCCTTATTTTTAAGAAATTTTTTGCTCAACATAAAAATGAATATAAGTGCTATAGGGAAAGTAATATAAGAACTTTCAGTCTAGACAGAGAGAGAGAAAGAAAGAGGTCTATTATCTAGGCATTTGAGGATGGGCTCCATGGAAGAACCAGCACTAGAGAATTAGAGAAAGATGCTGGAGAATCAGACCCATTAAAGGCCTTCAATAAATTTTTAGATTCAACGAATGGGTAAAGAATGAGGGACTATGACTTCATAGATAAGGAAAGAGAGCAATTCAGCAGAGACAAGAAGTAGAGAAATTCCTGGAAACAGAAAAACGCTTAGAATTTCATTCAGTAATTACTACAGTATTGGTTTTCATTCATTCTTGCATTTATTCATAAATCACATACTGTGTACCCAGAGCTGTAAATGGTGTAGGGAAGGAAAGAACAGAGAAAGACACCATGCCCTGGCTGCATTTAAAGTAGTTTGATGTGAGGAGTACTCAGTGTTTGGGAGTGGAAAAAGTAGGTTGGGCCTGTGTCACAGAGTGAGAAATGCTGAGCTAAGGACTTTGGACTTGATTCCTCTGGTAACTGGGATTCTCTGAAAACTCTAAGGAAGAGAGAGAAATTATCAGTTCAGGGTTAATTTATGTAGAATTGTACAACAGGTTAAAGAGTTTCTATAAGACAAGATGTTTTCACAGACATGGAGGTGACCTTGCAGTCTTGGAGAAGCCTGAGTTGTTGAGCCAGACAGGAAAAGACTAAGTAGATAGGACTTCCTGTCTCAGGAATAGACTGGAAAACAGGCCAATAATGATGGGGAGAGAAGGTGCTGAAAAGAAGATTACTGAGAGTTTGCTTGTAGAAATTTCAGGTTTCTGAGGTTATGGGACAGGTGGTCCATTGGTTGGAGAGGCCAGGCTCTACAGTCACACAGCCGTGTGGGGAGTCCCAGCCCCTCCACTTACCAGCTTCGCAACCAAAGACCAAGAAGCTACTTAGCTTCTGTAAAGCCTTAGTTCTTTCACTAGTAAAATGTGAATAATAAATACCATCTAAGTCTTAGTATTAATGCAAGAATTAAATCTGATTATGCAGTAAAGCATCTAGCACGATTTCTGGCACACACTAATGCTGAATAGAAAGTAAAAGTGTCCCATGAAATACATGTGGGCACATCACCATGAGCTCAGCAGCTTTGTTGGCTTCTTTATCACTACCAAGGGGCCACTCTGAAAGTTAGGGATTGACCATAAAGATGGTTAGATAAGTCAAGTTCTAAGCAGGATACAATTATCACAGCAATTACTTGAACAGAGAGACTTTGATATAAACAATTGTTAAGTAGATATAGGGTTGTTGACTGGGTAACTGAAAAGAGAGGAGAGAAGTCTAAGTTATATGGAGTTAGCAATTCAGCAGGTCATCACCACCCTTATGGCTGGGGAGCAAGAGGCCAAGTCATCAAAACTGAGAAGCTTGGAAAAGCTGGAAGTCAGACCTCAGAGAAGGGCACTCTACGTGCCTTGTTCTTGTGTCTCTGAGGTCAGATCAGATAGGGGTCCCATGGGGCTGGGAGTCAGATCTCTGAGGATGGTGAGCTACAAGGGGTGTGTCTCCGAGGAGGGCCATGATGTAGCTATTTCTGCAAGTGTAGGGACAAACATCCAAACTGGACTCAGCGGCTGCTCAGGTCTCAAAGCTCCCAAGAATTGTAAGGAACAAGGCCCTTCTTCCTTCTCCAGCCTTCCAGACTCCCACTAGTGCCCCTTGGAGGCAGAACCTAACAAAACAGCCAGCAAAGCATAAATGTGGCTAGCATATTTGCAGTTTCAACATCACAAAGCGGAGTATATAAAGGTGAGTCTGGAGCTGAGAGACAATACAATGATTACATTACATTCTATTACGAACTAGAATACAGGAAATGATTTTGAAAATGGATAAAATAAAAAAATCAAAATCACCTTCTCGACTAAGTACATGATTTGAGATGAATTTTAGTATGATTAAGATTATGTTCAACCTGGCCAGGTGGCGTAATGGTTAAGTTTGCACACTCTGCTTTGGCAGCCCAGGGTTCACAGGCTCCGATCCCGGGCGTGGACCTAGCATCAAGTCTTGCTGTGGCAGCATCCCACATGAAATAGAGGAAGATTGGCACAGATGTTAGCTCAGCAACAATCTTCCTCAAGCGAAAAGAGGAGGATTGGCAAAAGATGTTAGCTCAGGGCCAATCTTCCTCACACACACAAAAAACATACTACGGTGGTGGAGCCATCTATGATTGTGGACTAGGTTATATTTTTGTCTTACACGTGGGATTCACAAGTGGACAGGATTTGGGGAATCAGGTGTGTAGCAGAAGAGGAGATCAGTTTGTCTGGGTAGGAGATGAGGCAGATAAAATATGGAGCAGTATGGCAATTTTCATAGGGTGAGAAATTTGGGGAAAGAAGATTCAGGTAAAGGTTATATTAAAAGACTTCTGTGGGCTATGAAATAAATGTGGAGTAAAAAATAATTTCTTTCAGAAATAGGTTTGTGAATGTGTATCTACCTATGACGTATGTACTTATTTACTTATTTACATATTGACAATTTATTTACTTATGACACATATTGAAAACATATCTGAGGTCAATGGACTTTTAAAAATATTATTGCAATAGTATGATTTTGGATATTAGTGTAATTTATTGCTTATTTCTAAAAGTCATTGTTATCTTTTTAAAATAAATGACCATTTTTGCTTTAAAAAAAGAAAAACAAAATGAACTTGAACAATCCAAATTAGACGATGAGACTTTTGAACCATTTTAAATACTAAACACAGTAAAGCTTTAGAAGCTTTTATAAGTATATATTTTGCCGTGAGGCTATAATCAAATAAAAAATTCAAAATAAAATGTTACCAAGTAGATATTTTGAATAGTTAAAATGGAATGAAATACAGAAAATTATTTTAAATTTAAGGAGACCAAAGATAAATGGTAACTAAATGCAATGCATGATTTTTGATTCAATCTTGGATCAAACAAATAATACTAAATGATATTATTATGAGGATATTTAGGGAAGCCTGAATGTCGGCTATACAGTACATCAAATAATAATATTATACCAATAGTAAGTATTCAGAGTGTGATAACTGCATTATGGTAATATAGAAAAGTGCTGCCATATTTAGGGTAAACTGACATGATGTTTGCAACTACTCTCAAATATTTCAGAAAGTAAATATACCATAATTACATATGTGGGAGGGAAAATGTTAACAATTGGTGAAAGGTATATGGGTATTCATGGGTATTCATTGTACTCTTTTTGCAACTTTACTGGTTTGAAATTTTTCAAAATAAAACGTTAAGGAATAAGTGAAATAAAAATCTTATTAAAAAGAAGGGTTAATAACATTAAATACAACATAAATCGAGCAATTATCATTATCATTTATTGCTTTTTATAAATGTTAAAATGTTTAATTTATAAATACTTAGATGTTTAAATATTTAAAAATTTTTATTTCTAAAATTAAAGTTTATATTCTCACTAATCTCATTTTAGTTGTCCAATAGAGATGGTGGCATGCAAAATCTTCATTGTCGCTTCTAACTTGGATATTTTGTGATCTTGCGTGGATTTAATGATGTACTACTTTGGGAAATGGAATCACTTGTAGATCCTGACTTGATTTTAAATCAAAGCTGGTAATAAGCTGATGTAAATGGTTAGTATTCCTAGTGTTTTTTCCATGAAAAGTGATTTTGGAGGTAGAACAATATGGCTTAATTTGGAGAAAATATGTCAAAGGTTTTTTTGTTTGTTTTGTTGCAATTCAAACAATTCTAGTTTTTGAATTCTTCTGTTGTAAATTAGCCATCTCAGAAACTCCATTCCTTTGGGCTGCTGAAGTGCCTTGTCATCCTATAGTTAGTACTTCACAGACCTCTATTCTAATGGTTTAAGAGTAAACGTGATTTATTCAATTGCCAAGAGAAATATGCTATGGAAGAATACAACTCTAAAGAAAACAGAAAGGAAGATGCTGTTTTAAGAATCCAAGTGTCCATATTCCACATTCCTAAAACAACAGGTTGACAGTAATTCAATTTAAACTTCTCTTGATCTTTTCTTTAAAAAAAGTAAGTGTGCTATAAGCTACCAAGAATCAAAGTTAGAATGTTAAAATATTTTCTTTGTGCACAAAGATGAATCTGGTTGTAAAAGGGAGTGAGAATTTTGTCCAATGATATTTGCTAATTGTTGAACAAATTTTTATATAAAGAGGTGTTTAAAACTATAAGTTTAAAATGTGTTATTTGAGAAGCACTATTATGTTGTCTAATATTAAATCAATGACCTACGCTTGAAAATTATTTTTGAAACACTTATATAAACAAAAATCAGTTGGTAGTGACTAGTTCTCAGAGTTGGGAGTCTCATTTTTTAGTGGATAAAGGAAAAGAACAAATAAAAATTAAAAATAGAGAAGATATTGCTCTTACAATACCACACTAACAAACTATTTAAAACCCATTCGTAATAATAACATCAAGAATGAAAACAAATTGAAGGCATACTACTTATCAGATCATATATTATGTCACTTACTCCTTTTTGAAAATTTATAATTTGAAACATTAATATTTCCTTGAAGGAATAAAAAATCTTTTAGGGGGCTGTGCTATATTTAATCTAACATGCAGACAGACAGACATTGTCCACTACGTTTCCACTTCCTCACCCATCCATCTCTTTTCACATATCTTCACCCCAGAGAAATGTAAACATATTCAAAAGGACATTGAGATTAAAAAAAAAAAAAGGCATGCCATGATGCTAGAAAAATAAGGAGAAAAAAGGAAGCAAAAGACAATGAAAAACTGAGAAAAAAGTGCTATTACAAATACATGTTAGATATAGAGTTTATTAATGCAATGACCACCTCTTTGTGCCTCACCTGGATTAAAGATAAAACATTGCACCACAATAGAAGCCACCAGTGTAGCTTTCCTTGTCCCTTTCCCTTCCCTCTCCTCAGAGCTAACTACTCAACGTTTTTCTGCTTATCATTCCCTTTCTTTGCTTTATAGTTTATCACATGTGTTTGTACTCCCACAAAGTGAGATTTTTAACACTGAGTGCTTAGCGGGGACTACATTCTCCTTTTTTCCTATCTTTCTTTTCTTTTGAAGGAAGATGTTTCTCTTCCCAGTGAAGCAGTTCCCAGTTCTGTTTGCTGATAATTAATAGATTGAAATACCTGACAGTTATGCAACATGAAGGCACAAGCAGGTAGCAGTTATTTCCAAGCCATCACATTTTGCTCAAAAAAATTCTATTTTTACCACAAATATACAGGCATGAGGTTTAGAGTGGTGGCTTCAAACTTTGTCTAGCAGAATTCTGAAATAGAAATAACCACCAAAATTGCAAGCATTTTCCAAGCTGTAAAGAGACTCATATGTAGCCTAAGAAATAGCATAGCATGATCAATTGGTGTAATATTGTTTTTGGAGCACTTAGATTTTGAATTTCAAGAAAATGCAGGAAATGATTAAACCTTAAGAATTTAATAGTGGCTAAAGTATAGTAAAAACATGCGCATTAACTTGATCGTAAATTTAGCTGTTACAAAGCTTTTGTTAAACAAAATGAATTTGTGCTTGTCTGTATATTTCCACCTTTACAAATTCTAAATCAATTTTATTACTCAGAACGCTTACTTTACTTGCAAGAGTCAGAAACGCATCTCAAATGGCTTAAGTGTTCAAGGAAGAGGAGGAGTTGACCATTCACATAAGTGCTGGTCTAAAATTTTGATAGTTTCAGCCACAGGCACTGAAAACATTGGAAGTTATCTCTCTACACCTCTCAGTTCAACTTCTCTGTCATCTTTAGGAAGATTTTTCTGGGGGCAACAATGGCCCCAAGAAGCTCTGGGGTTCTAGTTCTAAGTTCCTGGAGGAAAGAAGCTCTATTTCTCCAATGATTCTGCTAAAGATCAAGAGAAAGATCTGGGGTGGAATGCCCATCATTGAACCACTGAAGTCCCTGTGAGGTGTATTCAGATTGGCCCAGCCAGCCTCATGTGTCCACTTCCTAGGAGACTGTGTATCTCAGGAGAGCAAGGACTCAGTCTTACATGTTTTTGTTTACTCAAAGGTTAGCATAAATAAAAGTTACTCATTTATATTTGTTAAGTGGATTATCTTAACTTCTTTAGGTCTTAGTTTCCACTGCATTAAAAAAAAACAAAACTGCAGTTCCATTGCTACAACTAGCAACTGCATGTATATTTAAAGAGTGGTCCTCAGGTCGTAATGATGAGCTATCATTGTTTGAATTACACAATTTTTTTTAAAACCATTAAAAAATTACAAGGAAAATGTAAAAAATCCTTTGCAGGATTAAAGGTAAAAGCTAGTTATGCTTGAAAATATATACATGGAAATATTTTCTTTTAGAACTCTTTATTAATCGAATTCCTTCTGCCTCTCCCTTTTTAGTGTCACGGATATGTACATCAAGAAGGACTTGCTTTTCTTTTTGTGTGGATTCTAGCTACAATGGGACCACCTGCCAATGCACTGATCCTGTTGTACCCAGTTCTCTGCTTTTCCCCTCCCTCACTTTCCTACCTCATTCTCTCAAACTATTATTTGATTGTAACCAAGCACCTCCCTCTCTTTGATAGGTACAGTTGCTCACAGCCTTTTCTGGAGGAAATGTTTCTACTACCTTTATCTTACCAAGGGGAGAATTCCCTGCAGTTTTTCTCATAGCCCAGCAGCAAGGAAATTTTGTACAGCAGTAGAAAAATATGGGCCTAGATGGAACTTCAAAGCAGCTTCATTTACAACAAATTGGCTATTAGCAAAAGACTCCGCTCTCATTAGGAGACCATAGACTGACTGTGAATTATCAGTCAGCCATGATTTTATCTTCCTCTGACCAATTACAATCACTTCCATCAGAGGTAGTAGCTACACCCACAAATGAGGTGGATAATTAAAATTATATTATGTACCATTATCTGAAGCTTATTAAGTACTAGTCATCTTGCTAAGGACTTTATTTGCATTGTTAAATTTCTATGACAAAATGATCAGTAGACATTAACAATCCCAACTTATAGATGCAGAAGCTGTGTTAGGATGTTACACAATTTACCTGAGTTCACTCGGCTTACAAAGGGAGGGCTGACATTTGAATCCTGCTCTCTGGATACCAGGTGCCATATTCCTTATCTCCATGCTATGCTGTGTACCTTAAACTCAGGTGAGATTTTCTTCTTGATTAACTTTTTGAATATAATATTTGATACACCAAAAAGAATATATTAAAAGCAATTTAGCAGTATGAGATACATATGCCTAAATTTATATATTTGTGTTTAAACCTTTGCATCATTAGTGCTGTTTTGTGTTCTTTTTGTGACCCAACTTTTCTGCAACATTTAAATTTAGAGATATGAAACCTCAGATAATGTGTCAGCATCCTGAAAAATATAGTTGAAAGTCACGGTTTTGGTAGAAAAATATGCCTCAGCTATAAAACTGTACTAGAAAGCTCAATGATGCCTGAGAAATATAGAGAAGTGCTATTAGAAAAATAGCTAGGGGTTCTGATCATTTGTTTCTTTTTTAATCCTAGTGCTGTTCTTCCTGATTTTGAGTATTTTTCTGCATATGGGCCCTATAAAGTAGTTCCATCTTTGTAACTACCATGTTGATTGGAAGGGTATTCAGGATATTTACATGCTATTTCAAATTTTGGGAAGTTCCTTGAAAGACTTCATTTCAAAACCCAATAGCCAGAATAAACAATGATTCTAATGATACCATTTTGGTTTTTTGTTTTGTTTTACATTAAACACCGATAGCACCAAACTTATAAACCCACATATCCTACTCTTGTCTCTTAGGATGGTATTATTGTAGAAATATCACTTATTGTATTATGCCCAAGTTAGTTAATTCATAAAACCTATATATTCTATTCTCTTCTCTTGGAGTAATACTGTTATAGGAATTCTCACACGCCTATAATTAAATAATAATATTACTACATTCTTATTACAGAGGGGAAGTAACAACACTATTTTACATTTGATACTTCTCTTTTTGCTGAATTTTCTAAAGCATGATCTGTACACATTTTTAAAACTTTTCATTTTAATATATAGAGTCATGAGAATGATGTGGGTTTTTAAGCGTTTAACGAATTCTTCCATTTACCAAGTTTCTTAAATCACTTAAGACAAAGTCAAAGTAACGATTCGTGATTTTAAAAATTGTATTTCCTAAAATGAAACAGAATGGTGGAAACTTACTTGCTGATTGTTATATCTAACTATGCTCTTTTTTCTATTGTATACAAGAGTTCCTGGTGAAACTCCTGGTTTCATAATTAAATATAAAAATTGAGGAGTTCACACAAATATGCTAATAATGCCATTAAACTTATCCCTTTATATGTAAATTCAAGCCCAGATGTTGCATCATTTGCAAATCTTGCAATTAAAGCATTTTATAACTTCAGTTATGCAAAGGGGCAGCAGACAGGAAAATGGGTAAAATTGCTTGACTAGGACATTACCATGGAAACACACTGACCTCCATTCAATTAGTTACCACTGAAGATTTAGCTATTAATTATAGTGGTCAAAAGTGGATGTCATCTAGATCTCCTGTTACCTTTTCATACGGACATTTTTCACTCACCATAAATCTTTGACTTTTAGCAGCAAGGCTCCCAAACTGAAGCATTAAAAGGGATACTGCTTAAGTACTGATGGAAGTGAGGGTCAGGAAGGGAATCTCATTTATCAGCCATGTTCTGGATAGTTCTTCAACTTTCTGTAATCTAAGCGCTGTGTCAGGCAAGCTTCGAAGTGAATATTCATTACTGCTCGTTTTCCTCATTGAACCCTTTGCAGTCTGTGTGTCAGCAATTACCTCTCACTTTAGAAAGCTGTCCTTAATTAGGGCCACAATCATCACCAGGGGACCTCTGAAATAGATAGATGCCCTATTTTTGCTTGAGTTTTACACTTTCCAGCAAAAGAGTTATTTCCTGGGCAGTAGATAAAAGAAGTGTTGTGAGTTAATTATGGAGGTAATTAATAAATGATGAAAATTTTTCTGTTTGCATTTTAGCAGACTTAAACATGAGAATCTTGTATTTGATGAAGTTAACACATGCTGTTCTTACAAAACATGTTTTGATCAGTGCATCCACAGTCCTAAAATAATAACCATTCTTCAGACACATTGAAGCGTGATGGTCAGCCATTGGAAATACATCCACACCACATGGGGAGTGGCTTCTTCATTCAACAAATATCTACTGACTATCTACTGTGTACAAGGCAATGTTCAACATCCTGGGAATACAGTGATGTCCAAGAGTGGCAAGATCCCTGCTCAATTGGAAGGAGATAGAAAATCATCAAATAAATTGGAAAATATTAGTTAATAAGAAGTGTTATGCCAGGGATTAAAAAACAGAGCTAAAGAATTAGCAGATATCCATTTTGGATAGTGGTAGCTGTAGTGTTAGTTGAGTGGATGGAGATAAGTAAACAGATTTAGTAAAGTTTTCTTTGAAAATGGGAATTTTATTTTTTTAAAGATTGGCCCTGAGCTAACATCTGTTGCCAATCTGTTTTTTCCTTCTTCTTCTCCCCAAAGCCCCCCAGTACAGAGCTGTATATTCTAGTTGTAGGTCCCTCTGGTTGTGCTATGTGGGACAACGCCTCAGCATGGCTTGATGAGTGGTGCTAGGTCAGCGCCCAAGATCCAAAGCATTGAAACCCTGGGCCGCCAAAGTGGAGCACGTGAACTTAACCACTGGGCCATGTGGGCAGCCCCCAGGGTTTCTCAATAAAAATTAATTTAAACTTCAAATAAAAATAAAGATAATTTAAGATTTACTTGATTTCACAAGGCACACATGCATGAGAATGTTAGTTATGAAAAATAAATTCCTTTAGTTAGAGTTTGAAAGCAAGATTTCTGATCCTATTTCTTAATGAATATTATGATTGTGAACATCACCTGTGAACATGTGCAAAAATTTCTCTTGTTAATATTTCCAGTGGCGGAATTGCTGAATTTTACCGTAAGAGAATAGTTAAAAGTCCATCAACAGGAGAGTGAAGAGATCAATTGTAGTCTAGTCAACAATGAAACATGTAGCCATGAAAATGCACGAATCACAGCTAAGGACAAGCAATTAATGATTTCATCTGACTACAAAGTTGAACGAAAAAATCAGAACTTATAGAACTACTTCCTAGTTTTTATAAAAATATATATTTTTAAGAAAACAGATTGTTTCAGAATACCTATTTATGTAATAAATATGACTTTTTTCCTTCAAGGAAAGAGATGATAAAATTCAGCATATTAGTTATTTCATTTGGAGGAAGCAAACAAAGGTTTGGGGGAGGGTGCCAAATTCCCTGTAAGTTTTTGGTAATCTAGTTTTTGACTTAGGGTGTGGGTTCATTGCTGTTCACTATATTTTTAAAAATTGATGAAGGAAAGAGAAAGAAAAGAAGGAGAAGAAGGAGAGAGGAAAAAGAGGGAAGGAATGAAGGGAGAGAGAGAAGAAGGAAAACAGAGGGTCATAGATCTATAATGACAATGTGTCATGAACCAAAGATTATGACCAAACCAATTGTTTGAACATAAAATTCTTTAAAAGTAAAACTATTGTTTTATCATATGACACTGTTACATTTTTATACAAAAGATTTACTTTAACAATAAAAAATAATTTCTTAGAAATTTTCAGTTTAATGATAGCATACTGTTCTTGCTTCGGATATAAGAATTTTTGATACATCTGTTCTAATACATACTGATTTGATTATTAAACAACTCTTTCTAGTACTCAGCTCAATTTTAACTATATTAAGCAAAAGCAGCTAACAGCAATCTAGTAAAATGGGAACAATAAGCTGATTGTGGCAATTCTTGTAATTAGAAGTACAAGTCCTAGGCTTGTTGCTTTGTGCCCTCAGTTGTCATATCACTGGTAGTTGCTGAAATTGCAGAATGGTTGTCAATAAGTACAAGTTCTATGTTTATTTTTAAGTTCAAAGTTGGTTAAAACTAGCATGAAAATATTTGATAGTTTGTGTTCTGATCAAAACATTCTTATACCCTTTGCTCTCTTGCATCTCTCAAAAAAATACCACACATAGTACTATTAAACCCTTCTTTTACCATCACATTACCTTCACTTATTTTGAAAGCATCACTTGTAAAGATCAGTTAATACTGTCCAAAACATGAAGCAATCTTTCCAAAATTGACAACAAGCAGCCATTGGTAGAAGGAAATGATTGTGAGGAATCAAAGCGTAAGAGCTAACTACTTTATGGGCAATTGGAAGGCTTATTAACCTTTTGTTCCTTAAGTTTTAGTGACTTCAAACTTTGACAAAATTTCAGCTTTCTTCATTTCACTATTGAAAACTTAAGACCTCTGAGACATTTCGGCAGTCTTGAACTTGCAGACTCTGCTCTTGTGCCTGAGGGCACTAGGAAATTATTGATGTCTGCAGTGAAAGCCACGGATTATCATTTAAACCCCTTCTGACTTTATCATTTTAAGTAATTACTTGACCCTCATTTTATGTAAAATTAAAATTTATCAACATTGTCATTGCTCTGCTTGGTCTTTACCTGACTCTCTCTTTGGGAGAGCCACAATTCAAATGCTAATTAAGTCTCTAAGCACCACCTTATTTAATTTTCCTTTTTCTCCTTTGGGTTTCTTATTTTAGAGTCCTCTTCTCTTTACTGTACTTCTCACCTGGCCACTTCTGTATGTCTTTCTTTTTCTTTTTTTAACTTTTATTTTTCTTATTTTAAAGTAATAAAAATGCTTTTAAAGAAGTCATATATTATAGGAATCCTTTTAAAAGTGCACATTTCCTATAATCCCAGTACCCAGACATAGAGACTATGAACTCTTTTGCACGTCTTCTTTCAAAGGTTTTATCTACGTCTATATTAATAGGTTATGTTACTAGTATTATTTTACAAAAATTAATCATACTTCACTTACTGTGTTGAAACTTGCCCTATTAATTTAACAGCATATCTTGAATCATATCTTTCCAAGTCAGGATATAAAAAGATATCTCATTCATTTAAAAGTTGAATAATATCCCACTGAATAGTTGTTGAGTTATTTATTTAATTAATCCTTTACCAATAGTTATTAGGCTTTCATAAAGCAAGATGCACTGACTATGAATTTCCATAAGATAAATTCCTAGAGGGGACCATCTGACATAGACTTTATTAAAAATTGGATTTGAGGAATCAGTCAAGAGTTCAATTCTGGACACAATGATACTTCGGTTCCCTTAGAAATATCTCAGCAATGCATCAAGTATAGAACTGCACTTAAATATTTGAGTCTGAAGCTCAGAGAAATGATCTAGGTTTAAGAAATACATTTCAGATAATCTATGCCAAGCTAGTTTATTAACATGCTATTTGTCTCTGATGAATCTTCCAGGGAGGGAGGTTGTGAGCAATATGTATGTGTATACATGTTTGTGTATGTTTATAGATAAACATATTTTTACATGTAAATATATACATACATTAGATACACAATTCACATATAAAATATATAATACATATAATTCACTAAAGAACTTTGCATATATACTTATATATCCATATACAAATTATATGAGTTAAGGCAGCATATTGTTCTGTATGCTGTTGGCCAACGAGGATTGGTTCACCCTGTACTGTAACTTCTCTCAGCTAATGGGCACTTGGAAGCATTATCTCTAATTGCCCTTTCTATGTGTGTTTTTTACTCTCTTTCTGCCATTTCCTTTGTGGTATGGTACCCAGTTTTTCCGCATAATGGCTAACCAGGATGGACAAGTCCTAGAGAAGAACTCAATACATCTTTTAAAAGGAAGCCTAATATTTAGATGTTAAAATGCAAGTTTAAGGAAATTCAGGAAATGCCTCCTTTAAAGAATTGGGTGAGGAAACAAAAAGCTTGTTGGAATTAATGGAAGTAATTTGACATTAAGAGAGGCAAGTAAACAAACAAATAAATAATGTTGCCACCTCTGAGAGTTAATCAACAATGTATGAGGGGGAACTAGAAAAACTATGGCCAAAGGAGTGTCCTGTCTGTAGGGCATTTAAAGAGAATGGAGGAGCCATTTGCAAAGTACAGTGCGAGAATTTCCCTTCATCATTGTGCTTTAACAACCCTTCAGAAAACTGAGTAGCAAGTACTCCCAAAGCCAGACATGCTTTTGGGAATTGAAGCCTTGGTTACTCACTGATCCTCAAGTATGGTCTTTATACCAGTGCTGGTTGGAGAACTTTGTTACTGGTCAGTGATGAAAAAAATACAGAAATGGAGTGTAAGCCCAAGAATGGTTTACAGCAATTTCGCACCTATTGTCTGTTTGTGGAATCAATAAAAATAATTTATAGTTTGGATGTCTTTGGATTTTTATTTTGCTTTTGAACAATTCATTTTCAGTGTGTTCTATAAATATGTCATCTGTAAGAGATTAGAAATTTTTAAAAAGAATGTGACTGGTCGTTCACCACTGATAGTTTGAGAAGTACTAGAGATGAGCAAGGGAAAGTATGTATAAACTACAGTTAATTGAAAGATTAGAAGATTAAGATCAAAACTACAATTCCCAAGTGAGCATTAAGATTTCTCAAGGTCAAAGACCAGAAATTAAGCTCACTCTTGGTATGAAATGATGTACAAAAAGATGATCCTGGTCACATAACTGAGGGATGGGGTATACCCTCATTCAGAGTCGTCACACTTTCAAAGGGCACTGTTATAATTGCTGCACCAAACAGAAACATTAATTGGATGTTTTAAAGCAAGACCTATAGGAGCTGTTACCCGCTCAAATGTATTGTCAATAAATCATTTTTATTTAGCTCTTTCTAGTGATTATGTGGAAATTGTTTCCAGTGTTGTAGTCAATTTTAAAACATTAACAGCTTAGTTGTTGCATTCCCTCTGAATAATACTAAGAGCCATTACATTGTGGGCTAATGATTTGGCAAATTTAATTACGTAAATCAAAGCTATTTTGACATTTAGACTCTGCAGCCTAGAATGTTTATGGACTTGTCCATTTTAAGCACTTAATTTTTCCCATCAGTTAAAGTTTTCTCTTGTGTGGATATCCTAATGATGAATGAAGATATATCATTTCTTTTCTTAAAAAAAATACTAAAATATGAAAAGAGTAACGGAGCACTTCATAGTATCTAAGATACAGGAAATTTCTCAAATAAGTAATGAGAAGTGAACGATTAGCCATAGAAACAACCACTTTTAAATGGGTAGCTAGACTTCTTTTAACTGTAATAACCTTGTCACCCAGATTTTCAATTTTGTTTACCTGTAAATTGAACCTGTCTGGTTACTGTAAACTCACTACGAGAAAATTCTATGAAGTAGATACAGTGCTTCATCCGGTTTCTGGAAGTTATCAGTTCTGAATGGGCCAAATTAGAAAGTTAGAATGTGAAATTTTAGGTCACCTGAACAATGTAAAGTAGAGAAACAAGAATAAGTAGCCAAATTTACCTGATAGCTCAAAGTGCGGTGAAATGTACATGAAATGTATATTTGGACAGCTCTGCTCTAAGGCCAGAGTAATTCTTCTAAGAAGCCAACTGACCATCACCATAAGGCAACTCATTAGTCCTTTTCCTCCTTTTTTTTCCTCCAGTAAACCTTTATTGAACACCTACTTTTTGAGGCACTGTAGACTCAAAGATAGCTAGGATGTTTCCTACCCTTAAGGAACTCACATTTTTCTGGAGGATAAAAATAAACACAGTCAAAGAGGAAGGATAGGGTAATGCTAATGAAAGAAAGGCGAGGAACATTTAACCCTATTCAGGAAGTTGCAGAAGAGTTTCCCTGTGAATGCAGTGGCTCATCTAGACTTAAGGCTTGTGTTTGTGAAGTCAAAGGATCAAGGGAAAGATGGAAATGCAGTGGATGGAGGAAAACGCATACCAGGAACTTGGAAAAGCATGAGCAGAGTCAAGAAGGCAGGAAGGAGAAGAGTGTTGGCAGTTTATAAAGCTGAATCATTAAGTGTGAGGGACAGAGTAAACAGAAATGAGCCCCGAGAGGTCAGTGAGGAGGGACATGGAATGTCTTTTACAACGTTTTGAAGAAACTGGACTCAATTCCATAAATGAATAGGGAACTACAAAAGAATCTAGAGAAGGTGAGCCGGGGTCAGATTTACATCTTATGTAAAGCCTTATGGCAGCCATGGAGATTTTAGAGGAAATGGATCAGAGGAAAGAAGTGTGGTTAGAAGATTAGGTACAAAATAAAGGAGACCTGACCAAAAAAGTGTATCAGTCACTGTTTCAGACAGTTTGGTCTACTATAACAGAATAGCACAGTAGTGGCTTACAATGACAGAAATTTATTTCTCACAGTTCTGGAGGCTGGGAAATCTAATATCAAGGTGTTGGCAGATTCAGTCTGATGAGGATCCTACTCCTTATTCCTAGCCAGACATTTTCTCACTGTGTCCTCACATAGTGGAAGGTGCAAGAGAGCTCTCTGGGGTCTCTGTTATAAGGGGGCTAATCCTATTCATGGGAGCTTCACCCTTATGACTTAGTCACCTCTCAGAGGCCCCATCTCCTAAAATCATCACACTGGGAGTTAGACTCTCAATATATGAATTTTGGAGGGGACACAAACATTCAGTCCATAACGGTGGCAAAGGGGAATAGACATGCTTGAGAAATATTTAAGAAAGAAAATATACAAGGTGTGGGAGATGAAAAAAAAGAGGGAATCAAGAATGGCTCCAAGTTTTTCACTAGGGCCAATGGTTGAGTATTGGTACCACTGAGAGACAATATTCAAGAAGAGAAGTCAGGTTTAAGGAGGAAGGAGCTGAGTTTGTATTTAGGCAGGTTGAGTTTGCAGAGCCTGTGGAACGTCCAGGTAGACTGTGTAGTTCAGGAAGGAGCTTTGGGCTCCAGGATACAATTTTCCCTCAGCATGTATCCACTAATTGAAGCCATGACTACAGATGAGGCTACCTGGGGACCAGTGAAAGTGAGATGTGAGGGTGTATCACATTCTTCAGCAGGTATTTCTAAAGATTATTTAGCATCTTAATAGCTTTATCCTAGCTAACATTGACTAGATTTCTCCTAACTAACAAATGTCTATTATGCTCCTATACACAGGGCTCCTGCTTTAACCTGGAAGAGCTAGAAATGACAACAAATAATTGACTGATCATAACCTGTGGCTGAATAAATAGATAGGAACAAATCTCTAGGAGACAGAAAGAAATTTGCCATTAATTCTGACTCTAATTGAAAGAAAGAGTAAGGATAGATTCTCCAAGTGGAAGTGGAATTTGAGCTGAGACCTGAAGAATAGCTGTCTCTTAATTATATAGAGAGAGCAAGTCAAAGATATTACAGGTGGAGACAAGAGATAACATAAGCAAAAGCATTTAGCTGTGAAGGGCCTGGAATTGACAATTGCTGATGGGCTAGTGAGCATTCAGTGAAAGTGGTGTCAACGAAAATAATCCATAACCAATCTATAAATGAAAATTTGGGTGAGTTTATTCTGAGCTGAAATCTGAGGATTATAACCCAGGAGAGTCTTTCCACAAAGGAAGAGAGCACTCCAAAGAAGTGGGGATATACAGGATGGTTATATACCCTCAAAGAGTATGTTTCACATATGATTGAAATGTCCCTTTTACAATAGTCACGAGGCTGCTCTGTCGGCACAGTGATTGATGGAAACAGCATATAGGTCTGCTGTCTTGGTGAACCCCACAGGGTGGCAGGTCTGTTGCCTCAAGCTGGGCGGTCACAGATGAGTGCTGCAATTGGTTCCCAGCCTAAGGAAAGATGCTTAATATTTAAGGAGATGCCAACATTGGGAGGGGGAGGGAAGTTGCACCTTTATCTCAAAATGTCTAAGCAGATATACAACGCATGCTCAATGGCCACAGTCAGGCCCTTTTGGAAAAAACAAAGTCAGGCCGAATTAGGTTTATACCAAATGGTTTCCTCATATGCTCCAATATATCCTATAGCTTGCCATTTGAATTTGTCCTTGGGAAAAGACTATGAAAGGGGAGAGTTGGACCAAATGATGAAGCATTTTAGTTCCATGTAAAAGAGACCGGGTTTTATTTTATAGGCTATGCCCTGTGGGGAAGTTTTTGAAGAGTCTCGTGAAAATTAAACAGGTAATACGCATAAAAGGGATGGTAAAAGTCAGAGAAGCTCTTACGTCTCTTCTAATTGTGTGATTTGAGAAATGATGAGGGTGGAATGTTGGGCAATGACCCATGGAAATGGAATGGAAAGTAAAGATAAGAGACTTTTTGGAAGAAGATTTCGAAAGTGTTTGGAGTGATTCAAGGTGAGGGAAGAAAAACTGAAGGTTTCTGGCCTCGATAACACACAGGATCGTGTAACTACTAACTGAGCTCATGTATAAAAAGAGGAAAAACTGTTCAGAGGGAGATATAATGAGATCACATTTGAAAATGGAGATCACATTGACAAGCTGATGGAACACCCCATCCAGGGAGACATGTCCACAGAGCATTTGGAAGTTGAGTCTGGAGTCTGGGATAGGAGTTAAGGGTAGAAATAAATATGTGAAACTTATCTTAATAGGTGTTCTTAAAAGCTTTAGATAACCCAGGTTGAGAATACCAAAAAGAAGAGAGATGTGATTTTCTGTACCCTCTACTAAAATAAAACTTTCTTAAGGGCAAAAACCCAGTCTTAATATATGTTTAGACACACTCTTCCCAACCTCCCATGCATCACTCTGTGCTGAACATCAATAAGTTTAAGGACTGTTTAGTTAGTTGAGCTGAATGGAATAAAACAAAATTGAACTAAAGGTAGCCAAGGACAAGACATTTGCAGAATAAGTAGTGACTTTTACGGGACAATTGAAAAAGTTAGATTCAACACTGAACTCAGGGGGGAGTCAGATAAGGAGAACCAGGAAAGAGTACTAGAAAGAAAGATGGTCGACAGAGTCAAATGCTGCAGACATGAGCTGAGTGAGGATCAGAGGCATTGCACTGGATTGGTTGGTGAGGAGGTCGCAGAGGACCTTTGAGAGAACCATTCTTTTCAGTGTGTTCACAGTAACCAAAGCTAGAGCACAGCTGGAGTGTGTGAAGAAGAAATGGAAATTAAATATAAATTACTCACTCTTTTCCCCTATTTTTTCCTTTCTTTTCCCCAGCTTCTTGATTCTTCCTTTTCAGATTCTGTATTCATACCTCCATTGTTCTTTGGAGTCACTGGCCCACCTAAGTTGTAAGTCCTAATAACAACATACTTTCAAAGAGCTCTTTATAAATCGTATTTTCATCCTCATAACACGCAGCAAAGGAGACGTTATTGTTCCATTTTCGAGATGAAAAAACTGCAGTTTAAACAAGTTAAATTATATGCCCAGGGTTACATAACAAGAAATTAATTGATCTAAGATTCAAATCATTCTGATGTCAATGTCATGCCCACAGCTTCTGTAATATCTCTGCCTTCCTTCTCATTAATCCACTAAACTGAAATTGCAAAGGCCTAGATCACAGACACCTCTCATGTTTTCCCAGATTCTGTCTAATTCTACCCAAACCCCAATAGCATGGATGTTTTGGAGCAACAATGAGACAATGCCAGTAAATGTATTCAGTGTACAGTACTTTCAAGGTTTAAGAGTAGGGCTCCTTAACTTCATAACCAGCCTCATAAGGAAGTCACTCACTGCCTTTGGATCTTGACATGATCGAACAATGACCTAGCTGAGCTTAAGCCATAAAATTTTTTTCATATCATATGAATCAGTGATATAATTTGTAGCTCATCTTTATCCCCAAACTCCAAAACACTTAAGTAGTACTCTTTTTAAAAACTACCTACGTTTCATTTTGCATATATATATACACATATGTTCTCCACTTAAATGAACTATTCAATTTTGTTTCCCTTTCCTACTATAAATATAGCTATTGTAGATATTTTTCAAACTGTTAGGAAAATGAATAACTATTAAGATTTTTACTCTATACCATCAGTGTGTATAGTATAATTCTAAATATCCAGGACTAATTTTTCACGTTTAGTTTATAACATGTATAATGGTTAAATATACCTGCTTCATTTGGTTGTGTAATTGGTCTATGAGCTAAAGTTCTCAATGATGACCAAATGTTAATCAGAAAGTTTAACCATTATTAGTCGGTGAGGTTACCTTACTGTGACCCAAATGTCTTGGCTGGTGATTCTTATTTTAAGTATAATTTGCAAAACATTTTCAAAGTAACTTAATGTAGTTTTATATTTAATTTATATTGCACAATTAAAAGAGTGAACTTCAGTTGTCTGAGCAGAACCATGAAATTCCTAGCATCTAGCAGGAGTTTAAGTCAAATGAAAGCACCAACAGTGGAATATTGTTAGTTAATTCTGTTTCTGGGTTTCACAGGGCTCAAATAGCCTATGGAAAACGGAAAAAATTGGTCAAACTGATTATTTCACATCTAACATCTCTTTCCACTATTGAAGCCAAGCTGGTTCTTAAACTTATTTCAGTTATTTTTTACCTGAAGAACTTTAATCAAGCCAGTTTACTTCTTCACTTTATTACCAGCACATAAGCACACTTTTCTAAAATTAATTCTGCTATTGATTTTATTTTCAAATCTTGTTGATGTGTTCAAAAACTAACTAATAATGATTTAGAAAGTCTTCATTCTCAGCAGTGACAGAATTTCATCAATAGTTTATTGATTCGTTCTCGGATGATATTTCTATTTTATGGACATGGCATATATAACATTTCAGAATGCATTTAACTCAGAGGAAATGACACATATTCATTTGCATATGTTGGACAGAGTGAATATTCACAAGGATGTTTATTATAGTAACACACTCTTATTGAGAAACTGACAAAGGTGTTGAAAAGTATGGTTTTTTACCATAAAATTTCCCCGGGGGTAGTCACAGGTGAGGGCAGTTCGTTTTTAGAGTCGTGTAAAGAGGACAGCTCTAACTCAAACTGACTTTTCGGATTAGTTATTGATAGATGACTGTGGAAACCCTAAGAACTGATGACAAATTACCAATCTACTTAGAATACAATTTACCTGAAATATTTAACACGTGTAACACAAACAACATTCCGAGATGCAATCACCTGCTTTTTCTATTACTATAAAAGCAGTTGTTGAGAGCCAAATCCAAATTAAATAATGTTTGCCAAAAACAGAGAGGGAGTTCGGGCTTTTTTGCTGGCTTCTATACGTCAGCCTCCAATTCCTTTACTCTCATAAGCAGAGGTGGTCAAAAGCCCACGTGCTATTTAGTAACAGACATGAAACTAAAATTTAAAATAAGCAGGTTAACGTTCATATCAGACAAAATAAAGTCAATTGGGTGCATCTTAATTGAGCATATGATGATTAGCGTGCTTCAGAGTTGCCAGGTATAAAAGCCACTTTTTGTAAATGTTTACTTACTATTATTATTCTTCTTATTTTAGGGCTATGTTTTCCATTGGGCTGACTTTTGCTCGGATAGCCTCTATACACTTTTTTAAACTATGTACTCCTCATTATCTGATATATAAAACAATTTTTCATCTCATAATAAAAAAAATATTAAACATTTCACGAGATGAAATAAAAGGGCTATACTTAGAATATTTTACAACGTGATTTGATAAAATAGACTTTTAGACATTACTGAATATGGTGCATCAAGTCTGAAAAAAACTCACGTGACATTTTTATTCGTGGATTCTGTCCAACGTATCTCAAACATTTTGTAATCCCCAAGAGCATTTTATTTCCATTGAAAAAAAAATTTTTTGTTGAATTGTACTAATGCCACTTTTTTGGCTGTTACGAATTTGGAAAATGCTGACATAGGCCAAAATACTCTCTCTTTCCTGAGCACCAAACAATACTATTAGTCAATGTGAGAATTACAAAGTCAAATACCTTCAGAGACCAGGCAGGTATTCTATATATGTGAAGCTCCTGGTGGAAGATGACCTGAGCAACAGAGCCTGATAGATCTGGAGAATTTAGGCCCCAACTAAAGACATTCAATTTAAAACATGAAAACCTGGCAGTGGGCCAAGCAAAATCCTGCACGGGCTGAGCACAAAGCTGCCATTTTGTGACTTGGCTAGTATACATTAGGCCTCGGTCTGGACCCAAATAACTCCTTTATTTCTACACAAAGTTTGATGAATGATTTGTTTATCTACCAAGGAAAATCTCCTAGGAAGACAGGGCCATAGATTTCAGAATACTCCCACGACTGGGATGGGGTTTGCTTGTTAAAACAAATTAAATTCTAACTAGTTTGGAGCTTTCAAAATCAGAGAAAAAAAAAAATCAGTAAGTGGCTAGTATTGCCATGGTAGTAATAATAAGCCTTGTCTGGCCAAGGATAGCTTATTTTCGAGGACTTTAAAGTGTAGTTTGAGAACAGAGGAAAGCAAAAAAAGCAGGAGGCTGAGGTTGGGATGGCTTCTTTCTTCTCTAGAGGTAAAGGATGGCTAGGAAGAAGAGATCTGGAAATCCTACGCTGGGATATAGAATGTAAATGCTTCAGGAGTCAAATGGACAGGTGATGACTTTTTCTTAGGAAAAAGAGAGAGAGAGAGGAGTGGAGGAAGCGCCTCTCTCAGAAAGACACTGTGCTCCTAAATTCAGTACCCTGATCAGTATGTGAAAAAATAGGAAAGCAGTCTCTTCTGACTGTGAGGAATGAGAAGCACTGTCTTTTCATTCCATTTTATTGTCATTTCTGTTCCTAAAGGGAATCCCATCCAGTTCTATTAGAATAGCTAAGAAAGGGGGTGAAAATTGAGGCAAAGAGAGGGCATTGTAGATGTTTCAGGAAAAATAAAATGCTTCTCATAACATTGCTCTTACCAAAATGCATCTCTAAAATATTTTATAGGCCAAAACATTTCATAAAAAGGTAGAAGTAGATACATTTTCTTTTCCCCTTTAACTTTGCAAAATAACTTTGGTTTTGGCAAAGAGCCCCAAAATACATCACTCAGTAGGCAGTCCTGGCGGGGTGATCTGTGCTCACAGGCAGAGGGAGAGGGCTGATACAGGAAATTTACAAGGAGAAAACTGGTTTAAAGGATCTATTGGGCACAAATCTGGGCTGGTTTGTTTTACTCCTGCCCCACCCACTCGACCCCCAACTCCATCCTTAATTAGAGAAGTGATAAAAACTTTCCTACCCAAAGTACACCATTTTAGTTTGGTTTAGTAAATTGATGGACTTCCATCATCTGGGGCCCATGGTTCCCTTTGGGACTATGCAAGAGCAATGCAATGCATGCTGAGTGCTGTCACCGCCACTGTTCGAAGCTGAATTACCATTACTATTGCTATTCGCAATATTTATGAATTTAATTAAATCTTTATTTTGATCAATACATTAACTTCTCAAGTTTTCTTCTCAGCACACATTTTTATTGTTATATCCTGTGGATCCTAAATTGAAGTAGAGCCTTTAATTAAAAGAGATTTGCTCTCTCACACTACTCAATATGTAATAATAATCTCTAAAATTTGCTTCTTACAATCATATTTTTCCTATGATAATGCATATACTAATTTCTTTTAATATAATTAAGGTTGAATATAATAAATAAGAGGTCCTATGTGAGATAAAAATTTTGAAGCTACATATTTTCTGATTTTTATACACATTTAATAACTGTCACTGTTTTACATTTATGCAAAACATCTTGTATTACTTTAAGAAAATATATACACCTTAGGAAATGGTTATAAAAACCTTCATAAAACTTGCATGCAAATTAATTTTAATTAATGTTTCTATTCGTTTCAACGTATTTTAGCTCTCACACATTTCATAAATTTCCATGTTTTTAATAATTTTTTACTTACCAAAGAACTACATGAATCCTATAGTAGCTTTTTTAGTAGTAGTTTCTTTCAGGTGTGTTTCTAGGCTTGTTTTACCACGAAAAGGTCAAATTAGTTGGCCTTCTTCATCCCATGAGTTTGTAAAGAATAAAGGATCAAATAGCTTCTGTAAGGCTGCCAGAAATGTCACCTATATTTAATATACTACATAAGAGTCAGTCACCAAGTGCCAAAGCAGAGATTTACACCCGAAGCTCTCTGGCTCCACTCACTATGCTTTCTACCCTCTGGGCAAATCTGCATCCTTCATTCATATTGATACATTATATGCTGTAAGGGGCATGAATGGGTGACTATTCCTGTCTTGCTCACCACTGTATAACCGGAGCCTTCCATGGTGTCACAATAAATGAACAAAAGTATTTCACTATGAAGAGGACATCTATTTATAGCGTTTGGTAAAATGGTTGCTTAACGCTTCTGTTTGTAATTCAATTTTATTCTTCAACTTTTGTATTCAGTCTGCAGTGAGAATTTCATTGCTATTGTTAATCTTTTGGTCATTTTACATGCTTGACTTATAAAACCAGAAATTGAGTGATTTGTTTTAGACAAACTAAATTTTTTTTCAATCCACTGTTTGGCTCTATTCTAGATGCTATGAGTAATTCACAGGTGATATAATGCATTTTTCTTGTCCTCAGACAGGTTATACATTTGTTGGAGAAATTAGGCACAAATAAATGAAAATTTAAGAAATGCCATAAGGCATTAAACAACTAATTCACATATCTTTTCTAAATAGGTAAAACAGGAATAATTAATGGAAACATCTAATTGAGGATCTTTTGGTACAATTTACATAGGATTATTCCATTACAAAAGTATCCTGAAATATAAGTGGAAGAGTTATTTTAGGCATATATTCATTTAGGGCTTATTTTTCCCCTTACACTATAAAGGACATCTGATAGGTGCTTATGGGTACTCTGAGAACACTGTTTGCCTTCTCCCCTGTGGAATAGAAACTGAAACTGAAACTCACCTCCTATCTGATATTGAAGCATTAGCCAAAATACCCACTGATTTGAAAAGCTATTCACTTCACTTGAATGTGGTTTAACATTTGCATTGTCATTTGAACAGCAGGCCTCACACAATACTTCTCAGGAAATCTTCTTTGTGAATTCAAAGCATAAATCTGAAAATTCCAGGTATTTATTCTCGTAAATTGCTGTCTTGTAATTTTAAAATCACTCTGTCCTTGAAAATTTCTTTCAAGCAGCCGAGGCAATTGAGGCTCCGTAAACTCGTTAAGCCAGGGAATCGGATCTAAGCTGGTTTGGCTTCCCAGCATCCTCCTCCTTTTCCTTGGTTCCAGCTCCCCAGCTGTCAGTGTCTGTGGGGTTTTTAAAGGAGGGTTCAGATTCTCTCACAAGGATCCTCTAATCACCTGCCTAAGGGTTTAAGCCTGGGTATTAGCCTTTGAAAGCTGACTAGAAAGGCTATTAGGGTACTGCATTCTCTCAATTAACCCCACAGTTCATCTCATCCCTCTGTGCCTATGTTTTGCGTCTGCAATCTCTCTGATGAATTTCTGGCAGAGAATGAATTGCAGCTCTCCTATGATAGTGGGAAAGGGTGAGGTTGGGTACCTGAGGTCCTAACAACTTCTTAAAAAATATTTTTTAAATCATATTTATTTTTATCTCCACTCCCATCTTGGCTTCATTGCCTCCAATTCTTGAGAATTTCTAAGATCTGCTGGGCAAGCCAGCTTGCTTCTCAGCAATATTCCTTCTTCTGTAGACCCTGAGATTCCACCTTCCTCCTTTATGTGAGGTCATTCATCATTCTTATTCCTCTTTCAGTTCCATATATTTTAGTTCATAAAAGCAGAAGCCTCCTACTCTCTGTTCTTGGCTTCTCTGTTGTTTGGGGTGGTTTTCAAAAGGAGAAGAAGTAAAGAAATGCCTTTATTTCTATAATCCTAAAAGATGAAGATCCATATAACTTTAAAAGTTTATCAATTGCCTTGGGAAGAGATGACATACATCAAACAATGATAACAATGTCTTCTATTTAAATTTCAGTTATCTATAGAGAGATGCTATGGTAAATATTCTAAGATCCCTGTCTCCTGAGACATTTTTTAAAAATTATTTTTAATTGATTTTTCAGTTTTATTTTTTCTTGAATTTTATTGTTTTGTTTTTGTTTGCTTTTTGTCATTTTATGAAACATAAAAAGATGAAAGAACATGTGCATTCTTGGTTGAAACTCTAGACCCTTTTTAAGATTGCAAATGAAATTTCTTTCCTTAGCAATACAAAATTGAGATGTGGAAGAGGAAATTCTAAAGTAAAACTAAAAAGCATACAAGATTTATAAGAATCTGATGTTTATAAAAAATCAGTATTTAAATATTTCATTTAGAAATAGATATTTGTGAAAATATTAAAAGTAAACCTGTAATTAATACATGATTTTGTGTGTGTGTGTGTGAGTGTGAGGTGGATTGGCCCTGAGCTACCATCTGTTGCCAATCTTCCTCTTTTCGCTTGAGGAAGATTGTCGCTGAGGTAACATCTGTGCCAATCTTCCCCTATTTTATGTGGGATGCTGCCACAGCATGGGTTGATGAGTAGTGCTAGGTCTGGACCCAGGATCCGAACTTACGAACCCCAGGCTGTTGAAGCAGAGCATGCGAACTTAACCAGTACACCACCGGGACCGTCTCAATACATGAAATTCTGTGTAGTTATTAAAAGACATATCTACATACTCTTGTATTTTGAAAATAATTTTCAGTGAACTATGAAAACCAAACAGAACAAAATTTTTGTAGAATTCAAACTTGCTAAAAATTTTAAACTTTAGATTTCAATATAAAGACAATCTAGAAGTATCTGGTAAAGATAGAGTTTCAAAATGGCTTTTATTCAATGTTGCTAGATTTAGCAAATAAAAATTTAAGATGCCCAGTTGAATTTGAATTTTGGATAAACGAGTAATTTTTTAGTATAAGTATATCCCATGTAAATGTTATAACGTAATTTTATTGAGCAGGCTTCATTTAAGAACATTTCAGAAACCTATTTTATTTGTTCAAAAACTGATTTTACACATTTTTTTAAATGAAACGTACTGAGAACAAGTGTGAATAAACTGTAGTTTCTGCCCTCAAGCAGTTCACAAAAATAGATTTTCTATCATTCATGATTAGGATTGTCTATGAAAAAGTGACCCTAAAAATAAGAAAGAAGTTTATTTCTCTTTCTAATAAGTGCCCAGAGGTAGAAACCTCAGTGCTGTTCGGTCAGCTTCTAGCTCTCTGCTTTACCATCCCTAGAGTTCGGCATTCCTCTTTGTGATCTAAGATAATTCCTAACCCCACACTTTCTTTCCAGGCAACAGAAAGGAGGACAAAGGCAAAGGGTGGGATGTTAGTCATATTTGAAGATTCCCAAAAAGAGCCACACAATATTTCTGTTTATGTTCCATTGTCCAGGTATCATAGGTGTCATGGAGACTGTTAGCCATGAGGGATGCTAGACAATATCTTTGTTCTGGGAGAATATGTGTTCAGTTAAAAGAGAACAAGTTTCTATTTATTTTGAAAGACAGGGAAAACAAATTTTAAGGGATCTTTCCCTAGACGTGTAAACAAAATTACTTATAATACAATATGAAAAGATCTATGATGGTAAAAATATAGAGTGTATGAGAAGCATCTAAGTAAAAGTATCCAAGTGTTTGTACATTTGAGGGAGGAAGACAGGATACAACATCAATAAATTTTATACATAGACATTTGCTTCTGTTGAATTATTTTGTTAGAGTAGAGGCATGGAGGTAGAATTATTGAACCAAACACAATGACCATCTCTGACTTTTCATACATTGTGATATCCACTCACCACAAAAGAGTATGCCAATTTCCATGGCCACCAGCAGAAAGTAGATTATACTAATTTCTTTACAACTTCACAAATATTTGGTATTATACTTGATAATTTTTTAAAGACAGCTGCTTTTTTGTACAAATTGAAAAGTATTACAAATTTATTGATATACATACATACCTTTATTTTCAGAAGTTTTAAACTTTTCCAATTTGTTTAGGACATAAACTTCTTTATATGTGAATTTTAACCATTCTCTTGGACTCCAAAATCTGTGCTCTTTTTACTACATATATGCCTCAAGTGGAAAAAAGGCATATGAGGCAGTATCATTGGGGAAAAATAATAGTAACTAACCACCTAGAGGTTTCCCTAAATTTTCTTCTTAGTTCTCTCTTATATCTCCTTCTCAATTTCACTGACTGAAACAGCAATCTGTTCTTGACACCCCTTCCTCTCCAGCCTATGTTCTCCTTTTTCATTCCTTAATGCAATGTGGTTACAGTCCTTACCTCCCCAGTGAAAGTTTTCTAAAGATCTCCAGTGAACAATTTTTACTGATTCTACTCATAATAGGGATTCTCACAGATCATCATCCATCAGAAACCCAGGTGAGCTTGTTAAAGCAGAGGGTTGAATCCCACCCTCAGAGTTTCTGAAGTGGGGCCTGAGATTTTGCGTTTTTAACTAGTCAGCAATACATTAACTAGTTCATCCATCACAGGAGTCCTCTGGCCAATTTATAGGCAGACAATCTAAATAATCTTCTACCCCCTAAGTTTGAAAGCCATTCATTTATTGTAAAGTGCTCAAAAGAGTGTCTGGCATGTAGTAAGTAAAAATGAATAAATGCTAGCTTTAAAAAATACTCAGTACAATAACGTGGCAGCTATCATTGGCCTCTTTTTCAGATAAAGAAAAAGTTCAGATTCTGGATAGAAGATTTGTTTTCACTGTTATAACTTTCTAGAATCCAATAGGATAGTTTTTTGAGCACTGCTAAAATGTAGTAGGCAAGAAATTCAAAGATTTGTTTGTGCAACTCAAGAATAAATAATTAGCTTAACAAAAATTGCCTACAAAGGATTCCTTTTGTTTAACTTCAGATTTTTTCGGTGATAATAAATTCCCTTAATTATCAGAAAATAAATATAATATATCTATTATTCTTATATTCTTACAATGTGACCTATAAAATAGGATACAATGGAATGGATGATTAAAAAGTGTTTTGAATATAATATAGAAAAAGCTTAATAGCTGGTTTCAATGCAGTCTTTCACACATTCAGAATTGGAACTACTTCATTGAAACTGACTTTGAATATTAAAGTTTTAAATGCATTTTATATGTTCTAGCCAATGATAAATTTCAGTCAGTGATAATTCTTAGTATTTTCCAGAAATTTACATTCCAATTGATATTCTACAAGCAAAAGGGGCAATAAGAGAATACACTCAAAACTAAAGTCACACTCATCATTAGGTCTTCCAAAAGGTGAAATGAAAAAATTAAAATCCTAAAAAACCAAAATTTTGAGATCTTGTGCCTTGCTTAAAATTACAGGGCAACCCAACAGACGCTGACAATCTGAAAGGGCACTTATGGGCTGGTGGAGAAATTTGTAGTGCTGAGTGCCAGGCCCCTGTCAGTGCTCCCACCCACTGTAAATCAGGAACCTCCCAACTCAGCCTTTGGCCATCATCTTTTACCTAAGGGAATCCAGCTGGATCCTCGATTCCAGTTGACAGCAGTCACTCAAGCCTTTATAAAGAAAATGTCAAAGCTTTACAGAGATAAAAAGCAAGAAAATTCTAGCAGAAACTGACTATGACTCCCAACCCTATTCTACCTCCCCAGAACACACACACACGAACGCACACACATATACTCCCTCTCTCTCACACACAGAAAATGCAAATAGCATAAATATTGACTCTCAAAATTTAATGTTCATACAAATGACAAAGGATCTTGTTAAAACTACAGATTCTGGGGCCGGCTCCGTGGCCGAGTGGTTAAGTTCGCGTGCTCCCCTGCGGTGACCCAGGGTTCGGATCCTGGGCGCGGACATGGCACCGCTCGTCAGGCCACGTTGAGGCAGTGTCCCACATCCCACAACTAGAAGGACCTGCAACTAAGATATACAACTATGTATGGGGGGGGGGGGGGGGCAGAGTTTGGGAAATAAAGCAGAAAAAAAAAAAAAAAGATTGGCAACAGTTGTTAGCCCAGGTGCCAATCTTTAAAAAGAAACAAAACAAAAAAACTACAGATTCTGACTTAGTAGGACTGAGGTGAGACCTGAGATTTGGCATTTCTAACCTGTTTTCAAGGACCGGTCGGTCCAGGCTCAGGAATCACACTGTTTGTGAGTAGCAAGGCCTTCACACGTAGGCTTAGTTATGGAGGAAGTCTGGCTATTTCTTTTAAATCAAACTCCACCATATGTTGACGTTTGAATTTAGAAATCAAGAGAAAAAAACTTTTTTATTGTTTAAAGGAAAGCTTGATACCCCCTTTTGAGAGTGCCATAAAATTTATTGTGTTTATTCCTTGAGAATACAAGTAAAGAGGGCTGAAAAGTGGTCCAGAGACATAGACTATTTTTTAGAATATAAGGGCACACCATTGGCCATCTTTAGTTAAAATCTCCAGATTAGCTCTGGGTCCATCTGAAGTGAGAGTTCCATCTTGGTTCTGAAAAGGTCCCTGAGCTTCCTCTGGGGCTCAATTTTCCCAAAGGATATGAAGGATTACTAAAACCCTTTCCCCTTGATCTTCCAAGGACTAGCCTGGGAAGCAGAGTCTCTAGGACGAGCTAGCTCCTTGCCATAATTCCCAAGTAGAAACCAGAGAGTACCTGAAGCCCTCTACCTACTGGAGAACACATCTCCTTTCACTTTTCTAAGGTCATTGCTCCCCTTTAGAACAATGGTTTTCTCTCTGGAAAAATTCACATATACAAACAGAGAGCATTTTTTATTTAACTATATGTGGTTTGTGAACACGCTGAAGTCCAGATGTCACATGGACCCTCAAATTAATCCTAATTTAGAGTCTTCTATACTTGAAGCCCATCTAGGCTGGAGCTTAGCATTGACAGACGTGGACAGGACTCAGTTTTATAGTGTGTCTACAGGAGTTTGGATCAACTCCAGGGTTCATTTGGACCATACTCTACGGAAATGCTGAAAACAAAAGTTTTTAAAAGACACAATCCAGTTTTGAGCAAAAAAAAAGACCTCTTTTTCTCCTGTCTAGGTCTCAGAATTTAAACACCTCTAGAGGATTTTTTTCTTAATACTCCAAAAGTACAAAAATCTTGGGAGAGACATAAATTCATGCTTGTTTCTGCATTTACTGGAGGCAATTTTCCACGGTGCTGGTTGAAAGAGTCATAAGTCCATTGACTTATGGCTTGAAAGTATGGTAAGGTTTGTTTTTACTTGTTTCAAAATTAATTATTTAAAAGGCACCTTTGCCATTAAATGGATGTAGTAAATTTATTTACACATTAACGTGTTTGCAACATGTACTATATTGTTAAGTTTTAAAAGGTAAATATAGGAAGCAAAAATGTAGGTTTTGCTTATGTCATTGCATTAAAAAAAACAAGGTATGAACAAAGTCTGTCTCTGCAAGTAGTATTGAAGCTATTTCTCTTCTTTTTTCTCTTGTGGCTTCTTTTGTGTGTGTATGTTTGTTTTTCTAAAATGAACTGAAGCAACTTAGATATCCCCACCCTCTCCAGATTTCCACCTTAGTCATTACCTTTTTGTGTAACACCCAAGTAGCAATCTCCTGGCTTCTCATCTCATGCTTCAAGTGTTCTGCTTACCATATATTTTTGAAAATCTCTGAAGACAGCTGACATGTTGCATAAATCCACTTTGGTGGTCTTTTTTCACCTCAGCCAACCTCTGGTTTAAGGCCACCTCAAAATTCCTCTGGGTCACTTTTCTTGTCATCTCGACTTTCTTCTTTGGGTCCATGCCCATCACCCCATACCAAAGTAGGTACCACTCTACCTCGGACTAAATAGAGCCCCTTCCTGACTTCACCAGAACACAGCTTAATTGTACTGAATCATTTAATGCAACATTGATGCCCTAAAATAGCAAAAAGGAATTATAATATTGAAAAGAAAATTTTAAACTGGTACTGTATACAACTACTCCTAGAGTTATTAGACTCCCTCTACCTCGAGTTCATTTCTCTGGGGTTTATAAGATATAGCTTAACATTCCTTAATAGAAATGTCGTTGACCATGTATTCAGACAGCGTACCCAGGGAAATCCTGACCCCTAATCGTCTCTTGGTTTCAAAGCAAGGAGAAGAAAGAGGAGGAAGAAGGAGGGGGAGGAAGACAGAGAGAAGGAGACAAAAACCTTCATTACACTCAGTCTCAGGCAATGGTCCTCAACCCATGTACACAAGAGAATCACCTGGGAAGTTTTTTAAATTAATAAATCCCTGGCCTGCCTTAACCAAATAAACAAAATGTCTCAACTGAGGCCCTTGGAATAGGTATATCTTTAAGCTCCATGGGTAATTTTAAGTGCCACCAAAGTGGAGAACCATTGGTCTAAATTCCACCTCCCAATCAAGAAAATAATCTGCAGAGAAACAACCATATTCCAGGTAAGACAACATACTTTGCCTTCTTTGGTAAAACAATTTATCTCCGCAGTGTTTCATTCCAGAATAGTTCAGTTATTCTCCACTTCCCCACTCCACAAAGAAGACCTCCAGTCAATCAAAAGTGAACTCAAACCTCCAGCTATAATCACACAGAGAACAAGTAATACTTTGAAATTAGATTTCCCAACCCTCCTGATAAAAGTTGATAAAGATAAAGATTTTAGGACCACATTTTTGGCAGAAAGCAAGTTCAAATTTCCTCAGATTACTCTACCCTGAGCAGTCTCAGCAGATGGCCCAGAGTGGGAGGCAACAGAAGTTCCATCATCCTTTTATAAAGCAACAGCCAAAGGTTATTATTAAATAAATATTATTTAATTTTTATTATTAAATAAAAATAAAATTACTTTTATTTTAAAGAATATAGAAGCTTGAATTTTAGGAAATGATTTTGTGATAATACAATTATATGCTGCTATAAAAATATTCAAGACAATAATAATATAAGATGTGACTGCTAGCTTCTAGCACATTTCCAAGGATATAACTCTGCTGACTTCTTTATAACTATCCTTTATTCATGACCTTTTGTTACTAACCTATATGATGTATTTTCACTGACAGAAGAAGAAAGCATGCTTTTAATCTATGGGGTTTCTTCTTCTTCTTCATTTATTTCATGTCTTGACAGGTAGCTGGTCTACCTTCTTCTGGCTTCCTTTTATAATGACCTTGGAGTTCATGGAATAGGATGAGAACTGGTACAAGGGAAACTTGGATTACTATCCACAATGTAGGGGCTTGGCAGACGGGCATTGTGGACATATATTGATGATCATGTTTTGAATTCTTCACAAGCAAGACAAACAAGTTCTTAGTGAACTCAAAGTTACTCATCTTTTAAATTAAAACACCTGCTGGATCTCTGATTTTTGGTTTTGTTTTTAAGATTACTCTTTCTCTGAAAAATATTTTATGCATGTAAAGAAATAGATGGATATTGTATGTATTTGTTTGGTATTTACTGAATATCCTTGTGCAGCGCTTAAAAGAAGAGCTCTGGAGACAAACATGTACGTTAGAATTCTTGCTTGGCCACTAATATTGCATGAAGTTGAACAAGTGGTCAATTTCTAAGCGAGTCACTTTCTATATTTTTAAAATGAGTATAATAAGAGGGGTTTTACTTTTATTTATATTTTATTTACTTTTATTACAAGAATGATTATTGTTGTTATCATAATCTTATAGAATTATGTTATCATAATCAGCCTAGCTCATAATCATAATCTTGTAGACTCACATCTTACAGAATTTATTGCGACACCTCTACTTATTAAGTATGATTAACTCTGTTTGGCACTTGGGTCAAGGATGGCCAGTGGTCATTACAATCAAAAATGGTGGTTCAGAACTTTGACACAGGTTGTTTTGACTCCAAAACATTTGCCTTTTCTTCTACATGATACTTTCGGCATTACTTATTCTCTATTTTCTTAAATAGCCCTCTTATTTCTAAATCATATGAATCTTTCTATTTTGCTTCTAGGAAATGTTGGTCAATTAAATTATCTGTTAAGAAATAAAGAAAGACATTTTAATTTACCTGTGGCAAATGAAATTTTGTTAAAATTCCATAGGGTATTTATCTTATCTTATTTTGTAACGTCTTATGCGTACATTAACGTCTTTATCTTTTTTATAGTTAATTCTCCTTTTAAAATCTCTAATCTGAGCTATACTGAACTATTTTATGTACTAAAATCATAAGCTGAAGAGAAAGATGTGTGTTTCTGTATAGTTACATATAGTTAAAATTGCATCTAAGAAGGCTTTGTGCTGTTTGCTTTTCAATTCAGTGCTAAAATCTATAAACCTAAATTTGGAATGAAACAGCTTTTTTTCTATGGAAACTATTTCTTCAGCCTGCAATTTGAATACTTTATTTTAAAAGCTGTTAACAAAAAATAACACTATTAGTCCACTTGGTGGGGTAGGAGGCATTGAAATCCAGTTAAAGATTTTGCTACTTGAGGTAAAGTGTAATTACGTGGAGAAATTCTTTTTGTCCTTTTATTTTATTACAAACTTGTGCTTTGCAAAATTAGCAATTCCACATGAGAAAGTTGCGGTAATTATTTTCTTAAAATTGTCAGAATGTGTGCTAATCTGGGGGTAGTTATCTTTATTCCTTCTTTGGCTTATTACAGATTTAAATTAAGCTGAGGTTTCTTTAGTGTTATTTTTCCAGAGCCATTGGGATTAGAGATGATGGATTTTGTGGTGCTCTGAGTATAGTTAAGCTCTTGTCAACGTAAGTATAAAATTATTGCTGTGTGCAGTTGGTATGTTTTCGAAGTCAATTAAAGCTAAACATTGTGCAGAGAAAGATGATTAAAAATCTTCAGTTCACAAAGAAATCCAGCTTTGCTTTGACACCTAAAACCTCACATTCTTTACATTTTAGAAATCTACTTATGCTAAAGAACTTACAGAAAATTCGTTGTGATATTTTCAAAATCAACTAAAACGCTGGAAATTATTTTGTATAAAATGTATGATCCTTACCTCTGACAGCCCAAGCAGTGTCTGAATATTTTAGAAACTTATTTTCTTTTCTTATTTTCACTTTAGTTATGGAATGGTCTTATACACATTTTGATATGGATATATTTTTAAAAACCACACAGGGAACAAAGTCAAACTTGATTACCCTTTTGTTACTTTTTTTCTTTCCTTCTAAAGCTATCAACTTAAAATTTACCCTTTTTTTGACATTGCTGATATCATAGCTTTATTAGGAATATGGATGTTGATAAATTCAGGAGACAGTTGGTCAATGACAAAAACTAAAATACATGGCATAAACAGGTAATGTGGGTTGCTACTAGCTTCTCCTTTCCAATTACCCACATAAAATATTCTCAGTCTCTTGTGTGATATAGATTCTTTTTGTATTTTCTTAGTTTTAAAATCCTAAGGAGAAGGTCAGAAACGTGGTTGTCAATATCACAAATTTTTAAAATCTGTGTATAGGAGTACTTTGTCACTAGTCAATGTAATAAATTTTTTAATTTACATAAACTGGCATATTATTATCTAAAACTCTTCAAGAGATAACAGTGGCATCAGAAAAGATAATTAATCTAAGATCAAATTTTAACAAAACGTGTTTTGGTGTTGGGGAATGATAAGGAGGAACAATTAGAAAACCCAGTATACTATAACCTCAATACTGTTGGTTGAATGCATTTGAGGAAAAAAATTGTGAATATCTTGATGAAAAATAACAAAAGAGAAAAACACGAGATAATAATAATAGTTTCTGAGTGCTTACCATACAACAGCTAATATATCCTGAGCGCTTTGCACATATCAACCACTTACATACTCTCAATAACCCTATGAAGTACATAATTCTTATTTTACTCACTTTACAAATAAAGAAATTGAGACTCAGAGAAGTTTTCGAACTTGCTAAAGGTTAGTTAGACAGTGGTTGAGTTTGGCCTTTAATCCTGTTTTGGGTCGGGTGATCGATGGAGGCATTTTTCCAGAGTGAACATCTAAACTGACACCTAAAGGGCCAGAGGGAACTGGCCACATGCAGAGTGAGGGGATGGAAGAGCACACAGAAGAGGAAACCACTTCTGCAAAGACACTGGAGCGGGCAGGAGTATGGAGGTCTGAATAATAGAAAGTGGGTCCGTGTGCCTGGAAGGGCATGAGTTTGGGAAGGACAAGAAGAGGTTAGAGAAACAGGCAAGGGCTAGATTATTTAGAACTGTAGTTCATGGTAGGAGATTGGGTTTTGTTTGAAGTACCGTCAAAAGCCAGCCAGCCATGAGTAAACTGACTTGGTCGCCATTTACAGAATACATTTGCTGGGGCAGGGTTTGTGCTGGTATGAATGAAGATGGGAAGGCAGTTTAGGAGGTTACTATTGTGTTTCAGATGTGAGGTAAGAGGCAGTAGCAGTGAAGAAGAAGAAATTAAGGGACTATTTTTCTGGTGGAATCTATGTAAGTGGTAGATGAATTTGAACTAGGGATGGAGGTGAGGAAGAAATGGGAGAAATCAAGGATGACACTTAATTACACATTTGTCCAAACCTATAGAATGTACAACACCAAGAGTGAAGCCTAATGTAAACTATGGACTTTGGGTGATAATGATGTGTCAGCATAGGTTCATCAGTTGTAATGAATGTCCCTCTCTGGTGGGGGATGTTGATACTGGGGGAAGCTATGCATGTGTGGGAACAGAGGTTTACTCTTTACCTTCCCCTCAATTTTTCTGTGAATATAAAACTGCTTTAAAAAAAAAAAGTAAAGTCTGTTAAAATTTTAAAATAAGAAAGAATGAAACAAGTTTTGGCTTGAGTAATTCAAAGGTGATGCCATTAGCTGAGATGAGGAAGCTTGGAGAGGGTAAGAGTCGCAATGGTAAAAATGAAGTGTTCCATTATTGGCATGTTAGGTTGAAGATATTTGCAGAAAATTCCAGAGAATGTCAAGTAAGCAATAGCATAGATGGACTGGAACTAAGAAGAAAATTCTGGACCGAGGATCTAAATTTGGGAATCATTAGTATAAAGAAGGAATTTAAATGAGAATTTATGAGATTAGTGAGGCAGAGAAATTAGAGAATAGAGAAAGGCCCAGATCTGAGCCTTGGAGAATCCCCACATCACTAGATAAATGAATGACCTAAACATATTTCACAAAAATTAGGTCTTATGTATTTTAGGAGGAAAATGAGCAACAGAGCGATGGTAGCATCCTGAGGCATATTTAAGAATTTTAAACAATAAAACATGATTACCAAGGACAATGAAATTGCAGTAAAATAATATTTCTGTAATTTAATTAGTTTTAAAATAACCTAAGATGCATACTAAGAAATTGGAACAAACCCATACTTGATCAAAAAATCTTTCAGTTTAATACTACAAATAACTCCTTGTTTTTTATAGCTTGCTGATGTTTTTATAGATGGCAAGCTATTTAAAATTCCAATTGCTTCAATATAATACGATTCTGTTTAATACAGATTTAGATGATAAAATTATTTTTAAAAGTAACCTAGAAAATACACATGCGTATGTCATCTGGTGTCTATCAAGCATTAGGTTACAATTATTTCTTCAAACTCATTGCTTTGTGGTTCTCCAGTTGATTACAAGTGTTTCATTTATGTATATATTCTATAATTCTATGTGACTGGAATTTCTGAAACGTATTTTTGAAATAGTTTTTAAGTGTTATGTTTGTTTGGACTTGACATAAACAAGGGAAAAAAGATGCAATTTAGGCTAATGTTTCTAATTCTCTAATGGTTATGAGAGCTTCTTTTCTAAAATATCCCAGGATTTTATCTGTTTCCTTATCTACTTTCATTAAATAGTGAAATTATAACATTCTAAATAAACAACTGGGCAGGAAAAGAATCCAGTTTAGTCTCCATTTTAAAGAAATATTTAAATGATTAATTTCTTTCTTGTTTAAAAACATACATCTCACTGGATTCTCCTTGTTTCAAAAATTTACATTCTAAAAGACTTAGCTAACCTGAATTTCTTTTCAAGAAGCTGTTTAGAACTTAGATGACTACTTGAAGTGATTGAGAAGGAATGTATATTAGGACACTGTTAGCTCTGAATTCAGAAAGAGAAGAGAAAGAAAAATAAGTCTATTGATTAAATAAAACAAAGAAACAAACATTGTATCGTGGAATTTCATGCTATAAAGGTACCCAGCCTATTTTCTCCCATATGTTTTTGTTTCCCTGCATTCCCTAGTTTGGAAGCTATGTGGGTTAGAGGTTCAAGAAAAGCTGTTAAATGAAGAACGTGTCTGTAAAGGCTTTTGACAAGAAAACAGCTTGAGTAATCTATAGCAGTCTTATCCAGTTAAATGTATGGAGTGTGTTAATTCTACTCATGACCCACAGCGAAGGAGTAGGGAATGTTGAAAGGACAAAAAAGGCAAAAATAAACTAAGTTTAGTCATTTGTAAGGATTGGGGAAAAAAGTTGTCCACTACTTAGTTCTTCAGTTTCTATGAATTTTGCTTTAATTCTGCATTAATTTTGTATTACAGCAAAAGCTTACGTAAGCAATGTATAAAGATTCTGTCATGAAGCAAAGAACAGAGCTTCATTCTATTTCCAGGAAAAGCACTGACTAACACTGTACATATTCCATTACAGTACTATCCAAAAACAAATAAAATAAAAACATGTTTCCTTGAAGCTGCGCCCTCACACTGGCAAAACTGATGGCATCAATTTAAAAAGTTTTTTGTCCTTTTAAAATTCTGTCACTTTTAATCATGTCGCACCAATTTATCTTTCTTTACTCTTTGCCATGTTTTCAGGTAAAGAAAATTACTTGTATGTGTATTTATTTTAAATACCACTTGATTAAAAGAGAATTGAAAACCTCAGGCAAAATTTTGTTATAGTATTTTAAATAAATTGTAACATTTGCACTACAAATGAAAAGTCTCCCCACCCACATATGGAAAAGAAAAAAATTCCCACACCCCCAGAAGCAAAAGTCTCCACATAGGACATTTTTCCAATAAAATTTGTATAGAACAATCACAAGAGTTAATTGTCAAAACCATAACTAATTCTTGAAATCATAGACCACCCAGTCACAAAACTATTCATGGGTTTTTGGTTTTTTTGTTTTTGCCAGTAATTTTAGCTTAATGAGTACCAAAAAGTATCTGGGACAAAGGAAGACAGATCCCAAGAGGTTTTGAAGCACAGTGGGTATTCAAGAAAAATGCTATGATATATCCTGTTCTTTAATTTTGACATTGTGTTTCAAATTATTGTAAGCTCAAATTTTAAGGTAAAAAATATTTTTAGTAAAGCACAAACCTTTAAAATTAATTGGAAAATTTCTTTCTGATAAAATGGGGAAACAGTCGAAAGTATGAAAAGTAAATACAAACTGTGTTAGTGAATTATACTTCTGATTCATACTTCAAAAGTGCAGACATATTATTGACTTCTGATGACTTCATTATGCATTCCCTTTCTGTAGTTTTATTTGAAGACTTGCCCGTTTTTCTCTGTTCTTTAAAAACTCTTTTTAACTAACGTTTTTGGATCCATTTGGCAACAAAATTTGGTTAAATCTAGCTAGTTCTTTTTTATAAAAGAATGCACTCACGTTTATCCTAAAAATAGAAGGTTCATACTAAATTTGAGCTTGTGACTGGAGCCTGCATATTTCTTTTACAATAGATCCTTGGACAAGATAAATGAATACTAATGTATATTGATAATAAATAGTGAAGAAAGTATTACTTTATTTAAACGGTTTAGATAAGCATGATTTGTAATTTGATGTTTATCTTTCCTGGTTTGCAAGTTTTAACAGGAAATATCCATCCCTTTGTGGCCTTGCTTAACTTTGAACACAAGGTAGACAAATGGCCTTGAAAGAGTAAGCAAAAGGTTAATGAAAAACTAAGGTACAATGAACCTTCCCTCTGCTCCCCACAGCAAGTCTGGGTTTTCATTCCCTTATCTCTAAAAGCATGAGATAGTGATCCAGTTGGGGGGAAAGGACCATCCCTTTGATCTTCACTTAAGTGAGAAGATCTAGTTATAACCTATTTGACACAATCAAAGGTTTCCTATCGGTTTTCTGGTTGAATTAGTCAGCTGAGAAGAGGAAAGAAATTAACAAAAAGTTAGGTGCTTACAATGACTTTGAAGCCTGCTAATACTCCAACATATTTTTCCAATAAAATAACTTTTTATTGTATTCTGGACTTTAGAAAGTCCAAGGTTTGGTGTTTGTCTTAAAATTTCTATTCTAGTCTATCAATAAAGAAAAGAAAGCTTGCTTACCAGAAAATTTTCATCAGGTAATATTTTACTTAAAAAGAATCCATGGAAAAGAAAAATGCAACAATAACTAAGGCTCCATAGATTAATGGTCTTAGTATTTTCCTTGTCATAGATCCTGCTGAGAGTCTTACATAAGCCTCTCTTACATAAGTCTTACATAAGTTTTCTCTTCTTTAAAAAGGCAACTATACTCAAAATTTGCTTACATTTTCAAGGTCTTCATATATTCCATAAAGTCTATGAGGAAACTTGCAACCTCGTTTTTCTAGAAATCACATTGATATGTGAATACTATTGTTTGAGAAAGAGAGAAATTTACTCACCAAAAATTATTTTACAATAAACAGTGGAATATAAAAGCTATAACTTTGTCATGCCAACAAGGTATTTTTAATTATTGGATAAATTTCCCCAAATGATTGTCTAGCAGAACAGTAAAATTAATAAGGAAATGAAACGTATAACTTGGAGTAGTAAATTTTCAATTCATTTTGGACTCAACTTTCTGCTTCCACCTGGGTGGCCCTAAGAATCCGTGGCTTGCCATAATAGTCCTATTTCCAAAGTGTAAATCACATGGGTTAGCCTAAAACCATTCTAGTTATTTGCATTAATCTGAAAAACTTTTAAAAATTTGGTTCAATTTTAATTTCTAGCTCTTTGTAGATATAAACAAAGAGTAACTGAAATATAAGAAGATTTTAAAACTTATAATTAGTGATAAATTTTAGATGAACATTGTGATTCTTAAAATACAGGCATCTTTGTGAAGAGTATATAAAATACGATTACTTTTCATGAAGATGGAGAGAAATCTTTCCCTTTATAATCCAAAATGTTAACTGTGGTTATTGCTGGAATAGGATAGGTCTCTCTGTTCTACATCCTGTGGTTCCTTTTATTTTCTCCTTTTTAACAGTTACTGCATTTTAATACTTGACCCTTTCCTGTTTTGCCCATTAGGCTATTAGTGCATGACGGTAGGAGCAATGTATTGTTCCCGCTGTGTTTAAAACTTCCTGATATGTACTTGGTACTCTACAAATATGTGTTAAATTGATGCATATTAGTTTTATTTTTCTTCTATTTTACTTATACTTCCTTTGACTTCTAAAATTCTAATATAGCTATTGTTTATTATACACATTCATAATCTAGTTTAAATTTTTCAATACATATTTACCTAGGCAACATAGGCCAAAGATCAAAACCACAGGCTCTGAAGCCAGATTAAGTGGAGTCAAATTCCTACTAGCTATGTGGTACCAGGCAGATATTTTAACTTCTCTGTGCCTCCAATTCCTCACATGCAAAATGGGCATAACCTCATGTGAGGAGTAAATGAGTTAATATATTGGAGAGTTTAGCCAAATATATTAAACACAGTTTACATTCAATACATACGCATTATTATTATGACTTGGCAGCCTCAGCATCATTAAAAAAATAAGCATAAACATTCCCTAGGCCTTAAAATATGATAGTGATGCATCAAAAGAAAAAATTTAAAAATTACTAAAACAAACAGTAAAAACCTCAAGAAACAAACAGACTGAGGAAAATAGCCCTACAGTCCTCATAACCTCTGAAGGTTAGCATTATTCAACAGAACAGAACAATAATATGTTCAAAATAAGACTGAATCATTAAGAACACACTGAATTTTATTCCTTGTGATCAGATTTTAAAGCAAGAAATCATAACACAAGACAATTTTTGGCTACATTACTAGCACTTTTTTTGAATTAGTAATTAGAAAAAAACTTTTAGTTTTCAAAAACTGAAAAAATTACCATGAAATGCCAAAAACGTCAAATCAATGCCAGATAGATAGAGTTTCTGTATTCTTATGGCCAATATTAAGGGCAAAGGAGATCCACGTGTCTTTTAAAATGGAATAATATAAACTTCCTTAAACACTACAGTTTCAAAAAGGGTATTTTAAACTTTGAGCTTATATATGTTGGATTTATGCCACCTGGTACAAAGATATTTCTTTAACTCTACTATAAATTAAAAACAGTAAAATGTTAAGATTATCATTCTTTTTCTCCTTTTTAGCTTTTAAATGCTTCACGAAAAAGGTTATAGGAGAACCATGTCAATGACTCAAAATGAAATAGCCCTCCTGAAAGATATTAATCATATTAAAGGAAGAGATTGCATAGCATTTTACGGTATATCCACATTTTCACCTCAGTTATGTTGGCTTGGCAAACAAGAGTCTGCCACAGCACCCATTAAGGAAAAGGCAAGCCAGGCTTCAGGAAATAACGAAAAGTTCCTTGTGACAGAATTGCTGAGGAGAATTAATTACAAATGCGACTATGGCTGAGACGGTTCTTACACAAGATTTTGGTAAGTCTCAGAAGCCAGGCAAAGGAGTTCAGATCTGAATTAAGGGATGGAAAGGAATGACTAGACTATCTAAGCAGGAAGCAAGGTGTCTTATTTGGTGTTTAGGGAGGTTTGAGAATATTTCCTCTCCAGGAAAATCAAGTTAAACATTGAAAATATTTAGTGACTGACATGCACATCTGAAATAAATAACCACTCGTTGTCTTAGAGGGAGAAAAGGAAGATAAGGAACACAGTAGGCTCTATCGTGGACTGGAAGGAGAGCTTTGAGGTGAGGTGGGGAGGGGGTTGTGTGTGTGTGGGAGTCCATGTACACTGCACATGTGTGTACAAGAAGCCAAGAACGGGGCAGTCCTAGTGCTTTGAAGTTATTAAATAAAATATTTATGAAAATAAACCTAAGTTATTATTTCCTACGAACATACTATTTTAATCCTTGCAGTTATCTTCTTTTCCATTCTTTCTGTAACAACTTTATATGCTTTGATGCAATTTGGAATTGTAACTAATTTCCTATACTCTCCAAAGTCTCTCTCTCTTTCTATCTCTATCTTTTCCCCTTCCCTTTTAAAAAACATGATGCAAAAAATGAATTAATCTTTTGACATCTTTTTGTCTGTTACACACATGTATGATGTCATAATACAAAAAATAAAACCTGATTTTTCTTGACTTTAAGTTAATAAGATATTCCAGTGATGTATTTTTTAAAAATCCAATAATTGTAAAATAATACACAATTTAAGATGTTTGTATTTCTTCCAAAGAAGAATTAAAATCACTTGTAATTACTCTCCCCTTTACTAGCTATCTTACAGTTTTGAATTGCTAGCCTATCCTATCTTATTGGCAAACTCAATTACATTACAAAAATATGTAACAATATGTTCATTCATTCATTTTCGGAGTCACTTCATGAATAGTTATTGAACACTTACTCTGTAACTAGCTCTGTGCTAGCCGAGTTAATCATGATTCCTGCTCTCACGGCACTTAAAATTTATGAGGAAAACACACAGTTAAGAAGCACGTTTCTCTTTACCATGAGTGTTTGCCAGTTCTCGCATGTGAGGCAGAGCTTCAATGCAAAGAAATTTACAACATTTATACTTCCTGAGCTGATCAGTTTACAAATTTTCAGTTATAAATACATATGTCAGGAAGATTGGACATCTGAGTGAGCTTGACAAAGGCCTTCTCTTCCTATAGATAATCAACCTATTTAGGAAGCCATGTTTTCAAAAGGAAGCTTGGTTAGGACAAGGCTCCAAATTCTGAAGATGAAGAATTTTCTGGAACCCATCATTTAAATCATTTGGGGGATATTTTTATATACATTGTCTCTGACAGAGGAAGATTATAGAGGGTTCTCAACTTCCCTAGAAGTTCCATATGCTGATGCAATTTGTCTGGATATAAAGCTTTCCGAAATATTTGTCTGAAGAGCAAGGCTTCCTGCTTGGAGAATAGCCTACAGAAGCTTGCCCTAATGCCTCACTTGCATTGATCATGCATTGCTGTTGCCTTACTATGCTTGCACACCACTGAGTGTTACCATGATGAATTGAGTGGGCATTTTTCTTTATCCTAAATCAGTGCCAAGAATCAAAAAGCTACTGAAAGTTCTTTCCACAAGAATGCCTCCCAGAAAAGGGTGAGTTATAGTTATTCTCGCCAAGAGATGCCTTCTGTTGTATTCCATCACTTCCTACAATCAAATAGCTTGAAAGTGTGCCAAAGTAATTAGCTAGTTCAGTGACTATTATATTAAGAGCCCAAATAAGCCCAAAGAGGTCATCCTATTAGTGCTCAGGTGCAGCTTTGCTACTTTTGTCACCAAACAGAAAACAACACAAAGTCTCTAAACAGCTAGACCAACATAACATCTTTGTGTAGACGCTTCACAGTATTTTGTTTTTAAAGAATTTTTACCATTTGTTTCATTCAGGAACTTCCTAAGTAATGTGTTCCTACCCTGTAAAGAAAATGATATTTGTTAGCTATTTCATTTTAAAATTTGATTTTATCAGCTCAGTAAACATAAAGGAGCTTCTAATCCATGCAAGGGACACAATGCTAGGGGAAATAACTGTTTCATGAAGTAAACTAATTTATGATTTCCTCAATTCTTCTTATGAACATTACCAGGGTTGGCCTTTCACAATTAGTATGAGGTTTCTCTGGTTTTATCTTGTTTTATTACTACTTGTTTTTTAAATGTGGGTGAGTCAAATACCATATGAAGGCCCTAAGCCCTGAGCTTTGCTCTGGCATAAGTTATAAACCCCCAAACCTCCATCTCTTTGGAAATCCTAGTGTCCTGGAATCCCATAGGGAGATATTACATAGAGGAGGTAAGCGATGCTCAGAGAACCAGAGATCCAGAGCTATTTTCCTATGTCTACTGGCAGCTGTCAGGGAAATGGATTAAAGGTTTTTTATTCCTTGCTTGTGTATTTTTTGGTAGGTCATCTTCAAAATTAGTTGTATTTATTTTAAAACTCTCAAGCTCATTTCTTTTTAATTTTAAAAAATATTGTGAACATCCTCTTGAAAATGAGTGTGCTGTGAGTATCTGCTGATAAGATGCAGACTGAGAAAAGGCTGCTATAGATATAATAGTGCTTTGAATTCATTTGTATTGCTAATTTGTACCATTATTATTAGTCTGTATTGTGTTGTATTTTACAATTGCCAGTTATCCTGTAAGTATACTACTGGCACACATTCATGAAGTATTTACTATGTACCGAGTACTATTCTAAAATCTTTGTTTTAACTCATTTAGTCTCATAACAGTTACTGTTCATTCCCTCATTTTGCAAATAGTCTATCTACAGTCCATGTGCCTTATTCACATGCTACACAGCTCTCTACGTAAGAGGTAGATATCCCTACAGTAGTGCACATTTGATTTGTTGATCTTTTTCAGTAACTTCCTGCGTTTTAGACACTGACAGCTCCCCACTAGTTGGTGGCCTACAGTCCAGAGTGTGGGAACTACAGTTATGTAATCTTCTAGTAGATACATTGGAGCTTTTTGCTTTCTTTTCCCTTACAATGTGTTATCAAAATATTCTCCTCAGGTTTCTCACATCTTTAATTCTGGTCCCATGCTTTGACCTTGCTCTCTTTATGGCTTGGGTAAAGAAATAATAACCATCCTAGCTTTCCTGGAACTGTAGAGGAGAATTTTTTCTAGACATTCTTTATTATATAGATTTTTAACTAGTAATCAATGAAGAAGCAATATTTGTTTAATTCCTTCCTCTCCTTTTGCTCATCCTAGTTACTCCCAGACATTTTCCATCAAACTAAAAACAGTTTTAAATAGATCTCTATCTTTAATGAACCGTTAGAAATCATTAACACTTGCCCTTAACTGGGTCAGTGCACCTAGCCACCTTCTGGGAGGTCTTCGATAAAGTGAGGCTTTATATCCTATTTGTGTTGGTTGAACTTGTTGCCCTGTATCTCTACTATGACACGAAGCGACAGAATAAGATGACTTCTTGTTTGTGCCTCTCAAAGCTAAAATCAGAGGAATAATAGAGATCTTCCAATTACAGTCAATATTGCCTGTTGCAATTTACACCTATTGATATGTTAACAGCTAATTCAAGAACATCGCTTGCCAATTTCCACTTTAGGCCACATTTTCAATTGTCACAAGGGAGAAAACGCAATTCTTAATGGCCTTTATTCTGTTTTATGTCCCTCCACAGGGCTGCTACTTATTCTATATTTAGATGTGTTAAATAATTTTCTCTGTTTGCTTCTGGGTATCTAGTTCCGTTTTTCTTTTCTTTGATAAAGTAAATGTCGCTGGAAAAAGTAGATTGACAGTACTGAGAGTATAAAGCAAACTACCAATTATATAAAGTTTTGCTAATTTGTAGGACAGTGTTGCCAGATTGGGAGATTGGGATTGGGATAAATTATCTATCTATGATTTGCTAATTCCAAGCATATAAATGAAATGATATTACTAAAATTTCTCAAGTAACTATTTTTATGTAGACTCAGTTATAGCTAAAATGTCATGGAATCTATAAAAAGCTAGGTGATTATCAGACAGAATAAATATACTGTAAATCCACATTTACCCAGATGAATGTCGTGGGCAGATTGTATTGTTAGCATTGTCACAGCCAGACCTATGAAATGGGTTCTTTTTTTTAAATTTTATTCTTTTTTAATTGCAGTAACATTGGATTATGACATTATATAGCTTTCAGATGTACATCATAATATATTTCGAATTCTGTGTAGGTTACATCATGTTCACTACTCAAAAACTAATTATAGTCCATCCCCTCACATGTGAGCCTAATCACCCCTTTTGCCCTTCCCCCTTCCCCTATAGTAACCACCAATCCATTCTCCATTGCTATGTGTTTGTTTGTCATTGTTTTTATCTTCTACTTATGAGTGAGATCATACAGTATTTGTCCTAGGTGCCCATCAAGGGACGAGTGGATAAAGAAGATGTGGTATTTATACATGATGGAATACTACTCAGCCATAAGAAATGATGAAATCCGTCCATTTGTGACAACATGGATGGACCTTGAGGATATGATGCTGAGTGAAAGAAGTCAGAGGGAGAGAAAGTCAAATGGGTTCAAATGCATAAGAAAGCAATAGAAGAATAGTAGTGTCATTAATATTTTAATTTATCTAAAAAAAATGGGTTCTTGAAAACTGTTCTTTATTTAATCATATCATTTCTGACTCTCGTTTCCTTAATTAAAATTTAATGAGTACTCATACGTGAACTATCTGTCCCCATAGAGAGTCAAATAATAAATAAGACATGGTCACGACCTTCAAAAAACTTACATTGCAGGGGAAGACAAAAATATTAAACCATTAATTGTATTAGATTGAACTCTATGAAATTGCTGATATTCAAATTTTTGACCTACATAACAGCATTTTTTATGATTCAATCTGATATTATGAGCCAGGATGAAATAACAATCACCATGGAATCGAAGGGACTGAAAAAGGCTACACAGAGAAGGTAGAACTTGAATGGTTCTTCAAAGATTTGAAAGAATGGGATATAGAATGCCTTAGTGGGGCCATCCCCATAGCATAGTGGATAAGTTTGGTGCACTCTGCTTTGGCAGCCCAGGTTCACTGGTTTGGATACCCAGCACAGACCTATACCACTCATCAGCCATCCTGTGGTGGTAACCCACATATAAAGTAGAGGGAGACTAGCACAGATGTCTGCCTAGGGCAAATCTTCCTCAGCAAAAAAATATATATATAATAATAATAATGCTGCAGGCCTGTAGAAGCTATTCTATTTTATTCCTTTGTTGGGCTTTTTCCACCTCTACCAAGTCAGCCTGTGGTTAGGCATCTTGACTTGGAGTCAGTTCTGTGAACACACTGGTGAGAAGGAAGGTACAAAGGCCTGAGGCACTACCAGTCTATGGGCTGAAAATGAAAATCAACATTGACCATTGATGCAGTGTTTTATCGACAGGTTCCTTGGCAGAGTGTTAATAACTTTGTGGCACTGTTCAGTTAGATGATAAAAAGCAGAGTGAGGATAGTGACAATGATGTGTTGGTAAATGTTGAAAACTGCCTCTCTGGAAGAGGAGGAAGCCCTGATTTGAGCTTTTGCCAATTTCCAAGGCCAATTTAAGCTCCCAACTTGATGGCACACGAGGTAGTGCTGGGAAAAGATGTGTGCATTCAGCTTTTGTGAGCCGAGCCAGTGAGAGCTGGCTTGTAGTGGTAGATATTTTTCCTTGAAATAAAGTCATTATGAATCCTGGTTAAGCGTGATGTGTTCAAGTGCACTGATGTCACTAAGTCTGTCCTAAAAACCTCTCAAATTTCTGATGTTTCCAAAATCTGTCTGGTGTACTTGTGTGGACACCACTCCAAAATTAATTTTTTACCATGGTAGAAAACCATTTACTTACCTTTCAGTATGTTACAGATTTTATACCTCTTCCTCCACCAAAAACAAAAACCCACTACTCTTTTTTTGGTTATCAATGGATATGTTTTAAAGAGAAATTTTTTATATTTTGTTCTTGTAATAGAAATAACACTTATCCAGATTTCCACAAACTGTTTTGATGTCCAGTGTTTGCTTCATTCTAGAAAGTAATTATTTATTCCAAAAAATAAATAGCTTTTATCTCTCCAGTAAAAATTAAAGAAATAATGTCCTTAGGGACATCTGTATGAGTTTTTAAATGACACAGAAGAAGTCTACAGAAATTTAGGTACAAATTTAAATTGTAATTGAAATTTGCTAAGCATTTATTTCCTAGGCTGTCAATTTGAGCCACACTGAAATGAAGTATAGAGACTTCAACAATCACTATTATCAGATGCCAGCTTAATCTTAGTCACCGTATGGAGATCTTTTCAAACCTCGTAGCAAAACAGCCATGGTACATCCTTTAACTAGCTACTTATCAGATCTGCTGTTTATCCAGGTCTTGTTGAATAGACAAAATTTGTGTAACAAGATTTCTCCATCTGGGAAAAGTGCCTTACACTTCAGGTATCTTTTGCTAGGGGTTACTTTGTGAGAAGGAAAGTCTCACAAACTCATAACAGACTTCTCCAGGCCTTCACCAGACAAAGACTTTTTCTCTTTTACTTGGACCTTCTGATATCCAGATTCCTTTTGGCCCCTATCAAAGCAGATGTGTGTGTCTGTACTAAAGATTGCATACTAATATTAAATCTCCTCCTAACCCTTGTGTTTGTTTCAGATCAGTGCCCAGAGCAAGGCAGAGTAATCGGAATAGTGTAGTCTTCTCTTTTGTCCCATCTGCTCCATCTGCAAGTGTTTAAATATGCTTCCAGGTTTCTTTTAAAAACACATATCCATTAACACAATGCACATCGTCTTATATCCTTGGGCCATTGATGCCTTTTAAAGGCAAGATTTTGCAAGGTGGTGTGGATCACTTGCTAATACCAGGGCTCATTTTCTGTAACTTTGTAGCTCACACCACATTCCTCCTCCTGTTTCCACTTTAATAGTTTTCTGTATAGCTCTGTGCCTGAAAGTGTGCTGAGCTCTGCCATGGGTTTCTCTGTGCCAAAGCCCCCTCTTCTATAGGACAGCCAGCACTTTGGATATTGCTGCTGAACTAGTGCCTCCTACCGAGGGATGGAGCTTGGTAAATGTGACTTCTGACTTCATGTCCCTTTCATGTCAATCATTTTTGGAGAGAATGTGAGAAGGAGGAAAAGCAAAAGGAACATGGACCTCAGGCACTGACTGATTCTAAAACTGGGTGCCCTATAAATGCTTTCACCAAAGAAATTAATCTTGGGAAAAGGATGCAGCAATGCCAACCAGCCTTCCCAATGTCACTATTCTATTCTTTGCCAAAAGTTTCATTTCCACTCTAGTCTTTTTGTCATTTTGCTTTTGTCCTCTATGAATTCTTTCCCTTTTCTTCTCTTCTTTAATATTGTTTTCCTGGCTTATGTTTACACTTTCAACACTATTGGCCAGTGTAGTCACTTTATAATCTCATTTTATATTCTCCCCATGAAGAGAGCTATCTCCTTGGAGATTTATTGTTTAATTCACTTCTTTCTCCTCTCTTCATTTACCTTCACTCCTTGACCACAGACTTCCTTTCTTCTGTCTAAACTTCATTCAAATCAACAGCTGAAAAACTGTCCATAGTGCCATAAATACCTTCGTTGGGAAAGAAAAAGTTTAACTGTGTACTCATCTGTTTTTTTCTCCTAATCCCAGGAAAACTCTCTGAAAGCAGGCTGGGCTGCAACAGTCTTGAAGAGCTCATTTTGACAATGTAAAGATATACAGTGTAGCATCCACTAAGATGTCCATCTCTCTCTAGATTGCCCACTGGAAATTGCTTTCTTCAAGGACGTTCTTGACCATCTTCTTGAATGAAGTATTGCCTTCGGTAATGTGATGTAGTGAAGCCTCAAATCTCTGTTTACAGCTCCTACAGTACTTCTGAAAAACATTTTCTCCCCTTAAGGAGGATTTTAAAAGTAGCTTTCTTTTATCTTAAAAGCCCATCTTATCTCTAACGAGTCAGTCTCACAATTTTAGATTGTGCCATATCCATAGTATTATCTTTTCATAGTCATTCATTCACTCAATAAATATCACTGTGCTGGACATTTACATTTGAAAGAATGTTGAGCCATGATTCCTTTCAATTATTATCCACCAGAAATTGTTAGACAGTGTCATAAGGACTGTGTTATAAATTGCTAAAGGAACCCACAAGAAAGGTACCTACAGGCCAGGTGGCAAAACACGTGATCTGATTGAATGAATGTTATATTTAGGTCTTCCATAGCAGCAAAGTGTGAAAAATGCCTGATTTTTGCAAAAGAAATGCCATTGAAAGGGGTAAACCATATTAATACACTGATGCTTGCAAAGTTCTTTAGGTTTCAGCTATTTGTTGAATGTATGAATGCAACTTATCATTTTAATTGTCCCATTTAGTTTAAGAGTATAATCAAGAGTAATTTTGTCCTCTGCCTCATCCTGAGAAGGCAGCAAGCGATTAATTCTGGTATACATTGGTATGCTAGTGGATTTCAAAGTATATAAAATATTACAGTGGGATGTGTGTTTTGACTTTGGGTAAAAGGAGTCAAATGCAATTTAATTTGATTATTAGCCTTGTGCCTTAGGTGATTGGATGCCACTTGATCAGAAGAGAGGAATTAAGTTGATTGGACAGCCCTCCAATTTTGCTTTTACTGTTATTGATTCATTGAATCCTGCCTTTTCTATTCAAGGCTTGCTCTTGAAAAAGGCAATGATGGGCACATGTAGCCTAATCACATTTCATTGTCCATTTTCTGTTGGTAATGATAAATTTCACTACCCAGATCAATTTTGGCCCAATTTCCTCTAATAGAATACAACCTAAAGAGGACTGTTAGGTTAAAAGCAGTTTCTTTTACAAAGTATATTAAAAGGGAAAATGAACTAAAGGCATTTTGCTTTATAATTTTGATTTAGATTTTATTTGCAGTGTACTACCAAAATAATCAGTGCTCAGGGTAGTACCTGGGAGTCTAGGAAGAAAAAGAGATCATTTTCACGATTAATTAAAGAAGTTGTTCAGAGAACCATATGTATTGAGAAATTGAAGGGATTTTAGATACAATTAAAGTTAGCCTCTTCATCTCTCAGACAAAAACAGGCTCAAAGTCATATGGAGCAGAGTATGAAATGCAAATTGTTCTGGGCCAATTTCTATATATTTTACCAATTCATCATGCAGGGTGCCCTCTCTTAAAATTGCACTAGCAAATGAAAGGTATATTTTTTCCAGAATATATGACCACATATTATAACGTTTTATATATTTAAATGAGCTCATTGTTTGCTTTTCAATGCTTATATTTGTTCATGTCTTTATCCTTTTAATTAACAAATTAGAAATATAATTGTTTGCCAAAATGTAGAGGGAATTGTTTGAGAGGGTTAATATTGTGCATGTTCCCAGAAGACAATTATGTTTGTAGGATTTGGAGATTGTGATGAACTGGACCCAGATTGATGTATGCAATTAAAATCTTTCTAACCTGTGTATCAAGAGAATTGTTTAAGTATTGAAGAGTTAATGTTGGGAAATTAGTTTCCTTTAATGCACATAATTCCAGTGCCATGGAAACATAGGGAAAAAAGTCATCTGAGGGTCATATACAAGGAAAAGTATGTTTTTCAGAGCTACTATTTACTTTGTTGATGTGTAAATATGTGTATGAAGGGGAGAGAGAAGAATCAGCAGTTATTGAATATTCAGAACAGAGGTATAATGTATTGTGATAATAGTGTTCAATCAAAGTTTTGTCAAAAAACACAATTCACATTAAATAAAAATAATAATAAAGATATGGATCTATTCCAAGGCTAGTTAGGTGGAAAAGAGTCAAGAGAAAGAATGAGGGGAGAAAGAGGAAGAAAAAAATGAGACTGAGGGTGAGGGTGAGAGAAGTTCTACTCCAAGAAATGCTAGCATAGAGAAGGTGAGAAGTTTCAATACCAGGATTCTGGTCATTTGAACTCTGAGCTTCAAAATATTACTCTACCGAAATCATAATCAGCTTATTCAATCCTTCAGAGCTCTTCATCTGTTCTTTTAATTTTAACCTTATTATGCCTCTAAAAGGGATAGTCTCTGATACAGTTATCAGAGCATAGAGAAGTTCCAGTTCATGTGGAAATCAGCCAGAGGATCAACTTACTCAGAGGTTCTACTCAACTCTTTCTACCTCCTAAATAATATATAATGGCACACCACTAGTATTTGTGTTGAAAATTCTTACAGCATATGTTCAGCAAAGTTTACTTAAACTAATATAGCTGTTCTCACTCTGCAAGATAGTGCAGGACTGTAAAAATGACCATGCAAGCTGGAATTGTGCAGAAATCTTAATAATCAATGGGGAAAATTATGATTGCTTTGTAACTTCTAAAATTTCTGGTCAAAACATTAAAAATTCTCTTACTATATGTCATAAATGAATAGAGAAATATAAAAAATAGTGAAATTAATATTTATTCATTACACTGTAATTTAAGACATTAGAGATATTGGGAATTAAAGTGTTTTATTTCTTTATAAAGAAACTCTTCAAAAGTAGTTTGAACAGTTTTTGCCTTCTTTTTGTTATATGTTATGCTATGGAACGAGTGTCTTTTGTATGCCTTTGTAAATTGTCATACTCTATTCTAAGTTTGGATCAACTTCCAACAATTTATTCTTGGTGCTTTCAATGTAATGAACTATCTGTGAGAGTCCCTTTAATGTGGAGTATTTTGCAAGCATCACTTCCTCTGGGACATCTTCATCATTTTCTTCACGACCACTTTTCTCATTTATGTCAACAAGTTTGCCTTCACTAAGTAGCTCTGGCTGCATAGCTAGAGTCTCTCAAAGAGCGGCGACATTCACACTCACAGCTATTGCTTCTAAAACTGCCTTTAGGTTCGATTTGAATTTCACTTCCAGCATCATCACTTTCCGATTCTTTACTGCACTTTGACTTTTTAATTTTGATTTTATTATTTTGTCATGGTAAACACCTTTAACATGCAATCGAGTCCCTTAATAAATTTTTTAGTGAAAAATACATTATTGCACAATGTTGTACTCAGATCTCTAGAACTTATTCATCTTATGTAGCTGAAACTTTATACTCATTGAATGACAATTTCCCATTTCCTCCTCTCCTCAAACCCTGGTAACCACCGTTCTATTCTCTCCTTCTATGAGTTTGTCTATTTTAGACCCTTCATATAAGCGGAGTCATGCGGCATTTGTCCTTCGGTGACTGGTTTATTACAGTTAGCATAATGTCCTCAAGAGTCAACCATGTTGTTGCATATTGCAGAATTCCATTCATATTTTAAGGCTGAGTAGTATTTCATATTATGTATATACTACATTTTCGTTATCCATTCATCTCTCAATGAACGTTTAGATTCTTTCCACCTCTTGGCTATTGTGAACAATGTTCCAATGAACATGGGAATGCTAATAACTCCTCAAGATTCTGATTTCAATTCTTTTGGATAAATACCAAAAGGTGGAATTGCTGGATCATATGATAGTTTAATTCTTAATTTTTTGAAGAACCTCCATACTGTTTTCCTATCAATAGTGTGCAAGGCTTCCAATTTCTCCATATTGTAGTGGAGGAAGACATTTCCTCTACCATCTCTGGGTTCGTCTGGCCGGAGAACAAATTAAATTCACATGAGACAGAATAGCAGGAGAAAATTAAACAAAGCTTTATAACATGTATACATGGGAGAGGCTCAGGCAAGCTGAGCAATTTGCCAAAATGGCTGAAGCCACAGCCTTAAATATCATATCCAGCTGAAGACAAAGGAGGATGTTGGGGGCGGGGGAGTCAGTTACAGGAGGTTACCAGACAAGCACAATAAACAAATGCAGATTCAAGTCCTTGCCTTCCCCATTGATTAAGAGTTTCTAGGGATAAGATCATCCCCCCTTCTTCCTAGGACAGAGAGGGAGACACCTTTACAGATGGAGATTTCCTTTGCAATGTAAATGTCTCTTACAAAGGGTAAGTAAATTCCACTTTTCAGTTGCTTTCCTGTCTGCCAAGTAACCAGCCCCAAATAATCATCATGCCAAAGAGACATATCTTGGGGTGGCCAATTCCAGGCCCCCACAATATCTTTGTCAATATTTGTTGTCTTTTATTTTCTTAATAATGGCCAACCTGACAAGTGTGAGGTGATTTTCATTGACCAAATTCCTCTATCAATTATTCATTTTTGTAAAATGGCACCTGGGTTTTATCACTGAGAGCCAGAGTTAACACAACTACAAGCTTGTTGTCTGTGTGTGAACTGAATAACAGATGCACAGTGACCAATCACAGACTTTGAAAGAAGTGACATAAGTCGTCATTGACCATATGCACATCTTTTATTTATGTAGTGACTTTTGTCCTGAAGAGCTAGTAGTGAAGTTTGTGCTTTATGAATTTACTCATCGTTAATGTACCATGGTAACTGAAATTTGAACTGTGTTGTTGGTGGACTGGAGTTATTTAACCAACTGTACGTTGAGTTATTAGCTCAAATCTGGGCATTTCGGAGCTATACACAATGAGGACAACTTATGCATAGAAAAGCACTTGAAATGTTAGATGTAGAATCCTAGTGAAACTGTATCTTTTCATTAAATTAGAGGCACAACATATAGCAGCTTTAGATGGCAATGACTTGTGCTACTGTGAGAAGACTGACTAAAGTATGGTAACATTTCTCTTTTGTTGATGATGTCAATTAAGAAACTGTGTAATAAGCTTCAGAAATTATCATTTCTGAAGTCAAACATCTTTTGGTTATAAGGGAGACACACTCACTTACATGAGCCCAAATGATCATTGGGTGGGAGAATTGCTTATTGTAAGAATAATAGAGGTATTATGGAATCCAAGAAGAAACTATGTGCAACAAAGCTTCTAGGAACTTCACTTTGGCAAGATTTCTAGCACCCTTCATACTTGGAATAAAGTAGATCAATTTTATTCATAACATACAGACTCTCAAGCACAGACTAACTTATTACATCAATATTGTCATGCACCATGTAGTGACACTTTGGTCAATGGCAGACCACATATATGATTAGCGCCATATAGCCTAGGTGTGTAATAGACTATATCATCTAGGTTTGTGTAAGTACTCTAGGGGAGGAAGAAAGTTTCCTCTATCCTAGAAGCTTCTTCTGCTGATCTTGGAATTAAATTGACGTAAGACAGATTAACTGGAGAAAAACAAAAAAAGTTTAATAACGTGTATTCATTGGAGAAACCCAGGAGAATAGCAACTTGCCAAAATGATCAAAGCACTCACTTTAAATACCATCCTCAGCTAAAGACAAAAGAAGATGTTGGGGATGTGGAGAGTCAGAGACTTCAAAGGGAAAGAAGGTAATTCACAGGTAGGTGCAAAGGAGCAAACATTTGTAAAACAAGTGTTTGGCCACACAGAAACAGAAGAACGTACAGGGAAGCTCAACCAACAGGCTTTTCCAGGTTCCTTCTTGTCTAGCACCTACTTCATGTTATGCAAAGGTGATAGCTCTCTTCCTGGGACGTGTTTTTTTGTCTGAATTCTTTTAGGCTATTAAGGAGGAGGTGACAAGAAAAATTTTGAGTCTTTTGTTTCTTAAGAATGATCAGCCTAAAATAATCCTCATGTTAAAGAGACAGTTTTGAGTTGGCAAATTTTGTTCTCCTTTAGTATACTCTGTTATGTTCACACAATGACCAAATTGCCCAACAATGCGCTTCTCAGAACATATCCCTGTCGTTAAGTGATGCATGGCTGTAGTTGTAAGAGAAGACACCATATATCACTGTCCCTTCCTTTACTCCCTCTCTGTACTTGGGTCCTAGGGATAAGGCACTTACCCCACATGGAACTCCATGTGCTTGTGTGCATTCTTGAAGCCAGAATAGTGGATGAGATGGCACGAGGTCTTCTAGAATCTTTGCAGGTAACCAGTTATGCTGGACCCACACATTTATTCTTGAGGGAATGTGCTGAAATGGTAAGTTGTACCTAAACAGGCATCTCTAGAAGAATCTTATGACTACAACTAGTTCCATACCATCCTCCCATCTTGGCATAAAACTTTCCAATAGCCATTCCTTTTCTTTGCCTCTAAGAGATGAATGGTCCCCTTCTTAGGTCATTCAATTAATCCTCTAACTCAGGGGCCTCTGAACTTTTCTGCATAAAGGTAAATGGTAAACATTTTAGGATTTGCATGACATATAGTCTTTATGGCAGGTGCTCAACTTTGCCCTTGTAGAGAAAAAGCAGCCATAGACAATAGGTAACTGAATGGGCATGGCTGCATTCAAATAAAACTTTAGTTACAAAAATAGGTAATAGACTGGATTTGGCCTATAGATGTAGTTTGCCAAAGTTGATCTAACCCATTACCTCTGTGTATTTTCTCCTTTTAGTTCTGTGATAAATCCCCCATAATTCTTCAAATTTGAAAAGAAAGCCCAAATGCCTGAGTGATACAATAGCTAATTAACTCTCCATGAATTCTACCTAGCTTATGCTTACTTTTCCTGCTAAAAAGATTCCAAAAGGACAAAAATAGTACACACGTGAGGTGTATCTAGAGGGTCACATATGTCTTAAAATGACCCTATTCTGTGACAGAGAGTGTAAATTCAAGAAGGGGACGTGAGCAGTGTCAAATAATGCAGCAGTATCAAGTAAGATGAGAAATAAAAAGGCCATTGGATTTGGAAACTAGGGGGTTATTGGTGAGCTTCAAGAAAACAGTTTCCGTAGAATCATTGAGACAGAAAGTAAGACGCAAAATATTTAAGCCTGATAATAATGGGCTGTACAAGATCTCCTCATATTAAACACAGGTTAATTTAAAATGCACTCAACCAAATACTACCTTTACTTAAATACATTTCTAGAATAATTTTAAGCCAGTTTAAATAAATGTATTACTAAAATAGGTTTGCTTGCAGCATATTTTTCTCTGTGAGCATATATTTATTGATTAAATTCCCTATGCCACTCTTGAATTTAAAACTGTGACCTGTGATCTCAAATTGACTTCCTGACAATAATGATTAGGGTGGTGGGTGAGCAGCACAAATTTACTGATAATCTCTCTGTAGTAAAGTCGATGATTCTTTTTCCCAAAGAGAGGCTCTAGTTATCTAAAAAAAAGGCTTTCATTGACATACTTTCTAATCTACTTCATTTTCTGGTCATGGATGTAGCCATATGTTAAATCCATAGGAGAAAGTAAAAATAACATTCGTATTAAATTATCTTGTCATGACAGTTAGCATTTGATTTTGAGAATCACAAAAACTGCCTCAAGATATGATAATAAATGATTCTACTCTGATCTCTAGTGTGCACAAAAACGAAATAGAAGTTTTAACTTGAATATGGGAATATAAATAATTATAAAGGAAGAAACATTTGTCATGTTTTTACATTGTTTGTAGTTATTTCATTCCAGCGATTATTTGAAGTTTAAAAGGATTTCTTATTATTGAAGTCAATTTGATTACTTTCGAAGTTAGTCTTCCTATTTCTGTCACCCAAAATTCACAAGTGAAAAAGTCATCCTATTTGGACTTTTGAGAGGGGTAGCAATTATTATTTCTCTACCTCTTCCTGCTCCTCCTGACCCCTCCCCCAGCTCCATAATCCTCCCATTTTACTCAATACTATAGAATGTCGCATGGTTGATGGATCCTTGTTTTCTGAGTTTTATAAAGAAACTTAATATAAATTCAATATAAGCTTCAGTTATATCTAAATTTAATACAAACAATATAAATTTTGGTTTTCTACAGGAAAAGAAATGATAGGCTGTAAAGATATATGATGCCAATTTTATTCTTATTTGGAGGCACTGTAGAATATTTCCAAGCAATTAAGTTACATCCAAATATTTGGTATTTGTATCCTTTTATTCTTCAATTATTTATTAAGTACTTACAATGTAGTAGAAAACATGCGAGTAACATGATTCAAAGATAAATAGCTGATGGTTTCTATTATCTTGTAACTCACGTTTAAAGAACCATAAATATCTTTTTAAAATAGATTTTTATTTTAAAAATAAAAAATAAAGGTATGAACAAGTACCCATGGGAGATTGGAGAAGAAAGTCTTAATTTTCTCAGACAATTCAATAAAATTTTTTATTCTTGAATTTTCAACTTTATGATGTAGCTTTTTTTAAATTGCAGTAACAGTGGTTTATAACATTATATGAATTTCAAGTGTACATTGTTATATATTTCAATTTCTGTGTATCTTACAATGTATTTACCACCCAAAGATTAATTATCATCCATTCCCACACTCATGTGCCATTTCACTCTCCCCCCTCCCCCCTTACCCTCTGGTAACCACCAATCCAATCTCTTTCTCTGTGTTTGTTTGTTGTTGTTTTTATCTTCTACTTGTGAGTGAGATCATACGGTATTGGACTTTCTCCCTCTGACTTATTTCACTTAGCATAATACCTTCAAGATCCACCTATGTTGTCACAAATGGCTGGATTTCATCATTTCTTATGGCTGAGTAGTGTTCCATTGTGTATATATACCACATCTTCTTTATCCATTCGTTCCTTGTTAGGTACCTATGTTACTTCCAAGTCTTGGCTATCGTGAGTAATGCTGCAATTAACATAGGGCTGCATGTATCTTTATGTTTTCATGTTTTTTGGATAAATACCCCGTAGTGGAATAGCTGGATCATATGGTAGATCTATTAATTTTGTGAGGAAACTCCATACTATTTTCCATAGTGGCTGCACCAGTTTACACTCCCACAAGCAGTGTATGAGAGTTCCCTTCTCTCCACATCCTCTCAGAGACTTATTGTTTCCTGTCTTGTTAATCATAGCCATTATGATGGGAGTGAGGTGATATCTCATTGTAGTTTTGATTTGCGTTTCTCTGATAGTTAATGATGTTGAACGTCTTTTCATGTGCTTATTGGCAATCTGTATATCTTCTTTGGACAAATGTCTCTTCAGATCTTTTACCCACTTTTTAATTGGGTTGTTAGTTTTTTGTTGTTGAGCTGTATGAGTTCTTTATATATTTTAGATATTAACCCCTTATCTGATATGTGGTTTGCAAATATCTTCTCCCAATTGTTAGGTTGTCTTTTCATTTTGTTGATGGTTTCCTTTGCTGTGCAGAAGTGTTTAAGTTTGATCTAGTCCCATTTGTTCATTTTTTCCATTGTTTCCCTTGCCTGGTCAGACATGGGACTTGAAAATATGCTGCTAAGACCAATGTCGAAGAGTGTACTGCTTATGTTTTCTTCTGGAAGTTCAATGGTCCCAGGTCTTACATTCAAGTTTTTAATTCATTTTGAGTTAATTCTAACATCTGTATCTATTTCTATTATCCTGAAAGCAAACGTGAGGTTTCTGGATCAAAAACAGACTATTTCTCTAAATTCCAATCTCCCATCTGAGGCACAGAGATGAGAGATGAGTCGGTTATGCCTTTGTGTACAAAGGGATTTGTACCACAGGAGAACTCCAAAATTCTGAACTTGAAGTTTGTATGAGAACTACTATATAGCTATCACCTTTCTTTCTTGAAAGAGGAAGAGAAATCTATCTTCTAAATAATTTACAATTTGGAAATGTAATGTAAACTGGAATTTGTAATGTAAGTGGATGGCTCCTGGATTTCATCTTTTTTTGAAATAGAAGCACATAGCTCTGGGGAGATAAATCTCTATATGTCTCTGAAAATTGCTATCTCTCCAATCATCTTTTAACTTTCAAGGCATATCCTTTAACCTGGGTTCCAGTTTTCTTTGCCAAGATTACCCCCATCATAGAGAAACATGAAAATATTTTCTCTACAGTTCCACACTATTGAAGAAATGTTCACTTGTAGAGATGACATTAGAGTCTAGACTGTTGGATTTATATGAGTTCACTACACAAAAGGAGCAAGCCATTCCTGGCAAAGAGAACAGGAGCACAGTAATGGGGAAGTAAGACAGAACACAGTGGAATTCACATCCAGTATTTGACAGTTGTTATTTCTGGGAAATGGACTGTGAAGAGGAATTGAGACTTTAAGGATATCTTTCTAATTTTGCTCTATTTATTTGAATGCGTTCATATTTAGTAGCAATTTCAGTGTCTGACACAGGACATCATAAGAAGAAAAAGGAGTTCAGTAATGTTATATGCTATCATGTTCATTGCATCCATTCTGAATTTTCCAAAGATGGAATAATTCGTTTTCAGATTAATTGTGTTTAAAATAAAGCATGTATGTGAAAATAAGGTTATTGTTATTAATATATCTCCATGCTGAAAGGGACCTACTATTTGAAGTGACGTAGTAACAAACAGAGGCCCCACTATCTACTGCAATGTGGGACTGCCTCTTGCTGAGCCAATGAGAAGTATAGCCAGAGTAAAAACATCAGTTCCTTCTGGAATTAGATCTTCTGAGGACATGGAGTAGCAAGGCTAAAAGGGAAGGCTTGGCTGTGGATTTCAATGCAATGTTAGAGGCAGGCTTATGTTGGTAAAGAAAATAAGTAAGGAAAGAAGGAGTTGAGGGGCAGTATTCAGGAAAATGCCTGAGACTGCCTCTCTTCCCAAATCTCTTCTTGTTCTTACATCCTGAGAAAGGTAGATTTAGTTAAGAAAGAATAAAAAGATAATGTTTAAACCAGTAGTAATTTTTTGGCCAGTTTCCAAGTTAATTAATACTTGACTTTTCAATAGAAAACTGCCTTTTGGATTTGGTTATCAGAATGCCTTGGGTGATAACAAGCAAGAATTATACAGACAAATGTCAGGATGCAGTGATTGAAGAGTCACTGGTTACCGTAGGGAATTGAGACTACTCTATGATCTTGGCTTGGTGGGAAAAGGATGTAGAGAGAGGGTGATGAAGTGTTGAAGAGTGACTTTTTTCCTTTTCAAAATTGGAGCAACTTGGTCATGTTTATAGACTTAGGAGAACTTACAGAAATAGGTAATAGACCTAAGAGAGAAGGTGTGGCTGACAGAGAAGAGAGCTGAATCCATCCCCAGCCAGGTGGTGTGATAGAAAATGAGAGCAATGAGGCAACATAAGGTGGTTCATTTATCCTGTAATTTATCGGTATCTCTTACTCTTTATTTTCTGATATTGGGCTTTCCAAATTACAGAAATTACAAAAGTATTTTACATTTTGGTTTTCAAATGGTTGAATGGTCTACAGGAAATCTAAGGTTTACATCATTGCTACTCCAAGTTTAACTACTTTCTCTGTGTTTCAGATTATTTGTAGCTTTAAATCCCTGCCTTTAGGTAGATAAACATAGGGAAAAGTGATTAGGCTCACTGGCTAGAAGTAGAAATTAAGAAATAATGAGATACCACTTCTCACATGTCAATATTGAGCACTTACTACATGACCCGCACTATGCAAAGAAGGCAAAGGTACAATGGAGTGGAAGCCTGGCAGATCAAACATCCAGAACAGTGTATGCTGAGTTAGTCACAGGGTGTGGGCAGGAGTCAGCCTTTTCTTCACAGGTCTATCTTGAAACCATTTTCCCTGTCTGGAATATTTTTCTGCCTTACTCTTGGACACTTTGGAAACTCTTACTGATTATTAATAGATTCTGTTTAAGTGTCACTTCTTCCAGGTAACCAAGCTTCAGGTCTCCAAGCAATGCCCAGGGCTTCCTCCTCTTTCTGGTGTGGCACCTTGTGCATATCTCTATCCCTGCATTGGTTACATTGTTCTGATTATTTCTTAATCTTTATGTTTTCTCCAAGTAATGGAGGCTTCTAGAAAATGGGAATTTTTCTCTATTAACTTTTATACTTACAGTGCTTACCACACTTAGAATAAAATAGGCTCTCATGCATACTTACTGATTGACTATATGAATGAACAAGAAATGCTTCTATTTTTGCCTCTCATAGACTGATGAGTCTAATAAAGGTTTTGATTGCTGCACAGTGATTTATGGAAAGAATAATAAGCAAGATTCTCAATTAAGTTTTTGTCACCATAACATTGGATACTTTCAAATCCAATATGCATTATAATGAAGTATTTTACCATTTTATTTTTTATTGCTATTTTTGATAAGAACTTCTACTAGTGCTAAAGTAAAATTGAAATTGTATTTTGTCTTATTATTCTGGAACATACAATGTCCATGGAGGAGAATTGGACCGTAATGTGAGGTTCAAAAGGAGATAGGAGAGAAAGGAGAAAATGCTTAGGGAAGTAGGAAAGCCATGAGAGCTAAGCGATAGCAATCCTAAAGAAAGGGACCTAGGTGTCTGACTGTTTTCTGGATCTGGCTCCACTTCCTTCCAGATTTAAGTTCTTAAAAGATTATTACCCTTACAAAAGTTAAGCAATAGACAGAAACCTTGCCTGGACTAGAATGAGTGGATCCCTGGGACTTCTGGGTATTCTTACCAGGGTTCTTCTAGTCAAGGAAATTGATGATGTCTTTACCTTCTGTACTGCTATGATTCAGGACCTGATCCTGTATTTAAATAATTACATTAACTCTATTTTTAAAGGAGCTTGTAAATTTCTAGAAATAGCTGTTAAAAATTCAGTCACCACAGAACTCTTTTTCTTCCTTTCTTTCTTTCCATACATAACTTCTCTTTTTTTCTTAAATTAAAATGAAATTGTTTTAGCTATGCTTTCTAATTCTTAAAGAAACTTTTCCACACTAAACTTCTGTCATGGTAATATTTTTAAGGGATCTTTGGAACCCTGTACACAGGATGCACCTAAAATTGCTATTTTTTTCTTAGATTTGCAAAGAATATAAGCATAGTAAAAGTTCTGAGAACCTTAAAAGAATAAAATCTAATAAACTATCCAACAATGAAATTGATGTCAGTTGTCTTTTAAAAACTGACATTTTCCCAAAATTACTTGATTTGGAGCTATTTTTTAATATCCCATCTGTAAGCATCCTACAGAATGAGTGTTCCGTCTAACAAGCTTTGGGATAGTGTTCTGGTACAATGCATGGAGAACAACTTTCAGGCAATTTTAACTTCTTAATGAAGAACTTCAAAACCTTTGTGCCATTTAAACTTGTTTATTTAATGTTACTTTCAATAATGAGATAAATTATTTAATTATGTTTCTTTGAATTAAATCAACTGATTTTATTCTAGTTTTAATAGTGATTCCCATACAATGATCTCTCTATGCATTTCACAAAAGGTTTTTGTTGTTTTTCTAAGATTTTATCTGGTTATTTAGTGATGTCTTCCTCCCCTGATGAATCTTCTGCCCATGTTAATGAGATCTTCCCAACAAACTGTTTTGGCTGTGGTTTAACATGCTAATGAGTGCCAAATATGGTTTGGTCAGAAATGAATAACTCATTTTAAAAAAATTTGCTTTTGACCAACTCTCTGGAGATTAGTGGAATGACTATTAAATGTCAATATTTCTTAAGAAAAGCTGGTAAATATTCATTGTGTTAACCTGTTTGAACAAGAGAATTACCTCTTTTTCTCTCCTTATTTCTACTTCCAACCAATTGGTAGGATTTAGTTAGCCATCTTTATTCAAAAATAAGTACATGATATTGAGTGCCCTCCAAAATAGAAGATAAGTTGACGAGGTTCTCAATCACATCTATGGGGTGCAGAGGAATTTCATTTCCACTGTAAGCCATTGTGGCTAGGAAGTAAACTAAGTTAGAAACAAACAGACTAGACTCCATTTAATTAGATTAAATCAGGATAGTTCTTAAGTTATAGGTTTAGAAATATGAATTCCTCAAGTAAAAAACTAAGACTTCAGAAAAATATAGAAAACTATCCTTAAGAGAAACCTACAGAAAACTGTGTGTAGTCCTACACTACATAACGACGCTTTGGTTCACAGACTACATATACAATGGTGGTCCTATAAGATTATAATGGAGCTGAAAAACCCCTATTGCCTAGTGATGTCGTAGCCATCGTAACATCGTAGGTTTTCATTAATATGGAGGAATGATCATGGTGCTTTATCCGCTTACAAGCAAATCTACGATGAAAAAAAGAAACAAACCAAGAAAACCACCATGGACATATTTCCGAAAAGAGTAACACCTCCTCAAGAAGAGCCTCTGACAGGCCTTTCAGGAGATATTCTAGAGGAAAGCATTGTCATCATAGGAGATGACAGCTCCATGTGTGTTATCGTCCCCAAAGACCTTCCAGTGGGACAAGATGTGGAGGTGGGAGAAAGTAATATTGATGGTCCTGACTCTGTGTCGGCCTAGGGTAATGTGTGTGCTTGTGTCTTGGTTTTTAACAAAAAAGTTTAAAAAGTAAAAAGAAAAATTAAAAATACTAAAAATAGACAAAAGCTTATAAAATAAGAATATAAAGAAAGAAAATATTTTTGTATAGCTGTACAACGTGTTTGTGCTTTAAATGATATTATGAAAGAGTCAAAAAGTTAAAAAAATTAAAAGTTTATAAAACTAAAAAGTTAGAGAAAGCTAAGGTTAATATATTATTGAAGAAAAAACGTTTTTTTAATAAATTTAGTGTAGCCTAAGTGTACGATATTTATACAGTCGACAGTGGTGTCCAGTAATGTCCTAGCCTTCACATTCACTCACCACTCACTCAGTGGCTCACCCAGAGAGACTTCCAGTCCTGCAAGCTCCATTCATGGTCAGTGTCCTATACAGGTGTACCATATTTATCTTTTACACTGTATTTTTACTGTACCTTTTCTGTGTTTTGATATTTTTGAAACACAAGTATTTACCATTATGTTACACTTGCCTATAGTATTCAGTACAGTAACACATCATACAGGTTTGTAGCCTAGGATCAATAGGCTAAACCATATAGTCTAGGTGGGTAGCAGTTACACCATCTAGGTTTGTGTGAGTACACTCTATTATGTCCGCACAATGACAAAATTGCCTCATGACGCATTTTCATGCATCATAACGTACCCACTCATTAAGTGACACATGACTGTGGTTAATATATTAGGAAACAGGGCAATCTACTTAAAGAATGAAGTCTTTTGATACTCAGAGGTTTATTTTTATTTTTGTTTTATAATATGCAAAAAATGATCTCGTGTAGATATTTGCAAACAACTCGTACACAAGGAAGGAAGCTTTGCCCATGAGTTGTTTATAAATTTTCCTTTTTAGCAACTAGATCAAGACTTGAATATATAGTTTCAATAGGTGGTGCTGGTGATGTTCATTGGGAGGGAACAAGATGATCTCTTTGCTTTAGGAGGTAGTTTTTCAAAGGGCACGGAAAAGTAGACTTGGAATCACAGCTCAGACATGGAATAATGTGTTCCTTGTCTAAAAGTAGCATTATGAAAAACTGGTTTGAAACCATTGAACAACAAGCAAACTTTTGATGTTAACTAGAACTGAAGAGGAAAGTTAAACAAGTTCCATTTTGAGAGAGGAAATTCTGAGAACAGGTGGTGAAGGAAGCCAACCAGAACATACAGTTGTGGAATGTCATATATCCAGCTAACACTCCACTTTCACAAAGCAGAAATCTTAACAGACTATAACAGAACGCCGCAGCGCAGTCAGTTGCTGGAGATGCTCATAACTCAGAGTCATTTCCGCTAGAGTCAACATGTGCAGTGTTCCAAAATTAACACTAGACTGAAGTAGGATATAAATATATATTAAAATAGTACACAATTCTATTGCCGATAGCACTGACTTTGGGAACTTTTTAATAAATATTTTTCTTGCAACAAAACAGCATCTGGTATAAAATATAGAGGTTTATGGTTCTGCCAAAGAGTCTATTAACTGTTTATTCAAGACTTCAGCCTATTCTTTTTAGTGTCCACAAATGTGTTAGTGTTAGGCAAAGAATTGAGATTGGCAACTCATTTTGTAGAATTTAATTAGCAATGGATGACCCCATGCTCATAAATATTATTTCTTTCATTCTGATGCCTGCCTAGAAATATTTTAAGCTTTTTGATCTGTTTACTTGAAATGATGGGATGCAATGTCACTTTGTATTTGCACAAAGATTAAGGATAAAATAGATTTTCTAGGGGCTGTCCCTGTGGCCAAGTGGTTAAGTTCATGTGCTCCGCTTCGGTGGCCCAGGGTTTCCCAGTTTGGATCCTGGGTGCAGACATGGCACCGCTCATCAGGCCATGCTGAGGTGGCGTCCCACATAGAACAGCCAGAGGCTCTCACAACTAGAATATACAACTATCTACTGGGGGGCTTTGGGGAGAAGAAGAAGAAAGAAAAAAAAGATTGGCAACAGATGTTAGCTCAGGTGCCAATCTTAAAAAAAAAAAAAAAAGATTTTCCAGCATATAATTAGACACAGAGAAAGAGAAAGTTCTTTTCTTGTATCTAATAAATGATTAGAGACCCAGAACCTGTCAATAAGTCTTCCCATAGGATCTTATTTGAATCTCTGGCAAACAACTTGCTAAAATTCTAAGAAAAAAGTAATTAATCTGCCAGGCAACTTATATTATACGTTTGTTAAAAACAGCACCACCAGCTCTAGCACCACCACCACCAACAAAAAAACCTTGTAAACCTGTCATTAAAATACACATTCTCAGGGCCAGTCCTGTGGCCTAGTGGTTAAGTTCAGCACACTCCTCTTTGACAGCCTGGGGTTCCATTCCCGATTTACACTGCTCGTCAGTGGCCATGCTGTGGCAGCCACCCACATACAAAATAGAGGAAGATTGGCACAGATGTTAGCTCAAGGTGAATCTTCCTCAGCAAAATCTTCCTTGTGGCCCCTTTCTGATTTAGTCTAGTTCAGTAGTATGCGCAGTGTATTATCTGACAGCGCTCACATTTCCTGTGGTTTCTACTGCATTGCTTAAACCTAATTGCATTTGAACCAGAATCTTGGCACATGGTCTGTAATGTGAGGATGTTAAATGTGTGTTATGTGGAAAGTATCTGATGCTGCATTGTGCATTGTAGTAAGCTACTAAAGATTAGAGCCATGAGAACCCGAGAAACCAAAATCTATAATTATTGGCGTTTGTGGGAATTGTTCTAAGAACATTTAGTCATTTTAATCCAATTTACTTTCTTTATGGTCCATGACAAAAAGGAGAATATACACAGTGAGCTTCAATCCACAACCCCCTTTTATTTTCTCTTACTGGAGAATAGAAACCAGATCTATGGCTTACCCCATATATAAACCTTATTCAACATACAAGAAGACAGAAGTGTTCACAATGAATCTTCGTCAAGTTGGGTCTTTAAAAGAGAGTAAGACTGACTTTGGCCACAAAACGATTATATATTGACTGTTAGTTAGAAGCATTGTTTTAAAAGATTTTATCAGAATTGTGTCCTAAAGAAGGCTAATTTGTAAACAATATCTCTAATGACAGAATTTGTCAGTCTCAAATTATGCATTTTTTCCAATTACTTTATTCTGGTTTTAGTACAATTTTGCATATGAGATATGACCATAAAGAAATGCAGTGATTTGCTTTACCGGCATCTGTATATTGTCAAAATAGACACATTGATAATATATTCAAAGGCAATTCTGCTTTAGATACTGTTTTGATGTCTTTTTCTTTGAAATTGTCATTAAGGCTAGTTTATTAACTACAAAAAAACCTGACATTATTGCTTTATTGAACACCTGAGCTTTACCCAAAAAAGGAGAAAAAAATGTATATCTCAGATTACTCACCCAACTTTTAAATTATTTATTTATTTATGTTTTTAATATTTTTTGCAGATAAATGATTTCAAACACGATTTGGTAAAAAACAAAGAATTTGCCCTTAGGAATTGGAAATCTTCCACGCAGGGGTTATTCAAAAGAATAAAAGAATATGTGGCAGATTCTGATGAAAGTTACAGTTTAAATGAGTCTAGATTAAGGTTACATATGTCAGAGAAAAATATGACCTAATGTGCTAAAGCAAGACAGAAAACTAACAAATGAATAAATTATCCCTTGTTTACCTTCAAACAACACACAGATTGGTTGTTTACCTTGCAAGTCAAGCCTTGTCTATAGGCCACTAATGATCATTAAAAACAAAACAGTTGAGCCATCATGTGGAATCTGTTTTCATTTCTGACTTCCATGACTGAGCTCAGATGTTGTGTGTGCTTCAATTTGCCTATGGAGAATCTTTGAATTGCTTAACAGGATGGCCAACGTCAAGCTCTGCCCCACATTAACTGACCATAGCAAATCCTTATGAGTAACTACCATCCTCCTGTTGTAAGTCATGTCTACTCATGAAAATGTACCAACATCACATAGTAGTTTATTTCAAGGTTGTTCTACATTGAAATTGCTATCACATTAAGAATTACATCCATCCATTTTCTGTATGTATTTTTACTTAAAATGGTTTGAAGCCGTTCAACCTTGTTGATGTGAAGGTGATATCTGACATAAGTTTTATTGCCACAGAGCAGACCAATGAGCATGATAGTGTACACATTTACTTTGTTTTTATTCCTAACTTTATAAATCCTTGGCAAAGACCCTATCTACCATTTCTTCATGAAAGGTAGCTTGACTAAAACCCCCACCATTAACATACAAGAGTTGTGGATAGTGTCAACTTGACCGTGCTTTATTTGCATCATGGAGCATCAGCTGAATTTGGGGCATTAGGTAGGTGATTAAACTAGATACATCAATTTTATTTGAAAAAAAAAGAAATGTGATAAAAAATTAGAGCTTTGCTAATCTTCTGTAACCCATTAACTGACTCTAAAGCCAGTTTTTAACAAGAACCCGTACAATTGATGGTCACAGGAATCAAAAGCAAAACCTTCGTCTTATATGAAGAGCTTTACTGGCTGTGTAAGGTTTATCTGGCCACACTTAACATTCTTTGAAGGTAACACAGAGGATTACAAAACCATTTTTAATCCCACAAATGATTTTAAAATGGAAACTTCTTAGATGCTAACTATTAATAAAACATTTGGTAGCTCACAAACATGTTTATTTCTGACCACCAAGATTTAAATTTCAACTGATATAAACATTAAATCCATCAGGTACAATGATGATCAGGTAATCTTGGCCTATTAGTTTTACTAGCATTACATAACCTGCCCAAACTGGGTGTAGTTCGCCCTTCCCTAAAGAAGTGAGTGAATGAACAGTGTTTGCAAATGTCTATGACAAACAGGATTATCTCTACAACAAATTTTATATGAAAACATTAATTGACTACAGGTTTCTACTAAAGGATTTTTATGACATCCATCTAATCGTCATGGAAGAGCAGATGCAAGGTTAAGCTTAAGAGTTATATAAGAACAACTACCCCTACCATCCAGTTTAGCGTTAGAAATTAGAGGGCAAGTTATGTAACACTAGCACAACTAATAGGCTAGGATTACTACCATTTTACCTGATGAATTTTATGCTTACCTCAAGCTTAAACTTGAATCTTATTGGTCAGGATAACCATAGTCTCATCAAATTCTCTTCCTTTTGCCAATATCATTTTGATACATTTCCAAAATAACTGTAGTCACTTTTCCATAGTTGAAAAGTAGACAGTGCTTTTCTGAATTGTTATCTTGGAACAATTTACTAATGGAAAACTTACCATGAATGGGTTGAGAATTCTTAGCAATTTAAGCCTAAAATCATTAAATTAAGAAAATCTCTCTGTGATTATAAATAGTCACAGGTCACGAGAGATATAGAGCGGAAGAGTTCTCATCATTTCAGGAAGAATTACAAGAATATTCCCTTTGAGACATTGATTTGTGACCAATGCTATTTCATAGATAGAGGTTTGAGACTTTATATTTACTGCTAGAGAAGCATAGATTGAAAGAAAGTACTTGTGATACAAAGGAGTCATAATAAGGGCTTTATTCACCTGAAAACTCAAAACCATTGGCTAGAACATTTTAGTCACTTTTATTAAAAAATATTTTATTGGCTGTTTCTGTGGTCATAAGTGTCCTTTCAAATGACGCAGAATACAATACTCCACTCAATACAGACACATTCAACAAAGCACGAACAAATTTTCTGGGCTTTGAGTCTTTTTGCTTCATTATATTATCCGTCACTCCTTTTACTTTGCTTTTGCAATCACTTATGCATTTTCTACGTGCAGTGCACAGGAAATTTTACTGTGGTGGTCATATTTTGTTAATTTTAGAGATTTAAAATTAAAGTAGATTTGTTTTTATATAGCTTGCTAAAGTTTTGCTTAGTCTACATTCAGTGTGCTTACAGTTGGAAAATGTGTACTTTAAACTTAATGGAGAATGCTAATTTATTGTTAACATGGATAAACTGATATAGGAGGAATAATTTATTTGAACATATAGACTTGTCTATTTTTCAATTGTCAAAACATCATAAAGATATTTATATTGCCTCATATGAGAATTTTAAAATATTAGTTAAATGGAGTGTTTGATTATGTCTATTTTAATTTTAACTAATTTATTCACATTTTAACTAAATTTATCATCATTCTTCCCTTCTAAATATTATTTTATTTTATGTAGATTAATATCCATATATTTTAAAGTAAAAATCCCACAAGAAATACATTTAATGAGTTAATTCTGAATTGTGTCATTAACAAAGTTATTTTTTGTAAAATCTGCCAAGAAAAATGTAAAAACTTTACCAGAAAAAAATGACCTGTTAAAAAAATCAACTCTGACTAACTCCTTAACTGAAGTCTTATTAAATAAGTGGTTGCGTGAGAGAATGGAGCACTCAACAAATAACTGTGGTAGGGTTAGGAGAGAGAAATAATGTTTGTCATCCTTTGTTTATTCATGTAGAAAAGGCCTGTGAGACTTATGCATCTGCCGGAAAGTGTGCCTGGAGATTCAGAGGCATTTATTTTCCTAAAGGAAAGAAAGGATAAAAGGAAGAGATGGTAGAAGTCTTACTTGGTATGGATCTTACATACTTCACAAGTTTTCCATAGGCAGGATCAAAGCAGAGCAATATATCCATGTTTAATTTTTTACTTCTTCTTCTTTTTTTGGTAAAAGAGGCTATAGACTTAGATAACATAAAAAAATCCATTTCTAGAATCAAAACTAGTCAGTCAGATGAAAGAATATGGTTAGAGTAATTTAGCATTCTTATTATAACCCTAATTTAGGAGACCAGTGATTCACAGCTCTCTCTTGCAAAGTCTGCCACTGAAGGACAATGTTAAAAATATTGAAATTTATGATTCTCTTATTGAGAGCATTTGTTTAGCAATTAGATTTTCTTAGCACAATGATAAAATTCTGATAATATGACAGTTACTAATTTCTTTTTGTCCACTATGTCATAAAAATATTCCAAGTTGTGTATCAAAAATCTTTTTTAAGAAATATGAAATTTGACAAAACTCAAGATTTTCAAAACTCTGGCATGTCATAGAAAAGTTTGAGTTCCTCAACATGAGTCAAGGTGCTTATTTACAGTTAGCCAGGGGAGCTCACATCTTCTGTTAAGTACAAATTATCTCCTTTCAAAAAAAATAGTTGACCCAAATTCTCAAGTTTATTTGATATCTCAAATCAAAAATCTCTAATATTTCAACAGTAAAGTAAAAAATATCAAATTTTTCACAAAGTTTCCCAACTTCTGCATACAGCATTTTTCTTTACTTTTGAAGTGTTCATGTTTTATACATAACCTTGGCTTCTGTGATAAGAGAAATAAACACATCTCAATTTGCCTTTCATCTATTGTTTCTCATTAACTATAAAGTATCATGTTTCTGATGAGTCTTTTGACTCTTCAATTTTATTACCATCATAATAATATAATGCAAGGAACTGTCATTATGATATATTTCTCCTCAGAAATCGTTTTCAAGTTATTAAGTTCTTTGTATCACGTTTCTCTGAATCTGATTACTTCCTGCATTATTTACTCGTTTACTTCATCTTCTTTTGACCAACCTTATTCTGTTGCGCTGCTTTTCATCTTTCGTCTTCAAAGCCCCATTCCTGGATCATATGTGACTGTCTAAAGTTAGTTGCTGGTATAAACTTCAAATGCAGAACCTCAGTTTAAAAAACTCCAGCTGAAGTTTATCAATCCTGAAAATGTACAGCCGTTTCTGCCACATTTATTCTTTTTATTGTCAGGATCATAAGGCTGAATGCTAGAAGCAGGCTGTTTTCATTTCGATTATGCTAACAATCCAGGCAAATCAGACTTTGATGTTTGGGAAGGAGATTTGGGAACCCAGTGTGCTACTATTGGCTTTGGAGGTTTATTTTACAAGAAACTTGCAGTTGCGTTCCAGAATGTGTTTCATATTCATCACCAAGGGAAAGAGAGGGGTAGGGAGTCATTCTTCTGTCAGCCATGAAGAAATAAGATTTAAGTGATTTGAAAAGTAAAGACTTAAGTGGGGCTTGTGTGACTTTCAATGGACTAGGTCTTTGTGTTACTAGCGATGCCTCTGGAAATGCTCCACAGACATTCAAGGCAGGAAAGAATGAACCAAAGTGAAGTAAAAGAACAGAGGGAATGAGATAGGAGAAAACGTTGTTGGAGACATTTTCATAGAATTGACCACAGGTTATCCTGGAGGGAGGTCTTAGACAGAAAGCTTATTTTTAAAAGGGGCTTATTGAGAAATATTTTATATACCACAAAATACGCCAAGTTAAACTGTGCAATTCAGTGGGTTTTTAGAACATATACAGAATTGTGCAACTACCATCATAAAATCATTTTAGAATATCATCCCAAAAAGAAACCTTGTACCATTAGAGTTCACCACCAATTCCCTTTTGCTACACCCTCAACTTGGCCCCTGGCAACCACTAATCTACTTTCTGTCTTTATAAATTTGTCTATTCTGGACATTTCATAAAAATGGAAGCATAAAATACGTGATCTTTTGTGAATGGCTTCTTTGACTTAGCATAATATTTTTAAGGTTTCTCCATATTGTAGCATGTATTAGTATTTCATTCCTTTTTATTGCTGAATACTATTCTATTGTATGACTATGCCACATTTTGCTTATCCATTCATTAGTTAATGGATATTTACATTTCTTTTATCTTCTGTATATTATTAATAATGCTGCCATAAACATTAGACAGAATTCTTTTTAAATTTAAATTTTGCCTCTGTATATTATTCCTGTCATTTCTTTATGACTGAAACATGTAAAAAATCTGTAGATATATTTTATTAGAGAACCACAAATGATTGCATCAATTGTATCTCAAAAAGCTGGAAAAATAAATTTTAAAAAGTATATCACTTCTAAGTATGTACGCTAAAATTAGAATATTAATTCTAAAGGTGAAAATATATAAATATATATATGTCAATATATTCTTTCTTGTGTTATAAAGTTTTGCTATTTGAATGAAAAAATAAATGTTTTAATTATCAGAATTATTTATTTAAAAGTATATATTATAAAAATGCATTCATGTAATAACACTGGTTTTTGAAATGAAATATGCTGTGAAGTTTCTATAGATTCATTGAATGTCAAGTTTGAATGCAAAAGAGAAATAAATATTATTTGAAAAACATTTATTATTGAGTTCCTTTTATATGCAAAGAAAATGTTGGAGATAAAATATGAGTAACATTATCTTTGGGGGATAAATCCATATACATAAATAACGAGATTATTCCTTTACTTTATTTGAACCTTGGCTCTTTCTTAAAGACAAAACTTCCCTTGAAACAGGCCCTTGTGTAGAGGCAACACATTTTCATATTTTTGTTCCACCCAGCGATGGAGTTGGCATTCTCTTTGCCCCCCACCCCCCACCATTGTGTCTCAGCTTATTCTAATTTTATCCTCATGCAAAATCCTTTTGTCTTTTTTTGTCCATGTCATCCAATCCTTTTTAGCCTCATTAATATTTATTCTACTGTTTGCTGATTTCTTTATCACTCTCCTGCATTGATGACTGGCTGACACACTTTTCTCTTACATCCAAAATCTTGCTCTCCTACCACTGATGTGGGGTCAGTGAGCCAAGGAGTTGAAAGAAAGATTTCTTGGACTCTCAAGACCTGGTGGTAGCGCTCTTTTATTTAGAGAATAGTGTGGAATAGCATGGGGACAGGACCCATGGGCAGTCAGAGCTGCTGCGTGGGGACAGGGCCCATGGGCAGGAGGAGGTGCTGCTGGCATGGGGAGCTGCTGTTGCTGTTGGCATGGGGACAGGACCCATGGGCAGGCAGAGCTGGTGCCAGCATGTTGCTGCTGTGTGGGGACAGGACCCACGGGCAGTCCGAGATGCTGCTGCCAACATGAGCTGAGGGTAGGGCTAAATTTAAGGCATAGGCATGTGAGTTATCTCTTTACAAGACAAAGGAAAGAATATGTAAAAAAGTTAAAATGGTATCAGTGCAGGTGGGGTCTGGCTATTGGGTGGTCCTATAACTTTTAGATAAGAATCAAATCGGATTAAGTAAAGGCCAGAAGCCACTACCCTAAGTGCTATCTTCAGCTAAAGATAAAGGAGGATGTTGTGGGGGAGGGGGGGGGGGTCAGTTACATGAGGTTGCCAGACAGTAACCAGCTTAAGTCCTTGCCTTCCGCATTAAGAGTTTCCAGAGGTAAGGCCATCCCCCCTTCCTCCTGGGGCAGAGAGGGAGGCATGGAGACTTCCTTCACAAATGCAAATATCTCTCAAAGGGCAAGCAAATTCCACTCCTCAGAGCCTACTTCTCCTCTGCAGTTTTAAAATTAACCAGCCTAAAATCCTCATCACCACTATCAACAATATTTATGTAAGTTATAATTCCAAAATCCTATGATGGTTTCTCAAAGTGTGATACATCTGCTGCCCGCATCCAAATCATCTCAAAGAGACAAATTCACGGATCGCACACCAGATCCACTGAATCAGAATCCTCAAAAGTAGAATAAGGGACTCTGCATTTTTCAAAGCTCTCCAGACAAAGCTTAGACACATTAAAGTTTGAGAATGACTGCCCATACCCACTCATTTCCTTATTCTATTCAATGATAATATTCAACATCCGTATTATCTAGTCACCATTACCATGTAGACCCTGCTATCAATTATTCTACCTTTGAAACGATAAATCTCTTTGAACATAAACTTTGATCCTTTAGTTCCTATTAACCCATTTTTAACTTTTTCCTTCAAATGTTTCAGCATTCTCTTGACTTCATTTGCTTCTCCATCCAGCATAAATCCCATTACCCAACACTTTAACAGCTTTAATCAGCACTCTTGATTCCATTGCTCACTCATCCTTTCAACCACATATGTTCAGCAATCTCTAGCTACTGATTAATCCAACTACTGGTCGTCTTGCCTCCTACATCCAGCCATCTGAGTATGACTAGGAAACATTTCTCCAATTTATCAGATTATTGCCACTATCATATTTGCTACTGTCTTTCTACTACATTCAAAACACTGCTTATCAACTGGTCAGCTCTCTGCTCCATTCCCACCAAAAACTACTTCAGAAACTTAAATACCAAGAATCCAGTTTCACCAGCAGTATCTTCTTTCAGTAGATGATCTTGCTTTCTATTTCATACCTCCGGACCCAATATCAATCTGTTTGCCAGATACCTCTTCTAGAATTCCCTGTAGCCACTTAAAATTTAATAAGTCTGTAGTAGGTTGAATAATAGTCCCAAAGAAATCAGACCCTAATCCCTGGAATCTGTAAATACTACCTTATATGGAAAAAATGCTCTCTGTAGACGTGATTAAGTTAAGGATCATGAGTGGGGGAGACTATCCTGGATTATCTGGGTGAGCCCTAAATACAACCTCAAGTGTCCTGATAGGAGTGAGGTAGAGGGATATTTGATAGACCCAGAGGGGAAGGTGATGTGACTACACTGGAAGAGATTGGACTGATTTGGCTGAGAGTCAAAAACTAGAAGAGTCAAGGAACAGATTTTTCCCTAAAGCTTCTGGAGGGAGGGCAAGCTGCTAAAACCTGATTTAAGCCCAGTGATACTTATTTCAGACTTCTAGCCTCCAGAATTGTTGTTTTAAACCACCAAATTGGCGGTCATTTATTACAGCAGCCACAGGGAAGTCATAATGCAATACAGCGCCCAAGACCTTCCTTTTCAAGTATATTTTCCTCCCCTGTTGAAGTGACTGACACAAACTTTTCTATACTTTTCTTTATTTTTATCCCCAATATTCAATCTGCCATCAAGTGCTGTTGACTACCTAATAACACCTCTCTTAAAATCTTTCCTTCTTCTACAGACCCACTGCCATTATCTTTGTTAAACCATTAATGACCAGTGATCTGGCCTGCTAGAGTAGCCTCTGTTGCAAACTGACCTAAGTTTTTGTTATCTCAGGAATTATCAGGTTCTTTGGCAAATACTGGAATCTTCTGGTGACTCAAAGGTACAAAGGGGCTCTAAGTCTTGTCTTTAAAAACTCTCTCTTATCTGTTACAAGGAAAGCAGGTGCCAGACCAAAGTCTGCCAAACCCACAGAGGCTTATTGGTAAACAAGAACAAAATTTCATACATATTCCTTTTCTCAGGAAGCTCCTTGTCTCTCTCCTTAGGCACCCTTATGAGAACCACCCTCTGAATCAATGCAGGGATATTATGGCCTCAGGAGTGGCCAGAGTTCTAGTTGGATCAAAAGGGGATGCAAGGCTGGGAAAGCAATCTTCAGCAGAGTTCTAGACATAGGGCACTTCTCCAAGGGTAGCAAGATCTTGGACTTAGTTTCTCGTCCAGTATTCACAGAGGAACAGTGAGCCTGTGGACTCTCGCTGGCCAACCATGTATCTGGAACACTATTCATTCTCATTCCTCCAGTGGAAGAATTTTCCTTGCTCCAACTTAATGTCTAAATCCTTTATGCTGATCGGTTAAACTTCAGCCATAGAGTAGGTGATATGTGAAGAACTTGTAAAACTTCCTCTGGAATGTGTGTTCCAGATTGGGTTCCTTCACATATTAATGAACTATCCTTAGGGTGTGATGAAAGTTAACATCACACACAAATACGTCAATCTGTTCTTCCTGAATTAATTAAAGTAAATTACCTCGCAGAAACTGTAAAGACTCAATTCTCTTTGCTTTTTCTATCTCCCCTTTTCCATACTCTTTTTTCAGGCTGATCTTTCAATCAGGACACCTGTTACTCATTGCTGATCACTTTTATGGCCTCTAGGCCAGGTGTCAATCTCTGTCTACCTGTCCAGACTCTTTTCACTCACCATATCATTCATATTTCAGAAATATTTAATTATCAGTAGTTCTCAAAATAAAAAAAAAAAAGCTATAATCTTTCTGGTAGGACTGACCCTTTGCCCTCTCCAACTTGCTTACCACACACTTTTTTTTCCCCATTCTTTAGATTTGTATTAAGAAGATAGATCTTCTGTGGAGCCACTATATTTTTCTAAGTACCTTAGGTTCTGCTTTTCCCCATTTTCACTTTTCTGTGTCTGTAACCTTATGTCATGACTTTGTTAAATTAACATTTTTTAAATGACACACAGGCTACCCTGTGGTGAGCCACAGTTCAACAAAAGATCACAAAAGAAACTGAAATAAAGACGTTTATTATTCACAGCTCCTGGAGAAGGTACAGCGCATACCTCAAGGAGCCAATCAGGGAGGTCACCCGAGGCAGGTGCAGGCAGAGCGAGTGACAGGACTTGGGACACTTCCCTTATTAGGGTTCATGGATAGAGTGTTTTGGGTTTCTCAGGCTGGGGACAGATTGGTCAATTCAAACCAAAATAGCTAAGTTTTGACAAGTCCAAGGGGGATCTTGTTGAAGGGGCACATGAGGCATACAGGTGCCGGGAAGCAGGGAGACTGTTAATCCCAGGGGCTGTGGGGGAAGTCATGTCAGGAACCTACATTTGCTATGTGACTCTGCAGGCTGCTATCTAGGGCGTGTGCTTGCATGAGGGCCCAGAGTCAGTTCAAGGTCCCTGCAGACCACTTGGCCACACAAAATGGACGCCGCGGCAGCAATACCATGGAGTAGCTTAGCTAAACTGCTAACATCCTATATTTTTGCTGATACTGCAGTTTAGATATTTATGTGACTCCCTGCCACTCCCACCAGGTCTATAAGCTTCCTGAGAGTGGTTTCCATGTCTGTTTCCTATGCAGGAGACTCATTTCTATCACAGTGCATAATTGACTATCCAAACATATCTGACAAATACATGAAAGAGTATGAATGAATGAATGAATGAATTCCAGAGCAAAAAAGAAAATCTTTGTTAGATCATAGGCAAAGATGTCTCCTGCAGCTGCAGAAAAAAGGCTTATGTAATTTTTAAGGCCTTTGGTTTTGAAGGTCGAAAAAGGTATTCAGATGTGGGTTATTATAAAATGAATTATTTATGATTGACATGTGTAAACTGGAGCAGGTATTCCCAATGATTGAGTTATTTCATTCTTTGAGCATGTCTTTGATCTATGTTAAATTTAAAAACTGAAATAATGTCAGAATTAGATATTAATTTTTTTGAACATTACATACATCACATATTCATAATCTCAAAGAATGTATAATGCCAGTGTTTTTTCTGTAGAAAAAGCTACATTAAACCTCTCTACAAATATATATGCTTTATATATTTTCACATCCATGATGTTTTAACAGCTAGACTCTAAGAATAAAGTTACTGAAATCAGAAGCTCTGGATTCTGGTCTGCGTGGTCCTGAGACCACCACTTAAGACTAAAATGATCTTAAGTAAGAAAATATAAGGGACACAAAAAGAGGGGGAAAAACAGGGTAAGATAAAAGCATCAAATGGAATTATTTGAAATGACTGATTTCTGATTTGCTGCTCTAAATTCCTTTTATTTATCTTTATTGACTGATTTCTCTTAAGCAGTGTGCTTTCATTCATTCAACAAATATTTATTGATCCCTACTATATTTTGGACTTTAATGTGCTGAGAATAAAAAATGAGGACATGCGGCCTACTAGTGGAGACAGATAGTAAAATAAATCCGCCTAATTATAGGCAGATGTTCTTACTACTGAGGATATATTATAAAACATAATCAGTTTTATACATAATATCTAACAGTTACCTTTCTCTTCTCCTACTAGCTTAGTAATTGTGTTCTATTACTGCACTAAAATTTAAGTTCCCAAGGATTGATACATTTCATGTTTTGGAAAATAAGCAAGATTTTGGCTTATGGTTAATTTAAAAACTGTGAAATAAGCATATTAATTTTCCTGAACGTTGACCTATATCTTTTCCAAAAGTTAATTCTTATAATATTGGATATGATTGCAAATTGTATCTTGTCAAACCTTGTTTATTTGTTTGTTTTAAGACAGTACTGAGTTAAAAAGTTGAGGTCTTCTTTTCCTGTCAGTGTGTCTTTTATTAGTCCTGTTGGTTCTGTAAATCACAGAATTTCATGATGCTGGAAATTCATATATTTCAATTATGTCCCCTTAGAGGCCAGTAATTATTGGAAAAACAGTTAACTGGCTTTATGGTCAGCCTTTGTCTAGAAATTCATCCCTACAACCTACATTCCTTTCACCCTACATCTGAAATGTGAATGCAAAGTCAAAATGGTAACTCAACAGTAAAATAAAATACACTTACACAAAATCCATTATTTACTTGTAAAAATGTGCCAGAAGGCATTTTGAAAAAATATTTCCCCTTTCATGTTTTAAAAAACATTTTGGTTTATAGAGTAGCATTGCTAAAAGTATTCTATTCACTGCAAGCTGATGTTTCTTTTTTTCGCTTCCTGTATTCCTTTTTTCCTTTCTCTCTCTCTTTTCCTTTTTTTATTCTTTTTTGGTAGTTAGAGCATTTTCTTATCACTCCTAGTGAACGTCGACTTTGCTAGTGATCCATGACAATTTCTGTCTTACTCATAAGTCCTGATCCTTCTCTACTAAAATCGTAACAGTCCTAGTCAGAGATTTATCACTTTGTTCATTATCCAGAAGTGTTTTCAGTTCCTAGTAAACAGATTGAACTCTATAAATGGATTCTGACTATAATATCAGAATAACTGACTTTTTCAAAACAAATAATCAGAACAATTACCAAAGTTTTCTGATGTTTTTCAAATGGAGCCAAATTCTAGGATGTAGTAATAAAAATTATCCTAGAGGGGCTAGCGCCATGGCGTAGTGGTTAACTTTGTGTGCTCTGCTTTGGTGGCCCCGGGTTCACAGTTTTAGATCCTAGGTGAGGACCTACACACCGCTCATCAAGCCATGCTGTGGAGGCATCCCACATGTAAAATAGAGGAAGATTAGCACAGATGTCAGCTCAGTGATAGTCTTCCTTCCAAAAAAATAATTATCCTAGCAATGGACTCAGACGGCAGTAAAGGAGTGCTCTCTCTCCTTTTGTGATAACTCACTGCTCTTATAGTTATAGTTTATTAAAACAAAATCATCCTGCAAACCTATGGCAGCTGAGGTTTAACATACCCATATTTTTGTAACTATCATAAGATTAAATCATGAAACAATGAAAAGAACAAGAATGTTTGGTGTATACTGAGGCTACTTTCAGTATGGATTTATGTTTAAACATTTGAAATGTGCTAATTTCTTTTTTTTCTGTTGAGTACATATGTATTTCTAAAACACTTCCATTAGTATAGTCTTGGGAGGTTTATAACCTGGTATCTGACTTATTTCCATAGTCTGGGTGTATAAAACAAATATCTGAAAAGCATCTAAATTTGTCTTCAGTAAATGCCAGGAAATCAAAATATGAGTTGAAATATTGTCATGTTGGATAAAATATTTGTACATAGGATTTAACGAAACCATCTGAATTTTCTCAGTAGATGTCCTTGGTATTTCAATGAAAGTTAAGGGAGTACTGAGGAAAACAATGTGGTATGTGTTTCCTGGGCATGGAAAAGTGGGTAGGGGGAGAGCATGAAATGAGAGGTGGGATACTGAAGGAGGCTAAGAAATAGAAGATGCTGACAGGGAAATGTCTGGGCAAGTAGATCGAGACCAACACCTGCCCTGGAGGACGTAGCAGTCCCCACCAATGAGCAACAGTTTCCTCTTACTATACATTTTGGGCTCGGTGTCCAGTTTATTGGAAACTTTCTTTAGTTCGAGCATGCCAAAGGCAAAGTGGTGGGTGCCAGGGAACTCCTTTTCATTGTTGTTGCAAGATTCTAAGAACACCTGAAAGACTATACTTTTGCTTTTTTCCCCTGAAAATCATGACGAGCATATCTTTGTGACCTTACCTTGATTTTCTGCTTCAAACCCTCAATTCTGGGCTACAACACAATTTTTCTCAAGCCCTTTTGCAATGGTAACTCAAAGGAATACAGTATTAGTTAATATAACTGGCATTGAATCATCAGGTTGGGGGAAATTTCCTATTGTACAGAATGGTGACTTCATTCCTCTAGTTCAGTACCCCTATGGGGGTTTTAAGCCCAGGAGTATCGGAAGAACAGTTCTGAAATCCTAGTCTCTCCTCACTGTTGACTAGAAAAGGACCTTGAGCAAGACACCACCTTCTGGTGTTCATACAGTTTTGTCTCATACTTTGTGAACAACTGTTAGGAGAGAAGAATGGGTGATGTCTTATGAGTTCATAGGGATTCTGTATCAAGGAAAGCAGATGTGTTAGGTAAAGACTTCGTGGAAAATGTAACATATGGCTGATACTTGAAGCTTGAGTAGAATTCATTAATTTATTTGACACATATTTATTTATTACATACTATCTGCCAGTATTGCAACAGAAATGAGGAAATGCAACAAATTTCCCCACAGCAAGGAACGACTCTTAGTTTTTTAGAGTCCTGTCTATCAGAGAAGATTAGATGACCCAGAAATCATGGTCTGTTATTTTAAATGCCATAATGAAAGTGGCTGCTGTCATTAAACTGGGACGAAGGAATGGTTCATTGTGACTGGAAGAATCAGTGAAAGCTTCAATGAGAAAGTTACAAAAAATCAATTTTGGAGAATAAGCAACGGTTTTACAAATAATGGGGGAACAATTTGGCAGAAAAAGGAGAGAGTATACACAAGTCTTAGAAGAGGGAAAACTGGTATATGGTTTGATGTGGCTGAAGTTGAGGCTGGCAAGATAAATCGAAGCAGATTGTGGTCTCCTTATACTGTGATGAGGACTTTGGATTTTAACCTGAAGCCTCTGGAGGAATCATTGGAGGTTTATAACAGGGAGACAGAGATGAATTTTAGAAAACCAACAGTTGGCGATGAGATCGTGTGCAGGATATGGGAACTGGAGCTGACCAACTAGCTGGGCAATTGATCAGTTCTTGACATATCTGTTTTCCTCCAATAGGTTTTTAATATTCTTCAGGGAAAGAGCCCAATTTTATCGACTTATTTTTGGTTCCTGAACAATGCTTGCTATATAAAAACTCATTCTTTGATGGTTCCTAGAGAAAAGAAGGAAAGGAAGGAAGAAAAGACAAAAGGCCTTTATAAGTGATGAAGTGGTCTGAGTGAGTGATGAGGAGAACTGAAATGACATACCAGCTATAGGATGGCCAGAAAAGACAGATTGGAGATGGATTGGCAACATAATTTAGCAAACAGATTTTATTTCTGTACATATGGCCAATAAATGTCTCTTACTTTTTTTTCTAATATGCACTGGCACATGCTTTCTGGGGTTTATGATGAGTCTAATGCACAAAGCTCATTTTGCATAGCAGATCATAATAGCTGTTGTATATTCTTCCTTATGGCCCTGGATTGCTCACTTCCTAGCATACTGATGATGTTGTAGTTGACTAAGAAGGAAAAGTTTCCCTGGAAACTGGAAACATATTTTGACTCTATTTTCTGAATTAAAATCTGTGAGGAAATGCCCAGAAGGCTTATTCCTATAAGGGAAAGAGAGGTATCACTGGCTTGGAGGTCATCACATACAAAATACCCGTTTGGACATGGAAGAATATTCTGTGAATACTGGTTATCAAGGCTTACATGCCTGCCTTGACAGAACAATAGAGAAACGCAAATTTCCCTAGATCTCAAGAACTTGTAGATACAAACAAATGAGGCCATATTTACCATACAAATTCAAACGTTCTGTTTCATACAGTTATTTTCCCTTGAAGCCTGACAGGGTTATTTCTGTGAATCCCTAAGGATACATTGTATATACTGTAGGTCAAGTATTAGCAAATAAATTTGCCAGAAGACATATTTCCTAAAGACAATTCGCTTAAAGATCAACTCACTGATTTTGCCAAATTTACCAATTTATTGTTAACAAGTATATCTAAATCTTATACAGCACTATGTACCAGGCATGTTAGGAGCAGTTTATGTAAACTAACTCATTTTATCTTCATGGTGCTATTTCTATCACCATTTTACAGATGAGGCACTTAAGAAACAGGTCCAAAGGCACCCAGTTATGCTGGTAACTCTGATTTTAAAGTCTATAAAAAAGATGTGTTATGATTATCAGTATCAGTAAATGGAAAAAATCAATGTTTCATTAAGGAATTTTTGTATTTATACTAATTTTTATTGGCTTACACTTTAGAAATTTGAGGATTCTTTTGCCAATTTCTCAAGTAGCCTGTTAACATTTGCGAAAAGTTTTTTTCATCAGTAACCAAATCAAATATTTCTTTTTTTAATTGAAGTATAATCAGTATACAATATCCTATCAGTTTCCATGATTTGACATTTGTATACATTACAAAATGATCACTATGATAAGTCTAGTTACTGTCTGTCATGATACATTATTACAATACTATTGACTATATTCCTCATGGTGTACCTTACATCCCATGACTTGTTAATTTTATAACTGGCAGTTTGTACCTCTTAATTCTCCTGAATCTTGACCATCTTTCTCCTTCTCCTATTTTGACAATCCTCCAACCTCTCCCTACTCTGGAAACCACCAGTCTGTTCTCTGTATCTATGAGTCTGTTTCTGCTTTGTTTTGTTTCTTCAATTGCTGTAAATTGTTTCATCAAATGACCAGTTTTCCAAAGAAACTCCACCAAATTTATGAATTGTGGGTTTACATCTTTGAAACTTCTGATGGTGATATGTAAGAGCTTTAATTAAAAACAAATAGTTTTTTAGATTCCACATATAAGTGAAATCATATGGTATTTGTCTTTCTCTGTCTGACTTATTTCGCTCAGCATTATACCCTCTAGGTCCCTCTATGTTGTTGCAAATGGCAAAATTTCATTCTTTTCCTTGACTGGACATTGTATATACATACCAAATGTTGATCCATTCAACTGTCGATGCACACTTAGGTTGCTTCCATATCTTGGTTCTTGTAAATAATGCTGCAATGAACATATAAGTGCCTATATCTCTCGAAATTAGTGTTTTTGTTTTCTTCAGGTAAATATCCAGAAGTAGAGTGGTTGGATTGTATGGTGGTTTTATATTTAATTTTTTGAGGACTCTCCATACTATTTCCCATAGTGGCTGTGCCAATTTACGTTCCCACCAACATGATATGAGGTTTCTCTTTCCTCCGTATCCTTACCCACACTTATTTTTTGTCTTTTTGGTAAAAGCCAAGCTAGGAATACTTTTGAAAGTAAAATGAAGCTGTTAATAATTGCCCAAAGAAGACAGAGTTAAACTTGAACCCTACCAGGCAAGTTGGGATGTTTGGTCCTCATGTTATTAAAACTATTTGTTTTTAATTAAAGCTCTTACATATCACCATCAGAAGTTTCAAAGATGTAAACCCACAATTCATAAATTTGGTGGAGTTTCTTTGGAAAACTGGTCATTTGATGAAACAATTTACAGCAAATTGATTTTTGTCTCTTCATGGGAGTCAGATCGAGTCCATAGGACCCAACTGGGAACTTTCCTCAGATGTCCTCCTCAAAAGACCCCTTGCCAGGGGCTGGCCCTGTGGCTGAGTGGTTAAGTTCACGCGCTCCACTGCAGGCAGCTCAGTGTTTTGTTGGTTTGAATCCTGGGCGTGGACATGGCACTGCTCATCAAACCACGCTGAGGCAGCGTCCCACATGCCACAACCAGAACGACCCACAACGAAGAATATACAACTATGTACCGGGGGTCTTTGGGGAGAAAAAGGAAAAAAATAAAATCTTTAAAAAAAAAAAGACTCCTTGCCAGTGTAAACAACCCATGTGAAGTTGTGCTGCGTTCTCACTCTTCACGGCCGGACGCTTCAATGAGTGAAATTGCCATCTGGTGGGAACTAGGATTTGGCTGCCCGGAAAAGACACCATAACACTCCCTCATAAAGGTCCATATAAACAAAGATCAGCTCCCAAATACTGTGAAAGTGTGAGAATAGGTTTAAAACAAACCCTTGATCGAATTCATCTACTTGATCCTTCCTCATCAATCAGTTAAATCTCATGAGCCAAAGCAGTTTTGTGGCTGATGCTATTTGATATAAGTAACAACACAAATAAAAGATTCTCTGCAAACATTTCAGGAGAAACCGAATGTTAGGTGAGTAAAACTTAGTGTTGTCCTGGTTTGTGAGGTGTTGGGCACGTTCACGTTGACAATGCTCAGGGCATTCAGTGTCAAGGGAAGCTGTTTGGTGTTAAGTGCTCTCTACATAAGCAAAGTCCAACATAAAACTGGTTATGCAGCAAAAAAAAATTCTGTTTTTCACCAATAAATGTTTTGTTTGGAATATTTGCTTCCGTGGATACAGGTAGACAGACTTTTAGAATTACTTAAAAAAAAATGTAGTAATTAACAACTCTTATACAGAGAAGTACAGACTTGAAGAACATCTGCCCATCTTTTAATGTAAGCTGGACATTAAACTCATTCGAGGACATTCTCTTGCAGCCTCATTATCTGAAGGTGTAATTTAATCCATTCTATTTTGACTTGAAGGATATAATTTGTGTAGTGAATTCATGAAAAGTTTTGATAAAGTCTAAAGCAAAATCATTAATGTTTACTACTGTTCTCAGTAAGAATTTAAAACTTACTGCTTAAACCAGGTACCTTTCTATATTGTCGACAGTAAATGGTAATCTAAAATATGAGAGGCAGAAAGGGATGGTAATATTTCATTGTTACAGCACACTCCATCCTGCTTTTATGTTCATTCCCAAGATGCATACACGAACTCTTTCTGAGGAGCAGGCTCTGAATGGTTATTGAGAATGACAGAGAATGAAGCTTCATATAGGCTTAAAAATTTGATGTAAGAATTAAATGTTTCTCCCTGCAATAATTATGACCATATTTTTCATATTTAAAACTAATATAGTGCCTTCTTTCTCTTTGAAATATAATTAATTCACTTATTCTAGATGAAATTTTTGCAAGAATAATTTTATCAGGTATTATTTATATTTGTATTATTTTGTAGTGAGAAGGAAATTCGCATTATTTTTATCATCCAGAAGAGAGTTTCTCAATGTTGACCTTTTCAATATTCATTGATTTTTTTTTTCTGGTAATTCCTGTTATGGTTTCTACTACAGAGACTTCTCAATGTTAAAAGGACTGGTTTTCTCAATTTCATTTGGAAGTTATTTCCTGAGACTTAGAATCCATTTCCTCATAGGAAACAATTAATAAACAGACAATTCAAAGTTTTAAATGATAGTTGAGATTCTTTACCAGCTCAAAGAGGCCTATTTAGTCTAAAATGCTGTAATAAACGAAAATGCTCATAAAAATAAAAAATAACAGAGCTGAATCCGAGCTACCACGAGCTCTACTTTCTCTTAGCCACCTGAAGTTCTATCCTCCAAGACAGCCTTGAGTCTTCAAGTTTTCTCATGGAGGGAAGGATAGGAAGTGACAAGAACTTCACTGTGAATACCCTGGAGAAGTTGTACTGTGAAGGGTTGAAGTTAGGTAAACTCTTCTGCAAGGGTATTTTTCCATTAGTCGAAGATTTAAGCAGATTGCTACAAAGCACAATAATCATGGGAGCAAAGCATTACTTATGAAATGCAGAAATTGCCCGCCTAATCCGGGACTAGTCACTTTTCTACACGCAGTGAATACAATGAAAAATAAGACAGGAAAGCCCTCATCCTCATTAGGCTTACGTTCTTTGTGGGGGATACAGATAAAGAACAAGTGTTTACAACTGTGGAATGTTGTTGAAAGGTTGAGACGTTCAGAGCTTCTCAACCTCACCACTATTGACCTTTGGGGCCAAATACTGTTTTGTTATTGGGGGCTGTTCTATGCACTGTAGACCGTTTGGTAGTATCCCTATCTCTGCCCACTAGACGCCAATAGTAGCACACCTCTTAGTTCTGACAATCCCAAATGTCTTCAGAGGTTGCCAATTGTGTCTAGGTTGGCGGGGAGAGAAAACAGCCCAATGAGAGCCACTAGCCTAGATGAAGAGAGAAAATTGGTCTGTGTGTACGGGAAGCTAGAAATCACTGATGACCTTGATAAACACAGTTTTAATTGGAACACTGAAAATGGATATTAGAATGAATGTGGATGAGAGAATGAGAAGTGAAGAAATGGAGACAACTTTCTAAAGAAGTATTTTCTGTGAAGGGGAGGAAATAAATGGGGCAATAGCTAGAGGCGGATGTGGCATCAAATGAGGCATTTTTATTTTTGTTTATTTCTTGATTGTTTTCTCTCTTCAAAAACGAGAGATGCTACTACATTTATAATTGGTTGGGTGGATTCAACAGAGTGGGAAAAGTTGGGGCAGAATGGGGAGGATAAACGAGGTAACTATCCTGAAAAGGTAGTCAGTGAGCATTCAGCCCGTAAGAGGAGGAGTTGGGTTAGTAAGCCGCTTCTTACTTTACAGCAGAGATAGAGAAATTTGGGATACAGATTTAGGAAAAGTGTAGTATTGGTGTTGTAATTTCTCATTGAAGTAGAGAGCAAGGTCATCCACTGAAAAAAGACAAGAGTAGGTTGTGGAAGGAAGCAATAAAAGTACAATTCAACGTTACATGACTTTGTGTTCACTGCATCAACAATGAACAGAATCCAGAAGTTCTCTGTCAAACTCTCTGACATTGATCTTGAAATAATACCTTAAATAAAACATCTCCTAATTCTAAGTTTTATTGCTAGAATAATTCACTTTATGTAAAGCTAAATACAATTCCCATTTTTGTTTTTTTCTACCAAAATAGTTTTTCTTGGTTATATTCTTATAGCACATAAGAAAAATATTATTTGTCTTCCACTCCAAAATTAAAGGAAAAAATGCATTTTTGTAGATCTTTTTTCCTACACAATGTTGCATTCCAAACAATAGAGACAGTGTAAGGAAAATTATTGTTAAGGAACAACTTTATCATTAAATCAATATAGTCTCTGACTTAAAGTCAATTGCTTAGAGTTTTATATGGCTTTATTGATTTGAACCATAAAAGATACAAAAGAGGATACATTTGTACAAGTTCAATAACATAAAAAGGAGAAAATGTCCTCAACGAGAAAAATCTCAGATGATAACTCAGGGCATTGATGAGTGCAAGAATTTCAGAGCAAAGTAAATTGTTTCCTTTCTGTCACAAGCTTGGAAGAAATCTGGAGTCTGTCTGCTATGTTACCTCGCCCTCTCTTCTGACCTAGATATCCTACGTGGGATACACACGAGCGGCTCATTCTTTAGAAAGTAGTAACTCACACCACGGAGAACAGAACATAAATTGAGGAAATGTTCCCTTTGACCTTTATTTTAAAAGCTTGACCAATGCTTAGAATACTCTTACCCTGATTTCATCTTTAGTTGGTTTATTTTCTGACCTGGAAGAGTGACACATATTTACATTTGTAAAAAGCTTTGACTTTCATGACTAATGGATGTTAATTGCTATGACAGTGACATTTTGTATCTTACCCATATTTCTAGGTTACCTTTTATAGGAAAATCTTTGAGAACTAAATTACCAGGGCTTTTAGAAAAACTGAAATATACTGCTTTCTAAAATTAGCAAATTATTGCTAACATAAAGCTTAATATCAATGACGTAAGATTCCAACACTGTTTTTAAAAATTTCTTTGAAATATATTTCACTTTAATATTCCTTAATTTTTTTAAAAATGTAATTAACAGCATAGACAAAAAGGGTTATTCTGTTTGGGGTGTTTATGGAATCTTTATTTTATCAATATTCTTGCCTTATCTTATCCTGGTCATTCCAAAGAATTCTAACACTTTGAACTAGCAAACAGTATTGAAAACCAACGGCTTCCTTCTGATAGTATTTTATAAATTCTCTGGTGTTTATTGTAATCCTCTCTAGCTAGTTCTTCCCTATAGGACTCCTCATTACTTTGATGGGACTCAGTTTATAGGCTAAGACACTGAAGGAAACAGCTGAAATGCAGTTTGGTCTCCACCAGAAATACCTTGTTTATCTAAACCAGTTTCCTACTGTGTTTAGCTTAAATCCAGAGAGAAATTTTCAATTTTTAAGTTATAAAGAGAAGGTAAAAAAAGTAAACATGATTAATTTGATGATTAAGTACTAATTAATGAAAAGTAGCTAATGGAACCTCCAAATTTTTTAATTTTATGTGCCCAGATTTTAAATTTTATGTGCCTAATCTCCATTTTATTAAGGTAGCCAGATAAACGGTACAAGTCTTTGACTATAACTAAGAATCCCTTGCCAGTAAATGTGGTTGATATTTACTACAATAGAACTGAGCAGGAATCATATTTTTATTCACTTACGAGTATAAACTTTTCTCCAAAGTTTTTAAAATTTGAATTCATAGCATGACTACCTAGTCAGCAAGGTTAAATAATATAACTATATAAGAAAGGGATTTCTGGAGAAAGATATTAAGAATTAAGAATTCCAGGTTAGAGGCTGGCCTGGTGTCATAGTGGTTAAGGTCACGTGCTCCACTTCCTCAGCCTGGGGTTCATGGGTTGGGGTCCCAGGCACAGACCTAGCACACCACTTGTCAAGCCACACTGTGGTGACATCCCACTTAAAAAAAAAATTTATAGGAAGATTGACACAGATGTTAGCTCAGGGCCAGTCTTCCTCACAAAAAAGAAGAAGAATTCTAGGTTAGAGTGACATCATGTTTCTTAGCCTCTTTTTCTAAATGTCCAAGTTTCATTCCTTAGGCCACTGAGAGGTGAATGGCATTCTTTCTATGACTCGGTGTAGTAGGGTAAGGCATAGGTAAGAGTTATAGATATGGTTATCTGTGAGTGGTGGGTGATGTATCAGGATTTGATTTGTATCACTACCCCTCATAAGTGATATAGCTCATTTTTGGTAAAATATTTATTTTTTATAGTTTATTCTTAGGTCAGGCACCAGATAGTAATTGAGTAAAGGTTTCATTACATATGGAGATTGAAATGCCTTTGTGACAGTCGATACAGGCATATCTATTTAGATTTCCCGACAATGATCAAACTCTTAAGGCCTAAATATATCAACAGAGATGCTGTGTACACAGATGTAGATGTTCTCTATATTGTACTAGAGAAGGCGCTCCACAGAAGTCCCTATACACTTAGTTTTTGTGTATTTCTAAAAAATGAAGAGCTAGTTGAAGCTCAGATCTCAGTCAGAATTAAATCCTGAATTCTTACAATTCAGGCAAGTAAATGTTTCCATAGGTAAAGCTGTCTTTGTTTCACCTGGATAAAATAGAGCAATTTTTTTTTTAAAGTGTTCTATCTGAGACTACAGGGCAAGAAAACTTGTAAGCATACACACAATGGAAAAACAAAGACTGAAAGATGATGTAAAGAAATACACCCAAGGTCCCGTTCATATTCCATTTAGTTCGTAGAAGAGATGAGACCATATTTCCCCTACCCCACCCCCAAATAAGGATTAAAAAGACACGTGAAAATCTATATCCTGGTGTGGCTAGTTACAACTGTAGCACTGATTTTCATGTAAGCCTTTGGAACCCAGTTGGCTTTTTATAAGAACATCACACCACATTAGAGTTATCTTAGTTTTATTATTATTCTATTTTTTGTGGTCAAATAAGAACTTCACTTCAACCCTTTTTATTTGTTAAAAAGTATCTGTTCACACAATCAATGTCCTCATTCATTGAATAATGAAATTATTTTAACCCTTTAACTTAACCCTGTGATGGCATCCAGGGGATATATACTAATTAAATAAAATCAGCTCTTTAGTCAACCATATTATGCTGAAACATTAGCAAATGATTGTGCACTTTCTTTTAGCACACTCTTAGAATAATCCTGTATCAGGTAAGTATTTCCTAACAGGATCTCTTTGATGGCATAAAATGGCTGCCAGGAACAAACGTGGCAATATAATCCAGGTCATGTACAAGGCCAAGCAAGTTTTCCCTTCAAATTTAGACACAAATCCTGGGCTTCACACTGATTGGATAATCTTAAATCAAGCACCGACCCCTTCCTTAAACCAATCACTGGCTAGGGCTAAGAATTTCTCTAATTGGCTTAGGCCCAAATCAAGACCTGAGCTCTGCTGAACCCAACACTGGAATAAAATGGCATCTTAAGGCAGTGGAGTCGCAGGGAAAACAGCAGTAGAATAAAACTTTAATGAACTTTAGTGAAATCAGAATTGAGTTAGTCATAGAGGCGACAGTGGATCAGGTCCGCTAAGAGTATCATGTAAATTGCTGGTGATATAGGAACAACTATGAATCGCTATTTTTTTTTAAGTTTTCCTGTGAAAAAAAGAAATTATATTCTAGTTTCTGAGAATCATGTGAGCATAAAATAAATGATTTAACAAAACAGAAGAATGAAATGGTGAACAGAGAAGAACTAGATTATATTTTTAAAGAAATAGTACTTATTTCTGAGACATTTATTCTCTTTCATGATCCATTTTTTCTCTTCTGCTATGTAAATCCAGTACTCATATTGCTAGAAACATAATAGAAACTCAAAATTTGAATTATTAAATTTAAACTAGTGGAGGAAAGTCAATATACTAATAAGTTGAGCTTTAATGTAACCTTTAAAAAATTCAATTAAAAACTCAAATATTTTAAAAGAAAGTAATTAGTTGTCCTATGTTTTTATCAAAGAAGTATAATTTTTAGCTTAAATGGAATTCATGCTATGAAAAAAATGCATATGTTCATTCTGGCCCAATCAAAGGGTATTTTTTCCCCCAAAGAGTATTCAGCTGTATACGTGATTAACTGTGTACTTACTCTTAGCTCTCCCAGCAGAAGACAAGGGATTTGGCTCAGTGACATTTTCTAATTTTAGTAATGAATGTTCTGTAAAATAGTTTCTTGCCTTTCAAATTACATTAGAAATCCAAATAGCACACGACTTTGAAAAGATTTATCTTTCCTTAAGTATATTTAAGGATTATTCTTTTTGCTATTAATCTTTCTTGGGTTCTAAAAAGTGAAAGTTGAGCTGTGTTTTGAGGGGAAATAGGTATCTACCATTCCAATCTCTCAATATTTCTCTCTCCTTCCAACAATCTATATGGACATAGATTTTGCTGTATGGATATATAGATCGCTCGCTCAATACATAGACATAGATATAGTGAGAATATAAAATCAGTCACTGAAAATCTGAGTTTATTATATCTCTCTATCTCTCTCTCTCTCTCGATCTCTATCTCTGTCATCTCTGTCTATCTATTTATGTTTTCAGTGACTAATTTTCTCCCAGGTTCTTTGATTTCAACAGTCAACATGCGTTTCAGTACTACACTTCTTCAGCTATTATATATGAGCTGTAAAAGATAAACTGTAATAAGATTCAAGGTCAGAGTTTTACTCTAGATCTTCCTAGAATTACATTACTTTGGATTATTCCAAGTTTTTTCCTCCTAAGTGTAAGGTGAGGGAACAATGTGGGGGATGGAGAGGGGAGGGAGCAGGAGTGTTTTTCTTCTGAGCTGTTAGAAAAAGTAATTTGGCAATAAAAATCAAAGTGGCCCCATTTCCATTTAGAATCTCTCTTATCTCTACTCTTGACCATAACGTTCTTGTGTGTGGGAGCAACTACATCAAGTGTATCACTTTAAGTCTCCATGGCATTTCTTTTAGATGTGTGAGGACACTTACGTTTTCGTTGAGTCTTCTCTGCATTTTCCGCCACCTCCCTCATCCTCTTTGAGGAACTCTCCTCTAGACACACTCAATACATGTCAGATCCTACTTAAAACATGTCTGCTGGCTTTTGCCTAGGAATATATGTAAAAGCAAACATGCTCAGTTTATTTGAACAATGAAATGATTTCAGAACAGTGTAAGCAATAATTTTATATCGTAGCCATCAGTGACTGAGGGAATTTGTCAAGTTTCTATGTCTATTTTTCTTAATAATGGCATTGTTTGAGTATGCATAAATATAAACACATATATAAATTTTTTACTGACATGTCCATCTTTCATTAGAATTTTAGAAGTATGTTTTTAATTGCAATGTACTAAGACTTGGGTTTGGTGAAAGAAACTGGAGGAAATTTGTGTCAATATTACAACTTAGAGAAATCTACTTTTATACCTTGTCACGAACAGGTGAGTGAAATTGCATTTGAATGGTGGTTGATTACATTCAAAAATTAAAATATAGTTAAGAATTTTAAATAAAAAGAATCACAGATTTTATGTTTTTGAATACTGCTCTTTATAATTGATCTCCACCATTATAATTTTACTATCAAGGAACTTTTCTATAACACGACTAAAATCTAGCAAATTTTTAAGCATTATAAAAAATGTAATTTCAGTCCTCTCAATATCCTGTATAGAGAGCTTGTCAATGTGCAGTTTTTTTAAATAGTTGAAATCAAACAGTTGAAGTACTCAAACATCTTTAGATCTAGTTTGAATAGATTGAATAGATTAAACATATGTTCTCCCTCTGAAGCGAATTTGTGGATTTAAATTTCACCCAGGTGTCAATTTGGCTTAATATTTGATTTTTGGAGGGAAGAATGGAAAGCACTCTATGGATTTAGGAGTTTGTTTTGGAAAGTCTGTTCTGTGTGATAACAGGAAAGAATTAATGGCCATGAGAAGATGTTCTAAACTCTGTCTACGCAGGCTGCTCAGGAGTCATCAAATAGCACTTTGATTCTCCCATTTATCCCAATTTATTATTTCTGACACCTTGCAATACTTTTTAATCCATATAAATTTAACATGGCAGCATATTTACCCTAAATTTTTGTTAGGAAATTAACTCTGAAGGTCCTAAAATTGAAAGTCAGAATATTGGATTTTTGTTTCCTCCCTGCCCCATGGCTTGATTGCCAAGTAATATGTATTAAAATATTATTTGTATAAAAATAAAGAAGAAAGATAATAGATGAAAATTGATGATGAATATTATATGATATTGATAAAGCTATTTCTAAACATAAAACTGAAGATAAGACTCACAAAGGAAAATTAATTGATTTGCCCTATGCATAAAAAAGCATCTTAAAAACTTTGTTTTAAATAGTTGTATATTTATTTGTAATACATATAACATGTTTGATTATATAAAGTTTTAAAGGTAAGTAAAAATATGAATGAAATATTAAAAATAGGAACAGTATAATATATGTGATTAATATAATATTAGTATGGAAATAATTCAGTCTCACTAGTAATTACTTAAATTAAAACAATAAATTAAAACAAATGTACACATTTTTGCCTATTTTTTAAAGTATGATATTTATTTATGGCATTTATTTGTGTCATTTACATGTAAGTACATACTCAGTGTTAATAAAGTATGAGAAATCATCATAGTGGTAGGCTTATAAATTATTGCAACTTTTTAAAGGAAATTTAAAAATATACATGAAAACTGTTTAAAATGTGCATATCTTTTGAGCTAACAATTCTAATGTTAAGAAGTTGTTTTAAGGAGATAATCACAGATATACACATATAAATTTATTAGGATGTTTATTGCACTGTGATTTGTAACTAAAAAAACCTAAAAAATCTAAAATCCAGCTACATAATGCTGATTAAACACATTTTGACTTATCTTTCTCACAAAATATTTATGCACCTTTAAAAATAGCATAATTATAGTAGAATATTTAATGAGGTATATGTACACTGTATTGTTAAATAAAAACTAGATATAAAATGTATAGTATGACACATTTTTTTGTAAAAATTATGTGCCCACATGGACAGATTCAAAGACTAAAAACATACAAACTATGTTAATAGATGTAACCTTTAGATGTTTAGATTACGTATGATTATATGTTTTATTTTCTAAATACTCAACAGTAGCCATATATTATTTGAAATAATATCTTTTAAAAGAAAAGAGACAGTGAAACTACTCTGTGTGATACTACAATGGTAGATACATGTCAGCATAAATTTGTCCAAATCCATAGAATGTACAACACCAAGCATGAACCTAACATAAACTGTGAACTCTGGGTGATAATGATGTGTCAATATAGGTTCATCAATTGCAACAAATGTACAACTCTGGTGGGGGATGTTGATAACGGGAGAGGTTGTGCATGTGTGAGGAAGCAGGGTATATGGGAAATCTCTGTACCTTCTTCTCAATTTTGCTGTGAATCCAGAACTGCTCTTAAAAATAATCTATTTAAAGGAAAGAAAGAAATAGAAATGTTTATTTTCCTTCCCAATTGTTTATATACAGCTATAATATAATCACACCTTAGAGTCAGCCTAGGTTACAGTTTAAATAGATGAGACTAAATGTGATTATTCTTAAACCACAGTTTGCATCCTACTAATGTGTCAGGAAATCAATTTCTTTTACAACTAAATTGCATAGAATAGAAGAGAATAAATAGAAAATATCAGACTGCTTTGCTTGCTGTTCCTGCCCTCAGTTGCTCATAGTCTAGTGGACGAGATAAACGCACCATCACACATTCTGACTTGAATGGAATTTATCAAGTGAAAGGTGCAGAGTATGGATATTCTAGGCAGAAGGATCAGCATGAGCAAACTCATGGAGATTGACGTAAAATAAAAATATGTATCATTAAGTGTACAAGTATTGATGGCAGGGCATAGGTCAAACAAGGTGACGTGGAAAGATGATTGGGCTTGATCCTATAGATAATAGTGGAGCATCAAAAATATGATATTGAAGCTGCGGGTGATTGGCAGTCACTAGATAATGGCTCGGTGGGTCAGGCTCACGAAGTCACAGCCCTGGGATTGTGGCCAGGACAGTTATCTGTAACACCTTTTCTTCCTAGATCAGTCTTGAATGTCCTGGTGTGCCAAAGGATGAGAAGGTGCTAGATAAAGACCGGGATTAACATACACTTAGTACTCAGCCTTAAAGAACTAGAATCCTGTTACACAAGTGTGTTCCCCAAACAGGTAAGTTCAGCAAGATCTTGCTAGGTTTGCTATGAAAATGGAGTTCCACGTCACCAAAAAGTTTGATGAAACCTAGATTAGAGGTAGTTAAACATGGTTCTCTACTGAAGGACGTATCAGAGAGTTGAGTGTTCTAATTTGCATTCTGAATCTTTAAGAGAACATGGTATGCAGAATTTTTTCTTTGAACTTCTGAGGCTTTAGGGACCTTTTGTCTATTTGTTTTTAAGTAACGTCTTATAGGATTATGATTCTACATAATCATAAATTCTAAGGAACATTAAAGAACATACGTTGCAAAACGCTTAGAATATAAAGACAAGGAGAATTTGAAAATCCAGTTTTAGTCAATGAAGAATTCATAAAGGCATTGAATTAAACAAATCTACTCATGTTCATAATTTGGCTATTAGTTCAAAAGAGTTAAGGAAAACCTCTATGATTGTTTTAGAAGGTAGATGCAACATGTATGCACACACAAATCATTTCAAATTTTTTTTAAATGTATGGTCAAAGACAAGTGGACAGAGAACTACTGTGCTGTTGTTAGGTACAACATATTTAGGGGGACAAATCAAAGGAGGAGAGGAAAAATATAAAGCACAGAATTATTTCAGTTTGTTTTAATTCCTTTTGTTATTATTTTTCCATTACTTTCAAAAAAGTGGTGGTGACACTAGAAGGAATATAGTTTTTAAATATTTTAACATTTGTTTATATCCTGTTTCATTCATAGAGCCATAATTAGAAGCTTATATGTTATTTTATTATTTTTAATATGCCTATATTATGCACTTAAAAAGCAACAGTCTAATAATGTGTAAATCCAGTAAAGTTATACTTTTAGTTCTGACTACAAATATATACCCATAATAACGCTTCCTTAGTTTTCCTCTTGTAATAGATGAGTTTGGGGGGGCTGATTTGGGCAAACTCTCTGCCAAATGGATGGTTGGTTGAGCTACTTTTTAAAATGATCACTTCAAAGGAAAAAACTTGGAGATTTAGATATTTGATAATTCATAGGTGGTTTGTGGCAAACATTGCAAGTCACGTATTGAAAATGTGTCAAAGGAGAGATCATGTGTTATTGAAAAAGAAAAAAATTCTCCAGTATCTTCTGTTCTGTTATTTCAAATTCTTCCTTCATTAAAATTTCCCTTTTCTCAATCCTCTAACAGTAACCAGCAGGGGCTGCTCTTAGCATTACAGGCAAACTAATTTTCTCTGGAGTTAAATTATTTTCAGTCCTCGTTCTGAATATAACTGAAATACATTTAGCTTGGTGAATGTTTTACAGTAAAACTACTGGGCTTTTCTTTTTCCAGTCAAATACTCTTTTTTGGTTTTTTGCCTTTATGTTTTGTCTTTAAGCTTTCAATATATGAGACATATAAATTAATGAAAATAGTACCACTTCCGACAGATCTTTGTAAATTTTTTTATTAGTACAGATATAATCAAGGAAAGACAAATTAAGGAATACATATTCAAAAGATAAACTGTGCATTTTTAATAGAAATAGCAGGAAGAAGAAAGAAAATGTACTTCCATTAAGAGTTTAGATTTCTATAGGAGCTGGCTTTCCTTAGGGAAGTTCACAGTGAAACACAAAGCAATTTAGTTTATAAAGAAAAGGTAAGCAAGGTTCTTCTCTCTAGGTCATGGAAGAAATTGGGATGTAAGACGGGTTGCCTCAAATGGCTTTTGAAGCTGTACTTGGAGAGATAGGGAATTAATCTGTGTGTTAGTATCAGCACAGAAGTGGTGTTATTTGTCAAAGGTTAACTGCACCATATGCATTAGAGCTGCTACACTGAAGGTGGGAGGTGCATAACCCTTTCACAATTCCTAAATTGCTCTGTGGTTTCCCCAGACTTGCTGCTCTTCTTTGTTTTATTTATGTTCTAGTTTTTCTGGAGAAGCTCCAAATAGTTGAATAAATCACCTGTCTTACGATGTTTAAGTCCCATAACTAAGAAAGTCTGATTACTTGTGATAATGCTGCTTCTTTTATTATTTCCAATTAAGAAACAGACTGCTGATAAGACATTATTAAGCCTTTCCAAGCGCCCAAATCATGTTTTTGGATAAGACTTCCCTTTTAATAACCCATTCATAGACATCTCAAAGTTATTGCTGATAACATATTTGAGATAATCAAATTTGAGACTCAGCACTAATTAGGGAGTTTGGTACTTTGGCATTACACACATGTGTTTGGATATCAGCTTATGAAACTATGTGTGATAGGTGAAGGGACAGGGGGAGGAATTACAAAGGAAGTTCAGGAATTTTTGAATCTAATGGAAAAAATATTGAGCATGAATATATCCAGTCTGAATTCTATACAACTGGTCATGTTTAAATGAAAAAACACGATTGCTATTCAAGTATTCACATTACATAAAATTTATCTCCAGTATCTGTACATTATAAATTTTTTCTATGCTCTTGTCAAATTAACTCATGAGGTAATTATGTTGATCGTTAACTAACAATTTTATGTATTTTTGAAATAATTTGACAATGGGTCTTTTTCTTTTTATATTCAGATTATTGATTAAATGACTCCTTGAATAAAATAAATTCCAAGAAATATAAAATGGATTTATTTTGGTGCCTAAGGTGTACTCATTCAGTCACTGCATACTTATTAAACAGTTTCCATGGGATAAGCATTTTCGCAGTTCTAGAAATACTCACTCAAATAAGATTCATTCTTTACCTTTAAGGAGTTTATCAGTCCTTGTGTTATTCTGGAACCAATCAGTGTTGTAATACAAGTATCCAGAGAGTTATGAGAGTCTAGCTAAGGGGCAACTACCCCACAGTCAGTAACCATGGGGCCTGGGGATTTGGAGAGCTACATCGTAACTTCATTGTCAAATTTTATCCTGAGAAAAAGACATGTATGAAGATTTGTGCCAACAATATTCGGATTAAGAGAAAGAAAGACACTTGAACCATCAATAAAATGGGATTGGAAAACTAGTTAGACTTCAAGATGCAGTCCTGCATCTGCTCCTGTTCTTGCCCTGATTCCACTCTCATCTCATCTTCTCTAGGCCCAAAGATTTGCTTTCTCATGACCCCACCTCCAGTGAAATGTAGCTTCCTTGTTGTAATGGACCATATCTTTTCAACTACAAATGAAGCATTTAAAATAATAAGTGCATAATTGTCCTCAATGAGTGATTGAATAAATCAATGCCTTTGATTTCCATTTTGTCCACATGGGTTACTATTTGTGTTTTATTTCTACATCATTTGTGGGAAAATCAGTTTTTTCTCTTTGAATTTGCTTTGAACTCCTGAATCACTCAAATACATTACTGGGTTATTTTTACTCTTTGAAAATGTTTCTGCCTGTAAAACATGAGTCCCAATTATGAATATGAGAAATAACTAAAATAATAGGAAAATAATCATAAAAATAGTAATCCATAACAGAATATTTAGAAAATATTTGTATAGGCGATAGTATGCTGAAATGGATTATTTTACATTTTGCTCCATTTTTGAATTTTGGAATTTTAAAATTAAACTATAATAAAAGACATCTATAGTCATAAGTCCAGAAATTCCATTGCAGTAAACTTAGAATGAATCTGGGGTGAAAAACTAATACATTTTTTCAAATGGCCTATAAAAATGCAGCTTACTTTTCCACAGTGAGATGATTATGTTATTTCAAAATGTTTCTGGAATCAAAAGGAAAACAATGCAGTGGATGTAGTTACTGCAGTCTCCATGATAATTTCACTAAACCAGATGATACATCAGAGACAACGTAGTCCTTTACTTTCAATACTGACTTTTCTCCCACAACTAGAAGGACCTGCAACTAAGATATACAACTGTGTACAGGGGGGTTTGGGGAGATAAAGCAGAAAAAAAAAGGTTGGCAACAGTTGTTAGCCCAGGTGCCAATCCTTAAAAAAAAAAAAGTGCTGACTTTTCTTAGTCTGTTTTCTTGCTGGATAGTGGCCAAGTGCTTCATCTATGACCAAAGGTGATGCCAAGCTGTTCCCAGGGAGTTTTACAACCTGTTTATATCCCAAGTAGGTCTATCCACAGGAAAATATGGTCCTATCTTCCAAGGCCATGTGGTCTTGTTGAAGGAGGAAGAGGGAGTTTTTATGAAGTTCTGTAAATTACAACAGCGGCATGTCAGTTATATACAGCGAATATACCCTAGTGGAAAGGAACAGAGTGAAGGAATTCTTAGTAATGAATAGGTAAGAGAGCTTGGTACATAAGCCATTTGGGCCTGATCACACTGATGCCCAGAGGCCTTGGCGATTACGGTTGCCAAACCCTCAAGAAATTGCAATTATTTATATTTTTGTAGTGCTTTGGATTTTGCAACGTGTTTAAGGGCATGTTTTTTTCCATGTGTAGCCACCCCTGACACAGGAAGGGTTAATAATCACTGGAAAAAGCTTGCCAACAAACTGTGACCCGGAGGTGAGAAGGCCGTTTAGCCAATGACGGGTAAGACCCCCTGGGGGGCAACCTAAACCGGGCGGCAGCGGCCTGGGGCCACATGGAGAAAAGATATCGAAATCGGGAGCAGGAGGGACCGTTGCCTAAGAGACCTTGCCTGCTCCGAGATAAAAATATAGGAGCACAGCAATAACATGATAATATCAAAACAGAGGCCAAGGGAGGGCTCCTTGAGAAATCACTAAGAATTCTTGGCATTCGCTAATTACTTCATCCAGAACACCTGTGTATGTTTAACAGATGTAAGTTATGTATGTATTGAAACGCTGGTTATAATAAACTCAGAGTGGCCATCAGCCCTCTCCGCATCTATCCTGATGTGTACATTGGATTGCGACACTGACACCATGCTATGCACATAAAAGCCCAGTAAGAGAAGCAGAGTGATTACCCCATTTTGCAGTTAAGAAAATGGAGATAAGAGGTTAAATGTAACTCGGGTTCACATATGAAGTAAATGAAGTGGGATTTCCTTTTTGGGTCTAACAGTTCTGATCCTATGTACGTGGCCTCGCAGTCTATAAAAGGAAATTTCATGAGACCCAGAGGCACAGAACTCTTAGGTTGTTCACCAGACATAAAGATAGGAACAATTTAGCTGAAAGGAAAAGAAGAGTGTATGTAACTTCAATCCTTAATTTCCTAGGCCTCTTCCATGTTTGAGCTATATGTCATTTGTGTGGTCACCCAGGAAAGAAAGGAGGTGTTGGGTTGATGGTTCCGCTGCCTGGAGGTGGGGTTGGTGGCCCTGGCCTGACTTGAACTTTTTGGAAATGTCACAATGTTATGAGAATCGTCCATCTTGACCTTATAACTACAGCATCTCTAACAGATGAAGAATTGTGCACTTACAGAAAGATAGTCTATATTATTTAACACCAGCTAGCAAGTTGCTTTGTTGATAAGATAAACCACGATTTTTTTCTGAAATAGTTAATAAATGATTCAATGGTTGGGAGAGGGAAGAAGAATATAAACAAAATAAATGATAATGACATGTACTTATACAAATGAGTTTTTAATTTTCATCCAAAGAGAGATGATTAAACCTTCTAAGCCATAGAGACATTTTACGCAGCAGAGGGGAGAAGGCAGGGTAAGAACCAGAACTTGATTCACCAGCATCCATAGGGGAGTTGTCAGCTCTTTCCCTAGGAAGGCCACAGGGACAAAATTTTCTCTAAAAGACAAAATTTGTATACAAAGAACAATAAGCTGCTTCTAAGGAACGACAGAATTATAATAGCAGAAAGAATTAGCGAACAGTGATCTCTCCTACATTAACACCTTTTTTCTCTTTGCCCATTTATCACCTTCTCCCACCTATTTTTTCTGCCAAATTTGCCTAACTCTGTCTCATTTGTCTGGCATCATCTAGTCATATCCAGGAAGACTCATCTAACACTACTACCCTTGCCCACCCCAACGGCTGATTAAACTACTTCTGTCAAACTTAATGTAATTGTCTTCTATTTACTTCTATGTTTGCTTTTTGTGAGTTGTCTAGGGTCTCCAGCCTTTTGCATACTGCCTGGCCCAGATTAATTGTTCAATAGATAATTGTTAAAATAACAAGTAATGATATATGCTAATATTTCGCTAAGGGCAGATTTGAAGTGGAGACTTAAAACATAATTTGATACAAAGGCAAATAAACAGCTTCTTAAATTATCTGTTGTGAAGGCACCTAAAATTGACATTGACAAAGAAAAGTGCACGAATAATTTTGCTCAAGGGGAGAAAAATATATATCCATTCCTGCAGCAATGTTAACATTTAATGCCTCTCTTTGAAAGTCATTATCAGGAATGTCTCCTGTTGAACAAAGATGTTGGCAAAAGACCTCCAGGACTAGATGAGCAAGATTTGCCTGTGCTAAAACAGAGGAATTCTTCTCAAGGGTAAGGCAACTGACTATTAAGTTGAGGACTCTGGTTCCACTTAACTTCATGGCCATGGTGTGAGATCTAGAAAAGTATATGCTCAGGTTTTGTCCTTGACCACTATATCTCAAGTAAGTGCCTTTGCAGTCTCTAGTGCTTTGAAAGATCAAGCAATGTCCTTGATCCTCCAGAAATTCCCTAGGAAGCAGAAACTTTCACACCTGGTTCTTGAGAATCGCACCAACCCATCACTTTCTCATTAGTTGCAATGGTTATTCCGCCTCTCTGTTGGGAAAATGAAATCTCTATGATCAAAATCGACATGCAGACATTTGATTGGCCTCATCACAACACAACCTCATGTCAGCTGGCAGGAGACTATTGTCCACTGATGCCTATTTTCAATTTAAGAAAAATGAAGATCACACACTAAGGAATTATGGCGGGAAAGGCTTTGATTATCTGAACACATGCTCTTTGTTTCTATTAGAAGGAAGTGGTATGTATATATAAATACGATGTACGTATAACTAACTGCCCCCTCCACACACACAGAGGACTTCTCCCCCGCACTTTGCTATGTGTACTAAAGACAGAACGCATATATCCTTTCACGATGGATGTCAAAATAGTTCTGTTGACTAAACAGATCGTAGCTTGAAATTATGTTTACCTTTTCCAATCTCAATCATGTTAGAACCAGAAGAAATCTTAAATGATGGGTGAAATTTGTCATCTTGCAAATAAAGAAAGTCAAACATGGCTATGTGGTTTGCCAGAGTCAAAATTAGTGAACAGAAAAGTTAAATCTAGACGTCTTCTAATTTTCAGTCCTATGCTTTTGTTTCCCTAATCTATATTAAATATTACCCATTCCTTAAAGTCCAATCAAGTGGATAGCTCTTATGTTTGGTGACATAATTTGATTAAATGCCAGAATTTAGACAAAAAGAACCCAAATCTTTTTTTGACAACAACTTTAATGCTTTTTCCCTATACTAGTGCTTCTTTTTAACCACAAGTTAGTACTATGATGTGAATTATTTTGGAGTATGCTATTAAAATTTAGGAATGCTAGAATTAAGCATATATTAGTGCATATTTGAGGTTGGCAAGTTAATAGGTGATGAAAGTAATAGATCGGTTGTGGGCTTATCTATAAAATATTAAAGGATGACACAGTGCCTAGCAGATACGTGGAGCGCTGTACAAGTCCATTAAATAAATATATTCATTAAACGGATGCAGAAACATGAAAAGCAATCACGTGTTGGACCAAATTATAAGCAATAAATGGAGTTTCTGAAATGTCTATCTCTTGGGACAAAGGATTTCTAGAGGACGTTTTTGTGCTTGTGTTTGTGCGTGTGAGACATTCCATGAGGTACTGGAAAGTGATCACTAGCCTAGGAGTTAGGACACTTGGGGTCCAGTCTGTGTTTGTTGTAACTACCTAAAGAGCTCACCTCTCTTACTTGGGCCATAACTTTATAAGCTGCAAAGTAAAGAATTTGGAATCAATGGGATCAATGTTGTGAAAAGAAATTCTTTTCACAACAATGGTTCTGTGATTCTCTTTATCTCATCCCTTGTATTAGTTTGCTTTAGGGTTGCCATAACACATTACCACACTCCAGTTATAGCTCTGCCACCTTCAAGCTGTGTGATGTTGAATATGTCATTTCCCCTCTCTGCGCCTTAGAATTCTCATCTGTAAAATGGTGAAGTTGAATCTGATGGCCTTTTAAATCCACTTCAACTCTGACATGTGGAAAGAAGAAAATAAATGAATACAAGTTCCAAGGAAGTGGTAGATGAAATAAAAGAGTGGAGAAGCCACAGTGGAATAAAGAGTGAAGCTAACTTGTACTCGTACCAAGATATCAGCTCCCTTGCTGATTTGATGTAGGTTATATGATTCTAATAATAAAATGTTATTGAAAACTATAAGTTTCAAGTGAATCTTTTAAAAATGTTTAAACACCTAAGATTATACCAAAATAGACTCTTTCCAAATTACTGAAAATATTATCCTCTCTCTTTCCCCTTGTAAATAGTTTCCTATTACCTGCAGGCAAATTTAGCCTCTGCATTTTTTTTAATAGGCACACCATGGCTAAAAATAAATATCTGGCTTTAAAAGAAAATGTGGTCTTTAAAAGAAAGTACAACAAAATGCCAGGAACGCTTCTATAGCCAACCTCATGCTTTGGCTGCTTCGGGAAAAGTCTAGCAGAAAACAGGTGTCACTAATCACCACCCAATCAGGGATCTCCAGTGAGAGGTGGAGGGAGCCTCAAACAGCTGCTTTCTGCTTTGATTAAAAATTCCTTCATATTCCACTCCTAACCTTTCTCTCTTATACTCAAACAGGTTTTGTACCTTTTTTTGTGGGCTCGGGGAAATGAATGGATTAGCAGCATCTTACCTCTGAGTCAGTAAGTTAATTAAAGAGTGTGTATATAAAATGGAATAATGAATTATTTAGCTGATAACAAACACGATATAAAATTCCATTTATTGGTTAGTCAATTCAATTTTATTAGTTTTAGAATTATATAAATTATTTTCAACACAATGCAAAAATATTTAGTATTGGTAGATTTATTTTTCATGTGGTATGTTTGTAGTTTTACAACCATAAAATTTTTTTGACTTTATGGAACGGTTTAAATATCTGATTGAAGAATCGTGCAGTTTGATTCAGAAGGAAATTATACAGCCTCTGAATCAGAAAGGCATAATTGGCTGGATGATCCCAGCATTTTGCCTCCCCTTTCGACTCCAACCCAATACACTCCCTAACCCCTTTAAGAGGATCCTTTTTCAAAGTTAATTAATTATATCAGATCTCTCTAACTAGAAAGCAATTTGTTAAACACGAATAGCATTGGACAAAGCTTCCTAACCCTCTTCTGGCACACTCCTCCCAGAAGGTCAAATTCTCTAAGGTGTATGCAACTGCTTAATTCAAGCCATAGGGAAAAATCACTCCTGAGAGAGTTCAGGTGAGTCTCAGCTGTTTCTCTTACTCACCAATTCACGCTTAGCAGCCATTATCACTCCCTGTGTATAGGATGACCATACATTCCAGTTTGACCAGGAGAATCCCAGTTTAAGTGTGCTGTCCCGCCATCTGTCTGGTGAATATTCCCTTTCACTCTCAAAACTGTCTGACTTTGAAAATAAGTTATATAGTTCCTCTACCACCACGCAGATGCCATCTAACTGCTCCACAAATTGGCTGCCTGGCTAACTTTAAAATGAAGAAATTCTCCACCATTTCTTTCAAATTTCAATATTATATGCTGTTTTTCTTCCTCTGAACTAGACTTTATTGTGTTATTGTATAATAATATAAAATAATATTGCATTATTACTTCTCCTTATCTAGAGGAATATTCTTAAGAGATTTGCAGACATGCAAAGCCCTGTGGTCTTCTGAAAATGCAAATGCTATCTTGTTAAAGTCGTAACTTTGTTACAATAAGCAATAAAGCAATAAGCAGTCCGCATGGTATGGTAGGAAGAACACAGCAGTTAGAATATAGCCTGACTGAGTTGTGACCTTGGGCAAATTTAACTTCTTTAAGCCTCCATTTCTGCTCCTATAATTTGGGGATAATAACATTCATTTTTGAATGATGACTGTGAGAATTGAGGCATTCTCTATCAAGTGCCCAGAACGGTGTCTGCTGCATAGCCAGTGTAGAAAACACGGTAGCAATTATAATTATGTTTTTTATTGGATAAGATTGTTGGACACTTATGGAAATAACAGAGTAAAACAGTTTCCTTTTCATCTTCAGAGAAAATTCCCCAAACCACATAGTTTGGTAGAGCTCAACACAAGTTGACCTTCATAACATAGTTGACTCTATTTGATTCCAGCAATTAGTATCCGGTTCAGATGTTTAAAAAATAAGGATTTTAAACATTTAGACGATTAGAACTAATGATGGAACAGAAAACCTAAATTACCCTTTAAAGTGATTTTATGTATATGCTTTTGCTTATGATAAATTTGAGCCAATTTAGAATGGGCAATACACTGGAAACATAAAATTAAACTATGAATTATAAAAGAAAGATTTTTGATTTGTGAAGTAACAAATTTCTGCCCTCAGCAATAGAAAAAGAGTCCCAATATCTTAAGAAAGAATTGTTCATTTAATATAATATGTAATCCAATATACATTTAGAGAAGTCAAATATTTATCCAATAAAATAAAGCAATCACATGTTCTTTCATTACTTTTGTTCTTTCCCTACAACAAGAATTCCAGCTTTTATTTGTTCCCTTAACGTGAGCAAGCTGTTCTGAGTGGCAAGTTATGTTGAAAATATGTTCCAGACCTACGTGGATGGTCAGCATTAACTGCAAACAACTATCTTTTGGTCAGATCGCACATTACTCAATCCAGCCCAAATCTGGAATTAAAAACGAGATTCAACATGGAGGAACATTTTCTCGGTTTTTAATCACAAAGTTCAACTTCAAATCTTGGTCTCAACTGTGATTTTGAAAAGTTGCTACTTCTCTGCATTTCAACCTTCTCAATATCCTGCTTTTTACACCTCTTATGTGAAAGCACACACTTCTATATGGAGATTGTACTTGGCTTAAATGGCCAAATGTTCTGCTTTGAGGAGAAAGAGAAGAAAAATGTGGCTACTAGTTCCCAGAGTAACTACATCATCATGGTATTTCCACTCCTATTTCAATAATGACAAAATGTGGTATATCCCCATCCTATCTCCCTCATATATTTTAAATTGCATTGTTCATGATGCCTGCTTTAAATGCTTAATGTAACAAGGTAGGATAATAGGGTAAACTAATTAAACTGAGTAAATTCACTATTCAAAGTTAGTTAGCATTTACCTAGCACTTAACCATCTTAGTCTTTCTTAAACAAAGGCAGTAACAAAATGATCTTCCTTTGAATACAATAGAAAATGCTGTCTTTAATGCATGAATATTCTTAACATCAATCATGCACTAAAAGGTTTTGTCATACCTGTTGATTTTAAGTTATTACAAAGTAGACAAGTTGAAAGCATTTGTCTAATGATGCCAACTACCCATTCTGTCTACTTCATGGGGATGTTATGTGATTCGAAGTGAAATAATGTATGCAAAATTACTTTGTGTGATGAAGTGGTATAAGTAAAGCTTAGTCACTCATTTAATATTCATATTGAATGTCTACCATGTGCCGGCCACTGTCTTAGGCACTTAATAGCGGTCTACAACTGCTTTTGTCTATCATTTAACTCTTCATGTATATATGTATATGTGTGAATTGCTGCCCCTTCTTGGTTACTTGCTCAATTTCTGCTTTTGTAAGTTTTCTCATCTTTATTCCATTACGTTTTCCTCCTCTTCAAGACTTGACTTATGTTCTTTCAACCAACTCATGAAACAAATGCAAAAGTCTATGCCACAGTTCACACAGTTGTCCTAAACCTACAGTGCCCTGTACCCATTATCTGTGCTTCCCAGATTTTAATGTCCACAGGAGTCACCTGGAAATCTGGTTAAAAGTGGACTCGGAATCGGTAGGACCTGAGATTCTTCATTTCTAACGAGCCCCCAGTGGATGCCCATGCTGCCACTCTGCACAGCACACTTTGAGGAGCAAGGCTCCATTGTATTGAGCCTGTGGATCAGAGCCTTGCTTGCTCCTATTATATTATTTTCCTGCATCCTATTTATTTTCCACAGACATTCTTCTTATAAATAATTAAATCTTTGAGCTGTAAACAACATCCCGCACATTTATCCTACTTTAACAGTTTCCATATGCAGCAAATTTAAACCACAAAGGATCTTTGTTTTATACCTGATCTAGGAAACTCTCACTCACTTTAATTATCCAGCTCACATGCAGTAAAATCACGGGAGCCAGCAGACGCGAGCTCCATGTGTTTTGTCCTTTGAGAATTAAAATGTAGACTGCTTTCCCTATTGCTTGCTCTGTCTTGATTACTATCCGTAAATGCAAAGACTGGACGATTCGAACATAACCCAACACATGCCATGGCCAAGTTGAATTAAGTCAACACCTGATTTCAATCCAGTTTCACTTATGTTTCATACAGCCTTTCTATTAATCATCCACAGTTTCTTTCAATATGCTTCCTCTCTGCTCCAGATTCTCTCATAACTTTATACAGTTTTGACTATTTTGAAACATTTTAATTAAACTGTTTCCATTGTTTAAAAGTATCACCACAGAAATATTATAATACTAACTTCTGCGTTTCAATTGTTTGAGTTATATCATTAATATTAAATGGTCATACGTATTTTTATATACAAATTCCTGACCATGATAGAAGAGATTTCGCTTTCTGGCTCTTAATTTTCCAGACTCATCTTCTGTAATTACCACATTTATATCTTACACCATAGTCTTCTCATGTTTAACTCGATATTTTTGTTCAGACTTTTTGTGTTCTCAAATGTATGTCTGTTTAGAATGCCATGTCTTTGGTTAGGGAGGGATCTGCCCACCTTGTTGGTCAAGGATCCTTCCAGATGCCCCTCCAGCTTCAATCCTCTGCAAACTATTTCTTTGACCTCCTGTTCAGTAAAGCACTTCCAGGGACAACCTGTGGAAGCTTCTGTTACAGCAACTTAGCAACATTATTATTCAGTCCATGTTTACTTTTTGCCTTTCCTTCGAGACTTGAAGATAATTTTTTTCTTTACTAGCTATATTTTCAGTACCTAGTTTTGGGGCTCTCATATAGCAGTAGTTAGTTATAGTTTTTTGATTTTCTGTTAAATGATATGCAGCTAAATTTTAAATGTTGAAAAATGACACTTTTCTTATTTCCAAGTCAAGTGTAGTTCCAGCATGAGCACTATATACCTGGCTGTCCAGGGAGACATAGGAAATGATAACTTTTCATAAGATTTTTCATGAGCAGTGACAAGATATAATAATGTACACCAGACTGAACTCAGAGTGTGGTGGTTTTTTAAAATGGTAGCAAATTCTTTGACATTCCTACCATCGAGATATGGGTTTATGACACCTCCCTTTGAATCTGGACAGGCTTCTGAATGCTTTGACCAATAAAATATGGTGACAATGATGCTGGATGCGCCCAAGGCTAGCTAGTTCATCAGAGGCTATATAGCATCTACGTAGTTCTCTTGGCACACTCACTCTGGGGGAACCCATACACTTCTGTGGACATCATGGAAGAAGTCCATTTACCCTGAGACCTTCAGGTTGGAGAGGTCATGTGTAGGTGCTCCAGTTGAGAGCTGCAGGTGAGCTTCTAGCCAAGATCCAGCGTCATCTGCCAGCCAAGTTAGTGGGACATCTTGGAATTTCAGGTCAGGTAAAATGACGAATGACTACAGCAGCCCTAGCTGACATCTGATTACAACTGTATGAGAGATTCCAAGTATAAACTACTCAGCCAAACTCTTCCCCAATTCCTGACCCACAAAGTGGGGAACAAAATAAAGTTGTTTTAAGCCACTCAATTTTGGGGTAATTTGTTACACAGCAATAGTAACTGGAACCCATCAGAGTCACAACCAGGACTCTGGTCCCAAATCTATCTGTATGCCTCCAGAAAAGTCATTCTTCTTCTTCAGGTCTCTGTTAATCTCTTGGTAGCTATCAACAGTAATACTTTTTGTTTGCAAAATACTTTTATATCTACATTATCATATTTCTAAATTCACAGATAGAATGACTATCATTATTATCTCTACAACTGTGGCCTGAAGTGTTAGGAGTAGGCTTTTGCCACATAAGAACATGAACCCAAGCCTTTACTCCAAGTTTTGTGTAAGCCAAAGGAAATTATGACCTAGACATTTGCATACACCCCTACTTCTGACCCACTTTACCTACAATGAATGATTACCAATTCCATGGATGATCTCTAAAGTCTGATGTAGCTCTATGATTCCAAGATTCTAATAATCTTCTAATAATACTCTCTTCCTATTTTAACCTATGAACTCAGAGGAGAAAGTGATAATGTGAGCATGGCGGCTGGCAGATTTTAAAAATGGAGAATTGCTGTAAAGTATTGGGAAAAAATAGCAGAAAGGAAACAACACAAGGACTTGCTTGAGAAATGAAAAGACAAGTAATGATTCAGATGGGAACATCACTGAAAATACGTGAGCGGGGCAAAGTGATGGCATTTCCCAGTTGTTATTTTTATAATGGGAAATATGACACATATTCCGCTAACTTCCAACAACGTGCTTGCCAAAACTCCTGAGTTGTCATCATTTTACTGATATTCTCAAAGGACATTTTCCTTAAAAACAAAGTGGGGGTGGAGGTGCAGTAATTTCCAAATAGGGTAAGCTTTCATTGGGATAAATGGATAATGGAACAATAGGTAACGATTTACCATAAGTCACTGTTAATATTTGCCATTGCTCTCTGGGTAATTGAACACTCTGAGGCCGTCTATAGGACTAGGGAACTGTAGACGATGTATCTGGACTCATATCGACTTGCTGAATGACAATAGGAGAGCAATTGAGCTTATGTAGGTTGAGAAATGGAAGGATTTCTACAAGGTGAAAATAACATCCACATTTCACATTGTTCATAGAATTTATAAGAAGATTAATGAATCAATACATAGAAAAGAAAGATGAGTTACCTATAAATGATAAATATAGGAAAATAAATTATATTAACTGAACCTCAAAACAAAAGTGCTTAAAGACATCTAAAGTTGCCATCATTAGACTTCTACTTTCAGCTTATCTCCTTTGTATTAGCTCTTATCAATCAACAAGTATGACAAAAACCTTTCAGTGATTCAAGTTCAGAATATTCATGCATTAAGATGGTATTTTCAATTATCTTCTAAGAATGGATGAATTTTACACTTATTGCCTTTGTTATTTAAAAAACACTGAAATATTTAATTCCTGTGTAAATACTTATTAAAGTTTGCAGATTAGTGGGATTAGCCAGTCAGGATACATAAAATAATTAGCAAGCCATTAATATATCTAACCATACATCTTCTTACAAGAATGATTTAAAGTAGGCATCATAAGCATTGTGATTTGCAATTTATGAGTGGCACAGATTTGTCAAATCTTAAGTATTATAATTAAGGAAATAAAATGGAAATAAAGCTTTGCTTTCAGTGACACAAAAATAAACATATCCTATATCTCTTTCTCTTCTATGTGCTACTTTGGACCACTTTAGCCTAGAACAACCTCCATAAAGAAAAGTGCATGTAAAATTGATTTAAAAAAAATAAAGTGCAGGGTGTAATGCTTTGGGGTTTTTTTCCTTTTCTGAATGAAACATTCATTGTTCTAATTCTCAAGCAATGTATCACCTTGGCATGTATGTATGATGAGTATAGGAGAAGCACATCACATAGATATTTTAGTTTCCACTTCCATATGTACATATGTCCAGTCATACGTATAGAATTCCATTGCTGTGTTCATATTATCAAATAATTTGCATTAGATTTTAATTCTCATTTACTGTTTTGTGCACACTAGCTTTTGATGAATGTGGAATCTACTTTTTTGGGTTTTCACTGAAGATAGGCAAAAGGGACAGTAGTTTTTGAAAACACTAAAGAAATATGTATTTAAATTGGTACATTAATATAATATTATATTTGCATTTATCCCATTGGAACTGATATAATAGGCATTGATAACTTCTTATAGCAAACCAAAAAGTGTTCTATGATATATCAGTATATGTTCTACAGTAAAATATAAATGAACACATTAATCAAATAAGGTTGGAAAAAGCTGATAAAATAGTTATGGGGGGGGTGACCTCATGGCATAGCAGTTAAGTTCATGCACTCTGCTTTGACTGCCTGGGATTCGCCAATTGGGATCCTCAGCACAGACCTATGCACCACTTATCAAACCATGCTGTGGCAGGCGTCGCACATATAAGATAAAAGATGGGCACAGATGTTAGCTCAGGGCCAATCTTCCTCAGCAAAAAGAGGAGGATTGGCAGCAGATGTTGGCTCAGGGCTAATCTTCCTAAAAGGAATAGTTATATGTGGGGCTGGCCCAGTGGCAAAGTGGTTAAGTTTGTGCAATCTCCTTTGGCAGCCAGGAGTTCATGGGTTTGGGCCCCAGGCTTGGACCTGTGTGCTGCTCATCAAGCCATGCTGTAGAGGCATCCCACATACAAAATAGAGGAACATTGACACATATGTTACCTCAGGGCCAATCTTCCTCACCAAAACAAACAAACAAAAATTATGTGTGTGTGTTTCTTCCTAACCGGAGACCCTCTCAGAAATTTAATATGCTAATCTTCATTGTGACTCCCTCAGAGTGCCCCAGACTTATGTTGTACAGTGCACACTTTTTTACAGATCTTTGTGAGGTCAGAGTTCTGCAAAACACAATTTGGAATGATCCATTCTATGCAGGATTTTCTGATGCAAATGATATCACTCTCCCATTCTGTCGCTGACAAATGGATCCCACTATCTTTTCTCAGCATTTCTAGAGTTTTGTTATCTTGTTTTCCTTTCTTGATTTAAATCAAGTTGAAGATGATTTTTGATCTTTTCTTTGTTCTAGAAGTATTTATTAGATGAAAAGTAACCTGAAACTTTAGCATGTTTTGTTGGTAAGTGACAGAGATATGTACTAACAAACTATAGATCACACAGTATATAGTAGCAATCACTTTCTATTTGAAATGAAAATTTTTCTAAATAAGTGACTCACTAAGATCTAATATAATCAAAATTTAGTTGAAATTAATAATTATGTGAAATTAAAGCCTAGTTCAGTTAACAGAATCATGTCTTATAAATATACGTAGTCACTTTAAATATTACAATATTTCTTTTCCTTTTTTTAAAACCATCTGTGAAATGATTGATTTCAGTGTTTAGCAACACACACACACATAAAGTCACTTCTTCATGGCTAAACAAATTCATGTATCTTCATGAGATGAAGAAAGTTTTCTATATAGTAATCCTTTATGCACTTGAAGAAGATTGTTAAATAGAAATGCAATTTGATAACTTAAATCTTCAGCTTTATTTTTTGAAATTTTGGGGATTAAATGGAAAACTATCAGCAAAAACAGATTTATATTGAAATCACATTATAGATTTTCCCCCCCTAAATATGACTTTCTACCATGGTCCTATGGACTGCTATATGGTAATACTCAAAACCATAGACGTTTTGTTGATGGACCCAATTGTTCATCTTTGTTTGGTACATGTGATAAACAAAGCATAGCTATCTGGCTACACTCAGTGAAATGTCAGTGAAAAACCAATAGGTAGACGCAGAACAGCACTTCTTAGCATTAAATACACATTCACATCATTTGAGAATGTTGTCAAACTTCGCATCCTACTTCAGCTGGTCTGGAGTGGGGCCTAGGAGTCTGCATTTCCAACTAACTACTAGATGATGATGATGATACTACTCCAGCAACCATGCTTTGAGTAGTAAGAAAGTACAGGTATGTTGACTTATCTTCTTGGCCAGTGCACAGCCCAGAGCTCTTTCAATGGTGTACATTGGTCTATTCTGCAAATATGATATAGATTGTTTACCTGTAAATCATAATTCTGAACAAAGGCCAAAATAAAACTACAGTGTAACAAAAGACAATGGTCATTTCTTATTAGCTCTCAATCATTTATTGTTATGTGTGAAATCTACTTTTAATACTTACTTCATATTCTTCAAAATGTAGTCTTCACAATGAGCTCTCCATGTTATTCCTTTGTTGTTTCTTACCATGTGGCCCAGACCTTGCTAAAATTTTTCCCTGATATCTCAATGTACGGTTAGGTGGGTAAACTTTTCTCCCCTACTGTCCATTGCAGGTATATGTTCCTTTACTTAAAGTTATCCCGCTTTAGAAAAGCTCTGCTTGATAACTTATGTTTGCTCACCTCTTCCACGATCTATTTTAGTATGTCCAAACCTATCATTTTTCTCTCTATTCCTACCACCTTTCTCAAATGATCTTTTTCCACTTTTTAGTAAATACTAGAAGCTTCCAAGGAAGAATATTGCCATTTACAAACATATATTTTTCACTTACTATCAACTCTCTGTTTTATTCACAACTAATTTTAATAAAATATTATCTGATACTATTATCCAAGTATAGCAATTTTTTTAAAATGATGATCATACAATGTTTTACTTCATTCCTTTTGGCTGAATATTATTTCAAAAAATAACTAAATTGGGCATAATTCTAGAATAAAATATTCACAGATTTTGTCAATTCACGGGATTTTCCTAGACAGATGTAAAATTTGAATGGCTTGGGATTATAAACTCTGATTAAATTATAAATCCACTTGTCTAACTTTGTACTCATATTCTCTCTCTTCTTCCCTCTTATCTCGTCATCATTTCTCACTCAAAATACTCTATTTATTTAATGTACAGATGGAAAATACAGCGTCTCATCATGGTGTTGCCCTTTTTTTCCTAGATGATGATGATTAATCAATTACGAATTTATGAAAAAGAAACACCTGGCACACTTCCATAAACAAGTAGGTTTCCTGTGGTTTTAAGAACAGCTGAGGGTATTTCAAAGGGTCAGGGAGCTCTGTGAGTAAAGCTCTCTTCACAGTTTGACTTCTCCCCATGCGTGTTTCTCATAAATATGCACCCTTACACCCAACATACATGTATTTTTTTATTTATTTGGTAGGCACATGTTGCAAAGGCTACAGAGGAACAAAGAATGTAAGGGAGAGCAGGGAAGGATTAACTTTAGAACACATGGGTATTGAAAGAGTTGTCTTTCTTAAAATATATTTTTCCAAATAACCCTAAGTCTAAGCCAAAGAAAATAAAAATAGAAGCTATGCGAGTAAGAAATATACAGCTCTAGGCCTCCAACTGAGGTGATTTTCTCTTACAAGTTAATGGCGGCTACCGTGTTGGATACAAGGCACTAATCAAAGAAGCATGCTCCGATATTTCCTTCCGCTGCTCTTACAGACCTACTTTCTGGTCCTTGACTACACTTCTGTGGAAAATTCTACCGGTATGTTTTCACATTCAAGGGGGAAAATAGTAAATTTATGATACTGTGATATTGTCTACCTTTTGAAATCTATTTGTTTTTACGCCTCTTTCCTTAAATGCAGATTTCTTGTAAAAGGTAAGGTTCATGAGGGTTGAAACCCAGCCCTCAAGGTCAGTGTGCTTATTACAGTGGCTGCTACCCACATGTCCAAATTGACATGTGCTGTTAATATAAACCATAGCCAGGTTTTGAAGACTTACAATGCAAAAAACAGTGGAAAATATACCGTAGATAATTTTTTTAGATTGATTACATGTTGAAATGGCAATATTTGAATATATTGGGTTAAGTAAGATATATTGCCAACATTAATTTCTCCTATTCCTTTTTGCTATTTTTAATATGGCTATCAGAATATTTAAAACTACATATGTGGCTCAAATGATGTTTCTTTGGGACAGCCCTGATACAAGATTTGCTTTTCCGATTTCTTTTATTGTGTAACACACAATATTATTTTGTTCTATTAATATCTTCATTCCCAATCTGAATCCTAAAATAACTCCTTAAACATGAAACCTTAAAAAACATCAAAATAATGGTTATTTGCCCCAAACTGTATATTTAAGTCAAACTCAAACTTAACATCTACTTTATTTTTTTTAATATTTAAACATCACAAAGTATTCAAATTTAGAGAAGTGGTTTTTCATTCCTGACATTAAACAGTAATCAACAACATTGTGCAAAATGACTATATGCTTTTTATAAATTTTTAAGAATTTGTTTGAAAATGAGTTTGAAATTGAGAGAAAAAACTATAGAAAATAAAAACTACTAAAAAGGAAAAAAGTTGCTGGTTTTGAAACTCAAGGCATTTTCCTACTTATTTTATAGCTAAGCAATTTCTTATTTCTTATAAAACTAATTCTTACTCTCTTCCTTTGAAAAAGTTTTAATCCTGATTTAAAAATTACAGTATGGAAATGTTGGAGATATTCACAACATTTCATATTTTCACCAGTGTATTAATACATGCCCCAATCATAGTAGAGTGAAAAGCTTTTCCAACATTATTTAGTAAACAACCAAAATCAGCATAAGGCAAGTGTGTTCTAGGCCCTTTCCAGGGGTGTTGAGTGTTTGAGAAGGCAAAACTGCCTCGCATAAGGTAGTCTTATTCCATGATTTCAGATTATATGTTTAAGAGTTCTTTGTAGTTAACTTAAATTATTGTTCTCCATAACAGTCATATCTAAGGAGGTACTTTTAAGAAGGCAGGGTACTTTATATATATATACACATGTGCGCATGCACACACACACATATATATTTTTAAAAACACCTATTAGGTACATTTTGTATGATTATTATAGTCTCCCCACCCCCACCACATTATGCCTCCTATTTTTTTAAGTTATCTTTGGGGATCCACGTTAAGGAAATAGAACCTGGTTTTTCTATACATGCTAATTTTTGTGAAGATTTATCTTAAGTTTACTTTGCTATTAGTGGACCTACTGAGTTAGCAGAGAAGTGAAGTGAGCACAGAGTGGTCAATGCATTATAGTTTACTGCCTTTTAAGGGGTGCTATAATCATCATGTCATGGTGATTTGCCAGAGTGGGCAATTACTGAATCATCTGAATGATTTGTACCAGTTCCAGAGGATTCAATTGGTTTCCATTTTCATTAGTGTGAATCTGTGTCCTTAACAGTCAATGATTTATACTTACGTCAACAACTGACACAAAGAAATTTGAATTAATGCAGTAATGGGATGAGACTGAAATTTCTCTGTGTGCACACTCTGTTTATAATAGTTTTCCTAAAATCTTTGGGATAGTCTGAAATTCTGAAGGACTGTGATGATGAGAATGTGCCATTCTGATAAAACTCATAATAATAAACACTATAACCACAATAACACTATAACGTTAAGGCAAAAAGAGATTTCAAAGAAAACATAAATGTGAGAAGCCACACATATACTTGATAAATGTGTGTTGTTTTCATGTAATGAGAAATGGAATCTGATGAATGAAATGTCATGGTCAGACTCTTTTAATCAATAATAAAATGCAGCATTATTCACACCATGATTGTATCTGTCTTAAAGGTTTCTTTTATTGTGAAGCAGGCTTTTATTCTTTTCTTTAAAAATTCTAAGACAGGTTAGATTATTAAACTCTTACATTTATTCTGGGTTTTTTTTTTTTAGAAATAAAATTGTGATTTCATGAAGGATCTTGTTCTTGAAAACTTCCAAGACTAGGTCAATCAACCATATTAGACAGATATGTTTTATTCTTTCTTCACATACATTAGCTTTTATCTGCACTTAATGATGAGATTTCCATGTGTATATGCCTTACATTTCTGCCTTGGTCTTTACTGCTTTTTCATTAACATATGCCATTCCTGAGTCATTATTTGTATCTTATTATCTGTGCAGGGCTTGAAATTTGAGGGCTCATTTTTTCAAGATTAATGTTTTTCTTAATCTTGTAGCACGGTAAACTTTCATCTTTGAAATGAGTATTGCCGTATACATGCACACACCTATATATCCACATCTGTCTAGCTATCTCTAGAGAGAGTCATATTCTTATATCTATATAGTAGACAGTCTTAGTTGGATATTTTTAGAATACTGAGATCAGATTTGATCTCTGCTTAAATAGAGATATTTTAAGAGAAATCAAAAAGGAATGGGGAAGAAAGAGTTGCAAAATAACCCTGGGGAGAATACAAAGACATAGGATCTATTTTGACTTAAAATAAGTCAAAGATGGGGAGTATAATAACATGTGCAATGAATTACAAATTGAGGCATGGAAGCTGTGAAATTTGTTCCACTGGATTTTTTTAATGAAAAGTATGTACAAACATTAATTGTTTTTTTCTAGGTGGCTATAAATGTGCTCTTTTTTAGAGACAAGCGGCTAATGTAATTGTTTTTCCAGTGAGACTTCAAGGCATTGAATAGCTGAGAAAGCTGTAAATATGTTCAGATGCTAAAACATAAACACAATTCGGGTTAGCACATCATCTCTGAAATGAATGAAACTTCATCCAGTGGATGTGTTATATAGCTTATGTTGTAATTCTGGAACTCATGAGTCAATTTTGTATTTCTAATGCATTTGTAAATAATCAATTAAAAATACTAAGTTAACTGTAACACTCTAATTTGCAAGATCTGATTCCCTGGTCCTGCCATAACTAAATTATTGTTTCTTCTGCTTTTAACTGCAAAAAATTTTTTAGAATCATAAAATATCAGAGTTGGGAGAAAGATTTCATCCATTAATGTCCTTCTCATTTGTTTGAAAGAAAGGCCAATCAGTATAGAAATAATTTTATATCTTGGTTCAATTCATAGTATATCTTAGTTTAAATCTTTCTACTTTCTGGTAAATCACGTTTTTAAAAGATACGACGATTAAACCATGACTTTTATTAATTCCTTTAAATTGGTACTTGTAGCACTTCTAACAGGCAGACTATGAAACTACCAGACACCTTCAGTTGAAAGGGGTAGGGGAAAGGAGACTGAAGGTCAAGATCAGAGGTGGATAGAAAGTAGGCTTTATTTCCAGTTATGAAGTAGGGGTATAATGATCATAATTTGAAAGAAATACACTGTATTCTCAAAAGACAGTATTTTCATTGACTTCTTGAATATGATATTTTTCACATTGAACAAGAAATCAAAAAAGCTTGGAAATTAGAGTGTCTTTTTTTTCTGAGCAGTAGTAATTGTGAAAGTAAATATTTCTTTTATTATGAGTCAAAACTTTATAAGGTAATGAGGAGAGATTTTGATTCAAAGCTGGCAGGAAGACTCAAAATACAAGAGAGGATATGATTCATCCAAAGGAGGTTTGAGAGGAATTGGATTCACATTGGTTTTGCTTCATAATCAACAGAAAATGGAATTTATATAAAAATCTCTAGACTATAGCTACAAAAGGGTTGAAAGTTTTCTCAAAACATCTTTCTCTAAAATAAAAAATATATATAAATATTATTATGGTTATTAGATTAGGAAACAAATTTTCCCATGTCTGCATGTAATTATATATGTAATTCTGTTTGATACCTACTACTTAAACCTGCATACATGAAAATAAGTTTTATTGTTCTACCCAGGTTTATTACTGTTCTGTATCTGGAAGTTATATATAATTATCTGTTCATAAAACTGCAAGAAAGAAACATTATTTATTTTTAAATTCCTCAAAAAATTTTCCCCCTAATTTGCAGAATATGACAAATTATAAATAAGCCTGTAGCTTTTAATTTTGAAGAAGCTATTAGATATTAAATTTATTTTATGAGAGACTTAAGTAATTGACAGAAAAATTGATGGGCAGGAGAAAATGTAAAGTGAAATCTAAAAATTAAATTTTTTATGATGTACTTCAGTCTTTTGTTTTTTATTATTGGTAACTTGTGCTTAGCAGTGGATAAGTTGGTTTTACCACAGTTGCACAGAAAATACTAAATATAAAACTTATTAACATCATAGGTTTTCCCCTTAGAATCGATTGAACTTAATTCCATTCATAGCATTAACATCTTTTCAGAAAGAAGTATTGATGAAAATATTGATCTTTTGACAAAATCCATTTCATGCAATGCATTGATGCTATTTAATTGTTCAGTCATATTAACTAGGCCTTCAAATTATTTTGCGTAGCTTAAGAATTTAGGTCTAAGTGAAATATAAAATTGAAATGGGATTTTTACTTTATCGCCATAGTGTAGTAAATGTAAAAATGTATTTATCTCCTAAACACGTAGAAAACAGGGGTGTAGTATGTATTATCTATTTTTGCATTTGAGCATGTCTTACAAGGCAGCTCTTCTCTACTATTCCAACCCACAGGACCACTGCCTTTTCTGAACTTTTGCCCTCGATCTCTTTATAATTCATGTAATTCAGCTTAGTATTTAGTGTAAGCTCTTTTTGTACATAGCTTCTCCCTGTCTCTGGAAGAGTATTTCTCAGCCTTAACAGAACATACATTTCCAGATTCTAACCAAAGCTATACATCGTCTTCTCTAGCAGAAAAGGATAGATGGACGTGAGCACAAATGGTCAAAATTCTGGACTCTCTACAGTTATAGACTATCTTGAATTAACTCATCATGTTTGAGGCCATAATAATTGTATACTAGTGTTAGCCCCAACTATTCATATAAAGCCTTACTTAATAGTAGGTTTTCAATAATGCCTTGATGATAACTGATTATTTAATAAAAAATAAGCCTATGGGAGTAAAACACACATGTGAAGCATTTGTCTCAATGTTTTTATTTAAAAAGTTCTTAAGTGAAAGCTAAAATTTGTCTGTTATAGATTATAATTGAGATTATCTTATATAAATAAGTATTATTTTTGATCATCAGGCCAGGTAAAAAGAAAGTTGGTACCAATTACAAAAAAAGAAACTAGATGAAGGAAATATTCTTGATACTCACCAAAAAGAGTCCTGGATACTTCACACCCTTTGGGAGCAGATGAAAGTATGTCATTTCACTTTCTCATGGTTCATTTCCCATGTGAGTAAATGATCTATTTGCCATCACATAATGACGGTGATGCTTTATACACTGATATGTACACAATAAGTATTATTTACTTAATATTTACCAAAAGGAGGGCTGTGAAACTATAAAATGAATTATTAGTATGTGGCACCTTTAAACGAGCATTTATAACAAAGGTGTAAACCTCAAGTAGGATAACAGTATTAAATTTGGCTACAGTGCTGCTTCCAACATTTCCAGTAACCCTAATGAAACATTCCTTTTCAATGGCAGATTATAATATTACCTTAAAATTATAACACATGAGGCAGAATCCTAACTGCCCTTCACCAGCTGCCTTTCCCCTATGGATTTAAGTATTCTGTTGAGGTATTACAAGGTAACCATTTTGCAGTTAACTCATGTTCTGAATATCCTATTAACTTATTCAGTGCTAGAGAGCCACATGAGCATTCCTTTAGTTCTGCAATATAATCCTTAATTTGAAATGAAGTTTGATTGTTTTAACTACAAAATATAAAGAAGCCTATACTACATCAAGACCTTTAATGGAAACTAATGGAATTTTTGGCATAAAATAGTAGAATTAATTAGATCCAGCAATGCACAGTGTTTAACTGCTAGCCCACCGTTTTACACTAATTTGAAGTCATACATACTTTACAAAAGACATTGGGTTGATTGCACAAAGGAGTTGAACATTCTTTTCACATTCACTGTGTAAGTTATTATCCACTGTGAAAAGATTATTGACTTTTTTTAAGGAGATATTATGGAGAGAAATGATTGCTACCAGGATGACTGGTAGAATTATGTATGAGATAAGTAATAACTCTAATTTCTCATCTGCTGAATAAATGGCTTTAATTTTAAAATACTAGTTAGTGCATATGAGATTTCTGCTGAACTAAGCAGAATTATCAAAGCTGGTTTTGAAATGTAATGGACACTGAACATGAAAGATAAAACAAGACCTTTTATGTATACCTTTGTCTTTTCAATAGTTATACACCCTAGATTGTTGGTGATGTTTATTACATTTTATTTCTTTCTGAAGATTGATCTGAAAAAATTACACACTTTTACCTTATGCTGGATTTATACTAAAAGAGATTAGAAAGTACCTATGCCTCTGGTTCTTATATAAAGATCAATCATACTTATTGATAATTGACGGCACTATGGATGGTCTGGAGAAAAAGATCAGTTGTGACCAGGTAAACCTAAGTTAAAAGTCTAGAAGTTTCTTGTGTGTTTTCCCTAAAGTCTTTCTTTCTCATTATTTTGATTTTCTGTAACAGTTTGCCTCAACCTTGCTTGATGGTTGTAAATACCTGAAAAACTCATTATAAAATACAGATGCACATTGTGATCAGTGACCAATCAATTACTTCTTTGAAAGCCTGTCAGTGATTGGTCCCCACATACCTGAGATTCAGTATGTGCACAGACAGGAACAGCAGTGCACATATTTGTGTTGATTCCTTATCTCCCAGTGATAACCTGTGGCATTTTCAAAAATGGCTAACTGAAAGAGGGAATTGACCAACAAAGATGAAAGTGCAAGAGGGAAATGAAAAGTGATAACACTGGAAGTGAAATAAAGTAAATGTAAATGGAGTTAGAGAAGAAATAGTTCATCCTGGGAATGGTGGCACTGTTGCCATTCAAGAGATTCCAGATACGCATCTGGAGGAATTTAGAAGGTGAACTTATCAACATAAATTAGGAAAATGGTTGTGACAAAAAGGGTGACGATATCCCAGAGGAAGTGCTCTGACAAAATGCTTGACATTAAAGGAATCCTCAGAGATATTTCACGACACTGAAAGTGTGAAAGATGAAACGTTGGAAGCTGATCGAAACTTAGAAAGGAGTATGACAATTCACCAAGTCATAGCAAAGATGATCACTCTATACCATAATTTAAATGACAACCACTGTTCACTCCTCTTGATAAGTTGTTTTACTAAGAAATAATATGCTTCAATTCTGAATATTTCTAATATTTTATATTAGTGTTTTAAATAAAAATCACTGTTACTATTTTTATTTCCCTATACATTTATAACTGAGAGTAAGAGTTTTTATGTTTTGAAGAAAATTTTGAAGGCACAGAAATCTCATAGTTTATCCCATCGATCTTACAATTGTTTTTTGTGTGGTTTCAGCTTGCATGGTCATTTTTACAGTCCTGCACTAACATACAAAGTGAAGACTGCCCGTATCTGATTAGGAATAGTTCATTCCTTAACCAAATGGATGAATGAATATTCATCTGGGAGAGAATTTTGATGGTATAGTATCTTTAATCCTCAAATCATGTCATAGTCAACCACCTACTCCAAGTTCAAGCTCGCATTCCGTAAAAGATAAACATAGCTCTTCCATCTTGTACTATTTCTCTGCTCTAGTCATAATGTCCTCGTTTCATCTCTTTACAGCCATCATGTCTCTTTTCCCTACAGGCTCTTGCCTGTGCTTTTGTTTTCTATGCCTCTCTCCACCTGATTACTCCTCACTTTCAGACATCTCCTGAGGGCTCTCCCTCAGTGAAGCCTTCTGCATGTTTCTATGCAATCCCTTCTCTTTTATAGCCTCACATAGAATTTTTTATTTATAACAGTTACTATAGTTAAAATTAAACATTTAGTAAAATAATTTCACTAATTCCTGTGTTAGCCACCCTGCTGTAAGTTTCTTCATGGTGAATTTCATGTTTGATGTGCAGAGTGGGTGCTCACTAAATATTTGTTGATATTAAAAAGTGAATGAATATAGAGGCAATGTTGTCTTCTTTCCAAAATGTTTTGCTTTTTGTCCTAACTAATGAATAATCCTAAAAGTTAGGTATTTTAGCTTGGAAAGGAACCTTATGGGTTACACAGTCCAAATGTCCATGTTACACAGGAATTATTTATATCCAACTGATGGTCGTTATTTCTTTGGTCAGGATTGAGGAGGGCTTTTACTAATCAAGATTCTTCTTATTAGCTCTTGTAATGGCTGGTTTTAGTTTAGTAAATGTTGAGGCATGTGGGGTATGAAAAACAGAAGTATTAGTGAATGAGAGGAGAGAGGGGACCAAAAAAGTGAAGAACACACAAAAAAAGGGTTGCACATAGGAAAGGCAAGAGATTAGTAATTGTTGTTTCTCTTCTTTCTCAAGAACTGCATTTGAAACTTCACACATTGTTTCTTTTGACATTTATGCTGCCAGATAGGTACTTTTCCCAATCTGCTTTTGTAGAAAGTAGGATTTAGAGAGTTTAATTTGTGCAAAGTTATATGGCTAATATGTGCTTTGTAAAGAATTTGGGGGCCAGCCCTTGTGGCCTAGTGGTTAAATTTGGTGCACTCCACTTTGGCAGCCCAAGTTTGGTTCCCAGGTGCAGACCTACACCGCTTGTCTGTCAGTGGCTGTGTTGTGGTGGTGGCTCACATACAAAAAAAGGAAGATTGGCAACAGATGTTAGCTCAGGGTGAATCTTCCTCAGCAAAAAAGAAAAAAAGAATTTGGACCCAGGTCTGTATGACTCCATAATTCACACTCTTCCTATTGTTCCAGGCTGAGTCCTAAAGACAAGACCCCAGAGAACCAAATGTTAGTCTGTGGCACCATGGAGAAGTTTCCTTCATTGGCACATATTTTTTTCATTATCCTCTTTATTCTTGGCTGATTTTAGTTTCAATTCCTTTGAAAGCTCCCATTCTTCGTTTTGTCTTCCATTACCCTTTTAGTCTTAATAGGAAATTAAAACTGAGCTTCAAGTTTGGCATGGCATTGTACAACAAGTAGCCTGAATTTTCATGGTTTGTATGCTGGGAATTCTCAGGATCTAGAGGCTTCACTGAATGAGGACTGTGTCGTTAAGCTGTTAAGAAAGCTTGGGCCAAGTTCATCTGTGAGCATGTTCTCTTAAAGTACAGTGTTATGCTAATAGCTCATCTAATAATATGTATACCAAGGACAAATGTATTTTATTTATCTTCCAAATGTTACATGTCTAGTGTTCTTATAGTTGGTATGGCAATGGACAGTTTGACAGTACCTCTTTTCAAAAAGAAATAAGAATAAGATTAAATTAGCATTCAGTCAATATTTATATCATATTGTACATTGTTCTAGAAATTCAAATAACCTAGAACCAGAGTCAACTATTTGAGAGAGAGGGAAGAATTATATCTTGGAAATCTAGCTACACACAACATTACACATACTCTTATAAACTCCACTCCTCCCCCCACTACCAGCAGAAATATCCTAGAGTGACAACTAAGCCGGCCTTCCTTGCCTAGTGGTTAAGAACAGAATAGAATGTCCCACCAAAAACACCTGGCCTTCAGATGCTGTTCTGAGATCAAGAAAATCTATAACTGTTTCTTGGCTTCTTTTTCTGTAGCAATAATACTATTGGTACCTACTTCATAGGATTGTTGCAACAATTAGTGGAGATGATGTACATAAAGAGCTTAGCACAGAGTCCAGGACTAGAGAGGTGCTCAATAAACATTAGTATTAGTTAGTTACTAAGATCATGCTCTCTCCTTTCTTCTAGAATTTCCTGCCATTTACTCTACACCTCTATTTCATTGTCTAGATGTCTCCTATTACTCTGAACGATTGGTTTTAACGGAAACTCGCTGCCAAAATGACAGCTACAAAGTGAATATTTTAAGGTGATGAAACCTGGGCATTTGATGAGTGTCTGGACATAATGTTCAGTGGGTAGAGTCTTTTGGTGATGCACAATTTATGCATTTTAAGTGACCACCTATAAAGTCGTGTTACATATCAATGAAAGTTATATGTAGAAGCATTACGCCTTATCTTAAAAGGTTGTTGGTCTTAACATCCAAATTAATATGGATCTGTTACAAGCAGCTTCATAAATACTTAATTTTTGTTCTATTTTTTACTTTCATTAGAATCAGGTTTAGAGAGGGTGTGGAGAAGGAGGAAGCCACCCAATTGCATTTCAATCAGTGAGTCCTAATCAAGTTCCTGCCCTAACATTTATCTTTTTAACCTTGTGCATATATATATATATATCAATCTATATCAGAGCTAGAAAACCCATATGTCTTACAGGTAAAACTTAACTGAGTCCGTTTATTTATTCATACTTTTCTAGGAAATGAAGGTTTCAGGATTTTAGTCTCCCATATTCTCATATCTAATGTACATTTTTACAGTGTGTCTCTCTGATCAATGTATACATTATGACTGAGATATATTCTAACTTTATTTGATCTAGGAGAATACTAAATTGTCTTTAAGTTTTAAAAGAGGCCTTACGCCAGGAGTAGACAAACTTTTTCTGTAAAGGGCCCGATTGTAATTATTTAGGCTTTGTGGGCCAAATGGTATCTGTCACAATTACTCAACTCTACCGTTGTAGCATGAAAGCAGCCACAGACAACAAATGAATAAATGAATGTAGTAGTGTCCTAATAAAATTTTACTTATGGACACTAAAATTTGAATTTTGTATAATTTTTACATGTCACAGAATAGCGTTTTTGTTTGGATCTTTTCCAATCATTTTAAATGTAAAGAAACATTTTTAGCTTGTGGATCCTACAAAGACAGATGGCTGGCTGGATTTGATCCATTGGCCATAGTTGGCCAAACCCTACCATAGCATTCTTAGTTATTTTCACCGGAGGGTAAGGTTTAAATTTGTTTCATGAGCTACAAAACCTCATGTAGAAAGAGATACCACACAACCCCCAAATGATAAAGAGCATGTGACTTCCTGCAATATAATTGCAACGTTTTCTTTTGATATACACAAATGCTCTAAACGCATTTTGTTCAATCTATATTCAAAAATGGTAAATGGGATACACATTTTCATTCTCTTTCAGAAGTGATAAATATAGTGACTCACCTACCAGCCAGTAGTGATTAAGCCACAGATTTGTCAAACATGTGAATTAACTATATTTTAAAAGTCCAAAAACAACAAGGTTTTTAGGTCTATGAGAAGTTTCAGATAACAAGAACAATTTGCATATATTTTGTTGGTTATGTTATTAGCAAAGTATTTTCACAAACGGTATCTCATTTGCTTTCTACAACAACCTATCATGGTATCAGTATTGCATATGTAAAGCAGGAACGTAACTAAGCATCCAGGATAGCAATTCTCAATTGCAATAAAAATAAATCTAATGTTGACGTGACTTAGAACAAACTTGAGAAATTGATTATCAGGCTTCTGTTTTAAATCAGTCCAAGTACAAGACAGAATTAAAGGAATAGAATTTTCTTTTATCTACTAACCTTTCCTCCTTATTTCCAGAAGATTCTGATTCTATTATCAATAAAGCAGAAGGGAAGGAAGCAAAAAGGGAAGTATTGGTTAAAAAAAAGAACTCATATCTATTGTGTGCCTAGATTATGCCAAACAAATAATAACATTAATAATAAAAATAGACTTATAACACAATATTTGGGATAAAAAGGAAGGATAATTTTCAGCAGTCTACTTCCACTTGACACAACGCATACTTTATAAATTCCACCCCTCCCTGTTCCTGCCTGAAAGGTGTAGAGTGCAAACTGAGCCAGCCATACTTAGCTCTTACTGTACCAATTGCATTGATTCAAGTTCTTTTTATGTCTCTTAACAAGCTTATTATAACTATTTGCCAGGTGGGGGAAACTGAGGCTCAGAGTTTACTTGTCTTGGTTCATGTATCGAATAAGGAGCCAGAGACGGGACTTGGACTGAAACAGATTCCATTGTCTCCTAACACAGATATTGCCAAATTCGGATTAATTTTACAACAAGAAATTAGACTATGAAATTACTTTATAGAAGTTTGACATGAAAGTTTTTTCTTTACATTATATCCACTTTATGTATTATTTGATAATAACCATAGAAATGATATAGCACATATATATAGTGAAATATTTTTTTAGTATCCTTGATCTGAGCTTCTTAAGGAGAAAAACATCTATCAGTGAGGACTCAAAAATGTCCAGTAATATTTCAATAGTAGGACCTTTGATATAGCACAGTTCAGTAAGTCTTTTTCCTCTAGCAGGCTAGGGGACCTAAGAGAAAATTTAACAGTGATAATCAAAAGAACCTGAGAGTTGAACACTGATCCTATTATAGCAAATGATTAGTACAGGTGGACCTTTCTCCATGTTCAGTGACTGTTGGTAATCCTTAAATAATCAGGCAGCTGCTAGATAGCAAGAAAATGTCAAGTCGAGCACCTGGGTGTTAAACATTTATACAGGCTAGTGGGCCGCTTTTGATCTATCTGTCCAACATGTCAAATGTCAGTGGCTTCACATAGGTTAGGAGGAAAGCGCCTCATTAGAGCATGGCTAGAGTTTGCTTAGCGTCAAAAGGCACAAAGAATCCTGTAGCCTTAGATGCAGGGTGGTTATTTCCCTGTGCACCGAGCTCACCAGTATTTTTGAGTAGCCCCAGTCTTCTATTGTCTATATGTCTATAAATTACTTTTTCCTTCTCTCTTTAAAAAGAACATTGCAATGGTTTCATTTTTCCAAGCAGAACAATATAAATTACTGTTTAATGGTCTAGGATGCCATTATATGAAGGAGCAGCCTGCACTGGCAACTCCAAATTACTCTTGGAGTTCTTCAAGGAGTTAATGACTGATGGTTACACGCTGTATACAGGGGTAATCAGCACAAGAGAAGGCGGCATCCTGGCTCACAGGATGTTGTGCAGACGGAAGCATGCTGTCTGATTGCCTTCCCTAACCTTCTGCTTGGTTCTGTTCCTTTTGCTATTGTCCTGAAGATACAGTAATTAGTTTGCAGAGGTTTGTGGAAAATGGGCTCATGAGAAACTCATTTTCTTTTCTTCAAAGAAGCTGCCCAAGTTCATAAGCTGTGTTGAGTGCCTTACTAAAATCAATGTAGAGTTTATAAGTGAAAAAGGACAAAGAGCATAACACAAAATGAAACTTGATTTTTCCATCCAATTTAGAGAGCAGCAAATTTGATTTAAGAAATAGAATGTCAAGAAAAAGGAATGTCATGTATTAAATCAAGAGATCACACACAAAAAATAACGAGTCCATAAGGAGCCTTGTGATTCTACCATAGCTGCCCATGTTATCCAACTCTCCTAGCTACACAAATTGACAGGGTAATTTAGAGTACAGTCTAAATAGTGAATATTTCTTCATTTGGCCACATATAAACTATTGATATTTCTGTATTTTATATGACTATAATAAAGTTTAAACTAAGGTCGAATCTTTATTTTAGCAAATGGCATATAATCTCTAGGTATTTGGTTTATGGTTCAGCATATAACCCATGGTTAAAAAACATCATCAGTATACATATTTAACTAGAATTCAGGATTGGCCTCAAATTGCTGAATCAAAATATCCACCCATTCTGAAGATTAGTACAGCTTATTCAATCAAAGATGAAGATGGCTCCTAAAGAGATAGCTTCCCTTAAACCTCCTGAGTATCCTGGGGCTCTTCTTCATAACCAGGATTTCCAAGTGACATGGGAAATTGTAACCAGTCTTGAGCCTTTAGGACATTTACTGGCATTTGCCACCAAGCCAAAGGAATTGATGAGGGAGTTGCAGAGTATGTTAGTAGAAGTCTTCGTGTTGTGCAGTGCAGTTTCAAACCCTAGCGCCGTGACAGTGCCTACCTAGTGGTACTAATTTAACTACATTCATTCCTAATATTTGAATAAAATTTCCCTAAAAGCAGGCATAAAAGCAATTCTCAACAAATTCCTCCACATTTACTTGTTCTTACCCTGAATCCCATTGCCCTCCTTACACTTGGGATTACAAATTTTGATGGCATCATCTTTGGCCAGATGTACATCTTTTGCTGTATATTTTGTATACTTAGAAAGAACCCCTTATTCAACTTTTTCTCTAGCCAATCTGGTTATCTTGTATACATTAACTAAAATCTAATCATTGATGGTGAGTTTCTAAGTGGAAGTTCTGATGATGTTTGGATTGCTGGACCTGACCTATGTGGATGCAGTCATAGACTCTTATGGGTTAGCTAGAAGAAATGAAAGATGGTGCTCATTCAGTGCTCTAAAACAAATCTGTACTTTCATAATAAGATACAGTTTATTATGTACTAAACTTCCTTCTGTGAACCTGAATTAGTGACAGAAACAAAAGATAAATATTAATAGTGCATTTTAGAAACAAATTTTTCATAGTATTATTTTGTTAATAGTGAGGAAGATACAATAAGGAATAAATTGAGTCAAAAGTAATATTCTAAATAAGAATAGAGAAATAAACACTCTTATTTTAAATATGTCAAATTTAAATTAAATCAAATTTCCAAATGTCCTGTTTTGCCTTTCCTTAAAATATCCTTTGCTCTTAAGGCTAAAATGTAAGTGCAATTAAGTCTTTCAAGCTAAAACTATTACATGTATTATATTTTAAGCTGAAAGAAAGCTTTATATATATACATTTCTCAAACTAAACATAACGAGTCATCATTTTTAAGAGAAAATAGTAGCATACTAAATAGACACTTAGATAATAAAAGCGAAACCAAAAAAGTTCATTACTGGATTGAAGCTCACTATGTCTTAACTGCAGCTTTAAAAAATAGATTAAAATCTATAACATTCATTAAGAGCATGTGCTCTGATGACAAATAGTTCTGGGTTCTTTCCAGCCCTACCATTTACTACTTGAGTAACCTTGAACAAGTTATGTTTCTTTAGTTTCTCTTTTAGTGAAATGGGAAGAATAATAATAACTCCTACCTAACAGAGTTGTTGTAGGATTATTGCAGAAAAAACATGTAAAAGGCACAGAAAAGGCTCATCAAATGTCAGGTTCTGTTACCATTATCATAACCTTCAATAATAATTCTTATTATTTGGTAAGTAAGTGGGCAAAAGCCTGCATTTTCACAATGTGATGAAGAAAAACTTCCCAGAAGTGTACCTTACAGAGTAGTTTGAATGATGTGGGGTGTGGATTACACGAAGGAATAGGTACAAGTAGAGCAGAACATGGAAAGACTTGGTGGAGGTAAAAAATGAATAGATGGATGAATAAAGTATCTTGGTGTTACATTTGGGAGTCAGGCTCCAAGATGGCCCCCAATTATCCCTGTCCCCTGATCTTCACACCCTCGTGTTATCCTCTCCCACATTGGCCTAAAGTTCATCTGTATGACCAATAGAATATGGCAGAAGTGATGGGATGTCTCTTCTGAATTTAGGTTTTAAAAGACATTACTTCCTCTCTCTCTCTTTCATCATTGCTCTGGGGGAAGCCAGCTGCCACCTTGTGAAAACCCTATGGAGAGGCCTCCATGGTGACCAATTCAATCCTCCTGCTAACAGACACCTGGGTGAGCCAATCGGGCATTCACAGTCTGTAGCCTGGATCTACAGCTTGATTACAATCTCATGAGAGACTTTTAGCCAGAACCACCCAACTAAGCCGCTCCCAGATTCCTCATCCTCAGAAACAATGTGAGATATTTGTTTTAAGCTACTAAATTTTGGGTAATTTGTTTTGCAGCAGTAGATAACCAATACTCTACAACCTGTTACCTGAATGTAAAAATGGAATATTAGCATTTATTTTCCATTATGAACTCTTAACACACCCTGAGGTCTCCTTTATTTACCATTAAAAGTAATTCTGTCTCTTTAAGAATGGAAAATAATTTTTTAGCAAATATCGCGTATAAAATTTGAAAATTTATCTCCTAGATTGTAACTCTCGTGTAACTGTTTATGTTTAAAATATAACTCAAATGTTTGGAACCCGTAGACTCTGTTAGTCTCCTTAAAAGAAAAAGGAATTTCTGGTAAAAAATAAGTTATTCAAACAAAAGTTGCAGGAGATGAATAGCTAAATTAGAGCTGAGTTTTAAAATGCTATACAATAATAAAATTAATGTAAATGCAGAGAGCCCTCATGTTTCAAAGTCTTTTAAAGTGTTAAGAGGATAGAACAGATATTTGAGAACATCTGCTTACCTATTTAAATTTTCTTAAATTCCATTCTTTTGAGTATTTTCATTTTCACATCAAAATTACAGAATTTTTAAATGTGTAAAGGTGATATAATACTAAGTAAGTATAAGAATAGAGACAAAAACATAATCCCATCTTCTTAGCTCTCAAATTTCCGATGTTTGTCCATTTCGGTCCAAAATTCACCCATCTGTAAATATTTACCTTCTTATAAGCATGTATGTATAATATTTACTCTAATTTTTATTTTTTATTTAAATTATAAGTAGCACATAAAAAGGTAATTAAAAAAGTAAAATCTCTAGAAATACTAACTCAACAATAACCATTATAAATATTCTGTTAACTCTCCTTCCAGCCTCTTCATCATTCCTTCCCATCATCTATGTGTAGCAATAGGGAATACCCAAACCCAAGATCCACGTTTCCATTAGGGGGAAAAGGAATGGTATTAGCCTGGGTCACATGTTCACCCTTTAGGTATGGGGTTTGGAGGGGAAGAGATAGAAAATCATTGAGAACATCTTGATAAAATTCTTTCCATGACTATAGGGAGTGTGGAAGGAACTGCTCTCAAAGGAAAGCATCCCTGGAAGTCAAAAATAGAGATGTTAGCTATACTAAGTATTCTGTAGTAGTAAAATCATGGTAGTAAATTCTCGACAACTCCTCCATTTTACCAATTCCTCAAACTTCCACATCACTCTCCTTTATTTTTACCACTAAATCTTGCCTCCATTTCTTCTTATCTTATTCTCTCTAATCTACGTTTCTCTTTTAAGAATCCAAAGAAACAACCGAAGGAATATAAACAAAATATCCAAATTCTGTTCAATGCTGTTGTAATAATGTAGCATTTTGGTTTTCAGATCTTTATTCTCATGATTTCTTTGCAGAGTGTGATACCATTGCCCATGTACTCTTATCTTCCTTCTTTAAAGTTTTCTCTTTTTTTGCTTCTATGATGCTTCTCTTCTCTCCTTTTTTGGCTCTAATGACTTGAATGACCTTCCTGAAATCTTGTAAGGATGTTTAAACTGGGTGAGCGTTTAAAAAGAAAGCATTTTTTATTAAAATATACTATAAAGAAATGTGCACAAATCATACCTATATAGTTTGATACATTTTTATAAACTGAAGACACCTGTATAATTAGCACACAGATCAAGGAATAGAATATTGCCTATATCCCTGAGCACCCATCATGACCTCTTCAAGTCACTGCATGCCCTCGAAGGTCCACATTATCATGACTTCTAAATTATAGATTAATTTTGCATTCTTTCGTATTTCATATAAAGGAAGTCATACCATGTGTGGTCTTTAATACTTGGCTTCTTTCACTCAATGTAGTATACGTGAGAGCCATCCATGTTGTTGCATTTTGTAGTTCATTTATTTTCATTGCTGTGTGCATTTCCACTGTGTGAATACACTACATCTTACTTATCCAGTGTTTTCTACTGATGGATATTTGTATTGCTTCCTGCTTTTGCTATTGCAAATCACAGTGCTGTGAGTTATTTATTAATTATAACTTTAAGCAAAATTTTTAATTGGCCTTTTGTTAATCAGCTTTTACCCTTTGTCAATCTGAGCTCCCTTACAATTGAGGCAAATAGAAAAATATTGAAAAAATTGTAGCTCTTTGGTAAGAACATATTTTACTTTATATAAATTCTGGAAACCTTCACCTTCAAATTTAACATTAATAGCTTTCATTCTAAGCAAACTAGTCAGAGTGGCCTTTAAAGTCATATCTTTAAAAGTAAAGTTTATTCTAAATTTAGAAACACTTACATTTTGCACTTTGGTAATAACGGCCTTTCTGTTAGTTTTGTGAGTGGGAATAATAAAGGCTAGTGAACTTTCATAGATTTCCTAACTTTAAGGCAAAACCCTATAAATATACGATATGTGGAGGTAGTACATCAAGTGCTTTGAAATTTGGGATAAAGCTGTCGATGGGTTATTATCATTAAAGTGGTTTTCTGTATCTGAACAATCTATATTATTCATTTCTATATATCATGTTCTGATTGTGTTTTAAGCCATTTTTTGACCCTACAGCAAATGGGTTTCATTAAAATTTATTACAGCTTTATTAAACACTGGTAGCGATATAAAATATATCCAGACTAAATCACTGGCTGCAGTCCCTGTGCCAAACTATTTAAAATAGAAGTAACGCCCTTATGCTAACTTTCTAGACCTTCTAGTGAAAGTATTTTCACTGGGGTTTCTATTCTGGCTAACTAATCAGTTTTGGTAAAGCTAAACATTCTTTCCAAGGCACAGTTTCCTTATTTGTAAAGTAGAAATAAGGACTACCTCGCAGGATTATTTGCAAGCATTTTTCCAATAGTCCAATACAGATATATTGTAGGAAATGATTATTCTGTGTATACAGTACTTTGTCTTGCAGATCTACTTGTTAAATCTGCCATTTTTAGTACTTAACCTCCCAGCATATTGGGGCTTCCAGGGTGGGGGCTTAAAATTCCTCTAAGATACCACCTTCAGAAATTTCTTTTGACCTCAAAAAAAGAAAAATGTTTCTTGGCATGATGAGGGTTCTTGGTAAAACAAATGCCCTTAATAGTGATGTGGACGCTATTTACCTTACCTTAGCTTAGTAACTATTTAGCCCTATGCCACATGGGTGAAAGACAAGAACAAATGATGTCTGAGGCCAGTAGAGGAGGAGAACTCAGAAGTCTATGACTGATGGAAAGGTATCTTGATAGCTGTTTTGTCCAATGTCTGTAGAGAATAAACTTCAAGACCATAGATAAATACTCAAATTTAGAGGCCTTTTTTTGTTTTGTTTTGTTTTTTTTGCTGAGGAAATTTCACCCTGAGTTAGCATCTGTTGCCAATCTTCCTCTTTTTTTTGTATGTGAGCCGCGCGACAGCATAGCTACTGACAGATGACGAGTGGTGTAGTTCCGCGCCTGGGAACAGAACCTGGGCCACTGAAGCAGAGCACACTGAATTTAACCACGAGGCCACTGGGGCTGACCCTAGAGACATTGTTTTGATCTCCTTACACAGGTGGAACAGAAATAAGGGCATAGAGTACTCTACTGAAGACAATTTTGATAAGACCTAGAAAGAAACAACTAATGCAATATTAAATATTAGTAATATTTGTATGATTTACCACCTATTAGATAAAAGAGAGACTGTAGCAATAATTAGGTTATTCACTTTTCTGCTTATTTTTGAGAAATTCATAGGACACTATTAGCTTTCACCTGATTAATGTGAACACACTTTCTAGAACAAAGGAGATTCCCTCAGACAGTAAAATATCTCTTCCTCCCTTTCTTCCTACCTAAGCAGAAAGAGAAGAAAGAGAAGGAGAAAAGGAAGGAAAGAAGGAAGGAAGAGGAGGAAAGAGGGAAGACAGAAGAAAACACACACACACAAAACCAACAAAAAACCCATATCTTTCTCTACTTTTCTTAAATTACTGTAGCAGTTTTGCTTGGTATTCTAGGTTTACTTAATAGTTAAATTTTTGTGTGTGCTCCCAAACAAATTACACGTTTGTGTAGGACCATATCTTGTCCTTTTTTTTTTAGGAGGTTGATTCTAATCTGGACACCTAAAACAAATTTTGTAAGTGCTTTTAACAACTTTCAGGAAAAGTTAGAATGACTAGAGGGAGTGTAGTAAGCAGAGAAGCAGAGAAAGTGAAGTCACTTTTAGCTAGGTCACAGACAAGGATAATCCTGGTTATTGGCAAATGACGTGTTTAAGGCAGCTGAGACATGAAGCTATAGAAAAATTATGTATTCACCTGACAGGCAGATTTTCTGTTCAAACTCATAAGGATGGGCAAGCAGAGTGTTGAACTAATATAGATGGGGCATATTCCAGGCGTAAGGAAATGTCCCTATCACTTTATTCATTCGGCAAGTGTTTACTGAGCTCCTATCTTGTGTAGATACAGAGGTGAACAGGAGTGGTGGTTACGTTCTCTTACAGAGACAGTAAAAGTAAATAAACCAGAGAGTGGTGAGTGCCCAGAGTCCTGCTAGCTAATGCGAAGGACCTGCACGGGTGGCGGGTCCGTGTAGCACTAGACAGGATGCTCACAGGAAGCTTCTGCGAGGCAACAATTTGAGCTTAGACCTGAATCTCAGGAGGATTCACTCATGTGAAGATCTGAAGGGAGAGACTCATTCTCGGCAGAGGGAAGTGCAAGCACAAAAGCCTTTAGGCAGAGTTGACAATGTATGTTTACGGTACAGAAAGAAGGCCAGTGATTTACAACAGTCTGTTATCTAACAATGAGAGGTGCACAAACTGAGAAATGGCGTCATAAATAACTTCACAGGATCCTTATATTAATAGTCACAACAGCTAATATTTATTGAGGACTTTACTTTGTGCCTCATGGTCAAACTTTCTGCATAGACTACTTTGAAAGACAACTATTGGGTGATGTTAAAGTTCAGGTTTTAGGGCAGACAGCCCTTGGATTTGAAACCTGGTTCTGCCAATTATTAGCTTTGCCATGACTGTTAAATTCCTTAATATCTCTTCATCTTTTCTTCCCTTTCTTTAGAATGAGGATAATAGTGCCTACTTCCTATGGTTGTTTGGAGAATTAAATAACATAATAATAGCTAACATTTATCGAGTACTTAGTTGGAGCCAATGCTTGAAGATATTCATTTAACCCTGCCAAGATTAAGCCTCATTTGTCTAATGTCAGAGCATATGCTCTTTTTAATAAGCGCACTGTAAAGCATTTGTATGAATTCTTTATATGTGTCCATTCACTAGTAAAGTGCGATAGGGAAAAACATTACAGCATTGCAAAACCTGATTATTCCAGTGAAGATCAATCATGATAAATATTGCATCATGACTATTATTTTGGGGGGATAATCCCAAATTATTGCGAGCATTTTGAGAGTTGGAACTGAGGTCTGTTCATTTTCAAAGCTCTGCATCATGGTATCTCACACACGGTAGGCTCATAATAAAAGACTTTTGAATGAGTAGATAAACTTTAGAATTTCTGCAGGTAGAATCTATTTTTAGCTGACTTCTGTCTTCTTCTCTCTTGCCTCTGTCAATATAAACATCTTTCCTGTGCACTTTCATTTTTGCTCTTTCTGCTCCACTTCACCTTTGATTATTTTTTTCCAGCTACACGTTCCACTGAGCACTTCTACAGCTGGGAATGTCTACTTTTCTCTTTCAAGCCTTTGGTTTTACTCTTTCCCTTGAGTGCTGTCTTTATATCATTTTAAATATATCCTGCGACCAAGGCCTCTTAAAAAAGAGAGCTAAACATCGTTTCTTTTGACTATTGCTTTTACTTTGATTTCTTTCTGTTCTAAAAAAATTTATATATCCTATATATGTATGTTAATTTCATAGCTTTTGAGATATTAGTTTTTAGCTATTGTTGTAACATGGATCAGAAAAACATTATTATATAAAACTGTTATTTCTCGCTCCTGACGCTTCTTAATTCTACTGGCTTACTTCCATATCTGTGTGTGTGTGTGCGCGCCTGTGTGAAATGTATTCCAAACTGTTGGCATTTATATCTAAATAAGAATCCTTCATGTCTTACAGACTGAATCTAAATATTTGGCCTATTCGTCGTTTTCTGTTCTCTGAAGTCCTGTCTTTGTTTCCTAAGACACGGTAGAAAGTCTGCCCTAACAGATACATCTTTTGGTATGCTGGAATGTGTAAGAAGATTAAATCATCTTTCTCCTTCATATTTCTTTAGAGGTGGTGGATGTTACACATCGAAAAACTCTCATCTTTTCTCAATTCATTTCTTGGTCAAACATCTTCAAACTTGGATCTTGCACATCTCCAAACATAGCCTTTGGCGTCCTAAATTGAAGGCCCCTCTATGTTTATTTTCTATTTACAGACCAAAGAAAGAGCCCCGGTCCGAGCTCTGATGTGAAATCAATTTCCTCCTTTGTATCGAGGCTTGTTTCTCTTGTACTAAGATTACATCTAGGCTTCTTCCTCTAGTTGTCTGTGTTCTTAATGCATTACATGGTTCTGCTCGAAGGTCTACTTTCTCTATATCTGGGTGATTTTAATTAGTCTTTTGAAGTTTCTTTTGAAATCCTTCTCCTCTTTCCCTTTTGATTATTTACTGTCTGCAACTTCCCTTATCTCGGTCTCTATGTTAAATTCGTTTCTATATTATTATTTCTTCTGGAATTTTAATTCCAGTAATCAGGGTATTGGTCTGATTATTTTCTTTGTGTGTGCCTGTGTGAATGTGTGTGCACATGTTTGTAGGTACACACATACACACACAAATTTATTTTTCCCCCTTTTAAAATTCTTCTGCACTTTCCTCTTGAACACAAAGTGGAACAGAAATGAGTCCCTATTCTTGCACTAGGACTCAAGATATCTAGATGAGTAAACAATCATTTCCAAACAATGATATAAATTCTGTGATACAGAGGTCTATAAAAGAAGTATATGTTAGCAAACTCTTTCTGGGCAAGTTTTGAAAAGAACATTCCTTGGATTTTGCTTTAAAAGTTGAAGAGGAGTTGGCCAGAAAACATGAATAAAAATGAAATATTTTAGAAATCGTGACTTTAAAAGTAGCTGCATCATCTGAAAGAAAGCACCTCAGCTTCTCAGAGATGCCAGCCAAAATGGTTGGCACATTCGCCATTTAAAACTACATGGCAGGAAATAAATAAATAAGTAAAACTACATAGCAGATTTCTCAACAGCATTTAGTGGGGACAAGCTTTAGTCTACAATATAGAAAGTTGTGGTTAAGGTACCACATCTGGTACTCAAATGATAAATTTTGTTTGTGACTTACCTAAGTTACTATATATATCAAAAATATATGAAAATTCATATGTATAATAACATTTGCCATACCTACTATATTTATTATACATTTTTATATGTTTACATATGAATTTATGTATTAATATATTACATATAAATATATATAATTTATAAAATAAATTTATATATGTAAATATATATTTAAAATTTTCCCTCCCTACTTCACATGATAAATTTGTGATTTGTGCGTGTGATAAGAAAACACAATTAGCACTCTTGTCTCAATATTGCACTTTGGACTCAAATGAACTGCACAATCACACTTAAAATTGAATAGTTACTGACTTGTGGCTCATGGATGAGTTTTTATGATGGATTCATGAGAAATTAGGAACAATATAGTGAAGCTACGTCTCTTTACATTAAAAATCGAGGAAGAAGGCCTTTAAACTTCTGGTTACAAAGGAATTACACTGATTTATTTTAATTATTGCAACTTTAAAACGTTAGCCTTGTGTATGATGTATGAAATAGTTGTATATGCTGTCATTCAGATTTATTGTGGAAGATACATTTGAATTCTTTGCAAATGGTTATTTATTAAATTATTTTTTTCTCAGGATGCCAGGAACGGAATCCTTTATATCAACCTGAACTTGCAGATTTTTGTTTTTAATTGAAGCTGCAGTTGAGGTTCCTGCAACAAATTAGTTCTCAGCTTCAGTTTTTTTATTTCCTACTGTGTTCATCCCTGGAAATAACCTATATACATATCCTTTTTAAAATGCCTATTTTCCATTTAATGAAAATTCTCAGCTCTCTTCGTTTCTTGGCAGACCATGATGTGGAGGACTCCCCATGGATATGTTCATTGATAAGAACACCTGCTAATGGGTTTTATTGCCACCTACTTCGAAACTTATTAACTATTTAAAAATTGAAAATTCCTTCATCATCTTTTGAGTTCTAAGTATTTATTTTGCCCCTGGTACTAATTTATTAGAGAAGTAGAATGAGTTCTGTGTGTGTTTATACTCTTTTAAATAACATCACAATGAAGAATGGTAATAACAAACAGTCGGTGTACCTCAGTCCCATGGTAAAGAAGTGTGCATGATGTTTTTTAAAATCTCTGATACAGTTTAGAATAACATAATAAAAGAGCACTAATTATATGTATTCTGAAGAGGTGTCACCTGCTTTAAAATAACCTAATATATGAAAAATATCTAAATAACTGGGCAGATAAACTAGGATGAGGATCTGATCACTAAAAATGCTTTAATTACAAATTATTCACCCAAAAGATTTAGGACAATTAATGCCTAAAGGATTTAATTATTATTTTGCAGATCAATAATTATCTGACAAAAAGAATCTAGTTAAACTACCAATTTCAAAAAATTAAAAGCTACTGTCCATAGAAAAATCAATAAAATGCAAAGAGCTATACTTATAATTATAATCTGAATCATTAAAAATATAATTTACTTGAATGCAACTTTACAAGATATGCTGAATATGTAACACTACTTACAGTTATAATACAAAGGTACAATATCCAACTTTTTTCTTCTATTCAGTCAAAAGATTTTTGTTGCCTTACTTATGTCGCACTAGCCTCATTCTGGGAATGCACTGCAATTAACACGGGATCCCTGTCCTCAAACCACTTGAGGACATAATGTGTTCACCCATAAATTAAGTGACAATAAGCTAACATATGAAATTTTGTTGTTAGTGCCATGGAGTCAAGTCTGACTGCAGTGACCCTGTGGTCAGCAGAGGGAAATCCTGCCCAGTCCTTTTTGCTCCATCATCTCACCTTCTGGGGGCTTTATTAGACAATGCTTCAGTACTATTCAGAGAGTTTCTCACGGCCAATTTTTTGGAAGTGAGTGGCCAGATCCTTATTCCTAGTCTGTCTTAGTCTGGAAACTCCTCTGAAACCTGTCGACCATGGGTGACCCTGCTGGTAATCCAGTGGCAGAGCTTTCAGCATCACAGCAACACACAGTCGCCACTATGTGACAACCAATAGATGGATGGTGTGGTTCTGTGACCAGGAAACAAACCTGGGCCATGGCCATGGCAGTGAGAGCAACAAATCTTAACCACTAGGTCACCAGGGCTGGCCACGTAGGAGATTAGGTATGGCTTTATAAGTTCAATACTAAATAAGTGAAACTGACAAGTGTTATGAGTTATTCAGCAAATATTTTTTGATCACATCCTCCGTGCCAGACACTATCCCAGTGCTGGGGACACACTAGCTAACTCAGCAAAAAAAAGGCCCTGTCTTTATGGGCCTTACAAGGAGAAAACAAACAATAAAAATGTAGATATGTAAAATATACAGTGTATTTGATGGTGATAAGTCTTAGTGACTTCATGGTAGAGGAAGATCATTGTGCTTTAAACTTATTAAAAGAATTACGAAAAATGGAGAGGACAATTCTAGTAAGAATGATTAAGAATGTCTAAGGGAGACAATGAGAGGCAGCTGGAATGTGGGTATTACACTGGTATATGCAGAGGACAGTAAAAAGGTGACTCTGACAGGAGACATTTGTATTAGACAGGAATGAGTAATGAGGTATAAAAGTTAGAGCCAAATGGCCAAGTATGGTCATTATATTGTCAGTGATTAGGGAATGAACAAATTAGTGAACAGAATGTGATGGGAAAACTAACATGGAAGCGATGGTACAGGGAGGCAGCTATGTTTTGGAAAAAGAACACTAATCTGTCACATTTCCCAGGTGGGATCCTGGTTCTCTCAATTATCACTTTGTGAGAGTAGACACTCTGACCCCTCTAAAGAACAATTTGTTTACAGGACGTAAAACATTTGTTTAATGAATTAATGAATGAATAGAATGCTTTATTAGTTTCCAATAGTGCTTAATAAATGATCACATACTTAGTGGCTTAAACTAACATCTGTTTATTATCTCAAATGAAATTTGTGACCCCTTTTTATGATCTCACTTTTACTTATCATTCTTCCTGCTTTTTGAAAATTTGAGGAGGAGGCGTTCTTTTTGAATCACCTTGTATCTTTTTGGGAACAAAGTAAGAATAAAAGGGAAGAATTAAGAAAAGTAGAAAAAAACAATTCAACTAAGGAAAAGAGAGGAAAGAAATAGGAGAATAGAAAAATAGAGACCAGTGAACAGTTAGGATGGTTTTTGACATAGTGTCAGAGGGGAGGTAATAAAATCTAGATCATGGAGAATTCAGTCATGCGCCATATAACAGTGTTTCAGTCAACGATGGATCGCATATACGACAGTGGTCCCATTAGATTAGTACCATATAGCCTAGGTGTGTAGTAGGCTATACCATCTACGTTTGTGTAAGTACACTCTATGATGTTCACACAATGAAGAAATTTCCTAAGAACGCATTCCTCAGAACTTGTTCCCATTGCTAAGTGACACATGACTGTACTTTAGGAATAGGAAGGGAGGGATGTATTTGAGAGATATTATCATCCAAGAATCAAAATAAAGTGTGAATAGCCAATACACTTTGACTGGAAAGATTTAGAGTTCAAAATATCAGATATTTAAGATGACTCCAGGAGCCTGGGCGAATGGAAGAATGAGGACATAAATCATAGAAACTCAAGACTCATGAAGAACAAAAAGGATGGAAGAAAAGATGACTATTTAGTTTTGGTTATCAAATGACATCCCGTTAAAGAGTAGAGGAATATGCAATGTTCTATTCTAATATCTTTGTTTAGAGATATTTAACGATCCCAACAAAGGTCACACAATCAGTCAGGGCATACTCAAGACCCTAACCCAACGTTTTTGATTATTTATAATCTATAATGACTTTTTATCAGACCACAGTTGCTTTCCAATATTAAATTTTGGGAGAAAGAAGAATATCTAATAGACATAACAAATGATACAGATATAGAGATAACACAGGTGACATCTGGAAAGCTACCTGCACTACAGGAAAAGATTTGTGTGCTATTGGGAAGAGATAGAACATTTATTATATGAGATCTCCTTTAGAAAGGAGAGAAAGGTAACCAACTATAAGATAAAACTTAGACAACCTTCATAGTTTGAAGGTAGAAGGAGGAAAAATGAATAAATATCACAGACACAATTTAAAGGGATTGAAGGCTATTGAATATTTCTATTTAAGTGACTATTTAGCATGCAGTTTTTAGGTACAACGTTTAATGCAACTTTACCCAAGACTGGTGAAAAATTCACCTGAGGACAAAAAAATAATCTAATTTAGCTTTTAAAATTCCATTTTGTAAGTGTACTAAGAAACTAGCATTCTGAAATTAAGAAAGATATTAAGAAATAAAACATCGCTATTTGGAGAAGACAGAAAAATTCCTTCTAAGACTAAACTACTTAATGACAGTTTGTGAGATGAAGATAATTTGGTTGTTTATTAATAAGATGCAAGTTACTTCCCTAATGAACCATTTTAATCAGTGATCTATCAGTTAATCAGTGTTAATCAGCGTTTCATTACTAAATAAGGACTTCATGATGAGGTGGACAAACTCATAGTGTTGCATGACTAATAAGTAGACATCAATTATTTTTTCAAGAATTTTCATCATCTTAAAGTCTGTAACATTCAAAGTTTGGGAAAGACTATATTTAGGCTAGCAGAATCCAGGGGCATCATGAGAGGAGTCCAGTATTTATGATCAGATTTTTTTTGTTGAAGCATAATAACGTTATGCTAGTTTAAAGTGTGCAACATAATGATTCGATGTTTGTATACATTACAAAATGATCACCACAATAAGTCTAGTTACCATTTGTCACCATACGAAGTTACTAAAAGTGATCAGATGTTTCTGAAATACACATCGTCGCTGGTAGGTGCACAGCTTCTCTAAGTATAAGAAACTGGAAAAAAATGATGGTATTGTTTATTTTAGGTAAAAAGACAATCATCACAGAGAAATATTTCTTTTGTGTTTGGCCTTGCTCCATCTTCTTACCAATAAAATAATACTGCTTGTGTAAGATCTTAAAACTGAAAGGATTCTAGAATGCTGAGATAAAATCAAACGGCTCCTGGAAGGTAGTCTTTCAACCATTCTCTTTGCTTGTCAGAGCGTATCTGGAACATGGGATTTGGTTTTTAGTGTCATGTTGTAAATGTTGGTCAGGTTACATCTTATCCAGATTCCTTGCGACCAACTTGCCCATGTCTACCATTTCTGGTGAATTGTCACCCTGTAGACACTTTCAGCTCCTGGGCTGAAGGCCCTGGGCTCTTCAGACCTGGAAACTCAAATATCAATCATTGTTACGTCAAGAAAGACTACGAGGCAGGTTGTACTGTATTTTCAAGACTTCATATCTGTAGCCGTTCTTCAGACTGCTTGACTGGCTTTTTACAGTTACTTGTGCTCCATGTTTTTGATCACATATCTGGAGAGAATTCAAAGATTTTTTCCTAAACTGTCGATTTATTTTATGTTGCAATTTACAATATTATTTTTTGTTGTAGATTTTACCTAGACATTTTTATTGAGATATAATTGACATATAACTATATTTATTTCAGATGTACAATATAATGATTCCATTTCTGTATGTAGTGAGAAATGATCACCATAATAACTCTAGGTAACATCCATCACCATAAATAGTTACAAAATTTTTGTTTTTTTGTGACGAGAACTATTAAGATCTATTCTCTTAGCAACTTTCAAATATGCAATACCGTATTATTAACTATAATCATATGCTGTACATTATATCCCAGACATCCCCTTGTCTTATTTAATTTATAATTGAAAGTTTATACCTTTTCACCCCTTTCACCCATTTTGCCTGCGCCTCACTCTCTGCCTCTGGCAACTACCAATATGATCTCTGCATCTATAAGCTTGGTTATTTTTGTCTTTTGTTTTTAGATTTCACATGATATTCGTTTTTCTCTGTCTGACTTATTTCACTTAGCATGATGCCCTCAAGGTCCATCCATGTTGTCATAAATGGCAAGATTTCATTCTTTTTGTGTGTATGTGTGTGTGAGAAAGATTAGCCCTGAGCTAATCTATTGCCCTCAGCTAATCTGTTGCCAACCTTCCTCCTTTTCATTGAGGAAGATTGTTGCTGAGCTAACATCTGTGCCAATCTTCCTCAACTTTATGTGGGATGACACCACAGTGTGGTCTGAAGAACACTGCCACATCCATGCCTGGAATCTGAACCTGTGAACCCCAGGCCACCAAAGCGGAGCACACAAATTTAACCACTATGCCGCCAAGCCAGCCCCCAAGATCTCACTCTTTTTTATGGCTGAATAATATTCCTGTGTGTGTGTGTGTGTGTGTGTGTGTGTGTGTGTGTGTGTGCACCACATCTTCTTTATCCATTTCTCCATCAGCACGTGCTTAGGTTGTTTCCATATCTTGGCTGTTGTAAATTATGCTTCAGTGAGCATAGAGGTGTGTGACTTAGTGTTTTTGGTTTCTTTTCAGTTAGCGGTTTTTGTTTTCTTTGAATAAATACCCAGAAGTGTAATTACTGGATCAGATGGTAGGTTCTATTTTTCAATTTTTTGAGGAACCTCTGTGCTATTTTCCATAGTGGCTGCACCAATTTACATTCCCACCAACAATTCACAAGTGTTCCCTTTTTTCTGCATCCTCACCAAGACTCGTTATTTCTTGCCTTTTTGATAATAGTCATTCTAAAAGTTGTGAGGTGATAGCTCATTGTGGTTTTTATTTGCATTTTTCTGATGATGTTGTGCAGCTTTTCATGTACCTGTTGGCCATCTATATGTCTTCTTTGGAAAAATGTCATTTCAGATCTGCTCATTTTTTAATCAGATTGTTTTTTGCTATTGAGTTGCATGAGTTCTTTATATAATTTGGATATTAGCCCCTTATCACATATATGATTTGCAAATATTTTCTCCCATTCGGTAGGTTGCCTTTTTATTTTGTTGATGATTTTCTTTGCTGTGCTGAAGCTTTCTAGTTTGATGTAGTGCCACTTGTTTACTTTTGCTTCTCTTGCCTTTGCTTTTGGTGTTGGATCTAAAAAATCATCACTAAGGCCGATGTCATGGATCTTACTGCCTGTTTTCTTCTAAGAGTTTTATGGTTTCAGTTCTACAACATTATTTATTATACAGAAACCAATGGCTATGTTACAGACTATAATTTTTTAAAATTATATGAATATTAAAGATAAAATATCTATCAAGGAAATAATGTTTGTCATAGGTCTTTTCATGCCCAAAGACCATGGGTATTTGAGCATTTCAGCCCCTAGTTATCAGAGAGACTTCAAGATCTCTAAAAGGATTTTGGAGGGATTGGAGTGAAGGAGAAGGCTTTGTCCTGAATTTCAAAAAGGAAAACTTGAAAGTGAAAAAGAAATAGCAGAAAAATCCAAACAATTTATAGGTTTTTTTCTACCTTTGTGTATGAGAGAATCAACTGTTTATGATGAGGCCTTTCTTTCTCTCTCAGAAAATATTCAATTGCCCATAGAAACAAAATACTCATTTCCAAAAGAAGAAATTTATAATTAAATTTGGCCAGTAGAGCTTTCTAAAATATATTCATAAAATATCAATCGATACACAGTCAACACTTTTTGAATGTAAGAAATGCAACTGTAAGACATGTAGAACAAAAGTGGTAAGGGAAGAAAGTTTTGGGCAAGTATTATTAGTGGCATAATAATAATCAGAAATCCAATCAAATATAATCTGTTCCCCACAATAACAGTATCCTAGCATATAAGTATACTTTCTTTTTTGCAGATACCATGTATTACACAGATCAAAAAGCCACTTGCTTAGGAGACTCCTCAAAGAGCAGAATAAATAAATACATCTCATTGTTTGTACTGGCGCTCTCACGGGACAAACTTTAGAAGATGGAAGAATATTAAAACAATTCCTATCAGGAAATTTGAATTAGCATAGCACACAGATTCTTTCAAGCATAGTCATAGCTCATTAAGAAAATTGTGCCTGCAGCTCCTCTCTCCAAGTGTATATACATATGCAAGACCAAAATAATTATATTTTAAGATATGTCCCACGTTTAAATAGCATTGCTTTTTTGAACCTTTAACCTTGATTGATCTTTAGCCAAAAAAACTTGAAATTAAAGTGCCACAAAAATTTACTGATCTGTGGATAATACAAACCTGAGACTTAGGATCTATTTCTTTGAGTTTGTATTGGTCCCCTTAAATGTAATCATCAGATAATTTTTGTGTAAGAGTTTTTTCCATATTTTTTGTCAAAACGTTTTTAAAATTTCATTGAAAAATAATTGTATGTACAAACAAAAATAATTCTGTCCATTGGTAAAATATGTTATCTTTTGGCTTTAAGAAAACTTAAAAATGCTGACAGTGATAAATGATGCTGTAGTTTGTAATTAGTTTGTGTTTGTCAAGCGGTAACCATTTCCAAACTTGTGAAATTAAGGCGATAAGATAAAGCCTGTAGATAGTCTAAATAATGCCTTACTCAATATGACAATAAAATAGCCCAATATCTATGTTCACTTTTGCCAATCTGCCAACTCTCAGGAGAAATTCATCATTATACATATAAATGTATTTCTCGAGTCCCTATTTTTGGCATTCTCTATTTAAAAGGTAGTGGAAGATGAAAATTAAGGCAAGTGTTGGGTTCTTAATGGAAAATCTGCTTGTACTGATTTAAGAACAGTGAAATATAGCAAACACATTTAAAAGATAAATAGACTAGAAAATTATATTAATCTTTCCAACAAATTATTTTAAAATGACCACGTAATAGCATTGTGGGCAAAATATGAAAAAGCCATTCTCAAAAGAAGCACAAATGCTTGGTAAACAAAAATAATATTCAGTCTCATTGGTAATCAGAAAAATAAGCATGAAATGAGATTATACTTTTCCAAACTAGATTGCCAAGTTAAAAACAAAGTATCAGTCTAGATAGTATACGAGAAAACGAGCATTCTCATGCAATGCTGATAAGAATGTAAATTCATTTAAATAAAAAGTTGCTGTCTCTTCCAACCCTGGGCAGTGCACATATTAATGCCAAGGCTAGATGACTGTGGTGATGGGGTGAGCTACGAAGTTTGTTTGTGTCCAGAGATGGTGCAGAGAAACCGTGGTAGAGGCAAGTGAGAGGGAAGGCTTGAATGAAACCAGGGGTTTGAAGGACCCATCCCTTCTTCCCTCCTCTCCACTTCTTTTTTGTCTCCACTACCCTAAAAGAACACAAACCTCAGCAGCTGTCATTGTGAAGAGTAAATATAGTACATGTCAACCTGTCTATTGTATTGGAAACAGCTATTTCCATCATGAGTTAAAACGAACCTCTTTGATTAATAGGAAGCAGCTAAACTTGGTTTGGGCAAAATAAATATATTCTTTTAGTTAAATTAGTTGGAGAAATAGAATACATAAAAAAGATAACGTTGTTTTTTCCCGTCGCTCAATTAAATATTTATTGTACAAAACACACACTAAGCATGTCTTCATGTATTTTATAATAATGTCCCCACTGAGAGATGGATCTGAAAACCGTGTAATTCAAGAAATAAAAAGGGAACTTTGCATATTTCACCTGGTAGCCATCTTCACAATTTCACGTTGTGCCAAAAGAGATAAAGGATAAAAGTAACATGGGAGAAAATTTTTTGGAAAAAAATATGAGAACTTTGTAATACAGGAGTTTACTATTTTCTGAACCAGATCCCTAAGCAACAATGAAAAACAAAAAACTTCATTTGCTGAGAATCTGCTAGTGCTGAGGATTCAGAGAGGAAAACACACATGCTTGCCCTTGACTTTATAGTCATGCTTTCTGTTCACTTATGATTCAGACATGAATTAGTCTAGTGGCTCCAAAATTAGGAGCAGAAAACTAGGCTGCTTAGTGAATTCTACTTGCTTGATAGGGTAGCGAAGCTATGAGTCTACTTCCTGACAATGATATTTATGCTGAAAAATTTTTGTGCTAAAGAAATTTAGTATATACTCTTTTTATTTCCTGAGGAAGATTCGCCCTGAGCTAACATCTGTGTCAGTCTTCCTCTATTTTGTATGTGGGTTACTGCCACAGCATGGCCACTAATGAGTGGTGTAGGTCCATGCCCAGGAGCCGAACCTGGGCTGCCGAAGAGAAGCACACTAAAGTTGGGCATGGGGCCAGCCCCCATATGTAGTATTTTATAAAGGATCCAGCAGGATTTTTTTTCTCACGTCAAATGTGTTAACAGTCAACAAAGAATAAGATACCAAATATCATCTCTTCTCTAGTAGATATTTTGAAGATCATCAACAGTTATCTCTGTGGAATTTATATAAGTTATGCTAGAGTTTCATTGAGCTCATTAAATACACTATTTTAAACTTAAATTTGTGCAAATATTCAAATGTTTCTAACTTCTCCCCAGTCGATAGCAATAAATTGTGTCCCAAAATTCAAAAAGTCTTAATAAAATGAAAAATGAGAAGCTTACAACTTCTGTTAAAAATATTGGAGGTGATTCATTATATTCTGAAGTGATGAATATTGTTTTCAACTGTTTTCTGTAAATTTCTAAAATTGTGGTCACATAGCACATTTTTCCTCTTCTTTTACTTCTTTTTCTTTCTTCTTTTGTTCTTTTCCTGTTTTAAACAGAATCATTCTGTAAGGGCCTATCTTACTGGTAGTTAAATTACATGTCAAACATTTCAGAGTTTAGAAAGCAGCTAATGAGGGTGTAAATATTAAAATGTCAAACTTGTACATACCATTTTCTTCCTCTTCCTGACTCTGAAACCCTCTGGTAACAACTATAATGATCTGTTTAGGCTTCAGCCCATTGTTCCCTTTCCTCACTCATATTTAGTAATTACTTTCTGCTCCAGGCTGCACTTTTCTTGAGGAAAGCAAATTTCCCAAGCAGCATTCAGTTTCGAATTAAATCCTGCTTATATGACAGCAAAGACACATTAGGGGAGTGAATTCAACAGCTTGTAGCTTTTCCCATTTATTTCCATCTCTACAAAGTGCCTTATAAGATATCCAAGTATACTTTTCTGTGGTGGGGAGGGTTTTTCCTTAGAAAGCTTTCTGACTGACTGTTTATGAGTAACCCCAGAGATTTTAAAGCACCTGATATGTGTTAGCCTCTTCCCTATTCAAACAGGGAGTGAGAAGGGAAAAGGAAAAGATTTGTGTAAGCAAGTCCTGAGTAATAAAAAACAAAGTCTCTAATGCAGTGACAGGATATTGATATTTGAACATCGAATGTGAATTGAGAATATGTTTATCGATGACACTCCAAAGAAGAATGTAATATGTTTATAAAAACGTGTTCTTTCCAATTCTAGTCAATGTTCACACTGAATTTACATGATAAATTTTAGTGTCATGCAGTATTCAGTGGAATTAGTACAGAATCATCACCAGGAAAAGCTTCATGAAAACGTGTAATCATTGAGTGAGCCAAAGTATGTGATTCAGATTCGAACAGTCACCGTAATTGCTTTGCTATTGTTTTTAAGTAGAAGGTCAGTCTAATATATGAGATGGTTATGATATCACCAACACTTTTATAACATTTATCATGCTCAAGTAAGTGTGGTTTGTTCTGATGTTAACTGATGGCCTATTAAAACTAATTTGGAGCTGTTGTCAACCCTTGGAGTCTCTAAGCACATAAGCAAAGAACGAGTAGATCGTCCTTTCATTAAACTGGTGAAAATTATTTGTGGCATTGTAGAGTGTGTACTATGAAGATAATTATTTTTGTGTTTCTCAAGGCATCATTGGAATAATTGTATTCTTTGTGCTAAAACTGAGAGCTGTGACTCCAAACCAAAGGAAGGAAATTACTAAGAACTGATAGAGAAAGATGGTCCAGTATTGACTCTTCAGCCTCAAAGTGTCCATCTTAAATTTTTTCCCTCAAAACCCAGGATAATATGTAACTGCTTTCACTGATCTCAGTTATTCATTCATTCTTTTTTTTTTTTTTCTTTTGAGGAAGATTAGCCGTGAGCTAACATCTGCTGCCAATTCTCTCTTTTTGCTGAGGGACACTGGCCCTGAGCTAACATCTGTACCCATCTTCCTCTATTTTATATGTGGGATGCCTGCCACAGCATGGCTTGATAAGTGGTGTGTAGGTCCATGCCTGGGATCCAAGCCAGCAAACTCTGGGCCCCCTAAGAGGACCTCGTGAACTTAACTGCTATGCCACTGTGCCGGCCCCTATTCATTCATTCCTTTAACAAATATTTTTGAGTGCCTTTTATAGGCGAGCCACTGGAGGTTTAGAGCGACATTGGATAAACACAGCCCGGCAAATAAACAAGTAACAATGAATTGTACTAAGAAGAAGTGGAGAGTGTGTGAGTGTATAACAAGGCACTTAACCTAGTCAGGAGGTCAAGGAGGACATCGCTGTCCAAATGATGTTTAACTTGAGATCTGAAGAGTGTGTAAGAGTTAGCAAAGGGAAGCAGGGAGTGGAAGTAAGTAGATTAGGCCACGAACAAATCTGCTGTCTCCTTGAATACGCTCTTCTAGACAAATATTGTTTCTCAGATCCCTTGTTGAGCTGATTCTTCTGTCACAGTCGTGGACTTTATCTGCAAGCCTCACTTCTTGACTCCAGCGCTATAAGGTGCAGACCTCTGGAAGCTTCCTTCCTTATCCCAAGCCCCTGAAACACTGATAAAAAAGTGTAACCTTAGGAAGGGAATGGAGAGCCTTATGATGATCTCTAGAAAACTGGCAAGAGAGAAAACATGGCAGCCTTTTGTCGAGAGCCTTCCATGTTGGGATTTGGGGGAGTCTGTTTAAACTCTAGGCTAGCAGATCAAGTTCTATAGCAGAGAAAACATTAATATATATTAACCGATCATTAATTTGATGAATAAGCCTCTAGGATACAAAAAACAGCAAAAGGAAATAATCCAATGTGTTCTTTTTTTTTCCCAGTTGAAAGTATATTCAGAGCGATAGCGAACGCTCTACTATTATTACTACACTACAGCATCAATTGGGACCGGTGGCATGCAAGCCTATGTTGGGAGAATGAGGATAAATACTGGCTTCGGTTCAATAGAAGTTTTTAAACAAGTCAATCTCTATTCTGTCTATCTGATTACTCTATTTTTCTGTGTGTTCTAATCAAAGACATAACTCACTTTCACTCAAACCAAATGCTCCGCCAGGTAAATTATGAGTGACAGCCTGACTTGACTTCAGTCCTGGTTCAATATCACTCTGCTAACATGTCAGTTATTAGAGAAGGTCTGTGATCGATTTGTTTCATATACCCATTATTTTGATTCACAGTGATTTTAAGCATCAGAATTTCAAGTACAATTATATTCCATCTAAATCAACACCTCTAGCATTCTCAATCACCCACTCTTTCTGTCATTGCCACACATGAACACGCACATTCCTTATCATAACAGAGGATTTTACTTAAAAACTTTCCCTGGCGTGACATTAGTTTCAATATGAAAAATGTCCTTTTACTTACACAGACGTCTGTTATATATTCAGTAGTGAAAACCTACACTTTTTCTCTTATAATTTAAATTAGATAATTATAACAAATAATCTTATTTTCTTATGATTATACTTAATTCATGACCATCATGTTATGGCCATAATAAAGAGGAAGGATAGTGTTGTTGTATATTGAGTTTTCCTTTAAAAATCTAAAAAGGAAAAACTTTAGCCATGGCCAAATGAATCACACAAAATGATAGTAATTGCTTGGCCTGAACTAGTTTATATCAGGAAATTCCACTGGGTAGTAGACAAAATTCCCTGCACTAATGTACTTTGAAAGTGGGGTTTCTTGAAGTGGATTGAAGTATGAGAGCCTGGAAATATGCAGTGACTGTTTACAATATGTAACATAGTGTGATTTTATTGTGTATCTGTTTCACTATGAATCATTACCACTAACTAGATCTATTGGAAATTATGCCATAAAGTTTCTTACCACCTAACAATGCTTTTTATTAAAATTATAACTGAATATGTTGATAGGAATATGTAGAGTATATGATGTATGACTTGCAAGAATCAATACCTGGAAACTGGTGAAAAGTGTAAGGTTTTAAGCTCACAGAAATCAAGTTGAAATCATTCAATTGTTTATTTGAAGGCGTGATCATACTAAAATACTCTGTTATAATTTTTAAAATTCAGGAAATATTCCTCTGTATATTGTCAAGACAAACCAAATAACAAACACTACCATATAGTCAAGTGTAATATGCTTCCTATGTATGGGTATTATTTTGTTTTGTTCTTACCCTTGGGACAGAACATACACTCAGAGTAAAAGTGACTGTTCCTTTTTAATGATTTCATTAAACAAATGTCTTTTATCATTTCATCAAGCCTATGGATTTTATATTTCCTTTACATAGCTCAACAATGCAAATATTGGTTTGTAGATAAGAATTCAATTAACATTTCAAAGAGGTCAAATTAATTCCCTCTCTGACAGTAGCTGTTATTTCAGTCTACAAAGTAGAACTCGATTCTGTAGTACAAAACGATTTTTAAATCTTACCAATCACTTTGCTCATAAAAAAGCAGCACTGGTTCTTTTTAGTTGAAAAGTTTTTGAGCTAAAATCCTTAAATTTGTTTTAATATTGTTATCTTCTTTAAAAGGTTGTTATGAGGGATTTTGGTGTTAATATTTGTGGAGTACTTGGAAACATGCCTGGCGTATAAGAAATGCTCTATAAATATAATAAGAAATAGTAAAATAGCCAAATGCAAATGAATCATCATTGTCTGCAGTGTTATTGCTCACAGGATTCCAAAATCGTTGCAGGAAATCAGTGGCTTAACAAGGGCTAAGGACTGTAGGAATGTTCTGCCCGAGGTCCCTTCGATGTCAGTTGCTTTGTCAATAGGGAATTTTAAAACAGTAATAAAACTGACTAAAAGTTGGTCAGGCTTTTAACTATAACTATGCACAGGCAATTGTAAACAATGTCAGTGAGAAAATACTCCCCTGGGCTGGGGTCAGCCACTCCCTGTCCCCTTTGGTATGCAACTGCAGAATATAATAATAGGAAAGCCAATATTTTTTGAATTCTTAAATGATAAAACTAGTTTTAAGTTCCCCAACTGGACATGAAGTGCATTTATAAATCACTGTTTGGAGGCATTTATCAGATAAAGTATTTCCCAGAAATTTAATGATTATATGACTAGCATCATAAAGCTATTTACCAATAAATTAGCACTAATAATGTGGCTTTAATTGAATGCCCACCGATGTTTTTTCAAAACAAAACAACTATTCTAATTATTTATGTAATATCTCCCTTTTCCATTAGATGGTAAGGTCCGTGAGGGCAGAGACAAGGTCTAGCTTGTTCAATAAAATCCTGGTTCCTGGCGTATTGTTCATATTCAATAAATTTTTCTTGAATGTCGGAGTTAATACTAGTGAAGGTTAAAAAACTCTTCTTTTCACTTAGTCCTGCAATAGTCATAAACTTTCATTTTCATTTTTTTTTTTTTAAAGATTGGCACCTGAGCTAACAACTGTTGCCAATCTTTTTTTTTTTTTTTCTACTTTATCTCCCTAAATCCCCCCTGGTACATAGTTGTATATCTAGTTGCAGGTCCTTCTAGTTGTGGTATTTTTAAAACTTTTTAATTTTTTTTTTTTGAGGAAAATTAGCCGTGAGCTAAGATGTGCTGCCAATCCTCCTCTTCTTGCTGAGGAAGACTGGCCCTGAGCTAACATCCGTGCCCATTTTCCTCTACTTTATAGTGGGACACCTGCCACAGCATGGGTTGACAAGTGGTGCCTAGGTCCACACCCAGGATCCCAACCAGAAAAGCCTGGGCCGCTGAAGAAGAATGTGTGAACTTAACCACTGCGCCGCTGGGCCAGCCCCAAAATTTTCATTTTCTTAATTTAACACTGAGAGAAAGTCTGAGTTCCATTTTTAAGTTCATGTGCTATTGACATGTGGAATACAAAATAGGAATTAACAAAAACAATCATAATAATTTCTAACATGTTGATTACTTACTATTTCTAGGCAGTATTCCAGGCACTTTACATGTCTAAACTCATTTAATCTTCATACGTATTAAGTTCAATTTACAGAATAAATCCTTTTTTATGAATGATGGTTTTCATTGATGAAATATTACAATAACGTAAGAATAGAACAATGTGTTATGCAGAGGTGAAAAATGTGGTAGAATATGGGTTTAAATAAAAAGAAATGAGGATGGGTTGAAAGGTCGAAAGAGGGAAACTCCACAAATATTCATGACTCATAAAGACTAGGAAGGTGGATGTAGATTTCCTATCTTTGAACTTCAGTTCTTCTTTTACTTCTATATTTCTTTGTCCTTTCTTTAATTTTCCTACAAAATAGCAATGATACTATTTCTTAGAACCGATAGAGTCAGAGAAAGGTGTTTCTTCTTATGGTCCTGCACTGATCCTAAAAAATTATGGAGAATGGTGGTTAAAGAAGAACTTACTAACTGCAAGACCTTGGATAAGTTACCTACCTTTTCTGTGCCTGTCTCAGACTTACTTTATTTATAAGCTGGGAGAAAAATAAACATATTCTGTGTGTGCATCTATCCATTGCAAATTATTATGCTTGTTGATGCTTATATTGTCCCATTTGTGATCAGTGGGAACCTCTTTAGTTGGTGTCTTTTGACATATTGCCAGTAGTATTTGATGGCTTCCTTGCTATCTGGTACAACAAGTTCCAGGCTCATCTTTTATATTTCTTGACCCACATGATTAATCCATTTCTCTGTGGAATCTTGGCGCCTTTAGTGGAGAAAAGAAGTTAAAACAACAAGGTTTCAATATTTTCTTTGCTTAGGACATTGCACTGGATTTTATGAAAGTTATAAAGTGCTCTATTTTCAGAGAATTTATAGTCTATTTGATGAGATCAAAATTAAATACAAGAAAGATACTATTATGAAACAAATGCATATTTTAAGTGTTCTAGACAGGAGGGATTTCATTTGGGAATTGATACTTGACCTTGTGACTTGTTCAGGAAATAATTGCACTCATAGTTAGAAAAAGTAGAGGTTACTTCAAATTAGTCTGGTCAAAAAAGAGTTATGGATGTGATGAGATAGGTCTTTAAGGATGGGAGGTATTAGATATGGAAGCAATAGAAAGAATAAAACTGTTCCAGGCTTATAGAATGGCAGAGAAGACCAAGACCAGGTTCTATAGATTGGAAATCATTTTTATTGTTGTTGTTTGAATTGAAAAGGCATTTGGATATGGAAATAGGGAAATAATAATTTAATATGTATGAACAAACATAACTTGATAATAACACCTGTGTTGGATAGAAGCATAAGACAAAATAACAATAGTGACTTTCCCTGATTGGCAGTCATGTTAGGGTAAAACTAAGCTGCTATAACAAACAGACTCCAAATTACAATGACTTAAAAACTATAAGTTTCTTCTATGAAACAGATTTGAGGTGAGTGTTCCAGGTTTAGGGGGCACCTCTGCTCCTCATAGTCAGCCAGGAACCAGGTTCCATCTAAATTGTTGTTTCACCATCCTTTAGGGCAATGTCATCTGCATGATCAAAGTTGAGTCACTGCACATCCGAGTTCCAACCAGAAAGGAGGAAGAGAATGTAGTAGAGAGATTCATGGTCTCTCACATCTCAGAGAAGATGTAGCATGTGTCACTTCTACTCATACTCTGTTTGTGAGAACTTGGTCATATAGCTATACATAACTGCAAGGCAGCAGGTAAATGTAGACCAGCTGGGCAGTCATGTGCCCAGGTATAATTCTGTGAATATGAAAATGGTGGACAGCAGATTTTAGTGAAGAGCTAATAATGTCTGCCACACAGACGCATTATTAATGCTTCTTCTCTTTCACACCTCCTTGTTTGCTTGTTTTCATATTTTCCAAACTCTATTACTTTCAGCTGCTCCATTCATTTCCTTAGTTAATATGTCTCCTTATCTCTCCTGTCCTGAGCATTTTAATTAACTGAATGTATCAGGCAGGGTCCAGTGAGGAGACAGAAGCCACGCCAATAGTTTGAACATGGAAAGTTTAATATCATTAACTAGTAGCAGGATATTAACCAGTAAGGGGTAAAGAGACCTCCAAAGAATTCAGGATAGCAAATATAGAGAGTATCTACTATCTCCATGACTGAGACAGTATCTAAGGAAAAAACAAACTTGGGAGAGCCGCCACTACGTGGTTCTTACCCTCTCCACCAATACTGAGATTCAGACTTTATTGGAGAGGATGTGGCAGTGACTCCCGGATGGGAGAGTTTGTTGAGGTAATGCAGCCCAGTAGTAGCTAGCATGTAACCCTCAGCTGGGCTCCTGCTGAAACTTACCAGGAAAGGTGCCTGCTCGAGAACTCACAAAACTCACTGGACAGCTTCCCCTGGGGGTGCTGGCGAAACGTGCTGGAATGTGAGTACTACCGGATGTCCTCCACTCCACTGGTAGTCATGCCCTAAGAGAAAGAATTAGAAATTGCACCAGAAGCAAGAAGAAAACTCCTTCCTCCTCTTGGGTCCCCCCACCTCTACCAAAAAGGGTTAACCTCCTGCCAGCTGGCAAAGGAGATGTGTTTACAGGATCCAGATCCAATGTAAAGAAGCAGGACAAAAAAAGGTAGATTTGGAAGGGAAAGGCAATAAAGCACAGCAGGCATGCCGTGCCATTGGTGTATAATATGCTTGTTGTTTTATCACAATAAATTTGCTCATTTTAGAACTGAATGAGATGAAAAATGTCATAGTTTTTCTTCTCAATATAAATAAACAAAAACATCAAATAAATAAATAAGGTTGCTTTTAATTCATGGATAATCTTCAATCTGCAAATTTCCCCTCCTTTTCTCCCCAGTGTTGCAATGGCCCTCAACAAGTTCCTCACGCTTACATGCAGGAACCATGAAGGAAAATTTTGTCAGTTGGCTAAAGAATAATAGATGCCCACCTGCAAGTAGTCCTAGCTTTAAAAAACAAAGTCTGCAGTTCCTTTTTTTTCTATTTTCACACAAGCCAGTGTCTGCTTCATAGGATTGCTGAGACCATCTCTGCAGTGACCCTGTCATTATCAGTGTGACTAGTGAGAAAGCGAAAACCCAAGCTGCAGATGTGTTCCTGGAGCCATCTGGCTCCTTCAGAAGGTAATTTACTTACCTAAAATTAATCACATGCATACGAACTCCCCCCTCCCTTACCGTAACATATTCCTAAAACTGTTAACATTCGTTCCGTTGAGTTTACAAAAAAAAGCATTTCTCCTGTTCATACTGTTCTTTTGTTAATATTCATATGTGGTATCTGAGGAAAAGAAGCAACTCTCACATATCCTAGGAAGCAGGAAAAATCTGTTGATGAGATTTTTTTTTTTTAATCAAAAGCGTTCTGTTGGGCACGTTCAATCAGCGAGTTTGTTTTTTCTTTTAAGTAGCTGTAATAGTGTCACATTTTGAAGTAGCAATTTAGAGTTTGATTCCAAACTAGTTTCTTCATATGCAGAGTTCTGAAAGGTAGATTTCCAATAGGCTATGATCATCTTTGAAAATTTCAGGCTGTGCATAGACCTGCTAGCATTGAAGTTTGAATTCTTAAGCATAGAGTTACAATCTGCCATGTAGGTAGAATGAAGTAAGGCACGCCCTAAGCCTTTTATTTTTCATTGAATTACAATGAAGACAGTTTAATGTTGTGGGTGTGATGCTCTCTACTGCTTCAGTGATATGATTGTGGTAACTGTATCATTCCAGAATTTCCCTCCAGTAATCAGAGGATGAGTTAATTTATCATCATAACATTTTTATGTTATGAAATGCTTGTGGGGAATGCGGAGGTAACACCCAAGCACATCAGCTGAGTGGTCTTCAGCTAATGGTGGGCTTGAGTGGCATGGCCGCATAACAATATGACCTTGTTTTATAGGGCCAGAAGTATATAGGACCACCCATGGGTAAGATTCTGTTCTTGTGTAGGCTCATTCTTGAATCTCTTAAGACTGAAGATATACGATGCATTAAATACCTAGTACATTGCCTATATTCCAAAATATGAGCTAGTTCTCTGTTAGTAAAATTGGTTTATAAAGGCAACTATTGATTTTATGCTAGTCTCCATAATTTTCCCTGACTTACTCATACCCTATATTATAAAGATGATGCTCTTTTACATTTTTAACTTGTCAAAGTGTTTTCAAATAGCCTAGAAGTAAGAGCAAAGTGGAGAAACAGCTGTCCCTTGTTATTTTGTTTCCTGAATACAAATAGTCTTAAATTGCTGTAAATGGAAAGCCTGGAATGAATTCAAACACTGCTTGTTTAAATACACTCAGCCCGATGTTTGTGCGTTGGAACCTTTGGAGAGGGCAGCCCTTGAAAATGCTACACATTAACTTGTCGCACATGACAATATACGGTTATGGCTTCTCTTTTGTTTGTTAGGTACGGTCGCTTTGGTATTGTTCAGAAGTTTTTGTGACAGTAAATCACAAGAGATTTGAATTAAGATATGTGAGCAGCAGCATTAACTCCTGAGGCATTTAGTGTGATTTCTATTTAAACTCCTCTTAGAAAAACAAAAGCCCTTTTGGACTTACGCAGTTAGCTGAGTTCAGGTGGGTATTTCAGATTTTTAGAATATGTCAGGAAAGGAATGAATGAATACATCTAGTCTTTGCTGTTCTGGCTTCTGAGCGCTTGCCATGTGAGAAGTCAAGTCTATATGTAAAGGCCAAAGGGAAGTGATTCATTTGTTTTTCCTCTATAATCCATTAGTTTCAAGTGAGCCCTACTCTCAGAATGTTCTTAAATAGAGCTTTATTGACTATGTGGGATCCAAAGATTATTTAATGAATTCCTTCTGTATTTGAGGAAACAGCAGCACAGAAGGTTAAAGAAACTTGACCAAGGTCATGGACATCACATTTAATGGCACAGTCATAAATAAGTCCTTGGTGTTCAGACTCACAGTCCAGTGATTTTATCATAAAACCATCCTCACAATTCAGTTTAAGGATTCTCTGTAGTTGCTGTACTACTCTAGAGAGTAAGGGCAGTGTACTTACTGCGTAGAGTAAGTCTCTCACCAGCTTCCTCCAAATTCATTATTACACTATTGCTTAATATTGCACATTATTTTCCTGTTCATCTCACCCACAAACTCACTGCCTCATGCATATTGTGGGAGCCCAGGAAAAACTTGTTCTGCTCAGCCTTCTGAAGTTAAAACTGCTGTGATTTCACTACCTCATGGATTAGTAAAAGATGACGAAGCTACAGTACCAACCAAGCAGAAAGGAAGTAAAAGACTGAGGCCAATTAAGAAATTAGACTTATTTATTGGAGAAAATAATAATAGACTATGAGTTAAAGGTCTTAAAATAAAGAGTTGTAGACAGGAGATAGGAATCAACTGTTCTCTACCACCACCACAGATCTAGACTGGGAAATAAAGTAAAGCTATGTCATTAGACGTGGTCACAGACTATTTTAAGCAACATCTTGCATACAATATTGAGAGAACTGAATTCATTTCTTGACCTTGCTTTGTGCCTTTGGATAAACTGATGAACCTCTGTGAGTCTCAGTTTCTATTTCACTGAGTGGCTATGGCTATTAAATGAAATGATATGTAAAGTCCCTGTCTATCACAAGGCTGGCACAAGGTAGGTGCTCAATAAATGATTCCTATTTTTATTTTCTTTCATTCATATATTATCATTTGTATCATATAATTATAACATATAATATTGAATTAATAAATTATTTTAATTAATTTACTGGTATTTAATAAGGTATGTATTACTGAAAGGCATGAGCCATATTTGAAAATTCATTCATAAATTAGATTCTTCAGAGGCATGCTCCCCTTATTAGGTAATAATTTTCCAGGCTTTTGTAAACATAACAAAATATTCACTTTCACAGTAAAAATCCATGTTATAGGGAAATCTGTTTCCGTATAACTGACACAAAATACATTTAAGCGTATCCAGTCACCCTGATATTCTTGTCATCCTTATGCCCTGTGTTCATGCTTCTTCTGCAGTTCAACAGTTTTCTGACAAAACTCATCTTGCCTTCCCTGCCAAATATAGAACTTTTTGTCCGTCTTCTCAGAGAGAGAAAAATTTTCCTTCTTTTTCACAACTCACTGCTGTCCAACCCCTCCTTCTTGCCTTTTGCTGGTCTACATTCCATCTTCTGATTCTTTGCCTAAATGCATTTTAGAGTTCAGCAACCTCCCTTTCTCTTTTCTCTTAGCCCACAAAGCAACCTGAGTCCTTTCCATCCCAGTAAGACACTCCCTTAATCCTACCTAAATCACCTTCCCTCTTGTTCTCTTCCTCTAACCCACAAAACTCATATCATCTATCTTTGCAGTTTCTTCTTCTTCACCTTTAATATAGGCAGTCTGCTCTAATCTTCTTTTCTCTCAGTACAGTATTGAAAATGTCCTCTCAGAAATGCTACTAATTGCTGAACCCAGTTGTGTCTTTCCAGGCTTTGTCTTAGTTGATCTTCCTGCAGCATTTGATAACAGCTCATCTTTCCTTCTACAAAATCTTCCTTTGCATGACTCTCCCGCTACTTTTTCTTCATTCTTCTGCATTTAATTCCTATCTCAGTTTCTTCTAAGATTTTGTTTTCTTCATCACCCTTTAGAGCCTATGTTTCTTAAGGAACCATCCTCAGTGATTCTCATTTTCATGTGTAACGAGGAACTTTAACAGATATTGTTTCTCCAGTCCTGGCCTTTTTGTTCTAAGGTCTCAGCCTAGCCTTCCTAATTGTTTCCAGAACATCCACAACTTAGTCCTTCCCTTTTTGCATGCTCTTCCTTCAGAATTTACTTTCTTGATTATCGCAAGAAATATCTGCATATTTGTGGTCCTTGGTCATTGTAACATTCATTTCTCTCTCATCCTCACAACTAACTAGCCTCTCTTGTTACTGAACGCCTGCTGCACATTTTGCCAATCACCAAGGTGACAAGTTTGCAGCAGAGAAAGGGTTTATTCACAAGGCAGTCAAGCAAGGAGACAGGAGAACAAATCTCAAATCTGCCTCCCAAAAATGGGGTTTGGGGATATTTATGGTATAGAAGGGCAAAGGTGGTCTGAAGTTGGGGAATAGATAATTGGAGGTAAGGAGAAGTGAGGTGATTGATGATCTACACAAGTGTAGTCAAGTTTCATGGCTCTTCATAGCACATATGTTCACAAAATGGTGGCATCAGCATGATCTGTGGGTGGAGTTTTTGGCCCCTTGATGTCAAAGCGTCACCTATGGGGCATTTGCACAAGCTCAGTTGATGAGTCAATGGTCTTAACTGGCCTGAACTGGACAAGGTGTGGACTTTCAGTTCATGGAAAACTTAAGCACCCTTACCATGGTTACCCAAGTGTCAGAGATGGTATCTACAGGGTGGGCTTTAGTAATATGTTATCTAACTACTTTTGCAAACAAACAAACAACTGAGTATAGTTAAAGCAAGTCGACCCCTGGTTTCACTCTGTTCTGTCAGTACTATCTCAAAAATATCTGTTACATGTATTCTCTGGAATCCATTGATGCTGATATTGTTTTAACTCCTTGACAGAGGATTCTCCATTTTTTTCTTTTCTAATTCAGCTTTCATAACTCCAACAGCATATACTCTCCAAAGCAAAATCTAATATTATCTCCTACTCAGAAAACATTTGTTTGCTCATTACTGCTTACATAATACAGTAAAATATTTTTTATCATTTTCTGCAGTCTAGACTTTGTCACACCCCACATCCTCCAGGTAGTCTTTCAAGAATTTTCTCTCCTCCATGACTTTGCTTATATTGTTTCCTTTTTCTATCTATTTATTCTACTCATACTTCAAAAATACAGATCAAAAATCAGACTTTGATATGTCCTAATTAGATTACCTCCTTTATCTTATAATCATTCCTCCTAGCACTCATCACAGTGCACTTGGGTCATCTTCAATAAATATTGAGATGAATTACTACATGGTATGTACAAAATAGCACCTAGCGATATGATCTAGAAGCATCTAGAAGCATCCTGGGTCAAAAATATCCTGGCAGATTAGAAAGACTTTTTTGGATTTTTATTTTGTTTTATTTTTTTAATTATGACATTTCTCTCAATGTTATTTAGGTATGTAATGAAATGAATATTTTCAAATCAAAAATATGCAATTTTGTAATATGATAAGTCCAATTATCTATTTAAAGAACTTTGAAAACACATTTGCTGATTTTAACAAATCTACAAGGCAGGCTTAGCACATAAACAATATGGATTATTGTGAAAAATCTACCAGAATATCTAAAGGTGTGAATTTGTATAGGGTTATATTTTTAGGGATAACATTACATAAACTGTTTCTTTTAAAGTGAAAAATAAGTCCTACTTTTTAAGCTCCTTTAAAATTATCCATAATATTAAATACATCAGCTTTTCCACAAGTCTCAACTTGTTGTAGGAGACCATTGCAGCCATTGGTGCCTGTTTCACATTTGTATTATCTATTTTCAATCATTTTTTCCCTTTTTTAGCACACATTTCTATGTGAGATAAAAATTATTAATGTCTTCTCAAGTTATTCTCTTAAAGCATCATAAACAAGAATTATTATTAGGATGTTCTGACTTATGCATAAAAGAAATTCCAACACAAATTGCCTTAAACCTTTTATAATTTACTGGATTATGTACCTAAAAAGGAAAGGATTTCTGCTGGCACAATTATCTAAACTTTGTGCAGAATGGGTCAACTCAGAACCAGCTTTGTGGCCAGGGGAATACCATGTGCTGACTGGCTTGGGCCAGGATTACTGGAATTTACTAGAATAGAAAAGAATACTTAATTGTTTAGGCCAGTTAAAGCAATCTATGAAATGGAAGGAGGAGGGAGAAATCAATCCTCTCCAAATTACATGATTGCTGTACATAGTGGAAGGGTGAAATGCATAAAATGAATGTTGGGAAGACAAGTACAGTGAGCACCAATAAGATTAATTAATAACTGACTTCATTTAATGCTTTCGCTCTGAAATGTTCTACATAAGTCTGTGAAGAAATTTAACAGAAATCAATGAATTAATTAAAGTACTTCCATGTTATATCCAAAGAAAGTAAAGACTTATTGAACTAATTTTTAATTTAATGTGTCTCTAAATAAGCATAGAATTTGAGGACTGTTGGATATTACGCCAGACTATTTCCTGCTCTCTGTTAAAATCAATATCAAGTTATAGCACACTGATGAATGCCTAGGATTACAGAATTTATATAAACTTTTGTCTTTGCCCTATAGAAATTAACAACTTTGGTTGTGAGGACCACACCTAAACACATAAAACAGTTGAGGGATGATGCCATTTAGTGCCTGTAAAGTGCTACAGAGAATAGAATCGTGATGCAAGATAAATGCTCCCTCAAGAAAGGGAAGTGTCTTTGTTGACCAGAGGTAATGGAGATAGGCTTCTAGAAACAGTTGGGAATTGGGATGACTATGGAAAGGCAGTATAATTTGGATAAGTAGAAAATGGCATAAAAATCCATTCAAGTTAAAGAAAACAAGATAAGCAAATACAAATGGATTTGGAAGGCAGTCACAGTGACTATTGTGGGAGTGGGGCAGCTTGGGGATAGTTAGGTGGCAAAGAACAAGGAAGGTGATCTGCCTGGAGAGACCAGCCCTTGTCCGAAATTAGAGAGCATTTGACAGTTAAGATGAGGAGACACTATACCTAAAATTCTAGCATGAGGACAGGTTTCAAAAACAAAAATTGGTTAGTCTTCATCTGAGGGAAAACATGATCAAAGCAGTAGTCTTTTAAAAATTTACCTTAGACTCATACAAGTTCAGACACAGAGAGAACAAAGAGATAAGCTAAGGTTCAATCTGGGGGAGAAAGCACCAATATCTGAAATCCAGTGTGACAGGAAAGGGTAAATTCGTGAGTCTTAGCCAAAATCAGTTTCAGGGTCAAGAAGTTCAGAAGTGAGATTAGGACCTTTTACCTCTTACAAGGTATAGGACCTTGAATAGTAATTTTACCTCTTGAGATTTCAGTTCCCTCCTTTATAAAATGAAGGGACTGGCTTCAAATCCCTAGTACGTCTGAATATATGGTCCACAGATGGTAATTATGTCAACAAAATAATTTCTTTTATCATCTTCTTTTGCTCACTGTGAAACAGGTGGTATACGTTGATGGAATCACATGTGTAACCAAAAGAAAAAAAAAAAGATTAGTATGTAGTAATGTAACATTACCACCAGGTGTCAGATATTTCAACAAAAGTGAAACATTTTGAGAGAAACTAAAGTTTGTGGAATGGAGTGCTTTATCTGATAATTGTGAAGAAATAAAGTTGTGGTGTTTTTTTGTTTTTTTGTTTTTTTGAGGAAGATTAGCCCTGAGCTAACTACTGCCAATCTTCCTCTTTTTGCTGAGGAAGACTGGCTCTGAGCTAACATCCATGCCCGTCTTCCTCTATTTTATACGTGGGATGCCTACCACAGCATGGCTTTTGCCAAGCAGTGCCATATCTGCAACTGGGATCCGAACCGGCGAACCCCGGGCCACCAAGAAGCAGAACGTGCGAACTTGACTGCTGCACCACCGGACCTGCCCCAAAAGAAAGTATTTATAAGACGTGATGTTATATGGAAACACAGAGTGTAAGAGAAGTCAGTATATTCCTTTACACCTTGATTGGTGTTGTATGGATATTTGTAATAGAGATGTCAACAATACTTTGACATGCTGATCGAAATATACCAAAAGTGAACTCACAAAGAAAGTTACCCATACTTCACAACTGCACAAAACACTTACCCCCAAACATTCATTTACTGTCCTTTCTTCTCACCTCCCATCCAATTCTTCCCTCCCTCCATCTTCCCTCTCTTTTGTCCTTCCTTTCCTCCTCTCTTGCCCTTGCACAGTTGCAAATTCACACGCAGACACACCCACTCTCAAGGAAACATAAATTTCAAATCCACTTCTTTCAGTCAGATGAAATTAATTGAAAGTGCCTACTCTGTGCTTGTGCTGGCTGACTTTGGGTGACCAAAGCTGATGGCATTGTCCCTATCGTCTTCACGACAGTAGAGCTATCCAAACACCCCCTGGTTATTTTGTTACAGAATTTATCCAGGTTATGAATTTAGTCTAAACTGCTTATCGTATGACCCTCCTTAACGGTAAAATATGTATATATATGTAAATACATGTAATCTCTTCATTGACCCAAGTGTTCCATTCTTCAAATTCTTGAAGCAGTCCCAGTTGTTACATACATATAAAATTTTGTTTAGAATATTTGTGGTGGCTGTTTACAGAATTCTTCTGAACCAAAAAGTGGAAAATAACTTTTAGCATCTATTATGAAAAATTCAACTGTCTCTGCTTTTACAATTTTACAAGAACAAAGGACATTTTGCCTTATAAATAATAAGAAATTATTTTTATGATTGTCAATATATAATGCAAACTTAATGAATACTCAATCAGCATATTATTGAATTAACCACAAAAACAACTTACAATTTACATTTCCTTGCTAGTAAAGAGTCCTGAAAACTTTTCTCTTCTAAATCTTTAAAACTAACTCACAACAATGAAAACTGGGAATTTGTTTATGATGAGAAATCAAAAAATAATCTTGAAAAGATTCTGTTTACTATGGCAATACTGGCAAAGCTTAAATAGAAATTTTTTTTACTGTTAAAATTCTATATAACACACAAAGTGAGTCGTTTTTAAAATGAGAAATTTCTTTGAAAATATAGATATATACATATAAATATATACAAACAGAATAATATATACTACATTAGAAATCATAGGCTAAGCACTAATAGATAGACACATACAGAGTCACGCACATACAGAATTATATATACACAGTTTTTATTTGTTGCAAGATGATAACTGATGTGTATGTTTAGCTTGATAAGTACCACAATGACTCAGTAATACTTCTCCCAGGATCATATAATTTGCATTCAACATGTTAATTTGATTTCATCTGTCCTGAGCTATATTCAATGCAGGGTTTTTACCATTATAGGGACTTAGTCAAGTGTGTTGATAAACTTTTCTAACATAGCTCCCTTATCTTTGTGGTCTCTATTTTTCTCATTTAAACTGGTTTCTGAAAATTCATGATCCTAATCTAAAGAATAAATTATGTTTTCACCTTGAATTGACATTCTACAGCTCAAGACCAGGCCCCAATGTGTATAAAGCACACATAAGATTTAATTTTTTATCTTACAAGAAGTCCTTTGGAAGCAGCATGAGTAGATACCTTGAATTCTTGAATTTGGTACTAATGAGACTGAGCAATCAGCCCAGCTTTGGATCCAGCCCTGCCCCACATGATAAATGTGTCATAGGGAAAACCTCTGTTATATCCTATATTTAGTAACGATGATACCACTGGAGGATTCGTTTTTAATTATTACCTGCATTTGATCAATATTTATTTGAATAGGGACAGCAGTCATTCAGAATATATTTATGTGAGTGAATGAATGAATTTGAAGATATCATTAATGCATTATATATGAGTAATACCAATGAGAGATTCCCTACATGATCTTCTACTGTGCTTCAGTTCTCCCTGGTCTACTGATTATTAATTACTTCTTCCTTATTCTAATATGTTCCTAATAGCTAAACAAATATTTTATGAGATTTTCCCATTTGTCAGAAATTGAATTTATTCCCAGTGCCATATTGAATAAATTGAATTCTCCTAGCTCCACCATCTTTGGTCCTCAACAGTCTTGCTTTTGGCCCTTTTATGAGTGAGAGAATAATAATTCTCTGAACTGAATATTTTGCTCATTACTTTTAAACTGTATTAATTTGGGGTTTTTTTCTCCCAGACTTTATATGCAGTGTTCCTAAAGCTGAAGAGGCAATATTCTTTCACTTAACAAGATGTTTCCTTATGCTATACAATACTCAAGACATATCTTAGCTGAAGTTCACTTTTTGAGATTTGGCATAAAAATACCACATACTTTCTTGAATAGGGAAAGGTCTGGCATTTAAGTAGTTAGAATGTGTTCTGAAAAGGAAGAGTTCAGGCGGGAATCTCTTAAAGCATTTGACCATGGACCTGCCCTGGTGTCTTATGAGCAGTCAGTCTTTTAGCTTCTCTCAAAATCACATTGTATAGGTGACCACATATACTAAGCTATTCTATAATTATTTTTGTGTTTCCTTCGTTGATCTGTATCCAGAAATTGCAACAATGCCTCTATGGCATTGTTGTTCATTGTTATGGCTCTGGAGGCAGAATTCTTTTTAACTCTTAATCTACCCGTATCAGCTGGGGAATGTTGGATAGGTTTTTCAAACTCACTAATTTTAGTTTCTTTATCTGTAAATACAGTGGATAAAATGGTACCTCCCAATAGGAACTCTGTGAGAATTCATCTCACACTCAGTTCACAAAAAACGCTTAACACCGACTGCCATTGGGTATGTACTCAATAACCATCAGCTATTATCAGTTTTTAAACCACCAAACTAAGGTCATTTCTTAAATGTTTGAACACTTGCTTACTGCAACTGGAAGCCACCATATACATAACCTATACTTTCTTTAATGTAACAGACAAATGACGAAGACAAATGACATCATTATACACATAAATGGTAGATCATAGAAAGGTAGTCACTCAAGTTCTTACTTTCGAAAATAGAAAAGGAAAAAAAACACCTTACAGAAAGAATTCTCAAAAAGCAAAGAGGAGTTAAATGTTGAGAACTAAATTGCAAATTAAATAATAAAATGTTTAATGAGACAATATGCTGAGCACTGTAGGAATCCAGTGAGCTACAAGCCTTGGACCCATTCAAGGTAGAGTTTAAAGTCTAGTTGGTGAAATAAGGCACACGGGAAAATATAACTAAGAATTTATTGAGTTAATAGTGCTAAGGAATCTTACTAGATATTAACTACACAGCAATAATTGTTATAAAATTTTAACAGAGGAGTTGCCATTATGGATTTAGTACTTAAGAAAAGGCTCTAGAGCACTTGGAGAATTGACTCATCTTTGAAAATAGGTAAGATTCAAATAAGAGGGAGGAAGGAAGAAGTTGGGAAGGGATGGATACTGGGTATTCCATTCAGGGGGATAAACATACATAAACATACACACAAAGACACACACACAAGCACACGTGAATATATCAGTCCACCTGGAGTAAAGCATTTGTTTGGGTAAAAGTAACTAGCAATGCTGCAGAGTAGAAGTGATCAAGATTCTAATGGATTGATACTTCATTCTGTAGATAATCACAGTAATCAAATTTTACAGTAGAAAATGTCATCATGCGCAGTTCCTGAGTTGCAAGCATCCAGAGTTCTTTGATAAAAGTTTTCTAAAATAAGAAGAGAAAATATTGTAATTATAGCCAGAGCTCAAATATTCAAAGGGAAGTCAGGAGACAAAGGGGCAGGATGTGAGCAGCCCCAAGTAAAGGAAAGTAGGAATTGTAGGAGAGTACTCAAGTATGTTCCAGTTGGGACCCTCCTTTTGTTTGGGGTGTCTCTATTTATGGAAAAAAAACCTATTTTTTCTACCTTTATGACACTCCTTCAAGATTCTAAGTCCCTGAAAGAAATGTCTGATGGACCCAATATAAGACACATGTCGACTTCCTGACTATATATTAATGGTGAGTAGAAAGCCCTGTTCCTTTCTGCGGTAGCAGTAAAAGGAAGATGTGTAGATTTTCACAATACAAGATAACGCACAGTGAGGCAGAGATAATCCTCCAGACAGAAATAGGAGTGCAGTTAGGAACAGAGGAGAAGTGGTATACACCAGGGAGCCAAAAATAGAAAATGTCTACAACATAATAAAAACAACATTTTAGAAAACTAAAATCTCATAGCACTATGCAAGAGCCAATGGATCAGAGAAGAACCAGATAAAAACAATGACAGACATGTACTATCCCAGGTATACGGTGATAACATTCTGGACTCAAGGACACATGTGGCTCCAGGTGACTGGCAGAGCTTCTGATTTCCATATACTTCACGGTACACCTGAACATTATTCCTCTGCGTTTTTCAATGCCCCTAAAATTTGGTCTTTGTGATTTGTATAGGCTAACATCACAAACATAAAGAAGAAGCAAGATGGAAGATATGGAATGCACAGTTGTAGAAAACCTGTGCACTAAACTGGCCAGTGTTCACGGAATTCGTTTGGCTGAGGCCTGGTAAATTGCTTTTTTAATTTTTTGAGAGAGAGAGAGAATATTAACACTTCAGATATCCCTGTCGTCTCTTTTTACTATTCACGTAATAAATCCAATTTCAGCAGTCTTAAATGTGCTAATAAAAGACAAATGGTAGTTTTATAAAAGGTACCAGTATTAGTAACATATAACAGAAAGGGCCATTGGTGTTTTTTCCATGCCACCTAATTCAGCACATATGAGCAAAGGGAGGGCTTATTGGACATTGCTAAATACTCAAGAAAGAAGGACATCTTTCATGCATAAATCTAAAAATATCTTCTTAAGGCGAATGAAAAGTACAATTTAATCCACTTTTGTGTCTGGCAGCTAGCTGGAGCAGAAGTTGTCTATTTGCTACAGCTGATGTCTATCAGACTGCAAGGAGCAGTAGGTACCAGCTGAAGTCTGTCAACAGGGAGACCAGCATAAGGGCAACACGACAGTCAAAACAGGATGAAACCACAGTCTAAACAAGATGACATGAGCATTTGTGCAATTAACAGCATCAGCAAAAGGAAACTTGTGTTTGGAATATTCTGCCAGGAATCCAAAAAAGGCAGAATGCTTATTTTGCCACAGTAACGTTATGTTATATCTGGCTAAACAGAATCAGTGGCATGATGGAAAACAACGCGTAGACAGTAGTGAAGAATATAGTTGAAGCTGATGACCGAGCCCTAAGATTGCAAACCTTGCCGTGGCTGTTGCTGCTGTAAGCAGAGCCCACCTCAAACCTAATATTCATTCCAGTGCTTATCTACGAGTACACGCAGAGTGTCTATTGGTTGCTAACTTTGTGTCAGGCATTATGCTGGCTTTTTTTAATTCATTGATTGGTTTAATTTTTATAAGTGTGTGTGGTCCAAATTATTAATCCCATTTCTCAGATGACAAAATCATAAGGAACAGTTTTGAATACCGTTATAATAGAAGGACCAAGAACTGAGAGGTTAGATAATTCTAAGCTGAAACACAGGTTCTGCTAATCAAAAACTCCAGGGACTTTAGCAAACCGGGACTTGATTATTCTTAAGTAAAACATAAATTTTGGGCATGTATGAGGATTAAATGAGATTATCTATTGCTTTTCACACAATGTTTGACACGAAGTTGGTATTCAATAAATGGTGGAATCAATATTATTATTGTTGTTGCAGGAGTAACACGGTGAAAGGAGCTTTATAAATATTTTCTCATTTATGTAATTTTCATAGAAACTCAGATTAGTAAGTGTACTAATAATTTAAGCTGGTAGTTGTAGGTTGCTAACCATGGTAGACACAGTGCTAAGGATCTTCTATGTATTATCTTATTTCTTTGTCCCAGCTCTAAATGAGTGAGTTATGATCCCCATTTAACCGCTCAAGTAGCAAAGGCTCACGGAGGATTTGATTACACAGGTAATAACTCTACTTCAGAGCTTCAGCTTCTCCAATCCCATGCTCATTCCACTAGTTCATCCTTTCCATAGATTTGAAGATAACAAATATAAATAGCACTGTTTACTACTAACCTAAAAAGTAGAAGGTGAGTCAATCTTTATGGCATTTCCATTTAAGCCATATACAAGTATCTTATAATTATGTTTGTTTTTTAAATGCCATCGATCACAGCCTTTGCTCACAATTTTGTCCTTAATGATGATTTAAGTTGTATTTTTAAAAATATAAAATGTTTATTAATATCATGTGCTATTCAAAATCTGCTTCCAGAAACATCTTTGAGAGGTACCATAAGACTCAAAATAGAGTCCTAGTGCATCTATAGTGCATTACATTGTTGGCACCGTAAATATTTTATGAGTATTAACGAGAAATTTAAAGCATTACTACCTCTTGACAGGAATACAGGGGCACCGGCCTCTGTGGTGGGTGGCCTTTTCCTTAGCTCAGTTCCCTTTGCTACTTCTTGAGGACACAGTTATAATTCCTGCCACATTGTATTTGTATTCTTATTGAGCTATTCAGATTTGCAAGATTTTTACATCAAAACTCTTGTGATAGTTTAAAGGTTCGGTGAAATTGCCCTTCTCTGCCTGTTCTGAGCTCTTGATGCTGCTGGAGACCAGAATGGACATCATCTGGTAGCCTTATTAGAAATGCAGAATCTGGGGCCCCTCCCCAAACCTGCTGAATTAAAATCCACATTTTCACAAGATCCCCAGGTGATTTGCCCGCACATCAATATTTTAGAAGCATTGTTCTGGAAACCACAAGCTCTAAAAAGCTGTGATTTGGCTAGACATAACTTTCATATATAGTGAGAATAGGAAATGATTTCGGTTACTCTGTTCTTGTAATGAGAAGAGTCGGATTGCAGGAGGAAAAAGAGGAGAAAAAGAGCTGGTATCCTTTCACGTGTAGAAAATAAGATGGAATTGTTGAATTGTATCATCATTAAATGTTGGGGTTCAAAATTTAATGGGTTTAGGTTATTTTAGTGACTTAGTGATGTTAATCTCCTTAGAAGCATTCTGGTTCCTTGTTGCTAAGGGACTTAGGCATTGTTTTTTTGTTTCCCCAACACTTACATCATTTGAATAAATAGCATGTTTATTTGGGGTTAAAATGCTTCATGCAACATTGTTTGCAATTGAGAAAATATGAGTTGGTCTTGGTACAACTGCGATGAATGATAGTATAATCTGTTGGGAATATAATATGGTTTTTCAATCATCCTGTACAGATTTCGCATTACCAACCAGTCTTAATATAAATTCTTCTGGATCAGTGAGAGTTTCATGCCAATAAATTAGAATATATGGAAAGATGTATGTACGTAGTAAACCACATACGCAAATTAAACTCCTTAATCAGGAGAAATGGTTTCTCACATCAAGGCTGTGGGTTTCAGATCATGAAGCAGTAGCAAGTGAAAACCGTGAACGGTTTTTTAAGAAAAATGCTTCAATTATCTATTTTTACATTACGTACTTAAGCTCCCTCCTTTTCCTCAATGGTTTTCCTCTGAGTCTCACTTCTAGCCTGACCCTCAATCAAACTTAATTCCATAAGTGTTGTATTTGAAATAGAATTTGGGGGTTCCTTTTGCATATACCTTATAATTCCAAAGTTATCTGTGTCTGGAAAGCAGAAGTCACCATCAATTCGTACAGGATTCTATTGTCCCTTCTCAGTGTTCAGTCAAGAGGTTTGCCTCCCCCTGTGGTTTCTTCCTTCTATGTAAGACGATGAATTGGGGATTGCAAATTTAAAAAGCAGAAGAAAAGACATACTACGAAGCCAAAAAGGACCTCTGAAAGATCTTTTAGACAGTATCCAAACTGTTTTTAGCCTGAACCTTGCATGAACATGCTCAGATTGATGAAAATGTAGTCAGCTTTTTTTTTTTTCTGGAAAATTACAAAATCCAAGATGTCATGGCCTGGCAGAACCTAATAACCTTGGCTTAAAACAAGAGTTAGATCTCCAATACTCTAGTTAACAAAATACAACTTTTGGATTAACTAACAATTTAAAAATGCTTACTTCTCATTTGCGTTCTAGATGTTGGTCTTAATACTTTTTGGTTAAGAGATTAAAAAATCCGAGGCCGGCCCAGTGGTGTAGTGGTTAAGTTCATGCATTCTGCTTTGGCACCCTGGGGTTCGCTGGTTTGGATCCCGGGCATGGACCTATGCACCACTCATCAAGCCATGTTGCATCCTACATATAAAATAGAGGAAGATTGCCACAGATGTTAGCTCAGCGACAATCTTTCTCAAGCAAAAAGAGGAAGATTGGCAACAGATGTTAGCTCAGGGCCAATCTTCCTCACCAAAAAAGAAAAAATAAATAAGGAAGAAGAAATAAAAAATTCAAATTCAATTTAACATCTTTTAATAGAGTATGTTATCTAAGTCCTTAAAATTTTTTAGATCCTTCAATAAGTCTACAAAATGTGAATATAATGTCTGTAATTTGAGAGACTATCACCTTTATAAAAATTTTCAACAACCAGTATTAGTATAGTGATTTAAAGTCACTATGTATTTTTACATAAATTATCCCAATTATTTTTATTTAATTGAACTAGATACTGTTAACATCTCCGTCTTTCAATGAGATTCAGAGATATAGCATGACTTAGCTTAAGATCTCAAAGTTAGAAGGAGTGGAACTGGGATCCAATCCCAAGTGTTGTGTGCCACATCCTTTGTCCCCAGCTCCATACTGTTCTCACCCCATTTAAGTACTAAGTCTCTTGCTCCCCTTCATCCTTGCAGTACATTGTGTGCACAGTTTTAACTTTTTCACTTCTTTCCCTATGGGGCTTCAGACTTTCTTTAATCGTGTTTATGCATAGACAGCATCTCCTCACTTTTCTAGTCCTTTAATTTTTTTCAATCAACACAGTAACCTTTATATTTGCCTCTTGAATTTCATCATAATTAATTCTAAGAACTTGTGGAATTTCCTGAGGTAATTTTATATTCTCATTCTTTTCCTCTGAGGTGCTAGGGATGTCACATTTCACAATTTATCTGCAAAATTAATGATCATCTTCACGATTCAATCATCAAAGTCACTGATTAAAATGCTCAACCATAGGTCTGGAACCAACCACTGTGGAACATTACTTATGTCACCTGAATGTGGCAATGGCCCACCAAATATAACTCACTGACTATAATCCTATAGCTGTGAGCTGTAACCTAACGGTGGTTGAACAAGACAATGTATCCTAATTTATTGATGACTTTTGACATGTGGTACAGAACCAAAACCTTTATGAGATTAAACTGTATTGGATCTATTGCTTTCCCTCAATTGGTCATGTCTGTAATACTATCATAGGTGCAATTGATCATAAAGGGTATACATATATACCTTACTGGGAATTAACAAAGTAATTATTCTCCTGCACTGGTAATTAACAGAATAGTTATTCTTTGCACATATACTAGTCCCTGGAAAAAATATTTTACAAACATTGTTCATAGCTTGTTGTAATGAATATGATACTCTGCCCAAATTTCACTATGCAAACGTTTGTACTAGGTGAATTATGTTCATAATGTGTACGTGATAAACATCTTAACATATTTAGAAACCTAGAAACCTGAAAGATGAATGGACTTCCTGTGTTTCCACTTTTGTGTCTCTAAATGATAGTTCGAATAGTAGATACTTCGATTTACTGTTAATGCTGGTACCTTGTTATTCTCAAAACTCATTACTGTTGTCTGAGCCAGAAGTGGTTTTAGAAAAACTTTCCTCTTTATATTTGTACCTATTTAGTGGTCCTTCTGAGATCACATAAGCCAAAATAGCCCACATGCTTGCACTCACTAAACTGTTCATGGTTTCTTATTCTTTTTTTTTTAAATTATTTTAATTCAAAAGTTCAAGTGGGCCAACCCGGTGGCACAGAGGCAAAGTTCACACCTTCCGCTTCATCAGCCTGGGGTTACCAGGTTCAGATCCTGGGTGGGACCTATGCACCGCTTGGCAGGCCATGCTGTGGTAGGAGTCCCACTTATGAAGTAGAGGAAGATGGGCATGCATGTTAGATCAGGGCCAGTCTTCCTCAGCAAGAAGAGGAGGATTGGTGGCAGATGTTAGCTCAGGGCTAATCTTCCTCAAAAAAAATGTTCAAAATTAGTTTTCTCCATTTTCACTTGACAGAGTCGATCTATATCATACCCTCAGTTATCACTGCACTCTACTTTTTGACCAATACCAGTCTGCTTCTATAATTCAGTTCAGATGCTGGCTGACCTTGTGATTCACAGCTTTCCTGGAACTTAATTAGATAATTGAACAAAAACCAACTTATTCATTCTCTGTGGTCCCTCAAGCTGAAAATGTCAATAAGAATTCTCCTTTACAGAAGCAAATTCAGGGTTAATTTAGAGCTATTCGTCTGCTTTGTTAAATATGCCAAATACACATTTGGTTGTGCCCACTTGTTTGATTTGCTACTGTACAAAAGTATGTTTTTTTTCATTTATCAATCTTTTGATTGGAAGAAGATGTGACAAAACATATACATTGCTCCTGTTACATCTTCAGAAATAGAAAAATAACATTTAAATGCATTCCAAAAATTTTCTAGAAATACTTATGTAAGGAATAATGATATCTTATTTCACTTAAAAATTTGAAAAGTAAATATTTTTCAAAGAAATTGAAATAATATTTATCATAGTTTGCAGAGATGGGGCAGTGTTGATCCCAAGATGTGCCGATCAACTATCAGAACTAGTTGATCAGGCCAGGCTTGAGTCAGTTTACCTTATCTCTGGGTAGGGTCCTCATTTTGCAGATTCTGAAACTACATGTTATCAATACCCAGGAATTATCAAGCTCAGCGAAACATATAAGAGGCTAATAGAGAAATCAGAGTGACACATCACTAATTTTATTGAGACACAACTGGTCGGGAGACCACATACTTGCAGTCACATTTTCTTTATAGAAAGGCAACACTGAAAAAAAATTTCTTGTAAGAAATCTACTTGAGTGAGCATAGAGAAGGAAGCCAAGGAATTTAGATAATCTGAAAATTTCTCAGCCAAGGGAGCTGAAGACTATGGCTTTTGCCAGTATGACTGGGTATTCTATCTGGGCAACCTCAACTGTTTCCACATTGTTCAAAGCTGGATGTTACCTTCTCTCTGCATATTGTTCCTACCATCATTTTTTTGATAACTTCTTCATTAAGAAAAAGTAATATAATTATCATGCAGGGATTCCAAAGTGCCTGTCCAGCTTGTGACAAAGCTTTTATTGATACGTAGTAAGATGGTGGTGAGAGAATGAAAAATTTTCTTTCCTGGGAAGAATTTATTCTGAGATTATATTTCTCGTTTATTAATTTTTACCTTTTTAGTATTAAATGTTCTTTCAGCCATGAAATTAAGATGAGAAGAGATGGAAATATATTTTTAATGATTACATTAAGAAAATAAAAATTAGAAACCAGATGATGGTCCCAGAATTAAAGAAAACAATTTTGATTGCAATAAAAATCTCTATCTGGAAACTACCAATCCATGCCATTCCCTTCTCGTGCTATAGAGCCAGTCATTGTGTAAAGCAACACCTCATCTCTTGATTCATGCTTTTCTGTTCCAGAAACAATTTGGTCACCTAATTATGATATATTGGACAGGTGAAGTGCTTCTACAAATAAATCTTATGTTGAATGAAATAGTTACGAGTTGGGGGCTGCCTCGTGGTCTTTGCTATGCCGTGGCATACTGGGAAATGATGCTGCTAAATGTCTAACAACAGGATGGGGACAGGACGACTTGATTTGTAACATTCACTATTTCTATGGTGTAATTACTGGCACTATGGAGGATTTCAAGTTACCAAGGTGATGTCTCTTCACTGAACCTGGAATTGAGATCAGCTGAGCAAGCTGAGTTGGTACAGCCTTCAGCAAACCACTGCTGCTATGAATCTCACTATTGTGGTTTTATTAGAAGCATGTCAACATTCCCCATTTGGCAATATTCCTCGGTACTGGACTTAAAAGAATGAAAATAGTCCAATGTAAATAAATCGAAGTAAAACTACAGAAAGTTATTTTAATTGTTATATTAAATGACATTTTTACCCAAGTTTCATCCCATCTGTTTCCTAAATGACTCTATACCTGGGGCAGTAGAATTTCGATAAAGTTATTTACCATCTCATTACTTTCTGGCTAGTAAAATTATGCTATAATACAGACATTAGATATGCTCTGCAGACATTAATTTCCCAGCAGGGAAATAACTTAGAAATCTGTTCGAAAGTCAAGGAAATGGCTTGTTTTAAGCATCATATCTAATATTCCTAGTGGATGCTCAGTGTGTATTGTGGGTGGTGATAGCAAATGTCTTGGAATCTCTTATTTGGAAAAGAAATTTAGGGGAGAAGTAGTGCATTTTCCTTTCCAGATCTACGTGTTCTCCCAGACTCTGATTTTCTTCTTGCTTCTGTACACCACTAATTTTGCAGCTAACATTAAACACAGAGATACATAAGAGGAACAAAAGAGGGCTTCCATCCCCTGACTTCGAAACTGAAAGCAATTCTAATATAAAAGATCTCCCAAAATAGAAATAATAAGACATTATAAATGCTAATTTGAGAATATCATAATTTATATATCATTTTCCCAAAAGAAAAACACTAAAAAACCTATTTATGCTTCGTTGCAGTATGATTTTATGGTAATAAATAGTACATGCAGCATAGTATTATGGTGAGAAATAGTGAGCTAATGTACAAAAATTATTTAGAAGCAAGGAGTTGACATTCGATTACGTATTTACTGTTAAGAGTAGTAGGCACAATATAGTATCAAAATATTATGTTGTTCTTTTACCTTTTATGTAGACAAGATTAAGTTAGGCAATAATTTGGAAACCGTTTATTTTGTGCTTGGCACAGCACTAGCTCTTGGAATACAAAGATAAGTATCTTTATCTATCTTTAAAAGCTCTTAGTTTATTAAGATTTTATGACTAAAAATATAAAAAGCTAGACTTAACTTTATCTCTTTAAGTCACATAACATCTTTTCCATTATATATATTCAATAAAACAAATATTAATTGAGCAACTACTATAGCTTAACTCTGTGGTAAGTATTAAGTAGGAAAGAAGCTGGAAAAGCCCCACCAATATCCCTCTAGCCTTGCCCCGTCATTGGGCTCTGCCAACTTCCACATGCCTAGGAAATAATGGGAGTTGACAAATATTTTAGCTCTCTCACGTGGCACCACCCCTCCCCCCAAACTGGGATAACTCTGAAATATACATGTTTAAAGTGTATCCTAGAATTTTCCTCGGAAAACTCAGCTCTGAGGCTCACAGTGTCTGGCTTGATAGTGCTCTTCATTACTACCTCACCTTCTCTATATTACTCCCCTACTGGTGTTCTGCATGCCTCCCAGATAAACTACCTGTATTCTAATCCTGGCCTCATGGTCTGCTTCCAGGCAACCCCAAAAGAAAGCACCAAAATAGGCTTACAATTTCATGAGGAGATCATGCACAGGGAATAGAAAAACAAAATTTTTTAATGACTTACAAAATTTTAGGATATTCTGGCAAAAATACTACCCTGAGAATAAAGGCATCTGAGCTCTGGTCTTCGCTTCTTCACAAACAAGCTCTGAAACAAGGATGCTTGTCTTCCCTGGACTCAGTTGTCTCTTATCTGTCAGTTGAAGGTTTGGATGGTTAAATGATCTAGAATCTCTCCCAAGGCTAACTTTATGATTCTAAGATTAGAAATCCCTAGACTGTTAGCCTCCATAAATGATTTGTAACATTTTCCAAAAATGAAAATTTGGGTGCAGATAGATACTTCTTAAGAACCTAAGAACTTTTGTGTGTGCATTCATCCACTCACTCATTCATTCAACAGAAATTATTAATATCTGCTCTATATACGGCAGTTTAGATCTACATTGTCCAATAGGCAGCCAACAGCCATGGGTGATTAACTTTAAATTTGAATTGATTAAAATTAAATAAAAATAAAAACTCACTTGTTCTGCCCCTCTAGCCACGTTTCAAGTGCTCAGTAGCCGTATGTGTCTAGTGCCCACAATATTGGACAACTGTAGAATATTGCCATCCTTGCAGAAAATTATATTGAATAGAGCTGCTCTGAATGACCAGAAAGTAAATCAAACTAGCCTTCAAGAAATAGTAACTAAAATTCAGTAAAATATCAATTTGTGATTGGCTACAGTTGCTTCCAAGTGACTATTTTCAACGACATTCTTTAAAGTCATTTAGATGTAAGTTTCCAGGGAAGACTTCATGGCAGACAGAAAATCTGAAAGTTAGGCAGAAGAGTTGCCTGTTTCAGGCTTATAAGCCTTTGAATAGAAACAGGTCAGAGAAGTGGTTTGGGGATATTGATTAGACTTAAATTAATAGAGAGAGGGCCCAGCCCAGTGGCACAGCAGTTAAGTTCACATGTTCCACCTCGACAGCCCGTGGTTCACTGATTCAGATCCCGGCTGTGGACCTACACACCGCTCATCAAGCCATACTGTGGCAGATGTCCTGCATATAAAGCAGAGGATGATGGGCACGCATATTAGCTCAGAAGCCAGTCTTATTCAGAAAAAAGAAGAGGATTGGCAGCAGATGTTAGCTCAGGGAGAATATTCCTAAAAAAAACTTAATAGAAATAGAAAAAATACATACAGCAAAATCATAGAATAGTCAAATAATACTCCTTTAAATATATCCTTACTACCATTATATTTAAAGCTCTTCTAAATATAGTGGTTGCAAGAATATATAGATGAGAATTATAGAGACAATTGAAAGATTTTGTCTCCTATATTTTAACTTTCTTAATTGATATAAAGGAAAACTATTTAGAATAGTAAAGGAGAACAATATTTTTTTTAAAACTTACTTTTGCTTCAAGTTTCTTAAGATTTATTTTGTCTGTCATCATATCTTTCTTGTTTGCTTCCACCATAGTGCCTAACAGTGACTAATAAATATCTATTGGATGAATTCATAGATAATCATCCCCCTTCTATTCTTGTGACTTCAATTTCCTCATCTGTAAATGAGTTAATAATATTATCTACATCATGAGGTGACTGTAAGAAGTAAATGAACTAAATAAAAACACTTGGAACAGAGCCTGGTACGTAGTAAAATCTCTATAAGTGTTTGTGAATATTGTCGTTGTTCCTATTGTTGTTTTCAGATACCATTAGGCTATTTGAGATCCATTAAAAATAAAATCTGAGTTAAGATTTCCAGCTACATAATCAGATGAGCCAGTAAAACTATTATTGATAATGAGGGAGCAAATCCCTTTGTCTCTCCAATGGGACACTTAATAGGAAGCTTTTCACTTTCCTTGTCAGTTGCTTTATTCTCTTTACAAAACTGGAGAAAAGTATTTTGGTGAATGTTTTGTTATCGGAAATAGGTGTTAGAGAATATTCTTCTCCATCCTACCCTATGAATATGGATTTCATTGCTTCGTCCTTCTGCATTTATTATTAGTTAAAGGGAAAGCATCCTTGTTGCCCAGATATTAAATAAGTGCCGCATCTAAGACCCTGAGCAATTTAAGCCTAAATCCTGACCCCTTAATAGCAGAGGCTCCACTGCTATGTTAGTCTAAGGAGGATCTCTGTATGTTCTAGATGTGTGGTAATTATGTTGACTTGCCTAAAGGAGTATTATTGAGATCATGATGTCATCTCAAGGGTAATGGATGCTTGAGGGTTGTTGAATATTTAATTTGTCAGAAGAGGTCAAAGGAAAGGGATGTTATGCTACTTTTCAAGTATTTTAAGAGAGAGAATATGAGAAGCTCAAACAAACCTATAAAAATAACTGTTGGAAACCTCCAAATACACAACCCCAATCTGAAAGAACAGTGATATCATGTTAAGAATAACATATCTATGGAGTGACTAAATACCTTTCATTATTTTTTGGTAATTACAAAATTTGCTTTAGTACATACGTCTTCCATGTATTCTGCCTATATGCTTAGCAGCTGGAGTTGTATTCACTAGTATTATAAAATAGTGTCATAATTATTATAAATATACTAAAAATGAATCTGTAGGCATGTACGTAAAAGCATTATCAAGGGTTTCCTGTGAAAATAGACATAGTTACTAAAGCAACTGAGTAAATTTGAAAGAATTGTGTGCAAAGAAGTAGTATCTGAGTGACTACTTTTCTAGGCAATAACATTTATTTTTGAATTGATATATATATTGAGATTTACATCTTAAAATAGCATCCAGGCCTCATCACACGCTTGAAACTAGTATCAAGTAATTTTTTTACAGACGTGTAATCCCACATTCTTACTATTTAACCCTTGGAATATAATAAAACTTTCTGAATATTTAATTTCCTTTTCTCCCTTAGGCTGATATTTTTTTAAATATTTCCAAGATAATGGAAATGCTGACAAGGTACAAAATGACTAAAAAGGAGTTGGTGAGAAGGCCACTTGGGACTCCAAATGTGTTGCTTTTCAAGAGTTACTGGGGCTTAGATTATAATCACAAATTTCAATCTAACACGTATATTTATTTTTAAAGTCTTGTTCAAAGTGATTATTAGGTCTTTCTATGTACACAATTTGAGAATTAACAATGTTTAATTTCTACATTTGTGTCATTATTCAAATATGGGGTAGTTATCCAAGATTCATGGAGCATCAGGGATCCACGGATGGCCTTGGAGTGGAGGCAATAATAAACCCCTGGATTTATTGTAAATTTGTGTATGTGTGCAGTTTTGGCAGGAGAGGGTTATACCATTGATCAAATTTAAAAAGTGTAGCATTGGCCACAGAATTTTAAGATATAAAGTGTAACTGATTGGATAAAAACCCAAATAATCAGGGGCTGGCCCTGTGGCAGAGTGGTTAAGTTCGCGCGCTCCGCTGCCGGCGGCCCCAGTGTTTCGTTGGTTCGAATCCTGGGCGTGGACATGGCACTGCTCATCAAACCACGCTGAGGCAGCGTCCCACATGCTACAACTAGAAGGACCCACAACGAAGAGTATACAACTATGTACCGGGGGGCTTTGGGGAGAAAAAGGAAAAAATAAAATCTTTTAAAGAAAAAACCAAATAATCAAAGGCCACTGGAAGAATCATCCCTAACTATATCTATACTATATATATACTAACTGTATCTAGTACACAACACTTTAACCTTTAAGATATGTTCTTTTATTCTATGTATACATTAACCCATACTTTTCATAATGTGGCATATTTTCAGAAATGAATTATTTTGGATTAAAATTTTATTTCTTAAATTTATTTACCTGGAAAATTCACATGACAAATATCTTAAAAATGCAAAAGGATGTAGAATGAAAAGAGTGTGTATATATTCCCAACCTGGTCACCTGTAGAGAGGCAGTCATTGCTTTGAGCCTCTGCATATCCGTCTGGACAGATATACAGATAAATGGATAAAGAGAAAAAATAGATTCTCTCTCTCTGTCTCTCTCATATTAAAATTATACACAAATATGATACACAAAATACTGTTCATATTGTTACGTATACTACATATACATAAAATATTGGATGCAAAATTGTGTCTTGACTTTTTATTCAAAAATACATTTTAAAGATCAGTCCACATCAGTACTTACAGAACTACCACATTCTTTTAATGTCTGTAATTCATTCTATGGATGAACCATGGTTTATTTAACCTGTCCACTATTAATAGACATTTAGATTGCTTTCAATCATTTGCCACTACAACTATGATGCAATGAATACTTTTGAATGAGGTAAACTTTTATAGGTTCAATGCCTAGAAGTGGAATTGCTGGTTCAAATGGTGCATGCATATTTAATTTTCCTATATTAGATAAATTATGCTCCATAGCAAATGTTAGCAAACTACGCTCCATAGACAACACAAATTTACACTTCTACTAATAATGAATGAACGTTATCACACTTTTGAGAACTCGGCACCACTTACTTTGGTTCTGTCAACCAAACCCCATGGATTGGGGATACATGCAAATGAATCTTCTTGTTAAATTTGTTGGCATAGTTGAGGAATGGTAACTGAGGGCTTTTTTTCAGATCTCTGCAAGTCTCTTCAAGTGCCTCATCTTGTAGGAAAATGCAATGTCTGCTGTGCCAAACATTTAGTTGAAATCTTATGATTATTTAATAAAATGCAAGCCCAAATCTTCTTGGCCTCATGATTTAATTACTATTCAATTATTACTGATTTATTCAATTAATTAACATAGAAATGTTCATTAGTATTAAACATGTATTTATTTAAACTATAAACTAAAAGAGAAAAAGATCCCTATACCCATTTAAAAGATTGCATCAAAGATTATAGCCATTTTAGAGTCTAAGAGGTAAGCCAGAAAATATCTGAACCAAACAAGAACTAAATTGTGTTTGAGAGAATAATCACATATTCAAAGTGTAGCTTTTATTGCTTCTGTGTGTCCTTTCTTAGCCTATAAATGAAAATGCTGAACTGCTCCAGGAAATGTCATGTTTTTGTAGCATTCCAACCCTGGTAGTAGTCAGGAAGCACTAAAAATGCTCATGAAAACTGTATTCCACAAATTAACTGAAATTCACACGTGGTTAAATAAGTAAGCTAACAGGGCTGAGCAAACATTTTATATGGTTTCTCATTACTAAACCTTGAAAACAAATCCATAGAAGCAGTTTGTTATCATCCATTTAAATTATACCCTCAAATTTAATCAAAATCTTTTCTTTAGGGCAAAATAGTCCGTTGTGCGTGGATGTTGACGTAAATGGTGCTGAAAGAATGGGGCAGACGTTTTAAGCACGACTCAGATTGTTAATGACCATCTTTACACGTGGCTTTACCATGACAAGGTGATAGATGTTTGGTGTCACTGTTCTCCACAAACCACAAGAAAGGGCACTGCTGGTAGATACTGAGTTCAAATCTCAGACCTTTGCAATCTGTACTTATAAAACAAATGTTTTCACAATATAAAAGAAATAGGTCTCTTTTGATAAGATTACATAATTCCAAGATCAGCATCCATCTGTGTATATATTTTTTTCTTTTAGCTTATGTTAATGGCTTTATTTGGCAACTTAATGTTTTCCTTTTTCCTCCTAACAGCAGGTGAAAGAATTCATAAATCTGCCATGAACAGTTGCCAATGAATATTCATATCTGGGATGTCTGATTGCAGCAGTTTGACATTTTTATTTGATTTCCATCAAGAAAAAGAAATGCTTTGTTTCTTAATTCATAATGCATTCTAACCGGTTTCTGCACATTATACCACTGGTTAAGTTATTGCAATTGTTGGTATCAAAAAACTAATTTACAAAATAAGAATATTTGATATGATATAGAAAAAAATGTGACTAAGAATTAGTCTCACAAACTCACTGAAAACAACATATCTTTGTGTTTTATTGTCTAATTTGTAAAAATATCTATCTATCTATTTAGATAGATAGATATCGATATATATGGAACACCTTAATTTCCTAGTCTGATATTTTTTCTATGATACATGCTGGTATACCCTGCTGGATGAGCTGATCAGGTCCCTGTTGACATAGGAGCCCTATGAGCAGATAACATAAGCTTAATGTCATATGTTTTCTATCTGTCATTGTTGTATGAACAAGAAGACAGAATTGGTTTAACCAGAGCTCACTCAGGCTTGGTACAATTTTAGTGGATATTTATGGTTATCTGCCAAAAGTCAAGACATTCACAGCAATAAAATTAATTTTTTAATTAATCAAAATCTGCCTTTAGATTGTTCTCCCTTTAGATTGATCCTATACTACAATACTTCTTAAGATACACAAGAATCAGCTGGAAAGCTTGCTAAAATACAGGTTCCTGGGCCATATCTCTGGAGATTCTTATTCAGCATATCTGGGGTGGGGCCCAATAATCTTCATTTCTAACAAGTTTCTAGGCAGTGATGATGCTGGTCTACACACTGGATTTAAATATTTTATAGTGCTGGCTCTCTATTCGTCTTCTATCAAATATACATAAATCTTCTAGATGAAAACATAGGGGAGCAAATCCTTAAGAAGCCTATCTAGGCAGACAGATTACAGGAATTATATGGGAGAAGAAGTTTCAGAACAACATACACATTCAACAATCCAACACAGAAAATGTTTCTCTTATCCTGGTTCTGCATAGTGTGTTTGCATATGGTAGATATTATATGCAAGAAGTTAAAAACGAAGCAGGAATTTATGGTATTTTAAATCCTCTTATGAAGCAGAATCTGTACTTCCCAGCTCCACATTTTTATTCAAAAGCTAAATATAAGGTAACTATAAACGAATGCATCTCTGTTCTTAGTTATCTATAAATAAGATGCTGGAGAAAAATATAGAACAGATCAGAAGAGAAAATCGTGGAAATTAGAGGGCATTTCCCTAGTCTGTTACTGGACTCAAAGGATTTATATTTACTTACAATTTATGAAATGCTGATCTCCGTGTTTTGCAAAGAGTGCACATATTTTCTCGAAATATTTTTTCTTTTAATACATCTTTACTACCCAGAACAATTTTGTTGTCCCGTTGGGTTTCAGCACTGACAATGAATGAATCTTTTTTTGGTGTGGTGGTGGCGGTCGTGGTTGATTTTAAGCAGTAACTGTTTTCCCAGGCCTTGGTGAGACACCCAAACTTCCTAACTTGTTTTCTCTACTTCACTCTTTTTCCCTTCCAAGCATTTTCAACTTGGCTCCCAGGCATCTTTCTAAAACACAGATATGATCAAGCAACTCATTATCTTAACTGAAATCTTTTGCCAGCTTCCCTTTGCTTTCAGTAGAAAATGAACATTTCTTAGTGTTGCTCACCAGGCCCTTCATTTTCAGCTCCAGCCTGCCTCTTCAGTTTCATAGCTAACCTTTCACTCCAGCCATCAGAAAAAACTTAGTATTCCTTAAAAACGCCATATATTCTCAAGCTACTGATCCCTGTACCTAAAATGTCTTCACCCCTTATCTTTTCTGCTTAATTCCTATTTGTCTTTTAAGACTCAGTTCATTCTTTCATTTCTTTTGGGAATTTTCCTTCGTTGCCCCATCTCTATTAAGTCCTTATTCTCAGATCCCCATTATACTCCTTACATACTTCTAGCATTGCACTAGCTGCACTGTTCATCTGCCTCCCCAGTAAGTCTTAAGCTCCTGGAAAACAGGACTATGCCATATATATTTATCTTTTTCACTGTGCCAACATATAACAGCAACTCAGTAAATAGCGTTTTAAAAAAATCTATTGGGACCAGCCCTGTGGTGTAGTGGTTAAGTTCATGCACTCTACTTCCGCAGCCCAGGGTTTGCAGGTTTGGATCCAGGGCAGAGGCCTACCACCACTCGTCAAGCCATACTGTGGCAGCATCCCACATAAAATAGAGGAAGATTGGCACAGATGTTAGCCCAGTGACAATCTTCCTCAAGCAAAAAGAGGAAGATCAGCAACAATGTTAGCTCAGGGCCAATCTTCCTCACACACAAAAAATAAATTTACTAACCACATCATGAGTAATGAGAAGTAAGATTCAATATCTAAAGCCAAATCGTAGAGGACCTGCTAAACCAGACAGAAAAACTTGATGTTTAACATGGTAATTAGTAGAAAGCTATTACAGTGGGGTTTTTTTTGATTTTTTTGATTTTTGTTTTTTGCTGAGGAAGATTAGCCCTCAGCTAACATGTGTTGCCAATCTTCCTCTATTTTTTTTTTTTTTACTTGAGGAAGATTAGCCCAGAGCTAACATCTGTGCCAATCTTTCTCCTCTACAGCATGGCTGATGCCTCTACAGCATGGCCAATGAGTGGTGTAGGTCTCTGCTCAGGATCCAAATCCTTGAACCCTGGCCGCCCAAGTGGAGGACACAAGCTTAACCAGCATACCATGGGGCCGGCCCTATTATAGTGTTTTACATGGGAAAGTGACACAATGCTAACAATGATTTAGGAAAATTAGGAGAATGTATTTAGGCTGTTACCGTAATTGAGATGTAGGATAAAGAGGGTCCACATTTGTGTGGTTTTAATGTTAGTGAAGCCGTGAGAGATGTGCTGGACGGAGGGCTTGATAATGCCAAGATTTCTGTCCTGGAAGATACAAAGCATGATGGCAGTGCTGTTGGAGATAGAGTGATGAGAAGGAGAGCCATTTGTCTCGTGGAGGATGATGGGATTTTTTAAAAAATCAAGTTTAGGTAGAGGTCAATGGAGAGTAAGGAAAATCTGCAAGCAATTAAAAATGGCCCCGTGATGTAAATGAGGTTCTGAGGCCCAAATTTTGAATATGGACATCAGTTGCATAACATTGAGGGGTTGTCACCATGAGCACAGAACATCCATTTTGTCAGAAAGAGAGCAAGAAGGAAGTCAGAGGGTGAAGGACTGTGATGGAGAATGGAGAGAAAAGGGATGCTGACCAAAGGACGTGCGCCTTTCAAGAGGGAAAATATCAATATTACCAACACAAGAAATGCCCAGGACTTTATGTCTGTGTGTGCAATAGCTTTTTAGTCATGTATGTTAGATGTTCTGAAATTGTAGGCACAGGCAAAAGTGAAATATCACTGGCAACAGCCACATGGGTTGTCTTGGAGGTGGGGGAACTGAATGATTTTTCTACTTTTCTGCTCTAGGCTTACCCCCGGGTATTGCAATCCAAGTGGAGTATGTGCAGTATCACAGCCTGATGATTCACGCCTCTCTAGACCTCTGCTTCCTCCCTCCTATCTCAGTCTCTTCCTCTTGCTTGATAACTCTTCACATTCCATCTCACCTCCGTTGTTCTATCTGCCTTCCTATTCCTGCCTATTATTTAAATCTCTCTAGAGAGCCCCACCATGGGGGTCCGTGAGGATGTGGTGAGACCACATGGGGAAAGCAGAAAGATTTCCCATCACTGAACTGAAACTTCCTCAGCCACAACCTCCAGCAACATCTTCTCCACCCCCGCACCGGTGGTAGCCACACATCTTCTCACTATTCTGCTGGACAGCATATGGCAGTTAACCATTCTCTGTCCAGCGGAGTCATGATCCCCTAGGCCACTTCCTTTGTCCACAGTACGGCCTTCCTGTTTAAAATGAACTGTGACTCATTAGACAGTAAGGAAACCAGATGTGACATCTGTGGCAAGTCCCCTCTCACCACCACTGAGATATTTGGACATGAATGCTGTTCATCATTTCATGTTGCTGTTACTATCTTCAGTTACAAATAATATTTCATGATTCCCAAAAGAATTGCTTGCCTTTGTCTAGTGACTTAATTTAGTCTTATCCTTAAACACATCTTTGATCTCAGGACAATCATCTTCATTTTACAAAGGAAGGGATCAAGATTCAGGGTGCCTGAGTGATTTGCACAAAGAGGTCCTGCAAGGATATGGCAGCGTTGCCCCATGGCTGGTACTGTTCTCACTGCATCACATGATTGCTTCCAGCTTACACGTTTCTCCTGATAATGATGAATTCATGGAGCACATTCTCTTCTCAAAGCGTTTTTGTTTCAATTTTTCAAAAAGAAGAATATTGTTTCAGTAGGGCCGTTTTACAAATAGGAAAATTGAGATAATCATAATTCTAAAGACGAATTCTGTCAATGCATTTGTGGCAGAGCTAATACTAGAAGCCAGGCTTCATGATCATTAGCCCCGTATTATTTTTATGGTGGATGCTATCCTTCACATCCTTTTTGGTTTTGTTTTTTTCTTTATTCTCAGAAGATACTTAGGAGTACGTTACTTTCAAATTTTCTTTATTTCGAGCTAACTTCCACTAAAACATGAGGAAATTTACATTCATCTGCTCCAGGCTAATCCTGCCACGTGACCTACTGATGTCATGGTCTGCCACCTTTTCTTGCAACTTGGCCCACTGGTTTTCCATCTTCCTCCTGCATTTCCAAACCGTCCATCTCCTGACCTCTTTACTACATATGATAAATCATACTGAATCTAATAACAAGCAAACAAAAAACTCATTTTCTCTAGCTTCTTCTCAGTCTCTAATTCACAGATAGATGGTATGCCCTTTCTCTCCGTTTCTTCATCCACCCTTTATTTTTTTTGAACTGTACTTATTTAATGTGTGTGTGTGTGTGAGAGAGAGAAAAGGAAAGCATGGACTTTCTCTTCAGCCTATTGTTTCTAACTTTGAGCCACCATGTCACTAAGGGGGCTCTCAGCAAAGTCACTGTTGACCTCCAAACTTTCAAATCCAGTCAACTCTATCTGGCCATCTTCCCCTGCCTTCTCTGTAACATTAGTAGTAGCCAGCAAGTTCATCATTGTGAAATCCTCACCCTTTCTCTACCATGATAACACTCTGAGTTTCTTCATATCTCTTTGAACTTCTCCATTTCTTTCAAGGAGTTAGGACAGAAGAGTGAGGAGCAAGGGCCCTGGAGCCAGGTACTGGCCACCACCACTTACAGTGTTATATATTGGGCAACTTACTTAACTTCCTTGTGCCTGTTTCCTTTAAAATTGGGATAACAACAGTACCTACCTTGTGAGTTAGAAACTACCTTATAAGGTTGTTTTGAGGATTAAAAGTGTTACTACATGGAAATCACTTATGACAATGCCCGGCATAAAGTAATTGCTGAGTAAATTATCCCATTACTATTATTGTTGCCTCACCTCCACCACTACCATTACTCTTCCTCCTCTTGCTCCTCCTCTCTTCTCTGTCTCAGTCTAGATATTAATTCTCCGTCCAGTTCTATTCTCAGCTCTCTTATCTCTTCTGAGGGCTCTCCAGGACCTGCATATCTCTTGTCAAGTCTTCACATCACCACGTATATTTTTATGCCTCTCAAATCTTTATATCCAACCACTCACCTGAATTCCAGACCACTCTAATCCACTCCTTTTTTATATCCCTCTGGTATTTTAAAGTCAAAATTCTTAAATCTCATGTAAGTATCTTCCCTTAAAACATGGTTTTTAATTTACTTCTTATTAAGGTCAATAATCATCCAAGCCAGAAATCTTAATTTGCTTTTTTCCCTTGCTTCCATTTCTAATTGCTGTATCATTAAGAGATTTTACTCCAAGTAACAGAGACCTCAAGTAGAAATGGCTTAAATATGATCATTTATTTTGTTTTATTTATATCCTCAGAGACTCAGGCTCTTGTAGTTCACTGCTCTTCCTTCCTAAAATGGACACGTCAAGAGAGCAGATAGAACTTCAGTAATCATGTCTATAGTACTAGCAGCAGTGAAAAAAAGTTTCTGTTTTTTTTCTAAAGGAGCACATCCTCCATCTTGTAGTTTGGAATTGTTCCAGAAAGTTGCTGCACAATGTACAGAACTTAGTCCTATGGTTGCATATAACTACAAAGAAGACTGGGAAATGATATCTTTATCTGAATGGCCTTGCTCTCATCTAAAAATATATACAAAAGAAGAGAATAATATTTTAATCTTTTAAAATTTCAGCTTTATTGAAGTATGGTTGATACATAAACTTATAAGATATTTAAAGGGTACATCACGGAGATTTGCTATACGTATATGTATATTGCGAAAGATTTCCCCCTATTTAGTTCATTAACACATTGTCACCTCGTGTATTTATCTTTTCAGTGATTTAATGAGTGGTCTCTAATATCTATTATCTTATAAATTAAATATTCAACAATTCCTCATCTTTTTCCTCTTCTCCATTGCCATTGCCACTGCCCTAGTTTAATGTCATCATTCCAAAAAAGCAACGCTGTGAAATTGGTCTCCACGTTGCAATACAGTTAGCTTTCTAGAACACACACCTGACCATTTAACCTCTCAGCTCAAAATTCTTCCTTAACTCTCCCATGCTATAACATCTGCATTTTTTGTTACAAAGGACAAAAATTGTACTCTGCAATGCAGATCAACCTAATTACATAAACTTAGCCGCTAACAGTCTTCGTACCTTGTCTTCCAATCACATCAAATTATTTTAAGTCTCTTGAGTTTGCTGTTCACTTATTTGTCTTTGTGGGTTTGTACGTGCTGTTTCTTTTGCATGAAATGCTTTTCTTCTCCTTTCAGTCTGATGAATGTCTATCTGTCCTTCAAGATCCAGCTCAGACATTACTTTCCTATTAAGTTGGGTTTTTTTTAAATCAGCTTGAGTTGCCCACTTGCACCTTTATACGCCTATAGAACACTGTGTCTTGTATACGTCATACATGCTAGTGTAGAATTTATTTTGTTGTCCTGTAGGTAGAATTTTATATATCTGGCTTCCCTCTTAGACTGTGAATGCCATGGGACATTGTTGGGCTTATCTGTTTATCTGCAGTACAGGTACAAAATTGTAAGTGCTCAATAATGTTTTGTTGAATTGATAAATATGTAAAATTAAATGTATTGGTATGTATAATAATTATTATAAGAATGCATGTTATGACTGTAAGGAAAATAACCACCTCCACCAATCAATGTCTCAAGCAATAAAAACATTAAACTTTAAAAACTATTTACTTAAATCTATATTTGGAGAATATGATTAAATTACCTTTTACTAAATAATTAGCTTTTGTTTACATTTAGCAAGATTTTTGTTCTTTAAATAAACATAATCATGATGAAGCTTAAGGAAGTCTACTGTCATGAAATGCAAATTTTTCTAGTACAAAAGAGTACAATATTTCCAGGTAAGTGAGCATTTCCCAGGAGCCCAATATTGCTCTCCAGTGCAGTAATCTACTGTGTGTCATTCTACTGAGTTGAAAAAAATCCTTCTCCAGAATAGAGATCTGCGCCATAGATTAAAAAAATTATAAATGCTTAAGATATATCTGGGCACTCTGTCATTCACAATATGTTTAATTTGATTGTTATATATCTGTGGCCTCTTCAGTTTATAAATCTGATTGTTGTTTTGTAATATTGAGAATATTTTCCTTGATTTATATTTTCAGTAAAATATTCCTCACTGTATGAAAGAAAGTAGATTGAATAATTTCTCACTTCACTCATTTTTTTCCAGAATATCAGTCAAGGTACCAAACTTCCTTCACTTTATCTTGATGAATAGGAAAATTATTCCACAGACATCACAGAACTAATCACAAGAATCGCTTAGTCTCTGCATTTCATGTCCCATGTTCAGTTTTTTCTCATCCATTATGTCTCTAAGGTAAAATTGCCAGAAACTCAAGTTGACATCATAGCGTTTCTTACTCCCAGCATGTGCCTTTATTTTGACATTCATCAAACAACTTTGTCACTGTGCATGTGTAGGTACATGCAGGTCTTTAGGTATGAGCATCAATTTGCCATAAATAAAGAAAAAGTGGTTTATCTATCCCTTGATAGCAGTTTGCGTTTAAGTTTGACATCTGCAGCCAAAAAATAATGTTTTGTTGCCTAGCAATTAGTTGAATAGATTATCAAAAGGTGTGTGTGGGGGGGAATACAAACAACTAAAATCAGTCTTTACAATGATCTTGACTTCAAAAAAATATTTTCCAACTGAGTTGTAAAAATGACCTAAGAATAGAATTCTACTAAAATAACAAAAAATGGCAAATGACACAACGTGGAACTAGTCTTTGCAGTTTTTTGAAAGTCAAGACAAATTTTAATAATGCACAATATAATACTTGTCTAACTAACAGATTTAGCATAGCTAAATTGAAAGCACTGTTAGAATGGCAGAAAATCAGAATTTGAATTATTGAGCAATGGAGCTGTCATTAAAAATGTCAAGCATGAAGTTTATTTTCCTTAGGGACATCTCACAGAATATTCTAGTTCCACTCTGTGCTTTTTTGTTCCCAATATATCCAAAAATATAGGCAAGAACATCCTCTGCACTATTGTTTGTGATTTTGTTTTTCTTTTGCATTCTGTTTTGGCCCAATGTTTTGTATAATACAGTAAAAAATGAATTACTAGGAAAATAAAAATACAGTCAACAAATTAAAACCACCATTTCTTAAAATTATTATTAGAATCAACAGTACCAAATAGTTGTCAAATTGCTATCAGTATTTACCCTTAACATGCCATGGACTGGTAATAAGCAGTTTGTAGACCAGCATTGGTGCATGGACCCACTTTAATTGGCTCTGGTTTATGCCATCACTGGTGCAGAACACACACTCTCTGGAACATACATACTCTGAGTCAGTGTTCTATGTTCTACCACAGTCTGGGTTTGTTTAAGAGTTTAGATCCAATCACCAAGGTCATAATCAGATTTGGTTACAATGACTTGACCATATTATTCCAGATTACCAAATAGAGGTCACAGATATTTTTGTCACTGATATTAGTCAGCCTGGCCCATGTTGGATAAACAAAATTTTGTTTAATTACAGGTATTGAATGAAATTTTGGGAGCTATAAGGAATATCTTAATGTATCCACCAAGATTAGCTTAAGCAGGGTTGATCTAATTCATTCCTTGTTCAAATGCTATATTACATTTTGAATTAAGAGGTATTTTATTCCTGCAGGTAGAATTTAGGTTCAATTATAACTACCTTGTATTTTAGTAGGTACTTCAGCATGATTATATTAATTTAAACATAAAAATCTGGCTACTTATGCAGGAGTTGAAGTATGAAAGAGCTTCTCAATAGGCTCCTTATTTTAAGCCTTACCAGCCAAATTACAATGTAATTGCTTTTATTTGATCTTTTCCTATCTAAAAACTGCCTTGAGGGTGCATGTTTCACTCCATTTAATTTGATCAAAGAAAGAGAAGTTCATGAGGTTTTCAAAGAACTTCCAGATTCTAAGTGGTAAAGAATATTCTGTATAGTTTTACTACTCCATATAGACAAGTAACTTAAACTGCTTTTTTTTTAAAAAAAAAAGAAGAAGGAAGGAAGGAAAGAAAAGAAAGGGTGCATATAGTATTTAGTTTTGCAATAAAATTATTTAATTTCATATTTTGAAGATAAAACATGGTATTTGGAAGAACACTACTCATGTTAGACATGATTCTATTATCAATCACATAACATCTTTGCCTGAAGCCTTAGTCTGTTTGAATATTATTTTGTACTTATTTTTACTCCAAGATTATTATTATTATTATTATTTTAAAATATTATTGTTGCCAAACTTTAATTACCTGCCAAAAACTAGTTTTATTAGTTTACATTAAAGCAAAATTAATCCATTTGGGAACTAATAATGATAAATTTAGCACGATTCAAGACTCTATGTTTAGAGAAATACTTGTGACTGTCTTTATTAGTTCATTTTTGTCTCATCTATATTTCTTCTTTACATTTAAATCTCAAATAGCATTTTGAGTATTTCAAACCTCCAACCAGAATTTGTGCTATAAATCTTTTCTGCTAAACATCTAGCAGTTATTTTATTTTAGTATTCTATTTTATTTTATTTTTGGCAAATAAGAAACAAATGAAAGATGAGGGTGATTGTTTATACATAATCAGGTTGAATAACAGAGAAGTAGGATAATTTTCATAATCCACACTAGCTGTAAGTAGACGCACCTGCACATCTCAACTGCTACTTCCCAGCGCCCTGGAAACTTCTCAAGGGTCTGATCGTACACATTTAATGAACTATATGTTAATTGTTCAGCCATTTCTAGTGACTTACCAGGGTAAAGTCACTAAGTGACTTAGAATATATAATGAACTGTCTCACAACCAGATAGTAGCTACGTTTTAACTGAAAAACATGACCACCACTTATTTTTAAGCAAAGAAAGGGGGAGGGCATTGGTTCAATTCAACAGACATTTATTATGTGTTTATACATTGGAGAGCATTGCTAGATTACTGTTATTTTGTAAGACTGGAGGAAATGGCATATAATGGACCATCAGCTTGACCTTTGTTCTCCAGGGAAGTCTTGTTCAGTGAAAAACTTGTCATTTGGGCTGTCATAACGGCATCCATTTCTTAGTTTAGAGAGGAATATGGGTTAATCGGGCATTTATACGTTATGCGGATACCAGTCTCAGTCTCGTGCTGTTGAGACATACAGGCTCGGGGAACGTCTTCAATCTGAGACCATTTTATAAGAGGTTTATGTGCTTTGTAGGATGCTGTGCATTAATTTTGCTTGTCTTCCTTGCTTCATCTGTTTTAATCTTAGCTTGGACTTAAGAAAAATTTAGCCCATAGAATTTTAAACTTTAAAAGGCCCCTATTACTGAAGCTCAATTTGGGGGTGCTTTGAAGTCATGCTGTTCAACAGGACAGAAAGGCTTCCAGGATGAGCTTGAGTATCCATTTTCTTCCCGTTAATAGGAAACGTTAGCATCAATTTTCAGTGCAATGCATTAGCAGCTTCAGGCTTATACTTAAACTGTTTCAAATTAGAAGGGGATTCTAAAAATAAAAGGGATGTTTATTTAGGGAAAAGCACTTGCTGATTCTGTCCATGAAAACTCTTACATTTGGGGGAAAATTTTAGCTCGTCGCATGATAAAGGGAAAAGTAAAAGTGTTCCCAAGAAGAGAAAACCCTATTGTCTCCACAGAGTTTTAGATACAACAACAGGGCTACCGGTAATACTTGAAGCAAATTATCAAAATATCAGGTATGTATTTCATGCCAGGGGCTCTGCTTGACACACTCTGCCCTCCATGGCGCCAACCAAAGGTTTATGCTTTCTCATGGTATTAGTAGCTTGGCAATATCATCCCCTTTACCCCCATACAGACTAATTTTCTGCATTGTAAATCTTCAAACGATATATATTCAGCCCCATTTTAGGAGTGTCTTACGTATATAACAGTCTACATTTTTATAGTCAATGGGTGTAAATGTGGATATAAACAATTTTCAGATATGGTAAAACACATGCGTATTTCAATTTTGTAAGTTACAACTATTTTTTGTTATTATTTAACATGGATTCTTTTTGCCAACCTCCCTAACTTCTGAATCTTTGCTTCCCCTAAACATGTGTGATTCTTCTAGGGTTTCAGACTACAAATTTATAATGTGTCTACCCAAGACTATGCTCTTCTAAATAGTTTTTTCTCGTCCTCTCATCTTCCACTTTGTTCTTTGTAGAGCACGTTTGTCTTGACTCACCGTTCCTTAATGAACAAGAACTGGCCACAAATTCTCTCTTTGGAGGTGGGGCTCTCACTCTCAGGTACATATTTGTTACATTCATGAATACATTAAAATTTAAAGAAAGTCATCTCTTAAGACAATAAATCACAACTTTCAATTTTGTAATAGGAAAAATTGCACTGGTAAGTTTCTGATTAGCATCTCATCAAATTGTATCCAGACACTCCAAGTTGCCTCTACTGTTGTTAAAATCACTAAGTAAATTGAATATAAAACCCTCATCTAACAGTGACAATCTTCTTCAAACAAAAAGGAAGATTGGCAACAGATGTTAGCTCAGGGCCAATCTTCCTCACAAAAAAAAAAAAAAAAAAAGCCTCAGCTAAAAAACTCAGTAAGAAATCATTGGAACCGGATTATGTTTTACAACAATAGATTGGTTAACCATGATGCCAATACATGACTAAAGGGAAAGTACAGATAGTCTGTAAATGTCATATTATGGTTATGAAACATCTAAAATCACTTCTTGGTTTTACAACATAGGGTTGTAGCAACTAAAAGATCATTTTTCAGACAGATAGCATGTATTGTGCTAATGTGCATTTCCTGTCTTAGATGTATCACTAAATAATATTAGGAATAATTATCTCTATCAGTAATATTATGACTGTGTGAAAACTTTAATTTCTAACCAGAGTATTTTAGTTTAGGATATATGGATAGATATGCCCCCAAAAAAGAAATCAGAGAAAAGAGATAACACTTAATAAGCAGTTATCTGTACAAAGGTTTTTTTATTCCTCAGTGTTTTACATTCCTTAACTCATTTAATCCTCTCCAAGCCCTAAAAAATAGAAATCATCGTGCTGTTTCTATAGATGAAGAAAAGGCAAAGAGAGCGCAAGTACCTTGCTTAAAGTGACATAAGCAATAGAATTAGGATTCAAAGTCAGGTACTATTGCGTACACTGCTTCTTCATTAATGGGGATGGAGTTCTATGCACTTTCATTGCTATTAACTTAAACAACTTCTTTTTCAACCAATTAATTTTTATAGCATTTGGAGAACATTTCTTGTGACTAATAGATATTGGCCAATTTTTTTAATATCATGAATTTTACCAGTGAAACTGAGAATATTAGAGTTAGAAGAAACCTTAAAAATAATCTATTCCATTGCGTTCGCTCTTATTGAAAAAAGAGAGTCACTTCATAATCAAATTTGCCACTTGCTAGGGCTCTTTATATTTCTGACCATATGCTGGGAGCAAAGAAGTGCGATGAAATTTTCATGAATTGGTTTCAGTTATGTTGGTTCTAATTTAGAGGTGTCCTTAAACAGTTTTTATTCTGTTCCTCTCACTCAGTCTTCATGCCCAGTGCTGAATAATTATGACACACTTAAGATTTCCTCCTAACTGATTTATTAAACTTTCAAAGGCATAAAGGAAAATCCCTCAAACATCACATAACCCACCCAATCTTCTAGGCTAAACTTTGGAGAGGCCTGGATAAACCTTGGATTAGGGCAAAACCGGAAGGAACTTTGACCTACTTGGATTAAGATATTGGTCCCCTGATCCCCAAGTTAGAGAGATCTGGTATGATGACTCCCAAAGTCCCCAGGCAATGTGGGTTTCTACCAGATTTTGCAAATTCCTGCAGCTTTGGCAATGCTGTGAGTTGAACAGTTATTTGGCTTGTTATAATGTTCCGAGAAACAAACTGAGAGGTGAGTTTAGCCTTCTTGTACAGAGAGATTAGGGGCAAAACTGTTTCCAAAATGTCCCCGTAATCTGTTATCTACAATAAAAAAAAATTCTGAGATTTTTTTAGGGACATTTAGAGACATATGTGTTTAAACATGTTATCCAATACACATACATAAATGTATATTTAGAAAGAAAAAACATTTTGTTAAGGGTGTTACTGATGGTTGTGACAGGTACTAATGAATATAATTATAAAGAAAAGAAGATAATAACCTTTGATGGACACAAAATGGTACGTTTACCAATGTTTTCTGGTTGCAATTCTTTGGAACTGAGCAAATGCAGAGAGTTTACACAAGCTAAGCGGGGAGCAGTATTTGAAATAGATAATGTCACTTAACTAAGGGCAAACGCCACTTTCCCATCCTAGGTTATACAGAAACTTGTCTCTGAAGTACAAAAGATGATAGGAAACTAGAGACAAAACGCCCTATTTGGATGCACAACAAGACACAGTAGAGAAACAAACAAACAAAGAGTAAACACAGTCCTTAAATATCATATTATGCTTACGAAAAATCTAAAATCGTACATTGATTTTGCAACATAAAGTAGCAAGAATTCCAAAAGCCTTTGTCAGAAGAATGACTTGTGCTAATGTGTCTTTCTTTGATGCATCACTGAATAATATTAGAAATAATTTTATATATCAGGAATATTGCAACTGTGTGAAAACAGCAATAATAGCTGTGTGGCTTTGTGCAAATGATTGGCTTCCTTGGATATATCCCCTAAAAGAAGATTTTGAACCTTGCAGTCATTCACAAACCTGACTTTCATCAGAATCACCTGGGGGCATTTTTTTTAATTATAAATTTACATCCCACCTCTAGAGTCTGATGCAATAGACATGATGTGGGCCTTAGGAATCTCTATTTTTGTAAGTTCCCCAAATGATTCTCGTACAGCCAATCAATGGATTGTTATTTAGCAACATGTGTTCCAATGATCTTTTAAGTTTTCTAGGAAGCCCAAGTTTCCATGAAATGTATGAGCTTTCCTTTGAAGATACCTTCTGGTTGTAAATTCAGGGGAGTTTTCTGCACTAGACTACAGTTTCTTACTCGTCTATGAACTCCTGGAGAGCGTGTCTCATTCATCCTTGTCACCCAGGGTCCAGGATACAGTCTGGCATTCGGTAAATATCAATTTAATAAATTAAATATACCAACAAAGTAACATAACTTCTTATATTAAGTGTTATCTCTTTTCAAATCCCCAAACTAAGAGAAATGCATAAGTAAAACACTTTATGTAGCAGAAAATGAATCTTACTTAGCTTGTAAATGTCAGTTATCTCAAGGATAACGCAAAATGATGTAGATACACAAGATCTTAAGTGTCCATACGCTGAGTCAAAATCTTTAGCTTAGTTTATTACCCAGCTTTCCTCTCCTACATCTTGTCACATCCTCCAATCATCTACCTTTTCAACTGATATTCCCTTTTTTGTTGTTCTGTTTTATAGACGTAATATAAGAGATAAATTTTCTTTGGCATTTAAATGATGAAACATTAAAGGAACTCTGCCAAATGCTCCCTCATCCACCCCATGAAGAAATAAAATTGGGTTATAAACTATGGTTAGTTACTTAGTTTTCATTGTATTAAGTATGAGAATTATGAAATTAACTAAGGGAATGTTCCTAGAGTCGAACTGAATATATAGACATTTCTAAATAACGAATTTACATCAAACTATGTAGCCATATACCCAGAGAGACAACTAACAATGATGAAGGCATTAAGCTTATTCAATAACTTTTGTGTTTGAAGTGATATATGACTTAGTAACTCTATTTTTGTTTTGTGGCATGTGGTGATCTGTTCTTCTCAGGAATTGGGAATGTTTTCTCTACAATCTTTGGTCCTCACCTACTATTTTGAATTCTCTAAACAACCACATACTTTAGTTTCTTTTCATTTTTAATTTCACTGTATTTTGTAGGGTTTTATCTAACTTGATCCAGAATTTTCTCTTCGAAAAATATCTACTTTGCTAAAAATTCAAGCAATCACTGACTCACTTCGGGAAATGATTAGTGGAATCTGTCAGGATAAAACGCGGTTTTCAAGAAAATGAACTAAATTGATTGGGAGCTGAGAAACACGTCTGTGATTGTTACCTATTATCTGAAGATTTGTGACTGTGAATGACAGCCAACTTGGTTCATGAAAAGTCTGCATCTGGCTAACTGTGACAACAGTAGATCTGAAAGGGACTAGCTTTTGGTTACACCAAAGTTGAGCTGACCGTGGATGTAATTAGCATCGAAGGGCTGGCCGCAGATGGCTGTGGGACGTGAACCTGGCGGAAATGATGACAGGGCTGCAATCAGCAGTAAGTCTTCAGAATTTTTTTTTTTTTTAATTTTCTCTCATTCTTTTTTTAACGAAAGCTCTAAACTTGCAAAATTGTAACACCTGGAGATTTGTCATAAATGTCACTAAAATATTAATCAAGACACCAACAGAGAAAAAGAGGTTTTGATTTTCTTATATTATGCAAAGATCTTCTCTCTTAAATTTTAGGAACATAATCCAAAAATGATATTTATTAATACAGCAATAAACTCTGCCCAACTGAAATGTTCCTGTGATATTTTTTCTGATTTATCTTGTGGACCAGAAGCCAAAGTGTTCTTAGTGAAAACATTTAAATATGGCTAAAATGGGATGTTTATATAGTAACCTGAAAAATTTAATTACGAAAGCAAATCAGCTTTTGTTCTTACAGAAAACTGTAAAAATACAGAAAATACAAGGGAACTACAAATTATCTATAACCCTAACAGTCAGAAAAACAAATCTTATTTCTTTACAGTTATATCTATAAACTTAAAACTTTTTATTTCATTTTAGCCTTTAGAAATCAAAGGAACTCTGCATAGTAGAAAGAGATGTTAACTGTTCGAGAACCATAACTTTTAAATTTTTATAATGTTTTCAAATAAAGTATTGCATTCCAAGAAAAGAATTTAATAGTCAAACCTCTTGTGGGTTTATGAAACCTAAATTCAGAAAGGCGACAGTCTGTCAGCTTCGGTGAGAAATAAATTCCATGGCATCAGGAAAGTTTCCCATATGTTGGCTACTAGTTTTAAATTAGAGCTAAGTGCATCTTTAACACGAAGTTTATTTGCATTAAAAATATTCGTGTTTGTAGATCTAGGTTTGGAGTTACATATATTTCTGCTTCTATAAAATAAATACATTTACTATTAAAACTTCTACACGCTTTCTTTTGTTGCTTTCCTTTGTATCTGTCAAATATTATATATTTATATAGGCCAGAGTCATCAATGTTGCTGGGTAGCAAAAAAAAATCACATTCATTATATAAAAGTGAACAATACCAGCATGAAAGTCCTAAATATTCTTAGATACTGACAAGTTCGAGGATGTAATATACCATTGGTGTTCAGCTCTGTTCGTTCAAAAAATTCATATAAAATTTTATATTTTAAATATCTTTTCAAAGAAAAATGTCTTGTATTTTTAACTCTTACTTGACTAAAAAATATCCAGAAACTTCTTATTCTTCAGAAGAATAATGTTAAACCAAGGTTACTTTTAGCACACATTAAACATTACAAAGGTTAATAAATGTCACATTACAATGGATCAGTCAATATTTAAGCCTCTTCTGAGACAAGGTTCATGTGCTCTAGGGCAAGGGAAAAAGCTTCATAAATATTTTAATTATTTCAGAACCGGAATAAGGGTGTATTGAATGACTTGTAAACCCGTGGAAATTATTTTATTTTTTATGTAGTGTCTGGAATCGATACAGACTCCGGAGAACATTCAGCATTCTAGAAATTGCAAAACCTCCTTCTATAGTCAGCAAACAAAACTTTTTGTTTAAATTTCCAAATTCTTTTCTAAAACGTTCTTCAAATTATAGAATGAACTAAACAATTTGCTTTCTGGAAATTTGTGGCACTTCTCATTTCCGTAGATTGCCTTGTATTGCCAGTTGCAGAAACTGAAAGTATGGCAAAAACAGCAGCAGCAGCACACACTCAAATACACGGTTTGCTCTGAAAGCTTTCTCGCAAAGTTTGCTCGCTTGACAGGAGAGCTGCTAACACTAGAGAAAGATTTTCTCTTTCCATTCCTTCTTTCCGATTGCCAGAGGCAGACTGGGTATTCTGAAGTTTACCACCCAGAAAGACAAGGTTTTGGTCTTCGAATTTGAGTATTGACCCTGGTGGCCTTGAAGTAGAGAATGGTACTAGCTAAGATAAATAGAATGGAGAAAGAACCAAACAGAAGCATAACAGAAGTAAGCCAAAGAATGTCAATTTCCCTGAGACCCCCAAGTTAGAGAGGAGAGCAGGTTAGTGGGCCAGCCCCAGTTGATTGACTGAAGAGATAAGTCACCCTGGGAATCTGAGAAAAGGAATTTAAGTGCCATTAGGTTAAACAAAGGCTTTAGGTTAAAGACTCTGTGTAAAAGTTGGTTGTTTGTTTTCAGACCAATAAAAAAAAAGTGCCTTTGACTTCCAAGAACCATTAACTCTGTTTTTGTCAGCCCATACTTCATCTCACCCTTTAGGAATCTCCCAAAGCCAAACTGGAGACAAGTTATTTAGTCTTCAAGCTGCCATCAAGTTTCTTGAGTCTTTTTTCCCCTTCAATTAATTATTCATTTTTGTCCAGAAATCTTCCTAAGAACTCCTGAGGTGCTCCTTCTCCAGCTACACGAAAAGTGTCAAAGGTCGGTTTGGCATGGTTTGGTTTTAAATCAGATTTTCAAAGCCAAGAGGGTCCTTATATTCTGATTCTCAAGCCAGTAGAGAGGCCATGCTGCCTCCTTCCACCACAGCCCATCACAGAAGTTCCTATCCAAAGCTCGGGGTGGGGAGGATACAAGGTTATTTGAAAAAACATTTGTAATGCCCCAAATTTCCCATAATTCAAGACAGCAAAATTAAATTTCATCAAAACCTAAATAGAAGATCAAGGGGAAAAACCTTAAAGGAGGCATGGAATTAGTAAAGAAAATCTGAGAGATGATGATCTTGTTGAATTCCTTCAACAGTTGATGCAAGAAGAGGTCACATGGTCCAGACAGGTAAAATGACAGGTTACCTTCCTAAGGTAACCCCGCTAGACAAGAACATAGTTCGCCTGACCCACTGGGAACTCTTGACTGAGTGCTGCATGTGTAACAGAATTCATTCTGCCTGTGATTTGATTGTTTAATGATTCAACATAAGAACCCTTCCCTTGCTGTGTATAGTGTATTAGTTTCCTATTGATGCCCTAACAAATTACTACAGACTTAATGGTTTAAGACAACGGAAGTTTACCGTACTACTGTTCTGCAGGTCAGAAGTCCAAAATGGTTTGTATGTTTGTTTTGAGGAAGATTAGCCCTGAGCTAACAACCCTGCCCATCTTCCTCTACTTTGTATGTGGGACACCTGCCACATCATGGCTTGATAAGCAGTGCATAAGTCCTCTCCCGGGATCTGAACCAGTGAACCCTGGGCTGCTAAAGTAGAGCAAACAAACTTAATCACTAAGCCACGGGGCCAGCCTCCAAAACGGGTTTTAATGTGCTAAAATCAGGCTGTCAACAAAGCTGCATTCCTTCTGGAGACTCTTACAGGGGATCCATTCCCTGCCTTTTCCAGCTTCTAGAAGCCACCTGCATTCCTTGGTTTATAGCTACCTCCTTTTTCAACTCCGCTTCCATGAACACATCTCCTTTTTGGCTCTAATCTTCCTTCCTCCCTTCTATAAGGACCTTTATGATTACACTGGGCCCACAGGGATAATTCAGTATAATCTCCTTCTTTCAAGATCCTTAACTTAATTATATGTGTAATGTTCCTTTGCCATGTCAGCTTAAAATATTCACAGGTTTAGAAGACTAGGTCATGGACATCTTTTAGGGACTATTATTTCGTCTACTACACAGAGTATACCACCAATGACTGCTGTGAAGAGTAAAAGCATGAATTTTATAGGAAAGCTTTGCTCCATGGTTTTGCTGTTCCAACATCAACTCATAGCAAAACATTTTGACCATATTATTGCAAATACTAGGAGTAGTGGAAATTTTATAAGCATATGATCAGTTATAAAGTGAACCTGTTCCTCTTAATGGAAAAATAAGAGGTCACAAATAATTCATCTTTGTAGTTATTTTGATCTATATAAAGAACATTAAAATTTTTTATTCTGAGATTTCATAGACTCTGTACAAAAGAAATATAAGATTTATGTAACATTGCAAAAATAAATGCCCAAGTGTTCAAAGAAATAAGACCCTGGCCAGAATAATTGCATTCAAGAAGTAAAATGCACAAAACTCTTGCTATTTTGCTGCAATTAAAAATTGCTAACATTTTCTTCTAGAACAATGTTTGCCATAATCAAAGTACAAATAGTTGCTTTTGATATCCTAAAATGTTAATAAATGGATTCCTGCCAGATACTATCATTTTTAAGACTTTCAAATTTAGAGGAAAAAATCTTCTAAATCCTAGGTCATAAGATCTTTTATATTTTCCAGAAAAGTTAAAAAGCTAAACATTTTTCTTGTTTTCCAAGACTCTCAAACTACACAAATATTTTATTCATGAACATGTAATGTAAAATAGTATTATTTTATTAGTATTTGAAAGTCAGAGTTTCTAATGGCAGTAGCACTAATCAGAAAATGGTAATGAAGTTTCTCTGTATGGACCGGTTTAATGTTAGCTTGAAGGCTTTTCTTAGATATATTATGGCTCTGGTCAAAGGATGATATTCTGAATCACATGCAAACAATACACACCTGAATTCATTATTCCTTCAGTATAATATGCTGTTAGGCCAGAAACCAAGCCTAATTCATTTTGTATTCTGTGCTCCAAGGCCATGTAGAAGTTCTGGAATACTAAGCAGTCAGGAGGGAAGGAAAACAAATGTTTTACAACTATGAGGTTGGGGGAGGTGGTGGGAATGGAATGATTAATAGAAACCTAGCAGTTGGCTAAGCTCTAAATCTTTAGAGTGTTTTCACTCCTTGTATGAAGTAACTTAAGAGACAAGTTTGTTTTGTTTGCTTTGATTTTAACCACTCTTTTCTACCTTGTATCTTCAAAAATTCTATGACACACAGTAGATATTCTATAAACATCTGGTGTCTTAGCTCCAGCTGCCATAACAAAATACCATAGAGTGGGTGGCTTAGACAACAGGAATTTATTTTCTCATAATTCTGGAGGCTGGAAGTCTGAGATCAGGGTGCTAACGTGGTCAGGTTCTGGTGAGAGCTCTCTTCCTGACTTGCAGACAGCCATCTTTCCTTGTGCGTTCACACAGCCTTTCCTCAGTGCCGACTCATGGAGAAAGAGAGAGGTCTCTTCCTCTTCTTATAAAACCACTGATCTCATTGGATTAAGACCTTACCCTTATGACCTCATTTAACCTTAACGACCTCCTAAAAGCCCTATCTCCAGACACAATCACATTGAGGGTTAGAGCTTCAACATATGGATTTGGGGTGAGAATTCAATCTGTACTAGTCCACTCCTTGCCCTCAAAATTCATGTCCTTCTCACACGCAACATATACCCATTCTATCCAATGGTTCCCAAAGTCTTAACTCCTTCCATCATCAACTCTAAAGTCTAAAGTCCAAAGTCTCATCTAAATATGTAAGTCAGATGTGCATGAGACTGGAGGCATGGTTCTTCCTGAGGCAAAATTCCTCTCCAGCTGTGAACCTGTCAACCAGATAAGTTACTATTTCTAAAATATAGCAATGAGACAGACACAGATTAGACATTCTCAGTCCAAAAGGGAGAAATCAGAAGGAAGAAAGAAATGACAAGTCCCAAGCAAGTCCAAAAACTGGCGAGGCAAATTCCATTAGATCTTCAGTCTCAAGAATAATCTTTGGTTTGGTGCTCTGCCCTCCAGGTCCACTGGGGCTGCAGTGTCACCCCCGTGGCTCTGGTTGGAGTCTTGCTCCTGCAGCTCTGCTAGGCTGGGGTCCAAGCCCCAAGGCAGTGGCTGTCTGGCCTATTGAAACCAAGGAGGTGGCAATGATGATCTCTGAATCACCTTCAGGGTCATTTTTTCCCTCTTATTGAAGAATATAGCACATTCACAGCCAAACAGCTCTATTGTCCTGTCCTGTCAAATCCGAGAATTCTAACAGTCTTCCTCATCTCTCATCTCCTTCCCCTTCAGTTCAAACTGGCAGTGTTCCTGCTTGTACAATCTCATAAGCTCTTTATCAAGTGACAGTCCAGTGCTATCCTTGGTATTTTCTACACAACATGCTTTCTCATTTTATTACAGTATGGATAGACTCAGAATTTTCCAAATCTTCACATTCTAGTTCCTTTTTCTCAATAATTCCTGGTCAACTCATGTCTCTTCTTTCACATTTTATTATAAGCAGCCAGGGAACCAAACTATTCCTTCAACATTTTGCTGAGAAACCTCCTCATCTTAATATCCAGTTTCATAGCTTGCAAGTTCTCTCTTCCACAATAAACTACAACACAGTTTAGTAAAGTTCATTGTCATCTTATAACAAAAATCATCTTGCCTCTAGTTTTTAACAGCATGTTCCTCATGTCTGTCTGAAATCTCTCTGGAATCGCCCTTAATGTCCATATTTCTAGCATGCACCTCAAAACTCATCCAGCCTGTACCCACTACCCAGTTCCAAAGCCGCTTCCACATTGTTAGCTTTCTATTACAGCAGCACCTCACATCTCAATACCAAATTCTTAGTGTGTTCGGGGTGCTATATCAAAATACCATAGATTGGGTGGCTTCAACAATGGAAATTGATTTTCTCACTTCTGGAGGCTGGAAGTCCAAGATGGGAGTACCAGCATGGTCAAATTCTAGAGAGAGCTCTCTTCCTGCTTGAAAACAACCACCTTCTTGCTGTGTTCACATAGCCTTCCCTCAGTGTATGTGAGTAAAGAGAGAGAGATCTCTCTCTTCCTCTTTTGTAAGGCCATCAGTCCTATCAGATTAGGATCTCATCCTCATTTAGCTAATTTAGCCTGAATTACCTCCTAAAGTTCAATCTCCTAAATCAGTCACATTGGGGGTTAGGGCTTCAATACAGGTTTCCCCCACTGTCTGAAAGTAGAGAGTTTGAATGAAACCTTTCATAAACTGAAATGGAATACAGCAACGAAGTAATTGCCATTAATTTATACGGGAACATTTTTGAGTGTTCCCAGACCCCAAATGCAACCCAGCAAATCATACCACGTACCACATAAATCCTAAAAGAACACTAACTATGGTAAAAGCAGAAATGCTACAACAAAGACACAGCCTATATAAAGTAGAAATAATGCCTGTACAATGCAGTTTCAGCTAGCAAAGTTGGGAAGACAGCGAGCACACTGGAAGGCTGAGAGGTGGTGTTGGCGATGATGGGGTGAGAGGCTGAGTTATCGGAGGTTGCGGTGGTGGGAGGCACGGGAGAGTGGGGTGTGGAGAGAGAGGAAGAGGGTCGCCTATTAACATCTCCATCTCATCATCGTCTGAATCCATCAGGGCAGGCAGGTCGCTAACGTCTACACCTTCTTCTCTGTCTGCCTGCCTCCATGTCGGAGGTCGAGGTTTGTCGTCTGCTGTGGCTGATGAGGAAGGCTTGAAATATGACAGTAGGTTTGACTGCTTAACCTCTGCAAAACAAATCCTAAATGCAATTTTCACTTTTTCCCTTTTTCTTGTAAAAGCAAAAATCCCCTTTGAATTTCTCTCCCTTAGCAAAAAGAGGTACTAATGTAGGTCTTTCATAAAAGTGAAGTGGCGTAAGGCGAACTTTCAGACAGTGGGGGAACCCTGTATATGAATTTTGAGGGGACACAATTCAGTCTAACACATTCCACCACCGGGACTCACTAAGCACTTTTTACTTTTCTTCATTTAGGAGCCTTGACGAAACCTTACAAGGGATGAATACCGAAGTAAATAAAAGAAACTTTTTAACTCTGGCTGACAATAATTTTACTAAACCATTTTTAAAAAGTGGGATTTAGAAAGTCCCTTAAGAAACTACTCTTAAATGAAATGAAAACAACAGAAATTGACATAAAGGAGATGTATCCATTATTTCCTCTTCATTAAGGGCTATTCCAAAAAATAGAAAAAGCAAAATCTCTTCCACTTAACTTATCCTTTTAGTTCTAATGGTATGTAATTGGCTTACAGTGGAAAGGATTTAGGCTCTCCTTAAACATTTCCTGTGGAAACAAGTATAAAATAAAAGAAATATGATCTGATCTTTGTTTTATATTCAATAACATTCAGAGCATTGCTCAAATGTAATACTGAATAAGAAAATCTGAGGTAGGACCAAGATTAAAAACTGCAAACCTGGGCCAGCCTGGTGTTGTAGTGGTTGGGTTCACACACTCTGCTTGGGCGGCTTGGGATTTGCGGGTTCGGATCCCGGGTTCGGACCTACATACGGCTCATCAAGCCATGCTGTAGCAGCATCCCACATACAAAATAGAGGAAGACTGGCACAAATGTTAGCTCAGCAACAATCTTCCTAAAGCAAAAAGAGAAAGATTGGCAAGAGATGTTAGCTCGCAGGCCAATCTTCCTCATGAAGAAAAAATGTAAACAAAGATTACCAAGTAAAATTTTGCCGACTACCTCTATTTTCTTTCATCGCTTATTTAGCATAGAGAAGAAACTTCTTGTACTTGGGGAAGGAGTATAGCACTTCATTCTGCACACCAAGGGTGCTTATCCAAATACCTGCAGATCCTCTAAAAATAGAAATGAGGCTGAGAGGGAAACCAGTCTTCAATGGCTTGCAGCATAACTATTGAAAATTTTAAGCTGGATGTTCATAATGGGAAATGAATGGGGAAAATGTTTGTTTTCATCTCCTGATGATTCATTTCATGCTCTTTTTGCCTCCTTTGGTGTTTACAAAGAGTACGAATATGGTCACAGATTCCACAGTAAAAAAAACAAGAATTAAAAGATTCAGCTTTTTTAAAAATGAGAGGGAGGAATAATTTAATAATATTCTTAAATTTAAAGCTAATCATTTTAAATGTAAATTTCAATTGAAGCAAGCCACAAAATTTACTTGACAAGATTTATCAAGGGATTTCTCTAGTTCTACTTTTATATAAACTTCCAATGCTCTACTGAATTTCCATGCCATTTCTAGTTGACTCTTTCAGGCTAAAAGTGCAGGCAAAGGAAATGTGTAGGGGAGAGGAGAAAAATCATGTATTTATGTTTAAAGTAGTATCTATTAGGTGCCTTCTGCAATGCTTCTAAAAATTCAACGTGCATTTGGGTCACCTGGAATTTTGTTAAGGCGAAGCTTCTGATTCAGCAGGTCTGGGATAGAGGTCCAAGAACCTGTATTTTTAACAAGCTTCCAGGTGAGGTCCATGGGACATCTCTTTGAGTATCAAAGTGCTAGAGAACAGGTCACAGTGGGGGAAATCTAAACAATCTGCATAAGTGCAACATCTTCCTTAGAAAAAATGAGGAGACAAAAAATTCAAATTTAAAGGACAATAAAAAGACATAGCAATGTAATAAACCCAGCAAACAGAATACATTGGTAAAGGCCTCTGAGGTTCTTTCAAGTCTTGAAAATCAAAGCTAAGAAATACAATCAGGAAGCCAGGACTACAGTACTAGACAAAGCCCATGTGTGTATCCGAAGTGACACGTTCTGAAGCAATCATTTAATAATAATGATAATCTGCTCATAATAATAAAGCTAATATTTTATAACACTTTTACTATCTACAATGTTTATTCATAGTCAACTTGGATGATAATTAACAGAAATCTGAACCATTGTGTTCTAAACCATTCAACCCTTGTCCATATGCAGAAAAGATAATACCATTAAAAAGGTGAAAGCAAAAATAAATTGGAAATGCGATACGATATCATTCATATTTGACCAAGTATATTTTGCTGTAGGATATAAATGCATTGGGATTCTGATGCAAATTATTCATTATAAGACAAAGAAAAATAATAGAAGTAGTTCTCAAAGTAATGATTTAGGGCTTGAATTTTACATGTTTTCCAAGGGCCTTTATGACTATACATAATTCATGAATCTGTATTTCTGTAATGTTTGAGATTTTTTCCCCTGGAAGTGTTTTTTAATGATTAGGTCACATGGCCAGAGGAGTCCTTTAATGTCCTTTAATGTCTCTCTTTTTCTTGGTTTATTATTTTTCCATTTTGCTTAGGAATACATTAGCCTTTGCTATACATACTCTCAAAACATCTACTTTTGCAATCAACTCAGAACAGAAAATGAACAGTGGGACCTAATTGAATATTATGTATTTTAGATGGCTAAAATGGATATAATTCTGAAATGAGAAATGCATCTACAAATACAAAATAAAGATTAAAAAATGAGCAGCACAAAATGGAGGAATGTGTGCCAGCCAAACATATTTCAGTGTGTAGCTAAAAGTATTTATTAAAAATAAAAAGGCTTCCTGTGCTGAAATGATGTAAGTGTTTCTATATGAAGACTGAAGCAGTTTCACACTTCAAAAATGGGAACGTTTTCATTTATAAGTAGTTAATTCGACCTGTGGTATGGTTTTTAATTTGGTAAAAAATGGGTTTCGGGAGGATTTCCTTTTAAAAGTTCTAAAAAATTTAGACATAAATCCAATGTTGGTGGTCCATGTTTTGCCTAGCAAATCATTACTACTCATTCTCATACCTGATCCTTAGCAGCTCCAAATTGTTTGATACTTACTTGGTAAATCGAGAAAAACAATCATCCCTGATTGCCCTAAATGAAAATATTTGAGTCCAGTGAATTTAACAAATTATGCCCTAGAACAAGCTAAATATAAGTATTTTAATGCATTCTTAGAAGTTTGGTCTTGGTGACACTTTAATAACACAGACTTTTTCAAAGGGGAATTTGGAAAGAACCTTATTTTGTTTATTGTTCAGCCTTTTCTCTCCTGGGAGAGTTTCCCTGTATTAATTGCTTCTGTGCTCAGATGCTTCTAATTATTAACCTGCAGGTGCCTCTAATCACTGAGTCTTCCAGCAGAGTTTTGTTCGAGGGCCATTAGCTGTGGTGCTTAATTACAATACACTGTACCTAGCTTTGTGTACTGTTTGATCCTTCAGATGGCTTCGCAGACCTCAGAAAACAGTCATTGGCAATCATTTTCTGCAATTAACCACAGTGCCCTGTATCTCTTTCTCTGTTATTAAATTGGATCAGAGTGTATAGAATTATACAAGAGCTAATCCTTAAAACTGAAGAGACTAAGCTCTAAGACATACCTAATGATACTTAGTCTTTAGGATATTCAAACGAAAAGATGTAAATTTATTCCTATATTTTAAAATCTAAAAGGTGAAGTATGTATAAAAATGTGTAGAGTCACTGAATCTCAAAGTGTGCAAGGTTGTTGGAAATACTCTAGTTCTTGCATTTTAAAATAGGAAAAGCATAGTTGCAATAGACTTCATCCTAAAAGGGACTTTGCTATTTCTGAGCATCATCTGCTATGTTGCACCGTTTGACCACTCACTTCGCATGCCATTTTCAAAAATTTCAGCAATGTGTCAGATCAGAATAATTGGAATAATGTCAATATTAGGACATCTTCCTGCCACAAAATTATTCTAGAGCTACAAACTATGTATCTTCTGTTTCACATCAGAATAAATTACACGTTGAATTAAAATCAACATGCGAATAAAGATGTACATAGGTCAATAGTCTTCTCCTACTCAGAGTGCTTATTTGGATCTCTGAATATGTCTTTTGACCCAGACGTGGCATCTAAATGGGGCACTGTGATTACGGCCCTGGCTAGGGCAGAAAGCATGGAGGCAAGGCCTGCCCAGTGATCAAACAGAACTCCGTCTGTTGGTTTCCATGCCCGCCCTTGTAATTACCGTTTGGTTTGACTCAGCAGGGCATTTCTTGTGTGGTAGGTTGGTTTCTTTGTGGGTGATATTTACTTTGTTTTGTTTTTGATTTGTTGCTTGTAGGTTTGGGTTTTGTTGTTGCTGCTGTTACTTAGTTAAAATTGTGATTTTTAACAATACAAATTGTTCTAGAGGTGAAATCAGTGTGCTAGCAGTCTGTTAGTATCACATTCAAAATCAGAATTATTGAATATGTTACATAGCCTCATTTATCTGCTTGGGTTTTACTTCTTGGTATAAAGTTAATCTTCAGCACATTTGAAAATACAATGTCATCACTCCTCTCTTGCAAATAACTCACTTTCCCTTCCACCACCTCCCTCCCCTTATTTCAAATACTTTTAGAGTATCAAAATAGCTTTTAAAACACTTTGTATTTCTTTTTCTTGAAAACAGCATTAGTTTTTTTCAGCACTTTCTGCATCTGTTACCTGTAGTATGCTAACCAAAAATACCTTCAAGTAACAAAAAATAAAATTAACAAGAACATACTGTTCTGATACAAATAAAAAATTTAGGATATGATTATACGACTTTCAAAATCTACCAAGACCTTTCTGGGAAAAAATGTTCCTTGTATTAATTTATTCACAATTATTTACTGCATTTGTAATTGTTAAATTGTTATGCCCATCTATGAAACTGAGAGAAATTTATTCTTATACTTCTACCCTAGGAACTAAAATTTCATTATATTGGAAACTCAAGTCTTGCACAGAAGCTCTAAGCTACTCTCTCTGTGAAGGAGAATTTTGAAAATGAATAACTCTTAAACATGATACTTCAAATGGTATTGGGTTCACAGTCTTAATTAGTTTCCAATATCAATTTATTACATCCACATTAAAGACATTCATATTTGTAAAAGGATATTAACTTGGAGCTCTGCCTTACAGGAAAGAGAATGGCCTCTTTTGCTTACATGATCCCAAACAAAAATATTATCATCACTCATTAGATTACTTATTTTAGGGTTGCTAGAAATTCTATAAAATACTTATCAGCCATATTAAAGGAAACAACTATTCTTCCTGAAATAATTGTCTGGAATCATGAAAGATCACCATATGTATAGTTTACTCCATAATACATATAAGTATAAACGGTTGAATTAAAACTCTCATTGAAAAACTCATTTATATTGTTTCTTTTAATCTATCATGAAAGTCTATAGCTTCAAATTCATTACTTGATGAGCTTGCAAGAGGGAAGCTATTATGATAAGTATGTAAGAAATCTTAAAATATTATTGAGCATATTCATAATCACTTAACACCACTATCATGTTCACATTTTGTGATTTATTTAAATGGTCCTAAACTTTGTAGTCATTAGCAAAGCCCTCTAATATGCTAGGAAAACAATCTACAGACCTGTTATCTTGGTTCTTTATTCTAATCTTCCTGAATAATGAGGTGACTTCAGTATATTAATAGTGTCATTTTCTGGTTTTTATCCTCAACAGAGGCATATGATGGAAACCATTTATCTCAAACCAATTTAGTATCACACTGCGGAAGACACTAAATGGAAGAGTTCTGGTATTATGATTTATTTCATGCCATATGATCTAAGGTTGCTAACTATCCGTTTACTTTATCTAGTGTCCAATACAAAATTGCCTAATTAAATTCTGATGTCCAAGGAGTAGCTATTATCCAACAATGGTTTCCTAAGATTGTTAAACATACTCAATGTAGAGTTTGTGCTGGAACTTGTCGTTCAACAATGTTCTCTTTGAAGATCGCATTGGAGAGTTTTGTTTAAGAGAGTCCTCAATTTAATTATTCAAGTTGAAGATATATTCAGGCTACGGAGCAAGGCAATGAGAAAAATTCAATTCCAGAACTAGACATCAGCTTATTTTAAATGACTCATTATATTATCTTTTGTTATCCATAGCACATCCATAATAATTAATAAACATTTATCAACTCTCTGTGTTAGCACACTAGGGGGTTTAATTATCTCTTCTTGCTTAGTATGGGCGTAAACAATATTATGAATCATTTAAATGTCACATCTTCACCTGTTTCTTCTATGATAGATAAAAACCTTCTTACTAGGAATGAAGTTTAAACTCAGCATAATTATATTTGATAATATAACAATTACAAATACAAAATAAGTATAAATTAGCCCCATTGTCAGATAATGAAATTTAATCTAATCTATTTTGAGAGGATTGTAATAATTGGTAAGATTTTATGTGGAAACATACATGCTTTAAAAATTGTTTGTCGTTATCTCTTCAAACATTTATTGAGGACATATTATCCTCTAATCTGTGCTAGACACCAAAGATAAAAAGATGAGAGTCGCTGTTCTCCTGGAACTCACTTTCTAGTGGAGGAGAAGGTTTTGGAGAGAACCAAACACAGTACTGCCAGAGCTGTAGAGAAACGTAGTAGAGAAGTCTTTCAAAGACAGCTGGTATGTCCAATCAAGATTCACTAAGCAGGGCTCCCCTGGGACCATGACCATCCTGAGCTTCAGTTCTCAGCTTTGTGATCCAGGAACATAGTTATCAGCAACTAAAAGATCAAATCAAGAGAATGGATTTTACTTAGCAAATTAAAAGAAACCTAAGACTGTTTCAGCTTTTTTCATTTTATTATTCCTAATACTTTCCTACTAGATTCTATTTTAATCTTTCTTATTTTTAATTCTAATGCTAATGCCTTGTTAAGGGGACAAAACATTATATCCAAATGGGAGACGGCTGGAGGGAATGCTACACTGTCACATCTCCCCAAATAGAAATGATAAATATGGTAAACTGCCTGCCTATAGCATAAAGAGGGTGAATTAAAAGGGCAGCAGAGAAATGGCTAATCCTTTTGAGAAGGTCTAGGTCAGTAGAGTTGAATCACACACCTAATTTAACTCTATTAAATAAACTATGGATCCAAGCAAGCCTGAAAGTTTAGAGCAAAAACGGGAGAAGAAATGTACGCATGCCTTCAAGGCTTTCTTGGGACTTGGAACCACATAGAAAATGCTAACTAGCAAACACCTAGAAGATTTCATATAGGTTTTTATGAGTAAACTACTTATATCTGTGTGTCTGTATATATATGGTCTCTCTCTCTCTCTCTCTATGTATATACATACATATATATACACGTATAATTCTGTTACTAGTGGGTGATTTAAACTATTGTCATTGGTAGTTTTGACTGTCTTCAATTTTTGCCCTGCAAAGGAACTTAAGAACTTAAACTTGGGTAAGATTCAACTATATAATACCATCTTTAGAGAAAAGGTGACTTTTGAATTCAGCCTTGAGGATATATGACATTTTGTTGAGTGAAAAAGATGAAAGGCCATTTCAGACTGATGGAATGTATGTTTATCAAATACATATAAAAAAGGTTTATCTAGAGCATATAAAACTTCAAAGATCAAGCTATACAAAAATAAAGGTGGTATGAAAATCACTATAATTTATTAATATTAGAGTTAATAAGCAAGTCAGACCACTATTCCTACTCAAACTATCCCAGGGTGTTTATCTAAATATAGCAGTGTTCACACACTTGTACATTCACTGTCCATAATTACCCCATCACAAAAATAGGACTTAAATTAGAGGCTGTATGCAAACCACCCTTGAGTGCTAAGGTCAGAGGAGACAGAATAAAGTGATTGTACTCATGCACTGTATCAGATACCTCTTAGTGCCATCTAAGAACCTCTTAGCGGGATCTCTCTCTGAAGTCACTGGACACTACCTCATTTCAGATAACTCTAGCTACCGACTTCACAGGACCTGACATGATTGTATCTTGCTTATGCCCACATGGCACACTTTACCTTCCTTCTTGATGTTTTCTTTTTATTTCTGACACATGAGATGTCATGGGACATATTAGGGCCTACTTGTTTGCAACCTGGAAGCATGCGTGTTTATGTCGGGGGTGGGGAGGAAGGTATGTTAATAGCTCATGAAGCAGACCTGTGACAATAGAAATGAGAGATGACAGATAAATTCTTCTTTCCTTTCCCCAAGATAGATTGAGATACAATATGTCATGCTGACCCTTTAAGATGGCAAAATTCTGCTTGATACAAAATGTAGGCTACTTGGAATGTACCTCCATGTTTTTGGTCTCCCCTCTTCCCTTTTCCCTCATTGTGACTTCCTTGGAAGAGCACTTCCTAAATAGTATTAGCAAGTAAGTTTTCGCTTGAGGTTCTATACCGTAAGGACTAAGAGAATAACCCATCACAACAAATTCTTATAGACCCCAAAGATTATGGAGCCCTTTAAATTAAACAGTCAAAGCTTTGGAGAAACAAAACTATTTGCAATAAGATTTAAGGGATAAACTTTTTTAGCAGATATCAGCTTTCTAGCTCTTAAAAAAAAAAATAAAAAATTCCTGGTTACAAACATAATAAAGAATAAGCCCATCCTCTGAGTTCACGGTCTTATACCTGGCATATAGTCCTCTGGCCACTTTTGAGAAGTATAGAGTATCAATATTTCTTCTTTGAACTTCTATACAAGGCATAAGAATGAAAGCTGTCTCAAAAGTCACCCCACTAAGACTTTTTCTATCCAAGTTTTATTTTTTTCACTTCTTTCCAATTCATTTTCTCTGGGTAAGTCAATATTTTTTACTATGCCCCACTCCTTACAACTCTCATTTTTTAATTTTTTTGTATACTTCTAAGTAGTCTACTGGCATTTCCACTTCCTTTTGTCTCCTAACTTGGATATATTTACGTACTTAGTCATCCAGTTTATTTTCTTCTTCCTATGCTGATTTCTATCAAAAAACCCAACCAATCATATGGCTCTAATATCTACAACTTTTAGCCTGATTACTCAATTACACTCTCAATAGTTGTGTATCACCAATTGTTTATATAAGTTCACCACTTAGACATTTCATACTTAAGTCATTCCTCCCAATTTACTTGTCCACCATCATTTTTATTGTGCATCACCCAAAGTTGTATTTAGCTCCCAAGTATAATATCTTGGTTTGTAATCACTATTTGTTGTATGTCTTATGAAAGACACATTGGAATTGTTTCTGACTGCTCAGTTTATTTTCAGCTCTATTCAACCCAGTTCTCAAGGTCTTTTAGATTTACACCTTTTCAATGACCACTTGAATAACTCTAATCCAGACCACATCACTTCATAGCTTACTATTAGAATGAGTTCCTAAACAATATTCTGTCTAATAAATTCATCACTCTACTGTTAGACTGAAATGTGGAATTAGCCTAGTCATTACGCTACTTGAGAGATGACAATAGTTCTCTATATCACATCCATTTTTACTAACTTTCAAAAATGTAATTAATACAATTAAGTAGACATTTAAACATTCACTTATTTACTCATTTGTTCAAAATACAGTGGCAAGTCATGTGCTGTGGCCGGCAGAGTTTTTTCTATAGAGACTGTTACAATCTCATGGGTGGAAAGAGATAAGTAAAAATATAATTGCAATAGAGAAGGTTAAGTGCTGTCTACCTTAGTCGCATGCTGTCTATATAGGATTCGGGTAGAAGAGGATTAGAGGATTAGGACACCTTCTCAAGGAAAGCATCATATAATCAAAACGCAAAAGGTAAATAGAAGTTGGCAAGGAAAAGGGAAGTGAAGAATTGAGGAGTGATACTAACAAAACGAGTAGGCGGAAGGAGAGAGTGGCTGCAGTCACAAAACCGGATTTAGTATGGTCAAGCCATGAATGGATAAGTGAGGGTGTGGTGAGAGATGAGACGAGAGAGGAAAGAAAAGACTAGATCTGGGCTGTCTGACATAGTGGCCATTAGCCAAGTGTGGCTACTTACATGTAAATTAAATAAAATTAAACATTTCATTTTTCAAACGCATTAGCACATTTGAAGTGCTCATTAACCACATGTGGCTAGTAGCCACCATATTAGAGCAGAAACATCACAAAAAGTTTTATTTGGCAGTATGAGGCTAGATCTTGAAAGGTATACTAAGGTTTTCTCATGGGATTACCACTAGTATTTATTGACAGGTCTTAAGTAGGAATGTTTCTTTCCAAAATATCTATTTAAAAGGAAAGATATGACATTTTATTTTTTTTAATGTGCGTTTTTTTGCTTACTAGTGAAGTTTCTCTGCCTTTGCTTCAGGAAGCATTTTTTTTAAGATTGATGTGTGGGAAAAGCACTGGTCTAGATTCCAGTCCAAAAACTGACCATATGATCTTAGGGAAGTCACCTGGCTTCACTGCTCTCTGGTTTTCTTTTCAACTTTTAAATAAGGGCATTAAATTCAGTGCCTTCTTGTTGTCACCTCTAGGTAATACATCATAAAAATAAAATAGATAAAATCAAAAATAAATGTTAAAAGAGGTTAAAACCTCTTTTCAAAGCATCTTCAACTGAGTCCTAAGCTGCAACGGGGGTATGTCAAAGGCAGGACAGTGGCACATGGGGTTCAGAGGGAGTGGGATGGTCTCTATCCTCTGCTTCCTCACTCTATCTCCACACTTCAATCAAAGCAGCTCGGGTTATTAAACTGAGGTTCCTGGTATTGCTACATTAAAAAATGGTTTGCTTCTGAAACCACTAAATGTGTTTCTCTCTAACATCTTTTCTGAGATTCTCTGAGTCAATGAAAGCTGGATTCGAGCACCAATATTCTCCTGCAATCACATTAGGGGTGAACCCACCCGCATGCTTTCTATGGCATGCATTTATTTGTCAAACCTCAGGAAGCCATATTAGACATACCACCTCAGGCCAAGAGTCTTGTCATATCCTCACTCTGATTACTACCTGCATAAAATGGAACTAGTGAGTAGTTTGAGGGATAAAGTTTATTACCTAAGGGTTAGAACAAACCTTGAGTGTGGAAAGTACAAACGTAACTACCTCTCAAATTCTGTAACCGTAGATTTACCTTCTTCTAACACTAAGAATCTGAAATATTTTGGTAACTTTATTTACATTCGAATTAAAATACCATTGTTAAAGGATAGTAAGATCCCAAAAGAAGCTTTTCAAATGAATCTAGTTAAATATTATGATGGTGAACATCAGCAGAACCAGAGTTAACAATGATTTTCTAACATGCACAATATAATCAGAAAATAGGTATGCAAATCCAATTAAAATAAATACAAATATGAATTAGATAAAATTTTATAACAACTTCAACCAAATTAATATGTGTACTCCATCAGGATTATTATTGGAACAATATATGGGAAGAACTGTGTTATCTAGGTTTTCTTTACCATGTGACATCACAGTCTTTATTGTTCATAAATCACCATTTACACATTCCCCTAAAAAATGCCTTTGATTATCTCAGGGCCCTGGAAGACTCTGGCTCCAGGTTTTAATCAGTGCCAGCAAGAGTTAAGGAAGCTGATTTATTGGCTCATTTTGTGGTGTGAATGTTCACACATGCATAATGTTTAAAACCCTCTAATCTCTCTGGAGCCTCTTTGATTCATACTTCCGCCAGAAAATATTATCTGTTGAGAACTAATAACCTTTAACATAAAAGGCAATTCTTCCTGGATCTTGTAATCCCCCTCAAAAGTTAACAGACTGTTTGGTCAGAACTTTGAGAAAGTTTGTCATCATTTTTATTCATTCTTCACACTACTTATACACCACAGTGGCTCCTCTATTGGAACCAGGCCTACACAACTTCCCATGAGCTTCTCCAAATCATAGCTGTGCCCCTGAGGCTTGACGGATGATTGGTGTTGAGAATCTGATTCATATTTGCTGTGATAGAGAGAAAACGTTTGCTCAGCCAAACTGCTGACTGAGAAGGGACTGGTTTGCTTGCTCAGTGTAGGTACTGAGGCTGATTTTTTTGTCTTGACATTTGATTCTTGAAATAACTCATGGGAAAGAGATGTGAAATATAGGCATTTTTTTTTTACAAGAAAGATTCGTAAATTGTTAAATTACAGGATCTTAAAGATATAGATATCAAGAAATGTTTGGGGGAGATCTACCTGGGATATTAACAAAATCAAGGGTCAGGATAATCAAGGACCATTACATCTGGAAGGTAGCTTTCCTATAGAGGAATCAAGGGGATGAAAATGATAAAATTACCATAAAAATATGCTGATAAAACGTGAAAACTTTTAATATTTGAGTCAACATATTAATACATGGAAATAAAGTCAATAGTTCCAGGGGCCTGCCTGGTTGGTGTAGTGGTTAATTTTGCGTGCTCTTCTTCAGCAGCCTGGAGTTCATTGGGTTGGATCCCAGGCATGGACCTACACACCACTCATCAAGCCGTGCTGTGGCAGCGTCCCACATACAAAATAGAGGAATATTGGCACAGATGTTAGCTCAGTGACAATCTTCCTCAAGCAAAAAGAGGAAGATTGGCAGCAGATGTTAGCTCAGGGCCAATCTTCCTCACCAAAAATTTCAATAGCTGTATTTCATGTAAAAGTGTTGCAATAATAATAATTATAGTCCACACCCAGGATCGGAACTGGCGAACCCCAGGCCGTGGAGATGCGGAACATGCTAACTTAACTGCTGCGCCACCTGGCCAGCCCCTAGACTAAGTAGTTTTAAAGTGGGCATATCAAGGGTATTCTGCCCCTACCTCAAGTGTCTCTCCTTAGGGACTTGTCCTCCCCTGTTCTAGACTAGCATTTCCCAAGGTCTTGATATAAGGCTTGAAAATTTCTTAGGATAATTTCTAGTTATTTCATAATATTTTTGTTGTTATAATGAATTAAATATTTATCAGTCATAGTTTATTTTGTTGATCATTTATACTATTACTTTTTCTATACTAACCTTCTAACTGCCATTTACTGGACGCTCCAACCAATTTCGATAGAATAAGATTTTTCTCATTAATGATTCTGTGTTATCTAAGCAGACACTATCATTAAATAATGACAGTTTTGTGTCTTCTTTTTACCACTTGCCACTCCTATATACTCTTCTTGTCTATTGCATTGGATAAGTCAGTAATTGTAGCATCCTTATTTCATTGCTCACCTTAGTGGTAATATTTCTAGTACTTTCATCATTAAGTATGATGTTTTTGAAGGTTTCTGGTGGATACTTTTTATCAAACAGGGACAACTCTTTTTTTTCTAAGCTTGCTAAGCAGTATTAAAAGTCTGGAATTGCTTTGGGATGTTATCAAATGCTTTTTCAACATCAATCAGCCTCACAGTTTATTTTTTCAATTTTTACTCATTAACATGATTGATAACATTTATGTAATTCCTAATATTTAGCCACCTTTGTATTTCTCATGACATATTTTTTTAATATTTCTGGATTTAACTTGCTAGTATTTTGTTTGGAATTTTACACTTAACTTCATAATTCATACGAATTATTTTCATAATATTGAACCATAGTTTTCTTTTGTGCTAATATTATCCAGTTGGGTATTGAGAATATGCTACCTTATAGAATAAGCTGGAGAGATTTCTATATTTTTCTATACTCTAGATCAATTTAAATAGCTTAGGAATTAATAGTTTTGATTTTTAATAAAAATAATATAAAACCATTAGAACTTAATGTCTTTTAGGAGTGGATACTACTTTTCCAGTGTTTTCTGATTGTGGGTCTGTTGGTTCTTTCACCTCTTCTTGAGTTGATGTGGATATTGAAATGCAAGAATTATGACAGGAGTGGTGTTGGAGAGAAAGAGAGAGTTTTTGAGTAAGAGCCAGTTGATAATATTTCAAGACACAAAAGAAAATGACAGAAAGGTCCTAGGATAACCAAACAAGAATTGTTAATAGATGGTTGGATTTCATGGTATAAGCTTCATAAAACTGAAAGAAATTGGGTGGAGAGGATAAGAAAAATTGAGCTAGATCTTGATGAGGAGGAAGGAAGTCATCCAAACCACTTTGAGCTGAAGGGAAAAGTTTGTAGGAGATGAAATTTCCTTCACTGACAGGATAACAGCAGAAGCAATAGTCTCACCAGAAATAGCTGTTTCAGTTCTGTAACATTCAGATTAGAAGCGATGACTCTGGAGGATTTTGGTGATGAGGTGGCAAGAGTTCCAGAGAGTGCAATAGAAGGGTCTATGGGTCAGGAGACATGAAAGATTAGGTGAATTTAGAGAATGTACATACAAAGAAGAAAGTCTCTCTGTTGAAAGATGACCTGAGACATGAGCTTCTGATGGAGATCGAAGTAACAGGAATACAAGACATTGGTGGAATTAGGCCTTATGGATTTTTAGGAAGACTGGACAATGAACCTATAAATGCTAACCTTTTTAAAGGAGATGTGGACATGGGAAATGTTTTGCAGGAACATGTAGAAATCTGCTTCAGTGTCTGTTTCAGCCCCCCAGTCCCTGTGAGGAGACCCCACAAGGGAAGAATACCAACAGTACAACAAAGATCTTCACTCACAGGCGACTTCACCAGGAGCATTCAGCACTGTCTTAAATCTCCGTGATTATGACATTCACAAACACGATAGATCCAACACTGTAGAATTCTGGTTTCTTGGACTCTAACTCTGGTTATTTTGACCTATCCTCAGCTCTGCCCACAGTCTTTACCATAATCTCAAATCAGGCATTCCACTCTTAGCTCTCTTTTCTTCTCTGTCTTGCTCATCCCATCTGGTGCCAAAATGCCAACAATAATTCCAATCCTTTCCGATCCCCAATTCATAGACTCATTATCTGACACTCACATACTTCTTTCAATTCTCTCCTTACTCGACTAAAATTTCCTGGTCCAACATAATAATCACTCACTCAAATACATGCTTTCTTGGTTTGCCACATTTTCCTTCATCTACCCTACTCATCTGGCAAAAATGCAACTCTTGTTAAATTCTTCACCTACTCTTCACCTGCATAGTTGGAGAGAAACACACAACCAATCTGGCTTGATTCATTTAAATCGTCACCAATGACCGTCTACAAACCCAGGAACCCCTGCTTCATTTCTCTAGCCAATTCGTTTTCTCTCTTCCCAAGATGAATATTTCACACCTTTTCCACTCTGCATAAACCTATAAGACATCCTCTTCACTCTTTCTCCAAGCTGTCTATTTTGTTTGTTAATTCCTTGAGAAAATATGAGCAATTAAAGAGACTGCCCACATGATCCAACACCTCTTCCACTTACCTCCTTCTCCACTGATATACTGTGACCAACCTCCCACCTCAAAAAATAAATAACTACTTTGGTTTCGGCCTAAGGCCAACTCCTGCAATTGAAAAACTGGATCCTATCCCATCCTCAGGTGTATCTGACAGATTTATTAATTAATTAAAATTGAACTTTTTGGCTGCCATTTTGAAAGTATATAATAAAGATTTTCCTGTGTGTCATTTTTGCAATGTTATTATAATTTCTTCCCCCTTTGACCAGACCCTTATATGCCTGAATACATTTAATTCATTTCTATATCATTTGAGAGGAGCAAGATGCTCAAGGGTAAGCTTGGGGATGGGAAAAAAGAAGTTCTTCAAAATCATAATGATGTCTAATTGAACATACTGATTTTGTCTCCCTCAACTATTTCAACCAGTTCATTTTTATTTTTATAAGCAAAAACAATAATTATCCCAGTATATGACGCCTACAAGTTGATAAAAGGCTCTGTCTAATTAATATGGAAAAACTTCAATTTTTCAATAGGAGGGACTAATAAGACACTCCCTTCAGCAGTGCTATGTCTTTTAGAGATCTTGTTCTATACCTTCTTATTTAGGTAGTAATGTCCATTACCTCTGGGAAAAAAATTCCTTCCTCTTGTTTGAAACCTTTTACCATCACTTGCATTACAACTTGTTAATTCAATGCATTTCGGATTCCATTAGGCTTTTGGTATGCAAACATGATTTTGTGCATGCTTTGATATTTCAAAATTTCATCTCTGTGGATAAAAAAGTGGGATAACTGAATTGCCTACCATACTGATATTGCTGTAGATCAGGCTGTTGTCTTCCAAAACTGATAAATACCTGTCTAAATCGTAGATGCCTCTGATTTAGTATGTCCTACTATCTTGAATTGGTATATCAAAATATATAAGAATGTCATTGTTTTGATGTATTTTCACAGGGAAAATAATCTCCAATTATTATTATATAATTTTCTTTTTATTAAAGAATGATGTATAGTGTCTTTGAAAACAGATCTATCTACTATGTTTTGCCTGCCATTGGCAGTGTTGTCATATGAAAGAGATTTCTGAGATTGAAATATTTTATGACTTGTGCTGAAGTAGACACAGTAAATTATCACTGTCAGATCTTATTTGAATAGTACTAGGCTTCTGAATTGCTTCCGAACTAAAAAGTTCCTGTAGTTGATTTTAATCCTGCCCAGGGACATGAAAACATTTTCTCTGTCCTTCAGAGGCAGTTCCTGGAGAAAACATGTTCATCTAGCTCTAGTCACTTTATTTCTTTCGGAATCATTTGACGGGTTTGACTTCATCCAAATGTATTAACTCTGAGCAACCTAATTTTTTGAGTTTGACCAAAACAAACAAAATTGTATTTGTATGGAAGAACTAGGATAGTTTTCTTTAAGGAACTTAATTTTTGTATTGTTCCTTTTAGAAATATATTATAAATTACTTTGTTAATTCTTTCCATAGTGAACATGTTAGTAAAAATTAAAACTCTAAAGGCAAAAAAATACACTTTTAGCTCTAAACTGTGGTATTCCTGCCACGGAAAAACATATATATTTTTTCTCCTTTTGCTCTTTTCTTCAACTTCCTACTCTTCATCATCTTATTTATCTTCCTCTGCTTCTTATATTCTCTTCTTGAAGTATCTTGGTGATCAGTTAAATTTGCTAATGTTTTGGCCCTAAAACTATTTGTCTTTAAAAAGTAAACATATAAAATAAATTTATCAAACAAGTCCCTCAAGCAAGATAAATATGTGTTACTGGTAGTATGCAAAATAGTCACTTGATACTTTCCCTACTTGAAATGCAGCGTACCCAAATCATTATAAATTGTCAAATAATTTGAAATTTGTGATAGTTCAAACAGAGGTCAGAGCATTACATGTTTGGTGCCATAAACATATATTTCTATTATATTTACAATTTTTAAAATTAAATTATAAAATATTCTTTATTCATTGATGTTTACCATAGCATATGTTTATCACACAGTACTACATAATTTTCTTAATATAATTTCTTCTTTAGTGATTATTGGGTAAAATGTACAGGACCAAGTATATGCTCATATAATAGTGATGTTTTTAAAACAGCTTTGAGAACAGAAGCAGGAATTTTCAGAAAAGGAAACCTCACTTTCCTTTGGATTCATAAGTAGCAAAGCTAAGTTCTTGGGAATCTGCAATATTATCATCAGAATAGCTAAAATAACTTCAAAATACGATTACATCATAGAACACTTAGAAAAGGTTTCATGCTCCTCTTTTTTTTTTTTTTCTTTTGAAAGATTTCATTTTTTCCTTTTTCTCCCCAAAGCCCCCCAGTACGTAGTTGTATATTCTTCGCTGTGGGTCCTTCTAGTTGTGGCATGTGGGACGCTGCCTCAGCATGGTTTGATGAGCAGTGCCATGTCGGCGCCCAGGATTCGAACCAGCGAAACACTGGGCCGCCTGCAGCAGGGCGTGCGAATTTAACCACTCGGCCACGGGGCCAGCCCCTCATGTTCCTCTTTAAGAAGACAGTTTTCATTTACTCAAGCTTGGTTATGTTATGGTTATCTTGTTTTCTGATTTGGAAAAAGACTTTTTGAAGTAATTTGATTTGGGCAGCTCCATCTTCCCAAGACTGCCGTCTGTATTCCTCACTTTGGCTGAACTGCGCTTCTGGCTTACTTGACCTTTGCCCTTGGGAACAGTAGGAATCTTTCCTTTTACTCCTGGGACAGCTTGACTGGCCTTCTAATCCATCATAACTACGTGGGGGAGGCCTCACCTCTGTTTGGAATCTTGTATCTGACCCACCCCCAGGAGCTCAGTGCTTTAATTGCAATGTCACTCCCAATTTGGTGTATTTAGAGAGCTGACCGTCTCTCTATCTCTGGCAGATAGAAAGCTGCATTCCTAACCTTTCACCTACATAGGAATCAATTATTCCCTGCTGCAAACCTTATGTATACTATCAATATCTGAGGGCGAGACATCGATATTTCTATTTAGAGAATTGTCATTTAATATTGGCTATCTTTAAATATAAGAAATTAAATTACTATATCTACCTGAAAAACTGAACAAATGATCTTTTCAGTCAAAATAATAAGCTAAGCCTCAAATTTGAGTTCTTTATTTTACTACCTTGATTTTTGAACTTTAGAACTTTTTGCTTTTGGAAGATATGAGGAAATATTGATTGACTAAATTCTGCATCGAATACCAAGAATACACAAATATTAACAAGAAAAATAATAATAATAAGGGATATTTTTGTATTTCAAATAAATGCTTTTGGGTGAATAGATTTGATATAGATGATAATGCTCCTTTATGTATTTAAATGTTTTTATTTCAATTCTTAAATCTTAGAATGAGTCCTATTCAGTTGATAAAATTAGTAGTTAGAATTTTGTCAAGTCCATGAATTAAAACTAAAAGGTTCAAATTATGATTTTATATAACTCACTCGATAGAATTTTCTTAGTCTGATAATATTGCTAAAACTGGGAATTTATCAAATCTTCATTAGACAGGAATTGTTGAGATTTAAATTTTTCTAGGACTTGAGTCCAATGATTTTGATGATAAGCACTTGAGAACATTGAGGAGAATTTTTAAACTTTTAGGGAATTTCAGGGTACTTTTGACATATTATTTCTTAAACTGTAAATTTTGAAATATGTGGAAATCAAATCTTGACCTCTTGCTGTAAATCACTATATCACTGATAAGTGAGGCAGAGAGGTGCCAAATTACACTTAGGGCTTAGTCCACAGTGTGGACAGCTGTCAGTAGTGTATGTGATAACTAAGCATTCTACCCACAGTGTCCTTTCAGATCTTTTTGTTATAGATGGGTCTAAAAATATGGTAGACTAAGTGTCCGAAATATGAGTACCTAGTTTGCATATGGGACATAAACAATATGCAAAGCAGGTTTCATTTTCACTTCATATTTATGATGGATCTATCACTACTTGGAATAAGATTGAAATTTAGATACACATTATAAATGCTAATTGTATTCTTGTGTAACTGCATAACAACATCAGGAAACAGCTGCCTTCCCAAAAAATGCTGGCTTTAACTTACATTAAAAAGAGTTTCAGCAGTTTTGCAAAACTTTGAAACATCCCAGTGCATTTTTTGATGATTTGTATGAGGCATGGAAAGTCTGTCCATGAAAATGCCTAAGGCACAAGAGGCTCATCTTAAAAACACAAAACGGAGGGTATAATACTGACGTCAACACCAACAATACAGAAAAATCATGCCCTGCTATAAGTACAGATGTCCATCTAAAGTGCAGACACAGTAAACCGACCTGTATGACTTGAAATAAGTACAAAACTATAATTGTAAAGGACCTACACTTAAGAAAGACATGGAATTTATAGGTAATATACAGAGTGGTAATTTTAATACACATAAAGCCTAATTCATTATATATATGTCAATTGCTATGTTTCAAAAAACTGTGAAATAACGATGTTTTACATGCTAAAATCCTATGTGTGGTACTCATAATCTTGTTTTATCATTTTTGCTAAGGAACATTAACAATTCCCAATTTAAGTTTAGCCAAAAATATATACGTATGAGTCAACAGACCCCAAAAATTCCGTTTAAGGAGGAATTTTACTTAGTCTTAATCAGTTCAGTGATTCTCCTCAAATTTGTTTGAGTACAGCAAGTTTTCCTGCAGCAGTGGGTATGGTAGTGGGAAGAATCGCTGTTACGTTAGCTTAAATTTTTCTGTATGTTTAGGCTTTTCTCAAGCTCTTTAGTAATATAAATATTTATTAGAAATATATGCTCTACTATATACAGTATAGAGGGAAAAAGAGTATCTCTAGCTGGCATTTATTATATTCCAATTATGGGATGGGGAGGCAGTTCCATGCCAGAAACAGTGGACATTCAAGAGCAGAGCACTCTCTTCCATGTGTTTGACAGGAGAGAAGAATAGATCACATGATTATTCTAAGAAGGGGAACCCTTCCATGTGTTTACAAGATCACCAGTGCCAGAAGCAGGATGTCTGCAACTATTCCTCCCCTTTCCTCAAAAGGAAAATCTCTTTTTTATAGCCAATCTAGTGTAGCGCTACAAACAAAACCAGATTTTTTCAAGGATAGAGGGAGAAGTTTTGCTAGAGCTCTTGAGTTGGCATTTAAAAGTCTGTTCATAATTTTTTTTGTCAATTATTATCTTTTAAAAAAATTGGGGTGCTCAAAAAAAGCAAAAGCCTAATCCAATTCCTATGTCAAACGCATGCAAGCTCAGAGAGCTGGCCCAGTGGAGTAGCACTTAAGTTCGCACACTCCAATTCCCGGCCCAGGGTTCCCCAGTTGGGATCCAGGTGTGGACTCACACACCGCTCATCAAGCCATGCTGTCGTAGGCATCCCAAAGAGGAGGATTGACAGCAGATATTAGCTCAGGGCTAATCTTCCTCAAAAAAAGAAAAGCAAAAAGCATGCAAGCTGATATATGTGGAGATGATTATTAAGTAAATGAAGAAAATGCCATAGTATAATAATATAAATAATATTAGAAATGTATCTGGATTAAATGCCTCCTGCTTAGGATCTGAAAATTAAATTATCTCTTAGACTTATGCCTTACAAGTATTTGATGACAATTTTACTATGTAGCATTAACATTTTTAAGTTATGCTTTTTAAATTATTGGAGTTTGATAGACATTTTCTTTCCATAGAAACGATGATGCTTAAATTACAAAGGTATGACCTTGACATCTACATAGATTTACTTGACGTGCGCAGGCCCTATTTTTCCATTTATTAATCGAACATTTAGTAAACACCTCTTGAGTGTGAGACACTATTCAAGGTGAACTCCTCAGACAAAGGCCCCATCAAGCGTGCATTCTCTTCCTTTCTCTGGGGGTGTGGTTAAATTACATCTTGCTACTTTATAGTCACATACTCAAAATTATTTAGAATTAGATGAATATTAATGATTAATTATTATACTCAGTATATATTTTGTACTCATTAGTATATATTTTTGAAGCATAAGGGAGGATTTATTCCACTGGAGCAATATTAATGGCAGATTACATGATCCTCTGACCTAGCATGGAAGGGCACCCTTTTCCCAAAGTTTGTCTGCCTAACTTGAACTTTGAGTCTATGCTTAGACTAGCTGGAGAAGACCCTTGTATCATGATTCACCAGAAGGTATATCACTTACAGCGGTGCCAGAATGTGACAGCATGCATAATAAGGAAGTTGGGCCAAATCATTAAAAGTATTATCAATATGAATAGATCCTGGACTGTCATACTTTTCTCCAGACTCTAGAAGATTTTTTTTCACAGTCCTTGACAAGAGTTAGAAATAATTAACTTAATATTGGTGATTTTAAAACTCCCATAGGGAAAGTGCCCTGCCAGCTAAGGCTAGAATTTGGAATCAATGCTGCTAGCCTATACAAAAAAACAAAACAACGCATTACAAGAGAAGCTGCTGTTCATTATTAAGAAATAAACATTCCTGCGGTTCATTTGAAGGCAAATCTGTGTTAGTCAGCAGAGGATACATGCGACCACATCTGAGGCCTGGAATTTTCAAGTTCCTGTGAGAAACTGAGTGCCCCAGCAATGCAGATGAAGAAAAGATGGTGTCGCGCTGTTTCCTTTCCATCTGGTGTTTTACAGCAGCTCTGCTCACAGTTACTCTTAAAGGAAAATAGAAGGAAGAAAAAAATACACTCACAGTCTTGTCTTGTTTAGACTGAAGACTCTAAGCCAAATGATTGCTTTGGAATAAATTAAATACTGAATAAAACAGAGTCCAAACATAAATAAGATACACTCAAGGGAAACCTCTCCCTGTAATGAGATCCTGAGCTAATGTGACTTGCCCAGGAGCAACAACCTAAGGATATCAGTCCCAAGTATGAAGGTTAACATGAATTTTGCCATTTTCACTCTATATTAAATTGCAACACTCCCAGTATTCTCTACCACCTTCCCTAATTTATTTGTATCTATAGAAAGTATCCTCAAATAACATATTATATATTTAACTCTTTATTTTTGTTTATGTTTTTTCTCTGGTACCAGACTATAAGCTTCACAAGGGCAAGGATTTGGAAATGTGTTGTTCTAAGTCCCTGGCTCATAGGAGGCACTCAACATACATCTGTTGAAGAAATAATGAGTTAATTTTTTTATTTAAATATGACACGAGGGGTGTGATAGCTTATAGGTAATATACAACGCAACACATATTTATTCCAGATGCATTCTAGATAACAAAAGGCTCTTTTGAGTTCTAAGAAGAGGTTTGTTAATTAATTAATCCTTTTAATTTTTTTTACCCAGATGCTTGAGAAATATGACTACTTTCTTTTAAGACAATTTTAATACAATTTAATTTCTTAAGAAGAAATATGTTCATATGTTTAACTTAACATTTAGGCATATATTTGATCCTGTGTACTTTTTAGTACAGATCTTTTTTTCCTTTTTCCTATTTGGTTTGCTTCAGCCCTAAACTTTCTCTTCCTCCTCCCTCCTCTCTCCTACCACATGCACCTATGTACACCCAGAAAATTCGTCTTTCTCTCCCAAAACATGCGGTAATTTATATGGAGAAGAATAGTGTATTTTTTATTATATTTTATGTCTTTTATAAGGATGAATTTTTAAATGAATTTGCTGAAAAAACTTTATTATGTCCTTAAAGATGTATGTATATTTATGCTAGGGTAAAGACATGATATGATGATAGCATTATAGGAATTGCTCATCATATAGAGACTGCAACAAAATGGGTGGATTATGGAAAAAGCTGTTCTTCAAATTTGTTTCATTGCATTTTCTCGTGGTGATATTACTAAATATAGCAATTAGATTTATAGGTAAGCTGACAAGACATCGAACCAAGATATAGTTGAGCTATTTTACTCTCCTAATAATACTTTAAGACTTAAAATCTGTCTAAAGGAGTCTATAGGTTTTTTTTTTTCTCTCGCAGTTGGGGTACCAGCCTCATATCACTTCACTCATGGAACTGGAAATTCCATCTTTTCTCACTGCCTCCACCTGCTGGCAAGCGAGATTGACAGTTCTCCATCCCTTCGCTCAGAGGATCTAGGACTTAAGACAGACTGGCTCCTGTAGTTCATTTAGTCTGAGGATGCTTACTAGTTTGGTCTTGAATCTTTGATCTGGCTGTCCTTCTATCTGCATTTACCCCATGAGGGCGAGCCTTCAAGGGCAGAGAAGATCTCCTGTTTCATATGCCCAGAACTTAGCATTGCTCAGTGTGAGTTTATGAAGGAATTTCCTACCTGCCGTCCTGCTGCCGCCGACTGTTATTTCAGCCCCATGTTTCTCTTGCCCATGACTAGCTCTTGTTAAGATATCCTTTATACTTCTTTATCTTTTGTCCCAAGTGGATAGTTCTTTGAGAGTTTTGAAACATTGCTTCTGTAAATAATGAAAAACATTTTTTTAGAAAATATGCGAGCTACCACCAAAGTTTTCTTTTAAGATGAATATCACTGAAAGAAAGACTAGATTGCACAGTTTCATTTAATCTGAGATTTTCTTACACAACACTATGCAACACTATGCAAGGATTCATGTGAGATAAATGGAGTAGGAACACATTGCAACGATCAGTGTTGCACCCCAGCTGCTGTGTAGGAGGACAACAGAGCAAGGAGCCATGGTTTTCCTCTTTGCTCTTCAGTTGCTCCACCACAGGCCCTACAGGCTGGAAAAGGAGGGCATTATAGTTGGGATAAAGTAAGGGTAATGAGAAGAGAGAGGGCAAGGCAGACATGTATTGGGGGCACACAAAAGAGAAGGAGTAGAAAAATGTCAGGTAAGATTAGTGTAGAGTTAGAGAGAGTTTCATGAACTGACACTAGAAAATATAATGTGCATATTTATCAATTGCATTTCCAAGTCTCAGATTATCTTGAGAATAGTAGGATCAACTTCTAGCAGTTCAAATAATAAAATCCTACCTTATTCCAAAAGCACAGAAGGACGGTAACCAAACTGGAAGAGGAGCCATGGCCCAAACTCATATTTCCAGACGCCCACTTCAATGCCTCTTCCATCCCCTGGGCCCTGCTTAGGATTGCCCAATTAAAAACCATATCTGTTATCCTTTCCACTAGCATGCTACCATTACTGAAAAATTATAATTAGTATGCAAAAACCCAACATATAACTTGAGAATCTTTTCTTTTATTCTAAACATGAATTGCTGTGGATGTTCTACACGCTTCTGCTTTAGATTCCTCCTTCAGCCACCATTTAGGAGCTCAAAGAAGCCAGAATGTTGTCCTTAGGCTCTCGCAGAAGTATCTGTCAGTATCAAGGCAGTAAAAATCTGGTACCCACATCTCCCAATCTTAGATCCTGGAGTTAATTCAATTTTTCATCTCTCAATCTTTATTTTTCTCATTAAGTCATAGTTTTGAAGACAAGTCTAAAGGAAAGATTGATAGCTATCAATAAAAACCAGCATTTTTTTTTTCTTCTCCATGGTGTACATTTGTTATAGAGGTCAAGCAGAAAATGAACTGCTTCTCTTAAATTCTGAGTATGTGATGAGATTATATGAGATTTTAAAAACATGCATAATGGTGGCCTGTTTATTATTGTAATTCACAGATAATTATAGAGAGCTGTTATAAGATCTACTAGTAATTCTCATGTCAAAAACTAACATAAATAACTCATTTTTGCCTTAGAAGATTTTCCTTATGAGGAATGAAATCTTAATACTGGAAATAAACATTTATCATTAATAATACATTTGCATAAAATTATATAGTTTGATTTAAATATTTATGTGTTTTATAATCATGTATAAGATAGATTATATGACTCATACATAATTCAGTGCAATCCGTGTAGGTGTTGGGCATATCTACATATATTTCACTAAAAATAATTTTAATGAAAAATCCTGTTAAGGCAATAGAAATTTCAAAAGAATCTCCTGATATATTAGGATAGTTAACCACACAGATACACTATACCCAGCTGAGAATTCATTGACTTCATGTGATAATCATAATGATTATTATATTTTTTAAAAACCTGGCCTATAGTAATATATAGTAATATAATTACTAATTTATTTGTTCCTCACAATAATCCTACATGATAGGTGCTCTCATTGTTACCCAGTTTATAGATGATGAAACTGTGGCACAGAGAAGTTAAGTAACTTGCTTAGGGCACAGAGTAAATGGCCTTGTTGGAATTAGAACCTTGGCAGTCTGAGCTCCAGAATCTGTTTTCTTAACCACGTTGCTACACACCTCTAATAATGTAAGAACTTAAACGTTCATCCCTTGTCCTGGCTATGCTATAGATTTCACTATCTCCTCTTTCGTCTCTATTTTGATATCTCCCAGTTTGACTACAAGTGTATTAAATGATTCATTTTGAATCTGTAAGTCTATTTGGTTAAGATCCCATTAGACTGCAGAGTAATTTAGTTTTTATGATAAATGTTAGTATTTAAGCTAATTTTGTGCCTTTCCTCCATGAAGATGATAGAGTTTCCCTCAGTAAAGCAAGCGTTGTAGATTGTTACTGCATAAAGAGGTCAGATTTCTGTATTTTTTTACTTCTCTCATCTTTTGTCCCCCTTCGATTTTTCAATCTCTCCTTTTATAGCCAATAGCACACATGTTTAACCAAGCTAACGAGGGTAAGAAATATAGTTTTCCACCACGGATAAACAATAGGGACAAAATTCAAATTCTTGACTTCTCAAAGATTCATTTAATAATTTAACCATATATACTGAATGCCTTCTATGTGCCAAGGAGTCTATTAGATACTGAAGGTAGAGTGAGGAGCAAAGATTTACATGATTTCTACTGTAATAGAGCAGTCTAAGGGGGAGCCTAGTCATTAATTAACAGCTAAAAGAAATGCCCCTCACAGATATTGGTATATGGCCTCTCTGTTTTAATACCATGTTTCAAATAAGTCAAAAGCCATAGAAAATTTATCAACCCTAAAAGATAAAAAAAATATATGTCTTTAAATGTTTCTTTGTAACATTAATTCCTTTCTGTCCTTTAGACGAATTTTAGTGTTTGCGGGAAAGAAACAGCGTTGAAAATCTAATATGCAGCTCCAATTTGGCAGCCCAAGCATTCTGGTACTGTTCCAACTGTAATTCTTGACTAAAATGATAAAGTGTAGCTCACCTCTAAAGAGCATTTGCAGCATAGACCCAGATGTGTCAGTAACTGGTGTGACACCATCTTATCGCAAAAACTAGGTGATTGGTTTGACTAAATGTCAGAGTAGAATGATTCTCAAAACCACAGCCCAGCCAAGTTTGTCAACACAGCCTCACCTTGTGTTTCTTCTTGTGGCACTTATACCCAAAACCGAGCATTAAGCAGTTTACTTAGATAATCCTTTTATGAGCAACTGCTACTCAAGAGGCACAGAGAAGTCACTAGTAGAGGTTAAAGGTCAATTTTGGAAAAAGAAGACCAAATAAATCACAAATAGAAGTGAAAAGTATAATTAAAGTTTCTCCTTAGGAAAATTAGTTATTCTACTCTTCCTGTTTCATATACGCTTGTTTACAAGGAACCCATTTACTAGGAAAGTTGACAGGAATTATATCCTCCAAAGCTGTCAATGTTCAAATGAAGGATTTGGTACGTAATATCAAGATAATTCATTTATTCCCAGTTTGATAAAGCTAAAATAATGTGCAATTGTGTTAATCTGTACAATTTTTTTCTAGTTTAATTTTTTAAATTTTGAGTTCAGAACAATAATGAACTACTTTGACCCCCAAACTTTTGAGATATTGACATTGTGTTGCCTTATCTAAACAGGTAGAAATGAATTAAGAAGATTTTCATTTATCAATACACACACACAGTGACAATAATATGCTGAGACAATGAAAATGAGAGTACAAAGATCTGGAGAATCTGACCTCAGCTAAATTTGGTCTCATTGCAATGTCCTTCTCTATTCAGTAATTCTTACTTGATTATTTTTTTTAATTGACATTTTAACTTTACATCTTTTGGAACCCTTTCAATACTTGGGTCTTCTTATTCAAAATTATAGTCTCATAATTCTAGATTATTAAACTCAAAATTTAAGGGAAATTTCACCTCACATAAAACTCTCATTTGATCTTTCCAAGAGACTAGAAGCAAAGATTCAAGCAGGGAAAAATTTTATTTTTACATTTTCCTCTAATTTTCCTACAATTTCCTTGGAAGGCAGAATGATGTGAGGTAAGGGGCACTGCACTTGAAATCAGGAAATGGTGGCCCAAGATTCTCCTCTCAAGAGCTCTGTAAACTTAAGCAAATCTCTTAACATCTCTGAGCTTTCTTTTCTTCCTACTTTTTTTTTGAATTCTGCTCATTGAATAACGGTACAAAACTAACACATATCTATTGCTATTACTAGTAAAATATATGTACACGTAAGTCAAAGTGGTTGTTATAAACTTTCCTCATCTTATGTACTCATTGGTCTTCTCAGAGAAGCATTATTTCAGTGCCCCATGCAAGGTGTCTTAATCATCTAGTTGCCACACTGTTCTAAAAATCTGTGGCATTTATTAACTCATTAGCTGCTACAAAAACCATTAAATGTAAAGAAACTGTTGCAATCTCAATAACTTGGAGAGGAATCTGTTGAACTTTGATAAACACGAGACTATTTAAATTATTTTTCCCAGAACCGGCCTGGTGGCGCAGCAGGTAAACGCGCACGTTCTGCTTGGGCGGCCGGGGGTTCGCCGGTTTGGATCCCAGGGGCAGACATGGCACCGCTGGGCAAGCCATGCTGTGGCAGACGTCCCACATATAAAGTAGAGGAAGATGGGCAGGAATGTTAGCTCAGGGCCAGTCTTCCTCACGAAAAAGAGGAGGATCGGCAGCAGATGTTAGCCCAGGGCTAATCTTCCTCAAAAAAAAATTATTTTTTCCTTTCTACATTTATGAAATGTTGAAAAAGCAGGGAAACTTTGGTTTGAATGGGCTATGAAAAAGGTAGCTTTTAGAAACCAGATTGTAACCATACATATTGTCTAATATTTACAAGAAATGAATATATATCACAGAGCATTAATCATTGAAACTTTTCTCATAGTATTTGCTCTTGAGAGGGAGAAAATATCACTTATTTATTTCAAAAAGAGATCCTTGGAGAATAAGTTCTTTTTTCATTGCTTTCTAATGCTTTAAGTAGTCTGCTTGAATGATGTCCACAAAATTGTCCCATAAATGATCCTGAGAAAAATACATGGTTTTAATAGTGTATGTGTTGGCGGGCATTTGGAAAGGGTCTATAGTGTACCATCTGCACTTCTGAGATAAACAAGTGGGAGAGATTAGTTTAGCAACTAAGCAGGAACTTATTTTAAGAAGTAAAAAGTAGAGTACTTGCTGGTGATTTTATTTTCAAGATCAAAAACGCAGTTGTGGCACACAAGGTCCTTTCTGAGGAAATGGAAATGACTGTCAACAGTGGTGAAATACTGGTTTCTAACACAAGTCATTGATCTGATGTAATCTTTTCTTTTTATCTCATAGTGATGTGTTTGAGTCTGTGTGAAATTCATTGCCTCTTTGTATTTGTAAGGAGAGCTGGAAACCTTCTCCTGCATACATATTTCACTCCCTTAAAATCACGGGGAGAACATGGCAGTGGACTTCAAATTTAAACCAGAAACACAAGCAAATTAGAGTTGAATCTTTTCAAGGAATAAAGAAATTGTTTAGAATTAAGGCAGGCAAACCTAAATGATTATTAAGTGATGGAAAAGCAATCGAGGCTACAAGAATAGGCTAGGTGAGGAAAACTATTGTTGTATGTAAGAGTTACTTTTTAAATTCAGTTTGTAAAGTAAAACTTTACATTGAGTTGCACCCGATTACGCAACTCAGTGAAATGTGCCAGCAGTGCGTGTTAACTATAGATGTGCTTTCGTTAAAAATTGCGCTTCTCCCAGAGCCTCAAAATAGGGGCTATTACTGTTTCCAACTTTGAAAGTTTTTTTCATTCTCAAAATCCATTCATTCAATTTAACGAATTATTTAAATGGAAAATATTTTGACCAACGATGTCTACAATGTAAATATCAGAATGTTCTATAAGTTTTCCAAAAAGGCAATAAAGAACCCAACACTCTTCTAATTAATCTCTAAGAGGGTTTTTAAGCATAGGTAAAATTTGTCATGTAAATTTTCAGATCATCAAACCAAAAGCCAAATCTGAAAGCACAGTGGATAAGATATTGAACGGTGGAGATAAGACCCAAGTTTCCTACGCTGATTGAGTCACGAGCTTTGTGACGAGCAGATTACTTCTTGTGTTTGCTTTCTTCTCTACGATGGGAAACAAATGAATTCGATGCTCCTCCAAATCACAGAAATTACTAGAGAGCTCGTGATATAGCAGATCGTATCCGCAAATCACAACTGAGAAGCTTTTAGTTCTAGTGATAGAATAAGGTTTATATTCAGAAATAAGGCACGAACAGATTTTTTTTTAAATCATATTTATTTCCTTTATGAAGTAATTTCTCTTTCTCATTGTTTTTTGAAATAAGAAAAATCACAGGGACAACCCAACATAAATTGCCAAAGAATATCTATCAAGGAACATAAATTGTTGGGAAGGCTTAAATTCCATTTGGTAGATAAAATAATTTACAAATCTGTCCACTTTATCAGCGCAGGATAATCAGCAGCCAGTTAACTTCCTTGATGTTCTTGTAATTTTCAATTGATAACAGCTAATTACTCCATTTTCTAACAATTCTCCAACTAATGATCCAAATAAAACTTCAAAAAGAAGCAGAAGTGAAAATTATCATATCAGAAATAACCTCATAATCATTTCATAAGGGGATAATTTATAAATAAAACTTCTGTTTGACCAAACTAAAGTTAATTCAGCAATGTATATTCAACATGAAGCAACGAAGCCTTTTAAAGAAAAATTGGAGGCAAAGAGGTTCTGAATTGGGAGGAGGGGACTATTATGATGAGGCACTACTTTTGCTCTTTACTTTGAGATTTCTCAGTTGCAATAGAGAAATACAATGATACAATCCAGAACCGAGTCAACTAAGATTACATTCTTTGTACAGAGGGAGTTTAAAAAAATAGATCTTCTATGTCCAAAGGGCACAGATAATTTCCGAGTAACTCAAACATAAACAGGAAAGAAATTTGATAGAAAACCTTGGTGGTGCTCCAGATCAGGTCTAATTACTGCTGCTTCTTGTGAAAAATTTTGAATTAATAGGGTGGGAGGACAAAGGAAAAAGCATAGCATGATGAGCCTTCTGACTTTATAATCTGAAACCTTGACCTCCTTTCGAAATGGGCCTCTCCCCATGAAACTGCCTGAGTTGATGTATGAATGAGCATTTTATGTGGTGGGAGAGGTCTTAAAGAGACATTACTCTGGACATTTTACCTGTGTTGAAGATGGTCATTATGGAGGAGTCAGGCTCTCCCTACTCATGGAAGCATGCAAGGCATTCTAAGGGCATAGCTATCAATTACTCACTGGTGTTAATTTAAGTAAAAAATTACTTGGGTCTGTTATTTAGCATCAATTAGGGGCATGTTTCTACCTGCATTATGTGTGTATATTGTATGTATGGATTCTTCTTTAAACATTATTTCTGTGTATTCTCAGTACTACAATAAAGTCAAGAAATCTGTGATTGAACACCTTAAGAGCAATCTTTTTATGACACAGATGGTTGAAATCTCTAATAAGATTTTTTTAAGACAAATTCAATCTGGTGAGTAAATAAATCAATGTATCATATATCTTTAACAGATTTATTTTATTCTGCCCAGAAACGCTGTGGTTACTTCAATTCAGCCACTCACCTCTTGGGCCACTGTAGGGCCATTCCAATCTCTCATTGGTGAATAGCACCCCTAAGATTTGTAAGTGCAAAACAGATTGAAATCCAATTGGATTTCAGAGGTAAATTTGTGAATTAAAATAATAATTTAAAAGGGAAAACTTTTATCAAAACATTTGTGTTGCGAGTTGGTAACTATTACTCTAAAATATGTATATTCATGGAAATTGCTAAAATGTATCCTCAGGTGCATGGAGTATGCCACATAGGTTAACCCGCCACACACAACTCCAATGCCATCAGCATTATACAGATTTCCCTGCTAAGAGCCTGCTGAATTCACTACCAAGAGCAAAATCTTTCCATGTTGACTAACTTTTTAGAATTAAAATGCAGAGATGAGATGTAATCTCAGAATTTCCCTGCTTAAATATGCATACAAGAAAGTAGGAGAGAAAGAGGAAAAATCAGTCTCTGTTTAGTATATTAGCATTCATTAGCATATTATCTTTTTTTCTAATATCATGAATCACTGTTACCTATATCTACGACATCATCACGAGTGCTCACTTTTCCCAAGAATCACAAAAGAAGTAATTCTTGGATCTTGGTGCCAAAAAATCTGTATCATTTCTTAGTAGCTACTGTGCTGTTTATTTAATTTTTGGTCAAAATTGTTTCTTTCTCTTTCAGAGTTGCTAGGAGGCTGAGGGAAGTAATTGGGACAAATGTAAACAATTGTGCAGTGGCTTTTGGTGTATATTTCAGTATACTGATATTACATTGACTACATCAAGATCAAGGAAAAAAAGAAACAATATTGCATGTATTTTAGTAAGTTTTCTCAATTTGGTTATAGAACAACGTGATAGGTTGTACATGTTGGAAGAAGAGAAAACGCAGTAAAAATTCCAACAGATGAAAAACAGGAGAGTTGTGTTGTAAGAAAAGAGGAAGTCAGGAACAGCATCACATTCTCACTGAGAATGCACTCTTGTATCAGTTGGGCTTTGCCACTGCCAAACTGAGGTAACTACAGAGGAGAAAAAAGTCCTAGTCCCTCTAAACTGCAGTATATTTTTTTCGGAGAAACCTTCCCTCCCCTCTTTTCCAATAACTATTTGTAATTCTGTTAATGTGGCACTTTGTTCTTTCATAATATTCATCACAATTTGTAACCTTATTTTTATTGTATTTCTTGTTGGTCTTTCCTAACAGACTGTAGATTCCATGACAACAAGGAAGATGCATCTTTTGTTCACCACATGCTTCCCAGTGCTTAGCCATGTCTAGCAAATAATTTGAAATAGATGTGTAAAATACACAAATGATGTGTCTTCTGCGTACTGAGAAACCCGTTATAAAAACTTAAGGTCAGAATATGAAATGATTCCAGCCTTAATGCTGTTAGGAGCAAGGGCATAAAGAATGAAGAGAATGACTTTAGCTCTGTGCCTCTTTTGTTCTTTCCTGCTTATGGCAAGAGTACTGTCCTGGCCTGCACTGCTATAATAAAAATACAATGGACTGGGTGGCTTAAATCACAAACATTTATTTCTCACAGTTCTGGAGGCTGGGATGTCCAACAGCAAGACTCCAGACAACTCAGTGTCTGGTGAAGACCCTCTTCCTGGTTTGGAGATGGCCACCTTCTCATTGTATCCTCAACTGGTGGAGAGAAGAGAGAGGAAGTGAGCTCTGTCATGTCTCTTCTTCTAAGGGCACTAATCCCGTTCATAAGAGCTCCATCCTCATCACCTATTTACCTCCCAATACCTCCTAATGCAGTCATGTTGAGAGTTAAGACTTCAACATATGAGTTTTGGGGAGACACAAACATTCAATTTAAAACAGGTACAGAGTAGGATTTAAAATGTTATGGTTGCTAGTAGTTCTTTTGAATAAAGACATATTTGCTTTAATATACTCATCTTTTATTTGACCTTTTGATGTTAATTACACAGATACTTGCACTTGAATGACACATATTTTCCAGCAATTTTAGCTTTGGTTAACAAAGTCTCATAAAAGAAAATAAAATTTTCAGGAAATGAAAATAAAGGAGACTTTATATATAGATGCGTTTTTGTACATGAAATACAATCTTTGTAAACCTTATTATATTTTTAAAAAATATATGTGAGGTAGTAGCTAGAGTTATTTGTATGTGGAATTTGAAATTAAATAGAAAAGAGCAAATGATCTAACATCGTAACGTTTTCCTCTAAGGGTTGTTCAAAAGGAAAATGAAAAAGAATAAATCCCAAGGAATTCTTTGAGTTCACACAGGAGTGTGAGAACAAGAGGTCTTGCCTCCTTCATTGTTATTATGAGCCACTATATACATTTTCCTCAATTAGTAGAAGTTTATAATAATGAAAATACTGATCCACTGAGGACCAGATAGAGAGATTCTGGCTTAATTTTCTGGTTAATTGTTGGGTCATCCTTCCTGAGAAAACATATTGACTAGAAAAGCAGATATGCCTCAGTTTGAAAAGGGGCCTTATGAGTTTAGTGGCTCTTAAAGGCAGGCATTCACAGTGATAACTGACAAACCGAGGCTGGGATGCACGAACAGGGTGGTATCCATACCCAGAGGGAAAACACTACAGCTTGGCATCAGCACTGTAACGTTTCTCCTTCATTTTTATGTTCTACCTGTGGTAGCCAAGAGTCCCATTAAAGTAAAGAGTGAAATCTGGTGGCCTGTTGCTTATTATGTGCTGGGATCATTGCTATTTGCTTTTCAGTAATGGTGATTTCTTTTCTGTAGAGAATTATAGAATTTTCCAAGGAAATTCTTACCTTGAGAGGATTCAGAAATTGCAATACCTTCAGGCAACACTTAACATGGATACAAAAAAATGAGTTTCCTACTGACAAGAAAAATGATTGATAAGTGTATGCTGAGAAAACTGTGAAAAGATTAGGAAATCCAAGAAAACTATTCAGTGGTATCAGCTTTATGCAAATAAATATCAACATTTGCATATTTCCTTTTCCTGCGTCATACATTAAGAGGCCCCAGGTGGTGCAGGAAGAAGAGCGCAGTTTGTTTGGGGCTTCTGTAAAAATTTGTATCTTTTGCTCATTCACCAGCTGTGTCAAATATGGCAGTGGCTGGTGGGACCTTCTTAGTGAGAAAAGAAAATTCTTTTTAAAATCTGGCTCCTGACAGTGATGTAAATGGATAATATCTGGTGAACTGAAAAACCATGGCTTAGATCTTAAACACAGGGTTTTACTCTAATCAAAAAAAATTTGGTTCCTTCTCTCTCTGGAAAATGTGAGTAGGTATGAAGAAAGTTATGTAATCAAGGAAAACCAAAGCACTGGAAAAGGAGAGAGAGAAGGATCACAATAAGAAACTATTACTACATTATCTTTTCTAACTATTCAGATGATTTTGGGCCAGCCCAGTGGCGAAGCAGTTAAGTTCATCTGTTCCACTTCGGCAGCCCAGGGTTCTCCAGTTCAGATCCCGGGTGTGGACATGGCACCGCTTGGCAAGCCATTCTGTGGTAGGTGTCCCACATATAAAGTAGAGGAAGATGGGCACGAATGTTAGCTCAGTCAGGGCCAGTCTTCATCAGCAAAAAGAGGAGGATTGGCAGCAGATGTTAGCTCAGGGTTAATCTTCCTCAAAAAAGAAAAGAAAAGAAAAGAAAAGAAAACTTCCCGCTTTTAATTAAGAAAATCAAGCATACAAGACTGTGAGCAGGGATGGTTACATAATTTGTAGAACACACAGCATAATAAGCATGTAGAGCCCCTCATCAAAAAAGCAGAAAAGAAATTACAGCTAAGGTACCAAGATATGAAAGAAATTTGTAAAAATATTTTATTACTTATAGAACATGATAGGAGTAACACATGAGTAATAACTCACAAACTGCAAAAAGTAGTACTTTGGTGTCATAATTTAAATAATACAGTAACACTGTTAATACGATGTCTTGATTGATCATAAGATTTTTCTGGCTCATTTTTCATTAATTTATTTAAGTCATCAAAATTCATAATCAACAATTTAATTTTCAATCAACATTATTGAAAGTGATGTAAGTCACTCCAGACAAATGTTTGATAGCAAACAATTTTTGATAATTTTTCATTTAAAACTATTATTCGATGGTACAACTGTTCTGGAGCTATTAAGAATATTTTCTAGAGCCAGCCCTAGTGGCCTAGGGGTTAAGTCGGCACTCTGTGCTTCGGTGGCCTGGGTTCAGTTCCTGGGGGTGGACCTACACCGCTCATCTGTCAGTGGCCATGCTGTGGTGGCAGCTCACACAAAATCATAGAATATTGGCAGTGGATGTTAGCTCAAGGCAAATCTCCCTCAGCCAAAAAAAAGCAGAAATTTTATAGACTGGCAATCTTGGTATAAATTTGTGATAAACTATTTCAAAATGTAAGTTTTAGTACATATCAAGTTGTTGATACTCATGGGAAAATTATTCTCAAAAGATTTGTCCATTCATACAAATCAATTTCACATGTGTCTGAATTTTATTTTAAATGTAAATATATATAATGGTATTTTCATGTTTCCTCTGACATTTCTCATAACTTGGGAGGGCTAATACAGGAAACAAAAATGGCTTTATGATTTGTACATAATTCAAAGTACTTGTTCATCATTCTGTCACTCTATCTTTAATGGCAAGGAAAAAAGTTTTTTAATTTTCTACTCCCTTGGTAATTGGTTCATCCAAAACTTCGTGTCGAAAATGGTATTCTTTTGTACTGATCATCAATTTTTAAATTTAATTTATAGTTCTAAGCCTATGGCTATTTGATTTGCAAAGGTGCAGCAGTTTTCAAAACCAGAGATTCTCAACTCTGAAGAATTCTAATAACTCCCTGATATGCTTTTGCAGTGTCACATGTCCATTTTTATTTTGTAATAGTATACTGACAAAGTCTACTGCCTGATCAGTTCTCTTTTCTTTTCTTTTTTTTTTTTTTTCTTTTTGAGGAAGATTAACCCTGAGCAGAGGAAGACTGGCCCTGAGCAAACATCCGTGCCTATCTTCTTCTACTTTATATGTGGGATGCCTACTACAGCATGGCTTGCCAAGCAGTGCCATGTCCGCACCCAGGATCCAAACCAGTGAACCCAGGGCCGCTGAAGCGGAGCGTGCACACTTAACCGCTGCGCCACCAGGCTGGCCCCAGTGATCTTTTCTAAATATTAAGATAAACAGAAAAAAAAAACCTTCCATTTACCTGTTTATTTTAATTAAGACATTTGGACACACAAGACTTTGATCAGGGATGGCTACTTAATTTGTAAAGCCCAGTGCAAAACGGAAATGTGGAGTCCCTGGTCAAAAAGCAGGGGAAAAAAGGGCACTAATCCAAAGTCCAGCAAATTCACGGAACCGTTGCCAATGAATGTATTATTTGACTTTCAACTATTTCATTTTTTTCTGTGAATTAAGATAACTTCTCTTTTTTTGAGAAGAAAAATACAGCCTAAAGTCTCAATATGGTAATAGAAAATACAGGCGATCTCTAGAACTTATTCGTTCTACATAAAAAGAAAAAAGCTTTATATCCATTGAGCAGCAATTTCTCATTTCGTCCTTCCCTCCCCTCAACCCCTGGCAACCACTATTCTATTCCCTGCTTGTATGAGTTTGACTGTTTTAGATATTTTATATAAGTGGAATCATGCAGCGTTTTTCCCTCTGTGACTGGCTTATTTCTCTCAGCATAATGTCCTCTAGGTTCATCCATGTTGTTGCACATGGCAGGATTTTCTTCTCTTTTAAGGCTGAACAATATTCCATTATATGTATATACCACATTTTCTTTATCCATTCATCTGTCAATGGACATTGGAATTGTTTCAGTATCTTGGCTGTACAGAGTAGTACCTATAGTCAGCAATACAATATTGTGCACTTCAAAATATGTTAAGAGGATAGATCTCATGTTATGTGTCCTTACCACAACAACAAACACACACACACACACGAAAGAATGCAAGGAAATTTTCCGGGGTAATGGGTGTGTTTAGTACCTTGATTGTGTTGATGATATCAAGGGTGTATGCATATGTCCAAACTCATCAAGGTGTATATGTTAAATGTATGTGATTTTTTAATGTATCAATTATGCCTCAATAAAGCTTTAAAAAAAAGAAAAGACATAATAACATTTATTAGAAAGTGACATTTGAAGGAATCAAAACTGACTTCTTTTAGCTTATTCATGAAACCTTCTCAAAAGGAGACAGGTTAGAAAAATATTATTAATAAATATGCTGCGTTATTTGTATCGGATTTCATCTAGGAAGAAAATCTGGGTTAACATTTTAACATTTATGGGTCAGTAGAAACAACTATGTTTTTATTGTATACATAAGTGGAGCATAAAAGTTCACCTTTTGTAGTCTCAGTTTGAAATTTTACTGTTTGATTTCTCCTATAAACCGTAAAATCTTAAATTCATAATATATAGTAACCTACAAAGCTGTTCATTTGGTGCTATGGTTACTGCACCAAGCCAATACTTTTGAAATTTGAATCAGTGTCTGAAATACTTAGTCTTTCAAAGGTGTATCTTATTTAAAAACATTATATACGAAAGTACCATGCTCTTTAACACTAATGTGACTTCTGTTTTTAAAGTTTTCATATTGTATATATTCATCATTACTATTAATTAATTGAACTACTTAGGTTCAAACCTTTTGAATAGAAGGTGCAAAGTGATACAAATATATTTCCAAGCCAATACTCAAGCCTTGATTAAGAAAGAGTTAGACAAATTTAAATAGAATGAGTTTTAAATAAAAATGCAGCGTATAAAATGAAAACTAAAACATAGCAATGGTTTTAATAAAGTCTCACTAAAACTGTGATTCTTGGCAAGTATGTGCATTACTACGTTAAACTATAAAATCTATATGTTCAGAGAGCAAACAGTATTCTCTTTGTTGAGCCAGAGAATGGAAAAAAAAACTTATTTCAAGCTACACTAATAAATTTTTAGTGACTCCTTTCAAGTATCTTGCCAAAACATTAGACAGGTTTAGAGGAACGCTTGGCTGCAAATTGATCCATAATAAATTGATTGATGTCATCACTTGAATATATGATTTCCATTGTCAATGATTTAGGATGTATTACAGTTGGATATGTGTTTGACCTGTCAAGAATTCCTCTTGTGAATTTAGTTTAATTATAAAAGGTAAACAGAAAAAAAGTAAATCAGAAATAGCCATTGCGAATATCTAATTTTTCTATATACAACCTCAAATACTTGCAATGATTATTTAAAATGCGTTGACTGCTGTTTATCCACCAAGCACAATTCTTGGCACTTGAGATAGTTCAGTGAACAAAAACAGATCACAAATCCAACACAAGAGAGTCATATTGCTGCCGTAGTTCTAAAAGAAGAGGATTTTAATAGAATTCTTGGAATCGTGTTTGACTTTTTGGAATCACGTGAGCTGAGATAATTATCCAATTCTTTTTGTCTTAAAATGTGTTGAGATGTGAGCATATGTACTTGAAGAATCATAAAAGCTCGTGGTTTCCTACAAAGCAGAATGAAATAAAGTCCAAAAAACCTTCTCTGGAAAAAGAAAAATACAAATAGAACAGAGTCACAAAAAATTACTCAACTACTACAGAATACATAATATGCAAGGTACTATTGGAAATTGGAAAGTATAAAGCTAAATGAGACATAATCCTGTACTCAGGTAGTTCAAAATCCACTCCTCTACTACCCAAATGCTTCAAAAACACAAGAAGGAGAGGCCAGCCCGATGGCATAGTGTTTAAGTTCACATGCTCCACCTCGGTGGCCCAGGTTCATAGGTTTGGATCCCGGGTGCGACCTACACCACTCATCAGCGATGCTGTGGTAGCGAACCATGTATAAAGTGGAGGAAGACTGACACAGATGTTAGCTCAGGACTAATATTCCTCAAGGAAAAAAAGAGGAAGATTGGCAGTGGATGTTAGCTCAGGGTTAATCTTCATCAGCTAAAAAATAAAAAATCAAAACACAAGAAGGAAATAATAATCATAGCTTTACGCACCATCTTGGTGTGATCTTGAGATGGGAGTTGCCAGGTTTCAGAAGGGAGGACAGTGGGATAGAAAGACCTCCTTTGGAATGAAAAGTGAAAACCTATTTCATCCCTCCCAGCTTCCTGGAACAGGAGGTACCCACTTGTCTCAGCACCTCACAAAATTTGAGAGGCAGAACCTGCGGCTTATTCCTCATTACTTCTCCCACCCCTGGATCTCAGTGGACAGGCTTTTGGGCCAGGAGCCTTTCAGAGACTCAAGATTTATTGTAAGGGCATCACACTTGTACACTTGTACATAGAGCTTTTGGTTCTATCGAAGCCATGTAGGGGTCGATGTTATACATTGAACTACTGTTATTTCATTTAGTCGCTGAAACTAGGCTCTACAACTTTCGAGATGGAGTGTAAACATAACATATTTTCAATCTTCTCATGATCAGGAATTCATTTTTATCACCTGTCAAGATAACTCAATGAAATAAAGCTTTGTCTCCTGAACAACACAGTAATAGTGGGGATATTTACATTTATTTCTGTTTCTGGCTGTCACACAGTTGCTTCTGGCATAAAGGGCAGAGTACATGGGCTCCATTCCTTCTGGTGCCCCCAGGACTTATATCTTCATCCAGGTATAAAGAGGCTGCTGTGACAGAGACAAAGCTTCACTCACTCAGAGCTATCAAAAATATGAATCATTGCTGGAGCCTCAGAGGGAACAACTCCCTGCCATTTAGCCTCTGAACACCTTTATCGTTCTCTCTAAAAATAGAACATAATGTTCCTTCAGGATGTTCTACTTTGGAAAGTGAATCTGTGTGTTTTAAATTTTACTGTGATTTGCTCTAGAAGGATACACATGTATGTAAACAGATATATTCTAACTATGAGTGTAGTATAGCTAAAATGGCATATGAGTACGTATGTATATGTATAATTATTAGTAGCAATAATGTAGTCCCTATTTCATCCAATAAGCTGCATCCAGACTCAGTGAACTGAAGGAAAAGACCATACTGAGAAAAGGAAAATGCTAATAGCTCCAGCCGCTTTTTGGTTTTCAATCAGAGTTCTTCTGGTTCATTGGCCAGGAATGAGGGAAAAGAGCAAGTAACTACTGGTAATCGTTCTGTTCTGCAAAGTATCATTGGTACATCAGAAAGATTAATTGCAGAAACATCGTGTCCTGTCTACTACTGTGCCGACTGCCTGAAACTAAGCAGTTGTGCTACTGAATCACGCTGAAAGGGTTTCTGGCAACCTGACCCGTCCTCCTGTGCTTCTCCCAAGTTCAGACCGAAATGATGAATGAGAAAATACTTCAGCATGAAGAACTGAAAAATGTGAACATGAGTTTTTGTGACCTGGAAGTGGCCCATTTCTTCTTAATGCATTGTTCAGAAACCAAAACTGGGTAAATTTGAAACAATAGAATATTATAGGTCATAATTGTATTTGACTTTGGAAAACCATTTGTTGCTGTCTTTTAGGTTCAATCGTTTTCCATCTCTCAGTGGATAAAATATTTACAAATTTGAACAAAGGTATGCAGGCCTTCAAGTTATGATTTCATCTTCACAAAATGTTATCATATAAACTATCGTAGACCTGTACCCATTCTTGTCCCATAGCATCTACCTTGTATTAGTGTATAGTTATTCATGTACTTCTGTTATCACTTGTACACACTAAAAGCTACCTAAGCCAGAATCCACATTTGATTTATTTCAATATCCCCCAATGTGTACATACCAGTGCTTTGCACAAACTCAGTGAGTCAGATTGAGGCATCGTTGTACTTGTGGAGCACAGACTTTGGATTAAAAACGCCATAAATTGGAATCCCAACTCAGCCACCTGACAGGTATATTCCCCTCTGACACCTAGACTCTCAGAGCTTCATGTGTTCATCTGTAAAATGTTATGATGTCATATCTAGAATTATGAAAATGACAAAGTGAGTTTATTTGTGAAATGCAAAATATAGTGACATTAAAAAATTCTAGTTCACTTCTCCTCTTCCAAACCTCAGTAAGTAATTATTGGATAGACAAATGAATGACTACGAAGACTTCACAGGTTCTGATTTGTCCCCGGGTTACCTTATATATTTGCCTAATAATAGCCCATCCTGCATGTTGAATCTTTGGAAAATATTTTTCCAAATTTTACGCTTGAGTAGAACTGTCAATATTTTAAAAAATCAGTTTCGCTAAAACATCAGAATGTTAAATATCTTCCATATCGAAATCTTAACCATACCAAAATGCTAAAAGTAGCTGACGTGAAATTTGGGGAATGATACTTAACATAGCGCAAGTGTCTGCAATTAGCTAAAAAGGGTAGAATATTTTTTTCATATTCACAATGTACTCCTCATATTCACATGTGCTGTTAAGTGCATGATGCATGGGAGGGGACACAGATGAGGAAGGGGACACTAGGGGTGCTGCCTTAAGCCAGAGCAAATCCAATCCCAGAAAACGCAGCTACCTAGCAAAGGGAACTAATGAAATTGTAAAGATCCCATGGCTGAAACAAGTGTTACCAGATGATAGTAAATCCATTCATTTATTCAAAAAAGAAAAATCTAATGAGTACCAACTGTGTTCCATAGACTCATATGGATAAAGGCAGTTCAAAAAAGCCTATAGTCCCCTGGACAAAAGAAAGATGAGACTGCCTTTTGGAGATGGGGTGAGTGGAGTGCTGAACCCTTTCTTTCTGCTCTTAAATGCCTATGGATTCCTCTTCTGGAGTGATTATCTTAAAAACTGCCAAGCTACCAATTGGTTGTGAGAAAGCGTCTTTTGATTTCGGTCTCAATTAAATCTAGTGACTTTAATTTTAACTCTTATATGAGAATTTCATGGTTTTCCAGTTTGATTCAAATTACTTTCTCCATGCCAGGGTCCCAAAGGTGCTGTCTTGTAGAAATATGACTATGTCCAAATGATATGAAATTCACAGTCAATTGTGACTGCATTTCTTGAACTCTTGTTTTGAATTTCCTTTGGTTGTATTAAAATTTTAGCTTCTTGGGGCCAGCCCAGTGGCGTAGTGGTTAAGTTTGCACACTCTGCTTCGGCAGCCTGGGTTCACAGATCCTGGGCTGGGCCTAAGCACCGTTCATCAAGCCAAACCATGGAGGCACCCCACATAAAATAGAGGAAGATTGGCACAGATGTTAGTTCAGTGACAATCTTGCTCAATCAAAACGAGGAAGACTGGCAACAGATGTTAGCTCAGGGTCAGTCTTCCTCACACACACACGCAAAAAGATTAGCTTCTTGTTGAGCACGGGATACTTGAGCAAAGAGGTTAACACAAAAGGGTGAAGACCTTTTAATGGTGTGTGAAGAATCAGAGAAAACTGATCCTAGGAGCTAATTATGGGAATGTTGCCTTAGTATCTTTCACTGGAAAGAAGGCACCATACTCATCTACAAAGCTCTTTGGGTCCTTTTGGAGATTTTTATTTGAGCCTTGATACTTCTTCATGATAATGTATTTGAAATATATGTGGGAGTTCATTTCACTAGCAGCTTCCCTATTCACTTTATAAAGCTTAGCTTCTCCCTGTCTATCTCATATCCATAAGTAATTCACTTCACTGAGGTGAATGAGTATGTACTAATGACTGAATGTCAGCACAAGTAAAGAGAGTGATTCTGGGTAGTTTCTCCAAGAGCTGGGGTTCGATCTTGTACTTCAAAATACAGGAAGTTTGATTAGTTTGAAATAGTCAATAGTGTGAATTGAGCTAAAGATCTACAGACAGGAGTTAAATAACCCGTCAGTAATAACTATGCCAAATAATCAATTGTTGAGGACAGGCAAGCCCAAAGAAACGTTATTGCAACCTATTTGCTGTTTCATTTCGTTTGAAACTGAAGGAGATAAATTATTTTTCAAGCTTTTAAAGCCAAGCAGCAAATAATGGAAAAACCAATTATTTTTTATCCTAAATAATTTACTGTAATAAAATTTCTTGTAACCCCACCTCACCTTAAATTAAATTTTTCCTGAACTTAAGAAATTACTGAGAATGCGGCAGTTCTAATATATCCACAGAACTAGTATTATCAAATACATCTCCGTAATATCTGTTGGAGTACTACCCACTCTCCAGCAAAGAAAGATCCATGGCCCAAAAAGTTTTTTCCAGTAAGTTCTTCCAAACTTCTAAGAACCTTTTAAGATAATTCCCATACAATCCAAGATATGATAAACTATACATAGTTTTCTTCCAATTTTTCACTATTACAAACAACATAGCCATGGACACATTTGTACATAAATCATTGACATCTCTGATTATTTCCTAATGGTACAATCCTAGAAGTGGGATTATTAGGACAAAGTCTATAAATCTTTTTTAAGGTTCTTGCTACATATTATCAAGTTGTTGTCCAGGAAATAATTACCATTTTATATAAACAGTGCATAAGAATGCTTTTTCTTTCATCGAAACTCTTCAACTTTGCCAATAAATAAAGAGGATAGCTTTTTTTAAAAAATATGCATTTCTTTAAAAATATAGAAAAATATGGAAGCAAATAGATCAAAAATTTACAATGACTATCTTTGGGATGTGAAATTGCACAAACGTTTATTTTCTTCCTGTTTTTGAAGCTTCGAAGGAAACAGCCATTATTTACCTCACCCTCCACAATCGCTTCACCTCCTGCTAGCAACAGCCCCAAACAGTTTCTCAATTTAATTTTGCTATTTATGTTGCTGAATGGCCATGCACTCACTGTCTTGAGGTTGTTTGAGTGTTACCATTAAATTTTGTCTTCTATCATTTTTATGTCCATGATAACCACATTCTCTAATTTTTTTACCTCACACTATTTAGGGCTTTTTTCACAGTTTCTCTCCCATCTATCCCTTGATTTCCACTTCTAAATACGGTGGCTTTCTTTAAATTATTGTAATCCTGAATGATTAAAATGGAATCTGAGTTGGTCTTTATGACTCTGATCTTTTCCTTGCATAATCTATTTTATTTACCATGTTGGACTAACCTCCTTCCAAACAATGTTTTGATCACCTAATTTGTTCTTAAAAGCCCATAATGATTCACTGTTACTGAATTCGCACCCAGGTTTAAACTCTCTTTTTATCTAGTCAGGTAAAAACCTGCTTTGTGAGTTATTTTTCCTAATGTCCCTACATTGTGGTCTTATGAAATCAAATATATATTTTGTTAATGTATTTTATTCAAAATTTGCCTATTTAAGATTTTATATGTTTATGTATATTCACCCACACAACGTTGTAAAATGCTAAAGAGCAGCATCTATACTACCATAGTACCTAGCATCTTACATTATCTATATTATATACAAGAATTTAGTTTGTATTCATTTTATTTGAAGGCAGATAATTGTTTCACAGAAATCAGAAAAGTAGGCACTTTCTTTTTTTCCCAGTTTTATTGAGATATAATTGAAATACAACATGGTATTAGTCCAAGGTGAACAACGTAATAATTTGAGATATGTATATATATTGCAAAATGATTACCATGATAACTTTGCTTAGCATCAATCAAGCCACATAGTTACAGTTTTTGTGCGCGTGATGAGAAGTTTTAAGATCTATTCATAAGAGTCTTTCTATGGGGTTGCACTTCCAAGCAGAGATTGGAAGTGCAAGACAATTGTTTAGAAGACGAAAAATTATAAGTGCCATAAAAAGGAACACATATGCTTCAACAAAATTACTCAAGATGCCACCCATCTCTAAAACTTAGATTCTAGATCTTGACTTCTATACATTAGTTCTTCTTGATTTTGACCCAAGATTAGCATAGACATTGGTCTCTCTTATTTGTCTCATTAGATTTTGTTGACCTCTTATAAGATTTTCCTAATACCAGCTCCTAACCACGTTTCCTAACTTTGCTTTTGCCTTTCTGTCAAAATCTAGCTCTTGGTTTACCATCTCCTTCAAGGCAATCTGCTGGCTTTTGGCCCTTTCGTGACTTCCCCAACATATAAAAAAAACTGAGCAATCGCACGATGTTTCTTAGTTTCCATACAGTCACCATTTCTATAGACAAACTTTTGCACACTATCTTTTTACAACCTAAACTTCTTTTCATATGCCACATTTAGAATGATTTGCTTCATCTGTGTATGTACCTCACTATTCTATTGCAAGAGTATAGTCATAATTGGTCAAGTAACAATGTGTGTTTGTACCTATTTAACTTTATTTATATGTATATTATGTATATAAACAATATATGTAATTATATGTATATGTAATTATATGTATGTTATTGTATATAAATTATATATGTAATATAATGTATGTTTATGTATATACATTGCCCTGGCTTGTTTACTTAGCAGAAAATAATTAATTAGGCTTAGTGGAAAAATACGTGCACTGATACCAATAATAAGAAAAAATGATTTCTTATCCAATAACTCATATTCTCACCATGGTAGGCTAAATAACAGCCTCCCAAAAAAGGCCATGTCTTAATCCCCAGAATTTATGAATATATTAGTTTACGTGGCAAAGAAGAACTACAGTTACAGATGGAATTAAGCTTGCTTATCAACTGACCTTCAAATAGGCAGATTACCGTGGATTATACAGGTCTGCCCAATGTAATCCCAAGAGTACTTAAAAGTGGAAGAGGAAAGCAGAGAGAAAGGGAAATGTGACAGTGGGAGAATAGAGAACTGCAATATCGCTGGCTTTGAAGGTAGACAAAGGGAGCCATTAGCCAAGGAATGCAAGTGACCTCTGGAAACTACAAAAGACTAGAGAACAGATCCTTCTGCAGAGCCTCCAGAAAGGAGTGCAGCCCTGTTAACACCCTGATTTTAGCCCAGTGAGATCTGCTTCAGACTTCTGACCTACAGAACTGTAAGATAATGCATTTGTGTTGTCTTTAAGCTTCTAAATTTGTGATTATTCTTACAGCAGCAATAGGAAACTAATACACTCACGTAACAGCTTTCCAATTCCTGCCTAAGCATTTTGATATGTTAGACGTTCTTGTTCAGGATCCTTTGCAAAGGTGCAAGGGAGACTTCTCTGCCCCCATTAACTCAGTTCCTCCTGTTGTCTGAATCCATCCCTTTAATTTTCTCAGGATTCTCAACAATTCTACTCAGACTTCCTTCACAAGACTTCCAGGACACCTCTGCTGGCTTTCTCCCTCTCTATCAGCCACTTCTTCTCAGTCTCCTTCGCTAGTCTCTCCCCAACTCCTAGACTGTCCCAGAGGATCTCCCGTCTTTCCATCTTCTCTTACCTCCTTGGTGAACTTATCTAGTCTATCGGTTTTAAATCTATTCAATATTCTAATGATTCACACATCTGTAGACTAGACTTCTTCCTAAACTACACCTCTCAGTAGCCAGCAGGCTGCTTACTACCTCATGTGGATGGCCCGCAGGCATCTCAAATATAAACTGTCCAAAACTGAGCTGCTGATTCCTGTCTCATACCCATCTCTATGTGGAGAAGTTCCATTCTTCCAGTTGTGTGGGCTAAAAGCCTTGGAGTCATTCTCTATTTCTCTTTTTCTTATGAAAAATGTACTTATAAAAATATACCTTCTATCAGCAAATCCTTTTGACATTATTGTGAGCAAAACTGGGACCCCTCTCCCTGGTCTAACAGGAGAATCTAACAAGGGAGCTGCATAGCCTTAAAGTCAGTACAATAAGAATCCATACTCTATTGTGAAGGAGCCGTGCAGGCCTCATAAGCCTGTGTCTAAATGACCTTGCAACCCCTCGCCTCATGACTGAAGATGCCAGCAGGATGGATAGGCAACGGGAGAAATAATGGGTGCCTCGCTCTCACATTTCCTAGCTGCATTTCTTAGAGACTGAGGGAAAAAGTAATGACCCTGGTCTTTGTCAGCCTCTACACATAGGTAACACCAACATTATAAGCCTAGTTTGACATATAACCAAAAGTTCTTGTTATCCTTGAAGTAGATGACTATTATTAGATGTGTAAGCCCTTTCCCGCACATACACCGCTTGTTAAAAAGTACATAAACTACAATCAGACCTGTAGATCTAGGAGCAGTTCCTCAGAATACTCTGTTGGACTGTTTCCCAGGATTAGATTTCCTCACCTTGATTATCAAATAAACTCCTTTAATTAAGATTTACCCAGACTCTTTATTTCAGTCGACAGTATCTTCAAAATATATCCAGAATGGAACCACTCTTCAGGACGTCCACCACTATCAACCCGGCGTAAGCCACAATCTACTCTCTCCTTGGTCATTGTAATAGGTCCCAACTAGTCTCCTTGTTTCCACTGTTGTTTCCTCCTCCTTCAAAACAACTGCCCAGATAACTCCTTAAAAACATAACTTGGAATAGGAACAGTCCTTGAACACTCCAATGGCTTGGGCTATCACTCAGAGTAAATGTTAAAATGCTTATCAAGGTTTCCCCTCCATCCTCCTTAACTTCCTGATTTCACCTCTTCTTCGTCTTGTTCTCACTCTGTCTGCACTGGTCTATTTGCTGTTCTTTAAACGTGTCAGACAAACTTCCATCTCAGGGAGTATTCCTGCATGGTATACCCTTCACCTCTCTTTGTGCATGGCTCTCCCCCTCACTTCCCTCAAACCTTTTCTCAAACGTTAATTGTGAAGTCTTAATCAACCACCATATGCAAAATTACAACTGCTGTCCCCAAACACTTCCCATCCACCTTCCCTGCTTAATTATTGTTTGTCAGTGTCTAACACCAGACATTTTGCTTAACTATCAAGCTTATGGTCTCTTTTTTTCTTTCCCACTAAAAAGTAAGCTCTGAGTGTGAGGAATTTTTTCTATCTTTTCACTGCTGTATCCCTGGTATTAAAAACAGAGCCTGGCAGGAAAGTAGGAGCTTCACAAATGAATGAATAAAAATTAGGTCAAGCACCATATAAAGGAAGAAAGAGAAGGAGAATTTTCTGTTACCATCCTCCAGAGGTCACACATTTCTAGTTTCACTACTAGTGTATGTTCCTTTGTTTTGTTTAAAGTTAAAGCGATGTTTAAAATTAAAATTCACAGGCTACTTATTCACAGGTTAAATGTTTTTTAAAAAAACATTAAGCCAAGTAACGAAAAACTTTGAGGTTAGTGAAATGGATCAGCAGAACTAAAACCAATGTGCATTTTTATATTAAGAAATACATGCTACGTTGTCAGTTTAATTTTTATTTTATTTTTCCTCAGAAAGTAAAATAGTGAAAGCTATTCGTTTTTGTTTGATTTCCATTCAACATCCATTTACTGCAGGTCAAACATATATGCCTCTTTCCCACCCAAGAAAACACATAAAACTTTTGATTCTTTTATTAACTTACATAATTTACTTAAATATTTGTACTACATTTTTAAAATATTGTACCACCATATCTTTGCATGCTTTATGAAACACACGTGCACACACACTCACACGTGTAAGAGCATTTAGTGCTAAGTTTATTATATTGTCAGTGTCATCAGTGATATTTTCAAATATCTTTTACTAGCCTAGTACTCTATTTACAAGCATGTTAAACACATAATTTTAAGCTACATATAAATGCCCAGCTCCCCATTGAGAATCATCATGAAAAGGCTTTAAAGTGGTTTATATGGTTGTAACGAGTCTCAACACCCAGTTGTTTTTTCAACTTTCTGAGGACTTCTAAACATAGACTACAAATAAAAACTTTATAGTTGTGCAAAAAATATGAAGTCTAGTAGCACTCCTGCTTTGGAATTAGTATTCTACTGGGAGACATGAAAAGGAATATAAAATTTTTACCATAAAGAAAAAATAAAAGCCTGAAAAAATATTTTATCTACTTACTTAAAATGTTTAATACATATCTTAGCATCTTCATACTGATTTAAAATAAACATTTAATCTATATCATGAGAAATTGTGCAAGATAAGTAGAAATAACCTTGTATTACCACAAAACCTATGCTTGCATGCATATGTTTAGAAACACACACACATACACACCTCTCAAAAGAAAATGTCTCAAGTCTATGTTGCAGCTGTAATCCCCAATGAGTTATGTAATGCTTTCATTCTTCATACATTATCTTTTCCTCTTCACTTGAACTACAAAGAATCTTCTGACCAAAAAAAGAAAACTACGGATTGTTAGACAAAAGTACACCAATGACAAACATCAATTCAAAAGAAAACAGACTTCCATTCTAAGAATTTTATTTACTTAAGAGCACTACCTAAACAAAAATTGCTAAGCTTTTAACAAAGTCAGTACTTACATGTTGCAATGTGAAGAAAACATGGAAAAGTTAACCTTTCACATTTCACTTTCAACATAAAATTGAAACCTAGGCATATTCCTGAAAACAATCTTCCAAGTCTTCCAACTTCTCAACCTCATCTACTCTCAGATGTTCACAGAAGCAGAGTACTTAGGTGATGAAAGTAATGAATCCACCTTCTTGAAAAATCTATTATCCTTACTATTCAAGGCTGAAGAGAGTGATCCTGGACAAACATATTCTGTAGGTGTTTCAGGATACACTTATTTTGTTAGAATGAGAATGTTCTTTTTAAACCTCTGCAACTGAAACCAGGTTTGAGGAACTGCATAGGAAGTGAAATATAAAATAATACATATTAAAATATAAATTGTTAAATAGTCAAGAATGACATCATAGTATTAGCATAATCAGTAAGTATGTTATAATCCTTTCCCAATTCTCAACAATTTTTTCATCTTCCATATACTATATAGACTCCAAAAAATACCAATCTAAAGTGAGAAATATTTAGTTCCACTTTACTCGTTGTGATTTACTGACACAGCAAACTTACTACTTACCCTTTCTTCCCAGATGTTGAGTTGCGCTTCTTGAATGAACTAGTTTCAAAGACTTCAATACATCTTTAGGACTTGACTGTCTTTGGGAAAAGCAATGCCCTATGAATAATTTCTTTTGCTTTGTAGCATTATCTAAATAATTTGGTGACATCAGTTGTTCTAATGATGAGCATTGGAGTCAAAATTGTGAATGAAACACTTCTGTTCAAAACAAAATATCTGAGTAACACTGGAATTGATTGATGGCTGTGTGTGATCATGGCTTGATTTTGATTAAATTTCAGAAGTCAGCTTTGTAGCAATGATTTCACACTTGGCTAAAAAGCCTTTCCCCCTCTAAGTTTGGATTGTTGAACTCATACATTATGTATTTCCTTTAATGACCCACATAGCCAAGGGATGGCACTTTAAATTGATGAGGGTTATATATTCATATGTAGAACAAATTAGTTTAGAGACAAATGAAGAATAGATGTGCAGTTGAGCTAGCATGAACTGTTACAATTATAGTGATTATTATAACCACAGTCTAATACCTTCCAGACATCAGCTATCATTATATGTGTCTCTATCATAAAGACACCATCCTATCTCTCCTACAAAATATTTCATTACAGGAATATTATTTATATAAAAATAGTTCTAATGCTGCCAGCATTTCCATGTCAATCCTCTATTTTCAGAAGTTTAATATTTAGTAGAATAAAATTTGCTTGTGGGCATATCTAGGATTACAATTCATCTGTTTAAAAGCTTTTGCTGTATGGTGTTCTAGAAACTTTGTTTTGAGAAAGATTTTTGAACATAACGACGATTTCATTCATAGTCAACATAAATTGCTGCCTCACCACCATGTTGTCATATTCCTAGCAAGGATCTGTGTACAGCGTGAGATCAAAAGTAGAAAAAAGACCCCACATATTAAACCACCTTTTAAACTAGTTATGGAACGTGTTACAGATTTTAAAGTTTTCGAATCAGAAATTGTTTTTTTAAATGTGATGATTATATTTTACTGTTTATGAATTTTTAGAATATCTTATATTACAGATTCCTATGGCATTTATGATTTACTTAAATTAAAAGTAAGTGCATGAATAAAGTGATTTGAAAGTAACAGAAGGATTACAAAATATTACTTCATTAGTTAAATTTTCTGCAATGCCAAGATCATTTGTAAGGATTATCAGAATAGTCTTATTTTTCACAAACATGAAATGAAAATTTAGGTCCTTTGTGCTCAAAATGTAGAATTTATTTTTCTACTTTGTTTAAAAATAATTTCATGTTTACAAAAATTTTTGCAAAACATAGTAGCCACTGTTCTCTTATGCCCTTCGACCACTCTCCTCTTATGTTTACCCAATTACCTACAATTAACAATGATACGATACTGTTAACAAACCTACAGATCAAATTTAAATTTTGCAAAATCTCCTACTGGTGTTCATTTTCTCGTCCAAGATCTCGTCTAGGATAATTCATTGCATTTAGGTCTCATGTTTTCTTGGTTTCCACCATTGTGGGTTAATTCCTCAGTCCTTCTTTATCTTTCATAACCTTGTCACTTTTGAAGAGCACTGGTTAATTATTTTGTTGAACATTCATCAAGAACCCAATGTTTGGGTTTGTCTGAAATTTTCTCAGAATTTGATTGAGATACTGCATCTTAGCAAGAATACCACAAACGTAATTTTGTGCTCTTCTGATCACATCATATTATGAGGCACATGATATGTCCACATGGAAAAAGAAGTGAGACAAAGGTAGAAATTGTAGATACAAAACACACAAGTGACTTTATGACTATCAAAGAAATAGACTTATTCAGGACAGAAATCTAAGTTCAGGGAATTGTAGATATGTCATAGATCTCCAAACTAACGTAAAAATCTATATCACGGAAGGATAATTTGTTATATGTCTTCCCTCTGACCACAATTTGTATATTTATTATTATATATAAAATATCCAGATAGCCCCTAATTGCATGCAAACTTTGAAGATGCCGAGTTAAATATAAATTACATTTGAAATTGAAAATAATTTTAAATGTCTAAAGATTTCATGTGTAGCAACTTCAAGTCAGAAAATGAAAATGTTACTGCAGATAGTGTTGCTCCTTCAAGTCAGGGAAGGTGTGACCTGAAGGATCTATGAGGCATTAAAAGCAAGAACTGATAAATTAATTTTTGTCTGGAGCCAACACATTACAATTAGTACCAACATGATGACATTAGTAGGTTTTCTTTGTAATTCACATGTCTATTATATATAAATGATGCCAGTTAGGAAATTGGGATCATTCTTACAACACTGGTTGAAAAAATGATTTTAAGAATTCACTTCAATCACAGCACCAGTGGATCTTTTTAGACTATGTAGTAACTACATTTGGGGTGTTTAACTCAATTTTACTTTCTTACCTTTTTTAACCTTAGTTCTTTTTCTCTTAATGTAACACCTAGGAGCACATTTGATCCTAAGATGGTTGTTGCAACATTATTCCAAGACAATGATTGAGGTTACCAGGGAGTGTTAGTATCTAGATTAGCTGGCCAGCCCCACGTAGCATTCATTAACTCCATAACCACTATTCATACAGACTGACGGCTCCTTATCCTCCAACTGCCCACATTGATTGACCCTCCATTTTCCTGCTTGTGTAGTAAATACCTAACGTGAAAGGTAGGGATGAGATAAGCTACTTTTGTATTTCACCAGCTAATCTTTATAACAGAATGCAAAAAAAAAATTATGACAGTTAAAATATATGACTGTCCATATAAGGACTAGGTAATTTTACCATTATATACTTACAGACATCTGATTAAAAAGTCTGCCGTACACATACCAGCTCTGCAGGAGCTGATGCTCCCTGTTAACTTAAATGTTATGAGAAAAGCTATGCAAAATAGTGAAAAGACCAAAATATTCCCTAACCTGACATCATAAAAATTTACTGGAGTCATACCAACATATATCCTTCCAGTTGTTTACCTATTTTTTTTTAACCTTAGGTACATAGTCTATTTTAACCTTGTATTCTGTTCTTTATTTTGATTTATAAAAAGTATATTTTCTTTTCCTTAGGTTAATTATTCTGATTAGAAAAACAATGTGACTTTATTTCAGATAGTTTAAAAATAAAGAGAGGCTAGAGAAATAAAATAATAATCTACAATCCCATCAACTAAAAAAAACAGTTTTACATATTTCATATCAAAATTAATATACAATTGTACATTTTCAGCCGTACTTCAAACTCAGTGCACGTATCTGTAATGAGTATGTAATATTCAGCTTTGTAGATGTAACAGTACTTATTGATACTGGTTTCAATACTTCAATATTATGCATAAGGCTGGCTGGCTATGTTGTGGCACCCTCCATCCACCCACACACATTTGGGAATATTCTCTTAGAACTGTTTCTTGTTCTATTTGAAAAAATCAACTCAAACTGGCTCAACTAAAAAGTGAAGGTGGTACGGAGTGCTGTTGGTCAATGTGAGGATACAGGAACTATCATGGAACCCATGGGAAGTACAGATGGACCTCCTAAAACGGGCACATGAGAACCAGTCAGCAATCAAGGTAACTTTTCTCTCCTTGAGGCCACGCACTCTCCCTCATGTCTGTATCTCTCTGCTCTTTTATTGACGTGCTTCCCTCATCCCCTGATCCCTCTGGTTGATGTTTCAGGGTATAGCCCTACAAGTACCACCAGCCTATATTCTGTTCCTCTCAGCCGACCTGCTCATCTTTGAATTTTTACATTTCTAGAAATTGCATTATGGATTGCCCATATGAATGAGATGTACCACAAGTGGCAGGCCAGTTAATCCTCCGGTTCTTTATTAGAACTGTACTCCACATCTAGCTCAATCAACGGTCACCTCTGCACAAAAAAACAGCTTTGTACTCTTTCTTGGACTAGAAGGCAATGTACAGACCTGTGTGAGCCGGAAGGGAAGGTGAATAAGGCAGAAAATTGAAAGATGATATCTGCTAGTGATTTGGTATGAGTTAAAGGTACATGGTTCTGTTTTAGATATTTTATGATAAAAGAAGAAGAAGAGAGAGAGAGAAATTGCCCTATACTTAGCACCAAGTAGGTTTTCAAAATATATTTGTTCTTCCACTAACTTTTCTTGAGGTTATGTAGATATTTCTTGATAAATCTTTGTGGTAACATGTGAAAGCAGACATGTTTATTCTGTGATTTGGTGGAATGAATCATTAAAATTCTAGTTTTTAGCATTGGTAAAACTTGTAATGAGTAAAATATTCTAATAAATGAAAAGTCAATACCAGTGATGAGCCATATGATTTCTTTCTTATGAAATTTTCTTTTTTCCTCCAAAATCTAAAGCCTCATGAAGACAGACCAGAGCTGAGTGTTCAAGATCACCATTCTCTCAACCTTATATATAGTAGGTTACACCCCAACTGGTTCTGCAGTTGACTAAATCTATTATTGGGACCAATTTTAACACTGTGTAAGGTGCCAGACTGCGTTGTGTATAAGCATTTAACTTGGGGGCGATGGATGGCAGATGAGAAATGGAGCAAGAAAAAATTCTGCAACTCCCAAATATTAGAACGGTAGACTTTAACAGGCCTTCCATTCAGCAAAATGGAGGATTAAATGGCTTTTAACACGTTAATCTAATTGTTTAGTGGATACAGGAACTGAATGCCAATGGCTTTAAATCTATTTGTATACTGATAATGCCCAAATTTTCAACTTTCATCCAAACTCCTTTTTGGAATTTCAGCTTTGTATATCCAACTGCCTGCTTGACTTTTGCCCTTGGATATTTCAAAGGCGCCTCCAATTTAACATATCCAAATTAAATCCTTGATTTTCCCCCCAAATATTTTCCATTCACAATCGCTTTTACTTCTCAGCAAATGATACCTTCAACTATGTTTTTCCAAAAGCCCAAAGCTTAGGAGTCGTCTTCAAAGTGTTCCTCACCCCATCACTAAATGCTGTCAATTCATCCTCCAAACTATATCTCAGTTGAATGCATTCTTCTTGATCTATTTTGCCACCATATTTTTTCAATTCAATATTACAGTGTAATTTATTTGGCCTCCTCAATTGCACTCTTGTCCTCCTTTACTACTTTCTCTTCACAATCAATAAACGGAGAATTTTTAAATAATTTACTGTCATTCCAGCATTTTAAGTTATTTTAAATGTTTTGTGTTACTAGTTTATATTAAATGTTTAGAATGTACCCTATTATAATATAAATTCTTGAACTAGACTCACAAGGTCCTTCATGATCTGAGCTTCCGGGACGATATTATGCCATTTTCTCTCTAACTCAAGGTTTCGACTACACTGTTCTTCTTTTAAAGTCTTAATTAAGCCAAGTTCTTTTAAGGTTGAGTCATCACACATGCTGCTCTGTCTATTCGGAAGGTTCCTTCTTCTGTACCTGGCTAACTCTTGAACAGATTTTTAATCTATTGTGATAGAAATAATCTCTCAGACCGAGTAAGCTTCTCCTTCATAGCTCTTACCTATTTGTGATTATTATGTCTCTCTTCTTTACCTGTCTGGAATTTCTGAGATTATTCTCTGGAATTCTGCTACAGGACCAGAATTTCATCTCTACTGTGTTACTGGAACATAACCCAGTGTCTCATACATAATAATTGCTTAGCAAACTTCTTTTGACAGACCAGCAAAATTTAAAAATGCGTATTTTTAAACTAGAGAGTAGGATCTCTTCCGCTTTACAAAGGGACTCTCTCTCTTAGGATATAATCTGTAGGTCATTAGTTAGTAAATATTAAATGAACGATATTATTACTAAAAGTTATCTAAAAGAAAATATATTTCTTTGACTTATTTGTAATAAATGTTATAGTTCAATTTTCTAGAAAGATCCTGCTACCTATTTTATTTCTGAAAGTTACATCAAGTCATTGTGATATGACAGAAATTCATGCATACAAAGAATTATTTAGGTTATTATATAGGAAATTTATAATTATTTAGAAATTGGAGATTTAAACTATTTAGTAGTTTCTTCTTTAAACTTTGTTTTGTTGAAACTCATTGATTTGTTCTCCTTTTCATCTTACAACCCAGCAGCTCTAAGTTTGACATTTTTATCACCCCAGTGGAATGCCTGGTTTTCATTTGCAAAGCACACCTCACTTTTACAAATGAAACATTTCACTTTTACAAGTGAAACATCACGGGATAAGTAGCACATGCAAATCTAACAACCAGCTCTGCTTTATTGTTCTGACTCCTTATTTCCACAGACTAGGATTTCTCATAAGGCAAATGTGTTGCATAGGGGAATTTTTTTCAATTTAGAAAGCTAAGACTGTCCACTGAGTTTGCTTCTGATTCTTTGCATGGGAAGTACTACTCATGTTTAAAGAGTGTTGGCCTCACTTATCAACATGCCGATGACAGCTGCTTGTGGAAGTGCAGAAGCTCATGCGTGCCTCGGTTTGCTTTTCTGCCTTCAGTTCCATTGGCTATACATACTCATCTCCTCGACTCCAGGGGACAGACAAATAGAAATACATCAATTTGGCTCAGAGAAAACACCGGTGTCTTGGCATCCAGAAGTCTAGTGTTAGTTCTGATTCCAACTTCAATTCCCTCTTTAACATTGAACAGTCCTCTTAATTCTCCATTTTGGTCCCCTCAACTATGAAATATGGAGTTGATCGGATGCACTGTAAGAAATCTTTCAACTCTTACTTTCTATTACTCTAATTTTTCATCTCTTAACTGAAAAACAATGACATTATTGAAATACTACCTTTTATTTTATTAATTTATCTTGAACACCAAACTGAAACTAAAAGTTCATACTCCTGTTCATTTAGACTCCTGAGATGCATATTTTTATTGTCATATGTATTTTTGTGACATTATTTTCTTCTTACCTAATTGTCAAAAATATTTTGTAGAGACACAAACTTTAAGGCTTCAATGCTTACCTAACCTCATGGGAGTATTTCAGTTGTGTGTGGAAAGGTAGGGGATATGTCTTAATACATTACATCAAAATGTGCTTTTAAATTTATGTGTTTCTTCGGTAGATTGACTTTGAATTGGTCTTTTCCGGGAAATCTGAATCATCACCTATTGAAAGAGCTCCCTCAGAGGACTGGCATTTGTGTTTGCAAAAGTCCCTTCCGTGATCCTCAGACCCCCTTCATCTCGAGCTTAACATACCACTCATTGCTGTCTATATTAGTAGCTGCGCCTGTAGACCCGGCATAAACATTTAAAAACCCTTCTTGTTTATTATTAAGGTTGTCATTCAACTCTAATTGTTCTCTTCATATTTCCAACCTGCTTTTTAGTGATCTCAATCTTCCCAAGAATAATTTTTTTTTAATTTATTTATTTTATTTTTTTTTTTTTAAGATTTTATTTTTTCCTTTTTCTCCCCAAGGCCCCCTGGTACATAGTTGTATATTCTTTGTTGTGGATCCTTCTAGTTGTGGCATGTGGGACGCTGCCTCAGCGTGGCTTGATGAGCAGTGCCATGTCCGTGCCCAGGATTCGAACCAACAAAACGCTGGGCAGCCTGCAGCGGAACGTGCGAACTTAACCACTCCGCCATGAGGCCAGCCCCCCAAGAATAAAATTTTAAATTAAATCCTTAAGGAAGTCAGAAAAATAGCTACTAAGTTTCTATACAACATATCGGAAGGTACCACTTAAAATTACTGCTTCTTTGTCGTGGACCAGACCAGAAAATAGTGACCATATTTATTACTGGGCTTTGCACATAAATTTTGATAACTAGAACACACATTTACAGATAAAATATAGAGCTGTTGTGAGAGGCCACCTTTTGTTTCCATACTTTTTCCTATCTGGTTCCTTGAGAGGTTAGCAAAGTTTACCAAGATTTAGGTTAGTTTTCTTGTTCATCCTTCCAGTACACGTTGTCCTCCAGCATGCTGAATGCTGTTAGATGATATTATGCTGTGTTATTAAATCCTCAGAGAAACATGGAGGACAGGTAGTATGTCTCTTACTTTAAAAACTGAAGCTATGGTTACGTGGTTAATAAATTGGGAGATAAAAATTCAAGCTGGGCTTAGTTGTCTAATTCAAAGCTTTTATTCTTTGCTTTAAAGAGTAGTTTTTGGTCTAATTGGAGAGAATGGTGAATATATAGAAAGCCAAAATTATTATTTTTAAACACTTAGTTTTAAGTTTTAAAATACGTATAATTAGAGTTAACCTAGTAAAGACCTTTTCCAATAAAAATGTGTGTTTATGTTAAACTCCCAGTTGTCTCATTGTAGTTACTTCTATAGTCAATTCGACAGTCTTTGAAAAAATAACACTTTTCTAAGCACTTCGTGTACGTACTATGCAGCCCTATTGTACTTGTATTTTATTTAGCAAATTTATTTTTATATATAGTGAAAAGATAAATACTAGCTTTCCCTGAACAAATTACCACAAATTTTAAAAATACAAATAAACAAAGATTAATTACACTCAAAATAAAATAAAATAAATTGTATTTACTTAACAAAGAGAAATATTAGGTCTCTTCAAATAATAAATTTTCTCTGACAACACTCATATCACACTCCCACAGAACAAATGACACACAATTTTCTTGATTTTACCAAAAAAAAGGAATTTGCAATTTTGTAAATCCATACATATTGTAGTTCCAAACTAAATTCCGAAAGATTTTAGCCATCAATTGAAGGTCTGTTATGTTTTAAGAAGCTGAAAAAGGAAAAGGAAAATATATATTTCAGGCATATAGGGTTTTTTGTTCCCTTTTCTATATTGGCTTCAAAGCCCAAAAATAGGATATTCTTAAGGCAATGTGAAATCAGAGCTGTGGTCCTAATATTTATGAATGGCCATAGATAAAGGTTGCACATTTCTAAATAAAAGGAGAAAGCATTTTCTGGTGGTTGACTATATACCATTCCTGAATTTAGGATTACCAAACTCCTAATAGCTAATATGAATATTGGAAGGTAGTGTGAACCGATGGACAGATTAAAGATGGCCACATATCCTTTAACACTCTACCCCTCAGGAGGAAACATATATGTATCCCCTTGAATCTAGGTAGGTATTGTGGTGGCTTTAACACTAGAATATGGTGGAAGTGATGATGTGCCTGTTTGGGGGCCCAGGTCTTAAGAAATCAGAACTATTTTGCACATGATAAGCATTCAATGAATGTTAATTATTAATTTTATTATTGCTGTTGTTATCACTATACACATTAATTAAAAAACTGAAGACCAAGCTTACCATCTTTCTAATGCTTCTTATAGAATCAGAATTGGAGCCTGTAGTATCCTAGTACAAATTAGCATATTTGTTAGGCTATGAATATGTGCTTGGAGTTCATTGAGCTCCTTGGTTCTGTGGATTTATAGTTTTCATCAAATTTGGAAAATATTTGGCCATTTTTCCTTTAAATATCTATTCTGCCCCACCCCAAACACACCTCCTTTTTTGAGAGACTCCAATTGCACATACATCAGGACATTTGAAGTTGTTGCACAGCTCACTGATGCTCTTTTAGTTGCTTTTTAGTCTTTTCCCCCCTCTGTGTTTCATTTTGAATACTTCTAGTGTTATATCTTCCAGGTCATTAATCTTTTCTTCTGCAATGTGTTATTGGTTGTTATTCCTATCTCACACATTGTAGTTTTCCACTCTACAAGTTCAGTTTGATCTCCTTGTTTTATATCTTTCATGTCTATACTTAACGTGTTCAATCTTTCCTCTGGCTTTTAAACATATGGAATACAGTTATTACAACTTCCTTAATGTCTTCACCTACTAAGTCTACCATCTGTGTCATTTCTGGGTTAGTTTTGATTTTTTGTTGTTGTTTTCCACATTATGGGTTGTATTTTCCTGCCGATGTTTTATTGGATGCCAAGTATTGAGAATTTTACTTTTTTAGGTTTTAGATATTTTTATATTCCTAAAAATATTCTTGAGCTATGTTCTGAGATGTGGCTAAGTTACTTGGAAATAACTTGATCCTTTCTGGTCTTGCTTCTATGCTTTGTTTTGTAGGACCAGAGCAGTCGTTCATCTAGGGCTAATTACTGCCCTAGTGAAGCAAAACTCTGCCAAGTACTCTACCAAATGTCCCTTGAATTATGAGATTTTCCACTCAGGCTGGCCAGATCAATAACTATCCCTAGCCCTTTGCGATTCTCAAGGATTTTTTTAGATGGTTGAATTCTTTTAGATGGTTCTTTATTCAGTGATGGGAATTTGCTCACAGACATGCACAGATCACTACTCAACTGAGTATTTGAAGAGAACCCTCTGCAGATCTCCCAAGTTCTCTCTGTGTGCAGCTCTTTTCTCTCGGGAACCCCTTCCTGTGAAGTTTAGCCGCTACCTCCTCAAACTCCCAGTTCCATCTCCTCAATTTAGAAAGACTACTTGGTTCCACCTGGGTTTCCCTGCCTGTGTGTGGCCTGCAACTTCTTTCCAGCTGTAATCGGGGTCAAAGATAGGGATCACTTTATTTTTTCCCTATCTCTCAGGAATTAGTGTCTGTCTTTGTTTGATGTCTAATGTCTTGAAAATCATTGTTTTACTTAGTATGATGTTTTAATTGTTTCAAGTGGGAGGGTATCGTCAGTTCCTGTTACACCATCTTGGATCAAAGTAGAATTTAGAAACTATTATTCTTATCATTCAAAAAATCACTAAATGATAAAAATTTCCAGATCTTTTCTAGGTTCATTGATGTACTTAACTCTTTTTTCGCAAATCAAGAAAAAATGATGTTTGTGATAGAATCATAGTCCCAGAATAGTACATGTTCAGAAGAAATATTATAATGTATCTAATCTATCTCTTTCATACTTGAATTCCTTCTATAAGAACACATATAAGCAACCATTCAATCTATATACGATACCTCTAGAGACAGAAAATTATTTCTTTCTGAGGAAGTCTGTTCTCTTTTAGAATAGATTTGATGGAATGACAGTTTTTCTCCATATTTCAGTGAAATTTGTACTTCGTGGTTTCTTGATCTACTACCTGGTAAGATTCAGAATAAAATATAAATGTTCCAGGACATGACAGCATTTAAAATTATTTAAAGTAGATTTTATTTTTCCCAAGTTGTGTCTTCTCTTAGGTAACAATTCCACATCCCTTCAATCAATGGCATATGATGTCATTTTGTGCTCTGTCACCATTCTCATCTAAAAACAATATTTTTACTTCAAGTCATGTCATTGTTTTGTTGTTATTTTGCTGAGATTTTTAACCTTCCAAGCTTTGAAATTATTATATTTGTTTTATAGTCAATGTTAGTTTTTATTTCCCCACATTTTTCAATACCTGTACTCATCATTACTTTCCGCATCTCAGAACTTCCTTGTAGGATAATTTTCCTTTATTTTTGAGAAACATTTCTAGAATTTATTTCCCCAAGAGTTTAGTGGTGGTCAACTCTCAGCTCTTACTCATATTGGTTTGTGTTTCCTCATATGTTTTGCAATTTTGGATTAAGATTACCAGAATCTTCCAAGATCTACCTTGAGGGAGTGTTTTTCCAGAGAATTACCTTTTTTTTTTTTTTTCCAGCCCTACATCATTCCCAATCCAGTGCTAACAATAAAGAAAACGTTAGGTTAATTTATTGACTTGAAGTTTTCTGGAGGAAGCAGCAAAAGTAAATTTCAACTCCAAACTAGATGAAAGACAAGAAAGTAATTATGAGTTCCCAGAGAGCCTGTTTTTTTAATCCAGAGGTTAGGCAGAGTCTGACAGGCTTCCCACTCGTTTCAAATTGTTAGTGGGTGGACTTTGCTTCTAATGTGCTTTTTTACTGAGAGTGTAGTCCTTCAAGGGTCCTGACTTTAATGGGACCAACTTGTTTACCTTGAGGGGCCCAGCACTTTGTCTCTTGTCCTCAAGATGGTTGTTAAAACATGACACTTTGGGGCACTGAGATTGTTAAACATTCACAGGGCAGCTGTAGTTCCCATGGAGAGATTTTTAATCAGCTTTCTTGCTGCTTCTTTGTTTTTGGTCCTTGGGGACTCCCTTTATTATCTTACAAGAATTTTAAAATCATGATTATATTATTTTAGCAAATATTTCCAAGGTTTTGTAATAGGAAAGTTTCTCAGATTTTCTAGTACAAAATACTCCTCTATCTTCCAAAACTTCTTTCAGGTTGTTCGGAAATATGCTTACTGAGACAAAGCTAAAGATAAAGCACTATATGGCATTTAATTGAGAACTCTGAGTTGTTTAAAAACAATTACAGAGCTTAATTGCAGCCATTTTACCAATTTCCAATTCACTTAATTGTCTTTACATTCAGCCCATGTTTCTTCATCTTGTCCCCAAGTATAAACAAATAGCTACTGTTGTTCAGATACACTGGGTATAAAGTTAGGATTCTTTTAATTTTAATCATAGAATCTCAAATCAAACTATCCTAAGCCAGAAATGGGACCTTGTTGGATGATGTACTTGAAAAATCTGGTAGGTAAGATAGCTAAATTCAGGTGGTCTGATGATGTCACCAAAATCCTCTTCATGTCTCAGATCTGCTTTCCTCATATTGGTTTCATTCTTCCCTAAGAAGTGGCAGAAAGACAACCAGTTTATTCTCACAAATCTGCTAACCTCTTCTCTTTTCAAATAGTTCCCCTCAAAAAAAATCCCATGTCTCACTCTCATTTGTTTGGATAAAATCCCTAGATCCAGAGTATAGGGTTGGCCCCGTCGAAATGACATGAATGAAGAGAGGAGGAAGGGGAGACTCCCAAAAGAAGAGTGGAAATGAGAAATACTATGCAAGCAAAATCAACAGATTCCCACTACACTGTGTATTCTCCAGTTTTGTGCTCCAACTGTCTAAAAACATTGCAAAAAAAGAAAAGAGATTATTCTAAAATCAGTTCTTCTTAGTGAATCATATTGGGATATAGTAATCATTGCCTTCTCAATAAGTTCATAAACCAACTCAGGATGATTAGGTGAACCTATTTTCTTCAACTTGATAAAATTGAAATGACATACATTTTTAATGTCCCTCTTTTTGTCATGAATTCTCCAAAATCCCTCATACTGATTTGGTGATCATCTTTCCGATACCCTGGGATACAATTCACAGGGGCTAGTGAATTTAATGAATTTACACTGGTAAAGGCTTTCTTGGGAATTTCCTACCTTTGGGGGATTAAAATGCCTTATATCAGTATTTGTTCTAGAGTGTTCAGTTTGAAGATTGTGATCTTTGATGAAGGTAAGAAGACAGTAATTGAGGAATTGAAGAATCCATCCTTCCCATCAGTAGAATTCTTTAGCTCCTACTCAAAGAGGAAGCCAAAGTTTTCCTTGGTTTTCTTCTTTCTCTAACAAAATCAAATTAGTCTTTATGGTGTTGCTCAGTCTTTTGTAAGCCTCAGTTCTCGTGTGAGTAACATACTTGCACATGAAACCCTCATTTTCTAGGGCAATGTCTCATTCTGATGCTGTATGTGATAAAAGAAATTTTGTTATTATTATTTATTTCCAATCCATCATGGATTTCGTAAAATACATTAAAAGTGAATTATTAGAAAAATGGTTACATACTAGAAGAAGAAACCATTTTAATTGCCTTGAAGGTTTCTAAAGATTTACTTCCGGTTCTTATACTGATCTTAGCATGGCAGTGGTTTATAGACCACACTTTGAGTAGCAACAATCTAGGGTATGCCTCTGACCATGCCCAACTCGTCCTCCCAGGTTATAACAAACTCTGGGATATTCTTTATTTCCTTTCATAGTCACTTTCTTAAGCATATGAGTTGAACATAGATTCATTTCATCACACTATAATTATTATCAAGATAATGAAAGTCAAGAACTTATCAGCTTTTATAGGTATCCACAAAGTTTTAAAACCACCATCAGTACTACACTTGGCCTCAGTTCTCTATTGTGATCTGAATCTGATTTCCACAAACCATTTCTTCCCTCATTTTAAGGACTAAAGTTGTTCCTACAACTTATATTCTCTTTCCAATGCATTTCCACTGAACTTTTGGTGAACCACCACTCTGATTATATCATCTTCCATCCCAACATTCTATTTCTTTCAAAGTGGTACAAACTTCAATCATCCCATCCCAGTTTTTAGTTCATTTAACACTATCTTGATGATATATTTGAAATTATATTTACTTCTCTGCAGTATATACATCACTCTGAGGTAAAGGTAATATAGGAAGAATGAACCTGAAGTTATGTGTGTATATAGCATGTATTTAAGTATGCATTCATATAAAGATGGGAGAGAGAGAAACAGAGGAAAAAATACTGCTTTGAATTCTTTCTTTTAATTTATTTATTTACCTATTTATGTAACTTTTTTTCTTTTTGAGGAAGATTAGCCCTGAGCTAACATCCTCCACCAATCCTCCTCTTTTTGCCAAGGGAATACTGGCCCTGAGATAACATCTGTGGCCATCTTCCTCTACTTTTATATGTGGGATGTCTGCCACAGCATGGCTTGACAAGCAGTGCATAAGTCCACACCCGGGATCCGAACCGGTGAACCCCAGGCTACCAAAGCAGAACATGAGAACTTAACTGCTGTGCCACCAGGCTGACCCCTGTTTTGAAGTCTTTTCTTGACTTTTCAAAGTGAGATATTTGTTTTTATCTCCATATCATCATGTTTGCTATTCTGCACAGAACAGAAAGGATGTACTATTTAAGTCTTTGTCTTCTTTGTTCTTTCTTAGCTAGTTAAAAATTTCTTAATAAGGACAAGTAACTTCTTTAAAAATATATTCTTCTGCCTTGCCCTGAGACTTGAGCTATTCCCAGACAAATATAAATCATGATCCAAAAATCACCTCCATTCTCACTTTTCACCTAACTCACTGCCATATCTTCAGATCTTTTTCTCATTTCTAAAGGCCCAAATAGTACATATAAATCACTTTGTTATCAGGAAACTCTCAAGTCCTCCAGTTATCTCATCAAGTTTTCAGTTGCAGCCTTCCCCAACTTTGTTCTACAAGAGTTAAAATGGATTCTGTAATACACGTGGTCCCTGATTACATAACTTTGGTAAATTATATCTAGTAGTTCATTTTGGCAAGTAATGTGTCTCTTTGAATCAGCCTAAGTCAAAAGCCTGTGAGATTGATGAATTTCAGCAGGCCTCTCATCACATAGTTGACATACCCTCTGAAAACTCAACCTACATTGAGATGACATATCTACTAATATTTTTTAAGTCAGCTGGTACAATAGTTGATTGTCAATGGACATAAATAATTTCTGTATCAAGGCATGACAAAATAAGTCTCCTATTATAGGCTACTTTTATATCTAACCTGTGAAATAAACTTTTGTGGAGTGATGCAATTATCACGTGGCATAATTTTCCTGTGTGTATATTTAGATTATGTTTGTGTGTGTATATTTATGTATAAAATATTCAATAGTTATATTTGGAATAGTAAATAATACAATTTATAAACTGCTTTGTCTTCTCTCCCAGCATGTTCAACAGGGAGAATTTTAATTAAATTAAATTTTCAGATTCTATTTTAACTTGTACAGATGTCAAAATTTTTATTTATTGACTAAAATTTGCACACATTATATAAACCTCTGCCAAATGGGAGCTAGTAATTCTAGCATTTTAATGTAATCCTACACCAGGGACTTTTGACAGTATTCATCACAAAACCTGTAGAAAAATTTTCCATCCCATATCATTCTGACAAAAATCGTGACAATGTACTAATGCTGAAATTTTTAACAATTTCTAGATGGAAAATTAAATACAAATGCTATCCAGCATTTAAAAAATTGATTCTGAATTAGCATCTCTTCATCTTTGACAAAATACCTCTTACAATAAGACAAGCTTGTGCAAGATGGACGCTGCCAACTTCAGCTGTCTGCTGCTTGTGAATGCCACCCATCTTGAAAGTCACAAAAAAACCTTTGGTAAACGTGCATTTTAGTTTGAAACAAACCCGTCAAGGAAACTTGAGGTAATATAAATGATTACCCTAAGCTGCGCATATATATAATAGCTCAACTAAGGGGTGAGTGTTTAGTGATGGCAAGACAATGGCAGAATATGTTTAATATTGTTCTAAAGAACCTAGGCAGCTTTAGGAAGCAAACAGGACTTGAGGGCATTTAATTCAAACTTAATTTTACAGTGAATGTCAAAGATTAGACCTAAAGAGCTGCAAATCTATTCTATATACCCAAGGACATCAATGTCTTGCTGGAATTCGTATAATTCAATATACTTCCAATTCAACAAGCACTCTCCCCTGAGAGAATGTTGAATTCCACTTTGGAGATGAACTTTTACAGCAAAATGGTCCTTTCAATTTATATTTCTGGTTGAATAGGTACAAAATACATCAAGTACCATTTTGTCATATTTTTGGTAGCAAATACCGTTAGCTCTGAGGAGATACTGTCTTCGAAGCTCGCGCTCTCAGTCTCTCTCTGATCTGTCTCTGGTTCTTTGTCTCACATACACACACACACACACACACACACACACACACACACACATATGCAGCCCTTGCTCCCCCATACCTTAATCTCAATAAGTCCACACAAAAGACCGTATGCTCTTTTCTTAATTTGTGTGTGAGTGTGTGTGTGTGTGTGTGTGTGTGAGAGTCACCATTTAAAGGCTGGAAGCTTCTGTTCCACCAGAATAAGCTCGTACTCAAGTGTTCCTTTGCTGGCGGGAATTTTTAAATGCCGTGTAGCTGTAGTCTTAACCTTGACTGTCTTTCATTCTCAAACATCTATTCAGTTACATGTGCTGAGTGACTTACAATAAAGTGAGAGAAAATTCAGTGACTTGACATTTACAGGTCCCAGCTGATTCATTTATTTATTCAACAGAGTAAATATTTAGGCAGCAGAATTAAATTGGAAAATGTTTATCAAGTTTGAAACCACCTTTCTTTCAATATATAAAACATAAACCCAGAGGCCTAGGCATAGGGAAATTTACCTACAGATGTGCCCTACAGAGAAGGGCACATTTAAATATCTCAATGGGTTTTCACCAGCCACTAGTTTGTTTTGAAAACTTTTGCCAATATTTTAGGACAGTGCTATTGAACAAGCACCTAATAAGCCATAACTTACATGCAACCACACTTTATTAATCATTTTGTGTAATTTTACAATGCAAGCAGTCCTCTGAGTCTGTTTTCTCACTCTATTTCAGTCCAAGGATCTAGTCTGGCCTGTTGCCACAATTGAAGTGCATGTATTTCTCTCATCACGTGTTAACACCAGATCTATATCTACACACTGGGGAGTAGATTAGCTCAAAAACTCTTAGGATCATAACCAGAAGACAGACACTTAAAAACAATGTCTCTGCACAAAACCATGATGAAAATAAAGGCTTGGGTTTTCTGCTTGTGACAACATTGTATGGATAAGCTAATTAAAGAATATTGTCAATAAAGTTTCCAATGGTTCTCAAAATTATTTTACTGTATTTTACTTATTTACTGTATTTATTGTATTTACTGTCTATATAATTATTTTACTATAAAAACAACATTATGCAAATTGCCTTTAAAATCTGAGAATATAGTGATATTATGTTATCATGATGAAAAAAATAATTACAAGCCTACCTTTTGCATCGAAGTCAGAAAGGTCCGAAAGTCAGAATGTGTCCATAGACACATTCAAGAAAAAAAATTGTTATTATATGAAACTTAAAATTGACTATTTCAGTCATTTTTAAGTGTACAATTCAGTGGTATTAATTGCATTCATAACGTTGTGCAACCATCATCACTATCTGTTTCCAAATATTTGCTTCACCCCAAGCAGAAACTCTATACACTTTAAGCAATAAATCCCCATCCTCCAACCCCAGAACCACTGAATTAAAATCTCCAGGGGAGAAGAAAGAATTTGCATTTCTAAGAACACAACAGAAGAGTCTTATGATTAGGCAAGTTTGGGAAACAAGGGAGGGTTTGAGGTGCTGATTTAACCTAATTTTAACAACTAACGTTTATATAATTCCTGGGTCACAGAATTAAAAATCAAGGCCCCAAAAGACTAATTATTGTGCCCTGAAAATAGAATGTAGGCTTTTGTTTCAGACCTTGCATTTAAGCATATGTATCTTTAATATCTGAATTTTAATACATCATCTCCTTGCAAAAGAACTGATATTTTTGTGAAGAAACTATTGAAATGTTGTAGTCTGTTACCATTTTTCTGTTTCCAGTACTAGAAATAAAAATGATTTCTGCTCGGTAAATGGTAGAATAAACTATCTGTACTGTGATTATTATTTTCTTATTATGCCCATTTTGCTTTCAGTATTCTCTTGTTTAGAAAACTCAATTTAGTTCCCTTGAAAGTTCTTTTCTTATTACTCCCATTCCTTGCTTTGTCACAGTTTTATCAACATTATGTTTCCAATATTAAAGGTAATTAAACAGTGTAATATCTCTTGTCTTTTGCTAGGACTTAGAATGTTTCTCTAATATTCGGATCAACATTATCTGTGAGTTTTTCCAACTGATTCACAAAGAATCAACAGTAGCTAATGTATATAGGTATCTATTGCCTCTGATAGAATCAACTTATTTTAGTTAAGAAAGTAGTAAAATTTAAGTCTGGATGAGCTTGAAATGAACCTGAGGACACTGTGTTCACGACCACAGACTATAAGAAAGAGTGGAGCTTATCCATGTGGAAGTCCTCTGAGGGGCACAGAAACCCGAGTGAAGGAGCTCCATCTCCTTTCCATTTCTCCTCTCTCTCTCCTTTCCTTCCTTCTTCCTGAGAGCTTTCCTCTAACAGTGGAATCATGGGTAGAATTTTGCCCTTTAGAATATGAAAAAACAAAAGAATAAACATGAATTTCTCCATTGTAATAATTAAATATCACAACACTAAGAGATTGTCCCATGGCTGCCACCACTGTGTGCCAGATCTTGAGAAAATCACCTCGTTTCTTTGCCTTCTCCTCTACTGAATGAATGAATGGAGGTGGCCTGAGGTTCTGAATTACAATATTTTCTAAGAATCTACCTCTCACCCCATATAAATACAAATAACCTCTGTACAGAATATCGTTTGTAATTTTTTCTCTCTGCTCTTGCTTGCTCAGCTCGAGTTGAGGCATCAAATTGCACTGAGTATATACATTTAACATCCCGATCCACATGATGCGACTCTCCTGTAGTAAGTCCATCTGGAATGCTATGTTATACTGGCTTCATATCACCAGTTTGTAGACTAACTTTGCTTATGGAAACTCAGCTGTCTCAGAGTTTTGAGAAGGGCATATTTTCTGAAGCTGCATTTTATCACAGCCCTAACATGAACCAGCAATTGCCACAATATACCTTGTGCATTCAGAATGATTTTTAAAGCTGTGTTCAATTTGGTGCCCGTTCACATGATAATCAAGCCGTCAAATTTATCCACATGGTCACTTGAGGAAGCTAACTACAAAGCCAATGCAAGAGACTAAAACATCCTTTTTATGCATCATGTAATCACATATGTTTTCTGAAAGTAGTTGTGGACAAGATGCTGCTTTCTCACTATCTTTTCAATAATTGGCATAATTGATATTTTCTCTTCCTTTAATACAATTCTCTCCTTGCTTCTTCTCCTAGATCAGACTTTTACACTTGTCTCTATAGCAACATTCCCATCTAATAGAAAGCTACATCATCTGAATGGCTAGCAATACAACATTAACCGTTACAACGTAACATTTTTCATGTTGGAAACATCTGGAATTCACAACCAACCAAGATATATAAAAATATCTGAGGCTCTTTAACAGTCGCTAAGGCTGAGCTTGCTTGCTTTATTAGAATTCATTTACAAACAACGCTTATTATCCAGCTATTTAGCAAAATAAAACTAATTTTATTTCAACTTTAAATAAACTAAGCTTTATTTCAACATCAAAAAACTTTAATTTACAAATAAAGTTGCTTATAAAGACTCAAATCGCCCTTTGTGGAAAAGAGTTTATAGTAGATTTGGGCTGTATTACCAACTTATTACTAGTGCACCAGTACCACTATTTACTGGCTGATTATGTCCTCTGGCAAAATTCGGAACTGTCTACTACTCTGGTGCAAACTAATCAGTTTTCAAAATTAGTTATTGATCTCAAACCCATTACGGAGGACCAATTTAGTGGCTGGTTCATTGAGTACTGAAGTGACACTGTTTGTGTGTGTAGCAGAGAAGTCAGAGCAAATATAGTGTTCAAAGATAGATAGAGCTCAAAGCTACTTTCCTATCGCAAGGAACTAACAAATGTGAGTATTCAAGGAGGGAAAGTTTCTCTCTCATTAGAAATTAAATGATGCAGGTGCATCCCAGCCAGTCATGTGAACATAGGCTTCTCATATGTACTTTTGTTATTCATATCCTGAATTTAAATCAGTAGTAGATTTAAATCACAAAAAATTCTCTAAGGGGGGCCAGCCCCAGGGCGTAGTGGTTCTCACGCTCCACTTTGGTGGCCCAGGGTTCACAGGTTCAGATCCTGGGCACGGATCTAGCACCACTCATCAAGTCACACTGTGGCAGTATCCCACATAAAATAGAGGAAGATTGGCACAGATGTTAGCTCAGTGACAACCTTCCTCGCCAAAAAAAAAAAAAAAATCTCTAAGGAAAATATTTCCTTCTGTTTCTTCAAACTTAATTTTTTATTTGAGTTTATGTAAAGGTGACAAGAGGGAATGGTTACCTTATAAAAATGACTCTTTGCTGATAAGCATACGAAGGAAAATGCTAGAAAAGTAAACCAGAAATTATGGGTTCAATAAACTTCAGTGCCAGAATTCCATTTCATATGTCATAATTTATCAATTCTTTTTGTTTCACTGACCGTTTTATATATTTCTTTTAGAAATAATTTATTAATGGTTTGCCTTCTACACTTTGTTTCAGGAAATGTTAGAATTGAGATTTTCATAGTTTTCTGAGTGTCTCAGAGAAACAAAATTATGAATTATATGGCTCGGTTGGCTACATAGATTAAAATTACTCAAAAATTGCCCTTAAGTTTTCCCATTAATTTGATGTTCCTGAGGAGACGTTAATCTTCACGGTTAAGATGTGAAATTCACATACAAAACCCCAAATAAGGTTTACTCATTTTTAAAATACATTCCACATAGGCAATACAAGAATTGACACCCACACAGTGGCCGTAACTCAATATTGAGAAGAAACTTACAAGTATCTTTTTATATTCTTGTTGATGTGGGTTGTTAATCTTTTTCTAAACACCTTGACTTTCACCAATACACTGATTTTTTTTCTTCTTTCATTCTCCTTATAAATGCAGGTGTGTGCATTTGTAAATATAGCATGTAAGTTTAAAATGTAAGCTTCAATAATTGTTTTTATTTAAAATTTCCGTATTATGTATTATTTTTCAAGTCTCTTGTTTCAAGAGTTAAGATTATTTTGAGTGAGAAAAAGAAAAAAATCTTTAAATATATACTTGGAGGTGAAACCTCACACCTAACTGAAGTCGACCTTAAATAAAGTTCCTGTGAATTAAGGTGTGAACATCTCTCTAAGGTGTAAAAGTGATAAGAACTCTCGATTTATACTTTATTACAGAATTCCATAAGTTAAAAAATCCACTCACAGTACTTTCATGTTAAAGACCTTTTAATACCTAACAAAACTGTATCGCTATTTACATTGTAAAAATATAAAATCATATCATAATCCTGGGAGCAAGAGAAAGTAATTAAGAAAACAAAATGTAAACTTTTTCAGACCTTCATATTGTTAAATTCAAACTCCTTCTACATGATAAAAGGTACATCACTTGTCCAACAACCAGTAGTTTCTCTAACATAGCAATTTGCGCATCCAATGGCATATTGCCTATGAACACTTTTATGTATCATTGGCCCTGGATGTGATTAACAAATCTAGGAACGTTCAGTAAAATTTTAACTTGGGCCAATGTTGGGTCCCATTTGCAGTCAGATAATTTCTTGTGGACTGTAGTTTTCAACCCTGACAAATGATCGAATCTGCTCTGAAGTCTGTTAAAAGACACAAACCCTACTGAACCAGAATTTCCATGGATAGTTCTGAACATTTATGTTTTATAAGCTAATGTGCCATGGAGAAAAACCACTAATTTAGACTTTCTTAGGATCTCATTGGGAAGTGTAAAATAAATCCAAATATATGATAACTAAAAAGATACACATCATAATTTTTCATTTTTTTCACACATGCTTCACAGAAACTTTTCAGTACATAGAGCGAAGAGATCACCATCTAATCCTGTCAGCTATCAACTTACAAATCGACAGAGCATGTTTCTATGTTTTTCTTTACAGTAATCTGTAAGGGTAAGGGAAAGGAAAAGAAAATTGTTTAAAACATTATATTCTGTATGATAGGATCAAAACAAAATGTTCTGGTCCTTTTAACACAGATTATTTGGAACTAACCCTGAAATCTATATTCTTGGTAATGCGATCATAAAATGTGTAAAGAACATTATTATATGAACATGGTTATTTGGATCAGTTGTCTTACTTTATATATTTCACCTTTAAAATATTTGGTTTAATCAATTTTACACTTTCAGCCAACCATTTTAAAGAGTTCTTATATAAAATAAACACAGAAATAATTGTAAATGAAAATTTCAGAAAGCACGTAGAATCACAATTGTGTACATGCTTAAAAGCATACTTTTACCACAAAAGGAACTTAGCATTGATGAAGTTCCATGACTATATAGACCAATTCTAAAGAAGAAAAGTTCTATTAAATAGAAACTCCTTCTCAAGACCTGTTTCTATTCATATATTTCATAGATAATTTGGCAGATCTGATCATTGGACTTTTACTCTCTATTCCCACATTAGCAGTACTTAAACTTTTATGGACAATAAAGCAGTAGATTATATAATAATAGGCAGCAATAAAATTGTCCAAATAACTTTTCTTCTGTTCCTATTTATTTCCCTTTGCTTTCCAAGCAGTCCTTAGAGAGAAAGCCTACAAATCAAAAAGACTTGAATTATCAAAGTGCTGCAAAAAACTATAAAGAGATACGTGGATTTAAAAACTGGAAAATTAAAGTTTTAAGCATAAAGAAGAACAGCCAAATAAACAAAAAGTCACAATGGGTTTCAGATTCTGTCACATTTATTTTATTCTCGTTCTGCCTCCAAGACCAACTGAACTCAACAGTAATTGTAAAACAGAGACAAAGGAGTAGTCACTTCACTCAGAGTGAAAAGAAAAGATCAAGAAAATATGGTTTACAGTTTAACTTGAAGGGTGAATATCAGACTAGAGAATATCCCCATAGAGGAGCAAATTAAACAGTGGAGTACGACATTGCAGAAGGTTATGACTATTCTTTGGAATTACTTTGAGAGTCCAGCATTGATTCTCAGATGCATGGTCATTGAGGGAAAAAATAGATATACTGGGGTTAACATCACATTGGTTTTAATTCACATTAGGGTTTAAAAGATTGGTCAAATTACTTGATGACCTTTTGAATTTCATCCAGCTCTTAAGATACTCTAAATATATCATTTTCATTGCTTTAGTTGTCATCTAAGTAAAATAATAAGGTTTGATTAGATGACTTATATAGGTCATTGTCTCTCTCAGATACTGTTACTCCTTTTGCAATGACAGTATTTTTTTCTACACTGTATAATAGCACTGGTTCCAGTATTTCCAGCTTTTTGGTGCTCTAGGAAGTAACAAGCTGGATATAACCTAAAATCGTGGACAGCAAGCAGTTCATAGTTATTATTATCGATGATTTATAGTCATTATAATAACCTGAGTTGACAACTTACTAGCTTACCTTTTTTTTTTTTTTTAAGATTTTTATTTTTTTCCCCTTTTTCTCCCCAAAGCCCCCCGGTACATAGTTGTATATTCTTTGTTGTGGGTCCTTCTAGTTGTGGCATGTGGGACGCTGCCTCAGCGTGGTCTGATGAGCAGTGCCATGTCCGCGCCCAGGATTCGAACCAACGAAACACTGGGCCGCCTGCACCGGAGCGCGCGAACTTAACCACTCGGCCACGGGGCCAGCCCCACTAGCTTACCTTTTTAAAGCCTGGAAAACGTTTCCACAGACCACATTGTAATTAGTTATTATAAAGATATTACATATGAGCGTCTTGATTCCTCAAATGGACTTTAACCTCCTTTCTTTTCATATTTCCAAAAAAGGATTCTACTGCTTGCATAGCACAAGAGTTTCATGAGTAAGAAGATGCAAGAGTAAGAAGTAGACACAATCACGGGGTCAGCAAAAGGCTAGAGCTGACCATGTGCTTTGATGAGAATGGTGGAACAGGAATGCAATAAAGGATCTTCTGCTTCTGAGGTCTCCTTCAGGCCCCCTGCCAAGCAAATCCAGACAACCTAGACAGCACTGTCATGGGCAGAGATGACCCAAGCTCTGGCAAGCTGACCTCTGGAATTGAAATAGGGCAATGGATGTGTGAAACTACACTTTGGAGATCAGTAGCCTCAGCCTTTCTGACTCTCCTTGCCTTTGCTCTTGCTTTGCTTCCATAGACATCTGCAAATGTTTCAGCAGCTTCTACTCCTCAGTCATTGCATACCTATATCACAGAGTCAGTTCCCTACCAAAAGAAGCTGTGTGTACCTATACTTGTGTGCGAGGAGAAAGGTTGGAGCAACGGGAAGGATGTGTGGCTTCAGAATCCAAATCCTTGCTTTGACACTTGGCAAAAACCTTAGGCAAGAAGTTAAATTCTCTGAGTCTGCTCTTTCACATCTATAAAAATGAAAAATAATACTTTGTTAAGTTGTTATAAGAATTAGAGATGTCTATAAGGAAACTTCCACAATGTCATTATTTGTAAGGTAGTTGCTAAACTATTATTTATGATACACACATTATTGTTTTAATAATAATTATTATTCTTTTCGTGGGCACTGAAGGACTATCCATATCTATAAATTTTTCCTACTTGCCCTTTTTTACATTTATTTAACTAGGCAAACCTTTTATTCGGCTCATAAAAAATGACTCAAAATGCAGACACTCATGGTTTATTCACACAAAGCTATAAATGATACATATATAATATTTATTGAACCTCTAACATGTTCCAGGGACTGTGCTCAGAGTTTTACCCATGTTATTTCATTTTTTCCCATTTTACTGTGAGAAACTGAGTCATAGAGTATTTAAGTCCTAAGCTGGTAAACGGCAGAGCCAGCACTTGAGATCAAGTATGTTTTACATTTTTCTCCTATAATGCCTCTTTCTGTGTCTGGTATTGGAGTCTTAATAATGAGAGGGAAGAGGCAGGGAAGAGAGAATACGTACAAATGCACAACTGATGAATGGGAGGATAAGTGGAAAAGGTCAAGTTTTAATAAGTAAAAGCTTAGTCACTGCTGTTAGAATGTTTGGGTTCAAATCTTAACTTTTCACTTGCCAGCTATGTGACTTCAAGCAACTTCTTCCACCTCCCCTCAGCCTTTAGTATCCTCATTTGTAAAATGCGGTTCATAATGGCACCTCCATCTCAGAATTCTTGTGAAGATTAAGTGAGATAAAATACCTAGTACACAGTAAGCATTCAAACAATATTGAGTATGTTTACTATGGGTCCAAAGAGAGGAAGTTTAAGGTATAGAGGAAAAATTTCATCTACACGTCACAATTTTGCTTGAGACACCTTGGTAATAAGGCTTTGTATTAAGTGCAGGGCCCCCACAACGTCAACCAACACCCATTTACACAGCAAGTAAAGTGAATATGTTACCTTAAATCTACCACGTATCAAGCATCTACCATAGCCCGAGTATTTGCTGGGGACATTGTAAACAATCCTTCCAATCCTCACTTCAAACTGGTAAGGTAACTACTTTGTGCCTGTTTTACAGATGGAGATACTGATGGATGTAACAGTAAAGGAACACATCCAGAATTACACATATACACTTAATACATTAGGAAAACCTAGAAAAACATTGAAGACTAACTCTACAATATAAATTTTTTTCACAATACTTTTTTTCTCCTGTTAAGATTGCTTATTTTCATTTTAGACACTGATATTTTAGCAACAAGAAGTGGACAAGGGTCTTCCATGTCTTGACTTTGAAAGGTTTACATATTGTTTTGTTGCTATTGTTTGCTTGTTTATGTTTATATTTTTTCTGATATTTAGAGTAAATTAGAAAGTGATTGACAGAACTTAAATATCTAAATTTCTTGTTGCACTCAAACGTCATGTATAAATTTTAAAATATTTCTAACAATTTTTAAATATTTCTAATAATTACCTAATAATGATTGAGAAGGAACCTATCCATGGCAAATTGATTTAAGGTAACTTTCTCTAGAATCTATGTGAGAAATAGTATTTGTAGATTGGTCTCATAGATGTGTCTTATACTTATGAAATTTCTAACCTCATTGTATGTAACTACATCTTCCAGGAACTATCTACAACTTTTTACTTTAACCAGAGCCTATATTAAAAACATATACTGTTAACATCTATAACATATATTAACATATTACAGAACTCTCATAATGATCTAATCAATATCTCCTTTTAGGGAATTTATATGAATGTAACATAAAACCAATAGTTAAGTTATTGTTTCTCATATTTGGGGAGTCATATATGTATACATGAAATTTGAATAACAAAATCACTGATATTCTAGTTAAATATCAATGATTAAGGCAGTGATTCAAACTTTTTATATGTTTCCCAGGAATGTCTTACAATTTGTTCTTTCTTGTTCTACTAGCTTCTAGCGAAGGTTAAATCTTGAATATTTCAATTTTTAAAATCAAGGATAATATATTATTATATTCAAGTTTTCATCAGGTTTGTATTGTTTGCCGGAAAACCATCATAAATATTATAATTTCATCAATGATTGATGGATACTGTGAGCTAAATATGTGACATTCTCTGTTGCTATGTAGGTTATCCTTCTTACAATGAGCTTTATATTTTAGAATGCTGTTTCAGTGGTTTATACTTTTTAAGAATTGATATTTCCCATTTAATCATTTTTAAAAGTTAATTTAGTGACAGCTGCGTAACTGTGTAACCAGTCTCAGTTTTATTCTACCGAGCAGGAAAAGCTTTTCATTAATTTATGTTTTAATCTAGGTAATGTGTATCTTGATACTACAGCATTTGGAGACTTATACATTTATTAAATAAAGACGAGAAGCAAGTGAAAGGCATTTTAACTGTTTGTAGGGTGGAACTAGCAGCTGGTTCACCGAGCTTTGAAAATAGCAGAATGTTATAAGGTGGCTAGGAAATTTGGCCTTACTTATTGCATATCTTAGAATTCATATATAAACATGTTAATATAGGAAAAATGTTATAGTATTCCTTACGGAAAATAACGAAGCTTTAACGTTTAATGACTAATTGAAATACCAGGCCCCTTTTGTGTGACTGGCTTCTCTCATTATCCTAAACCAGAAATTGAACTGGTCGGCAAGGCACATGGAGAGTCTTTAAGACACTGATCTTTGTTGCAAGAGACTCTTTAAGCTCCAGTAAATTGTTCCAATAACCTAATTTTATTATTTTAGAGAATCTGATGTGCTCTGTCTCTAAGTACCAAAGATCCACAAAACCCAAGACAGTACATTTGCTGAATCATAAATCAAACTGAGAAGGGATTTGTTAAAAATAATTCTTTTGAAGAATATACTCAGCCTCAATTGTATATCCTCAGCTGGCCACATGCTGGTTTTCTCTCTTGATTTCTACCCTTTTAGATTTCCCTTTATGTCTTCTTCCTAGTTATAAAGAGAGCATTGCAGCCTCTGATAATGACTTACAAGCTTTATTATAAATTACTGGGAGCTTTGGAGATATAACAAAGAGGACTCCTTTTTCTTAGGCTGTGTTAGAACCAATCATATCAGAAGAACTTTGTGTGTGTGTGTGTGTGTGTTTGCTAGTTGTAGAATTTTTTGAAGCAGACAATCTTTCTTTGAAAATCTTTGTATCATTAATTTTTTAAGAATATAATTATGGCTAGTGTTATAAGAGTACCTTGCAAATCTCTCCAAAGGGACAAAATAAAGCCAACATAGTTCAAAAGTTCAGAATTCAAAGCTTCAAAGTGTAAGCCTGGAAGAAAGGAAATTCCTCTGGGACAACTATCATTTTCTTACATTCCCACCAGTGCTTTGCTGGTTTGTTCTGAAGAACCATTCTCCACAGACCCCTCATTATCATTTCTGCTGTGACTGGCCACAGTCACTTGAAATTTGCGTTAAAGACAAGGTATTTATCCACGTTGTCATTCTGCTTCTCTGAGGCCAGAGGATTAATCGCTTTCTCAAGGGCCTAACTACCATTTCCTTTACTTTCGGGAAAGGAAATTTTAAGAAAATGCCACTGGATGACCACAACTTTTCTTTAAAAAGAAATGTAATATATCATTTTAAAAAAATTACCAGGAGATAATTTTAGCCAGAATTCAGTTATTTAATTCATATTTGAGAGGTGACCTCACTTCATAGCCAAATCAGGACTAGAAGTGCTCTTCTAAACTTGATGAAAAGCTAATGTCTTCATATGAGTGAGCCTTGTGGCCTGGCTGGGTGACAAGCATTTGGTCGGCTTTCATTTTCACCAGCTTAAATCTACAAGCTGGAAAAGGGCTAAATGGAAAGTGACAGAGAAGTCTTTCCAGGAAACAAAACTGGTTATGATGCATGAGGACTGATGCTTGGATCAGGCAATGAATCAATGTAGTGAATTCAGTATTAGCATTTTAAATAGCTCAGTTAGAATGTTTAATAAACCAATAACATTTCACTAAAGTATGCAAATGTCAAACAGATATTTAGGACAAGATAATATCTAAAGAAGAAATATATCACATGTTAACACCTTATGTGTTAGTTTCTTTAGATTGATTTATTTTTATTGAGTCCCTTCTATTAATATCACATATATCATCGATTACTTTTCACAGCAAACTTATGAGATATACGTTATTGTTATTTCTATTTTATGGACAAGAAAAACTAATTCAGAAAATAATTAAGTTTGGCTGACATTATATATTAATAAATTTATGATTCCCAAATTCAAGTTCTCATCTGTTTTGTTCTCAATCCATGGTTTTCTGATAACATCATAAAGTTCTGCCTTGGGTATCCATATATAAAGTAATGTATATTCACTTATTTGTATATAGTTGTATATAGTTACTTACAGTAATAAACTACTAAGGAAAAATTGCATTTGAGGAATATATTTTCTATTCTTTTGAAATGATGACAAAAGCAGTTTTTTATTCCAAATTTAATTGCCCACCATTTTCTCTTGAATATTCTTACCTCTCAAGCTATAATTGACGTGGACGTATTGCTTTCATTAATATCGAGATGATTGCAAAAGTCCTTCTATGAAATAAAAATATACTAATATGCCAGAATTTTTTATCTAAGTATATTGAATTCAAAAAGGTTCAACTGCATAACATATATATAAACTGAACTTATATACCCAGGTTTACTATCAATTTGGGGACAGTTGAATTAACATGTTAGATTTTATATATGAGATGCATTAAAACATGAAGGATAAACACATTTATTTGGTAGGAATAAACATCTCCATTTTTACTATAAAAAATGAGCAAAATAAAAAGGCTGCACACTGAACATGTCAATTTGTCTTTAGTTGTCTGCAGAGCGTTTCTTCATGTGTGTGTTATTTGCCTTAGATTTATAGACATGTGGTAGTTCAGAGAGCTTAAATGAAAACCATAACATTTACATTTTTGCATGTGGTATATATTTCAGAAGAGCTCTACTTTAGAGGCAAATTATTGAGTAAAACTAAGAGATGCCAGATTCACTTAGGAGCCTATTGACTTGATTTAACTCAACAAATGGTTGTGCACCAGGCCCTCAGCAACTGCTGACCATGCAGCAAAGGGAGCCCGTTTGTCAGATGGTGCAGAGAAGAGCAGGATCTAGACCAGCAACTCAGTCACAAGGCTGATTAACTGGTTCTACTAACATACTTCCTAAACCTTATTTTGATCACATCTAAATGCAAGCTCTGACAACATCACTGTTTAGCATCTGATACTTAAGTTTCCCAAACAACCTTCATAGCAACTATATTTTTCTCCTTTCCATCTATAGCTCAGGAGCCCCTTGAGAATCATGGCTAATACATCAACAAATTCTTTAAAGGAAATTGCTGGAGGAACTCTCTTTATTACCCAATGAGCTGTAAACCAAAACTTGATCAGTGTCTGGAGTACTCACAGCAATCTCACCTGCTTGGTTGGCCCCCACTCCTACAAAGCATTTTATGTTTGAAAATGAACCATATTTCACTATTCAAGAAAAATCTTTATCTGGATTGTTTTCCTTTGTAGAAATTGGTTGTTGAAAAAAATTTATTTTTGAATCTCTTCAATATCCTGGAAAATACCCTGGTTTGTTGTTGATTTCTTTCCAAAAGTTTTTGAATACATAGAAAAGTGTTAATCATATTTTATCAGTAGTAAGGAGCACGACTGCAGGTCTTTCTCCATACACATTCATGAACACGTGCTTACAGGCATATATATTAAATACATAAATATAAGTGATGTTTCTTACATTAAGGAGGACTAACAGCAAAATGACATTATCAACTGCTAACAAGTCAGATAAGAAAACTCATTGTTCTATTTTTTTAACTTTTTCTTATCATTAAAGTTTTATGAAGAGCTATTTACTTATTTGATACAGAAGTTGAGTTTGGATTTCCCAAGTTACAGAACAAATATTCAGCTAACATAACCTTGGCCTGTGGACCGAAGAGGCCTCTGGGAACAGAGTTTATTTGCCTTCTCTCACAAGAAGGGAAGCTGAGACCCAAGTTCAGCAATGTCAAAGCCTAAAATTTGTATCTCTTCAAGTGTGGGCCTCCTTTCCCCCTTTATTTTTCCAGTTTTACCTAAACTCTGCCCAGTCCTGGTGGCAAAATTTTAGGCCGAGTCTAGCAAGTCAATGGGCAACATGCCTCAGTAGTCCACTGAAAATTGCTTTATCTATTACCTACCTCAGGTGACTACAAAATTTTTGCCTTACATCCCACCCTGAGAGAGGAAAAGCAGCATTAAAAAATGCTTTGAAAAAAAGAAACCATTACAGAATCCAAGTCAGTATGTATAACATTATATCAAAAGATAGAGTTTAATATTATATGCATTATATGTATAATTATAATATTGATATTTCATTAAATGTAGTGATTAACGTATAGCCCAAAGCCACAACTCCCACTGAAAAGAAAATAACCACAACTTATACTTTGTTATCAACGATATTGTCTTCATGTATGATGGACACCATATTTCAACATGCCACAGAAAGTTAACATCTTATCTGCTAACTACAGATGCAAGAGACATGACATGACCTTTTCTGAACATTAAATTTCAAATTTCAATGTAATAGTGGACATTTACTATGTTCTAACGATGTATGAGGTCTCATGCTCAGAATACAAAGGGTAAGATAATCAAAGATGAATTAGACATTGTCCCAACCTCCACCCCCTCCCAAAGGGCTCCCAGTCTAGCTCAAAATGCAATAGACAATATCATCTTATAATGAGACTTTCATTGCATTTGATAAGCTGCAGCTCTGAGTCGACTGGGGAGAGTGGGTATGATAAACTCAAGCAGAAAGAACACGCCAAAATGAGGAATTTAGGATTTGTGGCAATACAAGAAGTTTAAGGCTCTCTTGATCAGATAACATTCCATAACACTATTCTCTTTTTAATTTTGATGATTCTGTTAACAAATCACACAATTTCCATTTCTAGAAGAGTCTTTCTTGCATAGATTAGCCTTTTCACATCCATACAGCAAAAAGAAAATTTTATCTAATCTTCTATTTGAAAGACAACAATTCACAACAATATTGAACAAAGAAAATCTGTAATGAGCTGCCTCTTTTGATATACGTTAAAACTGGAGGCAAAGATTTTGCAACTATTTTTCAACCCTTACAATCTCTTTTTCTTTTCTTTCTTTCTTTTCTGTATTCTACTATTTGGGAAGAGGAAAAATGTTTGGTGAACAGCTAGCCAGAAACTGTCATAATCTGATAAAGTCCCATGAATTAACTAATTTGATCTTCACAAACAGGTATTAATTTTTTTTCTTTTTCTTTTTCTGAGGAAGATTAGCCCTGAGCTAACACCTATGCCAATCTTCCTCCACTTTGTGGGTTGCCCCCACAAGGTGGCTGCCAGGTGGTATTGGTCCACACCCGGAATGAACACCCATGAACCCAGGCCACCAAAGCAGAGCACGCCAAACCTAGCCACCACACCACAGGGCCAGCCCCATCAACAGGTATTATTTTTAACCTGTGTTTAGAGATGAGGAAAGCAATTTGCCTGAGGTCAGTTACCTAGGAAGTAGAGGAGCCTGAGGGATCGTAACTCAGGTTATCTGGTTACTGAGCTCAGGTTTCTCAAAGACTTGATCATTTACTTATTTATTCTCTGATAAGTCCTCTTGTAGTGTTCCAGGAACCTCCCTGATATCGCATTTGCCTCTTCTGACCTTTCTTGTAAATTTTAGTTTCTAAATCTCTGCAAACTCTGTTGCTTGAAATGTGCCTTTTTCACTTAGTCTTTGGAACCATCTATTATAAGAAATGATTTTGGCCTCTCTTCCCCAACCATTGGTAGCCCTTCAAAGGCTTTGTGGGATGGTAATGATTTGTTACAGTTAGCTAAATAATACCATTCACAAAAGCAAAAGTAGCTCACAGCTTTACAGCAGCTAAGATATGTCTTCACTGTCCCATCTTCCACAATAGTCCATCCTGCTCTGTATGAGGATTCCTTTTTAGTTACAAAAAATGAAACTGAACCCCCATAGTATAGTAATAGTCCTTCTTTGCGAAATAAGATGCTAAGAAAGCAGACATGTCCCATTATGTAACATATAGATGAAAAACAGTAATATAAGCATGGAAAATACATTGTTCTTTAGTTGACAGTCACTACCTGAGGCACATGTGTGTTCTTGGATCTTTGTAACAGTTCTCAGCCCTCCTATTGGGTGCCTCAGACCACAGGTTGGAAATGACTGATTTAGACCACTGTTGCTCTATCTCTTTATATCATCTTTCCTCAGTTGGACACGCCAGGTAACAGCGACAACGATGTAGAAGTTGTTTTGTTTATTTTCCCCAAGCTTTCTTTTCTGATGTACTTTTGGAGGAAACTATTACTCCTTGCCTTACAAACTTCTCTTCTGATTCATATCATTTAAAATTCTACCCTTTAACTTTAACCACACTCATTTTATTGGTCTAATTGTCAAACACCAACAGTTTTTGAAGTCCAAACATAGATTTTAATTGTCGGTTCTCTTAATGTTTGAAAAAGCAATAAATGTTTCAAACTGTGTTCCTCCTAAACTCTCTTTACAGACATGCTTTAAATTAAATACATTTATTGGTTATGCAAATGAAGGCATGATTTAATTGTGATATAGATGTAACTAGAGCTCAGATATGTTTGCTTGATGACTGTGGAACAGACATTCCTAAAGTGGGCAGGCTGGAAGTGGACATGCAGAGTCCCATCTACTACTGAATTTACTCTTTGAAAAGAAACTTAACCATCTATCAGGGTCAAAGTGTGCTATTTTTTCATGGTGTTTTGGTTAGAAGTTCACAGAGAATATAAACTGGTAATATGTCTTAAATATCTAAACTGAAGACTTATATCATAGAATCTGAGGGAGAGGAGTAGAAATTTTAAAATGCAACTAGACAATTTGGCGGGTATCATGCAGAGCAGACATTTTCCAAGGAGATGGAACATGAAACTACATTGAACTACAAGATTATCTACGTGTTATTTTAGAGGTTATATCCCAGTATCCCATAATGTTAGGTCATTATTATTTTGCAATAATATAAAATAACCTTTTTCAGATTGAATAAGATTTTCACATAAGCACACAGAAGTCCATTTTTGCTATTAACATAATTTTTGTTTGTTTTTTACTTTGTTTTAATCATGTAATTGGAAATGTAGCACTCCCTCTAAATCATATTGAAGGAACTCTGCAACGACAGGTATTTTCTATTTCATCTTTAGACGATGTTTCTAGCATGTCCACTGAAAATGTTACACCGAATGGCTGGTAAGGAGTTTGACACGTGATTTGAATGGTGACATTTTATAACAATTAGTAGCCTTGTCTATACAATAGAACACCCCCGCGCCTCTGTGGCCTGCCCCAAGCAGGACACATGACGGCTCTCTATATTGATTTCCATTGAGTCACATGCGCTTTGCCATCTTGCAAGCTATTTGAATGAATGATTCATCTGAGAACATAGGGGAATATTTAGAAAAGTTAACACACAAAAACAAACCAAAACATTTTTGTTTTGTTTTATAAATCCCATTGCTATGAGGAATTTCATATCAGGCAATGCAAAATATGTGAACATCATGTTGAACCTGAGTAAAAAGTGATTAGTGACTTCACCTTATGGTATTGCTGAAAGCCAAAGTATAACAAATAATTAAATCAGAATATAAATTCAATGTTCACTTTAATAATGTATGATTCACTTTTGCTACTGAACATTTGCTACTGAACAACCCAATTTCTTTTCCAGACTTTGCTTTATATTTTGATGGCTTCATTTGCTATTCATGCTGGAAATGACATCCGTGTGTAAACGCTTTCGTGCAAATTTGAAATTGAAGCCAAATACCAGAAGGGGGAGTAAGCAGGGCCTGAATTAATAAGGGTTAAACCATGCCAGTTAATCTCATACAAAGAAACCTGTGTGGTTCAATAATTTTGGCAGCTCACTACACAGACATTAACTTTCCCTACCAGTTTCAAGTTCACTGTCCATTATGGATTGCATTGTAACAAACATTTTAAGTGAAAACATTACAGTGAGGAAAGTGATACAATAAGGAGCCATAGTGAGCATTTGTTATGATTTCTGAAAATTCTAATTGTCTGCGGGAGGGTAGATGGTCAATTTTTTTATAATCTAAAAAAGGTCTAAAAAGGTTATCAATAAATTCTGAAGAATCAGGGTATTTTTCCTTATATGTAGATGTAAATAGGAAAATGATTTTATGGAATACTATAGCATAATTGACGCTGACGCAAAGAAACATTTTGTAACGGATTATAAGGTATTCTTTGAGAGTATTTAGAAATGGAAATAGTGCTCACTGGCAGCAAGATTTGATTCAGTTTAGAAGCCAAGACAGTTAACCTCATATATATTTTTTTTAATTCATTACTAAACGTCTAATAAGGGGAAAGCTATCATAGGACTAGATTTCAGCTAAACATTTGATGATATCTTCTGCATTGCTGAACACTGCAGTTAAATCAATTCATATCTAGCGTGCCTTGTTTTGAAGTAAAGCATATGACAGTCACATAGAACTAGGGTCAAATTCAGTATCTTTCTAAAGATAGTACTTTGTAACGAAGGGAAAATCATTCTGCAAATTTCAGATAATAATAACATATCCTCATCAGAGAATAAATATATGTGGAATAATGAGGATGTTTATCAAAGACCAGCTTATATTTCAAAGTTATCCTGACAGATTCTTTGGTGATATTCTAAAATGTATGCATTTCTAAGCATCTGTTCAAAGCCCAAGATTCCAGACCTCAGCATTCTTCCATTTGAGAATGAACTTGCAAGTTCAAATTATATATGGCCCTGAAAATATTCTTGGTGATACCTATGGTTATTTTTTAAACTATGTTAAAAATTAATGATGCTAGTAGAATGATTGAAAACCCAAACTTAAATAAGTCTCTCTCAAGATAGTGTACATGCTCAAAACTCTGATTCAGGTTTCCATTTCAGATTATGAGTCTACATTTTTTTGAGTAACAAGTAATTGCAATATGTTAAAGGTTACTTTATGGTCAGTCTCTGAATGAAAATACTTGTCTTATGTGAAACAGAGCACTATTTTCTATATTTTCCTGTTAAAATGCATACTGACATCTTTTTTATTTGGAAGAAAGAATATCAAGAGTGCTCTTAATGACCTGAGATCTATAGGAATGAATGAGTGTCTTTTAATGATGAATAAATGCTATGGATCCTTCTAAATAGCTCAGTTTAGCTCTCTCACCAGGTGGAAACTATATTGCTCACAAAACCAAAAAGAATCACCAGATAAATCAATATTTCTTGGACTTAAAAAAAATGAAAGCAGCATTATACAGGATATTTTCAAGCTTCTGAAAAAAATGAGTCATCTATGCCTCAGCAAAATCAAATATGTAAACAGATGCTTGACTAGTTTTGAGAAGAGAAACTGCTACCTCATAATTAATAGTGGAAATAAAGTATATTATCATCCTGCTGAGGTTCCACACATAAATAGACCAAATATGCACTCATGGTTTTTAAAGGAAATTGCCCAAGGGAAGGCTTAGAAGAGTATTTCAGAGTTTTGAGGGGTCTGTTCTGTTTCTGTTTTGTTTTGATTTTTTTCACCATGCTGGGAAAGTGGACAACTTTCTCCAATTACTTTTCTTACATACACACACACACACACACACACACAAACACGCACACACTTTAAGGTGTTCATTTCTCCATGTATTTTGGATTATCTTCCTGATGTTCGCTTTTATTCAGTGAAAACTCACTGAAAAATAATTTGAGGAAACTCCTGAAAATAAGGCTTGGAAACTTTCATAAGGTCAAGGACTAAATAGGAATTAATTATAGTCATGAACAAATAAAGGATGCCCTACTTCAAAGTTTGATGTGGAGACCCAGTAGAAAATTTGTCTCTGCTGAGCTCTTCCCTGAGTTTATAAAGGAAGTGAATTTTGCAATATTTAGAGATGATGCCAGAATGACACACATCTGGTCCCATATTCCAAGAAACAAGTTATTTTGATTCATGAGAAAGAGGCGAAACTCAAGAAAGATGACACATAAACTCTGCAAATGGAGGGATGTTTTTTCCACTGTCAGATCTTGGCTGCCTTCTGGCTTTCAAAGTTTCTCTATGTGATGTAGACAGAGCTTTATCTCAAGGGGTTTCCTTGGCCATGGGTGGCTAAACCACATTGTGCCTATGTAACCAAAAGGTAGAAATAGCACTGCCTATCTCCCCTTAGCCTACTGAAGCCATGTTGGCTTCTTAAATCTCTAAAAATCATCCACGATTGTAACTTAGAAAGCATCAGCTATTGTATAATGTTAAGGATTTGCTAAACAGAAGGAATCTGGAAGATGAATTTTTCTATCCTCTCCCTTTATGCTAGGAGATTCAAAGTAGAATACCACATTACCGTTAATGCACTTACCGTTAACGAATACCATTAATTCAACAGCATAAATAACAGAAAAAAATTTTGTTCAATATAGGTGGAAAATAAAATGCCTGTTCTCTCAATATTTAAACAAACGTGAACTAGGCATTTTTGGAAGTGAATTTAGCATTGTCACGGTGCTTTTTTTTTTTTTTTTTTGGTAGCAACTTTGAGGTATAATGTACGGATACTAAAATTCACCAACCTAAAGCGTACAGCTCAATATTTTTTTAGTATATTCACAGAATTGTGCAAAAATCACCCCCAATAAACCCTAGACCATTTTTATCCCACCAAAAAGAAAGTCCCCTGACTCTCACTCCCAATCCCTTCTTCCTCCCCAGCCCTAGGCAAGCACTAATCTACTTTCTCCTTATAAATAGATGTGCCTATCCTAACTCACTTCATATAAATGGGTTCATATAATATGTCATCCTTAATGACTTGAATTCTTTCAATTAGCATAATTTTTCAAGAATCATACACACTATAGCATATATCAGTGTTTTGTTACTTTTTATTGCCTAACAATATTCCACTGTATAGATATAACACATTGTGTTTGCCTATTTACCAATTGATAGACAATTGGGTTCTTTTCACATTTTAGCTATTATGAATAATGCTATGAAAATTTATGTATAAAGTGGGATTGCTGGGTCAAATGGTAGCTCTATGTTTAATCTTTTGAGAACTGCCAGATTGTTTTCCAAAGTGGCTGCACCAGTTTCCATTTCTACTAGCAGTGTACATGCGTTCCAATTTCTTCACGTCCTCAACAACACCTGTCATTATAGCCATGGTAATCCTGGTGTGAAGTGGTATCTCATTGGATTTTGATTTGCATTTTCTTGAGGGCTATGATGTTGAACATCTTTTCGTCTGCTTATTGGTAATTTATATATATTCCTTGTAGAAATATCTATTGAGATCTTCTGCCTATTTTATAATTGGGTGAATTGACTTTTTATTAAGACTTGTAATTATTTTTATTCTCTTGTATTTTAGATGTAAGTCCCTTAGCAGATTAGTGATTTTCAAAAGTTTTCTCCCATCCTGTGGGTTGTCATTTCACTTTCTTGATGATGTCCTTTGAAGTACAAAAGTTTTTAATTTTGATGAAATCCAATTTATCTATTTTTTATTGTTGTTGCTTTTGGTTTTGCTGTCATATCTAAGAAACCAGCATCAAATCCAAGCTTATTAAATTTTACCCCTATTTTCAGCTAAGTTTTAGCTTTTATGCTTAGGTCTTTGATCCATTTTGATTTACTTTCTGTGTATAGTATGAAGTAAATAGACAACTTTGTTCTTTTGCATATGGATATCCAGTTGTTCTAGCATCATTTGCTGAAAAAGTGATTCTTTTCCAATTAAGTAGTTTTGCACCATTATTGAAAATCCATTGACTGTGAGGTTTCTCTGTATGCTCAAATACGTTTATCCTTATGCCAGTACTACATGGTCTTTTTTTTCTATTATTCCCATCTTTGGTCATTTTTTCAAGCTTTATTGAGATAAAATTAATATATAAATTGTGTAAGTTTAAGGATACAACATGATGATTTGATCCACATATATATTGCTAAATGATTACCACAATAAAGTTAGTTAACATATTCATCACCTCATATAATTACAATTTTTTTGTGTGGTGAGAATGTTTAAGATCTACTCTCTTAGCAACTTTCAAGTGTACAATACAATATCATTAACTATAGTCACCATGATGAAAATTAGATCCCCAGAACTTATTCATCTAATAACTGGAAGTTTGTACCCTTTGACCAATATCTCTCCAGCTGCCTCACTCCTAGCCCCTGGTAACCACAATTCTACTCTGTTTCCATGAGTTTGACTTTTTAAGATTCTACATGTACATGATAGCATACAGTATTTGTCTTTCTCTGTCTGACTTATTCCCTTAGCATAATGCCCTCAAGGCCCATCCGTGTTTTCGCAAATGGCAGGATGAATAATATTCTTTATATTCTCATGGCTGAATAATATTCTTTAATATATATATCACATTTTCTTTTTTATTCCAGATTTATTGAGATATAGTTGACATATAATGGTGTGAAAGTTTAAGGTGTATAATATGATGATTTAATACTCATATATTATACCATGTTTTCTTTATCCATTCATCCATCAATGGATACTTAGGTTGTTTCCATATCCTGGCTATTGTGAATAATGTTGCCGTGAACTTGGGGGTGCAGATATCTCTTAGAGGTAGTGATTTCATTTCCTTCAGATATATAACCAGAAGTGGGATTGCTGCATTATGGTAGTTCTATTTTTAATTTTTTGAGGAACTTCCATACTGTTTTCCATGGTGGCTACACCAGCTTACACTCCCACCAACAGTGCACTAGGGTTTCCTTTTCTTCACATCCTCACCAACACTTGTTATCTCTTGTATTTTTGGTAATAGTCATTCTAACATGTATGAGGTGATATCTCATTTTGGTTTTGATTTGCATTTCCCTGAAGACTAGTAATATTGAGCACCTTTTCAAGTATCTGGCCATTTGAATGTCTTCTTTGGAAACACATCTATTCAAGTCCTCTACAAATTTTTTTTAACTTGATCTATTTTTTGCTATTGAGTTGTATGAGTTATTTATATATTTTGGATATTAAGCCCCTATCTGACATAAGGTTTGCAAATATTTTCTCCCATTTCATAGGTTTCCACTTCATTCTATCGATTGTTTCTTTTGCTGTGCAGAAGTACAGTCTTGATTAGTGTAGCTTTGTAGTAAGTTTTGTAATCGGCAAATGTGAAACTTCCAACTTTGTTCTTTTTCGAGGATGTTTTGACTATTCTGGGTCCCCTGAATTTCCATATGAATTTTAAGACCAGCTTGCCATTTTTTGCTGACGTACGTTTTTATTACATGAAGTTGTATTGTAAAATAAAATAAAATGAAACAAACTGTGAAGGAAGGGTTATATCCTGTCAATTTATACCTATTTATTTTGTGATTGCAGATGAATACTCTCAAATATAATTTGGAGGTATGACTATTTTATGCAACGATAAAATTTACTAGAAATTGTATTGAAAAGTGGAATTTTATATCAGAAGCACCAATGAATGAATCTATGTTTTGTTTCATTTCACAATACTCCATTAGGAGAATCTCTAAAACTCAATGCTTATTAGAATTCTTCTTATTCATTTGAATGAAAAACTCACACCTGAGCAACAAAATATTCAGGTTCGATGCTTGTTAACTAATTAAAGAAAACTTAGTGTTGCTGCCTTATCTCAATTTTAGTGTTTATGAAATGGACATACTTAATATTTAGAAGACAAAATAAGAATCACCAGGCCAACAATTTACAAATAATTTTCTCAAGGATTTGAAAGGTATATGCTGCATTTGTATAAACAACATATGATTCAGTAAATACAGTTACCTAATAAAATACAAGCGTAAACTCAAAAGGTAAATTATCCACATTAATAAAACTCATCCATGAACTCAATTGATAATGTCCATATTGATGTTTTGATGCCTTTTTTCCACCAAATAATAAGGTCTGATCTTATGTAAGAAGAAATGTCCAAAGTACCTACTTGAACAAGAATACTGATTGGTTAAATAGATTTGATCAAATCTCATTTAAACATTTTTTGAAAATATTTATCAAGTACCTGTTATGTAGTAGACAATAGAGAAAGTGGCTTCACATTCATGATCATTTTTTATCTACTTTATCCAGATAATAATAGCATGTCCACCAATTTTTAAAATGAGGAAGCTGGATTTCTACAAGTTTAAGTGACCTGACCAAGATCAGCTAAATAACTAGTAGAGTGGGATTCATACTCAGGTTATAAGACTCCAAATCTGATTTTCTTCGCACTTATCATCTTGTCTCTCTTTTTCCTAAATTCCTTTCTCTTAACTTGAACTACTAAACTGGAACATACACCAGCTATTTGGGTTTCCTACTTCCTGGAGCTTAGCCATCTTCTAAGACCCAATGTAACAGGAGAGCAAACCATTTAAAAACAGAGAGTTTAAGAGAGATTAGAAAAAACACAAAAGAAGCAAACTCAGATCCATGAGCTGTGCTAAGCCTACAGTTCTCCAAGGGCCCAACCACAAGGATATCCATACTCTGACAGACTCATGACTGTGGTTTGGCTCCAAGGAAGATAGAAGCTTTCACCATAATTCAGAGAGGGTTTGGACTCTTTTGCTTTCAGTTAACCATTCTGCTACAAAAACTTTGAAAAATGCATGGAAAAGTTGTGGGAAGGGCAGGACCTAAAAGCAACAATGGTATTCATAAAATATGAAAAGGGTAAAATTCTGACTCACAGAGAATAGATTATATGGAATCAGGATGGTACAGGAGGAATAAAAAAATTGAAGAAATGAATGAAGTAGCAAAATGAAGGCACAAAAAAAGAGCAATAATTAAGATAACTAGTTATATTACAGTAATTTAATACAAAAATTATTTAACATAATTGCATACGTTCTTTCATTTCTAATTTTTCCATTTCATACAGGAATACATATGTATATGTTGAGAACAGTATACTGTTATAAAACCTAAATATATATATTTATATATCAGTATGATTTACCTTCAAACTAAAATAATGCACTCAGAATTATGAATAATATAGAATTGATGCATTAAATAATGATAATATAATTATTAATCATTCTAGAATGATGTGAGTATACCTTTCTACTGCTTTTATTTCTTTTCTGTTTTGTTCAAGTTGAGCCTCTTGCATAAAGCCTAGTACGCTGAATTTATGGGGTTCGGCATTTTCAATTTTAGACTTTTAATTAATAGTTGTAATTAATCTGAATTTTATTAAACATTAAAAATCATCTAAAATATATATGTATTATACTGAATGACTTTAAAATATCTGTTTTAGGAAAATGTTGGCTAGGAAAATTCTCAAATGAAGATAATCTATATTTGCATAGAAATTGGAGCAGTTCATTTCTCTCTAGGGTGACATAAGCAATTTGATAATTATTTCTGGTAATAGCTAATGTCCTTCAGAAATGTTTCCACTGCATATTCAACTTTAAGTTAACAGGTGGGATATAACTCAAGCGACAATGAAGGAACAGAGTGGAACTCTTGGCTATATATACTTTCAACAATAACATATACGATGCCAGTATTTCCTGAGGATTAATGATCAGCTGGAAGAGCTTGTAGTCCCAGGGCCATTAACTCCACGTGGTCATTAATTCTCTTAGAAATATCTTACAACAAGGACATTTGTAACAATTACTTCCCTTCTCTTAATACAATTTTTGGGCAGGACCCTTTTAATCTTTTCATTTTTTGAAGATGTTCTTTTATTACATGCCGACTACAAAAAAGTATCAATGACTTTATGATAAGACTTTGAAGCAGATATTCCGTGTATTATGTATATTTTGGCATTATTTTCTTTCTTATAACCCCACAGTGGCTAAGATGTAATATATCCTTCTTAATCAAATAGTTCCAAGTAATTTAAAGCACCTATTTAAATGATTTGCCATATAGTATGCATTGGCCAGTGGTGAAATTTATAAAAATCCTAGTTAGAAAATGTAGAGTATTTATCTTCAGGGCTGCTTCTTACAGATTGAACTTCTGAGGAGTTGCCACTGCTTGGAAGATTTATGTTACTGCTTTCAAGATGCAGGTCAAGTTCATGGTGAAGTTTTGGTACCTAGCTGTATTCGGGTTCTATAAAGCATGATTTCTACCAAAAATATATTTTTAATTATTTAATAACAGAAAACAGTGTCTTAATTTCCCATAACTCATTTCCATCATGCACATGAAAGTACAAATGTTCTACCATGAATTAAAGTTCTTTATTCTGAGATAAAAATTAATTATTTTTTAGTTATTACTAAAATAACATAAGAATATTAGCAATTCTTTTTAAAAGATATCCTATTTAAACAATATTGGAAAATTAATGTGGATGTGTATGAAAATGTTAGTCATCACAACTAGAAAAACATACCATTAAAAAGTATATAATTGCACTTGATTTTGCTGTTTACATTATAGTATGGAACTCAGTATGTTATTAGCAATTTTTATATTACACATGTATAGATAATTAACCTCTATCTTTAATTGATATATATTATTGAAACCAACAGGGAATATAACAAGCAAACCCCTAGCTGGGACAAGATGCACCAAGCAACTGAAAAGACCAAGCCAAATTAAGGCAGAATGAATTCCACACTGCCTAAAATGAACACAACGTCATAAAACCTGATGTCACATCTTATTGACAGTAAAAGTGCCGAAAGCATGCATGTTAGATTAGAGCTAACCTAATTGGAGGACGTGGGACGTTTGAAGTATGGTAATAGAAGCAGGAGTTAATCTCTGTCATGATACACCGTGTCACCGCTACTTGAAATTCCATTGGGCAATATTAATTCAAGCAGAGGTCTGAGCCACTAATAAATGAGGCAAATTGAGTCAATTACTAATTTCATGCTTTTATGATTTGGAGTTTAGCTAGATAATATTTGTAGTTTAATACACTGCCCTCTAGAGATCTTGACCGTTTACAAAGAACATGCTTTTGCAGACCTATCTGCACCATTCATTTTGTTTAAGTTCCCCACTGTCATGAGGCAGGGAGCCTAGGCCACAACGTTATAGTCTGTGTGTGACTTCCCTTTGATTGAAATCTTCATCAGAGTTTATAGCTGAATTCCTTGCCTTCTAGCAGGATTTACTTGGCCCTATTTCTCTCTGGGGAAAAGCAGTCACAAGATATAAGGCAAAAGCTATTTATTAATATATTTTACTGGGATGCTGCAAGGGGTTTTATGCCATCAAGAATTCATGCACTTCTGAAAAATTAGTTTGGGGCTGGCGAGGTGGTGTAGTGGTTGTTTACATGCTCTGCTTTGGCAGTCAGGAGTTCACAGGTTCAGATCCTGGGAGCAGACCTATGCACCACTCAGCAGGCCATACTGTGGAGGCATCCACACACAACTCCTCACCAAAAAAAAAAAAAAAATTGGCTTGATCTTCCACTTTCTTAAAAAGCCAGTTATGTTTTATGTTCAAATCAATAATTCTAAATTCTTCTCTTCTCCACCCCACTACCAAAATTATATACCAGTTCTCAAATATTCTTTGTATCGCTGCCAATTACCAAGTTAATTTGTGTATGAATATGTGCCCCCTTGGGAATAGTTTAAAGTTCCCCTAAATACGCATTTCATTTAGTTTACAAGAATTTCCTTTTTGCACGACAAACATCTAATGAATTAAAAATGTACTTGTTCATAATTATAAAGTTTAATTCTGCCTCATATAGAAAATGCAGAATTAAAAACAAAGCAGTTTGGAAGTGATCTGTAAAGATTATTTGTCAGCATATAGGCTTTTATTATTGAAAATTGCACATTTCGTATTTTGAAAATGCATGTATATAGGCTATACTTTATTTGGTTAAAAGGTAATTACAAGACAAACTAAGATTTTATGCAACCTATTTACTGATATGATTATCACAGCATTGCTCATCTATTTTCTCTTAGAAAAGCAAATTTTTGAAATAATCATATGAAGCACTCATTTGTATCAAATGTACAGATAAGGCTGTAAGCCTGTTTTTGGAGTTTCACCAAGGACCAAATAAAAATATAGTTTAAATCAAGTCTTTCCATCTGTGGTTAACCTGATTAGGAAGAGGTCAGTAGGGGAATGGATGGTTGCCAAAAATCCTCTTTGGCCACGTCCCCACCACCAAAGTAAAGTAGTAAATTGAGAATTGAGTCAATTATGTGAAATAAGTCAGGCTAAAAAGCACTCTCCACAGAACTCTATCAATAATTTACCTCAGTTGTGTTGTAGGAGTTTGGGCCATGATCAAGGTCAGAAACCTAGAAGAGAATATTCTTATTCTTTCTCCTTCCTTCTTCCTCTCCACCTTTCCTCTCTTCTGCTTTTTCCTTCCTTCCTTTCCTTCCTTCTTTCCTTCTTTCCTCCCTCGCTCCCTCCCTCCTTTCCTTTCTTCTTTCTTTTCCTTTGAGTTATCATTTTAAATGTCTTCATTTTCCACTTCACTCTCTGTGTTGGCCTCTCTTCCAAAACCCCGTTATTCCCAGTGGAGTAATTTTGTTTGTTGCAGCAGAAGTAACACATATTCACACCTCTGATTCTTTGTTCTGATAAAGCCTAAAACAACTTCCTTTCTGAACTGCACTCTGTGCTCTGAGATCGAGAAGTGAACAGACATTAGCCAAACCTGGCCTCACACCACATTTAGATTAGTCTAGAAAAGAAGTGGTGACCCCTAGTCATGCCCTGATGCTGCACATTTAGAAACCCACTCGATTGGGAAACTCCAAATTTCCCCATTGTGCTATTTAGAAAATTAATGTACATAGCATAAAATATTATGCTATAATTCAGGATTCAGAAAAGAGATGTTAGTCCTGTCTCTTCATATTTATTATTTCCCTAAAGTCCTTATTAACATGATGATTAAACACTTGCCAAGTATCAATACATTTCCATTCTTATTTTCACTCACCAACAAAAGACTTGGTAGTTAATATAATCGTGTGTCGCTTAAGGATGGAGATGTGTTCTGAGAAATGCATTGTTAGGTGACTTCGATGTTGTGCGAACATCATAGAGTGTACTTACGTGAACCAAGATGGTACAGCCCACTACACACCTAGGCCATATGGTTCTAGTTTTATGAGACCATCACAGTATATGTGGTCCATCATTGACTGAAACATCTCTACATGACACATGACTGTAATAAAAAAGGAAAGTCATTTAATATGAAACTGCTAAAATATTAGGAAAATAAGTTGCATAGAGTAGACAATAATAGGTAATATTTATTGAGGACTTATGTAAACTTATCATATTTTAAGCATTTTACATGAGATATTATTGTATCCATTTTATGAATTAGAAAACTGAGGCATGGAAAAGTTACATCAGCTGACAAGTCAAACAGTAGCTTTTGAATCTTACAGGCTGATTCCACTTTTAACCACTCTGTTATGGCCTAGTGAATATAAACATATAAAATGATAAGGCTAAAAAATACAATTTCTATTTCCCATTATCCTGTAAGTAGTTTGGGAATGATTTTGTTTTAAAGTTGATCCATATTTTAAGCAGCATTTGGGCTGAAATGTTTGTTACTAACATGATACTTTTTTAGATTAATATTTGAAAAAAGATAATAGAAAGATTGACATTTGTGCTATTGCAACAAAATTTTAAATTTTAAATTTTGATTGTCATTTTTTAAATTATTCCTTCTTTGGAGAATGTTTCCTCTAATGTGCTTGGACTTTTCACTTGCTACAATTCCAAGACCTCAATAAGACTCGGTATTTGGTACTAGAACACTGATACAAGACGGTGGAGAAAAATCTGGCAGCATATTTGGGACAAAGCATTTCAAGGAGTTATAATGATAGATGAAATACAATTTCCTTACATAATATTTGTGTGTGTTTGTGTACACATGCACATAGGCACGTGGGCATGTGTGAACAAGAATATGCTTGTGTTTATTTTACGTTTAACAGATTTATTATTCATCTTTCATCCTTCCGAATCCTATTATTAGCATTAATCCTGTGGATTTAAATTAATGAATGATTCAAAAAAAATTTTTTTTATCTTTTGAGATCTGATAGATCTCAGAATGGTATGACTGTTTTTTTCTTCCCAACCCTTAGTAACTTTGCGAGACTTATTGAAAAATATTTTTGTTTTAATTTCCCTTACTCTCCTCCTACTTATTTGAAAAGTAAAATAAAATGTAAAAACATAATTAGGAAATTTAGGGCACCTGTTACCAAGGCAAAAAAAAAAAAAATTATTATTCTGAAAGTCTTAGCCAGAAGGTTTTCCTTCTTCAACTTAACCAGGTAGCTCTCCCACCCATATGTTTTCAGTTAGGAAAATATTGGCATAAGGATATATTGTGTGTGTGTGTCTGTGTGTGTGTGTGTGTATAGTGTATCGTTAATAGTAGAAACATCGAAATTTTGAAATAACAAACTTATTTAACGTTTAAAGTTTTTCGTGAATGTAACAATCTAGGAAGTCAACATATTAAAGTTAAAAAATACTAACCCTACCTAATGTTGACAATTTTTTGAAAACCGTGATATTCAGCATGTACTTCAATGCTATTAACATTACCAATTAAGAGCCATTGAAACTTAACAGTTTTTTTTTCCTATGGGAGGTGATGGCTAAGAGTTAATTCAAACCATTGTGTAATATGCTGTATTGCAACATTCTAAATCATATAAGTAATTAATCCAAATGCAATATCATCCCACAGTATGCATTGTTTTTTAGTTTTCACTTTCTGTGTGCAGTTTGAAGTCATCAATACCAATTACAATGAAATGTAGCTCATATTTTTACAACCCACCATCAGCTGGAATCTCTATGTTTGTTCAAGGGAGCTGTATAAATCATGGTTCCACAATGATTGTTTTTTATCATGGGATTTATTGAGTTTTGAAGAGTTTTAAGAGATAATAGACTGACAATCCAAGTAAAAGAAAAGAATTTTCTTTACCATAGAAAATATAGATAAAGCCCTAATGTTAGATTAACCTACAATGTTTTTAGTGTATTAATATGCACAGCATTGAATATCCTGACATTTATTGATTTGCCATAAGAAAACAAGTGAATAGATTGTTAGTGGGAATAGAAAGGCTTTAACTATCAGAGAAAATAGAGTATGGCAGAGTTCAAAAAGCTCTGAATTGGTGTTTTTCATTCTGGTAAGGCTATTGACCCCTGCTTGCAGGACATATATCCTCAAAAGCAGGGTTATTTGAAAAGCTTTTAATCAGATATTCGCTCTGCTGTACATATGGAAAACTATATAAATTTAAAGGGATTACCCCTTATAAATTTCCATGACCAAATACAACTTCCAGGTCTTCAGTGTTAATGCTTGTTTTTATTATGAGTGAGGAATTTATGCCACCCAGAACATAGACCTTCTTGTCCCAAGAAAAATAACTTACTCTTCTACAGCGTAAGCAAAACGCATTGTTAGAAATAGATTTACCTTTCCACAGAATTACTCATTCTGTGCTAAAAGTCAGTCAGATGAGGGACGTGTGGGATGGAGAAGGTATGAGACCAGTGGCATTAATGTGTTTTCACTCCTAGGCTCATTGTCTCCAAATACTCTTGCATACCCTATCAACCATTCTAAAGAAGCTGTCTATATCCACATAGCAGTAAAGATATTTTTTAAATTTAACTTTATTTAAAAATTGTAAACAAATTTAAAGCTCTACTCCCCTAAATGACAGATACACACCACGAGTCCTGAGACACATCAGCGAGGAAGACTGAACACCATCCTGGTAAAAACGGCAGTGGGTTATTGACGAGCACGCATTCTGAGACACGTGGTGAGAAAAAACAGTGTCCTGGGACCACTTACACATGAGACAGAATTATAGGAAATCTTGGCATAATATCAAATTTTTCCTAAAAATATGAAAATTTTTGTTTTATATACACAGGGCCTGATGTCCCTGTCGCCGAATAAAAATCTATCTTCCCCTGCCAGGAGTAGCACTGAGTCACAAGAAATGAAATAGCCTATAGGTCTGGTCTTCAGTTTTTAAAGAGATCCATTTTCTACCACGATCATTCTAAAACAATTAGAACTCAAAGGTTATTTTGGCTAGAAAAAAGAAAGTTTTGAGAAAAATCAAAGCATTCCTTGATTTCAAAACTTCTGATTTACAGTCAGTCTCCTGTTCATCAATTTTTGTTCTACCTATATACCATAAGAGGTATAATATCATTTCAATGAGAAGTATTATATTTAAAAAAGGAATGAAATTAACAACTTGGAGCTTTTAGCAACTCTGTCTTCAAAAAAGAAGGAATGGAGAACTTGTAAAATTCTCAGATCTGTTAGAGGAAATGATCCTAAAAATCACATAAAAATCATCCAAAATAAACCTTTATTTGTTCTAGCTAACTGCCCTGAAATGTCTTCACTAACATCATCTATTTCTTTCTAAAACATTACTTTGAAATAGCGCTTGAAATTCTTTCAACTAAAGTTTAGTGTGGTTAATGACCTCCTTTAACAAACAAATGCAAATATCTCTCTTGAATCTTGTTAAAAGTCTTTCAATCATTCATACCTCAGTGTGAATTGGTTTAATTAACATGTTTTAATCCTAATTGCTCTATTTAAACAGGAAGAGGAAGGAAGGGTAAGTTACATGCCATACTTAAAGTAGGAGAAAGTTTTTTTTTAAAAAAAAAAAAGCTAATAAATGGGTCCCAAAGACAATCAGCGTATATTTTGAACTGTTAGCATTGGACAACGCTGTATAAGAGAAGTCTTTTTCTTGCTGTGGTGTATGCCCATCAACAATTAGAACCTGGAATTTAGACTTGTTCCTTTAGTAATATAATATAGCTATGTTAATGATCAAATAGGAATGTGTGTTCTGGCTTGGGAACCTAATTATTTCTAATGTTGTTTCTATGGAAAAGCACATTTTGAGTTCCCAAATACAAACTTTAAACTTTTTGAATGCATTGTGTAAGTTGGAAACTGCTTTTATTGGTCATTCTTTTCTTTCCTAATTATAAATGATTGACTCTAAAATGATTGCAAGGAGCAAACAGGATAATAACAGCATAATAGTAAGAAAACATTTGTCTTATAACTTCTAATCTGAAGCCTGATTATGATAGCTAGTAAGAAATCCTTTATTATATCTTTTAGCAAATCTTTATCGAGGGCGTATTATGTGCTTATAGTGTGCCAGGCTCTATAGATAACCTAGCGAAGAAGTGGGTAACTTGATACCTGCCCTTAGAGAAATTACACTCATGAAATTATAGCCTCAGTTTTCCTGGAGAAACCTATGTTAACATTTTGACCTCATCCTCCCATAAACCAGAGAAATGCACTAGAAATTTCTGTATTTCATCAACAACTAAATGAAGTATTACAGTGAGCAGTAAAATAAAAACATACCTAAGTCAGCAAAATCTTATGTTAATCAATGAGTCTCATTTTCTAAATGTGAAAACATTACTGGCAAATCTATCCCAGATGTTAACATTGGTAAAGTTTTCACTAATTTAGAATTATGAATAATTTGGGTATAAGGCTCAAATTTACTTTTACAGTAGATAAAGATAAATGAGTAAATAAGAAATCAAAATGATAATTATTTACAGCAACCTTTGAAGAAGGGTCCATAAGAATATTTGGCCACATTCCGAATTGCCGTATGCACTTGAAAATATCTCTTTGAAAACAATTTGTAATCAGCCATTGTTAATTCAGATTGATCTTCTTTTGATGTCCATTAGATTTCTACTGAGTAATTTCATACTATACTATAATGGATTATGAAAGACAGTTTAAGAAAGTAAGCTAATCCTTCTTTATTTTTTCTACTAATCGTGCATAATTATTCTCTTTAGGTGGCTTCTTGTCCTGATGTTACTGTATGATTGAAAAAACCATCACGGACAGTCTCTAACATCATTATTATCGGATACACAGTCTAATATGTGACTGCCAGGGTGTCTGCCCCAGTATTACAGAGCCTCTTATTGTCTTTTTTTTTTAATTAAGACTTCATTTTTATTTAAGCAATTTTAGGTTCACAGCAAAATTGAGGAAAAGGTACAGAGATTTTCCATTTACCCCCTGCCTGCACATAGGTATAGGCTCTGCATGCATATTGTCTTTTTATGAATGCCAATAAAATGAGTAAAAACAAATATGAGACTATAATTTGTGTGTACAAGGTATTTACTTTAGATAAATATTATATTTATTAATATATATTACATTATGTGATTATTATAATCTTCCATTCTGCTTATTTGAACATAAACTATTTCAGCCTTTCCATACTTCTATACTACTCCATATTTTGTAGAAAGTTTTGTTTGGTAGTATAAAATAGGAAAAATTATTACTGTTTTTAAGTATGCATGAAAAACAGAGACTAACAACATTTTTCATATATATCTCTCACTTTAAAATGTAGGTACATTTTCTTTTCATTCTTTTTTTTTCTTAAGGCATGCTTTTTTGGTGAGGAAGATTAACCCTGAGCTAATATCGGTTGCCAATCTTCCTCTTTTTTTTTTCTCCCCAAAGCCCCAGTACATAGTTGCATATCCCAGTTGTAAGTCATTCTAGTTCTTCTATGTGGGATGCCACCACAGCATGGCTTGATGAGCAGTGCATAGGCCTGTGCCAAGGATCCAAACCAGTGCACTCCAGGCCACCAAAACAGAGCGAGTGAACTTAACCGCTCGGCCACGGGGCCAGCCCCCTAAAATGTGTGTACTTTTAATATATGTGAATGAGTATGTTAAAGCATCTCAAATATTAGTATTGATAGTAGAATTGATAATTTTATACCTTATTATGAATTTTTATTTCTTCTATTATTGGATTTTCCTGTTAAACAATAATGCTTGTTGAATAATGTCTGCCCCATGTGGTTTCTCATCATCCAGAAAGCTAGTCAGGGCTTATTTGCATTTTGGTGCAGGGTTCTGAGAGAACACAGACAAGTGTAAGGCCTCTTAAGTTCTTGGCTCAGAAGAGGTTCAACATCACTTCCACTGCATTCTACTGGTCAAAGCAAGTCACAAGACCACCTCAGATCCTTCTCTTTAGGGTTGATTCCACAAAGACTTGTGGTCACCTTTACGATCTGGCACAGTAAACATATACTAATACTGGCCTACATATCAGAGAGTGTTGAGAGTTGCTTATTTTAGGAGGACAAGTTGATTGATGCTTGCATTCATTTATTATTATAGACAATGAAGATGAGGATGGAGGGAAAAAGAGAGAAAGAAAACGAAAGAAAGAAGGAAGAAAGGAAGGAAGGAAGGAATCAAGGATAGGAGCGAGGGAGGGAGGGAGGAAGGAAGGAAGCAAGGAAGGAGACAGATGGACTCAGCTGGATTGTATAAAACGTTAACCGAAGATGAGAGGGAGAGAAAGAGAAACTGAGGGTGCCTTCCAAGAAATCTGGTCTGAAAATGTAAAGGCAAAGTTCTGAGTCTCAGATAATATTAACAATGCTTGACATACACACAGTACTTTAGAGAATTTTGAAATAAACTTTCACATATATTTAATCCTCACATGACAAAAATAATGTACATGTAATCCTCACAATAATCAGTAAGACGAATATTACTCACAATTTATAGGTATGGAAACTGAGGCTCATTACATACTGTGCATAGTTGTTATTTTAAATATAATGGTATTTCCTTTTGGGGAAAAAGTTATACAGGTAATTGAGTATAAAATCCCGTCACATCTTAGTATTCTCAAGTGAGTGAGCAACAAGCCTATGACTAATTTTCACACCAAGGGGAGTCTGGTGATTAATGAAGCCAACATGCTGGCAGTTCTCTGGAAGGGCTGAATTAAGTGCACCTTTTCTCACACACACTGCAGAAAGATTTGCCAAGTATATTGAGGGTGTAAGCCTGATTCTAGGAAACATTTTTATTTGCTTAATAAAACTGTTTTTAAAAGATCTTAATAAATTTATCTATTTATTGAAGCAGTCCCAGCAAGATTTCAACTTATAAGTATTTAATGAGCTCTTAGCTCAAGTTAATATTTATATTCAAAATCAATGAAACTATATTAAAGTTCCTACTGGCCTTCCTCCAAATTAGTCCAAATCCACAAGTTTTCTGTGGTTTGTAGTTAGACTTACTACTCATAATGATGACATTGCATATAGAGTCTATTTTTAATCATCTACTGATAGAAAAGAGATTTTTCACTGCAAAATGGGTAATGACCACGGAGCCGGCCCAGCAGCATAGTGGTTGAGTTCACGCACTCCACTTCGGCAGCCTGGGGTTCACAGGTTTGGATCCTGGGTACAGACCTTCACACAGCTTATCAAGCCATGCTGTGGTGGCATCCTACATACAAAATAGAGGAAGACTGGCACCAGGGTTAACTAAGCAACTATCTTCCTCAAGCAAAAGAGGAGGATTGGCAACAGATGTTAGCTCAGGACCAATCTTCCTCACCAAAAAAAAAAAAGGGTAATTATCCCAACATCTATTTATTTGTTGTGAAATGTACCCCTGTTTCTCAACTTAGACTCAGGATTAACACTGTTGCCTGCAGCCTAGGTGGCTGGCAACCTGACCAAGTGTGAGTATGAGAGCGCATTTGAGGTTATCACAAATAAAGGCAGTGACCCTCTTGTAGATAAGTGGGGTACCTACGAGACCCTGACTGCAGTTAAGACTGCCATTTAACTTAAAGTGAGAAATGGCCAATATGTCCACTGTCATTTACACTTTTTTTTAACTTATGTCTTTACAACTGAGCAGAGCCAAATGCTTTTGTCGAATGCCTCCTTGTTAAAATAACATTACATAGTTTAGAAATGTCATTTTTGTTTTATCCCCTGGAGAAATTATATTCTAGTTAATGATATTCCCTCTAGTAATAATTACAGGAATTCCAGTTCTTGACTAAAAACACAAAAGACCCACATTTTAGCAAGAAATGTGTGTCAAAACTGATAACATACTTCAGGAGCCCCTGGGATTTGCATAAAATACATTTTTTTAAGAGTTGTGCGCCAGTGGTAAGGCTCCTAATGCAGGCCTTATTTCACAGTTCTGATCTTCAGCATTTTAAGGACGTGCTTTCCAATTTAGTATCAAAACACAGACACGTTGGTGTTCTCTGTTTCACGTGTTGTTTTCTTTACATTCGGCAAACTTGAAGATAAGGATCAATTTCACTGCTTTTGTATCCTGCACTGCAACTAGCACAACTCATCATACATAGGTGTTCAACGAATACTTCCTGGTAAATTTCTGGCTATCGCTCTCAACATTTCCAAACATTTTATTCCTCCTTCATATTACATTTCTACCTGGGACCAGATGGCCTAATTGATGCCCACTGAGAAAGAAAAAAAAAAGAATCAAGCATTGATATGAGGCAAAATTACCAGTCCACAACTTTAAGAACCCTCCCATTAGAAACAAACCACTGTGGAAGAGTGCTTTCACACGTGAACTCTGGTCAGAGAGACATGATGGACTGACCTCAGGGACTCACTCCCATCTATACTGGGCACGACATGAGTTAAACATGTTCCTGGTCGGTCAATGAAGGTCTTGGTCCTATAAGAACTATTAAAACAGCGAATACTAAAGGCCTGGGGCCTACCACATACACGCCCTACCTCCAGAGCTCCCCCTTTGCCAGTCTCTCAATCTGAACAGCTTTTCCTGTTTTTGTACATACTCAAGGTTCTCCTTGATAAGTTCCCTAGCCTATCCTCCTGGTAAGTTCCAGCTAAGCCAGGCCTTTACTGGTCATTTCAGGCCAGAGAGTCATCCGTTCTTCTGAAGCCTTTCAATGTTTATGCTTGCAAACACTCATTAGGAACTTATTTTTAGGTTGGTGATATTTTTAGTTACTTTTTTTCCTATGCATGACCTCTTCCAATCCCTTAAAATTCCCTGAGCCCCAGCGGTTTGGGGGGAGAAAGGGATAAATAGGCTTAGCACAAAGGATTTTTATGGCAATTAAAATAAAGAATAATACTACAATGGAGGATATGTGTCATTATAGATTTGTCAAACCCGTAGAACATACAAAATCGAGAGTGAACCCTAATATAAGCTATGGACTTTGGGTGATAGAAAAAAAAAAAACCTCCTTGAGGACAGGGATCGTATGTTACATGTCTTTATATGCACAATTCCTAAAACAGAACTTTGAATATAGCAGATAATTAATAAATATTTGTTAATGATAATACTGATCTTTTGGGGAAAGGTATCTCGAATGTAAGAAAATGGAGTAGGAGGAGGAAACTGCACATATAAAATGATATTAAAGTAATAAAATGGTATCACTCATATCTAAATACTTTTTAGTTTAAAAGTATATTCACTGATACTATTTCATTTGTGGTATACATTTGTAATATCTCGTGACAAGCTATGAGTATTAATCTATCCAATTTAGCACTATATATTTAAAAGCCAGGACTAGATTTGACAAGTTTACCCACACAACATTGTTTGTGTGCCTGCTAACTTTCTAGAATAAACACAAAGTCTGAAACAGAGAATGCTGGCTTCACATAAGAACAAAGAAGCAACAGTACAGCCCCACTTCTTTTTCCTTCTAAAATTATGTTCCATTAATGAAATCTGATACTACTTTGAGCCAATGCAGGGCAAGAACAGAGGTATTACTTTAGAACAGACTCATTTTCAAGCAGAAATCCAAATTGGAATGTCGGCTAACACCAGTAGTAACAGAGTTTTGGCTACAAAACAATCAGTTTACGGACTTATTAACAGTTCGTAAAATGTATGGCATTCTTCTGGTTCTTGTCACTGGTGAACATATGCTCTGAATTTGCAACAGACTGAAGCGCCATTCCATAAATATTAAAAATAGTTCTAAGCATCACAATGGAAATATCTCAAACCACAGTAGAAATATGATTCTTATTCAAAAGGCAGCAGATCTTTTCAGATCTGATCAATGATGAACAGCACTGCCAGCACATGCAGAGGGGATTTTGAGAGGGGATTTTGAAGGGGGATTTTCGAGGTCTTCTAAATAGTGAAAATTCTAACTTCTCAGTTTCATACGGATACAATCAACATCATCCAGCTTCAAATTTATGATTCTTCTAGACCAGAATTCCAAATTGGCTAGCAGTGCCAAGATTTTTTATGCGTGGGCAAAGCTGTCTTCATAACATCAAACTCATACAATAATGTCATTAGGAACAACTTTCTAATCCTAAGTGAACTAACAGCTTTAGAACTATAGTTACTCCTATCTTTTTGCTCCCAAAATACTTGTCCTTAATATATTTTTTCACACACACTGGTGTGACCATCTTCCTGCTTATAACATGAACTACTCAATGTTAGGGATCCTGTCTTCTTCTTTGTAAGTCTACTCTAACTATTCAATTGATCTCCACAACACATCTAGCACAATGCCTAGCCCGAAACTGAACATCAGTGAGTATTTTTTAAATGAATGAAAACATTTTTAAATCTATTATATCATTGGAGAGAGTATGGTAAAGACATTTATAGAAATACATATGAATCCTGGTGTTACTAATTACCATGCATGAATTTATCTGTTAAAATGAATTTTATCTTAACATCTATATATCCTCAACATCCAAATCTTAAGAACTTTGGCTCTATTTAAAGACATGAGTTATATTGATAATGTATTATTGTATATTAAAGTGTTTGTCATATTCTGGCATCATCTATTTTATCACCACAGATAATAATTTGAAATTCTAAAACTGACGCTTTATTAAAGCACCTAAAAAATATTCAAAAAATCCAGTTAATACTAGAACAATAAGATAGCCATGGTTCTACTTATAACATAATATTGAAAAGGGACGTCTTTAGTTACTAAGAAGACCAAACACACAAATATAAGAATTCATTTCAGCTTTGAAGTTCTTAGTCTTGTCTAAACACTGGCAAAGGATTTCAATTTGGATTTCAGTCTTCAGTGATGTGTTTTTGTCTCAGTCTCTAAATCCAACCCATAGATAACTACTAATTTAGTTGTGGTTTATGTTACCTTTTTATGTTTTTCTTTTTGATCTGGCACACCCATGAAAGCTGGAGAAATAGTACAATAATATTTACTTAGTACATGTCCAGGATGCATATTAAAGGAGGAGGGAAATACCTACTCAAACATTCACGGATAATGACAAGATCAAAGCATCCTGACAATTGACTGTATGTCCAGAAATAAACTGTAATTAAGGTAGATGAACAGAAATCTCCCCTAAGAATCTTTTATTGTGTAACTACAGGAAAAATAAAAGGAGAAAGCAAACTATATCTTAAGTATATTGACTATACTATTCTCTACTTTTTGTCTCCCTACAGAAAGTATCTAATATTTTTTTCTACAAATCTGTGAATATGGTAGATGCTTAATAAGTGTTCTTTGTTCTGCAGCACCTTTATAGTTCCTTAACTTGCTTGGAAGCAATAAGCCCTAGGAAATAAGAATCAGAACATCATTCTCTACTTCTAGAAGCACATCCATAGCATGATAATTACTGTCTCTACAGCTGGAGAAAATATGGGAGCAAGAGATGTCTATATCCAGCAGTAATGCAGAGGGGCAATAAAATCAGAAATTTCTTTCAGGGAAACACTTTAATGATGTTACCTCTCGCAGTGCTCTGACGATAAATGAGGCAGTGCTTGTTAAATAATTAGAAAAGTGCATTATACATACCAAATACTCAACAAGTGGAATAATTATTATCGTCATCAGTCTTTGTTCCTTTGCAAGCCACTTCTCTACCCAGTGAGACTGACTGCAGGCAAGCTTTCTAGAGATAGAGTTTCTCTAATCAGTTCTAGTGGGTCTTTCCTAGAAAAGTTGTGAAATGCATCTTTTCTCTCAGCCTAGAATTTACCTAGTTGGCTGCTCCACTAGCCATTCATTATGAACTTGGCAGCGTCAGAATATGTAGCTAAACTTAAAAATGTACCTATATACAGAAAAATAAGTCCATCCTTTGTGTTTCAGTTGATAACTCAGTAAAAAAGCGAAAAAAAAAGCTTTGAAAATATTAATTTCTTAACTGAGCCAAAGATAATTAATTTTGAGTATGTTTATAATAAATTCCTATATGACAAACTCTGGGCACTTTAAAAATGTGTGTGAACAACAGAATTATTTTGTTTTCCTGTTAAACTTTTCAGAAACCTCAGAATTTAATGGCTATTGACATTAATAAAATCTTCATAGCTCTTTTGGTTGGCTTCTCAAATACAGGAACAAGCTTTGTGGCTATAATTCTGCCAATGGTAAGAGAAAAAGAAAACGATGTAAAGAAAATCCATAGGCAACAATGGTTTCAGCTTTCAGTTCTTTGTTCCTTGCTGGCAACTAGTTGAGTAATAGTTCAGGACTGAAAGTAGAAGGAGAGACTGTAATTGAAGCTACTCCTACTCCCACATTTCACTCCCTCTGAAAATAGCAACCCCTGTTAGGTCAATCATTTGCCTGGAGCTATACAACATCCATGGTATTTCTAACTTATCCAGGGAAGCAATCTAAACCAAATGTCTGAATTCAGTTGAAAGCTGCTTATCATCAAAGTTCTCATTCATGCTTTTGGGACCAAACTGATTACTGAGAGAACTGTGGCAGAGTCGGAAGAAAGCCCCATTTATAGACTTTTTGCCTTCAGTAAAAGGTTTTGGTGCTGATATCCGTTTCTTCAGATATTTTGCAGATGATTATCTAAAATAATATCATGGTGATGACATAAATTTTTCTTTCTATAAAGTTAGACTCCGTCTACCTTAGCAGCTTTACCAGCCTTCTTTCCATGCCATCTGCATCTTGCACATTTCAGGGGCAACATTTCTCCAACACACCATTCCTTTTACATAGGTTTTTCCTGTTAACTACAACTTCTTCCCCATTTCCCAGATCTGCTCAAACTTCTATCCATTCAAATGGCCCCACCACTGGGAAGAACTTCCTAACTCCCAAGGCTGGCTGCCCTTCTTTGGTGCCTGGCACTGCATTTTAAATATCCAATAATAAGGTTTGCTTCCAACCTCCCTCGGAGTTTCCTAAAGGCAAAGCCCATGTTGTCTTTACATTTATAGTAACAGCAGCAAGCTTCGTTTCTAGAATAGATTTAACTCCCTATTATCCTATTAAGTGAGAGTAGTGTACTATTTGTTTGGCATGTAATTCCTTATATTTATTATTCAACATATTTTATAAGTAAAATGGGCTTATGCTCTAAAGGCAGATATGATTCAGTGCCGATGAGCTAACGTCATTTGTGGTTCAAAATGGACCTTATATTTTGATAACGATGATGAGCTGAGTGGAGATGAAAGGAGCTTTGTTGAGGGTGTTGGTGCACATATGTATCTTCTGTGAAGACTAACAAAAGAAGGTAGTTTATAGAGTAAAGGAGACAAAATAAGAATGACATAAATGACAGCAGAAGGCTGAAGGAGACTAGCAACTGATTGGCAGACAGATGTTGTTGATTCTATCACGATAGTGTTTTATTTGTGATTTGTGTGTGATTCTGAGGAAATCTGACCAAGAATGTGAATTTGGTTTCCATAGCTGTCCTACCCTCAGGTTCTTAAAGACTATGCCATTAAAAAGAACTCAGTCATTTTTCTGCTAATTAGAACCTTGTTAATACAAGAACTTGACACTATCCACAAATATTCTGCCTCTTTGTCTTTCAAAGAATTCATTGATTTTCTGAATTTTTATTTCATAATGAGTTGATTATTAGCTAAAGTGCTTTCTTGGAAAACTAATTTAGCAATAACCTTTTACCATATATTATGTAAGAAAATCACAACAGTTTTAATTTGGCCATAAATATATTTGATTGCCAACTTCTCTCAAGTTCTTTTGACTATCAGTTAATCTTTATCATATAAAGGGTGAGGCAGTCACTTCCATAGTCATCCAGACACGAGCAGTCTGGGCAGGTTGTTAGCAATTATGACCAAAGATCAGCCAAGAACATTTCTAGACACGGAAGTTGTAGTAATTAAAACAGACAAAAATCTCTGCCCATGATCTCTAAGGATATAAACCGTAAGAAAGCCTATTCTGGAAAGTAATGACAACAGAATAGCTTAAATCACACAAACTATTGAAAGTTCCTCATGGTTTCAGAGAAGTACTTGTTGCATCTCAGGCACCATATTATGTCACAATTTCAGTGGTGCGTTGGGTCCCACAGTTGGGTCCAGCAGTGGTAATAGAGCACATCAGTTTAAGAGGAACAAGATCATCAAAAACTCCAAGATGTCTACCACCCCCCCAGAAGAAGGTAAATTAGGAAGGCTAATTTACATGATCAGTCATTCTGGCTCCTCCCTTAAATGTGTTAGGAAGCTTCTCTTAGATGCAAACAAAGGGTGATGAGGAGATTGCTATGAGAATTAACGTGTGATTTATAAGTGAATTTGTTCAGATGTTTTCCTTTTTTGATAAAAACAACTCACCCTGAAGTATGTTCACAAGAAAGTGATCTCAGGAAGAGTTCAAGTGTGCCACGGATAGGACACGCTCAGTGGGGACACCTGGCTCTGCTGACTGTTATGTTGGTTAAGGATTCACTGTACCTTTAAGAGTGGAGCATTATCCAACCAGGACTGTCTACAGAATTAATAGAAATACAGAAATCAAAGATAGACACGTGTTGCATATACTGGCCAAATGTCTGTGGTGGAAATTTAATAATAGAATGTGTGTATGTGTGTGTGTGTGTGAATGGATTCAAGAAAGGTATATAATTAAAAAATCTCCATGAAAATTTCTGACGTACATCCAAGTTTGAGGAAAACTAAGGAAAGATAAGAGAAATAGGAGAAACGCTGTAGCAAAGTAATACTTTTAAAGTTATCTTATAAAAATACCTGTGAAAGGCACAAAAGGAAATGAAGCAGAAGGTGGCCATGCAGTGTGATCAGGGAAGAAAAGAAATGCAGAAAATGGTTTAGGTTCAAATAATCTGCATTTTCCACTTATCGACTGTAATTAAGGACAAGTCTCTTGATTTCTGTGAGTCTTAGTTTCCTTTTTGTAAAATGTGCATAAGAATAGCTATTTGATAGGACTAGTAAAGACATTCCATGGGATAATTTCTAAGAATATACCGTATAAATGATAAAGCACTCTGAAAATACTTATTACCATTGCTCTACAGTGAGAGAAAAAATGAAATTTAGAGAAATGACTTTGGAGGTCTAAATCCAAGGCATAAGAGAATAAAAACTGTAAAGGAGAAATAAAGAAGTCTGAACTAATACCATAAAACTGATATGATGACAAAGGCATAAGTGATTAAAATATGAAAGAAAATTATAAAAATCAAAAGGTAAGTATTAACAAATACATCATGAAATATAGTCAATAATTTCTCTAAGAAATGTATTAGTTTAAAAAAGTTTAAAAAGATAATATAACTTGCTTAGGAACAATGAGGAAAATATATGGAGTTTAAGTAAAAGGTCAAAGGGAATTTGTACCTTAATCTATTAAAACATGGAAGCAATAATCACAATCAGGATAGATATGAATTAATTCAAGATTCAAAAATAGAAACCATACTTTCTTTAATCAACATGAAAGGCTTGTATGAGGGGACAAAATATACAGCCAATGGTTAGAAGAGCCAGGTTGATGTAAGTGGGATTGTTTCTTCCAACTGACGTTTGAAAAGCTGAGATGAAGAAATATACTCCAGGACCAGCCCCACTGGCCTAGTGGTTAAGTTCAGTGTGCTCTGCCTCAGCAGCCCAGGTTCGGTTCCTGGGCACAGACGTACACCACTCATTTGTTGGTGGCCATGCTGTGGTGGCAGCTCAAGTACAAAAAGAGAAAGATTGGTATCAGCTATTAGCTCAGGGCAAATCTTCCTCAGGAAAAAAGCATACTCCAATTCAAATCCTTTGTTAAAAGCTGTGATTTTATAACTGTTAATATTTTATATAACTGTGTTATGACATAAATTTATTAAATTGAGATGATATTTATGAATTCATAAAAAATTCAATACATATCCATTAATTTTTTACCTTCATTATGTGCTTTCTCTTCTATTTTTCCTGCCAAATCTTCATTGTATGAAGTGTCAAAATTATGAACATTTATCTTCATACCACCCACCATTCCAATAATATTTCTCAGAGACTGCACCTCTGTCCTTATTTTGATAGGTCTCCTTTCTGTCTGTGTTCTCTACACTTACTTACACACACATTTACACAGTTTACTTTAGTAAACAAAATTGAGATTTTTACTAAATATATTATGCAGCAACTTGCTGTTTTAAAAAGTGTCTTCAAACTATTTTCATGCCAGTATATATAAAGCTACTATATTTTTAAAGTTGCTGCAGAGTATTCCATACTATGGATATATCATAATTTATCTTTTCGCTACATCTATATTTTAAGTTTGATTCAGTTTTCTCTATTGCAAAAAGTCTTGCCACATCTTCATACATACATCCATAAGTATATCTGTGAGACCCATTCTGTAAGATAGATTCCTAGAAGGGAAATCATTGGCTCTGAGTATATACACTTTTTTTTTTTACAATTCTAGTCAGTTCTAAAATTACTTACTAATTTACAGTATAATGTTAAAGTTTACTAGCTAAAGATTTATGCAAAATATTATTATTTAAAATGGATTAAAATATTGCGTAATTTACTCCAATCTGATATATGTTATTATCAAAATATATGGTTTATGCTAAAATTACATAATTTTAAAATTTTCATAGCGTAGTTCATTTTCTTCCATCAGGAAATGATCAGAAAGATTGAGTCCAAGTCCCTGGTACTTCAAGGGCACTGGATCAAAATTATAGCATCATTGTGTTTTAAGAATACTACTCCAAGAATTTGTTACCCAGAAATAAAAACAGTAGGAAAATTTGGTTTCTTGACCTTGTAATCTAAAATAAACCCCAAATCCAAATTAAATCAAATATGATCTTTGCATAATTAATGTGACAAAACAAAACCTGAAACTATAAATATAGGAAAGAAAGAACAGTATCTTTTCATTTGAGTACAAGTATTCATATATAGCAACTGATTCTTTTCTAAGCGAAATCATTATAGCACCCAAGTATGATTACTCTCATTGCTGTATGTATGTGTATAACTGGTGTATATTCCAAAGGGATTATAGATAAAGGTGGTAAAATTGCACAGCTTGTGACCAATTAGATAGGTAAGGTGAGGGAGAAATATATGTCAATACTAACTCCAAATTTCTTTCCTTTGTGATTGGGAGAATGGTGATTCTGTTGATTGAAACATGTAAAAAAAGGAGAAAGAATATATTTGATTGAGACTTTAGCCACTTTGTATCTGATAAGATGATACAGAGATGACACAGAGGGTGTCTAGAAACAGTTGTGCCAGGGAGGATGAAATTTTCCTCTACCCCTCTAGGTTTTTCTGGCTGGTCTATGAATAAAATTGACATTTCACAGAGTAACAAGAGCAAATTCAATTAAATTTCACATATATGGGGAATCCACAGGAATATGGGGGGGAAGCTCAAGGATAAATTGGGCAGAGGCTGGTATGCCATCTTGAGCTAAGAGGAAGTGAGCAGTGGTTTGGGACTTTGAAGGGGAGGAAGACAACAAATGTTTGCTGGGTCACACAGAGACGGTGGGACACAGAGTGACTCTGATCTCTAGACTCCCCCTCCACACCTAGTCCATATTCTTTGTAGATATCTCTGATGATAGCTCTATTCCAGGAACAGATCCTTTATGTAAATTCTTTTAGGCAGTTAAGGAGGAGGTAACAAGAAAAACTTCCTGAATCTTCTGTTTCTTAAAAATAGCCTAAATTAATCCTCATGCCAAAGAAACACATTTTGGGGTGACAAATTTTGCTTTCCTACAGTTGTTAACACTTATTACTGAAGATGAGCCAAGGACCTTTCTAGGCATTGAAGTTATAGTAATTAATAAAAAGATAAAATCTCTGCCCATGGACTCTAAGGTATCAACCATAAGAAAGCCTATTCTGGATAGTAATGACAACAGAATACCTAAACAACACAAACGATAGTCAGTTGCTCATGGTTTCAGAAAAGCACTTGTTGCTTTTAATTTTTCAGTCTGTCAGATCTAGGCTAGAGATATAGAATTGGAAAACATCTGTCGAGATATGAATATTAGATCCTTGTTTCAGATTTGCATGAAAGCATCCAGAAGGAAAATAAAGCAGAAAGTAAAAAATTTTAAAGGCCTGAACATTTAAAAAGGGTGAATTAGAAGCTCCAATTTAGAGATGCTTCATCTCTAACATCTGGAATTATATATAACACAATGTAGAAGTTCAATAAATATTTGCTGAGTAGATGTAAACTCTTGTTCATTTGCTTTTTTCCTTTTCTTTGATTATTAAATCATTAAAAATTTATGATAAATGTATTATAATATACATTATGATATATATAATATTATATACTGCAATATAATCAGCAGTAGGGAGACTGAAGCATACTTACTGTGTGGTCAGTTTCCTTATCTGTCCAATGAGAATAAATTAACACATTTCAAAAAAGTAGGATTAAATGAGATAATCTCTTTAAAGGACCTAGGCCAGTAACTGATTCATAATAAGCACATTGATGGTAGCAACTGCTATTATCACTAATGTTAAGCTGTGAATGGAGAATTCAGAGTTGATGAATATTTGTCCCTCACTCTATCAATAATCTATTCAAATACTGAGAAAATTCGTTGAGGATTTGAGTTAATTTTTCCTTTTGAGTAAATCACTATTAACTAGACTAACTTATTTAAAAGTTAGAGTAAATTTTTTAACAATAAATCAAACACGATTTTTAAACAAGTAAAAATAAAAACTCTAATCCAATGTTTTTTATATTCATCATAATTCTCATTTCTTCTCTGTATCAGAATTGTATTTAAAACGCCAAATTATTTCAGAAGTAATGTTCAAGTATAATATAATGGCAATGACATTTGGTCACGGCTGGTCTTCACAATTTTGTATGTTGTTTAGTTAACAAACCCAAAAGATAAAACCATTTTATAAAAAGATTTATCCTAAAATTATACATCTTTACCAAACAATTACTAATCAAAAAATCACTGTTATAACCAAGTTAGATCTTGGTTTATAGATATAGTCACTTTTTAAATTTAATTAGTATGAATTCAGAATTCTATTAATTGTCATAAACTACTTATGTAAGCATAATCAGAAAGATTACCCAAAGGATTGGTTTTTAGGTTTGACCCTATATTGTTTTCACTGAATTTGGTTGATTTCAGAAACGAGGTGTAGGGGAGTTTGACTATTCAAAATTTATATTAGTTTTTTCATGTCAATAAAGTTGAAATACACACAGAGGACTGACCTTCAGCACATATGCAAAATCTGATTCTCCTCACTATAGTCATGCACCGATACTGACTGACATTTCCGTCAACCAAGGTCCACGTACACGATGGTGGTCCCATAAGATTAGTACCATATAGCTTAGGTGTGTGCTAGGCTATGCCCCCTAGGCTTCTGAAAGTGTACTCTATGATGTTCACACAATGAAGAAATTGCATTTATTTCTCAGAACGTATCCCCGCCATTAAGCAACGCATGACTGTATCTCTACCTACCACCAGTCTACACCACTATAATTTTTAGCTAAAACTATTGCAGTAGTTTCATAACCTGCTTTCTGCTTCTACTCTTGACGAAAGAGTAGAGAGAGCCATCTTTTAAAAAATTCAAGCTAAATCGCAACTGTCCTACTTAAAACTCTCCAAAGATATCTCTACTTTTATAATGAAAGAAACTCCTTCACAATAAACCATAATTCCCCACATGAGCAGGCCACACCTTGCCATTCCAACCTCACCTCTCATCAGACTCCCCTGCTGCCTCCTTCTTGGCCCTTTGTTTTTTTCCTTGAATACACCAAGCCTGTTCCAGTCTCAGGACCTTTGCACTTGCTGGTTCTTCTTCCTGAGATGCCCTTCTTCAGATTTTCCCATAGCTGACTCCTTCCAGTTCTTGCGTATCTCACAGAGGCCTTCCTTGAAATCTTAACTGAAACAACCCCACTGAAACCCATGCCCAGTCACTCTCTACCCTTCATCATGTACCATTTTCTTCACAAAACATATAGCACCTGAAATTCTTTCTTTCTCTTGTCACCTGTTCCTACACAGAATGCAAGCCCCGTGAATATTCTGTTTTGTTCGCTATTGTGTCTTTAGTGTATAATATGGAGGCTTGCCTATAGTAGGGGCTCAGTAAACATTTGTCAGATTAATGAATGGTTATTTTCGCATGCAAACCGAAATAAGTATACACATGTGCAGCATCAAAATTGCTTGCTCCAGGGGCCAGCTCCGTGGCTAAGTGATTAAGTTTGTGAGCTCCACTTTAGTGACCTGGGGTTTGCCAGTTCAGATCCTGGGCACAGACCTATGCACCGCTCATCAAGCCATGCTGTGGCGGCATCCCACATAGAAGAACTAGAATGACTTACAACTAGGATATACAACTACGTACGGGGGATTTGGGGAGCAAAAATAAAAGAGGAAGATTGGCAGAAGATGCTAGCTCAGGGCCAATCTTCCTCACCAAAAAAAAAAAAAAGGACTTGTTCTCTGTGTTGGGTGTCTTCTTGCTTGCTCTTCAAGATCCACCTCCACCTTTCACCCTGCTCTATGACTGGGAGACTGGCCCATGTAGACAACAACAGCTTGGCTTCTGCTTGAGTTTTGCCATTAGGGGGCACTTGTAAGCATTGTAAGGCAGAAAGAGTGAATTTGGGAATTTTTTCCCAGACTCCCTTCCCACCATATTGACCTGAGTGGGCTGCATCCCTCTAGCCTTCTACAAAAGGCCACAGTCCTGTCAGGAGAACATCCCCACACAGCTGCCTTTTTCAGACCCAGGGTTGGTAACAGCTGCTCCTTCTGACTAGTCTCAGGATAATTTTCCTTGAACCTTGCATAAACTTTTGGAAATAGTCTCTATGTTAAACTCCTCTCAAAATATCAGACTGTGTCATCTGTCTCCTGCTAGCATCCTTGTTTTGACATTTCATTCAAAAGATTTTTCACCCAGATTTCGAAAATAATGAATTGATTCATCTTTGGTGGCAGGGTATAAAAACAAAAGAGATATGAGCACTCAACTTAAAGCGACTTTATGCAGGCTCAAGATTTCTTTAAAATGTATTCGTCTCCATTTCTAATCTAAGAATGAATACACGTACACCCACACACACACACACACACACACATATATATGACTGTATGAAGGATGCATTAATATATGAAATATTTTACTCCATAATATATTTGTGTTCACTATAATGTGAATAAATAAATAAAATATAAATACATTTGATACTTCAGAAATAGGCAGAGTTTAACCTGTGGTTTCTGTATCCCTGGTCTACTGCTGCATTTCCTAGAGCTACTCACGGTCCGTTTTGAGATATATGACTTCAGAGGATAGACACAAAACAATGGAAATTTGCAAGTTTGTCCTTAGGATCTTACCTCTTTTATTGGCTGTTTATTTCAAGGTTTCATGAAACTTCCTGCATAAAGATTAGCTCCCCTAATAAATAAGTTTCTGTTAACAAACAACAAATGTTAAATGATTCCATGACACTATCAAACAAATTTTAATAACATTTGTGGATTCAGTCCCCTGGAAATAGTATGTCTGCTACATTGTATAGTGAAGAATCTCCACATAATGAGAATTTCAGTTTTGTGGGTGAATAGAAAGCTCAGACAGCCACTGGGTGAGAAGCTTTTATTGTCCAAATTGGTCTTATGGAAACTTATAAATCACTGATCAGCAAATTTGGCTGATTACCAGAATTACTCAACAAACTTTTAAAAATACAGGTTCTCAGGCCCAAGCCCAGAAATACTAAACTCAAGTGCCTAGGAGTTGGCCTGGTAATCTTTCTCAATCAACCCATGTTCTCCTGATGATCAGATGCTGTGGGTTACTTTCTGCGGCATCTTCCTAAATCCAGTTCAGCTCTATTTACCTTTGCTTGAGCATATTTCTATCAATTCCACTTCTCTATGTGCAAATTTCTGTTACTAACTCCATTTCACTACCTGCTTTCAGTTTCTTAAATAGCATCATTTTTTTTTAGAAGTTTTTTCTATTTTGATCAGAGTGTTACATTAGGGATTAAAAATACAATTGACTGAAGATATATTCATTTAAGAAAAAGAAATATCAATTTCTATAAAAATCCTTTTATCTGTAAGCATTAGCCAATATTAGTGTCTTAATACAATTTGCAATCAGTAGACATCACATCACTAATCTAATAAGAATTGAAATATTTTTAAAGGAAAGTAGAAAAATAATGATAAAATAAATTAGATTATAGGTGCACCTTAACTTATGAGAGAAATGTGTTTCTGAAAGATTGGCTATTGAGGTAATTTCTATTAACTAAATTATATTTTCCCATTGACCAGGGCTTATAATTGCAAAGGCACGATCCGTAGAGTGGGGTGCAAAGGAGAATGTGATCTTGAGGCTAAAACAGAAAGCAAACAAAACTTTGAAGAACAATTATTTTTTAAATGATATGTTTAAATATAAATTAGAGATGTTGATAAAATAATAATTCTTAAACACATCAAGAAACAGTGCACCTCACTCCCCATGCATTTAAGGTTCTAGACATAAGTGGAGGTATGAAACCTATAGGAAGACAGAGATTGGATAAAGCATGTTGCTACTTCTTCCCTGTTGGGGTAATGTAGTATCTCTGTGTCCCTAGTAACTGTGATCGTTTTAAGATCCTAAACTTATAGCAATTTTTAGTTAGCACTGATGCCTCTATTATTTTCTTGTACTGTGACATGCAAGACTATGGGGATTGAGGGGGTGAAGTCAGGAACACTGTTTCTGAAAGCTGATATTTTTTAATGCATTTTCAGTTACCCAGAACATTTCGTAATATCAGGTCCCCAGATTTAGTATTTTGATAAACATTAGTTTCTCTATACTTAATTTCCCTTCAGGAAGGTCTGCCCAAATTCTTTCAGGATAATTACAGTCGTGTGAAATCTCATTTTTTTTATTTTTGAGCCTGAGTTTTAGAGGGTATAAACATTTGGTCTGACAGACTCTAAACTTTTAATGAGTTAAAGGTTTTTAATGGCTGCTAGATTGGACCCGTCTTTTATTCAACGTTTTCCACCCAACTGCCCAATGGAATACTTTTTCATTTGACATTCCTCTCTCCCAAGCAACTTAGGTACCTCCCCTGGTAGAACTCTGATTAGGCTCACAGTAGCAAACAGTGGGATTCCGTCCTTCTCCAGCTAGAGCTGTGCTGGAGTAGGGAGCTGATGGAGATACTCACAAGGTTAACTGCCTACGAGTGTGGAGTGTGTGCCCCCAGGGGGGCTACGGCCCTGTGATACAGATCCCAGCAGTTTTCACACTCACTTTGTAAGATGTGAAACCCCCGAGACATGACACGGGGTTGGAAGTCCTCACCATCAGTCTCTTCCACTTCTATTTAAACTGTGCAGTTGCCAGTTCCATTAAAATGCAAGGCACTGTTATCAGAAAAGACCTGGTTTTGTTAAGGGAATGAACAATTAGGGGCAGCTGGAGACTGGGGGTGGTCAAAAGACCACCTAAGTTTTATTTCATTATTACAGAGAAGCAAAGCAGTTGTGGGTTGTTGGGGCCATTGAAAAAAAAGAGAGAGAGAAAGCTGAAATGAACCAGCAGAGCCGTATTCAACATTTGCATGCCAGCTTTCTTAGACTTTTGCTGAATAATGACTCTTTCACTCTATTAATTATCTTTCTATTATTAAATTTGTCATGTTTATATTATCAAAATCACAGATCATAATCACAAATATCTAATGAATTCTAATGAGCTTATCTTGAAAGACAGATGTTTGCTTTCTAAATTGTATCATTCTTACATATTAAAAGTTCAACTTAAAAAGGTCTCAAAAAAAAGAAAAAGTCATCTAAGAATAAAAGGAAACATATTTCTAGCCAGTATTTGAGGAGAAATCCTGTCATTTCCCTCCACTGCAGCTCATCATAAAAGCTCTAAGGAAATAGTGTTTAAAATCAATTAACCGAGAAGGCTAAAATCAATTTAACAAGAGTTAGCTAATGTTTTACTAAAGCGAACTCTCTTTTCTTTAAACATGATTAATATCATTTAGGGGTTGTTATTAGTGGTGTCACTTCTAAAAAGTGTGACCAATTTGTAGTGAAAGGGCCTTTGTGTACACGTAGTGGATTTATGGGAAGCACAGAAATGTAACTCGGTATTAGTGATTACATCTTTTCCTTGCCTTTGATATTTTAAGCGAATACTCTATTTTTACTCTGTCTCCTTGGAATGTCTCCTAAAGGTCACTGAAGGATCAAGAAATACTTAACCTATAACCACCCATGATTAAAACAACTCTATGCAAATTATATTCTAGTATGACATTTAACTATGTTGATATTGGGTAGAATCATAAAAATCAGTGGATTTTAGAGTTAGAAGGGGCTAAACAATATAGGCCAGTAATTTTCAAAAAATTTATAACAGCTTATTCCTTACAAGAACCCCAATATATACAAATGCTTTGAATGTACCTGCTATGACTGAAGGGACAGGTTATGTAGCTGGGCTTACTGGTTTCATCACAGCTCCCCACCCCCAGCCCAAGGCCCGCTATTTGAAAACCAGACAAAATGACCTCTTAGCTTAACATAACAGGAAACTGAAACCCAATGTGTTTAAATGAGTTGTATATGTTAGCACAGCACAGTCACACATTGGAAAGATAACTTGATCCATATCTGATATTAATACTATGATTTATTGATCAATTGATTTTGCTTCTCACTGTCCGTGTCCTAATACATTGTTTTCACCAGAGAGTCTTTTAAAATTTTTCTCCCCAAACCCAGTACATAGTTGTATAGCCTAGTCATTCCAGTTCTTCTATGTGGGACAGCGCCACAGCATGGCCTGACCAGCAGTGTTTAGGTCCACATCCAGGATCCATCCGAACTGATGAATCCTGGTCCACTGAAGCAGACTCTAGGAACTTAATCACTCAGCCACAGGGCCAGCCCCCACCAACAGAGTTTTACACTTCATATTAATTTGCTTTGTCAGATCATGGTGCTACTGTGAATTGGATCCACAGATAAATCTCTTTATCTCTTCTTGAAAAAGATAACAAAAACTGAAAATGCTTTACTGTTGGCTGTGAATAATACACTTTTCACTATCTTTATATGCATATAAGACTCCTAGCCACCAAAACCATCATATTTATCTCGGTAAGTCCTGCTCTTGCTAAAATAGTAGTGTTAAAAAGAATAGTCACCATGGAAGCGAGGTAGTACCTTTGTATACATTAGGTTGAATCACATGACATAGCCAATATTTGAGCTTTTTGATCTACAAAAACATGTTCTTGTGACTTAAGCTAATACAACCCATACCACTTGCATTTGCCCTGTAATGCCACCACTGTCTCCATTCTCTAGGTGAGGAACCCAAGGTTCACAAAGAAGAGCTTTGCCAGAGGGCACACTGGCAGCAGTGTTAGAGTGGGGTTTGGCCATATGCCTCTCTCCAAATCTCATGCCTGCGCCCTTGCACCCAGCTGCCCTATATGTTCAGATCATGTGAATGTACAAAGAGAGCAAGTTTGTTCAAAGCATAGCTTAGGTGTGTGAAAGTGGGAAACATTAATCTCAGATAAAAATATTTCTTTATGAACTAAGCCAGGCTTCCTATATTATATAATAATATTTACTTAAGTTGTGATCAGACAGCAACAGTACAGATTGCCTGAGACTTTTCAGCCACCTCTAAGCCCACAGCTACATCAGCTGTCAATCTTCTGTAATTTACTATAGCTCATATGCACAGTCATCTTACCTCACGTCATTATCAAACCAGGAGATCTCTATTTTGTCTAGAATTTTGAACTAAAATAAAAACATATTAGACCAAAAAACAACAAAAGAAGACTATTAAAATGTGAGAATGTTGCCTTGGAAGTTGTATCTAATTTCAGAAACAGTTAGGTGGAAAAATAATCAGACTTTGTGACTGGGAGCTTTCATCTTTTAAATTCAAAGGAAATGAGTTAAAAACAAAACGACGACAACAGAAAACCTTCTATTGTGAAAGAAAGATAAACTAAATAGATGAAGAAGGTAATATTGACTTATGAAAAGATTATTCGACCCCATCAGAAAGAACATCAAATGGCTCTCAGGACCCAAGAAATTAAAGTGTATGTCGAGTAGATTGGACATCATTTTCTTTTACAATCATTCTAGAGTATTAGTTCAATAAACGTAAAGAATTGTTGAAGCCGAAACAAACTGAGAAATTTTTAACATTTTATTACATTTTATCGTATCCTTAGAAAAAGACTGTTGGGCCTCTTACATAAATTATTTACTAAAAAACAAAAGGCAAAATTAAAAATGAGACACATCGGGAAGAAATGGAAACCCATGAAAATTCTCTTAATATTGACTATATTCTTGATGTTTTTATTTATTTTATTTTTTGTGTGGACATGTATCTAAAAAGCCCAATTCTATTTTTAAATAGATGTTATGATTCAAAGAATTTTTAAAAAATAATTTTTCAATTTCTTCTTGACTTGCACTCTAACCGATAATCAAAAATAGTATGGGCATAAGGATGCATTTTCTAACACTTGTTTTTTGGTTTTTATTTATATTAACAGAATATAGAAAGCCTAGCAAAAAACTCTCTATATTGCCTTCAAATAGAAAAGTTTACAAACATGATCTATACGGTAAGGGAAAGTTCTTATCAATTCAGAACAATATTTTAAATATATTTTATTACTAATATCTATCAATTCAATACAGACTGTTTTTTTAATGCAAATTAATTGGATGTAAGTGTAATCTGGTTACATCCTCTGTCACCTATGGATGGTCACAATTGATTCCGCCATTCTGAATTACCAAGAAAAAGCGGCCCCACCTGTCTCTGATCCAGGGCATCCTTTCCTGTGCTGGTGGTGGGCCAGCAAGGACATCCTTCCAAAATAAAATATCTTCATTCTGTCAGTGATCTAACATAGCAATCGTCCTCTGCTAGAACCTCAAAGAGCTTAGGATAAATTTCAAATGAGCACTCCAAAAATAACTATTAAAAAGAAGAGAGAGTTCTCTGTGGCCTGAGGACATCAGGGAATTCTTCATGAGCAGATGGGCCTGGAGGGGAATGGAAGAGAAAAGGTAAATAGAAAAAGTAAGAAGAGACTCCCAGCAAGGCAAATGTCACACGGGATGAAACGGTCAGGAAAGCCCAAACAGACTCTTCATTTTCAGGATTTTATCACTTTGACTTTAAACGATTTTTGAGTGACCCTTTCATCTTCAAGTATTTGTAACTGCTAAGAAATCATTTGGTTCAAAAATTCTGTGGAAAACTTTGAAAAACAAAACTAAGGAGACAAGTTGGTTTCTATAAAATGACAGTTCTGAATTTATGACTGGATCCTAGATGCAGACAGATTTGGCTTTGAACCACAGCTCCACTGCTTCTAGCTGGTTGACTTGGTAAAGGGGATTTACGGTAATGGGGACCCGGTAATGAGAATTCAAAGGATCACCATCAAGTTCGTGTTCTTAGTAAAACGCTTAGCACAGCAAACCTAAAGCACAATCATTGATCCTGGTCATTATCATTTTCAATATATTGTTAGAACTGTTAAAAGGGACCTTGCCGTTTTTAAACAGTAAGAAGAGGAAGAATTATAAATAAATGAAAATTGAATAGGTTTTGGGAAAAATAATTAAGATGTTCACCTCACTCTATACTAAAATAGACAGTGTGTCTTGATTTTTATAGTTAAATGTAAAAATAAAAGCACAAACAAAGCAGTAAAAACTGAGAACTGAATAATTTATCAAATATCTGGGAGGGGCGAACTTTCTATATATAAAAGCATTAGTGAAATAGACACTCTTATTCACAGCTGGTGAGAGTGTAAGTGTTTTCTGTTCTTCTCAGAGACATTTTTGTAATGCATATTGAAAACCTTAAAAATATTCATGTCCTTTGAGTCAGTAAGTCAATCTATGGAAGCAAATGCTTAAAGTCTACTGAAGAAATAAAAAATGTCTACAATGGTTTATAGAAAAATATGTTCAAGTCAGTGTCGTTCATAAAAGGAAACAAAAAAATAATCCTGGAAATAACCTAAATGTCCAATAATAAGGGAATATTAAATTAATGTGGTATATCCATACTATATAACATCACAAACCATACAAGATGCTATTTATAAGTTTAATGACATAGAAAAGTTTTATATTTCAACATTAAGTGGAAGACAAGCAGGATACAGAATCATAAATATTAAACTTGCAGCTATAAAGCACTATGTGGAGAAAAATGGAAATACATGGAAATATTAAGTGTTTATTTCTTGAATGGTGAGATTATGACTTGTAAGAATTTTTTTCTTTATGCTTTGTAGTATTTAAACATTTTAAAAAATTAACGGTGGAAAAAATTACTTTAAAAAGACAGCACGCCAATTAACATTTTTTTCAATGTGGTAAAATATAACATAAAATTCAATCATTTTAACATAAAGTTTACCATTTTAACCATTTTTAAATTTACAGTTCAGTGTATTAAGTACATTCACATTGTCGTACAATATCATCACCATCCATCTCCGGAATTTTTTTCATTTCCAAAACCAAAGCTCTGCACCCATTAAATAAGTACTCCCCATTCCCTTCTCCAGCCCCTGCCCCTGGCAACCATCATCCTACTTTCTGTCTCTATGAATTTGACTACTGTAGGAACCCCATACATGGAATCACACGATGTTTATCCTTTTGTGACTGGCTTGAGAATTGTATTTTTGCCAATCATTCTTTTTTGTCTCCAGGAAAGTAGTAGAAAATAAACCAAAGGGTGGATAAGGAAATAGAATGATAATAGGCCCAACAGGCACCAGAGATTGTAAAATAGTTGAGATACATTATGATTGGATTTAAAAAATGTAGTGATGTACAACAATTTTAATAACCATTTGTATGTCAAAGGTTTTAGTATTTTTAGAGTTTAAGGAATTTAGACACTCTCTTGAAAGGATACAGCCTCTTAGCGACAAGCATGAAAAGAAAATTAATTACCTCTTATCAACATAGAATTATTTTAAAACACTTCTTTCAAACATAAAACTAGACAGAAAAAATAAAACTCTGCCTATACTAAGGAAGTTCTCTGCCAAAGTACTGGCTTCTCATTTTACTGAGTCTGTTAGTCTAGGATACCTACAGTCAAAGCAGTTTTTAGAAATATTCTGATCATACTTAAAGTACAAAATACATATGAAATGACACAAGAAAAGACTCATATGTATATTTTGGAAATTTAAGAATATCTATAGTACAGTTAGCCACCTTAACTTAACTGCTTGAAGTACACAAACATAGTATTTAAGAAGACATTTTCTTCAGGTCTAGTAAGGCAGACTCTCTGTATATCATACACATGCATGACTTATACGCACAGGAGTTCAATTCTACACAGAGGGTCCACACAGGCTAACATGGATACACTCAGTTGTCATAAGTTCTCAACATTGCCCCCAAAGTGCCCCCTTACAGATTGGCTTAGCATGTCCCTGCCCAGTGAAACTTCTGAATTTACGTTAGGCAGAAAATTGTGTGACTATTTCAGCATAGATCCAATTATTTTCTCAGATATCTTTAAAAGGGGCTCAGTTGGAAGAGGATACGGGATGGGTAAGTTTGAGTCTCAGGAACATCAGATGGACAGAAGCTAAGTCCTTTAGGTTTATCGTTCTAATAATTAGTTTCGGTACAGAAATTGGGCTGGCACTGAGCAAAACTACGTGAAAGTGAGGCAGTAAAATGGGCAGCTTGAGTAGCTGGTGGAGAGAGACAGGAACCAAAAAAACTGAGAGTGATCTCAGCTACAAAAAAGAAATTGTCTGTGTATTCCTTGAACATAAACATATCCACTACTGTGAGCCAGTGTTTAGAGAGAATGGTGTACTGAGAGGAAAAGCTAGAATTGGATTTGTGGCGTCTAAGTGTACTACGAGAAATAACTAAGAGACGGAAACTCTGAACTCGGCACTGAGAGAAATAACTAAGGGTTGGAGATGTGGAGACGGTACACACCAGTTGGTATGAATTGTATTTTGAATAATAATGAAGCAAAAGAGGAGAGAAAAGAAATTTGAAATTTCCTTTTGTGACACTAATCTTAGTATCACCATTTTGGACCATTTTCATATATTAAGTGTTGTTTCAAAAATCCACATCTTTCTTTTGAATTTGTGACTTAACACCATATGGCAGAGGAGAAGACATGATTTGAACTATATGAATGGCGGAAAGTGAAGACATTGAAGGGTTAGTGAAGAGACCACTAGTTTGACCTTTTCCTGTTTTGTTTTTCCCTCTTGGACTTTTATGAAAAGACAGAAGTTCTGTCCTTTGTCAGTAAATTAATTTAGTGTGCCTTGTTTAAAAGGCAGGCGACTGAGTGGCTAGCTCCTCCCTTTAGAATGTGTGACAGTCAAGTCAAAAGGAAGAGGCCATAAACCTCTACCACAAAATATTTTACTATAACGAAAAAATTATTTCTTTCAATTTTTGTTATTACATGTTTTAGGTCAATTAATCTAAATTGCATCCCAACTCTTAGTTATTACTTTGAACTTGTCTTTACTAATGACTGCCTAACCCTGCCATCAGCTCAGATGACTCCTCCAAAATTGTTTTTTTTTTAATTTAGGGTTCTGTTACGATGTCGCACCTTGAAAACTAAATATAATCAAACATGTCTCAAGTGATATCAATAATTAAATTTCTGGAAGCGTTCCAATTCACTTGGTGTAACAAATTCAAATATAAATTTATTGCTAAGGGCAAAACCAAAGTAATGTCCTGCAGTGACCTGGAAATTTAGTTAACATAATAACTAACAAAAGTTTCTGAAAGAATAGACAAATTGCTCCCAACTGCACATGAAAAGGAATGACATAAGGTTAGACAAAAGATTTATGATCTAAGTGAATTTCTTTTGAAATGCAAACAACCTCAAGACTCTTTACAGCTCCCTTAGGGAAAATCTCCTGGGTGGTATCATTTGTGCTGCGGGGTCTTAGAATAGGCTGGTAGGGTGCTAATGGAAAGTATGACAGTCTTGGTGGTTGGGGATTAATATGTAGGAATCTCTGAAGCATTTACTGAAGACGCCCACATAAATCTCTACATCACTCCTTGAGAGGCATTTTCCTTGTTGCTGCTTTCCACTTGATGTTTTACACAGTTTTATTTTCAAGAAGTACCTGATAAGGAAACAGCCTCAACAGTTTCTACAGGCAGACACAATTCTGCTATGAGCACCTCAATGTTTCCATCGATTTATTGTAAAAATTCGCTTCACCATGATTGCCACAGCCACCATCAAATCAACAGTCAAAACTAAATGTTCATCGTAAGAAGATATTCAAACGACAGCAAAGCATATATGCTCATGCTTGGTTTTAAGTCTCTGTTTCTTGTTTTAATCATGAGAGCCTACTGTAGTTTCCTTCAGTCCTGTAGGTTTTTAATATAACTCCATGGAATCCTTATAGACCACTCAATATCCAGGGATAAGCTCTGACCTTTATGAGATCCATATCTGTATCATTATAAGCTGTATTATATCAGGGATGCTGGTATCCTCTTTTATTTTATTAGAGGGTTATGATATTAGAATAAGTCATGTACATTATTCATATGTAATGTAACAGATGAACCAGCTACCAGGGAGGACCACAACTTTCCAGTCTACACTTGGCCCCAAGGAAAAGCTACTAACACTCTGACAGCTTTGCATAAATATAAGCATAATAGATTAGACCAGATGTGCCAATGAAAGACTATCAAAATAAACACCACTTCATATGACAGCTTTCAAAGTAACTTCATTTCACAGAATCTGAAACTTGAAGCCATGATTCTTCATCTTCTACAAAGGGCTCAGGCCCGATTATTGACACAAGAGCTGAAATCCCTGGAAAAGGCTTCTACATGAGCCAAGTAAGTAACAGAATGTCTGCTCTTAAGGAAACGAGTCTTCAGAAGTCACTCGTCCAGCTCTTTCATTTTACAGCTGAAGGAACTAAAATCCAGAAAGGCAATGTGTATTTTTAGAGGCAGACATGATTCCTGTTAAAGCCTGGCATGTAACAGCACTCAATAAAACTTTGTTAAGTGAATTGAACAAATCAATCATTTTTTCCCCATCTTTCTTCCAACCACTGAAGTTTCTTATGCTTAAGAGACCTATCCAGATATGGCTGCAAGCATTTTGACTATGATAATATATTTTGGTGTTTGTCTTGACATAAAAGCTGCTGTTATGAAGCAACAGCTTTTTAGGGGGGAAGTTAATGGATTTGTAACTAGAAGAATAGAGTCATACTGCTACTTATCAAACATTCAGATAAAAAACTAAATTACATCAGCAGTGAAAAATCATGTAGCTAGAACATCAATTCTAATTTAAAAGCCTTTCTGGAGACAAGGCAAAATATAATCCTATTCCTCAGTTGAAGCAATACTATTTCAAGGAAAGTTAATATAGAAGCCTGACAAACAATAATGTCAATAATCTCTTATATGTCTTTCTGATGACAATGGTGATGACAACATCATATTACAAAAAGAAATCTCAGAAAGAAACAAGTAGGAGGAATCCCCCTGAAGCCACCAACTCGGTCAGATCTCTTGTCAGGCTGATGGCCCAAACACTCAGAAAGCGACATCTCCAGGCAGCTGGCTTTGTGCATGTGAGAGGGGCCGATATTAAATTGTCAAAGTACTTCTTCCCAAGTTCATGCAGAAGCACACACATACAGATATGTAAGCACACATACCCCAGAGAGCACATACAGCAGCAAAATCGGACCATAAATCGAAAACCAGATTCTCAGTAGGAGGTGGCTACCTGGCATTCGCTAAGTTCCTTTAACTCTTTCAATATCATATGCCAGCAACTGTTAAAAGAAATCTTTGCCACATTTATGTCATCATGGTACTTTATTGACCTGCAGCTGTTAGAATAGCCCTTTAAGCTTTGGAGGGCTAGCCTAAAGACCATGAGGGTCAAACTGAGAACTCTAGTAAGAATATCAGTCAAGTACTGCTCTCCCACCCACTTAGTGTATTTAGTTAAGTGGGGGGAAAACTACAGCTAAGCTGGCTCAAAAGTCCTGTGGTGTGAACAAATGAGGCTAAGTCTCAGTTTTCTTACAGGACTAAAGTGAAGGAGGTAGGAAGAAATCAGAAATACTGCGGTGGCATAGTGGTTAAGTTCCCACGTTCTGCTTTGGTAGCCCTGGGTTCGTGGGTTCGGATCCCAGGTGCAGACTTACAAATGGCTCATCAAGCTACACTGTAGTAGTGTCCCACATACAAAATAGAGCAAGGCTGGCACAGGTGTTAGCTCAGGGACAATCTTCCTCAAGCAAAAAGAGGAAGATAGGCAACAGATGCTAGCTCAGGGCCAATCTTCTTCACCAAAAGTACCCCTCAAAAACAAAAAAATGCTCCCAAGCTCCCTGTGTTCTAAATTTGTAACCATTGTATTAAATAAACATTGTATCCTTATACGTAAAAAAAGAAATAATAGGTAAGAGCTACAAAGCAAAATGAGAAGCCCAAAGAATAGTCAATCACATGGCTCTATCTTTTGTTTTAGTATAACCAAGCTCACCAAACACACCTCTTTACGTCCTTACTCTCCTGCTTTTCTATCCTCTTACCTTTGCTTTCCTTTTCTTCTAGCAATTGAGGTAAATAAACAGAGAACTGCTCCCGAAATCCCCTAATTTATGAAGTGTGAACGCTTTTCTCAAGTTAAAAATGTTTGGCATACCCTCTCTATAGCCAGAAAACAATGATTAACATTAAATTAGTTAACACGGTTTAGTGGAAATGAAATAGATTCTGATATCAATCAGGCTCAGCAGTCATTTATTTTTATACTCTTTTATTGAAGTTACTTAATTTCTCAGAACCTCAATTTTTTGTTATTCATAATAGATAGTCTTTTCTCCATCTCTGCTCTAAGTCCTCCAAAATCTTTACAAAACCATCTGACATCTCGTCTACATTTTTCCTGGTTCTATCCATACGAGGTTTCTCACTTTCCTCCAACTCAGGCATGGGATGGAATATTTGTGGAACGTTTTACTCCTCTTCAAAATCTTGTATATTTTGCCTTCTCTGTTTTCTTAATTCGGTGACTATAAGACAACTGATAATTTCTTTCTTCTTTCCAGCAACTCTTTTTCCTACTGACGTTTTGGTGTAACACGTAGCACTGAATTCTATGCTAAGTATCATTGATTAGCTTATCTATTTATGAATTTGGCTCAAGATATTGGTCTGGATTTCATGGATGCTTGTATAAATATAGCTTGTAATGCATTTCAATCTTTATTATGGCTGTTGCTTTAGACTGAAAGTAACAGACTGATGAGCCAGTGATCCTTCAATTTGATTTAAGAGGCCAGCATCTTTATTTGTCTGTGTGTGTGTGTGTCTATTTATGGCTACTTGTTAATGATTATGGTGATTGGGTGGCTCCTGTAGGGGCCAACGTACATCTGAAAAAGTTGCCAAGATAGGTCATATGTTCAGTAATTTGGGGAGCTTCTAAGTTTGGAGATTATTTTGGATTTTGGGTTTTTTAATTGAATGTAAGAGAAAATTGATGGGGAAAATGGGCTAGTGGCATAAAAATTGAGATTTGGCTAATTCTTTCCTTTATTTTAAAACAGGAAAGCCATAAAAAGAGGAGTGTTAAGACTTCTTTCTCTCTAAGACTACATTAAATAAATCAGCAAAGGAAACGACTTAAGTCTTCTATTTACTGCCGTAGGCGGTTGTGTAAGTCTGGTTCTCTGATAACCTTTACTACATTTTGAGAGAGGCATTCTGTAACAAACAGCAATAAAACCAGGACTGAATTTTTTTTTTTTTTTTTTGAGGAAGATTAGCCCTGAGCTAACTACTGCCAATCCTCCTCTTTTCGCTGAGGAAGACTGGCCCTGAGCTAACATCTGTGATCATCTTCCTCTACCTTATATGTGGGACGCCTGCCACAGCATGGTGTTTGCCAAGCGGTGCCATGTCCGCACCCGGGATCCGAACCGGCAAACCCCGGGCTGCTGAGAAGCAGAACATGTGAACTTAACTGCTGCGCCACCAGGCCAGCCCCCAGGACTGAATATTTTTATTTAATATTTCCTCATAGAGGTAATAGTTATTAGGTATTGCTTTTAATATTTTCATGATAAAGAGTTATTTTTCAATTTTGATGTGATTCTAATTTTAAAAAGAATTTAAAATGCACTAGTATCTATATAATTAAATTTTAATCAGAAACCACTGGCAGTTGCAATAACAATTAAGAAAAGACAGTATCTAAATTCTAGAATTATTCTGGTTAAATTAATATAAATTTTAAAAGACTAATTTATGAATATGGTGCCTATCATTAATTTAAATCGACTTCTTATCCATGAGCTATATAATGAGATTGTAACAGTTTATCTTAAAAATACCATTCAGTTTTGAAATTCTAAAATGGGTCTTTTAAGGTCAACTTTTTCAATTGTAATTTTCTTTCATTTTAGTTTTCTTTGTATTTAGATATACGTGTCTATTTGTGTGTATGTACACATATAATAAACTTTTAAGTTAATTAGATTTGGAATGCATTTTACCATTATTTCACAAGGCTTCTACTAACTTTATTTATCTACTTGGTATTTAATCAGTAAAAGTTACTTTCATGTTTTGAATTTATAAAAACAGGTAATGGCTATATTATTTATCTAGGGTTGCCATAATAAAGTACCTCAAACTTGGTGGCTTAAAATTAGAAATTTATTCTCTCATGGTTCTAGAGGACAGAAAATCAAGATGTCAGCAGGGCCATGCTCCCTCCGAAGGCTCTGGAGAAGAATCCTTTCCAGCCTCTGGAGAGTCTGGTGGTCCCAAGCATTCCTTGGAGTATGACCACGTAACTCCAATCTCTGCCCCTGTCATCACATAGCTGTCTTCTCCCTGTGGCTTTTGTGTCTATGTCCAAATTTCCCTCTTCCTTTAAGGAGACTAGTCACTGTATTAGGGCCTATCCTAATCAAGTATGAATTCCTCTTAACTTGATTACATTTGCAAGGATCCTATTTCCAAAGGCCGTCACATTCTGAGGTTCCGAGGGGACATGTATTTGGAGGACACTACTCAAACCAGTACAGAAACATACAATAATCAATCAGAGCTTCTCTTCAGCCTGCAATAACCCTCATTACCATAATTAATTTACATAATTTCTTCCAAAAGCAAAGAAGTCAGCCTGAGGTGGATGTGAAATAGTAAACAGAGCTGGTCAACAAATATTTCCAGTTTTCTGCCATCTATAAAGTGGGAGTGGGGTGGATCTTGTGTCTTGCTTTGGCAATGAAATATAAGAAATAGTGATATTTGCTTCTAGCCAGAGGATTTAACCGCCATATTCTGCCTTTCTATTTGTTCCGAAAATGAGTAGTCTAGCAACATAGGTCCTGAAATGAGGATAACGTAGAATCAAGTCCCCAGCAGACCCACACAAGAAGAAATAACCCCTGTTGTTTGAGATATGGGAATTGTTTGTATTTGGAGAATATACCTTCTCAATGGAAGTGATGCAAAAATGATTCTTGGGGGCAAAAACCCAAAAATCTTACTCTTTTTATTTATAAAGTACATATATACATACAGTACATAAGCATATATGCAGTATATCTGTGGTATTAAAATTCCCTGGGGAGGTGATTAAAAAAAAAAGTCTAAATGTCTAAAAATGTTCCCTAGGGAATGACATTGAAAAATAGGTTGGGAAACACGGCTGTTGAACAACCTAGCTGATCACGTGTGATACCACAGACTTTGTGGACACGACATATGAGTCTCAGCTTCAAACCATGACACTTTCCACATTTCTTCAGTTTGCTCTTTCATTAACTATTCTGAATTATGGGGCTAAAAATAATACCACCTTTATAGGCTTTGTGATAATTAAGACAATCAATATAAAAGTTTTATTGCAGTGCTAGCCACATAGTAATTGTTTTTAAAAAGTTAGATATTCTTAAAATTTAATTGTTATAATATTCATTGTGGTTTAATGTCCTGTGAAGAAATATATTACAGTATTTCCATTTAAACTTTAGGCAATATTCAAAGTAGCTGATTAGATTTGTCAGGATAGGCTAAGTGCTAAAACAGAGAGTACTAATACTTCAATAGTTTAACACATCACAAGTCATTTTTGTTCAACTCATAGTCTAAAGCATTTGGGAGAAAGTGAAATTGTCTCCTCTACACACTGATCCTGAGACTCATTGATTCCATTGGGTGGCCCAGTGTTTTCTACAGGATTTGGCCATCCAATGATGACAGAACAGTCAGAGCAGCGAAGATGGTATGGGAGGATCTTAGAGGCTAGACCTAGAAATGCCTACATTCTATTGGCCAGAACTCAGCCACATTATCTAACCTAACATCGAGGGGGCTGGGAAATTTGGCTAACTTCTTTGTGGAAGAAGGAAAGGAACTGATTCCAGGTTAACATAAAACCTTGTCTCTGCTACCGTGATGGAGATCTGTTACTCCCACTCCAATGACCCTAAGTGTTGGAAACCAATAAAAATGTACAATGAAAATGTACACTGTGCCACATCCTTTAAACGCATCATCCAAATGCCCTTCTGAGTAGGTCTCTTATTATCTTTGTTTTATAGTTGAGGCAATTGTTGAGATTACACTGTAGATGGTAGAACCAAGATTAGAATTCAGATCTGCTTAACCCAAAGCTCTAGTTCTTGGCATGTTTATTAGTTTCCCCATTTAGCACATATTCATTATTCTGTCTCCTCCTAGAGATAATGGAGTAGAAATGCTCCTTCACAGTTAGATTAGAGAAGACTAAAATTTTCCTGATGGCATATGAATGGTTTACTTAAAAATATTGCCAAATCCCTGGAAGTCTTTAAAATAAAATGTTTTCATCTCTTTTTGATAATTTAAACATGATTCAGAATGAAGGCTGGAAAATAGACGACCAGAACCCCTATAAATATTTCTCCAGGTTTGTGATATAATTTCTTTTTAATGTACGTGTTTGGTGGGAAGTGGACAAGGGAGAACCAAAATAATAGGTAAGTAATAAGTTGGACTTAAGCTGGTTGTAGAGACAAGCTAAAAATCCATCACACTACATAATTTTCATCGACCCTGTGTATACCAATGAGTACCTCAAACACTCATGTTTGCCAGATTGCTGAAGGAAAGATCATAGAGGAGTAGTCCTAGGAAAATGAGAATTTAAAAAATAGAGATTTGGTGAAACTATTCTCTCATTGCCATATATCTTATATTAGATACAAGGTACACATATTTAAATTTCATATTTTTATTAAATCTGTGGAAAAAGCCACTGAAAATAAAGAAAGTATATTAAAAATAAAAAGAAGCTAATGCGAGACGGGGTTGTACAATTTGTATCAAATTTTTCAAAAACTGCACTAGCATTTTTCAATTTCAACCATTTGGTCTCTTGGTCCCTTTACGTCAGTATTAGTATAAAATGGAAATGCTGAAATTACTCAGAGAACAAAACTCACTTCATTTCATACCTGTACTTCATTTTGCTAAGTAAAAGATTAATCAGTAGAAACTGCTTAAGAGAGACAGACTTTTCATCGAAGTTAAGATATTTTGATACGAAGTATTTTATGTTCCATATTATTCCTTCATTTGCAGATTTGTCTATAAACTTGGACCATGACAAATTTCTTCCATATATTTCATTTTATCACTTAAGGAGGAGAATGTGTATTTACATCTCTTTTATTTTGGTGAGGAAGATAGGCCCTGAGCTCACATCTGTTGCCAATCTTCCTCTTTTTGCTTGAGGAAGATTGTCCTGAGCTAGGATCCATGCCAATCTTCCTCCATTTTGTATGTGTGATGCCACTACAGCGTGAGTTAATGAGTGGTGTGTAGGTCAGCTCTCGGGATCCGAACCTGTGAACTCTGGGCCGCTGAAGCAGAGTGCACAAACTTAACGACTACACCACTGGGCTGGCCCCATATCTCTCAATTTTTTGCGCAAAATTATTTTACCTAGGCTGCTTGCTTGTACCTAACAACTAAAAACCTAACATTCATTGTAAAAAGGACTTCAAGTACTCCACAGGCAGTCAGAAGGTATTTATCAGGCAGAAATAAGATAATTTGGATATTGGAAGAAAATCAGAATCTGCTCCGAAACAGATTAGTTCTTCTGTACGATAGAACCACAGGCAGCTCAATTGGATTACATGTGCCCTTGGATTAATTCCATGATATTATTGTAAAGGAAAATAAGCAACTTCTTTCTAATTTGAAGAATCCGTTATTAAATATGTCTAAAAGACAACTCAGTGAGCAGATAACTATAAAAATCTGGGACCTATAGTACGATAAGACTTTTCCTGAAGCTTTGACAGTCCCTTCTTTTTAAGAACAACAAAAATTTTGCTTGGATTTTTAAAAAATCTTCCTATCAGGATTACAGTTAGGCGTTGCTAAAATTCAATTATACAAAGCCCAGACTGGAGCAGATGGACTTGGAATAGTTTGGCAAAGCACCAAAGGGATTTTCTTGGGTCCATGATATCGTGGTGTAAAAATAGCAGAAAGTGTATTATTTAACATCATTGAAATTAGGCTATATACTAAAAGAGGAACTTGAGGGCTTTAAATAAACATGATAAAATAAGGAGCAGAAAAAAGACCATGCACGCATACGAAGCCTAGCCTGTCATGGTTGGAGGCCACATAGATGGGGTTGCACTTGTAGATAATTTTTATTTTCATGAGGTTGACAACGTGGTTATTTTTAAAAACACTTCTCTAATCTAGATGAGAGGCTATCTTTGCTACCAATGAGCTGCTTTTTAACTTTTGGCAGAGGTTGAGATTTCACACATCACTAAGATGGAGGGGGGCAGGGAATGGAAAACCCCAGAATGAGGAATACTGACATTATGAAGATAAAATCTCATGAATGAACACTGAGATGCTGTTATTTGTTTTAAAAAATTCCAAATTTTAAGGGATACACACTTAGAGAAATTATCCTTTGCTATTATTTCTTACTTACGGTATTATTTTATTTATTCAAAAACTGGTTAGATTTGAAAGCATCACTGAACTTGTCAATCAAGATAAAAAATGATTTTCCCAATTGATTTTAATTCTAAAGAACGAAAAGTCCTTCTTCACCACAAGTGATGGCATTTAGCAGAAAACACTTTATTTTTGTGAAATATTGGTACATTTCAGTCAACTTAAATCTCAGATCTCTAAAAATGGAAGATTTTAATAACTCCATGTAATGTACTAAAAGTACAAATTATAGATACATAGATAGGCAGGCTTATCACATATACAGAATTATAGTAAATAATTGAAAATAAATTGATTGAAATCAGATGTTTAAGACATATTTCAGAAGAACAACATGCATTTTATCTTGGCTCCCTCAATTGTTTTTGGAACAGGATGGAGTGTAATAAAAAAAATAACCTAGGAGCGAATTAGTCACCTTTCTCTGCTCTGGATTTTTAACGCTTTACTTATTTTAATTGTCCCGTGTCCTTCTGTAGGTAATAACCCATACATTTCATCTAAATGTGGTGTTTCTGTATGGTATGGTAAGACAGTCTTAAACAGAAAAATTCAAACTGAACAGGTAACAAATGGTGATCTTTTGGCTTTAAAAAGATTCTTCAATTTTGAAAATAAAGCTGATTACGTATTTCTGTATGTTTTGGTGCACCAGGGGTTCTCTTAAATTGATCAATCAAAGCAATTTATTAAAGTGTTACAGCATTTCTACAATGTGGAAGATGTCTTAAAATAATCCTGGGAAGCACAGCCTAACAACTTGGGAGCATAGATTTTGTAGTCGGATCTGGCTTCAAAGGAAGATTGCACCTGTTATTAACTTGGGTTTGATATTTATCATCTGTACAATGGGAATAATTCAACCACATAAGGCTCTTAGAGGAATTAAATGATATAATGAATTTGTAAAATGAGAACAATCCCTGACACATAGCAGGCGTTCACCACATGGCAGTAGATATTAAAATTATTATCATGGATCAAAACTTTGATTTGCCTATATATACCACCTTGCAATTATAATGACAGGATGTTGGGAAGAGTTAAAAAAATGGATTGAGGGGCCGGCCCGAGGATGCCGCGGTTAAGTGCTCACGTTACCCTTCAGCGGCCCTGGGTTCGCCGGTTCGGATCCCGTGTGTGGACATGGCACCGCTTGGCAAGCCATGCTGTGGTGTGGTAGGCATCCCACATATACAGTAGAGGAAGATGGGCATGGATGTTAGCTCAGGGCCAGTCTTCCTCAGCAAAAAGAGGAGGATTGGTGGCAGATGTTAGCTCAGGGCTAACCTTCCTCAAAAAGAAAAAAACAAAAAAAATGGATTGAGGTTTTTCAATTTATACCACATCCTTGAGGAATCTGGTATGGAAAAGAAATATTTAATATTTTATATCTATTTGTGCAGATTGCCTTCAGATGACTATTTCATGGTCTCCAAGACATGCCAACTAAGAAGCACAATCACAAAGAAGGCTATTTGATCACTTTATCCAAATTAGGGTTAATTATAGTCTCTTAAACACAGTCGTCTTTAGATGTATTAAAATATATATTTATCTGGTAGGCACATTTTGAGTACATAATAATACCATTCCAAGTTTTACATAAAAGGAGCCTAGATTTCCATGTACATTTGCTATTCAGCTGCTGCTTTAGAGAAGAAAAAATAATTCCTATTTGGAAAGATACTGAAGCCAAATGCCCATTTAATTTTCTGTATCTTCAACCTTCTGATTTGGTGGTGGTGGGGCTTCACTGAAAGCCATTTCTGGCTTTTCGTCTTAATGAAAACCTAAGAAATTTTTTTTTTTTTAGCTAAAGCACTGCTAGAATTGAATGTCCAACTTCTACTAGAACACTCAGGTTTTTAAGATTTTCCTTTAAGATAGAGTGAGAAATCCATTTCTTCCATAGACAATCAATGCTCACTGAAAACATGTTAAATTTAATGGAAATATACATGTTTCTCTAACATAGATCTTACAAATCTCCCAAAAGTTCGTGTCTTTGTTCCCCTTGGAATTAATGTTGTTGATATTACATTTCTGTCTGTTGACTCTTACTATCACTGTTGATGACTTAGCATGAGAGTTTTGCTCCTAATTTTAAACCATCACTTGATATGACTTTCTTACAAAATCATCAGTTTTCCTTGGTTACATTTCATATTAAATGAGATGCTGACAAGGTATTCTTTTTAAACATCATTTATGAACTCATCTTCAAGAAAAGCAGAAAACATGGACCTCCAAATTCCTTTGTTATGGGCATTATTACATAATGTAGGTAATGTATGGCAAAAAGGCGACACCAGACTGAAATCACTGGTGTGCTTCATCAGTTTTAGCAGGTAAAGTAATTATGAATGGAAAATGATGATGCTTGGCCCCAAATGCCAAGTAAATATAACCAAAGAGATGTTTCTCAAAGAAACCTTTCCTCCTGTGAGGTCATTTGGTCATACTCTACACAAGGACAACTTTTCTGTGGGATATGAGGCAATGTTTTTGTGCTCTGGAGGACAACAGCAATTAGTAGGCCATTCTCTTCTGACCAATCTCCCCCTACTTCCCACACAGCCCCTTTCTACCTTTGAGTGATTTTGCAGATCACTTAAGGAACGTCATCGGAGATGGTGAGTGTTAAACAAGTATAAAATTGTATCTATCTTTTGCCCCATAACTGAATAGCCATGAGAAAACTCTTCCAGATGAAGTTCCAACATCTTCCTTTCTGAGATCTATCTTAAACTTAATAGGATTTGTCTATATGCTTTGTTAATTTATGCATTATTTTATTAGGGAAAGTCTATTTTCAGAATATTTTTTATTGCACCTATCTAAGGAAATTTGACCCAAATCGAGATTGGGGGCAGGAGGTACACTATTTAGAGGAAGGATGTAGATTTGTAATCTCTGACTTTAAATGTAGCCCAAAAGTTTCAAATGAAAGTTTTACAGAATTATCAATTATTTTCCAGTATTACAGATAGATAAGAGAGATGTTAATCCAATGAATTTTGGGGTTTTCCAAGACCACAATATTATCTAGTTTAGATTTAGTCCTTTGGGAAAAAAATGCATGTGAATTTTGTTTAGTTTTTTTCAGAGAGTGGCAAAACAATATCACATTCAGAATCATTACTATGAGAATTCAAGTGATTTAACTTAAGCACACTATTGCACTTCTTTAAAAACAACTAAATAATGTAGGTCAAAAGTGTGCTGAAATTACTCAATGCCTTGCCAGAAGAGTGGCTTGTTTTATTCTTTTGCAAGACTACCATAATTTTCAAGCATGCTGAGGGGCAAGTCTCCTAATTGCTTGAGCGTCGCTGATCATCTTTTGGAAACACATGATATCATGTCCATAATAGGCAGGGGAGAGCTAAATTAAGTGGGAACACCAAAATGTATCCACCAAACAAAAGGCTCTTCCTCAAACTGCCTCAAATGGAGAGAATCTTTCCTAATATTTTCCAGTAGGGGGAACTAGAGTCTCACCATCCAGCGTTTAGCTGGGCTCGGGGACATGCGTGAGTTCCTATAACCCGCCTTCTAATCACCCGAACAAGCATCAAACAGCTACCAGCTAGCCTGTGATCACACGTGGGCCTGGCCACACCGGCCACACCGGCCACACCGGCGGCACCGCAGACGCTGGCATCCCTTTGATCTAACGTGGCCTTCCTTAATCATCCCCGGTTCTGAATGGCATTCGCTTGGTGGGTTTTGCCTTAATTCTCAGGGTTTTGTCGTCTTTAGGCTGGAATCCGGCTCTTTTTGAGCTTCTATTAGCTCAGTTGGGTTTTTAGCTTTCCTTGAACCTGCGTTTTCCGAATTTCCTTTCAGAGGTGCTAGTCTGGAGGGCAAGGGCTTCAGGCATCTTTCCCTTCCCCCCAAGGTCTCTCATGCCCCGTCCCCATATTAAGCGCCTTCTGCTCAACTCCCTTGCATCCCACAATCCCGCGTCTAACTCATCTTTCAGGGGTCAGAAGGCAACTGAGTAGCAGAAGAGGGGATGCCACCCCTTCCCCTCCTCCTCCCCCCGGGATTCCTCAGGGGGCCATAGATCTTGGCTAAAACGAGCCGGTAGAGGCTACAGATTTCTGTACACCCCCCTCTTTTTATCTTGTGCCTTTTTAACGCCATAGGAAGCAGCCCCCACCCCCCAACCTTTCCGCTCCAAAAGGTGATTATATTTTGTTTCCTTTCCTTTTCTCCCTCCCGCTCAGCTTCTCATTTTGCTAAAAGGTGAAGAGTGTTTGTGTGATTTTAACGGGTAATGAGGCTGCGCCCCGGGTCCTGGAGGATGATCTTTTTCCAGAAAGAGCGTGCATCTCCGGCAGACGGAGGGATGAATAATTAGGAAGGGCTTCCATGAAATCACTCACCGAGAAAATTACCTGCCCATTAAACGGGACGCGGCGAGGAGCAGGGGGCTAGCACCCACCTATCCCCTCCCGAGGCGACAGGGGGTGGGGGCGAGGAGGCGCGGAGTAGGGGAACCAGTTAACCCGGGCCCTCGGCTCCGAATTTGTTAATTTCCGCCCCCCTGGGACTCTCTGCTCTCCAGCCGCCCCCCACCCCTACCCCCACGGCCCAGCGGGCTGGCGCCCCCTGCACCGACGGGTGGCGGAGTGTGGAGGTGGAAGGCTCAGAGCACCCCCTCATTCCCTCCCGCCCCCCTCCCCGGGGCAGACTCCAAGCAGCTTTCATTCCTCCCCTCCCCTCCCGCCTCCTCGCCTTCCCTCCTCTAAGTCCTTCCACCCGCAGCAGCTGCAGGAGGAGGCGGACGCTCTGCTCTCGGGCCCCGGAGCAGCGGCGGCTGGACCCGGGCGCGCGGCTGCACCGCGCCTGGCGGCTGGACTGCGCGCTCCCTTTCTCTCCCGCTCCCGGCTCCCGGCTCCCTCGCCCCGCTCCGCTCTCGCCCGCAGCCGCCCGGGTCCACAGTGGCTCAGAGGCGGCCGTGCGGGGGTGGCCGCAGCCTCAGCCCTGCCCCTCCCACCCTCCTTCCTTCCCTCCCTCCCTGCAGCCCCACCGAGTAAGAGTTCGGATTCTCCACCCGAGTCGTCTTGATTTCCCTTTGCCTCTCTTTGGCAAACCAGAGAGGTGGAGGGAGGCAACGAGGCTGCAAAGGAGAGGCCCGCCAAGTCCGTCCGTCTGCAAAGTGTTGCTTTGACACATCCTTATTATGGAAGTTAAGTAAAAAAAAAAAACTCTGGACGTGGAGCTGCTACCGAGAAGGAGACCGGGGGAAAGGCAACCAGTAGGCAGGCCAATGGTTTTTCGGCAGCGCGCTGGCAAGTTTGTGGAACACTTTCTAGGAATTAGGTCTTTTTCCTCCCCCTTCATCTTCTTGACTTCTGAAGAAAGAACTTGGCTTTGGATTGCAATGGAGCCTGAGGACAGAGGGTTAGACACACTTGAATAATCCCTCCGGCTGGGCTGAATTTGTAGGAAGCCAGAGTGTGGAAATACAGCAGCCTTGGGGGTGCCCTGTTAATTTGGCTGGATCTAAATGTGCCCCATTCAAGACCTCTCCACTAACCCCTTCTGATCTTGCGATTTGCTGTTCTTGACTTTAATTAGCATCTGGGAACGTCTGAACTTTGGACCTACCTCTTTTTTTGATACTTATTTTTGTACTTTTGCTCTCTGGGATTGGTTTCTTAATCTGGATCCTTTTTAATATGTCAAAATGAGTCGGCTGATGTTTACACAACTACTGCTCTGTGGATTTTTATATGTTCGGGTTGACGGTAAGTTAAACATGCTTTTACCCTTTTTCTCCCCCAAAACATTTTTTTCCGAGTCGAACGTGGGCTATAAATAAAATGACATTATGACTGTTCGTTCCTTTTGGCCTGGCACGGGGCTTTTTGGGGGCAGAGATTTTAAGTCTTTTGTCTCTAAACTGCTCCAAGTGGGACGTCTTCGTAGTCCCCTATTGTTGTTATTGTAATTTACTTAATTAATTGAGGAGTTGGCTAATCACTGATGGGCTCTCAATTTTGTTAGAAAAAAATATTGAAGTAAGTGTCTTGAACGAGTCTAGTACTCGTGTCTGCTGTCTCTTTGGTGTTTGCTCTTGTATCTGAACTTTGGCTTAGAAATTCAAGTGAAGAAAAATAGTAATAGACACTCCAGTGAAGGTTCAGTGGGTTAGGAATTTGAGACAGGGCATCTCAGGGATCAGTGTGTATCACCTGCATGCTGCTAAGTGCTCTCCGAGAGGGAAATCAGAATGAGAAATTTAGATCAGAGGGAGAAAACTGTCAAAAGTAAGACTGGGCGAGGCTCCAGGAAGGGGGTGAGGAGATCTCTGGGCTGGCTGCAGGACTCAGCTCAGTCCCCACTGGCAGACACAATGGGGATCTGAAACAGGTGCTGTAGGTGTCTCCCTCTAGGTTGAGTCTGTCTGTCAAGCAGACAGCATTCTGCCTCTGATTCTCTTGTCTTTTGTTCAGATTTGGTTTCCCGGGATATTGTCACAAGATGTCAGTTTCTTGCTAACTGAGGATTGCAAAATCCTTTTTTGTAGCTGTTTTGAATGACGAGTGGAAGTAATCATTAACATGGGTTTTTGTTTGTTCAGAAGAAGAAAGTCGAAAGAACATGTAGTATTAACCTTCTAGGGACTTTAATTTTTACATCAATGGAAAGACTTGGTCTCAAGAGAGGACTAAAGCATGTTTATTCTCCTGAAAATGTGGTTTGTAGTATTTTAGATTTTTAATTACTGTACTTGTAAAGAATCTGAAGAGTGTTAGTCCAAATATTTGAGCCATCATAGTAGCTTGTTGCTGCATAAACTTTCTTCCAGCATTTGTGTTGTGGACAAATTCATTATTTGGGACACTGCCTATTTTTGCCCGCCTGTAGGAGCTAACTTTGTTCCTGGCAGCTGCTGCTGCATGGAACCCAATGTAGCAGACTCGAAAAGGAAGCCTTTCTACAAACATGAGGCGATACAGATGAGTTTACCTACTGTCAAGTGGCTGTTTTCAATCATGGACTACATGAGTACCTTTGCCCTCCAGCAACAGTAGGCAAGGCGTTCATGTGGCCACACTGCTTCTATTTATTTTTCCTCGTATAAGTAGTAGATGTTTTGGAATTAATCACTGGGAATTCTAATTTGGCAATATCTATATCATATCCAATTATTCGCTATGTATTTTCTTCTTCCATACATTTACCTTCATAATACATTTACATTGCCAGAACAAAAAGGGTTTCATAGTTGTCCCAATTGTGTCTGATTATCATGATAAGAAGACTTTGATATAACTTTTTGGATAATATATCCTGGTAAACCATGAATTTACATATTTCAATAGCAGAAATGCATGTATAAACTATATGTTAGACTACAGAATTATCACCAAGTTTTTTTTTTTGAATCAGTGTGTAGCTAGGAGGAATACAATTAAATTGCTCAGTGAAAGTGACAGAGGGAATCAGAAGAGCTTGGTGTTACAGAATGTAATTAACGTACCAGGGTGTTTGGAGATAGAGGAAACAAATGCAATTAAGCAGCTTGCTGGAACAGCAGCAGCAAGACGTTTCTCTCCTGCCTCCCTCCCTCCTATCTTGCCCTCTCTCCCTTCTTTCCTTCCTTCTCCCCTAACCTCGCCCCTCCTGCCCCAGAGACACACCTCGGACCTTTGTTCTGATTTAATATCGTAGGATAAGGGGGAAGTTGGTGTCTGGACCACAGTTATGCAGCAAAATTTGTAGTAATGTAGTTACAAATGCCCAGAGTTGAAAAGGTAATATTAAATTTTTGTGTGTGTGAAACTAGCTTTTATATTTAGCGTCTGCTATGTCAAAAGCAAAGGAAACTGTGAATACTTACTGAATTAGTATGTAAATCAGACATTTGACATTGGCTTGCCTTTGGTTTACTCCAGAATGATGACAACCTCTCCATGGGGATTGTAGAAAATTTGGGATGTAGACAATACTGCCCTCTAGGCTGTTTCAACACACTGGGACTGACTATTCACATATATAATGAGGGGTTTGGTTTGTAGGATCACAGCTTTCTTACTCTTCCAGGATTCTCTGATTTCTGTTTACTTATTATCCTTCTTAGAAATGTGTGTGCATTCTCCCCATGAATTTCAAATTTAGAGAAGCTTGTACCATTTCAAAGATATACTGACTGTGCTTGTGCTAGACCCAGAAATTAATTTTATTCAGTGACAAATGATACATAGATTTGCATTGAAATTTGCTCGGTGGGTTATTTATATGTGCATTTTTATAGTATATGAAAAATGTTAGAGTTTCGCCTCCTCATAGAAGATATGTGCTAATATTATTTATGATTGCTCAGTATCTTGTGTCTGTAGGAATCCATAGAGAATAAATGTTGTTAGTGGAGAGCTACTGACAAACTTTTCTATTTGCGATGTAAATAAAGAGTTTTTCATTTGATATGGATTAATTAACCAAATGCAGGTTTTTCTTTACTATTATATAGGAGACTATGCATTGAGCTTAGCCTTTGTTTTCAAGATTGTCTTTATTTTTAAATGAGCATAGGGTTTTCCAGTCATTTACAGGGAACTAATAGGAACCAGGCAAGACTTTTTAATTACATCTATATCCCATACATTGTGTCAGTTCAGCAATTTTACAATACTTGCCAAAAAACGTTTTTAAAATGAGAATAGTTTTATCTTTAATCCTTGACTATTCTTAAATGAAAATGGCACACGTGATATTTGGGGAGATAAAGAGCGTATGTGCTCGTGGTGCAGATGTATAATCTTATATAGGTTTATACACTTTGCTAAAGTGCTTCTTTCAGTAATGGGCTCATTATCGTAGCCATATGTAGTCCATTTCAGAACTTAAATTGCATATAAGTAACCTGAAATTTGTTCTTCCAACTATGCAGTAATATCACGTTTGAATTGGCTTTGTTTGAATAACCTTTGATTCGAGGCAACATGTGGACCATAAACCAAAAGGATTTCTTAGAACATCAAAAAAGAATATCTTAAAGAAAAAAAAGTCATGATTATACAAAAAGAACAATTCTAGTCATCTCATCCCTGAGCAGCCTGCGTACGATAGCATCTTTGACCATAAAAACGTGGATATGTAAGCACATTGCATAAATTTGGATACACAGATAGTAATGAAGGGAGCTTATGTGTGTGGGATGTGTGTGTCTAGTAATATCCGCTTCCGTATTTCCTGCAATCTATAGGAGATCCATTTACTTCCCAGGTGCACTTTTGGTTTTTGAGTATTAGAAAGACTTTCTTTTTATTTATTTCTCCTCCTACTCCTCCGCTTCTTCCTCTTCCTCCTTCATTTCTTCCTTCTACTCCTCCTCCTCTTTTGGATTTGGAGGAAGGAATTAGGAAAACATTTGGAGAGTGAAGAAGATAGGTGAGGGTGTTTCTAGAATAACAGTTTAGAAAATCTGCATCTAGAGGAGATATGTTAATAATGTTTTACCTTTGAAAATTTTCAATTGGGATCTTGACTTTGTCATTTTTCTTTTACAATACTATTTAGCTTTATGCAAACATATTTTGTATAGATCTTATCTTTTCACAGTTTAGGCAAATAGAAATTTATAGATCTGAGTTCAAGCAGACAATAGAAACTTATAGAGTGCCATTTTATAGATTTATTTTTTTTGGTGAGGAAGATTGGCCCTGAGCTAACATCCTAGCCAGTTTTCCTCCACTTTATCTTTGGGATGCCACCACAGCATGACCCAGTGAGCAGTGTGTAAGTCTGTGCCTGGCATCTGAACCCGCGAACCCCAGGCAGCGTGTGAACCCAACTACCTCACGACTGGGCCAGCCCCTGTAGATTTATTTTAAAAAAAATTAAGTTTTTTATAGTGTCTCCAGGTATAGACCTATTAACCTAAATCAAAACATTGATATTGATATTCTTCTTTTTAATTATTGAATAAAGAATGAATGAATGATTACGTAAAGGTTTGTGTGTGTGCGTGTGTGTGTGTGTGTGTGTGAGGAAGATTGGCCCTGAGCTAACATCTGTCCCAATCTTCCTCTGTTTTATGTGGGACACTGCCACAGTGTGGCTTGATGAGTGGCGCTAGGTCTAGATCTGCCCCTGGGATCTGAACATGCAAACCCCAGGCTGCCGAAGTACAGTGAGTGAACTTAAGCACCATGCCACCGGGCCGGCCCCGATAAAGCCTTTTAAGGGGAAATTCCCATAAACTCTTTCAATGTTTCAGCAGTACTTATTACCTCCTGGAAGTAGGTGTATGTGTGTGTGTATATAAGCAGCTGTGAAGGGACTGACACTTTATAACCTACTTGTAAGCTAAGAAGTTAGAGTGCCACAACTTATGAATGCTGGCAGAAGACGTGAGACTCCTGGGTCAGAGATGATGGACTTCATTAGTCATGTCACAGCAAGCAACATGACTTCATGTTTGTGTCAATTTGCCTTTCTCCTGAAGTCCCTTGGGGGCTAGGTGGTGGGGTGTAGGTAGATGACGCACACACAGTGGGTTAGCCTCACAGCTGAGGAACCCTGAGCTTGGGAACCCAGGTATTTTAAAATGGGCAGTAAGGGAATCTGCCTGACCTTTGCCCTGGAGAAGACATTGTCTTGACTATATTGGGCAGTAGGCAAATCTGCCTTCTGCTCTCAAAGGAGACCATCTCTATTTTGGAAGACTGTTTGCTATATAAACATCCTTGACGAGATAGTTTGGGATAAAAGAGTACTTAGTGCCTCTGCTAGCAAGATGTGTGGAAACATGAGAGACTCAGAGAATTTTAGAGAATTTTCTCCCAACACTAGAGAGGGAGGGATATTAATTTGTTTTTTATCTCTCTTCCACTGAGCTCCTGGGGCAGGGACGTAGCTCTTTCTGTCATGTTTCCCAATGCTTTTCCAGTGCCTAGAGCACTGGATGACACATAGCAGATATTCAAATATTGGTAAAGACATGAAAATGTGCTTATGGAGTGCTTTTGAGGTGTTTATTTTCATAGCTTAGCCCAACACATGACCATTTGAACTAGATCTATTTATTTATTTATTTTTGTGTGTGCATGCATATATGTATATATGTGTGTGTGTATGAGTGCAAGTATATATATATAGAGAGAGAGAGTTATCAAACACATATATTTTGACACAAATGGCGTCATGATTTCTGGTGATTCAGGATTGTGCCTTTCACCTGGCAGGAGATATAGAATTTGCTTCGATATACCTCTTTTCCACCTAACCAAGAATATTTTGTGTTTTTTTATAATGGTGGTTTTCAGGGCCGCTCTTCCCCTCTCCCCATCCTCACACTGCGGTGTTTTTCAGCACACTATTGAGTAGTGTGTATATTTTGACAGGGCACTCCTTCACATGATTCTGATGTGCCTTGGTAGGACCATACACACTCCCTCCACGCTAAGGAAGGTTGGCTTGTGTGATGATATTTAGTCCAGAAATTGAGGCTTTTCTGTACACTTAGGGCAGCTTTCCATTTAAGCTTTAGCAACAAATAAAAATGATTACTCTAGTTCAGAGGTAGAATTAAATAGATTACTTCTAAAATTAATCTCCAAATGCATAGCTGTCTAATAATTGAAAAAGAAGAGGAAGATTAAATGTAATATCCCCAGTAATGGGCATTGTCCTATAATGGGCATTGTCCTACATTATCTGCTGTCGCAGTCATCATGTCCAGGGCCCTGTTTCTCATCACTGACACTAAACTGAGGTATACTCAGGGTATAGTAAGGCAGGTAGGCCTCTCATTATAGACCTTTTGATTTTAAGAAAATAACTTGAAGGAAACTTCACTGGAAAATTTATTTTTTAAAACTGAGATAAAGGCCAATGTAGACACTCTCTAAATTTTGCTACTTAAATATTTTTTCCCTAATAATTTCATTGAGATATAGTTCGTATACCATATAATTCACTCATATAAAGTATACCATTTCACTTTTTTTTAGCATATTCACAGAGTTGTGCAACCATGGCTACATTCAAATTTTAAAACTTTTTTATCATCCAAAAAAAGAAACCCTGTACTGTGATTCCCATCCACCACCCCTCCCCCAGCCCTAGGAAGCCGCTAGTCTGCTTTCTGTCTCTATAGATTTGTCTTTTCGGGCTATTTCTTATAAATAGAATCATAGAATATATGGTCCTTTGTGACTAGCTTCTTTCCCTTAGTCTAATGTTTTCAAGGGTCATCCATGTTGTAGCATGTATCAGTAATTTATACCTTTTTATCGTTGAATAGTATTCCATATCATTTATCCTTTGAATTGAACATTTAGGTTGTTCTCACGTTTTTGCTATTATAAATATTGCTGCTATGGACGTTCGTATACTAATCTTTGTGTGCACATATGTTTCATTTCTCTTGGGTGTATACCTGGAGTGGAATTGCGGGGTCATATGGTAACTCTGTGTTTAACCTTTTGAGGAGCTGCGAAACTATTTTCCAAAGAAGCTGTACCATTTTACATTCCCGCTGGCAATGTATGAGGTAAATATATTTTTTTAATTCACCTTGGAAAGAAAACACTGAATGGCCCTTATGAGTTGGATGTGATGTTTTGCAGTGAAATAATTTTATATTATAATAATAGACTTTAAATTTCCAGTAATCCTAATTTCTAATTCTTTCCGTGATTGTCTTCTGAATCTTCTTCAGTTGCCCTGTAAAGTGTTACAAGTTGAATTAACCCAAATTGAACTTGTCACTTCCAGCAGATACCTCAACAATAGTAAATATAAGTCATAGAATGATAGCATCTCAGAACTAGAAGTTGTTTTTACAATTATGTGGTACAACTCCCTCATTGGTTGGATACATGGAGAACTGAAGCTCAGAGATTTTATGTGTCTTGTCACAGATCACCTTACTACTTAGTGGTGGAGCTGAACCTGAGTCCAGGGAGGTTTTATCTCTATACCGTGCTTCTCTGGAGAGACTCCAGCTTCTCAGCCCTGGAACTCCTTAACAAGAGTTCCAGACTCTTGTTACTGGAGATGACCAGCTGTTTTCTGAATACATTAACAAGAAAATTAACATGAGATACTTTGAGGTTACTCATTTGATTCAACTCATGCTTATTGAGCACCTGTTTGTAAACAAAACAACTTGCTTGGGACTCTGTGAGGAAGATAATGACCTGTTAAATAGTTCTTACCTTCTGGGAGATCACTCTTTAGTAGAGAAGATAACAAATGTCCAAGTCACTAAAACAAAAGTCATATCTGATAGAGGGTGAACGTACACGCAACATAGTCTGGGAACTCAGAGAAGGGACAGATGCTGTCCAGCTGGTGCAGTCTTGGAAGAGTCAACACCGAATGTGTCACTTAACCTGGGCCTTCGAGGAAGAGAGGGGTTTTAATAGGCAGAAGGATTGGAAATTGCATTCAAGCCAAAGGAGAGACAAGAGAAATGGTGTGGAGATGGCAAAGATGTGCTAGTGGAAAGACAAGAAGTCTAGTTTGATTGCGACATTGTTTGTCCATAGGGGAAGAAGTAGATGATGATTATTGAAAGGCAGTAAGTCAACAAACACTACTGAATGAGTTTGAGCAAGTCATTTAACCTTTCTATGCCCCACTGTCCTTATCTATAAAATAGGCATGATAATAGTATCTATTTTACACAGTTGATGTGAGTAATAAATGAATATATAGGAAATATACATGTATATATATTATACATATATGGAAATATGTGTGTATATATGAAAAATATGTGTATGTTATATATATAGAAATTATATATAAAATGCTCTAAATAGTGCCTGGTGCTTAATAAGCACCATTTAAATGTTATTTATTATTTTTATTGGTAGTAGTATTTTTATTATACTACTCCTCTCCTAGTATGGAATAGAAATAAATTTAAGAGGACTTAGGCTATCAGGCTAATTATGAACTACATTTGAGATGTGTTTCATGATAATTTTCCTTTAAACTTTCAAGCATGAGTCTTCAGGTGACTGATTAAGAAGTTTTGTTGCCTCTTAAGAGGACTCGTCTGTGACCACACCTATGCAACTGTGACAAACGCGCTGTGACATGTGTGTTTCCATTGCATCATATGCTGATTACAGAACAAATGGGATTCCCAAGTGAGTGGTATCATGAATGAAAGGAATAAACAAGAGACACATACTCCACATACTACAAATAGGAACTTGTTAACAAATAGAACGTACTTGTATAACCCTGCATTTTGGTTTATGTTGACTGAGTTACATTTTATCCAGAATATTTTTTACTTAGTACTTTTGATATATAAGTACCAAGAAGATAAAGCTCGTATAAGACAAACTTACTGGGTTCTACATAAATACTCATAGTACAGAAAATCTTTTTAAAACACTAGCATTGTCTCCACTCACATTTTTTTCTAGGTAGCCCACTTATCTTTCTTTCATCTAGTATAGATATTAATTCTAATAATCTTTACAACTATCCATTAATCAGATTTGTATAGTGAGTGGTCGTATATATCAGAAAGGGTAACTTGAATTAAACAATATCATTACTACTGTGGAAGGGACACACCTTGGGTGGTCAGAAGCTCTGGACTCCAGTTTTAGGTTTCCTACTAATTAATTGTATGACTTTAGATCTTTAACCAAAAAAAGATGAGATCTGACTGTGTAATCGCCAGCATCTGACTCAGCCTTAAATTCTATTATTGTAAGTAATTTAGTTAAATGAATGTCCTATTGTTTAGTATTATGTTTGAGTACAACCGAAGGAGAAAATTGAGCCTGGGAAGAAATTATCCAAAACCATAAACATCCATCTTTGAAAACAGTCATGGTTTATCGTCCAATCTGCAGGGGTTATAGCCCTGTATTTTGGTGTGGGTTTCATGGCGTGAATATGGAAAATAGGCAAAATCCACTAGTAGTGTAATTCACATCCTCTGTCTTCATTAATGACCAGTGGTACTTATTGTTTCTTTATGAATAAATGGAATTCTAAAAAGTTTAATACTAAGAAAACAATAGTTTTAGGACAGTGTACTTAGTTGATGGCCACTGTAACCAGAACCGTATGTGGCATAGCAGTTTTAGCTCAGGAGAGGGAATTAACACCCACTTTTAAATTTCTGTTGTAAGGATTGATGTGAGATCTCTTTCCCTAGTTTTTAGTCCTAAGCCTTTTTGGAAATGAGCTGGAAAACATAGAATATAACTCAACTATTTCATTATACTGCTTTTCAAGTTTAAACAAGGAACACCCAGTTGAAAACATTTGGAATTTAAAGAATTTGTCCAAAACCTGTGCAACAGTTATAACTAATTAAAATGTTCCTAAGTATGATCAAAAAAGAGAGAACTTTTGACTTTCAAAAAAATTAAATCAAGAGGTTTTCTTTGAAAAGAAAGGGTTATAAATCTTATAAATCGAGGCTATCGCCACACTTTAAAGTTTCACAATGTATATTTCCAAATACTAGCAAATGCTGGAATACAGTGAAATGAATTTGTGTAGGCATATCTGATAACTATAGAATATAGTTTTCAGGGTTACATTAAATTAAGAGAAATTCAGGATGAACCTAGCAACAGGCATTTTAAGTTGTGTTTTATATCCTTATTTTAAAGTGAACTTCATGGTCAAATAACATGTCATTATTGAAAACCGTATTTGTTGTTGATCTATTAAACTAGAAAAGGCATTTCACCTTACCCTCCTTAAACAAGCAACAGTTTGTCTAGTCTAAAATACCATTGAATGTCGATAACTACAACTCAATGCCAACTATGTGACTCTTTCCCCAATCTGAGCACCGGAGGAGAAACTTAGTAAGGAAAATGTAACTTTTTAAAAAGAAAATGCCAGTTAACAACATTCCTCAGCATTTTTTTCATGCAAAATGAACTGTGAGGAGTAAGAACATTGGACCTGATGGTCCCTGAACTACTTGTTTCACTGTAATGACAATCGCAAGAGTTAAAAATTAATAATGAAAAAGTATTTTGATGGTACCTGAGCCCTGCACTCACAAATCTTCAAGCTGTCATTTGGCTGAGTTTTCCAGCCTCCCTTTCTTCTCACAAATGCTGTTTAATAACTTCGTCAGAAAAGAGGTGCTAACAGATTTAACTGGGGAGTTCCTCGTGGCCTATCGTGAAAACATGTAGGTGATTTTGTAGCTAAGTATTTTTTTAAGTGTTTCAATCCGCCTTTGTGATTTGAAAGCCTGGATAACGTCAACTTGTACTACAAAATGAAAGAAGAAAGAATGGGAAAAATATGTACATGTGGGTACAGATTTTGGGCAAATATACCTCTCCCCCGCCCCATACACATGGCCGTAAGATATGAATAAACTTCTGAGTTGTTTGATACCTGCTTTCTGCTCACAATCCAACAGACAACTTTTATTTGAAGAAGAATATTTTCCAGGCTATGAATTATTGTTATACTTTTTTGTTAAACTGTAACACCTGTGATGTTCATCAGTTGGATCTTATGAAACTCTCTCCAGATTTTTGAGGCCCTCAGTAAGTGTATCTTATTGTGTTGAATTTAAATTCCAAGTTTGTCCAACTTTTCTTTTCAGCAAGTTGTTTTTATTTTTCTAAGCAGTAGCTAAACATGGCATGCGAATAAGATGGCTAGGCAATTGCTTTTATAATTTTTCTCTCTCAGGATGCAATTCTAAGCTTTCTGAACATGGGGTGCTATAAGAGTTTATGCATAATCTTTGCATTTGAAATAGACCAAGAGGTGCAAGGACACACCTGGGAGGAGCAGCCTCTATGAACAATAAGGGGTGTGGGGAGGCTGTTGGAAAAGTACAACACTGAAGGTTTGAATGAAATGAATTGGACCAGCATTTGAAACTCTACTATATTGCAAGTAGACAAGCTGATATTTAGTTCTGTGGATTGTTAACATTCACATAAAACAGAATTATTTAGCATTTACTGAATCCTTTTTGATAATCAATTTGGGATCAAATGCGAAAGAACATGTGTCTGGCTTTGTATGACCCCAAATTCTTCCGTTTTCCCTTTGAGCAGATGACATGCCTTCTTTGCTGCCTGATATTGGTTGCTAGGAGAAGTGCACTGGTCTCGTCCCCTCTTATCCAGCAATAAAACTAAAGAGTGTATTGAGTAAGAGAAAGAGAGGCAGAACACAGTACAGGCCATGAATCATGACTTGTCTCCAATATGTCCACTTTGCTCCCATTTTTTTTCCCTTTAAAAACTTTTGTTTTTACCAATGATGCTTTCTTTCAGCCGCTATCTATAATCCTTTCTGAGCCTGAGGGGATGAGGGTTGCTAAAGGGAGGCTGTGCTGCTAAGAGTCCACTCAGAGCAATAATAAAAGCCTTGAGAGTTATTCATGGGGCCACATTAGTGAGAATGCCCTACTCAGTGAATAGCATCAGTCAGCTGCCTTTGAAATCGAGTGATTAATACCTTCTGTTTTTAATGGGGGGGAAAAGCCAGACAAGAAAGGTCTTCATACCACTTTGGCTCTTTTGCAAATTAGATCTTATGCATTGTCAAACCTTTTGACAAAGAAGTTGCTAAATTTTCAATACCTGCAATAGTCTTTTTTTAAAAAAATGTGTTTCATGAACTGTTCATTGTGGCTACTGGCAGATAAAATTGAAATGGGAAAAATATCCCAAGTGAACACTTAGGAAAAAATCAGTTAGCCATTCTTATATTTTGGCAGTGTTTGTGATGACCATCCAGCTAAAAATATGATGTTAGCGATTATATTCAGAATGTTGTCTAAGCTGATCTATTTCACAACATCCAAATCACATTTTTGTTTGTTTGATAAAGAAACTAATTACAATACTCTTGAGATTTTTAGAGAGGCATCTAATGAGAAAGTGTAAAGGGTGGCAGGTGTTTGTTTCCCGTGAGCACTTGGAAGTAAGGGACAATCTGTGATTTACAAAGAAGTTGTTATTTATATATATATTCATGTATGGTTATATCTATAGGCTAGTTTAGTGTAATGGATAGGAGGTGCTATCATTATAATCCCTATTGCCTCTCTGTAGCTTTTGATTACATTGGGTACATTGCGTGGTTCAAATAAAATTGCTTAAGGCTTAGGAAGCTTGTCAATCATCTGAGGTGCAGAGATAGAAAAGCTTCCAGTTTTGGTGGCCTGTTCATGGCAACTAGGAAATGCAAGATGATGCTTTTCCATATTGTTTTTTAGCATGATTCTCATGTCATCCAGGCTGTTAATATTTAGATGGTAAATGAAGTCAAGCCTTAGTGTTTGAAAAATAATTATTCTCATTCTGCTGTTCATTTTACATTTTAAATTTATGTTTGATGTAGCAGCCTGGTCTGGTTCTATATATACTCATGTGTGTTCAAAAGTCTTTACTGTAGTCTGGATATGAGAACAAACAACCTGTAATGGACTCTGCATGATGCTCCCTGAAACCTGTTTTTCACTCCTTGGAAGTGAAATATCTTGTTAAGAAGTGGTAATACCCGAGGGCAATCAGAGATAAAAATGTAACGATTTGGTGGGTGATGTCTAGAGATCAGCTTCAAGTGAGGTCTGATTTAACAGCTTTATTAGTGATATAAGGGAGAGAACAAAATGATAAAGAAATTGCCTATGCCAACATTAGAAAACTATCAGAAACTTCCTCTCCCTCCCACGCCCCCACCCAATGAACATGAAAATGATTTACAAAAATTTAGACAGCAAAAGTTCTTAGCAGAGTAAGAACGAATCCTTTATTTGGTATATAAATGTAGACTAATTCTTCAGGGAAATAATCAGAAATCTAGATATCTAACTAGAGAGAGAAGCCAGTAAAGCAATAAAACTGAAAGGACCCAAGGGAAGACTATGGGAGTGGGGGCAAGGAGAGAATGTGATTCAGATTAGGACTGTTAGGTCCCAGTGTAAAGGTCACGAGATTATAGTGCCCATTTAAGGGGTATTGCATCACTGACTAGAGAGATTCTCTTTCAGTGAACGTGGCTTAAGTGCAATGGAAATACTTCTTTCATTTTGCACTTCACTGCCAGAACCTGAGAGGGAGAAAGACATTTTGGCAGAAGCAGGAGTGAGTACAAAGACAGATTCTTTTAGAAGATTCCTGTCAATTTAAAACTAGAGAAGAATGCACAAATTGTGTCTCTATGTCCTGGCCTATGCAGATGAGAAACAGTATTAAGATGGACCCTATGAAATTTTTTTAAATATTAAGGGAAAAGACTGGAAAAAATGTAACCATATTTAAAATATTTCATCAACCACTTTTCATGACTATGTCAGGAAAACTGGAAAGCAATTAGTTGTGTTTAGGTGGAAAATACTTTTATTTAAAAGTATTGTTGACTTAAATTATAGGAGGTGCTTAATACAAAGTTGCATTTTATTTCAAAGGAAAGGTAACATACAATATGGGTCCACTAGGTAAACAGACAAGAACTGTGATCTTCGACTCATTGGTTGAACAGGATCCAGAACATAATCCTCTTACTCTTTTCAAAATTAGTGAGATCTTATTAGACATGTGCCCTTTGGGAATGCATAATTTAAGAGAAATGTGAAAAATTTGATAGTCTGTGTTCTATAGAAAGCTGAAAAATGATAACAGGAGTGGAAAATAATATCTAAGTGGAAAATAATATCTAAGTGGAAAATAATATCTAATATTCAAATCTTGGCTACATGAGTTGGAATTCTTTTCTGTGTTTTCCTTCTGGTCTTGTTATTTTTAATAAATTAATAGTAGGGAGCCAAACAATATCCTGTACTTGGATTTTAAAATCACCTTCCTGGGTTTAAAACATTGTCAGATGTTAGATAGACATCACATACAAACTAGTACCTGAGCTTTGGTGATTATATAATATCATTAATGATAATCCCAAGAGAACACAGAAAGAATGCAGAGCTGACTGCCAACGCTCATCAGCACCATCCTGTTCTTGTAGTCTTCTGGTACTTCTGTTGTCAGTAAAGGGAGCAGAATACTGTAGCCTGGGTGTCGCGGAACTTTAAGGGCCAGATAGTAAGTATTTCTGGCTTTACTGGCTATAAGCCTTCCCCTATTCCAACTATTCAACTTTGCCTTTGTAGAGAGAAAGAGGTCTTAGACAATATGTAAATGAATGAGCAGGGCTGTGTTCCAACAACACTTTATTTATGGACACAGAGATTTAAAATTTTATTATTTTTTTGCATCACAAAATATTATTATTATTATTATTTTATTTTTTTGCGGAGGAAGATTGGCCCTGAGCTAACATCTGTTGCCAATCTTGTTTTTGCTTGGGGAAGATTGGCCCTGAGCTAACATCTGTGCCTATCTTCCTCTGTTTTCTATGTGGGATGCTGCTACAGCATGGCTTGATGAGCAGTGTGTAGGTCCGCACCCAGGATCCAAACCTGTGAACCCTGGGCTGCCGAGTTGGAGTGTGTGAACTTAACCGCTACGCCATATGGCTGGGCCCACAGAATATGATTTTTTGATGTTTTTTTCTGTCTTTTAGAAATGGAAAAATAAGTTCTTACCCATGAGTCATAGCAAAATAAGAGGTGAGCTAGATTTGGCCTGAGGACTATAGTTTGCTGTAGAATACAAAATATCCCTTTTTCATTAGAAGAGTAGAAGAAAGAAGGTAGTGGGATGGGGCATGGGGCAAATGGCGCCTCATCATTTCTTACTTTTCCTCCTCTAATTTCAAGTTTTAAAAGTAGGGTCAAGTTAACCAAAAGAGTGTTTATAAGGAGAACTTAGTTTGGTGAAATGGTGATTGTTGTAAAACACAACCTCTTAAGTAGCATGAAGGAATCAACTTAAAAAGGTAGTTGAGGGGCGGGCCCGGTGGCATAGCAGTTAAGTTCGCACGTTCCACTTCGGTGACCCAGGGCCCGGGTGCGGACATGGCACCCCATGGCCTGCCATGCTGTGGCAGGCGTCCCACATATAAAGTAGAGGAAGATGGGCACGGATGTTAGCTCAGGGCCAGTTTTCCTCAGCAAAGAGAGGAGGATGGGCAGTAGTTAGCTCAGGGCTAATCTTCCTCAAAAAAAAAAAAGTAGTTGAACTGCCCTTATAAATGAATGCATGATCCTAATACTGTCTTTTGAGAGAGGATTAAAACATATTTTGTAGGTATTTATCTCACATAAAGAGGAAAGTGTCCTGCCATGGGAAAACATTAGATCACAGGAAGGCCTGAAATATTTGAGTAACAACTTTGTGAAGGCACAGTCAGTCTAAACAAGTTCCAACAAGATGAAGTCCTCAGAATAAGGAAGAGCGATCATGGCCACAAAGATCTACTGCTGTGTTTCCCAGCTTTTTGCTGTAAAGTAGCTAAGGCTTTCTTTGATGAAGTCATCTTTCTCATCCATCTGTGTGAAAACTTGTTCTCTCTGCCTTGTTTTTTCAAGGGAGGTGGTGTTTGGCGAATTTGGTAGAGCTTATAAAGGCCTAATTTGGTTTGATGAGATTCACTGGGATTAGGCAGCAAAAATCAAGATGTGTATTTGTAAATGAAAGTTTCTACTGCTTATTATTAATATCTTTATGCATGATGTGCTTTCATTCATAACAAGACATGGGTACCGTATAACATTTTCTTTTGGATTGGGAGAAACTAGCAACCTCTCATTTCTTGAAATTACATGGGCAGTTTAAAAAATTAGACTGGGAACTGAGTATTTAGGAAAAGTATAGTATGTTTGGTATAATTTTTACAGCTCTTAATATGCAGGTAACTCAAAACTTAGATACAAGATGTATAATTTTTCTGGAAATTGTATGAGGCTTTTAGATAAAATAATATAAAAACAGCTAGTTCTTTTTTTCACATATATTTCCTAACGTTTCTAACATGAAACATAAAATAGTTGAGTCGAGGCCATAATCATAATCAATAATCCATGTAATATGTTTTATAGATTATGGAATATATATAATGCATGTATATATAGACATAAGCGCACTCACATGTATGCACACAGATGTATGCATAAATGCTTACACAGATACATAAATGCTTATAATTTAGTTAAAAATTTGCACAACCAAGTTCAAGGACTTTGGCTCTTCTATCCATTTGTCTTAGCATTCCTGTGAGTGAGTTACTGACGTGGAAGCCATCCTTTCTTGCTTTAGATTTTAGGTTTTCCTTTTTTTTTGAGGAAGATTAGCCCTGAGCTAACATCTGCCACCAATCCTCTTCTTTTGGCTGAGGAAGACTGGCCCTGAGCTAACATCCATGCCCGTTCCTCTACTTTATATGTGGGATGCCTGCCACAGCATGGCTTGACAAGTGGTGCCATGTCCGCACCCGGGATCCTAACCGGCGAACCCCAGGCTGCCAAAGTGGAATGTGTGAACTTAACCACTGCGCCAGCAGACTGACCCCTAGGTTTTAGGTTTTTTTAAAAAACACTATGTACTTTGGGATTCTGATTGAATTTTAACATGCGTGCCCATCTTCCTCTACTTTATATATGAGACACCTGCCCCAGCATGGCTTGACAAGTGGTACGTAGGTCTGCACCTGGGATCGGAACTGGCAAACGCGGGGCTGCCAGAGCAGAACGTGTGAACTTAACTGCTGTGTCTCCAGGCTGGCCCTGACTTCCATTTCTTCCAAATCTGCTATTAAGAAAATTCTCTCACAATACTGGGTATCAGAAACGTCTTCAATGTCTTTTATTAAGCTTTCAAATATCAACTGAATAAAAAACTTTGGGCATAGATGCTTTTAGCTTGATAGCAAACAAGCTTTATTCAGTTGCCTTCAGGAAAAACTCATGGAAGTTAAAACACAATACTCTAATGTTTAGTTACCTGGAAAGTTCCAACTGAATGTAAGTAATATTCCCAATAGCCTTGTTATTGTAATAAAAGATTATTGTGTGCTATCTGGTGTGGTCAGCCCCCCGTCCCATAACATCCCAAAGAATGAGTTTGCAGCTCGTCCCAGGGTTAGTGAAGACCTCGAGTGATATTGTTAGTACTCTTGAAAAAGTAAAGGAAACAATGGAGGTGCAGAATATGCCATGAAGAGATAAGTTGATATTTTTTAAAAAATTTCATCTTGTTTAGCTATTTCCTGCTTTATGACTGTTATTATAGTTTAGATGATAGCGCAGGTGGACATTCATTCATTAGTTTCTTCAAAAAGTATTGGCGGGGCATCTGCTTTGTGCTGGATGTGTGTGGTAGGGCGGCGAGCTTTCAGTTTAGTGGGAAAGAGATGATAAGCACACTGAATATGTTTGTACTTAAAATCGAATTTACGTAGTACAAAGAAAAATTACAGAATGTCATGAATACATTTAAAATTCTACAAAATTTAGTTTATGGGGCCTGGAGGCCTCCCTGGGGAAATAATATTTATGCTGAGGCCTGTGGGCTTAGAGATGGTAGTCAGGTGAGGAGTGGGATCTGGGAAGAGCATTCCAGGCTATGAGAAGGTTCTGAAGGGGTGGGGAAGGGACAACCTGACACCTTTGGAAACCTAGAAGAAAGGTAGAGGGCACACTGAGAGCTAAGGAAGGGCAGCAGAAGGCCGGTCCGGATGATGCAGATTATGTAGGTAAGGATTCTGAATTTCATCGCGAGATGATGGGAAGACACTGGAGGATTGTGCTGCTCCTAGGGGACTTTCCAGGCTGGTAGAAAATGTCCAGTGGTAAATCTGAATCCTGCAGAGTGTGGTCAGCAGCTAGCTCACAGGTGGCCTCAAGGGGCTATGAAAGCACATTGGATGGGAACCGCACCATTCTGGGGATGAGAAAAGGATTCAGAGGGGGATTTCTTGGCCTGAGTCCAGAGTAAGATTTAGCTAGAAGCCATGACCAGTCCGTACCGCAGACCAGTTACATTAAAAAGGCTGAGAGGGGAGCCTACAGCTGTTTTCTAAAAGCTCACTCATGTGACATGCATCCAGGGTTGAGAGTGAGAAGGCGGTAAGGAATAACACAGCAAGAGGTTACCAAGGAACTGGAAGTCAGCTGGTGAGACTGGAGGAAAGTGGGTGAAGAGAGGATGAGTTAGAGAGATACCTAGAAGATTGGCAAAAAAAAGTTTCAAATATATGCTGCAGTCAAGGAAGCAAATGAAAGATTGACAAGATCTCCTTGTTCCATCAACTCCTATAACTCTCTTCCTCTCTTTGGGCAATATTTTACTTTACTTGAATTGCAGTAATTTATGTACGTGCTTTATGACTCACACTTCTATTAGGCTTCTTCATGTCAGGAGCTGTTTCCTCCTTACTTGTTACTGCTTCTCCTGAGTAGCAGAGAACGTTACACATAAAAAGTGTTCAATAAATACTTATCAAATTAAATTAAAATGGTCCACTTACTTCAACTCTTCTTTGCTTGTTCTAGACTTGGCAAAAACTGCTCATTTCTCTTGGTTTTGCTGAATTCCTCAATAGTGTGTGCAAATTAAAGATGATCTATTCGTTACTTCCTGAATATACACAATTTATGTATTCTGAATTTGGTTGGGCTATCTCCTATCTATAGTTATGTGATTAAATCCAATTTCTCATTCAGGGATATTCATAATATACACTTTGTATTATAATTGTTAGTTTGCTTAACTAGATGGAAGAGAAAACTTGTTTTCTTCATGCTAACTTTAAAACTTGCAGAAAAATGAATATGCGTATGTTAATACTGTTAAGCTTTCTATTATGTAATGTCAGAAAAGGAAAGAGTCTGAGTTCATTGTTCATTGAAACAAATTCATTGCTTTCACTAATTATCCTTTGTTGTCATAAAGAATTGACTTTATTTTAAAAATTACCATAAAAGGAGACTGTATTAAATTATGTCAATATATTCCTTTCAGGGAAAGGAGATTAAGGCATAAAGATTAGTTTATATAGTTTATAGTTTAGTTTATAAAGAGTTGACTTTATTTTAAAATTTACCTTAAAAGGAGAATGTATTAAATTATGTGCGTTTATGGATTTAAAAGAAAGGAGATTAAGGTATAAAGATTAGTTTATAAGAGTTTGTAAAACAAAATTCAAGCATATGAAAAATTAGTAGTAAAATATATTTTCATATAAAGTGCAATTATATATTATACATATTTTAATAAAATTAATAGTTGAATGCTACTGCTATTTCAAAATATAATAAAAACATATTTCATTGCAGAATAAAAAATGCAGTTTAAACTGCAAAACAATTTAAAAATTTGAGATAGATAAATACTTGAATCAGAAGCTAATCTTAAATAATAATGATTTGTGCTTTCTCAGTCAAATATTTGCATTTTTTTCTGAGGTAAAAGGGAGAGTGAATTATTTTCTATGATAAAATATTTGGAATAATGATTCCCTGATATTCTCATTCCCAGTTTTTCCGTAAGGTTGGTGACCACCAGGGGGATATGGAGGTCTGAATAGCATTATGCTCAGCTGAAGGCAAGAAATGCGTTTCTGGAAAGTGACCAGAATTGTGTGTCTCCCCAGATTTGGGGGGCAGGGGGCTTTCATAACAAAGCTTTTTTTTTTTAAATGCAAGATGACTCTGACTTAATCAAGGTCACTAAATTCATTTAGGAAAAAAACATTCAAGGGAACTGCATGTAAAAGAATAATAATAATCACAATAATGTTTAGTAATATTATCCCATTCTTTCCCTAAGGAGCCTCAAGTGCTTGGCAATCATCTCATTAATTCTCAGACGCTCCCTGGGAAAGAGTAGGGTAATAAATCACAGGTTGAAGAGAAGATGTTTTAAATAGGATATTTAAGAATAGTAGTATTCTTAATACAGAAAGGGTGATCAACAAAGGTTGCAACTCACTTTTATGGAAATAAACTTTTTTTTCATTACAAGAAATGAGTGATCAAACAAAAACATTTTTCAAAATTAATTGTGAAAAATAGCTCATTGTTTCCCTTTGTATTTTCATCTAAACCCAATTACCTGTCATTCCTATGACCTATTTTCAAAATTCCATTAAAGTCAGAGAGTAACAAGATTCTTAGCAATCTTTAGTCAGGTGTCATTTGACTATCGGTGATCAAGATTGAGAGCACCTTAAATGAGGAGTTTCAATCAATGGCCATCATCCATACTATTGATTAAACACTTTGTTACCTTACTAATGGCTCAAATTTTAAACATTTCTTAGAATTGGTTAATTTTAAGGAACAATTAAAAGAGTAAAGTAGTATTACTGTTTGCATAATTAATTGAAAAATTAATGGAATATGAAGGTAAATATATGTGTTTCTCTTTGAAAATAGTGCCTTGTGCTATTATTGAATATACAGATGACCTTTCCACTCTGAGGTCAGAGTTCGAATTAAGCCTTGGGTCCTAAGTAAATTGAGATGAATGGTTTTGGCTTTGTCCCTGGTGTAAAATAGTCTATATCACAAAATCACCATACATCTGTTTTTGCAAAATTGGCATAATTGGCGTTCTCCTAGGATTTTGTTGGCATTGAAGCTGAAGCTATTTCTTACTACAAAGGAAGATTCTTGTCTAGGTCATGGATTTTTAAAACATGTCTATAAAAGTGGTCCAGAATATGTCTGTTCACTTGTGACATGGGAGAATTATGTCTCATCATAATCAATTTGGTAATTGATAATAGCACAGTAACAATCTAATGCATTTATGAAGATGGGAGCACCTTTGGGAAATGACAAGATAAACAGCTGGAATAATTTTGAAGGGGTCACCTCTTTGATCTTATTAGTAGTTTTATAACTATCTTCACTCGATTATATTGAGAAAAACAAAGATTGCCTTTAAATTCTAATAAATTGAAAGATGTTCATATTTACCATAAACTTTAAAATTTAAATGCATAAGTTGATATTATATGTCAAAAAGTATTTGGCAGTGATAACTCTGACAATATTAACTGCAGGTGGGAAAAAACTAGTTTGAAAAAGCTTTTTGTTTCACAGGCTCTTCTGTTAATAAAAAATAGTCTAATTATATAATTTCTCAAAAATTTTATCAAGTATATTAATAGCATATCTATTTGAAAAAGTTCCTTAGCCAGAAAAACTCTCTATAAAAAAGGTGTTTTTACATGTTTTTCCTCTGTAAATCATACAAAATGTGTGTATAATAAGTTAAAAGACTAACAATGGGGAAACTAAGTTGATGTATAGAGGTATATACATTAATGTTAAAGATGTTCATATTTAATTATATAGTTAATCTAGATTTTTTTAGGGGGAGTGATAGTTTGTATTTTTGTTTTTAAACAGTTTTTGGTTGTACAAACAGGCAGTCTGAAGAATTTGTGGGGATGGTTGCTTAGTGTTGTGTGGGAAGATTATATTAAAACATACAATAATTTACCCACATTACCTATCTATTTGTTCAAAATAAAACCACCAAACAAATCTCTAGTATCCTTGCAGTAATTTTGACATTAACACCTGTATCTAGGTTAGCAAATTTTTAAAGTCTTCATTTGCTTTTGGTTTAAATATCATTTTAAGAAAAATGCCTCTTCCTTCCTCCCCTGCAAAACACACACACACAAACACACACACACACACACCCCAAAACAAAAACACAAAACAGCTTCCAGTTGTTGGTAGGCCTTAGCAACTTTTCCAAAGATTTCAAGAATGGTGTCTACTTCCTTATTAGTTGTAGGATTGGATTAACCAAAGTCACTGTTCCCTTTGCAAATCATACTGACTGAAGCCAGAGTCCTTCCAACATACCCACCTAATAGGGTAATTTCTAGTGTGATGGGCACTAGAGCTCACGTCAGTTGAACGGTATACTCAATAAGACTTAGTTTTGCTTATTCTCAAACTATTTTTTTTTTGCTACTTGTACTCAGTATTTTCATTATCATTCTTATTTAACAAAAGTTAAGCCTATGGACAACTGTGAGTGCAAAAAAGGAAGAGTTTTATCCATATGTACTAAATTAAAAAGAGTTGATACATGTGTCTCTAAAATAAACCACTTTTTAAAATTTTTATTTTATTTATTATTTTATTATTTTTTTTTGAGGAAGATTAGCCCTCAGCTAACTAGTGCCAGTCCTCCTCTTTTTCCTGAGGAAGCCTGGCCCTGAGCTAACATCCGTGCCCATCTTCCTCTGCTTGCTAGTGGGACACCTACCACAGCATGGCATGCCAAGCGGTGCCATGTCCACACCCAGGATCCGAACCGGCGAACCCTGGGGCCACTGAGAAGTGGAGCGTGTGAACTTAACAGCTGTGCCACCGGGCCAGCCCCTAAAATAAACCACTTTTGAGTTGGATATGAGTAACAGACTAAAACGATTGGAGAAGATGTCATGGGATTTTTGTTAGAGCATTAACCTGGATAACACATGAAAACAACCAGCACTGTGCTTGGCACAGACTTGGTGCCGAACTGAATATTTGTTTCCTCTTTCCATAAATTTTTTGACAAAGGTCGTCTGTTTTTTACTGACATACTATCTATCTTCAGCTTCAGAGAACAGAGACCGTTAGGAAGTAGGTGTGAAAACCAAAACCACTCTTAGGATAAAATTCCCAGGAATTAATCCTACACGTCATGTTTTCATTCACAGTTACCAGGTTATCTCAGTTTTTGTGAAAGAGGATGTAGAGGATGCTTCAGAACATTTTTTTTTCTTTTTCATTTCATTGATGACTACTTCATATATTGATTTTTAAAATCATCCTTATGTACTAATTTCTTACAGAGTGTATCTGTTTAAGATATAGTCTTCGACTCTAAATCATGCCTAAATCTTTGCTTTATTTGTGTTTCTCTCTGTTTTTATTCCCTGGAACATTTTTAATTGTTCTCATAATAATTACAAGTGTGTATTTGCAAAATTTTCCAAAAAGGCACCATTAGCCTTTGTCGTTATTGTTTTAAGTCTTAACTAGAGGGAAGAGGCTTTCCTATTTTGGAATTCCATTTGTTTCTCTCACCGCTGGGAATGCACAAGCTTCTTGGTTGATATTTATGTTAAGGGTGTGAACCTTAATTTGATATGAGAAAACATATTTTCATGATGAAGGAAAGCTGTCAGTCTTATGTGTTGAAAACAAAGAGGCAAATGAAGACAGCATTTGCGAAGATGTTTCCTTCTGTTGTGCCAGCATTTCCCAAGGGAAGCAATAGAAGCCATTTTGTTTTGACTTTTTAAAATGAGAATAAACAAATCACTCTATTGAGAATAATCTTTGTTTAGATGAACATTGTATAGAGTGAAACATAATCATTTTTTCCTGTTGTTAATATCCAAAGCCTCCAACCAATCAGTCACTTAACAGTGTTATTTAATATTCACTCTAAAGAGAAATGTATCTTGAAAATATAATTCAAGCACATTATTCGTTAGTGGGAGTGGGTAAATAGCATCAAAACAGCCTGAGAGAAGGTAGAATTGGAAATAGACTATGTGAATAAAGACTTCAATGTTTTTGTGAACATTAAATTCAGTATAATTCCACAGTATGATTCACAGCCCACTCTCACATGCTGGTGTGTTCCTAGTTTTCACTGTAGAACACATTATCTGAAATAGAGGTGGGCACACTGCAGCCTGTGGGCCAGATTTGGTCTGTCACCTGTTTCTGTATGACCTACAAACTATAATAATATTTCCTTTTCTTACATTTTGAAATAGTAGAATAAAAATCAAGAGCAGAATAATATTTCCTGATATGTGAAAATTTTATTCAGTCTGATTTTCTTGTCTACAAATAAAGTTTTATTGGAACATAGGAATGCTCATTTATTTACACACAGTCCATGGCTACTTTCCTACTACAAAGACAGAGGTCAGTAGCTGTGACACACATGATGCACAAAGCCTGAAATATTTACTGTCTTTCTCTTTAAAAATAAGTTTCCTGATTTCTGACTTAAAATAAAGGGATGAGACTTGTGCTGTAGTGTGTGCTCTTAGACCATGTATGAAAGTGCTAAATTTTAAGACAGAAATAGACAAACTGGAATTCACTTAAGCAGACCACTTAGGAGAGAGGAGGAGGGCTGAGATGGGTTTTAAAACATGATATGAGGGGTCGGCCCCATGGCCTTGTGGTTAAGTTTGGTGTGCTCAGCTTCAGTGGCCCGGGTTTGGTTCCCAGGCATGGACCTACACCACTCATCAGTGGGCATGCTCTGGCGATGACCCACATTCAAAATAGAGGAAGATTGGCACAGATGTTAGCTCGGGGCAGATCTTCCTCAGCAAAAATAAATAAATAAATAAAAAATAAAAAACAAAAAACACAAAACATGATATGAGAAATGATTGGAAGAATGATGAGGCTTTGCTGGAAAAAGCTGTTGATTGGGATCTCAGTTACCTTCAAATATCCACTATTAAATGGGAAAATTATTAGACTTGTTAGATTTAACACAAAGGGTTTATAAAGTTGGAGTTAAGAGCAGTAGGTGGAAATTTTAGTGAAACATATGTTGATTCACTGTAGAAAGACTAATAAAATTATACTATGATAATGGAATCTTTTTTTTTTTTTTGGTATGTCAGTGATTTCTAATGCATCACTTATTCAAGCATAGGCTATTTAAACACTTGGTCAAAGTGTCTGGCAATGGTTAGATTGAAAGACTTTCTTATTTTCTCATTAATTATTTGAGCAAATAATCATTAGCCACCTCCCTTGTTTCAAACACTCTTTCAGGCACTGGGGTTAGAGCAGTGAGCAATAGGGACCAAGGGCCTGCTCTTCTAGAGCTGTCATGCTGGAGTCCTTGAGGGGACGAAAGACACTATTCAAGCAATCGAATCAATTGTTAGATAATTTTAAAGACAAATTGGTGTTGTGAGGGTGCAATATAACATTATGACTGTGCCAGGGAGGCCAGGCCTTCTTACACAGAGTCCTCAGGAGAAGTCTTCTTAGGAGGAATTGTTTGAGCTAAGACTTGTATAAGTGTTAGCCTTGCAAAGATCTGCAGAGAACACATTCCAAGAGAGGGAAAGGCCCAGGAAAAGCCCCTAAATTGGAAAAGAGCTTGATGTGTTCAAGAACCAGAGAGGAAGCTGGTGCGATAGAGCTGCCATTACAAATAACCACAGACTTCCTCACTTAAAAACAACAGAAATTAGGAGCCAGGGGCTGGCCTGGTGGTGCAGCAGTTAAGTTCACACGTTCTGCTTCAGCCGCCTGGGGTTTGCCGGTTCGGATCCCTGGTGTGGACATGGCACCTCTTGTCAAGCCATGCTGTGGTAAGTGTTCCACATATAAAGTAGAGGAAGATGGGCACGAATGTTAGCTGAGGGCCAGCCTTCCTCAACAAAAAGAGGAGGATTGGCAGCAGATGTTAGCTCAAGGCTAATCTTCCTCAAAAAAGGAAAAAAAAAAAACAGAAAGAAATTAGGAGCCACCCTCATGGCCCAGTGGTTAAGTTTGGCACACACTGCTTTGGTACCCTGTGTTTGGTTCCTGGGCATGGACCTACACCACTCGTTGGTGGCCCTACTGTGGTGGTGACCCACATATAAAACAGAGAAAGATTGGCATGGATGTTAGCTCAGGGCAAATTTTCCTTAAGCCAAAAAAAAAAAAAAAAGGAGGAGGATTGGCAACAGATGGTTGCTCAGGGTGAATCTTCCTCAGCAAAAACCAAAAATAAATAGCAACAGAAATTTATTCTATCATGATTTGGGAGGCCAGAAGGCCAAAATCAAGATGTAGGAAGAATCTTTCTGATATAGATTGAATTGTGTCCCCCTAAAAAGATTTGTTGAAATCCTGCTGCCAGTACTTCAGAAGGTGGTCTTTTTTGGAAATAGAGTCTTTACAGACAGAATTAAAATGAGGTCATTAAGAGCCAGCCCTGAGGGCCTGGTGGTTAAAGTTTGGCACTCTCACTGCTTCGGCAGCCCGGGTTCGATTCCCTGTTGCGGAAGCACACCACTCATCAGTAGCCATGCGTTGGCAGCAGCTCAGATAGAAGAACTAGAAGGACTTACAACAGGTTATACAGCTGCGCACTGGGGCTTTGGGGAGGGAAAAAAACAAAAGAACATTGGCAACAGATGTTAGCTCAAGATGAATCTTTCCCAGCAAAAAAAACAGAAACAAAACAAATGAGGTCGTTAAGGTAGCCCTAACCCAATATGACTAGTGTCCTCATAAAAGGGGGAAATTTGGGCACAGAGACACAGGGAGATCTATGTGAAGATGAAGGCTGAAATTGGAGTAACACATTTACAATCCAAGGAATGTCAAAGGGTTTTCAGCAAACCACCGGAAGCTAGGAGAGAGGCCTGGAATGGGTTCTCCTCTACAGCCCGTAGAAAGAATCAATCCTACTAATGTCTTAGGTTTGGACTTCTAGCCTCCGGAACTATGAGACAATAAATTTCTGTTGTTTAAGCCCCCTGTTCGCAATACTTTGTTCTGTCCACCCTAGGAAATGAACACACCTACCTTGCCTCTTTCAGCTTCCCGTGACAGCACGTATTCCTTGGTTTGTAGCAGCAGAACTCCAATTTCTGCCTCCATCTTTACATGAACTTGTACCATGTGTCTCTGTGTGTCTTTTTCTGTCTCTTATAAGGACACTCGCATCAGGTTTAGAGACCACTGTAAACCAGTATGACCATATTTCCATCCTTACCTTAGTTCCTTCTACAAAGACCCTGTTTTCAAATAAGGTCACATCCTGGGGTTCTAGGTGGCCATGAATTTTGAGGGGATGCTAGTCAACCCATTGCAACTGATATATCCAGAGACTTGTCAGCAAAGAGACAGGGTGGTACAGAAGAATGGAGGGAAGACAAGAGATGGAATAGACAATGCATTGTAGGTCCTGGTGAGAAGTCTGGGATTTATTCTAAATATGAAGACAATTACTTGGAGGATTTTAAGCACAGAAGCAGCACAATTTGATTTGCATTTAAAATGGCTGTTGTGTAGAGGGTGGGCTGTAATGGGACAAGAGTGGAAACAAGGGGAAGCTTTTTTGACCCTTCTGGAGAGAGGTGCCAGGTGCTGAGCACAAATGGGAAGAAGTGGGGCCAGGTTTGGAAGACATGCTGATGGACTGGATATAACCAAGATGTTCATGGGCGGTGTGTTACAGAGCAGAGAGAAATCATGGGTGCTTTCCTTGTTAAGTTGCTTGTTGGCTTATTTATTTATAACAGTACTAGCAGACTATAAATCTTTCGAAATCTGCAGAAGGTTATATTGTGAAAAGAAGGTCTCCCACCTAGCCCTATCCCATTCTCTAGTCTAGAAGCAACTACGGTTGACAGTTTTACCTACATCCTTCTGAGCAAATATTCCATGTAGAACCTTCTCATTCTAGGTTGACATATATCTCCTTCTAAACTAGAGCTATTCTTTTTCCGTAAAATCCAGTTAACGAGCAAGTTTCCAGACCAGAGAAACTTACTTTTTAGAAACACCTGTTCATTCAGTGAAATATGTCAGTAAACTCTAAAATAGGATGGAATAAAAATGAAACCAGTAGTTCTAGTATAAATGTCCCTTATAATTTTTGTCTAATGAATACTTAGGAAGTTAACTAAACTTCACAGCCTGAGCTTTTTGACTAGAAATAAGAAAAGCACCTTCTCCCCCACTTGAAAAACTCATAAATGAAAAATGAAATGGATTCTTTCCTCTGTTGTTTCTCCTCCCATTCCTTGGAAATGAGTGATGGTGTTTTGGAAAGCATGTCATTAAGCAGCTTGCCCGAGGGGGTTGGAGAGTCCATTTGAGGTGAAGGCTGGGGTTGGTGGAGTGTGTAGATGCTCCCTCTTGTGAGCCACCGCTGTCTTTGTGTCTGGTGCAGGGTATTTCTAGGCCACTTAAAAAGTGATTAAGAAATTATCAGCTTCAAATTACAACCATGAAGCTGAGCTGTGTTCTGCTAATTTGCCTTCCGTATAAATAACAAGTCTGCTTACTTCTCCCCATCCTCGCATGTCACCATCATTTCTTATCTCCAAGAGCTTCCTAATTCATGTTCATGCTTCCACAGGACTCTTAGAGTAGCCAGGGTAGTTTTTGAAAATGTGAACCAGATGGTGTTAGCTTTCTGAGGTGTTTAGAATACCTCAGAGGATTCTATTGCACTTATGATAGGATTGTAATCAGTAACATGGCCTTATAAGTTCCTACAAGGTATTGGCCCAAATTACCTAGCTTTTACACTTTATTCACCTATTCCTTTCCTTATCCTATACTCTAGCTACATTGATTTTATTTCAGTTTCTAGAAAATACCAAAGTCTTTCCCATCCAACAGAGACTGCCTATGTTGGATACTCTGCCAGAAATGTTCCTTTCCAGTTCTTACTTTGACTAATTCCATTCATCTTGCAGGAGTCTGCTTAAGAGTCATTTACTTAAGGAAGATTTTCTTGCCCAATAATCCAAATTAGTTCTTCCTATTACTTCCTTCCTATGGCATTTATCACAATTTTTAATCATATACTTATGTATTAAATACTTATATACAACCAGAGAGTAACATCCACCAGTCTCTGGTTTGTTCACCAAGATATACCCAGTGCCAATCTGGTAATAGTGCTCAACACATGTATTTGTGAATGACAATATTTTACGTTTAATGTGTACTAGAGATTGTAAACATTCATCGTCACTAAAGGTTGTGTGCTTGGAGGCTGTCCCCCACGTTAATCTGTTTCTGTTGAAATTCAGGATTGCATTTATATTTATTTAGTATAAATATAAGACAGTGAAGTTCATTTTTTTTCTGGAAGAACTGTTAGCTGTCATGATTTAGTTCATCGCAATGATTACCAGAAGTCAAAGGGTAATCATTTAAAAAACATGAATAGGACATGAATCTGCTAAGCCTTCATTATGTCTGTAATATTACAACTTTTGAGTGGTTTTGTAGATAGGTTTTGAGGAAAATGCTTAATAGATATGAAAACAATTGCCCTTTAAAAATTATAGCAAACAAGTATTTAATCCAAAGGGGGTTAATAAATTACTCAAGGGAAAAGGGTGGTAATTATATTTAATCACTATCATTAAAAATAGTCTTTAACAGGTTGAATGCTTTCAACTCAGCATTCTGAATACCAGGTAAACATCGGCCATTATTTTTCTAATGTTTACTTTGTCATAAAAAATGAGCGGAGTGAGCGGAACACATTTTTATTTGCTAAGAGAAAAAAGCATGCTGTTTCTGAAATCACCTGTAGGGTGAAGTAAATATTAGAGGAAGTCGTCTTTATAATTGTTTAAAATCCATTGAAAAGATTGCTTTTCCATACAAAAGAGGGGAAAAGGTTGTGAGAAGCACATTGCAGAAAACACAGATCAATGGGACAATATGATTAATTTGAAGTTAAAGTAGGGAAGGTCTCTCATTTGTCACCCGGTGCCAATTTGCAGTAACCCTTCGCGTTTCATCAAAGGGCTGCTTGTGAACTCCGTTAGAGCAATCAGCCTTCCTGGAACTGAAACCTAGGGCCTTCCTGAGTCCTCTTTGAGAGCACGAAGTCCCCGTGATTAATCTTCTCTTCTGTCAACATGAATATTAAGCGATTTCCTCCCTGGTGCATTATTAAGTTGTCTTATTTAATGCTACTTTCTGAGGACTACACAGCTTGACCCTCACGCTCAGGGTGAACAGATACGATTGTCCTATGGGCATGGTGTTCTCCTTAAATGTGAAATGATGCAGAGTCCTGTAGCTTTATGTCTAGTTGGAGATTATGACCTGAAAATAGACACAAAGAAAGAGAGTAGATGAACTTTGTTAACTAGATTGTACATTTTAACTTATTTAAAACTAGCTATTTTGATAACCACTGTTGGTGTATCTTGCTTTATACAAATATAAAAGTGTCTTAACATTTCCATTACAAATGAAAATCCTGTGTAGTACAAATGAATGCATTCTCATTAAACAGGTAATGTTACTATTTCATTTTTATCCCTAGCGCTGTGAACATTTGTGAATTATAAATCCAGATTTAAATTTACATGCAGCATAAATATTAACGTATGTTCCGGTTTTCACAAGTACTAGTATGTGATGTAATGGCCTTTTCTGTTCTTCCTAGCTGTGAAGACTACCTTTAAAATGTCACGGTATCATCGTAACTTCTATTCTCTCATCTTCCGTTGCTCTAAGTTTCAATTTTAAAATATGCCCTCTTCCACCTGTACAGTAACTCTAGGACGAGAAAGGAGTAGGAACAGATGACCTTTTGTGTGTTTTGTTTCCTTGTGAATGTCTACTAACATAATTAGTTACATTCCTGAGAGGGTCTTTGTATTTATCTGTTACATTTTGAATGAATCAAGTCATACTCTTTTCTAACACATTTGAATGTTTATTAGTTCAGCTGGTTTGCCGACAGATGTTTCCTTTAGGATAGAAGAAGAAATGATACAGCTAGTTCCATTAAAAAAGAAAAAAAGTCATGCCCTGGATGAGTTCATAGCACTATGTTTCTCTCTAATTTTTAGAGAAACCCTCCCTAGAGAAAGCATCACCTTTATTGTTTTTTGTTTTTTTCTGTGATGTATTTTGGTCACTGGAACATTACCTATAAAGAAATAAATGATGAATGAATGAATGAATGCAATCCCCTGTCGAAATAATGTTATTTCAGCACAGCATAAATGTCCCTAAGGACAGGGTGCCATCATGGTGTCCAAACCTTTTCCTCTAAAGTAGGTATTCCTTCATGACTGTTTAAAGTGCTGTATTTTTGTTTACCCAGTATTGAGAGGAAAGACTTAAAATGTCAAAACTTCATATTTTCACTCTCTTCAAATAAAGGTTTCAGAAAATGGAAAATGGGTCATAAATAGAAGGGGGGAAGTCACTTTGCTTGTGGTTAAGTGATAAATACACACATGTATATACAGCGCATCTCTTTATATGTTAGCATAATAATTTATATGTTAGCATTCTATATTAGCATTGCAGAATGACCAGCTAAGTTTACCGGCAGTCATATCTTTCCTTCGTAATTTCACTTGAGAATTTTTTTTTTGGTCATATCTGTATCTGAAGGTATAGTGTGTGGAATGTTACATAGAAATAGGATACGCAGATAAACATCCCAATGAATTTCAGTAATAAAGGAAATGGGGAACATCAGTAAGGTTCTAAAGTGAAGAGTAAAATTTTCCCTCTCTCACCAAGGCTCTCTGGTGCGATGATTGAGGATTCTTGTCCTTGTATTTCTGTAGGATTTAGAAGCAAGTGCGGGAGGGGTGCTCTAAGATAGTCACTGTGTCAGGCTTGGGACTTCGTCCGTGTCATCAATAACCTCCTGATGACAATGACTAACAAAAAGTAACTTTTTTCTTGATTTTTATGGTAATGTATACACCAAAATGTGGTCTACATATTTCCTGTGGGAGGGATGCTTTGATTATGCTCTGTTACTTCTTCTGGCACACTAATGGGACTTAAAATTACTGTTCTTTGCTGAGGTCAGGAAATGATAATAGTTTGAAAACAGTTTGAAAAACTTAAGCACATTTTGATATCTTGCAGTTTTATTTAGAAGGACTCATTATTTTTTCATAATTTACTTATTTGACTGTCTCATAGTATGTAATATATAAATTCTATGTTCTTTTTCCTATACTGTGGTTATTGTACCCATTTTACTGTGCTTTCTTGTGCTTCTTGCTTTGTGTTATGAACACTCTTCAACTTTTTACGGATTAAATTAGACTGGTTCTCAAAGATAATACCTAGTTTCAATGTTTAAAAGTTGTTTGGGAGAAGGGAGATGTTTTAGCATATATGGTTCAAAAACATCCAACAACTTGTGTTTTTGGGTTTTTTTTTTTGCTTAAAGTTTGCTTTTCTAAGTGATAGAGATTTTAAAAGGTAAAGAACACAAGTAAAACTGGGAAGACGACAGATTGTCTTTCTTCTCTTATCAAGCTATATCACCAACCACATGTAAATTATTTTAAAATGAAGCTATATGAAATCTTTACAAATGATTATCTTAAAAATTAAGTAAGACTTTTCAAATAGAGGTTAATTATAATTTATGATATAAATAAAGTAGCACTTTGCATCATACATAACTCACTATCATGTACAGATAAATCCACATGAAACATTAATAATTTGCCTTAATTAAAACTGTAGATGTGGCATTTATAGACAATTTTGAGTTTTGAGTGTGTTTCTTCTCCAAAAAACTCAAAATTATGAGCTTTCACTTTTGCCTTAAATATTTCAGCAAACTGATATCTATCAGTGCACATTTTGTGATGGATTATTTAGGGGAGGAAGAATATTTTTTCCTTCCACCCTTCTAAGTCCTTGCCTGGGGCTCCATAACAAAACACAGATGAAGAAAAGAAAAGCATACACATTTATTTGATGTAAGTTTTACATGATACGGGAGATTTCACAAGGAAATGAAGACCTGAAGGAGTGATTAAACCTAAGTGTTTTTATGCTAGGTTTGATGAAGAGTGAAAAGTCCTGGGAAAATGTGATGGGACAGAGTATGAAGTAAGTGTAGTAAGCTGGTGGAAGCTTAGTACCACCTGTTCCTTCCGATTCCTCTCTGTGTCCCTCAGTCTTCGGAGAGAAGCATGCTCCTTTCCTCTGGGTATAAGGAGGGCACCTCTCACATGAATGTCTTATGAGGGTCACAGAGTCCTTCCTGCACCTGCCATTTCTTAAATCCTTTACCTTAAAATATTCACTATGCCAAGGTACCCTATTCTGGGGTAGCATGTCCTGAACGCTGCCAACTATTTAAAACTGGTGATGCTGAAGTTTTTAGGGAAGGGATTTGATAACGGGGAGCTTCAACGATGGTCCTGGAACACCTCACTTAAACCAGTACTCTCCTGATAAACGTACTGTCTCCTAAAATCTTAGGCAAAAACCCCACACAATGACACGGCACATTTGAAATATATATTTTTGCCTTTTGAAAAATAGAGCACAACATTTTCTATTATGTTTTGATAACCTTGAGTATGGTGGATATGCATCTGTACAAACTATTTAAATTCTTGGATTTCTCATCTGTAAAACAGGGATAATTGTACAAAGGTTGTACTTAGAATGAAATAAAATAATCTCTTTTAAGTGACTAAAAATTCAACGAAGTATAGCTATATTGATCATTTTTATTGTTATTATTGAAAATGAGCTATTTATTAAACATGTACCTATACCAGGGTACTGTGCTAGGCCTCAAAAATGGTAAGTTAAATCTTGCAGAAGAAATAAGATCTATATAAAGAACTAAAATTCTAGGACAACAATTGATAAAATGTTTCCTGTACTCTTGTATACAAATTACCAGCAAGCCTGGTCAATTCTGAATTCAGTTCTGGTGGGTGATTGCCGGGTGGGTCTTGGCACTGAGAGGTCATTGGTAGAAGGTTAGGGGAGAAACGATTGGAATTAGCTGGGACTCTGGTAACATGGAAGCTGGGGCTGTGGTACTTCATCAACCAGATCTTCCAATCTTATCTAGATTTTCAAGGATTTTTCTCTTCAGAGTAGCATCTGGTCTTCTGGGTTGTTCCTTTATAACATATATATTCTATCATATACCTATTTTCGTATTCATTGAGGGTCGTTGTTTTATCAGAGGTATTGCAGCTCTGATGGGGTAGTCTTTGAATTTATAGGTGGCTCAGCCCAGTATGGTCATTCCTAGATGTTCTAGAATCTCTGCTGGTTTCTATCTTGACTTTCTCCTTGAGGCCAGGGTTATGAAAGTGGGCTTTTGATCAATGCTGAGTTGGTTATAGGAGCCTCCTTAGCATTTAAGGAAGCACATGACATGTCTGCTTCAGATATTTTACTGTGCGGAGGGAAAAAGGGGTTTCATCAAAGTGCCAGGGCCCAAGCCTCTGAACTCCTTGAGGCTGGGACTTCCTCTCTCTAGCACAATGCCTGGCACATAGTATAGAGTAAGCATTTGTTTCAGTAATTAATGAAATTACTGATAATACTGAGCTCGCTGTTTTCATATGAGAGGCAGTTAAAAATACTTTACGGGGCTGGCCCAGTGGTGTAGTGGTGAAGTTCGCACACTTGCTACTGCGGCCCAGGGTTTGCGGGTTCGGGCCCTGGGTGTGGACCTGTTCATCGCTTATCAAGCCATGCTGTGGCAGCATCCCACATACAAAATAGAGGATGATTGGCACAGATGTTAGCTCAGGGCCAATCTTCCTCAGGCAAAAAGAGGAAGATTGGCAGTGGATGTTAGCTCAGGGCCAATCTTCCTCACCAAAAAAACCACAAACAAAACCCCAAAAAACTTGATAAACCATATTGTTTTTTGACTGATAGACCTCATTGCAACACCGGAAATAATTATATTCTTACAACTCCATTTGCCTTTATTATTGAAAAGAAGACTGTCGTTGAGTAAAGCTGCTACTCTTTAGCTATTGAACGGTTAATGTACCTCCAGATGTATTTGAGAACCTACAATACAAAGACAACTTTCTTAGCTTTTATCCGTTAGCTGATGCTTATGTTTTCATGAGACGCTTTGTCTCAGGTACTCAGCTGGGTATATTACGTATATTTGTTCATTTTCTTCTCATAATATGGGGTAGAAGCCATTATCACCATTTTACACCAAAGTACTGGGAGGGTTAGTAACTTGCCTGCAGTTACCTCACTCCTAAGTCTGGGTCTCAAATTTGAGTCCAGAGTCCATGTTCCTAAGTGGCCCTGCTGTGCTGTCTTATATTATATGGTACCTTAGAATTCAAAAAGTGCAGTTTATATGTATGATCTCTTTTCATCCTTAACACAGTATATAGAAGCAGGTAAACTTTTCAATCCACTTCATAGAGGAAACAACTGAGGCTCAGAGCAGTGGCTGTGAGCCTGAGCTGGGTCCCGAAGTGGGTGGTTGTATCCACTGAGTGGTTGTGTGTCGCCACTATCTTAGTGCCGAGACAGAGAGATGGCTCGTGTCTCTCACTGCCTCCCAATTCACCAGTTCTGGGAGTTTCCCAGGAGACCCAATGCTGTGGCCCTCTGCCTTCTCCAACTGGCTTTCTCTGGTTATTTTGGACACTCAGAGACCCAGCCACCTAGAGGCCCTGTCTTCCTTATGTAACGTTAGTTAGAATTGTGAAAACAGATTCCACATTCAGATGTTTAATCCCACTTTTATACTTTAGGTTATGCTTTATGAAAACATTTTGACGTTTTCCTGTTTCATAAAGTTAATGAGATTGACTTATTAGGCGTTCTTCACTCCAAGATAGCCTCTGTTCTAGATTTAAGGATATTCTTTGCTAATCTTCAGGTTTTTCTAACAGCAGTCTTCTTGAGGCCAATTCCTTATTTGGCCACGTTGAATACTTTAATCTTTGTATTTATGATGCCTTGAAATTTGAAAGAAAAATGTTAAATATTATCAAGACCTACTATGTAAGAAGTGTAGCTATAAATTAATGAAACCAATCTCATCAGCCTCACGTGAAAATCAATTCCACCTCAAAGTAGTTCAATACAGTGTTTTTCTTTATATGTCCTGGGTTTTTATTTGTTTACATTTTTGTTAATTACTGTATCTCCAGAATGATGTTTATTCCACAGGTAGTGCTGTCCAGTCTCCTCGTAGGGGAACATTTAATTTGGGACTTTAATTATGGATCACAGTGGAACTTCCATGGGAGTGAAAGTCACTGCTAGCCAGAGGCTATATTGTTTATATTACATATGTTCCAGTGAATAAATTAGTGCTTTGTTCTGAAATTCAGAATCTTATTTTAAGAATATATCTATTAACTAAAGTTCTCAGTATGACTTTATGATGATTAGACAAAACTCCTTTAATCCCGTAACATGCAGAGGGTAGCTCTTTGGAGCATGCAGTGTTAAATAATATTCTCACCCAAGTTTGTTAACCCAAACAGAAGACAGATTAAATTGTAAAGCTCACTTGACAAATGAGCACATTTTGCTCCCTGACTGTAGTTTTCTTCTCTTGGCTTTTGTGTCCAGTGTTTCTTCCCAAGCAGTGTTATGCAAATGAACCAATTAATGATAGATGAAATGGTCTTCCTACCTCCAGAGTGTGTAACTGGAAGGGCAACACCGTAAGTCACGTACCTATTCAGAGGATTCTATAGGCCACTGCAAGGGTCTGATTAGCTTGACTGTGGAAGACAATCGCAGAGGCATCTGCTCGGTTAATTTTGAGAGAAAATTTACCAGATGGAGCCTGAAGATTTAAGTGATTAGAAGGTAGTAGATTGGAATACAAATTGGATTAAAAGAAATTAGATTGATATAAATCGAATTGAGTCACAACAGTTTGTGTTGTTCGTACCAAGGGGCAGTGGATTATGGGAGAAGCAGATGCTCCAATGAGATAGGAATTAATGTGGCTTTGACAGTCCATCTGCGAAGGTCTGAATATCGAGTACATCCCTAATCTCTCTCTCCATTTATCAATGCCATAATGTTAATTAGTACTTCATTCATTAAGTTACTTACAGAAGAAAAAATCTCACCCCTATACCCTCTCTGCTTGAGAATTTGTTATTCTGCCAAGAATTGGAAAGCTCTCTTCAGCTGAGCTAGCTACAGTTGACTGTGAGGGTCCCCATGCATACAACTGCCTTTGGCAGAGTGCAATAAACTTGAAAATCCTTGCTCATATATTTCTCTTCATAAATATATGGTTATATGAAGTCTTGCATTAATGAATAGGCACAGTTTCACTAAAAAAGAGTGGCTATATTTATCCGATAATATAATTATATATATTCTACATTCTGGTTTTTATAAGGTATTCACCGGAGTTGCATGTTCTGTTTAGTGACTCAAATGTTTGACATTAATGTTGAGTGGCAGATTCCTTCTCGAAGGGAAAAATAAGAAACATTTTGTTTTCATAATAATGTGACTGTGTTTATTATACCCATATATGTATGTGTGTGTGTGTGTGTGGTGTCTATGTGCTAGTTTATGGAAAATTGCAAGTTACTGACACTGTTGCCCATTTTGGTGTACAGTATTTGGACCTGATCATTAAAGAAAAAAGAATGAAACAAAAGTAAAAGAAACACTTCATTTTAAATGCCTGTGATTACATTGGGAATATGACCCTTTAAAATCCAAGAGGTATTGACATGGGAACCTCATTATTACGCCATTGGCCACATCAGTGAAATTCAGCATAAGGCTGTTCTGTCTTGGATCTCATCCAAGGGAACTGAGCCAGTGGAGATCCAAAGGTGATCTCACCTCTAAGTTAGCCCAAAGGTGTGGACTCTAAGGACAGCTATGCAGAAATGCCCCTGTGTATTAATAATAACCAGGCCAATACAACTTCTGGAGACTAAAGTGATGAGATGGGCAAAAATGGAACATTGAATCCTGCGATGCAAGAAGCATATCATTAAAGGTTGTGCCAAGTCATTCAGAAATAATCAGAGTACGGGCAAACATGGGCTGCCTGCCAGTGTGCAAGCAGGAAAAATTTCTATTTTTGTTATGTGGAGGAAGGCAGTGGCTTGTGCAAAAGTGTAGTAAGTGTTTTAAAATTTTTGGTTTACTGAAGAAAATTCTATGGGCAATGAGGTCTTCTTCAGTTAATATTCTTAATGTAGGAATAAGGTATATATAGATATGATATATATATCTCCTATATATATATTTGTATAGCTGACCACTCCTCCCACAGGCTGACCTGGGGCTTCTCCTGCATCCTCTTCAGACTCCAACGCTAGGATACCTTTTATAGTCACCCTTAATATGTTTTAATATTTTTTTGAGGAAGATTAGCCCTGAGCTAACATCTGCCACCAATCCTCCCCTTTTTGCTGAGGAAGACTGACCATGAGCTAATATCCATGCCCGTCTTCCTCTATATTTGGGACAGCTGCCACAGCATGGCTTGACAAGCGGTGCATAGGTCTGCACCCGGGATCTGAACTCACGAACCCTGGGCTGCTGAAGCAGAACGTGAGAACTTAACTGCTGTGCCACCAGGCCAGCCTCTAGTCACTCTTAATATTGACTAAAGAATCTGATGCCCGTATCTTCTACTTCAGAAATAACTGCCATCTAGGAGCCAGGACTGAACCTGAGGTCTGTCTGAATCCAGAATCTGTGCACCATCTGCTTAAGTCCTATGTTTCAATATTGTGTGTGGCCCATATTTCTGTCTACTCATCGATACAAATTGATCATCATGAAAGAGTGTATGAAGCTAGATTCCAGCAAAATTTAGAAAAGAAGAAGAAAAAAAGTTAAGATGTAAGCCTGCAAAATGTAAAGCATAAAGCAGAATTCCTCATTGTGGTGTGGTAAGGGCTAGCCCTAAAATGTGTCTTTTGTTGTTATGAGAGTGATTTAAATGGCACCTAAAAATAATTTAGTATTCAGGGGTCACTCCCTTGTTCCTGTTTTGACACTTCAGTTTTCAGCGTAATTGTCGGTTGTCTAATTGCTGGTGGTTGTCTTCATTAAGAGCCATCAGTCCATCAAGGTGGTGCTTATTGAGCCTGGCAAGGTCGGGCATTGTGCTCTAATTCATGCCTTTGTTTCTGTGACTGATCATTGGGTGTTTAATACCTTGTTGAGCCCAATGAGGATAATTAAAGAAATCACTTGGTTGTAAACCAATGACAACAGATATGCAATCTCCTCATATCCTGATTGTTGATAGACTTTAGACAGTGGGTATATTTTTGCTGTGAATTGTGTTTCAATGTTTTTGTACATTTGAATTCAAATTCCACATGCAGGATATATAAATAGTGAGGCTGGTGAATGTGTGTTAACTACATCGATGCTATTGTGTACACTCATTCATTTTATGTTTTTTGCTAATCATCTCACACGGCATGTTTAGAAATTAATTTAAGTCCTCTATTTACTAGGTAGTATTTCTTTAATTTATATTTATAGGTACTCATAAGCGAAATAGGAAAAATTAGCCAGGTTTTATCAATGTCTGCATCGTGATTTCAGGATTCGTATGAGGCAGCTGTCTCTCAGGCCTGATTTCAGTATGGGCAGTTTAGATACATCTATCGGGTAAAAGTTACCTCAACAAAACGGAGGGTTCTGCATCTTATTTTTCCCCCTGCAGGCAGTGCAGTTTTTCAAATTTGCAGTGAACTCAGAAATGGAGAAACACGGCCAAGTTTTAATATAGTAAGTGGTGTTCTGGCACCTCGGACTATAAATCAGGGCTACAAAGACATCATGGCAGCATGAGTAAATGCTGTCCAAATAAATGCCGAGCCTTGGCGTGATGGTTCAGAGTTTTGTGCTTCATCGTAAGACTCACAAGGCAATTTGCTTAATCCTGGCTGCATAAGCTGGACTTAGAGAAATGCAATTTGTAATTCAGCTGGCTGAATAAATGGATTTCTACTGGCCAACGGAGTGAGAAGAATTTAGAACACGCCACGAAAGTTTGAGATTTCCTTGGTAACTTCCTTCATGTTTTGATTAAGGAAAAGTTATCCCTAACTCTCTAAAATCGTTATATTTTTTCTTAGGTGTGGCGTGAGGAGGGAGAGGAATAGAATATACTTGGAACAGAGGAACTGTGAAGCTTTTGGAATAATGATAGTGTGAAATTGAGTCTAGAGAGGGATGGAACTGAGAGGTAGTCATAAAGTGAGAGAAAGAAGGAAGAATCCACGGGAATCTCTGCCTAAGTGGATATGAAAGAAACTGAAGAGTTAAACCCTCCAACTGGGCTTTTAGCGTTAGAAACCTGAAGAAAGATGGAATTATGTTGGGAAGGAGAGAGGGAGGAGGTATGGAGCAAGGAGAGAAGTGAGGATCCGTTTTGAAGTAATGATTGAACATTCAAGTGGACATCTGAACCAAGTTTAGAACTTTCTTTACCTGGAAATTGGCTCTTGCTGTCCTCGAAATGATACCCAACACAGTGAAAGGGAGTGAGTTCCTTGTGGAAAACACTGAGGAGCAGAGCAGAGGTCTAAAGCAGACACATTAGGAGGCATTAACTATTGAGTCATAAAGTATTAGACTCAATTCAAACTTCTAGTTTAGTAGTTTACATATAACTCAAAGATTTTTTTTCTCCCATTTGTGATTGAAATTTATAGCAAAGTAACCAGTAACAAGGTTCTTTATCTTTCTTAATGTCAACAGCAGTTTGCATATTTCTTAAAAAACAAAACACAGTTATTATTGCCTCCTTTGAAACTGCTATACCTACGTGGAATATTAAGCAAACATCATTATACTCTTTTATAATTCATACACTTTTCATTTTCTTCCTGATTTTCAGTTGCTGCTTTTTTATAAAATCCAACTTGTCAGAGTTTGATGTATTGAGTACTTGATTGTAAAAGCAACTTCCTACATTTAAAAAATGCCACCCTATTCTAAGCTAGCGTTATTCTTGTTTTCCACAATTGCAATAACTCTATACATTTTTATTCCTCTACCTGTCAGCATTTTCTTTCCCTTCAGCGTAATCCAGAATAATTCTCTGTGTTCCACCCCTTTTGCTCTGTGACAAAAAAGCATTGCATTCTGAGAGTGGCTGGATGGAGGTTAATTCCATGTCCGCATGGTAATAACCTGGGAGAACCTGAGGATGATTGGTTTCATTGGATCCCTCATCTGATAAGGCTTCAAAGTAAATGAACTGAGTGGAAAATAACATTTTTCATAAGTTTTCTAGAAACTGCAGATGTTTTTTGAGAGACTCAAGGAATTGAGTTTCTGATGTATTTTAGTGAAACATGATTCAAGCAGAAAAAGATCATTTTAAAACGTTTATAGCACTCCCATTTGTTGCTTTTCTCCATTCAGCAGAAAAACAAACTCTTTTTTTCTCTATGCACACAGAATGCTTTAACTGAAAACTACACTCAGTGTTTCTGTTGCAGCAATGATATTATCTGGTGCTCATTTTGCTCTGAAACAGAAGACATCTTTTGAAAGGAAATTTAAAGTTTTATTACATCACTTACTTTTTTAAGGTCATCAACAGATACCCATAAATAGTGAAAAATGAAGACAAAGGAGATCCCCAAGTGAACACTATCTTGGTAATTAAAGTAATTCATATTCTTTCTCTACTAGACTAAAGCAACTCGGATTTTCAGTTTAAACTTAACTATTTGCATAGCCTTATGACAGATATATCAAAATCATTATGATTTACCAAATAAAACTGGATAAAATCTCTTTCTTAAAGAAATTGAGTTTATATTTATTTTTTATTTTAATGCTGTGCATAAATTAAGGGCCAAAATGCTGATTGAAATTTTTCTACAGTATCCTAAAGATTCGAAAACAGATGTAATTCCAAGCTTAAGAGCTGTTTGTAGCTGATGAAACATGGCCTCTTTTTCATCCTATTCTGGATTAAAATCCTGTCCAAGGTGTTTTAAGTGGAGTAAACACTTTAAAAGTTAATTTAGTTTTAAGTGGAGTAAACACTTTAAAAGTTAATTTAGTTGTTGGGGCTGGCCCCGTGGCCGAGTGGTTAAGTTCACGCGCTCCGCTGCAGGCGGCCCAGTGTTTCGTTGGTTCGAATCCTGGGCGCGGACATGGCACTGATCATCAGACCACGCTGAGGCAGCGTCCCACATGCCACAACTAGAAGGACCCACAACAAAGAATATACAACTATGTACCGGGGGGCTTTGGGGAGAAAAAGGCAAAAAATAAAATCTTTAAAAAAAAAAAAAAGTTAATTTAGGTGTGTATCTGCAAATACTTCCCCGGAAACGTGATGCTGTCTCTTCTCTTCAGTTTGGTCAACTGTGAAAGCCAGTTCTTTCTGAGCATGATAGTCAAAGACAAAGAGATAAGTACAAGTTGTATTCAGCCACCTTTGTAAACCTCCTTTACTCTCCAAGGTACAGGCTTCAGAAAAAGAATTCCAACATGCCATTGTACAATGTAAAGAAAACTAAATATAATATGGCTGTTCCCACCACTCAAGAGAAAATCCTTCTTTTCATCTTTGGGATTGCTATACTCATCTTTGACTTGGGCCTTTTATTGCAAGATATCTGGCCTTATTTTAAAGATATACAATTTCATAAAACTGTAATTTAGAGATTTCAAGAAAGAAATATTTTGCTTTAAAAGGGGGAAATAATTTTGTTTTCACCACCACTTTAAACTATTGGTAAGTTAATTTCAGACAATGTTCTGATAATATTCCTGTTCCTGTCATGTCATTTAACTTAAGTCATATTATTGTGCCCTCAGAAAATGTCTTTCAGTATTCCTTAATCCTCTTTAAACTTACAATGGAAAAACAACTCAAAAATAGAAGCTTCCCTTGTATTAATCACACAGCGGTTTCAAGATTTTCATAAGGAATAATCATTAGAATTGGTATAACCTATCTCAATAAAATATTTAAGGGGGCACAAATAATTATTAAGCATCAATATTTGATTAAATTCCAATGAATATAATTTACAGATCATTTACGCAGCATGTCTAGACAGTAATGCCTGATACTACAGCCTCACACATCCAATTTGTCATGAATCACAGTAGAAGCATTCTGTAGCTGTTATAGTTTTTTGATCAAAATCTAGCTACCTATAGCTCCATTGACAGAATGATAAAATCAATATATTTATTCATGCATTTATATAACATATTGATTGAGCACCTAATTTTTTCATCTTTAGAACATTATGTGGCGAATCTGACTAAGTTGCAGAGTTGTTGAAAATATAGAGCCTTGAAGGAAATGTAGTAAGGCATATCATTCAGAATGCCCTTTAGTTTGGTAGGTTAGAACGGCAGTAGCAGTAAATCATAGTAGAGAGATAGGCTGAAGCTGTAGTTTGAATGACTTACTATTGCATAAAAAAGACTATATCTTGTAGATGGTCGTCCTTTGTCTTTATGGGGTCACAGATTCCTTTGAATATATTGATAGAGGTTATATTAAAGAATTATACATTCTAACAACACTAAAAGTGGTGACCATTTACTGAGTGCTTACTGTGTGCTTAGCACATGGAAAAATCTCATTCAGTCTTCACAGCAATGTTACTGGGTTGGTACTGCTATGTTTTATAGATAAGGAAACCAGGGTGTGCAGAGGGCAAGAAACTTCCCTGAGTTCACACTCCTGTCCAGCCTTTGGACAACAGCAGTTTCAAGTCAGAGTCCCCTTATTGACAGAGAATCTCTATTAACTGTCAAAGATGTACCTTATCATTTCTTGAAAGGGTCACAGATGATCACAAAATTTTGTGTCTAATTTCTGAGATGTCATCCCTTACTTTCATTCTACATAAGCCAATCCATGGCTTAGGAACCATATCCAACAGAGATAATGGAGTAACGCAATGAGATTCATATGGTAGGCCAACTTCTTAAGTAGCTGAGTGTCAATTGGAAGTGAACAAGCCTAAAATCAGTCATTGTATGCATTGCTTAGCCATGATGCAGCCAATATATTTGGTTCAAGGCAGATATGAACTTTTGGGAAATGTTTTATCCATTACTCTCTTAAGAAATTTTCTGGATTATACTAACATTTTCAATTGTGTTTTTAAAAAATCCTTCATAGTCTTTATAGTAAAAGAAATTTGTCTTCAATTTTAACTAGGGTCATTGAATCTCAATTTAACTTTATAATAAAAGATTTTAGATTAGAGGACAATATATCCAGAGTTCTAGGCAAATTTATGAGAAACTAAATATTTAACAGGGCTTAGCACACATGTGTAAAATGTCAGTGCTGGTAGGAATGGTGTTTTCTGACACCAATACTGGGGCCTTTGGCCTTGCAGTTACTAAAATTAATGCTACTGCTGCAGAATTTTCAGAATGTATCACTTAGGAAATAGAACAGAAGGCCAAAATGTTATCAGTCTGTTAGGAGTTTACATAAGTAGAATGCCATTTTTTGGAAACCTGTTTATAGTCTCCACCAAATAAACATTGATGTTTTTAGAAAGTTAAACATTGTTAAACAATTTAATGAGCTGGGAGATTGTTTCACGGCATCATCTTTTGTAAAGCCAAATGCAATTTTGAAAGCACGTCAAATATTATAAGTATGACAGTAAGCTAAATTTCAAAGATAGCTTCCTGGAGTACAGATTGTTTTTTTCATTGTAAGACAAAACTGTATAACCCATGAAAACCTCCAATTTGGTGGCAAATCACTCTTGAAAGAATGCCTTCAAGCATGGTAAGATGTAGCAAATTGATTTGAAATAGTATTGGATGAATGTCCAGGTTTTATACATTGGCTCCTCACTGAATTATTGGAAAAAGAGCTTATAAAGTAGGAAATTAGTTTGTTATTTCTCAGGAGGAAATCACTCCTAAAAATTTACTGGAAACCTTGCAGATTTGTGGTTTTAGGATTTCTCTTTAGTGTTGTATAGATATTCCTGTGTTTCCATCCCTGGATTCGATTGCCTTCGGCCACTGGTTCTAATTTACTCACACCGGCCCTGCCTGCCTCATGGGTGCTGGTGCTCTGCTGCTTGGGCCCAACTGCTCAGGCGAGTTCCTTGGCTCAGTGCTTTGGATGTAGGCATCCAGAAAAATGAAATGTTATAGAAAGCCGTTAAAACTTACATAATGAAGGCACAGAATACCATGGAATGGTGGAGAAAAAAAAAGGGAAAATGTGTTCCAGTTTTAATATTTTCATCAATTTCTGTAAGAGTACATAAATAAAGTCCTGAAATACAGTTGTGAAATTCAGAGAATAAGTTTTGTGAAAGCTGCTTTAGTTAACCTTCTCCTGAAATAGCAACCTGCTCACCCTGAATAAGAAAGGACATTTGAAATATCTTTGACTAAGGTTGTATTTTAAATAATGGATAAAAGATTTACATATTTTTTTTATTTAAAGATTGGCACCTGAGCTAACAACGTGCCAATCTTTTTTTTTTTTTTTTTGCTTTTTCTCCCCAAATCCCCCCAGTAGATAGTTGTATATTTTTAGTTTTGGGTACTTCTAGTTGTGGCATGTGGGACGTCACCTCAGCGTGGCCTGACGAGCAGTGCCATGTCCGCGCCCAGGATCCGAACTGGTGAAACCCTGGGCCACCGAAGCAGAGCGCGCAAACTTAACCACTCAGCCATGGGGCCGGCCCCAAAAGATTTACTTTTAACACAGGTATCCATGCATTACCACTTGGTCTTTGGTTAAAGTGAGTTACAGAACCATGTGTTCATTGGCAATGTAAATAAATTTCATAGAAATTTAAGAATAAATTCCATTGTTCTATAAGTGTTTTTTAAACAAAAGCTTTAAAATCATTGATAACTTTTGGGGGGTTCTCTAAGAAAGTGTTTTGATAACCAGTGCCTTTGATAGTAGACACAATACCTATCAAAAGCAAACCTCTCAAATCTATACTTATATTTAAAGTGTGAACATTAATCTATAGTGTATATCTTTAAACATTTACTCTATGGTAGTAAATTTAAATTGCTACCCATTATCTTCTCTTTTAGATATGTCCATTATGATGTGACAGCCATAAGGACTGTGATCATGTTATAAGACAATGAACTTGTAGCAATTTACCCTTCTCGTTGCCTCAATTTGGGGATGAAGAAATAGTACCATAAGAAAGTTTTAAGTAACTTGCTTAAGGTCAATACCTAATCACACAATGGTCCAAGAAAAAAACCAAGCCCCAACCCAGAAAAGCGACTGAAATCGAGTGCTCAAGACTTTCTTCTATACTTCCTAAAAATGGGTAAGAAGCAGGGGGAATAGAGAAGGAAAAGTCATCCTGAAAACAGAGCCTGGACTCACAGCTAAGGCAACTACGTTCTTCTGGTTTGAGTCTTGGCGAAAAACTTCAGTTCTTTGGTTCTCTATTTTTTTTCTTCTTCTCATCTGAAAAGTAGGTCTTGGGGACAGGAGTCTCTCTGGTAACTCAGTCCTCTGCCTGTTGGACCCAGAAGACTGGGTAATAAAATCGGGACGCTGCTGAATGCTGTCATGTAGAACTGAAACTTCAGAATCAAGGCTGCCTGTTAAGTTTGAAAATGTCTTATATTTGTCAATTCCTTTTCACACCTTTGGCCCTATAGTTTTATGACACTGAAATTTTTGTAATAAATAAGTAGTATTTCTAGGCCTCGATTTAATTTTGGTGTCATTTCATTTTTTTTTTTTCTTAAAGATTGGCACCTGAGCTAGCAACTGTTGCCAATCTTCGTTTTTCCCCCTACTTTTTCTCCCCAAAGCCCCACAGTACATAGTTGTATATTTTAGTTGTGGGTCCTTCTAGTTGTGGCATGTGGGACGCCGACTCAGCATGGCTTGATGAGTGGTGCCATGTCTGCGCCCAGGATCTGAACCTGCAAAACCCCGGGCCGTTGAAGCAGAGCACGTGAACTTAACCATTCGGCCACAGCGCCAGCCACATTGGTGTAATTTCTAATCTAAACTTATTTTTAACACTGGCCTACTTCTAGAAGGAATGATAATCTTATAAATTTATTTACTTCATTGCCAAGTTAGATAATCTCCTGAGAGAGTTTCAGTAGGGTTCAAATGGATAAAAGATCTTTGTTTCCCAAACGTTGACTTTCTTACCACATCCTATCACATCATAGGGGCCCTAGAAAAAAAGGTTATGTCATAGCCCCTTTCTATTCCCCCTCCCTCATGAGGGAAGTACACTGGAATTTAGTCATCATGAAGAATTCAAGGATGGAAAAGTTGTAGGGACAGACTTGATGGGGTGATTAATTAATTCCATTTCTTTGCAAATTACCTTAGCCCAGTAATCAGCGTGGACAGCATTTGTAATGGCAGAGACTTGTTTCTTTCTGTGGAGAAAATTTGAGTAGGATTTATTTTGGCAAAATAGGAAGCAGTAACAAATTTAATTCTTTTGAAATCCAGTGTAAAGCGATCAGCCTAGTCGAGCTAAAATTTATCATGCAGAAAAACATTAATGCAAGAATGACCTCAGGGAGAAAAAGGAAAAAAACCCTCTTGCCAATATGATTAGAGTTTTAAGGGGAAAATTTTGGAAAGTATGTTCGTAATCATTTCTAGAAAGGAAGAAATAAGAAATACTGTGTGCCTACTGCATGTCCTGCTGATCTGTATATATGATTTCTTTTTGTTGTCTAAATGGACTGGTGAGAGATTGGTGTTCTGATTTGCATCTGGTAAAAGTGAGGTGTAACTATTTGCTGGTTAATAACCCCTGTCTTTTCTTTGTACCACACTGACTCTTTCTTATTGTGATGGGTTGCAGCCTGCACTTTGTCATGTAGCTCTGTGTACTCTCCAACCGGGGAGGGAAAACTTCAGGGGGTACAACTGATCACATTCAAAATTGGAGTCATCATAAAGAATGTTGCTGGCTTAATTTTGCTAGGAGATTTTTTTATTTGGAAAATATTTTGTTAAAACAAATATAGTTATTATGAGCTCAGACACAAAGTTATGTACGTTTTTAAGAAAAAGAAAAACAGACACTGCATAGAAACTTCCTTGGAGGGTGTGTGTTTGCCAAGAATTGCTTCTGCCCTTGAAAATATTCAGAAAAGTTTGAATTGCGTTGCCTAACTTCACTAGATATGGCTATCTAGTATACGAATGAAAAGTAAAGCTTAGTTCAAGGAAATACTACACGCCAGCTGAATTGTGAAGCAGGAACAGTTGACTTTCAAACACAGGAAATGAAATCAACAAGTTTTCTGCTAGGTGGTTCATCTTATTGTGTAACTGAAATCACTTCTGAAAACAAAAGTTTCTGTAGCAGTCACTGCAAATGAGTGATTATTGGCTAAGTAAAACTAAATTTAAATATATTTATAAACTATGATTTTATACTTCACTTCCAATCTTTTAAAATTGAAAGAGCTAAGACCTACTCAATTTGTTTTTCATTAAGTATTTTACCAAAAATCGTTACAAAATCATTGTTTAAGAGTCTCTGAGAAGGAGCAGTAATCCACTATGTAAATTTGAGTGCTGAGAACATTCTTCAAAGATACATCTGCATTCTGCTAACTGGATGTTTCTGTGTGCTGCGTACACCTAGCCAGGTCTAAGGGCACGACCTGCTCCCGGTAAGTACGCGAAGGATGCTGCTTCTTTTCGAGGTAACTTCTGATGCATCGTGTTCAACTTGGAGACCAAGAATCTGCGTTTTAAAGAACTATCTCAGGTGATTCTGATGCAGGTAGTCTGAGAATTACATTTTGAAAAACAAGGAAGGTGTTTTCTGGTTATGACTAGTGACATTCATTTGACTAACTTTTTTGAAATCACCTAGAAGAGGGTTTCAGAATTAGCATAGTTGTAGTGTGTGTTCTTACTTTTCCATCCAGTTTTTAAGAAGCCTGGCACATTTTGGATCAAAGGTCTTGAGTTCTAATTCTGTCTCTACCAGCTGTTCAATCACGGACAAGTCACTTGACTATTTTATAGCTTACTTTCTTGGTCAGTAAAAGTAAACATTTGGATGTTGATCTTTAGGACCCTGTGACTAATTTCCATTGTTTTTGTTTATAATAGCTAAGGAGAATTGAATAAAATGTTTTTAATTAAAAATTGACTGTTTGTGCAATTAATATTTGAGGTATAAAAAGATGTCCAGACTTGCTATCACCTGTAAGCAAAGTTACAGTTGCAGATGGTAATTCTGATACATTGCTCAGCCTCTCTGTTCATACAGGGATCCTGGATATTTCTCATTACATGAGCAATAGTAACTTTGCTGTCAAAGTTTTTTCTTTTTTTTTCCATCTGAAATCTGGAGAACACAGTTTTGTGGTCCTATATAAAAAAAATTGAATTGAAAAAACCTGAAGTTATTAGTGGAAGGTGATTAACGGGTACTCCCTGGCAGGATCGGCTAACTTTTTCTGTAAAGGATCGGATAGCAGATGTTTCAAGCTTTTTAGGCCACGTAAGGTTTCTGTCCTCCTCCACCTTCTTTTTTTCTTCCTCCTCCTCCTCCTCTCCTTCTTTTACCAACACTTGAAAAATGTAAAAATACTCTTAGGTCAGGGCCATACAAAAACTGGCTGGAGCAGGGCTTCTCAAACTTTAATGTACCTGCGCATCCCTGGGCGATCTTGTTAAAGTGCCCGTCCTGTAGCTCTGGCGTTGGGCCCTGGATCCTGTATTTCTGACACGCCTTTGGGTGTCGAAGCTCTTGAGGTGAAACTGTTTCATGGCCCTTCATGTGATGAATAGCCCCCTCTACTGTTCGGATTTGAGTCCTCGATGAGTGTGGCTAAGAACTCAGCTCTTTTTTTTTTTTTAACTGAATAATGGGGTTGTTTTGGTCCCATAATGTAGAATAACTAGTAGTTTAGTGGTCCTTGATAATTTTAAAGGCCCAGACTTCTTTGGAAATTTGATAAAAGCTGTGGTCCTTCTCATCACTACTCTCCTGCCCACACATAAATAACCATGTTTATGCACCATTTCAAGGAATTCATGGGCCTACCTAAGGCTTGTCCATCTTAATGAACACTGCCATAGTTGTGTAAAGTCTGAATTTAAGGGAGCTCAAAATGAATTCCCTCACTCTTAATAACATCTTAAAATTAGATTGTAGCTGTATTTTTACATATCTCCATATCTATCTACATATGTATCTATCAATCATCTATCTCTATCTGGTAAGACCTTTCAACTTTATTTTGTGCCCTATTGGCTATTACTGGCCTGATGATTGCATTTAGAACCTAAAATTGTAAATGAAGAAAATAAGCTAACTATTGGTAAGAGTGAACACGAATTGTTACAACATCTTATATTACATTTGTTCACAGTACCTTTACTCATGACTTGTAGGAAACTGACTTATTGAGATATAATTCATATACCATACAATTCACCCATTTAAAGTGTACAATATAATAGTTTTTATTATTTTCACAGAGTTGTACAACCATCACCATAATCAATTTGAGAATAATTTCATCACCCCCAAAAGATTCTCCAGTCCCTCTTCAGCCCTGACGCCCATCCCCCACCTTAGGCAACCACAAATCTACTTTCTGTCACTATGGATTTTCTTCTTCTGGACATTTCATATAAATGGAATCGTACAATATATGGTCTTTTGTGACTAGCTTCTTTCACTTAGCATAATGTTTTCAAAGTTCGTCCATTTCGTAGTGTGTATCAGCACTTCATTCTTTTTATTGTTGAATTCCACTGTATGGACATGCTGTATTTATTTATCCATTCATCAGTCTATGGACATTAGGGCTCTTTCTCTCTTTTTTTGGATTATTATGAATAATTCTGCTATGAACATTACATTACATTCATGTGCAAGTTTTTGTGTGGACATAAGGTTTCGTTTCTTTTGGGTATACACCTAGGAATGGAATTGCTGGGTCATGTGTTAATTCCAAAACTTTTTGAGGAACTCCAGATTGTTTTCCAAAGTGGCTGCACCATTTTACATTCCCACTTGCAATGTATGAGGCTTTCAATTTTTCCAAATCCCCGACAGTACTGTTTATTTTACATTTCTCGATTATGGCCATCCCAGTGGCGGTGAAGTGTATCTCATGTGGTTTTGGTTTGCATTTCCCTATTAGCTAATGATGTTGAGCATCTTTTCATGTGCTTACCGGCCATTTGTCTAGCTCTTTTGGATAAAAGTGTCTTCAGATTTTTTGCCCATTTTTAAATATGGTTATTTGTATTTTTATTGAGTTGTAGGAGTTCTTTATATATTCTAAATATAAGTCTCTGGTCAGATATATGATTTTCACGTTTTTTTTTTAAATTATCTGAGTTGTCTTTTCATTTTTTGATGTATGTTTTCAAGCATAAACATTTAAATTTGATAGAATTTAACTAAACAGAAGTCCAATTTATCTATTATTTCATTTGTCACTTGTGCTTTGGGTGTCATATCCAGGAAGGTTTTGCCTAACTTGAGGTCATAAAAATTTGCTCCTATAATTTCTTCTACTTGTTTCTTAGTTTTACCTCTTATATTTAGATTGTAGATGTTCTTTTGAGGTTTTTATAATAGTGGGGATAAAGTTTCTGGAAGAATATCCAAATGTGACAATGCTGGAATAGTTTACATATGTTATAGTGATAAATGTGTAAAATCCTCTGAGTGCTTATTGCACATGCTGAACTCTAAAATCTTATTGCTAAATAGTTTAGGTATTTTGCTGCTTTTTCTCTTATGGGTCTATTATTCTGTATTTTATTTAATAAGTATGTATTTGTGCATCTCAAGTCTTATTCAGGCCTTTTCCAGTCAACTGCCTAATAAAGTAGGGAACTATTTGATATGGTAAATAGCACTCTAATAACATGGACAATTGACTTGCTTAGTTTTAATAATAGAACTACATTGGCAATGGAGAGAATGTAAATGACTGTATATGGGAGATTAGGAAAGAACAAGGAGCATATCTAAGCACGATGATTGTAGCTACCATAGGCCTGTTACAGGAAAGTCACATGTAACTCTTGACACATTTTAGGATCAGATTCTATGGCTATGTGTCCAGACCTTGGCCTTTGGGAATATGTTACTGACTTGCAGACTATGATTAGCCATTCATATTTAAATACTATGAGATCTTTTCGGGTTATTACCTTTAAAAATAATTCTTACTTTTTATATTCTGCAAATTCCTCATTGTTTTCAGGGCCCAGTACTTACAATGTATAACCTTCTTTATTATTGTGATGTATAACGTAATTACCTGTCCCTATTTAAATGCTTTGGGTCTCTTTAGTTTTTTTTAAAAAATTCTGACCTGTATACTGTAAACTACTCCTTCGCTTCAGGTACCTAGCATTTGTAATGTTTAAGTTTCTTCTTGGATGCGATGAGATAACAAATGGTAATCAGCAAACTTTAAAAGATAATCCTCTCCAGGAAAAAAAACGGTTCATTCACTACCAAATTAAATTCTCTTTGTGAAGTTAAAATATGCATTTTAATTAATATTGAAAGTAACTCGAATAACACTGAGGAGTAAATATTACTTCTGTTTATTGAGCAGAAACGTGCTAATATTAGGTGATTGGTTGGAAAATTTTAAGAGTGAACTTTTTAAAGCTCCTATCTGGATTATCATTCTGTCCTCAGACGTGGTTATTTCCCTCAGCAGCGCCTTTAGATTTATTTGCAGCAGCTGGTAGGACATTTCCACAAATAATGGCCAATGACACCTTACAAATTAAAAATATTCAAAACAACCCATTATGCAAAATTTTTATCTTAAAATAACAACAGGTCCTTCTCTTCCTATTTCATATAACTCTAATGGTCCCACTGTCACTGAAGTCACAAGGAAGTCATTGGTGTCTATCATTCTTCTTACTATCTGGTGATGTACCAAATTCTGTCAAGTGTTTATTTTATGATATGCCTTGTAGCTTCCTTCTCTTTTCTACTCGCAGTGTCATTTCCCAAGGTCAGGCTCTTTTAACTGTTCTCTAGGATATTTAGTTACCCTTAAGTGTTTTCTTGCCTCCATTGCTATCTATCTTTTATACTGAAGACCAAAAGTATCTTTCTAATACACGGATAGTCATGTCAGTGCCCCCTCAAAATCTGTTAGCCATAAAGACTAAAGGTCACACTGTGTAGTGTGGTATTCTTGGCCCCCTTTGGTCTCTGCCTCCAGGACTACCTTTTACCTGCCGCATTGACTTCCGTGGACTCTGAATTCTCTGAATTCTTTTGCTCATGTTATTTCTTTAGTCTGAATGCCTTTCTCCTTCTATTGACGTATTTTCATTCTTTATAGCTCAATTTAAATGCCACTTTTTTGAGGAGAGTCCTCTTATTATGCTCTAGGTAGAGTTAACATTTTTTTCCTGTTTTCTTCCTTATCGCATTTCTTGGACCTCTACGCAACACTTGCTTAATTTTAACATAGTATTTTCCACTTGAGTCTCTGAGTCAGACGTACCTGAGTTCAAATCCTGCCTCCACTGCTTCTTCCTCTACATTCCTGGGCAATTGATGTCATTACCTAAGCTTTGTCCTCATCTGTTAAATTGAGTTAATATTTGTACATAGTGTGTGGGTGTTTTTTTTATGTTAAGTCTGATAAACAGTGCCAGCGTGGGAAACGGTATCTATGTGTGTATTCCAGGTACTTACCCACTTTCCTTTATCCTTGAGGGCAGGAAATTAGCCCTACTCATCTTAGTACCCATTCCAACCTGCTGGTTCTAAAAGAAAATCTCATGTTCTCTTTTACTTTTGGTTGCCATGATTCGTGGACCATGTTAAACCTAACTCATTAGAATTAACATGTTAGTTTATTGCTATATTATCTCACTCCACAAAGGAGTTGGGATGACTTATGAGATGCGTAACAAACAAAAGAGTGAAACATAAAAGAGTAAAAAGTGCATTTTGAATAACTGAAGAGTTTAATTTCACCGATGTGAACCTGAGTCAAACAAAAGCTACAGATGAGGAAGTGTTAAAGCTGGTCTTCATTCTGTCACGTTTTGTAGGATCTCGTCTTCGCCAGGAAGATTTTCCCCCACGGATTGTGGAGCACCCTTCCGATGTCATTGTCTCTAAGGGAGAGCCCACCACTCTGAACTGTAAGGCTGAGGGCCGGCCAACGCCTACCATTGAGTGGTACAAGGATGGTGAGCGGGTGGAGACCGATAAGGATGATCCCCGGTCCCACAGGATGCTGCTGCCCAGCGGATCCTTATTCTTCTTGCGCATTGTGCATGGGCGCAGAAGTAAACCTGATGAAGGAAGCTACGTTTGTGTTGCAAGGAACTATCTTGGTGAAGCAGTGAGTCGAAATGCATCTCTGGAAGTGGCATGTAAGTAAACATAATGAACTTCGTAAATGGCATGCACATTTGCTTTGATTTATTTTTAGTAAGCCTTGATTTGTTCCCATAGATGCTTAATACGTAAAGAATAAAACAAACACACTGCATAATTTTACTTTGCCTTCTCCAAAGAAAGCTGGCCAAAAATAGTGTCAAGCCAGGGTGTTGTAATAAATTTATTTGTATTAAAGCAATGTGGGGATTATGTTATTATATTGAAATGAGGTGGTGATGATGGCCATATTTAAAATTTGAATTATGATGTGAGATATAATCAAGTATTACATTTGGTCTTATCAAAATGAAAAGTGTATCTGTAACATGGCATTGAAAACAAGGCATAAATTCAACATTGTACCTATTTCTGTTACCTACTTGTGTATAACTATTATATATAGAATTATATATACTTATTTATAAATATATACTTATAAATATTTAATATAAAATAAAAATGTATATATATTTTTCTAAATCTAACTTTTATCAAGCAACTTTAGAAAGAATATACTCCCTCCAGGTTATATTAACACTTTTACTTCCAGACTGAATTCAGGAATCATCACCCTAGGCATGCAGGGGACAATACACCAACAATAACAGCAACTATATTTTATTTATTTTTTTTTATCAAAAAACTCATCAAAGAGATCTGATTTCTGTAGGGACAGAATGTTCATATGTAAGAGCGTCTTATTCAGTCTTGTAATCAGCAATAGCTAAGGACTTGCCCTGACTTGGGCATTTGTAAAATATACTTATTCATTAATCAGATAGCCCATAGTACTAGTTAATCAAGATATCAATGCTTTGCATCTGTTTGAACGTTGATTCCGTAACTTCATGGATCGTTTTCCAGAATAAATTAAAAAATATGATAGACTTTCTCTTCTGTTTTATAGGTGAGGTTTTACATTTTTCATATTATCTCTTTTGAGGAAAGATTTTATCTAGAATTAATTGTGAATAAGCTGACAACAACTGGACCTAAAAAAAGTTTGTACTCTTCAACTTTCTGTTTGTACCAATGGGTCTTCATAAATAAGAGAATTGAAGAATTTCGGGATACATGAATCTTGTTTATATAGCTGGGAGGGGAGTGCTAAATAATAGCTCATGGTCTCGTGTCTCCAATTAAAGCTGATACTTGTGCTCGCATGCTACACAGTATCACACTAGCTTATAAAACTCCTGCATGTGTGTATTGAAATTCTTAACAGTGTCTCATTACCTTTATGCAGGAAAGCATCTTTTAAACAAAATCATACTAACTTGTATTCAGCTATTTTAGTTCAAGCTTTTATTCTCAACATCCAGTCTTTTGATTTATAGTTTGTACCAGGAAATCTGGAACCCACTGATGCTTGAAATGTGTAAGGTCAATAAGAAAAGGCTAGAAGAATCCTAAGACCCAAATTTGTTTTGTGAAGGACCCTGAGAGATGAGCATAGGAACCTTAGCTAGTGATGCCATTAGGTACCAGACAGCAGGTAATTTTGTTTGTTTTTTGTTTTTTTTAAAGATTGGCACCTGAGCTAACAACTGTTGCCAATCTTCTTCTTTTTTTTCCCTGCTTTTTCTCCCCAAATCCCCCAGTACATAGTTGTTATATTTTCGCTGTGGGTCATTCTAGTTGTGGCATTTGGGACGCCACCTCACTGTGGCCCGATGAGTGGTGCCATGTCTGTGCCCAGGATCTGAACCAGCAAAACCCTGGGCTGCCAGAGCAGAGCGCACGAACTTAACCACTCGACCACAGGGCCGGCCCCTAATTTCGTTTGTGTAACTTACTTCAAAAAGCAGGTAAATTAAATGCAATTTAGTGAGATTTGAAATATACACACAAAACCTCAAGAATGCAAATATTCCTAACTGTTCATTTTCATTTTGAAATATCTTATTTCTGGAACTTTTCAAACATATTGAAATATTTCAGTGTCAAATTTTATTGATTTTTTCCCCCATCATATCCCTTTATGGTAAATATAACAGGCATTATTATCCCTTTTTGTAGATAAAATGAAACTTATAATGGGTAAGTGACCAAGACTCAGCCAATAAATTAATGGGGAATTCAAGATCAGATCTTGATTCTTCTAATTTTCAGTTTTAGAGAATTGTGCCATGTTTGGAAAAACACTCAAATGAAATCTGGCCCATGTTACGTAAATAAAGATTGAGAATTTTCAATTCTTTAAGAAATTTTTATTTTATCTACTCAGCAGCAAGTGCTCATTTTTAATCCTTAATTAACTTTTCTTCTCAATATTCAAGTTTATCTAAATTGGCCAGTCATTTTATTGTTGGACAACAATAAATTTATTTTTTTTCCTAAACCTTAGCTTTGTTAAAATTGCTCCCAACACACATGCATCTTGTACTTTTATTTATCTAAAGAATTGCTGTGTTTCCTGATTGCATCATTAATAATGAACCAAACTGTTTTAGGAGGAAAATTTTAAACCATGATTTTTTTTTCATGTAATGTGACAACAGCATTTTTTATCTTTAAATCAATGAGCTTTGAGAAATGCTAAAAATACTTCTGACCTAGAGAGGAAAATAAGAAATCTGCTAAATTGGATTTAGCTAGTGAATAAAATTCTTTCTTCTAATGCCATGTCAACAGTTCATGCCATTTGAAGCAACACAAGATCAAATAATGTCTATTTATATGCTGCTCATCTCTTTCGCATTAGCTCACCAGTCTTCTCTCTTTCCTTATGTGTTTCATAAAAAGTATTAATATGGAAATTTGGGTCAAAGCATTGTGATTTTTCAATACTATTGCTAACCATGTTGTATTTTTATAAAATGAAAAAGGAGCAATTGCAGATTGTATAAATGTTTGGCCTTCATATTTTAGAACTCTCAACATAAATGCTCCATTGTGGCACATCCGTTTCTTCACCCATTAAAGGAAAGAATGGAAGCCTTCAAACACTGTGTATTTGAAAAACTGCAGGTAGCTCAATGTGAGGTTGGTGGGCAGCATCAGTTGGAGAGGAGGCGTATGCTGCATCTTAGAATCTAGACGTTTTTTGTTATGTTAAAGGAGAGTCTTTGAAAGAGAATTGAAGACTGAGTTAAAGGGATAATCATTAAAGTCAGAGAGGAGTTAAGAAGCTGACCAATAATTCAGAACAAAGTATATGTTAGATTTTACACGGAAAATAGCAATAGAGATTAAAAGAAGGAAATAGTGAATCATATTTAGAAGTTATAAATCATATCACTTTATGGTCTATTTGGGCGATAGAGGGTGATTCCCAGAATTTTTTTGGTGGTGTGACTGGGTGTATAGTGCTTCCATCCATAGGGATGACAGATACAGGGGAGATGACTGTAGTGGAAACAGGAGGCTCGAGTCAGCTTGGCGTGTATTGTTTGACACACTAAAGAGATGCCAAGATAAAAGTATCTCCTGTTCCATTATGAAAAGAGTGATGGAATGTGGGCAGTGAAGTGAAGAGCAAACCACTGACATAATTTTAAGAAAGTAAAAGTGGTCAGCAATGCAAATGCCTGTGGTGGTAAAATCAAAAGTTTCTGTGGGTTCTAGGGATGGAAAGGGAGTGCAGCAGCTGAAGAATGAGTAGGTGGTGGAGTTGGAGCAGCAAATGCTGCCCGTTCTTTCAGGAATTTAGCTCTGAATGAGGTGAGAGAACTGGAGGAGGGTATCCCAGACTCTGCGCTGTTGTCATTTGGAGAACTCGTTGTGGGGCCTGTGCTCGGCATGGTAGGATGTTTAGCAGCATCTCTGGCCTTTGCCCAGGAGATGCCAGTAGGACCAGTCCCCCAACCCTAGTTGTGACCACCAAAAATGTCTCCAGACACTGCCAAACGTCCCCTGGGGAGTCGAAATCGGTTGAGAACCACTGATCCAGGTATATCTAGGTGGTTAAAAATGTATGAATAAGTAGCAGACAAACTTGTTTCAACTTTTATTGTGAAACAATTATTGATCAAAATTATGGAAAGTTTGTGACTCTCTTTGTTTCACCTTGGTTTTCATTTTCAATTTCAAAAAATTTGGTTTCTGCTGTTGTATGAAATGTGCCCTTTTCTTGATAACCATCTAGCTTGACTGATTTTATAGAATCAGCCTGTTGTTTACCGTACTGTATTTGTTCTCTTTTTTGTTTCCCTTTAATAGGTACTTCAGTTTTCAGTAGTGGGACAATATAGTGAAGGAAAAAAAATATTCAGGACCAATCATTGCAATGGAGATTTGATTCACTTACCGCATATTTGTTTTTTTTTTCTTCCTCAGTTTGGGGAAATAAATAGCAATCCAGAATGCACTTTTCAAATCACTTGAAGTCAAAGCAGGTATTTAGGCAAAAAGTGATTTTTACATCCTTAGAAAACAGAATGGCAGGGTCTGCCGTAAGGCACCTGGCACTGAAGAAATTAACAACCAGTTTTGTGATGGGACCACCAAGAGAGCCGAGGCGTGGCTGATGCAGATAAGATGCCAGTGTCACCACCAGTGCTCCCTGTGTTTGGAGCAGCAGGAGCCCAGGGTCCTCACACAGGCTGTGGCTGCCTATGATGCAGCCTGAGTCCCTGGCCGCCCCTAGAGATAGCAGCTGTAGCCCCAGGTGGTAAATATATGACAGCAGCTTGATCTATCGACCAGGGTAAGAGGGGGTTCTGGCCTAAATGAAAATTCATGAAAAATTGATGAAGTCCCCAGATTATTTTTTCCGTTTCCTTTTCTCAGCACTATGCCAGTGCAGAGAGGGGAGATTAAATGAGGTGCTGAACGCTTTAGTGGCAAGGAGGTTGTGGTTCAAAGGGCAGGGGTCACTTAGAAACCGATGTTTTTTTTTTTTTTTTGCTTTCCTTACTTCTAAAGCAAGACATGAGAACTTTTAAGATTAGCCATGATTTACTTTTGTTTTCATAAAAATAAAATAAAGTGGTTAAATGTTTAAAAGTTGGCTTTTGATGCAACTACAAAAGAGAGAACAGATGTGATTCCTAATTCAATTGGGGAACTAGAAATAAATTTAATTCTATGACTGCAGGGTGATTTCTTTCTTTTCTTTTCTTTCTTTCCTTATTTTTTTTTTTGTTTTCATGTATCAAGACTCATGCTGCAAAAAAGTCATTTAGAGAAGGAAAAGGTCTTGCATTATTTATAGGTCACAGATTGCTAGAATAGCAAAGCCATGGAACACTCCACAAACATAATGATCCTGTTTGCTTTAAATCCAAAACTAAATTGATGTTTTATCTGTACAAGGAAGAGAGGTTACAGAAGTAGACTGACTTTGGTAACAGAGGTCACAGGTGGCATTAAAAATGAACACAAGGTAAATTGTTTCTTTGATATTTCCAAGATAATAAATATGTATTTTTTTCTTTTCTTTTCTTTTGGCTGTAAATGGATGTTATCCGGACCAATTTCATAAAGACGCAAAATAAATTAGATTTCAAAAAAGGCTGAGCCATGGAGAGCTTTTTTAAAAAACTGCCTTATTGAGATATAATTCACATACCATATAATTTACCCACTTAAAATGTGTAATTCAGTGTTTTTCAGTATATTCACAGGTGCAACCAACACTACAATCTAATTTACAACATTTTCATCACTCCTAAAGGAAACGCTATACCCTTAGCAGTCAATTCTCACTCCCCTTGAACCCTCCTGCACCAACCCTAAGCAAACAAGAATCTACTTTCCCCTCTCTATACCTTTGCCTATTCTGGACATTTCATATCAGTGGAATCATACAATTTATGGTCTCAGGAGACTAGCCTCTTTTCCTTGGTATAATGTTTTCAAGGATCACCTTTGTAGCATGTAGCAGTACTTCGTGCCTTTAAATTGCTGAATAATCTTCTGTTGTATGGACATACCATACTTTATTCATCCACTCATCAGTTGATGGATATTTGGATCATTTCTGTTTTATCTATTGTGAATAATGCTGCTAAGACCATCCCTGTGCAAGTTTTTGGGTGGGCATATGGTTTCATTTGGGTGTTCTCTCAGTTGTATACTTACAAGTAGAATTTCTGAGTCGTATCCTAAGTCTTTTTAACTTTTTGGGGAACTTATATGTTACCGTTAAGTGTAGATAAAATGATATTTGTTAGTGCCTTTGAATTAGCTGTATCCAACTCACCTCTCAGTACAAAGTACAGCCATGAGACATTGCCAGTATTGATAAATATTGTTGAATGGCTAGTATGTTACACTTCCTATGTCATATGCCATATTTTAAGATAATATTCAATTAATTAGAAATATGAAATACTTATATGAAAATATTGAATGGCCACAAAGTTTCTCTTTTTTTCTTTGACCTAGTTACTTGGTTCAGGTAGATATGAACTGATATGAACTACATGAATAAGTCATGAAATTACTTCCCCTTGAGGAATTTCTACCAGACCATGTCGATTTTGGCCCTTGATTTAAGTTGGACAATCCTGCCATTCGAGTCATTCATTCATTTTCTGTCACATTTTTATTTGTCGTGAAAGTAGACAATATTCTGGCTTCTCAGGAGATGACATTACCTTTCCCGAGAATAACTGACATTGTCTTTCCCATTCACAGGTTGCTTTTCCTTCCAAATGTCTTAAAGTATTCTTCTTTATTTGGAAGGTTTAGAATAAGAAATTAGTGACTGATTATAATAGAAATTGGTTAAGTAGTTCCAGGAAAACAGAGACCTGCCAGGGGCCGGCCTGGTTGCACAGCGGTTAAGTTCGCATGTTCCCCTTCTCAGCGGCCCGGGCCTCGCCAGTTCAGATCCCACATGTAGACATGGCACCACTTGGCAAAAGCCATGCTGTGGTAAGCATCCCATGTATAAAGTAGAAGAAGATGGGCATGGTTGTTAGCTCAGAGCCAGTCTCCCTCAGCAAAAAGAGGAGGATTGGCAGTAGTTAGCTCAGGGCTAATCTTCCTAAAAAAAAAAAATAGACAACTGCCACCACCATATCATGCCTTTTCCAAAAGAAATTATCATACAAACAAATGTGTCCATTTAAATGTATAAGAGCTGATGAATTGAATTGAAACTCACATTCATAGATTTTGGCCAAAAAGAATATAAGAGCAATTGACTTTTTCATGATTCCTCTATTTGTATTTCTGTAAATTTCCAGAGAGAATTCAGAGTTTTTTTGGTAGGAGGGGAAGGTGCTTAACTGAAAAATACTCATAGCTCGAGGTACTTGGGACATATTCTGAGCTGAATTCTGTTCCCTCCAAATTGATATGTTGAAGCCCTAACCCCTAGAACCTCAGAATATCACTGTTTTGGGGGGTAGAGCCTTTGAAGTGATAAGTTACAAGTGCGGCCACTGGGTGGATCCTAGTCCAATCCCAGTCTGACTGGTGTCCTTTTACGAGGAAATCTGGATACCTAAAGAACCACCAAGGGATACTCATGCACAAAGGAAAGACCTTGTGAGGACACAGTGAGAAAGTGGCCATCTACAAGCCAAGGAGGGAGGCCTCAGAAGAAACTAAACCCTCCAACACCTTGATCTCGGACTTCCAGCCTCCAGAACTGTGAGAAAATAAATTTCTGTTGTTTAAGCCAACCAGTCTGTGGGTTTTCATATGGCAGCCCTAGCAAATTAACACAGGCCATTAATCTTACAATAAGAGTAACACCTAATAAGAGATTGTCTTAAGAAGAAAGTAAAGGGGCTGGCCTGGTGGCGTAGTGGTTACGTTTGTGTGCTCCTCTTTGGTGACCTGGGTTTTGTGGGTTTGGATCCCGCGTGTGAATCTACACGCCACTCATCAAGCCATGCTATAGCAGCGTCCCACATACAAAATAGAGGAAGATAGGCATAGATGTTAGCTCAGTGACAATCTTCCTCGCCAAAAAGAAAACAACAAAAAAAGAAGAAAGTAGTGATGAGAATCAACTACTGTTTGCATTCTGTAGATTTTGTTCTGCCCTGCATCCCCAATGTTGGTCTGAGGCTGTTTTAAAAGAAATCTGTAAACTCAGTTAAGTGTATTATAAATCATGAATGTGTAGGCAGCAAGAAATCAATCTAAAACATCTTTAACTAGAAACAAAAGATAGGTAGCAAATGTTTTGGCATTAGAGAGTAGACGACCTTCAAGTTTATGTGTGTGGATGTGCGGCGCACAGTTGTGTTATTTGGGCTGTTTACTGTATGTACCTTTGAATTTTGTGAAACTCTTTCAAAAATCGGACTCTCCTTTGATCTTCACAAATGAAGATGTGAAATTGCTACTCCTGGGAACATCTTTTAAATTTATGATCTGTTTAAGTATATATAATGCTGTATTTTGATATCAGGTTTCAGATGATTGAATTAACTGTATCTATCCCCTCTTAGGACAAGTCTTAAGTTGCTATTCACGTAAATTAGCCTGAATTAACTCTGATCTCAGGGAATGTACATAAATGAAGTGAAATCTTGATGTCCTCTACTTTTCAAAAGACTATTTCCAAACTCAGTATTATCCTGAGCTCTGCAAACATGTAGATTCCATCCACGGAATGACAGCCAAAAATATTCATAGTGCTACTAAGGTGTATGGAGAAAACACGTTGAGGTCATCTCTTGTTTTTAGCCCCAGAAACCTTTTTTCAGATAAAGTTAAGCAAAGAATCTTCAGGGTTTTGGAGGGTTTCCCATCTATAAACCTTCAATTTATTAGATTTCAACTGGTTTGTAAATATAAGTTGATTTTACTGAAAATGTATATAGATGGACACTTCACTTTGGAAATGTAATTTTGTGCTGTAACTTGTATGCTTTTCTCTCAAGATTTGTGTTTCAGTGGGATGACAGGTCTCCCATTTTCCTTCTTTAGATTGAATTTGTTTCTGATAATTATAATACACACCTTTCAGTTCTGAAGCAGCCGCCACAAGGTTTCTATGATTGCATAAAGAAGGTTGCACTTCTTTCATGCCTGAGTCAGTGTATGTGGTAAGCTCTTTAGAGGAGTGTAGAAGTCAAAACAGTAGGGGAAATTTTGCTCAACCCTGGAAATTTCTTTTTGTATAGAAGTTTGTAACAGTCTGTGGCTTAACTGCTAAAGGATGAGATTCAGTCGTAGTATTGACATATTCTTTCTACTCTTTATCATTGGAATTGCTTTCTCCACTCAGGAGATTTTGGAAAGCAGAAATAGCACTCCCAACCACCTATTTCTTAATTAGGAGATATTCATAGGCTTTTGGCAATTGGGCACATGTTTCACAAGAAATAATCTAGGAAAGCAATATTGGGCCCCTGCTTGGGGTGATTTCTATAAGCTCTCTGAAGTTCCCTGGCACCACCTTCCAGGGCTGCTCAGACATCAACAGTTCAGCGTCTCTGTCCCTGAGAGAGAAGTCAAGCTAGGATTGTAATGGAGGCAGGTGCCTTGATGGTGTGATAGACAGATATATAAGCCCAGACCCTGGTGAATCCCAACAGGTGTTTTGTATGTTTATTTTGTTTTGCTTTTTTGTTTCTGCAGAAAGTCTACCACCCAAAATAGCCTGTGGTCAGTTATCACTGGTTACACAACTGATCCTCGAAAGGCCAGCAAGCAAGGTTGTCAAGCTGGATTTCAGGCAGCAGAGTCTGATTGGCTATTGCCATTGGCCCTTTGAGTAGCATCACAAGTAGGGCAGGATACTGAGCTTAAATTAACATCTCAGAACAGGAGGGGCTCTTTTTTGTTATGTATACGTTTTCCTGAGAATCATACAAGTACTTCTTAGTCTTTCTAAAGGCAATCATTTAGTTTTTTTAGAGAGTTCTCTAACATCTAAGTTTGTACTAGATTTTGGAACAAACTTTACAGTTTATTATATAAATGGAAACATGATGTGGCTATTTATTTCCGTAATGCGTGATATGTGATATAGACCATTTTATATTTATCAAACTGCCTCGTTTTCCTCTTTCTTGCTTTCTCTGGTTATTCACATTGAATGAGGATGTTTGATGTTTTTCCTTAAATCAATTTAAAAGTCTTTATTGAGTTTCCTGCTGCAGCCGGGGTTGGTTTCCCCATCAGGGAACCACATCACCTGCCTGTCAGTTGTCATACTGTGGGGACTGCCTGTTGCTGTGATGCTGAAGGCTATGCCACCGAGATTTCAAATGCCAGCAGGGTCATCCATGGTGGACAGGTTTCAGCAGAGCTTCCAGATTAAGACAGACTAGGAAGAAGGACCCTGGCCACTCACTTCTGAAAAAATTGGCCCTGAAAACCCTATGAATAGCAGCAGAGCATCATCTCATATTGCAACAGAAGATGAGAGGATGGCACAAAAAGACCGAGCAGGGTTCTGCTCTGCTGGGCACAGGATCGCTAGGAGTTGGAATTGACTCGACGGCACTAACAAAATTGGGTTTCCTAGTCATTAGGAGCAACAAAGTGTTTAAGAGGCCCATGCCCTCAGTGGTGCTTGTGTTATAAGTGAGGAGTTCGGGCAGCCTCATCAAGAGACAGCTGACCTTCCACTGTGGTGTAGAGTAAAGGCCTTCAAACAGGTGATGCCACAGCAGTTAGAAGAAGGAGTGGCACAAAATGCTTCTGGATGAATATGAATGAAAAGTGGCCTTAGAAAGCTGGAGAGAAGTGTAAAGGCAAAGACCTGAGGCTGTGCTTGGTCAGTTTGGGAGAGAATGAGTATATTTGTTGAATTGGAGGATGTGTGCAGGAGAGTAGAGGGAGGTCGTTTAAATACGGAGGTAGAGATCATGATTAAACAAACTAAGGAGTTTGCCTGTTATCCTGGAAGACCCAAGGGAGCCCTTCAGTGTTTTTTGACTTGGGACTGTTACTTGGAAGTATGGTTTGAAAGGAGATATGTTAAACACAGTGTGAGGTGGATTGGAGTATGCGAGAGTGTGGAGGGAAGAGATCTGCTATGAGTTAAGGTACAGTAGGCTGCCGGTGGAATTAAGTTAACGCAATAAGTTGATATCAGGAAAAGAAGAATTGGCATTCCAAAGGAGAATTGACAGGAATTTAAAAAATGAGTTTGTGCTTCAAGAGATGATATAAATTTAGTTTGCTCTATTTTTGTACATTATCTTCTAACGGCCAGGTCCTCAACCAGGTGTTGAGGATAAAGATACTTAGAACAAGAGTTGTTGTTTAATGGGTACAGAGTGTCCGTGTTGCAAGATGAAAAGTCCTGGAGATCTATTGCACAACAGTGTGAATATACTTAACGTTACTGCACTGTACACTTGAAAATGAATAAGATGGTATATTTTTATGTTACGTGTGTGTGTGTGTGTGTGTTTACCTCAATTAAAAACAGAAAACAGAACAAAGCATGACTCATGCCATCAAAGAGTGTTCAACAGGATGGTACAAAATGTGTTGAGTCCTAGTGGGAGGAGAAGCTGGCATTCTGTGGGGATTCAGAGGAAGAAGAGGTTGATTCTGCCAAGAGAATTGTGGAAGAGGCGAAATGGTTTCTCTGGGCAGAAAATGAGTAATAGTATCTGCTGGTGCTTACTAAATGCCAGGCTTCTTTTCTAAGTATTTTACACTCATGGTTTATTCAGTTCTCAAAACAACTCCGTTATTTTCTCTCTGTTATATCTGAGGCCCAAAGATATTGCCATTTTTTAAACAGCCAAAGGTGTCAGGATTTGAACCCAGGCAGTCTTCATCTAGAACCTGCTTCTTTAACCACTATGTCAAGAGCTCTCACTGATTCATTTAAACAAACAAAATCATTTGACACTTAGTAAAAAATTATTAGCATTTGTTTTCGGTGTTTTACCCAGAAATAATGATGTAATTGTATCTATACAATAAGGAAGCTGGACTACATGAAATTGAAAGCTTCATTTTGGTGCTAAAATTCTGTGATTCATGGGCTATTAAAGGAAAGAAACAACAGAAGGAGTAATGTTTTGTATTTTTTTATTTAGTTATATATTGACATTTGAGAGCTCATTAGTTTATTCAAGTAATTTGATTTTCTCTCTCCAGTTCCTACTTGTCAAATAGCAGTATCAGGAAAATTCATCACTTTCAGTTCTTATTGACATGTTTGCAGGCCAAAGCAGCTTGGAGATTAAGAATCCAATTTATGAGACGAGTCATCTATCATTTAATATTTAAAGATAACTTGACTAAGTTTTATAGGAAACAGAGCACGATAATAGCAATGATACCTTTATAATACTTTCTAGAGTTCTTTGAGAGTTGTTAACATATTTACCTGCATTATCTCATGCTAAAATATACTTGTAGACATTTGCTGATTTGATAGTTTCTAAGTTCACTATGTAGTATCGTTACCATTGGTCAATTTGACTTTCAAATAACTCTATTTTTAATTTAAGAATGAATTAAAAGGGGAAAGATAATCTTTTCAACAAATGATACTGGAGCAATTGGATATTCATAGGCAAAAAAAAATGAACCATGACTTAAACCTTATGCATTATACAAAAATGATTTCAAAATGAGTCATAGATTTAAATGTAAAACATAGAACTGTAAAACTTTTAGAAGATAGGACAATTCATTTTGGTTCGTAGGGCTTGGTGAAGACTTCTTAGGTATGATGCCAAGGCACAAACCAAAAAGATAAAATGAATAAAGGTGACTTCATTAAAATGAGAAACTTATTCTTTGAAAGGTCCTGTTAAGAGGATAAAACAAAGCTACGTATTGGGAGAATATATTTGCAAACAATACTTATCTGACAAGAGACTCATATCTAGAATGTATAAAGATCTCCTAAAAATCAACATTAAATGAAATAACCCAATTAGAAAGTGGGCACAAGACATAAAGAAACATTTCACCAGAAAGAATACATGGATGGCAAGTAAGCACATGAAGAGATACTAAGCATCACCGGTCTTAGAGGGATGCACATTAAGAGTGTGATGAGATATCACTACATACCTTCTAGAACAACCAAAATAAGAAATCGTGACATTACCAAATGCTGCTGAGGATGTGGAGAAACTGGATCTCCAATATGTTACTGATGGGAATGTGAAATTGTACAGCCATCCTGGAAAATGATTTGACAGTTTCTGAAAACACTAAATATACACTTACAGTACAATTGCACTCCTGGGCACTTAGAGAAATAATAACTTATATCTGCACAAAAACCTGTACACAATTTTCTTTTTTAAAGATTGACACCTGAACTAACATCTGTTGCCAATCTTCTTCTTTTTTTTTTTTCCTTTTTCTTCTCCCCAAAGCCCCCCAGTACATAGTTGTATATTCTAGTTGTAGGTCCTTCTGGCTCTGCTATGTGGGACGTCACTTCAGCACGGCTTGATGAGTGGTGCTAGGTCTGCACATAGGATCTGAACTGGCGAAACCCTGGGCTGCTGAAGTAGAGAGTGTGAATTTAACCACTTGGCCATGGGGCCGGCCCCTGTACACAATTTTTAATAGTGGTCTTATTTGTAATATCAAAAAAAAATGGAAAAAACAACTAAAGTGTCCCTAAATAGGTGAATGGTTAAACAAACCATGCTGTATCCATACCATGGAATGCTACTCAGCAATAGAAAAGAATGAATTATTGATGCACACAATGACTTGGATAGATCTCAAGGGCATTATGCTGAGTGAAAAAAGCGATTTCAAAAGGTCATGTACTATATGATTCCATTTATATAGCTTTCTCAAAATGATAAAAGTAGGGTGATGCAAAATAGATTAGTGGTTGCCGAGGGTTAGGGATGGTGGGGGAAAGAGGCATGGGTGTGACCATGAAAGGAGAGCAAGAGGGTGATGTTTGTGGAGATGAAATAGTTGTGCATCTTGATTGTGATGATGGTTACACAAATGTGCACGTTATAAAAAGACAGAACCACACACAAGCATTGTACCAATGTCAAATTTCTGGATTTGATATTGTACTATCATTACGTAAGATGTAACCATTAGGGGGAAACTGGGTGAAGGGTACACAGGACATCTCTGTACTTTCTTTACAACCGTGATTGAATCTGTGATTATTGCACCAAAGTTAAAACAAGTGAGCTGTCCAACTATGTGAAGTAGACAGTAAAAATATAAATAAAAAGATCTTATTAGGAACTGAATAATTTATTTCATAAATTTTGAATATTTAAGTGTTTTGCTTAATTATTGAGGAATTCATATATTTATTAACTGTCCACGATCTGTTTGAAATTACTTAATCAGATCCACAAATTCATAAATTCAACTTGTGGTACATTCTACATCCAGTTCTGTGAATTTATCTTTCAATTTTTGATTTTTGATCCATCGTGTTTTTTGAGGTTAGTGATAGGCTTTTTTCTTTTTGTTAAGGAAAGGGGATGTTAAAGTAAAAGGGGAGTAGTTGTTCATAGGAGCAATGTAAGAGCCCCCAGAACATGACCTAATGAACAGGGTCCATTATATAGCTGCCCCAAAGTCTCTTACCCTAGACTGCATTAATAATTCAGATTAAGAAATGTAATCCAGCTTGACTTTTTGATGCTAAAACTATGCATGGAATATTGTTAATTGTTCTTGAGTGTCAGTTTAAATTGTTAAAACTGGAAGACCACTATAAGGAAAAGATCAAGGATTTAACACTGTCACAAGTAGGAAAAGTGGGAGGAATTGGGATAATTGAGCCAGGAGCAATGAAGACATCCGTAGGTCTGGTAGTTCTCGCCAAGTACATAAAGAACTGTCAAGACAAAGAAAGAATATATTTGTTCCATTGACCTTTGAGGAAAGAAAAGGACCAGTGGATGGAAATGGTGGATTTTGCCTCAGCATGCTGGACGTTGATTATGGTGTGTGTATTCTTTCTTGAGATCTTAAGGAATTATAGGCAAACCAAAACCAACATGATTATGTGGTCAGAAGAGAACCTAAAAAAATTATGTACAACTATATCTTTTGGTATAGTTTTGCCTCATGTTTTTTCCTTAAAGGAAAAATTGGTCTCCACGATACTGAACCAAGGTAACAAAACTTAGTGTTGGTGACCTATTCAGTTGCAAAATAATTCCCTTCACAAGTAATTCCATAAAGTAGAAATAATTCCCTTAAATTTAGTTTATGTTTTATGAAAAGTCCTTGGAAAAATCCCATTTGTGCATCCATCTTATACATCTTATTTTGAAATCCTTTGAGATTATAAGCAATTACATTAATTGCATTTTGTAGCCCAACCTCTCATTTATAACATATAATTTCCCAGGACCCACATGTCCATGTTCAAGAGCAGCTTGATAGAAAGACTGATTTATTTTTGTTTTCTTCCTGGATCTGCTTTGAATATTCTTAAAAGAAGTGGAAAAGTGCTGTGTTTAATATTCATATAGAATTTTCTTTTAAAAGCAGCCTCTCTCAAAAGCCTATTGTTAAATGGGACTACCTAGAAAGGGGTCAACTTGCAAAATCCTTCCTAAGTACTTGTTTGGTTCTTCAGGATTGATGGATAAGCTGATAGAATCTAATCTTCGATGTGTATGTCATTAATAGAGATGTAAGAATCTCGATTTACTTTGTCTTTTTCTTTTCTGTCACATCATAAGGAAAAGCTTTACTAGTGAAGTACCCAATGGTAATAACCCATTATATGCTAGAATCGCTCTTTATATCAGATGACATGCAAATGAACTGTCCTATTTCTGTGGAGAAAGAGAGACAAGGAGTGGTCTAGTTAATCATACTTGAGGGCTGCCATAGTTGTCTTCTGGGAAATATTATCATTATTCATTCTTATTTAAGGGTCCTTATCCTGTGCATAAGAAGATCTCCCATTCATTCCATTTGGGTTTGATGTTAATTACAGGGGCATTAATGGAAGCTTTCTCATAAGAAATGAATGTAGGATTAAATCAGACAAAAAAAAAAAAGCAACCTTCGGGTGAAGCAGGTCATCATAAAACAGTGCCTGAAGGAGATGGCAGGTTGGAGGAACCTGAGAGATGGTCAGTCCCCTTGTTCACGTATAGAAACTGAGGGAATGAGAAAAGAACTGACTTAATAAAAGCCCTCAGCTGGTGAGAGGCAGGCTTGAGATGACGAATGAGGGAGCCAATTTCATCAGACAATGTAGGGAAAAGATAATTCTGGGAATTTCTTTCCCCAGAAAGAGCCAAGTTCTGGCCCTTTTCTACTGTCACCTAGTTCTGTGACTTTTGGCCAACCTTTTAACCTCTCTGGGTGTGTTTTCCTGAATTTAGGGTGAGGGGATTAGACTAGATCATCTGTCCTCCAGAAAAGGGGAAATCTAACTGAGCTAGTGTAGCTGGTCAGTGGGCGATCGCTGGACTAAGCTCATTGGAGCAAAGATATTTCTAACATACCATTTACTTTCGAATTCCAGAAACTGAGAGGAGCCAAGCTTGGATATCAAGTAAATTTAGCAGCAGTCTTTTTAACTGGCGTTACCTCCAGTCTGTGAAAAAACTTTTTCTTCACCCAGATAATACGTATTTTTTTCTTTTATCATTTCTTCACGTGAATTTTGGTTGACAACAAGTAATTGATAATATTGCTGGTTAAATGAGGTTTTTCCTTAATCTTCTGTGTCTTTTGAGGAACTAACTGATCATGTATCCACGTCTACGCAGTTCCTAGTCACCTTGTCACCATGTAATTAAGTCATTTTTCTTTTTGAATCAGGCATTCATGCCTAGGGTAAATGGGTTTTTTAAAAAAAATTATGTATGCTCTGAATCAGTATTTCTGGTCTCTTGAAGTTTAATGTGAACAGATACAAATTTCTAGTATATAAATTGGATCTTGTTTTGTTTTTCTAAAGAAAATGCTTGAAATAAACTCGTTTTTTGACATATATTTGAATTACACTTAGTATGTAAAGTATTTTATTAGGTAAAATGCATGTTTATCATTTAATGAAATATTTTCATCAAAATTTATAATTATTCATATAAACAGGTATGTCTTAGACCAACATCACTCTTCTCGTCTCTTTGGAACCATGTTATAGCAAAGAAGTATGTGTATTTTTTGTCTGTTTTCCTTTTCTGTATTTGTCTTATTATTTTATACTTTTTTCTGGTTATATATATTATGTTATTATTTTAGAAATGTTGGAAACTTTAGAAAATTTAAAAAGAAATTACCACCAGAAATAAACATCGTTATTTATACTGTGGTGTTTTTATTTGTCAACACTATCCCTTTAATATTAGCCTGTGAAATGGATTCAGTTTTGTTTAATACTTCAATAAAAGAAAAGATAAAAATACTACACGTGTAAAAAGATAGCAGTATAATTTTGTCAAATTGGATAAGCTCTAACATAATTTAAGTTTTTATTTCTTCAGAGAACATTTAGAAATCTCATGTTAATGGCTTGCACGTATACTCAGAAAATGGAAATAATCTAAATTGCAAACATGTTTAATAAGACCTTCTGGATTCTAACATTGCGGTTTCATGAAAGTTTTCATATAATAGTCTTACTGCCAAATATTTTATAACATCTCTGTCAAATACATTAAAATCACTAATTTTTCTGCCACAAAAAAGTTGTCTTTCAGGTTTCTGATTGTGACGATACCGTTGCGAACACTAGCCTTTCTTCCACCTTTTTAAACCAACTAGCATATACAATAGGCCAAATTGTGTGTGGTAAAAATTAACAAAGTAATTACTAATTATTAGACTAACTAGGCTTTTATGGTCCCTTTAAATATGTTAATTTATTTTTTGTTTGAGAGTTTAGAGGTAGTTTGTTCTTCATTTCTTTATTTTAATAATAGACGTATTTGAGGCTAGAAAGCAAATTTAGAATACTTTCATTTTTGTATGTGATGTCAGTTCTAAGGAAAATCATTTTATTTCATCCAACTAGTTTTCCTTTACCTATACCAGAGTCCTCAGTTGGAGTGACCTTTGGAGTGACTGGTGTCTTGAGTGATGTAGTTAATGAGATCTAGTGACATCATGACCCTGACCCCTTCGTGGCCCTGGCTCCTCTCATCCATCTTCTTAACCCCACAGGCTGAGTCAGTGTGTAGAATCAGGATTAAAGAAGTGTGAATAAACAGGTTCAAGAGTTCTGTCATGACTGCCGGTGAGTGGCAGTGGCAAAGTAAGACACAGAGAACTTAGTACTGAGAGTGCTCTTTGTGCACCTCTGTGAGTCCTGTTGGAGAAGTCACTACTGTTTGTGGTCAGTGCCGTGCATCTAATCTCCTCAGTTTGCTCCGTTCCTGGACAGTGATGGCGGTTGGCCTTTATAATCACATAGCTGTTGGCGCATTCAGTGAAAGGATGGCTGATCTATCACTTACCCAATGTCACACATTACTGAAGCTTTTATCTCATTAACTATGATTAATGTTTGTATGGAATGGGCTTGTCATGTAACTGTTCATATTCAGCAATTTTGAATCCCTTAGCTTATTTGAACAAGGAGGGTATTTCTCTTTTCAGAGGAGACCTTTATCTTAGGAACTGAGTGGCCTTATTCACAAATCATTATTGCTGGATGGCCTGATGACTGTGCCATGCATCGCTCCCTTGACTCTTTCCCCATTATTGACGTTCAATGTGTTACCTGTCATTGAACTTGGGATGTCTTTATATAACTGCATTGAATCATATGAACAGTTTGGCGTACATAGAAAAGAAGAGAAGAAATGTGGTAGAACTTTAAGGAAGCATTTCTCTGTTATTCCTTAACCTAAAAGTTGCTTTGCTAATACGGTTTCCACTTAAGTCTGTTTTCTCGAGTGAGATAGAAAGGAGTGGAGATAAAGGATGCAGTTATTTTCTTGCCTATAGCTGTGGTTCTTGCTTTATCTGTTCTACATTTGACAAGTCTTTCCTCTTAGCCCAGGGCACTATTTGATAAGTTGACCAGTCAGTGATTAAACATATTTATTTAGTTCAATGGGTCAGAGCCATTGCGACAGATAGAAAATTACTGATGGATTATCAATTTCAGCACCTCTGACATCTGGCCTCGGTGTAGTCCATCATCTGAGGACTCATAACACATTTACTTGCACAATAACATGCTCAGCTACCTGTGTGATCGCAGAGCTGGATATTGGAAATATTTTATTCAGAATTAGTAACACAGAACTTGCAGAAATTAGAAGAGTTCTCCACCTATACTCGAAAACCTAAAAGCATCCAGTGGTTTACATTGTTTAGGGCCGGAATGAGAACTGACTTATACTTTAAACCTGCTTTGCTGATTTGGGTGATGTCTTCACAATTTCTTTAACAAGTGCATTTTGGAATTGAAGAAATAGGTATTTGGAAATACTTTGGAAACAATATTGCATGCAAAAAGATTACTTGTGGGGGCTGGCCCCGTGGCCGAGTGGTTAAGTTCGCGCGCTCCGCTGCAGGCGGCCCAGTGTTTCGTTGGTTCGAATCCTGGGCACGGACATGGCACTGCTCGTCAGACCACGCTGAGGCAGCGTCCCACATGCCACAACTAGAAGAACCCACAACGAAGAATACACAACTATGTACTGGGGGGCTTTGGGGAGAAAAAGGAAAAAATAAAATCTTAAAAAAAAAAAAAAAGATTACTTGTGTCAAAATACTCCTTTTAAAAAATTTAATGAATTAAAATAATCTTAAGTTTTGTGTCTACGAAGTTATAGAATTACAAAAATAAAACCCCAACTCAAATACCTATTCTTTTCATTCTTTTCAATTGTAAACAAGACTTCAAATAGGATTTGTAAAAGCCTCTCTTCTGCTTGCTGTTACTGTTGAGTGGTTCTTTTCTCTTAATGAATTCGAATACTAAAGAATGAGTTTTGCAGCAAGTGCTATTCTAACATGAAAATACATTCTACTCCTTTGTCCATTTGACTAAAATTTATTCCAATATAGCCTTCTTCAGACCCCTATTTCTTTTTTTTTCCCAAGTAATTTTATTGTGATTATAATGGTTTATAACATTGTGTAATTTTGGGTGTACATTATTGTTTATCAATTCCTGAATACCCTTCATCTTGCTCAACCCCATTAGTCCAGTTTTTAGCCATCACCATACATAAGTGCCCCTCTGAGCCTTTTGTCCACCCTCCAACCCCCTTCCCCTCTGGTAACCACTAATGTGTTCTCTTTATGCATGTATTTGTCATCTTCCACATATGAGTGAAATCATGCGGTATTTGTTTTTCTCTGGATTATTTCGCTTAACATCATACCCTCAAGGTTCAGACCTCTATTTCAAACTTACACATAAAATTTAAGAATAAGCTTGTGATTAGTTTTTCAAACAAATATGATTAAGATTAGCAATTTGTGGGGCTGGCTCCGTGGCCGAGTGGTTAAGTTCGCACGCTCTGCTGCAGGCTGCCCAGTGTTTCGTTGGTTTGAATCCTGGGCGCGGACATGGCACTGCTCATCAAACCATGCTGAGGCAGCGTCCCATATGCCACAACTAGAAGGACCCACAACGAAGAATATACGACCATGTACCGGGGGGCTTTGGGGAGAAAAAGGAAAAAAATAAAATCTTTAAAAAAAAAAAGGATTAGCAATTTGTTTTAAGGTAGGTTCTCATCTTTTAAAAACGGGCCACACTTGCTGAGAAAGTAATAGATCATGACAGATAATAAGCTTTAACTTTTATTTTGGCTTCACTCTCATTTGTAAATATTTCACGTGATTATCCCTATATTTTTATATTCCATGTGCCTAATGGCCTGCTTGACATTGTTCCTACATTTAATGTTTATGTGTACTGTCACAAAAATATTTGTGAAGCTGAAAATGATTTATCTTTAAATGGCTCCTTTTCACACATTCTTGAATCTCCAAACTGATAAGAACTTAGAAATGTTACCTTTCTTCACAAAATAAAGATTGAGTTCATTGACATTACCATTTACCTGTGTTCACTGAATCCACACCAGAGCTATTTGCTATAAAATTGACAGGCCCTTTGGAATGTCCAGCTTTGTGAGATAACATGATAATATTACAGATCATAATAAGTCATTATTTATTGCTAAACACTTACTGATTTGTCTTAAAATTAACTGAGATTTCTTCTATAATTCTGTGGGGACCTTCAGTAGTTGAGTATAGCGTTTAGTCAATCCATCTCTCCTTAGACACCTCTGAGCTGGCTTTGAAAATTCTTGGAATAATCTTAGTTGTAGGATCCTCTCTGGAATCTAGATGTGTGAGTCAGAAAAACTGTCATGAATGTTCAGATAAGACAGGATTAAAAAATGCGGGAGGTCAGATTAGGATCCCTGAATTTGATTATTGTTTTGAGCAGTCACAGGGAAGCCATTGGAACATTTTCCTTAAAGACCAACCCCTCTAACTATCAGAACGTTCCATACCTGTCATTTGCTTTAAGACCTTAAATATGATGCCCACCACTAACTGATCTTCAGATATATTACACTGTGCTTTTAAATGCTTAACTTTGCTTTTCCCTTTTATTCTCTGCCACCTACTTTGCTCTGAAATAACAATTTTTTTCCTTGCAATTTCTGGCATATAAACTATATGTAAATTGCCAGGAACAAGTTATCAGATATTTCCATTAAAAACGAGCGAGAAACAATGGAAAAGTGATACACATTGTTTTGGAATAAAGATCTCATGAATCAATCCATTCATGAAAACTTATGATTCTCTCAAAATGAATCAACTTAGATGGAAATATATATTAATATAAGTTGTATGTCAAAGTTTCTTTGGATAAAGGGGCATTTGTATGTTAGATTGCTGGGTGCTTTTCACATAGAAGGGGATGTTATTTATCTGTTACCTTACAAGGAGACTGAGAAATTAAGCAAAGAAATGCATGTGAAGGTGCTTTATAAACTATAATGAGCTCTGATAATGTGAACTGTGTTATTTTAATGTTGTGTGCGTTTGTTGGAACAGAGATAGTAAGGGAGATAATACACAGCGATCCATTCTTAGAGACTTCTGTGCTGACAGTCTAAGACTTATGGTTTTACAGAATTCATATTGACATGTAATGATTTTTCATGCAAGGACATTAACATTGGCCAATTTCATGTACTAAAATGTAATGCAAGAAGACATTCAGAACCACAGTTTTAAAATGCTGCCTTCTGCATTGCCCTTGTAAGCATTTGAATCAGTAATTTGGAATGACTTTCATCTTGGACTATTTTTTTCACAAACCATATTAAGCATCAATGATTTTTTTCACTTCTTGCATATTATTGGATTAGTGCTCTGCACCATCAACAACCTTGATTTCTGCATTTAAATTCAATTTTTTAAGCATTGTGATGAACAATTATGGTAACAATTGGATGAAGGGATGGTTATTTTAACTTGAAATATGCTTTGGCATTTATTCTAATGTGTCCAGCATATACATTTCTTCCAAAAATGTGCAGGATATTTTGGAAAGATGTGGAAAAGAACTAAGTCAATGATGTTGATACAGCAATCTAATAACTTTACTTTGGTGACCTAAGAGGATGTAGGGACTGGGGGAATTTGGTAAACTATAAAGCTTCTAAAATGTATACTGAAGGGATTCAAACTAAATCACATTATGCCCCTGATCTGGATTAATTCATACCGTAATTACCACTCAAAAACTGATAATATGTTCATATTGAATTGATAGTTGTAAGCTGATAGTAAAATTTTAAGTGTAGAATAACTACACAAAATATGGAAGGAAAGTTTGCCTTTGTTCTGTGCATTTAAGATTAGCCTGGTGCAATTGTGATTTCTGGCGTTTACAAAGATAGAATTCAACGGCTTTGCTAGAATTACGGTGAGAGCAGTTAGCTTTGAAAAATACCCAACTTTGCCAGCTCAGTATATTGCCCTCCTCTTTATTCACAATAGTATACATTTCAGCTAAATCTCAATACAGACATTAAAAAAATGAGAAAAAACAATTGAGCAATTTTTATACTGAGTTGAACAGGCAATTTAAAATTGCAAATTGCTCATACCTGTAGCCGGCTTGTTTAGTACACTTCGTACACTTACTTAGTAACCCCAAAGAATTTCTTATTAATCAGTGTTTGGACAAATTAATAGGGGAAACAACGCAGATGTTTAGTATTATGCCAATGAGGGTATATCTCAGGTTTTGGTATTGTTTTTGCATTCTTTTAAAATTTTTTGATGCTCTGTCAGCAGAACAATTTGACTAATATTCATTTCACTGTCATCCATGTAGGTCCTTCATTGGTTGAAATTGAGTGAGAAATGGAACATTCTGGTTTAAATATTTTCCAATTAACTCAGTTATACCAGATTTATTTGGCTTGCTTTGTTTAGGCCACAATTTGTTGTTGTTAGTGCCATGAAGTAGATTCTGATTCCTCACGACCCTGTGTACAGCAGAGCAGAGCCCTGCCCAGTCTTTTCACGCCATCCTCCCACCTTCCAGCAGTATAACAGACAATGCTCCACTGCTGTTGATAGGGTTTTCATGGCCAGTGTTTTCTGGAAGTGGCTGGCCAGGTCCTTCTTCGTAGTTTGTTTAGTCTGGAAGCTCTGCTAAAACCTGTCCACCATGGGTGATCATGCCGCTATTCGAAATCCTGGTGGCATAGCTTTCAGCATCATAGCAACAGTCACCATGGTATGACAACCACAGACAATTGGTGTGCTTCTCTGACCTGGGCTCTGGTGGTGAAAGGATCGCATCTTAACAACTAGATTGCCAGGGCTGGCTTACGCCACAAGGCTCTGTTGGAAATCGTTAATAGTTTTATTTTATATTATGTATAGTTGGAATTTCTGGGGTGAGTAAGGTCTCATCAGGGTAATAATTGTAAGCATTAGTTCTCCTTATATTATAAAATCTTGACTATACCAAGGTAGTCCACAGTGAAAATTTCAGCCTTTCCTTCACGTAAGTTGAATACTAATTATATTCTGGAAACCTTTCATATACCATTTCATCTTAACTTCAAGCCACTGATGTTTAGGATATTCTTTTGTTTTTTTCTTTATGGGGAAATTAAATGGCAGTTGGACAAAAACCGTGCCTAAAGCCATACAGCTAGTCAGAGGAGATTTTGGAATTCTTAGGTGTCAGTCCAATGATCTGGATTTCTTTCCACTTAAAACAATATCTAGAGTATTTGATTTAAGGGAGAATACTTAGGATTGATCTCTTTGTGAGTATGAAGCGTAAGAAGCAATGCTGATTTCTTGAGCGTTCAGGGTCTTGGTGTATTGAGATATAGCTCTTGTTCTATGTAGATGAGCTACGTAACTGTTCACCACATTGGGGTGTGTGTGACTGTGTGTGTACACGTGTTTATATGTGGGAAGAGAGAGCAAGAGCATATTCAATATTAATCTACTCCCCAACTGTACATGTGTGGACTATTTGCTTTGTGGTCGTAAACACAGGCAATCTGTTTGTTTTTAAATTTCAAACTAGAGCCCCGTGCTACCTAAGCCTGCAGATGTAAATTTGGTGGTCATCCATACAGCTGTGTAAATGAGGAAGCATTGTCTAGGCCAAGAGTTGAGGTTATAATTTCGTTCCCATTGCCCCTTTCCTTTTGTGTGGACTAAAACAGTTAAGACGTAAATTCTTCACTAGCTTTCATATTCAAAGAATGTGTAGAAATCCACAAAGCTAGCAAACTTAAACTCAGATTATTGCTACCCTGGTACTAAACTCATAGAGAAGGGCCACTCAAATGGCTGGATATCTTTTTTATGGCGATGACAACATAAAAAATGAACCTACGATGCTTCACTCAAAGCTTCCTTCTCAGATCTATTCCACATGTGGTGCTGTGGTAATATTGTGAGCAGTGAAGTATTAAAACAGGTTTGTCTTGTGTTCTTTCATTCTGACAGGCCAATGACATAATGTCGACAAGCCATGTCTGATAGATTCAAAATTAAAAGTGAATGCCCTGCCTTTTTTTCGAGCTCGCGCCTAATGGTCTTAGAGCCAGTGTGCTGTTTCACTGCTTTCAACATATAGTCTTCCACAGTAAGGCTGGGAACAGCCTGTGAGGGTCTTTTCTCTGGCTGCAAAGGCTGGATTGATCAAAACCATATTACTTTGTTATTAAAGGACAAGAATCGAGAGTAATCAGCAACAAAAACAAAGACTAATTCAGGATCTGAATTCTGAAAAGCAGTTTGCTGATACAGATTAATAATTTAATACTTTCACAATAAAGTTAACTATTTGCTTTTCATGAACATATATGGAGCAAATGCATCTAGAAAACTAAAGGTAGAAGTTTAAAATACTCTGTGAGTAGATTTTTAGTTCTACGCTACATTATACAGTTCCAGTAAAGACGATGATGAGTGATGTAGGGAACCAAGGCTTTAAATGTCTCCCAGGCAAGTTTTCTCTGCTGCAGTTTTTCCACTGAATCTAAAGTTTTGCTTCCCTGGCTATATGATTAAAGATGATTTATTAGACTATTGCTTTTGCAAAGACATGTGAAAAGAACTTAGAGAATTTAGAAAGTAGTTGATGTTGATTATTAGAAAAATTTTCAAGTATTTTGTTTATTCATTTAATCAATGAAGTACTTACTAGAATTTATGAATTTAGCTTATGTTAGTGTGTATTAGGGTGTGGTCCTTGATATATCGTTGTTATTGTTGAGGAAGATTCACACTGAGATAACATCTGTTGCCAACTTTTTTTGCTTGAGGAAGGTTTGCCCTGATCTAACATCTGTGCCAGTCTTCCTCTATTTTGTATGTGGGTTGAGGCCACAGTGTGGCTGCCAATGAGTGGTATAGGTCTGTGTTGAGGAACCAAACCCTCGCCGGCCAAAGCAGAGTGTGCCGAACTTAACCACTAGGCCAGGGGGCTGGCCTGGTCCTTGCTTTTTGACTGCATATATACTAAGTGGAAAAATTAGACGTAAACATATGAAAGTGGTGACAATTCTAGACAGTGGGCAAGAAAGTAATAAATATTAATGCTATAGGACAGCAGCTTTAATATATAAACACACATACTTGTGTGTGTGTGTGTGTAAAACATTTGAAAAAGCACTTTCTTGAAATAAAATCTTATTAGAAACTCCAGGGGCTGGCCCGGTGGTGCAGTGGTTAAGTTCGCATGTTCCCATTCTCGGCGGCCCGGGGTTCGCTGGTTTGGATCCCGGGTGCGGACCTGGCACCGCTTGGCACGCCATGCTCAGGTAGGCGTCCCACGTATAAAGTAGAGGAAGATGGGCGTGGATGTTAGCTCAGGGCCAGGCTTCCTCAGCAAAAAAGAGGACTGGCAGTAGTTAGCTCAGGGCTAATCTTCCTAAAAAAAAAAGAAACTCCAGTGTCCAGAGTCCAGGCTGGATAAAAGCAGAGGTTGTTTATGCCTTCATTTCTTGAATCTTCAGAGTTCAAGTGGTTAGAAAACATTTTCATAGCATACCAGGGAGGCCTGAGCTAAATGTGGGCTATGGTCTGGAGAAGTTGAAGCCTTCCTTGTTAGGGAGATGTTTTTTGAACTGAACAAAATTTGAAAAATTGAAAGAAAGACAAATGAGGCATATCAGAAGGGAAGAACATTGCAAAGGCAGAAACTTTGAGCCAGGAAAGAACAGTGTTCTTTTTGAAGGGCTCTAAGAAGACCAGCCTGGCTGGAGTGAAGTTTATAATATTAATTTATGAGGAGCTCAGACGTAATTTATTAGGTTAGATGGAACCAAGTTAACAGAACTACAAATGCCAGGCCAAGATTGCTTGGAGTATCCAGGAATATGTTTAGGACCCCAGTGAAAATGGACATGGCACAATGAAATCAATGTTAGGAGGTAACATTTGGTGGAGTTGTGGGAATGGGTTACTATGCAAACTAAAATCAAGGTAGGAGGAGAAACTGGAGATGTTTGCTGGATTCTTGTGTTCACTTTTGGTAGAAGGAATACTGACTTTGGAAATAGTTCTGTTACCTTTGTTTTTGTTCCATGTATTAGTCATAAAGTAAGTGTATACCCAAGTATACATCTTATTTAAGCAACCATTTTTAGTTCTAATTAAAAGTAACAAGTTGATTTATCCATTATAATTGCTTCCAAGGACTTGACCTTTTCTCCTTCCACCCTCCCTTCGCCTTTTCTCTCTCCTTATTTTCTATCATTCCTCTCTCTTTCTTTCCTTTTTTCCTTCCTTTCTTCTTTCTGTATCTCTTTCTGCCACACAGGATATCAGTCCATTAATTATTCTAAATGTTAAACTCTAATAGTTCAGATTATATCCTTATGATATAGGAATGTCAGGATTGAAAAGGAGAATCTAGGCACTTTTCAAATATTTAGTTTAAATAATGACAGGTCCCTGCTTTTGCTCACTTTCCAGGTAGTGTTTAGATACAACCTTTATTTGCTATGAAACCTGGACCTATAATAAAATTTAGGCCAGATATCCACACTTAGTGGAAAAAGCATGTTGCTATAACAGCTGTGGTCTGTCGGCACAATGTCACAATCAAAGTCATATGAGTATTTCTGGATTTCTACCTCTCTGATTGCTGTTTAGGTAAATCCAGGTGGTGATGTTGAAGGAATAGATTTGCCTTTGAAGCGTGAATCACTACAACTGTAAACTTTTCTGGGAATTGGATAGTCTATTGATGTTGATTTTGTTAATTACATTGCAATTCATTGAGATATAGTGCTATTGTTTTAATATGTTAATTTTAATTCTGCTGAATTTGGAGCTCTAGGTCTCTATTACTTGGTTTACTTGTAGGCATTCACCACTCTCTCTTCCTAACAAGGAAAAGTTTGACAAGTGAAAGAAAACACTGTCCAAGCACTTCATGGAGAGTTAGGTCAATATATTGATCAAAGGTGTGATGTGAATGAATGTAAAGTTTTCATTACAAGGAAAGATGTGAAAAAAATGCTTTGGATGTAGAAATAGTTTTCTTCCCTAGAATTATACTCTTTTCTGGAATATATGTATTTATCAGTTATTTAGTATATAACAATTTTTATGAAGTTTTCCCATTGTGTAAATTAATTAACAGCTGATTTTACAGAGTGCACTTGTTGGGAATCAACATCATAGAATAAAATGTATAGAACGATCATAAAAATATGCCTGCATTTAGTTCATTTCTGCTTCTGAAGTACTATGAGTTGTTTGGCTTACGAAATTAAAGGAAAACATGTTAGCAAAGTCTACAGCCTACAAATTCAAAACAGGTTATTATTATTTATTCCGCTCCCAGTGATTGCACACATTTGACCCTAAATGACAAAGTAAATGAAAGCCCTTTTTCAAAGTAATACAATCAGTTCAAAAAATATTGTGCTAATAAAGTTATACATTCTAATTGAAAGATTGATGGCAATCCATTTAGTTGTTACTAGGTTATTTGTGACAGACAGATGCAGAGTAACCTCATTACGGTCAGAATTGTGATGACTTGTAGCTGAAGAGAGGAATAAAGCTTTAAACCATTGTCACAGTCCATTTCCAAAATGTATTCAGAAGATGATTTAAAAGAAAATATATGGCCATTAAATATAAGTTTGAATTGGTTACCTAGCGGTGTTATTATAGAAGCAATGAAGTAATCATCTGTTTGATCTGTAATTGGCCTACTTAAAATTCGCAAATCAGATTTACAGATTCCAATTTATGTAAGAGAAATGCACTAGCAAACACTGGATTAAAAAGATTATCCCTTGTGGTTTGGTATTTCCAGTTCATATTTTTAGTTGTTTTCTTCTTGATCATTAAGTCTAGATCAGTTTATTTTAGGCGTTTCTGCCCACAATCACCAGTTCGTGATAAATTATTCAGCACTTTTCATTTGTATGTTTCCTAGTAGTTTAACGTCAGGTTTTCAGCACAAGTTCTCAAGGGACTTCTATCAACATTTTAAAGTTATGTGGTTGAAGGAAAGGACTATAGATGCACAATAATTATTTTTTTCCTTGTGAAAGATGTTGAAATCTTTGTGGCATCTGTTTCCTGTACGTTTGATTTTGAGTCTTCTTTTTCTTGATTAGTTAATAATAATGTAGAAATTTTTTTTTTTAAAGATTTTATTTTTTTTCCTTTTTCTCCCCAAAGCCCCCCGCCGTTACATAGTTGTATATTCTTCCTTGTGGGTCCTTCTAGTTGTGGCATGTGGGACGCTGCCTCAGCATGGTTTGATGAGCAGTGCCATGTCTGCGCCCAGGATTCGAACCCACAAAACACTGGGCCGCTTGCAGCGGAGCGCACGAACTTAACCACTCAGCCACGGGGCCAGCCCCAATGATGTAGAAATTTTAACCTAAAAAAAGCTCTGTGTTCCCACGGTCTTCCTCTGACAACATCTGCATGTGTCTCTAGCATTTCTTGCAGTCAGCGGTATGCTCATAGGGATCCTTTTTGTTTCAAGTGCAATAGGCCAGTGCTATGTCTTTCACAGGAAACCGATTTCATTTCGTCCCTTCTCATTTCTGGTACACTTTCTGCACAGTTGTCCTTTCCTCTCCATATCTCAGCATTTACACTTATTCTTCTGCATCCTGAACTTTTTTCTTGTGCTCCTTACAATCACCATCGCGGCTTTTGTTACAGCTTATCTTTCATCATGGATTCTAAAACGCCCTTATATAGGCAGAAACACTGTTTACAAGAGGACTGTTACCAACTTGATTTAAAGTTGGCCCTCATTTTTTGAAGAAATGCATCTAAGAAAAGAAAATTTTCATTGTGTAGATAACACAATTAAGATATGTTGGATATCTCTTATCTGCTAATAAATTTATCATGGTATTCTTTCTAAGATAGTGTCTCCACATAAAGTTGACATTTTGTCTGTCCTAAGAAATGACTTAAAGGGAAGCTTGGGTGGTGTTCCGTCTTAGATGATGTCATCAGGTAAGGCTAAAGTTGTGACTTGTCCAAACAAGAGAATTAAAAATATCGATATTATAGTAAAAATCCTAACCAGAACACCAGTCATCTGAGGTTGTGTCATTGAGGTGAGAGGCCAAGGGTGAAGTGGGAGCAAAGGACCTTCCTTCAGATCCTAGTTATAGATCACTTACCATGGGTTGCCTGTTATGACCTCAGGCAAATTATTTAGCTTCCTAGTTTTAGTTTTTTCACCTATAAAGTTGGATGATGATTCTGACCTTATAAGATTATTGTGATACTTCTAAACATAATTTATAGTTATACAAGATTGATTCATTTATGAGTCATAGATTGGAAATGTTTAAAAAATTATACGTACTTTTCCTTCACTTAAGCAAATGATTTTAAAGTGCCTACTGTGTGCCAGGTTCAGTTTGGGTGGTAAGGATGTGTCAATGAATAATTTGAAAAAAGTCGTGGCCTCATGGAGCTTATAGTCTCAGTGTTCACATATTCACTACAGAAACTTAAAAAATATTTGAATGTAAATATACAAAAATAAAATTACCCAGGGGTCACTGTTAATGATTTGTGGATGACTGTATTTTTTTGCATGTTTGTATGTGTACATGTGTTTTGCGTTTTTTTTCAGATTGCCATTGGAGCCTGTGTCTTCTTGCTTATTTTCATTTCATAAATATTTTCTCGTATCATATTCTTTTTCACCGTGGTGTTTAATGGTGCACATTTCATCCTATGTTGTGTGCTAATTTTCTTATTCTTTGTCATTGGACATTTAAGTTGTTTCCAGTTTTTCAGAATTATGTGTGAATATATGAACTATGAAGAACATGCTGTGATGAAAATCCTTGTACACATCCCTGATTATTTCTCTCAAATACATTCAATTATGTAGAATTGCTGAATCAATGAATATTGATATTTTTCAGTTTTGTAACTTTCTTCAGTAAGTCTGTTTCTGCATAAACTTCCAGTAATGCCCGAGGGTCCAGGTTTACTCATACCCTTCCTTTAGGACATTTTCCTTTGCCAATAGGATAGATTAAATTGTTATCTCATAATAATTTTTACATTTTATTTCTAGTGAGACTAAAATTTTTGTAATATGAGTGTTGGCTTATTTTTTCTCCTTTTGTAAATTGCCTATTCGTGTTGTTTAAGTGTTTTTCCCATGGAGTGCTCTTTTTATTGATACTGGAGAGCTTGTTATATGTCAAGTGCATCATCCTCTTTTCACGTTCCTTTGTGTGTGTGCATACATAAAGTTTTTCCTTTTTATATAGAAAAACTATCAAAGCAATTTCCATGATTTCCTAGTGATTATTTCAAATCCAGTACATTTATATATATATTTTGTGTGTGTGAGGAAGATTCATCCTGAGCTAACATCCGTTGCCAATCCTCCTCTTCTTCTTTTGCTTGAGGAAGATTAGCCCTTAGCTAACATCTGTGCCAGTCTTCCTCTACTTTGTATGTGGGACACCTCCACAGCATGGCTGATGGGTGGAGGAGGTTTACACCCAGGATCTGAACCAGTGAACCCTGGGCCTCTGAACATGTGGAATTTAAACCCTGGGGCTGACCCCAAATTCGATACATCTATTATTGCCCATCACCCTTTTATTAATCTGTTATATTGACAATATTAATATAACATTGCCTATGTGTAAACTTCTTATGTTAACTAGTTACAGTTTGGTTTTTTTATTGTTTCTTACTGAATACTAAAGTCTCTTAATTGGCTTCCCCTTCGATATATATTACTGGAGAAGTTTTAGACACTTTCAGCAAAAAAAAGAAAATGAGATTAAAGAGACTGAGATGTATTCTACATGGGTGTCATTTCTGTCAGTTTGGTGGAAACTTAGACTTACAATGAGTCTTTAGATGAAAGCTATCCTCCCTGCACACACACACTTTTTCCCCTGAGATAGGCTGGAAGTATCTGAATTTTCTGTCTTATTTTTCATATTTTGGAGCAGGTGGCCAAAAGACTAAATATAGACAGGCTTTGTTAAACCTCACAGTGTTTTTGCTATTGTTGTGTTATAACTTCATTTATGCTTTTAGATGTGTCATTCTCTCCAGATCTCCATATGCCCTACAAACCAGATTTACCCACACCTTGAAAGCTTTTCTCATGTAGATTACTTTACTAGACCAGTGGGCATGTAAGTTTAAGACAACTGTGTTAGTGCCTAAAGACTGCTAACAAAAAGTTAGTGTCCAAGAGATTTAAAGTCTGGTGCTGAAGGAAATATTAAAACCATCAATAACATAAAGGGAAATATACAAGCTTTGGGATCCATAAATATGAAAAGTAAATTGTTGGTAAGTTCTAAGCTCAATGAGGGCAAAGCTATATTTCTTTCAAAATTTTTTTTATTTATGTCATGTATCAAAGTGCCTAGCACAATTTTAAATGCTCAGTAAAATTTTTTGAATGAATATAGTATGGTTTCCACATTCTTTACTGTAATTTACCTGTGAGACTAAGGAATTTAAGAACAAATTTTTAGTTTCCTTCCTAAGTTCGTATCGGATATGACCATTTAGTAAAAGAAGTATTAAATTAATTGGAAAACAATTACTACCCACTTTCTGGTAAAGTACTTATTTGTATATTTTTGTATGTGGCTGTGTTTTTAAAAAGAATAATATTCTAAAACTTGGTCCTTAAAGATAGGGAAAACACATTATTAAATTATTAGGTGTATCCCTTTGAAAGCAGTCATTTAAGATGTATTTAAAATGGATTAATTTGAGTGCATATTTTTCTTTAGAATAGGACCTAATATATTTCCATGGCTTACTCATAAGATTATGAGAATAAAAATAAGTATATTTTAATCTTTACCCACAAAGTACGTATGATTTATTATAGAGTTGTGATTTTTATCCAATGTCATAGTATTGAATGATGGTGTTTAATAATACTGTAATACTGTATGTCAGATGATTTATTGTAGTTTTAATTTCTCTGAGCCAGAAGACAGAGTACTCAAATGTGTTTGGTGATTATTGACTGATAAGCAATAAAAGGATCCTACATAGAGCTCAGCAGCAAATGTTTCTCCAACTACCTCTGATTAATATGGTCTTTTTGATGTAATGCGTCAATTTTATCAGATTTAAATTTATCATCAAACTAGCTATAGTAGTTTCAGCTCTTGGAAAGGGCTATTTTGACTGAGCTATCATTATATTCACAAATAAAGTCATTTATAGCACAAGGAAAGTCTTTATGAAAAAGTCACTCTTAATTACTGCTTGATCAGCCAAAAATACCTTTGTAAACATTAGATGAAATAAATGAACTATGTATCTGTAGATTTTGAAAATTTAAGTTATTTCTAATAGGCTAATGGAAGTTTCTTTCCAGTTACAAAATTTCCTTTGACCACTGGCTTTTTTGTACAGAAGTCTTTATTCTCTCTAGTATGAAAATGTCTCCAACAATTGGAAGTGCTGGAAAAATTAGGACTACTTACAGAAATGAAAATTCTAGAGAGAGAAAAGATTTCAAGTGAACCATGTTTGACATGTTTATAGTATAATTAAGTTTAATTGTGCAAATATCTTTTGAACATCTTCTGTAGGTTAGGCTCTGTGCTAGGTTTCAGAGTTGCAAAAGTGAATATACGCTAAGAGAGAGATGAATGGATAGGAGATGTTCATTAATCCTTTCTAGAACAAGACAAATAAAATAACCAAAATGGAAGCATATAAATAGCTTTTAACTTTCTGTTTCCTTTAATCTTGCAATATACTTTGTACTTATTTAGTTATATGGTAAAATGCATAATTGGGACATTGTGTGGCAAGTATGGTTTATAAATGTAATTTCAAATTTTTCTGGGTCGTTGAGAGCAAAAGCCATTTAAATGAGAGTTGAAAGGTGAAGGAAGATTATAGAATAAAAATTTTACCTTTTGTGTCAGGTAATTTTTTGAGGGGACAGGGATGAGGCTGCTGGAGAGCGAGAATTGAGAATGCATGTGTGATTTTCAAGGTAGCAGAGGAGTATGGAACCGAGACTGTCCGATTTCTAGGAATTGCATCCTTCCTTTGTTAAAATCATTGTACTAACAATGAAATCTCACTCATAGGGAGAGCAGTTAACTACTCTGTTAAGAACTTTGAAATCATCAGAAGAAATCTTGATGTTGTATTTATCAAGTATTTGAAAGCTAATATGTGTAAAACACAAATGTATGATTATTAAAGGAATTGTCTACATCTGATGCATTGTGTGTCTTGCAAAAGACAAAGAAAAAGCAATTTGGTGCTCTGCTCAACTAAAAGGCATTCTGACTTGGAATTCCTTTAATTTTCATGCTTGTTCCTATGAAAAATTCACTCAATAATTTTACTTGGCATTTTAAAATACTATTACGAAGAAAAATTGTGAAGATTTGGTTGTACATATGGACAATTTCTAAAACAGGACTATTTACACAGGATAGTAATTTTTACTAATCTGCCATATTTGGCTGTTATATATGTTGGAAGAGACAGCTCATCATTTTCTTATTTATTTTATTCAGAGGGAAATAAATCTGATGGTGCTCATATATTTGCCAAATTCTAACCAAAACTGTTCAGAAAAACAGAAATGAAAACAACTGTTTTATTCTATTTTCTTTCCCACAAGTTGCCTCAGAGACATAGGAAGGTGAGGAAAGGGGGTTCTTGTGAGAAAATACTTTAAAGTTATTTCTACAGAATCTTTTCCACTTTTTGTTCATGATTTGTGACCTTTGAAAATCCTAGAGAGTTGAAAAAATAGCACACATTTTACTTTTTATTTTTCTACTACTGATTTTGCTCAAAGCATTCTTTAAAGATTAAAAACATCTACGACTTTTAACCTACTGATCTCTTCTTCTCAGACAATATAACTAGGTACCTTGCTTTCAAGGTATCTGAGATGATGGTATCAAAAACAGGAAGGAAAAACTGAAGGACAAAGGTTAACTTATGATGGGGTTCTTTCAAGAAAGTTCAAGTGTTGGCACGGGCAAATGCTATATCTACGCCCTTTCAATTATAAACCAACAGCTCTGTAGTGAGGATACTGTGAATGTTCACATCTCTACCTGTCAACACTTCTGAAACCTTTCAGCACCCGATTTCTCAGTCTCTTCTTGATCAAAGCATGACCTGCTCACTAAGGCTTTCATAAGATAATAATTTAATAACAAACTCCGAGCCAGAAGACAAAGGAAAAGACAGTGTAGGAGGCCGCTGCTAATTTCCCTCCCAATATAATCAAATCAGTACAGCTATCCAGCCAGGACTCATAACCCTTAATAAGTCACTCTACTCGATTAAGAGAAATTGATTTTCCTCTACCGTGAATCATAATGATTATGATAAATATGGTATCTGCCGTTCACTGCGCTCCCCGTTTGCTGCCAGTGTCCATTTGTTTGCAGGGCGGCAGGTAAACGAAGTAGAGGATGACGCTGTGTCGTTAACTGCAGTTGGTATCAGTGCTTTGATGGCTGTGGAACTGAGTGGTTTCATAGATCAGCTTCGAAGCCAGTTGCAAGAGCTTTGCATGGCAGTTACACGCTCCTGACAACACTTACTGGCAGCCTTCAACATACAGAACTCCTGGGTCATGACTTTTAATTGGGAATATGGGAACAAAACAGAACTTTTGGGAATGATGGAGTTTAAACTCTAGATTTATAATATGAAAAGTTACGTGGGAGCCAAACAGCAACATGGTACTTTGCCCAGGTTCTAACTTGATCCTCAGATTATTTGAAGTCTGTTGTGGGTATATCTTAGTTATGTGTCTAGATTTCTAGATAAGGGAGCATCTTAAAACAGTAGTGTTGGTTGCAGACACTCTGGGTTCACTCCTACCCTTCTGCCCTTTCTTGTCACTCACCTGAAGATAATTGAAGCAATTGGTTTTATTTTGAATGATTCTCCATCTCTACTTCATATGATAACTCTTGATACTCCATTTTAATATCAGCGGGCTAAAAAAAGGAAAGGAAAATATTCCATGAGAACAGACTTGTTATAATTGCTGGGAGTTTTCATATAAACTTTCTGTGTAGCTTGTTGAGTGTTGGTTTCTATAGTTAAAAATGTTAGGTTCTTAACTTTGATGTCTGAAAGGAATTTTATATAGCGTAGTACACAGAGATAGTAGCAGAAATAAAGGTGTGCTTTTTACAACTTTTCTTCTTTTTAAAATATTTTGGGTTTGGGGCTTTGTACACTCTTAACTTCCAGCAGATACCTCCTATTTCTGTGTTCTAAAGAGAACATGGTATTATAGGGTGGGGAACTACAGAGAGATGTGAGATGTTCTTCTTAACTTTGGAGGCAGTAAAATAATTCTGAGAGACACTGGAAATAGAGCTCAGAGTTCTCTTCATAAAAACAATAGATTTATTTCTTCTGATTAAAATTTTATCTTGGGTGAGCCAGACAGGATTTCTAAAAATTAGCTTGAACTTTACATATCAGTGTACTATTTCCTACTAGTCTAGACTAAATTGTTACTTCTTAACTGGTGTTCTGTTGGAGAATAATATATTCTAATTGTATTAAGGAAAGTTAGTCTAATTCACATCTTGATATCTTCCACCTTTTTATAAAACTAGGAAAGGACAAGAAAATATGCTTTTTTCTAGTTTTAAAAATGCAGTGGTGAGTTTCACTTTATTCTTGATACCATCACTGGAAAGTCCACTCCTCTTTAAAGTGACTTTACTGTTATGATACATTTTAGCATTCCCCAAGAAAAGAAAGCTATCACAATAAGATTTAATGATAGCGTATATATAATATCAGCAAATTTAATTTTGCTTTTATTTGCATTTAACTGTTTGTGACTTGAGAAATAACAAAGGAAATGATGATAAAAGTTGTTAAAACTCTGGCTCTTCTCCCACCATTTTGAGGGAAATTCTCCTGCTGTTATCCAGGGCATTCTAATTGTACAGTCCAGTGAGCACAAACAAGTCTGTGCTTGACAGAAACTCTCCAAATGGCTGCCTGTCCATAAGGGTCGACAGTCCAATGAGGAAACGTGGAGAAGTTGTACTTTGCTCAGTTCTAGCTGCCTAAGCTGGAGATTGAATGAATGAAATACACCCAACATATTCAGAATTCTCTTTCTCTTAGAGCTGGGCTAGCCCTATATCTACAGTGACCTTGACAGAGAAGGTCTCTGTGCAGCACTTCCAAACAAAGCAATTAACTTTAACAAAAGTTGTTTAGCATTCACGATATTTCAGACATCGTGGAAAACGTGGAACACAAAAATGGGTCTGACACCCATTTGAATCTGACAGACTTTCACGAGCTTTCCTTCTTATCACCCCAAAATTTCCCTTGCAATGCACACTTTAACTTTTATAATAAAGATAGATTATTTGAAGATATTGTCCAGTTCTTCAGACCAATACCATAAGCAATTCTAGTTTCTCTACTGGTGTTCATTTGCTCTTTATTTGTGTACTGAAACACACGTAATCTATTAAACTACCACGATCTCTTTTCATTGTGATGGTATTTTATGAAAATACAGTTAATTACTCATACTGTCAATGATAGTGAGGTGTATCCTAGTGTGTACTATATGCTCTTGATTCCCCAAACTACATAAATCTGGTTTATGGAATTTCTTCTCAGTAATAGTTTAGATACCGTGATACTTTCAAGATAATCAGAGAATCGTGAATGGAGAAGTTCTTTTTGAATAAAAAAATCCAACTGTCACAGAATCTCTTGTGTATTTAGTTTAGAATATTCTACAACATATATTCGTATTAGAGATGCCACAGCAACTATGATTAGCAGAAAAGAGAGAGACTAATCCTTATGTGAATAAATAGATAGAAGAACTAACATGATGTTTAAAAGCTTTTAAATGAACCATGTGGAGAGAGTTTTTAAAACTTTTTTTCGTGGTTACTCCTTGTTTAAAGTTCTGTTTTAGTTCTAAGTCAACAGTGTAACTAATAACAGAGATGAAAAGACTTGGAATGATTGTCTCTGTGTTCTGTTTTATGCTAGAAAGTGCCCACAAGCAAGGAGAAGAATGGGGGCTAACAGGAACAATTACAGAGCTTATGGAGGCTTTGGGGCTAATTGTAGGTTTCTTGTGCACGAACGCAAGATTGGAAGTGTCTGCCTGTGAAAAAAGAAAAATATCTGGCTCTGTGATGAAAAGCACAAGGGTTTCTATGCTAGACCGTGAGTTAGCTACTGAACTGTGCTGAAAGGTATTTGTTATATGAGAATTTATTGTGAAATTACGTTCTAGTTGAGAGAAAATGGTCAGGAGCAGTATGAGCAGTTCTCATCTCTGAATCTACAGGCAAATGTGATTGAGTAGAGAATAGACAAAAAATGGCAATAGAAGAAAATGTTAAAAGTCTGCATTTAAAATGTTACAGGGAGTTAATCTGATCTTTCTCAAGAGTGAGGAGTGAAGACAAGCTGCTTCCCACTGCCCTGATAAAAAAATATATACATAGAAAATTTCGAGTTACATACAAATACTTTTCTGATGTTGAAAATGTGGTGTTAGACAAGAAGATCTTCTGACTATTGTAACAAAATAAAAAACACCCTTCCATGTATTTTATTCCGTTAATATACTCCATTCACATTTAAAAATGATTGAATTTTAAGTCCAGTAATTGACTGTACTTGGAACGATCCTTCAAACCCAAACTTACTTAGGGTATATTAATACTGAGCATCCTTACAACCACAGATACCCGCTTTTTAAGAGCGTAACAATGGAAATGTGATTCCTGCCTAACGTTTGTTTTTGAATACTGCATCACTTGAGTGATTTGGAAGTGTGGTATACAACGCAGATATGAAACCAGTTCAATAACCTAACAGTTCCTGGCTGTAAAGATCTACACATCCTTAAAGCAGAATGCTCTTCGGAGTGCATCAGTGTTAGTGTCATTTCACACTTTCCAGTAAAGCTTTGTGTTCACGTAGGCTGCACCGTCTGCACTCAGACTTTAGAAAGGCCTCTCGTCCCAACTTGCTCTGAAGTTGGACAGCAGCCGAAGTAGCAGCTGCCTCGCCAGTCACTTTTCTTCCCCTTGTTTTGATAATTATGAGCAAAGGTCAATCACTTTCCCATCAAGGCAAATCCTGACAACCCCACATGTCAGAGCCTAAGTTATAGATGACATGCTTGTCAACATCAAAAAACCGGGAGTGGATCTTTACTTCCTCACGACCAGCTGAAAGTCAAATGTCCACTGAAAACCGGAGGCAGGAGGGAATGAAGGCAGGGTGGCTGTGTGCCCTGCCTTTGTCAACGGCAGATATATAGTTCTAGGGAGACTTTTGTAATTTTAGGCTCGACAAATGGACAATTACCTTCCGCTTGTTAAACATGGACTATGAGCACCCTGACGGAATGCAAATGCTTCTGTTAACGCACGACCTTGTAGTGTCTCAGATGGAGAGGCTTTACTTTTATTGTGGCATTTTTTCCTAGACCTAGCTTAGTTTTTTAGATGAAGATGAAATGTTTTAAAGCTGAGAGGGGGGTAAATAATGCTCTTTTTATAACCACAGTCTGGGTGAAGTAAAAACTCAGCTAGGACCACTGTAGGGATAAAGACACACAGCTCAGTTCACTAACACTGAAGGCATAGAGAAAGAGGTGTTTTCTTTATATTTTGAAATTTGATAGTAAATTTGCACTGCTCAGATTATGCCAGAGATTCATTTACATTTAATTACACAATATCTCCCAGTCTCCCTAATTCCAGCATTCATAGAAATATGCATTATTGAGACTGCTGGTAAGTGACCCTGAGATCATAGAGCAACTCACAAAACCATTAGCAATGGAGAGCTTGTGCTTGAGTGGTTGTTGGGTATTAGAAGTCCTGCGCTCCTATCAACTTGTTAACAGCACACACTTTCAAGAGTCACAGCACTTTGACTTAAGAGAATATTCTGTGAGGTTAAAATTTGGCCCAGGGTCCCAATTTAGTACCTCCTCATGATGTACATTCCTGTATGCAATCAAACATTTTCCTAAAATTCTTTGGGTCGTTTTATTTTAAATACTTTTAAGGGCTTTCTGTTGCAAGGAAACCGGTAGAAACTCCTTTCTCTTCTTCTAAGAAGGTAATAGTCCATCTGACAGTAAATCATTACCATCAAGTCATTATGCTGTACACAAACTCGTACCATGCTGTATGTCAATTATATCTCAATAAAACTGAAAAAACATCATTACCTCCTCACTTGTTTAAATCAAAAATTTTATTTACTGCATTCTGTGAGTGCTATGTAGGGAGTTGGTACAGGTATACTATGATAAATTGTTAATGGGACTTTCACTTCCAGGGTGAAAGAAGCCATTACTTTCCAAGAAAGTTATGACCCAATGTGATAACTTAAGATTAAAGAGAAAGAGTCTTAAGCATTTTCTGAAATGAACAAATCTAACCAGCATTACAGCAAATAATATTTATCTCAGATTCTTAAGAATGAAAGTCTGTGTAGAAATGTCCTGAGTTGTGGGTATATAATTCCACGTTCTAGTCAAGCTACACTTGTTCTTTCCATTGTATACTAAGGTGCAATATACAACCTCTCATAATAGGTATACTTGTTTTATCACGAGTTGTTGTCCTTGGATACGTATGTCTTCAGACAGTGATATGCTCGTGGTGACACTCTTGAAGACCATTGCTTTGATTCTCTTCCTTTCATCTTCATTGCCCTGTTGCCTGCATCCCAGTTGTACACCTTCCATGATACCCCCAAGAATGGAGTCAAGTGGCAGATACACAGGTGTTCCGTCACTTTTTTATCCCCTCCTCAGTTATTCATGATGGTAATGGCACTTTGTGATGTGCAATTTCTGGATTTATGACCCATTCTCGATAAGCATGAATCTGGACTGCATGTGCATCTTTGATAAGGTTCTAATTGGATAGCAGTGACCTTTCTGAATGTAATTCAGGGAGGAAGATTAAAAAGCAGTCCAGGAAGTGACAGGTTTGGGACAATAACATATGAATTCGGCTCTGCTGGCAGGCAAGAGATGTAAGCCGTGATAAATTAGAGGCAGACCAAACAGGCTTACTGAATAATTTTTCATTTCTGCTACATCCTTGGGTAAAATTCTGTTGCAGAGATTGTGCTAACACTACTGGATCTCCCACTCTTGTGTTACATATGCGACTTATTTACTGAATGCGGAAGCTGGCAAATTGTTCAGTTAATGTAATTTCAAAATGATGGAAGACCACGTATTCAATTAAAAGTACAGGCTCCAATTAACACACTTGTATTCTTATAAATTGAACAGTAAGTGAGTATTCGGAAGAAAGCTTCCAAAACTCAGAAAAATCTTTCTCTTTGTCTCTCTCTGTCCTTCCATCCCTTCCTTTCTCACTTCTGTATGTAAAGCCTGTTAGAAGTATCTGTGTTACATACACACTCAGTCATGAGAACACCTTTATCCAAATTTAAACTTAAATCTAAATTTAAAGATGGATTCTAAAAGAAAATCAATGTAATCAGTAAACAATTAATATTCTTATATATTTGATAAAGTCTGAAGCTAATATATCTTCCACTTTGGATATATATTTAAAGGATAAAAGATAACCTGAGATTTTTTTCCTCCAAAGTGACGCTTTTCCTGAGGAGTGCCAATATATGATAACCTAAAGTATATTACTATAATAGAAATGTTAATAAAGTAGAATTAATTTTTTAAAAAGGAGAAATTGTAAAGGGTAACTTTTAGCTTTGTCAGGTGATTTTGTAACACCTGCCTTCTTTGCAGTTGGAGCCTGTTGCTTATACACATGGAATACAAAATAAACTGTCCAAGTAGCAGGCGAGTCTGGTGTTGGGCCTCCTACCAGGCTTAATGGAGGGACGAGTTCTGTCCTTCACATCCTACACACACACACACACACACACACACACGAGTGTCTTCAAGGAGCACAGGGTCTATCAATTCCGCATTTGCCTTTAAAGCGAGCCCCCTGGAGCTTGCCATAGAAGGAAGGGAAAGCAACTACGTTTTCTGAGAGCCTGAGGTGGGTAGGCGCTATGCTAAGCCCACATGCATGTAGAGTTGTGTTCTGGCCTCATCATAACTTAGGGAGGTGTTGCTACTAGCCCTGTTTTTACAGGTGAGACGTGTATTTTCCCGACGCTCAGTACAGGGCTTGGCCCCCAGCAGTCACTATGTAAGTGGCAAACAAAATGAGTAAGGCCAGGAGAAATGAAGTAACTCACCCAACGTTACACTAATTGAAACCCGGCAAAACCAGATTTGAATGTGGGCTCTGTGTATCTTAACACAAGCAAGCAAACAAACAGAAGCAAACTTCTAGCTGTGTTGCTTTCTGACAGTTTTGCCGTTCACCTCCTAGACACCATTTTGTTAAACAGATTTTTTGTGATGTACTTCACATACCACACAATTCACCATTTAAAGTGTCAGACGTCACGTTATATTTTATACCTATTATAAAATCGGTATAACACACTGCCTCTTCAGCTGTGTTTAATACTCATGGTCTGAAGACCTGTTTTTTTTTTTAACCTGAATAACGAAAATAGGGGGTAAAGAGTATATTCCCCGCTTCATCCAAGAGTACATATTTCTGCTAAATTTTCGGATACCTACATTGGTATTCTTCCACAATTTCTCTGACATTCATCATTTCCTGTGCATTTTTTCATATTCACTCTTCTGGTGCCCTGCTAAGATAGATATTTGGACCATTCCTAGAAGCACTTGTGTGTACCCTTTCTAGAGTTCTTGTTACTCCATTCCACCCTGTAAACTTACTGACAATTTAATTGTTCTGAAAAAGTTTACTTTCTCCGTGACACTTTGCTGTTCTTACAGCACATTGGCTGTCAGGTTAAGTTAAAAAGAAAGACCTTCAAAAATGGACTGTCAGAGCCCTCCATGATCTGTTCTCACCTTGTTTGTGCAGCCCTTACATTTCATAATTCCTATCAGGAAATGCCTTCTTGGCGTAGACCAAGCCCCTTAATCTCCCACTTATGTTAATGTTTATTTCTGACTCTGTGGCTTTTCTTACCTGTTTAACCAGTTTACCATCCATTTTCTTTCCCTCTTAAATGTGAGGCAAGATGAAAATTAAATAGTAACTCCTTGATCAAGCCTTACTCTCCCACAAATCCAGATCATATTGACCCTTTCCTCCTTTAAAATCCCACTAAACTTGCAGTGTTTTTCACATAATTTAACTCTTGATAATCAGTGGTCCCGTATTTTTTCCTAATGAATATTTCATATATGTATATTCTGACTTTTAAAACTTTGAATGAAATATTGGATCAAATATAGTAATTCACATTCGAGTGGACTCTGCAAAAGAAACGTATGACAAGATATATGGCACAGGGTGCTATATATAAAGTTGTACCATTAATTTTTAGGAAGTATAAAAAGCCAACTGGGGGAAGGAGTTGGAGTAAGCAGAATTTTCATCAATTCCAATACGCATACTTTTGTGATAAACTTAGGTATAATTTGGTTCTCAATCAGGGTCAGGCCTCAAATATCAGAGATAGTGTGAGTCTTTGACTAATTATTTATTAGTGTCTGGCTTAGTGGAGCATGATGATAAAAATCGGCAGTAGATACCTCTCTGAGTATTTGTTTTGTCTTATTTTAATCTCTCTAAATGTAAAAATATGGATCATGATAGAAGCTGTCAGTGGTCCTGGTACATTGATATTTTTCTGTTTGCTTTTAAATATTAGCATCATATATAATGAAGGTATTTTGATTTAAACTGAAAATGAATAGGAGAAGTTAATTGGCTTTAATTGTTTAAATCCCAAGTCTCCACAATATTTGTCTGAAGAGTGACTAGTCTAGCTTAGTTGGATGAACATGGACTACGCGGGTAATGTAGAGACTGCATTTTCTCCAGGTGCTAAGGAATTCAGACAAAGATATTCTAAGCAAAAAGGGTTCATGATCTCTTAATCTCTCTAAAAGTATTAAGATAAAATAACATTAATACTGATTCAAGGGAGACATGTTTGAAAATTGAACATTTTGTCTATAACAATTATGGTCACAAAAAATGTATGTTTAAATTTTCACGGATATTACGGTGATTCTTGTAGCTAATTTTCTAAAAGAGAAGTACAGTCACCCCTCAGAATCCATGGGGCATTGGATTCAGAAGCCAACTAGTTAACAAAATCCACGGATGCTCAAGTCCCTTATATAAAAAGGCTTAGTATTTGCATATAACCTAAGCACATTCCCCTCTATAATTTTGATCATCTCTAGATTACTTATAATATCTAATACAATATAAATGCTCTGTAAATAGTTGTTATCCTGTATTGTTTAGGGAATAATGACAAGAAAAAAGTCTGTGCACGTTCAGTACAGACACAACCATAGTAGGCCTTTCAATCTGAAGTTGGTTGAATCCGTGGGTGTGGAACCTGCAGATGTGGAGGACGGACTGTACTGTTTTAGGATATATATATTCTATGGCATAGAGATAAAAAGCTCGAAATTTCTTTATAATGTTAAGAGAGACACTATTGAAAAATGTTAATAAAATATTGCTTAAACTGTATGTTTCAGAATATTTGCACATGATCTAAAAATAGGCAAGCTGTAGAACTACGATGGATCTTATAAATTAAATATAACAAGATGGCACTTTCCATGGTTTAAGGATGCCATTTTTATGCCTCCACCACCCATCAACTGAATGAGAATAATTGATGGAACAACCTAAAATAAATATGGCATAAATTAGTTTAGTGTGTTAAAGTGTTGATAGAAAAGATGACTTCCACATGTACAATACACAACATTGTGTGTACAGTGTGACATTATTGTCATTTGTTCCTTGAAAATTGTCAGGAAGAAAGCTTAGTGATTTGGGACTTTTGGTCTCTTGAATTTCTGAGCTAACAGCCTCGTGCACTTATCTGCTGAAGGTAATGATTAGAAAGCACAGACTGTTGCTGCTCAGGACATCTACAAATTTCACTCCCGCTTTTAAATGTTAGAGGGTAGAGAACATTAGCTCTTCTACAAGCTGCAAACTCCCAGCCTGCTGCTGTGTCAGGAAGCCAGAGAAATCAAAGAGCCACCTACTGACCCTCCCTATTGTCTGGGCTTGTCGTCTTCTATCAGTAGCGTGCCTCAATCAGTGAGATACACATGTACCGCCTGCCTGCTCCGGGTTTGGCAGCCCCTGATCCCTGCACCTGTTTGCTTATACATGAGCTGTGCATGTTTGAATTTAAATAGACGCACGGGGGTGGAGCAAGGGGGGAAGGGCGATGGCTGTGTCAGAAGCAGTTCATTGCTGCGTGCAGAAGAGCCCAAACCAGCTTGTCGGGAGATGGGGAGGTATAACCAGACAGTGGTGGTTGAGAAAAGATGAGTTTTCTCTGTGGGAATAATTTTTTATTTTCTCTTTAGAGTTGAATGGGGAAAGGGTTCAGTTAAAACAAGATTAATACTCATTTTGATTATCTATCAATAAGCAATACTTTCAATTATATAGAGAATTGTAAATAAGATGATGAATTGTGTTACCTGAGGTCCTTTTGTTTTTTGTGAGGAAGAGTGGTGCTGAGCTAACATCTGTTGCCAATCTTCCTCTTTTTGCTTTAGGAAGATTGTTGCTGAGCTAACATCTATGCCAATTTTCCTCTATTTTATATGTGGGATGCCACCACAGCATGGCTTGATGAATGATGTGTGGCTCCACGCCCAGGATCTGAACTTGTGAACCCCAAGCCACTGAAGTGGAGCACTTGAACTTGACCAGTACACCACCAGGCCAGACCCCCGTGGTCTTTTCTAAAGTTACCTTTCCCTAAAAACTTCAAATGATGTCATTGTAAAAAGTAATTATTCTAATGTATCAAAGAAATAACATGAAATTCAGCCATGCATACAGGTGAAATTTTTAGTAAATCCATATACTGTGACTCATATCTATGCTATATGCAATACGCACCTTTTTACATAAAGAATTACTTACCTAACAAGAAACAATACTATTGGCTTTCTTTTTAAGCTTGTTTGCTAAACCATAGCTTATTTAGATTTATTTCCACTCTTGTTTACTAGCTGTGGCATAATGCCTTCGATCTTCTAGTCTTTGAATCAGAAGACCTGAGGCCTTTGGTGTTTCTTAGTTCTGTGATCCTTGGGTGGGTTATTTAATCTCTCTGAGGTTCCATATTTTCCTCTGTAAAAAGGGAGTACTTGTACCCACTGGAGAGGACTCCAAAGGGTGAAAATTTAATAACACAATAATAGTGTTTTTTTCAAACCATAATGTGTTAAATAAATTATATTAGGTAGTGTTACTGTTAATATTGATGTTGTATAAGATTAGCCACTGTCTCCATAGGATAAAATGCTCCGTTTCATTACTAAGTAAACTTTCTTGGTAAGGACAAAGTACTTCCAAAAGCAAATTTGTCGCCATAATAGTGAAAGTTCCATAGAAATATTTCCTGTGTAAAGCACAGTTTTGCTTGTTAAAGTATTTTCATGATGTGCTTCCCTATCATAAATAATTTACAAAATAATCCAAGAGAATCAAAATGGAACTTTTAATATAATATTAATGCTAATATCATACTTCACTGTAATCTTACTGTGCCAAGAATTAGTACAAAAGTTAACCAGACCAATGTATCCTTTTTTCTTTCCGTTTTCAACATTTAGTTTAACAAAAAAAGATGAAGTAGCTTGGAGAGATGATCTGACATTAATAAATACATGCTCCCTCCCCTCTATTTACATCCCTAAAAGTTACAAAAGATCTGTTGCATTTGGGGGAGACCTTGAAAGACTGAAAGCTGTCAGCATTTCTCTACCCCATGTGGTTTGAGCAAATGAGCAGCCTTGAACTTTACACACAGAGTTCCAGGGCCTGGGCAGAAGGCAGTGCATCTGCGGGTCCTTGCATGACTAATTTCCTGTCAGCAAGTGATTTTATTATCATTTAAATAAGAATTTATAATAATAGCAGTAAACTTGCCATATGGCTGAATTGGTAAATTTTGAAGGATGTAGGTTTAAAACACTTCCGTGCTTTCTTCTTCAACGCTGTCTCCTGCTCCTCATCCCATTGCAATCAACTATTTTGGTTACCACTTTTGATTTAGGCACTTTCATCATTCCTATTGATTAAAAGGATTTTAATAGCACAATACTGCCTTGCCTGTTTTAGCAGTGGATGCGCTGTGATTCACTGCCAGTTGTTTACATCGGAACTGGGGAAAGCCAAGTGTGAGCAGTGATTTCCCTGTGTCCTATGATAAATCTCTGCATGAAAATTTTTTTTCTATCTCTACTCATCCAGCATTTAAGAGAAAAGAAGAACTACCTGGACGTCGTAATTCTTATTCCTTGTACAAAGTTAAAATAATACATTAAAAAGAACTACTGTGTATTCATTTCTTATGGTCTCTGTCCTTGGTAAGCACAATTTTAAAGCAGCAAAGGGGAGGATAATCGTAAGGAGAAGAGATTACTGATATTGCAGCTTTCACAATTTTTCCCAAAGAGTGCAGCCACAAAAATAATTCATATCGGATGAGATCTTACAAATATTAAAGAAAACTATGTCAAGCAAGTGCCTCTAAATATACAAAATATTGACCCTCTTTCATAAGACAGTTTATGGCTAACAAATAACCTTAATATAGAACTTTAAACTACCAATTTAACTTAATTAAAAGGTACAGTTTCCTCGATCCTGATTAAATAAAAGTAAAAGCATGAGCTGCATCCTCTCCCTCTGAGGTTTTTCACGGGATGATTGAGAAAGTTTGGTGTTGGAGTTCAGTTACACGACAGTGACTCCGCTGATTCTTTTTGATTTAAGGTATTAAATATTAACATTGCTGCTAACCAAAGTCCATTAATTAAAAGCTTGGAGACAGTGAATTCTAATGGTGTCTTGCAAACATATGTATGTGGATAGTGGTGTTTAATGTGGACTTGCAACATTGCCTGGGGGAATTAGGACCCAGGCATGCCCTGACGAAGCCTTCCTAGTAGCTAGCTCTGGGCTCAGAAAACCCAACTTGCAACCTGTAAGACAACATGTTTGTCAAGAGTTCAGTACATGTCTCAGGGGGTTTCTATTCCCACAGGTCAGTAGTGGCTTCTAGGAGATTTAGATGCTTCTGCTGGCATTAGGCAGCTTCAAACACCCGCCTCCTCCAACTCACAGCTTGAACTTCCTTGCCCACCACTATCTGTGCTGGCTGCCTGGAAGGCAAACTGTTGAACAGCAACCTAAAGGAGAATAATAGATTCTTGACTTGGTCCCTTTCAGTCTTCTCCCAGACGTAATCTATATTACGTATTTTGGTGATTAGGCATTATTCCTCTTTTGCTTTTTTTCTGCTTTTGTGATTCTGCAAATTAGTCCTCTGGTTCTCATTTCCGTTTTCTTTAAATTCTGCATATTAACTTGTTAATTGTGTACTCTTTAAGGAGGGTTATAGCTAATTTGTGAAATAACAGGAAAATTGGCAAAAAAAAAAAAAAAACGAAGCAAAAGAAAATGCCTCTTCAGGAAAATGTCACAATTGGATGATTATTTTATTATATATTTTTTGCTCCTGTTTTTTTCCTTTTCAGTGGATATATAATTATATCATCGTTTCAGTAATGTAAAACAAAAATTAGATGTGGAGGAAAACTCTAAATAGGGAACCACAATGTTCTTTTAAAATGAAGATTTTGACTAAACCACTCTAAAGTCCCCTGCTGGGCTCAGGGAAGCTGAAATTAATTCAAGACGGCAGATAAAATTTTTAACCAGGCCGAGTGGAGATGACGGATGTGACAGCTCTCAGTTAAAATGTCTTTTAGTGGCAAATGCATGCGTGTTAGTCAAGAGATGTGACATAACTGTCCCCGGTGAGAGAAAATGAACCAATGACCATTTGCATTGAGAACAAAAGAAAAATTCTTGGTAGTAAAAATGTAGAGAAGGACAAATGAGTAACTCATTTATGTTTGAGTTCAGTTTTGGTAAATCTTTTTACCTTCAGAAAACAAAAACACCTCTGAAAGTTGAGGAATATTTTATCTCAAGCAGTATTTCTTTTCTTTCTTGTCTATGTATCAGAAAAGAGAGGATGGTTGAATAAAATGTCTATGGCCAGGAAAGACAAGTTGTTCTTTTCATATTTCCCCCTTTTCTGCAGAGAACAACAGAAAAGTATCTGTAGATAATCATGCTTCAAATCTGGGCTGGAAAAGCCTTGCAAATTATAAACTCAGATTTGGCTACGTAAGTGAAATCCTGAAATGAGACGCTTTTTTATTTTTCCATGGGGACACTGATTGCCCATCCTTCCACTTCTCCAGGATAGTTTATTATGAAGCCATGCAAACAAAACAGAAATAGATGTGATTCTATGGCAGGATGTTATAGGGAATGAAAATGATTGGGAAACCACGGCTGGCAGGATTTGACCATGTGAAAGTCAAGTTTGATTAACTTTAGGAACAGACACTTTCAAGACATAGTGGTTATCAGGAAGAGCTACAAGTATAATTGAGTTTTTAATAGTATACAGTTTATCTTTCCAATTAAAATCAAATTGCATTACCATAATTTTGTTATTAGAAGATGTGACACTGGATGCTTTAGAAGGGACATTCAAGTGTGAACCTAGAATTTACCCTCTTTTTATCAAAAGGAAAGAATCAGCCTAGATGTATTTTAAGTCTCAAGACACAAAGTACGTAATTTCCAGTTTAGAAGTTTGTTATTTTCTCTAATAATCTGTTAATCTCAAAAGAGTATATCAGAACATAAAAAATTATTACAACATTCTTTGGGCTAAGTAGAATGATGTATAAAAATATTCAGTGAAGCTGAATGGGTTAAGAACATGCTGCAAAAATAAAGTGATAATTTGTGTGGGCTTTCAGGGATAAATAGGAACTCCCCATCAAAAGACAGTTGTTTTTATTCCAGGTAAGGTAAATAGAGAAATAAGTTTTTCTCTTCCATCTCTGGTCTTTCTTTCTCTTTCTTCTTTGCAGGCTTGCTCTTTTATATGAAGTTAGTAAAATTTTGAATTCCTTGAGGCTCAGTTCTATCCTCACAACCTATACCTGCTTCCTAAACGATTTCATCCATACACACGGCTTTAATTGTAACCTGTGTGCCAATTACTACCAAAATCAGTGTCTCTGAGGCAGCCTATTCTGCTAAGGTACAGATCCATGTTTCCAACTGCGTGTTTGACAACTCTTCTTAAATGTCTTAGGGGTACTTAAGGCTCAAAATGTCCAAAGTCTTGCTAACGATGTCTCTCAACACCCAAAAGGGTCCTCTTCAGATACCACTAGCCCAGGAAATGGCATCCCTTTAGTTATGCCCCCTTGACTCTTTCCTTTCTTAACCCCCATATCCAACCCAGAACCGAGTCCTGTTGATTTTCCCTTTTCAAAATCTTTTAATCCCACTTCTCTCATTTCCATCAAACAGCCATCATATCTCAGCTGGACTACTACAATTTCTTTCTAACTCATGTTCCTCTTCATTATGTTCCCAACGATCTATCAAAATGAAATCTGGTCAAGTTGTATTCTGGATTAAATACCTTCAGTGGCTTCTTACTGTTTCAAAGGACTTAAATTGGCTACTTCCTACCTATTTTCTCCTTTATCCTTCATCTCCCCCTTTCTCTCCATACTCAGCATCCTATTTTAAGTTCTGTAAGTTCATCAAGCTTCCTCCTGCCCCAGAGCCTTCGCACATGCTATTTCTTTTGCTTGTTCAATTTCGTCCACATCTATGTAACTTCTGCTCACTTTCAGATGTCAACTCAAAGTCACACCAGGGAAGTCTGCATTGACCATGACCAACCTGCCCTCACCCAATCTAAATTAAGTCCCTATGATATCCGCTCAGTGCAGCATACTTTTTCTTCTCATTATCAGTTCTCATAGTAGGAAGTTCTCATATATTACTGGCATTAGTTGCTTAATGTCTGCCCTGCTCATTAGACTACCTTTTCCAACTGCATCAGGATATAATACACTTGCAATTTGAGGGGTCATTTATTATTTCAGTAAAATTGAGTAGCAAATATACCTTATACATGTGTAATCATTCAGTTAAGGTGCACATGAACTTACAAATTATTCTTTTCAGTTTTGGATTGAAAGTTAACTTTGGTGCTGACTTTAGCAGTAACAATATTTTATATTTATGTGTTTAGTAGTATCACTTGGTTCATTGAATGCCTTTTAAAACAGTCTGGAGTCTCAGAGAAAATGAAAAAACAAGACACACAAAAAAATGAGAGATGAATTAAAGTCCTTATCATCCTTGCCTGATTTTCCACTTTTCTTTCTGGCCTGTTTTGACCTTTACAAGAGTACGTTCATTAACAACCTCAAGGTTGTATTCATTTGCCTTGCCAGAAAGAATGCTTTGTGAATCTTCTCTTTCTGATGTCTAGCATAATTTTATGTGGCCAGCTATCAGCATACACTGTTTGGACAGACGACAACTTTGATTTGCTGTTCAGGTTGTCTGACTAAATTTCCAACAATGCTTAAGGATTTCCATTCTACGCGTACTTACTGATCTAAGTACCCAACAGATCTTTAAATCAGAGAAAAAGATTCATTTACTTTATTTTGCATTCTGAGCTCTGCACAAAACAGTGGTACTTTCCTCTATGTCTTACATTCAAATTTTCACTTGCAAATGATGTATTTAGATGAGGTCGAAGAAATTAAGCAATATCAATTGTGCCTTTCCATAGCACATATATGTAAAATTTCCCTTTTGGCGTGGATATACTCTGGGATTTCTGGAATCGCTCCCGTTGCAATTCTATCGTTTGGATTTTTATTAGGTCCATTGGCTTTTGTATGCTCTACTATGGATAGTCTACTACCATAACATCAGCACAATCCTCAGCTATATCACGTTATTTGAAGATGTACATTTATTTTAATTTTATTGAGGTCATAACAGTTTATAACATTGTGAAATTTCAGTTGTGCATTATTTTTTGTCAGTCACCGTATATATATGTCCCCCTTCATTCCTTGTGCCCACCCGCTCAACCTCTTTCCCCTCTGATAACCACTAAACTGTTCTCGTTCTCTGTGTGTTAGTTTATCTTCCACATATGAGTGAAATCATACAGTATTTGTCTTTCTCTGTCTGGCTTATTTTGCTAAACATAATACCCTCAAGGTCCATCCACATTGTTGTAAATGGGACGATTTTGTCCTTTTTATGGCTGTGTAGTATTCCATTGTGTATATATACCACATCGTCTTTATCCAATCATCAGTCAGTGGGCACTTGGGATGCTTCCATGTCTTGGCTATTGTGAATACTGCTGCAGTGAACAAAGGGGTGCATAAGCCTCTTTGAATTGTTGATTTCAAGTTCTTTGGATAAATACCCACTAGTGGGATAGCTGAGTCATATGATGTTTCTATTTTTAACTTTTTGAGAAATCTCCATATTGTTTTCCATAGTGGCTGCACCAGTTTGCATTCCCACCAGCAATGAATGAGGGTTCCCTTTTCTCCACATCCTCTTCAACATTTATTATTTTTTTGTCTTGGAATTATAGCCATTCTAATGGGTGTAAGGTGATATCTTAGCGTAGTTTTGATTTGCATTTCCCTGATGACTAGTGAAGGTGTGCATTTTTAACAGTTTCCTTCTCTTCTGCTTTTGATAGCACTTCCTAGGATCACTCTACAGCAATATTTGTGGTATATTCCTGTTATTTATTAATTGCATTCATTCAACAGAATGCATTTTTGCTACAACTATGACCTGTCTACAGATTATGACATTAAGAACTTTCTTGATACTGATAATGGCTTGTCCTTTACAGTTCAACAACTCAGTTTGCTGGTGATACTGAGAAAATGCACTAGAATAGCAATGTCACATAGAAATATAATGTAAACAACGTAAGTAATTTAAAGTTTTCCATGAGCCATATTAAAGGGGAAAAAAGAAATGGGTGAAATTAGTTTAATATTATATTTAGCCCAATATCCCCAATTTTTTAAATATGTAGTCAGTAGAAATGTTATTAATGAGATTTAAATTTTTTTCCTGCTAAGTCTTTGAAATCCAGTGCATACTTACACTTTCAACACATTTTAATTCAAACTGGCCACATTGCAGTGCTCATTAGCCACATGTGATTGGTGGCCATCATATAGGAGAGTGCCACCTCTAGGAGCTTGCTACTTAAAGGGTGCCTCTTGAATAAGCAGAATCCACATCACCTGTGAGCATGGTAGAGGTGCAGAGTGTCAGGCCCACCCCAGGCCCACTGGATCAAAATCTTCATTTTAGCAAGATCCCCAGGTGATTGTATGCACTTGAAGATTGACAAGCATTGATCTAGAATTGATATAACACCTCTAGGTTCCCAAACATATAGAAAATTGGTGTTAGTATCACTCTCTACACCATGAATTATTTTTTATAACAACTCTATTGAGATATAATTCACATACCATACAAAGACCCTTTTAAAGTGTACATTTCAGTGGTTTTTAGTATATTCAAAGTTGTTCAATCATTACTACTATCTAATTTTAAAATATTTTTCTCACCCCAGAAAGAAAAACCTATACCCATTAGCAATTACTCCCCATTCTCTTCTGGACCCAGCAGCTGACAGCCACTAATTTATTTTCTGTATGTGTGGATTTTCCTATTTTGGACATTTCATATAACTGGAATCATACAATATATGGCCTTTTTTTCTGGCTCCTTTCACTTAGCAAAATGTTTTTAAGGTTCATCCGTTCTGTAGCATGTATTCGTTCTTTATTCCTTTTTATGGCCAAATAATATTCCATTGTATGGATACACCACATTTTGTTTACCCATTCCTCAGTTGATGGAAATTTGAGTTGTTTTACCTCCTGACTATTGTGAATAATGCTCTATGTACAGGTTTTTGTTTGGACATATATTTTCAATTCTGTTAGGTAAATACATAGGAGTTGAGTTACTGGGTCATATATTAACTTTATGTTTAATTTTTGAAGAAATTTCCAGACTGTTTTACAAAGTGGCCACATTACTTTACAAACCTACCAACAAAGTATGAGTGTTCCAGTTTCTCCACATCCTTGCCAACACATATCATTGTCCACCTTTTTGATTCTAGCCGTCCTAGTAGGTGTTAAGTGGTATCTCATTTGGTTTCATTTGCATTCTCTAATTACCAATGATGTTGAACATCTTTTCATGTGCTTATTGACCATTTGTATGCAGATATACCTTGCAGATATTGCGGGTTCCATTACACATCACTGCAATAAAGTGAATATTGCAATAAAGCGAGTCACACAAATTTTTTGGTCCTAGTGCACATAAAAGTTATCTTTACACTATACTGTAGTCTATTAAGTGTGCAATAGCATTATGTCTAAAGAAGACAATGTATAGGGGCTGGCCTGGTGGCACAGCCATTAAGTTTGCATGTTCTGCTTTGGCGACCCGGAGTTTGCTGGTTCGGATCCCGGGTGCGGACATGGCACCGCTTGTCAAACTATGCTGTGGCAGGCATCCCACACATAAAGTAGAGGAAGATGGGTGTGGATGTTAGCTCAGGGCCAGTCTTCCTCAGCAAAAAGAGGAGGAGTGGCAGCAGATGTTAGCTCAGGGCTAATCTTCCTCAAAAAACCCAAAAAAACAAAAAAAAATGTATATACCTTAATTGAAAAATATCTCGTTGCTAAAAGATGCTAACCGTCCTCTGAGCCTTCAGTGAGACATAGTATTTTTGTTGATGGAGAGTCTTGTCTCAGTGTTGATGGCTGCTGACTGATGAAGATGATGGTTGCTTAAGGTTGAGGTGGCTGTAGCAATTTCTTAAAATAAGACAACAATGAAGTTTGCCTCATCCATTTGACCCTTCCTTTCACAAACCGTTTCACTGCAGCATGTGATGCTATTTGATAGCATTTTACCCACAGTAGAACTTCTTTCAACATTGGAGTCAGTCCTCTCAAACCCTGTTCCTGCTTTGTCAACTAAGTTTATGTAATATTCTAAATCTTTTGTTGTCATTTCAACAGTCTTCACAGCATTTTCACCAGGAGTAGTTTCCATCTCAAGAAACCACTTTCTTTGCTCATCCATAGGAAGCAACTCCTCATCCATTAAAGTTGTATCATGAGATTGCAGCAATTCAGTCACATCTTCAGGCTCCACTTCTATTTTTAGAGCTCTTGCTATTTTCACTATATCTGCAGTTACTTCCTCCACTGAAGTCTTAAACCTTTCAACATCATCTATGAGGGTTGGGATCAACTTCTTCCAAACTCATGTTAATGTTGATATTTTGATCTCTTTCCATGAATCATGAATGTTCTTAATGGCATCTAGAATGGTGAATCCCTACAGGATGTATTTCTTAAATGAGAACACTTGAATGTTGAAACAACTCCTTAATCCACGGGCTACAGAATGGATGTTGTGTTAGCGCTCATGAACACAACATTAATCTCATTGTCCATCTCTGTCAGAGCTCTTGGGTGACCAGGTATACTGTCAATGAGCAGTACTATTTTGAAAGGAATCTTTTTCTTCTGAGCAGGAGGTCTCAACAGTGGGCTTAAACTGTTCAGTACACCATGTTGTAAACAGATGTGCTCTCATCTAGGCTTTGTTGTTCCATTTATAGAGCACAGGCAGAGTAGATTTAGCGTAATTCTTGAGGGCCCTAGGATTTTCGGAGTGGTAAATGAGCATTGGCTTCAACTTGTAGTCACCAGCTGCATTAGCCCCTAACAAGGAGAGTCAGCCTGTCCTTTGAAGCTTTGAAGCCAGGCATTGGCTTCTCCTCTCTAGCTATGATATTCCTAGATGGCATTTTCTTCCAAATAAGCCTGTTTTGTCCACATTGAAAATCTGTTCTTTGGTGTAGCCCCCTTCGTTAATTATCTTAGCTAGATCTTCTGGAGAACTTGCTGCATGTTCTACATCAACACTTGCTGCCTCACCTTGCATTTTTATGTTATGGAGGTGTTTTCTTTTCTTAAACCTCATGAACCAACTTCTGCTAGCTTCCAACTTTTCTTCTGCAGCTTCCTTATCTCTCTCAGCCTTCATAGGCTTGATGAGAGTTTGGGCCTTGCTCTGGATTAACCTTGGGCTTAAGAGAATGTTGTGGCTGCTTTGATCTTCTATCCAGACCACTAAAACTTTCTCCATGGCAGCAATAAGGCTGTTTCGCTTTCTTATCATTCCTGTGTTCACTGGAGTAACATTTTTAATTTCCTTCAAGAACTTTTTGTTTGCATTCATAAGTTAGCTAGTTGTTTGGTGCAAGAGGCCTAACTTTTGACCTGTCTTGGCTTTCAACATATGTTCCACACTAAGCTTAATCGTTTCTAAATTTTGATTTAAAATGAGAGATATGCTACTCTTTTTTTCACTTGAATGCTTAGAGGCCATTGTAAGGTTATTAATTGGCCTAATTTCAACATTGTTTTGTCTCAGGGAATAGACAGCCCTGAAGAGAGGGAGAAAAATGAGGGAACAGCTGGTCAGTGGATCAGTCACAATACACACATTTATTAATTTCATCCTTTTATATGGAGGTGGTTCGTGGTGCCCCCAAAATAATTACAATAGTAACATCAGGGATCACTCATCATAGATTACCAGAACAAATATAATAATGATGAAAAAATTTGAAATATTGTGAGAATTACCAAAATATGACACAGAGACAGGAAATGAGCAAATGCTATTGGAAAAATGGTACCAATAGACTTGCTCAACGCAGGTTTGCCACAAACCTTGAACTTGACAAAAACTCAATATCCGGGAAGCACAGTAAAAGGAGCTATGCCTTTATTGTCTTCGGAGAGATATCTATTCAAATCCTTTGCCAAGTTTGTAATTGAATTATTTCTCTTCTTATTGTTGACTTGTAAGCATTCTTCATGCATTCTGGATGCAAGTTCCTCATCTGATATGCGATTTGCAAATATCTTCTCCCATTCTGTGCATTGTCATTTGATGGAATTGTTCAAAACAAGAAAGTTTAAAATTTGAAGTTCCGTCTCTCTATCTCTCTATCTATCTAATGTATCTATCATCTACGCTCTTGTGCCTTTGGTGTCATATCTAAGAAACCATTGCTAAATCCAAGGTCAAGAAGATTTACCCATATATTTTCTTCTAAGAACTTTATAGTTTTAGCTCCTACATTTAGGTTGTGATCAATTTTGAGTTAATTTTTATATATGGAGTCAAGTAGGAGCCCAACTTTGCTCTTTTGTGTGTGGATATCCGCTGTTACTGACACTGTTTTTTGAAAAACTGTTATTTTTCCCATTAAATTGTCTTTCCATCACTGTCTAATATAAAATAAACATTAGTCTAATTGTTTATTTCTGGACTCTCAGTTATGTACCATTGATACACATGTCTATTCTTATGCCAAGACCACACCGACTTGATTAGTCTGACCTTGTAATAAGTTCTGAAATGTGGACGTCTAAGTCCTGTAACTTCATTCTTCCTTTTCAAGATTGTTTTGGCTATGCTGGGTTCCTTGCATTTCTTATAAGTTTTAAAATTAGCTTGCCAATTTCTGTAAAGAACGCATCTGGGAATTTTATAGGAATTATGTTGAATCTGTGGGTCAATTTAGGAGAGTATTGACAGCTTTAAAATATTGTCTGCCAGCATTCCATGAATATGGAATATCTTTCCATTTATTTAGGTCTTCTTTAATTTCTTTCAGTGATGTTTTGTAGTTTTCAGTGTGTAAGTCTTACACTTTTTTTGCTAAATTTATTCCTACAAATTTTATTCTTTCTGATGTAATTATAAATGGAATTGCTTATTTAATTTTATTTTCGATTATTCAATTTTATTTGTATCCTGCAACCTCGCTAAACTCATTCGTTAGTTCTAGTAGTTTCTTTTGTGTGTGTGTCTATTCCTTAGGATTTTCTATATGCAGGATTATGTCATCTGGGAATGGAGATAATTTTATTTCTTTCTTCCAGTCTGTATGCCTTTTATTTAATTTTGTTACCTAACTGCCCAGGCTTGAACTTTCATTGCAATGTTCAACAGAAGTGATGAGAGCAGACATCCTTGTCTTATTTCTGATCATAGGGAGCAGGTACTCAGTTTTTTACTGTCATGTTGTTAGCTGTGGAGTTTTCCTAGATGGCCTTTATCAGGTTAAGAAGTTTCTTGCTCTTCTTTGTTGAGTATTTTTAACATGAAGAGATGGTGGAATTTGTCAGATATTTTTCTGCATCTGTCATAATGATCATGTGGTTATTGTTTTCATTTTATTAATTGGTTTATTACACTGATTGTCTTTCACATGTGGAACCAAACTTGAATTCCTGGAATAAATTCCACTTGATCATGCTGTGTCTTTTTAATGTGTTTCTGGATTCAGTTTGGTAGTATTTTGTTGAGAATTTTTGTATCTGTATTTATAAGGGATATTGGCCTGCAGTATTCTTTTCTTGTGATGTCTTTGTCTGGTTTTGGTATCACAGTAATACTAGTCTCTAAGTAATTTGAGAAATATCCCCAATCTTCTAGTTTTTGGAAGAGTTCGTGAAGAATAGGCTTTAAATCTCCTTTAAACATTTGGTGGAATTTTCCAGTGAAGCCATCTGGGCCTGGGCTTTTCTTTGTGGGAAGTATTTTTAGTTATGAATTCGTTCTATTTATTTATTATCTGTCTATTCAGATTTTTTATTTCTTCTTGAATCAGGTTCAGTCCATTGTGTCTTTATAAAATTATGTTCATATCCATACCATGAATGAAATATGGTCATTAAGTGAATTGGGGAAGTCAACACTTTTCCTTCGCCACTCTTCCGTGTAATGTGCAGCAAATATTTCCTGTAGTTATCCTTGTAATAGTACAACCAAAATGAGCCTTGAGAAGTATATATAGTTTCTGACGTTCAATAAATCTTTATGAATTCTCAAGCAGTGGACAGTGGAACAAGATCTTTTCTCTAGCCACAGTTGATTTCCTAGTACCCCATAATATGCACAGAACATTTAAATAATGAGGGAAGACTAGACAGAAAAAAGTACCAGTAGTAAAATAATGCATATCAGTAACCCCCTCTCGAAAAAAATTAATCACATATCACAACACACAAAAGATTAGATTTGCATTTTCATGGAATAGATCGCATCTAAGTTAAATCTGTATACTACATATTAGAAGAAACTTAATGGTGATTTAATCCAACCTTCCACCCTATATGACTTTTATACATTTCTATTTTATAATGAGATGAAAGCCCTTCACCCTTTTTTTGAATACTTACACTGACAAGGTGATCATCTTTCATAAAGTAGTCCATTTTATTATTAGACAAGTCTAATATTTAGGAGGACCTTTTTTATTTTAAGCAGAAAACTTCTTCCTAAGCTGTGCATATTTGGTTCAGGTTCTGTCCACATGAGCAGTATGGAACAATTTACTTCATCTTCTACTTGACATCAGATACCAGAAGTCAGCAAAGCATTTTCTTCTCAGTAGATTTATAACAGAAATATAATGAGATCAAACTAAAAAAAATTTTGAGTATATAATCTACACCTTAAATTCTGTAACGAATTTTCTCTTGAAATAATACATGTAACTGAAAGTATCTCCTACCAATTTCTAAACAGCTGTTTTTCTTTTTTGCCTTTGTTTTAGTATGATGTAAAAAGAAATGATCAAGAAACAATAAATGTGTACAGAGAAAGAGCAGATAATGAAGTGTGTTTTTCTAAGTTAAAGTGGAAAAGAGATTTGCCTGGAAAAATATCTCAAAGTGGTTTTTTTTTCTTGGTGAGGAAGATTGGCCCTGACCTAACATTTGTTGCCAATCTTCCTCTTTTTGCTTGAGGAAGATTGTCCCTGAGCTAACATCTATGCGAGTCTTCCTCTACTTTTTGTATGTGGACACCACCACAGCTTGGCTTAATGGGTGGTGTGTAGGTCTGCGCCCAGGATCCGAACCCATGAACTCCAGGCCATTGAAGAGGAGGGCACGAACTTAACCCCTATGCCAGTGGGCCAGACCCTCAAAGTGTTTGTTTTAAAATGGCATGTTTTTGAGAAAATGAAGGCGATTACTGGACATATTGTCAGTGCTTCAATAAATTTTGAATGACTTTGGTGTGGAAGGCAGAATAATGGTTGTCAAATATGCCCATGTCCTAATTTCCTGAACCTATGAATATGTTAGATTACGTGGCAAAGGGGAATTAAGTTTGCAGATAGAATTAAGGTTGCTAATCAACTGATCTTAAAATAACGAGATTAACCTGAGTTATCTAAGTGGCCTCAATGTAATCACAAGAGTTCTTAAAGTTGGAAGAGGAAGGTAGAAGAGGGAATGGTTGTCTGATGTGAGGACTTGACTCACTGTTGTTGGCTTTGAAGGTGGAGGAAACTGGCCTGCAGCCATGGAAAACAGGTGGCCTTTAGAAACTGGAAAAGGCAGGGCAAGAGATCCTCCCATAGAACCTCCAGAAATCCTACTAACACCTCCGTTTTAGCCCAGTGAGCCCCATGTCAGACTTGTATCCTACAGAACTTTAGGACAATAAACTTGTGTTAAGTCAGTAAATTTGTGGTAATTTGTTACAGCAGCGATAGGAAACTAACACACATGTTAGTTTCTTAATAGCAAAACTAACAGACTTACTCTGGTCTGGATTCGGGTCCAATTACTCCACTAGAACAGTTCTTTTGAGAGTCCACAGTTACTTCCCTGCTGTTAACTGTTTGCACATTTCTCAGTCTTCACTTTTTTTCGTCTCTCAGAGCATTTGCCCTTGTTAACTGTTTCTCTTTCCCTCCTTAAAACACTGGCTTGCTTTGCTTCCATGACCAAGCACTTTGCTGTTTTCTTTTTGCCTCCTTGGCCTCTTTTTCTTGATCTCTTTATCTTGATTTCCTTCCAGCCCATTTCGATTTAAATTTACAGCCCTCCCCTCTCATTGTTCTAGGACCTCTCATCTGCCTTCACTGCTTTTATTGCCACTCTTTCTAGATAGCATGCAAATTTCTATCCTTAGTCCAGACTACCCTGCTGAGCTCTACCCAGAAAACCCATTGCCTACTTAAATCTCCGATTCTTTGTCTCAAATGTTCTTCAACTCAACGTCTCCCAAACTGAACTCATAACTTTCTGTGAACGTGACGCCATTCTCCTGCTCCTTTCATAGCCAAGGCGCTACTACAGCCTGCTAATATTATTTTTTTATGTATGTCTCCAACTGATCCTCTTTATTTCTGCCCCACCTATCACCCTAATCTAGCTATGATCCTTTCTTACCTGGACACCTAAATGACCCACCTGCATCCACTCTTGACTGTGTTCATTCTATTTTACACATTTTAGCCAGAGCCATTTTAGATTGTCACTCTCACCATGTCACACCTCTATCTAATAGTTTCTATGGCCTTTAAGATCAAGGCAGAACTTTTACAAGTGCTATGCGCTATTTCAGTTTGCTAAAATATTTCAGTAGCCCTAGTAGCAAGGGAAGTACCCCCTCTTCAATATCATTTTAGCACAATTTTAGTCTCAATAACCATTTTTTACTTAAGACCATAAATAGTAGGAATAATGACCTTGAACACATAAGTAATAAACAATATGGAATGAAAATCTCCAAGCTTTTCTTCCTAGTTTTCTCCTCCAGTATTGTGCTAAGTCGTGTGCCCTTCTGGATTGATTGCGAAAGTGGAGTAGGCTCCACTTGGGAAGGAGTAGGGGGAGGGTTGATGTAGGCTAGAAGATGTGTTGGCAATGCAGTCAGATCTGAATTTACTTGAGAACATGTTAAATAATGTAAGATCTTATCTTAATGCATATAAATAATTTTGCGTGTTTTCCACAGTTAAATTGATATGAACTAAATGGCAATTGATAACAATTCCCAATTTAACTGAACTCCAAATATGAACTGGTTTTGTCTTCACTGCCTGGTTGAATTGTTCATGTACTGATGTACCTATGATAGTGGAAAACCATTATTAGTTAAATCAATTGTCACACATATTGGTCATAAGAAATTCAGTGGAAAGAACTTTTATCTGTTGCAGGTTATTGTGAGAAATTATAACAAATTTTTTTCAAAGATTTCAGTAGTGTTTGTGCAATAAATTCTTAACATTATTAAGCTCCTGTAATATTGCAGGCATTTTATTTTATAACACTTCATTTAATCTTCACAAAGTTGTGCTGGTGTTTAGTATTGCTTTTTATCGACTCATTAGAATTTAGATTAAGCTGACTAGTGAGTAAAAGCCCTAGGATTGGAATAGAGTTCTTCTGTCTCTAACGTCTGTACTCTTTCTTCAATAGCAATGGTTCCCAAAGTGTAGTTACCACACCAGCAGCATCAACATCACTTGGGAACTTGCTAGAAATGCAAATTCTTGGGCCCCACCCCAGACCTGCTTAATCAGACTCAGGGTTGGAGCCCAGCAGTAGATGTTTTAATAAGCCCTCCAGATGATTCTGATGCATACTAAATACTGAAAACCACTTTGATGTACCTCCCATAATCCGTAGGTGTGACAAGTACCTAACGTCTTTCTCATTCTTCTTTGACTCACTGATTTTTGGCCACTAAAGCAGAATAAGCGAATAATTCATTGTTTTATTCCAATTTGCTTAAGGAAGAGATAACAGACTTAGCACTTAGTGTCCCCAATTACACTTAAGATAGTACATAATTAAAAGATTCAGATGTCTAAAAATTAACTGAATGCTCTTGTTGTAAACTATATTTAACTTCAATGTCCTGTGCTGAAAGTTTCATTTGATTTCATTATGAAAACTTAATGATTCTCTAATTCTTAGGTTAAATTGCCAAGGAAGGAAATTCGTAACAAGTTTATACTTGAAGGAGAATTCTCTTGCTTTCTGTGTGGGAGCAGAGCAATTTTTGCGTAACTGCTCTACTCCCTTTGGCAAGGATTAGGAAACCACTGAAGGCTGTTGGAGTCTGTGGGGTGGGCACTTGCTGGCAGTTAGTAACAGGTGAAACAGCTGTGCATTCCCTGGTTTTTGGTATACTGATCGTGAATTGATTCGAACATCCTTACTTCACAATCTTGTAGGTTGAAGGGAAATATTGCTTATGAGGAAATGCATTCTGTGTTCTAAAATCAGTTCTAAATGAGCTTTTGGGACACAGTTTGTTTCTATATTAGAGATTAACTATATTTGATTCTGGGGAATAAAACATTGCTACTTAGATATTAAATTTCAGTGAGTACATATTTACCAAAATTCTTATGGGAGTTGTGGGAGCAAAGCAATAACAGTTCACAGAGGAAATCCTGAAATGTGACCCTGATTGCCTTTCCCTTTAGCCAAGGCTTCATAATTCAGTTGTTCGATGTAAAAAAAGGGAAGGGAAACGTATGAATTACAACTCAAAATTCTCATGTGAAATTAATCTCATTCAAGTTGTCTATCCTCTATATACAGCTGCTAAAAGTACACCTGAGTGTTGTTCTTCTCCAGGCTGACTCAGGGATGAAAAAGGTTAACAGTGAAGACTTTGAAGGAGATTTAAGTTGGCAGTGTGCAATGTATGAATTGGGCATATGCCAGGACCCAGTCAACCCCCTGTTCCAACATTGGGTAGAGCTTGTTGGTAACCAAAAGTGGCTAGTAGAAACTTTCTCAATGAATATTCCTCTACCCAGCCTGCTTGGGAATGGCCCCTGCTATCGATCTTTGCAGACTATTACTTGCTCTTAAATAGCTATGATTTAGAGAGCCAGCACTCAGGCACTAATGTAGTTCAGTGTGTGAAAAACAGACAGCTCACCGTATGAGGTAAGTTAGTATATGTAATTGGGGATACTGCAAGTTGAATTCTTTGGAGGAAAAGTGGTTTATAAATTGAATACATTAATAATGAATATCGTTACTAGTTTACTCATAACATAAAGAATAAGGCCAAGGGATAAAAATGGGTCTCTAGTTTTTGCAACTCAAGAGGTGTTTTCATACCTTAGATAATAAATACTTGTAGCAGGTATTAGCTTGTAACTAAAAGTATGCGCTAAGAGAGTCTCCACAGAAGAGTTTGTCTTCTGACATGCTGAATTGCCCCGGGGTTGGTGGCAGCTTAATAAAATATATGAGTGTTCAGTGTGGAGCTGTTAAGTTATTTATTCCTCTTCTGATACTGCATGCATGAACTGCCACTGTTTGATGAATCACTGAAGAGAATGGGATCTGACAAACAACTCTTCCTTTAGCGGCTGGTCACACTGACAGCATCAATAGAAAAACACATCATGGGTTCTAAAATGCCACATTTTCACCATTTACCCTGAATAAGACATGAAGCTCTTTAAGGAAAGCAGTAGTACGTTATCATTAAGGGCCAGCTGACAGAGAGGCGAGTGTGCTTTGAACTCTCTCAAGTCATCATTCTTAATTTCTTCTCTCCTTCCATGGAAGGCCACCCACACGGACTCTGAGCAAGGCAGGGACTACTGCACCTTTTAAAACCTCATTGATAGATTGGTTTCATCAACACCCATCCTGGCTCCTGCCCATCGGGAGAGGTTCCTGTTCTCATTAGGGTCCTGTAATGTCTGCGGCTAACATTGTTCTCATGCAAATAGAATGACACAGAAGATAAGTGCCATGAAAATTCAATTTCCCCCGACCATCATTACCCTTTTTCTTTTAGTTATTCCCACTTCAATCTGCAGGAGGTAATGTGTGCAATCTGCTGGTCCTTTTACCGTGATGACTACATTTTAGTAATGAATTTCCCAGCTATTTCACTAGGGGGTGTTTTAGCAGGTTCCCTGGTTTTTCTAATACAGACTTGGCAGTCCTGGCACACTTCTTCCACAGTAGATTTTCACTATGGTGAATCCTGGTTAATAGAACTAGTATCCGGTATTTCCCCTTTAGTCATCAATGTCATGTGTGAAGTAGAACAAGTGATTTGTTTAATGTTGTCGGGAAAATAAAAATAAAATGTGTCTACTGCCCAAAGCGAAGGATAACAACTCCTATCAAAAGATGCATAATGCATAGTAATATTTATCTGTAGTCTATAACCAAACTGGGATAATTTAATGAGAATGTCAAATTCAGAGTAGCTCATATAAATATATTGAACTCACAAAAGTGTGTAAGTTAAATAAATCATGTTTTCGAACTATGGAGAATTCCTACTGAGACTCAGCTGGAAACAGAGAACTGACGGGGCGCATTTCAAATTCCCATGCTTAATCCTATCCTTTCTATTTTAAGTTTCTTCAACAATGTAATTAAATATGTAATCATTTTATTACCAATGATATTTCATGTTGTAGAAGTTCTTTGTTTCTTCTTCTGAAACTATCCTCCTGTATTTTCATTAGTCTGGGAGTTAGCTGTAAGGAAAAAGGAACAAAGAGAAAGTGAATAAAGAGAAAACTGTCGATATAACACAAACAGATTCGTATACATGTTTCTGTTCACGTCAAACATAGAATGTGAATTATGCTTTCTCTGATGATTGTTACACTAATAGTAATTGTGGATGGCCACTACACAAGGCACGCTTTTCAATTTCTTTTATGGAAAACTTATTTATTTCCTAAATAAGTAGAGATGTGCTTTCTCAGTGATTAAGAGAAGCCCTTTACGTGTGGTAGCATCTTATGCAGGAAGGAGACTGAAAGTTTTAAAAAAATTTGGCACTTATTTGAAAAAAATTGACATTATTGTCTATAAAGCTTGTCTTAGAAAATACTTTTTTTGTTGTTTTGTAAAATATGCAGCTATTTTTGTAGAGTAAATGTATTTATGGTATTCTTTTTACATGATCTTGAGATATTTTCATTGAATTAATGCATTGGATGCATTAGCCATTTCTTTCATTACTGAAATATACTCATTTAATAATATATTTCCAAAAGTTGAAGATATTTATACAATGAAAGAAAAAATAAAGAGAGAAGTCAAGTTATTTCTTTACACAAATTACTTAATTTCACAAATTGGTACGTATAACATAGTTCAGAAATTAGGATGAAACTGTCCAGAATATCCATGGGGCATACTACGCAGTTTACATGTGAACAGTTGCCAACACGTGGTGCAGAAAATTATATTTGAACTACGCTCTTAGTACTACCACCTCAAGTTAGACACCGAGCATATAATTACTGCATTCTTGGTGTGTAATTACACAGGAGTTACAGTTTATATTGACCTTGAGAAATACTGATAGTGTAATTTTAAACTAAAAAGTAGAACTTGAATGTAATTTTGTGTCGATTTTTAATGGCTTGTATTGTGAGTTTGGTCTCCTGGAGAATAATTTATCACTATGATAACTTCCCCAATTTCCTATGGAATTAGAATACGTAAAATGTTATTAAAGCATCCTTTATGACTGAATGGTTAACTGGTTACACAGATAGGTAAAAGAAAGGGTACTCCAGTGGGTTGGAAGAAGCTGCTAATTACAACCCTCCCTCTCTGTAAGCTTCAGGGCCTGCACTCCTCAGAAAGATAGAGTCAATGGAGCATGACTGCCTAGGACATCTCAGTCCCAGAGGGTTTTTGTTGTTTGTTTAGGTGTTGAGAAAAGCACTTTATGACTGTAATAATAATTATGTATTTAGAATTGGATTTTGCATCTGCAACACATAGTTCTGTCTTCCATAAAATGCAAGCTCAGCACCATTTTTATGATGCTCCATTTGCATATGGAGCTAGGACTATTCAAATATAGGCTTCATTTGACCATGGTGCCACTGTTGTTAATTTACTATAGTATTGTGTGTTCCCAGTGACCACTCTTCAAGCAATGTTTCAACTCTATTAAGGACAAATGTATGTACACAGTCTTTCGTTGATATTAAAAGTAAGATAAAAAGATCACAAATTATTTTCCATTTCACAGTAGTATGCCACCTTCTTATTCTTTTGCATAACATGGCAAAAGTGAAGTAGTTGAAATTTATGTAGATAATGCTTCCATAGCAATTTGTTTTTATTTTATGAAATATAGCCCAAAGATATTCTATTTTTGGCTCCTCTTAACAAATCAGATTTAAAAATAAAAAATTCAATTTGAAAATTAATGTTAGCTTTCATTCACTTCTATATATTTTCTGAAAATATGTTTTCTTCTCTTTGTCTCTCTTACGGCAAGCAGCCATCATTCAGTTTCCCTTATTTGGTCCAACTTCCTCCTCTTTTTTCTTGCTTCATTCTTTGCTGTCATGATTTTTACTAAAACATATAGTTTCCTTTCTAGACAAGAATATTCTGTGTAATTGTTAAATTAGTAACTTCATCCACATTGTACACAAAGTCATAGTCTGAAAATAGTGTGAGAACAGAACTCCTCTATTGCAAATTCAATGGTATCAATAATTCATTTTAAAAGATAATCCCTTTCTAAAGAAGATATAGGTATAATTTATCTCTTTTCAAGTTCAATAAGTAAAAACTTGAACATTAAACTCACCAAGTTTCAACTAGGGATATTTGCAAACTTTCTTGTCATAGCTCTTCAGTGTTACAAAAACAGAACATATGGCAGAAAGCATACTCTGAACATAATAGCTAAAAAAGAAAAAATAAAACAACTTAAAAGTAAATATCATGTCCTTACCAGTAATAACAATAGATATATATTTGTACTATATTTCTATTTTCACGGTTTAAGTTTTGAAATTGTTGGATGCTTTATATATATAATTCTGATGAAAGATGGCTATTAAAACAATACATAGCTTGACAAATATGATCTTATACATTTAGATATCTTCCATACAATGAATGAATATAAACGCATCGTGTTAGGAAAAAAGCTCCCATTGTCTCCTGCATTTAATTAAAATAGCTTTCAAGCAGAAAAACAACAGTGTTTCCATAGGCAAGATCCAAGAAGTACCACCTTATAGATGCCAAATTTAGTGTCTTAATGAATTCTTGAAATGTTGCTAATGAAAACAGTATACACCTGCCCGTGTGTCACTCTCTCCTTGATTAAAAGTGATATGGCATAGAACATTAAAAACAATCTCCCTCTTATATGCATTAAATAATTTGTCCTGGGAGGCTGGCCCCATAGCCAGGTGTTTAAGTTCACACGTTCCGCTTCAGTGGCCCAGGGTTGTCTGGTTCAGATCCTGGGTGCGGACATGGCACCACTCATCAGGCCATGCTGAGGCAGCATCCCACATAGCAGAACTAGAAGGACGCACGACTAGAATGTGCAACTATGTACTGGGGGGCTTTGGGGAGAAAAAGAAGGAAAAAAAGAAGATTGGCAACAGATGTTAGCACAGGTGCCAACCTTTAAAGAAAAAAAGAAAAAAGATAATTATAATTTATCCTTTGTAAATGGTATGTATTTCCTTTTTCCTCCTCTAATAAACCTGTGGAGGATTTAAATTAAAGCATTGGGCCAGGAAGTTGTGGGGGGTGCACTAGAATTAGAAGACGCTCAAAATCATCCAGTTTAGTACTTGAGTATTACTTTGGAGATTTCAGTAAAGTTGCTGTTACAAAATGTGCTTCATTTGAATCTATGCACTGTTTTTGCATTTCCTGATGTCAACGATGTCCACTGGCTTTGAAAATATATATATTAAAGTATTCTTCTTGCCATCTAAACATGCTATAGGAATAAAGAACCCATACATAGATTTTACAGATGTTATTTTACATTATATAAATCATCCAGAATATCTATGAATGAGAGTTAATTGTTGCTATAAGGCAGAGACCAAGCTGATTCTGTCAGTGGTCCTGCTAATCATTAAACTGTTAACTTAGAGATTCGAATAATCCAGTGACATACATTGTGGTCTAGTCCATTCCTTTAACTGTGCTGTATCGTAAAACTCCTCAATCACAGAGATCAGCTATGCTTGCTGGCATCTTTTTAGGGTCCTCCTGCTATTTTCTTTCACGGCACCCTGTCATTTCACGTTATAGCATTTATCATGATTTGAAATCATATCTGCATGTTCATTCGTTTAATATCTGTTTTCTCAACTTGACTGACAGTTCTGTTTTCTTCACTAACTTACACCTAATACTTAGACATGGTCTGGGGCACATAATAAGAGCTTAAGAAAATTATGTTGAATTTGCTTGATTTATAACAGTTTGACTAAATATCTTACTATTACTCAAAAAAATGTATGTATATTTTAAATTTATTTCTGACATAGCCAAAAATGGTCTCTCTTGAAGGATGGTTGGATAGCTAGACAAACATACACAGAGATAAATACAGATATATTCATATGAACATAGAGTTCTCTTCTTAAGATGAATAGATCTGAATCAACGAGATATTTCATCAACTCCCCACGGCATAGAGATAGGCTGATAAAGAGAATCTGCTCTAATCCAGACACATATGTAGATAAAGCAGCATGCGGATGTCAACATCCTGGCTGTGATGTTGTACGATAGTGTTTCAAGATGTGACCATACATGGAAACTAGGTAAAGGGTACATGGCATGTCCCTGTATTATTTCTTATAACTGCATATGAATGTACAATTATCTTAAAATAAAAAGTTTAATAGAAAAATGGTATGTGACATTTGTGTAAGAACTTTACCAGATGTAGAAAATGAAAAATAAGACAACTCTGTTTACTGTTATTTTATTATTTTTATTTGCAAAGATAAGACAACTCTTTTTATTACTACTTTGGCAATTGGGGACATTTTATGTCCATAATTTGCACATTTAAAGAATTGAATTAGGCTGGGAGAAATTAAAAAAATCAGTGATGATCTGTTAATTCATTCACGAGTTTTCCGTATTACCTGATTCCTATATTTTTGTAAATTTTATTTGAAGTATAATATGCATACAGAGAAGTAATGCATAAGTATCCAACCTGATGAATTTTTGCAAACTGAACACCCCTATGTAACCGGCACCCAAGTCAAGAAATAGAGCAAGGAACCTCTGTCCTGACTTCTGATTTCATAGCTTGAGTCTTCTTTATCCCTATTTTTCTGTTCTGAAAAATTTCAGTCTACAGAAAAGTTTAAAGAGTAATGTAGGAGCAATCGTTGCCCTTCACCTAGATGCAATATTTTGCCAAGTCTCTTTATCTCTTTATACATACACACACCACTGAAGTCACTTGCAGGTGGTGCCACTTCACCTGTAAGTACTCCAGCATGTATCTCCTAGGAACAGAACATTCTTTTACGTAATCTCAATAAAATTTTCACACTCAGGAAATTTAATATCAACACAACACAATCATTTAATAAAAAGTCCCCATCCAAATATCCCCAGTTGTTCTGATTATATACCTTATCATGTTTTTGGCATAATATCCGAGTCAGAATTATGCATTGCTTTTAGTTTCTATGTTCCTTTAGTCTCTCTCTTTTTTTTTATTTTGAAAATCTTCCAGCGTTTGTCTTTCATAACACAAATTTTTAAGGAGTCCAGGCCCGCTGTTTTATAGAAAGATGTCTCATATATATGTATGTCTCACTGGAAAAGTTACAAATTTGGATTCGCTAATATTTATGACATTTAAAAAATTCTTTCTGTTTCTAGTATGGTTTAGCATCTGGCCCATTTTAAGTACTAAACAGGTGATCTGATGATAAATTTATTGGACTTGCAGGTAGAAATACCTCTGTCCCTCCTCCGTTAGAAACTGCATGAACTTGGGTACGTGTGTTGGCCTCTTTAGACCTTAGATTCGTATCTTTGAAATGAATTGATTGGATTCCCTTCCATTGCTAAAATTGTATTGTGTTTATTTAAACATTATGTTTGACTGTGATACCATATCTAAAATTAGTATTACTACCATAGGATAGAAAATTTTATCAAAACTTCATCGTTTACTGCTTTGGGTAGAGTAACACTTAGTCCTACAATATCATGAATGTGAGGCATGATTACTAAAGGACTTCAGAATATTCTGGGTAGAAATTACACTCTAAATATTCTATACAACTTGTCTAATTTAAACTTCTAAGCAGTTAAAACATTCTTTGAAGAGTTGGCTGGCCTCACCATCAACCGTAGTCGACAAATTTCTCACAGCCTACTTGGGAACTTTTCTTCTTTCCTTGAATTCCAAGCATAGGAGGGAATACTGGCATGGCAGTTAAACCTATACATGTATTATTTTGCTGTTTATTTCATTTCATAAATACATAAATGTTTTTCTACACTCTTCAAAAATCGCCTAATTTTCTGTATAACGTTTAGACCTTAGGAAGTATGCTAGTGTTAGATAAAATGAAAAAAACGTTTTCTCTTGTGGAATACATTAGCATTGTTATAATAGTGCATGCCTGTTTTAAAAATATGATATATTAACCCTTGGATCTTCTCACTTTACAATTTTGTCATATTTTTATGGAAGGTCCTGTGCCACTTCCATTAGAATTATTGGAATTTGGAAACTTGTCTCTAATTGTCTACCAAGAGGGGTGACATGATGTTTCTGTGCTGCATTAACTTTATTGTTCCCTGTAAAACACTAACATGGCAAAACTCTGAGCTTGTAAATGAGAGACTTGTCCTCATCTTGATCAGAGAAATAAAATTTGTAATTCAAATGAGAAAAGGTAATGAACTTAATGCATAGCCTGGAAAAAGGGTTGTAATTTGCCAATTTGATTCTCATAAGTTTGGTTCCAAACATCCTCATTAAGGTATTGATTGTGTCCGTTTAGTAAAGCTGAGGGTGCAGTGAACTCCCCAGTGGCTTGGCATTCCATCATTATACCTGGACCTCCACAGTAATAAACCTCCAAGCATTTTGCTTAACATACTTCCTGCCCCTAAATACGTGATAAGTCAGCGAGTGGAATGGCTGTGTAACCAGTATGGTTCTTAACCTTGCTGTTAGTCTTGGTCTTACGAAGTCTTATTATGAAGGAAAACATCATGGCTGTGTACAGTTAAAAGGAATGTCACTATGTAATCCTTCTTTTTATGGAGTTATCGAGCCTCCATGGGGAATATTTATCCACTCAATTACATTTGTGAAATTGTAGCTTTAAAAACTAGCAGGAAGAATAGGATTTGAAATCTTGATCTTTTCTCATTTCCTTCACCCTGGGCACCAAGACAATGGAGCTATTGGACCTGGCTACATTCCTCATCCTTAGTCTCATAGTGATATGTTTATATCACATTTATTACAATTAATTTTTACTTGCTTGTCCTCTCATTATAATGTTATATCTTTATATCAGATACCATCAAAATTTAATTTTTCGCCCTGGCACCTAGTAAGTGCATAACTCATAGTAGGGAATTTAAAACAAACAAATAAAAAGTCTACTCAATCAGGGAATGTTTTTTCTTTTTTAAAGATTTTATCTTTTTCCTTTTTCTCCCGAAGCCTGCCAGTACCTAGTTGTATATTCTTTCCTGTGGGTCCTTCTGGTTGTGGCATGCGGGACGCTGCCTCAGCATGTTTTGATGAGCAGTGCCATGTCCGCGCCCAGGATTCGAACCAACAAAACACTGGGCCGCCTGCAGTGGAGCGCACGAACTTAGCCACTTGGCCACGGGGCCAGCCCCAATCAGGGAATGTTTTAACAATTGATGAACAAACCAGTCCAATTTCTCCCTCACAGAGGGGTCCCTTTTGTCCCTGTCATACGGAGTCCTACCTGTGTCATCTTGAAGAATTCCAGAGTCCAGCTCAGGGAAGGATGGCATTGCTGCTGGAGTGGGCGGACTTGCCTGTCTTCACCTCCTCTCATCTGTGAGAATGTTTTCTCCCAGGTTTAGGTGACTGTGTTTCTGTGCACAGGTTGTTTTGTCTTTAAGTGTCAACAGAAAATGGGGAACAACAGTCATTCCATTTCCAGTGTTTAAAGGAGAAGACTAAATGAGCACAGAATAAGGATTTTCCCCCCTCCGTTTGAATAATGTTCTGATTGTATGTACACGTATACAAATGTAAACATTCAGATTCCAGCTTCTAAAAGAATTGAGTATGTATTATATAGTCTGTGTTCTTTGAGCTTATGAACAAGTCACTAGGCTATTTGCAGGTAAAGTGTTTATTCAACTTTTTTTAGTTTAAAAACTTAGATTTTAAACCTAAATTTAAAAAAAACTTTAAACCTGGATTTTTTTTTAAATGTTCATAGTATAATGTTTTAGATACCTATGACTAAAATAGCCCTCTGCTTCATTTTTTGTATTCAAATTTGTCAAGCTTTAATAAACCTTTATCAATATCTACCAGACAGAATCTCTAAATTAAAATAAAAAGAGATCATAAGATTCCTGAATTGCCAAATTGTTTGTAAATCACCATTACTAGGTACCAGAATTAGATTTAAACTCCCTGAAAGAATGTTTCCATTAATATATTCAAAAAATTTCATATGCTAAATAGAATTCAAGTATATGTAGTTAGAATTCTGTGAATATCGTTTCTGGAAATTACTTTGCTACCTGTAAATCATACCTACTTATCCGTATGACTTCAGTGAAAACTTTTCTGTCCTTGACTGAGTGCTTAAACTGGAAACCTGCCCTGGTGATAACCACCTTGATGTTGGCTTTTTTTTAATTCTAAAGATAAAGGTCACTCTAAGAAGGTAGTTCATGAGTTAAAAGGGTTCCAAAAGGTTGGGAGTTACAATGAAAACAGACACAGTTCCCCACAAAAGGGAGGAGAGTTGAGCAAGAGCCTTCCCACAGCGGTCCTCCTGGAGGCTCTGGGGGGTGGGATGGGATCTGACGGTGATGGGCTTCCCTTGACTGGTTCCTTCCTTTGTACCTAACTCTGGTCCGGAAATAGAGCAGCACATCATGCTCCCAGACTGACACCAGGGAAGCATCATAAATCAGCAAGTGAGTGTTCCGGCGTGATCCTTTAGCCACTGCCTCCCCTTCAGAGCTGACACCTGTCACCTTTTAAAGAGTGTACATTCTCTGTCACTGTAGCTGAATCCTGTCTTTTTTTAATTCACTCTCATATTCTGCCTAGGTGGTATTATCGAGTGGCTGCCCATATATTATTAAATCATTGTCATTATGGACTAGATAGTTTTTATTTGTGCCTAAAAACTTGGAATTTTCATATAGTCATTGGCACACAACTAAAACCATAATCCAAAATGTATTTCTTTTGTAAAAGAAAATAAGCATGTAAATGTATGAACATAGACTTAATTATGTGTTTGTAATCACTGATAAAATATTGCACTTAATGGTCTTGTATTATAATTAATACTGTAGAGCATTTTAAACGATAAGAATCCTTAAGAGTCAGTCAGTTAGGGAAAAGGGCTTTGAATGTCATCAGACTGTAACCATCGCCATTAAGCCAGTAACCCTTGGTTGTGTGTTTCTGTTAAAACATGTGTATCTTCTCTTTGGCACACATCACTTTACTAGAAAGTCATGCTTTGATCAACTCTTCCTTCATCTAGTTTTATTTTGTCCTAATATGGTTTATAAGTAAACGACATAGTAGAATCCCTTAGCTTTTAGAGAGGGGCTATGGAAAATGTTTGTAAAAATTTGGCAAATCACAAATCTACATGAGCAGAAAGTGTTTTTAATATTTGCATATTAATGACATTAAAAATAAAATATCCAATACATATTGGGGATTTCTCTACCCGCTCCCAAATGAATATTTTAAATCTTACTGTGAATTCTAGTGAAGCAAACAAGGACCACAAGGTGTTTGTAATTGCGGGGTATTAAGTGCAAAATACAAGTAGAGGGTGCTTAAAAGGGACAGAAAAAGTCAGTTTCCTGTTGATTGCACTGTGTTGGGATAAATGTGTGGCTTCTGCCTTTAATGGAAGCTGATTGTTCAGGGATGTGCCAGTGAGACTGGTCGATTCTTGAGCTGTTGTTTACTGGGAAGGACAATATCAATTTTCCAGAGGGATGATTGGTGGGATGTCAAGGCTGTCACCCTCTTCTCCTCTTCACTGACAGACAGCCCAGTGACAATTACCAGTGATGGGACATTGCCTGCATTGGCATATACACTAGAGGATAAAACTGGAAAACAAAAAAGGAGGAAAGCACTTCTATAAAAAAGATAGACTCAGCAGTTGTCAGGACCAGTTACATATATGATGTCTGAATAACAGGGCCACAGCACGTGGCCTTTACTGCTGATGTAACATGGAGCTTGCTTCATCCTGCTTAGAAAATTAATCTTGGAATATTTTAGGCGGGTTAGCATTATTTGTTGGCATTTTTTCTATTGGAGCATTAATATCAGAACACAAATATTTTCTTTTTTTCTAATTAAAATAGACTTTGGAGAATTCAAATGGGCTTGAACATAGACATTTTTTATTCTTTGCAGAAATGATTTCATTTGTAGTATGTATTCTTAGGAGTGAAGATAAATTTTATGACTTCCTCCTGGGCTCACATTACAGGCCGAAGTCCAAATGCACAACTGATGAATTACACTGAATAGGGATCAGAATGAGACACTAACCTCCATCAATTTTGGCAGAAATGATATGGAAATGTGGAATATGTTCAGTGAAGGATGGGTAGTACATGTGCAGATCTACCAGTTTTTTCTGTCAGTCTCCTGTTTCCTATTTCTTTCTGTTCTATTGTTTAATAATTTCAAATGAGTTTAAAGAAAAAGAGCAGTATTTCCAATGCCTACCTTCAGTTGTAGAGAAACTAACACCGAAATCAGTCAGATCATCTGGAGCAAAAGATTTGTCAGTTAGCTGTATTTCTTCTCAGCAAGAGACTTTTCTTTATGTTAATTCATAAATGTCATTTTTAAAATTAGTTACATTCACCCTAATCATTTCATAGATTCACTATATTCTGCTGGAATTTTACTGTTTGGAAAAATTCACAGTGAGTGTACTTTTGCGTAGTCAACTGACACGTATTTGTTGTGTATGAGTTAGACATCTTACTCCACTCCAGATTTTCTTTACGTCAAAGTGGAAATTTCTGTACATACATAGTTAAACAGATTTCGGTCTGCTTTTCCACGAGTAGGACAGATTGGGAATACTTTCTAGGCTTGTACTCAATTGTCTCATGAGGGTTGCTTTCCACAGAATTGGTCACTATAGAGATGAAGATGATTGGGTATACGGTCTTGGTTTTCTGCCATCTATGTGGCATTCATGATTTACTTCAGATATATTTGTTCTTTGTGGGAAATATTTTCATAAATACCATTTATATGATTTTAAAAAGTATATATTTTTATTATAGAATTTGGCAAACATTAAAAATAATATTTATAAAAGTCACCTACCATTTAGAGGAAAACAATGTTAACATTTTCATATTTGTCCATTTTGACTTTTAAGATTTTAAGTGTTTCTGTGTGTGTGTGTTCTGTTAAGTGTTTTCAGTGATGCTGTTCTCAAGCTTGATAACTATATAGAGAAGTCTGTGATTTTGGTGGTGTCATTTTATTTTAAATAAGTAGGTTATAATATCACCAACTCATTACATATGGAGGTTATTTCTTATTGGGTTTGTAAGATGCCGTAGAAAAGTTATCATTAACTTCCTCCCATAAACCATTGGCTAATTGATTTTCCATTGCACTCATTAAAAATAGATACTTTGCTTTTCAGAAGATTGTCTCAGAAAACCAAGACAGGGACCAGGTCCTCTGGGATGCTATCAACTGACCATTCCATCAGGCCTAGACTAGTGGCCCTCCTACTTGTCAGAACTGAAGTATTTATCCCATTTCCCAGCAGATAAACATTTGCAAGGCAAATAATAAATTAGCCATTAATCAGAAGAATGTTTGCATTCGATGAACTCTGAATGGAGTGGAGATGTCAGGTAGATAGACAAGGCAAATCAACAAGGCAGAATCAATTTCTAGGAAGAGCCAACCATAGTTTAAAAAGTGTTGGACCATATGTTTAAAGACTTTGGAAGTTAAGAACATTTCATACAGCAAGAAAAGCTGTTTATAAGAAGGTGTAGGTAGATTTCAAGAAGAGACAGCATATTAACAATTTTTGTATTTTTAAGCCTCCAGTGTAATGATATATCATTTAGAAGTTTGATTTGAAAAATGACTGTCAAATATTTATTTTTAAAAGCTTTATGTATTCTAATAATTTTTTCAACCCCAAGAAAGTGCTCATATTTCATGAAAAGTCCCCATGCCATTATTCTATTTTCCAAATTAACAATTTGGCAAGTATATTGTTTTAAAAATAGGAAATGGCTTTGCTATTTTAGGTTCTTTTTTTTCCTAATTGGGTTTGCTCCTTAACATGTATGATGCAAAGACTCAGATTTGGAGTCTGAGAGGTTTTGCTTGGCCACACAATAATCATATGATCTTGGGTAAGTTACTTAACCTTTTATGACCCTCAATTTTCTCATTTGTAAAATAAGGATAATAATGCCCATCCGAAAGAGTTTACATAAACAATGAGATAATGAAACCAATACATATACATAAAGCATCTAACAAGGACTGGCATTATTAATTTTTTTAATTTAGAAGACATGTCTGTGTTATATAAATTTATTCTAAAGCATTATTCATATTTAATCATTTCAAAACAATTTTCATAATTGGCTAGCAATGCATATTTTGTTTCTGAAGATATTATATCTAAAGGGTTTTAAAAGGCCCAGTGGTTATAAAGAGGCAATATTATCTGTCCTAATTCTCTTGAGATTAGAAACTACAACCGTTGTTTTCTTAGACTTGACCATAAGGGAAATTGCTCTTGATTCCAAACATCAACCATCTGGCATACTTTATCTTCTCATTGTGATGTTCAATGCCTTAGGCATCCTAAAAGTTAATGTCATATACCCTGGATTTTTCATGTTTTTTATTCATTTATTTACCCAAAAGCATAAGAAAGAATGAAAGTAAATGGAATAACCATAATCCTGAGCACTACTTTCCTAACACTTCATTTCCCACTCACTCACTTTTTTCTTAAGAGTAGAATTCTATCCCCAAGCTGGGTTTCCTGGACTAGGTAGTTTATAAAGTAATGACACTTTAACCAAGGTCTTAACTGGGTCATGGGTATCCTATGCCAGTAGTTTTGCTTGACTAAGAAAATCTTTCTAATCATGAATTTTAAATGAAGATTTGCAGTGTTGATTAGCATTGCCTCAAGCATAGAGAACAATTAAAATGTTTTGATATTTTAAAATATATAAATTACTCTTACAAAGGAAAAAGAGATTTCTTCATACAATCCAGAAACTGTTATATTAATCTCCATTAATAGATTTAAATTGAAAAGTATTCAAGCCAATACATTTTAACTCAGCCTTCAGTATTACTTTTTTTTCCCCAATTTTTGTTCATTCCTGTGGATCTCCCTTCCTGCCGTGCCATCTTTGTCTTTAACTCTTAGAGGATAACTTTAAGGTGAATTTCATGAAGAAATATCGAATTATTATACATGAATTGTTTCTGTTTCCCTCTTGTTTACCTCAAGATTTCTCCAAATCTTCATTCGTTCTTTTCTCTTTCGTTCTGTTCTGATACTCCCGTCTAAGACTAACCTATCTAGTTAGGTTTATGGTTTTCATTTACTCCCATTCTATACCTGCCAAATATCCATTCTTTCTGTTTCATTCTTTATTGACTCTCCCTTAAATTAGAAACATACCCAACTCTCCTCCGTAATAAACTCAGAACAATATAGATAAATAGAAAAATTCTGTAGAATTTTATAAAGAAAAGATGGCATTTAGTTTTGGAAAAGAAAAAGGCTTCATAAAGGCAGTGGCATTTGAAAATATCTTTAAATACTAATATTTTAAAGCCTATTGTAACATAAATACAACTGTAGGGGAGGAAGACATTACCTCTACCCACTGTGGGTTCTTCTGGCCAGAGAACGAATTAAATTCACATGAGACAGAGTAACAGGAGAAAATTAAACAAAGCTTTATAACATGTATACATGGGAGAGGCTCAGGCAAACTGAGCAACTTGCCAAAATAGCTGAAGCCACTACCTTAAATATCCTCCTCAGGTAAAGACAAAGGAGGATGTTGGCCATGGGGGGAGTCAGTTGCAGGAGGTTATCAGACAAGCACAGTAAAAATGATGCAGATTTAAGTTCTTGCCTTTGGCATTAAGAGTTTCTAGAGATAACATCATCTTCCCCAATTCTTCCTGGTATAGAGAGGGAGACACCTTTATGGATGGAGATTTCCTTTACAATGTAAACGTCTCCTAACAAAGGGCAAGCAAATTCCACCCCACAGAGTTGTCTTCCTGTCTGCAGTTTATTAAAAGTAACCAGACCCAAACAATCCTCATGCCAAAGAGACATATCTTGGGGTGGCCAATTCCAGGCCCCAATGCTACTAATTGTCATCATGAAGTCTTTCTTTAAAATATAACTCACTTTCAATAGCTAAGGCATACAGTGGGTCACACAATCTTCTTAGTAGTTTGAATTTTCAACTAATAATTTTCACAACAACCCTGTGAGATAAATTCTTTTACTGTTCCCTTTCTATAGATATGGAAACTGAGTCAAAGAGAGATTAAATAACTTGCCTGAGATCACACATCTGGTGGGAATTGTTAGAGCCAGACTGTGTACTTACTTAACTGGCTTTAGAATCGCTTCCTGACCGCTACCTTTACTGCCTCTCTACATAGTACTTGTATGTATCATTAACTATAAACCTGTTAATTCTATAAGTCTTACAAATCTATTTTCAGAATTATTTGTTTCTTTGTCTGTGTATCATCTAAAGGGAAATATCATGAGATATGAACAGAAGGGTAGATTGGAACTGTATTGTCAAGATTGTTCAATTCTAGACTGAAAAATTCTGACTTAATTTAATTAGTGTGCAATGAGGAGTCATCAACAGTTTTGAATGGGAAGTGACAGTATAGGAGCTACATGTTAGCAAATATAGGATAGACTGAAGCAGCAAACATTAATACAATGGATAATCATTTGGAAGCTATTGTAGCAGTGTGGGTGAGAAACCATGAAGCCAACCCAGGAGGGTGACTGTGCTATGGAAAGGAGATAAATTTGTGAGAGTGATTAGGTACAATTTACAGGATTTCCAAGCTGGAATAGTCAGGGACATTAGGGTCAAAGGCAAGGGTGGAGAGAGAGGGCTCCAAGAGTTTAAATCCCTGACTGACAAGACAGAGGAGCCATTAATGAAAACTGGAAAATCAGGATGAAAATTTGATTTTAGTAATATCTGACTTAGTATGTATTAAGTTTGGTAAATTAATGGGAAATCCAGATAAAGGTTTGTAAATATCATTCTATGAGTAGGGAGAAAAGACAGAGGCAGAAATAGAATTTTTGGAATAATCTAGTTAAAGAAAGTTGAAACCATTTGAGTAGACAGAATCATTAAAGAATGAAGTATAGAAAAACTAAGAGAGAGGGAGAAGGCTGAGGAATTAGCCTGTAAGTGGCACTTACACCCAGGTAGCAAGTAACAGGAGCAGGAGGAGGAACTAGGAAAGAACTCCAAAGGTCTAACGAATTTGACGAGTCATAAACAACAAAAGAGAATAGAGTTCCTAGAAGCAGGAAGTGGTCAAATTTCATACACTTCAAAGCTAGCTGAGAAAAGGGTCTTTACTTCAACCAAGGTCTGTAAAGAAAGGCTTCTGTTGCTGATCCCTGCTGTGGCCCTTGAACAATGGTAGACGCAGACTCACTCCTTAAATGTGAATGAGCCAGTGAGAATGCCCAGTTAAACAAATATGTATGTATATGATGTTTACATGGACAGATCCTCCTCTTGAGTACTTTCAGAGTTGTGTGGAAGAAATAATGCCTTTAGACTAATTGTTCATAAATACACAATCTCTACAGTAAATTTTAAGGTTTGTAATTTATTTTTTGATTGTGTTCAAATATCTTTAAAATTATAATGAAAGTCAGTAGGTAAATGTGACTTGGTATACAATATTTGTCTTGTACGCAGCATTCCAGAATACAAATTAAGATCACAATGCACTTTTTCCCCCCATTTGATGAATTTATTCTCCTTTATCTTTGCTGCCAATAACTTTGGATGTTCGTAGATTCACACATGCTTAAACTTAAAAAAAAAGATTTTAGATTAATGAAAATAAGTTATTTCCTTTTTTTAGGAATAAACTGCATTATGTTAAAACTGTATCACTCTGGTCTGCTCCATGTATCAGAAGGAATTTTGGTCCAGATGTATGTGACATCTTATTTTAGTCAACTGTTGTTTAACTTCATTATGTAAAACGTCCAAGTTCAAAACTGAGAATCTGACTAAAGGCAGGAAGCAAAAATTCAAACTTGATGCTATCTAGATGTAGAACAAAAACAACAAAAATGTTAGACTCCTTATTTACAAAGCATATTTTAAAAAATCTATAGACGATTTGTTTTGTGAATTCATTAAATTTTGGCTAAAAAAATATGGAAAATTCACAAATGTAGTCAAAGAGATGTCAGAAGGGATGTCAGTTGTAGTCACTGGTTGGTTGTTTACCTCCACTTCACTTTGTGTTAATAAGACTTTGAATATATCTCGTTAATTAGAATAGAAAAATGTAAAAGTGCAGCCAAAATATTTTCAATTTTTCATTTTAACAAAATTTCAAGGACAAAACCTCTGAAGATACTTTTTTTCCTTCTAGACAGGCAAATAGGAAGCATGCTCTTCATCCTGTCCTTTGATTTTGAGAACCTATCTGCTTTAAACACCAAATGATATTTTCGTATTTCATATTATGTGTCAAGAGATAATATGAATCCTTTCATAGTATCTTATTGTTGGTGGTAGTTTTCAGTCTAGCTTTCCATTTTTCTGATTAATCCTATGTATTAAAAATTAGATTTGCAAGCAGTAGGAAAGAAGAGAGAAATATCACATACCCTACAATGACCACAGATGAAGTGATAAGTAAATTTTTTTCCTTCATGCTTTCCAGTGAATCAACACATGTCGCCCTTCCGTTCATAAATATGTATGTACACGTGCAAAAGCAATGTTGCATTTACCACCCATATTTCTGCAGCCCCTTTGATGTTTTTTAATTCGTGTGTTCAGCTAATATATGTGGAGCATCTACCATGTTCCTGGGAGTGTTCTGGGCTCAGGAACAGAGCAGTAGATATTAGAGGCAGAGATTTGTCCCTATAGAGCTTCCATATAAAAGAAGTAGACAGAAGATAAACCTATAAACAACATAAAATTTAACAGCAGGTAGAGAGTAAAGACAACGTAAAAGAAGATAAGGGAATAGAAAGTGCTGTTGGGGTGGGGTGCTGTGTAAAGTAGGACCAATGGAGACAGCAATGGGAAAAAGCAAGCCTTGCAGATAACTGCTGCATGTAGTTTGAATAACGTACAATCCAGTTACCTTTCTCCTCCATTGGTCATTTTGGCCTGTAGCACTGGGGTTCCCAATACACAGATTAGGATGTGATTTCAGAATACCTCAAAGCTGTGCCATGTAGAACAATGTGTTAATACCTAGATGATTGATTTTGACTTTTTAGGAAAAAGGTACTTTTCAGTGTGTTTTGCCCTCAACTCATGCTCAATAGCATTGATCTAAAATCTCCAAAACCTGCTCCACGTAAAATGAACACTCATAAACTGATTTCAGTGCTTCAGGTTAATGACAAGACATCGCACTTTATTAAACAGTTGGGGATGGAGGCTCAAGACAACCAGCAAAGAGTTTTTATAATCTAAGGCACTAATAAAAGCACCTTAAATAAGTATCATTTTGGTTCTTTGAAATACTTTTATAACCTCCTCAACGTGTATGCAATTATTTGTTGCCATGTATATATAAAACCCCTCAATTTACGTAGGAATTTTTGGGCTCAGGATTGTATTTAAATATTTTCTTAAATGCACTTTATAAGACATAGCTATTCTATTTTTGTTTAGTACTTTGCAGAAATCTCTTGAAAATAGGTAAGCTACTCACAGTAAGAACAAATTTAATCTTTTTTGCAAAGTATCAAGTTCGCGTATGAGTTGGAACAGAAATACTTATCTTGTTCTTTCTATTCCTTCTGTGGTTTAAACACCACAGAGATGCAAGGCGTCCTTGAATACTGATACCAATGCGGGTGACTTGAGTATCTGCCAGTATTTCCCAGGTAATTCATTGTGATGTCCTTAGTGTGTATCTGAGGTACATATTAGCATATCATAATATGTAGCTGCTTACTATATGTATTCCTTTTATTTCTAATTTAGTTAGTCTCATTATCCCCAGCTACAGAATTTCCTTAGACACACTGAAAATGAAATGCTTTTTTTTAAAAAAAACAAAACTGTCTTTTGCATAACGGAAATTCAGAAAGCTTTAATATTTAGTAACTGCCTTTAGGTGTAGCTTGTCAGTATCCTCTCCATCCTTAACAATAGGCTTCAAAACTCCTGGTCACTTGCTTACAAGTCCTCATTTCTCAAGAGATTGAATTGCTATAGGCAAGTTTATTTAATAAATCTGCAAAGAAAAAAGTTAAATTAAATAGAAGACTCATGTACATATCTCCTTTTTAATTATTTTTTCCTACATTGCCATGCAAATATATTTTATTCTTTCACATAATGTACGAATGTGTGCATAGACATACATATGTATGTTTTGAAGAAATAATATGCTAGATTAAAAAAATCGTAAATATTTTATGTGAAGATATTAGGAGCAGGGGAAATATCTAATCAAATGTAGGAGACAAGAAAAAAGTCACACTTTAAATTGGTGCAGCGTCAAGGTTAAAAAAAATTAATATCATTAAAAAGCATAGGTTGACATTCTTTTCTGTTGCTGTCCATACCCAGTCTTTTTTTTTTTATCTTGTACATAATCGTATAGAAATCTTAAATCTCCTGTAAGCTTAGTTACTTTCCATAAAAACACAAATGAGCAAATATCAACAAAGCAGAGAAAACGATTGCTGTTATCGAGGAAATATATGTGAGTGAGAAGAGATCTTAAACAGCCGCTAAAGTTAATTGGTAAATTGTCTCTTAAGTTGCAGTCCTGGGTGTACTCTGTTAAGGATACTTTCATGAACAGGAGCCTGTTTGTAATTAGATAAAGAATACCGACAGCAACAGTGAGTTAGTGGCTCCCAAGGAATGACAAGTATTGACTGAACACTGGGCTGTGTTTGAGATGGTGTGGGAGTCGATAAAAGCATGGGGGCTTGTTGGGAGCACCACTGCCAGCAAGGCTTTAATTTGCTGCCTGGAAAAGAGCCACAGACATTCTTCCCCCATGTTTACGGTTGATGAGATTTAACACGTACATTTAATCTTCTATTTACCACTAAAAACACTTGTAAATGGTATATGGCACTACAAAGAGGAAATGGAACAGGGGAGCATATTCTGTATCAACTCTATGTTGCAGCCCAAGTCTAGAAAAGTAAACCTTGTTTGAATCATTGAACCGAGTATGGAAGGAAAAGTTTAACAAACAAAAAGATCAATTGGGAACAAAAGTGTTAAATGATTTTTTGGGGAGAGATGAAGAGTAGAAAATGTTTCTAAACTATCTACAGGAATCCTTTACACATTTTTCTGTATAACATCTCTGTTGAATGAAATAAAATGAATTTAAAAGGAAATTCTTTGAACACATTAGGGATGTAATTAAAGATCTAATTTCATACTTCCATTTAAAACCAAATTCTTCTTAAATGCTTCCCAGATACTTTTGAAATGTGTAACATGAAAAGATATAGTCTATATATATATTTATACATTTATATACATAAATATGTATATTTTTTCATGTTCATATATATGTATATATAAAGGGAGAAACAAATTCTATGATAAAATATTAATGTATGATTTCATATGTAGTATTTGTTTTGACCCATAATGTCCACCCATAAAAATCCACAAAAGCACCTAGATTTTATTACTGACCTTTATAGCTCTCAAGTAAAATGATTATTGAAAGAGCGTTACTTCTGGTCCAGGTTCTACTGAGCTGCATTTCACTTGCTTCCAGAACTCAATAGACACCATTATAAAATTTGCACATACTCGTTACTACAGATTCAAATAATTCCCTACATGTAACCCTTCAGTGTCTAATTAAATAAGGGTAATGTTTAAAAATGCTATATTATTTCAATCTCACGTGGTTGCCTGTGTTTAGTGTTGCCCAACTGCTGTGATAGAGGAGCTGCCAAAGAGAAACTGACATGCGTTTTGGTTGTGCCAGGAAGTTTCAGCAGCTTAGAGTTATGTAGTGAATCCACTTGAAACTCCTGATAGGCCTGATTAGATGACCTACCAAGATTATCCACCATTCTGTGAAGATAATGACTATGTGAGGGATGAGACATGGCCCATGCTTCCAGGAGAAGCTCATAGAGGGGCTCTTTCCTTATTCCCATATATGTGCCAAAGCTGGGGTTGTTCTGGGGGAAGGAATTCACCTGTGATTGAGAATGTAGATCTGAATTTATTAGGTAAGGTGAGATCATTCTACCACATTAAGCATTTTATTTCAGTTTATAATTTTAAGCATGTGAAATGAAAAAAAATCAAGAGAGAAGTGTAATATTTAGATAATATTTTCTCACACATGCCTGGGATCCCTAAGGTGTGTAAAGTATATCCCCCTTTCTAAAGTCTTTGCAGAAATTAAAGAGGAAAAGGAATAGGACTTAACCAAATCACTCAGAACATAAAATGTTTAACCTGAAAAGGCATTATTGAGTACTATAACTAACAAGAAGAATGACGCACACATCTGCTGGCTTTTTGTGTCTTTTAGAATGATTAATAATGTTTGTCCTTGTTATTTTAGTATATATAAATTGGCAAATATTTGATTATACTGAAAATATTTAAAATGCAAAGTCACATGTAAATTAACATTGTTTTCTGGTAAGCCCAATAAAGTTGATTAAATCAAGCATTTCTTATGTAGGAAGAACTATAAACATCTCTCTTATTGGTACAGTGATGGATTTTGGTTAAGATAATCTTGAATCCTTCATGAACTAAAAATAATCAGTGTAGTTTTAGCTGTATGTATCCTGTGTTATGAAAACTGTCAGTCACCTTCTGATTCTTTGTACAGTAGTCCCCCCGTATCCGAGGGGGATACCTTCCAAGACCCCAAGTGGATGCCTGAAACAGCAGATAGTACTGAACCATTAGTACTATATGCTATGTAATTTCACATACATACATACATACCCGTGGTAAAGTGTAATTTATAAATTAGGCACAGTAAGAGATTAACAACAATAACTAATAAGAAAATAGAACAATTATAACAGTATACCATAATAAAAGTTATATGAATGTGGTTTCTCTCTCAAAATATGTTATTGTACTGTACTCACCCTTCTTCTTCTTGTGATGAGTTAAGATGATACAGTGCCGATGTGATGAGATGCAGTGAGGCATTGCGATGTAATATTAAGCTACTATTGAGATTATGAGGATGTGTCAGAAGGAGGATCATCTGCTACTGGACTGCATTTGCCCGTAGATAACTGAGACCACACAAAGCAAAAGTGTGGATGGGGGTGCTGTTATAAATAGTTATGTCATGCATAGAGGTTTATTTTATTCCTTTGAAAAGACAATTTGTATTTGGTATCTTTTGTAACATCCTTAGCTAATTGAGATTAAAGTACTGCCTATCAAGAGATTTCCAACAGCTGAGACCTAATATGTGGGCAATTCATATTGATACCTTATACAGTACTAACGATTTATGTTTATAGTGGTGGGAAAAACCAGATAATTCCTTCATTCCTTCATTTTTTCATTCAACAAACATTGTTTGAGGACTCACAGAGTACAGACCTTGTGCTTGGGTTTGGGACAACAAAGATATGTGTATATAGTCCCCATCTTAAAGGAGTCCCTAGCCCAGGAGGGGAGAAAGACATATAAATAAGTTATTGTAATGAGGTAAAGTACAGTTGATCAGCACAATAATAGAGGTACACACAAGCTGGAAAACTAATTCTGAAGGAGGGACTGATTAATTCTGTCTGAGGTGGGATAGGCGAGGGATTGAATTCAAGTCCATTCTTTTGAATAATACATGAGAGAGCAACAGTCCATCCTCCTAAATTGAGTGGTTTAGCCAAGGAGAGCTGCCAACCTATCGATCAGCTGATGAGAAGACAGACCTTAGACTGAGCAGGCCGAAATGAATGGTGAGCTGACAGAATCAGGGCTTGGTGCCATTTGTAGCTTTATCCCTGAGACTACAATGAGTTGGTGTGCAGTGCAATCTCTCCATAAAGATGAGGCAGTCCAACAGCTGAAGGAACTTTTAAAAGAGGAGTTAATAAAGAATGTCTAGAGATGCACATAACCAGGCTATAAATGACGTTATCTGAGATCACCTGAATACAAGCACTTTTCATAAAATACAAGGCGCCAAACCTATCTTTGAATGAAAATGTTACTTAAGCATTTCTGAATGTTCTGCAAGATATTCTTCCTATCTTAGGGAGTGGAAGGAATAAACAAAATGAACCTTAACATTAAGCAAAAATAACTTTCTTTGATCTTGCTCCCTCCCCTAAGCCATTATCATCTACCGAATCAGATTCCAGACTGTCTCTGTAACTCTGTGTTTCACTAATGTCAACTCATGTTTTATTGTTATGAACCCATTAAGTATTCTCAAAAACAAAAACAAAAAACAAACAAGTAACATTGTTCTAGCCCTAAAGCTGGATGTTCTTCATTTTATTTGCTCCTCTATAGCCTTTAAAAATTCCAGGAGACTGAGAGTTCTGTTTTCTTCAATGTTGCCATAGGGATTACTTCCTCAGCTGGACATGACCGGTAGTAATAGTTGTTATGGGATGAATGTGTCTCCCAAAATTCATATGTTGAAGTCCTAACTCCCAGTATGTAACTGTAGAATGTATCTGTAGTTGGAGAGAGGGTCTTTAAAGAGATGATTAAACCAATATGAGGTCATTAGGGTGGGCCTTAATCCAATATGACTAATGTCTTTATAAAGAGAAGGTTAGGATCTGGCATGTACAGAGGGACAGTCATATGAAGACATAGGGAGACGACAGCCATCTACAAGGTAAGGAGAAAGGCTTGAGAGGGAACCAACTTTGCCATCACCTTGATCTCAGACTTCTCCAGAATTATGAGACAATACATTTCTGTTGTTTAGCCCCCTACAACGTGATATGTTGTTATGGGAGCCCTACAAACTAATGCAATAGTGATGAAAGGTATTGTTTGTGTATTCTGTCAGTTCAATTACGTTGCTATTTCTTGCAGACTAGGGTCTCTCGATCACCTCCAGAACATGGTGCAGATTCTCTGTTCACTTAATAAACACTCAATAAATCACTGTTGAATTGATTAACTTTCTTATTTGCAAGCGATATGCCTTGATTCATAAAAATCTCTGCTATCATTGTTGATTTGTGCTATCCCGTTTATCACCCTAGCATGCAGCGTCAATTTTTCTGTTGTCTTTAATCATTGTGTATTTCACATTGGGTTGCATCTGAGGTTTACTATCTATTCCCTTATGGCCCTGGACATCATTCGATCCCATTAAACACCAACCAAACCTCCCAGATAAAAGTATTTATAGATAGGTTCACTGAATGATTAGGAGCATGTTTATAAGATTGATACAATGAATGAAGGCTCTGGAGATTTCTTACAGCTGGACAACATAACCTGAATCTCCAGAGCTGGTTTTGACTAATTATAAAGTGTATTTGCTGTATCCCTGATAAATTTACATCAGCTTGATTTTTAAATTCTGGGATTCGTGAAATATTTGATCTTTTGAACAGAAATTCAAAATCAGAAATGCAGCCATTCAACCGGCAACAAATTCTAAAGCATCTTGTATGTATCAGGCACTGTGGGAGACTAAGTGAATTAGATGTAGATTTTGCTGATAATGATCTTATGTTCTAGTAAAAGGGATATTATGTGAAGATAAGAAACCACAATAGAGTGGGATAATATGTGATCCAGAAGTGATAGAATGTTAAGAGTTCAAAAGATCACTTCTGTCTGTGGGAACCAAACAGTGATTGATGGAAAGCTGGCACTTGTAGAGTGCATACAATGCTACAACTGGTGTTTGGGTTTGCACATCAAGGAGTTGGAAGGGAGAGGGCATTTCAAGCTGAGGGGAAAAGGTGAGTGAAAACACAGGTAAGAAAACACATATATTTTCTTAAATACATGTAAAATGCTTTTATTGGGAATGAAAGAAAATATTGAAATGTTTGCCTCACATTAGCTGATCCTAGAGTGTCAGCTTAAAGAAATTATATTATTATATAGGAAGTAGAAATTTACCTACTATTTCTGAGTATGAGTTTCACATGAAAATATTCTGCTTCTAATAATAAAGGAATACAGTCAAGTTGCGGGATACAAAATCAATGTACAAAAATCGGTTGCGTTTCTATACACTAACAATGAAGTAGCAGAAAGAGAAATTAAGAATACAATCCCATTTACAATTACAACAAAAAGAGTAAAATACCTAGGAATAAACTTAACGAAACAAGTGAAAGATCTGTACACCGAAAACTATAAAACATTGTTGAAAGAAATCAAAGAAGACACAAAGAAATGGAAAGATATTCCGTTCTCTTGGATTGGAAGAATTAACATTGTTAAAATGTCCATACTTCCTAAAGCAATCTATAGATTCAACGCAATCCCTATCAAAGTTCCAACAACATTTTTTACAGAAATAGAACAAAAAATCCTAAAATTTATATGGAACAACAAAAGACCCCGAATAGCCAAAGGATTCCTGAGAAAAAAGAACAAAGCTGGAGGTATCACACTCGCTGATTTCAAATTATACTACAAAGCCATAGTAACCAAAACAGCATGGTACTGGCGCAAAAACAGACACACAGATCACTGAAACAAAATTGAGAGCCCAGAAGTAAACCCACACATTTATGGACAGTTAATATTCGACAAGGGAACCAAGAGCATATGATGGAGAAAGGACAGTCTCTTCAATAAATGGTGTTGGGAAAACTGGACAGCCACATGCAAAAGAATGAAAGTAGACCATTGCCTTACACCATGCACAAAAATCAACTCAAAATGGATTAAAGACTTGAATGTAAGACTTGAAACCGTGAGACTTCTAGAAGAAAACATAGGCAGTACACTCTGTGACATTGGTCTGAGCAGCATATTTTCAAGTCCCATGTCCGACTGGGCAAGGGAAACAAAAGAAAAAATGAACAAATGGGACTACATCAAACTAAAAAGCTTCTGCACAGCAAAGGAAACCATCAACAAAACGAAAAGACAACCTAACAATTGGGAGAAGATATTTGCAAACCACATATCAGATAAGGGGTTAATATCCAAAATATACAAAGAACTCATACAGCTCAACAACAACAAAACCAACAATCCAGTTAGAAAATGGGCAAAAGATCTGAACAGAGATTTCTCCAAAGAAGATATACAGATGACCAACAGGCATATGAAAAGAATCTCAACATCACTAGCTATCAGGGAAATGCAAATCAAAACTACAATGAGGTATCATCTCACTCCAGTCAGAATGGCTATAATTAACAAGACAGGAAACAACAAATGTTGGAGAGGGTGTGGAGAGAAGGGAACCCTTGTTCACTGCTGGTGGCAGTGCAAACTGGTGCAGCCGCTATGGAAAGCAGTTTGGAGTATCCTCAGAAAATTAAGGATAGATCTACCATATGATCCAGCTATTCCACTGCTGGGTATTTATCCAAAGAACTTGAAAACACAAAGGCATAAAGATACTTGCACCCCTATGTTCATTGCGGCATTCTACACAATAGCCAAGACTTGGAAGCAACCTAGGTGCCCATCAAGGGACGAATGGATAAAGAAGATGTGGTATTTATACACGATGGACTACTACTCAGCCATAAGAAATGATGAAATCTGGCCATTTGTGACAACATGGATGGACCTTGAGGGTATTATGCTGAGTGAAATAAGTCAGAGGGAGAAAGTCAAATACCATATGATCTCACTCGTAAGCAGAAGATAAAAACGACAAAAAAAAAAAACCACATAGCATTGGAGATTGGACTGGTGGTTACCATTGGAGAAGGGGGAAGGGGGGAGGGCAAAATGGGTGATTAGGGTCACATGTGAGGGGATGCGCTATAATTAGTGTTCGGGTGGTGAACATGATGTAATGTATCCAGAATTCGAAATATGATGTACATCTGAAAAAAATAAAAATTAAAAAAAACAAACAAAGTAGATCAAATCCCTAATCACTCAAAAAAAAAAAAAAGAAAATATTCTGCTTCTTTTATATATACAATGAATTTGGGAAAGAAAGCTTTGGAGGATATTTCAGCATCTGAAGTTGGGCAGATAAGACTGAGATAATACAATGCTCATCTTTACATCCTCAGATTCTAGCATGATGCCTGGCACTTAATAGCTTACAGAACTTATTGATGAATTAATTGCAGTCACAGCCTGAAATAGCTAAGTAGCCCCAGAAATAGAGCATAATGTGTGGAGGAGGTATTTGAAAACAGGCCCTGCGAAAGTTGGCAAGTTTTTTGTGAGTTCAAGGCTGCCAGAGAGATAGGGCCCATCCAAAAGAATAAGGGCAGAGAGTAAGTTTATGCTGGAAGAGAATGTAGTCATTTGGGGACCAACCATTGGAAATATATAATAGGGCATCTTGGATTTAGATGTGGATAAAGTGAAAGAATTATCTGTTTAGAATGGTAGTTAAAGACAGATCACTAAAGAGGACATTATAGAGAGACATAGATAATGCTGAAGAACAAGTTTTTGAGGAATGAATATTTTTGGAGGAGAGAAGAAATGGAACCACAGAAAGAAACAAGGGAGTAGCCAGACAACCAGAAGGGATACCAAAATGTCAGCATCCCAGAAATTAAGGAGATTAGAAGTGGACAGCAATATTTTATGCCTTGGCAAAACTGAAATGAAGTCAAGGGGGGAAGCGCCGGAAATTTTGAAGATTAGAAGGTTCACTGATGATTTTATAAAGAGCAGATTCCATACATTAATAACTTTCAATTCTAACTGGCAAGAGGTTAAAAAATAAATGAATGATTATTAGTACAGTAGGAGGTGATAGTTTGAAGGACCAGCAGAATGAGAGGAAGTGCCCTTTATGATAAAGAGAGTGGACGCAGGCAAGAGAGAAATCTAAATTCTAATGGAAAGCAACTAGGAAAGACTGGACCTAAGTCAAATGCAAATGAGTTTATCCAGGGCACAGAGGGCTGTAGAAGACTTTAACAAAAAGACAGATTTTTTCCCCCTGTAATACTGCTTCATGCTCTTCCTTGCTGATTAGTTGATAAAAATTTGCTTTAACTTTCTTTTAATTAGGCAATGTTATTTACAGACTGAACTGGTCTGCTGAATTGTTACGAATATGCAATGTCATATGAACCCCATCAATATAATTGATTATAAACTTGTACTTTTAGTATTTGGAGGCAGAAGTAAAAGCTATACATTTTCTGTCGTCGTTGTGACAAATGTAATCATAGCTCTTGTTTCTCCTACAAAATTCTCCCTGAAATAAGTGAAAATGAAGACAATAAGACTGATCCTTCATTGTAAAAACAAAAATAAAACAGCAACTAGGATTAAATAAGCCATCTATATTAAAATATTTCTTCTGTGAAGTGGCTAGGTTAGAAGAAGAATCTAAAATTAGCGTTTGATCTTGTTAAGCTAACTTGGCTATCCAGATTAACTTGAAACTTTGGCCATTCAGCAAAGTGCAAACTAATTCTTTCTTTTTAAAATATAATATGCTTAAGGTTTGGTTTTGCCATTCTTGGAAATTCAGAAGTTCTGATCGGTGCCCAAAGGGCCCATTTATCTATCCAACACCGAAATTGCACCCAAAGTTGTTGAATGTCAGTTTAAAATAGATATACTTAAAACTAGTTGTCAATTTCAAAATATTTAGTAAAAAAACTTTATATTTATGGTGAAGATTTTCATCTCCACAGTTGTTTTTGGTCTTGTTTTGACAGGCAGATGAATTTAATGACTTGTTGCGCTTATAAAGTACTTCAGTCCCACTGCAGAATCTGTGGATGCCCACATTCCTGTTCCGTGAACAATTCTACATGTTAGTACTTTCTTCTTTTTAAAAATCCTAGACACTCTCTCCAATTCTATTTAATTCTGCATTTAGAGTCTCTCTTTATAGTAAATTATAGGAAAAGAAATTCTGCAATTCTTTTAAGTTCCAAATCTCAATTGTTTCAAGAATGAAAAATAAAGTGTATTATGTTCAAAATTAATTTATGGATTTATAGTTGTTATATAGGTATGTATTTTTCTTTTATCTTAAACCGTTGAAACAAGTATGAGAGAATGACTTTACTTATTCATTTAAAACTGAGTAAAGGATGAAGTCAGTAAGTGATAAAAAATGGTAAATGTAATTGCTCCACTTTAACTACGATCGTGAGTCACTTAAGGACAACAGTATGTTCTGAGAAATGTGTTGTCAGGTGATTTCATCATTTTGTGAACATCATAGAGTGTACTTACACAAACCTAGATGGTGTAGCCTACCGCACACCTAGGCTCGATGGTACTAATCTTATGGGAGCACTGTCTTATATGAGGTCCATCACTGTCAGAAACATCATTGTATGATGGATGACGGTACAAGAATACTGACTGTATCACATGTATGCTTTCAATAAAATGACTTCCAACCTCTGTAGTACCATAAAATATTGGGATGATATTTTCAAATGGAGTAAATGAGTAAGAGTACAATTTTCATAACGTTAAGTATGAGAAGTTTCAGGTTGATTATGCTTTGCTTACATATCAATTTTTTGAACATTATGTAGATTCTTCCTTTGAATTACCAGTGTTACCAGAAAAAAAAAAAAGGAGAGAGAAAGATTTGAAATAAAGTAGGCATTCACTTATATGTGATTTACTCTGAAGCCAAAAGCCATCTGAATGGGCTTACAAACATGGGTAAATTAGTGTATATGAGATTTTTTCCAACTAGAGTATTAAATAATGTGAATGGAAGCATTAATATTTGTCAAAACAGAGCTACCTTTACCCTAGAGGGTCATTAAAGTCTAGATGCAAGCTTTATATGCAAAATGACCTGTCAGGATTATGGAAAAAAATTCTGACACCTGCCTCCTCGTATCAATGCCCTAGAAACAAAGGTGAAGAAATGGCTTTCTGGGCCGGTGACTGCATTGCTTACTGGGCTTGTCTGAGAATACATACGCTTTTATGTGGCGTTTTCATGCTTATCTGTGAGTCCCTGGTTAGTTGAAGGCAGAGAAATTACCACTAAAAGTATAATATGCGGTGCTAAAACAAAATATACTCTTTTCAGGATAAAACTGACAATGGCATTTTATTATGCTATCAGAGAACATTTTTATTATGTGTCTTTGTATTCTAGTATTTCTCTCTGTTTACATTTTATATTCATCAAAAATTAAAAAAAAATAGTACTGAAATTACAGAAATCTGCCAGAGGAATATTTGACTAATATATTTCTTGATCTATAGTCTTGACAGAGCCAAAAAGCAGTCCAGAAGAAAATGATTTTTTTGATATATTTTTAAGCAATGCATGATAGGAAATGACAACATTTCTAGTTCAAGAACAAATATTTAAAACTTGAAGTTAGATTACTTGTATGACTTGCGTGTGTGTGTGTGTGAGGCAGAGAGAGAGATGCTCTTGGTTGTCTGGTTCAAAATACAGAAATGTTCCCTAAATAAAACACATGTTTTAAGTAAAAGCATTGTATCGATACTTTCTAAAAATTGTTGTGTTATTTTAGCTCAATTAGAATCTTCTCATGGATTCTCACATTCGTTTGATCTCCTAATGAAATTTCTGAGAATTTCATTTCCCTGGTGTGAGAAATTTTGTGAAGCTTTTTGTACTAATTTTGTTTTGCTTTGATCTTGTGAACTCTTGTAAGTAGATATGGTAGGATTAAAATGTGGAACATCTTGAAGATTATGTGGAAACTGAAGAAGTTACAGGTTTTACTGACACAAGAACACCGAAGATAAGATTTGTAACAAACCATCTTAGAAGTGACCATGGAAAGATGATAAATGATATTTACCTCATAAGTCATGATAACTGTTTTTTAAGGAAGATATCTGTACCCTCTTTTATCAGGGGTATGGGAAAATGTATTGCTTACAAGCACTCAATCACTGTGACATAAAGAAATAGCAGACCTTGAACATGTCAAAACAGTTCGGTTTACTTCTTTTCATGAACACTGACTTATTCTCAATATTGTATCCCCTAAATAAGTAGTCTTTAAAATATGGTGTTCTTTTTATGGTGAGATTTTATAAAACATGTAAGTAGGGATGTGAACATACATAATATATAACAATTTAATATAAAAATAAATTTTAAAGTTAAAAAAATATTTGGACAGGACAGCAATATCTGTAGCTGTATTTCAAGTAGAATATAAAGGCATTAGTTCAAAACAAGTTAGTTGAGTTTTTTGATACTAAAATCAGCCTAAGTTACTGACGTTTGCACTCTTGTCCATGTTCTTTCTCTCTCCATGAAAAAGAGGGACTAATTCAGGCTCACTTAACACTGAATTCGAAACTACGTGTCTGTCCTTCTCTAGTGGTGAAATATTTTCCTGTGGGAAATTTGACCCTTTTTCTGAAGAATGCATGAAATTTTTGCAAAGAAGATCCATATCTTCATTACACCCCAATTGTATTCCAAACTTTCATGAAATACTAGAACACAGTTAAAACTGGACAGTAAACTTACTGGAAAATTCTAGCTGTACTAGAAAATACTCTTGTTTTGTAGTCATTCGCAACTTTTTCAAGGTAGCATTATCTCCGTATAAAGTAGTGAACATGAATCCTGACTACTCTTAACTGCTCTGCCAGATGTTTCTCAAAATAAAAGATATTGTCTCTGAAAGCTCCATAAACAAATTGACTTGAATACCTCCTTTAGCATTCGTCCCAATTTATCAGATAAAAATGAACTCTATTTTCCTTTTCAGAAAAACCTAATATAACTTCTTTTTAGAGAAAACAGTGAAATGTACCGTCATAATCTGTGAAAGACACACGAGATCTTGCCTGGCAGCATCTAACAAGGAAGCTTTGTATTTTGACTGAACAGACTTTGCACTTTTATTTTGACTAAAGCCTTTTTAAAAAGAACACGCCTTAAAAATTTTTGTTTCTGCTGTTCTATAGTAGATTTTTGAAAAGAAGAGTTTCCCTCAATGGTTAGATTCTTATACTATAAGAAATGTGAAGTCTGAGGCCAGCCTGGTGGTGCAGCGGTTAAGTTTGCACGTTCTGCTTTGGTGGCCGGGGATTCACTGCTTTGGATCCTGGGTGTGGACCTACGCACCACTTATCAAGCCTTGCTGTGGCAAGTTTCTCACATATGGGAAAATAGAGGGAGATGGGCATGCATGTTAGCTCAGGGCCAATCTTCCTCAGCAAAAAGAGGAGGATTGGTGGCAGATATTAATTAGCTCAGGGCTAATCTTTCTCAAAAAAAAAAGAAATGTGAAGTCTGTACACAAAATTATTGTATTGATGTAACTTAAAGGAACTTCTGAGATGGTAATAAGTCTGTGTTTTTTATACAATGTATAATGGTGTACAAAAATGCCAAAATAGCCTATCTTAAAGGTGAATGGCCCTGCTGGCAAGAACATACACACGAACCTCAAAAAAAAACATGTTAGCATCTCAGAAGTACTTTTTGTATAGATGCTTCTGGAAATATTTCAAACATTATAAGCAAAAAGATCAAAATGAAGACACAGAACTTTAGGAGGATAGAAATAAATTAATGACCTTGCCTTTCAAATATAGACTCTTATTCTATGCTAAATAAACACATTTTACATGTCTGGGATATTTGACTAAGTTCTTAGGTCAGTTAATAGTAATAGAAAGTAAAAAAAACTTTATAGAAAAAATAGTAATAGAAAGTAATGTAATATGTGCTGCCATGCATTAATGACTTACTGGGTGACAAGTTTTGTGCTCTGGGTGTATTATTTCATTTAGTCCTGAAATAGCCCTAATAGGCTACGTAAGTTTACTGTGTAAACAAGTTAGTGTGACTACCTTACATTTTTGACCTGTTGTGCCCACCAGTGAGTCCAGTTGAGAGCCATAAATTGAGCAGAGAGTCTTAATTGCTCGGGGACTCAGTGGTAGGGCTAAATACTCATGAGGGATTTCTCTAGATCATTCAGCTCTTTAAAAGTGCGACCGAAGACAGATAGGAACCGTGATCTCTAGGGATCAGAGGCTAATGCATTAAACTTGGACACTCTCTGGCTTTTGGTATTTACCATTTTGCCCTTGTTTTTTCTTTTTATCTAATAAAATTCAGGACGGTAAGAATTTTTTTTAAACACAAATATTGGTGAAAACTTAATCCGATGGTGCAAAGACTACAATTTACTATTTGGTTGTTAATTAGACTTGAAGAACAAAGCTAATGCTGTTCCATTTAGTGAGAAAGGCCTCTGAGGACGGAGAACTGACCAATATTGGTTCGCCTGCTGGGAAAACATTCTGCATAAACAAGTCCCCGGGGCTTCATTACTGAGCCTTTTAGACAAACACAGAATGCATCTTAGTTTATTTGGAAATCCTTACAATGAAGCTTTATTGTATATCTATAAATTTTTCACATTGACATGTCAAAGACTTGTAAAAGTATACTGGCAAGAACGATAAACATTATAAATAGCACTTTTCCTTTAAATGTAAGATGATTGTAGATAGTACACAGCATGGTCCTAAAATGAATACTATTCTGTTTGCGTAAGCAATTGCGGGAATGAATGGTAATGTCTACGCAGAGTGGTACACAATGCATTGAAAAAATAAGCAAGTTAACATGATTTAGAAAAGTTGGGTATGCGGTTTTTGATGCTTAACAGAGAAGATGAATGAGGTGGGTGTGTCATTTTTATTTACAAGATAGTTCAAAATAAATTTTAAGTGCCAATAGATCCTCAACGCGGTTACCTTATCTTCATAAGTTTATAAAAAATAAGTTCTGCTTTATGAGTATGTTTTAATATAATGCCAAGGATTTTTAAAAAAAGGAAGAGTGTATTTTCCTAAGAGTTTAAAATGGAAAGCCTCCAGTTTGTCTAGTCAGTGGGTTCAAACTATCACAAATTTCTCTACTTTGCCTGGTAACCTACATACATTTATTGAAACCAATTCTTGTAGAATACATGTAAATTTAAATTTTGAACATGACTATACAGATTTAGTCATAATTGTAATGTTAGCATTTAATTTGAACCACTGAGTAACTTTTCTTAGCTAATGATTTTTTTAAGTATGTTCTACTGGTCATATAGGTAACAGATGTGGTGCTCTAAACTGACTTGTTTCTCATTAAATTTGAAAGATCTTTTTCTTCTTGATGAAAGAGCTCATTTTCCTTATGACATGTACTCTGCTTTACAAATATTAGCATATGTTTTCACAATATGTTCACAGAGGTGCCTGGTCTGTAAGTGGCCTGCCAACATTAAAAGGTAAACATTCTTTCAGTACAGTTTGAGTTTTCACTCTGGTAGTATAATCACAGCTAGGAGGAGTATAAAATGGCTCTCAGAACAAAATTTGTGGTATTATAGTTACTTCTTTGTTTCAGAGAAAATGCCAGTTCCCAGGGCAACGTCCTACTAGTTCGATGAGAGGCTTGCACAGAAAGGATTTTTTTGTGGCAAGAGAGCTTACTAAGATGAGCAGTAGGGAAATTCTGATGAATGTATGGACCTTTGGAATCTTCATGTATTCAAGTCAACAAAATAATTTTATAGACAAATTTCCTTCATTTTGTTAATTGGGCCATGACCTAGGAGCAGCAGAAGGTGAGGACGGGTCATGACCTCATCAGCAAGGGTGAATAATTATATCATCGCCCTGGTAGTCAGTCTTTTGAAGGATTTCTTGTTTTAAGTGATGCAAAACCCCCTGTATTTCTTAAAATTTATAAAAATACATAAACCTGGAAAAACACAAGAATGAGAGTGGAGCACTCCCTTCCCCTTTTTGAACCTCTGGTTATTGAGTATAGCTGTATTAGCAATTATTTATTTGACCAATGTGTATGTGTCTGCTTTTTAATGTGGAAATCAGAAACCTACGTTTTCGGAATTAGACTAGTTTTGTATTCTGTTTTCTTGTCCCCAAAAGGCTGTCAAAATCAGAAGGAAAAAAATCAAAGAATAACTTACGTTATGTGAGAAGACAGCTTCTGCCGAACACCAATGGGCGTGGAATACTGATTCGAAGGTTTTGTTGTTTTTTCTTCATGTCCAACCCAGGAAAAATTCCTAAATGCTATAACTAGTTCTTAGTGTTACAGCTGATCGTAAGATCAGTGGCAGCTTCATTCAGTAGATCAGTTTACAGCCTTCCTCCAAATTCTCTGGGGGACTCTCCGTTTAAGCTTTCTTCTTGTCATTGGCCCCATTCACTGCTAATATCTAATTGTCCTATGTGCTTGGACCTGCTATTCTTCATGTAAATTCATTTGTACCAAACTTAACATGGTTATTAGTTAGCTTTAGTAACTCCTTTCTCAGGTTGTTACTTAAGCTCTCCTACACCTTGTCTGGTCACTCCAGACTCTTTCATATATTGCTATTTTCTGATTGGATACAATAGGTTTGTTTCTAAGATTTCTATCACGGACTACAGAAAATTGAATTAATTCATTCAACTCAATAAGTGTTTACTATGAATTGGTTAATTGCCAAGACTCTATGTCCATAGGGCAAATCATGTTTACAGATCTTTTTTACTATTCTGTAAGAAGTATTCGCAGATTTCCTGGAATCAGCATTAGGTGAACTGCTGTTAATAACTTAGAGTGTCTTTGACTCGTTATGTTATCTAGAACTTTCCATAAAATGATAGATTTTTATCTTTCAGGCCAATGTTGAAAAAGTAAGACTGCTTTATTGTGTTATTAGAAACATGGCATTGGATAAAGGAGTAATTATAATGTAAAGATTGATTTGCAGTATTTGATTTATATCGGAAAATCATTTTTCATAGTACTCATTATAATTTCTTAGAAATTGCACCCTACATGGTTCTTGGAAGAAGAATTTCAGCACAAAGTGGCAGTGTTATTAGGATTTTCCATGTTGGAAATGACATTAAAAGTTCTCACCATATTCCACTTCCCAAATCTTAACCCATGACATAAAAATGTTGTTTCCTTTCAGTGACTAATAAGTTTTTAAATAAGTTTTTTTCAGTTTGATTAAATTCATATAAACAGGACACTATACAAATTACACATCATATCTCTTTTTTTCCACTGTCAGATTTGCCAAACTAGCAATTTGTCATTGCTGCTTTTTATATTATATTTGACTTGTTTGCAAACAGAACAATTTCTTGTTTTAAGTTCCACATTTCCATTACTTTGGTGAGCTGGAGAAGTAAAGGACGTTGATCAATGAAATGTTAAGTAAGCATTTATGAATACTGAATGAATATAAACTTTTTAACAAGGATAATTTAAGTTGCTTCCATACACCTTTTTCTGTCTTCCAAATGAACATAAATGCACAAATGTTCAAATTTGAGAAAAAAATTCTAAGCTGACATAAAATTGTAAATGAACTCAAGGAAAAAGTAGATAAGATAAAATAATCTTAAAGATTAGATCTACTTCATTTTGAGTATTAATCAGGCATTTAAGATTTCCAGAAATATTATTGTTAACAGCAAACATTTTAAATCTGTCATATCTATGTTAATAAAATATTATAGGTTTATTTTATAAGAAACAATTTAAAAATGAAACATCAGCAATTATAGAGTTCCAGATACAGCTTTTAATAATTGCATGTACTTGCCTTGCAAGTTTCAAAAGGAAACACACCTGTTATAGAAGTGCTGAAATGTATGGAACCTAAATCTGTCAAGTTCACTGTCAAGTTGACTGGCTTCCCTGTCCCTCTCCCCACCTACCGGGCCTCATTAAACTAATCTGAAAAGAACACTATCTCTTTAAGGCTGGGAAAGCATTGTGCTGATGAGCCAGGGGCGGCCCACCAATTGGCAGACCCATTGGGTGATAAATGTCCAAGGACCTCTAAGCTGACGACACATTTTTCATCATTAATCCAGCCCATTGTAACCAGGGCCACTCACATTGATTCAAACTAGGGGGCATCATCTGCTGTTAAGAGGGTGGTGACTCGCTAAAAATGAAGGCCTGAAACTAATCAAATATATTTAGAGCCTTCCCTGCCACCTTGCTGGAGAGCAGCAGTAGCGAGCTAATAGGGAGCAACAGACAGGTAGTGCAGTGCTCTGCTTGCTTTGTATGGGAACGTGAGAGATCCACATGAAAGCCTGTGATGTAACTCCAGCTATGACACCTTGCAGTACAAGTGTGTGTGTGGATGCGTCCAATACTATCTGTACTTGAGTGTTTCATTAAAAATGTAATTTTGAAACGTCATGCTTTTATTTGGAAAATTTAGCAAACCAGGTATAAAATGTTAGAATTCTGAAACACAAATCTCTTTGGGGTTGCTAAATAGTTTTTATAAGTTTGTAATAGGTTGTTTGAGAAGGGTTTTAATATTTGTTTTACTGAATTAGCATGAATGAATGAAATTTAGTGGGGTAAAGAGGATCTCCTTTTCCTCTTGCAGAATTCAGCAAACTTAGTTAAATTTGGCTTTCATACTTTTGTAATTTTTTTTACCTAATTAATTTAGTATGTTTTTTATCAGAATATGCTTAAATAACTTGTGGTAGTTCAAGGATGTGTGTGTGTATATATATATATATATATACATATATAATACATAGGCATGTTCATTTTAGATAAATCTTTTATTACGTTAATTTATATTATAAAAAGGGGCTCTGGTTAGCTCATAACTAGAGATCCAAAAGGTAATGGGTAAGGGAACTTGTGGCCTCAGGCAAACACAGAAAAACATGTTCTTTATTTCCTGCTGGTACTTGATTAAGCAAAATCAGGAGCAAGTAGGAAATAAATTCAAATGATTAGATTTATACATTGGCAAATGTAACCTATCTACTCAGCCTCAGAGCTATATATAATAGAATCAAAAAAGAAGTGGCAAAATTTGGACAGAATTTGGCTTAATTAAAAAAGAAAAAAGAGAGACCTAATGAAATTCCTTGTTATAAAGAGAAAAGTAGAAAGGAGGAAAGAGAGGAAAAAGACAAAATAAAATGAATAATGCAAAACCTCCAACTGTTCAAATTGTTGCAGTGTTTTCATACGTGAAGCCATTGGCTATCTCCTAAAATATTTTATAGTATCATGAAAAATTATTTCTGCTGGACAGAAAGGCTTCTACATGATTTCTCTGGAGGAAGGTCATCAATCCCATTTCAAAATCTTATTTCCTCCAAGTTCCCAAGCTGAAATTTCACACCTTTCACATTTAAGTTTTAATGAGGTCTATAGAAGTGTTATCAACTGCTTCTAGTGTTGGCTGAGGTCGTGTGGAAAGCTTCATTACTGAGCAACCAACGACCTGACTTTATCTACCTTATGATGAATATTCACAGTCTGAAGTTCATCTTAACTGGGTCTGCATGACACAAGGAACTGGTTATTAAGCATTATGTAGGAGCAGAAAAGAGACTGGCTAAATAATTATGTTCTTTAAAACCTGGGTTTCACTGAGGAGCCTGTTGGTTCCAGTGAAGACAAGTGGGGGCTAGTCAGAAAATGGCTGGAAAAAGGGGGAATTGATCTGCACAACACTGACTTCTGTGTTTCTGTCATCAGAAAGGGAGTGAGAGTAAATCAAACATCCAAACATCCAAATGCAGAGGAAGATGAGAAGCAATTCATTTAGCTTCCTGTAGGCAAAATAATGGACCTCCAAAGGTGTCCACACCACGGTCCCCAGAACCTGTGACTATGTTACCTTATAAGGCATAGAGAGTTTACATAAGTAATTAAATTAGGACCTTGAGATGGTGAGATTATTCTGCATTATCTAGGTGGGGCTAATCTAAGCACAGGAGTCCTTAGAGCTGAGAACCTTTTCCAACTGTACTCTGAGGGAGACGCAACTATAGAAGGTGGGTCAGAGAGAGGCAACAATGCTAGCTTTGAAGATGGAGGAAGGAGCCATCAGCCAAGTCTCTCTATTTGTTTGTTTATCTTCCAGCTCCCCAGCTAGAATGCAAGCTTTACCGTGGCCAGAAGTTGGTCCTCTTCACAGTTGTATCCCTGGCATCCAGCACAAAGCTTGACATACAGCAGGTGCTCAATAAATATTTGAATGAATGAACTAGTGAACAAATGAATCAGCGCTACAGAACATAGTTTTTCAAATTTCGATAACCCACAGACATAAAAGAAATCTAATAGTCTCCTAGTTACATTAATTATTTAGAAATAATTTATATTTATTGTACGTTAAAGCAATAGGGGAAAGCCTTTTATTTTTAGCCTATATAAGCTTTCCCCAAGCCAGTCAAGAATAAATCTCTCTTGATTGCAATGTGCAAGCATCTGCCATCTTGTTGTATTCCAAAGTCCAGCTGAAAGAGAAAGAGAAATACAAAAGCAAGACATAAGTTGTGCATCTGGAGAGTTAGTATTCTCTCCTTAGATTGAGTTAAGGCCTCAAACTTGGATGTGCCTCATATGATCCTGCCACTAAGGTCCATTTCTTCATGGAGCTTGCATTCTACTAGGGGAGACACTAAAGAAGAACAATCCATCTTCAAAATAATTGGAGGTTAGGATCAGTGTTGGGAAGAAATGAACAACCAGGGAGGCCTGGTCAGAGTGGTCAGCACTGAGGAGGAAACATTTAAGCTGAAACTTGAGGATGAGATGGAATCAGTCTCATAAAGAGCCAGCAAAAGAGAATTCAAAAGACAGGGACCCACCTACCTAAAGGCAATGAGCTGAGAAAGCACTTGGCTAACTTAAGAACTGAAAGAAGACCCAGGGACTGAAGAAGAGCGAACAAGGGCTAGAAGTTATCAAATTGGAGGGTGGAAAGGCCCTGGTGGCCTGACCTTGTGGGCTGCTGAGGACCACGGTAAAGGGTTCAGATTGCACACGACTTCTTTAGGTCTGTCCTCAAAATGTTCCTTAGGATGGAATTTCACTTCAACAAGTGTTTCACAAAAAATATATTCTATGTTCAAGTGCTTGGTCATCAACGATAAACTTTAAATGATCCTGACTTTCAAAGAACGCAGACTCCAGGGAGACAGATGTGTAAACAGATAATTACAACACAGTGTGATACATATAAATGACAGAGTAATCAATAGTAATGATTCCCAGAAGGATAATATTCAGTTGAAGTGTTAGCCCTGCTGGTGGAAGATCTCTTATGATCTCTTGCAAGATTCCATCATGGGTTTTTATCTCCTTGTGGTAGTGCTCACTCCTTGACTCTTTCTTTAATGCAATTGTTTTCCCTCTTGTTTTCTTATACATTGGAGTTTTTGTCTCAGTTGGCTTGATCATAAGCACTTTGCCTATCTCCCTTGGGACCTGAGGTAGAGAACCTGGCTGATCACTAGTTGAGGAACCAGAGACATCAAGTGAGTCTGCTGATGGTCTTAGTAAGCTTGGTGAGTCACCAGTCTCTAAATGATGGCATCCAGGTGGTGTCCAGGGAGCAGACACAGGGTATTCAGGAAAAAATCACAAAGGCTAATTCACCTGTTTTCATTATAGGTTAAAAGTCAGGATTCCTTAGTGACAATAGTTGATCTCTTGTTCCTCAGCTGGTTCGTCTCTTCACAGTGGGCAGTCAGTGATGCTGGCTGTTCTTGTGATGCTCTCAGTCACTCTTTACATCACATACGAATAGTGTACTTGTCGAGCTTTATGAATTGACCTGGAAAAATCCCATTACATATTGTTAAATGTAAAGAGTAAATGGAAAAAGAGCATGATATCATTCATATAAGAAATTCTAAATTTTTCTGTTTTTACATGTAAATGTATGTGTAAGCAGTGGTATGGAAAGACTCACACAAAGCTATCTACTCTTGGAATGGGGAGTGCATTTTGAAAGCGTTATGGATCGCTTTCATTTTAATAATATTATTTCAATGATTTACAAGAAAATAGTAGTAATGAAATAAATACCAATAATTTGTGTGTGTGTGTGTGTGTGTGTATGGATGTATGTGTGTAACCTATGTATTCTATTATATATAATCTAATTACTGTAGGCTAAGGGCATAAAATGGAAAATGTTTCAAAGATTCCAGACATGGTTACTTTTGGTAGCTGTCCTTGGTATTAGATCAATTTCAAAGCCACAAAGAGCAACACAATAAATGCAACTTGAAAAAGGGAAAATTAAATCAGTATTACCCCCTCATTGGTCTCATATAAAAGTTTTTTGAAAACAGTGTTTATATTATGCTGTGGGTTGTTTGAGGTTCCCATTAATTGGTCTGTTTGTCTCGAGTGTAAATCATGCTCCTCGTCTGCAGACCAGATGTTCCTTCAATTGTAAGATTTTATCAGAAGAGCTACAGTTCAGCTCCTTTCTTAGTTGCAGCCCAACTGTGGACTGAGAAGTAGAAGACGATCACCATAAGAGAGTTCTTAAAAGCAGAAGTCCCTGAGAGCCAGTTAATTTTCTAAAAACACATACGGTGTGTTTGATATGTAGGGGAGGAGAAAGATCTTCTCTCTACCCATCTTAGGTTCTTGTCTGGGGCTCTGTAACAAAAGACAGGTTAACAAGAGTAAAGCATACAAATTTATTTAATATAAGTTTTACATGACACGGGAGGCTTCATAAGGAAAGGAAGACCTGGAGAAGTCGCAAAACCTGAGTGCTTCTACATTAGGTTGAACAAGGAGAAGCAATTGTGGAAAAGTAATTAAGCCTATGAGGAGACTAAAGCAAGATAAAAGCTATTTTAGCAAGGTCTGTTTGTAGAGCATTCTTGTGGCCTCGACTCCCTGTCTCTGGTGATAAGAATGTTTCTTGCCTCCTCGTGTAGGGAGGCCATCTCTCATATGGGAGTTTTGTCTCCTGCTTTCAGGAGAAAAGGGGAGTTCAGAGCGCCCTTCTTGTACCTGCTGTTTTTCAAGTGCCTTTAGCTCAAAATAACCCTTATGCCAAAGTGGCATGTTTTGGGGTGCGATATTCTGCCACCCTTCGGATGCCAGTGACTGGAGGGCACATAGGATTAAGCACATTGTCTCTAAATAACATGCCAACTGGCAAACGAGGATTATTTCAGACACTGCGGGCCAAGCACTCCCTTCCCTCACCGAGCCCTCAGATTCCAGGCAATCCGCAATTGCACAGTTGCAAGGCTCTCTTTGCTGTGAGGAGTATGTACAATTTGAATGCAATTACTAGACATGCTGCCTTTGTCTTTGCTTCTGTCCTCCTAGTTATCATTTCTCAAGCACCTCCTAGGTGCTGGTCGTTATCGGTGCTGTATCACTTAGCTAATTATTTTTACGACAACCTTGAAGTGTAATATAGTATTATCTTCATTAGGCAAAGTGTGGAAAACCAAAGGTATAGAGATTTTAAGTCACACTCAAGGTCACACCTCTCATAAAACCGAACAACCTGGAGTTGAGCCTGGGTCTTTACGGATTCTTTGCTCTTTCTACAACTTCACATTTTTTTCATTTGTTTGGTGAGGCGGTACTTCACCATTTCATTGTTAAGGAGTTTTATAAACATTATAGAATAATGTAAGGGGAAAATGCTTCCAAAAAGCATCAAAGTCCATTGCAGCCATCTTTACTTAACTTGAAATTTGAGCATATAATAACGATTACAATTTAATTTTTCTTATTTTTAAAGTTATATTTGTTGTTACTGTTTGTGCCTCTGAATTGATTTAGTAGCAAGACCTATGAGCTTTGAATAGACCAAGGAAAAGGATAAAAGTATTTTGAAAGTCATATTTATTTTGTAAGTCAGGACATAATCCCAACTTTTCCATCTTTAAATTCTACGTAAAAGTAGTTTGGTTTGCCTTGTTTCACCTGTGCGTGGTTTAAGGACAGGATATTTATTGCTGCAAGTCTTGGCACATTCATATTGAACTGAGCTCGTGAACTTCTATTGCATTTGACCCTACACAGGACTGTACCCAAAGCTGAACTGATGAGCTTAGGGCAGAAGTATCCAAACTTTAGGGTATAAGAATCACTGAGGAATTTGTTAAAAATCCAGACTCATGGAACCACCCTCACAGATTCCCATCTGTGCGTAGAGATCAGGAGCCTCTTATTTTAAAAAGCATCCAGGGTAACTGGGGGAATCCTGTCAAACTTTGAGGGAACATGGTTGGGTTATAAGAAGAGCGTTCCAGTTTGAATGTAAGAAAACAACAATACAGGTGCACACCACAGAGTACTACTTGAAGGCTTTGAAAAGAAAAAAAAGAAAAAGAAAAAAGCAAACTACACCAAAGAAGGACAGGTAGACCCAGAAATTAATCATGAAATCGTGAATAGGAGTAGTGTTCAAGGAAAAGAAATATTCTTCTCCTGGCTTTTTGTTGAAGCTTTCTGCTATAATTCTATTTTTATAATAAATAAAATATAATAAAATTTTTATAATAGCTGAATCTTGGTTTTGAAGTCATTGGTATTATTTCCATGAAAAACGACATTCCAAACAAAACGACCTGGATTCTAAAATCTTCCTTACGCTAGGATACAATGTTGTGTAACTGCCAACAGCCAATTTCTTAAATATTGTTTATCTTAAGATTCTAGGTTGATCTTCAAGGACAGACAAATTATGGATGGCCTAGTGGGCTTTACTAACTTAAAAATTGTACATCTAGATTACTCGCAAATTCCTAGGTTTTAAACAAATTGCATACACAAGCTGTTTAGAACTAATTGGTATGTGTGTATGATTCCCACTTAATATGCATTTTGATTAAAGTAGTATCTTTAATTTTGGCATGCCCAGATAGGTATGCACATATTTAGGAGTCAAAGAAAGAGTCAAGAAAACATCAAAGATCAGAGGGAAGCTAGCCAACTGTGAAATTAGTGGTTGTTGGTGTTTTCCTCTGAGTTTTGACCATATGTTTCAAACTGCTGGTAGACACATATTCTACCATGTAGAACTCTTCTCCCTCATGGCACTTTATTTTGATTTGCTCCATCTGATTACATGTCTGTCTTCTGTAGTAATAGAGAAAAGCTGAATGGTTTGAAGAAAAACGCACTAGTGATATTTCAAATGGGATGACATAGTAACAACTGCTAATGTTTTTAATGTATGCCTATCCTGTCATCCTTATCATTAAACCTTGGGGAAATGACCTGGGTGGGGCTTGTTCTGAAATGTGGTTATTCCTGTCCTTCTAACTCCATTATTGCTTTAAAAATTATTCTTCATAGGCAATTTGATTTTCCTTAGCATGAGTAATGGAATCATTATGTAAGAAAGCCCTCAACTTATTTCTTGACTTCCTTCTTTCCTTCCTTCCTCCCTCCCATCCTTCTTTCCATGTTTCTTTCTTTTCATACTTTCTTTCTCTCCCTCTCTGTCCCTTGCTCCCCAGTCCCCTCCTCCACTCCCTCTCCCTGTATTTCTGTTTATTTCTCTCTTTCTTTCTTGCATCCATCAAATATTTATTTTAGTGCCTATCAAGTGTCTCCTTGGGTGATTGTGCAGCCTCATGACATCAAATTACTCACCTTCTCAGAATCATATGACTGAATTTAACTGGAAGATCTTGGGACAGGAGATATTCAGCAAGGATCGTTTCTAGCAGAGCTCTTATTCAGAGCTTCCCTGGCAGAGAAGCTTTCATCCCTAGTGCCTTTTAGCATGTAGGAAAATAGAATCTCAGCCGCCCATAGGAATGCAGCTGGATTGCTTGGTGGCCGGTTTTGAAGGCCCAGTCATGCTGTAAAGTCGGCTGGGTTTGGAGGAAGACCTATCTCCCTTTCTTGGCATTGCAGTGTAGCATTGTATTTTACTGTGCCTAAAGATTCAAGTAAAGCAAGCAGTATGTTTCCAGATCCACACATGCTGAAAGACAAGCATTGCGTGTAAACATGCTACCCTAGCTGTATGAAGGGTTTATGTGGAATCTGTAGAATATTTTCTGCTGAAGGTCACCTCACCCACTTTTCTGATTGTATTTGGTTAACAGGATTAAGTAATTCTTAATGCAAATGTGTCTTGGGAATGATTGATCACTCTCAGGTCTTGGGAGTGGAGTACAAACTGTGGCATTTTGAAAGTTTGCAAATAATCTTAGGTTAGGAATCTGTTTCTTCCTAGAATTCTTATAATACAAAAATAAATCAAGTTTCACATTTCCTTGGGAGGGAGAACTAGTGTGAGTAAGATTGATGTGCACTAAAGCGTCAGAAACCAGTGATGGTGCTGACATTTAAAATGTCAGCTTCCAAGTGTTTGAGTGTACTTGCTGTGTAAAAGTTACTGAATCAGACTTGTCTATCTTTTTGAAGAAACCAAATGCCAATTTATTATTTACACATCTATTTAATTTTTTCCCTCTCTTACTACTTCATGTTTTTATTGAAAGAAGCTTCAAGGCTTTTCTACAAGATATCTTGGTGTTGATAGTGACGGCTGAAACTGACACTCTTGGAATTGATTTACCTGTATTTTCTCATTCAATTCTCACTGCAGCTCTGTGAGACAGGAGCTATAATCATCTCTATTTTGTAGATGAGCAAACTAAAGTATAATTGAATTAGTAACTCTCTTCAAGGTCACACAGCTAAAAGGTGAAGGAGCAAGGTCCCAAGATCTGTTCTGTTAACTACAGTGCAGAACTACCTCTGCATAAAAAAAGCAACTTAAATAAGAGCAAAGTCTCTCTCTTTTGGCTGCTGTCTCTCTTAGGAGAAAATGTGACTCACAATTTGACTTGATCTTAACCTCTCCCCAGAAAATATAAATAGGAGATGAGTCTGCATTATAATAGAAGGTAAATAAGAATGAATTACTACCTATATTATTTAAAATATATTGCAGGTCTATTTTGAGTCAAGGCTCACAGGCAAACCTGGCATAATTTTGTAGGATCTCAATGGAGTATCTAGAGACGTAGGACCAGCAGCCACGCTCAGTGGTTACCTGGTTACCCATCAGTTACCCTGTATTCTCCCTCTGCACCTGCTTCATAACCAGTAAATCATATTGGATAGCTTTTTCCTACAGCCACATTCATCTTAACATTCCATTCAGTGGGTGCAATTTAAAAATATCCCACTTTTTTGTTAGCATAATACTTCTTTACATTATCCAAACTTTAAGACTCTTTTATTCAAATAATTGATCTTTGATGAGAAACTGCAAGATAACTTAGAATTAAGGAGTATTTTTTTTCCCCAATATATACATGAAATAATTTTTAGAAGGTATTTATGACAATAGCTTTATACCTTTAAGTGCTATGTTTTCTGTGATGGAATTTATAATTTAAAAAGATCTATTTATTTAAATCTGTATATTGAACCTTTTTAGACTGTTAGACTTCCCTTCAATTGTAATAGAAATAGAAAAAATGTTCATATTTTTCCTAGAGTATAAAATTTTCTTTTTCTTTTTTGAAGTCTTGTTGAGTATCCAATGGTTTGCCTGATGGCACTTTTTATAATTTAGTATTTTCTCCCTGTAAAGGTGTAAAAAAGAAAAAAAAACAAAATAAGCTGTAGGACAGATTATCTACATTTTTCTTCCTCAAGAAAATGTCTAGTTTCAGTCCCGGAAGCCTAGTATTTAGGTGTGGCCGTGCTCTGCTTTAGCGGCCTGGGTTTGGTTCCTGGTCGTGGACCTACACCACTTCTTTGTCGGTGGCCGTGCTGTGACAGCAGCTCACAAACAAAAAAGAGGAAGATTGACAGTGGATGTCAGCTCAGGGCAACTCTCCCTCAGCAAAAAAAGAAAAAGAAATGAAAATGTCTAATACTGGGCTGTCTAATTAAGCAGATCTTATGTAGGGAGGCAGGACTGCATCAGGATTCATACCAGTAGTCCATTTCTGTGTAGTCTTAAACTAGCTTCATATGTTGTGCTATTGGAGGAATTATTATACTTTTTTTTAACATATAGGCAAAATAATTTCTGCTGATTTTATTTCAAAGATGCATTTTAAGGAATAATAACCTCACTTTGACCAGAAGGAAAATATTGAAATAAATTATGTAGAAAAATTCTTCTCTGAAGGGGGTTATGGGAAAGAAGAGTGGATTTCTAGGGCTACCATAACAAATCACTACAAACTGCGTGGTTTGAAACAGAGATTTATTCTCTTTTCTTCTTCTAGTTCTGGAAACTAGAAGTTTAAAGTCGAGGACCATGCTCGCTCTGAATCCTCTAGGAGAGGATCCTTCCTTATCTTGTCCAGCTTCTGGTAGCCCCAGGCACTCCTTGGTTTCTGGCTGCGTAACTCCAATCTCTGCCTCTGTCTTCACCTGGCTGTCTTCCCTCTGTGTCTGTATCTGCACATGGTGTTCTCCTTCCTGTCTCTCTCCCCTCTTCTTACAAAGACCAGTCATCTTAGCTTAAAGGCCCTCCCTACTCCAGTATGACCTCATCTTAACTTGATTACATCTGCAAAGATCCTATCCCCTGTAAGGTCACATTTGTAGGTACTGGGGCTTAGAACTTCAACGTATCTTTTTTAGGGACACAGTTCAGCCCATAACAATGAGGATATATATTTTTAAAAATCTTGATATTATTTGCATTTTAGAATAAGATAATTCTAGTGCTGGGCCTTCTGTGCATGAAAATAATTACTGAAGTGATACTCTCCTGTAAGAAAATATTTCTATTGTCCATTTAGCATTTTTTTTTTTTTTTTTGAGAAAGACTGGCCTTAAGCTAACATCTGTGCTCATCTTCCTCTACTTTGTATGTGGGACGCCGCCTCAACATGGCTTGACAAGTGGTGTGAAGACCCGCACCAGGGATCCGAACCTGCGAACCCTGGGCCACTGAAGCGGAACGTGCAAACTTAACCTCTATGCCACCAGGCTGGCCCCCGTTTAGCATTTTTAATTTTTTCATGGACATTCTAAATACACTGAAGTTTTCTTGAATTGTTACATGATTGCATCCTCTTCACTGACTGGTCTCACATAAAACATGGCACTAGGTTGGGCTGTTGTTTATTTTTTTCCCTTTCATCATCGAACTAGTGATTTGAAGTACTCTGGCCTCTACATAATAGACGTTTTGTACCAATAAACTACAAACACAGAATATAGTTTACATAATTTTATTTAAATATGGACATTATACCAATTTAATGGATTTATTTGGCAACACAAACTATATATTCTCTTATATAGAGAGAATATAAGGAATATCACTATCTGCGTGTGATTTTTCTCACTCGTCAAGTTCTGCTTCTCCCATCGTCCCTCCCATTAGAAGTCCACGATTTAGAAGGAGTTTGGGGTAAGAGAGGATTTAAAGGGATAGTTATTACTTTATGTCTATTTTAGTTAGAAAAGATCATTCTAAAATATAAACTTTATGTAATATATAAAATCAATTCTGACAGTCACACTATTCATATTAAGAATCAATTTTCACTCCACTTTTTATTAAATTTCAGAATTATAGATTTGGTCTGAATTTTACACTTAGATATTTAAATAAAACATTCATTCATTAATTTATTATTTTACTAATGTCTCTCTCTTTTGTTCACCTTAACCATCATTTTATTTTATTTTATTTATGTTTGTATTTTTATTTTTTTTTGAGGAAACTTAGCCCTAACTACTGCCAATCCTCCTCTTTTTGCTGAGGAAGACTGGCCCTGAGCTAACATCCATGCCCATCTTCCTCTACTTTATACGTGGGATGCCTACCACAGCATGGCTTTTGTCAAGCAGTGCCATGTCCACACCCGGGATCCGAACCAGCAAACCCCAGGCCACTGAGAATCGGAATGTGCGGACTTAACCGCTGCACCACCGGGCCGGCCCCAGCCATCGTTTTACTTTTAAAACATGTTGAGAAATAGACATTAGCGAAGTGTGGTCTCAACATCATTTTTAGATAAAGGGAAGGTTAAAAAGTGAGAGTGTAATTGATATCTGACATTTTTTAGATGCTGTGCCTATATAAAATCCAAAATTATTTCTACAGTCCAGAGGGGAGAATGTACACCTCCCAAAATGGAATTAAGGGTATAGTTCCTGTGATTACTAAAGGGCAGTCTTAGGCTTGGAATGTAGCAGTTTCAAGAGCATCCTTGGTTAATGTGAGGCAATTGCAGATTCACTGGTTCTGTGTTTAAACCTCTAAATACATTGAGTGAAGTCTGTGAATGATGTACCTTATGTGTAGCTGACATTTTAAGATCCTTGCTGCTTTTCAAAAAGTGTAGGCACTAAAGATGTCTTCTTACTTTTGAGAATTGATTTCATACACAACAGGAGCTTGTGATGGATTCTCTCCCACTGTGGGAATTGGCCGTGAATAACTGAGGGCAGCAATTGGCTCAGATAAAGAATCTCTCTTGAGCTCTCTTTTGTAAAGAGTAAGATTTGTGCGTTAGAACAAGGTGATGCTGAGTTTAATTCCGAGTCTCTTTTGTGATTCCAAACCATTTGACAAGGCTCAACCTAGTGTGAACAGACTGATTAGGAAATGTATTCATCCCATGACCGTGTCCACTCATTTATGTCTTTTAAAAAAGCCTCTCACCTGGAGCTCAGAGCTCCCTCAGAATTCAGAAGTTGTGACTATATTGCTCTCTTGGTCTATAGGACTACATTTTGCTTTGGATGAAAGGTAGCATTTAGAGAGAATTTTGTTTTGATGTGATTGATCAGGCTCTACACTATATCCATAGATACATTCATCAGTTCCTGTTGTCATAAAGTCATATTTTCTTTCGTTTTAAAGAACATGGGGATTGAACTGAAACCAATAAATACAGTTTCACAAGCCAGCGTGACTGTCAGCATGTTGATGGCTGATAACGAACAGTGTTAGAATCGTCAATGTGTTTTCATTGACTTCTGACCTGTTAAAACTTACCTGCTAAGAATCTGTTAGGCTGTACAAAGTTAATACTAATAGGCAGACACCATTATTATCAGCCATAAATTAGAAATCAGTCTCATGTTTGTTTGAAAATGGATGATAGCTTATGGCCTTATGGCTTATGACACGACTCACTGAGTTATTTGTGTAATATGAAGATTGGATTTTGTTGAAGAAAATCATATTTTCATATCTCATAAGACATAGAGATATCTTGAATTTCTCACTATTACAAATTAAAATAATCAGTTTCTTTCACATAATGAAAAAAATATTTAAAAATGAAATGTTGTCTACAATACTTTGTCCAATCTCTGTTTTTGCACAAATTCATTCATACATTCTCCCCGACACCTTTTAATGGAAGACCAACCGTGAATGAGAGGGACACAGCACCTGTTCTCAGGGTGATTATATTCTAGGGGTCATGGTAAATAAAAGAAACAAATAAGCAAACATTTACACAAGCAAATAAGAAAAAACAGTAGATAATCACAGCTGTTGTCCAGAATTAAAATCTGCTGCAGTAGGTGCGCATTGGTGGCCATTTTAGACATGGCTGTCAGGCAAGGACTCTCTGAAGAGAGAACCATGCAGATCTCTGGAGTAAGAGCACGGTACTCCAAAAGATGCTGCTAGTTTCAGGACCCAAATGTGTGGAAGAGCTTGGCAGACTTGAAGAAGATAAAGAAGGTCGATATAGTTGGTCATAATAGGTAAGGAGAAAAGTGGCAGAAGATAAGTTCAGAGAGAGAGGCATGTTCAGATGGCGCTGAGTGTGTAAAGTACAATTAAGCACTTGGATTTCAATTTTTTTTTCTGTTGAGGTCATAACAGTTTACAACATTGTGAAATTTCAGTTGTATATTATCATTTGTCCATCACCATGTTAATGCTCTCCTTCACTCTTTGTGCCCACCCGCAAGCCCCTTCCCCCTAGTAACCACTGAACTGTTCTCTTTGTCCATGTGTTTGTTTTTCTTCCACATATGATTGAAAGCATATGGTGTTTGTCTTCTCTGTCTGGCTTACGTAGCTTAACATAATACCCTCAAGGTCCATCTGTGTTGTTGCAAATGGCATTATTTTGTCCTTTTTATGCCTGAGTAGTATTCCATTGTATATATATATCACATCTTCTTTATCCATTCATCAGTTGAAGGGCCTTTGGGTTGCTTCCACTCCTTGGATGTTGTGACTAATGCTTCAATGAAGAGAGGAGTGCATAAGTCTCTTTGAATTGCTGATTTTAAGTTCTTCAGGTAAATACCCAGTAGTGGGATAGCTGGGTCATATGTTATTTCTATTTTTAGCTTTTTGAGAATTCTCCATACTGTTTTCCATAGTGGCTGTTCCAGTTTGCATTCCTACCAGCAGTGTATGAGGGTTCCCCTTTCTCCACAACCTCTCCAACATTTGTTATTTTTCGTCTTGGTGATTACAGTTATTTTAATGGGTGTAAGGTGGTATCTTAGTGTAGTTTTGATTTGCATTTCGCTGATGATTAGTGATGTTGAACATCTTCTCATGTGCATGTTAGCCATCTGTATATCTTCTTTGGAGAAATGTCTGTTAATATCCTCTGCCCATTTTTTGATCGGGTTGTTCATTTTTTTGTTGTTTAGTTATGTGAGCTCTTTGTGTATTATGGAGATTACCTCTTTGTTGGATATATGATTTGAAAATACTTTCTCCCAATTGGTGGGTTGTCTTTTTGCTTTGATCCTGGTTTCCTTCGCCTGAAGAAGCTCTTAAATCTGATGAAGTCCTACTTGCTTATTTTTTCTTTCGTCTTCCTTGTCCAAGAAGACGTGGTATTTGAAAAGATCCTTTGAAGACTGATGTCAAAAAGTGTACGATCTATATTTTCTTCTAGAAGTTTTATGGTTTCAGGTCTTACCTTCAAGTCTTTGATCCATTTTGAGTGTATTTTTGTGCATAGCAAAAGGTAATGGTCTACTTTCTTTCTTTTTCTTTTTTTTTTTTTTAAAGATTGGCACCTGAGCTAACAACCGTTGCCAATCTTCCTGGGTTTTTTTTATTGCTTTTTCTCCCCAAATGCCCCCAGTACATAGTTGTATATTTTAGTTGTGGTTCCTTCTCGTTGTGGCATGTGGGACACTGCCTCAAAATGGCCTGATGAGCGGTGCCATGTCCACACCCAGGATGTGAACCTGGCAAAACCCTGGGCCGCCGAAGCGGAGTGCACAAACTTAACCACTGGCCACAGCGCTGGCCTCTGGTCTACTTTCATTCTTTTGCACGTGGCTGTCCAGTTTTCCCAACACCATTTATTGAAGAGACTTTGTTTCTCCGTTGTGTGTTCTTAGCACCTTTGTTGAAGATTAACTGTCCGTAGATGTGTGGTTTTATTTCTGAGCTTTCACTTCTGTTCCACTGATCTGTGTGCCTGTTTTTGTACCAGTACCATCCTGTTTTGATTACTATAGGTTTGTAGTACATTTTGAAGTTAGGGATTGTGACGCCTCTACTTTGTTCTTTTTTCTTAGGGTTGCTTTAGCTATTCGGGGTCTTTTGTTGCCCCAGTTGAATTTTAGGATTCTTTGTTCTACTTCTCTGAAGAATGTCATTGGGTTTCTGATTGGGTTTGCATTGAATCTTTATATTGCTTTGGGTAGTATGGACATTTTAGCTGTGTTTATTCTTCTGATCCATGACGCTTGGATTTCATTTTTTTTTTTATTAAGGTTATAAAAGTTAACATCCTTGTGAAATTACAGTTGTACGTTATTATTAGTCATGTTGTAGGTACACCACTTCACCCCTAGTCCCCCCCACACCCCCCTTTCCCCTGGCAAACACCGATCAGTTCTCTTTGTCCATATGTTAACTACCACCTATGAGTGGAGTCATACAGAGTTCGTCTTTCTCTGTCTGGCTTATTTCACTCAACATAACACTCTCAAGGTCTATCCATGTTGTTGTGAATGGGACAACTTTGTCCTTTTTTATGGCTGAGTAATATTCCATTGTATATATATACCACAACTTCTTTATCCAATCCTCAGTTGCTGGGCACTTAGGTTGGTTCCATGACTTGGCTATTGTTAATAATGCTGCAATGAAGATAGGGGTGCATGGAGCTTCTGAAATTGCTGATTTCAGGTTCTTAGGATAAATACCCAGTAGTGGGATGGCTGGGTCATAAGGTATTTCTATTCTTAACTTTTTGAGGAATCTCCATACTGTTTTCCATAGTGGCTGCACCAGTTTGCATTCCCACCAACAGTGTATGAGGGTTCCCTTTTCTCCACAGCCTCTCCAACATTTGTCACTCTTGGTTTTGGATATTTTTGCCATTCTAACAGGTGTAAGGTGATATCTTAGTGTAGTTTTGATTTGCATTTCCCTGATGATTAGTGATGATGAGCACCTTTTCATGTGTCTATTGGCCATCTGTGTATCTTCTTTGGAGAAATGTCTGTTCATGTCCCCTGCCCATTTTGTAATTGGGTTATTTGATTTTTTATTGTTGAGTTGTGTGTGTTCTTTGTATATTATGGAGATTAACCCTTTGTTGGATAAATAACTTGTGAATATTTTTTCCCACTTAGTGGGCTGTTTTTTTGTTTCAATCCTGTTTTCCCTTGCCTTGAAGAAGCTCTTTAGCCTGATGAAGTCCCATTTGTTTATTCTTTCTATTGTTTCCCTCATGTGAGGGGTTATGGTGTCCGAAAAGATTCTTTTGAAGCTGATGTCAAAGAGTGTGCTGCCGATATTCTCTTCTAGAAGACTTATTGTTTCAGGACTAATCTTTAGGTCTTTGATCCATTTTGAGTTTATTTTAGTAAATGGTGAAAAAGAATGGTTGATTTTCATTCTTTTACATGTGGCTGTCCAGTTTTCCCAGCACCATTTGTTGAAGAGACTTTCTTTCCTCCATTGTAGGCCCTCAGCTCCTTTGTCAAAGATTAGCTGTCCATAGATGTGTGGTTTTATTTCTGGGCTTTCAATTCTGTTCCTTGGATTTCATTTTTTAATGTAAAAAGAAGCCATTAGACTGCTCCAAATAATAGACTGATATGATAGCATATATTTTTGAGAGATCATTATGGTGATGTATTATAAACACTTCTACTCCATTTTTGGTGAAATTTTTAAAGATTCTGAGAAATAGATCTCAATCTGATTCTTTGCAAGTAAGCGTGGACTTATAAAGTTAATAAGGATTTTCCTAAAGATATTAAGCTATTATTTATTAACAACTTTATTCCAGAAATAATTTGGCAATGTTAGTTTTATGCAGCAAATATGAATACTAATGAAGGAAATAGAACTCAATATTTTTGCTTCATGGTCTATAAATCTAAGGTCAGATCATTTATAGAAAAAATAATTAAATATTTATTTGCCTTGGACAATCTAAAACATATTCTCTGTTGTTCATTATCAAAATGTTCATATTTTAGTAGATTGATGTCACATATAAACATCTTAACTGAAGGCAAGATTGCAGAAGCCTATTGTTCTTTGGCAGTTTCATCTAATTTTCAGTAAGTTCAAGGTTAAAGAAAAGCAATAAGATCAAAATAGCAATAAACAGAATTCATAAGACATGTACTTGACTTGGTGAGATCATGCAATAAACATCATTAAATAATCCATTTCTTTCCTGATTGGTCTTTTAATGGTAGAACTAGTGGATTGATTATCACATGGGTATGCCATATTGACAATAATTGAAGCAAATTAATATAATGGAAGGAACACTGTTTTGAGATTTAAAGGTCTCTTTCTGCTTTTTTTTTGCTGGGTACAATTCACCCTGAGTTAACATCTGTTGCCAATCTTCCTCTCTTTTATTTCCCCCTCCCCATGGCCTCAGTACATAGTTGTGTAACCTAGTGGTAAGTCCTTCTAATTCTTCTATGTAAGCCACTGCCACAGCATGGCTACTGACAGACAAGTGGTGTGGTTCCACACCCGGGAACAGAACCTGGGCTACCAAAGTGGAGCGCACTGAACTTTAACCACTAGGCCATCAGGACTGGCTCTCTATCTGCCTTTTTCTTTTGGCTGAAGAAGATTCACCCTGAGCTAACATCCATGCCAATCTTCATCTATTTTTCAGTATGTGGGCCACCAGCACAGCACAGCATGGCCGCTAACAGAGCAGTGTATGTCTGCACTTGGGAACCGCGGGCTGCCAAAGCAGAGGGCACTGAACTCAACTAATAGGCTGCCGGGGCTGGCCCTCTATCTGCCTTTTTAATGAGAGTGTTGGGCAAACAACATAATGTGTGTGGCATCAGTTTCCTAATCTACAAAATGAGAGGATTAGAGGAGGCAATTAGATCCAAAATGCTGGTCCAAGGACAAATGTCAGACAATTCAGAACCATTTAGGAAACTTTTAAATACCACTGATTCCCAGATTTGATACTCAGAAATACTTCTGTATCATGTCCAGAATGGAGCTCATGGACAAGTAATTTTACAGAACACCAGGTGATTCTGATGTGTAGCCATGTTTTAGAACAGAGGGAATACATGACTCCTTAAAAGGTCCTCCTTTTAAAAGAAAAAATGTTTTTCTCTGAGTTGTTGCCAAGAATCATTGCAGGATAAATTGGGCCACATTGATGGATTTGCTGCTCAGGCTCTCAGGACTTTTTGCTTTGGACGTGAGCTTATGCTCCTTTTATAGCGTAACAACATCTTGTGCTGATATGTGTTAATATCTGAAACATCACCTTTCCCCCTTCAGTTTGGAAAATGGCCTTCAAATTTGCATGTGCTTTCATCTAGCAATGTTCTTCCAGGAATTAATCTTTAATTGTATTCATAGATTTATATATAAGGATATTGTGTAATAGAAATTAATTTAAAAGATCACATTCGGAGAAAGCCAAATATCGTGTGATTTCATTCATAAGTGAAAGGTAAAAACAGCAACAACAAACAAACATGCAGACACAGAGACTAGATCGGTGGTTACTAGAGGGGATGGGGTAGGAGGAAGGGCAGAAGGGGTGAAAAGGCACCTGTGTATGGCGACGGATGGCAATTAGACTTTGAGTGGTGAACACGATGTAGTCTACACAGAAATCAAAACATGATGAATACCTGAAATTTCTATAATATTATAAACCAGTGTTACCTCAATAAAAAATTAATTAAATAAATTGAAAAATCACATATATCCCAAACCAAGAAATTGGTTAAAAGAATTTTAGTATAACAATAAAATCTTACACTCTGAAGAGATTAAAAAGTCTGTTGTAGAACTATATATATTTTATTGGCATGGAAACTATTCCCTATATATTATTTAGAAAGAGGAGCAAATTACCAAATGGTATTATCCTATGTTCGTAAACAAACAAAAGACCAAAAATAAAATCTCACATGTGCAAGGAAATAAAAAGCTTCTATAACACAAACTACTCCAATATTGAGTTATTTATATTTCTAAGGAGGTTGAATTATGAAAGATTATTTTGTGTTTTGTCTTGTTTGGACCAACATAATTTGTTGCAAAATATATGTTTGTTACTTTGTATTATTTTAAAAGTCCCCCATGACAAGAGTGTAAGATGGTGTGGGGAGACCAGTGTGATGAAGGCACTTTTTATTTTTAGCCTAAAAATCTAAAGATCCTTTCTGTGATACTGTGTAAATGATGTCAGAGCTTCAAAGTATATGAGATTATCTTGTCAAGGGAAAGCTATTGTAGTACAGCTCACAATGAGATATTCACATGAGCCTAGGCCCCTTTATTTTTCTACTGTACTTGAAGATACACATATTGAATAGTCAATTTTGACCTGATAAAGCCATGCATCACTGCATGGAGAAACTTTTTCATTCCTAGCTATCTTTTGTCAGTAATTCTTTATTTTGCCCCAGTTTCATGATGTGACTTTAATGGAATTATACTTGAACAGCTCACAATTAAATGCTTAATTATGTTCAGGTTCAATTACAGTTATTAATTGATGCAAGCTTATTAGCATGACACCTGAAGGGAACCAGTTACATAACGATTGTAGGAGGTAGTGCTTTGGGTATTGTACTCACGTGAGCTAACAATCTAGATGAATTTTCTTTTATTAATTTGATTAAGTTTCACAGCTTTTGGATTCATATTTGAAACTCAAGGTCTAGGCTTAACCTTATTTCATAAAGAAGGACAATAGAATACAAAAAAGTAAACTAATGTTACAGGCTGGAGTAGTTTCCTATCTAAATGAGTTAATGTGTCATTATTTTGAAATAAATTATCTTTTGTCCATTTTGGATACATGGTCAGCTCCTGATTATCCATGCCAAAGATAGCTTTAAATCTCAAGAAAGACATTTTCCAATAAATATATACATTCTTCCCAGATTCCAAGAAAATTATGATCCAGATTTAAGAGTATAGACATCGCTATTTAAAGTGATGATTTCATAGTGTCCAATTGTCATATGTGAGTGTATTGACTCCCCTTGCCCACTATGGTTTCCCACAGGATTGTGCGGTAAAATGCAAGTTCTTTAAACAAGGTCCTTCATGATCTAGTCCATATCCCTCACCCTGCTCTTTTATTTTCTTTCGGTGAGGAAGATTGGCCCTGAGCCCTGTGCCCATCTTCCTCTATTTTGTATGTGGGATGCCACCAGAGCATGACTTGATGAGTGACGTGTAGGTCCCTGCCCTGTATCCAAAACTGTGAACCCTGGGACTCCAAACTGGAGCACATGAACTTAACCACTATGCCACCGGGCTGGCCCTGCGCAACCCTGCTCTTTTGATATGCCACGCTCCTTCTCACACTGAAGTGTTAGACAATTTCCCTTCTGCCTGGAATTCTCTACATCCTCAGACTTTACATGTCTAATTCCTGCTTATTTTTCAGAGTTTAACTGAAATCCTTCCTTACAGAAGACGTTCTCCCAGTTATATCACCCTATTCTTTTCCTGCAATTTGTAGTGATATGTTTATTTGTGTTTGATTAATATTGACCTCCTTCTAGAGTTTAAGCTCTATCACATCAAGAACTATAAATTTTTATGTAATACTCAACATCTAGAATCTAACAGAACGTGACACATTGAAAGTGTATTTTCATGTTTTTTTAATTTAAACATTTTTGAAAGTGTTTAATTAAATTTCACACATGAGTGGAGTTCTTATCCTTCTGCTATCTTTAGCGTTTATGTTTTATCAACTTCTTTTTGGATACAGTACCCATTATTGCTTCTTTTTATTCATCTTGCAACTTCTCCCTAGCACCCCAGACTTTGGTTAAATGATTATAAACAAACTGAAAGTAAAATTTTGAGAGAACCATATTGACTACCTAAGTATATATCACATTGGGTGCTTTCCTCTGGGGATAATAGATATGGGTAAGAAACTAAAGATTTGAATTGTGGTGCTGTGATTTACTATTGACCGTGGACCTTGAGGAAGTCATTTAGCTTCTGTGAGCATGAGTTTGCTGATGTATAAAATGGTTAAATAGTAGCACTTGCCTTCATCAAATCACAGATGTAAATTAGACGTAGCATTCAAAAACATTTTATAAATGTTAAAAACCTTTACTAATTTCACTTCGTATTAAAAATTCAAATTGTGTAGAATTGTTTTAGATTCTGAAACTTTATGAGATAATAAATCTTTATGAGATAGTAAAGAGTTGTAGATTTCGATTACTTTAAGGCAAAATCCTTTAGTAATATAGGAATGATGACATATCCAATCAGAAGTGTAGATGACAATAGAAACTGTTTAGAAATAGTTTCAGAAAACGTGCTTATATTTCTTCACAAACTGACAACTTCTCCACACACACGAAAATGACATTCAGACTGCAAGTGAAAATATAGATATGTTTCCTCCTGGAAATTTGACTGTAAAAGAACGTGCCATATTTAATTCAAATTAGTCATCTTAACTCAATGCTTTATGCATATTAAGAAGTGTTAAGTTATATTTGTCATTTCTCCATAAATCTAAAATATTAGAATATTATTGTCTCTATTTTAACGCAGTTCGGTTAGTTTTTTTGTAGAAATTATAAATGATTCTTTAAAAAAACAAAGGCATGAATCTGTCAAGATGATTAAATGGACATTTTCTCTAATGTTCCAGTTGAACCATGGAATCTTCCAGTGATGTATACTTAGGATCATGAAAGTTCTGAATACACTTTCATGGTAGGTGTAACTAACTTCACCTGACTAATGAAGAGAGATGAGTATCTCTTTTATCATTTAGACATTAATGAACTTTCAGTCTTACACAACACAGTTACCCATTCATCTTTTCGAAAAAGATTAATTATTGTTTAACTTGCATCCTAAGTGTTATTATGTTGTATAATAGAAGAAATCACACATTTTCTATTACAAAAATAAATCGGTAAAGCAGATTCACAGAAAATATAATCCAAATGATGGAATCAAAGGTAGCATTTAGCAGTAAGTACAATTTTCAGTGGCCTTTATGTATGTGATGATAAAGGTTTTGCTCCTCCAGTTTTCTGTGATCTAAACATTTTTGGCAAGGAAACCATCAATTACATGAACACCTCAGACCGAAATATGACTGGTGCACAGCTCTGTCTTCCCATGGCTCTAGTGGTTTGTACCCCTGGGCGCACTCCTTCTTGACACGGCTCCCTCCACCCGTGCCGTCTGTGCTCCCCAGGCTCTGCTGCTCAGCTCTGTGTGGCTCTGTAAGGTGAAATCCCATCGCTCAGACCAGTTTCAAGGTAGATAGAAGGTGTTTACTCTTTGAAAGTGAGTTTTATAGAGTTACATTATATTATTTGGTAGTCTTTTGTTAAATATAACAGAAATACAGCTTAAACCGGTTTTAGCTGAAAATTACTTTTGTGATAAAGCCAGTAGGGTGTCACGATCCAAAGCACAGGGAGAAAGCTGAGCCATTTTTCACACCTCTCATGCCTCCCTCCCAGTGTCTGACTCTCTGTCTGTCTCTGTCTGTCTTCCCCTAGACTGACTTTCTTATAATTCATCCTACAGAATGTCCCTCAAATAAAAAGGACCCACTGCCCAGTTTATAGCAAGTGCCCATTCATGCACCAGTCCACTGACGCATGTAAAAATGTGGCCCTTTGGACAAGAATTATAGGAGTTCCCCAAAGAAGGGGATTCCTGTGAAGATAGACAACAGTCTTCCAACAGAGCAGTGATAAATATTTGTTTTCAAAAGTGGATGCCCCAGTGGACTATTAATACATTATCTTACTTTACCCTCCTATCCAAAAACCCTAAGTGGAAAGAGAAGTTACATTGACTTAAAAAATATATATATGTATAAATGGACGGATGTATATATAAATATATATATATCCATATATATATATATCTCCATCAAAAAACTGGTGCAGAAATTTTCTCAATATGAAAAATTAAGTATAGAGAATGGTACCTTCCTAAGATTCCTTAATCTTACCTATTAGATGTATTGGCTTCCCTGGTGGGTTGTATATTACCAATAGCCTACTGTCAGAAGAATTTGAATATCATGGAGGATTTTCAAAGTGGGAGACACTGAGTAATAAAGAGATGAGAGATTTTTCTAGAAAGCTTTTTTTTTTAATGGAAAGAGTTTTCACTAGGAATGTAAGAACTTTCAAGAGTCTATTAATTTGCAAAGTAGATTCTCTTTTTCCCTTTAGGTCGTCTTTATTGGTTTATTCTCCTCAAATTTTCTTTAAGTCATTTGGAAAAAACTGCTGCTGGGAAACTTTATCTTTATATACACGCATTTGCTATACAACTTTTGTTTATGCTTTTAAAGCTTTTCTCTCCCACGTAAACATTTTTCTCTGTATTTTAAGCTGATGATGAGACCGCGTGGTGATGTGTCTGTCCATTTGCTCCGTGCGATACGCACATTTGTTCTATGGGAAAATGTGGTCTACTCTTAATTTCATTTTCATTTCCTAAATAAGAAGACCCATTAAAAAGCAGACATCTGGTGTAGAAAGCACTTAAAGCTGTAGCTCCCAAGGAGTGCTTTCCTTCCTCTTTAAATATGTATGAACTGTTGTTTTGGTAATCCACTTCACCCTGTCAAAATAGAATCAAATAGAATGTATGTGTGACCTCTCCCCCTCCTACCCTGGGAAAATGATTTCAAAGATCACTGAGGTGTACAATATACAGAAGCCTTCACTTTCTGTTTTATTCACCGTCAAAGCTCTTAACCCTTCCAGAAGCTGAAAGTTTAGGTGACTCTGCTTTGTTAATTCTGTGTCCCTTACAAAGATGGCTCTGTGAGCTTGTAATAGTTCAACTGTAAAGAATGAATTTTAAATTGGAAAAACTTGAGAAAAAATTCAGAATATCTCTGCCTTTGTTGATATTTCATATTGGAAAGGGATCAAGTTTTTTAAAAGTTACCTCAACAATTCTATGTACATAATATTCATATTTAATGGGTACTGAGACTCAATATTGTCAACTTACTTTCCTGAGAGAAGGGAACAACGAAACCAGGCATTTGTGCTGTTTTTTTCAAGTGATGGGCATTTGGTGTCAGTTTGCTTCTTTGAGGTTTAGATCCACAGTCCCCAAAATTGTGTCTTGCAGAATACTAATTGTCCAAACCTACCCACTCTGCTCTCTGTTCCAAGACAAAAGGGTTACACAGTCAAATGCTACCTACTCTGCCGCCTCTTGTAGATTCGTGATGGAAATTTGTGTGTCACACTCTCTGCAAAGCCTGTAGTAAAGATATCTGTGTTATCTGGGTTCATTTGAGTTGCCCAAGTATATTTAACCCTTGAACGTTAACCAAAAAAATCCCTCTTGAGATACTGTGACTTAAACTATATTTATATGCAGATCATATTAGAAGTCAGTATAATACTTATTAAGACCAGAGAAGAGAAAAACCTCATTTTGTCTTCCTTCTAGTTTTGTTTACTTCAACTTGATTATATCAAGCTGATTTGGTTAGCTTGGAATTTTATTTTGTTATGGTTCTATAAATGGCTGGGTTTCCCATAACAGTCCATATATATCATATTCATATGTAGCATCCTCATTGCTGTTCAAATGTTTTTGAGGAGGTAAATATATATTTTTGCTACAGGAATTGATTAACAAGTATATCCTTCTAAATTTGTATAAATGAGGCTGTGCCTCTTCTGTGTTTTAAGATTATCTGTTGTAGTTACAGTACTTCTATGATTTAAAAGTAGCAGCACTGTTTGACTACTCATTGTAAATCAGACCTCTAACTCTGTTTATTAACATGTTTTCAACCAATTTGCTGCCGGTAAGAAGACAGCCACTTCTCTAGAGGAAAGAAAAAGGAGTTTTGAACTCTGACACAAACTTCTGAGTTTACCTACTGTATAATCCAAATCCAAAGACAGTGGATATGGTTTTTCACAAACCACAGAAGTTTGAATACTAGACCTGAAAGATTGCCTAATTAAGGAAAATACAATATTTATAGATGCTTGGGGAAAAGATAGCTGGCTAACTTGAGATTATGCAAAATGGCACGTTTGGCTTACCCATTGGCAAAGAAATCTTTATGCCTTAGAAAATGCATTAATAAAATACAGAAAAACATTTAGTATTTTTTACTTACAGTTTTATAATGCTTTAATGCTATCACTGTGGATATTAATGATCATTGTACCTAGTGTATTGTTGAATTAAATTTATATTAATTCTAAAGTTTATCCTAAAATTTGCTTTATTGTTTGACTGATTTGGGGTGGAGTGTTTTTTTAAAAAAAAACTAAACAAGTCATGAGTTTATTTGCTAGTTACAGATACTTTTCTCAGAAAATAAAAGAAAGAGTCATAGACAAAGAAATGGTAGTAGAATCCGTTTGAATTCTCGAATGCATGATTTCTAGGTAAGATACTCTTTATATTAGTAGCCATCTTTTTCTCCCTAGGGAACATTCCTGATAGTGATCTAAAAGATTAATAAATGATACTTGGTTTGTTGAGTTTCCATCAAATTGGGAAAAGATTTAAATTTAGGTACAGATTTAATATAAATAGCCTAATTTATCATTATAGAGTCTTTTTTTTGCTTTGTATTATGAAAATTTTCAAATATATACAAAAATCAGAGAAAATAGCATAATTATCTGACATATGAGCATGACCTAGGTTTGTCTGTAAGTAATATTTTGCTACCATTTTATCTATTCCTCCTTTTCTTCACTCTGAAGTATATTAAAGCATTTCTTTTACTACTAGATGTTTCAGTAGGCATCTCACAAACTATATATGCACTTTTTCTTACAAAACTAATGAAATTGTTGTAGGCATTTTTTTTAAATGGAAAGTATAGAATAATTGGGACTATGAGGCTCATATTATTTCATTCTATTGAAAACGAAGAATGGACTTTTTCCAAGGATATTTCCTCCTATTTTACTTTCATTAATGGATTCTAATTCAGTAAATTTTGCATAATATGTAATCATAAAACAGGCCCTTTTTATTCTTTCAGAGAGCTCTTGGATTCTATTGCTCGGAGGAAACTATCTTCAACAATATGCTCAGGCTGTGTGAAGTCTTGTTATATTTTTTTCTTTTGTTCTTCAAAGTGCAATTTCTCTAATATACTTGCAGCCATGCATTACCAGGCAAGCCTTTTATTTTTTTATAAATTCTATAATAAATTAAATAAAGCTCTGTGTGGGTCATTTTTGACTAACCTGATTTTTAAAAAATGACTTACTAAAGAGATAGAGAGGGGGAAATACTCTGTGCATCTGAAGCAATTATAAGCATATTCATCATCAAGCAATTGTGTGTAATAGTGTATTAAAATGCACTTAATAATATAAAAACATGACTCACTGAAACTGAGTTAACACTTGTAAGCTTATAGTAGTATTTTAAAAGCTATAAGTATTTAAACAAAGTCCATCGCTTCCAGCCAGAAATATAATTTCTATATGTGGTTTTATGCTATGCAAATTTCATCACAGGAAGGTGTTCATGATGTTTAATTTAGAACCAGACCTCTTGGAAAGTTCAGATTTTAGGGAGAAACATTTTAATTAGAGTGGAGTAATGTATCATGAGTCTCAATTAAGTATGTGCTATCACACATCACTATTGTCTTTATCATCTGGAAAATTACTGAAATGAAAATTTGGGGATACAGGTCTACTCCATTATTTGCAAGAAATAGTATAACCTAAATGCTTTTTTGTTTTAGGAATGTTATACTCATCAAGACATTGAGATATGTTTACATTAACCTATGGACAAACGAATTCAGTTAAGGGTCTTTTGACTGGAATAACATAATTTGTTTTTTGACAAACAAATAGCAAGAAATTACTATCTTAGTAAAACAAGATGACGCTATTAGGACTGTTCTGTATAAGTATTTTCTTTCTTTCTTCTTCTTTTTAATCAGTTTCATGTATTTTCTTTAATTTTTACATGAGAATTCAGTGTTGGGTTTCATTTGATGGCAGTTTTTCTTACTTCCCACTTCCTCACCACCTCTCCCTCTTTCCTTCTCTCCCTTTCTGCTCTTTACCACACTTGTCCAGCTCAGAGCTGCTTGTAGATTCTGCTGCTTGAGCTAAAATATCTGTGGGAGGAACAGTGTAAGGTTCAGCTGAGGGAAATGTGCCTTCACACAAGCTGTTTTGACTCCTTATATTGTCTTGATTGACAAGGACAGGATTACTCAGTTAAAAATGAGTGGTATTGACCAAGTTGATTTTTCCTTGACAGTTTGAATTGTGGTACCAATGTAAATGTAATTTTATTCAACAAATCCTTGACCTTTTTATACAGTGAACAAAATTGCACCTTAAAAGCAAGTTTGTTTTTTATTAAAAGGCTTTTATGCTTATAATTTTCCTTTTATAGTAGTGGAAAACAGGTTCTGGATTTCTTTTTTTGTAGTGAACAAAGGTAACTTTTCTTAATAATGTATTTTAACTATCCCAAAATATAAGTAAAAAAATAAAATCAAGAAACATTGAGGGGCTGGCCCCGTGGCCGAGTGGTTAAGTTTGCTCGTTTCGCTTCTGTAGCCCAGGGTTTCACCCATTTGGATCCTGGGCGCAGACATGGGCACCGCTCATCAGGCCATGCGGAAGCAGTGTCCTGTATGCCACAACTAGACGGACCCACAACTAAAAATATGCAACTGTGTACTGGGGAGATTTGGGGAGATAAAGCAGAAAAAGAAGAAAGAAACATTGACTAAAAATGATATTTATGGTGATGATAACCCTCAGTTAAAGAAAGAACAATAAGTGTCTTTGGAAATGTAAATATAAGATTCAGACATGTAACTCTGTCAATTTGTCTTATCTCTGATTCCACTTAGGACAGTTAAAAATACTTTCAAATAGATTATTTTCCTGTCTTAAAGTGGTTTGAAAAAGATTTTTCAAAAGGTAATTATTGAAAAATCTTTGCTATGATACATTTTGACTCCTAAAATAGGATTCTGGTAAAATAATGAGAAATTTGATTCCTGTCCAGTGCTATTGGACAGAAACCCCAGGGCAGCCCATTTCTAAGGAAAGAACAAGTTAAGGATAACATGTAACAGAAAGTTGAATTTTTGCGAAGATGGCTCTCTTCTTTCTTAGAATGACACTCAGGAATTCTGCACGAGCTAATGTGTACGTGTACAAACAAGTTTGTATGTGATAAGTTTGACTGACAGGTTGGATGCAGTTGAGGTGGGGTATTGGGGTGGACGAGGGAGAGAAAACAGGTTATACTATCCATTCAAGTCAATCAAATAACCTGATTGTTCTTTCAACCGCCTTACCCTGTCATTGACTGTCAGTCAGCCAAACTAACGAAACTAGTTTTTGCGTGCAGGCAGAGCTTTGTTTTATAAGCTCTATTACCTCATCCTTGCAAACACAGACACAACAAATAATTCAGTCCACGTTTTAAAAATTATATGCAACCGTTAATGGGTGTGGGTGTGCGTAGGAGAGAAACTAGACTCAACTTAAATCCAGCACTGTATTTTCCTAATATTTGACTTATTATTTGACAGAGACTCAAATAATTGGTAAAGCATACAAATAAAATGTTCTTTACAGGAACATTCAGCAATATTTTCTCTGTATTAAGATTCAAGCTAGCAATAATTCCAGGAATTTTATTGAAGGTTTATATTAAATATCTAGGGGAGCAAATAGTGTGATTCACACATACACACAAACATTTGTGTATATATATATATATTATTATTATTACTATTATTTTGCTGCAGAAGATTCGTTCTGAACTAACATCTGTGCCAATCTTCTTCTATTTTATATGGGCATCGCTGCCACAGCATGGCTGCTGACTAGTGGTGTACGTCTGCACCTGGGAATGAAACCTGGGCTGCTGAAGCAGAGTGTGCTGAATTTAACCACTAGGCCATGGGGCTGGCCCTATATATATTTTTTTTAATTTAAAAAATTTACTTGCAAGATTAAAAATAAAATCTTAATAAAATCCAGAGAGAAACACTAACTTGAGCCAATGAAAGGCCCAATTATTTCTGATCTCTTGAAGATGGGCTTCTGTTGAAATGCTCAAGTCCAGGTTAAGCTCATCAGTCAACAAACTAGCTGATAGAACACCAACTTAAAAATGGTTGGACTACTTACTTTTAGCTCTCGTGCAATTTATGTAGCTCACCCTAAAATTGGTCTGCTAGGTTCAGTTGGCATGTTTTGTTGATAGGATATCTGCTAAACCAGGGAAACTCATCTCTAAGAAGCTGTTTTCACATTTAAGATTTGATTTTAATTTATAGGGCTTCATCATGGTTCCTTTAACATATTTCTCTCAAATAAACAGATAATGAGATGGATGTTCCTATTAATTATTGAGTGTGTGTGTGTTTCAACACTAATCTATAATATGTAGCTAGCTCTGCATGTATAGTTTGAGATTGTTTTATGGACATTATCTAATTTGCTTTTCAGAAACATCCCTAGAGATAAGCATCATAAGTATTATTAAAGCTATTGAACAGACGACTAAACTGGGGCTTGGGAAAGTTAAGTGAACGGGCCGAGTTGGACCTGCTCATGAGTCACAGAACAGGCAGCGGGGCCCAGTGCTTGCTGCCGCGCAGGGCACAGCCATGCTTCCCTCCTGCTGGACATCTTTCTCCTTTTAGGTGGTGTATATTTCAACCCATCGGAATCAGGAGGTTATTATTTTCCCTCATGATTTGTGTTCAGAATTCCCTCTGTGATAAAACTTAGATCAATTTTTTACTTCAGAGCTATTGTACAATAATAAAAATTGTTAACCTGGTTGTCTTAGTTTTAAAGGTGAAAGTATAAGATAGTGTATATAAAAGTAAAATTATTGCTTTATCCGGTGATTAAAACCTTGAGCTTTATTAAGTGATTTTCCCCTAGTGTTGGGATAGACATCTTTTGGTTGTGGCAGAGAACTCTCGGATTGTTACTGAGTTGTCCATGCCAAAATGCTTTTTAGAATATAACAACATAAACAGAAGTTACTGTACAACTCTAATGTTAACGTAGATTTTTGTGAAGGCGAAGTGAATGCAGTACAGTCTGCCAAAGGCAATGGGGAAAAGAAAATTAAACAAATATTATTAATACTAGAATTGGATACGTGTGGCTATAGCAAATGGAGCCCTATTCATTAGAGTGCATTCAGTTTACATTAGTTTACTTTGCTATTAGAATCCTTCAAGTAAATCTTAAGATACTTATCTGAAAACTGGCTTCTTTTTCACATTCTTTTAATGAAAGAACTGGAAGGTTGGCTGCCATATAAACTATAGAGAAACTAAAGTTTCTCTAAAGCACAGGCCATTTTTAAATCAAGAAAAAAATGTCGAACAACTGATTGGCAAAGAATGTTTCAGACAACACTTTCCGGTTTCCCGTCAAATTAGACATTTTGAATGCAAATTATTCTTTTATTACCTTCTTGGTGAAAATAGTTAACTTAGGTGAGCCTTCAGGTGCTCTAGATTTTGATTTAATGTTTTCTTTTAAGCTTGTTTCTAAAATATTTACTTACTATACAATTTAATTTTCAGTTAATAAAAGCAAATAATCTGCATGATTGAACACATGCTTGGAAGTTTTGGTACAATTGCTTTATGTAAAATTGTGAGTTACTTTCTTACTAGTCGGGAACCATCCTGTTCAGTAGGATCACGTAATTTTTTGGTGGTAAGGGCGTTAGGGTAAAACAAAAGACTTAAACTTGAAAAAAACTGGGGGGGACAAATGCTAGGACCCCTGATCAGATTCTCTTCTTCTCTACTGGGTGCTTTAGTGCTATGCCCTGCTCTGTTGCTGGAGGTTTTAAAATCTCACCTCCTATTTTACAAAGAAAATCAAGGTGGCCATGATGAAGTCTTTTATCAGTTTTTACCTATAAATCCTTCGTATGTTATCTTAAATTTTTTCTTTTCTTATAGTCTCAAGGTCAAGTTTACTTCCACTCTTTCCCAGTCTGAAACCCTGAACTGCTGCTTTATTTCTCATCCTGTTATCCCTCTCTGGAGTGTGATTTTATCCCTTATGGTTCTCTCTTGGTTCCAGTTGTTTTCTCTAGTGATTCTTTGTGCCCACTCACTATCTCTTCCGTATACTTTGTGGAAGTGGATTATCCCAGTCCTCTCTTTAACTTCTTGGAGTCTGATCTCTATCCTTGTGGCTCTACTGAAACTGCTCTCTCCGAAGTCCTTTAATGCTTTACCCAGTCCTTGTTCTCTGTAGCTTTCAAATTATTGACTGTTCGATCCTCCTTGAATATTTCTCTGTCCTTGAATTCAGTAATATTATACTCTCTTGGTTTTCTTCCTATCTTCAACCTTCCTATGTTGTTCCTTTTTTTCCCAAATTCATGGATTTTTCTTTCAAGTACTATTGCATGCCTGCTATGAGACAGGCAATGTGAGAGCAACTGGGGCTATAGAAGTGACTGAAAAAGAAAATGTCCCAGCTTTCATGGATTTGCGTTCTGGTAGAAAGAGAGAGGAAATGAAGGAGGAAACATATGAATAATATAATTTAAAATGGAAAAATATGAAAAGGCAACGGTGTAGAGAGTCACTGGATCAGAGAGAGCTATTTACCTGGCATGGTCAGGAATGTCCTCTCTTAGTGGGTAACGCTTGAACCGAGACCCGAAGAGAGGATATCCTACAAAGACTAGAGGAAGAAGAATCCTGGAAGGAGAAAGAGCATGTGGAAAGGCTCAGACACAAGAATGATGAATCTGATAAGAATGGTTTCCAAGTTTTGTTGGTAAGTGGATTGGGGCAATGGGAAATAAAAATGTGTAGACAATGAGTATAAATTCTTTCCAAAATTTGATTCTGAAAAGAATTGGAGATACGAGGTTTCTTAACCTTCTTTACAACAAAATCATCCAGGACTGAGGGAGGCATTGATGATGCAGGAGGAGATGGTAATAGTAGGAGAAAATTTCTGCAATGTAGGTGCTCTTGGTTGCCTGCTCTCTGTAACTCACATGCCTGTCAATCTCCTACAGCCTCCTAGTGAACTCTCCTCCTGCTAGGTTACTCTATATCCTACCTTCCCTCCCAAATGCCTTCCATCCGATGGATTCTATTTCATATCGGTGGTACCACCATTCTCCCTTTTATTCATGATCCAAGCTCTATAAGGATATTTTCTTTTTCCCTTTTATTCAATATTCAGTAAAAAGCCATTTCCTTTGCTACCTACAAATACTCAGTAGCCAAGGCCTTTCTCACTTATGTCACATCTGTCTCCTTTTTCTGTTAGTACTTCTACTTCTTTGGTTCAGGCTTTCATTACCTCTGGCCTGGACTATTGTACAAATGGCTCTGCCTTCCTCTAGTCCATTTGTATACTGATCCCAGGTATCTTTTTTGGGGGGTAAGGAAGATTGGCCCTGAGCTAGCATCTGTGCCAATGTTCCTCTACTTATATAAGTGGGACACTGCCACAGCATGGCTTGACGAGTGGTGTGTAGGTCCACACCCAGGATCTGAACCCACAAACCCTAGGCCACCAAAGTAGAGTGTGTGAACTTAACCACTAGGCCACAGAGCTGGCCCCCCCGGATATCTTAATCAAAAGGCTTCACTGACTTCAAGTTAGCTGGAGACTCAAGTATAAACACCCTAGCCTGGCAGTTAAGATCCTCCGTGTTCTTTCCACATAGACGCCAAGTACAAGTGAATCATTCACTCTTCCTTGCACCACCTTTTCTACTTCTGGCCTTTTGTTCAAGCTATTCTTAACTACTCACACCCTTCTCTCCCCAAAGGTTTATCCCTCCTAGTTGACAGAATTTCATCATTCTCATCTCATAGTGTGTTATTTTACTACACGTCACTTTCTTCCTTATGTTTTAGATAATTATTTACATATGTTTTCTTCTCCGTTAGTCCCTTGAGGATAGCGCCTACATGATTTTTATCATTGTACCACCCTAAATAATTAACACAATGACTAAATTAAGTATTTGATGATTGACTGGGCCATCTTAATCACTCTCTTTTGCCTCCAGTATCTGTACCTTTAACCTCTTTATGAATATCTAAATATTCAATTGGGTATCCCCACAAAAATACACTGTAGCTATTTAATCAGCCTGTAAAGACTAAATGTATAATTATTCGACACACCCAACCCCACTCTTCCTAGCTATTCCTTCGAAGGCTGTCACTGTAATTAAGGACACTGTCATCCTCTCCGCAGCCTAAACTAGAAAGTTCAGAAGCAGTTCCACTGAGTCGATTGATACTCCTTTTTACAAGTTTCTGAAATCTACCCTTTCTTCGTCTTCCCCTACCACTGCCCAAGTTCAGGACTCACAAAACAGTCAGGATTTCATCACATGGCATTCGTAACTTTCCCTAAGTTGCCCTGTAACGAACCTTTCCAGCCCGGTCTCTGTATTTCTCTTTCTCAGCTGTAAGTTGAGACAGTGACTCTACGTGAGTGACGTAGAGTCTCCACTGTTCCTCCAGGTATTTCTTGTACTTATCTGTACGCATTGTCTTTGTGCTTACTTTCGACTTCTTTTCCCAGCAAAAAACTTCCTTCAGCAATCAGATTATGTTCAGTCCTTCTTGCATTTGGAAGATTTTTTTGGGTTTATGTTAATAGTATATATGTCTATGACTTCCAGTGTTACCGAGCAAAGGCTTGCTGACGAATGCACCTAGAAGCCAACACTATGGCACTGGCTTTTGAGAAAGGAAATCTTTTTATTACGGGGTCAATCGGCAAGGAGCTGGGAGGCAAGGATCTCAAATCTATCTCCCTGATCCAAGATTTAAGGCAAAATTTAAGGTCTTAGGGGGAACAGTCTGGCATGTGAAAATGCTGGCAGGACACGTTTAAATGGCAAGGACTTTAAACTTGGCAGTTTCTGGTACGAAGTGGAAAGGTAGAGTTCAGCACTGGATCTTCCTGGACATTAGAGCCCTCACCTCTGAAAAGGTTCTGGCGTTCAGATTCCGGTCGTGCTCCCGTCTTCCGGTTCCTCAGGGAGGACATGTTGCTTCCAACTGTTGTTTGAGGTTAAGATTTTCTTCCTCTGTGTATGTCCAGATTACAAGACTTGCAACTTTGGCTCTTCTGTGTCTGCAAAACAACTAGACATCCTGTTATGTCCTAGTAGGGCCGGTTTGAACCAGCTTCCTGTGGTTACACCAGCAGATTGTAAATTCAAAATATTTCTTGTTCTTTGTTTGGCCCATGATCCCCTTTCCCAGCATCTAGTGCAATGGTCAAAGATGTTTGTTGATTTGAATTACCTCATCATTTTTGAAGTACTTCTGTATTTATGTTAGAATAAAATATAATTTTAAAATTGTATATTATTTCCTTTAATTTAAACAGTAACTTTTTATTTACCTCACCAGTTGCATCTGATACATATTCTACACCTTCTAAATACAAGTCATTGTGTTTGAGGCTGGTGCTTGTAATAGAAAGAGGTAAAAGGTATTTCCTCTACTTATATGGTAAAACAAAAGGGAAAAAGTGTGTACAATGAGGTTGTGTAGTAGCTTTTACCCAGCTTCATAGTCAATTTTGATCTCTGCATAGCTAATCTTATTTATTGCTGCCTCATCAATTAATATGTCTGAAAATTCCAAGTCAGTAATACCAGTGAACGGTTCAGTAATATCAATGAGGTGAGTCCTATTTGTAATATATTTGGAATGTGATTTAAATATGAAAAAAAAAATCCTTGCTGTTTTTGTCATCAGCAGTTCCGTGGGCCATAGGTAACTCATCTGAAGTGGTTATGCGTTCATAAAGCCAGTGTGATTTACAAGAATACACTCTTAGGCCCTGGTGTAAGAGGACAAAGGCAACATCTGCTTCGCAGGCTTTCTGTCTTACTGAAGGAGACAACCCTGCCGGTCCGACATTATCCAGTGTATGGAATGTCCATGTAAGGGTCTAGAAGTTAATGGGGATTTAACTGTATTTCAAATTTTAATATAATATTAGTATAATACTTTCGTATCATTATCCCATGTGAACTATATATGCACATCCCTGTTTTAAATAATATTTAAGAATTAAAACCAAATCTTGTGTTTATATAGATTTTTATATATACATTTTAAATTATTATATATAATTGGATGTTTCTATTAACTTTAGAAAACAAAATATGAGCACTTAATTCTTATAATTTAACTTAAATTTGTTTTTTTCTCAAGAAAAACAATACTTACATGAAATGGCTCTTAAGGTCCTTATAAAAGACAAGATGTACATTGTGAATTTTCTCTGAATATACTTACGTGTCTAATATCTGCACAATTTAAAAATATGCATACTCTTGTGTTTCTGTTTAAAAAAGTAATAATAAAAAAATAAAACGTTGGGATTTATAAGTATTCCTGAAGAAAGCCCTTTATTTTATGGCCAAATTAGTTCTGAGTTGGGCAGTTGCTCCTAGTGGCCTAGCTTTGGGATTTGGGGCTTTTGCCTTTGGAAATTAAATATTTAATATTGCTTTGTCTGGGCTGGCTTTGAACAGGATCCTTCCTTATTCCGGGGCAATGTCAAAATTCATAGAAGAGCAACAACTCATATTGTCTATTAAAATCAAACCTGACTCCTCCCCTCCCTTCTCCCACTTCTGCCCTGGGGATTGTGACATCATTCCCATCTCAGAACCCCGAGGGTTGTTGTTCATGTTCAAATGAAGTGAGATTAGGGTTCTGGGAGAGAGCAGTCAAATATCTGAGTACTAATCATGCCTGGATATCTGTTATTACTTTTCAGGCAGTGGAATTCTTTGGGCTTGAAGAATTATACCGCAGTCATTTAATGTGAATGTGGACAGAGAATAAAATTAGGTGAATCACAGAGACAATCTGCTTTTTAGAGCATTCTTTGAAATGAAAGACGCATCTATTTAAAGGTTATCTGGCATATGAAAGGGACATTTATCCCCCAAGGAGAGAAGGGAAGTACTTAAAAGGAATAAGACTTTTATTAATATTTTTCAATTACACGTTGCAATCTCTTTATCCTTTTTCCTTTTGTAATTTTCATGTTGACCTGTGTAAGTGCTTTGTCCATGTAACATTCACTCTTTCTGGGCAAGTCATCAGATGGGACGAGTTTATTGAAAAAGAAACAGAATTAAAAATTCAATGACAGAGGTTCAAACAGTGTCTGTTTAGAGCTTATCTTCTCAGCGTCAGGGCTTTCATGGTTATTGGTTGGGGACTTTTGGGATCGGTTCCTTGATGCTCAGGTGGATGATGTCAGCATCAAGGGAAGACATGGCCTTGCTTAACTCTGGGCGCTTCTGATGATTGCTTGTATTTAAACAGTGTGGATATATCTTTTTGACTTTAACATTCAAAAATGATGCATTTTTGTGTTTGAAGTATTCGAATTACAAAAGACAGAATAGCTCCATCAGACAGAATGAAAGAGGCTGAATGAAAGAGGTCAAAAAATGACCAATGGCAAAACAATGACTTTGTATCATATTTGAGTAGACTTTATATCTATTATGATAAACAATATTTAAATAAGCTTCCTTAAAATATTCACTATATTTGGGAGAAAAAATATCATACATAAACTGGAGACTAGACATGAAAATAGAATAGTGTAAATACTACACTTTTTAATCTACAAAACTGAAGAAATATTATATGGCTTGAAAATCCTCATCCAACTCTAAAATCTTATGAATTCAATGAAATGAGAGAAAGACATTAATAATGTGAGTAGAATTTACCTAAATATAAAATATAGAAAATGAACTTGAACCAATGACACTTTTATATATTTTTCTAATACAATGCGAAAAATAGTGGTTATATATCAGCAAAAGAGTCAATTCAATTATCTGTTAACAGAAAGTCTCAGAGATTTAAGAGTATTTATTTTAAAAGATTTCTTTCATGCTGTCTGCCAAAAACAAAGTGTGATTCAGAAGCATTCATTCAGATAATTAAACTTCTTTCTGCTAGAATAATCTAGGATTAGCATGTGATGTGTTTTTGACATCATTTGCCCCTAAAAACAAAGTCCATATCACTATTACAGCTTTCCATTTTGCCAATTTTATTAAGAATATGTATGGCTTAAAAACTTCTTAAGAGTTTTATTTTAAAATTAGCATAAATTTGAAGAATGTTTACTACATTTCTAAATATTTGTTTTTAATTTTAACTTCAACTATATTTTTTATCCAATTTTCTTTTTCAGAGAAATATTTCGTTTAGTAGACTAAAGCTACTTTTCTGTTACTCAGTATGATCATATTTTTCCTTTCTTTCTAAAAAAGCAATTTTTATAGTTTTGGGGCTTTTTAGGCAATCAGGCCACCTTGGTCATGAATAGGTAATTTCTGCCAGTGTGTATCCGCTCTCTACTATGTACAGTGCAGAAGTACCCTAGTTGTATAGACCTTTACACAGGAATATTCCGTTTTCTCTTCCACCTGCAGAGAGAGAAGGTGGCTGATATCCTGAGAAATTCTATAATTTTCCTAGTGTCCCCAAAAATGTATGGTTTTTGCGTTAAATCTTTATATTTCTTTACTGATGTTAGGAAATGTTGATATTCCTAACGAAAATGGGCTAGTAATCACTACCACAGTAAACAGGGAAAATGAGCTGTGAACAGATATAACTTTGCGTAGCAGCCCAGGCTTCACATGAAATTGTAAACCAAACGCACACAACCAAAAATAAACCCCAGTCTCTAGTAATTTTAAATTTCAGCTACAACTCTATTCACAAATTTTCTGTGATTTTTCTTTGCGTCTGACGATTAGCTGAGCGACGGTCAGGGATGATTGGCAGGTGTAACAATTCAAATGAAAATGTTTCACAAATTCCACGTACACTTCTCTTGATAAACCATTTTGAGGAGTGAGTAAACAAAATGCTTCTATTGTTATACAGAAATCTCTGTACCTTGTACATATTTGATCATTCGTGCATCAATGGCATTTTGTAGGCAGGTTCATTCACCAAACTTACTCCTGGTTGTCGGAAAAGTAATAGCAAAATCTCAAAGTCTGGATAAGGTGAATTATTCAAATCAGTCTATGGCCTTATAAGTCAAATTATAACTATGCAGCGCCCGCTTAGTCTGGTGAAATAGAAACACTGCTATGAAAATTACACTTTTTTTCTTTGAATGGCACTAACAATAATGATTTCATCTTTATATTTCTAGTTTGGACTCAAACCATAAAGTGTCAGAATTCAAAAAGTAAAATAATTATAGTAAGAAAATAGCCAAATTTTATTTAGTTTTCTTGTTTCATTCAAATTCAGAATTGCTACTTAACAATGACAATATTTTCAATAAAACTTTACATTTTGAATGTCTGTCTATAGTTCATCTATAAGAATGGTGCTAATAAATAAAAACTATAATAAGTACTATTCATTTGACTTTCATAAGAATAGAGGTAAATCATTACAGATCGCAAATGACAGAGGAGAAAATTGGGGTGCCCACAAGTTAAGTCAGGTGGCAGGCTCACACAGGAAATAAATAGTGGCTAAGCTAGTATAAAAACATCAATCTTCTGACCTCTAATGCAGGGCTTTCCACAACTGCGGTATGATTAATCAATACCAGGAAGCGAACTAAGTATCAAGAAAGATCGTCCATTTGTATCAGTCTTTCCTTTATGTGGTCGGAATCTAAAATACCAAGAACATAAGGAATCAAAAGTTGGAAGCTTTGCCTATTTTAGTGACTATTGAACAATCTTTTCTTTATTATTATCGGGAGATTTGATGATAAACACAGACATTTACTAAGCCCAAATTTGTGAACTACTTTGTAGATATTTTGCTAACACGTGGAAAATAAGTTCTTTCTCTTAGCAACTTATTTAGGTTGTCTTTTATTTTTACACTAAGAGCACTCAGATATGCTCTGAAATATGTATTGCCTTATGGATTGCAGTTGGCAGAGGCTGTTAGTGTTAAAGATTCACACATTTCAAGTAAGATTGGATACATTTATATTTGTGTCAGGGAAGGAAAAAAAGGAATCTAAGAACTTAAATGTAATCCAAAGGCAGAATCGTGGCGTTTGGCCCAACAGATAGCAGCATCGTTCCCTGTTGAGGTTCTTTTTTTCTAAAGCTTAGTTTTCCAACCAAAGTTTTGGCAAGCAAAAGTTCTTTTTTGTGTGTTGGATATATTCTACTTTAACATCTTTGACTTCAGAAAATATAGTCATGGAGATCAAGCAATTTAAATCTAAGGTGGGAGAAGGCATTTAGTAGAGAAGCAAGCATTCCCTCAGTGCTGTTGGTATTCAGAATGCATCTTCTTTTGCAGTTTACTCAAATAATTTCTCCAGGATGTGGGAACTTCCTTTGCATCCAGCTTTGCTTTAGATATGACATCATATCAACAGTGACACGACTTGTTTACAAGAGGGTGGTATAAACAGCAAATGTTCATCCTTAAAACAGCTTTCTTGTTGAACTTCAACAGAAAAAAGGAGAATAAATGTAGAAGGAAGAGCAGAAGGAGATAATGTTTAACGTGTAGAGTAAAACCTAAGGCAGAGGAGAAAGTACCAGATGATGTCTTCATGTATTTGCTTTATAAAAATGATTATTCTTTTTCATATCTAATGAAGGATCTTCAAATTGTAGATGGTCTTCAATGTGGAAGGTTATATGCGGCCTATTATAGTGTGCCTTAATATTTCAACATATGACCTGGTTTGAAATTAGCTAAATGCAAGAAAGAACCTGTAACAAGGGAAGAGAGAAAGATAGAGAATATGAGCACCGAATACCTGCTCCAACCTGACTTAGTCAATTTTCTGATCTAGAATGTTGTAACAGTCACTCTGAAGGAATTCTAGTTATAGCAAAGCCCCTCCCATCTTTTTGATCTTGTCTTAACCTTATTTCTTTTTCCATAAATAAGGATGGTTTACATAACACATTTCAGATCGTACCTGACCATGTTGCAAAATATTAGTTTGCTTCTTGCATGAGAAATATTATTTAGAACCAAGTAAAAATAAAATAAGCTAAATTTTAACCCTTTGAAACATCATATGGATTATGATTGCTAACTTTACTCTGGTGTTGATTAAAGATCTAAATGATTATGATCCCTAGACGTGGGAAGCCTTAGGAGTATCTACTGGAACACCATGTTCTGGAGGAAGAGGGCTCTGCCAGAGCTTGCTGGGCTTCAGTCCATAACAGAAAGTTATCTGGGTAAATGGAGTGACTATTGTGGATACAGTGCCATGGCTTTTGCAGTCCGGTTTCTTCCAGGTTTCTTGGGAGATGTACTTGGGCTTTGTGAAATTGTGGAGTAATTGAAGGTGTATAGTACATGATTTTTGTCGTTAACACTTGAACTTGAACCCCGGCACTGTCGGTTACTAGCTGGCAGGTGGCCTTGCACAAGTAATTCAACCTCTCTGAATCTCTATTTCCTGATCTATAACACTAGGCTAGTATTGCCTCCTTTATAGGAATGTTTTAATATTAGATAATGCATTAAAGATACTTTAGATACTATTAATTCCAAGCCAAATGCCAGTTGTCATTGTTGTGTGGAATGAGTCATAGAGGTTTCCTCAGCATTCTTCTCAAAGCCTGGTCCCTACATTCCAGCTAAAAGTTCCTTGAAGATAAGGACCAGATTCTGAAATCCTGTTGTGTTTTTTATAGTACGGAATATACACATATTGGGATTTCAGATTTGGATTGCTTCTTGGTATCAAGTATCCAGATTCCTTGGAGTCAGTAAGACAGAGAAAAAACAAGAGTGATTGTGTTATTATATGTGTCATTGGTCATGTTTTTCCTTTTAAACATTTATGGAGTCTCTAATATGTACAAGGCCTCAGGCTAGACACTGTAGGTTATGTAAGGATAAATATGGACTCCTTTCCCTAATAAATACAACCTAGAAGAAGAAATATATATATTTCTAGTGGAGGGAGTTAACATGTAAGGCAGAATAAATAAATGAATTAAGTGCTAAATAGATGAACAAGACACATATTGTAAGAAATCAGCAGGAGGAGTGATTACTTTGATAACATGAAAGAAGAGGGTAAATGTCAGGAAAAGATGGTGAAATAGGTAGGACCCAGGTAGGACTGTAATAGCTTGAGAGATAAAAACGCAGATAGGAAAATGTACAGCATGCCCAAGGGCAGGGATCCATAACTATCATTGGGTTTGTGTAAGGAACTATTAGTAGATAGGTGAGGGATGCTAAAATATAGAGTGAGAAATCCTTCATAAATCTTTTTTTTCTCTTAGCCTTATTTCTAGATATTGATGAAGATGTTTTGGGGAAATTCCAACTTAAGTACATGTGAACAAATGAATAACTAATTTTTATTAAAAAAAAAGAGCTATGGACTAATTTTACTCAGTGTATAGTAACAAATGTTATGTTTCCATTTTGATTTAAAATGATGAGGATGATGGCTAAAAATAAAATGAACCAAGTTTTATGCATGTTGCATTTTAACAAGTTGGATGTCTCATTGGAATGCACTGCCTTCTTGCTCCACATTTATTTTTGGAATTTAATAAGGCGCCTGTCATATCTGCCTCAAGGCTAAAAAACATCATGGGGGAAAAATCCAAAGTACTGTCATGTTTGAGTGACATGGAGCCAATTTTATTTTATTTCCGTTTCATGGAGGGGTGGCTGAAATTAGCCGGCCTCCCTTCTGAAAAGGCTTTGCTATACCATCTGCTCTAAAGGCCTTGTGTTGGTTAACTGGTAATGACATTGCCCAGTGACATTTGTCAGGTGGATTTGACTCAGAAAACCAGTAAAAGATTTTCATTAAAAAATTAACTCTGTGCATTTTACTGCAAAGCTCATTCTCATGATAGATTCTGGTACAGTGCCACACATCTCCAGAAGTGGGTCTCATTACCTGAGAAACTTGGGAAGGTAATAGCTTCTTTATTTCTTCTTTGTGCTCCCAGAGCACATAATTAACATACTGACTCATTTAGCTCAATTCTCCATAGGACAAGGCTGTGTGAATACAATGGAGACTTCAGAGAAACTGTGGCAAACAAGTATGGTTTCTGATTCATCCAGGGTGAGGGAAAACCTCTGCCGTTTACTGCTTCTTTCTTTTGAGTAGATGTTTACTACAATGTGACTTTAAAAAATAGAACCATACTATGTTAGGATTTAAATGGAATCATAATATTTTAAAGAATTTCAATAATATCAGGAATCACGGAATGATCTTGCTATTGCTGAGTTATTTACAAAATTGGAAATCATGGTTGACTGAAGGATCTGTCTGAGGCATAAAAATAAACTGTGTACTATTCAATAGGTGTGCTGTTGGAATAACAGGGATAAGCGCTTCAAATTTTTATGCTAATTAAATCAGAGTTTAGGTCCACTTTTTTAGTAGTGACTATGGGGAATATGTTAGTTAAATAATATGAACTTAAAACATATAAACAGAGTACTGTTCTGTCAAATAATATGTATGAACAAAGTCAATGATTTGTAGCTAGACAGCTCTTCCTACCTTCATTATTTGGAATTTCCTACCTTTTGGGTAAAAGGAAAAGGAATAGCGACTCTGAACTAGTTTTTAGTGAGTTTGCGCCTTCTTGGGCACAGAGAGAAATCATGAGCTCTTCTCTAAATCCCAGAAGACCTGTGAGGTAGGATTGAGAATTGAGTTTGTCTTCAAACTATGGATTGTTTGTTGGGTGGGTAAGTAAGGGGCTAGGGTGCCACTGCAGGACAGTTTAACCCTGAGATTGTGCGGCTACACTCAATGTAATTCCAACTGTGTGGGTTGGATCAATCCTTAATTGCATAGAAGATAATCTAGTGGTAAGAGCAGGTCTAAGCCATTAGCTATCAAGCCACCAGGTAAGAAATAAATGTGAAATATGAGATAGCAAAATGAGCTCTGCCCCATGTCAAAGATGCTCCACACTTTAGCATTCTCAAGGAAACATGTATCATGAGATGTGAACTGTCTTTTGACATGCTGGCACTCAACGTTTTATTTTCCTTTCTGATTGGAACTCCAAGGCAATATTGTATAGATTCCCTAAAATATTCTGAAAGCTATCAAGAAAGCAATTTAGCATTTTTTTGGTAAACAATGAATTTAATGTAAATAAATGCCATTCCTTGGAGAGACTATACCTCTTGATTATAGCTTGACTTCATCTTATTTTACACAGGCTATCTCTTGGGGGCATAATTTTTCAAAGAAACAGAAAGCTTTATTGGCTGTTTGATTTAAATATTTATTTGGTTCCCCCAACACTTTATTCCTTAACTGGTCATTGACAACTGTTGCTGAAAGTGGAAGTTGGGTGGGGTGGACTATCTTCAATTTAATGAAAGATTTAACGTAAATTCTCCTGAAGAAAAGTAATGGGGCAACTTTTAAAATATTTCAATTTTAGTAAACAATTAAATTTCATATTTTAGTGGTTATCCACCAAGAGATGAATCATTCTGAACAGATCGAAGTCTTTAGTCCATGTCTCTAGTTGAAAAGTCCATGCTTGGGACTGCTTTTTTTAACTTAGATGTGTCACTAATGATATTGCCGTGGAATTGTGTAATGCTATTCCCATGAGCAGCTCGGAATAGCTCCCAAGCTTGCAGTCTAGTCTTTATTCCTGGAGCTAGCAAGAGGAGGTTGTCATGGAGTTAGGGGGGAAATAAGCAGACTCAATTTGTGTTTTAGGTGAGAGGATACTGTCTTTCTTCTGTAAAATTTTGGAATTAGGCTGTGCTACAAGGGCATTAGTCTGAGAGCTTAACACAGAGTATTCTACACATGGGGCTCGATTCAGTTTGTTGATAATGGTGAGACTAATTCCATATTCACATCCCAAACGTGAGATCAGTGGCCATCCTTCAGTTCTTCTCTCACAAACACAGGGACTTCTCTTTTTCTCTTCACAAAGAGTAATTTTGCCTACAACCAAGAATGGTGAGTGATACAATCATCTTCCTTGACAGAAAGGCACTATGCTGACTTTGCAAATGTTATATACTCGCTCTTTCTCTTTTGGGTTTTATTTATTTTTTCACCATTTCCCTTAGCATTTCAAAGCATCCAATTGATCTGAGGTTGAATCCCAGATCTGCTACTTACTAACCTAAGCAAGTAAAATTGCAGTGTTGAATTAGTAGAAACACTTCCTTAAATTTTTGTAGAAGAAAATTACTCCATAAAATGAGTTTGGGAGCTCATTTGAGTATAAGTATTTCTGGAGCTTGAGTCCACCAGTTTTATTCTTATAAGTGTTAAGGTTCTTAATTAGGTTTTTTTTTAGTTTGAATTTTTATTTCATTGAGAACTGAAAAAAAAATTTTGCTTGGTTACCTGGAAACCATCTTATGATAAAGTATTCTGCTGTGGCTTCTGGGTATATTATCATTATCTTTTTCTATTGCTTTCTTTCCAGATGATATTTCTTTTTGTATTTTATTTTATTTTATTTTATTTTTTGGTTAGGAAGATTGGCCCTGAGCTAACATCCACTGCCAGTCTTCCTCTCTTTTGTATGTGGGGTGCCACCACAGCATGGCTTGATGAGCAGTGCCTAGGTCTGCACCCAAGAGCTGAACCCATGAACCCTGGGCCACCAAAGCAGAGCATGCAAACATAACCTCTACACCACTGGTCAGGCTCCTCCAGATGATATTTCTTTAATGTTTGTGACCCAGAGAGAAATAATTAAAGCTTCATACATATATGAAGCACTAGTGAAAGCAAAGACTATAAGATGGTATAGCATGCTGTCAGAACAAAGCTTTTCCAGGCACTTGAATAGAAAAGGATGGTTGGTCTTCATATGGTACCTGACAGTCAGCCTTATCTTCATATTGCAAGTGTTATTTAGTTTTGGCAGAATAATACCAATCCATCACATTAAAATGAGGATGTTAATCTAAATTTTAGAAATTGCATAGTTTTATATTTAAAAATTTTATAGTTGCCCAAGGACATAAACTTATGAAACCTAATTTTATGTTTATGAATTCGTATTTATATTTGTAATATAAAACAAATAATTATTGATAAATATTAGGAGACAGAGGGAATGTTTCTCTTTTTAAAAAAATGTCTTTTAAACTAATAAAATTTGAGAATACTTCCCGTATATTATGATGAGGATCATGACAATGATGATGACGATGATAATATCTAGGACCTATATCTATAACCACAAAAAAACTAAGAGCTGGCTGTAAAGTTACTAAGTGTTATATTTAATGTTTTTTTCCTGATTTTCCAAGTGTGAGCTTTATTTCAGGAATATTGCTTTTTTTTTTTTTTTTTGCTGAGGAAGATTCGTCTTGACCTAACATCCACTGCCAATCTTCCTCTTTTTATATGTGAGCTGTCACCACAGCATGCCCACTGACAGGTGAATGATATGGGTCCACGTCGGGGAACCAAACCCAGGCCACCAAAGCAGAGTGCACTGAACTTAACCACTAGGCCACTGGGGCTAGCCCAAGGAATCCTGCTTTTAAGGAAGTCTTCCAAAGAAATTTTTCTATAGAAACACGGAAAAACTCTGTTGTATCATACAACACTAATAGTATTCATGCTGGAAGTCAGATTATAGCCCTAAAATGTTGCTATTATATAAAACAGTCATAAGTAAAAATGACTAGCTTACTTCAAAACTACTGTGCTTCAGAGTCACATATTAATTTTAGATGTAGAAAGGCCTAGAACTGAATTCTGTCTTTGCTTTTGATTGATACACTTTGTAATCTTGGTCACGTTATTTAACTCAGGTCATTTTGAGTCTCTTCCTCTGTAAAACTAAGGCCGACAGGCTACTTGGAAGATCACTTGGAGCATTCTGTCTGGTAAGTGTCGAAGGTCCCAGACTGGGCTGTTCCATGTTGGGCTTTCACTCACTGTTCAGCCTCCTCCCATTCTGCCTCTATCATTCCACAGGTGGAAGTGCCTTCTCCCTTTCCCTTCAATATCTTATCTCCCGTACACCTCCTGCTGGAGGCACGGCAGAGCTGGGCACCATATGCCTAAGAGCAGTGTATCTCAGAGAGCAATCTGCCGTCACCTTAGCAGAGGGTCTTACTTTTCAGGTTTAAACATTTTTTTTAATCCCTTCTTAAAAACTAAATTAGTCAAACTAGTCAAAGTGCAATCTGTGCGCCATGACTGAGCTCTGCACATAACGTAGCATCCAAGGCAGTCACAACTCTTTTCCTTCAGACTCAAACATTAAAGTGTTAACTGACTGGCATAGGTGGTCTCTTTGATATTGTCCACATTGCAATCCTCTTACTTACTTTGTGATACACCTGGATTATGTCTTAATTACTACTGAGTGGTGACATCTTTCAGTGTTTGCTTTTTTGCAGCTGTGATTCATAAGCAAGGAGAGACCATTCTTTCTTTAAAAAAAAAATTGAAATTAAGAAAAATACCTGGTGCTGAATATGGTGACCCAGAATGACAAAGGTGTGCATGGCTCGTTTATAAATCACTTCTTTCATTTTAAATGCTACTTGATTCTTTCGAAAGAACAAACATTTTACATCTTCTTTTTAACTGAGGAATAAATAGAAAGTTTTCATAAATGAATTCTAACTGGTTACCTGTTTAGAAAAGTTGAATTACTCTATTTGACAAAACAACATTAAATTATTTTTTATGGCTAGTTATATTAACCTTCAATTTATGTTGCTTTGAAAAATGTATGGGTGCACTGAAGTTGGCCTTACAGATGTGTGTGGAGCATTTTAAGATCCAATTTAAAGACAACTAGGAAATGTTGCAAACAAATTTCTGAGAAGTAAGCACTGGCTAGGAGTTCTCAGCTGGCCTGTGTATTTCTGGTTTTTCCAGGTGGCCAACAGATGCTTCTATTTGGTTTTGTAAAGAGTGGACTACCTCTGAAGTACCCAATTTCAACAGTAAATTTTTGATTTTAAAAAGAATTTTGGAAGGATAATTGTGGTTCCTAGGAGACTTTTTTAAAAGGTGAATTTAGAAATTCGCAGTAAAAATATATACAAGCCAAAGAAGTATGTCTATAAGTTACGTCAAGTATTTAAATATGCCTATGTGGAAGGGGTATTTAAATTAAACTGAGTGGAGAAAAACGATTTCTCTAGAAGTTATTCATATAAAGGGCTATGTGACATAAACTTCAGGGATAAATTTAATATTCATTGAATGGCTCCATTCTAAAAAAATAATCTACTTAAATTTTGTCTTTTTAAAAATTTAATCTAGTATTATCAAAGATATTACAAGATGTGTGTCTTGATGTGAAATCAAGTTTTCCCCAGGTAGGAAGAATCAAAATCTAGTTGGGCAATGAAAATCATACAATGTGATCAGTGGGCCTGGACAAGTTTAAAATGATGGAAGATCAGATTTTTTTTTTCTTTTGTGGCCACTGAGAAATGACAGCATATCTCAGCAGCAAGGCAACGGCATATTCTTTCATTCTAAATATTTGAGTTATTTCCAGTAGAAGATTGAGGTTTTCATAGACACAGATGTGGATTCTAAGCTCTAGACACAGATACAGTAAACTAGAAACAGTGGTAAAGAAATGACCTAGAGAGCCAGTCCTGTCTAGTAGTTAAAATTTTGCACTCACCACTTTGGTGGCCCAGGTTCATGTCCTGGTCGCAGAACCACTCAGCCCATCTGTTAGTAGCCATGCTGTGGTGGTGGCTCACATAGAAGAACTAAAAGGACTTACAGCTAGGATGTACAACCATGCACTGGGGCTTTGGGGAGACAAAAAAATGACCTAGAACCATGAATGTAAGTTAACAGGAGCTGACCCCAGGGCAGAGTGGTTAAGGTCACATGCTCTGCTTCAGCAGCCTGGGGTTCTCCAGTTTGGATCCTAGTTGCAGGCCTACGCACTGCTCATCAAGCCGTGCTATGGTGGCATCCCACACAGAAGAACTAGAATGACTTACAACTAGGATAAACAACTATGTACTGAGGCTTTGAGGAGGACAAAAAAAAAAAGAGGAAGGTTGGCAACAGATGTTAGCTCAGGGCTGATGTTGAAGTTGAACTTTCCAGAACTTTTAGAAAAGAGGAGAGAATTGCTGTACTTTGTAAAGTTTGGTTTTCATGTTTCTTTTTATTCTCAATAATCTTTTTGTTAGTTGCCAATTTAGACTGAGAAATTGAAGCACTTCTGGTATAACATTTGTCAAAGGCCTACTCTGCCCTTAATTCCTTATTGAACCAGCATTTCCATTTGACAGAAGAGGAAAGCAAGGGGCAGAGGGTTAAGTGTCTTGCTCAAAGTCACCCAGCAAAACAGTGGCAGAATAGGAACAAGGTCTCAGATCATCCGACCTGAGGTCTAATGATCTTTCCATTAAACTTCGATTGCCATTTTGTGCATATTAGTGGCAGGCTACTATATCTTTTCCTAGAGAGAAAAATACACTGAATTGCAAAGTTTAAACTGTGCTGTTAAAGGGAGAACCAGAGAAGGTGAGACTTCTCACTGAGATCCCAAATATCCAGGGAGGTAGAATTTAGATGAACACTGGGGAGATTGGATATTCTTTTGATAATAGAAACATAGAAATGTGATATTAATCAGAGAAATATGAATTGGGAACCCTTTTTGGGGGTTTTGAAGTCAAATTAAGTTAGATGAGTGTAAAGTAGAGAAAGCCTTTCTCAAGGAGCCTGTAAATTTAAAGAAAAGTATTGGCAAAGTGAAAATTTGCAGGAATTAATAAAACAAACCTAGCGTAAAGTTTTCTATGTTTTAAAAACAATTCACCTAGTGAGTAAATGTAGTATAGACAATGAGTTTTAAGCCTCATTCATTGGAGTTTCTAACCATGTGACCACAAATCTCTACTGCCACCTCGTGGTTGTATGCATATATCAGAGACAGGCTCCAGTGAGGAATATTAACCTTTGAAATGCTGAGAAGTACAGTACAAGAGGTCTGGTGGTAGATAAACTGTTTCTGAACTCAGAAACCAAATAGTTCAGGGGAACACGATATACTTCTAGAGTTTACTAGCCAACTCTTACTATAGCAATTCAAGAACCCCGTAGGTTTGGAGCACAAAGCTAATTCACAGACATCACAGGATGAAAGCCATGAGCAAGAATAGGAACTAAATTTCACTTCAGATTCTTTTGTGTTCATGGTAGAAGACATTCTCTTCTTAAGCAGATCCTAAACACCAACACAATTTTCATCTGAAAAATACATTTTAATTTATTCTGTAGAAAGCAATGAGAAAACAGTCTTGCCAACGGAAATTCTGTTGGTGTGTGAGAATGGAAGGCTTCCAGTTGCTTCTTCACATTTAGCTACATTCTCAGAACTGACCAATGGTGTTTCTGTCTGGAAGTTGAGTAGTTACTGCAGATTGTAAACCAGCTGTACTGTCAGCCCTGAGCTGGGTCTAAATTAGCACATCAAAAAATATCGGATTCTAAAATGATCAGTTATTGAAGCTCTGTATGTGATAGTTAATGTGTCTATAAAACTCATTAACCCAGTGAAGCTACCTAATAGTCAACAGTTGATCAAAAATTTTGTCTGTCTTTAGATAATTTCTCTTTAGTTGCCAAGGATCTTCCTGTTTTAATGCCAGTGGCAGAAATGGGATTAATAGATCAAAACAGTACAGATGACAACAAAAACAAATCTAAAATTCTACTTTATCATCCTAGAAATATTTAAAAACTTCAAAACTTGTATTATCACTTATTGTATATTTTATAATGTTTAAGAATGTTTGTAATATATCTTTGCACTAAAAAAAGTCTGTACCAATGACAAGTTATGTGATTTGGGAAAGTTATTTAACCTCTTTCCTTATATGCGTGACGAAGATAACATCAACATTATAAAGAACAAACAGAAGTCATAGAAGTAAAATGCCTAGTGTGCTTCTCCGGAAGAGTGTGTGTGTGTCTGTGTGAAAAAAATGTAAAAATTCTCTATTTATTCAACATAAACATCTTGAGGTCTCATATATTTTTTTAACTTTAAGATGGTGGGAGGCTTAAGCATTAATACAAAAAACTGGTGCAAAGTATTTTATTTGTGGAGAATATTGATGCAGAAAGGAGTAAGGAGGAATAAGCTTGTCCCAAGAGAGCTTTTTGCTAAGAGCAGAGTATGAAACCAAGCTTGCAAGGAACACCCAAACAAACAAACCCTGCCAGTGTCTCAGGAAGCCAGCCAGCTTGCCTCAGTAATTTTCACTGTGCACCAGTGATTTCTCAGGCAATTTTTAGAGCCTTTTTGAAATTGGTCTCTGAATTATGCTCTAATATAGCTCTGCTAATGAAAGCCCTCCTAGAATACAACCTCATTAGCTCTCACTTTTTTTTGCTAATCCACAAATTCTATCCTTCTTGGTGGACACCTGGTGGTCCCCCTCCCCTCTCCATATCTCAGCAGAGATGTAATTGCCAAGGAGTGGAGCGAGGTTTCATATTACCTAGACGTGTGGCTTATACAAACTCTTCCATGAGATTGTCTGTTGTCAATAATTAAGAGCTATCAAAACACTTGGCTAATTTACACTTGATAATCTGAAATGAGGGTCCCTGTGATCACCAGCTTCTGTTTTATTATTTAAATACACATAGTGCACAAAGCAGACTGAGCCCTCAGCAAGCCAGATCAGGGAAAAGATTGGCTTTTCAGCAAACAGGATGTAGCCCAAAGGTTAGGACGAGGCAGAACAAACACAGCCCAGTGAATGGTCTTTATTGCTGAGGAGCTGCCCAGAGCAGGTGGGATTTGAGAAGCTCTTTTGAACGCTGAGATGACGGGACCTGGCAAGATTTAATTGGCAAGCTGTTGTAGTCAAAGGCAGAGACCATGAAAATGGGCATGCATTTTGGATTTGAGTAGAGAACCAGAGCAGTATTTCAAAAGGAATGATTCTTGGAAATAATAGGAAATCGCTATATATTGACTGAAAGAAATAAAAAGTGTTAACTTTTAGAAAATGCAAACTCTCAGTAAAAAATAAAGACAGACAATGTAGTCTGTATGTAAACAGTGAAAAACATTTGGTGAAAAAACAGTTCAACTTGCATTTTCAGCAACATTACCTTAGCCTGGGGTTGTCTACCTAACGAATCTGATTATTTGGACAGAATTTAGGGCTTTTATGATTTTCCTAATTCCAGTTTATGAGATGAGAGATCAGTGGTGTAACTGAAGATGTTTGTTACCAGTATTTTCAGATTATTTTATGGGTTACGACACATGGTACATACTGAGGGAAAACAATTTGGATAAATTGTTTTATACATAAACAATAAAAATTGTTTTATACATATGGTGTAAATCCCATAAAATTTTTTTGGTAGTAAGTCAGGATATATTATTTGAATCTATCTCATAAGTAAAATGCTTTCTTATAATGCCATTTAAGCATTTCTTTAGCTAACATGCTTTGAGTGAAATCTGGGACAAAATAATGTGTATTAAACTCTGCTAGAGAGTAAGAGTGTGACAGAAGGTGTGATTTTTGATGAGACGCATTTCCTGGGTTTGAAATAATGTGCCAGCATGTCCGAGGGAGGCCGATGTCCTATGGAAAGTGTGTATAGGAGATTGGAAAGGCAGGTAAGTTCAGATTCACTTATATGGATTTCAAGTGAAAGTGCCGCTGGAAATTTTAGGTCAGCCCTACAGTTAGAATCAGGATTACCGTTAGTTTAAGTTCTAACCAAAATAATTAGAAAATATGCTAATATTAGCTTAGTGAGCAGGGAGAACGTGGGTCCTGTGGAAGTCCAAGTCTTTGTTACTTTTTACCTAGTCATATGTTTTCCTCAGTTTTCTTAACCTTAGAATTTGAGAGATTATACTCATTTTCTTCAGAGAAGGAGATCATTTTAAAAGTCCAAGTAAGAGTTTCAAGTTTCAGTACTCTCCTTTGCTGGACTGCCCATGAGTCTCTTCACTAAAATCGTACCTCTCCATCATCATCCAGCATACGTGCCTTCTCAATGACCTTCTGGCTGTAAATAAGCTAGAGTTCACTTCTCAACTCCCTAAGTATCATTCTTTGGGAATTTATTCCTTTTTATCCATGTATAGATATTTGTGTACTTATAAATCTCCACAATCAGGTTGGTCTGAGGACAAAATTTGTTTTAACTCATGGGTGCTTTGCAAACCCCCTCTGTGTCTGGCCGCTGCTGGCCGGTCAACCTTTCTTTCTTTCCATATTCTCCTTCCGTTTTACATTCCAGCTCTGCTAAACAATTGGTTGAGCTCTGCACACTCAGTTCTCTTTTCTTGGGTTGTTCTTTCTCTGCATGTTCCCTTGGCTAATTCCTTCTCAGCCTTCAGTTCTTAGCTGAAGGCTCCCTTCCTTTGCAAACCCCTCCCTGATACTCTCCTCATATTCATGTACAACTTAATGACCCTGCTCTGTATTCTCAGAAAATTATCTTCTGTGGTCATGGTTAGTATTTCACACTCTTGTTTTTGCTTGTTTTCTTGTCTGTCCCCTTATGCAGAATTTCCTCTCTCCTTGCAATGAGAATCAATCATATAGCATGTGGTCAGTGTTCAGTAAGTATCAGGGGACAGATGCATGGAAGCATCATGAGAGTTGGGAGGTATTTTGTTTGTTTGTTTGTTTTTGAAAAAGACTAGCCCTGAGCTAACATCCATGCCCATCTTCTTCTACTTTATATGTGGGATGCCTGCCACAGCATGGCTTGAAATCCAAACCAGCAAACCCCCGGCCGGCAAAGTGGAACATGCAAACTTAACCACTGTGCTACCAGGCCGGCCTCGGGATTTGTTTTTTTGTGTGTCTCTGTATCCTTGGTGCTTGAAACAGCGCCTGGTCCATCGTAAATCTTCAATAAAATAGTTGCATGAATAAACGAATAAATGAATGGAAATACTGTGCATTATAAAAATCAAACAATTGGATACTAAGAGGTTGTATCATAAATGATAATTATAGCTGAATAGAAGTACTAAGAATTTAAATGATGACAGAAAGATAGATGGGAGTAAGTGGAGCTTAATATTTGGAAGAGGGCAAATTAAAGAGCAGAAACGAAAAGGGATGATTGCATACTAGCGGCTGCTCTTTGCCAAATAAGCCCTTATTTGCTGAAAGTTTACCTTAGCATTTCAGCAGCTGACAATAATAAAAGGAGTAAGAGATATGAAAAATTACATGCCATTTCACAGTCACTTCTGTGCTTTGTCTGTTTGCTCCATTGTGATGGTTCAGATGGTTCCATTTGACCCCAACCTCTAGCTGTTCCAAGCTCAGAACCAATATTTATTGCCACATATGGGCTACGCATGGCAGCTGCAAAATCCAGATGCCAAGCTTTGGAATGTATTTTTACAGCGGCACCATCTGGGGCTCTGGCCAGCCTTCTTTATTGTCTCTTGAATGTTTACACTAATAGCTTTGCTGGGCCATGGCACTACCTGTGGGACATGCTGAGGGTCAGGCCGTTTATGAGATCCTCTTGTCATTCTGGTTAGAATTTCCCTTTAAACGACTCTCACACGCTATCAACTTATTCCTCTTAATGTATCTGCAATGTCCTACAGAAGTAATAAAACAGGTGGTCATTGAGACTCGGAAAAAAGAGGACTATTTTCACAGCACTGGGTTGGGATGGCCTTTGTGGATCCTCAGCTGCCCATTTGTGAATTTGGGGAAAAATGTGAATAGTCTTCTGATTTATTGAATGTATTATTTAATACGTTTGTCATTGAAATGGAAGGCATACCTTATGACAGCCCTTTATCCAACTTATTGAAATAGCATATTGATCTCTAATTGAGGTGATAATGCTCCACAGCACAAGTAAACAGTATTTTAATTCCTGCAAAATTGAAAAAAAGGGTTATTTCTCAGCAATCAATGGACTAAGTTGTTTGAAGATTCACTTGGATAAAATGACTATTCGTGAACCTTAGAATGATGATTTAAGAAATTTCTCGAAGGTGAAGCAAATTGATTCAATATTTTGAATTGCAATAAACCCATCATTTTAAATGAAGCAATGCAGTGCAAAAAAGATTCAGCTCAAACAGTAACTTAGTGTGTTATATCCAGCAAGAGGGATTGGCTCTGGGAATTTAAATGACTTACCCAAGGTCACACAGGCCATAGATGCAGAATGGAAGTGAAGATGAGGTTTGTACAATTATTTGATGACAGTAGGACTGACAGGAGAGTCAATCACGATAATCGAGTGCCTGAAATGATGAAATGACCTAATAATTGTGCAGTGTCCCCTTCACTTTCATTGCTCTGATGCTTGTGCTGCCCCGGTGAGTAACCTCACCTTTTGGTGGGTACCTTTGAGGGTAGAGGATGTGGAGCAAGGCCACAGCCAGACCGGGAACAGGAAGCAAACTGCCTTGGTTTGACCTCTTTGAAACCTCTTCCTGGTAGCTGGGCTTCATGCGAACTTCACTGAGAAGGTGCCAGCCCCAAATTAGTGATGAAATGAGGCACTCCCAGGCTCATGGCTTCTAATCGGCCTGTCACACATCTCAGGAGATATTTCAGTGTGAAGAGAGCATATAGGAAAGCAATTCAGTAGGAGATCTGCCTCTGCTTTCTGTGTGTGCAGTTGAGACGAGGTGTTTCATTTTAAATAAAGCCGGGTGGGAAGACAGACAGGACTCTCATGCATGCCTGTACCCAAGTGGCAGATGTGTGCTTGGAGAACGCACAGGAGGTTCGAGAGCAGCCTTACAAGTTACGTAGCCACTTAAGAAAACAGCGATGATTAGATTCAAAGGAAGGATGATATTCTCTCCAAAGACACTTTAAATAGGAATGAGCTGTTAAAGCTTTTCTGTAGACTGAGAATAGACCTTTTTAAGTGATGTTTAGTCTTGGAAAGAACAAGACATATTGCTGCGCTGTGTTGTCAGTTCTCCAAGGAAATGGCTTAAAAGGGAGCTTTTATGGTTGTTTAATCCTTTGTTCTGGAGAATCTGTGCTTTTATATAGAAGAATATATCTTATTCAAAAATGATGACACTATTACTATTCATATATCAGCAGTAAAACAACAAGATAACAGACATATATGCTCATATATGCATGGGTGTGTGCATATTATTTTAATTGATTCATTACCTCAGTTGGAAGAAAGTCAGTACAACTATGGCAAAACTTCTGGTGGTTCTGTTGTGGAAGGATCGCATTTCAGATTTCGTCTTTGTGTGAATGAGATGGTAGAAAAGTTTATAGTACTCTGAAATACCCTTGCACTGATGGACACATTCTCAGGCCTGCTGAAAAATAGTGCTTAAAGCTGCTCACCCAGTAATTTTCAGCACTTCAATTTTGTACATTCTTTTTCTTGGTGGAAAATAAATATTTCATAAAACTATTATGGTTGGAAACAAATACATCACCAAATCCATTATTTCATACAGTAGTTAGAGGATATCTTTAAGATGAAGCTCAAGCAAACAGATATTCTCAAGTGAAGCAGGAGATTATATGTGGTAGATAGTGTCCAATGATTGAAAAACACATCAGAGGATGCTACCGTTTTGTCGTTGTTTTGAAATGGAAAAATGGCAACATTGTGATGCTTAAATTGCTAAAGATATACAAGAGGTGAAAAAGCAGTGAGTTAAATGATCAGTTGGAACCAGGTTTTTATTGCACAAAGTACTCACAAAAGAGTGCTTGTGCTGATAAGCGTACTGGGAGTTGTGCATTCATGACAAGAGAGCATTCTCTCCATAAAAGTCTTTGGATGGACCTTGGTTATATATCCTTGTAGCTCATAGATTACTAGTGAAGAAACCCTTGGGAGTTCTTCTGAAGGGGCTGGCTTCAAGTTGAACTTGTAAGTGGAGAGTAAGCATACCTCTCTTAGACACACACACAAAATCCAAATAAATATAACAAAAAAACTCCCTAGAAAAAGCATTAAAAATATCTCTAAAAGCTACTTGAGAAGTCAGGCATATGTTAACCATTGTCATTTAGCATCATAAATTGGAGTTGGAATATCATAAAAAGGCAAGTGATTACAGTAAATCCTCGAGAGAGCAGATGCTGCTGCTGCTGATGATGAAGAATGTGATGATTGTGATGATGAAGATGATAGCTAACCTTGCTACGAACCAAGTGCTACTCTCAATACTTGAGTTATTAATTCATTTAATCCTCTCAACAGTTCTATATTATCCCCGTCTTATAACTGAAAAGCCCAAGGCACAAGGCTTAAATCGATGCTCCAAGACCACACAGTTACTAAATGGAAGATTCTATTTTCTGTCCTGTAGTGGATCTCAGTGGAACAAGTTGCAAAATGATTTGTAGGGTCATCTGATCAAGTATGGAAATTTAAAATTCTGAATTATGATAAAAGCAGAAAAAAACCTCATTCCCAAGAGAGGCGTGCCTTCTAAAATTAGAATTTCTAAAGTTTAAAATTTAGTGCTTATAACCAAAGGAAAGTACAACCATGATTTTCTTTTAAAAGAACTTCTTCTTTTTATCAAAGTAATGTAAGTAGTTATAATAACAGATATGTGTGTGTTTGTTTATAGATCCTGGTCTGGGTCTACACTGAAAGTTAAAAGATGCAGGAACAATTTCAGTTTTCAGCTTTATGACTGAATCCCTAACGTGGACTTTTTGATTAGTCAGTGTTGGTCAAATCTTTCTTCAGCTTCTTTTCACACCAAACCGATTTTGTAGCAACTGCCATTTCACATGAACTTCTAGAATTTTTTCCTTTCTACTTGTGTACATTTGGAGAAAGTTTGTAATTCCCATCCAGATTTATTTTGCTTTACTCATATTTATTCTCAGCTATCGGAGGAATGTTAACTTTACATTTTTATGATTTTCCCCCCATTTTCAAAAAAGCCCGATTCTGCTGGGAAGAGGATTCTTCAGTTTCTCAACTTGATCCTTCTAGAGGATTCAATGCTTTTTTGTTTTTGCCATGATCGTCCATCACCATTCACAGTCTTCTAGAATCACAGGTTTATACCATAGTTATTTCTGCTTTATAGTTGCACATACAGTAATACGAAGGCTTTTTTCTCTTTGTACCTTGAACACTCTGTGGTTCTTTGACAATTTTATGAGTCATTGTCTTATTTCTGACAAGTCTAAACAGAGAGCTGCCTTCCCAGGTAACTTTTAAATAAATTGATGGTGTAGTTAAGATATTTAACATTTTTAAAATTAAAATGGCATAGAAGACAGGCTTTTATATCAGGTATACCACTGCATAAAAATCTCTTGTTCCTGTTCCTTCGGAAGTACCTTGAACAATTAGAAAATTGTCTGGATTGATGATTTCCCATTTTACTACTTAAATACTGAATTTGGTCACTTAATCTGATGGAACTGGAGTAAGACATCATTAAAAAATTATTGTAACTCAAAAACCAATTTCTTCTAATGTGCTCCAAAAACTTCATTTATATTATCTGATTCATCTTTACATCCCTGTGACATAAAAGAAAGGCAGGCGTCTTGTTATCCCCATTTTCTCATTGAAGAATCTGAGAGTGTGAAATACAGCCACTTGCCTATGGTTCTACACTATGTCAGAGGTAGGAGGAGCAGAAGATGCTATGTTTGCTCACTGCCAATCCACCCTTCTTTCCATTAGTCCCTTCCTCCTTATTCCTGAAGGCCTGAAGGGGTAGGCCATTAGGGAATTGATCTTGTGTGTGTGTGACGGGAACATCTGTTTTAAAATTGGATGCCTTTTACAAGTTTATGTGCTTTGATATAATTTTAATAAGTGTATCATTGCTTGCTTTTCTTCATGAGATGATATAAAAGTGAAAAAATACACTTACAGAAATGAAATGAAAATAATAAATAAGGCCCTCTTCCATTTCCATTATCCTAAGTCATGCTCCTTGAGACTTCAATCTCAATATGATGTTAATAGAACCATTAGATATGATTCATACCATACATAAGACACTTCTATTGACAATTCCATCTTGACCAGGGGTCAGTGGATCCATTACAATGCAAATCTTACTGTATACTTTCCATCTAAATCAAAAGAATTTGGTCTTGTGTCCACTCTAATATGTTTTGTGAACTAGAGTCCAATCTCAGATGTGAAGTACACATCTGTGTTGCTCATACTAAATCATGCCTGTGTCTATTTGTTCTCAATTTAAAGGGTAATTAATTAAGCTTTGCATTGATAGACTACTTTGGAGTATTTAAAGAACTATATAGAATTTATGGGAATCCCAATTAGCCCTATTTATACATATCAAACCAAAAGATAAATCCCTTCATAGATATGTATCTCTTACATTTCTTTTTGTACATATAAAGCTATTTTACATGCTTTTGAAGAGATGGAGAATTAGGAAATTTTCCAAAAGGCTATCCAGAACCAGCCTTATAAAATAATGTAAGAACAAATTGATGTTCAAGCAGTTTTTCAAGTAAGCTGAAGAATATCTCATTAGTCACAGGCATTTCTTTAAATTCCTCTTTTTCTGCATTCTATGTATTTCTAAACTATTCAATCTTTGTTTCTTTTTCCCACTGATCTTGGGCCCCCCTCAGAATCCTTCTCCACTCAGTACTCCAGGCAGCATCTGACTTGAAACCTATCTTTGCTCTGCACAATCACTGAGTCTGTTCCTGGCCACATCGAAGCTTCAGAGCTATGCTAATCTCTGGTTAGCCCTTTTCTTATCTGCTGCTTTTCTCCTTGAACTGAGCTGCTGCTTCTCCCCATTTCTGCTGTCCCTGAGTGCATCCTACTATGGATGAGGTTCAAGTACCAAGAGTTGGTTGAACAGGATCACACGTTTGATCCTCCCCTAGGATTCCATGACTGCCCGGCCCCGCTGTGGATCTGATCCCATTGCTCTCCTCCATCTTCCTTTCTCCTTTCTTGGAAGGTTGGGTGGCGATGAGCTTGGGACCAGGCAGAACTGTCTATAAATCCCTGTTCTACCTCTTCTTACTGTGTGGTTTTGGGCAAATCTCAGTCCTGCCTTAATCCTCAGTTTTGTCATCTGTAAAATAGTGGTAATAATTACCCACATCAGAGGACTGTTGCAAGAATTAAATGAAGTGATCAATGTAAGGGTCACAATGCCTGGCTCAGAGTAGGCACGTGAACATTTTATTACCTTACTCTCTCTTCACTTTCGTTTTTATTGTTTACCACCAAATACCTTGCTTTTATGAAAAAAAGGTTGGCTTTTTAAGCATACCACTAGCCAATCACGTGGCTACAAACTGATGAACTTTTCCAATATTTGTTCTTTTCCGGAAATGTTCACTTGTTGGGTGCTCAGTACTGTATAACTTTTCATCTTTCAGATATAAAAGATATTCTCAGATTCAAAAAGCCTTAATTTTTTGTGCAAAAGCACTGAAATATAAAAGTTCAGAGATTATGCAATAAAACTGACAACTGTATTTACACAAAAAGCAACTTAGTTGAGACCTATTTTTTATGCTGTTTCAAATGTACCCAGGACTACCAGTTCCAAAGGTTCTCTTTACATATAAGTAGTAATCAAAAGAACTAGTTGCTTTAATGTTGACAACCTTAATTTGTAAATGGAAAACATCTAAAAACGCAAAGTACAATATTATAGAACCTTTTCATTAGCAAGCCAGCTGTTGGTCATCACAGAGAAACTCAGCTGAAAGAAATAAGATAAATTAATGTGTTGAAATGTTTCATCTTTCTGGGTTCAGTTTCTCCTAGTCATTCTGACCTGCTTCACCTGCATCTTAGTTGCTCTGTAGGACATAGTCCATCACTCTGGAAAAACAAAATGTGTATTTTAAAGAATTGGGGTTTTTATTAGTGGATTGGCCAGACTATGAGAGAAAATTCTAGTGTGGGGAAAAATGGGTTGCAGTATGGGGCCAATACAAGAATAAATAAAACAGTTTATTTGTAAGTGGGGCTGATCCCTCTTGCTCATGCATTAGTGCCTGGCTAGAGGAGAGTAGTAATTTATTGATGCAGATGGCTATGTAAAGTGCATGCAATTTGTGAGGGGGCTTGACCCTTGACTGATGGGCCATATGTTGTAAAGCCCTAGGGATGTCATTTGCCCCAGCTCTCTTCCTCTCACTGTCTCTGCACCTATGGTCCTTGTTCAATCACCACATATTGAACTATAGACTTACTAACTCCTTCAATAAATCTCCAAGTAATGGCTCACAAAGGCCATAACTTAACCCTTTCTACACAACAGAGCACATTATTTTGCATCATGATCACACTCAGTGAAATAAAAGATAAATATTATATGACCTACATAGAATGGGAAAGCAAGTTGTTGTAAAATGCCATTCCCTGCTGGGTATTTACTGTATTTGGATGTAGGAGAATTGCTTCGAGCTGGCTGAATTGTATCATTATTCTACCATGTTATAATGACAGCTTAGTTTTATAACATAATTCTTAAATACTGTTAATACACCACACCAGAGAAACTGTCAGTGCTTTTTAATTAGCTTCTTTTCTCTGGGTCTCCTTTTTTTTCTAATAAAATGTGGAACCTCTGCTCAATGAAAAATGCATGTATTTTAATTTCCACGTAGAAGCAAGTTTCGAAAAAAATATTAGGGCATTTGTATGGAATAATGGGGAGAAAGTGCAGTGTATGTTTGAATACTTAGTGTACTCCAATTTTTCCTCAGAGTCAATTCCAGCAGAAGGGCTTCATATCATAACAGTATTCTCAACCTCAGCTCTGGGATCTTCTCACAATGTAGGCTTTCTGAGTCCTAAATGCTGCCTGGAAAAAACCCGGTAACACTAAGACTAGAAAAAGTTGCTGCTTATGTATTGTGTTAATTTAAATTTTTTCCCATCAAACAGAGTAAAAGTGAAGAATTACTATTCAGTGACATTCTTATCGGTACAGTTTGCCTAATTTTAGAAAAGCCAGTCAGTTGACACAGGTTCAGGCCCATCACTTGGATAGGGAAGAGAACAAGTCTTCCCTAGAATGCTGAGAGAGCATCATTGCAGGCAGCCAGCAGACATCCTGTGCTAATCCAAAGGCTAAAGCAGCAGTTCATATTCACTCCCTTTCTCTTCTTTTGGGCATAGCTCTTGGCAGATTTGGCAACTGAGGAGAGGCCAGAGGTGTGTAAGAAGAATGAAAAGAGCTGCGTATCCTTGGCTGGACCTCTAGGTTTCCCCAGGGCATCGCCCATCTTTAGAAACAGTAGTAGAGATGAGTATATCTGGCTATATTTTGTGCTTGTAATAATAGGCTTCCCATGAAACAATTCATCTTCCAGATAGCTTGCTACTACAGTGTTCATGGTGTGTTACACAGTATGTTTTATGAAATAGTTTTGTCATATATTGGATAGGTATATAATATTTTCGTTTTCACCAGATTTGATTTCCTTTCCTTCATTGGTATAAAAAGAATGTTTTCATAATTTTCCTTCTTCTAACTAATGAATAGTTTTCTCACACCACAGTGAAAATCCAGAGCTCTGAGCCAATTAAAAGACAGATGACAGAAAAGTTCACTTACACATACACTACATGAAAATTTTTCATTTTTGAGTCACTAGTCTCATCAACATGGACAAGTGATGTAGAAAAAATATTAAAATATACAGAAAAGAAGTCTTTGTCTTCTGTCCTAAACCCAGTAGACTTAGAGCATACAATGCAGCCAGAAAGCAAATCAGCATAAATAAACCATGCATCCACAGTTGAATTTCAATAATTTAAACATAAATCCTTTAGGCTTTGATACGTCTTTTTTCCACATGGGCTTTCTTTTTGGATTTTGGCACTTCTAGCATTCATTTAGAATTCAGTTGTAAGTCACGAGTATATAGGGTGCCCAGAAAGAAAAACCTCTAATAAACAATCCCCTTTGAGCTTATTGTTCCATATTTTAAGGAATTCTGATGAAAATATGATTGGCAAGGGGTTTTCAAAGATAGGGGGTCAATATATCTGCCTATAAAAGGGACCAACATTTTAAAGCATAAATTGCCAACTTGCTTACATGTAGCAATGCACAAGGAATGATCATCCATAATATATATTTCCAAGATGAATAACAAGCAAGGATGAAGCACTGATATTCTGGTTCTCATGTGTTAGAAAAAGTCTTGATAGTTTTCAGAAAATGTGCCAGCAGAAGAGCTTTTCTCTGGCCTGGTGTGATTTCTCCTCTGATTATAACTTGGCAGCTAAAATTCATTGTGTATTTTAAAAATAAAACTACATTGCAAATTATATTAATTTTACTTTTTAAAAGCCCTCTAATTAAAATTTCCTCCTAACAATAAAAGGCACATGAAGCATTTCAAAATACAAAATTATGGTTGAAGTTGAATGTCAACCTTTAGAAAGTTGAATGTTTCAACTAGAGTTGGTACAAATGAAGATTAAGAAAATAGTTACTTTCGTTTATTCCATGTTTTATATCACCTTTCTTTTCCCAGCTCTTCACTTAGCTAAATAATGTAGTTGTATGTACTCCTTAGAAACAACCAACAGACTAACTTTTTCATTAAGAACATTCTAGAATGCACCAATCAATTAAACTTTCTCAGCTCAGATTAAAAAGACCTGTGACCACAACTAGAAGGACCCACAATTAAAATATACATCTATGTCCTGGGGGTGTTTGGGGAGGAAAAGCAGGGGAAAAAAAAAAAAAAGATTGGCAACAGTTGTTAGCTCAAGTGCCAATCTTTTGAAAAAAAGAAGGAGACCTGTGACTTGAGGCCGGCCCCATGCTCTGCTTCAGTGGCTGGGTTACGGTTCCTGGACGTGGACTTACACTACTCTTTGGTGGCCATGCTCTGGCAGGGACCCACATACAAAATAGAGGAAGATTGGCATGGATGTTAGCTCAGGGTGAATCTTCCTCAAGCAAAGAGAGGAAGAATGGCAACAGATGTCAGCTCAGGGCGAATCTTCCTCAGCAAAAAATAAAAAATAAAAAGACCTATGGCTGTTGACTTTTTCTTTATGTTGGTCCACAAAATACCAATTAATCTTGCTGTCACCAGAGTGATACCCAGCCACATTCTGACATCATCATAGTCAATAAGAAAATTGAGTTAATTCTTCTCTGTGTATATACATTTAGATATAGTCTGCTTCTTAAAATTGTATGACTATCTGATAGCACTTTAGCTATAATATTGACCATATTAACGAAAATGCCTCAGTATTGAACTCAGTGGTTCAAAATATTATGACAATGTAAACAAGAAGGCTCAATAATTGATGTTTGAAGATTGCTGCTGTATGTACACCAATAAGGCAAAAATTACATAAAAGATAGAAGGAGAGTTATGTATGATTGAAATGGCATGCAAAATATTTAAAGAAAATTTAAAGTTTTTCTTTTTAAAAATAGGCGTTCTATATTGTAGTGGAAAGAGATAAAGATTTTTTTTTGTACTTTTTATGGAAGAAATGTTATTTTATCAATGCACATGTAGGACAGATTTTTACATTTTTACTCTTCAGAGATTTTACATTCTCTGTGTAAAAATTATGCATTATGGTAATTATTTTCTATTTTCTATATTGTATAAATCAACAAATATTTATTGAGGACTGACTCTATGCTAGATGTTAGAAAGATGGCTTTGAACAAGATTACTTCCTCTGCCTATAAAAACTTGCAATATAAATGACAATAATACTTACCTGAGTATTTTCAATGTTTCTATAACAATTCCTAAAAAAAATTTCTATAGTTGGAGGCTTTCCGGAAGCAGAAGGAAATGTACTGGTAAAATTACAAAAGAAAAGTGCAATGTATTTGGGAGGATGAAATATTCACTTTATTGTATTTATTTTGTCATAGTTTAAAAACATGGCACATCCCCTGACAGAAGTGAATTTGTCATCCATTAACCTGAAGAGTATTTAGAAGGGACAGCTGAAGGATTAAGGCAACAGCAGCCTTGAGAGAAGTAAGCACAAACCATGATTGGAGCCTCTGCAGTATGCTGTTCTTAGCCAGTCTTTCACTACAAAACCACATCAGCAATTTTTTAGTGACATTTTTCATTGTCCGTAAATGAAGACAATAAAGTAGAAGAAAACAGGATCACAAGTGAAAAAAATCCAAGTACTACTCAGATGTACCCTGATGTTCTTTGACTGCTGGTTTTGGGCGCCCTAAATTACATATTAACAGAGAACTGCCTTGTAGCAAAATTGGATGCCCCCATGAGGCCTGACTTTACCTTCTTCATGTTGTTTCATCATTTCAGGAATTTTTCCTCATGGTTAACCCACAGCCTTTTCATCTTCTGAACAAATTCTTAGAGCAAGAGGATTTGAGTGCTATTTTTAGCAGGCCTCTGAGTGGTGAGAGTGGCTTCTTTGCCTGTTATACAAAACACTTCCCTGCAGAGTGTAGAAGGAAGTACTTAATTCTGAGCTTTTCATTTGCGTTAGTAACACTGCAAACATAGCACAGGTGGCTATAATTTTACCCCATGTGAGTGAAAATGTTATTTTCTTTTCCCTTCAACCTGCTCGTTTTGCCATCTTAAACCCATAGATGGGAAATTCGAGCAATTGCTGTTTTAAATTGATGCACTGGTTTGAAAGACCCTTCGGAAAGGAATCCAAGCTTCCTGTAATCAAACTGTAAAATTGTTAGTGATGGGGAAGATTTATAAATGTAAGGTTCAAGTTAATATAAAAGAGGTATCATCATCCACTAGTTACTCTGTTGCAACTCTGTCTTTATCATAGTTTATCACAGCTTCATTACTGTAATTGTGTCTTATCTTTGTAGAAACCTTTCACCATTCTTGATGAAATAAAGTCTTGCTGCTTGGCAGTTCTTAAATCAGAGTCCTTTCTTGTAGGTAGAAGTCCTTTCTTGTCAGGCAGACTTGAGCATGGATAATCCTTGCTGAAGAACTAGAATCATGACTGGATAATTTCAACTATACTTGAAGCACATTCTTGAATCTGAGTATTAGATACAAAAAGGTAAAAGAAATTTAGCATTTTTACAAAGCTGTTACCAAAGTATAGATAATATGTTATATATAATTCCAGCAAGTAATAAAATTTTCTCTTGGCTAGTTGGCCTGGCTCTTCCTCTTTATGGTTCCTATTCTTATCAAAACTTTTGGTTTCTAATCTGTCCTAATGGTGTTTTGTTTTGTTTTGTTTTGCTGAGGAAGTTTTGCTGTGAGCTAACATCTGTTGCCAATCTTCCTCTTTTTGCTTAAGGAAGATTCGCCCTGACCTAACATCTGTGCCAATCTTGTTCTATTTTGTATGCGGCTGCCAATGAGTTGTGTAGGTCCACACCCAGGAAGTGAACCCCAGCCACCGAAGCGGACCATGCTGAACTTAACCACTAGGTCACGGGGCCAGCCCCCTAACGGTGTTTTTATCTACTTTTACTCAAGTCTGTTTCAAATGTTCAAATCTTTTTATGCCTTAATTTCTACTGTTATTTGGTGTGTCGGTTTCTTTCGAACTTCAACCATGAAAGGTGGTTTTTGTAGTGCATGATGTTTAATTTGTTTTTTTCTAAATGTACATATATAGGGACATAATGGAAGATTTTAAATACATGCTTAATAAGAAGCAAAATTAAATCACATTTTGTAAAAAACAAAAATTAATAGTAACCACAAGTGATGATATAAACTTCTCATGTATTGAGAAAGAATAACAATTCCTTATAAAAACTGTTAGGAAGCAAAACCAGTGAATAAAATGATCTGATTGTTTAATGTACACGAGATATCACTCTCATTGGTGCTTATAAAAATTAATTTCACCAACTATGATGGAGTAATAGTTTAGATATATCCTCCCACCCTAAACAACTAGAAAACCAGATAAAACACAGGAAATAGTGGTTTTCAAGTATTGAATGCAGGTAGTGATGTCTGAGAGGGGAAAGAAAAAGGTGAGTCTTGCATTTGTTCTATCTTTTTTCTTGGAGATACTATTCAGTCTACTATATAAGGAAGGGGAGGCCAAACAGAGGCTGACATGAAAACAGAGAAGTCACAATTTCGGGAGTCTGGTGTATCTAGAATTTGCAGGGTAAAGCACTGGAGAAGAAGCAGCTCTGGGAGGTCAAGGGGAGAGAGAGAGCATGTGTGTGAGAGCACTTTAGAGAACTGCAGAGAGGTCCCCCTCAGATCTTTGGCTGACAGTTGATCAGTTCATAAGCAAAAGGAAATTCCCCAATGCCAGAAATCTTGGTGCTCACAGAGCTAGAATGAGTTTATGTTCCCAAGAATGGGTAGAATCCTCAGAAGAGTATCTATCACCATGGTAGTAGGGATAAATTAGCCTTACACTAATTTTATCTCAACTCTGAACTTGCTCTAACAGAGTGTACGAAGCAAACCTCAAAAGAATTCAACTGATTCCCTGTAAGTTAACTGCACACCACAACAAAATCCAACATTATTTAAAGGAATACAACAAAAATCTAGTGAGCAATAATGTAATATAATGTTCACTGTTCAGTCAAAAATTACCTGGCATGCAAAACAGTAGAAAAATATGACCCATATCCATGATAAATGTCAATCACTAGAAGCAATCTTAGACATAACAGAGATAATGGGACTAGCATACAGTGAAACTGAAATAGTTATAAACAGATTCTATATGTTCTGGAAAGTAGAGAAAACATGAGCATGATAATGAGAGAGGTGGAAGAGATAAAAAGATACATCCTTTAGAGATGAAAAATAAGATGTTGAAAATGAAAAATTCATCGAATGGGATTAAGAGTAGATTAAACAAAGCAGAAGAAAAGATCAGCAAATTGAAGACCTATTAAATGAAACCATTTAGAATTAAGCACAGAAAGAAAAAAATTGAGAAAATGAACAGATCATCATTTGACAGGGAAACAGTACCAAGTAATCTAGCCTATGTGTAACCAGAGTCCCAGAAATAGAGAAGGGAAAGAAGGATAGAACAAATATTTGAGAACATAATAGCTGGCAATTTTCCTAATTTAATGAAAACTATGAACTGACGGATTGAAGGGAGCTCAACAAACCTAAGGAGAATAACCCTAAAGAAAATCATCTGAAGGCACATGGTAATCAAATTGTTGAAAACCAATGATAAAGAAAAAAATCTTGAAGCTAGAAGAAATAGACATAGTACTTAAAAAGGAACAATGATAAGAATGAGAGTAAATTCTTTCCAGAAACTAAGCAAACTATGTGACAGTGGATTGACTTTTTAAAATTACTGGAAGAAAAAAAACCAACAGAGGATTCTTTACCTAGCCATTTGTGGAAAAGTACAAAGATGTAGGACTTACATATCTGATTTCAAGTCTTATTATGAAGCTACAGTAATCAAGACGGTGTAATGTTGATATAATGATAGGCATAAAGATAGAGTAGAATAGAATCCAGGAATAGACCCACATACATATGGTCAATTGATTTTTAGCAAGCATGAGAAGATAATTCTTACATAGGAAAGGGTAGTCTTTTCAATAACTAGTGTGGCTATCTGCAAATAAAAAAATATTAATTAATTAATTTAAAAAAACAAAGAAAAGTGCCATTGCTGTGCCCTACAAAGTATTAACTCAAAATGGATCCTAGTTTAAATGAAAGCTTAACACTGTAACACTTAAAAAAAATAGGAGAAAATCAAGTGATCTTGTGGTAAACACTGATTTCTTGTAAGATGTAAAAAGAAAAAAAGAAAAGATGTTATAATTCATCAAAATTAAAAACTTTTGTTCTTCAAAGGACTATTTTTAATACATATATCTAATAAAGGACTTATATCCAGAATATATGAACTCATATCTCAATAAAAAGAAAACACGCAACTCAATTTAACTTTTTTAAAACAATTTGAATAGGCACTTCAGCAAAGAATACATATGAATAGCAAGTAAGCACATGAAAAGGTGCTTATTATTATTCGTCATTAGGAATGTGCAAATGAAACCACAATGAGTTATTCTACATAAGCAAAAATTAAAAAGACGGACAATATCAAGTGTTGAGGATGTGAAGCAACTGGAACTCTCATGCATTCTTGGTGGGAATGTGAAATGGTAGAGTTTGGAACTCTGGCAGTTTCTCATAAAGTTAAGCACACACTTACCGTATGATCCAACATTTCCACTCCTAGATATTTACCCATGAGAAGCAATGATATATGTCTACACAAATGCTTGTTTGTGAATTTTATAATAGCTTTAATCTTTGTAGTAAAAAACTGGAAATAACCCAAATATCTATAAATGGGTGAACAAATGAACAAATTGTGGTATATCCATACAAAATGGAATACCACATAGCAATAAAAAGAATGATCGACTGATACACAACAATAACCTGGATGACTCAAAAACATTATACTAAATAAAAGAAGCCAGATTCAAGCAATTATATGCTCTATAATTTGATTTATATAAACTTTTTGAAGAAGTAGAATTGTATTGATAGAAAGCTGATCAATGGTTTTCAGGAGCTGGGTTTAGGGGAAAAGAATAACAAAAAAGGTCAGAAGGAACTTTTTGGTGTGATGGAAATGTTCTTTATCACAATTGTCTCGTAAGTGTGGTGGTGATTACACAACTGTATTCATCTTTCAAGACCCATCCAATTCTTTATTAAAATTAAATTTATTGCATCAACGTTATATCCAAAAAGGGTGTTAAAATCTTTTATTTCACTTTGATGTAAATTGTCACCTAAATAATTTGACAATTTTTTCCTGATTTTTCCCATAAAATCTATACTAAGAGTTTATTAAAGAAATTATTATTGGAATAATTTATAGCCCTAATATATTGCTAGCTGTGTATGAATTTACTTTACCTGTAGTTTCTATGTAACCATTTGAGTAGAATAAATTGCAGTATAAATTTTTAACCAAAACTAAACACCTTTTTCCAAGGAACATTTATCACACAAGTGCATATAAAATACTGGCATTTCATTTCCAAATTAGCATATTAAGTGTTGTGGGAAAATTAGGAAGCATATGGTCTTTTTTTCTTTTTTATTGTCTAAGAAACACTAAAGCCAGATAACTTGGCATGATTCTTCTAGTTTCACTCTTTTAAATGGCTTCATTGTCAGGCAGATGGGGAGTGCTAGCCACTTATTAAAATTGCACTTGTATATATTGTTAGAATGTTTTATATTTATTCATGAAAATAAAATTTTTGAATTGGCATTTAAAACTAGGAAAACCTATCTGTCATAGGGTTGAGTAACAATCATACCTATCATTTCCCAACCGCTTTGAAATATGTTGCAGCATGAATGGCTGCCTAATGAATATTCTGAGATTCAGGTTCATTTCAATGAGGTTTTTAAAAGCTCTCCATCTTGGAAGATAAAAGAATATCATAGGCTAGGGATTGAAATAGATGGACAGAATGAATTTCAGGATGTAACTTCTCTTCCAAATTGTTTTAGAAGATAGATTTGGGAAAACATTATCATATACTTCTTAATAAGTACTTTTTTCCCCTCCATGAGCAATTTAAAAATCAGTGCTTATAATAGATAGTCTTCAAGCATCATTTTGTGAATTCATAAACTGAGTCAGAAAGGTGAATTAAAGTCACACGTGACACAGTCTATGAACAGTAGACAGACTAGAATGAAAAGAAAGATTAATTTAAAAATAAAAGTTGGATATCTGTATTTGTCCATCAGGATTTGGTACTAAGAATTTGAAAAAGTGAAAGATGATGTTCTTTTATGTGTTTAAAAACTGTATTGCATTGAGACATGGATATTTTTCAATTAGCTATCTGAATTACTGATATCTCTCTTAGATTCAAATTGCAATTAGAGAAGTAACTGAATCATTTGATAAGGAACATTTTGAAATCATAGAATTTCCTGCTTGAAACATGAAGATATAACACGTAATTCATTAGATAGATGGATACATACATCCATATAACATACATACGTACGTACATACATATTAACCAAGCAACATATGTCACTGACTTTGAAAACGTGGTTTGTTTTGAAGACAAAACTTTTAGACACAGTTTTGAGGAGACATCATGTGTGATGAAGCAATTTTTATAAACTCGAAGTAAAAATTAAACTTTCTGTCATTCAAAACTATCATATGTCAAAACCTTTTTAGATAAAACTTTAGATAGAATGTTAGCATCTCATAATGTCAGATCACTGAGAAACTTGAGTGCATGCAGAGAACTTGCCGGAATATAATGAGCACATTGTCTGAATAACCATTACTTTTGTGGCTAAAGATATTTCTCTCACCAGTAGAGTTGCTCTGCACTGTTAGTTTCTCCTTGTAATATGTACAACTAATGAAGAAGTAGAAAGCTTGAAAAAAATTAACTGGTATATAAATGCAAATAGCTTCAGTTTGTTTTTTCCATGCATCTCTTTATCCTAGTTTTTCCCTGTTTTATTAAATAACGTTTTTCTCCTCATATTACAGCATTTAAATTATGATTCTTAAGCTATATATCAAAATAATAGATAAAGTTTTATAGTATAAATTGCCAGACAAAAAAATTCAGCACGAGAGTTGGTCAGAACCACAGTTTGGTGTACAATATGATTAAGAAAAATAAGTCCTAAAATTATTTGCTCTTAACTTAGTTCTAAACGAAACACCAGAATCACTTTGGTATTTGGGAGCGCTGTTTGAAATCGCCCTGGTTCTTTGGGACTTTCAGCTTTGTCTACATGAAGCTGTTGAAGCAAACTGAACTATGCATGTTCTCAATGATGGTATCTAATTGTTTCCCCCGTATATATAGGGTGCTATGGAAATACTCTGCAAGTTGTGCAAACATACCTATGTGCTAGTTACGCATTATGTAATTTGGGTTGATCTCACAATCTGTAGAGAGGTTGCAAAAATCCCTAAACATGCTCTATAAAAGTTCTATATGCTCCCTTCCACTCTCGCTACACATTTTAGTTGTATCTGTGTCCATGATTTTCTAGGTATGTCCTTCTATATTAATAGTTAATAGACTGTATAAAAAAACCTCTCTGGTATCTCTGGCATAGCATGTCTCACCTTTTTTCATGACTGCCCCTTAAAGGAGTTTTTTCAATGTTTTTTCCTAATTGCTATCCCCATAAAATTTTAATACTACAGATAAACTCTATGTATGTTTAGGGACTATATATATAGCTATGCTTTTATACATTAAAATACTCTGATTTCTGCCTCCCATCCACCTCCTAAAAATCCATTTGCCTCTTTGGGGTTGGTATGGCTCCTGTTCAGAATATATGCTGTGTCGGTATTAGGATGTCACCTGTAGTTAGGACACATTCTCATGCATAGAGTGGTTTTGCTATTTTTATACCTCTCCTGACCTCCACGTGGAAATACTTAAATAATTATATCATTCAAAGGAATGTGATTTTCTTTGCCCATTTCAGAAAGAACATGGAGGATGGGAAGAGATGAGAATCAATTGGCTTCTTTTTCTCTAAACAAAGAGCTTAGATTTTGGTTCTCAACAGTGACATATGTACAGTTCATATTTGTTCCGTGAATGAAAGGCCATGTGAATCTATGGAAAGGCCATGCTAATGGATTGAGGTTGTCTGTCATCAACTCCAGTAGCTCATGTCGGCTCCCGCTATGTTAATGATGAATATGAGTATTTGAGTATCCTTCATCTAACTTCAATTCTACCCTTCGTAATACCATTGTAATTGATATCTCTGCAAATCCTAGAATTAGATTTTTGTTCAGGAATTATATCCTGGGCTGAGAAAGAGATTTACTAGGAAATAAATATAATAAAAAATGCAATACTAATTTTACAAATTAGGCTAATTTATGCAAGATTGTTGATATGTGAACGATTAAAATTTATGAATTATTATTACATATGTTAAGTGCTTATTAGAAGCCAGGTACAGAGCTATGAACTTTCTATAGATTTTCTAATTTTATCCTCACAACAAACCTGCAGGGTAGATACTTGTATTATCCCTATTTTATAGATAAGTAAAATGAAATCCAAACTGTATTTTAAATACTGGTGTTAATAGCTAATTTTTTGATGGTTATAATGAGAAATTATAAAAATTAGAGTTGACTAATTTGTGTTCTACATTTTTTAGGGTGCCTTTCTACTTTCCCACTTATGGAGATGGTAGCAATAAGTGCAAAAACAAAATAGCTGCCAAGACTAAAAAAGGCAAATCAGAAACATGACAAACTCAAACTCAGAACTTCAGAATTGGCTGTTTTGAAACTAACAACTGTCATAATCATGATAACAGCTGGCATTAGGTAACTACTTACTAAATCTTCATCGCCCTCACAGCGGCACTTTTATTTTACTGAGGAGACAAAAGGTCAAAGATGCTAATCATATTCCTTAGACCCCAGACCCCAATATTTTATTAGTGATGCTCTTGATTATTTGTTGGTGTGAGAGGTGTGAAGGAAAATTAAATAGTGCTCCATGAAAACTGAAAACGTCTTACACACATAGTTATCATAATATAAAATGAGTAGAGTGTGCCATTTATTTTTTAAATGCTTAAATTTTCAGAACCTTATATATTTTCTGAAAATAGTGGCCCTCAACAACGAACTTAATTCTTAATTCTTTTGGGTTTAATAAAATGTACATTTTCGTTGGAAAATTTTCAGTAACTTAATCATGGCATTGCTTATACAGGAAAACTATTATGCAAATGGATTGCAATGAAGTCTATGAGTTTAGTTAAGCTTGAGAAAAAGTTTGTAATTAGCAAATTAGCATTTGAAAAAGATATTTTGAATATGCATAGTAGAAAATTCTGCTTAACTTCTGGGGTGTGTTCATACTGATCACTTCAAAATTCATGCATATGCATTTTTTAAGATGCAAATAGTTGAAGTTTAGTGGGCTAGTCCAGAAAATCTGACTAGATTTTTTTTTTTCCAGTTAAATGACTAAGATTACAGGTAAGTCATCATAAATACAGGTACTAATACTTGGAGTCTTCTTTACTCCTCTTTTTGAAGTAGTATTTTCTTAAATATTAAGAACACAAAATGAAATGCTTTCTATTTATTGTGACTTCTTTATGGATGAATATAACATTAAGAAAAAACAATCTTGGTATCTGCCTTTTCCTACCAAGTATATGCTGTGCACTAGAATGTTGTGGTTAGGGCTTAATTTATTTCGCAGGTTAAATTGTACTTTTGGGGGTTCTTGGGATTTTGGCACCACACACATGGATGTTCAATTATTAATGGAGAGTGATAGAGACCCTGTGATTACTTTTTGTTAAACTGTCCTGTATATTTGCTTCAGTGGAAAGTGCATTTTCTTCAGTATTTCTTTATGTGGGTCATGCCCTTCCTCTGTTTAAGGGACTCTATTAATTTTTGACTAACTCTTAGATATGACCTCAAATCTTTAGCGTTGAAGGCTGTTCTCCATTGCAAAGCATTTCTCTTACTCGCTGCTCCTCTGATGTTCCAGTCTCATCTGGTCTCTATACTGTTTCTTATGCTTCCCATAAATGCAAGGTCATTAAACTTTTCTCTGTCGCCACCCAAATGTTTAGATGAACAAACTTTCTGCCATAAAACTGCACCCAACTTGCTTAAGCCACAATGGTATTTTCCATTGGTGAATTCATACAATATTTATAGTTGGTTTATTATATTCCGTACAAAATGGCTATGTAACCTGTTATAGCTAATTTAAGTCTGTAGTTGATAAAAATAGGAATGCTTTGTCTTTCTAACTAGAGAAGAGAAATCGCATCTTTCATTGGTTTGGTCAACCCCATAAAATCCAGTAAGCAGCTAAGGACAGATGTGGCTTGACTCAGTTTATTGAAAGGATGGGCACCTCTTTCTAATGAACAATTAATTTATAAGTTTATTATCACCTTGTAATCAAAAGGAGTGGTCAGACCTATAGACCTTTCAAATAAGTGAAATATTTTTTTCAACACTAGTTGATGGAGACCGGTGGGCTCCAGTTCGGTAGCCCAGGTTCGGATCCCCAGTGTGGACCGACACTACTGGTCTGTTAGTGGCCATGCTGTGGCAGTGGCTCCCATAAAAGAAAAGGAAAAAAGAGGAAGATTGGCAATGGATGTTAGCTCATAATACTATACTAGAAAATCAGATCTTTAAGCAGTCTCATGAAACCCTTGCCAACAATAAGATTCCATGTATTTTAGGCTCTTTCGTTTGCTTTATAAGTTAGTTATGACTCTTAGTTTATTGATAATCTCCCCAATCCCAGGCACTCTCTTGTGCACTGATGATATAAAGCAATCAAGATCTACGTTGGAAAAACAAAACAACCAAAAATCCAAACGGGAGAGTGCCTAACACTATCTCCAAGGACTAGGCAAGTGACACTTGGAAAGAGTGGGAACATAGGGTTGAGAAGTGTCCCAGGCATAGGGAACAGAATATGCAAAGGCATGAAATAATAAATGTCTCTGGGGAAATCAAGTGGAATATAAAACTGTCTGGATGACTTCAATGGACAGTGGATGAGTCCCAATCCTACACTCTGTGGCTTGAGTTGTCCAGAGTAGATCTGCTGTTTAGTTTTATTTCCTGAGGAATTTTCAGTCTTCCTTTCTTCTGTTAAATCCAAAACTTTGACTTTCTAAAAAATGATATTTTCACAAAAGCAAAAGAGCAAAATTTTCCTTATAAACAGTTTCAGTACATTTTTTTTTCTAGTTTTAATATAGCAAGTCTCCAGTTAGGCAATAATTCTTCTATGTCTCTAAGATTTGACTTTTCATTAAATGTAAGTAAAAATAAAGAAAAAAGTACTAGAAATATTCTTAGAAGTTTATCTATTTTGCAAGCTCTTAAAGTCAACTATTGGCATTTGTATTTCTGGTGGGTTTCCCCCCTCTTTTTATGGCTGAATTTAACTTTTAAATAACTGAATTAAAGCATGAAAATATAATTATTTTATATAACCTATAAGGATGTATAGACCATAAAATGATTGTTGGATGACAGCTAACTAGCATTATGGATGAAATCTGACTAAGTGGTCAGAACAAGACTTATTCCATGGGCTCTTTCCTTTAGGACCCTACTCTGGTCTGTAATATTTACCATGCTTCTATAATTATTACAATAAATAGAAGATAGATCTTAATGATGAGAACAGATTTCTCCCTGTAAAAGAGAAACACAAACTTTGTGTTAAAGGTTAAAGGAAACAAATGTGGTATTCACAAAGGTATCTACGACCATTACCTTATAAAATGTAAGTTTTTTTGTCCGATAAATGAATTCTCGATGCACTCAGCAAAACACTATATCTACACAGATAAGGTCATAAATTAAACTGTAATACATTTTATTATAGGCATAATTTGATCTGAGTCATTGCTAGGCTCAAAGCATAATACATTAATCAGAAAAATCTGGGGTTTAATCAATTAATTTATAAATCTTGTATTAAATATTATTTAACTAGAGTAAATGCTTTACTAGCATATCAAGAAGAGTCTTTTATATATGAAATGAAACGTAATAAATATCCCATTGTTTGGAGTTTTCCATTAAAGAATTCATATTAGTGTAAAAAGCTTTCTGCTTTCTTTTTTAAAATTTTGGTTGCTATTGTAAACTTGAGAATCTAAATGGCAGTCATTGCAGATTAAAATATTTTCTAACATTTTTTTAAAGCATTATTAGTGAAACCTCTACTCCATCTTAGTATTTTCATCCCTCCTACAAATCATTGGTGAATTTATTTGGTCTGCATCCAGAACAACCAGAAAAACATGTATAATATATGTCTCTAAAAGTGAAATGAAAATGCATGAAAATATCTAATTGTGTATACTATGGAGCTGGAGAATTAAAGATGATAACCCCTTTTTACCATTCAGCCAAGCGTGAAAGAGCAAAAGAGATTCAAAACTTCATTAATTGCTCTCACACAACGTTACAGGCCACCTGCACTTGAAAGAATTTACATTGGAGCAGATGGATTGCTGAATGCGATATCAAAGATTTTTAGAATGTTTGTTTTAAAAATAAACTGGATTCTAAGACAAGGCCAGACACAGCACATGATTTACAAAGATGACAGAGCTTTTATTACTGGGACATTTTTATATAAGTAAGGGCACATTTTTATCTCTAAAATAAAAATATACATGCCGACCACTCTTTAAAATGATAAATATTGCATATTTAAATTTACAGATGACAGTATGTTCATGCATTCTGATTTTGCTGTATTTATTTGAGGCTTTTGAATCTACCTGACTGGTTTCCTTTACTAACTCCTAGATTAATGAAATCCAGCCTTTGCCCAATATAACAGTTTCACAACTCTGATTATTCAAGTACTTGAATGACGATTGGTCCATATGTAAAATCAGTAAGGAAAGGTCAAGGTTAACTTTCTGTTGAGGAAACTCATTTTCACTGGCCTTTGATTCTTGCTTGAGCTCTGCACTTGCAGCCGTGGGCCCAAGTCACCCATTGTGGAATAGCTAGTCAAGATGGCACCCGGATGGCTGCATGCTTCCGGGTTCAGATAGATTATGCTCTACTTTTGCAATGTGTTTTAATTTTTACATCTTGAAAGTGTTTCCACAGCTTCACCCACAAATTCAGTTTCATTTAGAACTTGCATTATGGTGTTTTCAAGCATTCTGTAAACATTGAGATAACAGTCAGCAAACTACAGCTAGTGAACTGAGTCTGCCCCAGCACCTGTTTTTGGAATAAGGTCTTATTGTAACAGAGCTGTGCCTATTAATTTACTCACTGTATCTGGCTGCTTTTGTGCTATGATGGTATTGCCAGGTAGTAACAATAGACAGGATGGCCCACAAAGCCTGAAATATTTGCTATCTAGTCCTTACAGGAGAAGTTTACTAATGCAGATATGCTAGCTCGCTGCGTGACCTTGGGCAAGTTTTCTTAACCCTTTGGCGCATTTGTTTCCTCATCTGAGAAATAGGGATAATAGCACCTACTTCATAGGGTTTTTATAATGATTGAATGGGATAATATAAGCTCTTAGGAAAAGGTCTGACCTGTAGTAAGTAGAATGCAAATGTTATCCAGCGTCAGCATTGGCATCACATTTTCTAAGGAATAATGCCAGATCATGGAAGCTGAGAAATACATTTTAAACTATGTTATAATAGTTTTTCCACTGTATTCAAATGATAGCATAGACAATGTGGTTTGATATTACGATCATGGACTTTGAAGCTGGAAGCCCTGGGTATGAATGATAACTAACCTCTTACTTGCTGTTTAAATAAGACCTTCAGTAAGTAATGTAAACTTTCTAATCCTCCCTTCCTTATAATAATAAGTAAATATTATGTAAAATAACAATAAAATAATAATAATAATCCTGTAAAATAATAACAATAATAATGATCACATCTCCTAGTAGCCTGCATTATTGTAAAGGGAAAATGAAATAAGAAATATATAACAGGGTAAATTGTAAGGTGCCATACAAATCATGGGTTTTAATGCCTAATTAACCTCACCTTGCACTTTGGGATAATGAATATGTGTAATTATTTAGCCAAAAAACTCAAGATTAACCCTTTTATTTTAAGTGTAGCCACATGCATCAACATGAATGAATCTTATAGACATGAGGAAAGAAAGAGGGCAGACCCAGAAGAGCATACGATGTGATCCCCTTTATTTAAAGTTCCACAACTAGAAAAATTAATCTTTGGTGATAGAAAAGAATACGGGTTACCTTTAGGGGTGTGTGTTGGGGGCAAGGGTGTTAATGATAAGGTCTTCTGGAGGCTGGTAATGTCATAGATCTTCATCTGGGTAGAGGGTATGTGACTTGTTCACTGTGTACGTCTTCCCTGAGCTGAACAGTTCTGATTTGTACACTTCACGGTTGGTGTGTTTATACCTGAGTTTAAAAATGATTACAAGAAGAATAAAAGAAAAAAAACAAGGAATAAAGAGAGAAACGGAAAGAAAAATCAAATAAGTACAACCACTTGTCCTTTTTTCCAGAATCATAAAAAGGACATCTGCCATCTATGTATTCACCTCATTCCAGCACTTACACACTTGAACCCATGTTTCTTTCCACAGCCCTATACAGTCCACCAGCACGTGCGTGTGCACACACACACACACACACACCTCTATCATCCAATGGGATTCGGCTTTGGCCCGCCTTGTCTCTATATGGTGCTTTGAATATGTGATTTTTGACCGAATTGCCCTTTCACTTTTCTCTCTCTGTAAATCCTACGATCTTTAGTTTAACCTGAAGACTTTTCCTAATTATTTAAGCATTATGACTTTTATGGGACTCATAGATCATGTTTCCTCCATATTATATTCCTGTACTATTTTCCAAATTTTATTTGAATTTTTTTTTATTTATGTACATATCACTCATATTTTCCAAAGCTAGATACCTGTACCATGAACAACACTACAAAAAAGGTCTTAATAAAGAGCAAAGTTTAGTGGCAATTAAATTTATTTTAAAATTAAATTTTATTTATTTTTGAAAAGATAAATCTTTACCAGTACAAAACCAAAAAGTATAAAAGCTATGAAGGGAAAATTAAGTCTCTTTCTTAGGATGCTAAACCCCTAACCATCCCATTCCTTTCTCAGAAGTAACAAATGTCGTTGCATCCCATGCAAACCATTAATACCTGTGAATAATCGGTGCCTAAGCATACAGTACAGCTTTGTATTTTACAAAAATGATAGCTTGCTGTAGGCATTATCTTGTACCATGTTTCCTTAAGTGAATCATAATATCTTGAAGATCTTCCATATTGATAAACAAATTAAAAATACACAAAGAAGTTAAGGAAGTATAGAAATAAGAAATTATGAGGGAATGTCTTTTTTTAATTGAATGACTTTGCAAATATTATAAAATTATCTTCTTGACATCATCAGTGTAGACTATTCTGGTAATCATTTTTGTAACTTTAAGAGGAATTTTTTAAAAATTGATGTTTAAGAATTGAACTATGCTTAAAATTTTTTTGACTTTGTCCATGTGGTTTTCCCTTATCCTTCACATAAGTGTATTGAATAAATATTTAGTCTGTTGTTCTTGAAATCTACTCTGAAAAATATGTGAAACATTCCTAATTTTTTTCTTATTTGTTTGTTGCATTCTAGCCAGGAGTTTGTTTAAATTCTATTTCAGAACTTTGGACCTTACCAGATGTTGAGTAATGTGCTGCTAGGATATAAGTGCGAATGGTTTCACTCTTGATTCCTTTGTACAAGTGAAAGACAACTTGGAATTCTAAACAGATTAAAAATAGAGGTTGCTGTTCATTTGGGCTCTTAGAAAAGAAGGCTGTCTTTGACAAACCCTCTGCTTATTAGACGAAGTGCAAAAGCATTACATCTGGACTTCATAAGTCATTGTTTTTATGGGATTGATTCATCATACAATCCCTTCCACTTTTGAAATAAACCCACAAGAATTTGCTAAGTAAGATGCTATATGCACACTTGTACATATCCACTTGTACACATAAATACCCACAAACCCCTCTGTGCACACATGTTCCCTTTAGAGACTTGTACTCTTAGAAAAAAATCTTACAAAGTGGAATTGCAATGTACTTTTCAAATTGGCAGACCTTGTTATAATATTATCTTTGAATGGATTTCTGAATCCAGCTGCAGGAATTATTCTTATACCTTCAAACCAGTAACCCCTTATTTTTTTATGATGCATTTCCTTTTGATTGAAAAGGAATAAAATAATAAAGCTGGGATTATGTTTTGAAACACACCATCCCCAGATACTTCAGAATTTATTTTCCTTCCTCAAATCTTGAAGCATGTGTGATTTCCTTCACGTTTAGACTGTCAGACTCCAAATTGTTCATTCTGCTAGAATAAAATTTAAGGAAACATTCAGCAAATGGCTGTATATGTGGGAGATGGATTTTTAGAGGATTTTAGACATTTGAGAGGAGGCACTCAGAGATTCTGCTTTCAGAATTCCTTAGGATGCCATCCTAAAAGATGACTGCAATTCAGATCACTGAAGTGCTTTGATATCTTGGGTTTTTTTTGCAGTTTGTAATCCACGTGTTCAGAAGGCCTTTCCCTAGAGTATAATTTAATGTAATTGACAGTCATTGTTCCTTGAAAAGTTTGAATTAAATTAACATAAGCATGAATGAAACTGGTCAAATCACACATACAGACTTTATTATTATTTTTTCCTTTAAGATCAGTGACAATATTATGTTCAAAATTGACATTTGGCTATTAGACCCTCATTGAGTCACTCCAAATTTGATTAAAAGTGGGAATCTTGGTGTACAGTAATTTAGGTTCATGAAATCTGTTAAGTTTCCCATTTAGTTCTTGAGTTTATTGAAGTACAGGATATTTTATGTGTGTAGTGATGAATTTTGTTCTTTCTCTTTTTACACTAAGATCAAACACGGGCTGCAAAACTGACCGAGCATGAAATTGTTTTTAGAAATTGTGGGAGCTAGTTGAAATGGCAGGAATCAGATGAACAGTTGTTAGTAAAAATGTGTGTGTGGAAAGGATGATGGTAATGCATAGGGAAGGATACAAGTAGAGAGTTATCAGTAGAGCGAAAACATCCTTGTGGCAAAAATCCCTGTAGAGTATTTACAGGTTCTCCAGCACCTTAAAAGCACACAAGTTTTGGGAAAAAAAATTCTCATTATTCTGACTTTTTTTCTTGGGAGGAAGATCGATATGGGTTTTTGGTCTTATGGTAACTGCCACTGCAAAGCAATTAGACTACATTATGGCTGTGCTTATGCAATACTAATTAACATGCCTGTTGTGCTGTTTTCCTTATTTGACCATGTGACAGCCCACAGGTCTGACACCCTCTGTGAACCAACAGCTGAGGAAATTTTCATCGTGGCAGATTTTTTACAAAATACACCCAAACAAAAATGTAATCACACTCTTCCTGAACAACTGCATTAACAGAATGTGTTACAGCGGATCTACAATTAGTAGACTGCATTCATTTGTACTGGGAAAAAAATAAAAGAGACTACAGACTGTTCAAGCGTAAGCATACAAATGTTATACCTTGGGTCCGGAATTAAAAAGTGTAATAACACTGTATTTTATTACCATGGAGAATATCATTTTACCAGTAAAATCAGATCTAATAAAGTTATCGTTAAAAAGTTACAGGCCAAGTTGTCAGTATATTTATAGCACCACATGGACCTGTGTGATGACGAGCTAATTTATTACATGCCATGAATTTAAGAGTCTGGACATGTCATGAATTTAGGAGTCTGGACATTAGCAAATTTTGGTTTTGTTTGTTTGTTTTTGTTGCTGGACTGGGAATACTCTGGTTAAAAAATCAGATACAGTTACTGGCTATAGATTGTACAGCCTAGTGTTGAGGTTGAGACAGAGACTATACCCCAACCGATAAATGTAAAATTAACATTGTGATAGGAAGGAGGGTGCTTGATGCTGTGAGACTGTGAACAGAGGTATTGGGCCAGATTGTGAGTTGAGGAAATTTTCCTTAGGAAGTGAAAATTAGCAGAGACCTGAAGTCAAATTGGAAGTCAAGCAGATGAGCTGAGAAAATTAGAACTCCAGGTCACACACTTTGCCGCACCATCAAAAGCCCCTGAAGGGGCTGGCCTGGTGGAGTAGTGGTTAAGTTCGTGCACTCTGCTTCAGCAGCTGTGGGTTCACATGTTCAAATCCTGGGTGTGGACCTGTGCACCACTCATCGAGCCATGCTGTGACAGTGACCCACATACAAAATAGAGGAAGATAGGCACAGATGTTAGCTCAGGGCCAATCTTCCTCACCAAAAAAAAAAAAAAAAGCACACCTGAAGAGTATTTGTTTATTTAAGTTGCTAATATCTTGGTCCTATTTCTAGAAAATATGATTTAATTGTTCAGAGTGTGATCTGGGCATCAGGAGTTTAGAATACCCCCAGGTGATTTTAATGGACAGCAAAGTTTGAGAACCACTGGGGATACATTCTAGGCAGATGGAAAAGGTCTGTGGTAAGATGAAGCTTGGCAAAACCTTAATAAGGCTGAAAGCTCAGTTATGGCTCCTGGAGCGCAAAGAGAGGAGGGAGCTGGGGAGAGGCATGTGCAACATGAGACCGAAGAGCTGGGGGAGAAGCAGCCAGGCTGCACAGGGCTCTGTAGGCCATCTACAGATTTAGGTCTCTGCTGAATGGTCAGGGGAAGCCATTCAAGTCTTTCAGTAGTCATGTCACCCTGACACCCTCCACTGTTTTTTTCCAGGAAAAACATGAACAGGGGTGACTTTGCTTTTCTCTCATATTTTGACTTGTTGACCTGTTTGTACCCCCAGCCCCCACACAGGCATAACCTCCCTTATTATCAACATCCTCCATCAGAGTGGTACATTTGTTACAATTGATGAACCTACACTGACAAGTCATTATCGTCCAGAGTCCATAGTTTACATTAGGGTTCACTCTTGTTATACATTCTATTGGTTTGGACAAATGTATAATGACATATATTCATCATTGTACCCAAAAAAATCCTCTGTGCTCCGCCTATTCCTCCCCTTCATAAGCCCCAGGCCACCTCTCATCTTTTACTATCTCCATAGTTTTGCCTTTTCCAGAATGTCATGTAGTTGGAATCATACAGTGTGTAGCCTTTTCAGATTGGCTTCTTTCACTGAGTAATATGCATTTAAGCTTCCTCCATGTCTTTTCATGGCTTGATAGCTCATTTCCTTTTAACGCTGAATAATTCCATTAACTAGATGTACCACAGTTCATTTATTCCTTTACCTACTGAAGGATATCGGGGTTGCTTCAAGTTTTGGTAATTACGAATAAAGCTGCTATAAACATCCGTGTGCAGGTTTTTGTTTGGATACGAATTTTCAGCTCTTCTGGGTAAATACCAACGAGCTTGATTGCTGGAGAGAAATTTTTACAAATACCGATGTCTAGGCCCCACTCAGTCAACTTAGGAGTGATATCTAAGCATAATTTTTGAGGTTCCACAGATGGTTCACATGTTCAACCAGAGTTAATAACCACTGACCTACTGGATGAATTTCTTTAGATTTAATTAAACTTTGAGCATGTTGATCTTCAAGCTGAAATGGAATCTCTTGGTTTTTGGAAATGAGAGGAAGTTAAAATGAACACCCTGAGGCATTTGTCCGAGTGCACTCTCTTCACAAAGTAGAGATGAGTCCTTTCAAGGCAGATCCAGTTAAAGGAAACGGCTTCCAGAATGCTTGGTGATGAGATGCCAGAATCTCTGCCTCCCCTGGAAGTTTGCCATAGACTGTATCATATTTACCATATTGCATTTTCAACAGTCTGTCATCTAGCATCGAACTTTAAACATTTGTAGTTCTATCATGTGGTTCTGATTATTTTTCCACATTTATGTCAAGTCCACACAATTTTATCAATGCCTCTGCTTTTCTGGAGTCTGTACATTTAAGGGAAGACAAAGAAATCGGCAAATAAAAGAAGTAAAAGAAGTTCGTCTGGAATAGAAAGGGAAGGAAACAGGCCTTGAACATGGGTAGAAAGAAAAAAACAGACCACGTCTGGGATAGAAGACACACTGACATGAAGAGACATATTTATGAAGGTCAGAAAGAGTGAGAAAAGTCACTGGACAAGTGCCAAGAAGGTTCAAACACCAGGCAGCAGATGTATGAGTCTGTCAATGGATGGCTACCCAAGGAGGCAGGGCATTAAGCCTGTGGGTTATTCAGCAAAGCTTCCTCAACCAAATAATGAATGGCATTAGAACCAGCAAAGGATTCAGCGATAGGGAAATGAAGCCTTTTGGATGAAGAATTCCAGCGAAATCCTGAGGGCTGTGACACAGATGTAAGGAAATCCTCAGCATGAATTGAACAATAGTCAAACAAAGTTTGAAAGTTAGAGCTTAGAATGAGTATTAGAACCATACCAACTAGCACTGGGGGAAAACAGCGGGACATTTAATAATAATCCTTAGGAACTCAAGCATGTAAAATGATTTTCTGAGGGTCAAAGTTAGCAGATTATGCCTTTCGCCTCCACTAAATTTCAGAGCTGGAAAGAAACTCCCAAATCATCCAGTCCAAATCCCTCATCGAACAAATGAGAAAATTGAGGCTAAGTGATTTGCAAGGCTGGGAAATTTTTGAGAGCTAGGCTTAGAATCCAGACTGCTTTCCTCACAGGCGTTTCGTCTTCTCACTCTATCATGCTGCCTTCAGACCAGGGCAAAATGTAGGGACCCTGACTGCAGTGGAATGGTTTACATCAGTCATGGAAAATTGTAATGCGGGTTATTTGGCACTGGAAGTATAGTGTTGAAGTAGATGCACCGTAACATTCATAGCTGACTAATAACACGCCTCTGGAGAGGCGTGAACAGAACACCTTGGTGGGGATTCAGGCGACTTGGGTTCAAATTCTTTTCTTTTATAGACAAAGTCATTCATTCTTTCTTTCATTCATCTGTGCCTCCTATGTGCATGACAGTGTACTGGGTACTGTAAAGTAGATAGTGCAATGGACTATGACCCTAAGGTGCTACAGTTAATATGGAGGATAAGACATCGGTGTACATAATTACCATAAAACCCTGATTATGAAAAGTGTGTTTGTTATAACATGTAGAATAGACCAGCAGCCAGGGGATCTGAGAAGATGGAGGTGTTATTTTTATCTATTGGGGTGAATAAAATTATGAGAGCCAAGGAAACTTCATAGAAAAAAGTAGAATTTGAACTAGATACTGAATGATAAGTAGGATGCATATGGTGAGGAATAGGGAGAAGGCATTTTAGAAAGAGGGAAAAAAGAGACATGCGTGAATAAAATTAGTGCTCTTTCACTGAACGTGAAACATTTTTTGGAAATAAGGTTGGGAAAGTGAATTGGAGTTAGATGCAAGCAAACCTAAAATATTAGGCTAAGTATGTTTCAATTGACATTGAAACCGGGAGGGAGGGCACTGGGACAGGTGGAGATGGCAGAGTTTGTCTCAGGATGTGTTTTAGGAAAAGCAACTTAGGAGAGAACCGAGGGTAATTTGGAGAGAACAAAGAATGAAAGTCTAGAGATGTGCTGGGTCATGATTGCAAAATCATAGTTCGGATTAATTGAGAGGGAAACTTAGAGAAGCAGCTGTAAGAATAAAGATTATGACACAAACGGAAGATGTAGCAGAGGAATGACAGGTAAGGCCTGCCAACTAGATGGAAGTAAAAGAAGGGAGATAGAGACTCCAAGTTACTTCAAAGATTTTGAGCCTGAGTGACATGGAAGAAGACGGAATCATGAAAACAAATATGGACTGCAAATATTTCCATATCACTCATCATACTCTCATACTTTGAAAAAATACCTCAATCCTTTCTCCCATAAACCTATAAATCTGCCATGCATATTATATATTATATATTATAGATACACAACTTGTACACCAGTGTGTATGCCATAACTTTAATCACTTTTTGCAGATTAGCATAGATTCAGAACCGAAGAGAAATTGATACAGAATTTAATTATGCAATAGGGAAATCACATTTTTGTTATTGCTCTTATTCAAACTATTGACCCTGCCTGGAGTTTTATCATTTGCAAAGCTGCCTTAAGTATTCCAAACTGTATCCTAAGAAAGAATTATTCAGAGAATTAATTTAGTCCATAGAGCAGCCACACAGACTTGAAGATAATCGATAGTAGCTTAGGATGCAGGCTCTAACTAGATATTTAGGCGGGGGCCAAAGAGATAGTTATGCCTTCTAACTCAATTCAGTACAATGTAGGGAGCATGAATGTAGCAGTCCAACACTTCTTTCTTTCTTCTAATTTTAAAGAGGTTATTTTTATATCCGTCTTTGGAATGTTTAGTTCTGTGTTTGCTATAATACAAAAAATACTGATGATAGGCTGATAGAAAAATAAATTGTTGATAAGAGGAAGAAGAAATTGTGATAGATTAAACCTAGTCATTTTCCCATTTAGGTGGTATTCCTTACTTTTTAAATAAACCACATGACCTTTTATTTTTTCTGTCTCTTTCTCTCTGCCTCATTTTTTTTTTCATTAAAACCTCACCATTTTGGATAATGGGTATCTCCAGAATTTTTTTTATAAGGAGAGGTTTAGAGGCTACAATCTGGCTAAAATAGAGAGGTTGGGGGCCTTGTCTTAAACCTACATTGGAATTAGAGATGCATTTAAAAATTTTAGATGATATGTTACTGATTTCAAAGGATAGCAAAGTTTTCTAAAGATGCTTTTATTCATACTTTCCATAGGATTTTTAAAGAGTCCAATTTCCCAGTATATTACTAGTAGTAGTATTACTAATATTATTGCCAGGATAATTATTAACATTGACTGGGAGAGGTGTAAAGCAGGTTCTCACCATTGCTAATAATGTAACCAATTGCATCGGCAAAATGAGATTTATGAAATGATACTCAATAGTGGCCCCTAACTACTTGCCTGTAGCTTCCTTTCACTCTTCTGTGATTACATGTGCCTGTCTTGCTCCAAAATGATAGAACAGAATGAATGTATTTTATACAGACATCCATGTATTTATTCATTTACCAATTCATCCACTCATCAAGTATTTAATGAATTCCTGTCACCATATAGTTTCAGACATTTCAATTCATACGTGAACAAAAATAAGAATAAGTTTTTGTATACCATTCATTTGCAAAATAGGCATAAACAGTCAACTGACAAATTCCCTTTTCTAGTCCTCCTTATTCTCTTAATAGTAGTTAAAATGAGATCTGCCATTTAGTTTAGAAGCCAGCCTTCAAGTGTTATGACTCTCTAACTAGAGACACAGTTAATGTGTTGGTAAATGCGTGATTCTGCAGCTAAACTGCCTAATTTTGTCAGATACCAGCTGTGTGTCCTCAAGAAGTTTCTTGACCTCTCTGAGCCTGTTTCCTCATTAATAAAATGAGGATAAACAGTACCTCCCTTACAGGTAGTTCTAAAGATTGATTGAACTAATGCATGTAAATTACTTGGAAGAGTGCCTTGTTCATAGTGAGCGCTCAGTTTAACTGTTAATATTATTATTCTGACTGAAACCTTGTTTCTCTTCATTCGGCCTACCTAAGTATTAGACTTAATTTCCCCACCTTCCATAATCACTCCTAAATAATTGTGAGTTGTGCTATCTAAGTAAATAAAAACAGTACACCAATAATCGCCCCTGTGTGTATTTCTATATATTTAACCTTATACTTGGACTAGAGATTCTTAAAAGTTACAGTGATGTGGATACCAAATCCAGGTGACATGCCGAATTTCCAAATCACTTCTCTGCTGTGTTCCAGCTCCTTCTATTACTTTGAAAGGTTTAAAGTCAACTGTAATTTCAAGTATCTATTGGAAAATACACTAAATATCCTCTGAATGATAAAAAAAAGATAGAATACATTAATATAGCTGAAATATATACTTGGGAGGCAGCACCAGCAGCTGGCTATGACCTTTCTATTGAGAAAGTGACCCAGAAAATGGCTGAGGAAATTTCATCATTTATTTCCCACTTCTACACCAAAGTCTCAAATGCCTTTAAATCCCATCGGATAAAGTTGGCTTTAGGTTGTATATAAAATACAAATCGAGTGAGGGAACGTTTTATCTTTCCTGTTCAGATGATTTTTTATCAGCATCGTAGAGAAAATGGCACTAATATTTCTTTCCTTAAAATGAACAAATAACCTTTAATTTTAATCCTTTCATAGCTGGAATTCATGGGAGTTAATATGCTACCAAATTCAAAGCTAGATCTTGCTAATTCCCTCCGAATATGCATCTGTTTCTGGGCGTGAACATACATGGTACCTCCATGCCAAGGTCTTTCTATATTCCTGCAAGCACAATAGGTTAAATCGTATCTACAAAGTACAATGTTCCTTTGAAAGTTTGAATTCCTAGATTATTTTTTATGTTTGACTATAGATTGCACAGAGCGGACATTTAGTGAACGAGTTTTCAATGAGTAACAAAGGACAAAATAAACGAAGCTCGTTGGTAAACTCTGCAGGGCAAAAATAAGAAATCCATATGCTTGATTTTGGGATACGGTAGAAGGAATGTTTTGACATCATATTTATTGCTATGGGAAATGTAAATATCCCATGTTTATAGCAGAGTGAAAATGTATACGTTTATTCATACAACTAATATTAGAAAACATCTACTACATAGGCATATGAAATAATCGACATTTCTTGCCTTCACTATGCTTACAGTTGAGTAGGGAAGATAAATAAGAAGGTAAGTAAGATGCAGAGGCAAGAGCTAGGGATAAGCCGAGCTTTCTCCGGGGACACTGAAGGTGTCACTTTAAGATCACTAAATGTTTTGAGAAGAATGAAATCTCAGCTTCACTGTTGTAAGAGATATGGTGCTGGGCTGCCTTTCAAATGAAAGGCAGAGTGATAGAAAGTGGACTGATGTCGCTCTAGTGGAATAACTTTCCTTCTCACACCAAGAAACACGTCTTATAGGTGTCCTTAAAGGTTAGACCTGTAAATATTCCACCTCATTAAACATAAGGACCAGCCATGGACATATGCCACTAGTGTCCACTTTCCTTCAGAGATTTAGGGTGATGAGAAGATAAAGGGTCTGCTTACCAGATGGAGCTTGTCAGATTAGCAATTGGAGCAGAGTAAATATCGCTGTCATATTGTTTTTTGAAGCACAAAGAACCCCCTTTGTATAACGCATGTGCATATTTAATAGTTTAAAACAAAACAGCTCGGCAGAAGGTTGGCTGGTGGTTGTACCTCTAGCCCAGTGGACATTGCCTGAAGGCACGTTTCTGCTTTCCTCATAATAAGGAACATTAGCAACCAGTGGCTCGAGAAAGGCAGAGTCAAATAAGTCTCTTGGGGCCCAGACGGCCACATGAAGTGAGAGCTGTTAGGCACAGCAATGAGATTACTACTCCAAAAAGGGTTCACCACATATATTACCACATAGACTTTACAGGGCTGCCAGCTCACTCAGCTTACAAATGTCAAACATGATTTAAAAGGTTATTATACTATCGAGAGGGAAGGACGATGATTTTCCATCACTGGAATTTCTATTTTATTCTGTTGCACATACCGCATCTCACAAAGTCCAATATTGCTAAATAACCTGCTTTTATCTTTAATGAGTGTTTTATGGACCTTAAATTGGAAGAACCATTTTCACTTTATTTGTATTAGAAAATTTGATCTTTCCTGGTTGAATAACGGTGTGATAAATTTGGGATGTGCGCCTATGTATTGTGCTTAGAAGATTGTTCTTACGAGGGAAGTAAATTATTTGTAATGTGTCAGTTAGGGAGAGAGACGTAGGTAAACTGTAGTTTTTGGCAAATGCATTTGTATGTTTGCAGTATTTCACACCAAAATGATCAGATGCCGTTCTCTATATTGCATTATTTATATCTCTTTGGGTTTATTGTAACTGGTCTTTAAAGAGTCTACTTTCCCAGTTCTTTGAGCCTTTTGGGAATATTTATTTGCTCAGTAAGGACTTTCTCGGTTGTCCTCAAAAATGAGTTAATTTAAGCAGTTATATCTGAGAAGTTGCCCAATAAAAGTAAATGGCTGTTTGGGGCTGGCCCCGTGGCCGAGTGGTTAAGTTCGCGCGCTCTGCTGCAGGCGGCCCAGTGTTTCGTTGGTTCGAATCCTGGGCGCGGACATGACACTGCTCATCAGACCACGCTGAGGCAGCGTCCCACATGCCACAACTAGGAGAACCCACAGCGAAGAATACACAACTATGTACCGGGGGGCTTTGGGGAGAAAAAGGAAAAAATAAAATCTTAAAAAAAAAATAAATAAAAAAAAAAAGTAAATGGCTGTTTACCTTTGATTTTTAAGGAGATTTTATCTGTTTTGCAACATTTGAAAAATAAATAATCTTCAAGTGTAGCTCTTAAAATATACGAAAGATAGATTGTCAATGTAGAATTTTTAAACACTACATTCGTAAGAGGTAAAATAAGGGATTTAACTGCCCTTGTGGAAGAATGTTTCACTTGATTTCCTAGCAAATCACCCTGATTGCTTTTTTTGAGTGTGAGACTATAAAACTGAAGGTTGCCTACATATCTAAGTTCCAGAATGTGCCATGCACAGCAATATGGCAGCGCTGTAAGCTGACACATTTGGGGATGGTGTTCTCAGGTGGGATATAAAAAGCTTAGAAGAATACAGTCTTTGGTGTTGAGACTGTGTCGGTTCTCCCTTTACCTTCCAACTCGGAAACGTTAAATTAAAATCTGTGACGCCATGTTCACGTGGGCGTTGCCAAAATTAAATTAAAGCCTATGGCAGTGAGCATGCTCAGGCTGAAGGATGACACCTTTGCTCCAAGTTCAGTACCACTTTAAAAATGACCATTGGCCATAAGTGCAGAAATAGTCACAAAGAAAAGAAATAAAAAACAAATAACTACTTTGAATTTTGACAAAATACTGGACTTTTGAGTGACAATACTACTAAAAAAATTAAAAATTTCCAAAGTTTTCCAGATGGAGTATGAAAGTAACTTTGTATATTTGAATGGAGGGAACCTGAAAGCCTACCTAAGAATGTGTGTGTGTGTGTGTGTGTGTCCTTTATTCTTCAAGGAAAAAACACTGATTTAAAGAATTCATGCAGTATATGAATGATTTCACTTGTATGTAGAAGATAAACAAACACATGGACAAAGAGAACAGATTAGTGGTTTCCAGAGGGGAAGGGGGTTGGTGGGTGGGCAAAAGGGGTAAACGGACACATATGTATATGGTGACAGATAAAAACTAGACTATTGGTGGTGAGCACAATGCAGTCTACACAGAAACTGATAAATAATAATGTACACCTGAAATTACACAATGCTATAAACCATTATAACCTCAATAAAATAATTGAAAAAGAAAAAGGAAAAAAAAGGAATTCATGTAGTATATATTTATTTCAGGTAACTTCTTTATGGTTATAAAATAAGTCAATAAGATATGGAAATATTTTAAGTTTAGGAAATAATGTAAATCCTCTTTTTCCCTCTTCTTTCACACAGTAACAATAGAAATAGAAGAATCATTTAAATATTAAATGAAAACAAAAATATTTCCTACTCCTGTTTTGAAGTTTGCTCAAATAGTAAATTTCCTACAATAAAATATTCTGTATTCATATATTCAGTAACCAATGATATATTTATGTAAGTATTGGATTTTAAAAGAGCCCTGTTTAAAAAATTTCAAAACATTATTTTATTCTAATTGATAAAAACTCCTTTTCATAAATCTCTCAAATGGTTTCTTTTTATTGAGAGCTCTCTTAGTACATATGGAATACGATTTGATTAATAAAATATAAATCCATGTACACCTTTTTAAAGCGTTCAATTATTTAGGCAAAGCAAAGTATATGTATAAATTCAAAGTTAGAAATTATGATTATTGATATGATGAAATATATCTTACATTAAATTGTAAAATGCAATGAAAGTGTTCCTTCTATAGCAAAATCTTAGCTTCTGTTAAAATAAGCATACATATTAAAAATGCAATGTGGCACTATTTCAAGAGGTAAGTTCACTAATAGACCAATAAACTATTTTCTAAAAGCCAAATCGAGTTTTGACAATAAGTCATTCTTTAAAAAAATTGAGACATAAACCACCTAACATAAAACTTATTTATGTCAGTCTGTATGTGGGAGAAATTTATCTTCCCGCTATGGTTCTACAATAACAAAAATTATTAATTGATGTCTCAGAACTTGGTACAAGAATTAGAACAATGTCTTATCCTGGAAACTGTTTTCAAAAGTTGTTACAAGGTTTATTTAGAAACCTTCGCTTGAAAATCAAATGGCATGCTCATGTTGTTTTGCTCCTATCAGGAACAAAGGCATGGTGCATGAAAGACATTATCTCTGCCTTTGACAATAGAGTGTGCAGTATCACTCTTCATTCTAGTTAGCCTTGAAGAATGTTCAATAATGCATCCTTGTCACCTCCTCCCCAACCTCAAAATGGATACCTTACCACCTTAAACTGTGTTATTTTACAAAATAAGTGCAGCTTTGAACATATATATCATAGCTATCTGGAGAATAGGGTATGTCTAGTGCTTCTGGCAAGTAAACTTCTTTGGATGAGAAATCAAGTTACTCTTGCAGCCTTGCCCCAGCTTGCTAGAGCTAGTTCATGTATGTTGGCAGGTAGTATGAACATGATGATGGGGAGAGACCAAGCTGGTGATTCCTCTGTGCCCAAATAGGATAAATTGTCTTGTTGGAACCATATAACCTAACACTAATATTACTCCTTAATATTAGAAAATTATAGCTTAGAAAAGTTTCTGTAGAATTTAAGCCAATTATTTGAAAACAGAGTTTATCATGTTGGCTAAGGGATCAAAAACTCAAAAGCTTACAGGGGCCAAGTGAGTGAAGTTAATGTGGGTAGACGGCAGTAAACAGTTATTGCTTTGAATGAAGACACTCATGTTCTATTTAAACACACTGCATATAACCTTACCCAGGGCTCCCACTTCTGACTTCTTCACAATGGCCAAACCACTCTTTATACCATTAATCAAGCTTTTCAATAAAGTGGGAGTAGGGATGTTTTTGTCAAACTAAAAAGCATATGAAATTTCTTCTAGAAACAACCTGAGTTAAATTAAAAAAATTAATTCTATGTGAGTGGGGTAGATGAGATTTTTAACTTATTGAAAGAAGAACATTGCAATTTTTTTCCTACTAAATTGCATTTATACAAAGAGTACATATTCAATGCTTATGTAAGGAGTGTCAAATGCAAATATTAATTTGAAATTTTCAGAAAATGTGGTAATCATTCTTTTTATGCTAAAATAACAAGTCTAAGCCAAATATTGTTATGTTCTATGTAGGCAGGAAGATTTTATTTAAATTCCCTGGCCTTATTAGGACTCTGATTTACACTACCATTTTCAGTTTTTTAGCGATATAGGAATAAAAGTCTAATAAAAGACACCAGAACATAGGAGTTCAGGGGACACTGGGCATTAATCTGGGTGAGAGAAAGAACTTCAGAGTGGTCTAGAACTCTGAAAGTTATGCCAGTCACACTGGACACATCCTAATGGACCGGACTGAAGAGGACCTGGGGAAAGAAACAGAGAAGTCTGGATGCTAGATCCTAGATATAGACTAGAGTATTGGCTGAAGAATTTAAATGGTGCTATTTCTGACCATTCTTGTGGTGTCATAACTTCATGGAGCTATGACAGACTAGTAAAGATGATCAGTGCCTGTCAACGTCAGTGAAATGGGTAGGACCAGGGGATTTGGTAATTTTTGTAATATTTAAAATGCCTATGTTTGTATACAAATCATCATTTCACTCCATCCCGTTCACAATTTGTAGGTAATATGGGAATGCTGTATGCTTCTCAGATTAAGTAACTCAATTTGGAGAAGTTACAATAGCTGACCATATGGACTCACATACAGTAAATGGCTGATTTGAGATTGTATCCATGGACTTTTAGTCCAATATTTTTTCCATCATAAATCAGGAGGATAAAGGAACACTGGATCCTAATTCTGACTCTACTAAAGCAGGCCACAGGTATATACCTCTAACATAGGCTGGTATTTTTGTCTGCAATAGTAGCTCTTAACCTTGGCTGCACCTTAGAATTATCTGGGGAGCTTTTAAAAAAAACACCAAGACCAATTAAATAAGGATCTCTGTGTCTGGGATCAGGTCATCAGTTTGTTTATTTGTTTGTTTGAATACTAAGTAATTCCAATTTATAGATAGGAGTGAAAATCACTAGTTTAGCATCTTGAAAACCAAAATTTATTTTCCTGCTACTTTATTTTCATATTATTCTAATATATGTGGATTGCTGCTAAGCCACATATTATGTATGCACAACGTATAAAGATACACATACATCATTCACAGAAGTAGAGTTTCTGTGCCTAATTATCCTTCCCAAATACAGATTTAGGGGATTCAGGAGAAATGCAAAATGGGACACTGATTAAAGGAAAAGTGGGAAAGATGCTTCTTTTGTGATTCTTTGGTTTGCTAGATTCAAGTGTTTGAATCTAGAGAGAGTGATTGAAGCTTCTGTCGATTAAGTGTCTACAATGTACCTAGTACTCCATGCTTACATGGAGATTCCTTCACCCGCACTCTCCTGGAGGAAGCCCACTGAAGACGATGAAAGGCTCATAATTAGGATTGCCAGATTTAGCAAATAAAACTATTTGTATTAAATGGCAACTCTACTCCTAACAGCTTGGCTCTGAGATTAATCTCTGGACCAGTGTTTTCAGCTTCCTTTAAGTTGAGTGAAGAGAACTGCCCTGTCTGCAGAAAACAAAACGTCTCTTTTTTTAATCTCTAGAGACAGTGACCTAGCTGAACAATCCAGGAAGAATCAAACATTCATATCAGCAAGAACCACATTTGTGTCTGCAGTTCTCTTGAAGGGTCCATAGAGAGATGACTCTGAGAGTTAAAGCAGTGATACTTGAAAAACAGCAAGAGTAACGCATAGAAGTTAATGCTAAAAGTGATTTCTTTCATTCCTTAATACAAACTCTTACTCTAGATAATTCATAGTAAGTGAAAATGGGGAAGCGTGGCACCAGACATTAGCTCTGTCTTGCGTTAAAAATGTTTGAAGACTTCAAGTTCATTTTCCGTGTACTGTCTAGGATGGCCATTCAGAGCTTCTTCATTCAGAGTAAGATGGCTTCTCCTATGACTCCAACGACTGAAGGAAGAAATATTTTCCTTATTTAAGTTTCTTTCAATGGATCACATACCACATTTGAAGTACACATACACTCAAATCTAAACCCCCCTGATGGCAAAATTAACTTCTCTTTTTAGGAAGCTAAATCTAAACATTAATAAAATTGAGTCCCTATCTGTAGCCTGATAATCTCTGAAAAAAGTTTTGGATTAAGTTACATTCTCTCCATCTCTAAGTAGGATATTTCAGCCAGCTGAAAACCTATGAGAAATTAAATTGAGAAAGATATTTTTGGAGACTCTTTCAAGAGAAATGAATTTTTTTGTGTGTCCTGAGAACACAAAAGCAGATAAGAGAGCAAGATAATGGCTCCAAGTGTTTGGAGTATAAAATGTCTGACCTTGAGGATATATGAGAAAAGATTTTGTCTGTGTCTGTTCATCTTGCTGTTCTGTTCAAATGTGGTTCTAGAGAAAAGGAAAAATACTAATTTTCAGAGAGAGCAATTGCATCTTTCAGGAAAACTGTGCATTTCTTTCCTCTTGAGATCTTTCAAAACTAAATGGCATTGCAAAAACTTATACAATTTTGTTCCACTTAAGACTCAAGCTCTGTTATCAGAACAGTTATTCAATATCCTGATAAAGAATAATTTAAAACAACCCTATATTATATGACCAAGACTTACTGATTCAACGTCTTACCATTTAATCATAGAATTCAATGTGGATAGTAGTGATGAGCTTTAAGTGAAAAAAAAAAAGTCCATAATGGATTAGGACTAATAGAGCCTTTCTGTCATGAGTGAAGAGGCTAAAGTAATATAAGCTCTCATGACTAATCAGATGTCTTCTGATGAGTGAATTGAAATGTCATAGCAGAAGTAATCCACCATACATTTTATTACGATTTTTTGTGGGTAGATTTAAATTCATTTTCTGACTCATTTAATTTATTTAATCAAAATAAAATCTAAGATGAACGAAAAAGTCGATATTGGTAATAAAAGATTTACCCCAATGTATGCATTCATTTCTGATTTTTTCTTTTTCTCATCAGTTGACTGTGCTGTAATTTGTGCAGTCATTCTTTGCAGCTTTGTTTCGGGTTTTTGCCAAAGGCCACGCAATTATGTACAACAAGCATTTCCAACAATATTGTATGATTTTATGTATGCACACTAGAAATATCCTGGTGTTTTCACTAACTCTGATCAAGTGTATCTTTGACATGATTTCTCAGATTCCATAGATGGGCCACTTTTTTGCAAAACTGGATTTTACAAGAAACAGTCAATTAGAAATACATATGACTATTTAATTGACTTCTACTGTTTTCCTCTTAACTCATATAGTTAAGGTCATCTTCATCTTAGTGACAATGTAATTGCTGAAAATATTTTGAAGCCACTGGGTCAATGATTAAGGACAAAAACGAGTCAGTGTTTAATAAAATTCCTCCTGCAACAGTCATCATGGCCATCATTATTCCCCATAGGACACTGGAACTCAACTGGATTCACTTGAATAAAACAAAACCGCTTCTTAACTTCTGAAGGTTCTTGCTCTCTATTAGGTAGTAGGATATGCTTTAATTTAGATCACTAATTCTTTTCCATAATCAATTGTTCTCTACAAACAACTATCTCCCTTTTTCATCCTCATCTCTCAAAACGATTCAGAAAACTTTCTAGCTTTCAAAATTTTTACCTTCCTTTAGCAGTTATTCATATATATGAAAAACAGTTGAATTACAGGTTTTTTTCAGATTATTTCTATAACATTTGATAGGACATAAATAGAAACAGGTACAGAAATGTTTTATTTATTGAATATTTTTGTTATTGCATATCTACGTTATTTTTAAAACAACTTGTCAGTGGCTTCAGATATGTTTTGATCCCTCTTGTGTATCATGTCATTCATGTATTGTTTGCAAATGATGAACTTTATTTGTATCATCTGCAAGCATTTCATGTAGCCATATTTGTAAATGCTTTAGAGAAATAGGATAACTCACATTCCTGTATCTAACCCAGAACACAAGAGAAAGTGAATGAGTTCTTTTTGTCTTACCTTTCCATTCACACATAAACCATTATGGAAGTACTAAGATAGTAAAATAGAAACTCATATCTCTTTTAAGATTTTTGAGTAAGTGTGCCTAGACAGGTCAGATAATTCATCATTTTTGTTCTCCGGCCATAAAGTATAAGATAGATTCCTCTCATAGATTCCTCATAGAATTTGATGACTGTGTTAAACTTTAACAGTCTTAAGTGAAAATTACACAGTTTGTATTATTAGTGAGTGAAAATGTCTACTCTGAGCAAAGAGAGGAAAGAATGTTTCCTCTATCATGAGAGTGAAACAGAAAACTGCACTTCAGAATTCGACATGTCCGTTACTCATGGAAATGATTTTAAAATTCAGAAATCTTAATTATCACCAAATCTATAAATCCGCGACCTTTATTCGTCTTGTCTGATGGCTTTTAGAGTCATGCTTAATTTCACAGCTGTCAGTACGAAGCTTATCTTCATTTTAAAAAATGTCTAATTGGAACCTAGCAGCTGTTTTCAATAAAAGAAAGTGCCTATTATGAGAAAATGGTGGAGCCTATTCCACACTCTGACAAGGAAAGATTAAAGGAACAAGATAAGGCGTAAGCGTACATACAATACTTCAAGTATCAGTTTTTATCGTATCAGTCAGGATGGGTTAGGGATTCTGTGGTAACAAACAGTCCCAAAATTTCAGTGGTTTTAAAAGTAAAAAAAGTTTTCTCACTCCCTTGGGCTATATGAGTGTTGAGGCTGGCTGGGGTCTTGCTGTGGCATAGGTATTGACTTTCCTTCCCCGTCCAGGGTGAAGGAATATGTGACACTCTGGATACAGTGGCAGAGGTAAAGTTCCAGAGGCTGTTGCATCAGCACGAATGCTTCAGCCCATAGTAACACGTGCCATATTCTCTTACAACTCATGGGCTGCACCAGGTCACATGGCCACACAAAACCACAAAGAAGTCAGAAGGCAGTCTACTCATGGATTGCCTGGAATCCATGTCTGGAAGGAGGAGACGACCAGAAACATTTGGCAAACAGTGATAATGATTATACAGATATTTACTACAAATCTGTAACCCCACTATAGAACCATTTCTGTCAACCTTATTTAGTCTAGATGCTGATTTGATTCCATATTTGCCATATTAACTTTTTAAAACGTGCATCTTGCTTTGGTCCCTTTTTCTTTCAGGAGAATTCTCTGCTATACACAGTAGTCCCCCCTTCTCCGCAGGAGATATGTTCCAAGACCCCCAGTGGATGCCTGAAACTGTGGATAGTATGGAGCCTTATATATACTATGCTTTTTCCCAGACAGCATGGCGTGGATACACTGGACAAAGGGATGATTCACGTCCTGGGTGGGATGGAGTGCAACTGTGTGAGATTTCATCACACTACTCAGAACAGGGTGCAACTGGAAACTTATGAATTGTTTATTTCTGGAATTTTCCATTTAATATTCTTGGACCATGGTTGAGTGCAGGTGACTGAAACCACAGGAAGCTAAACCGTGGATAAGGGGAGACTATTGTATTATTGATGTGTTTTTGTTTTAAGGTGTTTTGTCTTAAGTCAAAACAAATACTAGTGAATACGTCGTCAGTAACTAAGCCCAATAATTATGACATTGATTCAACAGGATTAAGCTTTATGCATGAGATTCTACTCTCAAGGAGTTCAGGGAGATTTTCTGATGATTCCCTGAAACTTAGAGTTTCTGTGTTTTGCATGTCGTTTTACACGTATTAGACTGAATCCTAACATCACAGGGCTGACAGGGAATCGTTAAAAGTATATCATCTATTTCTTATATTTGAACAAAATTGTACAAAAAAAATCATATATCAAGTCACTTAGGGTGGGAGGGCGGACAGAGAAAATATTATCTTGAAGGTGTTTTATTCAATTCATTGGAGAGCAGGGCAGTCACATGACACTGCTGTAGGGAATATGCTGCAGGTTGTTTTCTTAAAAATAAGCTTATCTCTTGGTCTTTCGGGCTAAATTTCAGTAGCATATTTTCTCTTTTACAACAATTTTCAAATTAATCTACTTGGAAATTTATCTGCTTAGCTAAATCACTGCCGTTCTTTTATAAGCTCATGGATATTCACAATAAACATAATAATAATAAAAAGAATATGGTATAGGAAGAAAAGTGCTGGACCACATTATTATGACTTATGAAATTCACTAATGTCTCCAGAGCCTCAGTTTCCTTTTCTGTAGAATGGAGAAAACAAAATCGACCTTTACAAACTCATAATATCTACTTGGAACTACATGAAAGTCTTATTTGCAGAAGAGTCTTAGCATAACTACATAACTAGAAGCATTGTAAGTGTCATGGTGTATAAACAAGCACACAATTTTAAATGAAAATTAAATTTCATTACTCAGACCACATTGATTTTATCTGATCAAACTGCTCTCACAATACTTGAGTTACAAGGTCCGAGGGTGCATGGCATTCTGTGATGAATTCTAACAAGTCTGATCTTAATCAAAGTTTGCAGTGTTGGACCAAACAATAAATGCTTGTGAAGTTGACTTGTTCATCTTTCCTTATCTTTGGAATGCTTAAGCTAATAAAATCATAAAATTTAAGAGCTAGAAGTGGTTTTGAGTTTATATCCTCCAATCCATTCACTAACATTCAAGAAAACTAGGTGGTTGTCTGTGAGGGATTTTATTCAACTGCTAGTCAAAGATTTCCAAAAGTTAATGTCTTATAGAAATTATGGATTTCCGCACCCAAGGTTTTTCCAAGTTTCTTGGCCTTGCTCTCATAATTGCCTACATGGTTTGCGCAGCATCTTACTTACAGAATACAGAATAATGAGAATAATCTTACTTAGAGAATAATGAGAATCACAGAAGGCTAAAGAGGAAGTGGCTAGGGAGTCTGTCCCCTTTGAAAGAGAATGGGTGTTTTTTTCTTATAACTCTTTGTCCAGCATTTTATCACAAGGCCCCACATTGCAAGGAAGGCTAGGCAGGATATCACTGGTCACATTAGGCCTCGCCTTCAAAACTAGGGGTTAATTAATAGAAAAGAAAAGAGGAATAAAGATATTGCATCAGAAACTGGTGGTCTCTGCCACAGAGGCCTATTTTACCATTATAGATAATAATAATACACTATTTCTATTACTTATATTTGTCATTATGTCTGGGCTGCAATCTCAGCAAACCAGAGTTATAATTAGCAAGAGAAAGTGTAAATTAAAATTATAGCTTCTAAAGTGAAGCTGACAGATTCAAACCATGATTTGCACAAATTACTTAAAGTCTTTAAACCTCAGTTTTCTGTAAAATAAGATGACACCTACTTCACAAGGTCGAGTTCTAAATTAGATCATATATGTAAAGTACAATGTCTAAACACAGTGCACAGGACATAGTAATCTCTCTGCAGGTAGTTGGTGCTGCCACCAGCCAGCCTATGTTTCCTTTTTACATTTTATGATTCAGAAATTAAAAATGATTGATGTTTTATCAAAATCAATGTCAAGGTAATAATATTTATCAAATTATTATACTTTATGTCATCAGAATGACTTCAGTGCCTTTAAGGTCCTTCTCTAAGATGACAGTGGTGGTTATTCATCTACCAATCTCTATATTTTTCCACTTAGATCTGTGGGTCCATCTTCTAGAGACATGAGCAAGTCCATGATCTTGATTAGCCTGTGCTCTTTATCCAATATTACAATACCTGGAAAGTAATTAGGCTTCTATTTTTCATTTCAATCTGGTTTTACCACATTGACAATATGGGCCTTGGCCAAGTCTATTATGAGCTCAATTGCTCATGTGCCAGGCGTTCGGAAGTCTGTCTTTGAATATGAAGAAAGCAAAATATGAAGCTACAGAACTCTGATACACTTTATACAGACATTAGGCTAATTATGGGTAGAGAAATAACTATTCTTTTATATTCTATATTTTAAACTTCTCCTCTGCGTGGAATTATGGCTTTTTTTATTATGATTTCAGTCATTGAATCAGGTGTCCCTACAGAAATCTCCTAGTTTAAGTAAGAAGAGGACTTGTCTTTGGACTTGCTTAGAATTGCTGCAAACTAATAACCTAATTGCTCATGCCGACTGACAGAACAAGCATTGACTATGTCGTCTTGACCTTTGTTTGGTCATTGGGATTCATCCATTTGAAGTCTCCCCATTGGATGGGAAGTTTATACTACAACTGAATGTGCTATCCGTAAGACAGCTTTAATTGAAACCTCTAAAAAGGAAAGGAAAACAGAAAAAAAAAAAAAGACTTTCTAGTATCTTTCCCCACTATCAATAATACCTGGGGCTGACAGTGGTGGTGAATGGCAATATTGAACATGCCTTTTCTTTCGTGTAAAATTTCAATATGAAACTATTCAAATTATACTCTGGCTATGTCATAATGTCTGCATTCTCCACTTATATATGAGATAGATTCAAATGGAAGTTCAGTGGCTTCCATTCACCCATTCATATTTTAAAAAGCACTTAGAGAATCTGTTGAGAATGTCACTTGTTCTCCTTTTTCTGTTCCTGTCCAGTCTGCCCCCCAGTGGAGAGCTAAGAACGTGAAAAGACAGCAGCGTGGTCAGTGCATGACTTTACTGTGGCAATTGTGTGCCTGATTGATTTTTGTGGGGATATAACAGCTGAACAATTTCAAATTGATTACATGTAATATGAATTCATGTGTCCAAATCATAGCAGGATAATAATTCTTGAAAGTGTGGCTGTACAGTTTAATTCAATACACTGAGTAAAGAAACTTCAAGACATACAGCTACCCTTCATGAAATCTGTTTCTCCTGAAGCTTTTATTTTGGGCTCATTCTCTTCTTCTTTCTTCCCTACCTGTTTAAAACCTCTTTCCCCACTATGGGCTTATAATAGAAGACATTTGTCTTCTTGATTTCTCGCCGTTGCTAGCCAGTATTGTTGAGTTTTAATATTCGGCATGATTCAGAACTCTTACCTTTTTCAAGTTCTTAGGAGCTCTCTCTCGTCTCATTTTTAAACACGGCCTTTGGGGAATGACAGTGATTGTGACAGATGGTAAAGGAATAAGATTGCACTTTGGTGCTGCTTCTGTCTTTGCCTCTTGATCTCTTTCCACTTTCTCAAGGCAAATTATAGATCTCCCTTTGCCTCTGGAGGGATGCAAACAGCAGTTGCCAGTTATATGGTTCTTTGTTTCTAGCTCTTAGAAAAAAGGGCTCTTATTTGATTAAACATTGTCATTACATTTATTGTTAATGAAGGATACTGATTAGTGTGTTGACCAAACACCTGACTAGAAAAGGAAGGGGATTTGTTGAAGCACAGGTGGAAAAAAAAAAGAAAAACAGACTATTTTCTTCTTGGGTGAGTTTGAAGGTAGCTTCCCTCTAGTGGCCAAAAATGGTATTTCACTTATAGAATATGCTCCTAACATTTTCTGAAAACTTCCTTTCATTATCTTTTTAAAAACATTATCTGAAATGTGTAATTTTATGTATTACATATATTAATGATTGCGGTTTGCAACTAAAACTGAACTCCCTAAAGAAACTTAGACATCTTTTTGATTATTAAACTCATACTTTTAGGTATGAAAAAGTAGACAAAGGTACTTTATTATGCATTTTGTTCTCCAGTAACCCACACAAACACAACACACAATTCCAAATGAAAGGATTCTCATTGACTAACAAGACAGTTAATAAAATGGCTGTGGATTTTTTTTTTTTCAATTTCTAAGATGTGTTTGAAGGGATTAAAAACTGTAAGTATGAAGTTGAGTGGTAAGTATATTCACTATGCCTCTCTATATTTTTATTAGAGAGAGGTGGTATAATCACTATATACTTAAAATTTAAGCATTAGAATTTAAATGGTGTTAGAGATGAATTGAAAGTTGTAATTAGAACTTGTGTTTCTTTGCGCACATTTATTTATACACCTGAAAGCATTTAAGCAATACGAAGCATGTGCTACACTGTGGATGAGGTGGAGGAAAATACAAACAAGACGAATGCGAGAGGCCAAGGAAGATGACTAAGCAATGAGACAGTGCTAGCCGAAATATGTATAAAGACCCAGGGGAGCACGCTGAGGACACAGTGCCACTGTCCAGAGGACTAGGGAGGACGACTCGGCACAGGAGAGTGGGTGAAATGATAAAGAGAGTGGGCACAGTGCAAAGGTGTTCCTCAGCAGAAAGAGCTTCGGTGGTGGTTCTGCGGCAATCAGGAAGAATGGGGCTTCAAGTATGGCGGACTTATCTGGGAAGAGCTGAGCGAAACACGTTGCTTAATAATTTTCCTAGAGCGAACTTGAAGCAGACACTGTATTTCATGCAGCGATAAGCTATTAAATGAGAGAATAGGTTTTGATCCACACATAAATGTGAATAGTTAATGTTGCAAAATTATAGATTCATTTACATAACGCCTGGTAGTCTGAATTATCTGATGAAATGAGGTTTTTGTGTTTGAGTTCTTAACCTAGCGTTTCAGTCAAAAGCTCTGGTTTTATTCTGAAGTCCATTGGAAATTATCAGTTCTAATTGGAAGTGTTGTTTGCCCAACAGAATGCTTAAGAAAGTTTTAGTGGCAAAGCTTCACACCTATTTGAAGGAACATAAAACTCTGAAGAGGAGAGCAGAAGCTAATTTACCAAATTGATGACCAAGAGCTAGGCAACCATAAGTAAGGAAATGGGGATGTCAGGAGACAGACCAACACTTGTTTAGATAATATCCTTAATTGGTTAGATTTGCTACATTTTATGGATATTCTATAGATATTTTCAAGCTTGACTATTACAGAGTCTGTAAGATGTTTATTGTGAGACTGGTCTAATCGCAGATGTAAAGGTATAATATATGTGTTATATATGATGTATATATATACACACACACACACACAATGTATATTATATATATAAAGTATATATGACAATCCCAGCTATAAAGACAGGTATAACTTCTTGCATCGAATACAATTTCATCCCCCATGTTCACACAAACATTCTCAGTTCTGGAAACCACCCCTGCTTGCCCCCACCTTCACAAACCCAAGGATGTCCGCCTTCCCAGGACTGTGGCCTTCATGGCCTAAACACATCAACTCCTCTTTGGCAATGCCCTTGACTTTTCTTATCTTCTATTCTGGGTTGAGACTTGTCTCTTACGACTCAAGTCTCTGATAGCGAGTATATGATGAGATCAAGTGTGTGATCTGAGCAGCTACACTATGGTAATAGAGTAACGTTTGCATTTTAATCTGTGTCTTCTCCCCAAATTAACTGAAAGGAGTAGCTTTTCTGTAGAAAATGTACCATTTGATTGAGAAAATGAATGTCAAATAACTTTGGCATCACTTAATCACGCCTAGTACGTACCTGTGGACTCTATTTGTTTATACAGCTGAACCTGTACCTGACAAATATTTGCAATACTGATAACAAATTTCCTAGGTAATTGAACAATGTTATTCTTTAGGCTGTTTTTATAGATGAAACTCCTGAAGATGATTACAAAGCCTGTTGTTTCATCACACGCACACACACATGCACGCACACATGCACACACATTTTCATGCTTTGAAAGGCTCATGTGTTAGACAAAGGATGTTGTGAGTAGACTTGGAAATCATTTGGCATTTTTGACATTTGCCAAACAGCTTGAGATATTTTAAAATATTTTTGTTCGATCAAATCCCAAACATGTTTTTCCAAGTACTTTTTTTAGGTCAATTTTTATAACCATGTGTAATTTCAAGGAAATTTAACCCATATGTTTGTTTCTGTTACCCATATATTCAAATTGATTTATAGCACAGATGTAAGTATTTCCTTTGACACTGGTGTGTGATGAGGGTGAGAGAGACTTGCAATTTGCTGCACAGGAAAGTCCACAGTGAGATTTTAGATTAATGACCATAGGCTATAACCCAGTTCTAACCCCAACACACTCTTCATGATAAAAGTCACAGGGGACCGTCTATAAGTGTCAGCAAAGGATGAGATCCAGGTACTGCGATATGTTGATGAATGTATGTTCCTAGCATGGACTCAAAAGATGGAACTCTGATTGGTGATTGTATAGCACTGTGGGATTGAAGCCCTTAAATGCTGCTAAAGGTCTTCGCCAACTGTAATGAAAACCTGTATCTCTGAGCAGTGATATTTACTGGCAAAATAGGACTGAGAACAGCCAACACATTCGATTATTTTTTGTGGCATAGAGCCTAGAAATGGGCTTGTTGATGAGAAGGTTGAAACACAATCAAAATGCCACCATACTTTACAGGGATAGCAAAGAAGGAATCTTTTAAACCAGCATATGTATTACCTGGAAGCTGTTCTTAAAATTAAATGGAAATAGAAAATCTCTAATAAGACCCTTGGATTCAACCAATGTGCCACCTTAGAAGTAAGTGATACTTACCATGGCAAAGATGCTGTGGGTGAGAATGGATGATAGCAGGATATCAGAGTTAGTGCCAAATGGAAAGAAATTAAAGTACAGTTACCATGTAAGGGGGCAGACATAAATAATTCTAAAAAACAAAGCATTTAAGATGTAAATAAGAAATGGTTCATAAGCATTGCAAACCATAAGTCATTTATCAAATGTATACTGATGTCTGGCTCTATACAAATCCTTATAACATTCTCAGGAAGAAAATGTGTTCTCTGATCCTAAATATCGTGCCTACAAACAGAGAGAAAATGAATCTATCTAATGGAGGGAGGAATCCCAGTGATCCAAGAAGTCAAACGACTTCTTGAACTCTGAGAGCCACCTTTGCTGTTCTGCTTCAGGGTTTTTGGTGACATAACAGCATCCTTCTGGACGTTACCTTATAGAATGTTAGTTATACCAGGGCAGATGCAACCTGGGATTTGACAACTCCGCCACACTTTGACTGGACTGACATTTCCTTAGCGGTAACAAGCTGCCACTGTCTGGTGCCATGGGGGCCCTTGGGCTTGATTTAAGAGTGCTGACATTGACTGCTTGTTATTTCATATCTTAGAGCTGTCAGGAGGCAACTGATGTCAGCATAAAATTATTTGATAGCTCTACATCTTGGGCAAAATGGGAACCAATTGATGTCTATAAAGTAGCCATCAAAGTCTTGGAATTGGGATGGGGATAAATAAGAATAAAAATTCACCTTGTTTATTGTTATGTAATCCTTTGTTTTAAATTTGGTCCACATAATAATATGGGTTGTAACCATCTACTGGGCACATAGTGGCTGCACTCATTAAGAAACATGCTCGTGTAATTCTCACAACAGTCTTACAAGATAAATAGTATTATTTTGATCTTCATTTAACAAGACAGATTACTCTCCTAGAAGGCAGTAGAAGAGGGATTCAAATGCACACAGTCTGGTTCCAGGGTCCATGATTTCACCTTGAGTTATATGTTTTCTCCTAGGGAATTACAGACTCCTGATTGATGGAATTCTTTCATTGAGCCTCAATTGATTTTTTTTATTTAGTTTTAATGCAAGAAAATAATTATTCATTTTATTGAAGAAAACTAGCAATTAACAACTTGTATTGGCTGACAAATACTCACTGAAAGAAAGGATATTTTTATGATCCTCATAGCTTTTCCGGAGTAAGCATATATCTAATGGAATGATTCTAATCATAAATGGAGTTGGTCAATGACCAGTTCTCTCCTCACAATACATAGATTAACATGTTCTTTGAGAACACTGAAAATTCGTAGAGTAGTAAGTAAACTCATAAGAATTTTTGTGATTAATACAGAATCTCAGTAATGGACAAAGTAAGCAATAAATAATTTTCTAATTTAGAAATTGTAGCTCAGTCATTCTATTTTTCACATTAGTTATTTTTAACCGTAGTGATCTTCAAATGTAGCCATTTCCTGAAGAACATATTTGCCTGTTTCTGAAAATCACCTCCAAACTCTGAGGCATCTTCATGTATAATATTTTGTGTATACATTGATCTTGTTTTGTGTCATTTAAAAATATAATCCCTTATATTTCCTGATGAACATGAACAATGGCAGGTGGCAATTTTATTTGTAGAATGTGTGTGTGTGAGTGTGTGTAGTTCTTTTTTTCAACCAAATCACAGAGATCTAGGGGAATTCTGATTCTCTAATTCTAGCTCAGTATAGAGCAATTGAAAGCATTTAGTTGTGATTAAAACAGATTGAAAGAGATAATCCTTCTGAGAAAGCAGCTTCAAATGGCTTAGCAGTGCTTCTTCAGGGATAAGAACTAACACGACACAAGCTAATTCCTGCAGTCTCCCTGGTGCTGCTGGAGCCGTACCCTCACTTGTTTTTCCTCCTCATCAGGTTCTATTCGAATTCCTCCTCAATATGAATTCTGCTTGGAAGACTGGTTTACTCATTCTGTTTTCCAAAAACTAACAATTAACCTTTTGCTTTAACTGATACATGAAATGTACTTCATGTCATAAAGGAACTGAGTGCAGACAGTTTCCAATTTACAACTGAATTGTATTTTTAAAAGTCCGTGGGTAAGTCATAGATAATTTGGAACATGGAATGTCATTTACCATAGAAACATTGTTCTATAAGAAGCTTGGGTTTCCTGGTCAGCCCTCCAAATCCTATTAATCCATAATGTAGTTGAATATACTCATAACTAGTACCATAAAGTCTAACCTCTTTGTATATTAACAGTTCTTTGAGGGGACTTCCAACCCATGCAATATTGGAGGGGAAAAATACCTTCTTTTCTTGGGAATGCCCTCAGATTCATTTCAGTCACGGGTGTCATTGCTAGGATCAGAGAGGCAGGCAGATTTGTACCTTCTTGGAGTAGTGTGCTGGAGATAGGAGAAAGAGAGAACGATGTTGAGGATAATTTGTAGGATGAGGTTTTCTTTATTTTCTTACCCCTTTCCCATTGCTGTAACCCCATTTTGCAGATTGAGGTCATACCTTTGAGAACAGGAACTCTGCCTGGGGAAGGGCAGAGTAGGGTGCATGGGGGACCCCCTGTGTCAAAAGCTAAGAACATGTTCCTGGATCTTGTCTGTACCTGGGACAAAATTTTTGAAACTATGTTGAGTAGCTACCATTACATATTGTATCAAATGTAAAAGATTGGAAATGCTCCTCTTGTACCCACCTCATTCTGCTTCTCCCTCCTTCTTCCCTACACACCCCCACTCCCATAGCTCTCCTCCCCCGCCAAAATTGCCGTAAGCCATTTGCTCTCTCATGCACCCATAACGCCATGATGATGAGACACACAGGAGGCCACTATCAGGACTCACAAATTAAGTAATTAACCACATGCTACCATTAAGTTTATTAATAAAGTTTAGGCCACGTTTTGAAGGGAATTGATGTTGTAAAACATGGAACACAGTTGGCTTTAAATTTTGATAAGCTGGAGCAACAATGTACCAACTCGTATCCTATAGGGCCCCACTGTTAAGCCGGAATTTATTGACTGACAGCGTCTAACCAAGTCTAAAGTTTTAATCTAGCTTTTTTTATATGAATCAGCTACCAGCATCTCATCATTTTTGCATACCCTTCGCTATGCTATTATGTGGCAATCGATCTGCTGTTTCATTTACAGTAATGACGATGGGCTGGCATTAATAATAATGGCATATGTTAAAAATGTAACAGGGCACCTCAATGCAATAAAAGAGATAGATATATAGTTTAAAACCTTTTAACACTGCGTTGCCTCTGCTAATGTTTCACAACACTTTATGCTCTGGAAAAAAAAAAAAGTGGCATAAAAATAGCATGTAAAGTGTTATCCCCACATGGTGTTCTTGGTCTTTGGCATGCCTGTTTTCTCCACATTTTCCAAAAATGACAAGAATACATCCCATCTGATACATCCCGTGAAAAATTTAAGAGCATATTTGAAAACACAAAATACTGTTTTCATAAACTGCTGAAATCTGTGATAGTTTGGCAGTGATCTCAGGAACAATGCCGGAACTCAGCTCTTTATTTTTTCCTTCCTTTGCATTCTTTTGTCAAACCCACTGAATTTCCTTGTGCTGTACTGCTTTCTGATGTGTTGATCTGAGTCCCCCTAAACCACACATGCTAGTGCCTAAGCAGAGTTTGGCAGCTGGATTTTTCACATTAATTAATGATTGAATGTTGATATTGATGTAGTCTTTCTTAGCATAAAAATGAATAATTTGATGCAAATTTAGCATTGGGTAAATTGGAAACAAAGCTTTTAAGAAAAAGAGGAATGATGGAATGGACAGTACCAGATGTAAGATTTTCTAGACCGATACATGTGGATAAAATTCCATTGAGGCAAGAACCGGCCACTCTGGAAACTCCTGTTTCTGTTTTTATTCTTCTACTCCTTGAGAATTTAAGATTCTCTCCTTACTTGCATGGCAAAATACAACAAATGCTGTTCATTCTCATGTTCAGACTAATGGAACAAGATTTTAACTCTTGTTTACATAGGATCCTTGTTTACACAGGATCCTTTTACATTAAGAGTGATCCCATATCATTTATGAAACATAAACTTCCCACCTGGCTGCTTTTTGCCAATAAGGATAGAAAAAAGCAATTCCAAAAGAAAGAGTTCAGTGTGGTGAAAGTGATGTTATAGTGAGTTAGTTCTTTAGCCATTTTCTCCAGGATATTTAACCTTAATTCGGATTCTCTACCACTCTATGACTTTTACTGGATTTACACTTTCCACAATGCTTGAGAGATGTGCATTCATCCAATTTGTACAGTCAGTTTGAGTGGTCAATCAGACACCATAATTTGTTGATATACACTGACTGTGTTAACTAGATTATAACCTGTCTCTACTTTTAGTGTCCTGTGAAGGGAAGCACAATGGCATAAGCAATGGTAGCTAATATTTAAGCAATGTTTGCTGCACTTGACATATATCTTATTTAAGTCTCACAACTCTGAAGCTTAGCTTTAAGAAGGAAGGATTCATAGAGATGTTGGAAGTTCATTTAGGCTAAAGTGCATGAACTTTAGTGTTAGACAAACTCAAACTGAATCCCTTCTCCACCACTTGGTAATTTTGGCACTTTTTCACATTTCTTTTTTTTACCCCTCTTAATATAAATTAAACCTTTGATCCCCTCACTTCATCCCAAAGTCCAAGTGTAAGACATATTACTAAGTACCACTTATTTGGTGATTTGGTGTTTATACTGTGTCAGAGAATGAGCTAGAATTGGGTGTGGTTTATGTCTAATAAGCACTCAGTAGGTTGTTAAAGATTATTTTTAGACTTGAGTGGCAGTCAGTTATGACTAGGCTCAGGATCTGTGGTAAAGAAGCACATCTAGACTAATGAATAGGGTTGGATATTTAGGAAGTTTCTTAGAAGATCAGTTTGAAGTGTGGGGCTTGGGCACAGGAGAAAAGAATGAAAAATTTGATGGAAGGTCATGCAATGCCTTGAAAGGCAGCCAAAGAAATTTGGGCTTTGATCTGACAATGTATGGTAAACTTGCTTGGTTTTCGTTGCATTATCTTTATTGAACACTGTCTTGTCCCTATTCAGTAATATTCTTTGTTTTTTGGATAAAGCATTAGTTTTTTTAAGTGTTAGTGACTCTAAATTCCAACATGAAATAAGTAGCCATGTGACACTCTTTCTCAATATTTTATTGACTTGATTTGTCCATTTTTTTAAAGAAAGGGTAGATCATATAGTATTCTGCCTGATGTTGACTTTGTCACTCAGTGTGAAAGTTAGCTGTGTCTTCTGTCATTTGAGGATGCACTGTTGAATCTGACGAGAAGAGAGCCCCAGGGCATCAGGAGTACACATTCTCCAATCTAGATTTCAAAATGTACGGTAGATGTTTGGGGCAGGACAGAAAAATATTAAGCCCATTAATATACTACTCTTCTAGAATGTTTCTTTGCTTCACTGTAGCCTGCACTGACTGCTACATAAACAGGATTCAAAACATAAACTTTTGCCTTTAGTGAAAGTGCCAACGTGTGTCTGAATTCATAAGCGCCATCTTAGGAACCAGGCAATTTCTGTTTACAGCCTAGTGCCTTGGGGAGACTGTTTAATGAGGAGATGTGAAGCCTTTTGCAGTTCATTGTTGATGACATTTTGAGGACGCTCGCAGTTGCAGTTGGGTAGACTGAAAAACAATAAAGCTGGGTATTTTCTTAGATGTGGTTGATGTGCCCCAGAGTGTTGTATCAAATTTTATCAGTAACCAGATTTCTACTTGATAGCAATAAAACAATCCCTTTTAGCAGCTAAATTTCAAATATTTGACAGAGAAAAAAATCACTATTGCAGATCTGATATCTAGATTTTTTGAGATTCCAAGAATTCCAATTTTTACTAGTTATTCAGTTGAGCTAAAAGTTACCACCACCGTTTTTACAAGCTTGAAATGGCTGCTTTCCTGGTTAGATATAGTATTAGTGTAACTGTTGGTATTCTTTGTTCTCTGTGTTTAAATTCTCTGCAGTTGCTTGAGACATTCCTACAGAAATTAAATTGGTGTTGCTGTTCAGACAACAACTCTGGTATTGAGTCAACCTCTTTATTTTGTATTCATAGATGTCATGTGCATTCATATTTATTGCCTGATACTTTTAAAAGAAAAAAGAAATCAGATGATGTATTTGGTTTGGCCTTTGTTTCCATTTTATGTTTTTGTGACCAACTTGTACTTGTTAAGACACAAGGACTATGACACAAAGATATGGTGGACGATGAGCCAGTGAGGCTGTTCAGGGGGGACAGTGGTGATGTGGCTTCATCATCTTGTCTGGTCCTCAGGTTTGTAGGTGGCTTTTTCAGAGATGATATCGTGGAGTGCGTGGGTAAAAGTTCTGAAACTGAACTCTGTGGCCTTGAATCCTGGCCCCATCAATTTCTTACTGGGTATCTTTGACCTAGCTGTGTACCCTCAAAAGGCCTTCACTGTTACGTGAGCAGGACCTGTTCATGCCTTCTTGGATTATCATAATGATAAAAAGAAATAATGCATGATTGAATTAACAAATCTAAAGCTATCACCTCTTCTAAGCTAAGGTATTTACGATATGAATACCTTACTCTCATGGACAGCACAAAATTAATAATTTGATCATTAATATACTAAGTTAATAAATACTAATAAAGTATTAGGGTCTATTATTAATATTAGTGTTATACAGTTTCATCCTCAGAAAGGTGCTTGTTGAATACTAGATCAAAACAGAGGGAGATGGAGAGTCTTAATGCAAATTTCACCCAGACCATGGAAAACTTCCTTGCTTTTGTCAGGAATTATGTCTCTGATGATTTGCTCTTCCCAATTTGTGGTTGGTGTTGAGTGAAATCTACTAAATTCCTGTTCCTGGGCTCCACTTTTCCTTAGTCTGTACAGACTGCTCTCTTTCCCCAAAAAGAATTATTTGACAGGATACAATGCACATGATTACAGTTCTGCTAGTTTAAGCCAGTTTATTATAATGGATTCAGCTGAGGCTTGGTTGTATTCCAGTGTCAGCCATTTTATTAGCCGTGAAGAGGTGAAAGCTTTAGATTTGTTGATTCAATCATGTGTTCTTAAGATGGTATCCCAGACACCTTAATTAAACCTGGCTGTTCCTAAATTTCCTCAGCCACTTCTTCCACTGTATTTCTAGTTTTGCTCTGAGAAGAGAAGCTGTCTATTTCTATGCCATTGAAAAGATAAAGAAGCCTAGATTTTAGTTTTATTAGATTGACCACTGTGAACAGAATTTAAGTATAGAAGCTTTTAAGTGAAAAGATCTACATGAAAAAAATCTATACCTGTATTTTCATTATAAATTGATGACTTGCATTTTAGTGCATCTGTTTATGAAGAGAATTATATTGGTCATTATAATAAACAATGACAAACCGTTGCCCCATGACTCTTGTAAACAAACCTGGCAGTGAGTTTTATCTTGTGTATTCAGGACCCGCCATCACATATGCCTAAATTTTTATGAATGTGTATCCACCAGGTTGTTATAACCATCTGCAATCAAATATGTTAGGCAAAACAAAGACTGATTTGTCTAACTATTTGTTTGCTTCAATAATGAAAATCATCACATTATGTTTTTTGGAATAATTCTCCATAGTTTGGGATGAGGTGGACACTTTTCAGAAGGATGTACTTTGGGGTCAATTTCTACTAAAATGTGTATGGAGAGGGTATTAATCCAGCATAGGCAAAGGGAACCAACAAGCCTCTGATTACAATGTCTGTCCCAAACCCTCTACTGTTAAAATTCATTCAGATTTAGTAAGCTCTTTTTTTCTTTAAAAAAAGGCAAAATCTAACATCCATTCTCCTGCCCACACCTGTACCTAAGGGTGAATGATCTTGATAAAAATTACAAGTACTTTCCTCCTAATGCCTAGATGCACTCAGCTACCCTGAAGGAATGAAAGTTTTGATTGTTAGGTAGGAAGTGATAGGTTCAGAACTTTCAATTGCACTTAGATTCTACAGGTAGCAAAAGAGAAAAATAAGAACAGTGGGATCAAGGGTTGAAGAAAGTGTGGCTGAAGATTCTGGAAGACAGAGACAGAAGAGAAAGTGAGAGGAGGCCAAAGAAACACTTCAGCTGTGTAGTTCTGCCTTGGGCTCTGTTGACCCATATGAAGCTGAACATCATCTCCAGAAACATCTTTGGTGGACCTGTCCCAGACTACCTGTGCTTAACTTCAGGAACTATTTTTTTTTCCCATACAATCCAATCCACTGAATGTCTGCTATACTTTTTCAGGCCTGAAGAGGTATTATTTTTTTATTTGTCCCAGGCCCAGGACACGATGAAGCATTAACTGCTTCATTCATTCACACATCGCAAATATGCTTCTCTCTCACCTTCCCTTCCTCTCTCCCTATCATACACAGGCACTTCTAAAGCTCTCAGAGATTCCTTGCCATATAACAGGCTTCCTGGCAGAAGAAGAGGCAGTAGCTCTTTGGTGTTGCTCAGAGGAGTGACAGAGACTTTCAGCCTGTTGGGAAAAAATGGACACAAGCTATTTTTCAGGAATTGTTTTTTGATGGTGTTTGCCCTAGTGTGACACAAACCTGCAGCAAAGGTGGCAGTTATTAGGCCCTATAACTCAAGTTTACTTGTGGTCCTGAAAACGCTACACAGCCCATGAGAGAATTCCCTGTAGGATGGTATAAGCAAGACACATATCTATTTTGTAAGATTATCTCTTTCATTACATTTGACATTTTCAAGTCTATGGCAGTAGGTGAGAAAGATGGACCTTCGCAAAGATACTGATCACACAAAAAGGAGTTAAAACTTGAGGAGACAATATAGTCTTCTCTTCAAAGATTATTCTAGTATGCATATGATTAATGTGAACTTACTTTATGCTTTTGAATGCAGCAGATAGTTGATCATACTTTATCCCTGGAAATTGTAAAGATAGAGGCCAAAAAATGTCTATCCTTTCATCTCTATCTCTATCTTTATCTTTATCTCTATGTCTATATCCATGTTCTTACCTTAATTATAAAACACACAGGATGGTATTTAGTTTTATACCGGAATGTAAACATTTTCTACCTCTCTTCATTTGCCTAAGTTAGTTCTTCACTACACACCCCAAGCCGACTCATAACCCACCTGCCACCTAATTGGGTCTACATATGCTCATACTTACTGAATGAATATTAGACATAAAGTGCTAGTTCATTCTCTGACTTAGAGTAGACACCAAGAAGAGGGAAGAAACAAAGAAAATCATTCACAATCTTTTCTCAGATAAGGCAACCTTAGCTTTAAAGTGCTGACGCTACAACAGGGAAGAGACACTTACAGCAAAGATAGACAATGCAACATTGTAAGTGCTATATTCAGTTACTCAGCCCCCAGGCTTTGATGGGGAAAATAGCCTTATAAACTAAAAATCTGGAAATTATGACATGGAAATTGTGATAATTGAGCTATATGCAAGGTACTGTGGAATCACAAAAGAGAAGCTCTATCAATAGCCTATTAAGTGTAGGGTGGAATATAAAGCATGCGGGTTCTGATGACTGCTTGGGAAAGATAAGAAGGGCCTCATAGTGTTGGCCTTTGAGATGGGTTAATGAATGAGCAGGAATATGCCTGGTGAAGAAAAATAAAAGGGTAGGCAGACATTCTCCTTGCACAAATGCAGAGTGTTTTGAAGGGTCCCAGCGGGCTCTGTAAGTGAACGGAGAGCTAGTCTGTCAGGAGCATGATGTGCAGAATGTGGCATTATGGGCAATGAGACTGAAAAGTTAAACAGAGGGCAAAAGGCAAAGGACCTCTTAGGTTAAGGAAAAAATTATAGATTTTATCCTGTGAGCAACAGGAGGTCAAGAGAGACTTGTTTCCAGGGTTTTTTGTCTGTATCTCCCTCTCTGTTCTTCTCTCCCAACCTTCCTTATTCCGTTTCTTCTATTTCTTCCCTTATTTCTCCTTCTCCTCTTCCTTTTCCTCCTTTTTTGCTTTTGTTTCTAGTTTAAGGATAATCCCTCAAGCAGCAGAGTGATGGATGGACTAGGAATAGGGGAGACTATTAGGAGGTGAAACAATTAGAAAATTTAGCAGTAGTCCACCAGGAAACTAATGAGGGCCTTCCATAAGAAAGTAGCTGATAGGAGAAGAAGTGGGGCATTTGCTCTACAACCTTGAATAGCAAAGAGACGAGCCGATCTCTCTCCCTCCCTAAGCCTGGTGTATTACACAATCTAGGTAGTTTGTGAAGGTTTGCTGCTGGTAAAAAGTAACAGTGAAGAAAAAGCATACTTTCTATTTTGTGGTACTGAATGAGTTGGTGATGCTTTTTACCAAGGTCAAAAACAAAGGATGTAGAAAATGTTTCTGAGGGAAAAAGGGAGAGACAAGTTCTACTTTTGTTTGCTAAGGTTAGCATGTCTCCAGGATGAGGTGATGTCTTTGACAAATACTTCGAAATACAAGTTTTAGAAAAAAGGGAAAGGAGGAGAGATGGTCCCTAAGAGATGAAGTTTCACCATGAGTTTGCATGGGACAAACTTAAATTTAAAAGGGTTGGCTTTTTGTCCAGAAGAAAGTGTTTGCTTTCAGAGTGAACATCAGCAATTTCCACCTATGTATGTATGTATTTCTAGCTCGTGTGTCAACTACTATTTCTAAAGAGGCACTGTCACAAAGATAAATTTGGGAGCCTTAAAATGTCTCTTTTTTCGTCTTCCAAACGTGAGCAGTTTGCCTTTTCCATCCACAGTGCAGGCGCAATTTCCAGAAGTTACATTACTTTCTTCCTTGGAAGGAAAACTTTGCTCTAAGAAAAATGACATCTCTTTCCCAAGATTAGCCCCCAAAATATTAAGCTAAGAATGAGGCAGCCAATTTTGTTCATGCTTATGACCAAAAAGGAAATTAGAGAGCTTTTTTGTAAAGTCTACTCATGTTCAAAAGTTTGCAAGTTTGAACCACAAAATTTATTATGTTGAAATATGTTACCTGAACTTAAGTTGAGTTCAAGTACTTTAAAAAAATACTATAACAACAACAAAATACCTTATGGGAGATGGAATTATGTATTAGTTATGTTTCCTGTATTGTTACTTTATTCTATTTGAACCTAATAATTAACTTGCAAATTGCATATCCTGTTCAAATAAGCTATTCCTTTAGGTCCACACAAAACATTAAATGTGAACATTAGAAAGCAAATTGATTCTGGGATCACAGGAGCATTTACTAATCTTGGTACTGAATTCATTTCTTTTAGGAACATGTTGCAAAAGTTAGGGGAAAAAAATCTTCGTATTACTTTCCAGTATGAAACGGTAGAATCTTTTAAATGTATGCATAATCAGTGAAAGGCATTTTTGTCCCAAATAATTTTATTAGTCGAGTTTCTGTTTCCTCGCCAGAAAACCCTCAAACTTGACTCCACAAACCAATGCAATCAAGTTTGTTTTACTGAATAATAAATCTATAAGTATTGGTTGAAGTTTAAGCCCAGCGTCCTTGAAACATTCCACTGAACTTTCAGATTTCCAAAAAACCACTTCGGTCAGTAATAATATGCTTGGGTAAAACAAAGGAAATGTGGTTATTTCTGATTCCAAAGCTAAGTTTTAGAAAAGAGGCATCAGAGAAGGGGACCCCAGACCTATTTTTAATGTCCAAACAAGCTAGGGCTCATATTTTATTTTGATTAAGGGGATTAAGAAAAATCTTTGTCTGAAGGAAGTATTTAACTCCAGAGTTTCCACACTGGGTTTCTGTAGGTCTTATTATTTGGGATATTTTTATGAAATGCACTGTTTTTAAGATACCATCTGCTCCTCCCTTGTGTTGGTCAGACCCCCACATCTGGTTGTTCTGGAATTGTTCATGAGATCTCAGACAGGATCATCATGACCTCACTAGAGAGCGGTTGAAAAAGGAGCAGATGAAAACCCAGAAGACTAAGCTCCAGTTTTTCAGATAAATGACTCCAAAGATAAAATGCAAAAAGCAAAACACATGAATATAATTGATGCAGAGCAAAGAGGCAATGTTGTGGTGATGTGATTATTTTTAAATAACTTGTGATACTTTATTAAATGAAAAGGGGAAAAAAAGCAGACAAAGATCTTTAAGGAACCACAGAATATACTATTCAATGAAAATATTGACTTCAACATACTTCAGATACTAAGTATGTGCAATTATAAGTACTCAGTGTTTTAAAAAATGTTAATATATTTAGTCACAGGTCCAGAAAATTAACAGGATTAAGTGTTTGATGCTAGCAAAGCAATCCATTTTTTTCTGAACTGTTGCTTTTCTATTGAGTAAACTGTTTAAATAATTTTGATCTCATATTTCAGACAGTGAGGCTGGAATAATATGCCAGTGTATTGAAAGAATTGATTTGTTTTGCAATTGTGTATATAATAATAGAACAGCTCTAGAGATGAGTACCTAGTCCCATCCCAAGATACTTGTTTAATTTTCCATATTAGAGGACTATCTTGGTAGAAACAGTAGCAGGTTAGGTAATCATTTATAATGTATTCACTTAATCACTTACCAGTTACTTAATCATTTTTAATGTATTTACTTTTTCCTGGGCGGAGATGGGAACACAAAATAAAGTTTTCTTTCCTTTATTTTTTTGACAAATGATAGAAAAACTCAATACTTTTTTTAAATCATACTTTATAAAAAACATAGGTGTGGTCCATATTGTTAAAGGAGGCACATCCAGGATTAGGTTAAGGTTAGAAGTTATCTGCACTTAACCTAGTCAATGTTGACTGTGATTAAAGGAGCAAAGCCAATTTGAGCATGAGTGCATTATTCAGATAATTTGGTTATAGAGTTTTAACTGAAAGGATGTTAAAATGTTCAGATAATGAAGAAAAGTGTGATGAGTTTGAAAGTTTCAGATATGTTTCATCATCTTCCTCATGTAGAAACAATGTTTCAAGTACTTGAATCTCAGCCTTCTCAAAAATACAACTTTGGGACAGTGTTGATGTTCTGAATAGGAAATTTTAGTGAAACCTACATTTGTGGATAACATCAGAGCACTTCAGAATTCGAGAAATGATCTTGCTCAGTATAGCATTAAAGTAATCCATTGAAATAAAAGAAAAGACACTTCTCAGTATTCTTGTATCTTTGGGTAGTCTTTTAACATCTGTGTCATTTTTAGGTCTGCAAGAAGACATCATTATTATTATGGCCTTTACATAGAACAAAAATATTTATTTATAGGGAATGATGGCCTACTCATGAATTGCTGGCTTTAGGCATCATAATATATATTAAAGAAAGAGGTGGAAAGGCAAGCAAACAGCATGCAGACACTTTATAGGTTTATTTTCTCTTTCCTCTTCAATGCATTTATTTGAAAACTGCTTATTTGCCTGAATTTGCCCTGCTGGCGAATTTTTATACCAGACAGCTACTTTTTATTGTTGCTGCACATCGTGAATAACAGCTTTATTTGATGGCAAATGAGATGCCCCAAGTTGCAAGCTTTCCATAAACATATCTGAATTGTTCAATTTCCTTCTCATTGTATAATTTCCACCCTGGCCCTTTGCCTGCTGATATTCAGATAAAGATTTCATTCAGGTCATTTTCAAAACTGTCCTATGTTGTTTGCTATCCTAAGTGGTAAGATTGCTCAATTCATATGAGCTATACAAGTGCTGTACAGGTTTTTATCAGATATTTCTAAAATTATTTCTTGGTAATGAGTGGAAATGAGAACAATAAAAGAATGTCTGTAGTTGATTTTCCAAACAGTGGTGGTTTATTAGCAATAGAATTAGTAATATGACTGTGCAGAAGTCACTTTCTGAGGAAAATATCTTAATGAATTATTCCGTTTCCTTTTCTTTCGTGTCTTCCGACATGGATTTGGAAACTCTGATTGCTGATTGATTCCAAATGACGTGGCTCTTTGTTTCCCAATTAGGTAAGTGACTTTGATTCTTTAGTACTTGTAGGAGTCCATGGTTGGATTTTTAAATTATTGTTTGTTGCCAATTTGCACTGCTGAGTTTTCTGGCAAAATGAGGTAAAAATAAGACATAAAAAGACAAATCACCATTTTCACTTAAATGTGTTTAAGGTCTATTTCATTAGCTAGCATAGGACACAAACGAACAAGAAGACCCAGCTCGGGTTCCTGTTCACCGGAACCACATGTGCAAATTCATTTAAGTCGTTTTTGTTGGCTAGCTTTTGTTTTTATATGAGCTGTTGGATCTTGCCCAGAAAGTTCCAGGTCATACCAGACTAGTTACTAATCATAATATTAGTTACCCAGCAGTAAGAAGGGATTCTATACGGTAGCTAGTGACAGTTTCACATACAATCAGTAGCTAACTATTTTAGCCATCCCAAAGATATCTAGGCTAAAAGAAATGCAGCTTTAGATTCTAACGTATTGTCTCTTACTCAGTGCTAGAGCTGGCATCAGCAAACAGTGGTCTTTGGAGCAGACCTGGTCAACCAGGAGTTAAGAATGCTCTTATCATTGACAGAAAGTCAAAAGAATAACATTTGTAATGTGTGAAAATTATATGAAATTTAAATTTTGGTGTCCAAAAATAAAATTTCGTTGGAACACAATCACTCATTGCTTTACATATTGTTTATGGCTGCTTTCATGCTACAACCAAATGGCCCCCAAACCGTAAAATATTTACTATCTAATCCTTCACAGAAAAAGTTTGCTGACTTCCTTGCTTGACCATCAGCATACAAGAGGTTAATTCCCAAATCCTCCCACTTTGGAGATACTGATAAGAATAGAAATCGTTACATATCTGGCCTTCTCTTCAATCATGAGGGAATCTACCGTATCTAAAATGACCAGATCAGACCAAATGGAAGAGCAAATCTTGACTGTAGATTTAAATGTTCCTGAAACAGCCTTTTACATAGCTGTATTTCTTGTACATTTTAAGCCCTAAAGCATTCAACCCATTAAGTCAAATTTATTTTTACTGCCACTGGGTCTTTGGGCTTGCCCACAGACATTCAAAACCCAGTGGCTGATGGGAACCGATGAAGTGGTATTTTGTGGCTGGTAAAACAGCAGTACATGATATAATGGAAAATAATTTCCACAAATTTTTATATACTTCTCAAGCATCTGTTTCACCTAAGAGAATGATAATATTCTATAGATACTGACTCTTCTGAATTACATATAACAGTGTTGGAAAAGTATAATTTTGATCATTGCAATATAGCTGAGCATCTAAAGCAACATAAGTAACAATGGTTGTGCTTTGTGAAATAGATTTTGCAGAATTTTGCAGAGGCAATGGGGATATGAGCGGTTATATGTATATTCTGATTAAGATGATCTTAAAATAATTATAAATATATTTCAAGTTCTTTTCATCTTTGTATTTCTCAGAAATGGATGCATTTGTAGTTTGAGATGGAAAAAGTAAAAAGGAACAAAGAAAGAATATTCTTGAAATATTGCACGAGAGAGCAATGTAGAAATTGCTAGATATTAAGAATATGCATTATCTTCCAGGTTTAGGCCACTGGGAAATAAAGCTTCTGTGCGTGTATTTGATGTATAAAGACAGGCACAAAGAAAAAGGCTAACGTACTATGGGTATTCTGGAATTGTACAATTATACAATATGTCTTCTAACCCTTTTCATGAAAATTTGACATTACTGTACCTCAGCTAGAAGCAGTGGGAACCACCAGGGAAAGAACAGCTGGATACTTTATTAGGTTTTATGTTGTACATAAGGAGACCATGTTTTCCATTGTCAGTGTGTAAAAGAAAATGAAAGCTCTGGGCATCATTAAAGTCTTGAAAGCGGAGGATGTGTCAGCTCTGTGCTCTCAACACCGGGATTGAAAACGCAGTGTGAGGTCACTATAAAACAAAAACAGACCATCTGTTCTAGTTAGAATTTCAGGAGTCGATTTAAAAAATAAAATAGTCCCTAATTGTGGTAGAGAGAATTATTCTTTTGTAACTAGACAGCTAAATGTAAGAATATAAACTTATGTACCTGCTGGAGCATGTTTTCTATATCATCACACCTGAACATCTCTTTTCTGCACCCTGAGGGGCACCAGGAGGCTCCTTGGAGTCAGAGAAGCTGCAGACTCTTGCTGGTTCTAATGATGTTGCACTCTTGAGGAACGTTTCTCCTTGACTGTCCATTGGCCCCTTTTGTTGGATCATTTTTGGCCACACCCCCAAACACACACACATTATTCTTATTGGTGTATTTATTTGTCCCTCCTTGTCAGTGCCTTTATGTTGAGGACCATTTTATCATATATCTGTTCCACAAAGCCCATCACTGTGTTCCTCATTCAGTGGTCGCCTTTAGAGTACTGTGTTAGTCTGCTTGGGCTGCCATAACAAAATACCGTAGACTGGGTGGCTTAAAGAACAGAAATTTATTTTCTTACAATTCTGGAGCCTAGTCATCTGAGATCAGGATTCCGGCTCGTTGGGTTCCAGTGAGAGTTCTCTTCCTAGCTTGCAGATGGTGCCTTCTCTCTGTGTTCTCAAACTGTCATATTAGATGAGGATCCCATCCTTATGACCTTATTTAACCTGCACTAATTCCTAAAGACCTTGTCTTCAGATATAGTCACATTAGGGGTTAGTGCCTCAACGGATGAATTTAGGGGGGGATGCAATTCAGCTCATCACAAGTACCTTTGACACAAATTGAATTATGTAAGCAAGAGAGAGAACTGATTTTTTTTCTCTTCATATGAAACCATAAGAGGTGTTTATAGACTTAGGCCACTCATCTTATCCATAAGTTTAAATATTCCCTTAGGGGCCGGCTCTGTGGCCGTCTCTGTGGCCGAGTAGTTAATTTCCCGCGCTCCGCTGCAGAGGCCTAAGGTTCGGATCCTGGGCACAGACATGGCACCTATCATCAGGCCACGTTGAGGCAGCGTCCCACATCCTACAACTGGAAGGACCGGCAACTAAGATATGCAACTGTGTACAAGGGGGGGGGTTTGGGGAGAAAAAGCAGAAAAAAAAAAAAAGATTGGCAACAGTTGTTAGCCCAGGTGCCAATCCTTAAAAAAAAAAAAAGAGGTTGATTGGCAACAGTTGTTAGCCCAGGTGCCAATCTTTAATAAATAAATAAATAAATACTCCCTTAATCTTCATCATATGCTCATATTAAATATAGTAAATTACAAAATGCATTTCAAATATTAAAGGATATTCTATGCTGTAGCTGTAATATCTTCTTTTATCATATTAAAAAAATACAACAGATTGAACACTGATTCCATGTATCATTCACGAATCTATGTATTTATTTATTTTCCACTGATGAAGTGCCCAACGTATGTAGGAGGAGTACAGACCAAGGGTCACAGGGTGTAAAGAGTAACCTGACAATGGTTTGCCCTTTAGGATCTCATGGTTGGTGAGAAGGACAATTTCAGAGGAATATCTTAAGTGCTTAACATAATTTGTTGTTAAAAGAAAAATAAAGTCGTGCCCAAAATCCTTTGTAAATTAGAGACTTTCCACTGGTGATGACATCTAATCGTAAGAGTGAATTTGCAGTTGAAGAAGAAAGGAAGAAAATACCAGGCAAAGGGTATGGCAAGTACAAAGCAAATACCTGGGTGAGTACGAGAGCATCTCCCCAGAGTCTGCAAACCACTGTGCTGAACAAGAAGAAGACAATGGAATGCTCTTAGGTTATTTTTTTTTATTGAGCTTCTACTGTGTTTCAGGTTCCAGGTTATGTGGGTTGGCATCGAGGGTTGAATAAGAATAAAATCTCTGTTCTCAAGCTGATTTTCTAGGAAGAGCAGATAGTTAACAAACAATTAAGTAAGTAAGTAATCAAGAGTTGTAAATGCAAAGAATATAAAAAATGACCTTGATAGAGGAATTTCTTGATTCTCCTGAGAAGATGATGAGAAGGTGATGTTTGGCTTAAAATTAGAATGACAAGAGTCAGCCATGTGAAGGTCCAGGCAAATGGAACTGTTCTCTAAATACATCAAAAAGATTCTTTCCTAAAATATGATATGATACGTGGGTCTTACTTTAAAATACACAAGAAAAACGTGGGGTGATAAAAGAAACAAGCTCAATAAGTGAGATGGGGTACTAGATCACTAAGAAATCAGATGGATCTTAAAGGTACTTGAGAGTTCATTATAAGATTCTGTCTAATTTCATGTACATTTGAAAATGTCCATATTAAAAGCTTTTTTAAAAAGTGCTTTTACATCTAGCATTCTGTTTTTGTATTATTTTTTTACACATTAAGCTATCATGAAGAACATTTTCATGATCTATTTTTGAATGTGAGTGTATTTGTTACCTATTGCAGCATGACAAATTACCCCAAAGCTTAGAGGCTTTAGACAGCAATAAGTATTCATTATCCTTCACAGGCTATATGGATCCAGAATTGGGGGTTCTGGCTTAGGACTCCCTGCCCCCCTAAAAAAAGCAAAAAACTATTATGAGGTTTTAGTCAAGATGTCAGTAAGGGTTGATTTCATCTAAACTGGCTTGACCGCATGGAGGATCTGTGTCCAAGGTGGTTTGCTTACGTGACTGGAAAGTTCATGCTGGCTGTTGGCAGGAGGCCTCAGTTTCTCCCAAAGGGGCCTCTCCACAGGGCTGCCTGTGTGTCCTCACGATATGGCATCTGGCTTCTCCTAGAGCAATCCAAGATCAGGTATAAATAAGAATGTCACTTATGACTTATCCTTGGAAGTCCCACACCCTCACTTCTGCATTATCGTGTTGTTCACACGGGCCAGACATATTCATTGTGGGAGAGGACTCTATAAGGACAAGTACCAGGAGATGAAGATAATTGGTAGCCATCTTGAAGGCTGGCTACCACAGGGAGACACAGTATTTTTAATATTTAAACAATTAATCTTGATATGTGCTCGTAGAATTGATGCCAAAAAAATTAAACCCCTAGTTAACTTGTGTTTTTCAACCAGTAACTGACATAATCATCTTTGAACCTCAATATCCATATTTGATTTCCAGAGTACACACTTATATAATGATATCTTTCTTCTGATCAGGTACTTAAATTAGCTTTATTTAATGGAATAATGATATTAAATAACTTTGTAAATCAAAAGGTGAAAATATATGCCAAGAATAAATTATCAAGACTTTGTCCAGAATAATTGATGGTGATTATTTTCCAGTCTACTCTTCAATTCATTACTGTAATAATCTTTTCAACCAATTAACAGTCAATTGGGTCTGTTATGTTAAAATGTTAGCCACATTATTTGCTTGTTAATGTAGGTTAAATGTTAATTATGCTGTTCTATAGTGGCTAACATAGTACATCCTGAAATTGCACGTATTATTGGTTGGTTCTTTGGCTGTCATATATTAATGTACCTCATTATTATTGTGCTAATTTTGGTATGAAGAACTTCATATTCTGTGTCATTTAAAACAGAACCACCAGTCTTATATTGCTTTCAACCAAACATTAGATACTTTTGTTTTTAGGAGAAGTTTACATGATTAAACAGGTAATGATCTTTAAGTCTTGGCTTGCATTTGATATATTTAGGCTGCCTTGCTCAATATATTTTAAATATTTGTAGGTCAAAGTGTAATCTCCTTTACAACAAATGCAAGTCATAATTTTCAGTTAAATGTACATTTAAGCTTCGTGAGTGTTACGATTATGATTATTCCTTCAATTGTACTACTAATGGAATGGAATATCAACTCACTTCCTGGATCTGGTTTTATTACTTCTCCTTCTACTCTTACAGCATCAGCTATTTTTCAGTACCAGTGAGCAGCATTTGGAAAATAGGGTTTGTATTAATTTTCTATTGCTGCATAACAACTTACGGCAAATTCAGTGGCTTAAAACAACATCTATTTATTATTTCATGGTTTTGTATGTCAGAAGTCCAGGCTCAGCTGCTTCTCTCCACTGGGTTTCACATGGCCAATCAAGGTGTTGACAAGGCTGCATTCCCTTCTAGAGGCTCTGCGGATGAATCTGCTTTTAGGTCATTCAGATTCATGGCAGAATTCAGTTCCTTGCAGTTATATGAGTGAGCTTCCCATTTCCTCGGTGGTGGTTGATGATGAGAGGTGGGGTCGGGTAGGGGTGGGAGTGGTTCTTCCCTTCTAGAGGCTGCCAGCATTCCTTGTCTTGTGGCTTACTTCCTCCATTTTCAAAGCTAGCAACAGGAGATTCAATCCTTTCCAAACTTAGAATCTCTAAACCCCCTTCTGCCTTGCTTTTTCTGCCTTCAGGCAGGGCAGGTTTTCTCCTTTTAAAAACCATGTGATTAGATTGGGCCCCCCCAGCATATTCCCTATTTTAAAGTCAGTTGATGATCTTGACGCCACCTGCAAAGTCCCTCCACTGCAGTACCTGGTCAGTTAACCAGGGCAAGGGCATCTCCCAGGGATATCTTTAGAATTCTGCCTACTTAGAGGGTTGTTGGTTTGTTAGAAGCTCAGAGTGGTGTAACTTGAGTGAGCCCTCTTGGGAAAAGTTACGTTTAAGTGGAGTCCTCAGCCACAGAAAGAACCTAGGAAGGTATGGAGAGAAAACTCAGGAAAAGCCTACTCTAATTCCAGGTGCATCACACAAGCTTGTTTCATGTTTGACTCATCTTATGGCCTGTCAAGAAAAACAGACACCAACACAAAGCAAAACAATTGCAATGTAAATATCTTATGTTTCAGACCTTAAATTACTTCTGATTATATACTAATAAATAAGAAAACATCATAACTAACCCTTCCTTGTTCTTAACAACGTTGCTGTAGTAATACTCCCCTTTCCTTCCTTCTTATCTAGATCGTTCCCATCAGCGCATGTTTATGTTTACTTCTGTCATTTAAAAAGAAACACACAGAGAACCTCTATTGTATCAGTTCTCTTCTTGTATTTCTTACTTATCTGTCTTTTCTGTCTGCAATTTCTTTCCAGTTTTTTCTTGAAACCACTCTAAAATCCAGCATTTTTTTCCCAGTCTTTCTACCCAAACTGCTCTTATCACGAACCGTGGTGACTTCCACATTACTAAATCTGATGGCCGTTTCTGAGTATTTACCTTAATAGAACCATGATCAGCATTTGATCCAGACAAGTCCTCCCTCATACACTTCATACACTTTCTTCCTTGACGGCTTCCAGGACCTCACCCTTGCATTGTTTGTCTTCTGTCTGCCCAGCCACTCCTTCTTTGCTATATGCGTTGGTTCCACCTTCTTGTCCAAACCCTAATTTTTGGAGTGCCCCTGCTCATGGTCCTCAGACCTCCTCGTTTTCTATCCAAATGTACTTCGTAGGTGGTCTCAGCAATTCTCATGGCTTTAAGTACCCTCTCTATATGCTGATAATCACCAAAGTTATATCTGAAGTCTGGACTTTTTCTGTGAACTTCCAAAGCTATTGACTCAATATTCCACTTGAATGTCAAATAGGAATCTCAAAATTAACACACCCCAAACTGAACTCCTAATATTTCTACTTCCCTTCCTAAAACCTGCTCCACCCACAACTTTCAGTTACTTAGGCCAGAGATCTTTTTTTTCTTTTTTGAAGATCGGCACCTGGGCTAACAACTGTTGCCAATCTTTTTTTTTTTTTTCCTGCTTTATCTCCCCAAACCCCCCGTGTACACAGTTGTATATCTTAGTTGCAGGTCCTTCTAGTTGTGGGATGTGGGATGCCGCCTCAACGTGGCCTGACTAGTGGTGCCATGTCTGCGCCCAGGATCCGAACCCTGGGCCACTACAGTGGAGCATGCGAACTTAACCACTCAGCCACGGAGCCGGCCCCCTAGGCCAGAGATCTTTGATTGATGTTGTCCATCCTTGTTTTTCTAATCCCTTATCCAATCTATGGTGATGTCGACAAAAACAATCCATAACCAATCTATAAATGAAAATTTGGGAGAGTTTATTCTGAGCTAAAATCTGAGGACCATGGCCCAGGGCCTTTCTTCCCGAAGGAAGAAGGGGCACCACAGAAGTGAGGTGTACAGAGTGGTTATATACCCCCAAACAGGATGTCTCACAAAGGATTGAAATGTCCCTCCCATAATAGTCACAAGATTGCCCTGTCGGTACAGCGCTTGTTGGACACAGCAGGTAGTAGGTCTGCTATCTTGGTGGGCGTAGCAGGAGGCAAGTCTGTTGTCTCGAGCTGGGTGGTCACAAGTGAGGCAGCAATCAGTTCCTAGCCTAAGGAAAGATGCTTAATCCTTAAGGAAATGTTAGTCGGGAGGGGGAGGTAAGTTGCACCTTTATATCAAGGGCCTTTGTTCTTGCCATAGGGAATTTCTAAAGCAGATATATAATGCATGCTCAATGGCCAAGGTCAGGCCCTTTTGGAAGAACAAGGTCAGGCCAAATTAGGTTTACACCAAATGGCTTCCTCATATGCTCCAATATATCCTCTTGCTTGCCATTTCTATTTGTCAGTGAAAACGTGTCTCTTTTACTTTCAGAATATATCTAGATTATATGCATCTTCTTTGGCACTGCCTAAAGTCAAGCAACTTCCATTTCTCACCTGAATTATGGCAAAATCCTCCTGACAAATCTGTCTAATTCTGTCCCTACCCACGTTCGGTATATTCTCACATACGCATCAGTGCCCACCCCATCTCTGATCTTTCTCCTAATAGTCTCCCCCTTGCCAAGTCCTTATTCACTTCCTTGCTTTTTCTTGCAGGTGACTGGCTTTTATCCTAGAATCTATGCACTAGCTATTGGCTCTACCGCATTAGTTTTTCCAACAGATATCCATGTGGCCAGCTCTCCCCTTCTTCAAGTCATTCCTCAAAAACCTTCCTAGGGAGGGCTTCCCTTGTCACTCCTCTTTAAATTGCAGTCCCCCCAACCCCACTCGACATTCCTATTCCCCTTTCCTGTCTTACTTTTTCTACTTATTGCATTTTCCCTACTACCTCAGTGCGTAGAGCCATCTTGGAATATAGTAGGTGGTCAGTAAATGTTTAATGGTGGAGAAAAAAAGGGTAAATGTATGAAAGTCCATTGATGTATAGTATACTTTAGTGCTGGCTACAACCCTTTGAGGCAGATAGAGCAGGTATTATTTTCTTTATTTTCCAAATGAAGGCAATTACATGTCTTGCCCAAGGTCACAAAACTAGTTAAGTGTCAGAGATTAAACCAAAAGGCAACTCTCTTGACTCCTAACCTGGTTTTCTTCCCACTACAATAGGTGCTAAAAATACGGTGTTGTCTGTTCTTGGGAGCTACAGTGCAGTGTCCCCCAAGAACCTGGAAATAAAGAAATAAGATTGCCTTCTGAGAGTTACACTATGAAATCAACATATAATGAATCAGTTACGTTAAAGAACTAGAATTGCTTTTAAACCAAAGGGACCCTTACTGATTAAATGGCTTAACATTTCTAAAGAAAGTTTTAATAAGAAAAGGCAGACTTAGAGGCACTGCAAAAGGATACTCAAAAGTAAAAGTTAGTGAAATACATCTGAGGGGACGGAGCCTCACTCAGCCAGTGAACTATGAGAATTCCAGGACCTCTGTGTCAGGCACTCTTGGCAGATGCCGTTGAACATTTGATTCATCTCGCTAACTCTTTTTTTTTTCTTCTGATTCCATAATCACTAAACAACCTTATGATTAATAATTGATTTTCCAAGCAGGTCTGCCTCCCAACAGAAAAAAAATCCCTGTCAAAATGTGCTTCCTGCAACCTTGTCCCGATGTTAACTATTTCTTATTGAAAATTAATAAATTGACCTTATGATTATGACTTGGCTTCTGTGAAGCTTACTTTTGGGGGAAAAGACATGCTGATCCTACTGACATACATAGTCTGATTTATTTGACTGTTATATTCCAAGGATTTTAAAAAAATCAGATTGTGATTTTATGTATCAGTTTCCCTCACTTGGTTAATTGAATGTGAGTCTCTTCTTTACCTTCTCCCACTTCTGCTGAATATGGAGATGCTCTTAGCATTTCAGTTATGGGAGAAAATCAACCAGAGCTTCGTTAGCATCAGCCCTGCCTTAAAATGCTGGGCAAGAGAAGGTTTTGAAGGAAGGTCCTAATTTAGAGAAGGAGGATGGACTTTTCTTTATAGGGCTTTAGCAGGAAGTGTCAGCTAAAGTTCAGCTACTGGTTCTCAAAAGAAGGAGGAATTGCTCTTGCAAACAGCCATTGTTATGGCAATTTGGATTTTTATCAAAAGGAGTGGGGAAGGACGGTTTGTGACTATAGTCGCCTGCAAGAGGGAGTGGGGAGAAACAGCTGCAGACAGCAGGACACAGGAGAGACTCAATGGAAAATTTTCAGTCTTTTGGTGTCTCTTAAACAAGAAAACCAGATTCTGCGTCGGCTGGGCTGAGAGCTAAACACACATTTGCTGACTTTCTGATTTACCAAGCACAGTTGGTCACAAATTGTTTTTAACGCTTGCATTTGTACATGTAAATGTGTTTCAGGAAGTTATGTTTTGATCGTTTCTCCCTTTTAAAATGTTGAGTAATGGCTAACAAAGCATTCAGGGAGACGGTTTTATTTCTCTCAAGAAAGCTTCCTTCCTCTTGTTTGTTTGTTTTACTCCTTACTTGCCTTCTTAATTTCTTTCACCTTAAAAGATAAATCTTTGGGAGGTTTATTGTGACAACTTCAAATTTCTATTGTACCATTGTCAGATCTTGAATAAATAATTAATTTAGGAACAAAGAGCAACACAAACATATCAAAACATACTGGCATTGTGATTAAATAACAACACCTGAATTTTAGTCTTAGCGCTAAAAATTCCACTTTAAAGTCAGGGCACCATTCAGTTACCACGCAAGTGAAAAATGAGGAGTGGAAGGGGAGTGGGAGAGAGGTGACGGGACTTTGATGGAGTGGACATGAAAGGAATTGTGGTGACAGGTGACGGGATTAACGATGAGGAGAAGAAAGGTTATCACCAGGCCCAGGATCTAGGACTAGGGGGAATTGGGAGTTAATTGAGATAAAGGGTTCTGTGGTTGAGAATATTAAGGCACCTCCCTAGTCATCATGGATATTTTCCCTCAACAAAGTGACAGAGTCATCTATGTCAAAATATAATGGAGGTGAGATACGTTAGGCATCAAGAAGGTTGCATTTAGGGGCTGGTTTGATGGCGCAGCTGTTAAGTTCACCTGTTCTGCTTTGGCGGCCTGGGGTTTTCCAGTTCGGATCCTGGGTGTGGACCTAAGCACCGCTTGTCAAGCTGTGCTGTGGCAGGTATCCCACATATAAAGTAGAGGAAGATGGGCATGGATGTTAGCTCAGGGCCAGTCTTCCTCAGCCCAAATAAAAAAAAGGAGGATTGGCAGTGCATGTTAGGGCTAATCTTCCTCAAAAAAAAAAAAGAAGGTTGCATTTATTTACAAGTGCAGAGGAGGATCACTCTAATAATTAACCATGTTTTGTCAAGAGTCTAAAGTTGTTAAGAGTGAATCAGGAAGGACATGTTATGTCAACATTGTAAGTAGAAAGAGCACAATACAATCTGGGGTCTCCAGCAACAAGAACCTCAGGAATCAGCATTTCACATTAGCTTTCTAGAGGAGCTTATTTTAAACTCAGGTCAAAGCACTACACAACTGCATAATGAAAGATCTAGGCTTTTTTTTTTGATTCTTTTTTGCTGAGGAAGATTTGTCCTGAGCTAACATCTGTGCCAGTCTTCCTCTATTTTGTATGTGGGTCACCACCACAGCATGGCTGCTGATGAGTGATGTAGATCCATACCCAGGAACCAAACCTGGGCCACCAAAGCAGAGTGTGCTGAACATAACCACTAGGCCATGGGCCAGCCCTGAAAGACCTAGGCTTTTTAAGGTATCAAAGAAGGTCTGACATTTCAACATACGGACAGGCATGACTATAGATACGTTGTCAAACTTCTTGACTCAGCGGTAATGACAAGGGCTCCTTTATAATTTGTGCATCATTCTATACAGTGGAAGCTTTTCTCAAATGGGCTGTCTGATGTCGTATGTCTATGCACAGCAACATCACAAAAAGGAGAAATATCAGTTACAGGAAACAGTGCTGTTTTTTCCTGGGGTCTGAAGTCAATGACATCCCAATGGTAGAAATTGCAAGGCCATGATGTGGTTTCTTTGTTCATTCGATAAGCCATGAAGAAATTAGGACATGCTGTTTTTTAATCAAAGACAAGTATGATACAGGTTGAACAATATAGAAAATTTCAAAACTGTTGCTTTTCTTTTCAATGGGCTAATCATTAAATTTTACCCTGATGTTATTGTTTGTGATTCAACGTTCGTAGCATCTCTGTGGCAACTAAGAAGTCATCAGCAGGAGGGAAGTCTTTTTAGTGAGTTGATCTTATCTCAATTCACCATAGACGTTGGACATTGGAAGCTGTTTCTTTCTGGGACAAGATCGCTAGATTGGGAGATAGGGAAATGAGGATGCAAAGTATGTGGATTTAAACAGCTCATTTCATATGGTGCATCACAAATCCTTGTAAATAAAATCCTTGTTTTTATCTCAACAGATCTGTTAATCTTTTGGGTCATCTATCACCTGCGTTTGATTAAAGCTCAAGGCTTACGGGTTATCAACAGACTTCTTTTCCGAACTACTTCTTTGAATTTTGTCATAAAGGAAATATTCTTACTGGCTTAGATATTTCATAGGCCATTATTAATATCAATTTTCATTTAGAAAGGAAAAGACTATCTTATAAGCCCCTTTTATGAACCGTGGACTCAGGTTCATTTTGTAACTTTTCAGTCTCCCTCTTGAAGAAATTCCTACAGCCATATGAAACAGTTCAGCCGTGTGAGACACACAGACTTTGGGGGGTGCTGTTAATGACATGAACGGCTTGAACAATGATTGCTGCTTCTGAGAAGGTGGCTTTATCACAGCTCCTCGTCTTAGGGAAAGCATGATGGGAAGAAAGCATATTTCTGGACATAGTTAAGAACCAGGAAGAGTATGGTACACTTCTGTTCAAGTCTATCCATTTAATTTGAATCAAAACTGGCAGTGCTGAGACAAAAAAGTCCAAGAGAGAGAGTGTTTGGTATGAAATTCTTATGCTTCCAAATAGTTATTTCATGCATAGGGTAATTTGCTGTGGAATTTCTTTTAATTCAATAACTATTAATGTCGCTAAGAACATACATTGGAAAATATTGCTCTGGATCTAAATCGAAATCAAAATCAAAATCAAAATCTAAAATCTCCTCTTGGATTAAACTATAAGTATAGAAGCATATGTGGATGAATTCCATTAATCACTGTCAGTTACCACCACCCATCTCTCCTGCAACTCCATGTCTGAATTGTTTTTACTGAATTGTATTTTGGAATTACACCCTTGGGCCACACTGAGGATCATTACAAGAAACAGCCCTGAGAAACTCATTACTTTATTTACTGTAATAATTTCATTGAGGATGTTGTTCTCTGCATTGCCCAGTGGACACCTTGTGAGAAACACCGGGAGAAATGTACCTCCAGGGTCAGTACCAAGAATAGTCTTCTCTTTCCTTAGCAAGTGGTTATTGGTCTCATGGACATAGCGTTTCGTAGTTTACATAGGGGACTAGAAAACGCAGAGCAATTGAGGGCGCACCTCTATGATTGCTACAGAATATTACAGCTTTTTTATCCTGGTCTCGCTGCAGTTTTTTCTTATTTTTCTAGGTTAATTTTCTTTCACCTTGATGCATTCATCTAGTTAGTTTTATTTGATTTTCTAATATGGATTTTGCAAGCCATCCACAATCTTCTTTGGAAAAAGGCAGAGTATAAATAAGCAAACTGCTTTTATAATGTGGATGGGACCCAAATATCACTGGGAAGCCAAAGGCCTGGTCTTTGATGAGGAACTTGATTGTCAGTTGAAATAGCCATATTTATGTGGAGTCTCCTAGTATAAAAGTGCGTGGAATGAGGGTGTTGTTTGAATCGGAATCCCTCAGGGCCAATGCCTGTGCATAGGTATTTTTAAGGAGCTGGTAATTCGAACATGTATAATTACAAAGAAAGGCGTTTCTGGGATAGAAAAGAGCAAGTAGAATGCCTGAGAAGGGAACAAACCTGTCATGGTTCCAAGAGAGGAAACAGCCCTGCGTGCTTGGGTCAGAATGAGTTAAAAAGAAAGATGTGGCAGATAAAGTTAAGGAGTAGACAGGCCTGATTTCAGGCAGAGCCTTATAAACTATGATAAGAAGTTACATTTCATTCCAGATACAATAGAGGGCCACCAGAGGGTTCTTTGTTAAGTCAAGTTTCTTGAAGTATAATTGAGATACAGTAAAATTCACCCTTTTTAGTGTATAATTCCAGGAGTTTTGACAAACGCATGGAGTCATCTAACCATCTCCGCTATCAAAACACAAAATTTCTATCGCTCCAAAAAGTTTCATCATGTCGCTTTGGAGTCAGCCCCTCCTCCCACCCCCAGTTCCTGGCAACCATGGCTCTGCTCTCTGTCTTTATGGCTTTGCCTTTTTCAGAATATCTTATAAATTAGATCATACCGTATGTCGCCTTTTGAGTCTGGCTTCTTTCACTTAGCAAAACGCATTTGCCATTCATTCATACTGTTGCGCGTATACTGAGGGCTTTGAACAGGGGGAGGATGAAAACTGCTCTATATTTTATGGAGGTAACTCAATTGCTGCGATGAGAAGCAGATTATCATGGTTGTTAAGAGGTGATTGGAGCAGGTGAGGCAAAGGGAGATGATGGCTTCCACAGGTGGCAGGAGCAGAGGTCCTGAGAAATGGGTGATTTGTGAAACATTCTGAAGGTTGCATTGACAGGAATTCTAGCGATTTAGATATGAGTAGGAAAGAGAATTATCCACTTGGCAAAAAATAATTTTAGATAAATTAAAAATTTAAATGCAAAAAACAATGAAGATACTAAAAACATTTTTATAAGATATTTCGTATAATGCTAGAATGAAGAATAACTTCTTAAGCAAAACAAAAACTAACAGAACTTAGAGGACCGGCCCAGTGGTGTAGTGGTTACGTTTACGTGCTCCACTTCCAGCGGCCCAGGGTTCACAGCTTCGGATCCCGGGTGTGTACCGAGCACGGCTCGTCAAGCCACACTGTGGTAGCATCCCACCCACATAAAGTAGAGGAAGAGTGGCACAGATGTTAGCTCAGCGACAATCTTCCGCAAACACACGCACAAAAATAACAGAACTTAGGAAAAAATTTGCAGTGTAAAAAATTAAAATTTGTAGAAGGTGAAAGACACAACAATCAAAATTGTAAAACTAGTGCTGCCAGGGAGAAACATTAATAGTGTATAGAACCAAGTATTTGTATGCATACTACATAATGAGCATCCATCAGTCTCTGAGACAACCTAAAAGAAAAATGGGCAAAAATGGGACACTGAAAAAATACAGTGTCCAATATACCTATAAAAAGATGTTTATTCTCATTACTTTTTGATTCAGCAGTTCCACACCTGGGACTCCATTCTATAGGCATTCTTATGTACGTGGGCATAGATTGTTTTGCATCAATAGGGAAATAAATATGTAAATTTTGGTTCATTGTCACATAAAATATTACAGAGCCATTAAAAGGAATGAGCCTCTATGGTGTCTCGGCAAGTTCTATGTTAAATGAAGAACTTGTAAAACAGTTTGCTCAGCAGGATTCTATTGATAACCGACTAAAAGACTTTTGTGATTGTGTGTGTGTGTGTGTGTGAGAGAGAGAGAGAAAGATAGAGAAGGGGGAGTGGGAGAGGGAGAGAGTTAATACAAAGGAGAACAACTGGATGCACACAAAATGGCTAACAGATTAACAGCAGTTCACTTCCGCAGAGAACGTAGGATTGGGTATGATTATAAAGAAAGTCTTTCACTTTTTTCTTCGTATGTTTTGTAAGCCTTGACTTTTCAAGATTTAAAATCATGCTCTTACAAACATCATTGCAATTATTATTATTATTCATTTACTCTTGCAAATATGCTTCAAGAATCTCTCAGATATTTATCTGAAAGTGAAATGTTGAGTTTTGGATATATCTCATTATTGGATATTGACAGTGAAAAAATGCATAAACAGTTGGCATAATCCTGCAATGGATACTTTGCAGCTGTTAACATAAATAGAGACACCTATATCAATGTGGAAAAATCACAAAAAGATGATGTTGAGCAAGAAAGTTGAAGAAGTCTCATAGTAAAACCATTTATGATCATTTCTAAGAAATGCAAACAATTTTATATCTTGTTTTAGAAAAATACATATTAATAAGTGGTTAAAATATACAAGAAAGAGTATCATACAACCTCCAGGGAGAGGTTAATTCTGGAGGAAACGCTAAGATTTGGGGCTTTGTCTCAGTAATACTTGACTCCTTAAAAAAGATAAGGCATGTATGACATGATGTTTAATGTTTGGTAACTCTGGATGAGTGAAATATGGGGACCTGTTACATTATTTTCTATTTTCTGGATGTTGAAATTTTTATTAAAACAGAGAACGTTTTGTTTGTTTTTGTTTTTATTGAGATATAATTGACATAAAACATTATATTCGTTTCAGATATATTACATAGTCAATATGTGTATTCAGTATGTGTATATATTGTGTAATCATCACACAATAAGTTGACTTATCCATCACCATACATACTTACAAAATTTTTTGTTCTTGTGATGAGAACTTTTCCGATCTACTCTCTTAGCAACTTTCAAATATACAATACAGTATTATTAATATAGTTACTATGCTGTACATTACATCCCCAGGACTTTTGTACTTTAAAATGGAAGTTTGTACCTTTTGACCACCTTCACCCATTTTGCCCACCCCGTACCCCTTGCCTCTGGCAACCATCAATCTGTCAATCTGTTCTCTGTATCTGTGAGCTTTGTTTTGTTTTTTTTTTTTTAGATTCCACATAGAAGGGAGATCATATGATAGTTATCTTTCTCTGACTATTTCACTTAGCATAATGCCCTCACGGTCCATCCATGTGTCACAATGGCAAGATTTCTTCCCTTTTTATGGCTAAAGACTATTCCATTCCACGTTTTCTTTATATTTTGCTTAGAGGAGGACTAAAGGGGAAATTGGGAAGTACTTTGAGGAAATGTGATAAATATTTGCTTAAAATCGGGGTGGGGGGGCCTGCCAGGTGGCATAGTGGTTAAATTCACATGTTCTGCTTTGGCGGCCCAGGGTTCACGGGTTTGGATTCTGGATGTGGACATGTCACCGTTTGGCAAGCCATGCTGTGGCAGGTGTCCCACATATAAAGTAGAGGAAGATGGGCACGGATGTTAGCTCAGGGCCAGTATTCCTCAGCAAAAAGAGGAGGATTGGCAGCAGATGTTAGCTCAGGGCCAATCTTCCTCAAAAAAAACAAAAAAAATCAGGGTGGGGAGAGAAGTGTTTAGTCTGGAAGGGAATGTGATACCATTGTAACTTCTCTTGAATTATCATAATACAAACAATAAATCACATTTATTGAGAAGTTACTGTGTGCTAAACATTTTGCAAATACCTTATGTGTGTTTTATCATTTAATCCTTATAACAGCTCTGTGAAATCATGGGTGAGGAAAACGGACCTGGGTGGGTTTAGAACCTTATGCGTGCTCACCCAACAATCAAGTGAAAGAAACAAAATTTCAACCCAAGTGTTCTGACTCCCTCGAAAGCCCAACTCTTAAGCTCCGTGTTCTGTCACCAAATGCAATTTTTCTGTTGGGAGGGAAATGTGGAGGAGCCTGTTGATAGCACCAAAGCAGAAGAGTTATAAGGAGATGAGGTAGGGAAACGAAAGCAAGATTTCAGGGAAAGTAGGGGAAAAGTCCAGGCTAAAGACTACTTTTCTGTTTGAAAAGAAAATCAGCAGAGAAGGAAAACTGAAAGATTTAATAAGGATGGGTATGAAATACTTGTATTTCTACTCTTGAACTGCTAGTTCAAGCATGTGAAAGCTGAAAGATTTAATAAGGATGGGTATGAAATACTTGTATTTCTACTCTTGAACTGCTAGTTCAAGCATATGAAAGTAACGGTGTATTTTCAAAAAGATCCTGGTTCAGATTTTTGTCCCCGCCAGAAGTATTGAGGGATAAACAGGTGTATTGGTTTTCAAGGACTGTCATAGCAAAGTAGAACACACTGATTGGCTTAAAACAGAAATTGATTCTCTGTGAATAATTCTGGAGTCTAGAAGTCTGAAATCAAGGTTTCGGCAGGGCCGTGCTCCCTCTGAGACTCTGCTGGAATCCTTCCTTGCTTTCTCCTAGCTTCTGGTGGTGGTCCTCAATCCTTGGTGTTTCTTGGCTTGCAGATGCCTAACTCCAATCCTGGCCTCCATCTTCACGTGGCCAACTCTCCTCGTATCTTCACATCTTTTTTATAAGGACGCTGATCACGTTGGATTAGGAGCTCTCTCTACTCCAGTATGATGTCATCTTAACTAATTACCTCTGCTACAAATCTATGTCCATAGAAGGTCACATTCTGAAATACTACGGGTTAGGGCTTCAACATACCTTTTTTGTGGGATGCAATTCAACTCATAGCAACAGGAAAACAAAATAAGGCACGCTTTCTAATTTGCAGGTTTCGTTCTTGAGCTTGGTAGATATTCAGCATTAAAAAAGTTAAAATTAGGGGCCGGCTCTGTGGCTGAGTGGTTAAGTTCACGCGCTCTGCTGCGGCGGCCCAGGGTTCGGATCCTGGGCACGGACATGGCACCGCTTGTCAGGCCACATTGAGGTGGCATCCCACATCCCACAACTAGAAGAACCTGCAGCTAAGATATACAACTGTGTACAGGGGGGGTTTGGGGAGATAAAGCAGAAAAACAAAAAGTTAAAATTATGTTAAAATAGAAATAATGAGGTGTATATATATCCATATGCATCTATATATGTTATGCTTTATTTCTGAATAGTCCACACAGTTTAAATCATTAGCATTTATTATCGTGTACCGAGATTTTATGTCTAGATAACAATCTCTTTAGAAAAAAGAGACTTTTAAAATATCCCCATTAAAGAAGCCAGTGGCATAAAACTGTATTACCTTACCTCAAGTTCTTTATTCAGAATAGCTTATAGTATTCAAGTCAAACAAGTTATAATAATAATATAACCTTTTGGTGAGGTAAATTGCTATCATAGGTTTAGAGGACATGTAAAGTCATTGTAGGAAAAGCTGTTACTGAATATGTTTTGTGTTCCTTTTTTATTTAGTTGTTCCATTTTGTTTTGTTTTCTTCTCTGGCTTGGAAGCCTTAATAGAAACAAAATTGTTTTTCTCATGGTAAATGATTAGCGCTCTTTCTCACCCTGACTTCCTGCCCCATCTTGAATAGAAAGCAATGCTCGAGTATCTAAATAAGAATCAAATGTTCTTGGAAAAAGATGCAAAAGAAACAAGAAAACAACTGGGTTTTATTCACTTCTTGGGGACATGTTCATTGAACTGCAAAAGCCGAAGCACCTGGGAAAATCTGCCTAGGCAGGCAGGGATGTGAGCTGTAATGGAAAATGCATTTCTCTGTCAGCTTAGAGGGCTGGGAACTATTATACATCGTGGTTGGAGTGTGATCAAGTGAAATTCAAAAGAGAGAGATTATTCCAGAACCTTGTAGCATAACAAGAAAATGTAGAAAACAGATGAATCTGTGTGTCTGTTCTTTCAGGCAGAAAGCGTGCTTTAGAAGAATAAAATTTACCTGTGCTGATTTAGAGACCTCGAATGCGCCTCCCCAGAGTACTCTGCAGTCATGCCTGTCCGGTGAGCCTTAGAAATCAGGGGTCACCGAAGAACGCCGTACCTGTGAGAGTGTCAGTGCGTGATGGGTTGTATTGCCCACTAGAACAGATAGTGTGGAGAAGACAACTATAAATTACTTAGGAAAAGAAAGCGTTTTAAATACAGCTTTATTAATTCAGTCCTTTGATCAAAGAAATAGGAGGATACATAGGTGCTAAGTATAGAAACTGAAGTACTCAGTCTCGGCTGTGCTCCCAGCATTGGTAGCGGTGGATTCCCCAGTTTCCACTGGAGCACTTACGGTATTACTAGCATCCAGTGGCCTGACGGACTCTTCATTAGTCATCAAAGGCAGGGAGCTGGGTGTTGGAGTGGGAGCTATAGGGGGAGCTGCTTACATATTCTAGTTGCAAATACACTAATTTGCAAGAATTAGAATGTAATGCAACCCCACCAAAATTTAGAAGCCCAACTTTACCCATAAGTAGCCATGAATTTGACACCTGTAGAAAATTAATTTGTGTAAAACAAACATTCATTGCTCACAGATTTTGATTGCTTTGAGATGCAGGGTGGAGAGGGAGGGTGGTAAAAATAAATGAGTCTAGGTAATTAAAATCGATGAACTTTGTCAGCATGCATTATTATTAAATGCTAAAAGTGTTGCCTTGGGCTTGTACAGATAATGACAAGTATCAGTATTTTATCAATAAATTCTTTTATGATGGTTTAGTGCAATTCTTATATCAGCATTAAGAATGCTAGAAGTCTTTTTCTTTTCACTTTTTGTTTGAGTTACAGACATAAAACTGTGACATGTGATCTACTATTAGCTTTAATTTCAAACTAAACTTATATTCTAAGAAGCAAAGTGACTTTTATGTTCGCAAAACCTCAGAACCCCTCTCTTGAAAACAAGTTGCTGTACCCTGGTCCCACCCTCACCTTCTCTCCACTTTAATCTTTGCACTTCCAACTCACCACTTTTTGTATTTCCAGGGGATCCAACGGTCTTCACAGGGACTCAGAGCTAGTTGCTAAATCTCCTTTATCTGCATATTTTTTTAGCCTTGTTTTTTTGTTTTTCTGATTAGGTTAGTTTGTTGGTGGTTTGTTTGTTTTTAATTCTGGTGATTTTCTTATTTCTAAGAATACAAGCTTGTCAGTTCCACAGGCAAACATTATTAGTCGAAAATGTTCTATTCCTTCATTTTTATCAGGCCCCTTCTTTGATAATTTTACCATCCATTTATGCTAATGCATAGTGAGAACCTCAATAACAAATCAAGTCTAATTTTCATTACAGACCTCTTTAAAGTAGGGTTGCCAGAGTGAATGCAGGATGCCCAGTTGAATTTGAATTTCAGATAAACAACAAATAGTTTTTTTCTTAGTACTGGGACAAAATTTTTTGCATGGAACATGCCTATATTTAAAAATATTAAAGTTATTCATCTTAAGTTCGAATTTCACAGGTCATTCTGTTTTATTTATTTATTTATTTTCATCTGACAACTCTACTTTAAAGGCAAGAAGTACTGAAAAAGTTATTAGTTTAAAAATGCTAAATAGAGGGCTAAGTATAAATTAGGATCTTGTGAATATTCATTCATTAATTCATTTTCCAAATGTACACCGAGTAACTAGAATGTCACGACTAAGGAATGAACAAAATAAACAATCTCTCCTTTCATGGAATTTGCAACTCATGGAGAAGAATATTAATCAAATAATCTCAAAAATATATAGTAAACTGTTATAACTACAGTAAAGGAGAAAGAGACAATAGAACAGGGGGCCCAACTCATGTTGGAAAGGGAGGGTCATGTAAGAATTCTTTGAAGAAGTGAAATTTTAACTAAAACCAAAGCCTGAATGAGACTAACTTGGGCAAAGATCCGGTCAGGAAAGGGAGTGGTTTCAAGTAGATGGAAGCATCAGGAGCAAAGGAATTGAAAAGGGCATCTGTGGTTGAATTCCAGCGAGCAGTAAAAGTGTTACCAAGAAGGCAGCAGATGAAGTCAGTAACCAGAAAAAGTCAGACCCAGCAGGGCATTTTGATCTTTATTGTAAAAAATAATGGGAAGACTTTGCAAGGCTTTAAGAGAGTAATAAGATTTGCATTTCAAAGGATGAATCTAGCTGCTTGAAGGAGAGAAGATTAGAGCTGATTGGAAGGTGTATAAACCATTTCCTGGTGGCCAGTATATCCTTCCAGCCAAAAGATAGTCTACAACATAGTTTGGCAAACTTTTCCCAGCCAGAGTGCCAGACCTCAAAGACAGGGTGTGTGTTAGCCATGGGTTACTGGGACAGAGGTTTGGTGCGGCTTCGGGCGGGCTGACCACACTCATCACATATAGATACAAGTAGCCTCTTTCATTTCTCTTGGTGTGGGCAGTACCAGTGTATTCTCATTTTCTATATGTGCCTTGGCTTGAAAAAGTTTGGAAAGCACTGATGAACTATAAAGGAGAGAATCAATAAGAATCATTATCAGAGGCTCTGTGGGTAAGGAAGTAAATATTAGAAAGAGAATCATTTTGGGGTTAGAATACTGGTTCTACCACATACCAGCTGATATAACATTGGGCAAACAGGTTCTCTAAGCTTCAATTTACTGACTAGTAAATAGGAAATAATAATATTAAAAAAATAATAATTTATTCATGTTTTTTGAGATTATTTAATGAGATAATACTCTTAATTCCTTGCATGGTGCTGGGAGGAAGACTTCATCTACCAACTCCAAGTGATTGGGGACCTGCAAAATAACTGACAGTAGATTGAGAGGAGAAGAATTTTAATTGCAACGCATGAAGGATTTCTCAGTAGAGAGTAACTTGCCTAATAGCCAAGGGTCACGGTTTATATACTAACAACAAAAATGAGGGATTTGGGTCTTCAATGGGAAAGTATGGTGGGTTCCATTAGACATTTTCATCCTGAAGTAATGGACAGTCTTCTTCCTGGCTGGATGGTCCTCCAGAAGGGATTTACGGCAGCTGAATTCGTACCTCTCAGTGCTAAGGGTCAGTCTTCTCTCAACCAGGAAACTCCCTTGGAGGGCAGTTAATAGCAGCTGTATTTTCAGGAGACTCTGCTTAAGTTTAGGTAAAGTTTCTTTCTGCAGCTGTGGTTTGTTCAGATGGTTTCAGTTTAAAGGAATCTTTGTACCATTCTTATGGGCTGTTGCTCCCTTCAGTGGCTACAATAGATCTTTGTCTAAGTGGTTGTCCCATACCTTCAACTAGACTGTACTGGATTGCCCTACCTTCTTAGAATGATTCATTGCTTTGTTTAACATTCCCTTTGTATAACACCTGTGAGATTCAACAGACAACTTAGATGTGGAAAGGAATTCCAGATTTCCTGGCTACATGCGAACCTTTCACATGGGCAGTAACAAAATTCATAGTGAATTGTGAATCACTTTCACATTTCTTTGCTAATATGAGAATGCTCTCACGGTATGCCCCAGACTCAATTAAAATGCCTTTAGTGAATTATTCTAGCCAACCTGAGGACATGGAGATGTGAATAGAAGCTCTAAACCAAATATTAGACAATGTATTTCATTAGAGCGGAAAGAAAAGTAGTAACTAGCAAAATTTTAAATATCTGGATTCCAAAGGCGTTGCATGGACTAAAAAAAAAAATACTTTTGAGTGTGGAAAATTATTCTTTTTTTCTCTCCACCTCTTTGTAAAGAACGGTTTGGCATAAAACAATCAGGTAACAGAGCAGTCCAAATGATTATATTCTGTTATTGTTATGAAAAGCCAAATAAGGGTACAACCAAAGTGATTTTTTTTCTGTTGAGTTTCTGAAAAGAAGTATATATAGTATAATACATTCACTCATTCACCCATGACCTTTAGAAAGAAATGGTTTGAAGAAACTTGAAAGTCTTCCAGAAAATATAATTCATCTGGTGTGGGGATTTCTGCTCAGGGCCCTTCCTCATCTTGAAACCCTAGCACTTTCCTGATTGTAATCTCATTGCCCACTGTTGATTCTGCGGACACACTGCATTTGGAGTTTAAAGAAAACCAGAGTACTGCATGATCATGTTCCTGTGTGGATATGTACATTAAAAACCATAAGGAAGAAATCTCTGCACAATTCTTATTGAAATGGTGATGAACCAAAGTGAAAAGTTGATGAATCACAGGTGTCCATTTTCTAAGGAGATGACTAGTGTATTCTTTTATATCTGTGTCCTTGAAGTGTAGCTTCCCTTCTCCTGTCCCCTTCCCCCACCTCTCACCCCATAAATGATGGCTGGTTTCTCATACACACTCTGAGAATCATCTCCCACTTTGGAAATAATAATAACTCAGTAAGGTTAATAACTGAGCTCTTGATGGTTTTGTTAGATGAGTAATAAAAAGGAGATATTCAACATGAAAAATTAAAGGTGTTGTGAAGATGCCAAGGGACATTTTCTCCATTTTTACTATGGAATTATCAGGAGGAGATGGAGTCTCAACCTTTAAGAACAGCAATAGTAATTTTCTATGGTTCCGTGGGACACGCTATGCTTAGCAACGAAACTGTGTGTAATAAACTCTGTGGTTGAAATATTACCCCTAACTTCCAAGATTTTATTCTGTTTATCCTCTCAGAGGTATTCTGCTCTCACGTTAACTCTTAGAGTGCTAAGATTTACCAATGTCTGACACTTCCAGTACATCGCTAGTAGCTCTTTATGTGTATATCTGACTAGTGAACTTCAGAATTTTGTAAAAGTCTTTAGTGGAAGTGGCAAATGAATTTTTGGATGATAATACAGTTTTAGGGAAACAACTTCTTTTCCATCTAAGAATATTAAATTATGCAATTACAGAAGTCAAGATAGATGCCCTTTCTGAATAGAGTGGTGTTTTTACTGTTAGCTGCCTTGTCTGATATTTCTCTTCATGTGAACATTTTCTTAGAGCATTCATGATGCATGTACCAAGTGTCTGTTAAACGGATTCTGGTTATAAGTCTTTAAAGAGCATAGCTTATAATACTCAAATGTCTTGATTGTTTATTTATGTTTTGTCCATACTAAATTTCTTCTTCTTTTTTTTTATTCTTCTCCCCAAAGCTCCCCCAGTACATAGTTGTATATTCTAGTTGTGAGTGCCTCTGGTTGTGCTATGTGGGACACCGCCTCAGCATGGCCTGATGAGTGGTGCCATGTCCGCACCCAGGATGCGAACCAGTGAAACCCTGGGCGGCCAAAGCAGAGCACGTGAACTTAACCACTTGGCCACGGGGCCGGCTCCTGATCATATTAAATTTCTATCATCATTTTCCTTTTGTTCTTATTATAATTCTTTGTGGGGTCAAATACATTGTATAGTTTCTCATTTTTAAAAAGAAAACCAGAATTAACCCTCTAAGAGCACATATAACATTTATTATCCATTCATATATGTTTATGTATACATGTGTATGTGTAATATAGACACCTAATATGTGCCTAAATATTTGAAAACTTTGTTTATATAATGACAAACTTTGGAACTCTGAAGTGAGTTTGTCTCTGACATGAGATTGAAACAAAAATAAAAAAATTGAGCATTGGTTCTGCTCATCAATAGCCAGTAGCTATATCGAATTCCAAGGATTGTTTGCCTATTACCGTTATTTCTCTGGCTATACAATATTTAATGTTATACTTTGTTGAATATACTAATGTCCAAAATACTAGGTAACATGCCCACTTGAGGTGCAAATTCATTTTTACGTGTGTTTGTGCATACTTCCATATTTATGCCCTCTTTATATCTTGTGTCCTATATCTTTTGTGATAATTTCAGTACATTTACATACTTGCATTTGAAATGTGAAAATCCTTCTTTTCCTCCTGAATTGATCAATTAATATCACAAGAAGTTTTCAGTGCTCACTAGAAATATCAAAGTTAGGTTTTTATCTTGGAGTTAACGACATTCATGTATATGGACACATGTATAGTGTAATCTTTTGTCAGAGAACACTCGTAAAATCACCTTACATTAGTTTATTAATTCAAAAACTATGTATTTCATACCTAAAGGGTGTTAAAATTTTATCTTGCATTGGGGTTGTAGACTCTGGTTACAAATCCCTTCAACACTGGTGATATTATGGCTTAGCATATAAAAGGTATAGATAGCATATTGTTCATTCAGGAAAAGTAGTCAGAACAATGCCCCTTGAATATGAAGACAGCAGGGCTGGGACAGGTGCAGTACCTGGGATACAGTTTTAAGGAGCCATTCACACTCTGGGTCTCACAACTGCCAACCATGTTCTTGGACAGCCCTGAGAGTGAGCACCTTCTTAAGAGTGAGGCGCCTAGGGTGCACAGGTTAATGAAAGACTCACTCACAGGTCATGCAGGTGCCGTGAAGGACCCTAGAATGGGTGTCTCTTTAAGTTTTGCACCTTCCATGCCTCCTGCTCTTACTCTTGTCCAAGTCGTGGACCACAGCAGATTTTCACAAAATGTGTTCCAAGGGAGTTACTGCCCCCCCAGTCCCCGCCAAGTCACTAAGCTGCAGTCAGAGGCAGTATAAGAGCTCAGGAAATGAATGATAGTCTCTTGAAATCCAAGAGACACTCACGTAAAACCTAAAGTTGTTTTAGTAGGTACGTGGGTGTAGGCTTAACATAACTGAGGACTTTTAAGGCAAGTTGCATACTTTTCTGAAAATATGGGCCCTGTTCTGGTATCTTTCTAGGGCTCCCTATGGGCAATTTATAGATAGAAAGAAGAGATGCTGCCAGAGGCACAGGGGGCCATGAGCAGAGAACAATGCTTCAAGAATAACTTACATGAGACTTTCAGTTCCACAAGGCCACAGAGAAGTGTATGTTCATCATTGTTGGATCCCACAGAGCCATGCTCACCTGTGGGAAATAAGGAGATAATCTGAACTCTCCAAGTTTTTTGGAGTCTTGATGTTGATTTTTTGCAGGAGAATGCTAGACTGTCCGTTAGAGGGTCTGACTCACGTTTCGATAGATAGACTCAAGCCAAATAAAGTATGAGATTGTCCAGTTATCAAATAATGTAAAGTTTACTTTGTCCCAAGGACTTTTTTCTAAGAAATTATTCATTGACGTCTCTCTGTAGATGAAAAGATAAACACCTGTTATTAATGTGTTGGAGTTTAGTGCTAGGCGGTATTTGTGATATTTGAAAAGAGTTATCTACGCGTTGTGAAACTATTAATAATTGACATCTAATGAATGAATTCATCCATCTGCAAAACCACCTAAAACTTTGTGTTTAAATCTGTTACTGTTGCAAGTAGAGTGATGCAAATCTGATTAAGGAGACTGTGCTGTTTCTCAGAAAGTTGTAATGCTCTCACATGTATTGTAATGTGTCTGATGTAATGGTTGTGTTGTCATAACAGAATTGTGATGATCTGAAAAAAGCCCCAAAAGAAGAGCCAAAATTTAAAATTATTGGTGCATATCCAAGAAATATTAAGAGTTTTGAATCTAGATTAGATCAGTGCTTTGTCGTCTTTAAATAGCTCTAGCCTTTGTATATGGAAGGGAATCATCATATCACATTACTCAGAAAACTGAGTTTAAAGTTTTGGTTTATCTCCCATTACATTGGAGTCTCTGGAGTGGTGTTAATGAGCCTGATCACCTCTCAGTGCATTGGTGGACGACATTGCTGTACATGTAAATGAAGCTTCTGAACTTGATCTACCTGGGTATTGGAGCCCTTTCTTAGTGGCCGTCCGTTCTCTCATTGTGTTTCTGTTGTTGCAGCTTTTTGTTGCCCCCTTTCTCCTTGGGCTCAGTGAAACTTGAGCCCTTGCAGGTTGGGTATATTGGGCTGTGCAATGAGCTCATTCCAACTTGGTTCCTATGGAAGTCTGTGGTTTAGATCAGGAGTCAGTAAGCATTGGCCACGTGCCAAGGCCAGCCCACTGCCATTTTTTTGTACGGGCTGTGAACTAACAATAGTTTTATATTTTAAACACTTGAATAAAAATTAAAAGAAGAAGAATATTTTGGGACACATACAAATGCAACGAAAGTCAAGTGTCCATAAAAAAAGTTTTATTGGAACACAGCCGCACTCATTTATTTCGGACTTTTTTGCTATAACAGCACAGTTGAGCAGAGACAGAATTCATAACAGAGACTGCTTGACCCACAAATCCTAAAATATTTGCCATCTAGACCTTTAAGGAAAAAGTTTGTGCATCTCTGCCTTAGGTAGTTTAGGGAAAGGGGCTGGGAGTATTCAGAAAAGTTCTAGCATATTTGACGTGGAAATGTATTTCAGCCAGCAAAGGGCTGAAGTTTTGTTGGCACTGGGTCCTAGAGAAAGAGCAGGCATAATGAGGAAATTAAAGGGAATAAAGGAGGTGATAATGGTTTTTTGGCTCTATATTGATAATGGTAAAACTGAAGCGAGAATTAAACTTCTGAATTCAAATTCATTGAGGAGCCCTGAAAAACATATTATGTTACAGGTATCAAGCTTAGCAATTTCATGTGCGTGATCTCACTTATGAGAAAACTATTGATAGCACAAAGCCATTCATAAAAGTCATCTCGAAACATAATCATATACTTTTCTAACTGATTATTTAACTGTTTCAGTGAGTATGTCTTCTCTACAACTACTTTTTTAGGTCCTATAGATTAAAGCCTATATTCTAAATCCCTATGTATCCTCTCTCAGTCTCTCTCTTCTCCCCGTCCCTCCCTTTCTTTCTCACTTCCTAATCTGGTACAAATAATATAGCGTAGTGTTTAAGAACGTAGACATTGGAATCAGATGGTCTTGGGTTTCAATCCTGGCTTTGCCTCATTCTAGGTGTGTAACATTGGGCAGGCTCCTTAACAACAGTATTCTCATTTATAGTATTTACCTGTTAGGGCTTTTTGAAAATCTTCAATGAGATAATCTACAGGACTCAGCATATACATAGTGTAGGCAACAGAGGCATGCTTTGGTTCCTGTAATGTGAATCTTCTTAAGAAACAATCCAAGATGAAAGTGATTTGAAAGTGCTCCTTTAATAAAGAAGAAAAAAAGAAGCTCAAAATACAATTTATTTTCTATAGCCACATAATATGCTGTTTACGTAGAAATGTAAGAATGACTTGGTAACAATTTTAGTTAACAAATCTACATCTGGTCATCTGGGTCATAGTTTATACACATGATTTACCACCAAACACTTTCATGCATCCCTTACTAGCCAACTAAGCTAAACTGCACTAATCATTTAATGCAAAACCACCAAACTCCTCAGGGAACCACTTATAATAACAGAGTATTACACTGCCAAAAATTATAGGTGATTAGTATTTTCTCACCTGCACCTCTTCCAGGATCTGAGTTGGGTGGATAACTGGAGCATTCCACCTTTTATGAACCACAAAATCTTAATCCACATCGCTGCTACTGCATTGTCCTTGTGTACATATCCATAGCCATAGCCTCCTATGTTGGAGGAGATAGGAAGAAAGAGAGGGAGAGAAAGAGAGAATGATGGAAGGAGGGAGAGGGTGAAGGAAGGATGGATGGAGGGAGGGAAGAAGAAATGTAAAGAAAAGATCGTTATTACAAAGTGTCAGATTTATACATGAGGAGGAAGATATTAAACAGAAAAGAAAGGCACACTCAATTTTGAGTTACTAAAAGAAGCTTCAAGTTTTTTTCCATCTCTGAGTTTCCTCCCCAAATATTACATTTTAACTACATTTCTATGCCATTTACAATATGAAGGCAAGAAGGAAACAGATGGAGCCCCATACTAAAGCTGAAAAGTATAATCTCTTGGACTACAGATAATCTTCTCATTGTGCATACAACGTAACTGTCTGTAGTAAATTTATAAAGCTAAGTTGCTCAGAACTATAGAATAATTGTTTCTTCCACCTTGGCAAAGGAACAGTATACTATTCTTACACAAATGCAAAGTAAAGTGGAATTTTTGTCCACCTTGAATGGAAACTTGCAATTCTCCCTCAGTAGAGGGAATCAGTGAGTCTTGGAGGCGGATCTTGTCGGTTGATTATAGTTTGGGTAAAAACTGTTATCATTGCATTTGCATTAAATTCAGTTCCTTCCTCTTAAGATAAAATGATTGGTAGGGATTAAAGCTTTATTACTAAAGGAGTTATAAACCAAGCTTCTCTTTTTCGTCAATAATATCTATTCCCTTATTTATTAATGGTGTTTTTTGACAGCTGACAGTTCAAGAAGTGAATGTGCTACTGTATTAACTGTTGAAGTTCTCTGTTTAGATGAAGTGTGGGTGGCATATACTTTTCCCGCTAACCCAACCAGTTATGTTAAAATCTTGAGTGAGAAATGAATTCACTGTAATAAAGCCATAATAAGAGCAAAACATGCTTATAACTTCAGATTTTTTTTAAATTTGCAAAGACAGGGCAGTATTGATTAGAGGAAAATTTTGCAGAAACTATCAAGCCATATTTATTTATATGTTTTTCAGTGTTATTCCATCGTAGTGATTTATTTATATAATAATGATGAATCAACTAGATATGAATGATATTGCCTCTGGAGTTCATTTTAACTTCTATTGAACTTATAGTTCTGTGCAAATGTGTCTCTGTATCTCTATATCTTTATATCTATTTATCTATCTAATTGGCTTAGTTTTACTTACATGAAAAAACAGCCTTGGTCTTTATTTTCTGCTTATTAATATTCTATATCTATTGTAGGGGTTTCTTAGCATATAAAGACATTATACGCCCTAAAAATAATAGTATTAATATCAAAATTGACCGCGAGTAGAGAGAGCAGCAGCAGGTCAAGTGAATTCCTTCTTTCCAGAACAGCTGCCTCCTGGTGAAAAGGAGAACTGGAAAAAGTATATGTTTTGATTGTGTGTATCAGAGAAATTATAGCTGCCAGCAGCCCTCGCTCCAGGGAGAAAATTCACAGTGCGGCTTTATCCAAAGGCAGCAGAAAGGGTCGTCTCCCCTGCCTGTGCTTGTCTGGGCCTGTCCTTGGCGTTCTCATTTCCCCTCTCAGGAATGATGTACCAGCCTTAACACCAAAGAGAAAAAATGTTAGACTGAAAAAACCCGAACAGAATCCTGATACCTTCTTCAATATGATGAGGCCACTTGTGCATTTTATTAGTTCTCTAGGTGTTTTCAACAAAAATATTATAAACTTAGAAATCTGGGTTTAAAGCAGGAAGGTAATAAGCTGGAGTGACTAGAATAAATTCTGTGAAGGAAACGAATTGAAAGATTTTTCTTAGGAACTAGATTGCAGTTAAAAAGTAAATAGTTATTAAAAATAAGTGTGATTGCAAGGTCAGCAATTTATTTTTAATTAAGGATCTCTTGACCTTTTTTGGAGCCTTAAAGAATTGTGGAAAATGTCATTAAACCTCTCTATAGATTACTGCTATGTTTGGTATCATTCACTGTGTTTCTTTAAAGTTTCTCTGCGTTTATCTTCTGGAAGTTTCTCAGCCTGTTGCCCCTTGGCTGCCCGCTTACTAATATCGTAGCTGAGATGTACTGACTGAATTAGTACTGACTTAATAACTTTGGACTTTAAATTTTGCTTTCATCCTAATTATAGAATCCTTTGGTGATCCAAAAATAATTCAGCAACAATATTTGACTCAGTAACTTCTTGCCTTCTTGTTTAAATCCTTGTATTTCACTATAAAAGGATATTTCAAAAATTTCTTTGAAGCAGCCTTTGCTGTTGGTGTGGTAAGACATTTGAATGGAACTAAAATGTTTTCTTGGAACCTCTTGTCACTGAGTAGAAGTTGCGTTTAACCTCCATTTAGTTCTGAATGACAACAGGTTGTCTTCTTTTCTCATTTTTGTTTTCCTCTCTGTCGTGTCAAGCATCTGTTATATAAATAAATAAGAGCAGAACAATAAAAATACATACTTTTTTTTAAATTCTAAAAGGTTACAGTTTTAAATAGGCTAGAATCTACCTTTAGTGCTTTCTAGATGATGATACTGATTTAAGTTTTTCTCTTCACGCGTGAGGATTTCACTTGTGATGACTACTAAGTTTTGGTTAACCCTTTAATCTAGACCTTTTTGACTATCACACTGTCTAAACTGGCAACATGCTTGGGTTCAAGCTAAGCTAATTGTAGAGGAGACTCGTGAGGTATTAAATGGGCCTTAATAGTACGCAAAACATGGGTTCTTGACTCTTCTTTCAGGAACACACATTAATCTGTGAGCTATTCCCATTTATGTAGAAGCTTGATACAGACTGTACTGTAGCCACACCCTTTTCCTACAACTGCTTGCTGCTCACACTCGCTCACCCCTCAGCACACATAGGAGTGTCACACTGAAGGGCTCCGTGCCGCTAGGAGGCCTTAGTAAGTGCTCAGTGAAAATAGCCATTATTACAGTACCATCTTCCAGCCTGAAAAGACCAAAGAAGGCCTGGGAAGCCAATACAAACCAAGAGTTCCCTGTCTCAATTAGGCCACCTTTGTCTCGGAAGGTCCTGGGCTCTTTGACATTCATTTTGAAGAATTTAGGCACAGTTCAGGAAATATTTCCTTAGAGGTATTTCCTTATAGCCACTGGGAGCAGATCCTGATACAGATACTTCTGTAGGAAGCAGATCAGCCGTACAATAGGGACTATTTACCTTCCGTTCTGTAAAACTTGTTTGTACAAACTACAATTCCTCTTGATTTTATGTTAAGGTTAAAATATGGTAAGCAATGAAGAGTTCATGAAGAAGTCTAAGTGTGTCGTGCCTGAGGGCCATTCTAAAGTCACTTCCCCTTTCTTCTTCTCCCTAGGCTGGTTGCAAATCCTTGTTATGTATACCCAGAATGTCCAACACGTAACTTGCCTTAATCTTGCTGAATTTTATTTTACTTTATTTTGGTGAGGAAATTGGCCTTGAGCTAACATGAGTTGCCAATCTTCCTCTTTTTGCTTGAGGAAGATTGTTGCTGAGCTAACGTCTGTGCCAATCTTCTTCTATTTTACTTTTATTTTATTTATTTTTTGGTAAGGAAGATTGGCCCTAAGCTAACATCTGTGGCAATCTTCCTCTATTTTATATGTGGGACACTGCCACAACGTGGCTTGATGAGCAGTGTGTAGGTCTGAATCCACCTACCCCAGGCCACTGAAGCAGAAGCAGAGCACGTGAACTTAACCACTGTTCCATCGCATTGGCCCTAATCTTGCTGAATATTTTTTTTTTTTAAGATTGGCACCTGCGCTAATGTCTGTTGCCAATCTTGTTTTTCTCTTCTTCTTCTCCCCAAAGCCCCCCGGTACCTAGCTGTACATTCCAGTTGTGAGTGCCTCTGGTTGTGCTGTATGAGACACTGCCTCAGCATGGCCCAGTGAGTGGTGCCATGTCCGTGCCCGGGATCTGAACCGGTGAAACCCTGGGCCACCTAAGTGGAGCTCGAGAACCCAACCACTCGGCCACGGGTTGGCGCCTCTTGCTGAATTTTAATTGCCTGCATATGTTATGCAGCTCTTACTGCCCCTCCCCTCATTAGACAGCAGATCCCTTGAGAGTGCATACTCACTGCTAGCATAGTGCTGGGTGAAGCTCTACAAACACATATTGACTTTGGCTATCATTATATCCAATGACCATTCACTTGCCAATTCTATCATTTCTACCATTCAATTAGTACGATACTACTTGGCAAAATCAAATGTGAATCTTTACTGAAAATAATCATACCATGTCCATGAGAAAATATCATTCCAAATTTTTCCCTCATTCTCATTAAGCAGGAATTTCTAAGCCAGGTTTTTCATTTGTAAGTTTAATGTATTTAGGATCAAAGTTCTTGTTCACTAAAATCATAATTTTATGTAGTGATTTATGAGTTTGACCAGAAGCTGATTTCCTATGCTATTTTAGAAAATTTAGTTATATCTTCAATCTATTTGGTTTTGGTTTATTTTTGAGTATAAAATTAATTTACATGATTCAAAATTCAAAAGTATAAAAGAAGAAACAGTAAAACTTATCTTGTGAGCGTATCCAGTTGCTCTTTCCAGAATTCTTGGGTATTCCTCCTAAAATATTTTCTGAATATACCATCAAATTCATATTTAAAATGTACATTAGTTTCTCCCTTTTGTTATACAAAAGTCAATATTCTGTACATGACTTTTTTGACCCTTGGAATTTTCACTTAATACATTACGGTGATCCTTCTATATCTGTACCAGAGAGCAGCCTCATTCATTTCTATGGCTAGATAAGCATTGCATTATATGTTACATCCAAGCAGAGTTTTGTTTGTTGCATTTCATTTATGGAATACAAATCCAGTAGACACTTACACACAAGTCAATTATGTCCCCAAGACCATATGAAAGATATGAGACCATGATCCATGGTAAGTGTGTCTGGCCAGTGTACCATGTTGTTAAAGTGACTGAAGGTTATTGATTTACTGTAATTGGAGTCAGATATCTGATTTAGTTGGGTATATCCATTTCAAAAGGAAAACCTAGGATTTTTGGTCTTTAATCCTTTGTGTACCTTACTTTAACCCTTTGCCATTAGGTTGGACATAAACAATACTTAATATCAGTGACTAATGGCCGTAGTTCTTCAGCCTGGCAGCAAAACAAAGCAATTCAGAACTAATCAGAAAGATACAATCAGGTATATGCCAGAGGTGAGGGGTACTTTTTATTTTCTTTGCTCTGACTCTCTGGAGTTTCCTCTTTGCAGTATCTTAGGTCATGTCTACATTTACTGGAAGAAAGCTTTATCTGTTGCATTCTTTAAATGGTGGCGCCAACAAAGTCTAGTTCTCAGCAACAAGACCTTGGAAAGATGAATAAATCTTTTGCTTTTTTTTTTTTTGGTAACATACATAAAACTTGTCTTTCCTTGTTTGAAGTTAGAAGGGAAGTAGCATTTAAAAAAAAATGCCATAATCTTATTGCAACTCAGTATGTAAATATTATTCTCAGTTTGAAGATGCAGCTAATATTTATTGAGAACTTTCTCTTTACCAGGTAGTATTTTAAGAGCCCTACATGCATTAACTTTTTGAGCCCCCATGAGGTAGATAATGTTATTATTCCCATTTTACAGGACAAAAGGATTGGAGATCGGAGAACTTAAGAACTTAACTCCAGAAAATGACAGAACCAGGATACAGTAGAGCCAGAATTTAAAAAAAACCAACAAAACAGGAAATCTGGCTCCAGTGCCATTACTTTTTACCTCTGAACTTCTGTAGACTCTCATATGAGGAAACTAGCTCAAAAAGCTCAAAGCCATTTATCTTCTAAGTGTCAAAGCCAAGCTTTGAACCCAAGTTGGACACCAACATCTATATAGTCTTATTCACTATATAGACATGAATAAATATAGGTATAGATATAGATAGAGGTAAAGATATTTGAAGTAGGTTGTACAGCATTGAGATGAGTGAATTTTCTCTTTGCCTTCACTGAACCAATCATAGATTCTATGACTGTCCTGTAATTACACATCATGGTCAACTACACAATTGCTTTCTCATACATGCCTGTAAAATATCTACTTAACATCTGTTCAATTATTATTTCTTCTGCGAAGCCTCCTCTGGTCATGCCTCCCTGGACCTAGCATGCAGAACCAGCCTTATTATCTCTCCTTGGTGTACTTTTGCATAGCTTAGTTAAGGGATTTCCCAACACTTTATCATATGTATTTGTTTACATGTCTGTATCTTTCTGTTAATTGGTGATACCTTTAAATGAAGTATGGTGACTTGATTTTTGTATCCAAAGCATGTAGCATATTGTCTGGCCCCTGGTAGGCAGTCAAAAAAAATTTTAAAAATCGATGACTCTTAGACTGTCCTAAATTTGTCAAACTTAACATTTGCTTAACTGTAATGAGTGAGCTATATAACTTGAAGAAATGTTACATTGTTAGATAAAGTAAAATATGAAATAATATCTTAGTACTTTCTCAATTTGGATAAACATTTTTTAAATAATAACTTAAATGATTTTTGTCTTTCATCACCATACATCTCTCAATCCTATTATACCTCTGAACTCTGGTCCTCTGAAATTCCTCTGTGTGACTCACCACTTCTTTTCCATGCACATCTTCACTCCTCTGGAGCCTGTTCTTTGCTTCATCAGGATCTGTCCCTGTTCTATCCATCATCCCCTTCCTGGCCTGGCCACTCCCAACCCATCCCCTAAATGACGGTCAGCCCCAGGCTCCCATTCGCCTTTCTGGGTCCCCCGAGAGGATCTCAATTCTGTGTCAACTCAGTTGTTAGCTTTCACCCTACACCTCTCAGCCAGGCAGATCATCTGTCTTTTTATCCCCAGGGAGCTGCAGTTACTTGGATTGCCCTGAAACACTCAGGAAGGACTTAATGGATGATCACTTCCACAGCATGTTTTCTGTTCCAGCACTTTCGCTTTGAGCATCCATGCAGTAGAGAAGTGATGCTACTAATATTAAATTTATGAAACAAGAAAGATTGACCAAAATAAACACCGTCAGTGAGCCACCTGAATTTGAATTGTTTTCCTTATAATCAGCCATAAGCCAAAAAATCCTACTTTTTTGTAAGAACTAAAAATAATGCAAACTTTACTTTGGAAGCTGGAACACACTAGCAAAGTGAGCTGTTTAAACTTCTCTTTCTTAATCATCTTTCCTATTGGAAGTATGACAGCTTTGACTTGGATGTAGTGACTTCATGTAATACTGGACGGTTATCTTTCCTTTCTGTCCCTCACAAGGAAAGAGGAGAATGGAGAGACAAGGAAAAGGTTAAAAGATAGAGGGCCAAAGTGGAACACCATGTTAAAACATTTTCAAACTATGTCAAGACAAATTAATACAGAGGAGAAAAATGAAAATAAAAGGGTAATGAAGATAAATCACAATTGGGGATTTTTCAGAATTCAATAATTAATAGAATTAGTAGTGCTTTATTTTCTTATAAACACTTGCTTAGAGTTCTTAAACTCAAGTGCCCCTTTTCTCTCCCTCCCCCTCCCTGTCTCTCTCTTTTTTTCTTTCTTTTTTTAAGATCTGAGCAGTAGGTGTTACAGAGATTATTTCAGTGGTGAATCCGTGTGAAGATGAACGTTTCATTCGCTCCACTGATTAGGACAATCTTAAATGGCAAGTGTGATAAACCCCAATCTTTTGATGCCATTCCTGCATTCCCACCCCCGCCCCAGACTCAGAGAGAGTAAGATCAGTGTCCTTTTTCCTGTTTCCCCGTGAAAAAGAAACTGGCGTTTCTCCCTAGCTCTTCTTAAAGCAGACATTTAGAATAATTAAGACGGCCTTCTTACATTTCCCTTTTCCATGGAATCTATAGGTCTGAAGTATCCAAAATGCCCTCTTAGCCCCTAAAACCTTATCAGATTTCCACTCTCTTGAGCTTAACTCAGATCTTCAGAAACATAATGCAGAGCTGTTTTCAACAGAGAAACTCAGTGCATGAAGGGCCTTTTAAATGAGAGATTCTAAACTTTCAGTATGCCTTTGATGATTTCACACTCTGCCTATTTTTGCATCTTCCTGACATTTGCAGTTTCCTTGAGGCATATATTACAGTACACACACTACCCGTGGTTAGATAATCACAAGTTTAGATATTTGTGAATGGTTAGGTTCTGAAGAAGTAAAGTGACTTCAGGCAAGGATATTTGTCAACATGATCATAGAAAATCTCAGAGAATCCCATTTGCATGTGTTCACATATGTGAGTACTTAGATTTTTTTCTCCCCATATGATTCTTCTTTATTTTTGATGCTGTTATTTTATTTTTCTTGGGTTGTCCCTTTCTGCTTATTTATTTTTAAACTTGAGTAAATTCATCCTGGAAATTTTTTGATTTGTTGGGGAGATTTTCTAAACTTGGATGCCATTTTGCCATGAAAGCTACTTTTTGTAGAAGTTCGACGTGTCCAGGAGATTTCGTTTTTATTTTTTCCCGCCCTTGGATGACATGCATTAAATGCCCAAGGTAAGTTTGTCCCTGATGCTTTGCAGAGAACTCAGAATTCCTGGGGGAGTTGGATATTTCAGGGACATACCAACGAATGAACACCTATTAAAATAAGATTGTTTAGTTCTTAATGTTACTTTTTAACTGGAAGAGTAAATGGCAAGGCTGCTGATTGAATAGAAAGTTGTGTGTGATTAGATTTGAACCTGGAAATGGATTTGAAACAAACAATCAAAATTTCAGATTAGACATTTCTTTTTTTTTCTTTTTGAGGAAGATTAGTCCTGAGCTAACATTAGCCACCAATCCTGAGCTAACATCCATACCCATCTTCCTCTACTTTATATGTGGGACACCTGCCACAGCACGTCTTGAGAAGCGGTGCATAGGTCCGTGCCTGGGATCCGAACTGGCGAACCCCAGACCCCCGAAGCAGAGCACACAAACTTAACCTCTATGCCACCGGGCTGGCCCAGATTAGACATTTCCGACATTCCCATTTTACATTCTATTATAAATCTAAGATTCTTTTTATAAATCATCACTTGTAGAGTCGTCTTTTCTTAATCCTACATTGAACCATATTGAATTTCAAGGCATGTTATTAGGCCAACTCCAAATTGGGCTGAAAGTTAACTACTTTTGTGTTTAGGTTCCTGAAGGTAGATATATTGGTTTTGATCTGGAAGCTGTTCACTCAGGAGCTCTCTTCCATATTTTGCCGCAGAGGGAAAGGAGATGGAGGAGGTGCCCCCTACAGGAAATCTCAGATTTGGGATATTTTTCCCATGTGCTTCACCCGTGCTTCTCTTCAACAGAAGAGATCTTCCATCCATTATATAATTTGTAATATTTTGTAGATGTTTATCACTTTAGTTATAATAAGCTTGCATAGACGAGTTCAAATAAAATCACTAAAAATCTAGGGCTTTATCTGTATTTGTTTGAGAAGACAAGAGATTATATTTAGAACACATAACTAAAAGAGCTTCATAAAAAATTTGAGAGGTGGGGCCAACCCAGTGACATAGCAGTTAACTTCGTGTGCTCCACTTTGGTGGCCCAGGGTTCACGTGTTCAGATCCCAGGCACGGACCTACCACCGCTTATCAAGCCATACTGTGGCAAGTATCCCACATATGAAATAGAGAAAGATGAGCACAGATGTTAGCTCAGAGCCAATCTTCCTCAGCAAAAAAAGAGGAGGATTGGCGGCAGAGGTTAGCTCAGGGCTAATCTTCCTCAAAAAAAAAAGAAAAAAGTGAGAGGTGTTCTAGAAAGAATTGGCCAAGTCACAAAAATAAAATACATTCTCCTGTGTGTTTTCACATGTAAAATGTTGTAAAATTTCTGCAAAAAAAATGAATCAGAATTGGCACTGCCTTTTTGTATACCCTCTTTACACATGCAGTCATCACAAATCTCTGTGATATTTGGGTGGAGAATTCTACTAAATTATTTCCCACAGTGCTAAAATCTAAATATATATCAAGCAAAACTCTTTGAATAGGGTCTTCTTTACACCAAACTGAAAGATATCAATTAATCTTTCCCAGATACTCTGATAATTCTTGGTCCTCAGTGATTTTTTAAATGGCTTGCACTAAAGTTATAAACCTACGAATCTTTTCAGCAAATATATTTCTTTTCTCATGTTGCAATGTTTTGAGATTTCACTACTTATTTTATTCAAAGTTGTTTTCTAAAAAAAAATTCCAAGACTGTAAGTTCTCCTGAGGCCCATTTCCCAGATGGATAAACTGGTCCTTTGTCTGAACAGGAAGATAAGTTCCTCTCTTCAACTTGTAGAAGCACTTGAATGATGGCCTTGTAGTCACCAGTTACTCAGAAAATTACATACTGCTTGAAGACAAAGATTGTGCCTTATTAGTCTGTATGGCCCTCTACACAGCGCTGTGCTTTAAATATAAGTGATACTCAATATAAGTCATTTTAATACACACAATAATAAATAAATGAGCAAAGATAAACTTTAAAAAAACCCTCAACATGCTTGCTTCTTGTAGAGTCTTGAATCATCAGGAAGATACAATTAGAATTTGAGTTATGAGAATTTGAAATATTGAAATGTAGACTATGCCTATAGGTTTCATTTATGGGCAGAACTTTAAATAATGTAAGCCTTCCTCTCTCTACCCCTATCTCTTCAAAAATTTCCACAGTTTCAAAGCTGTTGGGCTCATTAAATTGTTAACTCTTTCTGGGAGACAGTTTCTATTCTCTGGTAAATAGAAACACCCACTTTGTTTTGTTAGAATGCAGGCTCTGTGATTTCAAATAGGAAATTTGTTTGTTTGTTTGTTTTAAGATTTATCAGATCATCCATGAGTGACTTTAGTAGCACCGTACTGTTTTTTTAACATTCACAATTACTATTATTTTAAATCTCTTCAACATCTGTTATAATGTCATTGATGTGACCTTTTAATGGAGGTGAATGGATCTAGAAAATACATCTGGAGATAAATAACTTTGGAACAGGGTTTAGCCATGGTAAAATGTTATGAAGAAACCTAACCATCCACTTGGGTGTATCTGATGAATCCTTTCCTCCAGATGTCTTTTTTTTTTTTTTTTTTTTGAGGGTGATTAGCCCTGAGCTAATATCTGCTCCCAGTGCTCCTCTTTTTGCTGAGGAAGACTGGCCCTGAGCTAACATCCGTGCCCATCTTCCTCTACTTTATAGGTGGGATGCCTAACACAGCATGGCTTGACAAACTGCGCTGTGTCTGCACCTGGGATTCGAACCCACGAACCCTAGGCCACCAAAGCAGAATGTGCACACTTAATCACTATGCCATCGGGCCAGCCCCTCCAGACATCTTTTACACCTATTCCTATGTGAAAATTGAGTTATACAAGTTTTCCATTCTGTGAGGTCTTTGAGATGAACCCTCAAATGAAATAAGACACCTCCATTCACAACCCTATCAGTTATATGAAGTTCTTGCCACATGGGAGGACCTTCCTTTGTTCTCCTGTCTCATGTAACAGTGACGACACTTTGCTGCCAAGTTTAGATAATTTACCCAAAACCCTCAAAAAAGTGAGTCACAGAGCCTAGAACTCAAGAATCCTAACACTCAGTCTAGGGATTTTCTGTCACATCATTTCTAATCCCACATCTAAAGGGAAAAACTAACAGCAGCAGCAGCAACCACAACAATACAACAAAGAGAAACAAAAAATATGAAATACTGTCCGGTAAAGTAAATTTGTAATGTCATTATATTTTATTCTTCTAACAGTAATGTTTATCAAGTGCTTTCTAATGACAAGCACTGTGTATCATGCTAAGCATTTTACTTGCATTTTACTATTTTATCTTTACAGGAACCCTCAGAAGTGGTGATTACTATTATACTCATTTTACCAGTGGAAAAAATAGGGCTTAGAAAAGTTAAATAACTTACACAGGGATGCACAGCTGGTAGATATTCTAGCTGGAATTGATTCGAATTCTATCTGACTTCAGAGCTTGTTCTCACAGCTGAAAGAGCAGTGACTATTTACCCAAGAGCTATCTCTTCTTAAAAAAACGTACCATGGGGGCCGGCCCAGTGGCGTAGTGGTTAAGTTCGCATGTTCCACTTTTGTTGCCTGGGGTTCGCTGGTTCGGATCCTGGGTGCGGACATGGCACCACTTGTCAAGCCATGCTGTGGTAGGCATCCCACATATAAAGTAGAGGAAGATGGGCACAGGTGTTAGCTCAGGGCCAGTCTTCCTCAGCAAGAAGAGGAGGATTGGCAGCAGATGTTAGCTCAGGGATAATCTTCATGAAAAAAAGAGAAAAAAAAGATACCATGGAACACTTAATTTTCTGAAGCACATAGAGCATACTTTAATACTTTTAATTACGTTCAGACTACAAAAATTTAAGTTATACAATCATTTGTATATGTAGCAGCATTTCGTTTAATGTTACATCAGGTACATTTGTAGTAGTACTTGAGGGTCACAGATGTTCTCTTAAAACGTGGTTTCTTAATTGTTAAAACTCACAGTCTATTTTTTGCATGTGTGAGGAAGATTGGCCCTGAGCTAACATCTGTGCCAATCTTCCTCTATTTTATTTGGGATGCTGCCACAGCATGGCTTGATGAGCTGTGTGTAGGTCTGTACCTGGGATCCAAACCCGTGAACCCCAGGCCACTGAAGTGAAGCGTGCAGGCTTAACCACTGCTCTACTGGGCCAGTGCCTAAACTCACAGTTAATTTTTTCAACTAGATTATTATCTGTTGTAAGTTAGTTTTACTTGCACAAATGGGAAAAAATTTGAAGGTCAAATTTTGAAGCATTTTTGCTTTATTTGTGAAAATGAATATAGTCACTTTCACTGCTTACCCCTGCCAAGTGGTCAATTGCTTAACACAAATTTATATTCTCTTAATATCTATAACCAGTCCAAACTCTGTCCTTATACGTTCACACACACACACGCACACACACACTCATTTTCCTGTAAAGGTACCATTTTACTAAGATGTAAAAGTATGTAGGGTTCTCTTCTCAACTTATACTGAGCAAATGAAAATGTTGTTGGATTACCTTCTACCACCACCATCATCATCACCATGGTGGCCTTCCTTCCGCTCCCCCTCCTTCCCCTCCTCCTCTTCTTCCTTTCTCTCACAATTAATGCCAAGATCCAGTGTGTGCTGGGAAGGAGTGATGTATCGTGAGTGCTTTATCATGCTCTTCAATTTGTAGCCTTTTACCACCATAGTAAATTGACTGTAAATCAGGGAGAAACTTTAATATACCAATAAAAACTATAAAAATTTGTCCTAAAGAGCAATGTTCTCTAAAAGCAACTTTTAAATGAAAAGAGGATTTAACATTTTTAAATATAGAATGCACAGTGAACTCATGAGTCTGTCGCAGAAATCTTTTCTTCTTTAAATTTAATTTTACATTAAAAAATCCCTACCCTGGGGGGCTGGCCTGGTGGCCAAGTGGTTAAGTTCGCGCGCTCCGCTGCAGGCGGCCCAGTGTTTCGTTGGTTCGAATCCTGGGCGCGGACATGGCGCTGCACATCAGACCATGCTGAGGCAGCGTCGCACATGCCACAACTAGAAGGACTCACAACGAAGAATATACAACTATGTACCGGGGGGCATTGGGGAGAAAAAGGAAAAAAATAAAATCTTTAAAAGAAAGAAAAATCCCTACCCTGTCCATATATGCTACCAGTTCAGTAGCCACTAGCTTCTTGTGCCTATTTACATTTAAATTATTTAAAATTAAATAACATTTAAAATTCAGCTCCTCATTTGCACTAGCCACGTTTTAACTATTCAATAGCCACATGTGGTTGGTGGCTATATCTAGATAGCACAGATAGAGAACATTTTCATCATCACGGAAAGTTCTGTTGGACAACACCACCCAACAGAGTTGGAAATTTAACTCATCAAGAAAATCAGAGTCTCACAGTAATCATCTAATATTTGGAATATGTATATTTTTTCCTTTCTTCTTTCCTTCCTTCCTTTTTTTTTCTTTTCTCTTTTTGAATAATTTAAATTTTGACGTAAGGAATTAACATTTTTTTGATATTTCAGCAAGATCACGTTGGCTTAGCCACTTTGTATCCACTTAGGTGTGTATTTATATCACTTGCAGCTCTCATGGATACTAAATCCAGAGATGTGCTTTTCTAGGCCATGGAAGGACTACTGGGTTGCACTATTGCCTTATTCTTCATAATGTAAAACACATTCACTAGAAAGGAATAAAAAGAGATGTATAAAATTGTGATTTTGGCTGGTTGTGTATAATAAATACAATGATCTATATCCAGAACAAAGGAAGTAGGCTTTCTCAAATATCTGTTGTGGGGCTGGGCCACCTGTAGAGGAGTGGTGGTCAGCGGGATGACGATGGTAAGAGCCAGATCCTCAGGCAGTCTCTGAGCCCCATCTTCCACATCAACCATGTAGCTTTGATTGCATCCAAAATTTCCTGTTTTACCTTACCTATTGGTAATCAGTAAACTAGTTAATCTCTTCCTAGAAAATCTTAAATTGTTGTGTAAGAAAAAGTTCCAGTCAAGTATGTTGGTTTTCTCCTTGGTTTATGACATCTATAATCAAAATGTAATGTGAAAAGAGTAAACACCATATTTTTAAGCAACACTTAAACCATTTACATTTTAAAGTCATATGGCAATCCAGATGATCCATTATTCCTGTAAGCATCATATTTAACGTACACAGTGTCCAACGTTGTTCTTACTAGGGTGATTGCAGTATTGAGCCCCCAACTTGCCAACAAATCGGGGCATCTCTCCAGTCTCCACCTCTCATTAGAACCCCTTCTAGCCTGCACCAGCTTGTTCAGAAGTAAACACACATTTCCCCCTCCCTCCTCTACACTTTCTCAATGTGTTCCAGTCCCTTTGGGTTCCAAGTCTACCTTCACTATAGACCGCTCGTGAGTTCGGAGTCTCACAATTTTGAGTCTTCCATGTTCTCCCAAAAGTCATGAATCCCACCTTCCAAAATCTTTCCCTCTTAGAGCCCGGGAGTCTGCACATTTAGAGAAGAATATTATTTTCTCTTAGATGGGTAAATGTATTCTTAGTGCCAGGAATTGTACTTGCAGTCAAGGAAGAAGGAGGTATCAGACCAAATACCTTCCCAGCAAATTGCTCATAACCTTAAGTATTTGCTCAAATCTGAGTTTCCATTAGAATTCCCTGAATTCGTCTTATGATATGATACGTAAGCATCAAAACAAGAAGTATTCCTTTTTGTAAGGCGCAAAGTATTTACACCTTAGTATGTTTGGGCCATCTCTTATGCTTTCTAAGACCTTTTGTCCATATCCTTTCTATCTCTTGAGACTTATTAATTCAAAACCTAATTTTAACCAGGCCATGCATAACAGAGTTTCATCTGTGGAAGAAATTGCAGTCTGAAATAAGAACTGTCAAAGCAGCGATATAATAGGGAAGTTTTGATGTCAAATTGGAGGTTGGCATTTAGTTTAGTAGTGTATTCATCTATTCTTTGATTCATAAATCATATTTAAACTATTAGTGGCTACAGTAATGAAGTTACTGTGGATTCTAGAAATGAGGTATTGCCCGTGTGGTCTAACGTATGTCTTTAATAGACTCGGTTTATGGATTGCCAAAATTCAACCTATTTGACTCAGTCAGAAGAGCTTTACTGTCCTTCATTGTGCAAACTTTGTTTCTGTCACCCTTGACAAATCCGAATGGGGATTAATTTAGTTATGAGTGACAGAATAAGCTGGAACAGTAACCCAGCATTGTGTCATAGATCCGAACTAGTTATGAGCCTTGCTTTTCCCTTCACAGGCAGGAACTTTGCTAAATCCACAGTGGACACAGAAATATTTGCCTCTTTTTTCTATCTGTTACTTGTCTTATTTAACGTAACATAACCTCTTCTTTCTTGTGTAGCCCAATTTAAAATTATATATTGTGAAGGTATTTGAAATTGCAGTAATAAATATGTGTTCTACACATTTTTAATCATTTGCCAGTCTGCATTAGCCTTTTAATTATTAATAAAGTGAAATCCATTGATTTCCTCCAGTTGTTCGAACATGAGTCTGACCTAATCCTGCCTCAGGCTTGAGGGGTTCTGAGATGAACAGCAAATCCTTGAGCTAAACATTAATTTTGTGGGATTTAAACATAGTACTATTTTTTTATTCCTAAAGGAGGCTACTCCTTTGTCTTTTTCTTTCTGAATTTGCAGAAGTATTATGAAGTGTGGTCTGTTTCATGTTATACATACAAAATAAATCTTGGACAAAACAAGTTTGTGATGCCACTGAAATTTGACCTTTCTTATTATTTTGTGCTGATATTAGCAATTTTACCATGTATGCTTATAAAATGGTAGGTCCAGAGGACTTTAATAACTCTTTTAGTTTAAATTGAAGCACATTTATTAGTAGAACATTTTTGTTTTTTCTGTGTTAGGAAGAGGTTTTTTTTTCCCTAGTTATATTTCAAACTCTGTTCAATAACACACTTAGATTTATTGCAAATTTTCTTAATGAAATCTCATTTTCCGTTTTCCTTTTTTCCTTGACATAATATCAGTTAACATATTTTTATTTTTTCTACCTATAGAAATTGAATGATATGTCAATTTCCCTTCTCAATCTCCTCTTGCTTGTGAAATTATGTTAACCAGGGCGGCAAGCTTGAACGGAAATTTTTGAAAGTAAATTTGTATTTTGTCTGGTTTGTCTATTTGTTTGGAAAAACACAGTTTAGGGCTTTAGAAGCTGATGAATGGCATGAACTAAAACTTCTAGAAGATAGAGAATAAGCATAAATAATCTATCTCATTCTATATGCTCAAATTTTGTTTCTCAAGTATAGAAGAAAACTTGCCTATGACTACACTACCACATATTATATTTGTAAGTTACTTACAAATATATGAAGAATTTGTGAATGAATTAACTATTATATTCTATGGCTAACTTCTCAAACAATGTTTGTTGATGACAGCTCTTTAGCCAGAATAATTTAACTTAGTTCAGAATATTCATGTTTGGAGAAAATTTATGATAGCCCTTACTGATCCAAATATCATAATATTATTAATGTACTACTCCTTAATTTACTATTAACTATTAATTATTAATAATTATTGTTTGGTTGTTTTTTGCAACCAGATTTGGAGTTCTTCTCATTATACTAAGCTTATAGAATATAATTATGTATATATTTCTGCTAATTTATTAAAATATACAATAGACTTTATTAACCTCAAAGTTAGCATAAATATTTACAATAGGAAGCTAAGAAATGGAAGGTCACAAGTGTTTATTTGACCAACAGTGGCAAAAAAAAAAATCTTTTTATGTGTGCACTGTTTCCCTGTATGGCAAGCCCTCATAACTGCTTCTGATCCCAAATCTCAGGGAACTTGTTTCCAACACCATAATAGTCTTTCAAAAGCAACCATGATTATTGTAACTTCAAAGCAGCAAGCGTCTGTACTTTGGGCTGGGCCCATGGAAGCTAGCATCCGTCTTTTATAAAAAAGCAATCGTGCTTTTCCCTGCTGCCACTTAGGGGGGCTTCCTCGGGGACCTTGTTAGATGCTTTCATGTGAAGACCATTTGACCCACTTCTGATTAGCGTGCAGGTTTTCATGGCAATGGCTTCTGGGAAGTAGATGCCGTTGGCCCGTCGCCTCCCTATTCTTGAAGTGAAAGAAAAGTCTCAGTGGAATATATTAAGGATAATAAAGGGAAGAAGAAACACCAGTTAAAAGAAGGTTGAAATATTGAACTACTATTTAAAAAAAGTCCAACAAAAACGTATTTCTATACTGATTGTTAAGAGGATAACCCAGTCTCACAGTTTCCTGTTTTATGTGTAGAAGACTTTTACTTCTCCATTTCTTTTCCTTGCAATTTCAGAAATATGTGTTTTGAGAATGCAAAGCCTAAGGTGACTCTAGCTCATTTCTCTTGGGTCAGCCAGTTTTTCTTTACCTGACTAATGATTTCTAATTTAGAATAACACTGAAAAATATTACGAAGTCTGTAAAAGTAACAGTAAAGATACCAAGAAGGCCTGGGTTGTTAATGTTTCTAATAATTGTCATTGTAGCTTTCATAGCCTTAGCTAAAGTCTTTCCTCACCAAATTATTTGTTGATATGAATATCAGCAACAGTGTTGATATCAAGGTAGCAACATGCTTCTGACCGTATTACACCATCTTTAAAATTCAATGCCAATTCTTCTGTAATAACTGTTATTCAGTTTAGAGTTTAGTTAAGGTCCACTGGCATAAATAGAACCAAAATTTCTCCACTAATTGTACTAATGGGATGCCTACACTCACAAAACTGAACCATGGAGAAAACAATTGACTTAGTGATTTCTCTTGCTATCTTAATTTATTTGTATAGTATATGGAAATAGTTTACCACATAATCCAACATTTGCTCTTGTCTCTGCCCCCTCATCCCACCCCCGGTGTAGGATTGCCACAGTTATTAGGATAGGTTAATTGTAATGTAATTTAATACATATCATGATGTTCAAGTACTCTCATTTTTAATTTCTCCTGCTTTATCCCTTTAAAAACCACAGCTGTTACTAGGATAACAAAAATGATGCTGAATAACTGCTTACTTTGCCACTTTCCCGGAGGGGTGTGGGAACAGCAGGTAGCATAGCCTCATCCCCAAACCAGATGTTGCTTTATTAAAAATTGAACGTTTTGGAGGGAGTGCAAGGAGTTTTATGCTTTAGGAGAGCAGTGAAATTAGAAGGATTAAGAATATGTGATGGTCTAATTCAGCCTTTAAGTTCAAGTTTTGCTTATTTTTTATTGTCAACATTTAATTTAAGTTGTATTTTAGATATGTGTGGACTGATAAAACACCCAAAATCTAACCTAAGACTAATTAACTGTTATCGTAATTAGTCAGTCCAACAAGTTTTTCTGGACCTAAGGATAAAGTTCTTTGAAGGATCTCATTGTAATAGAGTATAATACGGTATAGTTCCCCCCTTATGAGAACTTAATTGTTAATAATAATTCAGTAAATTATTTAATTATTAGTAGAATTTTTAAAGGAATTTAATATGTGTTATGTGATACATTAATCTACCATTTAAGTTTATTTCACTATAATTTGGTTGGATTATATTTTGTGTAGATTGTTTTATTCTCCTTTCAGGCACAAACAAGCTACAGCTTTGAAAGGGCTGTAATATTTGCTTGTGTTTGGGACCGTTTTCTCCCCCTCCAGTTCATTTTGGAAGCATGCTAAAAGTTTCAACTACTAGGAAATTGTTCTGCAATAGCTTAATCCTTTGGACATCCAAATAATAAAGAAAATTTTGTATTTTCAAATCTAGCAAGAATTACGTATGAGAAACTTGTAGAGAAAATGTCCCATTCTCAATTGCATCCATCCATCCCCAAGTTAAAATTCTGAAGATTTTTGTCTTGTCTGCTTTGTGGCTTACTATTTGCATTTCCACATCCTAAATGATGATGATGGCAAGTGTTTTTACAAATACTGTTCAAACAGAAAAGATTCATAATTTGCAGGAGCATTACAAAAGAATGAGTCAAAATCATAAAGCTAAACAGTTTGTTATTCACTTTAAATTAATTTCTTCCTTGCTATGTTTTTGAGTCGTTTCATCTTTGGACTAATCAAATTACTAAGAGCCTCCTCATCACCTTCTGATGACAATGTAGTGACAAAAGAGTAACTACATGAAACGCTTTGATCTTTAAAATTATATATTACTGTATTACTGTTGTAATCACTATAGCCACTAGAAACTAATTAAGCACAATTATTCAGAATCTTTGATTTTAATTTATTATACTTAAACACTTGAATCTATTTTCAGGTGTTGATATCTATTAAGTCCTCCCCCTCAACACAATGCTAAATATCTTCTGGACACGGCCATCCTTGTAGACTCTGCCATGATTAGATTGCTCTTGTTGAGTGTCTCCGTGATATAAGTCTGTCAACTGCGATGAGGATGGATAGTTTAAATCTTGTAATTAGTGAGCAAAAGTACATCATGCTGTTTATCTTAATCTTGTCAATTTCATTTTGTATCATTAGGTAAACAAAGAAAAGAAACACACTCATCTGGTCAAGTTATTGCATAATACTGTGAACCCATGAGTAGAACAATTTACAGCTTATCTTTATGGAGGGAATGGAGAGTTCATCTTTTGAGACTATAGTAAAATTGAATACCTTGAGAAAACTGTAGCAAGTTTAGATTAAATATATATATGTAAAATTTTCTGATTACAAATACTTAAAGGATATTTAAAGATACGACAGATCTGAATTTCAGAAAAGATCTGTGTGAATAGTACACAGATTATTACAGTATCTGGTTTTTCAAAGAAAATACTCACAGTGTTACTGTAGAAATAAATCGTGTTACTGAAAAAAAATTATTTGTCCCTTTATCTAAAAGGAAATCGATCTATGCATATTGGGGAGCTTATAGGTGACCAAAAGGCTTAGTCATTGGCGTTGATCATGGCCTGTTCATCTGTTGCACCCTACCTGTCAAGAGATTCTGTGAATTCAAATTAAATAAAAACCTACACAGTGGAAACTCTCTTCATGAAAATACATTTAAGCCAGTTGTATCTGAGAGTAATAATCAAAGATGTTAATTTCTATGGAGGAGTGGAAATGCGTCCTCTAGAACACCTTCAGGAGTGCCATCGTCACATCTACTCTTACCTAGAAGGCTTTTCTAGCTGACAGCCCAGGTTGGACATGGAGCCTTATAGGTGAGAATACAACCGGTTACTCTGACTAAAAAGACCTAAATAAGAAATCTCTTCATGTACTCCTCCTGTGTATTTAGTAGCCACACCATTTGGCAAAGATGCATGTCTTCCTTTAGGCAATGTATATATGTATGACATTTACCTATAAATAAATGCCTATGAGTGTTCAATATCATTCACAAAATATTTGTTGGCAAGAAATTGGGGTTTGTAAATTGCATTTATTATTTAAGAATTTTTTTTTTTACTTAATGCAATCTACAAAATTTTAGGACTCTAAGCTGTCTTGAAATGGAAAATACCGTTAGGTGCTTTTCCTAGTGTGTTGGTTTCTGAATTTAACCACTAGACCCTTTGATTACTTCATTTTAGTAATATATGCTATTTTTAGAAAATATAGGTAGTAAGAATAACCAAGAAGAAGAAGAGAGAGAAAGACAGACAAGCAGATGGACAGACACAGAAAGAAAGAGAAAGTCAGAGAGAGAAATTTTAGAACATGGAAATCTTAGTACCAAAACAACGTCTTTAACATTTAGGTGTGATGTCTTCTTTATATTTTCTAAGCATGAAGAACTATACACAACACTCTAAGTGTTTTGTTATACATGTAATATATTTAATATATAAATTATATACACTAATATTTACTTCAATAATAGGATGAGTTATTTTTAAGCCAATTATATGACCTTCCCTTCCATGCTTTACTGGCTTTAGACGTCTATGCCATTTGCAATTTCTTCCGACTCAGGGAAAACAAAATGGAAGATTTTCAGAGAATACTGAGTTAGTTTGGAATGTTGGGTGGGGAGAAGTGAGTGCTCAGACTAAAAAGATAGCTGTGGGAGGTCTTGTTGCCAAACTGAAGAGTTTATTCTTAATTCTATTAACTTTGCCAGCAGTATCTTTCTGTTCTTGAAATTTTAAGAGAGAGAAATGAGAGAGAGGGAGATGAAACCTAGCAGTCTGTCTTTAGTCTATGTTTTGTGCAATGTAAGGTAGTTATCTACATTAAAACATCATTTATTTTGGTAAAGAACTTTCTCTGGCTCAAGTTTCTAGACAACATTGGTTTTTCCTAAGCCTGTTTTTAATGACTTTATTAAAGTCAATTCTTGTAAAATAGCCTGGAGTTAACTGAGATTTTTTTTTTTTTTTTGTCCTCTCTAAAAGTGACAAGATTCAAGCTCCTGTTTGAGAAACAATCAAAGACTGGAGATTACCTCTTAGCTGTTGGTTGCTAGCAGGTGCCTCCAAGAGTGTCTTTGAAAAGACAAGTTAAACTGCCAAGTTGTTTTTTTTTTTAATTTTTCCCTCCTTCCAGTTCTCATTAGATGTAAATTTCAGGAAAATACTTAAGTGAATTGCAGTGACTGATTCTATGAGGGCACTTAGAATAACCTACTTAAATGCTTTCAATAAATGATAAAGAGAGTTAAGTTTGTTTTGGTACTTTCGTTCCCTTGATATCTAGAATTCCCCCCAAAAGCTTGGCAGACAGGGTGCCCTAATGAAAATGTTCTTTGGCAAAAAGAGCTATTTGTTTTTTATCCAAGCTTTGTAGTCAGGGTATGTTTTTTTATGGGAGTCTCTTAGTGATTTCTTTACTATGCGTGGCTTGACAAATCCATATTTTGTTTTTTAAATTACAATTCTATACAACTTAAGCTGCTGAATCAGGCATCTGAAATCCATGTTCTTTGACACAAATTTCAAATTGAACGTTTTTGAGCCAAGCTCCAAGCAAGTCCTAAATTCCTAAGTTCCTTGAGGATGAAACCATACCTTGATGAGAATGAGACCATTGTTATAGACTGCGTGTTTGTGTCCCCCTCAAATTCATATGTTGAAATCCTACCCCCAGTGGGATGATATTAGGAGATGGGATTTTTGGGAGGTAACTAGGTCGTGAGAGTAGGGCCCTCATGATGGGATTAGTGTCCTTATAAGAAGAGACAGGAGAGAGCTTGCTTCCTCTTTCTTCTCTCTGCGATATGAGGTCCCAGCAGTAAGATGGCCATTTGCAAACCAGGCAGCGGGCCCTCTCCAGACAGTGGATCTGCTGGCAACTTGAACTTGGACTTCCCAGCCTTCAGAACTGTGAGAGCTGAATGTTTTTCATTTAAGCCACCCAGTCGATGGTAATTTATTTATCAGCCCAAACTGACTGAGACAACCATATGTCCAAAAGTAAATTGATTTAGGTGGCCTTGACAATGACTGACAATTATATGGTACTTAGTGGTGCTATATATGGTCTTAACTTTTTAACGATGAGAATGCATATGATGTGTGTATGTGCATCCATATCTATCTACCTTTAAATCTTTTTTACATCTATAAAAAGTAGAAACTTGTATTATCCCCATAAAACCGAGGCCACAGAAACCCTAAGTAACCTGCCAAAATCAAATGGTTCTGGGAATCATGGTGCTAAAGATGAAATCCAAGCAGCGTGGCACTAGGGTGTAGGTTAAAATCACTACTGTGTACAGCCTTGGGCTGGGAGACATTTCCCTGTGTGAGCATCAGGTGGGAAAAGAGAGGTGGAGGGGGGAGTGTGTGGAGAGACGTGACAAGGAAAATGGATAAGCAGATACAGAAAAGGATGGAATTAGCAACAGAAGCATTGAAATTGATTTTTAAATTCTACTTCTTAAAATTGTCATTTTGTGATTACTCTAACCATGTAGCTAGGCTTTTGTTTGAAAAGATTCTATTTCTGGATCAGAATGTCATCATGCATTTAAAAACCAGGCCTTAGAAATGATAGGCTTCTCTCAAAGGGCAATGTATGAGTGACAAGAATCATCTGACTCTTGGTAAATTCTAATCCATCAAACAGAGCTATTAAAATGTTCCAATAATTTTAAAGACATCTTGAATAATTACTGGTAGTTGATATTTCTGAACTGCACTTAGTTTCTTTCCTGTAGCTTTTATCAAGGATTGATAACGTGGCATCAACTATGGATTCATCTAGAGTCACTGTAGGGGCCTTGTTAAGGAAATCAGACATCAGACAGCATAGCTCTAAAAAGGGCAGTAAATTCACTTTAAATATTCAAAATTATCCAGTAGATTTTCTTCTTCTAAATGTATCACTTTTCAAATTATTGTTTTAAAAGGTTTAATTTGCGTATCTGTTTTAAGTGAGAAAAATCATGATCAGCTTTTTGAGGAACATTCTTTGATGAACTGTGCTTGTTTTGTGATTGCTTTCTTATTGGTTTGAGACACTTTTATACTGATGAGTAGAGGACTTATTATGCCTCCAGAGTGAGCTAAATGCAGAAATGTTTAATCCTCACAGCAGCCCTATGAAATTGATATTAAGATCTTCATTTCATAGACAAGGTAAAATGAGGTGGAATCCAGTTGAGTGAATTTTAAAATTCCCCACCCAGTGAGTGATAAATTTCTAATTACAATTCAACTTTTTTCTAACTACAGAATTTCTGTTGTTAATCCCTATGCGTTATTCTGTTGGAAGTAAGTTTTAACTTATGTCAACAGTTTTTATGGTCTTTTCTACCTTCTCTCGGAGGGTCCTTGTAAGAATAAAATTATAGGATTGAGTGAAGTTTTCAGATTGTTCTTTTCTTTTGTTCTTGGTTATTTCCTCCGTACAAGCCATGGACATGGAGGAGCCAAAAACATTGTAGAAGGAATTGATTTTGTCCAGAAATTTCATGCCGTTGGTTAGATTACTTCTTCATGAGCCCCTACAGTTTACTGAAAATCCAGCTTGGGGTGGTTGGATTTTGAATTTATATTTCATGTCATTTATGCTGGCTTGCGCTACTTCAAATTGTTTCTAACTTTTTTTTTTTTTAATTCAGGGAACGGAGTTCCAGTGTTTTAAAGGCAAAAGGGCTTTGTTTATATTTCTAGAATTCAGCACCTATTCGTCCAGTGTTATGGTCCTTTTCATGAGTCCAGATCTCTAGCTAGACTGTCTTCAGGGCAGGGACTGCGTATTTTTGTAGTGCTTTGTATGGATGCTGGATACAACTCAAAACTTTTTCAAATGCTTCTCAAATTAGATTTTGCAACGTAATTCCTTTTGAAGACTATTCTAAGTCTTTAAACGGGGAGAGGCAGAATTAAACCTACTGGACACATAAAAGGGTTATGGACTTGAAACTTGGTGGCCCGGTGTACTTTAGGGAGCATTGAGATATTGGAAGGAAAGCTCTAAGGGGCATATTCTATGGAATTAGCAAGCAGTGATAGACCAAACATTTCAATAGACTAATAAGTCCAAGTGAGAATAGTGGAGTTTGAATCAGACCAAGGGAATGAGGTTTTTCAGTTGGCACTTGGTCCCACTGCCTGGAACAGGTCAGTGTTCCAGTTTGGCACTATGCTTAAAAATGGTTGGCTTTTCCCTTTGACATTCGCTGGAATAAAACAACCCTGGCAAATGGGTGCATCCAATTAAAGGTGCTTAAGTACCACAGTTCCTTTACAACTCTGAAGAAGGAATTGGAGGATAATAATTTCTCAGTACACTGGGACTGCAAAAATTTTATATGACAATCTCTATATAGTATATCATTACTCATGGGTTTTTGGTTTTAAAACAAACTTTGGGCATGGGGAAATCATTAAAAGAGAGAAAAGCCTTATGAAATATAATATCTCATGTGTAAGTTTGTATACATAGCCCTTCTATATAAACATTAAATGTGTGTATGCAAAAGATGTAAGGAGACAAAACTGGCTTTTAGTTGTGTTTATATAAAACAGATAATTTCATGATTACATTTCTTATTCTGTGTGTCACTTACGGTATTTCTTCTCACAGTTGTTGGACAACAAGCTTTGACATTTTAAGAGCCTACAGATGTCATAATTAAACTTAGTAATCAGTCTAGAAATAAACACGTGAATAACAAGGGATCATGAAGGTCAGCAGTATGGCATGGCATAAGCATGGAATCCCAGTGCTTGCTTCCAGTACGAAAAAATGCATTCTGCAGTTCAAAGCATGTCATTCTTTGCATATGTTCATATGAAATATGAAAGAAGGAAAACTCTCTCCAAATGATTAATGTAACATTTTACAAGGACATATGGATGTTCTTAGAATTTCATGGAGGAAGGGGAACTTACCTGGAATCAATTATGAGAAATTTGGCAAAATGGAAGTGAAATATTCGTTCGCTCTTCTTGCTATAATTACTTGACATATGTTATAAGAATTTTTGAAAAACCAAAAGAATAAGATGAGAGTAATTTCAGTCAATGGAAATTAATTGTATTCAAACAATAACATGACGAAAAAGACATTTTCAGGTTTTGAAACTGATTTGGAAGGACAGATTTCAATGTGTGCTGAATAAAGCTTTAGCAATGGCATTGTCTGCCCTGGAATTTTCTCAGACCCTCCCCAAGCAACGTTGTTTCTCCCAGGTTTTGTGTTTCTTCAGTCCACATACATGCACATACTTCTCTAAGAGCAAAATTCATGAATTGTTTGTTTACCCATCTATCCTACCGGACTATGAGTTTCCTAAAGCAGTGGCCTCTCTTATAATACTCCTTTGCATCCCTAGTTATTTTAGACCTATCGCGTACTTCTTATTTCATGTATTTCTAGGTCAGGGCTGAGAGTACACAATAAATGATAAATAAGAATTTATAATTCAATGAAGAACATAATGAATGAGGCATATGTTAGTGCATAAATTTTGCACAGGTATTTACTTATTTTGATTTAAGACTTTCCATTTTAGTGACTAGAGAATGTAGAAATTGTACTTCTCATAGAAATAAAATAATATTTTAAAACTTTTTGTAAAAGATATGTAATTTATTTCAATACTGCAGATGGGTTTAATTAACAAAAGAAATTGATTTTCATAATAACTTTTCATATGTTTATATTATCTTTACAATTAAGCCTTAAATAACAGTTCAACCTTTAAAGTGAGCATGTGACAGTGTTCTGCCCTTAGTATAAGTTAACAGTACAGGTAAAATTAGGCAATGATTGGAAATGTTCAGAAGTCAGAATTGCAATTAGGATTAATATTAATTATAAAAAGTAAAAGCTTCTGCCAAATATCAATTTTTCCAAGTCTACTAAAGGATTAGAGATTTTTAAGTGTTTAGCTGTTTAAGAGGAAAGAGGGGGAAAGAACCCAAATGTCATTAGAATGCAAGAAAAGCAATTTAATAGTGCAGAGGTCAGCAGATAAGTCCCTTGGGCCAAATCCAGCCACATTTAAGACTGAAAATATTTAGTATCTGGCTTTTTACAGAAAAAGTCCGCCAAATGGCAAAAATTAAAGGCCTTTATATTTGTAATTCTATGTATTGATTTTTATTTTTCAAATAAAAACTAGAGGTAAAATGAGCCAGAAATTAATGCATCGATTATTTTTCTTGGTTCCTATAGGAGAGTTTGGAGGCAACAGGTTTAAATTTTTTATCAACATGGCCTTATATAACTTGTCCATGTTCGATATGAACAGAATGCTGGCTGGGAAGCAGTTATGAATAGTAATAATTATTAATTTGATGCTTAAGCATAGGTCTTGTCTTATTTCTTTTCCAGGATTTTAGAATATATTTATGTATAAGTTGAAAAGTAGCAGTGTGACTGCAGGTGGTTCATTTGGTTTTTACAAAATTTTTAAGCTCCAGGCTTCAGTGTTCCTCCCGGCCTCCATTTTATGCTTCCCCATTTCTAAAGCTAAGTCACAATTTGTCGTTATTTTAGTTCTTCAGATTCTTTTATGCTTCTTTTCAGCAGTTTGGGATCTCTGATGAAAATGCACAGTCCTGTCTCTCTCAAAATTATCATTTTAAACTTAGCGAATGTTTGAACTTTATTTCGAGTTTCAGTTGTGTTGCGATGAGGACTCAGTGAGGAGGCTCCCTTATGAGGAAGGATGGGAGAAAAGGCTTCATTGCTTTTAATCGTCATAACACCTTTTCTGAATGAAGCTATTTATCCATCCGAAGTGATGAGGAAACGGGAGGGGTCACATTGCCCCCTACTCTTAAAGAGGACATGGGGCAGAGATATCAGGAAAATGGGTTTTCTGTGGATTAAAGAAAAAGTTATTAGTGAGCTAGTCAAATATTTTCTGAAATAACTATTATATCAACCACAGAACAGTTTGTCCTGAGCCTTTTAGAAGAGCTTTTTAGCTATTTATATGGCCTTATAAACCAACGCAGGTATAATCAAAGTACTGTGACAATTCCGTTTTCTCCTGTCTTGTTGAGAAGCTGGTTTCCACGCCAAGAACAAACATAAGAATAGTATTATGTCTCTGTAGCACAGCTAATCGCAGTGCAACGTGTGTCCATCAGTTGATCTTTTGGAGGAATAAAGGGAAATTCAAAAAAAAGATTATCATGTGCAAACAATGAGAGCTTAGATATCTTGCCTACTGGCCTAAGGTCTCTCCATCACTCCTGCGGCGTTTACTTTTTGTATCAGGAGTTAATTAAGGTGAAACATGAGGTAATTAGCCCTAATCCTCCTGGCCTCCTGCTGGCCTGTTGCCTCCCAGGCGATCGCCTAAACCAAACCATTCTCACAGTTGTAGAAAGAAAAGCAGATTTTTATAAAAGTGATGCTTGTCCTCTTTTTAGACACAATTCCTGATCTGTAAGGCTATTCTTATTTTAGTAAAATAAGGCCTTTGCAGGGAAAAAGTGTAAAAATCATCATGTTCTTCTTAAGTTTTGATTTAAAAAGAAAAACAAGACTTTTATCTTAATACATACTTGGTTGATGGAGTTATATTTGTTCACTTTAGATGTTACTAACAGATTAAATGAAATGTGACCTAGTTTAAATCCTTGGTTTTGATTACGCTGAAAAGTTCTGCCCTTCTCCCCAAAATTATATTCCTTATACAGATTTGTTAATAAATTATGCATTTATAAATGTATAATAGTAATTGGATTGGGGGGCGGGGAAGAAATTAACAAAAAAAGGCAAAAATCTTCCCTGAACAACATCCAGGTATTTCATCCTGGAGGAACTTTCTAGCCTTTCTAATGAAAAAAATAGATCTGCTAGCTAGTAACTGTCTTCTCCTTAGAATAGATACGCCTCTGTGTGCTCAGTACGTTAGTTCCATAATGTTTTTGTGTGAGTGTGGTGTTTTTATTTTTGCTTTTTCAATGAAGGAAAGAATAAAAAGATTTAATATCTTTGTTAAGCCTTTCTAAGTTGGAAGGAAAACATATTCCCCTTTATAGATAACCTAGCCTTATAATTTACCGGCCATAATAGAATCTGTGATCTTGCCAAAAGGCATTTTATTTGGATGTTAAGATTTTAGAATTGACAGACCCCCTATATTAATTAAACAGCAAATTGCTAGTCAACAGTCATGACATTTATAAAGGAGGGCACTTCTAGAAGGAATAAAATCTCTTTTGTCATATTTTGTAGATCCTATCAGGTCCAGGGCTAAAAAACCTATTTCATAAATTTCATTTTTGTTGTCGTTTTCTCAATTACTATCAGAGTTTTAACTTTTGTTTAGATTACACTGATTTCTCCTTTTCTATCTTTTTAGATGTGTTTTAGAAGAATTGTTTGTGCTAGCATCTCAAATATATATTTTTTGAAGTCCTTCAGTGAGAATGAAATCCTTTCTGTTGAGTAAACCAGTAAAGATTACAGACAGCTGTATTGCAACAAGTTGCTAATTCATATCTTCTGCCTGAGACTCTATTGCAATTAATATTAATGTTGGTAGATATGTGACCAAATCATAAACTCTTATTTACTAGTCAATTTCAAAACTTCCAAATGTCTGAATCTTACTTTTTTTTAAAAAATGAGAGAAAAAGCATCGTTTTTATTCTACAGGCTTTAAGACTACAGGCAACTCAAGGTAAGATCGTGTTTATTTAGTGAATTTGATGTCAGTCCCTTAAAGTGGAAGTGGGGCCTTTTCTCCTACAAAATTGCAAAGAGAGCCTTTCCACCATGGCATTTAAAAATATATCAGATGAGATTTTCTATTGATCCCAGTGGCAGGGATGAGTGCCCCGAGAGAATAAATGAGCCGCCTTTATGAGGCTCCCTGTCATCAAGGATTTAGCTGTTTCATTTGCAGATTCCTGTAAATGTTCCCCAGATTCATGACCAGTAATTTTCACTGGAGAAGGACTGGACCGTGGGTAAGCAAATGACTCTTTGTCATTAATGGTTTGAAATGCATTAAAAATGTTCTGGCAGCTCAATTGATTCTGACGAAGATATGGAGCCCAACTGCAATGTGTCTCCAGCTAATATTTCCAATTATCAGGCCAAGAAAAGGACCAAAGTGAATAATATGTAATATACATACACTAATTCTGATCACATATTTTTTCTTCATAAAGATTTAAATTGAAATCTAGAGATGTTCATGTTTAGAATAGCACAATAAAAATACATATAACCAGAAACTACTCCTTAGGTAATTAAATTTATATCTGCTAATCTTCACTTCCTTAATTGGGTTATCTTCTAAGCGATCAGTAAATTGCATGTGATAACTAATTTACATGCCCTGTTAGAAGGCAGCTGCCTGATGATTTTAAATATAAGTACCTACTAGTGTGCTAAATTGGTTTTGAATTAGCATTGAATGCAGAAATCTTCAAAAATTCTTGATACATGACAGATAAATGGATTAATATGTCTGTCTGTGGAATCTGTTTCTATATATCAAAGATTTTAGTGTATGTGTTAATATTTAAATTTCCTACTCTTAATGTAAAGCTTTCATTCCTAAAATTATTATTATTATTAATCTTAAAATCTCATTTAGAAGTGTGGTAGAAAAATCTATAGCTCATTTTCTTTGTCTGTATTGGTTCTGGTATTGGCTGCCTCGCTCACAGAAATGACTGTATTACATACAATATAGAAAAGTGTTCGGCAATTTGTGATTTCACATAAGCACAGAGCAGAAATAAAAACAGTTTAGCACTACTTCTGGGGTTATCCTAACTCCTGTTACCCATTCATCTCTGTCTCCCCAAGAACAAGGCACCCTCAGTCTGTTTGTGTGCTTATCCAAAGTCATCCCATAGGTCCTCCCATACGTTGCTGGATGTGGATACAGATGAACAAAACCTTTATTGAGGACAATTTAGCAATATGAATTAAAATTAAAAGTGTCTGTAATTTTAGATCCAGCAGTTCCACTTGTGTAAATATATATTCAGATAAATTTGTTTGTGTGCAAATAGCATTATGTGTGTAAATTTATGCATTATGGTGTTGTTTTAAATAGCAAAAGATAGGCATCAATCTAAATGGGATCAAGTCAATAGGAGACTTGTAAATGAATTATGGTGTATCTTATTTGAGCCATAAAAAAGAATGAGAAAGGCCTCTATGCATTGATACAGCAAGGCTTCCAAGATACTTATTAAGCAGGAAAAATAAAGGAGCTGAACTGCACTTTTCCATTTTAAACTATGGTTTAAAAATGAGAAAAAATACATAGGTTCATATACATGTATATCTATGCATATTAGCTGACATATGCATAAACTATATCTGGAAGGGCACACAAGAAATTAATAATATTGTTTGCTTATGGGGATGAGAACTGGATGAAGCTGAAGGAGAAGGCTGGGAGCAAGACGTTTTATGGTACATTTTAAAAAATGTTTTAATACCTTTAAAACATTGGAAAAAGTTTCATCTTTTATTATTTCCTTCCCAACCTCATATACCAAGTTCGAGTGTTCAATATGTTTCCTCTTCCCCACTTTAGTGATGTTGATTTTGGCTGACTATTAGAAAAATAACCTAAATTCATATTAATATGTGATTGACTGATAACTTCATACCTCTCAGAGATGTTTTTGATTTAGAAGAGGAGACTTACTGGCCAGCCCCAGCGGCCTAGTAGTTAAAGTTCAGTTCACTCTGTTTTGGTGGACTGGGTTTGGTTCCCAAGCGTGGACCTACAGCACTCATCTGTCAGTGGCAGTGCTGTGGTGATGGCTCATATACAAAGAGGAACATTGGCAGTGGATGTTAGCTCAGAGTGAATCTTCCTCAGCAAAAAAAAAGAGAGAGAGACCGACTAGAGTTATTAACTCACGTGGAATTCTCACTAGTTAAGTTTCAGGCAGTTCTGAAAGGACTTTCCAGGGAGTACGTGTGTGATCATTTGATTAAAGTGAGTCCAGCAAGCCAAAGGCAGGTGTAGGTGCTGTAATCCACATCCCTGTGGAGAGGAGGAAGTGACCACACCAGTCACACCTGGAGATTGATTCTCAGAGGGTACTCTGGGAACTGCATGCTGGGAAACTAAGAGAGGACAACTCCAAGAATAGAAGGGACAGAGCTGCTGAGCTTTAAACCAGAGCAGCTTAATTTGTGGTTATGACACGTGTTATAAAGACACACAGCACATGACATTTGCTTTGTGCTAGAATGTTTGTTAAAAATGAAGACTCCAGAACCCCCTCTCTCCTCAAGATCTACTGAATCAGCCTGTGTAGAGAAGAACCCTGGTTTGAGCACTGCTGCTTCAGAATGAAATACCCCATCTACTGCTTCCCTGATCCCAGTAACTGGTGAGAGTAGAATCTCTAATTAAAAGCGTTTGTTCCGAGAACTCCCAAGCCCTAGGCTGTCTTTGAGCAACCAAGCCCAGGGTTCTCTGTTAAAGATCTGAAAGTCTTTACAAAGGGTTTAAAAGCCCCATCCTGCCAGGGCTGATCCCAGAAAAGCTTTCCTAATCCATTTCCTGGGGGCTTTATGCTCACTCCAGGGCCCAGCCCCCTGCTCTGGGTTTATACTGAGCTAGCCTCTGCCCTGGGGCACTGGGCTAGTGACGCTGTTCCTTTCCCACCCTACTTAATGCCTCTTGGCTTTGGGGGATGAGTCAGTGCACCGGATTTTCTACACTGCATTCATCTATTTAAAAAAAAGATATGTGCAGAGCATGACTTTGAACCCAGCCCTTTTCTAGACACTGGGGATTCAGAAGAGAACAAAAGAGACCAAAATATGTCATGGAGCTTTTTCTTAGAAGTGAATATGGACAATAAACAAGGCAAATAAAGAAAACATATTGTTCAGATATTCAAGTTGCATAACAAGAGAAAAGGCATGAAATGGAAAAAAGTGTGCATGTGGTAGAGAGGGGGGTGGCTGGAGGTTTGCAATTTTTAGATAAAGTGTCCAAGAGAAGGTAAATTTTGAGTGAAATCCTAAGGGAAATTAAAAAAAACAAAACAAAAGCTAACTCTCTGGGAATGAGGGTGGGGGCAGAAAGTTTTCCAGGGAGAGGAGAGAGCACCTGCAAGGGTCCCAGGTTAGAAAGTGCCAGGAAGTTAACATGAATAGAGCAGCCTGAGCGAGGATAAGGTAGGTTGAGCAGGATGAGTTGAGTGTGGGTGGTGAGCAGAGGCCAGGCTTTTGGGGAACTTTGGCTTTTATGCTAAGTGAAACCATTGAAAAGTTTTGAAGAAAGAAGAGACATAATCTGTTTTACATTTTAGAAATGATGGCTCTTGGTGTTTAGTTGAGAATTTCCCAAATGGGGCAAGAACTGAGACAAGGAGATAAATTACAATAATCCAGGTGAGAGCTCACCAGGTAGAGGCAGTGGAGGTGGTACAAAGTGATTAAGATCTGGTATATTTTGAAATTAAAACCATCAGGATCTGATCACATTATGTGACGTTATGAGAGAAGGACAAGAGTCAAGGATGACTCAACTTTTATTGGCCCAACTGGAAGAATGGAATTGCCATTTACTGAAATGGAAAGACTATAGGAGGTGAAGGTTTTATGGGCAAGTCAAATTTGACATGTTTATTTGACACCTAAAAATAGAAACTTCAAGTTGGTAGTTGGATTTAGGAGTCCAAGGAAGAGGTCTGGCTTGGACATATAAATTTGAAATATTAGCATACATGTAGTAATTAAAGTCATGAGATTTGATAAGATATGGATTATGTGGAGGCAGGAGAAATCCCAAGACTGAGCTTTGGGTCACGTTATTTCTAAAGGATGAGAAGATGAAGAGGACCTAGCAAAGGAGACTAAGGAAAAACTGTTAGATGGTAGGCAGAAAATTGAATGTGTATGTTATCCTAATATTTAGAGCTGGGGAGAATGTTCAACTGTGTTAGATGTTACTGAAGGGTCATGGAAGAAGAGCAACAAGAACTGAAGATTGGATGTGGCAATGTGAAGGGCATTGATAACCATTATGAGAGCAACTTTGCTGGAGGAGTAGTAGTGAGTGGGGAGTTTTCTTGCAAGAGATTCAAGAGAGAATGGGAAAAGAGAAATTAGAGACAGCAAATAAGGAGGTTACTCCCAGAGTCCTGCAGTACAGGGAAGAGAGAGATGGAAAGTAACTGGAGAGGCAAGTGGGGACAATAGAGGAGTTTTGTTTTTGTTTGTTTTTAAAATGGAATAAATAAAAGCATGACTGCATGCTTATAGGAATCCTACTAAAGAGGGAAAAATTGATGACACAGGAGAGAGTGGGAAAGAAGGTAAATAATGGACTCAGAAGCAGTCATATGAGTGAGGGAGCATATATTTGGTTTTTGTTGGGTGCAGTTGATGCCGAATCATGTTTTCACATTAATGTTGGAAAAAATGGGAACACTGGTTTATATTGTTTTGTAGAGGAACAATGAATTGTGTTGAAAGAGAACAGATTTCCAGTGTTGAGATCTTGGGTAATCTGTTACATACAGCTCCCTTTATAGTCAGCTTGTATAAATAGAGAATTTCTTTTCCAGTTTGGTTTAATTAAACAATGAAGCATTGAGTGTTCATGATTACTAAGACCCCACCCCTGCCTTCAGGGAGCCGCCTGTCTGGTGGGATAAGTCCCAAGGTATGGACACCATATTTTCTAAATAAAAACCAGGACTGATCGCCCCAACCGTGGGCTGACAACAGGAGAGAATATTAACAGGAGGGCCATCCAGGAATATTCAGGGCATATGTTCGCCATTATTGTAATTAGTATCAGATGTTTGCAAGTGCTGACCCAGAGAAGTAAACAGTGTTTTGAAGAACAGAGGAGCGAATGCTCAACTCTGCCTGGGAGGTGTGGGAAAGCAAAATGAAGGCTTTGAAAATTACTGAAACAAAGGGAGAGAGAGGAATTAAGTCTGAGCAGGTGAATTAGACTCCTATTGGATAAATTTTGTTCTAAGGAGTGTGGACATTATTCCATAAACATCAACAGTGGAATAATCATGTCTGTATGACAGAAGGATAAATCTAGTAGCTACGTGGAGCAAAGATGGCCAAAATTGGAAGTCGTCAACCTTTAAGTGACCTCTGCAATAGTCCAGGCAAAATATAATAAGAGAGTGACAAAAGAAATAGCAATAGATACTGCCAGGAGGGGGATAGGTCGTAAGAAGTTTTTTTAGGAAAAGAAAAATAGGACTTTGAGACTTATTTGGAAAGTAAGAGAACATATTACAATGACTTTGAGGTTCTGTTTGGGGTAAAAGTTACACTTTGCTGTCATTTGTCAAGATATAAAGTGCTAACGATGAGCAGTTTTGGTCAGAAGGTGAGCAAACATCATGAGTTCATTATGTGCATATTGAGTCTTAGAAAATTTCAAGCAGCTGGAAAGTCTGGGATTTGCTTCTTTGGCATCTTTCCTAAAAGTGGACATTGGACTTATCATTTGAACTTAACAAAAGAAGAAAAAGAAAACTAGCAATAATTAGGTGGAATTAAAATGATGTTAAGGACATTCAGTGATAAAAAGTTCATTATATGCCTACCAAAATCAAGAGTTCCCGATATTTTTAGGGCAGGCTACCCACATTCTCTTGACTGAAGTACTTTTTGTAAGTTATAAGATTTGCCAGAAATATTTTACTTTCTTCTTTGTTATTATATATTCACATTAAATCGATCCATTGATTAAAAAAAGAAAAAAATTGGAAGGATGGTTAGAAAGGAAGCGATAAAGTAATACACCATCGTGAGAAGGAATAATCTTCTTGTGGATATTCTTTTCTTTCATAGGTTATGTGCCCAGTGGAAAATGCTTTGGGGTATAGTTTTAAGATTTCCAAGAACTTCAATAAAACATACATAATAAATGCATCAAGCTCCCTATTGCATTGTCCAAGTCATTAATTATACACCAAGACCATTTAATGACAGAAGAGAATGCCTTTTTGACCAATCCACAAAGACCTCTTTGATTCATACAATTCTAGTCTACGGATTTTATATATTATAAAACTTCAAAAATTAGTAAATTCATTCTTTAACAAACCGAAGAATGCCATGATATGCCACAATGTTTTCTAATTCTACTACGATAATAGTCTCATACTAAGAATTGGTGCCCAAAACAGGTAAATTATCACATGAATTTATTATTTTTTTTATTGTGGGGTAATGCTATTTTTTCCCTCGGAAACATATAGCTAAATTTAATGCATAATCATGGCAAATACATTAATTGCCTTTATTGTTAACTTATTTACAACTTTCTTATTTTACATGTTTTCTAAAATTTTTCTTTTTTTAGTTTTATATTTTTATTAAATAAATGATTAACTATCATTTACTTAGTGTTTTTTTCTCTTTTTTTGGCAGCAGCAAAGATTAAAGAAAGTATGAATGAATATACAAACTGAACTAACAAATAAGCCCTGTTGCTATCTCAAGATTTTTAAATCGTAAATTGAACAATGTTAGTAGTCCACTGAAACTAACATCCTTATATGATTTTCTCACTTGCAGAGAGCTATATGAAAAAGTCGTGCAGCCATAGAGAAACTTCTAGTGCCTCAGGAGCGAAGCCAGCTCTGTCTAGCATGTAATGGGTATAGTTCCTGAGCAGGAGTTCCGTTGGGGCTTTCTTAATCAGTTTCTCCTCATGTTTTGGACTATATTCTTATCATAGTACCATAACTTGTCAACTTATTGGCTACATCCATATCCCAAAGCAAGAGTCCATTTTTATTGCAGATATAAATAGCAACCTTTTTAATTATAAGGTATTTTTTATTAAGCATGGCTCAGCTTACCAGATACCTTAGAATTGATTTAATTCTGTTAAATTTTCCAACTTATTATATTATTTTCTCATTTTTCTGTTTTTATTGGAGATACACAATTCCAAATACTGTTTGACCCCAAATCTTCCTAAATGCCGTGACAAAAAGCATTGTGATTCATAGATTATTATGACTGATACTTCTATGCAAATTACCATTTTACTAGGAGTTCGGAGATTTAGAAGGGAAAGGTCCAACCTGCCTTTTCCAAGAGCTGGTAACATGATGGAGCGAGACATTTAAACAACAGAACAAAACAAAATGTAGTACTTTCCGCTGCAGAATTTAAAAAAAATTATAAGCTATGAGAGTACTAAGAAAAAATGGTTAAAGAATCAAGAGTTTCACTAAACGTGGCACATTCTATATGGCATGAAGGATGAAAGAAAAGCTGTTTATAGGTGGAAAAAAGAAAGTTGGAAGGAAGGAATGATGGGTGTATTTGTTCCCTAGGGTACCGTAACAAATTAGCCTATACCAGCTGGCTTAAAAGAGGTCTTTATTCCCTCTCTGTTCAGGAGGTCAGAAGTCTGAAATCAAGGTTTCTTTCTTTCTGGAGGTTCTGAGGGAGAAACTGTCCCATGCCTACTCTTAAAAGATAGCAGTTTCTCACTATTTATTGTTTTCATTTATTTCTGAAAGAGACAGATACTGTAAAGGTCTTATAAGGCAACATAAACTCATATGTGTGGTTTCAGTAATGTCTTATTGTAGATAAGCTTAAATCATACTTTGTCAGCTTACAGAGCCCCATTGACCTATCTAACAGAATAATAATAAATATTATTAATACTAGCTATCATGTACTGTACGCAGATAAGTGTTTCACCTATATAATCTCATTTAATCCTCACCTTAATGATAGTACTAGAATGTTCTTGGTAGAGATAAGAAAACTGAGGCATAAAGAGGTCAATTAATGATGGTATCTGTAAACACTTACATGTGATAAGCAGAGTAATAATAAAATATTGAACATGAGAACATATATTACTATGAAAATTGAAAAAGAAACAGAAATAATACGTGGGCATAAATATTATAGTGATAGTGTGGTATGTGACAGAGGAAATGGAACTCTGTGTATTATAAGCAACCTATTTTTTAGCACTTTTTGCTTCTGCCTTCTGCAACAAAACCCGTTACACAATATAAAAATATTATGTGGCCATTTACTATGACAATAAAAATAAAAGCCACAGTACACGTAACTTTGAAATCTTACTGTTTGGGATTGAAAGCTTTATCTGGTAAAGTAGGATTTAATATAAAATGCCACGATAAATAAATGGGTACTTGTTAAACAGGAAATAAAACCAAGGACTCCTCCAAAATGACTTTATTTCTAGGCTAGGACTGAAGTTTTCAAGCTGCCTTGTCAGGCTGGTCTTGCTGAAGTATAATCTCCGTATGGGCTTCCTGAAAATGCAGGTTGGAGCAATAGTTAAAAGTTAAATAAGGTTACTGTGCCCAACTCCACACCTCTGAGTTCCATTTCATTCCGTTTCATTTCAGGGAATGGAATGATGCAATCTGCATTTTAAACAAGTATCCAGGGTAATTCTTTAGGACTAAATACCTAAGACTCATTGACCTAAGTTGAATATGGGTATTCAAAGTATCCTCCCCCCAATTTTTTTTTAAAAACCTATTCCCTTAATTTTTAATTTACTCTTTTATAAAAAGATGACATTAGGAAGATGGAAGAGAAGACCAGAAAATAAAGAATCATATCAGTCTGCAGTGGTGCCCTAAATTTCCAGTTCAAAGGAGATATTTTAAGTAAATATTTAAGATAAATATTTTATAGGCTGCTTTTTGTTAATCAAATCAATATGTTTGAAAAGTTATTATTTGTAAATGCTTTTTAATAGGCCTGCATATGTGTATGTAGATGGTGATATGGTGTGTCTCTCAGAAATAAAATAAAATTAAAATTAAAGGTAAATTTTGGTCTGTCTCTTGCTATTCAGAAAGAAACCTTCCCATTTTGTGCGATTGGCTCTACCAAGGGGGCCAACTTTCCCGGGCACACGTCCTTCTGGGAGTGGCTGCTCTCTTTACTTCCCATTTAGCAGCTGTACAACTGGGAAACGTCCAACAGAATGAAAGCCACCTGCTCCTCTAATGATTTCAGCCAAACAGGCGGGATTGAAGCTTTACCAAATGTGTCGTCTGTCACTCTGATTCAGTTTTCAAAAGGAAATTAAACTGGTCAGATATTCATATAGAAAATATGTGCCGTGAGTTAACTCCTGTTGTGCTTGAGGATCCTTTCAGTCTACCAGCGTCCATGGATTTGAAGACGCCCTGCTAAAATAAAGAGGAGATGGTTTGGAGAGAGAAGTTTGGAAAATGAAGCATTCTAGAATGTTTCCCTTATTGCATGCTACATTGTTGTACTCTAAGGCTATATCATTGCTTTCGTCTACTCTAAGTTGATTTAGGTACATTTTTTTTCCCCATTGACAATTTAACTTTAATATGTGATTATAGGTGTCCCCATTCTTACAAACTAAATGTCAAACTCCCATTAGAATTTCCAGCTCACTCTTTTGCCCACTTCAGTCTCTATAATTCTTTAAAATAGTCTACAAAACAAGACAGTATAATATAGAAAGAAAAAAATCACAGGCTTTCCAATTACATAATTGTGAGGTGGAAGCTGGCCTCCACCACAATTTGCCCAGTAAATTATTTTTGGTAATCTATAAACCTTGGTTTTGTAATATGTAAAATAGGGTTATTTTATGGATTAGCTGTGTCTAGAAATGTCATGGGGCATTTGTTTTTATGTAGATATTCAGTATTTTTTTTTAACTTTTATGTTTATTTCACTGTGTTTGTGTTTTGTATAATTATCCATCCCATTGATATCTACATCAAGGCAAACAGCCAGAGAAGTTTCATTTCAAGTTTTCTCTCATTTCACCCCAATCTGACCATGTATAGCATCTTTTATTTTCTGTTGCTGTCTTCAACATTATGCTGTAATTTTGACAGAGAATGATGCTACATAAGTATGAATTTGTGTGTAAGAATATTACCATAATGATAGGAGATTAATGCTTTGTGAGGATTAACTCATACAATATCGTACGAAGAAGCAGGAAAAAACCCACAAAATTTTGCTTAATAATTTCAGGAAAATGCTCCATGTATGTACTTTTTTATTGGGCCTCAGGTTTTAATCATAAAAACATTGAACTAGTGAGCATCTTCAGTAAGCATATTACTGTTAAAAACTCTATAGAAATAAGTCAATTGAAGTAGATATAAAAGAGGAAAATGGCAAGGAAAAATAGAAAAATAAAAGTGGATCAATAGGGTTTAACAATAATCCACCGATTCTCTTATTTTCAGTAGTTGAAGAAAAAATTTTATTATAGTGAGTAAATAAAGTATATAAACCTTAAATAATTCTAAGTTTAAAAAAAGAACATGTGCTGGTAAAATTATCTTCCTTTATACATTAATTCCATTAATTTAGATTCCTCTAACTTGGAGTTCATCAAAATTCATTCGAATGAATTAGAAATAATGTCATGAAAAATTGGATTCATGTGCAGATTTGTATTCTTGAATTTAATGGGCACTTTGCTTTGTACTCTTCTGGCAATTTTAAATGCTGAGGCAGCACCATAGAAAATGCCAACATCGGCAGACTGTAGTCACAAAAGTCAAGAAGCCATTTACCTAATTGCAGTGTCAGTCTAATTGCACAACAGCCTGTGCGGTTTTATGGTACTGGTACCTGAAGGCGAAATCAAGTTGGTGTAGATCAGAAGGTAGGGCATCAGCAAGTTCTTATGTTTGATATTTTACACCTTTCACTTCCCTCCTATACCCACTACATCTCTTGGTGTCGAGACAATCTTCCCCAGAAATAAACATGAAGGCTAAGAAGGCATTTATAGCTAACAAGTGCCTTTCTCCTCTGTGAGGTGATTATGTCATGCTTATCTTTATGTCTCAAACTGTTCATGGCACAAATGGTTGCGTATGGTGGGCATTCAGCACACACCTTTTAAAAATGCCTTTGCCATGTCCTCCTAAGATGGAAGTATGACTCTGGAATCAATCTGTTCCCAAACCACTGTCAAAAATTACAGTCAGCTCAATGATATCGAGCCACAGAATTATTTAAATAGAACCGCATTTAAAGCATGGATTTCAAAATGATTATCTCAATATTTTCCTGCAAAACATAGCTAATGTGTTTCTTTATGTTTCTCTGACCTCCCATTGTTGAGTTACTCCATCTTTATTGCTGAAGCGCGTAGCGTGGCTTGGACCCTCACAGTGATCTGCACCTATTTTTCATGGATGTGTCAGCCTATGATTATATAATTATATGACTTTTTGTAAAAGCGTAGAAGGCTTGGAAAATAATGTGCCCTCGTTTTATGAATACTCAAGTACCTTTTGAATAAAACACTTTGCTCACTTTTAGCGATACGATAAGCCACTGGAAGGCAATCATTGGGTCTTTTATGTAAATTACTATTTTTCATTATTTACAACAATTCCCAGTTGCCCCATGTATAATGTAGTTATAGTCTCTGTGGTAGTCAGAGTTGTACTGTCTCGAAGTGAAATGATTAAAAAGGCAGATTTCCTAAGATTAGATGCAATATAATACTAAGCTGATATAAATAACTGTTTTTTTCTATTACTTATTAGGCAAAAAAATCATCAAAATATATGGTAGTTAATTAAATGAGAACCTTACATTTTTAACAGTTTGTGAAGCAAGATTTCTTTAATCTTACCATTTTCTCTCTGTGATACTATTCAGGTAAATTTCTTTTAAAGTCTAAGTGAATTATCATATCATATTAATTATATATTTATTGAGTAGCTACTATGTCCAATTCAATCACAGTCTTATATAAGAAATGGACCTTTCATGCCACAAGCTTTCAAATTGCAGAATCAAGATATAAATGTGAAATACAAAACAACGAATACCGTAAGTAAAAATTTTAAATAATTGTTAAGATACTAGGTCGAAATATGTCAAATTGTCCGTTTTAAACTGTTATTGACCTACTATAAGTGCAAACTTTTCATAATTTTAATTAATATCCCAATCTTCCCCAATTCTGTGCCTCTGTCCTTGTTGGTCCCTCTGTCTGGGAGGTCTTTCCCCACTTTGTCTGAAGGGAACACTGCTTCTCATCTGTATAGCTCAACTAGAGCACTATACACTTTGAGTATCTTTCCTGAAATTCACAGGATGAGTTACACGTTGCATTTTTTTCTTTTCTTTCTTTCTTTTTTTTTGTTTTTGCTGAGGAGATTCACTTTGAGCTAACATCTGCTGCCAATTTTCCTTTTTTTTTTGTTTTATATGTGACCTGCTGCCATAGCATAGCCACTGACAGACGAGTGGTGTGGGTCCATGCCTGGAAACTGAACCAGAGCTGCCAAAGTGGAGTGTGCCAAACTTAACCACTAGGCCACGGGGGCTGACCCCCACACTGCATTATTGATCACACACCTTTTACATTTAAAATACTTCAATATGTAGATGCATCCTATAGTATGTGATTTCATATACTAGCCCATCCTGGTCCTTTTTGAAAAATAATTCCTCCAGGGTAGTGTCATAGCATATTTGTGTCCATGAGAGTAGATGTCACAATATATTTGTGTCTCTAGAGCTTATTAACATGCTTGGCATCTTATAAGAGCTAAGTAAGTGCTGAGTGAAAGAATATTTGAATGTGTTCATAATTTAGTAACAGCTTATTCTGACCTGGGGGAGATCTTGTAGCTCTTCTGCTTCTGCCCCTCATTTACAGATGAGAAAACTGAGGCTCAGAAAAATAGCTTGTCATTGCTCTTTGAGTTGAGCTAGAGCTGAGATAGCTCAGGCAAAAATTAAAAATCGTCTAAAATTATATAGGTCTAATATATTTCTTCTCTTGAATATCTGTGCCTGCTGATCTCTGCCTTATTCTACACCAACTTGATTTCTCCCTCAGGTAACAGTATCTCCAAAACTTGGGAGATAGTTGGCAAAGATAGTAACTCTGGGATAACTCTAGGCAGTGGCGATCAGTGAAGATTTTGTAGAACTAGGATTTAAATTGAATCTGGAAGGATAGACAGAATTTAGACAGGTGGAGGAAATGGGAGAATGCGAGGAGAATAGTATGAGCAGAACATTGAGGCGTGAGAGCCTAAAGTGTGTGGAGAAGAGTGAGCCAAGAGAATATTGACTTAGTCAATGGTTGCTCTCATGTCCTTAGAAAGTATTTGGTGTTAGCCATGGGATATGTACTTGCCTGCTTTCTGATTTTTATATAAGATAACATATATATTTGTGAAATTCTAGTGACCGTTTCATCTAGGTTAAAAAATCAGTTTATAAAAGTATTCTACATTAAAAGTTAAACAGGGTTGAAAATTAATTCCAATCTCAGACTTTAACACTTGGTTTACACATAAATGTATTCCTACTTTACTAAAACAATTGGCCTTCGGCACTTGGTAATATAAAGGGATTTTTCTTCTGCTTCTTTCTTCTTTTTATCCTCATCAAATTATTTTTATCAACTTTAGAAAACACTGAGGAGGTTCCTTAGATAGAGAGCTTAGTTCCCTTTTGTATATTTCTTAGATATAATTATGAACAGTGTGTGTATGTGTGTGAAGTCATAATAAGGGGGTTTGGGGGGAGCTGGTAGAAAGGAACATCCCCATGACAATGTAGTTTAGGGTTGTCAGCTCCTCCCATGTACCCACCTTTCCACAGCATGACATCCACAGCTAAGAGAAAGTTTTCTTCCTCTGGTCTTAGCTCTAGCAATCTCCTAAGAAAAGACACCACAGGTAGCGTCTCTCAATTATTGTGAATCGGAACAAAAGATATATTTATCAATTGGTTTAAGAGTATTACTTTTTAAAATTATATGTATGCCAGCTAAACTCGTACTTCGGCTAATATTTGAGTGAAAGTGGTAAATGGTTCCCCTACTGAGGCATTTTTAATTCATTTAACCGTGTATTGAGTGCTCTCTACGTGTTTGGCGGCGTGCTAGCTGTCAGGGATGTGATGGCTAAAGAAACAGGTGTGGTCTTTGCTCTTATGGAGCTTCAAATTAGTGGGAAGAGAGATAATCAACAATTAGATAGTAAATGAATACATACATTACAAATAAATGAAAGTGTTTTTAGGGAAATAAATGGATGATGTGATAAAACATAATCTGGGAGGGTGTCCTATTTTGGAGAAGGCAGCCAAAGAAATTCTCTCTGAGGGGTGACATGTGCACTGAGATGTGAGGTGAAAAATGGAGCCACCCATAAAATGACAGTGAGAAAGTGCTGAGCAGGGAGATGGAACTGTATATGTAGTGGTCCTGAGGTGAGAACTTTGTAGGCTAAACGGAACTGCGGTAGACCAGTGGGAGGAACTCATAATGAGGGAAGGAAGGGAAAGGAGACGGGATGTGAGGAAGATGGGGTGGTTGGGGCAGCCAGATCACGCAGGCATATGTAGACCATGCTAAGGATTCAGATGTTCTTCTTAGTGTGATAAGAAACCATGGAAGAGTTTTAAGCAGGGAAGTGCATGAAAAGGTTGATATTTTTCATAGATCCTTGCAATTATTGTATTGAGGATGGACTGGAGAGGAGGAGGAGATAAGCAGGAATGTCAGTTCAGAGGCCATTCAGTTGTCCAGATAAGAAATAAGGATGGATTGGGTTAGGGTGATGATAGTGGGAATGCAATGAAGTGAGCAGACCCTAGAAATACTTGGGATATAGGGCTGCGAGAACTTGATAAAGTGCTGGCTTTGTGATGTAAGAGAAGGAGACTGACCCAGGAGAGCTTTCGGGTTCCTAACTTCAGCAACTGAATGGATGGAGGAGCCATCAACAGAGATGGGACCATTGTGGTGAGCATGTTTAGGGGGTAAGAAGGAGAGTTCATCTTTGTGTACTTTACCTGAGGTCGTGACTGTCAGTCACATTGACACTTCATAGTGTTTAGAAATCAAGGGTGAGATTTAGATGGCGGATATGGATTTGAACAATGTGAAAATATAGATAATTGATGTTACAAAATTCCTCTTTTTCTTGATCATAAGGGGAAAAAGTCAAACCCAATTTGAATGTGTGTGTAATGTAAATATATGTGTATATATAAAATGTAAATATGTGCACACACACACACACACACACACACACACACACGCCTACCTCCCTAGGGAGTAAAAAGACTGATACTATTTGGGTAGGAAGGAAAGAAGGAAGGCAGGGAGGGAAAGAGGGAGGGAGGAGGGGAGGAAAGAGGGAGGAAGGAAGGAAGGAAAAAAAAGAGGGAAGGGATAAGGGGGGGAATTTTGCTTGCCTAAAGAAAGCTGTGTTCAAATCAACTTTAAAAATTCAAATAATTTACTAATTCAGTTTATTTTTCCCCAACAAAGCTGCACATTAATGAAAAAAGAAACTAATAAAAAATATGAGTAAGATTAACTTAGCTTCCAAAGTTCATACCGGGTAAGGATTTGCATTGAAAATCTGCCAAACATATTTGAACTCTGTTCTCTCGTAAGAGTCCTACTCCTTTCGTAATTTAGTAACAGTCAACTTCACATATCAACTTAACTGTGAGCTAAGACCTCTAGAAATGCCATTGCTACAAGGAAAGTGACCTGAATTACTGGACAGGTCATACAGAATGAGTGGAATATGTGGGACCAATTTGTAAGCGTGCGTAGGCATTGAAAGAAGGACAAGGTTAACCCTAAAAATCTCTGGATTTGGAATTAGCCTGAGTGACTGCCCTCTGCCACTGCTCACGAAGTTGTATCTGATAGAAACATTGTCAGACTACAGAATGTTTCCTACTGAAAAGACAGGGCCAAATTAATAATAAAAATAGCTACTCTATATTGTATTTATAAAGTGCTGGGCAGTGTTGTAAGCACTTGACGTTTAAGTCTCACAGTATCCCTGAGACGGGGGAATTATTATGTCTGTTTTATAAATGAAGAAACTGAGGTGTGCTTAAACCGTTTGCTTAAATTCACGTAGCTCATAAGTGGGAGAGCTAGGATTTGAACTCCTGTGGGCAAGAATCAATGTTATTTGTTGACTGGGATGAGTGTGTGTGCCCAGGGGGTGGCAAAGGTTCTAATCTCAAAGGAAAGAAAGGCTAGCTATTGCCTGAGTGGATGTCCTGCTGGCTCCCACTGGCAAAAACGGAAAGAGAAGGAAACAACAGTAAGTTGTTAATTCATAAACCATAATTTTCCCAACTGCAAGGTTTGCAGTTTCTGCACCTGGTACGTTGCTGACTCATCTCACCTGAATCATTCAGTCAGCTTCATTGTGTTTGCAAGGGCTGCTAATGACCTCACTGGAATAATTTAAACTATCAATAAAGAATGCAATAAATCATTAAAGATAATGGTTAATAAGGAGAAATAATTCTGACTATTCAGCTTGCATTGATCCTTGATATAAAAAGATTAATTTTATATTCTATTTTTAACCTTACAGGCAACCATTAGCCATTTCTTTTGGCAGAGTTGAACTGAGCTGGTTTTTCATTAAAAACTTGGCATTTATATTATCATTGAATTCTTACTGTGATATCTCATTCCAGGAACAGAAAAATATTGTGACTTACCAAGAAAGCACAACAAGACAAATGTTACCTTTTTAATAAAAATCATTGCAGCATAAGTAAGTAGCACATGTAGTTTTAGTGCTGTTACTGAAATTTTCATCCTTTTCAATTTACCCCCATACACATCCTCCTTATTCCTGTTAATTTAGAAGATTGATCTCTTTTCCTCTTAGAATTACAGGAAGTGTGTGATTTTATTTGTTACTGAAATTTAATAGGATATAGTATTGAAATTATCTGAGCTGTTCATCGTAACAATGGAAATATTTAATGTTTCAGGCATTCATGTAAAGCTTAGGTAATATTTTAGGGTTAATTCCATTTGAATGTTCTCAGAACAGAGCTCATTTTTCATAGCTTTTAATTTATTTTTGTGTTTTTGCTATAGCTGGACAAAGTTGTATAACAAGAAATATTTATACTTTGTCGTCATGGTGGTTCATTGCACACCAGGATTGTATTGCACATTGCACATATGCATGACTTCAAGAAGTTTTAATACAAACATTTTCATTTGAACAGTATAATAAAGACAATGCATTTTGTGTCAAAGTGTGTATCTATATAAGGGAAAGTCAGAACCATACTGTAGACTTTTGACTTACTTTTAGATTGGATCCAAACAAATAATTAACACTAATCTAAAGAGCTAAGCAGTTTTTAATCTATGAAAATGCTTTATTTTGCCTTATGGCATATATGACAAGACAACAGAGCAAATTTTAGAATCATATGCTATCGCAAAGCAAATCAGTCATTTAAACCCAAAGTAGAAATATGAAGTATCCTCCACTACTCTTGAATGTGGGAGAACGGAAGGTCACAAACGCAGTCTCTCTCCTGTGTTTTCTTTCTCCATTCACTGATTCTGGAAACAGACCAGAAGCTACATCTTATTACCCCCCAATAACTGCACCTGACTTTTTTTACCAGGCTTTCCCGCATGTTTATAAGCCACCGCTATGGCCCCAACTGGTCAGACAGCATAAAATGCAAGTGAACCGGCATTTCTCCCCCACCTCAAACTTGACAGGAAATTCTTCCTACATGCATCAACCAGTCAATAAAATCACACTCTGCTGGTGACTGAGGGGAATCCAGTGAAATATAGAGAACCAAGGATGTTACTATTTTGCCCTGTTTCTGCATCTTTTGGTTGCAAGTAATAATAAGTAGTTCAAAATTGCTCATGCAAAAAAGCTGGTTTATTTCAAAGATGCTGCCATTATCTCATGAAATTCAAAGACAGAAAGTGAAGTTGAAAGTAACAAAGTTGAAAAACAAGGTTGTAGTCTTCTCTAAGAAGCCCAGCGTTCTCTCTGACACCTGTTTACCCTCTGCGTGTTGGAGCCTCTTTGCTCTCTCTGTTCATATATCTTACCTGTGGTTTGAAAAGGCCCCATCCCAGTCACAACTTCATGATCTCTTAGGTCAGTAAAGGCTGCCAACAGTTTCTGTAGAGAGAGAGGCATCTGTACTAGCATGGCAGAGCCAATGAGTGAGAGCCTGCCCTGGTTCATCGCAGGTTAGATCAAGTGTGCCTATTAGTGAAACAGACAATTGATAGTCATGTTTCATATAATCCTACTTCCCACGCTGGAAGCATGGCACAGACACAGAATGATAGCTAGAAATCCAAGCCAGGGTTGATTAGTAGTTCTGAATAAATTCTGGGGAGAAGGTAGGACTTGAACCAATTCTTGAAGGATGAGTATAAATTGACAGGTGGGAAAGAAGAGAGATCACTTCAGACCGGGGGAGTGGTAAGAACAAAGAATAAAGATTGGAACCTGTAAGAGGGCTCTGCTGAAGGTGACTAGAAGAGTGAGGGGAGCCGAAGGTCCACATGCAGACATTGTGGAAGCTTGGAAAGGAAGGCTTTGTGGAAAGCCTTGGATGATAGACTATCAAGCTTTTACTATCTGTGAGGACATCTTTGGAGTTTGTTGTTGATGTTGCTTTTGTATATATGTGTGCATATTAGCAGGGAGTGGATATTAATCCAAGGGATGCTGTAAATGTTTAACAGACAACTCTCCAAAATAACAGTGTATGTGTGCATATTTATTTATTATAAATTTTACTGATGCAAAGGACGTGGAACACACAATTTACAGACAATAAAATATTTAATATCCCTTATTGTAAGTCTCCTATCTCAGAATGTTTTCACTGATTTTTGCCAAACTCTTGTAACTGTATCCAATCTGTGATTAAAGTTCAATCATGATTTGCCAGATGGAGTTACACCCCAATCTGCTTATTCTTTTCCCAATAAATTTATTGTCATTAGATCTAATATGTGATCTACTGTTAAACTGTTTATCACTCTCATATAAATTACATTCTTCAAACTGAAAACTTTTCCAGCTTCAGTAACCATTGTAAATATACGTAATTTATCAACAGACTCACCAAATACCTGAAAATTTGGCAATTAGTTCTTGTGACCCAGGATGAGCTGGCTCTAGCAAACAACTGCTTAGTGTATGAGAGGTGATGATGATCTCAACATCAACAGAAAGGAAAGTTGTATGTGGAAATTCTGTACAAATAATCAGTGGGATTTGATTGGACATGAGAGCAAGATGGAGTTAAAGAAGATTTCAAGTATGTTTGCTTGGTTGAAGGGTTATGATGATATCATAACAGAGAAGAGATATAAAAATCCATTCATGGGGCTCCAGTTGTGTAATCAGTTAGCACGTGGTACTTATGTAAAAATCCATTCATTCAACAAATAGCTATGGAAGAGCAAATACTAATGAGGAAAAGCTAAGCATTCCACATGCTTTACAGGATAATTTTCTAATTAATTGTTGAAGTCACCTACAGTTCAAAAATAGATGTAAATAATTATTGATTTCTATTAAATTTAGCTTCTCTTTTCAGCTTTTAGTGATGACCTTACTTGCACATTCTTCCTGAAATGGCATCCTCACTGGATTCTGAGCTTTTCCAAAGCAGAATCTGTCTTACTTTCATCTTGTGTTCCCAGCATCTAACTCAGTATTTGGCTCATATTGTTCAATAAGTGTGGGTTGAGTTAAAGAATAAAGAATCTGTAATTGGCTCCATAAAAGAGAAAGGCTAGTCAATGATGAAAAGGGGCAGAATAGTTGACTTCAGTCCTTAGCCAGGCCCAGAGAAGATGTTGACCAGTGTGAAATCTAGAGAGGCTATTTTTCGTTCCTGTCAAATCCTAGGAAAGTCTATTCATCTATAAGGAAGTGTATAGGGAAGACTCATTAACAAAAGCATGTGGCTTGATGCTGATGTTTCATTGTCTCCAGATGAAAAATCCAGCAGTCATTGGATAGTTACACCCTTGAATTCCAAACCCTGGAACTAAGGACAAGGATTAAGATACTTGGGTTGGATATTGATGTAGCTATAAATATTTAGCAAAAATCGGCGGAACAATGCCCTCCGCAGCGTGCAATGTATGTACAATACACTTCCTACTTTTTTAACAATTTGGAATAAAATCTTTGGGATTTGTTTTGACTTTTCTGTTTTTATTAATGATTATAGTAAGAATAAGGACAAAGACAGGATTATAAAACAAAAAAATCATTTGTATATTCAAGCTAGAGCAGTGGCATTTACAGAATTTAGTAAGAAATGTAAAGAATGGCATTTTATATACAGATTTTTTCCTTTTAATCCTTTATAAATAAAGTGGATTCTGTATGAGGAAAGCAAGATGCCCTCTGTGAATTGATCATGTTCCAAAAATTAATTTTTAAACAATCATTTGCAATATGATAAATAGTTTTGCATAGAAACAATATTAGATGTAGTTTTTAGTTACTTCCCACCAAACCTACAAAACCTGATTTAGCTCAATGCCCGAAGTCTATGAAGACACTAATAATGTTATAGACCAGGGATTGGCAAACTATAGTTTGTGGGCCAAATCCAGTCCCCGTCTAATTTTGTAAATAAGATTTTATTGGAACACAGCCATGTTCATTCATTAGCCTATTGACTATGGCTGTTTTAGGACCACGGGGGCAAAACTAAGTAGTTGCAGCAGAGACGTTTTGGTCTGAAGAGCCAAACTTTTTAGAGAAAATGTTTCCTAAACGCTGGGTGGTCCTTAGTTAGTCCGTAACATCCAAGGAAGAGTGAATTGTGGGGAATTTCATCCAGAGTTTTGACTCTGAACATCAGGAATGGATCTGCCTCTACCAGAGCAGTATGCTGGCTTATTGTGACTTGTAGCTTCCTCTTGTATTTTCCTGCCCTATCAGTTGGGGACTGGTATAACCTTGTGTAGCAGGAATTGATTCACAATGTCTGAGGATGGGACTTCAGCAGGCCATGGGCTAGAGAAATAAGAGAATGGGGCTAGGTCATTTCTTCTATCATTTCAAGTCCATTGGAGAATTGAGGACATGAAGCTGGATTTCGGGTCATTGCCCTCGATTGAGGGTTGGGATGAAGTCGTCACTTGCATGGCTGAGTCTCCTCTGTCTCCCTTCTTCCTTCTCACTACCACTGCTCCCACCACTAGCCTCTTCACATCTCAGTCCCTGCTCAGAATAGGTCTTGAGGTGAGGTACCAAATGGACATGATTAAAAGTTAGAAGGTTTTGTCTTGGGCAGGAGACAATAGAACAGGAATGGGAGAGAGAAAGAGGGTATTATAGGCAGCTGTGAGGAGGAAAAGGGGATTCCTGGCCTCTGGGATATCTCAGTTTATTAGCTAGGAGAGATGAGCATAAATTGGTACTATTCCTGCCCTGTGCTATTTTTCTATGTTATACTGGCAGTATCACTGCTAGGTGACACTTCTCTAATGTTTGTCCTGGGTGAGGCAGGGTCCTGGGCATTCTCCATGTCCTGCACTCTGAGAATTTTCCTTCTCCCTCTCTGTCAACTGCTCTGCCTTCTTCTTATATATAATCCTGATCATTTCATCTTTAAATGATTGAGTTCCTCTGGACTTAGTTGTGCTCTTAAAGTTCTCATTCTATATTATTTCTGTAGACAATGACATCTACTTCATGGCTTCAGCTGCCTTCTATAAACTGATAACTCAAATGTCTAACTCTGGACCTACCTTCTGAGCTTCAGATCTAGATATCCAACTCCCTGCTTGGAAACATTTTCATTTGGCTTGCTCTTGCTCTTGGTTTTTAATCCTATCTTCCATTATGCCCTATCTTAGTGAATGTCTCCATTGTTGTGAAACTTCTCAATCCAGGAATTCCTGTATCAGTCTTGCCCCTTCCCTTTCCCTTATCCCTTATAACTAATCACTAAGTTCAGTGGATTTCCTCTCCTAAATATTGTTGCAAATCGATCTACTTCTTCCCATTCATACTGCAGCCATCCTAGTCAAAGTAGCAACATTTCTCCACAGGAATATGAAATAGCTTGTTATCTGGTCTACATGAGCCACTCTTAGCCCTAATCATGTTGCTTGTCTATTGAAACTTTTCAATGCCTTCCTTTTGCTTTTCGAAAAAAGTCCAATATTGTTAATGTTCCCTACGAAACCCTGTGTGATCCTTATACAGCCTTTTCCACTTCTTCCCACTTGCCATTCTTCTTCCTGTCCTTGATTATCTTGTTGTCTCTGCTGAGGAGGCCCCCACTTACCTATGCTTGGTCCAGACAATCCCCAGACATCTTTCTGGGCAGAACTTAAGTGATATCCTTAATGTGAATCTTTGGAGAATGTTCAGACTAGGTGAGGTACTCCAAATTTCCCATAGGCTGTTGTAATCACAATTGTAATTAAGTAAATTAGTACATAATTATGTAAAGTCTGTCATCCTCCTTAAAATGTAATCTCTAGGAGGACCACAGCTAAATACTACTGTTTAGGGCTGTGTTTCCATCTCCTAACACAGCAACTCTACAAATATTGAAAGAAATTAACCTACTGACTGACTGCTTGGATAAATGAGCTCAATGCATACAATTTTATAAAATGTTTATTATCACCATTCACGGTAACTAGATAAAACTAAGTTTCAAATCTAGGCTATCAGACGCTGAAACCATGCACTGCAATGTCCTGCAAAGAAGGTTTAGGGTGTATTTGCTGTCTTCCTTGTTCCCCATTGCCATGTGTAATGAAAAGTTGATGAGATCCAGCTACTGGATCCTAGGTAACGGAAGAACAAATCAATACATAACAGTGTTTTTGGTGTTAAGGGTCAAATTGAATAAATTGTGTACCTTATCACTCTTACATAGATAATGGCTTCACTGTATATCACTCTTTTATTTTAAGGCCACTTAGTCTGAGTGTTATTATTTTTAATGCACTCACATATAAAATGAAGAAATGGCCTAATAATGAATACTTGATCCCCAAATCATGAAATCAATTTTAATATGCTTGGAAGATTTAATATTTTCTTAGTGCAGAGAGATTGATGAAGTTCTGCTAATGAATGTATTGATGAGATTGAAGGAACGTGGGCTCAATGGTCCTTGTCACCATGAGATGAACCCTGCAATACAAACTAAGAAGTAGGTAAAGAAGAAGGCATTAAAGCAATAGTGTAAGTGTAAAAAATTAATTCTTAACATTCATTTCTTTAAATAATTTTTTCACGTGTGCATTTTTAGATAGATAAAATAAAGTGAATTTTCTAAAAAAATTCATATAAAATTAATGCATCCACTTTTAAGTATCTTAAATGAATATTCTGTTTCTTTCTAGGCCAGGGATTAAAGACTCAAAAAGAACTCATTTTTGTGATCTATAAATGGAAAGTATTTTATTTCAAGTCCTATTTTATTAAAAAACTAGTCTAATAAGAAAATGTATTTTTAAACCAAGTAAATACTAAGAAATGTGAAAAGTAGTTGTTTTTTAAAGAAATTAAAATTTTATTTTTAAAACATTCATACTTTAGAGGCAATTTTGAATACAGATTACACAGTTTCAAAAGATTTTTTCCATTTAAAGCCTACCTATCAAGCTGTATTCCCATGTTAACTAGTTTGAAGACAGATACTAATTGTACCCCCAATTTGTAATGCATCAGTTTAGCACTATTGATCTGCCAAAAAAAATTGAAAGTAAACTAAGCAAGAGCCAGTCTCGATACTAAAGGAATGATTATTGATTCCATCTGACAATGCTTTGTCTACAGATCAATGTGTATGTGCAGCAGAGACCAGTTAAGAATGAAACGGGGTGGGAAAAGGTCATGAAAGAAACAGGGTAGCCTAGATTATTGGAGACCATGAAATGAACATATCTTAAAGTTCATCGGGTAGGTATTTGTAAAGGAATTCAGTAGGTTTACTGTGCCAAAAATTCATAACATAGATATTTAATGACTAAAATACCATACTAGGTTTGTAAGGGCCGCTTTGAAGAAATTAAGACTCACTTCCTAATCAAGAATGAATTTGTAGTGAATTTGCGAGATAAAGGCATCGTATGCACTCAGTCTTGCTCTCATTCCACCATATGTGAAATCTTTTTTGTTAAAAAACTGTTTGCAATTCCCTGTATCAAACACTTGTAACATTCAAGCATCCACACGTCCAGAATTCTGACACTTCCCACTAGGTCTTGTTTTAGATCTTAATGGTTGCTCTATAAATTCCCCTGGGAACAAAAAGGCTTGTTTACCTTTCGGTCTTCTTCAGGTTTTGTTAGAATAGGCATACATTCTCTCAACCTGACAACAGAATTTAACGTGGAACATATAATGGCATATTTTGTAATATATCTCTTGAATCTTTCATATTTTGTCACCATCAGGTTTACCCCTACCCAAGCAGAATTATTTATTTAGTTCAAATCTGGTTAGCTCTTCATAGACTTTTAACTTTTGAATCTTGATTTATGTCTTTAAAATATACTTTCTTTATGATTTGAGCATATGCATGTGTTATGACTTTGGGTTTAATTCTCCAATTAATGTTTATCCTACAGCTATGCTTGGTGTTAGAGGGATGAACGTGTGATTTGTAATACAGTTGCTTCTTAGGGTCTCTAATCCACATTTTATATTACCTTCAGATTTTCTTAGGTTTCAGATTTAAAAGATCAGACATATCATGCTGGACTAATGCAAGGTCGAGAGATGGAAGGAGTATTTTCTAGCATTATCACAAAGTAGTAATTCATCAGATTGCCAGCTTTCCCTAGAGAAATAAAATTTAATATGCTATAGTGAATATGCATATGCAAAAATTTCTCTTTGCATAGTCTTAACGACTGTATTACAGAACCAGAGAAGGCTCATTGCAACGTTATAGCTGTGGAAAAAATAGCCTACCACAAAGTTTCTTTTTTCTTTTTCCCTCTCTCTGCAGTTTTTGTTTTCTGGGACTTGTTACATTTTAAGAGCAAAACTAGTGTCAGCCTGTATCAATGTTGCTACTTAAGAATAAAAATATTCTATTTTATGAATTATTCAAGTTAACATGCCTTTGGGGATTTTTGAGGATTCTAATATGGTCAGATGTGACCTTCTGAGACAATACCAAAGGAACATAGAAACTAATTTATGTGTAGAAATACCCTATTTCAGAATAAAGTATCAGAACATTATCTCCAAGAAAGTATCTGCTGTTTAGAGTTTCCTTATTTAGATGCTCTCTTTGTCTCTAAAGCCAATTTGAATGTCTATTTTGATTTAAAACCTAAGGAATAAGGAAAAACAAAATCTGTGACAGCTTGTGTCCAAAGGAAGTATCTGTGAATTCTCAAGTTCGGCAGCCATGCAGTAACCCATAGTGCATGTCCACCCTCTTGGTTCATGCAACTCATTTTAGCATTAAGAAGTGTAAGTCTTTTATACTATCTATCCTAGGACGAATGTATATATATATAATTTTCTACTTTTACATACCTTCTAACTCAAGGTCTAAAGAAATGTTAGTATATTGCAATTCTAATTCATGCAAAGAAGTATGTTCCTGAACACTTGGCATAACCCGAATCTTCTGTTCTTCACAATTCACAAAGAATGACAGATTTTGTTTTTAACTGCTAAAGTGTTCCCTCCCCATGACTATAGCATAAACCCAGTTCATCATTAACTTGGTCTGTCAGCATTGAAATTCTCTGAATAACTGACAAATTATTATTTTTTCCAATTTGTGCTTTCTTTTTTCTCTGTTTTTACTTTGTTTGTTTGTCTGGGTTTCTGGTGAGGAAGATTCACCCTGAGGTAACATCTGTTGCCAATCTTCCTCTTTTTTTTGCTTAGGGAAGACTAGCCCTGAGCTAACATCTCTGCCAGCCTTCCTCTGTTTTTGATACACAGGATGCCTCCACAGCATGCCTGATGAGTGGAGTAGGTCCACACCTGGGATCCGAACCTGTGAACCTGGGCTGCCAAAGTGGAGTGCATGGAACTTTAACCACTCTGCCATGGGGCCGGCCCCCCTCAATTTGTGCTTTCTAAAATTTTGTTCATAATGTGAGGATTTATTATTTTTTATATAAGTTCAAATAAGCTTAAAAAATTACTGTACTCTGTTTCCTCTCATCTTATAAAACTTGTGCTCAAGGACTTAAATTATATTGTAACTAGGGTCATATATTTATGATTTTTAAGTAGTAATTAAAGGGACAAGCCATTGGATTTAAATAGAAGTGGTTATTATTATTACCTTATAAGCAAAGCTACATAATAGAAACTAATAGTTTATTTTTATGAGGTGACAAAAGAAACACATAGTTTCAAGTACCTCCTATTAATGCATTTAATTTTAGTTTGTTTGTTTCTTATACTCACCCTAATAAGTATTTGCATAGAACTGCAGCATGTCTAAGCTTTCTAAGCGTAAGGGAACTAGAAAAACTCTTATTAATTATATCATCCATCATGGTGTTACAAATAAACGAGGGAATTTGACATTGTTCTAAGAATTTAGTAGCAAATGACAGAGTTTTTTGATTTGGTAATTACCTACTCACTTAAAATTCCTCCTGGAAAACCAAAGAAAATCTCCTTTGAAAATGTCTACAGTGAAATTTGGCAGCCTTGTGTGAACACACTCTGTCCCCTGGCCAGTCCATTCTCGATCTGAGTATTCCGATGCCGGAACTGGTATCATTTGGAAGCCCAGCCACTACAGTATGAAAAGTAATAAATAAATAGAGTAATAAATAAAATGTACTGGTATAGAATTGAAAATCTATGGCTTATAGCAGCTTAAAACATTCTCAAGTTTTAGGTCAGGAAAATGTAAGTGTGTGTTCTCTCTTTGTATACATCACTGCTGGCCTCTGAGGGGACTGAGCAAATGGCAACATCCTCATAGAGCTGCCCAAGCAGGACTAGCGATTGTCCAAATCACTGGCCACATAGACAGATTTTCTAGCACTGGGTTTTATCACACATTAAATCTGTGTATTATATATATGTAGAGAGAGAGAGAGTGCACATACATGATCCATGAGAGAGCAGCCTTACTTTGCTAGAACGGTTAAGACTGTTTAGGCTGAAAAGTGCGTATCTGAAAAGGAGTGTTTACCAAAGGGAAGGAGATACACACACACACACACACATATGATATTATGTATATTATATATAATATATTACATTAGCATCAATAGATGTCTGTTATATATAAATTGAAGATATTATGTTTGTACTTAACCCTTTAAATTGTAACCACTTAAAAACATAAATACCATTCTGGTCTCACTAGTCCTAAAAAAATGGGCAATTGACAAATTTGACCCACAGGCTGTTACCTGCAGACCTATATGTAAACTATACTCTTTTCAAGTGCATACGAAATGAGAGAGATTTCTCGTGGAGGATCTGTTACTATGTAACTGTCATAGGAAACTGAATGACTTATGTTGGCTTTATAAGAAAAACTGAAATAGTTTCTTGAAGTAGTATTCCATGTAGAGATACTAAATTGATAATGTTCTACATTGTCAAAGTCATTTAGAATGAAAGCAACCTCAGTAAGTCAAGGAAAAGATAAAATCATAACCATTACAATTGTGGAGGACAAAATATGCAAAATACCAAAGAACGTTAGATATCTTTTAAACTCTTACAGTCATTGTCAGCTTTGGCAGCTAATTTTCTGAATGTTAATTAAATAGAATAGAACCTTCTATTTACCATTATCCATCAGTCATTAAATTAATAGCAAAAAAAGAATGATATCGTGTAAGTCATTAAGAGGTAATTAATATCTTAAAATTTCCAGAATCTGGACTCATCACCTTATTGAAACAGCAGTCTATCTGCTTTGCTCAGGATTTCAACACGATGATCAAGGAAACATGTCAAAACAGGATGAACGTGTCATTTGTAAAAGGGATTAATCTGATGATTTTTCCATTGCGTTGAATCTGTATTTTATCAGGCTGCGTAGTTTTGTGGCCTCTTATCATATGAATTAGCAATTTGAATATCCAAATTAGCTCTGGAAAAGATGGACTGTGTTTTCTCTTCCCCTGTCCTCTGGCATATGCTGAAATAAATCCTTATGGTGTTGAGGGTAGAATAGAACAAGATCCACAGAAAGAATGTCTTCTTTAATTAAGCGTGAAGGATTCCTTGCATTAATGCAATTCCAGAGAAGACGGCATCTTCACCATCCCCATTCAGAAGTGCAAGATGATCCTCTAAGGCAAGGATGTCAATCAATTTTGAAAATTCCATTTGCATCAACATTTTCTGCTCGTTTCTTCCCTCTCCTGTTTTCCTCTCATTTTCTTTGCTCTCATTTATCTCTTCTATTCTTTCCTGGACAAACATTTTTAACAGAACAGTTTATGTTCCAACACGTTTTAGGTCCCCTCTAGACACCCTCATACATTTTATACCTTGTTCTCTAACTAGCTTTTTTTTTCAGCTTTATGGAGGTATAATTGACAAATAAAATTGTAAGATATTTAAAGTGTAGAATGTGATGATTTGATATATTCTAAATAGCTTTTAACCTAGTTAAACACACTTTGGTCTGGTACTGGTCCAGCAGGCAGTCAGGTAGTGTTTATTGAATAAATGATGTAGCAAAAAGATGTGCAAATGGAAATGAAATTTTTACTTAATCTATAGTTTTAAAATCATAAGATGCTTATTATATATGGGTCAATGTAAGACACAAGGAATATAAATGTAGCTAAAATGCACAAGTTGTTTCCATATTTTATGTTAGTCTACTGTTTGCTGTCACAACAGACGATAGTTCTATAAAATAACCCTTACTAATACCATTTTCTTTCTTGTGATGCTTTTTACTTTGTCTTTATATTTGATACATTTTTACATCTTTTGGTCAATAAAAAGCCTAATTTTTCATATCAATGGATATAATATACTTACTGAATCCAGAACTTTGTCCCTGTAATTATTTTCATATGCCATTTTACATCTTTCTTTGTACTGAATGGCAAAATTCATGGATGACTTGCAAGTCTTTGGATCTGAATAAAAGTTAAACTGCAGCAATGCCTATTGACTATCTTTCAAATAAATGTAACAATTTTGCATTTACAGTAATAAAGATTTATTTTTACAATGAGCTGTGCATATGGTTTTAGTAGACATAACATGCACAGATTAAATATCACAGCCAATATATACGGGCCATGACATGATAAATGGAAGTTTTCTTTTTATTCTATTAGAAGTAATATGAACAATAAAAGTGCTTATAGTAAAGTAAACATAATAGTTTCCTGTGTTTTTTCCTTGGATAAAATGTCTTAAAATTTCCCTAAATCTCGTTACCTATGTGAAAGTCTAATTTTATTTGTCTCTATTGATTGTTACGTGGAAAGAAGGAACATCTCAGCCTAGTGTACAGTCTTTGATATTGATCAGTTTCTAGTAGGTCCCTTTTCCATTTCCGCCATTGTGAACTGACCTGGTTCTAGAAGCTTACTCTCCAGAAATATTTGAGGGTGGGGGGAAGAGATGGGAGGCGAGGCTCTCGCATTGAGCGCTCAGATCCAGGAAGAGCTCTAAGTCTACCTTCTTTTCTGCCTTGCCTCCCCATTTTTCCCTTTTCTTGCCCTAATTTTTTGAGATTTCCCAAAATCTGTGCAGTTCTTCCTGGCAGAGATTTCATACTGAGTCTGGAAAGCCAATTGTCCAGCAGAGAAGATACAAGTGAGCAGTGTAGAGCAGTGAGTAGAGAACTGCTCTATATGTCATCTTCTTCTTGTGAATATTTCCTCTTTCATTTTGGGGCTCGACCCCTTTGCCCTTTATTGTCCAACTGGTTTTACAATAGAGCAGATCTTTTCCATTTCTCTTTGGTTTGAGCATTATATTCTTTAATTTAATCCAAGAAACATGTCCTTAAGTCTGCTTTGCAAAACGTGTGATGTTTTCAAGAGTGACAGAAATGTGTATATATTTGTGTGTGTGTATACACTGTGTCTATTGCGTAAAGTAATATATAGTAAAAATAGATAATTGTTATGCTAAAAATACTACCTTTTTATTTAACATTGTCAAACAGTACTTAAAAGGAATTTTAGAAGGATTAGAAATAAGAGGTAATAAGAAAATGTGTATCTTCATGTCTGAATTTAAATTAGGAAAGAATTCCTTTATAAGACGGGTTGCAGTGCATGAGAAATCAGTACTCCAAAGGGCATCTGTGTCAGCGAGGCCTGTGGGATCAAACTGAAGAAAAATGATCACCCAGAGTAAAAGTTACAAGATAAATGTTTTTAGTGAGGTTTTCAAAGTGACTTTTTTTGCCTTTTGTAGAAAACAAACTGCTACTTATTACCTTTAAAAATCAATTTTGGTTAATAAGCTTAAAGATACTGGAAGAATACTACTTTAAGCCATTCTTCTGTTCAACAGTTCAAAGAAAACACAAATTTCGAATGATCATTTTTGCTGATGCATATCAAAATTTTGTTTACGGGATAAGTAAATTTTAAATTTGGGGGTTGTTTTAGGTTTGAACACAAAATATTTTAGAATTGATTTCTAAGTATTAGTTAAAACATAAGAATAGTCTAAAATTTACAATCCTGAATTGTTGCGTGCTACTATTTCCAGTTCAAAAACAGAGTATGGCCATTATGCAAGACCATCCTATTATATGAGAGAGAACACTGTAATTTCAAATGTTTTTTTCAACCAGTGGAAAACTTTTCAGAGGCAGAACTTCAACGTATAAAATATAATTAAACAGTATTTTAAGAGATATCATGATTATAAATGCCTGATGATAAGTATTCAAAACTTATGAATATCAAAATAGTCTACAGTACTTTTCCACATTGGTATGACGTGTTATATCATTTGATATTAGTCAAAGAACTACAGCACGGTGACATGCCCTTATCTCATGTAGATGTCCCTAAGTGTCAACCGGCACCACCAGAGTTCATGTATTTAACACTCTCATTTGTACCATTTTACAAGTGAACAAGCTTCACTTTTATTTTTACAAGTAAACTAAGCTTTAAATAAAATCAAATTATAAAGTCTAGGCTAAATCCAAAGCTTCCGATCCAAGGTCCATGATAATGTAATGTATGTGAACATCCTATATAAGGGGTCTGAAATGATTTTGCAAACTTTATAATGCTATACAAATATTAGTAATAATAAGCACTTTAACTTTACATTTAGTGCTCAGGAAGAGTCTGAATGTAAGCTTTGAATGAAGTCAGTTGATAGCATATGTGGTGGTTTTCAAATGGTAGATTTGGAATATTTCCTAGTGCATATTATTTTTTATTATATTTAAAGATAGTTAAAGTCAAATTTAAAATTAAATTCAAATATAATATGGTTGGAACCCCTAGACACTTTTATGGTATTCTAGATACAATCAGAAGAAAAATAAATGTAGTGTCTTATTTTTGCTTATAATAATATTTGTATAGCTCTAAACAGTTTATAGAATAATTTCTCACCCATTTTGTTCAATAATCTTCAAAACAGTCTTGTCAGCTATACAGGATAGAGTGGTTATTAATATTATTTTTTTGGTAAAGGAAACAGACTCAGAAGAAAAATAAATTCAGCTTGATATGTATTTTTCCTTTTTTGAAGTCTTAGGTTTTCAAGACCACTTTATATAAGATCTTGGATGAATGTGGCAACATTATTCGCATATATTGGTCCATAAAATAGTCTAAGTCTCAATCTTATTGTCAACTCAAAGCAGTGCAGTTCCACTCAATTTTATAACTATTAAGCTATTTTCAATACCATGAAGCACTATCTCAGAATAATATTGGACATTAAATGCATGCGCTTTTGGAGTTCTTGTTTTAGAAGCAGGATACTTCCACTAAAATTCAATTTTATAAAATAATAGAGAAATTCAAGAAAAAACCCCATAATTCTCTTCATTTTTCCTCCAAAAGACTTTTACTATGTCCTTGTCAGACACTAATGTAAGTAATTTATAATGTAACATCTTAATCATTTCTATTAATAAAAATAATTTAGATCCTCTGACTTTATTTGCAGAATTCTCTCTTTTCCCCATGTGAGTTGTAGCTGTGTACCCAGCAGGCAAACATAGCATTAAAGTAGCCATCTTGGATGAAAGTTTGAATAAAGATAATGCCATGAGCTATCTCATACAGAAACCCTCCCTCATACCAAACTTTAATTTTTTTTCTTGATCCCTATGTCTGTTATCAACTTCACAGCCTTCTAAAATAATTTGTACGTAGCATCCCAGGCTGCATATTTTAAAAATTAAGAAGATAAATGTCCCTAATTATCTTCACCTTTTTTCTTCCTCTGATTACTTCTGCATTTTTTTCTCATTTATTATTGACCATGCCTTCATCTTTGATTTTAGATCCATTCTTCTATTTATTCAAGTTTCCTCTAAACTTCACATAACGTAAATTCAAGAATCCTGCTGAGTAGAATTCTAATATTCATATCTTCCCTTCCTACACATGTATTTGCATAAATTAGGTTCATGTTTTTATATATTTTATTAGAAAGACTAACCTAATTAATACAGCAGATAAGATTTTAAGAAAATATAAACTTCTCATGGTGCTTGGTAGATTTGAGTATGCAATTATGCACCTCCTTTGATTAGGTGGCTATGCATGTGTAAAACTTTCACATTTTAGTGGACATTCTGTATACATTAACTTATGTCTCCATGTAAACATCCTCAATAACTCTACTGAGTGTCATCTTATGCCACTTTCTGCCTGTTGGCTCTTTATTAGTCTGTCCTTTGATGGAGACAGTGTACTTTGCTATGTTCAATTAATTGAAACTAACATTTTGCTACCCTGAGAAGTTTTAAAGTGGAAAAAAGAGGGTCGGATGTTCATGGGAAGTTTTGATTTAGCAGCATTGACTTTTCCACAAAGAACAGTTGCTGTCGGTACAGTGAAGTGTCTGAGTGAATCAAATATAAAATCCTATATGGGAAAAGGGTGGCAATTACTGGAAAAAGCACATCTGCTCATCTTGGGCGTTAGGAATTAGGAAAGACCTTTACTGAAGTTCTGTAATGTGTAGAGGAAGTGCCCGGATTTCATATCTGATTAGTTAGTATCTCCAGTTCGGAGTTGTCAGCAGAATTGTCACCTATGTTTGCAGTGTCAGGAGGTGTCTTTACTAATTGCTGTGACTGAATCTGGATGGGCCACTTGTCTGCAGTTCCAGAACCTGAGCTGGTTTGGAATTCTCATCCTTTAAATGGCATATTGCCCTTTTTTGGCAAATGAAAATCGGTAAATGATTGATGTGCCACAGCAGTTGGGTGACATCTCCTGCTGTATCTCTGACATATTTTGCTTCTTTCTTAGATACATCCTTTTTAAGGACTCAAAAAATTCAGTGTCTTAGGAGAATGACTGACACGAGAGCAAAAAGAGGGGCACCTGGCCTCCAGCATCATTAGCCACTCTGTGCTATTAATGGAAAGATACATTTTAAAAATTGTAATCGTTTTTTTTATTTAAAGAAAATATGCTATTAAAATTAAGACTATTTCAGGATTTGTAATAACAGTGAACAAGTATAATATTCAATATTTGTCACATATCTCTAAGTCGATTGAATATAAGTTAAAATAAATAAACAAAAAGCTTATTTGGTGTAATATGAGTATGTTAACTGCCCACAAATGATTTCTTTCCCCTCAATAATTATATATACCCTTAAATATCCATAAAAAAATGATCATATATGTTACCTAAAAATGACTTTTGACCAAACTCAGAAAAGGAAAAGAAAAAAATGACTCCTAATAGTAAATAATTTTGTAAAACAGGGCTGGGATTTCATAAGTTTGCCCACAAAGTGTCTCAATAAAATAAATGCACAGTTTAAGTACAGACATAAACTTAACTTGATGACCATGGAAGCTAGAATTTCCATGGTAGCTAATCAGAAAAAAGAAAGATATATAAAGTTGTGTTTTTGTTTAATTAATTGTACTAAAATAAAAAGGTAACAATTTTAACAATTGCTCTTCAACAATTTAAGTGTCTTGCAAATTTTAAAATAGCAAGACTAGCTTTGCTTTGAAATATAAAACATAGGAATACTTGAAACTATGTCTAATATACTGCATAGGTGAAATAATTACTGAGGATGACATGTAGTAATTGGATCTGTAACTCCAATTACCCTGAGGCCTTGACTCATTTAGACTTACGCCTTTATTCATCAGGTTTGTGAGATAAGCTTTTCTGTAGAAATAAATCCAGAGTATCTTCCCTTGAATTCAAGGATTCCACAACCATCCTCTCTAGAGAACCAGCAAGAAATCATTGAATTATTCGCTAATTGTGAGCAAAATTTGTATTGATTTTTTCTGTCTCTCTAGCTGATGTTAATAGCATCATACTTCAGATCACTAAATACTTTTCAGCACCATCTAATTGTCAAAGAATCACTTACTAAGACAAAATTGTAGACATCAAAGCTACACACACACGCTGCGCGCACACATACACACACACACGTGCTTAAAAACACACAAAAAAATGATGACATAGCCAGTTAATACTCTTTCTTCTCTACCTCATGTGGTAATAGTTTGCAATGTATATTACCTAATTTGAAACCAATAACAATTCTAAATGATATTAAAACTACTATATTATTAAGCTTTAGCCTTGCCTGATTTAACTGCTGGGCAAGTAGTAATTTCTCAGTGCACCCCAGAGCTGCTACCACAAAAAAGTACTACAAAAAATAAGCATATGTCCAAATTTGTTCATTATGTTTTCACATCCCTTGAAATATGATATAAAGAGCCCAACTTTTATTTTTCTTTTCAAATCACTTTATGAATGTAAAATAGATATTGTGTACTTTTTTCTTGCACTATTCAGATACTATATGTGGTTTCTGGTAAAACGAAACTATTCCCATGTATTATAATTTCTACAATACATTAGCAGAGTGTTTTAAATTAAAGATGCATGTCAGTTCTCTGCATTGATACACAAAACTTACTCAACAAATTTGACTAAATCTGGTGAAATAGAGCTGTGGAGAAAAATAGAAAACAATCCTTTGGAAGCTCACGATATGCTTTTACATGGGAAAAGCTATTGCTCTCATGGCCCCTGAATAGTTGTTAAAACCAATGTACCTCATCTTTGACATCTGTTTGAGCAGAATGAATCCATTTTAAATCCCCAAATCACTTTCCCTGTGACAGAATGCAGTAAATGAAGCAAAGTGGTTTGGGGAAATGAGAAAGTGTAAACAAGCCAATCAGGCACCATTTAATTTCCTGGAGAGCCAGAAGTTTTCTCAAAGAAAAGAGAGATCAAACTTTGATAAAAGAAAACCTGCTTATAACCCATTGCTATTTGAGGGGAGTTTCTCTCAAGTATATTGAGATTTAAATTGATACAATGCCCAGAAATGTTTCATAATAACAGCCAAGACTAGTAAGTTACTTGACAATATTGCTGGATAGTCCATGAATATCTATCTGTTGTGTACACAGGTGCCATTGATATTTTCGATGAGCTTACTATCCTGAGAAACATGGTATTCTGGTTACCATGTCTTGGAATTTTCAACATTTGTGCTTTTCTTTCTGTCCATTAATAATGGTGAGGTTCTTCGTCAGTATTATTGTTGGATTAATATCTGCTAAATTATGAGAACATGAAATAAAAATAAACTAGTAAAGATTAAAGTTTTTAGACACTAAACGAATGCTTATCATAATAGGCTTCAGTTATTCTTACTCTGCCATATAAAGCCATATTATCTCCTAGTGGGACATCCCAGAGAGATCAGGAGGTCTCAAGGTGGACAGTGCAAATTATAGGAAAAAGGTGACATCATGCCTTGCTTGGGATGGAATTCATGTTTGATATCCACGTTCCGGCAGGAACAGCATGAATAGTATACTTCTGAACTAATGAGCATTTTTCTTTGAATTAAGAGTAAAATTGAGATCTCAGCTGCTGGTTCTAAAATTAAAGTTTACTAATTGAGAAGTTCTAGTGCACAATACAATAAAGAAAGAGAACGCATGTTTGTTATACTTTGATATTTTGGGTGGAGGAAAGTGTCTAATGTTGAGCTATTTAAATCCATATGTGTGAGAAGTATTCTGTTGAATATAAACTCTTGCTTATTGTACATAAAGATTATAACGGGTCACACTAAATTTTTTAAGTTATGTTAGAGTGTCTGCAAAGATGGGTACGGTAATTCCTCCCCTTCTTGTACCCATGCTCTTTATAGTATGACTTTGTCGCTTCTATCAAGAGGAGTCATTTCTCTACTGCTTGAATATGGACTGTCCTTGCGACTTGCTCTGGCCAATAGAATGCAGTAGAACTGATGTGCTGAGCCTACAACTCATGGGGGAGGTGGTAATTCCACATTTGCTCTCTTGGAATGTCGATGCCACCATGTGAAGTAGCTTGGCTTAGACCACTTGAGGTTGAGAGACAAAGTGGGGAAAATGGGCCAACTGTACAGCTGTACAGCCATCCCAGTGACCACAGCCAGTACCAAATACCTGGAAATGTGGATGTGGCCATCTTCAACCATCCAGCCCCAGTGAAACCCTTAGACAAGTGCAGATGGATGAGTGGCCTTAAGCAAGATCAGAAGAACTGCTCAGTGAAGTCCAGCCCTAATTATTCACTCATACACGTGTGAGCCAATGAAATAGTTATTGTAAGTCATTAATTAAGTTGGCTTGTTTTAGGCCACTAGGTCCTGAAGTGGTGAGAGAGCAATAGCTAACTGATGCACATACCTCTTAAGGGAAAAGGCAGGTCCTAGTGATGTTTATGTACCTTAACCTGGCAAACAGTAGATAGTAAGGAAAGGTATTGAATTAAATGAAAGGAAATAAGTAGAAAACTTTGCTTCAAGAAAGTGGTGACTTCTCTGGGGAGTTAGGCAACAGAAACTTTATCACTTAATGAATTTATGCCTATGGAGAGTCACATCCATCCTCTCGCTGAGTTCTGGGCTTCAGACCAACATTAAGTTTTTTCCTCATAAAATCACTTATAAGAGCCAGGGTGAAAATGTTTCTATGCAAATCTATGTGAAAAGAAATTAACTGAGGAAATGTGAATAAAATTCATTTATAATCTATTTCATTTATGGTGATTCTATTGTATTTTGAAGTATGAAATTATTTATAGATATCTATAAATTGTTTATAAATATCTTAGCTCTCTAAGTTTTGTGGCTTTACTGGTTATCAAATGAAAGGTCAACATTTCTAAGAATATTGGCCATTCAGTCAGTATGTCAGTTGATTCAGTGTGAAGGTATAATAATAATCATGAAAAAATGCAATTAGCTTGATTGTTCTTTGGAATTAACATTTATTAAATATTCTATTCTGTAACTCAATATTAATTAAGGTTTACAAAAGAAAACTTGAGCTTGAAGTTCATAGCATGAAATAATCACTTCTAGTCATAGAAGCAAATGTTTGTTAAGATTATAAAAACAAAATAGTGATAAAAAGAAAGAAAAGGTATATATTTTTAATTTTCATCTTTGAATTTAAAAACGTATATGGAGGTTAGTGATAGTTCTTAGATAGGCTGTTGGATTGGCAAATATAATTTTAGAGAGAGGAAGGGATAGTATATATACTGTAAAGTCTATAAGTCTTTAAAGTATAGTAAAAAGGGTATTTTCTCTATTTACCAAAAAATGTGTTAATTTTAATCACAGAGAGGTCGTATTTGGTTGAGTTTTATTCAAAGAAAGGAAGAAAGAAATCTGCATCTTTCATTAAAATCTCCATCAGCCGTGTTTCCATTAGAGTTCACTGAAAAATGACTCATAAAACCAACAATTTTATGCATCAGGTGACAGGTTTTGACAGAAACAGCACTGCAGTTTTTGCGATATGCTACATTTTGAATGCTTAAACTGTGTGATTAGATGTGCTTTATATGACTTCCACGTGCTTAGCTAGCAAAATCTGAGTTTATTTATACAAAATTATTCAAGTGAAAAAAATGGTGCCTCTCAAGTGAGCAAAGTCAGACCTCGAAAGAGACCGTAGGGGATTGGCCAGCGTTTTATTATCAAGTGAGCTGTTCTAGCTCCTATAAAAGTGTGGTACAAACCTCCTTGGTAAGCACAATGGGCTTTTTATTTTTAACTGACACAAAAGTAAAAATAATGAATCCCACCATATAATAAAGAAGTTTTCTGTTTCAGCATCTATTAGTTCAGCTCTAGTAAAGAGAAATCTGCAAGTCTCCTGTAAACAGGAAAAAAAAAATTCTAAATTTGTAATATGTGTGCCAGAAACTTTTGTTTTTCCATATGAGAAATATCTGGGTTCTTGTCCTTGGCTACTCTCTAGATACTTTTCTCTAGGCATATTTTAGAGTAATTGCATTGTAAATTCAGCTATTTTTTATTTAGAATTGAGGACCCAGTTGTTGAAGTGTTCATAGATTTTTTCCACTTGGTTGTTGAATGAGACACCTCACTCCTTATTGTTAAAGTGGAATATGAATCATGTAACTTAAACTATTACAAGCAGTTTGCTAGGCAGGAAAATGGAAAGAGCACACATTTTAGAGACCGAGAGCCTTGGGTTTCTAACTCTAAGCCACATGACATTTGGAAAGCCAGTTTCTGAAACTCAGAAACATACACCCTTGAAATGAAGATAATCTCTTTGAAAAGTAGTGTGCCTACTGGGTAATAGACATCCCAAGAATGATTCTTATTATTATTAGAAATGGTATATTTAATAAATTTTTATTTTTATTCCTTTTATGCCAGTAGTTCATATGAAAATTTAGATATTATTTATGGATACTTATACATTTGATTTTTAGTTTTTCAGTGTCAAAGATGGTAGAGTAAGTAGATGTCTAGAGACTTTAGAGAAACTGGAGATTTCCTTGTGATATTCATAAGTTGAGGCAAAGTAAAGTTGAAGGTGGTGGCAGGAAAAGACTTTTGTTATATGTTATATATTTAGAATCATTTTTTTGAAATAAGAGAGGGCATTCAAGCTGAATAACTAGAGAATTAATTTTTGACTTTTATTAATTAAAATGCACATAGGCGGCCAGCCCCATGGTGTAGTTGTTAAATCAGCACGCTTGGCTTAGGCAGCCTAGGTTTGTGGATTCAGATCCTCGGTGCAGACCTGCACTGCTCGTCAGCCATGCTGTGGTGGCTACCCACGTACAAATAGAGGAAGATTGGCACAGATCTTAGCTCAGGGCTAATCTTCCTCAAACAAGAAAAGAGGAAGATTGGCAACAGATGTTAGCCCAAGGCGAATTGTCTTCAGCAAAAAAAAAAAAAAAAAATACAGAGTATAGTGAAATGTATTAATTGTTGAATGCACATTGAAATTCTACAAAGTTGTAAAGCATGTCCCAAACCCCATAGTTTTCTTTTATGTTTTCTTATATTCATCAATAAGTTTCAATAGTAGGATTCTTTAATGTCATAATTGTAACATTTCAAAAATCCAAATGCATTTGAGAACAGTTCTGATTCTCAAAGGAAATTGTAGCTGGTGCTGTATTGGTGGATTTCTAAGACTATACTTTCAGCGATCATTTCTATAGTTCGTTATAAGTGGATTTCTATGTGTACTTAATCCCCAGTTACATCAAAATTTCCTTCGATAGCTTGAAATTTAGCGTAAAAAAGTTTTACTAAGCAAGATTTATAATTTCTAATTCTGTCCATTTAATTCCTTTGAATTTTGGAGTTTTAAAAATCATCCATCTATAAAAACAGAAATTTTCAATTGACATGTTAAAAGAATCCTCAAAACTTAAAAAAAAAAGAGTATCTCATCTCATTCTATCCACTTTCCTAAATTATTATGATCTCATAGTGCTTTTCTCTGAACCCATACATTTTTCACTGGATCCCACACCCTTGGCTTACTGTCCTCATGGCAGGAGAGTGTAGATGATTCAATGAAAGCCATCAGGGTGCATGTTGGTTTTGGCTCAGCATTGCACCCCCTGATGCTAGCGCAGGGCTTGCCCAAAGTTGGGTTTTACTCAATATTTATTAAATGAATAAATGAGAGGATGATTGTTGCACTTCACTGTTTGAAATTTGAGAATTCCACCATTAGCAGCCAAGATGTGCTGAATCTGATTTCCTCCTTGTTCCTGCCCCTCCTTTTTCCTGCCTTTTTCTCTTATATGCTTCCTCTCTGTCTTCCTTTCCTTCTTCTTCCTACCTTCCATCTTTTCCGCTGAGAATAACAATAAATACCTTGCTGAATTAAATTTGTTTTTGGTAAGGAATATTGGCCCTGAGCTAACATCTGTTGCCAATCCTCCACTTTTTGCTTGAGGAAGATTGTCCCTGAGCTAACATCTGTGTCAGTCTTCCTCTATTTTGTATGTGGGACGCCACCACAGCATGACTTGATGAGTACTGTAGGTCCACACCCAGAATCTGAACCCATGAACCCCTGGCCACCAACGTAGAGCATGCAAACTTAAGCACTATGCCACCAGGCTAGCCCCTGAATTACATTTTAAGTAGGAAATCATTTTAAAAGTTAGTTCATAGGCAAAAAAAAAACTATAGAAATCATCCTTAAAAACCCCTGCAATGATCCTTGAAGTATTGTCCTTATGCGTTGCCATCAGAATAGTGAGATGCTCACCTTCTGTGTGGAAATGGAGACCAGGAGAGGAGAACAGACTTCTACAGTCAAATACTCTGCCCCTGAGCTATAGCCCCAGGACTCAGATTTCTAAATCCTATTTTATAGGAGTAGTGTTTGGAACTGACTGAATTGTGGGACTATAGTCTCTCTCTCTCTCTCTCCTCCTGCTTAAGTATAGTTAAATTCAGATAAATTAAATGTGTTTATGTTTCAGTCTTACACGGTGAATACAAAGAGCCTGTCTTTGGGTAAAACAGATGTGGATTCCAATCTGCCAGTTACTCTTTACTATCATGGGGACAGTGAGCAAAGTACTTACCAGATTTATATGTGTATGGCTAGATATTCTCATTTGTATTGTCGAAATTTAACAACATCTATCTTTGAAATTATTTTTAAAATGAAAACAGATAATGCCTGCAGAGTATTTAGAACAGTGACTAATATACAGTGAGCACTCAATATATGTTAGCTATTATTATTACTAGATTCAGCTTATAGATGACAAGATTAGTTTTACAATAAGTAATACGATGCAGTGATTTTTTTGTGTACTGTAAAACCAAAATGTGTTCTTCTATCAAAACATAAATTAATTATAGAAATCAATGGGAAAGTTCATTCAATTTGCAGAAATAGATTTGAATATCAAGGGCACACGTACAAACCAATGTGAGTCAAATTACAGTATTCTCTAGAGTTTCCATATCTTCAACTTGCCCTATAAACTTGGTATTGCTTAGAGTTCTCTTCCAGGACTTCCCCCATACCCTTGAGTGATGTCTTTTTCATGTCTTCAGTTACTACACAGATGCTAACATTTCTCCAGTGTATCTACAACCCAGCTGTCAGGTATGCACGTTCAAACCTAGTCAACATTACCACTTGGATGTCTTACACCTTATTTTATTTTCTTATTTGTCCAAAACTAAATGTACCACCTTATCTATGAAACTGCACCAAAATTTTGGAAAAATACAAAGCAAAATAAAAGTATTATATCTGCTCCATAAATAATCTTCCAGGTCATCTTTTTAATTTGGTAAATGTTTGTTGAACTTCCTGTTCACTGTATTAGACTTTGGGAGTGCAAAGTTTAATAAAGGATAGTTTCTCCTCAAACATTTATCTACATGGATTAATTTTTATAAGTTACAATTTTAAAGGCTGACTTTTTTTCTTACTTTAATCTAAATTTCTAGTCATATCCACTAAACTAGAAGTTATAAATTCACATTCACTGACTATGCTGGCTTGTTTCCATTATTGTTTTATTTATGTTATAGGATGTAAGGGCCAGAAGAAATTGGAGATAATCTAATGTCTCAATTTAGAGACGCTAATTGAACTTCAAATAATTTCAGATTTTCCTGTTGTCAAACAGATATAATAATTAGTTATGTAAAATTTAGTTAATATTCCTGATTATTTCTGAAAATCATTAAACATTCCCTCTTTTTTGACCATCGTTTCCATTAGACTCCTAGATTATTGAGGATATAAATTGTATTTTATTAATCATTATGTTCGGGTCCTATTGGAGTGCATGACATGGAATAATAATTCAACAATTATTTCATTAATTTACATTGATTAATTGCCCAAATCGAAGGCAAGTAACAAGTTGATCTTTTCATAGCGTGAGCTTCCAGGAAGAAAAGTGAAGGTGGGTCACTAAGAGAGTGGAAGGTTTTTGACGTGTTCTAAGCATCGCAAACACACACCTTTCCTGCCGCTCCCTCTGCGCAGTCAGCACATTCCTTCTCGATCCTCATGTCTCATCAGTGATCAGACCTGGATTGACCAGCGACCCTCATTGGAATTTAAAAGTAGAACTTGCGTGCAATCTTTTTTGAGATTGGCATCTCCCTCTAAATTTTCTTACTTTGCACCTTTCTTTCATGTCCTCCTCTTGAACTATTTGTTCATTTATGGCCCGAATATCTGCTAGTTCATTCCTTTTCTTTTTTTAGGCTTGTTCAGGACACTGATGTTTGTTTTGATTGCTACTCTGTTGTTTATCATATGAAAATGATTGTGTTTGAAAAAAAAAGATCAGCATTCAATTTAATTTCTCTGTTGTTGCATTTTCTGGTGTCCTGCCCTGCTAAGTGTTGCAGAGTCTCTGGCCAACCTCATCAATTTCTACATCCTTCCGCTGTCATCTCTTCAGTCATGCACTTATACCGGACCCCAGATTCCTCTGCAATCAAAACTCTCCTGATTGCACACCAGGTTTTGTATTCAGGAACGTTTTCATTTAGTCATTACTTATACTAGTACATATTGAAGCAGAAAGATGGAAGTGCTTATGTTAATCTTCTGTGCAGCAACAATTTATGCTATGACATCACTTTAACTCTGTACTGGCATCATCTCTACAGAAAATTATTATTAATCCATAGTGTATCTGACCTATAACATTTCACAACTTGACATGTTGAAAGATTGTCCTTTCAATATGCCTTTGATTTTCTTTTCAGTTCTTAAGAAGCCATCATACACTTGTAAAAATTTGTAGAATTACTATTTTTCACTGTAGCTAATTTTATTTAATTGTCCCTTCTATTTATTCTTTCTTTCTAATTACTTACGTTATTTATATTATTTGTTTATAACTATTCATTTGTGGTGGAAGTTGACATGCTGCTAATTCAGTTTGTTCGGACACCATATGAATCATCACGGTTTGGACAAGTCAGCTTTGCCTTGTGGCGCCCTCATTCCTACACCTGGGCTGTACCTATAATTTAGTCTGCCGACTCCCAGGTCTGTGAAAATGGCTTAAAACTAGCAGACAGCAAGAGAAATTGCGTGAGTTGTTTACTGATGTGGCTGTAAAGTAGACTTTTTGTTTTATGGCTTGTACCTTCAGAAGGTAAAAGTGTCATGGGATAACAAATAGAAGAATGAAACTATAATGCTGACCCCAAAGCAACCAATTTAACCACCTTTAAAATGAGTAGAATTACTATTGTAAATAGCAAAGCTTGCACGTGGTTTGATTAATGACAGAACCTTTTATCACACCTTTCAAAAGGCAATCTGAATCATTAAATAAAACTTGAAAAAAATGTTTGAGCAGTTACAGTCGTTAATGAAAAACTTTGTAAAAATTACACTAATTTGGGGAAGAATGTATACAAACATTCAAAAAGTGGGACACAAAAAATTTCCTATAATAGCTGACATTGTGAATATAGTTAATTTGGACAAAACAGGTAAGTCTGAATGTAAGGAAGAGCAAAAATCTCTTTTCTTCCTTTTTTAAAAAATGTTGGTGATAATAGCCAATATGCCCTTTTTAGTCATTCATTAATAAGTATCAAATACCGTCGTTATATACATGATCTCGTTTTCAAAGGTATTTTCCCATAATGTTTCATTTTATAGTAAGGTCTTTTGAGGTAGATGGTGACTATGGAAGATTGTCAATGAAATCTTCCTAAATGTGGAAGGACTCTGCAAAGTCAATGCAAATTTTTATTTTCTTTCTCTTATAAAAAAGACTTTATCAAGGCTGTACATGTCTTCTTGTAGTAGAGTGATCGAGAAATTATTGAGAAAATATTATTAGTGTTCCTATATCACCTCGAATTCTGAGCACACTATCCAGTACCGTGGTGTAAAAATATGCCATACTATCATAGCACATTCTATATAGAAGTACAAAAAAAAATAGAATGCAACTAGATATCAACCAGAAAAAACAGTAATGTTGAAAACTATTTTGTATTTTTTACTTGTACAGTGAACTTTTTCATAGTTTGACAGTAAACAAATGAAATTAGTCATTGAAGATTCATAACTAAGGGTGAGCAAGAGTTGCTGTCTAGACATGAAATGTAATTATTCATGTTTTCTTGGTGATGGGAGGAACCTCAAGGCTTGGCCCTGCTGCAGAGGAAAGATCTTAGCTTGGTAGAGAGGCAGTAGGGGACAGTCTTCGAACCGATGGGCAAACATTCACATGAAAATGTGATGTTTTAATAAAAGCTAAAAGATATATAACATGCTGAGTTTTGTATGGAAAATTTTCATTCTGTTTCAGTTAAATATTGAGTTCTAAGGTACAGAAGTGAGAAATTCAGTGGCAAAATTAAAATGAAAAGAAAATAAACTTTCTTTCATCCGGGTGTGCCTAGGCCGCAATCAGAGCAGTGTATCTTACGCACCAAATGCGCTCCTCTACCTTTGGGAGATGACATTTTAAACTTAGCTGAAATCACTGGGCCTGTTTGAATCCTGCCACATCCTTTTTGCTTCATTTCAGCATAAGATGGCTCCGCCTGGTCAAACGTGCTCTCAGAAGACTCAGCATTAATTATCAAAAGGAAGGCTCAGTGTGGCCAGTGTCTTTTTCTGCCATTCAGTTCCCATCATCCAACACAACTCAGGGTCACAATCTAAATATGGTGATGTGAGGGACATTGGGGGCTGGGGAGGGGGGGCTCTGCATTTAGGCACCAATTTCCCTGGCTCCCCATTTCACATCCTCCTGTCTCAAGAGTGCTGAAGGATTATTTGTTGCTTTTCAGATAACCCCTGGTTCTTGTTCCCACATTGAGTAGAGATTATGCTCTCCCTCCAGCCTCTTTAAAGTCCAACACACCCAGCTTTGCCATGTGTGAGCAATCTGCAGGCACTATTAGCCCCGCTTGAGTAGCTCTTGATAACACTCCCTGGGAAGTCAATTAAACATGTCAGGAGGTGGGCTGGACTGCTTTTCTTTTACTCACAGACATTTGGGGAATGGAAGATGGAACTGTCAGGAACAGGTGATTTTTGGCTCTCGAGGAACTAAGAAGCCTCTGATTTGTTTTGTTTTTTCCTCTCACTATTTCAACTTTTTTTTTTCTTTTTGTGATCTTGAAATAAGTGATCTATTTTAATCTTTAACCAACAATAGCTATATAATATTGAGGAATAGGTACCCAATCTAGTAATGATGAAAACATTTTTTCAGCAATTAAAAATATATCGAGAGAAAATGTCTTACAAATTTCAGCATAGTGAAAATCTGTATTAAGCAGGAACTAATTTTTATGTTAAAATAGCTACATTTAAACTAAAATTAAATGATTGTTCACTAAGAATTAGGCATAAAAATTGCTTGTCATTATATTAGAGTCATTCTTCGCAGTTGCTTGCTGCATACACATTGTGATCCTTTCTTTTGCCAAAAATCTTGACCCACTTGTTCTATATATTTTTACTAAAGAAGACTGCTCAAAAATTAAATGATTGATTTTTTCTTAATTAATATAAAGCAAAATTAAAGTGTCACAACTTTTCATCTAAACTGATTAATGTGAATGTTCAGACTGATTATTTAGGCCCAATAAATATTATTTTGCTTATGCAAAATATTCAATGTTACCTCTTTTTGTTTAAATATTATATTATTAAATTAGTGCAATAATAGAGAAATTTCCCTTTTATTGTGTTTTATCAACAACTTTGTTATATGTTTATGTACTTAATCAGGAAAATTAACACTATGAGGAGATATATACTTTATAAGGGAGAATATATAAATTTAAACATCATTGCCTATTTGATTATTCAAAACCATGATAATGGATAAATACCATTCATTCCTCTTTGCCAGGTATGTGCTAAATGCCAAAAACTTTTTCTCTTAATCCTCATCGCCACCCTGGATGATGGGCACCCTTATCCCCATGTTACAGATGAAGAAGCAGAAGCTTAGGGAGGGTAAATAACTTGCCCCAAATCTCATAGCTAATAAGCAACAGTGCCAGGACTCAAACTCAAGGCTTTCATTCACTAAAACCTGAGGATCTAACCTGCACAGGGCAAGCAATAGCTGAAGATGCAAGGTTCTGTCTGAACTTGTCATTGCAGAAAATATAAGCTCATAATGATTATACCACTCTGAGAAGTGGAGTAGCTCCAAAATGGTTACATGTATTTTCTAATATTCTGTTAAAAAGAAATGAGAACAGAGAAAAAGTTGAAGCTGACTAAAAGTTTACTTTTGTTGAAAGAAGAGACAGACATATATATTAAAAAAAAAAACAAATGAAGACTGCAATCCTGAGGGCTTGAGCTCCCCATTAGAATAGATGCAGTGGTTCAGGGTGCAGACAGCAGTGTAACCCTGATCAGCAATTCATTCACCATTAGCTTTTGCTCTCCAGTTTTTTATGAAAAAAGCAATTGTACAGAATCAAGCTCATATTAAGGGTTTATTCAAAGAAGCAAGTTTCATCATGAATTTTGAATTAAAAATAGATATAGCCTAATGTTCAAAATCACTATCTCAGCATGATACAATAACTGATTATAATAAAGAACTTAGTTACCAAGTTAAATTATTTTTAGTGTAATCTAGGTTAAGGAATTATAAAATATGTCTGTTATGCCTAAGTTTGTATCACAATAATCTTAAAGTGTTGGCTTTAGAATTAAAATAAAAACATCTATTTTCAAATCCCAGCTCCCTCTCTTATTAACTGGATGCAGTTGGCATCTTGGAACCTCTGTGTTTTCACTCATAAACCTCCCTACCTCACAGCGTCATAGTGAGGTTTCCAGTGACTTCATAGGCAAGAAATCTTGACCATTATTAGATAGTGAGTTACCCCGCCCTGCCAGACAACTGAACTATTTTAAAATAAACATTCAGAACATGATCTTGCAAAGGTTATGAATGTGGTAAGCAGTGATAGAAGTATCTGACATTTTTCCGATCATTTGAATAATGTGAAATTTGCATTAGTTTTTAACTTTGAAAATAAGAAACTACTGCCATTTCGTGGAAGATCATTCTACAATAAAGTCTCTCAAAGCATACTGTATACTTTACCAAGACAAAGGAGAAGCAACTTCCCATACATTTATTCAGTAAAATCATTAAACCTATCTAGGGAAATTTCTACTAAAGATGCATATATAATAATCAACTATATCCAGTTTAGTTGAGGACAAGAACTGAAATTCTTCACTCATCTATTCATTCAATAAATATTTACTCTGCACTTTCCATGTGCCAAGAACACCATTCTAGACCCTGGGCATACAACAGTAAACAAAATGAACTTAGTCCCTGCTTTCATGGAGCTAGCTTACATTCTATTGAAGGCACATAGATAATGAACAAATAAGCACACAAGAATAATTTTACATAGTAATATGTGATATGCAAGGGGGAAAAATACCAGAGGGGTGTGTGACATGTGTAATCTTGTTGCTTCTTTAAATTGGGTAGTCATAAGAGGGAAACCTGAAGAATTGACCTGTAAACTGAGGTTAGACAGACTAGAAGAGGAAAGCTAAAAGGAAGTCTTAGGAGAAGAAGACTTCACAGTGAATAATATAGAAGTAGGACCTACAGAAGTTGTTCGTCAGGGCCGGCCCCATGGACAAGTGGTTAAGTTTGCGGGCTCCGCTTCAGCGGGCCAAGGTTTTGTCGGTTCGCATCCTGGGCACAGACATGGCACTGCTCATCAGGCCACGCTGAGGCAGCGTCCCACATAGCACAACCAGAAGGGCCTACAACTAGAATATACAGCTAGGTACTAGGGGGCTCTGGGGAGAAGAAGAAGAAAGAAAAAATAATGGCAACAGATGTTAGCTCAGAGCCAATCTTGAAAAAAGAAAAACAATCTTTAAAAAAAAAAAAGTCATTTGTCTTGCTAGAAAAAGAGAAGGGCCAGCATGGTTGGGGGAAAATGAAGCCAGAAGAGTTGGTGCTAGGAGATGAGAGACCATTTCTCAAGATGCGTTGTAGGCCAGAGTAAGGATTTGGATTTTTTGTAAACGTGATGAGTCCTTTGGAGAATTTTCAGCAGAAGGATGGCAAGATTTGTTTTATAATTTTAATGAGGTTATTCTGTCTGCTGGGTGGAGAATTGACTCAAAGGAGGGCAGGGGTAAAAGGGAGATTGTTGAGGCAGCTGCAATGTTCTATGAGAGATGACAGTGACTCCGACCAAGTGGCAGGAGTGGAGGTAAAGGAAAATAGACAGTCATTGGGCCTTACTGATGGACAAGATGTTATGTGTGTGTCTGTGGATGTATTCCCACGAGTGACAGAAATGGAGAAAAATAACAAAACCTTGAGCAGTTTGTATACAATGGTACTATATACAAAGACCTGGAAGTATGGGAGATGAAGATTTGTGTGACAAAAACCAACAATTCAGTTTTGGCCCTGTTAAATTCAAGATACTCTTAGATGCTCAAGTGGTGTTGTCAAGCAGGTAGGTGGAGGCAAGCCTGGAGATGCAAGGAGCTCAAGGCTGGAGGCAGTCACTGTAGGGTCATCAGCATGGAGGCAGGCCTGGCAGAAGTTAACTATGAAGATTGTGTGTTTTGGGGGCACATGTTTTTGAGTGGTATTGACTGTGTTTTAAGAACAGGAAATTTCCAACAAAGTGCATACAAGAGTAACGACTACTGGGAGGAAAATTAGGAAAGTATCCCAGAACACAAGATAGGAAATACACACTTAAATTAATATATTTTATGCAGTGCTTTAGTGGCAATAGTTTCATCATGTAGGATTTGGGGGAGAATACAAAAAACTCACTATAGGAATTTTCCACATCTTGACTCTAAGCAATGCTATCAAGCACTTACTGTCGCTAAGCTAATATGGGAGAGAAAAATGAAATAATTACATCTACATTGGAGATATAGCTAATTTCCAATATAATTTCCACCTAACTCTTTTAGTCTTTCAAGGTACTGACATAATATTTATTGAAGGCAATTAATTGTAATATTTGATTAAGCCATCCACTGTTGTATGGAAGTCCTATTTTACCTAAACATTATAAATATTGAAAGAGAAATAAAGACTATGTTAGTATATTTTAGTATTATTTCAAAGGATTTTCTTTCTCTAATAGCCACCATCTCTAATATGGCCACTTTTTCTCATTGAAAAAAAACAACCACCAGAACTCTACAGTAACAAAATTATTTTTAGAAAATGCATTTTTAATTATTGGGCTGCTTAATCTTTGAAGACTATGGAAAATATACAGTGAACCTTTTTATTATGAAAATATGTTCAGTTTTGAAAACAAAAAATAAAATAAAGCATTCACTTTTTCTTTACATCATACTACAATGATGAAGCTGTTACCGCTCAGTATGCATTTTAATGAATTTAACATTTTAATGAACTGACATTATCATAAACCCAAGGATTAGACAAAATTGAATTTACTGGTATGGAGAAAGTTTCCTCAAGAGTTAATTGTACTGTTTAAGATGGAATATAATTCATTTTATGATATACCACCAGCTATCATCCTATGAGAAAACTATATTAATGGATTAAATAACATCATTATACTTAACTTGTACATGTATGTATCCCTTTTCTTCACTTTTTTTTTTTTTAGTGAGGAAGATTCGCCCTAAGCTAACATCTGTTGCCAATCTTACTCTTTTTGCTTCAGGAAGATTGTCACTGAACTAACATCTGTACCAATTTTCCTTTATTTTGTATGTGAGATGCTGCCACAGCGTGGCTCGTTGAGTGGTGTGGAGGTCTGCAGCCAGGATTTGAAGCAGAGTGCGTGTACTTAACCACTGTGCCACCAGGCGGTCCCATATTTCCTTCACTTTTAAAATAAAAAACTACTGAAGTTTTTATATATTCAAATCATGTGAAATATAAAAGGCATAGACACAGGAAAAAAAAATAAACCAACACTTTTATAAAGTTAAACAAGATTTTTTACATTTCCTCTTAGGGAAAATTCCATGAAGAAGAACCTTCAAATGGAGATAAGTTTTCATGTTTAAATGAGGAATCATTTATAGTTTTCTTGATTTACGTATTTCTAGTGGGTTTATAGACTCACAACTTATAATTTGGGAGAGATGAATGACTTTTCCTAAATAAGTGCTATTTTGGCTTTTATAGATGATGTGTTGACGGAAAATATATTTGATGGCTTTAAGCCTCTCTCACCTAGAGCACAGTGACCGTTACTTGCTCCTTCTGCTATAAACTCCTCGCCCTTTGTCCAGGCCTCTGTTGAGCACTTACGAGGCCTAGGTCCAGAACAGAAGGTGTCCTCTTAGTCACCATTATAGCTCTTGTACCTAGCTCATAGTCGGCCTTCAATTACTCTTAAGTGAAAAGAAGAGACCTTCTCAGCATTGAAGTTTTCTGAAGTTTTATTCTATCTTAAAAAATAACCAATTAATCGAATTACATATTTTGATCTCTAAGGTCAGGCTTATCACCATCCCACAGCTATTTTGTTGACATTTGTCTTTCAAAGCACCATTCTTCTATGAACTTGCAGTTTGTGTCACTGAGTGATTCTTGTGAGAAACCAGGCTGCCGTGCCCTCTTCACAACTCCTTATGCTGACTGCTGTTGGGATAGAGAGTGTCATTTGAGAACACCCTTAGTTAATATTCTTTTTGTTCATACATGGTTACATATACATATTAATAAGTAATTAATACATTTACAGGATTTGAAAATCAAAAAGTATAAAATGGATATAGTGAAGTCTTTCTCTCTCATCCCTTACTTCTTGGTTTGTTTTCCTCTGCGAAGGCGTTTGCTATTAGTAGTTTCTGTGTGTCCTTCCAGAGATTGTTTTATGTACATGCAAGCACATTCCAGCATGTTTCTCTTCTTTTTGTTATCAGTTAAAGCATACAATGCATATTGCAAACCCAGCTCTGAAGCTGGCTCCTCCAGAAAGCCTTCCTTGTTGAAAACAATGCTGTCCCCTTTTGTACATTCATGCCTTTTCTTTTTTTGTTGTTGTTGCAGTAACCTTGGATTATAACATTATATAGCTTTCAGATGTACATCGTAATATATTTCAAATTCTGTGTAGATTACATCCTGTTCACCACCCAAAAACTAATTGTAGTCGATCACCACACATGTGAGCCTAATCACCCCTTTTGCCTTCCCCCTCCCCCCATCCCCTATGGGAACCACCAATCCAATCTCCAACGCTATGTGTTTGTTTGTCGTTGTTTTTATCTTCTACTTATGAGTGAGATCATATGGTATTTGACTTTCTCCCTCTGACTTATTTCACTCGGCATAATACCCTCAAGGTCAATCCGTGTTGTCGCAAAAGGCCGGATTTCATAATTTCTTATGGCTGAGTAGTATTCCATTGTGTATATATACCCCATCTTCGATGTACCTCTCAATGCAGTTTTCTGACATTGCATGCTTTTTTCTTTGAGATTGTGTGGTTTTTGAGTTATATGTGGTAACTTTCTTAAATCTCTTTAGCACCCTGAGGGCAAGATCTCTTCTTGGAATATCTTGTATTCTGAAATGTGTTACATAACATCTTGAACAGTAGAATATTTGTACATACTTCATCAATAAAAAATAAATGAATGATTAAAAAAGCTCTTCTGTTACTCTAATGAAGTAGTTACAACCAGAACAGATTGAAAAGTGAAAAATATCTAATTTATTTGGTCTCAACTCAACAAAGCAAAATTAAATGTCATATTAAGATCACCTTTTAAAAATGAACTGGGTGAAACTCACTGGGAAAACAAACTTTTCAATTGGGAGGAACCAATGACCTTTTATTGTCTTGTTAATACTTTATTTCATAAATACTAATATCTAAATATATTTTACTTTAAGATTATACTATTACATATAAATCCCAACTCTGATAGTACCCACTTATAGTGATTATCACCGTCTAGTAGCAATTACAGAGTATTTGACTGTCTGATCCTCAAGACCTTAAAGTACGAAATCTTTTATACACAGAAGAGGGTTCTTGAAAATTGTTAGCTATTGAACAATCAGAGGAATTAAAAATTGACAGCCGATAAACTCATCTAAAATCAGATACAAAGACAGAATTGCAGCGTTCTTCTTGTTTACTAGTGTTCCTAATTGCTAACAACAGTAATGATTCTCATTTACGAAGTGCTTCCTTTGCTTCACGTTGTGCTTCACAAAGATCACTTTGTTTATTCTTCGTAACAATCCAAAGACATAGCTTTACTATCCTCATTTTAACAGATGAAGAAGCTGAAGCTCAAAAGGCTCAGAGGCTTGTGTTAGACCATCCAGTCAATAAAGTAGCAGAGCCGAGACTCAAACCCAGGCCTCTGACTAAGCCTATTATTTTAGCCACAATGTCATGTTGCCTCCCTACCAAATAAACATTTATCAAATAGAAGCTCCAGGTCCCACGAAAGGAAATGGGCAAATGATGGAGAGGAAGTAGAGTGCATTTCAGAAATAGGAAACCGTGTGAAGGCCCTCGGTGGAAAAGATCCCACGTTCCAGGACCTGAGGAAGGCCAGTGTGGGTCGACTATTATGACTGAGGGGACAAAGACGGGGTAGTAGAGATTTTTAGAGGATGGGTCACATAGAGTTAAAGAGGAGGGCAGGTAAATATTCCGCTTGGAGTTCCTGGAACTGCCCCGGCATAGTTATGAAGAGTGCTTCCTTTTGCTTTCCAAAGTGTTTAGTATGGAGGATAAAAGATAAGGTTATTCAATTTATAGGTAAGGTTGAAGATTTTAGATTTCAGAAGGAATGAATAAGTTTTTCCTGAGCTACTTGAAATGTTAGAAGGGAAACGAGAAATCTTTTAGTCCAAACTCCACATCCGGCACTTTTATCTGCTGACAACCTCCCTGTGATGGATTGAGGCCGTCTCTATAGAGACGTAGTAAAGTGAAGGTCTTCCTTTTAAGTAAATGTGGGGAAAAAACATGTCAAGGGCAGTACTAGGCATGTGCTTCAGACATCATTGGATAAATATATGTAACATCTAATTACTTGGGATCTACTAATTTATTTTGAAAATATCCCATTTGCCAACTTCAGATTTTCTTTTTATTGCCAACATTTTAGACATTTGCCCTATATCCTGAACACTTATAATTTGACTATTCACTGAGAGTACTGAGAAAAAAGTTACTAGTTTTATCATTTGTACGCAGTTTTGGAGAAGAGTGAGATGAAGTGGTTGATATTTGGTACACAGAAATGACCAAAATGAGGGATTATAATAATTTGTGAATTTTAATAATCTGGCATCACAAATATCCTTGATTAGGAAAAAATAATGAAGGTTTGGTAGACTTTCTGATAAAATAAGGTTTGCTAGACTTTTCTGATGAATCTTATTACCTAGCTTTGGTACCCTCTCATAGAGAAGCTAGAACACTGCGATGCAGCCAGGCAGTTATCTCTATGGAGGAAGTTGGCACCTCTCAAGTAGGAAGGAAGTGGCTCTTTCTGTTTATTTTTTATCTATTTTTGGAGTGAAAGTGTACTTTCTTGTCCTAGGAATAACAGCAGAGCATAGAGACTAAAAATATAGCCAGAGACTCAGAAGGCAATTTGATTTCTTCTCTTGCTGCTAAGCATCTACTCTGTGGATGGCCAAGGTTGACTTTAGGGTATATAAGAGGAAAGAAGGGATTTTTCAAACCTTCCTGCTTAAAATGACTTCTAGTTTCATATAAGATATGAAGGTTTGATTAAAGTATGCATACGTAATTTTTAAATATTTAAACATTTTGGGGGAAAACATACATATGATAAATTTTCATTATGAGAACTCAGTATTACTTACACCTAAAAAAAGATGTGCATTATTTGTTCTTTGGTATCGGTTTGTTTTCATAGACTACATGGCAATGTTGGATGGGTGAGGCGGTGGGAGGGTGGTGTACTTAGCATCAGAAATAAAAGAAATGGTGTTTCTCATAGGTAAACAAAAATTGTCAAGCGCATTGTTTTCCATCTGTTGTCAGTGGTGTAATATGAGTTTTCTGAAATAATTTAAATATGGTCTTTAGCACATTTGCATTCATAAAAAGTGCTTGGATATGCTCCTTGCTTCCTCTTCTCCTGCTCAGCTGTCAAAACATGGTGATGCTTTTGAAGATTTATGGTAGATGGGTAATGAGATTGCTGAATGTTAACTGCAGCATTCAGAATTCATTTGGTGGCAAAAGAAAAGAAGGTTACTGGGTCTTTGGGATAGAGTAGAGAGATGATAGAGCTTTTTTTAATCAGCCAATTTAAAAATAAATATGCTATATTCTGGATTAGGAAACATTTCAAGCTTCTTGTCATGTAGTAATCAAGTAGAACATTTTCCAAAGAATATAGAATGTCAAATTACATCCGTTTCAGCAAAATTCGTGACAGCTTAGAGTAATGCCCATATTTTGTGGTGTGGGCATATGCAAATCTTAATATTATATGGGAAAGGCTGAAGCGTCCACAGCCACGAGGGGCATGATTTTTAAAAAACGTTTTAATTGTTGCATTAAAAATTCAAATATGGTCTCATACAGTTACACTTTTGTCTATGTTCCTGGGCAAAAGATGAAAATTAATAGTATACTCTGAAAGTGGTCATGTTTAAGTTCAAGGATTATGGTGGAATTCATGGTTACCCTCTAAATCAGAACCCTAGTGATTATGGTTACAAAATGTGTTGTTAAAATAGGTGAAATGATGGAAATTGCGAAATCAACAGAATTAAGTTGAAAGCCAACAGATGCATTATAATATATATCCCCCTTATTCAGAGATTTGTTGAGTTTCAGGTAGAGGGGAAAAATGATAAAGCAACAGTAGTTTCCAAGAAACTGGCATTCTTGACAAGGAAGGTTGACCTTGACCTTCTTCTCCTTCCAACCCTCATTTCATCAGCAGGGGTGAGATTACTTTGAGACCCTGCCAATAGGTAATAAATAACACATAAATTCCAGGACACCCTTGCACTGTAGGGTGCCCTAATGTGTAATAATCCTTAGACTATTGAGTTTATAACTCATGACATCTGGCAGTTACTTGGCATTGTAATTCATGTTGATCATGCACATCAGAATACACCATGGGAGGAAAATATCGGGGCGATAACCCGTTGATACTAGGAGAGGGTGGAGTGACAGCAAGATGCCGCTGACTGTGTCCCTCTGTGAACTGTACAGTGTTCACAGAGTGCTGTAAAAGCTAATGCTTTTGGATAAGGACTAACAAGGCAGGAGGAGAGTAGTAATCTTTTGGGATCCAGAATAAAGCAGCTCATTAATATTTACTTGATAGCACTCTTTATTCCTTTATTTAAATTGACAGATGTAGCAAAAGGCAGTAATGAATCCTGAAATTTGAATTTAAAGATATACCTAATGAGAATATTAGGTATATTTTAAATGTAAATGTGCACTTAAATCAATATATAAATATATTGAATTTCACTTTTCTTTTACAAGTGTATGTAGATGATATTTGATCCTCTCAAAATTTTGTTTTCTTTGGTCTGATAGTGAGGGCTAAATGAGGAGGGAGAGAACATGGGGAAGGGGAGAGAAAAAAGGGAAGTAGCAGGCAAAAAAGGCACTCTACAAAGCACGTGCAACAAGCCTTCCCGATATCCAGCAGCCTGACTGCTTTGGCTGGAGACTCATGGCTCACGGGACAGAAACCAGATTGAAAGACTAGAAGCAGACAGATGGTTATTTGTAATCATCCTGTAAATGTAAATCCTATAAAGATGTTGTGATTATTTATTTATTTGTTGGTTGATTCATTTATTTTATACACAAACCCAGATCTAGAGAAAGTAGGAGGCCGGAATAAGCTTGAGATAATCTGCTGTTTCCCCTTGTTACCATCTTGAGAAACATTATTGAATGCTTTTTTTTTAATGCTAACCTGCGTAGTTCTGAATTGTAAATTCAGTATAAGATTCTTCCAAAATCCAGATTTATAGATATCTCTGTGACCAAGACCTGTAAGAAGCGCTAAACAGGCAGATGCTGAAAGGAGGTTATTTGGGTAGCACAGCAGAGCATTTTGGGGATGTGGGGGGAGGTATTTGTTCTGCGGTAGAGGAAGGCATTGCCTTGAAAACATTTAGGCTAGTACCTGCACTTCTAGACACCATCCTCCTCCTCACATTGTATATTTGGGCACAGTCTCTAAGTTGCCCTCACTCCTTTGAGCTCTCTGTGATTCTGGAGACATCAGTCCCACGTAAACAATTTTGTGGACAATGGCTCTTTAAGGAAGAAAAAAGAAAAACTGATTAAACATTAATTAGCCTCAATCCACAACTTCCTCCTAAGCTAATGGATAGGGTACGCAGATCCCTGTCAAATATCAGATGCTAGGCTTTGCCAAAAATAGGACTTCCAAGTGTTGAAGGTATGCCAACTGCTGGCTCCTTAACACAAACCAAAGGAAATGATTGCCAGAGACAGGCCTCGAGTCTGCCGTGGTCACATGTCACCCGTTTGCAGTGCCACATGTGATCCAAGAGTTTATGAATGATCTCAACACTTGGTCCCCAAGGAGAACATATGCATTACAGAGGTTACGGATACAAATTACAGAGAGCATGATGTTTCCATGCAATTTCTAAGAATCCTTCAGCAAATTTTAAACATTAATGGAAAACATTAAGGGAGACTTGGCACTCTTAGCAAGACTTCAAATTATATTGCGGGTGAGGACAGAGCAGAGCTAAAAAAGATTCAAGAATAAAGCCTTGGCTAGGAAATTTGGAGCTGGCCATTCCTCTGGCGTGAATTGTATGTTTGTGTGTTTTATTCCCTGCAGAATATCAGACTTCACAAAATGCTATGACTTGAAAATGAACAAGTCACAGGGCATCCTTGTTTATTCAACATGCTCCAATTCATACCGCTGGTTTGTCTGGCTCATTTGCTGAGTGAATTTGCTTGCACAGGGAGTCTTCGTGGAATGGGCGGTGTGAGCGTCTCATTTTGGAATTGTCAGCATGTTGCAGAGGTGCCTCAGTGCCAGAGTGTCAGCTTGCGCAGCGGTAGCAGGATGTCTCCCTACTGGGTTATTTTTTTCCCATTCCCCTTCTGTGCAGAAGAAACCACTTATGACTTGTCCCCTAACTATTGGATTTTATTGTCTATTTAGCTGGTGGCTGGCCTGTCCATTCTGACTATATTTTGTTCAATTGTACAAATATAATAAAGTAGTTTATTGTGAATGATGATTCCTCTTTAAATTTATTTGGTCCTTCAGTTATTGAAACTTCAGAAAAATACAGAATTATTGTAGCTTCTCAGTGGGGAGCTTTCAGTTGGAAGGGGAAACTCAAACTAGCCTAAATATGAAAGAAAACTTATTTAGATCACGTAACTAGAAAGTCCAGAGTTAGCACGGTCTTCAGGATTGATTTCTCCAGCTATGTTATCAAGAACCTGGATTTTTCCTAATCTGCATAGCCTCTGATTCCTCCTGAGGCTGGAGCTCCCCCTGGGGTCACAGCCTGGCTGCCAACAACAGCCGTTTAGTGCAGCAGGACAAGAGTATGCTTTCCGTGCGGGTAGAAGACCTGAGCTTCAGGCTGGTTGGGATGACCGCTGATCATCCGATGGTGATCAGTGGTGGTGGTGCTGGTGCTCGTGTTGGTAGGGTTAGGGAAATAATGCGTACCGGATGTAGGAATGGCTATTGTGTTTTGTTATTTTTTTCTAGTGCATTGTAATATTTACTATGATATATGATAATTTGTGCAGTTTTACTAGTTGCACGTAAATCTGTTGTTTCTTTGAGTGATTGTGTCTCACCTTCTTGAACTGCCTGGCTTTTTCTTTGGAGATATTAGGAGCTTGTAGGTAAGCAAGTCAAGCACACTGTCTCTTAAATCCAACCATATTAAATTGTTCTTCATAAATGACATTTTAAATCAAATTAAAACATTGTGGTCTGTTTTATATAATAAGAAAAAGACATTAACGTACCTCTTGAAGAGGAATTTGTCAATTCAATGAGCCCATCAAGAACACTTGATGAATTCTTCTGATGCCCTTCAAAATGAGAACCCCTTGGAGGGTTACCTAGTCCAGTGTAAGTACAAAAGGAAAATCTTTTCAGATGAGTGAGTCCAAAGCTGACATTGAGGGAACAGTAGTGTTTAAAGGAAGGATTAGGAAAAAGTACAGAAACTAAGCGGTATCTGGGGGAGATTTTCAAGTGGAAAGACCATCATATACTAATGTACATTAAGAATTAGATGTCCCTCTGTGTGTCTAGGGCAGGAGAGTTGCAGAAATGTCTGTGATAAGCCTGGAAATATAAGTAGGGACCTGATTCTAAACAACGTTTGAAATGATATTAAGAAGAGCATTTTATCTTGACCCATTTATAAAGTTGTGAAAAAGGAATAGACATGATCATATTTGCATTTTAGCAAACTCATAATAGCTACAATGGAAAGTTTAAAGCAGAAATCAGAGAAAAGTTCAAATCAGATACTCTTGTAATAATTCAAGGAAGAGATAAAGACATTCTGGGCCAGAGCGGTGGGGACAAGTTAAATAGAAGCAAGTGATATTACAAATCAGTATAGCATAATGACTGTGTGTAGAGTTTAGTGTCAGACACAGAGTTCAGACCGTGTTTATCTACCACAGTGAGTCATTTCAGACGACCTATTATGTATCTATGATGCCAGGTATTGCACATTCAGTGTGTATTCATTAAATATTAGCCATTGCTATAGGGCAATTACTTTCAAAATAGCAGATCGAAAGTATCATTTGTGTGCCTGCTAACTGGTACAGAAAAGCAAGGTTTTTTAAAAAAAATTCATATTGAAAATCAGCCTTAATTTCATCTATTATTGATGTGCATGACTGAAGGCTTCTTGAGTACCCTTTTAAGTATTAAGACTTACTCACCTTTTGTGTTCATAAACTAGATGTGCACCAGATAAGCATCACTTGGGACTGCTGGTCAGTTTTCTGCCAAGAAGTCTGATGCCACACAGCTCTGACAGCTCATGGGCACCTGCAGAGAGAAGTCCTGCTGGCAAGGACACTTTGTGTTCAGTGTTGCTTTGAGTTGCCCTAGGTTCCAACTGCTGCTATTCATGATTTTAATTACAATTTCATTTTAGATTACCTCTCTCATGATCAATTTAGTTCATCATGGATGGTTTTCTTATCCAGTGATATATGTGAATATTTTCATCAATAATATTTTTAGGCTCTACCTTTCTAATAACTAATTGGAAGCATGTGTACATTGTAATTCAGAAGTGTATCTTTCAGAAGTCTATTAATTATGCAGTCTCATCTCATTGCTAATTTCTTTTAATAAACTAAGATGGAAATGTCTGAGTAATGATTTCCCTTGCCTTTATTGACTGAGGTAAAAAAAAATGAGAACTATTGATTTAAGACAGAAGGGAGAGGACTTGGTGAGTGAAGGAATGTGGGAATGCAAAGAAAAGGAGCCAAAGTTGAAGCTCTAAAGGCACAGATAGATATAAAGCTCTTTTAGGGCAGTATATTAGTTACTTATTACTGTGTAACAAATTACCACAAAATTTAGTGGCTTAAAACAGCACACATTTATTCTCTGTGTGTGGGTCAGGAACCCAGATATGAGTTAGCTTAGTTCTCTGCTGTCAGATCTCTCACAAAGCTGCAATGAAGCTGTTGGCCAGAGCTGTGGTCTCATGTGAAGACTCAACTGGGGAAGTTTCTGACCCCAAACTTACATAGCTGTTGGCAGGACTTGGGCCCTCAAGGGCTGTTGGACTTAGGGCCTCACTTTGTTGCTTGCTGTTGGCTGGAATCTGCCTTCACATCATTGTCAAATGGGCCTGTCCATTGAGCACATGTCATCTTGCATGATCAGAGGAAACAGATGAAGAGAGGGAGGGAGGGAGACAGAAAGACAGAGAGAGCCAAAAAGATGAAAGTTACAATCTTTTATAACCTCATCTTGTAAGTTACATTCCATCGCTTTGGAATATTCTCTTCGTTAAAGGCAAGTCACGAGGTCCAGCCCACAGTCAAAGAGAGGGGATTACACAAGGGAATACATACCAGGATGGAGGGATCATTGAGGGGCCTTAGAGAAAGAGCCTGCCACAGGCACCATCATGGCATTCTTCCTTTATATCCCTTAACTGTTTTATAGGACAGTGCAAAGCACATTGTAGTGTTCAATAATATATTCCTGCAGAATTGAAATAATCGGTTACAAAACTTTATGCCATAATTATAAGCTATATTCTGTCAAACACACTAATAATTCAGAATTTTCTGGTCTTCCAGCATAACTTCCTAAATCACGGTGCATGTCAATGTAAACAGAATGCAAATCTAATCCAGGTTATGACTAGCTGGGTGAACTTCCATTTGTGCTTTTAAGCTCATATGCAGAATTGAATATTTGGGTTCTAGCCAGTTAAATTTCTTTTTTCACCCCAGTGGAGATTTGAACCTTTGCGCATATTCTAAACTTAGATCTGCAAGCAAGTACTGTATCAAAAGTGTAGCTATTATATCTTCTTTCATTGAGGTTTAACTTACCTCCACCCTCCCAGCTTTTGCCATTTTAACCAGATTCTTTTCAGTTCATTAGTTTTATTTCTCTTCACCTATCTAAAGACCTGTTTGGAGCTTTAGGTAATACACATATCGTTGCATGCCCTTGTTTTGACTTACTCGTCAAGCCACACTGAAAATGTAGCTCTCAGTTCTTTCTAGAATAGAAGCTTAAGGAAAAAAAATATAGACTCAATTTGGACTTGCCATATTTACAAGATCATTTTAGTTCCCTTCATCTAACATACGTGAATCCTTTTTATAGAGAACACCTTCGATTCTTTATCACTTGCAGTAAAGCACAGGGCAAAATCCAAGACAGAAGTGATTAATTAGCACAAAAATTGGAAACAATACTTATTATTTCCTTTTACTTTGCTTATGTTTATGAATGGATATATAAACCTCAGAAACATAAAAGCAAATATTAGAACATATATATCCTCCTTTACAATTTGAGAAGAGTAAAATTAACTTTAGTTTTTCCTAAAAGTAAGTTCTCTGCTGTTCTAGAACCTGCTGGAAAGGATATTTTTCTCTTGAATGTTTTATTTGAGAGAAAGGGAGAGAGAAAAAACACATTTTATCACCCCAAAGACTTAGAGTAAAAGAAATGATATCACAAAGCAAAAAATGAATTAACTGAACACTATATAAACTCCAGAGAGCATTTTACAAGTTGAAGAGGGTACAGTACCAATTATACTATTATCTCACCCGACTCTCTGGGTGAATGGTTTGAAAGCCTAAAATTATAGTTGATGTTAGATTTCTTGGCTTCATTTGCAAATTGGAGTCATTTTCTTTTTTTGTGAATGCCATAAACACATGTTACATTGTTTAAGAGTAGCAGTCCTTAGTTTGTTATGATATTTTTCTCTTCTTTGTCCCTGATGTCAAAGGACCTTTTTTCCCCCTAATTTGGCTTGTTGCAAATTGATGTAACGCTGTGTTTCTGAATGATTTGCAATGGTCTTAAGTACCATTTGATCTGAGGCTTTTTGGCATGTCATTTGTTAGGAGACCAGTTCTGGAGAAGGTCCTCAACTGGCCAGATGTGTCATTTTGGAACAGATTGAGGGCCTGCCAAAACACCATTTGTTGCCAGTCCCGGATATTGTAGGGGTGCTCACCACCCTGTTACCATATTTTTGCACGTCTTAACATTGCATAAACAGGCAGCTGTTCTGTATTTAGAATATAAATGAGTCACCAGCTTGCTCTCCCAGGAGGATTTACCTGCAAGAAGGAATGAGGATGTTAACCCTTTCTCAGCCCCTTGCCTAAATATCGTATTTAAATGCACGCTTCTCTCAGCCCATTCAGAAGCAAATCCTTATGCATAAAAAAATCACACCTTTCTTGCCAGTTAGACAAGAGAACCAAAAAATGTGCAGTTTACCACGATAAAATGGAACACATTTCCTTAGCAGTGAAGGCAATAAATTAATCAGCTTATCAACTGAGAGTGAGCAATTTGTGCTGAATTCTTTCTTACTGCTCCTTCAATAGGAGACAGGATTCTCTAATCTCGTAAAGGGCCATGACTTCATTAAGATGGAAAACCTTGTTAAAGGATGTATTGTAAGAGACAGGAAAAGAAAAGCCCTAAAAGTCACTCAGTTGTCTCTCTGGAGCTATTTTCAGGACAGAGATTTTTATTTATTTGGAGAATGACAATTAACCTGGAGACTTGGCCCAACAAAAAGCAGAGTGCTGAAGTGGATCTCATTACAGGACACCAAAGGCAGTTGATGTGACATAATCCACATTTGCAGCAGGTGATTTACATGACGGGCTAGCACAAGCTATGTAATTTTGATTTCAAACAGCTTGACCAATTGATATATATTCATATAAGTAATATGTATGTGGGTGTATTTGTACATGTGTATATATGTACATACACACAAACAGATGCATGTACAGATACACTTGTATATTTGTGCATGTGTGTATTTGTTGTTTTTATCTCTAGGCACACTTAGGAAAGAAACTTATCAGTGTTGGAATATCAAAGAATAGAGAAAGTCAAGGCAGTTAGGAAAACCAGAGGCAGTTGAGGTATATGGTATATTAGTTGATCTAAACTACTTTTTTGAATGTTTACCCTAAAATAGACATAGTCCTTATTTGCTAAACAAATCCAGCATTCTGCAATCTGATAGGGTTGAGTCAGTTCTCCAGGCTTCTCATCTTGCCAGTGGAAGAAAAGCACACACAGATAGATAGGTAACATTTGGAGAGCCAGGCATGCCAGATTTTCGGAGGTTACAATGGAGATCCAACCTGCTGTTCTCCTAATGAAAGGAGGGGAAATTCAGACTGGCAAAACTGCTATAAGGGATATCTCTGCTCCCAATGTCACGCTGCCCAGATGTCGCTTGGCAGGTGGAGATGCAGAGAGAATGAAAATGTAGCCCTGTCTATGTGGGTGCTAGTGCGTTGCAAGAGTGAACAATGAGTCGATCTTCTGAAATGTAATGAAAACAGTGTGGATCTTGTCCATATTCATGTCATAAGAAAGAGTTTTCTCAAAGAGTTCTCACCCCACTCCCCCTCCCAGACTGACACACATGCATGTTCATAGACCATGGGCACATGACTTGTTTCAGGGTTTTAAGCATAACTTGACAATTTATTTTAATGTATTTATACATATATATATATAAAAATATATATATAAAAGCATATATATATATGCTTTTTTCTTTTCTTGAGGAAGATTAGCCCTGAGCTAACATCTGTGTCAATCTTCCCCCACTTTATATGTGGGTTGCCACCACAGCATAACTGACCAGTGGTGTAGGTCCGAGCCCAGGATCCTAACCCAAGAACCCAGGCTGCCAAAGTGGCTGGCCTATTTTGCTTTATAGAAAATAGGATCGTACTACATAAAAAAGTTTTGTACCTTGAGTTTTTATTAAATCTTAAAACTATGTCATGAATATTTCTCATCTTATTTTCCTTACACTTATCTCAGTTTTTAAATCAGATTCTATAGCAAAGGTGTGTGATTATATAGTCAGGCATTTCTCTGTTGAGGAGCATTTAGGTTGGTTCTAGAATATTTTAAGGTGGGCATGGCTATGCTCCCAATAAATATCCGGGAAATTTTATTAGAACAAAGTAAGATTTGAAGTTACCTTTTGCAAGAGAAAGCTAATGTTAACCGTCATTAAGTTTTCTTTTATGACAATTGTTTTTTTCAGTGTTACGAGATGACTTCCGGCAAAACCCCACAGATGTTGTTGTGGCAGCTGGAGAGCCTGCAATCCTGGAATGCCAGCCTCCCCGGGGACACCCAGAACCCACCATCTACTGGAAAAAAGACAAAGTTCGAATTGATGACAAAGAAGAAAGAATAAGTGTGAGTTAAATTAAAATGAATGCCTAGACAGATTAAATATCATCTTAAAATGCATGTATTTTATTATTTTACTTATTGTTAATGAAATTGTAGAACTGTATTTGAATGCTAATTACCATTTACATTGTACTGTAAGGATGGAAAAAGGATAACCCATCACAAAAACTTTGGAATGAGGCTTCAAAGAGACAAAAATTATATAAATCAAGCGTCCACGATATATTAATAATTGCACTAATCTGGATATGTAAATATATCTTTGCAGTACGGTGTTGATGTTTTAGCTCTTTTTAAGATCTCCAAATGCTTCTATTGATCATGCAGTATGTGAGCGTTAAAGTGTAAATGGTGGCCACAAACCATGTTAACGACAACACTTCTTTTTGCGCTATTTTCAAAATCCTAAGAAGAGATAATTTGACGTGATGAGTACTTCAAGCATTTTATACATGAATTCATTTAAAAGTTTAAGAGATGTAAAGTCAAATCAAAGGAAAAATGACTGGCTGGTTCTGCAGTTCAGCTCTTGGAGAAAAATAGTCTGTTTTCAGGGGAAATTGATGATCCGGTCCATCAGTTGATTAATATTCAAATGAAATATCCAGAAAATGGCAAAGAGGTAGAGAAGGGGAATGGCATGCAATTATTTTATTTTTTCGGAGGAACCACTCAGTATTTGCATATATTGATGCAGATAATCTATAGTCAATCTGTAAATCAAAATGGGGGTGAATTTATTATAAGCCAGATCTGGGGACTAGTCTGGGGCCTTCCTTCCCCAAGCAAGGAAGGGCACCAAAGAAGTGGGGTGAACAGAGTGGTTATGTACCATTTTTGAACAAAGAGCATACATCACATATGATAGGAATGTCCCTTTTACAATAGTCACAAGATTGCTTTCCTGGGACAGCAGATCAGTGAACACAGCAGGTCGGTGGTCACAAGGTGAGTGGTCACAAGGTGAGTGGTCACGAAGTGAGCACAGCAGGTCAGTAATTAATCCTTGGTTTAGGGAGAGATGCTTATCCTAAAGGAAATCCCGATATGAAGGAAGTTTCATCCCTCACTTTAAAGGCATCATTGTTGTCTTTGGGCATAGTAAATATTTAAAGCAGATGTACAATGCATGCTCAACAGGCCACGCCAGGCCCTTTTGGAGAAACAGGGTCAGACCTAATTAGTTTTAAGCCAAATAGCTTCTTCATAAACTCCAGTATATCCTATTGCTTTTCATTTATTTATCATATGTGAAGTTTGTAAGTGGGAACCAGTCCACTGAAATAGTAGATAATGCTTCAGCCTTCTGACATTATTCTTAGTATAATTTATATATTAGGCACAGTAATTGAGAGTGAGTAAATTTTATTTGTAATAATGTCTCATTTAACTCAACATATGTGTCATTTCTATTGAAAGTCCATATAGTCTGGGTTTTTGTTATCTTTAAAAATATCTTGTAATGAGGATTTTTTCTTATGTGTACATTGTGACTACATCACAACACAGAACCGGATAGGCCATGTAAGACATCACAACATATATTTATATGATTCCAGCTTGAACTGTGAAAATCTACATTTCCAAGGAGAATTTGGTTTCCAATGGTCTGTGCTTGGGTACCAAACTTATGCAAATATGCTCTTGGTGATAGAGCAAAATCAATGTTCAAGGGTTTCTACTTCATGTTTGTATCATTTAGTTTTTGCTTTGTAACAAACTGCCCCCAAATACAGTGACTTATAACTATTTTATATAATATAGAATTTATATGATAACCACTAACAGTTCTTTGCTCTGGGCCAGCTTGGTAACTTTACTAGACTATCTCATACTTCTGTGCCTTATTTAAGGGTGTGCTGGCAGCTGGATGATCTAGGATAACCTTACATGTCTGGCAATTGACTGGCTCTCAGCCAGGCATCTTGGTTCTTCCCCTCATGGCCTCTAATTTTTCAGCAGGCTAGCTCAGGCTGGTTCCCATGGTGGTCTCAGGGTTCCAACAGTAACAAGAGAAGACAAGTCCCTATGTGTAAGCACCTTTCTTCTGGTGAAATGTTGCTTTAGTTTCATTGGTTAAATCAACTCGTATTGCCAAACTCAACTTCAAAGGAAGGAGAAAAGGCCTCTATGGGCATTTTTATAACCTACCATCCATCATGCTTTACGGCCTCTAATTGAGAACAGGTTGATGGTCTTTTCTTCCCAGGTAAAAAAAAAAGTTGAAAATCTCTTTCTGTGGCATGACAAGTTTTAGAGCCTGAAATATCTCTCATGAGAACATACCTATATGAGTTTTGCTTGCCTATGAAATTAAAAACTAACAAAAGAAAAAGCATATTCATATCTCTTAACACTCAATCATTGTGAAGTTAAGATTGTTGAATTAGATAAACACAAAAAAATGGAAAAAAATCTGTGAGTTGATGATACACTTACTGAAAACTTAATTCTGCTTTAATCTTCTCTTTAACAATTATTATGTTTGTTTATTCAGTCAATAAATGCTTCTAATTCAAGAAACATTTAGGGATCATCTAATAGAAGTCAATAATTTGTACCAACCCATACTCATCATTTAAAAATTTTATTTGTTTTTATCCAACCTGCCCTCCTCTTAAAAAATTATCTCATAAACACAATTAAGTTAAGAGAAAGATAATTCATATTAACAATTGAAATGTAAGCTCCACACAGGCTTAGATTTTTATTGAATCTCAAGTGTGCAGAACATTGCGCAACCCATGGAGGTACTCAATAAACTCTTGTGGAATCCCTCTGTGTCACTTGGGTTTCATTATGTTATCCAAAGAAGATATCTCCTGCTCCTTTCTGATGACAAATGTCAATGACAATTCATTCAACAGAATGTCAGAGTGAAGACCAACCACTGGGATTTAATGGGGGCAGTCACAGGACTCAAAATAGGGCCAGGAGAGAGAGGACGACTGTCTTAAAGAGCATTCTCTAGAAAGGAAGTATGGAGGCTTATATTGAGGATGGAGGGAGAATTTAAGAGAAGAAAGGACACATGCAGAAAAACAATGGAGGGAGAATTTTGTGTCTTCGACAATCGGCTATTTCCTTTAGGAAAAAAATGTGCTTAAAAATTTTTTATTATTTCTTAGTGACCTTTACTTTCCCGTTTCTTTTCTTTTTTTAATTTTCACAGATCCGTGGTGGGAAACTGATGATCTCGAATACCAGGAAAAGTGACGCAGGGATGTACACTTGTGTGGGTACCAACATGGTGGGAGAAAGGGACAGCGATCCAGCAGAGCTGACTGTCTTCGGTAAAACTCTCTTTTGAATTATAGATTGCTATTTATATCTACCTATACTTTTCTTTTAAATATACTTGTTAATACTAAACACCAGGGCACTCTGGGATAGTTACTTATGACTTGTGGTGAGCAATGACGTCCTAGAATTGTCTTGTTTCCATCTTTCAGATGAAATCTTCAATGTAAAGAAAAATAAAACTTTGAAACATTAATTCACATACTTTATTCATAAATTTATAGCATTTTGCCTGTCATCAGAATGTAAAAAATTACTCTTTCTCAAAATCTATTTGAGATATTACATGTGTCCGAAGCTTATCATTCATTCCACTGTGCTGCATTTATGAAGTATCTATTATGTGCAAGACACAAATTAAGTTTTTAAAAAATTAGAGACTGCAGTGCAAAGACATTTCACTTGCTTTCTACTTTAAAAAATTTCAAATTGAGATATTTGCAGTTTTAGTTCACGATAAAAAGACTACTTAGCTGGCTATACACCCACACAAACAAAATTAGAAAAAATAAATAAACCATTTTGTTATAATATTCATATTTCTTCAACTTTAGGAACGAAGGGTTCTTTAGCTGGAGTAATTCAATTGATTAGATCAATGATTAGCTCTGTATCACAGAAATAGAAGAGAAAGTGTGAGGAAGGAGAAAATTGGGGATAATAAAGATGGCGAAGTGACAGAAGTAAGGAATGTACTACAGGACCGCTGTGGAAAATTGAGAGAAATAAAATGACAGAAAACTGGGGAAAACAGGGATCCTAAAGACACTGGAAAATGAAACATTCTTTTAGAAGATATTGAAGTCCCATTCAAGTCTCTGTGTGGAGATAGATATACATATATACACACACACACACAGATGCACACGCACATGCACACACATATATACACACATTCATACAATTTTATACACTATTTTGACTCCTTATTGGGAAGATGATGATTTGGCCCACTTGTATCCTCTTCCTTACCTTCACACTTTCATTTTCCCTTTTTCTCCAATCCTTCCAGTATATTGACTTTAGAGTAATAGTTAATATATGTGTGTGTATATCCATCTACATATATATAGGAGATAGCTATATCTTAATAAAAGATTTCACTGTTGCAGATATTATGTGATTTTTTTTAAGTACAAGAGATAATTGTGATTTTTAAATTACTTCTTTTGTGCCAGTAAAATAATCTTCTGGTTCCATGCATGATATGACAGGATCCTATTTCTGGTCATTACTCCAGAACATGCCTGAGGGTAGCGCCCAAATCCTGCATACATCCTTAAAGAAACTTCTTTTGCAGTTTGGGGTGTGCCATCCCATGATGTATTGGGATGCCACAATGCAGAAAGAGCCATATTTTGATTTCTATTACATTTAGGGCATTAAGGTGTCCTTTATGAATATGAAGCAGAGAGCAGACCTCTCTTTTCAATCCCTCTGAGTACCTAGTAATCTCTGGTAATACTCCTTGTGGATACTAAGCAGCTTGAAGTCCAAGAGAAATCCCATAATTCATTAAAGAAATTGAATAGTAAAAATAACATTGTTCACAATATGCACGTGAATTTCTGTCGTGCAGAGATCAGACAAGTATCAGTTTGCCCTTAAATTTCATGCAGTCATCTTTAAGAGTCTCAGAATGTGCTTCACTCTGTAATGAATAAAATACAGTTTTGCCTGGTAGGATATGAAATTAGTGGTCACTGAACATTAACAGTGAAAACCCACAAGTACATCTATTCTATTTAAAGGAACACTCATCGCTTTTTTTCTGTAACTGCCTCAAGCTTTGGAACAGAAAAATGTTGCATTACAGCAGTATATACTGCCTTCAGAAGGAAATTGAAAGGGTTTAATGTCATTACTCGGCAATTAGACCTACCAAAATGTGACTGTGTTAAGAAATATTTACCCTACTTTTCCTAAAGACATGAGGGGAACCAGAGGAGATCCCTAAACATGTCAGGAGTTACAGGGGAACTTCTAAATTATTTTGAAAATAGCTATAAACCAAAGAGATTGAATTTGTCTAGAGGCATTTCCTCTGGAAGAATTGATTTAGGAAGCTGAGAAACGTTTATCTGATGGTGTAAACTAGTCAGAACTGACTAGGGGGTTATAAATACAATATTAAGTTGAGGGAAAAACTGAAATTCCATTATTGATAAGAAAACAACATCCAAACCCAGAAATAAAACTTAAAAACAGTAGTAATGGTCAAAATCAAGGATGTGACAGGTATTTCATGAAAGATATCCCTTCTGTACCTTGTTTCCCCAATTCTTAGGGAAAATAAAATAACAAGTGTGCTATGTATAATGAATCCTTCTTTATTTTATTTTGCTGGCTTGCATCCAGTAGATGTTTTCTAATAACCCTCCTTATACTTGCTCATTGTTAGGTATTATCATTCCTGACCTAAGGTTTATAAAATTAAAACCGGTTGTATCTTTACCCTTCTTCCCTCTTCAATTTTATTTTCATGTAGCAGCTATTCTGCTTTAAAAAAATCTGCCTACTGTAGCCACTCTATAGCTACAGAAAGTTTTTAAATGCCCTTTGCAACTCAATCTTTACTATAAGATGCATTATATAGAAAAAGCAACTGATGATATTTAATTGTTAAAAATATAATTCACTTATAAATGGCAAGAAAAACAGCGAAAGGAATAAAGGGTCTTGGCCAACACAGTAGCCATCTGCAAGTATTTTGAGTCTATAGTAAGTGGGTTTGGACTTTGAAGTTTTTTAGTTTGAAAATTGCAACTTATATTTTAAAAATCTGCCCGTTAGACAAAGACATGATCAGCGTAACTTAATGTTCAAAATGTTACTCTACCATATCCCATGAATCATTTATTTTGTTTGTTTTTCTTTAATATTTGCTGGCCATAAAGTAACATCCTAGTTAAGTGAGCAGTACCAAATCTAAAAATTAGAAATAAATATCATAGTGTAAATGGACATTGAAATCTATGGCACAGCCTAGATGCCTTCATAAAGAATACTCCCCAGCACTTCGCATAAGTTCGTCCAGTTCTAAAGATCCTGAAGACAGAGAAACTAGAGTCGAATTACATAATGAAATTTCTAATCATGAGTAGATTTGGAATATCTGTTATTCAAAATTTAACAGTCATTAAAAAATAAAAAATAACATGAATTTTTTTCCAAATGATTTTTAAATGTTTATCAAAGTAATACTTGAAAAAAGATTTTATATGTTACATTTCTGATATACATTACAAAACTTACAATGAAATCAGAAATATCTTGCCTCCACTCCTTCTCCCAACACACACACGTACACCAAACACACACACACATACACGTTCCTCATCTTTGAACATTCCTGCAAGCCTGTTTTATCTTTTTCTTCTGGGATTTATTTTCATATTTCTAAATATATGCTTCCTCTGCAGTTTTATACACTATTTTGACTTCCTATTTTGAAAGATGATGATTTGGCCCACTTATATTCTCTTTCTTACCTTCTTTCATTTCCCCTTTTTTTTTTTAATCCTTCCAGTATATAGACTTTAAAAACATTGGTTATATTAATATTCAGAATTTGAGTTATTATAACCATGTAAATCTTAATTAGTATGATGGCATTTCTTTTCGGGCACTGTACTTTTTCTTCCTTGAATTAATAATAAGCCCGTTTTCCCTTTTACCTATGTTTGTCTACACCTGTCATGAATTCTCTTGAAATCTCTAACAGAAGGTTTAAAATCCTCTAAATTCTATTTAGCTGTTAAGTCTACCCTCACTACAGGTTTCCTGGACGCCTCAGAGCTCCTGCCCAGACTGGGCTGGGATGCTGTTTAGGTCTGTTCCAGAAGCTTCATCCTGATATTTATCTTCCCTTTTCTCTAATGCTGGATTCCCTGTTTCCTGCATCCTCTTTTTGTTCTTTTCTTGGTTCACTCCTCTATTCAGAAGAGAGTTTCTCTCCTGCTTTCTGCTTGACTAGAACCTAGAGCACATTTCTTTATTTTATCTTCTAGACCAAAATGCCTTTATTCTATCCAAAACTTAATCGATACTTTAAGTGCTTATAGAATTCTACTGTAAAAAATATTTTTGCTCAAAATATTAAAGTCACCACTCCAATATCATTGAGCTTCCGCTGTTCTTTTTGATAAGTCTATTGTGATTCTGATCCCTATGTGATCAATTTTCTTTCTTTTTTCTCTTTCCAGACTTTTTGTACTGTCTCTTTATCCCAGTGTTCTGAAACGTTTCAATACTATGTTTTGATTCAGCAGTTTTTAATTTTATTGGCAGGACACTTGGTGAGCAATCTCAATCAAAAAACTTCTATCCAAACAAGTGAATGAAATATCCTCTTTATTTTTTCTATTCTGTTTCTCTGTCAAACATATTTTCATTAATTAGATGTTAAACCTCCTAGGTCTTTCTTTTCTCTAATTCTTCTTTATTTAAAGCATCCTGTTCTTGTTTCATGGCTGTTTTAACTTCTCTTATATCTCAGAATTTTAGTAACAGTTTTTTTTAATAAAATTTTTTTGTGATGCTTCCCTGCTTTTATTTCTTCTGAGTTCCTTTCCCACCTCTCAGCTGAATCATTCTGTCTGCTACCCTGGAGGCTTCCTTCAAATGGCCAGTGATTTGTTGTTGTTGATTCATATTTGATTGCTATTCACTAAAAAGACATTGAATACTCTGTGTCTACTGATGGCTTTCCTGCTAGGATAATCTGATTAGGAACTAGTCATTTTATTGGGGAGGAGAACAGAGGTTGGGACTGGTGATATCGATTTTCAGTTATTGGATGAGAGATAATAGTTGACGGCCTGAGTATACTTGAGATATCCAGAGACAAATCTATGAGGGAAGATATCTCAGAACCAAACCTTAGGAAACATTGAAGTTTTATTGATAACCTGGGGCCTTCATTTCAGAATTCAAAACATAAGGTGTTATTAAAATCAAGATGATTTTTGGGAGCAATATAATTCTTTTAGATAATAGTTACTTGCAAACTTTAAAACAGCAAAATGTTTCTTATTTATTCACTCCTCTAAGAAATATCTCTTGAGCACCCAGCACGTGTCAAGCCCTGTTTAAGTGTTCAAATATAGTCGTGAGATGAGTAGACAGGGGCCTGCTCTTGGCTGGACTCTCATGTCATGTTATCAGCAATAACATGAAACTTTGCCTCTAAAACATGGTGAGAGAGGCATTTTTTCCCTCTGAGAACCTTTACCTTTGTTTTTCTTTGCTTCACAGGATGATTTCTCTCAGACAAAGAAAATTCTTGGCAAGAAAAGAAATTAATGCAGTCAGGATTTATTTAATCACATTCAGACAGACTGATCATTATCATTCAGTCTGTTTTAGAAGGGCACAATAATTCACATTCAATGGCTATCATAATCCCTGTCCCCTCATACATGCCCAGTTAAATAAAAGGAGACATACCACGGCTAGCCATCTGACTTCCTATTTAATAGACACCATAGGGTGGCAGGTCCTTCTGGGTCAGCTGAAGTTTGATAAGGTTTACAAGCAGTAGTTACTTCTAATGTCCTTTTATTGCACAGCTTTGGTCTTATGGGACTTAAAGGACTCTACCTATGTAATTATTGCCATAACACTACTTTTATAATGTCAAGCAAATTTTATTTAAAAATTGTTAAGGTTGTCTTAGTAATAGCTGTCAAACCACAGCCATTGCCAATTTTACAGCCATATTCAAAGACTGAACACAGTTGAAAAGAGAAATTTGTCCACTGGGCACTTAATTTCCTTCGTTGTAGGATGAAGAAACTTCAGAGATAATTTGAAGAAACTCAGGAGATATTATGCAACCACATTTCAGATTTATGGTATTTTGTGTTAAATTGACTATTTTGCGTTCTGAATATTATTGACATAACTACAATGAGACTCGGCATTTGATTTTATTACAGCAGCATACAGAGTTGGATTTTCCAGAATGCCAGTTTGGAATTAACTTGACTTGACTACTTGAGAGCTGTACTTAAATAGTACCACACGGCCAAACAACACCACTGTCTCAAGAGAGATTAACCTTGTAAGAAAGTTATAAAGGTGATTCAAATCCACTTAATCTCACATTAAAAAATGTTAATTGCATTGACAAAGACGTTGCCTCTGATCACTTCATGGCTATATAATTAGAGATCAGGCCATTCAGAGGGACTCTAATCTAACTGATAAGCAGTCAGCAAATAGCCCTTGAGATTTCTCCCCCTGTTTTTCACTATGTGATCAGACATAAGGTGATAACATGGAAAAATCAGTGACCTGTTTTTGGCATGCCTTAAAATTCAGTTTGCTGGTTATTCAGTAATTCAAGATGTTTCATATATGATTACTTTAATTGTGCAGAGCTTCATGGGGTACAGACTCCACGGGGCACTAATGTGTATTAAATGTCATCACTTACCAACTTACTGGCTGATTCTCTTATCAACTTACTTTCTAATACTTCTAACTTTACATTTCTCTGCAGATGATTTTGACACAAAATGGTAAACCTCAAGACATGTCCTTGTAATTTTTGTAATTTGTGTCTGAAAGGGGTTCAGCTTTCTATTTGGCTTATGATAACAGTAGACGCCAATATGTTTTCTCCCTGTATAATGTCTTTAGTCTTTATTTTATTTTTATTTATTTATTTATTTATTTATTTATTTATTTTGAGGAAGATTAGCCCTGAGCTAACATCTGTTGCCAATCCTCCTCTTTTTGCTGAGGTAGATTGGCCCTGAGCTAACATCCGTTACTTTATATGAAGGGCATCTGTCACAGCATGGCTTGACAAGCAGTGCGTAGGTCTGCACCCGTGATCCAAACCAGCGAACCCTGGGCCACTGAAGCAGAATGTGCGAACTTAACTGCTGTGCCACCAGGCTGGCCCCTAACGTCCTTAGTCTTTAATATTCATGTTTCTGATTCTCAGATTTTCTGGAAATAAATTCTAGCTAAGAGAACTGGAAAACAACCCTTAGAAAAAATTCTTTTCCACTTAACTAACATTAGGCAAACATGCAGTTTTTAATGTATTATTTTTTGCAGGCAGTTATAATTGCAAAGTAGAAGGTGAGCTTAGTATAATTAGCAGAAAACAATTGGAATAATGAATAATACAATTTAGAGATAATTGCTGGAATGAGGGTTATGGAAATTCTTAGAATAATACTATAAAAGTTGTGACCAAACTTCAATGTATTAGTAAATTTTGGTGTTAGTTTGTTGGAAGGCACAACCTAAGATACTCAGGTATAAAACCCATCTTAATGTGTCATGTATATGCAAATGACTTTGACCTAGGTTGTTCTTTGCATCACCCATTATTTTTCTATCAGTTGAATTACATTTTCCACCATGAGCCAGTATTAGGCTTCGAAAAATTCTATACCACATACTCTCCTGTGGTTGTCTAGTTGCTAAGCTACTCGACTCTGCTTGAGGGCAGAAGGGAATAGAGGAGGTCCATTTCAAAGTTCTCCATCCCTGTTGAGTTCATCAGAACAGCAGCAGGGGGTCCTATATGTTGTTTCTTCTTGAAATTATAAATCAGGTGCTTCCATTTGTCTCCGTGAGAAACAATGGGGCTTAGAACACGTACAATAAACACAAAATCCTCATGGATTTTCTGTCGGTGTCCCCTAGAGGAAAAGACAACTTTACTTTTGTGACAAGTCTAACGTAAAGTTTACCCTTCTCATTAATTATACTCAGATGTTGGGATTTTGTGACTGGTAGCATGTTAAAGGAAGCATACAAAAACTTTGCCTGAAAATTTTCATGTATGTTTTAATGGAACTAGTCTCACATACTGCTATGTAATTTATTCTATGGTCAGCATCATGCCATAAAAATTTTCCATGGTAGATAGATAGATAGATATCTTGAACATTCCACTGACTTAGTAGTTTTTCAGTGTGTATGAATTTGTCACAATTTATCCTAAAATCCTCAATTTTCCAATACTGCCAACATTACTACAACGATCGTATATAGTTCTTATTTTTTGTTGCAGTTATCAATTATCAAAGTTATTGTTCTGTATTGTTTGTATTGCAGAGTGTTTACAAGAAATGATTATTTTGACTCTTCCCCAATCCTCACACTTTCCTTCTTTTTCTTATTGACTACTAATATTGGCATGTCCATCTTGTTCTTGCTTGTAATCGGCATGCATTTAGTCTGTTACCTTTTAAAATAATTTTTGCATTTAATTTCTGATAAATATCTTCATCATGCTTAGGAAGTTTCTTTTGATTCCTTCTTTATTTAGATTTTTTTTAAATCTAAGAGGTTTTCTCTATCTGATATGATCATATTTATTTTTCTTTTCCCCTCTATTTTAAAAGTAGCCCCCTTTTTCTTATTAATTAAGATGCATTTGACTTCAAGTAACAGAAATCTGATAATAATGGATTAAGCATAAGGGGTTTATTTTTCTCATATTTACCATTTCTGTGATGAAAGGAGCAACACACACACACACACACAAACCATATCCATACTTTACCTATCAATCTGTTCCCATTTGCTAAATGGGAACTTGAGAATCTTTCTAGACTTTTCTTCTTCACCATTCACTTCTGATTGATCACTCAGTTCTGATATCACTTCATTCTGTCCCCTCTTCCATATCCCCAGAACCGCTGGGTCAGTCTAAGCTGAAATAATTTCTTACAATAACCGTTTGACCTAATTTACTACTTCATGTTTCTCTTCTAATTCATCTTTCACAGATCTGCCATCACGATCTTTTTCGTATGCTTATTAAAGATGTTGCTTCCTTACTTAAAATACTTCAACCACTCTCTGTCACTCTCAGGGCAGAGCTCACTGTCCTTGTCATGGCATTCAAGGCCCTTCATGTTCTTGCCACTCACTCTCTGACTAGCTTCAACTCCCACCACTTTTCTGAAGAAACCAAGTTGCTGGCTGTTCACCAGCTACCAAGCTGGAAGCCTGGTATAGAGGAAGCTGTATTAACATGCACTGAATGAATGAGTGGAGGAGGGAAAGACTTCTTTCAGCTCACTCATCCATATGCCAGGTCGTAGTACGATACCTCCATTAAAATCAGAGAGGGCAGGAAGGGTCTCCTGACACATCATTTCTCAATGTCAAGTGATATCAACGATGACTTAGCTCTCTTTTAACACTGAGTTATTGCAGCTTTTAGATGAATTGGATGAACATCCCCAAGTGATAGCAAAGAAAAAGTCAATCCCACTTTCTATGCTAATGAGTCATTTTTACTATTAACACTTTGAGCACTCATAAGGAGATACTGATCCTGTTGCCTATTTACTGCCACAAACAATAGCTAACTGTCAACTATGCCGGCACCAAAATAGTAGTTTAGAGCACATGGTGTTCAGCGTTCAAAAGGATAACACCCAATCATTCCATCCAACATAAAGATTTGTTCTGTTTTCAAGGGGGCACACGTAGCTGCTCATTGATTCTGACAACCTAAAATCTTTAGAAGCGACCTTTTTTAAAATAGATTTTCATAGATTATTTCTGATTTCTGCATTAAATAACACTCCATGATAAAGTTCTGTTCGCCGTGTTTTATGGCTTGGGATTTTGGGGTCTCAGAGTACAGACACTTGAGCACACGCAGGTCTGTGTTTTAAAGAAAATTTTGATCCCTACTGTCAAACTCACTGTGAAGAGATTCAGTTGTCTTCCTTCTGAATACCAGTGACTGTTGGCTTTATTGCAGTAAAATATGGCTCTTGCAACTTATGCATTTGCTTTATAAATATAGATCTTTATTTAGTTAATAAAATCATATACTTCCATTCTATACTCTTAACATATGTTATTTGAAGTGGTTTATTTCCCTTAAAGGTTTCTTGCTAAATATATTTCAGTTTTTGTACCACTGTATTCACATGTTTAGGTTGGGTTTGAAACTAAAGTCCTGAGTGATTAAATAGAGCCATATGGCCAGATAAATAGTGTCAACTCCTTATGGATTTCATCTTTCTTTTCCTTGACTTCCCTTTCTACATCAATAAGTAGCAATGTTGGACTTGCCTGTGATTTGCAGACATGTGCTAATAAAAATTTAAACGGTGATTTTTCCTGTATCAGATCATTATCAAAAAAGGAAAAACCTAGACAGGGAATTGAAGCGTTTAGAGATATGTAGAACTTCTTGTTTTATATTTCTCTTGGATGGTAAAATTCTTATAGACAGAGATTTATTTTTCCCTAGCTTTATGTAGAGGAGTGCTAGAATGCAGATTAGCAGTGCTAGGTACAAATTAACTACAAAAGAATAAGGGATGGGAACACTAAAACAGAATAGTAGAGAAATAAAGAAATGTACAAGTTAAGTAAAGAAAAAATGGGCAGATATCTGGAACACTTAGGAGAACATAGTTGGAAGTGGCCCTAGAAAATTATGTATGACAGTAAATAATTTACAATGATTAATAATGTCAGTATTTTTTATTTAAAAAAAAATCAGGTAGACAGTTTTCCAAACGTGAAGTGAAAACGTACGTGGAACTTTTGGGTCCTTGTCAAATGGTAGCCTAAGTGGAAAAACTTAGATAACTCTTATGTGTGAGACCATAATTTTTTTGTTTTTTTCTAGCATTCTTGACGGAATATTAGTATTTGTTTCCTTTTTGAAATTTTCCATCAGTTTCAACTTTTGGTTTTCCCACTCAGAGCCATTGTAAAAAATTGATCATTTTTATCTCTTTCCTTGTTTCTGTGGAATTCAGTTTTCAGATTTTTTATTACAGGGTCCACACGATTTAGCTCTGGAATTCACTGAAGAATCAATTTAATATGTTTCTTTCCAAAAGGTTGTATGGTTTTATATAAAAACTGTAGCACTTTCTGTGTTCCTGGATACTTTATTTTATTCAGTTGTATTGAATTCATAAGGCCTTATCAAGACATCATTGAGATACAGAGTTAGGTACCTATGTACCAGAAATAAACCACTTATTTCCTATGCTTTTTCTGTAATGTCCTTAAATCATGTACAACATTCATTTCATTTTACTGCTTTTTGTTTTTTTTCCCTAAGAACGACCCACATTTCTCAGGAGGCCAATTAACCAGGTGGTGCTGGAGGAAGAAGCTGTAGAATTTCGTTGTCAGGTCCAGGGAGATCCCCAACCAACCGTGCGGTGGAAAAAAGATGATGCAGACTTGCCAAGAGGAAGGTAAGAACATCATATGGATGGGAAATTGTTAGCAACCATTGAGTAATTAGAAAAGAAAAAGACCATCAATTGCACCACCAAACACTCATATCTTAGTGTATTATTTTCGCACGTATGATTTTTGCATACACAAGCCACATATTTACTGTTTTATATACTGAAGTCCCCCAGACTTTTGATGCCATTCTTTCATTGAATTTTCACATAAATGCCTGATCCTCCACTCCATCCATTATGCCCAAATATCAAATATGCTTTCTTTCTCATGGCCCCTTCTAAATTTGGCATTCTGTTCCTGCCGAACTCTTGACTACTCTTCCCAATTACCTCTTTCTACTACTGCTCTGTCGCCATGATGCTTCACTCCACGCTGGATATTGTCTGCTCTCTGTTATTGCCCAGAGCACCACTAACAAAAGGCTGCTGAGTGTAGCTGATTTCAAAGTCTAGAGTAAAGGGGAGATCTTGCTCAACACAATACTAAGGCAGCAAGTAGTTGTCATCAGTGTCCGCATAGGGAATTTCTCATGTAGGGACCTCCTGTCACTTTCTCACTTGCTGTATCTTCATGGAGTCCTTCTTCTCCATCTCTTTTTTATTCATCCTATCACCAAACCCCAAAACCTAATCTCTCAACTCTCTCAGGCAAGTCCAAAAATGCTTGTTGTCTTTTATAAAAATAAACAACATTTTTGTTGTCTGAATCTTCCCAAGAACTTGCCCTTTATGATCAAATAAATCATTCAAGTGTTTTTTTCAATATAATGAGCAAGTCTAGCTTTCAGATTTGTTTTGCCTTAGTCCTACCTTCTGAAACTGCAGCCATCACACCTACTACAGTCATCATCTGTGTAAAATTTCACATCCTACTTATTGTCTAATTTTTTTTTCCTGAAAAGAAATTAAGTTTCGTTCAACTGACTTAAATTGAATATGCTTTCACAGAAGTCAATTGCCTTTTTTTTTTTTTTTTGAGGAAGATTAGCCTGAGCTAACATCTGATTCCAATCCTCCTCTTTTTGCATCTTTTTAACATCTGTGCCCATCTTCCTCTACTTTATATGTGGGATGCCTGCGACAGCATAGCTTGATAAGTGGTGCGTAGGTCCACGTCCGGGGTCCAGGCCTGTGAACGCCGGGCTGCTAAAGCAGAGCATGTGAATTTAACTGCGATGCCACCAGGCTGGCCCCAGAAGACAATTGCCTTTTATGTGATTTTGCCTGCAGCGCTATCAATGCTTTCTTGAATTTATACATTCATCTCAAAAATCTCACTTTTATATGTTCCTAGCTTTATGATACTCTGCTGTCTAAAGTCATTTCATCAACAGCGGTTGTTTCAAATGGACCAAACATTTTAAATAGTCAGTGAGAGGTTCTTTGCAATCTAGAGGAATAAGATAAGTGAAAATTGTAATTCGGTTAATTTTTCAGCCTAAATAGTAGGGAAAGTCACCTCTGTATTTCTTTTGTCACTTTGGTGTCAGACCTCTAGTTTTAAAGGAATGTTGTTGTCAGGAGAAGTTTGTGGATGTGAGGCTCCTCAAGGCTTCTCAGTGGAGAAGCAGGTGCAAAAGCAAGAAGAGGGCATGGGACTGAGTCGTTGGTGTCCATCCTCCATGTATAGTCAATACTTCCCTTAAATTTCACAGCATTTAATGTATAATTTTAACATTTTGATGGGAGGTTAAGAGGTTAATTATATGGTAATATTTAGCCTAGTGTAGCCAAGGATTAATTTTCAATTATTAGAAGTAATTAGCCTTGTCCATTAAAAAAAAACAACTTTCACTTTGGAATAATTTTGGATTTATAGAAAAGTTACAAAGATAGTGTAGAAAATTCCCGTATATCCTATACCCAGTTTCCCCTATTGTTAACATCTTACGTTACTATGAAACATTTGTCCCTCCTAAAGAGCGGATGCTGATACATAACAATTAAAGCTTATACATTATTTCGGTCTCACCAGTTTTTCCATTAATGTCTTCCTCCTGTTCCAGGGTTCACTCTAGGGCATTTACTTGGTTGGATATTATAGGGTGTTTCATTTAGTTGTCATATTCCCCAGTCCTCCTCTGGTCTACGACAGGTTCTCAGTCTTTCCTTGTTTTTGTGACTGACAGTTTTAAGGGATCCTGGCCAGGTATCCTAAAGAATGTTCCCCAAACCTGGATTTGCCTAGTGTTTTCCCATGATAGGGCTTGGTTTGTGGGATTTTAAGAGGAAAGCCACAGAGAGTGCCCTTTTCGTCACACGATATCAGGGGTTACATGATATGCACATAACATCCCTGGTAATCCTGCCATTTTTAATCATTAAACAATATCCATTTGATAAAAATATCAAAAATAGAAAGTTGTAAGAGTGTGTTGCTTTTCAGTGGGTCTATGTCTTTGAATTAAGGTAAAAGAAAACTTAAGCCCAGTTTGATTTGTTCCCAGATTGCTCTAGGCATTAGGTCATAAACCTGACATCTTTAGTCGCTACAATATTCTCCAAAACTTGCCAAATGCATTTGCTTCAAAGTTCAAATAATACATACAAGTCAAACAACAGCATAAAACTGCATGTTTAGATTGTATGATATAAAGGCCCGTAAAGACAAGGTGGAAATTTTAAGAAATCTTACCTCCCCTAACTTCCCTGAAAAGATTTTCATAGGTTTGGCCTCTTTCCTCCTATTACCAGCATGATACTACCACAAGGCTTTGTGTGACCAGCCTAATATTTTTAAAGTATTAAGCAAATGGAAATGCTGTGTAAGCTTTAAATTGTATGTTAGAAAGGCTTAAAACTGGGATCAGTGCAATATAGAAAATGAGGTCAGTATTTTTATCATGATAGAAGCCATGTACTTTTTCTTGAATTCTCAACCTTTCAGTGGTATTTCAAAAAAGCTTATTCATTCTTAGATTTGTCTGCATTAGCATAAGCTTCATTTATGCACAATGAGGGGAAAAGAGACCTCTTTACTTGGTGAGAAATAACAGTGATGACTTTTAGCCAACCATAGCCTAAATCAACAACGTTGATTCTATTACATTATTTAGGTCTCAGACTAGGGAGATGGCCATTGTTCTTGTGTAAGCAATTGTGCGGAGTGGTGTGGAGGATGACATTTCTTTGGCTTAACATTTAATGCAGTTTGAATAAGGTTTGTGTAGTGGTTCATGCTTAACACATTTATAGTAAAGCTTTGTAGGGTAGCTGCATAGCCTGTAATTACTATGTAAGTAATATGTGACTATTTTTCTTTTGGAGACAAGAAAACCTTTTCAATTCAAGTTTAAATTTATGAAATGCAATGATAGCTATTTAAACCTTAAACGCTGAAGAAGCTATCTGTGCCAACCTTTCAGTAACCAGAGATGAATTAAGGCAGTATTTTTTCCTTTACTGTGAAAATATTTTTTGAGTACCCGTGTGCCTCTCTGATTTAGCCTTAAACTCCTGACCTTTCTCAGTAACTGTCTTTAATGAAATTACAACATACACTTGATGACTTGTGTTAAACACATTTTTTGATTAGATGAATGTTTTGGTGAGGTTGGAAAAGTAGCAATTCCCAAGTCTAACAATAACTCTGCTGCCCAACCAGGGAAAAGTTATTTACTTGGACTTTTTCCATATGGCAAAGGGACAAAATAAGAAGGAGCCTTCATTTCAGACATTCTACTGTCAATTGTTAATTGCTTGCAGATACTTCTGAAGATACTACTATTTCACAATTGAAGATTGCAGGAAGAAAAACAAAGTCATTGCTTTTTTTGTGACTTTCAAGTATCAATATTTTTTTTTCCAGCACGTCTCAATATCTATGTGCTCAAATAAATCAACACTAACTCATCTATTAAGGGCAAGAATTTTACAAACCAGTATGAAAATAAAATGGGTGGGGGAACAAAATGAGGAGATAAGGGGAAAGATGTTTTATAGTTCATAATGATTGTTTTTCAAAAGCACATGTTTTTAAAGCATAATTTAAATTATAGAAAACGCACTTTTAGATTTACCTACATTAATTAAGTGCCTAGTGTATTTATAATGCTCACTGCTAGTCTGTAAAAAGAAGTCATTTTAAGCAAGGTAAATATGCTGTTATTGATTCTTTACTTTTTATTTTATGTTAATCAGATTGAGTGATGTAGGAAAGTATTTACATACTGAATAAATTGAAGAAAGTTAAAACTGAAGAAATCCTAAGTTCTTCCTTGGGTGTTATATCATTTTTTTCTCAGGCAAACCTAGCACTTTTTGCTAATTAGTGCTCTTTTGATGATCAAATGCCCTCAACACATCTTTTCACAAAGTGCTTCGTGTGATCGAAGTTGCCAGTATTTATAATATCTAGGGCAATTCTTCCTCTTATGTTCTTTCATAACATGGGGTTATTGTATGTTTTTGTTATACCAAAAAGATATATATTCTGAAGCTCTATGAAAAACATCATGTATTAATATAAAAGCAACAGAATATTATAATTTATAACCAAAGAAATAAAAATGAAATTGAAATATACTAACACTACAACGTTCTGTTCAATCTAATATTAGGGAGCAGGATAAAAATAGCCCTTCTCAGAATCTGGATAAGAAATAGTGTGATTTCTTATCTGAGTTTGTCAGTACAGTTTGTATTTCAGTTAATTATTAGCAGTCTTTTAAAGGACTGTAAATAGGAGATTTAACATCCTTCATCAATCATATAATTTTCAGTATATCACCATTAGTTAGTCCACGATAATTTTTATTCCATTTTTATTTATTTTCTAAACTAACTCTAAAGTGACACTAACTTCCTCAATAAGGATCTAGAGTAGAGAAAGGAATGCTCATAAAAGCTTGTCAGAGAAAATTAGAAATAAAATATGCCATTTACATTCTTATGTATGCCTGAGAATTCTAAATGCAGTTGATGGCTTGCACATAGAGGATATAATTCATGAATATTTCATAAAAATAGGAGAAGGACTAGAGAAAAAGAATTTCAAGATACATTGTGCAAAATCCATCAGTTTTTCTGAACTTACTGACAAATTCCTTTTTCTAAAGTGCAAGTCTATTTTAAGAGAGACTGTTAGAGTTCTTAGTTCCATGAAATGTGAGATTCACATAAATACATGACTCCTTATGAAAAGGAATGGAATAGAACCACTTATAATTCCCCTTTTTTTGCGGCATTTTTCCGCTAAGTGGCTTTTTCCACTTAGCCCTGGGCAATGTTCTTGTATTAATTGTTCGGAAGCTCCATTGTTTAGAGCATGTGCTCCTGGGATGCAGAGATGCTGATCAGGTGCTCAGCCATCCTGCTGAGAAGATCGGCCTTCTTCACATACAGTGTGAGCTTCAAGGACATGTAGTAATTTGGGCTTCTGGTAAATAACCACGCTGATTAGGTTGGCTGGTCAAGATTGGTCAATTAAAATGGTTTTTGAAAAAGGAGGAAAAAAACTGAAAGGAGGAGAAAAGCCATGTATATAAAACATTGTACGTGGCATCTGAAAAGTGAATTGATACTGAAGATTCAGAAATATAAAGAAAAGTGTAAATGAATATTCTGTGATTTTTCAGCTATAGAGATGTCTTAGCCATTTCTGTCTGAAAAAATTAGAACCTCATGGACAATTACTCCGGGTTCTTTTATACAGCTACCAACAGCATAAAGAATATTTAGGCCATTGTCAGGGGTGGTAGACTTTAGGCTTGTTCTGACACTGATCGTTTATCAGTTTAGTTATACTCCCATGTTCTGGAAATCATGTTCGACAGATTTCTCTACCACTAACTAGGAGTGTGACCTTGAACAAGCTATTTAAAGTCTGTGTTTTACATCCTGAAAATATAGACTAGTGATGCTGTGGGACTAATGATTAACCTATACTTTGACTCATTTGTACAGGGTGAGTAATTATGCCATCCATTCTAACCCAAAGAGTTATTAAAATGATATAACTAATTCAAAACACTGTACAATGGCTGCACATAACAGGTGCCCTAGTTTTATAAATGCAACTGATTGGTGGTATTTATTAGTTATATAGACAAATACATGGAAAAAAATAGTTAATGCTGAAAAATTTAAAATTTCTAATTCTTATAGAATAGTTACACATTCTCCTTTCTTTAGCCAATTGATTTCCATAGAAACATATAAAATACTATAGATGTCAGTTTTGCTTTTAAATCATATAGATTTATTTATACATTTTGCCAGCCAGTTTGCCAAACCCAAAAGTTGTCACGCATTTTTCTACCTCTGTGGGATTGTGCATGGTCCAGATATTGTTCCCTCTTCCTAATGCAATAAGACATCTGGGTTGCGACCTTCAAATTTTACACATTCTACTGTATCATTTGTCTGCTAGTAATAAGAAAACCACTTTTATAAGAAGGTGATGTAACGATAAACCCAAATATTTTTGGAGAACTTCCTATTTGCCATGCAATCTTCTAAGTGTTTTTTTGCCTACGTTAATTCCATTGTTTTAAAGGACAGTGTTCCGGTGTAATATTACTCCCATTTGAGGTATGTGGAAACAGAAGCTTAAAGAAGTTAAGTTTTCTAAGTCTGCACTAATATGTGTTAGGACTAGGACTTGAGTTAGAATCTGTTGAACATGAAACCTGTACTTTCAACTAATGGGCTCCACAATTAGGTGGTTATTAATTGTTGATGAACTTGAGTCACTTACAAATTTTGTATTTTGGATAAAATTATAGATGATCAGTTAGAAAAACTATATTATGAATAACTTTATAGGACTACTATATAGCATTACTGTTAAGGGTAATTTTTAGACCAATTTCTTAAGCCACGTATGAAATGTCCTGCTGTTTTGAAAATCTACACTTGGACCAGGTCAAGGTTACCTTCTTGGAAGCTGAAGATATAGATTTTGTTTACGAACAGGATTAATTAGCAACTTTCAGTAGGATGCCAAAATGGTATTTTTTCTGTGTTTTCATCAAATAGGTGCTAATAGTTGCTGTTATCACCAAACTAATTGCCACCTAGGGTGGGGAGTACAAGTGGCTTCGTCCTGTGACCACATTGGCCCATCTGTTGAGAATCTCAGCTCAGAGACAATGCAAGAACTGGCATCCAATTTGGGCTCTGGCCTGTGGTCAACTAACAAGCTGGGGCACACTTGGAATATGAAATGCCTTGAAGTCAGAGATGCTCTGCTGTCCATTAATTGGCAGCTCTTGCATTGTGTGTGAGCAGAGCCAAGACCAGGTGCCAGTTTGCAGAGCAAAAGGATCTGCCTGAGTGCCACCTGTCATTGGCATGTGGGTATTGGCCAACTAGGAGCCACAGCAGGTGTGCTTCTTCCATCAAAGTGTGGCATGTTAGAGCGTTCAGCTGGGCTGAAGTTGACACTAGGGCAACATTTTACTTTAGCCCAAACTGTAGGACAAGCCAAAGACTTACCAGGAGATAGTCACCACAGCACACTGTATCCCACAGGCGTCTATACTGGATATTTACCATTAGAGTTGCTCTCTCTCATACCTAGGTTCTTATCTTGACTATAAACAAAGTGTATAAAAGGAAAAGTTATTTAATTGACTACCTTACCCCAAATCCTTGCCTTCATAAGAGTTTGTGATTAGAATCACTTAGATAATTTTTAATCACCCAAGGTGTTTTCCTTAAGATATATTTCTGATTGAATTGTGTTGTTATTCTTATTAAGTTGAATTGTGATGTGGAGCTGCCAGGTAAACCAGAATTCCCAGCTCTGCCAGAAGTCGTCATGTTATTTTCAACAATATATGTAAAATGTCTGAGCACCAGAGTCCACATCGGCAAAAGGTGTAAGTTGGGATGGATACCTTCTTGGCTCCTTTAAATTCTGAAATGGTACGATTCCATAAATGGCAACAACTCAAAACAACTTGAAAAGTAAGATAATACCTTTTTTATAGGAAAAAACCCCCAGAAATTTGAAATGGATGGGCCTAAATAGGAAAAGTAAAATTACCCATATGCCCATTACCAATGACTACTTTTTATGTTTTACATATATCTTCTCAGATTTCTATGTGTGTATGGGCATATTTTTAAATTCAATTTTTTTTTTTTTTGAGGAAGATTAGCCTGGAGCTAACATCCATGCCCATCTTCCTCTACTTTATATATTGGACGCCTGCCACAGCGTGGCTTGAGTGGTGCGTATGTCCACACCCAGGATCTGAACTGGCGAACTCCAGGCCACCAAAGTAGAATGTGCGAACTTAACTGCTGCGCCACTGGGCTGGCCCATAATTCAAAATTTTTCTTAACTCTGAATGTTTATTTAGGTTTTTACAGGAAAAGCTTAGTACTGATTCAAAAAGAGTTTTTATTGTATTTTCCTTTCCTATAAATATAATATTAATAAATTATATTTACATAGTGCTTACTCTATACCAGATCCTACTCTAGGCATTTTATGTTAACACATATATCCTTAGGTGAATCCTGTGATGTAAATACTATTATTATTCCCATATTAGAAATGAGAAAAAATAAGACTCAAAGAGGATAAATATGATCAGGTCAGTCACCTAATGAGGGATCTAGGGTGTCTGACTCTAAAGTCCCACACTCTTATCTGGAGGCGCTGGGTGGGAACAACTTCTTTCCATTCACCACTTGGGATTGAAGACTTGGAAAATGCAGCTTAGCATATGCTTGCCTGGAAGTGTCACTTTAATCAGATAGTCACAAAATACATCTGTGTAATAAAGTACGTATTAAAGATTTTACAATCTTTATCATAATGACATTTATTCGTAATATATACAGCCGTTATATCATATCAAATAAAGTTTACATCTTTTAAAAAAATTATCATTATTTTCCACTACATTGAAACAAAATTTAAAACAGCTCTATCTTTATTCTCAGAATATTTTAACTTATGTTCTTGTGTTCTTCTCCTTAACACATCAGGAGGGAAGGAAATGCTTGCTGACAGAATTAAATAGTGTGAGTAGGATATATAAATCTAGAAGTGTGAACTCTTCTAGGGCATCAGCGGTGTACCTCATCTTTTCATCTTCATTGCCTAACAATGCTCAGGCCACATTTGAATTTACTAAGAGAGTGGTACTTGATATTTTCTTGATAGTGTTTGATTATTAACAAGTCCATGGACAGTTATGAATTGCCAGGCAGGACTGAGTTCTACACTTTGTGTTTCCTACAAATGTGGTTTATTTTTTATTATTATTATTTCCTATAATAGCCTCTCTGGGAAGGATGCTGTTTGACCCAGTTATTCAAACCAACTGGTAGGAATTGAAAGAGAAAGGGAACAAAAAAATAAAGAAAAACTTGAGACGCAGTTTATTACAATGACATGATGAATGGGGGTTACATATTTGATAGTGTGTGAAGGAGATACAATTGTCAAAGGCAAGAGATAAGAGAACAAATACTTTCAAAGCATTTTAAGAATACTCACTACTCCACGACAGTAGAATCAGTTACTGGAGAAGTCTACTTTACTTGGTACATGGTATCAACTCATTGGAGCTTCATTCTAAAAGAGCATTTTTAGGGGTGGGGAGTTTCCAGTGAGGCACAGTGACCCTTTGCCAAGAAATTAAAGTCCTAGAAGTTTCTTCTGAGAAGGTGATTCGTCATATAGATCCATGGGGTAGCCTTATGGTAAGATCTCAGTGTGAAAATTTTGCTAATTATTGTGATGTTCACAACTGTTACAATTACAAAGGTTATTATAATACCTTTTCTTTCATCAAATTATAGGCATTTGGAGCCTTTATTAATAATATCTGGTTGAGGATTCTGTGTCATTGCAATTTATGCAACAAATGTCACTTGTTATGAAACGTATGTTCAGTGAAAACTGTAAATATTCCTTTGTTAATCCATATTTTCTAATACTTTTGTGCAAATATTTACAACATTAATAACAGAAACAAAAAAGTCAATCAAGACTCTTACCTTTATTTTTTTCTCTTTTTTTTTGTGAGGAAGATTGGTCCTGAGCTGACATCTGTTGCCAATCTTCCTCTTTTTGCTTGAGGAAGATTGTCACTGAGCTAACATCTGTGCCAATCTTCCTCTGTTTTATGTGGGATGCCTCCACAGCGTGGCTTGACAAGTGGTGCTAGGTGCATGCCTGGGATCCAAACCTGCGAACCCCAGGCCGCTGAAGCAGAACGCACGAACTTAACCACTATGCCACCAGGCTGGCCCCAGGACTCTTTCTTACCTTTATTTGAGAGATTTTATAAAAAGAGAGAAAGAAAATATTTTGAACATAATTTATAGTAAAATATCAGTAAATCTCAAAGGAATAATTAAAACCTGCAATATAGACCAATAAAATACCATATTTCAAGAATTATTTCAAAAGTAATCACACACTTTCATTGAACATTTCTATATGGTGATAACCCAGCAGATAAACAAGATGAGTTTGTTTCAAGGATTTTAGTAGAAAGTCTGAAGTATGTATAGCATTAATTATTGAATAAGGCAAACTATATGAAAACTATGATATATAAGACTCTTTAGGATTTGAGAAAATAAAGACTACTCTATTCCCATGTGACACTAGAGATGAGTCTGAAAGGGAGAATAGAATTTCTATAAACTGAGCTACAAAAAAGACTATTGCAAGAGATGGAAGCAGGATGCAAAAGGTCTGATGGTGGAACGTGTCGGCCAATGGCTAGTGGCTCAGTTTGCCAGGAGCCGAGGCAAGTGACACTGAAGGCAACAAGGCTAGTTGAGGCTTTACTATGAAAACCTCTAATTCCAAGTAAAGTTTATACTGAGCACACTATGGAATGGAGATTCACTAAGCACATTGCCTAGAAATGTATCTTTGTCTTTATATTTAGAAAATTGATTCTTGTATTTATTTACAGGGTAGCTTGGAGTAGAAAAAGGTCAGAAGTAGGCCCACCTGGTAGGAAGTTGTTTAAAAGGTAGTTAGGGGATTTCTTTGGGGTATATCCTGTGAATATACAAACATGGACATTAGTACAGGTGACGATACAAAGAAAAGAGTTTTTTCCAATTGGAAATTGTATGTCAGAGCTCATGGGAAAACAAGGACTAAAAGTAACGTTGAGGTTATTAACTTGGGTGCCTGGATGAAAGGTGTTGTCTTTAATAAATAGAGAAGTCAAAAGATTTGTTTCACCTAATCATTTCCAACCATATAATAATATTGTATGTCACTGAATCCACGTTAGAGTTTATTGTGGGATCCAAGAGTACTTTTCTCTGAGTTAAGGAGAAAAAATTGCCAAATCAACTATGATATGCCATCTGTGGAAGATGATTTCTAATTTCAGAGATGTTAAAATATGGAAAATGTGTATCTTAAAACTAACGATGGGAGTCATAGCTAATGTTTCTAAGTGCTTTACATGCAAATAACTCACTTAATCTTCACAATCGCCTCACGCCACAGGGATTCTTATCGTTCTTATTTTACAAATGAAGACCCCAAGCAGGGAATTTAAACCATAGAAGGGCATTTGAATCCAAGCACTCTGGCCCTCAAGTCTACTCTCCTGACTACCATGCTAAGATCATTCATTTTTAAAGGAAATTAGATTTAAAAGTTGAGAAAACCTCTAATTTTCTTGAGTGCCCACTGGTTTCATGCTAGAGGATTACGCAGTTTATAATTAGTCTTTCCCACAGCCTTGGAACATGAATCCCTTCTTTTAACAGAGGAGGAAACTGAAGCTTAGAGCCAATGCGCAGCGTGCTCAAGGTCACAGCGCCCGTGGGGAGCAGAGTCGGGTTCAAACTCTCTGACATGAAAAAGCTTGTGCTCATTTCCCATTTTGAACTGGAATATGCTTCATTCCATGTTTTACTCCACAGCTCTTGGGTTTTTTGTTTGTTTTTTGTATTTCCGTGTAACTAAGAGAAAGTAGTGTTAATCTCATCCTTATGGTGATTATTTCTCTATCTCCCCGGCTCCCTTTGCTGTATTTATCCTCAATCTCAAATATCCAGCCCTGAGCCTGACATGTGGCGCTCACCAGATAAACATTTAGTGCAATAGTTCTCAACTGGGGCCAATTTTGCTTCCCCCATGTCCAGAGAGACATTTGGCAAGAGATCCTTGATTGCCACATTTGGGAGATTAGGTGCTACTGTCATTTAGTAGGAAGAGGCTGACAATGTCACTAAACATTCTGCTATGCACAGAACACCGCCCACAGCAAAGATAATCTGGCCCCAAATGTCAATCGTGCCGAGGTTGAGAAACCTTGATATAGTGGAAAGGATGAAACTAGACATTGCTCACCTAAATGTTATTTTATATGACTTTTTTTTAATGTTAAGGCAAAAATAATCGAATATAATTGAGAGAAAGAGATTTTCAAAGATAATAATGTTTTCTTATTGCCTTTGTTATGAAGGTTATACCAGTGAGATGGACAAATGATACCATGACTGAGGTTGATATCATTGAACACAAGAAGAAGCCTCTTTGGTTCACTAATGACTTGAGATGAATGTATATTTTTGCATTTTTCTAGAATATATGAAGCAAGGAAGTTTTCTTTATATTCCTTGCTCATTAAATAGTTGCTGAATTGATAAAACTAGTTAAGAGTGTCTTAATTAGAGAAGTGTCTGAACTTTCGTTTTCAAATAGACCTGCCAACCCACAAGTTAGGTGGCACAGTAAATGATGACAAATGCCTCTATGCAGCTGTGTTGAATTTCTAAATTATTGCTTAAGAACATTTCATGAAGAAGTCTCTTTGGGAAGAAGGAAAGAAGAGAGAGCCTCTTGAATTTTCCACAGCACAGCCCAGGATGGACATCCCTCTGACTCTGTGCCCCTGCCCGCCCTTGATAACTCAGCTAGTGCTCACTTTGAATACTGAGGAAGGAGACTTCTTGAAGTTTGTCCAGCAAAGACCACAAAGCCACTAAATAGATGGCATGTTCATAAATCCATTTTACCCAAAATTTGCCCTCCTTTACTATACAGAGTTCATTCATGACCCCGGAGTGCTAGACGAATGGGAGCCGCCTGTCAAAGAACTTCTGGTCTGAGCTTTGAGTTTCTGTGGATGCTTATGGATTTAATTCCTAACATCCTTTTCTAAAAGGACTTCAAGTTGGGATTAATTTCTAACCAAACAGACAACTGTGAGATATATTTACTTTTCCAAATCTGATGTTGCAATTCCTAGTCCTATTGTAAAACCAAATCGTCTTAAATGAATTTAAGCCAATAAAATAATTCTTTCTAAATTGGAGGATAATGTAACCTGCATCCACCATGTTATGTGTTCCAATATGAATTAAGTGTGATATGTTTGGATTTATTACCATAAATTTTCATGTTCTAATTAGTTGAAAAACATTGCAAATAATACTTGCAATATTTTTTAAAGTATTTGAAAATAATACATTTAAGGGATTGTGGAAATTATTTTGTTTGAATAATCTATTAAAAGCTAGTAGAAAAATTACCATAAGGAAGGTTGCATACTAAAGACAGCAATAGAAATAATTAAATATTTCTTTCTGATATTATGAACCAAAGGCAAATCCTCACATATCTAGAATGGTTTGAATTTGACCTTATATGTGTATGGATGGAAGTAGTACATGATTTATTTATACATACACACACACATACACACAATCACATTTAATCTCTAAACTTTTAAGAGGTTTACATTTAGTGAAAAGTAGAATAACTATGGGGTGATACTAAAAATTCTCTGCAGTTTTCAAAGCAATAACGTAATTATCAGTGTTAAGTCAGTGCCCTATCTGTACATAATAGCCCCCCCAAAAATAATAGTCTAATACTAAAAAAAAATACTGTTTGTCAGGAATAATGAATATCATGCAAATAATAAAAGAATATAGTTCTAATTATAAAATTGTGGTGTTAAGCCCTTTGATGTTAATGTTTGATATTAATGAAGGATTATCAGTGATGAAAGATATGTATAATTTTTATCATGTAGTTTTTATCTTAATATTAATTTTTACCTTAAACTTTCTGGACCTCACATTTTTATTGCTGCTGTAGGTCAATCTTGAATTTCTTTATCTAGGCAACAGGTGTACATGTGGTTTCCAGGTTAAACCACAGAACAGGGATAGGTGTGAGCAAGGCTGTTCTCCTTTGAAGTATAGATTGCTCTGGGGCCTTGTGCAATGTGGTCTTAATTGTGGTGATAGTCGATGATTGGAAGGAATTGAACACAGAGAAAATGCTTTGAAATGAAAAATGATAAGTAGAAGGTACAATTTAAACAAACCCAGAGTCAAAGTTCAGGGAGCTAAAATAATGTGATTCTTAAAGCTCAAAATATGCCCTGTGTTGTCCACAGCCCCTCCATTGTACACTTGGTGTTTTGTTATCAGCAGTTTGATACTGATGAAAGGATACCCGCTTCCTCTTTCTGCATACATATAGCATTCGTTTATTCCTTCATGATCAAATTGATCTTGAGTGCCTACTAGGTTCAATTCACTGTGAACAACAGTGACATGGCCATGCCTTTATGGAGTGTAAAATCTGGAAGAGTCAGTATACTAAACAAATTAATCTTGTGTCAAGATGAGCAGAAGTAGTTGGCTAAAGAGAGAGAGAGTTGGAGAGGTACAGAGAAAATTCCAGATGTGAGGACGCAGCATATGCAGAGAGGCAGAGGCAGGAGAGAGCCTGAAAATTCTGGAGTATAGTTGAGGGCTGGAGTGTAAGGGAGACAATGGTGCAAGAAGGGCCTGGAGAGGTGAGCAGAGACCAGGATAGGAAGGATAGGCCAGGTCAGAAGTTTGGACTTGTCTCTAGAGAGCCAGTCAAGGGTAAACTGAAGCATTTATTAGGCTACTGTTAGTATATAAAGAAGATGGTGAGCTGTTAATACATAATTGGTGTTTTGCCAGGCAAGTGCAACAGAAGGGCAGTGAAACAAGAAAAGTGAGGATATTGGCAAGCAACTTATGGACCACAGAATCTAAGGATAAAGAAAAAAATGATCTTACAAAGGGTTGATAGAGAAAAACGGAGAAAGAAGTTCAGTTTGTAAACTGATTAACAGAGTAGGAAACATCCGAGTTATGGCAGGATCAGACACTGGAACTTCAGATTTCAAAAGCAGAGCCATTCCAGTTGAAGACAGTGTCCAGGATCTTGCTCTGAGACAACGGCCGAAGGGAGATGGAGACGATATCACTGAAGGAGGAGACGTGAGTGCAGTGAGGGGCAGCTGTGGAAAATCCCAGGTGACAATTATTGGGCATTTACTACATGCCAGGTTCAGGGGTCAACACTCTAAATATATTAACCCATTTAATCCTAACAACGGCCCTATGAAATAGTTCCTATTAATTATCATATTTTCTAGAAAGGAAGAAATTCTAAAGCTCCCATTTGAAAACTGGATGGCATGATTCCTATTCAATGGAATGAGGCTTTGTTTTGCTTTATTTTCATGAGAGAGGATAAGTAACTCATTTAAAAAATATTTATTGAGGGGCCTGGCCCAGTGGTGTAGTAGTTAGGTTTGCACTCTCTGCTTCAGCAGCCCAGGGTTCACGGGTTTGGATCCTGGGCACAGACCTACACACAGTTCATCAAGCCATGTTGCGGCCAAGTGCCACATACGAAATAGAGAATGATTGGTACAAATGTTAGCTCAGCAACAATCTTCCCCAAGCAAAAAGAGGAAGATTGGTAATAGATGTTAGCTCAGGGCTAATCTTCCTAACCAAAAAAAAAAAAAAAATATTGAGTAACTACTCCATGGCAGGACTAATTGTTTGGAATGGCAGGGAGGATGCTCCCCACTTCCCCTCTTCCCCCATGCTTGTGTCAACTGTCAGGAAAGAGCCAGATTTCCATTTAAGCATGGAGGTGAAGGTAAAAATCTGAGAATGATAAAGGTTAAGGAAGTTTTACAAATTAGCAAACAGGTAGTTTAGAAGGCACATTGAAAAATTTTGTGAGAGGTATCAGAAGAAACAAAGCTCACTGCAGAGGAGGTGAAAAATGAAAGAATAAGATAACAGGTGAAGGTAGAAATGGGCGGTGACCAAGGACAGCAGGCTGTGATCTTCACAGTTGTTCACAAATTTGCCAAGAGAGTTAATCCCTGGTGTCCCCACTGTCTGTCATAGGAGGAGAGACGAGGGCACTGAAAAGACAGCCACAGCTTCTGCTTTGGGCTGAGCGGGGTGCTTTGGCCTCTCTGGAAGGGCTCAGCTGCAGTTGGGTATAATTGCCCAGGTCCAGAGAGAGGCTCTGGTTCTGAGGTGGTGGGTGTCCAGGATCTCTGGCAGTGGTCTTTTGGGCCTGCTTACCCAATTATCTGAAATCTGCATGTCATTATGTCAACTGTTGTTATCCTATTGTGGGTATTTTTAAACATCTTTTTTGCTTGTTTGTTTTCTCTTAGCTTTTTAGTTGGAAGATGCCCTGTTCTCTCAGCTGTGCGAAAGGGAGACTAGAGAAGGGGTTTTCCATCGACGGGTCAGGCTGACAAGGAGGGAGCCACACAAGGATAGCATTTAGGAAAAGCTAAGAGAGTCTAAAATAGTATTGGTTAATTAAGACAGAGTCAAAATGCTGCCATATTTCAGGTTTCATTTTGGCTTTCAGTAGGGCCTTCTAGAACAAAACAGCAAATTCTCTTCAGAGATCACCTTACCCCCTACTATTTCCCCGCAAATTTAATCTCCCAAGATTTTTGTTTCCTTTCCTTTTACAATGAATGTTACATTAATTTTCTTTCTTTGGTGTTTTTTTTTTTTTTTTTGAGGAAGACTAGCCCTGAGCTAACATCTGCTGCCAATCGTCCTCTTTTTGCTGAGGAAGACTGGCCCTGAGCTAACATCCATGCCCATCTTCCTCTACTTTATATGTGGGATGCCTGCCACAGCATGACTTGACAAGCGGTGCCATGTCCGCACCTGGGATCTTAACTGGCAAACCTTGGGCCGCTGAAGCGGACCATGCGAACTTAACCACTGTGCCACTGGGTCGGCCCTTTAATTTTCATTTTTAAAAGGTTACCTGTCTTTCATGCAGCTCAGATGCGCTGCCCAGAAATGCTTGTGACCTGAACTCTGAAAGACTAGGTAAATATTCGTTCACCCAAAGTCTAAACATTAGGCTGCATTGTAATTGTAGATAAAAAGAAGAATGTGATGCAGGTTAGCTATAGAATATAAAAACTTGACTCAGTATCCCTTTGCCAGCAAAATAATGGTCTATTGTGCTCATTTTCGGGTCACAGACCTCAACTGTGATTTAAGAGCTTGATGTTAGGATATACCTTAAATGTTAAATATTAAGAAAATATCACCTGGTATTTAGGTTGCCAAGAAGTGCTTACGTGAATTTCAATAGAGTTTCAAGTGTTGTCTGTGGAAGGATTTTGTTTGAAAAATAGTAAGCAGATATTGCCTTAGTTGTATATTTAGTTGTGGGTCCTTCTAGTTGAGCTATGTGGGACGCCGACCCAGTATGGCTTGATCAGCCGTGCTAGGTCCATGCCTAGGATCCGAACCGGTAAAACCCCAGCCTACGGAAGCAGAACGGGCAAACCCAATCACTCCGCCACGGGCCTGGGCCGCTGGAATGCCCGTTATTGCAGACCTTTTTTTTCTGAAAGAGTCTAAAAGGTGTAGCATGATCTTCAGCTGTTTGGATTGAGTGCAACTTTTTGAAAATTGAAAACAAACTTTTCAAGTCTCTCTCAAAGGAAAAACACATTTACTTGCATAGACATTAAATGTTTTCAGGTTTCCTAGTTTTTACTGTTGGCCAACTTAATGATTAATAAAGCAGATACGTAGTAAAATTTCAAGTGCTAATTCAAAACACTTGTTCTAGAATTGGAGCCAGACATCCCAGAGCAAGAAGTAGTAGGTGATTTCAAAAACTAAAAATGTTGAGAAAATAAATTTCCTTCCTTGAAAAACAAAGGTGCTTGTGAGATGCGAATGGCCATTCAGGAAGTTTTATTGTGTAGAACCCTCTCGTAATTCAAACAGGGCCAAGAGATACACAGGCTTGAACTAAACATGGGAAAATTCCACTTTATAATAGAAATTGTGGTGTATTTTCTTTCATTCTTTTCTCCTCCCAAACTGTAAACCAAATTGTAAAGCCATTGTGGAAGGCTTGGAGGGGGAGGTCCCTAAATTACCTGAGTTATATTCACAAAAGCGAGGAAATCATGAGGAATTTCTACCTTAGAAGCTTAACAAGGATCAGGGACTGCAAAGTATGAGAAATGTATGAAATGTGTTTATGTTATAAAATTTTGCCAGTTTTCAAAAATCTTGTTTGATATTTTCAAAGTAAATTTAGATTTACAGGAAAGCTGCCCACTAGCTATGAAAGAAGTTTTCTTGAGGAAGAAGAAATAAGTTCGATTTTTTCATGTACATTTGGGAGTGATTTTAGAGTATAGTATTCTGTTCCTTAAAAAAGGAATAATATTTTCTCTTTTGAAACACTTACAAGGTTATTCATTAAATAGATCACACACAAACAGAACCTTGCATACAAACTGTTGTTTTAAGCATTAAAATAAATTTATTTTGTTTTGTTTATTATTTCACTGAACAGACAGTAATGGTTTTGACACAATTCAGTTTCCTTTTCCTTTTTTTTCCTTTGGGAAGAAAACAACACAAAAACCAGAGCTTCTTTGCCCACTTTGTCACAGCTGCTTACCGATCAATCTCCATTCACGGGACAGCGATGACGGCACATGCTGTCCGGGGGCTGGATCTGGTTGGCTTTCATTTTTCAGCAGTGTTTCATATCAGAAAAAAAAGGTATATTTATGGAGGGTACTGTCAGCACATGATTGTACAACTGTCATTAATCAAACCTGGCAGCAACGACTGCCTTTATACAAGTCTGAGACTGGCAGATTTCCCCATCAAAATCATCCAGTTTCCATTAGGAGTTCCTCACCAGTCGTGTTTTCATCTGTTCCCTTTTTTGTTTGTTTTTAGTTAAAGTCAGTGACACTGCCTACAGGTTGATCATATATAATATCATCCCATGTTTTAAAAGTAGCTGTTTTATACCAAAATACGAGCTCGTCATTTAAAATTTATTCCAGACTATTTAAAGAAAGCTAAAAGCACATCAGGGGAAAATTTAAGTGCGTTAGATTGTTTAATAAAAGAATTATTTTAAAGTGTGTAGATATCAGTAAGCACATTTATGAACTTTCTAGGGTTACAACTGGTTTTAAGTAATATTGAGAAAAATATTGATAAAGTCAGTTTGTAGTGTTTTTGAAACTCTGACACAAACTCACCGATACCAAAATATTTGCCTTCCCAATGCGCACGCACACAGCACATGAAACACACACATCACTTGGAAGGAGCGTGCTGCTCTCTGTTAGAAAAATAAATGTACCGGCTGCAGAGGACATTGATTGCAGTTCCTTTATGACCTGAGACAACAATCTCAGCATCTTCTTCTGTAAAATGGTATTTGGAAGTAGGCATTTTCTCTAAGTCATTTATTGTTGTGAAATCATATATTAAACTCCATTGTAAACTGTAAAGATCCTTTAAATATAAAGCACTATTATTCATAATTTTGTATATTCCTCAATGTTTGCTTCCTAGGGAAAAAGGAATATTTCTCCAGTTATGCAATGTAATAGTGTAAAACATCAGTGAGATTACTATTAGGCGTGTACCAGTTTATACAGAAAGAAATACAAGAAATAAGGCCACATTTACTAGACCTGTGGAAATATTTGATGTCTAATTGCTTGTGAAATATGTAGTTTTAGGAGGCAAATTATTGTCTCAGAGAAGTCACGACCCGTTAGCAAAAACAGAGACTAGTGGTAGATGCTCATGACAGTTTTTCCCCTGACTGTAATTGCCTCGCTGTGTGGCCTTGGGAAAGGAACTTCATCGTGTTTTGCCTCAGATGACCTAAATATGAAATAATGAATGAGCCAAATAGGTACTTCTTCCTGGGCTTTGAAGTGTTTTACACATAATTTCTTTAAAATCAGTCCTAGTATTTCTTAAGTTTTTGCAGTTAAGGGCTAATTTGGTCAGAGTTGTGTCTATCATTTCTCTGACCTGAGATGCTTTTATTATGAAAATTTGTAAAGATACCACGATGTGCTTGAGTCTCCTGGGTTTGTCAGGATCCTGTGAGAGTCAGGCTAGAAATTGGCACGGTGGTTCAGTGGTGTTGGAAGGAAGAGTCGCGTCTCCTGTTGTACAGGGCACAGTTGTATTAAACTTGTTGGATAGGCAGTGTGATGAAGGAGAAAGATGTGTACTTTGAATAAGACAGACCTCAATTTGAATATCTACATTTGTATGTGCAAATGTCAAAATTTTAAATAGTATCAATTATTCCAATAATTTAAAAATATTAGCAAGCCAAGACACAGAAACACACACACACACACACACACACACACACACCCCTTCCCTTCATGCAGATTTTGGCCCACAAGCAACCAAATTGCGATTATGAATTTATAGTATCTAGTGTAAATTTCTGTGCCCAGACCATGAGGCCTGAATTCTAATAACAACTCAGCCACTAAAAGCTTAATTGTGATATTAGCCATTTATTCATTGAACACATTAAGGAAAAATTTGTGAGAGCAGCTGCCATTTTGGTAGTATATCCTCTGCTTACATTAATTTCCCTTTATAGATTCAAACATCATGTTTTTTCTTAAATTGTATCTTTATGCTGTCTCTTGGTAGAAAGTTGTTATCTCTGTAATATATAGTTGATGAAGAATGTGTCAGGAGATTCTAGATTCCAATATAGTCTAACCTTTTGATACCAATGAATGCCAGGGCTCTGGATAACAAAGTGCTATTTTTCTAATCTTAAAATTAGGACATTAGACTAGGCTCAATAATTTTTCAATTCTTTGCCATGTCTCGGAATTTATAATCTGCTAGTTTCTTGGAATAACCAATTTCCTTTTTTAAAAAATAATTACATAGTTTTTTTATTCCTTTTATCTCAGAGGTATTTTATTTAGGTTTCAAGTGTTCTCCTCTAATATTGATATTTTGGGATTTGCTGAATATTTCCACGTTCACTGATTCATGTTCTTCCTGGTTTTTTAGACTTAAGTAATATTCTTTTGAAGTTATTATTTTTACACATGAAGAGTTCAAATTCAGGTGTGTATCTTTTCCAGTTATGTCTGCAATTCTTTTCTTCATAAACAGGGAGTAAAATTGAACAAAATATCCCAGATTCTGCCACACCATATTTTATAAAAGTGTAAGAACAAGTTATGTGGTTTGTTTCCATGTTAAATTTTGTATGCCTAAATTTTCTAATTTTTAAAATGGAGGAAAGAATATCTTTCCTCCTTACCTACCAGAATTTCTATGAGGATAAATTAAAGAATAAGTAATTATGTATTAAATATCCTGAGTTCTTAGATTTACAGTATTATATCTATGTCAATTTAACCTACATTTCAGAGCCAACTTCTGGTGATTAAACCTAACAACATTACTTTGTTTCTTGATATAATAGAGTGGTATATTTCAAATTAGTTAATCTTTCAGTTCTTGTACAATTACTTTACTAGTAACCGTGCTGTTAAAGAACTACAGAAGAATTTCAAGCACTTGTTGGGTGGTTCATTGTTCATTCAATAAGTTTTCATTAAGCACATCAAAGATCTCAGGTGCTGTGTGGTGGGGCTTGAGGTATATAGTTTGGAACAAGAAAGAACCACTTCTTGTTGCATGGAGCACATACGGTTTTAGAAAGATAATAAACAGGCAAACCAAAAATTGGATAGAGCTATGTGCTTTAAAGAAGATAAAAAGTATCAAAAGTAACAAAAGAAATTTGAAAACAAAAAATAAAAGGAAATAAAAGTAATTTAAAAGTAACTGATGGGCAGAAAGCTAGTTCACATTATTTGAACAGGAAAGAGAAATTTGAGGGATTATTTGGGTTATCTTGAAAGTCAAGAAGGATCAGCAATGGGAAATGTAGGGGAAGAGCATTCCATGAAGTTGCAACAGTAGTACAAAGACACAGTGGTAACGAAGTAGTGATGTTAAACAAGGAAAAGAAGGACCATGTGATTAGAAGAGGGTGAACATGAAGTTGGACAGATAGGCAAGGAACAGATTATCTAAAACCTTAAAGACCATATAAATAGGTTTTATTCTAGGTGTTTGAATGAGAAACCATTAGATCATTTCAAACAGTGGAATGACATAAGTCTACTTAGGTATATTAGTCACTGAATTTGTATCGATGCTTTTCACTCTCCTTAAAAACCCTTAGATTATATAACTGCTATTACATTATACAGGTTGTTGTTGTTAGAAATAATTGAACTAAAAATGAGATAAATCATGGGAAAGCCAAAATTCAAAAGTCTGTCTTGCAGGAGAAAGAGTATACTTTTCTGGTTGGTACAAGGAGTAGTAGCATTAGTAGAAACTCCTGGAAGAAATGCTTGTCTTATCATATGTTGAAGATCTTCTAAAAAGATTCTGAGCACCCCAATATCTGAGAATCCTCAAAGTCTGTTTGTTTTTGTTTGTTTTTAAATTCAACACTCCTGTGTGATGTGACCCAGCCGGACTAGTGTACTGAAGGAGGTATTTCTAATTGGGAAAAGACAGCTTGGTCCTCAGAAATGTGTGCATATCAAATCTTGGGACTGAGGAAATGTGTCTCCTGGCTGGAGAAAGTCTTAGAGGTAGTTCTGATCTACCCTCATCCCTTCCAGCCGAAAATCATTTCACTAGGCTCGAAGCTCTATGAAGGCATGCATCCCCAACTTTTAAGGCAGTGCCTGGCATTCAGGAGACATGCCATAAGTATTTATTAAATAAAATAATTAAATCTTCATTATAATCTCAAATTTCAGTGCTCTTCAAGGGGAAATTGAAGTGAGACAATGCTAAATGGGCATCTACTAATTCCTATAAGCCATGCTATGCACTTTATATGCAAGAGCATTAAAAATTATCGCCCAAAACTTCTCTCTACTCCAAAGCTTACCTGTTTCATTGCAAATGGGCACATTACCTGCGTAGATGTGCTCTGTACCTAGTTGGAACCCTATTAAGTATTCCAACAAGAATCTCCATACCGCCAGATCATTATCTTTATCCAGAGTTTTTCGACCTGTATCTGAAATCCTGTTCTATAGTTAGAAAAAATGTAGATTTACTATTTGCTTGTAATGGCTTAGTATCTTTAAGTGGTATGCTATTTTATTAGTAGCTAAGATGAACTCAATTTATTCCTCCCAAGCAATATTTCATTTTTTATTTTTCCTATGGAAACAAAGCTTACAATCATAGAGTAGAACGCACAATTATTTGTATCCTTGATCAGGGAACTCTTAATAAACAAAAGCCAACTTAAAAAAGTATATATGTGAATACTGTATCATATTTTATAATGTATGATGATATATAACATATATATGGTGATACATAATATATGATGATACTTAATATATGGTGCAGTGTTTTAAATTTCTGTTTTTAGTTTTCTTTCATGCTCCTTACAAAAACATAAGAAATCTCAGCAAGTCATATTTCAGGCTTATTTGGGGTTTGAATATTATGTAATCTGCAATTTTTAATTAAACACTTTTTTTTTTACTAAAGTAAGATATAAATGGCTCTCACATTGTATGTATCCCGTGTCTTGTTGCCTATATGATGAATTTATCTAATCTGAAGTAAAATTTTGCCAGAAGTTATAACTGTTTGCTGAATGTGAAATTATATTTTTATCCAAATAATGTAGATAATGTGGCTTTTATGTCTTAAGTTAGCATTTAAAAATTAAACTAGGTATTTCACTGTGAAGAAGGGGTACTCACAGAGCAGGAAAAGTGCCAGGTTGAGAGTCAGGGTTTGAGGTTTGAATTCTGGCTTTTCTCTTTAGTAGTAAAATGACTTTGAGTGAATCATTTCACTTGACTAAGAATCAGCTTCCTTACCTGTAAAATGACAGCGTCTGATTTAGAGGATGCTATGCACTAATGTGTATGAATCTTTTTTTTAACTGTGAGACAATATACAATTTCTGATTTTTTGTTCTTCAGTGACAAATCAGAAATAATGTACAATTTAAGTATCTTTTATTAACTTAGAGTGATGATCCAGAAAGGACTTTAGACCATCAGGTTTATCTTCCCCCCTTTTGGCTTCTGGGAAAACTCAGAGAGCGCTGAAGAGACTTCCCTAAAGTCAAACAAGAACCAATGACAAAGCCATGGCCAGAATTCAGTTTCTTGAGATAAATTAGAAATGCCTGCAAAATGCATTATTTTTATTCAATGTTTGTATCTTAGAGCTAAGCATGTCATGCAGAGCATAAGCCAACTGTAGGGAAGATTATTCTTGTTAGACTTTGAATATATCACCAGCAACGTTTCTGAAGCCATCATCAAAATAATTATTTCTCACTTTTTTAATCGACAGAGTTAAGCAGAGAACATTTCTGTGGACTGTTACTCCTTTATGCATCAGAACCCAGTACTTGCACTAAACTGTAAATATAGCCCATAAGGGAGCCCTAAGAGTTAAATATGACAATGGTGCAGCCTTGCCATCATTCACATTTGGTTCATCCTTATATCAGCAAGAAACAGGATATTCATCATCTGTTCAACCAATATTTCTTGAGCTCCTAGTAGGTGTAATAAAAATAGCTAACCTGTATTGTGCTTTCTGTGTGCCAGTTTTACACACTTTATACACAATGTCTCCTTTAAAGCTCACATCTACTCCCTGAGATAGGTGTTATTATTAGCACCATTTAGCTAATGAGGGAATTAAGACCCAGAGAAATGATCTTGCCCACCATTACAAGCCTAGGAGGAGGTAGAGCCTACGATTAAAACTCTGGTCATTGGCTCCCAGAGTGTGTGCTCTTAACCGCTGGTTGTGCTACTGCATGTTAAAAGCTCTTTGTTGGGGGCTGTGGAAATGGCAGTGAGTGCAACAGACAGGATCTTTGCCTTCATCAAAATAGAGAAGAATAGAAAACATCACACAAGTGCAGAATGATTGGTGTAGCCGTAAGTTTGGAGGAGAGAGTAATCATAGTTTTCTGGTATAGTAAGGGATAGCTTCCAAAAAGAGCAGTGGATAAGGCTTTCCTAAAGACTTACGACATTGTAAATCAGCAGAAGTTTAACCCAAAACATGCAGACAGAAATGTAACCACCGTAACTAGAAGACAGAGAAGCGTGGATGGTTAAGTTTATTTGGTATGATTGGTTTATAGACATTGCTTTTTGCCAGGCAAACTTCTTTAAAGCAGAAGTATCATTAAATCCTGTAATAAAGTTAAGCTGTGTTGTTATTCCTGTAGCTAAAGCCAAAAGTAGAAGAATCTGATTATGGTAGTCATCAAGGCAAGCCTAAAATGTTTGTTTTTGTCCTAAAAGCAATAGAAAATCATAGCTAGTTGTGAGCAGATAGAACCAATTAAAGTAATATTTTGGAAATACGAATTTAACTGTGTGGTATGTAGGAGGAAGAGAGACAATGTGATCATTCAGAAGCTGTTGCAAAAATGTGTGTGTGAAATAACAAAGACCATCATGAGAAAATCAAGAGGAAAGATCAGATAAGAAAAGATAATAGCTTCATTATTTTGTTTGTAATTGTAATTTCTTGGAATCTAATAAGAGTGTATTCTTATGCAAGTACTTCAAAATATTCATGTGAAAATTTTAGAATTTTTTCTGAACTAGTCTGTTCATCTACTTATCAAAAAAATAGATGTGAGGGGCTGACCTGGTGGCGCGGCAGTTAAGTTCGCACGTTCCGCTTCTCGGCGGCCTGGGGTTTGCCGGTTCGGATCCCGGGTGCAGACAGGGCACCGCTTGGCACACCATGCTGTGGTAGGCGTCCCACATATAAAGCAGAGGAAGATGGGCACGGATGTTAGCTCAGGGCCAGGCTTCCTCAGCAAAAAGAGGAGGACTGGCAGTAGTTAGCTCAGGGCTGATCTTCCTCAAAAAAACAAAATAGATGTGAAACAATAAATGTGTGAGAAAGAGCTGAGGATGTGTATTTCCAGGAATCCCTCCAAGGCATGGTAATCTTTTAAGAGTTAATATTGCTACTTTAAAAAATCATTACGCTTTCTTAATTCTTTTAACCAATGTCTATTTTGTCATTTTGCCAACAAATAAGAGAAAAATGTTCTTGTTTAACGTATTTCAGCTCCTTTGTATTCCAGATGCCTAAAAATATAAATCATATATTTGAATGCATGTAACTTACAAAATGATAGAAGGTAACTCACCAAGAAACTATCTAAGAACTACCAAAAAAATTAAAGTTTTAATAATGCCTTTGATAGTTAGATGTGTTAAGAGTTGCATACGTACATAAAATATAGGTAATTGATAAGCAGCTGGAGATCAGATATGAAATTAGTGATCCTATTAGCAATGCCTTTAATCTAAACAATTGCACTTTATGGCCGGTCATTGTATGAGTGTGAGTTTTGTTTTAGGTAAAATATAGTATAAAAAGAGAAATATGAAAAAGAATATTTAGTGTTATCTAAATACAACCAATGTTATTTAATAAAACCAATTCATGTTCTACACAGGTATGACATCAAAGATGATTACACACTGAGAATTAAAAAGGCCGTGAGTACTGATGAAGGCACCTACCTGTGTATTGCTGAGAATCGGGTTGGAAAAGTGGAAGCGTCTGCTACGCTCACAGTCCGAGGTAAGAGACTTAAGATGTGAAATATAATTGAAATAACAGACTAATATTTGGTTAAATTGTTAAGTGAACTCACAATCAAAATAATAGCTTACTGTTTTATTATTATATTAAAATGCCTAGATTTTGTGTTCTCTCTATTATTAATTGGAATAAAATTACTTTCAAATTTGTGTTCAAAGGGATGATCATTTGAAGTGATTAGTTTTCATTTAATAAATAATAGCTAATATGATTTAAAAGTAAATCTTAAAAATAGAAAAGATTTACACTAATCATTTACATTTCCATTGCTTTGAACTATTTAAATGTCACTGGTTTCAAAGGTACTCTGTTTTCTGTTTACTAACTTGTCACTTTATACTAGGAGTACTGTTTTGAAATTCTTTTTTATTTCAGCACTCAAAAAAGCAATCTGAAAAAAGCTAACCCTGCTTCCAAAGGTGAAAGATGGATACAAAGGAGCTCCCACATTGAGAAAATCTGATCTAAAGAGTAATTTGTGAAGTCTATTGGCCTTAAATAATTGAAATAGTCAGTGCTGCTTCTGTAATAACTTTTACTTTCTGGGTGTCATGCACTTTCTCAGTCATGGAATAATGTTCATTTATAGACTCCCTGGAATTGCTTATACATGAAAGAAAGGATTACTTAACCCTACAATGAGCTAGAATGAATTAACTGTCTTCCTGGTGGTGCATGTTGATCCACATGAGTAAATTATATAGCCCAGGGTACCAAGTAGCACCATGCAGACTGCAACACTTACTCTTGCCAAGTAGACATTACCCGTGGCATCGTTTACACTCACAGGACTTCAGACAGAGACAGCAAGCGCATCCCTTGCTCAGTCTTTGAACCTTACTTCCACTACCCTAACTGATGCCATCTCCTTTCATCCCTCGTAATAGGAGGTTGGCTGCATGTTTTCATCCAGATCTGAGTTCATCTCACCCTATTTAGTTATACCTCTTAGCCTTGTGCAGCTTTGCTCCCAGAAGTTTCCATAAGATTAGGAGAAAGGTTTGGAGGAATTTGGATTGGCGAGAAATGTGTCAGGGATTCTCAGGTTGGTCCTCCATTTGGCAAGAAAAATGACTTTTGCCAGATCTATGATTTGGACATCAAATTATTAAAAAATGCCATCTTCCTCTAGGTTAACTATTAAGAGACATGTATTCTGGATGCCTGGAAAAATATTGATGATTTCCATACTTCTCAATCACTCCATTCCTATTCCACCTAGTCCTTTCCCCCCCATCCAGATGTTCTAGTGTGAACTCAGATACAAAACAAATTTAGACAAAATTGGCAAGCTAGTTGCTTAAAAACATTTTCATTCCTCATTAGTTAACAGATCTTAAAAAGCTGTGATCATACACTAATCGATATCTATACTGATGATATGTGATCATCTGATAGCCTTTGTAAACTTTTTTACTATATTTAACCTCCACTCTCTGTAGGTGATTATATAAAGTTATATATATTTGTTTGCTTTTATCCAGGCAGCCCCTTGCACAAGCAATTCCCTTGACCAAATTTCCCCCAAAGTTTGTTTGTTTGTTTTTTCTGAAGTGAAAGGAAAAAAAAATAAACAACGAACCAAGTAAATGATCCATTCAAAAAATATTTGCTGACTAAACAAATGGGGAGAAAATGTGAGGAGTTGTTTGTTTGTAGAAGCTGCAGGGTCCTTTTATACTTGAATGCTTGGATGAATGAGACTTGAAGTGTTCTGTTTGCTTTAAAATCTTTCCCAGCTAATTGTTTTCATAATTTGTTGAAAGTTTCAGGTTTAACATTTCATTTAACAAAGCATGCTCTTCATGCATGGCATGTCTGCAGCTAACTTACAAAACTAATAGAAAGAGTTGTTTTTAATAGGATTTTTTTTTTAAATCAGTAAACCTTAAATGATGTCTCCCCTAATCTGTGTCCTGTAGATGGATTAGAGAGTTTAATCTGTGTCGTATGTATTTATCACTCATCTAAGACTGAAACCTCAAAAACAGGGTTAAAAAAAAACCCTCCATAATACAATAGTGTGGGGTAAAATATTGTTTAAAAATGTTTTCTACCATTAGGAAAAGTAGTCGGTATTTTTCTTGCTAAGAGGTTAACTGGAAAAGAGCATATTATCTACGACATTTTTTCTGTCCTCAATTTTCTATGCACATAAATGAAATGTTCAGCCCTTCCCTGGATTGTGTTATTAGAACAGGGTCATCTGACCCAAGAGGCCACATTCATTTTCATCCATTTAATGCAGAGACACAGTTTAGTTTAATTTGCTGATTTTGAAAACCTCCACCTGCTGGTTTTTTTCTTGATGAAATGTTGCTATATAACAAAGATAAGTTTTATTGTGATATTTCTGATAAAATTTTATCATGCTGTACACTTTAGCCAATTGGGGAAAAGGAAAAGGAGTTTTATAGTTAAAATCTGAAAGAGAGATTTACTCAATTGTTTTCCAGTTCAAAAATATGGTGAAAATAGACTATAAAATTAAGCTTAACATCAAATAGCTCCCTTTGCTGAGTAAACAAACGTAAAATTAGAAAGAAAGAATGCTAGGCAATAAACCACCTAGCATTTATATTCTAATCAAATAATTCACAATCTAATAGAACTTTTAAAAATGGTTCCAAAATGAGTTAAGACAAACTGTATATTTGTAAACATAATTTTTTTCCGTTTTTCAGTTGCTCAAATTGGCTTGGCATAAATTACCTTCATTGTAAAAACTATTTTGCTTCTATGGCAATAAAGCCTTAATTTTTTTGGAATTACCCTAGACTAAGTGAAAGAGAAATATGGTTTATTTCTTTAAAACATGACTTCTCACTATGGTTTATTCTTTTTCTCTCTTTAACATCATAGACTCAAAATGCCCTTTTGTTTCTAAAGGAAACATTATGTTTGAGATTCAGTTTGCGGTGGCACCTGAAAAATGCAAATTCAAAAATGAAAGACACAAATCTTTTTCTACTGGATATTGGCAAAATTAAGGGAAATCTTGTCAGTTAGAATAAGGCACAACTTTATGATGTTAGTCTGTTGTCTTGTTCTTGGTAGTTATGTTTGTGTGCTCCCCACACACACAAAAAGAAAGAAATTGTCGTCCGTTGGGCAACTTACTTCTCTTTCTGTTGCTGTGGTGAACACACCACAGACTGTAGGAAACAGTAGAGTGTCACTAAGCTGGAGTTTTCATAGTGCTGTTATAATTGCTTTATTCTTCTTTGAATTGTCTTAATCTCCCCTTTTATTTGTGAATAATATGATAAGACCACAAATCTCGTATAGAGGCAACTTCAGTATTGTTTCAGAGATTGCATAAAGCTAGTCTCATGATGTACTTGTTGAGCGAATGAATGCCTGTAAATATGACTTCAGTGGCTCTATCTATCTCATTATGTCCAACAAGACAACTATCCATAAGTTCCAGAGTCACGTTATGTACAAACTAGCACTTTATCCACTGGGATATGGGTGAAAACGCTTCTTGGTTGAATAAATTTATATTTTGAATGTAAGATTTCAAAAAGTTCAAATTCTGCTAAATATGTTTCTTCTTCATTTGACTAATGGGACCATATGTTCTACATTTGTCCACTGCTTTTATGTAAAGTGGTTTGCTCTCTAAATTGATTTGGCATTCTTCTTTTTAAAGAGAGTATCATTAAGCCCGTGTGTGTCCCTTACAATTTCTGTGCATTAATAACAAGGGCAGCCTATTACCACTGAGTTTAGTGATTGAAACTTATGGTATAATAAAAAAAATAATAATTTGTTGAAGCAGCAGTTTGAAAGCCATTCTCAGTGTGAACAAGAATCAACTTGTCAGTCATTGTTTCCTGCCCTCTGCCAAAAAAAGAAAAAAGCTTAACAGTAGTTAGGGAGCTACTCAGTTGAAATCTCTAAGGATGTTTCAACCTATTTGTTATATTTTCATCCACCCTGTCCACGGATGAAAAGTGATGTGATCTTAACTTATTACTGGCTGAAAAGCAGCGTCAGGGGCTTTTCTGAAGTCCTTGTAATGGTTGTGACTAACCATGCTTAAAATCCAATTGCTATTTAAATCAGACTGTGAGGCCTTCTTTTACTGATACGACATTTGCTAGTCTGTGACTTGAATAGTTATATTCATCAGGTTCTTAGCTTTCGGGTAACACAAGGCTGTTTAACTCTCAAAAGACAAAAGATTTTTGAAATAATGATTATAGTGAGTGATGACAATCAGACTTAAATAAAATATTTCTCACATTGCTTATAGTTAACCCTGGGATGCAAAATAATTATGTTCTTAGAATTATATTTATAATTTTCAGTTTTATCAAACTCAGGCATCCTGTTCGTACTTGAATTATGAGACTGAAATCACTCTGCTGTCCATATTTTGTTGTAACATTACACATCATGCATTCTGATAATTTTCTTTTCTTTCTTTTTTTTTAATTTCTTTTTTATGTTCTCACCACACCATTGTAATGTCTACAGCTCGCCCTGTTGGTAAGTAGCCATCCTTCTATCCATTTAGCATGGCTCTGTACAATGCTTCATAACTCATGCATAGTAGGATTTGACGGAATGAAATTTATTTATTCGCCCATATTAAAACGTTGCTTGAGGGACTGTCTGCTGTAAAAGTTGCTCCTGATCTTTCCATCACTTTGATAAACCATTTTGTGGTGACTTTTGCTACTTAACAGTGAGTAGGTAACAATATTCATGTAAAAGAATATGTGAATGATTAATATTATAAACTGCTAACTTTTCTTGGAGAAAAAACCAATACTTCCTTTTTTCTTATATGTTTAAAATAATCAATTATTAGTTATGTTTGCTATGACTTAAGATAAAGGATTATGAACTAAATTAAGAAATTCTATTACTTTATGCACTTCTTTTATTCTAAGCTGCTTGGAGTCCTCGCTTTTTAAGGGTATTCTTAACTGCTGCATACTTATTATCTGCATGCCTATTTAAACAAAATTTAGCAGAATGCCTCAAGTTATTGTAAGGAGATGCTCACACTAAAAGGAGAAGGGAGGGATGAGCTGTGTTCTTTGGCATGAAAGGTTTGTGATTTTAATATGTCTCATCCTTCATTTGGCTTTGCAAACTTGAAGTTAGCTTGTGCTTGCCATACTTTAAGTGTAAATATTTGTAAATGTTTGGAAGATATAATCTTTTTAAATTCCTTGATTTAATAACCTTTCTGCATCTCTTTTAAAGTTTAGCTTAACCTACTGATAAATGTGTTTAAATAAAAGAAATCTTGGTAATTGTGTTATAAGTAAATGAATAGATGGATGCATAAATGGATGGGTGGGTGAACGAATAAATAAATTTAGTGCATTACTTATTTAATATACCAAGAGACATGGTAATAAGTTATTCAATTTGACACAACTTTATAAATGGTCCATCTAACTTCAAAAGCTTTCTTAATATACTGGCTTGACATTGCTGACATTTGATGTATATTGGCCCAAACTCGTAAGATTTTTTTCCCATTGGTTGAAATGTTAACAAACTTTATTTTTATGTAGTGTATTCTTACATGGATAGTGTACAAAATACAGGTGGTTTCCCAATCTGAATTTATGCTCTGCTGTTTCTGAGCAGTACTGTCTTTGCCGGTTAATATTCCTGAATCTCAGTGACTTTGTCCATAAAATGAAGAGAATAATGCTGAGTTATCAAAGCTGCTGTAGGAACGAATTGGGTTCAAGATTCATCATATATGTGAAAACATTTTGTATGCCAACATTGGTTAACATATTCCTGGTTTTTGAGACATACATTATTTCACATTGTAATATTTTTGAAGTACAGTTATGGCTTACAATTAACTTGAACATAATCTGTTGACTGTTTTTTCTTGACACACAATTATTAAATTGATCATGCTTTTGAGAATTGATGCTAGAAAATTGAATAATATCTTATAATGTTTAAGCCTTATTTTTTGTATTTGTAAGGATTCATATTAATGATAACTTTACATATCTAGGGTATGAAATCTAAAATTAAGAAGTGAATGGGAAAGAATAAGATAATAACTTTGCAAATTAACGGGAAAGTTCACATTTATAGATCTTCATATATGGAGAGCTTATGCCAATAAACTTTGACCACTTGATTTGTATTATTTCACAAGTTCCCAGAACATAGAAAAATATATTAATAATTTCTGATATATTTAATACTCATAAAAAATACATTGATTAGAAATGTGATGAACACAGAGTATTTAGAAGTATTTGTCATCTACAAGGCATTTTAAAGGTTATTTCTGTTTTCTATATTTGTTTGAAATGATTTCTTAAATTCCCATTGGACTGGAGCTAAACAATAGCTTCTTGACACATTGTACTTTATTCTGGGAAAGTCTGTCATTTCATAAATCTATCACAAATGACTTATGACAATGTTCAGACATATGAAGAACTGTACTTTAAACTTGACAACTACTATTAATTTTGGAAACTGAATGTTGGATATGCTTTTATTGGATCACCAAAGAAGAGATTGATAATGAGAAAATTAGTCTGTTTTTCTTCACTTTAACTTTCTATAACAATTTTAATTCAGGAATTACAGATACGTCAACTTTTATTGTAATGTCAGAAAGTATAAATCAAGTAAAATGAAGAAAAATTAAATATTCAAATAATAGAAAATTACATTAATATTAATATTTGTTAGTGGACTAAAACACAAGGTTTTCCACTTTGAAGCTCTTAGCAATAGCATTAAGGGTATTCTACAAAATAGAAGCCATAAAAAGGGAAGAAAATCCAACTTTTAATTTCAGTATAAATTAGGTGAAGAAATACATGCCAGGTATATAAAATTTAGAGAAAATTCAGGAGTAGAACTTATCTAAGTCTTTTGAAAGAAAATTAGAAATGTCTGTGGATTCTGTAATATTTCTAGATTCAGAAACCAATCACTACATTACATACCAGATGAAACGTCTTAGTCTGTGTGGAAAGCCCATTTAGAAATCATTACAAACTCCCAAACTGGGAGTTTTGTTTAAAAGGGTGGCTCTTATGAGCTGCATTTTCAGTTAAAGAATTTCTAAGTCTATACAATTCACGGTTAGAATAAACACCTTCTGGCCTGTAATTCTGAGAGTGTAAGAACAACTATTAATTTAGAGGATAGGAAGTGTGGGAAATTTTACTGAAAGCAGACAATCACATACTTGCCAGTGGAGGAAAGTATTTCACAGATTTCACTTACTCATCTGCACCATCTCAAAAAGAACCCTTTAATCCAACTTCCATGTTTCTGGTTACCACAAAATCTAGACAAATGCCACTTTGATAATTAAAAATCCCCCAGTCCTTTCTGCGGTTTAGACTTTTTCCATACTGTCCCAAAGGCATTCTTTATTTGAGAAGCAAAGCAACAGGGCATAGTTAACAGTGAATGCTGAAATATTCATTTGTTTATTTGGAAAATTCTTATGATGTGGGAACTGACAAAGAAAATGGTCTAAATAGGGATAAATATCTTGCTTCCTATACCCATCTGTCTTATTTTCTTTTGGAAGTCTTTCCCAAGCTTAAAAATAAAAAAGAACATTTATTTTGGAGATGGGCAACACATTTTTTCCTAGCAGCAACTCAAAACATCATGAGTAATTTGGAAAAGAGCTGTCAAATCTACCAGCTGCCTTGCCTGTGAAGCTGAGCCCTTGTCCGTTTTGTGTCTTGTGTACCATATGCTAGATGCTGATTGCCTCCAGTATGGAAACTAAAAACTGAGTATATCAGGTGAAACTTGTTTAAAATATCCAAACAAACTGACAATACACAACTTTATGGAACTTCTAAATATTTCCTAATTTACTGAGTCAAAAGTAAGTTTTCTTTTGATGGAAGAATATAATTGGCCACATGAGAGTTTATTAGTATTGAGAAATGTATATTCTTTGGCAAAATTCCCATCTTTTATTATTGTTATTTGAAAGAAGCAGCCACTATTCTAAACAGAAATCTATAGGGACACATTTTTTCAATCTTTTATTGATTTAAACACAAAATTAAATACATCCTCATTTTAGAAAGTTCTGTTTTGGGTTGAAGTGGAGTTTTGTTACAGCATGCTCTGAAGCGTTGAGGCTGCCAAGAGATCCAATAAAAAGTGAGTGGTTGAAAAGTTCATTCAGGGCAAATTCTAAAGCAGAATTATATTAATTACTTAAAGAAAAATGCAACTGATATTTTCGACTCAACCACTCTCCACCCCACCTTGAAATCTGGAAAATTTAATGTGCTGCCTATAATTGAAGTTAATAGTGGAAGTATTCCAGGGTTTTTTTTTAATTGGAAAGTATGTGTGAATCCTTTCATGTCAAAATCCACTTTTCTGCAAAAGGCATCCTGAGTGTGTCTTGCAAGGAAACCCATGCTTTCATTCCCTGCAGACTTTCTGCTTTGGACAAGCTGTTTCCCCGTGACCTGGGGTAATCACCTCCCTCCTACAAGGGCTTAATGTTTCCTGCACCTGCGCTAATGAGCTGCTTTAGGCAGAGTCCCACTTAATTTTTATTAAGCATCACTGTTTTCATTGCTCCACGTTTTGATTAAATAGTAGGTAAAAACAAAATGCATTCTATTTTGTCCTGTATATTCCAACAGAGTTCCCATAATGTGAAATATTTAAAATATCTTAAGCTAATGCTAATTTTTAAAGTGAAAAACAAGCTCTAGTTACTTCTCATGCTTGACTGGTTTTAGCCACGGACTTGATTCTTTTGGAAGGGCCTTGTGTGTTTGACAGTGTCTGTTCGTTGCCTTTAACTTGGAGGGTGGATATAAAATGATCGGGTCATCCTTTTTTGTTGAGACATTAGTGAAAATGTTCAATTGTCTTGGTATTGAATGGTGCTGTAGTGAAGTCTGAGGCTTACAGAATATTTTTATTCTTGGCTGGGCTGCCCTTTTACTATTTGAATACCAATATAGTCTCTTCTTCCATAACATTGCTGGATGAGATCTTGGTCCTGATCACCTTGTATCTGACACTCCTCTGACAACAAGCCCCTCAAATCTGCAGATTCATGCATTAATTTACTCTATTTCAAGAATATTTTCTTCTGTTTTATCTTTGAATATTTTTTCTGTCACACTTTTCTTTGAATACATCAGTTTTTTTGACTTTTCTTTGTCTGAATTCCGTATTTTTTAACTTTGTAATAATTTTGAAGTCGTCCTTTTTATTTCATATTGTATGATTTCTTAATGCCTATTTACCATCTCCCTAACTTTTTCAATTACAATGATCATTTTTTCTTTTTCCAAAATGTATTTTATTCCTTTAAATTAATTTTCTCTTTCATTCATTTCCTTGCTCAGGAAAGTCTTCATTTCCACTTGTCTTTAAGCCCCTTTACCCCTTTTTCAGTGTTTTTGTTTGTTTCTGTTTCTAAGGAGAGGCCCTATTGTATATAATTTCATTTAGTCTATGGAAAACTGTTTATTCTAAAGTATTTCTGTTTTTCTCTGGGTAATTCTTGGAAGATACAGACTCTTTATCTCTCTTTGATTAATTGATTATGTTCTTCTCTGTCATTAATTAAATAAGAAATGAAGGTATAATTTGTTTTATTTTGTTTTATTTACATCCTGTTTTAGTCTCTATCTGATTATTAATCATCTAATTAACTGCTGAAGACTAGGGTTTGCAAGTTTGGAGAAGAGAAAGTGGGGAATTTCAGGGTCATTTGGTAACCTCTACTTGGACTGTTGTCTTAAATATTTTATCAAAAAACATGTTACTTTCTTTTCTATATGCTAGTGACCCTGGTGATACACAGCAAATCTCTTTAAATTACTAGCTTTCTGTATTCCATATGAGACTCCTTCCTCATCTCCCTTCATACCTCCTGCTTCATAATGAAGATGGTTTTAGGTGTATTAGTTTTCTACTGCTGCGTAACAAAACTGAGCAACTTAAACAGCAACCATTTATTAGGCCACAGTTCTACAGGTCAGAAGTCCAAACAGGCTCAACTGGGTCCTCTCCTTAGCCATCTCACAGACTAAAATCAAGGTGTTGACCAAGGTGAGCTCTTCTCTGGAGACTTTCCAGAACAATCCACTTCAAAATTCACTCAGGTTTTTGGCAGAACTAAATTCTTTGTGGTTGTAGGATTGAAGTCCTCATTTCCTTGTTGGCTGCCAGCCTTTGTTCATGGCCACCACAACCTCCGACATCAGCAGTGGTCTGTTGAATCCTTCACGTCCTTTGCTTTGTACCTCTCTGACTCCCCATTCCACTATCAGCCAGAGAAAATTCCCTGATTGAAAGGTCTCATGCGATGAAGTTAGGCCCACTTGAATACTCTCCCTATATTAAGGTCAACTGATTAGTGACCTTAACGACATCTGCAAAATCCCTTCTGTCACATAACATCACATAATTGTGGGAGTAACTCCAGGAAGTGAAGGTCATGGGGGCCACCTTGAAATTTTGCCATTCACAGTAGGCTTGACTTTTTCTTTCCTTCAATACCTTCTCCTCTGACTTCTGAATTTTAGCTGGTTATCTACAATGTCTCATATATTCCAAGTCTCTCTCTTAACTCTAAATCGCATTCTTCCCATCAAAGGATCATGGAGTGGGCTCTTACAATGTTGACAGATAATTTTAGTGAAATCGGTATTGATAGAGGATTGCGGATTGCGGCTGGTTCGTGTTCATCCTGCTTCCTCACTTTCCTCCCGACCTGACTATGTTTGGCAGGGATACTTCACAGATTGTGGTTCGGGTCTATGGTAGTTTTTCCATATTATTTATTTCTTTTGTTGTATTCAACAGAGGAAAGTAAAGCAGTAAGCCTCTACTCTGTTATCTTAGCCTAAATACCCAAAATTTTATATACTCACTAATTTTTGAATCTACCAAAATAAGAATAAAGTAAACACTAAGTATGTTAACTTAGTAGCTAAAATTAAAGTACTATAAATATAAAATATCAGGATGATATAAATACTCTGGCTCAAAACAGTATTATGAGATTAGTATTAAGAGATTTCACCAGCTATTGCCAGAAAGAAATAGCATTAACATTTTAGTCACACCATCTAAGAAAGTCAAGATTTTCGCTTTTATAAGTTATAGTAATTTGTAGACAGAGATATCATGATACATATATATACTGTAATATATATATTATGATGTACATTATACTTAAATATTATGCATGACATTTGAATTACTACACTACTTATGTAAACACGTTAAATGTCACTCAAGAGAATACTATATAATTAGATTCATTAAAAATATATAAACTACCAAATTAAATTAAATTTGAGTTAAAATGTATCTGAATGTCTTTTTAAATCTCTCCTATGGCAAGCATTGCTTCCCAGATTTATTGGAGATATTATTTTCATCTGCCCTACAAAACTATTAACTCTTTGTCAGTAAATACATTGTTGTATTTATCTTTCTCCTACCTCTAAGTCTAGCATAACACTTACACGTGGTAGGGGCACACTAAATGTTGGTGCAGCTAATTAATACACACATATGCATACATAGGTAGTACTTGCCTAGAAAATGTTTATGCAAGCAGCTTTAAATAGTGCTATAAAAAGATTAAGCTACATTAATGGTAACAGACCAATCGCATAGTCCCCATTCTGCTAGTAGGAGATAAAATACAACAAAAAGAAGGCACTAATGAATTAGGATGGTGCCTTACTAAGCGTGTAATTAATGTTATTAAGAAACATTGCAGTTGCGTATTAAAATTCCGTTAACTAAGCAGCCCTCCAGCATCAGTACATTTGTTCCTTGGTTGCAAGTTTTCTTCCTTTTTTTTTTCTGATTGGCATCTTCATGCAATCTTCTTCTAAAAAAATGAGATAATGGGATGTGATCAGCCTTTGTGGTTTAGCTGGAGTGCTGACATGACATTTCTGGCAACTTGACAGGTTAAGTGAGTGAAAATGGATGTCTTGTCTCACCATTTACTTGAAGAGCCATTCTTTTTTAAGCTATAGATTTCCCCTCCTCACCCCCACATTTGCAATCCCTTCTACCCTCGATATGAGAAGGCTAGGTTTCCCAATTTAGGATTTTGAGAGGATTTTTTCACGACTCTTTCAACTATTCTCTTTCTGCTGGTGAAAAATGAGATTTTTTGAAAGAATAACATAGATATTGACTTATTTAAAAATTCATTAGTTTTAAGTTGATAGTAGTTTCTTTGAGAATTGACTATGCCTTAAAGAAAACAAAATTTTATTATTTTATTCTCAGTATTTTAGTCAGGAAAGCAAGTAGAAAAAGCAAAGTTACTATTGGTAAAAGACAGAATAATATGGCAAAATGTGATTTCCAATTCAGAATTTGTTTAAAATTTTGACAGATTTTCTAGAGAGTTCTCAATTTATAACTTTTGCAGAACTCAAAAATTCTATGAAACTTGCATGTTGAGTCTCAGAATGATTTCATTATAGTTACATGATTTCCTGTACTCACCTATAATTGAAATGAGATCTATTTTAGTAAACTGAAATATAATAAAATTTAAAATCCTCTATAAACATATCCAACTTAGTTACTTTATGAGTAAACTATTACCCTTATTGCAATGTAGAAATATTTAATACCATTACAGGATTAAATTGGACTTGCTAAAGCCAGTAGAAAAATCCAGGTTGCCACCAACGTAATCTTCAGTTTAACAGACCAACCTGGATTGCTAAAGGTGGCAATGAAGCCAGGTGAATGTTAGTGCATTGGTGCGGTCTGGGAAACTCATATCTCTAACATAATGCGCGCGTTTTCCCTCAATGAGGAACAACCTCCCACCCTTCTTTCCTTGCCTACTTAATCTCAAAGGAACAAATCAATCTCTTGCTCTCTCCTTTTCTCTCTCAATGCTTTCCTCAACTGTTGGAGACAGAGGGAGCCAAGTTACTCTCCTCGTAATGGTGGGACATCCTGTGTTACAATACGTTCATCATGTTGTATCATGCTTGATTGTTTTCATGTGAGTTTCCTCTAGTAGGTGGTGAGTTCCAGAGGACAGAGACCTTAGTACGCTTAGAACATAGCACAAAATAAAACCAGTAAATGTTTACTTAAAATAATTAAATAGTATTATGAGCTAAAGTGTCAACCAACATCTGAATTCATTTCTATCACAAACTTATTACTGTGGTGTTTTCCAATAATATGTTGTCTTAAAAGAAAGTTAAGGCCAAGTACAAAATGGCTATGTGCGTATAGCTGTTTATTATACCACTGTTTTTATATGCTTGCCTATGACATCCAAAAATGCAAGGTATTTTGAACCAAATGACTTTACTCTTTTCAAAGGCATTCTATCTACTCTAGATAATCGTAGAATTATTTAATTTTGACATTTACATTGTTTATTTTCAGGGAGGAGCATATTATGTTTGACTATAAATTGAAGAAAATGGTTTTAACCACCATCACAAAATATATGCATACTTTTTTGTGTGTATGTCACTCTTATCATCAAAACTCAGTATCTTTGGCCTTCTTTAGAATTGCCTTCACCCTTCTATACATGTCAGTTTAGAAGGCCACTTCTTATTTAGAAAGTCACAATTCAGAAGGTCATACTATATAAAACATTTGTCTAACTTCATGGCCTAATTTATTCATCAGAGTTTGAATAACTAGGAGTAACTTTTAGAGTTTTAGATATTACATGAGCCCTCAAAAATTAGTCTTCCCACAATCAATAAATTCCATAAGAGTGGTTAAAAAATGTAGGGAGCAATAGCTGCATAATTGCAATGCATATTTACTCATACAAGGATTGAATGCAATTTGTACATGTGAGACTTCTCATAGGTGGAGAGTAGAATACAAACTTTAAATAGATGAAGAATCTAAGGATTGTAATTTATTATAGTCATTCTATTCTCTTTGACCACTTACTTTCCTTTCCATATTTATGAAAGCAGTAAACCATTTAGTACTTTTACTTTTTCATTTTGACATTGAAAAAGCAGATATTAGATTATTGAAAGAAAATGTATACACATTGGTTTTTATCATGGAATAAGACTTTTTAATATTACCTAGAAGTAAGGTACTGGATGAGAAAGAAAACATATCACTCATCTAGAAGAGTTATTGGCACGGACTCAGTAAGAAAATGGTTAATTGGAAAGGTAGATTATTTAGCAATTTGATCATTTGTACTCCTCAAAAATAGTGACAAATGAATAAAATATGATTAAATGGGCTTTATAAAAATGATCATTTTAAACCCTATATCCCTAAATTATGTTTTCCATTATAAATGCATTTCTTCCTCTAAGATGAATTATGTGTTAATAAGCTTCAAATCAAATATTTTATGACATTGTGCATTTCCAATATTATTAGCAGAAATTCTTTTAAAATCTAGTGAAGTGTTAAATAGTAAAAATTAAAGGGAATTAAATAAGTTGAAGAAACAATCATTTATCAATTATAAGCCAATCTATTCTGATTATAAACTGAGTGAACATTCATCTCTTACTCCTGTTCTATATTGCATTTTAATGAAGTGACTTCTTATTATCTGTTTCTTGTTGGTTATGGTAAACTTATTAACTAACTTTTTGCAGGAACTTCTAGAGTTGGTTGTTCCACATGCTTATATTTTTCTACATTATTTTTGTTCACTCTGGGATGATAGCTACTCATTTATAGTCTTTGGGTCATAAAATCTGGGGTAGGGGCCATTCTCTACAGAGGGACATATCAGAATCAGTTAGGAGATTTTCTCAAACAGCATGTTTTCTTTGATGTCCCTCCACCCAAATTACTACAATAATGTGTCACTATCACTGATGGAAATATGTCATATCCTTCAGGTAGGATGAGATGGGAAAAACACTGAGTATTTGTTTTTGATCAAGAATTATTATTATTATTTTTTAATTTTCTATTCCAACACATTCATTTAGTGTTCACTATTTGGGGTTTTTCCAGGCCAAATAAAGACACTATTTCAATGAAAATTGGTACACAGCACCCCACACCAATAAGAGCTTACAAGTGAATTGAGGAAGCAAGACACATAGGCAGGGGAAAAAGTAGAGAAATAAGGGAATGTAAGCAAAGACAAGTACCTTAAAGTGGAAAGAACACAAGAAAAGAACAAGATTGGAGTGTGTTCAGGTTAATCATTGTTGACAAGGTGGATCAAAGGATAATAGATATCAAGAGGGGTTAACCCTAAGAACAAGCAAATACGTATGTGAGTGATTGGAAGTAGGCTGGTCTGCTGAAATGCTGGAGCTAGTTTGGGCCAGTTGATTGAAGCCAAAATGCTACACTGAGGAGAATAATACACAAGCATTGCAATGACAAGCAATAGAAAAAGCACTGTCGATTTTTGATAAAGAATGACTTGAAATAAGTATACTAAGTATACTTAAGAAAGGTTGTATTTATAGGTAGCACAGAAAGAGAAAGATCATAGGCTTATGCTACTTTAATAATAAAGCAATTATTCAGGAAAAACATAAAATTATGATTTTATGAACATTATGCCATGTTGAAAATTATACTGTATGATTCTTACCCTTCTGTTTAAGACTAGACATAACAAATTCTCAATTAATCAGGTCATGGTTTGAAGTGAACCAAATTAACCTAGCAGCTCATTGTTTAAGAGGTCCAACTATGGCATCGGATGGGCCTGAAGTCAAATCTGTTCTCCAATCTATTGTTTTAATCTTTAAAAACCTGTGTATCCTTAATAAGATTCAGTTTACTGGTCTTTACATCAGAAAGGTAGTAGTTACGAAAAAGGGCTCTTTGAATATTAAATGAGATAATGCTTGTGGATGGTTTAACACAGTCCCTGGCACTTAATAAACACTCAGTTAATGTTAATTATTGTTATTGTGTTAAGCAGTTTGTGACTCAGCAAATCTTTACCACAAGCAAATGATGGAAGAGTGTGCTTTTCAAATATGCATATAAAATATATTAGAATTTAACAAGCAAAAAATATTAAATAGCAAAAAAATTATTTTCTACTTGAGTTTAAGATACAAAGTTCAAAATGTTTATTATGACAGAATAGGAAACTTATTCACTCAGGCACAAAATTATACCTGAAGAGAAAGAGCTGCTGAGTGGGCTAGTAAGCACCGTGTCACACGTGAATGTATGCAGCTGCTGCATGAATATCTCCATGATCGTGCCTGCCATGGAAAGTCAGATTTTCCTGTAGAAACAACTCTGAACATGATGTGATTAACCTTTAGGGTCCCCCATCCCCTCATCTCCAAGCCTACCTCATGCATGGCCTACGCCCGCTACTCCTGTTCAGCCATCTGATTTCCCTATTACCACTCCCTCTCACCAACGGGCATTAGCATAACAGAGCTGTAGCGTGACTTTGATTGAAGCCAGCTTGGGCTGAATGCAGTATCAAAGCACAATTTAGCAGAAATCAAATCTAATTTACTGTGCATTGTATTTAAATTCTCAAAAACACAGTTTCAAGTGAATAGTACCAAACCTCTAATCTTAATTGACCTTTTTAAATTTGGGTCTACTTCCCTGGAAATCACACCACATACTTTTCTGATAGAGATATTGTGTTTGTTTGTTTGTTTGGTGAGGAAGATTGTCACTGAGCTAACATCTGTGGCCAGTCTTCCTCTATTTTGTATGTGGGATGCCTCCACAATGTGGCTTGATGAGCCGTGTGTGGGCCCATGCCCGGGATCCGAAGTCATGAACCCTAGGCCACTAGGAGCACGGAGCACGTGAACTTAACCACTTTGCCACCAGGCAGGCCCCTAGAGCTATTGTTTTTAACTTTTGTTGATTGAACACTGAACTGTGCCACTCTGTGTTTTTCATCTCTTTTCTTGCTATAGCTGAAGCAATAAGGTATAATCACTTAAAAGATTAAGCAAGTAGGTTATTACATCATGGTTACAAAAGATTTGTCTAATGCTTTTGGGTTTTAGTGAGGATATAAATATGTATTTTATAGTCTTCTGTCTTAGAAATATATAAGAAAATTGCCATTTCTATAACTAGCATATTCTTTTGGAGTTTATAACACAATCTCTTTAATTCACATTGGGTTTAAATGTGTGTTTTGAATTGTCATCTTGAGGACCTAATGGTGTTTTTTTATATTTAATGAGAGCCATCACAGAAAATCAGTTTTACGTATAGCAGACATTGTGCTATTGTGCTGTGTTGATAAAATGCCACCTCTCTGCCTACACCCTCCCATTGGTGCCATCAACCAAGTACTGTCTTTTCAAACCATTTTTGCTGCCACCTGGCAGAAATTCTGAAACTGTGACGTGTTATCAGAAGAATTACTGATGAAGTTTTTCATTTCAAAACCTCAAAATAAATTCCTTTGGCCGATATCCCTTCGCAGAAGATTGCAGTATAGATCTTGGGCAGAGAAAGAGAGTCTGCAAAAGTGAAATTGATGGATACAATTCGTTTTGGTGGTCCACCTTCACGTGCCAATAGGAAAAGGATGTATATTTTCAAAGACTTGAATACTCTTTAAATATTTTGCTTTGTTAAATACTTTAAAATGTTTAGTTGTTTTTTAATTTAAAAAATGATAAGGTGATTCCAGTTCCAGTGGGATTAGTGTGGCTTAAATTCTGGTGACAAGAAACTATTTGGTACATTAGAAATACAGTGTATTTATAATAACCTAGAATAAAAGTACAATGTAAATAAACCTCACATGGAAGGATATTTCATTGCATGAATAACAGAAATGCTGATAGCTTTTTCGTTGGTGGGCTTTAAAAAATCAGTATTAGGTAAAAACTCAAGACATTTTGATTGCTTGGTCTTTTTAGATTATATCATCAGTGGTCAATATTACATCATGATATTGCAAAATTTCTTTGTCCTTTAAAAGTTCCAAAGAAATGCTCTCTTTAGGTGCTACTGTGAATAGAAATTCTCAACCAGATTTTCTGCCCTAACTTACTATGATTTTCCAACCTCGCATCTGCCCTTTTTCTTTCAAAAACAGCATTCTTTCTAAAACACAAATCTTATTATACCTTTCTTGCATAAATGTCTTTGAACAGATCTGCATACTTTTCAGGGCAAAATTTAAGTTCCTTTAGCAAAAATTATTTGGCCCTACCTACATCACTTTCGCATCCCTAAGTTTATTCTTGAAATCATTTACACTCCCTTAACACATTCAGATCATAGGTCTTTGCCTTTTGTCGGCTTCTTTCCATCCCAAGTGGCCTGACTCCTCTTCATCTAGTGCGCTCTTACTTGTGCTTCAAAACACGACTCCAGTGTAGCCATCCCCTGGCATCTTCCCTCATCGCCTGGTCCAGTTTGCGGCTCTTTCAGGCTTTCTCCCTCAATGCTCTCTGCATTTTTCTATTATTATTCAAATCAGACTCTGCTGTTTTTGTTTTTATTTATTCACTTACTTAGAAGTCTCTGCTATAGGCCAAATGAACAATTTTTTATTTGGCTTTCCATCCCCTGTACCAAACAGAATGTCTCATCATTTGTAGTCAATCAATACATTTTGAATGAATAAATGGATGAATCATATCTTTTCAGGAAAGTGGATGGATAGATGTGGTCATTTGCTAGTCCTTATCTTGGGGTCTGTGTTTTAGCAGCTGTGTTAAAATTGCAAGATCTGGATTCCAGAAGCATTTTGCAGAATCACTCATCTACTAAAAAGTTTTTGAAAGCTTGAAAAATCAAATTCAAGGAAGTCTGTAGTTGTATTTAAACTACAGATGATTTTTACTGAAATAGATAAATAGACAGATGCAGAGTAAGCATAATATACTTAAAAATATACAATATGTCTTCATTGCTTTCACTTCATCTTTCATTTGATGATTTCAATCATATATTCTCCATTACATTTTGAAAATTATATAAATGAGGACCTCATAGTGCATATGGGGCTCTAAGGTTTTACTAACTAGTTATGTGAGCCAATTTAAATTTTTCTGGTCAAAAGAAGTACAAATGAACTAATAAGCTGAATACGTGAGTTTTATCAAAGACTGGTAACTGATTTTGACTAAATTGACTTTTTATTTTTGATAATGAGATACAAGCTAAGTTACTCAGTACTTCTTGCTTAGTGTCCATATTGGCACTAAAGCTTTCTTTTATAGGGTTACCAACAAGTAAAGAACTATACATGGATTTTTAAGTTCTTCTTAATATATATATATTTTTGGATATTACAGACAATAGAGACCATCTTAAGTCTTTGTGGTGTAAATATCTGATGATTTCACATCTCTACTAAAAAGTGGTTACTGCATTGTTTTAAGAGGTGTTCATAAAGTAATTTTGTAACGTTGATTTAAACTATCATTCTTATTAGAAAACATAGAACAAAAATCAATATGTCTACTGATTCTGTGGAATTGAGAAGAAATAACAAGAGCATTGTAAGAAGCAAGCAATCTCCTGAAAATACAAGGCAACATAAACCACATTCTGTTCAAATAGATCCATAAATCTGGATTCTCCATTCTGTTATACTGAGTCTTCTGTTATCTATAGTTATAGAAGAAAATTTCCCTTAGTAGATTTATTCTTTCTGTCTCTGGAGTATGTGTTGAATGTGTTGAATTAGGAGGCAGTTTAATAGAACGGCGAAAAAGAAGTCACTACAAATCTCAGTGAAGCTTTTGAAAAAATGCTGCCGCTGTTTCTAGGCGAGCATTCTTGTGAGAATGAGTAACTGGCTGTACGTCTGCGGCTATCCTACATTTACTCCGTTCTTGGACCTGCACATATGTACTCCTGTAGGACAGAAAGAATTCTGAGTAAAGGCCTTTACTGAATGTCACTTATTGTTAGAATTCTTTAGAGTTCAAATTTTAGGATTGTTGCCATGTACACCAGGTTCTAAAAATTAAAGTTGATTTTAAAGTTTTTTCTTGGTCTTAAGTTTTCTAGCATAAACAATGAGTTAAAGTGGAAACAGATGATTAGAAAAGTCACGGAATAAACATGCTGTTCTCTCTTCAACAGAAGTGGATTTTGGTATGAAGAAGATGTCCCTGTGAAAACTTCAGTTATTCTGTCTTTCTGTCTACTGTCTTTCATTTTCTTCTTTCTCTTTACAGTTGGTCCCCAATTTAAATCTGAACTTTCTTAGGATTGTGACTCCCATCCTTTTCTTTTCTTTTCTATTGGGGTTGCTTGTCTCAGGTCTCGTTATCTTCGCCTACGCCATTTTACTAGTCTTCCAACAAGGCTCTCCACTTTATTGACTAATCTTCCTCCTCCACAATCTATATTTAGTAGAAGGTTAAAGTTTTCCAAAATTTTTCTTTGCATCTATCACTCCTCAGCTTACAAAGAGTCAAAATAAAATCCTCACTTTGTCTTCTTAGGACTTTCTTAGGCCGGGTCCAAATCTATCTTTTGTAGCCAATGATGTTTACACAATGGGGAACTTCCATTCCTGCAAGATTACACACTCTATACTAGATGTGTTCTTGCTCCTTGACTTTGCTCAGTAAGTTCCTTCCTTCAAATATGTTCATTTCTCCACTTATCTAAATGCCACCCTTTCCTCAAAGCCCCATAATGTTTACTTCCTGCAAAAAGCCTTTCTTCACAGCTATCATAACACAAAGGGATCCCTCTCTCCTGAAGTCCTATCACACTGACTATATGTACTATAACTTAAGTGCTCCTCCGCTGTGCTCTGAAAGTACCTCTATCATTGGATTTAACCGCAATCTCAGATAATTGTTGTTTTAGTTTTTCTGTTGTCGTTGTCGTCATCATCATCTTGTTTTGTGTTTTTCATTAGACTGTGAGTTCATTGATGGCTGCATGATAGATGCTTTTTATCTGAGTATCTTTAGTGCCCAATAGGGAGCTAAAGATGTGTATCAGTAGTGCCCACAGTGCCCAGTAGGGAACTAAAAACTTTATGTTCCAATAGGGGAACATAGTAATTGTCTGGCTGATGCTTATTTATCTAAATGAAATGAATTAAATAGAATCAACCACTTCATACATTTCTTTATGTTGTTAGTTATTTTTGTATGTAATTCCCATTTCTTCAATTCTTAGATGTCTTCAAAACTTCAACTCTCCCATTCTAGAATATTAGCACTTTGAGAATAAGGATCATATCTTATGCCTTCTGGTCCCCCTGCACCTGCTACACTGTCCTGCAAGTATTACCAGAACAATCAATGTTTGTCAATAGATTGATTTGACAGGAAGGAGATGTTTGAGTAGTGGAGTGAATCTTTTCTGGCTTCATTGAAAACACAAAACCAAGTAGGGAAGCCATGCTTTTTCTTAAAAATGTTACAGTATCATTACAAATCTATTTTCCTATGCAAGTATATGGTCTAAGGGATTACAATGTACAACATTTAAAATGTGTGGACTAAGTTTACTTCTTTCCTCACGTTTGATAGACTGCTCTTTCCTTTCCCCATTGTGTTTTGAAAATTGCTTAAAAATAAATCAAAACCTGTAGCCTCTGTCTGGCACTGAGCAATCTACCTAGTACCAGATTTTCCCTCTGATATCTTTTTCTTTGTCAATGGTTTGTATTTACACGCTTTCTTTCCTTTTAAATTATAGCTCCTCCACAGTTTGTGGTTAGGCCAAGAGATCAGATTGTTGCTCAAGGTCGAACAGTGACATTTCCCTGTGAAACGAAAGGAAACCCACAGCCAGCTGTTTTTTGGCAAAAAGAAGGCAGCCAGGTGAGTGTGAGCCTTGACTGCTTTTCTGAAATCTCTGAAATCCCGTCTCTGCTGCTCCTCAAAATTTGCCTTGCCTTCTTGTTATCAGTGTTGAATTTATTTTATTTCTAAAAAAGACAGCAATTAATTCTAAAATAAGTGCAAGTCAGATGTTCTAATGTAACATCCTTTGTTTTCTGGTGTTAATTTTCTAAAATTATCTATCTTACATAGAATAGATACAATGCAGTGTAACTAAATTATCTTAAAAAGTCTACCCAAAACCTCTGTAGCTATTTAAAATCTCTGAATAGAAAGGTTCTTTTGCTTTCTTGCATTGAGCTACGTTGGGATGATTAAGTGAGTTAGTACATATAAAACACTTAGAACATCCTGCAAACCAGTCAAAAATATTGCCATTATTAATCAGCCTAGAAATTCCTTTTCATAGATAGATAGCACAAATACCTTTTCTTTATCATTAAGTTAAGCATACTTCCATTTAAGAGTGGGAGAAATGTTTTCTTCCATCATCCCTTCTGGATTTCTTCATAGCAGAGTTAGAAAGGAAATAATACATTATACACCGGAAGGAACACAATACTTGTGTGTTCTTTGCTGTGCCCTGGTTTGTCCTCTCAGAGCCCTCTCTGGGCAGCCTGGCCTCTCAGATTCTCTGCTAAATGTCAATTGGATACAACACTTTTCTCATTTTGGACTTGGTCCAAACTTGGACAAGCACTTAGCCTCTAGGTTCTGAGGCAATGAGTGGAATTTCCAGCTTAAGCCAGATCAGAAATTGTGTTCTTTGTCTAAAAATTTATCTGTGCATTCCTAAGAGACCTAGAGATATTTTGTTATAGACTTTCCAGCACCATCCCCAAGGAGACATATAGCTCTCAGGAAGGGACCTACTGGTGCTCCTTCTCAGCACCCTCTGTTGGTAATCCAAATTCTGGAATAATTTCCTGGATAATGGAAACCATGATTAGAAGTCTCAGGAAATCTAAAAACTTTGCCAGAGATGGGAAGTGTTTTAGACTATATTAAGAGAACTGTTGATCAGAACTCATGTATGACTATCTGGGTAAATTGGCCTCAGGAAGTCGTCCTCAGCCATCGTCTTTAATTGTTGTGGGTTCCTATATATTCCTGTACCACCACAAGCTAGAAGTTGTAACAACTCAATATGGATGGGCAAATTGTCTCTCTTCCTTTCCTCAACGCTCCATGTTGGATTCACCTCCCCTCTGATTTGTGGAATGTTAAAGTAGTGGTGGGAAGATAAAGTGAAGCAATGATCACTGCCTTACCCACATCAGAATTGCTCCAGGCTCTAAGTCCCATCTTTTTTATCAGTTAATAGCTATAAAACAAATTTTGGAGGAAAACCTCTCCAACTCTAAAGTGAGTGTAAAGCAAAATGACCTGGTTATAACACATGTGCACACATAAACATACCCTGGAAAAGGAAAGAATTCTAAAGCCATTTTCCCTCCTTATGATTGTACAATCTTTGTAGCACTATTTAACTTTACTGGAGCTCATTTTCTTAATCTAAAACATAAGGATAACCCATTTTACTTCACATAAGTTATGAAGATTACATGATTAAGTTAGTTTATCTGTAAAAGACCTTTACACATTATGAAGGTCAACAAGATTTTAGAAATACGGAAAATGCAGAATGCACCTGCCTCCGCCTGTGTCCTGGCTGAAGGGGCAAGTTCACGGTGCTGCTCAGGTCAGGGCTGCCAGGGCCTGAAGTCTCCCTCTGTCTGGACACTAGTGCCCAGCACTGAGGAGGAGCTCAGCACCACTCTGGTCACCTCTGCCCCAGACCCACACAAAGCCTGAGAAGGCGGGGATAGGTGAACGCCAGAGAGCCCCGGAAGCTCTGTGAGATTCTTCCTCTTGCCTGTAGCTCCCTCCCTCCACCCACCTGGGGGCTGTGGAGACCATCAAAGTTACTCCCTCAAGCCACTGATAGTAAATATAATGATGGAAATATTTATTTATAAATAATCTAAATATAATGATGTAAAGCAATTTGATTGTTGAAAATTTACACTTTAAATCCATGTATTGAGTCAAATCCCATTATAACATCTTGTTATTATATAGATACAGCTCTATCATGTGTAAATCACGTGCCCTAAAATAGCTCCAGATTGATGTAAGAAACTGCATAAAATGTATATGAGTCCTGTAGCCCAATAAACATGATATTTAAATATACTGCATTGTGTTTTAATGGTTTTTAAAGAAGTAATGACCAAACAGCATTAAAGTATTTTTTTTTTTCCTGTTATTTGACAAAGTGGCATGTAATTCCAGAGATATTGATCTCTGGAAAAAAATTTCCAGTTAGGTAATTTGATTTGATTATAATCTTAGGTCTGGTTTTCTTTACTTCACCTATCTCCCTCAAATCAGAGAGAAAAAAAGAAAGAGGGGGACAGAAACTGTGAATAAGAACAAAAGAGAAATGTTTAAGCAAACTGTAAATTTTCATATCATGAGTTGTGATATTAGGAAAAATATATTGGTCTTACTGTCTGCAGTATCCAATTTTTACAGTGATCTATGACTATCCATCAGTAGAGAGAGAGTTAAGAGCATGGATTTAATGGTCCATATTCCTCAATATGTGCTGATAATGCCAATTAGCACTAAAAGGATACCCAGGCACTTGAAGGCAAGAAGAGCTCTGTAGAATTCCTGGTTTTTGCTTGTAATCCATTTTCTTTTGCCTATGTCATACAAGCAGGGAATAAAGATGATGAGTTAACCTCAATCATATGCCATTTTCCATGTCAACGAATCATTCAGAAGGTGGACTGATACTACATTGTAGAGGAAGAGATCCCAGAGAGAGTTAAGCCCATCTGATGTATTAGTGCTATGTAAATTAGTATTCTAATGGCTAATTGTAGGAAAGTGCACACTTTGAGTTATTGTATCATTTTCAACTGGCTTTAAAATTTAGACCCTTCTCTTTAGATAGTTTATTTCAGTAATATATTTAGCTTCCACAGGAGAATTAGCTTGTTCTCAAATTATGTTTTGTATGTATGAAAATGTCTAGCCTTATATAGGAATACAAATTTCATAGGAGGCCAATAGCATTTTGAAATTATATTCCTGACATGCTAGCAAACATGACTTCTTTTAGAAAGAGTTTAATAACATGGTAATGTTTATGTAAAGTGGGCTCATAGTGTCACACTTGAATCTAATAAAGTGGACATCCATCATGTTGCAATAAAGAGAAGAGCTTCTAATTAAAGTAGGACATCATTGGCAGGATTAAAGTCATTTAGCGTAATTGAAAAGTGTTAATACCCTATTTTATCCTCTTCCATTGGTATTACTTCAAGGGTAAAAACATTTTAAGGTGAAAATGTGTCTTATGCCTTTAATTGAATGTTATTACCTCCTGATTGTAACGTATTGAAGCTGTTTAATTACAAACCTGGAAAATTAATTACTATATCGAGAAACAGATCCCAGAGGGTTATAATGTTCTTTTTTTGTAAGTAAATACAACATAAAAATTGATATGTCCTTATTTATAAGCCAACTTGGAAACGTATCTCAATATGATTTATTATACCCAAATGTTTTTCTTATTTGAACAACAGCAAAGCAACATAGGTCATCCAAATTAATATTACAGCCCTCCTATAAGAATTTTCAAAATTTTGTGATTAGGCTGCTTGGATTTAATATGAGATATATAGTAAACTTAAGTAATTTTTATTAAAAAAGGGAATATATTGAAATTCTTTATGATTACATGCACACTTCAGAAACATTCTGCATCTTCTTTTTTATTTCCATTGATTTGCTAATCTTGCTTAGACAGCAGGATTTATACATGGCTCCTTTAAAAGCTGCTACAACCTGCAGAAACCTTACAGCAGGAGTAGATTGGGCTGTGTCTGTGTCAGTCTCAGTCACACACTTCTGAACACCTTTAGGAGAAATTCAGTTAATTACGTTCAGGTATTCAAAATGATCAGCAGAAAGTGTATTTTGCATTCTTTAGTAATGCTCAGTTTATATAACACATACATAATGATACATTCTCACCGTGTCTTATGAGTTGAGTCAGAGAAACATTATTACGCCCATCTTACAGATGAGGAAACCTTGTTCTAAAGATACTTAGTAACTAGCAGAAAGTCAGGGAGAGAGTGAGTGGTTAAGATAAAGACACAGATTTTTTAGACAATTGCTCCTTCAACTAAAGCATGCTCACTTCTTAGAGCTTATTATTTCTCATGATTTGGAAAAAGTTTCCCACTGAAACTCATTGTGTGGCATATAATCATTTCAACACTGTATTTTTTTAAGTCTGTGTATGTTCTTTATCCAACTTTATTCCCATAATTCCAATAGCTGTTGTTATTATTTTCCTTTTGAGTGGGAAAAGAATATTGATGAGATTGTGTTTGCTTCCGCAGAACCTGCTTTTCCCAAACCAACCCCAGCAGCCCAACAGTAGATGTTCTGTGTCGCCAAATGGAGACCTCACGATCACCAACATTCAGCGTTCAGATGCCGGTTACTATATCTGCCAGGCCCTAACTGTGGCTGGAAGCATTTTAGCAAAAGCCCAACTGGAAGTTACTGATGGTGCGATATTATTAGATCTGTCTTATGAAAATAATGATTTTTATCTCAAGATCCACATTTACCATGTGAAATTTTCTAATTCGTTAAGTCATTTAAATTAATGCTTGTCTTTAACTTTGAATCTAGGTAAAACAACATTTTTTAAATAATTTGTGATTTAATACCACTTATTTTCCCAAAGAAGAACATCCAAGACAATCTATTTTATTCTTAAAAATATAATGATGCATTATTTAAAGAAATGACATCACACTCAACAGTCATCTGTATATTTTTATGTAGCCTTATGCTGACATGATTGCTTCTAATGGATATTAAAAATTTTATTTTACTAGAAGAGAAAGAGAGATCATCTTTAATATTATCAGTGGAAACAGAGATGAGTTTTTACTTAGCTAATCACATTATGACATCCTATGACTTTTTAATTATACATTCACTAAGTTAAAGTCATTAAATACCTTCCAAACTACTGATGGATGCTAAAATTATTGTTTTTTATTTGCACGTATGTAGTGCGACTGTTAATTGGAGCATCTACATTCATAGTGAAAGCTGAAAAAGCTGTAGAGCTGTTCATAATCTGATTTTTTTCCAAGACCTGATTTGTCACAATTGACAGGTAGGGAGTTTTAGATATTTTGTGAACCTCTGAGCATGAATTTAAGCCTTATTCTTTGATGTCTTAAACTAAAAATCCTCTCTTGCTCTCCTATGTTTGTGAGGTTTGTGGGGTTCCCCACCCCCAGTGCTGGCTTCTGAAATATAAGAGCTTTGGTCTGTGACCTCTCTGATTCTCTTCTTTTCTCTGCTGGTGAAATTTGATGTGCTTTCATACAATTCAAATTTACATGTAGATTAAAAGGTCATTTAAAATTAATAGAAAGGCAATATTTTTTAATGTCTGTCCGTGGTATTGCCTGATTCAGCGCCATGTCAGGAATAGGAATAAATAGAAGAGACAAACATTGGCTTCGGGGACATTGAGTCGTTAATGGCCGCACCTGCTGATGCTGTGGAGATTTACTGCAATGGAACTGAAAGGAGAAGTCAGGTTCAAGGGTAGCAGTGCTGAGAAATTCTTCCTTTAGATGGGCAAGATCTTTAATCCTTCATATGTCCATTTCTTTAAAAGAAATAAAAGATAATTATTAATCTTTTTCAAGTTCTTATGTTTTCTACTATTGGCAAAAACTTTCCAGGTAGATATACTTGGAAAATAAGATATTCTGGCCCAAGCCTAAGTTTTATTCTATACTACTATGAAATGTTCCGAACATAATGCTTAAGAGCTTTACTGTAATCTAGTTGCTTATAGGATTTCACAAAAGACAGACTCTAAAATGTTTCTAAATGAAGAAGTTGTTATGGAAAAGGCAAACCATATTTGTAGAAAACAAAACTGATGAATCAGAAGAGCCAGTTGATATAACTGATACAGTTCATGAGACCGGTTAATATTCAGAATTATGTCTCATGTAATGAAAAGGAAAAATTCGTTTTGAGAATTTATGTTAGTTGATGACATAATCTCACAAAATGGTGGTAATTCTAGCTTTGTTTCTTAGGGCAAAATTAAAAGAGTGATAAGTTTAAGTCTGATGACTGAATTGGCTCTGAACATTTTGTTACAACTGACTTGAATATTAATTCCTACATTGATTTTTACTTAAGTAAGCAATCACAAAGTCAAGATTCTTTTGCAAGAACATTGAATGGGGGTTATAGAGTTATTGATTTTTACAGTAAAGTAATCTACCTTCAAGGTGTAAACACACACACGTATTATTATTATAAATAACTGTCTGTAAATATTAACTTGCTACATTGGCTGATGACTTCTATTCATAGTTTTGAATTTTTCAGATTGGTTAAGCAATTTAACAATATGTGAGCCATCATTTTTATTTTAAACATATATTTTTTGGGGTGATCCAGGGCAATTGTGAGCCAACTGAAATTCCACTGTAGAATGAAAACATATGTCATGTTCAGAGAGACAAGCAAAACATCTATAGCAATGTTTCTGTTGTTACATTTTTGCATTTAGACTCCTTTCCTGGAAATATTTTTAACTCAAGTGTTCATAGAAGTTGAGATTGCTAATGGTGACGAAAGGTGCTTGTTGAGTGATAATTTACTGATTGTAGATAGAGCTAAGATGCTTCAATATACTTGAATTTCAAAATATCCCTTTAAAAGACCTTCTCACTAATTCCTTGGCACTGTTCGTTTCTTTTCTTCTGCTCTTTTTTTCTCTCAGAAAATTAGAAAATTGTAATGAGATTTCTATGAGTAGAATCAATAGAATCTAAAATAACTGGAGAGAAGGAACATATTTATATCTTATATTGACAATAAATGTCACACCATGATCTTATATGAAGGTTTATTGGGGATTTATAATGCATAGTTAGAGAAAACTATGGAATTGTTCACAGATCACTGGAAATCCTAAATGTTCATTTAACCTTTGACTTTATTCTCATGGAAACCTGTGGTCATCTTTCACCCATAATATCCTTGAAACTGAAAATTCCTCTTGCCAGGAGATTTTCAATTATTTTATTGATCAAATTCATTTAAAAGACCATGAGCTACTCATTTGGGCAGTAAAAAAGAAAGAAAGAAACTAATTATATGTCTTTCGGCTATATCTAATAATTTCAGGGATATGAAAATAAAAGCAGGTTGTAAGAAGTTACCTGAATTCTCTCTATATATATTTGAAACAAAGAAGTAACGTTATTTAAAATTAAATAAATAGTTTCTACTCTGGTAATGCAGACCCATTTTTCTCACTCAACTTAAAAATTATTCATAATGTTTTGTGTTTGGCCCTCCATTTTTGACCCATGAAGAAAATAAATTCCATGAAGCTTTGAATTTGGATATCTATTTGCACGATTACTGCCAGATGTGAGAATTAGCATAACATTGTACTTTCACATTCTCTGAAGATTATTTTATTTACTTCTCAAATGAAGAATTTGATCAAGAAAATCAGTGAAATAAAAGGTTCTAGTTTTTGTTTGTAAAGAATACACAAACAGTATTTTTTTTCCTTAGGTTTTTATAAGGTTTTCTACATACACACATACATTTTAATATATATTTTGATGTATTCGGTTTAGGTTGATTGGAAATCCACTGTATCTTGATACGCAGAGTACTTATATCATAACTTCTATTTTAAATTAAAATTTGGCTTTCTCATGGTAGGATCTAAAAGGGCTACTTAATTTAATGATTTATTTTCCAAAACTCTGAACTCTAGTAATAAAGATGCAAATAGGTTGAGAAATAGATAATCATATAAACTGGTATTTATAGAAGATGGTAGACAAAGGAGATTAGAGCATTAATAGGCAAAATGACGTTTTTGATCATGTATGTTGCAATACAGGATGAACTTCTTGAGAAAAGACACCATTTCACTTCACAGTTGCTTAGCAATAAATCAAATCCACCATTCTTTTTTCCTTTCTGTGGAAGTTTTATAGATATATATGTATAATATAATATATCTATACAATAAATTATTTATGCAATACAAATTATTTATACAATAAATATATGCATATATTTACATGTATGATATATATTATATATTATACATATTGTATATATGTATGTGTATATATATATATAAAATACATATATATATATATACACACAATAAAAAGCGTATTTTGGATAATTAACCAAAATCTAAGCTAAGTTTATAAAACTTTCTCTTAAGAAAGCCTTCCTTAGACCTGGTCATGTCAGTTTCATTATGAGGTGATCTTCTAATGACCTGTAAATGAAAGCTTGCCTCCAATCAACTCCATATTTTCATCACCCATTTAAATAATACTATACATTCTGATATACTTCCTAAATCATTGTGAAATACTTTAAAGGCGCTGAAAATACTACTATTAATCAATATTTGATAAAGAACACACTGAACTAAAAGTTATGAAGTTATAGAGAATTTACCCAAATGAACACAGGAATTGATATATATAAACATTGATTTTGCATGAAAACCCGATTTTGTCATACTAGATGGTTTTTCTTTGCTTAGTTGCAAAGACAAATTAAATCATATTATCTAAATTATATTACTATAACCTAAAGCCCAGTCTCACAATTTTGGAAATGAATTATTTATAATCTTGTATTTTAACATAGCAAAAATATTATCTTTATAAATACAGCATGCAACTGGTGCTATGAAGGGTAAAATTATGTATTGTACATATATTTATAATAAAAACAAAACTGAAAATTTACTCCACCCATATGGTACTCCACAGGCTTTCTTATATATGCATATGAGATAAAATGGACATTTTATGAACAACTGTCATAAGCTCTCTGTATTTGCATTTTAATTTTAATATGATTAAGCCTTTCAATAATACTAGGCCTCTCTAATGTCATACTTTATCCCATAATCATCTTGATTATAGGTAATTCAGAATAAGTTATAAACAATAGTAGAGTCTCAGTATAGTATCTATAGATGTATGTATATCTATCTATATATAGATAATAGATATATGACGGATATAGAATATGCAGAATATAAGTAATATATATGACTTTTGGGCTTTAACCTTACTTTCAATATCAAGATGACTGAATTTCAGAGAAGTTAAAATTTCCTGAAAATATGTTTATCCTTTAGTTTTGACAGATAGACCTCCACCCATAATTCTACAAGGCCCAGCCAACCAAACGCTAGCAGTTGATGGTACAGCATTGCTGAAGTGTAAAGCTACTGGTGATCCTCTTCCTGTAATTAGCTGGTTAAAGGAGGGTTTTACTTTTCTGGGTAGAGATCCAAGAGCAACTATACAAGAACAAGGAACGTTGCAGATTAAGAATTTACGGGTAAGTAATATTGGACTTGTATTTGAATCTTCATCTCAAGATAAGTACTGCCCTAGACAAAAACTGTTGTGAACTTAAATCTCACATCCCAGCATGATGCTGTACATAGACCGTGTTATTTCTTATTTTACAAGTAATGAATTGAGACTAGAGGGAAAGTCATTGTTTTTATGTTAATCATAAAAGTGTAACAGACCTAGATACTTTTTACTCCTTTATTGCAACCCATATATATGCAATCAATGAAACTAAAAATACATAAATAATAAATACATAAAGTTAATGATAGTGATGGAATATTTAAAATAATTTGAAAGTGACAAATCCTTCTGATTTACTCTCATGAACAAAGGAAGTTTGTAAGGAAATGTGGGTAAATTGGCTTGGCCAGTTATGTGGAAAAAAAAATCAAGAGATGAGACTGAATCCATAGTAAACAGGCCTGGCTATTTGGTGGAAAATCTTAAATTTTAGCTTAATTGCTGTGGCGTTTAGATTTAAACTTGTGGGCAAGAACAAGCCGTTGCTGGTCTTTTAACAGAAGATAGTATGATAGAGAATGACAATTCCTGCTGATTTAACAAGTTAGACATGCTTCTGAAGCAAATCAACATAAATGTCTACTTCTGAATATCACATTAGCTATCTACTGCTATGTAACGATATTAGCAAACACTTAGAGGCTTAAGGCAACACATTTATTATCTCATAGTTTCTATGGGTTAGAAGCCTAGGCATGACTTAGCTGGGTCTTCTGCTACAGGGTCTCACAAAGCTACAATCAGGTATCAAGGTTGTGGTCTCATCTAAAGATTGATTGGAAATAGATTTGTTTCCAAGCAAGGTGATTGTCAGTAGCATTCAGTTCCTTCTGGCTGTCAGACTGATGAACTCAACTCCTTGCTTGCTGTTGACTGAAGGCTGCCTTTAGTTCATCCCTTGCCATATGGATTTTCCCAACATGATTGCTTGCTTCCTCAAAGTCAAGGAAGAGAGTCCCCTAGCAAGACAGGCATTACAATCCTATGTAACATAATCATGAATATGACATCTGTCATTCTTGCCATATTCTATTGGCCAGAAGCGAGTCAACAGGTCCCATACACACTCACAGTGAAGGATTACATGATGTATGAATACCAGAAGGATGCCTGCCCTCCACAAGTATATTCACTTCATTCAATCAAATATAGAGAGCCTCCCCTCCGTGTAGCAGGTACTGTGCTAAAGCTCAAGAGTTGTATATGTTATAGTCATCCTAAGATTGAGAATGAGAGCTACAACTGAGATAGATGATGTAATGGCACTTGAAGAAAGATTTATTGAAAATGATTTTGCAGAAGAACAATTAGTAGAATGTGGTATCTAGGGAGAAATTGGGAACCAAGATGAAGGAAAACTAGAAAACAAAAAAGATCTTGTTGAATTTTCCCATTCAGAAGGCAAAAGAGGTATATATAAAAATATTTTTATGACACGTATTTTCAAATGATCACAATGTGTCTTCTTCTCTTACAATGGAAATATATTTACAATCACATGCTTATCTGTGATTTTTATCAGCGTATCATGCAGGTACATATACCAAACAGAAGAATGACTATTTTTGCATCATATGGACACACACAGAAACACATAAATCTTTAACTTATAATAAAATTAATATGTATAATTTTTTTGTTTTAATTTTGAGACAGACATTAATTATTGCTCTAAGTAGGAAAAAAACTGTCAAATTCAGTTAAAAGAAAAATAAATTAGTATAGATTTTTAGCCCGTCTTTTTTATTGATTGTAAATTAATTGTTAACCTTCTTTGAACAAAATGGAGTTATTAAAAAATTAATGCCAACTCTCCTTGAGTAAACACTTTAAACTCCCTCTCTGGGCTAAAGGCAGACATGGGCCGTGGAGGTTAATGGATTTTCTCTGTACTGCTGAAGTAAAGGGTGTGCTTGAATAGGCAAGATCCCCAGTAGTGTTTGAAAGAAGCACTTAAAGGTGGGTGTTTGATGACGTCACACAAACTTGCAGACTTCTGACAGGATTCTGAGCAGTCTCTCTGAGAGGCAAGCTCCTGGGAGCTTGTCTGCAGCCAACGACACAAGGAGAAGGTAGGTGATGGAGTGTGCCAGCACGTTAATCTCTTTTTAAGCACATGGTTAAGGCAAAAAGGAGAAGGATCAAAAAGGTATGAAGCACTCATGATCAGAAAAGACATTATTTAAAGTTAAAGGAACAAAAATGAATGTGGTAGTGGTGATGGTGATACAAGAGTGACTTTTAGCAAGATGTTTAGGCTCTTGATATCACTTTTGATAAACTCTAAAATGAAAAAATTGTTCTTTTCCCGTAAGATGACCGTCTTTAAAGGGAGATGAATGTTTTACAGTACTTCACTTGTACGGTCAAGAGATGGTTTCTGTAGGTCATATTTCTTTGTGTCTCACTCTTTCTCTTTTGGTACTTAAGGCAAGGGGGAAAAATAGTGTGATGAACACTGCGTTCTCATAGTCCAGCTAATTGGTAATTGAATCTGTGTCTTCTGAGAAGTAGAATATTCCAATACTCATTAAAACATACCTACCACAGCTAATGTCAGACTTGTAGCTCCACACAATGACAAGGAGATGCAGTTAAGAAGCATTACCTCCATACTCGTCTTTTAGCATTTGCACATAATAACAAGTGCTACATTTTAGTTCAACAGCTATAATAAAATGCAAATTCTTTACTCTTTCACAGACCATATTCAAATGAACATCCCATTAAAATCCAACCTGGGCTCATTATATTTAGTTTGCGAGTGATGCTTCTTCAGTGCAAAGATTTCTAATGACTATAATGCGTGCACAGCCACATTTAAAAGAATGGCTTTTTCTACAATGGCTATCCCCCATCATCCCTTTGTATAATAGAAGACAATCGTACTGAGATAATATGGCAAAGAGTGACGTGCCACTGCAATTTGAAACTTAAGTTAAAATACATAATGACGTCTAAAATCAATTAAAATGGTGGAACGGCAGTAACATCAATGCACTAATGATTTACCCGAGAATCAATTGTGGAAGGTTGAGTCATCTATATACACTTGCAGTTTGAACCCAGCAGATATTATATTCCATGAACTCCCATATTTCATCAACAATTAAACTCATGTTCATCACAGAATCTTAATTCTGCATCTCCTGGCTTGCCTTATTCTTTGGTCCTCGTTTCTCTTCCCCCCTCACTTTTCCTTTATCCCTAAACTAGTACAAGTGAATGTTGTTTGCAGAGTAAGCCCACAGGACTCAACCACAGAGAGGATTTTTGAGTTACATCTTTTATTGATTTGGGACTTTTCTCGAGATATAATCACAGAATCTTCTGCTTTTACATTTGTAAAAGAGGACTTTTGATTACATTATCAACTATTTCTAGAAGTCTGTTGCTACTCAATGAATAGCTAAAACCTTGGAAATGGCAATTTAAAAGTATGCTTAAAAAAGAGTTATGTATTGGATTATTTCTCTGATTCCTTTCAGCTCTAAATTGCAATGATTCCATAAGCTTAGTTTGTCTGGTTTTTAATGATACAACTTTATTTCACTTGATGTTGCACTGCTACAATTTAAATACGAGTACTGATCTCTTTAAAGGGAAAGATTTAGTTTTCCTTCTTTTTTTTTTAATTTTTCTGTCTTCACTTTTCTCTTTGTTTTTAAAAGAAAAGGAAGGATTGGCCCCTTATTACCTCAGTGTTTATTTACTCCTGGGTACATTTTATTCATTGAAATATAATTTATTGGAGACAGAGAGAACAGCTTTGCTTTACTGATCTCCGGAAGGTTATAGGATTCTGAAAAATCTTGTCCTGAGTTGTCCTTATCTAATTCTGACACAAGGAAGCCCAAACAAAAACTGGAGTTAAAAGATAAGATACTACTTTGGAGGCAAGAGAGATGGACAAACAGAGTTTATCAGAAAAATAACATTTAGTTGTGGAAATACAATAAAAAATCTTTGAGTCACTATTATGAAAAAAAAACATTATATGTTTATTTTAGTATTTTTTGTATACGTATGATTGACTCTAATGTACAATTTACACAGCCAAATGATACATCACATTTTAAGAAATTATATATTGCCTTGTTGAGCCTGAGTAATTATTCTGCAAATTAATTAAAACAACTTACTTCTCTCTCTTCCTCGCATACTAGATTTCTGATACCGGCACTTATACTTGTGTTGCCACAAGTTCAAGTGGAGAGACTTCCTGGAGTGCTGTGCTGGGTGTCACAGGTGGGTTCGTTGTGAATTATCCTGACAGAAGAAATCTTGAGGCCATTTTAGTGATTAGCTCATTATCAAATTACAAGTTAAAGAGAGATCAAGATTTTAAATTCATTGAATATAGAAATGAAGTCTTATGCCATTTTTAACTCCTGCACCGCTTGGCACACAGCATTGCCTAGATGCCATTTGATACATTTGTCCTTGATAACCTTGTTATTTTATTTTCTCTCTCTAAAGAGCAAGCAATTCTAATGATCCTGTGTAAAAGTAAAGTTAACATTTAGTCACATGTAGGAAAAGCAAAGATTCACTTATATACTTCTGATTCATGAGGATGAATTGCTCGCTGTCTAGGTTAACATCTTTAATAGACTATTTTCCTTCTTTTAAGCATTGTTGTCAGCTTGTGCAATCAGGAATGAAGCCTTTTCTGTTTGTCCTCTATAGAATCTGGAGCAACGATCAGTAAAAATTATGATTTAAGTGACCTGCCAGGGCCACCATCCAAACCGCAGGTCACTGATGTTACTAAGAACAGTGTCACCTTGTCCTGGCAACCAGGTACCCCTGGAACCCTTCCAGCAAGTGCATATATCATTGAGGCTTTCAGGTATGCAACACTCTCTTTTTCGCCATTGGGTTTTTCCTTTAGCTCCTATGTCCTAAAATCTCACGTGAGCTATCCCACTACTTTATTTTAAGGACATGTTCAATCAGTGTATTTGAAGAATTATCTTTTATATCTAACTTTATTCAATAATACACTTTAGGGTTTTTTTCACTTATACCTTAGTTATTAGATTAAATATTCATTAGTTTGTGACATAATCACTTAGCTCCTTTCTTTACCCTGAGTACTGTAAGGACCTAAGAAGAGAATTTTGGCATTAGAACTAGGCAGAAAATAATTTAATTAGGCACAGCTGCTTTTTAAGTTATGCAGCTTTTACTGAGGCATAGAACCCGAACCCTGAAACTTGGCTTCCTAATAATTGGAGCAGAACTTAAAATAATTCTAATGCTTTTGTGCTATATATTTGAATACATCTATTGGGTAGGCCTAAGAGAAAATTAAAAACTACAATTAAGAAATCAGTTCTGTGCACTTCTGGTTGCTGAAAGGAAAAGGTATGTCCAGTTGCTATTTTAAATAATTGTCATCAATTTAAGGATACTATAGACTATAAATTAGCAAATAGCGCTATAAAATTTTCTTATGACAATGTAGTAAAATACTTACACAAATGGGAAAATGTAGCTTCATATTCAGCTTCCATGTGCTTCTATTTGCCATTTTGGTAATGATAGCCACTGTCCTTTGTAAGCATTTAGGACAAATCATGACTTTCATTTTAGGCCTCCATAATCTATTTAAGGTAATGGTCAATACATAGTTTTCAAATTTCAAAATAGTATTTTTCTATAATTTTTATGCTTTGATGCCTAAGGACTTCTGAAAGATAAACAGAAAATCACATTTTTTCCTCATTCTAAACAAAAGCAGCATTTGACCCTAGGCGAAGTGCTCTAAATGCGCATTCCATCTGTAGCTGGCTGTTGAGGGGTCCATACATGCAGATTCAGAGATATTTCACCATTCCAAGATAAGAAATCACAATATTGTGTAATGTACAATTTTATTAAAAATGTGACCAAGGGAAAATATTCATTACATGCTTCCTTTCTTCTTTTACAGATATGTAGTTTTAGAAGGCTCTATTATAATATTGCATGTGGAATTGATGCAAAAGAAAACACACCTTGTAAAAGGAAAATGTATTGGCATAATTTACTCTGTAGTCCATTTATTCTTTCTACAGGTTAATTCTTTTCAAGGTATATATATACATTTACGAGGACCATATTTACTGTATAAACTTGATGTTGTGATCTTGGCCTCTGTTCCTTTTACAGGTATTCATTTAGTGGGCTGCTGTGCATTAGCAAAGGGCTGTCACATCTCCTGGGCTGAGTTTAATTTTGTTGTGCATGGCACTTCCGTTAGGTGGGCTCGGCTTTGTTGTTGAATAAACTGAAATCATCCAAATGTTTCATTTATTGGGCTGAACACTTCAAGCGTTGTGTGTGTGTGTGTGTTTAATTTTCAGCCATTAACCTTTGTCATTGATATCCAACTCCATTTCCAATACCTTTATGACTGTTCTTTAAAAGAAATTTCTGTTCGTGTTTCAGCCAATCTGTGAGCAATAGCTGGCAGACGGTGGCAAACCACGTGAAGACCACTCTCTACACTGTGAGAGGACTGCGGCCCAATACCATCTATTTATTCATGGTCAGAGCCATCAACCCCCAAGGTCTCAGCGATCCAAGTCCAATGTCAGATCCCGTGCGCACACAAGGTAATTCCAATAGCTGTAAACATGGCTGGTTCTAGAAGAGGCGTTAAACAAATCTTTAAGAACAAAGGGCTTGCACGAGGAAAGATAAATGTGCCTGCGTTGCTTGTTATAATGATTTACTAGACCTGATCCAGTGAAGGAGCAGGAAACTTGCAGGTCACCTTGGTGAATGTGTCTTCTTTCTGTAACTGGCAAGGTCTATTTAGTAAAAAATAAACAAAATAATTGGGTACACTTACAGAGTAAGAGTAAGAGTGAGTCAACTAAGTTAGCACTTTACTGTATTTCCAAGGGAGGAAAAATGTTTCTCCTTTGAAATTGATTATACAAGAGCACAAAGTGATCTTTAGTGGATAAGATTCCCAGAAAGGCATATCAAAATCATTTCCTATTGTTCAGGAATTCTGTGTTTATGGTGCAGTAGCTCTCAGGGTGAGGTTCCCATAGCAGCAGCATCTGCATCACCAGGGACCACGTTAGAAATGCAGGATCTCGGGCTCCAGCTCCGAAACTCTGGGGGTGGACCCAGCAATCGTGGTTAAGGGCCCTCCAGGCGATGCTGATGCTCCAGTCTGACAAGCATCGCTACAGTGTATTTTATTAAACCAGATGTTTAAAGGAGCAATTTATTTCAGAAAGCAGTAAATCAAGTTTTCTTCCTGAGGTATGTGATTCTTTTGACTAATTTAAAAAACCCACCCACAATATTATAACATAAGATCAAAATGGAGGATTTCTCATCTCATCTTTTGTAGCCTGTCTCTTCAAACTGAGAAGCCACTGGAGTCTAAAGGTTCATATAGGATGTTGCATTATAATTTCCCTTCCTCCTAGTAGATGGAAGGAATTAATAAAATAGAAATGGTGGCTTTATTTTTTGTTACAACCTGCTTCCCACAGGGTTCGTGAGAAAGGGTTAATTATTTCTTATTTGTAAAAGGCTTTGAACAAGATATAATTCAAAGTGGTATTTTTATGCTATGAAAAGCACCATACAGCCATAAAATATTATTATAATTACAATGTAGCTCAGTGATAGTAACCAGCGTGCTATTATAGCAGAGAAGGGCGCCTTAAAGGAATCAAGTGAAATAAAGTCACCACGTGATTTTGTAACGTTACTGACATGATGACAGTCAAGGGAGGAGGGAATGCTACTTTGCTATTGTTCTCTAAGCAGTAATGTGATTAATTTTCCAAGATGATAAAGGGCCTGTAGGTAAAGAACCTGTCTCCAGGGAAAGAAAAAGTACGACAAGAATTTGAAGACCTGAAACTGGTTATATTTTACCTTACCTGGATCCAGTTACTTTTAGTGTCTCTGAATTTAATGAGTAAATTAAATTATTGAACTTGAAAAGGAAGAGGTGTATGGTTTTAAGTCAAGAAATTACAGTACTTAGGTCATTTTGACCTGTGTAGATAGAAATAGTCAGTTTTTATGTGTAGCTGCAGTGGAGGGTGGGGAGATAAGAGGATGCCGTGGTTAAATCCAGCAGACCTCCTTGATCATTCCATAACTGTGCCAGTCACTAAGTCTCAACTCGTAAAACAGCTTCTTGGTGAAAAGGTCAAAAAGGATTAATCAAAAGTTGTTTGTGATCTGGCTTGTTCCAGTTGACAGACTATATAGAGCAAAAGACTTATGTTCTCTTAACAGATATTTAATAGGAAAACTCATGTTTTGTGTCTGAATGTCAGGATCATTTTTTGACACCACACTTTCAGCAGATTTGCATTCTGCAAAGCACTTCTTTTCAAAGAACACTTGGCTATGTGAGCTCCTATTTTTCAAAAATATTAAATAGCGTAGAATCTAGAAATCTTTTATTTTAGTAATGCAGCAAATATTTCCACCATCTACATCACAGTAGACCACAGATATATGAGCAGAGGTTAATATTATCACGCAATATTAATAATATTTTTTTTCTAAATCAGGTAAAACTCTCTGTGCTGTTTATGTTGAGGATGAAAAAAGTGGAACTGGGAAAAGATCACCAAAGTGTAGTTCTCCGTTATTTATGTCCCAATTTAAGTTAGTGCACCCAATTTAAGTTCTGGCTGAGATACGCACTTAAAAATATTTTTGCAAGAGTGTGGCATTGTGGCTTGAGAAAATAGGAGAAAACAAGATTAAGAAAATAAATCACTTTAAATTGGACTTCCTTCCTTAAATAAGGTGGCCTGAGGAAAAAAAAATCAATTTAATATTGCAGTGCACCAGTTAAAGAAGTTGATTTCAGTATGTGTGAAATTCAGTGCTTGAGGTCAATTTGATGGACTTGGGTGTCTATATTTATTTTTCTTAATGGATACATAGAATATTAGACAGTAGAGTAGTATTTGGGTGAGTGGTTTGGGTGAGTGGTGAATAAATGGACAGAACAATGTGTGTCTGAGAGTATGTCATTCTACCTATCGCACTTCTTTCTTCCTCCTCCCCATCCCCCGTCATTTCCAAAAAAACAGCTGTGCTATGTTTTGTCAGATATTGGAGTGTTGTTCAAAATTTATTACTTTGGAGCTTTTTATCTGTATTCTAACTTTTTTAGTCAAAAGTATTTTTGTGAATTTGGGGGCTTCTTTCCCTCCTTCCCCTCACTTTGTTTACCCTTAGTGACATAAATCACTTCCCCAGTCCTCCTGATTACTTTCCCTCTCAGCTCCCAGACTGAAACAGGTCACAGAGTAAGAACACACTATCTGCCAACTGGGACAAAAGATTAAACAAATTCCTAAACAGCAGTTTTCATATATGGTCCCATTAACTACTAGCGACAGTCGTTCAATATGCTAACATCTGTATAAAACTGATGTTTCTAGCGAAGTCTTACAGCACATACTTTGTTAATAAGAAAATAATAGCTCTCCCTTAACAATGTGTTTGAATGGGGGTGAGGGATCGCCAGCACTCTTTTATTAATATTATTTTAGTGAAGATAAATATCATCTCTCAAATTACATCCTAGCATGGTGGTATGTATAGAAATATGTTTTAATGTTTTTTGGTCACACAGGGTTTTTCTTTTTTTCCCTGTAATTATTTCTAGTGGCATAATATTGGCTTATATAATAAACATTGGAATTTTACTATGAATTTTTAAAAATTGGGAATGGTTATCTACCTGTAGATATCAGCCCACCAGCACAAGGAGTGGACCATCGACAAGTACAGAAAGAACTAGGTGATGTCATTGTCCGTCTTCATACTCCAGTTGTATTGACTCCTACCACTGTTCAAGTTACATGGACGGTAAGTTTTCAAAGGTTATATAATGGTAGTAGCTTTTATTCCTTTAAGAAAACAAACGAAACAGAAAAAAAGAAAATAAACAAACCAAAAAGTAGTAAAAAACACCCTCACCTTTTAAAATCAAGGTGTAATCAATGATAAAAAATATTCAATAGATAAAGAGTAGAGTAAAAATAGATTGAGTACAATATAAACATGACATATTCTGTCTTCTGAATTTTTAGCAGCTTTTTTGAAATATAATTAACATACTACAGTTAAGGTGTACAACTCAATGTTTTTTAGTATATTTACAGAGTCAGGCAATCATCAGCAAAATGTGGCTTTAAAACATTTCATCATCTCAAAATGAAACCCTGTACCCATTAGCATTCACTCCTCCACTCCCTCTACTTTAGCCCTTTGCAACCACTAATCCACTCCGTCTGTAGATTTGCCTGTTCCTTTCATATGAATGCAATCATCTTACGTGTGATCTCTTATGTCCTGCTCCTTTTACTCAGCATGTTTTTGAGATTCATCAGTACTTTATTCCTATTTATTGCTGAATAGCATTCTGTTGTACAGATATATCACCTACATCTGTTTATCTATCCATCAGCTGATGCACTTTTGAGTTGCTCCTACTTTTGGCTATTATGAATGATGGTGCCATGACCATTTGTGTACAAGTCCACATATGTTGTCCTTTCTCTTGGTATAAATGTAGGAACTATTGAGTAATATCATAACTCTCTGTTTAACATTTGGATGGACTGCCAAAATATTTTCCAAAGTAAAATATTATACCATTTTGTGTTCTCACCAGCAATATTTGACGGTTCCAGTTTTCCCTGATCTTTGCCAATCTCTCACGTCCTCACCAACACTTGTTATTCTCTGTCTTTTTTTTCATTATAGCCATACTAGGGGGTGTAAAGTGGTGTACGTCATTGTGGTTTGGATTTGCCTTTCTTTAGTGATATTTTGCATCTTTTCATGTGCTTTTGAGCATTTGCATATCTTCTTTAGGGAAATGTCTGTTCAAGTTCTTTGACCATTTTTAAATTGGGTTGTTTGTCTTATTTTAGTCTTGTAACAGTTTTTTTTATATTGGATACAGATCCTTTATCAGATATATGATTTGTAAATATTTTCTCTCAGTGTGTGGGTTTTTACTTTTTTAAGGTGTCATTTGAAGCATGAAAGATTTTAATTTTGGTGAAGTCTTCTTCTGAATTTAAATCGACCATCTTTACATTCTTTTAGCTGAATCTCATCCAGCAGAACCAAAACATGTATTTAATTTTAACAATTTGACATATATAGTAAAAAAATTACTGGATTTTAAGAAATAAATTGATTTTTAATATATACTAAGAGTGTTCAATTCCATGCATTCTTAAATGTCACCCTCCCCACTGTTATTTCAAGATGCTAAATATTTTGATCATGTGTTAGCCACTGCAGTGAAAACAACAAATAGAATACAAATGTCAGTATTAGTTATATTAGAGAATACTAACACTTGTGTATGATTTGTGTCAACATGTATGTCTATGTTTTGAGAAGAGCCAGATAATGTTCTTCCCTGTGCCTAATACAGTTATTGCCAACTTCTCACTTATGCCCAAGATCTCTCTACTATATCCTCTAAAAATCCGTAAGAAAATATATCAGGATGACAGAGGAGCACATCTTCTTTAAGCTCTCTGTCTATGTGCTAGATCTTGTATGCTGTATGGACATTTGAGTTAGAAACACCTAGAAAAAATTTCACTTTACTTATAGTATTAATTATAAAGTATGTATAATTATGTCTCTATCATTATTGTTGTTGTTGTTGTAATGGAAAAATAACTATAAATTAAAAAATTAGATTTGCCCCCTCTTTGAGTCCAGGTTTCTTTAGGGAAATGATTATTTCACCCATTCCTATCAAATCCCTCAACAAAGGAGGTTAAGAAAGGAAAACTGGTTGTTTTTCATCAGTTCTTAATTATGTTTGAAGTATAAAACACAATGAAGAAATTATTCCAGTGTCCTCTCAGTAATAAGTCCATTGAACAAATCGAGTTCAACTAGCATGTTTTGAGGACCAGTTTTTACTACGTGTGGGACAGCACTATATAAAGAGACACAAATCTACTTGAGAGAAACATGGAAATCCTTAAGGACAGTACTCAGATAAAGGCCATAACAGATATATATGTAGCCTATAGACAGGTTTCAATTAAAGAGGAAGTGATTAACTCTACCCTCAGGCTCCAGAAAAGGCATCACCACTCATCTGCATTTACATAGGGAAACATGGAGGCGTTATTAAATCAGAACAGGAGAACCTAAAATAACATTTAAGGCTGTTTATTCCAAGTCTATAATGTTGTAAAAGGAAACCAGTGCAGACAGGTTGAACAATGTTCCCAGTATTTCACATCTATTTATAAAGATAGGATTAGAATTTCCTTACTTTAAATCCGTTTTTTGTGTTTTTCACTTTACTGTACACAAATATTTACTTAAAAGGAATACCTTTTAATGGTGGAATTTGGACATACGATCCTGGATGGGGCATTTTGTTATTTCTTAAACCAGACCACATGATCAGTCAAATTTTTGTCCTATGGGTAGAAAATTGTGTAATACTTTAACAAAAATGAGACTAAGTTTAAAATATTTTAAGGGTAATTATGATTATTTAGCATTACATTGTTTCTAATTCCATTTTTGCTATAATTTCTCATAGACTTATTCTGTCTTCGACATATAATGACTTCTATTCTTCTATTCTCGTGAAGGGAGCATAATGACCTCATCGTTTTTCCAATGGCACAGTCGGGGTATTATTCACCATGCCTCTTCCATTTTTCTGTAGCTTTGACTAGATACAAAACTAACAAAGTCAAGGAAATCATTATGTGTTTAATAGCTGATTTTTCCTCATTCTCAATTGAAAAAGTCTACTCTGTTGGGACTTTTGAAGGGGCTTCTTTTAAGCTGTTTCTAAATGTGGAAATTATTTGGGTAGAAATCAAAGTCATTATGTTTATGAAGTTAATCCCTTTAAAAGTCACTGAGTTTAAAAGAATAAATCAAATTAGATCATGATTGCAGGTCAGTAGTCTGGGAGTTCTTCCAGGAGAAGGACCTTGTCATATTCATCTCCGTATCCCAAGTAGCTTGTCATTACTAGTTTACATATCTCTCTCCCTCATGAGCTTGACTTCTGTGAGTCTGGAGTTTGTGTTTTATTCCTGTTTTTTCAAAGCAGAGCATCTATTATGAAATACCCTTTCAATAATTGTCTGTTCAATGATCAAATTAGTTGTGTTCATACATTTTAATTTTTATCTTAAAAAAGAAAGTGTTCAATTATATCACAAGGTATCTCCATGAATTTATAGTTACACATGAGAGAAGTATGTATTGGAGAGGTAAATTTAGTGAAATCAAGTGAGATTAGGGGTGGGATCGGTTGCCAAGGAAATTATAGCTAAATATTTTATTTTCGTGTCATATTTTCAACTTGCTAAATGTATATGTTGTACAAATTATCACTTTGTTAGTATTTGAGTTACAGTTGTGCTGTGGTTTGAGGGCAGAAATATATTCCCCAACCCATGTGTTTAAATTTGGGGCCAGCTGAAGTGGTTTACCAATGGTTGGCAGGATTCAATTACCAAACTCGTATGACATTTGCACTGGAAAGACCATCCACCTGCCCCACACGAGGCTAATCTTGAAGCAACGATAGTTAGCAAAGCCTGCTTCCTAAAAATGACTGCTCTCATAATAACAGTAAGCAAAAATGTCAAGAAAATGGCTGTTTCACAAAGAGAATAGCAATAAATCTCTTACTTAAAAATGATTTGGGCTGGCTCGGTGGCATAGCAGTTATGTTTGAGCACTCCACTTTGATGGCCCAAGGTTTGCCGGTTCGGATCTCAGGCATGGACCTATGCACCGCTCATCAAGCCATGCTGTGGCAGGCATCCCACATATAAAATAGAGGAAGATGGGCACAGATGTTAGCTCAGGGCCAATCTTCCTCAGCAAAAAGAGGAGGATTGGTGGTAGGTGTTAGCTCAGGACAAATCTTCCTCAAAGAAAAAATTTTTTTTTAATGATTATTTTAGATTTTTTGGGGGAGGAGTTTTGTTTTTCTTCAAGGACAAAAAGAATCACAGACCCTTTGCCCCTTAAGCATCACAGCTTCTATTGGAGTTGAAATAGTGCTTTGGCATGCTAGAATTTCAGAACTCAGCTAAGAAAAGATAAGTCACATAGCAGGCTGAGCCCACCAAAGAGAATTCACTTTGAATTTTCAGTTTAAATGGAATTTTTTCGAATTGAAAAGATAGATATTAAGCATATGAATTAAACATTTCAGTAAAAGTGCTGATTTGAGGGCCACATATGGAACCCCACTTTTAGTATATCCCTCACTTAACAATGATGCTTTATCATCATGCATCTCTAAAACTTAGTCATTTAATTGTTTCTGTGCCCTTGTAATGTGGATATTATTTGAAAAAATTAAGTAAACTGAGGCTCAGAAGGTTTAAGAGGCTAAGCTGTACCTCATTCGAGACCTTATGACTGGAAGACCGAAGCTGTCTTCATCATTTCACATTTTCCTTACGACAATTCTTTCTTTATTCATGTTTCAGAAAATACTAATTTTTAAAAATTCTATAAACCCATGGATTTGTGGCCAGACTCTGACTATAATCAACACTAAAAGAAAATCCTCCTTCTTACAATCAGAATGTTAATAAAACTAGTAACAAGCATATGGTTTAACTTGAAAATGACCACCTGTCAAAATGTGCTCCAAAAGTCAGCGGTGTAGAACGCATATCCAATAAAAATCTCACCTCTTTTTTTTTAAAGGTAACGTTCAGCATTTTCATTTTTGCTTCCACCTGTAACAACAAATTTCCTTCTGGAAAGAATGCATTGCAACTGCACAAAATCAACCTAAACTATTTAGTTATTAAGCAGGCCATTAGAAGATCCAGGTTGGAGGCAGTGTGCTCTGAAGTGAGCAAGGCAATGTTGTGTGGTAAACATTAGCTTCATAAAGTCCCTAAAACACTTAATTAATGAAAACCAAACATGGGTAAAACCAATTTACCCTGATTTACAGACTCCCTTCATCTGGAAACAGCTGCTTAATGTTCTTCTTAAAAACACAGCTTGCTTCTTTCAGTATTAACAAGCTATTATTGTGAGTTATGTCTTTCTTTCAGTATATAAATTCACTTAAAGCGAATGCAGAGAAGTTTATAAAATGTAAGCTTAATGTTGTTTTAACATATGCTGTAAGGATTTTTTGAACATTGACAGTTTTGATGAAAGGCATGTCTGTTTGACTCTCATAAATTTAACTTTTTGCTTTTTAGTTGCCTTGTTTTATAATGTCAGAACAACTTCTACTTTTCAAGAGGTATGTCCATTGGTAGAAACACGAACTGGTAACATGGATGAGGACTCAAAGATCATGAGCTTTGGCATCAGAGCTGGGCTTACTTTTTCTTGACGTAACCTTATGCCAGTATAGCACTAATTCCAGAAAATCTTTGAGGGTTAGAAAGCTGTCAGGTGGGTGAAGGAATTCTTACTGGTTGAGACTCATCCGCGAAACTGGAATTAGCTATACATAGAAACACACATGCTCACGTCCACCAAATTCATGGATTACTTTTCCAGTTTGGACATTCTAAATATAGAAGAGTGTCTCTCTGTTCCACTGTATTTTGATTGAGGTTTTTGTATTTTTTTATTTTCTGCCTTTGCTAAAAAAATTTTTAAATGCTGCAAGTCAAGAAGACATGCTAGAAGTTAATAGATGGAAGAATACCTTTTGTTTATAACGTGTTAACAGCTGGATAAAGAAATTTTTCAAAAGCTAAAATAACCGTTTCCATCATTACCTTCTCTATTTCCTCTTTCTCCTCAACCTTCCTGAAATGAGGTTCTGCCATATCTTCTCTATTAAGTTTTACACTTTGACAGTGAAAGATGTCAAGTTAAAGGCTTCTTAGAATGTGGCTGTTAAACTATAATACATGGAATATTAATTGGAGAAGGTGCTGTGATAATTATATTTAAATTGAGCATTTCTAGAAACATGGAAAGACATTAAAAAATGTTTAAAAAGCTAAAAGTTCTTTTTTCCCAGAAAATGAAACAGTGGTAAAACTCCAATAAAGATTGTTTAGTAAATGTTTAAAGAGAATATGTTTCATTTTTAGCTTGCATTTTTTTATATATTCGTTTTTCATGTAATTATTATGAGCGAACAAAAATGCTTTCAAGTTTCTATTTGGTATGAACTTTCAGATTCAAAATCTCAGATTTCATTAAAAACAGCTGCTTATCCTCTGAACCTTAAATGAATGACAGCATCAAGAAGGCTGTCAGGGGGCTGGCCCGGTGGCCGAGTGGCTAAGTTCGCGCACTCTGCTGCAGGCGGCCCAGTGTCTCGTTGGTTCGAATCCTGGGCGCGGACATGGCACTGCTCATCAAACCATGCTGAGGCAGCGTCCCACATGCCACAACTAGAAGGACCCACAACGAAGAATGTACAACCCCGTACCGGGGGGCTTTGGGGAGAAAAAAGGAAAAAAAAATAAAATCTTTAAAAAAAAAAAGGCGGCTGTCAAATTGTGCCAATAGTGGGACTATTGAAGGAGCCAGGATTTGGTAAATTAATAAAAGTCTTTGATTTAATATGTGTTAATGGGCATGAGCTTTTCATGTGCATTTAAAACAGATGCTGTAGCTCCACAACTTTTAGCATCGCGCATATGCTTCCTCCAGCCACACAAATTTTATACATATTGTTCCTATTGTTCTTCCCCTGGAGAAATCCTACTTTTCTTTCAGATCTCAGTACTTATTCTTCGGGGAAAGTTTATCTCCCCTTCCTGATCCAGTCAACTTCCTCTCCATTCTAGGCTGTCTTAGCTCCTTGTACATCTCATTGATAGCATTTGTTTGTGTTTATTTGTGAGGAGTGTAACTTGACCATTGTTTGGGTGATTATTGGATAATGCCCATCTTCTACCTGGACTCTAAGCACCATGAGGGCAGGACTGACTCTACTTTCATTCTCTGCTTTTATCTCCAGAGTTTAGCAGAATTTCTGGCACCTATTAGTAGGAACTCAAAAAATGTTTGGGTGAGTGGAGGTATTAGAGGGTGGAAAAGGGCTGAGAATGGAAATTCCAGACAAATAGTACATTATATATAAAAACACACAAAGGGGAATTGTTGAATACAGACAAGAACAATTTGATGAGAAATGAAGCTAGAAAAATTGGCAAGTCTAGGCCTTGACAGGCCTTGGTGGCTAATCCAAAGAATTTGAATTAATTAAGTAAGTATCTGGGTCCTATGAGGTATTTTATGCAGGAGAGTTTTTCCACTCTTCATTTTAGAAATAATGACTTAGGAGCAATGTGCACTCAAAAATGGAAGAGGATACGGTGGTTACCAGGAAAAAGGGGGGTGGGGGCAGGGCACAAAGGGGGAATTGGTGTACCCACAACATGACTAACAAAAATGTACAACTGAAATCTCACAAGGTTGTAATCTATCGTAACATTAACAAAAAAAAAAAAATGGAAGAGGATATTAGAAGCAGGAAGATGAGTTAGAAAGCCGTGGCATCACTCAGATGATAGTTAATGAGGACCAAAATAGGGACAAGAGAAATGAGGATGGATCCATTGTGATGTCTAAAATACTTCCGTTAGGTTTCCAAAGCTTTTTGCTCTGTTTTTCAGGTCGATCGCCAGCCCCAGTTTATTCAAGGCTACCGCGTGTTGTATCGTCAGACCTCAGGCCTGCAGGCTACGTCAACATGGCAGAATTTAGACGCCAAAGTCCCAACTGAGCGAAGTGCTGTCTTAGTCAATCTGAAAAAGGGGGTGACTTATGAAATTAAAGTACGACCGTATTTTAATGAGTTCCAAGGAATGGATAGTGAATCTAAAACAATTCGTACTACTGAAGAAGGTCAGTATTCAGATTTCTGACACAAACCAAACTTAAAGCATAAAGAAACCAGTTTCTGTTGAAGTTCTAGTTTATCATCTTCCTTTGAAGAGTAGCAAGAAAGAATCTAAAAGTGAATCCAGAAGTGTCATTTCCCCCTTTTATTCTGAGAATTCCTTAGAATCTGACAACTCAAAAAAAAAGTGACGTTCTAGTAGTTTGAGTATTTCCTAAGTAAACGTTTTCCCCAAGTCTTGTTTGCTAGTACAAATCTTGTTTTTTGGCTTCATTAAAGGACAGGCTACTGGAAACCCAAGAACACAGGCCATTCACTGCCACTCCTCTTTTTTTGGTAGAGTGAGGTATTGCATTTTCTTTTATAAGCTGCCTTCTCTGGGGTCTGCCAGTCTGATTCATAATTCCCAATTGGGAAGGCCACTTACTTGCTTGCAATAGCATTCTTCTTAGTGACGTTCCCTCCTCCTCTCTCTTTTGGAAATTTTCCTGCCTACAGATACGTTGAAGTCAATCTGTGATGGATGTGAAATTAATGTAGGACTCAACTAGTCCACTTACTAATGTCTCCTTCTCTGAACTACAGGCTTATATAATAGTATCATCAAAGTACACAAAGTCAGATGCCAAGTATAATAATTCTCCCCCTTTTTTGATTTTCTACTAATTTTTTATACACAGCTCCCCAAAAAAAAGCCTTTTTTCTAAACATATTTTATATAAATTGATATGAGCAGCCTTAAGAAAATGTATATAGGTTGCTCGTGCTAACATGTAAATGTTCACGTTTGACCAAAGAGCTTTTAAGTTATCCATATCTTATAATAAGCAACAGGCCAAAAATGTTATCTTCACATTGATTAACAGTGGGATACACTGACATGGGCAGAAGAGCATGTTTTTAAAGGCATCATTAATCTACTTTTATGATAAGTAAAGTAAAAATATACTAAAAATTAATAATGGTATCTTTATCCACCATTAAATTTTACTTTATGTTGAAAGTTTATAGTACTAAGGAGTGGGGTGGGTGAATTTAATACAGAATGCTACGTTTGAAGCAGACTTCCAAAATCAATTTCACTGCAGTCAGACTTTTCCTCTGGATTAGACATTTGTCACCATCCGGTTGTACATTCATCTCCGATTTCCGTAGCCTTCTGAAGGTAACAAATGGAACTCAGCTGGGCTCTGTCTGGAAAGGATGGGTGGCCATTTGGGTTCTTTCACATCTGTAAAAAGAAGCTAAGTGCCGGAATAATTGAGCTGTCAGGAAGCAGGCATGGTGTTCTCTCCAAGCCAGCAGCAAGGCAAATGAGAAACCAGTTTTCTCCTAAGTGTTATTTTTCAGTGAAGTCTACTTAATAACCACAAAATTTGTAGACCAGTGGTTCGATTTATTTCATTGTGCCATATTTGGGAGCACTGTTATCACAGAGAAGAGTAATAAAGAGCAGTATTGTGGCCACGTGTCTGTGTGTCTTATATCTCAATGAATATGGCCATACCTCAGTGAAATATGTCATGACAAATTTACCAAACATGGGAGACTTCATTAATAGGCTTTTAAAATATCTTTTACGACTCAACTGTACATATTTTTTAGAGGACTAAACTGTGTAGAGTTATGAAAACACTAATCCTTTTATATAAAAATACTTTAACACCACAAAATTCTTTGAATTTTAACTGTTGGTAGTTTGATTTTACTTTTTTCTGCCTTTGATTTAAACTCAGCGGTTCACTGAGAATTGATAGATTTTCCTGCAAACATAGCATTTTTTAGTTTTCAGGTACACTGGATGGGAGGTGCTGCAGACTAAAATCAGAAATTTTTTCTCATCTTTTCTCAGTATGATTATAATTAGTTATAGGAGAAACGGTAAAGGAAGAGAATTTTAAGAAGTTAAAATCTGTCCATTTCGCATTTCACCCAACACGAGCTCTTTTCATTTATATCTTCAGAGTTTCTTGCCCATCAATATAAAATAAGTTTTAAATCTTAAATTATGGGTCAATTTATAACAGTCAATTATTTTTCTTAATATGAAAACAGAAGTATTTTTTCTCTGTTGGTGAAACTTATCGCTGTGTTTCTGTTTTTATTTATGAAACACAAACTAAAATGAAACCAAAATTGTCTGTAATGCCACCACTCAGAGAGAATGATTGATTGATAAAATTTTGGAATACAGCCTCTCAGAATATTTTTGATAGCAGTATCTGTTTCAGAAAGAGAACCAATGACAGTCAAAAGAATCAAAGTTCTAGAATCAGACATACCTGGGTTCAAATTCTGCTTCAATGTTTAACTTAGATAAGTCTCTCACAAGCCTTTGGTGTCCTTATGTGTAAAACTGAGATAAGAGTTGTTTTAACTTCCTAAGGTTATTGTGAGAATTAAATCTGACACATAGCTTAGTTCTGGGCATGTAGAAAACACTCATTAGAATGTTAGCTCTTAAATTTATTATTGAGTACATATTACCATAGCTGTTATGTTTGCTTTAAATCTGTCCGTTATATTTAAAAGACGTTTTTTAAAAACTGTCACTGTTGAGCACTATATGCAAATTCAGAACTACTGGAAACTGGAACCTCAGGCGTCTTGTCTTTGCATTCATAATCTGTAAGCAGCATTAATGCACACCGAGACTTACAGTTTGTGTTTACTCTAATTACTTCCTCTGCAGCCCCAAGCGCCCCTCCACAATCTGTCACTGTGCTGACAGTTGGAAGCCACAATAGCACAAGTATTAGTGTTTCCTGGGATCCTCCTCCTCCAGATGATCAGAATGGAATTATCCAAGAATATAAGGTAGGGCCTGGGTGAAGAAGGAAGGCTCGCAGATAAAGGTTCCCAGAGAAGTCTCAGTGTCACGTGGGTGAAGTACATCTCTGGTGGCCTTCTCATTGAGTTTGAGTGTAAAGTGGTTTTTTTATATATTTGTCCAACAGGTAAAGAAACAAATGCATAGGGATTAGCACCTAACTCCAAGGTCACAGATAATGCACACTAAGTTGGACAAATGAACCATGACTGTGGAGTAGTTTTCTTTATAATGTGACTCCAGAACCTCAGAGATTTAGAGATGGGGTGCAGGGTAGGTAGCGAAACTGCCTTTATCTTCATTACTGGATGTCAGTGTCTCAGGGTGACCATCTTTAAACTATTTTCTCAGAAAAAGATACTTCTCAGAGTTTAGAGAGTTGAGGTGGGGAAAGGAGGGTGGGCAACCCCAGCACTCCTTCTATGTTCCTCTTTTATCAACTTATTGAGATTTTGTAAAATATTTCTCTTGGAAAAAGGGAGCCATTGAAAAAATAAATTTTGAAAAAACTCACAAAAAACAGTCGATTATCTCATTTTTCAGCTAGTGAATTTGTTGCTATTTAGAAACTGTATATCCATTGTTTCACTGCCATTGTTTGATGTTTAAGAGACAGAAGATGTCTAACCTTGAGAAATAAGGTTCTGATTAATTGCGATGTGATCAGACCACATGTGAGAGTAGAATGCCTCATTAAACCTTGTAAAACTGCAAAACTATGATTTTTCACTGTTAATAAATTTTGTAGAATTCTGACAATATCATAGTAAATAAATCTATTAAAATAGAAAACTAGACATCCCACCTCACAGCAGAAATTCATACTCACTGTGTGAAATTATGCTGAATAATTTCACTCAAAACACTGCAGATTGAATTTTGTTATTTCGAAAATAAAAATGATACATTTTAAATAGAATTGTCTTAAATTAAAGGCCAACTTAAGCTCATGGACAGAGTGTGCATAAGTATTTATTTTAAAATTATTCCCATCACATTATAAAGAAAATGTGTGTAAGAAATATAAGAGTAAGTGCTTTTAGAATAGCATAATTATATAGATTCTAAAGTTTTACAAGTGGTAGGACCCATTGTTTTAAGGTCAAAGAATTATCTACTTGTGTGTATGTGTGTAGGGGTTTTAATGAGGTTAGGATTTTACTTTGTTACATCTGGGACTGAATATCCAAAATGTCCATTTATTTAAATATTGAATTTTTTTTTTACAACTGATACTTTTTTTCATAAGTTTTAAGCTTTCTCATTGATATGAGATTGCCATATTTTGGTGGTGAAGTGTCTGTATCTGTTAGGGCTAAATATTCCTCCATTAGTAACACAGGTATCATAGTATAAATAAAAGAAATATAAAATTCACAGGAATTATTTTAAAGAAAAAGATTCAGGACTGACTTGTTTCAGAAACAAACCATGTGTGTTCCTACTTATGCATCTAGACGTAGATTATGAAATATCATATAATATGAATACAATTAGGTACAGTGGAATTCTTTTGTAGCACATTTTACAGTAATGGATTTCTGTATCCCAGGAGAAGGTGTGCCCTAAAATTTGATTTCTACTTGAGGTAAAAACCTAGCTCTTTCAAATCAACGTTGAAAGACTTCCCACCAGTTTGTTCTCTTCGGTGTGTATGTGTGTATAGATATGTTTTTATCAATATTAAGATTTATTACTGTCAATGTAAATATTGGCTTTAATTTCATCTCAATCAATACCTATAACTTAGGTCAATTAATCTTGTTAACTACTTTTGTGTAAGTTAATATTTTCTTAAATGAAATATAAATTACTTAGATGTGTATCTATATAGCTTGGATATTACAACTCATAATCACCATATTTTTAATAGGTTATATGCATAATAAATCTTGATAAATAAATTAAGCAGAGGAATTTATATGTTTTAATCCGTACCCAAAAGCTGTTTGCAACCAAGGACCACCTTCCAGTGTTATGAGCATTCAATGTTGATTGTAAGATATAAAGAAAAACGTCATACTGTTAGCTTTCCTTATTGTTCCTTCTTTAATGCACATATACACACATATATACATATACATACATATAAGTAAACTGTAGAAATTAGGCTTTAGAAAATGTTATTCACAAATACTTCTAAAAACCTAGAAAATAGGTAATTCTTAAAAAAGTATTTAATCAATTATAATAATTTAATTACCAGAAAGGATTATTCTATATTCTTTTGTTATTCACATTACATTTCTGTAGATCTGGTGTCTGGGGAATGAAACACGATTCCATATCAACAAAACTGTGGATGCAGCCATTCGATCTGTAATCATTGGTGGATTGTTCCCAGGTATTCAATACCGGGTAGAGGTTGCAGCTAGTACCAGTGCAGGAGTTGGAGTAAAAAGTGAGCCACAGCCAATAATAATTGGTGAGTACCAATCTATGTGCTATACAATCAGTCAACTGATAAAAGGTACATTATTTTTTGGAATCCACGTCCTAACAGAAAGATAAGCACATATGAGAGATAAAGTGTACACATCATATATGCAAATGGGTTAACTGCCTAGAGTTTCTTACAAAAATGCTTAGCAATTGCTCATGCTCTTAAGAGTCTCACAGACTTCTTAAAATTATGATCACAAAGAGTTCAAATGCTGAAAATTGGTTTAAAAATTATTTGTAATCAATTGTTTATTAGCATTTTTGGTGCCATTAAAATATAATAGAAAATGAGACAGTTACTGAAGAAAGTGCATTACGTTTCCAATCTATATGCTTTCTCTTAGCCAGAAAAATGTCAAAAATTAATCAGAAACAGGACAAAAGAAACTTTGCAATCCAAATATACTATCCCAAATAAGAAATCTCTATTAAATCTATTACAATCATTACAGAAAAATTTTCCCTATGGATCATGTTTACCTGTTCTTGAAATATATGTAAATGGCATCATACAGAATATAATGTTTTGTGTCTGGCTTTTTTTCACTAAACATAATGTTTTTGAGATCATCTCTGTATGTATTATGCAAATCATATATTTTGTTTCTGAGCAGTATTCAATCATGTGAATAAACCATATTTTGTTTCTCTGCTTTCTCTTGAGAGAATGAATGTTCTTGTGTAAGTCTTTTTGAGGACATATGTTTTTATTTCTTTTGGAGAAATACCTAGAAGTGGAATGTCTGGGTAATACGAATGGTATAGTTTGACTTTGTAAGAAACTGCTAAAATTTTTTTTCAAATTGAATAATTTTATACTCTCACTAGCAAAGAAAATGACTTCCAGTTCTTCTAGGTTGTTACAAACATTTGATGTTGCCAGTCCGTAATTTTAGCCATTCTAGTGAGTATAAAATGGTACCTCACTGTAGTTTTAACTTCAGTTTTCTTTGATGACTAATGATGTCGAGGGTACATTTGCTTATTGGCCATTCACATATTTTCTTTCATAAATTTTCCAAGTTTTTGCCTTTTTAGAATTGTATTGTCTGTCTTTTGTTACTGATTGGGAGGAGTTTTTTATGTGTTCCGGATACAAGTTTTTTGTCATATATTTGTATTGCAAATATTTTCTCTTAGTCTGTGGCTTCCCTATTCTTTTTCTTAGTAGTGTCTTTTGATGAGCAAAAGTTGTAAATTTTAGTGAGCTACAATTTATCAAATTTTTTTCATGTTTAGTACTTTCTGGGCTATTGTGTCCTACCTCTAGATAGCAAAAATATAAGAAATATAAGAAAATCTTGTATTTTCTTCTAGAATCTTTCTAATTTTAGCTTTTATGCTTAGTTCTAGAATACATCTTAATTGCTTGTGGTTTGAGGACGGAGGCTTTATTTCCATATAGGTATTAAATTGTGTAGCCATCATTTATTAAAACGACTTTCCTTTCCCCAGTTAACCATGTATGTGTGGATCCATTCCTAGGTTCTCTGTGCTGTTCCATTTGTTTACATGTCTATGCATATGCCAAACCACATTGTCTTGAGGACGGTAGCTTCTGGTGAGACTTGAAATCAAGTAGTGTGAATACTTCATCATTTTCTGCTGCTAAGTTGTTTTGGCTATTCGAGGGCTTCGCCTTTTCCATAAACTTTCCAAATCAGCTTGTCAATTTCTATAAAACTATATTAGAATTGTGATTGAAAACACAGTCAATCTATACATCAAATTGCGAAAATAAACATTTTAATTGAGTCTTTCTCTCCTGAAACATGATATACCTCTCCATTATTTAAGAATCCTTTAATTTCTCTCAACAATATTTTGCAGTTTTCAGTGTGTGATCTTACACATGTTTTGTTAAACTTTTTCCTAAATGGTTGATTTTTTTACACGGTTATAAGTGGATTTATAAAATTTTCTTTTCCAGCTTTTCTATATTATATATGCATTTAATTATATTGTCCTTGTATCTTGTGACCTTACTAACTTCACTAATTTATTTTAATAGTTGTGAAATACTTTTTTCTGAGTGTTTCCAGATAATCATCTGTTTTTCTTTCTCCTTATCTGTGTTAATATGGTAAATTCTATTGAATAGTTTCCAAGGTAAATAAACCTTGCAATCCTGGGATAAATTTCATTTGGTCAAGATATATTATGCTTTTTACAGATACTGCTAAATCTGATTTTCTAACATTTGGTAAAGAATTTTGCATCTCTGTTCATGAGGGATATCGACGGTAATTTTTTTTTCTTCTAATGTCTTTGTCAGGTTTTGGAATCAGGGTGGCTGGCTTTATAAAATGGATCGGGAAGTATTCCTTCTTCCTCTAGGTTCTGTAAGAGTTTTTGTGGGGCTAGTGTTATTTCTTGCTTAAATATTTTCTGGAATTCAGCAATGATATGTATGCCTAGACTATTCTTTGTGGATTTTTTTTTATGAATTTAGATTTATTCAGAATTTTTATTTCTTCTGTGTTGGTTGTAGTAAATGGATTTTGGGGTTTTGCCTACCCATGACCTTCTCCAACCCATCAAAATTGCTGAATTTACTATCATGTGCTTATTTGCAGTATCTACTTATTATCATTGTACTGTCTGCAGAATGTATGGTAATGTTACCTTTTTCATTCTTAAACACTGGGAATTTATGTTCCCTCTCTGTCTCTCTCCCCCTCCTTCCCATGTTATTCAGTCTTGAGAACAATTTTATTAATCTTTTTAAAGTACAGATTTTTTGCTTTGTTAGTTTTATTTGTTTTTTTATTAATCAATTTCTGCTATTTTTTCTTCTATTTACTTTTATGTCTCTTCTTAACATAAAAACGTATCAATTATTTGGACCTTTTTCTTTTCCAATAACATATTCAAAGCTATAAATTTTCCTCTGTGCTCTTCTTTAGCTAAATCTTACAAAGTTTTATGTTACACTTCCATTCATCATAAAGTTAAAAATACTTTCTACTTTCCCTAAGGATTTCTGATTTTTTTTGCAGAGGTTAGAATTGTATTGTTAAATTTCCAAATGTTTGGGGTATTTCCAGATAGCTTTTTGTTACTGATTTCTAATTTAATTTCACTGAGATCAGAGAATGTACTTTGCATGAATTTAGGCTTTTAAATTTGGAGACTTATTTTATGGCCCAGCATTTGGTCTTAGTGAACGTTCCTTGTGCACTTGAATATGTGCATTTTTCTGTTTTGGAGTAGAATGTTCTACCAATACTAGGGCAAATTAGTTGAGAGTATTATTCAGGTCCTTAGTAATTTTCTATTTGTTCTTTCTATTAATAAGAAAAGTGTCTGGAAACCTATTAGAATGTAGATTTGTGTGTTTCTCCTTTCTGTCCCTAAGTGTTTATTTCATGTATCACATATTCTCTCCTCTGTTTCAAGTGCATGTATTTTAGGATTGTTGTATCTTCCTGATGAACTTACGCTTTATTATTATGAAATGCCCTACTTTATTTCCTAGTAAGAGTCTTTGCCCTGAAATTTACTTGTTCTGATTTGAGTATAGCTTCATCATCTTGTAAGTCTTTGCATGGTTTGTGTTTTTTTCTATCGCTTTATCATAACTTCTGTTTCTCTGTATTTAATGTCCATGTCTATTATTTAAAGCACATATTGTTAGGTCTCCTTTTTGTATCCAGCGTAACAATCTTTGCCTTTTAATTGGACTGTTTAGACAATTCTCTTTAATATAATTATTGATGTGTTTGGGCTTACAGTCACCATCTTGCAATTTATTTTCTATCTGACTTCATTCTTATTTTTATAGTTCTGCTTTCTTCTGGGTGAATACCTTTCTTTTGTTACTGGTTACTCTAGGAAATATAATTCCATTTTCCTTCCTCTCAATCTTTTTTGCTATTGTTATACCTTTTATTTATGTATATGTAATAAACACCACTATACAAACTAAAGTGTTATTATCAGTTTTGCTTTAAAGACTCAATTGTCTTTCAAGTAAATTAAAACTGAGAAAAAATATTTTATGTTACTCATCATTATCTGGTATTCTGCTCCATAAATTCAACACCCTCAGTCTTCCTGATTTTCTCTGTCGCTTCCCCTTCATTGAATCACATTTTAGAAATTGTATCCAGATAGAAAGCTATGAAAATAGTAAGATTCCCCTTATGTATTTCCCTTTTGTTTCCTGCCCTTTTGTTTCACATATTTTGTCTAATTTTCTACTTGTTTGTAACAGGATTGCTTAACCCATACCTGTTGTTTATGGGGAAAAGTGGAAGCATCCAGTGAATTATTTATTTCAAAATAATAAACCTTTCTGTTCTACAATCCATTTGTTTTCTTCTATATTTTTGTTTCCCTCTGAAACTTTTCATATGTTCATTCATTATGAGTATTAAGTCCATGAACATATTGTAATAGCTGATATAAAGTCTTTTCTCCTAATCTCAACATGTGTGTCAACTCATGGTCCATTTCTATTGATTACTTTTTCTCTTGTCCTTGGGTCATCTTTTCCTAGTTTTTTTTTATTATTTGCTTGTTCTTGTGTTCCTAGTAATTTTTTACTGTACACTGGACATTGCAGATGTCATACTATAAAATTTTGTGATCTTCTGAGGAGTGTTGAGTTTTGTTCTAGAGGCAGTTACGTTACTGGCTGATCATCTTGATCTTGTGGTGGCTTGGTTTTTACATTTTGTTTGTATGGGACAGTATGTGTTGTGAGTTCTTCTTAGGTCAAAACCTCAGTTTGATCTTTAGGTCTAAGGCATGACCTTCCCGGGGTTTCAGTGAAAAGTATAATGTGTTTATCTGCTCCTCCTAACTTGAGGAAATTCAAACTTCAAACACCATCTTCTCTGCAGTGGACATCAACTAAAAAGTCTGTTCAGCCTTTCCAGCCTTCTAGCTTTTGTTTTCTACCAGATCCATGGGATCTTCCTTCTGCATTCACAGTTCAGGTTTCACCCTAAGATTGAGGGAGAATTTATACATGAGTTTGGGAACATCGCTCTCCTGTGGCTTTTTCACATGGTCTCCCCTTCAATTTTCAGTCACTCTAGCAGCTCTGAACTCTATCCTTTGACACCTCATACCAATAAGATTGAGGTTTTCCACTTGGATTCTAGCTGCCTAAAGCCACATGGGTCGAGATCTCTAAGGGGAAAAAAGTCTCACAGGTGCAGGTTTCCCCCCGTGCAGTTCCCTTCTTTCCAGAGGCAAATCCCTTCGGTCCTCTCTGCTTTTATTTGCTTGTGTTTTTAATTTTTTTAAATATTCTTCCCAGAGTTTACATATTTTAAAAATATTTGTCCAGAGTTTGATGAAGTGAATGTGTCGTTTCCACTATTTTCTGTTTATTTTCAGGATTGATGCCCAGAACACACTGCCAATTTCTGGGAAATTGTTTCTTAGTACAAAGTATTTATTGTATGTGAATAGACTTAACCTTCTGTCATAATGTTAAAATTTTTTAGACTCTCCAAGTTTTCTATCTTTTGTATATTAAAAGCATTAAAGAGAAAAAGTTATAGTATTAACTTTCCTTTAAATTGCCTTCCCTTTCTTAATTAGTCATACAGACTGAATTAATTTCTTAACCTGAGGGAAACCTATAGTCTTGCTCTTCTGAGATTTTCTAAAATAAATTGGAATAAGAAAGAAATACAGGTGCACCCAAAAGGATTTAACTGACACATATGTATATATTCCATTTATAGTATTTAGAAATAAGCCATTAATTTCCACTTAAAAAAACTAAACATGAAACATATTTAAAAAGTATAGTTTTCTATGAGAGCTCCTAGATAAGTAAACAAAGGTTTTTTTTTTACTATCTTTCTAGCATATATGTAAAGTGGATTTACTGAATATAATTTTTCTTACTCATAGATGAGTGCCAAGTATATATGTTTCCCTTCCATTTTTCTTTTTTTTATTACTGTGTCTTTAGTAATAAATATTATTCTTAAAGTTCTTAAGCAAGGGAAAGTTTTCTTTTTTTTGTTTTTGAGTAACTTTTTTTCCACAAGATTTTGGAGATTTATTGCACTTGTAAGCAGGTAAAAAAACTTCAAGAATATCACTTAACCAAGCTCATGTCATGGCAATTAAGAATTAATAACTGTATAGTAACAAAATAATAAAGTTAATTTAGATTATTTTAAATCAAATAGAAAGTTTTCCTTAACTCTTCTATTGTTTTGAAAAAACTAAGAATCTTTAAATGGATAATGAGTACCTTTTAATTTATTGTTTAGTGTATTATAAAATTCTTTTCAAATTTCTCGCTGAAGTAAAAAAAATCTAATAAATGATATTCTTACGTCCTATTCAAATAGTTAAAATATGCAATATTCAAGATGTAATCAAACAGAATTCTACCACTTGGAAAACATACATTCACATACACACACATGCATACACACATGTAAGCCCAATTCAACCCAGAAAAGACTGTCTGTGAGAGATTTATTTCTTCTTAATACCTACCGTTGTACTGAAGAAGCCTTTAATTGTTTCTTTAATTACCCCTGAATATCTACCTTAACATCTTGTGTGATAACCTTATCTACACAACTGTTATTCCCTAGTTGAAAATTGATTTAGTGATGGCTAATCTCCTTTTATGTTTCAGTTTATGCTTTCGCTATCTATTCAGTATCTATTCAGTACTGGAAACAGCACTTAAAGTGTCTCAAGCTCTTCCTCGTTTCCCCCTTGCCTTAATTAAATCATGTATTGGCATTTGATATAATTTATGGCTGATAATTTTAGATTTGTCTTATGCCAGACCATGTACTGTTTCATCTATTCCTTCTCAGTTTAGTTTTCATTCCAGAAAGTTCCATTAAGAGATCATTAATTAAAATATTGTATAAATATAATAAGCAGTTTGACATAGGCTTAAAAGTAATATTATTCTTTTGTCTATAGTTTCCACTGGTGAGATGACTTTTACATGAAAGTGTCCATCGTTCTATATTGTTGCACTTACAAACACAAAAATGCAACCAAATACATTTACATATATAAGCACCAAGCAGTATGCCAGATACCAAATTTACATTGACTTAAAATTTTCAGTAATCTTACTTAATAAAATAGCTATTTTGTTTTAATCATTTGAGCATTTCATGCTTACCTTACATAGGTTGGTAACATGTGGAACAGCTGCAAACTTTCACAGTAATAGGTACAATCGAATCTGATGTGTCTAATTAATTTTTAGTCCAACAAATTAGTTTTGTTCTTCATTACTCTCTATGGGAGAAAGACATTATATTTCATTATATTTTTTGTCTGCAAGCACAATGGAGCGTTGCAGGTCACACACATCCCTTGTCTATGCTCTAATTAGTCCAACTGACAACATTGTTTCAAAAATACCAGCAGCATAAGAAATAGTAATACACCTTGGGTAACATAAATATTGCTCTATATTAAATATGATATTCTGTGGACCTTTTACACAAATGAAAGGCAAATTTTCTTTTCTCTTTGTTCTACAAAGTGTTTGTTTTCTTTTTAGTAACTACTAGTAATTAGGAAAATCACCAGATATGTGTATGTCTCATATTGAAAATAGCTCATTATAAAAACATTTTTTACTATTTTTAAATGTATAACAAGGGCAGATAGATTGGGAAAATGAACCAAGTTTACTACAAAAGTGAATCTGTTTTTTAAATCTAGAATTTAACACAAAAGATATTGCAGAAACGGAAGATAAGGATGGATAAGAAAATGCTAGCAGCTTTAACAAACAAACCTGCATTCTGATTGGCTAAATTAAATGGAAGTTTCTTTGTTATTCATAGTCCAGTCTAATATGGGTTAGCAGAGTGGAGGGTGGGGTTTCTACTCCATACAGTTATTCGGAGAGTCTTCTCATCAGTGACTCTACCGTCTCTTAGGGGGTGAGCATCCTCCATCAGATCCCTTGTTTCTATCCAACACATTAGGAAAGTGAGAAAGTGTTAAGTATTGTCACAGCAGCGTATGGGTCAGGTCTGAAGGCAGAATGCATCATTTGTGCCTATGCCCTATTGGCCAATACTCAGTCACTTTGTTGCGCGTAACTACGGGGGAGTCTGGGAAATGTAACCTAATTTTCTGCCCAAGAAGAAAAGAGAAACTGTGGTATTCAAGTAACCTTTGGTTTGTAGGACTCTCACATCTAGATAATTTACAACTTACATCCCCGAAGTTACCTGAGAGGCTCGTAAAGTAACCCTTAGCCTTACATTGGCCATAATCATGAGTCACAAACTACTTTGTTCCTATTGACCTGTTTACATACATCATCTCAAATAATCTTCCCAAATATGTGACATAGACAATACTGTTGCCAACTAACAGAAACAGATACTCCAAAAGATTAATGCCTTACATAAGCCTACTGCTTACTTAGCTAGTAAGTGGCAGTGATGGTATTCAGACTCAGAACTTCAAAGACCATGCTCTTTCTAATATATTACAGTGCCATCATAACTAAAACACTGAAAATCACACATTTCTTTGCTGTGATATGCTGAGATTTACCATTTCTATTTTGAGTACAATTTATTTTTTAAAAGTCTTTGATTAGTCATTAGTGAGGTATGATATTGACATTAGAAATCACTGAGTTCTTAGTGTCTAAATTTCTTAATCTATTAAATAAACACCTAAATCTTTGCTCTTCAAAGACGTTATGATTCCATGAGTTTTAAGCCTATTTTAAAATGTGGATCAAGATTTTGTTAATTATCTCTGAGAGATCTAAATTGTCAAAACATGACTACTTCTAGAATAATCTTAGTCCAGATTTAAATGTATGTTTTAGTTACATAGGCCTTAGAATTAATTTTAAAATTGTCTTTTGAATTCAGCTTTCAAGTGGATTTTCAAATTAGTTTCAATACTTTAAGGGAATACATGAGTTTTATCCTTTCATGACGTTTTAATTATAGATACTAATCTCTATGAAAGGATGTTTCCATAATTGTAATTGTTTTATATAGTAGTTTGAATACATTACAGAAAGTTAAAGGGCATTTGATCAAAATAAGTTCCTTGGTAGAATATTAAGGATAATATTAAGGTGCATATTTTGAATCATGAACATTTGAATTTGTACAGTGCTGTAGAGGGAAGACAATTTGCAAATACCCTTTGCTGAGTATTGTAGTTGCTTTTTTTTCTTTTAATGAGACTATATTAAAACATGCTTTACCTAGATGAAGAACAGTTATTATGATTTCAACCACTAGCATTTGTATTAATACTTATTTATAAGGCAATAAATCAAGAAGCAGTTCAGAATCTATTCATAGTAAGTCAAAACATAAAGGAGGAATGTTCTTAATCACATTTCAAACTCATAATTTTCTTCTTCTTCTGAAACTTATAAAATATGCTTATCAATAATTGTGGCAGGCTCAGGACCCAACAAATGTTACCTGCCTTCAAAGGAATTTTCTAATTCTCTGTGCCTTTGGTATACCCTGTATGTATTCCTGTTTATTTTTGTATTAATGTTTACTAAAACTATTGTTTCTTCCATAGGGGGACGTAATGAAGTTGTCATTACTGAAAACAATAACAGCATAACTGAGCAAATCACCGATGTTGTGAAGCAACCAGCCTTTATAGCTGGGATTGGTGGTGCCTGCTGGGTAATTTTGATGGGTTTTAGCATCTGGTTGTATTGGCGAAGAAAGAAGAGAAAGGGACTCAGTAACTATGCTGGTAAGAGACTATTTCCAGCTAAGAAAACTTCTTATCTTTAGGAATGCGATGAAATGAAAGAAAAACAATGAAATGGAATAACAAGTGAGCGAAGGAATGAATTCATGTTTTTGGCTTGTTTTAAACACCTGCTCTGTAAAATGTCCTTATAAATAAGATGCTTCAATGCATTGCTCTTCACCATATCACATTATGACCATAAGGCCATCTTTTTGCTTGTGTCTCCAGGAAAGCATAACAAGAGCACACACTCATAAATACTTAACCATTTTTCTCAGCTCGTTCTTCAAAACACACAGGCATACACACAGAGACTTTGCATGCTATGAAGCCATTATTTGAGAAGTGGATTTAGTCAAGAGCATTATTAAAATCCACAGGAAAAAGGGAAAGATTTGAAATATAGCTTTTAGTATTTCAAGATGCAGATTACAATAGGAAATGTCCCAGATGGAAAATACAAACAAGCAAAAAATTTAACTAGAATTGGTAAGACTGGTGAGGCATGAATTAAGGAATTTACTAGTCACTTAAATAGGAGGTCTACTTTAAGGTGACCAATCAACATTTTAGAAGGAAGGAGAAAGAAAAGGAAAAGAAGCAGCAGAAGAAAAAGAAAACCCGAGATATTACCTGTAGGCAAAAATGTTTTTTTCCTGGAATCCGAAACAGAATTTCAAGGATGTCTAAAATTGTGGCCTTCAAAATATTTCAAAGGAAAAGAGAAAGAGTGAATGAGAGAGAAAATGATTGAAAGAATGAACTCAGTCCAGAGGCTATGTTCAATAACAATTTTACTTGCAATTCATTTGAAGTATTTTCTCTAACAACAATAATCATAAAAAGAAATTGTCTTGCAATTTTTCACACTTTCTAAAATTTACAAGGGAACAATTTTAATTTAAATCATCCTACAAGCACTTTAGAAATTTCAAGACATTTTATTCCATCTTCAATCTCTAATTTTAACTTTGGTAAGAGGCATAAATTTCTTAATAACTGATTTTGACAGAAGCTTCATTACTTGTTAAGCTTATAAGCTGTTGGAGCTTGTGAGCTTCTAAGCTGCTGAGAACGTCTAAATAGTGCAAAATGGAAGGAATAGCACCTACTTGGTTGTCTTGCTTGTTATTTAACAGCATTTAAATATGATTATTTGACTATAACATTGTGGCTCATGTCCGTATCTTATGAAAATAAAGTTTATTAGGTACTAGTTAGAATAAATTCCAAGGACTAGAGAAAGTCATATAGTGTATCCATTGAAAGGGGCTTCCATGCTTTGTGACTTGCTATTGCTCCGCCATTCAAGTTCCTCATTGGTCACTGATGCCTGCTTCCTTATGCTTTGTCATCTAAGTGCTATGGCACCACACCAGTGAGGGATTCTTCCCAGAAAGGGATGCTGGGAGCTAACTGCTGAGTGTGAGAGTCTTGAACATTAACGATACTTTAATGCAACTTCTTGTTTGTAGTCCAGTCCTCTGCCTTCATTCTTCAAAAGTATTGTCTATCAATCCATCTGTTTAACCAATCACCTTGTTACGTTTCATCTGTGACACACTCATATAAATCATAGAAAACGTAAGGCAGAACTGATTTAATTCAAGGGCTATTTTGTGTTTATCCCTTTGCTTGACTTCAGTTACAATAGTAAAAGATTGACTCTGCTGGTCACTTCAGTGCAAAGTGTTAAGAGACCCACATTTGGAATGCTGCATTTTCACTCTCCATACTTCATTCACTGACTCCTTATAAACAACAGGGCTCTCACAATTACCGGGTTTGTGCTTTTACTAAAAGTACATCAGACAGACTTATTTTTTCTTCTTCTCCTTTTTTCTTAACAGCAGTCCTTTGCAAAACCTGTAAATTTAATTTGAAAATATCTGTTGGTCTTTGAGCTTGACAAGAATACTCCGTTTCCTATTATCATTTCTCATTGTGATTGATCTCCGTCTGCTTGTAGAACTGCTAACTCAGAAGGTGCTATGCCCTTCAAACATTTTGGAATAAGGCCAAGCCAGAGAGCAGCCTTTCAAAACCTTTATTCTTAATTGATAGATGGCTGACTCTCAGAGTGGATTCACCTTCAGCTAGTAATTTGCCTTCCAGCAACTGCTGTTCTTTTCATCCATACGAGAAGCAAATGAAAATCCAAATCATAGGTTCTTAGCATTGCATATCTGACTTGGTGACGTTTTCCACAGACTTCCCTCCATAAGTAGCCTGTCTTCTACCTTTTAAAGTTTTCATATTCTTGTCCTTATACAACTTAGAGAATATGGGGATTTTAAGTGAGAATAATTAGTGGATTCTGTATTTATCATATGCTTAAATTTCTGATATTTCATGTATGAGCTAATGATCCATTTTAAGAGCCCAGAGATTTCGTATGGGGCTATTTTTCTCTGAAGCGTGTTATAAAAATTAAAGAAAATATACTGTACTTGTACTGGTTCTGTTTATATTTTGGTTTTCATAAAAATTTCCCTGGGAATCTTACGAATTTTACAACTATGTAAACTAAACCCAGTAAAGTTAAAACAATGTGATTTTACTCACAGGATGAAGAGCCTCACATTTTCACTACATGGTAATGTCTAAATAGTCTCAAAACTTTATTATTGATTCATGTAGCATCAATAATTTTTTTCCAAGTGAACAAAAAGTCTACCTTAGGATCAGTATTTAAATTAATTTGTAACATAAGATACTTCGTTTATTTCAAAACCCAGTTGTGATCTTGGATTACACTTAAACATCTGATGTAATTTACATATATTAAGAGACTTACATCTAATAAAGTTAGACTGACCCCAAGCAGAATTGTAAAGTAGGTGAAACTTGATTTCAGCACTCTCTTTTTCCTCTTCCATTCCAGGTTTCTTCTTAACCACTAGAGATAGAATAGGAAAGATTTTAACTAATGGAGAGACGTATAAATCTCTGCAAGATGTCTTCCACTCTCCCTGTGTAGGCAAAAACTAACCCACTGCCTTTTGTTGTGGCTAGTCTTTGACTCTGCATCCTGTAGAAAATTAAATTTGAATGGTTAGAAGAAAGGGAAAAACCCATGCTGCTCAGTGTTGATATTTTTCTTATGTATCAAAGGATTTAACATATTTATCATAGAACACCTGTAGATTAACATCTTAGCTTGCAACAGCAACTATTGAGAATCCAATGAAAATTTAAATATTTAAATGATCTGAGAGGAGGATTTGGCCTGAATGTTTTACTTCTTTACGCAGCAGAAAGTAGAGATTTCCCAAAGCCAGAATTACCACTAGCTTCCTATTTTATTTTTTCATATTTATACTTTAATTATTCAAATTCTTCAGACACAAACACATTCACCACTGGTTTGCATGTGGCACAAAGAAGGGTGCTGGAACAAAAAAGATGTCCTCATATTTCATTTTCCACGTGAAATCATTGGATACTTTTCTGGAGCAACATGCAGTGTTATTTATCTTATTCTTCATTGAACACTAATACTCTACTTGTCACTGCATATGAGGTTCCTGGCCACTAGAAGAATTCACTACCTGACTTGTTATAGGGTGAAATCAAATTGTAAAGAGATTTGGGCAGACAATATGGAAAATATTAGATCATTTTGAATCTAGAGAAAATGATCATATATATAACAGTGTTTGTGAATAGAAAAACGAACTGCATAAGTCTGAGAAAAAAGCTAGATAGCTTTCATTTTCATGAGGATTCCATATAGCTATATTTTATAGAAATATATCTAATATATATCTGTATTATAATCCTCTTGAAGGATACATAACCCTTTTTAAACTTACATTGTTCATTTTTCTATTCAAAGTTTTTGTCGTCAACTTTTTAATAAAAGTAAACATATTTCCACTTTTAAAAGGGTGAGTTCTATTTTATGAATATTACCTCTGAGGATAACAGATTTTATGAATCTCAGTAAATATAAACAATTTAATGAGTGAGCAGATTATGAAATGCTAAACACTTCATGCATAGGTTTTAAAACGGTTGGTGAAACATAATTTATTTGACAAAACTGTCCAAAGACAGTTTAAGATTTGATGGAATTTTTATACTCTGATTATCTGGGCTGAGCTAATGCTTATTAAAAGAGGATTAATCTACATTCATGTTTGAAAAATTGCTTATCAGGAAAGGGAATGAGGGTTGGCTGGCAACGTTAAAGTTCCATTTGGAGTAGGAAAATGTGGTCCAGTGGAGATAGGCTCTGTGAAACCTTCCTCACCTCAGAATGTCAATTTACGACGTAGTTATGTTTCCTTTCCTTCTCAATTCCAGCAGGCATGAGATTAGGATTAATCCTGCCCTATAATAGTAGAGGTACTTTGTATATGATATAAACTTGCAAAATCTCTTTACCTTACATCCTTTGCAAATGTTGCAATAAACTCAAAATATTTAATGCAATTCTGAAACATTTATGTTTGTGGTGTCTGTAGAACATTTTGGAAACCTTAACACTATTCGGTTAGTTTTAGCTAAAAACTTCTATACGTTGCTCCCTGAACTTCTTAATTTTAGATGCTAGCAGAAACTTCTGGTAAAGATTCACAGTTATTTCAGATTTATGTCTGATAAGCACAAAGTTACCACACTGGGATTATCAAAATCATGACTAGAGCAAGATTATCCAACCACCTACCCATTCCTTCACTCTCTTGCTTTCAGCTTCAAGGTAGTTCAACGTCTCTTTGCAGTGTTGAAAAGCTTTTTCAAAACAGCTTTCAATTTTGTGTGGCATTTATTTGTATGTTTCTCTCTCTCTGTGCAAAAATCGCTGATCAAAACACCAAATGTGACTACCACTTTAGGAGTTCTAATGGTTCATCCTTATTTCTCGTCTGCTTTTAATCTCATGGTCTAATGGAACTCAATTACTTTTGGTTTACTATTCTAAATGGAACAAATCTAAAAGTTTTAGAGCATGGGGTAAGAAGAAAACTTTAAAAAGTGCCCTCTTCTCTTCCTTAGTTTAAAGACAACTACGCAACTTTATTAGGACAAGGGTGTTTTCTTTCTTTCTTACTTTTTTTTCTGATAGAAACATACAAAATGGAAGATTCTCATGTACACCAAATGGTGTCTATAGGCCGTTTTAAGTTAGTCTTGTATTTTCATGATGTACTGTGTATTTTTGCCTTTGTATAGTTGATGTGCAGAGATATAGCCTTTGAAGAATTTACCCTTGCTTAGGATGTAAAAGTTAAGCACAACTCAATTTTCATGCCTCTGCTTCAGTTGTCCTCCTTTTTCTAATAGCATTTATTGCTCTGGCAGTAACAGAAAGTTTGGGTGGGGAGAAAAGAGCGTCTAAATTAGGGAGAAATACTTAGCTTCTCCCCACGTCTTCTAAACAGCATGATCAGAGGTGTGCGCCTGCTAATTTGCATATTCACAATAATTTTCGCAATATTATCTTAACTCTCTTTTAGTGCAGTAAAACAATCGCTTAGTAGTCCATTAACAAAACCGCATAACTAGAAAGTCAGATCCGACGGAAAGCTAATTAGCTGTACTGTTTTCACATTTTGTGGGTTTTTTCCTCTAATCAAGCCTTTATTTAATACCTTCAATGCTCAATTTTTTTCATTAATTGGTTCAGATTAATTCTTGTTGTTGTTGTTATTGTTGTTAAAAGCAGTTATTAAAGGGACTCAATGTGGTGTGGACACACTGCTGATTCCTGTTTCCCAGCACTGAAGTGAGCCATCAGGAAGCAGAGTAATGACAGTATTCTTTGATTTTCTCTGAGGAGCTGTCCATAGCCTGTCCTGGGCAGGTGCAAAAGTTATGTCAAAATTGTTTGATAATGCGTTTGAGATGTTACCTGAAAAATTGATAAGGCAGTGTACTTCAGGTGCCAGCAAGATGTTCCTAAAAACACTGCGTCACAAAGTCCTGATGGACCCCTGGAATTATTATATCAGCTGATTATGATGTCATGAGAGACACGTCATTAGATGACCTTAGGAAGGGGACTGGGGAACTGCATTTGGGAATTTACAAAATTTAAAGAGTGATCATATTTAACAGTGCAAACGTGAGGGACAGATAAATTATGGAGAGATTATTCAAATTAAAAAGTATTTACTATGTGTATACTTTAAGTAGCAATGTCCTTAGTTTATTTAAAATATGCATCCTTTCTTAAAATTTTCATCTGTTTTTACCTTTACTCATTGAGTAAAGAAGTCATAGTAAATATAATCAATGTCTTCCAAAGATAGGATATGTTGGGCTCACGTCTCAGAAATGGTATTTTTTGCTTCCTCCTCAGTGATTGGTTTAGTTAATCCGTGTTAGTTTTGGTCATACGTGCAATTGTGAAATCCATAAACTTCTAAACACCAAATTTTTTCCACGATTTTCTAGTTCAGTTCTGGTGGCAAATTTGACCCAAACTAATATGAAACTATTTATAAATTTTATCCCACTAACCATGAATATTCACATTTCACTGCAAAATATTAAATAACTTTGAATATCTCTGCTGCCTTAGACTCTCTGTGGAGTATGCATCATATTACCTTTCTCAGATCTGAAACATTTTGATTTCCAAATATATTTGACTGCAAAAGTTTTGGAGAAGGGGTAATGGACATGAACTGATATTTATGTTCTTTGGCCCATCCATGAAACCCACTTTCATGTTGTTGGTTTTGTGGAATGGAATCTGGTGAGTGGAAGGAGTGGATTCTCCAGCCTGTGGCTCTACTGGATGCTTATGGGTATTATTAATAAGTTTCACAGTTTTATAAAGGACTTGAGTTTTGTAATCGTTACATACGATTGGAACATATTCAGTATCAATTATTTGAAAGTTTCATTTTCACGAGGATTGGATGATGAAACAAAGTACTCAATACGTTGTTCTCTATTAATTACAGTTCACATCTATTGTAATTGTAGTTGTTCAACTTAGAGTGCCTATCAGCGTCCGTAAAGTGTCTGTGAAGGTCAGGAATATGTCGTCAATCAATACCTGTTTCACTTGTTTCATTGGAAGGATGATATTATCAGTTTAAACTGTCCTGTTTCAATTTCTAGTATGTGCATTTTGCATTATGCCTTCTAAATTAGGATACCCATTTAAGATTAAAAGTCCTGATTTGATAATTTCACATTAATGCATATAGATCTTCCAATACCACTATATATATACCAATGGTAACCATTTTTGACCTCAAATACAAGTTGCCGCTTTGACTTAACCATACATTTAGCTTGAAGAATTTTAAAATATCTTAGTAAAATTGAGGCAAATGATGGCTTTGCTCTGGGCCATACCATTGCTTTTTACTCTCTGTAGAATTATGTTAATTATATTTTGTTAAAATTCCCAGAGGCATCAGTCCTACACTAAGGGCCAATATGTAGTTGTTATTAATCGTAATTAATATTGACTACTTGTGTGTGTGTGTCTTTCTTTTTTTTACAGTTACATTTCAAAGAGGAGATGGAGGACTCATGAGCAATGGAAGGTATGCTAAGGGATTTTTTTTATTATTATTTTTAATCAGGACTGGGGAAACTCTACAGTAAGCGGCTATTATTATAATAAACGATCACTTATAAGTCTGAGAATTCTAGGAGGAATTAAATGACTTACCACAAGGTTTAATGATCTATCTGTTGTGCACTTTAGAGGAATCAAGTCCAGATGTTTCATATCTCCCAGATGCCCCTGAAGAAATTAGTAGTAAATATCACAAGGAATGTGTTCATTTGTTAGCAGGATGTTTATTGCATTAATTAGACATTAGCAAATGAAGTTGCTGTTGTTTAAGACTCCTTATTGGCTCTCGCTAAATTGCTGTGAGTGAACAATTACACATAATCGATCACAAAGTAAATGATTCATGGATGATGAATAGGCTGTGGATTGATAGAACTGGATTCCACAACTTTGGATACTCAATTGAAATTGATAAAAGCTGATAACAAACCCATATATCCTCATCTATTTTCCCTTTGCCAATATGGAGATTGTAATTAGGCGCTGGTAATAACTTCCAATCTCCCATTTAATCAATATTTTAGCAAAAAGAGATTAGGTCTAATGAGAGCTACTGGATGTAGCAAGAAAGCAGTTGAATCTTCTTATTGCAGTTTCCATAGAAACACATGTTTCTCTTAGGGGTTGTACCAGAAAGCGTCTATCAAAAAAAAAGTACAATGATTATAGATGTTGCCATTTCTTTGTAAATATGCTAATAATCTGGAAAGGAATCAGAATCCCCTCTTTTATAATAAAGATGGGAATTCTTTATTAAATATGACGTGAAGGAAGTTTTTTTTGTAGACCCCATGCACATGATGGATCAGATCACAGTGGATCTTTTATTACCTAAAAAAAATTTAATATACCCCTAATATTTTGCAATTTAGAGAACTTGGAAATGTGCTATTGATGGAACTGTATAAATACTGTTCCTTAATTTCCCTCAAGTTTCCTGTGTCTAAATCAGGCATGAGGGCTTATAACAGGGGTTACAGCCTACAGGGGACAGATAAATATGGGGGCTGCAGGAATCGAGGAAGCAATCGCCCAAAGTCCTGGAAGTGGCTGATACTGAGCAGTCACTCTGAGCAATTGTTCCCTTGAGGTGCCAATTTATCACCAGACCTTGTTTCGGGATCCTGCTATGTTACAGATTCCTACCCGTTTTCAGGGCAGATGACTGAATTCATTTGGATGTCAGCAGAATCCCGGGCAGCACTCCTCTGCTTCCACTGACAGGGGTGGTCTATATATAGCCTTAGTGAACTGCTGAAGTTCCTTAATTCTTGAGACCCTACATGTTTTAATTTGAAGTGAATTAAAATCTTCTTAAATTTCTCAATTCATTTTAGTGCATGAGACAGGTGTCCAAGTGTCTGATTGAGCTCCACTGGTTGATTTCCTTTTAATTTCTGTTTTAGCCGTCCAGGTCTTCTAAATGCTGGCGATCCCAATTATCCATGGCTTGCTGATTCGTGGCCAGCCACAAGCTTGCCAGTCAACAATAGCAATAGTGGCCCAAATGAGATTGGGAATTTTGGGCGTGGAGGTAAGTTATGTTTTTCAAAACTTTATTATTTGTTATTTATTTTCCAGCTTTCCTAGATCTTTTTAAAAAGGCACACTAGAGAATATTTTCTTCCGTAATTAAAATTAAGCACGTGTGCTGTACATTTGCTAAATGTTTTATTATAAAACTACTGAGTCTATATTACCTGGAGTAAAACTAAGCTTTTCAGGATGTTGTCACTAACCAGGAAGATAAATATTCATAATACATTTAGTTTTTAGAGCTATTATACAAGATTACTAAAATCAGGAACTATGCTGCTAACTAGGGCTTATGATTTTGGACCAGTCATTTCACTCCTCTAAGTTTCATTCAACATATATTTATTGAGCATGTCCTGTGTACCTGGCACTATGGCAGATGGTAAAAATATTGTCTATAGAAAGAGAGATGGCCCTTACCCTCATATATCATATAAGGAGTAGACACTTCATAAATATAATGACATGTTGTGAGAGAACTTTTCTGTAGTTCTACAGTTGATAACTGGTGCCCCCAATGAAAGGCAAAAAGGTGCTAAGTACCTGACATGCTAAAGTCTCCAAAATTTGTTGCCAGGGTCCTCTCCATAGGTCTTTATAAGGAAACAGATTGGACCTACTGTAAATAATTACCATCTCCTCTCCTCCACCTTTTCATCCAGTCAATAGGAGGGCAATCCGTTTAGAGAAAGTGGAGACTAGAGAAGTCTGTGGCCCCAGTGTTTAGTTTGGCAGACATATATTTTCTATTAGCAAAAGATTGTGCAGACAGTAAATGGACTGGAGCTGTCTTGCCAGTACCCCATATGGAAGAGCTGCCCTTTGGGAGTAAGAAAGTTCTATGAATGGAGTGTTATTTAAGTTGATATCTGAAGGAAAGGTAGGGATTAATCAAAAGTATATGGAGGAGAAACTACCGTACTTTAAGGTCGAGAAATAAGAGAGACATTGACCTATTGAGAAATGTTAAGAATTTCTTAATGACTTGAGTATAAAGTGTGAGACAGAAGAGGTGGTAGGAAATGCAGAGGGACAGATAATAGAGGGCCTTCAAAGCCACAGAAGATTTAAACTTCGTCCAAAGGGTAATCAGATGCCATTGAAGCATTTATAAGAGGTGAATGCTAGGATCCAAGTACTGTTTTAAGTCATGCAGTCTGTTGCTGGGTAGAGAATAGAGTTAGAGTGGAAAATTGGAGTGATTAATTTGGAGACTAGTGCTGTCATCCAAGAAAGTTTGGATGAATCCACTGAAGGATTTCTACACTTCTAAGCAGAATTAATGCAGGAGACCCAGGGCTGAGTTTAACTATTGAGTCTGTTATAAGCCTCAGTAGTGGATTTCACATGTATGAGTGTGTAGACATACTGACTTAGAAGAATAATCATGGATACTGGTATTTTCTCTTCACGAATTAGATACCAATGCATGTTTGAATATAATTGAAATAATGTTTCAAAATATTATTCAAATATTCAAATATATTCAATATTATTTCAAAAATAATAAAGTTACTCACCATTGCATAAGTCTGCATTCTGTCAACAGCAGCTGTAGGAAGGGGATTCCCTCCTGTTCTCCAAGTAAAATACAGAAAATAACCATCCCTACCTCACAGGGGTGCAGTGTGGATTAAATGGATGACTATGCATACAGGTTTAGCACCAACCTGGACATACAGTTAGTGTCCAATAGGCACCGTTGGAGTTAATGAGAGAATAGAAAGTAAGTGGTATGACTTCTCAGCTCCTTTCTTACCCTCTGTAGTCCAGTACACACCATTTAGGATTCTCACTGGCCAGGGGCCTCTGAAAGTGGCTGCCTCCCCTAGCTGACCAAACTCTGAGCGTATCCATGGGTAAGTTCTATGCCTGATCATAGAACACTGCTCCCTGCTCTACCCAGACTGATTTTGGCAAAAGAAATCCTGTTCCCAAAGTTTTGATGAGTCAAGAAATAGCTGCCCCTTTTACTTGTTTTTGTATTGAAATAGCACACCATTCTATCTTTACATCAAGAAATAAATGCCTAAAGATGAAGAAAATGTTTTGGTTTGGGTTTTTTTTCAGTTAGTCAACAGGCTACAATAACATCTAAAATGTCTCAGTCTAATTTAGCCAAAGGGTACACTTGTAGATTTTCAAGGTTTTTCTTCCATTTCCACCTCATTTTCATGATATGAAATATTTCACAATGAACATCAAAACCAAGACAAAGTTTTTGCAGAGTTGATGGTATCTCTTTTCAGTGTGATAGGCGTTTTAAGCATTTACTATGTACCAGAAATAGTTGGAATTTTTGGTGCATTTCATTTCCTTCACACAATAAATGTATGACATACCTAATCATATTTTCATTTTAAAGGTCGTGAAACTAAGGTTTATCAAGATGAATAACTTGAGATCTGTGTGTATAATGCAAGTCTAACAGATTTGAAAGCCTAGGTTCTTTTATCTACACTGCTCTGTAATTCTAAGGGTGGAATTCTCATGTATGCTTGTATAACTATATTCACTTAGAAGAATAATCATGGATACTGACATTTTCCCTTTAAGAATGGAATGCCAATACTTGTTTAAATGTATGAAAATAGTATTTTGAAAAATAAAGTTACTAATTATTGCATAAATCTACATTTTTTCAATACAAACTATAAAAAAGGCATTTAACTAGTCAGTGAGTGCTTACTCTCTGCAAAACACTAGTGAGGAATTATGGAAATCCAGACATAAATTCCATACGTCCCTGTCCTCAGGTAACTTATGATGGTATGAAGGAGACAGTCATTCATACAGGTAATTGTACCAATGAGAAAGAAAGAAATGGACAACAACCAAGGAGCTGAAAACTGCAGAATGAAGCATGAGTAATTCTGACTGGAAGGAAGGATTTCTATAATTCATAACTTTCAAACACAAATGTTAACAAGTGTCAGTCAGACAACCTAAAGCTCCAAGGATGGGTAGGTGTGGACTGTGAGAACTGCAAAATGGAAGGTCCTGCCGAAAGATGGCAGCACCTATTCAGGTCCAGGCTGTTGGGAGGAAGACTGGCCTAGACTTCCAGACCATCTGATGTGATAGGATGGCCCCCCACATCCAGATATTCATGCTTAATCCTGCAATATTTCAATGTTGAGATATAATTCAATTCATTTTTGAAAATGTAAGAGTGATCAAATAATACGTGAAGGAAATATGCAGCCCAGAAATCAATGTGGAAGCACTTAGACTTGAGGACTGACTGATTTCCTCTAGCAGGGAGAGAGAGATTCCATTTCTAGAACCATTAGATTCTTGGACTGCTTTTTTCCATTTTTAAACATTTGAGTACACAACCACTTCAAAACCTCATGATTGAAGTGGCTCACCATCTAACTCTAAAGCTTTGGGGAGCCTCAAGGTCAAGGTGTTGGGAAGGTGGGGCCTGTGTTGGAGAGACATGTCTATGCAGTTGATATGCATCAGTGAAAGACATGGTGGAAGTGGCAGAAACAGAACTCTGAAAACGTCCCCAGAGTGAAGGATCTATCTTCACAATTTTGATAAAGGGTCTATTTTCACAATTTTGAGATATTATTCAATAATAAAAGTTTTTGAGAATAAAAATGATACTGACGTGCAGATGAAATATGCTTCATCATCAAATTTTCTCATTAGTTTCTAGCTAAAAGCAGGAAGGAGAAGAAAGTAGTTATGAAAGTCTCAAGTCAAAAATCAAGCTTATGGGGCTGGCCCCGTGGCCGAGTGGTTACATTCCCGCACTCCGCTTCGGCAGCCCGGGGTTTCACCAGTTCGAATCCTGGGCCTGGACATGGCACCGCTCATCAAGCCATGCTGAGGCGGCAACCCACATGCCACAACTATGAAGGACTCACAACTAAAAATGCACAACTATGTACCGGGTGGCTTTGGGAGAAAAAGGAAAAGTAAAATCTTAAAACAAATAAATAAATAAATAAAAATCAACTTTACTTGCTTAAACAACTTTGTAAAATATAAATTTGAATATGTTTAACAATCTCACTCACATGCATTTAAAATATTTACTTCAATAAAGTACATATCCACTTAATTGTGAAACAAGTTTGATTCCAGACTTGAAAAGCTTCAGAAAGACCTAAATTATACAGCATAGAAAATACATTGTAAATGTCTTCTTATTGTTGCTAAAGAAGATAGAGTTTTTCAGTTTTGTAAAATTCCAAAGCAAAATAAAGATTTTTATAAAAATCCTTATGCAAGCGCTATTCAGTATCATCAAATCTAAAAGTTTTAAGATATTTTTTTTTTTAAAGATTTTATTTTTCTCCTTTTTCTCCACAAAGCCCCCCAGTACATAGTTGTATATTCTTCGTTGTGGGTCCTTCTAGTTGTAGCATGTGGGACGCTACCTCAGCGTGGTTTGATGAGCAGTGCCACGTCCACGCCCAGGATTCGAACCAACGAAACACTGGGCCTCCTGCAGCGGAGCACGCGAACTTAACCACTCGGCCACGGGGCCAGCCCCTAAAAGTTTTAAGATATTTTGACTAACTTTCTATTCGACTTCCTCTTTGCGTGATAAATTGATTTTGGTACTGAGATAATTTGGCTTATTACTTAGTATTATAGTACTTACTATAACTAGTTGAAAATTTTCTGTTATGAAGAAACCTTCATAATAGAAGATTTGACTTGGAGTCCTATAGATTATTAAGGAACATACTATAATTGGGTTCACTTTAACTCTACATGATTAAAAATAGTGTTACTTAGTGATTTCTTTATTTTTTTAGATTCTAGTATCTTTCTTCCAAATAGGGGAAATAAGAGCTCAGGAGAGAGGTGGCAGTTTTGAATTATAAAGCACCATGTAAGGATAATTCAGCACACCAAAATGATAAATGGACTGATTGAGATTCAGTGTTATTCCTAAAAGTTAATTTTGCTCTTGCTGTATTACAACTTGAAACTATAATTCCTCACTCCTAAGAGTTGGTAGCATAAATTAAGCTCACTGATCACTCAGATCGCTTTTTCTATAGTTAAATCCTGCTGTATTGTGAAAATGACTTATTCATGAAAACTTTCCTTTGTTATTCCAAGAGAAAAAAACTCACACACACATTTGCTATCATCAGTTGCACTCCATTTCTGGAGCTGTGGAATCAAATCTGATAAAAGACAAGTTGAAACTTCAGAAAAATTTACCTCCTAGTTTGGATAGTATAATTTTGGAAATTTTTTCGTCTATTCAGCAGTTGTATTCCATGTCCTTTGGGATAAAGTGGAAAAGGATGTTTTCCTCTGTGATTTGTAGATTCACTCTTACCACTGCTTTTGGGAAGAGCCAACGATGTCATTGGTTCTAAAACAGAATGAACAACTGAAGGTATTTTCAGTAGTTAAAGATCCCAAACTTCTCATTCATGGTTGAGGAAAGTGGGGGAAGGAGTGTGTTGGGCAGTGAAACGTGAAGGACGAGCGGGAAGCCTGCCTGTCACCGAGGCTGATAGCTTGTACATCATCTACCGTTCATTGGCTCATGAAGCCTATCTCAGCTGAAATGCAAACGTGCGGCATGACACATTTATTTTTCATCTTCAATCCTGATAGTTTGGGGCTTCCTGTGCATCATTAAATTGTTTCATTTCCCTATGTTCACCACAGATGTCCTGCCACCCGTTCCAGGCCAAGGGGATAAAACAGCAACGATGCTCTCAGATGGAGCCATTTATAGCAGCATTGACTTCACGACCAAAACTACTTACAACAGTTCCAGCCAAATAACACAGGCTACCCCATATGCCACGACACAGATCTTGCATTCCAATAGTATACATGAATTGGCTGTCGATCTGCCTGATCCACAGTGGAAAAGCTCAATTCAGCAAAAGACGGATCTGATGGGATTTGGTTATTCTCTACCTGATCAGAACAAAGGTAACAATGGTGAGTCAGTTTCTTATTTCCTGAGGAGTTGTTTTCATATCATTTGTGCATGAGATAGAAATTAGTATTTGTTGTTCAGTTTAGTGATTCATTACCAGGTTCACTACCTAAACTAAAAAAATGTATCAGCATGTATTCAGTACCTTGCACAATCCCTACCACCACCACCACCACCGCCACCGTCACTACCACCACACACCAACACCAATCGGTTTCATCCTTTTAGCTCTTTTTCAGTAGAGTGATGAGTAATCCATCTCGACTTCCATTAGGCAGGGTAGACAAAACATTCTTCCCCTGTCCTACAACATCTGCTTCTGAATTGCTAACTGCATGTTCTGCATGGGCTTGTGCTGTGAACTAATCACATGATGCCACTATGACCTCTGCCCTTTAACCCTTAGCCTTACTTTACATCCCTGACTACCGATTGGCTGAGGGATTGTCTAATAGAATGCCACACAACCAGTCACAGGATTTCAGCACCACCAGCTCTCACAACAGCTCAGAGAGGAGTGGCAGTCTCTCAGGTTGGTCTCATCACAGTAAGGAGAAATATTTGTTTGTCACCAGCATATGACCTGTGTTCCTAACAACCGTGAAGAAGTACTGAATCACAACTCACTGTCAGGCATTTCTCTCTCAAATGACAGTAACAATTTATCCTAATAAAATCATGCTTTGGGGAGGGGGATAAAAATTACTATCACTCTTTATGTACTAAGTGTATAAGGATATATTTATTTAAAAATAGTGCCATTTTACTAAACACTATTCATTAAAGAGCAGATGAGTTTTATCAGTCTTAAATCCTATTTAAGAGTCAAGAGAACGTTACAATAAAAAGATCATACAGAAAAGTGAACCCTGTGACATGGACGTGAAATGATGAATTCAACTAAAATGCAAATGATTTTAGGGATTTTCATAATATTAGGATTCCAGTGATCTCACTTCCATTTTTGGACAATCTTTCTAAGATATCATGTACAGTCATGCATCACTTAATGTCAGCAATATGTTCCGAGAAATGCATCATTAGGTGATTTCATCCTTGTGCAAACATCACAGAGTATACTGAAGGGGAACAAAATTTGGCATCCCAAAATGTGTCTCTTTAACATAAGGATTATTTTGTGCTGATTATTTTTAAGAAACTAAAGATTCGGAAAGTTTTTCTTGTTACCTCCCCCTTAACTGCCTAAAATAATTCAGATAAAAAAGCATGCCTCGGGAAGTGAGCTATCACCTTAGCATAACATGAACTAGGTGGCAGACAGGGAGGAACCTAGAAGAGCCTGTTTGTTGGGCTCCCCTCTGTTCTTCTGTTTCTGTGTGGCCAAACACTTGCCTTCCAGACGTTTGCTCCTTTTCCCCTACCTGTGAATTGTCTTCTTTCCCTTCGAAGTCCCTGACTCTCCTCACCCCCAACATCTTTTGTCTTTAGCTGAGGATGGTATTTAAGGTGAGGGCTTTGGCCATTTTGGCAAGTTACTTGGTTTTCCAGGGTTTCTCCCATGTATACATGTTAGTAAACTTTGTTTTTCTCCTTTTAATCTGTCTCATGTCAATTTAATTCTTAGACCAGCCAGAAAAACCTAGAAGGGTAGAAAAAAATTCCTTCCTCCCCTAAAGCACTTACACAAACCTAGGTAGTGTAGCCTACGACATACCTAGGCTATCTGGTACTAATCTTATGGGACCACCATCATATATGTTGTCCATAGTTGACTAAAACGTTATGTGGCACATGACTGCAATAGGATTTATTATCTCTTGAATGATATTATTTAGAAAAAGGTGCTGATATCATGCTAAAGAAGAATGTTAATATGGGTCATTATTCTTCACATTTAATTTTTTTTAAATGCAGTCTTTCATATTGATAATTCTTTTATGCTATAAATTTTAATATATGTTAAGATATATCAGCCAAATTAACAATCCATAATGTGGGTATTGTATAGCACATGTAGAGAAAACACATTTTCTGGACAGAAATATATACTGATCATAATGACCATCAGTGATATCCACCAGGCCCAAGGCTCCTTACCTCTAAAATGAGGAGGTCATAATAGCCACACTCTGACTTCCAACCATAACATGTACATTGTATGACTGACGCCTTTATCTGCACATTTCTAATTGATTCCATCACCTTATTTGCTTAATTATTTTATATTAATGATATTCTCTTGGTTTTTATGATTTTTTTTTTAACTACACATTCTTAGTAAAGGATTATAGTGTATTGTATGTCACAGGCTACCGGGCATCAAGGCCATTAAGAGTTAACTCTTTTACGTCATTAGGGTAACATTGACTAAAGGACTTTTCCTCAGGAGATAGAACCCTTTCACTCAGAAAATGTTAATGCTTTCTTCCCTCCAAAATGAGCCATTTGCTCTTCTTACCTATTGGCAGAATTAGACACATGATAGAATCCAGAAAATTTTAAACATCTGTTATGAATTTAAACTGGCTTAATAATATAGGGAAATTTTTTGAATAACCTTATATGTCATTTATCTGTCGTTTATTTATAATGAGTCCCACAATTGTACTGAATAATTAAAAAGTAATTTATCCTAGGCTTATTTTGTTCAAGATATGTAAAATCTCAAGCAATATACTTATAAAAAAAATCTGTGTACTGTAAGCCACAGGTTACATAAGACCTTCTGTGAATCTTTCATTAAATATTCTGTATATATTGCTTGCCACCGAGTTTTAAAAGTTATCTTTTGAGTAATTGTAAGCAGAACCTGATTTACAATGGCGCATACTGCTTTTTTGAATCCATTAGTCTCCTGAGTGACATTTATATATATCTACGAATTATATTAATGACTTCATCTACATTTGAATACAAAATTACTTAAATCTGTGATAGAAAGCATTCTTTAGGAGGAGAGAGTAAAATGATTATTCCCTTTTCTGGTTCAGTCCAATTGAGTTTAATGTTACAGAGTTTCTGGGTTTTTTTCTAATCATGGGTATGTTTCCAAGGCTCAAATTTAAGATCAAACTGCCGTATAGATATCTAATCATATCATATTATAAGATTTTCTTAATTTGTGTGCAGTAGTGAAACCAATTTAAAATAATCACAGCAATAAGTAAAATTGGACGTTTCTGAATTATTTCAGTGAATTTCTCATCCTCTTTGAAACACTTTTATAATTTATTCAATACATAAGTCTGAGCAGTTATGTTAAATCCAACCATTAAAAATATAAAAGAAAATTCAAATCTTTCAAAATAGTATCTGCAGTCATAATTATATATATGTACATACATATATACACACATATATAGCACAATATCAGTAGCAATAACTAAATCTTTTTATACGGTACTATTTTTTAAAAATAGACTGTAAGTGTAACTAATCTGAAAATGAGCTGTTTTCATAATTTTCTTTACATAAAAGTCATTTGTTCAGCATAAATAAATATAAATCCAAATATTTACATTTTGAGTTGAAGAGAGATGAGTCAAATATGTTTTCAAGTCTTCAAAATATGTTCTAAAACATAGTTGAGGCAGTTCTCACCATCAAATGCATTATGTTGTTTGGTTGCAGGTAATGCCAAAAGACTGTGCCTCACTTAGCTCAAGGTCTAGATCTCGGATGGAGAATTTAATTTCCTTAGCTTATGTCATATGCCCACCACCATGCTAAGAGCTCACGTCTTAGCTCATTGCTAGGAGAAGACAAAGCATATTGATTGACAGTCCTACCAAGACTGCCCACAATGACAGACCAGAAATTTCTCCCAGAGAGGGAAAAGTGGACATTGGATGAAAAGCTGTCGCAAATTTCCCCTCTGAATCAGCTCATTTTTAAGTCTACTGTTTGGACAAATTAATAATGATTTTCTTGACCTTAGGCAAAGACTTCAACAGAGTTGAGTTTAGAGTTCCAGAAATAGTCATTTCCAGTAAAGCTGCTGCATTCTAAATTTTTTTCTCTTACTGTGTGAATATGGACCACATAACACTCAAAAGAGAACCTCGATTTTCTCATCTATAAAATGGAGACATAGGACTTAGCTATTTGTGTCACTCACAAATGTGGTGATCATATAACGTTTCTAAAAGTGCTATACAAAGTGAAAAAAGCATTGCACATACATAAATATATAGGGAATAAAGGAGGCACAAATAGGGAAAAAGCTATGAAGAACATATGACCCAACCCATTCACTTTTAAGTATTGAAATATAATTCTAACACAACAAAGATAAATCCTTGCTTGTGATTTTGGTGAGTTATCATGAAATAAAGGACTAAAGCTTATCCAACTTACACACAAAAATTACAGACAAATTCAAGCAAGTGTATTATTCTTATTCTGAGAATCAGGCTATCTCTGGGGTACTCATTGGGGTTGGAGGCATTGAGCGTGGCAAAGTCTTTAGAAACAGTTAGAACTAGGTTGGCTTTGAGATAGAGGAGATGGAAAAGAGTAATAATGACTGGCATTTACTGAGGATTCTGTACCTTCTGAGCCCTTTACGTGCATTCTCTCTTATAATCCTCAAAATAACCCAAAGAAGTAGTAACTTTATATCTGTTCTACATGTGTGGAAATTGAGGTGATGTCTATTGAGTAACTTATCAAGTCAGTGAGAAGCTAGTCCTCAAACCCAGAGATTGAATTCTGATCCTCAAAGCAGAAGACACCTGCTCTCCTTTCTCTTAATACCTCACATTCTGCCAAAGATAACAAGTGAAAGGACAGGTGAAAGCGCCTTGTTGGCAGGATGTGCTTCTAAATATGTGTGCACATGTGTGCATGACCTAGAAAACAGACGTAATTCCATAATCCACAATGGTGCATTTGCCCAGTTTAACGGTTTCATCACTTTCTGGCACTCACATAAGTTATAATTAAATTACATAATTTTCTGAATTTGCTGATGCAGCTTAGTTATTGGTAGAAGAAAGCAGATGAGGTAGACTTCTAGTGATGTCTCTATTGCTAGACAGCGCTGCTACAAATATTTGACACTCATAATTTTTAGTTTTAGAGAGATCAAGTCCAAGGGGTCAATAACATTTTTTGGAAATATGGGTATACACTGTAGCAGGAGTGAAAGAAGTTACTTAGATTCCCCTGAAGCATTCTTTGTCATTCTGCTCAAGAAGTGCTCCTTCCTGCATCCAGCTGTGAGCCATTTAGGAAGAAACCTTATTTACTTAATTTTGGAAGAGTGAGAACTACTACATTATACAAATGATAAGTTTTATTGTTATATTTCATTAAACTCCAATAATTCCAGATATGGCTCATATGCTACCGAGTTACTTTCTGCTCATGTTTTGTGCACGAATTCATTTGTATTACAATAGTACTGAAACTGATTACTGTATTTCCATTAATTTTCCCCCCTTTTTGGAATTTTAGGAAATGTTACACTTAAAACATCTGGGAACTGCTCTCATTATATGCAAAAATAGTTGTGCCATTCATTAGTTAAAAATTCTATAAAACATATCATTATGAAAGATTTACAAGCAGCCTCCAGATTATAGTTGATTGATTTTTATCAGTTATTTTTGAGAGAAAACTGTTACTCTCCTGGATTAATTAAATTGAGTAAATTCTAATGGAAAAGTTTAGTCTGTATCCTAAGACACTGCATTTTCCACTGAGAGAGATTATGCAAAAGAGCATTATGAACGCACTAAAATCTGACATTTGAAAGAATTTGTTATGGCCCATTATTTCATCTAACAATGAAAACGTGGAGGCAGCAGACGTGAATAAATCAATAAATGTGCTTTTCTACAGCAGCCATGTTTTTGGTTTATTCAGCTCTCAGTTAATGCATTGGGAAAGAAACAATATCATTTTGAGTGATTTATAAAATGTTTTTCTGATTATATCATTTCATTGTTTATAGCTTTTAACAAGTGTAACATACTGATTCTGGTGTTTTGAAAACATAAATACATATTCCCATCTGATGTACTCTGTTTCTTATGATATTTGGTCTGTCTGAATAAATGCATTATTACTTTCAGGTGGGAAAGGTGGAAAAAAGAAGAAAAATAAAAACTCTTCCAAACCACAGAAAAACAATGGATCGAATTGGGCCAATGTTCCACTACCTCCTCCCCCAGTCCAGCCCCTTCCTGGTACAGAGCTGGAACACTATGCAGTGGAACAGCAAGAAAATGGGTAAAAATGTTTTGTATGCCAACAGAATGCTCAGGGCTCTGCTCCCCTCTCTAGTGTGCATTTTTGTCTTTATCCTGTGTTCTCTTACTATTTTTCCTTACCCTTTCCCAGCCTGTTCATTGCTTCCCCCTCTTCTATTGTTTGCACCATCTATATATTTTTAGCCGATAAGTACAACACAGCACACATTGAGGACCTAGAATCCTTGGCCGTCAAGTGCCTTAGATTGTCTGCAATCATGGTAATGCAGCCTCCATTTATAATATTGCTTGTTAGTTTGAAAGCAAGTACCCACAGCTCTGTGAACTAAAGAGCCACTCCTGAGAAGAGCTGAAAAGGGAATTAAAATAACCTTCTTCATCATCCCTTGCAGTTGCCTAATGACTTGATGTCTAGCCATAGCAGGGCGCCCACTGTCGAGCTCCATCACAATGGGATAATTGTAGGGACCTGGCCAGTGGGTATAACTTTAATCATCAGCTTTGATGGGAATTTAGGGGCCGCAACAATAAAAGAGGTTCAAGCCAATGCACACTCTGTAACAAAACCTTTTTAAGTTAGAAAATTTCCTTTGAGGACCTTTAAATGTGACCAGTTTCCTTATTCTTTCCCCAACATCTCGCAAGTTAGTTTGCTTTCCTCTGTTAGTCTAAGTGTTAATAGATTTTAATGCAAAAAGACATTGATGCTTCCTATTCTCTAATCCAAAAAAAATACGTCAGAAGAAGCATAGTCAAGTCTCTTTTTTTATTTTAATAATTTCTATCTGCTCTGTCTTCCTCACAATTCCCAGGTCATCATTGCTTTTGCCTGAAACTGAAAAATACTGAATAAAGACAGTTTTTCTTTTTTCAAGTTTTTCTTTGTTTAGAAATATTTAGATGTTAAAATACCTCAGTTTATTTGAAGAAAGGTTTCATTTTCTGTCTTGTTTCACATAAAGGTAATATGTACATGCTTATAAATTTTTTCTCTTCTCTTTTCCTTTTTACATAACTGCTGTCTTTGAGGTATCCTGATTAATTTTCCTAACTAGCTTTTTATGTCACAGCATTTGCTACCTTCAAAAGAATGCATTTGCGTTTTCTTCTGGTTATATAACATGCATACATATATACTATATATATGCATTATACATACAGATAGATTAATAGATAGATATGCATGTATATACGTATGCATACCTCTGTATTTTTTTCTATATACCTTTTTCCCCCCAAAGGGCTTCATTTACTTCTGTGGGATTATAGTTCCCATATATGTGCATATCATTATTATTTTACTTTTTAAAAATTGTTCACATTTGAAATAGGAAATTGAGAACACATCCTCCTTCTCTGATTTTTAAAAAAATAAAATTCTGCACGTGATCGATCTTATGCACTACATATCAATAATATAAATGTGTCAGTGTCACATGGATGACATGGAACATCTATGAAAAACCAGAGATCTGTATTCCACAAGAAAAGATTATTACAGGGATTACAAACCTGCATTTTAAAGGCTATGGTCTGAAAATGGCGACATGGAACTTGTAAACTGGAAGAGAATGTAGTGCTGTTAAACATTTATAAGCATAAAGTTTTGAACTCAGATCATGTAAAAATTGTAAATAATTTGGAATCTTTCTTTTTTCTTTTCTTTTCTATTTAAAAAATACATAGACTATAATAATACCTATTACTCGTTGAAATAAAACTAGTGTAATTCATTCCAAATAAATGCTAAACTTCTCACTTGATTTTGTTGCCCAGCAGTAGAATTGGAAATATTCATGCTAAATGAAATAATACATGTTAATGCAGATTTTTATTTTTGATACAAATTATTTTCAAAACATTAGTGTATAAACTATTTTTATCTATTTGGGGATTTTTTTAATATTCAGCCAGAAGTATGATATTAGAAATTCTTTTCTTGTAAAAGATTTCTTAAAATCCATTTGATATTTTAGATAGGTAAAGGATATATATATTCAAAGTCTTTGTGGCATATAGTTTAGTTCTTATTTACCTTTTTAGATATTTGCCATAGTACCTAGTATTTCTTGAAAAAAATTTCTGTCTCTTAACAAAGATAGTAGTTAAGTCTTAACCCATCAGTAAACTGACTGCAAAATTCAATTTCCTTATTTTCTGGACTCAGTTTTTTAAAGACTAAGGCTTGAAAGTTCTTATTTCAATTGTTTGTAATGAAAACTTATTTAAAGTCAATATGATAAGAATAAATTAAAATTAGTAGATTTGGGATGATTTTGTTCATTTCCTGATATATTCTTTACACTTTCGTGTGTTCTAACGTGAAAAGCTTGTAATACTGAAAAGGGGAAAGATTTTTGAACACTTCTTAGATTATTTATACTCTGCTATTCATGATATTAACATTGAATATTTTCCAGAAGGAGTTCTGTAGAATTGTTTATATGCCTTGATTTGAAACTTATGCAGGTTTAAGGTTTTCTTGAAACTCTAGAAGTTACCTTTTCATTTTTAATAGTTTTCATTTCTAACAGTCAAAGCTTCTTCAACTGCACTTCTTACTGTCATAGTTTTTGCTTTTGTTGTTTTTAATGTATCATAGTAGAGAACTTATTCAACACATTTTTTTTTAGTACTTAAGAAGTGTTAAGCCCAGTGCTAGGAAGGAAAGCAACAGAGGTAAAAGAAACAAATACAATTAATAAGGAAGATCTGATCCCTAATTTAGGAAGCTCACAAGAGTGGGAGATGGAGACTAGAAACCACACACACACACGTACACACGCACATGTACCTACATTATTATGTATGACAAGCCCTATGTGAGCAATGTGCACAAAATAATAATTTGCACACAGAAGAGGATAATCGTGTATGCCAGGTAAGGCTGGGGAAATCCTCTAAAAGTTGAGTTTTGAGGTGAATCTTGAATCATTAATTCACAAATAATACTACCTAGAGTTAGTTGGCTGTTGAGTGCCAGGCTCTGAGCCAGAAGCAAAAAGGACAAAGATAATGAGAAATAGTCCCTAATATAAAATAGCCTACACACCAGAATAAACTCTTAATCAAGGACTACAACAAAATATAACTAATATCAGCATTTGCCGTGCAGATGGAGAGAAATTTCCCTAGCCAGAGGCAAAAAATAGAGATAAAATAAAAGATGAAAACAAAAGGAATAGCCTGATTATTCTTTCCTTAGTACCTTCCAATTTTCTTGGAAACCCTACCCTGTTCTAGTTAGGGTTACTTGCATTTCCTTTATTTTTCATTATTCCCTAAGCTTACTCCTGGACTGTAGTACTCTACGTATTGCATTCTAATTGCTTGCCTGTATCCTTCAGCAATTGGTAGCTGCTGTGTGAGGTTTGTTTATTCTGAAACAGATGTAGGGTAGGAGATAATCTGAGAAGGTGTCTTGAGGGCAATTGTGAAGCCTTGTATGTCATAGAGGGGTTCTGATCTTTGGGTTTAGATGAGGGATTGGAAGACACGAGGCTTGGGCAGGTAGATAATGAATGGGATATTGCAGCAGAATAGCCAATATCATGAAATGATCAGGGAATAAACTACGGCAATGGCAGTGGGATGGACGGAAAGAGACTGATTTAGTCTCGAGATAAACCTAGCCAAGAATAACCACAGTCTTGAAAAGGTTGTCTCTTGGTTTTTATTTCAATGTTTAATATTGTTTCTAAGAGCTCAGATATCATCAATTTTTCCCCCAAGCCCCTCATGGGCCTTTTATTTCACCACAATATTAAATATCAAAAGTTATCAAATCATTGTCCAAATAGAAGAGTATTTAATTATTAATTCAACACTGTAGCAACCATGGTAAGTGTTCTGTCTCATCTATATACCTCTCTCAGCTTGACAAAAATGTGTCAAAATGTATTCATTCTTAGCTACAAATAAAATGTATTTTTAATATAATCATATAATGCTAGGAAGAATTCAGTAGTAATGCAATAGAAAACAGGCTTTGCTTTGTTATTGCAATTAGAGATTGGCAAGCTTTTGAGGGTGTTGAACTTTACTGTATTTTTATTAGTAATTTGGTATTTGTATCTGGCCTTTAACAAGTGAGTTCACATGCAACATTGATTTGTTGTCATCTTTCTCATTATTCATTGGGCAAGACAGATAATATGATGCCTCATACTTCACTGACAGCAAGTCAAAGAACAAAAGCTTCTCTGTGAAAGCTGGCCCCAAAGACCTTTGGTTTGGCATTAGAAGCATTTTCACAGTCTTTTTTGTGTTACTACAAGAAAAAGTTGAAATTCCATCACTCAAATGAGATACATATCTGTAAATTGAAGGAAATTCTAAAAAACAGAGCTACACTTTTCATAACATTTATAGAGTCGTCTGTTACTTTCTTGCCCTTCTGCAGAAACTGCATGACACCTTAGTATTTGTTGTTCTGGAATGGATTAAGACATGAATACCTCAGAGATGGTGAACTGTTCTTCCTATCAAATGATATGCACCGTGTCTCAAATTTCTTTTATCTCTTCTCTCATGTTCTTCTCCTTTTCTTTCCTTTGTTCCCTCTCTCTCCGTTTTCCACTTCTTGCACAAACCACTGAGGTGAATCAGTGGACTTTTTTCAGCTTTACTTATCTTCCACAGGGGTACAGAGTTTGCTCACTCCTGTTCTAGATTATCTTTGTAGAGAAGACTTGGGATAATTGGTGATAAACACCCATTCTAGTTAAATGGAATAGCTATTGAAATAGTTTTTAGTCATTTAATACATTATGCAATGTGTTTGTATGATGTCAAAAATAGCATTTATATGGTTAGGCTCTCCTTTGCCTGATGATATTTGAATAATAAAAAATGAGTTGAGGACAACTAATTACAATTTTTTCTATGTTACCCTAACCCTTGATACCTATAGCATTGTTGCTTCCTTCTCTTATGCTCTGTATATACTTTCATTCCATATGTATGTTCCCCTTAGATTATGGGAAGTAAAAATAGTTTACTACTTATGAAGTGGAGAAATTTTAGGAGAAAACTGACTACTTTCATTTGAAAGATTGAATATATAAACAAGTTCTTTCTTTATTCAAATACATGATATCCCTGATAATGAGCCAATGTAAACAAGGAAAGCACATGGACTAGTTTATGGAACAAAACCAGTGCTATTTTGTAGCAAGTTTTATGGAGTAAATTTCATAACTATTGGTGAAATATAATAGGACGCACATTCCATAGTGAAAATGGGCTGTTCTTTTTTGATTAAGGTAAGATTCTTAAATATATTTTTGTTTGACTTAATAATATACATTTAAAGTCAAATAAGTAAGTTAAGAAGAGACACCTAAACATTTTTGTTAATGAAGCAACTTTTCTGTTTTCATCTCAAATCAATAAACATGCTTATGACCTACTGTTTTTAAGATATCGTGTCACGTGTGGCCACACACGAATAGTTCAATGTCATAACTTTAATGTACCTTAAATCCACTTGAGGAAAAGATACCATTAACACGTGAAAGGTTAAATACTAAAATAAATTAGACAACACTTAAAGAAACCAACATTGGAAATGACATAAGACAGTGTATAATCAATTTTCAAATAAATGTGCAAAAATATTAGCAGTGCAAGTTCAGAAGAGTAATATGTCAGCACTAGTTGGCCTCATCAGAGAAATCTTTATAAAAGATATGGGATTTAGCCTGTAGCTTGAAGGATTTGTGAGATTAAGATAGGTGAAATTGGAGGAGAGCAGCTTATTTGAAATAAGTTGAATTCTTTCAACCGATGCACCAGGATGGAAAAGTACAAAGAAAGAAGCAAACAAACCAATTTATTTTGAGCGGTAGACCCCTGTGGAGAAACTGGAAAAGCCATCTGAAAGGTAGGTTGAGGCTTAGACATATTTAATGGACAGAATACTGTGAAGAGAAGTGAATGTTTTATTCAAACAATTCCAGTGTTTTGAGAGACCAATTTGTAAGTGGAATGCAGGATTGACTAGAGGATGGGAAAACTAAAAGCAGTAAATCCCAGTGAGACAGTAGGTTACAAACTTTTTACACAACTGAATCTTTTCTTCAAATGACATCTAACTGATCTCAACATATAAAACCGATAAAAATGGCATCATTTTAGAGCAATATATTTCTTTTCAGGTCAGACCAGTACTTATATAGTCATTTAATGAGAATACAAGTTTAATCAATGGTATTTTCTAGTATATGAAAGTTGTTATTTATAACACATTCAAGTGTGCATGTTTATGTTAAATATAAAACATATTTCTGGAGAGATATTCCTATCAGACTGCCCAGGGCTTCTGAACCAGGGGCTTCAATTTGCAACTCATAAGGCAGAAGATTATCCAGGTGGCCTCAACAAGAGAGGAAAATTGAACAGCCAAAAATGATATCATTCCCTGTATAAAACCTCTCAGTGACTGTCCATCACCCAGAGGCAAAATTCCAAACTCCTTCTCAGGGCTCATGAAGCGCTCTGTGATCTGGCATAGTCTCACCTCTCCTGCCTCATCTGTGACCAACCTTCTTTATTTGCCAGCTCTTACCAGTTGTGGCACTATTTGAGTTCTTCAAACACTTTGTCTTTTCTCTTCCTCTGGACCACCGCATATGTTCCTTAGAATATCTCCTTCTCCAGTGGTCAGCATGGGCTTGCGTAACCCCAAACCTAGTTTCAGCTCCCTCCCCTGTATTCCTATGGTACTCAGTATTGTTGGTTAATATCAGTCTTCCCCACTGGATTGCATACTCTGTAAGTAGATCCAGTTACCTGACGCATGATTGTCAAATAAAAGAATGATAAAGTCAGGGTTTTAGAAATAGACTTTATTTTTATGTCAGTTTTAGGTTAACAGCAAAGCTGAGCAAAAAGCACAGTTTTCCCATATATGTATACTCCCTGCCTCCACACATGCATATCCTCCTCCACCAGCAACATCTTCCACCAAAGAGGTACATTTGTTTAACTGATGAACCTACGTTGATCCATCATTATCACCAAAGTCCACAGTTTACATTAGGGTTCACAGTTGTTATTGTACATTCTGTGGGTTTGGACAAATGTATACTGACATGTATCCATTATGGCATCATACAGAGTAGTTTCACTGTCCTAAAAATCCTCTGTACTCTACCTATTCACCCCTCCCTCCTCTTAATCTCTGGCAACCACTGATCTTTTTACTGTTTCCATAGTTCTGCCTTTTCTGGAATGTCATATAGTTGGAATCATACAATATGTAGATTTTGCAGATTGGCTTCTTTCATTTAGTAGTATGCATTTAATTTTCTTCTGCATCTTTTCATGATTCAATAGCTCATTTCTTTTTGGCACTGAATAATATCGCATTATCTGGATGTGCCACAATTTATTTATCCACACACCTTTTGAAAGATATCTTGGTTGCCTCCAAGTTTTGGCAATTATGAATAAAGCTGCTATAAACATCCGTGTGCAGGCTTTTTGATAAATTCACCTTTAAACAGGATAAGAGGGAAGACATTCAAGTAAAAATATTCAAGAATCATCTGGACGTCTACAAGTTAGCATTTGTAAGGGAGATCAAGACTAGATATATAATTTGTAATATTCCTTCTATTTTCATTTTCTTTAATGAAAATCTTTCATATGCTAGATACTATACTGGGTGCTGGAAATGCAAAGTTGAGAATTACAGGTTCTTGAGTTTAAGGATCTCACAGAATAGTGGAGAAAAAGAGACATGAAACAAATAATCCCAACGTAATATGGGAGTGCCACAATGTAAGTATTGTGGAGTTGTAATCTATTCCATACAGCAAGTGCAGAGAAGGCTTCACAAAACTGATAACATTTGAACTTAACCTTGAAGGAAAATCAGGAGCTCACAGACAGTGATCTGAGAATAGTAATATACAGATCCAGAGTTTAGAAAAAATATAGAGTAGGCTGGTGTTGGGGAAATAGTGGGAAATTAAGCTAGAAAAATAGGCTGATTAGATGGGGAAGGGTATTTTAGGCCCTTTAATGACAGTAAACTTTTTCTTATATTAATGATAATCACTGAATAATTTAAAGCGTAGTGTGATGTGAATAAAGATTTTAGAAATATAATCCTGTTGCCTGTATGGAAGATCGGACAGAAGAGATGAAGATGACGTCCCAAGAGACTAGGAAAGCTAACAGGCTGGTTCACATCAGAAGGAGACTGATCAGTGATCATGGAATCGAGGTGAAGTGTAGGAGAAAGACTCTGGAGATGTTTCAGGTTGAATTTATAGGACAATCATATCCAGTAACATTGCTTATCTTTTCCTTAAATCTCCTTTTTAAAGTACATTAGGGTTTGTTTGATTTACGAAAACAGTATTACTGGAAAGAAGGTGTAAATAGAAATGTTACTGATTTTGTATCACGATTAAAAGTTTTTGCATTAATTTTCTATATTCCCTAACCAGATTTCCTGAAAACATGCTGTTTTAAAATATTGTTATTTTTCTTTTTAGTATATATTTTGTAGGGCTAGGTTTTGAATTTCTATCTTATAGGTTTTAGATGTCAAGATACAAGGAGGAAGGAATTTCTGCTGACAAAGTTAAGAGAATCAAAGGGATATTGAAAATATTTTGTAGCACAGTCTTAATGATTGACGTGTCATATGGAAAGAGGTTGGCATAGGTCTAGAATAAGAGTAAATAAAATTCTCAAATACTTAGATGATCAATATTGGCATATTCCATTGGTGTACAAGGATGAACAGGAGAAGAAAGTAGTTAAATCTATAAGCACTAAATTCTTTAATTGTCTTTAATTAGCAATTTGGATTTTCCACATGAGTAACTTTGTTAGGAAGTTATTGCCTTTTGTAACTGTGGGGTAACAATTAGCAAATAAGATCTTTTAAGCATAAATTGAGATAGATGTAATTATGATTAGAAATTAAGATAACAGCCAGGTGATTTATTATGGTAGCACCAAAACTTGAAATCCGGAGGAAATAAACTGAGAGAACATTTTAGATACTATTGTTACTGTTGTGGTTGCTACTTATTGCCAGTATAAATGTGTGTGTGTGTATGCGTGCGTGTGTGTGTGTGTGAATGTGTCAATGTGCTTCTTCTTTCTTATTTAATTTCAGCTATGACAGTGATAGCTGGTGCCCGCCATTACCAGTACAAACATACTTGCACCAGGGTATGGAAGATGAACTGGAAGAAGATGATGATCGCGTCCCAACACCTCCTGTCCGAGGCGTGGCTTCTTCTCCTGCAATTTCCTTTGGACAGCAGTCCACTGCAACTCTTACTCCATCCCCACGGGAAGAGATGCAACCCATGCTGCAAGCTCACCTGGACGAGTTGACAAGGGCCTATCAGTTTGATATAGCAAAGCAAACATGGTAAATATCCTCACGAGGTCAGAGGACCCACGCTTTCAACACATGGGTAGAAGAAATGTTCATTCACAAGAGATTCTCATAAAACTATATAGCTAGGCTTAGAAATTTTTTTTTTTGGTACAACTTTTATACCTCCTTAATCATCTAGATAAGGAAATAGATGAAAGAAATGTTAAATAATTTGACGAAAATCACATAACTAGTTAAAGAGTGAACCAGAGCAAGAATTTAGATCTGCTGAATATCAAGATAAGTGCTTTTGGCTACAATAGTCTTTTCTAATTTGCAGTGCAGCTTCGGTTAGCTTATCCTTGAACTCACTTCCAATGCCATAATAAAAGACTTCTTTTAGATTCTTCAAAGTGCCTGTGATTAATTCTGTATGTGGTTGTGAATATGTAAATGTAAGCTTCTGCTAGTCACATATGGTCAGTGTCAGTCATTAAAAGACCTTCTTTGGGCTGAATTAAATGAGACAGAGAAAACAACATTATTGGTAACAGTAAATGCAAAAGAAAAAGAATAAATTAAAAATCCCCCATTTTTTTTTTCTGATCAATCCATGAACTTTCATAAGGTATAAATGGCAATCCATTTATCCTGTATCCTGTGAAAATATAACAGGAATTCAGGTGGGACCAACTCTCAGAACTTTGCAGTTATTTTTTTTCTTATTTGCTCTCTCTTCTCCCAAATAGTGACATATAAGTCTGACTCTTGAAAATGAAATCTCAGTGGCACACCTCTGATTATCTTCTGTTGATTTACACCCTGTGACTGAAGTTAAGAGTCAATTTTCATGAAATAATATTTGCTTCTTTTTTAATAGTTTAGCTACTGGGAAAAGTTGATAATGTGGTAAGTCTTATTCTTAGTGTTAATGAACTATTTATTTTAAAAATACAGATAAATATACAAAGAAATACTAAAACCAGGAATATCACTTAAAGCTTATTACAGACATAGGTTCTTTTCTTAGAACCAGTGCTTCTTGAATATTTTTCTCAATCATCAGATGTTTTTTGCAAAGGTTAAAGACAATCTACTGTTACATAGTATTATTTTGCATCAGGCTGCTTTATAAAGCCAGCTGTTGGAAGGGCCAGAGGATTTCCTTTAAGCTAACTAATGAAGCTCTGCAGTTTAGTTATATAAAATACCGATTCCAGCGCAGGGGTTCTCAAATCTGCCTGCATTTTGGAATCACATGGACAACTTTAAAATATATTGCTACCTAGGCCCCACCCCCAGATATCCTGATTGCTTGGTCTGGTATTTGACTGGGGCAGCCAAGGTTGGGACCATTGGCACTGCCACAACTTACTAGCTGTATGACAATGGGCAACTTGCTTAACATTTCTGTGCTTCAGTCCCCCGTTTGTAAAATGATGATGATAATAGTAATTAGCTCATATATGAAGTGAAAGTGCGGTCCCCAAGACCCTCACTTCTGACACCATGGACAAGTTTCAGGAACCCTCAAGACCACACTCAGGTTTGTGAATTCACTAGAAAGAGCCACAGAACTCATTGAAAGCTGTTATACTCAAAGTTACAATTCATTATAGTGAAAAGATACAGATAAAAATCAGCGAAGAGAAGAGATGCATGGGATCTAGTGTAGGAAAGTTCCAAGGGCGGAGCTTCCAGTTGTCCTCTCCCAGCGGAGTTGTGGAAAGCATTACTTTCCCATCAACGATGTGTGACAATATGCACAGAGTACTGCCAACCAGGGAAGCTCCCATGAGCCTTGAGGTTGAGAGTCTTTACTGGGTCTCTACCACGTAGATATGGTTGACTGTCTGCATGACTGACCTCGGTCTCTGGTCCCTCCAGAAGGCAAGCTGATATCATGTGACTCAAAACCCCAAGCATAAATCAAATTATTAGACTTTCTGGAGGAGCCTAAGGCCTACAGGGAAACAAAGACACTTTGATCAGACGGGACATTCTAGAACTTAGAGATTACCTCCAAGGAGCATAGGGCAGAGGCCTGAGTTCTCTTTGGGCAAGGTCATATTCTTTACTATATATCATAGTTTTCGTGAATTTGTACTTGTACGGTACCTAGTGAAGGATCTAGCTGTGCTCTAGCTGTTATGAATCAGAAGGGCTTGGACTTTCACCTGAATTTTTCACTTCTATCTTTCCACTCTGAGAGGAGCACCCCACTTAGTGAGTGCTCCATGGATATTTACTGAATGAGAGAACAAACTAATTCACCTCCACCTGCTCCAAGTACCCCTATAGCAGACCCTGCTTTTTCCTCTGAATATATTTCCATTCAGTCCAACAATCCTCTAGAATGTCATCACTGACTCTCCGTGTAGGAGTTTCTAGCCTCCGTGTACTCCCATGGGACCTTGCCCTTCTGGAATGGAAGTGCCTCTCCATCCGGGCTGCACATCAACATCACAGAAGGAATATTTTAAAAAGAATAACTCCCCAGCTCTGCTTCCAAGGATTCTGTTCATATTGATGCATGAAGCGCACAGCACGGATATTTATAAATGTTACATACCCTCTTCCGGTGTTTCAGTTTATCTCCTAATCTTGCTGAACTCAAGGAGTACATTTTTCATCCCTTAATATACATTTGTTCCATCGAGAGATGTCAGCAGTGATGTAGGGCTGGAGTTTTGGTCTATTTGGTCCTTCCCAGGACAAAGGGCACACCATTAGAGAAGAATGAATCATACATACAAATATCACCTTATATTCTCTTGTTCGTGACTCGGCTCACTCCATCCTTCATTCACAACCACAATTTGAAGCAACACCTTACAGTAAGATGTGGTAATCGACACTCAAGATCTTCTGTAATGGTAGTCAGGAAACTTCCTGACTTTTCAGTGAATGAGCTATGATGAATGCCAAATAATAACTTGGGACCTCAAATTCCTGATCTGTTAAATTCAAGATGTGGGCCTGATGATATTGAGGTAGCTTCCAGAACTAACATGTTAGGTTTTCTAACATTGAAAAATCTAAAATCTTGTTAACATTGGAGTCGGTTACAAGTTCAAGAATGCAGTTGGGAGAAGAATATTAAACAAATTCTGGAAAAATAAACTGTTTTCCCCCAGAATGCAAATATTAAAGAAAAATAATCTTGTATCTTTAATTCAAAAACTAACAGTAAAAATGCCTAACACTTGATTAATATCTCCATTAAACACTAGAGATCTTTTAAATACTTTGTATCAAGGCCAAAAAAATGACTTAATGTGTCAAAACATGTGGTATATTCATTCGTTAATGACAGTAACAAATAACTTGTTTTCATTAGCGTCTTACGATTTAGAAGAAACTCTTAAGTGATCACAAAGTGAACTGACTGGACCCCAGTGTCCAGCTCTACATTTTATTAGCCACATGATTTCAAACAAGTCACTTAAATTTGAACTTCACTTTCATAAATTCTAAAGGAGAGGTGATAATACAAATTCTGTCTACTTCGCAAGGTTGCGATTGGAGTAATTCACTCATTGTAAAGGGTTTATTCAGCACACCTAATGTTTTAAATGTCGGGATGTACTGAGATGAATCTTTTCTGCTTTTGAGGTGTTTAAGACTTTGGTGGGTGAGAAAGGTACATAAATAAGTTGCTGGAACACAAAGTAGTCATTCCTAACCTAAGCTTGATTAAAGTGGAAGCAACCACCCAGCCTCATTCATGGGGGATCATGCAGAAGGAAAGCCTTGTAAGGCAGGGAATGTGCTGCTGGTTGGGGGAGGATGGGGGGAGTATTGTTATTAGGCCCTTTTTTCTTCGTAAGAGCCAGCAGGTCACATGGTTTTCACAGGCTGAGTAGAACTTCAGCACTAAACTGGGAATAAAATTATTATTTTTCTTGGACAAAAAAAAATTCAGCTCTAAACAGTTATTTGTGACAAATATTCCTATTCTCCTTTGGATGATTTCTTTCTACAAAAATGCTGGGTCTGTATTTTTTTCTCTGTGCATCATCCCCTAAATACCAATGGAAGAATATAACAGCCTATTTTTGTTGTTTTGTGAGTCACGTGTACATAATCCATTGTCTCTGCTGAAATGTAAGAAAGCACTGTAAGTTCCAAAATCAGTTAATGGAAAGCAGGGAGACAAAATTAGTCACCATAGTATGCTGTTTAATTCTAATTACAGTTTCGTGGAATGTTAATGAATTCTGGGGTTTTTTTCTATTTGAATTTTAGGCACATACAAAGCAATAATCAACCTCCACAGCCCCCAGTTCCACCATTAGGTTATATGTCCGGAGCCTTGATTTCTGATTTGGAAACAGATGTTCCAGATGATGATGCTGATGATGAGGAGGAAGCTTTAGAAATCCCCAGGCCCCTGAGAGCCCTGGAGCAGACACCCGGATCCAGTATGGACAATCTAGACAGCTCTGTGACAGGTAACGGAACAGATTTAATAGGACTAACTGACCTATTTGCAACACTAAAATGCATCAAAAATCAAATACTTTCTTCTGTAAGATTTATTCCACTCCATCTATTTCTGTAACATTTTAAATATGTTAATATTAAACACAAAATTCAAAAAGGATTTGGAAATACTTTTGCTTTGCTGCAAAAATGATAAGAAAATTCATGAATTTTAAAAAGCTTTAAAGACATGAAAGAAAACCCAATTATATCCAAGGCTTTCAGGAAAAGTTCACTCTACTGGGGAACCAAATCTATTACATAAAAAACCTTGACTTTAGAAATGATATATTTTGTATATCAGGAGAAACATACAAAGTGAATGCAATCTTAGAATGCTTCTTGATAGTTGACTCTGTAAAATCACTCACTGATGAAAATAAGCAAGTCTTCAGAATAAGCCTCTCTAAGGTTGCACAAGGTATTATTTTTAAAGTGGAAAAAATGTATAGTAAGATAAACCTTACATTTATGCATTTCATACTGCTGGATCCAATAATTACTCCTTTCCCAAGAAAGATAGTTATTTTTGCCGTTGACTCCTTTGGATTCCTCTGGCCTTGTTCACTGAGTGAAAGGCAGCATTTGGTACTCTCCTAGGGTGATCCCAGGACTGCAGCTTATTTCCAAAGATTTAAATTTATCAAATTTTGTTGGAAAAACTTAAATCCTAATGTTTACATAATGAATATGGAGAAAAGTAAAAATTCAGTCTTTCTATTCAATTAAGTATCCATTCTTTGACACACAAAAATATTCCTCATGGGGCCAGCCCCGTGGCATAGTGGTTAAATTCGTGCACTCTGCGTCAGCAACCGAGGGTTCACAGGTTCGGGTCCTGGGTGTGGACCTAGCCCCACTGGTCAAGGCTTGCTGTGGCAGCGTCCCACATGAAATAGAGGAAGATTGGCACAGATATTAGCTCAGTGACAATCTTCTTTACAAAAAAAAAAAAATCCTCTTCTGTGCCTTTAAAGATATAACTACTATAAATATAAGTCTTGCCTTTGCATGCCATTGGATCTTCTCAGAAAACCACTCATTTCTGTATTTGCCTTGATGATATCCTTCATCCAGAAGGCATTTACCACCATACCACTTCTTTCATTTTATACTCCAACAGTTTCCCAACTTGCACGGATTTTGCACTACGTTTTAGAGTGCAGCAAACACTGATGGAAACTGCTTTATGACAGTGATGGAGAAGCATCAGTGTCTAGAAATTCCCTCTGAATTCTTTCCTGAATTACACACTGAGTAATGCATGAGCCCACTTTTCAGTTTTTCTTCTTACCTGGGGGCTGTCTGCTTGCCAGGCTAATTTAAGGTTTAAGAACTAGAGATAGACTGCTGTGATTTGAAATCCAGATCCAGCTGTAGGTGGCAGAGCAAAAGTTTAAATCTTTGAATGCAGAGAATTAACTTACTAGTGCACTATTACGTTAAGCCCCTCAGCCTGAATATCTAGCATAATCCTCTTCAGGGTAAAATTCTGCATATTTTTGCATATCTCACTAATGATATTGAACTCTTTTCCATTAGGAATGCAATAAAGAATTGCAATAACAATATCACAGAAAAGTCAACTATCGCCTATGCAGTTCTTTTATTAAATATTGTAATGTCAAAGATGATAAATATATCTATAAATCAGGAGAATGCCATTTTGCACCTTCATATGCTCACCTAGTAACATGTTGGGCTGTCTAATGTCACTGCAGTTACAAACAATCTGCGTTTCTCCTGTAGCTAGTATAATGTTCATTCCAAATGAAGCTTTTACTGCTAAGAAAACAAAGTCTGTTTTCCTATTTGAATTCTCTGCTTAATTACTGCTATATATAAAAACCTCAAGGTGTTGCGGTATATGTTCCACGATGAATTTATCCTATGAATAATACATCTTCTTAGTAAAAGTTGCACTCTACACAAAGCAGCCAAAGAGGAAACCATTTTTTTTCTGTTTTTTTACTCTACAGTAACTTTGAGGGGAAGGTAGGTTCAAAGATTTAATTTGCCTTATAGGGTATAACTATAATATAAGTAAATATGAGTTGAAATAAAAGGAAATATATTTTCTCAAAAAAGATGTGTGTGTGTAGAGAGTGTGAGTGTGTGAGAGTACAGATGGGGTGTGTCAGTGTATGTACAGTGTGTGTGAGTGTAAATAGGGTTGTGAGTGAATTAGAGTGTGTGTGCATGCGTGTGCACGCACATACCTGGAGGTGTTGATGGCCCTGAGATAAATGTATGTACAGACCACAATGTTATAGAAATCAACATGCTGATGAATATTGTTCTAACATGTTTATGCTTTCTTCCAACACTGAACGCTAGTTTAATGGTGCCAAATGAGACGGGCAATAAAACAGACACTATTTCCCTTGGCTTTTTTTTTTTTTTTTAAGATGGTAAGTGCCCACAGAGAGGATTCTGATCTGCCCATAAATTATTTTGAGTTCTAAATTTGTGTGTGATGTGAATGAATTAGTCACTACTTTCGCTTGAAATTCTCTGATAGAGATTTTCATTTTCATGAAACTAATGAGCATTTTTATTAAAGGAACTAACCCGTATGCTCCATTCCCTGAAACTGTAAAGCCAACCAGAATGCCAGTCCAATGATAGCACAAGATAGGCAAATAAGCATGTATATAAAAGATTTACGGGATTTTATGTCGATGCATTGCTTTCCAACAGCTGCCACATTAAGGAATAGTATCAGCAGTTAAGAAGGTACAGAGTCCATCTTTGTAAAGAAATAAGCACATTAATTCCAAATATTTTAATAAGTAAGTAATTTGTGAGGGCCTTCTTAAATTTCTAAATGATGATTCATGAATTGAAAATGGCAAGAGGAGAGGAAAACATCAGTAGTTTTCTATCCTGTGGTCTCAGTGCCTTAGTCTGCTCAGGCTGCTATAACAAAATGCCATAGATGAGAGGCTTAAACAACACACATTTCTGACAGTTTTTGAGTCTGGGAAGTCCAAGATCAAAGTACTGGCAGATTCAGTTCCTGGGGAGAGCCTCTTCCTGGCTTGCAGACAGCCATCCTTTCACTGTGTCCTCACATGGCAGAGAGAGCGAGCGAGTTCTCAGTTCCCTTCTTTTTTTTTCTGAGAAAGATTAGCCCTGAGCTAACATCTGCTGCAAATCCTCCTCTTTTTGCTGAGGAATATTTGCCCTGAGCTACATCTGTGCCCACCTCCCTCTACTTTATATCTGGGACACCTGCTGCAGCATGGCTTGATAAGCAGTGCTTAGGTCTGTGCCCGGGATCCGAACCGGCAAACCACGGGCCACAGAAGCAGAATGCACAAACTTAACCACTGCACCACCTGGCCATCCCCCTCAGTTCTCTTCTTAGAAGGGCACTAATCCCATCATGATGACCTCATCCTCATGACCTCATCTAAACTGAACTATCTCCCAAAGGCCCCACCTGCAGATACCATCACGTGGGGGTCAGGGCTTCAATGTGTGAATTTTAGGGGGACACCAACATTCAGTCCACAACACTCAGTAAGGGAAAATATGTATCTGAAGAGCTGTTATATTATTTATTTATTCCCACGACAAATGTTTATTGAATGCCTATTCCTTCCAACCACTTGGTTTGAGATTGAGATTCCATAATAATCGTAACAACCTGCTTATATACAGCCCTAAGTAAGTGTAAGGCTAAATGGGGGTCTTCTAAATGGGGGTCTATTTTTTTGTGTGGCTCGGTGAGCTAAGAATAGTTTTTACATTTTCAAAAGGTTGTATAAAAACAAACAAAAACAAAGAAGAATATATGACAGAGACAGTAAAGCCTAACATAATAGTATCTGGCACTTTCTAGAAAATGTTTGCGGATCCCTGTTCTAAAATTTTAACATTTATTTCATCGTCACAACCCTATTTTTATTCTCATTTTATAGGCAAAGAAATTGAGGCATAGAGAGATTTAAAGACTTTTTCAAGGTCACTCACCCCATAAGTGACAGAAAAATGATCAAAATTAATCAGTCTTACTCTAAAGATCAATTATCATGATCCCGTCTCTGAAAATGACCAACTTTTTAAAAATCTCTAGACTTGGCATTTTTAAGAGGAAAATGGTGTCCTGCTTTGTTACTTAATATGTGAGTCAGTCCTTCTCTCTTTATCTCTCTCTCTCTCTTTGTGTATATACATATGAACAAATATATATTTATACAAATACTACATATAACTTTACCTCTGGAAGTATTAATCTTTATCCCTATACACTTAGTCAACATCAAAAATACTAAATTTTAGACATGACTTTTATTTATTTTTCTATTTAGTTCTATGTTCAGCTATAATGATTTATGCTAACAAAATTCAACTCCATCAGCACTTTTTGTAGGGAATCTCATTTTTATAATTTTTATTTAGATTTACACAGATAACTTAAGCCTATTTGGTTGTAATAAAGTACGCAAATGTTTTGATTACAGCACGTCACACTCTGTTTTGAGCTAGAAAGTAAACATACAGGATTGTTTCAGTCTTCAGGAATATGCTTGTAGTATTTCTTCCTAAATGCCAAATCCATTATTTTTGGATAAAAGGAAGAGAGAAGCCTTCCGTACTTCTTTCTATGACTTCCATGGTGGGAGTCGAGGGTAAGTATTTCCTGAATTTAATGACTCCACTATAGGAAAAAGCAAACAGAAGGCAATAGGAGAGAGGGCAGGGGGAAAACGTCCTGAGCATGGAGCCAAGAGTCCAACCGCCTCAGTGGCCACAAAAACTAAGGCTGAGAGTAAATGCTGTGAAGTAAATGAATGAAAGTTTCCTTATCTGCTGGAAACCACATAAATCCCAAGGCTGAAAGGAAACCGTGGTTCTATATTTTCTATATTTTATGTCTTCGGAGGTTTTTCCTGGAACTCTCAAACCAGATCATTTTGAAAACAATAAAACCTGGCAGTCTCACCAACTTACTTGACGGCATAGCTTTGAGAAATTTGGCCGCTTAACAGTGCGACCTGACATCTTGCTTTTGTTGCAAAAACTTAAGGAAAACATTTTAATCTTAGGGAAATGTCAAAGATAACGCAAAAAATAATTAAATGATTTTCCTAAACTACCTCAACGGCTTTGACGTATTCAAAAAAAAGTGAATTATACACGTCAAAATTTAACCAATAAAAGAAGAAGAACATATATTTAATTTTTTGTTGAGGAAGATTGGCCCTGAGCTAACATCCATGCCCACCTTCCTCTACTTTATATGTGGGATGCCTGCCATGGCATGACTTGAAAAGCGGTGCGTAGGTCTGCACCCGGGATCTGAACCTGCGAACCCTGGCCTGCCAAAGCAGAGCATTCAAACGTAACTGCTGCACCACTGGGCCAGCCCCATCATATATTTAATTGTTAGGAGTGGAACAAGTTAATAACAGGTGTCGTATGTCCCAAAGAAGAGATTTTTTAAAATTGTTTATTTTGCTTTCCATATATATTACACATTCCTTTCTCTGTGAGGAATGTAAGCGGAATTGTTGAATATTCAATATGTTTGAGTCAAAGAATGACTTCTAAAGATTCGACATGTTTTTCTATATCTGGGCAGAGGTCAATATTTGGATTGATTTGTTCAAAGACACATAGCTGAAGATTTTATTTAACAGATAGTTAGACATTTTGCACTTAATAGGAAAAGTTCCTAGATTAAATATTGGCTGAAAAAATGGGGGACAGCCAGTTTTTGTATCTCATAAAAATGGTAATGCAACAATTAGCAGGGTCATATTATAAAGCACAGACTTTACTCTAGCTTAATGGATCTAAGGATAAGCATTTATCAGCAAGGGAGGATTTAGCATAAAACGACATGTAAATGAATTGATGACTGATCATAAATTAATTTTAGTGCCAAAGATGTAATAGAGACACAGCAAGATGCCACGTTATCATGATATTTTACTGCTCAGTAACATGTGAGCAACAACTTAATGTCCCATATGCAGTTCTTCTTTAACAGCTTGAGTAAATTTGAGGGTATTTTTGGCCTTTCAGCAATTTTAAACCTGAGAAATTTTAATGACTGAAAATGTCAACACAAATAAATTTGGCTAGGTGACATAAATTCATTTTTCATTAAATGTTTAAATATGTATTGATTATATTTGGGACTATAACATGTCAAATTGGCATGGATTGCTTGTAATTTGTAAAAAATCTCTAATTGAACTGTTTTTACCTAGTGTTCATCTTAATTTTCATGTTTATATTTACATTTATGAAAGAAATCAATTATTACAAGAAGTGCTTACTTTTTTTTGTTTTTGAGGAAGATTAGCCCTGAGCTAACGTCCACTGCCAATCCTCCTCTTTGTTGCTGAGGAAGACTGGCCCTGAGCTAACATCTGTGCCCATCTTCCTCTACTTTATATGTGGGATACTTGCCACTGCATGGCTTGACAAGCATTGCATAGGTCCTCACCCAGGATCTGAACCAGCAAACCCCGGGCTGCTGAAGCTGAACATGTGAACTTAACTGCTGCGCCACTGGGCCAGTCCCAAGAAGTATCTACTTTTTATCTCATGAATCAATGATTTTTTCTTCAAAACATTACCTTGTTTTTTTTTGTTATAGTTTACATAAATCTTCAGATCATTATTGATGCTTAAATCTAAAGAAAGAGGAAGATGGTGAAATCAGTAATAGTTAAATAAATTTTAACAATTTTACAACAGGGAGGAAATTTAATATATGTTGTATGCTTTTTTATTCATGCAGTGTTGGCCAATTATTTATAAAAATATTCCCCACAAATGGAACCATTCCATATATCATATTCAAATTGAGAGCAGGGGCTGTCGAAGATAGAGACAGAGGGACAAAGAGGGAAAGAAAATTTATTTCCTTCTGTTAGCTTCCCTTTTGCCCTCTGTTTTGAAGGCAAACTCATCTATACTAAACTGACGGCACTTGTCTCTCTTTACCTTGGGGACTGAGGTTTTCTGTTGATCACTAGGGCCAAATCGCTATGGCACATTTCTCTTCAACTCTGAAGCCATCAATCTGGTTTCTTTGATCTTACAGGAAATAGTAAAGAATGAATAGCTGGTGTTGTTTGTTCCTTTCTTTCTTTTTTTCTTTCTTTTAAATTGTTTAAAAAAAATTTTTGTTGAGGTAACACTGGTTTATAACATTATATAAATTTCAGGTGTACATCACTGTATTTCTATTCCTGTGTAGACCACATCGTGTTCGCCACCTATAGTCTAATTACCATATGTCACTGTACGCAAGTGCCCTTTTACCCTTCCTGTTTTCCCTCTGGTAACCACCAATCTATTTTCTGTGTCTATGTATTTGCCCTTGTTTATCTTCCACTTATGAGTGAAATCATACAGTGTTCGCCTTTCTCCATCTGACTTATTTCACTTAGCATAATGCCCTCAAGGTCCATCCATGTTATTGCAAATGGCAAGATTTCATCTTTTTTTATGGCTGAGTAGTATTCTATTGTATATACATATACACCATATCTTCTTTATCCATTCATCCATTGACGGGCACTTAAGTTGTTTCTAAGTCTTGGCTATTGTGATAATACTGTAATGAACATGGGGGTGCATATATCTTTTTGAATTGGTGTTTTTGTGTTCTTTGGATAAATACCCAGCAGTGGAATAGCTGGATCATGTGGTAGTTGTATTCTTAATTTTTTGAGGAATCTCCATACTGTTTACCATAGTGGCTAGTGTTCTTTCTATATTAAGCAATACCCAGTTGAAGCCATGCTACTTTCTCTTCCCAGGGAAGGGAAAAAAGCATCCCGGAAAACTTCATGAATAACTGGAATTTATGAGGGCATAGCAAGGTGCATTAAGGACTAAGATAGAGTCAGAGCAAAGACACAAAGGCAGGAAAGTCGTTGATTTGTTTAAGGATTGGAAAATGTGTATGTGGAAATCCTCATATGAAGGACTATCATAGGGAGATAAACAGGATGTTTTTGAAAAAGTCAACCTAAGTCTCTGTTAAGAGATCTTACAGGATGACATTTTTTAGTGGCACTGCTGTGCTGTACGATTTTTCCTAAATTTTGCAGGTTCAGAGACTAAATTTGTCAAAATGATAAATCTTCAGGCTGGAACCACACAACAAGCCAACTTCAACAACAAAAAAAACAGACGCAACTATTTCTTGGCTGGTTATAGTGGAGAAAGGAGAATTTTTTAAAAAGGGACTAAGTACATTAAGATAGGTGAATGTAGACGGAGAAGTCAGAAAAAAGTATGTTGCCACTTAATGTAACATCATTATCTTAATTTGAATAAGATATTGGTAAATCTCAATATTAAAATGTATCAAAGCATACAAATTAATATAAAAATGCATATATAAATTAATTTTTAGCTTCTCCTTTTGGATAATTACATTACTGATTCCCCTTTGTCCAAGTAATCAGTAAGAACATTATGTTCCTTGTTTAACAAATTTTCAAGGAGTTCTTATGAGTACATTCTTTCTGTACCTCAAATAAGGTCATTGCTAGGGAATTACACATGGAATAGAATCATATATAGAATTTATAGTGAATTATGAAAACATTGAAGACTTTTAATTCAGTATGCCCAATGTTTATTGAATTTCTATTGTGCAATGCCCCTCTACAAGAGACATGAAAATAAACAAGAGATAGTTCCTAATCTCCAGAATTCCGCTGTCTAGAAGAGGAAACATTTATATGTGACAAACTGTAGTTCCTAGGGACCTGATATGCTACTGTATGTATGCTGTTTGAGAAACACAGGAGGTAGAGAGCTTGATTCTCCCCAAGATAAGGTTGAAGGTGAGGTGGAATCAGGGTGATAAAAGAGATGATACTAAATTGGACTTTAAAGTTTGGCATCAGTTAATAGAGTTAGTAACAATCCGTAGGCATGTCACAGGAACAAGAGGTAATGCTATGTAGGCGAGGTAAGAGGACTGCACAGGCTGAGACAGAATGGGCTGGAAAGGTAGGTGGGCTAGATAGACACACCTAATTCAGCATTTGGATGTTGCATTGGCAAACTAGGTAAGGCTTTGAATGGAGGAACAAAATTCTGTGATAAATGTTTCAGAAAAATAATTCAGATGACAATGAGGAAGATAGAAAGGACTAGAAGGAAATCAGGAGGAGCTGAGGAATGAAATTAGAGATGCAACAAAGGAGATACTAGCTTGGAGAATAACTTTCAGCAAGCTGACACGGATTTTTTGCAGATGTTTAGCAGCTATTTAGAAATACAGAAACCAGTACATGGGAGGGACTGGACTACTCTTTCACATGTTTCAAAACTATCCTCAGTTCTAAGGTTTCAAATTCTTTTGTGATCACTGACTGAATCACTTTGATTTTTTCTTATCTACTGTAGCATTAGATTGCCAAGCCTATTGCATCATTTCTCCTTTCATTTTGGACTCTTGGTCCTTGACTTGTGATTATTAACTCAGAAATGGTTCTCTCAGAGGAGGCTCAGTTGCTGGTGTTATCTTGGCTTCCTTGCAGTGGCCTGTGTCAAGGGAATTTGTTTGGAAAGCAAGAAATGTATCTCTGTGCTTTTGGCAAATAGAATCAAAACTCTATCTCTCTGTGCTACACTTAACACCCTTTTAACTTCTCAGATCCTTCCAACCCCTTCGGTTTCTGTTTTCTCTGTCTTGAAAGTGCGTGAACCCGTGTTATTGTATCCTGGCACCTTGACTAGAAGTACAAATACTTCATCATAGCAGCACTCCTAACTATACTGTCGTTTCTTAAATATTGGAGAAAAGGGGGAAAAATCTATGGCACTTGAATCTCTTTTATGTGAATATGTATTTGATTTATTTAGAAATATTAAATAACTTCTTATAAATACTTTTTTGCCCCTCTTTTTAAATAAATTAGGATAAGCATTGTTTAGTACTTTATTGTGTTGTAAGTTAATGGTATGAATAAACGTAATGTTAATTGTATTAAGTAATAGGTTAAGGTCTCTGTGCTTTGGTCCAAGACAAAAATATAGACTTGTAAGTGATTTGCTGAAAAATTAAGAATGCAAGCTATTTCTCAGTATCTTCTTATTTTCAGTTTTTTACTCATCAAGCTGTAATTCTTTACATCTATTGCCGTGTTTCATTTTGCAAAAACATCATATTAATGTCATTGATGTTCTTCATAATTGTTAATTTTCCAAAATAAAGATTAGTGTTAAATAGAAAGCAGGAGCTCTTAAACTAATTAAAAAGCAAAGAAAGCATATTGAGCTTTGAAATTAATAAAACTTGAAAGGTACGTTTTTTGTTATGTCTATTTGCTTTGATATTGTTTACATTTTTTTATTTATGAGTGTTTGTTGCTATTTTCTGAGTAATTAAATTTTTATTTTAAAATCTTGAAATAATTCTAGCCCTTCTACAGTATACAAGTATAGATTTCATGAAATTGTCATTGGAATCTGCATTAAATTCAAAATATGTTCACACTATTTCTTCAACTGAGTCTTTGATAACGTTTACTTTAAATACACTATAATTTATTTCAGTAAAAGTGTACTTCTGCTAATTGTAGGACTTAAAATACACCTAGCAATTCTCTTTTGGAAAATTATCATGTAATAACTTAAACAATGTAAGAATGGAACCACATGGAACATGTTTGCTTCATATGCTGAAAACAGATACAGGTTTTAAATGAGCTTCATTCTTCTGCACTAAGAATGTGTAAAACATGGATGATGCTTGCATTTGGCTAAAGAAGTAATGATGGAAGCAGATTTACCTCAAGCAAGAATGAGTTGAGACAGCCTACTTGTTCATTAGTAGAGTGTGTACAAGCAGATGAGCTAACAATATCTGCAACTCACTAGACAACTACATTTGTTTTTAGGTTCAATGGTAAATGGATGGGGCTCTGCATCTGATGAGGATCGTAACTTTTCTAGTCATAGATCTAGTGTAGGTAGCTCCTCAGATGGCTCCATTTTTGCCAGCGGCAGTTTTGCACAAGCACTGGTGGCAGCAGCAGATAAAGCTGGTTTTAGGCTGGATGGAACCAGCCTTACAAGAACAGGTTGGTAGACCCTGAGTCAACACTGTTTGCATGAGAAAATCTTGTCCTTTGGACACTGAGCTATTTTTCTCTTGTTCTTTCTCCTCAGTGAGTCCGAATGCTGGGCTTTCTTTAATATGCATGAACTCAGTTTAGATGCTCAATTACCAGAACTCTCTTCTGATGCTGGTTTTGCAGAGCCAAGAATAGGCTCCTACTCACCACCTTCTATCCTTTATTTCCCTTTCTCTTCACGGCTCTGCTGATTAATTGGAATATACTTCCTTTTTATATTGCAGCAAGGCAGTAACTAAGATTGCCATTAAATTTTCAATAACTCACGCTTTGCAAAATTCTCACACAATCAATAATGTACCCAGTGATTAAAATTATTCAGCTTTTATCTCCATTACTTTCCTTTGCCCCATTTCTTTCTGCAAATGCATTTTCTGGGAAGGCTTTCTCAGCATGGGGTGAATGGATCTAAGGCTGTCAGTCTAACAGTTCAAATGGCTGATGGTCTTATTAATTGTTTGGCTATTAAGATTTTAATCCAATAATATATTTTTTGTTTTAAAGGATGCTAATTAAAGATACACCCACTGCATGCGCAAGTTGAATAAAATAATGGCTATATGTGTACTGCTCCTGAGAGTAATCTAATTTTGGTTTCTGAGAGTAACAAGTAATAATATAAAAGACTTGTTATGTAATTTTTCATGTATCTGATCATCTTCCCCAAAATGCAATTCACTCTAATAATAGATCAATAATTTATCATTTGTTTTACTGAAACAAAGTAACTTATGACTGTGTGTACTTCTTAAATGCACATATAAGAAGGTTATAATATATGAATTAAACCGAGCTACCTTACAAAACAAACTAATGAAACTCTAAGTACATTTTTGAAATGTAATAGCATTCAAATAGTAAAATAAAGAAAAACAATTTTGACCCTTCACTAAACTCTCACGTTATAAAAATGAGTCTTGGAAATTTTCTTTGAATTATACCATCAGTATTTCTTTTGAGTATGCATTAGGTGTCTTCAAATGAAATCAAAAAGATTTTCCAAGCATTGCAGAGGTTTATTTTTCATTTAGCATCCAAACTAAAATATGTCATAATATAATGGTTATTTGAATTTTCTTGCTTTATATGGCATAAGTTTGAAACTTTATGTTGCCTGAGTGCTTTTTGTGGCATAGCTATGAGCAGAGCAGTGAGAAAGTGCAAGGAAACTAATAAATTAGAAGGCATAAGAACATTTCTCACATGTATGCTAATAGCTAATAAAGCATTAAGCAATATCATATCACAGTGACTGAAGAAAATATAACTACATACAATAATTTTGTCTGAAATGAAAACATGCACAAAGGAATAAATACATGCACATAAGCCAATCCTCTCTTACCGTAATAAACGTGATATTAAAATCGTAAGATGTTGAAAATTTATTAGTTAACTTTTTCCCAGAAGAAATTTCCCCACATATCTACGCTAAACCACAAGGAAAGGACATAGCACATTTCATTCCTCAATGAGAATTTGGAGTCTGCTCAAATACGGTAGTATTCGTCAGAAAACACCTATTGCACTTTGGATAGACAAGGTGATTTTAACCTGGTATCTATCCTATACTATACACTAATGTTATTGAGTTTCTGCTAAAAGAGGTAGAATTCATCGGTTATGTGTATGGGTGGTAAGGTCAATTTAATATATGTGTCTGAGCAGACCTTTCATGTAAAATTTCAAATGTAATTACTATAGGACATTTTTCTGTGCCCAAAGAGAGTCTGTAAGATTCCAAGGGTGGAATTTGATTAAACAAATAAGACAGTACATGATTCATTTCAGAAATAGCTTCTTTAATTTTAAGAAGTAAAAGCTGCATAAATCTGCATATATCTATGAAAACATCACTAAGATTGTCAAGGTTACATAAAAATATAATCAAATAATATGGAAGTTTTGGTTGTTAGATTTGTTTTCATGCATTTGTTTGAATTTTTTCAGTGGGTATTGTGTTGGTTATTAAAAATTGGACAAAATAAATGCAGCAGGGCATACTTTTGCTGTTGAGATGCACCACTATTTGATATCTTCAAGTGGCCTCTCTAGGTAGGTTTACAGGTTAGTCTTAGTAAGAGCAGAAATACCAGACAGAGAGAATCAGTGTATTATAATAACATTCTCTATACCATTCCCTTTCCTTTCTTTTTAGGCAAAGCCTTTACCTCCTCTCAAAGACCTCGACCAACCAGCCCATTTTCTACTGACAGTAACACCAGTGCAGCGCTGAGTCAAAGTCAGAGGCCTCGGCCCACTAAAAAACAAAATGGAAGACGAATGGACCAACAACCAGCATTGCCTCATCGAAGGGAAGGAATGACAGATGGTAGGTTTGTTTCCTCTTTTCTTGTCTCCTCACGGAAGACATGTGCTCTGTGCAAGCATTTATTTAGATCAAAGTAGCTGTGATAGACTGGGCATTGCCTCATTATGCAACAATTCAGAAAACCTGACAATATGGTCTTGTTTAAATGAAACACCCTCTTTTTTTAACAATCTGGAATTATTTCTATATCATCAAGCCCCAAGAAATATATGCCTTACTGCTTTTCAGTGATGACTTTTCTGTCATTCTGGCATTTTCCACGAGTGCTTTTTGGTGAACATTCTCCTTTAAGACTAGGAAAGAAAATGTAAGTAGCATGTGTACTTGCCATGTTGTCAGAACATTTCTGATATTAAATTAATATCTTAGATGATATTTCACTTTTGAAAAACACCAGAAAGTGAATTGTAATTTAGTAATTCTTTAGTTTTGTGAACTTCAGGGCTAAAAGCATGCTACAGATCATCTAGGTAATAGGTCAACAAACTTTTTCTGGAAAAGTCCAGATAAATAATTTTGGCTTTAGCCAGCCATGTAGTCTCTGTCACAACTACTCAACACTGCCATTGTAGCGCCAGTGCAGCTGTGGAAAAAAGTAAATGAATGGGCATGATGGGATCTCCAATAAAACCTTATTGGCAAAACAGACAGCAGCTGAATTTGGCCCATGGACCATAGCTTGCAGATCTATTTCAATCCTTTTATGTATGTGTAGCATCCAGTCTTTGAGTGTTTGCTTAAACACTACTAGTTTCAGGAAACATGATATTATTGGAAGATGTCCTTGAAGGATCTATTTCCCATATATTCAACTTAATTCTCCTATATTTAAAAATAGGAATAAAAATATTTATCCTGAAGTTCTATTCTAAGAAATATGTAAGATAATATATTTAAAGTGCCTAGTATAATGTCAGATCCAAAAAATTTCTTCCCCTTTCTGAGCACTGTCCCCTACAAGCACACAAACTTTATCCTGGCATAGTTTTACTAAACACCAAAACAATAAACGTAGCCAAGCTGTGCATTAGAACCACCCAGGGAGCTGTTAAAATATACTCCAGAGATTCTGATTTAATTGTTTTGGGGTGAAAGCTGGTTTGTGCGTATTTTTAAAGCTCAATCTAATGTGTACTCAACTTTGAGTTGCTGAGACCGAGTCCTTAGCACTCATCTCAGTCTCTTAGACTTATCACCATAGGACAGAATGAGGCTTAGTTGGAAAACTATTTATTGGGTTTTTTTTTTTTTGAGGGTATCTGTATCTGATAGCCATATTTCTGCTTTCTTTTGTCATTTTATAACACTAAGAAGACTTTAAAAGCTAAACAGAATGTATTCTAAAAGCTTTTAGGTTAACTTATCTTTCCCTCTTACTTTGTTTTCATTGGGAGTGTGTCTATGGAATATGAGGGTGAGAGTACAATCGAGATTTTGATTCTCTATAAATGGATACCCTGTGGTGCGCAGAAATCTCACACGGCCTTTCTGCCTCAGATGCTCTGAAGATTAGCTAAGCACTTCAAGTGGTCCACAGTGTTGATCTTATTCCCTAAGTAACAAGGACTACTCTCACTGATGTGCTAGCTCTAAATCTCAGATTTAATAATTTTATGAAATTTTCCAGCTGTGAATGTCACGGAAAGAGAAAAAAAAGCAAACCCTGGTATATGTTTTCTGTGGCTTTTCTGAAATGTTTGAAGATCATATCCAGAATATGTGGAAGATATAAAATATAAATCAACAAAATAGAAAGCTCTCTTCTTTCTTCCTAAAACACTTTGTTTTTGCAAATTTTTTCAGAATGTCTGGTTAAAGCATGATCAATATATTGCTTATCTTTCTGAAAAACAAATAGGTTCCTAACTTTTCAAATTTTCAAGCATTCCCCAAAGGGGTTATGGATTATGTTATTAGTAGATACTTTTTGGAAGTAGTGATATTTCAAAGGAAATTTTGGCTCACATGTCTTCCAACTGTTTGATCCAAAGATATTTTAGTTATGATAGAAGGACATTTATTTTGGATGGCACTCTGCAGATTATCCTTAAGGAAACTGTTACTTTACAGCTAGTGTATATATTATAGCATTTATATGCTATGAATCCATGCATCAGTAATAATTTTAGAATATTTGTATGTAAAATCAAAATGTTCTTTTTGGGAAGTTTGCTGTTTAGCAGCACCTAGGGTATAGACATTTACACTAAAACTTTTGCATTATAGATTTTACAATGGTGTTTTATGAGTATATTAGTCAGGGTAACTATTACTAGCTGCTATACCCCAAAATTTCTCTCTCTCTCTCTCTCTCTCTCTCAGTGGCTTAGCACAGTAAGAGTTTGTTTTTCATGGACTCAATGATTTATAAAAGTCAAGTGGCTCTCCTCTAAGTAGTGATGTAAGGATGTGTGCTTCTTCAGTATTGGGATACCATTATTTTCAAGATGAGACCATTAGGGTTTCCGAGTGAGGGGAAGACAGAACCTGGGTGATCACTTGGTGCAGTCTGTGGCCAGGCCTCCAAGTGCCAAATATGACTCCTCTTATTCCCTTGGCAAGAACTCTGTCACATGGCATCAAACTAACTACTGGAGTAGGAAAGCAATCTTTCCTTATGTCCAATAAGAAGAGTCGGGAATGGTGGGAAACATCAGTCTCTGTCCCAAAGGCTATGCAAAAACCCTCCCACATGTTAAGGAGTGTTCTTCCTTGGATAAATTCTTTCATTGTTCAATCTAAATCTTCTATTTCATTTGCACAAGCCAAAGAATACCCTTTAAAAGCAGTGCATTGACCAATGCTGAACAAAGAAGGCAGAGCATGTAGGTCTCTATCCATCAACCTGTTTTCCCTAGGCCATGCCCTTCCAGCCTATCCTCCCCTTAGTCCTAATATCCCATTCAGAGAAGGGGCTGCTTCCCAGCTCTGCCACAGACTAACTTTGATCTTCGAGCAAATTTCTCTATTCATTTATCTACTCATTCAAATTTTTATTAACCACATAGTAAATGGTAGGCAATGGGAACCAAACAGACAAAATTCCCTGCCTTCTTGGGGCTTGTATTCTAGTGTGGGAAGATAGATAAAGGTTAACATAAATACATAAGTGAAAATAAAAAGAATATAAGATGGTGGTAAGTGTCATGGAGGAAAAAACATCAGAAGCAAGTTGAGAAATATAAGGACGTGGGGGGATATTTTTTAAGTAGAGTGCTCAGGTAAGGCCTTACTAAGAAGATGACAATTTGAGAAAAGCCTGGAAGATTATAAGGGAAAGAGAAATTGTGATATCTGAGGAAAAGTCATTCCAGGAAGTGAGAACTGCAAATGGAAGCCTGAATTTACTTGATGAAAAGCAAGAGGAATGGTGTGACTGAAGCAGAGAGAGCAACTAAATACAACATGAAGTCAGACAAGTGAGGGCCAGTGCGTGAAGGACCTTTAAGCTTCTATAAGGACATTGGCTCTTACTTTGAATGGGAAACCACTGAAAGTGTGTGTGTGTGTGTGCACGTGTGTGTGCATTTAAGGCAGAAGAGTGACATGGTCTTACTTGTGGTTTTGTTAAAAAAAGAGTCACTCTTGCTGTTATGTCAAGATAGACTGAACGTGCTTCTATGTGGAAGCACAGAAACCACATAAGAGGTTGTATAAGTAACACAGGGAATAGATGCTAGAGGTTCATACCAAGGTAGAATCAGTGGAAGGAATGAGAAAGGTAGAATTCTGGGTATAGCTTGGAGGTAGAGCCCACAGGACTGGTTAATGAAATTATGTAGGCTGTTAAGAGTTTGGGCCAACTTATAGAATGGAATTGCTACTAATTGAGATGAGGAACACTACAGAGGAAACATATTTTGTAGACGAAAAGTCTAGAGCTCAGTTTTGATATGTGAAATTTGAGATGCTCTCTAATAATCTATGTTGATCTCTCCAGTGTGGGTTTAGTTATGTGAGTCTGGAGTTCTTGGAAGGAGAGATCCAAGCTGGAGATATATAATTTCTTTGCGCTTCCTTTTTCTTACCTAAAAAATGAAGTTAATAATGGCACATATATTATTGGACTCTTGTGTGCCTGAAAATAGCAAGTCTTCAGTAGGCCAGTAAGAGACCCTTTAGTGAATTGATTTTTAGTTGAAATAAATCAACATAGAGATGAATAATAAATTTAATTTAAGTAAACATATTTTATTACATTTATTTTTTCTACAGCCATTCTTAATACTATTTTTTCCAATTTGTTTATTTCAATGTGTATGCAATGTTCCTTCTTCTTAGAATATACAAACTTCAAAGATATTGCTTAATTATCTAGTCATATAATTTCAAGTTAAATTAAATAGTAATCAGAATTTTAGCTAGCATAAGCAGATGCCATTTTGGCCATTTAAAAAATTAAGCTGCTCTGATGGGGAATAAAAATCAATGACAAGATATGTTATTTTGGAAGCAAATGCAATAATTTCCTTCCTATTGGCAGTCTTAAGTCCAATAACTGAAATGAAATAATTAATTTGCATTTATAATAATACACACTGAAGGAAGTCAGTATTGAATATAAAGGAAACACCAAAATCACTGGTGGATTATTCAACAAACAGATATCTCAATATTGGATTAGCTGTTCATTTTGGAAGGAATGTTCCAAATGCAACTCTATTCTCCCAGATAGAAACCCTGTTCCCTTCAATAATTGGTAATTCATGATCTAACAAGAGGACATACATAGGAACTGGGAATGCTGCTCCAAAACGGGAACTCCCAGAGCAGATGCTGAGGAGATTATCACTGTCAGTTCAGTGGAGGACAGTAGCATTTTGCTCATTAAAGGACGGTAGAAGTCTTCTTAGAAAATCTTTAAAAGGAGCAACTTAGGCTTCCTTATGGAAGCTATCTTTTATATGCAAGAAATTTATACTTTTCCCTTTGAAAGTTCGCAAACAATATTTTTAGAAACAAGAGCACAATTACAAAAATGACTTGGGAAATAATTACTTATGTTATATACAATATCTTCTATTAATGATATAAATATGTGTGTTATATATGATATTTGGTCTTTATGAACAAATAATATAATTACTGATACCCTAAGGATGAACTAAGAAGTTTGCAATAGTATGCTGGAAAAATTGTAAGAAAATAATCCAGAAGAATGTTTAGAATGTTTAGAAGATTTCAAAATCTTCAACAAAGTAATTTTAGAACTAGTATAATAGTATAAATCATCTAATAGAGCTAGTATAATACTTAAGGAAATCTGAAAGAAGGGACTATGATTTCACAATTGAAGACATTCAAAATATAAAGGTTTCATGATCTGAGGAGCTAATAAAAAATGAAAATTTAGCTGAGTATTTGAACTTTTAATTTTTTCATATCTGATATTTAATTTAAAGATCTTTTTTGAAAAATTCTCTCTTCCTCTGCATCTCACATCTTCATGATGCGTTGTCTACTCTTGCACCATGAAGCATATTCTATCTACATTCTGAACATTGGTTATTACTTATTAAAATTAATACATGGGAAGATTATAATATATTAGTTGTAACTCATTAGTTAACTCATGAAACGAACAGCCAGAATTGGTTGTCAGGCAGAATGTTAATTGCATTTAATAAATGTTAGCTTAACCCCTTGACTATTGCTGAATGTGCCACATCCATGGATAAAAGCAATCATATGTTGCATATGATATGGCATATAGTTTTTAATTTCCCGAGGGCAACATTTCCTATGGAGATTAGCAGGACAACTTTTATTCTTCCCAGAGTCTTTTATTAACACAGCTGCTAGAATTTCTAGTCATTTTGTGTCATAGTATTTCTACTTTGGTGAGGTGGGGGTGGACAATGGATTAAATGTGGAGAAACTGTAAACTGCCCTTTACATCGTGAACATTAGCCTCAATGTGCAATTGAAAACACTTTCCACGTATAATAGTTGGATAAAACCAGTCGATTTTATTTCAGATACTGTGATCAAAAGATAGAAAAGAGATCAATAATATTCATTTCTGGATATAAATGACCTTTTTCCTCGGAAATTTCTTTTGCATGGGTGATATCTTTAGGAGGGCAAGGGTTTTTTTTTTCTTCATCTTGAATTAAAACCTGTATTTTTCATTAAATTTTAGTCCATTCTAAACATTATTCAAAATTTTTAGATCTTCCACCACCACCAGACCCCCCTCCAGGTCAGGGTTTAAGGCAACAAATAGGCCCGAGCCAGCATGCTGGTAACGTGGAAAACTCAACAGAGAGAAAAGGAAGCTCTCTGGAGAGGCAACAAGCATCCAACTTAGAAGACACAAAGAGCTCATTGGATTGTCCAGCTAGAACGTCCTTAGAGTGGCAGCGACAAACCCAGGAATGGATAAACTCCACAGAACGCCAAGAAGATATACGGAAAGCCCTACACAAACAAGGTGTCGGACCAGGTGTGTTCTACACAGTTCCAAGAAAGTGTGGACTTTTACCAATTTTTTTTTCTACCAGGTGTTTTAGAAATAGCAATTGGTTAAGGGCATCTGAAAGGCATTGCCTTGACTCACTAGTTGAAGTTGAAATTCTTCGGCAGAGCTCACCAGCACCAGTCTTAAGGCTGATTCCAGGGGGGATCGTTCCTCAGGTTAACCTGTGCATGGGGTCTTTGAGGCCAAGAGACCTCCCAGCTTCACCTGCAGTGCTCAGGAAACAACTTGATTCTTTCCCTTTAAATGTTTCTATTGAGTATTTTCAAGACCACTAAATTTCATCCGTAGTGTCAGTTTAATTTCTGCCTTCGACTAGTTTGTTCATTTTGACTGAAGTAACTAGTCATTTTGAGAGGAGAAACCACTTCAGTCAAACAGTTGAGTTCATTGAAATACCAAATAAAATTGCGAATAAATGCCAGATCACAGAATCCTCAGAAAAAGTTAAACTGGGCCTGCACTTTCTCCAACTGATTAAATCTAGTTGATTGTTAATACTTCAGTGGGAAATGTTCTTGTTTATAAATCAAGATTCCTGGAAGTGTCACAAAATAAATTTCATGGTTTGTGTTTGGATTTTTTGGGGGAGATTAGGAGGGGAGATTGTTGAGCCTGTTATAGAAAAGCATTTTCTGGAAGATTTCTTCTCATGGCAGGATTCGCTGAGTATTAAAACACACACACACAACAATATTTAAAAGAGTTTCCTTACGTATTCATTTATTAATTTGGACTCAGTCTTTTCTAGATATGTCCTCTACCCATGAATTTTCAATAATTATATGATGTCACAACTTGGTGCTCAAGGTTTTGGAAAATATGATTTATGCAAGGGCCAAATATGACAATTTTAATATCTAGATTTAGTGAAACATTTAGGAAGATTACGCCATTCAGTCTGTGAGAGAAAAATCATGTGATCCTTGTAATTTCATAAACTATCTGAGAGAAATAGTTATCTAATCACAGTAATAATATAGCTCTACATAGAAAAAAAGAAAAAACAAAGAGAATAAATAGAAAGGGAGAGAGAGGAGGAAAGAAAGAAAAAAAATTATTTCAAAGTATTAAGTATTTAGTAATACACATCGTGAGTTATTTGTAGAGAGATGGTACATAAAAAAAATTGACATTATTTATGGAAATGTGTGAGTTTCTCTTTTTCTTTTAAAGAAATACACAGTGTGTTTCTATCCCAAGAATTTAAGCTTATTTTATTAACTAATATACATTAGCTCTTTATCTAAATCCATTGAGAAAATGTTACCATAACAAAAACCATATTCCTTCTATCCTAATGGAAAAATTAAAATGGAGCCTCATTGAACTCTGAAGTTATTCTCAGAAATGCTTTTGTTAAACAATGTGGTTCATTGTATGAAGCTCTCTTTTATAATGAATTTAAATTTTGCAAAGGATATATGACATTGTATATTTATCCCAAGATCTCTTTTCATTTGGTCCTGCTTCAGTTCCTGTTGTAGGAAATGTTGCTTGCACATGGAAATTCCTTTAATATCTGGGTCTTATTGAATCTCTTATTTTTAATTTTACTAAAGATTGGAATGGGAAAATAGGCCATCTTGAGCTTAATATTTAACGTTGTCTGTTTTGCCTGCATGTTGCTGTTCAACTTAGCCCTTTGTGTTTCTTTTTTCAGAGGAGACCTTGGTGCCCTACAGCAAGCCCAGTTTCCCGTCTCCAGGTGGTCACAGCTCATCAGGAACAGCTTCTTCTAAAGGATCCACTGGACCTAGGAAAGCAGAGGCGTTGAGGGGAAGCCACCAGCGCAATGCCAGCGACCTTCTTGACATAGGATATATGGGCTCAAATAGTCAAGGACAGTTTACAGGTGAATTATGTAAGTGCTTTAGGACATTGAAAAGGCAATGGTGATTCAGAAAGAATATTGAGTTAATAATGTAAGGGAGAAAAAAGTTTTCTTCGACCCTTCTAGGGTCCCTGGCTGGGTTTGAAAATTAAACTGACTTTTAAAGACAGTTATAACAGGAAAAGAGTATTCGTATTTTATTGAATTTTTATATGTACATGGGAGCTTTCACAAGAGAAGACGAAGACCCAAAAAAGGTGACCAGTGCAGGAAGCTTTTCTACCTTTTAGACAAAGAAACAATAAATTTGTGAAGAATTGGCAAGACAGAGGGGTTTGGGCTAAGGGTAGTAAATGGTGAAGAAGTAACTAGCAAGATAAGGGTTAGTTTAACCAAGTTTGTTTGTACAGATTTATTGCTCAGCCCCAAACTCCTTGTCTCTGGTGATAAGAATGTCGTCCTGCCTCCTGGTGCAGGGAGGGGACCTTTCACATGGGAGTTCTATGACCTGTTTTGGGGAAGAAGGTCAAAGATACGGATGTCAGAGTGACTTCCTGCTTCTACTGTTTTCTCAAACTCCTTCAGCTTAAGATAGTTAGTATGCCAAGCAGCCGTATTTTGGGGTAGCAAATTCTGAACCTCATGAATCTCATTGCTACAATAAACAAATTTCAGAATCATAGAAAACTTGCTTTACTGTGAAAAAAAAAATCAGTTGTGATTTTGAGCAGGTTTGGTCATAACTTAGACCATTGCTATTTACAGCAGTCAATTGAATAAACATATCTTCTATTTCAAGTCTGATTTATACTATACAAAAGTGTATAAATTGAGGCAATTAATTTAGGCAACTTATCTTAATACTTACAAGATAATTAAATATGGTTCACTTTGCAGTTTACTTTGCCTTTTTAACTGAGCACAATAAAGAAAGAGAAACATACTAGCCCTTTGGCACTTTTAAAGAATCTGCTTAGAAATTCCTCACTTTCCACTTGCTTTTCATTTATTTATTGTTTTAAATTTAGAGAGCCTACCTTGAAAAGTTCATCTTTGATTTTAGTTAATTTGTAATACTTTGATTATAATAATATATCTTATAAATAAGTTTCTCTTTTTGAATAAAGAGCTGTCACTAGTAGTTAGTATAACATCTATTTTCTAAATACAAAATGCTAGGTAGTAGAGAAAGATAGGATGTCACAGTATGTCACAGTAAAAAGCACTGAACTCTTTGTTAATTTCGTTGTGAAAGTTGCCAATTTCACTATCCAGTCTCGAAATTATACTCGCTGAATATTTTTAACTGCTTCGTTGAATTCAGTTTAAAAACACTGCTGAAGGAACAGCCCTCGGTTCCTGTCTTCTCAACCACTTACTGGGGATGTGAGGAGAGAAAGTAAACTACCTTCCTCATCTATTTCATCATCTAAAACATCACATTGCTATCATGCTCACATCACAGACTGGGGGATGCTATGAAATAATGAAAAGTAAGAGTACTTTTGAAACTGTCAAGTTGTTTATTGATGGGAGTTATTGTCTCTTCCTAATCTGATTATTATTAAGATATGTTTCTAATTTTTAATTTGATTCATGACTACTTGAAGTTTTCTTTAACTTTTATTTTGGAGAAATTATAGAATTATAGATTCCATAAGCAGTGCAAAAATACTTCTACTTGGACTTTAAGTCTTCAAATTCTGCAATGTTTCTTTTTCTTTCCCTTCCCGTAAGTAAAATTTCTTAAATTCACAAACTCACAAAACCTATTTGATGACGTTATCTTCATTTATTGTCTCTTTGCCGTGCTCTTTATTATGTTGGTCAGGATAAAAGAATACTTAATTTAAATGCAAACTTATTTCTCATTTTTTTTTCTCTCTTTATAGAGTAACTGAGAGGAGACATGCAAAGCTGCTCTGAAGGACCATCAGGTCTGAACTCATGGAAGTGATGACACTAAACAGTGCAATGAACAATTTCTTTATTTATGTACTATTAAAAGAACTGTAAATGCAATGTAAAGACACACAGCCACACATATCCCACAGATATTTTACTTGTGTTCTTCTCTTAAGTACACCACCCACCTTAACTCTTTCTTGTCAGGAGTATATAAAAAAGAAAGAAAACAAAACTCGCCCTCCAGGAAGAAAAGGATTTTCCTCTGTATATAATTTCTTTTGTGCATTGCTATGCAAGCTCACTCTTTTTAGCTCTGTTCATATTATTGTCTGTTCTCATTGGTCTGTTGTACTATATGTGAATTAATAGGCTGTGGTGCCATATATTAACTTTTAATTGTGTAACTTTTATGTTTAAATTTTGCACTGCAATTTTCTTTGGTGATAAGCACAAATCTCTACTCCTCGTGACATGAAGAAAAGGACTGAATGTGAAGGGAGTTTCTTTACTGTAAACTAGGTTGGATAGTGCTGGTCGTAAACGATCCTGTCCGATGGTTTTCAGTTGGGGTGTTGAAATAGGAAGGTGCAAAGGAACAATGGTGTTGGCAAAGTCTTCCTTGAACATCAGGGACTGAGTCAATAAAAAAAGCAGAAAGGTGGCTTTTAGTATTGACAAAAGCAGGGGTCAAAAGAAGGAAGTTTAAGAGTTAAGACTGAATAAGCATTAAAATATACAGGTAGCCAAGATGTACTAAACTTTCTAAAATTAAAAAAAAGGAAATTAAAGTTATATTTAGAGTCAGCTTTACCTGTCATTGTAATTGACCCCTCTGAGAATTACAACAAGCAAGAAGAAATTAAGGTGTTTCGCAAGAGCTGTATTTATAGTACAGTTTTTTAAAAATGCTTTTCTGAATTACCATAATTAATCTCTCCAACTCATTAAGTCAGAATATGATATGAAGTTCCCCAAGGAAACAAGCAAAATGAACTCTAGAATATCTAGCAAACAGTGAAAGAAGCAATTTATTATTAGGACATACTCGGGCTGCTTCCACATACAAAAACTCTATTGCAATATGTTGTTTCAACTTTCTAATACGTGTACAATACACACTAGAGGATAGAGCTGCATCACTTAAATTCATGGCTTTTTAAGATTAATGCAGTCTATATACAATTTTTTGTTTATTTGATTAAGACGAAGTTTATGCCACCAAACGTATAGCCAAATTGTAAGTGCTTAAAAAGCAGTGCTCAGAGTATGTTCAGTTCACAGTCAGTAGATTTATTGGAATACGTATTTGATGGGACATTTCAGAAATTGGCTACCAGCTAAAGTATGTTTGACCCATTTTGAATGAGTAAATTGAAAAGAAAAATTTTAAAGGAGAAAAATGCATGTTTATACACTTTTTAAATAAAACCAAAACTCGTAAGTGGACATTAATAACAGTGTCCTGCCTCATTTATTTTCACGACTTTGAGAACAAGAAGTTCCTGAACATCAGTCATGTGTGGTCAAAATGAATATGACTTTGAAATATATGCTCGCTACTGTACATGTCAATCAGTCAAGTAGACGAGAGCTTTCCTGAAATTCCCACTTACAACATTTTTCCATGTGCTGCCCACACAGTTGTAAATTCTATTTCTAGTTATACTTTCTCATGTTTTCCTATGATGCGTTCAGTAGTTGGTACTTTGAAAAATATTCAATGTAATTATTAGGATCAATTCTAAAATATGGGACCCCTTTGAATGACAATTCATACTCCGTGCATTATTGGCTCAGTCACCAATTGGATGTCGTATTGTTATAGCAAGGGGATGACATAATCCAATGTTTCCATCTTTTTTTATTCCCTGAGACTGCATCAACACAGGCAAGTATAGAGGAACATAATGCTCTTTATGGGCCCCAACATCTTGGTGCCATGTAGTTCATTTCTTCACTGAAGAGAAAAAGCATTTTGAGACTCACTTATTAAACCCTTTATCAGCTTTCTACCATCAGTGCCTGAATTTCAGTGCAGTTTGATTTCTCTGCGACAAAGATACTGGGGAAGAGGAGAAGTTTCTGTGAAGAATGAATACATACTTATTCACAACTGTAGGATGCGAGGAATTTAAATTTTTATTTATGCAGTTCCCTTCTTCACCTCTTTCTATTTAAAAACAAACAAAGTTTTCTACATTTGTGTCCCCTCTTTATGCTCCTCTATAACACAATGTAGTCTAAAACTTTAATTCATGACACATATTACACATAGCCTTTGACCCCTGGCAACTGGCAGATGTATGTGACTTACAACCCAAGACTTCAAAATTAAAGCCTGTGTATGCAGGTGACTTCTGGAATAATGCAGGGCATGGCATCATACCTTCCTGATTGTCTTCAGTGCATAAAAATGAACAGTTTTGGTTTGATTATGTCAGTACAGACCTTATGGTTGCTTTGGAATGTTCTTTCAGAATAGTCCACATTCCTCTTTCAACCTAGTTTTAAATAAATTGGTCGGTCAAATCTTGTACCCAAAATATCATCCTCACATAGAAGTAGAGCTAGATAAAATGCTGTGGCTAACCAAATGAATTCAGGAACACTATCGAAAAATCAAAAGCCTTTGTCAACTTGCTATATGTAGAAAGCTTCTAATCAGTGTAAGTCAGAGTCATTAGAAGAATACAAACAAATATGAGAGTCACCACGATTTTTTCATTTTGTAGCGAATGAAATGAATGAGATTAGAAATTCACTGAGCTCTCTCCGCGGGTCTAAACAGAGGCCTGCCTAAGCTGACAGAAGGAAATCTGGGTGGGAGAGACCGCAGTCTTATCTTAAACTCGCAGGCAACCCTGCTGTGCAGCCGTGCCTCACAGACCACAGCTCCACTCTTAACATGCAAAGTCTCCGTGGGGGAAAGAGCCAGATCAGCACCCCAACTTAGGTATGCCTCAGTGTAGACAGTCAGAGTCACTCTAGCCCTTCTCCAAATCTTTTCCATGCCATATTGAAAGTAAGGTGAGATAGTACAGGGGCCTAAAAATAATTGATTCCTTCACAGGATTTGAATCCAGTTCAAAGGAGAATATAGAAACATCAAGAGTAACGTTTAAGGTACGCAAAAACATTGCGAGTTTACTTGCTCCAGGTAACAAAACAGATTAATGGTGTTCTGTGATGTCATAATTTAATGCTCTGGGTATTTAAATATATCTTCAGTAGAATTTGAGTTGAAAATTTGTATGAGCTTTGCTAGAACACCTCCAAATTTCTATTCAACAAATTTATGTAATTGTCCACTGATAATATAATTATCACAATACCAATGAGCCCTAAACTGTGGTTTTTCTTCTCCTCTGGAAAGTGATTGTGTGTCAGTATTAAAGATATGCAGAACCATGACATTCACTGATTCCTCCATCTGCTTCTGTATGTTGTATTTATAGACTTACATGACAAGAATTGGTGTAAAGCAACCTGTCTTTCCACGTTATCTTAGAGGTGAAGTTACTTTTATTTTGCTTCTCTAATGTGTACTTCAAAGGAAACACCATACTTTTTTTCACAATGAAGTTCAATTTACTAATTTTTCTTATCGCATACTTTCCGAAAGCTTTTATTGTGAGTTTAAAGTATTGCAAGATAAGGGATTTTGTGGCCGTGGGTAGACTTTTTATACTTTGTTTTATAGATGGATTTTTGTTTGATTGTAGTTTGTTTAAGTCACCAAACAGCGTCCAAAATCTTAATGTGTTTCATTTGATGTTGTTAGATCAGAAAAAAAAATTTGGCATAAAATTGATTAATAGTATTGTCAAAGAATTGTGTATTGTGTACTCACTGGGAAAAAATAAAATATATTCACATTTCAAATTTGTAAAAAAGCCATTTATGTAAAACAGACTTTCTTGTAGACAAATCAAGAGTAGACCATCCTGTCACTTTTGGTACTCTACGTTAATATTTTGTGACTAAACGCGTAATCTCATTTTCTCCTTTGGTTATTGGTTGAGCAGTGATAAATAGAAATTGAGATTGACTCAAAGTAGTGACTAAAAGACACTGATGAAGAATGTAAAAAGCATTTGAAATGATAAATTCCGCTCTATCGGCACTACTTTCCAGACCTGACCTTCCCCACCCCATAAAGGCCTTCAGATAGATAGAATGCAAAATTCTTGTCTACAGAATTACTTAATAAATTATCTTTTAAAATATAAGTCAGTAATAGAATTGAAAGAAAGTGGATATTGCTTAATTGCTTCAGAATATCTAATGATATTTTCTTTTAAGATGGTGCATGTTGAAAAGTTATCCTAGGGGCTGGGTAGAAAGAAAAATTCCCTATTTTATTGTACTTCATAAATATTTCATTCTTTTCACCAATAATGACAGGATCAGACTATCTGTAAAAATGAAAAGAAGTTTATGTATTCCTTAAACTAATAATCAGAGTAACAGTAAAAATGGAAAACAAGAAAATTGTTTAACTCTGAAACAATTTGTTTAAAAAATATTTTTAAAAACACACAGTAGGTGAACAGTACATTTTGGAGTTTCATTTAATTTAGATTAACAATATGAAAACAAAATAGTATTAGAATAATTATAAATAGTGTTGATTTAGTATAATTCAACAGAAACACATAACATAATGTGGTTAAAGACAAAATATGCCAGTTACCAATATGATACATGGTAGAGGAATTACAAAATAATCATTGCTTTATTTAATCTGAATGTATTATGGTACCACCTACAAATGACAAAAGTGCAAAACTATCAGAAAAGTTTATTAAAATAATTCACTCTTCTCTCTTGATTATTATACATTAGCTAGAAAAAAGATATACCAATGCTGCAAGAAAGCATTTAAACAAGTAATATTTAATGTCCTCATTTGTGAAATATTTCTGAAAATGTATTTTATCGCTTCCAAAAAGGAGATTGGCAGAGTCCACGCTAAATTTCACTTCATAGCAGGGATGTGAAATAAAACTTCACTAACAGAAAACCAAGTTGCAAGAATTCAAAAGAAAAGACAACTAGAAAGACTTGCTAGCGAGGGAAGACAATATGCTGTCTCCAAAAGGTTTCAAGGACTCTTTCACCTCGGTGAATTTAGTGCTTCTTGGTTTTGGCCTTGAGCCTCAAAAAGAATTTTCTTCAGGCCCGGAGAAGGAATTTGGTACACGAGAGTGTTGCAAAGCTGTCAAGCATCCCGGAGACAGATGCAAGAAAATTGTACGGCTGTGTGTTTAATCTATAAAGAACTAGGAAGGTGATTTGCTTTAGCATCTTCTAGTCAACTCGTTTTCTCCTTGCAGCAGTCAGGCTACAAGAAATATATATATATTCAGCTATCTTGGTAATTAATCAAGGAAAGGTATTTTTTTGTGTGTAGTTCAAATACGATGACCTTGGGCTCAGGTCAATGTCCATGACAGGGAATTTGCAGACCACTGTAACTGCTCTGAGATTAATGCACCATAGTACCCTTCGCCTATAAAATGCCTTGAGGAATACAGGCTCGAGGTAGTAGACCACATTTTTTTGACGATTTCTGGACAATGTTTTTCTAGACAACATTTATGAATAATTTGTTTCTGATAAACCAATTTTTGTCTTTTTGGTTTATTCCTTTTACAAGCAAGTGTTGAGACGTGGTAAGAATTAAAGATTCCAAGTGATTAAAACAGAAAGAGCTTTTGCCTTCATAAGTAGATTAATATCTTCTGTTAAGTCTGGCCTTGATTTCTAGAGAAGTATCTTTTTGATTAGTGTTTTTGAGCTAAAGGGAAAGAGGCAATATGCAAGACTTTCAAAAACATTCACAAGCAATAAAATCTGCATTAGCTTCATTCACATCCCCCTCTCTCACATTATCCGTATTGTAGTCTTTCTCAAAACAGTCTGTGGAATTTTAATAGGCATTTAAAAAATAAAAAAGAAGAAAATAAAGCAGTGGAAGCTCCATGGTTGAAGATGTAAGGAGATAGCTTTACTACCTGACTCCTTTTCCAATCTGTTCAAATCTTCTATGACAAAACCGTTTGTCCTGGGGCATCTTGTGAGACTAGTACTATTTGAAACCCACTTTGAGAAATATTCTCCCAGAAACTGTCATCCCTCATTCTGTCCCAAGGCTCTACATTAGTGGCCCCAAAGGCATGCATGCCATGCCTTGCTGTGGTTTTTTAAAGTCAGTATTAAGTCATGAGAAAGAAACATGTGAATCTCAGGTATTCTGTGCAAATGATGGAGAAAAATGTACAGTGATAAATTGCACGTGTCCTCCCCATTTTTGACAATTTCAAGTACTTAATTGAGATCAGTGCTCAGCACTTGAGCAACAGATGAGAATGCATTATGTTCTATGCTTTTCAACAGTTCTTTAGTACTGCTAAATCTCCAAATCACTAGGCTAAAGCTACAGCATGAAAATACACTCATTGTCTCCCCCACCCTCAGCTCCTAACTCTCACAGAAGGAGAGTTTATTTATTTTTAAGACTACTGTCTGATTATTTCTAGGTTCTTCTTCAAATGGAACTTGGCTAAAAATAATAGTGGATCACACAAAATTTAGGGGGAGAGGGCTTATAATTTCTCAGTAAGACAATATAGAAGTAAGTCCAAGTGGAATGCAAAATATAGCTAATTAGTAATGATGAAAATCACTGTACTCAGAAATGGAAAAGTATAGAAGTGCAAAAGAGAAATTGGGGATTACCATTACATGAACTTTCACTGGCATTAAGTGTAAAAGAAGATAATATATTATAAGGGAAATTAAAGTGAAATGGGGGAAGTAGGGATTTAAATTTACTTGATCAACTTTGAATGATGGTAGACCAATGCAATCAATAGATTAAAATACCCCAACATAGGTGATTTGAGAGGAGTTGCCTGTGGGTAATGGTTATTCTAATAAAAAAGATAAAACAGGCAAATGGAAGCAGCCTAAAAAAAAAACACAAGGAAGGTAGCATTCAGCTTAAGAAAGGGATTAAAACATGTTCAATAAATGTGAACGTGTTTCTTGTGCAAGTAATTATCCACCAAGGATGAAATCCCTGTTTTCATTAAGGTTGATGATGCTAATTTTTCCCAGCATTCCCCTGGCATTTAAAGTATGTATCCTGCAACTGTACCTAAAATGGATAACACAGGCACCCATATACATATGGCAACACAATATAAATTTAAAACAACATGTATTTTAAATGTCCAATATCATCTAATTCCTATTAAAATCATTTGGATAGTTATTATTATAAAAGGTAAAATTTATAATGATGATAAGAACTGTTTTTATCATTGACTGTCAAGTGGAGAGATATTTAGGATCTGTTCTAATAATATTCCAAATAAAAAGGATTGCAATTCTTAAAACATGTTATGCAGCCAATAAATGTAGTAGGAGATACATACATATATGCATACAGATATACATATATACACGTATACATACATACATACATATATAATATATAAATAATTTTCAATTCAGTAGAATTTAAGATGCAATAAATATGCTCATGGAGTATGGAAAAGGGGCACCTAGCAAAAAGTATAGGGGTCAAGATAGGCATTTCAGACTGAATAATGCTTCAGATAATCTCTATTTCTCCTAGACAAATTATAGACGTATTTATAGTTATGTGTATATGCACTTTTGTGCATTTATGTTTATATATATGTATTTATATTTTTATGTATATGTACACTTAAGTACACATATACATATGTATCACATACATCACTTATATCATATGTAATACATATAAATACGTATATATAAAGGAATGGATATTTTGTTTGAATAACCAGATATTGTTTTAAAATGAATAAATAAATGTTGTATATGTAGTATGGTGCTTGGCACAATATAGTAGGGGACTGACAATGATAAATACTACGATCTCATTATAAACTAGTTGGAGGTGATATAAGATATGGAGTGAACATTACATTAGAAGCAGAAAGTGAAGCAAACAATATGAGATTGTAAATCTTGCAGAAATCAATTTCAGGAGTTAACAGGTAGGAGAGAACACTAAGGACTGATATGGTCAGGTGAGACATCAGTAATATAAGGGATTGAGTTTGGCCTGGAATGGGAAGAAGTGATAGAAGATAAGCTGCTGGAGAGGAAGCAGACATGACACCATCTCTAGCCTACAGGAAACTGCAGTTTAATGAGACAACCAGTGAACTGAACCAACATTTCCAATTTGGTGGAATCCAAGATATGATAAATACCCGCTGAGTTTTAGTGGAGTATGGAAGGTGAGAACCCAACTCAGACTCCAGGAGTCAAGCCAGGCATCCCAGACTGAATAATGCCTCGGTGAGTCTCTATTCCTCCTAGACAAAGGAGTTAAATGAAGGCTTCACTTCTCCTGTGCAAAAGTATTGAACCTTGAGATAGCATGGCATAGTAAACAAAGAATAGTAAATGGTTAATGGAAGAGTCAGTAGTACAGAATGTTTGGAAAACAAAAATAGAACAAAAACATAGTGGGAAAAGAGTGAATGGGATAAAAAGAGGTAAATTAAGAATGTCTAGACTTAGTGAAGAACTAAAGGAACACAGATGAAGAGTCTAGTATGCCCACTTCACATGCTTCTTTTTCCATTCTGGGGAGGTAAGGACATCCCATCCTCAAAAGAGATTTATGCTTTTGTAAACAGGAAAATTAAATGCTATCTTCAAATTCTACGTATGCAAACTTGCCATGCATGTGGTAAGTTTCCAAATAAAGAATGTTATATATGCCTAAATATGCAAACTAAATAAATATCATAATTATAAGAGAGTTTAAAATATCCCCACTTAGAAAGTGTGCAGTTTCATGTAAACAACTACAGGAAATACCAGACAGAAACAGAATGAGACCAATTATGATGAACACAATTCCAAATGGGGCAGAGCGACTTTCTACACGTGTGCAATTGAATGCAGCAGAGCCCAACCAGACCCCAGGGCTCAAATAGGAACTTCATTAGGGAAAATTAAGAACCATACACAATGCTGATAAATCTTGCAATAATAATCTGCCTAAGGACCGACCACAAACGGAACACAAACAAATAAAACTATATCCTGGAAAGAACAGATGAATGAAAACAAAGATAATGATGTGCAATAAAACCGAGAGAAAAATGGAATCGAAAGCAAATCTTGGTCTTCCTGTCTTTCCTCCCTCCCATTCTGCCTTCCCCCAGGATTCTAATGAGTTGTTGATTATCTCCTATTAAAGATCAACAACAGAAAAGCTTAGAAACATGAAAAATAATTACAGCATAAGACTAAGTACAGATAATTATGAAATGGCAAAATATAATTAATCATCCTTTCCCTGCCAGTGTCTTTTTTAAAGTGACGCCATAGTTATAAAATGCACAAGAACTTTAATTTTCTAAAACCCACACACGTACAATTGGCACACAAAGCTATTTGCTGACAAAATAAACTTGCGATGAGACTTACATGCAATATTCAACATACTCTTGAATGAGAGTTTGCTGTATTAGCTCCGCAGGCATAAACTATACCTGTTCAACACTTTATTTGGCATCTTTCCCTAGTTATAGCTTGTCATCAGGGATTTCAAGGTTTCGAGGCTTAAATTTAGTGCTCTTGGAAATGATTTTTTTCCCTTCAAGCCATGTATATTTATTTTCTCAAACATTTGAGACTTGAGAGAGGGTTTCTAAATCAACGTGGCGAACTATTTAAAAATGTACAACATGAAAACACCATGTCTTATATATTCCTTTTGCTACTGCCCTTTCCTACCCAACACTGAATTGAAGGGTTGCCTAAACATTGAATTGATTTGAATATACTGGCCCCATTGAAATATTTTACCACACAAAGTTGAATGGCATTGATATCGAACCTGAAGTGAGTTTGCTCACCCGTTGCACAGCAAACCAATCTCTGACACCAGGGGTAGTGGAAGAAAGTAGGAATTTTGTTATTGCACAGCACTGAGCAAGAAGAGAGGGCAGCTAATGCTGAAATCCCAAACTCTCCAAAAAGCTAAAAGAAAGGGTTTTTATTTGGGGTTTAAGGTAGGGGCGGGGGAGCATATGGCCTTGCTGGTCAGCAGCTTTCCCACCAGCCTGTATCTCTTTGCAGGGAGGAGATAGTGAATCCAGGTGCTTGTCCTTGGTGGTGTCTGTCTCCATGGAGGATAGTGGATTCTGGAGTGAGGAAGCCAGAGAGTAAGCAGGGAATGAGTGTTTTGATTTTAACTCCACATATGCTGGGTTTAATGTAGGGAAACTTATATCAGGGTTGGTATCAGCATCGTGACTTTTCTTGTAAAAGCCTTCATTCCATTTGACTAAATACCTTATCTAAGAGCTTTAAGTCTAAACATATTGCAAAATAAACTAATTAATACTGGGAACGGAATAAGGCGCTTCAAAAAATGTGTTTAGAAGCTACTAGACACTTGGCTATTGATCAATAAGTTTTGGGCTTAAACCAACCTAAGAGGAGCAAAACATTATAATGCATCACTTTACCTCTTTATGTCAAAGTAAATAATATGAAATTCCTCTGAAGAGACAAACATATTTATTCTGCTAAAATCTCAAGCAAGCAAAAATTGACCAGCAGATTTTTTTATAAACAGTGGGTAAGCCAGTAGCACTATCTTCAACTGCAGCTTCACAAAAGCCAGAGGACTATTTTTCAAATAGATCATTTTTTAATACAAACCCTTTATAAAAGTCAAGGATTGAAGTCACAGTAAACATTACCTTACCCAAGGTAATTTTATTGGTGGTGTTAAAGTGTAGGCGGTAGACCACTATTTTTTACCTGGAGAGGTCAATCCACTTAAGCAACATATACTTAGAGAGCAAACAGAGTCAATATTTTCCTGTGAGAAGAATCCTTACATCATCTTAAGCATTTAGCAAATGCTTAAGTGTTGCGTTATTTGGAAGAAATTGTCCTTGAGCTAAAAATGATTCCTGCATGCACCCCCGCAAAAGAACTTATCTCTAAAGAAACTCAGCCATGCTATGGAAAGTGTACTTCAATCTGTTGAACCCACCAGAAGTTATCCAATCTACTCTTAAGAAACAAGCAACTCATCAATGGAATGAGTGAATCTAAGGTTCTCCATCCAGGTGTTGATGAATGTGCAGTATAAACACTGGTTTTACTTAGTACAATGGACTTCTCTGTGGCAATTATCAGGAAAACTAGGCTACAGGTTTCATTCTTATTAGTATTTCAATTTTGGTTTTCTTGTTTACTATAGTAAGAGGATATGCATTAATTTTTTTCCTAATTGTTGATCCAAATTGCTAAGGATTATATTAAAAACAAGGGATAAATTAAAAGAAAAAATATAATTTTTGTGAAAAAATTGCCATCAGGATCCCTTCTGTGTATCAGTTAATGCTTCTGGATGCAAGAAACAGAATATGCCCCAAAGGAAGTGATTTAAAAATACAGACAATACAACTTAATAAACTGCCAATGGCTAAATAGTTCCAGAATGGTTGCAAGGAATGAGATGGCAACAAAATAAATGTAATTAGTTGTGGAATAATTTTGCTCAAATCATACCCACTCTTTCTAATTAAATTTTTTGAAGAAAAATATGGAATAGAGTTTTAAAGTTATTTTTTCATTTAGTGATATGGTCAAACAAAGGAGACAATCTGTGGTGCTAATTATCTTTCAAGAATTGTGCTTTTCACAGATTTTGAAAAATTCCAATGAACATAAATATCTTGAGATCTTTCCAGATTTATGTGAACCATCAGACATTTTATGAAAAATGGAGTCAGTGGGCTACCTAATAGGAGAGGCAAGAAATAATAATAAAGTGTATAATACGGATAACCTAGTAGTTCTCAAAATATCTTTGCAGTACCCTGGGTGTTCTCAAGGCATTTTCAGAGAGAGTGTGAGGTCAACACTATTTTCATAATAATACTAAGATATCATTTGTCTTTTTCACTGGGTTGATATTTGCAATGATGGTCAAATGTAGAGATGGACCAGACTGCAACTCCTTTAGCACCAATCAAATTAGTAGCACGAAACCATACTAGTAGCCATTGCATTCATCACTGTATCCATCGTACCGGTTTGCTAGGGCTACCACAGCAAAGTACCACAGACTATGTGGCTGAAAAACCAGAAACTTATTTCCTCACAGTTCTGGAGACTAGAAGTCCAAGATCAAAGTGTCAGCAGGGTTGGTTTCTTCTGAGGCCTCTCTCTTTGACTTGTGGATAGCTGATTTCTTCTTGTATCTTTCCGTGGTCTTCCCTTCTGTCCTAATCTCCTCTTCTTATGAAGACAATGGTCATATTGGTTTAGGGCCCACCTAATGGCCTCATTTTTAACTTAATTACCTCTTTAAAAACTCTATCTCCAAATACAGTCACATTCTGAGGTACTGGACTTTAGGAATTCACCACATGAATTTTAGGGAGACAGAATTCAGCCCATAACATTCACCATCACAGACTTCTTGTTAAAAAACATAGGAATATTCTGATGAAGCAATAAAAAATATTAATTTTATTAAATCTCAACTCCTGAGTCCATGTCTTTTTAATATTCTGTGTGGTGAAGTAGATCAGAAGTACGCATAAAGCATTTCTGCTCCCACCAACATATGAATGGGAGCCCCAAGATAAAACATTGTGGAATTGAACTATCCATTTTTTTAAATAGAACATATTTACTTAAAATAACTACTAACAGACAAATGATGGCTATTCAGATTTGAGTACTTGACAGATTCTTCTTTCAGAAATGAAAGAAGGGCGCCTGACACTTCAAACAAAATACCTGAGAGTATTACTAATATAAACTTTGAGCTTTCAAGCAAAAAAATTAGAATCTTTGAAAACTTGTACGTGCCATCATGAACTTGACAACTTCCTAATGCGTAATGACTTTTCTGGTAAGACTGTTAATGACATTGACATATATGACTTTTTGATATTACATAACATAATGAGCCAACAATTGGAAGAGCTGCATAACTCAATGAGTCAATATTTTCAGAATGGCCAATGCATGATATTTAAAATCTTTCGTAGACAAAGGATCTATTTAAAATGTATGATAGGCTAATGAATTTTAATGTAACAGAGTTTTAAAAGTTCATTGATGTGGTTTTAAATTTTACATTGCAACTTAATTTCATGAAATTCTACTTGTTGAGTTTTACATAGTATCAAAAGAAGAGTATCCACCATTATTTGGAAAGACTATTAAAATGCTCCTTCCTTTTCCAACTACATCTCTATACAAGGCAGGATATACTTCAATCAAAACAACATGTCTCAACAGATTAAATGTAGAAGTATATATAAAAATCTATCAGTCTTCAGGACCGGCCTGGCAGGTAGTGTAGTGGTTAAGTTTGCACGCTCTGCTTGGGTTTGCAGATTCAGATCCCCAGTGTCCACCTATATCACTCATCATGCCATGCTGTGGTGGCAACCCACATACAAAATAAAGGAAGATTGGCACAGATGCTAGCTCAGGGCCAATCTTCCACATGAAAAAGAAAAAAAAATCTATCTGTCTTCTATTAAGCTAGACAGAGATATGTTATATAAAGTGTTTACTATTATTATTTGAAAATATATTTTAAAACTCTTCCATTAAATTTCTACTACAGGAAGTACCCATAGTTATAACCCACATAAACAAAAGTTCTTTGAGGTCTCTAAACTTTTAAGAGTGTAAAGCAGCTGTTTCCAATAACGCTGTCTGCAATCATGGGAATGTTCTTTCTCTGTTGTGTCCAATGTGGTAGCTACTATTCACACGTAGCTATTGAGCTCCTGACTTGTGTTAGTGTGATTGAGAAACTGAATTTTTTATTTTATTTAATGTCAATGTAATAGCACGTGTAGCTAGTAGCTATCTACTGGATAGCACAGGAAAAAGCATCCTGAGACCAATCAGATGGAGAACCACTGGAATAAACCACTGTGGGAGTTTCTAGTTCATTCATTAACTCAATTCTATTTGTTGTGCAATTGTGAACGTTAGTTTCATATGTCAACTTGACTAGGCTAAGGGATGCCCAGATAGCTGGTAAAACATTATGTCTGGGAGTGTCTTTGAGGGTGTTTCCAGATAAGATTAGCATTTGAATCAGTAGATTGAGTGAAGAAGACTGCCCTCGACAAGGTGAGTGGATATCATCTAGTCCATTGAGGGCCTGAATAGAACAAAAATGTGGAGGGGGAGTGAATTTCGCTCTCTCTGCTTGAGCTGAGACAGCATCTTATCCTGTCCTTGGATATTACCACACCTGGTTCTCGGAGTTTTAGACTCAGACTGGGACTTATAACACTGGCCTCCAGATTCTCAGGCCTTCTGACCCAGAGTGAATTACACCACTGGCATTCCTGTTTTCCAGCTTGCAGATGGCAGATCATGGCACTTCTTGGCTTACATAACTATGTGAGCCAATTCCTATAATAAATCTCATATATATATATACCTTATTGGTTCTGTTTCTCTGGAGAACCCTGACTAATACAGTAACATCATGTGCCAAGTCCTGACTCAGGTGCTCAAGGCAAAAATAGACCACGTACTTGCTCTTATGCAATTTACATACTGGTAAAATATCAGCTTTGAACCAATGATGAAGGAAAGTAATATGGTGTTATGGAAGTTTCTAATTGGGGAATTTGACATAATCATGGGGGTGTGGTAGAGATCGTCATGCTAATTAAACTTCCATCAGTCTCCGTGTCCCAGCTGCCTTACACTTAAGTTGGGCACGTGACAAATTCTGTGAATAGGAAATGATATTTGTCACTTCCAAGCACAAATAGAGAAGAGCAGGTGTGCCTGACTCTCGAAGGATTCTTCTTCTGCCAAGGCAATGAGGGAAGCTTGTATTTCCAGGGTGCAGTTAGAAGGTTCTGGAGATCCCGGAGACCTGAATTGCTCACTGAATTGGAATAGATTCCAATGATGAGCTCGTGCTGTCAGTGAGCAGGATCAGCTGTACTGTTTGTAGGGCCTAATGAAAATGTAAATGTACTGAACGCCATTGAATTGTACACTGAAAAATGGTAAAATTCATATTAAGTATATTTTACCACAATTTAAAAAAAAAAACCTTAAGAATATCAAGATGATTAGAACAGAGCCTTAAACAGAACTTTGGCCCTTCTGAGAATGGAGGCCTTCTATGACTGCATCAACTGCATGACTATGAAGCTGGCCTTGTTAGTAACAAATACACCTTTGTTGTATTAAGCCACTGGGATTTCGGTGTTAGTGATTATCACAGCATAACCTGATGTATCTCGCCTAATAAAGAGTTAATGAAGGCTTCCCTAAACAAGTGATTTTCTAAGCTAATATCCAAAGGCTAAATAGGAACTAGCAAAGTGAACAGAAGAGAAGGATTCCTCAAGAAGAAGGAATGGCATATGGGAACACCGTTTGTCAGAAGAGATTATTACAAACACAATATAGCGATACCCCATTTGCAGGATATTTCAATTTGCCCCTCCAAAACACTCTTCACCATCTAGCTGTCCGCCACAGTAGCTGATCCGTTTAGGCGACAACAATGGACTCCCTCAACTTTGGCTTGTAGTTAGATTTGGCCACTGGGGAGCCCTGACCAAATAAACAAGCAAAGAAACTGAAGGGAGGATAAAGAAGTCAAGACATTCATTTCTCTGGCTTCCTCCCTGTGGGGTTGCCTTAGGCAATGTCCTTCCACTAAAGGCTGTGGTTTCTTTCAGGTCTTCTCTAAAGGGAGTCTCTCTTCGCAGGTTCCATAACCACTCCCATCCCACAATCCCTTTGGTCCTCAGGGTGATAGCACTTTTGGGTGTCGTTTCAATCTGTTTCACTCAAATATTTGTAAGCACTTCCTTTATCGAGCCCTCACTGAAATATTTTGTTGTAAGAGTTGCCATATTGTTTTCCTTTGGGTCCAGTATGATGATGCCAGTATCAGAGAGCACAAGAGTGAGTATGGGTTGAAATGTGGTTAGAAAGCAATGTAGGGGTCAGGAAATCCAGGTCCATGTGGATATGCTAAGCAATTTTGTCTGTCATTTTTTGAGAGAAGCCACTGAAGGACAGGCTGGAGGCATGTTATAAATGTGGTACATTTGTCAGAAGAAAACTACTATTGCATATTACTTTTGAAGCAAGATATAACATAGACTCTGTTCCAGAGGATATATTAATCCTTGGACTCTACAAGTTTAAATTCATTTTTTCTCAAAGTCAATCGCAGAACTCTTGGCTTTACTCTGTAGAGCCACGGTACACACGAGTGAAAGAAGAATGTAACCAACTCAGTTGCCTTGTCTGTAGGGGGACAAATGTGCATAATCAGTCTAAGAGGGCAACCCCAGAGGTAAGAGAGCACATGCTTTTAGGTTTTAATCGTCTCTAAGCTCTAGGTAATTGCCCATAATTTCAGGGTAAATCTCACTTGCATTACCTAGTTTATATTTTTCTCACTCCTGTAAAAAAATTCACATCATACTTTTTTTATAGTTAGAAAAAGAGTTATTACAGCTACAGTTAAACCATAGGTTTGTACTTCATTGTGACTAATAATGGTACCTAATTAAAATACTCTAGTTAGCTGGAATAATAGGTTGCCATATGGAACAATGTATGAGAATAAAGGAAAATCATGTTATCTATTCATGTCCAATCATCTCCACTTACTAAGCCCAGAAATATTTGTTTCATTCTCATCAAATTTGTGCTTTAGAAAAAGTTGTGTGCTGTAGACCATCTTGCTAGGAACTGAATTGTACCCCATCCCGCAAATCATACTTTGGAGCCCTAACTCCCAATATGACTGTGTTCAGAGATAGGGCCTTCAGGAGGTAATCAAAGCTAAAGGAGGTCATAAGGGTGAGGCCCTAATCCAATAGGACTGGAAATCTTATAAAAAGAGAGGAGAGAGGCATGCCACAGAGGAAAGGCCAGGTGAGGAAACAGTACAAAGGAGGCTGTCTGCAAGCCAGGAAGAGATCTCTCACGAGACATGGACCTTGCTGGACCTTGATCTGGGACTTCTAGCCTCCAAGACTGTGAGAAAATAAATTTCTATTGTTTAAACCACCCAGTCTGTGGGATTTGTTATGGCAGCCACAACTGACTAATACAGATTTTGGTACTGAGAAGTGGAGTACCACTGTAACAAATACCTAAAAACATGGAAGTGTTTTTGGAAATGGGTAATGGGTAGAGACTGGAAATTTGAGGTGTGTGCGAGAAAAAGATTGCAGTGAATCTTGCCAGGGGGCCTGGAGGGCTGAACATCAAGGCAAGCGAATTATTTCTGAGCCTTAAGATCTCATGAAATTTGCCTTCCTAGGTTTTGGACTAGTTTAGGGCCTGTCACGTGTTTTTTCTTTCCAACTTCTACCTTCTGGAACCGGAATATCTACGCTATGCCTGTCCCACCACTGTATTTGGAAGCACATACTAGTCTAGTTTCACAGGTTCACAGCTGGAGAGGAATTTTCCTTCAGGATGACTCTTACCTTGAGTCTCATCTGTACCTGATTCAGATGATATTGAGATGAGACTTTGGACTTTAGACTTTAGATTGATGCTGCAATGAGTTAAGACTTTTGTGGCCGTTGGGGTGGATTGAATGTTTTTTGCCCGTGAGAAGGAAATGAATTTTAAGCTGTGGGCTGAATTCTCACCCAAAATTCATATGTTGATGTCCTAACTTTACTATGTGAGTATTCGGAGATAAGGCATTTAGAAGGTAATTAAGATTAAATAAGGTCTTATGGGTGGGGCCCTCACCTGATAGGATTTTTGGCCTTATAATAAGAGGAAGGGATCTCCCTCCCTCTCTCCCTCCCTCCTTCCCCCTCCCCCTCTACCCCCTCTCCTCACTTCCTCTCTCCCTCTCTCCCCATCTCCCTTTCTCTCCTTCTCTCTCTCTCTTCCTCTGTCCACATGCCCCAGAGGAAAGGCCACTTGATGCAGCAAGAAGGCAGCTAACTGCAAGTCAGGAAGAGAGCTCTCAGCGGGAACCAAATCTGCCAGCACCTTGACCCGACACTTCCAGCCTCCAGAACTGTAAGAAAACAAATTTCTGTTTTTTAATCCACCCAGTCTGTGGCGTTTTGTTATGGCAGCCTGAACTGGCTAATACAAACCTCATTTTAAAACTTTAGAAAAGAGAAAGAGAAAAAATCTCCCTCTCCCTTACTTTTGTGGGGACTTGAAATTGGCCACCCCAAGATATGTCTCTTTGGCATCAGGATTATTTGAGGCTGATTGCTTTTGATAAACTGGGACAGGGAAGGAGGCTCTGAGGAATGGAACTTGCCCTTCCTTAGGACACCTTTACATTTGTAAGGTAAATCTCTATCTGTAAAAGGTGCCTCCCTCGCTGTACCAGGAAGAAGAAAGGAGATGACCTTCTTTCTAGAAACTCTTAATCAATACCAAAGGCAAGGACTTAAATCTGCATTTTATTGTGCTAGTCTGGTAACCTCCTGTAACTGACTTCCCTCCCCCTCCCAACATGGGCATTTCTTTAAGGATTAAGCATCTTTCCTTAGGCTAGGAACTGATTGCTGGCTCACCTGTGACCGCCCAGCTCCAGACAATCGACTTGCCTCCTGCTACTCCCACCGAGACAGCAGACCACTGCCTGCTGTGTCCATCAAGCGCTGGGCCGACAGGGCAAACTTGTGACTATTGTGGGAGGGACATTTCAATCACATGTGAAACACCCTGTTTGGGGGGATATAACCACTATGTGTACCCCACTTCTTCAGTGCCCTTTCTTCCTTCGGGAAGAAAGGCCCCAGGCCATGGTTCCTCATAAAGCGTTGTTTAATTTTCTCTTGCTATTCTGTCTCATGTGAATTTAATTCGTTCTCCGGCCAGATGAACCCCCATTTGGGAAGAGGAAATGTCCTCCTCCCCTACACCTTATCACACCATATGTAGCTTTTGTCTTTTTTTAAAAAAAAAAAAAACAACCTGAATCTATATCAGTTTACATCATAAGCCTAGATTTGGGGGAAAGGGTGAAGCATGAATAAAATAATGTAACTCCCTGGCACCACTACTCTCTCCTGTTTTTTGAGCCAGATGGTTAATGGTGTCAGACTTTCCGTGAAGATTATTGTTATCACATGAATTGTTTGGCAGTAGCTTTTCTTCCCCTCCACCAGTTGCCAGGGCAACTTGAGTATTGATTGCTGTCTTTTTGCCTCTCTTAGTTCCCTTTGCTCTATCTTCCTAATTTGCTGAGATATGTTCAGAGGAAGTGATACGTATGTGGCAGGGTAGGGGTGTGCGTGTGTATATATGAGAGTGAGATACTTTTTCACATGTACTCATCTGACCTATCTTGGTTTATTTGGTTTTTTCCCTGTACAACTGGTAGACCTTGTAAATTCTCTAACAGAAACTGATCTGGCTTTCACTGTGTTTTCTAGGATTATCCTTGGGCTTACAAGGCACGTGGCATGCTAGGACCGTGAGGCAGGGTACAAATCAGCTGTAGGAAAGGATAGGTTCCTCTTTGTCCATCAAACTGTAAGTCCTAGATTTAACTGCAAACAAGAGATATGTTTTGTTTCTTGAAGAAACAAACTGGCTGCTAGCAGTGTTATTGGTTGTGCTTTCATTATTCCTCACGCGCTCATTAAGGTATCCAGAGGAATGAGTGTAGGCTTGGAAGTCAAAGAAACTTCTAGCTCTGGTTCTGCCAATAACTGGCTGGACCATCTTAAACATTGTCATTTAGCCTTTCTTGGCCTCACTGATGCCTTAAACATTTTTCAAGGACCCACTGTATGTCAGGTGCAGTGCAGCGATGAAGAAAGAAAAATAAACAAAAATTAAAAAACAAACTGAAAAAAACTTAAAAGCTCCAAAGTCCCAGAGGAACTTAAAATCCTGTTAAAGGAGCAAAGTTGTGTCAGGGGGTCCTAGCTGACATTGACCTTGGAAACACAGCCTGCCTGTGTGCAAAATGTGTGGTCAGTGACCACTATGCCAGATGGCCAAAATATGTGCACTGTTTAGTAGCAATAAAAAAAGAGGATAAAAGATTTCTGCTCGAGTCACAGGGCGAAACAAGAGAGAGGAGGGGCATGGAGGAGAAGCTAGGCTGTACTGGCCTGTGGTCTCCCACATGACCACAGGACTGAATTTGAGCTGCAACCTGAAGAAGCGTCAGACACTAAAGCAGATGCTGCTGCTTTCACCTAAGCCCATCATCATGTAATTCTGTCAGTTTAGTGGTTTCACAGCTTTGGGCTGCCCTAGATTTCTGTACCCAGAGCAGGCTATCCTTCTCCTAGGAGGAGGGAGCCTGTGTGGCAAGTAGAGCAGAGGGCTGTGATACTCTGATCCAACTGATGCTCAGCGGACAGAAAAGGTCACCAGTAGAGGCCTGAGGATGGGCCTCTCAGCCTTGCATACATGTGATGTCCACAATATTTGAGAAGGGGGTGGGTTGTCCTTGCAGGCACTTCTTGTCTTTGCAGGATCATGAATGCAGAGGAACGGAGGTATAAAATGAATATTGATGCTAATACAACCTCAGAGTCCATGGAACCTGAATGGAGACATGCAGGTTATACAAAATTATGATTAACATATAAGAATTGTGTAATAAAAACGGGTACATATAGCTATGAAGATACATAAAGGTGTGGAATTATTAACTCATGGAGGATTTGAGTGAGGATTCAACAGAAAAGGCTGGAGTTCATCATTTTCTTGAAGGTAGAATAACACATTTCATCTAGGAAAAGAAGAGGTCTTTTCATTTTAAAAGGGCCAGTGTAGGAAAAAACATGGAAAAATAATGATGGCACTCTAAGAGAATGTATCAATTAGGAACGTCATTCTTGCAAGTAATGGAAAACTCAATGATAGTAGTTTAAACAAAGAAAACTTTGTCGCCTAACAGGAAAACTCACAATAGATAGTTGCTGGATATGGTTCAGGGAATCAATTACGCCGTTCCTTCATGGTTGCAAGGTGGCTGCTGTAGCTCAAGACAGCACACATATACTTCAAGTCAAGAGGAAGAGGAAAGACAAAATGGCCATACCAGCCATCCTATTTTACCTGGAAAGATAGAACTTTGCTAGAACCCTTCTTCCCTTCTCCTATGACTTAAGCGAGATTTCAGCCTGGATGTATCACATCTCCCCTACCCCACCCGACCCTGTATCAAGGAGGAGCAATGGGGTGAGCAAAGCACCTCGTGGTAGAAAGTTCTGTTCAAGTCCTGACTGTCACAGAGGAGCTGTGAGGCTGTGTGCAGCTTGGTCTCCAGGCTGGTGTCATGGAGGAAAAGCTAAAATAATAGAATTGAACTCATAAAATGCTAGAATTCCTTCTATTTCTATGATTATTTGTTGATTGTTTTTCCTTCAGCTCCTCCACGCATGTGTAGATACCACGGCTATATTTTTTAAGGACTGATAGAATGACATTTAATGGGGGAAAAAATCAAGGCAAAAAAACTTCCTTTATTAGGAGATATATAGATCTCTAAGTTAGCTAGATTTATAGTTTTTGTGCAGCTAACGATTTTTGCTATAAAGGAACCTATTAAACAATACCCTCTTAGTTTGGGGTCCTACAGTTCTATGAATTCACTCTTTCTTATTTCATTGTCAAAAGTTTTGAAGTCTTAGGTTTTCAGGTAATTCTCTTGTTTCCCCCAGAGCACATTTCTGCCCATTAAGCTTGGAGCTGCAGCCTTCCTGTTCCTAGTCACAGATATCTATAAATGTCTTTCAGGCATGACTGTGCTTATAAGAATGAGGAGGTTTTGCAGTTGGGTTCAGGAAAGTAATGACCTCTCTGTCATTTATCATCAATAAGCCCTTGACAATAGCATCTGTAGGCACACTACTGGACACAGATGCCAGGCTCGGCTACTCTACCAGCATCAGGCTCTGTTGTTTATTGCTCTTCTTGGATCATTTCCTTTATTTAATTTTGGCAAGTTACCAAAGACAAAGAAGATATTTGCTGCTGTTGTGGCTGAGATCAGCCCACTTGTCAAACAAACTGATTGTGAGATTTGGGGGGAAACTTCTCACTGCCGGGGACTAAAGACAACAGTGTTCACTGATGGAGGAAATCTTTATTACTGTGAGTGCAGAGCATGCTGTTGTTACAGGAGAGCTGTGACATTTTTCTAACTGGATTGCATCTGCACTTTTAAAAGACAGACAACCAGAGTATCACTGGAGATAATAGGATCTGGGACTGGAAAGCCTTCATATTTTATTAGGGCTACATTGATCCCATCTCTTTAAGTCGCTGGAGTGTTATTTCACATTCCACTGTCTGCATAACTGTATTGCCTTTGTTTCTCAGTTCCATTTAAAATTTCTTGGCATATCAAGGCTAGTGAATGTCAGTGAAGATAACTATCAACATGTGAAAACTTCCAACTACAGGAACATGGAGCTCTTGAAAAAACTTAAATGGGCAGGTCTTTCTATAATAAGTGGGAGCCGAGGGAGGACAAATTAACTCCAGCCACTGCATGTGTATGTCAGATTTCGTTTGAGTTTTGACTGTGCATAGACATAGACATTCAACACAGATGGTCAAGGAACTGGAGTGCATTCCAATGAATAATAAGGCTACATAAACTAAATGAGAGACAAATACCCTACATCACAGAGAACTTTTATATCAACTAGACGCAAAATCAGGTAGGAACCAGGGAAAGGATGTAACCCGGATTGGAACTATGAGGAAAGCCTACGATGAGGACTTAATTTAGTAATTTTCTTAGAACTCTGTTCCAGTTGTCCATTGTTGCATAACAAACCAAGACAACCTTAGTGGGTTTAAGCAACATTTTACTATTACCTTTACTGGTTTTGTGAATCTCCTATGAGATTGCAGTCAAATGTCGGGAGGGTCTGGATTCTTTTGAAGGCTCAACTAGTTGGACGTACAATCGCAACTGTATCATCTGTGTGAGAGGGCACAGCTTAGGCATCTTTTTCTCCATGACACTTCCTCACATGACTAACTTGAACTTCCAAAGCATGTGGCAGTCGAAGGTAGCAGCTTTCCCAGGAGCAAGTGTTCCAAGAGATGAAGACAGAAACTACAAGAGTTCTCATGAGCTAGCATCAGAAGTCAGACAGTATTATTTCTGTCACGTATTATTTGTTAGAAGTGAATCACAGGAGTCAGCCCAGATTGAAGGGAAAGGAACTATACAGGAGCGTGAATATTGGAAGGCTCAGTCCTCTGATGTCCATCTTTAGAGAATAGCTACCAGAATCTTTTTAGTTCACCACCTAAGTGGATTTATATAGCTTACTATGTGCCAAACACTACACTAAGTACTTTTAAATGGGTTTTCTCTTTTAATTTTTAATTTTTGGTTTTTTTTTGGTGAGGAAGATTTGCCCTGAGCTAACATCTGTACAAATCTTCCTCTATTTTGTATGTGGGATGCCACCACAGCATGGCTTGATGATCAGTGCGTAGGTCTGCATCTGGGATCCTATCTGGTGAACAACAGGTTACCAAAGTGGAGCACACGAACTTAACCGCTATGCTACGGTACTATAATCTTCATTTCATAGATAAATTAATTAATTCAAATATTTATTGATGGCCTCTCTGTGGCAGACTGTGGTAGAAAGATTTCTAAGATGGTTTCCATGGTCTGTGTCCCAGCGTGTTACTCTTGTAACTATGTTACCTTGCAAAAGGGATTTGCAGATTTAATTAAGTTTCCTAAACAGTTGACCTTTCTACAGGGAGATGTTAACTCCAACTACTTGGTGTTTACATCAGATTTAATTTGAGTTTCGACTGTACATAGACATAGACATTCATTACAGATGGCCCAAGAACTAAATGTTGTTCCAATGAGCAATAAGTCTTCATAAACCAAATGAGAGGCAAATACCCTACAACACAGAGAGACTAAATATCAACCAGACTCAAAATCACATAAGAACTGTGTTCCTATATAATGGGTGAGCTTAACCTAATCTCATAAACCTTTTAAGAGCTGAGAATTTTCTCCTGCTGGTAGCAGAAGGGAAAGTCAGAGATATGAAGCACATGAAGGATTCAAAGAGTCACTGCTGACCTTGAAGATAGAGGGCGCCATGTACAAAGGCCACAGAATGGCCTTTAGGAGCCTGGTCAACAGCCAGCACTTGCAAGGAGCTATATTCTGCCAATAACCTGAATGAAATTTGAAGCAGGAGTCTCCAGATGAGGTTCAGCCTGGCTGACACTTTGATTTTGGCCTTGTAAACGTAACCGGAGAACCCAACTGAGCCTTCCTGGGTTTCTGACCTATAGAACTTGAGCTAATAAGTGAGCATGGTTTTAAGTCACTAAATTGTGATAATTTGTTATGCAGCAATAGAAAACAAATTTGGTACCTGAGGAAATTTTCTTGATACCACACCTTTGCTTGACCTCCATTCTTTCCAAGTTTTCTCCCTCTACTTCTGTGCCAATTTTTTCAGTAAATTCTTTCTAATAACTTCATTTCACATAGACTTTGTCTCAGAACATAATTCTAGGGAATCCAGTCTAACATAGTTGTTAACAGAAGTGGTTTAGAAAATAGATGATCAGAATTGGAATTCTGGAGTGGGGTCACTTACCAGCCAGATGGCAACAGGGGTGTAATTATTGGTGAAAATTGGATGGATGTTAAATCCTGGCACAATACTGCCTTACAATTGCCAAGACCTTCCTCTGTAGTAAATTGAGATGAGATGAAGGTGAAAGAGGTTATATTGGCTTAGGCAATATTTCTAGCATTCAATAGGAAGTAGGAATGGTTATATTAATAATTGTGGAATTGATTGTTTTTTTGCTAGTTGTCACTGATGAGCTAAAGAAAGAAACTGACAAACTCAGGTCCATCAGTGACCAACTGAAGGCATGATGTGAAAATGAAAAGTCTTCCGTGGCAGCACTAACAGGGCCTCTCATCATCTGTAGCCAGGAAGTGAACCATGCAGAGAATCAGGCCCGGAACCCAAGGGTGAGTCTAGCAGAGCTACAAAGAACCATGAATTCATAGCCTTGGGAAGTCTCTACTCTAAAGTCAAAGAGAGAGTGAGATCTTATGATCTACTATAGAGATATTTGGGTGAATGTGCTTGAATTCATTGAATCTAAGTTTACATTGAACGCTCTGTGTCTGCAGAAGCAGCTACTTACAATTGTTTGAGGATAGGAACATCTCCTTTCCTAAAGACCATGTAGAGGGATCTCTTTGTCTGAGACCATACTGAAATCTCCCTTGAAGAGTACCCCTTTTGGCTAGGACACGATAGCTATGGTCAAGTCTTAGGATGCCCCAACTTGGAAGTACTGACTCTGCTAAGGGAGGATAGGGGTTATTCACCAAAGGAACCATAAGAACTGGGTAGCGTGTAGCAGCTAGAATCAAGAAAACTTGACTAGGAGCTGATTTGAGGCTACTGGACAAAGTAAGTTGTATATAAAGCTAGATTGGGAGGATTGGATGATATGGGACCTCTGTCCCATATTTCAGATTCAACACCCTAGCAAGGGCTTGGTCTTAATGTGTTGTTGGGGTGGCTCCTGGAAGGAAGGAAATAGTGATGGTCCACATTAAAGTACCTGGAGATGACAGAACTACATTTGGCGGAACGTTGAGGAAGGAACAAAAATACTCAGAGAGATAGATATGCAAGAATAGATCTATTATGTTAGCCCCCAAAACCCAGCAATTAGCCATTTCCTGGGACGGCCCCAAGGACACTTCTTTTATGAAGAAAAGCACTTAGTAAAGAGGAACTGGCAATATGGAAGCTCAGAGGTGGAGTGATGGCTATCCACTGGAGGCCAATATTAATAATAGGAAATGCTGTTGTGAAACTGCACCCCCTGGTTTGGGGATGATAAGATTACAGAATAGCAGAGGCCAGGTGGTAGAATTTCACCATTGGACACAGAATGAGTGTATTTACTACTATGGCTAGTAAGGTTGGAATGGAAACCACAGAGTAGATGAGAATACACCATGGTATTGTCAAGAATCAGATAAATGGACAACCAAAAGGGTATAACTTAATATATACAATCAAAAAAGATTGAAGACAGATGAACTAGTATTAGCCACCCCAGTGGAAAATCATTATTCCTCTTCTAGTTTCCAGACCTGAGCTTGATTGAGAAAGATGCAGGTGTGTTTAAGGAAGGACCTGCAATGCTACAGCACTTCACCCATTCCTTCCCTCAAAGGAATCTATGAACATTCGCATAGAGGTTCTATCCAGAATTTTTGAAAGTTGTTGGTTACAAAGCCCAAGCTAACATGAGACCAAGAACCCAAAATCCCATTGTGGTCACCCACTATAGTGGATGCCAGGTGAAAAATGGAGTCCTTGCTGATTCCAGAGGAAACACAGACTCATCTTTTGGTCACTTCCCAGCCCCTGAGATTTAATTGAGATGAATACACTTACAGCTACAGCAGATAATAATTAATATACGTTCCAGTCTTGATCAGAGCTATTTTAACTCTCCTGTTCTAGGTCATGATGTGGTCCAGGGGGATCTTGATGATCTGGCCATTCCTACCGCATTGCAGCCCTGCACATAAGGCGGTCCTGAAATACGGTGGCAAGAAAAAATTCTCCCAGCGGGCAAAGCTTGCATAGTGCATCTAGTCTTCTATTTCACATGGAGAAAGAAGTTACCTGTGATAAGGATTCCTGGCCAGTGGTAAATGGCTTGGCTGTTGATCAGTGGCTTGGAAAGAGCCAGATTGGAAGAGAAAGTCTAGAGAAAAGGCACATGGATGGACTCACGGGAGTGGGCAGATGTGTGCAGACCTTTGTGATCCTACACTAATGCCAACCAGAGAAAATCCATTGTATAGGAGGCACTAAACAAGCAGGTGCATCCTTGGTGATCTCAACCCTTGTTTTAATGATGAACAGACCATAGCCAAACAAGGGCACGGTACCAAGGGCTCACTTGAAGTATAAAGATCTGGGTCACCCCACTATTTAATTAACCCAGAGCAGCAGAAGTGTTGCCCAAGGGTAAGAGAAAGGAGGCAGGTAATGACTATCACCTAAGCCTCAGGACCAACTACAGAAGTGGAGGCCGTGGCTTTACCCACTAATCTTTCTTTTGGATCTTTATTTTTTTCTAGAAATGTTACCAGGCACCATTCTGAAGAATCAGTACAGTGAATTTAATGTGAAAGTTGAATGAATTTCACCATTGAAATGGATGGATTGTGGCAGACACTGTCGGTGCTTCACACACATTCCCTGAGATCACTTTCCCAGTTTCATTCACTCTGATTCCAACAGCCAAAACCTGCATCTCTTGCTCTTAGGGCTGTTCTCCGGATGTTGAGCTTACTCCACTCACACAAATAGAGTGGAAAATGCCTCAGAACTATGTCCCTCCAGGCACAGCCTTTAAAGAATAATTATGGTATGAGGGTATGAATTCTCAAGTCTCTTACACCTTAATCTAGGCGACTCTAAGGGTGATGTACTCTGTCTATAGACTAGCCTTTTGAGATTGAGCTAAGATTACTGTCTGTAGGATTTTGCTTATCACATCTATGCTTGGTCTGCTTCCATTCTCAGTACACCTTCGCTTGAATTTTAGACATACTTCACTCTGCCCCAGTCAGGTGGAAGCAATTCTCTCTTCTCATGGTGTTCAGGGTCAAATAACACAGCCAGTATTATTCTGCTGAAACCAGACTATGGTAAATATTTAGGACTTTATTCTTAGTGAGACAGAATGCCATTGCAGAATTTTCAGCAGTGGAAAGACATAATTTTATTTTTGGATATTTTGTGAAACAATGTCTCTACAGGACAAGAATGGAATCAAGGAGACCACTGCAGGTAAGACACAGTGATAGTTTGGGTGAGGATGATAGCATTGGAGGTTTATAAAAAGTAGTCAAACTCTAGATATATTTTGAAAGTAGAGTTCATATTTGTTGGTTAATTGAATGTGCACCTGAGAAAAAGAAAGAAGTCAAGAATAACCCCAAGATATTGGCCTGGATAATTGAAAGAAAGGAATTGCCAGTTAGTGAGAAGAAGGTAGAAACAGAGTTTTTTATGCATAGTAATGCAACTGTAGATAAGCCAAAAGCAGATCAATCTTAGCATTGTAAAAGGATCTAAGATGTTTCTTCTCTCTTTTTCTTCTTTCATTTAGAGCAAAATAATTCCTAGAACATCCAGCTTCTATGCTTCTGTATATCTTCGCAGCCCATTCCTATTCCCATTCAAACCAAATTCAACACCACTTTTGTGAAGCCTTTTAAGGAAAGGTCTCACCTCATCCCCAACTCTCCTTGGGCTGTATCAGGTTTAGAGATGCAGACTCTGGAGTTATACTGAATTCAAAATTTGGCTTGATTGCTAACTTGCTTGGGTAAGTCACAAAAACTTTAAAACAACTCATCTGTAAAAAAGAGATAATAATAATACCTGTGTCATGGCATTAAATAAGAAATAAGAAAATAAGACGCTAGGTTTAAATGATTTATGCTATTGTATTCCGGTAAGTGTTTAACAACTGGATATCCAGGTTAAAAAAAAAAAAAGCGGTCTGATTTGTAGCATCGTGATGTCACTGAAAGAAAAGTTGAATGGATGTGCACCAGACTGGCTCTTGTGTACAGTTAAAAGCTGGGTCGAGCACACCACTGGATTTGGCACAATGCCTTACATATGTGTTCATAAATACTAGCTATTAGTGTTACTATTCATGCATATATAACACTTAGGATCCTCTATCACATTGTATGTTTATGTGTCAGTCTTTCTTCCTATGTTATATAACCTCTTAAGGGCAGGGATCATGATGATATAGCTTGGAAAACCTAACAAGATATTCTGACCTCTTTCATTTCGTCCTTCTCACCCCACTTCAGGAATAAAGATCCATGTCTTTATTATTATGTGTGGATATGACCATCCTTTTACCTCCATCTCTCCCAAGGCTGAACTGGCTAAATCATCTTTGCTACTTCCATTGACTCATTTCTTGTTTTTAACCTAAGCCTTCTTTCACCCTTTTCATTTTGCAAAGTATTAACTGAATAAATGAATTGTCGAACTAGTGAACTGAGGTGGGGGAATATAGAAAGAATATCAATCCTGAAAACTGATGCAAACACCAGAACATTGGGTTGGGTGATACAGAAGCACCCATTATCATGCTCCGGAAGATAATGACTGCAAATAATTAATGACGGTAATGATAGGAAGACAACAAATAATAAACATAGATATCAGTAATAAAAATAACAATAGATAATATGAGAGTCATTTGTCTCAGCATTTCTCTCCATTTCCAAAATTAATCATCACAGCAGCCCCATGGGATATACAGCATTATTTCTATTTTACTAGCAATTAGCTGCAAGGGACGCTTGGGGGAGAAATAATGCCGACACTCTTAATGATAAGTATAGGAACTAAGAATTCAGAGCACCACTGGATTAAGTTGGAATTAAAGAGAGGGTGGTATGGCTACTGTGGGAATATATTCTGGCTCAATTGGTATTAATTCAGGAAAGTTGGGTATGCTGAATCTGCATATGGGCAATCAGTGGATCTATGTATAAAGGGTTGAAGAAGATAGAGAATAGAAAGCAAAGGACAACAGTGCATATAACACTTGATTTCAAATCAACAGAAACATGAAGAATGGGACAGGAATGGCGAAAGATTTCACCTACACTTAAAATACATTTAGTACCTTCTCTTTCCAAGACACTTTCCTGAATTTGAATTCCTCTCCTTTTTACATCATAGCCCTGACATGTAGGTATTCTTCTCTCATTTCCCTCTTGTGCTGTTTGGATTTCACTATTACTTTCTTCCACTAGACTATGAGTTCCATCTTCAGTGCTTGCTACATGGTACCTGCTATATTAATAAATATGAACAAATAGCAGGGAGAAACACCATAGAACTTGCTATGCAAAGAGATGAGCAATTCAAATCTCTCCCTTTTTATTTTTACTTGGTGGTCATCCAACTAAGTTTGCACTAATTTATGTATAGAAAATTTACAAAGTTTTTGGTGGGCTACAACAAAGAAAGTAATTTAATATCTTCTATTTGATGTAATCAGATTGTAAAAGCATTAAACTTGTGCCTGTGATAATTTGTGTCACACTGAGCTATTAAAAGCTCTTTAGCATTATTTAACCCTTGAAATATAGTTTATATAAATAATTCTATTAAGAAAAAAATTGGGGTCAATTCTAGACACAAATCTGGTACCATAAGTTTTTATATACACAATAGTTAATATATAACAATCCTTCTCTCCAGGAGACCTGAAAATCATTGACCTTGGAAGTTATATTTGTCAGGACTCCTGGTTGTGACAAAAATCCCAAGTTGAATTAATTGGACAAAAGAGAGAATATTTTAGCTCAAGAAATAGAAAGTATAGATGAACATCCAATACATAAGAAAGTTGGAGGTGCACCTGAGGCTTAGGAACTCCAAGAAACAGAGCTTGAAGGACTCTGTTAACTGACTGTCATTTGTAGACATCATTTTTCTCAATATAGAAAAGTTATAAAGATTTCCCCTACATGGCCAAAAGCATGGCTTTTAATAGCTTCTGTGTTTTTTTATCTTGAGGTTTCAAATCTCAGAGACAGACTTATCCTGATTAGTCTGGTGTGGTCAAGTCCCCAAGCCTGTACCAATGACTTTAGCCAGGAATCAGGGAACACGGTTTGTACCAGCTTTAATCAGGTTCTCACCCTTGGACCACTGAAGGTGCTTAGGATGGAGTCATGAAAACATGGCCTTTACTGAGAGAACCATTAATAGATAGGGGGAATTCTAGACAAAGGAGAGCATTGGGCAGACCAAACAATAGCTATCCTGTACAGGAATGTAAAGAGATAGTTTCCAGTTCTACAACAATTGTTACTGGGGACCCAGTAACCTCTTTAATATGTTCAAAATAGTCCTTGGGCACCCACTCTCAGATTGCAGTAGGCTCTTTTTACAGGTCAGATCTATCAGGCATAGCTCTCCTCCTGTCGTTTGTTATCCCTTCTCACAAAAGGAGCACTGTTATTATTCACAACAGCACTTGATAAAATGAAATCATCTATTTACTCAATACCAAAGGCAATGTTGGATGTTAATTAACCCTTATTTTTGCTATAGAAAAAATAATAACAATAGCTCTCTATTCTTTCATTACTAAGATTATAATTTAGCAAAAGTTCCATTCTTGAGTCTCTTTCTTTAATAGGCAGTGACCTTTAACAAATATCTACAAATAACATTAATATTTTCCTTCTCAGTCCTTGCCCTCTCCACCCGTTGTCTCCACTCTGTCTTTCAAATCACATCGGGTCATACAGAGGACACATGCTAGATGTTTGGATTCCAGAATTACAAGCTTTACAGCCAATTTGTATTTGCATAAAAGCAGACTCCTTTTTCAGACATTAGACACACATAGCAGCATTCAGCCTGCCAACTTTATTACTGTTCATTTCACCATCCTACAGTAGCTCTTGCTGAAAAGAGGAACATAAATCTCAGCAGTATAAAGGTAGTGTCCCGTAATCACTCATCAAAGACATAAGATATTATCTTATTCTATGATACACATCAATGATATGGTATTTGTTAAACAATTTATGATTTGGAAACAAAGGTGATAAAATCTGATTGAATGTTTGAACCAGATATCTTGAAGGATAAAAGTAGAATTCAAGGAAAAATTACATACAGATTTCTCCCGCTATCCAAAAGTAGAGCCTTTCTGAGAAACCTTTCAGAGGCTGAAATAACAGAAAGCAAGGAAGCAATTAACAGCAATTAATATGGGAAGATTTTTTGAGCATTCTCAGAGCCAAAAAGTAAACCAGCAAATCCTACCAAATAACACATAAAAACTTTATTCTGTTCACCATGATCGAAATATTTGATTATGCCCAGTTTTATGCTAAGCATAACACCTTTATGAGCTTTCTTAGGCTTTTCTGATACCTTAGGACACATCTTGCTAACGGATGCACAGAATAAATCGGGATAAAGCACAGATGCTCACAGACACAGTTCAAAGTTACGCTGCTTGATGCTGAGACGCTGAGTATAGTTCCCAGGAAAAGAGATGGTGGTGCCAACCTCACTGCTCTGGGGGCTTGCTGCCAAACAAAGGCTGAATGCCATTTTCACTTTTTTCCTTTTTTTTCAGAGAAGCAACAAGCCTCTTCGGATTTCTTTCAGTTAGTGAAAACAGGTACTAATGTAAGTCTTTTGTAAAAGTGAATGGCGTAGAGCGAACTTTCGGATAGAGGGGGAAACCTGTAGAGCTTTTATTTTGGCTGGAGCACTGCGCCAGCAATGCTGTCAAAGTACCTGGGTACAAATGTGGCAGCATAATAAAAATGCTTGGATAGGAAGAGGCTATCTCATATATCTTAAAACAGATGGACGCAAACACACACTCCCTATACAATGTATTCACATTCTAAGGCCCATTCTGTGACTTCCGAACCAGCTAATGGGTTACTCCATATTCGAAGATTTACACTAAGCCTTTCTTTCCAATTTTCTGTGTACTGCAGGAGTTACTGATGCTGATTGAACTCAGTGGCTCAATAAACAACTTTGCTATCTCAAAAAATACACTCTTTGCCAACAAGATGTTTGGAGTCATTCCAGGAAAAAGAAAAAAGATTCTGGTCAACAGAGAGAAGGGACCACATTGAAACGTATGCACTCCTATTTTTACTCTGGTCATAAATCATTATCCACTTTGGCATTGATTAATTGGTCTTCCTCGAATCCTCCAGAATTCTTATGAAAATCTAGGATAAAGGACTATTGCAATATTAGCAGCTGAGAGAAAGGGATACGTTTCAAAATGTTGTCGAGAGATAACAGTCTATTGACACAAATGTGCCCTATTTGAAGCAGCTTTTTGGTTATTTACATTTTTAACGTAATTCAGTTCCTTTTGTTAAAGTCTCCATTTACCCCCTTTCTTATCTCAGGTCTACAACCAAGCCTGAGAAAGGTGGGGATGACGTGCTCTGCATACTCCACCTGTCAGCGTGACACCAGGGCATCCTGGACCCATTGAAAACTTCTGTGTTACGATGTCTAATTCTTCAGGGTTTATTGCAAATGATCAAGTTTTGCATAGGTAATTTAAGCTAGAATATTAAATAGATTATAAATGGGCTAAAACAGCTGTCTGAATATCACATAAGGTCAGTCTCCTGGAAATTAGACTTGTAATTCTAACAATAGTTTCACTCTGAGAATTAATAAGCTTTTCACTTGAGGACTAATGTTTGCTGATTCCTGACTTCCATTCATCCACTTTCTTCTTGCCTTACTTCATTCCTCAGTGACTGCATTTCTCCCACTTGTGTTTGTTTGTTTTAAAGTAGGTTTCTCATTATACTCTATAATTTGGTAGTTACCATCCTAAGTGATACATATTACTCAGTAAAGAATGGCTACTACTATAAATTCATAAAAGTAAAAAATATGGCAGGGCACAGGAAAAGATAAAGAAATAGACCAATGGATTACATTCAAGAGTCTGGATATAGATCCATGAACACATGGACACTTGGTATACGACAAAAATATGGACACTTTCCTATATGGATGGCTTCATATATAGCATTGGGAAAACTGGCTAATCGTATGGATTAAAAAAATCTAGACGCCTATTTCACACCACACAAAAATTTTAAATTCAGGTGAATTAAAAATGAGTGAAAGGTAACACTGTAAATATAATGAAAATTTAGGGGCCTATCTCCATTCCACTCCTGGAGTGAATAGAGGTGAATAAAGAAAGCAAAGATTCCACTTAGTGGCAGTTTAATACTTCCAGCTCACCAATGTAGTCTTGTGACAAAAATCCTGCCTCTTTCTACAGTTACAATATATTACCATTCTACTTCTTTGAATGTTTTCTAATAATCTATAATTTAGTAAAAATAGTAAAATAATTTTTATCTTTCTCAAACATGTAAATATTAGCGTAAAGTAAAATAGAATAAGTATGAAAACTGAATAAGATAAAAATACACTTGGAAGAATCTGGGTTGGATGACTTAAAATTAACAGCCTTTGTTCCTTAAGTATATGAAACACGAAGCACATGTGGACTCTTAACAGATAACAGTAAAATGAATCATTGAGTACATAAATGCACGCTGCAGCTCTCAGTCTCTTTAAGAAATAAATAACAGCTGAAGTACCATAATATTTAAAATTATAAGAAATATGAATTATTAGTCTGGGAGAGAGGGATTACAGGAAAGTATAAACGGTATGCTATAGCAAAGACTCTTGTTTCTCATAAGTCTAAAACACATGTCCTTTTTAAGTCATAGAATCACAGCCTCTTAGTTTTGGAAAGGTCTTTGCATATCATCTAGTCAAAGACCCATCCATCCTTGTACTCTTTTATACTACACTCCTGACAAGTAGGAAGTCACGCTCTTTGAAGAGCTCTGGAGGTAGGGAAACCAAGACTTCCCAATGAAAGTGGTGTAGTGGAGAATAAAGTTGATTAAGATTCAAGATTCCCCGGGTTCTAGTTCTGGCTGAGCCATTAAGGAATAGAGGAGCAAATCATTTAACCTTGCTGAGTTGATGTTTCCTCATCTAGAAAATAAACGAATTGAACATGGCAACCTTAAGGTAAAATTCTATCAACACTAAACATGCTCATTCTATGATTGCATTTTTTGGATAGATTTTCACTATAAAACTCTTTCATAAAGACAATGAAAATTGATCTCTGTGTAATTGTCACCAAAAGTTTAGTGATAACCCTTCAAAAAGTAATTGCTGTTTGTTCTGGGTATTTCTCCCTTCATAACAAACCACCACAAAGCTTGGTGGCTAAAAACAACAATATATATTTTGATCATGAATTTGTAAGTCGGTCAGAGCTTGGCAGTCATCAGCTTGTCTCCACTCTACTTGGCTTCAGCTGGGGCAGCCCAAAGACTGGTTGGTGAAATATTATTCACTCAGAGGTATGGTGGTTGATGCCGGTTGCTGTCTTGGATCTTAGCCAGGGCTGGTGGCCAGAACATTTGCATGTGGCCTCTCCATGTGACCTGAGCTTCTTTCCTCACAAAATAGTGGCTAGGTCCTAAGGATAATTGTCCAGAGAGACGATCGAGGAAGCTCTATCACCTTGAATGACCCAGCTGTGGAAGTCATTGTGTCACCTCTTCCTCAATCTGTTCATAAGAAGTCACTAAATTTTTGATGAAGTCAAGGGGAGGCAATCAAACTCCACCTTTGTATGAGAGATGTCAGTCTTCTATGGCAAACCTTTTAAATATTTGAATATTGATATCATGTTCCCTTAAATTGACTCATTTCCTGGCTCAATGTATCTATTCAGTTTTTTAAAACTTTTCTATCAGACTACATTTTGGGTTCTCCACACCATCTTTGTGACTTTAATTTTTAAAAACTCCTTTATATTGTCTATGTTAAATGAAACCGCTCCTCTCAAAATTGTGAAGCAGTAGTTCTCAAAATATGATTCTGAGATCCCTGGGGCTCTCTAAGATCTTTTCAGAGGTCTGTAAGGTTAAAACTACTTTCCTAATAGCATAAGGCATTATATTCCTTTTTTACTCTCATTCTCTCAAGAGTATACGCAGGAGTTTTCCAATCCTACATACCGGGTGATTTCACTGTCAAAAGAATCTTTTTTAAAAAAAGGTAAAATCATGACTCTCTTTTGGATATGAAATGATCCTATGTTTAAGATATTTCAGTCATTAACTGAGAGAACCAGGCTTACACGGGAACTGATTTAAAGGAAAAGTTATAAAATGCTCAAATTTACATGGAGTAAAGGAATGTTGAATGAATTGCAAATAGAGGCAAAACTGTTTTTGCCACAGAGTTCAAGGGAAGACATTTGAACTTCTAGGTAAGAAGGAATTTGCACATCTTTCAGCTACCTACAACCTAGAGTGGTAAAATAGTTCCTCAAGAATCAGAATCTGAGAAAGTAGACAGATGTGTTATAGACAGTACACAGTGTTCTACTGAAGCACATTTTTTCTATGTCACCACAAATTGAACGCAGAAGCAGATATGAGGATCCGGTTATCTTCCATGAAGCTAAACATTAAAGAAATTTGCATAAAGGTAAAACAAGTCACCTCTTCTCACTAATTTTTTTATTTTGAAAACATAGTTGTTTTCATAAAATATGTTAACATATAATGTGTTTATTATTGTTATTTTAAATGAATTACTTAACATTGAAGTTTTTTCTCAGTTTTTATTTCTATTACAGTAAATATTGATAAATAAAATGCACATGAACAAAAGGTCTATTTATCCTCAAAAAATATTAACAATATAAAGGATCCTAAGACTGAAAAGCTTGAGAATCAGTGGTTTAGGATCTTTAATTATGAAGGGGATCAGAATACGATACCCCAAAATATGCCACTTTGGTATAAGGATTATTTTGAACAGAAAGAAACTACAAATCAATGCAGCAAGAGTTCTCTGTCCTCTCCTTATCTGCCTAAAAGCCGGGAAGGGCATACATCTCCTTTTGTAAAGTTGTCCCCTCCCCCTCCTTCACCTTCATCCGCACCCTGCCCCCATACCAGGAAGAGGAGAGTCAACCATGAGACAAGCTTGCATAAACAGACCTTACTAAAATAAAAAATAACCCTTATCTTCCATTAGTTCTTGCACATATTTCTCAGTCACTTCCCTGTGATTTATCTTCCCTTGAAGCCCAAATTTCTTTTCTTTTGTTAGAATGGTATACAAACTCCCAAGTCTAGCCACTTCTTTGAGTTTCACTTCTTTTCTGTGAAATCCTGTGCATGTAAAATATTAGGAAAAATTGTATGCCCCTTCTCTTGTTAATCTGTCTTCTGTCAGTTTAATTCACAGACCTCACAGCCACTGAACCTAAGAGGGTAGAGGAAAAGTTTTTCCTCCTTGACAGTTATCAGTTTCCTTTTTCGTAATCAAGTCATAGACAAGTGAACTACAGACACACCGTATGTTCAGTTTTGCCCAGTCATCTAAAACTTACCAATCTAGTAATTATATCAAAAATAGAAATGGTCTGACTTGTTCTTAGAAAATTGACTGAGGTTCTCCATGAGTACCATGTTCTTCATTAAGTGCTTAGACATCTTTCATTCAACATTCATTTTAACAATCTCTCGAGATTGACATCAAGATTCATTGCTCTATACCTGAAAGAATCCAATTTTTGGCTCTCTAAAGAAAAATGGGACTGCAGTTTTTCATCTCCAGTCTTTTGGCACCTCTTTTATTTTCTGCTCCTTTTATCAGTTTACCAATAGTGGTTCCACTATCTTCCCTGATTTCAGGTAATTTCTATGTTTCTTTTAAACTTAGTTCACTCCGTTGTCAAAGATTATCCTCGAGTATTTAGAGATTTAGCGAATAATTCTATTTACTTTTGGCTTGACATCTAATCTCGTCTGTACTCTCTTTGGCCTACTGAGGTTGCCATCCCCATCTTTCAGATGATTTTAGATCTAAACCAAGACATTCTCTATTATCTCCTGCCTCACACTTTTTAAGCCTGTGGAATATTCCTTGGATCCCTACAGTCTTGTTTTTGAAGTATGGTCCAATTACCACCCATATCAGAATCTCTTGTTTTGCCTCCTAAAAAATGCACATTCTTAGACAACTGCCCAGTCCTACTCTATCAACTATATTGAGCTGAATTTCTATCATTTGCAACTAAAAGATTTTTAACTGACATGTTTATAATATTAAACTTTTCAGGCGTTTTAGCTATCCTACTCATTTAGTCCTCATCAAACCTTATTAGCCCTATTTTGTGGTTGAGGATGCTGAAGAACTAGCTCAAGGTCACACAGCTAGTAATCATCAGAGCTGGGAATCAAATCAAAGCCTTGTTTATTTGTTTTTCTCCCTCCCAATGTCTCATAGGCAGATTTAACACCTGAGGGGTACTGGGAAGGGCTTGGTGACAAAAAAATACTCTCATTGGCCCTGCCTCAGAGTCTGAAACCCTCAGCATTCTCCAGTTCTTTCAGCTAAAGGCAGCTGTTTAAATGCAAATTATATCTGGGAATGGTGTCACATTAATAGCTCCTACTAGCTATTAACTCCTAAACACAAATCAATGTTCTTGTTCTCCAGATTAGACAGGACTCTCAAAGAATGTAACATTTGAAGGAAATTTTTGAACTGAGAAGGAGGGGAATGAAAAAGGTTGGGAGCATAAGGATGCTGTCATGGTGGGGGCCTTGGACAAGTGACAGACCACAAGTGCTAGGAGGTGGGCAGGCCATGACAAGTGAGGGTAGGACAAGCATGCTGAAAGGGCTGTTTGAAGGGGTGATAAAAGCAAAGATTAGCTGCTTTACATTTTTGCATAGAACCATTTTAAATCCTGGCATCCATTTTGATCATGCTTCAACCTTATGATAAAACACAGGAAATTACCCCCTGAATGGCTAGTGCGTGTTAAATATGAAGAATTAATCCAAGACTGCCAAACCTAATTCACAGAAGGTCCCAGCATGAGCTCACATTCAATGATCATTAACATCTTTAACCTATTTTTCAATTTCTTTAATGAATAAATGTATCTTATTTCCTTAGAGTGTAGGACAATTGGACTGTTCTTCTTCAGTGTCATACACATATGCAATGTAAAACGTGACATTAAAAGGATTAAATCATGTAATAAACATTATGTTGCTTTGTTGTCAGAATCATAACTAATGGAATGATATCGGAAAGATTGCAGAAGCAGCTCTAGATTCATAATTTTTCCCATGAATTACTCATACAAGGAGATTTCACAAACCAATAAAGTAATTCTGAGGCTGCATAAATTACTAAATTACTTGTTAAGTTAAAAAATAAGTGACACAGCTATTTGTGTCATCGTGGCTAGTGTCAGTGCCTAATAAATTTGTTCTAAAATGTTACAGGATTTTTAAAAAATGGTCATCATTTAGGCTTGGATTAACAATAAAAAAGCAGGAGCTTTTCCGAAAGCTCTAGGTGAACAATGGCACTTGAAAATGAAACACTGGCAAATTGCCCGTCTCCTGTGGGAAAAGGAGGAAGGAGGCGGCAGCATCTTTGTAAGCAATCACACTGGAGAAGGCAGGCTGCTTCCTGGGACATTAACAACATCTCAACAGGACTCAGAGATTTTTGTCAAGAGCCACAATTTACACAATAATTACACTCATTTGAGCAAATACTGATCCCAAATTGCCTCCTACTACTTCTCTCCCCAAATCAAATGTTTTGTCCATGTACCCAAGTTGTTTTAAAGGATTAGTTTATTCATGTATTCATTTAACAAAAGTACTAGCTTGTGTGTGTGTGTTTTATTTTTCCAAGCAATCAATTCATAGAGTAGACACCATTTTCCTTTCTATTAATGTGCTAAAACAAAAAAAGGAATATGATTTTAAAAGCTTTTGACATACCTAAGCAAGGACTCTCCTATATTCTTAAGGAAGATAGATGTTTTTTAAAAATGTGGCTAAGTATGCTAATCATAATTTATTAAGAAACATGAAACCAAAGGTAATGGAAGACAACCTGGATTTATGTGGAAATGGCCAAGATTATATTGTGCATTTTACAAGACAAAGGTAGTTTTTCCAGACTATTAGTTGCTAGTTTTTCAAGGGCAGATGCAGAGCTATCATTTTCCAGATGAATAGGATGAAGGAGAGAGGTGCATTTGCCGTGGCCTATGTTCATATGCTTACTGTTGTTCACAAAACATTCACCTATGTCTGTCTTGACAACATGGGAATTCACTGCACAGATGATCAGACTCTGCCTTCATGGTGCCATGAAAGAGAAGGGTAATTTCAGTCCACTGCAGCTCAAACTATTGATGTCCAAGCTCATTATGCATTATTAACTTCTTTATGGCGTTGGGACACCAAAGAGAGATCCTGTTAAGAAGCAGAGAGTGCAAAACAGGATCAGTGGGATATTGTAATCAGGTGGAGGGGCAACTCAAGTGCCTGGGAAAAGACCTCCAGATGGTGATGAAAAAAAGATGACTTCCAATGGAGATGCTACACAAACTCCTGGAGGGGAGTCGCATGACCACAAGCTGAGAAGGGACCATGCAGAAGAAGAAAGAGCAGCCAATTTTTCCTTCTAGGTGGTGATCAGGGCAGAAGCCTCCTTGGGGATAACACGCAAACCCTTAGAGCAAAAAACTTTGTTGATTATCTGTGGATTTCCATCACTCATACACACTCCCCACTCCTGACCAGCAAGAATTAGGTGTTGCACATATGCATGAAAATACTGAGTTTATGAGTCTTGGTCCCTCTGTCTGATATGGCTGGGCTCTGCTGTTTCTTCAGAGCCCTAAAGAAGCAAACCTGATTCACATTCCAAGGACTCTCATTTTGAGGCAAATTGAATGTTTTATATGTGAAGTCTTTTCATTTCCACTACTGGGTAGAACACAAATGCTTCATCTATTGACAACAATTTTTCTATCCATATGGTTGTGAGAATTAAATAAATTATTAGTGTTAATATTTAAAATGCTGTACAAATGTGAATCATTTTTGTTATCCCATTGACATTGAAATTCACGCACTGCCTAATAAATTGATGTAAAAATTTCTCTTTAGAATGATGAGGCAACTTCTCACTGTTGGACCTTACCACTACTCTCTGAAGTTCTATCCTTGTTGAGAATAGGTCCCCAGAACCATGAAATGAGATTATCTCTTTTGGAGTGAAATTAAAAACAGTTAATAGGTAACCGTTCAATTTAACCATTAGTAGCATTGCCCCAACCTAAAAGAAATAGTAAATAGTAACTTAGGAGACCTACAGACATGATTCCAATATTCTATATGAAACTATACATTAATTTACCTTTTTCTTTTTTACTAATTGAAGCTGTAATGTAATTGACCCTATCTAATTACAAACAAATATACAAATATATACATAAAAACAAATTCAGAAATAAATGCATTTCAACAGGAGATACGTCTCAAATGACAAAAATAAAACAATTTAGTAGTGAGTTTAGTGTCCTTTATCCAAGGGGAAACAGTCCATGAATTGGGGGAGTCCAGTGCCTCACAGCAGTGGAGCACCCTTCCCGAGGGATTTTGAGCAGAAGCGAGTTTTACAGAAGGAAGAGGCAATGCAGAAACAGGGCATAATTGGCTAGAAGGTTGGAGATTTCCTTATGAGGCCAGCAGGTCCTCTTTATAGGGTCAGGTGAGCTAGCCTCGGCTAAGTTGAAGGATTATGATTGGCATGTGTTAGGTTTCCTTGACAGTAAGGTGTTTCACCATAGGGCCAGGTGAGTTAAATTTCGATTTCTGACATGGGCTGGGCCACTGGGGTGGCTTCCATTTTGTGGATCCCACCCCATATACTAATTACCTTGATCACAAGTTTTAGGCATGTGATGTAGCAACAGGAGCTTAGATAGTGAGAACATGTCTCTGTAAAATCCACAGTGACCCAAGGTAATCTGGTAAACCTAACCAGTCATATAACTTGAGCTGGGCATGACTGATCACATTACTTACTCAAAAAAATCCAGAATGAATCATGAGGTCAAAAAATGATCTACATTTCTGCAAACTAGACTAGTTTGTATCATCCTCACAATGTACACATGGGGATCCCACAGAGACCAGAGTTAGTGAGAGCCTGAGTGGGGGGCGTGTGTGTGTGTTTCTGGAGCAGAGAAAACAGTGAGGGGAGATGTTTGGCTGGAGTCATTTGGTCCATTGAATTACATAACATTCTTGGGAAAAATGACAGATGTGAGGACGAGAGGTGTGAAGCGCCATGGTGCGTTTGGGAGAGTTGGGACCACGATGATCATGCCGGACCATTAGCTGTGAGATATTGTAAGAATGCAAGAGAGGAGGAAGGAGTAATATTTCACCTGGCTGGAGAAGCAGGTAGGGGCATTTCATCACCCTGCAAGCAAATCTTATCTTTCCATCCTCACAATATCTCTTTTAATATTTATCTTATGTTCCTGATGCATGATTACAACGATTTAGTTGTTAGTTTACTGGGGACAGATATTTTCTTACTTATCTCCAAATCTCTATCCTTAGCAGGTTACCTGGTAAAACCTGGCACTCAGTAAACATGGGACGTAAGAGGGGTGAGAGGAAGGAAAGGATCACAAACTGAGACCAACATTTGACCTGCTGAGGGAACCTGACTCCCTCTACCAAGACCCATGGCAAAGATTCTTCTCCAGCCCCACCTTCAAGGCAATGGCTCCAGGGCAAGAGACAGGGGCATGGAAGAAGCATCACAGAAGGGGAGCGAGTGCAGGATTAGCTGTTGCCGTACATGGCTGCTTAACATCAACTTAGAGGGAATGCGGCAAAGATAAGGTGAGGGATGCTGAAGTAAATGGTCCTAAGTCTCTAACCTCCTGCCATCTCTAACATTCCAAGACCGCATCCAATCGTCTATCGGTCAGATGCAGACAGCATTATTGATGCATAATGATTTCATTAACAACAGAACTCTCATTACAGCAAGGTACTAAAAATGAAATGCACTATTCCTTAATAACCAGTAAAAGAATCCGAAATGGGCTTAATTTAATTTAGCTCTAAGGACTTGCAGGGCTATACAGCAAGCTGTGAATAATCTGCTTTATATCACTGCAGAGAGTGCTGTGTATTCAACTAGGGGACAGAGAACATTTCAGTCCTTTTAGTGAGTATAGATTAGTGTGGTCATTAGCTACAATTTTATAAATCCGCCAGCTAAGAATTAGAGAAGGCTAGAAGGTCAGAGGCTGAAATTTCTCAGAGCACAGCCCATCAGAGACATTGAAGAAACAATTTTATAATTTCTCCTTGAACTCATGTGCTTTCTGCATTAGACTATTTACATTTTGACACACATCGTGTCAGTCAAGTAAGAGAAGATAGACATCAAGTGCTCCAGGGCCCTAATATACCATTTATGAGGGAGCCACCAGCTGTGGCAATGAAAATGTGAGGGAAGAATACAATCTTTTAAAGAACGCTTTGAAACATAAAAGAAAAATTACAGTGTGCCTCGCTGCTTGATTGTCTCCTGTACAAAGGCAACTGACACTGAGTAGAATCTGTGGCCTTGCAGCCCACGTGCCTTCCAGATGATCTAAATTACTCAGGCTTGAAATGAGAAAACTTGAGACCTCGTCCTGCATGTACACTGATGCAGGCACTTGGGTGTTTTCAATCAAACTTCAATACAAAGTATCCCTCAGTTCCCTTCTCCCCTCACTCTCTTGAAACAAAAACAAAACAAAATCAAAAGCTGACATGAAAAATGGTGTCTTGATTCTTGTTGAACATTGCCAGTTGAAAAGTGCATCGTAACTTTCATAAACAAATAGTACTTGGATGTTCCCGGTGATCATAATATTAATACGGAGCCTCAACAGTGTTATTTCTAAGCTGGTAAATGGAACTTGCCATCCTTTTTCAGAATGTCACCAGTTCTGAATTTGGGGCTGGATATAATTAAGTGCTGCTAGCGGAATATTCCTTGAGGATTTGACTGTTCCCATCTGAGTACAGCTTTGGCTAGAGAGAAACACATCTACTCCATCCTGTTTAATGCTAGTTGCCAGCTTCTCTGAAGAAGTAAGATGCGGCAATCGATTTTGACTCAACACATGCCATTTATAGGACGAGAGTTAATTTATTACCAAATCCTATATTCCATCTATTTTCAATGACTGAATACATTAGCCCAGGTGAGCCTTACATGTTTTTTTTTCTGTCGAAGTCTCGGTACTGATATCTGAATCAGAGATACTTTGTACAATTTAATAAAAAGGTGTGGGAAACAGATAATCACTGTTTATTGAGTGCCTACATAGTGTTCCAAGGCGACACAGTGTTAGCAGTTGTTCTCAAATTTGAGTGTGCATCAGTTCCCCAGGTGGTTGGTTGTTAAAAATGCAGATGCTAGTGCCTCATTCTGTATCTACAGAATCAATTTCAGGAAGGCCTGAAGCCATACTGAGGAGAGCATCATGGGTTACACAGGAGGACCTGGGCTCTATATTTTGAAAACACTGGTTTATGATCTAGATAGAATCCACCAGCATAGAACCGTGAAAACTATACTGGATTTAGAAGCAAAAGACCTTGTTTCCATTCTTAGTTTCTTGGTTTGCTAAGTGTGTTCTGGCCCTGCTAAATTAGCATTTCTCAGTCTCAGTTTCCCTATCAATAAAGACACGGAGGGGCTAAAATAGTATGTTTTCCTCCTTAAGAATCAGTCTAGCAGTTTAACCCAATTCATTTTTTAGTGTTGTGTTTTAAAAGAATTCTAATTGTTTTTTTTAAAACTGGTTTTAAGGGAAAAAATCTAGACTGGATAGCAATGAGAAAATTGTCATTAAAATAACAGCATTCACCTACAATGTTCTTTGAAAAACTGCAGTGCTGAAGTAGAGATACATGCAAATGAGCTCCACTTTTATTTACATAGATTTGAAGTAGGTCAACATTAGCAATATGGCCAAGAACATTTTCCGGAACTAGTGAAACAAACAAACAAAAGAAAACAAGCCATCTTAGGCCTCAGAAAGTAAGGCAGGGCCAAAGAAAGAAAACAAAACTGTGGATTTGGTAATGACATGGAACACCTTTGGGATCTAGCCCTCCTATCCTGGTAATTTGTACCGTCTACCCCAACCTCAAAGTTAAATGTCAAAAGAGAAAGAAATTTACAAAACTGTGCCCTCCTTTCCAAAATTATACTCTTTAAACTATTCCAAAGTAAAATTAGCTCTAGAGCTAATAGCTTATTTTATTTCCTTACTGTGAAGAAATTACTGTTATGTATTTAGCTATTATAGTTGTTGCCAGGGTGATTGTCATGCATACTGCATTTCAAGGAGGAACTAAGCTTCTGAAAACTCCCCATTTGCAGAACCTCTCCACTCCCCACTTTAACAAAAGGAACATTCTTAGGGGCATCCCGATGGCGTCATGGTTGGGTTTGCGTGCTCCACTTTTGCAGCCCAAGGTTCATGGGTTCAGATCCCAGGTACCGAGCTGTACACTGTCAAGCCTTGCTGTAGTGGCAACCCACGTGCAAAACATAGAGGAAGATTGGCACAGATGTTAGCTCAGGGCCAATCTTCCTCACCAAAAACCCCCAAAACCAAAAAAAACCCCAGAACGTTCTGGTGAAAAACGTTATTTGTGTACTATCTCTACTTTTGTCTATAGCAGAAGATTTAATCATATGAATGGAATTTTATGTGTCATCTTTCCAAGGTGGCTTTCTATATGCAATTTGGCAAGAGTGGGGCTAGGAGTGGGGGAAAGCCATCAGAATAATTCATTATTGTCTAAGATCTTATTGATTTTTTTAAAATATCCTTTGTTTCTATAATATTTTTCTGGTCTTTATTTCTAATTAGATCTTATCAAAAGTTAATACAAACCAGACCGATGACACTATCTTCAGAGTCAGAGGAGTACAAAAGTAGGCATTTGGCAATTCATCTGTGGATTATTTTTACACCTGCACAATTCCTTTCTGAGTTGTGTACTTGGAGGCCTAATGCCATGCCTCAAGGGTGGATCAAGGTGTGCTCTGGCAGCAACTGTCTAAGTAAATTTCCCAACACCTGCAAATATTAATTGTTAGTCGAATTTAGAGAGCTGAGGAAGGCAAGTTCTTTTTTTTTCTTTTCATGTGGTTCCAATCACAATTATGGATAACTAGATGATGTTTGACATTAATAAATGCAAATGCACTTCTAGGTCAGGTTAGTTTCTACAATATTGAAGAGGGGAAATGGTATTCTCTTTAACTAGGGATTAAAATGGAAATTTATTGTAATTATCGAAGAGAAGAAATTACTGGGCTAAACATCAATGATGATACAATGTTTAAAAAAGGAATTGAATATTGAAATGCACGTATAAATCTCTGACTAACATTGGTAAGGCTTTCAAGTTGGGAAGGAGCCTGAAGTGAGGAGGGCAGGAGCAATTTCTGTAAGCAGGAGAAGACGAGAAACGTGACATTCATTTCCTGGCATGAATGGCAAGTAGGTGCCTGCCAACAGTCAGTAGATCTTGGGTGACTGTATCTGTTTAAGGGGCAGGACGAGACCAGACCTGAACTAACACTCTTTTTTAATCTTCAGCATTAAGCGCAGTGAATAGGGCAAATTCAAAACCCCACAAATATTTGTTGAGTGTATGAACGTCAATAAAGCATTTCTTAACTTTCTTTTCTGAAGATGATGACAATATAGAACCTGAAGGTATGAAGATGACAAATTCTCCATCCCACTCTAAATATATGAAAATATTCTTCAACTTTTGGCCAGTAGTTACATTTTATCACCGAATTCATATATAACAAGCCTTTAAAAAATTTGTTTTCAGGGGCTGGCCTGGCGGCATAGTGGTTAAGTTCGCATGCTCTGTTTTGGTGGCCAGAGGTTTGTGGGTTCAGGTCCAGGGTGCCAACGTACACATGGCTCATCAGGCCATGCTGTGGTGGCATCCCACATACAAAAAATAGAGGATGACTGGCACAGATGTTAGCTCAGGGACAATAATCCTCAAGCAAAGAGAGGAGGATTAGCAACAGATGTTAGCTCAGGGCCAATCTTCCCCACCAAAAGAAAAAATTAGTTTTCAACATGGGAAAGGGTAGAGAGAACCAATATATTTTCTGGGAACTAGGCTAGGCATGCTATATACCCTCTTTTGTAAGAGAGACATTGTACCTCCCATTTTGCAGATTATTAAACTGAGGCTTGAGGGGGTGGACTACCTGGCTAACTGACACACTGCTGTTAAGTGGCAAAAGCTATTCAATGCCTTTTAGGAATGGGACATCTGAAAGGCTGGAGAAGTATCTTTGAATAAAAAAATTACTTCTTTGAATGGCTCTTATATATATACTATGATGGACTGTTGTATAATAAACACATACCCTTATTTTGGTTTTGGTTTTTACTCCTAGAAATCTATGCTTTTAAATTAAATCAGTGTTCGAAATGAAATATCAAGGCACACATACATATAGATACAAATAAAATCAAGAAGCAAATACTAGAGTTGTAAGCAAACCCAACACTATTAAAACACTAGATTCTACATTTCAGGAGTTCTGAATAAGTCAGCCTCGCTTACTCCGGAATAAGTAAGTCAAGCTTAAAGAAATGAGGAAGAGAGATAATTACTCTGTCATAAGGACTATCCCAGAGGCCTGTAAATGGTCTGTGGAAGCAGAAGGAATGGGCAACTTTTGCATCAAGAGAGAATGTGAGTGATAAAAATACAATCAATGGAATAACCTAGAACAGACGTACACACACACACACACACACACACACACACTCTGAAAATTTTGTTTGTTTAGTGAAATTTATTTCCTCCTTCTTGTGCTCAAATCCATTAGAAATTGAAAACTACATTGCTCCAGCTTCTAGATTCATCCATGACGATGTGTTCCCTGTCCAGTGGAACTAGGCTGCTTCCATCCTATGTCAAGTTAAATGTTCTAAATACTTTAAGGTAAAGCTAGCTAGAGCCGCGTGGCCGTTTACTTTGAATGCTGAAAAGTTTCCTTCTAACAAGTTGAAAATGGTTTAAGCCCAGAGTCCTGTGCTTCCATAGGGTGGCTGTGGGTGGGGTTTGGGTCTGGACCACCTGCGGCTCCTCCTGCAATTAGAATGTATTTTTTTCCTAAGGATCACATTCAGTAAATGTGAAATGCCACATCAGCCTGTAGGGGATGTGGAATTTCACACTGAAGACCACAGGACATAATTTCCATTTCTATTCCCCCTTCACCTGAAACAGAGACACGCACAGCCCTGGGCTTAGTTCCAGGGTCTCCAGTAGGCCAGGATCTGGGCAATGCGGGTGGAGGCCTTAGGCATTACTTTAAAAGAACAAAATTTGCTGCATGTGTATATATAAATTTCTCTTTATTTACATTTAATTTGTTCTAGTTCACATTTCTTGAAATGATTTATAAATTCAAACACCTTTAAGACAAACATGGATGACAATCCTATAATTTGCTTAAGTCATTAATTTCTAAATATATTAAGATTTCACAGACTATCTGAAAGAGTCTTTGTAAGTTGAAAAACATGAGATATTTTACTCTGTGCTTTTGTTTTCTAGTTTGGAATATTTTTTGTCATGTGTGGATAATGAGGCTTGTAAAATATGTATTCCTTAGTAGATACATAGATTTTACTTTTAACTAATGAAAAACAATTTGTCGATATTTCCAAGGACATTTAATAGAGAAGTCTATTCTCTTACATCAGTGTTAAAAAATAAAAATCATAAAACTAGATTTTCAAATTTCCATAGCCTCATTTATACCTTTAATAAATTGTAACGTGAAATGTGCAAATTAATGTCTCCCTTTCTATTTCCTTTAGACAATCTGAAGCTAATGCTGGTTGGGACCAAATCCCAACTGTTAAGGCTGCAGAAATTTCTCAATAATTATTTCCGAAAGTTACTCTTCTGTTTTCCCCATAACTAATACTACTTTCTCCAACTTTTTTTTTTTTAAATTAAGTATTTGGGCTTAAATGGATGTAAAGTTTTGAAGATAACATTCTCTTATGCAGGGGAACCAAAACAACCATGGAGTTCATATTGTTAAAGAATTTCAGCAAGGAGACCATCGGCTGCAGGGGCTGTGATATGGTGGTAGTCTGTGTAAGCACACGGAAACCTATTCCAGAGTCAACGCCTTGATTCTGGGGAAATGAAACTTCAAAAAGAAAAAAACACAAACAGCCCACTAGGCTTTCCCAAATAAGACAACGACGTAAGCTATCACCAATCAAATAAGTTTGTTGCTTTACTTCCTTGTCTTCTCTATAAAAACCTTGCCTCTGGTTCCCCTCGGTTGAGCGCTCCTAACCACTTTTGTTCAGCGCTGCCTGATTCAGTTGGTATTTGCTCAAATAAACTCTTCAAAATAAAAAAAAAAGAAAGCTACATTGCTCCATTATCAAGATACCAAATGGAACCCTTTTATAAGACTGAGATAAGTAAAAGTTCATATAAAACTGGCAAATAGTTGCTATTTTACAATACTAAGTTACAAAATAAATTACATAGAAGATCAAGGCTCTTTAAAAAAGACAGTGATTTGATAAGTTTTGTGTTTTTAAAAGATCATTTTATTATGATGGTAGAGAAAGGCTTGGGGAGGAATGCCAGGAGTCCTAGATGTGTGGCAATAGCAATAGTCCTAGCAAGAGAGGACAAAGGTCTCGTACAAGCCGACCAGAAGGAGAGTTGGGACAGCCTGGGAGAGCATGGTAAGGAGGAGTCCTGAGTAACAACACAGTTTCACAGGGAATTGGATGAAAAGAAGCTGCTATCAGGGGCAGGGCAAAATTTTCTAAGGCTACACAGGAAGCCCTCAGATGACATCACGAGAGCCCTGTATTTTGCCACTTTAACTTTAGGAATCTTAAAAGAATAAGGTTTGGAGAGATGGTGTTGCAAAACAGCAAATGGCCAGTTTGTGGAAACATCTTCCCGTTTATTACATGCATGATGCATATTTCCTGTTTGCCCTCCAGACCCACTTCTTTTTCTTCTCCCCCAACTCTTCCCTCCTCTTTGTGTCCCATGAGGCAGATGTTTATGGACACTCTGGCCCTCTGTACGGGGCTCAGTTTAGATGTTTGCAGATCTGCGCCATTGCCTTGCTTGCTGTCTGGCTGGTGCAGCCCTAGCAAGGGCTAACACTGTTCTGAAGATCAGGGAGCTACATCTTCCCTGCCACTCAGGCTGAGAGTGCCTCTGTTTTGGTGGTTCACTTTCCTTCAGATTGCTCACAGGCACGTCCCCACAGAACCTCAGATCACGCTTCACATCTCTTTCCTTGCACCCTGCAGCTTCCTCCTTGCTGCTGAGTGGGAGTCACCACAAGTCTGCTCAGTACCCATGCATGACACAATCCAGAAAATCAGGGGAGTTGGCACTTCATGGGATTACTAATAGCCAGTGGGACTGCTCAGACTCCTGAGAGACATCACAGCTTCATACCACTTCTCTGAAGATGTTTTGTGAAACCAAGCAATCTGCTGGTCGTGAAGATGTGGGTAGTTCAGTAAAGCACTTTTTTATCTTTGCTCGCCCTTCGTTGCCTCCACTCTCTTTCCCTCACTTCTGTCACTTGGAATTGTACTCCCGAAGAATGTGTGAGCATAGGCTCTGTTTAAAGTACTCTTGGCTAAGACACCATCTGCCTTCCAATTTGGGACAGTGGGAGGTATGGCATGATATTGGTAGTTCAGAAGAAAGTGAGTTTGGTGTTTTCACTGCCGATTCCATGCCAGCCTTCTCCTACAAGCTATTCTCTCTGGGTTCCAGTATCTGCTCCCTCCTCTGGCTCCTTCAGGCCTGGATGAGATAAAGACTCCAAGATACCGTGCCATCTCTTACTGCTTTCTCTTAACCTTGTCCACACCTTTGTCATTAGTCTGTTTATGACATATCCTCAATCACCCTGTTGATTTGTTCAACATCTTACTTGAAAATGTTGGCAACAGATTCAGAGAATGTACCTCATAAGTAAAGTTGGAAATTGCTATGTTGATAATCTTAGTATAGGAATAATAGAGAAGGTCTACCAAGTTTATGGAAGGTAAAGGTGAGAAAAGGATTTCACCAACCTGGTATGGGGTTGAACTCCATCATTAGCATCTTCCAGGGCTAACAGTCTGTGATCCTAGCTCAGGGAACAACAGAATCCTTGAAGTCAATCATGTCTACTGAATGAAATATGGGAAGGGAAAATTTTGGTAGTTTTTCTTACTTTGATTTGGATTGGTAAATGAAATAAAGCAAGCAGGAAATGTGCTCTGATAAACTAAAACAAAAAAGCAAAAACAAAAAACACTTGGCTTAGAATTAGAATAGAGTAGATAGAGCCATCACTGAGATAGTTATTAGCTATATGACACTGATTAAGTCATTTCCCTACCCTGAGTGTTAATGTCCTAATACGTAAAATGGGGATTAAAATGTCATGCCACATGGGTCATGTGGTTGTTATAAAGATCAAAAAGATGAAGCTTGTGAAAGTACCTTATTTTGCTACAGAATTAGTGATATTGCAAATATGGATGTAAATGTTTACCCTCCCAGGAAATAGCCTAACATGCATGAAGAGTTGCAACCTAAAATTATAAGTCAGAAACATTGGACAGGGCTATTTCTTTGGGAAGAGAAGAAGCTCTGTGCTTATCCGTGGTGAATTCAACTTTTGATACCAATTTATAAATCTTTTCCTAAATATTGTGCACTTAGACAGAGCGTACCATATGAGTTAAAAAAAAAGAAGATCCATTTTACATTATTTCCAACAAAAAATGCAATTTTCTGGCCATTATTTTACAAAGATGTTTCTCTAGTCAATATGCCTGAATGTTTTTTTCTGACAGTCTTTACCATGTATCCAGTGCAGTGAAAAAAAAAGTCACCTTTCCAAAGCAAACAAAATGTGTGCTTTCTAGGAAGGCAGCCACAAGCATGGACCAAGGCCCAAGCAAACCCTGGCCCCAAGGTGGGGCTTTGAGCCAGTTCCTCTGGCTCTGCAATGCTTCACCTCATTCTGTGGATAACCCGAGCTGCTCTGAAGCAGCTATTCATGGCTTCAGACTCTGTCTGAAATGGCAGCATATGTTACCACAGGCATTCGATCCACTCTTATTTCGGAGACTGATTCAGAAAGGGCATTTATCAACTGTTCCTGCTTTCTTTGGTTCGCATGTTGAAGTTTTGCTGACATCCACTGTAGAATTGAAATCAGATTCAATATCCCATCAATTTTCAGCATAGAAAAGCAAGCACATTTCAGCTGTGTCACTGCATCAGCAGTAAACATATTTAATAATATCAATTACTGACTTCAACATTTGCATGATCTGGAAAAACATCCAGCCCCTTGGAGATAGAGTCTTTTGCAACTAAGAGAATAACGCATTCATTATAGAGTATGATGCAAACATTTTCAGGGGGTGCTAACCATGCAGCTACAGGAATAGCATAATCTTTTGTGATTCTTTATTTTGGGAAATAGAAATCTTGGCTGAGGCAACAAATAAATCATCTAATTCCTCCAGATATAGTTCTTTAAGAAGTCATTGGATTCCTTTAGAGGAGCTATATTTAAATATTACAAAGAGGTAAATTAGCTTGATTTTTTTTAACTTGTAGGAAATTCCACACTGACTCTTGGAAACGACATATAGTTGAATTCAACATAGTGATAAATAACTGGGTTTTTGTTGTTTATCATAATGATCACCATACTTTGTTCATTGCTTTTACATATTTTCTTAAATCAAAAATCATATGGAATAGAAGTTGGTATACTCATTTTATAAGAGGAAACAAAGACTCAGAGATGACAAATATTTCAAGGCCAGAAGCTAGTAAATGAGAGAGACAGTTTTAATCCATTTTCTACTAATTTAAGACTAAGTTCTTTCAGTGATGTTCTGCTGCTATTCGTTCCATTCAACAAGGCATTAGGGACGGATTTCTTTAAAATCTTGGTTTCTAAGACTATAAGCAGTATTCTTTTCTAGACATAAAAATTTCTCCCCCACTCTCCTAGTGACCTTGCACATAATGCTTCTCTATAGAAAAACTCTCTTTGTGATTTTTTCCCTGTACATTGTAAGAAAAAAAAATGCCTAGCCACAATCCTTTGCAGGATCTAATGTGCTCAGCTAAAAGTTATATTGTGAATGCTTCACCTTATGGAGGCAATAATCAAATGAGGGCTCTAAAACTTAAGAAAGATGAAAAAAATAGAAGTTTTCAGAAAAGGAGGATGAGGGCCTGATTTGGGAAACATTCATCCAGCCAAAGGAGGCAGGGCAGACAGCCCAGTTCCCTTTTCCCTACCACATCCCTCTTATGAGGTTTATGAAAGTGTTCCCATTAACTGGGTAAACCCATCGGCACTGCACCAGCAGTGATGGTGTCCTGAGAGTCTCATGTCCAAGAGGGTGATAGGTCAGTTAGGTATCCCTGGGTGAGGGAGTTGCATCCATAGGACCGGCTACTCCTTGGGGTTCACAGAACCGAAATAGAAGCTGGTTGGTTCAACTTCAGCTGCTGAAATGAAAAGCAGAGCCTTCATCTACTAGTGTCAGTGAGACAAGAGCAGCAATAAGGAATTCAAGCACAATGCAGAGATGAGAGGTCAGAGGCTGGACTCCTGGGCTCTTGGAAAATGTCAAGCTCCATCATGGGAAAAGAATCTATGCACTTGGTGAGGAAAATGGGGTTGGAGGGAGAGGGTCAGTCAATCTTACACTTTGACATGACTGGAGAAGGCTGCTTCAACCCATGAGGGCAAAGTCTGTGTGGATGGTCACAAGAATGAAAGTCCAGGGAGGGGGTTTCTTTTAGAGACTGCATCAGCAGGAATTTCTCCCAGACAGAAGGGGATTTGGGAGCAATGGCGCCAGGACAGAGGATTGGCACAAAGCCGATGTGCCTGACTCCTCTGGGTTTCCAGAGTTGCTCATTCACCTTTCTATGGCAGGCTAAAGTTTTTAAGTCCCCTCACATTTTTTGCTTTCCATTTTCTCCTTGCTTTTTACAGATAATATCAATTAATCTTCAACCAGTGTTATGAGGAAAGAAAGCCATTAGATACTCTCAGAGCAGTGTTTCAAACCCAGGCGGCCTGGATCCAGAATCCACGAGCTTGATCATTTTTTTCACACTACTAGACTTTGCCTATTACTGCTGGAACAATTTTGCATCGAGAAACTTCACAGCACAGTATGGGAAATGTTGGCACAGAAGTACGCTAATAGAGAAAGATTTATGTTGTAGCTTCTCCATTCTGGAAAATCCGAAGGACTACAACTTCCTTGTATGAAGACCAACAAGGTCCTATCATCATCTTTCAGGCCTGGAGCCAAGACTCTGCAGGAAGATCCAGAAAGGTTAAAAAGGCCAAGAGAAATGCAGGCAGAGAGAAGAGGGGCAGAGAACACCCAGGGAGAGTGGAGATGTCTGAGGGGCATCAGAAAAGGACCCGAAAGGGCCTGAGCTTTTCCTGGTTAGAGGAAGCAAAGAAAGGTTTTGTATCATATCTTCACTTTGGTTTTGTTCACACGTGATTAATAATAAGGTTGATTTCTTTCTATTAATGGACAACCTCTCCTGCTCTTCCAGATAATTCAGCCATAACTAAGGGGTTATGAACTATAGAGAAGTATTTGCTTATGTATGGGTCCGCCTCAATGGACTATGAGTTCTTCCAGGGCGTTTCATCCCTGTCCCTGTCCCTGTCCCTCGCCCACAGTGCTGTTCAGTAAATGAGAGGACAAATCTTACGTTGGTGCCCAGCTACTCAGCTTGTGTGTTAGGCTGTGGGACTCTTTCGTTAGTAAACTATTCTACCTGGCAGCTCTCTGGCTATGGGAATGATTTCACACCCTAAAAGAAGTTACCCATGAGCATGTTCTCCACCAGGACTTTGGGAAAATAGAGACAGGGGCCTTCCTCTGTGGACTTCAACGTCTTAGGACATAATCCAGTCACTGCCAGTCCTAGCGGGAAATTTGTAACATACACGGAAACAAAGTTGAGTCTAATTTCACATCCAAATGAATGTGAACATTGGGGAATGTCAACAGAGACAATGAAAGACACAAAGCTCAGAGACAGAGCTTTAAGACTCTTGCATCTAGTATGTGTGCCCAGAGTGACTGAGCAGTTGGCATATTTTGAAGTCAAATAATTAGGATGGCTTATTTTGTTAACTTTTAAAAACAAACCCTATCACTTGAATTATAAACACACTGTGATTCTCCAAAATATAAACTGCTCTAGTTTTTCATATTTTATTTTTAGAATGAAGTGTAAAAATTGAGGTGAGAAAATGACTTCTGTATATTTGTTTAAAATTCAGACCTGTTAAAGGTTGGTAGATATATCAAACAGTTTAAAAGCAAAAAGGAAAAGTCACTTTAAAAATCGTCAGCCAAAGGACCAACTAGAAAAATTTTAAAAAGCTAAAATTATTAAACACCAGAAGCAGACTGATTTCATTTATTATTTGCTCTAAGAAGGGGAAGGAGAAGGCCAGGCCATTTAATGTAGTTATTGGGATGATATATTGTCATATTTTTTTCCAATTGATCGAAGAATCAACATAACACAATACTTTGACAGTTTTTATTTTTCTATTATTCTGTGCATGTGCGTGCACATGGGGGCAGATGGGAACGGCAGGAGAGCAGGGTGAAACTGACTCTCCTTCCCCATCACGAAGGCGCGCTGCTGCGTGGGTTGTATTCACGGAGCTGAACCACTTGTCTGATTTAATAGATTTCACTCCAGATTAATTATTTAATTAACTGGACAACTCTGCCATTATTTTATTTAGAACTATGAGATCTCTCTGCCTAAGTGCAAGCCTGTCTTATCAGCTATTTCTTCCCTCCTCTGACCTAAGGTTCTGTATTCTCTCCCATTATCTTCCTTTAGACCTTGTTATTATGCCATTTGGAAATCCCTTCCCACCACCACCAACTGCCTTATACCTCAGTGTCTCCACATGATTTCCTTCTCTGCATTACCTTAGATTTGGCTCTCCTCCGCTGGCGTTGCTTCTTTCATGGTCCTCCTTTGTATGGGCTTCTTATTCCTCCATGCCCTACATATGGATGGCACACGAGGTGGCATTTTTCCACCTCCCAACTACAACTGTCGTCATTACATGCAGAGCATCCGAATTTTCTACCCTAACTCCTACCATCATTTTGGAGAGCTTCGACATCCACACACATTATTCTCTAACATCCTAGTTCCTTATCCAGTTGTGAAGACATTCACAAGAACTGGTTGTGATCTTGAAACTATTTGCTTCTGGAAAATTACGTCACAGTAGTTCTGAATATCATATTCTATACTTCTAATTCTTTCATTTTGTTATTTCCACTAAGTTGCTTTGCTGATTTCTAGGAGGTATCAAATGTCTTGATTTCTCTTTATTCCTCAAACATATTAGTGCTTTCCTCAATCAATGCATGTGAATTTCTACCCGGGTGTTTTGCATATTGAAAGTATTTAGGGAAAACTACCTTATTGATAGTGGTGGTGTTATTGTTGTTATTATTACAATCAATATCCAGATGGGCTCCTTGGTTTATCATTTCAGCCATTTTGTTATTAGTTCTTTTAGTTCTCTGACCTTATTCTTCCTTCACTGTTCCCATCTGGCAAGTTCCAACATTGTTTAATCTGACCCATTGCTTTTCTGTTTCACTCACACTATCCCATTCTTCTTAGCAAATTGTTCCTTATCTTTATTCTCCTAATGTTGGTCCCCTAACAACAAACATCCCAGTTTTAACCTTGTTTCTAGTTCAGTTTAGGAAACAAGATATAGATGTTGGCAATGAAATAATACTCAGCACTTGGAAGCAATTGACTAGCTGTTCACCCATCAGCATGGATAGATCGTGAAAACGTAATTGCTGAGTGAAAAGAAGAAAAGTAAGAAAGGGAAGAAGAGATATAGTAAAATAATAACATTTGTGCTAACTGAAAATACACGAACACAGAATGATCCTAAACATTTTATAAGAACTAAGCCTCTTCTGTCATACCTACCCTGGTTGATTGCCCTGCTCTCTTGACCAGTCTCCCAGTTTTAACCCTGAGCAGTCAATTTGCTAAAATTCTTCTAAGGTTTCTCACAACACTCAAATCAAGAGCCAAAATCCTTCAGGAGCTAACCAAATCCTGCAAGATTTGTCTGCTGTCCTGCTTTTCTCTCTAAGTTTATCTATTCCAGCTATAGTGGCCTCTTTACTGTTTGTTGAATAAGCTAGGAATATTTTCCTCTGGTTATCTCCTCTCAGACATCTCCCAGTTGTCTTCCAGACATCCCATGGTTTTCTCTCTCTGCTCGTGTGTTTCTCAAATATTTATTCAAAGCCTACTATTTTAGGTACTGCAGGGAGGGAGTGGGTGGTCACTGAACACATCCTGAATAAAATAGAAAAGAAATACTCCTCATCCCTTCCCAGGAGCTTACCTTTGAGTGTGTGTGCCTGTAGTGGTGTGGAGAGGGCAGTTCAGGAGAGGCAAACAACAAACAAAATGAGCAATTTGTACAGCATTTTAGAAAGTGATACATTTTATGGAGTACAATTAGGCAGGCTGGAGGGATACAGACTATAGGGTGGGGGTAGAGGATATGTTAACACCTCATTTATTTATTATTATTTTTTGAATGCTCCAATGGCTTTATTAACTCTCATTTTCTGGGAGTAGCAGGACCTCGTAGGTGGAGAGCTGGAAAGGAAGCCAGGAAGCTGTGGTCTCAGTATGACTCATGAAATGGATGCAGAGCTTTCCCTACATCTCTCGGGATCCTCTTCCCATCCACCATAAGTATAGGCATGATGTAGCACCAATTTTTGTTCAAGGCATCTAGCTGCTTCATTTTAAATGCATGCTCGTGGAAGGCTTTGTTGGGAAAGTGACAATTCAGCAAAGAATAGACAGAGGTAAGGAGGTGAGCTATTTGGATATTCGGAGGAATTGGATTCTAGCCGAAGGAGAAGCAAGTGCATAGACTGGGAGATGCTGGCGCGTGGGAAGAGTAGTGCAGTAGTTGTTTCTGGACCCTGGGAGTGAGGGGAAGCAGGAGATATGTTACTGAACCAGGTTTGTTTTTACCCACCATCCAGAAAGCCAAACACCGAGACAACAAGATTGCAGCAGAGACAGAGTTGACTCACAAGGCAGCCATGTGAGGAAGTGAGAGCATGAGCCTCAAATTCACTTCCCCAAAAATAGGGACTCAGGAATATTTATGGGATAGGGGGCAAGGTGGTCTGAAATGTAGAGAGAGATGATTGGAGGTGAGGAGAGGTGAGGTAATGATGATCTGCACAAGCGTAGTCAGACTTCGTGCCTCTTCATAGGACCCATGTTCACAAAATGGTGACATTAGCATAATCTGAGGGTGGAGTTTTTAGCCTCTTGAGGTCAAAAGATTGCTTATCAGATATCTGCACAGCCCTGGTTGATGAGTTGGTGGTCTCAACCAGCCTGAAGTGGACAAGGAGTTCTAATTCCTGAAAAATAGCTAGCACACCCATTACCATGGTGACCCAGGCTCCAAGGAAATGTTATCTATAGGAGCCTAGTGGGAGTCAGATAGCATATTGTCTGAGCAGTACAGTTAACAATGGGTGGGTTAAATAGCTAAAAGCTGTAATCAGTAATTGCAAAAAGGAAAAAAACTTTAGATACTTAATCATCAATGGCTGTTTGCTGGTTTCAATCCCCCCTATTCTTTGGTCATTCCTCATTCTTGAGGGATTTGGGGTGACAACTGATCTAGCTACTTCCTGCTGAATTGGGGCATACATCTGGGTTAAAGGAATGAAACTGTTTAGCACTCATTTGGAAATATCCCTTGCTCCTGGCTTCATGTTGACATTTTTGTATTATTAGAATTTTATATCTTGCTCCACATCTAAAACATCTAAAAAGCACATTTTATAATCAAATGTCCAACCAGAAGGATAAGTATAGACAAGCCAAATTTTCACAGTCCCTGAAAAATAGACCTAATCCCAGTGGGGCCTCCATCTGATCTCCAGGTCTCATCTTATCATCTGGTCTCAGTTCCTGATAGTCTTTTGTTTTACTGGATATGCATCAGAGACTAGAGCAACAGCCTATACCCTGATCTTTCAGTTGTCATGGATGATGGCCTTCAGCACAGACTCTCGGCCTGAGGGTTATTACATTCCTAAGGAACTCAAAAGAACAAATTTATCAACTAATAGCAGGTCCATAAGATCTAAAGAACATGTCTGGGTTAGTTAATCAGGGGTCATTCAAAGTTACAATATGTTTTTTTATACAATATGGCTTCCCTTATGTCAACCTTGTGTTGACCAGTATTGGATGGAGAGGTGAGGATGGGCAGGTGTGCTGGGCTTCATAGGCTTTTCTACGGATCCTTGGTTTTGGCTCTGGGTCGTGTGGGAAGCTCTTTGAAGGCTTTGACCAGAGAAAATCTGGCTTGGAGTACTGTTCAAATGTCACTCCAACTACCCCAAACAGAACCCCAACCTCGCTTTGCTTTTCCTGGGCACTCCCTATTCTTACTTCCTGATTTCTTTTTTCTTGATAGCACTTATGAGCATCAAAGCTATATGCTTTACTTATTTATTTTATTTTTTCTTTCTCCTGCTTCCTCTCCTCATATTAGAATGGAAAATCCACAAGGGTGGGTAGTTTTGTTCCTATTTTGTTCACTGATATAGTCCCCAACCCCATTTATGCATGCATGTGCTAAGAGTAATTCCCTGTCGGATAGATAAATATCACAGGTAAAGATATTTGAATAAGTGCCTACAGGGGCAGAGTAGATGAATGAAAGTGGAAATTTGGATAAAATTGATGAATAAGTAAAGCAAAAAAGGAAACTTACGTGGATCTGTTTTGATAAGGTTTACTCAACTCTTGGCAAACAAAATAAAAATACCTATTTACATGTCTAAACAGAAGCTCTCAGATGCAAATTTCTTTAAACCACTGATCCTCTGCAATAAACTTTATTGCCTCTGTGTCCATATTTACACCCACCCCATCCTCAATTTAAAGACAGAAGCCTCTCTTATGCAAAGTGAATCCTTCCACGTTTGTTCAAGATAATATTCCCTTCATCTTTCTTGGAGACATTGCTTCATAATTTCTGCCCTCTTTTTTGAGATTTTTAACCTTTTACACTCCAAAGAGCCTTTCCCTTCATACATTGATATGTTTATGTCTTTCCCATCTTAAAAAACAGAAATGAAAGCAAGCCAATAAGAGAACTTCTGGCTCTGCATACCTTCCCAATGCTGTGCTGTTACTTTCAGAGCAAAGCTTTGAGGAGTAGCCTAACCAACCATTCTCTTCCTACTTGGCAAATTCCAGCTCTCAGAATCACTTCTCAAAGGGGTTCCCGACCTTTTATACATGTGAAGCTCTTTAGTTAGGAGTATCATTCATTTGTTAACTTTTTTGATCATTTAAAAGACAATACATGTATGTAATGTGTCTCATCACTCTGCAGGACATTGGGAATGCAAAGATGGCAGGACAGAGTGTTTTCTTCACCAATCTGTCACTACCACCTTCTTGGGCATAAAATTTATTCTCTCCCTTCTGGGTGTTAATCAAGGTAAAATAAAAATGCAGGTAACTCAGAGAAAGAAAGGAAAAAGAAATGTTTCTTTCTGCATTGTAGGGGAGGAAGATATTTCCTCTACCTTCTCTGGGTTCTTCTGGCCAGAGAACGAATTAAATTCACATGAGACAGAATAGCAGGAGAAAATTAAACAAAGCTTTATAACATGTATACATGGGAGAGTTTATTCTGAGCTAAAATCTGAGGACCATGGCTCAGGGCCTTTCTTCCTGAAGGAAGAAAGGGCACCAAAGAATTGGGGTGCACAGAGTGGTTATATACCCCCAAACAGGATGTTTCACATAGGATTGAAATGTCCCTTTTACAATAGTCACGAGACTGCTCTGTTGGCACAGCGATCGATGGAAACAGCAGGTAGGTCTGCTGTCTTGATGAACACAGCGGGGTGGTAGTTCTGTTGTCTCAAGCTGGGTGGTCACAGGAGAGCTGGGTGATCAAAGGTGATTGCAGCAATCAGTTCCTAACCTAAGGACAGATGCTTATCCTTAAGGAAATGCCAATGTGGGGGGAAGTTGCGCCTTTATCTTAAGGCCATTTGTTCTTGCCATAGTAAATGTTTAAAGCAGATATACAATGCATGCTCAATGACCAGTCAGGCCCTTTTGGAAAAAACAAAGTCAGGCTGAATTAGGCTTACACCAAATGGCTTCCTCATGTACTCCGATATATCCTATTGCTTGCCATTTCTATTTGTCAATGTATACATGGGAGAGGCTCAGGCAAGCTGAGTAACTTGCCAAAATGGCTGAAAACACCACCTTAAATATCATATCCAGCTAAAGATGAAGGAGGATGGTGGGGCTGGGGAGAGTCATTTACAGGAGGTTACCAGACAAGCACAATAAACAAATACAGATTTAAGTCCTTGCCTTCCCCATTGATTAAGAGTTTCTAGAGATAAGGTCATCTCCCCTTCTTCCTGGTAAAGAGAGGGAGACATCTTTACAGATGGAGATTTCCTTTACAATGTAAATGTCTCTTACAAAGGGTAAGTAAATTCCACTTTTCAGTTGCTTTCATGTCTGCAAAGTAACCAGCCCCAAATAATCATCATGCCAAAGAGACATATCTTGGGGTGGGCAATTCCAGGTCCCTACAGCATAAAAACACTAGTTATGCTACAAAAAGATTATTGCAGACAATATAAATGGTTGACTGTCTTATTGATGTTTGATCTTGGGGCTGAAATAGTAGTTCTTTCCTTCAATATTTTCTCTATGCTCAGAGATCCAAGACTTCTCAATTCCATTTAAAAAGAAATTAGACCAAAGAGAAAGCTTGGCAACCAAGTGTGAAATTTGAGGAAAAGAAGCAGGACTCTAGGGCAGGGATCAGGGAGCAAAATTCTGTGAGGGATTCTGGGATGCATGGGCGAGAGGCAAATAAAAAATGGAATTTATAGTAAGGAGACACTCCCAGGTGTCCTGGGAGCTGAGCAAAAGAAAGAATGATGTTCTGCCCTATTCAGGAAAGAACTGGTGAGAGAGCTGAATATGGCTTATAAATAAGCCTCTTCTCACCTTCCACTCACTATGGAGTTTGAATGGAGAAAACTTGGACCAGAAGTAAAGAACTTTTCTGCACATCAGTCTGAATCTGGGTGGTTGATTCATTGGCTACCAGAGGAAGGGGTCTTGATTCTATAAAGAACTGCACTCATGTCTCCTTCCCGTGTTAATGACATTATATAAGAAATAAGAAACTGCCTAAGCCCTCAGGGAACAAGAGCCTACTGCAGAGGGACACTTCAAGTAAGCAGCTGTAACTAAATAAGACAATTGCTTTAATGATGCGTGCACCAAGTGCAGTAGAAGGAGAAGCAGCACCTAACTCTGCCTGGGGGGGTCAAGTTCAATGTCACAGAGAATATAGCATTTGAGCTCAGAGTTTTAAGATGTAAAAAGTTGTTAGATTCCCAAGAGAAGAAGATATCAGGCAGAGGGCTCAGTGCATGCAAAATTATGAAGATATAGGGGAGGAAAGCTTTTTCTGTAGTGTATAGGCAGTTCAATATTGTAGGATTAAAAGTAGGACATAATAGGGGCTGGCCTGGTGGTATAGTGATTAAGTTCGTGTGCTTTGCTTCGGCAGCCCAGGGTTTGCGGGTTCAGATCCCTGGCACGGACCTACACACCACTCATCAAGCCATGCTGTGGCAGAATCCCACAAACAAAGTAGAAGAGGATTGGCACAGATGTTACCTCAGCTTCTTCCCCAAGCAAAAACAGGAAGGTTGGCAACAGATTTTAGCTCAGGCTCAATCATCCTCACCAAAAAAAAGAGTAGGAGGTAATAGCTAGGGAAGGGAGTGGAGGGCTATGCAGGTGGATCAGGAATTAGGAGTTAAATGTTGAAAGGCTATTTTATGTTCTGCCAAAGAGTTTAGATTTTTATCTTGTAGGCCAATTTAAAACCACTGAAGAATTTTTGGAGGAGGATGACCATGGTAAGATTTGTATATTGGCAAGATTACTTTGTCCTTCTTGCAGCAAGTAGATTGGAGAAACCTGAAATATTTCTTAAACAGTCTTCCATGGAACACAGGTCTTACATGATTTTCCTTGGAGTAAGTACATTGTAGTCAAATACATTTAAGGAAAAACTGCATCCTTCATCTTCTTGGAAGTTCGCAATGCACATTAAATATCTTAAAGTTGTCTTTAGTAAAGAAAACTGTGTAACAAATTTAACCCTGGGTTTCCCAAACTTATTTGATGTGTTCTTGGCCAGTGTTCTTAATTGCAAAAAACACAAGCCACTCCAGTGAGTTTAAGCAGAAAGATAGTTATTAAAAAATATTAAGCAACTAACTGATTCTCCAAGAGGGTCTGAGAGCCAGGATTGTAAACCCCACAATGAGAAAAACCCTCAACTGTACAGCACAAGGGCTGTTCTCAAGGAAAAGCATAGTTACTACTCAAATCCATCACCTCAGTTCAGACCAGTGCGAACTAAGACTGTATGTCAGAAATTCCTCCACAGTTGCCCTACCAAAGCTAGCCATCTCCCCTGATAAACTCTACAAAATGTTAATTGTGTATAATTTCACTCTGTTCCCTTCTAAAACTAATTATGCAAGCACTTCAGATTGGAGGGGCCAAGGTAAATTGCCACCATTTTGTCTGCAAGGGAGGCTGAGAAATAGAGTTCAGACTTGAAGAGAGGAAGAGGGGTCATATTGAAGGAATCTAAAATATCAATTCTTTCAAACATGGTGAATTGCCACCATATAATAAATACCAAGAAATATGACTACAGAATGCCTTATCTATCTCCTGCCTAGTCACTAAAAGCTTCTTGGAACAAACATCTTGTTAACACACTTTGAGGAACACCGTATCAGAAGCAAGGAGACTAGTAAGAAGGTTACTGATAAACCAAAATCCTTACACCTTTGCAGTTTATATAACTCAGGATTTTCACTTAAAACTTTCCCACCCCAGTTTTGGGTAAAGATTTAACCAAAAGTATGACCACTGAAGCATTTTATTTTACGATAAACACTGAACAACCTCATTGTTGGTTAAGTGGCTATGGTAAAAGTAGGTACGACAAAAGATAATTTTTGGTAGAGAAGCAAAATTTTAAAATCACAGTACAATCTTTAGCTTTTAGGTTTAAAGAAATCTGTTTCTTTGTTGCTGGCCACTATTATTGCAGGTTTTCAAGGGTCAGTGAAGAGTGTGAATAGAAATTGAATTAGGGGTATACTCCAAAAGAATCTGCTTCTATACCTTACATTTCCCATACAAAGAGTGCTTGAAATTAAAGAAAAATAGAAGAATTTAGCAGAATGTTAAATTGCAAAAATGAAGAGTGTATTAGTTTCCTAAAGCTTCCATCACAAATTACCACCACTAGGTAGCTTAAAACAGCAGCAGTTCCTTTTCTCAGAGCCTGAAGGATAGAAGTCCAAATTCAAGGAGTGCGCGGGGCTGAGGTCCATGGAGGCTCCAGGGGAGAATCTGTTCCCTGCTTCTTCCTGTTTCTAGTGGCTGTGAGCATTTCTCGACATATGGCCACATTACTGCAGTCTCTGCCTCTGTGGTCACATTGCCCTCTTCTTGTCTTTCAGTCTCAAATTTGCCTCTATCTTTCTCTTGTGAGGACACTTACTACTGAATTTAGAGCACCCTGGGATGATCCAGGAGGATCTCTTCATCTCAAGAGCCTTAATTACATTTGCAGAGATCCTTTTGCCAAATAAGGTAACATTTACAGGCTCCAGACATTAGAATGTGGGCATAACTTTGGGTGGCAGGGGTGAGGGGCTGGGTCACATTTAATCCACTAGAAAGAGAGAAGTAAAAGCCACATTCGTTAACTTTTTTTACTTCCTATAGGAAGAGGTGGAGGTGGTGGCAAAGAATCTCTTTGATTTTTGGTATATTGGGGTTCTACAGAAAAACAGAACAAACAGGACATGTGTGTGTGTAGATAGAGACATGTATCAATTTATCTATCTCTCTACCTATCTATTGAGAGATTTATTTTAAGGAATTGGCTCATGAGATTGTGGAGGTACAAGGCCAAACTCTGCAGGCTAGCTCAGCTGGCTGGAGACCCAGGGAAAAGTTACAGTCTGAGTCCAAAGGCAGTCTTTTGGCAGAATTCCTTCTTTTTAAATTATTTATTATTATTATGATTATTATTTAGTTTTTTTCTTTATTGAGGTAACATTAGTTTATTACATTATATAAATTTCAGGTGAACATTGTTATATTTCAACTTCTATGTAGACAACATCGTGTTCACCACTAAAAGTCTAGTTGCCATCCGTCACTGTGCAAATGTGCCCTTTCACCCTTTTTGCCCTCTCCTGTGCCCCATCCCCTCTGGTAACCACCAATCTCTTCTCTGTGTCTATGTGTCTGTTGTTGCTGTTTTTTTTTTATCTTCCACATATGAGTGAAACCATGTGGTATTTGACTTTTTTCATCTGACTTATTTCATTTAGTATAAGACCCTCAAGGTCCATCCATGTTGTTGAAAATGCAAGATTTCATCTTTTTTATGGCTGAGTAGTATTCCATTGTGTGTATATGTGTGTATATATATATATATATATATATATATATCATATCTTCTTTATCCTTTTATGCATTGATAAGACACTTAGGTTGCTTCCAAGGCTTGGCTATTGTGAATAATGCTGCAATCAACATAGGGGTGCATGTATCTTTTCAAATTAGTGTTCTTTGGATAAATACCCAGAAGCAAAATAGCCAGATCATATGGTAGTTCTATTCTTAATTTTTTGAGGAATCTCCATATTGTTTTCCATTGTTGCTATACCAGTTTACATTCTTACCAGCAATGTATGAGGGTTCCCTTTTTTCCACATCCTCTCCGACACTTGCTATTTCTTGTCTTTTTGGTAATAGTCATCCTAATAGATGTGAGGTGATATCTCATTGTGTTTTTGATTTGCATTTCCTTAATAATTAGTGATGTTAAATATCTTTTCATGTTAGCCATCCACATATCTTGTTTGGAGAAAATGTCTGTTCAAATCATCTGCCCATTTTTAAATTGGGTTATTTATTTTTTTGTGTTGCAATGTATGACTTCTTTATATATTTTGGATACTAATCCTTCATCAGATTATGATTTGCAAGTATATTCTCCCAATTGTTAAGTTGTCTTTTTGTTTTGTTGATGGTTTCTCTTGGTGTGTAGAAGCTTTTCCTGTTAGATATAGCCCCACTTGTTTATTTTGTGTTGTTTTTTCCCTTGCCTGAGGAGGCTGCTGGAGAATTCCTTCTTGTTGGGGGAGGGCAGCCTTCTGTTCTAGTGACTTTCCATTGACTGGAGGAGACTCACTCACACTATGGTAATCTCTCTACTCAAAGTCTACTGATTTAAATGTTGATCTCATTCAAAAAATACCTCTACAGAAATGTCCAGCATAATGTTTGACCAAATATCTGGGCACAGTGGTCCAGGGAAGTTGACACATAAAATTAACCATCAAAGGATGAATCTAAAATAGAGAAATAGTTCCTGCTCCTTTCCCAGAAATTTCTGAAGGCAGTGGTTTATTGAAATATATTTTCCATGAGGGCTTAGGGGAAATGTATTATGTTTTGTGTAGGTAGGAGAGCCTGGAAGATACACTCCTTCCCTCCTCTTTTCCCCACTAGTTGTCCTTGGATGTCAGTATTCAGAATATAACCTTCCAGGTTCTTGTGAACCGGAGAGAGAAGAGCCAGAGCCAGAAGTTGTTCAGTCACATGATGGGGTACAAGACCTCCTGGGGGTTCAGGACTTGATCCTGACAGAAGTCTAAAAGAGAGAGCCTGAGGATCCTCTGGAAGCTGAGGACACAAACATTATCCTTGCCAACACTACTACAGCAGCAGAAATCAATGACATCGGATCAAATCAAATGTAGAACTCAGGCACCTTCCTTCCACTCATCAGCATTAAGTTGAAGATGGAGGCAACAATGGACTCTACCAGCACGAGGGACTGGACCGGGGGAGGATACAGGTAGCAGGAGTCAGCTGTGGAAGACCTCTTACCCCGTATTACTCACGCACCCTATATCCACCATGCATAACTTTTCCCCAATACACCGAGCCCTTCTCAGAAAGAAGTTCTTATCTTGAATGCGATGAAATTTTCTTCCAAAGGAGATTCAGTTTCTTTTAATTATCAAATTAAGATTTTGCACCATCACTGAAAGCTGAGGTTCCCAAGTTAGGTTAGGGTTGGTTGTTGAAATGTGTTACTTCCTTAAATTTCAAATATCACAGTAACAGTGGAATACTAAAGAGTTACATAAAATTTTATTCTAGAAATAGGTTTCATTACACACACACAAATTGTTCTATGTGTTAAAAACAGTAAGTTGTAAAATAGTGTGTATAATAGGGTATCTTTTTTTCTATTAAAAATAATTTATGAAAGTATGTATGAAAAAAACCTAACAGTGCTTATCTCTGGGTGGTGCATCTGTGGTTGATTTTTATCTTCCATTTTCTGTATTCTCTACATGGTTTTGTTCATGAACAACTTCTACATTGGTAATAAGAGGAAAAAATAAATGGGAAATTATTGCTCTCTCCACATGCTTGGGTGCAATTAATCCACTGACATCCAGCTTTAATATTCAGTTTCTTTTGGGTTCGTTAGGTACAAATATGTTTTTGAATCTGATCACTACTTGTGAATTGATAAAAATCAATTCTGTAGATGTGATCAATTGTTTTCTAAAGCATTTACTGGTGATGAATAAACTGAAGCACCTCCATTTCATAGAGGGAAACACCAACCAGAAGAAACAATTTTCAAATTCTATTTTTAAGTTTCAGTTGCACATAGCTTGGCGATCATATATTTGTTCACTGTGTGCCATAAGGCTTTGCCTCTGATGAGGCTGGGTTTGAAGACTGCTGAACTGCAATTTTTTTTAAAGGTTTTTCGCTATGCCTAAAATTGCTTCCCATTTTTTAGCACCACTATTTTTAAGATGTTCAAATCTTTGATTTAGTATATCTTCTTGCAAGTTTTATTTTCATAGCTATTTCCTATATTAATGGCTATTACTTTTTTTTTTCATTTTATCTTAAACTCCTGTTAAGGACAGAGCTGTATGATCTATTGTTCCTAGGAATGACTTCAAATTTTCTCATTACTGCAAGACATTAAGTTGCCAAGATATGATTTACTTTAGTAAGTGCCTTTTATGTCATCTACATTGGAGAGTTTTTGTGACTGTTATTTAAATTTCATTTCCTTGGCAATCTGTCTCAGTGTTAAAAAACAAAGAAGAGACTAGATGTTGGAATCCACTAAGATACCGTTATATAACTGCCACTGCCTCGTTAGGCAGACACCACCAGAACAGACCACACACCACACGAAACCAGAGCAGCCACCTGGAAAAAGCAGAGGAGCGGGTGCTCCTTGGCACTGCCTTCCCAAATGTGTTCCTATCAACTGCACACATTTCTGAATATGTTGAAGCAAAGAGAAGATCACGGAAGTGGAAAATTGGAAGGCGGAAAAAAAAAATCCCCACAGGCAAAGATTTAAAGTTAATTTTCAAGAATGTTTAGGTGGAGAATGCTTGCTGGAGTTCGATAAAGGTAAAGAGTACAATGGAATGCTTCTGTTCCAATGCTGAGGGACTGTGTTGAATCGGCTGATAAGAAACTGAAATTGCGTAAACAAATTTAAGGTGTTGATGAAGGAGTTCAGTCGTGCCGAGGACTTGCTAAGCAAGACAGAGAAAACTGTCACTGTATCCATCTGAGAAAGTGATGCTTTACATGGTGGTACTCAGTGCAATATTTGGAGTAAACAAGTAAAGTTGATAGAAGCCGTCTAATTTAAATCACTCTTCCCCTGGATGGTAAAATATTTCAATATTTTTACATAATGTGTTAAGCAAGAGTGAAGAATTTGAAATATTGGGTTAAACCAAATATTTAAGGGAAGTAAAATAATAACATATGTAAGTATTAGTTTAAAAGTTATTAAGGTAATTTAGTAGTGGTATTTTATTTGCTGATAATGTCTATGGCCATTATTATTATTCCCTTTGATTTATAATGTGCACTTACTTTTAAGGCCTCTAGGCACATGTAAATTACAAAATCTTAAATGATTTAGACAAAGGCATAACTAACAATGGCACTTAAGAATTGTATTAACACTACAACATCACTGTTGTTCACATCAGCAGACCTTAGGTATATTATCTCAGAAATTACGTTCTTGAATTATTCCTGTTCTTGTCATCATATATATTCCTGTTTAATGGCATTAACCTAAAAACCATTTAAATGTTAAGAATAAAACTTTTAAGTCATGTTTTCTGGAAAGATTCCTGATAATAATTTTATAGCTGGTTTATTTTGTTCCTCCAATGACACCATCTTCAGAAATTGCCTTTGTTATGAAAAAAATAATAACAATGGCAAGGTACTATGTAGCATATTATGCAGTTTACATATCAACAGTCTTATGAGGGGAGACTATTATTGTACCTATTTTTACAGAGGAAGGAATCCAAGGCAGAAAGAAGTTAAATAAGTTTTTTCAGTATCACGATGCTAATAGCACAGCAAATCTCAAACCCACACGGTCTTGGCTCAGTTTTGAAACAAAGAAGAAACACATCCCCTTTTATCACTGATTATTTCAGGTTAATGTAATGTATTTTCTTCTGATTTTTTAAAGCAAATAATAATAACTATGAAGTATTCATTGGTGTTACCCGTAGCATGAATTGTCAGTTGCCAAACACCTAAATATTTGGAAACATTTGTACTTTTGACCAAATTTTTCAACTTTTTGTTTTAGTGTTTCTTCTTTTCTCTTGGGCTCCAGTTGGTGGTTGGGCAAGAGAGACTGAACAAAACAAAAATGATGAGGCAGAAAATCAGGAAGAGTTCCTGAAGCAGGCGATGGAGGAAGTTTAGGCAACCAAAATATCCTGCGGTTAAAACAGGGAGATGTCCTGGCAAGTGACACAGTTTGGCAGCAGAGTCCTATAAAGCCATTAGCATGAGGAAGACATGTTCAAAACTATTGCAGTCCCAGCCAAACGGTAGTCAGAGGCATGTGCCTGGTATTTAGAAATGAAACAGAAGAATAGTGCAATTGAATAGAAAACCAAAACAAGTAGGACAATGGGATGCAGTGAATAAACTGAGAACCTGAGATTTGTAGCATGGACTTCTTTGGAACAGAAAAAAGATGCGAAAGTAAAAATCAGTCTTGCTGATCATAAGACTGTAATGTTCATAAAGGAGCATCAGCTATTTTCCAATGGATGAAGGACGAGACCAACATAAAAGTTTTTCTAAAAAAATCATACCCAAGGTCACACTACAGCTGCGAAACTACCAATGATCAGTTCTTCAGAGAGATTGCTACTTTTTTTTACCAATGACATCCCCAGCCCTGTTTCATTTTTCCTACTTTTTGAAGAAAGTTTACTGAAATAACCAATTGCAGAACCTTCCACTTCTTGAATGTTTCCATCTCAAAAGGGGCCCCTACTTCCATGTCACTACTTAGAATCAACAGGACAAGCCAGATCCCTGTAAGAGGTCCTCCTCTTCCCCATCCTCTTTTCCAAGTTGTCCAAACAATAGCTCTGGTATATGCATGTTTCAGGAAACTAATAAACCTCACTTTGTTGTATTGCGTTTGTGTTCCTGTGTCTTTGGTCACTGGGCTTTAACAAATAAAAGAGATCAATGCTTAGAATGAACAGGATTGGACAAATAAGATTTGCTATCTCCATGAAACTGGCACATGGTAAACCTGACCAGAGTCAGACTTTGCTCCAGAACTTTGAGAGGAGCTAATTCATGAACTTTGTAGCTAGGGCACCTAGCTACAAAGTTCAGAAAGATTGAGGGCTAGGAAGTCAAGAAGATAACTATAGTCAAAGATCAATTATACCATAGTTCCCCAATTTATTTATTTTTTACCCTAGAATTATAGAGACTTGAGATTAAGGTGGTCTTTTGGGTAATACACTATGAGAGTCAGACACTTACTATGTTTGTTTGAATGTTTAATCTTAATGACAATTTTGTGATAAATATATTTAAAAAGATCTAAGACTATATTAATGAGTTTTTAAACGTGTCTTTGTTTTCTTCTGCCGGAGAAAATTCAAAGCTTATAATCATTAATCTGAAAGATTCTATCCTTGACCCATGGGCATTTATGTTGGAAATAAATTTCCTTAGCTAGGCTTTCATGGACTGTTCAGGGTTGGTACAAAGACAGTATGAGCAGAAGAGATGCATTGGTTCACCCCCCAAAATTTCATTATGAAACAAATATTCTACAACATTTTAAACACAGACTGTAACCCACTATCAAGTACAATTTTGAAGACGTTTTCAGGCCTCCTTGTTTATTTACCAAAAACAGTGAAAAGAAAAGAAACAGAGTACCTAAGCCTCATGATAAATTCCTGACTGTGATTAAAGGTGCAGCTGCCAGCTCTTCATCACTTAAACTTTGCTTTGTTTCTATTGACAGATCATTTTAATAACCACAACTCTCTAGTCCATGTAAAGTATTCCACACTTCGATGCTCCAGCAATTTCTTATCTAACTGCTTAAAATAGGAAATTTTATTTCTGCCGTTCTCCCTGGTAATTCTTCTTCCCAGTACATTTTTTCTCTTAAAAGTGCACCTTTTAATAACAGTGCTTGCCTTTTCAAAAAATTTTGGTCTAACAGTTTAGCCAAAGGACAGATAATGTAAAACTATTTAAATCGAAGGTGCTCAGTGTCATGTGACCTGCTCTACTGGAGAACTGTTTCCTGTGTAGTGGGGTTGACCCTGCTATTGATCTCTTCTGTCTGAATTTATAGAAGGTTTGAGTTAAGTAATTTTTAAAACGTAGAAAAACTAACACATATAGATCAGCGACAATGTTCAGTTTTGTGTGGAATAGAAAGAAAGACTGACGCATGTCCACTGCCTAACATCTTCCAGTTGCTCAGCCTCACTCCCAAGCCTGCCATCCTTCTGCTTAGTGAAAGGTCGGAAATAGCACTAATTCTTTTCATCATGGTTGGTCTAAGAGTCAATACTGCCATGACATTATTCGGAAAAGAAAGGCATCTCTCTCATACTGTACTCTACGTTGACGATGTGACAAGCGCCTAGAGAAAATACACTCTAGTTTTGTTTATGACAGCAAATGAGGCTTGAGTTGTCAACTTGTTCACTTTATATATTGAACTCTGAAGCTGAAAAATACTTAGACGTGAAATAAGAAATCACAATGTTTTTAGAGATGAACTTCATCGCGTCTCTTCCATGCCATTAACTAGCTGAGTGCAAATTGATTTGAGAATAACCTGATAAAGTTTATATTTTTAGTCTGAGAGAAAAGCAAATGATAGCTCAAAGGGCTATTTTCATTGCCCTTGGTGATTTTGTTCTTCATTGCATTTCCTTATTTCTTGCTAAAGCTATTTTGCTAAAGGCTACAATATACTGACAATTAGAGCTAGTGGAGTGGAAGTAAGTCGGCTTTGAAGCTAAGTGGCCAGACTGCCTCCCTCCGGCAAAATATCTCCTTCTGATAAAGCAGAATTCCTTTATAATAGCCCTGGTGAACTTGTAAGAGATTACCGAAGTGTCAGGCCCAGTTTCAAATGTACTTTGGATGCCATTTTGAAGGAAGAAAATACCATGTTTGTTCAAGCAAGCCTTAAAAAGAACACTCAAGCTTTACTTTACTTTCCCTCCTGCAGGCAAGGCAGGATGACGTTAGGGATAAGGAAAACCTATAATCAGCATCAGAGAAAGGGTTCATGACCTCACATTGTTGCAATTTAGGAAAGAGTTTGCAGAAAGGAGCCCAAATAACTAACATGCCTGGCTTCACCAACTTCGGGTTCAACATAACGTTGTATGTCTTTTCATAGTCAGATCACTATAGCTTTGAGACTGCATCCTATGAATTGAGGAGATCTTATTTACTCTTCAGCTTCTCTTTCTGACATATTCTCCAAAGCCCACTAGGGTTAGTTTTGAGCAAGTGTAATTCAATCCTGGTTACTGACGTTCACAAATTCTGACTAGTCTGAAATAGAGTCCATTGCCACATTTGCTTATTGTCAAGACCTAGCAGACTAAGTAGGTTGGATCAATGTTTACAGGCCATGTCTCTATACACTATCATAGTTCCTCAGCATGCAAAGCCAGGAGGAATTTAAAATCAGCTACATATTTTGCTGATCTTTTGCCATTCTTTCAATGTGTAGTGTGGGTTCCATCCTTCCAAAAAAAAATTTATCCAACAAACAAGATAAACCAACAGTGCACAGGGAATTTCCCCAACACCTCTGCTCTTTCTCCCAAACAATCAATTGTAGAGGCCATCAACATTTCAACTAACTTATTCATCTATTTCAAAAAAAATATCATCCTTTATAAGATTATTATCTGGCTATAGACAAACTCAATTTACATAACCATACAGAATCCATTAATATTTTCATCCCAATTAGAAGACTTCAAGTTTTTTTAAATCGGTTCCATTTACGTTTTTTAATTATTCACTACTTTTTTTTTTAAGATTGGCACCTGAGCTAACATTTGTTGCCAGTCTTCTTTTTATTGTTTTTCTTCTTCTCCCCAAAGCCCCCCAGTACACAGTTGTATATTCTAGTTCCATGTCTTTCTGGCTCTGCTATATGGGATGCTGCCTCAGTATGGTTTAATGAGTAGTGCTAGGTCTGTGCCCAGGATTCGAACCAGCAAAACCCTGAGCCACTGAAGTGGAGTGCATGAACTTAACCACTTGACCATCGGGCCTGCCCAAGACTTCAAGTTTTATCCCTGAATGATAGGTATTTGTCTTAAATATGTGCAGCTGAAAGGCAGTTCCTGGTGCCTTTCCCAAACTAGAGGAAGTTTAGCTTCAAAGGTAATTATACCTTCTAGAAATCCATACTGAAAAGCAAGCCAAAGGGGCAACCCCTTTATTAAAAATCAAAACAAGGGGCTCGCCTGGTGGCTCAGTGGTTAAGTTTGCTCATTCCGCTTCTCAGCAGCCCGGGGTTCACCAGTTCGGATCCTAGGTGTGGACATGGCACCACTTGGTGCACCATGCTGTGGCAGGTGTCCCACATATAAAGTAGAGGAAAATGGGCACAGATGTTAGCTCAGGGCCAGACTTCCTCAGCAAAAAGAGGAGGACGGGCAGTAGTTAGCTCAGGGCTAATCTTCCTCAAAAAAAAAAAAATCAAAACAAAAGAATAACATACACTCAAACCATATTCGTTAATCATTTTTCCTGGGTACCTACCTATAGAATATGTGCCGGATATTTAGCCTAGTGCTCTGTATATGATATCTGGGTCATCATCATAGAGACCCTATAGAAGTGTGTCAAGCCCTGCCTGATAAATTTTGGATCTGGAATCTTTAAAAGGAATATTTCTGAGCCATTTGATTAATATATTCTGCTCATGAAAGATCTTCATTGTTTTTGTTTTTGATCATTTCACTTGGAAAAAAATGTCAATTATAAAAGTTCTTTAGCACAAGTGCCAAATGTTAATTAAGTAATTTCTAGCTGTTTAAGATGCTATATGATGGGCATTTAAAGCCAGTATCTTCAATTTGTTTGATTCTAACTAGCTTCCCAGTTCCTGATTAAATTTTCTCTCCCTAAACAGACATTTGAGTGGGAACCAAGGCTCTACTGTAACATCAAGTCATGGCGAGTCAGACCAGTCGGGTGACATTTCCAGGTGCATTGTGGGTATGAGTTGGGAAACACTATGGTAGCTCTATTCTCTTTTCCACACTGAGGAGAGTGTTTGGCATATTTTAATAGAGCTTCATGAAATCTTTCTAATTTTTGGTCCTCTGTGGGAAAAGGAGTTGACCTTGACTTTTTATTCTTGTCAAGTGAAAGACTTCTCCATAGTTAACAACTCTCAAAATTTCTCCCTTGCTCAGAATGCAGATGGAGTAGGAAATTCACAAACTAGAAAAAAAAAAACCTATGTCATTTGTAAGTGGAGATATTGTAAATTTAGTGAGATATACTGTGGCTATTAAAGTGGCCTGCAGGTGACACAAGTGTGTTTGCTTTAGGCTGTTTAGCTGTAAAGACAGAACTCGTGGGAGTGGCTGTGTATGTAAATGTTCACCCTCTGTCTGTTCTGAAGGACTTTGGAGGAGGAGCCATGATTCCTGGAGTTGCTAGATTACCCTGGGGAGGCTGGTTTAAAAGTTGTTTGTATGAGACAGGGTGATTCAAGCTAGTTGTTATAGTAAATACGGCAAAACTCCTCAGTGGCTTAACAGACACACACACACACACACACACATTCACATCACAGTCTGATGCAGGTCGCATGTCTCGCCTGGGCAAGGTTTTCTTCCAAGGTTGTGGCTAAAGGATTCTGGCTCTTTTTGTCATGTGACTCAGTCATGTCTGAATCTTTGCTTTTGTCTTCAGGGCAAAAGGGAGAGAACAGTCTAGTTGAGTCTGGGAGATTTTAGCATGCAGGACAGGAAGAAGCAAACATCACTTCCATTCACCTTTCCTTGGCCCAAACTAATGACATAGATCTCTAAGCTAACCACAGAAGAGCCTGTGAAATTTTCTTCTGGCATGCTTATTAAAAGAAAAAGGGATGGTTGAGTATCTAACCAGGGTCTGCTACAATGATCTGGACAACAGTCAGTTTCTACTGCATTTTTGTGAAATTCGTGAAGGTCATTATGACCAAGAGGGGTGAGCAGAAAGCTTGATGTATCGCTGCTCTCATCACAAATTCTGTGCACTTCGTTTTAGAGACCTAAAGATATTGTGGGGTTTCAGCAGGTATGACCTGCCATTTCTTGAAACCACACCTGGATTGTCAAACTTCTCATTGATTTGGCCCAGGCCCAGAGATGCTGGGTATCGATTCAGTGAGGAGCAGTGTGAAGTGGCAAAATTTTGTGTGAGGGGACTTAGTTGGCTCTGACTTGGGACTCTGGGCTCTTTCATAAACAATCACAGGACTTGTGAATATTCTCTAGCACTAAGAAATAATTCCTGGGCCGGCCCTATGGCAGAGGGCTTAAGATCGTGCACTCTGCTTTGATGGCCTGGGGTTTGACGGTTCGGATCCTGGGCATGGACCTATGCATCGCTCATCAAACCATGCTGTGGCAGCATCTCACATAGAAAAACTAGAATGACTTACAACTGGGATATACAACTGTGTACTGGGGCTTTGGGGAGAGAAAAAAAAAAAAGAGGGAGACTGGCAACAGATGTTAGCTCAGGGCCAATCTTCTTCACCAAAAAAAGCTCATCTTAAAAAAAATTCCTTGAGAAGGTATATTTTCTACGACATGTTTGCCCAACTCACTTCAGAAATAAGATGAGGCTGCCATACCTAGGTTTTATAACTCTGAATCTCTTTGATTTTCATCTCTGTCACCTAAATTAACTCCATTGTTAGTGAGAACTAATGGGGAATTTCAGACAAATCATATACTCTGAGGAACACTATTAGCTCCTGGAAATAATGACCTCCTTTCAAAAATTGTGCAAGCGATGCCTAACCTCATGCTGCTACTGCCTTCAATCATTCATGTAAAATACATAAGAAGTATGTTAAGTATTATTTCCAAGGTGGTTAAGGAATTAAAATTTTCTTCCTTTGCTTTCACTCTTCTCCAAAAATACTCACTTTAAGCCTAGTGATATATAGTACGCTGAGGGTCATGTGTTCAAGGATCTCAACCATTGTAGAACCCAAGGGCTGGGCCTTTCATGTTCTACACATCCTCTGTTCTTTCCTAATTTTCTGATACAGGTCAAGTACAAAACTCTTTAACTTTTAGTACATGGTTATATCAAAATAGGCTGCCTTGCCTGGTCTAAAACTAGTCCCAAACCATTGGTCTAGGACCCCAAAGTAGCCACTAGTGAATTGATGTCTGTCTGAGTTCCTCTACCAATTCTCTCCATGGATGAGCTATCTCTCTCTAAATGTAGTATAATTTTCTTCCAAAACTCTGTTAAAGATATGGTCTCACATGTACCTTTACAGAAACTGGTTTCTTTTGGCATTTCCTTGAGGTCTCTTTTGGGAACTACCCTTGGTAAATTCACATAAGACATGGTGCTATCTTTATAGTAGTGTTCTCATCCTGTGTTTTGTGGGCCAGGTTGAGTTCCCTCTCTCTTATCCTCTGAGAGGATACTGTGACAAATAGTCAGCACTCTGTAAATATTTATTAGATAAATACATGGCAAATACTAGGTATACTTTCTTCTATCTTATATTGACACTTGAATTGTCATGGGAGTATCTTGCTAGGATTACTTCTATGGCATAATTTGGTTAAGGCACAGCCAAATATTGTGTCACAGGGTAATAATATCAAACAGTGCCACTCCAAAATTGTAACTCTTCCAAGTAATGGAGACTATAACAAATAGTTTCATTAGAAGCAAGAAATTGTAGAAAAATTAATTATCACTTTTCTTCAGCATGAACACTAAATATTTTAACCCAAATGACAAGTTTCACAATATCATGGAGATATAGCCCGTTCTATTTGTTCCTAGGCTGAGTCCGCTGATATGAAGGCCTCACTTATAGAATTTCAGAAGAGACTGTGTAGATACTTCTGTGCTCAAGAGAGAGCATTCCTTTCAGACCCTATTCTTTGTCCAGTCCCGATATAGTTTCTTGGTCCTTTTCTCCCTTTTATTCATACTCCACATCAAGTTTCTACCTCCCCTAATACCTGGCCTCTGGATTGGATTATCAGGCATTTTCTGTTTCATTATCATTGGGGGAAGTGGGGGAAGAAATGTGGAGAAAGACGCTTATGAATGTTAGGAGAATCTAATAGCAAATTAGTCAATTTGTATGTCAAAGATTAAGCTCCTTCTAGAATATAATAGATACGTTATTAGACCAAGAGTGTCTGTCTCTTCCCCAATTTTGACATACCTTATAAAAGCTCCCTCTATTACTTTAGACTCAGAAGTCACTTAAGAGGAAAACAGGGTGGGAAGAAGAAAATAAATCTATTATGATTGTTATCCATGCCTATTTTAATTGGCTCTTGGTTAATTGAAGTGATAGGCTCCATAGGCTGATAAGTGACTCATCAATGGGATGAGAGAAAAAGAGTGTTAAATTTATAGAAAGGAAGAAGTTAACTGAGATATCTTAGAAGAGTGAGAGAGTTCTTAGTCCCAGAAGTTATCTTTCACTTGGACTATTGAAGCTAAAATCTAAAGCTCCGGGGGACAATCAATAAATATAGGTCCATTTCAGTAAGTAAGGCTGAGACAAACTAAGCATTGAGATCCATTACCAATATTTTACATAATCCGAAATAGGAATGTTTCTTGGCTGCAAATTTTGGAGCTACTGATACCCCTTGGGGATGATAGCCCAAGTGATACCAAAAAGAACAATTTCCCAGAATTTCTCATAAAATGATCTTTCATGACAGTGATCTTGCCTGACTCAGATGCTCTGTTTTGATTTCCCTCTGGAGTATGACATTACTGATGTATCTTCTTCTATTTTGGCAATTTTTTTTTTAGTTGAATTTTTCCCAGTTATTTTGCTGTTCATTAATGTCCTCATCATTGGGTAAGGAGTGTGGGGATGAGAGGAAAGTACAGTAAAAACAAGAGGTTTAGCTTGAATAAATCAAGTTTACATCTTATTAGCAAGCATAAGTGTATGATTTATAAAAAAGGCATAATCCAGGGGTTTAAAAACAGTAGAAGTTTATTTGTGTTTTCACCTGTTTGTGTGTTTTTCTTTAACTATTACATATACTATCAATTGCATTATACTATATGCATATTTTAAAATACACTGAGATATGTCCGACCTATCATTTTTGATTATAAAATACTCCTAGTAATGTAAAGTTTATGGAAACTCTGCTTAGGATTGTTTTCTTTAGCCAACTGTTTCCATACATGTTCATAACTTTTGATAGAATTACTTTGAATGCTGTAATGCTATAATGAGTGAAAGAAAAATTTTATATCTTCGCTGTTGAAGGCACCATGCTATGGGTTAGCAATGTTTGTGAACCAGTGATTAACATTACACAAGCACAAAATAAGTGGTCGGCCCGTTAAGAAGTGTTTTACTGGTACTTTAAATGCAGCATTTCCAGAAGCCATTTAAATTATTTTTCCCCAAATTTTCACTTTTGATACTGAACACTACCATGTATCTTATAATCCGGCTCACAGTATTGTTCTCCTGGAGTAGAATCAATGTTCCACTCATGCTACTTTCTCAAGAGTCATCAACCACCTCCTCTCCTTTCACCCTTACCTCTCACCCTGGCAGTCACCAAGTCATAGCCACTTACTGATTATATCTCCACAATCACATTAGGATTTTTTTCTTTTCCTCTCCTATTCTAGCTCAAACTCATAATTTATTATGTCTTGTCAAAACAAGCATAACCTATTTCTTCTTACTATCTCTACTCCTACCCTTGTTTCATCCACAGTACAAACTGGTCAGAGTGAACATCCTACTGCAGCGATATGATGAAAATCCTACAGCAAATCCTTAGGGGATGACCCATTGTATCAGTCGGGGCTTGTGACTGCCAGCTCAGAAACCAATCCTAGTTCTCCAGCAATGAGAATGGAATATAATGACAGACTTAGTGGGAGGCTGGCGACTACATTTGAAAAATGTGTGGGGGGAAAGGTCAGTGGAGAGGGCTTTCCTGGAAAGGCAATAACTGTATTTGAGCAGGAACAGTTTGGCCAGGATGCTGCGATTTGCTGCGGCAGGTCACCTTCATCACTAGGCAAGCCAGGAATCTTTCCCTGTGGCTTCTGCAGTGCGAGAAGAGGTACTGCATCACATAGATACTGCATGCAGTGGGGAGACCGCCAATCAGAAGGGACGTTGGATGCTAGACAGCCACTCCGAACAAGGCAAAAAGCAAAAAACAAAAAGACTACAAATGTCAATTATTTATATGAGAGGGCCTAAATCTGTTAGTATTGCACTCAAACTTCCCAAGCTGACTTTAAACTACATCTCAAAACTAATTGCTTGTTGAGGAGTCCCCCTTCCATGGACTGAATATTTGTGTGTGCCCCCACCGAACATATGTGCTGAAGCCCCTGATCCCCAATGAGACGGTATTAAGAGGTGGGGCCTTTGGGAGGTAATTATGTTTAGATGCGGTCTTGAAGTTTGAGCACCTCTAATGGGATTACTGGCCTTATAAGAAGAGCAGGAGACCAAACCTCGCTCTCCCCATGCATACAAAGAAGAGCTCATGTGAGCACACAGCAAGGGGGCAGCTCTCTGCAAGCCGAGAAGTAGGTCCTCATCAGGAACTGAATCTGCCTGCACCTTAATCTTGGACTCTCCAGACTCCCAGAACTGTGAGAAATAAATGTGTGTTACTTAAGCCCTTCAGTTTATGGCATTTTATCATAGCAGCCCAAGCTGACTAAGACACTGTCCAAAAAGTCAGCTATGCACTGGTCATCCCGGACAACTAATTATTCTTTTGAACAGCTGCACACCTTTCACACCTATAAGTTTGTGCACGTGCTATTCTTCAATTCAGGGTTTCTCGCACTATTGACATTATGGGCTGGATAGTTCTTCTTTTGGAGGACTGTCCTTGTCATATAGGAAGTTTAATAGCATCCGTGGTCTCTACTCACTAGATGCCAGTAGTGCCTCTCCAGTTGTAAGAACCAAAAATGTCTCCAGACAAACCCCAATCTTTCCTCGGGGCTACATTTTCCCCATGTGAAGAAGGAAACCGAGGAGAAATGATTAAATGCAATGTGGGATCCTAGAAAAAGAAATTTGTGGAAAGACTTGTGAAATTCAAATAAGATCTTCCATTCATAGTATAGTATCCATTTAATTTCCTGGTTCTCCATACTATGCTTGTGTAAGATGTTTCTCTAGGAAACTTTAGGTGGGAACTTCTGGTTTCCAGTTCCTCACGTAAGGAGCTTGGAAGTCACCACTCTGTCCCAACAAGTAAAAAGCTAAACAGACTGAAAAATCAATGACTCTTCTTGATCCATAACTGAAGGTAAGACACAGGACAAACTGCTGTCCCCAAGACTGGGGAGGCAGAGAGGCGAGTACAGGGAGTCACAGCTTCCTAGAGCAGAGACTGGAAAGCAGAAACCTCTGTGGGAACCAGAGCCGCTGGGTAGGGAAACCTGAACTGTGGTTAACAACTTGCTTGAGGCTCAGTGTGAACTAGTCTGAGATTTAAAAACTCCAGGGGGACCCAGTCGTAGGGTGGCCCCCACAATATTGTGCGATGTACCTCCAGGAGCTTGATCAGGTTTCCACAGTAAATACTGGAGGAAAATCCCCTCATACTTCCAGCAGGCAGAGGAGAAAATACACCAGAGCATTCTATTCTTCTTAACAAGGCCTGCCCTCAGGAGAAACTAGTTAACTTCTGGAGTATCATCAGAGCCTAACTGACCTGGGGTAGGGGAAATACCCAGCTCCAGCACACTCCAGACATCCTATCCCACCTAAGGAGAGGAAAAAACCAGAAGCACTTGGGGAGTTCACAGCCCAGAGGCAAACATAGCTTCCCAAGAGACTGAGGCCTCATCACAGGACTACGGAACACTTTCCCTTGCCCCACACCCCACCACCACATTATTAAAGGCCTTTTTACAGCAGTTCCTTTTACCTGTTACAGCATTCCAGCTATCAAGAAAAATTACAAGGCATACTAAAAGGTGAAAAACACAGTTTGAAGAGACAGAGCAAGCATCAGAACCAGATATGGCAGAGATGTTGGCATTATCAGACTGGGTATTTAGAACAACTATGGTTAATATGCTAAGGGCTCTGTAGCTCAAGTGGAGAGCATGCAAGAATGGATAGGCCATGTAAGCAGAGAGATGCAATCCTAAGAAAAAGCCAAGAAGAAATGCTAGAATTAAAAAACACTATAATAGAAATGCAGAATGAAGAATGCTTTTGATGGGCTTACTGGTGGACTGGACACGGCTGAGGAAAGAATCTGTGAGCCTGAGGATATATGAATAGAAGCTTCAGAAATTGAAAAGCAAAGAGAACAAAGACTGAAAAAACCAGAGTATCCAAGGACTGTGTGACAACTACAAAAGGTGTAACGTATGCATAATAGCAATACAAGAAGGAGAAGAGAGAAAAGAACAAAAGAAATACTCCAAACAATAATGACTGAGAATTTCCCCAAAGTAATATCAGACACCAGACCACAGTTCCAAGAAGCTCAGAGAATAACAAGCAGAAAAAATGTCAAGATGATAACTACATCTAGGCATAGCATTTTCAAGCTACAGAAAATCAAAGATAAAGAAAAAATCCTGAAGGAAATCAGCGGAAACGTTGGGTGAAGGATAACAGACAGTTTCTGTACCAGGTTTACAACTTTATCCTCAGCCCAAAATTAGCTCAAAATAAAAGCTTTAAAAAATTCTCTGGATTATCCTCACTGATTCCTCTAGTCCAGTGTTCCTCTAAGTTTTTCTCTGTCATTGTATCTCCCTTACCACTCAAGAACTTTTGAGATATTTTTTGCTAATTGCCCTCCCCATGAATTTTGAACACCACAGACAGATTGTATATGTTTATATACTATATATATATATCTCTGCTTGATATATAAAAAGAATAAGTTTTCTTTTATTTATTTATTTACTTATTTATTTTTTTGAGGAAGATTAGCCCTGAGCTAACTACTGCCAATCCTCCTCTTTTGCTGAGGAAGACTGGCCCTGAGCTAACATCCATGCCCATCTCCCTATACTTTATACGTGGCCTACCACAGCATGGCCAAGTGGTGCCATGTCCGCACCTGGGATCCGAACCAACAAACCCTGGGCTGCCGAGGCAGAACATGCACACTTAACTGCTGCACCACTGGGCCGGCCCCAAGAGTAAGTTTTCTTTCTTTCTTTTTTTTTTCCTTTGCTGAGGAAGATTTGCCCTGAGCTAACATCTGTAGGCAATCTTCCTCTTTTCGTATGTGATCTGCCACCACAGCATGGCCACAGACAGATGAATGGGTAGGTCCACACCCAGGAACCAAACCTGGACTGCTGAAGTGAAGTGTGCTGAACTTAACCACTACGTCACTGCAGCTGGCCCAAGAGTAAGTTTTCTTGCTTCCCACCCCCGAGAACCAATTTTTGCTACCTTTGAGAATGCCTGCTCTAGTAAGAAGGAGTGATGCTCTCCTCTGACCTTCCATAACTCTTTATATCTATCATTCAATTATCAAATGTTGCTTTGCCTTTTAGTAAAAAAAAAAAAGGTACGTGTGTGTGTGTGTGTGTCTTTCCTACTACATCCATTACCTTTGTAAGATCAGTGCTGCTATATCATTCACCTTATGTCCCTCCCACAGCAGCTGACACACAGGCCCTTAAAAATAGAATTACTTTAAAGCAGAGATTCAATTAAGCTGAGGTAGCTTGTGTATTTAATAATTGCAATAGAATTAAAATAGGCAGAAAATACAGGAGGTCAACTTTAAAGTAATAAATATAGATAACAGAGTAAAAAATGAACAAAGCAAGTTTGTAAATGGTGATAATTATTATTTGACTAGAAGTTTATTTGGGGAAATAGTGCAGAATTAGGCAGAAGGATAGGTGTGTAGAGATTTGCAGTAAATTCATTTACAATGTAGTTTATTGAAGAGAGCATACGATTTGCAAAATAAAATGAAATAAAACACAGTTACTGGCTGTGTGACTATGGACCGAATTTTAATGTTGCCTGGTTTACAGATAGTGTGTGTGTATCCTAGTTAGTAAAAGAAGCTGGGCTCAGTAGGATGACAGAAAGGCAACTACCATCCCGTTCCTTTGTTGATTGTTTCCTTTTCCTATGTGAGGAGGCCAACACTTTTCCAGATAGCAGGTGGTAATAGATAATCTCCTTTTTCTATTCAAAATCTAGCCCAGGATCATATTAAAACTCCAAACTCCACCAATTAATATTCCTTCCCTCAACCAGCTGGGCCTACCTCAATCTGGGAAACTTGCTGTGGGAAAAGATTTGGCGATTTTCTTTCTTTAGATTTTTCCTGGGTGAATCAGAGACCAGACTCTGTTCATCAATGTCCAGGCAACATACACCATGCTCTCCAATGGTCCCCAGGAAGCCATCCTCACTTAGCTTGAGAGGCACAGAAGCCCTTCCTTTCCCCATGCCATGGAATGGGCAGAGCACACTGACCACTCTCTCCAGATGAATTTCACCACCATGGTCCTTGATTCCCTGTCACTCTTGCCTCCCATGTGTAGAGGTTGGAGATGGGTGATGGGTTAATGCTGGCAGAAACAAGCATTATGCAAGTCCTGCATAGATGGTATAGGAATCAATTTAAAGCTAGCAGGGTACTAGCACTTATTATATTTTTTTCTGGCCTTAGAGATGTTGGCTAGAAACCCTGAGATTATAGAAAATGTCTTAGTATCTGGTTATATTTTAAAGTATGAGTACTGTATCTGGCACGCAATAGGGAACTGGAAGATGTTTGTCCCCTTTATTTCCCATTTCTCTCTCTTTCTTTTTTTATATCCTTCTCTGAGTGAAATTCTTTTCTAGTCCACAATTTCGATTCTATAAATGTCTTCTTGTATAAATACATCATATTGCAGATTTCTGTACATTTTGATCAATCCATCTGCTTTCCCTATCAAGAAAATGAAAGAATAGGTTTATAAGTAAATATCATGAAAGAATGCTAAAATATTGAGAATACTGAAACTTGGAAATTATATATGTTTAGAAACAATTGAGAACAAAATAAAATAACTATACTAAATATGCCCAGAGATTTCTCTTTGTCCTTCAGTTTCCTCAACTATAATGAGTTTAGAACTAAATAGTGTTACTAATTTATAACTGAGAATAAAAAGATGTCACACTTGGTGGAAATATGTTTCATCTTCTCCATGCTCCATCTCTGCCCACTTAGTGGTGTTTTATGGGAGGTCCTCCACCATATTAACAAGGTATATTTAAGTCTTCTTTCTTCCTTTAAATATTCCCATGGATTTTAATGATTTAATGGATTCCCGTGGATTTAATATTAAATGTTCTTGAATCTGCTTATAGTTCTATAGTCTACCATTTACAGCATAGCTTCCCTATTATTTAGAGAAATAATTCCCATTTTTTGAATGAAGTCACTGTGTTAAGGTCTGAAGGGTGCCTTCTGTCTAACAGCTCTAAATCACCCACCAGAAAGAGCTGAGGAGGCCTGAAGGAAGGTCAGAAGCTGATAAACTGTGGTGTCTATCAGTCCGATATCAGATAAACAAAAGATACCACGAGAACATTCATACCAGTGAGCAGAGGAGGAAAGAGAATGCAAAGTCCAGCTGAATAATCTGAAACTACTGCCAGGCAGCAAAAATCATCGAAGAGAGCCCCTCTGGAAGGGTGAAGAGAAAGGTGGATGGGGACAGGGAGTGAAGCCAGTGCACTTGTCTTAGCCTCCACAGTCTTTATCTTCTGCTCACTTGGTTGAGAGTCAGTCCTGACTGAACCTGGCTTGGAAGTAAACTGTTGATAACTACAAACAGCTGCTTGGCTGTCTGAGTAGCAGACACTTAATCTCCATGTGCCGAGGTGGAGGACAGACATATTTCTCCAGCATGGGCAGTTCCCTGACACCGATATCTGTGAACATGCTCTCCGTGCCTTTCATGATTTTACAAACTGTGATCACTGTTACTTTATCTTTCATGGTTGCAGGCAGAACGAGCCTTTAGCCCTTCCACACGTGGCAGCCCCTCTTTGCCCTCAATAATTGAAGTTTGTCATTCTCCAGACTTTCCTGAACTCCGTTCTTTCTTTTTTTTTTTTTTTAAAGATTTTTTTATTTTTTCCTTTTTCTCCCCAAAGTCCCCCAGTACATAGTTGTATATTCTTCGTTGTGGGTCCTTCTAGTTGTAGCATGTGGGACGCTGCCTCAGCGTGGTTTGATGAGCAGTGCCATGTCCGCGCCCAGGATTCGAACTGACGAAACACTGGGCCGCCTGCAGCGGAGCGCGCGAACTTAACCACTCGGCCACGGGGCCAGCCCCCTGAACTCCGTTATTTCTTGAGGCAGATCAAGGAGATCTTCCAGATGTGGATTCTCCATTGTTTTGAAGAAGGACAAGAAAATAAAAACAATTCTGTTTTACTTCTAAATGCTTTCTTTTTTTCATATCCCAACATGCTTTGGGCTCCAAATGCTCTTTGAACAATTGTATTCATGGAATAATACAGTGAGTGCTTCTTCAATATTAATGTACATAGGCACCACCTGGGGTCTTGTTAAAATACAGATGCTAATTAAACAGGTCTGAGGTAGGGTCTGAAATTCTGCATTTCTTGAAAATTCCTGGGTGATGTTGCTGATGTGTAGACCACACTGAGTAGTGATGGCTTAGAACAATAACTATCAGAACTTTCCTATATGGCAGAAGAAAGTCCTTGAGTAGACTGTGGATTATTCCCTCCATTCCACCTCCCACCCTCCAAATCATGACTTTCTATTTTTCCAAATTGGCATATAATTATTGATTTTCTTATGAAAACAAATACATAGGCTCTCACTGCAATTTATTTATGTAAATTTAGCGTTATAAAATCTGGACACATTTGCCAAATACATTTCAGTTTAGTTGTATGCGTCTTGGGCATCAAGAAGCATCATCAAGGTATTACACACATAGAATGGAATTAGTTGTCAAAGAACTACTGATGATGCTCAACAGGGAGTGACACAAGCTGAAAACAAGCCTGTACGATGCTACAAGTTCATCCAAAATGACATGGATGGTGACCAAGGAATTTGACTATCTCTGGTCATAGCACAGCAAAAGTTGGTATCGGCAGGCAAAAATCTGTGCTATCCTATTATATAAATGAAGAGATGGGGAATTTGATTTATAGTAAAAATCCAGTAAGAGGGGGTGACTGGCACAGAAGACTCATTACTATATTTGAAATTCAAGACTAGGAACTAGGGTAAATAAACTCATAAAATATAAGTCTCTGTCTCCTGGGGAAGGGGAGGGAGGAACACAACACACTTAAAGCTAGCTGTAGTTGGGAGATAGCCTCATTGAAGTTGTTTTAATAAGCTGCATAATTCCTTTATATCAGTTTAAGAGATTGCAGGAAAAATCAGGTATGCCACACCTGTATAGATTATTTTTAAGTTAGGCCAATGGAGACTGCAGCTCCAGCATAAATAGGGATCTCATTTGAAAAAATAATTATTTATCTGGACAGTAGGACTCGTATATTCTTTCATTATTATTAAATATTCATAAATTCTTTCATGAAAAATATTGACACTTTATGACTTTTTGGAAACCTTTTTGAAAATTTAAATAGTATTCACTTATATTTCTTGTTTGATTAATTAGCATCTCTTTTAGGGAGAAGAACCGTTTCTTCCCCCTTCCTTATAGTTTCTTCCACGTAGGGGTCGCTGCACTAGTTAACACTCCTGCCCCTTTCCACCTCCTTACTCTCCTGTCAGTGTTGGAATAAACTGCGCACTGGAAACTTAGCCTCTTCCTCTTTCCTTTTGTGGGGTCTGCTTTTCTAAGGAAGTCAGATGCTATTGGTTATGGGATCACTTTAAAAGCAAAGGTTCTGCCCCATGGGAAGGCTCATGGTAGTCCAGGGCTGTGGTGACTAGAGGTTATGCCCTTCTGATTTTCTGGGGTTGATAGTAGGAAGTCCATCATTGCCACTTGTCCAAGCCACATTTCCACATTCCAACTTTAATAGCAATAAAGGTAATATTTTGATCCATACCTGTGTAATCTTTTGTCTTCTCAGTTGTTTCAGACTTTGGCAGAGAAGAGAGGTAACATGTACTCAGCATATCTTTGAACCCAAACATTATTCATCATCAACATCGTTCCTTCAGAAAACTGCAGATGGCTAGTTGTAACAGGACATGTGTCGTTGCCTCCTTGTTATTGGTGCACATGGATTCTAATGTTTATTAATAACCATCTCAAATTCAAGACTTTTGGAATTTAGCTGGAGAAAATTTGAATTCAATCTCCAACTTTCACTTTACTATGACTGAATAAACATTGGAACTCAATCTCTTTGAGTCTCAATTACCTAATCTATAACATGGAGTTCAAAATATCCGCTGTCTACTTTAGAGGGGGGCTGCAAAGTGAAGATTAAATGCGTATGAAAATGTACTGACCAGCATAAAGTATGGCCCCAATGTGTGTCATTATTGTAAGAATTGTCTGTGTATATAGGCAACACACATTGGAAAAATATATGCCATTGCTCTTCATTGTATTCAAATAGCTTTTTATAGAAAGACGGAATTTAAGCCATTTGTTTTTCCGATATACATTATTAACCTTGATTTATTGAGTCAGATTCTTATTGTCTACCATAATATACACTTTCTTCTAGAGTTACTTTTTGCTATGTACATTAAGAATGGATCATTTTTCTATCTAAGCACTGTGATTGGCTGAAAGTATTTCCTTGTTACATAAAGACGTTTAAAAGTGAGTTATGTTTATAGCACTTATGCAGTTATTTTAATTGATGTAAATATCACCTTGTCTTGTTGCATATTTTTAGATTTATTGCTTTTAGTTATATGAGGCATCAAATAACATTTGTTAGCTCTATTTCAGTATAGGAACCTTTAAAATGTCAACCAAACAGATGTTTTACTATAAACATGAATAAAAATGAGGGCAGAGTGAAACTAAATGTAGGATATTTTACTATGTTAATATTAATATTAGTTAAGATTCAGTAGTGATGAAATTGCGTAATTAATGAAGATAAGAAAAAACTCCCAAGTTCATAATTCTATAAAAATATGTTTTTCCTTTTAGTTATTTTTTAAGATTAAGAAGTAATTTAATAATTTTTAATAGTAAGATTATGGGAATAAATTTACACATGTAATTTCTAGTATTATTCTGATTATTTCTGATTTCTTATTCTGATAATGATTTTATTTCTGATTCTGATTTTCTGATCTGATTTCTGATTCTGATTCTAATAGTGCTAAATTTCAATACTGTCTCAAGTTCAACATCTAAGTGGATGTTATACACTGATAATATATGCATATTATTTACCTCATAATAAAGGTGAGAAGGAGAAAGACTCTTTCTGTCTAAGAAAAGAAAGCATAAATGCCAATGTTTTTCAGTTTTGTATGCATCATAGCATCTAAATAATTTAAATTTTTAGAAACATTGGTAACTAGTTTACAAAATAAACCAAGTATGTTCAGTTAAATTAAAATACGTAAAATAATTTATCCTTTAAAACTTTGTGGCTGGATTAAAGACTCTTATAAAGTATGTTTGCATAGACAGAGTTTTAATCTCATCTCTGTGAAGACATGCATAGAACACTTTGGCCCTATCTAAGTTGATAGCATTAATAATGATGTGATAATATAATATAGTTATAATTTTTATTTTACTGTAGCTGTTTCTACTTTTTTTTAGTGAGGAAGATTGGTCCTACACTAATGTCCATTGCCAATATTCCTTCTTTTGCTTGAGGAAGATTGTCCCTGACCTAACATCTGTGCCAATCTTCCTCTATTTTGTATGTGGGACGATGCCACAGCAGGGCTTGATGAGCGATATGTAGCTCTGTGTCCAGATCTGAACACACGATCCCCGGGCCATGGAAGTGGAATGTGCAGTCTTAACCACTACCCCTCTAGGCCGGCCCCTGTTTCTACTTTTTGAATGCCTTCTGTGTATCAGGGATTTTGGTAGGTACCTTATATATTTTATCCTTTTCACTATATGTGTTTCTAGTTAAAACTGAACTGATAAATCATTTTATCTTAAAATACATTTTTCCTAATTCAAGGTAGGAAATAGATAAAAATCCTATATTTAAAGGAAATTCAGAAATATAAAAGTAAACAGCTCTAAGATTATTAATAACATGTATTCTTTTGAGTATTCTTGAGTTAAAAATAGCGCTTGTGTACATCATGGGACATTCTGCCAAAGTTAAAGGAAATACACATGCATGGAAAGAAAACCAATTTTGTTCTGGAGAATGCCCCATAGTCTCATCCTAAGTATTTAAAAATATCATTTTGTAACTATTTTATAGTTATATGTGTAATTCTTTCCTGTGTTGACTTTTCAAAGAAGCCTTTAGGTGATTACTTTCAAATAAATAATAATTCCCTAAGCTTCTCTGTAAGTCTAAGATGTTGTGAACTAGGTTTTCTTAAAATAAGGAATACTGGAAAATTTGTCCTTAATTGTTACCAGTTCATATACAAAATAAAATTGTGCTTTTAAAGCATTTGCTTTATTATAATTTGAAGCAATTTTGAACGTTGCAAAAAATATTTTAGTTTATAATTTGTAATTCTAGGCTTTTAAAAAATAAATCCCTAAGTAAAATAAAATCTTTCTTTCTTTCCTTACTTGGTCAACACGGATTTAACAAATATTAAAATAATAAAATAAGGGGAAATAAACTATTAACATTGCTATTATTTTAGAATTTACAAAGGATGTCATTTGATCCCATAGATATCTCATAAATTAGGAGTTATGACATTCCTTCCTTTACACATTAGCAATCTGAGCCTCAGAAAGTTGAGTAACTTGCCAAAGTGGCTGACCTCTGGGAATATAGTGAGGTTAGAGTTAAAGGAATATCTTAATTCTCACTCAAACAAGGATGAAAATATATCATGTAAGACAAAATGTCTTTACCGGCTTTCAACTAACCTATAAATTTTTCTACTTTGTTGTCAGAAAAAAGAAAATCTGCCAGAAAATGTTAATAACTTTTTTGACAAATTTCCATTGAAACCAAGGTCTTCTACTTTTATTTATTGTTTGGAGAGGTTACCAAACACCAACACTAAAATTTTAAAAAGTTTTAAAGTGTTGTTATTATTGCTGCTTCTTGCTGCTATAACAAATTACCACAAAGTTAGTGCCTTAAAACAAAACGTCTTTATTCTGTCACAGTTTTGAATGTCGTAAATCCAAAAATGACCCCAAAAGTCCACAGATGGAGAGGATTTTTGCCCCAGGATGGATTACATCTAGAACCTCACTCATCCCTGTTTTAGATGATTTAGATGATGAGATTTGGGAATTTTCAGCTGATGAGACTTACGGAAGATTTTGGACTTGAATTGACGTTGTAATAGTTTGAGAGTTTTGAAGACCTTGGATGGGCTCAATGTATTTTGCATGTGGGATGGACATGAATCTTTGGAGGTTAGGGGGTGGCTTCTGCTGAGATGGCAGAGGGGATCCAAGAGTCACACGCCTAATCTCTTCAATGGGCTTCTGGGTGGCTGAATAATTTACCACTGCATTCTTCAGAGGCACTTGCCATGTTGCCAACCACATATTTGGCTTCTCTCCAGAGCGTGCTTCCTGACAGTGACTCTCCAATGTGGCATTTTTTTGGAATCTGGATAGGCCAAGAATTCCCCCAATCATCAAGTGCTTGTTCTTTTTTGCCTAACACTTATTACCTCAAACTCTCTCTTTCCACTTGCATTTCACTAAAAGTAGCAAGAATAAACCAGACTGCACCTCCAACACATTCCTTGGAAATTTCCTCAGCTGAATTTCCAAGTTCATCCCTTATGAGTTCTGTTTTCTACTTACCTGTGAAACACAATTCTGCAAAGTTTTCTGCCAGTTTCTGATAATGTGTTCCTCTTTTCCTTATGAGATCTCACAAGCAGCACCTTTACCCTCCATATTTCTGTCAGCAGTCTGTTTGTGATGACATAGGTATTCTCTAAGATGATATAGGCTTGTTTTCCTTTCCTTTCTTTCTTTCTTTTTTTTTTTTTTTTGCTGAGGAAGATAGCCCTGAGCTAACATTTGTTGCCAATCCTCCTCTTTTTTTGCTTGAAGAAGATTAGCCCTGAGCTAACAACTTTGCCAATCATCCTTCACTTCATGTGTGGGTCACAATTACAGCATGGCCATGAGTGGTATAGGTCATGCCTGGAATCTGAACTTGCAGACCCAGCCTGCCAAAGTGGATCACGCCAAACTTAACCACTATGTCACGGGGCTGGCCCCAATATAGACTTTATCATGCTCCTCACTTCTTTCTGAGTTCTCACTAGTGGAGCCATTAACATTCATGTTTCTACCAATGGTCTCTTCAAGGCAATTTACATTATTTTCTATATGCTCCTCATAATTTTTCCTGCCTTTTCCCATGACCCAATTCTTCCACACTTTTGGGTGTTTGTTACGGCAGCACACCACTTTCAGGTATCAAAATCTGTGTTAATTTCTATGACTGCTCTAATAAATAACAAACTTAGTGACTTAACACAAATTTATTTTATTACAGTTCTGAAAGTCAGAAGTCCAAAATGAGTGTTTCTTGGCTAAAATCAAGGAGTCAGCAGAGCCAGCTCTCCTTCTGGAGACTCTAGGAGAGAATCTTTTCCTTGCCTCATCCAACTTCTAGAAGCTGCTGGAGCCACCTCACTCCCACCTCTGCTTCTATTGTCACAGCACTTTCTCCTCTTCAGTCAAATCTCCCTCTGCCTCCCACTTGTAAGGACACTTGTGATTGCATGGGACACACTCTGATAATCCAGGATAAACTTTCATCTCAAAATCCCTTACTTAATCACATCTACAAAGTCTCTTTTACTGTGTAAAGTACCATATTTACAAGTTCCAGGGGTTCAAATGGTGACATCTTTGGAGGCCATCATTCAGTCTATCACAACTTGATGTTATCCCTCATTGACTTTTGTCTTCTAGTTTTAGACAACTCTGAAATGTAATTATATTTTAGTTGTCCAGGAACTTAATGTTTATTACTGACAATTTATCCAAAATTTCTATATTTTAGTAATATAGTATAATGATGTATATAATATGATTTTGTACAATACAAATGACTTTGAGTTAAAGAAGTTGTGATATTAAGATTATGTGGAAAATGTTTCTGTGTTAGTCAAGATGCGAAATCATGATGTTAAAGATGATTCATTGCATTGCTTTTCCAAGTACAACCTGCCAGAATACACCACATTTTGTTAGATAAGGGAGAAGAAAGATGTGGCCAAAAAGCTTTTGTTAATTGCTTCATTGTTTACCATTGACCTTAGCTAAGAAAGATAAGACCATTGTGTATGCAAGCTTCACTTTTTATAAATTTGGGACTTACACTCCATATATGCCTCTGTTGACAGAAAAGGCATTATATATCTACAAAGGAGAAGTTCGAGGATGTTTTATCTTTTTTCAGATTATAGGAAACAAAATAAGTTTCAATAAATAAATGAAATATACAGTTGGCACTACCCTCAAAGCAAACTCATTTTCTCATTTATGCAATACAACCACAAAGTTAGGAGTCTGGTTCCACAAACTACAAAGGGCATCAGTTTCATTTCTTCATAGAAACATAGCCAGAATGCCTTAATTATGTTGGTGACTGAATGGTAACACAATATAGCCAGCGTTTAAACCAGCATCCTCACAGCCAGACTCTGATCCTCTCCCATCATATCCAACTGACCACCAATTTCTGTTCCGTCCACATCCACTGCAACTAAGCTAACTCAGTTCTGGGAAACTGATCCCCTTATGCAATTAACAGCATCCCAATTAGCTTTCCTCCTCAGTCTTGCTCAGCTCCAGTTGATCTTCTACATAGTGATTCAAGTGGTTTATTCTTAAAATTCTAATTCACTTATGCCACTTCTCTCCTCAAAACCTTGCTCAGTAACTTCAGGTTTGAATCCACACTTCCTAATTCAGCATACAAGGATTTCAGGATCTGACCATTTCCTTTATTTATGAGCTGCCTCCTCTTAGATCCTCCTCTCCTGATCATTTTCAGGGAGAATTAAGTGTTTTTCCCTGGGCCTTTCTTCTTGACACTTATCACAGCTGTTGTGTTTTGATCTCCAAGAATTTGTGGGGAAACAGACAAAACAAGAGACAAAGGAGGAAGAACTATGGAATGTCTTGAAATTTTTTTTTTTTGATTGAAGCAGTGAAGTGAATCAAGAACACAATGGAAGGGCTGGCCCATAGGTGTAGCAGTTGGGTTCATGCACTCTACTTCACTGGCCTGGGGTTCGCAGGTTCAGATCCTGGGTGTGGACCTACACACCACTCATCAAGCCATGCTGTGGCAGTGTCCCACATACAAAATAGAGGAAGATTGGCACAGATGTTAGCTCAGGACCAAGCTTCCTCATCAAAAAAAAAAAAGAGAGAAAACTAAAAACGAAACTGAACACAATGGAGTTTATTCAATTTGGGCTGAAGTTTTAGGAAGGGTTACATAACCCAAATATACGACATGTTTTTTTGAAACAGGACAAGATCTTTGTGAAAAATTTTATTATAATGAGAACAACCAAAAGTAACGAAGTGAACAGTAATGAATAGTTTAGCCATCTCTATTACCTAGCTACTTCTACCTTTGTTGAATGCCTGGAGAAGATCTGGGAAGAGCTTTGTGCTCTGGGTTAGAATTTATTACACGTAAAAGGGTTCTTTTGATCCTCCAGGCTTGAAAGTCTTCCCAGGTACAATACAGACCTATTGTTTCTCCCAATAACTTTTCTAGAATTAGGTATAGACAATTAATCACGTAGTTACCTATCATATATCATCTGTCCTATCCCATCACAGTACACTTCTGTCTAGAAAGAATTCGGGAGTAGAAAATGGGCGGGGCTTGTTCTCCAGGTGCTGTGTGTAAGGAAGCTTGTGAGGAGAGTGACTGTAAAGTCCAATGCTTGTTAGTACCCAGGAAATTAGGAACCACACAGAGACGGAAATGGGTCTAAACCAGGGCGCCAACAAAGGCCTATTACAAATTAAGATCAGTCTGTCATTGTTTAAAGATACTCCTGGTTTCCTTTCTATGGCTAATTTAGATCCACGTCTAGAGCCAGCAACCATCCAGATGGTTGGAGTTCTTTGGGACTTGACATTATTTTAAAAGGTCACCTCAGGCAAATTATAACTGGCACCTCTTTCTTATCAGAGACCAAACATCTGTGAACTTGCTCCAATTTTGAATCATTGCTGCAGCAGTTTCCCATGGCAGCTCCTTGCCGACTTTCTCTCTGGGTGACCTATGTGAACTATTATTTTTCCTGTGAAAAACCGCCATGTGTATTATATACACAGGCCCATAATGTTACTAAAGTTTTGTCATTTAAATTTGAGTCAAAACGTATTAGAGTTTTCATTTAGAAACATGTCATTGATTCACTTATGGTAACATCCATGTTTAAGAAAAGTCCCCTAAATAGATGCTTTTCCTTGCCTGAAGTGTCACTGCATCCCAGCAAGCTTACACATTTACTCTAGTGCCTCCAAAGTACTGTAATTACAAATAAATAAAAAAATGAACAAACGAATGAATAAATAAAGAATGTGCATATGTCATATATATAATGTTTAAATTATATGTTTCAGAAGTTCCTTTCTGGGGCTGGGTTGTGGCATAGTGATTAAGTTTGCATGTTCCACTCCAGTAGTGCAAGGTTCGCCAGTTCGGATCCTGGGCGTGAACCTACATGCTGCTCATCAAGCCGTGTTGAGGTGGCATCCCAAACAGAGGGACTAGAAGAATCTACAACTAGAATACACAACTATGTACTGGGGGCTTTAGGGAGGAGAAGAAAAAAAAAAGGAAGATTGGTAGCAGATGTTAGCTCAGAGCCAATCTCCCTCACCAGAAAAGAAAAAAGAATTCCATTCAATATTAGAGAGTAAAAATGTATTAAAATTCTGAGTCAGTTGTACACTTTCTCATACTATCCTCACGTCTTCTCTCTCATCCACAGATATGAATATCTCTGGGTTTTCTGATGTATATCGGTGTTTATTACATGTATATGTTATCAAAAGAAGCAGGCTGGGGAATGGAAATGTATCTTTTATTTCATCACCTTGAAATATTTACTACTGCTTTGCCAACCCAGTAAGAACTGATGCTCATACTAAAGATTCAGAGGCTGTTAATTATGAACGACATCTTAAATTATGCTCAGTGTAGGTTGTGAATTTTGGTCTTTTTTGCCTCCTTCCGTAACACACTTGAGTAGTTATAAAAACTCCTGTTCAGTGGTAAGTTCTTATTCTGAACCCTAGTCCTATGCCTACCTCTGGCTTCTTTGCTTGGTTTGTGCTAGTAAACTCTCCTACCGCTTCTAAGGAGATGCTGTGACTTTGCTCTAGGCCCCTGCCCTGCAAACAAATTTCCTTGACACAGGCAACTCATTCGCCTGACTTCTTAGTATAACTCATGTTGTAAAGATCAGTCTCTGTATGATGACTCCAATGATGATTATCAAGGTAGATTGTTTTATATTAAAGTTATCAGAGGCAACGTAATGCCTGTCTGTAGCAAACATGGCAGTTTCAGAAATCACCTGATGTCTTGTAAAAAATATGGATGTCTGGCGAGAGGCCTGGGATCTGTTTTTATTTATAGAGTCTGAAGTGTAGTCTCATTCGACACACACTAACTACTCCTAGAATGTAAGCTCCCTAAAGATGTACACATACATATAACCTCTTGGTGGAACTCAGCGACCTTCCGCTTCTCCATTAATAACTCCAACCTCAAGGACATAAATAGGCTATAGTGATAGGCTATAGAGTTTTCAGATTAAGAAATCAGGAGATCTTCCACATCAAGGGCTGTTTTTCTCTTTGGAACACTTCTTTGGTTACTCTTCTCTCTTGGACCACTTGGAAAGGTAGATGGGGTCATCTCCCATTTTGGAGGGGATCCTCAACCCACAACCAGTTCAGAAGCTTGGAAGAAAGACCTAGCACAATTACAGTAGATCCAGATGGAATGAGGCAGGAAGTACATAGTTTAGGTTGTCTTCTTTGAATTTTGTGGAAAAAAGCTCTTTTCTCCCCTTTGTCTGTGCCCGAGTCTACTACTCATTGAAATGATAAAATTTTAAAGATCAAAATCATTTTGGGGACTGGGGATGTTGGTCTCTTTCTGGGCTCCAAACTAAGCTCACAAGTGGTTAAGCCCAGTGTGTTAGGGAAGGAGAGCACAAAGAGGTTTCAGGCCAACACTGGGTCAATAATCACGTTTTCCCTAAAGTGTCTTCCACGTAATGATATCCCTCGGGAACTAAGTGTATCTTTACAGTTGTATGATGATTTCAGGAATCTGTGATTGAAGTATCTTGTCTCTCTTAATTAGACATTTGGCTAATACTTATACTGCCTTATACTTACGTTTAGGACTTAATAAATTCTTTTTGACTGAATGAAAAGAATAATTTTATTTATGGACTCCTTATGTATAATACTTTTGAACTCTTTAAAAAATGACTTCATTCATGGAAGAAGTCTGAAATCATAATTTCCTCCTTAATTGGGCCGATTCTCTCTGTAATTTGCAGACAGGTAAGTTTCTGCATGTGGATTATGGTCATGGATATAATAAATGTCTTTTGGTGTTTGGCATCTGCCCAACTCGATTTTCGAATCTGATTTTAAGAAAGGGGATAGCTAAATAGCTACATGACCATTTAACCTCTTTAGCCAGGCCATAGCATTAATCAAAAAGATATCTGAGAATAATCTGACCAAGAGTTCAGATCTTGATTAAAAACAGACGTATTTTTTGTTTACGCATTAGTAATTCTGTTGTTCACAGGGAAAAAAAATGACTCATTATTATGTTTAATTGGTAAACAGATGGGAAGGAATATTACTTCTTTTCTTTGTTTGTTTTCTTTTTAAAAAAGTAGAAGGTCATTTTCTTCTCCAACTTAAAGTGGTTGAGAGCAGTGTAACAGATGTGGCCAATTTTATCTTTTGGAATGACACTTTTTGGAATGGAAAAGGATGAAGCAAAAATATTTGGACCTATATTATGCTCATTCTGCGTGGATCATGGCCAGAATTTAAAATAAAATATGTTTTAAAAACCTCCAGAATAAGAATTTAAATATTTAAGATCTTGATTTCGTCAGTATGTAATAAATGAATAAACTGGAGCCTCACAATGAGTATTCTCTGGAAATGTTTTTAAAGGTATCAACAGGCATTATTCAAGACAGAATCTCTGTGATCAAATATATTTGGGAAAAACTGGTTTAAAGAGGTCAAACAAATTTCTTTATTGCATTCTTCCCAGAATCTTTAAAATGTTAATTTGGACTGTGAACACTATATGTGTATACATATAATATACATGGATCAGTTTTCAAATGCATCTATATTTTTCTCCTTAGAGCATCTTGGGGAGTAAGATTCTGTGGACCATACTCAAGAAAACTGAAATAAATGTACTTCAATTCACCCACTAAGTCTTCAAGGCTACCATTGTGGATTGGTATTTCCTAACAAGTAGACTAAATGATATTTAACTGGTCTGAAAATGTTAAACAATCTCAGATAAATGAATCATGTACTGGTTTCTATCTAAATTCTAGTTAACCTTTACTTTTTGTCTAACCTGTGGAAGAAGGTCGTTATTAAAATGTGCTTTAATTTTAACCTAGAAATCTTTGTCTGTCAGCAGAAGGAAATAAAAAGGAGCTCTATTTTTACCTTGAAATCATACCAGGCTGTAACTCTGGTTAATAAAATACTTAGATCCTTGATGAAAGAAATCATGGTAATAATAACATTCATCATCATTATTATTTCTTCAGAAAGAGAACTGGCTTCTGGGTATTCTTAGACTAATCCCATCTGCCACTGCAAAATTTGGACTTTGAAGCAAATGCATTAGGTATTTCCTGGATCACATCCCCGGATAATGAACAGCTTCATTAAATATAGAAAGCTCTCTATAGCCTCTGCCTCCCACTGGTTTAATATATAAAAGCTTGCACTAGATACAGAAATTATATTTACGTTATCAGATCCACAAAGTTGCAGAGCACGTTGTGTGAGACAGACTTCAGGTCCCTCTCTCCCCAGCGGCCCACAACGGCTCGTGTTTGGATTTGACTCCCTTCTTTGCCTGATTTCAATTAAAAAGAAACAACTGCAACAATAACAATAACATAAAACCTTTCAAAGCCCGTTTTCAAGTAATGATAGCTTGCATTTCTGCAAGAAAGCAACGATGCTGCAACTGAAAGCTATGCTAACATCAGCTCTAGTGATCTTCCATATTCATGCAAGGCAGACAAAAGCACCTAGTGAAATGGCGTATGCTGCAAGTGAACTAGAAACCTGGGGAAATCGGCTATGGAAAATTACCAGATTGCGTAATAGTAGTAATATCGAAGTAAGATCACGTGAGAAAGCCAGGCCAGGCAAAATGCTTTTCCAGCTGTCTGCAAGTCTAGTCTGAGTTCCAAGGCTCTGGGACTTAAGGTCTCACAAAGATGTAGCTACCTACAGAGACATCTTGCCCGACTATGGTGACTATTTCTCTGTGTACCATTTAATGGTAACGTGAAAATTGCTTTTTATAAATTTTCTAATTACCTATAAACATTTAAAATCTAGTGTGGGAATTCTAGTTATCTGAACAAAATGAATATGTCTCATGATCTATGTAAAAACTGTAAACCTTGACAACACCCCATCAAATCATCAGAATAACTGGGTATAGAGTTTGTATGGGAAATTGCCAATATTATGCTGTTTGGACCCCAGAATGTCAATTTTATATTGTTTAAGATGATAAAATGAAAACTAGATGTTATAGTGGGTAATTACTACAAACTGAAATTTCGTCTTTTTTCTTTTCTTATTTTCTGTATCTTACTACATTCAACTAAAAGAAGTCAGTTTACATTATCGGTATTCAACCTAGAAATCTCCTTACTGATCAAATCAGCACATAGTCTGGTTATCTTTTAATAAAGAAACACAGTGTTTTCTTAAGATAACAAAAGCATAACCTCGATGGACATATTTGCTAGATTTTACTACATTAAAGCCATCTGTATATCAAGACAACCGTAACCAAAGTTAAAAGACAAGTGAGAGACCTAGAGAAGATAGAGACTATAACAAGGGATTATTAAACAAAACTCACAAAGATCTACAATTTAATAGACAACCTGATAGAATAATGGGCAAAGGGTAAGAACAGGTGAGCCACTAAAGAATAAACGCTAACATCCAATTCCACAGTTGCTCTAACAAATTACTACAAACTCAGTGGCTTAAACAGTACAATTTATTATCTCACAGTCCCCGAGGTTGGAAGGCTGACACGGTTCTCGACATGCTAAAATCAAATTGTCAGCAGGCTGTGCTCTTTTCTAGAGGATCCGTGGCAGAGTCTGTTTCCTACACATTCACACTGTCGGCAGAATTCAGTTTCTTGAGGTGGCAGTACCAAGGTCCTTGTTTTCTTGCAAGCTATAAACTGAGAGTCATTTCCAGCTTCAAGAGTATGTTATGTTCCTTGACTCATGGTCTCCTTCTTCCATTTTCTTCTTCTTTTTTATTTTTTGGTGAGGAAAATTGGCCCTGAGCTACCATCTGTACCAATCTTCTTTTATTTTGTACGTGGGATACTGCCACAGTGTGGCTTGAGAAGCAGTGTGTAGGTCTGCACCCGGGATCTGAATCCACAAACCCCAGGCTGTGGAAGTGGAGCACGTGAACTTAACCACTAGGCCACCATGCAGGCTCCTCCCTTTCTTCCATTTTTAAAGCCAGCAAGGGTAAGTGGAGTCCTCCTTGCACTGAATTTCTTTGACACTTCTTCCATTTTTTATGCATAGGAGCTCATGTGATTGGATTAGAAGAGTCTAGATAATCCAGAATGATCTCCCCATTTCAAAGCCTTTAACCTTAATCTGCAAAGTTCCTTTTCCCATGTAAGGTAACATATTCATAGATTCTGGGATTGGAGTATTGATGTTAGGGAGGCATTATTTGGCCTTTCATAGTCAATCAATAAATGATAATTAGTTTAAATTTATTTGTAATCAGAATACATAGATTAAAACAATGAGATGTGATTGAATTGAATCTATCGAATTGGCAAAGATTAAAAATTGAATTTTATTTCATCCATTGAATTGGCAAAAATGAAGGACTTTGTACTCTGGCACAGACTGTTCTACTTAAAGTCAGGTACTGAGAGGCACAATTTTGTTTGTTTCCTGACTGGAGACACCTAGTCAGTCAAATAATAACTCCCCACTTTGTTTGTACGTGATTCTTTCACAAATTTTCTCTCATTTAATCTCCTTAGCCTATATCTCAATGATAGGATTACTATTTTCCCTTTACAGCAGAAAAAACTGACGTTCTGTGAAATTGCTTATTAAGTCCATGACATAGAGGACTAGACATCTTGCTTCTTGTTACCAAGTATGCTTTTTCTTTCTTTTTTGCTGGGAAAGATTGGCCATGAGCTAACATCTGTTGCCAATCTTCCTCTTTTTTTTCCTCCCCAAAGCTCCACTACATAGTTGTGTATCCTAGCTGTAGGTCCTTCTAGTTCTTCTGTGTGAACTGCTGCCACAGCATGGTTACTGACAGATGAGTGATGCAGTTCTGTGCCCAGAAGCCAAGCCTGGGCTGTTGAAGTGGACTGTGCCAAACTTTAACCATTCGGCCATCAGGGCTGGCTCCCCAGTGTGCATTTTTTTTTTTTTTTACAGATATATAATGTTTTCTTCTCTCTTGAATGAGGTAATAAGAGAGGTAAATATATGATGAGTGTGGACTGCTGCTTTTTTAAAGGAGAAAGAATCTTATACAAGGATATGGCTTTGTTCCAGAAAATAGGAAAACAAGAAATCATGTATTCACACTTTGTAAACCAAATTTCTCTAGCCCTCCCTAACCTATGGGTACAATTTAGGTTACCTTTGTGTTCCTACTGCAGTGTTACTAACTTCAAGCTCCTACTTCTTCACTCAGAAGTTCTAATCCCTGTAGCAATTCCTACTATTGCTAGTATGCTCCACATTGGTCATGAACCAGTCTAAGCTTCTATCACCATGCTGCTCTAGACACAGTCTTCCTGGCCCTTTGGGCACTAGGGCAGGCTTTCATTACTCTGTTGTCCTACTCAGAGTCCTGCCAATGCAGCCAGCTTCCAATTTCCTCTTCTAATTCCAACAAAGTGTGGCAGTCTCTCGAGAAGGGGAAATAATTTGTCTGGCTTTCTTTTGATGTTCTGGCAGTAGGGTTTCTAAGTCACCAAAATAAAAGCTCTTTCTATTCACTCACTCAGTTCTTTTTCTCTTCAGGGCTTGCAAAGCCATCAGATGGTCAGATGGCAATAGATCACTGTGCATGCCACCTCCTTGTACATGAATGCTCTGCTCTCTTCTAAATGCCCAGATCTTATAGATAAGAGAGTTGATAGTATAGGTTCTTATTTCTCTTTTTATAATTTTCTCCTGTGGCCCTATCTGGCCTTTCTTGAAATATTGTTTCTGTTACCTCACCCCAATATGGTAGTTATAACAAATGTCTGAACACCAACAGCAGACATTTCTAATTTTCTACCCTCTGGTCAGAGCTAACTAAAAATTACCGTCTCACCACCTCTGAACTGAGAGTGAGCCTCAGTTGAAAGGCAAATCAGTGAATACATATAGGTATTGTTGTGGGAGAAATATTCTAACTCATCATGCTAAAATACCATATCTCAGCTACTTGCTTAAATATGAGTACAGTCACGTGACACACAAGGATGTTTCAGTCATCGATGAACCGAATATACAACAGCAGTCCCATGAGATTAACACCATGTAGCCTAGGTGTGTAGGAGGCTGTAAGTACACTCTATGATGTTTGCATAGTAATGAAATCTCCTAACAACACATTTCTGAGAATGTATCCCCATCTTTAAGAGACACATAACTGTACAGTACTTAAATGATGTGATAGTTAATTTAATGTATCAACTGCTGCCCAGATATTTGGTCAAACACTCTTCTGGATGCTTCTGTGAAGGTGTTTTGGATCAGATTTACACTTAAGTTGATGCATTTTGAGTAAAGCAGATTGTCCTCCATAATGTGGGTGGGTCTCATCCAATCAATTGAAGGCCTGAATAAGACAAAATACTGACTTCCCCCAAGCATGGGGAAATTCTGCAGCAGACAGCCTTTGGATTTGAACTGTAATAGTGGTTCTCTTCTCTTTACTAGATCTGTAGCCTAATGGCCTTTGGACTTGATGCAACATTGGCTCTTCTCTAGGTCTCCAGTCAGATGGCCCATCTTGCAGATTTTGACTTGCTAGCCTCCATAATTATGTGAGTCAATACCTTAAACCTCTCTCTCTCTCTCTCTCTCTCTATATATATATATACACACACACACATCCTATTGGCTCTGTTTCTCTGGAGAACCCTAATACACATGACTCATAAAATATGTGACTCATTAAATATGTTTACATTTCAAAATTCATTCTAGATATAGGCACTCAATAAACTCTTATGATACAACATTTAACAAGAAACACACGACACACATTGTCTGAGAATCTTTCAGTTATTATGGTAGCCAGACTTCAAGATGGATCCCATTGATCCCAGCTTCTGAATGGTATTCACATCTTTGTGTAGTCTCCTCACACATTGTACCAGGGTTAGTGTGTGTGACCAACAGAATACAGGAAAAGAGATGGTATGTTACTTTTGAAATTGTTATAAAAGACATTGCATCTTACATCTTGATTGCTTTCTTCTCGCCTTCAGATCATTTTCTCTGAGAGCTGTAAGCAAACCTTTAGGGATACCCACGTGGTGAGGAACGGAGGCCTCCGTCCAACAGCAATGATAAATTTAGGGATCCTGCAAATAGCCATGAGACTCTTGGGAGTGTATCTTCTAGCCCCATTCAAGTCTTCCAATGATCGTGTCTCAAGTGAACATCCTGAGTGTAATATCATGAAAGGTCCTAGCTGGAGGTACCCAGTTAAGCTGCTCCTGAATTCCTGACCCTCTGAAAATTTGCGAGATAGTAAGTATTTAGGTTTTAAGCTGCTGAGGTTTGGGGCAAGTTGTTATACAAGAATACATAACTAATACAGATTTTGCTACCAGGTGTGTGTTGTGTATAACAAATACCTAAAAATGTGGGAGTGGCTTGGAAGCTAAGAAGTGGACAAAGCTGGGAGGATTTTGCAGAGACTGTTAGTGAAAATTTACTATGTCTTATGGCCTTTGAGGCGGCTGCCAGCAAAGGCTTACAGGAGGAATGAGTATCTTACTGGAAACTGGTGGAAAGGGAGTCCTTATGATACAGTGACACAAAATTTAGCAACACTATTGCTTTCTAGTAAAGTAGAAAGTAGAAAATGTACCTAAGAAACTGGGTAATCTAGTCAGGAGAGCTGTGGCCAGAGTGTGAAAGATGCTGCCTGATATGTTCTTGAGCCTTTAATAAAATGCAAGAAGGAAAGGGTAAGCTAAAGGGAAGAGTGCTGAACATGAAGAAACTGAGACTTGATGGTTTTGAACGTTCACAGCCTTTCTAGATTGCAAACTGCTGAAATTAAGAAATGGCTTCCTAGCGAAGAGCAAATTCAGTCACTGTCAGAAAAAAAATTTTTAAGATAAAGTCTAAGGTATGCCTGTACAATTCATTGTTAAGAACTTAGAAAAACCTAAATTGAAATTTCAGAGTACTCTGGAGTCAGACAAAAGATTTTCTAAAGATGTTAAGGATATGACATAAATCCCTACAGTCGAATAATAGGGCCTTTAAGAAGTTTAAGGAAGTTGCCCTTCAGTTGTGTTAACAGAAGCCCAACTTCGAAAAGGATTTACCTCAAAGTGATTTGTGGCTGTGGCTTTTATTAAATGGAATGAACTTCAATAAGATTCAAGAAAACCAAAATATTTTCAAAGAAAATTATAGTAGTCTCCCTTTATCTGAGGGGATACATTCCAAGACCCGCAGTGGATGCTTAAAACTGTGGATAATACTGAACCCTATATATACTACATTTTTTTTGTACATATGAAGCTGGGTACCTGAGAGTTACTGTAAATATTCAGTAAGAACCTGGTACCCTTCCATCTTGTTCCCAAGACAAACACAGATGAAAAGAAATTATTCTTGTTAATTTACTATTTTCTTGTTAATCCTTTCTGAGGGATGACTCAAGGGTCACAAGGATTTATGGGGCTGTTTTTCAGAAAGAAAATAATGCCTTTAAGGAAGTTACAACCACCAGATAACCAGCCCCCAGCTGCTGTTAAGGCCCAGAAGTCTGATTGCCAAAGGGCTTACCTGGAGTGAAGGGAAAAGTGGACTTCCCCTTTGTTTCTCTGATACTCCTCCTCCCAAAGCCCCTTAGCTCTATAAAGACCCCATGCTTTCCTCTTTTGTTAAGGCAGATTTGAGAGAACCTATCCTCCTGCCCTCTCATTTTGGCCAATTGGAATAAACCTTTCTCCATCTCCGAGGTGGATGTCTCAGTGATTGGCTTACTGTGCATAAGGCACAGGAACTTGAGATTAAGAGGTTTGGTATCACATACATACCTATGATAAACTTTAATTTATAAATTAAGCACAGTAAGAGATTAACAACAATAACTAATAATGAAATAGGACAATTATGACAATATACTGTAATAAAAGTTACCACAGACCTTAGCAACCTTAGCATATATTTTATTTTTTCTTTCCTTATTAAGTAAAGTCATATTTTTTCTTTCATCTTTTCACTTAAAGGAAGCACATTATGACTTCTCTTGGCATATCTGAACTGCCAGCATTGCTGCTCTTGCACTTTGGGGCCATTATTAAGTAAAATAAGGGCTACTTGAACACAAGCACTGAGATACTGTGACAATTGATCCAATAACTGAGATAGCCACTGAGTGACTAATGGGCAGGTAGTGTATACAACGGGAATATGCTGGACAAAGGGATGATTCACATCCTGGGTGGGACAGACTGAATGAGGCAAGATTAAATCATGCTGCTCAGAACAATGTGTAATTTAAAACTTATTAATTATTTCTGGAATTTTCCATTTAATATTTTTGAACTGTGGTTGACCGCAGGTAACTGAAACTACAGAAAGCAAAACCATGTATAAAGGGGGACTACTGCATGTTTGAAGAATCACAAAAAGCTTAACTGAAAGGGAGCAGAAAATGAAAAGTCTTTGAATTTCCAAACTTCTGCAAGGAGGAAGCAGCTGCAAATACATATTTCTTTTTGTGAAGAAGAATAGCTAACAGTAAGGAAACAAGATCCCAGAGTGTGGAGCCCAGAACCATGGTAAGTCATCCGTAAGCAGGATGTGAACTGAGTCCTGATCAAGGAACTTTCAACATGTGCCTGGATGGATTTCAGAACGGCTGTGGGTCAGTATGTAAGCCTCCTGTTTTCCCTTTTTTTAAAAAAATTATTTTATAAAGGTCATAATGGTTCTTAATTGTATAATTTCAGGTGTACATTACTATTTATCAGTATTCTGTATAGACTGAATCATGCTCAATACCAATAGTGAAGTCTTTAATCCATTCTGAGTTAAGTTTTGTGTATGGTGTAAGATAATGGTCTACTTTCATTCTTTTGCATGTGGCCGCCCAGTTTTCCCAACACCATTTATTGAAAATACATTCCTGTCTTCATTGTATGACCTTCGCTCCTTTGTTGCATATTAGCTGTCCATAGATGTGTGGTTTTATTTCTGGACTTTCAATTCTGTTCCATTGATCTGTGTGTCTGTTTTTGTGCCAGTACCATGCACTTTTGATTACTATAGCTTTGTAGTATATTTTGAAGTCAGGGATTGTGATGTCTCCACCTTTGTTCTTTTTCTCAGGATTGTGTTTGCTATTTGATGTCTTCTGTTGTTCCATATAAATGTTAGAATTCTTTGTATTATTTCTATCGAGAATGATATTGGGATTCCAATTGGGATTGCATTGAATCTGTAGATTGCTTTTGGTACTATGCACATTTTAACTATGTTTAATTTTCCAATCCATGTTCATGGAATATCTTTCCATTTCTTTATGTCACCTTTGATTTCTTTCAATAATGTCTTATAATTTTCATTGTATAGGTCTTTCACCTCCTTGGTTAAATTTATTCCTAGATATTTTATTCTTTTTGTGGTGATTATAAATGGGATTGTATTCTTGACTTCTGTTTCTGCTAGTTCATTAGTAGAGTATAGGAATGCAACTGATTTTTGTAAGTTGATTTTGTACCCTGCAACTTTACTGTAGTTGTTGATTATTTCTAATAGTTTTCTGATGAATTCTTTAGGGTTTTCTATATATAGAATCATGTCATCTGCAAACAACAAAAGTTTCACTTCTTCTCTTCCAATTTGGATACCTTTTTTTTCTTGCCTAATTGCTCTGGCCCAAACCTCTAGTACTATGTTGACTAAGAGTGGCAAGAGTGTACACCCTTATGTTGTTCCTGTTCTCAAAGGGATGGCTTTCAGTTTTTCCCCTTTGAGTATGATGCTGGCTGTAGGGTGTCATATATGGCCTTTATTATGTTGAGGTACTTTCCTTCTATGACCATTTCATTGAGAGTTTTTATCATAAATGCATGTTGGATCTTGTCAAATGCTTTCTTTCCATTTATTGAGGAGGTCAGGTGATTTTTATTTTATTTTTATTCCTCATTTTGTTACTGTGGTGCATCACATTGATTGATTTGAGGATGTTGAACCATCCCTGCGTACCTGATATAAATCCCACTTGATCATGGTGTATGATCCTTTTAATGTATTGCTGTATTCAGTATACCAATTTTTTATTTTGTTGAGGATGTTTGCATCTATGCTTATCAGCAATATTGGCCTGTAAGTTTCCTTCTTTGTGCTGTCCTTGTCTGGCTTTGGGATCAGAGTGATGTTGGCCTCATAGAATGAGTTAGGAAGCATTCCATCTTCCTCAAGGTTTTGGAATACTTTGAGAAAGATAGGTATTAAATCTTCTTTGAATGTTTGGTAGAATTCTCCAGTGAAGCCATCTGGTCCTGGACTTTTATTTTTGGGGAGGTTTTTGATTACTGTTTCAATCTCTTTACTTGTGATTGGTCTATTCAGAGTCTCTACTTCTTCCTGTTTCAGTTTTGGGATGTTGTATAAGTGTAAGAATTTATCCATTTCTTCTAGGCTATCCAACTTGTTGGCATATAGTTTTTGATGGTATTCTCTTACAATCCTTTGTATTTCTGTGGCATCCAATGTAATTTCACCTCTTTCATTTCTAATTTTATTTATTTGAGGCTTCTCTCTTTTTTTCATAGTGAATCTGGCAAAGGGTTTGTTGATTTTGTTTATCTTCTCAAAGACCCAGCACTTAGTTTCATTAATCCTTTCTACTGTTTTTTTGGTCTGTATTTCATTTATTTCTGCTAAAGTTTTTATTATTTCCTTCCTTCTGCTGACTTTAGGCTTTGTTCTTCTTTTTCTAGTTTTCTTAGGTGTAATTTAAGATGACTTATTTGAGATTTTTTTTATTTGCTGAGGTGGGCCTGTCTTGCTATGAATTTCCCTCTTAGCATTGCTTTTGCTGCATCCCATAAGAGTTGATATGATGTATTTTCATTTTCATCTGTCTCCAGATATTTTTTGATTTATCCTTTGACGTCTTCTTTGATCCTAATATTTATGACTTTCCCTGATTTTTTCTTATGATTGATTTCTAGTTTCATAGCATTATGGCCAAAAAAGATGCTTGATATGATTTCAATCTTCTTAAATTTATTGAGGCTTCCTTGTTTCCCACTATATGGTCTATCTTTGAGAATGTTCCATGTGCACTTGAGAAGAATGTGTATTCTGCTGGTTTTGGATGGAGTGTTATGTACATAACTGTGAAGTCCATCTGTTCTGGTTTTTTGTTTAATTCCACTATTTCCTTGTTGAATTTCTCTCTGGATGATCTATCCATTGACGTAAGTGCAGTGTTGAGGTCCCCTACCATTATTCTGTTGCTGTTAATTTGTCCCTTTATGTCTTTTAATTGTTGCTTTGTGTCCTTTGGTACTCCTGTGTTAGTTACATATATATATTCATAAATGTTATGCCCTCTTGGTGGAATGTCCTTTTTATCATTATATACTGCCCCTCTTTATCTCTCATTGTCTTTTATATCTTGAAGTCAGCTTTGTCTGATATAAGTATGGCAACATTTGCTTTCTTTTGTTTGCCATTAGCTTGGAGTATGTCTTCCATGCCCTCAGTCTGAGCCTGTGTTTGTCTGTAGAGCTGAGATGTATTTCCTGGAGGCAGCATATTGTTAGGTCTTGTTTTTTATTCCATTCAGCCACTCTATATCTTTTCATTGGAGAATTCAATCATTTACATTTCAAGTGATTATTGATATATGAGGGCTTAATATTGCCATTTTATTTCCTGTTTTCCGATTGTTCTAGATTTCCCTTGTTTCTCTTCCTGTGTATTTCTGACTGCCATTTCAGTTTGGTGATTTTCTATGATGATTTTCTCAGTTTCTCTTTATTTATCATTTGTGTCTCTCTTCTGATTTTTTGTTTAGTGGTTACTGTGAAGTTTGTATAAAAGATCTCATAGATGAGATAGTCCATTTTCTGATAGCCTTGTATCTCCCTTAGCCTAAGTAGGTTCCACCTCTTTCCTCTTCTCCTAGTTACTGTTGTCACAAATTATTCTGTTTTGTGTTATGAGTTTGTGATTAAAATGAAGTGTCTATAGTTATTTTTGATGCTTTCCTTCCATTTATCTTTAATATTATAATGAAGTGTTTGCTAACCTGTTTTGATAGGGAGCTGTAATTTTCTGATTTTGTCTATTTATCTACCTACTCAAGGCTTTATAACCTTTTCCTTATTGTTTCAGTTATGAGGGCAATTTTGATCATTTTTTTGTAGGGGAGTCTTGTGGTGATGAATTCTGCCAGCTTTTGTTTATCTGGGAAAGCTTTTATTTCTCCATTGTATCTGTAGGATAGTTTTGCTGGATAGAGTATTCTTGGCTGAAAGATTTTGTCTTTCAGAATTTTGAATATATTCTGCTCTCTCCTGGCCAGTAAGATTTTTTCTGAGAAGTCTGCTGAAAGCCTGATGGGGTTCCTTAGTAGATTATTCTATTCTATCTTGCTGCCCTTAATATTTTTTCTTTGTCATTGACTTTTGCTGGTTTTACTCATACATGCCTTGGAGACAGTCTGTTTGCATTGATGTAATCATGAGTTCTATTTACTTCATTTATTTGTAATTCCACTTCTTTTCCCAGGTTTGGGAAGTTCTCAATTGTTACTTTTTTGAGCAAGCTCTCTGCTCCTTTCTCCCCCTCTTCTCCCTCTGGAATACTTATAATCCTTATGGTGCATTTCGTAATTGAATCAGATATTTCTCAGAGAATTTCTTCATTTATTTTTTATTTGTAGTTCTCTCTTCTCCACCTGAAGCATTTTTATATTTCTGTCCTCTAAATTGCTAATTCTGTCCTCCATAAGTCAGCTCTGTTTTTTAAGGATTCTAGATAGCTTTTTATCTTATTCTTTGTGTTCTTCATCTCCAGAATTTCTGTTTGTTTTTTTTATAGAATTTCAATCTCTTGTGTGAAGAAGTCCTTCTGCTCATTAATTTTATTCCTGTATTCATTAAACTGCCTTTCTGCTTCTTCTTGTAACTTGAGCTTTTTTATGATAAATATTTTGAATTCTCTGTCATGGAGATTATAAATTTCTGTGTTTTCAGGATTGGTTTATGTTTGTAATTTTCATTCTGATCTGGAGTGTTAATGTATTTCTTCAAAGTATTTGATGAGGTGGACATTTGCTGGCACATAGGGGTAGTGTCTGGTCACAGATTCCACCTGCCACCACTGGAGAGAGGCAGGAGCTGTGTTCTCTTTTCTTTTTTTGAGGAAGATTAACCCTGAGCTAACATCTGCCACCAATCTTTTTTTTGCTAAGGGAGATTGGCCCTGAGCTAACATCTGTGCCCATTTTCCTCTATTTTGTATGTGGGACACCTGCCACAGCATGGCTTGATAAGTGGTGCATATGTTTGTGCCCAGGATCCAAGCTGGTGAACCCTGGGCTACCAAAGAGGAGTGCATGAACTTAACCACTACACCATCAGGCTGGCCCCAGGAGCTCTGTTTTCTGAACCCATCAAGTATGCTGGAATGTGTGCCCATCTGCTGGAAGTTGTGCCAGTAGGGCTCATCTGTGTTTGCTGGCCACTGTTGCTTGGTGGGTACCACATATAGGCACAGGCACTCTGCTGTGGTTCCACTGCCGAGTTGGTGTGTCAGGCAGGAGGGGAGGGGAAGGACGCTTTCTTTGAGTGCGCATGCTGGCTCTACACTCACTCGTGGCCCTTAAGGGCCACTGGGCTTGGTGGGAGCACCCATGTGGTGGCCAAGCCACCTCAGGGGGGAGCATTCTGAGGACTGGGATGCAACTCTGAAAGCGAAAGCATTCCCATGGATGCCTTCCTGCTCCCCTGTTTCCTCCAAGAGTAGTGCATCAGGCACTGCAGGAGGTCCATGCCTCAAATTGCTGCCACTGGGGAGTGGGAATAGATCTGATTACCTCCTTCCACTACTTCCTGGGAATCCAGCAACCCCCCACTTCAGATGTATGGCTGCATGGATCTCTCAGATGTCCTCTTGTGCTGTGTGGGTGTCCTGTGTTGGCTAACGAATGTCCTTTTGGTTGTATCTTAGGGGGGAGAGGCTACAGGAACAGTTCACTCCACAATGATGCTGACATCTCTCACCCTGTTTTCTCTTTTTGAGTAGGAGTTCCTATAACAGTTCTCATATCTGTCCCACTATTTTATGTTGGTTACATGTGTGGGGGAGGGAACACAGGTCACTTGTCTCTTTAGTTCACAGGACACCAGATTGAGAGGATCAGACTCAAGGAGCTTTCCTTAAGGAATTACACACAAATAGATCCCCTGCACCTGGACCTGATTAGATGAGGAGATTCTGGGTATTACAGTGAAGCGGGAATGGGATGAGACTCTGTGTTCCTTGGGAAGGGGTGAGAGTATTTTTCATGTAGGATAGACATGAATTATTGGTGGAGAGGTCAGACTGCCTCCAAGAGAAGCTTCATGTCCTGCAATTCAGACTCTATTGTTGTCTTTTCCCGCAATCTAACAGGGCTGGGCTCTGTGACAGATACATTAGAAGTAAAGGTATTTTGCTCCTAACATAGACTACAAAAAATACTGTGCCCTTTATCTTAATGTTCTTGGTCTTTCTCTCTCTCTCTCTCTCTTTCTTTCAGGTCACTTGTTCTGGGGATGTCAGCAGTCATGTCATGAGCAGCATAACAGAAAGATCCATGTGTTGAAGAATTAAGGCCTCTAATCAACCACCAGTGAGAAACTGAGGGCTACTATCAACAGCCACATGAATGTACTTGGAAATGGATCCTTCAGTGTCAGTCAAGCTTTCTGCAGACTTCAGACTAAATCTTGACTACAACCTCCTGAAAAACCCTGAGTCAGAACCATCCAGTTAAACCACAACCTATTCCTGAGTCTCAGGAACTGTATAATAAAATAAATCTTTCTCGTTTTAAACTGTCAAGTTTTGGGGTAATTTATTACATAGCAACAAGTAACTACTACAATCATCCAAGTGTTTACTGATATCTTACTAGATCTCTTACTTCGTAAAAGGAACAGTCAGACATAATGATAAAACACAATTTCTGATCTCTGTGTCAGTCAAGACTCAATGGTGCACACAGAAATCCCTGTAGGAATTATTAACTGGAAGAGTTTTAATAGAGGGAAATAGATGCTTAGAAATACATTGGAAAACTTTAAGTGCATGGTCAAGGCAGGGCCTTTAGAAGCTGCTGATTTTGAGGCCATCATTACTGCAGGGAGTTAAAAAACACACTCCCTGTAGTTGAATGAGGCAGGCAGGGTGAAAAGGCCACCACCATAACTACTGCTGCTGCTACGGATGCATGTGTGTCTGGTAAGGTGAAGACTGGGCACAAGAATGTTACTGCAGAAAACCAGTACATGGCCACAACACTGCTCATCAGCATAATCAGAGGTGCAAGAAAATGACTGCTGCCTCATTCCTACCCTCCAGTTCTTCTCAAAGTAGATCTAACTAGTGGAACCTGATTCTCTTCTGGAATCTTAGTGACCAAGAAGTCTAGGAATATTTTTAGCTTTGTAACTTCTTCAAATTAAAAGGAAGTAGAATGGAGTTTGAGAGAGCCAATTCTCCCTCCTCACTAGTCGGCTGCTCACAAGGGGTTTACAAGATTAATGGGACGACAAGATTAACATAATGTGATAAGACTAGAGATGGGGCATGTGCTAAATGGAGTGTTACAGCTTAGGGTCAATAAAAGATCAGAGAACAAGGGGATTAGTGTGCATGGTGGATTCAGAGAAAGTTTCATGGAAGAGCTCAGCTTTCAGTTGGGGCTTAAAAAGATGGCGAAGACTGAACAAATACATAGAAAAAACAGTATTTGATGCAGGTGGACGGCAAGAGTAAAGGCGTGGATTAATGCAGATGACAGCAGGTAGTTAGCCTGACTCTTGCAAAGAATAAATAATGAAGGGTGGTGATAATAGGACTTTGAAATACGAAGGGCTTTAAAAATTGAAATAAAAGTTTAAATATATTGCATGTGGGTATACATGTGCTAAATGTCCATAACACACATTTATATAATTATGTAAAATTATGGATTTTATTGGCATTAAGTAAACTTGGTTTTTTGCCAGATGATGATGGACCGAGACTGACTTCAGAAATCCACATACCCACAGCTATCTCAACATTTCCTTCCCCTAGCCCCAGGCATATTTGTGCAGTCACTGCGACAGTCTTCAGCCTTGTTTTAATTCCTTAATTTCAAAAAGAAGCGTTCCCTGAACTCTCTAACTCTTGCCATTTCCTTCCTTATTGAGGGACTATACTTGTCCTCGTATCTTCCTAGCTACTGGATGTGGTTCTGTTTCTCAATGGACAATTTTGGCAATGTCATGTGAACCTGTCTAATTTTGAGTAGGGCATGTAATTAGAAATTGCCTGTTACTATGCCTCCTTATTTAGATCAGTTCTTCATCCCTTTTGATATATTAATAATAATAAGAGTTATTTATTGAGCGTGTGTTATATTTCAGGAAAGGCACTAGATGCTTTACAAATATCGTTTCAAATCCAAACATGATTTTCTCTCCATTTCATAGGTGAAGGATCCAATGAGATTTCTTTAGCTCTAGAGCCTGTATTCTTTCCACTATATCACAAATATCAAAACATACAATATGTCATTTATATTATAACATCTAAGATCTCACAGCTTAAAAAATGTTGCTGCTGTTTATTATCTCATTTGATCCTCAGAATACACCTGTGAATGAAGAAACATGGAGATTTACTCTTCTCTTTTTTATAGATTGAAGAAGCAACTAACTTCCGTCACCTTCCATAGCAAGTTGAGTGTTCAGTAGCCATTATTATATTTTGATCAAGTCTAAGATGAAGAAAAATTTTATTCTGTATACATTAGATAGATAGACACATAGATAAATTGATAGATAAATAGATTAATTTAAGAATTTGATGTTTAGAGAATTGAAAGTTTGAAAACTTCCTAATATCTTAGGGAATATATATTCTGTTACAGTAGAAACTGATAAAGCACAGTTGTGATAAAACATAAAACTTTTTTTCTTATATGATTAATTCTATCTTGATTGCAGTTATTTATGATCCCCACCTATGCCTGAATGGCACATCTCACATTTTGGACTAGGGAAAGGATTCAGACATCAGCCATCTTTCTGAGTCTCTAATCAGTCTCTAACGTCTTCTGTCAATTAATTCATTATTTTCAATAGTGGAAGAGTCAAGAGAACCTGATTGTTTGTTTCTTTCTTTTCTGGCTGCTCTTTACTGCTACAGACCTCAGAAAGTTGTTCTTCAGCCAACTTACACATGCATGATTATATTATGCTGGAAGATGAGTTTTCTATTGAGGTTCACTATATATGTAGATAGTTATTTTGAAAGCGCTAAAGCATGAGGTAACCTCAGAAAATAAAGTTTGACCTCAGATTTTAAAAAATTGAATTTTAGTTATTTGTCAGGATGGAGGAAAGAGTTATAACTTTAGAATGACCTCCGGTTCTCAAATTTTATCTTTTAGCAGTTAGACTCCACAACCAGCCTGCCCTTTTCTGATCAAGAAACAAAAATTTATGCCTATGTAGCATCAAAAATTCCTTCGTTATAATCAAGAGGAACATAAAGGTGAACATTTTCATTAGTGCATGTCATGAACATTGTAGAAAAAAGAATTATAACTCACCCCAGTCCAATCCATCTTCCCTGAGGAGCCATTTAAAGGAAAAAAAATCCTTGGTTTTTCAGTTACTTCAGCTCTTTGAAATAAGTTTTAAAGTTACACAGGAAAGTTCTCAAGAAATAACAAACACCACTTGATCTCAGCTGAAGTCATGTGAAAAATCTCTAGGTTAGAGACTAATGACTTTACGTCAGGAATAATGCATTCAATTCTAAAATCAGTGCTATTGATTAAAATCCAAGAGATAGATGTGAGTCTTCAGCCTGTAGGAAGAGAGTTAATACATTTTTTCATATATTTAATCATGGTCATTACAGGACAAAGAATTAAAGATAATGCATCATTTGTCGAGGCTTTATTGAACATTTTATAATTACACGAAGTTTATATGAGAATTCAAATATTTTGCTTTCAAATCACAGGGAAGGAAATTTGTAGGTTGACTGTAAAAATTAAAAGTCGTTGGGAAAGAAGCAGATTTTCTTAACTCATGGATTAAATTAATGTAAATTTAATGTTACATAGGGCATAGCATTCCATATCACTATGTGCTTATGCATGTTGATATGTATAGATTTCATTATGCTAGAATAATTTTTAAAAGCTGAGAAATGATCTGTTCTAGAGCCCAACATTTTGTAGGAGAATGCAGAAAATTTACTGATCAACTTTGTATTAGGCACTTGACACACTTCACATTAACTCATAATCACACAAATGATCTTATTTGGTAGGCATTGCCTTCCCTGCTTTACAGTTGAAAAAACTGAACTCAAGATCACACAGCTGGAATTTGGGTAGGCTGCTAGTTATACCCAGCTTTGCCTATTCCCAGTCTGTGGTAGATTGCATATTTGACTTAAAATTTTCATATCTCCCTGAATCTACCTCCTTCAAAGTGTCTCCTGCTATTGTTTGGTGACCTGAATTTATCCATGGGACTTTCTTTGACCAATAGAATTTCAACAGGCATGATATAAGTAAAGCCTTGAATTGAGTTTACACAATGGGACTTTATCTTTTGTGCTTCTATCATTGCCATGAGAAGAACATATCTCAGCCAATATCCTGGTTCTAGGAAGAAGGTGAAAGATGTGAGGAGCAGAACCTCTCCAGTTAGGCTGCACAAAGTAAGCCAGTAGAGAGCAGAACTCTCCCAGACTAGCAAACTGCAGATGAATAAACCAAATCAACCCGGCTAAATTCAGCCTAGACCAACTGCATCTCAGGTGATTACAGATGTGTAGCTGAAAGGATAAACAATTGTTTTGAGTGGTTTTCTATGCTGCAATTGATAACCTACACAAAATTGTATGTCCTTTCCCTTGCATTTTTCAGTTGATGAAACAAAACACAATTACTGATAGGAGAAACTTCCAAAAGTGTTGAAGTATCTTTGCTATCCTTGGGTAATAAAAGTTTAACACTAACATTAACAGGCAGGAGAAGGGGGACCAAGATGGTGACATAAGACTCTCCTGAACTTCCCTCTTCCATGGACGAGCTGAATGTACAGCTATACATGGAGCAATTACCTCTGAAAGAAATCCAAAAACTAGTTGAGTGACTCCTACACAACAGGCATTGAGAAAATTCCCACATAGAAACAAGTACGAAAGGCTGAGACACACTTTCACCATAAACCCCACCCCTGGCACAGTGTCATACAACCAGGAGGAAACCACCAACTCTCAGCTTCTCTCTGAGAAGCAAAGGGTTTGGACGGTACATCTAGCACCCCAGCTTTTAAGACTCTCACCCAAGGGATGTGCCCCCAATACACCTAGCTCTGAAAGCCAAAGAGGCTAATGTCTACGAGACCCAAAAGACTGTAGCAAACAAAGAAGCAGCTCTTATAAGCCCCCAACAGATAGTCATCCAGGCTCAGCACAGAGGTAGCAGGCAGAAATGTCCATCTCCCATTATCTCCCTGGAAGAGGCTTAAATACATACTTTCCCAGCTGCTGCCTGAGGGTCTGGCTTCTAATGAGCCTTCATCTAGGTGATGATTATCTAGGTGAAAGTCTGGACATTGAGTTTTCCAGACAAACAAAAGCTGAAGGAGTTTAGCACCACCAGACTGATCTTACAAGAAATGTTAAAAGGAGTTCTTCAAGCTGAAATGAAACGATAGTGATTAGTAACACGAAAACATATGAAAGAATAAAACTCACTGGTAAAGGCAAACATATAGTTAAATTCAGAATACTCTATATGGTAATGGTGATGGGTAAATCACTTATAACTCTAGTATAAAGGTTAAAAGACAAAAATACAAAAGATAACTATAACTATAATAATTTGTTAATGTATACACAATATAAAGAGATGTAAATTGTGATACGAAAATATAAAATGTGTGTGTGTGGAAGCGTAAAACTGCAGCTTTTGAATGGCCTTGAAGTTACGTTGTTTTGGCTTAATAGAGATTGTTATAAATATAAAATGTTTTATGTAGGCTTCATAGTAACCATAAAGCAAAAACTTATGCTAGATACACAAAAGATAAAGAGAAAGGAATCTGAGCATACTACTACAGAAAATCATGAAATCACAGAGGAAAAGAGGACAAGAAGAAAAAAGGAAGTACAAAACAGCCAGAAAACAATTAACAAAATCGTAATAATAAGTGCATACCTATCAACAGCTATTTTAAATGGAGAATTTTAAACTACTCCAATCAAAGGACACACATAGACTGAATGTGAAGGGATGGAAAAAGATATTCCACACAAATGGAAACAAAAGAAAGCAGGAGTAGCTGTACGTATATCAGACAAAACAGACTTTAAGCAAAAAACTAACAAGAGACAAAAAAGTTTACTATATAACGATGAAGAGGCAAATTCATCAAGGGGCTATCGTAATTGTAAATATTTATGTACCCAACATAAGAGCATCTAAATACATGAAGAAAATATTAATATATTTAAAGGGAGAAATACAGAGCAACACAATAATAGTAGGAGACTTCAATACCTCACTTTGAACAATGGATAAATCATCCAGACAGAAAATCAACAAGGAAACATTGGACTTAAACTACACGTTAGACGAGATGGACCTAATAGATATATATAGAACATTCCATCCAACAGCAGTAGAATATACATTCTTCTCAAGTGCACATGGAACATTCTACAGGATAGATCATATATTAGGTCAAAAAATGTCTTAATAAATTTAAGATTGAAATCATATCAAATATCTTAATCTGACCACAATGGTATAAAACCAGAAATCAATTACGAAAAGAAAACTGAAAAATTCACTAATATGTGGAGATCAAACAACACGCATCTAACCAACCATTGGGTTAAAGAAGAAATCAACAGGGAAATCAAAAAGTATCTTCAGCACATGAAAATGGAAACACAACACACCAATGGTTACGAGATGAAGCAAAAACAATTCTAAGAGGAAAGTCTATAGTAATAAATGCCTACATTAAGAAAAAGAAAGATTGAAATAAACAACCTAATTTTACACCTCAAAGAACTCAAAAAGGTACCTCAAAAGAAGACCCAAAGTTAGTAGAAAGAAGGAAATAACAAAGATCAGAACAGAAATAGAGACTAAGACTAAAGATAGAGACGAGACTAAAAATATAATAGAAAAGTTCAACGAAAATAAGAGCTGGTTTTGTTAAAAGATAAATAAAATTGACAAACCCTTAGCTAGAATAACAAAAAAAAAGAGAGAGTGAGAGAGAAGATTTAAATAAATAAAAAGAGAAATGAAAGAGGTGATATTACAACTGATAACACAGAAACACTAAGGATCATAAGAGATCGCTACGAACAATCACATACCCACTAATCAGACAACCTAGAAGAAATGGATAAATTCCTAGAAACATGTGACCTACCAAGACTGGATCATGAAGAAACAGAAGATCTAAGTAGAGTGATTACTGGGCCTGGCCTGGTGATGCAGTGGTTAAGTTTGCACACTCGCCTTCGGCTGCCCAGGATTTGCGAGTTCAGACCCCAGGCACAGACCTATACACCACTCATCAAGCCATGCTGTGGCAGCATCCCACATACAAAATAGAGGAAGATTGGCACAGATGTGAGCTCAGGACCAATCTTTCTCAAGCAAAAAGAGGAAGATTGGTAACGGATATTAGCTCAGGGCCAATCATCCTTACCATTAAATAAATAAACAAATAAATAAATAGACCAATTACCAGTAAGGAGATTGAATCAATAATCAAAAACCTCTCAGCAAAGAAAGGTCCAGGACCAGATGGCTTCACTGGTGAATTGTAACAAACATTTAAAAAAGAATGAAGGCCAATCCTTGTCAAACTCTTCCAAAAAATATAAGAGGAGGGAACATTTCTAATATAATTTTAAGAGGCCAGCAGTACCCTGATAGCAAAGCCAGACAAGGACACTACAAGAAAAGAAAATGACTGTGAATATCTCAGATTACATAGATGAAAAAATCCTTAAGAAAATATTAGCAAACATTTCTTTCAATATTCAAAGAAATATTCAACATTACATTGAAAAGATCATACACTATGATCAAATGAGATTTATCCCTGGGATGCAAGGATGATTCAACATTCACAAACCAATCAACGTGATACACTACATTAACGAAAAGAAAGAAAAGATGAAAATCATACGATCATCTCAATAGATGTAGAAAAAGCATTTGTCAAAATTCAATAGCTTTTCATAATAAAAACTCTCAACAAGCTGTGTATAGAAAGAATGTTTCTCACCATAATAAAGATCACATATAACAAGCCTACTGCTAACGTTATACTCAATAGTGAAAAGCTAAACGCTTTTCCTCTAAGATTAGGAACAAGAAAAAGAGGCCCATTCTTGCCATTTCTATTCAACATAGTACTGGAAACCCTAGCCAGGCAATTAGGCAAAAAAAAAAAAAAAAAAAGAAAGAAAGAAAAAAAGAAATACAAGCCATCCAAATCAAAAGGAAGTAGTAAAACCGTCTGTATTTGCAGATGACATGATATTATATACAGAAAACCCTAAGGAAGCCGTCAAAAAGCTGTTAGAACTAACAAACAAATTTGGTAAAGTTGCAGGACACAAAATCAATATACAAAAATCTGTTGGATTTCTATACACTAATAAACAATCTGAAAGAGAAATTAAGAAAATAATACCATGTATGATAGCACCAAAAAGAATAAAATACTCAAATTAAACTGAGGAGGTGAAATATCTGTATATTGAAATCTGTAAGACATTGATGAAAGAAACTGAAGACACAAATAAACGTAAAGATATTCACGTCCATGGATTGGAAGACTTAATATGGTTAAAATGTTCGTGCTACCCAAGCGATCTACAGATTCAACACAATCTCTATCAAAATTCCCGTGGCATTTTTTACAGAAAGAGAAAAAAAATCTAAAGTTTGTATGGAACCACAAAAGACTCAGAATAGTCAATGCAATCTTTGAAAAAGAGAAATAATGCTAGAGGCATCACAATTCCTGATTTCAAAGTATATCACAAGCTACAGTTATCGAAACAGTATGGTATGGGCAGAAAAACAGACACAAGGTTTAATGGAACAGAAAAGAGAGTCCAGAAATAAATTCACCACATATGGTCAATTAATTTATGACAAAGAAGCCAAGAATATACAATGGAGAAAAGGATAGTCCCTTTAATAAATGGTATTGAGAAAATTGGATAGCCACATGCGAAAGAATGAAACTGGACCCCTATCTTACACAATACACAAAAATCAACTGAAAGTGGATTAAAGACTTGGACATAAGACCTGAAACCACAAAACTCCTAGAAGAAAACATAGTGGGTAAGTTCTTTGGCATTGCTCTTGGCGATGATTTTTGGATTTGACACCAGCAAAGGAAACAAAAGCAAAATATAAACAAGTGGTACTACATTGAACTAAAAAGCTTCTGCACAGCAAAGGAAATCATCAATAAAATGAAAAAGCAACATCAGAATGGGAAGAAATATTTTCAAACCACCTATCTGCAAAGCAGTTAATATCCAAAATATACAAGGAACTCATACAACTCAACAGCAATAAACAAATAACCAAAAAATGTGCAAAGGTCCTGACTAGACATTTTTCCAAAGAAGACAGATAAATGGCCAACGTGTACATGAAAAAGCGCTCAATATAACTAATCACTAGAGAAATGCAAATCAATATCAAAATTAGATGTCATCTCACACCTATTAGAATGGCCATTCTCAAAAATACAAGAGATAGCAAATGCTGGCAAGGATGTAGAGAAAGAGAACCTTTGCACGCCGTTGATGGGAATGTAAATTGGTGCAGCCACTATGGAAAACAGTATAGAGGTTTCTCAAGGAACTAAAAATAGAACTACCATATGATGCAGCAATCCCACTTCTGAGTGTATATCCAAAAGAAATGAAACGGCTATCTCGAAAAGATATCTGCAGTCCCATGTTCATAGCAGCATTATTTACAGTAGCCATGACATGGAAGCAACCTAAGTGTCCATCGACTGATGAATGGATAAAGAAGTTGTGGTATATATACCAATGAAATATTGTTCAACATTATAAAAGAAGGAAATCCTGCCATTTGCAACAGCGATGACCCTGGAGGGCATTATGCTAGGTGAAATAAGCCAGACAAAGACAAATGCTGCATGGGATCACTTATATGCAGAACAGAAAATAAAAAAGTTGAACTCAGAAATAGAGAGCAGAATGGTAGAATGATGATTGCCATGCGGCCGGGGGATGAGGGAAATAAGGAGAGGCTAGTTAAAGGGTATGAACTTTCAGTTACAAAATGAATAAGTTCTGAGTATCTAATGTATAATGTGGTAACTATGGTTGATAATATCATATTGTATAATAGAAATTTGCTAAGAGAGTAAAACTTGTGTTCTCATCAAAGAAAAAGGGCAAATGTGTGAGGTGATGCACGTCTTAATTAACTCGATGGTGGGAATCCTTTCACGATGTGTATGTTTAACAAATCATCATGCTGTACACTTTAAATATCTTGCAATGTTACTTGTCATTTATACCTCAATAAAGCCAAAATAGATGCAGGAAGAACCGAGTTTAGGTGACACATTAATTTTTCCATCTGAAACTGGTTCTTGGTGGCCTCTAGTAGTCTAGGGCAAAGATGAGAACCAAAAGGAAGAAAGGGTACTGTCCCAAGATGTAATGTAATGACTTCCCAGTACACTCCTGAGTCTACACATACCAAGAGGAGGTGTTCCTGACGGGCTCTTACATTCTTTTTGTGAGCACTGCTGGAAGAGGTATTGTTACCTGCCAGACTCACCTTTGTACTTAAAGTAACCATGGAGAGTTTGGACATTTGTTCCATCAGGGATTGGCAAATTATAGCCCGTGGGCCAAATCTCGCCCACAGCCTGTTTTTATAAGCAAAGTTTTATTGGAACACAGACATATCCATTCATTACATATTGTCTATTTTTGCTTTTGCTCTACAATGGCACAGTTGAATAGTTGAGAGAGACTTTATGGCCCACAAAACTGAAAATAATGTCTGTCTGGCCTGTTTCAGAAAAAGTTTGCTAACCTTGCTCTAAAGTGCTGTAGAAGGTCAGGGAAGAAAGAGGTCAGACCAGAGTAGGAAAGTAGAGCTAAGGGCGTCGAGAGAAGGCAGTCTGTACTTGTGGCTGTGGTTGTAGTGATTGTAGTTAGCATATCGGAAAGGAGAGATGATTTCAGGGAATTTTCACTGGGGTCCATTGTGAGGTTTGAGACCAACTTTTCTGTCATTTGCCTGTTGCAGAAAATTATTTACTGGCTTACCTTCTTTAATAAAACCTTACTTTGATGTAGCATATATACAATATGGGTGGCATCTGAAATATTTTATTTGATTTCTAGGTGGAAATTTGAGCCAAGAGTAAGAGGTATCTTTTAAGAGGTAGCCAGGTCCAGATGTATTTTCTTTAAAATATCTCTCGTGTTGTGTATTTTAAAGATATTTCTCAGACACTGTTCCAATGATACATATGTTTGGACCTAGTATTTAGGGGCACTCTGAGTTGTTTATTTGTTATGTGCATCCTTCAGCCCTGACAGATCCTGAAGGACTGAATACTACACTTCTGCACACTTCAAAGTTCCTGAGTTCTTACTGTTCCAATTACAGTGGCGGCTAAATTCCCCCTTTCCATTTGCCCATCCTTTGTCTGTTTTCTCAGTCCTCCTGGCAGTGTAATCACTCATTCTCTCCCATTTATCACAGCCTTTCCTGGTCCTGACTACACTATCTCCCCATTTTTGTCATGGGCACTGGTACATTACAAATACAATTAAACCTCTTATGATACTGCGGCTTTCGGCCAACACATCCCTGCTTCAAGGTTGAAAGATTTCTGATATTACCTCCGATACCACTTCTTTCCCATTTATCGGCAGTGTCCGGACTAATACAGTAGTGTTGCATTAATTAAAGGAAGCATCTAGTAATACTGCTGTTTTTGCCAGTCTGACACTGAATCGGGAGCCCGATGCCTGCTCATGTTTTAAGAACCATTTATCACCCATGTCATCCCAAAGCAGCCAGCTGTCTGAGCCAAGCCTCATTTGCATTTCATCAACCACAGGCTCTCTTTCCCCATCTCACTCTCAAGTCTTTGTATAGCAGCTCTAATTTTTTTTAAAGCACATTTTTCAAAGAAGGAGCTTAGCTAAAATTAGTATGCTACGTAGAAAGATGATTTGAATACCAGACACAAGTCTCCATACTGATTGTGGCCAAAATAAGTAACAGAGACTGCATTGGATTTGCTCTTTCTCTTGGTGAGATGTGGAGGGTGGTAACCACTACCCGACTCCCTAATATTACTATATGAATTGCATTGATATTCGTACTCCATAATAAACATAGAGACTCAATTTCATTTCTGATCGTGAAAAGAATTTTTTCAGTAACAAATGAAATGTATTTGATTCAATTTCATCCTTCATTTTGCACTTGGCCCACTGTTCTACCCATGTTCTCCAATTCCACATTATATAACCTTCTTCTCTACCCACCAACGCTTTTAAAGAAATATTTTGACAATGGCTCAAAATTTTCCAAACCACAGAAAAATCAACTTAAGAAAATGTGCAACTTGAAACTATTTTGTAATAAATTTTGCACTTGTCTTCCTAATTTCAAAACTTGTGTAATTAATACACACGTTTTTCCTTTTTTCATATGTAAGTCTTTGATATACGACCCTTTTCTATTTATTTATCCAAATCTTAATACTACTTCAGAAAACTTAGTTTTTTCTTTCCAAAGCAAAGTAATAATTCCCCATTTCCCTGAAACATCTTCATAGTAAATACCTTTTCAAAACCCTTATGCAGAATGTGTGTGTGTGTGTGTGTGTGTGTGTGTAGAGAAAGAGAGAGAGAAAAAAAAAAGAAGAGAAAGATTATATTAACTCTTGCTATAGACTTGTCCACCCTTCGCCTAAACCAAATCTCTGGAGATCATTTTTAGGGGCAATCATAACTTTTTATGTTTTGCTCCTTAACCCTTATGGCCAGCAACATTGGACACCTGTCTATCTCTGAGACCAGTTGACAAAGGTCACTTAGCCTTCCCTGGCAATATCCTTTAGTCCCTGTGGGTTTGGTTGCATTCCATTCACTGACCCAGAAACTTGAAAGCTCTGTATCCAGAACTAATCCCTTGGGATTTCGTGTCCACAATAGGTAATTATTTCAACAAGTTTCTCTCTGAAAAGAAATTGGTCTTTTGGAATTCCTATTAAATTGAATAGGAAAATAAGAACTTTGTATGTATTAAATTTAGTTTGCATCCAAAGCACATTTTAAGATCAGTATGGTTTAAATTTTAGTCAGCGCATACCCTTTAGGGCAAAAGAACAAATATTTTTTAAGAAATCCTCTAAAAATAGGTTTTAATTTGATTATTAGGATAAGTGTTTGTGATTTATTAGTATGTATATGTGAATCTTTCTAGTCCATTATCAAAACACCTTGCATATTTACTGGATTAAATGCAGCAAAATGTGTTTCAGCAGGAAAAGGGAAAGCTGTGTTCTAGAATTGCTTTTAATTCAACCAGGATACTACAAATTATTGCATAAACAATATGAGTTTGTTTTCCATTGACTTGAAAATGCCATATTCATACTTCTGAACTCACCTTCTTCTTTCAAACAATAAACTGGTTTTCTGTAGCTTGTGTGTTGCCATATATTCCCAAAGATTCTGGAAGGAGACATTTATTCTTTCACATTTTTTTTATATCTTCTTCTAATGCCTTTATTTTCTACCTAGTTCCCTTCAGATTTATGAACTAATACCTAAATCTCTTTTTACATTACAACAATTCTTGCCATATCCAAGTTTATTAAAATATGTTCACGTCTATGTAGATGGATTGTTCCGTTAATAACATTTTTGTATACACTTTCCCTTTGACTACTTTAATTTGCTTTGGTATTTTTTTATGATCTATGCAATATCATGTATTTTTCAAGATGAAATAGGGGCTTCTGACATTAAGAAGAATGGATTTGATGAACCAGCTCTTTTGTTTCTGAGTAGGTTATTATGTTGCTCTTTAGCAAAAACATAATCAAATTGCAGTGCAAGATGTCCATTGGTGGTGGGATAGATTGTTTTAAACACTGAGTAGGTGTGTATATAGAGCTGTTTTTCAGATAGTATTTTTATTTTAGAATAGTTTTAGATTTACAGAAAAATTGCAAATATAGCACAGAGAATTCCCATGAACCCTACATTCAATTTTCTCTCTTGCTAACATCTGCCATTGATAGGATACTTTGTCACAACTGAGGAACCAATATCGATACATTATACGAACTAAAGTCTATATTTTATTCAAATAGATTTTTTCAGTTTTTACTGAATGTCATGGAACCATCTTGAGAAGACAAAAATTTTATTTTATAGTAATATCTACACGTTGAGCACCTCCAAAAAAAAGAAAATACACAGGTGGGAGGGATGAGAGCTCTTTCTGTCTTGGCTGTAATGTTGAAGTTCACAGTTTTAAACCATGGCATTTTCCTAAACTCACTAGCTATGTGATCTTAGTCAAGTTACTTTGCCTCTCTCAGTCTTAATCCTGAAGTAAATCTGGGTAAAAATAATGCCTGTCTCATAGAGCGTGGTAAGAATTCAATTAAACGTTGCAGGTACAGTTCTTAACGCAGTGTCTAGGACATAGTAAATTCTCAATAACTGTACACAACAAATGTTGGCTATTTTTCACTATTACTAAATTTGAAGTCTGGAAGCACATAGCCTGAGAGTGTTCAGAATGACAATGTTTGTGTTGCTTCAGACTGATCAGCATGTTCACACAACTCATACTCGCCTCATCTCCAGGTGAGCTTGCCAGAGGAGATACCTCACCTACGAAAGGCCCCGTCAGGGATGCCGCAGTGAACACTAAATTAGAAAGGGAAGACTATTCTGGTTGGTTTGGCCATAATTGTGGCTGAATTCTTCATTCTCAGTAAAATAACAGTAATGTTTTGATCTTTGAAGTTTTTTTTTATCATTTCCAAAACATCTGGGGATTATTGTGGAATAAAAATTTAAGATTCTGATAAAATGTGGAAAGAATTATTTTTTTTCCAGTAGATACTTTGTGACGGCCACTACTTCACATTGTGTAAGGAGGAAAATATGTTCTGGGCATTCCCAAAATCCAATGTGAGTGAATAAGCCCTTAAACTTCTTAATGTCCTCAGATTTGCACCAGAAAGGCTCAAAGATTCACTTTTTAAAAAACTACCTTTCTTTGAGGAAACGTAAGAGGAAAAACGAGATAAAAAGAAGCCCCAGCGAGAGTTTTGAAGGGTAGAGTTTTGGCAATAATATCAGGTTGAAAGATTCAAATGTGGATTAGTTTCAATTCACAAAAAATTAAAGAACAGCTACAGTTGTAACAAAGAGCCAAAAAAAAAAAAAATGGCGGGCACGTTGCAGGGGGAGGGTATTAGGGAGGGATTTAATAGCCATTCAGATATTTTCCAATAGCAAGATTTATAAATTGTGCATTGGAAACAAAGGTTTATAAATTAAGAAACCCAAGATGCAGTCCACCCTGGCATAAATGCTGCTCTGTACACATAGATCCTGTCTAAGAATGGCTTTGTGCTTCGTCACTCATAACAATGAGCGATGGAAACAATGAGAGTGTGCATGAGGCACTGTGTTCATCAGAATGTTACCGGTAAGAGCAAAAGAAAGATCATTATTTTCAAGCAAAATATAATGTAATCAAACATTGGATGGACCTATTCATATTTAGATTTTATAACTATACATTTATAGCTATAAAAGAAAAAACACTAAAATTTCTGTTAAAAAAAATCTCTCTTTTGTTACTTCAAATCTGAATTTCTCTAGCCTGTAAATTGACTTCATGTAAGTTGATTTTTTTTGATAACACAGGGTAGACTCTTTGTAAACAGCAATGAGGGTGCTCTGACTAAACTGTAGTATGCAATCTACTCTTTCCTGATACGTGTATCCCTTTTCTGTCCAATGTTCCTTAGAATATTGTCTTTCACAAATCAACATAAATCTCTTCCACCAACTTCTCTCGAGAATACCCCATATTCAATCAACATCCACAAAGCTCAGATACACAATGTTAAATTACTACTATGATTGAAAACCAGTGTGAATTACTGAACATCAGAAAGAATTTCAGGAGGGGTGAGCTCCACATGGACCTAGATGCTATTAGTAGAGCATTAAAAAAGTCAGAATTTCATCTGATTTATAAATTCATGAGTATTTTGTTAATGGATGTGAATAACATAGTATTGCTTTGATTTGCACATCTTTGGGAAAACTGAAGGATAAAATGATTTATAGTAACAAGCACATGTTCACTTTTCATTCATACTTTATGATTTTCAAGCACTTGTCTATTCCTTATTTCATGGAAATATGCGGCAACTAAGTGGTCAAGACTTCAGATATCACATAGGGAAAAGACTCCTTTCTATACACCATTCTACCATTAGTTTACCTGTACTTAACTTTTCATTTGTCCTTCCCGGAAAAGGAATTATGCTACATAAATCCGTCTATTAAAAGTGCGGAGGGATGGACACAGAACCATTAATGTTGATTATCTTCGCGCAGAGGGATTGGAGGAGGCACATGAAGAAAAGGAGATTATTGTTCTCTTTATACAACTTTATCTTATTTTGCTGATACAGAGCTCATGCATTATTTGTAATTAAACACCAAAATAATACTAAAAAGCTCACGTGTTTAATGTACTGTAAAGGAAGTACAAAATCACAAATGCAAACTTATATTTTATCCCTCAGATTATTGATCCTGATAAAAGTCTCACCACTCAGAGTTTGCATGGAGATAATTAAACAAAAAGCTACAGAAAAAGGGAAAAAATTGAATGCATTTTTCTTTATTACTTAATCATTGTTGATAGATTGAAAGCATCTGATTCATAGCTCCTGAATTAGATTTGATTGTTTCTTGGAGAGTGGTGAGGAGTGGTGAGGGTGAATAGGGAACAGAGTGTGTTTTGAAAGATAAAAAATTTAGAGAAGTTTAATTTAAAAGCTCTTTGTGCGTCAAATAGCTATTAAACGTAATTTTCATGATTTTAATATAAGTGAATCTGAACTAGCATATGGACTAAGTTTCTTTTAAGTTCCACATGGGTTTAAAATGCAGGGGGAAAAGATCACTTGCAAATATGTTTTTGGTTTTGAAAAACTTCCAAATGTTTAAAAAGTAGTTTCCAAATCAACCATATCCATATGCATCCAGGTTTTCTCATCCTCCTATTGAAGGATGAAAAGAACTAGAATTGGGGTAAAATGTCTAGAGATGCGATACATATGCTGTAAAACTAAAAATCAGTTGATACACCAAGGAACTAGTTAAAAAATAAATTTGGTCCTTATGGCAGCTTTACCAAAAGAATCTAACACTTTTATTCTTAGTGATTTAGGATCACGGGTGATATTAATCTGTCACAAAATGATCCAATGACCATTTCCAGAAATGGAAAAATGCAGAAATAGAAAAGGCCTATAATATTGCTATATTATTTTGTTCCAAGTTCTGTTACTATCCGTGGAAAACAAGGTTCCAAGGCAATGAACGTTTAGAGGAATTATGACATGAAATATCATTTTCAATGTCCTAAGCATAGAGAAATTGATAATAACAACATTTTTTGACATATGCCTTCCAGATACAGTGAAGATTCCCTCATAACATCTAAAAACTAATATAGGTGTATGCCCACTTTTAAAAAAATATAGGCATGTTAATTTTTGCCAGTTATTTGAAACATTATTTTAAAAATAAGAAATTATGTTTTTAATTAAAAATTTTAAAATAACAAGCTGCATGTGGGCACTTACCAATTGTTTTCCCAAATAATAGATAAAATATATTTTGTTTTCATTTTTGTTTTAGATGAATTTGAATATATAGGTGCAAAAGAAAATCAAATAATGCTACAAACAAAATATGAGTAGTGTCAATAATTCCCAAACATCAAATGATATTCAATGAACTTCCACACACGTTTGGTGGTCCATTAAAAATTAGTTATAATAGGAGCCAGCCCAGTGGCGCAGTGGTTAAGTTCGCACGTTCTGCTTCTCGATGGCCCAGGGTTCGCCAGTTTGGATCCTGGGTGCAGACATGGTACCACTTGGCAAAAGCCATGCTGTGGTAGGCATCTCATGTATAAAAGTAGAGGAAGATGGGTGTGGATGTTAGCTCAGGGCCAGTCTTCCTCAGCAAAAAGAGGAGGATTGGCAGTAGTTAGCTCAGGGCTAATCTTCCTCACAAAAAAAAAAAAAAGAGAGAGAGAAAAAAATTAATTATAATAGATTTGGAATTAGATTCGGAAATGAACACACCATTTTCCTATCTTTTTAGTCTTTGTTTCTTCCATTTTTCACTACCTAGAATAATAAATAAGTATGGCCAAATACATTTGATCATTTTCCTAATTTTTTTCATTAAATTTCTTTTTTGTCATTTTAATTATGTGGAATTCTTAGAGGGCATTGAATATAGATCCTATAAGAATATACGTATGTTTGAGAAATAGATTATTGTGTTTCACTTATCCAACATCAAATATACTGCCAGGCAAGTTTGATGAAGAAGGTAATATTTTATCCTAAGAATGAGAATTGTATAAAAAAATATTATTGTATAGTACCAGGTATGTGGCCCCTCTATACACTCATATTTTGGTTATTGCTGCATCTTTTTGCTCTTTCCTCTTGGGAAAGTGCAAATAAAAGATTCTTCTTCACATTTATTCATATATCTTCTCCTACGAGACCACCTACAAATAAAGTTCCTGGCATATGTAAAGGAAACAAAAACAAAGAAACACAAAAACAAAATACAAGTAAGTGGCTGGGAGCATGAGAAATTAAATGTAGTGCAGGTTAAACTATATACTTTACAAGGGGCCCAAAGTAGTCCTTTCAGCTAAGCTCACTTTGGGTAAGGACACGGTCAAGCAATGTCTTCACTGTATCTTTTTTAAAGCGATACAGGGATCTATCTTTGGAAGAGGGTCGGGAGGCTATCTTAGATTTCTGTTGAGTTGAGGAGAAGTGAATTGAGCCAAGTGGAAGTATAAATTTCCTAAAGATATCTTGGCTTCTGTCACATTTATTTATACTTTTAAAATTTATTTATTCCACAAATAGGTATTGAGCACCTATTATGTACTAGATAGTGTTCTAGGAAATTAGATAGGTGAGTTAACCAGACAGACAAAATCTGCCTTCATGGAGACAGGAGAGTATCACTCAAACGCAGTTTTTCTTTTCCACGCCCTTTGCTCTGGCTCAGAATCTCGTTACCTTTTTCTGGGCTTCTTAGGTCTCTTAAATGGTAATTCTATTTTCAGTGTTGCCTTCTCCAATTGAACCCAAAGACCAACATCATCTTCACTGCCCTAAAGCATGACACTCAACTGAAAAAAAAAGGTCAGTAGTTTACACTTATATCTAAAGGTTTTTAATAAATTGTTACACTACTCTTTAAGGCCCCCTGCATTCTCAAAATAATCACTAATAAACTTACTTGTCTCAACTCATGTTCTACAGTATCCCACTGTTTTCCATGCCTACACATCTTTTCCAGCTGCAATGCATAAGTCTGTAAGCTCCATGAACATAGGACTTAAATTTGTCGATTTCCTTCCTAAGTGTGTTGGATTTGGCACAGTTCTGGTATGTAGTCAGTTGTTCTGTTACCTATTGATTATATAATGTGTTACCCCAAAACTTAGTGGATTGAAACAAAAACAATATTTTATTTTCCTCATGAATCTGCATTGTGAGCAGATTAAGAATTGGTGGGATTGGCTTGTCCTTGCTCGATGTGGCATCAGCTGGTTGCAGTTTGACTGGGGCTGGAGCATCCATGTCAAAGACGGCTTACTCATACAGCTCGTAATGGGTGCTAGCCATCAGCTTGGAGCTCAGCTGGGGTTGTTGTTCCTTGATTCCTCTCCACGTGGGTTGCTTCACATTGTTGGTTCCTTACAGCATGGGAATTGGATCCTAAGAACAAGTATTCCAAGAAACAGAAAGTAGAAGCTGCCCATCTCTTAAGACATAGGCCCAGAAACTAACACAATATAATTTCTGCTATATTGTGTTAATCAAAGCAGAGCCCTCCCAGATTCAAGGGAAGGAGCGTCAAAGATTGTGTGCCCATCTTTACTCTGTGACAGAGGTGCTTGGAAATTATTGAGCGAATGATTGTTTAACATCCCCAAATATTTGTTGCATTTCCCACATCCTTGTGCTTCTGCTCCTCTATTTATCCTTCAAGGAATGACTTTATATCTCTCTTAATCCTTCAAGGAATGCCTTTTTACAGACTCTACATGCCAATGTCTCATGTATTACCACCATGAAATTCATCATATTCCCTCTCTCTTATTTCGTTATTTTTTGTGTGTTTAATTACTTTATTATCACTAATCACAATCTGCTTTCTAAATTATTGAGTATGAATGTACCTGCCTCTCCAGTTAGACTTTGTGCTTCCTGAGGTTGGTAACTATGTTTCATTTTGTAAGTTGGCCTAAACCAGTGGAAAGATGGCGTTCTCCAACCAGAATGTACGGGAATGGAGTGAATCTGTGCATAGCATATTCAGTTGCATGAGCTGAACCAGTAGTGGTAGAACTTCTACTATCTGTTTAAAAGAGGAAACCTGGTAGGGTAAATTCTGAAGACCCTTTTGGCCTTTGTGCTCAAAAAGTGAATTTCCTTGTACTTTATGAAATATGAGGTAAGAATAAGCTTTTAAAAATCATTAAATTGTTTTGAATACTTTCAACCAAAACCTTAATGCTTTCAAATTCTTGTGAAATAGAGCTAAATATGAAGACTTTTAAGAATATCTCATGCTTTCCTTCTCTCCATTGCTGTAATGTTTAAAAAATTATCTCCAGGGAGGACTATCCCAAGCCATGTACTCACATGCTTTCCTAGAAGAGTTGATCAAATCCCGTTTTTCTCAGGTGAAGGAAGATCCATCACATGGTAAATGGCCAAGGTGACTCTTTAACCTGAAAGGCAGCAATTTCCAAGAGTTACCTGGCATAATGAACCATTTATAGACAGTCATTCCCTCACTTTTATTATACAAGTTACTGGAATAGGAGAATCTAAATCTTGTAACTAAGAGGGGCTAGAGATAAGGGGTGGAGATTACGTTAGATCATGATGGGCACAGGGATGGGGACCAAAGAGAAACACAGAAACAGTTATTCTCTTCCTATCTTAAATTTGAAACAAGGTGTTTTAATTGTAGAGTTGAGGTGGAATTCTCACCGAAAATGAAATATCTTGGTTTTGCAGGTGAAATGCATCAAAAAAAAATATTGGAAAAGCAGCAGCCATTTCTATCAATTTTATCTATCTATCTATCTATCTATCTATCTATCTATCTATCTATCTATCTATCTCTGTATTTACCTTAAAAACAGAAAAGGAAAAAAGAGCTCTGTTACTCATTTCATAAAATCTGCTGACTCAGAGGACACACTGCAAATGGGCTATGAAATGAGAGCCGTTGCACAAGCTGGTGAGCTTTACAGGCACTAACGTTGATTTCCCACTCTGCAATTCTGCACTTTACTATATGAGGATTCTGTGTTTCAAAATAACAAGAAAAATCTAATTGTATTAATTCCATTTCTAATTTTTCAGTCTCTATTGTAGAGAAAGTTTGTGCTGCCTCAAATGCATTAATCCAGGCTTTGAAAAATTGTCCCCGACCTTCCTCTGGATTTTTTGGATGCAGTACAAATAATGTTTAAAAACACATGGGCTCAAGTACAGCAAATGAAACCATGAGGTAATTGGCTAATTGCAGGTGAAATTGGCCACTCACCTCTTTCACTGAAAGAGCAAGTGACTAATTGCCTTTGTGAATGCTCTCAGAGAACAAATTGCTAACCAATTATGGAGTAACATAGGTTAGGTGGGCATGCACTGGCTCATGTGGGAAAGAAAAACCATGATATACATACATATATTCCATAGCTCAGTCCACTGAGAGGACCTGGAAACAGTAATAATCCAATGGAAATTTGGAAATGATATCGGGGTGTGGAAGGGAAAGTACAAGATGAACATGGAATATGCTATTATCTTAGAAAGCAATGACATACTTGAAGAATGATGGAAACATCAAAATCACACAAAAGCCAACTCGAAGGGCTCCCACTGAACAAGTAGGGGACACAATGAGTATGAAAGTAAATAATGATAGTAGTAGATTATGGCCCAATGAATATGTTAGGAAACCATAAATCCATATTGATAGATTAAATAAATGAACTAATTGAAACTTTGATAAGGAAAGTGAATATGACATTTACATAGTTTCACAGTACCTCCCTCCCCTCCCCCCAATTCTCACCATTCAGAAAGGGAAGATGTGTGATTTTACAATGGAGAAACTGGCAGACGTCACCTTAAACAAGTGGTAAAAGTTTATCATCAACAACGAGACAAATCAAAATCACACGGATGGAATGCAATGAGAAGAAAATAGCATTACTTCCATGATATTCCTGCCAAGGAGGCATAAACTCATTCTCATCATGAAGAAACATTAGACAAACCCAAAAGAAGACATTCTACAAAATAACTAGACTGTAAACTTCAAAGCTTTCAAGGTCAAGAAACAAATGAAAAATGGAAGAGTTGTTCCAAATTGAAGCAAAAAAGGCATGACGACTACATCCAATGCCTGATTCTCAAACACACTTTCTAGGTATAAAGTCATTTTTAGAACTGTGGATTAAGAAAATAATGTTCTTTCGACCACACTTTCAATTTTTCTGTAAGTTTGAGATTATATATTTTTCTCTTCTCATTAACTGTTGTCATTTCTTTCACTATTTCTTGGCATCTAAAATGGATGAGTGGATTTTAAAGCATTGTCTTGTCACCTAAACACATTAAATGTTTTAAGATATAGTAAAACAATTCAGTAGTTTCTACTCTGCCCTATTTTATTCGAGAAAATGAAAGTAAAATTTTAGTTAGAATATGTAGAGCCTTTTAGGGCTAAATCCTCACAATTTAGTCTTTTAGTTTTGGAGATCACTTTCCTTTACTCTAAAATTTAAAAATTATTAGTTTCAATTTTGGTCAAGTAATTAAGTTTGTCATTTAAATAAGACATTGTTGTATGTGAATAAAAGCCCAAAATTCATTCTTTTATTCAATTAAAAAATAATGATTGACTCCTATTTTCTTGCTGGCACTGGGGATATAGAGGTAAGCAAAATTGATGCAAATCTCTGACCTCACAAAGTTCATATTCTAGTGGGGAAGATGATAAACATACAGGTAAATTACGTTATGTGTTTCAGATCTATGCTCAGTGGAGAAAATTCAACAGGGTAGGAGGATGGGAATGGGGTGGGGGTCTGTGCAACCTTAAATGGAGTGGTTGGGGAAGACATCGCTGAAAAGTAGACACTCAAGCAAACACCAGAAGCAGGTGAAGAACTTTGTCATGCATACACTTGGGGCCCACATACAAGTTTAAGTAATATTCTGGCTTAGTTAACATGCGTGGTTTAACATGTTTCTGGTTTAGGTCAATTTTTCAGTGTTAGAAGAGACAGTTGATTGCATTTTCTCTCTCTATATAACAAGGAAACAAACTTCTGCTTATGGGGCTAAACGGCATTTTGAAAAAAGAAAAAACAGTTGGGGGGCCAGCCTGGGGGCACAGCAGTTAAGTTCCCATGTTCCGCTTTGGTGCCCCGGGGATCGCCAGTTCGGATCCCGGGTGCAGACCTACACACTGCTTGTCAAACCATGCTGTTGCAGGCATCCCACATATAAAGTAGAGGGAGATGGGCATGGATGTGAGCTCAGGGCCTGTCTTTCTCAGGAAAATGAGGAGGATTGGTGGCAGATGTTAGCTCAGGGCTAATTTTCCTCAAAGCAAACAAACAAAAAAAAACAGTTGGACCAAGTCTTTATTTGGATATTATAAATGTAAAGAACCCTGTGTAGGACATAAAGATATGCAAAAGTCAAAGGAAAAGTGGGGGAGAGGATTGATACCATGAAAAAGGAAAAGTCTGAGAGAAACGAAAGGAAGAAATTCAGGAAGAAAGGAAAAAAAAATGAGAGAGAGAGATTGAGAAACAGAGAGAAAAGATAGAGAGGGCAGGGTCGGGAAGGACAGATAATAAATCAAAGGGGAAAAAAACCTAGGGCAGAGGTAGGAACATTTTTTCTCTAAAGGGCATATGGTAAATATTTCAGGCTTTATGGCCAAAAGGGAGTTCCTTCACAACTGCTCAACTGTGCTTTTACAGGGTGAAAGCAGCTACAGGAAATACATACAGGAAAGAGTGTGGCTATTTTTCCAATACAACTTTATTTATAAATGCTAGTATTTAAATTTTGGACGTCACAAGACCTGTCAAAATGTTTTCCTTCTTTTCATTTTTTTCAACCACTTAAAAATGAAAAGAGGGCCTGGCTGGGTGGCTGAGTGGTTAAAGTTCCGTGCACCCTGCTTTGGTGGCCTGGCTTCGTGGGGTCAGATCCCAGGTGTGGAACTACTCCACTCACCAGCCACACTGTGGAGGTGCCCTACATAAAAAAATGGAGGAGGATTGGCACAGATGTTAGCTCAGAGCTACCCTTTCTCAAGCAGTAAAAGAGGAGGATAGACAACAGATGTTAGCTCAAGGTGAATCTTCCTCAGCAAAAAAAAAAAAAAGAAAAAGAAAAAGAAAGAAAGAAAAGTAAAGAAAACATTCTTATTATAGACTACAAATCAGAGGGTGGCAGTTGGTCCTTGGGCAGTAGTTTGCTGATCTCTGACCTTGAGTCACAGAGATAAGTCATGTGAGTCAATATGGAGCAATGGGAGGTGGAAAGGAACCAATGAAGTACTTGACAACTTGTTAGTTCTTTGAACAAGATTCCACCTCTCAATGCTTTACTGTTTTAACCAATGAAATGAGAGGGTTGAAATAAATGAAAATAACCTTCTCTCCTTGCAATAAATTATGTTTTATTACCTTTCAGAACTAAGAATGGATATCTATAAAGGAAAGAACATTTGATTTCAATTAAAGTTCATTGTTTTAGTTCTATTCACTGCAAAAATCTCATCCTAAGACAAAAATATTTTCCACCCTTAGGGTGTAGAAGTGACTCCTTTAGGCCTTTTAGGAAATTGGTGTCACCGTGGTTTCAGTGATACCTTGCCAAGAAATCCCTGAAATGACCACTCTCAAGTGCATGAGCAAGGCACAATATGGCCCCGCAAGACATCAGCAGTTTGTTCCTAAATAAAAGTCATTCTTAAGTGGGGTGAAAATTCTCACACATAGCAGTTATTCTCATTCATTCCAGCTTGGATTTCTTTGAGAGCCCAGGTGCATTGTTTGGTTTCGTAACAGTGAACTTGTGCTTCTTGTTGAAACAGCTCTCTCCACACAGCTTCAGGACAATGAGGGTGCAGATTCTGATGTCCTATTTAATTATTTTGCAGAATTATTTCAAATTTATATATTTAGCAAGGAATCATTTCAAGATGTTTCTCACCTCCTTTCAGAGATAATGTCTGTAAGGTCTAATATAATTTTAAATGTTAATTCTATAAAATATATGGTTTTTTGGATAGCCAAGCAAAAGATATTAAAATGATTTAGATTGTGTTCTAACATGGCCACAATAATACCTCCCATTCTACTCCCACATCAAGCTTTAGAATCTGTTTTCCCCTCTCCTTGAATCTAGGCTGACTAGTGACCTGGCTTTGACCAACAGAATTTGGTGGAAATGATGCTATGTAATCTTTAAGGCCAAGCCTAGTCTGCAGCTCCCAGTTCCTCCCTTGGAGTGCTTACCTGCCAGGCAAAAAGGTCCAGCCATTGGAAAGATGACATGGAGAGAAAAAGAGAGAGATGCCCAGGTGGCCCCCAGCTGTTTCAGCCATTCAAACAGACAAACCATACAGGTGAATGAATTCATCTTGGGCATTCCAGCTCCTCTAGCTCAATCCTCTAACTCAACTCAGTCTCTAGCTGATAACTCTACTGAATGCAGCCAAATGAGTAACCCCAGGAAATGCCATAAGAAATGTCAAGCACACCTGCCTGCTGAATTCCTGATCCACAGAATCTTGAGCAAATACAATGGTTCTGATTTTAAGCCACTAAATGTTAGGGTCATTTGTTGAGCAACAAGAGACAACAAAAACAAATTTTACCCTAATGAAATTTCAAAATGATCAATTATACCACCATCTACACTTTAAGTGACTCTACACAGCTTGTCATCAACTAGCTGCTACGTGGAAAAACATGCTGAAATCTGTAATATTCACACTGTATGTCTTCCTTAATTTAAATAGTCATTCTCTTTAGGCAATATTTCTTGCTGGTTAATATAATTAATTCAAAATGAAATATAACTAATAATGAAGTAGCATAGATAAAAGTTTAAATTATCTACAATAAATTTAACATGAATTAATTCTGGTTTATTATTATTAGAATTAGTCACTTGATCATCATGCCAGTAAAAATGCAATTATATTGTTCTGTGGCATGTAGAGTTCGTTCTTTAAATAAATATATTTTTTAAATAACTAGTAAATCTGGAAAAGATGGAGATTTATTTAATTCTTATGTTACTGAAATTACAAGAATTTTTCTTAATGTGGGGGTAAAGTTGTACTATATGAAGCTATTTATAGTGGCATGATACATCTGATTTTCATTTTAATCATAGCTTATTGGAGGTTGGTCTAATGTTTTCTTGATGCTCCCTCTTCATGACAAAAAAGATGAGAGTAACTACTTAAATGGTGACACAAATTGATGTTAATAAATTAGTACATTCATACGAGGGCTCCCAATTTTACTGCTAAAAGCACACCATTATATGCAGCATTATGTATGTAGTTTAAAAGGCACACTGATAAGTGCCTGTATTGAAATCCATTTCTGTACCCTTTGTGTTCTTATCTTCCCTGGGCCAGCAGACAATCCTGCTTTTCACTAACCTCTGGCACTCTACCATCAGCAATAAACTGTGTGCTCCTTCACAGTCCCTGAGCTTCCTTAATTAGCATCACCTGTGGTATATTCCATTTGGAGCAGCCCCATCAGTGGCACACACCTGCTTTGGCGGCTGCAGCTAGAACAAGGCTCAGGGCTCTGGGGAGTCCATCTGCGTGCCCTACAGCCACAGCTAAACACCTAGCGTCTTCAGCAAGCTCACTGTAGCCTCTAAGCCTGGTAACTGCGCCTCAGTGCTGTAGAATTAAAATGATAAACAAGAACCGGTACAGATCCACAATACAGTGGCCCCACAAATTAAGTAAAACATTTTTCCTCCATTTTCAAAATGAAAGATATTTATTTTTACCAACAAGTTAAGTAAAATATTTTTTTACCCTTTTCAAGAGGAAATGTTTGTTTTCATATTTAGATTTGCTCTAAGCACTCCTTCATTAGCCATGAAAGTTGCAAATGCTTTAATCTTTTTTTGTTGTAATACATTTTTAGGCGCAAATTTTGAAGTACAGCTTCAAAAACATTCAAGGTCAGATTTTCCCTTAAAACATTTCAATGGTCTAAAGCATTTCACATGTACGTTAGAAGGGTAAAATTGACACATTTAAACTAAAAAAATTTATAGCAATGAATCATAAAAAAATGTAATGAATGTCTTTTACTGAACAATGGATGAAATGTAGGTTATTAAACTAAAGGAATTTTAAAAGGCTTAATTTGTGTTCTTGTCACGAACTCACACTTTTCTTTTTTCATACCTTTTTCTCTTTGCCAAGAAGAGCTGGCTGTGATACTTAATGGGTATATTTTGTTGAAGCTAAGTTCTTTTAATGTCAAGCTATTATATCTTCTACATACAGAAGAGAGATGGTGCCAAGATTTCTAACAAGTAGGTACACATTCTTTTTTAAACAGAAAGACACTAAAAAAGCTTTGTGTTGGTAGATTGATGTGTTGAAAGATATGCAACTCAATTCTGAATCTATTAGACTAAAGACAGTTTTTGAGAAAAAAGCCTATAGATTAATACTCATGCTAAAAACAGAAGCCTCTGATCTCTTTGCCCAATTTGTAATAAACAACATGTATTTTTACCTATAATAATTTGACTATGAAGATAGGGCAGAAATGTTGCCTTAATTGTACAAGCTTTTACCAAACAGGCTTAGAATATCACAGTCTATTTCTGTTTATACGTTTTTAAGAAAAAGGAAAAAGCAAATAAATACAATTTTAGTCTTCAATGACTTCACTTGCAATGGTTGATATGTGTGAGAAAGGAATAACCACCATAACTTAATGCTTATTAACTTATGATTTCCCGTTCCACGCTCAGAGTGAAAGATCCTAATACATGAATCACGTGCTTCGCCTTACCTAAGAGAAACTGAGACCCTGAAAGTGACTTGCCCAGAGTTATACTGTCATTAGTGATTAAACTCAGTCCCCTGATTCTCAGTCTAGTGCTATTTCCACTACATTATGCCACCTTTCTTCACTGACTTGGAGTCTCTGAATGTCAAATGAAAAGGTGAACTTTAATAACTATCAGTCTAAATTACAGCTCAAAACTGCATATACGTCTACAATTTGTAATGAGCACCTCTCTTAGAAAGTGGGCAGGAAACATCTCAGAGTTCTAGATTACAAAGCACAGCCCGTGCCGTTGCAAACAGAGAGTTAGTTCCTCAACATGTGTCATTTTAGTCACCAGTGGTCATCAACCAATTTAGAAGTTTTTCCGATAAAGAAATAGATTACTTAGACAAGGTTCTAACTCTATAAGGTAGCAGAAGGAACAGAAAATAGACCACACAGAGAGAAATTTACACAGGTTGTAGCATTGCTTTGTCTCAGAATACCAACAATAATGATTAAATATACAATCAACCAAAGATTCTCCGTTGTACTTATGGATGCAACATTGAAGTAGCATTTTTCAAAATATGCTTTGCATAATGTAAGTTCCTCAGGATATCAATAGGTTTTAAGTGAAAACAAAAGTTTTGAAATTCGAATATACTTGAGAATAACTGCGTACAATATCTCTTGATATTTACAATGCATGCGAGCATCTGAAAGGCTCTGCAAAGGTGTAAAGATACCTATTTAATTTGTTGTACCAAGTGTTTTCCAAATGTAATTAACCATAGAATCTCCCTTTTTTTTTTTTTTTTTACAAATAACAGCATTTTATAGAGCACAATGAGAAACATTGATGTAGTGTGTAGCTTATGTTCTAAGAAGCTGAAGCAGAGTTCTGTTATTCACTCTCAAGCTCAAGTGTTGTTTCAAATCTGTTTCCTGAGAATAAAAGATACACAAAACGTCATTTTATTCTTAACATCTCTCCTTTAGTTTCATTTTCCCTTTTTGATCCAAAAATAAAAAATATTAAAAGTTTACAAAGATTAAGAAGGAAAATCGTTAAATGTGGCTACTTCAATAGGTAAAAGATGAATCCCAAATCTGGATTTCATTCTCTTATAAATGTCACTGTGATGTGGATCAGGGCTGCCGCAAGGAGAGAGGCCCAAGACATCCTGGCCTATATGCCCATCTATATGACCCAATTCATATCTAAAGTTATACAGCCACACAATAACAAGACTCCACCTGCACTGAGACCATTTTAATGACTTTTTACATCATCTTTCCTTTGTCTAGTAAAAATAAGTCACATACCCATGCCTTATAAATTTAGCCCTAACCCTCAAAACATTGCAACTCTTCACTGCCCCTGGGTCCTGTCCCCAGGCTGGCAGCCCTTCACTGCCCATCGTTCTGTCCCCATGCTATTCTTTGAATAAAAGAGCACTACTACCAGAACTTGAGAGTCCAAGAAATCTTTCTTTCAACTCCTTGGCTCGCTGAGCCCACATCAACCGCATCTGTCATGAGGGTCAATCACTTTAAGTAAGCTTATGGATTATCCCCTATCCCTAACACACCCACAATCTGTTTGACGGCTGCATAAATTAAATGTGGCAGGACTGCATGGAGCTGAGCACCTGAAACTTTGTTAGGCTACTTCTTCTGAGTTTTACTTCATTTTTTGCCCCTGCTCCTGTTAGTATGGAAGTAGAAGAGCAGGTTTTCTGCATAAAAGTTAAAAACAAAGATGGGCTGGCCCGGTGGTGCAGCAAAGTTTGCGCGTTCCGCTTCAGTGGCCTGGGGTTCACTGGTTTGGATCCTGGGTGCGGACATGGCACCACTTGTCAAGGCATGCTGTGGTAGGCATCCCACATATAAAGTAGAAGAAGATGGGCATGGATGTCAGCTCAGGGCCAGTCTTCCTCAGCAAAAAAAAGAGGAGGATTGGCAGCAGATATTAGCTCAGGGCTACTCTTCCTCAAAAAAACAAAAAAAATAAAAAATAAAATAAATTTCTATAAAAAAAAGTTAAAAACAAACGAGCCCCAAAACAGAGCCCCTATGGACCAGAAGTTTTCAAATGAAAAAGATAAAGAGGAATTTGGCAAAAGGGATCTGTAAATTGGCTAGAAAACTGGCCAACGAGTTCTTGCTAGTTGCTGGTAACTCAGAGGAATTGCCAACAGCCGCTCTTACTCCTTGCTAATGGGAGGCCTTAGCTGCCAAGGTTCTAACAGGACATAAGCATTTGGCCTTATTCAGTAGGGAACAGCTTTCTATTAGACTATGGGAGAATATGTTAAGCATGGCTTGTTAGAATTTTTCTTTCCTATGCAGGCTTCACAGGACAGGGGTAGGAGTGAATATATCTGCCTGTGTAGTCTGTAAATTCAAGGCTCCTCTTCCTACCTGATGGTAGAATGGACAGAAGAGCTAAAACTTGCTAGGTATTGTTTCACATCCTAATTTTTTCAGCTCAAATTTAATAGTGACTTACAAAGAGATATGGAGTAATCCTAGAAATGTGACTTAAGCAAGTATTACCAAACAATTTAGTGTTACCCTAGTACTGAATTACAAGCTTCAGAATAAACCAAATCTCAATGATAAAACCATTAGTGGTTTCCCTCTGTCCTTAAATATATATATATTTACATTCTCAACCATTCACTGGGCATAGAGCTAGAGCTTTGTTTAATGCAAGATCTCGCCATGTGAAAAATATAGGCAGTGAAGTGGAAAATATTTTTGCATTCTTCTAATGCCAGTGTTGCCCTTTTCTGTCAAGTTGCACATGCACGCATCCACAATGGGAGCAATATTTACAAGCTGTATTTTACATAATTCCAGGGAATGACTATCTACTCTTCCACTGAAGAGAATTCCCTTGGCACCCCTGCTTGCCATTCCATCCTGCTGGTTCGTTTGTTCTATTGTATATCCTGCAGAGTGATACATTGCGGCATCTTCGCCGGGTGCAGCTCAAGTGGAGTCATCCATCATCCCAGTCACTGGAACTGAGGACCTTCTGGACTGGGAGTAAATTATGAAGCTATGAGGGAGGTGATCATTTCTGCAGAAACAGCTATTTTATGTTCCTGTTCTCTATACTGTCCTTCCTTTCTTGTTTGGGATAATGAAAGAGCAAAAGCCACAAGACCAGTTTTTGTCCTTTGGATTCACGCTGAAGGAAGAAAATGCAATCAATAAAAATGCACTTAACAAGCCTAAGATTGACTGGTCTTTTTCTCGTTTGTTTTGAATTTCAGATGTGATTTTCTGTTGACCTGCTGTTAATGCCACGTTGCTGCAGATGTCCCAGATTTAAGTGTGTTATAAATGGATAAACTTCACTATGTGGGATGATTTAAACTAACTGATTTGAGATCCAGTCTGGACACAACCAAGGGAAAGTTGTCAATCATCGTTGTGAATTTCAGTCATGTAGAGTCAAACTCGATAAGTTCTTGCTCTCCTACCCTCTCATCCCTCCTGCTCTCCTGCAAGTGGAAGCGTCAATTAACGGCTGGAACCTTGTCTTTTTCCTTCATGTAATTTACAGAAGTCTTTATTTTATCCTAGTGAATTTAGAATCAGTTTAACATTCCAAATACGGGAAAACAGGGTTAGGTAATTTCAAGAAAAAAAATGACTTCCCAAATATTATTAAAGAAAATTGAAATTAAATATAATTATTAAATTTTAAAGTTGAAACAGTTCTCGTACATGACCAATTTGAATACTTATTCTCCCTCCAGTTATCTGCAATTACATACTTTGATCTCATGAAACCTACTTGTTCTGAAGTACTTTCATTTACTACATGCATATTGATGATTTTCTGATAGAGAAGTGCTATATTTCTGTCATGGACATTTACTCATTCTTTCATAAAACTTTTAAATCTAAGAAGTGCTTCTTTTATTTATTAGAAAGAGTTAGCCTCACTGCATTTTGATTTTCTTTAATGTAAACAACGTGAACACATCTCAATATAATTGCTTTGAAATGGCTTAAATAGTAAAATATATTCCATATAAATCAACAACACAGTGAATGTAATCTAAATTAATATTTTAAACTTGGAAGGTGCATTGTTTTTTATGGACAATAAGACATTAAAGGAAGCATTCTAATTAAAAATTAAATGCTGGGAAGAAAGTAATCCTAGGTTTTATCAGGTTGCTGCATATGAGAGATAAATATTTAACACAAATTAATCTAGTGTTTTTGAAGCAAATATTTACCTTTTATTTAGGATGACCACACACATACTTTTTTGTATTATAGTCACTGAATGTTTATGCAAAATGCCAACAGACACAGTAGTAATAAAGTCTAATGGATATATAAGTTGGAAAAGAAATTAAACTTCCTTCGTATGGGGAAAAAGTATTTTCTTAACATGAAGTGTAGCAAAGCAAGCTAATCTTACCATGCTTAAACGCAAATTTTATTGAGACAAATCAAAGGCAATGAAAGGCAAGCATAGTAGTTTGATTCTATCTTAAACTACTTTGTTGGCTTCAGCTGCTGTTGTTTTTGAATAAAGCCAGCATCCCCCACTTTATCAACAATAGCGTATGCCCAGTCAGTCTTCCACTCAGGAAGAGAAAGCTCACTAATCTGAACAACTCTTCCATCACCTTTTTTTTTTCCAAGTTAGTAAAATGACAAAAAAGAAACTCTATGTAAAATATTAAGCTTGTATATTTTTAGTTCAAAAAGTTGAAATTTAAGTGTTTAAAGTTACAGGAATTACAGGAATGCTAACTAAACATAGATTGTTCCTGAGGCACTCATCAATGTTGCATCCATAATTTTCAGTTGGATGAAGAAGACTCTTCATCCAAAAGTAGTCTGGATGGAGTGCTTTTAAAATTTCCATAAGGAGCCAAATTCAGGCGCTTGATGGACAAGGTTCTAGAATTTCACATGTCCTTGTAATAAAATATTGCGACTGTTATTTCAAAGATAGATTTATAGGCTTGTGTGAAACCTAGGTTGCTCAAATTTCACATGAATATCCCAAACCAGATTAAATTCATATGGTTTTCTGTATGGGATGAAAAACAGCTTTGGATGTACCACCTTCTTGTGCCTGCTTTTACTAAAAGCCAAATCACATAATCCACAGTTAGCAGCCTCTGAGGCTTAGGAAGTGTCTTTACCATTCCTTGTAAGACAGTTTCTAGGTCTATGGTATAATTTAAAAACAATTTATGTAACTGACAGAGCAAGAGATTCCCATATCATATCTTAGACATTCGTTTGGCTGACAAGTACTCTAATACGACGAAACTCTTCCCATAGTGCATTAATTTACTGCATGGAAAATTAATAAAATTCACCATTGAACGAGTTGGAGATAGTCTTAGGCATATATAAATTTCAAATATATGGGGTTGCAAAGTATGGCACCTTTATCAGATAATGTAATATCATTAAATATTACTAGTTTTGAACTCAATCGTTCACTTAGAAAGTCATTTCTACATATAAACTAAAATAGCTAATTTAAAAATTGTAGAAATATGATAGGAAATACACCTAATGTTTGCATCAGAAGCAAACAAAAAAAAAATACTGTTGCCCAGCATTGTGTGACTTGCTATTTCCCGCTCAAAACTCAGAAGTTTCACTTAGTAGGTTTCTGTGCTCAATATCCTCATAATGTAACACAACTGTTTTGAAAATCACAGAAGCATACATGGCTCTTCTTTCATCAACTCACTTGAAAACGTCTTCACAAAAATAGCTTTTAACTATTACAAAGCTCGATTTTATATTCTCAAGAGGAATCCCATTTTCTATACAAAGAATATTGGGATTATTATTTCCTAGGAAGGCAATCATTATGGTGCCTTAGCACCTGTGACTGATTTTCTCCGTTTACATGTTCCTACACATCGTTAATCCTTCCCCTGTGTACTGAAAAGGCATATGGCATTAGTCAGTAGTGAATTAAAGATCTTCTGTTTGCTTCAGAGATAACTTTAAGGCCCTATATTCATAATGTAGAAAATGCACGTTTATTCATTTTTAAAGCCCATTGTGTAATTTACCTAAGGTTATTTTTCAAAAATTAAAATACATAAAACATAAGCTGGAAAATAAAATTAACTCTTATATAGCTGTACAATAACAAAGGATTTCTGCCTTCCATTAGTTGAAATGCTGCTCAATAAAACATAACTTATGAAAGAATTGGTGCATTTGATCAGACACATAGTCTATCCAGCCCATTTTTGCATTTGATGTAATTACCAAAAAATATAATTAAAAGAACAGAATGGCATTTGTTCTGGAATCCTGGACACAACGTCATAGAAAAACAATGTCAAAGTCTAGGAATATTTTTAGGACATCTCTGGATGACTAAGAGGTTTCCAAAGACCCTATGCCCAATAGCATGCAAAAAAGTCCTCATTTTGATCCCAGTAACTCACAATGCTTAGAATCCCAAGCTAAACTTTCTTCTGGATATTTCATGATCTTTTCACATGGTCTCCTACTCTGGTACTTTTGATCTGCTCCAGCTCTGGTGACACGTAGTGTAAATGTGTCTCATGTATCAGGCAAATGACTTCTCGGTACTCCCTTAGTTCTCATTCTGTGAAATGATTTTTGCAAACTCATGGAACTGGAACCAATGTCTAGACTTGGTCAGCCATTCTCATCTGTTTGTAGCAGACAGGGCTAGAAGGCATAGTGAGGATATCGGCAGAATACACTAAATTTAAGGGTTCAGGTATGAAAATCAGACAGCAACCATGAAGAAATCAAGAGACGAGCAACCTTGTCATGAGTCAAGATATGAGTGGAGTAACTATTAGAATTTGTGTCTACGAAGACAGGAATTTTCACCTGTTTTGTTCACTGCCTTAAGCAGAGCAGAACACAGTATGCATCCAATGGGTATTTGTTTAAGGAATGGTTGAATTAATAATGTGTACAACACAAGAGCAAACAAAAGATTGAACAGATAGTTATATAGAAGATGAGGTAAAAGAAGAAAGGCCAGCAGCTAGAAATCAAACCAATCGGTGAAATCTAAATCAAGCAGGTATTCAGGCAGGAATCAGGAAAATCCCAAAATACGAGAGTGAGGCAAGCAATAAAGAACTTTATAATAAAGCTTTTTCTTTTGAGTACTTACTATGCACCAGGTATTTCTCTAAGCTTTTTTTTACATATATTACCCCTCAAGTTATCCTGTTATCATCACGTTACAGACAGGAAAATAAGTAACAAGGGTGTTCCATCTTGTTCAAAGTCTTGATTTCAGAAAACGGTAAAAATCCCATTGAAATCCCGAGTTTCTGTCTGTCAACATTTTCCTACTGCCTCCCGTTGGATTCCCTGGAGATAATAAAATATTAAATGGGGCCTGGCAAAGCAAGCAGAGCAATGGATGCACAAAGTGAGGAAGAGAACTTGATTTTGAGCCAAACACCTAGACCAGCCAGGAAAATTAATAAATCGGATTACTGTTTGGGCAGACACCAACCCAGAAGCTTAGCTGACCCAGGACTTCATGTTGGAATGACATGTTGGACGCACATGACAAGATATGGACATATTAGAATAGCAGGTTATTTTTATCTTTTATGGCATGCCTCATCCATTTTAATTTTCCTGGTTGAATAATTTCCAATATTTTTTTAACGTCAAAACATTTTATGGATTACCAAAATTTAGTATTTATATTTCAGTACCTGATCTGCTGATTGGTGAAATGTTTATATCAAAACACTCCTAAAAATAAAGTAATACTTTTCTATGCATTTGCATTTTAAACTTCATAAGAGCATCTGCATAATTTGAAAAATAGAAAGCCATACATTTAAAATGTGCTTTTTATTTAATTAAGAGACATGTTGTTGCGAATTTGGATTGTTGAACAATTGGATGAAATAAGATGACCTCAGAAATTTAATCTGAAGCGTAGATTTTAAACTATATTAGGGTCTCTACAATTTATCTAGCCCAGGTCACTAGCCCTGGTGGTGTAGTGGTTAAGATTTTGTTCTCTCACTGCCACAGCCCAGGTTTGTTTCCCAGTCAGAGAACCACACCACCCGTTTTCCGGTTGTCATACCGTGGTAGCTTCATGTTGCTGTGATGCTGAAAGTTATGCCACTGAGATTTCAAACAACAGCAGGGTCTCCCATGGTGGACAGTTTTCAGCAGAGCTTCCAGACTAAGACAGACTAGGAAGAAGGACCTGGCCCCCACTTCTGAAAAAATTGGCCATGAAAACCCTATGAAGCAGTGGAGCATTGTCGGATACAGTGCCAGAAGGTGAGAGACTGGAGCAAAAAGACCAGGCAGGGTTCTGTGCACAATGTCACAAGGAATCAAATTCAACTGTACGACACTAACAGCAACAACCATGTATTAAGTTCTTATTTGTTATTTGCTTGTATTAATAAATTAATAATTTCTCAACCTTGGCACTACTGATATTTTGGGTAGGACAATTCTTTGTTGTGGGGGATGGCATTGTAGGATGTTTAGCAGCATCCCTGGCCTCTACCTAGGAGATACCAGTTGCAACTCCCCTTAAGAGCAAGGTGCTTAAGATGTAGAATTTAATGCCCTCTCAGGTCTTACCTCACCTTACTCTGATCCCAGCCCTGACAGATACTGTTGCATGCCCCTTGGAGGGGAGTGGGAAAATCCTGCTCAGTGAAACACTGAGTTAGAGGAATACTAACAGTTTTAACAAGTACATTACAAAATATATAAATGGGCTCAATAATATAGAAGTATATTTCTCATTCAAATAATAGTTCAAATATGTAGTACTTTCTGTGACAGAGTTTTTCTACATGACCACTCAGGGATTGTTGGAGGAGGGCATTTAGAGGATGTGGCTGCCATGAGCCAGACCCAGGCAACTGGAGGCTCCTCAACCCTTCCCCTGTCCTTGGAATGTGTGTTTTACCCATAATTCCAACACTAGGGCTCATTTCAAGGGTGAAGCCTTGAGACAGTAATGTGTTGTTGAGACTATCAGGCTGAATAATGTGACTGAGCCCTGTTAAGGCATCTGTATAAATGTTTAAGTTTCTGGCAGGCAGGTACAAAGATCTACTTATTTTGCATTCGCTCAAGATAAGCCTTCTATGTAAATTCTCTTGCTTATTAAAACTGCCACCGATCATTCTGGAGTGGTTTGTCTCTTTCTTTAATAATTCCTTGCCCTCTGTGTATGGGAGCTAGTTTGAAATTTCACCAGGAGAACTCCCGAGGTTTCTAACCAACGGGGACCCAGGTCCTTTCCATATTGAGCCTCCACTATCTTCTAAAGCCTCTTATTTTCTGTGACCTGTTGGTGAAAGGGAAAAGAGAAGATGGAAAGAAAGTTGTATCCCACATATAAAATACTTTGTCTCATATTCCATTGGCCAGAACTCAGCCACACGTCTAGGCCAAGGAAATCTGGAAAATGTAGTCCAGCTGTGTGTTCAGTATAAAGAGGAAATATATATTTAGTGAACAGTCTATATATAGACCCTACAGAACATAAAAGCAATGTTTGTGAGAATAAAAAGAGAGAGAGAGAGAGAGAAAAACATACTCCTCTAAAATTTGAAATAATTCAAAATCACATTGACAAGAAAATGAACAAATAAATTGGGGTACATCTACACAATTGGATACAATGGAGCAGTAAAAAGAAATGAAGTACAGTAAACACGACAACAAGGATGAACCTTTGGAAATATATCAGGGCAAGATAGCAAGTCCTGGAAGACAACATATAATATTATATGCAACTGTGGGACTCAGAAACAAATAAAACCTAACAATACACTCTTTAGGCACGTAATTAAACTAGAAAATCTACGAAATGTTGAAAACAGAATCTAGAAGACTGGTTATCTGTAAAGGAGACACAGTTGGGGTAGGATAGAGAATGACATAGGGTAGATGCAAGTTATTGGAAGTGGTATAGTTTGGGCATTGGGTGGTGGGTTCAATGTTCTTCTTCATATTATTATTTTTTATAACTTACATATAATATTGTTTATGTATTAAATAGTGCATTACAATATAAAAGATTAAAGCAAAAAGATCAAAATAGAACAAGCACATTAGTATTTATATATTATTGAACATTATGTATTTATTGGGCATTTCCCAGTGGCAAATTTAACCAAACTGTTAAAACTTTAGAACTTTTACTGCTAGTTATTTTAGAAATCTTAAAGCAGGATGAGGCAGCTAATTATACTGCTGTGAATTTCTGATACTATATTTCATTTTTGCTTTAATTACTGTTATTTTGTTGTTTATTTTGATTATAACACAATTTTAATATTAGCATTTGTTAGTACACTATTTTGAATCTCTTGGAGGAAATTGTTTTCCGCTCTATTATGCATTTGAAAATGTAATTTTATTAGTTCAAGGAAGAGCCATTTTTCAACAAATTTTTAATGGGATCCAAGACAAAGTAAGAGGAAAATACAGAAATATGTTTTATATTAAACTCTGTTAGTAGAATATTTCATCATATGAGGAATATTAAAAAGAAAATAAATATCTTTGGAGCATGCTGTTAAAAATAGCCTACCTATGCACTAGAGAATATTTGAACGAAAAAATTAGAAATAATTTTTTGGAGCATAAATATAGAGAAGTGGGAGCAATTTACCAAAATCAATGTTGCTTGGTCTGTGGCCCAAGTAGTTGACAGGCCTATTGTATTCAAATACTCTCCTGTATCCTCATCTCAGAGTCACAAAATCAGAAGGTAGACTTGAAAGATGTCTAAACTTAGAACTCTTGCTAGGACCTCACATATCTCTGTTCTATGTGTTTTTTAGCCTTCAATCTGGGACTATCTAGATGTTGGTCATAGAAACAGATAACATCCTGGGGCCTGGTAGGAAGGAAAAAAAGATATAATAAATGCACTTAATCTTCCTTTTCCTTTTTCTCTCCTAATATCATAGGAATGCTTCAAGGTGTTCATTTAAAGGGCAGCATCAGAGAAATATCTCATAATCTAATTAGCAATGGATGATTGATGAGACTAAATTAAAGAATTCATGCATGTGAAAAGTATTTTTTAAAAAGATTTAACACGAAGCCAAAAATGCTTACTTGTATTTCCCTTTACATTTAGTAATCATTTAGGTTTGAGCATTCGTCGATATGTATATTGTTTAAACATCTTATTTTGGCAAAGGTACCTACAAAATCTCAAGCAAATAAATTTGCCTGGAGATGGTTGTGATATTTTGACAAGTTTAAGATGGATAAATATAAAACTGAAGCCGAAACTGTGATGCCTGACAGACGTTGGTGTTTGCTTCATTATTGTCATGGAAATTTTGTGTAAAAATAAATTTGACAAGCTTTGTTATGTTTGGTGCAATTGAAAAAGTTGTTTGTGTAATTCCTTTTATGATTAACTGACTGGAGTTTTAATGATGCCATTGAAGAGAGAAACAATGAAGCATCATTCCTAGCAACTGGTACCCGGCAGCATAGAAAATGATTCACATTTGGCAAATTTACCTTGAATACAGCTGGTGGAAGAACATAAAATTTGAACACTTGGAAGAAAAATGAGATACGGAGCCTGGCATTTATAATGAATTATCAAATATGAGTAATTGTACTCAGTTGAACCAAAACACTGAACTTTTTGAAGCTGACTCATCACTTTAATAATTTCTTTTTGAAAGCTATTTTATGCCTAATAAATCCATATGCCATCAAAGTGCTGTGAAACATAATGTCTGCTATTTCTTCCCTTATATGAGGAAGGAGTGAACTTCAAAGTGAAATTTTTTTCCCTGAAAAAAATCTTTTTGTCTGCAATATAGTGATTACCATATTCTTGAGTCTGTCTGTCTGGGTTTCTGATTTGGCTCTACCAGGTGACAACTGTGTATCTATATAGCAGTCATTCAGGCAAAATTTGGTTTCTAGAACCAAGAAATTTGCCAAAGAGCAGGAACGTGAGAACATCTGTAGGATGGAGGGTAGACAGAGAAGGAAAATGTTGATTTCTACCTCTGCTGATGGGCTGGTTGTTCAGAGCCAGTTATCCAGACCCCACGATCTGTGAACTTAAATTCAAGGGGCGTAAATGTCTCCATCAAGGATAATTGTCGCATCTTGTTTTATCATATCCAGAGAGGAAAAATATCACCTGTGCTTACCATCATCTCAAAGAATTAATGGTATTTGCAAAATTATTGCCTTTATCCAGAATTTGCAATAAGGAAAAGGAGTCTTGTTGAATGTGACTTCATTTTGATTTCCCCCTTATGCCTAATGTTTATTGGAACAACTACGTTCCACTAAGTAGGAAGAAGGATTTTTATTTATCGGGCCCTTCAAGCCCTTATACATTGTTTTGTTGGTCTGGAATACTAAGAAATAGACAAGGACTGGCAATTAGGAACTAAAATGATACATAGAAGTTGCAACCGCTTTTTGTGAATTTAAGCTTAGGGCATCAGTAAATCAAGCTAAGAGGCACTTTGGCTTTTCAGGGTCACATTACGAAGTTGTGGCTGGTGTTAGGAGACATAAAACTATTTTCTGGTAGGCAAAGATCCAAGAAAATGCAAGCCTTTTGAGCCTTGTAAAATTTGTGTTTGTCATTCTCTTGCATTTTTAAAGTTTTACTGCATGTTTCTATAATTAATTTTTAATTTACTTTTGCATGTTTTTGATTGCATATTAATGAAATCATATTATAAATATTCTTCAGAAACATGCTTTCTAAATTAATCGTCCCTAAGATTTAGCCATGTTGTTCCTTTCAGTAGCTATTCACCAATTTTCTCTACTGCATAGTATTCCATTACCTGGATGTACCACAATTTATTTATCATTCCTTTGCTTATAGATATTTGAACTTGTCTGGTTATTTTTCTAATGGGGAAAATGCTATTTGAACATTCTTATACTTTCTCCCAGTTGTATACAGGAGTTTTTGAGAGTTTTGATTATGACACAGAATAAGAAATTTGTTTTACATGGTGACCAAGTAAACAACATTTTCCCCAAACAACAAAAGTAATTCTCATTTGATACAGTCTCATATTGTATATTCTATTGTATTATATTCATAATATATCCTATATTATTTTAGTTTGTAAACCCTCTGGTCACCTCCTAAGGGTAACAACTACAAGGTCATGAAAATTAAAGCTCGAGTTCATCTGATTTGGCAAATGAACTCAATTGAAGGCTAGTTTACTGCCACACTTATGACATTATTACACTAAACTCTTTGAGATTCCTCTTTTACTGAGTGTTGGGCCTTAGAGGACCATCTAATTTGTCCATATAAATAATTGGTGTCTCAAAATCTTTCTCCCCTCCCTTGCCTGCCCTCCAGGCAGAGTGAATTCTTCTCTCTTTCCTCTTCCAATGTGATAATCCTCCTGGGATCTATCCTCCCATACAGTGGGATGAAGAGATGGGGAAGAAGCTGATACTCTGAAATTTTAACTGCAACTAGGTAGGAAAATTCAAATAAGAGTGGGAAGTAGCACATCCTGCTGTATTTTCCATCTAGTTTTATCAGTAATGTATACTGGGCTTCTTGTGTCCTCTTTCTGTTGATTGGATTAAAGATAATTGCAAATTCCTTGACATTCCTTCCCTTGAGAAGTGGGGTCTACATCCCTCCCCTAGAATCTGAATGGGGAAGTGATGCTGTTTGACTTCTGAGGCTAGGTCATAAAAATGCATGTGCCTTCTACTTTGTTCTCTTTGAACACTCACTCTCTGGATGCTTCCTCTTGGGTATCTGAGAACCCAGTTGCCATGCTGGGAGAAACCCAAACCATCTAGGAAGGCAACATGAGAGTATACAGTTGACAGTCCAGCTGAGCCCAGGATTAAGTCCTTCTACCCTAGGGAAGAGATATGCGAGTGAAAGAGGCTCCTGAATAGTCTAGCCCCAAGTATTTGAGTCACTTCCATCCATTGAGTCTTTTCAGCTGAGGCTCCAGAATCATGGAGCAGAGCCCAGCCATCTTTTCTAGACTGTGTCTGAATTTCTGACCCACAGAATCTGTCAACATATCAAATGGTGGCTGTTTTAGGCCACTAAATTAGGGGTGGTTTGTTATGCAGCAATAATAATTAGAAAAATTAGAGACGAGAAAGTGTGGATGAGGGGAAACCGAAAAGCTTTCTCCTAATCTCCAACAATATGTCTGGGCAACAGATGAGTCATACAAAGGAAAAAGAAAATTCCTTGGAAAGAAAACTCTCAGAAATATAAGTCATTTTTAGGAGTTCTTCCAGGCTTATCTGGTTGTAACAAGCCAGGATAGATTACTTTGAAGTAAGCTCCTCATATTCAAAACCAGTTATTAGAGGGAGTCTCAAATGGCTTTAGAATTGTGATTTGGGTATGATTGAGGCCAAATTGTAATAAATATTATCAATCTAGCCAGATCTGTGTCTTTGACCTGGATTACAAATATATATATATAAGACCCTAATTACAGAAAATTATATAAATGTATTTATATTCATTTCTTTTTTCTTTCTTTCTTCTTCTTCTTTTTTTTTTTTTTTGCTGAGGAAGATTTGTCCTGAGCTAACATCTGCTGCCAATCTTCCTCTTTTTCTATGTGAGCTGCCACCCCAGCATGGGCACTGACAGACTAGTGGTGTAGGTCCATGACCAGGAACTGAACCTGGGCCACCGAAGTGGAGTGCTCTGAACTTAACCACTAAGCCTCAGAGGTTGGTCCTGTACATTCACTTTAGAGAAAAAAGCAAATGACAAGCAATTAAATCTACATCAGAGTTTGGGTTTAGTACTACATATTCATTTTCAGACATTTAAATATATATCCCGGATTTAGTGGAAACTTTGCACCATCTCTTTTTTTTTCTTTTTTGTATTGAACAAAATTTATTTATTTTAATTTTAATTTTTTATTGCCGTAACATTGGATTATAACATTATATTGCTTTCAGATGTAAATCGCAATATATTTCGAATTCTTTTGTTTTTTATGGGATACAGCAAAAGCTGCATTTTTTAATTATTAATTTATTTACTTTCAGATGTACATCATATTTTGAATTCTGTGTACATTACATCTTGTTGACCACCCAAAAACTAATTATAGTCCATCCACTCACATGTGAGCCTAATCGCCCCTTTTGCCCTCCTCCCTCCCCCCTTCCCCTATGGTAACCACCCATCCAATCTCCAATGCTATATGTTTTTTTGTCATTGTTTTTATCTTCTACTTATGATTGAGATCGTATGGTATTTGACTTTCTCCCTATGACTTATTTCACTCAGCATAATACCCTCAAGGTCCATCCGTGTTGTCACAAATGGCCGGATTTCATCATTTCTTATGGCTGAGTAGTAGTCCATCATGTATAAGTACCACATCTTCTTTATCCATTCATCCCTTGATGGGTACCTAGGTTGCTTCTGTAGAGGAGGAGGACATTTCCTCTTCCCAAATGTGGGTTCGTGTGGCCAGAGAATGAATTAAATTCACATGAGACAGAATAGCAAGAGAAAATTAAACAACGCTTTATGAGGAACCATGGCCTGGGGCCTTTCTTCCCGAAGGAAGAAAGGGCACCGAAGAAGTGGGGTGCACATAGTGGTTATATACCCCCAAACAGGGTGTTTCACATGTGATTGAAATGTCCCTCCCACAATAGTCACAAGATTGCCCTGTGGCACAGGGCTTGATGGACACAGCAGGTAGTGGTCTGCTATCTCGGTGGGCGTAGCAGGAGGCAAGTCGATTGTCTGGAGCTGGGCGGTCACAGGTGAGCACAGCAATCAGTTCCTAGCCTAAGGGAAGATGCTTAATCCTTAAAGAAATGCCAACGTTGGGAGGGGGAGGGAAGTCAGTTACAGGAGGTTACCAGAGAAGAACAATAAAATGCAGATTTTAAGTCCTTGCCTTTGGCATTGATTAAGAGTTTTTAGAGAAGGTCATCTCCTTTCTTCTTCCTGGTACAGAGAGGGAGGCAACTTTTACAGTTACAGATTTACCTTACAAATGTAAATGTGTCCTAAGGAAGGGCAAATTCCATTCCTCAGAGCCTCCTTCCCTGTCCCAGTTTATCAAAAGCAATCAGCCTCAAATAATCCTGATGCCAAAGAGACATATCTTGGGGTGGCCAATTTCAGGTCCCCACACTTCCACGTCTTGGCTATTGTGTATAATGCTGCAATGAACATAGGGGTTCACGTATCTTTATGCCTTTGTGTTTTCAAGTTCTTTGGATAAATACCCAGCAGTGGGATAGCTGGATCATATGGTAGATCTATTCTTAATTTTCTGATGATACTCCATACTGCTTTCCATAGTGGCTGCACCAGTTTGCACTGCCACCAGCAGTGAACAAGGGTTCCCTTCTCTCCACACCCTCTCCAACATTTATTGTTTCCTGTCTTGTTAATTATAGCCATTCTGACTAGAATGAGGTGATATCTCATTGTAGTTTTGATTTGTATTTCCCTGATAGTTAATGATGTTGAGCATCTTTTCATATGCCTGTTGGCCATCCGTATATCTTCTTTGGAGAAGTCTCTGTTCAGTTCTTTTGCCCATTTTCTAATTGGATTGTTGGTTTTTTTGTTGTTGAGCTGTATTAGTTCTTTGCGTATTTTGGATATTAACCCCTTATCTGATATATGGTTTGCAAATATCTTCTCCCAAATTTTTAGATTGTCTTTTCATTTTGTTGATGGTTTCCTTTGCTGTGCAGAAGCTTTTTAGTTTGATGTAGTCCCATTTGATCATTTTTTCTTTTGTTTCCCTTGCCTGCTCACACATGGGACTTGAAAATATGCTGCTAAGACCAATGTCAAAGAACGTACTGCCTATGTTTCCTTCTAGGAGTCTCATGGTTTCGGGTCTTACATTCAAGTCCTTAATCCATTTTGAGTTGATTTTTGTGCATGGTGTAAGGGAATGGTCTACTTTCATTCTTTTGCATGTGGCTGTCCAGTTTTCCCAGCACCGTTTATGAAAGAGACTCTCCTTTCTCCATCGCATGCTGCACCATCTCTTATGTTGTCTACATTTATATCTACATTTCTAAACAGTGAGCATTGGTACTTATCTGAGTTGAAGATTCTGAGACAATTAAACACTTATTTTCTTTACTATATGTCACCAAGAAGGTAAGTGAGGAACTAAACATTTTCCTAACAAAATGAAACAAGAAAACTTAAGCATAAGGTGAGTAGCAGAGATCATAGAAACCATATTATTCCCCAAACTTGATAATTAAAGGTTATTTTTTCCCTCTCTTTTATGACAGCAAAATGGTTGAGAAATTTATTTTGGAATTTTTATATATAATCCGTGCCATTTCAGTGCCTAATTTACATCCTTGAGAGGAAAAATTTAGTTTACCTTTGTACTGGTTATTAGGACTCTTAGTTTCAAATAAGATATTCAGAAGCTCCAGCTTAAGCACAGTGGGGTATTTATTAGGATGCGAGAAGATCTCAGTAGAACTGAAGAGTAGGTGTAAATTTAGTTCTCAGGAACTGCCTGGGGATGAGAACTAGAAGGTTTTATTCCTTTCTGTGTGTCTGCTTCAATTTTCTCAGTCTCAAAGATAAGCTTATTCTTATTTTCCTGACCATATAATAAAGCAAAAAAAAAAAAAAAAAAGCAGAACCAAACCGAAACAAACCAAACTAAAACCAACAAAGCATGGCTACTGCTGAATCCTGGACTGAGCTGCTGTATTCCACAGCTGACTCTCCTATCTCAGTCACAATTTTAAATTCCTAGGGATTAAGCCACAAATAGCTTGGGCTAAATGATCATCTTTGGGGCACAGAATCTGATGGTCCTGCCTGGCCTTGGTGAGAGGACAAGGTCACGTTATGCAAAATAGCTGCCCAGACTGCCCTCTACCATGCTGTGGTAGAAGAGGAAAAGCAGTCCCCAAGCAAGCATGGCATTGAGAGACTTGGCCAAATGACTTCCTCCGAGGAATCCATTATGAATATAAATACCATATTTTGAAACTCTAAAGTGATTTACCAGAGAAGACAACGAGTTAAACAAGAGTGTTGTTGTGCCCCTAGCACTCATCCTGTACTGGAGTGCTACACAATGCATCTACCAGTTACGCTGATCCCTTCAAGAAACCTCGGAAGAACAGCCACATCTGTATTGTCTTGCCAAGTTCCGTTCCCTTTCCGTTGGCTATACAGTCGACTAACAAAGGATTACTGCCTAGCAATCTGTGTGGTGACCAAGGGGAGAACCCCACATCTGAGGGACACACCATGCTAGATTTTTGGCGAGCCCTTCGTGGTCCTCCTTTCCAGATGTGTTTGAATTGACACGCTCACCCTGACATTAGAGTCAGTTCGGGGCAGCAGGCTCAGCAGAAGAAGCTGGGTATGGAATAGGCAGCAGTACTTCTCCAGAGCCCAGGCAGTACGTATCTGCAGAAATGACCAGTAGAAATGTTTCTGAATCAGAAGAGCCTACAGCCAGACCAACACAACCAGGGTTGTATAAGGAACAGTAAGAAATTATATTTGAGGTCTGGAGTGACTTCTAAGACCACTTCCTATTTTTCCAAACTTTCGTGTATATTATAAAAACAAGCTACGATCACTTGAGGATCACTGAGTGTGGTCTGTGCCAAGGAACTTCAAAAAGCCTGACTGACACACTCAACAGGATGCAAACAGAGATAGTGACAATGAGTGAGACTTACACGATGTTCGGATTAACAGTAAATATTTTTGAAGGGTGTTTTATTAGTAGTAATAATGAAAAAAGTAGTAGTACTAACAATGACAATAATGCTAATAGTTTTTATTGAGCGCTATGTTCCGGGGGAGAGCACTTTATAGGTATTATCTCAGTGTAAACAGCACAATCGTCCTATGAGTTCGATTTAACTGTTGTCATTCTCATTCACAAATGATGAATCCAAGGCTCAGAGAGGTTGTTTCCTGAGATCCCGTAGCCAGAAAGTGATAAAGCCAACAATGCAGCTACAGGATCTGAGCTCTTATCCACTGTGCTGAAGGGCTTCTCCTATGGGATTTAAAAAAATAAATAGTATCGAGAACAGATTGTAATTTCATTTTGAGGAAGCAAGTAAAGTGTAATATAAAGACACTTGCAGAGGACTCCCAGTAGCAAATGTGTGGTTACCTTTCCACATACTTTCTGAAATATCTGTCCTTAGACACTGATCCTAAAGTATTTCAACATCTGCTTCCAATTATGCATTTTGCTTTATCTATACAACTGCAAAATGTTATGTCATTAGCACCAAGCAAACATGTGTTCTTCATTATTTTTTATTCCATTCATATTGAAATAGTTATTAAAATAACACAAGGTAGTTTCTCTATTCTTTTTATTTGAACTATTCCAGTAGCAAATAAAGTGTTTTATTGTTAGCACAGAGAGCCATATTGAAAATTTGGGGCACCTTCTTTCATTTTGTTTTTGTAAATTATTGACTGTGATAAAATATTAAAATGTAACCCAGAGTGTATTAAAAATAACTCCCACTCTAATGAAACTATACTTCCAAATGTAATAAACTATTGCTTAAGAGAAATTGGAAAGCTTTTGAAAAAATAGTTTGTCTCTATTCACCATTCTGGGAACCTGAACATTGTGAATCACCTCCTTTTTTCTAAAGAAAAATCTTCCCTTTTGATTCATTTGATGTTTTGTTCTGGTCCTTCTACCTCTCTGACTGCTCTTCTCACTCACTGTACCTTAACACAGCTGTCTTTCAAAGCACTGTCTGTTATACTAGAGCTTTTGATATTTTGTATTCATCCAGGAAAACAAGAAGTGTCACTTAACGGTGGTTTCAGTGATTGCATGTAGTCTCAAGGAGCCTGGGTCCCGGACTCACACTTTCTGGATTCACCTCTCTCTCTAGTTACTACACATGTGACCTTGGGTGGGAAATCTAATGTCTTCACACTTCAGTTTCTTTATCTGCAAAATTTGAAAAATCGTAATACCTTGCCCATAGGGATATTGACAGGATTAAAATGAGATAACATGAGTGAAATGCATGGTGCATTTTAAGCACTTAATCAACATGTGCTATTTATTTCAGCCCTGACCTCTCAACCACATTCTAGTTCCATATTTTCCCCTGCTCTCTAAACAGAGTATTTAGTAGTTATGCATAAAGACTCAATGACTAAGGGTCAACGTATTTTAAGAAGAGTAGTGAAATGATAGGACATTTTGGGCCTGGAGGCAGGAATACCTGGTAGAAGGCTGTTGTGGTTATTCAGGTACGGAATGGGGAGGGGTCCAAACTAAGGATATGGTAGTAGGCATGGATAGAATGATCTTTTGGAAATGGAACTTACATGACTTTAAGATTGATGGCGTGTGTAGGACAAGTGGAGGATAAATACATAGGATTATTTCCAGTGATTAGAATACTGAATGACATTATTTGGCAACTCATTAATACAGAGAATAGGGGTAGTTGAAGGAGGCAATGAGGGTAAGAGTGAAAGAGGGTGTGAAGTTCAGTTTTAGATATCCTGAGGGTGAACTTTCTGTATGAAATTCAGTTAAAGCTACTCAATGCATACGTGTGTGTGTATATGTATGACTAGTATTACACATTTATACATATATACACACACATATACATATATATGTGCATACGTACACATGTCTACATATGTACATATACACACATATACATATATGTGCGTATATATGTGCGTATGTGTATATATATACACACATTAGTCTAAAAATCCTTCATATATTGAGTATAGATATACATTTGTTATTTAGTGCACAAATATGCATAAGCTCACTTAAGGAGAGTTTAAAGAGTAAGAATAAAATTGAACTGAGAAAGGAATGCTATGTGACACCAGGTTTAAATAATATGTAGAAGAAGAGCCCAGAAAAGTAATTGAGAAAGAAAAATCTTGAGATACTGTTCCTCAAAACACTAGTTTCATAGGAGCTAAGGATGAATGCATTTTAAGAGTTGGAACGGGATGTGATCTAACAGTATTATATGACATCACAAGGAGAAGATCCCAACGTGAAAGTGGGCCTGAGCTTTGGCAATGTGGGGATACTTGAAAGTTCCTAAGAGCTTTTTCCATTGGCTTAGTTGAATTGAAAGCCACCCATGCTGCAGTGAATTGAAAAACAAATGGGAATTAGAATGTGAAATAGGAAAAGAAGAATATTGTGTCTAGAACCTTGGCTGTGAAGGAGAAAGATGGTGTAGCTGTAGTAGATGAGAGGTATATAAAGGTCAAGTGAAAATTCTGTGTGTGTTTGTTTTGGGAGATGATGGAAATTTTTACTTTCTGAGAGGAAAGAAACAACAGAATGAGAAATTTGGAGTCACAGATGAGATAGGGGATGACCCATGAAACAAGAACCATGATGATGGAGGAGGTGGGGAAAATCCCCTCACCAAGACAGCCAAGTATTAGATTTGGGAATAATGTGATACATCTCTGCAAATGAAAAAGGGTCGAAGGTAGTGATCAGTACAGACACAGATAAGTGTATAAACTGAGACAGAGAGAAGTGAAGACCTGTCTTCTGACACACTGCTACAGCTGGTATTCTGCTTGTCCTGCGTGGTCTTGTTCCTTTCCTTGGCCTTCTTCTTCTTTTTCTCCTCCTCCTACTTCTTTTATTCTTTTTTTTTCCTGTTGAGTAAAAGGAGAGTCTACAGAGTGAAAGCTTAAGAACCCCTGGCATAAATATAGCCATATTTCTCCTATTGTGCCAATAAAAAAGTATATATTTATATTTATTTATTGGCATCCAAACACAAATAACACATTTCTAAAAACACAAAGATGTTATTGTATTTTGGATTTCCAGATTGAAAAAATAATGTTACAATTTTTGAGGCGTCAAAAGAGGAAATGTTACAATGGATTAAAGACTGGGGTTGAAGACAACTTCTACAGAAAGCACATATTTTCTTGGTTCTATATTTTTTTCAATTATATTAAAACAAACAAACTAACAAAAACCCTGTTGCCTCCATCTGGCCGTAGAAAGGCTTATGCTGCAGCATATAACCCACTTCACGCAGGGTCTGAGACCAGGACTTCAGTAAATAGGTGTCCATAGCATACAATTTCTCTCTTTCTGGAACTTATTTTGAATATTCATTTCTTAGTCAGAACTTTAAACAGTAGCTTGTACTGATATTTGAGCAATTATTTTTATCTTTTGTTGTTTTGAGGTTTATTCTGAAAATAAAACGATCTGGCATGTTTTCATTTTAGTTTGGATAGGAATATAAAAAGCAAACACCGTGGTGGATATGTTCTTTGAAATTCGAAATCACTTAATTTTCATTTCCTGTGCTTTGAGGACTGTAAAAGAAAACTACTGATGAAAAAATGGCAACGTTTTGCATACCATGGGAGAAAGTAAATCAGTCACTTTAGGGCTCGTATAATATCCTTTCAGAATTTTGTTTCATCTTACCGTTTCAGGCCAAGTCCCTTTAGTTAATGCTATTATCTTTAATTCTACATTAAAGAGAATTACGCTGAGCTTTTTCATCACCTTTGGTTAACGCTATTCTAACTTGTAAGTCCCACATCCTGAACAGGTCCAGAAAGAACATAATTGAAAGCAAACAAACGTTATGTGTTTTCCAGGACATCTTCCCCAGGAGAAGTATGAATTGGTCAAATAGCCCTTGCACTCGCTGTTAAACCCCTAGTTAGGCAATTGTTAGCAGGACAAATGAAATATATATATAATTTTTTTTTTTTTTTTGAGATTAGCCCTGCGCTAACTGCTGCCAATCCTCCTCTATTTGCTGAGAAACCATGGCCCTGAGCCAACATCCATGCCCATCTTCCTCTACTTTGTATGTGGGACGCCTACCACAGCATGGCGTGCCGAGCGGTACCATGTCCGCACCCGGGTTCGGAGCCCGCAAACCCCCGGCTGCTGAAAATCGGAATGTGCGAACTTAACTGTTGCACCACCGGGCCGGCCCCATGAAATATATTTTAATAGACCAAATAATGCTAGATTTGAACAATTTGATTAAGTATGTATGTAAAGTTCTTCATATTTAATTCATCTAAAGCAGTTAGTGTATACATAAAAAATGTATTAAATATCTCCTGGGCACACTGGATTGGATGCTTAATGTTCTTTGGTGAATATTAGGATTCACCAAATTCTTTGGTTATTTTTGCTATTGGAAATAATTTTAGTATTTCTCCATATAATTTTTTCTAAAATTTCTTAGGATTAAATGATAACTTCAAGCAACCTTAATGAGATGTTTTGAGAGTACAATGAGTTGAGTCACCACCCATTCCAACCTCTTTCTAATGAAATTTCCCACAATGAAAAAACTGATAAACTAAAAATAAATGAATAAATTAGATAGATAATTACTATTTTCAGATTCCCTTGCAAGTGGATTTCCATGCAGCTATGGTTCTTCGAAGCAGGAACAACCACATGGACTCAGAGGAGGAAGGGAGCAATGTGTGGAAGCAAGTATACTCAGGGATGTTGGCTCTTGTGGAAAGCATGGGGCAGAGGTTTAATGGGTTGATACCCTGTGTTCAGCTCTTGTGGAGGTTCTGGGATGCAGTTCCTAGCAACCTAAGTGCCTAGGACTATGAAGAGTAGTGGTGGAGCTTTCACTAGAAGAGATTTAAATACGATTGAGCTTTTCCTAACTTCTACAGTTGCCGGATTTCCTTGAGATTCTCCCAGCCCTCTGAAACTCTCTGATAAATCTTTCTACTTAAACTAGAGGAAGATAAGCACAGCAGAGAGGCCAGTAATGAAAGAGGAACTTATTTCGGTTAAAAACTGCACTTGGATGAAAGGAGTACCCCAACCTGTTTCCTAGGGACACAGGGGTGGGGCAGAGGAAAGCTAAGGCTTAGAAGGAAGAGGAAGAGGAGATGGAATAAGAGGGAAAAAAAGGCCAGGGGAAGCAATGGGGAGTGCATGCATGGCAACAGCCCCAGAAACGTCAATGAAAACTTTCCAGATTCTTAACATTAACTGATGCTGGTGATAAAAGCAGGCTGGCTTTAAATTCAGGGTCACATGCCAGTAGCCCTTACTTACAGCATCCTGATACCACGTGGATCACTTCTATTCTCCATTACCACCTGCGGTGTCGAGTGTCCAGGCCCCTTACCCAGCTTGCTACTATCCTGCCTCAGTGTCCCAGGACTCCCCAAGAATGCTTACTCTCCTTTGAACAACAGCAGTTCAGGTGTAGCCAAATCTCCATCTAGGATAGTGTTCACCTTAAGTTTTATTCATTTTATGTTTATTCTCTAAACACAGACACCTTTGAGACTAATTTATAGGTCCATATCTCATCATGCTTTCTTGTTCCTTAGGGAAATACTCTGCATTCATTATCGATACCATCCTATACTAGTGTCATTCTGTCTTTTTAGTAGGACTCTCTCCTTTCCCTCCAGCTATTTTAAATATCCTTCACAGGACTAGGTCTTCATCTCTTCCATGAAGCCTTCCAGGAGTGCTCCAGCAGAGGCTCTCCAAATTCATTGAATCATACTATAGCACCTATTGCCTGATCTACTTTTTTTTTGCTGAGGAAGATTCGCCCTCAGCTACTGACTGTGCCAATCTTCCTGTTTTGTATGTGGGTTATGGCCACCGAGTGGTGTAGGTCCACACCTGGAAAGCAAACCTAGGCCACAGAAGCAGAGTGTGCTGAATTCATCTACTAGGCCACTGGGGTAGACCTTGGTTTTTTTTTTAGTGTGTAAAGACAGGCTGCTTTTTTGTTTTTGTACTGCTTTATTTTTGATGTATCATCTCATCCAGTAGGTTGTAACCTTCTGAAGGGCAGGAATAAACAATATTTTGACTTTCTTCATGTACTAGATTTATAAACAATGAATGAAATACAATAACAATGACAAAAATAACCCGTTCACAAGGACACTCACCATGATGATTAGAAACAAATAGACCAGAAGCATAGTAAGTTTTAGGCAACTGTATTGCCAAAGAAATCCCAAACCTTTGTCTCAATGAGGTATGACAGTTCAATTTACAAAGAAATCTCTAGGCCTTTAAAATTACAACAGTAGGAAGTGGGTGGTGCCTGCTCAATAGCCCCCAAGAGGGTTCAAGGTTCACCTCAGATATGGCCAGGAGATATTGGGCAAAGTAGAAGTCAAAGCCAGGACCTCAGGGGAAAATGAACAGGGATCACCTATGCAAGAGATAAATCAGGGCCTGTCAGATTGGCTAATCAAGGGGTGTATTCCACTGCCCGAGCCAGGCCTCAAGGCTGTTCCTGTTGGTGGCATTTGGCTACTATGTATCTCTCATTCTCCTCGTACAACATTTTCATCTGCAGGTCACAGGAGCCACACCCAATCATGATGTGCACAGATCTTCATGTAACTCAGAGATCTTGGGCCTTGACCTCTATGTAGAAATTCTATGACGCGTTGGTATTGTTTCCTTGGAGGGAAGGTTGTGTTTCTTCTATATATGGGGAAAAAATGGTGCACATTGATGTTTGGGTGGGCAAAAATGCAGCTGGTTGCCTGCCCAATATTCATTCTCCTTTTCTTGCCAACAGAACCCCGGGCACGGTGCCCAGATGAAGATAAAGATGTGGGAGCAAACCGAGATTTAAACAGATGTTGTGTGAAGATTCAAGATTACTTTTTTCCTTCCCCTGTGCAACTTCCTTTCTGATGCCTCAGCTGAGAATGTGATAGTGTATCGTGAGCCCCCATAACACCCTCAGATTTGCTGATTTGCTAGGACAACTCACAGGATCCAGAAGTTTTTGTTTTCATGGCACAGTTTATTACAGTGAAATGATATAATGCAAAATCAACAAAAGGAAAAGGTGCGTGGGACAAAGTGTGGAGGAAAGCAGTCTCAAGCTTCTGAGATTCTGCTCCCAGAGGAATTGCACAAGATCTGCTTAATTTCTCTAGCAGTGTGTAGAAACGTGTGCAAAGTGTTTTTTACCAGGGAAGCTCACCTGTGCCTGAACCTAGGAGTCCAGGGTTTCACTGGGGATCAGTCACACACAGTGCCTACAGGACTTACCACAGTCCCTCCAGATCCCCAAAGGAAAGCAGGTGTTCACCATAAATCACACTTCTTTGCACAATTTACCTCGAAAAACTGGTATAGCATGGTTAGTAAAGGCCCCAAGCCTGCAAAACACTCTTATCAGAACATTCAAAGACATGAATTCCTAGGAGGGGACAAGGGCCAATCCAGTCACAGAGACAGACCCCAGACTGAAATGCACAAAATCAGAGCAACTCAGACTTGCTGAGTTAATGCTTTTCTGCACAGATGGCTGTGCAGTAGCAGCCATCTTGTAATCTTGGGAGTGGAAACTAGAGCTAATATAGATGTCTTCCTGAATCCACCAATCCAATCCTAGCCTGTCTAACTCTTCGCTTCTTGTGTGTGTATGTGAGCGTGTATGTGAGAGAGAGGAGAGAGACAGAGAGATCTACTTTATACATCAAAGCTACTGTTAATACTGATCTCCATTACCATTGACTGAATCCAATTTCCAATTCTTAACTGATGCTAAACTAAACTAAACTAAAGTGAATGCTTGTGGTACTTCATTTCCTAAGTTTAAAAATGACAAGAATTGGGGCTGGCCTGGTGGTGCAGTGGTTAAGTTCAAACGTTCTGCTTCAGCAGCCCGGGGTTGGCCAGTTTGGATCCTGGGTGTGGATCTACGCACCACTTGTTCAGCCATGCTGTGGCAGGCATCCCAAATATAAAGTAGAGGAAGATGGGCACGAATGTTAGCTCAAGGCCAGTCTTCCTCAGCAAAAAAGTGGAGGACTGGTGGCAGATGTTAGCTCAGGGCCAATCTTCCTCAAAAAAAAAATGATAAGAATAAAATGTTCTTTGAATAAGATTTTATTCATTGATAGTTGTCACAGAATTACAAACTAAAGACATTTAATTTTCTAGGAAACATTCCACCAGTATAATCTCTAGGGCTCACTACTGCTTGCTTTAATTTGCAAGAGAACAGAACAAAGAAGTCAGGAGTTACTCTGTTGGGAATCCTGAAAGGCTCCATTTTCAGTTTTGCTTTATGAGCCAAGGTTGGCTAATGATGACTTCAGGTAAAGGGGAATAAAAATGATTTTTATGTGATTCTGAATGCCAGCCTAGCCAGTCTTATCTTCTTTATCACTCTCTTTCTCTTCCTTTCTTCTTCATTATGTACCTCAGGTCCTTAGGTTTTGCTTTATTCAGAAAACTTTGATAACTATAGCAATGACTTGCCTGCATCACTTTTTTAGTAATTTCCTTGAGCTTTAAGACAACCACAAAATGCAAGCCAAATGGACCGTCCGTATCCTGTTTCTTATTCCTTAGACTCTGCTCAAGAGTAGGATCACTTTGAGTATCAGCTCCAATGACATCAGACATAAATCGAGAAACAAAAGATTTATGGATTTAGAACTTCCTTGGCAAATTATCTTGATAGGATACTCAAAGGTTAAATGCGACCTTAAATGATTTTTCGAAAGGAAGTTTATATATGAATATATTAAATTAAAATAAAACAAAATGGATTGTCATATCTGATAACAGCAATTCATGTCATACTCACTATAAATATATTTTTTATTTTAATGATGCTTATAATTTTAATTTCTACTCAAATATATTTTTTAAATGTCTATGGAGTTTTTCTTTCTGAAGGACTCTCTTATTTTGATTATCTTTTCTATTTTTCTCTGGTTCAAATGTGTTGTCTTTAGCAGAATCAAGTTTGATTTTAAAGAAGGGGCAATAAAATTTCCAGAAAATTGTGGAAATGTTAAAAACAACCACCTTACATTTTCTATTAGTTGAAAAGTACTCTTTCTATCAATTATCTTCTATTTTAAGGCTCTACTATGGTGGAATGGAAAGATTATTGTCCTTGAGTCTCAGGAATATCTCATTATTGCACCCACAATCTAAAGCAAAAACAAAAATTCCTTGTGTCTAAATGTAGAAACATTCCAAAGATATAAATGATAATGTAAATAACAAATAAGCAGAGTCTAGCAATAAAAGGTGCTCAACGAACATTTTTTAAAGGAATGAAGGACTCCATGGTTGCGACATTGCACCTCTTCGCCAATGTCATAGGCAAGAACTTCTAAGCTAATTGTTAACCTGGGGCTAACATGGGCAATGGAAATATAGTTCACTGAGCTTCAGAAAAGCACTCTCAGTTTCCACATTCTCCAGAGATCATGGATATTGAATTTCTGACAAGTTTTAAATAAAATCATGTCACTGCCTCTATGAATTGGTAGCAAATAATGATTTTACCTTCCAAATGTCTTCCTGAATTTTTATTCAACTTATAATATAATTTTCATCCTTCCACTCACTTTTTCCTCTAAATAAATATGCTTAGTTAAACCATATTCTCCTGGGGCCTGGCCCCATGGCCGTGTGGTTAAGTTCTCATGCTCTGCTTTCGTGGCCCAGGGTTTCTCTGGTTGAGATCCTGGGCATGGACATGGCACCACTTATCAGGCCATGTTGAGGTGGCGTCCCGCATAGCACAACCAGAGGCACTCACAACTAGAATATACAACTATGTACTGGGGGGCATTGGGGAGAAGAAGAAAAGAAAAAAAAAAAAGAGAAGATTGGCAACAGATGTTAGCTCAGGTGCCAATCTTTAAAAAGACCAAAACTATCTTCTAAAAGATGGTTTAGTTATGCTTCAAAAATATAAAACCTGATTTGAGATACTTCTGTTCAGTCGTAAGATCAAAGAAAGTTTTATGCAGAAGGCACGCTTCACTTTGTGGAGTGCCCAACAAAAGTGGAAAATGAATGGGATAAAATGAAGTGCAAAATATGGCTTTCAGTCCCGAAATGGCCCAGTTCCTCAGAAGATGTAAAGGTCAAATTGTAATGTCAAGCCAATATATTTTGTAAAGTGTATTGAGGGTACTGCATTTAGAGGAGCTAATTTGCGTGACAAAAATTGTGACAAGAACAGAGGTTGGCACAAAAATCAATACATTCATGTGAAGGGCACTGCAACAAATAATAGAAAGAAAGAATTGGATGAATTTAGCCTTAATTTGGTATTAAATTAAGGCCAGTTTAATATCCTATGTTACTGGCTAAAAAGCAGGATTCTCAGGAAAATACAGAAAATTACAAGCTATACTTTAGATAATTTTAGTGCTTAATCATTCTCAAAAATAACAATTACAAAATGTTTCTGAACTTCCTTTTTATATGTGAGGTGGGATACCTGTGAGTAGCTACACATGGGCTAGTTTTTACCTAAAATGAGCATAATTGGTCCCTAATGTACATAAGGAGGATTCACTCAGCATGTCCATCACACTTCATCATGTAAACCCAACCCCAGCTCTGCCCCAAGGGACCAGCTTTATTTTCATACTACATTTCACAAATAAGGAAACTGAGGCATAAAACAGTTAACCTATTTGGGCATAGGACACATGGAAAATCTGTGGCAGATATCAAATTATGATTCAGGATTCAAGACCACTTAGTCTTTAATTGCCTGAATTTTTATTTCTTGGGTCATGTCAGCATGGATATTTTTCCAATTACTGAGTTGTAGCTGTGAAAAACTAGCTCCAGTTTCAAGACCATTTCAAGGTCCTGGGGACATGTGGGCATGTACACAAGTATATGCATGTGCATTTTTCAAAGTTAAAGGAAGTTAAGTGTGTGGAAGGAAAAGCTCACATATAAACCTAGAGTAGTAGACTTTCTTCTTTGGATATGCATCACTGTGACCTTGTCTACAGCCATCCGTGAAATTGGACCAGCTAATCACCCATAGACATGAGTACTGTATGTTTTGAATTATCTAGAACAATCTTAATTTAATTCAATTATATTCTTTAAGAAGATAGTTCATTGCATGTATAAATATATATGATTTATTGAAATTTAAACGCCTTTTTGAGATGCCCCCTTCGCATAAGTCCATAAATTTCAAAAATACCTTTGAAAGACAATGTGTCTAAATTTTAAGTTTATTATCAATGAAGAGAATTGAAGCCAGGGTAGTTATATGTTACATTTTCCAAACTCTCAAATACATTTTAATTGCTTTGGGCAAGATGAAGACAGCTTCGGAGAGAAACATAGGCAAATGAAAGGCAATTTAAAGGGGATGTGGGTGGAAGAGAGAAAAGATTGCCTTGGTGATACTTTTGCAGAATATTGTGTGAAAATTTTTTTTAGCAGCTGCCATCTCTTAAAATATTATATGATGTCAGAAATAATGGGTCCCATATATTCCAGGATCAGGATATTCACTGCAATATGTTACCAAAGATGGTTGTGTCCTGAATTTGAAAAAATGGTTCAGGAACACTGTCTTCCTTATTACTAGAAATAAATTGAAATTCATACGCATATGATTTTTTCAAGGAATATCTGTACATGAATGAGTATAGATAAATGTGATTAACAGTATAGACATTTCATATATATTTGCATATTGCATATCTGCATGGCAGAAAGAGAAGCCATGTTAACAAATAACAAGGTTGCCAGGGCAGAAATAGCCCAGATGCACATATAGGGTGCAAAATTCAAGAATATACATATATATACACAGATGAAATCTTATTTCCAGTTAGCATATGGTGTATAGTAATTATACTTTGAAGTTTTTATCCTATCATTAGGTGTGTTAACAAAATAATGATTCTGTTGTCGCTGATAAATGCTACTTGAGCTGATTTAAGCATATGAAAAGAGAAAGAAAGAAGATCGATGAAAAGAGTTGCTCTGTGTTTTCTTACAATGACTTGCTCTGTTTAATTCCTAACAAGTTCATTATCTAATCGTCAGTAAATTTGAAGTCTTAACTGTTTTAAGATGCAAGAACAGATGTAGTGTGCTAACTGCAAACTTGCTTATTTTGTGACTTACCAGTCTAAGGTTGAATTATTTATTTATCTACTTGGAATTTAATTAAATAAAGCCCTTTGTTTTTCACTTGCTCAGTTACAACGCCTTACTCCCCTGTTCCTATGAGGCAGTGTTTATTATGATGTGAGAGGACTTTGATGGGACTGTGTGACAACAAATGCAACACCAGCCAGGGGCCCAGCGATACCCCTTCTTCAGCTCCAGCAAAGATGTCTCCTTGTTTTAATCAGTTTTATTAAAAGAAAGAAAACGTCAAAATTGACACAAAGTCAGGCAGATCAGAGGCCCATTGCTTATCCAATCCCATCCTCCATTTCATTTCTCTTCTACCTTATTTTCTCCGTCTCTTCAGTGATCTCCTGAGGCCCACAGAGACCCCAAGAGGCAGAAAGAGAAGCCATGTTAACAACTGACAAGGTGGCCAAGGTGGAAGTAGACCAGATGCTCCTATAAGGTGCAAAATTCAAGGGAAGTCTGCTGCTCCTCAGGACATCAGCTTCCCTGCTCCGTTTCCACCCACTTGGGCTCTTCAAAGGTCATGATATTTCTTTTAATCAAATTTTACCTTTGTAAGCACAAATATTTATATTTCCTTGAGATTTTGCCCTCAGTAAAAACCTACTCCTTTCCACCCTACTTCTATCTCTCTCTCTCTCAATCTCTCTTCTTTCCCTCTTTCAGATTGGAGGGCAAACATCCCTATTAAACGTCTAAATCAACCAATCACCCCATACTTCTGGAATCCATGAAGACTGGGCCTGTATAAAACTGCATTATTTCTACTAGAATACTTTGTTCTATTTTACTTTGTCAGACGAAAACATTAAAATTTGTTAAAGTAATATACAATTATGAAAAAATAGAGATTACTGTTTAGAAAACATCGAGCATTTTTATAATCCTATTTCCTTTAGAAAAAAATTAATATGCAAAATTATGATTAAGTAAATATTTGAATCTTATTATAATGCACTGGGCTACATATCCTGACATTTGAAAATTTTGATCTGTTATCTAAATTTATATTTAGATATGGCCTTAAATCAGGAATCAAGAAACCTGGGTTGTCATTTTGTGGTCATCAAGTATTTCCAGCTGTCTCACCTTCTGACACATGATTGCCTTGTACATTTTTTTGACATTAGGTTTGGTCATGGGACTTGCTTGTCAATGTGAGCAACAGTGATGTGTAGTGTGAAGAACTTGGGCTTAATTCACCAAGTTGCCCTCTTACTGATGATCTTGAAGCTTCCTTCAGCCTGACTCTTCGTATAGACACAGTGACTAAAGAACCGTAAAAATCTGCATAGGTCATATGAGAGAGAAATAACCTTTTGTAAGATTCATCTACTGATAATCTTTGAAGACTGAAATAAGTAGACTAGGTATAAACATGCCAGACATGAAATAAATGCTCAATACTGTATTTTCTCATTCATAATCCAAATAATATACTTCATTCCAAAGCAAAGAGAGACTTTAGATATCAATTCTAGGTCCTAAATCCTTTTTTTCCAAGTAAATGGGAAAGAGAGATTTTTCTTTTTTTTTTATTGAGGTATAATTGACATTTTAAAATCAATGTCCTATAGTTTGCAGTGTATAAGTCTTTCACCTTCTTGGTAAAATTTACTTCTATGTTTTTTATGCTATTATAATTGAGATTCTTTTCTAATTTCTCCTTCAGACAGTTTGCTGGAAGCATATAGAAATGCAACTGATTTTTGTCTGTTAATTTTGTATCCTGCATCTTTACTGAATTTGTTTATTAGTTCTAAGAGATATTCGGGGGAGTCTTTAGGGATTCCTGTCTATGAGATCACGTCATCTGCAAACAGAGACAATTTTACTCCTTCGTTTCCAATTTGGATCCCTTTTTTTTCTTTTTCTTGACTAATTTCTCTGGCTAAGACTTCCAGTACTATGTTGTATATAAGTGCAAGAGTGGGCGTCTTGTCTTGTTGCCACTCTTAGAGGAAAAGCTTTTAGCTTCTTACCCTTGAGCATGATGTTAGCTGTGTACTTCTTATATGGTTTGATTAGTTGAAGTTTGTTGAGAGTTTTTATCATGAACAGATGTTGAATTTTGACAAATACTTTTCCTCCATCTTTTGAGATGATCATATGACTTTTGTCCTCAGTTTACTAATGTGGTGTATCACATTGATTGATTTCTATATGTTGAATCATCCTTGCACCTCAGGGATAAATCTGACTTGATCATGGTGTACCATCCCTTTAATGTGCTGTTGAATATGGTTTGCTAGTGTGTTGTTGAGGAGTTTTGGATCTATGTTCATCTGGGACACTGGCCTGCAATTTTTTCTTGTAGTGTCATTTTCTGGCTTTGATATCAAGGTAGTGCTGGTTTCACAAAATGAGTTTGGAAACTACCCCTTCATTTTCAATTTTTGGAAGAGTTTGAGAAGGCTTGGCATTAACTTTTCTGTAAATGTTTAGTAGAATTCACCAGTGTAGCCTTGTGTTCCTGGGTTTTTCTTTGTTGGGAGATTTTTAATAGCTGACTCAATCTCCTTATTAGATACAGTCTATTCATATGTTCTATTTCTTTCTCCTTTTTTTTGAGGAAGATTAGACCTGAGCTAACATCTGTGCCCATCTTCCTCTATTTGATATATGGCATGCTTGCCACAGCATGGCTTGATAAGTGGTGTGTAGGTCCACGCCCGGGATCTGAACTGGTGGATCCTTGGCTACCAAAGCAGAGTGGTGTGAACTTAACTGCTGCATCATCAGGCTGACCCCCTGAAATAGAAATTTTCTATTTCTTAATTATTGAGTCTTGGTAGATTTTGGTTTCTGAAAATTATTCATTTCTTCTAGTTCTTTTATCCTTCAACAGTGAAGATGAGAAAATCTGGGTGCCTACGGATATGGTTGATTTGGAAATTACTTTCTAAACATTTGGAGATTTTTCAAAACCAAATACACATTTGCCATGTGATCATTTTCCCCTACTTTTTAAATCCGTGTGAAACTTAAAAGAAAATTAGTCCATATGCTAGTTTAGATTCACTTATATTAAAATCATGGAAAATGTGTTTAATAGCTATTTGACACAAAAGGAGCTTTTAAACTTTTCTAAATTTTATGTCTTTTGAAACCCACTCTGTTCTCTATCTACCCTCATCACTCCTCACTACTCTCCAGGAAAAGATCAGATTTAATTTAAATATGTTTAATTCAAAACATAGTCTTGTGATGAATTGACCGCTTTATCATTAGATGATGACCTTCTCTATCTCCTGTTACAGTTCTTCACTGTATAACTATAGCTATTCTTGCTCTCTTTTGGTTTCCATTTGCATGGAATATCTTTTTCTAACTCTTCACTTTCAGCCTATGTGTGGCCTTAACGCTAAAATAAGTCTGTTGTAGGCAGCATATAGTTGGGTCTTATTTTCAGTCACCCTATGTCTTTTGATTAGAGAATTTAATCCATTTACATTTAAAGTAATTATTGATATGTAGGAATGTATTACTGTCATTCTGGTCATTTTGTTCATTCTTTTCTGGCTTTTTTTTTACTTCCTTTTTTCCTTTCTTACTCTCTTGCTGTCTTTCTTTGTGATTTGATGATTTTCTGCAATATCTGGTATGCTTGATTCCTTTATCTTTATTTTTTATATATCTACTATAGGTTTTTGCTTTGTGGTTACTATGAGGCTTACGTAAAACATCTTATAGTTATAACAGTCTATTGTAATCTGATAACTTTGATAACATAAAAAAACTCTACCCTTTTACTCCCTCCACTGCATTTTATGTTTTTTTTTTTTTAAATATTGGCTCCTGAGCTAATATCTGTTGCCAACCTTCTTTTTTTCTTCTTCTTCTCCCCAAAGCCCCCCTCTACATAGTTGTACATTCTAGTTGTGAGTGCCACTGGTTGTGCTATGTGGGACACCACCTCAACATGGCCTGATGAGTGGTGCTATGTCCACTCCCAGGATTTGAACCAGTGAAACCCTGGGCCGCCGATATGGAGCACACAAACTCAACCACACGGTCCCAGGGCCATCCCCACATTTTATGTTTGATGTCACAATTTAAATCTTTTTATACTGTGAATCCATTAACAAATCATTGTAGCTTTAGTTATTTTTCGTACTTTTGTCTTTTAACTTTTATACTAGAATTAAGTGATTTATACACCAACATTACAGTATTAGAGTATTCTGAATTTGGCTATATTCTTCCCTTGCCACTTAGTTTTTTACTTTCATGTCACTAAATTAGTGTCCTTTCATTTCAGCTTGAAGAACTTCCTTTAGCATTTCTTGTAAGGCAGATCTGGTGATGATGAACTTTCTCAACTTTTGTTTGTCTGGGAAAGTCTTTCTCTCTCTTTCATTTCTGAAGGATAGTTTTGCTGCATAAAGTATTTTTAATTGGCAGGGCTTTTTTTCTTTCAGCACTTTGAAGACAGTTGTGTTTTCTTTTGAGGAAGATTAGCCCTGAGCGAACTACTGCCAGTCCTCCTCTTTTTTGCTGAGGAAGCCTGGCCCTAAGCTAATATCCATGCCTATCTTCCTCTACTTTATATGTGGGACACCTACCACAGCATGGCGTGCCAAGCAGTGCCATGTCCGCACCCGGGATCTGAATCAGCGAACCCTGGGCTGCCAAGAAGTGGAACGCGTGAACTTAACCACTGCGCCACCAGGCTGGCCCCCTCTTTCAGCACTTTGAATATATCATTTCACTCTCTCCCGGCCTGCAAGGTTTTTGCTGAGAGCTCTGTTGATAGCCTAATGGGGGTTCCTTTGTATGAGATGAGTTTTGCTTCTCTTATTGCTTTCCAAGTTCTTTCTTTGTCTGAATTTTGACAGTTTCATTATAATGTGTCTCAGTGAAGTCTTCTTTGGATTGAATCTGGATGAAACCTATGAACTTCATGTACTTGATGTCCACATCTCTCCCAGATTTGAGAAATTTTTAGCCATTATTTCTTTAAATAATAAGTTTTCTGCTCCCTTTTATCTCTTTTCTTCTGGGACTTGCATAATGTGACTATTATTTCATCTGATGATGTTCCATAATTCACGTGGGATTTCTTTACTCTTTTTCATTCTTTTTTCTCCTCTGACTGCATAATTTCAAATGACTTGTCTTTAAGTTCTCAGGTTATTTCTTCTGCTTAATCAAGTCTGATTTTGCATTTTTTGTTTCATTCATTGTATTCTTCAGCTCCGTAATTTCTACTTGGTTCTTTATTTAAACTTATATCTCTCTCTTGAACTGCTCATTTATTCATGTATTGTTTTCCTGATTTTGTTGAGTTGTCTATCTGTGTTCTCTTGTAGATTGCTGAGCTTCCTTAAACAATTATTTTGCAATCTTTGTCCAGCAATGTTTAGATCTCCCTTTCCTTGGAGTTGGTTACTGGAAAATTATTGTGTTCCTCTGGTGGTGTCATATTTCTTTGATTATTCGTGTTTCTTACAGCCTTGTGTTGATGTCTGCACATTTCATGAAGAGTCACCTCTTCCAGACTTTAAAAACTGGTTTGCATGGTGAAAAACCTTCACTTGCAAATGGAAGTGAGGATGCTGGCTGGAAGGGTTTGTTAATTCCAGCTCCAGGGAAGACCCAACAGCTCAGTCTTGTGCAACTCCATCAGCTGAAGTTAACATCAGTGAAGATTTCAGGGATCCTCAAAGACCATGGCTGAGGGTGTGTGCAGCAGTGGTGAGGGTTGTTGATGACTATCTAATCTCTTTTCTCCCCATGAGAAATGTTGTGGCAAGGGGATTCCTGTTGGTGCCAGGTCCAGCTTATGGGCAACTTCATGGCGGTGGTGGCACTGGTATGTGAAGTGTAGATACCTTTGGGGCAGCCATGAAGCCGGGTTTTGGAGCACAGGTGCTTACAGAGTGACAGTGGCTCCAGGGTCTGGAGCATTGGCAACCTGAAACAGTGCTGATACATGTGACAGAGGTATAAACCAAGTTGCCTTGAAGCTGGGGTCTGGAGCACAGACATGTATAGTTCAACAGCAGCTCTGGGGTCCCAGATGCTGACGGTACCACAGTGGTGTTGGTTCTGGTGCCTGAGCTGCAGATGTACATGAAGCAGCCACAGGGCTGACTCTGGAGTGTGGGTACATGCAGAATGGCCTCCGAGCTGGGATCTGGAGCACAGACAGACACAGAGCAGCCTTGGAGCTGAGATCTGAGGTGTGGGCCCATGATGAATGGCTGCAGTTCTGGGGCCTAGCATGTGTGCAGGGTTGGGGGTGCTATTAGCTCTGATCCCTGGACAGCACAACACCAGCTCCTTCTAGGGGGCAACACAGCAGAATCTCCCTCTCTGGTGAGTCCCCAATAGCCATGACTGTTGGTTACTTTACTGGCAAAGGCTGCCAGTATCCTCTGCAGAACAGGCCTCTGGAGTTCAGGTTGACAGACACTATGGGGTCTTCCACTATGAAAGTTTTGGCGAGTCCATGTCTGTTGTGGGGACTGTTGAGGCTCTCAGCAGTAAAGTTGCTGGAGTCTTCCACAGAGCAGGCTGCTGGAGACCACAATGGTACCCACCGTATGGCTGATGCTGTTAGCCTTGCCTTTCTTCTTTGTCCCTAGCCATCTCCAGACATTTCTGCTAAGCTGATTTCCACAATGATCCTTTCCGTGCCGTCCTTCTTCCTTTTTCACTCCATGGTTTTGCTGTAGGTTCTTGATTGGCCTCTTGAATCCTCCTAGGGCTACTTTCATTTGTGGATAGCCTCTAATTATTGTCTTCTCTTGGGGAACAAAGGCTACTATCTCTTAATCTGCCAGCTTGCTGATGTTAAAGATAGGTTTCTTTAAAAATTTCATTTTTAATAAACTCTAGGAACAAATACCAATATTATGTGAACACTCCGTTCCAATGTTAAAATGCTAGCAGAAATTCTTAAATTCTTATGTCTAAGTTAAATTCCATTTGATTTTATTTAGGCTATCTTGTCTCTAGTGTTATTTTTTCTAAAGAGAGAGAAGGGATTGTCTGTAAATCCCCTAGCAAAATCCTCCATATGTCTTTGCAAATTTTGTTTCTTCTGTCAGAAAAAAAAAAATCTCTCCGCCAACACACACACACACACACACACACTATAGTCAAGAAGAACTCATCCTTGAAACTTCAGTTTAAACATTAACTATTCAAATTTTACGTTAGTCAGATCACCATCCGTGCCTCAGTTTAGTTTCTTATTGTCTGTTGTGCTATAATGCCCTGCCATACATCTCTTAGAGTATTTGTCACATATCATTGTACTTATTGATTCTTTTCTTTTTCAGTACTGGGCTGTTTGCTCCTTCTGATCAGGCTCAATAATTCACTCCTTACCTTATTCCCAGTGCCTAACACATACCTGAAAAATAGTAAAAGCACAATAAATGTCATTAAAATGAATAAATTAACTGACATGAATGAATTTTACCTCAATCATTATCCGTTGCCTCTTAATTTTCTTTTTTCAAGTCATTAAATCATTTAACAAATATCACCTAAATGCTTACTATCTATAAAATACAGAGCAAGGGGATGTAGACAAGTAATTTAGATTAAAAAATATCTGACATATTAATTTTCATATTCCATCAATTAACATTCGTTGGGTATTTTTGGTTATGGTATGCTTTAAAATAAAAAGAAGGAAGCAATGTTCCAACTAGGACATAGCAGGCATTGTGTACTTTTAATAAACTGGACTTTTGTTGTAATTCATAGTGGTCAATAAAGGACTTCTCTTGTCTTTGGTCGTTGTCTATTGGGGCTATGCTAGTGTGTTAACGCTTGTACTTGAATAGTTAGTGTTCAGTCCCTAAATGTGTAAGGTGTATCCCCATGGTTTAAGTCACACTTTTGGTGGACCAATTCCCAATTAGCCAAGGACACTTGAATTTTGTTTTTGTGCCTTGTAGTGTTGGCAGTCTTCCAAGATGGGAATGGATAGTGTGCTCATTAAGCTGGAGGATGAGGCTATATTCCAAATCACTGATAAAATATATGAGAAATACTGGGCCTTAGAACTGACCACAGTGGGACAGCTCTCAATATGTGATCCTAGTTTTACAGAGTCACTGATCACCTCCTATGGATATGACCTTCCCAGCAGTTGTACATTGTCCTCACAAAATATTCCAAGTATCTTGGTGAAAAACAGCATGTAAATCTAATTCAGAGGCCATACTAAAACCTACAAATATTAAATGTCTTGGTCTTTCTTAGTCATCACTGTCATGGAGAAATTAAATTGTTCTGGGATGATTAACTTTCATAAAATCATATTAAGTTATGTTGAATACCTGTACTTTTTAAAGAATTTGCTAGCTAATAATTTTATCATTCTGTCTAGTAGCTATCCAAATGTCAAAATTAGTCTGACTAATATTTACTTAAGATGATTTTTCTTATTATATTCCTTTAAACTCTACACTTCCTTTTCCTATTGCAACGTGTCCATCTTGTATCTTCATACTTCCTAAACCACTTGTTTCTTCTTCCTGTCTTTGTTGATTTCCCTCCCAAATATTGCTTTTCTACTTGGTCAGAACTAGCTCAGTCCTACTCACATCGAACTCATCAGATTTATGTCTTTTCCTTTATTTGCTTCCTACCTGTTCCCTTTGGAATACTTTTTATTTTGAGAATAGAAACATTTCTCTATCCATAGGGCCTGGCCAAGAGACTGGAAGAGTGAAGGCACTTAATCAGTAAACACTTGCTGAAGGAACTTATTCTCAGAGTTTTCCTTGAATGTCACTTCCATTTCTTTGCCTTTTTCCCAAAACAGATGGTACCTGGCTGTCTAATGTATTCCCCAGGAATCCGTATTGACAGAAAGCAATTGCACATTCCTTGCTCCCTGCAAGTGGTCAGATGTAGTCATTTTACCCTCATCTGTTCTTCTGTTCAAATTGATAAGGTTTGTTTTCTGTTTTTTAATACAGTCATTTGCTAAAATACCCAGACATTCTTCTTCTTTCCACAGTGACTTCAGCACCTGGTCTACATTTTCACTCTCCGCCTTGTCTCTTGCAAACTTTACAGCTATAGGATATAACTCAACCCCTTCACAGTTCCTCAAGCTCCTCGACTCAAGTAATTGAATTTCTTTCAGCCCCATGCACAACCATAGAGCCCCTGAAATCCATGAACATTGAAATTTTACAGTTTCTCGTACATGACATTTTCTTACTCTGCATCTAAGCACTCTGATCAAAATATTACTATATTTAGAAAGTAACTTTGGAGATCCCCTTAACACGAAGAAGCTTCAAAGAGGAAGACTGCAGTGGATAAGAGATTTGGCTAGAGGAAACATAACAGCAGCTCAATAACAGTGAGATCTTCAAAACTTCCTCCAGATAACTTCTTCCGAATCCTTTCCCAACTCCCACCCTAATCTCCACAACTAATGAACGTAAACTTATTTCCCTGGGATGTAATTCAATTCCACACATGCTTATTGAGTATGTTTTATTTAGGAGATACAGTTCTAGGAACTTGGCATATATCAGTTGATGAGGATTTTTAGGCTGCTTAATTTTAAAACGGTTTATGGTGAGGACTTGTAGGCTGGTTACTTTTAAAACTACAGATGAGAAGCAGGCTCCAAGGAGTGGAATTTGCTTGCTTGTCCCTTTGTTGGGAAAGATTTACATTTCTAAGGGAAACCTCTATCTGTAAAGATGCCTCCCTCTCTGTGCCAGGAAGAAGGGGGATGGCCTTATCTCTAGAAACTCTTAATGCCAGAGGCAAGAACCTAAGTTGGTTGCTGTCTGGCAATCTCATGTAACTGATTTAGGGTGGTGGCTTCTAACCTTTCTAACCATTACTTAATCCAATTTGATTCTTGTCTAACAGTCATGGGATCACCCAACGACCAGACCCCACCTGCACTGATACCATTTTAACTTTTTTTCATGTTCTTTCCTTTGTCTTCGTAAAGAGATGACTCACATACCTATGCCTTAAATTTAGCCCTAACCCTCAACTCGGGGCAGCAGCAGGAGCTCTGACTGCCCGTGGGTCTTGTCCCCACACACCAGCTCTGCCTGCCGATGGGTCCTGTGGGTCCTGTCCCCATGCCAGCGGGGGCAGCAGCAGCGGCTCTGCCTGCCCGTGGGTCCTGTCCTCATGCCAGCAGGGGCAGCAGAAGCGGCAGCAGAAGCTCTGACTGCCCATGGGTCCTGTCCCCATGCTATTCCACACTATTCTCTAAATAAAAGAGCACTCCTGCCAGATCTTGAGATTCTAAGAAATCTTTCTTTCGACTCCTCGGCTCACCGACCCCGCATCATCAGTGAGCGAAATAGATAAAGCTACCTGTCACTTTGGCATTAACAACTTGTGCTTGAATTCTCTTGTAGAATGTAGCATTTTTGTCTTATATTGTACATATTGCTTATAATTTTATGAGTTGCAGTGTTTAACAGAATCTTGGAACCAGTCAAATCCTGCCATTGTCTAGCTTAGGTAATACCTTACATCTCAACTTTCTCTTATTCCATAAGAGCATGTAACCCCCTTAGCCTGTGGACAGGTTAGACAAGATAATGCTTAGAGTGCCTTGGATAGGGCCTAATGAATAATAAACGTAGGGGAGGAAGAACCATCCTCTACCCTCCAGGTCCTTCTGGCTGGTCTAAGAATTAAATCGATATGAGACAGAATAACAGGAGAAAATCAAAGTTTAATAACATGCATACATGGGAGAAACCCAGGAAAATTGAGTAACTCATCAGAATGGCTGAAACCACTAGCTTAAATACAATTTTGAGCTAAAGACAAAGGAGGTTGTTGGGTAATGTTTTGGGGCTTCAAAGAGGAGGAAGTCAATTTACATGGAGATAGAAAAGCAAACGTGTGATAAACAAGTGTTTGCTGAGCTGTCTACAGACAATGAGACCCGAGAGAGAACTTTGATAAAAATGGGCTTAAACAAGGACCCTCCCAGTCGATCATACCCAGAGTTATCTATGGTGATTGCCTATCCTGGGACAGACTCTCTATCTTAAATTCTTTTAGGCAGTTAGGGGAAAAGTCAACGTTTCTTTCAGAGTCTTTGTCCTTAAAAATAATGGAGCAAAAAAGACACATTTTGGCGTGACCAATTCTGATCCCCCACATAAGCCTTCTGAAATTTTTTGGATTACTGTTATTAGTATGGAGATTTTAGTAGTGCTAATAGCAATAGTATTGCACTTAAAATTATGTGTGCAATAAATTGTAGCTATTTATGTTATCAGTATTTTCACAGGACACCTCCCTACTGAACAGTCAGCTCCCAAAGGCAAGGATTCTCTCTCTCTCTTGTTTTTTGGTGAACTTCTGTGTGGATGGCACACTTCAGCATTGAAAAATTTACTTCCATAGTGAATTTTATTTAATTTAAAAACTATAATTTCATCTTAATAACTTCCATGTTTCTATTTGTCCTCAAATTTTTCCAAAACAGTCTATTTTTAATACCTATCAGTTCCTTAAAAAAAAAATCTTGGAAAACAAATTACAAGATATTGAGTCTCTAAATATTACTAAGTTTAGAAATGAATTTCAAGTCTCATTCTTCTATCAAGCACATGTAATTAATTTTCTGATTACAATTGAGGCATACTTAAAAGATAAACAAATTATGATAGCAAAGTTCCAGCACTGCTCATTGAAATGAAATGTAGAACATCTTATTGTCTAGACTTAGATTGTCTTTTATGGAGAGCAAATCAGAGAAATGTACACATTGGAGGCCATCATGAGTACCTTTAAAAAAAAAGATACAAATCATCCAGTTGGAGGACAGTGAAATCTAGGCTCCAACCTTCCTAAAGCCTGGATATTTCATATTTGGTATGCTAATGAATAATCAAATCACAATCAGAATGCATTTTAATCCACAATGCAAATACGGAACTTCATTTGGTGATGTAAATACATGACAATAATTATGGAAATTTCCTTGGGTGAAGGGCAGCAAATATTAGTATAACTAATATAGTACTTATTTTATTAGGTCCTAACTGCCTCAATCTGCCAAATGCTGCTCAGGAAACTGCCACCTCCTGTCCTAGTTTTTCATTCTCATTGCTGAAAAACTAGAAAAGAACAAAATTCGTCGGAAATAAGCCAACCTACTTTGACACAATCCTTCACTATTTAGCTATGTTTTTCTAGATAACTTTATGATAAGTAGATAACTATACAGCTCAGGCTCTCTTCCTTCAGTATTTTATTTTGTCAATATGAATATTTGGAGGTGTCTTACATATGGATAATAGTGCATTTGAATAAACAAACAATCAGATGGCCACTGTTACATGGGACTATTCAGCAACATGATAATATGCAGGAGCTTTTTTGGATTATTGGAGCTTTTCTTTTTGAAGTGCAAGACTTATTTTGCAATACTGACTGATGACAATAGCCTGTCTCTGAAGGAGTTAAACCCGGCTACTAAAGAAGGCAGTGTCTTATCTCTGTAAGAGCTGTTTACAACTCTGTCTTCCACCTGGAATTAGAGGCAGCCAAGATAATCTTATCAATAGTTCAAAGCAAATCCATCTTCAGATTTCAAATTATGAGATAGCACTATACATTGCAGAGTGGTTTCCCATGCATTATTTCAAATTATTCCCAAAATTCTATAAAGTGGATTAGGCATTTGTCAGACAAGAAAACTGAGGGATATAGAGTTAAATTACCTTGGTTATTTGCCTTAATGGACAAGCTCTCCAATTATTTTATTCAATTTTAGTCAGAAAGTCATATTTTTCTTATAGATGATATTAATATACACTGAAATATACAATGTAATACAAAGTCCAAACACTAGAGAAATACATAATATAGGAAGGGAAAGCCCTCCATAGTCCATCTCCCCACTCCAAGAACTATTTTCAGGTCACTTTCTTCTAATTTTTTCTATACGTATTTTCTGTATATTTTTTCATTTTTTTACTATTAGCAAAAATTCAGAAATAAATTGATTCTATTCTCTGCATGCTATCAAAAAAATGTTTCCTCCCCTTTCTAATAATTCTTATATTGTTTTTCTCTGTTCTGTATGTATATGTGTAGTTGGATTATTTTCGATTTTTCACTACTAAAAAAACAATACAATAAGAATTCCTGCACATTTTTTTTTCACTCTCAGGTAAACAAATATTTTGTTTAATTTAAAAAGCATGAGTTATACATCAAGAAGTAATAATTATAAATATATGTATTTTTATTATTATATTCTATTATATATGATTATATATATAATATTTTATATATATAATAATTATAAATATGTGTATATATATTGACATATATATGTGTGTATATATATGTAGACATATATATATAAATGTCAATCACTGTGTTCTTTTCACTTCATCCACTTCCTGACAATACACAATATTATAATTATTGACTAAATGTTGGGAGCTGATTTGAAGAATTAAGAACATGTTTTTCTAGATTATTTTGTGAAAGTGCCTTTACAACCTGTTTGAAGTAAATTGGTTAATTCACGTGAATTTAACTGATTAGTAAATCAAATAAAAACCTATTTACTGAGTATTCACAATGGAAAACTTGTAGGCTACACACTCATAGAAGGGAAGAAAAGGGGAAAATCAGGCTCATTTAATCTCTATTATGCTCCAATCACTGTGTTAGACATTCTTTTAAAATCTACAGACAATCCTGCACATTACACCTTATTGACTATTTTTATAGGTAAAGAATCTGATGCTTAAACTGGCAAAATGAATCTATAAACAGATAAAGTCCAACTTTACAAAGTTTGTTAGCGGCAAAGTTGAGATTTGCATCAAAATCTCTGATGCGTTCTCATGCCACCGTACGTTAGAAGACGTGAGGCAAAGACAGGGAGTATTTCCCGAGTGCACAGTCTATTATCTACTTGTTTGCTTGTAAATGGTGTATCTATACAGAGAGATATAGATATGATATATGGTTTCTTATAACACAATGGGGCCTCAGGAATTTAACAATACATTTTTCCTGTAAAGAGTAATATAATTCAGCTGACTGATTTTTTCCATGGGATGTATTAGATAAATGTGTCAATGTTGCAAATTTAGACAGAGACATCTTCTTAAAATCCAAATATTAGATTTCCGTAAAAAGCTAGAAGTGGAAATGTAATCTTTTAATAAATCTAGGTTGCCACTAGCAATGTGGAGAATGTTAAAAGGGACATTAATAAAACACTTTGCAGAGCAAAACAATCAAGGAGGATTTGCCAGGAATTAGAGCAACATGATGAAGCATAACATGGACAAAAATTACTGGAGTTTGTTACAAATAGCTCAGAGTGGTTAATGAGGACTCCTATCAGGTTCTGATAAATTTTAAATCATCAGTTCAGCTCTCGCATGTGCTATCTAAGCCCCTCTTTATTGTAAGAGCATCTATCTTTAAAATCACAGCTGCTGGTTTTTCTCCTGCACTTTGAAATGGCTAAGAAATCTGTAGAATTTATATTTGCCGCAGAACGATCTTCTATGAGACATTGTATATGTTTATTTCATTTTCAGGAATAATGTAACTCTTATGGATAGTTTGGTCATGTGCTACATAAACTCCCCTATGACTGTAAACTGTACATCCATATTAAATGCACTAACATATTCCAGATGCCAGAAACCCACTGAGTGAAGTTTTCTGTGCAAGCATGCATTCATTGCAATGACGTGGACAGCTGATTCCCCAGGAAGCATTTACTGACTCAGGCTTTTTATTGTACCACCTGCAAATTTCTTAGAATAAAACCGTGCGTGTAAAGGAAATGTACGAAGGCCACATAAGGTAGAAGCAGTTAAGCATAGGTGTCTTTTAAAAAAAGGCACTGAATCTCATTAAACTAAGGCAGAGTCACGTGCATCTGAATATGAATAAATTGTATAACTTCCAGCAGTCCTCTTCCATAGTCTTTGGAAAATGCCATTATACAGTCATGTGCTGCATGACAACTTGTCAGTCAGCAATGGACGCATAGATGATGGTGGTCTCATATGATTAGTACCATATAGCCTAGGTGTAGTAGGCTAAACCATCCAGGTTCGTGTAAGTACACTCCATGATGCTCGCACAATGATGAAATTGCCTGACGACGCATTTCTCAGAATGTATCTCTGTTGTTAAGTGACTCAAGTCTGCACATCGAAAGCAAAGGGACTGATGCCTTGGTAAAATTTAACTGGATCTTTGTTTCTTGCTTTTACCTCCCTTTAACAGTATGAAACATTAGACCAGACCGTGTACGTTTTACAAGTGAGTTTACCCCGGCTTCCTGTGAGTATCTTGTCTGTATTGGCAAGGCCACAACTGACAGGACTCTTGAGGATTTCAATATGAAGTCTTCTCATCCACCAAATCCCCTGGGTTCTGGAAGACCTCAGAGTGTGATGGAGATTTAGGGAACTCCCAACACTGACCAACACTCTGGAAGGGGGCAGAGTTCACTCTGGTTTGCTGTGGAAACTGAGTAAGGGAGGAGGAAATAGACACTATTTGAACGGAAGTAATCTCATGAGCTTTCTTTTGTTCTTTGTATTTTTTCACTAGAAAAAAATACCAAGTATAAGGCTTGCAGCTTATGTGAAAATGGAGACAGTGGGCAAAGAAGAGAGAAGAGACTTTGTCGTAAAAGACCTGGATTCTGCCTTGGACCAGCTGTATGACCTTGAGGAAATCCTTAACCTCTGGAAGTGCAGTTCAGCACCACTGGGGGATTAAATGAGTCAATGTCTGAAAAGCATCTAGATCACAGTTGACTGGTTCAGGTAGATACTTAACTGTAAAAAGTTCTATGAACTGATTTCAAGTTACACCGTAGTAGAGGATGCCTCGGATGTGAGCTTGGATAGCATATTACTAAACTATGTGCTGGAAAATATCTTTGACCCAGTTTGCCCTTGGTGGAGATAAAAATAAGGCCTTGCAATGCTTTTTAGGAGGTCATTTTGTTAGGCCTGTGGATTGTAAAACAAGTTGTTCGAAATCATGATGTAAATTATGTACCACGAGAATTGAATATTAAAGTATTATTAAATTAATTGATTATGAGAGAGTGCTGCTTTGAACTGATGCTATAACTCTACTAGTTTTGCTCCTTGGAAAGAACATCAGCCAGAAGGATTTTGAATACACAAAGTAGATTGAAATAGTAGCTAAAAGTGGCATTAAAATTAAGGGACAGTGACCAGATGGCTTTGTAGCCTTTGACCTGGCATCAGGCTGTCTCTGAGAACGTGCAGTAGAGCCCACATGTTTGCCATAAAGTGCCTAGGCCCTAAGGAAACATGGCAGCCACTCTGACGAGTCTATTGCATGAAGGTCTTTGGTCTTTTCCTGGTATTGGTACTCTCTCAGTCTGTAACAATCACCTAGTCAATGGCTGAGATCTCATGGGCCCACAAGAATGTCTCCAGTTTTAGCCACCTGCTATGCTGACATCCAGAGATAAACGTGTGAGGAGATGTGCACTATGCCGAAAAGCTTCGATCATCTCTTAAGCGTCTGGGAGTTACGGGCGGTTGGTGACAGCGCAGGAGTAGGTGCTTGAAAATCGGCATGGCTTGTCGTAGACGGTACCCCATGGTGCCACGGCGTACAGGAGCAGAGACCTGGAATTTAACACAGAGGAAAGTCCTGCCTCGACTTGTCCTTGGAAGACTCCCCAAATAACTTTGTAACAATGAAATGTGGTCAGGGGCCGGCCCCATGGCACAGCAAAGTTCGCACATTCTGATTCGGTGGCCCAGGGTTCGCCAGTTCGGATCCGGGTGCGGACATGGCACTGCTTGGCAAGCCATGCTGTGGCAGGTGTCCCACATATAAAGTAGAGGAAGATGGGCATGGATGTTAGCTCAGGGCTAGTCTTCCTCAGCAAAAGGAGTATTGGCAGCAGATATTAGCTCAGGGCTCATCTTCCTCAAAAAAAAGAAAAAAAAATGTGGTCAGAAACATGTCTGGGCTGAAGCAGAGCACTTTTAGGAGATAATATTGAAATAGTTGTGACCATTTTGAGATGGGAAAGATTTTGAAGCAAAACATAATATTATGGTTTCTGGTTACCAATGTATGCAAGCAATACACAGCTGACTTTTCCTATGGCTAACTCTGCTAAAGAGAGACAGTCTCTTTCTATTCGTTTATTTATTTAAAAAATATTTAAAAAATAAATACGTGTTACTTTGATAATCAGAAAAAGAAAATAATAAAATCATTATTATAAATCCATTAGAACTGGGTTTGTCTCTAAGGACATTTTCCCTAGCTCCTTAAAGCATGATTAAATAGGAGTTCGGTAATATCAACAACAGTTCAGGCATAAAATGGACTCACAAAGAAGTGAGGATGTCTGCTTTAAATGTTATTTGGCAAGAAAATTGTTTGTTTGTTTTGTTGCCTTTTTATTTATTTATCTATCCATCCATTTATTTATTGAATGAGTGGGTGAGTAGGATGGGGGTGGGGCCTTTGTCAAAATGTGGCATATCATGCTCCGTTTCAGTGGCCCCAGGTTGGTGGTTTGGAGCCTAGATGCAGACCTACACACCTCTCAACAAGCCATGCTGTGGTGGCATCCCACATAGAAGAACTAGAATGACCTACAACTATGCACTGGGGCTTTGGGGAAATAAAAAAAAAAGAGGAAGATTGGTAACAGATGTTAGCTCAGGGCCAATCTTCCTCACCAAAAAAAAGCATTAAAAAAATGTAGCATATCAAAAAGCACACATGACATTGCTATATCAAAATGGCTGATGGGCCAGAAGTTGGTATAAAAGACATGCCCGGTTTGTCAACTGGAAGTCTTTTGACCAGTAGTTGGGTCCGCTATTTATATTAAAGCTAAACAGTCTTCCATTCCTTCTTTCTTTCTTTTTTACTTTTTAAGTCACAATAATTTTAGAATTAAAGAAATGTTGAAAAACTAGCACAAAGCATTCACATTACCTTCACCATGCTTCCTCTAAAACTAAAAACTTACAGAATTATTGTATAATTATCAAAATGGGGAAATTAACGTGGGTACAATACTATGAACTAAACTACAGGTCGAGTTCAAGTTTCAGCAGTTTTTCACTACGATCCTTTTACGTTGCGGGAAGCAATCCAGGATCCCACACCGCATATAGTCATATGTCTCCTTAGTCTCCTAATCTGAGACAGTTCCTCATTCTTTCCTTGTCTTTCATGACCTTGGTACTTTGTGTAAGGACTGGTCAGTCACTTTGTAGCATGTCCTTCCATTTGGACAGTCCTTCTATATCATTTCGATATTTGTTCGTGATTAAATTGAGGCTATACCATGAAAGTGTTATTATGCCTTTCATGATGCATCATATTTGGGGTACATCATGCATATGTTATGACTTACTATTGGTGTTATTAACCTTAATCTTGTTATATAGCGCTGTCTGCTGGAGTTCTTCACCTAAAATTACAATTTTTCACTTTGTAACAGATAAAGCATGTACTTCAGAGAAGTACTTTGAGTCTATGAAAATAGCTCTTTTTTTCTCAACCTTTTATCCCCCGATTTTAGCATATATCAGTGGGTTTTTCCTACAACAATTATCACTATACTGTGCTTATGGTGATTTTCTATTTCCTCCATTCCTTCTACATTTCTTGAAATTTGAATTAATCTCTAGTAAAGAGTTTCCCCTTTTCCCAAACTTATTTATTTATTTTAATTGTTTATGTTGGTATGAACTCATGAATATTGTGGAAGTTTGAAAAATGGCTCCCGAAAAGATTTCCATGTCCTACTTCCTGGATCCCATGGATGTTGCCTTTTATGACCAAAAATGTGAGTACATTAATCCTTTTGAAATGAGGAGATTATTCTGGATTATCTGAATATGTCCTAAGTACAATCACATGTATCCTTATGAGAGAGGCAGAGAGAGAGTTCCTTGGTTTCCACCCCTTTCCCAGCCACTCCCTACAGGGATGAATTTCTTGAGCATTTCTATTTTGTCTTTTCTGTATTTATTTTGCATAAAGAAGATAGATGCATTTTATTATATCTTCCTCTTTCTTGCAAGAAGGGTAGGATATTATCACTTTTCTTTTGCAATTTGCTTTTTTCGCTTAACAGTATATCATGGAAATTACCTCCATATCATTTCACAAAGAAGATTTGTATAGTACTCCATTGTGTGAATGCACATAACTTATTCAACCATTCTCCTATATGTGAGTGGTTAGACTACTTCCAATATTTTGCAATTATAAACAATGGTGAAATGAATAACTATGTGTACGTATGTATTTTCACATTGTTTGAGGCTTATCTTCAGGGTAGATTCTTAGAAGTGAATTGCTGGATAAAAAGGTAATTGGGATCGTAGATAGTTTTGTTAGGTTTTGCCAAAATTCCTTTTAGGCAGTCAAGCTCCAGAGCCCCTGCTCAAAATCATCAACCACATTATGTAGTGGCTAAGAACTTGACTTTCTGAAATACAGAAGATTTTTTATTTGGAAATATAAGAAACATCCAAACAGCAGAGCTGTATAAAAGACATTTTTAAATGTCTATTCACTTTTTTCAATAAGATCATTCTAATAACTTAGTAATGACTTGCTACATTGTTCAGTGTGTTATGATGGTGAAGTCCACCAGCTTGTGAAAATTTGTTGAATGAATTCTTTGTGGGCTAATGTACATAACAGTCAAGTTTGTGGATCACAGAGAATGATAACAGTGAGTCATTTTGCTGGTATTATGAGTTTTAATGGTCCTTGTTGGCTTAAATATTTAGGAAGCTAAAAACTTTTTCAAAGTATTCAATTGCAATTATGTTACTATAAATAAGACATTCAATTTCTTAACCATTATAATGTAAGACAAAAATAAACCGAAGAAAATGCATTCAGAAGATGTCTGAGGCAAGATCAAGACTTTTCAAATATTTATCTCCTTTGAGGTTAAAAATATCTAAGTTTGGGAATGATTGATTAGTCAGACTAGGAGAGGATTTGAATTATACAGATAAATTACTTGTCCATGCAGTAAGTGATTGGATCATAATTGGAGAATAAAGCCCCCAGGTATCTCTAACCATGTTTCTCTTATAGCACATGGAATGTACAGGGAAAGCGATGTGGAAAGAGAAGGCAGCATCCAGCTCATGAGACCAAAGACAGCACAGAAGCAAGCTGGGATTAAAAGAAACACCAATCAAGTGAGAAGCCTGATGTGAAGGAAATGTAGCATGATACTGAGGAGACAGTAGGCTGTGTGAGTGTGTATGTGTATAATCTTAATCGTTGGCAACTACAAATCGGTTTTAGGGTGGAAAGAAACCAACTTTTACCTTTAAAACATTATATATAGTACACAAAGAAGGTAATTAAGAGAGTATTGTATCAATATATAAATAGGATAAAAGAAATGAAAAATAAATTAATAGAATTTTCAAACATTTAGAGAATATTCATTAAGAACTTTTATTAAAATTGATAAAAATATAATTAAATAATATTTAAGATGCAAATATGAAAAAATGATTATAGAACAGATTTGTTAGCTAGTTAAAAAGGACTTTTACAAAATACGGAAACCATCCTTCCATGCTTAAGGGAAATTGACATATCCAATGACAGTGAGGTGAAACATTTTAAGCCATAAATTATATGAAATTATGTTACTCTTTTCAATAAGTTTGTTGCCACAAGATTTTTCGTATAAATTCTATAAAATTCTTAATATAACTGAGACTTTATTCTGTGTATCTGAACATCACATATAAAAAATAAATTAATTTTTAACGTTTAAAGGTATGCTTAATCAACTTTGTTTTCCATTTGAAATTTTCACTAGAGATTGTTAATCATCAACTTATGATTCAATGTGGGAGATATCTGCCTTTTTATTTAAGAAAGGCTCTGCCTCATTTACCTAGTTTCATGGTTGGAGGAGCTTATATCTTCATCCATATAGTGTGACTCCAACTTTGAAAAATGTATATATATATATATATATATATATATATATATATATTTTAGAAGGACTTACAACTAGGATATGCACACACTGGGGTTTTGGAGAGGAAAAAAGAAAGAGCAAGATTGGCAACAGATGTTAGCTCTGGGTGAATGCTTCCCTGCAAAAAAAATAAAGAGTTTAACAAAAAATAAATAAATAAATAAAATTCTTAGCATATCTCCAATTTGATAAAAGACATCTATAAAATCATCTACAGCTAACATAAAACTTACTGATAAAAAACTGAATACTTTCCTTCACCCACCAACTCATCAACCCCAGGATCAGGAAGAAGGCAAAAAAAGATTCCATTTTTACCACTTTTATTCAACATTGCGCTTCAATGTTTAGTAAGTAAAACAAAGAGGAAAAAAGGCATAAGTTTAATGTACAAAGTTAATTATGTTTTGATATAATAGCAATAAACAGTTGGAAAATAAAATTTTAAATGCAATACCATTTAAAATCGTATCTAATATCATAAAATACTTATATATAAACTTAATAAAATACTGTTATACTTGTATACTGAAAACTACAAAACACTGCTGAGAGAAATTAAAGGAGGTCTAAGTAAAATGTAGATAAAATACCATGTTCATGGGTTAGAATACTCAATGTTATCGAGGTCAATTTTCTCCAAATTGATCAATGGATATATTGTAATTCTAATCAAACTCAAAGAACTCAGAAAATCCAAAACAATTTTGAAAGAGAACAAAATTTCAAGACTTTTACTACCTGATGTTAAGACTTACTATGAAGTTACAATAATCAAAACAAGTGAGATACTGGCATAAGTATAGACAAATATACCAATAGAATAGAAGAGATAGTCCAGAAATTGACCTACATATATACGGTTAATTAATTTTTAACAAATGTAATTCAGTGGGGGAAAGGATAATCTTTTCATCAAATGGTGTTGAAACAGTTAGCATCCTTCTTCAAAATATGATCCTTGACCTTTACTTCACTTCAGATACAAAAATTAACTAGACATTGGTCATATACCTAAAGTTGTGATAAAACTCAGAACATGTAGAAGAAAACATGGGAGAAAAAATCTTTGGGACCTTGAGTTAGGTAAAGATTTTTTAGACAGACCACAAAACGTCCTAACTACAAAAGGAAAAGGAAAAAAAATGATAATTTGCACACTATGTTAAAATTAATAATTTCTGCTTTTCAAGAATATCATTAGAAATGAAAAGTAAGTAACAGACTAGGAGAAAATATTTTCAGTACAAATATCCCATGAAGGATGTGTATTTATAAAATATAAATAACTTCAAATCATTAAAAAAGTCAATAATAAAAAGACCAAAAAGTCTTTAAATGGACAAAAGACTTGAATGAATACTTTACAAAAGAAGATGTACAAGCAATGGAATAATACATGGAAATATGCCTCACATGATTCCTTAATAGGAAAATGCAAATTTAAAGCACAGATACCGTTAAATATTCATTTGAATGGCTAAAATTTTAAAAAATGGAAGTTTTGGTGAAGATGTGGAGCAAATGGACCTCTTGGACTTTGCTCTAGGAATTTTAGTTGGTTCCACCACTTTGGAAAATACTTTTATTATTTCTTATAAAGTTAAACATAAACTTATTATAAGGTCCTAAAATTTCACTACTAAGTAATTACTCAAAGAAAGCAAAACCCTATGACTACACAGAAACTTTTACTGAATATTCATAGCAGTTTTATTCCTAATAGTAAAAATTGTAAAGAATATAAATGCCCATCAACAGATGAATAGACAAATTGTATTACATTCTTCTAAAGGAATACGATTCAACATGAAAAGGTATGAACTAAGGATAACGCACAATGTCAATCAATCTCAAAATCATTATTCTGAGCAAAAGAAGCCAGACACGAATACGTATGATTCCTGTCGAAAAAATAAATCTAATCTATAGTGAGATAAGTAGATCAGTTAATGGCTGGGGCTGAAAGTGGGTCAAGGACTGACTTTAAAAGGAGCATAAGAGAACTTTTTGGAATGAAAGAAGCGTTCTAGATTATGTTGGTGATTATCTAGCTGTATACATTTGTCAACGCTTATAGCACTCTACTCTTCAAATGGGTGCATTTTAATGTAAGTGAATTATATCTTAATAAAATTGATTTCAAATGTATATAAGAAAAATGAGACAATATATTTCCATTTAAATAGAAATAAAATTATATGATTTTTAATATGCATGACTAATGAAGTAATTTTTTTGTTTCAAAACTTGATATATTTTATTATTATTTATGTGACATTATATCTTAAAAGATAGTTGACTGCTTGTGATTTCTAACTTTACTACAGGGTAGCAACAAACAATTAACTTTTGATTTCTGTTTTAATCACACACCTGAATATAAAGCCATGACCAATAGTTTTCAGAATTTTTTATCATTGGTAATTTTCAACAGATTTCTAAGGTATGAATTTGTTATATGAACAGGAATTACAGAGATCACTATCTTATGAAAAATATATCCTACTATCTGAAAAATGAATCCAGCAGAGGCAGACTGAAGCTGCCTTTCCTAGAACAGGTGAGAAAAGGTGTTAAACCTAAGTCTTTCTATGTTTTGCTGTGTATGCAATCTGCATGGAATTGAGCAACCTTGTGAAACCATGGTAATTTCCTGGGAATGGAAATTGGGCTGTCACATCATATAACTCTGTTCATAGCCTTAGCTTTGTTCTGAAACACAGCTAACTTTAGAATAGTGCAAGAAGGGTTTGGCTTTTAATATATCTTTGAACCTGGAAGCAAATCAGTGTGGCCAAAAGATAATTGGCTGTGCCGGGTTAGAGAAGTAATTGGTTTAAGAAATTAAGTAGTAAAACCAAATGGTACGTTTCAAGCAAAAGCCAACCCTAACCATGGGCATAGAAAAATAGAAGGGTTAGTTTGAATGTGATTCTTTATGCTTATGATGGCTATGTCTGCATTAAATGCAAGTTGGTCACTATACTTGAGAAACAGATGGAAAACTTTGCTTCTGTATAACAAATCTCATCAAATACAATAGAGTTCTCACAAAGAATAGAAAGAAACAACAGATAGGGACCAGCCTGGTGGCATAGTGATTAAGTTTGCGCACTTGGCCTCAGTGGCCTGGGGTTCACAGGTTCAGATCCCAAGTGCAGATCTATACACCACTCATCAAGCCAAGCTGTGGTGGCATCCCACATACAAAGTAGAGGAAGACTGGCACAGATGTTAGCTCAGGAACAATCTTCCTCAAGCAAAAAGAGGAAGATTGGCAACAGAAGTTAGCTCAGGGCCAAATTTCCTCACCAAAAGAAAAAGAAACAACAGATAGAAAACCAAGCATTATAAGAATCAGAGTTTAGGGGATTGAAGAGATAATATGGAAGACATATACAAGAGAAAAAGAACCATCACCACTACACCAGAGGCCCCTGATGATAATGAACATGGCTTTAAAGTACAGACTCCGTGTCAGCCACTTGTATTTGTGTTCTGTAATTTAATAATCATTGCAAGTACGCTGTGTGATAGGAACTTTTATTGTCATCATCTCCATTGCACAGAAAATGTGAATAACTTGCCAAAGGTTATATAACAAGTAAGTGGTAAAACTGGGATATGAATCTTTTATTTTTTTGACTGAGGAAGATTTGGCCTGTGGTAACATCTGTTGCCAATCTTCCTCTTTTTGCTGGTGAAGATTCATCCTGAGCTAACATCCATGCCAATCTTCCTCTAGTTTGTATGTGGGTTGCCACCACAGCACAGCCGATGATGAGTGGTGCAGGTCCATGCTTGGGAACCAAACGCAGGCTGCTGAAGTGGAGTACTCAGAACTTAACCACTAGGCCACGGGGCTGGCCCCTGGGATATGAACCTTGACAGTAGAGCTCCAAAACCCATCTGATTACCATGAGGCTTTCTTTTCATGCATCTTTCTCCTCTCATCTTCCTGCACAATGACTAAAGTGCTGTCTCAAAGGCCTCCTAGAGCAGCAGCACTCTGAACATCCAGAACGCAGCTGAGACCATAGATGGAGTCAATGTCGGAGACAAGAGGACAGGAGAGAAAACCTCGCACCAGCGGAGGGAGCTGCAAGGCTCTTCCGATAAACAGTGTGCAGAACTCTTCTGGTCATCAGGGTCTAGTTGGGAGGTGTACATCAACTTGTTACTACAGCAAGCAGAAAAAACATACGTCATAATTTAGAATGATCTGCTCTGAGGGAAATATAGAAGGTTGTAGTTCTAAATTGGTTTGATCAAGCAGGAAGGTACTCTCCAAGGATAACACATATCCAGAATGGAAAGAAAGCATATCCTTACTTAGACTCTTTCCTCCATCTACTAACCACTTATATTGATTTGTGTGGGAACAAATAGAGCGTTAGAGGAGGTCAAGAACGCGCCTCTGGTGATTTTGAAGATGAATGAAGAAATAAAAACCTTGAAACCTAGAAGGAATTTGCAATGTGATGAAAACTGATTCCTGTATAATGGTTTATAAAAACAGATCAATGATGAGGAAAGAAGTATATCTCCTTAGACTTATTGAAAAATATTTTTCCTTGGATACAAGCTTACTTCATTTAGACTGTAATGACTAGAATATGATGACTTAAACAAATATGCTATTTAAAAACCTGGACCTATTAAGATAGGAGGCCAAGAGTTATAATACATCAGGCAGAGATAATCCTATACCTTCCCTAAGATTTAAAGTGTAAGAGAAAATACAGGTGAAGTTAAAGCGAAATGATGGAGAGAATGGAGGGGGTATTTATTCTTAGAAGTACTAAGAAAAATAGTATTCACTGAACACTTACCTGAGCCAGGAACTTTTGCAAATAATTTACAAAGATTATCTCCTTACTACTTTTCCAGTTATCTGTTGGTGTATAACAAACAAACAAATTTAGTGGAGTAAACGAAAGCTTTTTTGTTTTTATGCTCATGTATGTTTGCAGGTCCAAAATTTGGACAAGGCATAGTGAGGTTGGCTTGTCTCTGTTCGTGTTGTCTGGAGCCTCAGTTTGGGGACACAAATGACTGGGGGCTGTGGTCTTGGAAGGCATTTTCCTTCATATGGGATGGCTCAATGCCTGGGCACAGCTGGAACTGTCAAGTGTGGTGCCTACCCCAGACCTCCCTCTTGGCAAGAGAGCCTCGGGGTTGTCAGATTTCATTCATTGTGGCTCAGGGGTCGAACAGAAAATGTTCAAGTAAATAAAATCATGACCTTCTATTCAATTCAATTAACTCTCAAACAGTGAATGCTTAACATTAAAAGATTTCTGTAATATATCCATGTTCTTTGATCCCAATTCTTGTATTCTAGAGCTATCCAAAAGCTTGTAGTAAGTGTGAGAAGGTTTCTACAACAGAAGTTATGGCAGCAAGATCCAGAAAGTCTTCTTGTTTTCAACTTGAGGGTGATGTTAACCATAAATGGGGAGATGTCGTGTTGAATGTTAAAACATATCTTTAGAAATTTATCTTCCAGCATTGCTCCTGAACAACATTGTATCTTGACCCATGTTATATCCTCAATAAAAGTTAAATTTTATTAAGTTTATTATTAAGGTGTATTACTTTCAGTGTCACCTGGCAAAATCTTATCCCTCATCAAGTCACAGTTTAAACTTCACTTATTTTATAACATTCACCCCTGCCTCCTGGCAGACAATCTTTGTGCATATGACTCTGTCTTTTGTGTTTGGTAGCAAGCTCATTAAAAAGAATAAAATTGTCTTATTCATCTTTTATTCCCAGGATCAAGTACAATGCATAATACATGGTACATATTTAAACATACCTGGCTTACAAACTCATAGAAATAGAGAGTAGTATGGTGGTTGCCAGGGGCTGGGGTGTAAGGCTAATGAAGAGATGTTGATCAAAGAGTACAAACGTCCAGTTGTAAGATGAGTAAGTTCTGGAGATCTAATGTACAGCATAGTGACTATAGTTAACAATATTGTATTCTGTACTTGAAAGTTGCAAAGAGTGTAGATTGTAAAAGTTAAACCACACAGAAAAAATGGTAATTATGTGAGGTGATGGAGGTGTTAACCAGCCGTATTGTGGTAATCATTCAGCAACATATATATGTATCAAATCATCACGTTGTATACCTTAAACTTGTACAAAGTCATATGTCAGTTATATTTCAATAAAGTTGAGAAAGAATAAAACAGGAAAAAACCCCAAATACATCTGGCTTAAAATGACTAACATAGTAAGAGATGGAAAAATAAAACAGTTTACAAATTGAATCCTAGAATTCTTGGAAAGCAGATTAAAAACAAAAAACAAACTTTCTTTAAAAGAGTAGAGACCAGAACTATTTCCTTCATGTTAAATATAATGTGATCCATACTATGCTAGGAAATCCATCAGTAAAATGGAGTATGTCTTGTAATACTATCAAAACTGTGGAGAAAGCTGGGGAAGACAACAGGCAGGAAAGATATTTAATGGAAGGAGAAGCGGAGAAATCCATACAGAAGTGGATTCCGTGGACCAAGTCATGCTGCCAGCAGACTTCCTGTAACTTACCCAGAGCTTGTCAGAAATGCAGAGTTCCAGTACCCGCTTAGACCTACATTCTAGGTCTGCATTCAGCATTCAGAATCTGCATTCAGCAAGATCCCAGGGTGATTCATATGCCTATTTATTTTTGATAAGCACTGAGCTAAAGACATCAAGCCTTTTCTCGCAGGATTCTGTAAGAATGCTAGAGAAACTGATTAACTCCCAACTGAGGAAGCAAAAGTACAACCTGATTTGTTTTTCTTACTAAATCATGTTAATTCGGAGAGGAAAATGACAAAATTTATGTATCAGATTCACTCAGGGTTATTGGCTTTTAATGGCTAATGAGAAAATCAAATAAATTTCAGGGACTTCTTTCAATTTCTCAGTGAACAGTTCTCCAAATGATAGTAGCTGTCTTAGACCACAGAGTTTTTCAGACTACAAAGATTCAGTTCCTGGGTTTTGGTCAATTTCTGTGTTAGCGTTGTTGCATTTAAGCATCTGGTAATGCAATTTGAAAGATCTTTCTTTATCAGGACCAGTCAGCTGCCGAAAAGTTATGGACACTGAGCCCTAAGGTGTTATTTGCAATGGGCATAGAATCACAATGCGGCTTGTTGCTTTTTGCCTTGGGAGAGAATTTGCCTGGAGGGAAATTTCCCAGCTATAACTGAATACCTCCATAATATCCCTTAGGTAATTTAGTTTTCAAAATTTGTGACCAATCTTATTTTTTGTTATCAGTTATATTTATAAATCACATCAATGTTAATGAACATTATTTTGAATATTAAAAAGATGCTCTTATGTCTTGAAAAACAACTAAAATTTAAGTTTTTCATTCTGCTTAGAAGAGACTTTCACTTTATCCTTTGTTATATGTCATAAACATATAAACTCAACAGATTTCTTTTTCCTGATGTTTGCTTAGGTTCAAAAAAAAGAGAAAAGAAAAAGTTGTATTTTTCCCTCTCTTTTTGATCTAGTGAAAGCCCCAAATGAAATTAATATTGACTTACACTAAGAAAGGACGGAAGTTTTTGGTGGGTATATATGTGTATAATGGGCCTATTACTGATGGACAGTATACACAGGGCAATAACAAAAAGTGGAATTATGATTCAGTCATTAAAAGAAGGGAGCAGGAATTTAATTTTCTAAAGCTTCAAGCCATAACCGGACCAAATTATTTTTTTTAATAATAATTCAAACAACATAACAATCAGTGTGACTACTGGAATCACATATCTGAATTTGTCTGTATTGAGCCCTCTAGGCATTGCTTATATCTAGCCATCTGTGGTAGGTGGAATAATGGCCCCTGGAGATATCTATGTCCTAGTCCTCAGAAGCTGTGAATATGTTAGGTTACTTGGAAAAGGGGAATTAAGGTTGCAAATAACCTTAAATAGATTATCTTGGATTATCTAGGTGGGCCTAATATCATCACAAGGATTCTTGAAAGTGGGAGCAGGAGGTAGAAATGAGAAACAGAGAGACAGTCGCATGAAAAGGACTCAGCTGACATTGCTGGTTTCCAAGATGGTGGAAGGAGGCCATGAGCCAAGGAATGTGGGCAGCCACTAGAAGCTGGAAAAGGCAAGAAAGTGAATTCCTCTCTAGAACCTCCAGGAAGAAACAGACCCTGTGAATAACTTGGTCTTAGCCCTGTGAGATCTGCATTGAACTTCTGATATTCAGAATTGGAAGATAAAAAATGTGTGTCATTTAAGCTGCTGGGTTTGTGATATCGTCACAGCAGTAATATAAAACCAATACACCCCTTTACAGTGGCTCCTACTCCCACACTGCAGCTACAATATAATCATAGCTACTGGGTAGCATATATTGAGCATCTGCTATGTGCCAGGAAGCTGAAATCTATTATTTCAGTTCTCATAAATCTCTGCCCCACTGAAAATCCTAAATTTATAAATGAGGAAGTTAAGGCTTATATAAAATAACTTGTCATCACGTGATGGTTGAGCAAAGATTTGAACATGGGTATTTCTAACTTATTTCAAAGTCTGAACACTTTCCACCATATCCACTGACTCTCAGACAATAAGCATAACCTTGCTTTTGTTAAATGACTCAAATAACTGTCTGAGTCATCACCAGGTAAGAACTAAAATCATAAACTGGGTATCTCTGTGCTATTATCCAGAAACAATCCATAAATTTCGCTAATTAAATGTTTATTCTTCTAGGATACAGTGACAAAAATCTGTATAGAAATTGAGTGAATGTGTACCTGTCTTTGAAGGACATTTTTAGACTTTGGATACAAACAATTATTATTTGGATGGAAGAATTATCATTTGTATGGACACCAAATGATTATTTCATGTTCATAACAAATGACCAGAAAGGTCAAATTTATGCCTCAACTATTATTCTGAAATATCACATGTACTTCTTTCACAAGGTGAAATATTCTTCCTAACTAACAGAGCAGGAGCACATTTCCTTGGGCGAGATCTACTACTATGATTATGTTGGAGTAATCATAATCCACTGTTATTTTCTTTATAGCATGGTGTCCCCTCGAGCGCTGTTTCGTACGCAATAGTACAAAAGCATTTCCTCGTACTCTTCTGTCTTCTGGTGGCCTTATTCCCTGGTAAACTTGCAAACCTCACTTTACAATCTGTGCTGTACTCTGTGTTTTCCCTTTATACCTTCTTGCTCCTTTGCTGGGAGTGGGGAAGGGGGAACTGGCTAAGGGAGGGATCCCAGTGCCGTCCTTATTTCTGCTGAAAGCAGTACAGATAGCAATGATTAAAAGCCAAGTGCTCATGTTTCCAACAACATCGCTATTTCCTGACAGCTGACCCAATGCTCAGCACGCACTTTTAATGCCGTGTTGCCAGGTGTGCAATTTTCACTCGGTATGTAATTCAGATCTTGGCCTCTGACTTCCTTAGCTGTTAGAATGTGGGCCTCCCAGAGAAGCAGATGTCCAGATCCTAGAGGGAAAGGACTGACTGCCATTCTTCAACAGACCATCAAAGGAGGAGTTCCATCAGGTAGACTCAGCAGCTTTCCATGTTCCTCTAGGAAGCAGGATGGGAGGACACTATAGCGGTGGCAAAATGAATGTAGATTTGCTGAGGAGAACCAGCATTTCAATGATAATTCAGAACTAACTAGAAATGTTTTTTTCTGCTTCAGAAATAACATAAAATTATAGAATGAAATTAAAATGAATTCTTATTCTTAAATATGTAGGCTTAAGGAATATGTTTATGGTGACTAAATTTTTTCTACTTCCTTTTAGGCCAAAAGAAACATATTTCATAAATTATTTCTTCAATATCTTTGATTCAAACACTCCTTTTTACTTGACTCAAGAAGGCTAAATTTTATTATTCAAATGCAAATATTTCATAACTGGAAATACATTTAAAAATATATCCTGTCTTTTAGATTCAAGAAATGGCTGAAATTTCTGAGTGTTAATATGGAATCCAAGAAATAGACCAACTCCTTTTGCCACATAAAGACAAAAGTAATTATTACGTCTCATGATGTGTTTATATAGGTGCAATAATACCTAAATCCTTCTTTTCACATGGAAGGATGTTAGCTATATTTGAAAATTATCATGATATTCTGGAAGACATACAAATTTTTCCAGTCATCACTGCTAAAATTTATTTTTGGAAGTGAAGAACAAACATCTGCAAGCTTACAGAATACTCACATATCTTAAATTTACCAAGAGTAACTTATAAGAGAGTATTACTGAGCCAAAAGTGGGTTTGTCTCCTGGCAGGATTCCTCCTGGTGAGTTAAATCACTCTCTACCAGAAGTCGTCTACCAGTTGTCACACAAAGTAAGGTATGTTTGCAGCAAATAGGAGGCCTCATGGCATCCCTGGACAAAGGGACAAAGGAACATTTATTTCGGATGGGGAGTGAATATTCAAAAGGGAGAGGAGGGTATTTGTTTGCACAAGCTCAGTTGGAAAGCATGCTTCCACATACATTGCAGGTTATGGCCATAAGGCCTAAGCGCCTCCTGGAGAGATCTTAGCATTAAAAATAAGGCAAAGGTGGGGCCAGCCCGGTGGCCAAGTAGTTAAGTTCACGGGCTCCGCTTCATTGGCCCAGGGTTTTGCCAGTTCAGATCCTGGGTGCGAACCTAGCACCGCTCATCAAGCCTTGCTGAGGTAGTGTCCCACATAGCACAGCTAGAAGGATCTGCAGCTAGAATATACAGCTATGTACTAGGAGGGCTTTGGGAAGAAGAAGAAGGAAAAAAAAGAGATTGGCAACAGATGTTAGCTCAGGTGCTAATCTTTAAAAAATAAATAAAAAAATAAGGCAAAGGTCATAGGCGTAACTCTTGTGGTGAAGCTTGGTCTAGTTCAGGGTGGTTGGTGATCGTATCTCCTTAACATAAGAAAAGGAAAAACAAAATAGTTTCGAAAAACAGTTAAATGCCTCCAAACCAACCCTTGAGTTCGTGGGGCAATTAATCAGTGACAAGAGGAATAGCTAAATCATTATATTTTATTATTGACTTTACCCAATGTAGTTTCCACTTGGCTTCCAAGTCGGAACTTAAACTCTCAAGGCATAGGTCTCACCCTGGTATCTTACTATTGAAATGGTTTCCTTGCTTAAGGAGTCTAAAAGAAAAATGAAACTAAAACAATGCCTATTTGGCTGCTTACCCACAAACACTTGTAGACCTCCCAGGCCCAAATATGTTTAAATCAGATAACAAGCCCCTACAGCTGTGTGCTGTTTTGTCCATGTTCATCTTGGAAATCACCACTTCATCACCGCTGTCTGCTTAGAACTTCTCTGTCAAGTTCTCATGGTATTTATCTTGCTTGTTTTCAAACCAGAAACCATCATTCTGCTTAGCCTGGTTTGCACTATTGATTTGAAATCTGATTGTATACCTGTTTCCAATCTGGTATCTTTGGCATGCTGCATTAACGTTTGGCCCACACGGTTTCATACTGCTTAACTCCAACTTTTGATATCCTGTCACAGACCAAGGCCCTGAGGGTGCTCTGTATCCAGATCTTGTGTGTCTGGTGAGAAGGAACAAGGTACTAAAAACTTATGTCGATGCTTTCATTTGCTTTATTGACTTTGTGAGTGAGTAAATTGGAAAATAATGCATCTGGAGTACTGTTGCTAGGAGGATGTTTAATGGTATAACACAGGCAATATCTCAAGAGAGAATGTGTTCAGGTTATGCCCCAAACTGTAAGTGACTCTTTCTGCCAAAGACACCAGTATTACTAGGGGCAAAGAGAAGGCAGATTGTTGTCAGGACATATATGCACAAAGACAGCTCAGATTTGAAAAGGAGAAAGCCAGTCTTGCAATAACAAGGCAGGGAGGCAGCAGGTATTTTTGCACACCTAAAAGGAGGATGTAATTAGTGAGATTTAAGTTCTTGAAACGCAGACTAAGAACTCATAATGAGAGCATTGAAGCAAAGAATCACCAATCAAGGAGTAGAAGGTTTGAGGCAACAAAGAGGAATATACAGCTCCTGAAAGAAGGAAGAATTGAGTGCAGATTCTTTTATCCATATTCATTAAAGCCTTCCACCATTTCTCTCATTTGAGATCACCACAGTTTCGTAGCAGAATTCCACACTACACCCTTTATGGGTTTTGTATGTAATTATGCTCAAATTCTCTGTATAGCAAAATATAGAATTCACACTAAATTGTTGGATTTGATCATTTTCAACAAATCCTCTCCTTGTCACCATGAAGTTGTAGTTAAAGAATACTTTCTTGTGATACTGTGTGGTGGTGTCACTTTACAGATGTCCCTTCTAGGGATCACAGATCAGATTCCAGGGCTCACTACGGAGGTGAGTGGGAAGAACACCAATGAGCAAACATAGAAAAGTGACACTCCTAACTGAAAGCTGCCTTTAGAAGGCTTAGTTTTCTTTGTGTCTAGAATGCACTGAGAAGAAAGTGATCCTGTTTTTCTGCTCTCAACATAGCATCATCTTTACACAACAGTAACCAAGCAAGCCCAAGAAGATGAAAACACTGTGATGGCAGCTTCACAGATGCTTCGTAGAATAGCACGCTTAGTAAGAGCTTGGGCTTCCGAGGGAGGCTGCTGGGGTTGGCATCCTGGCGTTGCTTGCTCTCATTTTTTTCATTAGTGAGGATTACTTACATCTAGTTTTGTTGTAGAGGCTGTCCATCAGTTTATTTTTACAGGGATATTGGGGAGATTCAAACACTCTCTCCACAGCTACCATCTTCCCAGAATTCCCTTTGTTTATTTTTAAAAAAGAGAAAGTATCCTTATCATATATGTTCTTTCTTGCCTAAACATATCATGTTGATTATTTTAAGGAAACTTTTTGGGGGGATGAAGCTTGTTAACCATAAACAAAATGTTTAATAATATTTACACTTTTTATGTCATGAACTTATATGAGTGTGTGTGTGCGTGCATGTGCCCTTTCCAGCTAGATAAGAGTCTAGAGGCTTCAGCTGCCTGGACCATGGGACCTGGGGGACAGCAGGCCTTGGGGCCTTAGGACATCTTCTTCAGGTGGCAGAAGCCACAGTCAAGAGTGGCCTTGCTGTGCGGGGCTACATGGTCCCCAGCGTCAGGTTTAGGTACACATATGGTGGCTCTGTCTCTCTTAAATATTGAGGCAAGAGAATATATCATAAACTTTTGCATTTATTTATATTCTTTCACCTTGGAAGGGATTTAAAATGTTTGACTACAAAGGAGCTTCATTGAGCCATCATTTCATAGCTTATTCTAAGTTTAAATTTCTTTTTTCTTCCTTCTTCTTCTCCCCAAAACCCCCCAGTAAGTGGTTGTATCTTCTAGTTGTAGGTCCTTCTCGTTCTGCTATGTGGGACGCCTCCTCAGCATGGCTTGATGAGCAGTGCTAGGTCCACACCCAGGATCCCAACTGGCGAACCCTTGGGCCACCAAGGTACAGTGCATGAATGCAACCACTCAGCCACGGGACTGGCCCCTAAGTTTGGATTTCTGTTTACAAAAATATTGTAATAGATATATTACAACAGATATATTATAATCTGTAAACATGCATTATTTGGATGAAAATATCCCTGACATACTCTCTTGCCTTTGGAATAAAAGTAGCCAAATAGAAGGCAACAACAAAAAGTTTCACATACAAGGAAATAAAGATGATTATGAATTTGTAATAACAGAGAAAATCCAAGACTGATACTGCTATGGGAAGAGCTTATAAAATAGAAATCCAGTAGCATAAATCACCCATAAATGATCACACATTCTCAACATTATGGAGAGTTAGATTGGTACTTTCTTAGTTTTGCTGTTCTTAAAGCAGTAACAGAGGTAATTTTCTATTGAATTAAAAAAAACTGTAGGTACTTCGTCATGGATCATAGCACACTTTAATAATAAGGCCTATTATTGTTAACAGGGGGAGAGTGATTCTACAAGATGACAAACCTGATGCGTCCCTTGGTGCTCATTTCTAGTGGTTAAATGGGATTCAGTGAATTGTTAACAAACTGGTATAATTTTTAGAAATGTATTTTATTGCCACTTTTAAGAAAAAAATATTTCCATAAATTGAATTTCTAATATTTTAACCTTCTCCAATTCAAATATTATTATTTTGTCTGTAATTAATTCAAGAAAAAATGGGCAAGGTGGAAATGAGGTAGTTTTTGATGCATAACAGAGAAGAACCTACAATGATTAGAGCTATACTGAGATGGAATGCCATGCTTAAAAATATAGTGAGCTTCCTTTTATCAGAGGTGTTAAAAGAGTGCTAAGAAATGTATTTGTAGAAACGATTCAAGTATCTGATAGAGGCTTGGACAAGTTGCCTTTAATATTACATGGGAATCTGGAGTGCTGTCATCTCATGGCCCTGTGTGAATTAGTATCAAGGTAGTGTGTCTAGGACAGTGCAGTATGCTTTATCGCTATTAATATAATTGCAGAGTTAGGACTTTTTCCATAAGAGTAATACATGTAAAGAAAGATATTCACGTGGTAGAAAAAAAATATCAAGGAACAAAGAGAGTATTAAGCAAAAGTAAAATTATCTGTCCCTTATCCTTATTCCCACCTCCTAGATGCAGTCAAATTTAACCATCACCTTTTAATATTTTAGTTAACCAAAATCAGAATAATATGCTCATGTCTATAGTCTTTCTTTATTATATGTAGACACTATCTATTGTTTTCCTGCCAATAAAAGTAATGAATTGACCACCTTTCCCTGTCTCCCACTCCCAATTTTCGCATAAGTTGTTAGAATTTAGTTCTTCTATTTGCTACCTTCTGTTCCAGTTGTAACCTCTAATTAGTGCTCCATCATTTTTAAACAAATTTCACTCTCTACTTTTACACTTGAATAAATAAACACCTTAACTTCCCTCTTTTGACTTGTACACCATCGGAGTTTATAGTATTTGTATTCTATTCTGTTACCATAATTAATTCTCCTGTGCTTTGCCTATAGATTCTAAAAATTGAAATTCAGTAAACTCTGATTTTAATTTGGTATTTGTTTACGTATCACACATTGCAACTAAGTAGAGTGATTGGACTTGAAGAAAAAATTATGCTATCCTATGTGCCATTCAAAGGAGAATGTTGCAAATTTCAAGGTCAGATAGATTTATTTTATCCTTACAATTGCTCAAAATAAAGTTGCTCAAAATTGCTTGATTTGGGAGATTCAAGTTCCTTAACAAATATGCTAAAATTAAACATGTTTTTCTTCCTCATGGGAAGCAAATTAGATTGGAACTGAAAATCGCGTATTTTTTTAATATGTCAGAGTAAGATCTGTTTGCTCCCTTTTCAGAAGAAACTTCATGCATTTTTTAATGAGAGGCAAGAAGATAAGAAGTATGTGGAATTCATGTAAAACATCTTATTCTATCCAAACATTATGATTATGTTCTCTTTTAATTTTCTGTTAAAGAACACAGAGGGATCTGCATAGTGACACTATCTCAAATGAGGTCATAGAGCTGTGATTGGGTATCATCATGGCTCATAATTTATGTTCCAGGGAGAAATAAATATGCTCCATGGAATAAATTCTCCATTTTAACAGGGTTCCCTGTTGATCATACAAAGCTTTGTGACAAGTTGAGGGCTAATTCTTTGGCATCCCTTTAAGACCAAGTGAACCAGGCCATTTGGTAATTTCTCCCTAGATGACAAGGTGTCAAACAATACAGATAATGTTATAATGTTGTTTGGCATTTGTGACTGAAACTAGCATGTTCATTTACATCCATGTACTTCTCCAGTATGGTTGGTCATGAAACGTGGGGGAAAGTGATAGATGCCACTTCTAGGACAGGCCCCTAAAATGTCCTGCACATTCGATTTCCCCTATCAGTCATCTGAAAATCTAGAACTCTGAAACCACAAAACCACACAATGGAAGGAGCATGAGTCTCTGTGTCACTATTTGCGGGAAAGCACACAGCAGGGCCACTTCACCAGCATTCATCTGTGATAAAACCAAGAAATCAACTCCCATTGTGTTGAAAGTCGTGAGACTCCAGGGTTTATTACAATGGCATAAGCTAGCCTATTCTGATGTGTATTTATATCGCTGTTTTATGAAGAAACAGTGGTACACTCGACTGATCGCTGTTATCTTGTGTCTTGAAACTTCTATCATGTTTATTTTTAAAGAACTAAAATAAGGCACAGCTCAGAAAGGTTATACCCGATTTTAATACCAATTTAATTTGTGTCATATTTTGACCAAGCCTTCTTGTGGGATGTTTTCCTAGAGTTTGTAAAAGTTTTTCTTTTGTTATTGACAAAAATATATTATGATTTCTTCATCATATTGTTTTAATAATGCATCGTCTTAATCACAAAGCTTGTTTGATACAATTCACTTCCTGAAGACACACTTCTCTGACCTCTCTGGTTATAATTTGTAGGATTTCACTATAATTTAGGCCAATTGCTTTTTAATTTTTCTGTATCTGCTGCATAGCTGTTATTCCAACTTTTCTTTTCAAGGGTTAAATCCACACCATTCCTTACACATGACACTTTCTTTATTTTTGTGAGGAAGATTGGCCCTGAGCTAACATCTGTGCCAATCTTCCTCTATTTTATGTGGGATGCCACCACAGTGTGGCTTGATGAGCAGTGCTAGGTCCGTGCCCGGGATCCAAACCTGTGAACCCCAGGCCACCAAAGTGAAGCCTGTGAACTTAACCACTACACCACTGGGCTGGCCCCGAAGATTTCTTCTTTCAGTATTCCTTTTGCATTTTTCCAGAAAATATCCCCTAGTAATTTTTTTAGAAATTAATCAAAAAAGATAAACTGTTTGACTCCTTGTATTTCTAAAATTATCTTTAATTTCCATTCACAAATTATGAAGGGTTTGCATAGGTGCAGAATTCTGGGTTCAAAATAATTTCTTTTAAATCTCTGACAACACTATTCTACTGCCTTCTAGAATGCACCGCTGCTAATCACTCATCTATTATAGTCTAAGTTTCCTTCCTTTGGAGGTAGCCTGCTCTTGTTCTCGTGAAGCTTTTCAGATCCTCTCTTTAGGGTTGCATTCTACAATTTCAAAATGATGTAGCTGGTGTTGGGTAATTAGAAGTTTATTCTGCTTGGCACTTGTTAGGTTCTTTTGATCTGAAACTTCCTTTCTTCATCTCTGGAAAATTCTCTTATTTTTCTTGGATCATTTCCTTTTCACCATTTTCTCAGTCTGCGTTTTAGCCCCATCACCCTCCAAAACATCTCCTATATATGTGTTTAATATCCTGCTTTGATGTTTCATATCCCATTTTCTTTTTCTATAAACCCATGCTGGTAACTATGATATGATACTGTCTCCCCTCAAAATACTTTTTTTTTTCTAAAGATTGGCACCTGAGCTAACAACTGTTGCCAATCTTCTTTTTTTTTGTTTTTTTCCTGTTTTATGCCCCCAAACCTCCCTTTACATAGTTGTATATCTTAGTTGCAGGTCCTTCTAGTTGTGGGATGTGGGACACCGCCTCAACGTGGCCTGATGAGCGGTGCCATGTCCATGTCCAGGATCTGAATCCTGGGCCGCCGCAGCAGAGCGCGCAAACTTAACCACTCGGCCACAGAGCCGGCCCCAAAATACTTTTTTCTTAAAATGAATATTGACATTCCTGCCTTTTCCCATTTCCAAGAATCACTGAGATTTTACCCTATCTTTTTAAGTATGTTTTAAAATATATACAAATACTACCTGTATGGCTATTTAAGTATACTTCATAAATAACTTTTTGAAATAGGTCAAATTAAATTGATTTTAGATTTTATCCTTTCATCTATTTTTATCACATTTTAACTTTTCTCTTTAGTACTCAAACATCACACTCTGAGCAAAAAGCAGGAGGGACATATATGTCTGTGGAGAAGTGTTCTGACACCACTGGATCATAAATCAGAACTTTCTGAAACTCATCAACTCTCTCAATCGGTTGATACTATAGAATGTATCATATGGTGAAGATCTGGAAGAAAATTGACCCTTAGATTCTATCCTTTTTCCTGGAAACTCCTACTGATTCTAGATTTTCAATATATGCTCTCAATATTCAGAGATTTCTAAGTGAAAACTTTTTCCACCTCCATGATTAGAGGAAGAATGAGATGAGATAAGCGTATCTCCTAGGTGACGTTGTTCAATCTTGGTATATACCTGCTTATGTTGTTTTTTGCATTTATGTCTTAGAGCTAAGTAATAAGTTTCTATGGGACTAGGAACATATTTTATAACCTTTGTATTTATGCATTTTCCTACAGTGTCTAGTTTCAAACGTATGTATGTATAGCTATATATATATATTGGGTAATCCTGGAAGGAAGAACCATTTGCTGGTCATCAATGCCAACAGGTGGTAAAAGGACTCCTGGGGATACCCTGTTTAGTGTTGGCTCAGTTTTTAGTTATATAGTGTAGTTTCAGGCTTACAGTGTGGTATTAGGTTCTATGATTCATGAACTGCTTGGGTTTTTATTGATTTCCACAGCATCATTCTCTCCACTCTTTCTTCCTTCCTGCAATATCTCTTTGGATTTTGAGAGCACCTGTCCACCATCTGGTCTCCATTGAGCCACATTCTTGGCCTGTTCCCTCTTTAACACTAATGATGGTCTCCAGCTTTTTTCTTGTCTACACTGCCACATCTGCATTTCTACAGTAGGTTTCATTAAAGCAAAAGGTCCTAAAATTCTACATGTATATTTTCACATAAATAGCTACAGTTATAAAAAATAATCACTCTTATATCCCCATTGGGCAATGTGAATGCTGTCTTAGAAGAGCAAAAATAGATTTTCCAAGAATCCCTTTGGCATTGACATTGCACATGGCTAGAAATTAGTAGTCAGTACTGTGGTGTAAGCAAGACACTTACACAGAAACAAAGAAACAGAAAAACGCTGGTATGTCAGGTCTTTATCATTTGTGAGTGTATGTGTGTACGTGTGTGTGCTTCCAAATGTCTCCCTCCTCTGATTGGAGGGGGCTTATGACGGTAGGTAGATGGATCTTCAACAAATATCGAAACAGATTCGCTACGAGCATGATTTGTGTTATTTCAAATCCATATTCAAGTTCAAGTTCATCTTATGATGAGTTTCTACTTTATGCTTCTATGAGATAAAATATGAATCATTAAGTAGAAAATGAAAGATGACATCATTTTCATCAGCTTATGCTTAAATGGGAATCTTATCCAGGTCAAGTTTCTCAGGGTCACAGACTCTAGAAGCACCTGTTTATTTATAACAGTGCAAGTGATAGGCAAAAGTAGAGTGAAGGCAGACTGTAAAACACTTATAATTTGAACTATTCGTTTTACTAATAGCTGATATTTAATCAAAAAACAATCCCATAATTGTTTAAAGCAGGAGTCTTTAGTACTTATTTGTTATAAAATACATGCACAACAGCCCTGGAAAAAAGAAACTCAAAGACTCTTATTTACATGCATTATAGATGAGAATATAAAACCTGTCTATAAATCAAGTTTTGAATTTTACTATAATTGTGCTTTTCAAAGTAGATAATTAAATTGCTATGTCTTTGGGAAAAGGTCAGCTTGTTGGGATAGCACAGATTAATCTCTCTAGGGCATTTGCTCTTAATAACCATGAATCGTTGTTTCATAAGCTTGAAGGCTTGGCACGATTCCATCCAGCCTAAAATACTTTGAAAATGACAGAAATTCACTAAGAAACTCTCTAATAGTTTTATTTAATCACCAATTAACCTGCATAAGCACCTTTGTGTCATCATCCAGCAGTTAACCTACACTATCATCAGATATTTGAGAAAATGAGAACATGAAGTCTCCGGGTTTCTTTGTTCATCCCTGGGTTTGGTTTGGCTCTCATGCCCTGAGCTAGAAGTAGAGGGCAAAAGATATGAACTCAAGTTCAGACAGAATAAAACCTCTAATTCTATAAATTATTACTGAGTACCTGTCATCTGATTTTGCATTTCTATTTTAATGTTCCTATGATGTACCCTTGTACAAATTATTAAGAATAATTTCTGGCACAACTTTTAAGAGAGTCCTAAAAGACCCTTTCTGAGATATAATGACAAAATGTATGTCTATACAAGTAAAATTAAAATGCTTTATTGAGAAAATGTCAGTGTGAAACCCTCTATTGAGGAAAACAACCCGGCTAATTTGATCCTGAATTATCCAACATGAATATTTTCATGTTGGTGGAATTATCCAATATCTCATTCACATAGCCTATGAGAAAAAAGAACAAATTGATAAATTATAAGTGAAATACGCTGTTTTTTCTAAAGCATAGTTGTTAGAGACATAAATATAATTTATGCACGTTTTAAAATTGTGAGTCTAAATTTTGCTAAATTCTATCAATATACTCTTAAATTACTAATAGGATATCTGAATCCCATTGGAACAAAAAAAGCTTTTTCATATGGTGATTATTAGTGTATGTTGTATGATTATTTTTCAAAAGCTTATTTAATGGAACTGTATCTCCTTTGCTTAAAATAAGGGCTCTATCCTAACATGAATACCTGTTTCCAGATTGTCTTCCTGGACATTAAGCACTTGTGCTTTCTAGTAAAATTCTCTGACAACTCTGGGATGTTAAAGAAGATTATCTTTGTTTTGATATTTGAAGAAAGGAGTCTTCTCATCCTAATGCCTTCAATATGTGTGCTGGTATGAAGGGTTTGGACTTCTAACTGAAACATCTTTAATATCTTTGAATGGCGGCATTTCAGGAGAAGCAGCAAAAATGGAGACTATTTTCTAGGAGAAAAATCACATTTTTTTGAATTAGTTTTAACCAACAAGGTTTATAACAACAACAAAAATATACTTGTAATTGCTTTCTTCTCTGGGTTAGTAAGGGCTCCTTTCTTGGTACACTTAAATCATATTTTAATCTTGAAAATAATTTTGTTAACTAGTTTTGATTTAATCATCTTTCTCAGAAAACATTGACTATTGAGCATGGTATGTTATCAAAATTCAAAAGCGAAGGGGACTATCATTGTTATATGATGATATTAACTCGAAAACATTTACTATTTAGTAAATTGTTGCCTGGTAGAACATCCGTTTAGAACCAGCAAAATATCCATGGGACAATGTATAGACTATTAGTTTTTTTATCAGCAATAGTTCAGTTCCTCACCATTTAATATTTAATATATTTTATTATTATTAATGAGCCCTTCCTTTTATCACTTGCTGACAGAAGGATTTTTTTAAGTTGACATTTATTACCTTTTAAAACTGATTTTCTTTGTCAATTGCCAGCTTTTTGCAAGATATTCTAAATAAATGTGAGAGCAGTTTAAGCATCAATATATGAAGCCAATTGACAGAAATTCTAGCTGCAAATAAATTGCTGAGTCATATTTTTAACCTATTTACCAGAATCCTAAACACTGCTGAGTAATATTTCCATAGTCTTCTCTTAGTATATATGTCTTTCTGCAATTAGTAAAGGACATTTATTCTGCATCTCACCTTTAGTAACCTCCAGAAATCTGTCGATGCATCAAAAGGAGTGTTTCTAAAATAAAATGATGATAATTTCCAATGGGCTTACAAGTCACATGTGTCACCTGTGTATTATTAAAATGTACAAAAGAATTCCAACTTTTGAGAAGGTTTTTACATTTTATGATCAACTATATAAATGTGCTTGACTTTAATGTTAAGAATAGTTTTGAAGAATTCTCACTTTTGTTCATTGTTTGTTTAATGAACTGAATTGTTACATTTATTCTAGTCTATAACTTATAACAATGTGGTAAAAAGTTACTACACCTCAAGGCTGTTTGGATCTGAAATTAATTTTATTTCTCTGCTAGATCATTTAATATTAATTCCTTTAAATCTCCCCACCCTGTTCCAGGTCATTTGTTCCATTTACCATTAGTAAACCCATTAGCCCAAAGAATTATTGTTTAAAATGTGTTTTCATGGATGATAGCAATCCGTAAAATCATTTGTTCATTGTTATGTCCAAAATTCAGTTATTACCATTGAGGTAATCACTCTAGCTTTAATTATGCTGCCTACAAAGGCTTACAACAGCTTTGATTCTGAACAGAACATTCCTTAAAGCAATTCACCTCAAACTATTAAACTAAGAAATTAATGGCTCTGTCTACTGCGGCTGTTTCTGGCAGATTACTTGAATAAGATAAAGTTTTGTGTAAAGCACATTCTTTTTCCTTTGTCCTTGGCTTGCAATCTATCATGAAGTTTGATGACCTTTCCCCAACTCATCATTCTGGTCAAACTTTGCCTCTTGTACTAGCCGCTTCCTATGGTGTGCATTTTAGTTCTTGAGTGTATGTGTGTGTCTCTGTATCTGTATAGGGTAGAGAGGTTGTTACACGAAGAATAGTGTCTTCGGGAGTTACATGATAACACTAAAGAGTACAGGTTTAGTAAAAGAAAAATAAACTAACTTTTTGCCCCTGGCTTTTAACCTTGCCTCTCTGACACACACCGAGAACTCACCTAGCCCTCTTTGCCTGATCGGCCCCAGAAGAACTTGCTTCTAGAAAGGAATTTGATGAATTCATTCACACTGAGATGTAAAGGAAGGGTTCAAATATTGCTAAAGACAGGCTCTTATAATGTTTTCAAAGAAATACCACTATAATTGTACAAATTTATGCTTAAGTAGTAGATTAGTATTGCTTCTCAAAAATAATAACAATGATAGTCAAAATAAATAGTTCCTATTGAGAAATACATGGGCAAGACGGTTCTATGGCTCTTACATACATTATTTCTTTTATTTAATAATAATTTTTTGAGATGGGTAATGTTATTATTTTTGTTTTGCATTCATGCATCCTTAAAGAAGTGTCCCTGAAATTCCTGAAATCGCATTGCTGAGGCAATTAGTAAAATCTTTTAAAGCACCTAATCATTATAGTAGTTCTTGTCCTCATAATTCATACTAAGTATTTAAAAAAATATTCCACAGAGAATACATGCATACTATCACTTATAAATCTTAAAATATAATAACACCTATAAACTCTGGGGGAAACCTCCCACTATTTGAAGACACTGGAGAACAAATAAAGTAGACAGAAATAGTGTGAGAGTCTGCTCCTGGAGGAAGGCATAGGATGAGTCCAGCAGATGTGTAGTTGACGTCCCAAAAAGAAAGAAGATAAATAATAGACAAAAAAATAAATTTAAGAAATAAAGGCAAAAATTTCCTCAAAGTTGGCAAAAGTCAAACTGCTGAAAACTAAACAGAAAGAGAAAAATTTGAAATTAGCCAGAGAAAAAAATGATGCATTACAAATAGGTGACCCAAAATACAAATTACCGGATACTCTTCATGAGAAATAACGAAAGGCATAAGATAGTGAAAAGACACTTAAAAGTGCTGAGAGAAAAAGTTGTCAACTTCTGTTGAAAAGACATTTAAGAAGGAAAATGAGATACAGACTTTCATAGACAAAGCATAAAGTAAGGTAATTCATCATCAGAATAACTGTACTACAAGAAATGCTATAGAAAATTCTTTAGTCTAGAGGGCAGGTATATTATATTGAAACCCAGGTCTTTGGGAGGGAACGAAATCACCAAAAATAGTAAATATGAGGGTAAATATTAAATATACATTTTTCCTCTTGATGTATTTAAAAAATATAACTTGAAAAATATAAATTTGTATTGTGCGGTTTATGTAACAGTAACACATAGGACAACTGAGCAGAAAGGATGGAGACGATGAGGTAAGGAGGCCTACATGGCTATGAGTTTCTTAAATTTTAAGTGAAGTGGTACAATTTTAACACTAAGTGAAATGTTGAAGATACATATTGTAATTCCTAGAGCAACCACTAAAACATTTCACAGACAGTTAGCTAAAATCAAATAGTTAAATAAAAAGAATTCTAAAAAATGCAATTAACACAAATGGCAGAAAATCTTAGATGAAATGAACAAATTCCTTGAAAAATCAACATACCAAAGCTTCTACAAAATTAGTGGAAAACTTTAATATCCTTACATATTAAGGAAACTATTTATCAAAGACTTTTTCACAAAGGACTGCAGCCCCAGGATTCACTGGTGAGTTCTATTAAACATTTAATGGAAACATAATACAAATCTTACACAAACTGTTTTAGAAAATTAAGTAGAAAACATTTCCAATTTGTTTAATAAAACAATAACTTCTTTGATAACAAAATTGGACAAAGTTATTACAAGGAAAGAAAACTACAGACCAATATCCCCCATCAACATAGATGTAAAAATTCTCTACAAAGTATGAGCAAATCAAATTCACCAATACATATTAAATCAACATAATGACCAAGAGGGTAACCATCCCAGGAACGCAGAGTTGGTTTAACAGTGAAAAAAGTCAGTGGAGAAGTGGAACCCATGCTTCTCTTACCACCGCCAACTTTTATGTCATGGATAACCTGTGGGAGAAGCTGGCATCGTTTACCCAGAACTGCATAAGCAGTTGGCCTAGAATTCAGAAAAGCTGAAGGAAAAGATCCCCTGAAATGGAGGAATTATAGGACTCATTGCTGCCCATACCCACAAAGTGAGCTAGCAGATAAAAAAAAAAGTCAATGTAACTTACCACATCATCAGAAATAAGAGAAAAATCATATGATCACTTCATCATATGAAGAAAAAGCCTTTGAAACTATTCAATGTCCATTCACCATAAAAGCTCTCAGAAAATAAGAATAGAAAGGAACATCTTCAATTTGATGGAAGGAATATACAGAATACATACAACTAACATAATACTTAAAGGTCAAAGACTAACCACTTATTCCATAAGATCAAGAATGAGAGGGGCCAGCCCAGTGGTTCAGTGGTTAAGTTCTCATGTTCCGATTTGGCATCCCAGGGTTTGCCAGTTCAGATCCTGGGTGCGGACATGGCACCGCTTGGCAAGCCATGCTGTGGTAGGCATCCCACATATAAAGTGGAGGAAGACGGGCATGGATGTTAGTTCAGGCCAGTCTTCCTCAGCAAAAAGAGGAGGATTTGTAGCAGTTAGCTCAGGGCTAAACTTCCTCAAAAAAAAAAAAAAAAGAATGAGACAAGCATGTCTGCTTGTACCATTTATATTCAATATTGTATTGGATGTCCTTCCCAATGCAATAAAACAGGACAAAGAAATAAAAGACCGATCAGAAAGGAGGTAGTAAAACACTCTATTCACAGATGATATGATTTTTTTTAATGTAGAATATGTTAAGATATCTATAAAACAAACACTAGAACTAATAAGTGAATTTAGTAAAGTCACGGGATACAAGGTCAGCATAAAATTAATTGTATTTATAAATACTAGCAACAAACAATTGGAAAATAAAGGTGAAAATTTAAAAAACCCTGCATTCACGGTAAGATAAAAAGACAAAATATTAAGACTAAATTAACAAAAGAAGTGCAATGTTTTTACACTGAACACTACAAAACATTATTGACAAAAATTAAAGGACATTTAAATAAAAGAGATATACAATGTTTATGGATTAGAAGACTCAATATTGTTAAGATGTCACTTCTCCCAAAGTTAAACTAGGTTTGATGCAATCTAATCTTGATCCCATCAGGCTTTTTTGTAGAAATTTACAAGGTGATTCCAAAACATGTAGAAATAAAAAGGACCTAGACTATCCTAAATACTTTTGTGAAAGAATGGCAAAGTTGGATGACTTAGACTAAGACTATAAATCAACAGTAGACAATAAAGTGTAGTACTGGTCTAAAGATAAACAAGATCAATTGAACAGAATAGAAAGCCAAGAAATAGCCCTCTCTTCAATAATTTTCAATTAATTCAATTAATTTTTGACAAAGGAGCTAAAATAATCTAATGGGGAAAGGATATCCATAAAGAAAAAACAAAAACAATTCAAATTCAAACTCACACCATACATAGAAATTAATTTAAGATGAACCATAGACTTGAATGCAAAAGTGAAAACTGTAAAGCTAAATCTATGCAACATAGGGGAAAATTTTTGTGACTTAGGGTAAGGTTTACAATAGAGGGCACAGAAAACAGTAATCATAACAGAAAAAAGATAAATTAAACTTCATCAAAATGTAAAACTTTTGCTCATTAAAAGATTCTCTTAAGAGCTAAACTATAGACTGAGAGCAAATATTCACAAACATATTATCTGTCAAAAGATTGGTATCTAGAGTTCATAATAACATCTTATCATTCAATAATAAAATATCAAACAATATAAATTGACAAAATATTTGAACAGACATCACATAAAGGAAGGCACATAAATGGCCATAAGCATGTGAAAAAGTGCTCAAAATCTTTAGTTATCAAGGAAATGAAAATTAAAACCACAGTGGATACCATTACACAGCCACTGGAAGAATTAAAATTTAAAAAATGGAAACATAAATTTTTTTTTTTTGCTAAGGAAGATTCACCCTGAGCTAACATCTGTTGCCAACCGTCCTCCTTTTGCTTGAGGAAGATTCACCCTGAGCCAATATCCATGCCAATCTTCCTCTATTTTGCATGTGAGTTACTACCATTGCATGGCTGCTGAGAGCTGTGCAGGTCTGCACCTGGGAACCAAACCCAGGTCACCAAAGTACAGTGCATTGAACTCAACCACTAAACCATGGGGCCAGCTCCAAAACTTCAAATTTTGTTGAGGCTGGTGAGAAACTAGAATTCTAGTACATTATTTGTGGTATTATGACATTGTACAACTACCTTTGGCAATTTCTTATAAAACTAAACATATACCTTCTCTATGACTCTTTCGAATTTCTGGGCTAGGAGGAATGGTTAGTATAGCTCTTACTTTTCATTACTGGTTTAGAATACATTTTCATTACTGCTGTTCCTCAAAACTTCCTCTTTTGGAGTCCATGATGTCCTCTACATCCCTTCATCTCTAAATCCTGTGGCTTTCCTTTACTGCTGCTCAGATGTACCTTGATGAGTTCACTGACAACTTTTCTTCCTCAGATTATTTTATGCCTTTCTACTTAGTGCTTTTATTGACTACTTTCACAACCTCAACGGCACCCCGGCACCAACGTTCCTTGACCTTCTCAACCGTAGCGACTTATAATTAAAGAGTTGCCCTCTGGCTTGCCTGCAGTTGGAACTTGAATTATTTTTCTGTCATCTATAGTTTTTAATTCTCTCTATTTTCTACTTTCACATCTGCTCTAAGGCTTTTTGATTCTTTGCTCTCACTGTGACCTCTGATCCTTCAGCACCTGCTCATTTTCCTGGTCTTTTTCTTTTTTCACTTATTGGGACCTAGCACTGGCCTTGAAACTGGAGCCCTCCCATAAATGTTTATTAAACTGAATTGAATCCACCCACCTCTCTGGTTTGACTGCATACTGTGACCTGTCATCTCAAGATCCCCTTTAAGGCACCCTAGAATCACTCATCCCCTTGACCTGTACTATATTCCTGAACCCTTAATCACACGTACCTGTGGTTTCCTCTGTTCTCTCTTCCACCTTTTTGAAAGTTGACGTATGAAGTCTATACATGTGATTGATTACATATAATAGTTACTACAACTTAGTTCAGAGAGCCTTAGCTGTACCTCAACAGTCCTTATATTCATCTTGTGTTCTATTTTCATTTTATCTTCTACAGTAGCTATTTTAATATTTTTTAATTTCTTCAAACCTCTTATTCCCATCCCCTTTCTTTTCTGAGGAAAATGACTCTACCGTTTTCCAGCATTAATACTTCAATGCTTGATCCCTTTTCATCCTGGCTTCTACAAAAGACAAGTTTTATCAATAATTCTCTCCCACCCCGCCTAATGCATTTTCAATATTGTTTGTATTGAAGCTCCTTTCCCTCTTGCTATAAGGTTACTCAGATCCCTTCTCTCAAAAAACAAGTACTCCTTTATCCTTCATAAAAAAAATTTCTCTCGGCTGCCCCATGGCCCAGTGGTTAAGTTCGTGTGCTCCGCTTTGGCAGCCCAGGGTTTCACTGTTTCAGATCCTGGGCACAGAACTGGGACTGCTCATCAAGCCATACTGAGGCAATGTCCCACATAGAACAACCAGAAGGACCTACAACTAAAATCTATGACTATGTACTGGAGGGTTTTTGGGAGAAGAAGAAAGAGAAAAATAATTGGCAACAGATGTTAGCTCAGGTGCCAATCTTAAAAACAAAAAATTTCTCTGTGGTCCCCCACACACTGTAATCTCTAATGAGTTAAAAGGCAAGTCTGCACTCACAACTTCTATTTCTTCAACAATTGTAAATTCTTAGCCCCTTAACCACTTAACCACTTAAGTCCCATCATTTGTGGTAACTGCTTTCAGGAAAACCATTTATGATCTTTTCACCGAAATCAATATTTTGTTCCCCCAGTTTTCTTCCTCATTGAACCACTAAGGCATTTGATACTCTTACCCCCTATCTCAAAACTTTATCTTTGACATGGCTTCTGTACTTGGATTCCATTTTTTTCTTGTGTTTTGTTCTTAAACATCTTCACTGGTATTTATTTCCTTTTCCAATTCCTTCTCAAATTTCTATTCCATCTTGCTCTTCTTTTCAAAAGGGTTAATGGCTAGCCATGGCAATTGGGCTCACTTAGTTCAAACACCTCTCTCTAAAAATAAGTGAAGTTTGGTGCTCTCCACTTTGGCGGCCTGGGTTCAGTTCCTGGGTGCAGACCTACACCATTCATTGGCAGCCATGCTGTAGTGGCAACCCACATACAAAATAGAGGAAGATTGGCATAGATGTTAGCTCAGGGGGAATCTCCCTTGGCAAAAATAAAATAAATAAATGAAGTTCTTTTAACAAATAACTTACTTAAAATGCAGGAAGAAATCAATTGAGGTTTTAAATAAATTATATTCTGTTTGCTGCTGGTGAATTTAATCTCTTTCTCTCTCCTCTATACACACACACATGACAATAGAAATTGAGCAAATTATATGTTATATTTGGCCATAACAGCCAAGTAATTCAACTGTTGACAATATATTTGCCCCAGATTGGTAGTGGTGAGGTCCTTCTTTACTGGTATCTGGGTCCCAGTTTTTTCTACCTTCATTTTCCATTATCCTGTTAGCTATATCTATACCATTTTGAATAGATGTGAATCCCACTTCTGGGATTCATAAATTATACCTCCTTTAGAGCTCTCTCTTAGAAATTTCTAGAAATTCAATGCATAAAACAGAAGCTTTTTCTCTGAAAGCTCAACAACTATACTTCTAGTAGGATAACTATTTCTGTTTGTAATTGCTATTGCACAAGTCCAAGAAATTTCTTCACTGTGGTTTGCCATCTCTCACTTCCAAATCTTCCCTGGTGGTAGGAGCTAAAATTAAAGCTGTCTACTCTGAGCAAATGCTGCCTCACTTGCTGTTTGCCAACAATATGAGGATTAAACTATAATCAAGTTATTTCTGCTCAGTGAATCAGATTTGCTCCCATCAATTCACCAGATCAACTCTAAATTCTTCCTCAAAGTTTTCAAAGTTCTCCATAAACTTGACCAAACTTATGTATCAGTCTGATTATTCCAACACACAGTGCTCCCTTCACCACATAGATTGCACTGTCCCTGACACAGCATGGCGCTCCCTGTCAGCACACCCTCTTGAACGGGGTTTACTTCACCTCAGCAGCCCCTCCCTCTCGCCGGCACCATTATTCATCCTATGTATTATTCATGGCCGAACTCAAGTCCCAACTCATCAAAGAACCATTCCCCAATTATTATACCTCTTTTGTCTTCCCTTTCCCTGGTAACATTTACTCTGCACCACCACTGAGTATTTGGTCAGAAATATTATATTTGTTTTTATTTTAAACTACTGTGTAAAATTCCTGCTGTCAGGTGCTTTATTAAATAAAAATATTTATTGACAGAAGGGAAGTAGACTTATGTTTCAATTGCACATTTACAGTACCTGAAATATTATATATTCAGAGAGTTTGCTGGGTGCCAGATGCTACCCTAAATTTATTTAATCCTCACAACCACGCTCTGCAGTTGTTGTTATTAAATCCACTTAATAAATGAGAGCTGAGGTTGAGAGAGGTTAAATCTCCAAGGTCAGATAGCTAATCAAAACCAGCTATGTTTGATTGCAAAGCCCATAATCCTTCCATTATACCTGGAAGATTTCAAATACTTGCAAAATGATTGTTTTAAATGAAAAGATCGAATTGGTTTAATATGAAGTCAAGTATTTACATGTAAATATTCTGCCAAACTTTGAGTCTGTACTCTGGAAAGGATCCTCCTTCTTCTGATATTCTTTTATTGGCAATGAATATCTTTCCTGGCCTATTCTAGTCCTGCCCCAAAGTGTCATTTCAACCTGTGAAGATTCACATAATTGAAGTTCAGGTTTGTATTATTTAATTAAAAAACCTAAGAAACTGCCAAGAGTATTGGAAAACTTTTATCTCATGATGACAAGCTGCAGAGTATTAAAACTAGAACATCTTGAAAATCTGCTGGTATTGTTTGGATGATGAACCAATTATTGGTGTTTTAGAAATAAAGTCTTTTTAAAGGGAACATTACAATATTTACCTCAGAGAAATGTTGTGAAAAATAGCAAATAGGAATAAGGTTAAAAGAAGTCACATAAAAACTTCCAACTGTACTTTGTGCAAACAAAAGACATTCTCACACTTATGGTGAAGAAAAAAAATTGAGAGAACTTCACAAGACAAAAATGTATCATGTAAGCAGAAAAACTGGGTCAGGGAGGCGGTATTTCTTTTACTGCATCAGATCTAATGATTCCTGAGAAATATATTTGGGAGAAAAACCAGGCAGAATAGAAATAGTTTGGCCATGGAGTTATTAGGTCAAAAACCTTCAAAGATAATCAGATTATGTCAGTATATCTGAATGACATTTTAACTCCAGAATGTTAAAGGAAAGTGCACTGGATGAACAAAGAATTTAGAACTTTCTGGAGACTGTATTAAGCTGAGAAACCCCAGGAGTCTGTCGTTTTCTAAGAAAGGTTGATATCATTAGGCAATGCCATCAGAGCTTTTAAAGAGAATGAACTCTGCTTCTCTTTCCTGTTAACGGCTTATCTCTTGTGTTATTAGTGAATCAGCTTGAATGTTCTTTTCCTAGCCCTGGTTAAGGATCTTGAGGGGACTGTATGAATGTTTCTTGCTTTGTTTGGAAACATCCCAGATAGGAACGCCTATGGGGTCTTCCAGTACCTGGAACATTTGCCTCAAGCTCAGGACCAAGGCACATCACCAGATCCCCTTCTCTGTTCTGTCTCCAATGACATTCACAGCAATCCAGACACAGGGAGCTGTTTATATCCATCATCCTTTATTATTCTATTGGCTGCAGGAGATTTTTTTTTTTTTTTAAACAGACGAGAGGGCCTCCAGTTTGGAAAAGAGAAGAAAAGCAACTTAGCTGATACAAGGGACTTTGAGGTGAACAAGAACTTTCTATATGAGAATAAAGAAAGAAACATGACAGAGATGACAAAAAGACATATCTTTCTGTCAACAGTCTTACTTTAGTTCCGCTGAGATCCATTAGCAGCTGTGAAGTGTGAAAATTAGGAGCTAAAGCACAGATGATATTTTAAGGCTGAGAATGCAGTAAGCTTTCACATTTCCTTATCACGTCCCCTTTTATTCCATCAAACATGTTATTCACTCTATTTTTTAATGATTTCTCAGCAGATTCAAATATTGCCTCAGAAGTCTGAGGAGGGAATGACCTGGTTCGGAGTGATAGCATCAAGGGCCTATTTCCCAAGAGAATCTTTCAAGGGGACCAGGAAGGAAGCAGATGTTTTCCATCAACGACTGATGCTAGAGAGCTACCATTACTCCCTTCTTAACCACATGCTTTAGGCTGTAATCATGTACTCCCTTCTTCTGCCTTCATAGACGCAGCAGCATGTCATAATTCAAATCCTGTCTTGTTGACACAGCTTGCTTCAGCTGTTCACATAGCAAATTGTTTGTTCACTGAAACCAAAGACACAGCAGCTCTTTGTGGAGTGACTAAAAGGAGCCGTAGATTTCTGGATGATGTTTGTAGTCAAGTATACTGCTGTGTGGAAGTCTAGAAACATCACACAAATATGTTTACACTCTTTCAGTCGCAGCTACATATGGGGTGTTTCCATCACTGCTACTCATATAACACACATTAGCTAAAACAGGGCTGGTGCCTTATTTGGGGATCCTCAGACCACTACCAAAGCAACTTAATCAAATTCCTATCAGTGCCAAAAATGTAGCTTTTCTTTTTTTAAATTGAGGTAACATTGGTTTATAACGTTACATAAATTTCAGGTGTATATCATTATATTTAGGTGTCCATGTAGACTACATCATGTTCACCTGCCAAACACTAATTACTATCCATCACTGTACACATGTGCCCTAACACCCCTTTTTCCCTCCCCTGCCTTCTCCTCTGATAAACACCAATAAAATTGCTATGTATCTGTTTGTTGTTGTTATTGTTTTTGTTTTTATCTTCTACTTATGAGTGAAATCACACAATATTTAACTTTCTCCATCTGACTTATTTTGCTTAGCATAATACCCTCAAGTTTCAGAATAGCTCAGTTGGGAAAGCGTTAGACTGACAATGTAAACTTTTCAAATGAAGGAACAAAAGTGAAAGGCAAAAGCAACAAGGACTACTATTGGCAGACAAAATCAACCTCTTATTAAAGCATTGTCAATCATAATATATCATTGGCATTGCCTTTGAGTAAACAGAATATTTCTTGTATCGTATATGTTTTCTTATTCCTAGAGGCAACATATTCAAGACATTGACTGCCCATTATATTGTTTTGTTTTGGATATTGACCCCATAATATGAGGTTGGTAATAATAATGTGTAGTAAGCTCAGGGCAGCAAGGCTTGGTGGACAGAGAACTGACAGAGAAATTCTTATGCCTGGGCTTGTCCAGCTATGCAAATTATGTAATCTGAATAAATTCCCTGTAAGACTCAGTTTTCTTATCTATAAAGTAAGATCTAAGTATCTCAAAAGCTCATTTAAGTTTTTAAAATCCATTTTATCTAGATTAATGCTTGGTAATCACAGTTGCAAATCAGTCCAATTGCAGTCTAATCATCTTTCCAAATGATTACAAATACTTTTCAAAGACAAAGTCCATATGCCTACTTTTCTCTGTTCTTCTAAAGGTTATGTGTTCTCAGAGAAAATTTTCCCATGAAAAATGGGCAATTTTGCACAATCAGCTCACTCTTTCTTTCATTCCCCTCTGATTGTTCATGTCCAGCCCTCTACGCATTTTCTGGTTGGTATCTTTGGTCTTTGGTCTACCTGCCAATGCCTTCTGTCCTCCCCTGCCCAACTCCTTCACATCACGGCCAGAATCGTCCTTAAAAAACGACTTCATTATCCCATTCCTCTTTCCCAGGGTATGTGATACTTCTGTGTTGTCTGTCAAATCAAGTCTAAATAATTTGCTTTAGCTTTCAAGACCTTCATATTTTTATGATTAAATTTTATAAATGCCCCAGAATTATCCACCAGAACCAGGTCAGTTTCCTCACTGACTGAGCTGTATCACTTTCATTGCTCTGTGGTCCTTTTTTACCCCTCATGTCATTTACATGCCTTGAATTTCTTTTCTGTTACACTTGACTTAACAGGGTTCTGCTCGTCCTTCAAAACCCAGCTTAGACTCCTCCAGGGTGCCTTCTACTAGAATCTCAGAAGGCTCTCCAGTTTCTCTTACCTCTCCGTGTATGAATAGTCAAAATGGCATTTTAGGGTCTCAAATGTTAGTGCTTCTCCTTCCCAAGCAAATTTGGAACCAAATGAGAAAAATGGAGCTTGAAATATCATCTTTATCATAAGGAAAGTTTGACTTGGAAGTTGTGACCAATGTAGAGCTAAGGCTGCAGGTAGTTTGACATTCATTATTTCTGCCCAAAGTTGGACAACCACACCTTACAGCCTGGCAGATTGCTTCCTAGAGCACATGCTCCCTGCCAGCAGGCAGATGGAACAAGACAAGGAAGAGAAGGCTGAGCAACTTTCACTAAATTCTCCACTCAGGTGAGCCTCTCCTCTTCCCCTGGGGTCATAGAGAAGCTGTCGATATACTCTATGTGGAATTACACTGCACAGAAACTCAATGCATCTACTTCTTGGTCAATACAAAAGATCGCATACATATTGGCTTTGTTAGTGATTTACATCTATTAAACTTCTCCCCAATTAGATTCCAAGCCATTACAGGACAAGGACCACTATCTGTATTTCTTTTTCATCCCTCATAAAATGCTAAGCACATAACATTTGCTCAAAATTAATTGTTGGGCCAGCCCCAGCGGCCTAGTGTTAAGTTCGGTGCATTCCACTTCTGCGGACCAGGTTCAGTTCCCAGTGTGGACCTACACCATTCATCTGTTAGTGGCCATGCTGTGGCAGCAGCTCACAAACAAAAAGAGGAAGATGGGCAACAGGTGTTAACTCAGGGCTAATCTCCCTCAGCAAAAAAGAAAAAAATTAATTCTTGCCTGATTGCTTAAGAAATTCAGCTATTCTTTTTTTCCCCAGTTTTGAGAAATAATTGACCCAGATCTCCATATAACTCAAGGCAAACAGCATGGTGGTTTGATCTACACATTTTGTGAAATGATTACCACAAAGGTTCAGCCAACATCCATCATCTCATATAGATACAATGAAAAGAAAAGAAAGAAAAAAGAAAATAAAATTTTCCTTGTGATGAGAACTCTTAGGATTTACTCTGTCAGCTATTCTTGTAATTTTTACAATTAAAATGTATATTCTGGATTTGTGTGCATGTTGAATGTGAACAAAAACAAGTATTGGTGGATGACAATAACCTTGAGAACAGTAATCATGTGCACTTCTAAGAGAAGGAAAAAAGAGTCACATACAGCGAATTTTTTTTGTTAAAGCAGATGGTTTTATTAAGAGTTGTAACTACTGAAGCTTGTTTTATTTCTGAAGGAGTGTAAATGAGCAGAGCTAACAGTAAAACAACAACAAACAAACAAAACTGCCATGTTTAATTAGCTCTTTGTGTCAAAGGAAGGGAAGTCAAACATTATACAATGTGTGTGTGTATATATATATTGTAAGGTATATATACACACACACATTGTATATACCTGTATTTACACATTACACATATGTACACATTATATGTGTATATAAACATTACATGTGTGTATACATGTATATATATTCATATATAGATAGATAGATAGATGACACAATTTTTCCTAAGTGACATTCTTTTTTCTTTGGAAAAAGGTGAAATTGTGTTTTGCTTTCAATGTTGTTTTTATCTATCTACTCAGGGATATTATAACCAACTACAGCCTGAACTGCCTGTTAGTAAGACATCCATGAGGTAGCAGCATATTGCATTCTAAGAAGCCATTCTCCAGAGGAAACTCAAGTCTCTTAAGTCCTCAGGCCTTTCTCATACATAATAAAGGAGTCTCTAGTGTGTTGATCTTCTGGCAAGTGTAACACAGTTTTAGGCTATCCTGTTGAGGAAGACAACATGAAATTCATTATCTATTGGTAATTGGGCACACATTGAGTGAAATATTATACAGTCAGATGGGGCAATGGGTGGGTTTTTTTCTTCGTTTGCCAGGGGGTTAGAATGCTGGTTATGGTAGGCCCAGTTAAGAGAGGTTAGGATTGTTTCCCATTTTTGGTCATTAGAAATAAAGTTGCTAGAAATATCTGCGTGCAGGTTTTTGATGAGCATAAGTTTTTATTTCTTGCTGGGAGTGGGAATGATAGGTCATAAGTTATAAGTTTAATTCTATAACAAATGACCAAACTGTGTCTTTTCCAAAGTGGCTGCATCACTTTCGCCTTCCTGTCAGCCGTGTGAGACAGTTCCACTTGCTCTATGACCTTGTCAGCACTTGCTATTGTCATTTTCTTTTCATTTCTTTGTTTTTTAAAAAGTCATTCTAATTAGTATGCAGTGGTATGACATTGTTGATCTAATTCCAATTTCCCTAATGAATTATGTTCAGCATTTTTTCGCATTCTTATTTACAACTATATATCTTCTATGGTAAAATGTCTCTTTAAATCTTTTGCCCATTTTTAAAAATTGGGATTTTTGTTTCCTTACTGTTGATTTAGAAAAATCATTATAAATTCTGGATATAATTCCTTTCAGATAAATCATCTGCAAGCATTTCTCACAGTCTATGGTTTGTGCTTTCATTCAATAGTGTCTTTGACAGAGCAAAAAGTTTAAATTTTGGTAAAACCCACTTTTTACTCAATTGTTTCTTTTATCGATCATACTTCTTTTGGATCATGTTTAAGGACTCCTTTCCTAATCCAAGGACACAAGCATATTTTTATATGTGTTCTTGTGGAAGTTTTATAGTTTGAGGTTTTACATTTAAGTCTATGATACAGCTTAATTTAATTTTTGCATAACGTGTGAGGTATGGGTCAACTTTTTGTTTTGTGCTGTTTGCATATAGTCTGTTTCAACATCATTTGACGAAAAGACTATCCTTTCTCCATTCAACTACCTTTGCAATTTTGTCAAAGATTAATTTACTATATTTGCATGGGTCTAGTCCTTGACTCTCTATTCTATTCAATTGATACATGTTTATTTCTGTCAATAGTACACTACCTTTTGTTTTACTGTAGATTTAAAGAAAGCCTTGAAAGGAAGTAATGTGAATTCTCCAAGTTTTTCTTTTATAAAATTGTTTTTGGCTATCCTAATTCCTTTCCTTTCCATACAAATTCTAGAATCAGCTTGTCAACGTCTATAAAAGTCCTGTTTGGACTTTTATTGAGATGGCATTAAATTCCAACTTGACAAGTATTAACATCTTAACACTATGAAGTCTTCTAATCCATGATCATTGTATAACTTTCTCTTCCTTTTGGTTTTCTTTGCTTTCTTTTATTGTTTTTCCTTTTATTTTTTTGTAGTGTTCAGTGTACTGATTCTGCAGATATCTTGATAGGTTTTTCTAAGTATTTCATATTTTTTTGGTGCTATTGTAAATTCTATTTTTTTTCAGTTTGAATTCCAATTGTTCATTGCTACTATGGAGAAATACAGTTTATTTCTTAATATATTGACCTTGTATACTGCAATTTTGTATACTGCTAAACTCACAACTTTAAGACTTTTTTGTAGACTCTTTGGACTATATACATGTACAATCATATTGCTTATAAATAGAGAATGTTTTGATTACTCTTTTCCAATCTGGATGACTTTATTTTCCTTTGTTGCTTTACTTCACTGTCTACAACTTGTAACATGATGTTGACTAGGTGTGGTGGCAGCACACATCCTTGCCTTGTTCCGCATCATGAGGGGGAGAAATAAGTCATAAATATGATATTGGCTGCAGGTCTTTTGCAGAAACTCTTTATCAATTTGAGGAGGTCCTTTCTATTTCTAGTTGGCCGAGAGTTTTTATCATTAGTGGAATGTGGAATATTGTCAAATGCTTTTTCTACATTTATTGAAATAGTCATAGTTCCTCTTATTTACTCTATTAATATGATGAAGTACATTGATTGATATTCAAATATTAAAACAATCTTGCATTCACAGAATAAACCTTGCTTGGTTGTGACATTTTATGCTTTACTTATATGTTGTTGGAATTGGTTTCATAATAATTTTGAATATTTTAATGGCTATATTTATAAATGATATCGGTCTGTAATTTTCTTTTCTTCTAATGTCTTTGATTTTGATATAAAGGTAACTATGGCCCATAAAATAATTTGGGAAGTGTTCCCTTCCCTCTATTTTCTAAAAGAGATTTCATAGAATCTGACTTTTTTCTTCCTAGAATGTTTGACAGACTTCACTAGTGAAACTATTTGTATCTGGAATTTTCTTTCATTGGAAGATTTATAGCTGCTAATCCAAATTTTTAATCATTGTAGAAATCTTCAGGCTATGTATTACCTTGGGTAAGGTTTGGCAGTTCATGTCTTTCAAAGAATTGGTTCGTTTCATCAAAGTATTTTTATGCTGTTTCCTTATTATCAATGTCCATGAATTCTATAATGAGAACTTCTTTTTCATTCCTAATATTGATATGTTTTGACTTTTCTCTTTTTCTTTTTGTGGTCAATCAGTCCAAGTTTATTTATGCTATGATCTTTTCAAAGAAGCAGCTTTTGGTTCAGTTGAATTTTTCTCTTGCTTTGATGTTTTCAGTTTCTTTTATTCTGCTTTTACCTTTATTAATTCTTTTCTTCATCTGCTTTAGGTGTAATTTGCTTTTGTTTTGTTTTTCCTGGTTTCTTGTGGAGGATCTCTAGCTTGCTGATTTGAGACTCTCATCTTTTCTATTATAAGCATTCAATACTATAAATTCCCTTTCACACATTGCTTTAATTGCATCCCATACATTTTGTTATGTTGTACTTTTATTTTCACTCAGTTCATAATACTTTTCAAATTCATTTAAATTTATTTAAACTTTTTGAGACTTCTTCTTTGATGCGTAGAAGTGTGATTTTCAAAAAAATTCCAAATACTTTGGAATTTTCCAGATATCTTTCTGTTATTGATTTCTAGGGTAATACTTTTATGGTCAGTTGAATTCTATTATGGACTGAAAACATACTTCGCAAGATATTTATATTTTTAATGTTTATTAGGGTATGTTTTATGGTACATAATATATAGATTTTGGTAAATATTCCAAGTGCACTTTAAAAATATGTATTTTACTATTCTTGGGTAGAGTATTCTATAAATGTTAAGGTGATGGATAGTACTGTTTAGGTTTTCTATATGTTTGCTGATTTTGTGTCTACTTATTCTGTCAATTATTGAAAGAATAGTATGGGAGTCTTAACTATATTTGTAGATTTAATCAATTTCTCTTTCAGTTCTATCAGCTTTTGCTTTATTTATTTTGAAATAATGCTATAAGGTGAATACACATTTACAACTGTTATGTTTTATTGGTCATTTTATCATTTTGTAACATTGTTCTTTGTCTAATTTTCTTATTTCTAAAGTCTACTTTGTCTGATATTAATATAGTTACTTCAGCTTTATTTTGAATTGTGATGGCATGGTATATCTTTTTCCATATTTTTAAACTATCTATATATTTAAAGTGTGTTGCCTGTAGAAAGCACATATATGTGTCTACCTTTTTTATCCACTCTGACAACCTCTGTCCTTTAATTGATGTGTTTAGAATCACTTATATTTAATGTAATTATAGATGTAGCTAGAATACAACCTATTTGGTAGCTATTTTCTATTTTTTTAACCTTTGCTTTATTTTTTCTCTTTTGTGCCTTCCTTGGTGATAATTGAGCAGTTTCTATGATTTTGTTTGATCTCCATTACTGGCCTATTAGTTTTACCTCTTTTTTAAAAAATTAAGTGGCTGTCCTAGTGTACACAGTGTACACTATTAGCTACCTAGAATCTACTTTCAATAATTTTACAACAGTATATTTCTAATTCCCCTCTCATTTTATGTGCTACTATTTTAATAGATTTTAATTTTGCATAAGATATAAGCAGAATGTATTGCTACTATTCTTACTTTGGACAGTTATCTTTCAAAGCAAGGAAAAGTGAAAAATGAATTTTAGTTTGCCTTCATTAATTTCAGTTCCAGTCCTATTTATTTTTTGTCTAGATTCAAGCTACTATCTGATATTATATTCCTTCTGTCTAAAAAATTTTCTTTAATATTTTTTTGTAGTACAAGACTACTGGCAATAAATTTTCTCAGTTTTGATTTGCCTCAGAACATCTTTATTTCTCCTTCATTCAGGAGAAATAATCTTGCCCAGTATAGATTTTTTGCTTCTCAGTTTTTCTTTCAGCACTTAAAAGATGCCACATTATGGTGCTCTGATTTGCATCGTTACTGAAGTCTTCTTTACTTCTCAGCTTTGTTTCTTTTTACGTATTGTGTTTTTTCCCCCTAGTTGCCTTCTAGATTCTCTCGTCTATGACTTTCAGCAGTTTGAATATCGTATGCCTAGATGTATGAGTTTATTAATTTATCCTGCTGTTGTTTTCTGATCTTCTTAAACATATGATTTGATATTTATTATTAACTTGAAACAATGCTTAGCCATTGTTTCTTCATAGAGTTTTTTCTGCTCCCTTCCTTCTCTTTGGCTTCTGGAAGTGCAAGTACGTGTATGTTAGATCATTTGATATTGCCTCAGAATTCTTGGATGTTCTAGTCTGGGTGGGTTTTTCCCTACATTTTTTTTCTCTCTTTTTCAGTTTGTGTAATTTCTCCAGATCTCCATCACTGACCTGTTCCTTAGCTGTTTTTGGTCTACTAACAAGTCTGCTGAAGGCATTCCTCATCTTTTACCATATTTTTTATTTCTATCATTTCCACTTGTTTCTTACAGCTTTCAGCACTCTAATGAAAATATACATCTGACTTTGCATGTTTACCTTCCGCCTTTTCCATTGGAACGTTTCACTATGATACTAATCATGTTTTAAATTCACTGTCTGCTATTTCTAACCTCTTTGTCATATCTGAATTTTTTCCTTGGTGGCATATCATCTTTTTTACTATTTCAAGTTAGTTAGTTCCTCTGCAACCTCAGCTTTCTGCTGGGCTCAGGAAGTTATGAATTTGAAGTTTGTCAGTTTTCTTGTTGTTGTTTTAAGGGTGAGAGTGCTGTCCTTCTCTGCTTCCTATATCCCAAGTAGAAACCAAAGCCAGCAGAGTATACTTCATAAAAAGAGTAAAGCCATCTCTCTCTTGAGGCAGCATGTAGACTTCTGTGTATGTATGTGGGATGTAAGGTAGGGGGGCAGAAAAGGAACAGATACCTAAACAGCTATAATATGCGGCTGGCCCTGGGGCTGAGTGGTTAAGTTCGCACGTTCTGCTTCGGTGGCACAGGGTATCGCCAGTGTGGATCCTGGGTGCAGACATGGCACCGCTCATCAGGCCATGCTGAGGCAGCATCCCATATAGTACAACCAGAGGCACTCACATCTAGAATATACAACTATGTACTAGGGAGCTTTGGGGAGAAGAAGAAGAAGAAAAAAAAGATTGGCACCAGTTGTTAGCTCAGTTGCCAATCTTTGAAAAATAAATGAATAGCTATAATATCATTTGTTAATTTTATCAAAGCATATTTGTCGTATATATACATTGCCAGATCCAATGTGAGTTTAGGCAAAATAATCAATGTGAAATCAGAGGCTTGCTATAATTATTAGTAGATTTACATTTTATAATAGCTTATAATATAGGTGTTATTATTCATGTCAATGTTGAGAATGTAAGGGAATAAATAATTTCCCCAATGTCATATATATGGTAACTATTGAGGGCAGGATTCAGATCCATATACGACACATCAAAGTTCACGTGTACCCATAAAAATTTTACATCCAATTGGAGGCTGGAGGCAAAATAAGAAAAAGTCTTATTTGTGATAGACTGAGAAATATTAAGACCAGATAAAGTCTACTGAGATAATCCAGATTATAGATTAGTTAGTGATGTGGATATGAAATTAAAAAAGAGAAATGAATGTTAGAATTGTATGGAAATCAAATCTATCGGACCCAGATGTGGAGTTAGATGGAGCTTAATCAACGAACGGAGAGGCTGATATCAAAAGGTAAATTGTTTAAACAAGGGGAGAATTAAAAGAGGCAGAAGAGTGGCTCGCCCCGTGGCATAGTGGTTAAATTCACATGCTCTGCTTCGGCGGCCTGGGGTTTACAGGCTCCCATCGCGGGTGTGGAGCTATGCACTGCTCATTAAGATATGCTGTAGCAGCATCCCACATACAAAATAGAGGAAGATTGGCACAGATGTTAGCTCAAGGCCAATCTTCCTCAAGCAAAAACAGGAAGATTGGCAACAGATGTTAGCCTAGGGCCAATCTTTCTCACACAAAAAAAGTAAGAGGCAAAAGAGAGAAGTGATGAGGTAGGTTTAAATATGATATGTTGAATTACCAAAAGCATATATATATGGCCTCATGTCTAGTAGACAGTTGGGAAGTACTAATTTGGGGAGGATTGAAATAGAGAAATAGGCTTGGTATATGTCTATAAAGAGAAAATAAACTTGTATAAGCAAATGATATTCCAGAATTATTAGGTTGCTAATAGGGAAGAAAATAATGTCAAAAACATTATTTTGATGAACACTTATGTTTAGAGAATGGGAATAGAAAAGGAGGTCAAAGGAGATAGTCAAAGACTCAATGTGAAAGTAATCAGATAGAAAGAAGAAATACGTGTCATAAAAGTCAAGGAAAGAGAGAGATCTTAAAAAACAAAAAGCAAGTTTATGTCAAATGCTCATCTTGGATTGATTGGTAGAAAGTAAATATGTGAAAAGGCTATTTGACTTTTTCTTTTATTCTATTGAGGTCATAACGGTTTATAACATTGTATAATTTCAGGTGTACATTATGATATATCAGTTTTGTAGAAACTATACCAGGCTCACCACCAATAGTCTAATTTTTATCCATCACCATACATATGGGCCCCTTTACCCCTTTAAGCCCCTTCGTCCCCTCTCCTCTGGTAACAACTAATCTATTCTCTTTATCCAAGTGTTTGTCTTCCACATATGAGTGAAATGATATGGTGTTTGCCTTTCTCTGTCTGGATTATTTTGCCTAACATCATACCCTCAAGGTCCAACCATGTTGTTGCAAATGGGACAATTTTGTCTTTTTTTTAATAGCTGAGTAGTATTCTATTGTATATATATACACACACACCATCTTCTTTATCCATTCATCCATTGATGGGCACTTGGATTGCTTCCACGTCTTCACTATTGTGAATAAGGCTGCAAGGGTGCATAAATCTCTTTGTATTATTTATTTCATGTTCTTTGGATAAATATCCAGTAGTGGGATAGCTGGATTGTATGGAATTTCCATTTTTAATTTTTTGAGAAATCTCCATACTATTTTCCATAGTAGCTGCACCAGTTTGCATTCCCATCAGCAGTGTGTGATGGTTCCCTTTTCTTCATATCCTCTCCAACACTTTTTTTTTTGTCTTGTTAATTAGCCATTCTGACATGTGTAAGGGATATCTCATTGTAGTTTTGGTCTGCATTTCCTTAATAATCAGTGACGTTGAACATCTTTGCGTGTGTCTGTTGGCCATTTGTATATCTTCTTTGGAAAAATGTCTGTTTGTGTCCTCTGCCCATTTTTTTTTTTTTAAAGTTTTTTTTATTTTTTCCTTTTTCTCCCCAAAGCCCCCCGGTACATAGTTGTATATTCTTCGTTGTGGGTCCTTCTAGTTGTGGCATGTGAGACGCTGCCTCAGCGTGGTCTGATGAGCAGTGCCATGTCCGCGCCCAGGATTCGAACCAACGAAACACTGAGCCGCCTGCAGTGGAGTGCGCGAACTTAACCACTTGGCCACCGGGCCAGCCCCTCTGCCCATTTTTTGATCAGGTTGTTTGTTTTTTATTGTTGAGTTGTATGAGTTCTTTATATATTTTGGAAATTAAGCTCTTGTTGGATATATGATTTGCAAATATTTTACATGGACTTCTTTATAAAGACTGTTAATGAGAAATAGTTCAAGTAGTCTTGTGGGGTAGAAATCACAGGGCAGGAAAATATATTATCGTGTCTGATTTTTACTAAATATGCATGTTTAATTCACGAGAATGACCAAGGTATCCTTTAAATCAACAACATATGTAATGCTTTGGAAAAGGTCTATTTTATGTACAAATGCAGAATAATTTGAAAATTGATATGCAAAGTTAAAAGCTACTTACTTTATTTTTGCCTTTGTCCCCCAAATTTTAATCAAATTTATGTAAAAATGGAACTTGGTTCAATATTTTTTTCAGATCATAGTATCTTTTATCTTTCCTATTAATATTTTCCTGGAATTTATCAAAATATAGTCATGGTTGTAGTATTCATTTTGTCTGAGAGAGATAAATATCTCTTGAAAAAGTTTTAGTTCAGGTTGATATGCTTGCTGCTTTTTTTGTGCAGGCTCATTTCACTTTCTTTGCTTAGTCAGGCACATCTCTAATTTCAGTTGGAATATTGGCCACTCAGGATCACATTATATTGGTGTCATTTGTATCAATTCCTTTGGTCACAGGATTGTTTATACTAAATTCACTGGAAGCAGTAAAATCTTCAGCAATATCAAGCCTGAAAGAGTTAATTTTCAACGCTGAACTTTTCCCATAGTTCCCACTGTAATTGCTGCTGATTATTTTTATGTTGTAATGAAGCAATAATGATCAAAGCACAGGGTATTTCTTAGGGATTCATGACTGACTGGCTTTGCCTCGGACCATTAACCCCAGTCATTAATCCCCCTGGAAATGTATTGTGCTGAGGTCATTATTGTTAATAGCAGAGCTGTACGAAAACATTTGCCCACACTCTGGAGTAAAACTGTTGATTATTTTCTGCCTGTACAAGTTTCGTCACTGAAAAATCTAAGAGTGATGAAGTTTGGCCAAAAGAGAAAACTAAATTATTGCTCAGTAGAGGGGAATATGAGATATATTTGACATATATGTAATATGATATGATATGTGTGTGCACATATATATATTCATGCATATCTAAATGCTTTATGTGAACACGTGAGCAAGCATTATATCTTTATTTTTTATCCTTGGACAATATGAACATACTTAATTTGTGAATATATTATATATCAGTTGAAGACTTTAGAGACTGCCATTTCTAATTACAGCTACATTCTTAATTATGAAAAACAAATCCTGAGCAAATTCACTTTTTTTCTCCCACTATACATCTGTTCCTCCTTAATACCTCTGGGAGAACAACCATGAATAAAAATTACTTTGAAAATTAATTTTATATTCTGTAGCTGATCAAAAATCTACTTTTGTTCTCTCCCAGTTATAATTCCTTAAAATAATGACAGTGAGGTCACTATCATTATCGCATTCAAAATATTTTATTTTTTCAAATATCTTGTATACACATCACTGAAATTCTTACCAAAAGAGTAGCCCCAATGTGAGATATAAGACTGTGGAAAATTAAGTAGCAAAACAACCTCAACTCTGCCGTGAAGTTCAAGGGCCCCTCCTGATCAAACAACAGTGATGGAAACTTCACTTTAGCTAAGCTTCCCAAGGGGCAGCTGGTTGCTCTCAGAAGGAAGTGGGAGACAAGGAGACACCAAATGGTCAAAATGGAATCGAGCAAAACTCAAGAAATTCTATCTTCCCTTTACTCCCTTGTAAGTAAAGTTGCTTCTGTGATGGACCTCAGTGAGTCACTGTAACTTATTGAGAAAGTTAATTTCCAATTTTCATTAAAGTTTTAAATTTGTACTTTTAAGGCTGTTATAGATAATTGCTATTTAGTTTTTATCTTTTATATTCTGCCATATTTAAAACTTAAATAGTGAGGAAAATAAATAAAAACAAAAGGGAAAGAGATATGGCTAATGGAGAATTTCAGATATTTTCCCTATAAAATTCACTCTAATTCACTTTTCTACTGGAATTAGAAAGAGATAATATAACTGAAAACATCAGCTATTATCCAAATATAAATTTTTAAAAATTAACAAGCAAAAAACAACTTGGATGAAATGTTTTTAACCATAAAGATAGTAGAAAACTAGTAATTCAATCTGTATTTCACAAATAGGAGCAAATCAATGAAATGTGAATTAGTGGAAAGATCTATCCTCATTTTACAGATGAAAACGCATGGCACAGGAAACTAGTTTAACTGAGGTAAATCACCTACAGAACAGCAGAACTAGGATTTAAATTACTCACAAGGCAAATTTTTCTCCCTTATTCCACTTCGTTTTGTCGCAGAGAAACACTCACTATTGTGTCTTTTTAAAATAGTTTCTACAGATATACCAATGACAACAGCAAGACAACTATTTTCAGTAGATGCTGTGATGATTAATCTTACATGTCAACTTGGATGAACCATGGTGCCTAGATATTTAGTAAAACATTATTCTGGATATTTCTGTGAAGGTGCTTCTGGGATGAGGTTAACACTGAAATCAGTGGACATTGAGTAAAGCAGATTACTCACCGTATTGTGGCTGGACCTCATCCAATGTGGTGAGAGCATTAATAGAATGAAGACTGACTTCCTTAAGCAAGAAGGAATTCTGTTAGCTGGCTATCTTTGGATTCTAACTGTAGCTCTTCCCTGAGTCTCCAGCCTGCTGGTCTACCCTGCAGGTTTGGCTTCACCAAGCCTCCACAGTCTCATGAGCCAATTCCTTAAAATAAATCTCTCTCTCTCTCTCTCTCTATATGTATATACACATCCTATTGATTGTTTATTTGGAGAATCTTAACTAATACAGCTGGGGAAAAAATAGGAAATGGAGTGAAGAACCAAAAGTACATAGAAAGAAATGCGGATACGGAGGACATAGTATGAGTGAGAGAACTTCTTTGGTTGGGGTTCCAGAGGGATCCCTATTCCCACCCCCAGAAACAAACAAAGCACCACCACGAAAACCTCTGGGTAAAGCGTGGGGTTCATATGAAGATCCGGTGCTATTTCGCTGATGCTTGCACAGCGAAATGTTGAAATTCTTTATATTTGATATACCTAACGTCTGCTTTCCCTTTAAAAAAATCAAGGTTCATATACAGTTTAAGATTCAAAACACTTAGGAAATGGCTTTTCTGGAATAATTTTCGAGCAGAATATGTATGAATGAATTCATGTGTCTGTGTACATATGGAATGATAATTAGCTAAACAGGTAAATGCGAAGGTTGGGTAAATGCTTCCTTTGTGATACATATTTCACAAAAGCTATTTTCTATAAAATTAATTTGCTTCAGAAAAAAATCTGAAAGCCCTTGAACAGCACATCGTCTCTCCCAGAGGCCTTATATTATTTCAATTACGTCTAATTATATACATAGGTGTATATATATATTCATGTTTGTATGCAGGGTGGTCCATTTGCAAAGAGCTTCATTTTCTACTTTATTGTTTTCTCAACAGACCACCGACATACGCTTCAGAAATAATTATGCCTATGTAGCTGCTTAATGGTTCCTTCTTTCATAACAATCTTAATGGTGGGGGAGATTTCCTCAAGAGCAGAGCATCATGGTAACAGGGTTCATTTGGGATGGCAGCATCTAGAAGAGGGTCAGAATTCCTTATCCCTGGACTCTGCAGTGGGTAAAGATGATTCTTTCTTTTTGAGGGAAATGATACTTGTTATTCCTGTGTATTTAATGTACTGGTATATTGCTAAATTTTATGTCTAAAATATCATTTCCAAGGGTGTCAAAAAGGGTAAAAGTGAGATAAATGGAAAAGGGGCCAAAACTCATGAGGAATAATTGGGGATTCTTTTTTGCCACAGATGCTTCTCTATAATTTTGCCTGTATAGAATGCGTTTTATGTAGTTAAGGGGAGATAACTTCACACTGATATCTCTAAGTCCCTGTCGGGCAGCGACTGTGGAAAGTATTCTCTTTCTCTCTCTCTCTCTCTTTTTTTTTATTTGCTAAAGAAGATTAGCCCTGAGCTAACATCTGTGCCAATCTTCCTCCACTTTATAATGGGTTGTCACCGCAGTACGGCCGACAAGTGGTGGGGGTTTGTGCTGGGTTCCCGGCCCGTGAACTCAGGCCACTGAAGCAGAGCATGCCAAACTTTACCACTATGCTATGGGCCAGCCCCAAAAGTGTTTCTATTTTTAGACAGCTACTTTGGTTGCTGCCACCTGGCCTGCCTTCTCTGAAATCTCTCCTGCATTACAGCATTTCCAGGATGGAAGGTAGGAGAAGCTCCTCTCCTCAGGAATAAATACAGATGGACAGGTAAAGTCTGTGGATACATGCCTCCTCTACAATTACTCCACAGGAGAGAAAAGTAGCAGGGTTCATATTCAGTATTTTGTTTATTTATTTCACAAGAAGAGCTCAATTTGATAATTTGATGATGAGTTACAATAACGATGAATTAAAAGTGAAGTGTTATTCATAATGAGGGATTAACAGGAAAAGTTTTCATTTCAGAATGGTGCCAAAGCAATATTTTACATAAATAGCATTATCTATCCTCAGCTTAAGATGCAGCTATCCTTCCTTATGAGAACAAGTTTTAAGTAATATTTGTTGATTGCTATTCCATTTACTAATTTAACAAAACCATCCATAATCCTACTACCCCAAATAAAGTGAGTTTTTTCTCCTTTCCAAATTTATGTATTTATATAATAAAAATGGTATTATGAACACACACAACAATTTTAGATATTATTTAGAAGAAGAATGCTGTTCAACATGGCATACTGTAACCCTTTTACTAACCTATTTGACAAAGGCACTATGGAGCTTCTAAGGGAGCTTCAGTTATCCTATTAATGCTTAAATTGTCATTATAAAATATAGAGTCTGGGGGTCTGGCCCTGTGGCATAGTGGTTAAGTTCGGTATGCTCGCCTTTGGCAACCCAGGTTCGCAGGTTCAGATCATGGGCACAGACCTACACCACTCAGCTATGCTGTGGCAGTGACCCACATACAAAATAGAGGAAGATTGGCACAGATATAAGCTCAGGGATAATCTTCCTCAAGCAAAAATAGGAAGATTAGCAACAGATGTTAGCTCAGGGCAAATCTTCCTCACCAAAAAAAAAAAAAAAAATATATATATATATATGTATAGACTTTGGCAAATATATCATTTACTCCTGTAGAGAAATCTCTGCCACTCTTTGTCTAACTTTCCCCAGTACCGCATGCCTGCAAAATTCTTGTTGAAATTTTAAGATTACCTTATGATTACAGATTTTCATAACGTTAAAACTACCTTCGCATTCATTATCTTAAGTTTTCTGTGTTTCATAAAGATAATAATAGACAATTATCTCCTATTTTACAGATGTATAATTTTAGCCTGACACAGACTCGTCTAAGCTTTCACAAGTAAAATGGTAGTAGTTGAGCCAGGACTAAAACCTAAATTTCTGGTTCACAAAAAGTCCTATGTTATATCGTGGATTCCTAAATTTATTAATGCAAATAATTTTCAGCAATGGCTTAAGAACTGGAGAATTTAAAACCCATTATTTTAGGCTGCTATTAGGTCCCTCTGATTCATCTCTTTTTCATTGGTCACTATGGGACTTTCTTTGGCTCCAGGATGGCCACCATGTCTGTCATCATTTTAGTGCCTTTAAAGGAGTATTACAATATGAGCAACTCTTCTCCTCCAAATTAAATATGATCATTTATCTTCTTACACATCCATTTATTTAGTGCAGCAAAGGCTTCAACAATAAGGCCTAAGCTGAATAGCCACTGGAAATCCAAACAAGATAGAGAATTAACAGGCTAAGGTTATAGGAAGGAGGTGGGCAGCAAGGCTAAGAAGGGGAGAGGAACAGGCAAATGTTGGGAAGGGCAAGTGGATTGTCACACTAATCCAAAACCTTAGGCTACTTACCTCCTTGGGACAATGGTTAGACACAAATTCCCAGTCCAATGGATCAATTTCTACTCACTGTGATCTTCAGTCATCCTTAGATTGTCTCTGGCCCATCTCATTTAGAACAACACCAGAGCCTTGGGCATGGAGACTCTAATTCAAACTGAATCAAATACAATGCTTCATCAGGAGAGTTCTATATAAAATTGCGATCACAAGTTTTGTGTCCAGGCAACAGGGTATAATTCCAGGAGAAAAAGTTGTTTCTCATCACCAACTTCAGCATCAAGATTTCAGAAAGTAAAGATAAGTGGAGATAGGTAAGGCACAAAAGTCAATAAAACATCCACCAGCAGCTCCAGACAAAAACATTTTGAGTAGAGGACCCGCCCTCTAGGTGGTGGGTACAGAACTAAAGGTGAACACATCCTTGAGAGTAAATGAAGAAGGACACTGTAGGCTGATGTGAGAGGGAGAACTTGATGTTTTAGAGCAAGGTTAAGTTATGGGCGTAAATGGTTTTACTCACTGTCTCCCTTCTAGTGTAGCCTGAGAATTTTCTGTTAGATGAATTAGGTGTCTAACTCTACCTCTGTGCCAGGCACTGTGCCAAGCTCTTGGGGAATATAAATAGGAATAAGACCAACTCCTTGAATTTAAATACAGGTGCTTAGACTCTAGTTAAATGTCAAAAAAGAAGAATAAAAAGAGAATCAGAAGAGGAAAACATGTATGGGGGATTGAGGGGACAATAAACATGGAAATGGTAGTCTTTAAGCTAGACATTGAAGGGTGGGATCAATTTTATCCAATAGAAAAACGATTAGACATCTGGGTTAAAGTCATATTGACCCACAGGATTAATTTTTTTCACTGTACTGAGATTTGGGTAAAACCCTCAAATTACACAGAGGATAATTATAATAACATCCAATGAAATATGATATTGAGTCTATTGTAGTGTGGTCAATGGTTTTGTTCTTTATAACACAGGGTGCCAAGAGAAATTGCTGTCAGGTCTTAGTACAAGAAATAGTTTTGCTTAATAATTGGTTTTGTCATACGAACTTTCTAAATTATGTAACTGACTGATTTTTAATTTTAACACAGGCTATTAAAAAGGAAATATGTGGCCCAGCCGTCGTTCTGGCTTCTCTTGATAATCCTATTCCTGCTCTTTGTTTTTCTGCCCCCCTCTTAAGTCTGCTTATTAAATTTCATATATCTTGACTTTAATACTTTCTGGATGAAGTAGGGTAAACATGGCTTAAGAAAAAACAAAAAAGTAAAATGGGGAAAATGTAGTTGCAAAGTATAGTTTTATTCTGAACGCAGATATTGTTTGTGAGAGTCTGTAATTGCCCTGAAAACTTAATATTTCTGCTCAGTTCCACCGGAGCACTGTCCTCACAGTAGTGGATCTGAAAAGCAATGGAGTCAGATTTTGGGTTGGGGCATACCATTGAACCAAAGAAATATTGAATAACTTGAGAATTCTCAGCCCAGTGCTTGCATGGAGACCGGTAGAAAGTTATTCCTCAGCTTCTCAGGTTGCGGTAAGAAAGCCAAGATGATAGGAGTAAAGTACTAGTTTCCCAGGGCTGCCATAACAAAGTACCACAAGTTGGGCAGATTAAGACGAGAGAAGTGTCTTGGCTCCCAGTTCTGAGGTCTAAAACCAAGATGTCTGCAGAGCCATGCTTCCACTGAAGACTCAAGGGACGATCCTTTCCTGCCCTTCCTAGCTTTTGGTGGTTGGCATTGCTTGGTCTATAGACACATCACTCAAATATCTGCCTCCATTTTCACAAGGCATTCTTCCCTACGTGTGTGTCCACCTTTCTCTCTGCTTTCCAAATCCACTACGCAAGGACAGCACTTCTTCAGAAGCAAGCAAAAAGTTTATGTTTTAAAGCTTATTTGCAGACTTTTACAAAGAACATCTGAATTCAGAATTTTGCTGATCTCTATGTTAAAATCTTCGGTGACTATACATTTCCTACTTCTTGTTTTCCAGCCCACTCTAATCCAGTATGATCTCATCTTAACTTGATTATATCTTCAAAGACTCTATTTCTAAATAATATCACACTTGCAAGTACTGGGGTTTAGGACTTGAATTTGAACTTATCTTTCTGGAGACATAATTCAACCCACAACAAGTAGTAGCAATAGTGATAATACAGAAAAATTATACCACAAGCCAGGTTTTGGCCTCTTTCTCCAGTAAGTTTTGTTAGAACTACCCACCCAGCTCAAGAAGTTGTACAAGTTTGTATTTGCTCCCCGTCTCCCAACCTCTTCACTTGCAGTGACACTTGATCTCTGTGTATGTATTTATACCTGGATTCTCTCACACTGTGTAGTCCCTTCAGATGAATGATTCATTGACTGGGACCACCAGAGGATTATTTCAGTTGCTAATAAGATTCCTCCTTCCAGATGACCCACCTTGGACTCCAGTGAGCAAGTGATACCACGTTTCCTCATAGACTCAAGCTCCTGGAATGCTTATGCCAGCACTTGTCTCAGACAGGGGATCCCTCACAAGCTACTGGGCTTAACCAGAGTAGGGAATCTTTGCTGACCCCTGTTCCAGTATGAAACATTTATAAGCCTAACATGCATGGAATTTGGCACTACATTGAGATGAGTTCAAATGCTGATTTTCCAAAGACTGACGTTGGGGCAGACTGTTCTGTGGGTCACCTGGGTTTGAAGAGGCACAATCACATACAGAACTGAGTCCCAGTTTTCCTGATACTCCAAAGCCTAAAGCAAGACAACAGTCAGTTCCATGATTCTATAGGAAACATGACAGTTCATCAAAAGAAATAAATCTTGTTCACATACAACTCTAGAGCAATTGTATAAAATATATATTCTGGTTTTGCTACTTCTGAGGTGTGTGAATTCATACATCAATTCAGTTCCTAAAATAAAATTTCTTCATATATAAAATGAAGGAAAAAGTAGCTTACAGCTTTGTTGTGAGAAGTGAAGAAAACAATATTTAAATTTTTCTCCATGTTTTGGCGTACAAATAGATGCTTAATAAATGTCAGTTCCTATTGAACATAAATCCCATACAGACAGCAATAGAGCTTGCAATGTCATCTGTATCATCCTATTATATTCTGCATTAGGACAGGTTTTTATGGCACATTTAGATTTATTTTGTTAAATATTTGTGTCCATCATATTCCAGGGAATTTCCTTTAACTCCCTTCAATAACATTTATCTGGGGCCGGCCCCGTGGCCAAGTGGTTAAGTTAGCGCACTCCACTACTGCGGCACAGGATTTCGCTTGTTTAGATCCTGGGCACGGATATGGCACCACCCATCAGGCCACGTTGAGGTGGCGTCCCACATGCCACAACTATAAGGACCCACAACTAAAATATACAACTATGTGCTGGGGGTATTGGGGGAGAAAAAGCAGATAGGAAAAAAATAGAGAAAAAAAGGAAGATTGGCAACAGTTGTTAGCTCAGGTGCCAATCTTAAAAAAAAAGAAATAACAATATGTATCTATTTACACACTTTGTTATTTTTCCTTCACATTCAAGGTAGTCACTTATGTTTGCACAGGTTCTGTGAGCCTGAACTCTGAGATGACTAGACTCCAGTCTAGCCAAGCTAACATTTTTCAAATTAACGGAATGAGATGGTGCAGAGAATTAGAGTAGGCGTTTTCTCCTTCTTTTAGTTTTTAAGTCCCCAAAGGTTCCATGAACTCCTAGTGTGAAATAACTTGGAGGCAGAACATCCTCATTGAAACATGAAAAATCTTTCTAGTTGTTGGCCAAATCTCTCATTTCAAAACCCAAGACAAAATCATGATGGTCATAGCAAAATGCAAGAAAATTCACCTAAAAACTTTAGCACTGGTTTTTCAGATGTTATCAGAGGCTGACTATGTAATTGAAAGATTACATATAATTTCAAAAAACTTCATACACAAGTAATGATCAATATGGTTCCTTTGTAATTTATAAATAATGATAACGTAATTGCAATAAAGTATGTTTTCACTTATTTATTTAGAAGAGACTAAGTAGCTATTGATTCACATCTGAAAGGAGATGATGCACCAGAACTCCTTTTTGAGGTGAGAGGAGGGAGGTGGAAAGAAGAAAGAAAATTTTTCAAGACAGAGACCGTTTAAACATTGCTACATTGTTTGGATGAGTAACAATATAATTGACAATAAAAGGAAAATGATGTGCCAGTGAATGTTTATTTCCTTATAATTTCCCCTTCCTAATGGATATCAATCTTCAACTCCCCATAAGCTGAATTTAGTACCTAGTAAGAATGCCACAACACCCTCTATGTTATCATTGACACAAGTGTGACTGTAGAATTTATATCTCTTGAAGTTTATAATGTTTCCTGCTTTGTGAAACCAGCATAAAATCTGTTTTCATTTGTAAATTTGGTGTATTAGGGTCAAGGCAAATGGAGATTCAGAGTGACAGCTTCTGAAGAGTTAAACTTATGTATTTCACACTATAAAATAACTAATCTGGGCATGGGAAACATTGGAAAATGTCATAGTCATATGGACATATGCTTCCATAACTTGTAGCATATTTTTAGTAACCTCCTCAAAAATATTTTCCCTTCTTTAATTGGCTATTTTTCTGTTTTCTGTCTTACATTTTATCCAAATGAGTATTAGTCTAGTTTCTGGTTTGTTTATGATAGCGCACTACATTTTGAGCATATGAAGACTGTCCATTAACAAACAGAGAAAAAAAAACCATTACTATCACGGGACACTATGCACTTTTTACAGTCATTCATTCTTATATTTACTTCATGGCATCTACTCTGAAGAAACTGTAGTATATGACAAAATCTCTATTCCTAAAAAGTGACACTGTACTTCTTACTGTTTACTTGGAATTCATTCAAAACATACAGAAGTGTTCTAAGACAGTACAAAGAACTCATGCATACCCTTTACCCAGAATCATCAATTGTTAGCATTCTGCCTTATTTGTTTTACCCTTGTCTATATCTACATGTCTGTATATCCAGACACATTTTTTTCCTTGTCCTTTTACTCTTAAGTGCTTCAGGGTGAATTTTCTAAGAATAAGAATATTCTTTCATAACTACGGTATAGTTAAAAATTTTATGGAATTTAATATTCATTCGTTCTCTACATTTTCTACTCCACATATTCCAGTTTTGTCAATAAAGTTCCCTGGGATTTTTTTTCCTCCAGTCCAAGATCCAGTCCAAAATCACACACTGCATTTAGTTGTTAAGCTTCCGCAGTTTCCCTCAATCCAGAACATTTCCTCAGCTGTTCTTTGTCTTTCATGACAGTAACATTTTTGATGACTATAGATCTTTTCTTTCCTTTTTAATAATTTATTTATTTTTGTATTTATTTTATAATGTAATGGATTTATCAGAACATTCCTCACATTTAGATCAAGATTATGTATCCTAGGTGTAAATTCTATATAGAAGATGCTGTGCCCTATGCAAGGTGTTATATTACGAGATTCATGTCCGTCTGTCTGTCTGTCTGTCTGTCTCTCAACAGTAATGTCAATTTGGATTAAGGTATCAAAGGATGTCTAGCTTCTCCACTGTAAAATTCCCATGTTTCCCTTTGCGTCTTACAAGTAAACTGTAGAGAGATTTCCTAAGATCCTGAAAAATTCTGCTCCTTACCAAAATCGCCCTCCATATTTAACTGAAAAAAATCTTTTTTATGTTGAGTGCAAAATGGTGATTTTCTAACTCCTATACTTTCTCTACCTTTGTTCGCCAGCATTCTATTTTAAGGAAGAGCCCTCCCTTCTTCCTTCCTTTGTTTATTTATTTACTTACTTATTGATTGATTGCTTATCAATATGGATCCATCTTTCTATTTTTTTCCCCAGTGGTTTATAGTTCATTAATCTCGGCTTAATTATCTTGTTCCAGACTTGGTTAGTGGGAGCACCTTCAAGTTGGCAAAAGTACCATTTTAACAGGTCTTCATCATTTCTTTCTGTACATTTTTACTTTCTGACATAACAAATTATTCCAGACTCGACTTACCCTGTTGTAGACCATGAACTGGAGAATTCTCTGAGGAGTCCTGTTTGTTTTTTCACGGGGAGTTTTCCAGAGGCTTGTGGCTTCTACAAATGCTCATCGCCTCTAGAGTTTCTTTACTTCTCGGTCTTTGTAACAGTCAGAACTAGTATTTATGACATAAATTCATACTGATACTTCCAACTGCTATCCGTCTCAACATGGTTTCTCTTTCCCTCCCTGCCCCCTGCCATGTTTATATTTTCTTTCATCCATAGTAAAGACCCTGGCTCCCAGCAACATCAATACACTTACTCATTTGCTCAAACCTACAAATCACCTATAATAATTTGAGAATTGCTTCATCCATACCACTACAGGAAGGAATTCTACTAAAAGGGTTCAAGATTTATTTGCATTTCTCCCCAGATCCCAATATCCCACTCCTGCACTAAGGGTATATCGTCGCCTACTATATTGAAAAGTTACTTTGATTCAACTCTTTTTTGTTTACCTTTGGTTTGCTTTCATCCCTTGGGTGTGATATTATAATTTGAAACACAGTAGAGTTCATTTGTTTCAGCTTTAATTCTTTATTCTTTCCATTGTTGTTGACTTATTTTTAATACATGAATATGTAAAACATTAACGTGCTTCTAAGAGTCAAAACCACGTAAAAAGGTACACTCAGAAAAGTGTAATTCCCTCTGCTTTCCCTTCTCCCCACTTATATCTTATCAGTAATAATTTCTTATTTTTCTGGTTTATCCTTGTATTTTTTCTTATAAGAGCAGATATATGCATGCTTTCTTATTTATGCTTCTTTCCTCTAATATACGAAAATATCATACATATAAAATTATAATTATACATGATATAAATATCATATTTATATATTATAGTTATAATATAACTAACTATAAATATTCTTTTGCCCTTTGCTTTTTTTCATTTAACATTACATCCTTAGGGAAAAAACGTGATAATTTTTTTCAAGAAAACAATAATCAGCTACATGGAATGAGTAAGTAATAAAATAGAGCAGGATACAAAAAGGAGAGTGAGTGCACAGAGGACAAGTCTCGTATTCTCACGTTGAGGATGGTAAGGTACCTCCTATTATTCCATCAGGCACACCTTCTGTCAGGCCACATTGAACTACATGCCTCCCTCAACTCCCCACTGCCGAAAACTAAAAATCCATCTTTTCACAATTTTGCCTCCTATTATCTGTGGAAGGACTGTCTCTTCTTCTCTCAAAGGCTATTCTTTATTTCTTTTGAGACTTTGTTTCTTCCATTTCATTCTGGTTTTCCTGTTTTATCAATATGATTCTCTCCATTGGGTTATTTGCATTAAACATAATAGAAGCATTTCCCACCAAATCCCATGTTTCCCTCCTCCATCGCCTTATCTCTCCTTCTGGACGTCTCAGGATTTCACTCTCTCTTTATTGTAAAACTTCTCAGACAACTGGTTTAAGGTTCATTAACACTTCCTCACCTTCCGTTTACTGTGTAATACACTTCATTATTAATTCTTCCGTACCATCCCAATCAAGTTTCCCTATTTAAGATCATTGATGATCACTTGATGCTCAAAGTATGGTCAAAGAGCCAAAATAATCAGCATTACCTAGGAGTTTGTTAAAAATGTAGCATAGATAGAAGAGAAGGGGAAATAGAGCCCTCTTCTAGGTGGAATAACTGTCAATGTATTTGGTGATATTTAATCTACTACTCTCCAGGTTAGAAGGAAAGGAATAAAGGCATCAGAAAAGCACATTCCTTCTATTAAGATAGTTCCCAAAGTTGAAAACCCCAATTATGTTACATTCTAAGTCACGTGGTCACATCTATCGGTGAGTTTGGGAAATATAGTTTTTCTTCCAGGTGAGCACATGCATAGCTAAAAATTGGCATTGTATTAATTTAGAAAAAAAGGGGAGAATGAAAATTTTGGACAGCTAGCAATCTCAAAATCCTGAAGTGTCCAAAATGGAAAGCTTTAATCTTTCCTACTCACACATTTCAAAATAACAAATTTTTTCTTTCCCAGTCTTTCCCATCTCAGAAATTCACATTGTTACTCAAGCCCGTTATTCATTCTTGAGTTTTTCCTAACTCCTCCCAATTTATCAGAAAGTCCTACTCATATCTTATATATTTCTATGTCTATATCATTCCATCTCCACAGCTGCCTTCTTGCCCCAGTCCAATGTCATCTCCTTTTGGCTCTCTGTAATTCTCTTCCGTTTGGTTTCACTGCCTACAAATTTGTTCTCCTACCATCCATTCTCCACAGAGATGTCAGAGTGATCTTCTAACTCTGGAAATCACATTATATCATTCTTTCATTTAAAAGTCTCATTGCAGGCAGAATAAAATCCAAAAGTCTCTGATTTGAGTTTTCTGATCTGCTCCTCTCCCGCCTCATCATGTATCATTGTCCTTCTTATTGACCAGACTGCAGTCACTTAGGCCTTTTGTTGTTGTGGTTCTGTTCTTCAAAGATACAAGACACTTTTCTTTGAGCTTATTATTCTCTCTGCTCATAAAGTGATATTTTTGTTTGTTTAATTTTCTTTTCTTCTCTTTAGCACTCTTCCTGGTGGATTCATTCTTATCTCATTGGTATTACATCCCCAAAGACTTCAAATCACCTCCTCAGAAAAGCCTTTCTGGACCAACATCTCTAGAATGGTTCACAGTAGAATTACTCTATAACACATCAGCATTTTGATATCCTCTAGGCACTTATCAGATCTATAATTATTCCATATATTAGTTTATTTGTTTACTGTTTATCTGAAAGGCAGAGTCCTTATCTGTCTTGTTTACAACTTTATCTCCAACACAGTGCCTGGTATGTAGAGAGGCTCAGTAAATATTTGCTGAGTGAATGGATAAATGATTAAATGGGTGTCTCTCTAAAAGAGCTCCAGGTTAAGAGAACTATTGTGAGGACGTCAGTCAAAACTCCTGCTGTAGCAGCTGGACATGTGCAAGATGAGAAAGAAAAGCCTCAGTAGTTCACAATTCCTTTATTTAATTAATTAACTCAGGATTGCCAAAGAGGGCCCTGACATTATTATTATTATTTTAACATAGAATCTGCAGGCATTTCTCAAGGTTTCTCCCAGCTGATAGTACGGCTTCTTATTTTCTTTATGACTGCTGTAATACTGTCTTTCTCCTTCTACAATTCTAACCCCGTTCTCCTTCTCCTCTTCATCAGCATCATCATCTTCACCATAATGCACACTCTCCCATATCTTTTCTGTCATTTCGTGGATTTCTATCACTACAAGCAAAATTTATTATTTTGTTTCAAACTTCAGTTGAACAGCTTTGGGAAAATGTTTTAAGGGAGACTGGAAGATTTTTGGGAGTTCGGGTCTTGAAATACACATCCAGAACTCAGTGTCTTCATTGCCTTGGTAATAGAAATGACCAGATATGCCCTTTGCACATAGAAGCTTCTTAAAGTATGGTTTTGACAATTTGTGAAAAGAGAGAGCTAAGGAATACATTTTGTTAACATTTCTAATCTTAGTTGGGTTCTCTAGCAGACCCTGCTTTTCAGAATGTAAAATTGTTATATGAGCAGACAGTGCAGTAAATCATTGCTCTTAAATATTTTGCATAAGGCCCATTTATCTAGAAACAATTCTTTAACCCCAGCAAATGAATGACTCCTGTGGCTGCAATCTAAATTATATTCTCTCTAAGTAGGACAGCAAGCCACTCAGGAAGCATTTTTCCAGTCAACACTAGTATCAACCATATGAGCATTTTAAAAGACAATGATAACTTGCTTCTAGACAGCACTGTAATTTGAAACTGATATAAGAAATCTCATCTATATTCTGCTGCTAAGTTTCCCCTTAACTGCACCACTCTCCTCTTCGTAAACATCCTAACTTTTTATTGATTTAAATACAATCTCAGGAATCAAAAACAAATTAGTTCCCCTTGGGGTTAAGTACAAAACAGATTTTTAAAAATTCTACTATGTATTCTGTAAATCATTTAATAATATTTCTAGCTTATCCTATTCCAAATAACCTGTGTTTTCCTTTCAATTCTTATATGACATATTTTTTAAACATATAATTTATATGTTATATGCAAAATGAGTGGCAGGTTTCTGACAATTCTATTTCTTTCTAATAGAAATTATTCATATTAAATTCTAAAAGATATTTCTTTCTCTTCTGGAATAGTGGTCTCAGATATTTGCCATCATATGTTCTAAATTACCATGGGCCAAGTGTGGAGCAGAGAAAGTCCAAACTCATTCTTTGAAACTGGTTTCTGTCACTGAAATCCTATTTTTATTCTTACCTCAATTGGTGTAAAGAAATGGACAGCGTACCATCAAATTCGAGTATAACTAGAAACCCAGAAATATCTGTATCAAGACCACCCTTAATTAAATAATTTATCTATCCATTTATTACAGGATATTTATGCAGCAATTCCTTTGTGGCAAGTGCACTGTCCCAAGTGCTATGCAATAGGAAACAAGCTCTTGGCCTTCATGAAACTTAACTGGGGACTGACAGACAATGAAGAGCTAAACAGTAAGTGAACAAGATCATTTTACATGTTAAAAAAGTGTTACAGAGAAAATAAAACAGATGATGTGAAAGAAAGTCAATATGGGAGTTACTTAGATTGGGGAGCCAAAGAAGGCATAAATAAGGAAATAGCATTTGGGCTGATTAATGAGAAGAAGGCAATCAGCGCCAGAGCAAAAGCATTCCAAGCAGGAGAAAGAACAAGTATAAAGGTCCTTGACTAGAAAATGACGTGTTTGATAAAGGGAAAAAGAGGCAGTGTGGCTGATGCTGGGGGTTGATGTAGATAGTGCCTCGCATTCAAGTTGGAGAGGTAGAGGGGGCCAGGTAAATAGGCCTGTATAAGCCATGGTAGAGATTTAGACTTTATTTTACAAAGAATGGAAAGCTTTTATAGGGACTTGATAATCCATTGTCACTACTTCTGCCGTGTTTCTTTCTCCTGATATGCTAATAATATAGTGCCCCACGGTTTGTCAGTTTTCTCCCTATCACTCTCTTTCAAATTGGAACTGACTATAAGTCCAGCTAGTCTCCTCTACCCAAAACACACACATAGACAGGTGTTAGACTATGCTTCTTTTGAATTCTTGAGGCTTTTTCAGTCCTTATAGATACTAAGACCTGGTTTCTAAGAAACTCCATATCCGCTCCTTCATTGTGCTTTGAAGTTGGTCCTAGGCATGTAATCAATCAGGATTGATCACCAATCAAGCTTCAGAAGCATGTCTTTCTTTCATGTCATCCCAATTATCGTGCTTTAAAAATAAAACCACAAAAATATGATAAAGACAAAGAAAAGTAAACCAAAAATATGCCTAGTGATGTACGAAAACTTTCTTACTTTTAAGAACTTCAAAGATGTAGAAATATCAAGAATAAAATTGGAAGTACCTTCACCCTTGCTCCCTACATTTGAACTCTCCTCCCTAAGAAGAGAACCATTATCAGTTGGCATACCATTCTAGATCTCATTTTATAAATTTATAAAGAATATTTGTTTATGAAGAAATTTGTGTTCTATATATAAATTCCATGTATATATTTACAGCTTGCTTTGATTTACTTTGAAATGTATCTTGAATAATTGTTTGAAAATCTTATGAATATACATAGACATGCTCTTTTTTTTAAGGCTGCATCGTAGCTATTACATGAATTCCCCATTACTTATTTAACTTTTTAAATTGATGGGCATTTAGTTATTTCCCTTTTTTTGTTTTTCTATTAAAAACAATGCCCAGTGAACAAAGGCTAAAAGTCAACTGACAGATTAGTAGAAAATATTTACACTATATAAAGTTACCATCCAGAATATATAAACAATATTGACAAGCAGCTAGAAAAAACTGCACACCAGAAAACGTGCAAATGATACGAAGCAGCAGCTTACAGAACAAAAAACATATAAACAGGCAATAAAATGTAAAAGATACTCAACTTCATGTGAATAAAGAAAATGTGGTATATTGCATATATACAGTGCAATATTGTTCAGTTATAAAAAAGAAGGAAATCTTGCCATTTGCAACAACATGGATGGGCTTCGAGGGCATTATGCTAAGTGAAATAAGTCAGACAGAAAAAGACAAATATCACGTGATCCCACTTATATTTGGAATTAAAACAAAAAACAAAATCAGCAAACCTCACAGATATAGAGAACAGATTGGTGACCGTCAGAGACAGTGTGTGGGGGTGGGTGAAGTGGATGAAGGGGGTCAAAAGGTACAAAGTTCCAGTTATAAAGTAAATTAGTCACGGGGAAGTAGCATACACTATGGCGACTATAGTACATAATACTCCATTGCATATTTGAGAGTTGCCAAGACATCTTAAAAGTCCTCATCTCAATGAAAAAAGTTTATAACTATGTATGGTGATAGATGTTAACTAGAATTATTGTTGTGATCATTTCTCAATAAATGTAAATATCAAATTATTATGTTGTACATTTGAGAATAACATAATGTTATATGTCAATTATACCTCAAAAAAAAAAACTGATACCAAGGACCTCCACTCACTGACATTCTCTGTGGTATAACTCTAGTCTACTATGTGGATTTGAGAGCAAAAATTTCTTTTAAAGAATCTGCTGTTTAGATTCTTTAGTTCACACTTATTCCCCCAATAATTAGTCAAATAATGTCACATTATAAATGGTATACAACTTTGAATTAATATGTTGCTTGTGTAGACTGTAAGGATAAATACAAATGAAATACAAAAGGCTTAATTCTTCTTATTAAAAATAAGAGAATAGAAATCCTCTTCCCTGTTCTTGGAGCATTTCCTGTTGTGAATTTGTAATTGTAAATTCTTCCTCTGCCCCTTTGAGTTGTAAATTTGAAAAGAAAGACTTTCACAGCAGCCAGTCCTACCACATAACCCTCAAACACTAAAGGGCCACCTTCTAAGTCTGCAGGCATTTTAAAAGCATTCTCTCTGAAGTATGAAGAACTGATACTCCTTAAAAATGATCTTTTTTAAAGAAAAGATAATAAGGTAGAATTTATAGTAAATTATTGGGATTGTACAGAGCGAGACAACATAAGATGAATTTCAAATGATGCTAGGAAAAGTTTTGAGCAAGAGTCTTCTAGTTCCTGTGTGATAAAGGGGGCACAGTCAGAATTGTGAAGAGAAATGGGAGGTGAAAGAAGGCTACTTTTTGTTTTTTTCTAAAAGGTTTTCTTCTACAGTGAATGAGGGGGGAAAGAAGACACAATCTTTTGCCTAAGAAGAAAAATTTAAAAAGAAAAGAATCTGGCTTACTGTACAGATTTACAGTGTCTTTCAGACCAAAGTTATGAAATACTTTTTATTCAAATTAGATAAAATCTCAGAGCTCTTCTTCTTCCATGATGAATGAAGGGATCAAGACTAAGTGGTCAAGAAAGAGTGCTTCTGGTTGAACTGTAAAAATGCCATTGCAACATTTTCTGGATTATCTCAATTTTATAAGGAGAAATTTTTTTTAAATAGATGTTAAAAATTATATTTTCCCTTGATGTTTCTTGATACTTATTACCTAAAATACCCCACCAAAAATTTAAAATTGAAAAAGCCATCCTGTGAGCGTTATATTACATTAAATAATGAAAATATTTACCATAGTTCTTACCTTTATAAAACCGTGATTTTCATAATTAAAGACTTGAGACTACAAATACATGTTTTCCCTTCTAAAGAAAACAAATACATTCAAGCTTCCTAAAGTTGTTTCTCTCTTTAAAGATGTATAGTTATATGTGAGTTGGTTTAGAGTATTTGCTAAGGTTATTTGAAATTCTATAATTTAAGTTAAAAAAATTTTCCAAGCAGAATATACTTAACAGAAGTTAAATTAGAGAAAATCCAATTTGCAAATCAAGTTTTCTTTCACTCCAGCTTTCAGACAGAGCTAACAAACATACAAATCCTGACAGTGCAGAATAAGGAGTTTTCTTATCAGTAGTACTGCCTTACTGTGCCTTGTAATGAAATTTTTTAAAGAGAAGGTAAAGACAGTGCTCCATCATCAAACTCTCCTATTCTATATGAAAAACTTAGTCAAACATATTTTCTTTTTCTCCTCTTCAGGGAAAATAATACCTTTTTGCTGAATCATTTCAAGCTATATACATCAGTTTTGGTTATAAAGCTACTTTTTCTTTTTGAGGTCAAAACAGTTCATAATATAGTGAAATTTCAGTTGTGCATTATTATTTGTTGGTCACCATATAACTGTGCCCCTTTCCCTCTTATGCCCACACCCCAAACCTCCTTCCCCTCTGGTAACCACTAATCTGTTCTTTTGTCTACGTGTTTATCACACATGAGTGAAATCATACAGTGTTTGTCTTTCTCCATGTGGCTTATTTTGCTTAAAATAATACCATTTTGTTGTGAATGGGATGATTTTGTCTTTTTTTATGGCTGAGTAGTGTTCCATTGTGTATATATACCACACCTTCTTTATCCATTCGTCAGTTGATAGGAACTTGGGTTGCTTCCATGTCTTGGCTATTGTGAATAATACGGCAGTGAACATAAGGGTGCATAAGTCTCTTTGAATTGTTGATTTCAAGTTCTTTGGATAAATATCCAGTAGTGGGATAGCTGGGTCATATGGTATTTCTATTTTTAATTTTTTGAGAAATCTCCATGTTGTTTTCCACAGTGGCTGCACAGTTTGCATTCCCACCAGCAATGTATGAGAGTTCCCTTTTCTCCACGTCCTCTCTAACATTTGTTATTTTTTTGTCTTGGTGATCATAGTCATTCTAATGGGTGTAAGGTGATATCTTAGTGTAGTTTTGATTTGCATTTCCCTGATGATTAGTGATATTGAACATCTTTTCATGTGCCTATTGGCCATCTGTATATCTTCTTCAGACCCTCCGACCATTTTTAGGTTGGGTTGTTTTTTGTCATTGAGTTGTGTGAGTTCTTTACATATTTCGGAGATTAACCTCTTGTCAGATACATGATTTGCAAATATTTTCTCCCAGTTGATGGGTTGTCTTTTGTTATGTTCCTGGTTTCCCTTGCCTTGCAGAAGCTATAGAGCTACTTTTAATTACATTATATTAATGACACTCAGTCTCAGCTCTATAAAACAATATAAAAGTGTTCGATCAAGACCTGATATTGCTTTCTTAATTAATTTCCTGTGAAAAGCTTGCAAATGGAGATATTTCTCCATGGCAGGCAGATGCTACATAATAGGACATCCTTCCACCAAAATCGCACAACTATTAACAACAAGCTTTGTTATTCCCTCTGAGTTTATGCTGTGAAAATTTTTATTTAACCATAAATATTATTGACAACACATACTCTAATTCTGAAGTGGATCAAATTAGGATTCTTTTCCTAAATAAAGAGCAGAATGGGTATGAAATCATATCTACTTCAATCATTAAATAAGAATTGAATGATAGAGATTATGATTCTATTAAAAATATTTTAATTGTTTTTCAAAATTATGGAATAGAATGCTGCTAATACTTGAACGCAAAACAGGTAAACCAAAATCAAGTACAAAATATATTCTCCCCCATGGTGGAAGTGACATTGACGAAAAGGTTTTGTTCTGAGCCATTTTTCACTGTACAATCTTACATACATATAAGATATATAAGATAATCATATGTATATATATACACACATATATATACACAGTATATTTTTGTAAAACTAAAGCCAGGAGCATGGATTCTTATGTATTAGGCTCATGCTTTAATCTTCTATGCTGTAATATTTCACATCAAGAGTGAAACATTTTAAAGGAAATTGAGGGCTGTCAAAAAGGTTTTTGATTGCCTATTCAGGATAATAGTTACTATGAGATCTTTTGAGAGGAAAAAGTCTTTAGCTTCAGTATGAACATGTATGCCAATACTTAAATCTACATACATCAAATTAAGCTTCTCATTTCTTTCCAAAATGGCCTAGAGCATATATAAGGTTTAATTACAGAATAGAACTCTAAAGAAATGTGAGCATTAACATTATTGTTTGGTCATGGAGCTACGTAATAGGAAATATACAATTTAGTCTTTTCAATTGTAATAAAATTTAAAAAAAATCTGTGTAACTAACTATACTGTCATTAACAAGCAAGAATATTTGAATTTAAATATCTTAAGTATTGCAAATTTCCTTTAAAAAAAAGTAAGATTTCCAGTTTCTTGTCCAGCATCTAAGGAGTTTAGAAGTTGGTGCTCTATTCTAACAAGTAAAAAGCTGAACAAACTGAAAAATCAACAATTCTTCTTAGATCCATCAGAGAAGGAAGATCACAGAGCAAACCATTGCTCCAAAAATTGGAGAGACAGGCAGATACAGAGAAGCAGAACTTACCAGAGCAGACACTGATGAGCAGAAACCTTTGCGGAACCTAGTACCGCAGTAGAAAAACCTGAAGTGTAACTGATGCATTGCTGAAGGCTCAGTATAGGCAAGTCTGAGAGCTGGAAACTCCAGAGGGACTCGGTCATGGCGAGGACCTCCATGAATTTTATGAGTTTTACCTGCGAGAACTCTATCAGATCCTTACAATGAATATTGGTGAACAATCCCCTTATGCTTCCAATAGGGGGAGGAAAAATTAATCATTTTGACACATGCCAGAGCACTCTGTTCTTAACAAGGCTCACCTTTAGGAGAAACTATTTTACTAGAATGTAACCTACCCGGGGGAGGGGAAATATCCAACTTCAGCTGGCTCTAGTTTTCCATGTGGGGGAAGAAAAATAGTTAACCCCAGCTCCCTCTAGTCTTCTACATGGAGGAAGGGCAATACTCAACTACAGCACCCTCTAGTTATCCTGTTCCACTTAAGTGGGGGGACTAAGAAGCACTTGTAAAGTTCAAAGTTTAGGGGCACAGGCTTACTAAAACACTGATCCCTAATCACAGGTCTATAGAATACTTGCCCTCTCCCCATACACCACCACTACATTATTAAGATTTATTTACAGTCATGTGCTGCATAACGTTTTGGTCAATGACAGACCACATATATGGTGGTGATCTCACCATATAGCCTAGGTGTGTAGTAGGCTCTACTAGCTAGGTGTGTAAGTACATTCTGTGATGTTTGCACAATGACAAAATCACCTAAAGACACAATTCTCAGAATGTATATCCCTATCATTGTGACACATGACTGTACTTCAGTACTTTTATGTAGTAATCATGTCCTTTTCAACAAAAAGATGACATAAGTCATACTAAAATGAAAAAACACAGTTTTTAGAGACTTAAGCGTCAGATCAGACATGGTAAGGATGTTGGAATTATAATACCAGACATTTAAAAAACCCTGTGATTAATATGCTAAGGGCTCTAATGGAAAAATTAGACAATACACAAGAACAGATGGATAATGTAAGCAGAGATGGAAATTCTAAGAAAGAATCAAAAATAAATGCTAGAGATCAATGTAACAGAAATGAAAAACTACTTTTGCTGGGCTCATTAGTAGACTGGATATGGTTGAGGAAAGAATCTCAGAACTTAAGAATACGAAAATAGAAACTTCCATAACTGAAAAGCAAAGATAAAAAATATTGAAAAAAACCAGAATATCCAAGAATTGTGAGACGACTACAAAAGGTGTAACATATACTTAATGGGAATACCTAAAAGAGAGAGAGAAAAAAGAAAAGAACAGAAGCAATATTTGAAGCAATAATGACTAAGAATTTCCCCCAAATTAATATCAGACACCAAACCACACAACCCGGAAGCTCAGAGAACACAAAACAAGATAAACGCCAAAAAAAGAAAAAAAACAACTATACTTAGGCATATCATATTCAAATTGCAAAAAATTGAAGATAAAGAAACATCTTGAAAGAAGCCAAAGGGGAAAAAACACCTTTCCTATAAAGGAGCACAGATAAGAATTACATCAGACTTCTACGCAGAAACCATAGAAGCAAGAAGACATTGGAATGAAATATTTAAAGTGCTGAGACAGAAAAAACCTTCTTAGAAAAAACCAGCCTAGAATTCCACGCCCTTTCAAACTATTCCTCAAAAGAGAAGGAGAAATACAGACTTTGTCAGACAAACCTAAATTGAGGGAATATGTTGCCAGTACAAATACCTTGCAAAAAATGTTAAAAGAAGTTCTTCAGAGAAGGAAAATGATATAGGTCAGAAATCTCTGATCTACATAAAGAAAGGAAAAACTTGGGGGAGAAATAAATGAAGATAAAATAAAAACTTTTATTTTTTATTTTTAACTGATCTAACAGACATTGGTTTCTTCAAAATAATAATAAGCAACAATGTATTCAATTATTTACACTTATGGGTAGATATATACACATATTTACATATATTTACATATATATGCTTATGTATAAGTGAAATGAATGACAGTAATGAGATAAGGGATAGGATTCAGGAATTAGAAATATTTGATTAATAAAAGGTGTGTATTAATCATGGTTCGTCAGAGAAACAAAACTAATAGGATAAATGTGTATATATGTGTATATAGAGAGAGAGAGAAGGAGTGGAGAGAGAGAGAGAGAGATTAATATTATAAGGAATTGGCTCACACAATTATGGAGGCTGAGAACTGAGAAGTCCCAAGATTAGCAGTCGGCAAGCTAGAGACTCAGAAGAGCCAACGGTATGGTTCTAACCTGAGTTGGAGCCTGAGAAGCAAGAGAGTCAATGGTATAGTTCCAATCCAAGTCTGAATCTGAGTCCAAGGCAGGAGAAGACAAATTCCCAGCTCGAAGACAGTCAGGCATAAAGCAAAGAAATTCTCCCTCATGCAGTCTTTTTATTCTATTCGGGCCTTTAATGGTTGTATGAGGTCCGCCTATATTGGGGAGGGCAATCTGCTTTACTCGGTCTACTGATTCAAAGGGTAGGCGCATCTGGAAATACCCTCATAGACACATCCAGAATAATATTTAACCAAATATGTGGGCATCCTGCGGCCCAGTCAAGTTACATATAAAATTAACCATTATAAGCTGACCGCTTATCAACTTGGCATCCATATGCATCTCCTTAAACCATACTTAATCTCCAAATAAAGGCAATAACAGGGTCATAATTCCACCTGACATAATGCAACTCTCATATGTACAACTGAAAATGCACTAACCTCTTCCCCAAAAGAGTGATGTTTACCCTTCTCCTTGATATTCTATAATTTAAATACTATGAGGTAAAATTAACAATACTTAAATACTATGATATAAAGTCATATCTTATATTAGATGATAAGGTAATAAGAGAGAAGAAAACAAAGATACTTGCTTAGTGTACACAAATTTATGTGTGTACACATATGTACATACTTATATTCATAACAAAATAGGAAGTAAATACCTATGAAAATTACATCCCCTATTTCTGTAATTGGTGATGTGGTCATAGCTGGTATTTATAACTATCTTCTTCCACTATCCATTGTGTATTCCCTTTGTAGTCAGCAAATGACTCAGCTGGTCCTAGTTCCTTACCTGGTAGAGTAACCCAAACCTTCATTCCTGAAGGTTCTGAGCCCTTAGCGGTCCTGCCTGGATTGGGTTATTACAGTTTTCCATTGTCCTTAATCACAGGCCATGGTAATAGTAAGAAATACCGTAAGGCATTTCTCATATTGCAGACATACCCTTCCCCACCTCCACTGGGGAGTGGCAGTCAACTTCCACTTGGTAGCCAGGATCAGTCACCTCCCCTAGCACAGTAACTCCCTTCTTTGCCTGTAGATTCAGTGGCATGAGGAGTCCAAATTGGGTAGCCAGCAATCTTGACTTCCAGTTCAATGAAATCATTGTGTCTCCTCATGGAAGCATTTCTCCCTTTGGAACTAAGACCTCTAGGCCAGTAGAGTATAAGTTGACAGTACCAGAAAGCACAAATTTTGCCAGTGGGTCACTAGGGTTAATAGTGAGTCATGTCACTCTCATTTCCACTCCTTGATTCCTGGACCAGTGAATCTTGACCATAGGAGAAAGAGGACCATGTATCAGTGCTGATTCATAACATATACAGCCTTCTGGAGAACCTTGCCCAAGACTTGCAAGGTATCATCACTTACCTGGTGCAATAACTGAATCTTCAAAAGGCTATTTCATCATTCTATCAAGCCAGTTTCTTTAAGATAGTGGGGAACAGGGCAAGACCAGTAAATTCCGTGAACCTGGGCCCATTACCACAATTTATCTGCAAAGTGAGTTCCTTGATCAGAGGCAATGCTGTGTGGAATTCCATGACAGTGGATAACGTACTCTGTAAATCCACAGATGGTAGTTTTGGCAGAAGCATTGTGTACGGGGGAGGCAAATCCATATCCAGAGTGTCTATTCCAGTAAGAACAAAAAGCTGAACCCCTTCCATCATGGAAGTGTAATCAACCTGCCACCAGGTAGCTGATTGGTCACCTAGGGTGTGGTGCCATGTTGGGGACTCAGTGTTGGTCTCTGCTGCTGGCTGACTGGGTACACAACAGTGGCTAAAGGCAAGTTATCCTTGGTAGTGAAAGTCTGTGTTACTGAGGACATGCATAACTTTTATCACTGCCACCATGGCCACTTTGTTAATGAACCTATTGGGTAATGACAGGGGTGACTAGATAAAGAGAGGTTGACTATTATCCACAGAATGAGTCATTCTACCCACTTAATTATTAAAATCTTCTACTGCTGAGGTCACCCTTTGGTGAGCAGTCACATGGGATGCAATTATCTTTATGTTTTTTGCCCGTAGAGAGATATCTATCCACATACCTCTTCCCCAAATTTCATTGTCACCAATTTTCCATTCGTGTTCCTTCCAAGTCCTTGACTATCCAGCCAAAACTTTGGCCAGAGCCCATCAATTGGTATAAAATTGTGTATCTGGTCAATTCTCTTTCTAAGCAAAATGAATAACCAGCTGCATTATTTGAAGTTATGCCCACTGGAAGAATTTCCCTTCACCACTGTCCTTCAGGAATGTCCCCAGAAATGGGCTGTGTTGCTGCCGACTGTCCACTTTTAGGTGGTACCTGCATATCATGCAGAACCATCTGTAAACCGGGCCTGAGTCTTCTCTTTCTCTGTCAACTGATCATAGGGAACTCCCCACGAGGCCATAGGTGCAGGCTGGGAGAGAGAAGTCAGTGTTTCAGGAATGGGGACCATTTGGGCCACTTCTTCATGTAACTTGCTCATGCCTTCATGGCCTGCTGAGCCTGATCATGTATATGCTACTTCCACTTGTTGAAGTAGTGTAGCTGTGTACACACAACTTATTATAGCTTGGTCTGTCAGGTAACACTCAGTTCTGCTGGGTATCTCAGGTGGCATGGCAATATGGTGGCTTATGGTTTAACATTCATCCTCTACTAAGGCCCAGTAGCAGGCCAAAAGCTGTTTCTCAAAACGGAAGTAGTTATCCACAGGGATGGGCTGGGTTTTTCTCCAAAATCATAAGGGCTTGCACCATGATTCAAATATAGGGGCTTAGTAAAGGCTCCACACAGCGTCCTAATTTCATACAGACACTTCAAGCACCATTGGGTCTGCTGGACCACATGGACCACGTGCCAGAGCTGCTTGCATAGCAGCTTGGACATCTTTCAGAGCTTTCCTTTGTTCTGGGCCCCACTCAAAATGAGAAGCTTTTTGGGTCACTCAGTAAATGGGTTGGAGTAACACACCCAAAGGAGGAATATGTTGCCTCCAGAATCCAAAGACCGCCACTAAGTACTGTGATTCCTTTTGGTTGTAGTAGGGGGCTAAATTCAACAAATTATCTTTCACCTTGGAAAAGATACCTTGACATGACCCACACCACTGGACCCCTAGAAATTTCACTGAGGTAGAAGGACCCTGAATTTATGTGGGATTTCCCACATTATGATATGCAAATTTTTCTTACCAATAAGCCTAGGATAGTTGCTACTTCTTCTTGCTAGCTTGTCATCAATGTGCCAGTTTGATACGCTGTGGAAAGAAAAGACGATAAGAATCACTGTGAACTAAACTTTGACATAGAGCTGGAGAGTTGATAAAGCCCTGAAGTAGGATAGTAAAGGTGAATTGTTGGCCTTGCTTCTGGTGAGTCTTACTGACAGGAATGAAAAACAGGGCATTTTCTGTGACATGGTACCTGGAAGCATACCACTGGATATGATTTTCATTATTATATTATGTTTATAAAAACACTTAGAACTTGGACCTGAAGGTAGGAAAAGGAGTATAGTAGTCAAGTTCTTACCTTTTGAGGGGAAAGGTATGGATCTCCCAAAGAAAGATTAGATACGTCCCCTTCCTAGGACCTCCCTCCCAAATTTTAGAGAACATCATTCAAGAACATTCATTTTAATTAGACAAACAATTACCAAGCAGCTACTACATTCTAGATCACTCTTGAAGCCATGTGGAGAGTGGATTTGTGGGAGGCAGGGAACAGAAATAAAGGGACTAATTGGTAGGCAATAATCTAGGTGAGACGTGATGAGAATATGATATAAGAATGATGCAATGGGAACAAAGAGAAGAAGAAACTATAGTGGATATCTTTGATCAAGTATGGAGGCAGAAGCCAGATTGCTTTGGATTGAAAATTTAATATTTTTTAAATAATTAAACCACAAGAGAGACTGTGAGCAATCAAGTTTGAAAGATATTCCTTTGCAATATATTGATGATCAATAGTTAGGAGTTGGCAGAGATCTTATGATTCCAGTCCAGAAAGCTTTTCATTGTATTACCTGCCTGGGCCTCTGTCTACACAAGGAAAGTAATCTCTTTAAAGGAGAAATAAACTGACTTATAGAATGGTCTCTTTTACAACCAAATACTTCTGTGATCAGAGCCTATAAGTAAGAATTCTATTTGATATGGTCTTTTCACTCCACAAGAGGTTTTAACATTAAGATTTATGATTTAAGATTAAGATTTATGATTAAGAGGTCTTAATCATACGTTGGTCTACTTGGTTGCTGTTACTTACCTGCTTCTGAATTCACATTTATTTTATGACCAAGTCATCTGCAGTTTGTCTTTTGATTATCACTCAGGTAAATAATTTCCTTTCTGTCTTGTGGCTCTGTGTTAATCAAACACTTAGGCAACATGCCATTGACTCTTATTGCTGGAAAAAACATATGCGTGTTTTTGTTTTGTCATTCTTATTTCCTTGCAGCATCTTTTATTCTTTCAATTAACAAACATTTTTTAATGGCTTATGTGATAATTGTTATGGTTTTTTAAAAATTATTCTGGTATTCTTCTTCTCAGTATAGCAGAATTGCGCTCCCCTGATCATTTTGAAGTTAGGCTGGCCACGTGACTTGCTGTTGCTAATTAAATGTGAGCAAAGTGACCCATCTCATTCCAGGAAGTCACTCTAAGAACCAAGCAGCAAGCACCCACATTTTCCTTCCTGCCACAGTGATCACAGAAGCAAGTGCAAAGATAGAGGCTAATTCCACCTAGGTCCCTAAGTGAGACCGGACCGGATTTGTGGTCTGAGTAAGCAATCAATCTGAGGCTCTGGGGCTGTTTGTTACTAAAAATACCGAATTTTGTACTTTGAGGTGTGGTGCTCGTGTAACAAAAACCTAAAATATATGGCATTGTTTATAGTGGTCAACTGGTGAGAAATAGAAAAAAGTTATTGCATGGTGGAAAATGGAATATCCATGTTCTGAAATAAAAGATTTCGTAAAGTCGTCTGCTGCTGTAACCTAGAAGATCAGGAGCTAATGAGCTTGTAGTTCTGGAAGAGGTCTGAAAACAGAATATCGGCATTTCACGATGTGTTCAAAGCAGGAGATAGGCTCAGAAAAGATTTCATCAGCTTGAGAAGGAATTAAAGAAATGGAGAGAGTTTATAAAATCAGGGCCTTTCAGAATTGAAAGATGCAACTTCTTCTCACCCAACAAAGATGAGAAGAATGGTGACCAATAAAGTCCCTAATAAAACTCAGCGCTGCAGCTGAATTAAACCAAGGAAGAAGCCAATATACTTACTAGTAGATCTCCTGATTTGGTTATGGTATCCCAGAAAAAGAATGCAGAATGTGATCTTGAGCGAATACTTACATTTGGAAAAGAAAAATTGCACAAAGAAACATCACACATTAAGAATAATGCCTAGAAAAGAATGCTGTTTAGCAAAGAACTCTGAGTGTGGATTTTGACACATGGAGGTCACTGGAATCAACCAGAAAGAGACCATTAAAAAACTTTTTGAGAAAGTTGTTTTGCCAGAATAACCAGCAGCCTGGATAAAAAGAGACTGCAATTATTTACAGGTTAAAGTGATCTGTGGGCTCCCATCCAACTACAGGGAGGGAGTGGGCTGAGAAACAGCTCAGAGCCCAGGATGAGGACATTCATTAATAGCTATTTCAGTTATGACCAGGAAAATAATGGAGAAAGAAGAGTTTCCTAGAAGGCAGAGCAAAAGGCTGTGGAGAACATTGAACAAAGGGAATACCTCCAGGAAGTGGGTTCAGCGTCAGCTCAAGATACTCTCTATCCAGAGGATGAGACCTCTCACAATGCTCACCCCTTGGGACACCAAAATTGCTACAGCCACTCTCTATAGTACGTTTCCCTTTCTTCCCCTTTCTGAATCTAGACCTCTAACCCAGACCCTTCCCTCCATCTCCAGATTGATACATTCAACTACCTACTTGGTTCTTCTATGTGTATTTCTAATATGCATTTGAAACTTTATGTCAACAAAAATCAAAATTTTATTTTCTTTCCCAACCAAAACTGCTTTTCCCTCAGCTTTCTCAACTCAGTAAACACTACCAGCTTCCAGGTACTGCTCTGGACAAAAGTCTAAGAGTTTATCTTGAGTTTTTGCTTTTCCTCACCCTGTACATCCATTTATCAGTGAGACCTATTGACCAATTATGCACCATAAACGTATTTTAAACTGATCTCTCTCTGTTTCTCTCTACAACTACCATCCTCATCCAATCACTAGCATCTTCTGCCTGGTCTATTGTAGCAGCCTTCTAACTCTGCGTAATTCTCTCCTTCATTGGTCCCCATTACAGCTACTATCAGATCTAAATGCGCTACTTTGGCTTTTACAGCCCTCCATAAAATTGTCCTGTCTTTGTCTGCAATCCCATCTCTTTCCTGGCTCACTATGCTCTACTCACACTTTTTATAAATCCTAGTTTCCATGAAACACCAAGCTTTGTTCCTCCTCAGGGCCTCTGTACTCACTGTTCCCTCTGCAGAGAGTAATTTCCCACCTTCCTTCTCATCATTATTCAACTTTACTGAAATGTCAATTCCTCGGAGAGACCTTTTCTAAAGATTCGAACATAGCCCCAACACAGCAATGTCTATCTCGCAAACTCGTCGTTTTTCATATATTTTCTTCACTATTTAAAATTATCTCCTTCATTTCCTGTTTGATCTGACTTTCTACACTTGGATGTAGGTTCCAAGAGGGCAACACCTCCAATCTTTTTCACTGAGTTTTTTCAGTGTCTCTGTAGTTTGGGTTTTATTTTAGGCACATATTTCTTATGCCTATGTGGCTTTCAGGTATTGATACTCCCTTCTCTGTCATTCCTTAGATTTCTCTCAATTATGGGCCTCCATCTATATCACTGACTCTTTCCTAGAGTTCCACATTGTTGCTCTATCTTCTAGCTCCACCTCTGCTCCTAACTGCCCATCTCTGCATGAAAGTGCTTTTCCACTGAACACAATATAAAACCATCACAAGATTAGTTCCTGTCATTTAAAACTTGCGAGCAAAATACGATCTGATTCTCAGTCATTTTCAAGTATTACCTATCATTTTTGCTTATGAGAGAGAAAGACAGAAGGGAAATGGAAGAATGAGTTTATGAAAAAAAGCAAATTAGATAGAAGCTCAGAGAACATGACAAGAAAACTTGGGAAATTATTTAAATGAGTTTATTTTAATTCAGATATTATTGTGTTTTATATATAGTAGTTTTCTGTCAATGTTTATGACTCGCTACATCATTATTCTTTTTTTTTTTTAAAGATTTTATTTTTTTCCTTTTTCTCCCCAAAGCCCCCCGGTATATAGTTGTATATTCTTCGTTGTGAGTCCTTCTCGTTGTGGCATGTGGGACGCTGCCTCAGCGTGGTTTGACGAGCAGTGCGATGTCTGCGCCCGGGATTCGAACCAACGAAACACTGGGCCGCCGGCAGCGGAGCGCGCGAACTTAACCACTCGGCCACGGGGCCAGCCCCCATCAATATTCTCTTTTATTTCCATAAAGTCAAGAAATTTAAAAAACATTTTACTTCTGTTTTCATGATTAAAATATATAAGTATATGAAAATGCAAAAGCATAGAAGAAATTACTTAAACATAACTGTTTAAAAACTATTAGATCAGCAAGATAATTACAGGCCCATCACATTCCTTTAATTTCCAAACATACAGATATTTAGCCAGGCCTACGTTGACATCAGAAAAATGTTTGTAACAGTACAGTCAATCTTATTGTTTTCATCTTTATTTTTTTCTATCTACACAGTACACAATGTATTATACTGGGACTAGATGTAGTTCCACTGTAAATATACCGTCATCTAAAAGTAGCTTTAGGATACATGTTTTGAATTAAACTGGAATCCCTGTTTTTATGTCTGAGGCAAACTGCTTCCATACTAGCCTTGTAAGCAATATAAAGACTTCACTACAACTGTGAAGTTAGCCTCAGGAACACATATTTGAAAAAAAATATTTTCATTAGATGCTCTATTTTTGCCAACATGTGTGCACCAGCTTATTTCCTTATGAAGCATCTGTCCTTTTCAAATATTCTTTTGGTTCCCTGACCAATTAAAGGACATCTTGGCCCAGAGCAGCAGCCCACAGCTGCATTTGTAGGTGTTGTTGACAAAAGAAAATGCATCCCGTGTGTGGGACCAAAGCAGAGTGTTATATAGAAAGAAAAGAAAAGAAGATGTGATGAACTTCAGTACTAAGGAATTTCATTTAATCTTTCTCTACTTCGGTTTTTCCTTTTTTGAGTTATTAGAAAAGAAGTAGACTTACTATATTAAAGGAAATTATTTAGAAAGTGCTTTTCAAATAGTTTTCTTTCTTTATTTTTTTGGTGAGGAAGATTGGTCCTAAGCCAACATGTGTTGCCAGTCTTCCTCTGTTTTGTATGTGTGGGATGCCACCACAGCGTGGCTTGATGAGCAGTGTGTAGATCCACACCAGGGATCCAAATCCACAAACCTCAGGCCCACCTCTGGACGAGCCCCACAAATAGATTTTTTTTAATGTGGATAATGATACTGAAAAAAAAAATGATTATATACGAAAATCATCAAACATGGAAGGGGCCAAGAATTGAATTCCAAAAGGAAATATAAAGAGCCAAATAAAATCAGAGTCAGATATTAAAGAAATTATTGCTTTATAACAAAGATCCATATCAACATTTGTAGGGAAGATAGATGATATAGAAAAAAAGGAAATGTTTTATGTAATTAATTACACCAGGTAGATATAAGGAAATGAATGTACAAATGAAATTATCATATTTTTCCCCCCAAGGGACTAGTGACAATTTTCCTAGATTTAAGAAAGAGCAATTAATTAAATATCAAAAATCAAAAATTTAGAGACAAGAACATTAAATTTATAGCTGGAATAAAAGTGGGAATGGAAATGATATAATTTCGGACATAGTAGTTCAATTCCTAGTTGAGGTTGGGGAGTGAGGGAGAGAAAACAGGTTGACAAAAATGAAATTGTGATTTTAAAATGTTCTTTACAGAAACTCATGTGTTATTTTGATAGATGGGTGATGAAAGTATAAACTGGTACATTTTTTGGAGAATAATTTGGCATTAGGTATCTAGAGACATAAAACCAAACATTTCTCACTTTGCAAAGAAGAAAACCATCAAAAATCCTTTCAGAAAGTAATCTTCTCCCCAGCACAATATTTCCCTCTTTGAGATGACAAGTATGACAGCAGTGGTGATTCATCTAGAATATTAAAAATATCACGCTGCTTCCTAGCTGCCCGAGAGGGATGCAGAGGAAAATAAATATTCCTTTAAAAATTTTCCCTTTTACTACAATGCATCTTTCCTTTAAAAAACTCTAGGAAACCATCATCACACAGAACTACTTTGTCTTTCACACACAAAAGAGAGAGTTAAATGAAGGACGAGCTTGCCACAAGCTACTGGAAAGAATGAATAAACATGCCTTCCTTCTCTTTTCCTTCTTAACTCTATTTTCTTTTTAACTACATTGTTGCCTAGTGTACTCTGAACTGGCTGGCCCAAATCTACGTTGTACTGAATTGCTCTGGTGGAAATAAATGCTTAGTCAATACTTCAAATAAACGATATCTCCCCTACTTTCTCTGCTCTATCCACAGAAAAATACTAAACCAGTGCATTTGCCACTATCTTCCTGGATTAAAAAATGACAAGATAAAACTTAACGTGGAATAAATTCCTAAATGTCAATGCCACATTTCCAGAATTTGGAACTCACTTTATTTACTCCTCCTCTTTCCTCTATCGAAACCATGATATCATGTAGAAACTAGCAAACATTCTCAATTTTTATCCCTATCAAAACATATTTCTCAGCATTAAAGCAGGAATATTATGAAATAAAAGTAGTCGATAAGGATGTTTTAGAAGAAGCAATATTTAAATTAAGAGAAAGCAAGGAAGCATATTGAAGAGACAACTTTTCTAGAGCAGAGAGTACATATTATTTACTTTTAAATTAATTAGTGATTTCAAAAACACCAAAAATAACTACTGAGTAACAGCTAGGTGCTAGGAACTACAATGGGAAGATATACGTTTTGTTGTTGAACAGGTATGAAACGTCAGGTTACAGAGCACCCGGAAGCAAGTAGCAGAAATAAGAACTTAAATAGATAGAATGAATCCTTTAAACATTCTTGAGGGGCTGGCCTGGTGGCATAGCGGTTAAGTGTGCACGTTCTGCTTTGGCAGCCCAGGGTTCCCTGGTTTGGATCCCGGGTGTGGACATGGCACAGCTTGGCAAGCCATGCTGTGGCAGGCATCCCACATACAAAGTAGAGGAAGATGGGTATGGAGGTTAGCTCAGGGCCCAGTCTTCCTCAGCAAAAAGAAGAAGATTGGTAGCAGATATTAGCTCAGGGCTAGTCTTCCTCAAAAAGAAAAAAAAAAAATTTCTTGAGAAAGAGAGAAAATAATTAAAGTCTTATATTTGACATTATAACTAGGTTCTCTGACTGCTACCTATGGGTCTAATCTGGCTCCCTCAAGCTAAGAAATTTTTGTACATTTTTAAAAAGTCAAAAAATGGAAGAGTGATGTGAAAATTGTATGAAATTCAAATTTCAGTGTGCATAAATAAAGTCTTTTTGGAGTACAGTCTCAATCATTTGATTCCGGTTGTCTATGACTGTGCTCGTGCTACCATGGCTGACTTGAGTAGGGAAGAAGTTGTGGTTTGAGGTGTTTGCCAATCAGTAGGACCAATAGGTTTTTCCTCCACTCACATTCGAGGCGTGTCAAAAAATAAAATAAAAGAGTAGAGTAAATGATGGCATAAAAATATGGCTTAATGAATTAATAAAGCTACTATCGGAAAATGAGTTTTATATTTGGGGGCTGATAGACTCCCTGAAAGTGACTCTCACTTAGGGAGACTGACCTATTCAGTGAAAGGAAGTACTGAGCTGCTATATGCTCCTGTATGGGAGGCAGGCCCCTTTTACCATATGCCATAGAACAGAACAGGATGCGTTAAGCTACAGGCAGGAAGGAATATAGAGGAGTTTCTGATGACAAACACACCAATCAGGTAAGTAATCCAGCTCTTCGAGAGAGGAGAAATCACAGAGGTAGAGAGAAGCCAGGAGAGTTTCTTCTCACAGAAATTAGAGGACTGGGGAATATGTGTTCCACCCCAGCTATCCCAGCTTTCTTGTTTTTGTAACTCTCTGGCCTTAAATAAGTCAACCAGAGCTATGACTACCCTCTTCAGGGAAGGCATCACACGTGGACAGTCTTGATGCCACCATCCTTAAATACAAGCCACTGATTCTTTGTGGTTCCTTTAGAGATCACTGGCATAGAGCACAGATTTGCACCGAGAAGGCCCCAAAATATCTCAGAACAGGACTCCAAGTCTACTCCATAACCAAAGCTTTCCATTCAACTCCCACACTATTTCCCATTCCAAAAGTTTCTAGTCAAGTTGTCCATCATAGCTTATCTGGGCTTCTGTACACCATGAAATTAAGGACACCATTATAATATTGCCATAATAAAACAAATAACAAAACTTCAATAATAAATTGCCAATAATAAAAATGTATGCTAATTTTGAATACAAACCTTTTCTCATTATGAAATTCCTAGAAATTAGGGAAAACCTAAATTCTGAACTTACAACTCCTCACCAGTTAAAGACTAAAGAAATCAAAGTGGCTATGTGCCCACTCCTTAAATCAATATCCCTTCTCCCTGTTCCTGGTTTTCTTCTTGGCTTCCATGTTTCAGTATTACAGCCACTTACACTCTGGTGTCTCACACTGGGAGTAATCTCCATCATCTGCTACACATCCCACAAATATGTGACTGCCAAGTCCTAGTAATTCTGTCTCCTAAATCACCCTCCTTGTATCCAGTTCTTCTATGTCGGTTTACATTCTCCCAGAGCATACTTTTATCATCCCTCAGGAGGATTCTTGTGAAAGCTTCTTACAAGTCTCCTGCCACCAGCCACACTCTCCTCCACCCATCGTCCGCACTCGAAAAAAATTAAATAGGAAACAAACATATCTGCTGACATAAAAGGTGAAGCAAAAAAAAAAGAAAGTTATTGGGCTGGCGTGGCGGTTAGGTTCGCATGCTCCACTTTGGTGGCCTGAGGTTTTTGGTTTCAGATCCTGGGCGTGGACCTATACACTGCTCATGAAGCCATGCTGTGATGTGTCTCACATACGTAACAGAGGAAGATTGGCACAGATATTGGCTCAGGGACAATCTTCCTCAAGCAAAAAGAGGGAGATTGGCAACAGATGTTAGCTCAGGGCCAATCTTCCTCAACACTAAAACAAAAGAAAGTTACATTTATATAAAAAGAAAAAGTATCAGCCCACTTATAAGTAATAAAAATCTAACAATCTATATGTATGCATAGATACAGATAAATGGATAAAAGAAACTTACAAGTATTTGGAAACATCAAATGTTCAACAGTGGTTACTTCTGGGGGAAAAAGAAGGACTAATTTGGGGTGAGTGAATGTGAAGGTAGAATCTTATATTTTATTCCACATAATGCTATATTATTTATTCTAGTAACATAGAATATCACTGTTTATTATTTGTGCTATTAGAAAAAAGTAAAACAATGTCTGGAAATATATAAAGCAACTACAGTGTAAGACAAATGTGGCATCTATGCTAAACGATATAAAACCCTAGTCATGGAGACTAGTCAGTGGGCTCTGCACTGCCCTGGGTCTGAGGTGGTAAACTTCTTGGTAGGGATGCAGCAAGGGACAAGCGGAAAGGATATCAGAGAAAAGGGGGCAAAGGCAAAACCCATTTGGAATGGAGAAACATCCAAATAAGTCACTCAGCCTAGCAGATAAAAGAGAATGAGATATCAAAGCTCACTTCAAGTTTTACATCTCGACAGCAGTGTTGATTTACAATGGAAATAAACGGTTTATATATGAAGGTGACGTACTTTTTCGGATGATATTTTACTTTCCATTTTGACTGGCTAGGTTTGGGACGATGACAAGACACTCAGGTAGAGATGTTGTATATGCAGCCAGAGTTGCAACCTTAACAGCAAAAGTGAAGTTGTGAGCTTTGATTGTTTCATTGTTATGAGTATAAAGGTAAAAGCAGGATCAACAAGCCCTTGTGGAGAACAGAATGAGAGAGAATCAGTGAACACAAACCTTTAAACAGAATCCTGAAAGATAACAATGAGAATAGAATATTTAAAGAATGTAGGGGCTGGCTCCATGGCTGAGTGGTTAAGTTCGCGTGCTCCACTTCAGCGGCCCAGGGTTTCATCGGTTCGGATCCTGAGCGTGGACATGGCACCGCTCCTCAAGCCATGCTGAGGCAGTGTCCCACTTGCCACAAGTAGAAGGACGCACAGCTAAAAATATACAACTGTGTACTGGGGGGCTTTGGGGAGAAAAAGGAAAAATAAAATCTTAAAAAAAAAAAGAACTTGGAATGCACAAAGGACTCAAAGTAAGAAAACATTCCCAGCAACGCTGGGACATCAGCAGCCTCAGATCATATAGTGATATCAAGGATGAGTGTGTATGAGGAAAGTCCTTTGAATTTGACAAGAAATAGTTATTTGTGACCTTAGAAAGAAAAGTTTCTGTAAATATATTTCCCCTTTTAGGAAAAGGAATAGAATATATATTTAAATAGGCTATATTGTATGAGCAAATATGCCATATCATATTAAACATACATTCTGTGAGAAGCAGCTAATATGGGCAAATGATAAACAGACGGTTAAACACAAATAGCTATCAAATATATGAAGAGATCCTTGAGCTCATTTGTAATCAGAGAAATGTAAATTAAAGTCAAATAATTTACCACTTTACAACCATCTGATTGGCAGAAACTAGAAAGTTGAATAGCGGTAATTATTAGTGGGGATGTGGAGAAACCAGACGAGCTTAATCTTACTCAAGAACACTCCAGCAACACTTAGATTTAAAATGCCTACGTCCTACGTCCCAATATTCCTATTTCTGGTTATATGGCCCCAAAATATTTTCGCACAGGACTAGGAAGGGGCATTTAGGATGGCTGTCGTGGTCAGGAGAGATCAGATTATGCTTTGGTAGCCTCCAAACCCTTCCCTTGCAATAAGAGCGGTTTGTTAGTCCATCACAGATTGGCCGGCTAGCTCTGCTCAAGGTATTCACTCAGACTGAGGATGTAGCCACCCATCTCAAACGTTGTCAGCCACTGTGAAGAGAGAAGATGAGCTCTGGAGGTTTCAAATCTGCAATTAAATGCTCCAGGCCAGGAGTGACACATGTCACAACTGCCCACACTCGTTGGCCAGAAATATGTATAAGAAGCGGTCAGATAGGACAAAACTCCTCTCATGTATCCATACACTGTAAGAACCAGAAATATCTGTGAAGCTAGGAGCTAGAATATACACGGGAAAATCAATAAATAATAAAAATAAATTCTGAGTGGATAAAGGAATAAGATAACGAGGTTTTTAGCACAGTAACATTTATATAAAAAAACACATACATCCCTACACCAGACAACAATTCTAGGATACATACAAATTTGAGGATACATATCAAACACATTTAACTTAGTTGAACATGGAGGAGGGGAATGAGATTGAGAGCAGGAAAAGAGGGAAGAAAGTTATAAATTAAATAAATAAAGGAAAAGGGCATCCCGTAATGACATTGATGACAAGTGCCATGAATGGAGAAATATAATTTAATTTGGTGCTTCATGTAGATTGTACACAAAAACGTAACTAGCTTATATATGATAGAAGTCATGATAAAACTAGAGAATGTATCTAAAGGAGATGGGGAAAAGTCAGAACCCAGTAGGTAAGTTGCAACGCATTCTATAAAGTACCTCTTGCCTATCGGAGTGAGGCAACTTTTTTAGAATTAAAGGGAAATTATGGAATGTTGTAGAGTAGATATAGGCAGCTGTGGTTGTGGTATAATGGACCCATCAAGTATTGTTAGTTGATAAGGGAGAAAAAAAAAGATGGAGTTAAAAAAGGGACGAATCAATCTATGAGGGAATTTGTAGCCTTTTGTGGAGGCCACTTAGAATTACAACGAAAGGAGAAGAAAATGCTAAGAATGATAGCTTAGGATAAGGCAAATTATTATTAGCAACTGCTTATTAGAAAATTTAAGTCAATAAAGGGTAGTGATTTACTGTTCTTATTTTTAAAAGAAACTATACTTGCTGACGTTGACAGATGTGACAGCTCAACATCCATCATGCGTGATCCCTACCTCTTGACATGAAAGGCAGTCTCTCCTTAGTGATGTGGCAATAACTTCTGCTTTCAGGTTCCATCTTTGTTTATTGCTGAACTTCTTTGCCTTCTCAGATTTATGATGTTTTTCTTCAAAATAAGTTATCATGTCTAGGATTTGACTCATCCCAGCATGGTCCATCTACTTCTCTTTCCTTCTAGAAGTTAACAATTATACGGTCTTCTTGATGAGTTTCAGCCTCACCTTAGACTAGAAATGACCATCTTGTCAGCACTTGACAGCTACCTGTCCCTCCCCCTTTCCCGCTCTAACTCTTCAAGGCACACAATAGCAACCACACAAAAATTGCCCAGGGATCTTGTTTCTCCTCTTCCTCTTGTTACTAGTTCAGGTCGCAGGTTGCAACGAGCATAGATATCAAGCTGGTTGACTGCCAGAAATCCATAACCACAGCGTTAGTGAACCTACTGGTGAAGATAGTGCTTTATATTAGCTTACTTGTGTGTAATACTGAGCCATTTTCTTAAAACTGCTTTTGTATTTGCATGTAGGATCTTCTTGAATTTCCTGATCAAGTGAAAGAAAACTAAAATCAGTGAGTTGACAAAATTGTGGCATTGAAAAAGCTAAACGTGATTTTTGTGGTTAAAGTTTCACAGTTCTCTTTTGGGAAAAACATGACCTCTATTTTATAGATCCAGAACTTGATGCCACATTGGAAAGTTATTCAGACAAAGGAGAGAAATAGTGGTGAGAGGAATAAGGACAAAAGGACAGAGTTAAAATCATGGGCTTCTTGTAAAGTAGCTCATTATTTACTTGAATTTTTAATAATTCCACATAGTACTAAGTGTTTGAAATAACACTAAGATGAATTAATTCTAATATTCATATAACCTTAATGATAATTTATTAACACTTGCTTCTATTCAGAACTCAAAGTAATATTGACATCAGAAAATACGTTATTAACTGGAGATGCATATGGCTTACAGAGATTATAATAAACAAACATTGATTTTTTGCTGAGGTGAAGATCAAGGTAAAAATCAATCGATATTTTTCCATTTCAACAAAATCTTAAAATTACCAGCATCAAAATCCAATGAGTCTGATTCTTTACTCTTTCCACTGGAGAGCTTATGGGAAATTGCAGCATCCCCTGGAGAAGGGAGAAAATTGTTTCTCTGGAGCCTACTTGTATCCCTCTCTGACCATCTTCCTGTCTCTAAATTTATGCAGCCTTGTCCAGATTCCTTGGCCACGAATGGGCCAATGCCTTGGCAACAAGAGAGGGATGCCTCTTCTTTCAATGCTCCCTGCTCTAAATTAGAAGTAATTACCCTCGTCTTCAATAACTAAAAAGGAGAAAACAAAATGGAAATCGAGTGCATTGAATGAGTAACAAAGAGTAAATCAGTCATCTTTCCATACACTTCATTCAAATCCTACAGAATTTTTAACAAACCCTTCATGAACCCTGTTGTCTCAAAAACTTTTTAAGATTAAACTATGCAAATGTTAATTTTTATTTCCACTGTCATTATGACAATAAAATTTAATTTTTAAAACTAAATTTTTACTTTGATTTTCTATATATCTTTGAGATATAGATTCAGGATTCGCCCCATTAGATGACTACCTTAATGATGAAAACAAATTTTTTACCTGTTCTTTACTTTTTCTTCCTTAATATTTACATCTATAAAATTACTCAAATTTACCAGAAAAAATTGTCAAATTAAAATATATGCAAAATGCACACACATACACACCCTCAGCCTAAACAGTGGACATTCCAATGGAAAGTCTACAATGTCCTACCATGTGAAACATGTTTTTCTTTCCTCACTCTTCCCTTCTCACCCCATTTTGAAAAGAAAGATCAAACAATTGACTGTGAAGGCATGTGCTGCGACAAAGTGTTATATGTTTTATTAACACGAGAGATGAATCAAACCACAGAATGCTAGAGCTGGAAGTTTCCTTATATACCAGTCCCACCTGCTCATTTTATAGATAAGGAAGGTTGCTACAACCATAGAGAAGATGGCAGAGCGGGGAATAGAAGGGAGGTCTCTGTTTTGTAGCCTATAAAAATAAGGTCTCCAGTTTATAGCTTGTGTACTTTTCCAAACGTGAGATTGACATTTAAGCGGGTTATACTTTTCTATTACAGAGAACTTTTAAAAAGTGGAGAAATTTTAAGAAAGGAGGAAGAAGAAAGAACAAATGGGAGACAGTTACTAAATCTTGATTGGAGTTAAACTTTCCAAAACAGAAGAACCTTGTTCATAGTTTAACATACACTGATGCTGCTGCTCAGTCCCTGTTTTCATCTTTTCTCCAGATTGTTACTGGACACTTCTTGTTCTAAAATTTACCTTCCGTCTATTCTTCTCTTTATTTTTCTGACGTTGCCAAAGAATTTGAAGTGGCTGACACAACTGGGCTGCCGTTTAATCCTGGCAGCCTTTACTAATACGTAGGAAACTATGGGAATTCCCTCCTCCATATTTATTTTGACTTGAAGAAGCTATAACATGAAACTTCTGTGAAAGTACTGAGTTCAAATCACACGCTCTGCTGAACTGTCTTACGAGCTCAGTCTAGTTCTATTCAGAAACAGTGCCCTAAATCAAACACTTACATTTGATTCACATTGAAATTAACATATATAGGTCTTTCCTGGCAGGACCGGTGGCAACAGCAGTTGCTGATTCAGGTAAGTTGGTCATAAGTCTGCCATTTATAAAATCCTGCACTTTGGAATATGGCACTACTTTTTTCTTCTTTGCATGGCAAATTGTATAAGGCTGTCTTCCTACTTATACCTATTATAATTCTAAAGAAGTCACCAAACACACGGGACAGTCATCCATACTAAGGCACTATTTACTGAATGTATTGTCTGTATGCTATTTTCCAGAGATTTGGTTATTAATATTACCATTGTTCCCATGTTGAACCAAGACAGGGCAGTGCTAAATTACTTGTCCAAACTCACATTACTGGTAAATGGAGGAACTGGAATCTGGAACCAAGTTTAGTCAATTGTAGCTCCATTCTGATGCTTTTCTAACTTTGTTTCTCTAACTTGGCTCTGCCCTGACATCCAGACTGGGGTATTCACTGCCCACTTTGTTCTGATGTCTGACGGGGACCTCGGAATTCACACATCTATACAAATGAGGCTCTAAATGCCATACTCTCTCTCTGACCTCTATTTCTGCTTTATTAGTAAATTGTTCCAGTACCTACTTAGCTGCTCACACTAGAACTTTAGAGATCTGTCTAGGAATCCTCCCTTTCTTGTAGTCCCACCAAGCATGTCCAATTAACCAGGAAGTCTGATCGATTTACCTCCCAAATATGTATCTCATATGTAATTCTCTCCATTTCCACATTTCTCCCTAGATACCAAGATACCATGATACCTGTCTAGAAGCATTGCATCCTAACTGGTCTTCCTGCTTTAACTCTTTCCTTACTATGAGAAATTTCTCACAAAACAGTTAAAAAATTACAAGTCAATTGATATCGTTTTTCTGCTTAAAGCATTTTTTCCATTCTTTTTTTTTTTTTTTGAGGAAGATTAGCCCTGAGCTATCTACTGCCAGTCTTCCTCTTTTTGGCTGAGGAAGACTGATCCTGAGCTAACATCCATGCCCATCTTCCTCTATTTTATACGTGGGACGCCTACCATAGCATGGCTTGCCAAGCGGTGCCATGTCCGCACCAGGGATCCAAACCAGCGAACCCCGGGCGCTGAAGTGGAACATGCGCACTTAACTGCTGCGCCACCGGGCAGGCCCCCTCCATTCTTTTTAAAAATTCAAATTCTTTACTTAAGCCTTTAAGGCTTCATGATCTAGCTCCTGCCCTCATTATAGACACTCTTCTCTTTTACTACACTGTATTTCTATGCACATCCTTTTGATTCTTTTAATATCTAAATTCTTTTTCAACTCTGGGCCTTTGCACATACCTCTTTAGGGATCTCCTTGCAGTCCTTATTATTCTTATTTCTCAAAACTGATTACCATAATTATCTTCTCAAAGATACTCTTCCTTCCATGCTACATAATAGAGCACATATTGTTACACTTTACCGAAATTATCCTGTTTTATTTCCTTCTAACTTTTATCACAATTTGTCATTAATTTATTTATTACATGTTTTCTCTTTCCCTCCACCGGGAAATAAATTTCATATAGTCAAAACTTCTTGAGTCTTATTTACTGATGCATTAATAATGCTACATACTAATGATTAGCATAGAAGCTGGAACATAATTTTCACTCAGTAAACGGTTACTAATTGAATAGCTAGAGGATCCACAATCTTCCACTGGCTCTGCTGCTGAATCATTAGGAGCAGAAGAATCAGAAAACTGGATGCCTGCCATCCCAGTGAGCAGGTACGTTTTAACAAAGGGCAAGAATGCATAAGCTATTGGCATAAATCTTATTTCTGCTCATTTCTGGATATACAATCTAATTTCTGAGCTACTCATAAAGGTAGTGTATAGAGATGCAGTTACTTAATATCATGATTCACCTGCAATCTATGAAAAAGTTTGTTACCTGCAATCTTAGAGACAAAAGTACTTTCTCTAATGAGGCCCAGTTTTGTGACAAAGATAATTAGGCAGATGCATAAAAATAGATAGATAGAAAAATAAATCATGGAAAAGATTAGGGAACAAAATCTGGGAGTACATGAATAAAGAATGTGAAGTGCCGAACAAGGATCTGAAATATGACCTTAATAATAGTCTGATCCTTTTTTAATTTATTTCCTAAGGCAAATGTTATGATTGTCTTCCTTTTACTCTTTTTTAAAGTTCATCCTTCTGCATTCTCTTTACTAAATAAAAACATGGCATCGTACCAACTTTAATTTCAATTTTAAAATAAGACTGAGTTTAAAAACACTCATCCCTATGGCAATATGGGGGTTTTAAGTTGCTGACTTTTTAGTGGACTACATCAAATTTAGTTTTTCAATAAGGGATTACTTCATCATACAATTATCTGTTGAGTGCCTATTATGTACCAGGCTCTGCTAGATCCTGGAAATATAGTAATGAATGGGAGACACACTACTCAGAAGTTTTTGGTCTGGGAGTATGTGGGGTCATGCACATGTATTAGCAGATAAGTTACAGCACAATACAAAATTACTGCAAGTAAACAAATCCTGTGACTACTCTGGGGACAACAACAACAACAACACTGCTTAGAAATGTAAGACTTTTGAATATAGTCATAGGGTCCCTTGCTAGTTTTGAAGAACTAAGCTGCCATGTTGAGAGAGATCTATGTAGAGAATCACATGGCAAGGAACTGTGGGCAGCATCTAGGAGCTGCGAGCAGACTCCAGCGGATAGATAGCAAGAAAGCAGAGACTTCAGTAATACATTTGGAAGAAGGTGCATCATGCCAAAGCCTGAAGGGGTGTGGAGGTAGCTTGCTTCCTCCTGAAGGATCTGACTCACCCCAGCCTTAGGTGACATCTGATTGCAGCTTTGTGAGACTGAGCAGAGGACTCAGCTAAGTGGTGACAAGACTTCTGATCTGTGGAAACTGTGATAAACGTGCATTGTTTTAAGCTGTTAAATTTGTGGTAATTTGCTACACAGTAGTAGAAATCTAAGACAGAAGGATTTACCTTGATTTCTGTTTGGAAGGATGAGTTAGAGTGGCTCATACAAGAAAAAGAGGTAAGTATGTATTACGTGAAGGTAAAATATGAATATGTTGACAAAGGACATGCCATATTTGAAAAATGGTGAAAATATCATTTTGGTAAGAGTTTAGGACATTGACTTACTTTTCAAAGAAATATTTTTTCTACACTCCCTTGCATTTCTTAGATTTCTTAGATAGAACGAATACCCACATCTTTATTTACAATTTGGAAACTTGAGACCTAGAAAAGATAACTAATTCATACAAAGGTAGATTAAGGTCTTTTGGGACCTGAGGCTTACACAAGGGGAGAGGTCTTTAAGAAAAAGAAAACAAAACTATGAATACAAAATTAAATACCTATTAAAAGTGAGGAAAAATATAGGAAACTGGAAAATTTAAATACTGCAAATATCACAAAGATCAGAAAAGTAGAAAAATACTTAGTTAACTGGCTACACACTGGAGGCTCTGTGCCTTCATCATTTTGGATATGTCTACGCAGTGATAGGAAAGGTATTTCTTAAAGTCATTCCACACTGGGCTAACTACCTGACTATTCACAAAAATTACTGCACACCACATAAATATATCCATATAACCTAAAGTCAATCTGTCCTCAACTCAACTTTCTCTTGCTAGATCCAAAAAGTGTCAATGACCACAAGAATGCCGCCTAATAAGAGGAAAAGTCTAACAGGGTGAAAAGAAACTGCACTCTTAACCAGTTATGGTTAAAATATTCCACTTCTGCAAAATTTTACAAAGATATACAAGCATGTGAGCACATTGATAAAGTGTCTTGCAATAACATGAAAGAAGCCTGTACAAGTGATGGGTGCTCAAACTTAACCTTCATTAGTTTCATAATCTGTCCTGGATTTGTCCACAGTCACACGATTATTGGCAAGACCTGGACTAAAACTACGTCTTCTTGATACTCAGCCTCACGTGCTCATGAAGGTCCTAGTAATAGAGTGAAAAGGTGAATGGTACAGGTGTGTGTGTATGTTTCTCCAGTCGCATAATGAAAGATCTATTGACAGAGCCTAAATAATGATTTTTAATCCTAAAAAAAAAATGTGGAAGTTATCTAAAGCATACAAAGGCAGTTTGTATTCATCAGAAAAAGCACTTTATGGGTTATGGATAAATAAAGCTCTAATTGGATATTATATTAGGAATTATATTAAGAAAGTTGGTTGGAACTTGTTCTTTGTAAATTGACTTGGCAGGGATGTGCTCCCTGGGAAACCAGGCGTGTTTTGGAACAGTGCCGAGGCTATGAATCATAGCTTCTCTGTTGACAAAATATCCAAAATATGGAATCAACTCACTAAAACAGTCATGTACAGACAAGTATGGATGTTCCTTTTCCCTCTATCTCCCATCACTCAAACCCTTTCACTCCTGCTGTCTTAAGTGAAGCACTATCCCATCATGGACAGTTAGTTAGAGGGCAATGATAAGAATCCATGAACAGAGCTGAGAGGAGAACCATGGGAGGTAGGTTAGACCCTGAAATAGGGGTAAGAATAGAATACCGGGGAGGAGAATAAATCCTTTAGCCATATGCAACGGCCTGGAAAGGCTAAAGCAGAATCTTCGGTTTCCTGAGAAACAGGAATGGAAAGAACAGGATTAATCTAGATAATCTTCTAACACAAAAGCTTCCGCCTAAAATCACATGAGTGAACAATCACAGGCTCTCTTCCTGCACTGGATGGGGAGCATTACAGAAATGGACACTGATGACCTGGTTTGCTTCAAATTTGTGACAGTATCTGTGAAAGAATATAGGCTCTCAAATACATCACCATCACCAGATTTACAAATTTTAGTATAATTCAAGATATGACTTTATATCATTTCCAAGAATTTGAATATTGTTACAATCAATCTCAACCTGAGTTTTTATAATGTTAAATTTATATCTGAAAAACACTCAAATGGGACAGCGGGAGGGTGAGTTGGACATCTGAGTTTTAAGAAGGATGAAAATTCTATATTTTCAAGGATGATCAGAGCATACTGATTGTCCTAATTTTCTATTTATTCCTTCTTGACAATATTCAGGGAAGTGTTTTCCTGTTATACCACTACAAACATGCAATCAAGTCTTGGTGCATTCAAAAAGCTCTAAGTGTTTGGTGTATTTTCCATGTCTTACGATGTTTCTTTTTCTTCCTGTTACCTACACATAGATAGTTTTTCAGTCAAAAAGTATGAAGTATTTTGATACAAATATATTATATTAGTGATTGTTAAAGACTCTCATACTTTAAAATTAGAGATTAATCTGTAGATTTTATCTTTTAAAATTTGTCACCCAACAAAATAAATTATATAGATTTGTTTCCATAGAAATTGTAATGTCGTTTCTATAACTAATTTCCATAGTGCTTATTTCAAATTTATGTACAATGGAATTGATTTATTTAATTAGTTATATAATTTATAGTTACATAAATTAACTGTAATAAAGACTTTGTGTGTGTGTGTGTGAGGAAGATTGCCCCTGAGCTAACACGTGTGCCAATCTTCCTCTATTTTATGTGAGATGCTGCCAAAGCATGGCTTGATGAGCCATGCTATGTCCACCCCCAGGATCTGAACCTGCGAACCCCAGTCACTGAAGCAGAACATGCAAACTTAACTACTACACCATGGAGAAGACTTTTTTCTTCTAGTATTTCATATCAATAGATTGAATTAGAATTGGATCTTTGTTACTTAGTGTCCAGTAGTTTTAAAACAAAAAGATAAGAAAAGTAAGTTTAAATTCAACCTGGAGGCAAGAGGCAGTATGTTGAAGGGGAAAGACCATTGGTTTGGGTGTCAGTCAGACCTGGGTGATGTATGGACAGGCAAGAGGGTTTGGAAGTGGCCTCTACAATTTTGGTTTGCTTTTAGCACATTTTGACCTATCGATATTTGAATGACTCGATTATTTACTTTCAGGGCTGCTAAGTATGCAAAGCAGGAGGTGATAAGTGTATAAATCCATAACAATGTCAAAAGTAAGCAAGTGCTTAAAAGCTGCAGCTCTAAGTGGTTGGATTCATGAACAGGGGCAAAAGTACACAAGCACTGAGCAGTTGCCTGCAGAGCAATCTGGTCAAATGATCTGCAAGTGAACACAAGTGAGCAAGAAAATATCAAAGCTGCCACATGTTGTATTCCTGCTGTGGATTCCTAGTCAGCCATGTCCTGGAGGAAGAAATAAAGATGGTCTAGTCATATCTGAAAAGAAATCTGGCCAAAATAATCAAAATGAGCAACGATTTGCACAAATGGAGCCGCCTGCTTCTCCCTGACCAGCTGTTCTCTCCCTAAGCCTATAGAGCTATATAGAGATCAGAGCCTGGAAGACCTTCCCTAATTCTCCTTAATGAGGATAACTCTCCTTGCAGGGACAAAAGTGCTGGGGGCAAAAGGCCAGAAAGGAGGAGAAAAATGTGCTGTGATTATGTTTCCAATGCAGTTTGAGTTTCTAATCATGACAAAATGGCTAAAGCTACATGAGATATTGATGGTGATGGATGCAAAACTCAGGGAAGATTTATGGAATGAGAGATAAAGGAAGTTGGAGATTGCTGGTTAATGGACTCTAAGATTCAGGAACCAATATCTATATAAAGATCATCTCTGGCATCTATGCATAACTCTAAGTTTACAAGACTTCTTTTTAGGGGAGGGTGGTGAGGAAGATTGTTGCTGAGCTAATGTCTGTGCCAGTCTTCCTCTATTTTTTGTATGTGGGATGCTGCCACAGCATGGCTTGATGAGCAGTGTGTAGGTCTGTGTCCAGGATCTGAACCTGCAAGCACTGGACTGCCGAAGCGGAGCGCATGATCTCAACCACTACTCCACCTCCACCGGGCCAGCCCCTACAAGACATTTTGATGGTTGATAAGGAGTTGCAGAAATAAGATCCTAGGAAACTGTCCAAGGACAGTTTGAGACCTAGAAGGATGAAATAATTTAGAAATCTCAGTGATTAAACTATAGAAAAGTGCAGACCAGTGATGTGGGGAGGCAGAAATGTCAATTAAGATTCTAGTTTTGGAACAATCAGTATGAACTATAGTTCATAGGATAGTCTGTATGAATTATATACAGGCACTACATGGTTCTGTATGGAGGAATTTGACATTGAGGTTCAGGGATGGGTAGCTTCTGGTTTACTGATTTTTTTTATCAATATATAGTTTGGGCCTATCTGAGGGTTAAATGGTATTTTCAGAATCTATCTTACGGGCTGGCCTGGTGGTGCAGCAGTTAAGTTTGCATGTTCTGCTTCAGCGGCCCAGGGTTCACTGCTTCGGATCCCAGGTATGGACATGGCATTCTTTGGCAAGCCATGATGTGACAGGCGTCCCACTTATAAAGTAGGGGAAGATGGGCATGAATGTTAGCTCAGGGCCAGTCTTCCTCAGCAAAAAGAGGAGGATTGGCAGCAGATGTTAGCTCAGGGCTAATCTTCCTAAAAAAAAGAATCTATCTTACTACTGCTGACTTAAAAAATAAAAAGAATTTTTGTCTCATCCCTTGCTCTTTTCTAACTGCAATAAATTGATGTGTCTGATTTAACTGTTTGACCATAATGGAGAAATCCTAGCTAGTATTTAAATCTATGTTAGTCTTCATGCTTCCTGTGGGTTTCTGTTATTTGAACAAATGCATAATTTCTCTCTTGCGTTATCAATCTCACACAATTCTCTCAAAAGTTTGAGATTTTAAGTAAAGCTACATGATTATTGTTTTGAGATTTGAATTCAAGCTATAATTCTTTTGGCAATTATGTTTTTGTTTTCATTATGTAAAAATGCGTCAGCTTTGTTGAATAGAAGTGGTTTGGGAAGCTTGCATCCTCTAGTCTCCTATTTTTATTCATGCTTCCTACCTCTAATTTCTCTGGTCTGTAAAAGCAATGAATATAAAATTCAGAAGACAATAATTCTGTTACGTTTCAAAAAACTGTCCACTCTCCCCCAAATGTCTTAGTACACCTGAATTATTTTGCACTTCCCTTTGCATTGATGTTCCCCTGATTCTAAAATCACTTCAGACATTTGTTTAAAATAAAGATTTCACAGTCTACCGTAGATCAATTCTCCATGTCATTCTCAAGATAAACCAAATTTGGGAAACATTATTTCATACATCATTGTCTTACCCTGTACACAGAGACAAAGTAAATTATGAGGCTACTTTTTACATATGCTGAATCTATTTCATCAATAGTGGCATTTAGGGACTTGATTTATCTAGAAAATTTACTCCAGTGATAGACCTTATTGAGAATGTGTTTCAATGGAATCTATGATATTACTCTACTATCCACTGGGAACACTTTAATTTAAAATCTTTAGTAACTAGGAGTCTCCAGTACGGTGAGTGATTACAGCTGTGAATTATACTTCCAACAGCTCAGTATCAAGACAAGCACCGCATGGCAATATGCAGAAAAACTTTTGACAACTTTCATTTAAAGAGATTAATTAGAAAGTGTTGCTGAAAAATGTCCTGGTGTCTTTTGGCTCAAGTTAAATTAAGAGATTTAGGAGTGATAAATATATTTTTTATTCAAGGAGTTTAAGTTGAAAGAATAAGACATAGTATTCTTATTTATTTGTATCTCTCAGGGTTTAGGAGAAAAATATTTCTTCTGAAGTTAAAGAATATGTTATGGACTGCTTCTTGAGTTGGACCCAGATTACACCACCCCTTGTCCACCCACACCCCCAAGATTATTTTAGGACAATATGTGTTTGAAGCATCCAAGATTTTTTGAGCTGGATCAGAATTTAGTCAAATTGCCGACATTGACAAACTCCCTCAAAGCTCATATTCTCAGCATTAGTGTCTTTTCTCTCTCTAGCACTTTCTTACTCCTTACTGCAAACCCTCTGCTAACCCCAACCATTGAACTAACATATTTACAAATGCACAAACAAGCAATGGTATGTCTCAAACAAGTGTCTATAACAATTGCTCTAGTGGCTAGGACCACAACTGATTTAAAACGTGGGGGGAGTTTTCCTTCTTCTCATCTAAACCAAGACTTTACTGCAGCAGACAGTAGAGAGGTAAAAGTCTTTATGGAGGGCGATTGGATCAATGGAAAATAAGACTCTCAGCTATTTAGATAACACCGGTCTGTCGACATGGACTTTCAGAACTTGATTTGATTTTTTTAAAAATAGTGCTTACTATGTTTCATACACTGTTTTAAGTACTTAACAAATAGTAACATTTAATTCTAACAAGCCCCTGCAATAGGTAATGTTATTACCATCTCTATTTTACAAATGAGGCAGAAAGAATTAAGAAAGTTGCCTAGAACGATAGAGAAACTAAGTGACAGGGTCAGGATTTGAACCCAGGAAAAATGGCTCCAAGTCTGAGCTTTGACAAATACAAATGCTGCCGCTCACAAGATTATTCAGTACTATACAAGGCTAATGGCACAATTCTGACATTTTTCTACACAGGTGACATTCCACTAGGGCTGAGTATCCTTCTAGAAGTTCAAGGCATCTTCATCATATCAGGTCACCAGGTATGACAAGATGCACACTCCCATCCATCCCATCTATATAATGTAAAAGGCACACACAGACTACTTGTAATATCATGAAGATCCTCCTTTCTCCTCATGATCGCTCCCCACTAACTTTCTTTTGAGAAAATCACATGCTAGAAAAAAAGACTTTCCAAGTCACAAATCAACCAGCTAACCTTTAAGGAAGCTGTCATAATAGGGACTTTATGGCTTCTTGGCACATACTGAAAAATGACTCATGATCAATCTTATGGGCTATTGAAAGAAAATTAGAACAGAGCCTTGCCGATAGTCATCTAGTTCCAACTGGAAGAGGCTACAGGCTGCTAATTCTCCTGTCATTTGGTGCCTTCCTGTAGATTTAAATTGACTTGCCACACCCTCCAGAGCAGAGTTTCTTACCATTTTACAGTCATGGCCCCACCTGAGAAACAGATAAAAAGTATGGATCTTCTCTCCAGAAAGATGCATGGAAGGACATGGAGAGCAACTATTGTCTGCAACATTGGCAGACACCACCCCCACCCCTTCCAAGCCCAGTAATGGAACCCATGAAGGGCATGAACTCCCGGTTAAACATCTTCACTCCAAAGGAATTGGGGAATGTCCCTTTATGCTGTGACTGCAATTTGAAGGCTTGTTTTTTGATAACATTGACTCCCTTTGTAAAGAGGTCATTGATCACTGGTCACTGTAGTGAGAAACCTTCTACGTAGGTGTTTTTGCTTTTCCTCAGGAACATTAAACTAATCTCTCTATTTATCTATAGCTCTATCTCTTGATCTATATGAAGTGATAGAAAATTACTTATTTAGCGTTGGTTGTGAAATAGCAAAACAAGTCTCTAAGTTGCTGTACCTGAAGAGGATGATTATAATACTTCAAAAATAGTTGTCAAGGAGCATATGGCTTAGCCAAACAGGATATCAGTTTTCAACTCCAACTCAAAAAGAAAGGCTGTTTTCCTTTCAGAAAGATTGGAAAGTAAAATACATGCTCAATTACCGAATGTGGAGAACATTGAAAAAAAATTTGAAATGGGACAGAGAGAGCTCAGATTAAGCCATTCCTTCATTGAAAAAAAATATTTACTGAGAACTGCATACAAGAGCTTCAGCACCATATGAAAAGAAAGTAGCCATTAGGGTGGATCACTCACTCCTGCTATATTTTCAAGGAAACCTGTACTTTGTCCATCATAATATTTATTAACCTTTACTAGTTTTGTTTTTTAATTATCTAACTTTCCTCCTAAACCATAAGTTTCAAGAAGGTAAGACACATGTATCACTGTAATGTCTGCCTTACCCTGTTATAGTTCTTATTAGGGAATACTTATTTTGGTTAGTAACAAAAATAATAAATTCTAAGTATGTGTTAATCACCGTACTAAGTAAATACATTCTCTTGTATTTCCTTTCATTGCAATAGCCATGAGAATGTTTTGGTAGTTTGAAGTAAATATAATAGTATATAGACGATCTATGTATTAATACATATTTATTGACTGACTGAATAAATACATTAATGCATTTTTCAGAATTTGTAGAAAATTTACTTAGTAATGTGACAGTAATTTAAATAAATTTCAAGCAATCATTTTTTGCAGTTAATAATAGGGATCCGTACATAGAAACTATGTAATTAAGCCTATTGCTGTTACAGAAGAAAAATTTGAAAGATACAAAGTCAAATAGAATGCAAGAAAAGAAATCCAGATCTGATTAATCTAAGGCAGAGATTATTCTCTTGGTCATAGCTTGCTAGGTATTATTATTGTTTTCTTGTGGAGGAGAAATTGGGAGATTACACCAAACCCCCTGAATACCATCTACAGTTTAGATAAGTAATTTTTGCTTCTGTCACCCCATCATAAATTTTATTCATTTCTCAATCTAAATGCAGGTGTGTTTATTCATAACTAGTCTCACTTGTTTCATGAAATCTCATTAAGAAACTGCTTCTTGTGTCATTATAAATAGGTATTGGAATGGGATGGCCTGTTTATTGCATTGAGTTTCTGGGCCTCAAATGAATTAAAGTGAGCACACTCTCCAAGAAGATTGTCTTAGGTCTGTTTATTTCAGCTTATCTGTGCCACACAGTAGGAGACCTAGAAGACACATCGAATGTCCTTATATCTAGAAGACACCATCAAATAGTTTCACTGTCTTCTACTCATCATGGAGATACATCTGCTAACCTGCTTCATTTCCTCTTCTCACATCAGAAGCTATTGGGAGCTGTATCTTACTCAGGCAATTGTCTTTTCCTTGCAGAACTACCAACTCTTTCGCTTTGGAATTTAAAGCCTAAAGATAAGATAAATCTGATTAAGTATCCTCTAATGTTTTAGTAATCTGAAGTAAATATAACAATAAACAGAGGATCTATGCATTAACATATAGTTGTTTCTCTATTAATCATGAGAAATACCAGTGTCAAGGTGAGGTCTGTCTGCATTCAGTACTTAATTCTAACCCAATCTAAACTCTCATATTACAACAGTGACATTTGTCTATGGTTCCACCTGCCCTGCCTCTGCTCCTCTGACTACTTTTTGTCTCTTAAAGGCTGAATATGTGAGGGAAGTACAGCACCCTCTCCATCCACTGAAAAGAGAGCACTGCAATTCCAAACCCCCGACCATGATTTTGAGCTAAGGAAGAGAAGAGAGACAGCCATCCATATTACAGGGATAAAATTGACTTCTGAGATCGATAGAAATTATAATTAAGCTGTGGATATTTATCCCTCTTAGAGCCTTCCATTTCTCAAATATTTAAATGATGACTTAGCAATACAACTTTCACATCATCAGCGTCTCTGCGGAAATTGGAAATGACAGTATGTGATACAATTAAAATGTATATCCACAACCACTCAGAATAATCATGGCTAATTAGAAATTATGAATCATTAAAACGACATGGTTTTCTGTCAGTATGTGTGCACAGCACACTCATGTCTTGTAACTTCCCAATCCAATCTCAGTAAATCTAAGGAGGTACATTTGTTTCAATATTTCTATTAAGCCCCTCCATTAAGTAAATTACCACTACAGCCAAAGTTTAAAGGTTATCTGGGCTAGCAAACTACTCAACATAGCTAATACTTATAATTAGCTGTGGTGAAATTCCACATTAAACATATTTTCAATAACAAATCATTTATGCAGGCTTATCAAGATTACTACAGGGCTCCTGATGGAATTCAGAGTATTTTTATCATAATAAAATCCTAATTTCTATTTTCCTTGTATCCATCATTAATTTTAATGCCAACTAAAAAAATCATCCAAATACTTCAGTATTTCTGAAACAATGTTGAAACAATGTTTGGGGAAAGTGGAAGTACAAAAAAGAAAAGAAAAAGAGTTGAATTAAAACTATGAATTTTTTTTGGAAATTCAAAAATTTTTTTAACAAACCTTCAGAGTAAACTTAAAGGAAAAGAATAATCCTGTAAAAATTGTTTTTGTTAAAGTAGCCTAGATTTAAATGGCATTCTCAGGGAACACAAATGATCCAGTTTTCATATTAAACTCTCCATATATGAGAAAGATTAGGGTGAGGAATTCCAGGAAAGATAGCCACAGAATAGGTCTTCTTCCTGGTTGTCAACAGATTCCACATCTTCTACTGTCTCTGCCAAGCCAGAGTGCAGGCAGGGACCATGCTGGTGCAGCATCTTCTTAAGCTGAAAGCATTGAAGCAAAGGGAAAAACTAATATGAAGGAAAATGATGAATCTAGACCTGCTCTCTCCGAAAAAACTACTGACAGTTATGAATTCATAACCCAAAGACAAGTTTCAGACATCTTCCTCCAGAAATTGTGGTAAATATGCTCCAGAGTCTAAATGGAATGTGATTCCAGAAATCTCCAACTTGAATAGAAAGAACTTGGTGTAAGACTGCAAAGTTTAAAGAAATCAGTGGGTAGTGAGACACGATTGAGGGCAAGAGATGCCTAGTGGCAATTTTCACTTGGATATGTATGTTTTAAATTATTATGGCATCTATAGTTACAGGCAAAACCCACTGCTAATGCATAAAATATTCTCTAGCAGATGCAGAATTGATGCTGCCATTACTGATGTGCTGGTTATTACACCGAGTCTCACAGCTTCATATCCACCCTTCCAGCCTCTCCCTTGTGACGCCGAGGCTGGGACTCTATAAACTTCATTTCTGCTTTGCCAGCTGGAATCTTGTTAGGCTCTGCCAATGGGGGCCACTAGAAGGAGACGCGAAGGCTGGAGCATGAAGAAAGGACTTACTCCTCCTTGTTTTGCATTATTGTCTTTCAATTTGGCTGCAGCAGATGTTCTTCACCCTTAGAGTGGCCTCTGGTACCTGTTTCCAGTTTGTATTCCCACAACCCAAGAATGAGCCTCATCACCGTCCCTCACAGACACCAGCACTCGTGGGCCAACAGTCCCTCCTCAGAGATCTGCTTCCAGCACTTCAGGGACCCCTCCAACCTTCTAGGTTCTAATGATCCCAACCTCTTCCTTTATGGGGGGTCCCCCAGACATAGAGGTGCTGGCTGCTTCTTGCAGTTACTCCTCTGAGACACTCAATATTGCCTTTGTCTGTTCAGTCCTCTGGAACCTATTTAATTCTCTACCTTAAATTCTCTGTTAAAGCATAAAATAACTGGTATCATTTTCTGACTGGACCCTGACTATTATGGCAAGTGAACAACTATTTGAGTGATATATGTAGCCTTGCTCTGCAATTCACGGTTCTGGCTTGGTGTCCACTATAATGGACATAAACTGTTTGTCCAGCACCCTTTCCTTTGAAGACCACCCCATCCTCCGTGCTTTGATCTTGGTGGTGGTAGAAAAGCTGTCAAAGATGGTATCCCGTCATCATGACAGGAGTGGACTCAGAAGCCAGGTTGACCATCAGATCACCCCAATTTTCTGCTACAGAGATTGGTTTAGGTGCAAGCATGAGATACAGCTGGACCAATCATAGTCTTTCCAGGGACTTTTCTATTAGGGTGGGTGACCTGTGGTCATGTGAGGGACAGAAGTTGTGGAAACTAGCTTTCAACTTACCTTCTTTCATTGGATTTTCATCCACAGTAGAAGGAATTGAGAGAAGCAAAACTGAGAAATGAAGAGCAAGAACAAATTTCATCTGGACCATTATATCCAGCCCTTAGGCCTCTAGGGCCGCCTCAGCCATTTCTATAACTTTAACCCAAGTCATCTAACTAGTGTGTGTCAGCAAGTCATGTGAAGGACTAAAGAAACATTAGTACTGAACAAAAAGGAAAGATATTTTTGCTGAAATAGCCAGAAAATATACGCTTCAGGTTTAAATGAGCCTATAACCAAGCTGCTTTCACTTCTATTATTTAAAAAGCAAGCAAAATGTATTACCAGTGTTTAGGAGGCTGGCGTAGCCTTTGTTTACAAGTGAAATCAACAGAAAACACTCTGTTGGTTTCTATATTACATGTTTTAGTGGTGTATTATCACTTAGTATATGTAAAATTAATTCAAACTTCAATCTTTCTTAAGGGTACATCTCACAAATCCTTAGTTTTACATGCCTCGTATGACCCATTGCAAACCATTAGAGAATCACATCTTTTCATGTGGCAGTGTTACAAGAAACAATAAACGATTAGAACAGCTCAAGGAAATTTAAAAAGCACCAAGCTTCAGACGTCCCACCAGTACTTGAATTTTCAAAACACAGTCTTGTCAAGTAAATAGTTATTTCCTGTATACACCACTCTTCTTAAAAGCTGATGGTCTGTTTCCTTTCATGTGACCTAGAGCATCAAAGAGACAGAGAGAAGTTCAGGATGACTTGTGATTTCTCTCCTGGGATAGTGATTTCTTTCTTAGTCTCAGATAGGAAAGTGCTCCAGCCATGAGAGGCTTCTCTTTCTTAGAGGTATGCAGGCTGACAAAGGATTTCTACACCATCTCAAAAGGAAAGATTCCAACAAGCTGACTTCAATTTCTGACTGCTCTTTTTACCACTGGAAACACAGCATCCACAAAGTGATTTTTCATCTCACTCCGACAGCGTCTGAAAGGTGCCCCTCAGAGATCTACAACTTGAATGCCAGGAGGGGTTCTCTCAATCCCCAAACATTGTGTGACTAATAATATCCCAAAGTCTATTCCAACTTGGTTTTGTTGCCATTGTTTCTAAACTTATTGACACAAACCTTGTAGACCAATAGACAAGGGTAGTGACACATTTCTCAATCTTGGATTAGAAATGTGAGGATCAGAGCCCCACCTTTTTTTTTTTTTTTTGCTGAGAAAGATTTACTCTGAGCTAATATCTGTTACCAATCTTCTTTTTGCTTGAGGAAGATTTTCCCTGAGTTAATATCTGTGCCAATCTTCTTCTACTTTGTATATGGGTCACCACCACAGCATGGCCACCAATAAGTGGTGTAGGTCTATACCAAGGAACCAAACCTGGGCTGCCAAAGTAGAGTGTGCCAAACTTAACCACTAGGCCATGGGGTCAGCTCCAGAGCCCCACTTTTTTTGTGTCTGGGTGAGGAAGATTGGCCCTGAGCTAATATCTTTGCCAATCTTCCTCTTTTTGCTTGAGGAAGATTGTCGCTGAGCTAATATCTGTGCCAATATTCCTCTATTTTATGTACAATGACTCCACAGTGTCGCTTGATGAGCAGTGCCAGGTCTGTGCCCAGGATCTTAGCCCAAGAACCCCTGGGCCACCAAAGCAGAGTGGGTGAAGCTAGCCATTATGCCACTGGGACAGGTCTCCCAGATCCCCACTTTTGAATGAGTTTTAAAGCCCCCCTACAACATATTGCCTCTCTCAGATGCTTTTCTCTTGAGCGTACACAAATTGTTGGTCCTGCAATTTATTTTTTAAATCTGTTTAACTTAATGAATGCTTACATATGAAATTATGCTTTTGTTTAAATCCATACTACTGTGGCATAATCAGGAAGACTTGAAAGATGCAATCCTGTGCTTACATCTTGCATCCCTGCTGCCCACGCCTTCACTCCTCTCTCCTCCAACACCCACAGACGTATTGTAGCATCACTGAATCTTGTATTTCCAGTTCCTGCTATAGTCATAAAAAATGGGTTTTCTCTCTAATCTTGACGGTATTCATACCAATTTTCTGTTCTCTAATTAGACTGTAAATATATTGAGTTACTCATACCAGCTCATTGATTTTAGTTCTCACTGTCTCTTTGTATTTTTTTATCACTGCAGGAGAGAGCTGTATCCTACCTTGAACTTACCCTACCATCACAACAAAAAGCATCTCCTAATGATTTTGCAATTAACTGGGTGCTTAAATTTTTTGTTTTTTATTCAAAAAGTGTTAAGAGCCCCATGAAACAAAGACTTAACCATTTATATGTGCACAATCAATTAAATACGCCCTGTATTACATAAACTTTGCATAAGCTTTTCAAGTATTTGAAAATACATGAATCACCTTTTTTATGTATTAGGATTTTTGCAATTGTTGTTGAGCAGATACAACCATAATCAATTAAATTAAATTGAATAGTTCATACACAGTCCTAATTGGTGCTTTGCACATCGTAAGTATCTATCAATGTCAATGATTAGTATTGTTATTATTAATGAGTCTTTAGGCTATCTTTGAAATGCTTAAAAATATATAAACCTTTACCAACAAATAACAAGACATGATTTTTTATTTTCACAATGAAAATTTTATTTGTGAACTGTAGTTTAACTTTCCCACAATACCTTCATAAAGTTAGCATAAACTGTTCTTAACATTATACCAGGACAACTCATTCCGCATAAAATACAGGAGACGTATCTCAAATAATTCACCAAGTTTTATGGAACTCATCTTTCATTTTCAAAAGAAGAGGATCTCCTAAGCATTCTGCGCTATTTTACCCATTGAATTGTCTGTCTAGTGTGGGAAAATTGCCTTTTTAATATTCAGGCTTAAATAGCGACTATAATGATTGAACAAGTTTATGCCCTCTCTGAGTATAACAAAGTGCCCACTTATCTATAAACTGTGTGCACACAATTGTAGTGATATTATGTAGTTTATTTAGCAGCAATCATGCTTGATACATATCTCTGGGCATCATCTTTATGATTGATACACTGGAAATAATATATTTAATATATACAATTCTATTGAAAATAATTTTCACTAGTACGTTACCTCATTTTAAGGCATAAAGAGAGATAAAGAGGATCTGTATGTATCAAAAATGGAACGCAATATTGATTTTGCCAATGATCTTAGTCATTGATCAAACATATTTAACAGGATAGTTCATAAATTTTGAATAAAGAAAAGGGTAAATTCAGTGATAGAGTTAGCACTACTAACAATCTATATTACAAATAAATTGATACTTTGTTATAATGCAATTGTATTGCACATTCATGATTGCAAAAACATAAACGAACATTGAATATCGTCCTATCAAAAGTGAAAACTACGTGGCTGAGAGCTTAAAGAAAAATGCATGGAGGTAAGTTATATCAAAGATAAAACTCATTTTTATAAATTATATTCACTTGTTTACTCTGTAATTTGATGACATTTTTTCAAATATATAAAAATATTTAGAAATACCATACTTCATAAGAACTGTATTTTATTTACACCATAATATTTTATTTTACAATACAACAAAAAGACATTTTATAGAATAAGTATCTGATTTAACTTAATAATATTGTTCTCAGAAAATAAGAACATCCTACTAAAATCTTGTACTTCCCTTTTTTAACCTATTATACATTGATGAATTTATTTAAACTATATTTGAAAATGCTTTTATTTGCAGGAATTTCTGTTATAGCACATTGCATTTTGGTCACATTTGATTACCACATTCATAAACTACAAGAGTGAGCACTTATCCCGGTATATTACTCCAAATATGGATGGGATGTTTGGACACCTGCAGCGCTAACATGCATTAATTTCCCCTTATATCCTATGTAGCTGTCTATCTTAAGCTGGGATAACTGTTTCCTCACTTATATGAAAACTGAATTCAGCTAAGAATCATATTTACAAAAATCCTATAAAAAATCCACTTATATGGAATACATAATTCAGTACTGGGAGGTCACACAAAGCTTTGAGTGAGTATAAGCATATGCCTTTGCTTTTTATTTATTCAAAGCTGTAGAGATCAATAGTAAGAACAGATCTATTCATGTAATGAATCGGATATTTTCTAATTCAAAGTTATAATAAATACCCACTTCAAATATTCTTTAATTAAGTAAAGATTTCACATATTCCATAAGAAGGAGGAAAGTTAGGATATTTGTATTTACTGCTTACATTTGGGTTATTTAATCATCAAATTTATGAAAACAATCAACAGCATTCTAGTGGAAAACCACTCGCCTTTAGTTGCATCTTGAGTCTTCTGTGGAGAATTAAAAAAAATATGACTCTAATAACTACAGAAACAATGACTTATAAATATTTTAGAATCTAATAAAGATCTTTTTAAGTCACTGCTGTAAACTCCAATTTTTTTCTAAAGGGTGAACCAATCTAATTCTAGAGGGAAGAAACACACTGGATATAAAAGCTACAGCCAGTTGCCCGGAAGTGATGGAACTTGGAAGAAAATAACTTAAATAAACTATAAGTATTTTTCAAAAAATGGTGTAATTTTAATCCCTTTTCATGAATCTCCAAGTAGTACAGGAAGGCAGTACATCATAATTTAGGATGAAAAGGATTTAGGATTAGGGGTCTACATCTGTTTCTACCCTATGGACCACTGACAGCAAATATTTGGTTCTTGGAATACAAGAAGGTAAGGATAAAAATGAATATGACATATTACTGTAAACATTTCTATGTCTGGAGTCTGGTGTCAGTAACATTATGAGAAAGGCAAATATTTTTATAAAATGATGTAAAGGCTCTGTTGATAGTGTATCATAATTGTCTTTACTGAACATTTCATGTTAAAGAAATAAATCGGAAAGTTAGAACCCCCAAATTATTTTCATTATTATGGCAATGGCCAAAAACTGGTCATTTCCAAATCATGATGGCCAACATTTTACATCAGTAAAGCTTCAGTAAAACTATAGAATATGCACATAAATACAATTATCTTATGATATCATTGTAGAAATTGATTATATTTTTGGTTGGATCCTTGGGCATAGTTTTAAATGTTAAATAATTATTCTTCATGACTCTTTTAGAGAAGCAAATATTTTTCACACTTGAGTTGCTTCAAAGGTATTTATATAGATATTAATAAACTGACACAAGTGTGCAAATGTGCAGACACACTCAAGCACGTAAAATCCTCAAGTCCTATGTCCTACCTAATGTGCTTTATCATTATTCTTTTTAATAACAATTGAGATTTATATTATTTCATCTTTGTAAATGTTATTTACAGATAACCTGTATAGTGTAACAATTGTTTTTCCTTTATTTTATAATTTTTTTGTTGGAGTTGATAACTGCATTAATTTTCATTTACTTAGTCTTCTTATTCATTCTCAAAATCTTTGTCAGAAGTTTAAGCTCCTCTAATTCCCCGAGGAATCAATCTTCTTTTTTTTTTTTTCATGGAGATACCATTCTTTGAATGCTGCATCCTTCTGGTTCAGTTTGAATTGGTTGATATCCTGGCATGCTGCATGAGTGTTTTATCGATATTTCCTTTCTTTAGTTTCCCGGAAACTCCTTCATCATTGTCTAGGGTTGGACTATCCATTTTCTGGATTGCATATCTAGCTCTTTCTTAGCAGAAAATCCAACTGGAGTATTTTGGGAAAACAAATGACTCATTGACACAAGTTCTGTATAATAGTTAGTCTGGAGGGTAGAAAAGGGGGACATCATGATAAAAGGACACAGAGTGGCAGTTTAATATACTGGCAGTGTTTTTTTTCTTAATCTGCTTGGTAAGAATTTGAAGATTATTTAATTATTGACTGTTAAACTGCACACATAACAAGTTTGTATTTAATTTATCTCTTTAATGTATGATAGACTTCACAATTTTTAAACAACATTTTCCAAGCGTTTTATCAGAGAACCTGAAACATAGGAATCTAAGTAATTTACACTATATGTGCTTTTTTTGGAACTGGAGAGGAACAATAGCTTTTCAAACTCTGATTCTATATCTGGAGTCCATATCTTTTGAAAATTTACCCAGACTACGTTAGGAAGATAACCTTAAATTTTGAAAAATTCTTAACACAAAGTCATTTACTTTGAACATAAAGTATTTTCCAATTTAAATAATTATTGAATATATTTAAAAAATTAAAATACAGAGGGGCCAGCCTGGTGGCGCAGAGGTTAAGTGGGCACATTTCGCTTTGGCAGCCCAGGGTTCACTGGTTCAGATCCTGTGTGCGAACATATACACCACTTGTCAAGTCCTGCTGTGGCAGGCATCCCACATATAAAGTAGAGGAAGATGGGCACAGATGTGTCTCAGGGCCAGTCTTCCTCAGCAAAAAGAGGAGGATTTGTGGCAGATGTTAGCTCAGGGCTAATCTTCCTCAAAAAAAAAAAAAAAAATTAAAGTATAGAATAACAGAAAACATAATATGAAGATCAAGATTTAAAATTGCCTTTCATCTTTGGGTACAGGGATTTAGATATTTATAATATTTTGAAGGTTATTTTAATTAGTTTGGGGTTTAAATAGAATGCAAAAGAAACTAAGATAATATTGTTTGGAATATGTAAACCACTTAGAACATAATTGGATTCAAAAGAGTATGAATAACACATACTAATGTAATAAAATGAAAAAGTAATCAAACACAGCATGAAGTCGCAGTTGGAATAAACCCTCATGATTTTAACAAAAATACAACTTTACAAATAACAAGGGGTTAAATATGAAGTATTGCAATCTCTATATCCAGCATAACAAAGAATGATAACCTCTTTAAGAAGCATTAATTTAAAACATGTTTAATAAACATTGCCTCTAAAATCTCATTTTTTAAGAGGAAATAATTGTGTTGTATACAATTGCAATACTATTGGCTTATACAAAATAGTATGTAACTGTAGTTAGGAGGAAAATAACAAAGTAACTTGAAATTATAAAACAATCTCCTCTATATATTAAAGTGTGCATGAATTTTATTATATTCATACTGGGAAACATATCAGATTACATATGGAAACTATAAACTAATACAATTAGCAAAATAATTTATCAATTCTTTTATACAAACACTTACTGAGTTCATATTATGGGAAAGTAATAAACTAGTATATCATCCTAACCTTGATTTCACAGAAGCTAAAGGAGGAAACTTGCAAGCTGAAAAAAGTCAACGGTGTCAAATGCAAGAGAAGAACAGCAAAAAGAGGATTTTTAAAATGACAAATGAATTTGGCAAGTAGGTCACTGATGGCATTTGCCTGGAAGTATCATTGGAAGGGTGAGATAGAAAGCCTGACTTCAGTCTCCTCCTGCGGATGGGAGGAGAGGAAATGAAGGCACCGCATGGTGACAAATACAACTTTCAATAGCTTAACCATGAAGCGACATAGAAATTAAGAGACACGAGGGAAGCTTGTGTGTTTTGTTTGTGTGTGTATACACGACATGTTTTTCAACTTACAGAAGATTTGAGCATGTGCTATGGACTGGATTATGTCTTCCCAAGTTCGTATGTGGAAGTCCTAACCCCCAATGTGATTCTATCTGGAGACAGTTAAGATTCAATGAGGTCAAAGGGTGCAGCCCTAGTCCAATAGGACTGTGGCCTTATAAGAGGGAAAAAAAGATCTCTCTCTCTCTACACCGTGTGAGGACACAGCAAGAAGACTGTTGCCTGCAACCCAAGGAGAGAGCGCTCAGCAGACATGCCAGCACGGCGAAGCCATCCTTTCAATGGTATTTTGTTCAGACAGCCCAAGCAGTCTAATATAGCATTATTTTTACTGAATCTGAATCATAGTAGAAATATTAATGTCGATTTTTTAAAGTATTCTTTATTATTGTTAATAATGTTTGATGCAGGGATGTTCTTCCATTTGTGAAAATGTTATTTGATATGTATTTCTAGCTGTAACATTTATATAACTCCAGTCTAGTTTACTATTGAGTAGTAACGACTTGAGAGGAGGCACTACTGGATGTCTCTGATCTGTGCCCCGACCCTTTTTACTAATTACGTATATTAGAAGCTGTGTGCTTAATTACAGATTGTCGAATCTAATGATAAAACTAAAAATCTCTAGCCACTCTCGGGTGCCTCCCAGTAAACCTAACAGAAATGTTTTGGTGAGAAGTCGGAAGGTAGTGGCTAATTAAGTAAAACGGTGTGGGTTGTAGAACATGCACGTCAGGTTACTGACAGCAAGAGTCTATGCTGAAAATTTCCTTTTTCCTCAGTGTGTTGTGATATATATCTTTTTTTTATCATCCCAGCATTTTTTCTCTAGGTCTTGCGATGATCCAATTCTACATATAGTATTAAGAAAAAAATGCACTAGGACAAGATATTTTTCCTTCCTTATAAGACAATCAACGTGGCACCTCAAGCTTTTCTCACTATGTTTAGAATCAATAGAATTAATTTTGGCTATCTAGGAGTGAAGTTCAAAAATTCAAGTTGAGAATGGCAAGAAAAGGCATGCCTCCTTCCTCAAGCAAGACCTTCCCCAGAGTATCCCCATTTTCAAATCAAAAGCCAGTAAGGGAGGAGAGACCAGGAAGAGGGTGTTATTTTCCTGTGGCTGCTGTAACAAATTCCTGCAGACTTCGTGGCTTAAAACAACAGAAATTTATTTTTCCCACTCTTCTGGAGGCTGGAAACCCTAAATCTCACAGGGCTGTGCTCCCTCACGGGGCTTTAGGGGAAAACCCAGTCCTTGCCTCTTAGCTGCTGCTGGCTCCAGGCATTCCTCGGCCGTGGCCACATCACTTCGGTCTCTGCCTCCACAGACACAGTACCTCCTCTTCTTCTCTGTACCTCTCCAAACTCCCTTAGCCTTTCTCTTATAAGGCATATGTCATTGTATTTAGGCTCCACTGGGATAGCGCAGAGGAATTTCCTCAGCTCAAAATCCTTACAGTAGGGGCCTGCCCATTGGCCTAGTGGTTAAGTTTGTGGCTCTCTTTGCAGCCTGGGGTTCACTGGTTAGAATTTTAGGCGGGACCCTATGCACTGCTTATCACGCCATGCTGTGGTAGACATCCCACATATAAAGTAGAGGAAGATGGTCATGGATGTTAGCTCAGGGCCAATCTTCCTTGCAAAAAGAGGAGGCTTGGTGGCTGATGTTAGCTCAGAGCTAATCTTCCAAAAAGAGAAAAAATCCTTACTGTAATTATATTTTGAAAGATCCCTTTTCTAAATAACATTTACAATTTCCACAGATTAAGACTCTATATCTTTGTGTAGCCATTATTAAGCCTACTACAAAGGAGTTTTTTTTTTTAATCTTGAAAGGTGAGACTTCCCAAAGAAGGCATGCACATCACTGTTCATAGCAATAACAACAAACTGGAAACAACACCAATGTCTGTTAAGAGGAGAATGGATGAATGAATTATGGTATAATTGTATGATGGAATACTACTCAGCAATACCACCCGATAGACCACCTCACCAGATCATGATGAGCAAAAGAAACAGACATAGGAAGTACATGCTGATAATTCTACTTATATGAATTTCAGGAAAAGGCAAAATAGATCAGTAGATGTAAGAGTCAGAACAGTAATTAAGTTTGAGTGAGGGAGTAGAGAAGGGGATTGATAGGAAGTAAGTTTGAGAGAACATTTTAGAATGATGCAAATATTCTGTATTTTAATGGGGGTGTTGATTAAATGGGAATATACATTCATCAAAACTCATAAAACTGTACATTTAAGGTCTATGCATTTGTCATATGTCATTATATATCAGTAAGAGGGGGGCAAGGGTTGAACTGAGAAGTAAATATATGGAGAGAAACAGAACTCATCACCCTAATTCCAATGCAAAAGGAATCTCAGGCTCTGTGCCTCTATGGACATTCCCCACACTCCAGACGCTAGAGTATGGCCTCTGGCATATGAAGAAAAGCAAGATCACTCCAACAATCACAAAATACATCTGAATTTCTCTGTCCTACTCAACCTTTCACTTTCTTGCTTTCGTTTAAAATTGCAGTATCTTCGAACTATTGCAAGAGGCATGTTCTATCATTTTACTTAACCTTACTGGTTAGCCAGTATAAGCCTAGAGCTTATATGGTCTGTTTACAATGGATTTTGGGCAAATCACGACCTCACTCCTCCATAATACCCTGGTAAATTGGAAGTCGACAGTGGTTGTCTCATTTTATCCCTTTCCTCATATTTCCTACAGAATTTACTTGAAATCCTATAGATTTCTGCTTCATAACATTATGCTTTCACTTCTTTGTACACAAGTTTATACCCCTACTCCCTTCCAGGTCACCTTAGTCCAATGACCCAGAATATGTCTCATTTTCTTTCATTTATTTTCATCACGTAATTTTTATTTGGATTTAACATGTTGTCAAATGACCTTTATTTTTTTTCCCCTGGCACTAGTGAAATCAGATTCCTTTGTGTGTGCAGTTACCATTCTTCTTGGTCTCACTGATAATGTCATGATTTTTATTTATACTGGACAAATCAAGGCCTAGATTCTTTTTTTAAGGAAAGAAAATAGATAAAAAGAGGAGAGCTATACTGTTTTGTAAAGGAAAAGAGGAAACGTCACCAATAACAAAAGAAGATCAAGAAATATAGAGTGTAGTGAGTTTTAAAGAAACCAAATACAGTGAATAAGATTCAGATAGATATTAGAGAACACAATTCCAGAAACAGCATGAAAATGAAAATTATTCCTTTAATGTGTGTGGGGAGTAGGGTAACAGAGTGAACAGCTGATATAAATTTGCTGAGAGTTGCTTACAACAAATATTTCAGGGAGATTTGGAGATCCACTACCCCATTCATTGTAGCAACAGAAAATCCATGTGAGCTCTGAATTATACCCTGAGGAGAATCTACAGGGACTTAGCTTGGGTGAGTAAGTGTCAACTTCCTGGGACTATGAAATAAGCTGGAAATGATTTGCTAAGAATTTTCCTGAATATGAAGTGGCTTTAATAAGATACTTTGATGAGTAAATGAATCAGAAAATTGCGAGCTAAATTTTCTGTACGTTTCATACATATTTGCAGTGATGGTGAGATCAAAACATTTGGAGTATAATTTGAGAACCATCAGCTCTTGAGGTGAAGACTACTTAAACCAAGTCATTGTCAGGCACTAAAATAAAATCATGAATCCCACTAATTCAAATGCAATTCATGGGTCTAGAGCTCATATTTGAGAAAGGAAAACTGGGTCGCACTGTTGTACGTATTATGTGAATGTATAGGTTAGCAACGTTCTGAGATTAATTGTGAGGTGTGCAGAAAATCATGTTTACTAATAATTGAGTATGCAAAATATTTTTAAGTAAATTGAGAGAGTTTAAATTTCTTTTTTTAAAACATCATATATATTTTTTATTGAATAAAATAGAGTTACAAGGAGCACTAGATATTTAGACATAATTGGAAGACTCTCTTATCAATGCAAAGACCCTGTGTTGTTAATGATTGCTGTGATCATAAGTTGCTCTAGTGTTTTACTTTCTGGAACACATTTTTTTGAATGAAAATATAAGCATATAGCTAGAGCAAGGTATTGCCCTTGTGAATGTCATCCATAACAGGTATTATAGCAGAAAAAGACTTGACATCACCGTATATAATACTTTTACAATATGTTCATTCATACATCCAAGCATATGGAGTACTAACTTTGTGTCATGCTCTGGGCATATAATAGTGAACACGAGAGATAAGGCATGAGCCCAGACTATTTGCCTGAAACAACCCTCCCCACACACACAAATGTACAAAATATATGAAGTAATGGCTTCCATTGGGAAAAACCCCACAATCAATATCCTCTTTCTTACTTATTTATCTATTAATTTTTTTATGTCTGGTAATGCTGTGATTATTTAGTGCATCACCTAGTCTAGATACCTCAGAATCATTTTTGGTTGCTCATTGTACTATAATACAGAAATAGAGCTTTTGTTTGTCACATGAATCTGCATATTATCTTCTGTTTTCCTTCCTGATGGCCCTTTGAGTGTGTAAAACCAATCTCTTCACCATTTGTGTTTCTTCCATGTTCTAGCAAAGAATAAGATTCAGAGATTGGTCACCTAAAATCCAACTTCATTTTCAGATAACCGTGACGAGCTCTCTAAACATAATCCCTGCTTTAATATGGGGCATGGCCTTCCCTCTGGCCCATTTGCCTTCATTCCTGAATGCAAATTCCTGCTGGAGGAGCATCAAGATGAATACTTGTTGGGTGGAAATACAAGGTTATGAAAGGAAAGGATGAGCCCTAATGTTTGTTTTCACATATTTGAAGGTTTTATTTGGCTCTCTGCACAATTTATCTACTGCATAAAAGAGACAACTGAGTAAAGAACATTTTACATTTTGCAAAATAAAATGTTCAGTTCAAGGCATTTTGTAATTTTCAATTTTATTTTGCAAAATATAAAACATTTACAGTCTTTACTCATTGGCAAATTCATCAGGTGGAATTGATCAGGTCTCTTTTTTCATATTTTTATAGTAAAAAATAACAATAAGGGCTATTGATAGAGGTCTGATAAACTTTTAACCACTGATTGTCATGTTACTAATCAAAGATACAAGCATGTCCTCTCAGAGCTTTAGATCTTGTAAATTCAAACCTGTTACATGTACATTAAATTTTCCAAATTAATTTTCCATCCAATTAATTAACTATCCAAAAATTAATACATTGCATAATACTAGAGAATTTCAAACATATGTATTACAGTCAAGTGTCAGTAAGATGGAAGAGAGTATAGTCTTTCAAATCTGCTCACATAAACATTTAGGTTATATTTGACTTTCAAACCAAAATATTTAATCAGAGGAAAAAGGAGAGGAGAGGGAGATGTTGGTAGGTTTGCAAAAATGTATCTGTTATTAATACAAATTCAAGCATGTTTGGAAAAAAACTAATATTTTCCTTTGCACTAAAAATAACAACACACACCAAAAAGTACCTGTCATTATAGCAGTAAACAAAGACTTCCAGGTAAAAATACTGTAATAATTGTCAGAAGTTTCTTATTTAATGACTAACTGTTATATCCGTCAGAATGCTTTCAACTGTAGCTAACAGAAACTCCAAATAAAAATGTTTCAAAAATTATTAGCTTCCATAACAGGAAGTCAAGAGGAAGGCAGATGTCACAGATTGTTGATGCAGAAGCTTAATGATGTCATCAGGGACTTCAGCTCTTTCTGACTCTTTACTCTGCTGTCACATTGTTGGCTTCAGCCTAGTGTGATGATCCCTGGCTACCCTTGAGATCATAGAAAGGCTCTCAGCAGCGCATGAGAGTATGCTTCCTTCCTATCCTTCAGTGGAAGGGAGGCTCTCCTCTCATGGAACGTGGTCCTTTCCCTAAGTCTGAACAGCTAGGGTTTCAAAAGCGAGGAGAGTGGCAGGTACTTATTGCTTTAAAAAATCATGAACTGCCATTGGAATTGGGGATGGAGTGAGCTTCTCTGAAATGAAATAGGCTGACTAGCGTGTCATCATTTGAGCAAATAGAGGTTTAATTAATAAGAGGAAAGTGCTGAATAGAGGCAAGCTAGGTAAATAGCCATGCTTTCTATAACTATGGGTCTGTCTCCTTCAAGTGATCTCAAGTACATTCCCCAGATTCCCTTATCATAACACCAGCACGACAGCTCACATGTGGTTTGTGCCCTACAGATGTTTCATTGTCCTGCAGGATGAGGAAGAACTGAGTAGTGAAGAGTAAGTATTAAAACGCTGGCAAAAACTCACTTGCTATCTTGGATTTAATAATGGCCATTCTGGGCACAATCAAAATGTGTATGAAAAACTTTAAAAAATGATTTAGTTCAGTCTCATAGAGGTGCTGTGGACCATGAAACATAAGCCATGCAATCAAAAATAATTTCAACATCCATCAAAACCTTTACTTACACTGGTCAAATACCAGGAAGGAATCACAGTTCCCAGAAACACCTAGGTTCCCCCTTGTTTTCTTGCCATCCTTAGCCATTAGGTACTTTTTCACTCTCTCCCATCAAACTGACAGGGCACTCTTCTCCTTCCACCAGCCAGTGGAACTTTCACTCCATCCTTTCCTATTCAGGCCTTTATATGTGAGATTCTGATCACTGTTTACAAGGTGGGAAGGACAACCTATGCTTTTACATTCAAATTTTTTGTTCTTATAACACAAGAATTGAAGGGGAATTGAATTGCAAGAATGTGAATCACCAAAAGATTAATTCAATGCTCCCTGTTCACCAAAAGGATTTATCCTAAAATAACGAAAACAGATGAAATTTCTGAACCACTATAAGTACTAGGGGATAAATTATGCAGAATGGACATGATGTCATGCTGGTGGAAATTATCTAATTAGCATGCACATATTCATATTCTTATAACCACCAGTTTAGTTTGTTTCTTTCCTTTTTAATGACAACACTCAGTGCTGGTGATGATGGTCAGAGAGGAAGCAGTAGGACGGGCCCTCTCATACACAACTGCTGAGAGGGGGAGACTGCTTCTGGAGCAGAGCCTTAAATTGCTCATACCTTTGGATCCTGTACTTCCACTTCCGAGTCTAACTTAAGGAAAAGACACACAATGTAGAGAAGGCTAGTCCACGTTTGTCTCAATATCATTCATAAGTGTAAATTACTTGGGTAATTTAAATACATAATACAGAGCTATATGATTAAATATATTCTAGATCATTCATGGATTAGAACAGAATTTGGTCACTAAAAATGATATTTACAACTACATTGAGGATGGCACAGCAGGAAGATGAAAATAACCTGAGTTCTTACTAATATTACTGAGCTCTTAACTGACCCAATTCTTAGCATGCCCTATTTGGACTTCTTATTTTGTGAACTAATACATTTACCTTTTTCTCTGAAGCAAATTGAATTGAAATCTGTAGATACTTTCACCCTGAAGTATGTTAATTAGTTCATAGCCCAGATCCAATAGTATATTAGAAAAATAGCACATTGTGACCAACGGATCTACCCAGGAATTTACTAAAGGTTCAGCATTAAATATATATACATATTTATTTACTTATTAATGCTCTAGATTAAATGAGTAAGGGAGTAATGAACAGATAGTCATCTTCCAAGATATTAAATTTTTAAGTAATTATTCAAGGCCATACCTGAATAAAAATTATCACAGTGAAATGCAAATAGAAGCAATTTTCCTTAACATAGTAAAGATACTTTCAAGAAATATTAGAAATATTTTCTAATATTTGAATAGTTTCTAATTTTCTAATAGTTTAATTCTAATATTTGGAAGTTTGGAGTAAAACAAGGATGCTTGCTATTACTTCTACTTTTCAATATTTTTTAATACCACCATTTAAATCAATAATTTAAGAACAATAAATGAATTCTAAAATTTGTAAAGATCGAGAAAAAATTACCTTTATGTGATATGATTTAGAAGTCTATCAAGTAAAAATAAGCAAGATAAATTAGGAAGTAGAGCTAGGTGTCTAGGTAAAAATACTTAACACAAATACGCACATACCATAAATCAATCAATTCAGGAAATGTGTGTTGGGGTGGGGTGGGGGTGGTATATTCCCAACAGCAATAAACTAGAATATATTTTTGTTCTGCAAAAGACATCTTTAAGGTCTTTATAAAAAATGTAATTATTACTCTGAACATATGGGCCTAAAAAAGGATCTGAAAAAATTGGGAAGATATACTGTATACCATGTCTTAGAAAGAAAAGAATCAACAGTGTAAGAATATCATTTCTCCTAAATTAACTTTTAAATTAAATGCCTTCCCAATCAAAATCCCTGTGGAAAAATGAAACACTGATTATAATGTTCATCTACTGAAAAGGTATAAAAATAGTGTGGTCTTTTGTTAAAGTAAATATTAATTATGTTAAATATAACGGAAGGGAAATACATCACCATGTTAAAAGCGATGATCGCTGGGTAACAGGAGGATGAATGAGCCTCATTTTCTCCTTTAAACAAATTGAGGGTTTTTTTTACTGTGGACATATAACTTCTATTTTCAATTAAAATGTTATTAAATATCTTCATTTTCTAAAATAAAAAGACACAGCTTCAACAAATTAACAAAAGGGTTTAATGTAACCAAAATTTTAAAATTGTTAATGTAAGAGATTGTGAAACAATAAAATTAGCTACCTTATTTAGAGCACCTCCTCTGTGTTAGATGTGCCTTTATGTTGATACTGTACTTTCACTAACATTGCAAGTTGATTTTCCTATTAAGAATGATTTCAAGTTCATAAAATTATATCAAAACACATACACATGAGTGAATAATTAGTACTCTCTTTGAAGGTGGAGATTTAAATAAAAAAAATTATTCCAAATTTATTCACATCTTTCTTGAACTCCACAAACATTTCATGTTTGGACAATTTGTATAAATCAAAATAAATCATGAAATTAATTCAGAATGATGTCATGTATAATGGGAAAGCTTACTCATATTATTTAAATGCTCCCTCTTCTTTCTATTACCACTAAACCTTCAAATATTTTTGTTCACTAAACACTTTTGGACCACATTTTATGACTAAGGATTTTAAAATAAATTATTGCATTATGTAGATATAAATAAAAATGAGATATCCTTTTCTGTTATCTTTATCTCAAAATTAATAGCCTTATAGAAACAAATGAATGAAGAAGAAATTTTATTATATGGAGATAAAAAGTAAGGTAAATATTTTTAAAAGGGCAAAGCTAAAAAGCACACAGAGAGTTACGAAATCTGCAGTTCTTAAAGATGTGGTAGATTAATAGAATAAACATAAGATTGAAGCTGAAATAAGCAAGGACAATAGGATATAAATAATGGGCAAGGAGCATTGAACTATTCAGATAATTAAGGCTAATCTATTTATTTTTTTCCTAATTCTATCTCAATCTGACCTCAGGGTCTGGACAGGTTCCCTTGATGAGCTATTAGATTCCTTTTCAGATATTCCAAAGGCCATCGGGGTTTCTGAAACCTTCAGAGAAAAATGTCAGTATCAGGAACCAATAGAATCCATCATAGCTGAATCATGTTGCAAGATTTAGGAAAAGAGACGCTGACAAGAGTGTTGAAATAGGCAGCAAGTAGGATCAGCTGCTTGAACTGAATAATCCCTAGATTTCATCCAAAAGTCCCAGGAGAAGATGAATATATCCTGGGCAGAACCAGCAGTCTTCTGAAGGCTGCTCCAGAGCCCCAGTTGTGTAAGGCAGAAACCTCAAATAGATGTATCTCAAAACATGAAACTAAACAACAGGAACAGAAGCCTGGGGCCAGGGAATCCCTCCCACTTAGTTTTTTTCCTATCCTTTTAGGGATTATGTGTTGACTCATGATGGAAAATACCTTTGTTTTTCTCTATGATTTCATTAGGAAAAAAATTAAAGCAGGTGAAAACTCACAGCTGTTTCAGATACCAATCACGAGGTGCTCGTCTGAGAAACTGAAGGAATCATTTGTTGTGATTGTATAGTTCCTAACTGACACAGCTTTGATTGAATACTGTTGTGGGGGAGATACATAGAATACCCGAGTCTATTTATTCAAACATTCGGTCATTCATTTCCTCATTAACTTAGCAAGTGTTTTTCAAGCACCTACTATCCTTGGCTTTGGGAACACAACTGAGAACAGGAAAGTAATATTCCTCCTCACAGAAGACCTAGATGCAGTTTCCAAGGGTAAGTAATTAAAATTAAATAATGATAAATAATAATAATAGGACGAAAGGGTATATCATCACAGGCATTGTGATTGCATAATGAGCATCACGTGTAAAGTGCCAGCGGTGAGAGAGGATACGGCTTGTTTGTGGGACAGAAATTCTCCACTCTGGCTGGATCTGAGTTTGATACAAGTGGATAAAGTTTAAAGAGGAAGATAAAGGCTAGATGCCAATTGGCTTGTACACCCAGTGTGAACACCTCAGGAATTTGGACTTTTGAGATCAGCAGGACGCCATGGACAGGTGTACAGCCAGGCAGTGCTGTGATCCAATTGTCATCTTAGAGCTGTCACTCTGGCTGCAGCAGCATAGGTCGTCTCAAACAGGCAATCAGAAAGAAAGGCTGAGGGCAGTAGTAACGTAGGCATTGTGGTTGTAGTGTTGGAAATGTGGTAACGTAGAGGATGATTGATGCTCAGCCACTATTGCAGGGGCTAGAATTGGCTGTGAGTGTGGCCAACAGTAAGAAATAATCATTAGACTTTCTTCTTTCAGTAATTAAAAACTGGATTATTCCCTGTTCGGTCAGTGATCAGCTATTTAATGGTTTTGCAACTGGTTTCCCACAGTTATCTACTCTAGCCACTCCTCAATTAATACTGAAAACAGAGTTTTATTTTTAAAATAATATAATTAATCCACGGCTTTACTTAAAATTATTTACCGACATCCCATTCCTTTTAGAGTAAAGACTAAATTCTTCATGTGCCCTTCCATCTGCTGGATCATGCCTAACTCCTCACGTTCTGATACCTCATTTATAATCTGCCCTCAACACACCAACCGAATTCACCTTCCTATGGCCATTCTTACACATTAGATTAGATTAGTTCCACTCTCTTAGTATCATATCATTCATCTTTCCTTCTTTTTACCAACTGGTATTATGAGAAATGATTGATACTTAAAAAATATAGTGGAAATGTATTGAAATATATGTAGAAATATAGTGGACTGAGCTGACACAAACTCTTTCCTTTACAAACACACTGAAATGATGGATGAAACATATCAAAAAAATGTTTAAATTCACCAACGATCTCAAAAGAAGGAAAGGTAAATGCCTAGGTATCAACACTAAAGAAGAAAACAAAGTCAGAGCAATAAGCAGAAACTCACACTGTTGCAGTTACTGTGTTTTTGTTTTGTTTTGGCTTTTTTTTTACCTAAAGTTAGGATGTAGGGGCTGGTAGCGTGTCTTTCACACCCGTAAATGGATGCCAGGAGATGAACGTAGCTAAAAATTATTTTTGTACATAAAGACTAAACCTGCAAGAAGATGTTCCAATCCTGCAAAGAGAACCAGAAAATGTTGGAAAGTTAATGGGAAAACTTTTATTTCTTCCTAGGAAGCAAGGTAGGAAAAAAGAAGTTACCTAGGAAAAAGAGAAATCCTAACCTCTTCTATGCATAAGTATTGAACCTGAATTTTTATTTCTATTATAGTTCTGTAATCCCAAGCCAAGAAATTAATATGAGAACTGGTTTCAGATTTCTTGGGCCACAGCAGGAGAAGTCCATACAAAAACCTCCTCTGGGGACTAACGCAGACATTTCAAATCTGGGACACATGGGACTCCCATGCAGTGTCTTACCTTCTTTACAGATTTAGTTTATGTACATCCCAGATGCACTCTGGCCTCTCTGCCTCTCTGGCCTCTCACTTAGGGCCCCAGTTGAATGTCTCATTTCCTGGATGAACAACCCTAATAATGGCTCATACTGTTCTAATAGTTAAAAATCCCTGCCTCCTGTTACAGATGCTGTGCATGCCCACATAGACCAAAAATGACACACATAGCACACCACTTCACAAAGAGACTATGACACCAGCACACCGGCCAGAATGGAGCTGTGGAAGCTTGCCCTGTCCAGTAGCTGCCGTAGTGAAAGGGGCCATCTTCCCCTGAGAGAAGACTTTGATCTGAGAGAGTAGACAGGAAGAAGGTATCATATAAATTTCTCTCTTTATCCCTCCACCAGTGTCCTCTTCCAAAATGCATTATTCCATGGAGGTTTTTCTAGAGATATCGTGTGTGACTAAGTACCAGCTGTGTTTGTTTCAAAGCTGCGGAAGTTCAGTAATGCCTTATCTTATATTTGCTCCTCTTCCTTCCCTGGCTCACTGTCTTTCTTCCTTCACTACTCCTTCCAGATTTTTTGCCCTCCAATATAATGTTAGCATTTAAGCTCTTGCCACACGTCTAGTTTTCAAAAGGAAAGAGAGGGATCTGTGAACCAGAGGACACTGCGTAATGTGTTATGGGGGGAAAGAAGCATCAGAGAGCTGGAAGATGTGGTGAATGATATGTATTCTCTGTTAGAATTTGGTTACTCTTTTATAATTTACATTAATTATAAAAATAAGAAAATGAATTTTACTTATTGTCAAGGAACTATATTATTATTTTCAAAGTTAGTTTACTTTGAAACGAGTTGCAGAAATAATAAGGTGAGATTTGTATAAGCATTGTGTGGCTATTTTCTGTTCTGAATACTTTCTGAGGTATAACATACAAGGAAAGGAACACCAAGGCATCTCAGTGTATCTTTAAAAATTAGCATTATAGCTGAGAAAAAAAACCCAGAAAAAAAGTTGTTCTAAAGTAACATGTTTGAATACTTGTAATAATTCTATGAGTTGATTTGCAATTCTTGCTATTTTTATTGAAAATGCACCTTTGAAAATGTAATCTCGTGCACATATTTGACTGAGCAGGCATGTAACACAGGATAAATCATCCAGATATATTCAACTCATAACCTATCCTATTAGAATACACATACGGTTCCTGTCCAACCTTCTTAAATCCTGATAACGTATCAATAAATAGAAGATTCTGGAGCAAATTAAGACAGTCATCTGAACCAGGCTATCAAAAAAGTCGCTTTTTACCTGGAATACTGAGTGGACAAATAAAATATCACTAACTTCTATAACATCTATTGACCTATTTATTGATCTACCTACCTAGATACATCTACCTAACTATAAACCATTTCCATCACTAAGCCAGTTCCACCTGTGAGAAAACTCCAATGCAGAGATGTTAAGTAACTTGGTTAATGCCACACAGCTAATAAGTAGGGAAGCCAAGAGCGGAGCTCAAAAACGTCCAAGTCCAAGACCATCGTCTCAACCCCTGCACTGTACTGCTACTGTCTGTTCTCTGCCGTGGAAGTCACGGAACTCTTCCCTGATTTTCTGGCAGATTTCTGCACTCCGTTCTTGCTCAGTCTGTTCCACATCCCCAGAGGTCCATCACTTACATCAGCCTTTTGAATTTTACAAATTCTTCATATCTTGTTAAAAGGAGATAACATTCACTATGCCCTTTCTGATTCTTCTCAATTTAAAGTGGTTTGTCTTCTTGTATCATTCTCAACCATTGGATCTATTCCCCTATTACGTCATTTCTCATTATTTATCTGCATTGTTTTTATTTTTTCATAAGTCTTCTCTCCCACACTAATTGGTGAGCTCTTGGATAAGAATCACCTTGTTATTTTTTTAAATCCACCAAAATCTGTGATAGTTGCTGAAAAGTTACAAATATCAAGAATAAGCTATCAATTTTGTTCAGTTTGAATACTAATTTTTGATACATAAAGAAAAATGTATTTACATCTACACTGTGAATATTTTCATAATTTAAACATTAATTTATATAGTATCTAGATCAAAATGTAAATATTATTAATAAAGTGTTAGGAGTGGCGAGTGGGCAGGGAAGAGAAGCTGCATATACTAGAGGAGCAGAGAGGATGCAAGCTGTGAAGTCTGGAGGGTGTCCAGAGGCAAAAATAGGAACGATTTAGACTTGATTCTCAGATCCCTGGACACCAGCCTTAGACACTCATGAAAGAGGAGGTAGAAACTCCTTAATTGTCTCTGGTGACAAATGAATTCACTGGAGCAGAAAAGACTCAGTGGGCATGAGTTGATTTTTGGATGAGAAGAATAATTTTAAGTTGAAACTCAGTTTATCTTTCTACCTAAATCTGAAGCCACTGGACATAAGTTTCTCAAAAGCAAGAGCTATAAGAACCTGACAAACATGGATAAATATAAATACTGTAACATTTGGAATATTGTTTTACAAAATCAAGAATTTCTATTTCCATTATAGGGAGCCCAAGCATGGCTCTAAGACAGATGGAAACGGCACTATTTTTGTTTTAGTGAGAGAAAGAAAATTAGTGACAAAGGCTAGCAGATCACTACTAGTAATTATGAGAGAGGTCATACCACCATGAGAACAAAAATGTCCCAAGACTGGGCCACAAAACAGGAAGCTGCAGCAGAGGTTGGCAGTGACATAGCAGGAGAAAGTGATGCCCGCATGTTGCAGAGGCAGCTATCAAAGACCTCTGAGGAGAACCAACCAGTCATCCACCTCCCTGCCAGGAAATGGGAGGAATTCTTGGAAGAACTTGGAATGCCAACCATTCTGCTTAGCAAAACTTAGAGACAAAGAGTATGTCTGTTATCGTTATTCTTGTGATTATACCTTCCATACTGCCCTCTGGCTAATGCAAAAGTACATGCTACACAACATAAAACAAACATTAAAAGTGCAAAGATTATAATGTCATTGTTGTTACTATTTTTTAAAGTATTTAAAGTATTGTTAAAAAAACAATAAACAAAAAAAGTTAACTGATCTGAGCCATAAATCTCAGTAAAAAGTCAGCAGGTGGTTTCTCTATCGTGCTGTGACTTCTGAGAACTTTATGCATAAACCCCCTGCCCCATACAGTCCTTTGAAAACAGGCTTGTCCACAGAAATGCCCCAGCATGTCCACAAGGTGATATGCTAACATTGACCAAGACTCTTCCCATTCTTTTAGCTTGGGCTTGAATTTATGTCAGCTCTTCTCTTATCCTTTCTAGCCTCCACATTTTTATTGTCACTTTCTAAATAGCATTTTTTAAAGAAATAATACCTTTCAACAACAAAGAAATGAACTACCTGATCAAAAAATGGGCAGAGGATATGAATAGACACTTTTTAAAAGAAGATATACAGATGGCCAACAGGCACATGAAAAGATGTTCAACATCACTAATTAGGGAACTGCAAATCAAAACTACAATAAGATATCACCTCACCCCCATCAGAATGGCTATAATTAATAAGACAACAAATAAGTAGTGTTTGGGCCAGCCCCATGGTGTGGTGCAGTAGCTAATTTCAGTGCACTCCATTTTGGCAGCCTGCGTTTGGATCCTGGGTATGGACCTATACCACTCATCAGCCATGCTGTGGCAGCAACCCACATGTAAAATGGAGGAAGATTGGCACAGATGTTAGCTTAGGGTTAATCTTCCTCAGCAAAAAAAAAAAAAAAAAAAAAAGAAAAAAAGAAGAAGAAGAAAGAAAGTAAAAAGGAAAAAAGAAAATAAGAAATCAGTGTTAGAGAGGATGTGGAGAAAAGGGAACTCTTATACACTGCTGGTGAAAATGCAAACTCGTGCAGCCACTCTGGAAAACAGTATGGAGATTTCTCAAAAAATTAAGAATAGAACTACCATATGATCCAGCTATTCCACTATTGGGTATTTGTCCAAAGAACATGAAATCAACAATTCAAAGAGGTTTATCCATCCCTATGTTCATTGTAGCATTTTTCGCAATAACCATGATGTGGAAGCAACACAAGTGCCCATCAATGGATGAATGCATAAAGAAGATGTGGTCATAGATATGCTATGGAATACTACTCAGCCATAAAAAAGACAAAATTTTCCCTTTTGCAACAACATGGATGGACCTTGAGGGTATTATGATAAACAAAATAAGCCAGACAAAGACAAACACCATATGATTTCACTCATATGTAGAAGATAAACATACAGGTAAGGAGAACAGATTAGTGGTTACCAGAAGGGAAGAGGTGGGGAAACTGAAAGGTGTAAAGCAGCACATATGTATGTGATGGATAAAACTGGACTGTTGGGGCTGAACACAGTGCTGTCTATACAGAAAGTAAAAAAATAATAACGTATGTCTGAAATTTACACAATGTTATAAGCCTATAAGATATCAATAAAATAAAAAATAATGATAATAATACCACCTTTCTCTGTTTCCAGACCTAATCTCACCGAGTAGGGAGAAGTCAACATTAAATTTTCATCTTGGGTGACTATTGTCCCCACATGCTAATAAGCAAGTCTAATGTGATTATGCAGAACTTCAAGTGCATGAACCAATCTTTAGATAAGCTGACATTTCCGACTGCACACTAGCATCCACCTTTCTCCTGTGTACCTGTTTGGTTAATTATTTCTCCCTGTTACACTGTAAATTCCACAGAGTAACCTGCAGCATTTTCTTTGTAAGATAAATCATCATCCTTTGTCAAAGGAGTGCATAATTGCAACAAAATAACAGTTCAAAACTGCTTACAATTGGTGTTTTACATTTGACAAATATAGAGAGAATAATTGCCTAAAGACAATGTATAACCTTGATTTAAATGACTTATTATGCGCACACCACATATATGAAGGGAAAATAATCTTCCTCACTCAAAACACTTTCTCCTGTTGACAAATGAATTTGTTTAGGTTGAAAACAGTATACATTTATAATTCTCTTGTCTGTTCTATAACTTTAGTATCTTACATCCATTCCCTTTTCACCTCATTGCCCTACTTTTTAATCCAAGATATCGTTTTTCATCTGTGTTAATTTTTTTTAAATGAAATTCATGGGCCAGCCTGATGGCATAGTGGTTAAGTTCGCCTGCTCCACTCTGGCAACCCAGGGTTTGCAGGTTCAGATCCCAGGCGCCGACCTACACACCGCTCATCAAACCACGCTGTGGCAGTGTGCCACATACGAAAAATAGAGGAAGATTGGCACAGATATTACCTCAGGGTGAATCTTCCTCACCAAAAATAATTAATTAAGTAAAATGAAATTCAGTGCAAGTCTGAGGAAAATAAAGAGATAAATCACACAAATAGGGCTGATAAAATTAAGGTAAGAGGCGTACTCAGGTTCTTTCTCTCCCTCTAAATGTACAAACCATTGTTGTTGGAGTGATAGCTACAGAGAGGGACAGGTAATAGCATAAACTGCTAACAAAGAGAACTTTATGTTTTATAGACACTCAGCTTACACATATTCCAATTAAGCAAACTCCAGTTTTGCTTTTTGTTTCTTTCACAACAGGCAGTGATAATTCCCTGAATATTCTGAGGGTGTTGCAGAGATATTTTTGAGATTTATAAGAAATCTGGAGGGTTAGATTCCCTATACACTTTCAAGTCTCCCATCTTAAATATTGCCAGATTATTGGTTAAAATGAACTGGAACCCAAATGGGTGTTGAGAGAGGGATGTCTTATTCCTCTTGGCTAAGAACACCGTTAAACAGGAAAGGAAAATTCTAACAAGTGAGAGGACAGACCAAAAAGACTTCAGGATATTTGAGAATGCCTATCATGGGTTTTGTTATTATTAGCTGCCTTTCCTTTAGTTAAATGAAGACTCCAACCATCGTTCAGTTGTATTTAAAGCTTTGCAGATGGTGGTCAATATTAATAGATGCTTATTTGTATCAAGTTGTCTGAAAGTCCAAAGTAAAAATTGCTTAGTGATGGGATATAAGTAGGAAGGAGGGTTCCAAATGGTCTGAAAAGTTGGACAAATGCCATAAAAAAGGCAAATAATTAAAGATCAGAAATGGAGGGTAAACGCAGCTGCCCCACAGGCAGTGCATGTGGGCCCTTTATGGGAAAAGACACATTAATATGAATATCATCTGAGCCTGATAGCTCTGGAGGAAGGAAAAATGTCTCTCTCCGCTTGGTGTTTTTCAAACAACAATCAATTAATAAATCCCTCTTTATCTCCACTTGGTTCTCCAACTTCTGTATGAGAAGTTTTTAAGAAATGTAATTTAAAAAATAAATACAAGCGTTTCTGGATGATTTCATCATTTAACTATAAAATTAAGTACACTGAGGTACTTCAAAGCTGGCATTTCAATGTCATTGGATACAACTGGATCCAGATGTCTCTTCATCATCCAGAGAATTAAACAGGGTGGTGCGATGCTAGAGCATGCCTGAGGATAAACTCCAGATAAGGAGCTAGCAAGCCCCGCTATGCGGAGATGGTATTTAAAGTGAAACGTGCATGATGACAAGGAGAGCAAGAATAAATCACTAGAGTGAAGAGAAATCCAGGCAGGCGAGTTGGTGCAAGGACCATCAACAAGTTTTAGAGCAACAGAGAAAGAACGCTGTGGCTGCTCAGTGAGAGTGCTGATATTAAACAGCTGAATGGGATCCAGGTCATGCAGGGTCTGTGGTCCAGGACATAGAATTTTTGAATTATTCTAGTTACAATGAAAAGGAATTCACATTTTTAAGCTCAACATTGCTATTAAAAAGATCGCTCTGCCTCCTAAGTGGATAATGGATTATAGGGAGGTTAAAAAAAAAAAAAGAAGACTCAATTAGGGAGCTTGTAGGAATCCATTCAGTAAATGAGTATAGCTTATATTATGATACTAGTAGTGGATACGGAAGGAAGTAGATGGATTCACTTGGTGAATGTGAGAGATGAGGCAGGATGAAACAGAGTGGCAGAAGGGTGATGGGCCCCTGGTAAATCTCTACTCACATGAATCGGCAATGGGCCGATTTTCTGAGTGGCAAAGACTCAGAGTTAAGCAGTTTGATGGGAGAAGGGGTGATGGGAATAAGGAGTTATGGTTTGGATGTTTAAATTTTGAAATGCGTATTGGTCATCTAAGTGGAAAAGTAAAGTAGGCAAGGAAAAAAGGGTCTAAAGTTTCAGGAGAGGGTTCAGGGTAAATCAATGATGGGGAAAAAAATGATACTGCTGTGGTGCTGTAGAATTCTTAAGAGATTGAGAGATGCTCTTAGAGAAGTACATGGTCCTCTTTATGATCATATCGCTAACAGCCAATGTAAAAGGGAAGGCACAGTATCGTCCTTTTAAATAACTTACTGAGTCAAAGGAAAAAAGCCCTAAATCCAAAAGGCCACACCGGAATCATTTCCTCTTCAATTTTGTAATTTGCACATCTTTGCATTTATAATCTAAATGTTATAAAATATGATAAACACAAAATTAATTTTAAATTTTTATTTTTTCTTTGAGAGAATTCCAATCAATACTTTTTAAAATAATCTCTTTTCACATTTTACTACCATTTATACAGATTCACCTTAACTCTTCAAATTCCACTTCTAAATTTCTTAGTATAATTAGGAACCTTCTGTACCACAACTTAGTTATACATTTCCCTTTTGTTGATTATTTACATTTTTTCCAAATTTAGCTATTTTAGTAAGATGTTCTTGACATTTAAATAAATGATTCGTTTACCGTGAAATGCTACCAGAAAGACTGTCCTTTTATTAACTACCTTTTGTTCCATGATTGTTTTGTGTCAAAATATTCATTCCCCCTACTCTCCTCTGCCTTTCTACAGCAATTGTAGTTCATAAACTCTTACCAGCTACTTTGCAGTTAAACTGTTTCTTGAAACTTATAAATGGTTTGGATTTATAGTGTTGATCTTATTTAAATAAATTCCTTGTACATTTCTTTTTCAAAGTAAAATATGGTTTTATTTAGCTTTTTAGCTCTTAAATAAAAATGTTTGAAATGTAATTTACTTTTAAGAGTTGAATGCTGTGAACAAGTCACAAAGCATTATATTCTTCTTCATGGAATATAGGGAAAGACGAAAAGGAGACTTTTTTTGCTACTATTTTTAAAGTGTGATTTTTAAAAAGTCAAATGTACAGCTGAATCTGGGAAAATAAGTATTTTAAGTTAAAAAAGATGACATTCTTTATGGATTTTCTCTGATGATACTAAAAAAATGATTTAATGATAGATTCCCATAGGAAAAAATCCCTTTTATTGAATGTTTCTTTGATTAATATTACGCCATGGTTTTCTAACCAGTTTTGGCCAATCATCGGCCAACCTCACTCAAGGGATCTTCTTGGCAGAAGGTTGTCCCTGTGAGTTTGTGGGTGATGTCACCCCCACCATGGCCCTATCACTCCCAGTCTCCACAGAGAATCCAGAATGACTTCAAGATACCCCTCACATCATGTCATTCTTCTGCTTTAAATTTTCCAGGGTTGGTTGTTTGCATTTTAACATAAAATCCAGCTCTTCACCAGGCATATAAGGTCCTATACATTTTGTTCCTGCTCGCTCCCAATCTTATCTCCTGCCAGCCTTTCCTCAGTTTATTGAAGCTCCAGACACACTGGCCTTCTTTCTGTTCATTGAAAATAAAATAGACTGGCTCCTGCCTTGAACTTACTTTCCCTTCTGCTTGGAACACTTGACCCCCAGTTCTCTGTATCAGACTTCTCACGTTTAAGTCTGCATTTAACTGTCATCTCCTCAGGGACATAGCCCTGACCACTGTATCCAAAGTAGACCCGTTAGCTTCCACTGTTTTAAAAAATCATATCTATCCTTTTGCCCTGTTTTGTTTCATGTTTATCACTACCTAAAATTATTTTGTTTTGCATATTATATTTATTTCTACTTGAAATTATTATTTATTTACTTGTCCATTGTGAAAACACATTTTCATGCAACTGGTGCCCAGAATAGTGTCTGCCACAAAGAAAAGTCAGCACAGAAATGCTAACAAAATTCTCACATGGCACCCTTTTCAAAAACTGCCATTAAAATGCTTCTTCATTGCTATGTTGATTTATTGTTAGGAAAGGGAAAAGGAGAGAACTAACGTGTATCAAAAAATCCATTATGTTCTGGAATTTTGAAAAATTAAGTTTATCAGTTAGACATAGTTCATTAAATAGATGTAACAGCTCTATGAGCTGCACGCAGCTCCTCCTGGACTCCATCCTATAGAGCACCTTGGGATGGTTTGGCATGTGGTCAATGCCTTGAGCAAAGAAAATATAGTTCCCATTCTCCAAGAGGAAGCAAACTGTACTAGAGAGCTCTGACTGGGAATAAAACACGTGGTAGGCATTATTTCCTTCTACAGGTAAAGAAATTGAGGTTCAGAGGGGTCAATAACTTCTCTAAGGTTCAAAGGTGTGATTAAACTCTCTTCATGCATGTTTTACTCGGTGTGTCAGGCTTTGCTCTCTCCTGAAAAACTTCAGTATCTTTTCTGGGATGTCCTATGGACAAATCGAAAACAACAAGGCTAAAGATTTATATGACCGGAAGAGAAACCAGAGTGTATTTATACATGATGGACTACTACTCAGCCATAAGAAAAGATGAAATCCAGCCATTTGTGACAACATGGATGGACCTTGAGGGTATTATGCTGAGTGAAATAAGCCAGAGGGAGAAAATCAAATACCATATGATCTCACTCATAAGTAGAAGATAAAAACAACGACAAACAAACACATAGCGTTGGAGATTGGATTGATGGTTACCATAGGGGAAGGAGGAGGAGGGGGGGCAAAAGGGGTGATTAGGCTCACATGTGAGGGGATGGACTATAATTAGTTTTTGGGTGGTGAACATGATGTAATCTACACAGAATTCGAAATATATTATGATGTACATCCGAAAATAAACAAATAAATGAACAAAAAAAAAAGAAAAAGAAAAAAACCCCAAAAAACAACAAGGCTAGACACAAACTCATCATCAGTGCTCCTCCTCCTATTTTCTCTATTTCAGAAAATGAAGCTTATTATTCCTCATCTAAATATCCAACTAGTTATCAAGTCCTACATATCTTACTTCCTAAATATCCCTTGTTTCTGTTACAGTTTTGCCTGGGGCTTGCCTTCATTCCCTTTATTACTGCCACAGTTCCGTCTTTCATCTTCCTTTCCAGATTCCAACATAGAATTAGAACCATGGCACTCCTCTAATACCCTCATGACTCTCTCATGACACTGACCTTGCTAAGGGGAAGTTAATATTCATTTTTTTCTCCTTAAAATACTACTATGGCTTCGAGGAGTGTCTAGGAGGAAGTCCAAATGCCTTGGCTTAGCTTTTGAAGTCCTTCATTTTTAGGGACCTATCTTCTGCTCAGGTCCACACAACCACTATTGCCTCCAGCCATGCTGCATTACTTGTGGTTCCTAATATATTAGGCACCATTGTGAGTTTCCATTCTTTCACACTTGTTGCCTCCTCAAACTAGATAGCCAGTCTTCCCAACCAAGTTCTACTTTTCTTTCAGTTAGCAACTCAAATGTCCCATCTTCTAGGAATGTCCCCTGGACCTCTATGTTTGAATTAGAGGTCTCTTTTCTGTTCCTCTTCACCTTGGAATCCCTATTTCTCAGCATTTATATACTACACTAAAATAAAACAGTTGATTAAACTATGAACTCTTGAGGGGAATGAATTGTTCTCTTTCACTTGAGTCCCCCAAGATCCCAAGTACTTAGCACAGAGCCTACTACAGAGGCTCTTAATACATGTTGCTTGAAAGCACGCAAAAAATTATGAAAACAATGTACTTTTCCATAGTTCACAATTTTGCCTGGTGTCAGCCTTAGTAGACATCTAGGAAAAGCAAAGCCACTGGATGAGGAAATCACTCTATTTCTGCTAAATCCAGCTGTCTTTGCAGTTACCTCCTGGTTTAAATTCAATTGGCTTCTGAGTGGTCTATCTGCCGCTTTATTTTAGTTCCTGCTATGTTCTTCCGCGGAAATGAGGCTCCCTAAGCTTCGTGTCTGCATCATCACAGAATCTCAGGAAAGTTGGTTTGAAGGCATAATGAGGTTACCTAGTCCAATCTTCAAAGGAGCCAAATCATCTATTTTGACAGGTGTAGTATTCAATAATTCATTACCTATCTTTAAATGTGCTGTGAGAAATTTTATGGAAGTAATGAAATTTTAGTAATCCAGGACAGCTCCACTATGATCTCTGATATTGAATATGTTTTCTTGATGATAAGAAACCCAGGGAGAAGAGATTAAAACTCCTATTTTAATGAGATTGTGGTGGGGGGGGGGGCTGTTCAGATTTATGATATGATAATAAATTGGCTGCAAGTGGCAAAAAAGGAAGAGTATATGAAATGGTTGCTATAAGACAGAACACAGTGAAAGGTTTGCTAATGGTTTTATGATTAAGGTTTTGTATCAAGGGCTTTCTTTTCACTTAGAGATTATTATAATCAAAATAAATAATAGTGTGTCTATTCATGCAAGAGGAGAGAAAAGGTAAATAACATTCTTAAATAATTGAAAGTTCTTAGGAAAGGTTAAGGGGAACAAAGTTTGTAATCTTCTCTTAATGAGTTTCTTTCTTCAGTTCAAGACCCAGAGAGATAAATGAGATAATTCTAGCCCATTATATGAACATATCCTAAACTTTCCTCACCTTTACCATTCTTCTTTGCTGTTCTTAACTCACCAAATTTTCCTTCTTTCTAAATCCCATATGAAAACCATTAACCAGGCTTGTTAATATACTTTAGCAATTTCTTTTATTTTGTGAACACTGAGTGAGAAATAAAGATTACCCACAACACATTAAAAAGGGCATTATGAGTTTTATAGTTAAAGGGCTTCAAAAAACAGTAAAAATATTTTCATTGTGATTTCAAAATATTATCTTCAATTCCATAGCCTTATACCCTAGAACTTATACTTAAATAACAGGGAGAATGGGAGTAATTCTGAAAGTCTATATTAAAAAAATAAATATTCCAATTACTGAATTATCTCATACTCTTCCAACTTTACTGCCATTGTTAAAGCTCAGACTCCCGTCTTTTATCTATACAAATACAACGTGATATCTCACATTCAGTGCAAAAATATATATTGTGTTAAAAACACCTTTTGCCATGGCAATATTTTCCAATTTTCTTATCTCACTAGCTCAACAACTGATATTGAGTGGCAACTGGTAAATGCATTTTCAGGAAAGAGTAAAAAAGAATCAAGCTTGCAAATGCACACTTTAGTCCTGCTTCTAGAATGTTTTCTTCCCGTGATCACATCTGATAATTTTACTATATTGTGGGCTATAGACAACTTCTCTCATATGGAGAAATCTTAGATGCATTTGATGCTTCCTATAGCTTCTTATATCTTGAAAACAAGATTTCACTCATTCCTTTCTTTCATGTAATCCAGAGCCAACGCATGATTTGGTTATCAAAATAATATAAATCCTACATGTGAAAAGTAAAAGACGAAGAAAAACATTCCTATAATTAAAGGGAAAACATTATCACTAGTTGGCTCTATCATCTCATAGTAAAAATGTAAAACGGTAGAGGATGGTGTAGCAGAGGTGAGGGGATTTACCCAGCATAGATTTCACTAAGGGCCCCACACCTGATGCTGAATAATCAATTTCACTTGCCTCAATTATAAATATTTCTGTTTTAAGTCTCCTCAATCATGTACAGTAGTCCCCTATTATCCATGGTTTCACTTTCCATGTTTCATTTACCCAGTGTCAACCGTGGCCTAAAAATATTAAATGGAGAATTCCAGAAATAAACAACTCATAAATTTTCAACTGTATGCTCTTCTGAGTAGCGTGATGAAATCTCCCACTGTGCTGCTTCCTCCTGCCTGGGTCATGAATCATTCTTTGCCCGTGGTGTACATGCTACCACCCGTCAGTCACTTAGTAGCCAACTCAGTTGTCAGACAGATTGTTAAGAGATACCGCAGTGCTTGTGTTCAAGTAACCCTTATTGTACTTAATAATGGCCCCAAAGCACTAGAGTTGTGATGCTGGCAATTTGGATACGCAAAGAGAAGTTATTGTTGTTAACCTCTTACTGTGCCTAATGTATAAATTAAACTTTATCATAGGTAGGTATGTATTGAAAAAAACATAGTATATATAGGATTTGGTACTATCCTTGGCTTCAGGCATCCACTGGGGGTCTTGGAATGTATCCCCCACAGATAAGGGGGAACTACGGTAATTTCTTTAAACAGATACTAAAAAGAATTTTGGCTTTTATCATGGGATAAATTTCTTTGCTGTCCCTACTGAGCTGTAATCCAAAGAAGAAGCAAGAATCAATTACTAAATCCTATAGAAGAATCAGCAATTTTGTTCATGTTTCTTTCTTCCTCATTCCCTTATTTATCAAGTAAATGGAACCAGTGACAAATGATGTCAGATACTTCTGTGACAATGTGTCCTTAAAAGCCAAAGCACTGGTGACTCAGAAAAAAGTTTCCAGAAGTGCCTGGTCATGCCAAGAGGCTATTTTCTTGCTCTTGCTTTTCTCATTAAAACTTTCAAGGTGAATGAATATGTGTTCCTAAAATATCACCATTTTAAATCCTCCTTGTTTGAAACATTTCACAGTCAGCCCATTGATACCATCTTAACGGATACACAGCTGGAACTTTTCCCACATGAGTTTAATGACTTTTTCCTTTAATACTCTACCTCCTTCAGTTCCACCTTTCCAGACAGCACAACATTTTGCGTGTTGATTTATACCAGGATACAGGCTGTTCTTGCCTTTTCTTTGTCCAGATTGTAAGAAGGTCACGGTGAACAACAGCTTCTCTCATGTACTTATGCACTATTACAGAAGCCAGGACCTTTCTCAGCTTGAGTTTTATTATTTGGAGATTTGAGTTCTGACTTCTTTAGCTGCTTGATTTATTTTTTGCCCTTCCCTAAATTAAAAATACTACTGATGCCTATATATTTCACTGTGTGTTTTCATCACGTTTTTAAGTTTTATTTGATTTTTGACATTGCCTCTCCTATGATATTAAGAGGAATGTAAATTTCAGTGGGTTTATCATACTAAATAAATACCATCTTTATATTAAACACAACTCCAGCTCTTCATCCACTGGGTTTCTTCTATCCTTCTCTTTAGGAAACGTGGAAGTTCAGGATTGGAGGGGACCTAAAAATCATCAACCTCAGGCCCCATTTAATGCTTAAACATCTGGAGTTCTGCTCAGACATGTCCTGTTATGCAGAACTCATTTCCTCACTAAGCAACACATTCCATTTCCCAAAGGCTCTTATTGTTAAAAGTCTATTTTTTATCAAAACTAAAGCAGTTACTTTCATCCCACTGTTTTTTGTACCTTTCAAGCAACATAGAACTTCTAAAATTCTCTTCCCCAGGACACTCCTTGAAGACAGATTTTATACTTCTTTCTTCTCTCTGTCCCAAAAACTCCCTCATCTCCATCACAAGATTACCAAGCAGCCTTCCCAGTGGTAAGCCTTTTCTTCTTAATTTGCTCTAGGTTGTCAGCCTTCCTAACACACAAATTTAACAAATTATACTGTAGAGTATAACATAATTGAGTAGAACAATTATGTATCTAGAGTAGAACATAATTGTATCATTTCTTGTGTTCTATGTATTATACTGACACTAGTGTAACCTAAGCTTAGAAGCTGTACCATATTGAAATTCCCTGCCAATTAAAATCCCTAAAGTCAAATTACATAACTTCTATCATATAGAATCTAAGTACTATTTTGTACCCAAACTAGAATATTACATCTATTTTGTTTTCATTTCACCTTGTTAGCTTGACCTAATCCTCCCCAGAGACTCCACCAAAGCATCTGATCAAGGCACCATGAGACCTTAACCAAATTCAGTTGTAGCAGATGGAGAGGCCTTTAAAAATAAGCAACTTGTGAGGAACTCTACTTTTCACTTGCCAATGGAAAATCTGAGAAAGGAATGAAATGAAGAAAATTCTTTCCCAGCTTTAGACTAGAAAATCTTATTTTGCATATAGTACAAAACAGATAAATATAGTATGAGATACTACAATTTAATTAACTTTGTTAATCATTACACAAACCTAATAAAAAATTAAATCCTGGCCTTCATAATAAACAGTTATTTATGCTTCAGCAGCACAATTATTAAATATAAAATCAAAATATTCAGTCACAGAATTAGTTATTTCTATGTGTTGAATATAAGATATCTCAGGGAAGACAGGTTACATAATTCATACAGCCTTAGATAATGGAGCCCATATGTGAACTTAGGTCTCCCTATACACTGAATCAATAACAAAGTAAAACTAACATGACAATGTCATTTTAAATAAATAAAAGAATGCGAATTTTCTATTTGTGTGAGAGGTAGGACAAGGTGGACATGAGTCTGATTATTTTACTGAGAGAAAAGAAATAGAAATTTTTATTCAAAAACAATTCTTGAGCACCTACCACAGAATGTACCAGGCACTATTCTAGTCCCTAGGCAAACAGAATAAACGGTAACTCCTCAGAGGGGTGAAACCAAAAAAATTAAATAGTTAACTGATGTTGAAAGTTAGTGGGGACAAAAGCATCAGGGAATGTGGATCGAGAAAGCCAGATAGACGGGACATTCAGTTTTTAAATAGGATCATACAGCAGTAGTGAGAAGAAAGATTTGGGTACTATTTGAAAGAGATGAAAGAGCAAGTCAAATAAATATCTGGAGGAATAATGGCATTCCAAGGAGAATGAGCAGCAATGCAAAGGCTGGAACACTCATGGGGTGTTCAGGGAACAAGAAGAAAGCAGTCATGTGTTGAACATGATGATCAAGAGGTAAAATAATAAGGCAGTTTCAGAGAGATGATGGTGGCCCCAATCAGAGGGCTTTGTTGGCCTTTGAAAGGACCTTGGCTTTCACTTTGAGCGGGGTGAGAAAGCACTGAAGGGTCTGACAGAGAAGTGATATAATTTGACTTACACTGGCTACTCGATTGAGCTTGGATTGGAGGGAGATGACAAGAGAGCAGAATCAGCAAGCAAAATGAGAATGAGATTGCAAAAATCTATATGAGTGATAGAAGTGTCTTAAAACAGGGTAGTAGTTGGGGCCGGCCCCGTGGCATAGTGGTTGAGTTCTCATGTTCCGCTTCAGAGGCCCAGGGTTTTTGCATTCGGATCCTTGGCACAGACCTACACACTGCTTGTCAAGCAATGCTGTGGAAGCCTCCCTCATACACAATGGACGAAGCTTGGCACAGATGTTATCTCAGGGCCAATCTTCCTCACCAAAGAAAAACCCAGGGTACTGGCAATAGAGCTGGTGAGAAATTGTCAAAATTCGGAAAATATTTGGGAGGTAGAACATATCATTAATACAAATTACATTGGAAAGGTTTTGAAAAAGAGAATAAAATCCATGCAGGTCTTACTTCCTTAAGATTATCCCCAAGTTGAGTCCGAAGAAACCAATCTGTGGAATACTAAGAACTCCAAAGAATAAGAGAGCCAGGAATTCAGCTGTGGTTTTCATCATATCAGTAAAGCAATCTTGAATCAAGCTAAGAGCAAATAGCTTGTCTCTCCTCTTGTCCTATGCATAATTTATAATATGGTAAATATCATTTTCATGTTATAATTATGTGATGGGTTAAACCAAACCAACCCCAAAATCTCAGGTAATATAAAAAGAAAGAGGGAAAGAAAATGCTTATAAAATTGCATACGTGATTCTTACATATAAAGTCTCAAAGTTTTGTTCTTCTAGGGGAATCATAAGGCTGAAAAACAAACCCTACCTTTACCCTCTTTTCTTCTTGTTTTCAGAGTAGTAAAACATGTCTATTTGCTCAAAGTAGGGAAATATTTACTATTACTTTTTGTTGACATGTTGACGGACATGATAAGCTTTATTTATAGCTTAAAATTAAGAAAAAAGAGAGAAAAGGTAAATTGCAAACAATGAAATCAAGCTCTGTTTTCCTGGAAGTTATTAACATACAGCCTTTGGCAGACAACCTTCTAAAAAATGGCTCCCATTGACCCTCATCTGCTTGGCGGTATTCATACTCTTGCGTAATTCTCTCACCTTGAGTATGAGCTGGACTTGGCTTACTTGCAGTGAATGGAATATGACAAAAATGATAGGATGTCACTTCTATGATTAGGTTACAAAAGATAATAACTGCCATCTTGCTAGCATTCTCTCTCTTGATAGTACTCTTTCTTGTCGTCTCACTAATTTGCTGGTATGGCATACGAAACTGTGGGAAATCCCACATGAGAAGAACTGAGGTAACAGCTGTCTAACCAACAGCTCATGAGGAACTGAGGTCTCAGACCAACAGCTCATGAAAGACTGAATCCTCCAACGACCATTAACTAAGATCCATCAGAGAAGAGCCTTGAAATGACTGAAGATGACTTATGGTATTTCTAGAACCAGAGGACCCAGCTAAGAAGCACCTAGGTTCCTGACCCAGGAATGTGTGAAATAACTGTAAGATAATGAATATATATTGTTTCAAGCTGCTCAGTTTTAAGCTGCTGTTATGCAGTTATAGACAACTGATGCTCAGCTAGTTTAGTCCATGGGTGTATTTAGGAGAACTGTCAAAACAACAGTGAACAAACACTTAAGTAGACTGCCTATTACTTTAATGTCCTGGTATTTTATGCCATTGTTAAGACAGAATGGTGAAGAATAAAGGTTGCAGTGGCAAAAATAGGCTTTTGAGAATAATAAACCCAAGGACGTGAAGTTGAGACAATGATTCAGCTAGAATGAGAACATATTTAACAGCTGAAATGTAAGCTACAGCTTTTTTTTTACTTAATACCTACAGCTATGTATTAAAAGTGTGGCAGCAAGTATAAATTCATTATGATTCTGCATTCTTAATGTTTCATGATCTCAGAGACTCAATAAACTCAGAGAAGTATGTTAAATCCCCTCAAGAATTTGAGGGATGGAAAGAAGTCTTTTTGTTCAGTACTCCTTTTACTTTTTTCTCCTATTTCCACCCATCAATCACTAAAATTTAAGTGATCATATACTTAAATTCTGTTGAACAAGAAGAGTGTCATTCTAAGAGGCTATAACTTCATGGCAAGTAAAATACCTTTTCCATATTATATCTTTAAGTCGGCCAAGGAATATGTCATAAAGGAAACTTAGTATAAGTATTGAGTAAACATATTAATAGCATATCATATGAGGAGCCAGGACTATCCCTAGTTATACCCAATGGCAAGATTATAAAGATGGATTTCCCCCAAGGATTTTGTTTCTACAACTCAGTGAAATATTCTTGTTTTATATACAATTCCTTCAAATAGTACGTTCTTGTATAAGTTTAAAACAGAATGCTATTCTCAACACAACTAGCTAGCACCCATTAACATTAGAAAATGTGATAACTTACTAGTTACTTCTTATGCCTGTTTTTCAAAGTCTTTCATAAAACTTTTGTTCAGTCGAACTTCATTCTCCCACTTTAGCCCTTCTAAATACAATTCTCAAAATTTAGAAGCCATCTTCATGCTACAGACCATAGTTAGATTATTTAGAAACCTGCTATGGCCACCCGTTAGCAGTACAATTTCACGGGAGTTACTTGATACTTCCAAACTTTAATTTCCTTTTCTCTAACATGAGGCTCAAACTACAGCACATATGGTTTAATTTTTTTAATGATCATGCAAGATAATAAAAATGGGATTTAAACTCAAATCTTAATTTAAGAATATGAAAGTATTAGTTCCATATTATGTAGTATGTCCCACTACAATGGAGTAGGAATAGGTATGTGAATATTTGCTCTCCCTTGAATTTATATACCTTTCACTTGAGGAAAGAAGAGGGATTATTATAGTCAGTCTTTATTAGAGTTAGTAGTAGGATGTTCATATAAAACTTATCTTCTGCTAATATATTATTAGAACGCATCATAGAAATTTAACTCATTCTAATAAAACTAGTAATATCAAGGAATATGAGTTAATGTCCCCCACAAATGGAGAGTTAATAGTAAGTGGTCCAAACATGTTGAATTAAAATAGCAGCTTGTGTGCCATGTATTCATGCCTTTAAATCCAACCTCAAAAGAAATTATTTGAAATAGAAATATTTGCAGTTTTCTTAGGGAACTCACTAAACCCTTAGCCCTGGGTTAGCTCTTGCCATACACCCTACAAAGAAGTCTTCTCTGCAGTTTATTATGTTTTCACTATAGATAAAAAGACTAGGTAAGCATATTTGAAACACAATTTTTCTTGAGTGCACAGGGAATAAAGACCTCTGAGATCTTTGTATTCTGCTTTTTAGATCACCAAGAATAGGTATAAATGGGGGGCCAGCCCCGTGGCATAGTGATTAAGTTTGCGTGCTCCACTTCAGCAGCTCAGGGTTCACTGGTTTGGATACTGGGCATGGACCTATATACCACTCATCAAGCCATGCTGTGGTGGCAACCCACATTCAAAATAGGGAAAGATTGGCACAGATGTTAGCCTAGGGCCAATCTTCCTCAAGCAAAAAGAGGAAGATTGGCAACAGATGTTAGCTCAGGCCAATCTTCCTCACACACACAAAAAGAATACGTATAGATGGTTGAAGATTGAATCTTCTTAAGAATAGTAGCTAAGTAAAAATGACTTTGCTGTGAACTAATTTAAGGTCAGTAGTGTCTGACACCATAGTCACACTGGGAATATTAAACTCATCATATACTGCAGAGAGTTTTTGCTAACCAGGACCTTCCAGATTGCTCATTTAGTCTTAATAATATTTTCTAAACAATAGTGTCCTTTATAATGTCAAGATGGCCATGAAAGTAAAGACATTTTAGATAAAACATTTTTCCTTAGTTATTTTTTTTATACGTACAGGAGACTTATGGTTAGAGCCACCAGAGTCAAGGCATTTCTATCTCACTTTCCCCTCTGAGGGAACTCTCCTGTCTGTCAAAACTACAAAGTGCAAGAAACTCAAATAAAGATTGTCTGTCTTCAATGAAAGCATGAAAAGCCAACTCAACTTCAAACCCTAATCTATAAATAAGCTGCCAAGACCAGTGATAGAGACCAAATTGTGGCATGCTGCCTGGACTATCCATGACTATGTCCGTGTCTGCAATTGCATCTATAGATGTCAATATATACAAAACCACATCGCACATATCTAAAATGCCTGCGACCTAAACAACTGATGATTGACTGCATATTTAAGACAAGTTTAAAGCTCCAAATGGGTTATGGAAAAATATGTGGGCCTTGTTCAACACTGCAGAGTGGCAGAAAGTGTGGCCAAATAGGGAATAGTCACATGAACAAGGCTATAACTGGGAGAGAGTAAAGGGGACAAGCTGTGTCACAATAGACAATCGTGGGCCACTGAAGCAGCTTGCAAAAATACAAGATCATCAAAAACAAAAGCTTGTGAGAGAATGACTCACTCTGGTCCAAGCTTACTTCCTTTTTGTTCAAAGTCCTCAGAGCACTAGGTGGATGATTGTGTATCCAAGTGCTAAAAAGTAGTCAGGGTAAGGAAGTATTCTGGCAAATATTCCCTTCCCATTTTATTTTTCAGCAAAGAACTGATCCTGATAGAAGAGATCCTAATAAAAAATGAGTCAAAATCAGAAAGAATCTTCCCCCAAACTAGATAAAGATATTATAACACAAAAGGAGCAAAGTAGTACAACAAACGGAAAGCAAATGGAGAGCATCTAGTAAAATAACAATTAAGGAGAACTTTCATAAAAATCATAAATACCATCAAATAAATCTTTAAAAACTGAAGCTAAGACAAAATATCAAAGAAAAAGTAAGTCAACAACTAATGAGGCAAAAGGAGATCAAAAAATAAGCTGAGAAAAAGCAAAGAAACATCAAAAAGGAAAAGAAAGCAAACATGGAAATAAAAATCTTACAAACAGTAAGAATTATAATGGACATAGCTAAAAACACAGGCTGGATGTAGAAAAAGAGTTGAGAAAAGTGAGCTAAATAAAAGTGTATTCAAATATCCAGTAGCAGCAGGGAGCTGCCAAATGTTTTGGCTTTGCTTAAGACTTGGACTTGCATAAGACTCCTGGTACAGCCCAGGTTCTGGGAAAGATTCAAGAATGGCCAAGGATGAAATTACCAACAACATGGCAAGCTGGAAGCTCTGTATTAAAGGCTGATATAGTGGATTGGAGTATTTATTCATGTTGTATCAAAAAAGAAAATAAAATAAAGTTTTTAATTTCTCATAACTCATGATTTTTCTCATGTGTTTCCCAAGCCATTGGGCAATGGAGAAACATTGACTTACCAATTTGTTTTCTCACTGTCCCTTCCGGTATATTCATATTCTTTTCATTTTTCAACAGTCACTTTCAGGTAAATGCTCTTTCACTTTGCTCCTTCCTTCCACCGTGTCCTTCTCAAGATGCTGTCTTGCTGTATGAATGAGCTTTGCATTCACTGAGGAATCCCTTTGCCGTTCTCTGAGTCTTGGCTATTCTCCTCAGTGATGATGGCCCTTGTCTTCCTGGTTACATCTCGCCCTAGGGCAGTGATACCATGCCCAGCCCAAGTGTGAAATGGTCAAGTTGTGGCCAATACCAATCTTAGACTGGGGAAAGAAAGGACCCTACCTTGGATCCTACACCTTAACGGGTTCCACTCTGGCCTTATTCTAACTGTCACTCTCCCATGGGGTGAGGAGTCCTCTGAGCCACGGGAGCATGTCAGCCTGGAGCCCTTGTGCTTATCTTCTAAAACATAGGCGGCCAAGGACATAGGATCCCAGCATTCTTCGCCTAAATAGGCCCTGAGTCAAGGAGCCCTACAACTATAAATCTAAATGCGACCTTCTTGGTTGTGGTAGGACAACAGAACACATTTCACCTAATGATTTGCTAGCATTATTTACAGCTCTCAGATATGAAGAATATAGTATGTCGGTCTTCATCTGTAGTTGTGCCCTGGGTCTGTTGCCTATCCTGGAGTTACCCCTGCTAACTCATCCCTACCTTGGCAATGATAGACTTAGCCTCCTGAGGTCTCATTGTAATATCTTTAGATTCTCAGTAGAGTACCCTACCCTGCTGCCCTCAGCTAAAGTCATTTCAACATGGCACGTTCACCTAACCAACCAACCTGCCCATATATATTTTGACAAAAAAATATCCTGCTGAAGAGCAAGTGAGCATTTCTGAGTGCCTTCACCATCAGAGGGGAGGTAAGGAAAATAGACAGCTTTCCTCGCTATCTCTATCTCTCTCTCTCTGCCTAACCAGGAATAATTAATGTTTTGCTGTGATGCTCCTTCCCCAGGCTGGGAGGACAGGTTTTCTGCAGTATAGTCTTTTCTAAGAGTCCCTAGACATCTGCTAGGAAGAAATTCCTCCTTTGTTTTAGGTTTTCTCATCAACCAAGCTAACTCGGTCTCTCCCTCTAGTACTTTAGTTCAGAAAAATGAGGTTAGGACACGTGACTTCCATTGCTTTTCATACATTCTCTCAAGGCAGGAGGGATGGGGTTTCCATTATCTCTACATGATGTCATGAGCTATTCAGACCTACAATAAGGCTCCATGTGCTTGATATGGGATTGATTTTTGATATGGTATATAAGTTATGGATACTGGTGTTTTTCTATGACTCAGAAAAGACAGTGGTGAAACAAAGCTGAAAAACGACCTCGTTATTGTAGGAGGGATTCTCCATTCCTGGGGCTGTCACTCTTACAGCTAAACTTTGAAGGTGTAAGGCCAGAAAGGTAAGTGAAGGAGAAGAAAACTGGCTTAACACCACCCACATGAAACAGGAATTAGATTAATATCACCAAAATATTTTCCTGCTACTACCATAGAAAACATTTTAAAATGTAAATTTGTATGCTCAGTGTAGTATTGCTAGATGCAATCATTATAATTCACTATCTTAGCTAGCATTCGACCAAAATGTTATGATTTTCAAAGTTGCTGCCTAGATAAATAACTTAGGGAAATGCCATGTTAGATTGCCCTGGAAGCAAAGACATCCTGGGGTTGTGTGTATAACAATAACAACAAAATGCATCTAGTTATTGCAAAAAAGGGAATCAGAGTTAGACTAAGTGGTCTAAACAGCAATAGAAGAAACATCTAGCAATGTCATGAGATTTACTTGAGGATGGGAGGTGAAGTGGGGAGAGCTGTCCAAAGCTATTGTGGATTGTTCTCTTCTTCCCTTTCTTAAAATAGTACTGGGCAAGCAAATAAGAGAGGGAAAAGGAAGAGGCTGAGACACAGGTTAGTGGAAGGATTTCATTTGTACATGAAATTTACCAATTGGGAAATTTAGTTCTGAACACAAATTGTGTGTATTTCAAGTGTCAAAGAAGTCTAGACATCTCCAATGGCCTGGTGAGGCAGAGCTTTTTTTGTATGTAGAGCTGGTTTGTGGGAGGGTCTAGCCTTCCTCCTAAGAGGAAAGAGAATCAAGCACATAGGCGATGCCCTACAGTGATGCTGAAGACACGTAGGACTCCTCTTACTGCTAATTACAAAAAGAAACCCCAAGTGCTGTGACTAAGTGACTGACTAAATCTGGAGGGAGGCCAGGTGGTTGGCAAGGATCACCTACGAGAAACCAAAAGGAGAGTTGGTGTCTTCTCAGTTCTCTGGAGAACACCGCACTTAGCTTTGCCATACTAAGGGCTCCAGAGAACCAGCCATGATCCAGGAGAGCAGCAACACCCCAGAGCTGTATCTGGCAGCAACCGAGCTCCTTACCTCAGAGGTAGAGCAGAGAAGTAGAGTAACCTAATGGTGAGCAAGACGAAATGTTCAAATTCTTCCCTGGGAGTAGACTGAAGGCTGCAGGTTTTATGTTGACAGAGGAAGCTGAGAAGACTTGTATTTGAACATGGCTGAGATACCATGTATAGGCTCCAAAAGATATGTAGAAGAGATGTAAAGGGAATAAAAGTACTGAAATTCAGGCTGAAGCAAGACTTCAAATAAGGTACATCAATCTGAATGTGTCCCTATTTGTACACTCGAGATTAATGTGTCAGAGGAGTATGGTTTAAATGGTCAAATGTGAGTCATAGTTAAAATCTTGCTTACAAACCAAAGTTAATTTTTACTTAAAAAAATTCTACAGATCTTCCATTGGTCAAAATTTTATATGTACTGCAAGAGCATGTGGGTGAAGAGATTTTACATGCATACGTTTGCTTATGCATAAAATATCTCTGGGAATAAACACAAGTAGCTGATAACAAATAGCTGCCCCTGGAGAAACTGGGAAGTGGTTTGGGAAGAAGAAGTTGACTTATTTTTAACTTTTTACATGAGTCTGACTTTTGAATATTTTTACCATGCACCAATTTCCTATTCATAAAACCCCATAAGATATAATTATAACTAGAACAAAACAAATCTCTGTTTTGTTTTTTTTTTTAAGATTGGCACCTGAGCTAGCAACTGTGGCCAATCTTTTTTTTTTTTGTTCTGCTTTATCTCCCCAAATTCCCCAAGTACATAGTTGCATATTTTAGTTGCAGGTCCTTCTTGTTGTGGGGAACAAAATAAATCTTAGTGCTTTCAAAAATCATCTATCAGTAGACAAAAAGACTCTATACATAATGTCAATAAGTGAGTTAAAGCAGCCAATTTCTCGTTTTTTTAGATAGTAGTACAGATGGTGGTATGTGAGGAAACCTATTGTTTTAGAATAGACACAAATGTGATCATAAAAATTCCAAAAGTCTTACAGGTCAAAATTCATTTTTCCCATGAGTCTTCAGGAATCACATTAAAAAATGATTTGATCTGATTTACAAGAGGATAATTTCTTAATGCCTCCTTTTTCTTTTATTTTTCCTCCCTGCCAGGAAAATCAAATGGGAAATTTTAAATTACAGTTTTTGGAAGTTACTTCCCATTTCCTTTCTACCCATTCTTATTTGTTTTTATCTTTATGTTTATGCAGCTATCTTACATAGCGGTTTTTACTATTGACAACCCAAAACGTGTTTTGGCAATAGGGACAGCTTAAATTAAAATTATTAAAACCAAGTACAGAGCCAGCCCTGATGGCTTAGCAGTTAAAGTTCAGCATGCTCCACTTTGGCGCCTCAGGTTCGGTTCCTGGGCACAGAACCACACTACTTGACTGTCAGTAGCCATGCTGTGGTGGCAGCTCACATAGGAGAACTAGAAGGCCCCATAACTAGAATATACAACTATGTACTGGGGCTTTGGGGAGGCAAAAAACAAAAAAGAGAGAGAGAGGAAGGTTGGCAACACATGCTAGCTCAGGGCAAATTTATCTTTCAAAAAAAAAACCACAAGTAAAATAATGGATAGGACAACCAGTACCCTGAGACAATATTTTCAAAAACTCTTAGGTAGAATCATATGTGTTAAACTTTCTGGAGAGTAATATGGCAATGCATATCAATTCTCTTTAAAAGAAGAAGTATGCTCCTCTGTAATCCAACTTCAGTCACTAGAGAAACATTGCCTTGAAAAGAATTGTTGATCTGTCTTAAGAGAAGCTGAAAGACTTTCTGCGCAAGATAAATAATAGGCATATCTTGGATACATGTTCAGAGCTGGACTACCCTAGAAGCTTGCTTACCTGGGAAGCTATAAATTAGCCTTTAAGAGTTCTCAAGACACTGAACCAGACTCAAAATTCCAGCAGCATGGACATAGGAAAAACTTCTACAGATCTTCCATTGGTTAGAATTTTATATGTAGTGCAATACCATGTGCTTAAAGAGATTTTATATGCATATGTTTGTTTATGCATAAAACATCTCAGGTAAAAAACACAAGTAGCTGATAACAAGTAGCTGTGTCTGGGGAAACTGGGACGTGATTTGGGAAGGGGCTGTACTGGGGCTTGTATTGGGGTTGTCTGAGATCCAATCTGCCTGGTCATATGTGGTTCTCAACCAAGGATAATTTTGCTCCCCCAACCAAAGTAACATTTGGTAACTCTGGATATGTTACTGGTTGTCACAATTGGGGAGGAGGGTGATATTGACATTTATTGGGTAGTGGACAAGATTATTATTAGACACCACAATACACAGGACAGCCCCATATGGCGAAGAATTATCCATTCCAAAACGTCAACAGCTCCCAGATAGACAGAAATTCTGGTCTAGATCTATTCCTTTCTTGGGTTTTACTGTCCCTCTTGAGGTAGTGCCAGACAATAGGGCACATCTTCTTCTCTTTGCTCAGCTTGACAGTAAGGAGAGAGTGGTGGGCCAAGAGTGGGAATGTTTCTCTTGTTCTCCATCTTCTTGGCCTCAATGCCACTGTTCCTATGCTCTGGGAAGTTTTTACTCCCTGATGCTGAGGTGCTGGAATGGGAAAGGTTTTGCACATTCCATCCTTCCAGATTCCTCCTCTGAGGCAAGAAACTTATAATAAGTCATTTGCTTGAATAAGGGTAAGGATAGAGCAAAATGCAGGGGTATAAAGAAATAGATTAATAAATCTTGTTAACAAAATATAATTTAACCCCTTCCTATATTACAGAGATGTTGGAAGGATTCAGTGAGAGAAGGTGTGGAGCATCTGGTTTCACCCGGCTCTTAAAGAGGCTAAAACAGTAAAAATAGAATAAATATAGAGCAAAGGTATTAGTCTGGGTGGCAGCCTGAGGTGATCTTGAAGTCAATGGATGGGGTATAGAAAACCCAGAATCTAGATAATTAAAACCATGGATTTTTTTTGCATTTCAAAGTTTTGCTTTAGGCATTGTCTCTTATTCAGATTTTTTTTTTTTTAATTGGGGAGGGGTAGTATTGAGAGTAATTTTTTTCCTGATTTGTACCTTCCTAGAGATAAGTACTGAAATATTCAAGGAATAATAAAGAAAAGAAGTATATGGGCTTGGCTAATTCCCATGTTTGTTAAAGTATTCTCTAAATAATTGCACATTAGAAATACAGAGCATCTGTTTCTGAAGATCAGGTAAAAATAGATACAAGATAGAACATGAACAGACGTTGAAATTCTGAAATATTAGCAGTTGATTTTCACTAACCTTTATGTATTTCTTCTCTTTTTAAGTTTAATTTACGATGATAGACAAATATTTAGGAACACTCTGACATTTGCTCTTCCACACAATCTGCATCTTATTATAGGTAATGATAAATAATCTTTTAGTGCTATGTATTGAAAAATGACATTTACTGACCTGATAAATGGTAGAATCTTGAGGGGTAGCAGAGTATGCCACCCCAAAATATGCCTCTTTGGCATAAAGTTATTTTTAGCTGATTGTTTTGACAAACAGCAGACACAGGAGAAGCTCTGACAACAGGGTAGAAGTCACCCTTTTGTAAAGAAAACAGACATTTGTAAAATATCTCCCTCGTGTACCAGGTAGAGAAGGATGACATGACGCTAAATCACAAGAAACTTACTAATGTAGAAGGCAGGGACTTAAATCCGCCTAACAAGTTTTACGCTTGCTTTTCCTGGTAGCCTACCATAACTGCTGCCCACTCCCTTGCTCCACCCACATATCTTTCTTTAATCTTTAGCTGAAGATGGTATTTAAGCTGGTGACTTAGGCCACTTTGAGGAGTTACTCATTTTTCCCTAGGTATCTCCCATGTGTACATGAGGTTTGTAAGTTAATAAACTTCTGTTTTTCCCTTGTTAATTTGTCTTTTATTACAGGGGTCTTGGCTAAGAACTCAGAAGGGTAGAAGGAAAATTATTTTTCCTCTCCTACATTCTAAAAAACAACAACATTAAAGAAGAACACTCCAGCATTGATTGATAACATTGCTCCTTCTAAGGAAGACTTTTTGCAGCAATAAAATGTACTCTAGATACTGATATAAACAGAGAGAGTCATTAATGTAGAAAGACAAAGGAAATAATACCAAGGGTCATGGTAGACACTTACAAATAACTGATTGTAACTTTTTTTGGTTCAATTACACAGACACTAGGTTTACAAAATGTGATAATCTGCTGGACCTGACACCATTGCCTTCCCAGAAAACTATGGCTGGTTAGCACAAACTGTATTCCAGTTCTTTCTCTTTGATGCCTTAATCAAGAAGAAGGGTGCAGGGGGAGTTTGTTTTCTTTTAAGAGAGAATTTTCAAGGCAACTGTATAGGAATAAGTTTCCTATACCTATGTATTTTTTTCTAACACCACAGTGTGGGGACACAATAAAAATATAATCTCAATTTTCATTATCTTTGGAAGCTGTATTTTCCTCCTTCTTTCTGAAATAGATTCTTCTAAATATCTTTTTAAATCTCCTTTTCCACTACCTCTTAAATGCTGGAGTTTCTCAGAGATGGGTCCTAGGTTTTCATCTCTTTTTAAGTATCACACTTTCTCTCAAAGATCTCAACAATCATTTGATCTTTTTTAACATCCAAATGTCCACAACTCCCAAATTTAGATTTCAAGCTTCCTTAAGATTTGTATATCTGACTACAAAGTTTCTGATACTTGTGCTTACAATTCACCAAGCTACCACCAGATGGTGATAAGGCTGTTAGTTTGCATAGATTGTAGGTGAAGTACATTATTATCTCCTCATAATGAAATACGTCAGCAATTTAAACAGGATTCAGGAAACTTCTTTTTATAATTCTAATAACAAAACCATAGAAATAAGAAATAATAAAAAGAAATGCTCATAGGAGAAAGACTATAGAAATTCAACAACCTAGGAACTTACAGTGCTTAATTCTGATTAGCTTAATGACTTTAAAGGTATATAATAGCTATTTTTTTCTACTCTTAGTGAATTTAGTGACTTGCAAGAAGATTTAGGTATTAGGATTCAGCATAAAGCTGGAAGCACAGACTTTCCTAGCTCCTATACTTGAGTTTAATTTCCCTATTGACTTGTTGTTTTCATCTTTAAAGAAAAAAACTGCCTTCTGTTATTGTGTCATGCTAATCCTATGTAGCACAGAATAGATGTAACAGCATCGTGATGGGCGTCCTTCATAAAGCCCTCCAAAACCTTGACAATAAGGAGAGACTGATGGGCCAAGAGTAGAACTGATCCTTTCGATCTCCGTGCTCTTGGCCACATCCTCCCCCTCCCTGCTAGTTGAATTGGGGTTTATAGTATTTAAGAGGACACATGACATAATGATAAAAGAAAAATGGAGTCTGAAATCAGAAGGATCATGGTTTTTCTAGGAGTCAGAAAAACTTTGTCCCAATTTAGCCATATGCACCATGAAATCTAGTGCTGGCCTTTCTCATTCACTACTGACTCTTCTCAGCACCATGACACCATCTCTAGCAAGTAGTAGAGTAAATAACAGAGAGTAGGTGCTTACAAATACTGCTTACTAACTAAATGATTAAACTCTGGAAAATTCGCTTACTTTCACCATGCCACAGTTTCTTCATCTGTAAAAAGGAGGAAAGTCTCATTTAACTCAAAGAGTTAATATGAGCATCAAAGGAGATAATGTATTTTCCCATAGTTTTTAAACTCTCAAGTGTTATGCCGAATTAGTTGATGTTATTCTTATTGTTATTAAAACAGCTAGATTAAAAAACGATGAAGACAAAATCCTAGAGCTAAAAGCTTTCTAACTAATTACACTTTGTCTTCTGTCCTTCCCAATCCTCCCCTGGGACACACCAACCCTGTATAGATTCAGCTATCAGGGACTGTGTCTGCTTCTGCGAATAGACGAAGAAAATCAAACAATTCAGCTGATGGGTGACCTTGTTTCTGGTACATCACAGAAGATAGGCTAGGTTAGGCTGCAATAATAAACAACCCCAAAAATGTCACTAGTTTAAAGCAAAGGTATACTACTTCATACTGCATGTTCATTGGGGGTAGCCTGAGGATTCTCCTCCATGTCAAACTAGAGACCCAGCAAGACAAGTAGCCACTGTTTGGAATATTTGTTAATTGTCGTGACAGAGCAAAAGAGAATTCTGCAGGGTTTTCCACAGGCAATTAAACCTTCCTTCCTTCAGTGACTCTTGGCTCCTCTGTTAATTAATTCATGGGCTGGAAATAGTTCCAAGAGGGAGAGAAGATGAAAGTTGGCCATGGACTCAGAGGGTAAAGAGCTGGAAATATGTAATGAACACTACCGGGTACTACATCTGGACCAGAAATCCTACTTGTCTTAATATTTTCTCTTTCACTTTTCCACAACAGCCCTCTCCAACCTTTTCTATATTCTTCAAACTTCCTACTGACCACTCCACAGTCTCTAAAGATGTTCTCTCCTTCTACTTCAGAGAGAAATGGAAGCTATCAGCCCCTGTAAGGTGGCTCTGTGAGGACAGGGGCGATAACTGTCTTGTTTGCAGTTACATCCTTTCTGCCTAGCATAGTACTAGCACATGGTAGTTGTCAAGTAAATATTTATTTATTATACAAATCTTTCTCTATTAACATCAGGTCTTTTCTGTTGACATTTGTTGTAGGCTGAAAAACAGATCCCTAAAAGGTATCCCAGTTCTAATGCCTGGAACTTGTAAATGTTACCTTATATGGGTGGAAAAAGGGGGTGTTTGCAGAAGTGATTAAGTTAAAGATTTTGAGTTGGGAAGATTATCCTGGATTATTTGGCTAGGTCCTAAATGTGATCACATTTATCTTTATAATAGGGAGGCAAAGGGAGATTTGACACACACGGAGGAGAAAACCATGTGAAGATGAAGCAGAGAGAGATTTGAAGATTCTAACTTTGAAGATTGGAGTGTTGTGGCCACAAACCAAGGAATGCCAGCAGCCACCAGAAGCTAGAGAGGCAAAGAAAGGATTCTTCCCTCCAGCCTCCAGAGAGAGCAGAACCCTTCTGACACCTTGACTACAGCCCAGTGGTACTTTGGCCTTCAGAACTGTAAGAGAATAAATGCCACTAAGTTTGCATTAATTTGTTATAGGAAACTAAGACACATGAGATTATCTAGGATTTACAGTTTCTGGAATGTATGCTTTGGGTAAAATGTATTCCTATATTTGAAACCACTTATTAACATAGAAATGACACTAGTGATTTTTATCAACATGTGTTCACTACATTTTGAGAAGTTACACTCCTTAAAGTATTATTTTACATCCTTCAAAAGAGTTGATATATAAACTTTAGGGTGGAGTTTTCAAAATATCAAAATTACACTCTCTTGGCATGTAGTTGACTGCCTCCCAAATTTGGTTGGTTTAAAATATATTCATCATAATTGCTGGGATTTGTGGAGGCAAAATTCAATATGGTTAAATTTCACCAGCTGTAGTAGTATTAAGACTTACCAAAATTATGTGGTCTTTTATTGGGTTTGCTGCCATCGCATCATTCTTTTCTTCTCTTTTTCCAGGTTAATAATGTTCTCTACTTATTTTGCTTCTGCATCAGTTCCTAATTTGCTTTTCTTCAAAATACCTAAAATCTAATAGCCCTTACTGAGATATATTGGCATTACTGCAAGAAAATAGAAACCCAATCTTTTGCAAAATATAAGGGATGAATATAACTCCACAGAAATCTTCTAGTTCTTTAGAACTCATGGTACAAGTATAGAACACGTCTCTTTCAGATATCAAAGCAAATGAGAATTTTACATTAAAATACAGACTACAGAGTCTTGTGAAAGCTAAAATACCTAAGTATAATTTACAGAATGGTTGAAAATGGGCTACGTGAGAAAATTAAAACTCCTTACATATCTGCATACTTGCTTAGGTACCTGAGCACTGATTTTAAACTCTCAGGGCATATGTCTCTACCACTTTCTATTAGCATATAGCAATATTTGCCTTCTAAGCAATTTACTTTATTTGTGATTCTAATGTCCATCCATTTATGCTTCATTTATTGCAATAGGATTTTATTTTTATAAAATGAACACAATATTTTTATAAAAGCATCCTTTTTTTGATTAATGCAATGCCTCTTTGTAATAATTGGGTGCAGTTGTAAGCTACTTCATAAAGGAATAAGAAGATAATTTGCTGTGTGATACTCGGTCCGTAAGAGTTATAGTAACCGCTTTGGGAAAAGTTTTGCTGACACTGAGAGTCATCAATGCAAGGGGATGTTTCAGCTCATTCTCCTATTTCTGACTGGTCCTAAACCAGCAGCACCGAGACCATACTTTTGCTTCTATTTAGATTGTGAGTCCTTGTGCATTCCAAATATTAATCAGTGTTTATCTCCCTTCTGTATTCTCCCTTTTCTTCCCCATCCTACCCTCTACAGCCTTCACGGATTATATAATGAGACACAGCTGATGCTGTTTGCTTATTCCTGTTGGGATATTTTTAACATCAGATTTTTTCTCTGTTCCATTCAGCTTCGCCCACTCTCTCTAGAATCTAAGGCCCATTTCTTCTTAACTGGCCCCTCAGGGAGTCTAATACATGCACAAAACACCCTTTGAAGTAAAAGGGAGCTTCCCCCTTCAATAGTCTTTCTTATCCAGGATGCCAAAAAGAACAGGCCCCTCCCAAACAAACGAATATAGGGGCTGTGTCTTCTGTGTTTGATAGGACGCTCATCTCCCCATTTCTTCCAGGACATAGAGCAGCGCCATGCCATTCCCTTGGGTGTTCCTTAAATGTTGAATGGATGAATAACATGTAATGTGAGACTATGAGAAAAAAACACCAAACTAAAAGTTAAGCACAAGCATCCAGATTTTCCAGCTGTATCAAAAGCAGGCTGTTTGTGATCAAATATTGAGGCATTTAACAAAAAGATGTAGTTGCAAACAGAACTAGTAAGTAACCCCAAAGGAGCAACTGACTTCCAACAAAAGGGACGCATCTCAGTCATACTCTGCCTGCATCCCCAAGAGAGCAAGACACTTGTTTTATTTGGAAACATATCTTATTTATTTCTCCAAGAATCTTTAATGAACTGTAAATCGGCAAAAAGTTGTATCACAGAAAAGCTACAGTGAAATGGGAACAATAAAAGGTGAGCGTGGGTGGTTGGTAAAATAAAATGCTGAAGGAATATTTAACACAAATTGGTAACTGCTACTTAGAAGGTTTTTCCCACATTTTTGTTATCATAGCATTGCAACATTTTTTAAATGTCTATGAAGTAACTATTATTAAGAAACAGATTCCAGACATATTATTTCAAAAATTTTTGAGAAAATGAAAGGATAAAAATATAAGATGGTATAGAAATAAAGCAAGAAACAAAGAGACTAACAATATATCTCCAAATTGAAAACCACCCAAAGGAAAAAAAGAATGTCAGTTACGTCATTCGTCTGTCTCTCTCAGTTCGTGGATAGAAAAACTGGAATGATGGAGACAAAATAATAAATGAAGAAGTGCTTGTTTTCTGCACTGTATGTTCAGTGACGTTGAACCAATGCCTCGGTACTCAAATCTAAGGCCACGGAAGACACAGCTGTCTTCAGCTTGGTGCAGTCATTTCAGTAGTTAGCAAATATTTCATCAGTGAAAGATTTGATTCCCTTTACATGGAAATACCTAAGTTTTGCGTGACCACGGAGGGTCTGCAGGTTCAGCTCCAGATTTACTCTCCTTCCCTCTGCATCTTTTAACTTTCTTCTCTTTACTCTGTCACTTTTACATCCACTGGCTTTTTTTTTTTTAATTCTCCAAATATATCAAAGGGCTCTGGCAAACACTGTTCCTTTTTCCTGAAAAATAACTCCCACTTTGATTTCCCGTTTTTCATCTGCTTAACTCCTACTCATTCTTCAGATATCAACCATCGCTACCCAAGGAAAGCCTTCCCTGACCCCTTAATCTCAGTTCCTTTGTTAATACACTTTATAGAATTGTGTTCCATTCCTTCAGAGTATTTTTCGTATTCGGTAATTACATATTAAATATAGCCAATATTATGATTTTGCTGAAAGTCTGACATCCCACTATACCAGTGTCTCCCAGATGACAAGGATCATTTCTGGGTTTTGCATACCTGCTCTACCTCTAGTATCTTTCAGAATACCTAGCAGACAATTGGCACTCAGTGAATGCTTGTTGAAAGAAAGAATGGATGCCCAAATACTTTGTACCATAAATGTCAACTGTACCTCTAGGGTGATACATTTCAACGTCATGGGTTTTGGCTCTTCAGACCTATCTAGGTTTCAATTCATGCTCTTCTGCTTACCAGTTTTGTAACTTGGAAAGCCACTCAATTACTCTGACTCTCAATTGCCCCAATTGGAAAATGAGATTAATGCCTACCTCAAAGTTTTGATGTATACACAAAGATGTCTGATATTTATTGAGGAAGGTAGTGCTTAACAAAAACCAATTTCCTTTTCCTTTCTCAGCAAATTCTGCATTTTGTGGCTATGGTTTGACTACATATAATCAATTACCAGCATTGGAAAAGAAGATCTATAAGTCACAGACTTCATAGTCAAAAGACTTGCGCTTGTTTGCTTTTATTCACTCAACAGAAGTAGGCATGGGTTAGACCATGAAAAGCTTTACGGGTGATAAAACTGCATTTTGATTTTATTCTGAAAGCAAGAGGAAAATAAGAATTTTCCTGAGACATGAAAGGAAGTTCTGTACTCCTAGGTTTCGTTCGACAACCTGGGAAAGGCACCAAGATGCAGAGCTTTCATGGCATTAGACTTCTTAGGACAGAAATAATCCAGAATGTGTTACTCAGGTCAACCATCGTTAGATTAAATCTTTAAGAGAGAAGAATAGGAAAATTTAGCTAAAATAATACCATTTGGAAAACCAATTGCAAAAATTTCCTAAAAGTTCCTCAAACAGGATAAGGCTAGCTCAGCAGTATAAGCAGTTAAATATGTGAAATTCCCAGGATTCCAAATTTGAATGGGCCTACAGATTTTCATGACAAGCACAATATTCCCTTTCCTTTCTGTCTTCTCTCTTCCCTTTATACCTGCTAACCATGTAAGTCCAGACCAGGCTTGCAAATATAGCAGAAATGGTGATTTTCACCATTCAATGAAGGAACAGAGATAATTCAGGCCCAAGAGGACCGTGTTGTGGGATTTGAGAAATGCCTTGCAAAGCTATTTGCCTAAATTCTCTCCTCTCAGGTTAACTAAATGTATTGCCTGAATGAATTCAATTATTTGGGTAAGAACTTTTCTCTCCATCCCAAGAAAAGAGAAAATAAAAACAAATTACAACATATGAAAATGCCTGAGTTGAATTGACCTGAAGCCACCTAAATCAATTGTCCAATACCAGATATGCTTCACCCCAAAATCTTTGTGAGAAATGAATGCATTGTAGAGGAGGAAAAAGTTTTCCTCAACCCTTTTGGGACCCTTAGCTGGGTCTGAAAAGTAAACTGACAAAGACAGATAGCAGGAGAAAAGCATACAAATTTATTTAATATAAGGTTTACACAACACAGAAAACCTCATAAGGAAATGAAGACCCAAAGAAGTAATTAAGACCCATGTACATTTATGGTGGATATGATGGAGAGTGAACAGTCTTGGAGGAAAATGATAGATTAAGGAGTGTGAGACAATTGTAATAAACTGGGGGAAACTTAGAAAGGCCTGTTTATTAGGATTCTTCTTAGCCTCCCTTTTCCTTTGGAGATAAGGATGCTTCTTTCCTGCCAGCACAGGGAGAGGACCTCTTACATGAAGGTTTTATGCCCTATTTCAGGGAAAAATGGCAGGAGAGGTGAGGAAGTTGAGCGACCTTCTGCTTCTGCCCTTTCTCAAACTCCTTCAGCCTAAAATATTCAATATGCCAAGGTGCCATATTTTGGAATAACGTGTTCTAAACCCCATTAATATTGTTTGCTGAAACTAAAAGTAGCAAGGTATATATATATCTCTATCTACATATTTAGATGTAGATATACATATGTAGCTATAGATAGAGATAGAGATATATACATTACACATTCTTTAATCACCTCTGAAGTCATTTGAATGGCCTCTCTCTCTGCAAAGTCTAACCTATTTCTCTTGGTTCCCATTTGGATAACATTTAGTTTCCATAAGTTCTTGAACTGGTAGTTCATATTCAAGCATCTTTCCCTTTGAAATAAAATTAAGATTAATTAATTTATAAGGGAAGATTAAAGCTATTAAATATGTAAAGTAGAGCTAAGCACCAAACAAGGGGTAGGATAATGCTTGTCTACAAGTATTTGAAGGTGTAAACATCAGAAAGACTAAGAATCACTTAACATAGAACAAGATTTCGGTAAAATTAAGAGACTAATATAATATTGACAGGACCTGGCATGAATAACATTTCATGGAGCTGAACTACTTTTGGAAATGACATTGTAAATTTTCCTCCCTTAGTTAAAAGACAAGATATGACACAAAAGTTCTTTTTGTAGGCAGAAGGCCCTGAGAGAACTGATCTCAATAAGTATTCATTAATAGCTGCCCATGATTTGGCAACAAGCCATTCCTTTCTACTCACTATTGTTATTTTCAATAGCTCTCGAATCCCCTTAATAGCCAGGCTTGTGAGGTAGAAGACGACCACATCAAATGAAACAGTCCTGTGCTGTGTTCTTGTCTCATTGGGAATGTACTTGCATACCAATTGTCCGTCATGAATAGAGGAGGCTTAGCCACACCAAAAATGTTTGGCCCTCTCCCAAGGCCGTATTTTTGTAAAAATGGAGTCAAGAATGGGACTTGGAACTTCTCCATGTCTGAATACCTAATGTACAAAAAAGCAATTACTTTTCTTATGACTCTACAATGTCAAAATACTTAGTAACCTCTTAAAATTTTTTACTGTATTTTTTATAACAGTCGCACTTAAATTATACCAAAATCCGTTTAGGTGATAACAAATGAATGATAAAGTTGAATTTAAGACAATATCTCAGTTTTTCTATAGTGTGTAGCTTTATGGATTAGTGCGTTGTACCATCCATTTTATAGACTACATATCCACAAGGTCATTCCCACAATGTAATGTTGATTAAAAAATCTAGTAATCTTGTAAAAACATTACAGTATGCAAACATGACGTATTTTAACTGAAGTGATCCTCGTGCTCTCTGCTTCCTTTTTTCAGGGATCACAAATTACCTGAGATAAAATTTACTCATACTTACCCTGTAAGTAAAGATCATGATGCCAACCCTGGTATCAGTTTCCCCACATTAAACCCAGCATATATGGGGTTAAAACTAAAACGCTCATTCCCTGCTTACTCTCTGGCTTCCTGGCTCCAGAATCCACTATCCTCCATGGAGACAGACACCATCAAGGACAAGCACCTGGACCGTCTCCTCCCCACAAAGAGATACGAGCTGGTGGCAAAGTGCTGACCAGCAAGGTCATGAGCTCCCTCCTCTCTGCAAGTGTCTCAAGGCCAAAGACAGGCTGCTGGGAAAGCTCCGACCAGCAAGGCCATATGCTCCCCCTCCCCTACCTAAAACTGCAAATAAAACCCCTTCCTTTTAGCTTTTTGGGGAGTTTGGCATTTGAGCGTTAGCTGCCCTCTCTCCTTGCTCAGCGCTGTGCGAAAAATAAAAGTCCTACTTTCTTCCACCACACACGGTGTCAGAGATTGGCTTGCTGCGCAATGGGTAAGTAAGCAAACTCACTTCAGGTTCGGTAACAATCACAGAGATAGATGAATGAGGTTGACTTGTCTTAGAGCTCTAGAGTCTTCCTGCAAAGGGTAAAGACATTGTGTGGTTCTCCCTACTCTTGAATAAATATGAAAATAATGATATGTTGCTTAAAAGAGATTTTCAAACCCCCAAATGCGATACCTATATCCCATGAGGACCAACTTGTGTAGAAATGAAAAATGGCGTGAGTTACCAGGTTAAGAAACTGCCCTCCTCGACCCTACACAATATCTTAATTCCCACCAGAAAACTCTCTGTATTGCTGCAATTGTTTCAGTTTAGTCAATGATGAATAGAAGTAGAGAGAGCCCTGGAAACATTTTGAACATGTTACATCGAAAAAAATCTCAAAAATTGAAGCAAGTGATTTCCTTATCTTTTAAAAATAATATGTATGCTTATCTCACCTATCCATCTCACTTTTATATGCTGATATAGCCTTCCAAAAACTTTTGCAACCATGAGAAAAATCTCAATTCTAGTACTGATGAATTTTTTATATTGGCCTCAATTGCATAAAGCTGGGGGTTTGTAACAGTTTTCTTAGGCAAAGATGCAAATTTAAAATCTAAGTTTTTATTGTTTCCTCTTCTTCTTCAGGAAATAAAGGTGATATTCATTCCAGTGAGAACTTAGCAGATATTCTAAGAGGCCACCTAAAAATAAAATCAATATACAGCTGTAATGGTTTTGAAGACGTTGTTGAATGTCAGGCCTGGCAAAAATGTGATTATTACTGGGTAACCGTAGTATTTTTCTGGACCAGTCTCAAGACCAATTTGTCAGATGGATAAAAACCTATCTAAAAGAACTGATATACAATCATGCTGGTCCTTCATTAGTTAATCATATTTATGAAACAGCCATTGATTCTGAGATTAGTGATAAATACCATTAAGGTCATCAGAAAGATTTAGTGGAAAACTCTGCTGCAGAACACTGAGCTATCTTATGAATCCTCTGAAGTTTTTCAGCATTCCAATCAATGATTATTCCTTTTCTGAAAGTCCTTACACGTTCAGATGAGTCTAAAGACATCTCAAGGTTTTAGTTGAAAAGTTGTCACTACCTACTCTGAACTCAAGTATTTTCCCATGGGATTTTACGGGTTTTTTTTGAAGCAATGAGATGTAAACTGTAAATTTCCACTGAGCACATAATGTTTTTAGCTCCATAGAGTTCAGCCATGTGACATATGGTCTGCAGTAGATAGTAAACCTTTCCTCCGTCTTGCTTGACTTGTCTTTTCAATTATTATTCTTGAAAGTAAACACAACTTCTGAGCCACAGTTTTTACTTGGTATATTCAAGTGATTTTTAAAAGTCATTTGTTTCTCTGGCTAACATCATATATGCCCACTTAATTCTACTCTGCTTATAAAAAAAACCTTCTTGTAAAAGGCCACAAAGAGCCCATGTGAGGTTGGAACTCACACACCACCTATGGTTAAGAGACTGTCTCCCTACTCGCGTAGTCTGCTGGCTCAAACACTCTTCCTTTCCCTTTCTCTTCTCCCTCTGCTCCCACTTGCTGTACTTCAGAGTGTACACTGAGAACAATGTACGTGTTCTCAAGTCTATGGGCACATGCAAATAGTTTTTATTTAAGCGCTGACAGCTTTAAACTGAGATAACTTTCTTAATGGATTGTTGTGAGTTGTTCTTTTGCTCATAAATTTACGAATACTAATTTTAGGGAATCTGTCTCTATGGTCAAGACCTCTGAGTAGAAATGTAGTGGCCCTGGGGCTTATACTTTACACTATAAAAGTAATTTTACATAAGCAAAAGGGAGCAAAATTAAAGATCAAAAGTTTCCCTAAGTGTAAAAAGAGGAGTAGAAAGAAAACACCACAGATCAGAGAAAAAGGAGCAGAACGCGAAGAGCTGGTGGAGTATGGGTGGGAAGTGGAAGAGACGACTCCCTTCACAGACAATGGGGAAGGGTGCTACTGCATTTTAGGTATACTTGAGTCCCAGGTATTTGTTGGAACCCTAAAAATAAGCACTTTCCCCAGAAGGAGAAGTTGGTAGTTTACGTAAACTAGCAAAACAGCAAAAGAGTAGTTAACCTCTTATCAACAGTCTAATAGACGAACGAACTGTATGCTGCAGGATTTGGTAGCTAAGGATAACAGTATCTAAATGTGTTGGTTGTTATTGTTAGACTTGAATAAGTCAGAGCAGCAAAGAAACCAACTGCTCTTTAAAACGATTCAACTAGAATCAAAAGAGAAAAGCAGCATGATTACTCTCAGACTAAAGAGGGTGAGATCAATAAATCAATCATGCATTCTCCTGAATGGGTAGAGAGAAGTCCATAGTTTTGATACTTCTTTGGAAATAGATGTTAATGAACTCTGGGTGTGGGAGATGGGGAATCCAGGATGACTTCTAGGTGTTCGGCTTCAGCTACTGTGTGGATGCCACTACTGTTTGCTGACACCAGGATAAGGCAGTAAAACCAAGAGCTCCATGGTGAACATCCTAAATGGAAAATGTCAAATAGATATTTATTGGAGATGTCAAGTAACACGACATCTATAGCTCTAAAGAGAGGTAAGAGTGACAGAGAGGTTTGAGAGTCATCAACAAATATAAAGATTTAAGGTAATGTGAATGAATGAGATCACAGAGGAAGAGTTTAAAGAGAAATGACATTGGCCTTTCAGCATTTAAAGATAGAATACAAAATAAAGAGCCATCAAAGAAGAGGTAGGCATGAAGTGAGCTGGACAGAAAGAGGAGACCACAGCGGCATAAAAGCAAATAGCAGGGAGGGAATGATCAGTGGTAGCAAACGCTGCTGAGAGATTGATTATGATGAAGATAAGACATGAAGACCATTGCTTACCTACATGCTTCTGTGGAGTTTTAGGGAGGGGAGCCAGTTTTGAAGGATGTGAAAAATAAATTGTTGGTTATAAAGTGGGGCAATAAGGGTAAAAATCTCATTTAAGGAGTTTTATTTTGAAGGTTGCAAAAAGAAATGCAGTAATCAGAGGTGATGTGAAGTAAAGGAATTTTTTTTAAGATGAGAGATATTGGAGCATAGTAGTAGGAACGTAATGAAAATATGAGGGACTTACCCTATCTTTGAGATTTCTTTTTTATGAAGATGCAGCATCGGGGAGTGTGAATTCAGCTGTAGCTGACTGAAGAAGAAATGGATGCCTCTTCCAAACTGAGCTCATCAGGTTGCACTCCAAAAGCTGCAAGTCGGGTACTAAAATCCCCACACATGAATCTCTGTGAGGCCTGAGCATACTTCCTATCCTATTACAATACTGGTAGTCTTGTTCCAAAGGCCTCTTTTTCCTTTAAGTGAATTTGAGTGAATTTCTCGATAACATTCAAAGATCACTAGGAACATTGAGTTAAACTTTCCTAAAATTCCCCAAATCTGTAATATGCTCTTTTACACTGTCAATCTTCAATAAATGGACAAAATTACAGTGATTCTCAATATATTTTACCATAAGATAGTTTTAATGAATATTTCAGGGGACTAGCGATCGTATGAAATCGGTTGGCAATATTACCTAGATTTTGCTTTTATCTCAAATTACTTGAAGTTTCATCTTCATATTTTGCTTCTGGGTTTGCTTTATTCTAGTTTTACCTCTGTATTCCTCTCTTTACCTTCTACTTATCTCTCCGAAATTCCATATGTCAAACCTGTATTTTTTCTTTTGCTAATTTAGCTCCTGATCCCTTCTGAAAGCTTAGGACTCCAAAAGTAGAGATTTGCCATTTGAAATGAGAATTTCAATGTCTCCCACAAAACTTCTCATTTATGTTCTGAGAAGTATCTCCTCAAAATACTTACACCAACTTTTAAAAATCTAAGGAATAACAATATTTATATTTTTCTTGTAAAAAAGAAATGATAGAAAATCCACTGACCTTCTAAATCAATACTACTATTTTCAATGTTTTTCAAGCAGAGATGACACATCCCCTATTACAGAATCTCAAAATGCTCTATTTTCATAGCTTCCAGAAGCTTGGAATGCTCAAAATACAGTAGATACCAAACGCTGATTTCTTTAACTGTGAGGTGGTGGTTGGCTTTGTACTGCATAGTGACACGTTTCCATTTTAATGATGTTTGAATTTAGCACAGCAATTGGATTCCCTTTCAAATGAGCTACATTGAAGTTCCACCTGCTTACCCACATTTCTTACTAAAAATTAAACTCTTAATGATCACAGTGAGGGAAAAACAATTAAGAACTTCCTAAAATGCACTTTTTGGTACTTCTATTTATATCAAACACATGTTGCAATGACATATGTTCTGCATTTCAAACCAGGAACCCTGGCTTGTATACACTTCCATACATTTATAGCCTTAATCAAGACAGAAACCATTTGCTTTTCACATAGCCATTAAAGCATAGAATCAATTCAGGATTTTGCTAAATAGCCCCCTACACTTTATTACAGTTTACCTTGTGTTTTTGTAAGGAGGAGCTATTATTTCTACTCCTGGCTCTTGATCTCTCCAGGGGGTCCAAATAAGCATCTGTTGTGGAACAGAGTTGAAAGCGAAGTCCCTGGGAATGGGAATGTGGAGAGAAGGAAAATGGGAAATCAACTCTGGGAGCAGCAGCAAAGCTTTCCTGCAGAGAGTTCTGCACCATAATCAGCTACAGCCTTCACGAAAAGTTAAGAACTCACTCAAATGATTAGTAGTACATTCAGTATCTACAGAAAAGGAAAAGAGTGGTGAGCCAGAATTTAAGAGAACAGACAGGGAGGTAGGGAAGGGAGAAGAGAACCAGAAAAGAAGAGGAAGGGAAGAAGAGAAAATGAATGAGAATCATGAGATTTCACAGTCGAGCCTCACGTGGGACAAGTGAGCAAAATGGTTACGTGATAACAATCTATGGAGATTTAGGTTTTACATGGCTGATCTGACTAGGCTGTATCGAGATCGGTTAACTCTCTAGCCTAGACTGATCATTTTAGGAGTATCACATATCAGTGGTCAATCTAGGTTTAGGTTAAGGTGATGATTTACTTATTTTAGGAACATAGGAAATATTTTCACTTGTTTTACAGAACTATAATTAAATGTATTAAGGGAAACCAGTATATGTTTCACATATATATAAATACGTAGGCATACACACACACATACGTACAGTATATGTATGGATGGATATACATACACACACGCGTGTGAGGGTCTCTGAAAGAACAGTAGCATATGCATGCAAGATTCTTTCCCCTTCAAAGAATGCTTAGCTACACTAAAAAATATTGACAAATATTCTGACACTTGGAGGTTTATTCATGCAATTCTTATACAAAGTCTTTGAAGTTAATATTGGCTCTCTTCTTATCTAAAACAGACTGTTTTTGCAAAAGCCATGTCTGTCCTCCTTCATTAATATCCAACTCAGTAAGAAAAGGGCTGACTTTGATTCATATGAAACAACTTTAAAAGTATTTTACAGTTTCAAAATTAAAATAGTTTCTTAATTCTTAAAATTATGCTTTATGGAAAAATATAAAGGATTAAAATCAAAAGATAAGACTCACTTTGATCTTCAAAGCTCAGCTACATGCTTGTTGCATGAGGCTTGCAGAAAAATATGTGCAGCTTCTCGAATCCACAGGGTACATAACTAGCACTTAATAGCCTCGCGGACTGCTGTTTATAACGAATCAGGCTTTTGGAGAAATAGGTTGTAATTAAAACGCACAGCTTACATGTTGAGATTTCAGCTGGGCAAATAAGCAGATATTAGGAAATATGTAAAATCTAAAGATTAAAATTGGAAACGATAACATTGTTTTTACTAGGTGTGCTCATGCTGTTTGTATGATCTACCCTCACACACACGCACCCCCATACACATGCACACACAATATGAGCACAATATTTCAACCCATTTTGCTCTTCAAATATGAGTTTCACCCAACATTTCCCAATAAATCTGTTAATCTGGACTAATTCCTCATTGACATAGCCAGGACTCATTCAATTTCAAAAGTCAGAAACTCAATACAAGCAGTTTAAGCAAAATAAGAAAATATTTTTGGCTTATGTATTTGGGAAAGTCAGGAGTGAAACTAATATAAAAAATTATCTGGAATCATTGACCTGATAAATAGCAAGAATGTCTCTCACATTCTCACACCTTTGATTTTTCTCTACACGTAGTTCTATTCTCACTTGCTGCTGATGAGCTTTTCCTACATGAGGTAGATTGTGGCTTCTGAAAGCTTATTATTTGCACATGATAACAGTGATTTTCTCCATGCCTCCCCTCCCCTGCAAGTCCCAGGTTACTGTTTTGATTGGACCACTATATTCATGTGCATGTGCCTATTTCTGGACCAATCACTGTGGCCATAAGCAAGAGATGCTCAGCGCCATGGCATGAGTCACCCAGAGATAGGTGCCTGTTCCCCCAGCGAGAGCATACTCTTACCTGCAAAAAGGTGAAAAGTGATAAAGGAAACAGACATACGCTCATGACCAAAGACATCATTTCTCCTTGTATGAGACTGTGTGGTTCTCCAAGGTTTACAATCTCCACGTGATCAACTCAGAAACAAATTATTACTGACTAATAGCTATAAATCACCACAACTACCACCACCACTACACACGCACACACATGCACACACATAAGTTATTTCTTATTTCAGGGCAATTGTGCAAGGTGTTTTTCACATTATCTCATGTGATTTTCCCCAAAATATTATAAAATAGACTGTTTTACACATGGGAAAACTGAAATTACGTGTGAACAACTAAGCAATCTAACAAAAACCTATAAACTATGTTCAGTTTTGGAGTATGTGTCGACCAAAGACCTGGAATGGAGTAGAAGGAGACACGTGATTAGATAGCATAGATTTTAAGCCTCTGAGAGATTTAACAAATACTAGCAATGTCAATGGTATGTAAGATTATACCAAAAAATCGGCAATAATTATAATGGAGTCATCATTACACATAAGATTAGGTTCAATTGAATGAGAACGAATCTGAAATAGTGACTTACTAAGATACAATCTTATATTTTACTCTTGTAAACAAAGTCTGGGGGAAAGAGCATAGTCTGTTGTTGGAACAGTGACTTGACAATTATCAGAGATCCACCCATAGTGTTTTGCTTCGTGTTCCAACATGACTGTTCAGGAGGTAGGTGTAACATTCCAGTCATCAGAAAGATGTAGACGGCACAAGAGAGGTGTGTCCCTCTCCCTTTATAAACACTTCCCAGATCTCGCACATGGCACTTTTAACCAGCACATTCTCATATCGCCTCACCTAGCTCTAAGGAAGGCTTGTAAATAGAGTCTTTATTCCACTCAGTCATAAGTGCCACTAAAAGTCTGGGATCCTCTAATCCCAGATTAGAAAATGGATATTGGAACTGGGGCTAGGAGTCTCTGCCAAGAACTCTTCCACTTTCTTCTGCAATATGTCACTGATATCACTCTTGGAGTACGACTATTATGGCCCTAGCCATGTTCTTTTATATAGTCAAAGGGCAAACTCTTACCTATTATATCAAACATAAGGTTTTTCTTTGTGATTTACTAGAGTTACACTATGCTTACTTCTGAATTTGAGCAAATTGTGTCCTAACTGCTTTGTAAAAAACCCACTGAGCTCTCCGTACTCTCTCTGAAATCTGACTGTAACATTACGCTCAACTATAGTAAAAATGACTTTATACTGTAGTCGGTTGTATTTTAAAACGTCCTGTGTAGTCTTCCAGAAACTTGTCACTCCTTTATCAAGAGGTTGAGCATATATCCTTGAAATTGGGAAGTTCTTTTAGGCTGTTTTGATGAATAGAACACAGTGGAAATGATGCTGCATATCATCTGAAACTAGGTCACAAATGGCAAAAGAGCTTCCACCTGGCTCCTTCTCTTTTGGAATGCTTGACCTTGGAACTCAGCAGCCATGCTGTGAGGAAGTCAAGCAGCCACATGAAAAGACCACGTGTAAGTGTCTGGCCACAGCCTAAGCTGCTTGAATTGACCCAGTTAACTGAAAACATGAACTATTAGAGCAGTGAGTGAGCCTTCTGATGATCACTGACTCCAGTCTTTGAGCTCTCCCAGTGGATACATGGTGGAGCAGAGCAAAGCTGTCCCCCTGACCAAAGGGCACATTAGTGAGCAAAGGATACATTGTCATTGTTTTAAGCCACTAAGTTTTGGGGTAGTTAATTATGCAACACTAGATAACTGGAAAACACATACTGATAAAAAATTTAGCAACATACCTGTAAAAGCACACCAGTTAAGAACTAATACAGTAAAGGTAGGAAGAGTTATATCATCCAACCATCTCATTTTAAAGATGAGAAAATACAGGGTGAGTTCACTCAAGCAAGTTGCTTAAGGATATACAATCATTTAGCATAATGTACCCCAAAGTCACTCTTGGGTATTCTAGTTCTTCCTATGCATCCTTATTTTTAATTCCCTCCTCATATCTGAAATATGATTTTAAGTTTTGCCATATCAGATTTATACAGCTAGATATGAACCACAGCTCAGCGATCCTCAAAACTTACTGTATGACACAATTATCTGTGCTTCCTCTGGAATCAGAATCCTCTGCACAATTGCAGGCCTACTGAATGAAAATCTCCATTTGGGTACGAGCGTGTGTGCAGATACACATATACCAATTCTATATGCAATGTTAATGAGCAGACCCTGTTGAGACATCCCTGAAGGGATGTCCCTTTATAATGGAAACTCAGAAGTAAGAAATATTTCATACATTCAACTCTGGATCTGTCCTCAGACCTCATTGATTTTGTTTGTATAAAACAAAATGGAATATCAACAGCCCATATTTGACAAAAAATAAAAACAGAAGATCATATTAGATAAAAAATAAAATACAAGAGTTGTTCTATCACATAATCCCTTTCTATTACCATATTTTCCTAGGAGTCTTCTGTGCATTAGTCCTTAATTGGTTCAATTCAGTGCAACACACTAGCCAAGAACTATGCTTGGCAATTGGAGTTCAAAACTGAAAGAGACCTGCCAGTTTAATGAGGAAAGTTTTCAGAAAGTTGGAAATTTCAGGTTCGTGTGATAAAGTCATAATAGTACCCATAGGCTGCCATGGAATCACAGAACAAAGGCCCGATTCTAACCTAGAAACATTTGGAAGAATTCAGAGAGGAGACAATACCTGAAGTGACTCTTATAGGATCAATCATAAATGTTATCTAGACAAAGAAAGGTGGGCATGTTATTCAAGAGAATAGTATAGTGTGGAGTTCAGCAAACTAGGGCCTATGGGCCACATCTGGGCTACTACCTAATTTTGTAAATAAAGTTTCATTTAAACATAGTTATGCCCCATTATTACCACAGAATTTAGTACTCACAATATACTGTATGGCCCACTAAGCCAAAGATGGTTACTATCTGGGTTTCACAGAAAGCTCTCTGACCTCTGGTATAGAGAGAATGGTATCCAAAGTACCACTACATATTCAAGGAATCACAAAAGTTAAATATAATAAAATATAAAACTTGAAGCATGGGGCTGGCCTGGTGGCGCAGCAGTTAAGTTCGCACATTCTGCTTCGGCTGCCCAGGGTTCACTGGTTCAGATCCTGGGTGTGGACATGGAACCGCTTGGCAAGCCATGCTTTGGCAGGTGTCCCACACATAAAGTAGTGGAAGATGGGCATGGATGTTAGCTCAGCAAAAAGAGGAGGATTGGCAGCAGACGTTAGCTCAGGGCTAATCTTCCTCAAAATAAATAAATAAAAACAAAGCAAAGAAAGGAAGAGTTTTGAGTCTAGAATCATAGGTAGGAGACATGAAGAATTGTCTATGTTAGGTTAAGCTGCTTGTCTTTTAGTCTATCATGGAGAAAAAATTATGAGTTTTAAGGAGCAGAGTGACATGATCAGATTTCAGCAAGATTGCTCTGGCTGCATTATGGAAATGTTTAAGAAATGGAAGATAGCAGATGAGAGATCAGTCAAGAAGTGAGATATCTTGAGGACCTGATGTAGGACAAAGAGAAGGTACAAATAGAAGGGGATCTATAGAAGCTCTTTAGTAAGTAAAATTAGCAAGATTGGCTGAAACTCATCTGTCCTGATTTTGAAATATGTCTGCAAAGTTTTGATGCTACTCCTTTCAAAACATACAGCCTAATTACCCTTCTCCCGAACGTATGCCAGACCTAGGGACTCTTTTCTAATGAATAGAATGTGACGGAAGTTATGGTATGTGGCTTCCCAGGCAAGGTCATAAAGAACATAGCTTCCTCCTGACTCTCCTTTTGCTCTGGAAGAAGCCAGCCACTGTGTCATAAGAATACTCAAGCAGCCCGAGGACAATTCTATGCGAAGGGGAACTGAGGCCTCTCCCAAACAGCCACCACCAGTTTGCCAGCAATGTGAGTGAGCCACCTTGGAACCAGATCCAACACCATCATTGAAGCCTTCAGGTGACTGTAATCCTGATCAACATCTTGACTACAATCTAATGAGAGACCCTGAGCCAGAATCCCTCAGCCAAGCTGTTTCCATATTTCTGAATCCAAGAAGTTGAGAGAAACAAATGTTTATTGTTACTTTCAGCCACTGATTATGGGGATAATTTATGACATAGCAATAGATAATATATCATCAACTGAAATGAAAATGCAGGAGGAGAAAAAATTGGAGGGGAAGGTGCTAAGTACAGCGTTGGCCATGCTGATTTTGAAGGTCCTTTGGGAGAGCCAAATGAATATGTTGAGCAGAACTTAGACACTCTCCGCTAGTCTGGTACTTGGGGTGAGGCCAGAGATTAAACCAGTATTCCTTGAGGTACTTATCTGTTCTAATGTACGGTTTTCAAGCTGTCTTCAAGTCCATTTCTATTTTAGTGGGGATATCTTCATTTACAGCAAGTTGTTTGCCCTTACTCTTGGCTTCTATATCCATTGGCATCTAACATCTCCTAGATCAGCAAATAACTGTTACATAAAAGAAACATTTCTAAAAGAAGAGAACTTGCAGAGATAAGACTTCCAGCTTTTTGGCTTATGTTCAAACCCCCAGTAGAGAAACAAGGCTCTCAACCAACAACCAATGTACCTGGAAGCTAGAAAATGCTTCCGCTGAGAGCCAAACTACAGACACTATCAGTAAGTTGTAGGAATTCAAACCCCAGGGTTTGATAATATTTTCCTCAGATACTCTATATGTATTTAAGTGCAATGTCCTCAAGCTGGAATTTGTGTGGATATGTGCAGTAGATAAGGCCGGTGAGGTTGGTGAGGTGTCCAAATATATGCATACCAAAGATAGAAAATGCCTCTAGGCTGTTATATTCCTAGGCTCAGCTTCTAGCTTCTAGAATAAATATGTCCCTAGCACCATACTTTGAAATTTAGCAGATTTGCTCTCTGCCAACGTTGAGAGCACTGAAGTAAAAAAATATATAGTTAAATATTTATATATTAACAAGGAACATCTACAGGAAATATACTCACTCTAGTTCGTAGGAGATTGAATTTGGAGGTCATAAGAAAAACATGTATCTCAAGTGCCATCATGGATTCTGGAAAATACAAGTGTCAAATACAATTTTAAAAATTAGAATTACCATTTTAAGTCTTTAAAAAATGGACACATGTAGCCTTTTATGTTTAAATGTCCAAACATTTAATAAATCGTCACTATTCATAAAGCATCATGGTAGGCTCTGTGGATGTGATGTTGATAACACAAAATACGCACTCCTTGAGTTGCTGATGATCAACATATTGAAATGTGTCACCTTTTCCTAGTATTAAGGGAACTAAGTTTTTCACAAAATTAAACACACAAAAACACATAAAATTTCAAAGAAAAACTGAGTCGCTCCTGTCTGTGTCAGACGTAATGAGTTCTGATATTCCCCTTAACACCTATAAACTGTTCTGCCAAGTTTAGAACAATAACCATATGCAGCTTCACATATCTTTAAGCTTTCTTATTTGCCATTCTCTCCCCGAACCAGTATAATTTCTCCTTTCCTCCTGTCTGATTTTCTCTTCTAAAAATCCAAGAAAATCATTAGGAAATTCTTAAAAGACTGTTTCATCCTGGATAAAGGGTTAAGTCTACTCTGTGGCTTTCAAGGGTGTGTGTCGTGAGCAGGATTTCACTTACTTAGCAGACCCTAAAGCTAGAGTATCCTTTTAATACTGAAAACACAGAGTGGAAATTTAATTCCTCACCATAGTGGGCAATAGATGTGGTCAGCAAGGAGAACACCAGCCTGTCTTTAATTAGTTATTGTCAAAAAGAGCATGGAGATCTTACTATCCAAAATTTGATGCTAACAGAGCCTACTTTATCCTAAGAACTGCCATTGAATCAGGACAGGATCATCCCATTTGACTTTAATTTTCCTTAGTAGGAAAATTAATAAACAACAGCAAAATGTTCCTGAAGTCCTTTTAGAAGCTTTGGAAGACTGTATCCTGAGCAGCTAAATGGGCGGCTTGCAGGGCTGTCCAAGAAGGGTGGAACTGACAGCTCCCTAATCCATTCAGACAGAACTCCTATGAGAGTGAATCATAAAAAGACAAAATACCCACAACACATGCTCACTAGGGCATCTCTCCCTTACAACCCACCCTCGCTTCCCCCAACACCCAACAATACACACATAGCACTACATGGAATTTTGGGTGGATTGCAAAATGGTTTAAAGTCTAAATCCATAGATAGCAAACAGCAAAGGCAATCATCCCTAACAGCCCTCAAACATGCCAGATGGGAAGTGCTTTCAGAGAGAACTACATGAGAATGTTTTTTTAAAATATTCGTGTTCTGATAGGATTGTTTTTATGATTGTGTACCCAATTTCCTCCAAAACACTCTCCTGAGGTACTTTTTGAAGACTAGAGGATAATAAAGGGTTCTTGTGGTTTATTAGAGAAAAACATATTGAAAGGATCTGAAAGAGGGAGTTTTCATGTTTGAAGGATAATAAGCATTCAAAAAACAAAACCTCTGTGATATTCATAGATTGTCCAAAGATTTTTATTTGTTTTATCCCCTGGAAAAGACAAAATTTAAGCTACACAACGAAGATTTTCTTGGGCATTATAAATAATGAAGTTTATTATCATTTCTATTTTGTCATTCCTTTCCATAATTGCATTATAACTATGCAACTTACAAATATATCTATTTTCAGAAAACAGAAGCTCTGCTTGTGCAGCTGGTTATTTTTATAAGTACTTCATGTTCTGGAGAAGTGCTGTGACTTGTTCTTAATTCATGTGAAAAAAGGATAAGTGTGTTAAAAGTGTTTGCTCTCTGTTCTCAAATAAGTGGTGAGGCACTGCATGTTGAAACTCCTGACAGAAACGAAGGGCTGAAGGGGCCTTGCTGGCACTGAGGTCACAGTTCAAGCAGGTGCCATTGCATTATGCTCTGAGACTGTAAAGGTACAGTAGAATCACATGAGTAATCGTATTTGTTGTCTTAAATCAATGAATAACGCTTTTGTTAATTATTTGTTGAGTCTTGCCTTTGGTTTTGCACAGAACTTTAGCTTTGGAACGATTTTGAGACAGAAAACAGCACCACACCCTCATTATGCCATAACTCCTTTCTAACTCAATTTCTGGAACATTATTTATATAAGTAGACTTTACTTATTAGCCTCATTAGCAATGAAGTAATCTTATTTGTTATCCAAAGTTAAACATGACGTACTTTTGGCTTTTTGTCAATTTTAGATGAGACAAAAAATTTTGCCATATATCTAAAATGTTTTACATGACATAAGCTACTTTATTTTTCTTTGTACTATGCTCTATTATTTCTGTACACACAATAAATAGATAGACTCTTCGGTAATAGAACATATGAAAGTAGAAGAGAGACTAGAGGATGGGATTGTCAAAGAGGATGGCATGAAATGGATTGGGTGGATTGATACACCACTTTAATATTTTAATTTTGTTTCAAGAAGTCTTCAGTAGGGTAGGAATTGATCAGCATATTTAACAAAACTTTGAAGAGAAAAGTCTACAATGGCATGATCAATTAAGCAAAAGTCTAAGAGTTGATTACTGAGGAGCAGAAGTTGAAAGAATTGGAGAGACTGGACAGAAGAAGGCACCCCGGCTACACTATACTAGGAAGAGTTACACTGCTCCAATTATTCAACAATGTTTATCAAATACCAACCATCTGCAAAGTACCATTCTTCATGTTCTATGCCTTAAAGTCCAGGTTATAAGAAGGAATAAAAACTGAGCAGTTATTAAGTACTCTTATGTACATATTATTTAGTTTTACAGCAACCATCTAAAGTAAATGTTGATGTTAAAGTAAATGTTGATGATAAATGAACCTTTTTCCATAGGTTCAGAGAAATATGGTAACCTGTTCTAGGTAAAACCCATACATAAAACAATAAATTTTGGATCTGTGATTTGAACAAGTTCTTCTTCAAAAATCCACACAATTTAACAATGAGTTAATCAATGAGCCAAATTTACAAATACTCTATAGAATAACCAACATTTGTACCCAAAATTTAATAACACCTAATTGTTTTTTTCAAACACAATCTTGTGCATCTAATGATACAAAGATAAAAATTTTATCTAATATTGAACATGTCCACTGTTTAATATTTTTTCTTTTATGGAAGATATGAAATCCATGGTAAGAATAACAGATATGAGAATTTATAAATGTTTTCATTTATTCTATGAAGGTTTTTTTTTTTTCCTTTTTCTCCCCAAAGCCCCCCGGTGCATAGTTGTATTATATTCTTTGTTGTGGGTCCTTCTAGTTGTGGCATGTGGGATGCTGCCTCAGTGTGGTTTGATGAGCAGTGCCATGTCCGCGCCCAGGATTCGAACCAACGAAACACTGGGCTGTCTGCAGCGGAGCGCTCGAACTCGGCCACGGGGCCAGCCCCTATGAAGGTATTTAATATCTAACTTAAGCTTCATTCTGTCTAACGCTTTATCCAGCTACTAGCAGGGAAATTCAGAAAATTTCAGAGTTATCTAAGTTATCTTGGCTATAAAACTTGAACTTTTTCAAGACTTTCCCCAGGGTTGATGTTAAACTATTCAACTCTGAGTAGGGGAGTAAAAAGGTTTATGCAAATAGTACTGAGTCATAGTTAAGGGAGGGTTATCTACCTCTAAGTCATGAAATAATGTTTAATGGATCTAATGCTGGCCCTTGCTCTAGATGTAACTTGTCCCATTTCGTATTTAGTCATGTCCCAATCCTTCTTGGCAATTGGCTAAGAGTGAGCCTGGTGAGACTTGCACCTAGGAACTTTGCAGTGACTTTCCATGTCACTCTGGACAAAGAGAAACTTGGGGGGATTGTCTTTGACTCTCTCGTGCCTAGATAGGCCATGATACCTGTTTTAGTCCGTTCAGGTTGCTATAACACGGTACCAGAAACTGGATGGCTTATAAACAACAGATATTTATTTCTTCCAGTTCTAGAGACTGAAAGTCCAAGATCAGGGTGCCTGTTTGGTTGTGTTCTGTGTTCTGGTGAAGGTCCTTTTCCGGTTGCAGATTCCTGACAAGTCCACTGTGTCCTCACATGGTGGAAGGGGCTAGGGAGCTTTCGCAGGCCACTTCTATGAGGGCACTTCCCATTCATGAGGGCTCTGCCCTCATTACTTAGTCACTTTCCAAAGACTTCACTCATAACACCATAATCTTGGGGTTAGATTTCAACATGCAAATTTTGGGGGGACACAAACATTCAGACCATAGCAACACCCATTGCATTCTGTGGCTAAGACACCATGAAAACATATGGGAATTTCCTCTGAAGCTTGTGACTTCCTTAGTCTCCAACTAGGAAATGGGACACAGATTCTTTTAAGTTTCAGATCTCCAGATTTAAAAAGCATATTACGTAATTTCATCCTCCCTTTCAGACTTAACCTGTGGGTGAAGGTAGCTGTTGAAGAGAAGATGTAGGCTGTCTGTCCCTAACTCCATAGAATATTTTTCTTCTTCTTTCCTTCTCCGAATAGAAGGTATTTTATATAATATGGGAAGGGGAGTGAGACACGCTGGTCCTTGCTGACCCAGGTCATTTGAGCTTAAAGAGTAAATTTGCCACCTTTGTTCTCTTGTCTGTTTTGACAACTCCACCTCCCAGGCCCAAGGCAATGGTAGCTCTAAGAGCCAAATCTAAGAGGGGGAAAGTCACAGGTTTTAAGAGTGTGTGAGAGAAGAAATAAACACCTGGAATCAAGTTATATTTCTACCGCCAGTTTTCTCTAGAAACTCGATGCTTATACTCAATCAAGAATACAGATACTAGTGAATTTTAAACACAATTTTAAATGAGGATTACTATATCCCATGCACCTGAATGGAAAGAGAAATATTTGATCGGTTGCTCAGATGTTTCCAGATATTTAGTATTATGTATACAATAAAAATGCCTGAATTTGTCCCATTCTGGGGACTGTTTGGAAGACTGTGTATACCAATTGTATAGAATAGATTATTTTTAATTTTGAAACCAGTGGAGAAATGAACAGCATCCTCGAAGGAACCAGGAGGGTGGGGAAAAATAATAATTTGTGAGAAATTAAAAAATATATATGGACATTTTTGTCTTCCATGATTCATTCTACCTAATGCATTTTTAAATTTGGCTGTGATATTTAATTTAATGTAGTAATCTTATAAAGACAAATATGATGCTGGGCTTTTCCTATGAGTCAGAACCATTTTTTCGTACCTAAGTTCTTGTGGTTACTTATTTTAGATGTAAGCATCAGGGACCGCCAGGTGGCCCAGTGATTAAGTTCACATGTCCTGCTTCAGCAGCCTGGGGTTCACCGATTTGGATCCCAGGTGTGGACCTATGCACTGCTTGTCAAGCCATGCTGTGGAAGGCGTCCCACATATAAAGTAGAGAAGATGGGCACAGATGTTAGCTCAGGGCCAGTCTTCCTCAAAAAAAAGAAAAGAAAAGAAAATCAGAAAATTTCCAAAAGTACATAAATTTTCTAATCATTTGCTTCATTTTTATTAAATTAGATTTTTCTAAAAGGCCTGATGATACACAAGCCTCAAAGAGGTCATATACCAGAGAAAGTCAATAAAGCCTTGATAACCTAATCACTTGCATCTTAAATTTCTGCAAACTTCTTGTGTAGTAAGTATTTTGACCAACACACATTTTTTGTTTTATAAGACCTGCAATCTTTTTTAGGGGACAGAGTATTTTTTAGACAAAAATGGTTTATGTCATAATCAATTACTCAGCACAGCTTTAAAACGGTTATTTATAAATTGCTTAATATGGTTGCCTTGTTTAATGGTTATTTTCATTATTTATTAGATTAGTGCTGTAAACACAGTATTGATCCAAAGGGCAATGCTTTTCATAAAATATATCTAACCATAAAATTGGCTGTAAAGTTGAAATATAAAAACTCTTAGATCAGTTTCATCATCCCTTTAGAAACGTGGAAATATTTGTGCTTCTGAGCTATAGACACGGGAGAGTTTAAATATTAAATGTACATGTTGCAAAACATCGTCATCATTAGGGGCAGTTATTCTATTGAATGTATTTTAATTCTGCACTTTTTAGAAAAGTATTTTAATTTAGAGTATTCTGTTTAATAAAAAATCATTTCATATATGCAAAGGATATATTGAATTACACTGCTTGAAATTATTTTGCCCAATACTCTTGAATTTGTGAATGCTGAGACTCAGAGCTTGAAAACTTACCCAAAGCATCATAATGTGTAATTAACTAATTTCATATTTTTTTCCACTTTACATACATCCTGTTATACCTACCTACATGCACAGGCAATTTGATACAGTTTTTTAAATTGCTTATTTTAATGGTAAGTTCTTATACTATTTGTCTTCGTTTGAATGAAGTTTCCTTCCTAGCATAATTTGTTCTGTGTATCAAATCACCGTAAAAGTATTGTAATGAACATACCTGTACCTCTTTGGTCTATGAAGGATTCTGAGTACCTATAAAATTTGCATCATATCCAAAATATCACCTGCATGGACCTCTTTCTTTCCATTCCCACTGCTAGCTTAGTGCTGACCCTCTTAACTTCTCGTCTGCATACTGCAATGGTCACCTGAACTGATCCTCCTCTTCAATCAATACTGCACACCACTGCTAGAGTTATGGCCATTCCCCTGCTGTAAAACATTCACGTCCTATTGCTTGGAATAAATAATAAGTTACTTAGCCCAGCATTTAAAGCTCCCCATTATATGACCCCCAACCTATATTTCTACCCTCTACTTACACTCTCATGGGTGGTTTTTGCCATTCCCGATTTTTAGCCAGTATGTTCTTCCTATTGGTCTTGACTCAAGTTTTCTCCTTCATCTGAAGTGGTGTAATAGACTCACAATTCAGACTAAATCTCACTGCCCAACAAACCAGTCACAGACGTCACTATGCAGAACTCATCTCTTCTATACTGTCATAAGACGGCTTAAATGTTAATCGTAGCACATTTTACATTCTACTAAATTTACTCATGTATACCTGTCTTTCTTCCTAGAATAACAGCACATGGAGGCAAGAGAAAAATTCCATTTTATTTCCGTTAGTCTACAGTGTCTTCAACAAATGTGTGCCAGTTGATTTGACTGAAAACTTGGGGGATTTTTAAGTAAGTTACCTTATGCTTATTCTTACCTCCTTAAATGTTATATCAAATAATTTATTTTTCTAGATGACTCAGGGTAAAACTTACTAACATTATTATATTGGGTTATAATGCCCTCAGGAACCGCTAAGGCATGTCAAGTTTTTTTGTCTGTAAATAGCTACAAACTGCAGAGATTTGATTCAGGAAGTTCTATATCCTTTGACTCTTTATGCCAGCAGCTTTATCTTAATTGCCTGGGGGTAAGCCTGAAGGTGTTTCTCTCTCTCTTACAGAATAAACATCAAGCTCTTTGTAGCAGCAGTGCCCTTCGTGGCTGCTGGATGTTCCAGAAATGCTATATAGTACTGGTTCCAGAGATTAGACATTTTCTCTACAAGAAATAAGAAAGAAGTGTGGGCAAGAAAAGTTGGAATTTGGTTTTTGATAGCTCCACTTCTCATTGGGATGGATGGACTCATTTTCAGAGAATAGGGGAGACTGGCCTGAAGGCTAGTGCTCTCAGGAGTGAGGTATCAGCATGTCACAGTGTGGCGCATTCCCTCACCCCTCCTCCACGTGTACAGAAATGGAGTGGAACTTCTTTCTGGTGGTGAACACCCTGGGCCAGGAGCCTAGTGATTATTGCTTCCTTCTGAATAGAAACGGAAATTGTTTTACCACTGTTTCGTTGGTTGAAAGGTCTTGGACATTAGGTCAGCGACACCCTCCAGGGAGGTAAAATATAGCAAGGGCAAAAATCCAATGCCAGCTAAGGGAACAAGGATTTGATTTCCTCTGGGAACTTCCAATTGCCTTCCATTCCTCCCTCTCCCCGCCTTCTCCAGCTTATAACTTCTGGATTCAATAATAGCTACTGTTCATTCTTTTTGGCTTTTCCTGTACTTTTCCAAACAGCCTCAGTTTTTCCAAGTAGACGTCTCTTCCTTCCTTGAATGTTAAAAGATGTATTGATTTCATCTGAGCAATCAGAGTAGTACAACAATATTTTTGCTTTAGGTTTCTGATGAAATTTGTATTTAAGACCTCTTAGTTTTTTCTCATGAAGAAAAATCATTCCAGGTGGCATTTAGGAGCACATGAAGCATATTCACAGGAGGAAAGAAAGAAGCCTGTTTGTCCTCCTGCTTTTCCTCCTGGAGCTCAGCTCAGGTTTGGCTGCCAGAAGGAAATGCTTCTCAGAGCAATTTTTGTGTGGTCTAAGATTTGAGGTCAGGCACTGCCTTTCTGCTTCTTCAAAAAATATTTTCTGTATAAGTGATTACAAGTCCAGAAATCTAGAAATTTGTTCTTGTTTTGCTTTTGTTGCCAACACATAGTGACCTTAAATAAGTCACTAATAATTGAGCCTCAGTTTCCGTCTTTGTCAAATGGAGATAACAATCACTGGCCTCCTGCCTCATGGCCTTGATGTAGAGGTCAAGTGAGATTGTAAAGAAAAACACAGAAATCTCTAGAACATCACATATAATACGACAATTTAAGAGGCTATACTTTGTAAACTCTAAGGAGATATATAAAAGCAATTATGCTTTCTGATTATAATTGCTCCTTAGGCGTACTGAGAACATTGGCTAACCTGCAGGCTTAGGAAGAGCAATACTGCACACATATGGTTGCTGCTTTTCTGTTCTTACTAGACCACACTCCTTTTTTGCATGCCCTTCCAGCAGGCTTCCTTCTCACAATGGCTCAGTTTCTTGTCTGCAGCCATAAAACCAAGACTTTCATAACTTAAGTGCAAATGCTTAAGTTCAATAAATATAGGAACATTCCTGGAAACTCATCCAAAATATCTTTATTGCCTTCATCCCCTGGAACCCAAAGGCCCTCATATTATTTTGAGAGATATGTCCTAGGAAGATGGGACTTACTTAAAGTTCATATGGGATGCAAATCAATGAGGGAGAGAAAAAGTCACCTTCTTATATCTCCCTAGTTGGACCACCACAAATTATTCTCTTGGAACATTACAGTGTGAGAAAATCTGTGAGGGCTTAAAGTTCATCTTGCTTTAGCTTCTTTATAGCTAAATAACCTTCATATGTATAGAAAGCCTGATATTTTCCTGTCAAATTTTGGCCTGAAGAGATATAACTGGCTCCCTACCATGTGGTAGTGCCAAAGCAAGGTCAAGAGAACTAAGCAAACAAAAACTTTGATGTGAATATTGTTTCATCTTTTTCCCAACCCCACATCAAAATTGTCACTTATACAAGGCAAGTCCCATGAACACTCATCTGATTTTGAATTGGCCTGGAGGATAGTCATTCCAGAACCCATTGACACTGGCATCGTTGTTTCCTCCATTGAAAGCACTTCAAAGGTTTGTCACACTGCTTCAGATCCATTTTCATCCAGAAGGTATAGTATTACTGTGATTAGTGTTTTGTATCTTCTCATTTGAGTACAAAAAACAAAAAACCCTATTAGGTAGATTGTATTTTTCACTTTTCAAATTAAAGTAATTTTAAGTAAATCAAGGCTATAAATCAAGAAACGTACTTAGTGTTCATCCAAAAGCAACAGGATACACATACTTCTCAAGCACACATAGAACATTCTCCAGGATAGATCAGATGTTAGGCCAAAACAAATCTTAATAAACTTAAGAAGACTGAAATCATACCAAGCGTCTTTTCTGACCACAATGGTATGAAATTAGAAATCAATTGCAAGAAGAAAAATGGAAAATTAACAAGTACGTGGAGATCAAGCAACATGCTACTGAGCAACTAATGCATAAAAGGAGAAATCAAAAGAGAAATCAAAAAGTATCTTGAGAAAAAATGAAAATGGAAACATAACATACCAAAGTTTACGGGATACAGCAAAAGAGAGATGTTCATAGAAATAAATGCTTACATCAAGAAACAAGAAAGTTCTCAACCTCATTGTACACCTCAAGGAACCAGAAAATAGAATAAAATAAGCCCAACGTTAGAAGAACAAAGGAAACAAAGATCAGAGTAGAAACAAGTGAAATAGAGACTAAAAACAAAACAGAAAAGATAAAACTAATAGCTGGTTTTTTGAAAAGATAAGCAAAATTGACACATCTTTAGCTAGACTCACCAAGAAAAAACAGGAGCCAATAAAATCATAAATGAAAGTGAAAATATTACAACTGATTATTTACAATAGCCATTGTTTACAGTAGCCGAGACATGGAAGCAACCTAAATGTCCATTGATAGATGAATGGATAAAGAAGAATGTAGTATATAAATGTATTATTCAGCTGTTAAAAAGAAGGAAATCTTGCCATTTGTGACAACATTGATGGACCTTGAAGGCATCCTGCTGAGTGAATAAGTCAGACAGAAAAAGACAAATACTATATGGGCTCACTTATACATGGAGTCTGAAAAAATCCCCTGAACTCTTGGATACAGAGAACAGATTGGTGGTTGCCAGAGGAAGGGTGTAGGGGGTGGGTGAAATGGGTGAAAATGATGAAAAGGTACAAACTTCCAGTCATAAAATAAATAAGTCCTGGGGACGTAATGTACTGCATGGGAACTACTGTTAATAATACTGTATTGTACATTTGAAAGTTGTTAAGAGAAAAGATCTTGAAAGTTCTCATCACAAGAAAAAAAATTTGTAACTATGTATGGTGATGGATGCTAACTAGACTTGTTGTGGTGATCGTTTCACAATATATACAAATATCAAATCATTTTGTTGTACATCTGGAACTAATATAATGTTATATGTCAGTTATATCCCAATTAAAGAGATGTAATTAAGAGTCACAACTAATAAAAGATAGAAGTTAAGTCCATGCTTTTTGCATAATGTTACAGTTCCTCTCTTTATTAACCAGTGAGTGATGCTTGTAAGTAGCGTATACCCACATGGTTGGTCCCATTATATAGGGAAATTACAATTTCAGTGGTACACTCAGCACTATTGAATTCTATTTTGCTCCCATGTTTACTTTGTATTTCATCTTGAGTTGGAGCTATCCTGAAATGGTTCACTCTTTCCATGTTCTGATCACACTTCTGACTCCAAAGATATCTCAAGAGGTTAATGCATATAGGGTAACACTGTGACAAATAAAAAAAATTGTTTTTTTAATTATTTCTTCATCTCCTTTATTTCTCAGGCACCAATGTCTCTTTATCCTTGCTGTTTTGTCTCCGCAATGACTGACTACTATCTTTTAGACTCCTCTCTGGGGTCTCCTTGCCTCCAACTCAATCTGTTCTAATCTACCATTCAACAATTCTTTGCTGCCTAAACAAATCTCTGCCATGGCTTTGAAGTTCTATATTCTGACCCTCAACATCTATCCTGACCTCATTTCTTTCCATATCACTCCATATACTCTATCCTACAACTGTCTCACCTCATGTCTAATCACCTTGGTCCCTGAGCCTGAATATTTCTCCCCTTCTGCTCACTCTATTGAAACACTTCCAGACCACCTCAAACATCACAGCCTCTCTTATTCCTTCTATTCAGAAATAATTGTTCTTTTCCTAAAATATAACAGCCTATTCATTGCAACTATTTTAGTACTTATTTAGTTGTAATTTGTGTTTAAAGTTAGGTGCTTATACGCCTGCCTTTCCCACCGTATAGTAAATTCATTGAGAAGATTGAAGAATTAGCTGTAACTTATTGCCAGGAGTTCAGTTGCCAATCCAGATCAACTTGGTTTGAACCCCAGCCCTGCCACTTATTATTTGTATATCTATAGGCAAATTGATTAAGCTTTCTAGGCCTCATTTTCATTTTCTGTTTTGGAAAATTAGAATTATATTATCCACCTTTCAGATTTATTGTAATAATTAAATGATACTCAAAGAGCATCCACACTTAGGAGTCTGTATTCAAAGCTTGTTGAATTGAGAGCAAATGATAGCAGTAATGAGAGGCAAGGGCATTCTAGGTGAAAAGAAAAAGTGCAGGTACCTAGAGAGGAATAGGCTGGCCTGAGAACACTTAACAGACTTTTTTGACCAGAACAGAGTGCTTGTGAACAGTGGACAAGTAGCTTACATAATTTATGTGAGGTCATGTTGTTGAAGCCAGGTTGAGTTTAGGCTTAATGTTGTAGAGATTCTTTTGAAGATAAGAAGGGTATAATTTGGGATTTGATAAGGATCATTTGATTGTTATACATTGAATACAATGGGAAAGACAGAATCTAAAGTCAGAAAAGTCAACTAGTGGGTGGTTGAAGTAAATCAGGCATAAAGTGGAGGAGGCCCCAAAAGGGTGAGCATTTGGAGATCAATGGGTAATATCCATTGTGTTAATAATTGCTTACTTTCATTTGCTCTAGATTTAACCTTTCCTAGGTAGCTTCAAGGTGTGTCTACATGTTGTACTTTCTAATCTAGGCATGTACTAATGCTTTGTTCACTCTAATAACACCCTTTTTCTGCAGACTGGAATTTTCCCTTGTCGCAGTCGATATCATTATAAATTGAAGGGTCACATATGTGATAACCTCTCTTCAAATGGCTCCTTCTACTTTTTTCCAAATTAGTTTTTCTTCTTCCAGCTGTTTACAAGATTAGATACTGTCTATGATATATAGGAGGGAAATTAAAATACTATTGTGAGAAACAGTGGTTAAGTATTGTTTGCTTTCAATTTTTCCTAATTTAATCATCCATTTGACAAAGTTTTATTAAATGCTTATCATGAGCCAAGCATTGTTGTGATCACTAAAAAAGAAAAAAAAAAAGCTAATGAAATACTCTTATGGAAGAGGTCTGTCAGAAAATTCTTTAGGATTTTCCTTATCCAAATTATTTATAAATATGTCTGATTTTCTCAAGCAATAATACCAGGATACCTTAATCTCAACTTCAGTCTCCTAATTTTCCCTTTGTTTTGTTTCCTATCTGTCAGAATTTTTCTGATAAAATATGTTCTCACGCAAATTATCATTGTATCTCAGATGTTTAGAACTTTTAGGTATGGAAGTATACAAGAGGGTATATGAAAGCCTGAATCAATTATAATCATTGCTTCTCCCTTTTCCACATGTGATTTAGGTGGCAGAAAACAGTCCGCCTTCCTAGGGGGATGAGATTGAGTCAATGCTTTTAGCATAAATCATAGTGGACTGAGAAGGTAGACAATGGTTTTTAAATTATAATCAGAGATACTCAAGCTTGAATTCACACTCTGTCACTTTCAGAGTTTGTGACCTTGAGCAAGTTTCCTAAACATTCCCAAAGCTCAGAATTCTCATCTGTAAAACTGGAGTACTTACCCCAAAGGGCTGAAATATGATTAAACAAGATAATTTATCTAGAGTGTCATCCAATACCTAGCACATGATGGGCACCAAAAGGTACCTATTTTTATTATTAATATTTCAATTTTTGAGACCAATTTAGTTGAAGTCAATAAGCATTAAGAACATTAAGGAAATCCTGCCGTATGGGGCAACATGGATGAACCAGGGAGATATTACTCTAAGTGAAATAAGCCAGAGACAGAAGGACAAATATTGCATGATTCCACTTATATGAGGTATCTAAAGTGTCAGACTTAACAGAAACAGAGAGTAGAATGGTTCTTTTCAGGGGTTGAGGGGAGGGGGAAATGGGGAGTTGTTGTTCAATGGTTATAAGTTTCAGTTATGCAATATGAGTAAGTTCTAGAAATCTGCTGTACAACATAGTGCCTATAGTTAACAATACTGTACTGTGCACTTCATTTGTTAAGAGGGTAGACCTCATGTTAAGAGTCCTTACCACAAAAGACAAAAGAAAACAAAAAGGCACCAGGACATTTTTGGAGGTGATGGATATGTTTATTACTTGGTTCTGGTGATGGTGTCACAGGTGTATGCATATGTCCAAACTCAAATTGTATACATTAAATATGTGCACTGTTTTGTGTATCAATTGTAACTCATTAGAGCTGTTAAGAAATAAAAGAACATTAATATGTTCCAGGCTTTATGGTGAAGTGGGAGGAAAAATGGACAAGATATAACCCAGCTTTTGTGAAGTTCCAATGTCTAGTGGAAGAGACACATTATAGTCTGTATTGTAAACTCTCTAACCTTAGTGACTGGGTCTGGTTTTATTTATCATCAATTCTCAGTGCTGGTCATAGTGCCTGAAACATTTTTCAGTGGAGCCCATTGAGAGAGTGCTGGAAGGAGTAGTGGTGTGTACTCTTATAACGTCTGCTGGTTTAAAATATAAAACATCAAAATTTGGAAAATTTTAAGTGAAGAGGAAAAAGAGATGTATGTAAAAAATATTTCAAATGTGATAGTCCTTAAAGTTTCTTTTAAAATAGAAACTCAGGATACACAGTGTCTTGTTTAATATATTCTACCAGGTGAGCGCCACATAGCATTGTTCATTTTCTCCTATAAAATTCACTGTCCTGGGGGCTGAACCAGTGGCACAGCAGTTAAGTTTGTATGTTCTGCTTCTCAGTATCACAGGGTTCACCGGTTCGGATTCCAGGTGTGGACATGGCACCAGTTGGCAAAGCCATGCTGTGGTAGGTGTCCCCCATATAAGGTAGAGGAAGATGGGCACGGATGTTAGCTCAGGGCCAGTCTTCCTCAGCAAAAGAAAAGGATTGGCAGTAGTTAGCTCAGGGTTAATCTTCCTCAAAAGAAAAAAATTCACTGTCCTACTCAGAATCACCCTCAACTGACATCTCAGCCCCTCCAACAACTTAAAAATATGTTTATGAAGACCTATGTAAATGTTTTTTACCATTAAGTAGACCTTAATACACATATCTGAGAAACTGTAGATAAATAGGGACCTTTTTTTATAAAGAACAGCGAAATACAGTTATAGCCATCTTCTCTGAAGATAAAGCTCTAAATCTGTATCTATTCAGTAAGATAATTTTTCTATTAATTTATCTCCATATGTTCCTTTGGTGGTATATAAACATAGTTCTCTGTCAAGCCACCAAGTGTTGAGTTTAAAAGATGAGTGTTTAGCGCTCATGGCAATAATCATAAACATTTCATTTCTTTGGTTCCATTAAGACGAAAAAAAATACTGTCAAGCAGAATATACATGTCCTTCACAGTGCTTGCTATTTCCAGGCTAATTTACTTTTTAATTGGGATGTCTATCAGTTAGTCGTATCAATGGAATAATTTCTAGCACAAGTTATATACTTATTAATTCTGATAAATCTAATAAGTAACTTTAGAAATGTTGTTGTGTGTATTTGCTCTATTTCATTCTAAAATATTCTGAAATATATGCTAGTTTAGGTGGAAAACACAATCAAGACTTTAAAATACTTACACCAATTTTTTCAAATTTAACTTAAATATTTTTGTGTAGTTTTTTAAAGTATAAGTAACCCTGCCACCTAAAAAAGAGATTCTAGAACTGGGGCTGGAAATACACAGAATGAGCCTGAAGCATTTTATCGTGCCAGAAAGTAACGATGTGCTCAAAACACACATACACTCACAGCCACAGAAGAAAATTGAAAGGATACCACCTCTGCCAAATAGCCAAATAGCCCCCTCACAAAGCCTGCAATCTTTCAATCTGACACCAAGAGTAGCCAAGAACCTATGATACACACACACACACACGCACACACACATTCACACCACTACATTATGTCAAAGGAAAAGAGGAACCAACCAAAAGAGCCCCTTGGGGCCAAAGCTGAAATGATTTCAGCAATATATAAGCAGTATCAGATTATAATCCAAAGCATAAAATATCCATGACTTCATATTGATAAAAATAATTAAATACATACATACATAAATGAGGAAGAATAGAGAAATCTCCCTTGCAGGAGATTCCCAAATTATTCACGTAGAGAGTGCACCCTTAAGGAGGTGGAATATAACTCCCCACTCCCAGAGAGTGGGCTGCACATAGTGACTTCCTTCTAAATGGTATCGCATCAAAAGGGAGGGAAAGAAAAGTAACTTTACAATGGAGAAACTTCACAAACACCACCTCAGCCAGGTGATTAGATCTAACATCAACAACAATAAGTCATATTGATAGTGTGCATCTTTGAGATGTTGTGACAAGAATGGCACTTTATCTCTGTGGCTTTTCTCCCCAAAGTAGCTCTTAAATACTTCCTGAAAATTTTAAATTCTATTTTAAATAGAACTATCACTTTCTATTTCTCTTCTTTGTATTTCTTTATCTTTACGTAGTTTACAGTTCACTTCACTGCAATGTATGTTTAAATTACAAAAAGATAGTCCATATAAACTAGTTAGATAAATAGGAAGATCAAAGATCTGAGATTAGAATGATTGAGGGTGGGAAATACTACCTTCTGAAAATAGGAATAGTAAGTGAAATTTTAAAGGGATGAAAGATAAAGCGAGGAAGCAACAAAATGTCCAAGTGACTTAAGGTACACCATTATTTGTTATTCCACATTTATTATAAGGTACCATTTGTGAATAATACATAGTGGTCAAAAGGAAAATAAACATATACAAAATTATTCATTTACATTAGGCATGATGGAATTGACAACAAAAAAAGTGATACCAATATTCACCCACCAGAATAGCAAAATAAAAAAGTCAGACAAAACCAACTCTTGGTAAGGTTTTGGAACAACTGAGACTGCCCACATTGCTATTGGGGGGAGGGAGTATAAACTGCTACAACCACTTTCGAAAACTCTTTGCCACCATTTACTAAGAGTGAAGATATGCATGCCCTCTGAATGAGAAATACCACTCCTGAGAATATACCCATCAGAAATGCAAACACGGGTTCACTAAAAGATACGTTCTAACAGATTCATAGAAGCACTAAGCAAAACCTAGAAACTGCACAAAGGAGAAAATAAATATATTGTAGTTTATTCACAAGATGGAATTCTGTGCAGCAATGATAACTATCACAGTACACAAAATATAGATGGATTTCACAAACATGTTGAACAAAAGAAGATAGCCACACGAGATTATACACTGTATGATTCCATTTATAGAAAGTTCAGAAACAAATGAAGCTAATCTATGCCGTTAGAAGTCTGCAGAATAACTAGAATCTATTTTTCAGGGTAGATTAAGAGAATAAGGCTTTCAAAGATAAAGTGACTGACCTGGTATTTAAACATGTATTTGCTCCTAAAACCTGTGTCCAAATACACCCGGAGGAAGTATGAGGGCCAGCTTCTGGGAGCAGGTTACAAGAGTATTTTCAATCTGTGAAAATTCATGGAGCTTTTATGCTTATGATGTATCCACTTTTCTTTCTGTATGTCTATGATTTAGCAACAACAAAAAAGCTGTTGTTAAGCCTCCTGGCTTGAAGAATATTCTGTCTCACAGTATGATTACATCTGCACTCGGATTATGTTTTTTCAACTTTAATTTATTTTTGTGCCTCTTCATAAATTTGTTAGGTTAACCAATAAGAACCTATGTGTGAAGAGAACTATTTTATATGAATAAAGCTATAATAATGAAGATATATATTTTTATATTTACTCTTTGCCGAATCTCTCACTCTGTAACTTTTTCTCTCACATCTACACCATTCACTCATTTAGAATTATTGTTTAAGAAGACGTAGACTCTAAAATCAGATATATTTCAGGCCATGTTTTTAATCTAATACAAGAGGATGGATTTCTGTGAATGTTAAAGATCCATTTCACATGCCTGTAACTATAGCTTTTCTAAAAAAAACTCCAGAGAAATAACATCACAAAGTAATTGACTACAGAGGTAGCACTAAAAGAAGATAAGATTATAAACACTTCTATATTTTAGCTAAATGTTGCTTAATAACTTGAATTCTTCTTCCTGCACTCAATAACTAGGCATTTCATAGTAACAAAGCTAACCAAATACCAAAGGAATAAACAAACACTAAAATTAGAATGACCACAGGACTTCCTTGGTACACATAGCAGTTAAGAGTTTATCAATGAATCTTAGGTAATTGAACATCAATAATAATTTATTTCATGCTTAGCAGGTAACAGACTCTGTGTTAAATACTTTAGATCCATTATCTTATTGAAATCTTACAAATCCTTTGTGATAATCTATTATCACCTTATTATATTTTTTGGTAGATTAAGGCAATAAGGCTTACAAAGATAAAGTGACTGACCTGGTATTTAAACATGTATTTACTCATAAAACCTGTGTCCTAATCACCAAATGTGTCCATTGATTATACTCATTTCCTTCAACAAACTACATTATCGATATGAACAAAGTTGAAATATTTCATGTCTTCATGAAATTTAAATTCTAATGGGATTATTTGTTTTGGATACCTAATAAGTCTGAACCTATGACTGAACAAATAAACTCAATATAGACAGTACTCATCAGTTTAATTTCTTGATACAAGAAAGTAAATATTAGCCTGGAAACATACCTGTCTTATATTTGTTATGATTAAATATACTGAGATTATGCTGATAATCATCAATAAAAAATGAAATCATATACTTCTGTGATTGTTTTTCACTAACAGTAAAACAAAAGAATGAAATTTACACAACGTGATAAGCCAACCTCCATAATTTAAATTAAAAAAGAATGTAAAAGTCATTCCCAAGCTCACACTTCAGATATACCTGTTGTGAACATTTTGGTAGATTTCCTTCCAGACACATCCCAATGAATCTACTAAAAGATTGTTCCATATTTTTAATGGCTGCTAAATAGTCCATTATACTGACACATCAAAATTTATTCAACTAGCTCCCTAGAGATGGACATTTAGATCAATTTTTCTTTTTTCTTTGTTTTTTTTGCTGGGGTTGGGGGTCTTCTATAAACAACCCTGCAATGTAAATACCTCTGTGAGGTTTTATGCAATCATCTCTCTATTGTCACATTTTATTATCCTTTGGCACAGTACACAGAAAACAGTAGGATCTGTAGCTCCAACAAAAATACAGTTACAAATTCTCACCTGTCTAAGCTGACTACAGACCTCCTAGGGGTGTTGTTCTGGCAGCCTGCGGGTCCCTACAGAGTGGCCCTGACTGCTCTGGTCAGGAATTCCACAGATGGGTCTCAGAAGTGCAACCGCGCAGGTTGGCCTGGGTTTATCCCCTATTACCTGGGACCATCACTGAGGAAAAAACAAAACAAAACAAAACAAAGCTCTTTTTAAGAGTACCCAAGGGCAATCCTTTTAAATGGTATGTTCAGAAAACTAACTGTGCTTTCACATTCCAAATATAGAGGCCTAACTCATGTGCTGTTTTACAGTCAAGTCGAATGGCCTGTTTTTAACATAACGCTGGAGAATTCATCTAACTTATCAGACAGTCTGGTGACAAAGGGAGAAAGTCCTACAGAATTGATGAAAGAGGATCTCAGAACCCCCAGAAAGCATATTTTCCCAGAAAGCCTACCAAAACATTCACTGTGTAGGTTGCTGTGAGGATTTAATGACATTATAAAATTCTCAGTTTCATGTCTGATATACTAAGAGACCAATAAATGTTAACGATTATTATTACATTTTCTCTACTTCTTCATATATTTCCTTTACCCACTTCTAAGAAGCCCTACCTCCCAACCTAATTTCTGTCTACATTATTCCTTTTACACTTCAAATTTAAGCTTAGAAGCTCTTTTTGGTCCCCTCTCGCACCTTAACAATCCTAAGCCACTTCTTTCACAGTTGTCATCAATTCGCTCCTTATGTATTTATTTTGTCTTACATCAGCCTTGCATGCTCCTCTCTGAATTCCATTAATTTCAGACCTCAGTCTCTCTTCCTGCTCTGTCTCTTCACCTGATACAGTTCAGGGCAAATGTGTATACATACGTATATGAAGTTGTCTTATATTACTAGGCTGCCATAACAGAATGCCATGGGCTGGATGGCTTAAACAATAGAAATAGATTTTCTCATGGTTCTGGAGGCTGGGTGTCCAACACCAAGGTGTTAGCAGGGTTGGTTTCTCCTAGGCTTCTTTCCTTGGCTTGCAGAAGGTCACCTTTTCACTGGTGTTCATATTGCCTTTTCTCTGTGTGTGCAAGTCCCCAGTGTCCCTTTCTCTTCTTATAAGGATACATGTTATATTGGATTAGGCCCCTACCCTTAAGACTTTGTTTAAACCTTAATTATCTCTTTAAAGGTCCTGTCTCCAAATACAGTCCCATTAGGGGTTAGGACTTCAGCATATGGAATTAGGGCAGACTTACTTCAGTCTGTAACAGAAGTTTAAATCCTCTTATCCCACAGAATATTATCACAAATAGAAAAACTCCACCTGAGTAGCAAAACAGTGCTGTCAGTTACAATGACTACATACTATTGAGTCCTGTAGAATTTATAAGGCCTGGGAGAATTCATTTTTTGTGATTGTGCAATGATAATGACAAACTTCCCTCATTATTATTATACCTGAGTTTCTGCTAACCTGTATATATTTTTTAAGCAACCTAGCAGATCAATGTGGTAAATAATTATTACTGTCCCTGTGTGCAGACTAACCCCCAAGGCCACACAAATTGTGTGTGTCATTTTTTTCTCCTTCCTGTCACCCTCTTTTGACCCTGGGAGCTCAACCATCCTCCAGGGTGTATGGTGAGAAAGCTGACAAAGTAACAAATGTGAGAGTTAAGTTTAACATTGTGGCTGCCATTCATCTCCCATAAAAAAATGACAATTCTAGTTGAAATTAAAAGCACATTTTTAGGTAAAATTTTTACAGTGATTTTGTAATTTTAAAAATTAAACATCTTTATTAACTGCTGCTTTCAAGTCTCCTGATAACTAGACTATACATCACATCAAAATTTAATGGTTATTTATTTACTTAACGGAATATTACTGTTTAGACTAACAGATTTCTATCCACACACTCATATTTTATATTCCCCTAGTGTTTTTCCAGTTGAATTTCCAATCTTTACTCCTAGACATCTTAACCTTAATCATGTACATTTCAGTTCTGTGCTCTGAATACAAATAGCTCATTTCGCAACAGAAGCATATAAATAACTTTATCTTTTTCTTCTTCTATCCAACCAAGTTTCATATTTTGCAAATCCACATTCCACCAATAACCCTAGTTCAGTTTCCTTTTCTACACTGTTCTTAAGGACTTATGAACGTTTGTTTTATGTTTTAGCCTCTCTAACAACACCACTTTCACACCTTTGAAGAAAGAAGGATCCTCTACCTTGCGAATGATTATTTTGCCATTCTAATTTGACAATCATCATAGCTCTCATTCTACATCTCTTAAAATGCCATTTTTTATCTTTGTAGAAGAAAGTCGATTAATCCACTCCTCTAGGCATAAAAATCCAAATGTCTATTCAAAAACTGGTAAGATTGTTTTTACCTCTTGCTCCTGTTCCTCAGGTGATTTTATTCTTTGCTACAGCTTTCGGAAACCAGAATGTTGCTCATTCCTTATCTCTGCCACAGATGATTTTTCTTAGAAGTTTAGGATGTTCTGTTCCTTTGCTCACGGTTTCCCACTACATGGTTTGCAAGGGTTGGAAGGGGATGATAAGGGAGATGCTAAAGTAACACAGTTTCCAGAGATACACTCTTAGTTAGGGAATGTATTTGTGATAGTACAGATATTGGGCAATAGATGGATACTTTGGAGAGGCACCAAGTTGTAGTGCTGGGGTAGCTAGCCATTCAGTACACGAGGACACTCTCACAATATTCAAGGAAAAACTGAGTTCCCACATAATGTCTATATATTTAAGATGCATTTATAAAGAACCACATACACACTATCACATGCCATACTTTTGAAACAAAATTTTATTCTATCAGATAATAGCACCTATACACTTTTGACAGTTTACACACATGTGGCCAGGATCTATTATACAGCCAGTCAACAGGCTACACCTTCTGTATATCTGGAGTCTCATAACCCCTGCAATAGTGATTTAGCTTTTCTCCTCACTCATACCTTCAGATTCAAAGGCCACAACTTGGAAACCAGTGGGACAGAGAAGAGAACTGAAGGATCTTCTCCCCTTTGGCTATATCATTTGGGGCAAACTACTTAGCTTCTTAGGGCCTTGAGTTTTGTGAGGCTTCTAACTAAATGAGGTAATGGGTATGAAAGCCCTCTATGCACTGTCAAACAGGATACAAATGCAAAGCATAATTGTCTCGAAGGACAACGGGAAAAGGCCTGTGCAAGTCTCTGGCAGCCCCTTTGGAGAAACACCACTGTGGAAGTGTTTTAAAGATGGCATAACACACGTCCTGGCTTCCACCTCCCTGGCCAAACTCTCTTCCTGTTGGGACAATGTAAGCAGAGTGGAGCAGCCCCTCTCAACCCATCACACTCCTTCCTTCCTGTATTTAATAACGTGTTGCTTTAAATGCTTTCTACAGGGGAGGAAACATATCTCTTTCCTCTACCCTTCTCTAAGTTCTTGACTTGGACCCCTGTGACGAGAGAAGAGTTGATACAAGTTTATTTAAGAAATTTTCCATAACACAGGAGCCTTCGTAAAGAAATGAAGACCCAAAGAGGTGATCAAACCTGAGTGTTTTTATACTAAGTCTGACGAAGACTGGAAAGTTGTGGAATGATATGATAGGACAAAGAGTATGAAGTGAGTGTAGTAAACTAGGGGACATTTAGCAAGTCCTATTCCTTTAGATTCCTTTCTGTGTCCCTTCATCTTCAGAGGTAGGATGTTCCTTTCTTCTGAGTATAGGACGGGCATCTCTCACATGAGGGTTTGAAGTCTTGCTTGTGGGGAAGATCAGAAAGTCCTGCACCTGCCATTTCTCAAATTCCTTCAGCTTGAAATATTCAAAATGCCAACTACCCTTTTCTGAGGTAATGTCCTGAACTCTGTCAGTTCCAGGAATCAATTTTACCCTGGTTTTCCACTGAAATTCATTTTACCTGCATGAAAGCAGAGCAAAGTTCTCAACAGTATAAATGTTTTCTTTGGAATATCACTGGAAGAATGAGTGAAAGATTTTAGAACAGTTTCATTTCCTTCCTTGTTGTAGTTGTGAAAATGAACAAAAGGGCCATTCTCCAATTTATAGGATCATGCCACACAGTGGCATGAACCCGTAAATTAAAATAAACACCTCCATGTTCAAAATGATATATGCCTGAAATATTCCAAGCTCTTTCTTGAATATACTGTGTGAGATATGAAATTTAGTTCACTTATTATCACAGTTCTAAGTGTGCTCACTCAAATATAAAATATTTATACTGTTAGTTTAAGCAAAATCAGATTATGCATTCATGGATATGATTTGTGAAGGCATCAGGGCTGTACGGTTTTCACTTCAGTAAATATTGAGTAATTTAATGAAATAATCAGCAAAGGTGTCGTTTAGTGCCAATGTGATCAAGAGTGTATCATGCATGGTGTGACATGATGTCACCTGGGCATCAGTCTACTAACAAACTGAGTGCAACCAAGTCCGTTGACTTGTTTATTGAGAACACCATGAAGCCATTCACTGGTAACAATTTTCAGTCATCACTGATCTAGGCCAGATTTGAACTGCTGACCTGGAGGTGCGAGATTCCATATCCGGCTTCTCATTACTCATAAGATTGTTTGGTTGCAAGTAGTCTTGCTAAAGAAACTGTTAAGAATGGGGACGTATATTACTTCAGTATCTTCAAAGGACTTCTTTAATAGACTGTTTCAAAATGTGTCTGTTTCACTAATTTGCTTCAATGATTTGTGATTTGTTTCCATTTTTAATATTCAGAATTCTGAAGGAAAGTAAGGTATGTTTTATGCAAAGAAGGCATTAGGGAATTGAATCAACCAATCCTACTGTGAAATATAATCACATATTTCTTTATGATTTAAATTTTCCTAGAGAAGGATGGAAGGGAACAATTTTATGAAAACATGCATTTCGACTATCAGTCTTATTTAAATTTAAAGGCTACTATGTCTCTCCCAAATTCAGCAAACTGGAAACCAACTGAACTAAGGAACAATCTCTCATAAATCTTATGACATTGACAAACCAAAAATTAAATATCTCACAAAAAAGGTCAGAAAGAAAGGGTATGAGTGGATATGTGAAAAATACATTTATAGCTTTTGCCCACCCAGTCTGTGCCTCCTCGCAAGCAAATTCTCATAACTTAGGAAGGCAATGCACATTACCCTGGAGCAGTGATTAATTAGATGTAACTTTCAAAGCAAGCCGAATAGCTGAATATCTTTGAGAAAGGGATTTCAAAAGTACACTATTCACATCATCATGCTAAACTGTAAAATTCTTTTCCCATATGTAAAGATCTTTTCTCACACTTTGTAAATTATTTCCTGACCCCTCTCTATAGATGTTATTACTCTTCTTACTGCTGTCATGACTTTCTGAGAAGCCCTACAGACACAAATTCCTATCCCATAAGTTTCTGTAGTGTGAGAGATATTTTTCTCAAAAATTCAGTTGTAGTGTAACTTTTGTAAAACTGTGTCCCACATGCTCTAGTGTAAAAAGGATATCACATTTAAGTGACTCAGTTCAAAAAGGAAATTCTTTACAGACATCTCTTTGAAACTTTAGGAGGGTCCAAGTACATGGTCCATGGCAACTCTTAAGTGTTTCGTTTCCAATTCTAGAGCACCCAAGCTCCAGAAGCTTCTTATTATCTACTTTACAAAAGCGATTTTTTAACTTCAGCTAATCTCTTGCCTGCTATCTTGTACCCTAAGTCATGGTTTCTTCTCCACACTGTGACCTTTCAAATAATGGGAATCGAATAAGTCACATAACCTTCACTTCCATGCCCCTCCTAGAAACGTAGTTCAGCTGTTGCCATGCTTCTCCAAAAAGAAAAAAAGCAGAGCAAGTAGCTTTATAACTGTTTCTTGTCTGTGTTCAGAAGGCAGAATGTCTGTGTTGGAGAATGTGAGTGTGAGCAGGGCTGAGTTATGGGTTATGCTGAAGGCAGGAGAATAACTCACACAATGCTTTTTCTTGTCCTGAACGTGTGATTGAAAATCAGATTAAAAGAGACTATTTTTCTGTCCAATAGTGGGTCCAAAACATCTACATGGCTTATAGCTTTGTGAGTAAACCAGCCCTTTTTGTATTTGATTATATTATCTCCACAGTAGAGTTTTCTGTTTAAAAGAAAAATTTTGGTGATACTCAAATGATTGCTGAACAATTATTCAAATATAAACAATTATCATGTGCTGTACAATGTGCTAAGTGCTTTACACGTAAAGCTCATTTTATCCACAAAGTAACTCTGTCAAATGAGTAGTATTTTCTCTCAAATTTTATAGATGATAAAACTTGGGCTTAGATTAGTCAATAATTAACTCATGGTTAATGAGGAAGGGAAATACTGGGTTTAAAACCAGAGTTTGTCTCTAGAGCCTGAAATTTTAAACAATGCCCTATCTTCCATGGCTGCTATAGAGAATGGAACTGGGGCTTAGATTAGTCAATAATTAACTCATGGTTAATGAGGAAGGGAAATACTGGGTTTAAAACCAAAGAGTTTGTCTCTAGAGCCTGGAATTTTAAACACTGCCCTACCTTCCATGGCTGCTATAGAGAATGGAACCCATACGCTTTCTGCTGTGGAATGATACAATCTTGGGATAAACCAATAATCCTTCCAGCACTAGCCCAAATTAAGAAGACACCTGATACTCCCCATTCTCAAACCTAACTTGTGTAAATGTAACATATTCATCCTTGTGCCATAATGTAGACTCTCACTCAAGAACTTCATTGAAAAAACAAAGTCTTTTCTAACTCTAAAATGCTAAGATTTATGTTCCTGAGCAAATACAGTCTCTGCCTCAAGGTTTCCAAGAAGAGATTGAAAGCAAGCTAAAAATATTCTATAAATTAAAAAAACCCTGCAACTTTAAACTGATATCAAGGAAAAATGCTGGTTCAGTGGTCATTAATGAGGAGGGAAAACAGACTGGGTACTAGTGTCAAAGTATAACACTTAGTTGTCAGAAAGAACTCGGTAATGTTCAACACAATTCCCTGCCGCAGGCTACAATATTTGAAAATAGTTCCAACTGAATTGTATATAAACTACAGTTAAGAGACTTGACAATGCTGCTACTATAAACTTGACCCCATGGGTAAATGCCTACTTTGTCTTTGCCAAAAGAAGAATTCTTGAACTGGTATAGAATTCTGCAGGTTAGGCTGGGTTCTTGAAGTGGAGGTGAAGCTGAACAAATCTGATTAACTGCTTTGAGGAAATGACAGTGACAGCTGACAGGGCTAAGGCAGATGACATAATCCATTTGTACTTTATCAAAGATCTGCATATTCTACATCAAAGACTTGTGTTTGAGGTAAATAGGGTACTTTCATGGGAGGAGGAAATAATAACAAAAAAGAGAGATTATCAATTTTCTTGGTCACCAAGAGTAATCAGAGATGAATCAATAAAAATTGGTGAACTCCAAAAAGGATATTTAATTATATTCAAACTGAATTTTTCCCTTACTCCTTTCACTGTAGTCTGTTGAAAATTTTAACTTGGCCATCAACTTTACCTCCTTCCTGTCTGGCATCTGTGAGAGTATATAACGTTAGGGTGAATATAAGGATTTAGGTAACTTTCTTTGAAATTGTGAAATCTATGAAATAAGCCAAAATATCATATACATTTATACTTATAATACAGGGAATTACCTCTCCTTTTTCCCATTTCTATACCTCTCCCTATCATAAAAATGATTCTCAAGCTCATTATGTTTCCATAAAAGTGTAAATTAAAGACAGAGGAAAGCATTAAGTTTGAATTTCCTTGATTTTAGTCAGGAGGTGATCCAAGCCATTAATGCTACTTACATACCCTTCCTTTGGTATTCAAGATTGCAGCATGCTGTCTTCAGGCGATGTTATGCTGAAAAACAAGACTTTAATGATAAAATAGAGGAATAAAGACAAGCTACTCTTGTCAGTGTCAGTAGGTAAATAGCGCTAATCTGTCTTCATTATTGCTATGCATGCTGTAATACCAGGTGGGAGGAAGTGTAATATCTTTCACCATTATCCAAGAGCTAAGTACCAAGCAGAAACTTCAAGGCAGAATTATCTTTGATCAACAAAAATGTAGCAATCATCTCAGTCTGAAAATTGCCTTCAGAAGATTTTGACATCTTTCTGCTAAAATGTGAAGACCTCTCACTTTCCTTCATTGTCATTATTTCTCCAGATTGTGAAAGTTTGCTAGATTTGAATACTTAGCACAAGCTTCTTCTCAGGCAAAAACAACAACAAAATAAAACACCACGGTCAGTAAATTTTTTGGCAATCTTCTTAAAAAGATAAATTAATTTAAAAAATAAGAAGGACAAATTGGAAGCTTAAAAATGCAAGTACCTACAGTCAGAATTAAATCTATCATTTTGCAATTAAGTCCTCTTTTGAACAGTTTCATTTCTGACCTATATATTCCTGATTCCTCTAAAAGATACAACTTTTCCTTTACTTTTGAAATCTTGCACATAGTCAAAATTTGCTAAACCCAACTAATCAAAATTGACCCCATGTAGAGCGTTAAATAAATGGCATTTGCCTTGGGGGTCCTCTCTTTTTTAGTGCCCCTTCTCACTGCCTCCAGGATATATTCTTTAAATAACTCTTGATATCCCAAAGCGATCAGTGTCTCTTTCCTTACACCCAAGACCCACTCCTCACTTCTACTGTTCACACAAATGGGATTCTCCTACCCGGTGTGTGAAAAAAAAAAACCCCAAATATTAAGGCATCAGCTTTTGGGAAAAGAAATTAGCTTTTATTCTGTGAGATTGATCTGCAGGGAGACAGGTGGTGTGTGCCCTCAGCTCTGTCTCCTCAATCCAGGGTTTGGGGCACAATTTATCGGATGATGTGCAGGGCGGTCTGAAGTAAGGAGATAGATGATTGGAGGTAAGGAGAAGTGAGGTAATTGACAATCTGTTCAAACAAGCATAGTCAAGCTTCATGCATCTTCATAGGCCACATGTTCACAAAATGGTAGCATCACCATGATCTGAGGGTGGAGTTTTTTAGCTCCTTGATGTCAAAAGGTCAATTATCGAGCATTTGTGCAAGCCCAGTTGATAGGTTGGTCATCTCAACTGGCCTGAACAGGACAAGGAATCTCAGTTCCTGAAAGACAACTCTTAATTACTCTGTTGATAAGATGGGGTCAATTGAATTGGTCCTGGAGGACCCGCGGTTACAGTATCGCCACCTGCTACTCTTCTTGTGTTCCCTATGTTAGTAAGTGAACTCATCAGTCACTGAATTGTTAAAATAAGAAATATGGAGTCACCCTTAATTCCACATTCAATCAATCTTCGTATGTTATTGATTCTGCCTTCTGAACATTTCCTGAATTTGTCCATTTTAGTCCATTCCCATATATACTTTCCTAATTAAGGTCCCCACTATCTCATATCTCCCTCAATCTGTTCACCGGGTAACCAATGACCCATTTAAATAAAATCTGATCATCTCACTCTTCTGTTTAAACTCTTCAATGGAGCCCCACATATTCAGAATAACAGTCACATTCTTTTATGTTGCTTACAAGACCCATTGTAATCTAAACCCTGATTACATCTTCAGTCTCTTTTTCAGCTCTCAGTTCTTATCTCAGTTATTTCCAAATCTATTCAGTGACTAAATATAATTAACAGTTATCAATATTATAAATATGCACAGAAAACATGGCCACCTGTGAGGAGTCAGTGTAATTTTAATATATGTTATGTGAAGAGGTTTAGAGAGATAAAGTTGGACTAGTAGATTGTGATTAATTGATGCAGAGACATAAATGACACACCAAGGAATATGGATTTAATTCTAAAGGAAACTGAAAGCCTTCAAAGTTTTTGAGCCAAGGAGAGAAATCATCAGTGCTGCAGTTTAGAAAAATAAAGCTTAGAACAACAGGTAAAATTAATTGGGTGGAGTGTGCAAGAATGGATTAGGAAACCAGTAGGGAAGCTATTGAAATAAATTAGAAGAAAAGTAATGAGAGCTTCCAATATGCTAGTGGCTGTGAGAATGGAAAGGAAGGACTCAAAGTGAGAGTTATTATCAAGGAAAATCAATAGTTCTCGGCAAGTGATTGGCTGTGGGAGGCAAAGGAGAGGGAAGAGTCAAAGATGACTGAAGATTTGAGAAAAATGGCTAGGAGGAAGATGGTACTATTAACACCTAAGACATACTGGAGGAGGAGCACAATATGCCCAGCTTCAACTGGACATTTGGATTTGAGGAATATTGTGATACGCCATTCAAGTAATGTTAAGAATAGGAAGCTGAAAATTTCAGACCAAGTTTTCTATGTTACGTCAGCGATTTGCATCTATTATTTTTTTGAAACGTGTATTCCCTGTTGCTAGTATGGAAAAAAATTACATAGCTTGGGCATTTATAATTCTAAGCAATAAGCCCTGTGCAACTACATAAATTTCATACCTACCAAGACAGCCCTGGTACAAGGTTAGAGTATTCTAGCTCCATTACTTTCATGATTATTAGGAGAAGAGATTTCAAGAGTCCATCTATGTCCTCCTATGCATTTCACTTTGTACTTACAATTCTAATGGGGCGCAACCAGCTTTACTCAATTTATATGTGCTTGATGGAATCGTAAATACTCCTAATGCACCTTCTTTAATAGACTCCTGATACATCTGTCAACAAAGATTAAAAGATTAGGAAAAAATGAGAAAGTTGAGAAAAGTAAAATTGTTTAAAAAAAATCTCACTTTTTGGTCATTCTTCCCTTATTATTTTAGATATTTAGATACTAAGACTAATAGTTTATCAAAAATGGGACAAAAAATTGAGACATGAATTGGCATTAAAAAACAATTTGGGAGCACTCACATTGGTAGTCTAAAATGACCCTCTTGGTATTTTATTTTTTTTTAACAAACGTTACCTTGTGCCTGTTATGTGGTAGGTACTATTCCAAACCCCTTACCAATATTAATTGATTGTTCATAATAAACTTATTATCCTCCTTTCACAGGTAAGGAAATGAAAGCACACAGAGGTGAGAGACTTGCCCAAGGTTGTACAGCAAGAAGTGGCAGAGCCAAAACTTGAACCAGGGCCTTCTGGCTCCAGAGTTCACGTTCTTACCTTAAACACACTGTGCTGTTCCCTCAATATGCCACTACCTCCTCACAAACAGAAGAAGAAGTAGAATGAAATGTTGTATATTTATAAAATTTGAGGGAAGATGATTATTTGATATAAAAATATTTGATTTTTCAGAAATACTCAAATAGAATGAATAAAATTTTGAATAATTATTCAAAGTGCCCGAAAGAGAAATAGTAGAACTTTGGGTTAATTTTGAATAGAGAATATTGAGGTTATTTAGTATTTCAAATATGTACTGTCTTTAATTTGAATACGTGCAACTCTCCATAATTTGAAATTTAAATAACTTGTCATCCGATGTGTAAACTCTGATTTTACATGTCTTTTTTTTGTGAGGGGGATGGGGTCCTTTTCAATTTTTTTCCCCTGCTTTCTCTCCCCCAACCCCCCCAGTACGTAGGTGTAGATTTCTAGTTGTGGGTCCTTCTAGTTGTGGCATGTGGGATGCTGCCTCAACATGGCCTGATGAGCAGTGCCAAGTTGCACCCAGGATCGGAACCCGTGAAACCCTGGGCCACCGAAGGCGGAGTGCGCCAATTTAACCACTCGGCCACAGGGCTGGCCCCCCTTTTGAATTTTTTAATTGACTTTTTGGTTTCTAGTCGTATCCTACCTCATACCTAATACACTGAAAAGCTAAGAAAGTCTGGTTTAATTATTATTCAGTGTTCAGTACTATACTGTAATACCTTGAACCAGAGATGTGTACAGCTTGTATTTTTCAAGAGGTTGGAACTGTCCTAGGGGGAACTGCTGACGTATCCATCAGCCATTGACTGGGAGGGGACATCAGTTGGTGAGCAACCAGGCTCCAAGAGGATAGTCTGATATTAGTTTTTATTCAATTCAACATACACACACATAACTTTCTAACGTATATGAAAGAAAAAGCAATAACATGATTAATACATACACTAAGTCACCCTTCACCTATTTTCAAACTTTTCTAAAACTAGGGTAATCATAAAATTTATTTTTCAAACATGGAACACTTTTGAAAGTGAAAGGGAACATTAAAAATCTTGCAGAGATGGCAGGTATATGCCAGGACTGTCCCGGGAAAACCAGGGCATATGATCACTCAATTTATAACCAATCAAATCTACCCATCTTTACCTTAACCAATTGTTCATAACTGACCATCAAAAACTAACAAAATCTTATTAGATCTCTCTCACTCAAAGCTGATAACATTAGCTAATTGGTTCAGGTGTAACCCTTACATTTTGATTCTTCTCTCGTAACTCAATCACATAGATGCATGAATGATTTTCAGCGATTTTCACTCTCACTTTTTAGACATAGAAAAGTAGGAAATAAAAGTTTAGAAAAGTGAAACGTCCACTTTCTCATGCTCATACCAATTTTGAAAGATATGAGAGGAAAAGCAGAGGAAGGAAGAGCAAGGAGAGAGATGTCAACTAGATGCTTGGTAAGATGGGAAGGGTGACAACAAATTGCAGCAATAATACCTGTAAATACCTAGCTCAGTAATTTGGTTTTATAAACATACTCAGATTTGATGAGGCTCCAAGTTATTAAGAACCACTAATCAGTTAAAGTAATACCTATATGTTAACCAGACGCCAATGTATACTCTAGAATCCTGATATTTATAGATTTAGCATTTATGTTTTTGACTACTTATATGAGACCCAAGAGTCTATGACATATTCATTTGTGATTTTCCTGAGTCACAGATTTTGTTTATAATCTGAGTATGGCAGTAAACCAGTATCTAGCAGGTGATCCCAGTTGACTATAGTCAACACATTCACACCTTAAAATTGGCTTTCCTGTTCTTCACTCACCATTATTATGTATTTTATTGGGAGATTATTTATTGTAATAGTATCCAATAATGCAATGGATGGTGTTGTCTATACTGAAAAAATTCCCTCTCCCAAGAATCAGGGTCATTTGTATGCACAAGCAACTCTCTTCTAGTAGGCAAGCTCATTCAAACCCCAAAGTATAAGACATAAGACTGTTTAGAGAAACTGAAATTTCGAGAGGGAAAGTTAGGTATTCTCACAGGGTAGCATGAAGCTATTTGAATTGATGGATAGTCCTTCTCCACTCCAGGAATTTTTCTATCTAAAGAATTTGGGCCCCCTGAATCGAAGCACTGCTTTCCCTGCACAGTGTTGGATAAACACTGAGAATTCATGTTCTGCAGGGTTCTTTTTCTCTTTGAGTGCTCACAAGCACCATTATGTCAAGTCAAGCAAGGTATGACATGATTGAATAGCCTGCAATTTTCTTTTACATCAATCATATTTCAGACATGTCTGCTTGAGGCTACATCCTGGTCACCTTGATCAGACACAGGCATATCCCAGTTCCCTAACATCAATCCATTTATAAGTCTCTTAGGGTATGGGCTGCTCATTTCAGCTTCCCCCATCTCTTATTACTATGAATTGCTTGATTTTTCCTGTTTCAGTCTCTGAGTGAGACTTTATTCCAAAATTTGAGGCCTCCTTTCATAGCCACTATGTTCCAAATGCAGTTTTACGGAAAATTTACTTCAATATTTAGGCTTATTCTGTCTTTGAATAATTTAAACCCTTCATGGAAAATCAATTTTACTAATCCGCTAGCCATGATATACATTGTTAATCATAAGAAAGAGAGAAAATTGCGTTTGATATGAATAGAGGCAAAGAAAATGGAATAATAGATGTTTTGCCTATACAATCTAAGAATCTTTAAGGCTTTGTTTTTTAAAAATCTTTGTCTATTTTTTGGTAGGGGTTTCATTTGTGAGAGTAGGGATTGGTGTCACTATGTACTTTAGTTATCTATTACTTTGGTAACTAACTACTTCAAAACTTAGTGGCTTGAAATCATGGCTATTTTCTTCATGATTATGTGTTTGACTGGGCTCAACCACATGGTTCTCTCATATGTTACTGGCTAGAGTTATTCATGTGGTTGCCTTCATCTGAACATATGGGGCTTGGATGGGGCTGGATGTCAAAGAAGGCCTCATTCTCATGTCTGGCAGTGATGTTGGCTGTCAGCTGGGTACATGGTTGGCCTCCATGTGGCCCTTCTCCCTCCAGGAGTCTAGACTTTCTTCCTCATGGCACAGTAACCAGATTCCAACAGAATGAAAGTAGAAGTTAACAGGCCTCTTAAAGCTTGGATACAGAACTGGCACAGCATCAATTTCACCATGTCTTACTGGTCAAAGCAAGTCACAGGACCAACCCAAACTTCAGGGGAATAGAAATAGTCTTCACCATTTGGTGAGAATAGAGGTGCATGTATGTAGGAATAGGTGTAATTTTAGACAGCCATCTTTGGAGATAATTTTTCACTAATGTGGTGCCTACTTCTAACATAAAGCTGTCACTGGAAGGACAAAGGCAGTATAACTATGAATATTGAAATCATGGAGGGAAAAATATATTGGATGTTTAACAAATTTTTCCTCCTAGTAATCCTCTATAAATTGTTTAATAAAAGTTTTCCAAATTATCTTCTTTCAAGCTTGAAGTAAATCTTCAAGTCACCAGGTTAGTGTGGTATTTTGGGCATTTTCCCATTCTCTCATTTCTTGAGAAATGTGCATTCTGGGAAAAAGAGATTTTTGCCAAAAAAGAAAAAGTAAGTAAACTTATAACCTTTCTCCATTCAGTAGAGATTTAACTAAGAAAATCAGGTATAAAGAATGTTTATCCAAACTTGGAAAGTAGTTAAAATCGTTGAGTTCAGCCTACATGGATTCATTTCTCCTAACCCAAAATTATACCCAGCAAATCATCATTAACTATAGCTCTTTATAATTAATATAGCTCTGTCTTATACAAAAATCTAATCAAACAAGTCTTATTTCTGAAAGGTTCTCAATGGCAACATTTAGTATTTCAAGAATATTCTACTTTTAAAAATAAAATTAAAAAAATAAAACTCATGAAGATGTTTCTTATTCTCCAATGTTTTATTATTTGAAAAGAATATTTTCCTCCGGGAAGTATAACAAGCCAGGAATCACTCAGAGCTAGAAATTCTGAAGACAGTTTGTCTGAGGAAAGAAGGGAGGAAATTCTTGAGTCTCCAAATGGCAAAGTACACTCACACAGCGGGGCGTGAATCATCAACACTGCTAGAAAGTTTTAATAGTCCTCATCTGACCAGGCACAGGAAATTTACTTGGTTCTGCTCCTTTTCACAATAATATATCCACTTCTCTTTATTTGGGCAACAATGATATTTTAGATTACTTATGCAGAATTGCTTAGAAGATATAAAATAAATATTTAAATTTTTAGAAATAAAGATCAACTTGTTCTATGCTGTATAATTAATATTTTTGGACTGTGGTTGACCACAGGTAACTGCAAACATGAAAAGAAAAATCACGGACAACAGGGGACTACTGTAGTTAATACATCATAGTCAACTTCCTCCCATAAACATTGTTTTTCTCTCCCAGTGGTGATGAGGCAGATACTGCCATTAATATTCAATCTACCTCTTTCTTCTCGACAAATACCCAAGTTTTGAAACAGATAAAACTCTTTACCAGTTTCAGAGGATGATTCATAATTGGACTAAAACTACATTAATATGGCCCTATCCTCCTTGCCTATAGTGAGTCGAGGGTTGGATATATACCTGGTTGTGCAAACCAGACTCAACAAAAATCTTTTAGGGGACTTTCATTTCCATGAGGAGAGTTTTGGCCCCTACTTTTTGCCTTTGGATGTAATTTTGATGTCATGACCCACAGCAGCCACCTTGAAGCTATAAGGAAATAGATAAGCACAAATACCAAAAGCCTACATAATAAGAATAGTAGAGTAGAAGGATAAAATAACCTATTTTGAACTGCCTATCTTGGTTTTATTTATGAAGTAATCAAATGTTGGCTTTGAATAAGTTAAAAGTTTTTATTGCATAAGCTACTATTCTCTGATTTTCTACTACCTACAGCCAAACAGGTTAATTGGTATAGGTGAAAAGACATTTCTTTAGACACCAAGATAAATATAAGTAGTTATAAAGCTTTAAATTAAATTTTCTTATCTGTGGCTATATCTATAATGAAGTCTAAAGTTTAAAAAAAATTTTTTTAAAAAGTCAGTTAGAGCAGGGCTTTGGTAAATGTTAGGGATTTTTGGAAAAAATCTTTCTTCCATTAGGAATGTTTGGGTCAAATTCAGTTTATGAATTTTCTGTAACTTTTGTAGAGGTTCAATGCTACTTATTAATAGTCTACTGGTTACTATCAATTGATAAATGCAGCCAAACAAAGAAAAATACTGTTCAAACCTGGTCTCTTCAGCAGTTCAAATAAAGATATTTACGAGATAGGTGTCTGAAAAAATTCACAGGGCCAAGTGCAATATGTACATAGTACTGCTTCACTGTAATTGGATTCCTCCCCAACGCTGGCCACCATGGTCCCTCAATTTTTCTAATTCTTTCTATATCCCCTCCAAAATCCTTTTCTAAAAGTAAAAACAAATCTTTGTTTTGGTGGTATTGTAGTCTCCTTATAAGACAAGCATATGTTTAAAGCACTTTGGTAATATAAGATGAAATTCAATAGAAATAAGTTTGCCATTAGAACCTTTGGCAAACTTGCAAGATAGGTTGAATTTATGTCTGGTGCCCTTTGCCTGGCCCTCTTTTTTGGATCTATTCATACTTTTATTTTATTTTTAAACTCTAGTCTCTTTTCTCCTTCCTCTGACTTTTGACATTGTCTTCTTTGTGGAAGATGCCAATAACCCTCTTTCCCTTCCCCCAAATGCTTATTAGTCCCCTAATTTCTGCAACTGATATCAATTAAAAAGAAAATAATTTAAATTCATTCACATTAAAGAATGGCTGGCTGATAAACTCAACTACCCCCATAATTATTTTTATTTTAAAACAAGGAGATTATTAACCTAAATTACACTCATTAGAAAAGCAGCTGGCATATAGGACTAAATTTCCATCTAAGCTCTGTGTGAAACTGACCATGCCACTCATTTTCACCAGGACCCACTTTTATCATCTTTTAAAAGACATTTGAATTAAAAAATTCTTCCAGCTTCTAAGAAAAAAAAGTCAATATCGTATGATTCTTTACATACGGGAAAAGGATAATTTTGAGTTAGGGGACCTGCATATTATACCTTTTCTGGAACACATGTATGAATGATCTGGCAAACTGTCTCTACTAATTTTCTTAGCTTTGACCAAAAAGATGGTAATACTAAAAAATAAAAATAACTAATAAGTTTTAAACAAGAAAATTCTCACACTCAAGTTTTTCTGGTTAGTAATTAGCTCCCCAAAAAAGTTTGTTATTACCAGATTGAGAATGAATAAAGATTTATGTGGTGGTGATATTTTATCGTTGTGTTCATTTATTCTTTAAGGACTAACTCCAGCACAGTCAGAGCCACTTGACAGGTGTGAAAGACCAGCAGCTGTAGAAACACACTGTCTCCTGCAGGAAACCCCACACCTGCATGTAGAAGGCGTTGGTCCACATAGAAAACTTGAAACTTTCACTGTAATCTATGGCTTTCCTTTGATATTTGACTTGCTACTGTGTCCTAAGTAAACAGTGACAATAGTTAGGGCTAGCATGACTCCTTCAAGCAAACAACTCCAGTTACAAAGAGGTAAAAAAATATTATGTGGGTTTTAATTGGCTAGATTTGCCATCTCTCTACTGTATGTGATGAAAGGTTACCAGATGAAGAAAAGCAGCAGTAAATTCTAGTTATTGCTCAGGAAATTGCTGTAGCACTTCATTTTAAATGCAATTCAAAGCGAAATGCTATTAATAAAAAGGCTCATGACATGAAAAGTTTATTTTAGAGTGGTATAATGCAATTTAGGGGGATGCTGGAATTCCAGGGTGGGATGTTAGACTATCTACAGAGCAGGAAATGATTTGCATTAGGGGAAACTTGAACATAATTGAAATCAGTTAGGAAGTATGGATAACAGGGAATCTAGTGTTTTTACAATGCTCTCTTTCTCCCTCAGGATGCTCACTACTAAATAGCTGGGGGAAAAGTTTTAAAATATCATTTACATCATGAGAGGTAGCTTAGAGGTATATGAGATTTAAATTTAACCTGAAACTGATGAATGGCAGAATCTTAGTACTGTGTTGACAAATTTTTGTGGAATGGTATAGAAGTATAAAGTAGAACAATTGATCCTTAGCTTTGCCAAGATTTCCAGTGTGGCTTCCAAATTTTTCCAATACCCTTTGGACATATCCTATGGCATATCTTCATGCAATATATTTTAATGCTAGGTTTTAAGCATTTTCCTAAGATGTCATTTGTATGAAGAAAACATGAACACAGCCAAAATCTCAATCCATTTCTTATTGCACCCAGGATCCTGATCCAGTTCTCTGTAGAGCAAGATTTAAGATTACTCACTCATTTCAACATGTAAAATTAGAAGATACTTATGTTAGATGATGGATACTTGATACCCACATGGGGATATAAATGGAAAAACAAAACAAAATACAAAAACTGTACCATTCTATTTTTGTATGCAAAATGATTTCTTTGATTTAGACTTTTTGGCAACTATTTATAAAACACAGCTTTCTTTGTGACAGACTGCCTCTCTAATGTTATAACCATATTAAAAACTAAATAATTTAGGAAAGAATGGAGAGGTCTGTTTCTCATTGCACTCAAGAGAACACACAATGGTTATACCAAGTTTCTAATGAATTCATTGGTTTTGGGGTGCATGTTGGTAGGGACTGCCTTTCTTGTTGAAGAGAAGATCTATTGACATTTGTTTCCCGTGGGACTCACTGCATGCTGCCATGTCTCTCACCATTGAGTTTTCTCCTGGCCTTCAGCATGCCCTGCATCACTCTTACACTCAAGACTGAATATACACAAGGTAGCTTGCCCAGAGGAACTTCAATCTTCCATTCTTTGATCACCAGGATCTGGCTGTGTTTCAGGCTTTCAATTCACTGTAATCATAGCCAGTAATGTAGCATTTGAATGAAATTAATAAATAATAATAATACAAAACTGCAAGCTGCTACTATGATTGATCTAAAATACAGACATTGCCGTTGGGCCAATATTTTAATCCTGATGTCTGTACATTGAAGACTCAGCATATCCACCTGCAAGCAAGGAGACAGAGAGCAAACCCTCTTGACTTTCATTCTTTTTTACCCAAAATCAGAGAGCATCTTCTGTTTAAAGAGCAGAATTCTATAGCAACTTTCATCTTTTCATTACTAAATAATTACATGGAGGGCATGTAAACTTTGCTGTTAAATGTGCATCTAGAGGGTTTATAGGAACCCATCCTTGTCAAAGTTTTACAAAGCATGTTTCAATACTCCTATCTCACTTGGTCTTCAAAGCAACTCTATTTCCCCACTTCATGATGTGAAAAGTGAAATGCAGTAAAAAAAAAAAAAAAAAAGGCTTGTCCATGGTTACAAAGCTAGTAAGAGTCAGAACCAGGAGAACACAGATCTTCTCTATCCTGGTAAATGCTCTTTCTAGCCTGTGACTCTGCTTATCAAAGCTCTTCAATAGTTGGTCTTCATTGCTAAATTCATAGCATTTAGCTGACCCTACAATTTGGTTCATAATTTGACACACATCTTCCTCCATACCTTTTGAGGGAGAAGTTCCTCTCCAACACAGTGGTTTCTGGCTTATTTTCACACAGGCTTCTGAACACAATTATAACTTAATGACTCCAGAGTTTCCTAGAACTGGTATTCTTTTCTGAAATGAGTTACCCAGATCTTTTTTATGCACAGCTGCATGAAATGAAATGGAAATATGAGATCACCATTCTTCATTCTCTTGCTCAAATTCAGATCTGCAAATATGTTCTGAAAGCCTACTGTGTGCCAGATACTGGGCTATATGTTTTTAGATGTAAGTATTAAAGAAAATACTTGACACTATATCAGCTCTGGCTGGCCTCAAACACTCTTCTGACCTAGCCTCAGGGTTTTGCTATCTTTTTCTGAAAGAGAAACTGGCTTAACATTTGCTGAAGCTCAGATTTACTGATGTTGAATGCTTTGTAAATCCAATAAATACAGTTCGGAAATTTCGATGTTGATCTTTTTATTCTTCTCTTATCTGGCCAGCTGCAGGGATCATGAGCACTCTGGCCTGTGAGGTTGAGAAGCACATGGCTGGTCAGTCCCTGCCTGGTTGAGAGGCGGTCTGCAGTCCAAAAAGAAATAGGCTCAAGTGCTGCCAGTAAAATATGGACACAGGAGTCTTATGCCATCAGAGTCATCTTTTTGACCCTTGATAATCTTGATAAAAGAAACATGACTACATGCTTATGTTAAGCAAAAAATGTGTAATCTCTGAGTAGTATCTTTAAGGATTGTGATGGACTGCTTTGTCTTTTAGGAAACTAACTCTAATAATAGTGTTGACAATAAGTTGGGGAAAATGGAAACAGAGGTAAGTTAGGAGAGTGTTGCAGTAATCTAAACAAAAGAAAAATAGGACCTGAAAGACTAGAGACGCAGTAAGAACACTGAGTAGCTAAAATATTCACTAACATTTTTAGATATGATAAAGGATAAAAATGGGAAGATATTTCAAAGTTTCTAGTTGAGAGACAATGAAAAATGATGTTCTTAGCATAGATAAATAGAAGAACATCGGTTCAGAAAGAACATATGTTTAGCTTCTAGAAAGATTAGTTTGAGTTCACTTTGAAACATCTATGGTGGGTGGTAGTGGTGGGGAACGAGTGCTCAAGAAAGCTTGAGGATGACAATTTGGAGGTCAACAATGTTTAGGATCAAAGTCATGGTCATTTAGTGTGATAAGACTATAGTCCACGCATGAAAACTGAAGAAGAACAATTAAAGATGGAAGATTGCCAAGAAAGGATCTGAGGCAGCATTCTGATAGGTATAGAAAATGAAGGAGAATGTGATAGCAAAAGAAGCTGAAAAGAGATTTTTTTAAATGTCAAATTCTGCCAAATTCAATTAAGAAAATCACTAAAAAGCCTGCTTTGAATTTAAAAAAGTTTTCCAGGCAGCTTAAAGAGAGTAGTTTATTTACAATGATGGAAACAGAAGTCAGATTGCAGGGCACTGGGGAATGGATAGAAGGAAGTGCAGACAGTTCATAGGAAAATAATCTTTCAAGAAGCTAACCCAAAAGGCGAAGGGATGAACATTCATTGCTAGGAAATAAAAAGATTTGAATTGAAGAATAAAGTTAAACCACAAAAATAAAAGTCATTGTAATTAAAGCATTCTGGTTCTTTACATTTTCTATAAATATTATAAAATGGTGGACGCTAGGTTTATAAAAGAAACTCCCATTGTGCAGAGAAAAATCTACACCCTATTAAGTACAGATATTTAGCTTGCTAGTGTTGAAATTTAAACTTGGAATTATTCAGGACAAATGGGCAAGTATAAACTAAAACCTACAATTATCATTTCCACAGTCTTTGGCAAAGCAGCTAATATCAGAATACCGACACTACAAAGTAAACGAAGGTAGATCTAGCTATCAAAATAACAATAATTAGAACTGTTTAAATAAACTAAAATTCCAGTAGACATTGTTACAGCAAGATCCCCACGGCTTAGGTGGTTAGCTTATGAGGCATTTCTATTTCTTACTTTAAATAGATCAATGTTAGAATGTCCTGACCAGTACATCAAATGTTATTTGGGATAGAATGGATCTCTATAGGTCTCTAAGAAAAAATTGACTTTGTGGTTTTAACATTCACCATCATTTTAACAAATGCACATGTTTATAGAGGATTGTATATATCTATACATAGTTATTACATTTTATAGATGTCCAACTACTCTTTTCTTTGCTTTCTTCCAAGATAATAAATTTCACTCTGAACATGTGGTCTCAAGCTAGAGAAAACTCTCCACACTTCATTGTGGCTAGGTGGGGTCCCTCTTAACCTCATCTTCCCAGTTAAAGTGAAATGTTTTAAAATTACTTTTCCTTCCTTGCATTCTCTTCCATTGCCACAAAATAGAACAGTGACGTGCCTAAGACCCAGCTTTTGTGGGGTTTTTTTGAGGTATATTTTACGTAGTGTAAGATGTATAGATTTTAAGTGGAGAATTTTGACAAAATGTATTCATCCATTTATCACTTAAATCAAGATAAAGAAAATGTCTATTATTCCTAAAGTTTCCTCATACCACTTTTCCATTCATGTTGTTGCGTGTACTAATAGTTCATTTCTTTTCATTGCTAAGTCATAGTCTCTTGTGTGACTATACCATAATATACTTACTCACATTTTTATCCACTCTTTTATTGATGGGAATGTGGTTGTCTCTAGTTTGGGGCTTTTATGAGAACAGTTGCTATGAATAATCTTGTTAAAATTTTTGTGTGAACATATGTTTTCATTCTTCTCAAGTTAATATCTAGAACGGAATTACTGGGCTATAGGGAAAGTGTGTGTTTAAATTGTATTATAGAAACTGTCAGAACAATTTCCAAAGTTGTTGTACTACGTTACATTCCCATGAGCAAAGTATGTAGGACCCGGTTTCCATCATGCAGATGAAGACAACACTGGAAGGGATGAGGAAGCAACTATGTGGGAGGAAACTTGCTCCTTGAATGGAACAATACCCCACCACCTTGGACCACTTACTTCAGCTCTCTTCCATGAAAGTAAGATAAATAGTGACATATCAAAGGGATGGAAGAATGAGTTCTCTACCCATACCATGGGAGTACATTTTTTTATAGAGAATTTTTTAACAATAAAAATCAGCTAAAATTCAATCTGCTTTTTTTGTCATCCTATACTGCATTTCTAAACAATGTCAGTGATACTGACAAGGAGTATTCCTGTATACAAGGGCAGGCTACTCATATGCCCCATCCTTGGAGTATCACTGAAATAAATGACTATCTTGCTCAAGCCACTGTATATTTTTAATACTCATCTATTCTTGAAATTTTTCTCTAAAATATCTTGATTTTAGATCTACATTCTTGGATCATTACATACTTTCTTAGAACTATACAAATATTGTGCCAGTGTCTAGTGTTACTGATAAATAAAAATAAATTAAATTTTAGGGTGTATTCTTAAACATTTGAGTTATGAACTACAAATAATCAAATCAAGTAGTCTATTATTTACTTTTAATATTACACAGCCAGGATCTGTTTTATGGAATTAATACTTTCACAGGAAATTAGAGGTACCTTATATTTAAAAATACAAAAACCTGCATTACACAGCAGTAATTTAGGCCATCATCCTGTTTGTTAATCTTGAGCAGTAGAGTCCACCCCAACAGCACTTGCAGAGCATCATATCAAGGGTTATTACAGTTCTGTAACCTCTCTTTGTCAATCACCTCTCAGCCTGACCAAATAAAGTGAAGCCAACACCCAAATCAATCCTCATTCACAACACTTTACATTCTCGACCAATGACCTTGCTGTTTGGCTGCCTTTAACACCTTTACTTCAAACTTGGGATTGAATATGTCTTCCCTTTGAGTTACAACCTTGACTTCTCCTAAGTGTAATTCTTCTCCATGACAAGGACACATCCACAGAATAGATTAGTACACTCCCTGGCACTCACTACATGTGATACAAAACTAGCACTTATATGAACAGAAGAAAGTACAAGAAAGCTCTATTCTTGCTTGATTTAACAAGCAGAATTTGGGTTTTTTGGACCTTGGAACAGAATAAAATAAATTGTACAAATACCTATCTGCTTTAAAAACATATTTGTATATACATCTTGTCCAGGTTGTCCAGGCAAAGAACTCCAGTACCACACCTGTAGATGAACGAGTTTCATTTATTACTCACTGCAGAAAGGGAAAACAAACATCATGGGGTACCATGGAGCATCATAGCAAGAGGATATCAGAAAGGACTTATCAGATTTGAGCTTGTTTTCAGTGGTCTGGGGGAACTTTTAAAGATGTGGGGCTTTAAGCTAGATTGGATGTTGTCATGAGGGGAGGATAATTTTACCTTTGGGCGTCTTAATAGATCTTATGTAGGAGCAAATACTAAGCAAAGCTAAAGCAGTAACTGGTAAAGAAGCAGCAGTCACTCATATCAACCAGGATGGGGGAATGGTTGATCTTTTTTAAGATTGAAGATATGTGATTCACGCTTTTGTCTGTGTTCAGACATGATTATATAATCGACTGATCTTTTTTTAAATCAAGCCATCATAGTCAGAGTTTACTTGTCTGATGTTGATGTTCTGAGACAACAGGACATTAATACTTATGAGTTCCAGGCCAGCTCCTTGATATCTGCAGTGGCTTTTGTCCTTCTGTATCAGTTTTCTACTGCTGCCATAACAAATTATCACAAATATATTGGCATAATACAAAATTATTATCTTACATTCCTATAGGTCAGAAGTCCAACAAGAGTTAAAATAAAAGTGTTGGCAGGACTGTGTTCCCTTCAGGATGCTGTGAGGGAGAATCCATGTCCTGAAATTTTCCAGCTCGTACCTCTAACAGCTGCATTTCTGGGCTCATGGTCCCCTTCCTCTATCTTCAAAGTCATCAGGTCAAGTACTTCTCACATCACATCACTCTAACCTCCTCTTCTTCTATTTTTAAGGATCCTTTTGACGACATTGGGCCTACCTGGATAATCCTGGGTAATCTCCCCATCTCAAAGTCCTTAAAAGCAATCATATCTGAAAAGTCCCTGTTGTCTTTCAAAGTAGCATATTCATGGTTCTAAGGATTAGCTTGTGGACAATTTAGAGGGACCCTTATTCTGTCCACCATACCATCACACTCTGGTGTTTATTATCCATTTCAAATTTTCTTATACAATTAGAAAGAAGTTCACATAAAAGAAAAAAAAATCCAAATTAAGGGGCCTTGGTTTGGTTTATCCAGTGGTTCAGAAGTGTCAAAGACTCAAGTTCCTTTCTTCTTTCAGGTCTCTTGTCCACTTCATCCTAAGGTACTCGTCATTGTTAGCATGGCTTCTAGTACCAATCCTGGATACATGCTTCCTAGTTGTCAATTAAAAGGTGAACATTGACTGGCTTCCAATGCCTCTCTTTTAAGTGTGAGAAACTTTGTTCTTTTCTAAATCTCCTCGCAAACCACTTCTGAGCTCATTAGTTCAAATTTCCTAGGCCTGCCCATCTTGAATTAATCATTGGCAAAGGAGATAGACTGACATTAATTGTTTTTAGCATATCAGTTGAGGTGCAATGGGGAGTTACTCCAATTGTCCATCTCATTATCTAGAGTTCTTATCAGCACTGGGTCCATTGAATTAAAAAGAAATTAGGAGAGAGATGTCAAGGTATAGGTGGACTCTGAACTCACCTCCTCCCATGGACACAACAAATTTACAACTACTCCAGGAGCAATCACCCCTGAGAGAAAACTGAAAGCTCGAGAAAAATAACTCCCACAACAAGAGTCAGTCCTGACTGAGGTGGAAGCCTCAGAAATTCCTTTCTGGAAAGAAAAAAAAAAAAAGCCAAGCCACCTTCACAAGCTGCTGGGCTTCATGGCCTGCCAGGAGTAATCTTAAGGTACATAGCCCTCCCTGGAGGGGGACCTGAGTGGGGGAGTATTATGGCTATCAGCATCCTTTGGACTCAGCACAACTGAGATGAGTGTCATAATATCTGGCTTTGCTGACTATTAACCACAATGAGAAATACCCCCAGAAAATATATCGGACATAAGGGGGTAAGAGCCAACTCTCAAAAGACCCATGAACAAATTCACCAGTTTCAGAAAGCAACCTAAAATCACCAGAAAGAAAGGTGCACAGTCCTTTGGTGAAGAGACTCACCTGATAGGCTCTGGGTGCACCTTGGTGAGAGGTGAGACCTCTCCAGAGACTGAGACATTGGTGGCAGCCATTATTGTGACCTAGTACAGGTGTGCTGACACAGATACTGGGAGATGTTATTGGAGTTCTTACTGAAGTCTACTTCCTCTAGTGGATGGCCTGCCCCACCCACTAGAGCACCAATTTAATTCAGTTCAGCCAGGACAGGCAGTCTGCTCTAGGGACGAGCCCTATGCAACAAGAAAGCCCTCAGGAAACTTGTGGGCCTGCATAGGCTGGGTGCCTGGATCCACTGCAGCCAAGTGAGTGGGTCCGCCTCCAGGGGACAAGGTGTGCATGAGGAGTGGGTGGGTTATTTGGGACATTGGTCTAGTGTGTGGGGCCTCTGCAGTGGGACAACTGGGTCCACTTCAGGGGATCATGACATGTAGACAAGACAGGACTGTGTTGACAGTGTGTGTGGCCCTGTGGGTGGAAGAACTTGTCAGCTGCAAAAGTGTTGTGCTTCTCAAACAGTCACATAGGGGATTGGCTCCACCTTCCAAAGCCTGAAACAATTAGGTGTTCCCATACTTGGGGCCAGCCCCAATCAGCTGCAACCCTGAGAGCACTGACAAGAGCCTTGCAGGCTGGAGGCCTAAAGCAATTGTAAGCTCATGAGCCTAGTAACAAGCCACGCTGGGGGCATATGCACTTAACAGAAAAATTGCAACAGGAATATGATATTAGGCCTTGCAGCCAACTCTGCTGGGGCTCCCTATGCCTGATAAAAGATTCATAGCAGCCACACACAGGTGAGCATTACAACCAGCTAGCCAAAGGGACAGCCTAGCCTCCCTGGGCATCCGCAGCAACAGCAATCCTGTCATAATAGAAGGACACATGTAGCCCACATAGAGGTCACTCCTGAAACATTTGGAACTGGTGATGAGAGGGAAGCACATTGCTGGGCCTCATAAGGCATCTCTTAGACAAGGCCAACTCTCCAAGATTAGGAGACATAGCTGAACCACCTAATACATAGATATAAGCACAGAGAAAGAGGCAAAATGAGGAGGCAAAGGAATTTATTCCAAGTAAGGGAAGAGGACAAAACCCCAGGAAAACAACTAAATGAAACAGAAATATACAGTCTACCCAACAGAGTTCAAACAAAATGTCACAAGGATGCTCACTGATCTTGGGAGAAGAATGGATGAGCTCAGTGTGAACATGAACAAAAAAAATGGAAAATATAAAAAAAGAACCTATCAGAAACAAAGAATACAACACTGGAAATGAAAAAATTGACTAGAGGGACTCAATAACAGAGTAGATGATACAGAAGAATGGATCAGTGAGCTAGAGGAAAGATTAAAGGAAATCGCCCAAGCTGAACAGACAAAAGAAAAAGGAATTAAAAAGAACGAGGACAGTCTAAGCAACCTCTGGGACAAGATCAAGTTCACTAACATCTGTATTATAGGTGTCTCAGAAGGAGAAGAGAAAAACAAAGGGGCAGAGAATCTATTTGAAGAAATAATAGCTGAAAACTTTCCTAACGTAAGGAAGGAAACAGACACCCAGGTACAGGCAGCACAGAGAGCAGCAAACAAGATAAACCCAAAGAGGCCCACACCAAGACACGTTATAATTAAATGTCAACAATTAAAGACAAAGAGAGAATCCTAAAAGCTGCAAGAGAAAGGAACAAGTTACATACAAAGAAAACCTCATAAGGCTATCTGCTTTTTATCAGCAGAAACTTTACATGCTAGAAGGAAGTGGCGTGATATACTTAAAGTGCTGAAAGGAAAAAACCTACAGTCAAGAATACTCTACTCAGTAAGGTTGTCATTCAGAATGCAAGGAGAGATAAAGAGTTTCCCAGACAAGCAAAAACTAAAGGAGTTTATCACCAAGAAACCAGTTTTATAAGAAATGCTAAAGGGACTTACTTCAGTGGGAAATAGAAGACCATAAATGGGAATAAAAAATTATCATAGCACAACCAGAAGGACCTACAACTAGAATATACAACTGTGTACTGAGGGGCTTGGGGAGAAGAAGAAGAAAAAGAAAAAAAATAAAATTATCAAAAAAAGGTCAATAAAATCACTGGTATGGGCAAAAACACATTAAAGGTGGCAGATCAACCACCTATGAAGATAATATGAAGGTCACAAGACAAAAGTACTAAAATTACCTATTTCCATGATAAGAGGGTAATGGACACACACACACACACACACACAAAACAGATTAGATATGATATCAAAAACATAACATGCGGGAAGAGGGAGTGAAAAAGTAAAGCTTTTAGAAAGAATTCAAACTAAAGAGACCATCAACTTAACATAGATTGCTATATATGTAGGTTATTATACATGAACCTCATGGTAAGCGCAAACGACAAACCTATAATAAATACACAAAAAATTAAGAGAAGGAATGTAAATGTAGTACTAAAGAAAGTCATCAAGCCATAAATGAAGAAAGCAAGAGAAGAAGAAAGGAACAGAGAAGAACTACTAAAACACCCAGAAAAAATGGCAATAAGTACATATTTATCAATAACTACTTTAAATGTCAATGGAATAAAACTTCCAAACAAAAAGCATAGGGTGGCCTACTGGATGAAAAAACAAGACCCATATATATGCTGCAGACAAGAGATGCACTTCAGACCTAAAGACACTCACAAACTGAAAGCGAAGGGGTGGTAAAAGATACTCCATACAAATTGCAAAGAAAAGAAAGCTGGGGTAGCAATACTTATATCAGACAAAACAGACTTTAAAACAAAAACTAACAAGAGACAAAGAAGGGCATTACATAATGATAAAGGGAACAATTCAAGAAGAGGATAAAACACTTGTAAATATCTATGTGCCCAACATAGCAGCACTTAAATATATAAAGCAATTATTAACAGACATAAAAGGAGAAATAGACAGTAACGCAATAATACTAGGGGACTTTAATATACCACCTACACCAATGTGATCATCCAAACAGAAGATTAATAAGGAAACATTGGCCTTAAATGACACATTAGGCCAGATGGACTTAGTAGATATATATAGAACATTCCATCCCCAAACTGCAGAATACACATATTTTTCAAACGCACATGGAACATTCTCCAGGATTGATCACATATTAGGCTGCAAAACAAGTCTCAATAAATTTTAGAACCTTGAAATAATACTAAGAATCTTTTGTGACTATAATGGTATGAAATTAGAAATCAACCTCCAGAAGAAAACTGGAAAACCCACAAATATGTGGAGATTAAACAAAATGCTATTGAACAAAAATTGGGTCAATGAAGAAATCAAGGGAGAAATAAAAGACACCTAGGTACGATGAAGATGTAAATATGACATACCAAAATTTATGGGATACAGCAAAAGCGGTTCTAAGAGGGAAGTTTATAGCAGTACAAGCCTACCTCAACAAGCAAGAAAAACCTCAAATAAACAATCTAAAAGTGATACTAAATGAACCAGGAAAAGAAGAACAAACAAAAGCCCAAATTGGTGGAAGGAAGGAAATAATAAAAATCAGAGCAGAAACAAATAAAATAGAAACTAAAAAATAATGGAAAAAAAATCAATGAAACCAAGAGCCGGATCTTTGAAAAGATAAACAAAATTGACAAATCTTTAGCCAGACTTACCAAGGAAAAAGAGAGAAGGCTCAAAATAAATAAAATTAGAAATGAAAGAGGAGAAATTACAACAGAGTCCTCAGAAATAAAAAAGATTATGAGAGAATACTATGAAAAGCTATACGCCAACAAATTGGATAATCTAGAAGAAATGGATAAATTCTTAAAAACATACAACCTTCCAAAACTAAACCAAGAAGATATACAGAATTTAAATAGACCAATCACCAGTAAGGAGATCAAAACAGTAATCAAAACCTCCCAAAAAATAAAACTCCAGGACCAGGAGTCTTCCCCAGTGAATTCTACCAAACATTCAAAGGCTTAATACCTACCCTTCTCAAACTCTTCCAAAAAATTGAGGGGGATAGGAAGATTCCTAATTCATTCTATGAAGCCAACATCACCCTGATAACAAACCAGAAAAGGACAACACAAACAAAGAAAATTACAGGCCAATGTCACTGAGGAACATCAATGCAAATATCCTCAACAAAATACTAGCAAATTGAATACATCAGTACGTTAAAAAGATTATACACCATGATCAAGTGGGATTTATTCCAGTGATGCAGGGATGGTTCAACATCCACAAATCAATCAATGTGATACACCACGTTAATAAAGTGAAGAATAAAAATCACATGTGATCATCTCAATTATGCACAGAAAGCATTTAACAAGATACAGCATCCATTTAGGATAAAAACTCTGAATAAAATGGGTATAGAAGAAAAGTGTATCAATAATAAAGGCCATATATGACAAACCCACAGCTAATATCATTCTCAATGGAGAAAAACTGAAAGCTAGCCCACTAAGAACAGGAAACATACAAGGATGCGCACTTATTTATTTTATTTAGCATAGTATTGGAAGTCCTTGCCAGAGCAATTAGGCAAGAAAAAGGAAAGCCTTCTCCCTGTATTTTAGCACCACTCTACTAAAGACTTGTTTTTGCAGTTCCTTTTACACACTAGATCACGTCCACCTTATAACAAAAAATTGCAAGGCATACTAAGAGGCAAAAGACACAATTTGAAGAGATATGGCAAGCATCATAACCAGACCCAGATATTGCAGGGATGTTGGAATTATCAGATCATGAATTTAAAACAAATGTGATTCCTACATTAAGAGCTTTAATGGAAAAAGTAGACAAGATGACAAAACAAATGGATAATGTAAGCAGAGAGATGGAAGTTCTAAGAAAGAATTAAAAAGTGCTAGAAATTTTTAAAAAATCCACTAATAGAAGTGACAAATGCCTTTGATAGTCTCACTAGTAGATTGGACATGGCCAAAGAAGGAATCTCTCAGTGTGAGGATCTACCAATAAAAACTTCCCAAACTGAAAAGCAAAGAAAAAAGACTGCAGAACAAAACAATAAAAAACAGCAAAGAATATCAAAGAACGGTGAGACAACTATAAAAATTGTAACACACACTTAATAGGAATACTAAAAGGAGAAAAAAGAGAAACAGAAGCAATATTTGAAGAAATAAAAATAGAGATTGAGGGGCTGGACCCGTGGCCGAGTGGTTAAGTTCTCACATTCTGCTTCGGCGGCCCAGTGATTTGCTGGTTTGGATCCTGGGTGTGGACGTGGCACTGCTCTTCAAGCCATACTGAGGTGGCATCCCACATGCCACAACTAGAAGGACCCACAGCTAAAAATACACAACTATGTACCAGGGGGCTTTGGGGAGAAAAGGGAAAAATTTTAAAAAATCCTTAAAAAAAAAAAGTGATTGATTTATCCCAAATTAATGTCAGACACCAAACCACAAATGCAGGATGCTGAGAACACCTAGTAGGATAAATGCCAAACAAACTACCCGTAGGCATATCATATCAAACTGCAAAAAATCAAAGATAAAAGAAAAATACACTAAAAGGACAATTAACTGGCTCCAAACATTCTTCCCATTAATGTTAGGTAGAGTTCCCCACTATTTATATCTCAATCTATCTCTTCTTCAAAAAAAGTAAAAGAGAAGAGATTTTTACATGAATCAAATCAACACTTAGTGTACTTAGTGTTAGGCATCAGAGAAGTAATTTCACAGTAAGAGTTCAACAGTCAATTTTACTGAAATAACAGGCTTTGAATTCACACACATCTGAATTTAACTTCTTGCTCAGCTTCTAACTACATGTTTGGCATTAAAATAATACTATCTAATTTCATTAAGCCTTAGTTTTGACCTCCTAAAAAGGACAGCAGTGTTTATTTAGCAGGGTTGCTATGAATATTAGGGACTGTATATATAAAACCTAGTGTACATCTACCAAGCAGAAGTAGCTGCTCAATAAATGATTATCATTAGGAGTAGTGAAAGGTTACAACAATGTATAAAAGAAGAGAAACAGAACAAAAAATGTTTACCTGGTGTGTTTTCTTCTAGCCATTTAATCCTAAAATTCCATAAAATTCATTTTGTCCTAAAATCCAGTCTTTCCGGATAATCCAGTGACAAGGAAGAGGCTAACATCATGAACCCACTCCTACTGGAGCTCTTTCCTATCCTTGATTTCTGTTAGACCTACCTTCTCTCTAGGTCATATAAACAGAATACTTTAGCTTTTCAAAAAATTACTTGCTAATCCAGTAAACAAAGGAACAAACATTGAGAGAACAAGAGAGAAGAATTAAGAATATAAAGTCATATCTCTGGTCAAAATGTGATTGCAAAACTTTCTTGGCCCCCAAGGCTAGAGACTCTTCCTACTGTTGGAAGCAGTAGTCTCTCTCCTGGCCTTTCCCGGAAGTTTTTCAAGGTCAATAGCTTGAAGGCAATATCTCAACTCTAGATGCACCAAAACCATCTGGGGAGTTTTAAATATACTTCTGTCTGAGCTCTGTCCTCAATAATGTTGGGTTTTATTGGTCCCTAGTGGGGCCTTGGGAGCAGCGTTGGTTTTTAAACTCTCCAGGTGATGTAATGAGCATTCAGAGCTGAAGGCCACTAGTTTAAAGCAAACTTTCACATAGACTTCAGGCTAATCCCTCCGTTCATCTCAAGGCCCATCTTTTGTGCTTTGTGTCAGAACTCACTTCACCCTCTAGCTGCCACTTTTTCCTCTTGGGATCTACTCTGGTGTCCTGATGCTCATTTCTTTATTAATGTGCTTCCAGTATTCCTTCCACTGGTTGTGAGTTGAGCGAATCAATGCATCATTCTATTCCTCAATTAGCCACTGATTCTTGGCATCTGGAAATGGGTTCTGGGGTGTGTGTGTGTGTGTGTGTGTGTGTGTGTGTGTGTGTGGCCTTTTTGCACAGGTGCAAAGTATGTATTTTTAAATGTTAATTTTTTCTTGAAGAAAGATCAGCCAGCTCTGAAATACTGTGTAAAATGTGCTCCTCTTTTAAAGGAGATGGCATGTATCAAGCACTGTGCATATGTAGGCTCTCAGGAAAGGCCTGATTTGTGAACTAAATTGGGTTCTATTTTTCCTACTGGGCTGAATTTCTTGTGGCTGGGGAGTCAAGCTAACCAGTGCCATAAAAATTTATCGCTACTCAACATTCTTCCTATGACCTGCCTACACATGAGCTCAAAGAATTTTATCATATTTTCTTATTCATTAGCCATAGATTAAATCTCTGTATGATTAAAATGTGTAGGTTCTGTTATCCACTTACCAAATTTCTTTGTTCCTAAGAGCTGACACTTTTTGGGTCTTATGGAGGCCCCACATTACTGCCAACACTTTCCTTGCACGTAAATAGCAAAATGACTTCTACCCAAAATGAAAACAGGTTGCCGATGAAATAAAAAAAGATAGCCTATTGAAAAACTTGTCCCCACTTTAATTGTAAATATATCATCTCAAGATCACTTTGGATTAAGCCCTTACTTAGTACTCCATGAAAATAGTACTCAGATGTGCCTGAGATTTTTTGCCCTGACACTTATACTATTGTTACACTTTTTCCCCCTTATTTGGTTTACGCATCCATTGTAACATAAACACAAGATTCACATTTTGGAAACACTATGAGAAAAATCCGAAGTCGTTCGGATAGAAATTTAGCTCTCTAGTATACACCTATTTTGTGATCTCTTTGTGAATAAATCCTCAGCTATTTTTCACAAGATGGTGTATGGTTTCTCTCACGCACAATCCATTATCTTAGGAAACAATTTTATTGGTAAAGAAATATGATTACTCTGCAATAATACTATGAAGACCAAAACTGAGAGCTACAATAGAAAAGAGATTTCAGTAATGCCATTCTCAATTTGTTGCCTTTTTTCTTTTCTGTATGTACTGAAATCTTAATAGTTTCTGCTCATGTTTTCCACCCATTTTCTTATCAGCTCTAACTCTAGATTTCAGTGATCTTTAAATTATTTTAGCTGATAAATGTCATAATTTAAGACTCCCCTTGTCTCATAGGAGACTCTAGAGAGAATCATCATTAACTTTAATAATATTAGTAATAATCATTCAAGGAGATTTATAGACAGACATTGTTACAAAGCTTGCCCAAACCCTGAAATACACTTTAAGAAACATCTCTGCCTATTTATATTTAGACACATTTAGACTCATTATGATTTATTACCAAAAGGTGATTATTTTTGGTTATAAAAATTCTTTCAGCAAATGACAGCCCTCAAGGTCTTGGTATTTTCTAACATTTACTCCCTGCAAATATAAAATGCTCTTACCTTTCTCTCAATGGCAAAGGTGGAAATAATTGGTAGCTTTTGTGTCTGGTCAGTTCTAACACTCCTTCCCTTAGCTCCACTCCCTTGATGTCATCACCCTCACCAAATACACACGCGCGCGCGCACACACACACACACACACACACTATATATATATATATATATATATATATATATATACACTAGTGATAATATATACAGTATCTGCTGACCACCTAGGAATAGCTATTACAGCTAGGTGGCCCAGTGGACATGGGAACTTCCTTCTCTCTACAGTTGCCTTGTAGATTTTTCCTCCTTTTCTCATAACTTTGCCATGGCCTGTGCCTATCCACAGATAGCATTCTCTCAACTCTCAGCTCTGCAAAATCTCCCAAGTCCAAGAGTATCCCAAGACTTGGCCCTGTCCCACCCCCACTTGCAATCAGGTCCCTACTCCAGAGTTGCCACAGGCAGTTCATACAAGAACCTGCTCTAGTTTCCCTACACCAACCTAGACAAACCAGTTACCCCTGTAGTGTACCCACCCCCTGGCTGACGGGATGCCTATAAATTTTGCCTCGTTAATTAACAGATACTAGAAGAGTTGGCCAGGGGTGGGAAAGGAGTGCAAAAAGATAGCTAGTAATAAGAGTAACTTTTACAAGGAGATTTATTTTTCATCATTACTTATGGTCCAGCCTTCCAAAAATCTTGACTAGGATTCTTATTCTACAATTAAAGATAAACAAGTCTGGGAAAAACTTTATATTTATAAGCCGTAGGTCAGGAAGGTGAAATGTCCAGATACAAGCTACAGGAAATTGAAAGAGACAAATCAACTCTTGAGTCCCCTGAAGCAAGAAGGTCACCAAGAATGAGCCCTGGGCATAGAAGTACTTAGAAGAAAGTGCTGCTCCTTAAACCTCTTGTCTTTCCTTCTCAGGCCTAGAGTGCCTCTGATGCCAGTTTTTAATACCCACCATCAGTCTTAGCCCTGCCAGAAACCTGCCTTGGGAACTTGGGGCTGGAATCTAAAATACTAGAAGAAGTGATCACACAGATCCAACACAATAGAGTAAAATATGTTGCTAGACAACTAAATTAGGAGCTGATTTTTGTTCCTCTTATGATGATTATCTTTATAGAAACATGAATAAAGTATTATACTTCGAGAACACTGTGAGTTAAATTAGCCTCTGCAAACCTGTATTTTTTTCATAGAGCTGATTCTCAAGAAGCCCCAGGATTGAAAATCCCTGGAATACAGAGAATTCTGCTTAATTTCCAATAGAAAGGAGACATTCAAGAATTTAACCATTTCCCCCACAATACTTTAAGAAATACTTGAAGAATATGAAGGTTTCTTTCTCTGTGAGTGAAACATTAGTCAGTGAGTACATTTCTTTATTTGGCTGGTTAGGGAGGCTGTATTTAATGCTACAATTCCAGCCTGCTCCTGGGAAATGAGGCAAAAGGTGTGAAAAAAGAATAAGTGAAAGACGCAAATGTCCCAAGACTGAAAATTGAGAATTTGAAGGTGTAGTAGTTTGAGAGGAAATGCAAGATATTGGATTTCTTTCTCTAAGTGATGAGCTGATATGGTTGATATTAGTTGTGTTAGTAAAAACAATGGAAATAGCAACCACCATCCATTATAAGGACTTCCATGATAGTACTTATTATGGGCTAGGCACTGGGCTAAGAGTTTTACATACACTGTCCTACGTCATCCTTACTGCAATCCTGCAAAGTTGGTTCTCTCATCTCCATTTTATGTTCAATGATATGGTGACACAAAGGTATTCACTAATTTGCCCTGAGTCTCATCACTTATAAATGGAAGAGGTGGGATTTGGGCCTATTTCCAAAGTCTATGTTATTTTAAGCAAGCACTGCTGCCTTTCAAGATTCAGGAAGGTAAATGGAATATGTGCTTTTTGCAAGCTCATTGATTTCTTTATTTGAGTATTCATTGTTTTTTTTTTCCCATTCATTTTAAAAATTCCTTTTGAAAAGCTATAACCTTGGCTCAGGTAAATAAAGGGGAAAAGAATTTTCTTTCTCCATAAAGATAGTGGGATGTTACTGGTCCTATGGTAGTTTCTGCCACTAACTTGCTGTGTGACCTGTGCAAAATGTGCACTTTCTGGGGGCCCAGATTCTTCATGTGTATGTTGAGGAGGTTGGCCTGGAGATCTCCGAAGTCTGTGATGTTTCACATGCTGGTGTTCTTGCGAATGTTCTGTCTCAGAATCCTGAGAACACAGGGAAACTGGGAATGAAAGAAAGGTGAAAACACCATAAGAAGACTGTGGGAACCATAAACGTGCTCCCTTCCTGCCTTCAGTTTTCCTTCACAGTTAGTATTCATTTGATTCAACCCCTCAGATCCCAAAGGACAGAATGTTATACAAACAGCACCAATGACCACTCTGGCCTGCACCTCAGGAAGAGGAGGGGAACAAGTACATAAATAAATAATGTAACAGTGGAACTGGGCAATTTTGTGGCCTTTGGGGGCCACTGGAGAGTGCCAATTTGGACCACACAAGGCTCCGGGGGTTGTAAAACAGCAAACCGCAACACGGTGTCCACTTGAAGCCTTTCACCACAGTGTGTTAGCCAGAAGCTGACTAACCAAAACTCCTCTGTGGTACAGTACAGCCAGCACAGTCTCTGGAAATCCTCACTGAGCTCTCCAGTCCGGATGGGCACAGAAGTCCTCTGGGTCTATGATTCCCAAAGGCCAGTCTGAGGATGTGTCCATCAATGTCAAAGTTTTCATGAGTCTGCTGCAAGACACAAAAGAGGCAGAAAAAGAAAGCAGAGTATGTTTTCCATAAAGTTAAGTTTGTTCACTTAAAGGATTGTCCTTTATTCTATTTTTTTGACTTTTTAAAATTAAAATATCCTTTTTCAATGAAATTATAGTGATAATAAATGGTTGATTGTATACGTTGTCTATTTTACATTCTTTGCTTGGCAAACATACATCAGGTTCCAGATTTATTTTTGAAATTTCACTGATTTGTGAAATGGAATTTGGCAGACCTTGTTGTTTTAAGGTGTGCTAGTGGGATGAAGCCTCCAGAATCTCCTGCTCCACAAATCAGGCAGCAGAGCTTTCACCTGAAGGAGGGAAACCCCTGAACCACCTCTAAGCTTTGGAAATTTGAGCCATTTGCTCCAGGTTCATGTTTTTGGATCTCACTTAATCTGTACTGTTCAATCGTGATTCAACAGGCTCACAAGAAAGCTCAGCTTGTCAACACTAAAAAAATAAATTTTAAAAGTTATCCAAGACTTATTTAGAGAAGCCCAGATTTAATTTATAAGCCTCTATAAAATAGAATGCTTTTCTTTTATTTCTTTGTACTTTGGAGAATGCTCTTGATGTTTACTGCAACCTGATTTTGCTGGATGCCAATTATGATATGGGTGGGAATAAGAGGCCAATGACAACCAAGCTACCAATTTGTGAGCACATGCAATGTGCAAAATCGTTTTTCTTTTATTTCCTCCTAAGTTCACAACCATTGCAATTTGAAAGAATGGAGAAATTCAGCTTAAAGTGGTAGTGTAAAATGGTAGAAATAACAAGGATTTTGGCATCCAGTAAATCTGACTATGAGCCCTAGCTCGGTGGCGTTGGACAACTACTTGAAGTTTTTCCTCACTTATAAAATTAAGGTAATAGTGATGGTTCACGGAGCTATTATGAGAAATGCATAATATATCACAGATGTGAAACATCCCATTTAATGGCTGTTATATGGGAGGAACTCAGCATTTGGCTAGATGACTTTATCAAGTTTATGATTCTTGTTAAGCAGCAGAGCTGAGAGCTCCAGTCTCTGCCTCTCAGTCTATGATCCTTGCAATACAGCAAGAATAACTGGTTCATTGAGCAGGCTGAGCTCAGTGGGGCATAAACATGACATTGTTGTCGTTTTCTCTATTCATTACCTTTAAATATCCTGCTAAAACTCCCTCTCCTCCTTTAATGGTATCTCAGGTTCCACAGCAATAGACTCACAGGTATGAAAATGCCCAGTGAATTTGGTCCAGCTATTTGAAATTACCAATTTATCCCTTTCAGACTGTGACCTTGCATTCCCTCTATTGCCATGTCAATATTTATAAGACTTACTTTTACAGCCAAATTGTGAAGTACACTCCCTGAAAATACCAGCCTTCTGTCGAAGTAAGTGTAGAGACGTTTGGACAATGCTCTGAGCATGAAGAGGAGATAGAGGGGTAGTTTGGACTATTACTGTGCTGTATTCCTGCTGACTTGGCACATTTCCTGTCCAAATTTATTGTTTTTTCTTCTCTAATACTAAAGAATAGGCTTGTATTGCTGTGCAACAAATTACTGCAATTGTGGAGCTTAAAACAAAGCACATTTATTATCTCACAGTTTCTGTGGATCTGGAGTCTGGGCAGGACTTAGCTGGACTCTTGGATAGGGTCTCCCTAGGTTGCATTCAACGCATCAATTGGGTCTGTGATTTCATCTGAGGTTCGACTGGGGAAGGATATACTTTTGTTAGCAGAATTCAGTTCCTCATGGCTTTATGATGAGGGCTTCAGTTTCTTGCTGCCTATCAGCTAGAGGCTGCCCTCATCACCCAGAAGCTGTCCACAGTTTCTTGGACATGTGGGCCTCCCGACAGAGGCAGCCCACAACCAGGCTGCTAACTTCTTCAAAGCCAGCAAGGAAGTGAGAGACTCCAGCAAGATGAGTGCTGGAATCTTATGTAACATTATCATATAATTCCATACACATAACCACGTGCATCCTGCAAACTTTGCCACATTCTATTGTTTATAAGCAAGTCATACACAAGGGGAGAGAACTATAAAAGGGTATGAACATGAGGAGGTGGAGCCTGTGGGAGGGTTCCCTAGAGTCTGTAGGTCACGAGCCTGTATCATTGAAATATGAGGATCCATTAATCCCTGGTGAAAATTATGAGCTGTAAAGAAATGCAGAGCTCCACAGTGTCCCCATCAAACTATACAGAACAACTTTGGAGGGATTGGAACTCACAAAAGAGTGGAGAAACTAGTGACTTACAATAAGTAAGTCTATATTCATATTAAACCCTGCCTCTGTGCCCATTGAGTGTATTCCTTCTTACAGGAAGGGACTTCTTATCTTAAAGGCCTTTTGAATTCTATAAGCTCCTCCACTAGAAATGGTCATGGTTTGGCAAAATGAACATGTTTGAGAAATGGAGTAACAGAAGGAGATTATAACATTTTGGATTAGTACTGGAGATCCATGAATGTTTGATAGGTACATTTTATTACTCAACATGAGTGTAGCATAAGGACTAGAGTTAGGGATGAGGATAGATTTAACAACATTGTAAGGAGGTACCAACTTCTTAATCATATGAAAGCCGTGATTACAAACCAAGGAGCATATGTCAGTTATCACATAATGGAATTAAGTGAGAAGTATTCACCCTCTTTGGAAAAAATTAGTATTTTCTATGCTAGGGCCTTTTTTTCCTTTGGCTACTAATGTGACAACTACTCTCCTAATCCATCTTAAGAATTTTCCTATCTATTTCACCCCCAGTTTTATATAGGCCTTATTTTCTTTGGGTCCATTTCTGCTGCTAAGACAACACACTTGCTCTATGATTATTTCAATACCTAGAGCTTATCTGTGTTTAGGGAAGGATGCATGCTTCTGCCTCTTAGCATTTCTAGAAGTATCCTTTAGATAACTGAATTTTTATGCTAACTGTGGTAATTTACATGAGAACTTAAATGTAACAATTTTTATTTACTTAAAGCCTTTTTACACAAGTAAAACTACCAATTAGAAAAACAAAATGATTTTGGCAGAATGAAGCACCAATTTTTGCTTCTCAAAACGTGCTCTCCATATTTTATGATGACTTGCCTCATCTAATTTCAAATAAAGTTCTAATTCATTTTTCCACTTCTTATTAGGTATATTCCTGGCTGTAGATCTTTAAGCATAAGGTTTAAAATAAAGAATGGCTTTTTAATACTAAATTTGAACTGTCCCCTTCACCCACCGAATTATCACAAATTATATATAATGTATATAAAATACTACACAAATGTTATTAAACTATTATAACTTTTATTTTTTTTAGAATGAGGGAATTCTTTGAAATATCTGAGACCTTAAGAAAATAATACTGCAAAACAAAAGAATGCAATATGCAAGGATCAAAAAATCAGAGTGCTCTTGCATTTTTGGTATTTATTTTTTGTTTGTTTAAAGCAAAAACTTGATGCTATATGTTTTTAATTTGTGTTGCTTCAAATTCTACTTTTAGCAGTTCAACTCTGACTTCTATGTTAAATCTGGATATTTTATTTTATTATTCGATGATAAAAGGACCTAGGAAATAGCTACTTGAAAAAGACAGAAGCTACATGGGCATCTGGTTTAATTTACAGCTCTTGTTCATTACCCTTATATGAAAATCTCAGAACATATGTGGCAAAGGCTTCTGAGAAGAAACCTTTAACCTGAACCTGAATTCTGAAGTTATGAACTAAAGTTATAAAGTTAACAATAACTTTCTGTACAACTATTTTTTTAATGTAGTAGAATTCTGTTTTGACTTTATGTACAGCTATATTTTTTAATGCAATAGAATACTTTGGACAGTGACTAATGAAGTATAATCATCCAGGGACCTGGAAAACATTGTAATTCTTACCTGATTTTGTTTCCATCCAAATTCATTTTTTTCCTTGAAATATATGTCATCAATATAAAGATTAAAGTACAAAGTCAATCATAAGACACTATATTCTGGTAACAAATGGTTTAAGAGAAGAATTAAGGCAAGAAAAAAAGGAATGATATGTACCCCAAATTCCTAGTTAGCTCCAGGCAGAGCAAGGGCAAAATGCCAATGGTGTGGGTGACCAGAAATGCTCCCGTTGAGGTGGGCAGTGCAGTATGCTCTGTGGCACATTGTACATGCCCCAAACTGTATGACTTCCTATAATGAAGACCCACTTCCTACAGAATCCAGTGCTAAATCCCCAATCCAGCTGCCCAGTGATAGAGAAATTGATTAGATAGTAGATAGATTGATAGATAGATAGATAGGTGGCTGGATAGCTGGATAATCGGTTGAAAAGACAGACATATATACATACATACAAATATATACATGTACACACACATTTGTATACAAATACATACATATATTTCTGTCAATTTATCTGTTGCTAAATGGTTGCCTGCAAAAGAGCATTGTATTTTTTAAAGCAAAATAAATAAACAGAAATTAATTTCCCTGCTATGGTTTAGCCTTATGTCTTGAATCTATCCTGTATAAGTAGGCATTAATACACATATTTATCTTTATATCTACTTTTTTATGTATTTCTGTATAGATGTGTGCGTTTGTATAGTAGGTTAGATGTCTTTTTAGAATAAACAAAAAAATTTATACATATTAAGGGAGAAAATACTATCCTATTTAATCATTTATATTAGTACTTGGAGTGAAATAATAAATATAAAAATAGGAGATTTGAAATGTTATCAGAAAGCTGTTCGTAATTGAAATGCTAAATCATACATATTTAGGGTACTGCCACCCCATAGCTATTTCCCTCAGCAACACAGCTCCTCCCAATTCACCAACATGTGATTACCACAGAAGTTTTAAAATTCTTGCATGTTTCCCCCGCTCTGGCCACAGTTTATTCATTTAGGAATGGGAACTGGACACAGGTTGAACCAATTAATCTATCCCCAGACTTTAGAAGTTTAAATTCATAGAGTTAACATCAAGTGGGCTTTTTTTCCCCCCGCCATTTGAAATAAAAGTCAGTTTGCAAAGAGAAAGAACGAAGCCAACATATGAAGGGGAGAAAGAAGAAAACGGATTGCTCCTCGGTCCCTATCCCGTAGTCTCAGCTACAGTCCTGCATATTGTCAAATTTAGTTATTTAACTCTTTCTTGGATTCCATCAGGGAATAAATTCTTCCTCTTCCAAAATGTATTCAAGATGCCTTTCTGGTGTTTGTAGTCAAAGAATCATAAAAGATAATGCTATTCTTTACTTGGAAACAATGTCCCTGCTGTTTGGCCAGTGTAATTCCTGTTTATCCTTTAAGTCTCAGCTTTAACCACCATTCATCTAAGTCTTTTCCAAACTGCTCAGTGTGAGTTAATTAGATTTTCTATGTGCCAGATGCTGGACTGCCCCTATAATTCCTATTACCACTCAGTATTGTAATTGCCTCTTTGTTTTTCTTTATCTCATCTAGATACATTAAAATAGGGACAGTATTTATTGCACTCATTGTTCTTTCTCCAATGCATTATACACCACGAGGGACATAGAAGACAGTAAATAATTGTTAAATGAAAGAAAGAATAAAGGAAAAACTAAAAGAAAAAAGTTTAAATTCATATTGGTTTCTTCATATTCATGATTTTTTAATGCATCGATTAAATTTTAACTCAAAGCATAGGCTATCAAGTGACTGATATGTATCATAGTACCATTACTAATAAGACCAGTTTTCAAGTAGAAATAAATGGGATGTTAACTTTATAAATAGTTGTTTTAAATACTATCTTTTTTATAAATGGTGCAAGTGAAAATGCTGATAATAGAGCTCTAGAATACAATCTTAGTTCCTTTTTTTTTAAAAGATTTTATTTTTCCCTTTTTCTCCCAAAGCCCCTTGGTATATAGTTGTGTATTTTTAGTTGTCGGTCCTTCTAGTTGTGGCATGTGGGATGCCACCTCAGCATGGTTTGATGAGCGTTGCCATGTCCGCACCCAGGATTTTAACTGGTGAAACCCTGGGCCGCCGAAACAGAGCACGCACGAACTTAACCATTCGGCCATAGGGCCGGCCCTGCAATCTTAGTTTCTAATGGTTAAATCCCCTAAGCAACTCTCTCCAGATAACAATAATTCCTGCATGGTAAGAAGGCAAATTCCCTTTTCTGAAATATTATTATCTGAAAAACTAAAATGTAATTTGTGCCTCCTAAGTGTTGGAGAACTAACTCAAAACAAGTTTTATGCTTTGTTTTTCAAGAAAAATAACACTTTTTTATGAATCAAACAAAGCACACTCAGTTCACACAAGACTAACGGTTGTTTTTGACACCCAGGAGGAGCTGCCCTTTCAATGAACAGTTTGTCTTGATCTGAAGCCAAGGAAAACATTTGTCCTTAAAAATCTTTGCCTCAAATATTTCATATCTTTAGAACCTCTTGGGAGGTCTTTCAACAGTATTTTCGGTATCCTATTTGAGTATTGTTTATGGTTATTCTTGGAAAATGTCTTTATAAACAATCAGTTGTAAAAGATGCTCCTCTGTTGTATAATCTAAAAACAGTCCCGAGTTTTACTGTTTTTAAATGTCACCTGCATTTCTACATTTGTGTACAAAGCAATTGATTTTCTTCTTCTTTTGTTCACTATTAATTACAAAGTGTAATTAGACATTCATGTTTAGACGAAGAATAATAGCCTGTTATGGTTTTTCAAATGTAATATTCTGCATGAAACAAGTGGAGATGTGAGTTGAAATATAGACTACTTAGTTACTCACGCGAACCAAAACAGCAAGCCTCTCACTTTAGTTACCCTGGTGCAAGATCTTATAGATACATTACTTGTCTCCTGCCAATTTCCATAAGGATACTATAAAAATGTTAATTCAGTCCACAAATCACATTAATATGTTTAGAAAAATTGAATTGTGTATGTCAATGTAATGTAGGCCTGTGTGACCTATTTGTGCAGGATGGATTTAAGATATAAGGCTAAAACTATAGCAGGAAAGGTTTTTTAATATTTATTTGTTTACTTATTTATTCACTATAATACTCTTTTGCAGGCCACTATTCAGCAACTGACAAAGGGAGGTTATTGTACCTAGTAAACCTATCCTTCTTCAGAATTTGGATTTAGACCATTTCTTGACAAAACTCCCTGCTTCCATCAGTAGGAGATGAGTGGGAACCCCAGCTCCCTTGTACAACTGGTGACACACGCCTGCAACCTTCCTTCCCTCACTCACAGCCTCTCCATCATCCCATGCCGGAGACCATTAGAACTCATTTACTAAGCTCTCATCTGTATCCATGACAGAAGACTGATGTCTTAGCTTGAAGACAGGCAGAGAGAGAGAATTCTTTCCTTTTCAGCCTTTTATTCTATTTGGGCCTTCAATGGATTCGATGAAGCTCACTTGCATTGGGGAGGGCAATCTGCTTTGCTCAATCTACCAATTCAAATGTTAATCTCATCCAGTCATCCCATGACAGTCACCACACAAAGACCAAGACTCCCAGGTCAACCCTAATCTACTGGATTCTAATCCACATCTGACTCTGTTCAACTCCTTTTTGATTCCCACTCCTCAGTTACTCAAACCCTTCAGTATGACTTTGGAAACTCAAGATCAAATCTCAGCAAAATCCCCTCTAACCTCAAATGCTTCTCCAAACCATCCCTTTTCCTTCATGCTCCTGGAAAACATCTATCTCCACGGAGGACAGTGATTCCCCTGTAGCCCTCTCAAATAGTGCTGTTTTTCTCTAATGCTCTTGGGCACAAAGGTTGGGTAGGTGTCCCCCTTACTATCCTCTACAATCCCAGGTTTTTAAATTCATGTTGTTAAATCGAACACTTTATCATCCCATTTTGTTGTATGATCTACTACACCAACCCCAACCCACCCCAACTTTATTCTTCGAATATGGTAGATCCTTGGCCCATTGTCACTCATTCCATTGCTACTCCTCTCATACTTATTAAGGAATTCAAATTCATGGAATGGTCCTTTCAATGTCCTGAACTCTCAGTTCCTTGACATTTTTTCCTCTAATATTCTCCTCTCTGCCTTAGATACTCAATACATAGTAATTTCTTTGAACTTTTTATTATTAATTACAGCAATTGAAGTGTAGTATCAATCTCAAATAGTGTACAAACATACTCAATCTTTTCAACTCACCCTTTCTACCAGATTTCAGGTCCAACTTTCCTTTTTTCCTACCAGGAACTTCAATCTCTGGATACCACCAACTTTTCACTATTCTCATCTCCATCTTATCCTCTTCTCTCCACCTTTAATTATATGATCAATCATTTTAATTACTTCTTTGAATATACTTCCAATTTCCTTTTCCCTCTCTGGCTTTTTAGTACTTGTGTGGCTAGACTGTGGCCCTGGTTAAATCCAACTCCCCATGCTGGTGAACATATTAGAGAAAAGCAAAGAAAACAAAACAAAATCAAAGCATACACAAACTGTGAAGAACGTTATCTTAAATATATAGCCACTGACCTTCAATACTTCCAGGAAATCATAGAATATGTTCCTAGGCCATTCTCTCACCTTCTCTTCTAACTCTTTTAGAGCTTCTCCTCTCAAGCTTCCAACAGTCCTCCACCCTCTCTCTTGCTCATAACCTTGTGTATTAGTCTCAGTTCTCCAAACAAATCAATATCATATAAATAACATTATTATATTATATTATATTATATTATATTATATTATATTATATGTGAAAGCAGGAGAAGACTAATGTCTTAGCTTGAAGACAGGCAGAGAGAGAGAATTCTTTCTTTGTCAGCCTTTTATTCTATTCAGGTCTTCAGTGGATTCGATGAAACCCACCCACGTTGGGGAGGGCAATCTGCTTTACTGATCTACCAATTCAAATGTTAATCTCATCCAGAAACACCCGCACAGACACGTGCAGAAATAATGTTTAACCAATTTCTGGACACTCCATGGTCCAGTCAAGCTGACACATAAAATTAATCATCACCTCATGTTTCCTCCTTCACTGAGAACACAGATGCAATCTGAAAAGAACCCTTACAAGCACACAACCTCTTCTCCAACAACATCCACTCGCCAGCCAGTCTTTGTGCCAGAATCATCTGGCTTTATTCCTGTCACATTTGGATGCTGTATGTGCTGTAAGTGGAGGCAAAACCATGCAATTGCACAGTAAGCTATACACACTCTTGCCTTCTGGAAGGCATTGCTTTGGCAATTTTCTCTGCCTTTCTCTCAGTCATGTCTTTTTCTCTCTAAAGTGGATCATTCCCATCCTCATTTAAACGTGTGCTTATTTCTCTCTTAAAATAATAAAATAAAATTAAACTTCTTTTAACCCCATTTCCACTCCAGTATTTCAGATTCCACCCCACTCTGATCATCAAAGCCAAAGTTGTTTTTAGTTACTGTCTCCAATTTCCTTACACTCATTCTCTCTTAAATCTACTCTAAAGCTTTTTGCCTCAACTACTGCACTGAACATGCTCTGCATAGCTAAATCCAGCAGTTTTCAGCCCTGGCTTAGTAGCATCATTGCACACAATTGACTGCATACTTGTTCTGCTCTCCTTCCAGGGTACCCCACCTGCCTGCCTTTCCTTCTACCTCACTTGTTACTCTTTAAATCAGACGTGGGTGAGACTCAAGGTATGATTCATCTTGAGGCAAATTCTTCTCCAGCTGGAACCTGTGAAACCAACATGCTATATGCTTTCAAAGTACAATTGTGTGACAGGCATAGGATAGACATCCTCATTCCAAAAGGAATAAATAAGAAAGAAAAAAGGGGTAACAGGTCCCAAGCATGTCCAAGAGCCAATGAGACAAGTTCCATTAGAATTTGGGATTCAAGAATAACCATTTTCGAGTAAATGCTCTGCCCTACAGTCCCACCAGGCAGTGGTCCTGCCCCTGCGTCTTCGCTGGGCAGGGGATGGGCCCCCAAGGCATTGAGCAGCCTGCCCCAATGGCCCTTCTGAGCCTGTGCTCCATCCATATAGTGCTTCTCTGCCTGGGCCTTGCAGCTGTCAGGGGCTGGAGTCCTGAGCACACAGCTCTGCCAGGAGGTCCCATCCTTTGAAATCTAGGTGGAGGAAGCTGTGCCCTCACAGCTCAGCTAGGTGCAGTCCACACCTCACCAGGACCCTCTGAGCTCTACCTGAGAAGGTCAAGGAATGCAGCATATAGTGTGGGGAGTTGAGCCTGAGTTGTGAGGTGAGAGTGCAGGGTATGCCAAGGTCCCTAAGACACTAGAAGCTCCTCCTTTGCTTTCTTCCATTGTCTTGAACAAGAGTTCCTGGCTTCTGTTGAGATAGCTGACAATTCTCCTCATCAAATGATCTTTTGACCACATCCTTAGTGTTCTCTCCTTAATGTGCCCTTTCTCACTTTTTTACAACGTGGATAAGCTGAGAATTTTCCAAATCTTTAAGCTCTGCTTCATTTTTGACTAAGAATTCCATCTTTAAGAGGACCCAAGATGAACCTTCAACACTTTGCTCAGAAATAGCTTCAGATAAATATCCAGTGTCATCACTTGCAAGTTCTACCTTCCATAAAGCATTAGGACAGGAACGTGATTCAGCCAACTTCTTTGCCACTTTATAACAAGGATGGCCTTTCCTCCAGTGTCCAATAACATATTCCTCATTTCTGTCTGAGACGTCATCAGAATGGCCTTTACTGTCCATATTTCTACCAAAATTCTGTTCATGATTACTTAGGTATTCTCTAAGAAGATTGAGGCTTTCTCTACAGCTCTCCTCTTTTCTTTCTGAGCCTTCATCAGAGTCATCCTGAATGGTCCATATGTGGTAATGCAGACTTTTTCTAGTACTGTATGCATCTCAAAACTCTTCCAGCCCAGTTTCAAAGTGGCTTCCCCATTTTTAGGTATTTGTTAGAACAGCATCCTCTTCTCAGTACCAATTTCTGTTTTGGTCCATTTGGGCTGCTATAACAGAATACCATAGACTGAGTGGCTTATAAAGAGCAGAAATCTGTTTCTTATAGTTCTGGAGGTTGGGAAGCCCAAGATCAAGGTGCCAGCAGATTGGGTGTCTGATGAGAGCCCACTTCCTGGTTCATAGACAGCTGTCATTCACTGTGTCATTATGTGGCAGAAGTGACAAGGACGTTCTCTGGGGCCTGTTTTATAAGAGTGCTATTTCCATTCATGAGGACTCTGCCATCATGAACCAATCACCTCCCGAAGGCCCCACCTCCAAACACCATCACTTTGTGGGAATAGGTTTCAACATATGAATTTTGGGGGGACACAGTTTATGGCATTTCGTCTTATCCTCAATTGCTAGTACTTTCTCATGTCCCCAGCCACTAAATGAGGGGGAACTCCAGGACCCAGTCCTTGAATTTCTTCTTTGTTTTGTCTTCACTCATTCCTTGGATTATCTCATCTGATTTCATGATTTTAAATAGCACTGACTTGTTGATAGTCTCAAATTCATATTTTACCTAAACCCCAAACCTTATGTACCCAAAGGCCTACTTGATATCCCACTTGAATGTTTAACAGGCATCTGAAACTTAATATGTCTAGAATTAAGCTTTGGTATCTCACTCCAACATGCTCCTCAGACAATTTTACTTACTTATTGGCAACATTATTCTTTCAGGTGCTCAGGCCACAAGGCTTAGAGTCATCCATGGTTCTCCACTTTCTTTCATTCCCCATATATGTAGAGGATGTCTATTTCTCTCCTCACTCTTACCTCTCCCTTCAACTTCCCGAAGTTTGGTGGTTTCCAAAATATCCCCATCTCTAACCTGAATTTTAACAAAAGCTTCCTAAATTGTCTCCTTGTTTCTTCTCTTGCCCCTTTCAGAACAAGCTCAATACAACCTGCTCAAAATACTGGATTAACTTCCCATTTCATACAAGGTAAAAGGAAAATCATCGATCACCACCTGCAATACCCTACATGATCATCCCCACCACCCACCCTGACCCTTTGCTTTTCCCATTCACCTCACTCCAGCCTTACTGGCCTCCTCCCCTTAAACTTGCCAAACTTTCTTTCATCTCTAAATATTCACAATTGCTGTTTCCTCATTGAGGGCATCTTCCCGATGTCTGCATGGCCAGCTCCCTCATTTCCATCAGATCTCTATTCAAGTATTACCTTCTAAATGTGCCCTTCTTTAGTATTTCCATTTAAAATTTTAGCACTCTCCTCCTCTTCCCAGTGCAATTCGTCTCTCTACCTACTTTCTCTCCTAAACATTCATCGCTATCAATATACTCTATGTATTTACTTATTCATTGTGCTTCTTGGCCATCTTCCCTACCAGAAATAAGGCTCCAGGAGGGCAGGGGTCTTTGTATGTTGTGTTGGCTGTTTTATCCCCACCATCTAGAAGCATATGGAGGTACTCAGCTGCTATTTAATGAATGAATGAGAAAGTGACCTGCAAATGTTAAGATAGTACCTGACTTTCCTTTGAGGAAGCCACTGAAAAGAAAAGCAAGAGACCCATTTTACTCCATTCAATCTTCCATACAGAAATCTATGATTCAAATAGCTTAGGAAGCTCCTACAGTCCTAAAAATCTAGAGGTTACTGCTTTTCAAATGTTTATGAGTAAAAGAATCACTGTTTGTTAAAAACACAGATTGCATTGCCCTGTCCCCAAAGATTCTGCCTTAGTAGGTGTGTGAAAGACCCACTGGAATTTGCATTTTTAACAGGCACACCATTGATGTTCACACAGTTCTTCAAGATAATGCTGTGGGTTCAGAAATGATTGAAATTGAGTGGTTTATGTAAATGCAGAAAGGAGAGAAAATTCTTCATTATAGTTAACGTGCTGAGTTAAAGAAAATGGGTCTGGTTTGCATTTTTGGTGTGCATTCTTCTCAGGAGAGAGCTTAAAGTAGAACAGCAATTTGCAAAACATACCATAAAAACTCAGTTTGTATTCATCCTCAGGAGATATGAAGATTTGGCCTTTAAAAGTAAGATCTATGCCAAAGCTTTCATAGAAAAACAATTGTTTCTTTAAAATTTTTGTTTATAAATACTATGGAAAACTTCAACTCACTACCTACAGAAGAGGTTATTTGATTCCTGATGCCTATGAAGAGCTAATGCCAGTCATATGTGCAGCATTCCATTTGGAGAAAATAATTCTCTTCTCTTGGATAGATAAAGAACTGGGCTCATGATAATCTTCACCATAATTGTGACACCCAGTTCTTCTCATTGCTACCTGATTTTCCATGGACTTCTGCCTCTAGCAAAGATATTTTGCTGTGTATTTCGTTCTGAGTTAATTACCTACTCCGATAGATGGCATTATAATAGATGTTATCTCATCAACATTCAGAACTGTTCTCTAGCTTGAAAAGAAACAGAGTAAAGAAAAGACTTCTTAATTACACTCTGTGTTCCCACTCATTAATTGACCTTTCTTTCAACTAACCATAAATCAACTAATGTGGTATACATTGCAGATAAATTAACAAATGTCCACACAACATATTGTGTCTATCGAAAGAAATTTATTCATTTGTAATCAGTTCTATTTATCACCAGTTTTTGAGGGATAGATCCTATTAATATTCCAAAAAAGAAAATAGACATTATTTTCTTTTATTCTTTATAAACATGTTAATCTGGATGAAACCATCTCTTCGTCCAAAATTCCAAAGTCAATATCCAGTTCTTCAATAGTTCTCTTTTCTAGGTCTAGATCATTTCAAACACAAGAATAAAAGAGATTAAAGATAGACTAGAGGAAGTCTAGCACCAGTATGTTTCTGTGACTGAAGCAGCTCTGACATTCTGAACTTGCTAGCTTCGGAGAGGTCATAGCAGAAATGCAAGGTGAAATATAAACTGGTTTAGTATTCATCTTTTATTTCAAGAGTGACTTTCGGAACTCAACACAAAGGTTATCTGCTTTGAAACAAAGAATATTTTCAGGTACCAGAGTCTACTGATCAAGAATTGAAGTCTTAGGGTATTAGTTGGTGTAAAATTGATTTCATAAAAAAAAGACTTTCCCTGTTTCTCATATTTAATAAAACTCCAAGAAGATAGGGGCTAGGGAGGAGGAAGTCAGTGGGCAAAGTAGAATTGACACCACTGAAGTTCTCCAGGTAGGTGCCTCTGCCGTGTTCTCCCTGCCTAGCCGGGAGATAGGTAGGAGAAGGCTGACGGTAGAGAGGTCAGTGAACTATTTCCTGTTGCCTCGGGGAGACAGAAAACCAGCAGAGCCCCATCCCACTTGAACAAATGAACAAATCAAGACACTTTTTGGACTATTGAGGAAACTTGAATATGGAGTCAATATTGTCGTTAAATAAGAAATGTCTTTGTAGTTTTAGACATACATACTAAAATGTTTGGTGATGAAAATAATGTTATAAAATTTTTATGCATTTTAACTAAAATGTATTAGAACCAAATGTGACGAAATGTGAATCTTTGTTAGTCTAGGTATAAGGAGGTTCTTCATATTCTATTCTCTTCCTTCATATAGAAGAGAAGATATGTACTAAAAGCATGAAAAAGAACACAGAATAAGCCAGCAATACATAGATCACAGCTACTACGTAAAAGTATTTTATTCCATGCATCAAGGAGGTAGGAATTTTCCTTTATCCTTCTAGGTTCTTCTGGCTGGTCTAAGAATTAAATTGACAAGTTACAGGTTAACAGGAGAAAATTCAATTTAGTTTCATATGTACAGGGGTTCCACAAGAATATAGGGGGCCCAAGGACAAATCAAGCAGAAACTTACATGATATCTTGAGCTAAGGAGAAGGGATAGTGGTTTGGGACTTCAGAGAGGAGGAAGGTAATTCACATGGAGATGGAAAAGCAAATGTTTGGTAGACAAATGTTTGCTGAGCCATGCAGAGACAACAGGACACAGAGTGGACTCTGGTCTCTAGGCCTGCCAAGTCTCCCCCACCACAGCCGGCCCATATTCTTTGTAGATATCTCTGGTGATAGCACTATTCCAGGAACAGTCCTTTATCTAAATTCTTTTAGACAGTTAAGAAGGAAGTAACAAGAAAAACTGCCTGAGTCTTCTGTTTCTTAAAAATAACCAGCCTGAATTAATCCTCATGACAAAGAGACACATTTTGGGGGGACAGATTTTGCTCCCCTACCTATGTAAACATCCCTGTAGGTAATTGTCACTCTTATGCTTTGAGTAAAATGGTTTGGTGCCATCACAAAGTCCTATGATGAGGCAAACTTTTTCTGTTTCCAGGAGATGCTATCTTTTTTTATACCTTAGCTCTTAGTCATTTTGTGTTATCTTCTCTGTAGTGTACTGGAAGATCAATTTTTACCAGAAAATAACTCCAAATATTACTCCTTGATTAGTCACACATTTTCATTTTTCCCATCTTTAGCTCATTGCATACATAAATATGTAGTCTATTCAACAATGTATCTAATCTCCTAGACTGCAATATCAATGAATACAAGAAAATATAATACCAAGTTTACTTAAAATATGCAACTTATTTTTGTATAGAGCAATATAAAACAAACAGTCCTATCTTAGTGATAAAAAATATACATAGAAGAGTAGAGATAGCACAGGCTGTTGAGTTAGAAAGAAAGCTCACTTATACAGTGGTATTTTTTTAACGATGCCCGCATTCATATTCATTCAAATCCTTAATTACTCAGTATTGATAGTACAGGTTCCAGATATTAAGAAATTGTGTCATTGTTTTCCAAAGTGAAAACATTCAGCTGAAAAAAACTGAGCAGGTGAGATTAATTACGAAAAGTCCTGGGTATACCTGCACATATTTACCTTCATAATATAAGTAATGCCCCCTAAGCATTAAAAAAAAAAAAAAAATAGTAGACATTACCTCTTCAATATAATTTGAAGTAAAAGCCATATTTTCTTCTCTCATCCTGACCTTACTCCATCTATATACTTCTAGTGAGGGAATAACAGAAACTCATTAGAGAAAAGGAGTCCAGAATAATTCAGAATTGTATTCATCAACTGCTTCTAGATTGGAGCTATCTTCCAAGATCCAAAGAGTAAAGTGAGCTGTTTAGCCGCACATACCATCTGTCGTTTGCACCAGGACCAATAGCAGTATGTTAACAAGAGGATAAGGAGCCATTATAGTCTTATATATGCCCCTTGAAGAGGAGAAAAACTTGCTTGTAGTGAATTGATAACCTTACATATTTTATAGTTGAATCCAAAGAACAACTTAAAAATCAACCTAAAAAAAAGTACCTAAAGTTTCAAAGGTTTTTGTTTCCATAAATTTTCCTAAAATCATCTTATAACGTTGTGAAACTCTAATTCTTCTCCATCAGAGAAGGAAAGCATCTGTCTCTATGGTTAGGATAGTTTCTAGTTCTCTCACTGTGCATTTCTCTGAAAAGTCTTCCAAAACCTAAGTCAATTATCTTCCAAATTTTTAATGGGAAAATGAGTTTCCCTGAAGCAAAACATGCAGTGTCTTTTTAATGTGATATATGCCAATTCTAAAGGATGCTTTTAAAATATTATCATAAATGATTTTATAAGCAAATAGATAGACAAAATTTCCACTCACTCATTCATATTCATGCAAATGTATCTTGCTCATAAGTACGTATAGTTTTATCCATCTAATCTTTCTATCTCTATAAATAATTAAGATTTCAATTGGTAGATGAAGTGAAATGAGCAAATCTTTATTCTAAATGTGGGTTATTGAACATTTCTAAGTATTAAGTCCATCACATATTGCTATAATTGATTATAATGGTGCTACTCACAGTTAACACTTTGCCGCCACTTCCTTGCTTCAAGAGGTTTATATCTCAGCTATAAACATTTGCTCTGTGTTGAACTACATGTTGAAGATGTCAGCCTTTGAAACATCACTTTTATAAAGTTGAAAAATGAGCAATCATTCTGGACTTTTTTCTTAACAACACTCTATCTTCACAAAGTAACGAACATGTTTGAATAAAATATTTTTCTAACTGTGTGAGGAATTTTTTAAGCAAGATTTGGCTGTGACAGAACTACATTAGAAAAAATTACGTAAATTCAGAAATTACTTTCTTTTTTTATGTTCTTGGAGTTTAGTTCTTTATACCATTGTGGTATAAAGTATAAGAGAATATGTAATCTAAAGCCACAGTATGCTTTAAACCGTTTGATTCTTTCAAATACCTTGGATCTAATTTGCTAAAAGAGGTTTTCTTACTAATTACATATTGGCTTTCCATGTATATATGTTTACCAAACATCTAAGGTCTAGTATAGCTTCAACATTGATGATAAAAGTTTAGTAAAACACAATCCTTATTTGGTAGAGAAGGTGGAAAAGTGAACTAATATTTATAAAATAAATCTTAATGCCCAATATATGTAACTACCTCAGTAAACGCTTGTTAAATGCACACACACACACACACATATGAACTACAATATTTATAAAATGATTTGGTAGCCTGTGGGAGTAGTTGTTAAAGTCTGATTCAAATATCTAAACACTGAATAATTTTAAAGTTCTGCAAAAGGTTTTATAAAGTTTAGATACATCAAATTGTCTACATTTATGGACAATTAGTCTCAGGAGCATTTGATACAGTTTCTAAGATTGATCTATAAATCAGAGATGGCAAAATCAAATGCCCACGGGAACTAAGTAGATAACAGGAATATGTGATCCATGACTGGGAAAAGTCTAGGGCTGAGACTGGGGTTGGGAGGAGCTGGTGGAGAGGTTCCTGAATAAATCTCTAATTACTTGTCCCACTCAAAGTCATTCTTAATTAAAAAATTTTTAAAACATCGTGCCTGCCAAACCAAACAGGTCTACATGGCAGATTTGGTCCAGCTGCCCACACCAAGGCCTGAATATCTGTCAAATACAATCCAGTATGTTTTTAGATGTTTTGCATTAAATTTACCTTCAATTTTAGTCTTTATCCTATTTTTGTCACTAGTTGCTATCTATAATTTATTTATAGGGAACTATATCTGTTTGCCAGTTTAAGTTGACAATTTATTTTTAATGTAAGTAATTGCTGAGGGAGTTAAAAACGTGGTGCTAAAAATAGATTTAACAGACATACAGACGTGGCCTCATTAATAATAGAATTTATTGACGTGTTCATGGTTGATGGTTCAGAAACTCAATTTAGTTAGTTTACTTAAATCCACTAGATTCTGAGGCCTGAATAAAATTAACCATACTCAGAAGAACCAATAGATAACAAAAAGAATAGCTATTAATTATTGGTCACCTAATATGGAGCCAGCCATTATGATAATTACTTTAAATATAGTACTGCAATTTATTTTTCTAATTGTGGTAGAATATATGTAACATAAAATTAGTCATCTTAACTGTTTTTAAGTGTACAGTTCAGTAATGGTAAGTGTATTCACATTATTGTGCATCCAATCTCCAAAACTCTTTTCATCTTACAGAACTGAAACTCTATACCATCCCGTTAAAAAGTAACTCCCCATTTTCCTGTCTCCATAGCTTCCAGCAACCATCATTCTACTTTCTGCTTCTGTGAGTTTGACTATTGTTGATACCTTATATAAGTGACATTATGCAGTACTGGCTTATTTCACTTAGCATAATGTCAGGTTTCATCCGTGTTGTCATGTATGGCAGAATTTCCTTCTTTTTTTTAAGGTTGAATAATATTCCATTGTGTATATATTGTTAAAAAACAAAACTCAGCTGAATAAATTTGAAGATCTAATTGACTTTATTTAACGATTCATGAATCTAGCAGCATCCCGTCTAGCCTAGAAAGTTGAGCTCCTAAGAGCTGTGCAAAATGGAAGGCTTTTATTGGCAGAAGGAGTCAGAGACAAGAAAAGAGCAGATTACCTCATTGTTCTTTGTGGAATGGAATGCTTCTGTCAGGTGGATTGTCTTTCTACTGCTGACCAGGAAATTCCAGATTGACTGGTTTAAGATTACATTCCTGGGAGAGATTGACACTGCAGTTAGGTTGGGTATTAAGTCTTGGTTGGCTGATATGAGGCTTAGCACAAGTGACTCCATTTTGGGCCTGTTGTCTCTATTTTTCAACAGTATATACTAAATTTTGTTTAACAACATTCAATGATGGACACAAGTTGCTTGCATCTTTTGGTTAGTGTGAATAAAGCTGCTATTGAAGGGTGGTAAAATATGTGCCTTTTTGTGCCAAATGTGCCTTTTTGGTGTAAGGATTTTCTTGAGAAACAGCGGACAAAAGAGAAGCTCTGAAAACAGAGATGAAGTTAACCTTTAGTAAGAGAAATCTAATTTATAAAGGAGATTTCCATTTGTGAGGGTGTCTTCCTCTTTGTACCAGGAAGAGAAAGATGACTAAATCACAAGAAACTCTTAATGGAGAAGACATGGACTTAAATCTGCTCAAGAAAACTTATCCTTGATTACTGTAATTTTCTTTGTCACCTCTCTATAACTGACCTCCCCCACATCCTTCTCTCTTTACCTGAAGATGGCATTTGAGTCTAAATTCTAAGTGAGATTTACTCATTTTTCCCTGGGTGTCTTCCTTGTTTGCATGAGGTATACATGTTAATAAACCCGAGTGTGTTTTTCTTTTGTTAATCTGTCTATGCTACATGGACCCCGGCTGACAATTCAGAAGGATAGGGGCCATCTTTTTACTCCCCTACACTAAGAACATGAGTAGACAAATATTTCTTTGACACCCTGCTCTCAATTCTTTTGGGTCTATACCTAGAAATGAAATTGCAGGATCATACAGTAATTTTATTTTGAATTTTCTGAGGAACACCATATGTTTTAAATAGCATCTATAGCATTTTACATTTCCATCAATTTAATTTTAAAATAATAATAAAGTTCTATTACCCCTATATGACAGTTGAGAAACTGAGGCCCAGAGAAAATAAGAAACATCTTAGCTCCCAAATTTGATAAGGGACAATTCCAGGATATGTAATGGGATGTTTAAGAATGAGGACACAGGAGGCCATGCACACCTGAATTCAAAGCCCAGGTCAGCTTCTGAGGGCCAGGAGCCCTTGGACATATTACAGAGGTTCCTGACGTCTCAGCTTCCTCATCTATAAATGAGAATGAATAACTTATATGGCAGGTGGTTACGAGTGGATTAAATGAGACTGCCCATGAAAGATATTTATGCTTAGGGAAGGAAAAATATTTTCTTCCTCCATCTTTGTACATCTTTGACTTGGACTTGACTTGTAACAAAAGAAAGATTAACAAAAGAAAAACATACGAATTTACTTAATATAAATTTTGTGTGACACAAGAACTTTTATTGGCAAATGAAGACTCAAGAAGTGGTTAAACCTGAGTAATTTGATGCTAGATTTGATAAAGAGTGAAAAGTTATGGAAAGATTCTAAGGACAAAGAGCATGAGGTAAGTGTAGTAAATTGATGGAAACTTAGCAAATCTTGTTCATTCAGATTCCTCTGTGCCCCTTAGTCTTCAGAAATAAAGATGACCCTCTGGATGTAGAGAGGGCATCTCTCACATGAGTGAGCATCTTATGATCTGCTTCAGGGGAAGGTCAGAAAGTTCTTCCTGCACGTGTCATTTCACAATTTCCTTCTGGTTGAAAGGGTCAATATGCCAACGTGCCATATTTTGAGATCGCACGTCTTAAACCCCATCATATGCTTGTTACATAGTAGGCATTCAATAATTAAGTCCTGAGCATCACATTAAGCTCCTTGATTAGTTTAAGTACAAGAGTTTATTCCGATAGATTCTTCCTGTAGTTGGCTCATTTAAATTATTTCACTCTAGTTACACACCAAAATTAACATCAGTCCCTAGTTGTTCTGTATCCATGATTGGCTTCTCTCATGCTGGTTTGGATTCTAATCGCTCCATGATACTGAGGAGGGGATTCTCATTCTTTTCTGCAATGTTAAAAATTGTCCTGTGTATATTAACTACTAATAGAATTTATCCATTCCTATTGATTTCCCAGAAATATCAATCTTATTTTTAAGGCAATAGGTGCTGTTTCAATAGACTTTACATGAAAAGCCACTCAAGATTTTGTGTCAGACTTTGGACATTGGAATAGTGCCAGTGACCTTGAGGTTCACAGGTTAGATGGTTACAGCAATGAAGCAGGAGAAACATGTTCGTCCAACTTCCATCTCAGGTGTACTATCTTTCCAGCTTGCCCTGAATCAGAAACGGAACTGGAAATGCTTGAGGCAGTATGGAGAAGCATTGGGGAGTTTTCTAAGTTTCTTCCCCCTCCACCCTCCACCCCCAGCTTGTGGCTATGCTTTAGCAGCATTGCTGACACCTTAAGGGAAGAAACACAAAGAATATACTCAGTTGGAAGTTCTCAGCAAATAGATCCATGTGCTAACAGGCCGACATTATTTTAATCCATTCACATATTTTGAGCCTACTCAATTGTAATACTTGCCCAGTGGCACAAGACACTTGCCATAAATAAATAAAAATATTACCATACCGGTTTTTAAATTTTCTCATAAACGTGTTTAGGGCAACATAGATTTATCACTATATTTGTAGGCTATGAGAACAAAGTATAAATTATGGGAATAGTAAACTCCCCCCCAGAGAAGCATGTTTGAAAGTGAAATTCGGGCAGTTTCATCAAGTCAAGTGGCATATTGCTCAGATGGGCAAGGCTGCTCAGATCTAATTCAACCAAGAAACTGCTAAACATGAGTGAAAGTCAGATTGGAATGCATCCTGTTATGGCCACTCAGGGCAGATGAGGAAAGTGCAAGGATACACAGAGAGATGCAACTGATTTTTAATAGGAGACAGAGATCCATCCAGAGAGAAGGCAGGAAACTACATTACTGCACAGATAAAATTTTTAAAGTTATTGTTTGAGGGAAAACACACAAAAAATAAACAGATAACTCTTTGCAAAATGCACACTGGATCTTGTGTAAAATATTGATGGGATTCAGGACATGGTATGCCAAAATATGACCCCTGGGCATACTGAATATCTTAAGCCAAAGCAGTCTGAGAAAGCATCAGAAGCAGGAAGGTCACTCTCAACCTGCCTGCCCCCATCACTCATCTTTCCTGAAACAGGCCATAAAACTCTCCTGTGAGGGACCAGCCCGGTGACGTAGCAGTTAAGTGTGCACGTTCCGCTTCAGCGGCCCAGGGTTTGCTGTCGGATACCAGGTGTGGACATGGCACTGCTTGGCAAGCCATGCTGTGGTAGGCGTCCCACATATAAAGTGGCAGAAGATGGGCACGGATGTTAGCTCATGGCCAGTCTTCCTCAGCAAAAAGAGGAGGATTGGCAGCAGATGTTAGCTCAGGACTAATCTTCCTCAAAACAAAACAAAACTCTCCTGTGAAAGGTCCTTTCTCTGTACCAAGAGGAAGAAGGCATTCTTATCCCCAGAAACAGGAAATTTGGGGCCCAGAAATCTATACGAACAAACCTTGTTAAACCAACTCTTGTCTTCCTAGTTACTTCTTGACCATTTACTACCCCTAACCCAAACCCTTCCATCTTGTCAAATTTTCACAAACGTTATTTCTTTGTCTAAAAGGTAGAAGAGCTTCTTGTCCTGCTCACTTCTTCAGGGTCTTCATTCTCTTGTGAAGGCTCCCATGTACATGTAAAAATTCAGTAAAATTTGTATGCATTTCTCCTGTTAATCTATCTCTGTCAGTTTAATTTTCACACCCAGCCAGGGACCCCAAGAAGGCAGAGGAAAACTTTTTCCTTCTCGACGTCTGTGGCCAATGAGAACATAAAAAAGAGTTCAACATCATTAGTCATTAGGGAAAAGAAAACTAAAACCACAATGAGATTTCACTATTATGCACTAGAATGGTTAAGATTAAAAAAAAAATAAGACTGTCCATGTGGAAATTTTAGTGAGGAGGTGCAGCAAACAGGACTCTCATACATTAGCTAGTGAAGATGAAAAATGATAGAACAGTTGTTTGTTTTCTATTTTGCATAAGATATTTTAAAAAACTGAGGAAAAGCTGATAAACAGTGTCTAAAATAAACGTGTAGAAATAAAGAACTTGGTAAATTACATATCATTAATTTTATTTTAAAAATCAAGTTAAGTGTTACAGTCTGAAACACCTCCTTCTAGTTCAGAATGAGGAATTTTACTCAAAACAGATTTAAAGGTGATAAGAGTCTAAGCCCTCTGACAATGAAAAGTCTATACCATGAAGTATTTTGATGCGGTTCAGTGCTTGCTACCCCAAAATACGGCACCTTGGCGTATTAAATATTTTAAGCTGAGGGAGTCTGAGAAAACAGCAGAAGCAGGAATGTCACTCTGGCCTTCCCCCACCCTCCCCTCCTCGCTGTAATGGGCCTAAAAGCCCCATGTCAGAGGTGCCTGACATGCCCTCTACCTGGAGGAAGGAGCATCCTTATCCCTGAATAAAAAGGGGATTCCGAGAAGAATAGAAACAATCAGTCTTGCTAGGTTCCTGCCAGTTTCCTACACTTGCCTCATGCTCCTTAAACTGTCATATCTCTCCACCACTGTCCACTCTTCATCAAACCTAGTATGAGCATACTCAGGTTTACTGTTGCTCTGAGTCTTTATTTCCTTATAAAGTCTGCTGTGTCCTGTAAAACTTAAATAAATTTGTTTACTTTTCTCTTGTTAATCTATTTTTGCCAGTTTCATTTTTAGACTCAGCCAGGGACCCTAAACACGGTTGAGGAAAGTTTTTTCTTCCCCTACAATTTCTTAAATCCATTTTTCTGCCTGGAATGATTTATATTTTTAAATATTTGCCTTTTCCCTAAACTCTAAAGAACACTGGTCACTTTCTTATTCATTACTCACCTAGGGCGAGCCCCCCGGATGCTCTCTTGGGTGGTTAGTGCTGAAAGTGTGAGCAGATATCAGGAAGATGTGGGATAACCCATTCTCTCCATAAGCTTATTGTCTACTTGAAGAGGGAGTTGTCTGGAATCCGCATCATTAGATTAATTTCTCAGCTTAAGGTGTTTTCTCCAAAGCGAACCTCTTAATATAAAAATATATTTTGAGATATGGGAGCACATGGAATAATTAGAAAGCCCTAAGTGATGTGTTTCACATCAGCAGAGCTTGGATATTTTCTACTTTCTCCTTGGAGATGGGGAAGGATGCCTTGAAAGACAATTTGAGAGAAGTGCCTAATGCCCATGAACTGATATTTTCATACCTTTAAGAGAAGGGACAAGAAAGTGAGGTAAGAAGAGAATTAGCATTTGTCTATCCCCAACTACATGTAAAGGATCTTACATGCACTATCTAATTTCAATATGAACATTTCTAAGGGAAAGTTATTTTTATCCACAATTTACAGAAAAGAGACTTGCACTGTCTTAAGTTCACTTGGCTACAAAGGGAAGAGATGACATTGATTTCTTGTTTCTGTTGTTTCCACTACATGATAAATCTTACCAATGTCTATATCTTCCATCTGTATCCAGGAAATTCGAATCTAGGTGTTGAGAACTGACAAACTATGCAAAATACTCAGTATTGTTTCTGAAAAGACTGTAAATTTAATAAGACAGTTGATGAAAGCAAAAAAAGGAAAACAAAGACCAAAACCAAGATATAACATGGGAGAAATACACTGTTAGGCCCTTGTTGGATCAAATGATATGAGTTTCCTTTCTTTTTCCTTTATTTATGATCTTTGTCTCTAGATCAATTAAACGTATATTACATTAAAATTTATATTTCAGTAATTTGGAAGTAATTTCCTGAAGAATGACCAAATGGTCTTTTAGGCAGACGCCTACATTTTGGTGGGTAAACCTATGTTGCCATCTAGTGGTGAAATCTTAGAACTACAGACACAAACTCCCTGAGACCTATAGAGAGGCTAATTCGTGAGCCCAGAAAATGCAACAAAATATACACAATGACAAACAATATCAGAGGCAGGGACTAAAATTCTCTTAGGATCCTGTGGTCTAATTGCATTCAGACAGATTCTCAGATGTGTAGACACAAGGCTGGATTACAGTGAAGTTTTATAAAAGCATTCATGTGTTTAATGCCTCACTAAGGTGTTGAGTAATGATACCTCCAAAGTCGGATGGAATATGGTTCATTACTTTTGTTCAAACTGTAATTTATAAACTGTAGTTTATAAATATCCTTCTTGAATTAGCATTGGAAAACGACTAAACCTAAGAAACACTGATGCTCAGAGGACAATGGAGGTAGAAAAAATAGAATAATGGATTATGACTTAGATATGAGTTCAGGAATGGTTCTCTCATGGCGAGAGAAGAGCACTGTAAATACAGTGTCATAAGCTCAGACTTTCTCCTGGTGTTTCCCCAAAATTTGATGCTAACTCCCCATTCTAGCAACCCTTTTCAGTCTACCCATGGGAACAATGATAAAAAGCAAAAATATCAGTAGGTAAGTTGTGGTATGTAAACCCATGAATGCAGTTTCCCTTGAATCAGGAGGGAAGATAAGGAACTAAGATAGGGGACAGGTACACCATCCATCCATCTTTTGTACCTTCTCTGAGCATTTGTCATGTGCCAGTCCTTTTGCTAGTTACTAGAGCTAACGCAAGTAAGTACTGGTCTAGTGGGGAAAAATTAACTTATGACGACAACCCAAAATAAACGACACAACTGAGACTCCCACAAAATCTTGGTGAGCAAGGAGTGAAGAATAAGTAACTGACAGTAGGAACCAGGAGAAGCTTCATGAACAAGGTATGAATTGAACTTGGCATTGAATTATGAGTAGGGGCTTAACAGATGTTTAAGAAGATCAGAGGCCTAGAAACATCAGAAAACTCTTCTACTAGAAAAACAGTTGGAAGATTTAGGCTTTCTGAAGAAGGCAAACTCATTGTGCTCTTGCAGGAAAAGATCCTGGGCAGCCAGAGGGTGATAGCTGATGGGCAATAGGTGGAGTCATGGAGATCACTAACAGAGAAGATGACTAGGAAATCCATCTAAAACACAAGCCACTGAATCACCAGACACTATATTTCTGTACTTTTGTAATTTTATTTGGCATCAGCTTAAAAAAAAATCAACCACTAGAAGTTAATCTCCATGAGAGCATTTTGTCCATTTTTGTCACTGCTGAAATCCTCAGTGATTAGAAAAGTGTCTGGTACCTAGTAGTAGCTAAATAAATATGTAAATATCTGTGAATTGAAATTTAAAACCATTCAGTAAACACTTATTCAGCGCTTGCTGTATGCTGGCACTGTGACAGGATATGTTGGGCATGTTGTCTTTTTGCCCAAGAGAATTAAGTTATAGACAAGCTATAATTATAATTGGTGAGAAACAAACTTTCTTAAATGACTGGGAAATCTACCAGAACAGCACTGTTCAATATGGTGGTCACTAACCACATGTGGCTATTGAGCAGTTGAAATGCGTCTTGTCTAACTTGAGATGTGCTGTAAGTCTAAAATACGCTCCAGACTTCAAGGGCTTGGAACAAACAAAAAAGAATACAAAAATATCTCATTAAAATTTTTCTATTGATGGCATATTGAAATGGTAATATTTTAAATATCTTGTGTTAAGTAAAATATATCATTAAAATTAAATTAATTGTTTCTCTTTACAGTCTATTGATGTGGTTACTGAAAAATGTAAAATTACGGGGCCAGCCTGATGGTGCAGCAAAGTTCACACGTTCCACTTCTCGGTGGCCCAGGGTTCGCCGGTTCGGATCCCGGGTGCGGACATGGCACAGCTTGGCAAAAGCCATGCTGTGGTAGGCATCCCACGTATAAAGTGGAGGAAGTGGGCATGGATGTTAGCTCAGGGCCAGTCTTCCTCAGCAAAAAGAGGAGGATTAGCAGTAGTTAGCTCAGGGCTAATCTTCCTCAAAAAATAAAAATGTAAAAGTACATATATATGTCACTTTATACATCTATTGAACAATGTTCTGCTGGAAAATCAAGAATAGAACTATTATCTTATTTTCAATGTATGAGTTGAAAAACTTCTTTACGTTCATCTCTCAATTATATTGATTTTGAGTACTGAGGCTAGGGATGAGTTTGATAAACAATTTTAATGACTTAGGTGAGTTATGCAATTAAGAAAGACTGTACCCGATTCTAGTCAGCAATCTAACTCAATGCTCGATGATTCATATGCAGATATAGAGAACCAGTCTTGATTCTCCACAAATCCTAAGATTCCTCACTCACTGGAGGAAAGGTAAAAAACTTTCAATAGTTTCTCTGGCTGGCATTCAGATTTGACCTACTGTTCCAGCTTGTACATGGGATCAATTTCTTTGTGAGGAGTTCCACTTCATGGATGCAGTAAAATAGTAAATCACTGAAAATGGTAGAATTTGGGAGTTTCATCTATGCAGCTAGTCAGAGTGTTGAAACTTGCCTTTCAGAGCTGTATGATCATGACGCAGAGCATGCTGGCTAACTGGAAATGCTTTCCCCTCAGCCAACTCTGCTGATAGCAATTCTTAGAATACTAATGGAGGTGCGTGCTTCTCATGTGAAATAGCAGTATTATGAAAGTCCAACTTGGAAATTCTGTGCATCATGGAACCAGGAAACAAATATATTAGGAAGAAATTGGGATGGCAGAGCATGGATAACAGCAGGGATGGCTGAGCAGTGTTATTCTGTGCTGGGAAAGTTATGAAAGGGTTTTGTCTAGAAAGAATGAGTTGCAGTTTAAAAAGCATGTGAGCACCAGTCATTAGCAAAAGAGAAATAATCAGAAACCCGACAAATTGCAACATAAGATGAGAAAAAATTGATAGATAACCTGGCTTTTAACTCTTTTCTGCCAGTGCAAAAATTGGGTTCACACGTGGTCAAGACTCAACCTGAATTTCAGGCAGTGAATTGACTCTAGGTGTGTTCTACTCATTATTGCTATTTGCCAAATATTCTTGGTTCTCTCCTTTTCCTAGCACATAATAGTATTTTACTTCCTGGTAATCTCGTGGTTTGACAGGAACTCGTGATTAATTATTCAACAATTTGCTTGTGGAAGTGAGGTAAGTCTCTTTTGAGCTAGAGACTTCTATTAGTGAATGACTGTCAATGCTATATGGGATCTAAGACCTATAATAAACTGAGGCACATTGATTACCCTAACTCCCATGTAATAAACTGACCAGAATTAGCCTTTCAAAATAACTTATTTATTATAGAGCTATTTGACATAACAAAAAACTATTCAATACAGAAAGCTATTCAATCTACCAGACTTAAGTTGTTTAGTCTATACAGACAGGTACACATATTCCTTTGGGCTACAAATAAAGGAAACACAGTGCCTTAACCTCTAAGCTTTGTTCCTCCACACCCCCCACGGCACCAGCTCCAACCCTCAACCAGTGGTACATAGTTTTCTGATAGGTATAGAAGCTCTCTCTTTCTCTGGTAGCTGCCTACACTGTCATTGTGGATTGAATTCAATATGAGTGATATCCAGAGATTTGGGTTCTTTCAAATGTTAGAAGAGTGAGGGAACAGCTCACTCTTCAGCTCTGCAGTAGGAACAAAAGCCATCAAGATACGGAAGTTCAAGGTTTATTTGTGTAACGAGAATTTCCGTTTCTGAGATTGGGTCCTCTAGGATTGGTGGTGTTTATTCCTTGCTGTGATTGGCTATGTGCAAAATAAGTTACTGTGATGTATTGATCCTAGATGTAATTCATGTACATACATGGGCTTTTCAACCCCATCCATTTGGTGGTAGATTTTACAGATAATCAATTAGACAATACTCATATGTTGATTCTATGGCCACACCTGGAACTTAATGTGCATTTTAGACACACGTGCACACGGAAAGTACTTTCAGAGTTCTGTTCCCTCTGGTATGATGACTGCCAAGGCTCAAGAGCGTGGCAGCTCCATCAGCTTTGGTCCTTGATTGATTATAACTAAAGATTTCTTTCTTTAATAATCAGCAAGATGTAGATAAAAGAAAAAACATTAAACCTGGAATTACTGGTTTGGACTGTACTCTTGGTTTTGTTATTTACTTGCTATGTCACCATAGGAAAACAAATCTTTCTCTTTGAGTTTTGATTCCCTTATCTTTAAAATAAGGCTAATAATGCCAACCAAACTGAAGGTTATGGAGAACAAATGAGGTAAAATAAAAAAAGCTATTCTACAGATGGACAGTAATTCATGATATGAGAAACGGTAGATTTAACACTTTCTATTGAAAGTTTTCTAAATTCTCTTTTAACATAAAACCCCAATATGACTAGAAGCATTTGAATAGGGGTAAAGTCAAGGCAGGCTCAAGGATGGTCCTTAGCTTTCCAATGTAGATGGTGCTGTCATCAACTGAAATAGAGATTATGGAAGGAGGAGAAAGTTTGCGTTCTGTTGTTGTCTCAGAGAATAAAGTAATTTGCATGACTAATTTAGAAAAATGTGGCTAACTTTTTCTTAAACTTCTCTACGTAGACTTTAGGAATAGAATTTCCCATTTGCACATTAGGAGTTGATCAATCTCCTTTCCTTTCCCAATACATAAATGCAGTTATTAACTTCATGCACATCTAAATGCAGTAGAATACGCTCTCCGAGCCTTATCAATCCTTCTACTATAATTCCTTAGAATTGCTCACCACTCTTTCTCTCTGTCAATAAGGTTGGAGTTTAATTCCCAGACACTATATTTTGCCACACCTTCCTTTATCTCCCTCAAGGCTGCATAGCAAAAGTGTAGGCTGTTTTGATACTACTAGATTTCTATTTTTATGTTTATTCTTGGCTTTAGGAGAAGGTGATCCTTTGAGTAGGAATCAGTTTGTGTCCATTGGTGCTGGGTTTGTCAGATGTATGACTGTTCTTTCTCTTCTATTTCACCCGTCACAGCATAATGGCTATCACTCTTGCCCACCTTGAAATTTGAGCAGTACATAGGCCATAGTCTATTAATCATTTGACTTTGTAACTCTGAAGTAACATTTTAATGAGCATTTAGATAGGGTTTGCATTTTGTTAACAGAAAGAATGGGAGCTCTTCATTCATTCATCGAACAATTATAGTTTACTTACTAAATATTCTCAGTATAGGAGGTCTCCAAGGAAAAATAAAATATGTCAAATTGCCCCTCAATTAATTTATAGTCTCATTGAAGAAAAAGGAATGCATCCATTAACCATTTTAGTTTTGCTTTTCTAAAATATTTCAATTCCCTTTTGTTTTTACCTTCAAATAAAATGTTTTTGGCAACTCCCTAATACATTTGGGCTGTGTAGAGAGTCAATCTAAATACAAAATAAGATTTCAGTGAAGCATTTCTTTTTTGTGACTAAGTGGCATTTATTAGCAGGAATGCAAGTTAACATTTAAATACAAAATTTTGAATTCAACAATAATTACTAAATTGGTTTTCTTTTTTATCATTTGAAGATAAAACCAATCCTACGGGATACCACCAGGGACTGGCGTCTAGTTTTGGTTAAAATGTTAAAGTTTGCTTTTGAATAACTGAGAGAAAGTAAGATGTTAACATATCCTTCTCGGGGAAGTATTTTTAACAGCAATTTTTAAAGTAGAAATTCCCAATAATTTTCTTAAATTTTTACTTGATTTTGTTTAGATAGTAATCTAATTTAAAATGTTTGCCAATCTAATTTGTGGATAAGAAAAATTATACTCATATAGCTTCTTACGTTCATAATGCCAATAGGTATACAAATGAATAACTGAGGGAATTGACAAAGAATTCAAAGGAAAAGAACCACTTGAATTTATTAATTATGTTTCTCACTGAAAATTGCTTCAGTTCTCAACTTAATTGTCCCATGGAGACCTATCCTTTATTGCCTTTACACATACCAAACGCACACACACACACACACACACACCATGCGCATCTACACATTTTAATTTAGTCCAATAGGAAACATTCACCTAAAGCTTTGTTTGATTTCCATACTTTTAAAAACCTCCTCAGATCCATTTCCCTGCTGTCCTATTTTCCTTCAGCTCCATCCTGAAGAAAGCCTCTCTCTGTGATTTGAAACATTTCCCAGTGTCTGCTGCACTGGCTAATTTTTCATCTTATTAATACCAATAATATGATGCAGTTGAGCACTCTGCAGTGTTTTGATAAGATTCCATGGGGGTCTAGCCTTTTCCAGCTATATAAAAATGTTCAAAAAAGAACGCATGAAGGCGAAAATATATGCCCTGCTGACCATTTGTACCAAAGGAGATTAGAACACACGTGGAAGTCTGTTCTATAGAAGTATTTTCTGAAGACAAGAGCCATAGAGAGGGCTTCATTAACTTCCAAACACTTCAAAATAAAAAACGAGAGGAACGTGTCTTGGAAAGACTAGACAAGACATCACACTAAAAGGCATACGCATTATGATAAGTAAAGGGGGATGTTTGATTTTGAGAGTATTGATTTCAATTTCTGTTTCAATAATATGAGAAAAAGTGGTAGTTCCAAGAGGGAAAATAAAGCGTTATACTTTTATCAGACATTGGCCACTTTGGGCTTACTTACTCATACCTTCTAGCTCCCTCAGTCTCAACACCAAAAAGGGAAGACAAATCCCACTGATTTTACAGTATAGTGAACAAAAAAAAAGGATTTATTTGATTCATCCTAAAATTTCAGGAAAAAGAATAACTGTAACGATTTAAGCATGCTACCTTTTGCAGATATGATCCATATGGGAAATTATAGTGAGCCTAGGAGCTTATACAGGTTTCAGGAAATTGTGAAATTTTGGTATACCTTAATATATCAGGAGCAGGGGCCGGCCCAGTGGCGCAGCAGTTCAGTTCACATGTTCTGCTTTTTGGTGGCCCAGGGTTCACTGGTTCGGATCCCGGGTGCGGACATGGCACCGCTTGGCAAGCCATACTGTGGTAGGCATCCCACATATAAAGTAGAAGAAGATGGGCACGGATGTTAGCTCATGGCCAGTCTTCCTCAGCAAAAAAAGAGGAGGACTGGCAGTAGTTAGCTCAGGGCTAATCTTCCTCAAAAAAAAAAAAAAAAAAAAAATATATGTATATATCAGGAGCAATTTAGCAATTCCGACTAAGGGTTAAATTTCTAATTTGCCTTTGACAGGTAAAGCTATTAGCTATTTGATGAGTAATTTTTTTAAATGTGTTAGAAGATGTGAGTTCAACAATTAATAATTTTTATTAACATTTTTTCATAGACGAATAATATCACAGCTATAGAGAAGAAAAATATTCTGTTTCCTACCACATTTGCCAGGACAAAGGATATTATGAAATCTCTGCCCCAGGAGCTAGCTGAAAGTCATTTCTCATGTCCCCATTTTGGCTACATCTTATACTAAGTGAGGTAAATAAAAGATATTATGATCCAAATAGCAAAAATAACCAAATAAATGAAAACAACAAAAAAACCTCAAAAATTCTGAGGACCAATTAAATGACTATATTGAGCCAAGTCAATTTTTTTACTATTATTTTAACCCAAATGGCTAAATTTTAGTTCTTAACTTGTGGCAGAGTTTCTGAATGTGCTGGGAAGGATTTGATCACTATCCCAACTATCCATACATCAAAGGGGCCTCTGAATGTATGTCTTGTGTACATCTGCTGGCACTGTATGTACCAGAGATTTTGTTGCATGCAAAAGGTTTGCCACAAAGTCATTCAAAGTTTATTCAAACTTCCTTTTCACTATTAGTGGAAATTAATTACATCATACTGTTAATATAGTTGATAATTCGATCTAAAAGCTATATACAAAATTTTCTTAATAAAAGGGAATTCTTTCTTTAAACTTACTCAGCCAAACTTTGAATGGATTTGCTTCATTCTAATGCAAGAAATAAAGACGTGGCAAAAATTAATTATTTGAAGTTGTTACCTGTTCCCTTTTAACATGTTAGATGAATTCTGACAATGGAGAAATTCAGAGTTGTAATTTAGTTATGTGAAATATTAAGGACAATGTTTCTCAAGAATCTTCGTATAAAATCAAAACACAATACAATCTTAATATTCTCTCTTATGATGGAAGCCTAGATCAAGTGGTTTGGGTATGAAAAACAGTATCGATAATTTTGATAACTGTGCCTTTTCTACCCCTCAGTTCTTGGTCTATTATCGTGGGGCAAAATCAGCGTCCATATTCAAATCACTCCACCTGCTACTGTTTGCCAATGGATTGAATAAAAGAAAAGAAAATGTGACAATTAAAGTGGAGAATAGTAATATCTCCGATGATATACCAGTGTGCTAATATCCACTTTTTATTAAGTCCAGCATTTTAATTAAGCTGTTGACATATTGAGATTGTCACTTGGAAGAAAATATATATGAACAGGTAGGTCAAACAGAGGGCCATGGAAATTGCCAGTAGTCATTAGACCACATTGAAAAGACAACTTTTTGGAAACATTATAAATGAAGGAAATAAATCAAATAATTCAACATCTTCCATTAAGCTTTAGGGCTATAAATCTGCTCATAATCATTTAAAACAATTGTGAGCAAAGACTTAAATGCATTATGACAATTAGAGTGTTCTTTAAAAATGTAGAATCAGACAATCTTGACAGCTGCTTTACATAAACTATTAAGACACTTAAGTTGCAAGTATTCCCAAAAGAAGAAGAAGAATTAATATTTGGTGGAGTTGCATGCAAGATGGAAGCCCTCTGCACCACCTGAAGGATTCAAGGTGGGGTTAGCCCTTCTAATCTCTGACTGTATCTACAAAAGCTAAGTGAAGTGGAGAAGTAAAGCAATTATCCTGATTAACCAAGCAAAAAGTATTTCTCTGTAAGTCAGAAACACACAATTGTTGAGGCATGAATTATCCAGATTGACTAAACTATCTATGTTGATTGAATTAATCAACTAACACTCTGCTACCTTATCTTGTTTGTATAGACAATGATAAAAAGCAAGGTAATATTGTGAAGTACATCTAATCTCAAACTCTGTACCTATATCTCTCTTCAGAACACAGGACTGAAGGAAAAGGTTATTCCAGGAGACCAAGCACACATTAGAATAAGATGAAAGAAAATTCCAATACCTTGAAATGAGACTACCATAGCCCTAATGATCACATAGTCTCCATAAGCACCCCAGGCCAGAAAAAATAACAAGAGGAAGGCTAGATCATTGATAATCCAGTGATACATATCTCATTTCAACCCCAGAAACCTCACAGTTGTGTAGGGGAGCTTGACTAAATAAAGTATTCAGAGAGGTGAGTAGATAAAATAAATTTGTTTTTAATAGGAGACACTAAAATTAAACAAGTATTTGAGATAGAGGGAGATCTATTTTAGGACAGTCGGTGAAGTCTGACAAGATGTATTAGGTACCTATTTCTGCATTAGTGGCTTAAAACAACACATGTTTATTATCTCACAGTTTCTCTATGTCTGGAGTCTTCTATCAGCTTAGCTTGATCCTCTGCTTTGGGGTTTTTCAAAGGATTGTAATCAAGGTATCTACTACAGCTAAGTTGTCATCTAAAGGCTCGACTGGGGAAGGATTCTCTTCCAACCTCAGTTATATTGTTGTTGGTAAGATTCAGTTCTGTTTGGGTCATTACAATGAGGACTTCAGTAGATGGCTATTGGTCAGGGGCTGCCTCAGGTCCTTGCCACAGGGACTTGCCAACATGACTACTTGCTTCATCAAAGACAGCAAGAGTGAGAGCGTTCTAGGAAGATGGAGGTCAGAATCTTTTTAATCTAATGATGGAAGTGACATCACCTCTAGCTTGAGATATACTATTGGTTAGAATAAAGTTACTAAAGGAAAGGATGAAGGCCCCAAGTGGAAAATCCTGTAAGAGTTCAAGAAACTGAAATAATACAGAATAACTAAAATATTATGAAGGATAGAAAGAGTGTTAAAAGTTGAACTTCAGTTGCTCAGGTAAGTCCTCATAGGCTATGCTAAGTAGTTTAATTGTGTTCTAAGTGTTAGGAAATTTATTCATGGTTCTTTCGCAGGGGAGTCACAAGATTTCATTTATTCTCTAAGCAGATAACTAAGCCTATTGTGTGGAGAATGGAAAGGATGTTGCAGTAGTGGTGATGATGAGATGATAATAGAGGCAAAATAATTGAAAGTGCTCTGGACTGACATGGTAACAATGGCAATAGAGGAAAGAGCACATTCAAGATATATTTTAGAGGTATAACCAACATGGCTTGAATATGGAGACTGAGAAAAGGGGAGAATTTAATTATTATTAAGTTCCTGGCTTAAACAACAGGGTTGGGGGGCATGATTGTACCATTTACTGAGATAAACAAGACTGTGGAGTGGGAATGGGAAAACAATTTGAATAGAAAAAAATAAGTTCAATTTTGGACATGTTAAATTTGAGATGTCTGTGAGACTTGAAGTGGAGATATCAAGTGGAAACAAAAGTCTGTAGCTCAGGGAAAAGATTGGGCTGAATATTTAATTACATGAAATTAATGAAGTTTGGACATAAGCAAACACTCTAGACGATAATGCACTAATAAAGGAAAAGATATTTAGGTTTGATCCCCAGGTCTTCCATCAAATAATTGTCTGTGTTTAGGCAAGCCACGTTATCACTTTAACCCTGTTTGTCAGTTATAAATGCATGTATGATTTTACTTTTGTGAAATGTGAAGCATATAATGTCTCCAGAGAATTATTGTTCAGTTAGCTATGTGACCTTGGTCAAATCACATAGCCTTTCTGAAGCCCAGTTCCCTCCCCTGAAACATGAACAGGTAGCACCTATGAGATGGGAGGTCCCTTCCAGTTTCAAAATTCCGAATCTATGGTTGAACTATAGTGTATGTTTGGAGTTACACAGACTGATGTCCTATTTTACAAGAATATTTCAAAATGATTCAGGACTAAAACAATTTCTAATGTTAAAAATGAACGTTTAATTTAGCTTCTTACTGGTGCACTAAATATAGTATAGTATTTATATAGCATAAATATAGTATAAATATAGTCTCTTCAAATATTTTCACATAATCATCATTTTATGGAAAAAAATCAGGACTGAAGTAAATATAATCCATAGGAGTTTTATTGAATTTTTTAGCAATATATATATTCAGCATTAGACAGCAAATATCTACTTCCAAGTTTTTCTTACCATCTTCATGCCCACAATAATACACAATCAGAATATATTTAATAAGTTCTTCAAAAGAAGGTAAGTGAAAAGAAATCATCCGTTTTTCATTTTACATCAGGCCAAAAGAATCCAACCCTTCTATTTAAAAACAAAAATTATTATATTGGCCAAAATTATCCAAATTGGCTATTTTTTTCTTTAGCATTTACCTTTGTTGCTTTCTTTATCAAACCAAGTCTTGATTAGCCCTATTATGATTATAGAGTTAATGTGCCTTTTACCAAAATTAACCTTATTGTAAAATAGACAATCATCCTAACAATATTTGCATATCTGTTTAGTATGAGAAGTTGTGAGTTGAAATGTTCATGACTTTTCAAAAAGCAACAAATTCATTATCCAAGTATTATAATTCACATTGTAATATATAAACATTAGCAACTGCTTAAGCTATTAAGCAAATACTCTGATTTGAATTTAATTTCTCTTTGTTTTTTTCACCACAATGGTTCGTTTTCCACAATGGTTCTTATGTATGGAGATTTTTTCTTAAGCAATTAAAATGCAGTTATTTTTAGGGAAGTGATTATAAAATTTCCACCATGGAATTCCACACTTGTTCTCCCTGAATGACTCCTTAAACGGCTTTTTTTGTTTGTAGTTTCATTATGACAAACAAGATGGAATCTAAAAATTGTCGTTTTCTTATTTCATCTTCCCTCTCCCATGGCAATTTGTTACACTCGTTTGCTAAAGTGATAAAAATTAAATAGATAAGATAGAAATGGCATGCCCCCCACCCCTGCATATTATCATCATTACCATAAAAACATTAGTCTTCGACTTGTAGGAGTTAGGTAACACTAACAGTCTGCCTATGTTACAATTACAATTGGGTTTCTTTGCTTATTTGTAAATCTCACTTTGCTTACATAATTAAAATCCTAAAGCAGCAGCTAAATTTTTTCTAGTCTCCTAACACTGTCAAAACTAGTCTGACCATTACCTTATCATTTCTGCAAAGAAGTGGAGACCATGCAACACAAATTCCCACATTTCTTCTCTTCGCTTCAATACTTCTTCAGCCATCCTTTCTCCTACCTCGTTATCTTCAAAGTACAACAATCTCTTCTTCTTTTTCACTCTGACAGCACTATTTGTCCCAAAGGCTCCATCTTATCCCACTTTCTCCTATTCTGGGCTCCAATGATTACACTTCCTGCTTCTGCTGTCTGGAATGCTTCCTTTTCCTGACGGGTTGGATCCATTCTATACTAAGAACAAAACAACTATAAAGCCATTATTTACATGAATATCCCTTCAGTTTGCTGCCATATCTCTCCCCTTTCCACTATTACCAAATTTCTAGTATTCTACAGCACTCATTAAATCTTCTTATTCTTATAAAATATATATTCTAGGCCAATACTTTACTAAAGCTGACTTTCAAAGACAAGCAAGAAGTGATTGAAATGATTTCTTTCTCTTTCTACACCTTCCTTAATATCTCTATAGGACTTAAAAATATTCATTATAACCTTCTTCTTGAAGTTCTTTCCTCCTTTGGATTCTTATCACTACATTCTCTTGGCTTCCTTCCAATATTTCTGTGTTCTCTTTGCTTGTTATTTTTAATCCTCTTTTCTGATCATTGTAAGCATTTTTCTATCCATTTCATATTACCTCTTCCTTAGCATATTGTCTCTTGATTTTAGATTTCCCCATGGCTTCAGCAATCCCTTCAAGTAAATGACTCCAGAAGTTACGTTTCCATTGCCTATTTCTCTTCCATTGCCAAGGTTGTGCTGCTGCATTTGTAACTTTCCGATAGATGATATGAATGATTTCTGATATCCATGCATCAATAGCTGAAATTGTTACATCTCTCTCTCCCTCATCAAACACATCTTCTCTTAGGACTCCTTATTTTTTTGACAATATCACCATTCTAGTTAACAAGACAAAAAAAAAAAAAATTCTCAGTATCATCTTACATTCTTTTCTTTCATAGCCACTTTTCTCCATATCCAATTGGTGAATATTGATTCTACCTTTTAAAAGTAGCTATCAAATTTCCTCTTTCCTCTTCATTCCCATTGTCACTACCTATTTAGACCATTCTTACCCCTCACCCAGACTATTGCACTTACTATCTTATCTTTACCTTTTTGTCTTTATGAGCCATTTTCTACTCATTTGCCAGAGTAATAACTTCAAATCATAGCTGAATCATGTCACTTCCATACATGGATGTCAAAATAGAAATAATTTAATAAGGTCTTAGGATATAAGTACAAGGTGTGTCAAGGTGAATCATGCGTAGTATTTTTTTGTTCTTTTTGGGCCGTTTTTTCCCCTTCAAGAAGCTTTTGTTGTTGTTTGCCACCATCCTCTCATAGATAGTGTCCTCACTAATGAGACTTTTTCCACATTTTTATAACTTCTAAAATTCTATTTTTAATTTTTTTACCTTCAGAGCTATTTCAATATTCACTCCCTAACCCAAAATAGGCCCTGGGAGTAGCTAAGTATATAACAAAATAATTAGATGGGTTCATTAGCCAAATTGATGATTCTGCAATTTAATAGCAAAAACACTAATGGATGCTTTGAATTTACCTTTTTTTCTCTTTTACTTGACCAAACATTTAGCAGCTTAAAACTACCAGTGCCACATTATATCTCCTTGTGCAGAGTGGGGTCAGATACCCCTTCATCATCTCCATGCTGGAAGCAAAGTCTTCAAGGAATACTACTCCCTTGTTTCTGCTACCTGAGCATCAAAGGATCAAAGAGACATCCTAGACAATATGTAGCAAACTAATGTTTTCGTATCTCAAAACCGACTATTGATATTTAGCAAACTGCAATGATAAATGCAAATATTAATAAGTATTAATAGGAGTAGCCATTAGCCAGGAGTCAGCTAGTCCTATAACTTTCTTCCTTCCTCATTTTCTACCTAATTGCTTTAGTAGAAATTGCATATTAATAATGAAATAAAAATTTTAAAAAACTGAGAAAACTTTTGAAATAAATATGACTGAGAAAGAAGTAATAACCTATACACACAGAGACAGACAGAAAGAAACAGATCTATAAATTAATAAGGAAACAAAGCAAACTACTCAGTAAATGGACGCGAGACATGAATAGACAAGTCACATATATATATATATAAGTCAAAATGACCAATAAATATAGGTAAATAAATTTAATATCAAGATAAATTAAAAACTATAAAAGTAAAATAATAGATTACAATTGTATACTTATGAATTAACAACGTTGAAAAAGAATTTTAATACCAGTATTAGAAGGGGTGTGGAAAAAGAGTGCCTCATACACTGTTGAGAATATCAAAATTGGCACATGTTTTCCAACAGGCAATTTAATGATACAGCTCACTAAACAATAAGAGGCAAAAATATTAATGTATAATGAATATAACCCATGAAAAACTTTTGTAGGAGATCTTTTAGATTAGGTACGTGCTATTTGATAGGAATGTTAAAATCTGTTTTACCAATTATATGAAATATCTTTTCCAGTAATAGTCAATACTCATTTAACCTGTAAGATTCTAACATTTTCATTTCTTAGAATTAAAAAGTAAAATTGCATGCTAGCGGATGATAAATAATTTTTATCAATATTTACTTTCTTTTTCATTAAATTAATAAGAAAAGATTGATTGTAATGTTTACTGAAGTTTTTATACATAATTTTTTCCTAACTATCCCCCAAACCTTAACACTGTAATTCAAAATAGGTGTGTACTTATATTTATGAAAGGAATATCATATATTTTATCATGCTTCACTTTCTAAATAACTGATAGTTTTAGCTTCATATAACATTAGGTTATTAAAAATCTAAAGAGAGAGGAATTCCAAGATGGCGCCGTGAGTAGTCCTCTTTGTCTCTCGCCCTTCGAGTCTACAATTATTTGGACACTTATCGCTTGACAAAGGATATCCAGACAGCATCTCAGGACGTCTGAGACACCCACGCGACTATACATCGGAAGGCGGATGGACTTTCCTCCAGGAGGATGGGGAAATAGGTGAAAACTCTCCGACCCCGACGGGCAGCCTAGTACCCGCAAGCGGCTTTCTTCCAACGGACGCCCCCAGAGGATCCACACACATCTAGGGCAGGAGCGAGAACACAACAGAGGAGCGACGGTGGAAACAGGTGACCAGAACCCTACCTAAACCCCCCGCAATTACTCCTAAACGCAGAGAGAAACTTTGGAGTTGCACACCTGAGCCCGCGGGGAGAGTCTCTCCCCGCCATTGGTGGGGAGACCCAGCCTGGTGCTCGGGGCGACCGGAGGGTCCCAGAGAGAGACACGGAGGGCACGGAGGTCTCCCAGCTGCCGTTGCCTGCCCCGTGGGACTAGGGGTTGCCGGAGATCTCGGAGAGGACTGGGGCGGGGGAACTTTCAAAGGCCGGTTCGGGCGACCCGGAGGGGAAGCGCCGGAGCTCCGCCAGGCAGCAGACAAAACTCTCTGTCTGCCGGTAGCAGAGGGGCCACGCTGAGCATTCAGAGCTCCCGGCAGAGGCCCGGAGAGAAGCCCAGAGGGCGGGGCGACCCCCAGCTGCCGTTGCCCGCCCGGTGAGGCTAGGGATTGCCGGAGATCTCGGAGAGGACTGGGGCTGGAGAGAGTTCCAGAGACCCAGCTTAGTAGCCTAGGGGGAAACCCTACAGGCTCACAGAAGCCTTAGGGAAAGCCTCTGCACAGCACCAGTAGAAGGCACCCAGCCGCCAGCCACAAGGCTGGAAGACCCCAGGGCAAAAGCAGCATAGCTAGGTGTACTAACCACAGACTGTAGAAGATGCCAATAGCTCTCCTGCGACCCATAGAGGACAAGTGAGATTTGGTGGGTGCCGACAGCAACGGAGCGACAAATATAAGTGATCCCACCCCTGGCCGCTGGAAAAGCCCATAACACCGTTGCAGACCCCAAGGAGAGAGCGCATCTAGGTGGGCAACAACAGTAGGCACCTGCAGCCTGAAGCCCCCCGTGACGGCCCCCACGGCAGAGGAGGGAATCCAAAGGGCCACTGTGGCTACGAAGAGGGGCCCAGGCCCAGTTAGCAACTACAGACAGGGTTCCTGGTTGGTGAAGTATAAACAGCTGCTCCCCGCACCGCAGCAGCTGAAACAAGTGAAAGGAGCAACTAAACTCTATCTCCATGCGGAGGCACAAATCAACATCATCAAGCAATATGAAAAAATACATTAAATCTCCAGAACAGAAAGAAAGTAACAAATACACAGAAAACAATCCCAAAGAAAATGAGATATATAACCTAAATGATGATGACTTCAAAACAGCCATCATTAAAATTCTCAATGAGTTAAGAGAGAATTCTGACCGACAACTCAACGAGTTCAGGAGCTATGTCACAAAAGAGTTTGATACGATAAAGAAGAACCAAACAGAAATATTGGAAATGAAGAACACAATAGAGGAGATTAAGAAAAATCTAGATGCTCTGAACAGCAGGGCCGATAATATGGAGGAAAGAATTAGCAATTTGGAAGATGGCAATATAGAATTGTTGCAGGCAGAGGAGGAGAGAGAAGCAAGACTTAAAAGAAATGAAGAAACTCTCCGAGAATTATCAGACACAATTAGGAGATGCAACGTAAGGATTATAGGTATACCAGAGGGAGAAGAGAAGGAGAAAGGGGCAGAAAATCTATTCAAAGAAATAATGGCTGAGAACTTCCCAAATCTGGTGAGGGAGATGGATCTTCAGGTGACAGAAGCCAATAGATCTCCAAACTTTATCAATGCAAGAAGACCAACTCCACGGCATATAGTAGTGAAGCTAGCAAAAGTCAACGACAAGGAGAAAATATTAAGGACAGCCAGGCAAAAGAAACTAACCTACAAAGGAACCCCCATCAGGCTATCAGCAGATTTCTCAGCAGAAACTTTACAGGCTAGAAGAGAGTGGAATGATATATTCAAAAATCTGAAGGACAAAAACCTACAGCCGAGAATTCTCTACCCAGCAAAAATATCCTTCAAATACGATGGAGAAATAAAACTTTCCCAGATAAACAAAAATTAAGGGAGTTCATTGCCACAAAACCTCCTCTTCAGGAAATCCTCAGGAAAACCCTCATTCCTGAAAAATCCAAAAAAGGAAAGGGGCTACAAAACCAAGAGCAGAGGAGATAAGTAGAAGGACAACAACAGAGAGTAGCAGCTCTACATCAGAACAGATTAAACCATGGGACGAGAAACAAAGGAAACTGAAGAAAACCGGAAAACAAGACACAAAATGGTAGTGGTAGGCCCCCACGTCTCAATAATCACTCTAAATGTAAATGGATTGAACTCCCCAATCAAAAGACACAGAGTGGCAGGGTGGATCAAAGAACAAGATCCAACAATATGCTGCCTCCAGGAAACACACCTCAGCCCCAAAGACAAACACAGACTCAGAGTGAAGGGATGGAGAACAATACTCCAAGCTAATAATGAACAAAAGAAAGCAGGTGTCGCTATACTAATATCAGACAAGGTAGATTTCAAAGCAAAACAGATAAAGAAAGACAAAGAGGGACAGTATATAATGATAAAAGGGACTCTCCACCAAGAAGACATAACACTTATAAATATATACGCACCCAACACAGGAGCACCAAAATTTGTAAAGCAACTCTTAATAGAACTAAAAGAAGACATCAACAACAATACAATAATAGTAGGGGACCTCAACACACCATTAACACCAATGGACAGAACATCCAGACAGAAAATCAACAAGGAAATAATAGAATTAAATGAAAAATTAGACCAGATGGACTTAATAGATATATATAGAACACTTCATCCAAAAACAGCAGGTTACACATTCTTCTCAAGTGCACATGGAACATTCTCAAGGATTGACCATATTTTGGGAACCAAAGCAAACATCAATAAATACAAGAGAGTTGAAATAATATCAAGCATCTTTTCTGATCATAACGCTATTAAACTAGAAATCAACTACAAGAAAAAAGCAGAGAAAGGTGCAAAAATGTGGAGACTAAACAACACGCTTCTCAACAAACAATGGATCATTGAAGAAATTAAAGAAGAAATCAAATATTATCTGGAGACAAATGAAAATGAGAACACGACATACCAAATCATTTGGGATGCAGCAAAAGCAGTCCTAAGAGGGAAATTCATCGCAATACAGGCTCACCTCACTAAACAAGAAAAAGCTCACGTAAGCAACCTCAAACGACACCTAACAGAACTAGAAAAAGAAGAACAAACAAGGCCCAGAGTCAGTAGAAGGAGGGAAATAATAAAAATAAGAGCAGAAATAAACGATATTGAAACAAAAAAGACAATAGAAAGGATCAATGAAACAAAGAGTTGGTTCTTCGAAAGAATTAACAAAATTGACAAACCCCTAGCCAGACTCACCAAGAAAAGAAGAGAGAAATCGCAAATTAATAAAATCAGGAATGACAGAGGAGAAATCACAACAGATACCAATGAAATACAAGAGATCATAAGAGAATACTATGAAAAACTATATGCCAACAAATTGAACAACCTGGAAGAAATGGACAAATTCCTAGACTCCTACAATCTCCCCAAACTGAATCAGGAAGAAATGGAGAATCTGAATAGACCAATCACAAGTAAGGAAATAGAAACGGTAATCAAAAACCTCCCCAAAAACAAGAGTCCAGGACCAGACGGCTTCTCTGGAGAATTCTACCAAACATTCAAAGAAGACTTAATACCTATTCTCCTCAAACTGTTCCAGAAAATTGAGAAAGATGGAGAACTCCCTAACACATTCTATGAAGCCAACATCACTCTGATCCCCAAACCTGACAAGGACAACACAAAGAAGGAGAACTACAGGCCGATATCACTGATGAACATAGATGCAAAAATCCTCAACAAAATTTTGGCAAACCGATTACAGCAATACATCAAAAAGATTATACACCATGATCAAGTGGGATTTATACCAGGGACACAGGGATGGTTCAACATCCGCAAGTCAATCAACGTGATACACTACATCAACAAAATGAAAACCAAAAACCACATGATCATCTCAATAGATGCAGAGAAAGCATTCGACAAGATCCAACACCCATTTATGATAAAAACCCTCAGTAAAATGGGTATAGAAGGAAAGTACCTCAACATAATAAAGGCCATATATGATAGACCCACAGCCAACATCATACTCAATGGACAAAAGCTGAAAGCCATCCCTCTGAGGACAGGAACAAGACAAGGGTGCCCACTGTCACCACTCCTATTCAACATAGTTCTGGAGGTGCTGGCCAGAGCAATTCGGCAGGAAAAAGAAATAAAAGGAATCCAAATAGGTAACGAAGAAGTAAAACTCTCGTTGTTTGCAGACGACATGATCTTATACATAGAAAACCCCAAAGAATCCACAGAAAAACTATTAGAAATAATCAACAACTACAGCAAAGTAGCAGGGTATAAAATTAACGTGCATAAATCAGTAGCATTTCTATACACTAACAATAAACTAACAGAAAAAGAACTCAAGAACTCTATCCCATTCACAATCGCAACGAAAAGAATAAAATACCTTGGGATAAACTTAACCAAGGAAGTGAAGGATCTATACAATGAAAACTACAAGACTTTCTTGAAAGAAATAGGCGATGACATAAAGAGATGGAAAAACATTCCTTGCACATGGATTGGAAGAATAAACATAGTTAAAATGTCCATACTACCTAAAGCAATATACAGATTCAATGCTATCCCAATCAGAATCCCAAGAACATTCTTCACAGAAATTGAACAAACAATCCTAAAATTCATATGGGGCAACAAAAGACCGCGAATTGCTAAAGCAATCCTGAGCAAGAAAAACAAAGCCGGCGGAATCACAATCCCCGATTTCAAAACATACTACAAAGCTACAGTGATCAAAACAGCATGCTACTGGTACAAAAACAGGTCCACAGATCAATGGAACAGAATTGAAAGCCCAGAGATAAAACCACACATCTATGGACAGCTAATCTTCGACAAAGGAGCAGAGGGCCTACAATGGAGAAAAGAAAGTCTCTTCAACAAATGGTGCTGGGAAAACTGGACAGCCACATGCAAAAGATTGAAAATTGACCATTCTTTTTCACCACACACCAAAATAAACTCAAAATGGATCAAAGACCTAAAGATTAAGCCTGAGACAATAAGTCTTTTGGAAGAGAATATAGGCAGTACACTCTTTGACATCAGTTTCAAAAGAATCTTTTCGGACACTGTAACTCCTCAGTTGAGGGAAACAATAGAAAGAATAAACAAATGGGACTTCATCAGACTAAAGAGCTTCTTCAAGGCAAGGGAAAACAGGATTGAAACAAAAAAACAGCTCAGTAATTGGGAAAAAATATTTACAAGTCACTTATCCGACAAAGGGTTAATCTCCATAATATACAAAGAACTCACACTGCTTAACAACAAAAAAACAAACAACCCGATCAAAAAATGGGCAGAGGACATGAACAGACATTTCTCAAAAGAAGATATGAATATGGCCAATAGACACATGAAAAGATGTTCATCATCGCTAATCATCAGGGAAATGCAAATCAAAACTACACTAAGATATCACCTTACCCCCGTTAGATTGGCAAAAGCATCCAAAACCAAGAACGACAAATGTTGGAGAGGTTGTGGAGAAAGAGGAACCCTCATACACTGTTGGTGGGAATGCAAACTGGTACAGCCACTATGGAAAACAGTATGGAGATTTCTCAAAAAGTTAAAAATAGAAATACCCTATGACCCAGCCATCCCATTACTGGGTATCTATCCTAAGAACCTGAAATCAGATATCTCAAGAGTCCGTTGCACCCCTATGTTCATCGCAGCATTATTTACAATAGCCAAGACGTGGAACCAGCCTACATGCCCAGAAACTGATGATTGGATAAAGAAGATGTGGTATATATACACAATGGAATACTACTCAGCCATAAAAAAAGACGAAATTGGCCCATTCACAACAATGTGGATGGACCTCGAGGGCATTATGTTAAGCGAAATAAGTCAGTCAGAGAAAGACGAACTCTATATGACTCCACTCATAGGTGGAAATTAGTATATTGAGAAGGAGATCTGATCGGTGGTTACCAGGGAAAAGGGGGGGTGGGGGGAGGGTACGGAGGGGGAAGTGGTGTACCCACAACATGACTAACAAAAATGTACAACTGAAATCTCACAAGGTTGTAATCTATCATAACATTAATAAAAAAAAAAAATAATAAATAAAAAAAAAATAAAAATAAAAATCTAAAGAGAAATAGCAATTAGATGTATACTTGTATACTTGTTTTAAAACTTATAAACATGGTTAGGTTAATTATATTAGATTATATTGATTGTTTTCAGTAATTGATTATATTTATTAGGCACCAGGTATGCTTCTAGGTGTTGAGAATACAAAGATGAACGTTACTTCGCAGTACACGGAGGCCCAGATTCACTTTACACACTATGCTACAATGGGAACAGATGCTCTGATAGACTGATCCATAAATGACAAGCAGTAGGGTATATTGGAGTACATGAGGAAGCCATTTCATCTAAAACTAATCCAGCCTGACCTTGTTTTTCCAAAAGGGCCTGAAGTGGCCTGTTGAGCATGCATTGTACATCTGCTTTAAATATTTACTACTTCCCAAAGACAAGAATGATGCCCTTAAAGATAGGGATGTGCCTTCCCCCATATCAGCATTTCTTTAAGGATAAGCATCTCTCCCTAAACTAAGGATTAATTACTGACCTGCCATGCTCACCTTGTGACCACTGACCTACTGTGTTCACCAATCTGCTGTGCCAGCAAAGCAATCTTGTGACAGTTTAAAAGGGACATTCCTATCATATATGATGTATGCTCTTTGTTCCAAGATGGTATATAACCACTCTGTACATCCCACTTCTTTGGTGCCCTTCCTTCCTTGGGGAAGGAAGGCCCTGGGCTAGTCCTCAGATCTAGCTCATAACAAATTCACTCCAATTTTTATTTATAGATTGATTATGGATTTGTGTCAACATAGACTCATAATAACTATAATTCATATAACATTCCATGTTGGTTTCACACGTATTCTCTCACTTCTCATGATGATCCTCACCAATATGTAAGAAAATAATACTTATAGTAATCAATCACTAAACTGGAGTTCAGAGAGTTCAAGTGATTTTTCTTAATTTCGAAAGCTAGTAAGTGTAAAGGCTGTAATTTTAACCTAGATCTTCAAATTAAGTCACACATACACACACAAATTACATACATGTGTACATAATGAATATTTTATGTATATTCTTAGAAACTGGCTACTTTTCATTTTAATGAGTTACAAAATATTTGGAAGATTAACTATACACTTTACAATCAGATTGCTGTGGAAGATCTTTTCTTTGTATTTTTAGCATGAAATTTTTAAATGTCAATGTGAAATAATTATTTAATGCCTTTAATAGACAGAAATAAATACATGAAGTTATTTTTCTTGTCCTTTCATTTTTTTTTCTACTTTTTTCTCCCCAAATACCTTGAGTACATAGCTGTATATTTTAGTTGTGGGTCTTTCCAGTTGTGGCATGTGGGATGCTGCCTCAACGTGGCCTGACGAGCGGTGCCATGTTTGTGCCCAGGATCCGAACCAGAGAAACCCTGGGCCACCGAAGCAGAGTGCACAAACTTAACCACTCGGCCATGGGGCTGGCCCTCTTGTCCTTTCATTTTTAACATTATATCTTGTGACTCCATTCTGCCTTGAATGTACTCCCATCGTAAAGCCTATAATATTTTCCTTTTATTTGTTTGCTAATCTGTCAGCTCTTTGAGGGTAGGCGCTACCTCATATTAATATTTTTTTCCTATTTTCTAGATTTCTCTCTAACATGTATTATGTGCTCAGAAGCTATTTGTTAAACAATTGAATGGATTCCTCTGACCTTAACATTATTACATACAAGAAACTAAAGGCATAGTGAATTTCATTATGTCTAGTTAATCTTCAAATTACATGCTTTATGAAAGACAAACCTAAAACTTATGTCTGTTGAAAGATTTTTCTTGATTTATTATTGAAACTTTTATTTCCTCTATCATTATGTTCAATAATTTTATCTTCATTTTGTTTTTCACCTGTACTTCTTGGGTAAAATTTTAATTACTACAAATATTTTAAGCATTGGAAAATTATATTAAAATATAATTCATTATAATATAATATTAGTATATATCACAGCCAAATCATGACTTTGAAATAGGCTGACAATTGAAACTGAATTTAGCCTACAAAATCCCCTTGACACCATATTTACAAAGCAGTCACAGTGTAGCTGTGAGCACATTTCTGTGGATTCACATGATATACTCTTTATCTAATTGGCAATTGAAAATACACTTACAAATATAGGTCCTTAGAGATTGTAGTTTTGGAAATCCATTGCAAAATATAACCCTTAATTATCTTCATTGCTATAAAGGCAATCTGATATATGCCAACATATATTTTTCTCAGTAAGTAAAACCTAGAAAAAGTAATTTTATTGACCTTAAAGTAGTATGTATCCATGAGACCAGAAAACAATTATTTTTTTTCAAAGATGTGTTCAGGGAACAGAGAAGAGATTAAATTTAAAACTCCTTTTAAATGGTTCATGGAATGGCATTAATAGCTAGTCCAAAGGGACTTATGCTAATCTACTTTCTTGGCTAAAACTAAGGGTTTAATGAAAGTGATTTCTATAATGGGTGGATAAAACAGAGTTTGTTCTTGCAATGCATTTTGGTTTTTGTAGGAAATACTGCTATAGGTGATGTTACATAATATTATATCTGCTCTCTTATCTATTGTCGTATTTCATAATAAAAGTTAAAAACAAATATATTTACTAACAGAGTCATAAGGAATTCAATTTTTACCTTAAAAAAGTAGTGCACATAGAAATGGGCTAGTTTGTGACGCCCTCTTCTTCTTCTTTAGTGACATATGGGAATTACAAGCCCCACTTCTCAGGCCTCAGAGAAACAATTCTCTCTGTATTTAGTTGCAGAAATAGCGTAAAATCTTAAATAACTGGAATGAAGTTACCTGTTCATATCTACTTCAATTCAGTAAACCTATTGCATACCTTTCTTACTCTCTCGAATTCTGCTCCAGCTCAAGTGACATTCCTTTTATGACTGCACCATGCTGTGCTCTGCTCTACCACAGAATCCCAGCACAAGTGGTTCCCTCTGCCTGGAATTTCTTCACCAATTCTTTGCATAGTTGATTCTCTTCTCTATCTTTGGGTCTCAGATTAAATGTTAGCTCCTCATTAATTTAGACCATTCTACTTTTATTAGTTATTGTCACATTGTCGTTAGCTCTATCATCAAATCTTTAACTTTCCCTCAATAACTCTTCACACTTGATACTCATTTATATATTTGTGTGTTATTGTGTGTTAGTCTCCATATCTCCTTTCTAACCACCCAGGCACTAGTACCATATTTGACACATAGTCGGTGGTTGATAAATGTTTATACATTTGGGGCTGGCCCTGTGGCCGAGTGGTTAAGTTCGTGCGCTCCGCTGCAGGCGGCCCAGTGTTTCGTTGGTTCGAATCCTGGGCGCGGACATGGCACTGCTCATCAGACCATGCTGAGGCAGCATCCCACATGCCACAACTGGAAGGACCCACAACGAAGAATATACAACTATGTACCGGGGGGCATTGCGGAGAAAAAGGAAAAATAAAATCTTTAAAAAAAATATTTATACATTTAAGGACTTGGATTGCTTAAGGCTTCTTTTTTTTGGTGGTATTGTAATTGAGAAGAAAGAATCCAATCCTTAGAAAAAAAAAGATATAGCCCCAAACGCTACATATTGGCCATGCTCAAGAAAGCGTGTGGTTCAGCTCATGTTCCTACACTATGTACACATTATATTTAATGTAATGAGAACTGACTCCTATGATAAAGAACTTCAGATATACAAGATCTGCAGATGAAAAAAATTATTATAATCAGTATACCAGTATAATCAGTATACCCTCCACCTCCAATGCTTCATGTGAACACATCACATTACAAATAGCATTGATCTTTGTTGTAAAGTACTTGACACATAATAGACGTTCAATAAATATTTCCTGGATGATTGCATTAATAAATAAACTGTAAATTTAATGCTGGGAAACAAGCAAATAAGTTTTAGAAAAATTTCTAACCACAAAGATAGAAGCAAAAATTATTTCTGGTTAACTTAGTTGGAAAATGCATTTCATTGCTTCGGTCTCAAAATATATTGTAAATAGAAATAGTATTGTGATTTTCAGTGATGTCTTAGTTATGCTAGCTGTAATAAAATGAATGTAAATTAGAAAATGTGATTCAGTGTCACAAGAAGAAAGTTTCCTCTGTGGTTCAGTGAAAGAATGTGTGTTGAGTCCAATTGAATTCAGTTTGAAACCCACTTCTGGCAATATTGGCTGGGTCCCTGGGCAAGCTACTTCGAGCCTGACAGCCACAATTTGCTCATTTTCCAAATGGGGATAATACCACATCTGGTTTATTTGATTATCTGGAAATGGCTTCAAAATCTCAATAGGTCCTGGATGATTCCCTAGAATATTAAGGCTAGTGACATATGGGAATATTGTCAAGACATGCAAACTAAAAGAATATGGCAGTTTAATGAGAGAATTAATGGATAGTAATTTTATGACAAATACTTGATTTTAAAACTAATGTTTTATCAAAATGATAACAAAGTAATATCATAGTAAATACTAGTTCAAATTAAAACTTCAAATCTCTAAATGAACCAATAAACAACTGCATACTGCAATCATTTTCTGAAGTTCTGGCGCCGCACTTTCGCCATTCCTAAGGAACAGAAGATCAACGCCACTTGTGTGCATGACAATAAAAACTTACATGAAGGGACTTTGAGGATCGCAATAAAGCACTTCCATTCCCTAAAATATCTTTGTCACTGACTGTGGTGTCTCTAATTCCTTGATATTACCAGAAGAAACAAGTAGAGTTCTGTGGTTAAATGCAAATTAAAAAGTGGTAAGACTGGACTATATGAAACTGCTGTTCTATGTCAAAAATAGAGACAAGCTAATATGGTTTGATATTTACATTTAATTCATAATCAGGCATTAACATCCTACATTAAATTATTTATCAGATTATCTACCTAGTATGAAAAGAAGGAATAGTGTCCCTGGATAAGGGAATAAAGAGACGGGAAAGAGAGTTCCAAAACTTCCAGACTTAGGTAAAGAAATTATCTTATAATGGCACCATAATGCAACCACTGAACAAACAGAAAAAATTCAGAATAACTTGGTTTCGGGTGAATTACAAAGAGAAGCAAAAACAACTTAAGACATTTTGAAGAAAAAAGGAATCAAGAAAACATACTCATAGTTTTTTCATATGTTTGTAGGATTAGGCCTTAGCTAGACATGACATTCATGGTGCTGTTCACAACAGATTGATGATTTATCATTGAAGACTTCTGTCACATAAAAAGTGCTAAGGAGAATGCCATGACTTCTTTAGCACCAGGGTATATACATAAAGCTGGTACTTCATACACACACACATACACACAACAGCCCACAGTATTTATGCAAAGAACATGAAATCTGTAATTCAAAAAGATATACACACCCCTATGTTCACTGCAGAATTATTAACAATAGCCAAGACATGGAAGCAACCCCAGTGCCCAAGAAGAGATGAATGAATAAAGAAGATGTGCTATATATACAATGGAATACTACTCTGCCATAAAAAAGACAAAATTATGCCATTTGTGACAACATGGATGCACCTTGAGGGTTTTATGCTGAGCAAAATAAGTCAAGCAGAGAAAGACAAATATTGTATGATTTCACTTATATGTGAAAGATAACACATAGATAAGAGAACAGGTTAGTGGTTACCAGAGGAGAAGGAGATGGGGGCAGGGTGAAAGGGATAAAGGGGCACATAGGTAAGGTGATGGATAAAAACTAGAGTGCTGCTGGTGACAAGATGCAGTCTATAATACAGTGACATACACCTGTAATTTACACAATGCTGTAAGCCAAGATGACCTCAATAAAATAATTTTTTTAAAAAGATCCATAAATCTGATTCAGAAAGAAATGCCAAATTTTGCCCATTGCGTCTTACTAAAAACAGCAAGGTGTAGGTAATATTAATGATTCATATTTTCATCAAAAGAAAAAGTAAATTTAAGTACATTGGAGGTTGGATGCTTTTTTCTTCCTCTTAATTTCCCAGGGCTTCCCTGTTCTGTTTATTGGGGAAAAAAATACAGAACTTTTTTAGTATACATTATTTAAAAAGTGGGTGAAAGTGCTGCTGGACTCAAATGAATCATAACAAAATCAGGGTCACCGAGTGCTAAACGGCCTTCCTCAATTTCGCAACAAAAGTTCTGCTCTGTTTCAGTTCAACACATCATGTATTTTAAAAAAAATGGAAAAAATCCCCAAATGTTGGCAAATGTTTTTATTTTTTCTATGGCTCCCTTTCTTTCTACCCAGCCACGCATCCTTCTGTCTTTCCGCCACTGCCTAATTTGAAGGCTAGAGGGTATACACATCTGCCCCGGGCAAATGCAATCAGGGTTCCCTCCACAAACACAGACTCTCATGACAACCAAACAGAAAGGAAAAAAAAAAAGAGAAGCCAAGGATATTAAATTTCTTCTAGACCCACCACCTGATTCTCATTTGACCCACCGTCTGGGTCGTATTAAACCCACCCTGATTTCTTTTATTCCCAGAGCCTTTTTACCATCTGGGCATTTGGAATTCTAAGGCCTTGTACTTTTCCATGTTACTGAGCAAGAGTTCTAGCAAGGCAAGAGGACATTTGTGAAGCCATTTTATTTCCATCTTTCTTAGGTTATTGGGTTCTTCTGCAGAGGCTATCAACTCGGTCTGTGGGAGGACACCTGTCCACCAGAACGAGCCTGAGACTACTAATTCATTTCACACAGGTCACCAAGCTGATATCAAATAGCAGTAGCTCTTGTTTATTACCAGCTTAGATCAGATTCAAACTGGAGGCTCAAAGCTAAAAGGCTTAACCTCCAGCCCCTTCACCCTGGGTCACTCCCAATCTGTCTCTGGGGCACTTTTAATTAATTGCAGAGTGGAAAGGATTATAAATTCCAGAATTCCCATATACCATCCCTTATAGAAGCCTAACTCACTGACAGCTAGGAAGGTTTTCCATTAACACATATTTGTTCATATGATTGTATCTGCACAAACCAAATTAAGTGGAGACCTGAGGAGACCATTATCTTGAAAATTCAGGCTAAAATACAAATACTTCAACTGAGGTTTGGGAATTTACCTTTTTGAGATTGAAGAAATCTGCCAGATGATGTCCTTCCTTCAAATTTAACTTTGCATGTGCTAGCGCCAAAGGGCAAAGAAAAGTGGAAAGTGCAAGTGATTATCCAGACCATTAAAACCCAGCTGTCCAGTAGTGAGGGAAAAAAATTAGAGAGGAGAAAGTCTAAGCAACTAGATTGATCTACTTCAGTAATTAGCCAAAATCCAATGCTGCCTTTATGGTAGAAACATAGTTAGGACTGTTATAGAGTGGGAAAACAGAATTGCAAGACACTAACCTTGCAAATTTTCTGTATATTTGTTTTCCAACAGAATACTCCAAGGTTAGAAAAAGTTCTAAAACAACTGAATATTCCTTCTGAATCATATACTTCTCTTGGTTATTTCCACGATACTTATGGCTTCGTTTTGAACTGATGAGATCTGGTACTTAGAGTCAGAGAGTTGTACAGAACATAATGAAAAGCCTCTTCTGAAGCCACTTGTGGAAATAGATTACCTGAATTAAGTGTACTAGTGCATGTACCAACCACATAGCTAAGACTGCCCCGTACTAGACTCTTTCACACGATGTTAAATTTCGTCTTCACAGCAATCGTATGTGTGCAGTACCGTTAAGTCTATTTTATAGATAAGGAAACTGAGGCTTATTTATAAGAATATTAATTCTTTGGTATATTTATTAAAAAAAAAAACTAACCATCTGCTATGGATTGAATTATGTCCTCCTCCCTCAAAAAGACATTCTGAAGTCCTAACCCTCAGGATCTGTGTATGTGACCTTCCCTATTTAAAAATAGGGTCTTTGCAGGTTTAGTCAAGTGAATATGATATCATCAGGATGGGCGTTAATCCAATATAACTGATGTCCTTAGAAGAGGGAAGTTTGGACACGGACACAGAAATCCAGGGAGAATGCCGTGTGAAGACAGAGGTAGAGATTGGAGTGGTGCATATACAAGCCAGGGAGAGCCAAGGATTGCTGGCCATCACCAGAAGCTAGGAGAGGGGCCTGGAACAGATTCTCTCTCATGGCTTGCAGAAGGAACCAACCCTGCCAATATCTTGATTTTGGATTTCTAGGCTTCACACTGTGAGAGAACAAATTTCTATTTTTTAAGCCACTCAGTTTGTGTCCTTTGTTATAGCAGCCCCAGGAAACTAATATATTACCTAGTAAAGAGAAAATAAGAGGATAACGAGGTTAATTTTATATATTAAGCAAATTCAGATGATGCTGATATAAATCTCTTTCATGTTTCTTCTGGTAAACATAGCTAGAATCTTTCCAGCAGAAAGAGATGTGTAGCTGGGTTAGAGAGGGGTCCTTATAAAGTTCCATTCTAAAAACTCTGACCATGTAATTCCCTTACTCCAAAAAAAAATCTCAATAAGGGAGGACTCATGACCTGTAGAACAATTTCCTAACTTCTCGACCTGTAAGTGCCTTGCATGGAATAGACTCTTAAAAGATGTCTAATAAATAGACATATAAATTCTCCTTTTCTGGACTCATCTTGCCTTGCTTCTGTTGAGCCATTCCAGCTCTAGAGAATTCCTGGCTATTTGCCCAAACATGCCTTCCTCTTTCTGCCTTTCTTTCCTTTACTCACGCTGGGCCTATCATATTAAAGGACTACCCTTATTTCCTCTTCACTCACCTCAACATATTTAATCCTACTAGGCATTAGGTGTACCTGATCAGCCATTGCTTGTGTTAGTCCTTTACTGATTACTGTGACTTTGGGGTTCTGTTATTCCTCTTCTCCGTGGCAATTTGTGGCTCTCTTGTGGCTTTTCCACAAGAGTTTTGTGCCTACCCATATAGTATTGTGAGTGTTTATCTCCATTACTGTTTCAGAAATCTCTTGGGTCAGGTGGTATTCCTACTCATCTTTTATACACTGCTCTTACCTCCAGCACCTGGCACAAGGCCTTAGAGAGTTGGTCCTCTATGAATATTTGCCGAATTGATTTTAAGTTTGAATTAAGCAGCTCAGGATCTCTTTGATTGAAAAATCACATTGCAGATGGCTTGCTTGTGTTGCTCAATATTGCTGCACCAATGGAGCAATGCATATGCTGCAAATTCTTCGTCATGGTAGGAGCTAGCAAAGGAAAGGTTTTTCATAAAAGATTATCTGCAATCAAAAGCAAGAAGAGAAACAGGCAAATGCTATAGAATTTTTTCCAGTTTATTCTATGTATCTAGGGGCAATTCATTTGTCTGCTTAGCATATCTGCTATATTCCAATGTTCAATTCAAAATAAAGCTAATTTGCATTAGCATAGTGACTTAACTCACTGGTATATTATTACTATGTAAGCAGGTGTACATGCAACTACAAATAAATGCTTGCTGATGGAATCCCAGCAGGGCTTCTGATGAGTTTTCATTTTGTTGAACCTTACCCAGGAAATTACTGTGTAAAAAGCTTTGCTATTAGTTCTTTGCCTGAAATATCGTTTAGCTACACCTGGCCAAATTCATGGCAATTATACTAACTATACCAAGAGGACATTCCAAAATTTTCCTCAGCCTTCTATATTCATTTTCTCAAATTTATTACTGAAATAATAGAAATATACAAATAAACACACATACTCAAATCCCAAAAGACACATATTAAGAAAAACTTAGCACTTAAAAGTTAAAAAAAAACTTATAAAAAGAGGATAATGTAAGTCAATTTTACCTTAAAATAGAATCCACATTAGAAGTTATCAACTACAGGCTTCAAGCTACTGTTTGCTAATAACATGTACAGCATAAATGTAATGAATCTCAATTGTAACCCTAAACATTCTAAAATGGAGATAAAATAAACTGTTTTACTGCATTATGTAATACATTAAAAAGCTGACAATGAAAACTTGCACTCTTGGTGTCACTATACATGACCATATATATAATCAAACTTTTACCATAATAAGTTACATGATGTGATTAACCCCACCATATATTCATAGCTGGGTAATAATGAATTTCGTTGTACTTATTAAAATTCATCAGTAGGTTTTGGCTTTAAAAATATTTTAGTCAAAAAATATTCACGGGGCTGGCCCTGTGGCTGAGTGGTTAAGTTCGCGCGCTCCGCTGCAGGCGGCCCAGTGTTTCTTTGGTTCGAATCCTGGGCGCGGACATGGCACTGCTCATCAAACCATGCTGAGGCAGCGTCCCACATGCCACAACTAGAAGGACCCACAACGAAAAATATACAACTATGTACCGGGGGGCTTTGGGGAGAAAAAGGAAAAAACAATTCACCATGCCTTTCCTTTACATGAAGTTTTTTGGGAAAGGATCAGTTACAAAGAATATAAGATAGTCTGTAATTTCAAAATTTTCCCTTTATTTTGAAATGAGAAATGAGAGAAATATTCACATGAAAGAAGATAATCAGAAATGTAGGACAATTTATGCCAAATGCCAAATTGCTTGCTACAGACGGTCAGTGCTATAGACAGTCAATGGTGGAGTGAGGTTGCCATGAGAGGAAGAGGTTGGGGATGTGTCCATAAGACAGAGTGACCATACATCCTGATATGAATGGAAGAATTCTAATTTGTGTCTACACTCCTGGTGCAATAATTAATATGACCCACTTTCACTCTCAAAAATGTTTTGATTTAAATGATAATTATATGTTCATTCTACCACGGGAATAAATGGGCATGTGTTGTCTTGAAAGAAAGGTAAAATTCAAATAAGCAGAAGTGAGGGTTTCTGGAAATCTAAGACAGGTGAATAATACATGCAAAGGAACAAAAATGAAGCATAGAAATCAATAGGCTGGATGAAGTAGCATTTTGTGCAATAATACCTTCTCTTACTGTGAACTTCAAATAAAGTTTGCATTGGAGATTTACCCTTCCCCATGCTGTCCTCCTACCTTTCTTCTGAGAGAATGATAGGGTTTTTGCAACAATAGAGTGTGTTTTAGGGAGTGTTACTCTACTCTGATTATGTGGCAGGAAGAGGAATCATCTGGGGCCACACCGTAATCCCACACAATATTAAGTATCTCCTGTCAAGGTTGCCAGGTTAAACGAACAAAACAACAAAACAAAACCAAGATGTCCAGTTAAATTTGAATTTTGTGTAATCAATGAATAATTTTTTAGTATAAGAATGTCTAAAATATTGCATGAGATATGGTGCAAAAATACTTTTTTAGTATGTCCCAATTATTGCGTGAAATATACTTAGATTAAAAAACAATTAGCTATTTGTCTGAAATTCAAATTTGACTAGGTATTCTGTATTTTGTCTGGCACCTGTATTACTGCCTCATTTCAACCTTCAGGCATTTCCCTTGACTGTTTCTAGGGTTGACAAACTCTCCAATCCCTGGCTTGGAAGACCAGCTTCCTTCACTTTCAAAGATAATTTCTGTTTGAGCCAGCCCTGATGGCCTAGTGGTTAAAGTTTAGCACTTTCACTGCTTCAGCAGCCCTGCTTCAAACCCTAGTTGTGGAACCACACCACCCATCTGTCGGTTGCCATGCTGTGGCAGTGGCTCCCATAGAAGAATTGGAAGTACTTGCAACTATGACACACAACTGTGCACTGGGGCTTTGGAGAGGAAAAAAAAAGAGGAAGATTGGCAACAGATGTTAGCTCAGGGTGAATCTTTCCCTGCAAAAAAACAAAAGAGATAATTTCAGTTTTGGGTTTAGGAAGTTTATATGAGTACTTTTACTATTGTTATTGGTACCTTTCTCAGACCTTCGTTTATTTATTATATGTTATGAGTTAAAACTCAAATCTCAATTTCTAGTTTATATTAGTCCTCTGAGGAGGCTAACAAGAAAGGTACTTAATGATCTCCTAATGTGAGTTCAATAAATACTCTTTTTCTCGTCATGGGCAACTGTAAAACTTAAGGAAATGTGCACAACTGGATTAAATTACATAATATTTCCTGAACTCTTACATTTCTCACCTCCCTTTCACAGTGACCCTGAGAGGTATTCTCCTCATTATATAAGTGAGGAAAGAGGCTCAGGGAAGTTTTGAGATACACTTCAAAGTCCCCAGCACTAGTTAGTGGTAACGGTATTAACTTTTGAACCCAGAGCCCATGATGACAAATTTAGCCAATTCATTTATACTATAATATAGTTGTCTCCAAGGGGGCAATGACCATTCCTTGTCATTACTCTTAAATGGCTCTCAAAATTTCCTGAGATGCAAATGTGTTGTTGCTTTCTGATTAAATATGTGAATAGTCTCCTCACGTCATTTCTCTTTGGATTAATACTGTAATAATAAAAATAGCAGAGACAATATGTAACACATGTCAAGCACTGTACTAGCATGTTACATTTTCTGTATTACTCAGTGTTATTAAACTGTCATTGAAAGATTTTATTCAGTAATCAAGAATTCGTTAAGCCTCTTGAACCCTGAAAAATGACATTATAGTTTACAATCTGCTGACACATGGACATAATCTTTTGACAGACACTACGGGAGATAAACTTTTACATCTTAATATTATCAATTTGATGGACATATGGTGCTACATCAAGGAACAGGCTTTGAAGCCTGAAAAGGAACAGCTCTTGGCAACAGAAAAAAAGATAAATTCTCTGTGAGTAAAAATCAATACTAAAAAATATTCAAATGTTGAATCATCAAGCTTTCTATTGGCAGTTATAGATATTTATAAGAAATTATTTTCATGTTGTAGTTAATAGAAAGGGATCCTAGAAACTCGATGAAGAAATAGCAAATAGCGAGTGATCCAAGAAATTGCTAAAAACTTACAGCTTTGTTTTTAAAATACAAGCTCTGATCCATCATCAGTTACCCACTAGCCTTGAAAGTCTTTTACAACTTCACAGACACCTTTCTTAACTTTCTTCCCTTCTGGCTGCCTCTCTGTCTGCAGAGAGTAGGAAGTATTTTCTCATCCTTCTGAATGATTCTTTGGTTTCTTCATTTCCTTTATGACCACCACCAAGCCCAAAAAGACCCATTTCAAATCTCCTCTTGGTTCCAGTCTTTAATCTAAATGGCTGATCTTAAGCGCAACAGATTGTATTGGAAGTGAAGACCAATAAATTGTTTCACTTGTCAAGCAAGACTTCCCTCACTTATAACAATATAACAATAATTATACAAGGAAATAGTCTCTTTACTTTTAGGCCAGCAGTTTAATAATGCCTGAGCCACGCAACTGTGTTGGTACATAAGCCAATTATACACCTATGCAATAACAGGAAAATAATGTTCTCTCAGGTTCACTAGAGAATAAAAATAAGAAAAAACATTCTATTGGGATATTTTCCATTGTAGGTAGTAAAACCTGAGGATGACCTAAAAGTGACAAGAAATAATGGCGTTGGTTGACATATTTGTGAACCACTTTGCAGAATGGCCCAAAAACTGTGAAGAACACAGAACAAATAAGGAGAAAGTCAAACATAAACATTCTTTCACTGAATTATTTTTGTATAGAATTTCTAATTTTAGAATTTATGGAGTAAAGTTGTACTTCATTTTACTAAAATTTTTAATATAGATACATTTTAAGCTGCAGCACATTCTTATATAACATAGCAAAATGCTATAGGGCATTGTAAAGACCCAAAGAAAACATAGAACCATATAGAGGTGGGGGATCGCTAGAATGGAAAACATGTCTATCCGCTGACATTGGCAAGTGACACCATTCAGTTTCTCCTTGCACCAGACTCCCTGATTGCCTCTCTTTGTATGAAATAGTTGTGCTGCTAGGATCTTCTAGCTGCTTCTCATTTACTTGCTGGTCTTATTCCTGAGCTCCACATCCTTGAAAGTGGTCAAAGAGGTGCTAAGTGACTCTCCATCCAGGATGATGTCAAGAGGATTTCTGCACTGGTTGTGAGTGGAATTCCACATCTTTTGAGTGCCTTTCAAACCTCAGGTGCCTATGACTTCATTAGGCTTTCCTCTAAACAATGAATGTTCTTGTCAAAGCACATTAAGACTGTGGTTACACAAGGCAGATGAGTAAATGAATTGTTTTATCTTCATAGAATAATAGCTTTATAGGATCTTTAGTTTGTATGAACTGCCACGATCTTGAATTCCATCTTCCATGACACGTGAACTTAATTCTCCCCAAAAGTTCATTCACCTACTCTTTGAACACCACCACTGTAAGGAGTGTGCTAATTCCAACTTGAAAGGTATCATCTTCTCCATGAAGTTTTTAGACACAGTGTTAACTCATCAAGTACAGTGTGAAATATGTAAATTATGTAATTCTTTGATTTCCATTTCAATTAGGCACGGCAGCAGATGTGAATCTTGGTCTATGTACTCAAGTGTTTAATATATAGCATATTTATCTTATTCTTTATATGAATTTAAAGGCCGGCATAAAATTAAAATCTCCTCTTGTGGTTATGCAAAGCTTCCTTGGCCTCACATAGCATAACAGCACAACAGCAACCACCCCACACTCCCATGGTGACTCCTCTGTTGGCATTAGTTGTGATTACAATGCCCTTTGTCCCTGCTGATTTCTTCTGATGATTCTGCTGCTTCCATGCTTAGCACATGAATCTTTTTTAGGGTGCTGGTAATACCTATGCCTAGGGTTCTGCCTCCTAATGTACCATGTACATCATGTTACTGCACAAAAGTAAGGTTCTCCTGTCTAACGTGCATTAAAAGAGCCAATTAATTACTGAAACAGCTTTTGGGAAAAGAAATCAGCTTTGTTTTGTGAGATGGATCTGCAAGGAGACGGGGGCATGTGCCCTCAGATCTGTCTCCTTGATTCAGGATTTGGGGCAAAATTTAAGAGGTTAGGGAGAACAGGCTGCGACACAGAAATGCTGGCAAGACAGGTTTTGATTGGTGGACTTAAAGCATTTATGATAAGGTTCTAAACATTTACGGTACAGTGGGGAAGGAATTTTAACACTGGATCTTCCTGAATGATGGACGCCTTTCTTCTGCTAAGAGTCCAACTTTTAAGTTCCGGTAATATCCTGGTCCTTTGGTTTGGTGGAGAGGAAAATCTTTGGTTCCATGGTCACTTCAGGTCAGGATTTCTTCTTCTGTGCATGCTCTGGCTACACAATTTAGCAAATTTTCTGAAAGACAATTCTTAATAACTCTGTTGGTAAGAGATGGGGTCTGTCCAAACTGACTCTAATTGGCCACTGTTATAACACCCAAAGTAGTCATCTGAGGACTTGCCATCTCATTTGGAGACTATCTCCAACTGGGGCACGAGCCTCTGCTACTAGTGGCACCAGTCTGACCACCAGTTTCTTTACAACTTACAAGAAGTCTCTCTTCTTGTTGTCCACAATTTCTCTCTCCTCCCTTCTACTCCAAGAGATCTGACATAATCTCTTAAACAGAAAGGTAATTAATTTGAAGAATCTTTTTTTCTGCTCTGCCTCAAGCCTTCCATGCCTAGTTACTTGCTTGAAGAAGAAAAAATAGGTAGACGAAATATGAACTAACATCGCAAGAACTAATTCTTCATCAATACCATTTTAAGCCATTTACCTCTAATGAGTACTTATTCTCTATGAAGAACATAATGTATCATTCTATCTATCCATCCTTCACCTGCTGTTTCTCTCTGCCATCTATATAACTAGTATGGGGACACCTGTGTCAGTGTTTACGTGATAATAAGTCAGTTTTTAGTGTTCAGCGTCTGAAGGTTGAGAGGAGGAAAATGACTTAGTAGTTCCCTTTGGTCAGAATCTAGCACTGATGTCCATTCCACTCTAAAACTGTTCAACCAGCAACACTTCCTAGACTTGATGAAGGATTTCTGTGATAAGAGTGTACTCTATTAAAGAAGGGATGAGCACAGAATAAAATGTCAATCACTACCATTTCCTGTTTCTTAGGTAAGCAATAACATTTCTTGACTACAGCCATACTCTTTTCAATTTAGCCACTAGCTTCAGCTTCTCCAAAAGTGCTTTGTAACTATTGAATGAATCACCACTTTGTAAATTGATGGAGCCTCTAACATATATGTAATGTATTTTGAATATTTAGAGAGTAGTTTTATCCTCAGAATAGATTATTAAAACCTTGTTAAGCTAAATTCCTGGACTCTCAATAGGTCAAAATGGGCTAGTTATTTACATTTGAAGCTTCATCTAGATCCAAGTGGGAGAAAAATTGAGAAGGAAAGGAGGAAACAAAAATTTTGTGGTATCAGACAGTAGTATTTGGGGAAACATTTTTCTCACGAGCAACATTTATTAGTGTCCATTTTGTTTAAAGTCCTACACTAAATGTGATGAGAAAATCTTATCATTCATGAGTTACACTCCCAGCAGTGTTCTTGAAGTAAAATATAGATATTAATCATACAAGCCAATATTTATCTAGAAGCTTATCCAGAAACATTTAAACAATGGAATTATTCTAAAAGATTTTTCAAAAATAACCATGTATTTAAAAAAGTGTGCTACTGTAAAAATTGAGGAATGATTTGAAACAAGGTACAACCAGCCACAGGGTTACTAGGGTGATGTCTTGACAGCGTGAATCTAGTGGCCGGGATATGGTATTTCCATCTTAATGGAGGATAGTGATGATGTTATGGTATTCCCGCTGATGACGTATGGAATTTGGTGGTTCTTGGTTAGACATTGCCTCAGGTAATAATATTTTTAAAGAGTTGAATTTCTCTTATACAAATTTATAGAATGTATATATGTATGTAGATATATATGTATCTATATATATATATAGATATATATAGATATCCCATTTCTTAATGCATAAAGTGGAAAGAAAAAAACAAGAGAAAGCATAGAGATGGCCCTGCTAGATTTGGCCTGCTGTTTCATTTAATCTTTTGAAATTAAGTTATTTAAATCTCAAAAGAGCCATTTTTCAACTCAGTTCAGGTCATAGGTATGCAAATTAAACAACCAGGTATTATATAAATATTCAATATATTTTATATTGATAATATATATTATCTAGTAAGTACACAATATGTAATACATAGGTATCCCAAATATTCATGATTCAGAAAATATTCTGGTTTGCAGATGTATTTATAAAATAGATGAGTATGAAGAGAGCGCAATTGACCTGCCATGGATGGAACATTCACATTGTTATTTTCTTCCTAGTTTCAATATTGGACATGCACTGACTTTCCAAGTCTTTTCATTGCAGACACATTAAAAATACACTATTTGAGGGGATAAGGTGAGAATGAAAACCAGATAGTGTTATTTGGCTTAGAAGTATCAGAAGAGACTGAAAAGATTGATAGATTAGGTGTGTTTCAAACAGAAGTGTGTTTCAAACAGATGTGCCGTGTGGCAGAGTGCAGAATCTGGATCTTCAATGATGCCACTATTTACTGTAATAAATTATCAAAGCTAAAGCTGGAAAAGACATCTGAGATAATTTTGTGCATCCTTTCCTCTGACATGAGAAAACTGAGATGGAGATATGTTAGGTAGTTCAAATTCCGTAGCAGCTCCTGATGGAATCAGGCCTACACCTCTTATTACACAAATTCTAAGGTTCTTTTTGAATTACAGGAGGGGCTTTAATAATATATATCATGGCAATGAAGTAGCTAATGCATAATAGACACGTGCATTAAATGTATGCACTAAAAGATTAATTTTCTGGGAACTATTCATAAAATGGAAGAAAAAAGTATCATCATTTAATGATAATGTAGCATTTTATATATATAATTTCAGATTAGTGAACACCACATCAAAATTTCTCTTTTCATTCTCATCTCTCCCAATATGCATGGTCTCATAACTTCATCTTTTCTTTAAACTGAAGTGCTTAGTTTTTTTATTCTTGTCTCTTGTTTTATTTCCCATTTACTCAATTAGGAAAACAAGAGGTAATTCAGATTCTTAAGGTGAACATTGTTTCATTTTCCTTTGTTCAAAACCACTTATACTGACACCTTTCAGAGTCTATCCCTCTTATTTAAGACTCCCCTGTGCTCATTTCTTTGTCTTTCATGAGGAAATTTCCTGAGGTTTGCTCTGTGCTGTGAAACAAAGCTGAGGCAGCTGTGTGGATGCCCCAGCAATGCCAAACAGCCGATGCCTTGTTCTCCTTCTCATTGCTGGGCTCGTGTTGGTTTGTTTGTTTGTATTGAAATGGCCACAAGGGACCTAAGAGGAGTCCACCTGCAATGCCTAAGCCCTCAACTTCATTCTCAATGTGAGTATTAAAAAAACAAGACATGCACACTGTGCTGTAGACAGCCCACACAAGCCACATCAGTTCCTACTGTGCGGCTCTGAACGGTTTTAAATATTCCTGTCGGGTTGCATTTTACACAACACTACCACAATACGTGGAATACATTTAGACATTTTCGAGGTGAGGGAAATGGATGTGATGATGAGGAATTAGAAACCGGAACACTAGCTGCCTGGAAGAACCACCCTTGGAGAGATCAGAAATCTAAAAAAAATCAATTAATAACTCAGTCAGTCAGTCTTCCATGCAAATCCTTGTAAAGAAAATGAGGCTATTTTGTCAAAATAATAATCATGTTTTCTAAGGGCTATCCTGCTAAAAATATAGCTTCTCCAGAGAAGCGGCTACATGCTCCCTTTAAATAGCTCCATTTGGCTTGCTTTGCTGCTTGTCCTTATCTTAACTGAATAAGAACTGTCTAATATCCTTCTAAATGAAAGCAATTTTTGGACTCAGTCACATTGCACATTTGACAATCCCTTCCAGATGTGATTATGTAGAACTAACTTTCACATTTACAATGGCAAAGAGATTTGGAGATGTTACATAGAAAATCACTTTTTCTGGCCCTTCTGGGATTGAAATAGGAGGGTGGTCTATACGACATTGACTATAGGTGAGTCCCATGCTGAGCTTTGAAACGAGGAGCATTCTCCTGGGCTGTGAATAGGTCTGCATTCCCCTTTGAGGCTAACTGATACCCTGTGATGAAACCACTATATAAATGCAATCGCCTCTGTTCCCAGCACCGGCAGGTGTTGTTAAAGCCTTCTGTCGTAGCTCTGACAACATTTCAGAAACCTGACCTGCCACAACCCTGTTATTCCCACAATAGGAAGGCCCTGAACAGAACAGTTAATTGTGTGAGGTTTTGTAATTCCATTGTGATACTTAATAGGCAAGGACAACAGATTCTCATGGTTTGATTTTATACTGATAATCAGAGTAGAAAAATGGATATGTTTATGTAGGTGTGTGTGTATACTATATATCCACATACACATATACACACATATAGCCCCAATAATAATGGTGGGCTCAGACTTCCACTTGTAAATTCAGTGGCTCTTGAGATGTCACACGGTTGCAATACAATTTGATAACATTCTGAGTTACCCCCCACTGTGATGTACCCAGTTATCCAATATCCAAGACTATTCAATTTTAATTTTTGTCAATATTCAGAACTATTTTTGTACAACTGAATTAACCATCTCAACAATTGTATATTCAGCTTTTTCACTCTCATTATTACAATCTTGGAACACACCAACAAGCTGCATATTAAGTTGGAAGAAAATACCTGGTGGAAAAAATTAGGTCATATTAGACAGAAACAGTAAAGGGGAAAAGGAGAATTAAGACAATTACTTGGAAAAATGTAGGGCAAATAAAATCTTTCAAAACAAATATGCAAATAAAAAGTACAAAAATAGCAATTTAATTGTTATCTTCTGGAAAATTGCTTTAGCTGTCACCCAGCCTAGAATGTTTTTCTTGAGCTTCACAGTTTAAATGTCTGTAGCAAAAAATGTTTTGCCAAGTTTGGACCTCACTAACCACCTAGCTTGTGGTTTTAGAACCAGAAAGATCTGGGTTCAAATCATTATTCCATCATTTAGTGACACCAGATAAGTTACTTATCTGGTATCAGCGTCAATTTACACAACAGACTCTCATAAAATTGTTTTGAGAATTAAGTGAGATAATGTATATTTGTGCTTGGCCCAGTGCCTGGAGTATAGTAAATGACAAATTGTGATTATAAAACTAATTTCAGGGAATTCTGCTTTACTGTGGGTGTAGGGCGTAAAGAAATCTTAAGATATATCTTAATGCATTTTTACCTCTCTCATTCATATGCTTTTACAAAAATGATTTTTTGTTCTAAGATAAATACAATTTGATTTTTTTATTAATAAGGAGAGTGTGTTAATTTGTTTTAACAGAGATACATATAGCAATGACAAATAAGATAGAATTTCTGTCTTACATAAAAGTCTGAATTGGTGACTGAGAAGAAAGTGACAGTTTTCCTGCTCGATGAGGCTGTTCAGCAGTCCAGACTCCTCTGATCCTATTGTGCCTAGAGTATCACCCTCATCCATATGATGGAAGGAATCACCATCTTTTTGTCTGTGCTCTAGATAGCAGGAAGGAAGAAGAAACGGAGGCCAGGTAGCTTTTCTTAAAATCTTTTGTAAATTTTTTACTTCCCTTCTGCTTACATCACTTTAGCCAGATTACCTAAGCATAACTAGCCACAAGAGCAGCTTGGAAATGCTGTCTATAGCTCACTGCAATATGCCCAGTCAAAACTCAGTAATGCAAATTACTAAAACAATTTGGAAGACAATTATAAATTTATTTCAGAAGATGTATGCTTCAGTTATCCTTTACTGCATAACAAATGATCCTACCACTTAGTGACCTAAAATAATAACCGTTTATTTAGCTTATGATTCTACAGATTGAAAGTTGAGTCTAGGTTCCACAGGGTGGTTTTATTTTAGCTGGTCTTGATGGGCTCCCTCATGTGGCAGAGATCAGCTGGAAGTTTATGTGGGAGGCAGGCTGGCTGTCAGCTGGAGTGCTGCTACTCTCATCTTGTCCTCGAGTAGGCTGGACTTGGCCTATTTGCCTGGTGGCTGCACAAGCCTTTTGAGATCCAGCCTCATAATTTGTACAGTCTCACTTCTGCTACCTTCTATTGGTCAGAGAAAGTCACAAGACCAGCACTGATTTAAAAGGTGGGAAAATACATTCTGCCTCTTGATGGGGCGGAGTTATAAGTCACAAGATAGGAAGGGGAAGGATTTGTTGCCATTTTTGTAATCCACTGCAGAAGATAATCAAATTTGAGTTACTATTCCTAAACTTACTGTAGTATAAATATGAGAGACCATCGTTATTGTGAAATATGTGACATTAATTTGAGACAGATCAAGGTGTTGAAGGGAGACAGATACAAATGTTAGGTTTCTCAGTCACACATAGCTATGAACACATGTACACACTTGCATGATGTTTAAGTCAGATTTAGACCTTCTACAGTGCACACCCAAGCCATGTGTTAGATGAGTAACTGATCTTTGCTTTGGTGGCTGTGATCTCCCCAGTGATCTGGGGGAGAGGAGAGAAAACATTACATCGTCTGAGGACGAATTATGTCATGTAATCGTCACCAAGCAATGGTGAGAAAATTGGCCTGGGTATCAGAATAAGTGAGGTCTAGTTCAAGCTAGGACTCAATTTAAGTCATTTTCATAAATTTGTCATGTCTTTGAGCTCACTTTTCTTTGTGTAATTTTTAAAGGTTGGACTAGATTAAACCTAATACTCGTTCCTGTTTTGACTGATGTTTATGAATCACTAAGAATGACGAAGACAGACATGTTCTTTCAAGTGACTATAAGACTATAAACACACGAACAAAAAGGGAAATACAAATGAATAGGATAGTTAGTGCCAAATATCAAGATATTTGGAAACATCTAGATACCTATCTAAATTCTTAGGTAGGAGCCACAGTTAAGAATTATATTTGTTTGAAAGGCAACTTGACAGATATTTTCTTCTTCAGAAGAGACCAATGTTATTAGTAAAAAAAAAAATGTTGATTTATATATGGCAAATAATCCCATAATAATTATAATTAAAGTGTAAATATATATCTAGAAGAATATAATATAAAATCTTAAGTGAATTTGTTTTGTAATCAGACATAATAGTTGAGCTCTACATACGGTCTCTTTTTGTTTTTATATTTGTAGCATATGTAAACTTAGGTAAGAATTTTTTTGTCCCTCATGCCATGTGGCTCTAGTTATCAAACACTAATTCATATTTCTTCTTTAAAACAGACACTAGAATGAAAAGTAATTTCTTAATTCCACAGGAAGTGTTACATAATTCACAAAGATAACACAACAGTGATGCTGGCATTAGCATATGGCTTCCTAAAACAAAGATTTATATGAACATAGCTAGCTACAGTTTGAGCAATGCCTCAAAAGTTTAAAGAGCTGTATAGGTTACCAGCTGTGGCGGACAGGAATTGGCCACCCCAAGATATGTCTCTTTGGCATGAAGATTATTTTAGGCTGGTTACTTTTAAAAACTGCAGATGGGAAGGAGGCTCTGAGGAGCAGAATTTACTTACCATTTGTTAAGAGACACTTACGTTGTAAAGGAAACCTCCATCTGTAAAGGTATCTCCCTCTCTGTACCAGGAAGAAGTCGGGATGACCTTATCTCTAGAAACTCTTAATCAATGCCAAAGGCAAGGACTTAAGTTTGCATCTTTTTTACTGTACTTGTCTGGTAACCTCCTGTAACTGACACCCCCACCGCCAACATCCTCCTTTGTCTTTAGCTGAGGAGGATATTTAAGGTGGTGGCTTCGGCCATTTTGGTGAGTTGCTCAGCTTGCCTGAGCCTCTCCCATGTATACATGTTATAAAGCTTTGTTTAATTTTCTCCTGTTATTCTGTCTCATGTGAATTTAATTTGTTCTCCAATCAGAAGAACCCACAGTGGGTAGAGGAAATGTCTTCCTCCCCCACACAGCCCAGTGGTTATCAAACTGTGGTCCTAGGACCAGGACAAGCAGCATAAGCTTTGCCTAGGAATTTGTTTGAAAGGATAATTGTCCAGCCACACCTCAGAGACACTGAATCTGCAACTCTTTGAGAGGATCCTGGTGTTTCACTATGCCCTACAGCAGATGTTGATGCACAATAAGGTCTCAGAACCAATGGACTAGTCAACATTACTTAGTAAATCAGGTAGACTCTAAATTTGAAGACATCTGGAAAGAACAAATTCATTACCCTGCTATCTAATTATTTCTTTTTTCTGCTTTAAATATATCAGCAAAAGTTACCTTTGTTCTCTACATAAATGATGGGCACATTAAGGTTTTCTGGAAGAATTCATGTGACTTCATCAGGAGAACATGGACATGTGCTTGATGTATAAAAGGAATCCTGTAAATATTTGTTGACTTCATTTGCTATAATTTTAAAGATGACAAAAAGACAATTCTTAAAAAAGAATGCCTTAAGAAAATAACAAATATTCCAACAAAAAAGGGACTGCACAAAGAGTTATATTGTTTTCAAACTGGGGACAACCACATGATTTAACAACTTTTTTTTAAGAAGGAATTCACAGCTCACAGGGCATCAAGCAATTTTTTCCAAGATCAGAGAGATTTTTATTGATAAAATCAGGATGTGAATTTAGGTTTCTAACTCATAGTCTAGTCTTGTCTTCTGTAAATTCCACCCTTCCAGATGAACTAGAGATCTAAGGAAGTATTTTATTGTTTAACACCAACGATAACAAAATAATACAACAAAAATCAAGTAGAAAAATAAACATTTATGTGCACAGAACAATGGCAGAGGATGCAATCAGTCTATGTAATATGGAAAAAATTAAAATTTAGATTCTTCGCAGATACCTGCTTTTCATTCTTCTTTTACAAGAAATATCAACGTTTTAAATCTTAAATAAGACATGACACCCTGGAATGCACAGTCTTTAACTGGAAGCTTTTTTTCATTTCTTAAAAATCCTTTAAGCATAAAGAAATCAAATTGCTTACCTAGAAAAACTCTTTTTATAACATCAAAAAGAGATAAATCCACAAAAGAGAAAAAAAAACTGTCAAAGGGGATTGTCATAGCAACCAGATAAGAACAAATTTGGCATAGAAAGCAACCTGATTATTTCTCCTTTTTAACTAAAATTACATATCATCAAGCTCAGAAGCAAAACAATTGGAAAAACAGTAAAAGAATTTCAAAGTTATCACATGCACATTAATGTTTATTAACTCTCTTAGCACCTAAAGTGGATGCAATTATTAGTTAGTATAGTATTACTTTATTTTTCGTGGGATTTCTAGCCTCATTTCTTTTCTAAACTCCATATATTTAAAAATCATCAAACATTGATTATTCTTTTCCAGAAATGTTTTTCAAATTCATTTATTGTGTTCCTATGAAAAACTCAAGCAGTTCATACTGATTCTTCATATTTTAATCTGATTTTTTACAATAACCATTGTCCACAATTAGTGGCTTTTGGACATTCAATACTGACATATAGCTTTCAGAAATATGCCTGTTGACTTGATTTCTTGACAACAATATGTTTGTAAGTCTGGGCTTGGCCTCCTACTCTTAGAGAACTCTTTGAAACATGGAGCAGAAATCCAAATGATGTGTGCCCTGGTCAGGGCAGCCTTTTTCCTTTTTCTGCAATTTCACATGTCTGGAGGAGTGAGCTGATGAAACGTAAGTGCAGAGTAGGATGAGCTCAACAAAATAGGCTCAGTGAGTTTCCATGAGGCCAGGACATGTTAACCATTTTTCTTGGGTTGGTAAATCATTGCTGCCCTCTTCAGCTCTGGTAAATTGTGAAAGATGAAGGTTATCCTAAAGGCCCTGGGTAGATGCTAAGAAATTCTCTGAAATAAAATACTCCCATTGAAAAAAGAACACTAACTCTTCTAACAAAAAATTAAATTGGGCCCCAATGCACAGAAATAGTTACAAGTTTGCCAAATGAATTGCTATGAAGACCAACCTTTGACCCCTCTCTTTATTCCCATATCCAAGACCAGTTCAAGCAAAGTGAGGAGAAAATTCCCAGTCTACTTTAATGCCCAGTTAAAAGCTGCTGCAGCCAATGTGACATGCTTATCTAAAGGCATGAACAGGGAATGCCAGAGCCAGGACAAAACAGAGTATTCATTATTCTGTGCCATAGTGCATATCACCTCTGTCTTTGAGCAAACATGGAAGGTTACCCTCTGCAAATAAACTGTGGCTACACAGTATCAATCAATCAGCTGATTTAACAATAGTGAATCCTACCTTCTGGAGTCCTAACTGCAAGTCTGAGGGTCTATAGTCCTTACAGGTTACTAGAAGGAATAAACAGGCAACTAAATCAAAATGAATATTGACTTCATAAGAAAATAAGAACACTTTGCATATATGCTAACAAAGATTAGCTTAGGTCATATTTCATAGAAATAGAGCCTGAGATGGAAATTTTTATGGAAGTAATTTTTTGAAGAAGACTTCCACATGCCTCTTTCAATGGCTAATAGAACAAGTAGCAAAAATGATATCAATAAGGATATACTTCTGAATAATAAAATTAGTTGGTATTAATGTGGATGACAACAGTGAAATAAAAGGACAACAGGGCAAATGAAATTAAAGTGTTCTAAGTTATATGCATTGTCCAGTGCATTGTAAAATTATTAATTTATTTAACAAAATTATTTTAAAATTGTGTTAAAAATATCTAAAATTATTAACTTACCTGAGAAGTCAAGGATGAATATTGTAATATCTAGGTAACCACTAAGAAAAGAATATAAAACTATGTAACTAGCACGTATTCTAAGAAAGTGTCTTAGGTTGGAATTCCTGGAGACAGAGGCTGAGATGGGAATTCTGTACAAGCAATTTACTGAGGAAGCATAGCCAGTTCTGTACTATTTTTTATCAGGTCAAGATAACCTTTATCCCCAAACCTGAAAATAATATTACAAAAAGGAAAGTTACAAGACAATTTTTATCATAAATACAGATACAAAAATCCTCGACAAAAATTGACAAACCATACGAATGGAGTGTGTATGTTTGTGTGCGTGTGAATACACTGAAACTAAATCAGGTTTATTTGAAGAGTGTAAGGTTAGTTTATCAATCAAACTTTCAAAATTTTACCAGTATAATTCACTACATTAAAAGAATAAAAGAAAAGAACATATGTTATCTGAAAAGACAGAGAAAGTAGTTAATAAAACTCTGCACCCATTCATGATTAAAACACAACAGGAAGTCTTAGAAGACATTATGAATCTGATAAAGGCTACCACAAAGAACCCACAGCAAACACACTCTTAATGGTACAATATTAAAAACTTACCCTTGAATATTGGGAACAAGACAAGAATGCTTCTAATTATATCTGTATTTACTTTGTATGGGAAATCCTAGATTGCGTAATAATGCAAAGAAAAAAAAGACAAAACACATAAGAACTGCAAAAAAAAGAAGTCTGTTAGTATTTACAAATAATTTGACTGAGGACACAGAATATCCAAAAGAAGTTGAACAATTGGAATTAATAAGTGAATTTATCAGTGTTGCTAGGTTCAAAGTCATTGTGTAAAACTGAACTATGTTTCTCTAAGGCAGCAAAAAATATTTAGCAAAGCAAATTATAAAATTTATACCATTTTAATGTCACTAAAATTCACTGAATATTTAAAAGTAAATCTAACAAAAATGTGCAAGACTTCCACCCAGAAATTGCTGAGAGAAATTAAAGAAGACTCAATTAAATGGTGTTAGAGATGAGCTAATAGGGTCCAGCCCAGTGGCGTAGTGGTTAAGTTCATGCCTTCCACTTCAGGAGTCTGGACTTTGCAGGTTCAGATCCCAGGCATGGACCTACACACTGTTTGTCAAGCAATGCTGTGGCGAATCCCACATACAAAATAGAGGAAAGTGGCACAGATGTTAGTTCAGGGCCAATCTTCCTCAACAACAATGAAAAAAGATGAGCTAATAAAATGGTGAGTTATATAATGGTTATGGTTTGCAAAAATGAGTATTGAAAAGATGTCAATTTTGCCCAAATTGACCTATATATCCAATGCAAAATTCCAGCAAAGCTTTTTTAAAAAATAAAATAAAATTAGAAGACTAACTTTTATTTCCAACTTTGTATTCTGGAAATTTTCAAACCTAAAAAATAATTTAAATATTAGGGTTAGTGAATCTTTGTATGTATACCCTTCCCCTAGATTTGCCAATTTTTAACATTTTGCTGCCTTTCTTTTTCTGTCTCTCTTTGTAAGTGTGCATATAAGCAATGCTGAACTATTAAAAAAATGCAGATATTGTGAAACTTCTCTCTTAAATGCTTCAGTGTGCATTTCGTAAGGACATTTTTCTTACATAACCATAAAATCACTATCATTCCTAAGGAAATAGAAAGAAATTCAACAAAATCATCTAATATGGGTCTATATTTAAATTTTACAATTGACTTCAAAATGCCCTATATATCTGTAATTTTTCTTTTTGTTTCTTCTTTAATCTAGTATCCAATGTTTCACAAAATGCATTTAGTTATTCTTTTTTTGTCTATTGTAATCTAGAAAAGTTCCCCTTCGTTTTTTGTTTATTTTTCATGACATTAATTTTGTGGAGTCCAAACCAGCAGTTTTACAGAATGTTACATATTCTGGATATTTTCTAGTTATCTCTTCTTGATTAGACTCAGGAAAAATTTTTTTTTCCACAAGAATTTTACAAGGTAGTTTTGTGGACTTCTTATTGTATATATAAGAGTCAAATAACGTCAGATTGTTCCACAATTGGAGATGTTAACTGTAACAATTTTTCTAAGTGTTGACTCCAGATCTCACCATTTTAAAGGAATATTTTTTCTTTGATAATAATAAGTAATCTTTGGAAATACTTTGAGACTATGTGAATAATTTGTTCTCCAACAAATTTTCACCTCATAGTTTTAGTAGCCATTGATGATCATTGTCTGAATCTTATGATTTGTGTTAGGTCTTGAAGTAATTTAAAGATTAATGCATGAAAGAAAACTATAGTCAGACATTTAGATATTTAAAAAGTTTATCTAATGGAAGAAACAGATAAACCATGCATAATTCCAAAGAGTCATTTTATTAAGTTCTTATTGTTCTTAAGAACTTCCATATTGCTTTTAATAAAAGTCAATTTCTAAGTCATTCAAGCTTAACAAATAAATACGTAAATGACGATCTAAATGCACGTTATCTAAACGTGACTTATTTCATTCAACTTAAAGAATAGTATTAAATAATTGTTACAAAGATATGTTGCCTTTGTATTCCTCTATGTAATTTTCTTAAATTAATATTAATTGAACTAATGCATGATGAGTTTTCTGCCATTTAAAAATAGTAAATATAGGTTGAGTAAATCAGTTCCCTTTTGGTTTTTCATAATTAACAAATGGTTATGGGCATAATCACTTCTTTATAACCTATAACCCTTTATAACCTACCATAAATTTAGAAAATATTTTCTACTCTTCACCTTGAATGTCCTCAATTATAATTGAAACAAACAAGAAACATACCTACATACTTCAAATAGAAGATGTGTGGGATATGGGAATGACGTTTTTTTTTAACCACAAGTAAATAATTATTTTGGAAAGTTAAGAATACACCCAATGGAAAGAAAGTCATTCAATAATAGGAACATCATAAATGCCTGCTTCAAAAAACCTGAGTTTCAGGAATAATCTTCTCAGTGCCAATAACTCTATTATGATCTGTATAACACTGTCAATCAACATTTAATCTTGGGATTAAGAACAATAAACAAATAAGTATAACAAAAAGGAGAAACTTTCTTCCTCTTTCTCTCTTCTCTCCCCAGCTTTCCTTTCCCCACAGATTACTAGCTGAGCAGTAGATTATGAAAAATAAAATGTAGATCTTTCAATGAATGATAACTAGCATCTTTCAAGTGTGTGTAATGCATCAATCACAATGGTAAGCATTTTTATTATATGTAGAAGCCAATTTAGCTCTCACAACTACCTTATGTGGTAATTGCTATTCCTCTGCCCATTTTATGTAGAGAGAAACTGAAGATTAGAGAATGTAGTGGTTTTGTTTATTGCAACTGCCCATTTATTCCTTCCTAAAAGAATAAAAATGTGATCAGTTATCCAATCTTCACAAGTCCATCCCATACCCATTCATTTGAACAGGACTGATACCAGTAATTATGTGTGAACCAATTCCTTAATTCTTAAATCATGAAGAGAAACTGTCTAATAAGCTTCTGAGAAATATTTGCTTACTGATAGCAGAGAGCACAGGAAGGAATGTTTTAGTTTCTTCTTCTGAATATGATTGTATCTGAGTAAGAACAGAACTATCTGCAGCCATCAGCTGCAGTCTGAGGATGAAACTGACTATGAGCATGATAGATTACAGAGATAAAAAATAAAACTCTGCGTCATTTATAATGTTTCTTAGGCACTGAATAAACCAAACCTGAAAGCCATGCTATTGTCTAATGAAGTTTAAGTACATTTGAATTAGGGTTTATTTTACTTGCAACCAAAAGTGTCCTAACTGGAACAGAGGTTGTATTAGTCAGGGTTCTCCAGAGAAACAGAACTAATAAGATGTATAGATAGATGGATGGATAGATATTATAGATATGAAGATACAGACTTACTGTAAGCAGTTGGCTCATGCAATTATGGAGGTTGGCCAAGTCCCAAGATCTTCAGGATGAGTTGGAAAGCTGGAGACCCAGGAGACCTGAGGGTTTGGTTCCAGTCTGAGTTGGAAAGCCTGAGAACCAGGAGAGCTGATGATGCCATTCCAGTCTGAAGGCCAGCAAGCTAGAGACCCAGGAAGACCCCATGTTTCAGTTCGAGTCTGAAGGCAGGAAAAATCCAATGTCCCTGTTCTAAGGCTGTCAGGCAGAAAGAATCTGTCTTAGTTGAGGAAGAATGAGTCTTTTTGTTCTATTCAGTCTTTTAATTGACTGGATGAGGCTCACTCACATTATGGAGGGTAATTCACTTTACTCAGTCTACAGATTTAAACTTTAATCTCATCCAAAAACACTCTCACATAAAACTCAGAATAATGTTTAACCAAATATCTAGTCATCCTGTGGCCCAGTCAAATTGACATATAAAATTAATCATCATTGAAATATTAAGGTTAACGGTTCTGTGAGTAGTAGAGGCAGGATTTGAATCCCGATGCTCTGTCTCAAGGGCCTTTGCTTACAAAAGCTAGTAGATATTGCTATATCTACTTCAGAGAGAGAGAAAAAAAGTGAACCCTAGGGTGAAAGGTAAATAACCCTAAAAGGTGTTTCTGATACAAATTACTATCACCATGGGTTTCCCAGTCAGCTTGAATTTTCCACCATTGTCTTAACTACCAAAGAGATTTCTTAAGAAGTATTTTCTGGGTAATTGGTTGATTTTATTTGGAAGTTGAGAGGGCAGAGTCAGTGTTGCTTCAAAAGGCTTCAAAGTCTCAGTGACTAGATTGATGATAATATCAATCAAGGAATAATTCAAGAGTCTTGATGGAAAATTTAATTTAGGGTTGCAGTGAGACCAGCAAATGGAGATATTCCATAGACAGTGGCCAACCCAGTGTTAAATTGAAAGATTAGAGCTAGATATATAAATCTGTGGTCACAGGATCTACTCTTTGTTTTCATTATTTTTTTTAAAGTATATAACAGCTTTTTGAGATATAATTCAAATGCCATAAATTTCACCCATTTGAAGTATACAATTTGATGGTTTTCAGTATATTCACAAAATTGTGCAACCATCTCCACAGTGAATTTTAGAACATTTTTATTACACAAAAAGAAATCCTGTACCCATTAGCAGTCACTTCCCATTTCTGCTCAACCCACAGCCATAGGCTACCACTAATTTACATTCTGCATCTATAAATCTTCCTCTTCTGGAGAGAAGATAGTGTGAGGAGAATACACAGGAGATACTGTTTTTTCTCTTGTTAATATTATTTTATCAGTTTGATTTGCAGGCCTCAGCTATTGAGTCTAGAGGGTAGAGGGAAAACAATTTTTCCTCTCCTCCAAAGTTTAAATAACATAATTCTTTGTTAAATGAGTACCAGAATATTTATAATAGATAACACTGCTTTAATAATTTTGTTTAATGTATATTCTAAATTGTCTGCACTGAACTTTTGTGTAATTGTAAGGAAAACATAATTTTTAAAGTACATACACTTAGAAAATTGATCCAGTGTTTACCAATGTTTTGAGCCATTTCCTCATTTTTGCAATTTTCTTTATAATATTTAAGTTATTCTTAAAATTATCCTATATAATATAAAGGATTTACACTTTTGAGATGCTTCATAGTTTACAGCAAAGAAATTTCACATTATATATCTTATTTCAGCTTTTTAAAAATTCCTTAAGGTATGCACGTTAGCTATCATAGCCGTTTACATATGGGCTCAAAGAAAGTAAATGAATCTACTAATGAGTGAGAGAACAGAATATCAACAAAGACCCTCTGAATCTAAATTATTGTATCTTTCAGTTGAATACATTTCCTCTACTTTACAATTAAGTTATATTCAAAAGGAACATTGCATTTAAAAATGTTTTCACATCCATTTCCACCATCTATTTCATATCAAACAAATTCAAGGCATGCAAGAGTCAAAATTATGTAGTTTAGTACAAAAACATTGGCAGAAGTGGTAAAATTTTACCAAATGTTCTTGTGATTTACATGGATTGTGAATTTTGAAAGTAAATATAAAAATATATATAAAATAAATATATATTATATTTAACATATAAAATGAATACCCATTACATAGAAATGCCAGGAATGGGAAGTGGTTTTCACTAAGATTCTTTTAATGGAGGCGATAGTAATGCTTTGCATTCCTGGTGTAGGGGAGGAAGATATTTCCTCTACCCATTCTAGGTCCTTCTGGCCAGGCTATGAATTAAATTCATGAGACAAAATAAAAGGAGAAAATCAAACAAAGCTTTATAACATGTATACATGGGAGAGACTCAGGCAAACTGAGCAGCTTGCCAGAATGGCGGAGGTTCTCATCTTAAGTACCATCTTCAACTACAAAGGAAGATGTTGGGGGTGGGGGGAGTTAGTTATGGGAGATCACCAGAAAGGTATAGTAAACGAGAGTAAGGTCATTCTGCAGATTTAAGTCCTTGCCTTCCACATTGATAAGAATTTTTAGAGATAAGTTCATCCCTCCTTCTTCCTGGTACAGAGAGGGAGACATCTTTACAGATGGAGATTTCCTTTACAAATGTAAATGTCTCTTACAAGGATAACTTTTACTTTTCAGAGCTTCTCTCATGTCTGCAGTTTTTAAAAGTAACCAGCCCAAAATAATCCTCATGCCAAAGAGACATATGTTGGGGTGGCCAATTCCAATCTCCCATACAGGATACTCACTATTAAAGAACATGCCTATATACAGGATAAATCAAAGTCCCAGGGAAAAATATATTAATAATCAATTTGTAAGTTATAAGTAATTTACTCCAGGGATGTGTGGAGATGATTCCTAAATTTTACTAATAACTGTAGAATTCAGATTTTGTCACAACACTAATTCTCATTACTATTGCTGGATTTGACTCAGATAGGTCAAACCAGCTTCAGTGTGCATTGCAAAGTGACTGGCTCACTATTAGTTCTGACCTCAAGCTCAGTCTCCTTCAAGCCTCATGACCTATCTGCTTTTTCTTCTAACAGAAAACAACCATTGCTTTCTGGCTCAGTTAAACCCAGAAGAGCCTTCTGGGTGGAGCAGGGAGTAACTAAGCCTCAGTCTACCAGGAAAAAGCCCTTCTGGTTGAGTAAGAGTGGATATAGAAGATATTTACACAAGAACAGCATGGCTCTCCCACCCTTACTCCAAGCTGTACAGATACAAAAGGAAATTTGCTCACTGAAAGCAGTTTTAAGGCTGTTGAAGGAGATCAGGACAGTCCACCACAAAATATGCCACTTTGACATATAAATTATTTTGAGCTGAAGGCATCTGAGTTCCAGGAATCCCTCATCTGCCTAAATGCAGAGCTTTCCAGAAGAACTGAATTGTCATAAATCTCCCCCCCAGGAGCAATTCTAATCTTCTTTTATCAGAGAAGATCAAACCACATTGTCAGACAGATATTGTCACTGTTGGGGAGGAAAAATTTTCCCTTCTACTCTTCTAGGTTTCTTGACTGATCTAATAATCAAATTAACATGAAACAGACTAAAAGAAGAAAAACAGAAGTTTAATAACATGTATAACTCTTGTTGACATGGGAGATACTCAGGAACACTGAGTAACTCCCTGAAACGGTGAAAGCCCTCACCTTAGATACATCTTCTCCTAAGGACAAAAGAAGATATTAGGAATGGGCAATCAGTTACAGGAAGTTACTGGCAAAAACATGGCAAACAAAGGTAAGGTTATTATGGAGAGTTAAGTCCTTGCCTTCTGCATTGACAAGAGTTTCTAGAGATAAGATCATCTTCCTCTGCCTGGTGCAGCTAGGGAGATATCCTTACAAATGGAGATTTCCCTTATTCGTGTAAATGTCTCTTACAAAAGGGTAACTTCTACTTGCTTTTCAGAGCTTTTTCTGTGTCTATAGTGTCTTTAGTTTGTCTAAAATAATCCTTATGCCAACGAGTTATATTTTTGGGTGGCAAATTCTGCTCCCCTACATCGCAAAGGATTATATGTCCCATATAGTCTCCTAAGGGCCCATTTATCTTTCCAAAAAGCCATTTGCTTTTCCATAAGTGCTCTTTTGACCTCTTCTTTTATCCTACTAAGTTACATAAATAGACTCCAAATTCTAATTAGTCCATTGAGTTACACATCATTGGGTACTCTCATTTGGCAAGATACACAAAGTAATAAACTTCTGTTTGTTTTTCTCTTGTTGATCTGTCCGTTGGTGGTCTAATTTACAGTACCCCCAGGCCAGAGTACCTAAGATGGGTAGGGGAAAAAGGAGTTTTCTCTCTCTTGCACTCTCTACAATAATTCTCCAAGATACCATGTCATCCGCCTTAAATTTTTCCTTAGGATGTACACATTTTGCAGCATCACTTTGAAGGCTTTATTTTTCTTATCTTTAAAGTGATGATGAAAATGCATTCTTCAGATAATTATGGGAGTTTATATGGAGCAAGGTGCATATATGGTTCTGCTCTTTACGTGTAAAAAGTATATTTTGGTTGTTGTTATTGTTATCATTGCTGGTATTTCTCTAGTACCATGAGAAAAACATTGTGGTAGTTAAAAACAGGGTCTTTTTAATCAGTCTACAGGGTGGTCCTGGCTCTGTCTTCTCCTAACCATGTTCCCTTGGATGAGTTATTTTACCTCTCTCAACCTCCTTTTCTTCTTCCATAAAGTAAAGATGATAATACAACTTTCCTCCTAGAGTTACAGTAAAATTAAGTGAGCTAGAACAGCAAAAGCTTTCAATAACCGTTCACCAGTTACTGAAATGTTAGTATTCACAGAGGCTGCTAGCAATACAGGCAGGATTCTCTACTCTAGGTCCATTAAGCCTGGCTAGAGTGACAAATATGGAGAGGGGGAGTAGCCAAGATCATGTGTAACTAGTGCCCTCTTGGGATCAAAGAAAAGAATCAAATTTGTTTTTGAAAATTACAGAGGAACTTGGAAAAGGAAGAGATTTGAAGAAGTGGAACATGAATCCCACAAGAGCTATTTATCATGGTCCCCCTTGCAGGGTGCAGAATGCTTTGGGGGCCCATGAGCCAGCTGGATTAAACTGAAAGTTCTTTCTTGGTCTAAGAAAATAAATCATCTGAATGGAGTCTCAATGTGGTTGTCACAAGAGTGGAGAAAGTTGATTTGGGTTGTACTAAGAAAAAGAAAACAAAATTTACAACCACAAAAGAGAGTGCAAAAATCCAAAATGGGCATAAGGAAACCAAGAATTTTGTAAATAGTTCATAATTCAGTTTAACTCACATTATTCAATCTAGCAGGATCTATGACTGAGATAAAGTTTCTTCTTTCTTTTTTCATTTCTTTCCTTCTTTTCTTTTTAATTAACTGCTGTTTTCCCCTTTGGATTCATCCATCTTTTAATCTAAATAGTATATCCATGATTGATTATGCTCCTTCTGGGCACTTTTTGTGTAAGATCTAATGGGAATTTTCTTCTTACTAATAATTTGATGTGAATTTCAGGTTATTTTATTCTTACTGCATAGTTTTATTTAATCAAATGTTTATAGACTTCAGTGGTAAAATTTTTGTAAAAAGAAAAGAAAAACATAAAAATGTTTTCTTGTGCTTTACTCCTTCAAACACTGCCTACAATTTTAAGTTACTTCATTGTAAATTATTTTTTATTTTTCCCTATAGGAATCGACTGCAGTCTAATAGAATTATGCAGTGTTTATACAAGGTAAAGTAAAAAATTGATTCAATTTATTTACATTGTAACTGTAGGACCGTAACATGACAGGCTGAAGTTGCTCTTTAAAATTCTTTGCTTTAGTAAGACACAGCATAAAGACAAACAGGACAGAATAGAGAACTAAGAAGTAAAAACACATATATATGGTCAACTGATATTCAGCAAGAGTGCCGAGAATACACAATGGGGAAAGAATAGTCTCTTCAACAAATGGTGTTGGGAAAACTGGATATCCACCTGCAAAAGAATGAAATGAGACCCCTACATTACACCATACACCAGAATCAACTCAAAATGGATTAAGGACTTAAATATAAGATCTGAAACTGTTAAAGGGGAGCAGAATAGGCTACCCTAAAATGTCCCACATTGGCATGTAGATTATTTTGAGCTGAAGGTAATTGAGATCCCGCAGACTCAGGAAAAATTTTTACCTTTCCCTTAACTGCCCAAAAGAATTTAGCTAGGGGGCCTGACCCAGAAAAAGAGTTATTACCAGAGGTAACTTTTTTTATCTGAAAGACTTACTTGCATGTCAGGGCAAACATCTGATTACCAAATATCTACTCTTCTTATCTTCCTGTGAATTACCCTCCCCTCATTTGAGCCCCAGGCCTGTATCTCATTCCTTAGCTCAGGATGGCATATAAACCTCAATTGACTGACTTGCCCTTGAGTCTCATATCTGTGGGGCTCCTGTGTGTATAACATTAAATTTGTTTTTCTCCTGTTAATCTATCTTATTTCAATTTAATTATTAGACCAGCTAAGGAACCCAGAAGGGCAAAATGTTTCCACCTCTACACTATAAAACCATTAGGAGAAAATATAGGAGAAAAACATCATAACATTGACTTTGGCAATGATCTCCTGGATATGATACCAAAAGCCAAGGCAACAAAAGCAAAAATATACAAGTGGTATTACATCAAACTAGAAAGCTTCTGCACAGCAGAGGTAACAATAAACAGAATGAAAAGGCAACTTACAGAAAGGGAGAAAATATTTACAAATCACATATCTGATAATAGGTTAATATCCAAAATATATAAGGAACTCCCACAACTCAGTAGCAAAAAATAAAAATAACTACATTATGGGGGCCAGCCCAATGGCATGGTGGTTAAGTTTGTGTGCTCTGCTTTGGCCACCCTGGGTTCACCACTTTGGATCCCAGGTGCAGACCTACACACTGCTCATCAAGCCACGCTGCAGAGGTATTTCACACACAAAATGGAGGAAGGTTGGCATAGACGTTAATTTAGTGACAATCTTCCTCAAGCACAAAGAAGAAGACTGGTAACAGATGTTAGCTTGGGGCCAATCTGCCTCACAAAAATAAATAAATAAGTAAAATAACTGCATTACAAAACAGACAAAAGACTTGCATAGACATTTCTCCAAAAAAGACATGCAAATGGAAAACAGGTATGTGAAAAGATACTCAACATCTTTAATCTTCAGGGAAATGCAAATCAAAACCACAATGAGACATTACCTCACAACAAGTAAGATGATTATTATAAAAAAAACAAGATAACAAGTGTTGATGAGGATGTGGAGAAATTGGAATCCTTGTACACTGTTGATTGGAATGTAAAATGTTTCAGTGACTATGAAAAACAATATGAGGGCTCCTCAAAAATTAAAAATAGGCAACCATATTGTCCAGCAATCCTACTTCTGGATATATATCCCAAATAACTGAAATTAGGATCTCAACGAGACACTTGCAGTCCTATATTCATTGCAGCATTATTCACAGTAGACATGATATGAAACAACCTAAACGCCCAACAAAGGATGAATAAAGAAAATGTGACATATAAATATAATAGAATATTATTCAGTCTTAAAAATGAAGAAAATCCTGCCATAGGTGTCAACAAAGACGAATCTGGAGGACATTATGCTAAGTGAAATAAACCAGTCATAGAAGGACAAATAGTGCATCATTCCACTTCTATGAAGTATCGAAAATAGTCAAACTCATAGAAACAGAGGGAAGAAGGGTGCTCTCCAGGGGCTGAGGAGAGGGGGAAATGGGAAGCTGTTGTTCAATGAGTAAAGGTTACAATTACACAAGATGAAGAGATTCTAGAAATCCTATGTACAACATAGTTCCTATACTTAATAATTCAGTATTCTATACTTAAAAATTTGTTAAAAGGGTAGATGTCATGTTGTGTTCTTACCACAAAACAAAACAAAAACAAAAACAAAGGGACAGGAGGAAACTTTGGGAGGTGATGGATATGTATACTACTTGACTACGTTGACGACTTCAAGGTCTCGCAAACTCATCAAATTGTAGACTTTAAATGTGTCCAGTATTTTTGTGTATCAATTATACCTCAATAAAACTGTTAAAAAATAATACAAATTTTTTAAATGTTTAAAAAACTCTTTCCAATCCTAAGAAAATGTTTGTTTTATAAAATTTTCTTGGTATTTCAAGTCTTTTCTCTGTAGAATAGTCTTCTCCTATGGCTTGACTATACATAAAGTATAGAAAGCATGCGGGAAATACACATGCACACACACATAGACACGCATGTGTATACTTGCATGTGCATGTGTGTGTACATATATATATATTTAAAGGTAAAAAAATCATTAAAATTCTTGATTTAAAAAATAAAACATATAGGGGCTGGTCCCGTAGCCGAGTGGTTAAGTTCGCGTGCTCCGCTGCAGGCGGCCCAATGTTTCGTTGGTTTGAATCCTCGGTGCGGACGTAGCACTGCTCATCAAACCACGCTGAGGCAGTGTCCCACATGCCACAACTAGAAGGACCCACAGCAAAGAATATACAACTATGTACTGGGGGGCTTTGGGGAGAAAAAGGAAAAAAGTAAAATCTTTAAAAAAAATAAAATAAAATGTATAATAAAAATTATTATAGTCAAAACATAACACTCAAGATTCTTCACAATGATCATAAACGAGGAGCATGTATTTGGAAGCTAAAAACACATTGAGAGGAGCAGGCCCCATGGCCGAGTGGTTAAGTTTGCATGCTCTGCTTTGGCGGCCCTGGGTTCCCTGGTTTGGCTCCTGGGTGTGGACCTATGCACTGCTCATCAGGCCATGCTGTGGCAGTGTCCCACACGGAGGAACTAGAATGACCTACAACTAGAATATACAACTATATACTGGGGCTTTAAGGAGAGAAAGAAAGGAAAAATAAAAAAAGAAGTTAAAAATATATGGAGAAAAAACTTTCAGGAGTACTGTATTTGTTGCTATGCATTTTGCAGGAAATGTAAACTGCTCATTCCTTTAAATATCTGCTTAAGTTCATCTTTCTTTGAGTTATATAATTTGCCAAATCAAATAGCATATAACTTTGCAATCTTTTTTTTAGGATATAACATTATTAAGTAAGAACTTGGCCTGTAGAGGAGGAAACGTCTTTGTTCTTTTACCCTCCTGGGTTCAATGGCTGGGGCCTGTGAATCAAACTGATAAAAAACAGATTAACATGGGAAAAAACTGTTTTAATTACATAAGTATGCATGGAATTCATAAAGAAAAAAGATGGCTCAAGGAGGCATCCAGATGATTGAGGTTTATATACCATCTCTGGCAAAACAAAGGAAAAGGGGTTTGGGGCTTCTGGGCGGGGCAGTCAAGTTTCGGAAAGAGGAGGGGAGAAAGTGTATGGTATAAAGGGACGTCTTTTTATGCATATAAGAGTCTCTCAGGTGATGCAGTTATCTCAGAGAGTAGCTTTCCTCATCTTTACAAATGGAAATTTCCTCTACACATGGAAAAAGTTATACTTTATTTTTGGGCAGTTAGAGGCACTAAAGAACTTTTCCTGTGTCTGCTGGTTCTCAATTGCCTTTAGCTTAAAGTAATCCTTATGCCAAAGTGGCATGCTTGGGAGTGGCATACTCAAATACCGTTCAATCCCAATGGTAGATAATTGCTCCCAATAAGGATACAACTTTGGCATCATAAATCCTAGTCTGGTATCATGATCACTTACATCAAAGTTGAAAGTTGGATTTTTTTACATGAACCAGTGATCTATTCCTAAGATGTTACAAATTTTTCATTTGGATAGCTACTGCAGCCAGGGTCTCTCCCCACTCCCACCCCTGGCCCCACTTCCATATGAAAGTCTTAAAGGTTTAGGGTCAAAGGCAATGAAGATAAGCCCTCCCTGCTACAACTGCAGCAGTCAGGAGCATCCCCACCGCTTCCTGTACCTGCCTCCTGCTGGGCACCATTCCACAACAGTGTTCTTTCCTTTAAATTATAACTCGTGAACCCTCTCCTTTATCAGAGCCCGACAAACTTGCCTAACCCCCTCTTTATGCAAACAGGACACTCTCTGAGTCTCCTCCCATTTAATGTTTCTATATTTATAAGTTTTTACTGAAGCTACATGTGTCCCTTCCTTGTCATTAGAATATGAATTCACTAAGGTAGGGACCATGTCTATCCTTCATTCTACATCCCAAATGCATAGTTAACATGGACTCAATAGATAATGGCTGACAAGTGACAGGCTGAAAGGTGCAAATTTCAAAAAGAAGCTTGGCTTTTCTTTTTTTTCTGAAAGGCTGCCATGAAAGCATGAGAGACTCAGAACTTAATAAGAGTAAACTAGTACTAGAAGGGAAATCGTCCAAAAGAAAAACTGTAAATACAAGACATTCAAGGCCTCCTGAATTCTTGTTCTCATGTCCCTTTCCTTCTTTTCCTGGAGCGGACATTTGGCCCTCAGCTGTTTACCCACTCCTTCCTACAAACTGCTTTTCCCACCTGTCTATTGTGTGTCAGCCACATTTCCCCAGATTTCAGGCAGTCCACCTGATATATATCCTTTGGTTTACACTGGGATTTTTTTCCCTAATAATTTTACTATACTTGCTCTTGAAAACAATTCTACATATCTGTAAATATGTATTTTACCTCATTTTGTAAGTCAGCAAATGATCTCAAAACTAAAACATATTGAGGAAATTTCCTCCAAAACTTGCTACATGATTGTGATAATCAGGTCACGAGGTAAGGAGTTAGAATTAAAATAGGAAATCAACATCTAAATTTGGTTAAAGGAAATAAAACTAAGAGCAAGTAACATAGCCAGGGATGTAAAACCAGGAGTGCTAATGCATCAGGAGTAGCCAAATGCATCAATAACTAGAAAAATCAAGGAGGAACTCACAGACCAGACTTATAGATTAAATCAAAGCAGAGCCTGTAATGCCCATAAATGTGGAGACCAAATTGACGTTGGCGTCTAATAACTGTGGGTGTTTTCACACAAGTGTACCCACCTGACTACCTGCTTAACATGACTGTTTTCCCAGGAATTCCTGGCTAAAAGATAATGGTATTCAATACTGTTGAAATAAATTTCCAGACCCAAGATGGAGTCACTCTTGCCCAGGGTGCCACATCAGCAAACCATAATTCCCTGTGCCTGTAAATGCTCTGCTTGACCAGAAACTCAGTATATCCCGTCAGCCAATCCCCAAATGCCAAGACAACTCTGGGCTCTATCCTTATTCCTAGCTCCTGCTCACCCTAAACAAGCGTGCCCATATGGCCCCAGTCAATCAGATAATTTCTATTTTTCTCTTCTTTGTTCTTTATTCTTTATCCTATAAAAGCTTCCTGCCTACCATCACATTTACATTCTCCTACTGGAGACTGCCTGCTTAACGAAGTGTTAAAATTTGTTCACATCACCTAAATTGTTTTCTTTAATCATTTTTTAATGATACACAGATATATTTTTTGCAATTTTAAGAAATTGATCAAATTTGTTACATGGAGAGACAGCAGTTCCCTTGAAGGTGAGGCAGTAAAATGAATGGCTAAGAGCAGAGGTTTTGGCAGTGATGAGCCAAAGCCAGCTCACAGTGGTCACAAAGTCCAATTATTAGATATTGAGGAATTTTACAAGCCAGTTATTAAGTCACCATTGATTGCTTGACATCTGCTCAACACATTGCTTGACATATCCACAACACAGAAATGACAAACATTACAAACATTTTTCTTAAAAAGTCCATTTACCACTTGTTGGATTATTTGGATACTAATCCTAGGTAAGCAAGTATTATGAGGAAAATTAATTAACTAATTGTGGAAAAATTATTAAAGCCAACTGGGTCTCAGTTTCCTCAACTGAACGATGGCTATGGCAACAATAATGATAGAACCTATTTCAGAGTATCATTGGGAAAATATCCAAATGGAGTGTGCTGTCTATTTTCTGCCAGTCTCCTTCACTGAGACACATATTTCTCCAACCTTCTGCTATTCCTTAGCATATTTCTATTTTTATAAGGGATAATACCTTTACATAATTGATTGCATTCATAACGACAGTATTTCAAATCAAACATTTTGAGGAGTTAATTATGTTTTCCTAATAATTCTCAAATCATAGCCCATAACTGTCAACACAGGATAGCCTTGAATTTGGGCATTATAAAATTGAAAAGGCTAATATAACATTTAATTAGATAAATATGCCTACAAAAAAATTTACAGTGGTGTATGACTAATTAAACAGCCACCAAGTTCCAACAAAACACACAGCTATATTTTAGATGAAAAAAAGATAGAGGGAAATCTGAATCCTGCCTTTATGAAGAGTGGAAACCTGTTAGATTTAGAGACAGAAAATCCCAGTTTTGGTTTTAGCTTGGCACTAAATATTGTGACTTGTGGATAAATCATTTGATCATTAACTTTGATTAAATATCTGAGGACTGGAAAGAAAATATCTGTTATGTTTACCTATCAGCTTATCTTGAAAACCAAATTAGAGAATATCTCTATAATCATATTGTAAGATGCAAATCAATATAAAGAAAGGTATTATTATTATGAAGATTACTGCCAGTAATACTGGTGTCTTTTTATTTTTAAAAAATAAATTTCCTAAGTCATCTATATGCATTTAGATAGATCTCTGATTAAAGGAACAGGGAAAACACAATGAATTTTAAGATACTTTGTTTCAAAATTGTAAGATTTTAAAGTACTTATTTGAATTACAAACTGGCAGCATATCAGAAGAAAGAGTATTAATTTATGAGAAGTTGGAGCCAATTTAACTAATTTGAAATTTCCAAGTAAATCACATAGTGTGTCAAATGAATCAAGAGCAATTAATTTCTTAGATTTTTTTTAGGAACCAATCGAAGTGCTCAAAATCCCAATGGAAAGATGTTTAGACCCTAAGGGAACGTCTTAATTGGTGACGGTTAGTAGCTGTAATTAATTGTGAAATTTATCTTAATCTACTGGCCAAGACACCCAGAAAGCTAAAACAGGTAAATTAATAGCCTTACACTAGTAACAGAAGTCAAAATTAGCACATTTATAATAATATTCTTAATAGGAAAATGGCTTTCTTCACCTTTTAGGTAGCTATTTTTATTCGAGTGTTAATATTGCCTAGTGGTTCTGAGATTCTGGAGCCAGACCATCCCGGGTCTAGTCATAGCTCAGCCACTTGCTGGATGTGTAGCCTAATCTCTCTGTGCCTCAGGTTCCTTACTATATGATGGGGATTATGACAATAATACCTTTATCATAGTGTTACAAGGATTAAATGAGGTCAATTATGCAAAGCATTTAGAACAATGTATAGCATATATTATGTTATCTTATTGTTATTATAATGAGATGTTAATGCTACTTCCTCCTCTGCACCCTCCTAGCACTCTCCCCGCCTCCATTCCCCAAAAAGCATACACTCATGGGGACAGAGGTCTAACACTTTGTATTCCCTGTCTTAATCCTTTTTCTTTAACTAGTCTAAAGCAAAAGCTTTACTCCTACCTGATGCAGTATATGCTGACCAAACACACTAATAGTTTACATGTATGACCTGATTTAATCTTCAAAAATGCCTATAGTGTAGGCATATTATTGTCCCTGTTATAGAGACGAAAAGGAGGCTAAAAGATTTTAAGTAACTTGCTCATGGTGTGGTGTGTGTAAAACTGAAATTTGAACCCAGTTCTGATGTCAAAAATCCATGCCCTTAGACTATGACCTGAAATCAGAACAGAAGTGGCCTGGAGGAAGCAAGAGGAGAGACCGGATCGGTTGGAAAGCAGTGAAAGGAATCTTACTGGGATAATGATTAGTTGAAGAAAAGTAATTTTCCCTCTATCCTTCTGAGCTCTTAGCTGAGACCCCCTATAACAAAAGATGGATTAGCAAGAGAAAAACAAACAGAAGTTTATTAACATGTATACTTCATGTATACATGGGAGATACCCAGGAAAAAATGAGTAACTCTCTGAAGTGGCTTAGAATTCAGGCTTAAATACCATCTTAATAGGGAAAGAGGAGAAGGGATGTAGACCTCTTAGGGGAGAGTAAATGATTTTTAGGAAATGTAAATTGGTCCTTAGAATAGATAGGCAGTATGATAGTTTGCGATAGTTTGTCTGGGTGTGGTGTCAATTTCTAGCCCCTCTCCTGTGATGAGTCAATTTTCCCTGGTTGATGAAACTCCCAGGGAAAGAATTCACGACAACTGAGCTCCTTTTGGAGGACCTGTCTTTAGGCAGATAAGCAGCATTCAGAGAAAGCCTCTCCCTGCATTTTCCACTCTTCAAGTGCCCATAGCTCAGAACAATCAATGTACTAAAGGAGGATATTTTGGGGTGGAGCGTCCTGAGCGTCTACTGTCATATTTTGGTGGGCATATTCTGCTACCTTTCAATGAAAATGTTCTGCATTTTGATTGGGATGGTGGTTATGTGGTATACATCTTTGAAAATTTGTCAAACAATACACTTAAGATTTTGCACTTCTTTGTCAAACTGTACACTTTAAATCTGTGTATTTCATTGTACATAAAATATGTTACTCCAAAACTCTATGTTCTTTATGCTACTTTGCTTCCTTACTCCAAGAAGCTTAATAGTGATCCAAAATAACTGTTTTCTTCCTGTTTTATTTCTGTGGTTACACTGATTTTACAATTCCTGTTTACTTATGCTCTCACGTTTTTTCAATATTTATAGATCTTTCTTCCAAAATGGATTTCTCAACATCATAGAACATGTTTAATTTGCTGTCTTCCCCAACAGCGCTTAGTTATACATAAGCTCATAGCGAAAGGTGATATGCAAGGGAGGGGGAGAAACATTTTATGTTTTTGGCTTGTATCTTATTATTCAAGTTTATCTATTCTTAACTGATGAATAAAATGTTATTGAAAAATATTTTTACTTTTTAATAGAATCAATATCATTAATACGGTGGTGAAAGTAATTTTCAATTTATGAAGGACATTTTCATTTATTTTCTTCGTTACTATGATGTTAACTGAAAGTGCAAAGCTCCCCCTGGAGAGACACACGCACACACATGCATGAACACATACATGCACTCACACCCACAGACACACAACAGCAGAAGTTGCCTCCATAGGATAATAATGATTTCTTATATTGTCTTTCATTTATCTATAAAATAATAATGTGGGAAAGCCCTGCTTTTTAATGTGTCCTTGTTTTAAGTATAGAAAAGTGGTCATTTCAAAGCCTTCAACCTGTCTTTGTTCAGCCAGAGGATGGATGGCATCGACAAGCAGGTGGTCCTGCTGCTTGAGAGCAAGGGCAGCATTAGGCCTTACTTTTGATGTGCCTGTAGATTTCTATGCATGGTTTAGAAATGGGAGGATAATAACAACAAAAAAGGTGAGGAGGTGTCTATAGCATTCCATTTAAAAAACATTTAAAGCTTTATCCTCCATGTGGGAAGGGCCTATGAGGATTTTGCTGTATTTAGGGAAAGGATACTGTTTAATCTGGATCTAAATTTTGCTGTCCCTGGATTTAATGTTTGTTGTTGGGAGAGTTGTGTGTCTGTGTGTGTCTGTGTGTGTGTTTCCCAGGTGACTAGAAAGAATAAAGGGGACTATACAAAACTTGCATTGACTGGAATAAATTAATGGGATCAAAACTTAAGAGTATTAAATTTCATCCTGGCCATATCATAAAAAACCACCTGCACCCCACCCTGTACTATGTATTCTAGAATTAACAACTTAGACGTTGGGTTATATATTGCTGATGGTTCTATTGTCCAGACATCTTCAAGTGGACGAAGATGGGTGAAACCTACATCCCTTGTGCATTGTCTTAAAGATTATAAGGGTGAAATGGATATTTATAACATAGAGGGTTGAAGAAAGGCCACTTTTTATGAAGCAGGTAGACCTTGGCAAGGCTAGGATCTAGGATGCGTGTCTTTGAAATGATCACTTCCAAATGGTTTAAATATTCTCCTTTGTCTTATGAGAGCAGTCTCAGCTGGTGTGCAATTACCTCCACCTCTTATATTGTCATTCCATTCAGCAACTCCCAATTCTTCAGTTAAGTTTCATGTACCAGTATAGCCTCCAAGGTGGAAGTGTACAGAACTAAGAGAAGAGTCAGTGAAGGCAAGTATGGGTTACTCCACTTTTGCCCATCCACTGGAGAAATTGAGAGAAAGTTTCCATAGTTTATCACCAGCAGAGAAGGTAGTGATAGCCCATAGTGGACCTGGAAATATCAGAGAGAACCCCACACAGAGCAACAATTGCCGTGGGGCAAGTTAGAATTGCATCCAACAGACCCTTACTTCCCAAATATACTAAGGAAAGATTACCTTTGAAAGGCACGGGAAAGATAATGCTAGAGTTACTGCTCAGAATAAATAAATACATTAAATGTATAATATTTCTGTGCTCTTACGTTTTGTCCTTTTTAAAAAAATCTCAAATCTTGTACAGTACTTTGACATTTAAATGATAAAATCAAAGATATAACTATTTAAAGAGGCTGGTCTGCAATGGGTTAATCCCCTTAGAATTCTAAGTAATTCTAGGTAAGCCACAGTGGTCTGCTGTGAAGAAGTTGTGGTACACGGGTGATATTCAAACAGAAATTGGGCTCATGCTATTGTGCTTATTCAAAATATAAAGTGTCAACATTGCCACCATTTTATTTTTATGACATGTCATCTGACAAGAAAATCATATCCTTTCAACTCACTGATGAATGAGCATTTGAGCCATGCAAATGTATTTTCCATTTGAACTTTATATTTTTTTATTGTTTCAGGTGACTTTGGCTTTGCTGCCCTCAATATAGGCCCCACAGATTTCATTCAGGGGGAAAAAAACTTCATATATTCGCAGTCAATTTGTATTGTGAAGGAAGCAGTAAACCTCTGAAAGCCTATTATCTTCATAAAGAAGTCAAGAACTTGTTGTGTGCAGGGCATTAAACATCTTTGCTCTGAACTTGCTGATAATCTAGTTAGGGAGGCAAGGAAAATAACAAGATAACAGTGCAAGGCAGCATATGCTAAATGCATTCATTAAACGTAAAAAGAAAACCAGTTCAAATAAATTTATTTCTCTTCTGCAGTGTATAAAGAAACAAGTTAGGCATTATGGAGATAAAAAGATTTTTTTAAAGGCAAGATTCTTCCTTTAATAAGTTTCCAGTCTAATGAAGGAAAGACTGGAGAATTTGAATGCAAACAGTGACTGAAAAAGAAAGAACAGGAGTAGCTAGTGATCCTTAGATTTAAAAAGTAGAAAACTGGGTTTGTTTTGCTTCCTTAAAAATCTTTGTCAAATATGTCAGTAAATCCTTCATATGTGTCTTGATATGGAGACTAACCCAAAGGAATAATAAGAAGGACAGCTAATATTTATTGAGCATCATCTATGCGCTAGACACTACGTTAGCACATTCACTGCCTCTTGGGCCTTAAAGTGCTACACACTTCCTGCAATTGCAAAGCAACCTCTCCAAGGAGCCTCTTAATTGCTTTGGGAACACAAAACTCTAGAAGAACAGAATGTAACATGCACAGCATGTTTCTTTCACAAAGTATCTAAAAAACTCTCCCAGAGGATGAGAATAGTGAATGAAAAACTAAATTAAAATTATTTGTTCTAAATTCCTGAAGAATATTGCAAAGCCCTATAAAGGTTAGAGGGATTTAGAGTGGGCTGATCACAGAATGCTTCAGTGAGGAGAGAGCATATGAGCTGGGCTTTTTTTCTTTAGGATCATATTTTCATGTACTATTATCTTAAACACAATAGATACTTAACATGAGTTTCATTTTGTCTTGTAGTAAAAAATCACTTAACATAACATTTACTATCTTAACTATTTTTAAGTATACAATTCATCCACATTGTTGTGAAACAGATCTTCAAAACTTTTTCATTTTGCAAATCTGAAGCTCTATATTAACAACAACACTAAACAACAACCCTCTTTGCCCCCTTTCCTCCAGCCCCTGGTAACCACCATCGTACTTGCTGTTCCTATAAATTTGACTACTTTAGATACGTCATATAAGTGGAATCATATGGTACTTGTCTTTTTGTGACTGGTTTATTTCACTTAGCATAATGTGCTCAAAGTTCATTCATGTTGTAGCATGTGACAAGACTTCCTTCCTTTTTAAGACTGAATAATATTCTTTTTTTTTATTGCGGTAACTTTGGATTATAACATTATATAGCTTTCAGATGTACATAGTAATATATTTCAAATTCTGTGTAGATTACATTATGTTCACCACCCAAAAACTAATTATAGTCCCTCACCACACACATGAGCCTAACCACCCCTTTTGCCCTCCCCCCTCCCCTCTGAGCTGGGCTTTGAATGACAGGTAAGACTGAAGGATAGAGTCATGGGATTCATTTCAAGAATGGCAGTTGCAAAGGCTTGAAAGGTGAGAAGGGAAGGGCCAAGAATATTTAGCAGTTTTTATAATAATTTTGAAGCCAGTTTTCAAGTTGAATCTGCAATTTGCCTTCTGTGTTTCCTACATATGATCCCTCAATTTCTTCATCTATTAAATGGAAAAATACTAATGTCATAATCTTTTATAAAATTAAATGAAATATTCAGTCAAAAAGCCTTCAACATGCAAGGACTTTAAAAAAATAAAAATAACAAATTGGCAAATGAGTTTACTTCTAACAACCACATGGGGTGGAGGAATGTCCATGGCCCTGAATTATGGTGATAAAGCTCCTCCGAGAATATGTCAAGTCTTGATGCATTATCACACTGTATGACTCTCTGAGCTTTGTTTATATTGATAAATGTTGTACTGTTTTGCAAAAATGCTACCCTTTCAAACATAGGACTACTTGAACCATTCAGTTGGTACTTGTCAATTTTGGGCAGATAAAAATTCACCTATCATACTTAAGTGCTCAATAAATTTTATTTCCCTACTTTGGGGAACAATGGTTTGTCTACTTTGGTTAGAATGTGGGTCCCAGACGCGGGAGGGAGTTGTGGAAGATAAGGCTGAAGAGGTAGTTTGAGGATAGATTTAAAGAATTTGTGTGCCAGGGTGACACATTTTCTCCATCACAGCTGTTTACTTGCTTGCCCATCTGGTTCAATAAACATTTTTGTCTTAGCAGTCACCTCCTCCACGAAGTCCTGATTCTTTTAAGTAAAACTGACCAGTTCCATTCCATGACATGGGTGAACTCGACAAACATTCATCATAGAATCTGTAGCATTGCATTTCACTTCGTTTACATTTTCTTCTCCCCATCCTGGATGGCGAATTCTCCTGTATGTAGACTATATCTTATTCACAACAAAGGATAACTGGACTTTAGAGTAAAGCATGCAACATGATTCTGGAATAAACAGCAATACTTCACTCACAGAAAAACAAACATCATACTGGCATCAGACTTCAGACTTCAGGATATAATACCGTCAAAGACTATGAGGCAATATCTTCAAAGTTATAAAAAAAATGTTTTTCAGTCTAAAATCCTATATACAGCCAGGCAATCAGTAAAAAGCAAGGCAAAATAAAGACATTTTCAGACCCTCAGATCTCAGAAAATTTGTCACTTTGTTTATAAAGTTAAATAAGGATATCTCAGTGAGTCAAAGGAGTGAAAAGAGAGGAGAATACAGGGGAAAAAACCCATGAAAGTAGTGAAGGAGACTGCTTACCCTCTGTCCTCGCTCTTTTCTGTCCCAGCCCATTTCTTCCTCCTGATTGTGAGTCCTTCTCATCTCCAGCAGCCCTAGTCCCACAACAAAATGCAGAAGCCATGCCTCCCATAGATTTCTCCACTGGTTACTTTTATGATCCTTTATGGAGCTGCACATACTTGGCTTCCTAAATTTCCCTACAAGGTCGACCTTGTCCACCCACGCCAATGTTTCAGGGAGACTGGTTAGGAACTTCTATGATCATCCTACTCTTTCCAGATCTTACTTCCTTGGATCCTCCCACACTTGTGTACATTCTAATTTCTATAATGAATCTCTTATTCAATAATACTCATAGTCGATCTGCTTCTCTAATTCAAATTGGGTTGATACAAACTCCTCGGGAAGGAACTGTAAGCCTAGTACACTACTTGGCTTTACAGTGAACGTTATTTACAGTCCCGTAATAAACTAGGCATTGATTATTCGTTTCAAATTTTAGAGTAAACTTGCAGAAAAATCATAGGAGATTGAATTATGGTACCACAGCAGGCATAACTCTCAAAGTTTGGAGGTCAAACAGAGTGAGGAAGATATAGTGAAGATTAGAACTACTGATGCCTTCAATCGCCTGGTGAAGAAGAAAGAACTGGAGCGTGCTGTATCAAGGTGCACAGTGGATTAGCAAAAGAACTTGGAATAATGATGTAATTATTTGGTAAGAGAGAAAGGAGAATAAAGGAGGACAGTATAAATAAATTAAGCCTCCTTAATCATAATAGAGAATCAATATAAAAAGTCTAAAATGGATAAATCGAGAAACTGCAAGTCAAGCATGCTATTTAGAGATACGCGTTTAATGACTGAATGACCAAATACAGAAATATGTAGAAGTAGTTGCCTCTAAATGATACATGATTATCTTATCAGATTGGTTTCTTTGGAAGAAAACCAAGAGACAGAGGTTGAAAAGACTTTTATTTTTCTCCACACATACTTTTGTGGTGATTGAATAATTTATCACATGTGTATTAGTTTCCTAGGGTTACCACAACAAAATGCCACTGACTGGGTGGCTTAAACAATAGAAATTTATTGTCTCACAGTTATGGAGGCTAGGAGTCAAGATCAAAGTGCCAGCAGGGTTGGTTTCTCCTGAGGCCTCTTTCTTTGGCTTGCAGATGGCCGCCTTCTCACTGTGTCCTCACTTGGCCTTTTCTTTGTGCAAATTCATCCCTGGCGTCTCTTCCTCTTCTTATAAGGACAGCAGTCATTTTGGGTCAGAGTCCCACTCTCATGTCCTCATTTATGTCCTCAATGACTTCTTTAAAGGCCCTATCTGCAGATGCAGCCATGTTGGAGAGGGCAGTAGGGTTTGAACAAATGAATTTTAAGGGGACATAAATCAGTCCGTAACAATTCTAAGTTGAATTTATTTATAATAAACAATTTAATTTAATTTAATTTAAATAAATATTTAAAAGAAGCTGTCTCTAGAGTGTAAGACGAGGTGTGATGGGTGAGACAGGGAACTCTTTCATTTCATTTGAAACCCTTGTATACTATTTAATTCTCTTAACTGGGTGTAAATGTTTTTATATATTAAATATGTGAACCATAAAGAAAGAGAGCTCATCAGCACTGAAATCACCAATGGAACATGGAAGTTCAAAAAGTGGTCAGACTCCCCATTGCATCCCAACTGGAGCACTGAGGGTGGTTATTTATAAATTCTGTCATCACCTAGTAAGTTTTCCTCCTTGGTCTACCATCATGAATTGGTTCTTATTTTTCATCCCCCCTCTCTCCTTTGGTGTCTTTAAACTGTGAGTTTGATGCGGATATTCTTATCTTTCTCAAAACAGCATGAACTCCTTGAGCATTGGAATGCTACCAATTCTTCTTGGTGTCCTTCATAGATTGTAGTGGTTTGTATATAGGAGGAACTCACAAATAGGTGAGAAAATGAAGAAGAAATCAGGAGAGAAATGACCATGCTAATGAAGGAATTTGCTAAGAATATAACCCCATCCTCCAATTTCCTTTCCATGTTCTAGAGAAAGCATGTATATAAAACACAATATACTTCATGGTGAGGCAATTGGATCTATGGAGTGAGCACAGGAGAATATGTTGGTAGGATTATCTAGAGAGACAAATAATAACTATGCTAAAGTGCAGAATCCAAAATCAATCATGCGACATTCAGCTGATACAAATAAATAAGCAGGGGAGAGGTACAGCAGAGAAGCAGGATCAACGCTGCTGGAAGGTAAAATGAAATCGGAAATAAACCCTGGGGTCTAGTTAGACCCTTAAACAAATCTGATGTTCATTTGGCTCTTGATCCGATGATTCTGGGGGAAGAGGGAAGGTTCTATGAGTCCTGAGGAGAGGCGTGGAGAGATCAAAGGTCTGAACCTTTCAAGCCTGGGGAATTGCTCTGTTCCATTTGACGCCCTATTTATAATGTAGAAATGTCAACCTCGTGTTTTTAGACAAAACTGAATGTGTATTTATTGTATTTGCATTCAAGGAATACTGACACTATGGTCTTGGTTGAAGTTGGCATCAATTTCATTTTAATCCTAAATTCACAAAGATGAATGCATACTTTATAAAGGGGAGGCTTATTTCAAATTTAAATATTTATAGTATTTGTCAGTTCAATGTGCACTGAAGACATTGATCTAACTTCAAAAGTCTAGCACAGAAACTGAACTGACTGCTGAGGACATAATTATCCTTAACACAACACAAATAATAAAATTACACTGTCATTGTTTGGTCATTCTGGGGGTACAAACTGCATTAATTTTATTTGAGTCCATGTCAGAACAATTATTGTAGCTTCAAGCTATCAATCCAATATTCAAGGTCATTCTTTTTGTTTGTCATTTAATAGATATTTATTGAGATTTGTGCCAGGAGCTGTAGGGAAAAAAGCCACTGCCCTCAAAAAGCTCAAGATCTACAGAGGCAAGACTTGCATATATTTTAAAATTAAATGACAATACCAAGAACACTGCAAGCTAATTTAGGATAAAGTCCCAGGCCGCTGGCTCTCTTGCTTTTCTCACCATGCTCACCCTTATTATAATTTAAAAAGGATTCATGGATAATACACCCAAAAATAGAAAGCGAAATTAAGAAATTTTAACTTTTTCTTTCAAACATACAATTCAAATAGTAGTGCTTGAGATCAAGCTTAAAGATGGTTCAAAATATTCTTCTTTACAATTCTGAAAGAAAATTAATTGTAGTTTTGCTGTCTCTCTGTCTCTCTTACTTTCTTTCCTTGTATGTGTGTGTGTGTGTGTGTGTGTGTGTGTGTGTGAATGTTGTGTGTTGATAATTAGCTACCCACAAACTGGGTGCAAATGAGATAATGTGTCCACACTAAACCGAACTTAAAAAGAACAGCAACCAAACCTGAGCATCCTGAGTTCCACATGCTAAAATACTTCTACGCTAAAGAAGTATTTGTATTCTCATATCCTCCAATTTTCTAAAGCCTGGGGGTTAAATAATTCAAAAGACACAAGACCTTCTGACTTTGTCCCACAGGCAGGCAGGTCACTGGGCTTCCTAAGAGTCCACTACTGAGTTGCTTCTCCACTGTCCTGCAGACAGCGAAGATTGCCTAGAAGTCGCAGTCCACTCTGCAGTGGAGCCTCACTTGTCCAGGTTCCTGCCAAGCCCGGGGACTTTGAAAGGAAGACCCTCTCCCTCCTTGGGGCCAAGGTGGTAGAATATTCGGGTTTATTTGTCAGTTTATATGCCTGTGATTCACCAAAGTTTTTCACAAACTAGGATAAGCACTGCGTCTGGGCAGCTGTGTCTGGAGGAGCTTCCACCATCAGTCACACTGTAAGCCAAAGACATTCTACCTCATTTGGTCCTGAAGCATTTAATCTTGATCTCTAGTCATCTGATCATCAGCCCAGATTCATCTTTCTATTTTTTTAAGTAATTTAATTTCAAAGTGCTCACTGTCTTTTCCTGAAATCCTAGTCCCTCTGAAGGTTTCAATAATTTTAGACCTAACAGAGACGCAGTGGGATCTTGATCCTTTTCAGTCCAGAAAACTATTGTATTCCCAAGCAAATGTGATCTGTCTCACCATTATGCCCTACACTCACACACACACACATACACACACACGTTTCACATGCCAGGAGGCTTGATTGTGTCACTAAAGATTTCTGAGTAAGGCCTCTCTCTTGTCTTTTACTTGACCAACTAAACGGACACTCAATAGGCCTATAAAGATAAAGTTAAACTTAATTAAAATTAAAAAGCTATTAAGTCTTATAAGAATTAACCAATCATATAAATTGATCCCTCAAGTATCTGATAAATAAGTAGAATTTTACATTCTCAGGGAAAAAGACAAAGTCCATCAACTGTCTTCAGTATTGTAATTCTCTTTACTCTCTCTCTGGGTTCAGGTAGACAGACGTAATTGCAGATACTCAAACTCCTCAATCACAAAGCTAACTGCTTCTGAAAACTCCTTCCATTTACTACAGAAATGCTGTTATTTTATTTTCTGTTTTCTCATATTGCTCCCATTTCTTAAGAATAAGTGTCTCATGTTTTTCTCCTTGGTACTTGTGGTAGATTAAAAACTGCCACATATCCTTTTCCTTCCATTGACAGGTAAGATCTAATTCTACCTCCCATTGGCTAGCCTTAGTTGCTTGACCAAGAAAATGTGGTGAAAGTGTTTTTTGAAACTTCCAAGGCTTGGTTAAGTAGCCTTCTGCCAATTCTTCTTGGAATGCTCACTCTGGGGAAAGCCAACTGTCATGTAAAACCTCCATGAGATTGGTATTCTATGAAGAAATCTAAGTTAGCCAGGTGGAAGGGAGCATCGTATCAAGGTGTGAAAGATGCCCAGCCAGTCTGAGCTTTCAGCCACCCCTAAACAGGAGTAAGACACATATGTAAGAACTATTTTGGACCTCCAGACCTAAGAGATGCAACCTGGAGAAAACCAAGGGGCCCAATGGACACTCAGAATCAAAGACTCATAATCTTGCCACAAATATCTCATTTGAATCCATGGTGTATTAGTTTTCTGCAGCTGCTGTAACAAATTACCATGAACTTGGTGGCTTACAACAACAGATATTTATTTTCTCACAGTTCTGGAGGCAGTAAGTATGAAAGAAGTATCACTGAGATGAAGTCAACGTCAGGAGGCCTGTACTCCACTTGGAGACTCTAGAGGAAAATCCATTCCTTTCTTCTTTCCACATTGGCTGGCAACCAGCATTCCTTGACATATGATCACACCACTACAATTTCTGCCTCTATCCTCACATCACCTTCTTCCCTATGTCTGTCTGTATTAAATCTCCTCAGTCTCTCTCTGATAAGAACCCATGTGATTACATTTAGGCCGCACTTGAATAATTCAGGATAATCTCCTCATCTCAAAATCCTTAATTTAATCATACCTTTTGCCATATAAGATAATATTTGCAGATTCCAAGGATTAGGGCCTGGTAACTGGGGGGACATTTTTCAGCCTACCATTAAATGCATTGTATCCTTCATTCTTATTTATGTCATTCATCACAAAAACCCTCAGACTCCCAACTCACCCTTCCTGTCCTGTATTGTACTCCCTAAAAGATTCTACATCAGCCCCCTCACTTACGTTCCTTTTTCCAATCATCCACAACTTCTACAACCCTTCCATACTGCCTTCTGGAATCTACAGATTCTTATCAGCAATTTATTTTCTATACTTGATTTTTGCTTTGAACATTCCATTTACCTTTGTGCTCTGATGTAAACATGACTATCTGTTAAGAGCATCTGTTCCCTGGAGTCTTCTCAAGTGGTCACTGATTTTTCTCCCATACTCATACCACTGAGCCTGGAAGTGGCATAGATAGCTTTCTTGTTCCTCTTTGCAACTTTTAGATCATTCTCCCTCTTTCTTCCCTAAAATTCCTCCTTTGAATCATCACATCATATCACCTACTACCCTTCATTTTGCTGACATTGACTGACCTTCAGTTTATTTTTATTTACTTCTCCAATGCTACTCTAGTCTTAAATCTTGGCAATTTCAACATGTACATATGTATTCTTTCCAATGTGTTCACTTTCTATTTTTATGAACCTCATTTGCTCAACAACCTTGCCTTCCACTCTATATCAGCTATACACTTTAATAGTCATACTCTTATCCTTGTCTTTCCTAATAATTACAACCTTCCCATAATCTCAATTTCTTGAATCCTACTCTTTCAACATCATCCCTTCTCTTTGAGCTTACTCTCTCTAATAGTCCTGTATTAAAGATCTTTCAACTACCCAGAGACCTCCAATCCATTGACCTATAATGTTTTCACTGTCACCCTTGATAACACTCCTCTCCTCAACCAGCTTGAATTTTGTGGTCTATATCTTGTGTATACTCTCCACTTATTTGATCCTCTTTCATGTCTTCGTTTTCGCTTGGCCAAACCAATTTTCCATCTATTTCATGCCTGTGTGATTGTGGATGTAGGAAAATTCACAACTATCCTAACTAGTGTTTCTATAAATTCATGATGATGAACATCTTTTGTGTACTTAATGCTGACAAGCAATCGACTGTATGATCCTAGTCCATTTGGTCTCCTACATCCTAAACAATTGTTTTATACCTCCCCCTCCCTCTTCAAACCCCACACATCTCCCCTGTGCTTGCTGTCAGCCAATAACTTTCCTTTCTATATCACTTAGAAAACAGAAGGCATCAGAAGAGGACTCCTACAAATTATCACCATGTCTACCCACTAAGCTGAATCTATACCCACATACTTGTCTTCCCTCCGGTTACCATGGATTATATATCCATGCTCCTATCTAAAATCAATCCCTTCACTTGTGTTCTATGTTACAACTTCTCTCAAGTTACTCAAAGACTTTGCCTTAGCAATTGTCTCCCCTCTCTTCTAGTCATAAATTTTTTGTCTGTATTGGATTATCCACTGCCATGCAAACTTACAAACATTAGTTCTCCCATCTTAAACAACATTCTCTTCCCCTTATACTTCCCCAACAGCTGCCGTTTGATTTCTTAAGTCACCACTTAAGAATAATTCCTCTAAAGAGTTGCTTAATATTGTTGTCTTCAAATTCTCTCCTCTTCTCCTAAACCCATTTCAGTCATATGTTCAACCCTGCTACCCTGTCAAAACTGCTTTCAATAACATCACAAATGTGCTTCTTCTTGTAAATATCAGGAGTGACTTCTCAATCCTCTTCTTACTTGTCCTGGCATTAGAATAATCTGGTGTTCACAGGAGAGTCCTGGTTTACCTTTTTTTCTCTGGTGTAATCAGTAGCATCTAATTTCACTTGCAAAACATCCTGATTTGGATGTTAATTGTGTAGTCACCCTATCTGTTAGCAGCATTATACGGAATTCATCAATCTTTTTATCCTCCAAATATTTTCTTCACTTGACTTGCATTTCTCTGGTTTTCCTATTTTCTTAATGGGCACTCCTCTTCAGTCTCATTTACTGGTCCTTCCTTTTCTCCACAACCTTCTACTGGAGGAGTCTGGGGCTCAGTACTTGCCTTTCTTCTCTTCCAGTAGTAACCACTGTTGAAGCATTTAATGTAAGCGCATTGAAAATGAAATGATAAAGTACTTTTGGGGCCCGCCGGGTGGCCAAGTGGTTAAAGTTCCACACACTCTGCTTTGGTGGCCCAGGTTCACAGGTTCAGATCCCGGGAGCAGACCTACTCCACTCATCAGCCATGCTGTGGAGGGATCCCATATACAAAATAGAGGAAGACTGGCACAGGTGTCACTCAGGGCTCTTATCTACTCAAGCCCAGAAAAAAGAAAGAGGAAGATTGGCAAGGGATATTAGCTCAGGGTGAATCTTTCTCACCAAAAAAAAAAAAAAAAGAAAATGAGATGATAAAATACTTTAGACAATGATTTATCACATAAGGGAGTCATTTCTCTATGGTGATATTCCCTTTGTAAATGAAGCTAAAGCAAAGAGATTCTAAAAATATTTCAAAAGATTTACAAAAGTACCAAGAATTATTCCTGCTTTATTTATTTCTTGTCTTCCCTCTTGGCCCATCTTCCCATCACCACTCATAAAAATAAAATATTTCTAGCATTCTTGTGGTGAAAAAAAAAGACAGTATTTAATCAAATAGAAATATAAGATCAAGGCCTACCTTTCCCAATCTCCCAAAAGTGTAATTATTGATGCTAAATTCTACTGAAAGTTTCTTCTGTGTAATGATAGATAAGCAAAAAGCTTAAAGGAGAAAAAAAAGAAGAATTATATATGTAAAATGCAGATTGATGCTTTGAATATTATGTATAATCTGCAACCTCATTCTCTCTACCCAGCACTTTTTATATAGTGAAAAGAAAACTGGTGGAGCATTGATTGCTCCAATTCTAAAGCAAGCACTTTTTTTCTTTTGTTTATTTTGTTGGTGAAAGAGTAAGGGAGCCTTTAAGAGAGAGGCATGTTGGAAAGCAACCCTTGAATATAAATGTAAATTACAACATTCCCACAAATTGTAACATATCATTATCTCGCCCATTCTTTAAAGAAAGAAAAACAAGGCTAATAATCATCCAGTTACATATTGCAATAGAATAGTTTCAGTTTTTTTTATTAGACTATTATGTTCATTCATTTATGAATCAAGATGTTTAGAGCCGGAGTGGCCCTTTCTGACCTTTTAGATGCCCTAAGTGAGCGTTGCTTCTCATTATTGGACAACTCTATTTTCAGTAGACTACTCCTTGCCTACGTATTTTGTATTGCTGTTTCTCTGTATGTGGATAGTAAAAGTCTTGCTTCATTTCTTTGCTGACTTGAGTCAGTTTTTTCTATTCAAATACAAAATAATTTCATCCCAAATTGGAAGACAGAATTCCAGTATTAATTCCTTCCATAAATGTCTCCATCACACATCAGAATATCATATGGATTCAATGCTTCTTAATTTTAACTGTGGTCCAGGATTAAAATCTCTTTATATACGTTAAATCTTCTTCCTTCAGTAGTACGGGAGGTTTAGCGGATCTGCCAAAGTATTGCTTTCATCCCATTCTCACTGTCTATTTTTTGTACAAGACCTCATTGTTGAACTGCTTTTTATTGATGCAAAGAAATCTTATATGCAATTTCCATCCCATTAACTGTTCAAAAGAGATATAATCCACATTCTGACGGTGCTGAACAGGAAACCACAACCTGTTCTGAGTTGCTCTCTGATCTTTTGTTCAGCTGTCTGTTGACCCTCTGATATTTCAGCCATCTTTCTCTTTAGAGTTTCCACTCTTTGCCTAAGGAGATATTGGACTAGTTGTAACTTGTCTGAAGGGAGATGTAGCTGCTGTGTTTCAAATTATTTGTTATAAAAAGAAGTACTTTCAAATAGGATTTCAGTGGATAATTCAAGTATTGTGAATGTGAAATATTTATGCTTATTGCTGACCAAGACTTTATAGATATCATTAAAAAATGGAACCTGTTGTTTAGTATTTAATGTCTCAGCTTTGAAATCAGAGAGTCTTAGGTTTATAATTTAACACCTCTAAGTTATATGTGGATATGTTTGGGCAAACTACTTACCCTCTCAATGTCTCAGGTTCTTCCTGTACCAGCTTATACCTATATCATGGAGGGATTATAAGAGAAAAGTTAGTTAAGGTATGTGGAGCTGAAAGCCTAGCATACAATAAAACTTCCAGCGACATTGTACTTATTACCTGTAACTAAAAAATTTAGGTCATGAAACCTTAATACTGTCTTTCAGAAATGCAATGTGGACAGCATTTTAACTGCTGCAAGTATTATTCTTTGTTGTTGTCCTTCCTATTTGACCAGTTTTTAGGATGGCATTGATTCATCCTAGGACAAAAAGTATTGCTAATGTGCTGTCTGGGCCACCCAGGCTGTGACTTTGTAATTGTCTTTGTCCAAACAGACACTTCTTGGTTTCTGTTACAATCCTCTCCATACGTATTTCTGCTCATATTTCTGATGTAAGAACCCTTGCGTACACCTGTAGCCAACATTTTATATTGTTCAAAATAAATTTCCAATTATACCATCTTACATTGTTGTAAATATATAGTATGCTTGATCATCCAGATATTTTTTCCCCTTAAAAATAGAACTAAGAACCTCAAATTGCATAATGTAGTAGATCTCCTCTAGGTGGTACAAATGTTCTGCTGACATTGACTGCCACCGTGAAATATCTGAATCCACGTGCATATTGCCTTTATTTTTCTTTTTAACTAAAGGTAAACTACAGGTTAAATGAGTCCATTCCTAAGTAAGCATGTTTTATAGTTTTAGATCTCAAACCACCTACCAAATATTAGCTTAGTAATTGCAAATACATTCGAGGTATATTAGAGAATTAGCTCTTTCTTTGTACTGCTTCCAGAATTTCAGTTTGTAGTTCATGACATCACTAACACCTACAACGTTGTGGAACATATGGAGTCAGGATGTGGTTAGAACAGAAGCAAAATAAACCAATTACAAAGCTAGTCCTGAGCTCCATTTACATTTGAAAAATTAAATCCTTTACTAGCGGACTTCTGAAATCACTGAGTGACCTTGTGGAGGTAAAGCTTTCAAAAGGGAAAATGAATAAGAAGACAGGCAAAGAGGAAACATAAAAAGAAAAGAATGAGAGAATTTCCAGAGAAGCAAGAGACACAGTAAAAGCCAAGAACAAAATGTGCTTTTAAAAGCTGTCTTGAGATTTAGATTAAAAAACTTGTCTGTAAACAGAAATGAGTTTTCAAAAGATTGAAGAATATTAAGCAGCTGACTTATTTCTTCACATTTCAAATGTATCTGGTGCTGGAAAGACGAACAAAGCTTATATTCAAAAGCTGAAATTTTCAGATCTGAGAAGGAACTTAACAACTAACTAGTGTAGACTCTTGACAAATAAAAAGTTTAATTATTAAAAATGGAAATTCCTTGTATAGGCTGTAGAAGCTGTTATTTGTCAGTTCTGCAAGTTTCTCTCTCTGTGACTTCCTTTTTCCTAACTTTTTATTTACTTGTTTATTTACTAATTTTGCTGAGGAAGATTCACCCTGAGTTAACAGTCTCTTTTTTTGCTTGAGGAAGATTAGCCCTGAGCTAACATCTGTGCCAATCCTCCTCTATTTTTTATGTGGGTCACTGCCACAGAATGGCTGTTGACAGACTAGCGGTGTAGGCCATGTCTGGAACTGAACCCAGGCTGCCAGAGCAGAGCACACCGAACTTAACCACTAGGCCACAGGGCTGGCCCTCTCCGAATTTCTAATCCTGCCTCCCTTTTTTTAGCAATGCCATACTGCCCTGGATATAGCAATGGTCCAAGATTGACCCAGGAAGGATCAATCAGATCTTTCTTGATATTTCACTTTGGACATGGAAAGAAAGATGTTCTTTCCTCTAGTGTTGTAATCTCAGAGCTGTCAGCACCCATTAAGTCCCCAGTTATGAGAGGCAATGTACCAGAAGTAAAGAGATAAGGCTAACACATTGGACTTTGGTTTTTTGGCTTTCTTTAGTCCTGCTATGCTTGAAGTCAGATTCAACCCTGGACGTCCAAGTGTGAAAGCCCATTATTTTCCTTTTGATTTTTGCAACTTTGCATTGAGTTTCTGTCACTTGCAACCAAAAGTGTCCTGTATAAATGTATGTCTATACTATTGTATGTCCTTCAGAAGTACACTCCACACAGATCCTCATAGCTATGTTGATGCAAAATAATCAATAGCTGTTCTATAGATAAAAGAGATAAGGTGAGTTTTACTTGAGCCAAGGTGAGGATTATAATCCAGGAAGGTAGTTTCCACAAAGGAAGAACCTGTTCCGGAGAAGCATGGTTTTCAGTACAGTCTTATACATTTTTAGAACAAAGAAAATACGTTAAACACACCCAAGATACATTTTCATCAAAGTTTCAAAGGAGTATTCAGTTGCAAATTTATAGGTTAACATGACCCTGATGTCTGGAAAGGGACTAATATGGGTGATACCGATAAGGTGTAGGAGGGGAAGTATGCATTCTTATCTTAAGATAATGTGTTATTTACAATGGTTAAAGCAGATGTACAATGTATGTTGGATAGGCCCTAAGTCAGGCTTCTTTAGTTCAAGCTGAATCAGTTTTGAACCCCAATAGTTACCCCATATACCTCAATATATGAAAATCTCTTGTTACACTGCAAGTATAATTTCTTTGTCATCTTTCTTTTGACTCACTCTTATAATGGCCTTGATCTATTCTGGGATAACTGTATGCCCATATTTGTGTTTTCAGAGCTAGTTTGAGAACCTAGGGCTGCTAAGGCTATTATCCTCTCGTTATAGAGCAAATAGTCTCTTCCTTCATGTTGTAGGGGAGGAAATCTTTTCCTCTATCCTTCTAGTTAGCAGCTGGGCCCATGACTTATATAAAAGACAGATTAACAAAAGGAAAAAAGTTTTAATTATATACATACACATGAAACTTTCACAAAGAAACGAGATTCAAGATGATCAGATGATTGAAACTTACATACCATCTTAGGCTAAACAAAGAAAAATGGGGTTTGGGTTTCTGCAAGGGGGAGGCAAGCTATGGGAAACTGAAGAAAGAAATATATGGTAAACAAGGTTTGTCTTGTTATGCAGGCAAGGTCTCTTGGGTGATAACAGTTGTCTCAGGAGTAGTTCTCTTCCTGTTAGAGAAGCAGTTTTATAAATGTAAATTCACCTTAAAAAGCGGAAATTTATACTTTATTTTTAAGCAGTTATGGGGAGATAAAGAACTTTTCCTGCATCTACTAGTCCTCAATTGCCTTTAGGTCAAAATAATACATATGCCAAAGTGATATATTTTGGGGTGTCATATTCTGGTACCCTTCAATATCTTAGCTTCATGAGTTTAAGTATCCTTCCTACTCAATCTCAAAACTAGAAATTGGTCAAAGACCCCAAATCCTAGCTCTGTCCTAGGTTTTTGGGAATAGATAATTTATATAGGTTTGCTTGGTTAATCTTTTTAACAACCTTATTGTATAGATTGACCATTTCCACTTTAAGGGTAGAATAGTAGGATTAAATAAGTGAAACAGTCAAGATTGACATCAATTTTTTTTCCTTCCACTATAGAATGTGTAGGTCTATAATTTCTATTTTTCTATGACATTGTAGGGAAGGACAAAGAAATCTTTTCCCTTATCCATCTTAGATTCTCCAACTAAGTTCTTGTAAATTAGAATGATGAAGATAGATTAACAAGAGAAAAATAGAAATTTATTAACATGTGCATCGAATAAGTACCACTGGGAGTACCCAGTGATGAATAGAACTTGCACTTGTAGGGGAGGAAGACATTTCCTCCACCCTCTCTGAGTTCATCTGGGTGGAGAATGAATTAAATTCACATGAGACAGAATAGCAGGAGAAAATTAAACAAAGCTTTATAACATGTATAGATGGAAGAGGCTCAGGCAAGCTGAGCAACTCACCAAAATGGCTGAAGCCCCCACCTTAAATATCATATCCGGCTAAAGGCAAAGGAGGATGTTGGGGGTGGGTGGAGCCAGTTACAGGAGGTTACCAGAAACAGGAATAAGATTATTATGCAGATTTAAGTACTTGCCTTTGTCATTGATTAAGAGTTTCTAGAGAGAAGGTCATCCCCTTTCTTCTTCCTGGTACAGAGAGGGAGGCACGTTTACAGATAGAGATTTACCTTACAAATGTAAATGTTTCCCAACAAAGGGCAAGCAAGTTCCACCCCTCAGAGCCTCCTTCCCTGTCCCAGTTTATTAAAAGCAATCAGCCCCAAATAATCCTCATGCCAAAGAGACATATTTTGGGGTGGCCAATTCTAGGCCCCCACACACTTATGTTCTATCTTAGGATATACAAAAAAAAAGAGGTTTGGGGCTTCTGGGCAAGGGAGGCAAATTATGGGAAAATTACCAGGAAAAATATGGTAAACAAGAGTTGTTTTATAAGATTTCTTATTTAGACTTAAGTCATTGCCTCCTTTATTGATAAGAGTTGTTAAGAGTCTTCCTCTTCCTGGCATGGGAGAAGATAGCTTTACAACTGGAAAATTCCTTTATAAACATCAATTTACTTTCAAAAGACAAACTAGTGCCTTGTTTTTAGAACTTTTCCTGCATCTGCTGATTCTCAATGGCCTTTAGTTCAAAATAATCTAGATGCCAAAGAGACACACTTGGAGTGGCATATTCTAGTACCCTTCGATATGATACATGAAAATGAATGTGGTATTGTAGTTGAATGTGGGTATGTATTTTCATCATCTGGAAAACTGACTATAATTGCATCTATACTTATCTTCCCTCCTTCTTATCTACAAGTTCTTTAAAATTTCTACTACATTGGGTCTTTTTATTAAGTGAGTTGAAATAGTACTGGACTCATTAAGTATTGCACAGTTCAACATGTCCCCTAAAATTCTAAATTAAAATGTCTTCCTTTCTGAAGTTTGATTCCATTCTCTCAATCGTCTACATATCATATACTGCTGACATAGGTTTAAAGAATATATCAGACTAGGAACCATTTTTGGAGATCTGATCTTAATGAAAATTCATCTCCTAGAGACCTACCAATTCTTTTATGTCATTAAATTTGTATCCATTTCAATGTTCATATATAAGATCAATTTTATAATGTATAGCTATTATATATAAAATACATATAATTATATATTATGAGACACTTTGTAATGCAGAGTTTTACCACATAAACAAAGCATGAAGAATTTTCTATAAATAGATATCACTTTTCAGTTATTATTCATCTGAAAAGTAATGAAGTAAATATTACTTAGACATAGGACATTATCATTTTTTAACAATCCATAGTTTGTAATAGTGAACAAGTATTTACTGCATAACCTCCAGAAATCATTGAATTTTACTAAGAATTTGAGGTGAGTTTCCCAAATCAATTTGTGGTTTGTGTTCAGCCAATAACTCAATTCTCAGCTCTAAAGTAAAGCTTTCTGTTCTCTAAATAGAGAAAGTGAGTACATTGATCACTGGCATTTGAAATAATCTTGCTGTTATTAACATTCTCCCTTAGATTAACATCTTTATCATTATTTTTCTAGAACAGATCTAAAACGAAATCCTCTTTGAAAGACCAAAATATTTCTGTCTACATGATCAGGCTTACACGTGCATTCAGTTTAATTACTCTACTTAAATTCTAATGAAAGACCTTTTCGATATTTTTTCTTTTGTTGTTAGTTTAACCCATGCAGTAACAGCAGACGGTTAAGTACAAAATGTTTTTAGATTTTCTACTACCAATGTTATTTAGTCAGAATTAAGAGAAATTAAGTGATGTAAAAATATTTCAATCTAAAATGGAACCAGAGGATATGAAATGGATACTTTCAAGCATTTGCTCTCAGAGTAACAGAATTTAAGAACTGAGACACTAATTTCCTGTAAATGTCTGAGTTACAGAAGACTGAGACTTACCTCCTGACCAATGAACATCTGCCAAGATTCTCTCCTCATCCTCAAGCCAATAAACTTACTGCTTGGGCTCTGGCTGGGCTTCCCTCTCTTTGTTCTCCTTGCCCACAAATACAGCCCCCCCTCAAACCTTCAACAGACCCATGTGTACCTTGCTACAGCATGCATTCTCTAAACTGTAATTTCTTTGCTATTCCCAAATAAAGTCAATTTCAGGTAATTTGAAGTTGTCTCAGTTTACCTCTTCAAATAGGTTAACAAAAAAAAGAAGGGTGTTCTTTCAGTTTCAGAAATATAGCAAAGAAGATGAATGTAAACACATGGAAATTCTAAGTCAAATATTATTATTATCATCGCAAATTAATAGTGAAGCTTATAAGAAAATTAGGAAAATATCCTGGGGCTGTAAATGGAAAAAGAATGTTGAAAATCACACTACTAAATCTGGCAGAGTAGACTGATTGTGTCAGTCTAGGTAATCTTGAACGTCTGAAAGGTGGAAAGTTGAAATCAAAATTCCCCGCAAAAATTCCAGATTCCTCTAATTCAAAGGGCTCATTCTCAGTAAAAGCTACAACTCGTGAAAAAGGAAAGAAAGAAAAAGAGAAAGTTTAGATAGTATGCAAGGAAAAAAAGGTGGTCTCAGTCTGGTAATACCCCAGGGCACTTAGCAGAAACAAAGGCCAAACTCTTTAGAGAAACACGCCCTCAATGCAAACTTCAAGAATTTCAACAAAGTCCCGCTTAAGAAGACTACACATTCTTTTAGTGCCAGACACTGTGCTTGCTGCTGGGGACATACAGTGAAAACATCAGCTTACAAGTCAATCTTCATGGAAAAACTGATCTTTATTTTAAAATAGTTACTCTGGATTTTGTATCCAAAACACCTTGGAGAGAAGCAAGACAAGAAGACATTAATTAGGGGCTATTGCAATAACCCAAAAGAAAGAAGATGGTGGCCGGACCAGATTGGTAATACTGGGATTTTAGAAAACATTTTGATGATAGAGATAGGATTTTCTCATATATCACATGTGGGGCATGAGAGAGAGAAATTATTTAAAGATGCAGTCAAGATTTTTGACTTAAACAAAAAGTTATGGAGGATTGAATAACCATTAACTCGAGATGTGGAGGAAAGCAGGAAAAGCAGATTTAAGGGGAATGGAACTGAGTTTCAAAAACATTACATTTGAGACGTTGAGTGTTATCCAAGTAAAGATGTTAAATAAGCATTTGGATATGCAAATTTAGAGTTAGATGGAGAGGTCCAGGCTGGAGATACAAATTTAGGAGTTATTCAGTGTACAAGTGATGTTTAAAGTATGACAAAAACCATCCGGGAAGTATAAAAATGTACATAAAAGACTAAGCCCTAATAAGCAGCCAGGGAAGTGGAAAAAAAGATAAGAGTTTGGACCCTTGGAGGGAAGAGAAAGTGATCAACTACAGCCTATACTGCTGATAAGCCAAGTAAAAATCTGAGAACAGATCATTGGATTAGCAATGTGAAAGCAATTGATGACCTTCCTAAGAGCTGTTTCATTAGATGGATGGGGGAGAAAGCCTTATCAGAATAGGATCTAAAGGGAATTGGAAACAAATTAAGAAATTAAGTGTCAACAAATCTTTAAAGTACTTTTACTGAAAAGAGAGAAATGGGGCAGTAGTTGGGGAGAAATGTGGGTCAAAAAGGCTCTTTCTTATAATGAGATAAATTATAAAATGTTTCTATGCTGATAGAAATGATTTTATAGGTAAAGAAAAACTGATTACCCACTAGGAAAAGGAGCAATTTGTCAGGGCCATGTCCTTTAGTAAGCAAGAGGAGATGGGTTCTATTGACCAAGTGGAAGGGTTAGTCTTAGCTAGGAGTATGCATAATTCAACCATTATTTGAGACGGAAAGGCCAAATTGTATGGACTCCAAAATAGATAAGTTTGCATATATAGTGAGGAAGCTTGTGAAACAACTTCTGATTTACTGTATTCTTGCAATGACATACGAAAAAAGGTTATTAGCTTTACTGAGAATGGATTGGTGGGGGCCAGATGGCATTGAAACTTTGAGAAGAAAGGAGAGTACATAAAATAGTTGTCTGGAAGAGTCAATGGGGGAAATATGTTGGGAATCTCTATGGGCCCACTTGCGATTAGTGGTCATGAATTATAGTGAAGCCGTTTAACATGGTTGTATCCTTTTAGGCCGGCACATTTAGCTGTACGGTGTAGGTGTGGAATATGTAGACAGTGAACGTAATCAAGGTTAGGATTTTGCCAGGTAAGTGTAATTAAGCAAGAGGGAACAAAATAGTTGATGGTATGTACAACTCAAAATAATGAAAGGTATGTAAGACATGAGTATATTGATATATCATAATTTAAAGCAGAGTAAGCAGAGAAGTGGGTAATGAGGGTGACGAGGAGGAGTAAAAAGGTTATGAAATCAGTTTATTTAAGTCCCAGTGATACAGAATGATTGTGGGAGTCAGTATAATAAGGCAACAAGCTGGAAATTCAGGAGATGATAGTTTTAGAACAGGATGATCAAACTTGAAATTATGGATTTCTTGTAGCTAAGAGTAATAGTGAAATTTGATATATGGTCATAAGATGAGGTTGGGTGGAGTATGAAATCAGTTTAGAAGAGGAAAGCAAGAAATGTTAGTACAGAATATTGGAAGAATCATCTATGGGAATAGCGAAATCACCTAGAATAGCAACAGAAACAATGATGGAGAGAGTAACAGAGTCATAAGAATTAAATGCTTTGATCAAGGGGAATTGATAAAAACAGATAGCAACAAAAATGAAAGTACTGGGTGGAAGATTTCCAGAAAAAAATATAGGGCCTCCAGTTAAACTTGAAGTTCAAATAAAGAACATATATCTGTTTGGGGTATACTTGTATTTTTAAAAATATTCATTTGTCCGAAATCCAAATTTAACTGGGCTTCCTGTATTTTTATTCACTACATCTGGCAACCTTGTTTGGGTGATATAATTTGATGATATAAGATTCAAAGTTTGGGGCTTTTAGGAGAGAAAAAACATGAGTGATATGTGAGCAGCTATGAGGATCAAGGAGAACAATTTCCCCGACTCTGGCCCAGTACTACAATGCATGTGGGTAAGAAAATAATAAGAGCCCATTTTTAATTAGTGCAAGAAGATAAACAGAATCTTCAAAGAAGAATTTGATGATGTAGGATATTTTGGGAATGACAAATAATGAGTTCTAGAGGTCAAATTGGAAGGGTTTAAAGGGTTAAAAAGAGGTGTAAGATGAGGTTAGTGATAAAAGGGATGTCTTGAGCAAAATAGAGATTTGAATCCAGGGAATGACCCTAGAGCCCTGTGTTTCTTGTGGTGATAGATATAAGTGAGTTTATAGAGCACAATGGTGTTATTCCTGTAGATCTCAAAGGGCTAGTGAGACTGTGAGCATTGAGGTGGGAGAGGGAGGATCCTTCCTGGAGTAAGCAGTGTTAGTTTTCTGGGATAATCTCTTCACTTCTGTCAATGTGGAAACTGGAGAAAAGATGGAGCTCATGAGCTTTTCTGTTGTTAGTGCCATAGAGTGAATTCTGACTCCTAGTGACCCTGTGTACAGCAGAACTGAACACTGCTTGCTCTTTTGCACCATCTTTTACCTTCCAGGGGCTGTATCAGACAATGCTCCACCTTTATTCACAGAGTTTTCATGTCAATTTTTTCAGAAGTGGGTCTCAAGATCCTTCTTCCTAGTCTATCTTAGTCTGAAAGCTCCACTGAAACCTGTCCACCATGGGTGACCTTGCTGCTATTTGAAATCTCAGTGGCACAGCTTTCAACATCATAGCAATGCGCAACTGCCACAGTGTGAAAACTGACAGATGGGTGGTGTGGTTCCCTGACTGGGAAACAAATCCCAGCCTTGACAGTGAGATCCCAAATCTTAACAACCAGACCACCAGGGCTGGCTCTTGACCTTTAGCTCTTGCCACTAAAGATGTGGAGGTGGAGGAAGGAGTGATCCAAATGAACTCCTGGATGGAAAAGCAAGATGGTCAGCCTGTCCCCAAGAACCAGCCTACTCTGTACAATAAAAAATTGAAATTGATTCTTCAATAATTTTGTATAATTGAACAATTAATTAGTGACTCTTAATGACTAATGTGATTAGTGAGATACATGAAATTAATGAGAGGTTCATTGTCTTTTTCCTGACAAGAATATAAGCTTCTCAAGCAAATGTCTGGTTTGCTCAATGATTTATCCTTTATCACTAAAATGGGGCCTGGCCCTTCGTAGGCAATAGGTAAATAAATAATAAAACAGTCAGTAAAGGAAGCAACTGAACAATCAAAAAATTAAAAATAAGATGGAAGAAGAGATGCAGGTTTGAAACTGAACCAGAAAAAACATACAAAAGTGAAAAAAGTAGAAAAAAATTTATAAACAATTAAAAATTAAAAAAAGAAAACCTAATGGGAAGACTAAACAGAAGATTGGGCACCACTGAAAAAATCAATTAGTAACTTGTTATATAAACATGAGGAAATTAAACAGTATGCAGCTTAGAGAGATGAGTAGATGGAAAACATAGAGGTGAGGTTGAGAGGAGCAAAGGATTAAATTTCCAAATCATATATAAAAGATATTTCAGAGGAAAAAAATAAGAATGAGAGAGAATTACTATCTAAATATACAATACTTGAATCATTCCAGAATTGGTGAAAGATAAAACCTCAGATTCAGGAAGTAGACTGAATCCTGAGCAGTATAGGAAAACTTTATTTTACATCTAGACACATGGTAGTGAACCTGTAATGAACACATAGTGAACACATGATAGTAAAAGAAAAGAAGAATAAATTTTAAAAGCAACCAGAGAGAGAGAGAATAATCCCCAAATCACTACCTACAAAGAAAAAATAGCCATAATGACCTTGTCAAAATTAACAGATGTATCAAACAAAGGTGTGAAAAGATGTGTCGAAAGCTGCTATAGAAGTCAAGAAACATAGAAAGACTTAACTCTGGAAGAATCAGGGACATGCAAATTAAAATGAGATACCATTTTTCAGGACCATTATACTAAGGGGAAACTGGAAACAACCTAAATGTCCACTAACATGAGAAAGGCTAAACTAATATGAAAGTATTCATGCAATGGAATTATATGGACTTAAAATGCATGAATTAGAGCTACATGTATCAAAACTTAAAAATTCAAAAACATATTATGCAGATATATATGTGCAGTATTAGATCATTTATATAAACTATTAAAACATACAAAAAAAGATTAAGTAAGAGAATAAGAACATTCACAGGAATGATTCAGGGTAGCAGTTACCTGAAGAGGCCGAGATGGGAGAAAGGGGAAGGGTACTCTGTAAGGAGTTTTGTGGGGAAAAAAATCAGAAGTAAAGATGGCAAAATATTGAATCAGCAAAACAGGCTGATGAATAATATACGCGGTTGTATTATTCTCTAGGCTTTCTTAATGCTTAAAAATGTTTATAACTTTTCTTAAATTCTTCATTAGCAAAAAAATAGTGTCACAACTATTTTCATGAATTGCATGTGTCAATCTTTTGACCTTTTTATTGTCACTCCATTTGCTGTTCCTAGACTATGAAAAATGTTTTTTTGTCTACTGGCTATGGAGATTTCAGTTAGATTAGGTGCTATTAAATAAAGTTACTCTTTTTTATGATTTCACCAACTATGAACATTTCTCCTACATTTTTAAGGGGATGATGTAGTTTAATAAACACAAGGAAGCTCATTTGACTTTTTTTTGTGTTGGCTCAGTCAATATATCATAGAGCCCAGAAAATCCAGTGACTTGCAATCCTATTCCTTTTTGAAAGTATCCGCTTTAAAAATCTAGGGGGTCGAACGCATAATAAGTTTAAGAGATAATTGAGGTACATGCCTGAGGGCAAGAGACTATTTTATGGCATGTGACAATTTAGAGTTTGGTGCAAAGGCTTGGTGGCTCAGACTTCATCCCTCAGATACACAGCATGATTTCAGTTTCGAATGATTGGAGCTTAGAGGTGTCAGCAACATTATCTTTGCCTTATTTCTGAGAAACAAATCAAAAAAATGAAAAACATCATTAAAAGAAGTCTTTGTGTTTCAAGCTCATAGATCTCAGGTGGATGGAGAATCTTTATGACTGCTTCCAGAAGGAGGACTCTTGAGACAATTAGAGCCGACGACAAGAATGAAATAGTTGGATTACAATAGTGACAGTTAAAATGACCTTCCCAGGGAGCCCTGTCATATGTCTAGCACTGAGGCACATTATTTAGTTACACAAAAGCCTTTTGTCATTAATAATTTATAAACAAAACAGAACTTTCCTCTATTCTGTTTTCCTATTTTTTCTTGCTTTGCTTTCTCCTCAAATAATCTTTACTCCTCTTGTCAGTCTATTTCCTTAAAACAGAATAAGTTATATAATTTATGTTATGTTATTACATAAGTTTTTGTAGGCATAGGCATGCTTATTCTAAAATTTATGTAGAAAGGCATATGCCCTAGAATAACTACAACACCTTGATAAATAATAACATGGGAGAAATCATTCTACCTGATATTAAGTCCTACTATAAAGCTACAGTATGAAGACAGTGTGATATTGGCAGAGGGATAAAACCACATCAACAAAACAGAATAGAGAACCTATGAAAAGACTCACACAAATATGGCCGAACGATTTTTGACAAATGTGCAAAAAACAATTCAATGGAGGGAGGATAGACTTTCAATAAATTGTGCTGGAACAATCGGACTTCCATATATGCAAAAAATGAATATAACATTAGCCTTACACCTCATACAAAAATTAACTCAATATTAACATGGACTTAAATGTAAAATTTTAAACCATAAAATATTGTTTAAAACAGAGAGGGAGAAAATCTTCAGGATCTAGGGCTAGCCAAAGTGTTTTACACTTGAAACCAAAGAATAATAAAAGAAAAAAGTGACCAGTTTAATTTTATCAAAATTAAATTTTGTTGCTCTTTAAAAAAAAAGCCAGTTAAAAGAATGAAAAGAAAAACTACAGACTGTGAGATAATATTTGCAAATTACACGTCCAACAAAGGACTAACAGAGAGAAATCTCTCAAAACTCAACAGTTAAAACGAAAACAATTCAAGCAGAAAATGGGCAAAAGAAAAAGACACATGCAGACATTTCGCCAAAGAGGATAATTAGATGGCAAATAAGAACATGGAAAAAAGTTCAAAATCATTGTCCATTAGCGAATTGGAAATTAAAACCACAATGAGATATCACTAGATACCTATCAGATGGCTACGATGAAAAACCGTGACAACACAAAATGCTCATAAAGATGCAGAGAAACTGGACCACTTATGCAATCCTAGTAGGAATGTAAAGTGGTATAGTCACCCTGCAAAATAATATTTCCGTTTCTTATAAAACAAAATATGAAATTACTGTATGGCCCAGCAATTGCACTCTTGAGCATTTAACCCAGAAAAATTGAAATATATTTTCCCACAGAAAGCTGTACTATTTATAATAGCCTAAAACTGGAAAGAGTCCATATTTTCTTCAACGGGTGATTGGTTAAAGAAACTGTGATACATCCATACCATGGAACACTGCTCAGCAATGAAAAGGAGCGATCTATTGGTACATGCGCAACTTGGGTATATCTCCAGGGAATTATGCTGAAAGAAAAAAATGCCAATCCCAAAAGTTTACATGCTCTGTGATTTCATTTATATTATTGTTTGGAAATGACAAAATTATAGAAATGGAGAACAGATTAGTGATTGCCAAGGGTTAAGGATAGGGGTGAGGGTGGGTGGGGAAGAATGTGTGGTTTTAAAAGAGTTAACCCAGGGAGGCTGGTCTTTGTGGTGATGGAATTATTCTGCATCTTGACTGTGGTGATATGAACACAAACTTATGCATGTGATAAAATTGCTTTGAACTAAATACACACACAGGAACACAGAAGAATACAAGTAAAATTGGGGAAATCCAAAAAAGAGCAATGGATTTTATCAATGTCAATCTTCTGGCTGTGATATTGTACTATAATTTTGCAAGATGTTATTACTGGGGAAAGCTGGGTAAGAGGTACACAGAATCTCTCTGTATTATTCCTTACAACCGCATGTGAATTTATAATGATCTCCAAAAATAGTTTTAAACAAAACGTCTAATGCCATAATTATAAGAAAGTCATTTTTCTTTCACAGCCAAAAGTTGCCAACTCTGGGGACATATTATGGCAACTATTTGAGATGGTTCAAAACAATTCCTTACGTCACCCACTTCTACAGGGTCAAGTATAATAACAGTAGAATGATTGTGAACACACTCTATGAAAGAGAGCCAGGATTTGACTGTGCTGACAAGATTGAAATAAACTTGAGGCAGAATACTGTACTCCCTTTGAGAAGAAAATCTATACAAACTCAGGCAATAAAATGTTTAAATTTAAGTGTGCTACCAGAGAGTTTTGATAGTAAAAAGGAGTTGATGAAAGAGAAATTAGGATTGATGAAAGTTGCCAGGGGCTCTCCAAAAGTCAAGACTATTTCGTTAGTTATAAACAAGCCACCGAGACCTCTCCTTCCCCACTTTCATTTCACAAAGGAAGTAAAGTGGCTCCAAATGCAAAGTTGCTGTTGTGATTACCCGTGATCACTCCAAAGCTCTGGGTCATCTGTCCTCAAAATGGGCAGATGTCTTCCACAGAAGACAAGAATTACATATCTATGTGATTACAGTCAATTTTTATGCAAAAGGGTCCAAAAGTCATAGCTCAAATAGATTCTGATACAAACAGTGAGACTGACAAGGGCACTGAGTTTGGTTTCAACATCCAATGATGGCTTTCCAGATACTCCAAGGATACTTCCACTGATTTCAGTGCATTCATAGACAGGTCAAAATGCCTGTTGTATAGTGACGCCTGGCTTCAATTAAGATTATGAAGAGACATTTACATGTAATTGTATATGTGATTGCATGTCAGTGTCTTTAGATCATATACTGTGGATGAGGACTGGAATTTACAGCGAATTTGGACTTACCCTTGTAACTATTTCATGACAGAGAGCTGAAGTTCATTTGTAATTGTTTTCTACATTTTAAAAAGAATTGTTCAATGTTCTGACTTTATAAATGAAATAATTTATAGATCCATCTTTAACAAAGAAAACGTCATCACTTTTTATTTTCTTACAGGATCCTTAAGTGATTCTCCCTCCAATAAGTCAGTGATGCTTTATTAGAAAAACTGTTATTTCCACCTTTAGCATACACATTTCCAAATAATCAATTTTTACTTGAATTTAGTCAAATGAGAACTAAATAAGTGGGCCCTTTATTTTAAAATATCTTTGCTATATTACGGGTATGTCACATAAATTACCTTTTTTTTGAAATCTGAAATTGTGCAAATGCCTTTCTTTAAAATACCAGCGATTTTACTCTCCTATAAAATTTGCATTGTTAGGAATATATAGCATAAAAGGAACCCAAATGCTATTAAGGTTTTTAAGCTGTCAACTGAATTCTGCACACTACACTTATTCTGTTCCCATTTGCTACCAAGGAAAAGTGCAAAGTCAAACATGTTCTTACAAAAAGCACTATAAGCTGCATGTAAATGAGCCCACTTTTCCTGAGGGTCTATCTTCAATTTGATAGTGCATGTAAGTGCTTTCTTTCACTTAGAATAGACTGAAATATACAAACAGAAATTGAGAGCAGTGAAAATGCCATTTACCCAAGATTTTCCCCAAGAATAAAAGAACCAAAACAGATTATGCTGTCTCTTTAAAGCAGCTACTTGATTAATTAAACAATTATTTTTATCAAGAAATACAAACATTAAACGTAGAAATAAATGCTGCAGGCAATAAATGATCAGAAAGAAATAGTAAATTGGTAATTTTATTGAATAATTTTGCTGTTAAATGGTTCAATATGTGTCTTTTTTTTCTTTTTCTTTTTTGGTCCAAAGATGATACTCATGACTGCAGATGAGTAGGACTTATATCTATGGTTACTTACCATAAATTTGAAATTCTCTAAATAGTAGGAGCTCTGTAGATATGTAAGCCTGTTAATTCGAACCAAAAAATTCCACTCATTCTTCTTCATTTCACAATTTGTAGACTCATCCTAGGACTACAATATTAGTTGTTATGACCTTTTTTTTTAAAGTATTGTTGACATACAATGTTGTGGCCTGTTTTATCAACATGTCATAGTTATTTTTACAGTGGTTTTCCACTTGGAACCCATTTTGGATGAGAATTTTTATTTTTCAAGGAAGAATAGCCCTGAGCTAACTGCTGCCAATCCTCCTCTTTTACCTGAGGAAGACTGGCCCTGAGCTAACATCCATGCCCATCTTCCTCTACTTTATATGTAGGACATCTACTACAGCATAGCTTGCCACGTGGTGCCATGTCCACACCCGGAATCTGAAGCGGCGAACCCCAGGCTGCCAAAGCAGAACGTGCGCACTTAACCGCTGCACCATGGGGCGGGCACCTGGATGAGAATGCTTTTCACAGGTGTGGTTACATATTGGTTCAAAGCATAGCTAATGTTCTCAAAATTCACCTGAGCTTAGATCCTGAGTCTCCCCCTAACTAGCCACACCCTAGAGGGAAGGTCACTGAATCACTCTGAGCTTGTTTCCTTTTCTGTACAATAGATATAATTGTGTGTAACTCATCAGTGAAATAATATTTATAAACTTCTTAAAACAGTCCTAGAATTTAGAGAATATAAATGTTAGCTCTTGTTTTAACTTGCCTCAGCTGTGTGTGATATTGAATAATCCCTGAAAGAGCAACTCTGTCCATGATGAAAATAATTTTAAATGAGTTCAACAGAGCAGGTCAATTTATTTCGCATCAGATTGTATACTGCTTGCAAAAATCCACTCACTTCTTTTCTGTGGGAGTATACCTCCTCACGCTATTGAATTTGGGTTAGGTTACTTGACATGCTTAGGCCAAGGAACATGAGCAGATACGACTTAAGCGACTTTCCAACAGAAGCTTGAAGAGGTGTCAGTGTTACCACAAGCTCTCTTGATCTTTCCTTCAGATACAAGAAGTGACATGTCCCGCACAGAGAGGCTCCTTCAGCCTGAGTCCTGGGGCAATGCTGAGCAGAGATAGGCAGCAACCAAAGGAGAACAGTGAGCATATAATTAATATGAATGAAAATTAATGTTTGTATTGTAAGCCACTAAGATTTGGGGATGTTTGTTATTTCAGGATAATTGACTAACACAAAAATTGATACCTAAAAGTTGAGGAATAACAAAACTCTAAACTGTATGGCTTTGGCATTGGGGTCTGATGTCTGTATTGAGAAAACTATTATTTGGTTCTGGAAAAATAGTAATTCATAATATACAATAGCAAAACAACTTGGATGGCAAATGATATACGTCATAAATCTCTGGCTTTAGGCAGGGAGTTTGCAAAATTCAATGTTGCTAATATCCCTTGGTTGTCATTGGTTGCATTTGACACAGCAAGACAAGAAAGAGGTGTTCTCAAATCCATCATTGTCCAGGAAGGAGTAAAAAGGAGTAAAGACAATCAAGGTTATTTCAGGACTTGTTGAAAGATGCAAATATTCATCTTCTGTGCAATAAAGTCTGGTTTAAATTCAATCTTTGGGCAAAGACCAAATCAAGGGTGAAATCTTCAAAGCATTTGTTAAAGTGTCTGATTGGATTAAGATGGCCCCCAGGAAATCCTTTCAGTTAGACAGAATGATTGAACAAAAAGAGACAAAAGATTTAGTCTGCAGCAGCAGGAAAAGTTCAAAATACCTGTAATTACCTTTGAAAGAGGAATGTCCCAAAGAGGCAGTGATTTGGCCATCAGTGCATGAAACTGAATGGAATCAAACTGATAAAATGAAATCCAACAAAGACAGATGGTGACTGGACTGCCTGAAATGTAAAATGGCCTTTGGTTTCCAAATGTCCTCAGGCAAGAAGTAGCCCTTAGACAGCTGTTCAATCTGTAAAGAGGGTATATTCAACTATACCCTCTTATGATGCAGCCAAGGAAAATAATATTAGAAACTATTATAGGATAGAATGAAGCAGCTTGGAGACCAATGGACTAAGGACCTATTCCCAGCTAAGAACCAGGCCTACTCAGGAAATATTGCACATTGCCAAGGTAAGTCTTTCATATAAGAAGGATGTTTCCCAGAAGGATGTTTCAAACGGCTGTGCGTCAGTGACTGCTACGCATCTTCCTTTCTTCCTCTACAAAGGGGGGTACTTGATGTCATTATCCTCTCTCTGGCCCACCACTGGATATGGGTGTTGGAATGAAAGGAGGTAAATAATTTATCCTTGGGGTCATGGGATTCTAGATCGTAATTCCTGATGTAGAGGATGTCATGAGACCCCAAAACTAAAGTTTGATGTTAGATTGGATGAAGCTTTTGGAATTCTTCTTTGGGGAAGGTGTGGATGTGTTCTGAGGGGTGAAAGGAGAAAAGGAAATACTTATGACTGAGAAGGCAGGTTACAATAGACTTCAAATATTCAGTCCCTTCTTCCCTGTGGGAGGAGAATATCCTGACCCTACTGACTTGTACTCCGACACATGATGTGCTGCAGCCAAAGCGTGAGTAGACATGATGCTTGCCACATCAAAACTTTAAATCATAAGCCTGTGTTTTAGAAGAAAAAATACGGAGCAGAGTTGGAGTCTTCCTCTAGTCTGAAATACAGCTTCAGCCTGGATGCAACATGAGTGAGAAATAAAATTCGCTCTTAAAAACATTGAGATTTGGAGTCATTTGCTACCACAGTAAAGCTAATATAGTTTGTCCTGAAATTCTCACTTTCAAATTTAGAATTTTGCTTTTCCTTTACCAGACAAAGGAAATGAAAAAGTGTTTACCTCCCATCCCACCGAAAAAGTGTAATCTTTCTTCCGAAGATAAATTCATTTTGTATCAATCAATGGAGGGAAATGGGGAAAAACTACTTGCCACCTTTACAAAGCTTAAATGTTGATCCATGCTTCTACTCATAAAGGTTTCAGAAATTGTAAAGTGTACTTTCAGAACGCTTAGTATTTATTATGAGTCAGATACTATACTAACATATTAGGTGCTTTACATATATCTTTTAAAATCTTCAACCACGATAGGATATAAAGATTATCATGCACATTTTGTGTATGAAGAAATGAATACTCAAACAAGCAAGCAATGTCCCTGAAATCACTAAGTGTTGAGTTTAGCTAAGCTACTCCACGGTATTGCTTCTTCAGCAGCCATTTTATTTGGCCAAGCAGCCTGCAGGGACCAGTTCCTCAAGCAAAGGCTATGCCCTGGATAACAACTGCAGAGACGCAAGCAAATATAAGTTCCTATAGGACTTCCCCACCAGCTCTTGTGATCAACAATCTCCCCACATCCCCACACCTTCCTCTTGTGCACCTCTTACATAAGACCTCCGTGGGGCTGACCGAAACCCTATTCTTTTAGTTTAAATTGACCAATCTGGCACAAGTCCAGAAACTCCAAAGCACCCCACCCACTGGGCCCTAATAAAGGCATGTGCCCCGGATCCTGCATTTTCTGTCTAGACTCTGCCTTGACCTGCCCATGTGGCCCCTCAAAGTGTGCCATGTATCTCCTCCAGGACCTGTTAAGTAATAAACTTCTCTATTTCAATTTCTCTTGTGGTCTGTTGTTGAACCCACTCACCATCTAGCACCTGTATGCCACTTAACAAATGTTAATTTAAGAGTCAGAACACAAAGCCAGTAATAGGGAGAGACCAGAGTCCATCCTAGCCCCATCTCATCCTCGCACAGCCAATGCTCTTTCCATTAATTTAAAATAATTTGCTACTATGTTTACACCTGTTATCATACTGTGACAAAAATCATAGAAACAATAGCTATAAAGGTCCTAGTTTGACTTATGTATTTTATATCTTGCATAATCAAAAAGGGATTAAAGCTGGACCAGTTGATGTAATATTGGCTCTCTTCATTTTGGGGGGAGCCAATCAAAGCTATGTTAAGCAGAATAGGATAGTCATAAACTGGGTAAATTAAAAAATCTAGAAACATTATTTGACCCAAAAAGTATTCTCTAATAGATGTCTGGTAAATGACTAATGGATTTAAATAAAATTTACACCCTTGAAAAAAATTCGTCCAAAGGCTTCCTATTTTACTTTTAATAAGATCAAAATTCACATGGCCTAGAGAGTCGTATGTTATCTTGTCATTTTCTCTCTCTCCGATCTCAAATCTTTCCATTCTCTCACATTTTTCCTGGGCTCAACACATTGGGCTTTATTTACTTATTTATTGACCTTCAAACCCACTGAATTCATTTCCACCTCAGGATCCTTGCACTTCTCAGTATAGGACTTTCTTCCCCAAACTTCAGATTGCTCATTCCAGGTCAACATGGAGGTCTGAACTCAAATGTCACCTTCTCAGAAAGGCCTTCGCCAACAGCCTCCCCGGCCATGCTTTGTTATATTATACTCTTTTATCTTCTTCATAGTACACGGGTATTCATCTACATATTTATTGTTTTTTCCTCCATCAAATGAAATGGAAGCTTTATGAAGATACAGGACTTGTCTAATTCACATTCATATCTGTAGTCCCTAAAATAGTGCTTGGCACATGACAGACACTCAAAATACTTGATGAAATTCTTCCATCACAAATGCCTGCTGTGTTAAATTTTCAAATTCCCTAAGTACAAATAATGAGGAGACAATTACACATTCCCTAAACATCTGAGTTTATTAATCTCCTGACATAGTATTCATAGCACTGTTGGCTACAAATGCACCTGCTGGGAAGTAGAATAACCAAAATAATAGTGAAACTGCTGCATATGTTAATTTCTTTGCTAAAGATATATATTTAATGACTAGCAATTCTCTTAATTCTCAATATCATTTAGTATTCAATAAGTATGCCAAGAGATGAAAATATACCAGCAGTTTTTATTTTATTTAATCCATAAAAATACAAAATATCTTGGCATCCTATTTTAATCTTTTTTTAATGGAAGATAAAGACAAAAAAATTTTGCTAAACATCAAATTTGGTAAAATATATCTTTAACAAAAGCTATTCAAGTAATGCATCAGAAGAAAAAAGACAGTACGTTAAGGGTAGAATAGGTAATTAAAAACTACATAAAATTATTTCCTGAAACTACAAATTATATATGGAAAAGGAATGATGATGGAAGTATTTTAATATTAGATTTTATATAAAAATATTTTAAAGTACTATGGTACCAAAATTCTGTTAGAGTTAATCCATTAATTTCTATTCCTCGACAAAAAGCAGTTTTTAATGTTTCTTATATTTGACATCTGAGAAAGACCCAAGGTCATTCAGTAATTTAGATGGGAAAAATTATGATGAAATCAACCTTGATTTTCCCATTGTAAAAGTTAGAATTACTCATCATCAAGCACACACCTTCCTTACATATAGTAGCTTTCAATAAATATTTGTTGAATGAAGGTTAAGTGAATGGTTAATGAATTATCTAAAATCCCGATTTCAGGAATTCATTTTATCCTCTTTGAACTAGATAGCAAGTAGCAGAGAGGGCTTTTTCCTCTTGCAGCAATGCTAGGAAGTGGGGAATGAAATCCAACTGCAGTATCCCTTATAGAGTCAGATTCCAAGTCTCTCATAGGAATTTAATCTGATATTAATTAGATCTTTACTTTATCATTCCACCTTTTTTTCCCTATGACTCTGGTACATAAGTTTTTTAAATTACTTTTCCAATTTATAGTATACAAAACATATTTCTTTGTGGTTAACCCATCCATATACACTCTTTCTCGCTGCTACTACCCAACAACTTCCATTCTCTCTTTTTCATTCATTGATGACTTGGGGACTAGCTCACAGCCCAGTAGATCTTTTCTACTCTCTCTCATAGCAATTTATATTTCCATGTATACACAATCTGACAAACTCACCTTGATATTTTTAGACCTTCTTAAATTCAACAGCCTCACCTGCTCTCTCTATTAATTATCCATCCACTGGGCTACCTTCATCTATGGAACTGTTCTCACACAAAATCTGAAACTTCCATATCCCACTCTGGCTGCTGCTCATTTCTCTTCCTGTTCTCCACCTGAGTTCCTCCATCCAAGCTTTGACCTCATAGGGATCTTTAGTTCTTTAACTCCTTTATTTTATCCTCCTCCATGAGCCCTCTACAAGCTCTATGATCTCTCAATTTTGCTTTAGCCTCTGTTTCATCCTGAGGTTCGGCCTGGACCTCAATTTGATTATATGAACTATAAGCCAAGCTATATATAAGCATGCCTATGGTTTTTTTGGTTTAGTTTTTTACTCCTTCTTACATCTCCTTTTTTCCATCCTCCCAGAAAAGCAGCAACCAAGGTAGCCAAGCACTGCTGAGAAATCACAGGGCTCTAGAGATGGGGAAGACTGTACATTCTTGGCCTCCAATCTAACCTTGATGGGCCCTAACAGGGTTTTCTAATTGTTAATCCTAGAAACATCATACCAATTTTATCTTCCTAGATCTCTCTGCTTCTTTCAACCACTAATTACCCTCACTTTCTTCAAATTTTCTATTCTATGGTCTTTTGATATTGCATTCATTGGATTTTCTTTGTGTCTTCCAACTCTTCTTAATTCCTCTCTTTGGCAGACTTCTATTATTTTATCCATACCTTTAATGGCAGTATTCCTTTCTTCCTCAGTCCGCTGCTGTACTTATTGTATAGGTTCTCCCCGAGGAAACTCACTAATTTTTTACGTAATGGTAAGTCACAGATGTATACTTCCAACTGAGATTTTCCGCTGAGTTTCAGACTTAGCTACCCAAGAGCATGCTGAATATCTACTTCTACACAGAAAGTCTGCAGTGACTCAAACTCATCATGTTTTACCCGGTTAACCGCTCCTCCAGTATCCATCCAGTATTCCTAGATGGTAGGCCAGAGACAGTTTTGGTTCTTTCTTCTCCCTCACCTCCCTGATCAAAGAAATCAATAGGTCTTGTCAAGTTATTCCCATAAATATTTCCCTAATCTTTGTCTTGTCCATTTCTCCTGCCTCCATACTGTCTAAGGCCTTTTTCTCCTCTAGCTTGGCATACTGCAACTACCATCTAATTGTTATTTACTCTATCTTCTCTTTGTTCTGAATAGTCAAAATGACATATGCAAAGAAAAGTGTGGCCCAGTCACTTCTCCTCCTAATACTTCCCTATGGAGCAAAATCTAACTCCATATTTGCCCCCAACTAATTCTCCAGACCCTTTTCTCCCTTGTTCTCACCTTGTACACTAAACAGATCTATACCAGGAATATTATCATGTATAACCACATACCCTTTCATATCTCCAATCCTTCTTCTAGCAAATTCTGATTCAGATTTTCTAGCTCACCTCAAAAATCGCCTTCTCCAAGAAGTGTTAGCTGACTTTTCTATGGCTTTGCCTCTGCCACATGTATTAGGTGCCCAGTTTGGTACCCTCAATGTCCTGAGTATGTAATTATTTCTGTATTTGCCACATTGTACTATAAACATCTGTTTTATGTCTATATCTCTAAATAGAAAATGTGTTACTTGAGGGTAGGTACTATTTTTTATTCATCTTTGTATTCTCAGTACTTAGCATAAGATCTAGTAAAAGCAGAAAGTTTTAAAAGTATTTATTGAAATGTTTACTACTTCTGAACATGCCAATATTCTATCTGGACAGTCTATCTAAGTCTTCTCTCTTTATGACTATCCTACACATTTTGGTGGATTTTAGACTGCCTGGTAGGTTTTATCCCCCATCTTAATTCTTTCATTCTCAGGGTTGAATGTGATCCAGTCCTGGCTAGTCATGGAGCCCATTGTCTTGAACACAGTGCTTAGTTCAGGGATGGATACTTGCTTAAAGCAGGGCCAATCCAAATTTTTTCCTAGGCTTGAGATATGAAAGTAAGAATGAGGAATTCTTTTTCATATCAGTTGCTAAATTTGAGGAATGTGAATTCGTGGCTGATGGTAGTAGCCATCTCACCAGCCACATGGAAGCACATCTGTTTGCAGAAGGAGATATGAAACCAAAAAGCAGAAGGAAGCAAAGCTGAGAAATGATGAGAGTCTTGATGATCTTGATTCTCCCTGGTACTTCCCTGTTATATAGGCCAGTAAAATTCCTTAAGCAAACTGAGTTTGTTATTGATACGGTAAAGTAAGAGTGACATCTAGAGCATTATCAAAGCAGGCCTTGATCTTTAGCTCTTCTCTAAACTTACCAGCTCATGATATATAACTCACTTTGGGTTCCATAGATTTATTTTCTTTTGGCATCTTATACACAATGCCTGAAATTGTCCTCTCTCTTTCTTTCTTCTTTCTTCCATACACACACCTATCGTACATACTATGTACATATGTTTATATTTCTCCTCAATTGTATTACACTATGTTTTAAGACACCGTTTCACTCTTTCGGCCTGTCTCAAAGTACTGGCATATGTATTGTTAAAAAGTCAAAAGACTGTTTACTTCTATTCAGTTAGCAACATTTATTGAATATCTACTATGTTTAAATCAGTGTTATAGTTGCTAATGGCTTGAGGTGGATTTTATATGTTTAATTTCTTTTTTGAGGAAGTTTAGCCCTCATCTAACATCTGCCACCAATCATCCTCTTTTTGCTGAGGAAGATTGGCCCTGAGCTAACATCCATGCCCATCTTCCTCTACTTTATATGCGGGATGCCTGCCTCAGCATGGCTTGATAAGCAGTGTGTAGGTCCGTACCCAGGATCTGAACTCGCCAACCCCAGGCTGCCAAAGTAGAACATGCAAACTTAACCTCTGCACCACTGGGCTGACCCCTATATGTTTAAAATTTGTCTGTTCAACATCCCTTCCTTTGGGGAACCACACATCCCCTATTTCATAGTCCGGAGTCAATCTGCTCAGAACATGTAATTCAAGTGGAAGCCACACTAGTGGAAGAGACCCTAGCCCAAAAAATGGGCAAGTGAAAACTCAAGAAGCAGTCAATGGCAGGAAATCTCCTCCCAAGCTATCAGAAGGCCAACTTCTTGTCTGACTGGTGTTGCTAGGTGTATGTTTACCACATGGATGTAGCCCATATGAAAGTGCAACCAGGTAGAGGCAGGGTCAAGAGATGAAGATACAGAATCATAGCATCTCTCAAACATCTACTCATACCAGACATCTATCCACACCAGAAACTAGTTTATACTTCTTGGTCTTCACCTTGGGTGAGGCAAAACTTTCTTATGTCTTCTGTATTTCTTCTTTGTTACAATAGTTTGAGTTGTATTTCTGCCTTTTGCTTACAACTGAGAGAGTCCTGATTAACATGCGAGGGCCTCAAAAGTTAGAGCCCCTGCTCCCAAGGGAGCTTTAGACAACTGACTGGAGGACAAAGCCCTGCACGATGTACTGCAGTGCTCTATACAAAGCAGCACGTAAAATGAGATGAGAGCCCAGAAGAGGAACTGATTATTTAGAATAGAGGAACTATAGTCTATGGATAAAGTTAGAGTTTAGACATGAAGAACCACACTAAATGCATAATTGTTATTGAATTCCTAAATAAAACCTGGAAACTTGACTTAAGGGCAAATTATCTGATTTTCTTTGAAAAATCATTAACATTTTTCTCTGAGAAAAGAACATAGAGAAAGCAACTTTCATTATACAAGTGCTATTCACAATTTCAATGAGCTCGTTTAGGTCAGTGTTGCAGGTGCCAAGGGGATGTGCTACAAAGACACAAAAGCCAAGTAAACATCTCATTATGAATTATTGTTTTAGGAGAGACCATTCTTGCCCTGCATAACGTTCTTTTGGGAAAATAAAAGGCATGATGAATAATTTATCTTTAGATAACCTCGCTGTATTTCTAAGTTCAAGGGACAGATAGCTTCATAAAACGCACATAATCAGATTATCTCAAGGAACAAAACTCTGGGCATAGAGTGGGTCAAGGATAGTCCTCCCAAGTGAGTTTCTTTTGCAATTTTCTCTATATATCTTTAAAATAGCAGGGCCCCTGCAGAAATATATAGTGCGTAGTACATCCAATGACAGGAATAGTCACAGTTAAGGGGAAAGACTAAGCCTGTCTATTCTCATAGGTCAAAACTAAACTAACCATCTTCTCCCTCCCATCCAAAATCTGCTGTTCTTCTGTATTCTCAATCTCAGAAAGTGGTAAGATGGTACATCAGGCACTGGAAGTCATTCTAGATCCTTCCATTGCCCTCCTTCCCCATATCTGTTTTCTGACTGTGGTTTGTCCATTTCAGCACATCAGCATGAAAGCAGCAGCATCTTAACCACCCACTTCTTTCCATTCCTCTTCGATTGCCTTAATTCTGAGATCATCATCTCTCTTTCTTGTCTAACTGCACTTTCAAAGAAACAGACTTGCAGGAGCAAACAAGCATGCTTGTGAGCTAGACCAGAGGGTAAATAACAACAGAGACACACGCAAAAATTTGTCTGGAAAGAAAACAGCCAGGTTAAATTGGGGGCAAAAACAGAAAGAGACAATGTTTTTGGTTTGGAGCTAAACTTGCAGGAGAGGGTACAGTGAGGTAGAGTTAAAAATATATGGAAGAAGGAAATGGCAGTGGCTATTCCCTGAAGAAGGCAAATGCGAAGTGGCCTAGATTAATTCCGACGCAGGGTGGCATTACCTGTGGGACTTTTATGCGGCCCATGTGCACATTCATGATTGAGCCACATTCATTAGAGTGTCCTGGATGAGAGGGACCTCCAAGATCTTTGCATCTATCTCCCCATTTCCATTGAATTTTCCAACTACTGAAAGTCTCTTCCCTTGGTTATCTCCTCTTATTTCTCTACTACTTAAGACGGTAACTGGCTTTTTAATGGGCCTGATCAGCATGAAAGCCATGCTAATAACTGTCAACTGATCATGATCCTTTGGTGTCAGTGAAATAGAAAAGAAGGCATTGACAATGTCCAAGATAGTGAGTATATCAAGTGCCATGAGTCTGTGCAACACACTATGTGTACAATCCTTGTGTCCACAATAGCTGGATCTATAAGAGAAGCAACTGAATTCAATAGACCATAATCCTCCAGCTCCCTTACTGGCCATGCAGGGCTGAAGTGTTAACATACTGCATCTCTTACTGTCCTTGTTCCTTTTTTTTTTTTTATTGAGGAAGATTCGTCCTGAACTAATATGTGTTGCCAACCTTCCTCTTTTTGCTTGAGGAAAATTCATCTTGAGCTAACATCTGTGCCAATCTTCCTCTATTTTGTATGTCAGTTGCTGCCACAGCATGGCTGATGAGTGGTGTAGTTCTGTTCCTGGGAACTGAACTCAGGCCGCTGAAGCAGAGCTCTCTGAACTTAACCACTAGGACATGGGGCCGGCCTCCTACACTTACTACTTTTGTGTCCTTAATCAAAGCTCCGATTTTCCTTTATCTTCCTGGGATTCTATATAGTTTCTCTTGGACCACTGAGGAAAAGACTGAGAGATGGGTTGGAGAGCAATTTACAAGTCCAACTACAACTTCCTATATGCAGCTTTTCAAGATTAGGAGAATTGTTATACAGTCAGCAGCGGAAGCCACATTAATACACTGAATAGGCCCAATGGCTCCATCCACAGGTCTCTTTAGCCTCCCTTCCCCATCAGCGGAAAGAGAATGCTCCCCCTACAGGGCCTGGTAGGATAGTGACTTTGGCACCTGTATCCCACAGAATCATAAAAGTTTGAGGCCCTCTCCTGCTGGAAGTTCCCTAGCATATTCAGATGAGTGATTTTGGCCTTTCTTCCCCCTTGGGGACAGGGAGACCTTGGGCTTATGTCAATAGTCTTTCTTCTTAAAGCAGTGAAAGTTGGATTAAAGGGCAAAGAAGGGAGAAAGTGGCTCTGTGCTAGTAAGTACTCTTGTCTGAATATTTGTGTACTCCCAAAATTCATATGTTGAAATCTTAGTGCCCAACGTGAAGGTATTAGGAGCTATTAGAAGGTATCAGGAGGTATCTACGTCGTGAGAGTGAAGCCCTTATGAGTGAGATTAGTGCTCTTGAGACCCCATAAAGCTCCCTAGCCTCTTCCACTGTGTGAGGACAAAACTAGAAGTCTGTCAGCTGGAAGAGGGCCCTCCCTTGACCATGCTGGGACCCTGATCTCAGACTTGCACTCTCCAGAACTGTGAGAAAGAAATTTCTATTGTTTTTCAGCCATCCAGTTTTGGTATTTTGTTTCAGCAGCCCAAATGAACTAAGACAACAAGGACTATTTGTGGTTTTGAGCTGAGCTGGGACTGCTCGTGGCTCAATCAGAGAAACTTTCAATTTCAACACTGACTGTCCATCCAAAGCCCCACATCAGGTGGCAAGGTCATCATTATTGCCACCATCTGTGTTAGCTTTGAGGACCCTCGACTCAAAAGCTGCAGTCACACTGCTTTCTGCTGGAGCTCTAGTATTTAGACCCTTTGGCTGACTCCAATCTGACTCACACTTTTTAAGGAGTCCATCTTAATTCAGGGCATTTGCTTCCACATTGTCACAACAACATCTCTTAAATCTTACCTGATTTTAACATACAGTCTAGAGAAGTTTTCCGGGGCAGCAGGGTTGACCATAAGAACTTTTCTAGATGTATTTGGGTCATTTCCCATTCTCCAGGGGGTGACCTTCTTCAGCATTAGATCCAACTCTCCCCAATAGCCTCAGAATACTAGGCAGGCTGCCATTTATGGATGAAGTACTGTTTATCTGTGTCAGGAAAATCTTCCTAAGCAGGCCAAAGCTCCCTTAAAGTGCATAGGACCCACTGCCAAAAACTCTGAGACCCTATTTTAGATAAAGAGTTCAAGGAAGGTCTCACCAAGGTGATATTTTAGAAAGATCTGATGAAAGTAGGAAAATGAGCTACGTAGGTATTTGAGAGAAGTGTGCTTCAGGAAGGAAAACAGCAAGTTCAAGGACCCTGAGGCAGGAGACTGAGGGGTGTATTAGAGGGATAACAACGAAAGTAGTGTGACTAGAATGGAATGAAGGAAGAGCTGTGTGGTAGGAAATTGTTAATTCCAATATAAAATCTAAAGGATGCACTGTTAAAATATCATAAACCTATAATTCATGATTACACTTCAATATTCATCCATCAAAAAGTCTTAATGCTGTATCTTTTCCCATATTGCATCACACATATCCTCTCACATTTACATGTTTTGCTTTCCCAGCTCTCTCCTTTTTCCTTTTTTTTTTTTTGGTCTTAACTCTTATCTGTCTTCTAAATTACATTAGTAGAGGATTATGCTTATTAAGTTTAATATTTATGGTGTATTTGGCCCTTTTGCTCACAGAGTGCTAAATGCACTTTGTTCTAATATTGAGACCAGAAGGAAAAGGCCCGCTTCCTTTTGAGAATGTGGAAGAAGACATTCTCAGGTGATGCAAGCGTTAACCATTTACGTGAAATCGAAGATGATTATATTGGCCGCTGAGTAAACAAAGAAAAGGAGACAGCTCTGCTCTCTTATTGTAATTGCAAATTTATTTTTTATAGTTTCTACAGTTTCTATTTTCCTTTAAACTGCCTTAATCTGTCTTCCTGCTGTGACCTATTTCCAGTAATGCATATTCAGTATAAAAATAGTAGATCAAATCATATCAGAATTCAAGCTACTCCTTGTCGAGCAGAAACATGTACTTTTATATAACACTGAAATCAATTCCCCTCATACTAATTATTTAATTTCCATAATACACTGACAGTATTCTGCCATTAAGTGTTCACATTTAAAACTTGTTTTGTAATATTTTAATAGTTCTTCCTTTAAACAACACAGTGAGGAAATATAGTTACTATTTTATAGATCAAGCAAGTGAGCTGTCAGAATGCTAAAATACTGATCTAAGGCCCCACAATGAGGTTATCCTTATACTTATAACCGAAGTGTCATTTGATTTAACTTATCTTCCAATTCAAATGAGTTGATTGAATGAAAAATTAATCAGTCAAAACTGACAGGTGATCAAATTGATCAACTGTTAGGATTGATCATTCTAGCCTGGTGTTTCACAAACTGTAGTCTGCAAACTTTCTGCATTGGAATCTCTTAAAACTATAGATTCTGCCTCTTACCCCAAATCGACTAAATAAGAATTTCCCGGGCTAGAGCCCAAGACTCTGCATTTTAAACAAGTATCCCAGATGATTCTTGCTCATGCTAAAGTTTGAAAACTATAGTTGTTGGTGGGGAGTGTTAGCGAAGTGCCATTGAGGTGTTTCCTGAACTTCACATTTTGGACAAGTAACATTATAATAAGACCTGGATTCTGGCATCCAGACAGGTGGAAATCCTTGATGCTATCTAAGCCATGGAATGGAGCTTGCTAAAGGTTTAATAATTTTATATGTTCTTTCAGACATTAGATGCAACTCTTCAGTCTACCTTCATAAATCTGAAAATGTTCTATTTTTATTTTACATTTGCAAGAAATCATCCATAATTAGCCAGACTGTGGTGTGTGTATATGTATGTGGCCAAGTAAGGAAAAATAAAAATATGTGAACTATAATTTCTTGTGGTTCAACTATTTAATAGCACCACAAAATGTGAAATGCACAAATGTAAAATTCAGGGATGTTTCACTTGTTCTTTAAGAAATATCCAATCCAATTTCCCCAGTAATTCAAGAATACCTTTGACAACATTGTATTATTAGTAAGAGCTAATAACAGCAACAAAAGTAGCACTAATGTGCACCCTGGTCTTATAAGAAGAGTGCATATCATACCTCACAATGTAGCCCATTCCATTGTTTTACAGTCCAAATTATTAGGAAGCGCATTGTTGTATTAATCTAAATCTGATTGCTTATGATTTTCATGGTACTCGGATTGTAAATAGAAAATGCTAATTTCTCCATCACCTCTCAGCTGGAGTATTTCCACCACAAGTTCACTGCTACTCAATTTCCCAGACAAAACTGACCAAGACACAGGAATTATATTAACAGCCACAGTCCCCACTGGAAGGTCTAACATTAGGCTTGGAGCTATAGCTGTTAAGGTACAGTAAGTCTGTGATAAGTGCTAGATATCCTAGGCCACTCATTCAAACTCTTTTAGCTTGCCATCCTTTTTATCTCCACTGAATCTTCTCATGTCCTCATTAAGATGTCTGTTGTCTTGACATCTCTCCTTCTCTCTGTCTCTCTCTCTCTCTGCCTCTGTCTCTCTCTTTCACTGTTATTCTTCCTCCTGGATTTACTTTCTTTCTTGTCCATGCTGGACCCATACCATGAACAAATTCTTCTTCCTGCCAGGGTATTCATGATTCCCTACCTTGAATCAATGCAACGATCTTCCTTGTAGCTCAGGTAAGCAATCAAGGCCAATTTAGAATTTTACTGCCTGATAGAAAAATTGCTCCGATTTCTACTCACCGTAAAAATTCCTTTGTTTACTCACTATTCACTCATTCAACAAATCTTTGCTAACTACCTACCCAGTACCTCCCGTGCCTAATGCAGACCTCTATATATTCTCAGATTCTCCTGCCCGTGACTTTCCTTTTCAACAGATGAGCTAAACTTCTTTGCAAAGAATATTGATGATAGCACGAATTCTGCTAATTCCGTCTATCCCCCACCTCTTGCCATAAGTTTAAATACACGTATTTCTGTTTTTAAAATGGCAGTTGTTCCAACATGAATGATACATTAAGAAACAAGTGAAGTGTGACTCAAATATGATGTTTGCTAAAGCATAGTTTTATCCAGGAGAACCATGAGGTAAACACGGAAAGCTGCACCAAGTTGAACTGAGCTGCATAGAAACAAACAAAATGTACCCACAAACACATCTGGAACATCTATCAGCTCAGTTCCCCCATGTGTGTTACAAGCCACCGCCATCCACATGTGGCATTGCTACTTTCCGACCAAATGTAGTGAACCCTCCTTCCACCAGTTCAGAATAACTCGCAGCTGCAACCCTTCCAACATTCACTTCTACAAGTAAACTTCAGTTTTTTTCTAGATAAAGGGTCATATTTGTTGTAGCATTTGTACATTTCTTAACCATTTAAGGAATGTGTAAAAGTGTGCTAGCATTTTTATTAGGTATTGATATTTTTGTGTGTGTCAGTGATGAAGGTTTTGAGTGTGGTCCTCCTAATCTCCCTTTTTCCATAACTCCCATGGTTTTGATTGTATGCTTTTGCACAGCCTGGTGGGATGGTTAATTTTACCTGTCAACTTGGTTAGGCCAGGTTACCAAGATATTTCATCAAACACCAGTCTGGATATTACTGTGAAGGTAAATTTTAGACGAGATTAACATTTAAATTGGTAGATTTTTGGTAAAGCAGATTACCCTCCATAATGTAGGTGGACTTCGACCAATCAGTTGAAGGACTTAAAAGAAAACAGTCTGAGATTCCTCAAGGAAAAGGGAATTCCAAACTGTCTTAGGACTCAAGCTGTGACATCAGCTCTTCCTTGAGTCTCTGGCTGCTGACTTGTCCTGCAAATTTTGGACTTGCAGCATCCATAATTCTGTAAGCCACTTCCTTAAAATCTCTCTCTCTCTTCCCTCTCTCAATAGATAGATAGATAATAAATAGATAGATAGATAGAAAGAAAGATGAAAGAAAGGTCGAGATCAAAATAGAGATAGAGACAGAGATACATATCCTGTTGGTTCTATTTCTCTGGAGAATCTTGACAAATACAGCTGGTAATTTTTAGGAACACATATGTCATATTATAGTCACCTGATTGCATCTTTGAAATCATTCTTATTGTTTTCCAAGCATTTCAGAGAACTGGGCCCTTCTTCCTTGTCAGACAAATTTGCTCGTCTCTGTTCTATATTCCATCTCTTCCTATTTCCATTGGAATCTCACTATTTCACTTTTCCTTCTTATTTTATACTCTGTCACCTTCTCTGTTTTTGCTAGTTTCTTTCCTTCATCATGTAAACTCAGATCACAAGAGGAAGAATTTGGAGGGAAATGGAAAACTGTTAGGATAGTTTTATTGTAGTTCATAGGAGAAGATAATAATGTCTCAAAATAGGACCTTAGCAATGAAGATCAAGAAAAATCCTAAAAACATGTAGAAGGTAGAATCAATAGCATTTGTCAATCAGTAGATGGCTAATTTCGAGTGAAGGCAAAAATGAGTCTCACTTTTTTCCTCCCCTTCATCTGGATAAATAGTAGTGATAGTTTTACAAAAAAGGAGAGTTCATTTTGGACATAACTTTAATGTTTTTGAATGGTTTTCAAAGGTCTTCATGAATTTGTTCCCCACTAACTTCATTTCCCATCACTTCTCCAAACCAGTCTTGACGTTTCCCCAATGAGTTAATCTTTTCCATGCTTCCTTCTTTTAGGGGCATCTCTCTGCCCCAACTATTAGTATATCTTGTTTACAGAGTAGTTCCTACATCATATTTAGGTTGTAAATCAAGTGTCATGTCTCAGTGGAGTGACTCCTGACTCTTTGATATGATTTTTATTGTACCAGATATGTTGTAATTGTTTTATATTACATTTATCTTTGTATCCATAGCAACTGACTCAGTGCTTGGTGCATATAAGTTACTCAGTGAATATTTATTCAACTAAATGCATTTTTTTAAGGATTTGCGCCTGAGCTAACATCTATTGCCAATCTTCTTTTTTTTTCTTCTTCTTCTTCTCCCCAAAGCACCCCAGTATATAGTTGTATATTGTAGTTGTGCTATGAGGGACGCTGCCTCAGCATGGCTTGATGAGCAGTGCTAGGTCCACACCTAGGATCCGAATCTGTGAAATCCTGGGCCACCGAAGCCAAGCACATGAACTTAACCACTTGGCCATGGGGCCAGCCACTAAATGCATTTTTGACTCAGCTAATATGATTGTTCTCTGCCTTCACATCCCCAGTAAATCTGAATTCCAGAATTATACTCCAGCTTGGTTGGTGGGGACTCGTTGACTTCAGTTTTTAAAAATTCTTTAGCTTTTGCTCCTTAATGCTCTTTCCTCGGAACACTTAAAAAATTATAAACCTAAAGCCCACAGAGTAAAATTTCTTCCAAACAATATGCTAGAAAGATCTGCTTTCTGGATACATTTAACATTTCCTCTTCAGCAACAACTTCTTCAGTGTGGACAAGGATGCCATTCAGACACAATGTGCAGTACGGCAGATCCTTATAATGTCAGTGAACTCTTCATGGGCTCTTGACATAGTCCATTGGGTTTATGTGGAATTGGCAAATTATAAAATTACTGGAACATTTAGTTGTGTTAACTCCCTCGGGGTTGATTGAATGGCATATATAGCAAGATGAGATTTCCATGTGACACAATCAAGTGCCACAATAAACTGAATAAATTGGACACCATATAATTTACCCTAGACCTTAAAACTCCTTAAATTGATTACTACCTTCCTCAGCCATGCTATTTTCCTGAAATGTAAACAATAAATACTAGTTTGCTACCAAATCCGTAAAGAAAAATCTTTCTTTTCCAGTGAGTGAATTTTTTTAAAGAGGTGGATATAATGCTGAATAGCAGTAACAAAACCTTGATTTGAATCTTGGCTTTACTATTTACTAGCTGTGTGACCTTGGGCAAGTAACTTAAATGCTCTGTCTCTATTTCTTTATCAATAAGATGTGGAAAGAATACTTATTTTTAGGGTGATATGGAGGATAAAACGCAACTGTGTATTTTAGCACCTACTACAGAAACTGGTATTTAGTACACACACAATAAAATGGCAGCGTTTTTACAATTTGCTCAAAACATAAGTACATACTATATTTGCACTGTCAAATTCATTGAAAGAAAAATCAGTGTATGTAATCTGATTTATTTTTCAAATGAAAACATTATTTTGTTATTTTGTCTCATAAAATTAATATATGTGTGTAATAAAACTTTCACACAAACAATTCAGAAATGAGTATGAGTAATAAGAGAAATCCCTTCACATCATTCCCAAGATGACAACCATTATTAACTATTTGCTGTAAATGCAGTTACATAGTTTTATGAGTATCTTTTTTCTACCCAAAAGGGAGTCTCATTATATATACTCGTCTATAACTGTTTTGCCTTAATTTGTAATAAAAATTTTCCCTAGTCACTTATTCAGCCATCTTTTTTTTACATTATTTTTATTTTTCAATTTTTTAAATTTTTATTTATTTATTTTTTCAGGAAGGCTGTCCCTCAGCTAACTGCTGCCAGTCTTCCTCTTTTTTCTGAGGAAGACTGGCCCTGAGCTAATATCCATGCCCATCTTCCTCTACTTTATATGTGGGACCCCTACCACAGCATGGCTTGCCAAGTGGTGCCCTGTTCGCACCTGGGATCCAAACCGGGGAACCCCTGGCCCCTGAAGTGGAATGTGTGCACCCAACTGCTGTGCCACCGGCTGGCCCTCAGGCATCTTTAATAGCAACTGAGTACTTATTTGTGTTTATAATATAATTCAAGGAAAATTTTGGAGTTTTTTTTGTAGTTAGTGCAAGAATCCTAGGAAAGAAAGAAAGCAGTCTTTGTTAGGAGAATGCTATGATAACCCCTCTGTAAGTTGGAGGGTGGCATCCTGAGTGTCAGGCTGGCAACCGGAAGTCTGAAGAAAGAGGGCCTCTTCTCTCCCTGAAAAGGGAGGAAAATATAGATGTTCTTGAGAGAGGAAGATTAGAAAAGTCCAGAAGCAAAGAGGGAGGAGCTAAAAGAGCTAAGGGGTGTGTGTGTGTCTGTGTGTGTGTATGTGTTAAGAGGGGCATGTGTGCATAGAGAAGACCTGCCCTCCATCACGGAGATGTGGCAGAGAAGAAAGAAGAGACATGTCTAGTGGGATTTTTCAGTACTTGTGAAGTGAAACTAAAAATAGCATAATGTACTTGGGATGATTAATTCGTTATAGAAGATGGTAAAGGGATTGGTGATGGGCAGAAAAAATGACAGCCATATGTATGTGGGGGGAGCTGGTTTCTGGATAACAAATGAAGATAGTATAATTTATTTATGTGTCAAATAGACGATAAACCAGTCAAAAAAGTCTGTAAGGAGGATACTTGTAAATATATATCACCACATTTACTTCCTCCATTTTTTAATTGTTTACATTTTAATTTAAATATCTTAGCTAATTGACATGCTATTGCCTAGCATACCAAGTAATATTCCTTTCCTACCATCCAACAACTCCCAGAGATGTTCAACCTCTTCTAACCTGTAAGAACTTAAATGAAAAATCCATTTTTTGTTTCCCAGCTACATCATGGAATTTTCATCTTTGAACATCTTAACTCATAGTTAACCACACACTTAAGAATCTAAATTTTATGAATTTCTTTGAAATTCTCTGAATTTAAATTCTACCCTTTCTTAAAAGTTGTTTAGAGGCGGGCCCCATGGCCAAGTGGTTAAGTTCCCGCGCACCGTTGCAAGCGGCCCAGTGTTTCGTCAGTTCCAATCCTGGGCACGAACATGGCACTGCTTATCAAGCCACACTGAGGCAGCATCCCACATGCCACAACTAGAAGGACCCACAGCTAAGAATATGTAACTATGTACCGAGGGGCTTTGGGGAGAAAAAGAAAAAAAGTGAAATCTTTAAAAAAAAAAACAAGAATTGTTTAAGGTTTACCATCTCCATGAGTCTATAATGGAGATTTGTTTCCACTCAAATTCTTTATCATTTGTCACTTGCTATCCCTTGATTTTGGATGCTTGTCATGTTCTATACATTTTCTGTCTGCAAAACGGGACCAAAATGCCTGCCGTTAGGAGCCTCATCGTATCTACAGAACTTAACGCGGAACACATTCAGTGAAAGGTTATCATAAATATTTATCTTAAAATGCTCATATTTTGAATTGCATATTTAATTATTCCATATTTAAAGAATTTCATAAAGAAACCATATCCTCAAATTGCCAAAACATTATGATGGCCCTCAAAGGAAAATTTATGAATTGAATATTTTATATTTTGCTCTACACAATTCCTAAGAATTCTGGCTCTGAAAATAATGATTAAGAGATAGTTAATAACTATATATTGAATGCTTACTATGTGCCAGAGACTGTTCTTAAACTTTTATATAATTATTGTATTTAATCCTTATAACAATTGGCGAGATAGGTATTATCATTTACTGAAATTTACTGTTGAGTATACTAAGCACTAAAATAGTGTAAATAACATACCTAAGGATGCACAGACAGAAAGTAGTAAAGTGGGGAATTAAATTCAGGACTGGTGACTCTAGTTTTGTTGTTTCTTTTGAGGAAGATTAGCCCTGAGCTAACATCCACCGCCATTTCTCCTCTTTTTGCTGAGGAGGATTGGCCCTGAGCTAATAGCTGTGCCCATCCTCCTCTATTTTCTATCTAGGTTGCCTGCCACAGCATGGTAGGTCCGCACGGAGTTCCAAACCTGTGAACCCTGGGCTGCAGAAGCAGAGTGTGCAAACTTAACCACCACTCTGCCAGGCCAGCCCCTGTTTCACCCTAGTTTTAAACCAGTTTTTACTGCAGATCTCAACTAATGCTTAAATTGAACTATACTTTCTGAAAAGCTTGTGTTGATTCACTCTTCAAATAATTTTTAGATTAATTTGTCCTAATAAAATAAGAGCCTGAATTTAGCTTTGCTTTGTGAGTTAATTTAATGAAGCAATCGCCTCTTCAAAATCCTCCAGGATTTTAAATAAACTCTGGGTCAAAAGCAGACAAATTAGCATAACATTCATATTAATGCCTCTCAAAGTGTGTTACACAAGAAGCCAATGCTTTGGAATCTATGCAATGCCAGATATATTATTTTCAAAGAGGCTTTGGTCACTCGTTACGGTGATGAATGACCATGATGAAAATATCAACATATGTCCAAGTTTTTCTTTCAATGTTTTTCCATAAATATAATATAGAGATATAGAATAAAAATCATTTAATGAGACAAGCAATGGGATTATTTGTAATAGGTACAAGTAAATTTGATTTTCAAAACATACAGTATGACGTTCCTCATGATATTACCTACTGATTTTATTTGACCTTGTCATTGTTAGAATTAAGAAATGTCTGAACAGACTACAATCAGTTCAATAGTTTTCAACAAATTGACTGTACCTCATTGTAAGATGAGAGTATACACTCAAGGGAGACAGTTTTTTTTAAGGAGAGACAATTTTTCTAATCCGTATGATTAATGGATTAGATACAGCAAGCCCTCAGTATATTTGTGATCTCCACAGCTGCTAAAATATACTTAATTACTTAACACACAGACATTTCAAAAATGAGAAAAGGAGCACAGAAAAATCTAGTTAATTTAAATATATGATAAGAAAAAATTCTGTAAAGATAGTTTTTTGGAGTTTTCTGTGGCTCAATTGGCCTGAACATCACACGTAAGTGGGTTGATCCTGAAGGTGCTCCAGAGGGTAGGTTGAACTATCCACCCTAGAAGTTAGTAAAGTTGTGCACATTTTATATTTTACATAAATAAATATTATATTTATAAGTAATCCACACAATATTCAGTTCAAAGGGAGATTGAGTAAGAACTAGAAAGTGGTAGCCCCACTATTTGCAAGGTGGCTTCAGGGTTCATACATGTGAAGACTCTGACACAGTCTCTCCTAAATAAATTTAGCCTATCAATGTCCGCAGGGCCGGGCCATCCATACGTCCAAGTCATCCAGTCCTCTGTTCATCAGAGTCGGTATTCTGCCTTTTTGGACTCTAATCGTTAGCAAATATCTAACTGAAAATACTATGTTCTAGCTTCTATTTTTGCACAGAAAACATTCTTGGGATATTGGAATATGAGAAAAGGAAAACTATCTCCAAATGAGATTCTTGACCACAACCTTGGTCACACAGGAGACTGGTCAGAGATTCTCTCAAAACTCCAAGTTAACCTTGGAGTTAGCAGTTAGAATGTGAGATATGGTTGGAAGAGCTATCTAATGTTTGGGCTGCAACTACCAACTTTCTACTTCCCAAGTCTGTGATCTCTAAGCACCTGCATTTCCCCCCTGAGCCTCAGCCACATGTAAAGCCTATGGTCCAGTATCTAATATGGATAAAAATGACAGCTTCTGTTTCTAAAAGAGTCTCTGCACTAACAATGTTGACGTAGGACCAAATTCAGGTTAACTGTGAGTCCTTGTCATACACAAGTGTCTAATAATTTGAAGATGGGTTGATAAATATATTCCATATTTTTATAAAGAGAAGAAAAAATAAGAAATTATTCCCTATAGAATTATGATTCTATGATGTTAACGTTTTGAACAAAGGAATTTACAAGAGGAATGCTTCATCTTTTAAGGACGAGGAAAACTATAGCTAATGTAAATCTGTGAAATGTACAAGTTTAGTTGGAGAACCGTCACTGAGAGCATTCCTCTTTGGCATTTTGAATTCATGTGAAAATGTACTTTATGTCTCTAAACAGGAAGCAGTCAGCCAGGTTTTTCACAAAATATATATTCACAAAATGCTGCAGAAATAGAATCAGTTTCTTCCCTGTGGAAGGAAATGTTAAATATAGTTACTAAGATGAGTGCTGGATCAATACATCAATATAGTTCAGGTTCCTGATTTCCAGAAAGATGTGAAGCCTGAAGCAAACTAAGACGTAACTGAAGTTACAAAAAGAATCCATCATTACTCAGGGGCATTTTCCTAAGGAAAATATTGTTTCCTCTCACAAATCATGCCTACTTTGTAATTCTGAAAAGTAGTTTTTGCTGTAGTATCCTGGTGATCAATTTACCTCTAAAGACCCTTTCCTATTATTAAGCGTGATGGTTAATTTTATATGTCAACTTAACTGGGTGTGCCCATGGGTGTATTTTTGGATGAAATTAACATTTAGATTGGGAGCCTGAGGAAAGCAGAACGTCCCCACGTAATGTGGGTGGTCCTCATCTAATCAGTTGAAAGCCTGAATAGAACAATAAGACTGACCCTCCTGTAAGAAGGAGTTCCTCCTGCCTGAATACATAAGCTGACGCATCAGTCTTTTCTTGCCTTTGGACTTGAACTGAAAGATCAGCTCTTCTCAGCTCTTGAGTCTGTCATCTTTCAGACTGGAACAGCACCGTTAGCTCTCTTGGTTCTCAAGACTTTGGACTTGGACTGTAACTACTCAATGATTCTCCTGGGTCTCCAGGAGAGGGTTCAGAAGGTGGGGAGAAGAGAAGGAGGACTTCTGTAACTTCAAATCACCTTTCCAGATTTCCTTTGAAATTTTATGCCTTAAACTCTGCTTTCTACCTTACACAAAGACAAAGATATGGTGTCAGATGAACACCATCAGTAAATGATATGGATTTAGTCACTTTCTGGATAAGATTGAAAGTAAATTTAGAGAACAAAATTAATGTCATCCTTGAAAACACAGTTAATTTTTTTTAAACTTCATTAAATATACCATCCTAAAAACAATCTTAGAGGCAAATTAGCATATATAAACAAAGCCAGAGTTTTTCCAAAAGTTCCTTATTTTGATTAAGGATAATGATAATGGAAGGCATTTTAATCTAGTTCAACAATATATAGCAGGTCTAAAATCAACTACCAAAAAGAGCAAAAAGAAACAGCTCTGAATAAGAGCTTATGCCATCTCTACCCATACCAGAGAGAACCCTACAGTGGAGGAATTCAAAAGAAATCTAGGGAGAAGCTGAGAAGGGGAAAGAATGGGAAGAATTTTACTCCTATATAAAATCTGACTCCAAGAATGTAATGGAGAAAGGATGATTCATTTGTTTGATTAATAGTTTGTCAGCATCACATCAAGATTTGTCAGCTCTGAGCCAATGGGCATGTTTGGTGTTGGAGAGGATGGGGGGATATCTCTTCAAAAGCTTTTGTTCTCTGAGCAGACGACTTCAAGTTTTCTAGATGTTGTGTTGCAATTATGGAAAGAGTTTTAGACCACCTGCTCTCTGCTACCACATTTGGATGGGGTGGAGGGAAATCTAGAGGAGCATGCTATATAGAAGCTACGGAAGAGAGTAAAAGGAAAGCATAAAGCATATGGCAAATGAGGTAGCTGAATGAAGGTCAGATGAGATAGACCCACGCAGAGACGGACACTATTTTACAAGTTTGCATAATAGGCTTTTTTAGGTACAATTATTATGTAAGGATAACCAAAAAAAATCTAACATAGGAATTCTTTTTCCTTCTTTACTCATGCTATATATTCATTCATACCAATGCTATGGCTGTTTAATCATAAGAAGCAGAAAAACAATTGCATGGATACAAATGCCATTCTATATAAGCTGAAGCTGCATTGGAAAAAATGTCTACCACTGGATTTTTCAGATGTATCTTTCCCTACAAAGGAAATTAATTAGCAAATAAGAGCAAGACTTACATGATTGAAGATCCCAGTGACCTTTTAAATCCTGACGATTTGCTCTTTTCTGGGTATTTCCAATGGCACTATCACTGAGTAACCTGTTAGAGTCATGTTTTATGCTTTGTTCCTAGACTCTGTATCTGACATATTTTTCTTTAATTTCTAACCAAGAGAAGACCCATAAAGAATGTCATGAGAAAGGCAGCTCTCCTCTGAGACTTGGTATTAGAAGAAAAGGTCTGTTTTCAGGTCAGCCACTCAGGTGGAATTGCTCTCCTAGGGCAGCACTGTTTCTCCAAGGAAAGGTACGTCTTCCCCTGTTGCCCTTCACAGAACTAATGAGATACACAGGTCTGCAACGCCAGCCACCTTGTGGACTTGCCACCTAGTTCATCAAGGAGAAGTTGACTCCGGGAGCAACTACAAAAAGGAAGCTCCTCTGATTTAGATGGTGCCAAAACGCAAGTGAGGCTCTGCCTCCTGTCTCATTTGATGATTTTTCATGCTTTTCTTCTGCTTCCAGGGGCTGATTCATCTTTTTTCCCCCACATCCCTTGCTTTAAGTGTTTCCAGTTGTAACTGGAACTTGTCTTTGAACTAAAAGATTTACTTCTCTCTTGGTTCTTTTCTCACTGGCTCGTACAACTTCTCTCTCGATAATGTGAGGGCTGCATCTATTTTCATCTCTCCTCTCCTCTGCCTGTGAATCTCTTTATCAGGAAGTGTGTAATATAGTAGAAAGGGCAGGACTTGGCTGACAGGGATCTGGCTGTGTGACCTTTGGCACAGCAATTAACTCCTTTAGGCAATAGGTTTCTTCTTTCTAAAATAAGGGTGTTAGATTCAATTATCTCGGTGATCATCCCAGCTCTAATTTTCCCTGACTCTGTGTTTTCACAGTGCTCAGTCTACCATGCAAGCTCAGTACATGTGTATTAGTTTCCTATTGTTGCTGTAACAAAATACTGCAAATGTGATGGCTTACAACAAGACAAATTTATTATCTTATAGCTCTGGACAGCAGAAGTCCGACATGGTCTCACTGGGCTAAAAACAGTGTCCACAGGGCTGTCCTCCTTTTTGGAGACTGTAGGGGAGAATCTGTTTCCTTGCATTTTCCAGCTTTTAAGAGAACCTATATCCCTTGATTGGCATCCACTTCCTCCATCTTCAAAGTCAAAGATAGTAGGTCAAGTCCTTCTCTCTTTGCATCACTCTGAACAACTGTAGGCAGAAAATGTTCTCTGCTTTTAAGAACTCATGTAGCAGATTGGGCACATCTGGATAATGCAGGATGATCTCCTCATATCAATGTTCTAACCTTAATCACATCTGCAATACCTCTTTTGCCGTGTAAGATAATGCGGCATTCACAGGGTATGGGCATCTTGGAGGGCCATTATTCTGCCTACCAAACATGTTACTGACTAAGACAGCGTTTTATGCCTGGTAGCACCAAATCAAGCCAAAGTAATCAAAGTTCTTCCCCTTCTCCTGCTTTTCTGGTTTCAGACTGCATCCTGGAGTAACCCAACTCAGCCTCAAACTGTCATTACCCAGGAAGTACACTTCTGAAGCCATCCCCACACCGTCTTTTGGATTAGCTCATTTAAGAACCCTCATTCCTCCCTGGAACAGTTCTGAATCTCAACTCTCCCTGCTTGGACTCATGGTTTGTTGTTAAATATATTTTAAGGATGGCCCCTTCTATACTAGCTCATCAACATACCAGTTTAGCTTTCCATTATTTGTCTACTTTGCTTTGATCTTTGGTCACTCTAAGTGGCTGCTGCTCTCTGGTGATATACTCTATGTCCCTAATGGGGACATACCTTGACACTCAAAATTTTGGCTGCTTGCTGTGATTTCTAAACTCTGGATAAATAAGTCAATTCCTATCTGGCCCTCTAAATTTTCTTTCTTGAGATTCCTGCACCAGCCATACAGTCACCTCTTTCATCTCTTCCAGTTGTCGTTGTTAGTCTATAGGGACAACTTCAGGGGTGGTCAACCAGTGCAGTCACACAGGGCCCTGCACTCAGAAGGGGACCTTCTGCTAGGGGTATAATGCTGTGTGGTCAACATCTTGAAATTCTTAATAACTCTATGTTTGAATTTATGTTTTTTTAGTAAAGTCTGATGGAATAATTGAAGCACGCACTTATGGCCTATAGCCTTGGCTCACTGTCATCCTGCTTCTTGCTGCTTCTCTACCTCCCTGGGATGGGTTATCTGCCATCTGCTCCCCAATCCCTGCCTAGCGCCTTCACCATCCTTCACTCTTGGCAGAGGCTGCATGTGGGCAAAGAGAGAGTCGAAGTCAGTGCCCAGTTCCAGGGTGGAGCCCTGGGTGCCTGTGAGGATCTACAGTTGCCCAGCCACTAATCCTGCCCAAGGACACAGGACATTAATTAGCAAATAAGAACCACCGTGACAGGTAGAGAAAAAGACTGCGAAAGAAAGGAAAAAAGTATTTTTCTCTCTTCTTTGGACATGCTGGCCTGTATTTTTATTTTTTACTAGGCCCCACAAATTATGTAATTGGCCCCGACAATTTAGTTCAAGGTTTCTTAGCTTCAGCACTCTTGACATGTGGGGCTAGATAATTATTTCCTGTGAGCTGCTGTCCTCTGAGTTGTAGGGTTTAGAAGCATCTCTAGCCTTTATCACTGGATGCCAATAGCGTCTCTTCTCACTTGTGACAACTCACAATGTCTCCAGACATTGCCAAATGCTCCCTGGGGTGGAATGAAACCTCCCCAGTCAAGAATCACTGGTTTGGTTTCTGGAAATTAAATCCTTGTTCTTGAGCTTCATGTTTGATGAAGGTATTAATATCTATACCCTAATGTCTATGCCCTAAATGTTAAGTCAAACTACTCTAGAGTCTAATATCAAATAAGATCACAGATTCTAGAATCCATCCTGGATATTTTTGGATTAAATATAGATGTTATTATCTTTACACACACAGACACACTAGAATCTAGAATCTGTTGGATAAAGCGCCATTATTTACAGCAGTAGAAGCTTCAACTCCTTTCTTTTTTAAGTCAAACATTAGGCTAGAAGTTATTCGGACTGACCAAAGTACTAAATCATTTAAGGGGATACCTTGAATCAATTGCTTATTTTCAAGTTCCTTGTACATTTTTTCCAACAAATTGAGGTTTTTAAACAAATTCTCAATTCAATAAAACAAACTGATTTGGCTTATCACTAAATCTACTGAACAGTTTACTGTTATATTCATAGAAAGAGCAGAGATTTGTTAAATATGTTGGCAGTTTGATTCAGCTGAAGTTTATGTGTCCATAGCTCTCTGCATATGACCCATTACCACACTCACCAATTTGTATTCTAATTACATGATCAATGTCCATCTGCTGCACTAGACTGTCATCTCCTTATGCCAAAGTACCTGGCATAGGTTAGGCCTCAAAACATATTCACTAATTTGTGAATTATCTATGCTTCAACAATTTCCACCTGGTTGAATATTTTTTTTTTTTGAGGAAGATCAGCCCTGAGCTAACATCTGCCAAAAATCCTCCTCTTTTGTGCTGAGGAAGACTGGCCCTGAGCTAACGTCCATGCCCATCTTCCTCTACTTTCTATATGGGACTCCTGCCACAGCATGGCTTGATGAGCGGTGCATAGGTCCACACCCAGGATCTGAACCAGTGAACCCCGGGCCGCCGAAGCAGAACGTGTGAACTTAACCACTGCACCACCAGATCAGACCAGTTGAATACTTTTTTGTTAAAGATATATATGTAAATAGAAGAAAAAAAAGAAAAAAATCGAAAGACTGTATATGAGATGCCTTCCTGCTGTTTTGAAAACTGCTTTTAAATTCTTATTTGAACTGAGGACATATGATTAAGATTATTTAAAAAACACTAATACAGAAGCACAGAAATGTTTTTTTAAATGAAGTATGATCGTTAGCCAAAAAAGCTTGAATGGAACTGAAATATGCACTTTAAAGAATGAACCTAAATCTTAAAAATTAGAAACCTCTTATTATTAAAAAAATTGTACTAATTTTGGTTGTATTTTGGGTAAGAACTTTTTCAAAACAGATGACATTCCCCTCATAACCTAAAAAGTTTCATGCATATTCATTTAAATTCTTAAGAGAATCTCATTATCTCTTCCAAAAAAGAATTAATGGCCCTTAATGGTTTCTGATGACACTTTGTCTTTGTCCTTTTCTCAACTCTGTGGATGACTTTGAGCACACAAATGTCTCTGCTCACACTTGAACTCTCAAGTCTCTTGCATGAACACAGGATTGAAAAGAAAACATTCTTCCTACAGTGTCATGAATTTTGTATTCTATTTTAAACATGGTAAAAAAAAGTTATACCCGAGTTTACTTTATGTATTTATATCGAATTTTTAGTATTAAAAAAATAGCAAAATAAGAAAGGGAAACTGGTGGAGTCTTAAAGGAAAACAGGATAAGGATTATAAAGGACCCTCTAGGCCCGTCTAGTGATTTGGGGGCCTGTTCCTAAGAACAGCAGGAAATCATGGAAGAGTCGTTAGAAATGAGCAAATCAAACAGACCTGGGTTCAAATACAACTTCACTTCCCCAGAGTTCCCTCAGCTCTACAATGGACATAAAAATAGTAACTACCACGGGGCTGGCCCCGTGGCCGAGTGGTTAAGTTCGCGCGCTCCGCTGCAAGCGGCCCAGTCTTTCGTTGGTTCGAATCCTGGGCGTGGACATGGCACTGCTCATCAAGCCACGCTGAGGCAGTGTCCCACATGCCACAACTAGAAGGACCCACAACGAAGAATATACAACTATGTACTGGGGGGCTTTGGGGAGAAAAAGGAAAAAATAAAATCTTTAAAAAAAAAATAGTAACTACCTCATTATATTATAATAAGAATGAAGCAAACAGAAATGGTTTAGCATGGCTGCCCCTCTTTCAAGCATCTCTAATCTCTCTTAGTGATTCTCTCTGAGCATAACTTCCCCTGACTAGTCAAAGTCTAGATCGGAGAGGTTAGAAACCTTCAACTTAAGCAGTTCCACTCCCCTCAAAGCAGAGGATCCTAGACTCTGATTCTTCCCTCCTCATGTCCACTCCGGGTGTCTCCTTATATGATGTAGGAGGGTTGGATGGTAAGGAGGGTGGGGCCAGTTCTGCCTTGTTCTGAGGAAAATATGGAGGAAGATTCTTCCTAGGCATTTTGGGGGTAATCATGTTACTTCTTCACTTGGAAATGGAATGATCTAGTATGTGGAGGAAAAATGAAGAAGAAGCTATAATTTGGACAGGAGTAATTGGGACAGCTATAATTTGGGAATGGACAGGAGTAAGTTGAATGTGTTGAGCTAAAACAATGGCTCACATCAGAATTAGGATAAAGAACAAATAACCAAAGGGAAAGTGAGGAGCATACCACCGTAATAATCTGTACGTGCTTGTTTAGCCCGTAAAGCCTGATTTTTCCAAGGCTGCATCATTATCTATACAATATAGCAAAGACGTTTTAGAGTTAAGGAATATCACCAAGATGCACACGCAACATTAATTCCCTTTTGGATCATGAAGACACGGATTCCATGTCACAGATGAGACTTTCTTCATCACTCCATTGGGTTCTGTTTTGGGAATCCTGCTGGTTACTCATTTAATTGTTGGCGTAGCTCCCGCTGATTACTAGAGTTGTGGAGATGACAGAGTGATGCAGTTTTTTTCTCCTAGAATTGCTTTGTTGTTAGGAATGGAAACGAAATAAAATCTGATATTTAAAAAAAAAAAAAAAATATATATATATATACTTATATAGTCATGTTCGAATTTCTTTTTTTCTTAATCCTTATTTGGGGCTTTTATTATTTAACTAATTAATTAATATATCAATTTGATGATTTGCAACTGTCACTGACAAACCATGTGTTTATAGTTGCAAGTAGTCAGGGAAAGTTACATTTTGTATTATCCTTAGGCATCATAAATTCCTGAGCGTTACACAAAGCATTACAAAAATGATTTGCACAACAGGGGGTTCAGTTTTTAATAAAAGTGACTCATTTTTAATTATAGCAATTAAGATCTTCTTATTGGCAGGAAGACCACCACATTGTAGTCTTGAGGCTTTGTTTCCATGATTCCACTGGGCTTAGAATATATCCTACTCTTTGGGTTATGGCTATTTCTAAGTCTTAAGATTATTGAACCTAGATAAGTAATGTACAGAAGGCACAATTCTTCAAAATATGTCTGAGGAAATGTTTTTATCTAGATAGGCTCAGATTTTCATCAGATCTTCGGAAAATGAAAGAGAAACACAGTGTTGCATAAGGAATGAATATGTATCTCTGTGGAAACCTTGGTTGAAAATATTTTGTCACTATAACATATTGTGAATGGATATTACACTTCGGCTTGGTACATACTTGAACAATATGTTTTAAACAAATGACATGTTCATTTTCTCACTCTCTATATGTGATCCTCTTAAAGAAGAAAACTCATACAGGAATTAAATCTGCCAAAATGCCAAGTTTTTGACAGTTCTATTTCTGTGGCAGACCTAATTAAACCTGAAATTTTCCAATATTTTCACTGACATCATTTATGTTGTAATTAACACTTTTTACTGGTAAAGACGGTTGTTTTCAGAGGAAGTGTTTCATCTTGTTGTGGTTGAAACTACAAAACTGAAATAATAAAACCATAATTATGAAAATTTCCTAGCCACAAGTTTGCACAGGAGACTGCTCTACACCTGAACAACAATAAAAGGTAATTAGATGCAGACAGGTATAAGATTGCAGAATCGTAGAGGACTGACTAGCGTTTTTCTCTTTCTGGTATATTTTAACAATGCTGGCAATTTGGCAAGTTATTTAGATGATGGCATTATTATAAACCTACAAAAATGTATATTTTGAACAGATGGTGCAGCAAACTATAACAGTGTAGATGATGAGGAGTCAGAGAACTATATATAAATATTATGATGACACCTGGAAGTCTGTACAATTTATTTAAAGTAGCATAACAGTTGGGAACATATGAATCTGCAGTCTGACTGATATAGACATACACACACACATCTTCTTGGACATAAATTTTTAGGCTAGATAATATTATAAGTACCCAATAAAGTAATCAAACATATTTCTTAATATCGTTGGAATATTTGCAATATGTATTTTTTAATTTTCATATTTTACCCAAATTCATTTCAATAAGAAATATTATAAAGAAATAGTAGTTTTCTTGTAAGTGGAGCAGGGTTAGAATAAACGGAAAAAAATTGACATTCCACCTTATCGGTCATCATGAAAAATGAGGAGAAAAAAAAGACATAGCTGTTATAGAATGATTTGATCTGTTGTGTTGATGGGCGGGAATAAAAGTGCTGAGAACCGTCCGTCAAGTTGGCACAGCTCACTGAGAGCAAATTTGCTGTGAATGATGATAATTTGTACTGAAAGAAATTAGTGCCAATTTGATTAGGAATTGCCCTTCTGTTCAGATTTCAGTGGCTAATATATCCTGTCATGGTTACAGCTTTATCTAGGATATAGGAGTAAAACAAAAATGGGTTAGAGAGGAGAGAGAATAATTACAGGGAGCATTCTACTCCTTTGATTTGTAAATTTGGCGGGGGGAGGGGGGGTGCCAAGAGAAAGAATGCAAAAGAAATGATATTTATTTTACATTTCATGAAAAACTACATATTTTCTCCACCTGCAGGGCATTATGATAATTTATCTTAAGCTTGAATGATGCATGAAATGAAAATGTTTCTAGCTCCTGTTTCCCCTTCATTTTACAAGTGAGAATAATTGATCTTCAAGTTTTTAAAAAAATAACTTGTATACAGAACATATTATAATTTGTAAAGTGCTTTCACAACTTCCATTTACTTAATTTTCACAACACCTAAAACACAGTCATAGGAACGTTAAGGCTCACAGAATCCAGGTCCGCGTGGCAAGTACACTTGACTGTTAAACTGTCATGCATGCCCCTCGTGGGAGAGCTGAATCACCATTCCAGCTCTAACAGGTTCTCCTTCCATCAACAAGTCGGCATAATTCTTTTAAATGTTTGGAAAGATTCTATAAATAGATCTTACAGGATATTTTCTTAACCATTATGTCTCTGTGATAGCAAGAAAATGCTGGCTCTCCCTTCTTTCTTTTTAGATGACAAAGTTCACATCCCTTCTCCCTTTGATACCAAGCAATGGGCTTGCTCTGCTCACCTCCATCTGAGCCAGTTAATCACAATGAGTTAGGGATCATGAAAGGAAGTTTAATTCAATTAGCCAGTATCATCGATAAGATGGCAGACTAATGTCTCAAAAACACCACCTTCAAAAATTACAGAATCTTGAGGTAGTTATGTAGGCGAAAATGGGCAGTAAGGAGGGGGTTTCCTTCAGGCATGACAGACTCCAGGGTCTTTCACTGTTCCATTCTTCTGTCAGCTGTGATGAATACCTTGTAGGTGTGTTTCCCGCCTGTGGTCAGCCTGTTCCTGGAGAGAAACTCATAGAACAAAGTTTTAATTTATCAAGCTATCAGGGAGTACATACGTAAGTGGGGACCATAAATCAGGAGAGCACGTGAATTTTTTTAGAGTGCATGCGGAGCAGTGAGTAGTCACACAGAGGAGGGGCTGGGGCCATTTAGCATAGCAAGCCTCACTTGTGCTCCCTTACACCTTGTTTTCAAATATAATTTGTGCATATTCAATTGGAACCTATCAAACTTTATTTAATTCATGATGTAAATCAACTGAGAAATCAATCTTCTTCTAAAATATTGTTGAAGGTGGGCAAGGATTAGATGGTGGGGAAGAAGAAGCAAAAGAATATGCTTACCTGAGCATTTATAAGTCTCTCTTTCTCCATTTATGTCTCTTTCAAATATCATCTTTCCAGAGAAACTTCAATTCCCCTGTTTAAATAATCTAGACTCATACCCACTCCCAACGATATACACACCATGTGTTCACCCCTGTTTTATTTTTCTTTTGAACAATGATCATAACCCACATTTTACTACTGCTTGTTCATGTGCTTATAGTGTTTCTACTAGAACTTTATCTCTATGAGGTCAACCATTTTGCCATAGATCTGAATAATGCCTGGCACATGTTACTAATAACTGACACAGAGCGCTCACGACATCATTCATTTATTTAATCTTGATATGAAGTAGTTATTACTAGTTTTTCCATTTCAGATTTGAGAAACCTGTGTCACAGAGAGGTTAAGTAATTTGTCCAGGGTTCTACAACTAGATGTGGTAGAGGTGGAATCTGAAGCCAAAAAGCTTGTTCCCAGAGTCTGTGCCTTCACCACTATGTCGAAGACACTTAAGCAATATAGCTGAATTAATAAATTGATAAATAAAATTTTATTATTAGTTAAGTCTTAAGTATAAAACAAACAGACTTTATTGAAAAACATGTCTGACCACCTTTCACCCATAACTTCGGCCAAAGAACCTGCTAATTAATTAAGAACCTGAAAAGAGCTAGGAGTTTAGTCAGATCTTTGGTTTAAAATTTCCCTAAGCCACCTGGTCAAGAAACTTTGTAGTTGGGGTGTGTGTGTGTGTGTGTGTGTTTTCTTTTATAGACTTACCTAATCTTTTGTAAAATGAGAGCTACCATTAGCCAACTTGCTAATTAGGGTCATGTTTGTCCTGCTGGGAAAACAAAACATCTACTTGATTATTTAGAGTTACTTTACTTGCTAAGGGTCCAAGCACTTGAATTTCAAAACTGGGCAAATTATCTCCTAGGTCTTAGTCAGTATTCTACTCTGAGTCAGGATGGAAATTAAGAATTTGCTTTAAGTTACTAGATTTTTCTTTAGTTGACATGATCAGTGTTCATGATAGAACTGCTATCAGCATCCAGATTTAGCAATGAGTTTTCCCCTTTGCATGGAGTTCAGTTTAGTAATAGTAAATAGCAAAACTAACTATATACAGGTTTAAAATAAAAATACATTGGTATAAGTATTTATAAAAAATGTGATGACCACAGCCAGCCCTAATGGGCTAACCATTAAAGTTCAGTGCACTCTGCTTCGTCAGCCAAGGTTCGGTTCCCGGGCATGGCACCACACCCCTTGTCTGTCAGTAGACGAATGCTGCGGTGGTGGTTCACATAGAAGAACTAGGAAGACTTCCAACTAAAATATATGACTATGTGCTGGGGCTCTGGAGAGAAGAAAAAAAAAGAGAGAAAGAGGAAGATTGGCAGCAGATGTTAGCTCAGAGCAAATCTTTCCCAGCAAAAAAAAAAAAAAAAAAATACAATGACCACTGCTTTCCTCTCTAACTAGATGCAGTTTTAAAAAGTGCTGAGGTTTCTTATCAACAATCTACGCTTTAAGGTGAGTCTAAGCTTTGAGGTGAATCTCATTTCTGAAAGTTACTTATCTTCGGTTGCTCTGCCTGATCCCTCTGAAGCTAGAATCTGTGTGGTGCACTTTTCTAGGCTTCAACTCTGATCTGCTCTGCAGCCCAGAACAAGAAGAAAAATGAACTGCAAAATCTTTGAGAGTCAGGGCTACCTGGAGTTTTATTTACTGAATTTATAGCTCTAACCCAAAGGAAGGCTTTAAGGATTGGAGTAATAAATAACATTCATTTTTAAGAAAAATAAATAGAATATGCCAGTTCCTTCCACCATAAATCTCATCCTACCCATTATCTCAATAACAAGGGTTTTAGTGTTGATGTTTTACTTGGAGTAAAGTAATTGATGTATTTGTAATTGGAGTAAAGTTGATGATTTGGAGTGTTCAGTCTATAGAAGCTCTGATGCATTAAAAAAGTAAAAATAATGGCTTACTATTTAATACAGAATTATTTATTTATTTTATAACAAAATGTCCACTGACCATGTCTTTAGATAAATGGTAAGTGTTACATTTATTTTCACCATGAATAAATCATATGGATTCAATTTGTACTGCATTTTACCAGTAACAATACAACTACCTTTTAAGCTACACACAAGGCAGGAAAACAAACATTTGCCAAGTCATAAGCATACTCTTCACAGCCTAACCAGTTCTCTGACAGAATACTTAATAAAAAGGCAGAATAGCATCTGGTTTGGTGCATGACATTTCATAGGACCTAAACATACATCTTTAAATTGAATTGAATTGACTGAAAACACAAAATATAGAGGAACTTTTTTGTGTGACAGTTTATTTCTTGTCACTGAAGGAAGGGACACTTAATCTAGAGCAAACTTCCTCTAAGGCAATCCTCTTCTGATTTACACAAGAGCATCTATTAGCAGTAGTATAAACATATACAACACACTCTAAGAAAGAAAGGAACAAAATAATGAAAGAGTAAATGGTGAATCTTTTAAATATCCTTAAGGGTTTTATAATTATTGTTATTAAACATAGCACTCAGTCAGCCACATTAAGTTAGTACTGAGTGTAATTCATTCCTGAGCTTATCCCAGGTTTAATGAGTAGGGTACTGCTGGACTAAGAGGGCTTCAGAAACTCACATTGCCCTCTTGAAACAAAGCCACATCCATTGTTCTGACCCTAATAAAAGGTGTTGTAAAATTGATGGCGGTGGATTCTGAAATCTCATCGTCAGTAATAAAAGCTGAGACCAGAAGCACATAAACTTCCAACTGCCATCTCAGTGCAAGTAAAGAACTATAGTCCCTAGAACCTCTTCCATTAGAAATTACTAGGGCCGGCCCCATGGCCCAGTGGTTAATTTCGCACGCTCCGGCTTGGCGTCCCAGGGTTTTGCAGGTTTGGATCCTGGGTGCAGACATGGCACTGCTTGTCAGGCCATGCTGAGGCAGCATCCCGCATGCCACTAGAAGGACCCACAACTAAAAAATATACAACTATATACTGGGGAGATTTGGGAAGGAAAAAAAAGAAGATTGGCAACAGTTGTTAGCTTAGCTGCCAATCTTAAAAAAAAAAAAAGAAATTATTAAACTTTTACATTTTTCACACTCCTTGTGATTTTCTGTTTTCCCATAATAATCAGTAGGAAATCCTCAATAAGTATTCATAGCTAATATTTTTAAGCATTTACTACTTGCTGGGCACTGTTCTAAGAAACACATATTAGCTTCAATCCTCATAAAAACCTAATGAGAACATTTAATATACTACAGGCTAATTTTCAAAGAGGAGGGATGAGAAAAAAATCACCAGTTCCTGTCCAATGTTGAGTACCCTTCCTTGTATCACTCCTGACTCCATGATCCCACACTTTCTTTGGTGTTATTAATATACTCCTGATGCCCACACATTGGCTCCAGGCCAGAAGTAATGTAGAGTGGCCTTGTTCAGAGATGCAGCATCTCACAGTAGAATTAGCATCATGTCCTACAAAGTGACTAAATTCTTTGTTATAGGACCTATAGCTCTGTGAGCAGGAGAACACACAAAGAGAGAGATGGAGACATAGAGATAGAGGTAAAGATAGAGATAGAGATAGAGATAGAGATAGAGATAAAGATAGAAATAGAGAGAAAGATAGAGAGAAAGAGAGACAGCAGGGGAGAACGTGCCCCTCCACCTTACGTTACATCTGGTGTCAGATGGCTCTATCAATCCCACCTAATCCCAAAGCTAGATTACCAGCTTCCTCCCATCTTTGGCTCTGTCCAAGTCCAAGGGGAAACTAATTTGCCTTACACACCCAGATCAACTTTCTCCTGGCTCTGAGCCCAGCCAAGCTACTCCCCCTCAGGTCTGGGTGCATTCTCTGGCATCTGCCCTGCCAAGAGAGAAGTCAGAGCATTGCCTGAGAATGAAAACTGAGAGAAAGAAATGAGGATAGTTCCAGTGAGCCCTCACTAAAGGACACAGCAGCATTAGTGAAGGCAGAATAGCCAGAGTTGAAGAGTGGCCATCTGTCAAACCAGAGCCACTCCTGCTACACCAGTCGCAGCCCCAAACTCAAACTGGGCCCCAGTCAGGTCATCCAGTGTGACTGTCCTTGCTTCTACTAAGCCCTCTGCAGGGGCCTCAAGCTCTAAAGAGGACACAAGGCTGCTAGCTGAGAGGAGAGCAGCAAAGAAGGAGGAAAGGGAAAGGAGGAAGTGGGAAGAACTCAAGTTCTCAAGAAAGAAGAGAGGAATTGGTTCAAAGGTGGGTGAAGAGAGGACTCGCAATGAGGAAGAATCCTGACAGCTACAAGCTGAGGAAGCCAGAGAGAAGGAGGAGCAACTGTGAAGGCAAGTAAGAGAGAGAGAACTAAGCAGCAGGAGGAGACAGAATGCATTCAGAAATAGAAAGAAGCTCACGTTCCTGAAGAAAAGATTCCGCAGGAACAAGAGAAGTGTTTTGAGAGACAAAAACAGGAAGGTATGAAGACAAAGAAGCTACTTGAGCAGATTATGAAAAGAACTGGGAGACTGGATGCTACAGATAAGAAAGCTGTACCTAAGAAATGTAGATATAGCCAAGGGAGCTAGCCCTGCAGAAACAACAGTATCTACACTACCATGTGAGAGAAACTCCAGGAAATGGAGAACCAGTGGCCATCTTGGAGTCGCTATGTTCCAGGTACTTCCCAGGCTACAGTCATGAACAAATGCATCCAAAACTTTTTATGAGCTTTGTCTGATAGATAAGCAATGTCTTTCAGAAATTGTTAAATTTAAGATCAAGCCAAATCAGCAAGAAATTATCCAATGGGAATCTCACAAAAGCAGTTTCAACAGAATTAATAAGCAAACAGGATAGGAGCTGGCTGGAGATTCATTCAATGGTAAGGGAACCTGTGAAGGAAGATTGTTACTTTGAAAAATTTGAATGAGAAGGTAGACAGTGGATTGAGGATGTAAACTCAAAGGATAGTTTTGTTTCTTTGCTTTGGCTTGGCTTTTAGAATAGAAGTTTAGCATGTTTATACAGGTTAAAGGCAAGAAGACAGTAGTGAATTTGAGACTGAAGCTATAAGAGAAGCAAAAGATAACAGATTGAGGAAGATTCTGGAAAAAGTGAGAGCAAATGGAATGAAGAGGACAGGTAGGTAGAGAGATTGTCTTTGAATGGGAAGAAAAAGAACTCATTCTATGAATGATTCTATTATTCTGGAGAAAAAAAGCCGGCAGAAAATTTGGGTGGGTGATGGGCATAAATTTAATTGAGGGAGTGCCTATGTCCTTAGTTTTCTCAGCTATGGGAAGGGTAAGTGGAAATCAGGAAAGGTGGGAATGTTGGGAATAATTGCTGAAACAAGACAGGGAGATGGCAAAAGACAAGCAAAACAATGACAAACAATTTAAAGTTTTACTAAATATTACTGGATGAAATAATTCCATAATTTATATGTATGTATTAACTCTGCATTATTAGATATTAGGTAATATATTAGGTAATATTTGGTAAGACATTGATTTGGATTTAATTGGGTTACCTCTTTGACATGATGTAGATGTCTGTAGGGCTGTCTACCAAAAATGCTTCCTTACTTCCTGAAATTCCTCCATTAATGATTCACTCATTTGACTATGAAGAGCTTTTCAATTCTAAGAATTTTTCTCCTAAAATTCCCCTAAAACCTTAAGTATTATTAGCTGAGGACAAAGTCCTGGAGAAATGGAAAACTATCATGTACAATAGAAGGCTAGTTCCTGGGGACACATGCGGGAGGGACTTTGAAACAGGATTTGGAGGGATAGACTCTGAAAATGGACAAATAGCACTGTAGTTTGATTGGGACTGCTTTGTTTTTTAAATCTTTTACTTATTTAAAAATCTGACGACCTCAAGAACTTCTTGATAACTGTTAACACCTGGGAAATTTTTTTTCATGCAAGATCAGAACTATTTTTTCCAGGGTTCATCCTGTGATCCACTTCTCTTGAAGTCATGGATATATTTCTCCTTGTATTTTTTTCCATCTTGTAGAAGCTACTAAGTGTCATCTGTGTGTATGTGTGTGTGTGTCTGTGTGTGTTCCACTCACTGAAGCTACAATGCAGGAAGCATTGATTTGTTGTCTGAAAGGGTACTATGCCCTCAATAGAAATGATAACTTGCCACTTATTGTGAAACCTGACCTCTGTGGTATAGCAATGAAACTGCTGAAAATCAATGTGATATCTTGGGGGGAAAAACCCATTTAAAATCAAAGTTGATGAAGGTCACTCTGTCTTATAATTCTTTCCTGTACAATTTCCAGGCACCAGTGGAGGAATTAAGAAAGGAAAGACCAATATTTTTATTTCTTCTCTGAGAAACAGTGACCCTGGAAGAGACCTCGTAGTCTAGCAGAGCAAAACAGTGAGTCTATGGCTATACACAGCCAGGGAACAGAAGAGCTTTGCACAGTCAAGTTGGGGTAGATCCCAGAGAAGAGGTTTGAAAGATTGAAGGATGAGGCCAAGTACTTCAGTGGAATCAAAGCAAATGCCATCTATCACATCTGCATTCATGCAGAGCGGAGACGTAAGAACAGCCTGGAGGATGAGATGGAAGTAAAATGGAGTGAACTGAAAATCGAAACCTGGAGTCAGAGGGGACCTTGCATCTGGAAACCTCTGGAAACCAAGCTTTTGGGGGAAAGCCTTTCCACAGTGTGAGGATAGTAAGCCCAGCCCATTTCATTCAAGTGTCATAGGTCAAGATGTCTTCAAGTGGTATCTGGTTTATTGCTCTAAGTTATAAGCTTCACAAAGATTTATATCACTCTGGAAATTATAACTTAGTTGGGATATCAGTGTCTGATTGACATCATATTTTACAAATTTTATGCTACTTTCTGGTTTATATGTGCTCCCTTTTGTTGGAGTCACTATACTACATGTCAAAAATGTAACTGAGCAGGCTGGCCCCATGGCCGAGCAGTTAAATTTCCGTGCACTCCACTTCAGTGGCCCAGGGTTCACAGGTTTGGATCCTGGGTGTGGACCTACACCACTCACCAGCCATGCTGTGGCAGTGACTCACATATAAAGTAGAGGAAGATCGGCACAGACGTTAGCTCAGGGTTAATCTTCCTCCAGCAAAAAAAAAAAGAGGATTGGCAACAGATGTTAGCATAGGGTCAATCTTCCTCACACACACACACAAAATACAAGTAAGTATTTGTGTGGCTCATTTCCACTTAAAGAAGGAACTCCTCAACTCAACCTCCATTCACATGTTCTGTATGCTGGGTCTCGTTGCAATGGCTGGTGAGCAAATTCTAGAATTTTCTGTAATAAATATGAATATCTAAACACTACATCTAATATAGACTTCAGTTAATGTTACCCACTGATAAGCAGCATGATGTCTTGTCAGAAATATACGAAAAAATGAATCCAAAGCTAGTTCATATTACACCATATTTTTTTCAATGTTCATTACATTGTTCAGCAGATATTTTAAAAGCAAATCTTAAATATGAAATTCAGCAGATTTGGTGTTGGCATTTGTACTTCCTAGAGAAGAAGAGAGAATAAAATTTTTTGGTAGCATAAAACACATACAAAATCCTAAACTAATGCATTATTAAAAGGGACCTGTTTAATAGTCAAAACAGAAAGATTTTTAAATTATCTAATCACCTTTATGAAACGATGAAACATGACATGAACTCTCTTATTGCCTCTTATATTTTCCTATATAACTTACCTCTATATTATGATTCTTTTAAAACTGATAAATTCACATGTATTTATCCTTAGCGCTAAATTCAAGAAATTTAGTCAAGTGTGAAAACATAGACTTGGTGGTTGTGAGGTTAAAAAAAAGAAAAGTAATTTTTAAAACAAAATAATAATTTGCTGTGTTTTCTTGATCTAATTTCTCTTAGGGTTGGTACCTCATATTACCTCACCGATGAATCAAAGATCCACAGCCACCTCTTGTTTTACAAAGTTGTGAGCATAAAATGAAAATGCTGCTCAGAATCTCTCAGTGAATAGACCTACTCTCCATGACTCAGTTAAGCATTTGAGACGGTACATCAACTCTTTGAGGTCATAGTTTTGTTTAGTGTATACAATATCAGCTCAGCAAGTGGTACCCTGGGGTTTCCCCTTTTCTCTGTAACACATGCATTAATATCAGAGTATATGCAAAGAGATCAAAGTAAAAAGATCACACAAATATTTATTTAGGAGAACTTAATTTGTTTTTGAGGGAGGTAAAAATGAAGTCTTATGCTGATATAGGGAGAAAAGCATTGTCAACTGAGTCAATATTTGAAGAGGGAGGGTGAATACCAACTGCCAATTTGCTAATCAGCTCTCGTCAATGTCCAAGATGACTGTCTTTCATTGAGAATGCATTTCAGTCTCTGTTTATTAAATTTCAGATGGTTTACGAAAACCGCCAACAAGAGGACTAATTGATGGCAATTATAGGGTCTTTCTCAAAGGAATTGGAATGAGTCCACACATTCATTTCACACACATGACTCATCTGCCCTCAATTTAATAATGATGATTAGCCACCTTGACACCATTATAGATAAAAATACAATCGCTGATTTGTCTTGTGCAATATCTGATCTGAAGTTAGACTGAGATATCTTATTCCTGGTACTGATATAACAGATTTCTCAGAATTTGGATTTAATTTTCAGTTTTCCCAATATTGCTATCTTTGTAGGAATGCAAACTTCAATTTCATAAGAAACAAGAATCTAGTTTTAAATATTATTGAAATGCTACTCTCAAAAAAGTCTTTTGTTAGAAAAGGCAAAAATAACACAAGCTGTGCTACTATAGCACACATGTCTGAATTGATAATGCAAGAAGCACAATTTTAATCTAAGTCTGAATGGGAGTTACTATTTATGATGCTGCTTTTTCAATGTAAATAACTGATCATATCCCCAGAAGTTATCATCCTGCTTCCCCAAGCCCTATTGAAATATTCATTCTTATTGAAAACTACTGTCCATCTCTATAGCATCACAATGTTCTTATTCTTACAAAGAATATTTCTCCTTCACATATTCTTAGCAAAACGTGGTAGAATTATCCCTTAAAATGAAGTAGGAGAACAGAGGATAAAATCTATCATTTATTGTATTCTATATGCCAGCCATTGCTGTGTATTTCATATACATTGCCTAATTTAATCCTCAGTGCAAACTGATGTTGTAGATACGATGATGGCTTCTCAAGGATCAGGAAATGGAAACATTATCTGGTGGCACCAATATGCAAGGGAGAACATCGAACGGAACCGAAAGGAAGCCTGGAAGCGATGATTTGTAGTAACTACAGAGTTTAAATGGTGGATGACTGTAGCCACCCCTGATGCAGGAAGGGTTAATAATCACTGGAAAAGGCTTGCCAACAAACTGTGACCTGGAGGTGAGAAGGTCGGTTAGCCAATGATGGGTAAGACCTCCAGGGGGAGGCAACCTAAGCCAGGCACCAGTCACCCGGGGGCACAGATGGAGACACGATATCGGGAGCAGGAGGGGCCATTGCCTAGGAGACCTTGCATGCTCCAAGATAAAATATACGAGCACAGCAATAACATGATAATATCAAAACAGAGGCCAAGGGAGGGCTCCTTGAGAAATCACTAAGAATTCTTGGCATTCGCTAATTACATTGTCCAGAACACCTGTGTTATGTTTAACAGATGTAAGCTATGTATATATTGAAACGCTGGTTATAATAAACTCAGAGTGGCCATCAGCCCTCTCCGCATCTATCCTGATGTGTACATTGGATTGTGACACCGAAAATGACTGTGCTTTGAGTGTAGAGTAAAGGTTTTAATATGAGTTCAAGTAATTATATACATGCTTAAGCAAATGTAATAAGTAAATTGGGCTTTTTGTTTTCTACTTAAAAATATTTGAAGAAATTCAATCTATGTATTGCAGTTCTACATACAGTGTATGATTTTGCTGCAAAAGATTGATGAAGTTTGCCAGCTAAGTAAAATAATATTTTTTAAACCCATTATCCACCATCACCCAAATGTCTTCTTGTGAACTCAGTATACACAACCAAAGTCTGGTAAAAAAAAAAAGAAAAAAGAAGAGCCAGAGTCTAAATTTCCAAACATTTAGAAGAGGAGACGATCCCGGGGATCAAAAGTGGTTGATGTTACCTGAATAGCAAGGAGACTATCAAAAACCACAGCCAAAATTGGCAACTGCAGACTACAACTATCATTCTTCCTACCTTAAGCTTCTTTAAATCCATTTCTTCTCAAGGGATTTAGAATAAATTTAGAACACCAAAATGCCTTGTCTCATTCTGGACTAACATTTATACTTTATGGTGTAGAATACACTCTTCCTAATAATAACATTGTATAAACTCCCTATGACACAGAGCATCACAGAATCTAAAACTTTTTTTTTTTGAGGAAGATTAGCCCTGAGCTAACTGCTGCCAATTCTCCTCTTTTTGCTGAGGAAGACTGGCCCTGAGGTAACATCCATGCACATCTTCCTCTACTTTATATGTGGGACGGCTACTACAGCACAGATTTTGCCAAGCGGTGCCATGTCCGCACCCGGGATGCGAACTGACAAACCCTGGGCCACTGAAGTGGAATGTGCGCACTTAACCACTGCGCCACCAGCCCCTAAAACTTTTATATATTAGTAAACTTTAATCCATCATTTTAAAAGGTGCTTTAAAGGGTAAATGGCTAATGTTTATTTTAAAAAATAATTCACTTCAAATGGTCAATGCATACTAACAAACTAATAGATGTTACCCTTTTGCGTATCTCTAAAATAGGTTATTTTAAAGAAGTGTTTTTTTAACTGAGAGTGTTAAGAATATTCTTGAAGAGCTCTATGGGTTTCTTAGTGAGGGATTCAGGAAAATTTCAGTTTATGTCTTTCAACAATGGCTCATCTTTTTAAAGTAGCTCAAAAATATCTTAATAATAAAACAGGTATGCCCATAGCATTCACCTGGTTTCTAAAAGAAAAGCATTGGATAAGCAAAAGGAGCAAAAATAACCAAAGTACCTAAGAAGGATAACTTCTCACCTCGTCTAGTCCTGAGACACTACAAAATCAAGCTGAGTTAAAAGAGATAAACTATACTTTTGAAAACTTAAATCAGCCATTGCTTTATTTAGGAATTTACCTGCTGCATCAGTTTTACAAATTCAAATTTGTCACAGCAACAGCAACAAAATTAAAACAACACAATGCTCAGAAATTCATGTCTATGATTTTAATTCTAATTTTGCTAACTTTATTCATAGAAACATTTCACTTAGTCTACTCTTCCTTACTGCTGGCAGGTTGTGGTTCCCTCTTTTTTCTTTGTTTTGAGGAAGATTGTCCCTGAGCTAACATCTGTGCCAATCATCCTCTATTTTGTACTTGGGATGCTGCCACAGTGTGGCTTGACGAGCAGTGTACAGGTCCACACCTGGGATCTGAACCTGCGAGGCCCTGGCCTCCAAAGCAGAGAGCACAAACTTAACTACTACACCACCAGGCCACCCCCCCCCTTTTGTTCTTTTTATTTGCTGAGGAAGATTTTCCCTGAGCTAACATCTGTTGCCAATCTTCCTCTTCTGTACGTGAACCATTGTGACAGCCAGCCCCGGTAGCCTAGTGATTAAGTTTGGCATGCTTCACTTCTGTGGCCTTGCCCGATTCCCAAATGCAGATCTACACCATTCCTCTGTGGTTCCCTCTTGTGGTCATCTTTCTATTAATTCCCAGCTTAAATGAGAGAAATTCCTTTGGCCTGAGAATCCTGGCACAAGCGGGCTGAATAAAAAGACTACAGAAATACCACAGGATTTACTTAACAAGGGCTTCTCAAAATCTGATAAACTTTTCTAGGAATTTCAGAATAATTTTTTTATTAACTAAGATCAAATATGGAAACATTTGTAAAAGGATTTCAAGAGCTTTGTTAATGAAGCTGTGAAAATTTTCGATGTCTCAGTAGATAAGGAAAATATTATGGTACAGAGGAGGGAGGTTTTTTTGCTTTTGTTTATGTTTTTTAATGCCATCACACAACCTCAGGCAAATGAATAAAGTGAATAAGTGAATAGATGTACAAATAACTGAATGAAGGTTACACTTAGCATGGGAAATGAGAGTTTAAACATAGTAAAGGCTTTTTCAAACATCAAACATCATAGCAGAGCTAAATAAAATTGTTTTCTCCTAAGCTTATTTTCTGAAAGACAATATGTATCAGACATTGTACATTGTCTCCTAAAAGCTTCTCTTTTTAATGCTACAAAATGTCTGTAGAGAATGGAGCCCTACCATGTTGGAGATCTCGTTTTCAGCTGTGTAATTTATACACTGGGAATTTGACATAAAGAAAAAGATTTCACTGTTGTAATAGAACATCATTTTGAATGTCACAAAATCCTCAGAGGGCTTGGTAACAAGAGCCACTCAGTACAAAATATTCCATCTACTGTGATATATTGTGAGAACTGTTCACTAATGAGAAGCAGAAAATAGTAAGAAATGAAGGTAGGTGCTTAGAACATTTGCTGAAATTGCCAGAGGGATAAAGGGAAACTCTGATCCATATGTTATGGGAATGAATAAGAAGATGCTTGTCTAAAAGAGATTTCTATCAGAATTAACTTAAAATACCCACCTACTCTGACATTGCTGTCTTGCACCTAGGTGTTTCACAGAATGATCCAGTTTTAAACAACCTATCTATGAGATCAACATTTATGCCAATAAATATCTGAGACCTGAAATAATCATTCTTAGGTGGCTAAATCCATAAACAACCTTACTAGTGAAAATGAGAGAAGGAAATATAGTGATTATAAAATAAACTCTATGAATTTTCAAGCTGTTAGTAATTCAAATATAATAAATAAGGATGAATTAAGTGATTACTAAACATATTTATTATAAAATGGGCGGATTAGTCCTAGGATAGTAAAAAATACTTCCATCATCAATACTTACCATATGTAAATGTTACTTCTATTTTATAAATATAGTTAATATATATTTGTATATAAATATATATATTTATAAGTAGCATAAATACATTTTCCCCAAAACATTTCTGTAAAACCTCACATTCTCTTCTCATAAAAAATCCGTTGAAATACATTCTACATACTAGATATATTTGGTAATGCTTTATGTAGAAGTAACTGTGACTCCGCTGTTCTTACAATTTAGAGAAGAAAGTTCAAAATCAAAAGAGAATATTTTTGATTGAATGAAAATAAGGAAGGTTCATGTTTGGAATGATGAAACTTTAGAACAAAAACTCAGTGGTTAAGATATAATAAAAGAGGAGCCAGCCCCATGGCGTAGAGTTTGAGTTTAGTGTGCTCCACTTTGGTGGCCCAAATTCTTGTGTTCAATTCCTAGGCACAGACCTACAGCACTTATCAGCCATGCAATGGCAGTGACCCACATATAAAGAGGAGGATGATTGGCAACAGATGTTAACTCACCGATAATCTTCTTCAGGAAAAAACAAGAAAAATATACAATAAAAGGTAATAGGAAGTTCTTACTGATCAATTTTTACTAGCTTCTTTGTGTCATATGGTAATATAGAAAATATATTTAATGCACTTGACATTGATGCCTTATACACATACATAATGGTAACCACAATTGTGTATCTACTATAGAATAAAGAGGCACTAGGCTAAGCACTGTAAATATACTTCAGTTGTCACAACATAACATATCTACAGTTAAACCCATTTTAGAGAAATGGAAACCAAGTTGCAGAAATGATAAAACAACATGACGTCAGTTGATCAGAAACCACTGAAATGAGGATTTTAATCAATGCTCTCTGACCCCAACCTCCCTGTTCTTTTCACACCAGACTGCTTCTTGCAATTATTTATTCCACAAACATTTACTGTTTGTCTAGAATGAATCAGGCGTTGTGTTATATGCTAGGTATCTTGCTAGATGCTAGGAACTAAGGAGGCAAAATGCATACAAAAGAGTATGCACATTACCATCAGACAAACTTGAATTTAAATTTAGATTCTGCTGCTTGTCCACCTATCATAAGACCATGGGCTCATTACGTAACATCTTAAAGTCTCGGTTCACCCTCTATAAAATTGATATGACAGTGGGATCTGCTGCATAACGTTACTGTGAGGGTTGTTATGAGCATTAGGTACTTAGCATAGTGCCGGGACATGCTATATGCACACAAAATACTATGTGTTATTATTGGTATCTCAGAGTTGTTCTGAAGATTAAATGAGTTGGAATCATGAAATTCTTAGCACATCAAAAATATTAGTTTTAATCTTTCGCATTCCACTAGAGAAAGACATAATATATACCTATTTGATCAAACAGTTCTGATTTTCTAGGCACTGAAACCGGTAGGTGATTAACAGGAAATCATAGACATAGCTTATTGAAAACATAATTATTATTGACCAAACTGCTCATGAATGCAGTCTGGGTTTTGTAGATTACATGAAAACAAATGAATAGGCAATCATTATCTAGAAGAGGCCGTTCTGTGCATGAAGAAAAGTCGTCTTTTTTTTTTGCCTCAGATGTGAGGACCGAAAAAGTTGAGTTTACCTTATTTGAATTCAAAACAAGATTTGTTGACTGGATGCATGGTTCTTTTTTCAAGAAATCAGTGTGTGTGTGTGCATGTCTTTCCATATTAGGCTAATTTCAGAAGAATACGTATTTTAGAGAAAGAGAAAATAGGATAGGCAAAAGGAACATTTTGGCCTTGGGAAATTTTTTCTATCTTGATTTTAAAATGAATACAGTTGTTTGGCTCTGGAGGCTTATGGCCCTGGAGTAATGGGATATCTCTGGCAAAAGTGTTAGGAGAACTGGGTCTGATCTGCCTTTGCTACTAAATCAGTGGGAGCAAAGTTCCTCATTTTGTAACTGCTGATCACATATTGCTGATCATTAACTGATAGTGTAACCAAGCTACTGTACAAAGGCAACAGGGACATGTTTTAAGATATTTCAGCAGGTTCTCAAATCTGACATGAAACTTTGCTGACATTAGAATGAGTTATTTTTCAGGAACCAAAAATGGATGACAAGGCCACCCAAGATCGAAACCCATTGTTAAGGAGGAAATAATATTGGACCCTGAGAGCAGAGCAGAAGAAGAAAAGTCTGGAGAATGGATGCCAGAAAAGCCTGACCTCCTCCCTATTCTTCTCTCCTCCTCATACGGCTGCCTTAAGATTTTGTGCTTGTTTAAGATGGTCTTTGGGGCATGAGTGTGCCATCTTCTGATTTTGCTAGCTAATCAAGTAAATCCCTTTGTCTACCACCGACTTGTCTTGCAATTGATTGGTATCAGGTTGCTGCAAGCAGAACAAGCACTCGCTCAGTTACACTTTCTGTGGAACCCTGTGTGTGAACAATAATAATGTCTAACGTATTGAGCACTTACTGTTAAGTCAGCCTCTTTATATTCATTAAATCATTTACTCCTCCAAACAATGAGATAGGTACTACTATTATCCTGTGTTACAGATTAGGGACCATTGCCTTTGGGAATTTCTTTAAATGTCCTGAGTTCAAAGCTAGTTTGTTCTGGAGTCTGGGATTAAAACCCAGTCTGGTACCAGGATTGCACTCTCAACCACAACACTGTGCAAAAAGGAAAGAATGTAGTGAACCCAAGACCCCATTCCAGCATCAACAACATTCTGTATGTAGGAATGAAAAATGACTTAACAGACAGTTGAGTATATAAAAATGTGGGAATTATTTTAGCTCACAATTGATGAGGATCAAGGCTGCCCCAGGGAGAGAAGCCCAAGGTGTCCCGCCCTACATACTGATCTATATCTTCCTTCGGGAAGCATAGGACGTCCTGACTTAATCCGATCTGATTCTTATGAAGTTATAGGACCACCCAATAACCAGACCCCACCTGCACTGATATCATTTTTACGATTTTTTCATGATCTTTCCTTTGTTCTGTAAAGAAATAACTCACATACCCATGCCTTATAAATTTAGCTCTAACCCTCAACACATTGCAGCTCTTCGCTGCCCAAGGGTCCTGTCCCCATGCTATTCCATGCTATCCTCTGAATAAAAGAGTACTACTGCCAGAACTTGAGAGTCCAAGAAATCTTTCTTTCAACTCCTTGACTCACCAAGCCCACATCAACAATCAAGATTGTTCACAAATATAAATTCTATTTCTCAGGTGTAATAAGTGGAGATAGAATCTTTAATACTTCAAAACAATTCTCATAGGATATTTTTTGTTTTACTTTCACAGAATAACTCTCAGATTCTTTTCGTAAGGGCTGTTTTTACTCTTCTATTAGAATTTCATAGGGAAATGGTTTCTCTTCCTGGAGAGATTTCCTTCTTTAATGTCAATGTTACTTGTTATAGATTTTAAATGTTTTATTATATTTTTGATTTCTCCATTGCTTATTGCCATCTGGTAATATTTATAAGATTGAAAGAGAAATACAGTTTCTAGTAGTATGGCTTGTTATCATCTGAAAAATTAACACATTACACACACACACACACACACACACTACTTGTAAACGAATCAATCCAGAATATCAGGCTCTAAAGTCTATTCTTTGCCACTCATTGACAGTTTCTGCCATATTCCTGAGAGTTGGGGGAAGGGGAGAGGGAGGGTGTCGCTCTAATCTTCATTCATTTTCATTTTTATTCAGTTAATTCATAATGTGAGTGAAACCTGTATTTTAAAAGGAAAAGAAAAGGGTAGCCTGTTCCCTCTCTCTAGGTGTATGCAAACCACTTGAAACCAATTAGGTGTCAACAGAATTGTTAATTATCCTGGGGTCACCTTTTGTGAAGCCTTTCAGAGTAAAAGGCAGGCGTGGCTTGGCTCACAGCAGGTTCAAACAGCCCTCTAATTGATAAATTTCACACTCAGCAGTTGGGTTGGCTGGAGAGGTTAAATCACATTTACTTTCCTTCCATAGAAGAAAATGGATGGACTATTACATTTATCATTCATTTATTTATGAAGCAAATATCTATTGATTCTCTGGTTTGAGATCCAGGGGCCTAGTGAACCAGTGGTAAATAAGAGGAGAAGTCATTAACTCTTGAATCTTACATTCTCTCTTTATTAGAAAATAACTTCAATTCCCAATTTATAAATGATTACTTAAGAGGAACCAAATGCAGATTCCATCAGAAGGCTCTAAGTTGAAAGACTTTTGAAGCCCAGGTTGCTTTGTTTCCTAATTCTGAACACCTGGAAGGAGAAGTTGCCATACTTTCACTCAGGCTAAAGAATTAAACTCCTCATAAGGACAGCCCCACACCACTAATCAGACACCAGCTATCCCCATCTGCATCCCCAATTCCAAGATTCCCATTCCCTTCTGAAGGAGCCACCACCAACACCTTCCTATTACTACCATCCCAAAATGGAACATGGCTTACACTAGAACTTATGCTTTCACATAGAATCAGTTAGGAATTATTCTTGGATATAGTTGAAGTACTATTATTCATTTTAATATGCTGTGTAGAAAATATTCTGTACCAAGAGTCAAAAGCCCCGGGTTCTGATTCCTGCCCTTGTACTTAAGAGCTAACTGACATTGGGCAAGTTTTAGACTTTTCTAACCTTCATTTCCCTCATTGGTATAATGAGGACAATACTATCTCTTGTCTACTTGACAGTGTTAGTAAAAGACTTGAAAAAAGTATATGAAATTAATTTGAAAATTAACCAATATTATATAAATATAGAGGATTTAAAAATCATTATGCTTTCATTCTACGAACTAGAAATAATAAGTTACAAGACTCCCAGCCTAATTGCTCAGCTAAAATAGTAATTTTCAAAGTGTGGTCCAGGAACCCTTGGTGGTTCCTCACATCCTTTAAAGGACCCCTTTAGGTGGTCCATGTCATTGTGCAAGATAACATGAGTGGAGCCAGATCGAAACCATTTCATAGAAATTGTCTTGCACGTCCTGTTCTCTTTATGTTCCAAACTGGACCAAACTGCCAACATTCCAAGAAGTCAGTAAGGACAAGAATATCCTATTTGTAAGGACTGATGGAATTGGAATTTGCTGATGACCGAATTGCCAACCAATCAATGAAGTACAAGTCTAGCCTTTTGTCTGATGATTGAATCTCAAGCCAATCTATGAAGTACAAATCTAGCCTTATCTCATGTAGCACCAGTGAACTCTTCTTTAATACAAATTTCCTTATCTTTCTCCCCTTTTCCCATAAAAATTCTGAACTCTTCTCCAATAACTGAGATGCTATTTGGGTTTCTACCTGAATCTAGGCTTTCTGAATTGCAATGTTTTGATCCCAAAATAAATGCTTTGCCTCTTAAACTGGTTTCTGTTTTTGTAGATTGACAATGTTATTTGCCTTTTTTACTCTCATTCTTTCATCAGCATAGATTTTTTCACAAGATATATGACACGTGATATCACAACAGATTAAATGCAGAAGTATGATAATCCAGAATAGTAATGTCATTCATAAAAGCCAGATATTAAAGCTTTTCCAAAATATTAAAGAATACCACTCTTCTCAGGAATTATCTTTTCTTTGAGAAATTCTTCAAAATTTTCCTAAAATGTGTTATTTATATTAATATGTAATAAGTTTATTATTATTGTTTATTTTGAATGAAGTAATAAATATTTTTTAAAGTTTCTCAATTTAAACTTCTAATGGAGTTAATATTGATAAATATAACCTACATATTCACCAGCTCTTTGGGGTGCTCAATATTTTTTAAGAGTATAAAGGGGTCATGAGGCAAAGAAGTTTGAAAACTGTCCAGCTAAAATAATACCTAGTAAGGAGTTTTGTAACCATGAAGCATCACATATATAAAAACTGTTGAAATAATCATTGCGTTAGAATCAAACAGACATTTGTAAATTAACCTGTGTAATTTACTAATTCTCTCCTAGTTTTTGCTCCAAACGACTTATTTCAGAACAAAAGTTTGTAACACAACCTGATTTTACATAGGGGTCTGCTGGAATATTTATGTGCATTTAAAAACTAATAGAGGACTGCTAAGAAATGGCAGAAGAGTATAAATGAAATTCATGTGTCCACATCTAACCCAATACTCCAGCATTATTAAGGAAGTGACAAGTACCACCATTCCAACACTTTTCTCTCTGGTGGAAATGCCATGTTGGTGGCAAGTAAATCCCTGTCAGACACTTAAAGAAGTTAAAGATTGAGGAGAGGAATGAGAGTATTCATCCCCTTCTCCTCTTGCTCTTCAAGCTTGGGGACAGTTGATAAGCAAACTGGGTACACATGCCTGGAATTTCGAATTCAAAAACTATAAAGCAAAGGCATAAGGAGAGAGAAAATTCACAGATGCAGTGGCAGAGTTGAGAATCCAGCTGTGACCTGAGAAGCATCTGTCCTGCAGCAAAGATGACAGCTGTGGTGGTGATGAGGATCCAGTGACAGCAGCTTTAGTGCCAATGACATGATCTTGACTCTTCTCATCAGCCTGGTCTCCCTTGGTTCAAATCCAAATTCGGAGTCTGATTCTGCAGGTTTCCTGTGCATGCTGCAAGTTACCTGATATCCTTCAAGGTAACTTCTGTCCTGTTTATTTAGCCAAGATTTTGTTTTGTTTTGTTTTTTTGTGGTTTGCCTCCCAGAACTCTACAAATTCTGGCTGCCCAGTTAGATCGATTTGGGCCTTTAATTCGAGTTCTGCTATGTACAAGCTGTGTGAACTTAAGCACTTTATTTCACTTCCTAAAGTAGTAAAAACAATAATAGTTTTTTCTTTAGTCTTGGTTTATTCATCTGTATATTGGGAATATTGTGATGAGAAACAAATGAGGTAATGCACATAAAAATTTGTCACAGTGTCTGTGCACTTGCGATGGATTTCAGATATGGTCAGAGAAAAGCCCATCTCAGAAATAAAATTACTCTAAGATTCATATGAGTGAATATAGACAGGAGGCCATCACTCTTACGTTGTTTTAGTATTTCTTTTACTGAGGACACATGTAGAGTTTAAAAAAAAATAACCAATGGCTTTTCTACTAGACTCCTGATTCCTTTATCCACTTCTGTTGGCATATCAAGTCATGATTTCTCCTTTCTAATTAGAATTCAAATATTGCCTCTCAAAGCAGTGCTATTGGTATTTTGGGTGGAACAAGTCTTTATTGTACAGGACTGTCCCAAGCATATAGAACTTTATCATCAATGACCCTTGCCCATGAAATGCCAGTAGCTCTCTAAACTTATGACGACACAAATCATCACTAGGGGACAGTTCTGACCCCAGTAAAGAAAAATTCAAGTCTTGATTGCTCCACAGTACATTGGCACAATAATCTATTTTAAAATATTTTTAAATAGATAGGGAGAAGAGAACATACTTATTAAAATTGGTAGTGTTCCCAGAATGAAAATTAGTATTTTGAGGAACCAAATACTGAAACTCACATTGGTCTTAGCAAATTCAAGAGGCTGACGAGTAAAAAGAGATTCATTATACTATGTACAAGTATAAATTGAAGAAAAACATATTCATAATATTTTGAGAGACTTTGAGAACACATAGATGAGTTTTTCTCCAAAGTCAACGTGCCTCAGAATTGCCTATGGGCTGAATATAAATATGGGAACAGTATAAATATGGGCACTAAACTCTGTTCCAGAATGACCAAATTGGAATCCCAGAGAGCGGGCCAGGGCATGTATATTTTTACACGACAGCACGTTGTTTGTAAATGTAGAGTGCTTTAAAGATAATGGATTTTGTAGGTTTCACTCATTCAACATAAGTAGTAAAAGGGTTCTACAACAGTTCATCAGCACTTACCATGTGACTCGCACCGTACTATGCACTAAGGATGTAGAGATAAGCAAGATAAAGGTCTGAATTCCAAAGGTTCACTGTTTAGTTGTGAGAAACAGACATTGAATAATTGATGTCCAGTAATGTGATCAGAGTTTCAAAAGCTGAAAAAGGGGTAGGCAGCTGACAAATAGAAAGCAATGACAGGGACTCATTCCTAGAGGATTGGATGAAGTTTGATAACATGAATTAACATGGCTGAGGTTGGAGGGGTTTTGCTGTTTATAAAAAAACATTTTATGGTACACACAAGGAACAATTAACTTTGAATAATTATGAAAGAATGGCATCTGTATTGGTCAAGAGATTAGAGGTTAATATAAATGCACAGATAATTCATTCTGTTGTTTTGACCAAATTAACTGGTTACTTAACTAATAAAAAGACAAATTCAAATGGAGCTTAACTTGAAAATGCAAGCAGATATAGCAGAAACAATGCTTATTAGAACAAATAAGGGTTTATTCAGTTAGGAAAGCACTATTGAATTTCCCTAGAAAATGATTGCGTATTTGGTGAACTATATGTTGACTTTTCCTTCCTTCCTTCCTTCTGTCTTTCCTTCCTGCTCTTTCTCTTTTTCTCTTTCCTGTGTCTGCATAGAGTACCATATTATAAAGCAGAAAGTTAATTGCACATCCAAGTTCGAATGGAATCAACACCGCAAAAGATTGAAAATTTTTAAAAATTATATAGGGATAATTATATTATTAGCCCTATAATATTATAATATTATATAATTATATTACATATTATTTAATTATATAATAATATTTTAATTGTTATATAACATAATAATTTTATTGTTATATAATAAAATACATAGTTTTATCATATAATATTATATAATTATAACAGTTCTATTAATATTATATTAATTATATGGTTTTATCTGTAGGAATAGTTTTAACTATACCTTATCCCCTGATCTGCAAAAAATACTCTCAGTATAATTGCCAAAACACTACTTCAGTATTTCCCATGAGTCACAAATACCACGTTTTTCATGCAACAGTCCATCCAAGGGACAAATAACAGTCTTGACATAAAAAGATATTGCTTTTTACAATTAGCAAACAGAGTAATTCTTAATGAATGTACGCATAGATGAATTATATTTATATTCTTTTCTGTGAAATCTTATATTAGACCAAATTTTATAGTTTTTTAAAATATATTCCTTTTTTACAAAAGGTGGGAAAAATGATGCTATGTGAAAAAGCAGATAAGTACACATGTATATTGAGACCTCGTACTTTATGGGGAATATAATGAAAGTAATGGATGCATTCCCCTAGAATGGAAAGGACATGGAAATTGGAGTCATCTAGGAATGTGTTCCCTAACTAACTACACGACCAAAGGAAAGTTACTTATTTTCTCTATGCTTCAATTTTCTTATCTGTTAAACTGGAATAGTAATCGTATCAATCTGATGAGATTGCTATGGGGATTAAGTGAGATAATAATATATGTAAAACACTTAATACTAGGCACAGAGTAAAATCTCAGCATATGTTAGCTGCTATCATTATCATCATTATCAATTGTAGTTATTATTTATGAAATGGGACTAAAATTAGCACCACCTCATGGGGCTATGTAAAAAGTAAATGCGACAAAATACGTAAAATAAGTAGTTGCTCATAGTACGTGTTCAATAGACGTTAGCTATTACTGTCATTATGATTTTGATTTACTTCCTGTAATATAAACTTAGGATAATGGATGCTGTGCCTTCCTGGATGTAACAGACAAATCTTTTGTCCTTGGGCTGTACATAACAAATACGGCTTTATAAAATACCCTGGCTTTTGACAAGAAGTCAATTTTCAAACTGAGTATCCTTAAGAAAAATTTTCAAACAGTTAAAAATGTAACTCTCAGACAAATATAAAATGAACAGGTGTCAAAATTTCATTCAACTCATGAAAGCTTAGATTATTGCTTTTAGATCTTTCTTCTTTTCTGTTATATATAGTCAATGCTATAAACTTTCCTCTAAGCTCTGCTTTCACTGCATCCCACAAATTTTGATAAGTTGTATATTCCTTTTCAATTACTTCAAAATAATTGTTATTTCACTTGAGGTTTTTTTCTTTGACATTATTGTTATTCAGAAGTGTGTTGTTTAATTTCCAAGTATGTTGGGATTTTCCATCTATCTTTGTGTTATTAGCATCTGGTTCAATTCCATTGTGATCTGAGATCAGGTAAAATGTGATTTCTATTCTTTTAGATTTGTTAAGGTGTGTTTTACGGCCCAGAATGTGGTCTATCTTGGTAAATATGTCATGTGAGCTTGAGAAGAATATGTAATCTGTCATTGGATGAAATAGTCCATTGATGTCAATTATATACAGTTGATTGATGATGTTGTTGAGTTCAACTCTGTCCTCAGTAATTTTTCTTCGTGCTGTATCTGTCCATTTATGGTAGTGGGTTGTTGAAGTCTCCAACTGTAGTAGTGGATTCATCTATTTGTTCTTGTGGTTCTATCAGATTTTGCTTCATGTATTTTGATGCTTCATTATTAGATACGTAGACATTAGGGATTATTATGTTTTCTTGGAGAATTCATCCCTTTATCATTAGTTAATGCTCCTCTTTATTTTTGATAACTTTCCTTACTCTGAGATCTGTTCTGTCTGAAACTAATATAGCTATATTAGCTTTATTCCCACTTTCTTTTGATTAGTGCTAACAGGATATATCTTTCTCTGTCCTCTACTTTTAATTTAAAAGTGTCTTTATACTTTTTAAGAGGATTTCTTGTGGACAACGTGTAGTTGGGTCTTGTATTTTTGATTCATTCTGACAATCTCTCTCTTTTAATTCATGGATTTAGACCATTGATGTTTAAAGTGATATTGATATAGTTGGATTAATATCTACCATATCTGTTACTGTTTTCTACTTGGTTGCCTTGTTCTTTGTCCTTATTATTATCCTTTACTCTTTTTCTTACCTTTTGTGGTTTTACTTGAACATACTAAGAGATTCCATTTCTCTCCTTTCTTTGTATATCAGTTAAACTTCTCTTTTTGCTTTTTTTTTAGTTGCCCTAGAATTTGCAATATACATTTATAACTAATCCAAATCCACTTTCAAATAACGTTATACTGCTTCACAAATAATGTAAATACCTTATAATAACAAAATAATCTTAATTCTACCCACATGTCCCTTGTCTCATTGCTGTCATTCACCTCACTTATATCTAAGTATATACACATATCCATATATAATCAAATATTATTATTTTGAGCAAACTGTTAAAAAAATAAAAGTTTTATTTTATGTCATTTGTTCCTTCTCCAATGTTCTTCTTTTCTTTAAATAAATCTGAGTTTCTGACTTACAGTAGTCCCCATTTTCTGCAGTTTCACTTTCCACAGTTTCAGTTGCCCACAACTTTGGTCCTGAAATATTAAGTGGGAAATTCCAGAAATAAACAATTCATAAGTTTTAAATTGCACACCCTTCTGAGTAGCATGATGAAATCTCATGCCATCTTGCCCAGGATGTGCATCATCCCTTTGTCCAGGGTATCCAGGCTGTATACTCTACCCTAGTAGCTGTCTCAGTTATCAGACTGACTCTATCACAACGCTTGCATTCAAGTAACCCTTATTTTACTTAATAATGGCACAAAAGACCCAGAGTAGTGATGCTGACAATTTAGATATGCCAAAAAGAAGTTTATTGTTGCCAATCTCTTATTGTGCCTAATTTATAAATTAAACTTCATCACAAGTATAGGAAAAAACATAGTATATATAATTTGGTACTCTTCACGGTTTCAGGGATCCGCTGGGGTCTTGGAATGCATCGCCCATGGGTAATGGGGAATTACTGTATGATCATTTTCTTTCTCACCAAAGATCTTCTGTTAACATTTCTTGCAAGGTAGGTCTACTGGCAACGAATTCCCTCAATTTTTGTTTGTCTGACAAAGTCTTTATTTCTCCTTCACTTTTGAAGGATAATTTTATGATATACAGAATTCTAGGTGAGTGGGACTTTTCTTTCGACACTTTAAATATTTCACTCCATTCTCTCCCTGTTTGCATGGCTTCTGAGAGGAAGTCTGATGTAATCCTTACTTTGTTTCTCTATTGGTAAGGTAGTTTTCTCCTCTAGCTTCTTTCAAGATTTTTTCTTTATCCTTGATTTTCTGAAATTTGAATAAGACATGCCTAGGTGTGGTTTTTGTCTTCGTTTTTTTTTTTTTTTTTCCCTGCATTTATCCTCCTTGGTGTTCTCTGAATTACCTGGCTGTGTGGTTTGGTGTCTGACATTAATTTGGTGAAATTCTCAGTCATTCTTTCTTCAAATATTTCTTCTGTTCATTTCTTCCTTTCTTCTCCTTCTGGTATTCCCATTATGCATATGTATTAATCAGTGTTCCCCAGGGAAGTGGAACCTATAAGATATATCCATATTTAAAGAGATGTGTAATGGGGAATTGACTCAAGTGATTATGGAGACTGGGAAGTTCCGTGATCTGTATTCTGCAAGCTGGTGTCCCAGGAAAGCCAATGGTTTAATCCAGTCTCAGTCTGAAGGCCTGAGAACTAGGGAAGCCACGGTTCAAGTTTCATTCTGAGGATGAGAGCAGACCAGTATCCCAGGTCAAGCAATCAGGCACAAAGGACAAATTCTCCCTTCTTCCACCCTTTTGTTCTACTCAGGCCCTTCACAGATTGGATGTTATCCACCCACATTGGGGAGGGCCAGCTGCTTCACTCAGTCTAATGATTCAAATGCTATTCTCATTCAGAAACACGCTCACAGACGTATCCAGAAATAGCGTTTAGCCAAATATCTGGGCCTCCCATAATCTAGTCAAGTTGACACATAAGATTATTCATTACAGTGTATGTTACAGCTTTTGTAGTTGTCCCACAGTCCTTGGATATTCTGTTCTGTTTTTTTAGTCTTTTTCTCTTTGCTTTTCTTTTGGAAGCTTCTTTTGATGTATCCTGAAGCTCAGAGACTTTTTTTCTTCAGCTGTGTCTAGTATGTTTATGAGTCCATCTTCATTTCAGTTTCAGTAGTTTTTAATCTCTTTCTTAGAATGTCCATCTCTCTGCTTACTTTGCTCATCTGTTCTTGCATGTTGTCTACTTTATCCATTAGAGCCCTTAACATATTAATTATAGTTGTTTAAACTCCTGGTCTGATAATTTCAACCTCCCTATCATATCTGAGTCTGATTCTGATACTTTCTCTGTCTCTTCAATCTGTTTTATGCCGCCTTTTTTTTTTGAGGAAGACTAGCCCTGAGCTAACTACCGCCAATCCCCCTCTTTTTTGCTGAGGAAGACTGGCCCTGAGCTAACATCCGTGCCCATCTTCCTCCACTTTATACATGGGACGCCTACCACAGCATGGCTTTTGCCAAGCAGTGCCGTGTCCGCACCCGGGATCTGAACCGGCAAACCCTGGGCCACTGAGCAGCGGAATGTGCAAACTTAACTGCTGCACCACAGGGCTGGCCGTGTTTTTTGCCTTCTATATGCCATGTAAATTTTTCTTAATAGCCAGATGTAATATAAGGGGTAAAAGGAACTGCTGTAAATAGACTTTTAGTGGTGGCAAGGTGTGAGGGGAGAGGAAGTGTTCTATAGTCCTGTGATTAGGCCTCAGTTGTTTAGCCAACTTGTGCCTCCATGCTTCTCAGCTTTTCCCCTCCTTCTGTGGAGCAGGATGGCTCCAGTGGGCTGAAGTTAGGTTCCCTTTCCTCAGGTCAGTTACGCTCTCATAAAATCCCAATAGTTTAGGCTCTGGTGAAATAGTTTCTCTTGAGTTCAGGCTTTGTTAAGGAGAACAGAATGCCTTGACAGACTTCAGATTGGTTCTTTTTCCTCTTTTCCTGCCAGGAGCATGAGGGGATTTTTCTCTGATATTCACTCTGAGAACCTGGGAAGGCTCCTGGAGGTAAAACTCATGAAAGTGTGTGGACCCTCCAAGGCCGAGTCCCCTTGGAGTTTTTCTCTCTAGGCTTGGCCACACTGAGCCTCTGCAATTTGTCACATAGTTCAGCTTATCCCACCCTGGATCAGTTCCCACAGAGGTTTCTGCTCTGACAAGTTGTGATTCTCTGTATCCACCTGTCTGTCTCTCCAGTTTGGGGGACGGTGTTTGCCCTGTGACAACGCTTCTCTGACAGATCCAAGAAGAGTTGTTGATTTTTCAGTTTGTTCAGCTTTTTACTTGTTAGGACAGAGTGATGACTTCCAAGCTCCTTACATGCTGGGCTGGAAATCCCCCTGTGGTTTTCCTGTCGAACATTCCTACTTGTATGTAGTTCACACATTTTCTCCAGAATGACCCGGAATTGCTATTGCTACTTCTAGAATTGGCGAAACAATTTTTTTTACCTAAACATGCTGTCTTTCTAGTTATATTAAATATCATAAAAATACTGTTACTAATGGAAAAATACTACAAATATGGCAACTTTTTTTAAACAAAGAGTTATCAACGTGAGAAAAAACACTATGCATTTAAATGCCATTTCTTCTTGTTCAAAGATACTAAATATTTTCCATCTTTTTAAATGCTATACCCACCTATACTTAGGCACGATGATAAATTCTACTCTCAACTATTTTTAATGCAATTTGTTAAGCAGAGGAAAACTGAACTGTGAAATTAAAACTTCTAATATGACACTGGAGGTACGTAGAATTTTATTCAGATAATATAGAATATTAATGTATTTAAATTTCATTAAGCGTGTCAATGGAAATAATTTCACAGTGACTTGATACCTAATTTCAATGACTTTAGCAAAGCAAGTTTGCCTCTTATTTTTGTCCATTTCATGTGTATGTTAGTAGCTTAACTGTCCTACACATAGAATTCATCTTAATCTCTCTATTTTAAAATATTCAGACACCTGCAATAACACATAGTCATAAAGCTCTTTTATGTCAGGTTATTCATCCCTCAGCTTGTTTTCATTATAGGTCTATTGGAAGATTTCCACCCTCAGCCCTATTCTCTTAGCAGTTAATTAAAATATTCTTGCTATTGAAATGCACTGTATAGTCTCTATGAATTAGGGGATGTCAAATATTGTAGTTTGCTTAGAGTAGCTAGAATTCAATTGCCATTTTTTTTAATTCCCACTATTTCATACTTGCTGCGATTTAGAAAAATTGCTGATGCATCAATTAATGCAAATTGTATAAAGGCTTCTATAATTTAGGCTTAAAATGCCACATCCAGCCATGGAGCTTTGTATTTTCATGAGCTGCAACTTAAAATATGGGGTTCAAGTTTCATTTACCTAATGTTCCCCAGTAATAAAGACATGTCTATTAAGGACATCTGTTACAATTTGGTAACCTTTAATTTCAGTGGGAAATAATAGAGTTCACGTCTGTAAGATTAGAGGTTATGGACTAGGTCTTTACACTGGTTTGGCTTCTTTGATATAATGTTCTGCCAGCCAACCTCATACATTCACAAAGGGCCCAAAGTCTTGGTACTATGGGCCAAAAAAGAAAGAAAAAAAGAAAAAAAAAAACTTTTCTATCTTGTCACTTTGCTCATTGCCTTGTCGAAAATCTGTCACCACCTGCTAGAAAATAATATTTTGTTTCTCTTTTTTAAAAGCACATGAAGAGACAAGGAACCAGTGAATAATTACACATTAAAGTCTACTCTGCCAACTGACTATGAGGGGGAGAAAGAAGACAGAGGAGAGGAGAGGAGGAGAGAGAAACGCAGGATGAAAATTTCTAAAGGTCTGCATATTCCCCAAGGCCACCAGTGGAACCCATGGCCTCTCACTGATCTTTTAGGTTTTAGATATTTTCCTCTTCTTAGGGAGTAAGTGACCGGGGTGAGGAAGGGACAAAACCTTTCCCTCCTCTTTCCTCTCTTGAACTGACAACCTACAGATAGTAAAGAGAATGAATCTGAGAAACAATTATATCTGCCAACTTCAGCAATTGTAACAATGAAACCCCCTTTTTTCTTTATTCAAGCCAAACTTCAACATTCCTTTTGAATGCAATTCCTTAATGGCATTTATGACTCTCACGGGTATTTATTTTAGCTGAATATCTTGCATTTGCCATGCCAAGAACAATCCTGAGTAAAAAAGATTTCTGTCACTTTATTCAAGCTTCAACAAAAAGCAACCAAGTCTGTAAATCAGTAAATGGAACTACCCACTTCCTATGACATGCATGAATAATGCCTTAGCAGTCTGCTCACTGGGAAGATTGGAATGGGAGTGAATGCAGCCCTGTAAGAGTATGCCTGCACAGGCTGAGCCCAGAGCTCTATCAAAATCAATTTCTGCCATTTGACATCCAAGCATTTTGAAATGTTCTAACAGGAAGCAACAGAATCAAATTTCTTTCCAACTTACTTTCAGCATAAAGAAAGAAGTGTGATAATCAAATTCACCAGGTTGTAAGTGTCGCTGAAAGTTCAACATTCACTTTGAGGCCACCTTGCTGCGGAGAAAAAAAGATGAAGGCAAACATTTGGTGTTGAATATTGAAATTGAGAAAACTTGGGCAAGTCCTGTTGCATGCAGACATATTTTTTCTTTAGTTGGGTAAAGTTAGAAACATCCTTGATCCATTTATGTACTGGAGTATAAGAGGGGAAGGTAAATGGTCCTTACAGATTACCCTAAGTAAAACAAGTAAGAGCATGGAATTTTCAATATGTATGGAGAGTTGATGAGTATATTTTATTCTGGTTAGTCCTCTAATAACAGTCCTTCCCAACAAGCCTATTTTTCAAAAGCATAAGAGAATCACATGTACATGTCACTCTGACTATGTGCTTTAATCCCTACAGAAGGAAAATAGAAAGTCATTAAAAAATGTTTTTTTTTTCCTTTTAGTCACACTGTGTTTTCAGTTGCTTCTCTTTCTAAATGTAATAAACTGAGTTACGTGTTTACATGTCGTCAGGAAATGTATAAATGGCTACCTTTCATATTTCTAAATAAATATCCTTCTTTGTGTTTTGTTTACCTCAAAAATATTCTTATATTAAATTGATTACCCCCTCTCAAAATGACAAGGAAACATACAGATTCTAGAGATGAAATAAGATGAATTTTTTTTTTTATGGCCTAATCATACACACTTCTACTGGATTTTCAAGTAAATTAAATCATCTTAAAGTATTTCTAAGCCCTCAAACAACCTTATGTGTTTTGCTGGGTTTATTTCAAAATGATTTAATAGTAATAATAATAACTAGAATTTTCATGTTTTACAAATTAAGATTTTTATCTTGAATGCTTGGAAGACTTGACCTATTTTTTTATTGGTAATAATACAGAATTTAAAAATTAAAAATAAGAAAACTAGGGCATCATTTTTTTCAGGCTCATGTGGCTCCTTTGGTGATTTATAGATTAATCAATCATCAATGGGATTAAAGGCCATTTACACTAAACAAATTGCTTATGGCTGCAGCAAATTGTGTTTTGAGATTTAGTGATAGGGACTATAAATTGCCAGTCATGTTATTAGACATATAAATCAGAGAGTTACTGAAAATTGATTAGCTGACTCCAATTTTTCTGAACACATTGTTACTCTAGCTTATTATTTTTCTTTCCCAGGTCAGAACAGTTCAACTCTACAATTGAGTGAAGGAATCTATGTGCATTTCTATACCTAAGGCTAATACTCAGGGGTTTTGCTTTTTTGTTTCTATAGATGTTCTTTGAGATCAAGAAAACCAGACTTTTGCCTGCATGTGAGTATTGCAGTCTTGATTCTTTTTTCTATTCACTATCTTAGCATAATTATCCCAGGCATGGAAACTAATATATTTTGATAAAATAATTGGAAAGTGTTTTTTGTGTTTAATGATGGAACCATGTTATAATAAACCCATAATGAACACAGCCTCTTCTTTCTCCTTTAGCACTTTCCTAAGATCCTAAATATATAATCTACTTTTAAGAATAGAGAAATCAGCCAGCCTGGTGGCATAGTGGTTAAGCCCACACACTCTGCTTCAACAGCCTGGGGTTGGCTGGTTTGGATCCAGGGCGTGGACCTACACACCACTCATCAAGCCATGCTATGGTGGCGTCCCACATAAAAGAACTAGAAGGATATACAACTAGGATATACAACTGTATACTGGGGCTTTGGGGAGAAAAAAAAAGGATAGAGAAATCGCAAAAAGTCATGCACTATGTATGTTTGTGTTGTTACAATGATCTTTATGATAATTAGCCATCATTAGAAGGATAAGATGGTATTCATTTTAAAAGATTGCACAAATTATTTGTTTTCTAGATGAGTAACTGGTTTAAGAGAATATTCTGGATGCAGACTTTGAGTTCTGAATTAGTATGCTAGTTTTCCTGACACTCCACTCTTCCTATAGCAATATACCCCATACAAAGTCACTAGAATATTCTTACATATGGCTCTCATTTTATTATTACCCTGCTAGTAAGTTTCAATGGCTCCTCAATGATCTACAATATAATTTTCAAGAATTCCATTTTCTCAAGCTAGTCTTCACAAACTCTATCATCCAGTCAATTCCGAAAAATTTTCCTTGCCTAAACACCCTTCTGCCTTACTCCCTATTGTTATTACTACTCCTTGTAGTGGTGTTTCTGCACCTGCATCTATTACTATCATACCCACCCTTCAGGGCCCAGCTCAAAGACAATCTTCTCCAGAAATTATTCCTTATCTCCTTGGAAAGTATTGCAAATTAAATCAGCTCATGTCATTTATTTATGCTTCTATTAGTGCATTTACCTGTTGTACCCTACTTTTTTAACTGCAAATATATGTACCTTTCTATAATCTACAAGAGGTATAAAGTAAATTTTAAGTTGTGGGTGATATCTTTTTATCCTGGCATTCCAGAGGTAATGTACTTTATAGAACAGAGAATTGTTATGACCAAATCACTTGCAAGCAATCTGTAATACACAATTATCAAATGATCTATAATACACAATTATCAAATAAATTAACCTAAAAACAAACCTGCAAATTACAAATGAATTCCAAATATGTTACAAAAGCCCCCATTCTTATCAACTCTGTAAATTTAAGACCTTAAAAACAAAACAGGAGGCTGATAAGAGGAAATGGGTGCTCCTCTTCGCGATAGCCCACCACTAACCCACACTGATGGGCAATATAGATGTAGAAGTTAAGATGGGAACCTTTGGAGTTAGAGAAATCTGGGTTCAAATTTTAGGTATTACCTACTAGCTATAGTATGATGGAAAATACTAATTGTTATTTGATGTGTGTAATGAACTTTGCAAAAAATTAATGTAAAATCATAACTTGTAAAATCATAACTTGATCCCTTAATTCTCCAAATATATCAAGAGCTCCTGCTCCCAAAGGAATATACAATTTTTGAGCAAGGACATAAAGCAGACTGTTAGTACTGTTTCATATATACTCACTCTGTATTTAGTCATCACAAATGTCACGACTTGTGCTTAAATATGGCAGCTGAAGTTTAGAATAAAAATACATATCGAATTAATTCTGTCACAAATATAAATATCAGAGAACTATTTCAATGTCCAGGAAAAAGATGGATTTTTAGTTATTCTTGTTTTTTATTTTGACTCTTAGTGTTAGCCATTATAAATATTTTAATTGATCTGACCTCTCCCATTTGAATACACAGAAATGTGCAAAGCAAACATCTAACTTTATGTATTCTTAAAGATTTTTAAAAATAAACAGTGATATTCATAGTTGCAGGTAGCATTTGATTTATGTATAAGACCTTAGGATGTTGAAGGCAGTAGGCTTTATTTTTTTTTTTTTAAACCATACTATGAGTGATTTCCTCTAAACAAAAGATTTTTCAAATTCTGTTATGGCTAAGATGTCAAAAATATTGGTAAATGGTCTGAGGGTTTCACTAAACCACAAACCTTTCTGCAGGTTTTCTTTCTGTTTTTTTATTTTTTATTTTTTAATCTATATTAAATTCCCCATGTGTACACTACTTCATATGAACTATTTTTCCAATGAAATAAAGTAGACATTAGGTTCAAGGAAATAAAAGATGTTGTTGTTATTCTCAAACATTACACCAATATTTGCCTTGTTTATATTATAATAGAATTTCTTTTATAGAGGCCAGCTGAGGGAAAAATCCCTTCAAAACTGTAAGAAAGAAAATCCCTCCAAAACTATACGCTTTGAAAGATATCTATACATTTGAGGAAAGATGCACTCGGAATAATCTCAATAATTCCAGCTATCATAAATTGGGCTATTGTCTTCTCTCTGTCAATTATTTTCTTTTTTCTCCTTCTGTTTTGAACAGTTTCCTAACTAAGAGCTTGATATTTTTTGACAGTTTATGTCAAATGTATCAAAGCCAGGTGTAGTCATTAGCACTGGGAGACCAAGGATGTGAAAGAATTCTTAAAATCTTCCTGAGAGTGGAACAACCAAAGTTGATTTGGACTCTGTACATTGTCCTGACTAGCGCTAATCAAGACTCAAAATCCAAGGGACCTGCAGGTACCACATGACAGCAGTCAAGTCACAGATAGAGAGGACAGCCTTCCTTGGAAAACTCATCAAATTTGCCTCAGTGAATGGGGAAGTGAAGAACTTTTGCAGTTCCTAAATCACATTAAGCCAGTATTGACCCTAGTCTATACCAAAAAAAATATCTCTGTTGATTGAGTGTTTCTTGGTTTAATGTCCCTTTATCTCCCTTTATTTTCCTACTTCTGAACCCATCACTCACCCCGTTTCCTGCCTGATATAAGGTAGAGTTTAGAGAGAGTAAAGTTTATATTATCAACTCTGTAAAACAAGACAGGCACCAGATATTTAGTTCTTGGATTATCACACTGAACTGAGATCAGCTCATTAATCTTCTATTTTCACCCTAAGATTCCAAATCGACACACTTATGCAATTTAGCAGTTACAGAAATGATTAATAGGTTTCTCTGGTGCTAACCTAATTGCTGTGACACTAAAGACAAGAACATTACAAAAGATAAGGCATTGAGACCAGAATTACCTCCCTTCTAGGTAGCAATCAGCTGTGAACGGCAATTCGTGTGCTTCTTTAAGCAGTAAACAAATTACTGTCACCAAGCATGGTTTTTGCCTTGCTGGATTCAGCCAGAAGACAGTATCATTAACAATTTCTCATGCCCAGCTCACTGTTTTCCATTTTGTCTATGGTTTATGTTGTTAAGTATCCCCAGGAAGAAAATCTTTTTTAAAAAAATTCTAGATAATACTTTTACATTTCACTTCCATATAGCATCATATTTCCACATGTTCCATAGTCTCGAATTACTGTTTGGTATACATCTAACGAATGTGTAGATGTATTTAACAAATAAGAAGTGGAATGGGAAAAAGGCAATAATTTTAAAAATCTATGCATTAGTCATATTTGTGCTATAGGGTAGCAGAATATACCACCCCAAAATATGCCATTTTGGCATAAGAATTATTTTGAACCGAAGGCAATTAGAAGAAGAATATATAAGAAAAGCTCTCTGCCTTCCCTCTATTTGCCTAAAAGGAAGACATAAATTTGTAAAGATTCCCACCCACGCCTCTCTACCAGGAAGGAGAAAATTTAATCATTGGAGATAACTCTAAACTCTAGATCCTTATCAGCCCAAAGAAGGCACCACAAGAATCGACATGGCAAACTTTACTAACTAGCCCTCACCTTCCATTAGTTACTCCATGTATTTTCCTTTTCACAATATGTCACTGTAGAAACTCAAATTCCTTTTTTTTTTGGTTACTTCTCCAAAAATTTATTTTTCCCTTTTTAAGATGCTATATTAGCCCAAGTTCTAACCGTCATTTTGAGTTACTCATCCCTGAGTGCTCTTATATGTATCTGAGATGCACTTGTTAATAAACTTTTGTTTGTTTTTCCCTTGTTAATGTATTTCGTCAGTCTAATTTACAGAGCCCCAGACAATAAACTTAAGATGGGGAGAAGAAAAAATTTTTTTCCTCCCCTACAGTATCATCTATATATTGCCAAGAAAAATTCTTCTCTGGTAAAGTACCCAAAATATTATTTCAGTTTTTCTATTTAGCTTTCTCTGTTTAGATAAGCTAATCATAACACATCCCTTGGGTTATGAAGTACTAAAAAGTACATACTACAAACTGAGTATTCAAATATCTTAATTTTTCTAGTGTTTTAAAAAAATTTTTAGTGCTTTTTAAATTTCTCACATCAACTTGAAACATGACTTTTGATCACTGAAATGAGTATGAGTTGGTTATTTCCACAACAAACTGAAGTCTCCTCTTAGACTATCTTCTCTTTATCAAAATGAAGTTCATGAGCAGATGCTTGTATTTTATATTTGAGTCCTTATACAGCAGTGAGTGAAGCATTCACTTCTAAATTGAAAAAATATGTATGTGTTGACACTGTTGGCTACATGTTCATTCCTATCATCTTAATATAATCTGTAGTACCTGTAATTTTCTCCTAAAATAGAGTTTGTCAGTTAAAAGAAAAATATTTGCTCTCCCTTTGTAGCTTGTGATTCTAATACTTTATTAAGCTGTTTAAAAAAGACATTCTAGCCTTCTTTAGGTTCTCTACTTGGTGGCATTTCCACCACTGAGTTTTTATTATGTAAATCATTGCAATCTGGTTAGCTCCTTCCATCTTTTTTCTTAACAAAAGGGGTCTGCAAGTGCTAATCAAAATGCTGCAATTTACATATTAATGAAGTTTTTATAATGACATTTCCTTCATACACAGGGTGAGCAAAAGGAAGATTTTTTTTATCTTTTTTTGAGAAAGCACCACTAAATTTTGATCTCATGAAGTATCTTTGAAAGTTTCCAAAGCTGATTGGAATGGCATTTATGTATTTTAATCAGACACAGAATAAAAGCACAAGGTATGAGCTGTCCACGTGTGATGTTTATAAGCAATGATTTTTTTTTTTGTATACATTCATGAACTTATAATTACACAAAATGCTAAGGATACATTTGGCAATGAGGATGCTGTGCACAATCAAGTCCTAATCATTTTCAGGAAAGAAAAAACATTTCACTAAAAATGAGGAGAGACAAGGAGTGTTCAAAAGCTATGTCAAAAGTGTCCAGCTGTTTTCACAGAATATAGGTGATTTCCTGGTGCTAGCAAAATCCAGAAGAAACATTATAACAACTAGAAATGTCTATAATTGCTGTGAAGACCGAGTATTAAGATTCATAAAAATAGAATAAGTGGATGAAAGTAGTTAAAACAATCTCCTTAATAATGAGGTACTCTGATTATAAAAGTGCTTTAACTATTTAGAGTGTGTCACTAAAAACCAAGCTGAAAACCCAAATTAATGATCTGTCACTAGAATGTGGGCTCCCACAGATAATATGCTCACAAGTGAAAAGACAGAGATTCCAATATTAACCATTATTGAGTCGATGCTGTTATATGGAAATTCAGGAAAGGAATCAATTTGTGTTATATTTTCTCTAATTATCAAATGAGCATATAGGCACAATATTTGTAATGGGAATCATTTTTTTAATCAATAGCACCCTGACAGGGTGTACATATACGCTAAGGGAGAGGAAAGAAAGAGGAAAGTGGCTCAAATAGCATGACTTCTTGACTGTATTATAAAAAGTATTTTATGTGAAAAGTTTTTGCCACTACTTTGAAAATGTCAGTGTTTTCCAAGTTCTACTCTTTTTTTCAGAAATTGATGCGAAAATTAGTAATTTTTTAGATATTTGTAACAATAGTGATGTACAAGTTGATTTGTTTTCTCTAAAATTATTTCATGTTATAACACATTTTGGTGTGTAAGATCAGTAAAATTCCTAGTATTTTAATGAATCTTAAATTTCTAATATTAAAAATTATCTAATGCATCATAGATATACTTCTTAAATCTGAAAATTAGAATGTCATCTATATATAATATAGATATGTAGGTCAACTTAACTTGGCTTCAATATAATAAGCTACATGTTTATTTAGGAGATAGCAGTTAGTGAGAACAGACAACTCGTGTTTTGGATTCATGAGAAGACACCCCGACAAGTGAAATGATAAGACAGGTTTTACTTCTTTTCACAGCAGGACAAGAACACCCATTCAATCGGATTAGATAACATCATGCCAAGAGCCATTAGTCCAATCATTGACTTGCTACCATTTAGACACATGGAACCACTTGCGGTCAGATCTGGCCACTTGGGCATGTGAGCTGGCACAAGCAAGCTATGGGAAGATGAAGGCTCCTGCCCAGACTATTCACCCCAAATCCTTTAATATCATAGACTTATTTCTTTTAACAAAGAAGAATGCTTAAAACTATGAAACTCTAGCTGTGCATTTATGATCCACTGAAAGTTTATTTTTCTTTCTCTGCTTCTTCACTTGAGTGTTTTGGTTTCTGAATAGCTTCCATCTTGCTCCAGGCCTTTGAACTGTTGATTGCTCGTGTTCTGGCATTGATTTCAGGTTGTGCCAATTCATTGAAATTGTACTTAATTTCAAAGAACCTCCATCACTTGCTGGAAGGCCAGTTTGCATAGAAGTGGACAAATGACTTCCCTCCGGGGAACCCGACCTCTTCTAACCACGGGTATATACAGGCCTTCCAATGACAGAGAGTGATTGTTCTAATCTTTTGCTGGTTATCCCACAAGTCTCACGATTGTTTCAGTCTCCAAAGGGGAAAAATATTTGGCTTAATTTTATTTGCTACTGTTTTTCTCCATCTCACACCTAACCATAATTAATATACTTGGACAATTTAAAACGCGTTAAACTATGAACTCCAAAGAACTGAATTATGTACGATTGTTAGTTATCTATTTTATCATCTTTTATACAGTACATTGTCATCCAGAATTAAAACCACACTTTCAAACTTATGTATGCACACACACATTATACAGTAAGTCAGCCATAACAAACACTATACAGACACAATTGTTTTCTAAAGCTTTTCTTGCAGTCATCAAATTCAGAGCCATTCTTTGTTAGCGGATGTGGTTCTTTTATGAAACTTCACTGTGCATAGTCAGTTCATCTAAACATTATGCCGTGATTATTTCTGGGACTATTTGATTAGTACATACAACAGCCGTAACTTGTCAACTTAACATATTTTCCCTAAAGAGGTGTGTTTTGGCTTATTTGTTTTTAAGTTAAATCAAAATAGCATGAGCCGCTTTCACTCTCCTTTCTCCATCCTAAGAGCAAAGTGAGAGAGACCAGAGAGTAGGAGAATGTTTTACTAATGGGGCTTTTTTCCCCTCAAACTAATGAAGGATGGCAGAATGCACCATCCCAAAATACGCCTCTTTGGTGTAAGGATTATTTTGAGCTGAATATTTTGACAAACTACAGACACAGGAGAAGCTCTAAAAACAGATGAGGTTACCTTTTTCTAAGGGACATTTATATTTTTAAAGGAAATATCCACTTGTAAGTGTCTCCTTCTCTGTACCAGGAAGAGAAGGATGACTCTAAATCCCAAGAGAATCTTATCAGTGGAGAAGGCGGGGACTGAAATCTGCACAGCCACCTTACCCTTTGTTCCTTGTTCACTGTGCTTTTTCCTAGTTAACCTCCCATAACTGGCCTCTTCCTCTCTCCCCTCAAAATTTGTCTTTTGCCTTTAGCTGAAGATGCTATTTGAAGAGGTAGCTTGGGCCACGTCTGAGAATTACCCAGCTTCCCTGGGTATCTTCTATGTATACGTGAGTTATACATGTTAATGCACTTCTATTTGTTATCTCTTATTGATCTATCTTTTATTACAGAGATGAAGAGTTTCAATCAAGAACGTAGAAGGGGAGAAAGAAAGTTATCTTTCCTTCCCTGCGCTAGCAGTTGGTACTTACCAGTTTCTAGCCTAAAGTTTTTATAGGTATATTTCAGGCTATAAGAAGGGAACAAAAGAAGCAATTGATTCAACCAGGCTTTTGCTGCAAAGAAACAAATCTGAAAACACATTAAGAATCTATTAGCCCAAGCCAATTGGAAAAAAAGCCAAAAATGCCATTAAGCAATATAGCCAATGCCAAAGAGGGAACTTATGAAGATTTTAGTTGACCTTCTGTTTGACATTGTGTTCATAGGCCACAATTCCTATGTTTAAAGTAAAATGCATTTAAAATATTTGACATAGAGGTTGATCAATTTTCTAATAGTACTGGAAAATAATTATTTCACTTTTAACAGTCATGCAAGAGCTTAATAAACATCTTCAATGAAAATACAGACAATTTACCACAAACAAGGATAAATAACAGTATTACAACAATAACAACATTACCAGAAAATAGTGATAAATCAGACTCATCTTAATTGTGCTAAATAAGTGAAAAGCAATAGGATATATTGGAGTATATGAGGAAGCCATTTGGTTTAAAACTAATTCAACCTGACCTTGTTTTTCCAAAAGGGCCTGATGTGGCCTGTTGAGCATGCATTATACATCTGTTTTAAATATTTGCTATGTTTCAAAGACAAGAATGATGTCCTTAAAGGTAGGGATGTAGCTTCCCCCATATCAACACGTTTTTAAGGATAGGCATCTCGGGGCTGGCCCAGGGGCACAGCAGTTACCTTTGCACATTCCACTTCAGTGGCCTGAGGTTCACAGGTTCGGATCTGGGGTGCGGACATGGCACTGCTTGGCAGGCCATGCTGTGGTAGGTGTCCTACATATAAAGTAGAGGAAGATGGGCACGGATGTTAGCTCAGGGCCAGTCTTCCTCAGCAAAAGGAGGAGGATTGGCAGCCCATGTTAGCTCAGGGCTAATCTTCCTCCAAAAAAAAAAAAAAAAACAAAAACAAAAAAAAGGATAGGCTTCTCTTGCTGGGACCTAAAGATTAATTACTTACCTGTTGCGCTCACGTTGTGACCACTGACCTGCTGACCCCTGATCTGTTGTGCCAGCTCAGCATCTCGTGACAATTGTAAATGGGACATTCCTATCATATGTGTTATATGCTCTATGTTCCAAGATGTTACACAGCCACTCTGTTCACCCTACTTCTTTGGTGTCCTTCCTCCCTTGAGGAAGGAAGGCCTTGAGCTAGTCCCCAGATCTGGCTCATAATAAACTCTCCTCAATTTTGATTTATAGATTGATTATGGTTTATTTGCATCAACAATAGTTTCTGTAGGAGAGGAAAAACTTTTTTTCTCTACCCTTCTAGGTTCAGTGGCTGGGGAACCTGTGAATTAAACTGACAAAAATCAGATTAACAAGAGAAAAAACAGTTTTAATTACGTACATATGCACAGGAGTTCATAAAGAAATGAAACTCAAGGAGGCAGTCAGAATTTGGGGGTTTATATATTATCCCAAAGCGGGACAAAGTGTGGAGAAGAGGCTGGACAAAGGAAAAGGGATTTGGGGCTTCTGGAGAGGAAAGTTAAGGGAGGAGATAGGGAATTTATGGAAAACAAGAATTGTTTCGGAAGATTTGGTATGCAGGTTCAAGCTGCAGTCTCCTCCACTGATAAGAGTTATTAAGAATCCTCTTTCTGCTAAGGGAGGGGACATTTCTGCAAATGAAAATTTCCTTTATAAGTGCAAATTACCTTTACAAAAGGAAAACTTATGATCTGTTTTTAGAGCTCTTCCTCCATCTGTTATTCTTCGATTGCCTTCAGATTAAAATAATCCTTATGCCAAAGTGGCATATTTTGGGACGGCATATTCTGGTCCCCTTCATTTCCAAGCTCCTTAATTTTTTTTCTAATTTCTGTTTTCCTTCTGTAGGGGAGGAAAAACTATCTTTTACTCTCTACTTTCCTAAGGTTTTGGACTTGGGCCCTGTGAATCAGACTGACAGATAGGTTAAGAGGAGAAAAGCATACAAGTTTATTTAATGTAAGTTTTACATAACACAGGAAGCATCATAAGGAAATGAAAATCCAAAGAAATGATTAAACTTGAGGGTTTTTATACTAGTTTTCATGAAGAGTGGAAAGCCATGGAAAAATATGATAGGGCAAAAGGCTATAAACTAAGGGCAGTAAACTGGGGGAATTTAGCAAGGCCTACTCGTTCGGATTTCTCTTAGCATCCCTCCATCTTTGAAGATAAGGATGCTCCTTTTCCTCTGGGTATAGGGACACCTCTCATGCGGGGATCTGATGACCTGCTTCAGGGGAGAAAGGAGAGGTCAGAGAGTCCTTCCTATGTCTGGTCAAATTCCTTCAGCTTAAAATATTCAGTATGCCAAAGTGCTAAAATTTGGGGGGGCATATTCTGAACTCTATCATTTCTTTCTTATCTTCTTTTCTTTCCTTCTTTCATTTGCATCCTCGTAAAACTTCTTTCTATAGTATGCAAGCCAATAATAGAGACAGCGTTCTGCAAATTTCTATTCCCCCTCACTCTTCTCCACAGCTTCTGCATGCCCTATCTAATGAGTCTGAGACCGCTGTCGAGGGGGCCTCGGAGCACATCAGCACTTTGCTGTTGCTTTTCCTGCAGCTTTGCTTTGTAGGTCCTTAAGCCCCTGTGTTCTCTAATAAGAGCAAAGCTTTACTTCAGTTGTTTCAAAAAGCATTCATTGCAAAATTTAGAAACTTTGGCACAGAATCTTGAAAGTGGATCATAACTGGATATAATTTATTAAAGAAACACATTTAACATTTCTAGCAGTAAGTAAAAATGTAAGAAATATTAAAAATACTAACTAAAATACTAAAAATATTAACAGAAAATAGGGTTTTCTCTTTAAATTTAAATATAGAAATCATTTATATATATTACATAAACTAGTAAATATATTATTTTCAGCAGTCTTTACAGGCTTATGATTTTATTCATTTAGGAACATAAAATGTATTTTCTATATTAAGCAATTTGTTTACCGAATTGCTGTAATTGAGGTTTTTACATATCAACAAGAATATCCATTCTCACCTCCTTTCCTTTGTTAGTGGAAAGAGATCTTTGCCTGTACATGGTTTGTTCCTCTGCCTGTCCACCTGTGCTCAACTCCTAATTATTAAACTTTCTTTCACTGGGTCTCACATAGCAGCTGATTTTTGAATCCGCTCTCTCTGTTATGCACTAGAGAATTTTGGAATGGAACAAAGTGAAAAAGATATTACAGAGATAATTTTAAAATATTTGTTTCAATAAACAAAAGAGAAGTATATCATTTATAAATTTTAGAGCTGTAGCTAAGATTAGCCATACCAGTACTGAAAACAACACACTAGTATGGATGACATTGTAATTGCATCCCACTGTTCTACCAGATGGATTAAATCACAGTCTCTCAGGGTGAGAACCTGGCAGAACATTTTGAGAATTGTAGGTCAATATTCTTGTCACTACCTCCTCATTTCTATTGACTCACTCCTCATTCAACTGCATTCTGGCTTTTACTTACATCACTCCATCAAAACTCTTCTATTGAAGGTTTTACTTTAAATTGCCAAACACAGCAGGCATCTTGCATATTATATCCAAAGTATTTATCACTTTTCATATTCTCACCCACCTATCCTCAAGACTCAGCTACCATCTGAGTGTCCATAATTCCAAAACCCATAGCTCTAACTCAATTCCCTCTCTGGGCACTAAACAAAATATTCATTTATTCAATGAACACTTACTGAGCATTTACTATTTGCCAGACATTCCACAAGCTTCTCAGACTCTAAGTATTCATACATTAATTAGTTGTGTTTTCCTTTCTCCACTTACCCTCTAAAAACTCAAAACGAAACATCACCATCAACAAAGAAACATGACAACACAACACAGTGCATCTTCCAAAACATAAACCTAGAGGTAGTTTTTTTTGGTTTCGTTCTTTCTCTTACTGTCAGACTTGTTAGTATGTCTCTAATCTATTTCCTTGCCTTATTTCCACTACCAAAAACAAAACAATCCAGGTGATCATCCTGCTTTTCTTGGATTTTCCAAGTATTTTTAAACTAATTTCCCAAGGCTTAAGTCTCATCTGCTTCTTATCCTTTCTAAATACAGTCACTGCATTGAACTCTTTAAAAGAATAGTTGGATAAAACTAGTCCCCCGACTAAAGTCTCCCATTGCTTATGGTAGCACTTCCTGGGTTCCTTGGTGGGATAATTTGCTTTGTGAGATATTAATTTGCATTCTATGAAAATGATTGATATTGGCAATATTTTTTCTTTTGATATGTAAAGTGTATGTGTGAGAAAACTACTACTCTCATGCTATAATTGATTTTAGGAAATGGCTTTCCAAAGTAGAGAACATTAGGAAGTTGTATGGGAGATCATTTTAAAATGCCATAAAATCTGTACACTGATGGTAGAAGCAGTAATGTCTCATTAATAGTTATATACAGCATTGCCTATTTGGTTATATCTGCTTATATTATGTATTTTAATATTTAAAAACTATTTTTTATATTTAGATTTTATCGTATATAAAGCATATGACTCAAATATTTATTATTTCTCAGAGTAACTATTTCCAAAGACATTTTTTTGCTACCGTAATCCAAACGTGTATTATCACATATGTTGGTTTTCCTCCAATATGTTATGATTTTTAAAATATTTCCATAACAAAATGAGCTTTGCAATGTTGGCTAATCATGTGGAATCCAGAGGTTCTTCATTTTTGATTGCCTAGCTGAATAGCCAGACTTCTTACACTCTCCAGTTGCCATTTCCATTCTCTTATACTTTTTTTGCACATGACATTGTCCCATTTCCCATTGGGTAGCCTGATCCTTTGAGTCTAGTTTGGGTGCACAGTGAGTTGTGTGTTTATAACACTTGACTCTGTTGTATATAGCATATAGTTAATAGAAGATATTCAACAGAAGTTGGCTTAGTGAAATTATAGTGACTAGTATTTGCTCATGATTCTAGACTTAATAATTGAATTTATTTAGTTTTGTTTTAACGAGTTATACTATGAATTACTGAATGTGGAAAAATATGTATTAATTTTTGCTTGCATGTGTGACAGTAGGCAAAATCTGACAATGGAAGAAGCCAAAAGCGTATTAATAGAACAAAGAAATTCATTTTGTTTTCTGGATTTATTATTCTACAAAATGTCAAGTATACACTGAAAACACTCATTGCATTAACCAGGGTTCTACAGAGAAACACAACCAAATGGATGAATATATATATATATATAATCAGAGAGAGAGAGAGAAAGACAGGGAGAGAAAGAGACTGTTTTGTAAGGAATTGGCTCACATGACAACAAAGCCTGAGAAGTCCCAAGGTCTGCAAATATGCAGTCAGCAAGCCGAGACCTAGGAGAACTGATAGTATAAGTTCCAGTCAGAGAGACAGCAGGCTCAAGAACCAAGAAGAGCCAATGTGTCAGTTCCAGTCTGAGTCCAAAGGCCAGAAAAGACCAATCTTCCCTCTCAGACAGTCAGGAAGGAGAAATCCCTCTTACTCAGCCTTTTTGATCTATTCAGGTCTTCAATTAATTGTATGAGATCCACCAACATGAGTGAGGGCAATCTACTCTACTCAATCTGTTGACTTAAATGTTAATCTCCTCGAGAAACATCCTTATAGATACACCCAGAATAATCTTTGTCCAAATAACATTTGGCCAAACCCCACAGCCCAGTCAAATTGACACATAAATTAACCATCACACTTATTTTCAGAGAAGAACTGAGATTAAAGGAAAAAATAACAAAAAAGATAAATGAATTAATAAGTAACATCCTTAAATTTAAAAATTTAATAATTTAGCTACTTGAAATTTTACCCAAGATGAATCAGTTTCATTTTCAGAAATCTCCATCAACAGTTTTTACTTGTCTTGACACATTAATTTTATTATCTCACCAATCTTTTTCTTCTTTTCTTTTTTTTGTGAGAAAGATTGGCCCTGAGCTAACACCTGTGGTCAATCTTCCACTTTTTGCTTGAGGAAGATTGTCACTGAGCTAACATCCATGCCAATCTTCCTTTACTTTTTTATGTGGGATGCCAACATAGTGTGGCTTGACAAGCAGTGCTAGGTCTGTGCCTGGGATCTGAACCTACCAACCCCAGGCCACTGAAGTAAAGCACTCAAACTTAACAACTACACCACCAGGTTGGCCCCTGATCTTATTTTTAAACATCTAAATTTTGGCTAGATTTGGGGAGAATATCTCCACTGTATTATGTGTCTGGTTGTTGTTTGAGTTGCTATGAACATTTCCAAATATCAGTTTTCTCACATGCTACAAAACAAGGACAACTCAAATACGGCCAGAAGAGTTGAGGGTTGTGTTCAGAGCACATAGTGGCTGGCATGGCCCTGGTAAAATTCCAGACTGCATTCATAGACCAAACACTTGAACATAAACTGTGTTATATTAATTCATCTCAGAGAAGTCCTTCTCTCTGCAAGGCATGATTTGTAGGTGTGTGTGCACTTGTTTATTGCCTGAGTATCCCTCTGGGGTTCCTGGGGGCAGGGACCTTGTCTCTTTGGTTCATTGTCATATATCAAGCACTTGGCACAGTCCCTGGCATGTAATAGGAACTCTTACATATTTGTTGAATGACTGAATGGATAAGAATGAATAATACATTGTCTAGGTGTCCTGACTCCTTCTGTTTCTTCCCCAAGAGCAAAAATTGTAGGCCAGTTGCTGCACATCTAACCCTAATTCATTTTAGCCATTGATTTAGACTTTTGCTGGCTGGCTCCTTGTTGTCTAGGTCTCAAAGCAACTTAAAAACTATCGAGTAAGTTTTGTAGTTGAAGTACTGTCATATAAGATATAAGAACAAGAGAAGAGGGTCCGGCCCAGAGGCGCAGCGGTTAAGTTCGCATGTTCAGCTTCTTGGTGGCCTGGGGTTCGTTGGTTCAGATCCGGGTGAGGACAGAGCACCTCTTGGCAAAAGCCATGCTGTGGCACGCGTCCCACATATACAGTAGAGGAAGATAGGCACGGATATTAGCTCAGGGCCAGTCTTCCTCAGCAAAAAGAGGAGGACTGGCAGTAGTTAGTTCATGGCTAATCTTCCTAAAAAAAAAGAGAACAAGAGAAGAGCAATCAAGCAAAAGAAATATGCAAAGGAGGGAGTAACAGATTCTGACAATGTCTTTAAAATTTCTTTATGACTATTTAACATGGTCCTACGGAGTGGCTTGTTTTATAATCTGATTGAATGTATCATAACGCTAACATCACTTATGTTTCCTGCCCTGTTATCTGGAAGCAAACAAATACGCAACAGCATAAATTGGTTGGCAATAAAATTCTTCTCATTTCCTAATGATGATTTTAATTTTTAATTGTACATATAAACTAGAATATACTGAAATTTTCAAAATCACTGTATTTTATAGGATCTTAGATGAATTATCTGATACAAAAATTAGAATTATCTGTTATAAAAATTATAAAATCAGGGGGCTGGCCCCGTGGCCGAGTGGTTAATTTCGCGCGCTCCGCTGCAGGCGGCCCAGTGTTTCGTTAGTTCGAATCCTGGGCGTGGACATGGCACTGCTCATCAGACCACGCTGAGGCGGCGTCCCACATGCCACAACTAGAAGAACCCACAACGAAGAATACACAACTATGTACCAGGGGGCTTTGGGGAGAAAAAGGAAAAAATAAAATCTTTAAAAAAAAAAATTATAAAATCAGAATTACCTAATTTTGTAAAAGTTATAAAAGGAGAAAGGCAGCATGGACCAAACATAGAAGTAGGATTTAGGCAATCTCTATTAAAAATCCTTTTCAGTTGAATGAGCTTGGTCAGTTTCTTATATTCATTGGCTTTTCCAATTTTTAATGGGGCTATGAAAGCTTTTAGTAAACTGAAAAATATACGTGAATGTAATTATTATTGGTCACATGAACTGATTACTATATATAGTTTTTAACTTAAACTGATTATTGTATATATTTTTAATTTTAAAATATTCATTTTCTAAATAAAGGGGTGATGGGAAACAGTTTGGAGAGCAATATATTAAAAACTCATCTTACACATTTTATGGTCATAAAAGTCCAATTTGCATAAGGCAGTGAAGATCACCATTCCCGAATAGGTGTAGTATTTTGTGGAGTTTTTCTCATCTTTACCTGAAGTGCAAATAGTGATAGCACTACTAGTGTAATAAACTAGACTGAAAAACAAGTTTAACATCATATAGAATAGTACAGGATGATGTAAGGTAATGTAGACGGAATAAATCAGTCCTTTCTCTGCATTTGCATAGAGCATTACATGGCTCTCTAATGACTCTTGGAATACGTCATAATTTTTTTCCATTTCTATGGCAATTATTACAAGGGCTAATCTTTTACTATGTATCAGTACCTGGAGTTAGGCAAGTATCTGGGCATATGCAGAAAAACATGCCATATCTTTGGAGATAATCAGAAAAGAGAAAAGTGTTTATCTTTATCCAAACTTCAATCACGGAGTATTATCTCCTTAGAGCATTATATCTCCAATACACATAATAGCAACAGTTGTTCCTTAGTGCCCACACATAATTAGTTATTTCCCTTCTGATACGCCAAGCAAGGTGACTTAACTTCTAGGGTCACCTTCCATTCAAAAACCATCTTGGCTATGTGTTTGCTAAAGCTATTAACTCACAGCAAACAAAGGCTGTGCTTTTGTATAAATGTACAAAGCCTTGAAAAAGCTTTCAGTTTTGGACAGTCACAATTGAGTTATTTGTGTAGGTATAAACATCTATCAAAGACCACCCATCTCTCTCCATAGCACAATGCCAACCAGTTTAATGGTTGTTAAATCTGAGTAACAAGAATGTTATTAGCAGCTCTTGTGATTGTACTTTCTTTATTGTTTGCCAAAATGTGCTCAGAATTAAATAGGATGATAATTTAGATGCAAGATTCTGATACACAGAATGTAAGTGAGGCACTGTTAATAGAAGAAAGTGTACAGACACTTGGCAAAGGCTAAAGAGGGATTTTCTTTTTCTGATCTCACACACTGCACTATATAGTTATTGACCTTTAATTTTTTTTGCCTTGGATATGGCAGCTATTAATATGGAATCTTTTACTTTTCTACAATCAAAGTAACAAATCCACCTAGATTTACTTCCTTCTTCTCTTTCTTCAATATATCTGCAACAGAGGGAGCGTCCTTTCCTCCAAGAAAGACCAGAGTTTCCACCAAAGCTCTGGATCTGATCCCCACATCCCTCACAAGATTAGCTGACCTTAACTACTGTATCTGAAGCATAGCTCATTCTTATCAGTGTTACAGTACTTATCAAATCTGCCATTATTTTGCCTGCATGTCCATTTTTACCCCCTACCTGGAATTAAGTTTCGTGAAGACAAGGACTTTATCTAGCCGTTATTATACTCTTTGGCACATAGCACCTGCCTCACATATTGTAGGTGCTTAATTTTTATTAAAAAATAAATGATTAAATGAAATGGTTACTGTACTTGAAGAGATCATAAGTTGGCTTACCAACAAATTCTAGGGTGGTTGCCAGGATTAAATAAGATAATAGGTATAAAACGTTTAAAACAGTGCTGGAGCTGACCCAGTGGCATAGTGGTTAAATTCACACACTCTGCTTTGGCGGTCAGTGTTCACTGGATCCCAGGCGCAGATCTACTCCCCAATCATCAAGCCATGTTGTGGTGGAGTCCCACATAAAGTGGAGGAAGATTGGCACAGCTGTCAGCTAAAGGTCAATCTTCCTCACACACACACAAACAGTACTCCATCAACGTTAGCTGTATTGATTAATATTAGTACCATTTACATAAATAATGAGCTAGACTTGAAGAAACTGGATATGAGGCAGCATTTTGGGAATTAGTTTGGAAATAGTAAACTTGCAATCTCTTGTTGTCTCACTATATGACTTTGAAATGTCCTTGCACATAAATAGATGGGACCGAAAGATATCTTAGTTCCTTTCCAGCTATGAAATTCAGCAGCTTTGCAACTTGAGTCCTTACAAAAGAGATAACATCATTGTGGCTAGATTTCATGACAAAGCTTCCAAGAGGATCTGTAATATAAAATAGGCTTTTTAAAACAACGAAAATTAGATAGAACTTTCCAGATCTAAGACCTAGTATATAATGTACAGATCAGTGGGACTCTCTGAAGGCTACCACTTTCTTGGAGCTCAGAGTGTGATGAACCTGGTATTTAAATGAGTAATCAGAACAGTGTGTGATCAGTGCTAGCCTATGAGAGATACAGGTAGGAGTTGCTCTTGAAATCTAATAGAGAGAAATTAAATTGGCCTGAAAAGTCTGGGAAGGCTTTATTTATAAACCCAGAAAGGGGAATAGAAGTTTCCTACCCAAGTAAAGAGTGAACGTTATTCAGAGGGAAGAGAATAGATACACAAAACTATATAAGTCCTTGGGATGTTTGAGAAATGACAGTAGCATATACTGTTTTAGAGAAGGAAAGAAAGAAGCAACAATTGCAGGAAATTAGGCAAGAAAGAGAAATTTGGAATAATGAAGGGTCATATTTATTTTAATCAGACAAGGATCTGTTGTGGGAAGGAAAAAACAAAAAAATAAAAGAACAACAATAAAATACTTTAGCAATTATAAACAGATTAAGAGTTTACAAAATTGAATAGAATGGGCTCTAAGTTGTTTCCAAGAATGATTCCAAAACCATATCAATACAGGTTCAATACAGGGATCAGAAACCAACTGTTGGAGCCACTGTAATGGCCCCTCAACACTCGTGAAACTATGATGTTACTATAGAAAACCTAATTGTCTTCACTTCCATGCGTGACAGCAGAAAACACATCAGAAACAGGAGTAATCAATAATGGCTGTCTTCACTTCCTCACCTACCACTCACTTTTCAGTCCCATCTATCTTCCAAGCACTGCCATGACACTTCCCAAATCCCATGCAAGTATTGCTAACTGGTGGAACCTAATTTGCATCCAGCAGCCTAGTCCCAAGGAAACTTGAATACAGAGTTTTTAATTCTTCAAGCTCTACAGAATAGGAGTTACAGTAGAAGGAGATTGGAATAAATGTGGATTCAATCCAGCCTATCTACCACAATGATAAATATGAAGTTTGAACTTTATCTACTTGGATATGGGAGACGACAAAGATTTAAACCCAAGGAGTTTCCAGCACACATTTGAGAACAGCGTAGAGTTTCCAGAACAGCTTTAAGAAAAGAGTAGAGGTAAATTGGTGGTATTGTGAGAATATTATATATGTAGGAAAGTGAGAATACTGTACTGGATCAAAGGAAGTTAAAGATTGTGAAACGGATAGGGTAATCCACAAATTTAGGCGGGGGTCTTAAAATACAGGTAGAATATATGGGATTTGATGTAGATGACAAGAAAGCTATTATCTGTTCTTGAGTGAAGAAGAAGCAAGATGTTAGGAGTGCTCTAGAAAAAGTGCTGCTAAGTCAGTACGTGTTTAAAGGAGAGACTTGGAATTGGTTAGAGTAAGCCATATCTGCCAAGTCTGGGAAGGTCAGAGAAAGGTCAAACTCTGTGTGTGTGTGTCTGGTATGTGGTGGTTTTAAGAAATGTCAAATGCAATCTTAGATTGTTAACTATGCTCTGCATTCAATAAATAGATACTTATAATTTTTCTCATTTTACAGATGAAGAAATTGAGGCACTGAGAATTTAAGTAACTTACTCAAGACCACACAGCTAGTAAGTAGTAGTTCTAATTCAATAAAGATGAATAGGGTATCTTCTGTAGTAATGTGCTCATCCTGCTTTAAATATATTTCACATGCAGAAACAGACACAAGCAAGGCATTTGTCATGATGAATTCTAATAGGATATATTCACCCTGGCTTTTGACCTGCAAAAATGGATTTTTTTAATTCAGGTTAAAACAACAGTGATGGATGTTTTAACGTAAGATTTAAAGGAACTCTAGATTGCTATTCCTTTTGAATCTTAATTTGAGGTTCCCAGTGGATTCCCTCTGTGCCTGTAAAGACTGTTTTGGCAGCAGCCAATGCCTGAATCTTCTTGCTACCTGAAGGCCCCTCCCTCAGCAGTTGAATTCACTATTTCCTTCCTTCCTGCTAGTTACTGCAAGACTAATTGCATCACAACCTTCAACTGACAAATTAATAAGAGGCCAAGGCCATACTGAGTGTCAATTTTCTCTAAAAATTATAAAGCAATTTCCTGAGAGTAAGAACCAATGTCTTATGAATCCCTGCATCCATTCTGCACCCATTACAGTCCATAGATATTCTGTAAGCGATAAAGGGACTGAAAGAATGCTCACCTTAGGAAAGGTATATGTAGACCCTTATCCTTGCCCTCCACAAGTGAGAGGAGAAACCATGACAATCATTGCTAACCCTTTCCTTTAATGCTCTTGTTATATATTAAAATCTCATTTCCAGAGGGAACTATATTTTTCTACTATTGTACTGGAAATATTGGTCATGTTTCTGTAATAGCTCTTACTCTCTGTATCCACTAAAAGACAGAAAGCTCCTTGTTTACGACAGCAGTGCCCATCATTGAGCAAGTGTAATGATCAGGGTACAGATTCAACCAGAGATCTAAAAATAAGGCTCAACATTGTATAAAACAGTTGGCAATTCCTCAAAAATTAAGCATAGAATTACCATATGACCTGACAATTCCACTCCTAGGTGTATAAGCAAAAGAATTCAAAATAGATATTCAAGCAAATACTTATACAGGAATGTTTATAGCCGTGCTATTAATAACAGCAAAAAGTTGAAAATAACTCAAATGTCCATCAACAGAATAGATAAACAAAATGTGGTATACACACACACACACGCACAAATACTGAGTCATAAGAAAGAAGGAAGTACTGATACATGCCGCCATGTGGATGAACCTCAAAAACATTTTACTTGTTGAAAAAAGTCAGACACAAAAGGTCACATACTGTATAATTCCATTTATATGAAATACAAAGAATAGGTCAGCAAATTGCTGATAAGCAGAAAGCAGATGGGTGGTTGTTAGCGGATGGTAGGAGGTGGAAACAGGGACAACTTAATGGGTATGCAGTTTTCTTGTGGGGTGAGGAAAATGTTTTGGACTTTCATAGGGGTAGTGGTTGCACAACAGTGTGAGTGTACTGAATGACACAGAATTGCACACTTTAAAATAGTTTATTTTATGTAAATTTCCCCACACAAAAGAAAAATATGGCTCAAAATATCTCTGTCACTTAATGCTCCTGAGATAGGTGGTTTGGGGCAGGTAAGTGACTCAGCTCCATGAGGTGCTCCAGGACTATCCAAATATGCCATTGTCTGTGGGTTTCTTGATATACTCCAGCTTGAATAGTTCAAGTTGGTTAATCAGCATCATTTCTTGTTCTAGCCTTCAGAAAGGGGAAAATGAAAGATATTGAGACAAACCCTTCCCTCTTTAAAGGAGATAATCAAGGCGGTTACACACACCCGTCACTGTGCTGCTATATCAGGGCCTGGAACTTGGTCCTATGGCCATAATTAACTGCAAGGGAGACCAGGAAATATATCATATATCAGGCATCCATGTATCCCTTTAAAATTCAGTAGATTCTATTAACCAAAAGGAAGGAGAGAATGGATAATGGGAAAAAAAATTAGCAGTTTCTGCTACAGAAGGTGATTGATGATAAGCATTTCGTTGAAAAGTAGAACCTAATTTTTTCGGTTTAGCAAGTAATAATTACATATCAAAAGTTACATAGCCCTCAAATTTTACTTAGAAAGCTGTATTTATAGTGTAAGATTTCTTGTCGAGGCCATGACACGTATCAAAAATCCTTCACACCAGTGTAATATTATAACAGTAGAAAATTCCCTATTCCTTACATAGAAACACTAAAGTTACACCTGTTAGTTGAATAGAATAGGCATAATGTATGTTCTAGAAACTTTTATCAGCATAAAATATATCAGAATCTAGTGGCACAATGTTTGAGATGAGATCAAAGACATTTGGAGTGGTATGGTTGACGTGGAGGAAAGGGCACCCTCGTTACACTGCTAGTGAGAATGTAAACAGGTGCAGCCACTATGGAAAACAGTCTGGAGAGTCCTTAAAAAATTAGGAATAGAAATACTATGTGACCCAGCTATTCCACTTCCAGGTATTTATCCAAAGAACATGAAAACATTTATTTGAAAAGATATTTGCCTCCCTATGTTCATTGCAGTACTATTCACAATAGCCAAGACTGGAAACAACCTAAGTGTTCATCGGTGGATGAATGGATAAAGCAGATGTGGTATATATACACAATGAAATACTACTCAGCCACAAAAAATATGAAATATTGTCATTTGTGACAACATGGACGGACCTTGAGGACATTGTGCTAAGTGAAATAAGTCAGAAGGAGAAGGTCAAATACCATATGATGTCACTCTTATGTGGAAGATAAAAACAACAACAACAACAACAAACAAACACATAGCTACAGAGACTAGATTGGTGGTTACCAGAGGGAGGAAGGTGAAAAGGGGTGACAGGGAACATGTGATGGTGATGGTTGGTAACTGGTCTTTGGGTGGTGAACATGATGCAGCCTGCACAGAAATCGAAATACAATAATTAGCACCTGATATTTATATAATGTCATAAACCAATGTTATCTCAATAAAAAAATAAAAATAATGTTTCAATAAATATGACTACATCTAGTATGAAGAACGCGTTTCTTACTTCTCCGCAGTGACACTACAAAGCTACCTGGAATCACCTCATAAGCACATTCAGCTGGACAAGAAAAAACAAAACAAAACAGAGAAGAGTCACTAGGGCCCTTAATGCCCAGACTTGATTCACGAGGTACAAATGCTCTGGACTTGAACCAACCTCCTTTTTCTTGCTTCAAATTACTGATGTACTTGGCCCCAATGCTTGTTCACTCCAGGCTTATGGTTTTTCATTTTTACATTTGAAGTTGAAAAATGTATAAACATAATAGAAGCAATAATAAGCAAGGTATCCAGACTTAGGAGTCAAACACAGGTTTGGATTTAGCCTTGACTGGAGGCCATTTGATTGACATTTCCATTGCTAGAGTTAGTCCGAGTCGTTTTAAGATCCAACTAAATTTCATTTTGCCTTATCTGCAGGTTATCATTCTTGGAAGAATCATCTCATCCTGGCAGGATCTTGATTTAAGGCTTTAAAACTCAGTGAGGCTCAAAGAGATTTTGCAAGGTTACGAACACCGTAGGTTTGTTTGGTAATACAAAACCTGAAGACGGAATGCAGCCTGTGCAAGATCTCAGAAGTGGTCAGACATGTCACAGATCGCATTCTCATTCACAATCTGGACGACTTTGAGCCTGTCTGGTTCACAGTTTTCTTTTATGGTACAATTTTAATGTTTCTTCCAGGTGTACACTTTTGACAAAATTCTGTTTCTTCTCAATTTGCTCACCTCAGAAGAGGCTTGTCAGAAAAGTCATTAGGATCATTGAACTCTCTAAAAGCACATTTTCTTTATCACATCTTTCCCCAATAAGATAGGTTTTTCTCCTGTGGAAAGTCGTGTTTAGTCTGACAAATCACATATCATCTATAAGCACCTAAAGATACACAAGTTGGTCATCATCCATTTAGACAGTTCAGTGTAATATAGAATTGAGAATATTCATGTGGAAGTGATATGTATGCTAATTTCTTGCATGCATGTGGATATGTCACAGCTATTTTTGCTATAATTTTGTATGATGAATCTGTATACAATGATGTTCTCTTTCAATTTCAAGATGGATGATCTTGTATTTTAAGCTGTCTATAATTCACATCTACATTGAAGATTTAAGAATGTTTCATGAAAATTATCTCATTATTTCATGTAACACAAAGGAGAGTTAATTACATACACATACATATCTAGATTAAAGAGTTAAGAATTCACCATACTTTTCTTGCTGTTTAGCATAGGCAACATAGCATGGTGAATCAGAGCACACATTTGGAGTCAGATTGAGTTTGACTCCAAATCAGATCCAGCATTTACAAGCAGCATGATCTTGAGTTGATCCCATAAGCACTCTGGGCTGCAGGTTCTTCATCTAACAATGGAGATGATAAAATTATAAGAGTATTGTGAAGATCAAATGTTACCACATAAGTAAATCACTAGACACTTAATCAATCGTCATAAATGTAGTTATTTTTATATTTCTGGTAAATCTTGGTAATTGTGGAAGGTGCAGTGTAGAGCAGTGTTTATCTGATAATGGTATGTTGTAATTAGTCTTGGGATGGGTAATAAGTAATTTGCTACTAATACAAGAAAGCTCTAAGGTTGACAAATGTTTTTATTATTTTTTGCTTATTTATTCAAACAAATTTAAAATTATAATCTACAATTATAATATTTTTACTCATTCTCATTTCAAAATGCTTGTATGAATAGCAGAGAAAGCCAGTGGGATGAGGATGGTATGTGGGCTTGTGTTGTGCCCAAGAAAAGTAACTGCTATGTGACTCCTGGCCAATGAGGATTGGGTGGAAAAATAAGCATGTGAAGAAATGTCAAGTACAGGAGGGGAGTTCCTTTCCACTGAGATGGGAATGAAAGAGATAAGAATAGACATGTATGTGGATAAATAAATATCACAAGATTATTGGATTCTGTACTCTCCTACGACACACCTAAAAATAACACAATTTTTGAAGCATGTATTTTCAAGGTAAAGACCAGGAATAATTTATTGTTCCATACTTTGGATCCAAAATTTTGATGAAAATTTCAGTGGTCATGAGCTGGATTGAGCCACAAGAACTCTTGTCTAAGCCAAACAGATTAAATAGCTACCCCATACCAACACATCTGCATTCTTAGTGCTTAGAATCTTAAATATTTATGTAGATAAAATTTGTTGATTATTATTTGATAAGGAGAATTTATGTTTTGACATAAATTATCTCATTTTATTCTCAAGGCAATACTTGGTGGAAGGAGTAAATATATGCAAAGAAAGAAGCAATCCAATGAAAGCACTTGTGATTTCCTCCTATAGCCTACTATTAGCCCTTTGCCTTTCCAGGACAATGATATTATAGACCAGTAGAAGTGCTCTTCCGCAGCAGGAAGTAGCCTGGAATATTTAGCAACAGTTAGACATTGAAAAAGACAAAGAAGACAGAGGAAAGCTATTCCCAAGGAGAATGCAAGAGACTATTCCAAAACATGTGAGTCTACATAGAGCAGTGGTTCTCAACCAGGACAATTTTTCCCCTCCTCATCCTCCCTCCCTGCACCTATGCACTATATGTATATGTATATGCACTGCACTATGACAAGGTCTGGAGACACGTCTGTCAGGGATGCTGCTAAATCCTACAATGCATAGGACAACCCCCCACCCAAAACAATTATCCAGCTCAAAATGTCAATAGTGCTGAGTCTGAGAAACCATGAAATAGAATATGGCACTTGTAAATAATTGTTTTTCGTTTCTGGCCTTTTGATTGAAAGCTCCCACCCCAGGCACCATTTTCTGGACCCAAGTCAATAATTTGCATTTGTGTGTGCATGTGTGTGTGCGTGCGTGTGTGTGTTGGGGAGGAACAGGAGTGTGGAGACTATATAAAGAGGAGAAAGAAGGCTATGAGCCCCACCATATACACTCTAAGGGTTGGGAGCCGGAGTGTGCCACTAAGAAATAAGAAGGTATTACTATTAACGTACAGTGCATATAAGTGAGGTCATTTATTTAATCCCATCTTAGTTTTTTGCTATTATTGTTGTTCCATGATCACAAACTCCCTATTTTGTAATGTGTCTAGATAGCTTACAAGTGTGTTATTGGCTATAAGGGCAATTATCTATTATCAATTATCTATTGCTTCTCTCATCTTCATGAAACTTTCTTCTCTTTTGCCCTTCATGCTTTCTCTCCTCTCTCCTGCTATTCCTTTGAACACCTCTTCTCAATTTCCTTCACTTGCATCCTTTTCATTTGTTCCTCTCCATCTCCAAAAAAATGATGGTTTTCATCGGAATGCTTATGTGACTAGGCACAGTGTTTTGTATGACTTATTTTGCCTAAATATTTCTCTCCCCATCCTTATCATAAGCATACATATGTACATGCACACTTTTCTAAAAACTTCATTTCCAAGATTTACTTCGTTATAACATGGAATAGACATTTTCTACAATATGATTCTGTCAGCTGCCTGAAAGTGTTTCAGGTGCTAACCAAGACTAGGCCAATCAGTGCTAACCAAGAGTGCTAACCAAGACTAGGCCAATCAGAATCTGTGCTGGAAGTTTTAGAACTGAAACTGAGCATAAAAGTGCTCCAGAATCATCATACTCACATTCCCCAACAAAATGGAGGAATTTGAGGTGGTGGAGGGAGAGAAAGAGACAGAGGAGACAGATATGCATAGAGGAATAACTAAGGAATACCTAGTAGAGGTAACTAGCCCTGAAAGTGTTTGAGTCACTATCTCAAATTATACTTCTGTTCCAGGCTTATTCCTATCCCTGAACCTCTTAAGAAAATTCCGTATGAATTCTTTTTGAATAATCTAATTTGAATCCAATTTCTGTGTCGTGTAACAGAAGCACTTTTAGTCTGCTTGCAGTTCCCTCTTCACACACACCTTTCCCCTGAGCGATCCATTCCACGCTGTTACTTTAAGTTGTCTTGAAGAACCAATTTCAAGCCAACTGCTATCTGAACAGCTTCACATGATATTCATATCATCATTATATTCCATCTGCTTCTTCAAATTTCCTCTTCCTCCTGTATTTCTATCTTAAGGCAATCCAATTTGCCCATTCTCCTAAGCCAGAAACAGGGTCATCCTCAACAGCTCTGTTCCTTTTTTTTTTTTTAAGATAAATAATAATTAATGCAATATTTTTCAAATCAAAAATATTGAAAAAAAAAACCTATGATGAACAAAACACCAAATTTCTAAGTCAGGACAGGATCAGTAATAGTACCCTGCAGAGCCATCCTTTTCTTTTGAGCCTTGCTCTACCTCCTCTCCTTAGTCCCCTTCACTTACTATTTAGACCATTGTCCGTGTTTTCCTGGGCTGCTGAAACAGCCTCCTAACTTTTCTCCCTACCTAGCCTAAAGCCCTTCATTTTGTTCTTAACTAAGGCAACAAAGTCATCTTTTTTTTTCTTTTAATGATTTTATTTTTCCTTTCTCTCCCCAAAGCCCCCTCGTACACAGCTGTATATTCTTAGTTGTGGGTCCTTCCAGTTGTGGCATGTAGGATGCCGCCTCAGCGTGGCCTGATGAGTGGTGCCATGTCCGTGCCCAGGATATGAACCAGCGAAACCCTGGGCCTCTGAAGTGGAGCATGTGAACTTAACCACTCGGCCGTGGGGCCGGCCCCCAAAGTCATCTTTTTAATACGCAAATCTGATTATATCCCTTCCTTGCTTAAAACCTTTATAATGGTTTCTATTTCCATATGTTCCTGAACATGCTGTATAAGACATTTTATGATCAGGAATTGCCTGTCTCCTGCCTCATCTCCTACTACTTCAGCACTCTCCTACTACCAGCAATATTGAGCTTTACTCATCCATGATACTGAGCTTCCTTTGGTTCTTGAAATGCATCAAGACACTTCACTCATCTCTGCTTTTTTTACATGTTATATCTTTTGCCTGGATTTATCTTTATGATTTAGCCCTAACCTATGTATTAAGCACTTTCATCCTTCTAACCAACTCAGATTTACTTACTCCAGGAAGATAAATATTAAATATTATTGCTCTTCAATCTTCTGTTCTTAATCTTTTTCTCCTCTTTTAGCATGATACACTTTCTCCCTGGATTATCTCAACCACTTCTCATATCTTCAATTATTGGTGACTCCCAAAGTGAGGATATGATCCCTCATTCTGAACATCACATACGCATTTCCAATTACAAGTCATATATAAAACAGACAGTTCAAGCTCAATATGTACAAAAGTGAAACTTTATCATCCCTTTGAATTTCTTCTTATCTAAGATCTTCTCTGTTTGAAAAAATTTTACAACCATTTATTTAAGAAAGAAACCTGGAAATCATCCTTGACCCTTTCTTCTCCTTCCTGTTTGGTATCATCCTCCAATGTGCAGGACACAGAAGACACCCCAGCCATCGCATTGGTGTTGCCAGTATTTACATCTGTCTCAATGCCATGGTCACCAATGCTGCTGCCAACATTGTTACTGGCATTTACATAGCTATCACTGCCAATGTCACGTCCCAATAGTGCTGCTAACACCATCACTACCAACGATGCCAATGCTTCACACTCTTCATGTCCCACAGCAATTATAGAGCAATAGCTCTTCTAACTGTCACTTTTTAGTTTATGTTTCAGCCCTCTAGCCCGAGGATTTGTGTGTGAGATAATGAGATCTGGGATATGTAATAATCTCAGGGACACAAACCATGCTCAGAATCATCCTTCCCTTCTGTGTTCAATATTTGCCAACAATCTTTCAACCAACCTTACCCATCTTGACCCTCTTTTCCCCTAGGATGAATTTTTATTTTCTGGGAGGTTTTTTGACCCTCCATGTAAACACATCCCTGGCTGCTCTTCACCAGTCCTCCAAATTATGCCTGAACACGTGTGACTCAGACAGTAAATACAGCTTAGACTTGTGCAGTGACCATTGCCACTGAAGTACTTGGTAGTCAATAAATAGTTGTTGAAAACATCAGGGAATGAATACCTTTTATTCTCATGTTGTTTCCTTCTTCCAAAATACTTCTGATCATATTTATAACAGATTTCTTTTTCACTAAGTTCTAAAGAATCATTCTTAAAGAGCTAGGAGTATGTATATTACAATTGCCATTTGAACTGTACACAAATTGAAAATATAGACAAATGCTGTTATCCTACTACTATCTAGGAATATAGTTTAATTCATCAGTTGTATTTAATCAGATCAGTTGTAACTAATCTGGTAAAAGAGAAAAGAAGTAAAAGAGAAGATATCCAGTCCTCTCCAAAGTCATCCCTTTGTATATCCAATGCCTAGCACGTTATCTGGCATATTCTATTTTAGATCCTCAATACATATGTGTGAAGGGAGGGTTGTCCTACTGAAGCTCAACTTCCCACAGAATCCCTTGGACAAGGAAGGCATGTGTCCATCCTTTTTAATGATGGTGTTTACTTCACCATTGAAAGGAAAAACTCTTCTCCCTACTCTCATACTCAATTCTTCTGGCCAATAAAGGTGTGGGGCTATTTTCTGATACAAGCAATTCTCAGTGGACACTGACTGGGTGTGCTACAGATGAACTCTATTCTGACACTGTCTGCTTGAAGATAGTGTCAGATCCCACAGGTTAAGGGCACAGTCCCACAGGACTGCCCCCAAATCAGATGCTAATTGACCTGTAATTCTGACCAAGTAGCTACAAATTGGGGGTTCCCACAACCCTCTCCTTGGGTCCAATAATTTGCTGTAATGGCTCTTGGAACTCAGGGAAACATTTTACTTACATTTACTGATTTATTATAAAAAGATACTACTCAGGAATGGCCAGATGGAAGAGCCACATAGGGCATGGTATGGAGTGGGCATACCCTGAGCTTCCATGCCTTCTGGATACATCACTCTCCAAACACCTCGATGTGTTCATCAACCTGGAAGTTTACCAAATCTTAGTGTTCAAGGGTATTTATAAAATGTAATTTCCACTCCCACCTTCCCCTTCCTAGAGGTCAGTGGGTGGGACTGAAATTTCCAACCCTCTGATTGATTTGTCTTTCTGGTGACAGGCCCCATCCTGAGGCTATGTAGGACCCCCAGCATAAAGTCATCTTATTAGCTCTGTGCCAGGAACTGGGGACAAACACCAAATATATTTCTTATACCACAACCATCATGTTCCTTTAATGGGCATGTTAGGAGATAATTTTATATTTGTCAAATTATATGACATGATATAACATATATATGTATGATATATGATAATTAAAACCATATAATATGATAAGTTTCATCTATAAATAAACTTAAAACAACGTAAAATCTAATTATAGTGAGAAAATGCAATGGTTTGAGTCAAAAATGCTATAGACATTAAAAAACATTCCTTCTGTTTTCTTCTTTTTTAAAAAAGTTAAAGTTATATGGTTCTAACAATATATCACCCAGATGTCCCAATGAAGCACAGATAAATTAAATTCACTGAGAATGAACGGATATAACAGCATAAATTAATGCTATTCATTTGAGGTAACGTGGTCCTAGCTACATTGTAATTACCTGGAGTGCTTGTTAAACATGAGGACTCCCAGGGGCACAGGGCCCCAGAATCTTGGTTTCACCACTATCCCAAGTAATCTGATGCATACAAAGTTTAAAAGCTGCTGATTGAAGGAATTGATAATAACACATAGATTGTATGCCAGATAAACTGGTAAAGATCAATTTAAATTATACCGGAAAGAATATCTTATATTCAAATTGGCATTGAATAAAACAAAAAATAGAAGTAAGAGTTAAGAAGAATTTTGCTTGATGATATTGTGCCATGAGATCTGCTTTTACCCAATGCCGTACGTATTCCTTTCCCTTGAATGAAGATTTTATTTTGTCTATCAGCCGAAATTTTAATGACTTTAATAACTTTCTAGAGATAATATTAGTCAAAATGTCTAAATCAACTCAGTTAAAACTACATGATGCAATCCAGATGAGATAAACTGACATTTATACTTAAGTACATAACAGACACAAAATATTTTTTAAAAATGTTTTGTTAACTACTACTGTTGATTTTTTAGAAACTTATTTGGTATAAAATGGAGAGTAGTAATTTTCATTTTCTATGAAAGAAATTAAGTATTTCACACATCTTTAACTGGGCTTCATTCTGTACAGTATTCTTTCTTTTCAGCGAAGAATCTTTGTCCAGCTTCAGATTTTTCACTTTGAGAAGCTTATTTTTTTTTAATTTTCTTCCTTGTTGGGATAGAGAGCACACACCTGATTCATACTTAGAATGTATATGAATTGCACATGCGAAAAAGGATCCAGTCCAGCTCAGCAACTCTTTTCCTCCTTTGTTGGATGTCAGTGTAGGTTGTAATGAACTCGGGCTCCTGGGGAGCATTTTAATGGTTTTTTCCACCTCCCCTGATGACTATGTTTATGCTAAATTTTGATACAGTATACAGGACTTGTGTAGTAATTAGCATTCAAATGGACCACTGATTTCCCTTTCATGGAGTGGGGTGGTCTATTTCTAGGCTCGGAAATGGAATACAATGAGTTAGAGCTTGTAATAACGAAGATATATTAACAATTTAAATCCTAAATTAAACATCCAAGATAGAGGGTGTAAAAGGGAAGCATCACCATGGCACAGACTGGTTAAACAACCAAAAGGGAATAAAATTATGAAGAAGGTGAGCTTTCAGGGCTAATGGTCTATCAGCAAATGTGAGTCGCAAGAAAAAAATATGCTACATATAATGTCAAAGCAATATTGAATGGTGGAATATGTTGAGTTTGAGGTTTAAAATGCTTCAATGTCTTTAACCATTGTTTATATTGTTCTCAATGTAGTCACTGATAAAACTTAAGTATGAGAAAAAAGAAATAAAAATTTGGTGTACCTCTTTGATAAATATTTTAGGGAATCACCTAGTAACCTTAATAGGGAGCTGGCAATTATTCCAGACCAACCTCGAGAATCACAACTGCACAATCTCCTTAAAGCCTGTTATAGTATCTGAAAACATTGAACATTTTATGTGATAACATTTTGAGACATAAATCCTTTGCAAAATCTAATATAATCCTTGCACATTCTCAGTGCAATACTCAGAGAAAACATATCTATTCATACAAACAACTTAATAAGATTTGTTTTTAATTGCTAAATTAAAAAGGTGAAACAAATAAAAGTAGAATGACTTTATACTTCAAGTCTTTAATGAACAATAGTCATATAGTTCATGTATATATTATTGGTCTAATTATGATTTTCCTTTATTTCTGAGTCTATTCCTATTCTGAATGGTTAAAACTTAATAAAACAGGGGCCAGCCCTACGGTTGAGTGGTTAAGTTAGTGTACTCCAATTGGGCGGTCCAGGATTTAGCTGGTTCAGATCCTGGGCACAGACTGCACCGCTCATCAAGCCATGCTGAGGCGGTGTCACACATAGCAAAACCAAAAGGACCTGCAACTAGAATATACAACTATCTGCTTGGGGGCTTGGGGAGAAGAAGAAGAAAGAAAAAAAAAGATTGACCACAGATCTTAGCTCAGGGCCAATCTTTAAAAAAAAGAATTAATCAAACCATGGCAGCAAAGAGCTTGAATAAAAACATTAAAAAAGTTCATTTTACTAAATATATCTCAAACACAAAATAATAACAGGACAGCAGCTTGGTCTGCAATAACCTGCTAGATTTGCGAAACATGAAAACAGTCATTATTATTCACATCTACAAATGAATAGGAAAATAGAAAATTAAACTCACAATATTTTATTTAAAGATATACTTTTGCTACATTTCTGCTCTACACAAATAGCATGAATATATTTTTAGCACAATTTACCAAATACCCTTGAGTCTACTTTCCTGCTCATGGCTTTAGGCTGGTTAATGTGAAAATTAATTTGTGCTAATCTTCTCAAGGTTAGTAAAGTGTGAAATATACTGTACAATGGATTTATGCAACTTGGGAGCATTGAATTGGTATAAAATTTCAGAAAACAATGTCTTAGAATTTTCTGATAAAAAATGAAGAAGAAACATTGAGGCTTCATATCGTGGGTGAAACTATGCTAAAATTTTAAAGGAGAGGTAGTGTCCAGGGTAGCCAATAGAGACTACAAATAAGAAAGAGCTCTTAAAATGAACTTAAGAATTACAGAACTCTATTTAAAGTCAAGGTTACAAATTATTTCTCTTAAAGCTGAAACTCAAGAGGTGTGGAGAAGGCACCTGAATGTTGCCCTTAATAAAAAATCTACTCTGTTCCTAGAACTATCTCATCTAACAGTGTCTAAGCAAATAATTATCTGGAGTCAGAGAAGCCAAAATTTGAAATTTCTTCTCTGTAGAGGAACTGACTGTACTGACTATCTCTAAGCTAGAAAAATACGGACCTTGTATTTAGGGGACTCTGTGAAACCGTTTGGGTGGCCAATTTAGTTACATACCTGATTCCTTTAAGAAGCATCAGTGGCACACGGAAACAACTTTTAAATGCACAGTAGGTGGTAAGGAAAATGGGTGTGGTATACAATTTATATTCTAAATGCACAAGGCTATTACACTGAAAGAAAATTCTACGAAACACTTAATGGATTAAATTGGAAAAGGAGTAATGATGTGAAAAAATATATAGGAGAAGAAGCAAATTGCATGCAATAAGGCAGAAAATAAAATTCAGTGAGATTTAGGTTTGTACAAACAGAGTTATCTCAAATAAGCCTCTCCGTTTGCATTCCTTTCTGGGAACCCACAACAGAGCTATAGAAATGCAGTAAGGGTTGAATAACGATCCTACAAAATTAAAATACATATGTGTCCCCATGTGTGTATCTATACCATTTAGCTACATGATATTGAAAGCCATGTTTTAAACATATATCAGCATTTAAAGGAAATGCAAAGCAAATAAAATTTAGAAATTCATTTTAGAAAGTCACAGTAGCCCTATTATTCCATGATGAACTCAATGTGATCAAATGGTAAAATATGCTCAATATGGTAAAATATACAAAATTCTTTGAAATCTAAAGTGCTATGCAAATATAAGGCATTATGAAATATAACATTTTACACAACAGAGGCAGAAAAAAATTAATGCATTGTGAAAGCAATTTTATTCTTTTATGTGACTGTAAATACACATTTGTGGAACAAATGGATATGTTATTCTTCTTATATGAAGATGACGGTATGAAACCACTTTTTAAAAATTATTTTTTTATTTTATTTTTTGGTTTTCTTGAGGAAGATTAGCCCTGAGCTAACATCCACTGCCAATCCTCCTCTTTTTGCTGAGGAAGACTGGCCATGAGCTAACATCCGTGCCCATCTTCACCTATTTTATATGTGGGGCACTGGCCACAGCATGGCTTAAGCATGCGGTGCTTAAGTCCACACCAGGAACCTGAACCGGAGAACCCCAGGCCACCGAAGCAGAGTGTGAGAAATTGACCACTACGCCACCAGGCCAGCCCCTGAAACCACTTTTAATATGATGAGTACTTTATTCATTATGGAAGCTAGTCAACTTGGAAATAGAGAGACGGAAAAAATTTGCTAAATAATCATATTTAGAAAGGTTTTATTTATAAGAGAAGGAATTAGAGAGGGAGAAAAAGAGAAATTCACAGATTTTTTTTTTTAGAAAAGCAAATCTTATTTCCTGATTTCAAAAGAGCTTCATATTTATTTTATAATAGATGCAAAAATTTCCTTGTAATTTGTAACATTGCTGCCTAACTTGTGCAGAGAAGATGTTGAAATCTCACCACTGATATCTTTTAAACTAAACAAGAAAACATGGCTGAGGACAGAAGCTAGAAAGCTTTCTAGATCAATAAGCTGGTTAGAGTAATTTTCTCTTTTGATCATAATTAGAAAAATAATGTCTTATCTCAAGATATTCAGCACTTAGCTGTGGCCGTACTTCTATGTTCATCATAACTATTCCTACGTGTTATGAAACAGTTGACACCTTATTTATACATAACTATGTAGTAATCATGCTGTCATCTAGCTTAGTGAGTGATTTAAATTTTCATGTCTCTAACTACACAGAGTTTTAGTTACCCATCTTTGCAGGATGAAGTAATATACGTGCATTGCATCTTCTCAGGCATGACTCCAAGTTTAAAAAATAATCTATAACTTATCTTTATCCATTCAAATTCTATTCATCCTTCAAAGATTAGCATTGGGTTTCACCTTGTTCATTAGAGATTTTCAATGTTTTTTAGGCAACATTGATTATTCTGTTTCTAATAATCTAGATTGTGCTTATTTAAAAATTTCCATTCTTATTAATTCGTTACAAATACTAGCAGAAAGTCTATGGTCTAGTTTTGCAACCTAGTGGTAAAAAAAGTCTGCTCAAATCAGACTGGCAAACCAGAAGGTTTAAAAGAACAAGACATTTCACAGCACAAAATTTGTCGAAGGAGATGGTAAAGTAAATAGATTAAAAAAATTAGGGAAATGGTTTACAATGCAATGAGATAAGATTAATATCTATAAAATATAAAGAGCTTAGTAGTTCACTGATGACTAAATACAAAAGTTAATAAATGTGAAAAGATACTCAAGCTCATTAAAAGTTGAAAATAAACAAATTAAATAACGATGAGACAAAGTAGGATGGTTGTATCACTCTGTGCCCCTAACTTTCCTAGTTTTTTTCCTTCACAGCACTTAACATGAGCTGTCACATATTTACCTGTTTACCTATTAGTTATTTGCATCTCCCTCCTAGAGTGTAAGCTCCATGAGGACACACCTTGTATCTTTTCTTCACTGCTTTAATATAATACCTAGTGCAATGCGTAAAACATATGATGAACAGAGATGTTGCTTTATCCCCACTAACTGGTAATATTAAAAAAAGAATAATTAAGTCTATTGCTGATTAGAATGTGGGGGAAATGACACTCTTCGCATTGCTAGAAAAATGTGAATTATTGCAGTCATTTTGGAAAGCAATTTAATAACAGCTATTAAAATTAAACAGCACAATCTCACTCCTGGATTTCTATCCTAGAGAAATGAAAGCACAGGTATGGAAGAATATCTATACTAGGACAGTGTTTAATGCAACACTATTACTAAGGACAAAAAGCAGGAAGAGAAGAAAGATGAATGTTCATCAACAGGAAAAAAGTGGAGCAAATATCTGTACATCAATGTTATAGAATTTTATGCAGACAAAAACAAAAAGAAAAGGAGTCAGTGCTCTACTAGCTGAATTGCGAGATTTTCCACTAGAGCTGAATGGGGGAAAAAAGGCAGAAAATCATGGCTATATTATTCCTTTTAAAAACAATAAGACCCCCCTAAAACACTGTATATGTGCCTCCACATGTGTGTTTATGATTATATGAACATGGGGGTAATGCAATAATAGTCTGTTAACATGGATTATGTGTGAGATCATGATGTGGGGAAAGAAGGTCGGAGGGAGAAAGGGAGGAATAGTCAAAATAGAAAAAGATTTTTAACAGAATATACTAACAAAATCAGTTCTGATACATTATTAAGTTGATATATTTATATCAAATATATATGTAAATTCATAGAAATATCTGAATGAAAAATAATCTCATAGAAGACAAATGATTGGCATACAGGATTTAAAAGAAAAAAAAATAGCGTCAGATGAGATGTCCAGGGGAGGAAACACACTCTAAATTTGCTATTGTCTATTACCCTTCAGCAACAATCCGGTTTCACATCGGAGCTATAGTCTCATCTTTAATTCTCTTTAGTACAGTAGTTTCCAAGTGGTATTCTAAACATGGCGTTTCCCTCTCCTTTTGTCCAACTCCTGCAAACTCCTTTCGAAACAGAATTCTACCAAATTTGCTGCCTCAAAGGCACTCGTCTGCTAGACTACTTGCATCTTCCCCACAGTGAAACTTTCCCCTTGCATGACTTCTGATGTGTCCCCTGATGCGGCTCTTTCTCTCAGTCCACTTATTCTCAGTCACATTTGCTAGATTTTCTTCCTCTGCCTACCTTACCTAGCGTTGTGGATGATGAAAAAGAGAATATCTATTTAAAAGAAAGAAAAAGAAAATGGTAACTGTGTGAGGAGAGGGATATGTTGATTAGCTTGATTGTGGTGACCATTTCACAATGTATCCTTATATCAAAACATCAAGTTGTGCATCTTAAATATCTACAATTTTTACTTGTCAATTACATCTCAATAAAGCTGCAGAAAAAAAACATCTAGAGGTAATAGTTCCAACCTCTGAAAAAAGAGACATAGGTAAAAGGAAATCGGAAAACTAACAAAAACAAAAAGCACTTCAAATTACAAGATGAGAAAAAAAAGTGTTCAGGGAAGTTAATTTCATCTCTTTGCTTAGGAAAAAAAACACTGGAGATCTTTTTTACTCAGAGGCTCAACAAGAAGCTAAAAACCATCTTGGAAATTGCCTGTAGAGTAATTTTGCTTGCGTTTTTATTTAGAAAAAGAGCTTTGAGAAGGAATATTTTTTCATGGATCAGTAGAAGCAAAAGAGATAGTTCTAACTGACTTTGGAATTGAAGTTAATAAAAACTAAAGAAGAAAATTAAAGAAAACTTCATGGAGACAATAGTATTAGCAAGATTGAAGCAAGGAAGAAATCAAGCTCCTCAACTTCATTATATGCCCAGAACGATATTACCTTCGTATTGTTTGCACCATTGTGATTTAACATTTGCCTTACGTCAACAAAAAAAATTCAATGAGCAGTGCAGTGTTCCTCTTTGATATGCTGATGAAAATTTTAATATAGTTTGCCTCTAATACAGTATTTTAATGTCCAATCAATTTTCTTCAATTGGGAACTTGGCTTTATTTTATTCTTGACCCCACACATTCCATTTACCACCTCCTCTTTCTAGACCCACCTCCCTCCCCAACTTAACATATATTAGATTATTCATTCATTTATCTACAGCTGTAGAAAATGCAGAATAAAAGCTGATACTTTCACAGTAAGTCAAAGGGTTTGTTCTGAAGTTACCCCTTAGTACCGCGGAAGTAAATATTTGGAATTGTACATGAAATACAAAGAGGAGCACTTTTCACATTGAACGCTGCTGTCCTAAACTATTTGCTTTACATTATTGGCCAATATGTTTGCACGTTTCCCTGGAAAAAGAACCAAGTTAAAGCATTTTTTTTAGGAGTAGGAATTCTGGAGCAGAACTAGATGTGGACAGACACAACTGATTCATGGCCAAGTATGGAAGCAGATGGTCAGAGAATAGTGCCCTATCCCCACACCAGGTGTTTGATGACTTCATGATGCTCCCAGATGTTTAAATTTCCTGTTATGTAACTGTCTAAGAAGACACACTGGGCTTATAACCTCTCCTAGCTTACACAGGGCAATTAAATCACTCCACGTTCTGTATCTTTTCCTCGCTTTTTAAAGGTAATGACTGCTAATCTGACCAACTAGGTCACTATTTTTAGCCACTAAATCCTTTTTTTGAGCAAGGCCAAGTGCAGTTCTTTAACATGAGTAAATATAAACAATACAGACCAGCCACCTGGACCTTCTTTTTGGTAACACACATGCCTATGGCAAAGCAGTTTAACTCCGTGCATGATCTGGCTTGAGCCTGCCTGAACCCAGCTTCACTGGGGTGGGATGTTCTTCCTTCTCAACTGCATCCCTTGTTAAGGGAGCCAAGAGGATTGAAGATAGTGAGGGTGTTAAAAACAATACAGCTGGAACAGATACCGCACTCCAAGCCACAACCAGATGTTGAAGAAACCACTATGTATAAGTAAAGTCTTTCATATGAAAGAAATCCTCTTTATGTGTCAAAATTCTACACGAAAATCTGACAGGAGAAAAAGACGATTTCGAAGATCTTGTGTGTGTGTGTGTGTGTGTGTGTGACTTTCTTTAATCTTCAACTCAATGCATATTTTGAACATAGAGTTTGTCCTCTCAGTTGGTGTGGTTCAAGTCAATATCCTCTCCCAAATTCAATATTTCAAGTTGAGATAACATAAATTGGTTTGTACTATTTATTGTCTAAAAAGTGGGGTTAACCCAGATGGGCACAGTTGTGTGAATATATGAGCACGATTTTTTGAGAGAAAGGCTATTTCTGTGAAGAAGATGAATGCATTAGGTACAATTATGAACTTGAGTTAAATCTTTCTTCATTACTCATTCTCAAAAGAATTTGAAATCATCATTTTTTTCCCCCTTCCTGAGCTCTTTTGGGAATAGGAGCTTGAATAACTCATTTTGATTTTTGAGGTTTTCTCTTTAAAAGCAGTTCAGTGACAAGGAATAGGTGTATTTCTTTTTCTATTTCAACTTTGAGGATTTTTGGTCATTAGAACTATTTTTAGTTGAAGTTTAGAAGTATTACACATATAGATTTCCTTTTGAAACTTGGCTTTGAATGAAGTGAGGGTCATATAACCCATTTACAGCATTACTTTATGCTCTCTCTTCTGTTTCAAGACTTCCAAAGAATTAATTAAAAGTTGATAGGATTGCCCCTAAAACCAATTATCCCTTTAGTCTGAAATGCTGAGTACACATTATTGAGTTTTCAAATAAAATGAAAAAAAAATTTCAGTCAGGCAATAGCATTATCTTAATTTATAAACATTAATACAAGAAAATATCTGATTTATTTTAAATGATTACTCCACTCTGTATTACCAGTATTCTCTCTTTCTGCCTGTTTAAAAGTCTATCAGAACACATTCCCCATCTATAATAACAGTGCACAATCAGGCATAATTTCTCTGAAATTGAACAGAGTGTTCTAGCTGAGGTGTTTCTGGAATTTAGAGACAGCATTTCACCAGATTGATACTTTGTTTCAATTTCTCACTTGATGAACCCCTCTAACCTGGTTGTCTTTTCAATCTTGCAGTATGGAGGACTGATGGCTTCAGGGACTTTTGACCTTTAACCTTTAAATCTGTTTTCTTGTCATTGTAACACGCCTGTCCCATTTTCCATATACACATTTAATTTTTCTTCCTCCAGGTATATGCACGCATGCACACACACACACAATATATGAGATTAATAAAAGTTACGGGAAGTGATTGAAATTACTTGAATTGTAGAGAATTTTTTCATGCTATCCTAAATAAAAGCAAACTCCTTGAAAAACAATAGCTATTATTTTGGTGTCTTTATCATGGTAAGACATGTTGCTCAGAGGCTAATTGTAATTCTTCCATTTAAAGATGAAGAAATACAGCTCAGAGAAGTTGAGTAACTTACTCTACCAGGGAGAATAAGTTTTCAGGCAAGGATTTGACTCTAGAAAGTCTGATTCCAAAATCTCTCACTATGTTGCCATGCCTTAGTCATTTAACAAACACACTCTATGCCCAATACAGAGCTAGAGGATAAGATATTAAAAGAATGACATGATACACTGCCTTTAAGACCTCCAGTTTCCAAGAAGAATGAGAAGTTACTAAACTGAGTTTCTACAATAACTTGAAAATAATTTGGCTCAATAAAGATTGCTAAATTGATGAATAATTGAAGGAAGAAATGAGATCTGTACAGGCAATTTTCATTTTATGAACAGATTCAATTCTTAATGTTCAGTAATAACTCTATTATTTGCACTTCAAATCTGTTTTGCTATAGAGGCTATGGGTGTTGGATTATGGCTTTAATGACATGGGGAGACGGTTCTCAGCTTCTCATTTAACCATTGGCTTCAACAACACTGAGAGATCATTCTCCAATAATACTAATACCTCCATTAATATTAAGATATTGTTAATATCTTAACAATTGATATTTCAGGAAATGGCCCATCTTCATTCTGTGACCTTATATTACAACTCTCTGAACACTATCACATAATCCTGGTCATGTGCTCATTCTTATTTGAGAATCAAACAGTTAGGTAACGGGCAGCCAAAGTAGCAAGGATGTAAACTGATGAAAGCTCAATGAAGAAAATCCTTTCTGTTTCCAGTCTTTATGTAGTAATATGTATTAGCATATTTAATTGCTTGGACATGATTTATCTGGTTAATTCTTATCTTCCTTTTCAGTTTGCTTTTTTTTAGTTTATGGGAAAGGTGTTGAAAGAATTTTCTTGCTACTTCCATAAATCTTCTTGATAATAAGTTGAGAAAACAAGAATAAAATTGCTTCAATATGTCACTAAATTTTCACAGTTCCTTGCCTACACAACACAACCATAATTCCAATAAATCTCCAAAAATTTGCCAACAGAATGGTTGATTTCCATAAATACATTATTGTCTGCTAAGGAATGGGGGGGGGGGAGGAGAGAGAAATATTGCCTAGCTTTCTGTTACGTCACATTCTAAAATTTTTCCATGTGTATCTCCATTTTTAAACAAAGTGGGATCTTCTGAATTATTTAGTTGTTTCTAGTCTGCTTAGCATTTTCCTCTGTGAGCCACCTGAGAATTGTACCAACGTGCTATTTCTGCTCACTAATGAAAATGTCAAAGATCAGGCTTAAAAATGTTAAATAAAACTGAGCCAATCAGTCCCCTACTGTTGCTCATTTTGAGGCCAACTTTATTCAAAGACTGCCTTACTCCCTGTTGTTACTTCTTATCTAAGCCTGTAATTGTCAGTAAACATTATCAAACAGGTTTGGGGATTGTCGCTGTGAAAGAGATGCTCTTGACTATGATCAAAAGTAACCATTCAAAAGCAGGATTAAGTCAAATATCATTAATTCAGATGCTAACCAGAGAAGTGCTGAAAATCACCTGATGCCAAAACAACCAAGTTGTCCTCTCAGACTTGCTAAGCTGTTCTCAAGGATTTATTTTGTTCTATATTTCTGTGAAAACCATCAGAAAAATAACAAAAAGGTGAAAAATCATTTTCCCAATTCTAAAGGATAAGAAATCTTCCTTTTAACAACTTTGTAAAGTCGGGAAATCACACCAGTAGAGATAACCACTATTAACATATAATATTTTCTCCCAAACATATTCATAAATTTGATACTGTAATTTATATAAAATTGTATGTTTATATCCTGATTTTTTTAACTTAACATATATACTATGAACTTTCTCACATTCTTAAAAATGTGGACTATATAATGTCTATATAATTCAGGGTATTCACAAAGTTGAGAGACAGAAAATAAACTTTTTTTAAACAGTATGTAAACTACATATTCAAATAATGCTCAACGTGTTTTCAGGCGAAATGACTCTAAATTCACAGCAATGAGTTCAGTTGTTAATCTGAAAACAGTACAATAAATATAATACAGAGTGTCAAAAGTGTCTAGAAATACAGAGAAAAAAGGTGTATTTATTGAACTTTTATCAGATTAATAATTATACCCACTGCTTTAGAGACGCTTCATCAGAAAAGCGTCTGGAGGCTAAAGAAAAATTATTTGAGTATATTATTTAAACATATAGCTAAGATATGATTTAAAAATGTTTATCTTACATTTCTCAGAAGTAGTTTCTCTGGTTAAAATTACACATCTGCATGCGAATATCAGTTTTTGGTAACTCTTTTTAGTGGTAAAACACACTTTACAGCAAAACACAAGGACTGACAAATTTCCACTACACCAATACAGGTTCTTTTCCTTTTCTTTGTAAACTTTGCCTGGAATAAGATCTACCAAAATGTAAAGTCACACTTGAGCCACATTCTTGTAACTCTCGTGGCTCCTGCCATGTTGATTCTTTCAGTCACCATTTTGTATCTTCCTGTCAATACTCTTACCTGCAGAAAGGACAGTCAGATACAATTATCAGAAAGAAAATTTTACTGTCAAATGGTCAAACATAAACACTGAACCAGAGGGAATGCAAAAGAGTTGTTTATTTTGGCTTTTAAGTCCCTCATCAGATCATAACAAGGCATCTGTTTACAGTTTCACTTTCCCTATTATAATAACAGTACCGCCTTCACTTTTTTGCAAAGGCCTTTTTCTGTTGCTTGTCTGAAAGTGGGCCAGGGCCCCAGAATGGGGTTAAACACCTCACCCTAAGAATGAAGAGTGCTGGAGGAAAACCCTACCTTGCCAAATTTCACGTAAAAGATGATGCCTACCATGCACCCGATACTCTACCTAGTCATGAGGGCATGAAGTTAGTTAAGACACAGCCTCTACCCTCAAGAAACTCACAGTCTGATGGGAAATATAGATAAGTGGGTCCCTGGTTATAAAACATCATGATAACAAATGAAGAAGTAACACAGTGGATGAGCCTCAATCAGACTGTGAGGTTACAAATGAGTTCCTGGAGGTATCGTTTTAAAAACAATAGAGAATTAGTAAGACAAACTATATGTACCTTTGTGTATGTATGTATATATATTTGTTTGTGTGTGTGTGGTTTGTATTGCACAGGGGAAACTAAAAGATTCTTTATTCTAAGCAAATGAGATGCCAGGGAAGGGGCAGAAGATAAAGCAGTTATACAGACATTAGAAGAAAAAAGGACTTAAAACTCTCAGTTAAAATCTTTATCTTTGCCCTGAAAGCCCTGAGGAGAAATTCAGCAGTTTTAAGAAAGAATATTATATGACTAAATTTACATTTTTTAAGCTGCAATATGGCAGATGAACTAGACAAAGGAAGCTGTACACCATGGGCACTGCATTACACTAAGACTGCGGGGGTGGCAGTTGAGAACAAGGCTGGTTAAGAGAGGGATTTATAAGTTGAATCCTCAGTCCTTGGTGAATGAGTTAGTTTGGCAGGGACAGTGAAAGAAAGTAGGTGTCCTGAATGATTGCCATGTTTCTGGCTTAGACTCTCTGGGAAGTTAAAATAAAGAATACAAGAGGAAGAGTAGGTTTGAGGGGAAATATGATGAGTCCAGACTTGGACATACTGAGTTTGAAGTGTTTACAGAACCTCCACGTACAAACGTTCTTCAGACAAATCCATGCGTTTGTAGCACAGATCTGAGATCCGTAAGAATATAAACAGTGATTAAAAACATGAAAAGGAATGCAATACTTTGGAGAGGAAAAGAAATCAACAAGATCATGATAAAGGAACGTTAACTAATAAGATATGGATTAAGAAGAAGATCTTGTGAAAGAAATTCTAGTAGAAGTAGCAAGAAAAAAAATGGAAGACAAGGAAGAAAATTAGAAACGTAGGATTTGCAATTAAAAAAATTTTTTTAGACTTAATATAATTGTTTTTGTAACTACTGATAAAAAAGAGGAAGGTAAGAATCCAGAAAAGAGAGGTGATATTTGATGGAGAAATGTGCCAAAGTAAGCAGAAGGGGATTGAAACTAACGCCCAGGTGGAGGCTTTGCTTTGGGTTTGGGAATACAGCTTCCACAGATGTGGGTGGAAGGAGAAAAAAAGTGCCTTCTATTTATGGCTAATTTGTAAATCTCACTAAGCAATAGCACAGATACAGCTGCGTAGAGGAAGTGAGCTGCTTGTTTACCGATGTTTGTACCAGGTATGTGTATTTAACTTTCTTTCTTATAAGCCACCTTCTACTTCCTGAAGGTCAGAATGTTGGAGAGTAAGGTTATCATTTCCTTTTACTCAGGATGCACATTTATTTCACAGTGAGGGTGAACTGATCCCACTCTGAAATAGGACAAAGTGGGCTAGCTTAGAAGAAACTTTAATGAAATAGTGGTACCTTCACACTCAGTCACTGATTGCAAGGATATAGTCCTTACCAAAATTCTTTTCAGGACAATTTTTTGAAACAGAAATCCCAAGTCACAGTGAAAAGGAATTCACAAAAGAAGTTGAACTATGAGTATATTGTTGGTGATCGTGGGAGGGGGGAAAAGTCCATCATTTTGCCCTCATGTTGGTGGCGGAGGGGAGGCCGATTACATTGAGCTACTTTCCTTTCCAGGGTCATTATCCCTCCACCAACTACCTGAGGCTGGGATCTTGACCCTTGTTCTTTCTGCTGTGTAGGAAGAGCTCTCTCTAGAGTGCAGAAACAGTTCTGGCATAGAGAGAAATGACTGTCCTTTTCCAAACACACTGCCCCCCAAACAGCTCTGTCAGTAGAATATCAAATGCCTCTTCCCAGAGAAGCAAGACCAGCAAGCATCTGTTATGTTGAGATGTTGGTGCTGAAGTCAGATGGCTAAGAGGGGTGTTATTGGCCCAATGGCTGTAGTGCAGATAGTATAAGGAACAGTCAAAGAAGTAGAATCTTGAGGAGAAGAACATGAGAAGCCAGGGAAATCATTCATGAAGAAACAGTCTGAAGGGGCTATAGAGAATCCAAGTGGAAGGCAACATAACATAAACCAGGGAAGCCAGAGAGCTTTGGGAAGTCTAGAGAAATGTCCTGATTAGAAAATGTAGCTAGAGAGGGTGTTCTTTATATAGGCCAGGATGCCTAGAAGACCGCCAGAGGTTCCAAAGAAAACACGCAGGATGAAGTCAAAAAGTTACTTTTTGTTCAATTTTCTCTACGTAACTAAGTGTTTAGCATCATTATGCAGGACATACACAGACAGATGACTGTCACTTTCAATCTTCATCTCCATGTGAATTATCATGCAGATAGGACTGAAATGTGCAAATAAAACATTTTAACCAGTAGTTTATTGTTGGTATTAAAGAAAATTTAGCATCAAAATTGTTTGCATGCTTTCATTCAGATGCTGGAATTGTCTTAAGCTTTTGTCGGACCCACCTTCTCTCTGATAGATAGTAGGCAGAAACAACCAGCCTAGTTCTTGGGAGACTTATTTGCTTCTTTTGGACAGCTATCAGAATAACTTCGAAAAATTAACCCACAAGCCTGTACTTCAAAAAATAGGACATATCATGGATATATTTGAATGAAAAATGGAAGTAAATATGTTAAGCAAAGTCTACATAAAGTTCAAGAGTACATACTTTTGAAAAAAATTCCTGAGTTACGACACTCAGGATGCATTACAACTGATTAGCTTTTTCAGTGTAAACCAGAATTTTTATGGAGGATTCTGGTTTCTAAACATTCGCCTGTTCCAGACTCTTGAGAAAATAAAAGTACACAAGGCACTTTGTCAAGAACTCACAGTGGTCTGGCATTGCTCTCATGTCTTGTCATATCACACCTTAGTTTATCTTTTAGGAAAGGAGTCCAGAAAGACAGAGCAATCCACAGAAACTCTTTGTTCATTTTATTTGCTCAGACTTTTGTGTATGTACACACACATGAAGACACATAAACACACACACATACACACACAGGAACTTTAAACCCCAAAGGAGAATACAGGTCTACTGTTGCTATTTATTTCTATAAAGAGTACAGTCAAAATTTATCCAAGCATTTCAGACGTTCTCCCAATTAAGATTTTGTATGCTTCTCTCTGTAATGTACTTGTTTCTATCCTGACCTCTCAAGAGTATTTTAAAATGAAGGTTATTGTGATTATAGTCTGAGATAGCAACTTTCTTCTATTTCACCTTATTTATCCTACTCAGAGCCATTTCTAGGCTATCGTCCAAAATAGCCTCTAACCACCTAAGCTGTTCAATGAAGTGTATCAGAAGGCAATTCCTGAAATAGCTCTTAAAATATGTTCTCTTCCTCCGTTTGAACATAGTTCAACGGCATAGCAATTAAAATCCTGCCAGGATCAAAGCACATGCCTCACCACAGCCTTTGCCAATCTATGAAAACATTTCCTCATCTCCTTTTGTTAAGGCCCTGGCAACCTACACTAAGCAATATCCAAGAATCTACTTATTCTCTTTATAGTTCTTAATTTCTTTCCAAATATGTGTCATCAAATTTCTTGTTGCAAAGTACATGCTGTCAGTTTCCAGTTTTCTCCACCTTACATTTCTCTGTTTTATATTTCTCCATATCTTTGTAAAACACCTGTCTTAACAACTCCAGTATTCCACCTTTCATCCTGGATGTACATACATTTGACTTTAATATTTTTGTAGAGGTTACGCTGCTCAACGATTTGTCATGTACTGCTAGTTATTGTGTACTGTACATCAATTTTCTCTATGTGTCGCCCTCTGCTAATAAGATAATCCTTTTGCAGATTTTTCTGGTGCAATCTACTGAATCCAAGTACACTCTGATATCAGCTTCCTTGAGTTAATCAGAGAATACATTGCTGTGGGATGCAGATAGTCCCTTTCTGGATTATTCTACCTTCTCATCAATAATTGAAAGGGCCACCTAAGCAATTTTCCGTACTCTCTCCTAATCCTTTTGTTTCCCCTCTGAGTGCAGTTGGGATGCAACTCACTCACACCATTCACTCAAGAATTTTGAAGTTTTGGGGGTGCTCAGAGCACTCCAAATGTCAAGAAACAGACCAAACAATTTCTACAAACCCAAAACTGTCTATGAATGCAAAGAGACACATAGAATTGCTGCAATTAAGATGAATAATTTAGGCCTGAAGGATGTCAGCTGAAAAACTTAGGTAATTGAGGCAAACCTATGTTTTCGTTTAAATTATGTGAATGATTATCTACATTTAACACTTTACTTTGTGTATACATGCTGTATCACTAGAAATTTTATATTCTCACAATTTCTCATGGCTGGTAAACTGTATTTTAAAGCTCTTTGTAATATAGGCATTAGTCTAACCTCACCAACCCAGCATTAGGCTAGACTTCTAATGTATTTCTACACATTGCTTCTCAACGTTACTATCAGTTTACTTCTCTAAAATATAGGTTTGCTCTTTATAGACCTAACTAAATATGATACCACAAAATGTGCTTAATTCTTCAACTCTTTCATCGGTTAAGCCACAATATTCGTTTTCTTTTTCTTTTTTTTTTTGGTGGGGAATATTGGCCCTGAGCTAACATCTGTTGCCAATTTTCCTCCTTTTTTTTTGTTTGAGGAAGATTAGCCCTGAGCTAACATTTCTGCCAATCTTCCTCTATTTTCTATGTGGGACGCCACCACAGCATGACTTGATGAGCAATGTGCAGGTCTGCATCCAGGACCTGAACCCACAACCCGTGAGCTGCTGAAACAGAGCACATGAACTTAACCATTATGCCACTCAGCTGGCCTTGACACAATATTATTCTTTAGCTTTAAGGAAAAATGAACTTAAAGATTTAAATTTTTTGAAGATGAAATATTTTTTCGTTATCTATTTAATTTTAATTCTGCAGGTCTGACACACTGTCCCTTTTAGCATGATGATGTTTCCTTATGCGTACATAAAACTTAACATCATTAATTCTTGCTCATCCTCCTCATCAGCTACCTGAGCCTAACAGTCATCCTGTTACTCTGCTTTTTCCTTGGAATTACAGAAGGGGAGTAAATTTGGTCCATCTGGTCCAGCAGCTCTCAACTGAGGATAGCCCTGGCTGGCACAGAGGCTGTTGGTTGAGTGTATGGAGGGACTCAGGGCATGACATTTCGGTGGTCAAATTGACTGGGAGACTGGCATTTACTGGACAGAATCAGGCATACTATAAAGCCTCTCTTTCTAATTATTACAGTATTTTTATTTTAAATGTAAAAACACATGTTTGAGAAAACTTAGCTACAAGTTGAAGCTTCAGAAATCTGAGTCTTATATTTAATCTCTTCACTTTTCTCTACAGACGTATTCTCACCTGTGGAAGTGCTAAACCCTGGTTTTTTATTCTCCTCCACTTGTCCCTCAAACATTTTCTTCTTAGAAGGTCAATGCTTTAAAAATTGTGTTTCTCCAGAGAGGTTCCTTTGTGAAACCCAGCCTGAACTTGTGGCATTGGAAGTTCTCCATAGCTGCTGTCATTTCTTTAGAGGCTAAAAGTACTTATGTGTCATGTCATCAATGACCCTTTCATGTCCATTGGTTTTACTGAAAACATCAAACTGCCCCAATAAATAAGTGCCATAGCTGACAATACTCATACAATTTTTAGAAAAGCTTAGACTTCCTTTTAAAAAGCAACTGATATCCAGTGCACTACACTTTTCTTGTTAAAAATTTCGTGGTCATCTTATCTTACTCCACTGTGTACTATCAATTCTTTTAAATCCTATACTGAGATAAACCAAAAAAATTTTTTTTTCTCTGAGAAGCATGAACTATTTTGTCCTTCATGAATTCCTTTAAGACTTGTCCTTATTTTTTTAATGAGTTAATTAAAAAGTAGCAACATTATAATATAGTATGAGATATTAACAGGTAAATTTCACATCTAGAATAAGTTTTCAGATCCCACTGATATAACAAAATGTATCCTATGAAAATTGCAGTAATTGCCAGTCAGATACCTACAATGCAGTAATACAAAGAATATCAAAAATTTATAAAATTTCTCTATATAATGAGACCAGAAATCTAACACCAAAGACTTGCTGATAATCAAAAAGATTTCTTAAGTTTTCTTTTTTGTGAGGAACATTGGCCCTGAGCTAACATCTGTTGCCAATCTTACTCTTTTTGCTTGAGGAAGATTGTCATTGAGCTAACGTCTATGTCAATCTTCCTCTATTTTATGTGGGATGCCACCACAGTGTGGCTTGATGAGCAGTGCTAGGTGCACACCCAGGATCCAAACCTGAAAATTCCTGGTCATGGAAGTAGAACATGTGAACTTAACCACTATGCCACCAGGCCAACCCCTTAAGATTTTTTTTTACTTATCAATTACGTGCTTTGACATACATGATACTCAGTATGCTACTCAATAGAGCAGTCTATTATTCCCCTGTGCTTACTTTAAAGGCAAAGATCTTCAAGACTATTTTATTGTGTCACTCCCATGTTCAAAAACTGTCAATGATTCTCCTTGTCCACAGGATGAACTTCAAGTTACATGATGCTGTCATCAGGGTTGTCCATAATCTGTATCCACACTGTCCTCATACCTGGTAAATCCTGTCCCATTCCCAATCTACTTAACTCCCGGGTAGAGTTTATGACCATGCTCCTCTCTGAGCTTCTGTGGTATTTTATTTTTCCATTCATCCAGTCAACAAGATGTGGAGCAACAACTAGATTTCTCAAACTGTTCTCTAAGGAGGTAATATACTAAGATGTAAGAAGCAAGAGAGTCCAGCCATGAAGATATGGGGGTGAAGATATGAAGTGGAGTTAGGACTCTGATAAGCAAAGGGAGCATCTAATGCAAAGGTCTTCAGGCAGAATGGAGTTCGTATGTTCGAGGAACAGAGAGAAAGCAAGTGTGGTTGAAGCATAGTATTTCAGAAGAAAATTACAAGAGAAGAGGTCAAAGAGTACTCAGGTCTTGTAGGCTTCTTTCTGAAACTTTCTGTTGGGAGATCGTCTTCGATAAGCCTTTTATACATCTGACTGCGTTTGCAGACAATGCAAGACTGACTACTCTTTATGGGGCCTTTCCTCAGGTTTCCAGTTGCAGCCAGGAACCTCAAAGGATGAGGTAATGTCTCTCCCTGGGACAAAAAAACACGCTTACTCACAGGCTGCTACAAAGTGGCAAGTTCCCCAGATTCGGTGTCCCTCTCTTGTCATGCAGCCCACTGTGTGTAGAGAGATCCATCCAGACCCACTTGTATCATCCCTGTGGGAAGTAAAGATCAGAGAACCGACATGACCATGCAGACAATCTGCCTAGTGCTTCTGATGTGAATAAGGAAGTCTTTTGTCTCTGACCCAGCAGTCGTGTATCCTTTGTCAGCACCTGGAAAATAGTGAAAAGCTAACCTGTTTGCTTGCAGGTAAGGTAAAAATGTCAGATTCTCCACAGTTCTTACCATTCTCTCAGGACATTTCTATGAAAATGCTCTTTCATTTTCACTTATCTCTCTGACTGCTCCTCCCCTTTCTCTTCATCTAATCTTCCTCGGACATTTTACATTTTCTGAAATGTTAATACTACACAGGGCTCTGTCCATGGTCCTGTTTTACTTTATTTCATACTTTCACCCTGACAATCCTCTCTTTAGCCACCGTTTCTTCTACCGTATTTGTACTCAGATCATTTTCATGTCCCCAAAATTAATCCCTTTATTTAGCTCCAGACTTCTTTGTCCAACTCCCTAATATGCTATACACCCATCAAACTTAATCTCACTTAAAGTAATCACCATTAACTCATGTTCCAAAGTGAAAAATATTGGAGTCATCTTCAGCCTCCCTGACAATTGTATCAATCACACAGCTAAGAGTCTTAAGCCTCATCTTTCCTTTCAGGGTCATCCCTCTCTCACTTGACGTATTATATTAACTCCTGACCAGCCCTCTTCATTTTATTTACTCTCCTGTGTATTACATGATCCAAACTGCTCCCAAAGTTATCGTTCTTAAACACAGATTTGAATACATTACCACAAGTCTCCCTGTTGCTTGTAGATTAAATAGAAATACCTAGGAATGGCAGTCCAGATGCTTCATAACAGTCCCTATTATAATTTTCCAATGTCACTTCAAATCGTTTTAACACCACCATTATACCAACTGGGGCACACACAACCACAAATGTGTATATTCACATACACTTACCTTGTACTATACACAACACCCTCGAAAGTCTCAGTCACAACAACCATCTCATTATTCCCAATATAGTCCCTTCCCTCTTCTGCCCTTGTACATGCTGTCCCTTCTGTAGGAATAGCAGCCTCTTGAATAACTGCTACTCCCCCTTTAAATAATAACTGAAAAGGCATTTCTTCACTCTTTTAGCTTCACTTGTTTCCTCATCTATTATCTCATGATACCATAGTCTCATTTTGATTATTTTCTGTACTTTCTTCTCTTACAACAAAACTCTTACTGTTGCCCTTCAAATATTTCTGCTATAGCCCATGGAACAAAATAACTTGTATCCTTAATCTATCTTAAAATGGCCCATATGCTAGATTTTAACTGAAATCTGACTCTTTCCCACATCATATAACTTCTATCAGTGCTTTCAAAGGCAGCCACACTGTATACCTTTGAGTGGAGAGATGTGTGAGCAATCTAGATCTACAGCACTGCTTCCAATTATCTATGTAAAAAGATCCTGCTTTTCTGCCCTATCTATACTTATCTCTGTCATTTCCTGAACATGTCTTCATATCCCCATATTAATCAAAGACTTTGATACCTATGTCATAGTCTTCTCCACCTTGAGTCCAGCTGTCATCTAAGTGGTTTAAAAATCCATATGGATGATTTTATCCAAAACATTAGCCCCACAATTTGGTGACCTCTTCACCCATATTTGAATCATCCACTCTCATGGCCATACCTTGTAAAATTTTGTGTGTGTGTGTGAGGAAGATTGGCCCTGAGCTAACATCTGTTTCCAATTCTCCTCTTTTTGCTTGAGGAAGATTGTTGCTGAGCTAACATCTGTGGCAATCTTCCTCCATTTTGTATGTGGGATGCCACCACAGCATGGCTTGATGAGCAGTGCATAGGTCCGCACCTGGGATCTGAACCCACAAACCCCAGGCCCAGAGTGAGCAAACGGGACCACTATGCCACTGGGCTGGCCCCTTGTAACATTTTTTTAGACTATAACAGTTACTTCTGAAATTCTGAACTCAGCTACACACTGACAAAATCTTTCTGCAGTTTCTTTTTATTTAGTTGATTTTTTTTACTGAGGTAACGCTAGTTTATAACATTATGTAAATTTCAGGTGTACACCATTATATTTCAGTTTCTACGTAGACTACATCATGTTCACTAGCAAAAGCCTAATTACCATCCATCACTGTACAATGTGCCCTTTTATTCCTTTCTCTCTCCCCACTTCTTCTTTCCCCTCTGATAACCACCAATCTAATATCTATGTGTTTGTTTCTTGTTGTTATTGTTGTTGTTTTCATCTTCCAATTATGAGTGAAATCATATGGTATTTGATTTTCTGCAACTGACTTATTTCACTTAGCATAATACCCTCAAGGTCCATTCATGTTGTGACAAATGGAAAGATTTCATCCTTTTCAAGGCTGAGTAGTATTTCATTATGTGTGCATGTATATATATATAAAACATCTTCTTTATCCATTCATCCATTGATAGGCATTTATGTTGTTTCCAGGTCTTGGCTATTGTGAATAATACTACAATGAAAATAGAGGTGTAAATATCTTTACAAATTAGTGTTTTTGTGTTATTTGGATAAATATCCAAAATTGGAATAGCTGGATCATATGGTAGTTATATTTTTAATCTTCTGAGAAATCCCCAGACTGTTTTACATAGTGGCTGCACCAGTTTACCTTCCCAGCAGCAGTGTGTGAGAATTCACTTTTCTTCACATCCTCTCCAACACTTGTTATTTCTGGTCTTGTTAATTATAGCCATTCTGATACGCGTGAGGTCATACGTCATTGTGGTTTTAATTTGCATTTCCCTAATAACTAGTGATGTTCAACATTTTTTCATGTGCCTATTGGCAACCTGTATAACTTCTTTGGAAAAATGTCCATTCAGATTCTTTGCTTATTTTTTAATTTGATTTTTTTTCATTGTTAAGTTGTATGACTTCTTTATATATTTTGGACATTAATTCCTTAATAGATACATGAACCTTTATTTCATGAATCACACCATTCCTGCTCTTTTAATTTATAGAGACTTATAATTCCTTGATCTCTCAATTTTCTTACCTTAAGACATCTCTTCTTTTCTGATTTAGCCTAAATCCTATGAATTTTAAATTTCTTTTCCACCACATTCTCAATTTCTTTTATTTTTTATCCTGAAACATACCCACCCAGAAAAATTATCAGATTGATTGACATTACTTTTCACTTTTCACTGGTCGAAAGCCTAGAGTGGCTGAGTACTATCAGAGAAACTTCACATCGTCTGCCCTTCAACCACAGTTGAGTTTCATAGTACTATCTATCAATTCTTTCCTTTATCGTCACTTATCTCTCTTTCAGATCTTCTCCATAACAAATGGTCACATTTCTCCTCAAACTCTTCACTCACTTCCTGATCCCAGAATTCTCAAAAGCAAAACTTGCCTCTTATTTCAGGATTCCACCAAACTTAATCTCTGCTTTGCTGTTCACACATTTCTTTACTTCTTCACTCATCCTCATCTTTCTTCTAGTTTCAGAGGACGAGATTTTCCTCCAATATTTTAACACAGATATGTTTCATCTTCAGCTTTCTGCATTGCCATAATCCTTTATGAGAATCATATTTCTTTTTGTGTGTTCTTTTTTTCTCTCACTCTTTCTTAAACTCTTTCTACATGTACTTTTTTTTAAAAGATTTTATTCTTTTCCTCTTTCTCCCCAAAACCCCCAGGTACATAGTTGTATATTCTTCGTTGTGGGTCCTTCTAGTTGTGGCATGTGGGACGCTGCCTCAGCATGGTTTGATGAGCAGTGCCATGTCCACGCCCAGGATTCAAACCAACGAAACACTGGGCCACCTGCAGTGGAGCGCGCGAACTTAACCACTCGGCCATGCGGCCAGTCCCTCTACATGTACTTTTTTTCATCCTATTTATATCCTCAAGACGATCACTTTAAAAAATCACCTCCTTTGATACAAAATTACCACCTACCTCATCTGCAAGCTTTTTTCTTCTAAAAAGAGTAACGTAAACTTGCTGACTTTACTTCCTGACCCCCCCATTTACTGTTCAACACTTATTATTCAATCTGACTTGATCCTCATTTCCACTGAACTTGATTTTTCCTAATTACCAAACCAAAAATACTCTTTAAATTATGTCTTAGATTCTGTATTGTATTTGATATTACCAGACTTTCCTGAAATACTCACTCCTTCATATCTATGATACCAGACTCTTCTGGTTCTCCCTTTTTTCTTCTCTCTCCCTTTTTTTCTTTTGTGGGTTCCTTTGCTCATCCCTTAAATGTTGGTGTACCCAAGAGATTTCCCCACCTTGATCCCATTGAAATTACCACGATTCACTCTTTCTGATGTCATCCATTCTCTTGCTTTCAATTACTACCTATATGCTAATGGCTTCCAGTACAAGTATAGCCCAGGATTCGCTCTAAGTTTCACATTCATATATCAAAATCCTTCTTTCTTTCCAAGTTTTAGGTTCATATATGAATACATTGGTAGATATCTCAAATAAATACTGAAACAATGTATATTGTTATATATTTATTTCCTGTATATATTAAACGCTTACAATGTACCATGAATTGTGCTAGTCACTGGGTATATGATTCCTAATAAAATAGACTTCATTTGGCCCTCCTGGAAGTTACAGTCTATGTCTAAAATCAAACTCATCATCTTTTTCCATAAATCTGTTGCTTTTCTTGAATTTTTTCCCTTAAAGATATAGGTATAAAACTGGTTCCCTTCCCTTCCTTATTCCCCTCATTCAATGCAATCAGTCACAAACTCTTGCCATATAGAATGATTGTTTCATGATTTCTTAACCTTTTCTCTATCCCTTCTATCACTCTCCTCATTCAGTCTGTGGTTATCACTGGCCTGCTCTAATGCATCAGCCTCGTAATTCAGCTTCCTACTTTGCTTCTTGTATGAAGCAAATTCAGTGTCTAGCATACTGGCAAAATAGTGTATCAAAATGCAAATGTAGTTACGCTGCTCATCTGTTCAAAACCATTTTATTATTATTTTTTGACCAAAGGACAAATGTCAATCTCTCTGATATCACATTCAAAGTTCTTTAAAATCTAGCCCTGCTTAGCTTTCTGATCTTATCCCTCACCACCCTCTGTACTGAATTTTACATTATATCAGCCACATTTGTTAGTAGATCCCCATGTGCACACATTGTTTCTTACTTTGATATCTTTATAACTTGTGCTCTTCCGCATAGATAACAATTTGTCCAGAAAGCTTTCCCTGATCCTCCAAGTCTAACATTGTTCTTCCTTCTCTGTGCACCCATAGCACCATTCACATAACTCTATCCTTACATGTAATCATAATACATTATATTGATCTTTGGGTATGTCTGTTGTCCCAATAGGTGGTGAGGTGATTAAGGACAGAGACTGTAATCTATTCATCTTTGTTTCCCTAGAAACTAGCAGCGCTTAGCACATATTATTTAATAGATTATGGTTCAATAAATGAGTAAATGAATGCCGCTCATCTTTCATAATATTATCTTAATTCTCTGTTATATTACTTCCTTGAGTACATAAACCATGGCCTATTTATCTTTCTATTTCTATTTCTTAACCCAGTGACTGCTATATAACAGATACTCAGTGAGTGTTTGTTCCATGAAAAGTAGTGGATAAGCATCAAAAGCATTGCATAGCACCTCAAGGCAGGACAGGATATAGAACGGGAAAGAAGAGTTACCTCTGAAAAAAGAAAAAGTAAAACATTGACAAAAGGCAAACAATTCTAGTTTGAGATATTAATTAGAAGTCAGTATTTGATTATATTCTAAAAATAACTCCATTGTCCTTATTGTACAGAAGAGAGTTTAAATAAATCATGAAGATGTCTTCACTTAAAGCAAAGTTGTATTATAAAGTTGCTCTTTTGGGGGATCATTTTTAGATAAACTGATGCTTGCTAGGTATTTGATTTTCTATAAGAAAACACCGGCAGTTGCCACCGCTTGCAAAACAGACCTGTTCAATATTGTCAACACGTATGCACCCACCATGACAAACAACAATAAAGTTAATGACAAATTTTCACCGACCTTGATAAAAACTCATAGCAACAGTAGTCTCTTACAAGCTGATTGCTATGGGAAGCTTCAGTGCACATGGCTGTGATGATTCTGAAATCTAGAGGTGTGTTATTAGCTGCCACTGCACTGACAAACATAATAGCAATGTTCTGATTCTCAGCCCTGACTTTTCCAAACAGTAGCTAGTGATTGTCAGCACTGCATTTCTGGTGACCAAACAATTTATTTTAATCTGGGATGTACTTTTAAAAAGCAAAAGAAGAGAAGCATTTTATTTATTATATTGTTTTTTGAGCAAGTACTAACGAATTCAAATAAACACCAAGTGTTGCAAAGCCATCACATTATATTTTCTAAATGGCATTAGATACAAGAAATATATTGTAAACTATGAAGAAAACTGATGTAATTATTGGAAAATTGACTTGGGCATTGAAAGAACTGGATTCTAAAACAGAATCTACCATTATGTAGCTCTGTTGACACGGAACAAATCAGTTTGTATTTTTGAGCCTCATTTCTTTCCCTTGTACATGAAGAGTTGGGCCAATGGCTTTCTCAATTATATTTAAAATATCACATTTCCTAATTTTATGGAAAACTTGTAAAAAGTTATCTACTATCTTCTCACCAAGCTCCATTGTACTTGAAAACAGAGGATCAGGTGAAAAACAGATGGAGAGAAAAAATAAAGATAAATTGCCATCGTGAAACTTTTTAATGAAGCATTTAAATAATCAAAGGTATTTTTCATCCCCTCCTCAGGTCAAGGGAAGATCTGATCGTCATTACTTTTAATCCATGTGAACCAATAGGTTGCCTAGTCAAGAAGTGCAGCTATCACGGATAGGGATAGGCTTAAAAGGGAAATGTAGTGTTGCTACATCAGCACCATAGACAGCCTCAGGAAAAGAATTCTGAATCCTCTGTCACTTTGTTCTCTTTCAACCCTGTACCTTGTGCTTACCACATAGTAAGGAATTTGAGCTTTGTTCTAAGTGAGATGAAAAGCTATTAAAGAGTTTTAAGCATAAGTTTATAATTCCATTGGTTTAAACAATTGCTCTGATGTTGGGAGATAGGCGTATATGCTAACAGAATAAGTAGCTGGGACACTATTGAAGTGGGCCAGGTGAGAAGTGATAGTGGCTTAGATTAGGGTAGTTTCAGTGAGATGAAAAGAAGAGGACTAATTCTGAATATATTTTTTAAGATAGAATATGCTGTATATTCACAATTTATCTTATTGACCCCAAGCCCTTTTTATCTTTCTCTGATCTACCCTGCAGTTGGGACACTGACCATCCTGACTAAATCATCTGTGCTCTCTTTCCCAGTATCCTCCAGTTGGATTTGGCCAACAGGAGTTGCTGGCAGGAAATTGGAAGGTGTGGAGGTGTTTCTTGCCCCCACACTCCCTACTTCAAGCTTATATCTCTGAGAATACCTGCATTTCTCTATGACTATGGCTCCTTCCACCTCGGCTCTACTCCACCTTCTTAAATTATTAAAATAAATTTTAATTTTAATCACATAAAGTTTAGAAAGGCATATTTGTATCACATGAAGTAGGATAAGGGGAGGTGTAAAATTGTTGCCAAACACAAGGTTGGAGGAGGACAGATGGATCTTTACTGAAAAGGGATTTAGTTCAACAAGAATCTCTTGAGCCCCTCATGTTTCCAAAATAATAACAAGCCACATAGGGTCTTATTATTTATAGCTAAAATATTTACTAACACTTAATTATGGTCAGAAGTTAGGTCTAAGAAATCTTGGAAACGTTTACTCTACTTTTCCAAGGAATAGGAATACACTTATCAAGGACTCTTCATCACAATGTTACATGATTTAATCAGAAACCTCAGAGAAAACAGTATATGCATGTTATTGCTTAGTCTAACTACTGCTAGTTTGCCTGGTTCAGTCTTTGTTGAAACAAATTCTACCAGCCTTAATTTTTTGGACATTGTTACCCAAAATGACTCAGGTCTCCTAACCTTCTCATTTAACTAGTGATATTTGGTGTCGTGTGACAATTAATATTTACATAAAGAGAGCTAAGATGATAGTATAGGAGAGTAGTGAAAAAATTACGTACTAACAAGACTTTAAAGAGTTACTCAACTCCCAAATATTAAAAAAATGAATCCCCATACCTTAACTGATTTCTAAGCTTTCAATATAAACTTTGCCCTCAAATTAACATCCAGTTAGAAGCCCAGTCTAGCTTTGAAAGCCTGGACATTAACTGACTGCTCTGCATTATCCTGGGAAGTGGTCTTGTGGATTTGGTAAATGTCTGGAAATCAATTGATAGCCTATCACAGCTACTCCTCCTCTAATCCTGTCACTGCACAAAAGCAGAAAACCTACACCAAGTACCAGTCACCCTGACACCTACTGCCAAGTTCATTACTAGCAGCTTTCTGTATTTAATACATTCTTTTGTCAGTTACGGTTATAGGTACTTGGAGTGGAAATCATCATACATAGTATTTGCTCAGGGACCTGAGATTAAAATGTTTGTTGATTTTGTTTTATAAATACATCTCAAATTCTGTTACATTCATTAAAAGTGGCCAGTAGCTAGAGAATAATATGTGGCATTTTGAGATATTTTAAAACTTTAATCAGCAAAAAGTATTTGGCAGAGTAAATTTAAGGATTTATTTATTTATTTTTTTCTACTGCTTCAATCAAGAGATGTTTTTAAATTTGATACCAAAATATAAGTATAAATCTGCACAAAAATAAAATTCTCCTAGCTCAGACTATTGCTTTGTTGTTATTTGAGGTCTCAGCTGGCTTAATAATGGTTCTTTGGGGAAAAGCTCAATATTTTCCCAATTCAAGTCAAATAAGCTAACAAAGGCAATGCCATCAGAGGCTTCACTTCTTTTTTCTGCCCTTCAAATGTTGTGACTTTGCTTGGGCTTTTCTGAGATAATTAATGACAGGTGTGACTGGGAGAAGTAATTATAGGGAGTGACTGGAAGTTTAAGACTTTGGGGATGAAAGAGAATGATATGAACATGAAAGTTTTAGTGATGAAGTCAACTTCTGACAAGCACAACATGCTCATTATGGAAATTTTGAAATAGAGTAAAGTAAGTTTGAAATGGAAGAACATAATTTAATCATTAACCTCTTTACTGTGGAGAATAAAGGCATATCCTGTGTTGAAAGCATTTGTGATTTGGAAGGCTAATTATTTATACCTCTACAACTTTGTTCTATTTTGTGCCTGAGCTCCTTCTGCATTCCCATGGACTGCACAATTTTCTCTGGTATTGAGATGGCCTGGATGGTTACTCACATGGTCTAGAAATTCTAAATGGAACATTTAAATCATTTAATTTTATATCAGTCCTTTATAGGCATCAAATTATCTCATATAGAGAAGCCCTAAAGAGCGACAAAGAACACTTCCAAGCATCTGTTGACTTTCTTTTTAGTTGGCCCTTTGACAGCATTGAAAGTTTAATTATATTCTATAAATCTGGAGGGCAAAGATCATATTTTATATGCTGTAACTCAAATAGTATCTAGCTTTGTGCCTCACGAATAATAGCTTTAAAATGAATATATAGAACAAATAACTGGCAAGATCATAGGTTCCCTGGAAAAAGATTTAAGAAGGAATGGAGTGAGCATATCTGAGCATGAACTTTAGAAAAATAAGTGTTAATGATTTCAAAACAAAATTGTTTTATTTACTTTGAATTTGCCAAGGACAGAGTTACTTCTCACTTATTACTTTACTTAAAGTCATAAAACTGTGTGCGCTTCCATACTAACCATTTTCCACTGATGCAAATTGAGAACATAGAGCATCAAATTTAACTTTTCCCTAGAAATTATATATTTCCAGAAACAACAAAAAGTCTAGAAAGTAATAATACTTTAACAACAGTCTTTTTTCCGAGAGGAGTTGGGCAGGAACTAATTTTCAGACATTGAGCCTCAGTTCTTCATGTCATATCCCATTTCATAGCTAATGTCCAATCACTCTCATTTACCAGTCTATCTGATTATTCTTTTTTCTGGACATCTGTTGTTTATGCTGCCAGTGTCCATCCATCCTTTTCCTTGAATTAATAAGTAAAATCTTCTTTGGAAACTGAGAGGCTCCTCACTTTTAATCCACGTGGTTAGGTGGGGTTTTATTCCTTCAAAGCTTCAAAGCTTCAAAGGTAGAGAAAATGAATCAAGCCTGGCTAGTCAATCCATCACATTCCAATGTCTTCAGTTCTTGAACCAAGTATATAATCAAATCCAAGCCACTGTAACATGGTTTTGGAAATAGTGTGGGAAAATAACAGGCTGGACCCACAATAAACCAATACTGCTGACACTTCACAACTCATAACCAAGAAAAACTAAGTTCCGTTCACATCATTTGGACTCTGATTCCAGCTGTGCTTGAAATTAGAGCTACCCTAACCTTTTTCACTTTTATGAATCGTAAATTTCCACTTATTTCTTAATCTAAGCTGAATTGGATTTTCTGTCAGTTGGACCTGAGAGTGCCCTCACATTGTGTAGCTCAAAGGCAACATGGCATGTAGTTGTCTGTTTCTAACCACTGCCAACAACCAATGTGAGCTGCAGGCATGGCTAGATGGCTATGATGTTCTGCGTGAAGGATATCTCAGAGTAAAGCTCTATTGTCATGCCCCTTGTGAATAGAATCTGGAGACTGTATGTAATTTTGGCTGCCTGCCACAACTAGATCTAGAGGAGAAATAGCTTCTTTGCTTCAATGTTAACACTCCTCCAAAGGTAACAAATTTGTCTATTATCTTTGGCATAATGGATAGTCAGCAGCAAGTGAATTGTGGGTGGTCCCAAATGATAGTGGGTTTAGACATCCTAAGTTGGCTAAAAGTTGTAGGCTTTCCCAAAGTGTCAACTTATGAGCATTCAGCAAGAGGAGATTTAAACCCAGAGGAAAGAATGTAGAGCAAGTGACAGTCAATAACACCTCAAAACAGAATGGCCATGACCATGGATCACGTGGAATTCTAACAGAGAACATTTATTAATATCCATTGTTGGAGCAAGTAGAAAAGCAAGGCATGTCAACTTAAAACTTAGTCCTTAAAGCTTCCAGAAATCCACAGGTTTGTATATTCTTCAAGGTGAAATCAAGACTCCATCCCCAGAGAGTTCTACTAAGAAATACTACTTCCTTGAGGCCTAGAATAAACACTGAGAACAGAACCAGCGTGTAGTCCAGTCATCCAGCAATGAAATGCAGCCAGTGGCAGAGATTTGAAGGCATGAAGCACATTTTCAGAGAACTAGAAGTTCTTTGACTCTTATGTCCTAAGAGGTGGGTTAGACAAGAAAGTGGAGGATACAACTAACACATGGGTTTTAAAACTTGGAGCCTGGTGTTACTGAAAGACAAAGTTTGGTAAAACTCAAGTTCAAGAACAAGCCAATCTAAAAGAAAAATCAATACAAAAATTAGACACTAAAACCAAAGCTAGGTTTGCAATTACAGAAGAGCAAGAGGAACCACCAGGATGTATAAAGTTGGTAAAGCAGAACCAGTGGAAGGCAGATCCTTAGGTCTCTTAAATATGGGTGGAGAACATTTTATGGAGAATTTAAGACTGTTCTCATCCTTTAGAGCAGCTAGCAAGCTTATACAACTACCCTGAACTCTAGATCATTCCTTCTTTTGGATTAGACTTAGAATCACAGTAGTAATTTATCTCAGAACTCTCCTATATTTTGTAAAAAGTAAGTGTATCCGCAAGAAATGTAGAAGTGTAGGGAGAGATGTGTTTCCTGCAAAATGAGCCACCTAGTGACTCTCTGAAGGGTTAAGAGTTTATTAGAAGCACACCCATTGCTGTTCTTTTTTGTTGTTGTTGTTGTTTGTTTGTTTGTTTTAAAATTAATTAATTTATTTATTTTCGGATGTATGTCATATTTCGAATTCTGTGTAGATTACATCATGTTCACCACCCGAAAACTAATTATAGTCCATCCACTCACATGTGAGCCTAATCATCCCTTTTGCCCTCCCCCCTGCCCCCTTCCCCTATGGTAACCACCAATCCAATCTCCAATGCTATGCGTTTTTTTATCATTGTTTTTGTCTTCAACTTATGATTGAGGTCATATGGTATTTGACTTCCTCCCTCTGACTTATTTCACTCAGCATAATACCCTCAAGGTCCATCCATGTTGTCACAAAAGGCTGGATTTCATCATTTCTTATAGCTGAGTAGTATTCCATCATGTATAAATACCACATCTTCTTTATCCATTCGTCCCATGATGGGCACCTAGGTTTTCCATGTCTTGGCTATTGTGTATAATGCTGCAATGAACATAGGGGTGCAAGTATCTTTATGCCTTTGTGTTTTCAAGTTCTTTGGATAAATACCCAGCAGTGGGATAGCTGGATCATATGGTAGATCTATCCTTAATTTTCTGAGGATACCCTATACTGCTTTCCATAGAGGTTGCACAAGTTTGCACTCCCACCAGCAGCGAACAAGGGTTCCCTTCTCTCCACATCCTCTCCAACATTTGTTATTTCCTGTCTTGTTAATTATAGCCATTCTGACCAAAGTGAGGTGATACCTCATTGTAGTTTTGATTTGCATTTCTCTGGTGGCTAATGATGTTGAGCATCTTTTCATATGCCTGTTGGCCATCCATATATCTTCTTTGGAGAAATCTCTGTTCAGATCTTTTGCCTATTTTCTAATTGGATTGTTGTTTTTTCTGTTGTTGAGCTGTATGAGTTCTTGTATATTTTGGATATTAACCCCTTATCTGATATGTGGTTTGCAAATATCTTCTCCCAATTGTTAAGTTGTCTTTTCGTTTTGTTGATGGTTTCCTTTGCTATGCAGAAGCTTTTTAGCTTGGTGTACTCCAATTTGTTCATTTTTTCTTTTGTTTTCCTTGCCCAGTCAGACATGGGACTTGAAAATTTGATGCTCAGAATAATGTCAAAGAGCGTATTGCCTATGTTTTCTTCTAGAAGTCTCATGGTTTCGGGTCTTACATTCAAATCTTTAATACATTTTGAGTTGATTTCTGTGCGTGGTGTAAGGGAATGGTCTACTTTCATTCTTTTGCATGTGGCTGTCCAGTTTTCCTAACACCATTTATTGAAGAGACTCTCCTTTCTCCATCGTATGCTCTTGGCTTCCTTGTGGCATATTATCTGTCCATAAACATGTGAGTTTACTTCTGGGCTCTCAATTCTGTTCCATTGATCTGTGTGTCTGTTTTTGTGCCAGTGCCATGCTGTTTTGGTTACTATGGTGTTGTAGTATATTTTGAAATCAGGGAGTGTGATACCTCCAACTTTGTTCTTTTTTCCAGGAATCCTTTTGCTATTCGGGGTCTTTTATTGTTTCACATATAAATTTTAGGATTCTTTGTTCTCTTTCGGTGAAAGATGTTGTTGCAACTTGATAGGGATTGTGTTGAATCTATAGATTGCTTTAGGAAGTATGGACATTTTAATGATGTTAATTCTTCCAATCCAAGAGCACGGAATATCTTTCCATTTCTTTGTGTCTTCTTCGATTTCTTTCAACAATGTTTTATAGTTTTCCGTGTACAGATGTTTCACCTGTTTGGTTAAGTTTATTCCTAGGTATTTTATTGTTTTTGTTGCAATTGTAAATGCGATTGCATTCTTAATTTCTCTTTCTGCTACTTCGTTGTTAGTGTATAGAATTGCAACCAATTTTTGTAAGTTGATTTTGTATCCCACGCCTTGACTCTATTCCTTTATTTTTTCTAAAAGTTTTTTAGTTGAATCTTTACGATTTTCTAGATATAAAATCATGTCATCTGCAAAGAGTGACAATTTCACTTCTTCTTTTCCAGTGTGGGTCCCTTTTATTTCTTTTTCTTGCCTGATTGCTCTGGCTAGGACTTCCAATACTATGTTAAATAAGAGTGGTGGCAGTGGGCATCCTTCTCTGGTTCCTGTTCTTAGAGGGATAGCTTTCAGTTTTTCTCCATTGAGAGTGATATTTGTTGTGGGTTTGTCATATGTGGCATTTATTATGTTGAGCTTTTTTTCCTTCTATACCCATATTATTTAGAGTTTTTATCATAAATGGATACTGTATCTTGTCAAATGCTTTCTCTGCATCTATTGAGATGATCATGTGATTTTTATTCTTCATTTTGTTAATGTGGTGTATCACGTTAATAGATTTGCGGATGCTGAATCATCCCTGCATCCCTGGAATGCAACCCACTTGATCATGATGTATGATCTTTTTAATGTATTGTTGTATTTGATTTGCTAGTATTTTATTGAGGTTTTTTGCATCGATGTTCACCAGTGATATTGACCTGTAATTTTCTTTTTTGTGTTTTCCTTGTCTGGTTTTGGTATCTGGATAATGTTGGCTTCGTAGAAGGAGTTAGGAAGCCTCCCCTCCTCTTCAAATTTTTGGAAGAGTTTGAGAAGGACAGGTATTAAGTCTTTTTTGAATGTTTGGTAGAATTCACCAGGGAAGCCATCTGGTCCTGGACTTTTATTTTTGGGGAGGTTTTTGATTGCTGTTTCTATCTCCTTACCAGTGATCAGTCTATTCAAATTTTCTACTTCTTCTTGGTCTAGTTTTGGAAGGTTGTATGTTTCTAAGAATTTATCCATTTCTGCTAGATTATCCAATTTCTTGGAGTATAGCTTTTCATTCTATTCTCTTATTATCTTTTGTATTTCTAAGGTGTCCGTTGTAATCTCTCCTCTTTCGTTTTTGATTTTATTTATTTGAGCCTTCTCTCTTTTTTTCTTGGTGAGTCTAGCTAAGGGTTTGTCAATTTTGTTTATCTTTTCAAAGAACCAGCTCTTGGTTTCATTAATTTTTTCTATTGCTTTTTTAGTCTCTATTTTGTTTATTTCTGCTCTGATTTTTATTATTTCCTTCCTTCTGCTGATTTTGGGCTTCAGTTGTTGTTCTTTTTCCAGTACCTTTAGGTGCACTTTTAGATTGTCTATTTGGGATTCTTCTTCTTTGTTGAGGTAGGCCTGAATTGCTACAAACTTCCCTCATAGAACCGCTTTTGCTGTATCCCACCAATTTTGGCATGTCGTGTTTTCATTTTCATTTGTCTCCAGGAATTTTTTGATTTCTTCTTTGATTTCTTCATTGACCCAATTGTTGTTCAGTAGCATTTTGTTTAATCTCCACATTTTTGTGGCTTTTCTGCTTTTCTTCCTGTAGTTGATTTCCAGTTTCATACATTTGTGGTCAGAAAAGATGCTTGGTATTATTTCAATCTTGTTAAATTTATTGAGACTCATTTTGTGGCCTAATATGTGATCAATCCTGGAGACTGTTCCATGGGCATTTGAAAAGAATGTGTATTCTCTGGTTTCTGGATGGAATGTTCTGTATATATCTACTAAGTCCACCTGGTCTAATGTGTCCTTTAAGGCCAGTGTTTCCTTATTGAACTTCTGTTTGGTTGATCTATCCATTGGTGTAAGTGGAGTGTTAAAGTCCCCTACTATTATTGTGTTACTGTCTATTTCTCCTTTTATGTCTGTTAATAATTGCTTTATATATTTAGGAGCTTCTATGTTGGGTGCATAGATATTTACAAGTGTTATATTTTCTTGTTGGATTGTTCCCTTTATCATTATGTAATGCCTGTCTTTGTCTCTTATTACAGTTTTTGTTTTAAATTCTATTTTTTCTGATATAAGTATTGCTACCCCTGCTTTCTTCTCTTTGCCATTTGAGTGGAGTATCTTTTTCCATCCTTTCACTTTCCGTTTGTGAGTGTCTGTAGGTCTGAAGCGTGTCTTTTGTATGCAGCATATACATGGGTCTTGTTTTTTTAATCCAATTGGCCACCATATCGCATTTGATTGAAGCATTTAGTCCATTGACATTTAAAGTAACTATTGATAAGTATGTATTTATTGCCACTTTGTCACTTTCTTTTTTCTGGGTGTTTTAGTAGTTCTTCTCTTTTCCTTCCCATTTCTCTTGCTCTCTTCCCTTGTGGTTTGGTGGCTATCTTTAGTAATATGTTTGATTTCTTTTGTCTTACTTTTTTTTCTTGCTTGTTATAGATTTCTGATTTGTGATTACCATGAGTATCCTATTTAATATATTATGCATATAACAGTCTATATTGAGTAGATAGACTCCTTAGCTTGACCTCTTTCTAAAAGCTCTACTTTTTCACTCCCCTCCTCCCACATTATATGTTTTTCAAATCATATATAGTCTCTTGTTTAATGTGCGTGTATGCATTACTCGCTTATCATTGAAATAGGTGATTTTAGTACATTTGTCTTTTAACCTTCATATTACCTTCACAGGTAGTTGTTCTGCTGCCTTTACTATATTTTTACTTTACAAGTGATTTTATTGCCTGTTTTTTTTTTTGTTGTTGTTTTCTTTTTTTGATAATATCTTTTTTATCTCTACTTGTGGTCATTGCTTTCCCACTTAAATAAGTCCCTTCAGCATTTCTTGCAGAACTGGTTCCTTGGTGATAAACTCCTTTAATTTTTGCTTGTCTGGGAAGCTCTTTATCTCTCCTTCTGTTCTGAATGACAATCCTGAGGGATAAAGTATTCTTGGCTGTAGTTTTTTTCCTTTTAGCACTTTAAATATGTTGTGCCATTCTCTTCTCACCTGTAGGGTCTCAGCTGAGAAGTCTGCTGACAGCCTGATGGACTTCCCTTTATATGTCACTTGTGGCCTTTCTCTTGCTGCTTTTAGGATTCTCTCTTTCTCTTTAATTTGTGACATTTTTATTATAATATGTCTTGGTGTTGGCCTCTCTGGGCTTATCATGTTTGGAGCTCTGTGTACTCCCTGAACTTGGATGTCTGTTTCCTTACTCAGGTTAGGAAGATTTTCCTCTATTATTCAGACAAATAATTTTTCTGCCCCTTTGTCTCTCTCTTCTCCTTCTGGGACCCCTATAATCTGAATGTTAGCACGCTTGATATTGTCCCAGAGTTCCCTTAGACTGTTCTCATTCTGTCTGATTCTTTTTTCTCTTTTCTGTTCTGCTTGGCTGATTGCCTCTCGTCTTTCGTCTAGCTCACTGATCCATTCTTCTGCTTCCTCTGCTCTGCTATTGATTCCCTCTAGTGAATTTTGAGTATTGTATTCTTCATTTCTGATTGCTTTTATTTTATATCTTCCAGTTCTTTGCTGATGTGCTTACTGTGTTCATCTATTCTTCTCTGCATATTTGTCAGCATCCCCATGATATTTTCTTTAAAGTCTTTGTCAAATAGGTTGCTAGTTTGTATTTCACTTAATATTTTTTCTGGGGTTTTGTCCTGTTCCCTAGCTTAGAAAGTATTCCTTTGTCTCCTCATTATGTCTCTTTCTCTGTGCTATTTTCTTTGTATTAGGTGAGTTGGCTATGTCTCCTGATCTTGGAGAAGTGGTCTTATGTATGCTGTGCTTTATGAGGCCCAGCAGTGTGCTTCCCTCTCATCACCAGTCCGTAAGAACCAAGAGTGACCCTTTTGTGGGCTACTTGTGTCCTTCTGGTGTGGCAGGGTTGCTCCCACTGCAGGTACCCAGGGAATCTGATCTTTCCTTCCCTGGCCAGCTGTTTGTAAATCTGGTTTGGAGAACCTCAGCACTTTTGGCTACAAAGTTTATCAGCACACTCCTATTGCAGTTTTCCTCTTAATTGGGTTGGTACCCAGTGTAGCTGGTTGCTAGGCTCAGGGGCATACAGTTGTGATAGGCCTGAGGCCAACAAGGCTGTTGTCAGTTCTCTTAGGAGTGCAGCTGAGTGGGGCTGGCCCTTGGCATGGGGGCACTCAATTGTTTCAGGCTTTGGAAGGTGGGGCTGATCCTTTTTATGGCTATTTGTGAAGCACAGGTCTTCTGCCACTGACATGCTTCACCCCCCACAGGACCACATACATAGTCCTGGTCCGTGCACACTTCTCAACCCCCTGGAACATACACCAACTCCACATTGCAGAAGCCCCCACCTCCCACCTCTCCACCAATGCCCCACACAGTTCACCTGGTCCTCACACAGGCCCTGTCCCACAGAGGAAGGCACCCTTGCCTGCCCTTAGAGGATCAAGGCACCCAGCAATGTAGGCTGAAAAGTAGCCTGAGGGCTTGCTGTTAGGTGGGGCTTGTCCCTAGGGTGGGTTGCCTGCCCTGGCTGAACTGGATTAAATCTGTGCTCTAGTGTGTGTGGCAGACCCCTGAGCAAACAGGCCAAGGGATGAACCTCAATGGCCCCCACCGGGGTTTGTATCAGCATGCCTGGACCAACTCAGAACAATGGCCCCCAGCGATGTCTTAGTCTCTGGAGAGGTCCCTCCTCTCACCAAGATGCCCCCAAAGCCCACCAGGTGAGTCTCGTTTCACCAAAGGACTATCAGCCTTCTCTCTGGTGATTTTAGGTTGCTACAATGAGTGAGTTTGTGCATGGGCCCTTTAAGACACAAGTCTTTTCGACTTTCGGCTGATAGCTTTTCTGGGGGTATCCTTGCTGCAATTAATAGTCAGCCAAGCCAGACACTAAGACCCCCTCTCACTTGGGCTGAGTCTGAAAGATGCTTATAGCAGTATCGCCCCTGCTCTGGACCTCACTCCTCCAGGGAGGGCTCCGTACCTTAGGATGGCTACCGCCTGGCCAGCTGAGAAGCTGCGCTGCTCCCAAAGGTGGCTTTTTTCCTCTCCAGAAGGAATTACTGCCTCTTCTGCCTTCGTCAGGACTGTCCCTTGTTGTGAGGATTATTTTTATCCAGTTTTCAGTTTTCAATCTGGGGTAATTCTTCCAAAAATTGTTGTAACCTGATGTGTTTGTGGGAGGAGACAATTCAACGTCTACTCACACCGCCATCTTGACGAGATCTCCCCCATTGCTGTTCTATGTTGCTTATTTGCTAGTGTTGTGATTGCTTTCAGAAATATTTCATTCATGTCTTCTGTTAGTAGTGCATGGTGAAATGGAAAAAATGCGAGCAATATAGTTGGTTGTCACATAGCTGAATGTATTGAATTTAATGGAGAGTGCAGGATTCTGAGATGATGTTCTTCTTACATTTTAGTGTTCAAATGTCCTTCTTTTTTAAAGAATAATAATGATAGGAAATTGTAGTTGCGAAAATAGTCCTTGCTGTACAAAATAAAATCTGATAACCCTGTATTGGTTTCCCACTCCTACACACACACACACTCACACACACCCACAAAACACAAACATATACACTGTAAAGTTCAAATATATTCTGGAAAACTCAATGGTGTGACAGAAAAAAAGAATTCAAAACTGGGGAATTGAATTATTCTATGTGAAGTTGGCAATAATGTTTTGAAGTAGAATTGCCAGTCATCTAGGAGCTCAGAAACAATTGTTTGAAACAGATTCCTCCAAAGTGGGTGAAATATATCTTTGCTGATCCCAAGATGATGAGATAATATACATTGATGCCAGTGTTGCATAAGCAATACATCCAATTGTCAGGCTGTGACTACACTCACAAAGTTATTGATGACCTTTCATCACGATTTTCTAACTTTGTTTTGCTCTACCACTCCTGAGTTATAAGCTCATCAATAACTCATTGGAAAAATGATATGTAGAGAGTCAGTAAATAAATGATGTATCTCTACTCAGTCTTGTTGGTAAGCAGCAAGGTCTCTATATACTACTTTTGACATAAATTTACAGGCCCTGTTGAGCACCCTCTTTTTATAAACATTATTTCAGTACCACATACAGCAGCCTTTGATTTACTAATTTTTTTTAAGGTATAACAGTTTGAGAATTGACAAAATGAACATAAAAACTATTAAATATAATTTCTGGTACAATAGAATTTTATTTTCATTTATCAATTCCAATTAGTAAGTGATATTAATCCAAAACGTTCTATGTAGACTATGTCTAAATGTGTGGAAGAAATGGGAAAAAATCAATTAAATTTTCCTTAGCTAGATATTTTTGATTTGTGTAGAGATAGCTCATGTGCATTATACTTGCAATATTCAGTGATTTTACTATAAAAGTTGAAAAAGCACATTTTGAAATTTGTTTTTTGACATCTTATAGTGCTAGAGAATAAAGAAGTGCTCAGAAAATTATGAAAGTATGTCAAAAGGACATAGGAATGACATTGAAGGAGATCCCAAAGCCAAATCTGGGCAATTTGAGAAGGAAAAATGCTGAAAATAAATACTGATTGTAATGGATTATAATCCTTAGAATAACATAAATATCCTTAAATCCAGTTGAGATAAGTGGATAGATAGGTAGATAGATAGATGATAGATAAATAAGAGACAGTGCTTCCTTTCAGTAGAATTCTGATTTACAAATGTAGGAAAAAAATGATGTAAACAGAAAATCACTATTTGGTAAATACACATCATCTATAGTGATGATTTTGAATTTATGATTTAGAATCATCAATAGATCTAAAATTAGTGGGTAAAAGAAAAGTGAGAAACAAATATTTGCATAGTTTCAAAGCATCTCTTCACAAAATACTTGTTAATTACAACAGGAAATTAAGTTTACAGTACAGAAACCTGGCAGACACCACCTGAACCAAGTGGTCAAGGTTAACATTACCAGTAATGGGACATATTGGTATTATGAAGCACTGAGATATGAAACAGTGAGAAAGAGTAAACATCACTTCTAGCTGTATTATGGCCAAAAAAATGCAGATTATGATTTTCCTCATGAGAAAATCTTAGACTAGCGAAAATTGAGGGACATTCAAAAAACTATATTTCTATTACTCTTTAAATGTGAGAATGTCATAAAGGCAAAGACAAGAAATGTCACAGATTGGAGGAGACTAAAGTGACAACCACTAAAGGCAATATGTGACACAGATTAGATCTTGCAGTAGGACATTTTTGGAACAGTTGGAGAAGTCTGAATAAGATCTATAGATTAGTTAAGAGTATTGTATCAATATTAACTTCCTGGTTTTGACAACTGTCCTGTGGTTGTATAAGATTTAACATTTGGAGAAGCTGGGTGAAGAGTACACAGCTGAGCAATCATGTTCAGCTGGGGCGTGCCAGACCCTGCCTATTCCCCAGCCTCAGACGCCGTCCTCTCAACCCAGCTGAGGCCAATTAATCCTGATGTACACGTTCCCTCAGGCCACATCTTTAGAACTAAACCTTATTTTAGACAAGAAGATGATAAGAACTCTCAATCGGTACAACTGGTTTTAGCAACATATCAACAACTAGCAACTGCTAGTCCTGTTCTAATACTGCACTCTAGTTCTGGTGAGAAGGCTGAACCTTGTTCCGCTAACTCCAGGGGATGATTTTAGTTCTTCAGTCCTTTTGGCACTTTAGTCCTACCTTCCTCTTGCACTGATACCTATTTCGTAATGATAGACTTCCCAAATTCCAAATACTTGCCATGATGTTTGGGCAGATCTTATCCCTCTGATAGTCCCATCACCTATGTAATCTCCATTGCTTCACATTAACCCTCGCTGCAAACCAGCTCCTTGTCTACATTCTGTGTTAGTCCTTATCTATCTTTCAGAATCTATGGATGCTTGCCATCATAAACTTCCTGCAACTACATCTATTTCCCCAGGTCATTCCTCATTCCAGTAAGTAGGCTTGCTATGGCTACATTGGGTACCCAGCCAAGTTTTAGTCCTTGACTCACTGCCTTTACACGGTGCTATGGTTCTTCTCACACGGAAAAAGTGTCCCTAACAATCTAGACGTGCAACTTCCACAAGAAGACACAACTCATCATGTCTACCCATGAGGAACCATCCTGACAGGCAGTGGGGATGGATTGTGTGCCTACAACTGTTAACATTATTTTTCATAACCTCATTGTGAAACAGAGCTGCTGTCAGAACAGGAACTAGAATTAGATAACTCAGGAAACAGAATCAGGAGCAGAAGGTGATTATTCTTCTTTTTGTCCTCAAAGAAAGGTCTATATTTTATGTTTTCTATAAAGAAATTGTATTCAGTGATGAATTCAACCTTCTCTGTTTGGACTAATTGGGAACAACTTGAAGGGTCATAGCACACAGTAATTTGTTCTTTTTCTGAGTTGTAGACTTTAGGATGCACATAAACTGAATCGACTCCCCATTCCCTGCATCTCAGCATGATTTTTATTGTGTTCCAATACACAGTGAGTATGCAGCGACTCTCATTAAGGATGTGAGGGGTAACATGTTGCTCAGAGACACTTTATTGCAATTTAGAGACTTAATTATTTGTTCTAGAGGTATTTTGGAAATTAGAAAGTTGAGATTTTCTCATTATACATGTCTTATGAACAGCAAGAGCCTTATGCTTTGTTGTATTTTACTTTTTGTTATTTCCACATATTGGTATTTTTTAAAAATTAAATGTATCCAGGGTAAGAGGTCAATAATCTGAGAGGTCAATAATCTATGCTGCTGCACTGTTCAAAAGAGTAGCCCCCAGCTATGTATGGCTATTTAAATTAAAATTTAAACTAAGTAAAATTATGAATTCAATTCCTCAGCTGCACTAGCCACATTTCAAATACTCAATAGCTACATATTGTCAGTGTGTTTCCACGATTGGGAAAGTTCTACCAGACAACACTATAAATCTAGAGCAGAAAGAATAGCAGGGTTTTTTGATGGTAATAAGTATGAGATAGTTGATGATGTCAAAAAGAAAGGGCTAACTCTCAAAAGACTTTGGTAGCACCATAATGAGAAGCAGGAGAGGCTATAGAATGCTAAATCCCTACTTTTTCCCTGATAAAAATATTTCATGCCTTCATAAATTATACTAAATTTCTACATAATGTCATATACTACTATGAAATGACTTTCTCTGTAATGGTACAAGTCAAATCATGTCTTTTGCTAGAAGTTTTAAGCATCTAATCACAATTTTTTCCTGATTCATTAGCAGCTTACCGTAGCTTGAAAATTTAAGGTGCCTATCTTACAAAATCACAGTATAACGTGTAATGCCCCATTTAGAAAAATATTTCTAGATCCTGTTCAATACAAATGTGTATAGGTCAATCTTTAAATCTTTTCAAGAGTTGAATCCCATATAGCATTGAATTAAATCAGATCTAAAAGTAGTAGCTATAATAATAATATCTATTCAGATGATCTCAATCTGTAGAAAGAGAATTTATTTTACACATGTAGCTTAAAATATTAAACATTGAACATAAAAAGTGAAGAAATTAAAATAAATGTAAAGCTAGAAGTTTTAAAAATATATATGTATAGTCATGCCATGGTTTTACTGGAGAAATATCATTTTGGTTCTTTGATACCTAATTTCAGTTTTGCAAAACAAATATGCTGGACAATCTCTTGGGCTGAGAATCACAGAGGTGAATAACAAACAGCAATGTCCTTTAAGAAGCTCACAGTCTGTTGAGACAGGCATAGAAAAGTTAGATGTTTAGTACAATTTAGCCTGTTCAGTGACACTGCTAGATCATCTATGGAATTCTGTCTGACTACATAGTCTAGCAGTTTGCATATTTTGACTAGCTGCATTTGTCAAGTTATGCTAAGAATTGACCTATCCACCTAATATGTCATGTCTTAGTTATAGATATGTAATTGTTAAAGAAGAAAATGATGATAGAATTTTCGTACAGCTTTATGCTCTAACTTCCAAAATCTACATTTCTTTACCATTGCAATGGTACCTTTTTATAAGCAGAGTACTTTTAAAGGAGAATTTTTTTTTTATTTCTCTTATGTTATGCCTGAGGAAACCTTCACTGCCTCATCTGCCTAGGATAGATTCTCCTGTCTGTCTCCTTTCTTGTACTTCTCACAATTATAGTTAACACTTTTACAAAGTTAGGAATTTATTAATGTTTGCTTTCTACTTTGAAAAGTGGTCCTTGGGAGCACAAACCTCATTTGTGGAAGAAACAGCAGAATATTTAACTAAGAGTGTTATGTAGAAAGTGGAAATAAATAATAAGAAAATAGCAAAAAGACCACAACTGAGATTCTAGGTTCGAGATTCACTTAGTCAGAGTGATATGTGTAGCCTTGAAAATATATGACTGCATGCAGGGAGTGAAAAGAGATGATGAAAAGACAAATGCTGGAGGCGTGGGTGACAGCCACATTTAAGGAATGGGGAAAGGAAAAAAAATGAAAGAAAGAAGTAGAAGCAGGGGCTAGAGAGGTAAGAGAATCGGAAAATGTGGAGTCATGGAAGGCAAGGAAAAAGTAGTTCAAGGAATGGAGGCTTAATGACATCACATGTTATAGACAGGCCAAGTAGCACTGAAAAAAGGTCATTAAATTTGAAGGTTCTGGGTGAATTTGAGAAATTCATTTCAATATATAAGCGGGAATTTAACCACTTAGAGTGAAACTGATAAGGGGATGGATTGTCCAAAGCAGCAGTTTTGTAGTATATACATATTAAAGAATTTGGGCAGTAAATGGAAACAAACATTAGAGTATTTTACTGTTTAGTAAGAAATTAGATCAAAGATTCTAAGAGTCAGATCAGTGGACTGAATACATCAATCTCGCTGTGGACAAGGATGGGGATGGTGGTAATGAGGTTTACAGTTTCTCTCAAAGATCAGAGGAATGATATTCATTTCCCTTGTTTCATGATCTTTCTGGAGACAGAGGAAACTCTGAACTTTGTGAGTTGAGTTATTTCTACATTAATGAATAACATATTACGTATGTGCCAGGGGTAAATAAAAATTCTAACATTCTGCACACCTATATTTAACTATAAAAAATATATAATGCAATAGAAAATAAAAGTTTGAAATTTATTAGTAAGAATAGTCTTCTTTTCCCCAAGCAAAGATTATAGAAAAATCTAATAAATTATCTGATAAATGTTTCCAAGGTAAAAATGACTACTTAGATTCAACTATGTACATTTTAAAAGTACACCTATGCCCAAAACGTTTTTAAAGTTAAAACAAAAGTATATTTTCTATACTCAATAGACGTTAAGCATTCATTTGAGTATTTATTGCAAGCTTACTTAGTGCCAGGCATTGTTCTAGGTTCTTGGAATATGTAAGTGAACAAAAACCAAGATTCCTGCCCTTATGCAGCTCCCTTCCAAGGAAAGACAGTCAATCCGCAAACATAATAAATAAGCAATTATATATTGAATTAGAAGGTAATGGAAGCCACGGAATAAAAAAATAATTAGAGCAGTTTATGGAAGATGAGGAGAGGAAGGCAGAGTGGTCAGGGTAGGTCTCATGGGAAGACCAAGACTTAAAGGAGGAAGACTGCCAAGAGGATACCTGGGGAAGAGGATTGCAAATAAAGGAAACGAAAGCCTTGTGATGTTTGGGAAACAGCAAGAAGGCCGGTGTGGTAGAAGCAGAGAACAAGGAGAGAATGGGAAGAGGGCGTAGGAGGTCAGAAAGGTTCTGGGGAGTAGAGGAGTATCATCTAAACCTTTGAAGGCCATTACAAGGACTTTGGCTTTTATCACAAAGATAATTGAGTCTCTCTCTTTCACTGTTTCCTATCACAGCCCTGAAAGTTGGGTTGGGGATCCATCAAGTTTGGGTTTAGTGGCTATATTTATGTATGCTCCAATCAGTTCTGCATCTAAGAATGGAATTCAGGAATATTCCTACTCCTACTGTGGTGACTCAGTTGGCTCATGACGCTTTTCAAAGAAGAGAGTATCATAATATGAAAGTGTCCTATGGCACCAGGAGGTGAGAGACAAGAGTTGAAATATAAACAGCTATAAATTAATCTGTGAAAGTTAGTCTTACAGCTCATCTATGAAAGAAACTTAGTAGACGTTTTCTCAAACTTGAAAACAATCTTAAAAATTTACATGCCATTACCAATAAACAGTTGTGAAGCTGAAAGTAAAAAATTAAATTAATAATAAAAAAAATTCCACCACAAAAGAGGAAAGACTAAATTATCTTTTTAGCCACTCTATAGAACATGGAGTATAAAATTGTCATATGAAGAGATAAAAGAATATGCAGCAAAAAATATAGAAAAAGTTGTAAAGCAGTTAAGAAAAACGTAGTTTTTCTGATTTCGTGATATTTGTGGTATTGTCAGATTTTTTTAGGTTTATAAGTTTGCTGTATTCTTTTCATTTATATCAACTCCTGAAGACAAATTTATATTACTTTTCTTTAAAGAATGCACCATATTTTATAAGCTTCAATCTTCAAAACCCTGCATCTGTTCTTGCTCTGAATAAAATGGAGAACATTTCAAGATTTTGAGCTGAGGAGTGGAGATAAATGGAAAGGGCACAAGGGAGCAAGGAGGACCTCAGGAGAGCTCTCACAGTGAGGAGCCAGAGGCAAGAGAAAGGAGGAAGCAGCAAAGACTTAGGAGCCACCACAAAGAGAAGAGGAAAAGCAGGAGTGGGTTTAGACTGGAACCAAAGTGAGGAAAATGCATAAAGTAGGAAGTGAGCAACTGTGTCCACTAATGGATTTAATTTCAAATGAATCTACAACTTGGTGTTTCTTTTTTTATTTCAGAATATTTCTGACAGACAAATAAAATGTCTTATGTTTAAATTTATTTAAAATTTTCTCAAGGTTTTCTTTTTCATAGTTTCCCTCACTGCTTTCAAAATCATCTTGTGGGTTGACATGTATGTTTCCCTCATTCAGCTATGAGCTCCTTGAAGAGAAAGACATGGTGTCTTCATTTTGTAAACTCAGCATAAAGTTTGATGCCTGGAACATCATAGCTGTTGATTCAAAGTTCAGTGAGAGATTAAAGGGACAAACAAAGGACAAATGTCAGGTTTCCTGTTTCAGTGGAAGGTCTATCCTGAAATGATATGGTCTCTGGAAATAACAATTCACACTTTACCAATTTCAGAAGTCAGGAGCTGGGAACACTAGACAGTGAACCATCCACTGAACATGCCCACAAATGCATTCATGGAAACAGCTCTTTATGCCTATTGATGGTTAATTTTGTGAGTTCTTTGAGTTAAGGGTAGGGGAATACAAAGTTGGTCAGCAAGTAGCCTTAGATGGTTAAAGAAACATACTTTTCCTTGAAGTTCCTTTGCATCTTAGATATAGACTTTCTGTTCCCCTATTTTAAAAACGGGGAAGGAGTGTTACTTGAAGAAGGTTGAAGGCCCTTAAAGTTAGCTTTTATCCTGTGAGTTTTCTCATCTCCTCCAGTTCCATTGGTTGCTTTCTTGACTTTTTCCTCCTGAAGCTACCCTTTTGGCTGCATATTCCATTTCCCCATATTTCAAGGTCACCTTTCTTATATTTCTCTTCAAAGGTATTTTTTTTTACTTCAATTTCAAACACCATCCACAATTGCTTACTTCTATGATTTACTGAAAGAGTATGTCTTCTGAGGACTAACAGAATTGTAATCTTCATATTATACAGATGCTAGTGGATTACACACAGAATTTTAAATGTAGTTTATAGATTACTTTATCTCATTCCTGAGTTGCATGGCTTACTCACTATTGATGTCTAGAATTGTATATATCATATCCCTGCATAACTATAGTGTGATTTAATTAATAGTTTGCAGGAGGTCATGTATTACGTCTTGTTCCTTATTTTCAGGAGTCCTCAATGCTGGCCATGAATATGCAGCCATTTAATCATAAATTCACAGCTTTCCAGTTATTACCTGTGTGACCCTGGCAAATTATTTAACCTCTATGCAGTTTAGATTCTAAGCTGAACAATAAATATGAACTCGGGTAAGCAGGTAATTTATTTTCCAAACAGAGACACTTTGTGAATGGTAGAGAATGATAATAATAATTTTGCTTTAGAAAAACAAGCATAAACCTGGATCAGTCAAGCAAATCTAGGACGTATGGTCACCCTACTAAAAATAGTACCTAATATTATTAAATGAGAAAATACATGGAAAACATGTAGACTTAAGACTTAGGACTGTAGGTGCTTAATAAGTGTTACATTATTGTTATTAATATTTATATATATATTACTATTGACCTTGGAAAACCCTTGAGCCATCTTGGATCTATACCAGATGTCAACCTACCAAGACAATTAGACCATGCAGGACAGTGTCGTTGTTATCCCATTTTTGCTTCTTTTACATTTTCTTTTGATAGCATAATCCAAAGTTAAACCATTCTCACCATCAGTACATTTCTATAATCAGGATGCAATAAAGGAAATATTTTGCTGAACTGAACATGTGTCTGGTAGAATTCCATCCTCAGCAGAGATTTAGAAGAGAAGATCAATTTTTTGAAAGAGCCCTGAAGGATTATTTTGAAACTGTTCTCAGTCTCTCATTTTAAAGGCAGAATCATTTCGATCCCTTTAATTTCTCCTCATAAGTATAATTTCCCAGCTCTTTCACTTATGTGGCTCTCCAAAGAATCCTACACGAAGTTTGTTAAACTCCTGAAGAAGCTTCAAATGGGAGATTCTTCTCTAATAAAGATAAAGTATTGAATATAGCAAGAGGATAACAATGAAGTGGCTGAATGCTAATTTGACATTCTACTAAAACATTTTTATGTGTATATTTAGTATTGTGCTTGATTTGTTACTTTCTACCAAAATAAGCAGCCTCTGTCTCCTAGGAGCTTACAACAAAAAAAAATACAGACTTCTTCAGGTCATTAAGACCTCTGTGGTGGTGTAGATGCTAGACTGAGAGTTCCAAAAGGACCAAGACCTTGTTTGTTTTTATTGCCAGTGTCTAAAAAGCTCCTAGCAGAGGGCTTGGCACATCATAGACAGCTAGTAAATATTTGCTGAACAGATGAATTAGTGGATGAACAAATGAATAAATGAAGACAGACACAGATGAGAGAATACTAAATAAACGTTGTGACTCACATATTAAAGTTATGTACAAATAAAAATATCAGATGCTAACATCTATTTATCCATTTATTCAGGGAACATATATTGAACATCTCTTTTGCTAGATACTAAGAATATTAAAAAAAAGGTACAGTCATTGCTTACGTATAAACATACATAGAGAAAAACATTATAGATTAAAATTTTAACAAATAATCTCAACATGCATTAAAATAGTGACACAACAAAAACGGTAAAGACTATCTCACAAATGCAAAGACGATTTAACAAGAAATTTTTTTTGTTCATTATATTGCTAATTGAAAGAAAAAAGTCATATAATCATAGGAATAGGTGACAAAAAATCTTTTGGTAATATCCAAATATTTCTGGCGTTCGTGTTGGCAAATATCAGAATAGAAAATACTCTTAACTCAAAAAATATAAATTAGAAATAACTATAGAGGTTGTTCTAGAAGGCTGAATCATTAGAGAGTCTCATTCAAGTAAGAAACAAGTCCTCTGTATTACCCTCTCTTTCTAGGCTAGAAGTTGTAAATTAAAAAAGAAAAAAAAAAAGAAACAATGAACAAACAAGAGTATAGATACAGGAGAGGAAGAAACAAAATGATAATTAGCGTGTGTGTGTCTGTGTATGAAAAACTATGCAAAGATGTTCATCAAACTCTCAATAATGACTATCTTGAGTGTAGGTGAAATTGCAGGAATGAGAAATTGCTTTCTCATTATTCTATTTACAATTCTGTATTTGGCATGATGGAGCTGGAGTCCATCTATATCTATACCTATATCTATATCTATACCTATATCTATATCTATATCTATATCTATATCTATATCTATATCTATATCTATCTATACATACATTCCCTGCCCTCATGGAGCTTCATTGAGGAAAAGAGACATAGCTATGACCAAATAATTGCCTCGTAATCCATAGCATAATAGAACCCCTTCCCTGACTTAAAGAAACAGAGGAGGGTAACCAAAAAGGTTTCAGGGCGGACTTTGGGGAGCCATAGTAGTGAGAAAAAGAGAAATGCTTTCAAGGCAGTGAAAGTAATGAGTGTGAGATTAAGGAATATAAAAACGTAATTTATTCCATGACAGCAAATTACTCCAGGCAGCTAAGAGCATAGGGTGTAGTGGAAGAGGAAAAAGGAGGGGACGGCAGCGTGTTGAGAAAGAGGGATTTGACTAGACTGTAAAACTTGCTTACCCTGTCAAGGACTTGAGGTTTAATTTCATACCAGTGGTAACCATATATTTTCATTCATGTGCACTCAAATAAACTAGTAAAAACTATGTGTCCCTTGCAATATGTACATGTATGCTACTCACTATATATGCTATAAAAAATAGATATTATGTTTAAAAGCTATATACCTGTTTTATATTTCCAAATTGACATCAAAACTATTTTATCATAACTTTAAATAGTTGCAAAAGAAAAATTTCTGGCATATTATATACGTGCTTTAGTTATATTTGCAAATCTTTGAGCTTCAGAGTGGCTCATTTAATTTAAGGAAAATATCCTCCATGTAAACTAAATGACAAAAGTCCTCTCATTAAACTCATCATGCATATCAGAATTTCTTTTGGATAAATCGTGGCTTCATTTTCAATTCTCATGAGCATACTGACTTCTGAATTTTGCTTCTAAGATAAGTAAGTGGGTATTTAGGCAGATAGGGAGGTGTGTAGGTAGATAGACAAATAATCAGACAGACAGATGGATTACAAAATGGAGCCTTGACAAAAATAAATTACCGGTTAAAATAAGATATGACCCCCTTCAAAACTTCTTGATGAAGCCCTTTTGGTTTGTTCCTAGAAAAATCATTCTCAGAAACTATATCTTATTGAAATATCCCTTTGTTTATAACCCTGGAGATTTTCGTACTTGGGGAATGTGCAAAATTTTATCCAGGAGAGATGAAAAACATGGACAAGGGTAATTATGAAAGGAGTGTTGAGAAAGGAGGATCTGTGAACAGCAAGATCATTCTCAGGAAGACTTGTTTTAGGAGAAAATATACATGGAAATTGAAGATATGGAAATGTCTTTCATTAAAACCATCTATGACCTTATATCGCCTACAAAGTCTTCCTGTAGCCAAGTACAAGTGTCTCAGTTTATAGACTATTTCCACTGACAAGAAAGAGCCATTGTGCATTTTTAAATATAGAAATGACCTGATGATAGTTGTGTTTTAGAAAGATATCCAACTATCTCATCACCATTGTGTTCCAAGTGCCTAAAATTGTGATAGAAACTATAAAGTTATCAATAAGTGTTTATAAATAGATATCGATAAAGTAATCAATAAATGAACTAATAAACAATAAAGTTAACTAGGAACTATGGAGAACAGAAAAAATGTGTAACCTATTCTTAGAACTCCCCCAGCCACTGTCTTACTTGTCTAATTAGATTATCTCTACCTTCCTGTGAAGTTTTGCCTTTTTTGAAAAAATTTTGCTCAAATTATGCTGTTTCTTCCATACTTCTCTGTAAGTCTATTGTGTCTCACGAATATCTCTGTCAAATAATTGATGACATTGCACTGTAATCCTTGACTTATATTTTGCTTTTTCTTTTCTTTTATAACATGAACTACTCTGGCCAATGTATCCTCAGTGTCTAAGATATAGTAGGTGTTCAATAAAAATTCAAGTAATGAGTAATACAAAAAGATGATGGTCATATATTTAGATCCCCAGCATTGGCGCTAAGACTATTTCCTGGGTTCTACCTTATGGAGAGATATGGATAAATTTAATGATTGCCTTTTTCAGTCTTGCAGATCTGCAGGAGACATTTATTTACCAATTCAACACACAGCATAGTTATTCTTCTTCAGAACTATTAGTCTGCCTTTGTCTTTGAAAATTATGAATCATATAAAAATTTGTGTTTTCCTCTTTGTAATGAATAAAATAAAAGGCTTAGAACCAAGTTGTTCATCACTAGAAAAAATAATCCATGTATATTTTATGTAACTTTATCACTGCTTTTATCTTTGTATCCTCATTTTGCTTTAGTTCTTGTTTTGTCATCAGTGAATTTTTAACACTGAAAAACTATTTTGTATGAAAAAGCAATTTGTGTAGGTAAGTAAAAATAAAATTATAATACATGTAAAAGTGAAAATTTCTCTCCTACTCCTGACTCACAGGCTTCCTTCCCAGAGTTAGTCGCTCTCACCAGAGTCTTGGATATCTTGAGCATTGCTTTTGAAGGTAATTTATGTATATACAATTGCATAAGCATACTATATCACTTTACATAAATTATGCTGTAACAACAATTCTCTATCTTTGTATTTTCCATTTGACAATGAATGTTGTTTGTATAGTATATTTCTATTTTCTCTTTCTATAACATTTGTTTGACATATTTTGGATCTTCTTATTATATTTTCCACATTTCTTATCTTCTCTACCACATTAACCATCTGCCCATCTCTTTTCACTGCCTTCTTGAAAATTCTTTCAGCTCTATCTTTCAATTCACTAATTATCTCTTCACTTGTGTCTTATCTGCTATAGAAAACTTCCATGGAGTTGTTTAATTTTATTGACTATATTTTCCATTTCTAGAAATGATACTGGATTCTTTTGAAAATCTGTGCATTTTCTCATATTAAATAGATAAAGCATGCAAAAGAATATATCAGTTATTATATATTCTTACTTAAAGTGCATTGAACTAAAAAAAAAGTAGAGAACTATGTGGTTTTTGAACATATAATATTTTGACTAAGTTAACCTGAACCTGAGTTAGCCTGAGAATGTAATTATGATTTCAAATATTTTAACATTGTTACTACCAAAAACATTTGTCAATTATAGAGAAAGAAAAAGAAGAAACTGGAAATTTGCCATTAAACATTGCTATGGCAGCAATAATCTAGCCCATGGTGTGAGAAGTTGCTTTTCATTCAGACACTTTCTCCTTCTACCCCTTTATATGTAATTCATACATATTACAAGTCATATAGTGTCTATTTAAAAACTTGCCTAGGTTTTCTGATAGTGACTTGTCTTTTATAGCACCTTTTAAATTTTTTTTAATCATGGTCTAAATAGTTTATAACATTGTGAAATTTCAGTTGTACATTAATATTTGTTAAACACTATATAAATTTGTCCCTGCACCCGTTGTATTCACCCACCTCCCTTTTTCCCCTGGTAACCACTAAATTGTTCTCCTTGTCTGTAAGTTTGTTTATATTCCGCATATGAGTGAAATCATATAGTGTTTGTCTTTCTCTGTCTGGCTTATTTCACTTAATATGATGCCCTCAAGGTCCACCCATGTGGTTGTGACTGGAACAATTATGTCTTTTTTATGGCTGAGTACTATTCCATTGTATATATACATACCACATCTTCTTTATCCAATCACCAGACATTGGGCACTTAGGTTGTTTCCACATCTTGGCTTTTGTGAATAATGCTGCAATGAACATAGGGGTGTGTAAGTCTCTTTGTATTGTCGATTTCAAGTTTTTTGGATAAATACCCAGTAGCAGGATAGCTGGGTCTTATGGTAATTATATTTTTAGTTTTTTGAGAAATCTCCATATTGTTTTCCAAAGTGGCTGCCCCAGTTTGCATTCCCACTAGTAGCGGATGAGGGTCCCCTTTTCTGTACAACATCTCCAACATTTATTATTTTTTGTCTTGGTGATTATAGCCATTCTACTGGGCATAAGATGATATCTAAGTATAGTTTTGATTTCATCTTCCTGATGATTAGTGATGTTGAGCATCTTTTCAAGTACATTTTGGCCATCTGTATATCTTTGGAAAATGTCTGTTCATGTCCTCATCCCTCTTCATCATTGGCTCATTTATTTTTTGTAGTTCAGTTGTGTGAGCTCTTTATAAATTATGGAGATTAACCTCTTATCAGATGTATGATTTGCAAATATTTTTTCCCAGTTTGCGGGTTGTTTTTTCATTTTGATCTTGGTTTCCTTTGCCTTCCAGAAGCTCTTTAATCTGATGAAGTCTCACTTGTTTATTTTTTCTTTTGTTTCCCTTGTCTGAGTGGACATCGTATTTGTAAAGATCCTTTTAAGGCTGATGTCAAAGAGTGTACTGCCTATATTTTCTTCCAGAAGTTTTATGGTTTCTGTTCTTAGCTTCAAGTCTTTGATCCATTTTGAGTCTATTTTTGTGTATGGAGAAAGATAATGATCTACTTTCATTCTTTTGCATGTGGCTATCCAGTTTTTCCAGCACCATTTATTGAAGAGGTTTTCCTTTCTCCATTGTATGTTCCTGGCTCCTTTGTAGAAGATTAGTTGTCCATATATGTGTCGTTTTATTTCTGAGCTTTCAATTCTGTTCCATTGATCTTTGTACCTGTTTTTGTATCAGTACCATGCTGTTTTGATTACTATAGCTTTGTAATATGTTTTGAAGTCAGAGATTGCAATGCCACCAGCTTTGTTCTTGTTTCTCAGGATTGCTTTGGCTATTTGGGGTCTTTTGTTGCCCTATATGAATTTTAGATTCTTTGTTCTACTTCTGTGAAGAATGTCATTAGGATTCTGATTGGGATTGCATTGAATCTGTAGATTACCTTAGGTAGTATGGCCATTTTAACTATGTTTATCTTTCAAATCCATGTACATGGAATATCTTTCCATTTCTTTATGTCGTTATCGATTTCTTTCAGTAATGTCCTCTAGTTTTCCTGGTATAGGTCTTTCACCTTCTTGGTTAAATTTATTCCTAGATATTTTATTCTTTGTGTTGCAGTCGTAAATGGGGTTATATTCTTGAGTTCTTGTTCTGTTAGTTCACTATTAGAGTATAGAAATGCCACTGATTGTGTACATTGACTTTGTATCCTGCAACTTTGAGATAGTTGTTGATTATTTCTAATAGTTTTCCAATGGATTCTTTAGGGTTTTCTGTAGATAAAATCATGTCATCTGCAAAGAGCAAGAGTTTCACTTCTTCAGTGCCTATTTGGATTCCTTTTGTTTCTTTTTCTTGCCTAACTGCTCTGGTCAAAACCTCTAGTACTATGTTGAATAAGAGCAGTGAGAGCAGACACCCTTGTCTTGTTCCTCTTCTCAGCAGGATGGCTTTCAGTTTTTCCCCATTGAGTATGATGTTGGCAGTGTGTTTGTCATACACGGCCTTTATCATGTTGAGGTATCTTCCTTCTATGTCCATTTTATTGAGCATTTTAATCATGAACAGATGTTGGATCTTGTAAAATGCTTTCTCTGCATCTGTGGAAATGATCATGTGGTTTATTTCCCTCCTTTAGTTAATATGGTGTATCACATTGACTGATTTGTGAATGTTGAACCATCCCTGTGTGCCTGGTACGAATCCCACTTGATCATGGTGTATGATCTTTTCAATGTATTGCTGCATTTGGTTTGCCAATATTTTGTTGAGGATGTTGCATGTATATTCATCAGTGATACTGGCCTGTAATTTTCCTCCTTTGTGTTGTCCTTGTCTAGTGTTGGGATCAGGGTGATGTTGGCCTCCTAGAATATGTTAGGAATATTTCCATCTTCCTCAATTTTTTGGAATAGTTTGAGAAGAATGGGTAATAAATTGTCTTTGCATGTTTGGTAGAATTCTCCCGAGAAGCCGTATTGCCCTGGGTGTTTAGTTTTTGGGGAGGTTTTTGAGTACAGTTTCAATCTGTTTCCTTGTGATTGCTCCATTCAGATTCTCTATTTCTTTTCGATTCAGTTTTAGGAAGTTATAAGAGTCTAAGAATTTATCCATTTCTTCTAGATTGTCCAGTTTGTTGGTGTAGAGTTTTTCATAGTATTCTCTTATAATCTTTTGTATTTCTGTGGTATCTGTTATAATTTCTCCTCTTTCACTTCTGGTTTTATTTATTTGAGCCTTTTCCCTTTTTTCCTTAGTGAGTCTGGCTAAGGGTTTGCCAATTTTGTTTATCCTCTCAAAGAACCAGCTCCTTGTTTCGTTGAGCCTTTGTACAATCTTTTTTGTTTCAATTTCATTTATTTCAGCTCTAATTTTTATTATTTCCCTCCTTCTGCTAAGTTTGGGCTTTGTTTGTTCTTCTTTTTCTAATTCTGTTAGGTGTAATTTAAGATTTTTTATTTGAGCTTTTTCTTGATTGTTAATGTGGGCCTGTATTGCCATAAATTTCCCTCTTAGGACTGCTTTTGCTGCACCCCACAGGAGTTGGTATGGTGTGTTTTCATTCTTGTTTGTCTCCAAATATTTTTTTATTTCTCCCTTTATTTCTTTGATGATCAGTTAGTTGTTCAGTAGCCTGTTGTTTAGTCTCCACATTTTTGTTACTTTTCCAACTTTTTTCTTGTAGTTGATTTCTAGTTTCATGGCAGTGTGGTTGGAAAAGATAGTAGATATGATTTCAATCTCTTAAATTTATTGAGGTTTGCCTTGTTTCCCAATATGTGGTCTAACCTTGAGAATGTTCCATGTGTACTTGAGGAGACTATATAGTATGCTGGTTTTGGATGGAGTGCTCTCTCTATATTTATTAAGTTCATCTGGTCTAGTTTTTCAGTTAAGTCCACTATCTCCTTGTTCACTTTTTGTCTGAATGATCTATCCATTGATGTAAGTGGGGTGTTGAGATCCCCTACTATTACTGTGTTATCATTAATATCTCCTTTTAGATTTGTTAATAGTTGCTTTATGTACTTTGGTGCTCCTATTTTTGGTGCATACATGTTTATAAGTGTTATATCTTCTTGGTGGAGAGTCCCTTTTATCATACACAGTCCCTCTATGTCTCTCTTTACCAGTTTTATCTTGCAGTCTACTTTGTCTGATATAAGTATGTCAATACCTGCTTTCTTTTGTTTGCCATTAGCTTGGAGTATTGTCTTCCATCCCTTCACTCTGAGCTTGTGTTTGTCTCTAGAGCTGATATGTGTTCCTGGAGGCAGCATATTGTTGGATCTTGTTCTTTATTCCAGCCTACCACTCTTTGTCTTTTGATTGGAGAATTCAATGCATGTACATTTAGAGTGATTATTGATATATGAGGGCTTAATATGGCCATCTTATCTCACGTTTCCTGGCTCTTCTGTATTTCGTTTATTTCTCATCTTGTGTATTTTGGACTACCAATTTGATTAGGTAGTTTTCTTCTTTTTCTCCTTCTTTATTGTAAAAGTTTCCATTCTAATTATTTGTTCAGTGGTTACCCTTAGGTTCATATAAAAAATCTCGTAGTTGAGATAATCCATTTTCTGATAGCCTCCTATTTACTTAGACTATACTGATTCCACCCCTCTCCTCTTCCTTTTATAAGATATTTTATCTTTTTCCATCTTGTGTTGTGAGTTTGTGGTTAAAATGATGAGATCATTTTTGTTTTGGTTTTCCTTTTCTTTATCCTTGATGTTAGAGTTAAGTGTTTATTAACTTGATCTGATAGAGAGCTGCCATTTTCTGATTATTGCCTACCTATTCATCTCCATACTCAGGGCTTTGTAGCCCCTTTCCTATTTTTTTTTTTTCTTCAGGTAAGAGTGCCTTCTTGAAGATTTCTTGCAGGGGAGTCTTGTGGCAATGAACTCCCTTAGCTTTTGTTTATCTGGGAAAGTTTTATTTCTCCACCATATCTGAAGGAGATTTCTGCTGAATAGAGTATTCTTGGCTGAAAGTTTTTGTCTTTCAGGATTTTGAATATATCATTCCACTCTCTTCTAGCCTGTAAGGTTTCTGCTGAGAAATCCACTGAGAGTCTGATAGGGGTTCCTTTGTAAGCTATTTTCTTCTGCCCTGCTGCCCTCAGTGTATTTTCTTTGTCCCTGACTTTTGCCAGCTTCACTACTATATGCCTTGGAGTGAGTCTTTTTACAGTGACAAAGTTAGGAGATCTGGAGTTCTCTTTCTCGTGGATCTCCAGCTTCCTCCCCAGGTTTGGGAAGTTCTCAGCTATTATTTCTTTGAACAAGCTTTCTGCTCCATTCTCCTTCTCTTCCCTCTCTTGGATACCTGCAATTCTTATACTGCATTTCCTGACTGAGTCAGACATTTCTTTGAGAGAGAGCTTATTCATTTCTTTTTGGTCTTCATTCTCTCTTCTCTTCCCTCTGAAGCATTTCTATCATACTATCCTCTAACTGGCTGATTCTCTCCTCCATATTGTCAGCTCTGTTGTTTAGGGAATCCAGATTTTTCTTTATTTCATCCATTGTGTCTTTTATCTCTAACAATTCTGATTGGTTCTTCTTTATACTTTCAATTTCCTTTGTGAATAAGCATCTGAATTCATTAATTTCTCTTTCTGTGTTTTGTGACTTGAGGTTTTTTTTGATAGCTGTTTTGAATTCTTTGTCATTTAGTTTATGGATTTCTGTTCCTTCAGGGTTGTTTTCTGGGTACTTGTCACTTTCCTACTGGTCTGGAGCTTTAATATACCTACTCCTACTGCTTAATGGGGTAAATTTTTGCTTCCTCATGGTGTTCTTATCAGGTCACAGCTGCCACATACCACCACAGGATGTGGATCAGGCACTGTGTATTCTGGGCCTGGCACAAGCAGGGGCTCCCCAGCTGCAGCCTTGACTGCTTTTCTCTCTGAGTGAGTGACCGATGGCAGATCTGGAGCACCAGGCAGGGAGGGGGTACTTTCCTTCCCCAGCACTTCCCCTATCCCCTCCTTGTCTCTCTGTACAGAGGGCTGGGCAATTGCAGGACTCTGCACTTTCCCTCTCTCTGCCACTGCTGCCATGCTCTCTGAACTGTGCTCCAGATGATTCTGGGGCTGGAGTACTGGGTGGGAATAGGGCGCCCTTCTCACCTGGACATTTCTTGCCACTGCAGCCCATCTCTCTCCACAGAGCTCCTATGTATCAGCTTCCACTTCCTCCAGAGGATCCAGCCCCACAACCACTTTCAAGTGTTTTTCTGCGTGGGTCTCCCAGATGTCTTTTGTGATGTGTATATGTCCTCTGTTTGTGTATGAATGTCTTTTTGGTTGTGTCTTAGAGGAGATAGTCCAAGGGAAGAGCTCACTCCACCGTGACACTGACGTCACTCCTCTTTTCTTGTATTTTTAATTCCTATGTTTAAATTTTTAGTTTAAATATCGCTACCCCTTTATTTAAATATAGGTTTGTTTATTTAAATAAATATACTTATTTTATAGTTGTCTTTGTGACCTTTTATCACTTAAATCTCCTATTGACACTTAGTCACAGTGGATTGATTCTCCATGTGCTCTGTGATGTTGGACTATGTGCTCATCTTCAGTCAGTATTTAACTGAGGTTCCTTGTGGAGCCACATCTTCCAAAGCAGTTTTGCATTTGTTTCTTCCAGCTGTTCACACATGTCAACTACTTGAGATCACTTGTTATGTTAAAATCACAGTCTGGAGAAACATTTTGGTTCCCTCAAAACTTCCTTGTGATCTTTCTGTACCTTCAGGCATTTTTTTTCTAACTCACATTTCACACAGTCTGCAGGCCTTTGGGGTTCTGGTTTATGCAAGGGTCTTTGATTTGACTTCCCTCCTGTATTACTTCAATACCTTGTCTCTTGTGCCCATTTAGGCATTAAAATTAAAGCCAATTAGTCACCATGACAATACTTCTTTTTCCTACCTTACAGTGCCCACCACCAAGCAACTGAAGCATTAATTCATTCTTCTATACACTGGTTTTGAATTTGCTGATTCTTTGTTTTTGGCACCTAGATATTGCTTTCTTTTTATCTTTCCAAGATTAACAGGTATTAAATTGAAGTTTTGGTTATATTTTATCCAGAATTTCTACATATATATGCTGAAAGAATTTTGAAGTTATCTTATTCCACTATGTGTCATAACCAGTTATACATCCTGGCTCCACTTACATGTTAACTCTTTCATATGAGTTTTACAATCAATTTGTCAGAATCTTTTATAGTTTATTTATTGACTAATTTAAAGAAAACTGATTAGTGGTAACACATTGTTCCCTTACAATTATTTTTCCATGTTTCATTTTCCTATATTGTAAACTGAAAAGTGTGAATAATTAATACTAATCAAAGATCTATAATTAATACCAGAGATCTTTCATTTGTAGAAATATGTGGTTCCTCCCTTTAAACAGAAGCTCTATTTTCTTATTTCCATCAAGATACTTTCTCAGGCTTCCTGGTTCCCAAGTAGTGGACCTGGTTTTGACTGTAAATTTTTCCATGGATTCACTAAAATACAAATAGGTCTGACCACTTGGATATATATTTTATGAAAAGTGTTTCATTTCCAGCTTAGTTTATTAAGATTCCAAATTTAGGCTAGTCCAGTTTCAATTAAGTGTTCCTAAACATTACCAGAGTTTTAATCAATTCATTAGGAGATTTTCTATTTTAGAAATCACCTCTGATTTTCACCTTTTCATTCACTTCTAATACAAATAAGCTATTTTCATTTTCCAAATATGTTTGACTACATTTGTATTCCAATTTATTCCCTTAGACCTAATTTTCTGTGTAAGCTGCATTGTCTTTACCCTTACAAGTCTTTTCTACTTATTTGTGCACTGTCATGATCTGCTTTACTTCCCCCTTTTGAAAAGATGTTCATTGCCACTTTAGCAATTTTGGCATTTTCTTTCCACTTCTTGTTCTCCCAAATATCTCTTGTTTTTGATATAAGGATATAGGAGGTTTTATTCCTTCATGCTAAGCTCAATTTTTCCTCTCCTGTGTAAGGAATGGACCCTCATTTGATACTTTTAAATGTCATTTCAAAAAACTTGTATTTGAAGTAATGAGGTTGAGAATTCATGACTTTCTGTTTTGTTGTTGGAGACTATGATGCCTATAGAGTTATGCCACTAAATTCTATGTCTCAACAATTAATAAATTCCAAGAGAAAATAATAAAGTTGTATACATGAGGGGACTTAGCACACTTGGGCTGGGTATCTAAAATAATTTGAAGCTCTGATTTTAAAGAATACTAGCACAAAATGAGAGCTTGGATAATTTATATGTTCGCAAATACCTGTTAGTAAAAGATATCTTTTCCGAGAGTTTCCCTGGATAAATAAAAGTGTCAAGCGATTTAAGATCAGGAATCATGGTTTGTACATATATTTGGCACATTGCCAACTTCTTTGCCATACTCACAATCACCCTTTACTAAGTACTTATTGAACTAAATTCTGTTGGAATTAACCTGCCAAACACTGCCCACATGCTCTAGATTCCTAAGTACTTCACCTCAGAGGAGCTGAGTTAGAAAGGTCAATAGTTAGATACTTTGCGTGTCTATCTAAACCACCATAATAGCTTTGGCAAATCTGAGACAAATCTACCAGGAAAAATGTCCTGAAACCACTTCTGAGTAGCTAGAAGGTGTTTTCCCCCCAAAATATCCAATATGATGGACAAAGAATTTGTTTAACAAAAAAATCCAGATGAGTGATAATAGTGCCTATAAATAACTCTATTTGGGGTCAGCAGTTCACTCCAAAGTTCATCTTTTTAGCTGTTCCTTTCAGGTGAATCCAGACTCTTACTTTACTTTCAGGAACTTTAGTGAATGTAACTTTACTGGTGTTTCTCACATAGAATCACCTGGAGAGCTTGTTGAAATACAGATTTCTGGGCCCCATCCTCAGAGTGTCCAAAGTATTGCTATGCTGCAAGTCCTAGCATACCTTTTGAGAACCACTGTACTACTGTACACGTTACTTTTAAAAATTTTTATTTTTAGTATTCTTGAACCTCCCCAAAGTAATTTCTTTTATAATGCTGTACTTTTCATTTGAATATAACATCTAGAACTCCATTATTTAAAGGTAGCACTTTTTCGTTCTTTTCCTTTCTTTTTTCTTTAATATTTACCTATTTCTTACCGGATCCCCGTTTATAACGTCTTTGAGATGACTGACTACACAACAGATGAAAGATGACTATGGATCAAAGTTTGTACTGTGCACTTATTTAGATATTTACTTATTTCCAACCTTGTTCCAAAAAGGTTTGAGACAGATAGATCAAAGTAAAGCTAATTAAACCACATAGTTATTGAAACCAGGACCTGATTTCCTCAGGCCTGAGTCACTTTGGTCCTAATTACATTCCCACAACTCAAGAAACCACACTGGCCAATGCAAGAATCATGGTGATGTTGGTGAGCCGACCCCAGACTCTGGTCTCATTCTCTAACACATTCCAAATACACCCTCTACAGAGTGCTTGATTTTACTGCACTGCACTCAACAAGAAAGTCACCTTAATGCCTTCATCTATCTGCTGCCTGCCAGAGAGCAGCTGCAATGTATTTACTGTCAACTGAGAAAGAAATCTATATTTATCTGGATGTAGAAGATGCTGAATTTACCGACAATTGACAAATTAGTCTGGAATGAGAATGCATATAGAAATAGCCTACAGTGTGCCATTATGTTGTGACATAAATATATGGTCTCTTCCCTCAACTTATGCCACAAGCAAATGAACAATGTTTCTGCAACATAAGTAATTTCTCTTCCACATTAGTCTCACTGTTTTTTTTTTCTTTTATCTCTCTGAGCTCTTAGCAGTATTAAGGGAAAATCGTAATAACCATAATGAAATTTATACTATGAAATCCATACAGCAATTAGTAAAATCTCCAAGTGTTATGTGTCAAATTACTAATTTCATAGAAAATTAAATTTAAATTTACTCTCTCTTTCTGTATATTTATGTGGATGTGTATACACATATGTATGTATACACACATAGCTCTATAGTAGCAAGATACTATATATCTTAATATAGGCTGATTGGGCTTTTCATCATGTAGTCAGACAGATTTTTGCTCTAGCTATAAATGGATTTATGTCCCAAAACCTAATCATTTTCAATGAGATGGTATAGTCTAGCAATTAGGAACACAAATTAGAAGTTCTTGTATTAAAAACCAACCTTGTTCCTTGTTCTCTGTGTGACATTCAGTAAGTTAACTATCCTCTCACCACTTCCATTTCCTTACCTTTGAACCAGATATCAAACATGGGACCTTATTTTAGGTATTAAATTTATATTATATACAAAGCCATAGCTTAATGCCTGGTAGATTGTATTTAATATTATTGAATTATCAATAGTACTATTGGTAGTAATTGCTGAGTACTAGTAGTAGTAGAATAAACATAGAAAAAATCTGGACTTATTTAGTGTACTATTCTATCATCCTTGTCATTAATCTCAGCATGGTGCTGAAAATTTTTTAGCTTATTTTCCTTAAGGATTAGCTCTATGTAACAACTCATTTAGCCATCGTATAAACTAGAAACCCATAAAGCTTACTCTTTTAGATCTTATAGAGCTTTGCTTAATGTATCTGTAAGTTTAGTTAACTCAGTAATAGCCAATTCCTACGGAAGCCAATGTGACAGATCTCTCCTACTCCCCTTTCCATGATCACACACTGTGCTCTTACTGTCCATCAACTACATCATAAATAAATACTAAAGTTTATAAAAGCTGTTCAAGATCATATAGAGTGGCCCAGTGCATGCTCATTAAACACATTGAATAATAGAAGAGAGTCAAAGTCAGCAAAAATCTACTACATATAGGAAAAATTGCACATTTTTTAAAATATATATATATTTTTAGGAAGACTGCCCCTGAGCTAACATCTGTGCCCATCTTCCTCTATTTCTTTATATGTGGGACATCTGCCAAAGCATGGCTTGATCCGCGCTGAGGATCCCAACCAGCCAATGCTGGGCCACCTACGCGGAGAGCATGAACTTAACTGCTACACCACTGTGCCAGTCCCCACACATTTTATTTTTATTGTGCACAACTTCATTCTGGATAATTGCCACTTCACAATTGGAGAAGAAAGCATTTTCGACATACTAATGATAGCCAATATTAAGTCAAAATTTTTCTGTCTGTGGCAAGACAGTTACTTAATCTCAGAGTAATTCATTGATCATAAGGGATGCTTGAATGTAGAAATGAGACATTCTTTAGAGAAATAGCTTATCTAAACCTCAGTAGACACATTATGACTATATTTTGATCCAATTTTGTGAGTGCTTCTAGATCTCAAACAACGTTGCCAGCTTTGAAACGTCTACCTTGTTAGTCCAACTCAGCACAAATTACTTATCTTTCAAAGGTCAGAGGTAAATCTCAGAAGTTGGTAGACTGTGTTTAGGCAACTTTATGAAGCCATTTTAATTTTGTTCATGTTCTAAAATATCTACACATATTTTTATTTAAATGCATTGGTATTGTCAATTTTTCTTGATTAAATACAAATGAACCTCCCAAGTTATCTTGCCAAATGTGTGCATGGAGGAAAAAATAAAGCTAGAAAAAGACCCATTGAGCACACTTAGCACCCAGAGCTTAGTTTCTAATACCATTGTCCAATATGAAAACCAGGACTCCTTGCACAAATGTTTGATTCTAGCACTGGGCCAGAAATGTAAAAGAACCTGGAGCATCTTGTAGTCCAGGAAGTAAGGACGTGCAAAAGAAAAACAGACAAACCCCACACAATAATGGGATATGTAAGACAGATTTATAGGTGCCAAATGAAAGAGATCCCAATCACCAAAGCTGAGACAATTTCTACATAAATTGTTATATATTAATAATAATTGCTAAATAAACAAAAGTAAGGGAGTAGTATGGGATTTTATCCTACAGTATAAAATAGATATCTATGAGTCTATACTGATATAAATAAATTACTAGATGAAAAGGTAAATAGGAAGAAAGGATATATCTCCAGTGCAGAAAAATTCCAAATTATTTATGTAGATAATCTGCTATTAAGGAGAGAGAGCAGAAATTCCCACTCCATAAGAGCAGACTGTTCATAGTAACTTCCTCCCGAAGAACACAGTACAAGAAAGAATCAAAAAAAAGAGTAATTTTATGGTGCAGAAACTTGACAAAACTACCTCAACCAGGTGCTCTAGGTCAACATCAAGAGTGATGGCATGTTGATGGCATGTACCCCTGGTAAAATGTGATGAGAATGGCACTTTACTTCTGTGGTCTTCCTCCCCAGAATCCATAACCCTAGTCTAATCATGATAAAAACATCAGACAAATCCCAAGTGAAGGACATTCCACACAACACCTGACTAGTACTCCTTGAAACTATCAATGTTATCAAAAACAAGGAAAGTCTGAGAAATTATTATAGCCTAAAGGAGTCTAAGGAGACATGATTCTAAATGTAATGTGGTATTCTGGATGGGATCCTGGAACAGAAAAAGGACATTAGGAAACTGAGGAAATCTGAATAAAGTATGGAATGTAATAGTATAACAATATTAATTCAACAATTGTGACAAATATGACATAGTAATGTAAGATGTTACTAATATGGGAAACTGGATCTGGTGTATACAGGAACATTCTGTACTATCTTCACAATAAGTCTGTAAATCTAAGATGTTCTAAAATAAAAGGTTGTTTTTTAAAGGACTCAATTGAGTTATATTTGAGCAATTTAGTTTGAATTTCATAAGTTTCAAATTCAAGCAATTTTCATCAGAGGAAAAATTTTCTGTAATTTTCTAAAATCACATAAACATATACATAGCATCCACTTCCATATGTTGACTCCATGACACAAAGATATTTAACAAGTTATTTGAGTGTGGTATAATTGAGCAGAAATGATGGGGGGGTGCAATTTTAAGGATCACAAATGAAATTGCAATTGATTTCCAGTAATTCTCCTTCTGAGCAGAGTTGGTTTTGTATTTGAAAATTGCTCTGAGAAGGAAACTAAAGCCAAAAACAGACCTGACATATCATCATTGATATTTTAAGAGAGAGGTAGGACACCCAAATTACAACTAATTGAATTTTTATTCTTTCCCATTTCTTTTCCTCAGTTACATTGAAAGTAAATGTTGAGAGTGAAAGCAGTTCTATGTGCAGAGCCTTTAAGAAAACAATTCGTAAAAATTCTCTTAACAACAAGGATCTGCATTACTCATTTTCCTGAAGCATTTTGTCTCCTTATTTGGTTATACAATTAACTAAAATGATAGTGAGTGTTACGCCTTTAAAACAAAACTAAATTAAATGGTAATGCAGTAATCCATCAATTATGATGAGGCTACTGATGGATCCAGATGGCTTGGTATGAAAATATTTTCTTGGACTAATAATATATTTAATGCTATGTACTCACCATTACAGCGAGGAATAAAATACTGTTTTAATCTCTCACTGTTAGTGCCTAGAAAAGTTTACAATCCAAAGGATTATTATTCATCCACACATGAAGATGGACAACACTCTTTGACAGCCCCTTTTAAAATTACTCAAATTCCAGATTCACACCAATAGTAAATGGGGAGGAAAAGAGCATTTGAACTTAAATCAGTTGCCAAAATGACTATTTATGATTGAATGTATTATGGTATTACGTATACATTCCTTTTTTTCCAATGCAGTTGTTGCAAGAAGGCTTTCAAAAGTTTTGTATTTGTGGGGGCCGGCCCGGTGGCACAGAGGTTAAGTGCGCACATTCTGCTTCAGCAGCCTGGGGTTCGCCAGTTCGGATCCCAGGTGTGGACATGGCATCACTTGGCAAGCCGTGCTGTGGTAGGCGTCCCACATATAAAGTGGAGGAAGATGGGCACGCATGTTAGCTCAGGGCCAGCCTTCCTCAGCAAAAAGAGGAGGGTTGGCCGCAGATGTTAGCTCAGGGTTAATTGTCCTCAAAAGAAAAAGAAAAAGTTTTGTATTTGTGTATATATGTAACAAAATTCTAATACCTAAAGTATAGCTCTCTAAATATACTGTGCAACCAAACTCTGGCCTTAAATATGCCTTAGCTTAACATCAGCCAAAAATACCTAGCCCTGCACAGTGACATTTCGTCCATGGATGAAATGCTTTCATTAACATTTCTCCACTTCAACTAAACAACAGTCATTTTCATGTGAATTATATTTAATATTTCTAAAAGGTAACATTGAGCTCAGCAAAGGCAAAATAATATCCCCTGCAGTCTGTAATTCCTGGGAATCTTCAAGGCCATCAGTTGTCTTTAAAATATCTTTAGTCCAGAACATTCAACACTTAAGGCTGCATTTTATTAGCTGTGTTACATTTCCTGCAAAATTCAAATGGGGATACTTCAGATAGCAAACCATATGTCTGCTCCACATTTAGAAGTTCTCTTTTTTCATTTCCAAAGGAATTTCTCTACATCAAATATGTACAGAAATATCTAAATGTACTTATTGCACAGAAAAAAGACAAATTTGTGTTTCTTTACTCCTTCTTAGCAATAAGACTGTGGAACACAGGTGGGGAGCCAGGAGGAGAAGGATCCACTTACCCAATTTTTTTTGCGGTTTACAGCCAGGCTTGCAGAGCCCTCTTACCCACAGGAAAAGGCGTGCTCTGTATAGCGTGGTCATATTTTTTTTCCCAGTGAACCCCAATCACAGGTCACTTACAATGAAATGAAAGGAAGGTCTTTTCTTCCTTAATTGAAGAACACCAAAGGAGGAAAGGAGACACAAGAAAAATGACCACCATGAAAAGGAAGTTAAAATGATTTTATTGAACTGGCTGCATTCCTAGCCACCTAGTGTATGAAGTAATAACAATCAGTCACATTACCACACATGATTAATATCTATGACTGATCTTCAGATACCCGACCATCTATCCATCAGTATCTCAAGGAGGCATTATTCATGTTGCTTCTCAGCATGGCTCTCTTCTGTTGCAACATTGTAATTTCACCTTCTTGGTTTCATACACTCTGCAAAATGCAGCATTTAAGTCAGTTGAGCTTGAGAAAGAGTGGGCTACTTTTAAATGGTACACATAGCTTTTTAAGAGACAGTGGCATAATCAAATCAATTGTAAATCCAAATTACTTGGTTTTGAGGTACATCTGAATTGTTACACATTGCTGTTATTTATGAAGAAAGAACATGATGAGAAAAAATAAATTAAAAAAATAAAACTAAAAGTCCTCTCTTCTACGCCCTCACAAAACGTTCTTGCGCTCATTGTACTAAATTTCCATTCTTAGCAAAGTAGGAGTTTAAGAATAGGTTTGCAGTTGCCCTCAGAGTTCAAGTTGCAGTGTCCTTTAATATTTGGGGGAATAGTGGCCCATAGCAGCCTTTAATATTTGGGGAGAATAATAGCCCATAAGTTATGGGAGTAACGGTAATAGATTTCATTTGTATAATGTTTAAAGTTTTACAGTACTGAAGCATATATTATTTGATTTGGAGGGTAAGTTTTCTTTTTACCATTTTAAGTATGAGGAAACTGAAGTTAAGAGATCACATAACCGGAAAAGAGCGGGATTGTACTAGATCTTAGATCCCAACTATAAATTTTGAGCTACTTTCCCTTCTAGGTTTCTATGGATTGATAAGAGAACAACATTACTTACAATTCCATAAGCTGTCTCCACTCAACAAAGAAACCTTTATTATAGGGAAACTATTAGCAAAGTGCCAAAGCTGTGCTCATTGTTTAGTATTTCTACACTGATAGGATTAATTGGGAAGTGACCCAATTATTCTTTAAGAAGTGCTCCATTCCTTGACAGAAAATATTAGCGTTATGGCAGTAGAAAGACAATGTTTTCCATTTATGAATCTAGTTTTCCATCACATGACATGGACTTCTGCAAGTTTGAGAGAAGCACTGCTATCTTGCTCTGGGCCTCTCTCAGAGAAGCTCTTCTTCCTGCCAGAAGAGCTGTCCTAGAGAATTGCTAAAAGTAAGAAGAGAGAAGATGCATGAAGTCCTAAAAGCAGGTGCTTGCACATGCTGCACACAAATTAAGACTTGAGAATTAAAATAAACCTTTTTTTCAAACCAGTTAAGAGTCAAGATATCCCAAGCCCCATCCTGCTCACTCTTCCATTTGCCATCACTGAAAGGAAGAGCTGAGTCTGCACCATCTTGTATTGTTGGTTTTGCCTTGGCAGAGTCAGACAAGACACCTTGTTGGTGGTGGGAAAAACAGTGAAGACAGTCAACTCTGTCTCTTTTTAAGTTAGTCCCTTTTTAACTCATTGGCTCTGAGAATACAGTATAATATCACCACTTGTGATTTTTACTTCATAGAAGCAAGAAACTTCAAATAATTACAGTAGTTTTTTGCTATTCCTGTTTATATGGGACAAGACTAGAAAAATAACAGAGGTAGTATTCTGGAAAGAAACAAGAGGGAGAAAAAGCCATACTTTTGGCATCTGATTGCCCTGACTTTAAATTCTGTCTCCGCTACAGTTCACTGTGAGTTTAATCTCTCAATTTCTTTGTCTCCCAAATCAGTGTAATGATGTTTAACCTCATATAATTTATAGGAGAATTGTATAAAGTTATGTAGATATTATACAGACTACACTACTTTGCACAATAAATGGTGCTTTCCATAAACCCTTCCCAATTCCTAGATTCTCAAGTGAATGTGTTGGAAAGACTTTTGTACTGTAGCTGTGTTGGAGAAAGGAGGAGTGATTAGGGAGTAAAATTAGCAGAAATTAAAATATCTTTAAAGATCACATCTTCTAAGATCTATGTTAATCTCAGCTAAAATGCTTCAAAATTATCCTTAATGTCACCTAACTAAACTGCAGAAAGTCTGTCATCAAAAGCTTGAAGATTCTGGCAGGTACTCCAGAAAATGTTCATAATCCCATTCAGTTTTCTTCCTCTCTCTTTTCAGTCATTCTCTTCTATCTCACTCTTCTTTCTTCTCTTTCTCTTTGTTAGCTCATTTTTCTCACTTCTCGAAAAGATTCAGATGAGTGTTGAGTTCAGAGCAGGACCTAGAGAGAGACATAGCTGGGTTCTATTTCCACCTCCAATCACTTAAGAGTTCTGTGATTTTGGCAAGTTCTTAACCCTCTGTGGTAGTAATATTATTGACCTCACAAAACTGTTGAGAGAGAGATTCAGCTATTTGTGTAAAGTGCCCAGTCAGTGTTTGTTGACCTCTCTTTTTTCATCCACCTCTTCCTTTTCTTTGATTTGCCTCCCTCTCTGCTTTCTCTCATCTTTTCATTTTTCTCCCTCTCTTATCTCATGTTTATTTCACTCTCTCCATGCTTCCCCTTACAAAAATAACTGTCATTAAAATGATCCTCCTCCTCTTTCTTCCTCCACGTGCACTTCTCTCATTTCATTTCCTCCTCTTTTGCTGACCTAAATCATGCTCATTTTAATGCAATAAAAAAACTCAGCAGGGTTTGACAATTTTTTTAAGTCTAAAAACATTATTTTAACCTGCCCTTGTTTCAATCAAGTTTTAATCTCTTCCAAAGTAACTTTTACATATTTTATAAGTAAAATGATAAAAACAAACTCGCAGCTTGATGTATATTAAAAATATTTTTATGTTGTGAATATTTGATCTAATAGGAAGGTCAATCTATATCAAACAATTCGCTAGATAGAAATTTGAGATGGGAAACACTACTAGATAGCTCTCATTTATGTTATTAAATTTTGGCAGTGTATTGACTATTCATATAAGAAATTATTTTTAAAATAGATTTATTTTTATATGACATCGAATATAAATTAGATGTAAATTTTCTCTATTCATGTGAGTATTTAAGATGCTTACTTCTTAGTAAATTGAAGAATCAGCGGGATTTGTCCTAAAATATGACTTCATTTTATGATTTTATACTTTCAATGGAGATTTTATATATATCATAGTTATATTTTTCATTGTGTAATTTAATTTATCTGCATAAAATACTCTATTGGAGCAGATATTTTTTAGTTAAATAATCTAATGCTGAAAAACTAATCTTCATGTTTAGTGAAAGTATCTAGATGAACTACTTTCTAAATAATAACAAAGAAAATCACGTTTTTAGATGATGAAATGTCATGTGGAGTACTGTATTATGTATGAGATTACCAATTAATTATAATATTCTTAGATATCATCATTCTTTTAAACATCAGGGACAACTCTCCTACTTTTTAAATTTTCATTTTTGTAAGACATTGGGATACTTTGAGTGAGTGAAACAGTTAAAATATTCTGACCCATGAGTCAGGTGTTAGAGTGGACTTATGTCTATGGCTGTGGGAGAAGTGCCTGCATTATTTTTGATGAGAGCAACTTGTTGAGAGTTTTTTCTCTTCCCTGTGTTACTTCATTGATTAATTAGGCAGATAATGAGTGTGATATGATAAATGATACTTTCTTCAATTAGCTGTAATTCTTGTGAAGTACAATATTCCAGTAAATTATTTAAACTAAACTTGCTTCAGCTATTGTGATTGGAAATTTTTCTAGAATGTAGACTTCTTATGGAAGTGACCTCTTTTAAAAGCATGTTTCCAGTCCACAACCCATCCCCATTCTTCCCCTAAGTGGCTTCACTGAGAACCACTTTCCTATCCCAGCAATGTGGCCTTGGCTGCCTTGATTGTACTAAGTGACCCTAAGGAACAAAAATGGGTCAGAAGTTGAAGACGTTTGCAGAAAATCCCCAGTATGCTTCGTGAAGAGCAAGAGAGAGAGCTGAATAGAAAGTCAGTATAATATTGTGTACTTTGATGAGAGCCAGTTGACATTATTGACAATACATTTTCAGTTGACTCACCCTGTGATTTCTGACCAGGGCAAGCACCTAGAAGAGAGATACTTGATCTGGGTTTTTTTCTGAAAGATGAGAACAAAGAACATAGAGTAAGAATGTTCAGAAGTATGGAAAAAGGCATAGAGATGGAAGATAATTCAGAGAGAAGGTAAAGAGTGGAAAGGGGTCACTTACTAGAAAATTCCAATGAAGTCCAAAATCAGGGGTCACAGGAGTGGTTGAGCATAATCACTGAAAGGACAGGAGCTTCTCCTGGAGAGTAAGAAGTAGGACTTCAATATTTCAAACATGCAGCATGGAATAAAAGATTCAGGTTGTGACCCTGAGAATCAATGAATGAGTAGAACAAAATAAAGTTTGTTGTCAGTTAAAGGCTGTTGAAAAATTGGGATGCTGGATTGGTCATCTCCATGAACATGATTATCACTCACAGATTCATTTGATAACTGGTTATGTTATCAGCTTAGCAACTTATTTCTTTTTCCTCTCCTGTCTCAGCATTACAACTTCAGTTCAAGACCTCGTTATCATTTACTTTAATCTCACATTCTATCCCAACTGGTGTTCCTGACTCCTGACTTACCTGCCTTCAATCCGTCTTCTACATAGCTTTGTCTGTCATCTTTCTAAAACCCAATCATGACTGTATTCTTGATTAAAAATCTATATTGTATACCTATAGGGAAAAGTCTAAATCCATTATCCTGACATGGAAGACGCCAAACCAAACTTTTTTCCTATCCAACAGACTTTCTTTCTCTCATGTCTTTATTTTCAATGCTCTCTCTACCTAGATTGCCTCCACTTGCCACTCTCAAATCTTGGCAAATACCAACTCCCCACTGAAGACTTGCTGACATGACCTCCTCTCTCTCTGGAGGATTTCCTATGTACCTCCAGCTCTGCCCTTTTGTCAGGCAGCGATCAACACTCCCTTTTTTCAGTTTCCTATCATACTGAGTATACACTTCTCTTGTGGCACTGCATTGTACTGATTTATTACTTGCCTTTTTCCTAGCTAAGAATTTGTATTATTTGACATTTGACTTTGAGCACTTAGCACAGCATGTGGCAAGGACAGACGCTCAATAAAGTTCCAAGGAATTCTTTAAACTTTGAAATAGCAGGATGACAAAAGGAATATGTTCAAATAAATATAAATTTGAATCCCATGATATTGGGAAAAAGGTGGTGGTTTTGAAAGTAATATGGAAATTAAAAGTTGATACTGACTTGAGAGGTAAGACAAGTGCTTTTGGGCATGCTGAGTTTGTGGAGAAAGGAATATTTTTGAGTGGAATGGTATTAGACAGAGAGACAGGGCAAGGTCTCCGGGACAATTAGAAGGCCCAGGAGAAACAGTAAGTGATAAAGAGTTGGCTGAGTATCTTTTCCTCCAAAACACTGGGATACAACAAGAGGGGGAATGTGACTTCTTTTTGAATTTAAAAATCTCCTACCAGATTATTAATTATTGAAGTGTGATCTCTATGGATCTAAATAATCAATATTTTTTTCATATATACAGAAAATGCAATTTTCATCATTTTGGGGCCTAAAACATGCTTTATCACAAATTTGAGAACTATTAGAGAATCTACAAAATGAATAAAATAAATTCAATTATCCTTCATCGCGTTTCACGTGTTTTTATAGATAAGGTCCATCTACAGCTCTAACAGAGCACTGATCAACTCTTTTATGGGGATTTGCTTGAGAAGATGTTAACAGACATCCTTGGAAAAAATGGGGCTCAGAAGCTGAGTTCGACTAAATAATTTTAGAGCTCTCTAAGATTTCCAAGAAATAATGCTACAAATAAATCTCTTTAACTTTATTATTCCAAATTTTTTTAAAGCTCATGTATTAACATCGCCAGAACAGTTTTCGAAGGAATTTACCACATTAAATCTACCAAGTGAACTTTTATTTTATGTTCCCTCATCAGAAAACATCATTCAAATAACTAAAAATATTCATTTCTTTGATACTTATTGTTCATGTTGTAGGTTAACCAAAAGAAATGGATTTCCTGTTGTTCCTCTATTGAAAACTTCATTTTTATAAAATGACTCTCTCCTGTTATGGAGAAAATGATTTTGATTTGAAATATTTTTCGAAGTGCTGCATGTTGTTTGCCTTAGTGTGGCCTGTTTTCACTTGTCCTGAAGAGAGAGAGAGAGAGAAACAGAAAGAGAGAGAAAGAGACCTATCCTTATTTAAAAAGGCAGCACTTTGAATGATAAAACCCAGTGATGTTTTCTGGGAACAGAAGTGTAATAAAATGTAAAGAATGAACTTAAAAAATATGGAAATAACAAATGGCACAGTGTGACTAATGCAATAAAATTAAATCTAACTAAGACAAATATAAGAACACCAGTCTCTTGAGATGTACAGATGGATGCCAAGTTATTTTATAGATTGCCATGCAAAATTTGATTAGCCAGCCTTGTTTCTGCCTGTGCTTAAAGGCTTCAGAATTAAAGTTTTATCACTTCCAGATTTTAACAGGAGACTAAGCTTCTGTTTTCACATGCAATTCATCTTTAAAAAACACACATTTGCACATTTCAGAATTATTTCACTACTCTTTCTAAGTAAGCCTTCACATCAAGATAACAGTATGACGTGGTGGAAGGAACATGGCTTCAGAGTAAGAGGACCTGGACTCAGCTTTTACTTTTTGTTTCTCTTCAGCATGTCAGGTAATTTATCTGAAACACAATTTCTTTCTTTTCTTTTCTTTGTTTTTTTGGTGAGGAAGATTGGCCCTGAGCTAACTTATGTTGCTAATCTTCCTCTTTTTTTTTTTTCCCTCCCCAAAGCCCTAGTACATAGTTGTACATCAGTTATAGGTCTTTCTAGTTCTTCTATGCAGGATGCTGTCACAGCCTGTCTTGATGAGCAGTGTGTAGGTCCATGCCCAGGATCTGAACCAGTGAATCCGGGCCACTGAAGCGAAGCATGCTAACTTAACCACTCAGCCATGGGGCCGGCTCCATGAAACACAATTTCTTAATTTGTATAAAATACGATAGGGAATAGAAACAGTTACAAGGTCTCAGAATTTTTTTAAAAGCATGTGATAACATAATGAAATAGCTTTGGAAACTCTAAATTATTATACAGACATTAGTTATCATTGTCATGTCAGAAACAATGATTGTACAGAAAAGAGAATACAGTATTTGAAAGAGAAAATTGGGTTTGAACTCTGGCTCTACTTCTTGCCAGCAGAGGCCTCGTGGCTTCCACTAGCAGGGATGATATAAGCACGCACTTTATGAGTTCCTGTAAAAATCAGATGAGATATTTGTGACAAGACAACTGTTTCCTGAAGAACAGTTTGGTAACCCCACAGCTTGGTAGAACTCGGCATTAGGAACACCACAGCTGGGTAGAACTCAGATTGAAAGCCACACATTGAAATAATATATCAAAACTATAACCAATTTTTTAAATTTTGAAATGTTTTATTTGTTAATAAAAGATGAGAAGTTGGTGGTTCACCAGCAATATAGCCTTACAAATAAAAGAGAAGATTATTAAAGAGAAATTTCAAAAAGTGCTCTATGTACAATTTATTAATCACAAAATTTCACCCTTGCTTCTGTCTCATTTCAATCTCTTTCTTTTGCACACACACACACACACACACACAAATGTGCATGCACATGATTTATCGTCCTTATATTGCTGCCAAATGTGGCCTGCTCTGCTAAGGTAAAAGGCATGAGGCAGCCTGTTATCATTTCAACACAATACCCTTGAGACATTTCATGTTCATGGGTCTTTTATACACAGCCACAGGGGGATTGCACAAGCTGGCCTCACATTCAAAGATGCAATGTACTGCTTAAGTGCCTCCTTTGTTCCCTGATGTGTGTACCTGTTGTCTCTACTGCATTGTACCATCCTAACCTTGCTGCAAGATTCCCACATCTCATCAGGTGACAGCTTTAGGCCCACGGTAGCTTGTCATCTGGTTCTACTCATGTCATAGACGTGAATCTCAGCAGCATTCTTTAAAGGAATGGGGTCAGCAGAGTGTTACAATACTGCTTTGACTTTTTCTATTTTCTATTTACTTTCCACATCCGTGTACACTCTCACACTCTTGCAAATTCATTTTCCTGGCAGACGCTTTAAAATGAAATTCTTATCTAACTCATGCTTGCAATAGTGCTTATAATACAATACTAATATACTAATACAACACTAATATAATTATTTTATGGCATCTCACAGTGTTATCACTCCTATTATCCCATATATTAATGTTGACCTACCTTAGCACAAATATTAGTGTTGAACTAAATATTAATTAATACTACACGTATCATTCCAAATCAGTAGCACAACTAAATTTTCCTGACCCTACAAAAATTTGCCTTAACTTCATCTTTGATAACATTTAATGGAATTGGAAAAGTTTGTCCTCTGCTGTTAGAATTCATGTATTTGAGTGAATGTAACAAAGCATGCATAGTCGCTCATTCCAGGAATGAGGATGCTGAGCCTGTTGCTCTGATAAAAGAGCGTTAAGGACTGCTGCGAACCCAGCAAGGACAGTGTCCAAAATGCCTGGACAGGACCTGCAGTTGGACATCTCTTGAAGATGTTTCATGGAGGGGCCACACCAGCATTTGCATTTTAAGAGAAAGCCAGATCAAAGCCAGAGTGATTTGTCTGAAACAAAATCACCAAGACTAAGAGAAGGAAACGAATGGCGAACAAGGGGCCAGGGTGGTTAGGGCTTCCTAGTTGGAGGAGAAATAGCTACCACGTAATTTTCCAACTTAAGTGCAGATGACCAAGGTTGCTTTTTTACCTGCATGCAGATAGGTGGTGAGACCTCCTGGAGCAAAGAAAAAAATGGTCAGCAGACAAATATGCAAGAAAACATGTCCAAAATGTATTAAGGGCAGGCAAAAAGGTCAGAAAAAGAAATTTGGAAGCCATTGCTATAGTGTAACTTCATTTCCCAGGATTTCCTTGTCTTTCAGGCCTCACTGAATAGTTTGTATTCCTGGCACAACCTCATCCTCTGACTTCTGGACCTTTGTCAAATGCACTATCTCTTTTATTCACCACAAGCCTGCAGCCCCACTACCAGAAGCCACAGGAGCTTGAGTCCTAACTCTGTGTGTTCAAACTGTCCTGACACCCACCAAACTGATGTGACTTTATTAAAACATATGTACCAACACAGTAACAATAAAGTAAACCACCAAACTGAGAAGGGGTCTAGACCTCTGTTACTCTGACCTAAGTGTTAACTCCTCTATAAACATTTTATTAAGTATTTCTATTAACCAATCTGTCTTTTAAAAAAACAAACCTTTTCAGCTCTTGTGGGAGAAAATGCCAAAAGTACAGATGGAGGTTAAAAAAATAAAAAAGAAAGGCTAGATTTTTAACATCTAGCCCCTCACAGATGTTGCTCCCAAAGGAACTTCCTGATAAGCCACCTGCATACCAATCTTAGAGTCTGTGAGTCTGTTTCCGGGGGAACTTGACCTGCAATCGTTGGTCCCAAAAATAATACAAGGAAGCGAATTTTATCGTGGGATTTTGGTGTCAGATCACCTACCTCCTGGCTGTTTTTAGGACCTCTTCACACTGGTGGAGCACTGAGACCATCTGCCATGCAGCACTAGTACAATGACTAAAATTTTCACCATGGAAAACTAGGAATTGATACCAGTGGTAAGGAAGGGACTGGTGGCTACAGTGCCTAAGGTATTTAAGAAGTCCTGGAAACAACAGTAATTATGAGAACCATGAACTTGGAGAACTATTGCTGAGGGTGATGAACACACTGGAAAAAGACAATGGAAGACTGAAGGTAATTAATAACCAATTAAAGACTAAGTCTGTAGGGCCAGCCTGGTGGTGCAGTGGTTAAGTGTGCATGTTCCACTTCTCCGTGGCCTGGGGTTCGCCAGTTTGGATCCTGGGTGTGGACATGGCACCACTTGGCAAAAACCATGCTGTGGTAGGTGTCCCACATATAAAGTAGAGGAAGATGAGCATGGATGTTAGCTCAGGGCCAGTCTTCCTCAGCAAAAAGAGGAGGATTGGCAGTAGTTAGCTCAGGGCTAATCTTTCTCAAAAAAAAAAAAAGTTCACCTGCTCCTATTCAGCAGCCTAGGGTTCACCAGTTCAGATCCTGGGCGCAGACCTACACACTGCCGTGAAGCCATGCTGTGGTGGCATCCTACGTGGAAGAACTAGAAGGACTTACAATTAGGATATACAACTATGTACTGGGACATTAGGGAGAAAAAAAAAGAAGAAGATTGGCAACAAATATTAGCTCAGGGCCAATCTTCCCCACCAAAAAGCATACCTCAAAAAAATAAAGAAATAAAAGAGAGAGAATAAGTAAATAAATAAATAAAAGCTAAGTGTTGAAGCCAGAGGAATTTCCTGGCAGGATAGAAAAACACTTTCATCTCATACAGCCAGATGATTATTTTCCCTGCTTGACAACAGAGGACACTGTTTAGAAAATAATAAGGAGTGCTCTGGTGAGATGGGCACCAGTATCACCAAGAAGCTCAGTTGTCGTGCTCCTTTGTAGGTCAAAACCAACAGAACGTGATAGTTTTACAAAACTAGGCTCAACAGGATTGATAGGTCCTCAGAATAACAAAAGCCAAGTGGCACACTTACTTGCAGAAGCCAGTTGTGTGCAATGATCTTAATGAGTGATAAGGTTGCAGTGGCAGCATGGGGGCATGACCCACAGATTGCTATGGAGATGCTTAACAGGACTAAAGAAACCTAGGATGCCCGATAAATGTTTGTTCAATTTGTACAAACACAAGGTTTCAAGTATAGGTCAGAAGGCTAAGGGAAGTCATGCCATTAAAAATTCATAATCCTTTCCCAATATCCAGATCTGAGCAGTTTCAGACCAAGACCTGCTGAATGAAGCAGAGGCTTTGTCCCTGGGAGGAAAGACTCTGTACCACCCCAATAAGTATGTACAGTAATTATTTCCCTAGACTTATTCCAAAGGGCAGGTAACCATATTGCAGAAAGGGATATACTTATACATTTCAAAGACTGTTGGACTTAGCATTGGAATCATTGCAGATTGGGTCCCCTAAAAAACAGATATTAAGATGGAATTTAATGTGTAGGATATTTAGAGATACTTAAGGATCTAAACCTATGGAAATGAGAGGGAAGAAGCAAGACGGTCAGAAGTAGAAGTCAAGTGTGATGATGGCTAAATGACATACTTGGTCAACTCTGCAGGGAGTTCTGGAGCTACAATAGCCCTCCAGAGTAGTCCTAAGTTGGGCTAATATAGTGGGGTCCTTATGCTGTCATGAATGAGTCACTGGAAGTGGACCGCCCTGAGAAGGGGCATGACTTTGAGCAAAGAGACTTTCTGAAGCTAAAGCTATTCCCGAAGAGACACTCGGCACTAGGGACAACAAGCCCCTTATTGAAGGGAATTTGGATGACATTTCACCATGTCCACCATTGAGTTGACTTTGATACCTGGTAATGATTCTTCTAGTCCTTCCCCAAAGAACCCTAAGCCGTTTACTCAGATAACTTCACACTGGGGAAAAGGGACTACCTAGTCATTTTTAGAACAATTCGTCACAGATTTTCTTTGACATTGATATTTGGAGATTTGTAGTATTCGAAGCATCATTTCTGGCCCCTTTGTTAGAGCAGGAACATATAGGATCCAGATAATACATGGGAGAGTTCTAGCCCAGATCCAACTCACAGTGGCTCTACTAGGTCCCAAACCCAGTGTTCATTTCCCCAGTTCCCAAAGGTAAAATTGGGATGGGCATACTTGGGGGTTGGTAGAACTCCCAACATTGGCCTCTTGACCTCTATGGTAAGAATCATCATAGTGAGAAAAGCCAAGTGAGAGCCTGCATCACTGCCCACCCCACCTCTGGCCAACAGAGTAGATCAAAGAAATACTGCATCCTATGGGAAATGATAAAGATTATTGTCATCTATTAAGCTTTGAATAAGGCAGAGATGGTAAGTTTCAACATATATCTATTTAGTTTACCAACTTGGGCCCTATAAAAGCCAAAGAGATCCAGAAGCGTGATAGTGGACTATAATAAACTCAACCAAAGTGGAAACCCAATTGAAGCTGCTGTACCAAATGTAATATCTTTTCTAGAGTAGATTAACAAGATCTCCAATACATAGTATATAGCCATTGATCTGGTGGATGCATTCTGTTCTACTCCTCTCAAGAAGCAGGATCAAGGGAGTAGGCATTCATGTGGGACAAACAAGCGTGTGTACTTACCATCTTTCCCCTTGGCTACATAATCCTCTTAGCCTCTATTACAGTATGGTCTGAAGGGACCTGACTCAACTGGAGATTCTTCAGAAGATTATAATGCTCACATATTAAATATAATATGTTAGTGAAGTCAAGTTAATCAGAGTGAATGAGCAAGAAGTGGTAAGGTATGTTGGAAATCTTTGTAAGACACAGGTATTCCAGAGGGTAGGAGAAAACACTAAAGTAATTTGGGAGCTCACAAGATGAAAAAAATCTTTAGGACTTCAGTAGTCTGGGGCATGCTGGGACATACTCTTCTAAGTAAAGAAAAGAAAAGAGAATAAGATGGCAAATCATAGACTTGGAGAAAGTATTTGCAAAATACACATCTGGTAAAGCTCTGCGATGTAAATATACAAAAAACACTTAAAACACAAGAATAAGGAAACAAGCAACAGATTAAACAATAGGCCAAAGGCCTTAAGAGACATCTCACCAAAGAAGGCATACAGATGGCAAATAAGCCTTTTAAAAGATGCTCAACATCATATGTCATTAGGGAAACAAGAATTAAAACAACGAGATACCACTACCCACCTATTAGAATGCCCAAAATCCAAAACACTGACACCACCAAATGCTGATGAGGATGTTAAGCAAGAGGAACTATCATTTATTGCTAAGGACAATGCAAAATGGTATAAGCACTTTGGAACACAGTTTGGTGGTTTCCTACAAAAGTAAACATATTCTTACCAAACAATCGAGCAATTGCATTCCTTGGTATTTACCTAAAGGAGTTGAAAACTTAGGTTCATCCTAAAACCTGCACGCATTTATAGCAGCTTTATTTGTAATTGCCAAAACTTGAAAGCAACCAAGATGTTCTTCTGTAGGTGAATGGATTAAAAAAATGTGATACATCTAGACAATGAAATATATGGTGCTAAAAAGAAATGAGCTATCAACCCATGAAAACATGAAAGAAATAAACAATTGCATATTCCTAAGTGAAAAAAGCCAATCTGAAAAGGCTACATACTGTATGATTCCAACTATATGACATCTGGAAAAGGCAAAACTATGGAGCTATTAAAAAACTCGATGGTTGTTAGTGGGGAGGGAGGAATGAAGAGGCAGGGCACAGAGGATTTTTAGGTCAGTGAAACTACTCTGTATCATTCTATAATTGTGGACACATGCCATTATACATTTGTCCAAACCCACAGGATGTATGATACCAAGAGTAAACTCTAACGGAAACTATGGAATTAGAGTGAAGAGGATGTGTCAATGTAGGTTCATCAATTGTAACAAATGTACCACTCTGGTGGGGATGTTGATAATAGAGGAGACTATACCTGTGTTGGGGCAGGAGGTATATGGGAAATCTCTGTACTTTCTCTTCAATTTTGTGTGAACCTAAAACTGCTCTAAAAAATAAAGCATTTTTTTGAAAAAAATTTAAAGATAATAATACTTATCTAGACCTTGTCTCATGCCAATAGCAGACAGCACCACCATTGTGAGATCCTTGGAGACCTCAAGTGGAAATTACTTGTAAATATCATAAAAGTGTGAATAAAGCTAAATACTTTCCCTTCAAAAAATTATTTTTCAGGAATGTGAAAACTATCTTGCTTTCAAATCCTTTCCATGTAAAAGGATGGACTTATTTTAATACAGCATCTTCAAATAACCTAAATCTTTGCTAATTTGAGATGCTTTAGAAATCAACTTATGAAATAAAACAGAAAGAAGGTTAAAGGCTTAATATAGGTTTATTAATTTTTTCTGTGGGTTCAAATTCCGAATTGAAAATGTCGAACCATATTGTAAACAATGTTTTTTCAAATTTTTATTTTTTCAAATTTTTTTAAATTTTTATTTTTTTCAGATGTACGTCATATTTCAAATTCTGGATACATTACATCATGTTCACCACCTGAACACTAATTATAGTGCATCCCCTCACATGTGACCCTAATCACCCCTTTTGCCCTTCCCCCTTCCCCAATGGTAACCGCCAGTCCAATCTCCAATGCTATGTTTTGTTTTGTTTTTTGTGGTTTTTATCTTCTACTTATGAGTGAGATCATATGGTATTGACTTTCTCCCTCTGACTTAATTTCAGTCAGCATAATACCCTCAAGGTCCATCCATGTTGTCACAAATGGCTGGATTTCGTCATTTCTTATGGCTGAGTAGTAGTCCATTGTGTATAAATACCACATCTTCTTTATCCGTTCGTCCCTTCGTGGGCACCTAGGTTGCTTCCAAGTCTTGGCTATTGTGTATAATGCCGCAATGAACATAGGAGTGCAAGTATCTTTATGCCTTTGTGTTTTCAAGTTCTTTGGATAAATACCCAGCAGTGGAATAGCTGGATCATATGGTAGATCTATCCTTAATTTTCTGAGAATACTCCAAACTGCTTTCTATAGTGGCTGCACCAGTTTGCACTGCCACCAGCAGTGAACAAGAGTTCCCTTCTCTCCACGGCCTCTCCAACATTTGTTGTTTCCTGTCTTGTTAATTATAGCCATTCTGACCAAAGTGAGGTGATACCTCATTGCAGTTTTGATTTGCATTTCCCTGATAGCTAATGATGTTGAGCATCTTTTCATATGCCTGTAGGCCGTCTGTATTTCTTCTTTGGAGAAATATCTGCTCAGATCTTTTGCCCATTTTCTAATTGGATTGTTGGTTTTTTGTTGTTGAGCTGTATGAGTTCTTTGTATATTTTGGATATTAACCCCTTATCTGATATGTGGTTTGCAAATATCTTCTCCCAATTGTTAGGTTGTCTTTTCGTTTTGTTGATGGTTTCTTTTGCTGTGCAGAAAGTTTTTAGTTTGATGTAGTCCCATTTGTTCATTTTTTATTTTGTGTCCCTTACCCGGTCAGACATGAGACTTGAAAATATGCTCAGACCAATGTCACAGAGTGTACTGCCTATGTTTTCTTCTAGAAGTCTCACGGTTTCAAGTCTTACATTCAAGTCTTCAATCCATTTTGAGTTGATTTTTGTGCATGGTGTAAGGGAATGGTCTATTTTCGTTCTTTTCCATGTGGCTGTCCAGTTTTCCCAACACCATTTATTGAAGAGATTCTCCTTTCTCCATCGTATGCTCTTGGCTCCCTTGTCGAATATTAGCTGTCCATAACCGTGTGGGTTTACTTCTTGGCTCTCAATTTTGTTCCATTGATCTATGTGTCTGTTTTTGTGCCAGTACCATGCTGTTTTGGTTACTATGGCTTTGTAGTATAATTTGAAATCGGGGAGTGTGATACCTCCAACTTTGTTATTTTTTCTCAGGAATCCTTTGGCTATTCGGGGTCTTTTGTTGTTCCATATAAATTTTAGGATTCTTTGTTCTATTTCTGTCAAAAATGTTGTTGGAAATTTGATAGGGATTGCGTTGAATCTGTAGATTGCTTTAGGAAGTATGGACATTTTAACAATGTTAATTCTTCAAATCCAAGAGCACGGAATATCTTTCCATTTCTTTGTGTCTTCGATTTCTTTCAACAATGTTTTATAGTTTTCGGTATACAGACCTTTCACCTCTTTCATTAAGTTTATTCCTAGGTATTTTATTCTTTTTGTTGCAATTGTAAATGGGACTGTGTTCTTAATTTCTCTTTCTGCTACTTCGTTGTTAGTGTATAGAAACGCAACGGATTTTTGTACATTGATTTTGTATCCCGCAACTTCACTGTATTCCTTTATTATTTCTAAAAGTTTTTTAGTGGACTCTTTAGGGTTTTCTAGATATAAAATCATGTCATCTGCAAAGAGCGACAGTTTCACATGTTCTTTTCCAATGTGGATCCCTTTTATTTCTTTTTCTTGCCTGATTGCTCTGGCTAGGACTTCCAATACTATGTTAAATAAGAGTGGTGACAGTGGGCATCCTTGTCTGGTTCCTGTTCTTAGAGGGATAGCTTTCAGTTTTTCTCCATTGAGAATGATATTTGCTGTGGGTCTGTCATATATGGCCTTTATTATGTTGAGGTATTTTACTTCTATACCCAATTTATTTAGAGTTTTTATCATAAATGTATGCTGTATCTTGTCAAATGCTTTCTCTGCATCTATTGAGATGATCATGTGATTTTTATTCTTCATTTTGTTAATGTGGTGTATCATGTTGACAGGTTTGCGGATGCTGAACCACCCCTGCATCCCCAGAATGCAACCCACTTGATCATGATGTATGATCTTTTTAATGTATTGTTGTATTTGATTTGCTAGTATTTTGTTGAGGATTTTTGCATCGAGATTCATCAGTGATATTGGCCTGTAATTTTCTTTTTTTGTGTTGTCCTTGTCTGATTTTGGTATCAAGATAATGTTTGCTTCATAGAAGGAGTTAGGAAGCCTCCCCTCCTCTTCAATTTTTTGGAAGAGTTTGAGAAGGACAGGTATTAAGTCTTTTTTGAATGTTTGGTAGAATTCACCAGGGAAGCCATCTGGTCCTGGACTTTTATTTTTTGGGTGGTTTTTAATTGCTGTTTCGATCTCCTTACTGGTGATCAGTCTATTCAAATTTTCTACATCTCCTTGGTCCAGTTTTGGAAGGTTGTATGTTTCTAAGAATTTATCCATTTCTTCTAGATTATCAAATTTGTTGGCATATAGCTTTTCATAGCATTCTCTTATTATCTTTTGCATTTCTAAGGTGTCTGTTGTAATCTCTCCACTTTCGTTTCTGATTTTATTTATTTGAGCCTGCTCTCTTTTTTTCTTGGTGAGTCTAGCTAAGGGTTTGTCAATTTTGTTTATCTTTTCGGAGAACCAGCTCTTGGTTTCATTAATTTTTTCTATTGCTTTTTTAGTCTCTATTTCGCTTATTTCTGCTCTGATTTTCATTATTTCCTTCCTTCTGCTGATTTTGGGCTTCGGTTGTTGTTCTTTTTCCAGTACCTTTAGGTGCACTTTTAGATTGTCTATTTGGGATTCTTCTTCTTTGTTGAGATAGGCCTGAATTGCTATAAACTTCCCTCGTAGAACCACTTTTGCTGTATCCCACCAATTTTGGCATGTCGTGTTTTCATTTTCATTTGTCTCCAGGAATTTTTTGATTTCTTCTTTGATTTCTTCATTGACCCAATCATTGTTCCGTAGCATTTTGTTTAATCTCCACATTTTTGTGGCTTTTCTGGTTTTCTTTCTGTAGTTGATTTCCAGTTTCATACCTTTGTGGTCAGAATAGATGCATGGTATTATTTCGATCTTCTTAAATTTATTGAGACTTGTTTTGTGGCCTAATATGTGATCAATCCTGGAGACTGTTCCATGGACATTTGAAAAGAATGTGTATTCTCTGGTTTTTGGATGGAATGTTCCGTATATATCTACTAAGTCCATCTGGTCTAATGTGTCCTTTAAGGCGAGTGTTTCCTTATTGATCTTCTGTTTGGATGATCTATCCATTGGTGTAAGTGGAGTGTTAAAGTCCCCTACTATTATTGTGTTACTGTCTATTTCTCCTCTTATGTCTGTTAATAATAGCTTTATATATTTAGGTGCTCCTATGTTGGGTGCATAGATATTTACAAGTGTTATATTTTCTTGTTGGATTGTTCCCTTTATCACTCTGTAGTGCCCGACTTTGTCTCTTATTACAGTTTTTGATTTAAAGTCTATTTTGTGTGATATAAGTATTGCTACCCCCACTTTCTTTTCTTTGCCATTTGCGTAGAATATCTTTTTCCATCCTTTCACTTTCAGTTTGTGAGTGTCTGTAGGTCTGAAGTGTGTCTCTTGTATGCAGCATATACATGGATCTTGTTCTTTTATCCAGTTGGACACCCTATGGCATTTGATTGGAGCATTTAATCCATTGACATTTAAAGTAGCTATTGATAAATACGTACTTATTGCCATTTTGTCACTTTTTCTTTTTTGGGGGTGTTTTAGTAGTTCTTCTCAGTTCCTTTCTTTTTCTCTTGCTCTCTTCACTTGTGGTTTGATGGTTATCTTTAGTAATATGTTTTATTTATTTGTCTTACTTCTTTTCCTCCTTTTTATAGGTTTCTGGTTTGTGGTTACCATGAGGATCCTATTGAATATGCTATGCATGTAAGAGTCTATATTGAGTAGATAGACTCTTTAGCTTGACCTCTTTCTAAAAGCTCTACTTTTTCACTCCCCTCCGCCCACATTATATGTTTTTCACATCATATACAGTCTTTTGTTTAGTGTGTGTATATCTATTACCCTCTTATCATTGAAATAGGTAATTTTAGTACATTTGTCTTTTAACCTTCATATTACCTTCACAGGTAGTTGATCTGCTGCCTTTACTATGCTTTTACCTTACAAGTGATTTTATTGCCTGGTTTTTCTTGTTATTGTTTTCATTCTTTTTGATAATTTTTTTCTTTTATCTCTATTTGTGGTCATTACTTTCCCACTTAAATAAGTCCCTTCAGCATTTCTTGTAGAACTGGTTTCTTAGTGATAAACTCCCTTAATTTTTGCTTGTCTGGGAAGCTCTCTATCTCTCCTTCCATTCTGAATGACAGCCTTGATGGATAGAGTATTCTTGGTTGTAGGTTTTTTCCTTTTAGCACGTCAAATATCTCGTGCCATTCTCTTCTCGCCTGTACGGTCTCAGTTGAGAAGTCTACTGATAGCCCGATGGGCTTCCCTTTATATGTTACTTGTGGCCTCTCTCTTGCTGCTTTTAAGATTCTCTCTTTGTCTTTAATTTTAGACATGTTCATTATAATATGTCTGGGTGTTGGCCTCTTTGGGCTTCTCTTGTTTGGAGCTCTCTGTGCTTCCTGAACTTGGATGTCTGTTTCCTTCCTCAGGTGAGGAAAATTTTCCTCTATTATTTCAACAAATAAATTTTCTGCCCCTTTGTCTCTCTCTTCTCCTTCTGGGACCCCTATAATCTGAATGTTAGCACGCTTGATATTGTCCCAGAGTTCCCTTACACTGTTCTCATTCTGTCTAATTCATTTGTCTCTTTTCTGTTCTGCTTGGGTGATTTCCTCTAATCTTTCGTCTAGCTCGCTGATCCAGTCTTCTGCTTCCTCTACTCTGCTATTGAGTCCCTCTAGTGAATTTCTTATTTCAAGTATTGTATTCTTCATTTCTGATTTGTTCTTTTTTATATCTTCTAATTCTTTGCTGATGTGCTCATTGTGTTCATCCATTCTTCTCTGCATATCTGTGAGCGACCTCATTATATTTTGTTTGAATTCCTTGTCCAGTAGGTTGCTAGTTTCTGTTTCACTTAGTTCTTTTTCTGGTGTTTTGTAGTGTTCCCTTGCTTGGAAAGTATTCCTTTGCCTCCTCATTATGCCTCTTTCTCTGTGCTATTTTCTTTGTACTAGGTGAGTTGGCTATGTCTCCTGATCTTGGAGAAGTGGCCTTATGTATGAGATGCCTTATGAGGCTCAACAGTGTGCTTCCCTCTTGTCACCAGACCACAAGAACCAGGAGTGACCCCTTTGTGGGCTACATGTGTTCTTCTGCTGTGGCAGGGTTGCTCCCACTAGAGGTACCCAGGGAGTCTGGTCTTTCTGTCCCTGGCCAGCTGTTTGTAAATCTGGTTTGGAGGGACCTCAGCACTGTTGGCTACAAAGTCTATCAGCACACTCTTATTGCAATTGTCCTCTTAATTGGGTTGGTACCCAGTGTAGCTGGTTGCTAGACTCAGGGGCTACAGTTGTGACAGGCCTGAGGCCAACAAGGCTGTTGTCAGTTCTCTTAGGAATGCAGCTGAGTGAGGCTAGCCCTTGGCTTGGAGGCACTCAGTTGTTTCAGGCTTTGGAAGGTGGGGCTGATCCTTTTTATGGTTATTTGTGAGGCACAAATCTTCTGCCACTGATAAGCCTCACTCCCCTCTGGACCACATACACTGTCAACACAGTCCTGGTCCATGCACATTTCTCAACCCCCTGGAGCATACCCCAATGCCACATTGCAGAGGCCCCCACCTCTGCCCCAATGCCCCCCACAGTTCACCTGGTCCTCACACAAGCCCTGCCCCACAGAGGCAGACACCCTTGCCTGCCTGTAGAGGATCAAGGCACTCAGTCAATGCAGGCTGAAAAGTAGCCTGAGGGCTTGCTGTTAGGTAGGGCCAGTCCCTAGGGTGGGTTGCCTGCCCTGGATGAACTGGATTAAATCTGTGCTCTAGTGGGTGTGGCAGACCCCTGGGCTAACAGCCCAAGGGACGCACCTCTATGGCCCCCACCAGTGTCCATATCAGCACGTCTGGACCAGCTCAGAACAACGGCCCCCACCAATGTCTCAGTCTCCGGAGAGGTCCCTCCTCTCACCAAGATGCCCCCAGAGCCCACCAGGTGAGACTTGTTTCACCAAAGGACAGTCAGCCTTCTCTCTGGCGATTTTAGGTTGCTGCAATGAGTGAGTTTGTGCATGGGCCCTTTAAGACCCGGATCTTTTCCGCTTTCAGCCGATAGCTTTTCTGGGGTGTCCTCACTGCAGTTAATCGCCAGTAAAGCCAGATAGTAAGATCCCCATCTCAGTTGGGCTGAGTCCGAGGGATGGTTATAGCAGTATTGCCCCTGCTCTGGACCTCATTCCTCCAGGGAGGGCTGCGTACCTTGGGTTGGCTCCCACCTGGCCACCTGAGAAGCTCCGCTTCTCCCAAAGGTGGCTTTTTTCCTCTCCTGCTGGAGTTACTGCCTCTTCGTCAGGACAGTCCCTTGTCGTGGGGGTTCTTTTTTCCAGTTTTCAGTTTTCAATCCAGGGTGATTCTTCCCAAAATTGTTGTAACCTGGTTGTGTTCGTGGGAGGAGGCGAGTTCAACATCTGCTCACAGCGCCATCTTGACGAGAACTCCAACAATTTTTAAAGATCACTTTCAAATGTACCATTGAGGGTTATAGAGAAGAGATCATAAATACGTACCTACTAGATGAATACAACAAACAATCATGCTAATCCAAAATTTCTCAGCCTTGTCTCTATTGACATTTTGGACCAGGTAGTTGTTGTGGGAAACTGTCCTGTTCATTGTAATATGCTTAGGAGTTTCCTGGCCTCCACTCATGAGACACCAATAACATACTGCCCCTATTGTGCCGTGATCACCAAAAATGTCCCCAAACATTACTAAATATTCCCGGGGGTGGACTGGGCAAAATCCCACACACATCCCACTGTGAACTACTGTCCTAATGTTATATGAATAAATTTGTGACGTGTGTTAAAATTTGCAGTGACAGCATGAGATACAAATTCAAAAAAGGCTGTATCTCCGTCAGCTCAGGCCATGGTGAAGCTGACGTGCTCCGGAAAATAGTTAGAAGGCTCTAGGGAAGATGAAGACATGAACATTGAGACCCATGAGAAAAGTCTCAATAAAACTGGTTCATGAAATATGAATGAAAAAGTAACATTTTAAATTAATTATTATTTTTAGAGCATGTAATTTTAAATTTATAGTGCAATTAAATAAATAAATTATCGAAGGCAGATATTTGACTCTTTTATTGATGCTTCTAAATTTGGAGGCCGTTTCTATTGAGAAAATAAAGAATTAATTTATATTTTTGTTTTCCCTTTATTGAGTAATATAGTTTTCTGTTTCCTTGAAACTATAGAATCTAAGCATGTAAAACTGTACTGTATAATACAGTAGCCACCGGCCATGTATGGCTATTAGCAAATCCAAATTCAAATATGTTATAAATGTAAAATGTACACAGGATTTCAACGAATTGGTATGAATCAAAAGAATGTTCAATTACATTTATAACATTTAACATTTATAATGTTAAAATAGTGCTATAGTATCATTTACATTACTTGTTAATATTGAAATTATAATATTTTGGATATATTAGCTCAAATAAAGTATATTATTAAAATAAATTTAAGATTATTTTTTACTTTTTAAATATGTTCATTAGAAAATTCAAAATCACGTGTGTCTCACATTATATTTCTGTTGGACATCACTATGTAAGGTCTAGCTCAAGAATTATTAAATGGAACCCCAAGCCTTACAAGAAGTCATTTAATTGCCTAGAGGATTCACAAACATCGATTGATTAAAACAAGCAAAACAAAACACTGTATTTTCTCAGTGAAATAGTCAACTCAGTATACTTCTTTTCCTGAATCCAATTTCAAGGTGAAAATTAGTCACTCCTGCCACACTACTTCTTACAATAGAATTATAACTAATATCCATAACATCTTATTGAAAAATTATAACCATTATTTGATGAGAGTATTGAAAATAAAGAATGTCTTTTCATGGAGCACCAACAAAATATATGTTGTACAAATACAAATAACACTGTTTGTGAAAAGAAATATGATCGAAACCCCTTCTGAATCTACTCTATAAGTTTATGTACTTTCTTTAAGAAAATGAATTACAATTTGAAATATTTAAAGAATTCTGCATCAATAGACATAATATACTGAATATTATAACTCTAAAAGTCTAAAAGGAGATGCATGTAAACGAGTATGTCATTGATTGGACAACTGTGAAATATAAAAATCTTCTCTGTAAAAGAGATATCCCATTAGGCACTAGCTAATGTCTGCCCCTTCTCCCCCTTTAGCTAATGAGCATAGACATAAAAGAAACACACTTACTAAGGCCTATGTAGCAAAGACATGATTTGCTGGCAAAAGATAAAATTCAAGCAGAAAAAAAATGAATCTTAATGCCAATTATATATCAAGTGGTATTTTTTTAAATGCTCAATGGTTTTAAACTAAGACTTTAGAAAACAGATAAGAGTGCATTTTATGGAATAAAATTAACCCCAAGAGACCTGGAATCTCACAATTCCATGAAATCTTAACTTTGTACCAACTTTTTTTTTCATGCTTTGAGGAAATGGAGAGCATATTGCAAATTACATAATGTTGCATACAAGTCAGACTTTTACTCAGACTCTGTGCTGACATTCGCAACTCCAGCCAGATTAACCAATTGCCAGCTCTGTAAAGTAGTTTAATTGTGTCAGTTTGCATATTTGGGCTTGATTGTGCCATGAAATTAGCCCACTACTCAGTAGAAAATATACAAAACCCTCCTGAGTGAGGCAGATATCCATCTTGGTTACAGGGTCACTTCTTTCCTTATTTCTCATGTCTACTACTGGGGCTATTTCCCTATATTCTTCTGAATTATTCTTCTGCACATTACAGAATTAGATTCCAGATCTCCTGTTGCAGGCACTGCTGGGGGTCTGCCCAATATCCATTCCTCCTTTTCCCTTCTTTCAAACTAATGACTTTTTTCTTTCGGAGTGGCAATGAGTCCGGCTAAAATACTCTATCTCCCAGCTTCCCTTGAAGCTAGGAGATCTATTAGCAGAATTCTGGTCAGTAAAATGTAATTGGATTTCTTTGTGGAAAGCATGAAATCTTTTACTTTTTCTTCCTAAGAGAAAGTCCTTTGGCTTTTTCCTCTTGACCCTTAGCCCATGTTCCTTTTTCCCACCGATAATGTTAATACAACGCCTGGAGGTACAGCAAACTCCTTGCAATCATAAAGATGAGATCTAACTGTAAGGAAGACAGAGAAAGCAGATAGAAAATTCCAAGTCCTTGCAAAATCTTGAAGTTGCACCAATTCTGAAAAGTCTACAGTAGATTCTTTGTTATGTGAGGAAATTCACCTCTGACCTGTTTACACTCTATGTTATCAGTTATATAGTTAATATAGTCCCTAATTGATCTGCAATTCTTCTCTGCTTTCCTGTTTTGTGACTTAACCCTGGGCCTCTTCATTGACACATGTAAGTATCTCCTGTTCTTGGAACAACCATCATTGTACACCATTTCCCTGAAATGCACCTCTATGAACACATGTGGAGCACCCAGCAACAGTTGTTTTCCAGTTAGCTGACTTGACGCACGTTGGATGCCTCTCCTTCAAGCACCTGAAGCTTCCTTCATAGTTACCCCATACAAGTGGCCAGGGGCAGGTTTCTCATCTGGAGTCCATTCCATCTGAACCATGCTCAATATGTCCTGAAAGATGTCAGCCTCTGACTGAGTTACCTGGTCCTCCTCATGGCTCCACGTTAGAACTCTAGTTTCATAAATAACCCTTTCATCTGATTGTGTTCTATCTGTAGAGTAGCAGTTCTCACATTGGGGTGGTTTTGCCCCCAGGAAAACATGTCTAGCCATATTTTTTCTTGTCACACAGTGGGGTGGGGGGTGTTGCTACTGGATTCTAGTGGATAGAGGCAAGGGATGCTGTTAAACATATAATAATGCACAAGAAAGACAGCTTCCCACAACAAAGAACTATGCAGCACAAAGTATCAATAGTGCTGAGGCTGACATAGTCTGCTTTGGGCAATGATTTTAACCCCAGCTGCACTTTAGAATGAAATGGGGTATTTTAAAACAGTTCTTATACCTGGGCTCCTCTCTCAGAGGTTCTGGTTAAAGAGATCTGGAGTGGGGCCCATAGGTATTTGAAAGTATCCCAATTCACAGCCGAAGTTGAGAATCACTGAGGTAAGCATAACCCTTGGTTCTGGAGTGTGGGCTGAGTTAGAAAGTTGGCTTGAGTTGGGGAGAGGAAAGTCTAAGCCAAAATCAAGGATGGAAGTCAGAAAGTGCAAACACAGAAGTGGGCTAAGAATTAGACCCACAAGAGGGCTTCCAGTGAGAGAATTAATCCCAAGGAGAAAAGTCAAGACAGTAAGGAAAGGTTGCTGAAGAAAGTGTGATGTGTGTCAAGAAAAGAAGTTCAATTTCTTTGCCTAAATGCCCAGAATTGGAATTGCTGGCTGGTTATGGTAGTTTTATTTATTTTTTTTATTTTTTGAGGAAGATTAGCCCTGAGCTAACATCTGCCACCTATCCTCCTCTTTTTGCTGAGGAAGACTGGCCCTAAGCTAACATCCATGCTCATCTTCCTCTACTTTATATGTGGGATACCTGCCACAGCACGGTTTGAAAAGTGGTGTGTAGGTCCATGCCTGGGATCCAAACCCACAAATCCTGGGCCACTGAAGCGGAGCACAGGAACTTAACCGCTATACCACTGGGCTGGCTCCCATCTATTTTTAATTTTTTGAGGAGTCTCCATACCATTTTGCATAGTGGCTGCACCAGTTTACACTCCCACCAACAGTGTATGTATGAGGGTTCCCTTTTCTCCACATCTTCTCCAACACTTGTTTTTTGTCTTTTTGATAATAACCCTTCTGACAGGTGTGAGGTAGTATCTCACTGTGGTTTTGATTCGAATTTCCCTGAAGATTTGTGATGTTGAGCATCTTTTTATGTACCTGTTGGCCATCTGTAAGTCTTCTTTGAAAAAAAATGTTTGTTCAAGTCATCTGTCCATTTTTCAATTGGCTTGTTTGTGGGGGTTTTTGATATTAAGTTGTGCAAATTCTTTATGTATTTTCGATATTGACCCTTTATCAGATGTATGATTTGCAAATATTTTTTCCTATTTAGTAGGTTGCCTTTTAATTTTGTTGATGGTTTCCTTCACTGTGCAAAAGCTTTTTAGTTTGATATAATCCCATTTGTTTATTTTTTTCTTTTGTTGCCCTTGCCTGAGGAGACTGGTCCCCCAAAATATTGTTAATATCCATGTCAAAGAGCTAATTGCCTGTGTTTTCTTCTAGGAGTTTTATGGTTTCAGGTCTTATATTCAAGACTTTAATCCATTTTTAATTTATTTTTGTATATGGTGTAACGTAGTGGTCCAATTTCTTCCTTTTGCATATAGCTGTCCAGTTTTTCCCACACAATCCAGCAATTCCACTTCAGGATATTTATCTAAAGAAAAGAAAAACACTAATTCAAAGAGATATATACACTCTTATATTCATTGCAGCATTATTTACATAACCAAGATATGGAAGCAACCTAAGTGTCCATTGATAGATGAGTGGATAAAGAAGATAGAATTTTACTCAGCCATTTGCGACAACATGAATGGACCTAGAGGGTATTATTTTAAGTGAAATAAGCCAGGCAGAGAAAGACAAATACTGTATGATTTCACTTAAGTGTGAAATCTAAAAAACAAGACAGATGAACAAACAAAACAAAATAGAAACGGACTTATAGATACCGAAAACAAACTGGTAGTTACCAGAGGCGGAGGGGGTGGAGGCAGGTGAAATAGGTGAAGGGGATAAGAGGTACAAACTTTCAGTTATAAAATGAGTAAGTCGTGGGATGTAATGTGCAGCATGGGGAATGCAGTCAATAGCACTTTAACAACTTTTTTTGGTGACAGATGGTTACTAGACTTATTGTGGTGAACATTTTGTAATATATGTAAACATCCAATCACTATGATGTACACCTAACTAATAGGATATTGTGTGTTAATTATACTTCACTAGAAAAAGAAAGAAGTTCAAGAATCAAGATAGACCATAAATAACTCGAAGTTGTTGGAAGCTCTTTTTTCAAATTTTTAAAATGCGTGTCTGTTTATATACCTATGTTTGTAGGTTTATGGTTAGACCTATAACTATCTAATTGTTCTTTCATGTCCCTGACTATAACAGTCATGCAGATGGATAAATGAAAGAAGTTGTATGCCAGGGTAGAATTTGCACTAAGCTCTTTTTTATAAAATAATTTCTTTAATATTGCTGTATCATACTACATTAACAATTTTATAAAAATTTAAACGTCAAAATAAAAATAACATGGGCTTAGTGTTAAAAATTTTGAAAATAGAAAATGAGGAATAAAAATATAGAAATTACATAGAATAACAGCTTATAGAAACAACCATCAAGGTTTTCCCTTATTTATTTAGTTTTTATGATAAATGATGTAACCCAAGGGTTTGGTGGTACTGAGCAGGAACCAAAGTATCTTTTCCGGTTCCATTCTCATGTCCTGGCTCTAAACAATTCTGCCACAAATATCCCAATATATGAATTTGGTATAATTATTTCTATCAGCTTATAACTACCAATTTATTTTCATGTCAAAAAAAAATTGACATTAATGTCACATTCTTCTAGTATAATATCGAATATTGCATCTAATTTGAGTGTAATATTTTTAGCAATGAATCCATGCTCTGCATCTCTCTGTGCTCAGGAATTTTCTTCCAAATTCACAGTAATGTAGTTCTGTTAAGTGCGGTGATTGCTTTGGCAAATTCACAGGAACCCAGTCCAGTTAAGTTTGTTATATATGGCCAAACTCATCTTAATTTTCCGGTGTCTACAGCCTGTATTACATCTTTGACTTCTATTTAGTTTCATAATTCATTTGAAATATGGTTATGAAATGAAAATCTGTGCCTGTAATATTCTAATGTTAATTAAGTAATAGCCAGCCTCTTCTCTCGAGGATGTTTTTCACCAACAACTGTTACATACATAGATCTCTGACAGTAAAATGATTAAGTCTAACACTTCATTTTTCATCCTTATGGGCAATTCATCAAGCATCAGTGAAGTCTTGATTGCAACATTGAAAGTGGGCCACTTGATCACATTCAGTGTGTATATTCCAAACTATAGATAAAATACTGTAAATGAACTACTTACATAGTTACAAGAGTATATACACAGTATTCTTCCATTGCCTTTCATCCAATCAAGTGGCTTTTCAGTAATATTTTACCAAAACATACAATGATAAATTCAGTTTCCATTGTGAACCACACAAGAGAAGCAAATCTTTCCATGAAACTTGTCCTTAGAATGATGCATGCAAGGCACTCTAATATTTTCTATTCTATAGCTATGAATTTTAAAAAATTCCCTGTGACTGATTAGTGAATTTCAACCTGTAGTTTGAAAAACGCTGAACAAGATCATGTAAAGGAAACTTACAGACTGTGAAGGAAAATTTTAAAGCAAGGAAAAACACTGAATGATGGAAGCAGAGATTACTAACTTTGAAAAATATGATAAATAATTCAACATTTTCTAAATCGTTATACTTCCTTAAAAACTGGACATTATGTTCAGGCCAGCCCTGGTGGCCTAGTGGTTAAGTTCAGTGTACTCTGTTTCAGTGGCCTGGGTTTGGTTCCTGGGAGCAGACCTACACTACTCATCTGTCAGGGGCCATGCTGTGTTAGGGATTCACATACAAAAAGAGGAAGATTGGCAGTGAACATTAGCTCAGGGAAAATCTTCCTCAACAACAACAATAAAAACCCAAACATTATGAACGTATATTTTTCAATATGACAAAATTATGTTTCAGTTCCCCATAATGTACTGTACCAAATATTACATTTTATCTTGTTAAAGTTTTCTAAATTATTCTGTTTAATTTTCTGACATATTAGCAATATATATTTACTCTTACTATTCATACAAAAACTCCAAAATTGAAACATTGAGTTTTTTTTTCTCATTCTGACTTTCTATCTTCATTAATTCTAACGTTGGTTAACAAAAGACTAAAACAATCCAGTTATAATAATTTTCATGAAGAAATATCTAAGTAACAGAATAGATACATCCTCAGTGTTGATTAAGAACGTTCCAACTCACAAAATATATGGCTGAAGAATGCATAACCTTTGACAACACAAGATAATCATGCCACAAATCTGAGAGGAAAGCTTATTAGTTTGTTTTTTTGATAAATATATTTGTTAAATAGTAAATCATTATGTTTCATTTCATGTAGTTGATATCCTATTGTGAAGACTTTAATTAAATATGAAATATTTACTTGTCCTAGAGAATGTGTTCAACAAATAGGTTGGTATTATTGAAATTGAATAATACTAAGATTCTTAGGAGATTTTTTTTTCCTTGAACGTACATATAGAAATTAACAGTGTACATGCGACAACTAGAAGGACCCACAACTAAAAAAATATACAACGATGTACTGGGGGTACTTGGGGAGAAAAAGCAGAAAGAAAAAAAAAAGAAATGAACAGTGTAACTACTTCCAAAAGAAACAAATTATAATCATACAAACAGCTTAAAATTATGCCTGTAACTTTCTCTTATTTCAATTCTTACAGTATCAAAAGTTATATACGTGAGTATACGAAATTACAGGAAAAAGATTCCCTAAGACAGTTGAGAGCAAAAGAATAGTCTATTTTTGTCAGCAGCTTCTTAACATTCATTTTAATTTAGAGCAAACTTTTGAAAGCAAACTACTGTCTTGTTCTTTTTTATGAGATTTTTTCCTTGGGAAGACTATGATTTTTAAGCTTCATATCTTTCTATGGGTTTGTTTACATTTCATCAACCTCTTCACCTCACATTAGCCTATCTCCCTAGAGGGACACCAGATTATCGAGATAAAAATCTATGAAAATTTAAATTATGGTTTAAGAATGGTTCTCTTTAATTATTGAAAATACACCTTGCAAAATACAAGGTGCTATTTGACATAAGTCAAGGATTCATCTGTTTTCTTTTTCTATAATAAAACTGAGTTATTTTTAAATTAAAATAATTCCTTTGAGAAATCAAAATTTGCTCATCAAAGAGTGCTAAAGTTTTAGATTTGGGCCACATCCAAGTGAAAATTGGTGACCACGACTTCGGTAGGAAAAGGAAATCACTAGATACTCTTTTTGTCATTCTCCTACAGAAATTTAAGAATATGTTTCCCTTTAGCTGAGAATTTAATTAGGGTATGATAAATAATTTGAGGATAGACTAATTTCTTAACAGAGAATATGTATTTCAAGTTGTGTTCAAGAAATAAAAGAGAATATTAGAGTAACCAAAAGCAACACTATTATTTGGCACAGAACTGAAAATGTTCCATATTATGTGAACCTCCAAAAGATGCCACTATTCTCAGATAATATACTGTGTACTTAAAAATATTTTGTATATTTCAAATATACGCATATGTATATGTTTGTGAACATGTGTTTATGAATATGTATATATATCTACATGTATGTATATATATGTATGCATATATATATACACATATTAGCCTTATTTATTTTGTTTTTGAAAGAATTATTGCCCGTTGGTTAATAAGTTTCAGATGCTTTCACATTTCAAAATATATATTTGTGCTAAAGGTAAAAGCTGATAACGAAGGTGTCAGTTCCACAGGGCCTTAGAAGTAATGACTGTTGGCCTTTGTATAACCTCCTACTTTCAACACTTCCACATACACAAACACACTGAGTCGACCTCTGTCATCAGTTACTCACTCGCAACTCCAAAGCTGAATTGGGTCCTCAGTGGCTCAAACAGAGATTCCCTAGGGAGTCAATTAGGTTTACACAGCAACTGCAGAGGACAACATCTGGACATGGCATTTCACCTAAGGCAGTGGCAGCTGACTTCACCTTAGCATTGTTCATATTGCTCCAACAACTACTGACAAAGGGTGAGGTAAGATACTCAAGCAATTAAAGTCTGTGTTTTGAGCTGACATTCAGAACTAACATTGGAGGTGTGCTTTAGCATTTGAAAAACAGATGTTATTTAAAACTCTACCACAAATTTAATTTGATTGTTTTTACCCCCGTGGTAATTCATATGGACAAAACCAACCTCAAAACTTAAATGACAGCTATTGAATTTAATTAGAGAGAAAAAATATTGCCTTGTCCGTGTCAAATCATGGAAGTTTACCAGACTAGCAGAGACCTGCCTATGTTGCATGAAGTCATTTGTACCCAACTCAATTTAGTTTTATACACTATCAAAATTACTTTCATCTGATTTAAGTTTAAAAGTGATTTGTTTGGCATATAATGTTAATAACCATTTTAATTATAATGTGTTTTGGCATGAGCACCTTAGGTTTATCTTGTTTGGTGCTCTCGGTGTTTCCTACACCTGGATGTCTGATTCCTTCCTTAGGTTAGGAAAATTTTCAGCTGTTATTTCTTCAAATAGATTCTCTGTCCCTTTGTATCTCTCTTTTCCTTCTGGGACACCTACAACATGGATGTTAGTGCACTTGATGTTTTCCCAGAGTTTCCTTAGACTGTCCTCATTCTTTTAATTCCTTTTTCTCTTATCAGTTTGCTTGGGTGATTTCCTTTAGTCTTTTGTCCAGCACACTGATCCTTTCTTCTGTATCATCTATCCTGCTATTGAGTACCTCTAGTGAATTTTTCATTTCCAGTATTATATTCTTCATTTCTGATTGGTTCTTTTTTATATTTTCCAATTCTTTGTTGATGTTCTCACTGAGTTAATCCATTCTTCTCCCAAGATCAATGAGCATCCTTATGAGTTTTAGTTGGAGCTCTTTGTCATGTGGATTGTTTATTTCTTTTTAATTTCATTCTTTTTCTGGGGTTTTGTCCTGTTCCCTTACTTGGAATGTATTCCTTTGTCTCTTCATTTTGCCTCTTCCTCTGTGCTTATATCTATGTATTAGTTAGGTCAGCTATGTCTTCTGATCTTGCAGAGGTGGTCTCATGTAAGAGATGCCTTTTGAGTCCCAAGAACGTGCTTCTCTCTTGTCACCAGTTCCAAATCTTACAGGAGTGTCCCCGTGTGGGCTACGTGTGTCCTTCTCTTATGGCAGGGTTGCTTTTGCTGCAGGTTCCCAGGGAGGCTGAGTGGTTCCCCTGGCCAGTTGATTGTAATGCTCAGCTGCATGTGGCTGCTATGGACCCTTCCATCACTTTATTGGGCATGGGCACTTCCAGCACAGTTAACAGCAGAGTCTAATAGCACATGCCTGTTGCAGTTTTTCTGTTAAGTGAGTAGGCCCCCAGGGTGGCTGGTTGCTAGGCCGAGGGGCTTACAATTGCTGTAGGGCTCCAGCCTGCAAGGCTGTTGTCAGCTCTCTTAGGATTGCAGCTGAGTAGGGCAGGCTCCAGGCATGGAAGCGTCCAATTGTTTCAGGCTTTGGAAGGTGGGGCCAATACCCTATGTGGCTGTTTGAGAAGCAGAAGTCTGCTGCAGCTGACAAGCACCACTGCCCACAGAGCCACACACTCTATCAACACAGTGCTGTCCCAGGTGTGCACCCTGACCCACTGAAGTGGGTCACCCCACTGCAGAGGTCCCACATACTACGCCAACACAGACCTGCCCCCTCATACATGCCCTGCCCCACAGAGGTGGACTCACTCACTGGCTTGCAGACGTGCAGACTATGAAGGCCCACAAGTTACCTGAAGGCTGTCTTTTGGGTGGGGCCAGTCTCTAGAGTGGGCTGCCTGCCCTGGCTGAGCTAGATTAAATTGGTGCTCTAGTGGGTGAGGAGACCCCTGTGCTAACAGGCCAGGGGAAGAACTCCAATGGTGTCTGCCAGCATCTGTGTCAGCACACCTATACTAAGTCACAATAATGGCTGCTGCCAATGTCTCAGTCCCTGGAGAGGTCTCACCTCTCACTAAGATGCACCCAGAGCCTACCAGGTAAGTCTGTTTTCACCAAAGGACTGTTCACCTTTTCTTCTGGTGATTTTAGGTTACTTCCCCAAACAGGTGAATTTGTGCATGGGCCTTTTAAGAGCAGGCTTTCTTTCCTCTCATCTGCAATAGCTTTTCTGGGGCATTCCCCTTTGTAGTTAATAGCTGGCAAAGGCAGGTATTATGACACTTGTCTTGGTTGTGTTGAGTCCAAAAGTTGTTTATTGTGGTAATGCTCCCCTACTCCTCTAAGGAAGGCTTTGTACCTTAAGATTGCTCCCGGCCAGCCATGAAGCGTTGCAGCTATAAGGTGGCATTTTTCTCTCCAGAAAGAAATTTCTACCTCTTCTACCTCAGTCAGCACTGTCCCTCGGGGTTCTTTTTATCCAGTTTTCAGCTCTCAGGGGTAATTGTTCCAAGAGTAGTTGCAAATTTGTTGTGTGGAAGGAGGTGAGTTCAGAGTCCACCCACACTGCCATGTTGATACTGTATCAAGGCTTCACATTTTTTCTATTTATTCAGAAATAATTTAACTATATGAAAAATAAAGCACGCATTATTGAGACAACTACAACTATCACTTGGAGAGACAATTATGCAAAATACATATACATCTCCTCAACTTCATCTGTTTCAAATCCATCCTTCAAAGATGGTGGTCACGATGTGCACAGTCAAATATTACTCTCGTTCTTCATTCAAATATCTCCTCAGTGATGACTTTCCTCATAATCCTTTTCAAAATTGCAATACCTCTTCCTCAGCACTTCAAAGACTTCACCTTATTTTTCTTTATTGCACCTATCACCATCTGACATGTTCCATACTTTTAGTTGTAGATTGTCTCTTTCCTCCCACTAGAATGTAAACTCAGTGTGGGCAAGGATCTTTTTAGTGTTCTGTTCATTGGTATATCCTCAATGTCTGAAACGGTAGTACATAGAAGGAGCTAAATAAACATTCGTGAATGATTAAATAAAAGGTCGTTTTCTACAAACAAAGGATTTTACCTAAAATTAGGCATGTGTGATTTTGGAAGTGGTGAAACTGATAATAAAAATTTAGCTCAATAACTCTTATTACTGAGTGAGATGAAGCATGCACAAATTACCCATTCTCTCCTGATGACCGCAGGTATAAATTCTGGAGCAAATGCATGAAGCAGCCCTTTGAGGACTCTGGAAAGTAAATAATAACAGGCAAATTTCAGTAGAACAGAATTAAAGCACCACCAAACCAGTAGTGAATTTATCTTTTTATTACCCCTTCAATATCTTCAAGTTTGGACTCACGGCAGCAAAAAGTCCAGAAGTAGGCATTGGCACAGAGTACTAGGAGAAGCTCTTCAGGGTTAGTTTGATGCATAGAAAATACACATTATTTTCCAGTGCACATGGAGCATTCACCATAATAGATCATATCCTGGATCCTAAAACAAGCCTTAACAAATTTAAAGAATTTGCATCACACAAAGTATGTTCTTAAACCATAATGGAATTAAATTTAAAATCAATAAGAAAAGATACAGAAAAATCTTAGAAATTAAAAAGCACACACTTTTAAATACTCCATAGGAAAAAGAGGGAGTCTTGGGGGAGATATCTTGAACTGAAAAATACTGAAAATGCAACACATCAAAATTTGTAGCATGTAGCTAAAACAGTTTTTACAGGGGAAGAGTGTTTTGAAAAAATCAAATGCTTATATTATGAAAGAAGAAATGTCTCAAATTAATAAACTAAGCCTCTACCTCAAGAAACTAGAAAAAGAAGAGGAAAATAAACCCAAAGCAAGCAGAAGAAAGGAAATAATATAGCTAGAACAGAAATAAATGAAGTGGGTGCCTATGTGATTCCATTTATATGACATTCTCAAAAGACGAGACGGTAGTGATGTTGAATAGATCAGTGGTTGCCAGAGGTTAGGACTGGGGAAGTGTTTAACTACCAAAGATAGCACAAGAGAGTTTTGGAGGATGATGGAACTTTTCTGTATCCTGATCGAGGTGGTAGTTACACAAATCTATACATGGACTAAATTTCATAAAACTGTACACCAAAAATGACAGTTTTACTGTAGGTTATTCGTAAAAATAAATTTAAAAACAATATCCTTTTAAAAATACCTGTTAATACATTCATTTCTTTTTAATAGGGAGTATGAGAATTTTATAAATGTAAAATATGATATTAATTCTGTATTCAAATACTGGCTTTCAGATTACTAACTTTAGGAACTTTCTGCCATCTCCGTACTCCTCTGAGCTTTGTGTCCCTCTTTCTTAAGGCAGGGATGGTACCACTTCCATATAGGGCTGTAATGAGCAGCCCTAATCTGAATGGGACCCTGTTGAGCGGGATTTTACCCCATTCTCCTACTCAAGAAACTGACTTTAATCTTCCCAGTTTGTCCAAAAACCTTACATTTAAATCACAGCCAAGAAACACTCACCTACATTTACTTTAGGGAACCCACTATGGAAATATTTTAAAAGAAAGTTAAAATAATGTTTCACCAAACCACTATCGGTCAATTTAAGAGATAACTGCCTAATTTGAAGTTTTCATAGCCACAAGTGTAGTGTAGATCAATAATACATATTTCTGCTCTAGGAAGAAATGTAATCTATAATAAGTAGTTTCATCCAGGTGCTTTTTTTTTAATTCCCTTCTGAGACATCATTCTGAACCATGATTACAGCATTTTAAATATGTGTTTAGAATTGGGAAGAGTTTCTATATGGATAGATTAACTGTCCCTGCTGTTTTATGGCTTCTCTTTTTCACTAGCTTCAAAATATGGGCAAAGGCCTATTTTTCATTTATCACCACAAGATTTCTTTCATCCACTCTTAAAAGTTCTTTATCTTCAGTCTTATTAATCATAAAAAGAAATATCCTTTAATCTTGAGTATAGGCAAATAATCTTTTCAGGTGTCTCAGTAAACCTTCAGGGTTAACATATGACCTGTAGAGTTGAAAATTATGATAAACCATTCCTTAAACGACACTGGAAACATGAGAGCTAAATAACCAGCCTACTGTAAATATGGACTGGGAAATTATTTTAAACTGTTACTTTTTACTCATGATTGAACTGAATTTAATGCATATCTCACTGCAGTCTGTAAAATCAACACACAAAATAAGTTGGTGAAATGGTAGTTTCAAATTTTATATCCTCTAATAATAAATCATTCAACACTAAATTTTATTTAAAATTATGGCTATCTGCAGATGAATTTTGAAGCATTCTACCAGAAAATAAAAACCAGCAGACAGACTCAAATAAAAACTAAATCAAAATAATTACCTCCTAAATTCCCTATTTCCATATGTGATTATATTTTCCAAAGACATTATGAAACTGTATTTGACAAAACAGGAAAAAGTATTAACATTTAATACTTCCTGTGTTCCAAAGACAGATAAATTGAATTTCAAGTGGGTGTTTATTGGTTTACATCAATACATTTGTAGAGGTGACACAGGTCTTTTACCATGACCTCAAAGCTCAACAGTGTTACCATAGATCAAATTCTCTCTGAGTCTCTGCATTGCTTCTCATCATTTTACTTTATCCATAGGCTCTATAAGATGCCTCTACCCAACAGTTCCGGGTGTTCCCCAAATTGGAATCAAAATGGCTATAATAATATTATACTTCATATTCTCACATCATTCAATCCTATTCCAGGGAAGAAAAACATCTAGTAATCTCCTTGAAAAAACTGAAAATTTTCTCTTTCCAAGGATTCTCTACAAAATTCTTCTTATTTCTCATTGCCCTGATAGGATCATAGGCCTAGTTCTTGGGGAAAAAATTCACTTTGGCCAGGACCTGTCCTTGCTCATCGTCTGTAGTAAATAATAACCCATCTCAAATAGTTGAGTGGATTCGACCTATCAAAAACCATGTGATTTTAGAAAGGAAAAATAAATTTAGAAGACAATAATGTGAGCATTCCCAGGATATATTAGTGATTTGTACTATTTGAGATTGATTTTACCTGCTTCTAGAATTTATAGCCATTATAAATATATGACAGAAGAACCAAGTGTTATTCGGAAACAATACAAAATTTATATTTAAGCCTCTTTGTCAAAAATACTTTATTATAGGGGCCAGCCTGGTGGCGCAGCAGTTAAGTTCACACATTCCACTTCGGCACCCCTGGGTTTGCCAGTTCGGATCCCGGGTGCAGACCTACGCACTGCTTGTCAAGCCATGCTGTGGCAGGTGTCCCACATATAAAGCAGAGTAGCAGAGGAAGATGGGCATGGATGTTAGCTCTGGGTCAGTCTTCCTCACCAAAAAGAAAAAAAGGAGGATTGGTGGTAGATGTTAGTTCAGGGCTAAGCTTCCTCAAAAAACATTTTTATTATGTATATACCAACATAAAATCCCAATTACATATGTTGACTGAACTTTTTAACTGACATAGTTAAATAAAATGTTTTATATATTTTTTAAACATGTTCAGAATTGTTAATTCTTCAAATATTTATTGGACACCTACTATATATCATTCACTATTATGAGTGATATATATATATATAGTGGTGAATAAAACGTATAGCTCTGCCCTCATAGAACTTACATCCTTATAAGAAGGCTAATATTCTAAATGATGACTTGATTGTGTAGATATAGGTATCATTATACGAACATCTAAAATTGTGATAGGCCTGTTGAAGAAGGCCAGTCATTTAACATATTGCTAATTTTGTTAGTAAATTTTCCCTATTAAAACCCTGAGATTTCTTTATTTATTCATCCTTTTAACAAATAATATTTTAAACTACTGAGTTCAAACATTCTGCCAACCCCTAACGAAACAAGGTGAGCAAGTGAACAAGTTTTTTTTTTCCCCAACAATAACAACTCAAGAGAAAAACACATATTGCAAATCTAAAATAATTGTAAGCAATTTTAGTTGCTGGAATATTAATTTCAAAATTTTTAGAAAGTAATTGAAAATCTGAAAAATTGAAATTGTCACCTTAAGTAACATACATACAATATATACATATGTGTTTTTATATATAACAGAAAATATGTCCATATGTATTTCAAGCCTATGGATCACTTTCAAACCAGTCCAATTCTCCTCCCTCTAAACCCCTGTGTATCCATATGTAGTAACTATGGCAACAGAGGTGCTAGGACAAACATTGGCATCCAGAGCTCTTGTAGAGGAATTTCCAAAGGGACAGTCTTGAATAGGCTCTTTCCAAGAGGAAGTAATTATTGTTGATATAGAAATTTGAAGTCAGAAAGTCATATTTTTATCTTTACACAAGACTTTGAAATTAGACACAAAAAAATTTTCTACCTTAGTCCCATTAGCTGACACTATGTTCTTTCTTCAGAAGAATAGAACCTTTGTGAAGCCCCTATTTGTACAAGTTTCAAATAATACATATTCATAGGTCCGAAAAAGTCATAATGGTTCTGTATGGGTTAAAAGGGTAGATCACTACTTATTATAATTTAACCAATTATATTTCCCTCCATAAAATAAAATGTAGACATTAAAAAGAAAAGGTAGATTTCTATGTGGTGAGATATAAATATCTACAGAATATATTAGTAAGTAAAACATGATAAACTGAAGAGCAATCTATATAAAACTATTATATTTCTGTTTTTAAAGAGAGAGAGGAGCAAGACGGTTTACTTACCTCTGCTACATAGACAAATTTCCTGGAAGGATGGTGTATAAGGCCAGAAAGCAGGTAGGAGCTGAATTAGACAGGGCTTGTGGCATTAAGGAGGAATTCAGAGTTTACATTAAGGAAAAAATGAGCCAAAAGAAGGTTTTAAGAGTAGATTGATGTAATCTGACTTTAAATTTTAAGTGAGAACTGTATGAATTCCACTTCTTGCCAAGTTGAAAAAACAGGAACTGGATATAGACTCCTGCCTGAAACAACCAGAAAATAAAAAAGTTAAAATATGTGACTCAACAGTTTCCAAGGCAATGGACATCAGGTAATGACGAACAGTGCTCCCTGAGAAATAGGAAGTGATCAAATTGCACTCTATGATTGCCCTCGCTTGCTACATTGGTAGAGATTTCAGGCTACAATGAAGGGATGGGGAAGACAGGTAGATGAGGTAAACACCTTGAGTTAGGGAAATGAAACCATGTATTTAGGGAGACTAAGGCAGCCAGAGTTTGCAGGACAAAGTCATGGATAGAAGAGGACCGGGCTCAGAAAGAATCCAAGAGATCTGCAAAGAGTTCCTTTGGAGTATTCAGCAAAATATTAATCAACACGTGCTTGTGAAGAAACCATTCAAGATTGGGGAGAGAACAACCCAGAAAGGTTAGCGGGAACAGTGACCAGATAGCACACAAGGTTAGAACGAGTGCTTTTTCCCACTATCCAGACTAGAATAATTCATAATTTGTGCAGGATTTAGTAGCTTATTCTAGAAGGTCTTGTCTCAGAAATGGGAAAAAATTAGGTCTAGACTGATCACTGCCCTGGAACTACCTAAAAATCATAAAAACGAGACTTCAAAAGGTCAGACTCTTCCCTGGAAACTTACCTGCACTCCAGAACACAGCTCAAGAATATTTATAGGAAGACAAAAATGTTTAGCACTCAACAAAATAAAGTTCATAATGTCTGCCATCTAACCAAACATTCCCAGGCATATAAGGGAGCAGGGAAACACAACTCTTATGAGAATAATTAATTAGTTGAAACTGCACCAGAACTGACACGAATGTAAGAATTGAGACAGAAAAATTAGAAGTTAATATAATCATATTTCATATATCCTAAAAGTTAGGTAGAAACATAAAAGACATAAATAGCACTTTATCAAACTTCTAGAGATGAAAACTCCAAAGTCTTGTATGAAAAATGTGCTGAATAGAAACAGCAACAGTACGGGCTTACTTCGTTTTATTGCGCTCTGCAAACACAGCATTTTTTACAAGGTCTTCCACCAGCAAAAAAGATTAAAACTCACAAAGCCTTTTTAGCAATAAAGCATTTTTTAAATTAAGGTATGTTCATTGCTTTTTAGCCATAATGCTATTGCACACTTAATAGACTATGGTATAGTGTGAACATAACTTTCATATACCCTGGGAAAGGGAAAGTTCCCGTGAGTTGCTTTATTGAGATATTCATTTTGTTTCAGTGGTCTGGAACCAAGTCTGCGGTCTCTCCAACGTTACCTGTATAGACAAGTTCATAAAATTAATGAATTTGAAGACGTAACAATAAGAAATATTCAAAATGAACCACAAAGAAAAAGAGAATTTTTTTTTCTTGAGGAAGATTAGCCCTGAGCTAACATCTGCTGCCAATCCTCCTCTTTTTGCTGAGGAAGACTGGCCCTGAGCTAACATCCATGCCCATCTTCCTCTACTTTATATGTGGGATGCCTACCACAGTATGGCTCGCCAAGCGGTGCTATGTCCACACCTGGGATCCGAACCGGCACTCCCTGGGCCACCAAAGAGGAACGCACACACTTAACCACTGCGCCACTGGGCCGGTCCCTGAAAAAAAGAAATTTTTAAAAAGTATATCCATCTCCTGTGAGACCACTTCAAGCACCTTAATATACATGCAACTGTAATTAGTCATAGAAAGGAGAGAGAAAGATAGACAAATTTTTTAAAGAAACAATGAGCAAAATTTCTCCAAGTTTGGGCTGGCCCCATGGCCTGGTGGTTGAGTTCGGCATGCTCTGCTTTGGCAGCCTGGGTTCTGTTCCCAGACATGGACCTACACCACTCGTCAGTGGCCATGCTGTTCTGGCAGCCCACATACAAAGTAGTGGAAGATTGGCACAGATGTTAGCTCAGGGTGAATCTTCCTCAGCAAAGAAAAGAAAAAGAAGAAAATTTGTCCAAATTTGATGAAAACTATAAAACCACACATCTAAAAAGCTCACCAAATCCCAAGCACAAGACTCACAAATAAAAATATAATAAGACACATCATAATTAAGTTACTCAAAACCAATAGCAAAGAGGAAATCATGCAAACAGAAAGTAAAAAAGACACATTACACACACAGGAAAAAAGGCAAGGATGACAGCAGATTTCTCACTGGCGATAATGTAAGCAAGAAAATAGCAGGGCAACAACTTTAAAGTACTAAAAAAAAATACTGTCAACCTAGAATTCTGTACTCAGAAAACATATCTTTCAAGGACAGAAAGCAAATAATTTTAGATGAACAAAAGCTGAAACAATTCATTGCCAGCAAATGACTGCTATAAAAAATGTTAAAGAAAATCCTTTTGGCAGCATGAAAATGATCCAAGGTAGAAATATGAATCTACACAAAGGAATGAACTGTACTATTATAACTATATGGATAAATATATATGATTTTTTCTTATTGCTTAAATATCTTTAAACAGTAATTGACTATAAACAAAATGTGCATAATGTGTAAAATACAACATACATAGAAGTAAAATTTCTTACAAAGGAGCAGAGGTTGGGAGGTGAGAAATAGAAGGACACTGATAGGAGGTTCTTTTACCATAGGTAAAGTGGTCTATATCACATGAAAGAAGACTGAGAAGTTAAAGATATATATTACACACCAAGTAAAAACCACCAAAATAATAAAACATAGAATTACAGTTAAGTTGACAAGGAGATAAATTGGAATAATAAAAAACAAGCAGTCTAAAAGAAGTTTAAAAAGGAGGAAAAACAAAACAAAAAGAAAATGGAACAAATAGCAAAATGATAGACAAAGCAAATGATAAAAAAAAAAATCACATTAAATGTAAATGGTCTAAATACCAGGACACTTTTGGAAATTATAGACAGATTCACTACCTCAACTGTGGTTGTGGTTTATCATATTGTGCACCTTAAAAATGCAGTTTAGGGGCCAGCCCAGGGGCACAGTAATTAAGTTCGCACGTTCCGCTTCGGTGGCCTGGGGTTCGCCGGTTGGGATCCCGGGTGCAGACATGGCACTGCTTGGCAAGCCATGCTGTGGTAGGCATCCCACATGTAAAGGAGAGGAAGATGGGCATGGATGTTAGCTCAGGGCCAGTCTTCCTCAGCAAAAAGAGGAGGATTGGCAGCAGTTAGCTCAGGGCTAATCTTCCTCAAAAAAAAAAAAATGTAGTTTATTGTATATAAATATACCATAATAAAGCTACTTTAAAAATAATGCATAAGAAACTATTAATAATAGCTATAACTAGGATACAAGAACGCACATAGATGTGGCTTAAAAGATTTCTGCTTATCTTTTTAGGGTTTATCTTCTGCTTTATACACTTGCAAATTGTTTATAAAATATATGACTTACTCAAAAAATTTAAAACAAGTACAGAAAGGCATGACAAATTAGGAACATATTCATAATATAAGTGTTTATGTATTATATGTTTAATATAATATGCAAGGCAACAACAATCTTATTGTAGAAAAAAAGCGGTCCTGCAAATTAATAAGAAAAAAGCAGCAAAGTTTCAAGTGGCCAAAGAACATGAAAAAGCAATTCACCAAGATGAATACAAGTTGCCAATAAAAATAGGAAAAGGGGCTCTGCCTTATCAGTACTAAAAATGTCCATTAAGAACACAGTGAAATAATCCCATTCACCTATGAGATTATCAAAGATTTAAAAACTGATTATGTCCAGATACTGATGAAAGTGTAAAAGATAGATTTGCAAAGACAATCTGAACTTTTATATCAAAATTTTTAATGAACTTGTTGATAAATGAAGTTCACTTCCAGGCGTTTGTAGAAACTAATAGAAAAATAAGAAATGCTCATTCAGCATTATATAAGATAAAATTTAAATAATGCAAATGTTCATCAATAGGACTTGGATAAATAAAATGCTATATCCCTCTATTCATAATATAGAATACCACAGGTTGTTACAAAAGGAGAAGATAAGTTAGCTGGTTCCACATACCCACAATATACTATTTAGCGAATAGCTTTGAAATGGCATGTACTTCATGATCTTACTTATGAACATATGTGTGTATATACATTAATGAATAGTGTGGAATTTATGTATTTTCCAGTCTTAACTGTAGCTATTTCTTGATGATAGTGAGAGGATCGGTGGCAGGAAGACTGAGTAGCATTACAAAGGGATTTTAACTTTTTACACATTTCTCTATGGTTAATTTTTTACAATGGACAGATACAACAAAGATATTTTTATTAAAAAAGAAATCAATCTGTTAGCCTAATGAAGACACAGAATAAGATAACCCTTTTGGGAAAATGCACATGATCAACCTTTGTGAAAATAGAACAGGATTTAGAATCACATCCTGGATTGGAATTTTTTCTCTACCACATACTAGCTGTGTGAACCTGAAAATTTATTTAAATTATCTGAGTCTCAAATTCTTTATGTGTACAGTGGAATACTATTAGCTACCTCAGAGAGTTGTTGAGAAGATTGTAAAATTCAACACCTATAAAGTGTCTATCACAGGTGTTCAAGAAATGCTAGTTTCCTTACTTTTAATGCCAAGAGAATACCATATAATATCAAGTCTTAAAATAATCAGGGTATTTTCTGAATATCTAATGTGCACCCAAGAAATATCTGAATAATACACGTGAACTTCCTAGAATGCCTTGCTTTAGAGGTTAGACCAAAAAAATCACCTTAAATGTAGTATTTGGATATTTCAAGCACTGTATTTAGAAAATGGGATTCAAGAAGGGCAGCCTCATGCTGAATTCTATCTATACAACTGGCATTAGGCAGAGTCTCAATGGGAAGAGAAATGTTATTGGATTTTCACATAGTGAATATGAATAAAAGTGGTGTCAAAACTACAAAAATATGTAACAAAGAGTAAAATACTCTCTCTCTTATGTGGGCACGTGCTCTCTTCCTGCTGTTGCCCACAAGCAGGCGGCACACACTGGTACAGGTGGTCCTTTATTACTGTGTGCATAAAATAACTGAGTCATTTTCTGATTGGTAAATAATATGCAATGTCAGACTCTGCACACCATCTGTGTCACTTACCACCACAGTTTTCTGCAAAACTGCCAGCAGCACAAACCCAGCACCTCATGGTTGGAGAAGTCACAGGAAGAAGTACTTGGCATCCTTGGCAAAGCTTAAATCTGCTCACAGTATTGAACCTGACATATGCCCCAAAGCAGAACGTGTATGCTACCCTAATGATCATTCCTGCTGTTTTATAATCAGAGACATACATGGAGGGAGTGCTGCCATTTTTTCTTTTGGCACTAATCAGCCTCCTGGACTCTCTTTTTGGCCCCAAAATGGTCTCATATTTAGGAGAATTAATGTTCAGATTGCTAAACACAACCATTTCACTATTTCCATCGCTATTTCCTAGATGTAAGATTTGTACTTATTTCTAAATTCTTGCTCCATCTTTCTTCAATTTAGGGGGTTTCTCATCTATGCCATTTGGAAAAAGAGTTGCTAACTGACAGTTTAGACAGATCCTTTGAAGTCTGAGAGAGCCTAGCTGGTAGAGCTAGGTAGAGCAGCTGGTAGCTGCTTTGTCAACTTCTCTTTTATTAGAAGGGAAGGAGCACTGAGTCAAAGGGCATATCTTGGCTTCATCCTCAAGACGTCTGGTATTGGCAGAAGCTAAAAAATCAGAGCCTCAGCATGCACCATGCACGGAAAGTCCTGGAAAGACTTCTTCCTCCATCCCTCTTTTTTGCTGTTTTCTTTCATATTATTCACAATGAGCCATATCCATATGGTGGCAGCCCCAGAACCAGGAGTTACTAGATTTTGCCAAATCTCTTTTAGATCAGGGCTTTCACTTCGTTTTTTGGTGCTAAAACCAGTTAAATATGTTAATATGCCTTCTAAGACCTCATGATTTCTATGGAAAAGCTCTACACCGAAGTTAATTCAATACAGCAAAACACAGAGTTTTGACCATAAATATTTTTTAATAATCTACACTGAATTAGTATCATTCTAAGTTATAGCTAGATTCCATAAGCAAACACAACAGCTACATATAACTGATGATCTAGATCCAAAAAAATTAAAAACCAGACAAAGGACACATATATATACTGCAACAAATCTAATATAAATAGGCTTACTTTGGGGATCACGATTCCCTTTGTTTTTAGTGTGATAAGAGTAAATGTCCTCACTACTATTTTAATCCATCTAGTGCTCAATATGATTTTGATCCTGTTGTACTAAAGATAACTCTGCAAAAATATCATATCTGGAAAAGAAACCATCATGATACCACTGTACAGAATTCCATGTTCCTTAAAAATAAAATGTGGACTAATCCAACCAAAAGTAAGGAAATAAAACTAAAGCCACAATTGTAAACTTAAAACAAAATGCACAGAAAAAAAGAGTTACAGCTCTCAGCTTTGTAAACCATAAACAATATCATACTAGTTATAATTCATATTTAAATAGCGTTACAAGATTATTTCCACATACATCAGTAGAGACAATTTCTAGAAAGTGCACACTCTAAAAACAGAAATTATTAGACTCTGATTTCTATTAGGCTATGGGATTGTGTCCTTGACTATATTTTTATCAATATCTAGCTCTTCTTGTCCCTTCATTGGATTACTGGAATTTTTTTGTTGCTGTTTGGTGTTTGCAGGTTTGTGAAGTAGCTAGCTCTCCCAGTGCCTTTTACTTAATGATCTTATGCCATGATTCACTGAGTCAACACTAACTTGGTCCAGGTTTTAACTGTCCACTTCTCCAGAGGAACTCGCTGGAGCTGCCCCTACTCAGTTCATAATCTTCTGCTGCTCTTGGCTCTTCGGGCAAGTACACAGGAGCTGTTGTCTGTGTTAAGATGTAGTGGGGATGTAAATACCTCCACTGTTTTAGTGCATATGGAAGTAGCTCTTACAGTATACTGGTCTACAACTGAAAAATCTTTGAGGAGACCAAGATTTGGGGGCCTGTCTGTAAACCTTATGTGATACAGGGCGGGTAAATAAGAGCTGTCAACAGAGAAGAGTGATGGGAAAGTATTCTGCTCCTCTGATTACCTGTAATAGCAGGTGAGGTCATTAGCCCCCACAGCACTTGTTTGAAACCTAAACAGGTACAGCAAGTCACCATTAAGATCAATCCATTACTGAATTAGAAATACGACTGAATTTAGCAACAAATTTGTGCCAACATTACTTCTAGCAGCAGTAGGTTTTCAGCAGCAGATTGGCACCGTGACAGGGTCCATAATTTTCACAGTATGTGTTTCATAATTTGTCATGCACACTCTGATTGCTTGGCATATTGGCAGAGTCCACAGTGCTCTCTAAATGTCACCAAACGCATTTGAGGATTTGTCATGCACGGTCTGAGCAAGTGACACAACACAGCAGAGTGGCCAGGTTCAGAGTTGATTTTTGCTCTCACTGTAAGTGAGTGTTCTTGAGCTCAGCCACCAGTGACGAGGGCCTGGTGGGGACCGCGTGCACTTCTCTTGGAGACGCTGATTTTTAATTCTGTGTCAAGTGATCATATGGATGCTGCCAGGAGGAAATACTATTACACTGCAGGTGTGACAAGCACAGCACAGAATTTCTGCCTGATAATATTCTTTTCAAATCAGTCCTGTAGTGTACTTAACATTTTCATACAAGCACAAAGAGCATTTCACAAATTTGGAGTAAGAAAGAGAAGAGTCATAAATATGAATAGAGGGTGGAGAAAGCCCTATTCAAGAAATTACTCAGTTGAGAGAAAAAACGAGGTGTCTGCTGTTTTTAACAGAAAGGTGGAATGGTGTTGGGATCAGAGAACCCTGGGCTAGTTGTTGTAACACCTGGTTTCTGTAGGAACAACTTCTGAGTTTAGGCAAACCATCCATCCTATTTTTGGCCCCAGTAAATGAGAAGGTTGAATGAGAGCAGCTCTAAGGGTGCTTTCACGTCTAAACATTCCATTGTTCTAAGAGAGGAGCATGAGTTTATTAATATCTTTCAGGCCTCTCCCCCATTTGCCTGCAATGATTGCATAATGCTTCTCCAGTGTTTAGTACAAGCTTCAAGAGCTACATCTGCTGGAAGCTTTTAGTTGTCTAGGATTCCAGCCATTATCTTATCACTTTTAGTCACTGTCTTTTAGAAGGAGAAAGGAAATTAGTCTTTTTTATACATTTGGATCCTGTGGATGCACCTGTTACTATGAAATCTGTTTGATGATAAATAACTCACATATGCTCAAGAGCGTTGTCTTGACATGTGCAGTGAGAGACCTTCACAGACATATGTTGTAAAAAGCGATAGCTGTAACTCTGTACTGGCTGGTGGATCAGTGAAAGTAGAGGAATAGGTGGAGTTAAGCTAACAAAGACTGTGTTGGCAGGGAGGGAACCTAAGTCTTAAACTGGGAAATTTTGAAAATTTCACACTAATATGCAATGCACAAAAACACAGATATAAAAAGCACACACACACACTCGCTACCCACAAATATACACTTATTGGCCAAAGCTGTAATATAAAAAAAGTCATGTGAAATATATGGAATTTTTAATTTTAAAAAATCCAGAAGAATAGAGTCATGTGTTTAAGATCTTTAGCTTTACTGAAAAAGAAATATTCTCTCTTCTGAAAAGGCTTCCAGGAATTTGTGTTTATTGAAAATGTTTATTCTAATTTTTCTGTGGTCAACTTGATTGGGGCAAGGGGAATCACCTCCACTTTTCCTTATTTCTAGAAAAAAATTCTTTGTCTGCTAAACTTTATGTGCAATTTCCTGCCATTCACACACACTGTCAACCCCTTGATACAAATCAGGTGGCCATTGAACTCTTGTCCCCAAATCTCCCCATAGCACACACAACTGTGTGAGAATTCCATTAGGTCTTTTTATTTTTTTTCTCCTAGTTTATGATGAAAACCGGGTAATCTTATTCTTCAAATTCTATTAGATTGATTCATATAACTGAGTCTGTACCTTTTATTAACTAACTTTTGAAGTTGATTTGTTCTGATCATTAAAGTTTTGATTATCTTATTCTGGAATATACCACTGTTAGTTTTCCAAATATCTTTTTAAAATTATATATCAAAGTAGAAGGTTTTATAACTTTCACACGTATATAGATAGTTTTCATACGCAGATAGTGAATTAACTACATCCTTTCATAGGCAGGTACTAAGAAAAATAGGTTTCATACATTTTATACAACAAATATATAACCTAATCACTTCTCTAAGTTGCCATCCTTATAAAATGCTTGTGCAGACATCTGTATCCATCCATAGCTCCTGCACAATGGGCCACACAAAGCCCTCACACCCATAAAAATCTTTTCATATGCCCTTATGAAAGATACCTGTCTTCTGTTATTCCTTAAATACACACACAAACAAAAGCATACCTGCCTAAAATTATTTGGTCGACAAATTAATAAATTGAAGTATTTGCTTGATTTGAAATAATATTTGATTTCAGCTTGTTATCATTTCCTCTATTCACATTGCCTAAACAATAAACAGATAGAAAGCAAAAAGTCAAAAAGTTAAACACACATTGAACTGAGATGAAGCAAAAGTTTTCATATTTTAAGCTGTCAATCTAATTCTCAAGAGAATGGGAGTGCATAACACAATTTGATAATTTTGGAAGCTTGTTTTCTTTTGTTTTTTTAAGTCAAAAAAAGTCTGCATCAACCTATCTTCCACCTTAGTTCTCTCCACTCCATCCATAATTGTTTATTTACTTTCCTATAGACAATGTTCACATGCAAACACACAGTTTTCCTCCTGCCCTATTTTCCTGTGATTCCTCACTTGTATTCAAGGACTGGATAATGAGTATAGCTCATTTATCTGGTGTTGTTAGCTTAACCAAAATTTTTCTAGTTCATCTCTTGCATTAGCTTTTGGTCTAAATGTCCATTTAATTATTTTTGTATCTATTACTCATTCCCTGTATAAAAGAGGTAAATAAAAACATTTTTGTTAGAAGCTTCCTACCTTCCATGATTAAATAAATCAAATAAAAATAAATTAGCTTCTAGAAAGATCATCAACTATTTGCTTTGTCTTAAGAAGCAGAGCAGAGCCTATCATTTCACAAAACCTCCCAGCGATAACCGTCAAATCACTTTGCCCGTGTCTCAAATGCTTTTGTAGTATGAAGTCATGAGTTTTCAAATAGCACATGGTCTACTGAGAGGTTTTCTCAGAGTTAGTGTTAGTTCTGGTCAGCTTTTCACACAAACTGCAATCGCACATCCCATTACAATCACGGGTCTCCCCACTGTGCGTGATACATGAAGGTCACATTACGCATTTGTAGATGTAATTAGGAAATAATACATCTTGCACATTACCAGACAAACTGAGAAGAAGAAACAAACTAGTTGAAGATACATTTTAAAGATTTTCTGCACCTATTTAGCCAATAATTGTTAGTCTACTTTTACTTTGCAATGTAAAAATAAACAAGGTTCTTGCTGTCACGGAGCTTGTATGCTCATGGGGGAGATAGACAATAAATAAATTATCAATTTATCTGTATATGTGTATTAGATAAATATGCACATGCATACATACATATTATATAATGCATATGTATACACACATTGTATATATACATATGCATAATTTATATCCTATGTATGCATACCTAGCATATATATATGTATGTACATGTATGTATGTACGTGTATATGGCTCACATAGCAGTAAACAATTTACAAAGAAATTTCAAGTGGAGCACAGGAAACGACGTGCCTGGTTTCCTCTGAAAGTATATCTCACGCACTATGTTGAGGGGGAAAAGAAGAGGCAGCCCTTCGATCCTCCTACGTGGCCTCGTCTGTTCATTTGTGTGCCAGGATGCCAATTGGAGGTCGGTGTAAAGTTACCCTTTCTCTACTTTTCCTTTTTGTTCTGCCTTTAGAGAGGGGAAATTGTTGCACCCTTCCTTTTAATTGAAGATCCAATATTCCTAGTGTTTCGTGATGCTACCCCCTATTTTTGCCTTTTTTGACAATTTCAATAGTAAATTAGAGGAAGGTGAATCAGACACTACTGGTTGGCCACTCCCTTAATTAAATGTATCAATAATCTTTTTAATATTCAAAGTAAAACCATTCTAACAAATGACAAACTGTGAAAACGACAGATACGTTTAGTTTGAAAGCAAATATATATTATTGTGAATCATAGTGAATATACAATTAATACTGTGTCATACACAAAAGGAGCAAATATATAGTCAAATGTTCATTTCTCTACTGCAATTTTAGTACTTTTACTTAACTAAAGCAAATACTTCTGGTCTCAGTAGAGAACAAATATTGTACTGGAATAGTAAGTGCTATTTGTTATCTCTTTGCCACTTAATAGGGCTCTTATCAAAAGGAAAAATCTGTTGCTATTCTACATTCTTCTGCCTGTATTTGAATTAATATGAGGAAGAACCACTCAATTTTAAGTCAAACAGTTTTCAATGCCTTATCTTATATTGCTCCAGCTTCCAGTAGAGCCACAGATGCTCTCACACTGTGAATATCTCAAATGACTGTTTTCCTGGATTGCCAACTGCCTACTAGAAATCTCCCCCTTCCTCTCCCACAGGTATACCTTGCACTCTATGTGAGTAAAATCCATTATCGTTTCTCCCTAAAACTGTTCCTTCCCTATATTCTTTTTCTTAGTGAATGGAACCAGCGTCTATCAAGTTACCCAAGCCAGAAAACTTATTGCCGTCCTAGAATTCTTTTTCTCTCTCACCTCACTTCATCAGTCCCCAAAACCTATTGCCTCTATCCTCTAAAGTCATCTCACACATTCTCTCTCACCCCATGGACGTTTGGGCAACACTGTTGGTTTTTAATACAACACTCATTTCCTCTCCCCCTTTATCCTTCCGACAGAATTATGATTTTGTTCAGGTAGAAGGTGATGTGCTTCAAGGAAGACTGGGTCCCTCCTGGGCCCTAGGATGTGAGTCTTAATTTATCTAAACCATCACTATACAATAGAACATTCTGTAATGATGCAAATGATGTATAATCTGTGCTGTTCAATATGGTAGCCACCGATCGAGTGTGATTACTACGCATCTGAATTTTGGCTAGAAGAGATGATGCACTGAATTTTTAATCGTATTTAATTTAAATTTAGATAGACACATGTGACTAAGGGCTACCTTATTAGACAGCACAGGTACCAATCAGGATATTTCCTTAACCCTCACCAAAGATTCGTGCAGGAGTGGATATTTGACAGAATTTTACCTAGTTAGAGGTGAGAAAGAGCCTGCTAGCTGACTTCTAGCAAACTTCTCCATCTTAAAAAGGAAAAAAAGAAGGGTCAGCCTGGTGGCGTAGTTGTTCAGTTAGCACACTTGGCTTCGGTGGCCCAGAGATCGCAGGTTTGGATCTCAGGCACAGACCTACACATGGCTCATCAAGCCAGGCTATGGTAGCCTCCCACATACAAAATAGAGGAAGATTGGCACAGATGTTAGCTTAGCAACAATCTCCCTCAAGCAAAAAGAAGAGGATTGGCAACAGATATTAGCTCAGGGCCTATTTTCCTCACCAAAAACAAAAGGAAAATAAGAAAGGGACATTCTTCTGTCCTCTGGATGTTGTGTTATGATATGATGCTTAGAGCTGTTGTAGCCATCTCACCCAGGAGGGCTCAAGCCTTAACATATGCCTACATGTTGAGGTGCTTCATAAGAAATATGGATATAACCTGGTGCTCAATCACATCTAAAGGAGGCTGCTGAATTAATAACACTAGAGTCTCTTTTCTTCTGGATTTGTTTGTGCAAGATACTAAACCTCTTTAGTATAAAACCTGTTGGTTAGGGCTGCTGGTGGTGCAGCAGTTAAGTGCGCACGTTCTGCTTCGGTGGCCTGGGGTTCACCAGTTCAGATCCCGGGTGTGGACATGGCACCGCTTGGCAAGCCACGCTGTGGTAGGCGTCCCACATAGAAAGTGGAGGAAGATGGGCATGGATATTAGCTCAGGGCCAGTCTTCCTCTGCAAAAAGAGGAGGATTGGCAGCAGATGTTAGCTCTGGGCTAATTTTCCTCAAAAAAAAAAAAAAGAAAGAAAGAAAAAACCTGTTGGCTTGGCATTTGTAGCTCTTTAGGTGGAAAGCATCCTTAATGACAAAACTTTCTTAAATTCAGCACCTCATTATGTTTTGCCCATTTTTATAGTTGCCTCCTTCCTGACCTCATTTCTCTCCAATCTACCATTCATACATCCTTTAGAGTGCTTCTCCTTCATAAGACTTAACACAGTTTATGACTAATATTTAGTTATTTAGTTGGTGCTTTTTGGTTGTCTATACCCACACCAGCTTTTAGCCTTTGAACAACAGACATGTGTGCCTGGCTCACCATTGCTTGGCACACATCCTAGCAGTGTATAGATAGATATTGAATTAATTAACTAGTTAATAAATTAATTATAAAGTACAGTGCTGATCACAATTCTTCTTTTTTAAATGCTTCAATTTTTCCACTCAGATGACTGGATGAATCTCAAATAACATACACAGGTATTCACTATCTGGCCACATCCGCCTTTGCAGCCTCTTCTTTCACTGCCTGCCCATAGCTTCATGTGTAGTCTCAGAAATCATAACGACTCATCTTGTTCAGATTATCCAAGAATAGCTCAGTGGCATTTAGTGAGTGGTTCTGCAGGCTGCTGAGGTATTTTGCATGCACATAATTTACTCACATTGAAGGAAGTAGCTGGTAGATGGAGTCAAGGAAAAAAACATAAAAACAAGATTTATAAGACAGAAAGATCACAAGGAGGAAGCTCCATGTAGACCGGGACTAGTGAAACTCACTTACATGTTTTTTTATTAAACTGATTATCCAGCAGCTAGCAGAGAGGACAGTATGGGCATTAAGTCTTTGACTAGTCTGAATAAGGGTATAAAGAAAACATTTTCATTTGCTGGTGGTTCTTTCAAAAGCCTTGGGAGTTTAGTTGTGGAAAAAAGTGAAAAGCTGACTCAATGTAACACTAACCAGTGTACTCCCATGGGCACCTCAACCTTAGTCAATCCAAATTTCCACCATTTCTCTAATCATAATTTTTTAAGATGCATTCTTAATTTCTCTGTCTAGAGAGAAGACACATCTATCCTTCTAAACCTAGTGCTTTTCATCTGTAGGTTTTGAATATTTGATACCAGGCCTCTAAAATTTCTGTATCATCCTACACGTGTTGGATTTATTTTTGAACATATAACATGGTTCAGCACACGTTTATTGAGCAATGCATTAAGTTGACACTTATGCCTGTTGCTGGGGATGGAACAGTAAACTAGGTAGATTCAGTTACTTACAAACGAGAGGTGGCTACATCCAATTTAAAAGGCAATTAAGAGTGAAAATAAGCCACAGTCTCACACCGGTACAATCTACTGGTAACAGCAGAGTTAGTGTAGTTAAGTAGTGAGAAATACCAATTAGCAAGAAATTTTCAGCTAAATCAAGAGAAAAGACTGAATTCCTGTCCAGCGAAAGCCAACTCCAGGCTTAGGAAGGAGGTGAGCTTCCACGAAATAAGGTTTTCTTAACCTGAGTTCCATGTATAAAGAGAATCCATGGATGGCTTTATGCGGTTCATGGATTTTAGCACAAAACCTGGCTCTGAATAAATGATGGGCAAATGATTATTATTGTTCATCAAATTATTTTTTATTGCAAGTTTTAGTAAGTGAATGGCAAAAGGTAGTATTAGGTGCCGTCAAACCCTAGGTTGAGAGTTTCTTAGCCAGTCCAGCACCGTCTAGGGAGCACAAGTATTTCTCAGAATTTACTAACTAAATACACCTCACTCATAGCTATCCCACTTATGTTATTGCCTTCAACTATTTCTTCTGTTGTCTGATTTCTAAAGTTGATTTTTTGCCACTTCAAAGTTTTAGGTCATTGTAGTAGGTTGTGTTCTTTGTTCACAATTATTTATTCCATCCCTGGCTTTGTCATAGTTCCTTCACTTGGAATAGGCTCAGCTATCTCACTGGCTTTGAGCTTGGTCATGTGATTTTGGCCAATGGAACATGAGTGGATGGGACTTACACCGTTTTCAAGCAGAAACTTCAAAGGTACTTTTGTGCTTCGGCTTTATCCCCTTGAACTTCTGCCCTCTGGATGGAAAAAAAATGACCCATATAATGACTATTCCTTCACCCTGAGTCCTGGAATAAAAGCCACATGGAGCCAAGCCAAACTAAGTCCTGCCAAGGCCAGTGGAACCCAGCTGAGCCCAGCAGTGTCATAGCTGACCCACAGTTTTCATGAATCTAAAGTGACAAATAAATACTTGTTGTTATAAGCCACCAAGATTTCAGAGTTGTTTGTTGCTATGGCAAAAACTATCATAATTTTTCCTTTTAAAAAACCTGAAAATCAAATTAGATAACTGTCATGCTTGTTAAAAAATGATTAAAGAAAACAATTTAGGTGACACAAAGAACTTCATTTAATGCTTCATGAAGTGGTCAGTCTCCTTTTGGGGAAATGCAAAATGGGGCAGAAGGCAAGAAGTTTTTATAAGATAAGAATAAAGAATGAGCAAGAGACCAAAAAAACATATCTGATTAGCTGGGGCCACATAGTCAACCTTGTTTGGAGTGAGAGGCCTAGAGTTGGTTTGGTGTTTAGGGATTGGCTGACTGGAGATACTGAATTTCTGGTCAAGTGGAGCAGTTACAGGGGCACGAACGTCAGCAAAATTTCAGTTTGCTGACACGGCACCCAAGGCAGGAGCAACTCCATCTTGAGCCTAGAAAGTTATTTCAACATGCTTCATTCAAACTATTTTCTTCATATAAATTTTGCACATAATTTGGGTTGGTTGGCAGAGCACCCATTCTTTACAGAGAGGTCTAATACAGGCCTATTTTTCTTTTTTTTGACAATCTAGTGTTCAAGGAGATAAATTTGATCTATGAGCCTTTGAGATAGTGTTAAATTCCTCACACATAATATTTTGAGGTGTTTAATGTAATCGAGATAAAACAATCACGTTGCATTCTTGGGATATACACTTTCTACCAGCCTCCTCCAAATAAGCACTTTCTAATGCCTCCTAAACCTTTCCCTGGGCCTGGTCTTAATCCTTCGAATCTTGAGATCAGTCATCTCCCTCCTCAACCTTCTTAATTTCTCTCTAGGAAATCATGAAATTGACCATAGAAAACATTTTCCGCTTCCTTATCTTCTTGAACACGCAGAGAAATGTAATATCTCTTAAGTGTTGACAAAGGTTGAAGTATTGGGGTATTTCAGTAAGGTGATAGCTCTGCAAAGCCCCCCATCAAAATACCCATGAAATACAAACCTGCCTATAATTAGTCATCAGAAATAATAAATCACCACCACGCCACTCTTTACAGTCTCCAGCAGCCCTGACCTGAAACATCGCCTGTCCCCTGTGACTGCCAATCAAAGCAAGACAGCCCTGTTGGAGAGCTGAGCCAATTTAGCAAGTGTGGAACAGGACCAGCAGCTACTTAACATTTAGTTACACAAAATGCTCTGGAAAAGAGAGATCAAAATGTGGCAAAAGTCAGCCTAACACTAATAAAAATGGAAACTTCTAAACACACACCAGTGTGAAAGTGCCAGTCTTAAGTCTGGAAAACTGGTCAAAGTAACTACTTTTAGGAGCCTGGGCATTGTTTTTCTTTCCTCTGCTTCTCTCAAATTCCCTTTCATCTTCCATTATACAACTTTCATGAGAAGGCTAGTGAATGACTTAAGAACCCAAGTTCTCCAGTCGAAAACAAACACACACAACGTGAATGCAAATTTCCTCGCTTCTCCTGTGACCTGGGAGTCTGTTGCCCACAGGCAGTTCTGTCCTGCTGGACTGGAGCCTGCTGTGTTGAAGTTGAAGTTTGTTTTGAAGTCCAGCACACCGCCTTAAAAATCTCTTCCAGGGCCCACTACCTGAGTGTCAGAATTAGTCATTAATTCTGTTAGGACAATCTGAAGTGCTTACGAACCTTGTTAAATACATACTCCTTTGTCGTGGTTATTATGGTAATTTTAAATAGAGAGATGTTAACAGCAGGGATCATTAGGGTTCAATATTCTAATGATTCTTTTGAGGAACTGAAATAAGATTTAAAAGAAGCTAGATCTAAAACTGAGACTCCTGAGGGTGTGCCTAATTTTAACCTTGGCTTATTTTGCAGCCTAAAGCTAGTGACAAAACCTTTCACTCTCTGCAAGGGAGATATAAAATTTTGATGAAATGGTATTTTATAGAAATTCTGAAGAATTCACCTTTGCCTAATTTTTGCCTTTAAATTTCCCAGATATTCAACAATTAATCCCACTAACGTTTGGTCCCTATCCCAACTCTCAGACTTGTCTACATACACACGTATACGTAAGTTCAGTACTATCTTAGTTCCCAAACACAATGCAGTAGCCCCCTCCTATCCATGGGCAAACGTTCCAAGACCCCCAATGGATGCCTGAAACTGTGGATAGTATGGAACCCTGTATATACCATTTTTTTCTATACACACATACTGATGACAAAATTTAATTTATAAACTAGGCACAGTAAGAGATTAACAGTAACTAATAACAAAATAGAACAATTATAAAAATAGACTATAATAAAAGTTATCTGAATGTGGTCTTTCTCAAACTATTGTATTGTGCTCACCCTTCTTCTCACGATGGTGTGAGATGATACAGCGCCCATGTGATGAAATGAAGTGAGGTGAATGATGTAGACACTGTGACATAGCATCCTGGGTGGGACTAAGCGAAATTTCATCACGCTACTCAGAACAGTGCATAATTTAAAACTTTTGAATTGTTTATTTCTGGAATTTTCCATGTAATATTTTCGGACCACTGTTGACCATGGGCAGGAAACCATAGAAATCAAAACCACAAATAAGGGGGGACTACTGTAGACATATATCAAGAATCTCCAAACCACAGACTAGAAGGAATGGACCTCAGCTACTCACACAGACTCAGTGAGCCTGTTTAGATTAAGGTTTACATATGGCTCCCTTAGCCTTTTTCCTGACAAGCTGGCCTGATGATCCTAAGAACAACCCTATCTCCCAGTTTTCTGGCTAATTCATTAGATGGATGCTTCTGACCAGCTTCATCTCCCCGGGTCAGACAGGTAACAATGGCTTTGTGATTAAACATAGGTGCTTGGAGCCTTCTGTCTGGGTGCAATCCCAGTCTGTTCATTCCCGAGGTGTGATGGTTTTGTTTCCTGACCAGCAAAATGGGAGGAATAAAACAGTGGGACCTACCTCCTAGGCCAGTTAGGATAACTTAATGTCTGAAAGCACATAGAGTAATGCTAGGCATATGAGGAGTGCTGCACGTTTGTTAAAGAAATGCAATGACCATGACTGTCAGCTCCGAATACCAATTGCCCACCTGGACGCAGAGAGCTTCCTTTACTCCTAGACACTCCATGAGGCTTTAATGGAAGCCAAGTCAATGTTGCCTGCCTGAGTTGGCTACAGATATGGGGCACTGTGCCTCACTTGCCCTTCTTCCTACTATTATATCTGAGTTTTTACCTTAATCTTTTCCTGTGCAATCAGCATCATTGACGTTATCTGGATTCTTATTAAAAATGCAGAATTTCAGGCCCCATCCCAAACCTACTAAATCAGAATCTGGAGTTTAGATGTTCACCCAGGTAATTTAGGTGTATATTGATCTAAGAAACACTGCCTTAGCACTTATTTCCTAATGCACATCTCCACTGTGAGATTCTGAAGAGGCGATACATAATTTGTTCCTAATAATACAAGACCATACTTGGCAGATAATCATGAAAAAATAATTAGAGCTAAAGTAAAGTAATTTCTACAATGTGCTCATTCTCCCTTTCTTGCATTCTGACATAAATTTTCTTGAGCAAACAGGAAAGGAAGAAGGAGAGTAACAGCCTGTGTGCTGGGAACGGAGCTTTTAAGCCCTAGGACCTGCAGGATGGTCTGTCGGAAGTGGAGGCTGCCCATCCTGCATCCCTGCAGCACTGAGAGGTGCTGGCCTTATGTACGAATATCAGAAGTGTTTCCAAACTCTGTAAGAAACAAATCATTGTGTCTCTTATCCAGTCAATCTCCAGATGTTACAGAGTACCATACAAATCCCTGGGCATAAGAAATACCACCCTGGGGGCCAGCCCTGTGGCCAACTGGTTGGGTTCGCTTGCTCAGCTTCAGTGGCCCAGGGTTTCACCAGTTCAGATCCTGGACATGGACTTAGCACCACATGTCAAGCCATGCTGAGGAGGCACCCCACATAGCACAACTACAAGGACCTGCAACTAGAATATACAACTATGTACTGGCGGGCTTTGGGGAGAAGAAGAAGAAAAGAAAAGAAAAAAAAAAAAGGTTGGTAACAGATGTAAGCTCAGGTACCAATCTCTAAAAGAAAGAGAAATAGCACTCTAGTCATTTCCAAATGACATTTTCTACTCGACAATCGTTTCCTCTATGCCCCTCCCTCCAAAAAGATTACATATAGTTTACACGCTCATTTTTTTTAAGGTTTGAAGAATAAACATAACACAAAGAACATAAAAAATCGCTTATTATAGCACATCAAGATACAACTTTTATTAATATAATTAGTTTTATATATATATACACTCCTATATATTTGTATGTATTAAATAAGGTAAAATAATGTTTTTTGTAATTTACTTTAAGCACTTAATGATGCATGCTTGGGTATTAAAAAAATGCTTTTAAAAGCTATGCTTTGCCTACAAAACCTAAAGTCATCAAGTGAATTAGAGAAAAAACCCCAACTATTTGCACATTAGGATATGTGTCTATTAAAGAGGACTATCTCCACATATTTCATTACTTTACAATGCATCATCTTCAACATTATACAAAGGGAATTGCAGTTACTGCTCAATGTCAAACTAATGGAAAGTTTGTTCATAGAAAAAAATTGCACCTAAATTAAAAAATGACAAAGCTAATTTGATTCCAGCTTCTAGTAAAATAAAATAATACATGTATGAAGAAAGCCTTTCTCTCAGGCAGCAATTTTGTGCTCAACATTCTAAATTCTTTCCTGGAGCAAATAATTATAGTTGACTCATCAACCAGTAAAAGGCAGCATCAATAGAGAAAATGATTACAGAGCTGTTATCATAGTTTTAATATAGTTATCTTAACAACTTCTTGCCAGAAATCTAATCATTTCTTATAATGACATGAACATCTCTTGGCTGATCAACAGGTCTTTCTCCTTTGGTCCATAGTATTTTTAATAATGATTTTTCCTACATGCTTAAAACACATACACACACACACGCACATACACGAAACCCTCCAACTCAGTATAAACAAACAAAGAATATTTATATTCTCCTGCAAATAGAAATCTTAAAAGAAAATCATCTTTAGATTGTGTAATTCAGAAGATCAACAAAATTTCATAAGGTATGCAGTCTCTGTCGATTATTGGTTCTGCCCAATTCAATATGTTAGCTATACTATAGCCACAAGATGGCTACTACACAACTGTGTCCAGTGAGAAAGGAGAAAAGTGTCACAGGCACAGGCTTAAACCAACCTGTAGTGAAGGGAATGGGGTGATCATGAGGGGTTTATTCTAACAATGTTTGACTGCCAGGGGCTGTTCCACCACTGTCCCATCTTCCACACCAGCACACACACATAGCTTTGCTGAGGACCTGAGGACAGTAGATAAACAAGATAAGGTGTCTGTTGGAAAGGAGGAAAGGTTGTAAGTAGCTGATGGGAAGACAAGCAGCGATGTCTGTTACATCTAACAACTTTATGTTGCTCCTCAGATGCCCAGAACCCCACATGGGAATACAACACACTCTGTACCCAACAGTTTGTCTTCTAGACTATAAAGGTTCTCATTTTTGAAGATATGATCTGAGTCCAGCTCTAGGAGGTACTGTGCCAGGGATATAAAGAGACCTTATAACATTCACGTATTCATTTGGCAATTATTTATTGAACTATTGTTGTGGCAGCTTCTATAATGATACTGGGGTCTTTGACTTCAGGCAGTTTATGGACCAATGGGGAGGACAGGCATGGAAACAAATAATAGTTTTTTATTTATCAACTATTAATAATAATAAAATAATCAGCATAATAAATTGCTGATAAAATAATAATAACAACCTCTGTTAATATAGTATTTTTAATATGCCGGGAACTATTCTAAGTACTTTATATATAATTATACATTTGAACTTTGCAACAACCTTATGAGGTGGAAACCATTATTATCTCCATTTTACAGAGGATAAAAATGAGACTTGGAGAAGTATAATTTCTTGGCCAAAAAGCCACAGTAACTTGCCCAAGATGTATCATTTGTAAGTGAAAGAGCCAGAACTGAACCCCCATGATTTGAGTCTAACGTCCATGTTATTAAGGACTACAAGGCAGTGTCTCTCTGTGTATCACAAGGTTTCCGTATAAATCGGTATAGTGGCACAAAAGACAAGGCATTGAGGGATTGGGACACATAAGGTTGAACAGAGAAGCAACATTCAATTCATGGAGGACTTGGTCTGCTTTCCTGAGAATGTGCAAATACGATTTTTCACCCAAAAAGCTATACGCGTAGGAAATGCTTTAAAAACTTGGGTTAAATATTCCAAATCTCATTATAGTCGCTCTTCTCCTGGGTCTTGACACTTCCACCAGTCACTGCTGGGATGATATACCAGGGTGCTATCATCTCAGAACGCATAGACTCTCTCCCTTCTTCTCTTGCATCCTGGAAAGTCTTTCTAGTCTGGGAGAAAAGCTGCCTTCTCACTCTTACTTTTCTAAGACACTCTGGTTATAGCTTCAAATCTCTTTCTCCATGAAAATGACCTGAAATCTCCTAAAAACTCAGCATTTTCAAAACAAATCCCGGAAGACTTGCAGACTTCCTCTACTTTCACCCCTGCCAAGTGCCTTCTCAAGCAATGGCCTATAGAGCAGGTCATCCCACTGAAGTCAGGAAACAGACTGGGAAAATAAAAAGGAAAACAACATAAATCACCCGTGAAGAGTTTATAGTTTTTCTTACAGCAATGGGGAGCTATTGAAAGGTTTTAAACAGATGACTAATATGATTGCATTTGGGTTTAGGGACATAAATCTAAGGGTAGGAGGGAGAAAATCAACCTAGAAGCAGGAGACCACCAGTGAGGAAGCCATTACAATAATCCAGGACAGAAATAACTCATACTCTGTTAGTGAGGACTGGGAATCAAGGGTGCTCAAGAGAGATGTTCAAGGGGCATGATTTTCACTTTCACAGGGCTTACAATTTATTTAGGAAGATTATAGTTAGATTTATTGAACTCTTTTTACATGCCAGATTCTCTGCTAAATGCTTTATGTGAAATAATTTAAAATATCTCATTAGTAATTCTCATATTGATTGTATGTTGAAATGATAATATTTTGGATCTATTGGGTTAAATAAACTATACTATCAAAATTAATTTCACTTTTTCTTTTATTTTTTCTGAATTTTTATTTATTTATTTTGGTGAGGAAGGCTGGCCCTGGGCTAACATCTGTTGCCAATCTTCTTTTTGCCTGAGGAAGATTGTCACTGAGCTAACACCTGTGCCAATCTTCCTCTATTGGGTATGTGGGATGCCACCACAGCATGGCTTGATGAGCAGTGTGTAGGTCCATGCCTGGGATCTGAACCCGTGAACCCCGGTCTGCCAAAGCAGAAAACATGAATTTAACTGCTACCCCCCTGGGCCAGCCCCTCTTTTTTTATTTTTAATGTGACTACTAGTATTTGTGGCTTTCACTTTATTTCTATTGAACAGTGCTAATCTAGAATATATGGCCCCCTCCCTTGCCTACCATCTCTCTCTCTCTTTTGGTTCATTCTCCTTGACTACAAGGAAGCTTTTCCATCTTTGGAAAAACAAATAAAAAAAAACACGTCCTCAATCCTTTCTCTCTCATTAAGCAATTTCCCCATTTCTTTGTACGTATTGCCCAATTCTTGAATGAGGACAATAGGAGAATGTTTTACTTTTATTGAGAGTCTCCTATGTACCACCACTGGGGCTAAACATTTTGTTTGTCTTATCTAATTCTTACAATGATCAGATAAGTTCTGTTAATCACTCCAATTTACATATGAAGAAACTGAGGCTCAGAGAAATAAATGGTTTTAAATGGGGTCTCACAGAATATAGGTATTTATGAAGTGATGTTGCAAAAATTCCTGGGGCTGGCCCCGTGGCTGAGTGGTTAAGTCTGTGCGCTCCGCTGCAGGCGGCCCAGTGCTTCGTTGGTTCGAATCCTGGGCACGGACATGGCACTGCTCATCAAACCACGCTGAGGCAGCGTCCCACATGCTACAACTAGAAGGACCCACAACGAAGAATATACAACTATGTACTGGGGGGCTTTGGGGAGAAAAAGGAAAAAATAAAATCTTTAAAAAAAAAAAAAAATTCCTAAAGACACATTTGATTCCGAAACCCATACACAACCTCCCAGATCCATGATGCCACTTCTTAGCCAAAAAAACCCAAAATAAACAAAACCCACATCTGCTCTTTTAATTTCTTGCAACTTACTCAGTTTTCTAAGTGAAAATCTTGCCTTCCAACTTCACTAGTTTAATAATATGCATTTTTGGTTCTTATATCACTTAAGATGCTACATTTTTGCCACAGTTGACCACATTCCTGAGTTTTCCTCCTTCTTTGACTTCAGAAACATTCCTATCTGTTGTAAGGGCATTTAGAGACTTGCCACCTATATAACCATAAGCTCTTTTATTTTTTATTAAGGCACTGATTACATTGTACTATAATTTATGTAACTATCTGTACTCATTAACATTGACGTGCTTATTAGAAGGCATTGTATTTTAATCATATTTATATCCTAGTAGTCTAGTATAGTACCTGAAAACATAGAAAGCATTTGATAAATGATAGTTTACTTGGAATGAAAGGGCATTCATAATCAATCAATATTATCTGTGACTTCCAAAATATGGAGGAAAAGGATGAGTCAAAAATATTCCATAGTTTCAAATCTACATTATTAGGAAAATGGCAGAGACTTTTACAGGAGAGGAGACAGAAAATAACATTTGGTCTTAAATTAGTTTTATCTGAGATGATGATAAGATATGTAATTGATCATATAAGTCTGTTAGAGATTTAGAAGTTCTACTGACATACATATTTGGATGGATGTCAGGGCATAACAAGCCAAGAGAAACAGCTAAAAATTCCTGAGTGTACCTGCTATGGGCCTGGGTCTGAAATAAAAACGTTCCTGGTTTTATTTCATGCAGTGTTCTCAGATACTCTATCATATAGGTGTTACTGTTCTCATTTTACAGATGATAAGAATGTAACATAGGTTGCCCGAGACGACACAAATAATAAGTGATAGAGCCAGAATTTGCATCCAGTTTTACGTCCCATCTGGGTTGCCAAATTTGATATCGAACCTGGACTGTCCCAATTCTCTACAGAGCATAAGACCAGAACCAAAATTGAGAAACATGGGCTTGATGAGCTCCTTCATATGCTGCCTTTTTTACCACTTTTGTTTATTAGAATGAAAGGATAGAAACATTTTGTAAAATTCCCCACCCTTCTCCAGTTTTAATCACACTTGCTGGAAGTAACCTCTTAATCACTTCACTGAGTATCCTTCCAAAGATTTAGCAACTTGTTTTTTCTTATTTATTTGAAACTGTGAATTGAAATGTTTACTATGTCAGTACATATATATCTGCCTCATTGTTTCCAAGAATGCCAAATATTACATAGTATGAATATGTAATAATTTTTGTAACTTTTATAAGTGATGGTTTTTAACCTCATGCTGTTATAATTAATGCTATGATAATCATTCACGTACATAAATCTTTGTGCAATTATGTATCTGTAAGATAAATTCTTAGAAGTTGTATTTCTAAGCCAAATAATAAGAACATAAAATTTTGGCAAATATTGCCAATTTACTTTGCCCAAAATCCTGCATCGATATATGTTCATACCAAGAATGGATGAAAATGTCCATTTCTGTAGGGATACTTTTAAAGATCTAATTTTGTACTTTCATGACCTTCCTGAGGGTCATTGTATGCAGGGCCCCTGCCTGGTAAATATTTTTGGGGGGTTGTCTCTATAAAAAATTTGAGTCACTAAAGACAAGCATTTTGTCCCCATTCTGACAGCCCAATCGTATGCTACCTTGGAAAAAAATATCTTACAGGCCAACGGGAAAAATTGCTCACTAGGACACTCTTCTTGAATGAAGGCCAAGCTACAGAGCCTAGATAATCCCCATAGGTTCAATTCCTGGAGCTTTTAAGGAGCATCTGGTCATCATGAAGTGTCCAGGGTAGGGGAGCATCCCAAAGAGGAGAAACAGGGACCAGAACCCCCATGGGTCCTTGTCCCAGGTCAGGAACTTTTCCCAGAAGGCACTATTGTCACCAGCTGGCCCAGGAAGGAGGAGGACTTACAAAATTTAAGGAAGGCATCCTAAAATGTGAGACCCCCTGAGGAGCAGGGTGGGTCAGAGTTCCTCTACCCCAATTGTTGCCTGGATCAAAGGATGTTATCAACTATACCACCTAGCAAGGAAGCCATGGGAATGAGTTAAGTCTCTGGAAAAAAATGTTAAAATAACCTCAAAACCAAAAACTAGGAAATGGGAAACGTTTGCAGATAAGTGGAACCATCTGATGGAGAACATGCGGGTTGATATGCTAGAGATAAAGAGATCTAAAGAAGTGATTTAAGGGCCCTCTCCACTTCTTTCAGAAAAGCTGACACATTTCGAAAACACGTTTTCAGAAATAATTCTACGCATTTGCCTTACCATTTATGAGAGAAATAGCGAGACATTTTGATCTAATGGGGAGGATGAAAAAATGTCATGGAAGTTTGATTCAACAGGGCTGAAGGTTTTATTATCATCTGGTTTATTATACTTAACAATTCTCTGTCTATTTCACCCCCAGGGAGTGTCTAAAGCTGTGAAATTCATTCCATTCAGACTGACTTTCCTCTTGCTCAGACCCCCATGACTGAGGGCCAAAGCAAGGACTGGTGGAATACGGGCACAGGACCAAACCCTCTCTGGCAACTCTCACTTATTCTCCCATTATATTTTTCAGATTAAAAAAATATGTTGAGATTGGGATTATATATTGATAACAATGGTGTGGGGGTTAATTTTATGCATCAATTTGGCTGGGCCACAGTACCCAGATATCTGGTCAAACATTTTTTTGAATGTTTCTGTGAGAATGCATTTTAGATGAGATTAATATTTAAATCAGTGGACTTTGAGTAAAGCGATTACTCTGTTTTAATTTAGGCAACTATAACAGAATACCCTAGGCTGGGTGGCTTATAAACAACAACGTTTCACAATTCTGGAGGCTGGAATTGGCACCCAAGATCAGGGTGCCAGCATGGTGAGATTCTGTTGAAGTTCCTCTTCCGAGTTGCTGAGTGCTGACTTCTCATTGTAGCCTCATACGGCAGAGGGAAGAGAAAGCAAGCAAGCTCTCCCTTATAAGTCTCGTCTTATAAGGGCACTAATCCCACTCCTGAGGGCCACACCCTCACGACCTAGTCACCTCCCAAGGGCCCCACCTCCTAATACCATCACATTAGGTATTAGGATTTCAACATAGGAATTTTGGGGGTACACAAACATTCAAACCATAACACCGAGGAAAGACCTCGTACACAGTTGAAGGCCTTAATAGAACAAAGACTGGCCGCCCCAGAGCAAGAAGAGATTCTGCCAGCAGGCTGCGCTTGGACTTGAACTGCGACTTCTCCGGATCTCCAACCTGCGGGTCTACCCTGCAGATTTTTAACTCACCAAGCCTTCACAGTCATGTGAGCCAATTTCTTAAAAGAAATCTCTCTCTCTCTATGTATACATCCTATTGATTCTATTTCTGTGGAGATCGCTGACAAGTACAAATGGCTAAGATTTATTGAGCATCTATTATGGGACAAGTACTTTTCCAAAGATTTCACAAGTATTAACTATCTCATTTAATCTTCACAACAACTAAGAGGTGGTTAGTTTGATAGTTAATGTTAGCTCCACTTCACAGAAGAAGCAAAGGAGGCCCTCCCAGATTAATTGGCCAAAACTGCACTCTTTGTGGCAAATTTGGTATGTAAACACAGACAGTCTGATACTACAGCCCATGCACATAGTCACCATTTCACCCCTAGCCAAAGTACAGGGTATTAAAGGAGACATATCAAATCTTTCAAATGGACACTGGTCAAGTAGAGCAATTTTTTTATTGCACTGAGAAAATGCCAGTTTGGGAAAATATATATTTATGTTGCTAATTAAGTAATAGGAAAAGGATGTTTTGTACTAGGACTGTAATCAGCCCTATTCAAGACTTTAAAGTTCAGAGCCTGAATGGAGTTGATTGCCGGCAAGATTCGATGCTCAGCAGACAATCAAATCACTCATTTTTCCTGGATGTTTTCTTATTTAACAGAACCATAAGTGACATCTTCAGGGCAGATGATATTTCAAATTATTAATTTTTTTCTCTTAACTCTGCCTGGTTGAATCATTGTTGTTAGCCAGCAAATGGGTCACCACAACCTTGAAAAAGTAAATGACCTTATTGTAAGTTTTGACCTTGCTCGCAGCATCTTCCCTGCTGGTTTGTTAGCTCTGAGTGTGGGGTATTGTTTCAGTTGGGCAAGGTCTTTGAAGCTCCACTTTTTGCCATCCCTCCCTCCCTAATGATTTCAAGCTGTTCAAAGAACTGCTTTGAAACACACGCGGGAGCCTAATGTTTTATAGTAAGGCCGATTTAAAACAAGCCTGAAATAACACTTGCTTTTAGGGAACTAGGGCGGCTGTGACTAAATGGACAGTACAAGCTCCTTCAAAATGTCCCCTTGCTTGATCGCTCGGAGATGGGTTTGTCTTTCATTATGTGTAGCAAAAAAGAAAATGTAGACTTCTGGAATTTATAACAAAGCAACAATGTAATACTTGCTTTACTAGGATTTAAAAGCAGTGCACATGAGAGTTTATAATATACAATTTCAGGGTAACTGCGATGCCAGCAAAGGAATGAAATAAGTTATTCGTATTGATTTTTCTTTCAATGTAGGGAAGGCTAGGAGCCAATATATTTGTTTCTTTAAAAGATGCAATGCAATAAGAATTTAATTTGTGTAGACAGTCCTAAACAAATTGGGGCAATAGGGAAATCACTGTCATATTACTTTTATTTAATACTTACTAAGTAACAACTATGTCTAACAAATGCCTTCAAAACAAATATACCATCACCTAGATTTTGTTTATTAGAACCTATCAATTAGGTTCATATGTTACAGAAAGATGGCTTTTCTATCAGTTCTACAATCTAGACACTATTTCTTAAGCATTTACCTGTAGCAGTATATAACATTATGCCTTGCACATAGTGGATGCTCAATAATTCTTTCCTGAGTGAATGATAGACAAAATCAAAAACATACTATTTTTAAGCCATAGGGAAACAGAAGGCTCTCATACTAGAGATATGTAGAACTGGAAGCAGGAAAAAAAAAAAAACAAAGAAATATTTTTTAAATAGCTAGTGGTCAGCATTAATCCCTAAATGATAGCCTAAGATTGGTAAGAATTATTTTCCCTTAGGATCACAAATTCAGTGTAGGGAAGGGTAGGGTAGATTACAGTGGCTAAATCACCATGAAAAAGGGACTTTTCCATGAGAGAAAGAAAGAAAAAAAAAGAGTGGAAGGAAGACATGAAAAAGAAGAAGAAGGCATGAATTAGTGGAGATACACGTGCTGCCAGCAATGGCAGCTGCTGAAGGGTTTATTAGCTCTTTATTGCTGCCGTAACAAATTACTGCAAACTTTGTGGCTGAAAACAAAACAAAATTTATGATCTTACAGTTCTGTAGATGAGAAATAGAGAAATCTTAAGTTAAAGTCAAGGTACCAACAAGGCTGCATTCCTTCTAGAGGCTCCAGATGAAAATTTTTTTGCCTTTTTCAGCTCTGAGAGACCGTCCATGTATTTGGCACATGGTCCCCCTTTATCTTCAAAGCCATCAATGGCTCGGGGTTTGTAACATAAGAAATAGAAGATAAATAATACCTCTTGACTGAAAGGCTTCTCAAAGATCTTCTGGTAGTCGTTGATGTTATGTTTCCAGAGAAAGGAGACAGGAGATTGGGGCACAAGATTGTCTCTATCTGTTTTATCTGTTTATTTTCTGTTTCTACCCAGTAGAATGTAATCGTCATTCATGAGTGTTCTGGCACATAATGAGTATCAACAAAGACGTTTGGAACAAATAACTTGATGAAGACAAAGCTCTTTCTTTTGAATCATAGAATAAGTAGAACATAACTAGATGCCTCCAGATAGCCAGCTTCTCCACCATGTCGTGAGTGCTGGTGTGCAGTAAGGGAGAAAGAGACCAGTGGACTAAGAGAAGCTGAATAAAGAGATGAAGCAAGAGAAAGAGAATCTTGTTTGTTTGGGTCCCTGGATTTATGCTTGTCTGAAGTCAGCCCATTTCTCAACTACCAAATTAAATGTACCGGTAAGTTATACTTCATGTCTGAGTTTGTTGAGTTGCGTTTCTATCTTCTATAACAGAAAGAGTCCTGGTAATACATCCACCATTGTCCTATTGAGTCTCTTTCCTTTTCTTGAAATTACCACTAGTTTTCTGTTTTGCTACATTAAGAATACAGAGGTCCTTGTCGGTTAGAAATAAATCCAGCTTTTTCCTCCCTTGCACAGTGCACTGGATATTTTAACAAAACTTAAATATAAGAAAAAGAAAAGGAAAAGTCTATGCCACTTTATTTTATTCTCATAGGTTTTGTTGAATGCCCTGAGCATATAGAGATATGTTAATTTACATGGTTGCTGCTACAATATATAATGGTAATTTAAAATAAGACAGGAAAAAACTTGGATGGGAACTAAGTTCAAATTTCAAAAGAAGGACTGCTTGGACTTCAACCCCCAGACTGTGCGTCTTTAATTATGTCTCTTTGTGAAAAGCACCTGAATGTTTTCAGACCCTAATCAGTCCTATCCTATTTGTGACAATGCAAAAAAAAAAAAAAAAAAAAAAAATCCAATCAGATTAAATGCTATTCTTGGTAACAGTATCCAATACACTTTATACTTTCTGAATCCCTCTGTAAACATGTCAGCACTTCAGCTTCTACTCGTTTTGTTTTTTCATCACCGCCAAGCATCAAGGTCGATAAAACATTTGAAAGAAATGAATATGCTGTACATATCAAAAGATATACTGTATGCATGTGAGCAAAGGACTTGCAGTGCTCCGTTTTATTGAACTCCTATTTCATTTCCAAAGCCGAGAAGAACGAGGACCACGGCAGATCTATCAAGTAGGTGGGCTTTAATATTGACTTTAGTCATAAAGAGCAAGCAACATGATGAGGAGTCACTAGCGTAGTAGAAACTCAGGCTGTCAGTGCCAGAAAATGAAATTTTTATTTATGGAAGTTGTAAGCTCTAGGAATGACATGTATTATTTTTCTGTTCCTGTTGATTTATAGATTAAATGAATTAGTAGTCACTAAGTTGCAGCTTCATATTTTTTCTCCCTAGAATCCAAGATTTTAAAAATGCCTAGATGGAAAGTTTTTCAAGAGACAAGAGATAAATGGACTAAAATGCCTAAACTTTCTTTAGAAGAGAATGACAGAAACGCTATGAACGCAGACCTGCAGAGATACAGCTATTATGCTTTGGTTTCCCAGATAATGAATTTCCTTAAATAGTCCTTTTTCTCACGTAAAATGTGAAATAAATGCATTTTCTTTGTAGAAATGGCATTCATTTTATGAGTCTTTTGAGTTTACAACAATGTTCCTAGGTTGCGATGCCTATATCTTCATTTTTAAATAGATACTTTGAACTTTAAATACTACACTTCTGTTTTCTGATTTTGAAATTCTTTTTACTAAACCATCCTGGTTTAATACTGTATTTGTACAAAATGAACACCTGAAACCACTTTATTAACTAATGCACATGCTGTTGAAAAACACAAGGAAAAAACACTAAATTATATTATACTTATTCAGGTTGTTAATTTCAGCATGAGCATTTTTGATCTCCTTTTCTAACATTTCTTAACAATGCAATTTGAGGAGAATAACATTTTTTCTCTTTCACTTAGTTTCTTAATGGGAGAGTGTGGTGAGGGGTTCCTACAACATGCCAGATACTGTTAAAAGAATTGGAGATTCAGTGATGAGTGAGAGAGACAGTGTTTTTTCTTCGTAGAGAACATTGATTGCAAGAGGTGGTAATAAATAAGTAAACAAATAGACGATCTAGTTCCCAATTGTAATAAGTAGCATGAAAGAAATGACCTACGTGATATATCAGAAAGCAATTGGTTAAGGAGTAGACGATACTAAATTAGACGGAGTTGTGAGAGAAATCCTTTCTGAGGAGGACACTAAACCTGACTCATGAAGAATGAAAAGGGGCTGGGCACGTGGTGAGGGGGTGGAAAATATTTCAAGTAGAGGGAACAGTAACTGCAAAGACTCTGAGGTTGGGAAAAGCTTGGCAAATTTACAAAGCTGAAAGGAAACTGGTTTGAATGCATATAGTAAGGGAGGTGAGATGAGAAAACACTGAAAAGATAGGCTTCCCCTAGGTAACACCTGACTACTCTGGTCTGTTTGTCTCTCCAAAATTCATATGTTGAAAACTTAGCCCCAAAGTGATGGTATCAAAAGGTGGGGTCTTCGGGAGGTCATCAGGTCATGAAGGCAGAGCCCTCAATGGCATTAGCACCCCTATAAGAGACCCAACAGAGAGCTGCCTTGCCCCCTCTGCCATGTAAGGATACAATGAGAAGTCTGCCACCTGGAAGAGGGCCTTACCCTACCACGCTGGCACCCTGATCTCAGGCTTCCGGCCTCCAGAAGAGTGAAAAATAAATTTCTGTTGTTTATAAGTCACCCAGTCCGTGGTATTTTGTTATAGCAGTCTGAGCAGACTAAGACACTGGCCTTATAGGCCATGATGGTATATTTGGATTTTATTCTAAGAGTAGAAAAAGTACAAGCAGTACAACCTGAAAAAATAGTTATAAATAAAAGTAAAATTATTAAATAAAGTAAAATATTAAGCAGGGGAATGATATGATATGCTTTACGATTTGAAAATTACTTTGGAGATCTGTTTCACAACAATGTGAATGTACTCAACAGTACCAAACTGTACACTTAAAAATAATTAAGATTGTAAAAAATCTTATTTTGCCTCTTTTGAAAATTCTATCTAAGTAGAGAAAATATTGCACCATTAAAAAGAAATCTATCTGTTGTTTGAAGAATAGACACTGGGAGAGAATGAGTGGAAGCAGGGAGAGATTATTGCAGTGATCCAGAAAAGAAAGAACAGGGACTTGGATTAGAGTGGTGGCAGTAGGAATGGATGGAAGTAGATGGAGTCAGGACTTATTTTGGGAAAAAAATAACCAAAAAGATATTTGATGAATGGAATGAAAACGAAAGATATTTGATAATGAATAAAAGAAAAAGGGAGGAATCAAAACTAATCTCTATTTAGGACATCATTGTCACAAAGAATAAAAATGGTGGGATGGTGAGATTACTCTCACAGATCAAAAAAGACTCAAGACAAGTGATTATCAGTGGCATGGTTAATTGAATACTAGATCAAAACACAAAAGGAATAAGATTTCCAGCAATGGCAAAAAGTTGGCAAGTTTCTCCCACAAAAAGCCTATAAAACTAAATTCAGTTATCAAAACAACCATTTCGGGGCTCTGAAAATCAACCAAAAGCAATCACTTGAGAAATATTTAGTCCTGAAAAATTTCTACACTTTGGGAAAGAACAGTGGGAGTCCATGGCTTTCTTGCCTGGGGTTGCTGCCACCCTCCCCTGAGCCCGGATGGTGCTGCAGTTCTACCAGGGTGGGGCTGATTTGATTTGCACCAGAGGGAATCAAGGAGTCTTGTCAGTAACAGGAGAAAAGTTGGTAATAGACAAATGAAAACAGCACATAGCTCTGCAAGCTGAAGGTTTTGGACCTGATTGGGGTCAGTAAGAGACCAGTGCTTAGACAGAAGTTTAACATAGAGATCCTGAAAATAAAAGGACCATAGAGGGAGTAGATAAGCTGTCCACACATCCCTGGCTGACTGGAGGGATGTGTGCATATGCAAAGAAGTCCTGAAAAACCCTGAACTCTCTACCCAATCCTGAATGACTGGAAATCTGTTCACATGAATAGGAGAAACATGCAAGGATCCCAAAAATTGTATTCACCAATCCACGTAGATTTATTGGCAAAAGGTGAAAGGCTAACTAGCACAAACTCCAACTGGCTAACTAAACTAAACATTGGCTGCCTATGAAGACATACAGATTTAAGGGCTATCCATGAGAATCCCGGTTAAAAAATAAAATTCATAACAACACCAAATGCTGGCGAGGATGTGGAGCAACAGGAGCTCATTCATTGACGGTGGGAATGCAAAATTGTATAGCCACTTTGGAAGACAATTTGGTGGTTTCTAACACAACTAAAGATATTCTTACCATGTGATCCAGCAGTTGCACTCCTTGTTATTTACCCAAAGGAGCTGAAAACTCATGTCCACGCAAAAGCCTGCAAATGAATGTTTATAGCGGCTTTATTCATAATTGCCAAAACTTGGAAACAATCAAGATGTCCTTCAGTGGTTAAATGGATAAATAATCTACAGTCCATCCAGACAATGGAATATTATTCAGTACTAAAGAGAAATGAGCTATCAAGCCTTGAAAAGATATGGGGGAACTTTAAATGCATATTATTAAGTAAAAGAAGCCAATCTAAAAAGGTTGCATACTATGACTCCAACTTTACAACATTCTAGAAAAGCCAAAACTATGGAGACAATAAAAGGATCAGTGGTTGCCAGGAGTCGGGGGTGGGAGGAAAGGGAGAAAGGTGGAGCACAGAGGATTTTTAAGTCAATAAAAATATTCTATATGATATTATAATGATGGATATATATCGTTATACATTTGTCCAAACTCATAGAATGTACATCAAGAGTGAAGTGCAATGTGAACTTTATTAATTTATTATTTAACCACAATATAAACTAATTTATTATGTGAAATGAATTTAGGAAAAGAAATGTAAGATTTGTACAATGAAAACTACAAAACGCTGCTGAGAGAAATTATACAAAGTCTGAGTAAATGCAGAGACTTTTTACATTCATGGATTAGAAGATTCAATATTGTTGAGAAGGAAATTCCCACCAAATTAATTAATAGAGTCAATGCAACCTCTATCAAAATCTCAATAATTGAGTCCTGTAAAAATTGATAAGCTGATTCTAAAATTTACGTGGAACTGCATAGAATTTTAGATGAAATAATTCAGAAAAAGAAAAAATTTGAAGATCATACACTACCCACTTTCAAAACTTAGTACAAAGTTATACCAATCAAGACTATGTGATATTGGCATAAGGATAGATGCATAGATTCTCAAAAGAGAATTTAGAGGCCAGGAATAAACACATTTATGATCAACTGATTTCAACAATGGGCAATTAAATGTGGAAAGAACAACTTATTTAAAAAAATCTACTTCTCCTAGCATCATTTTTTTGTTCTTCAAATTTGTTGCTTTTCAAAATTATTTCATATTTATGCATGGTGTGAGATAAAAATCTAAGTTCATTTTTCCCCCTTATCTCACTCCATCTATAAATATTAACTCAAAGTATATAATTGACTTACATGTAAAGATAAAACCATAAAACTTCTAGAAGAAAATTTAGAAGAAAACTTTGTGACCGTGTTGTTAACCTAAAAAGCAAATACATGAGTTATTTTACCCTCTAAACAAGTTTATTTGGGAATAGCCAAAAGAATTGCAATTCAAGATGTGCATGCAATGGCCAACCATAGGCAAAGCTGGAGAGACAAATGAAACGACTTGACCTTATAGAGCAAAAGGGGTAGTAGGGAGGGGCTATTTTAAACATAAGTCCGTTGGAGGCAAGTAACAGTTCAGGATGACAATGGCTTCTCGTTGGCTGAGCTGTAGTGTTTCTCATTGGCTGAGCTGTTGCTACGTGGGGAGAGAAATCTTCCTTAAATAGTAAAGTAGTTACCTTCCTGCTGGAGATGCAAGCATGTTTCTCTTCCTGTTTAGAGTAATTGACAATGTATGATAGGGTGTGAGAACTCTCCCTACAGAACTTCTTGACTCCAATTTAAGGAGTTTCCTTTATCCATTTCACAGCATTAGGGAAGATTTCTTGGGTATGATATCAAAAGCATGATCTATAAAGAAAAAAATAGAAAATATGGACTTCGTCAAAGTTAAGAAGATAAAGACAAGCCACAGGCTGAAAAAATATTTGAAAATCATATATCTGGTAAAGAATTTATATAGAGAATATATAAAAAACTTTTACAATTCAATAATACGAAAATGCAGAAATTTTAAAAAATGGGCAAAATATTCGAATATACACTTCACCAGAGGATATATATGAATGACTGGTAATCATGTGAAAAGATGCCCAAAATAATTAGTTATTAGGGAAATGGAAACTGAATCTGTAGTAACATAATACTACATACCCATTAGCATTGCTACACTCAAAGCAAGGGTTCATGAGGCTGTGCAGAACTTGGATTCCTAGTGAGACTGTATATTTATAAAACGGAATATTAATGAATGAACTAATAACAACGTGGAAGTATCTCAAAAACATTATGCTAAGTGAAAGAAGTCAGATGCAAAGGATTATCTATTTTATAATTCCATTTAAATGAACTTTCAAGAAAAAGCAAGTATATAGAGAATGCAATTAGATTAATGGTTGTTTGGGGCTGGAGCTGGGAACAGAAATGGACTATAAATGCATATGAGGGAACTTTTTAGAACGATGGAAATGTTCTAAGACTGGAAATGTGATGATGATTGCACAACTCTAAAAATTTACTTAAAAAATATTAGATTGTCTACTTGCAACTGCTGATTGTTAAGGTATATAAATTATACCTCACTTTTAAAAACAAAGAGCTACAAAGGACAACTTGGGACTATTTGAGGAAATTTTAACATGAACTTTACATTAGTTCATATAATTACATCAATGGTAAATTCCTTGCATTTTTCTGGGCAGATATTCTTATTCTTGTTGACAGTATTTACAAGTGAAATGTGCTGATGATTGCAACTTCTTTTCAAATGGTTCCATCAAAATAAAAAGGAAAACAAATGTTGCAAGTATAATATTAACAATTCAGTGTTTATTGCATTATTCTTGGAGCATTTCTGTAGGTTTAACATTCTAGATTTGACAAATTTCAACAGAAAGAAGTGAGAGGTAAAGGAACGCTTTCTAGCGTCGGTTGTTTTTACATACATTGAAATGGGGAAGGTGGTGGGGGAGGAGGCTGGGAGTGGAGCAGGGGAAAAAAGTATCTTCTTTTAGACAAGTTTCAGAGGCTATGAATCATCCAAGTGCTTGAGGAAGAAACAGAGTGAAAGGATTTTGAACCCTTGAGTATTAAAACCTTGATACTTTGGGGGTCACCTAACTAGGAAACATAGATCAACATGAGGTGAGAGTTGCTGACTGTGCCAGATGCCACTGAGAGACTGCATGTGATGAAGACAGCAGAGTGTCTGTTGGTTTTGACAACATGAAGATTGTTAGTGACATTAATTAGAGCCGTTTCAGTGGAATGATTATGACAGGAGCCAGAGTGGTTTTAAGAGTGATGGGAGAATAGGAGGTGAGACTGTGGGCATACATAACCCTTTAGAGAAGTACTTCATTGAAAAGGAACATATAAATAAGGGGGTAGCTGAAGGAAGATTTGAAATGAAGGAGATAATGATTTCTATGTTTTTTGTTTGTGGGTTTGTTTTTAATGTGAGTTACTAGAACATGGTTTTTAGTGGATTATGAGCAGAGAAAGAAAGGGAGGGAGAGAGAGCAGGAAGGAGAGAAAGAGACGTACAGAGAGAGAGATTGGTAATACGGAAGGAAGAAAGAGGAGACAACTGGAAGAGAAATTTCCCGTTGCTTCTGGTTGCTTTAGTGAAATGTCTTTTTCACTCTACAAGCACGTTAAATAATTGCTGAAGACTGCTGTCCGTTAAGATCCAAATAAAATTTCTTTGAGGGGGCCGACCCTGTGGCCGAGTGGTTGGGTTCCTGAGCTCCGCTTCGGCGGCAGGGGTTTCGCCTGTTCAAATCCTGGGCAGGGACATGGCACTGCTCATCAGGCCATGCTGAGGCAGAGTCCCACATGCCACAACTGGAAGGACCCACAACTAAATATATGCAGCAATGTACTGGGGAGCTTTGGGGAGAAAAAGGAAAAATAAAAAACTTAAAAAAAAAAAAATTTCTTTGAACCCCATCCTAAATTCAGCAAGAGTCTCTGAGTACCTCCCAAGATCTCCTGGAGGAGGGGGATATTGTGAGAAGCTTAGATGTTTTCCCAGTTATATTTTTTATTTATTCTTAACTGGTATTTAGTCTTAACTGGTTGTTATATGAGTCATTTCCTCTTCCTGTGCCCACTCTATTGCCCAAGTCAAGAAACTCAGTGTTTTCTTGTGATTTACACACACGTATATTTTACCAAACATACAAAAATGGCATTTGGATTTGCAACAGAATTTACTGAAAATTTGACGGTAGTAGAGCATTCAAACAACTTAAAATTCACATAGCTGTTTTAATGCTTTTTTACCTTTTTCCTTGGGTTCTCCTTTTTCTGCTTTTCGTCATTCCAGAGAAGATCAGTACAGCTAATTTTTTATTTTATCCACTTTATTATCTCTTTCCAGCCAATGTTCCCAGGTACTCATTTTCCAATTCTAATTGACTAGCTATCATGTTTTCCTGAACAAAAACACTTTCTTCTATAATCAAAGTATGACAATCTCTGTAAAGATAATTTTTTTCAGCCCTCCATAAAAATTGGGATTCCCTTTTCTATCCGTAGCTGGCATATCTTCCCACTCTCTTGCAATGTAATTAATGCCAAATATATTTGGTCTTGGTAAACCACTACAGTTTTCTCTGTAAGAGGGACTTTTGAAGACTAGCCAAAATCTTCAGTCTGTAAAATGCAGGTGTGTGTTAACAGCTATTATAATAAATTGGAACACCTGTTAAGAAGTCTGTATTCCAGCTTTCTTATTAATTCCAGATGCAATTCAATGTCTTCACTTATCTATTAAAAATGCCAGAAAGCATTACATGCAAGGATAAGCCAATATTCTCATCTGTTTCTAAGCAGAGTTTTCAAAAACTGTGCCTTTCTCCAATTTTGCTTTTATGGAAGGATTTCCAGCACACTGAGCAAGTGGTTTATGAGGATTTGATAGAGAAAGTGTACGGTAGTTTAATATTTCTGGGTATTATGTTTTTAGAGTTTTCCTTTTCTTTTCTTGTTGGTGTATCTCCCAACTTAAAAGTCAAAGTCAAATTTATGCACACAATTAATGTAGGTATTGTTTAGCACAAGCTTGTTACTTAAGTATAACATTATTTTTAGCTGTTTCAGTTTCATAAGAAATTCTCTTTGTTCTTTTTTTCTTCATCTCCCATGAAATCTGTGAGTCTTTGGAGAAAGAAAAAACTTCTAATATAAATAATTTATTTTGCACTTTCTTTTGATACACATTTTGCTTAAAAGTAATTTATATATTTATAGAGGCATCTTAATAGGGTACATTAAAAGAAAAATTATATAGTTTCATGAAGTATAGAGTATGCCAAATTTGAAATTTTCCCTAAAAAAATGAAAATAAAGTTAATGAAAGAAATATTCTTGAGCAAAGATGCTCTTGTTAGTAGAAAATAAAAATATGCAAAACTCTTATCTTTGTAAATACAACTAAGTTTCCGTCTATATTTCTATTTAACATAGCACACACATAAAAAAATGGCTAGATGGTATTTACTAAAATTGATGGCATATTTGGCATGGTTCCCTTAATATATCAGTTCTATGGCACAGGAAGAACTCACATTGAATCTCTAGCCCACTCCACAAACTTTTATTTACCCAAACAGAATAAGGTAGCACATCATTTAAAAGATCAACAAGCTAAAGTTTGAAATACACATTCATTTAAAATTTTGCTCTAATTTTATGGTTATGGTTCCAAATATGTATTATTCATTTCAGAGCAATCTATTATTATTCACCGTGCCTGTTAAATCTTAATGACAAATATGCAGTGTTAAAAATTATAAAATAATAATTTAATGAGTTCAAAGATAGTCTAAAAGAGAAAACAGGTTGAAAGCAATAAGAATAGAAAAGCTCAATTAAGGGCAAATGAAATTGACGCTCAACATGAGGTCAATTTGGCAGCCGGTAGGGGAAGGTGTGGATTCTCATAGATAACCAAGACTGACCGCAAACGCCAAGAATGATTGAGCACCAGGAGAAATCATCAGTCCTCTTTCAGAGTCACTGAAAAAACAGTTCAAGATTTCCAACAAGGCAGTAAAGCACTTAAAGGCAATTGAAACCAAAGCACAGCACATGAAGGCTGCTAGGCTGCTGATCGTGCAAAACATGCCAGGGCTGTTCAGGTGCCATGGACAGAGGAAAACAATAGAGTTTCAAATACGAGCCTGGACTCATATTTGCTGTAGAATTTAATATCAGCTTATTATCTGAAATTGCCATTTTCATTTTGTCTCGAAGTAGAAACATGTGCCGAAATCAGGAGTCAGTAAACTTTTTCTGGAAAGGGCCAGATAGTAAATACTCTAGGATTTGTGGGACATACAAACTGTCAAATTTTCTCAACTCTGGCACTACAGCATGAAAGTGGCCATAGACAGTATATAAAAGAGTTGTTCATGGACACTGAAATTTGAATTGCATATATTTTTCACCTTTCATGAAATATTATTCTTTCGATTTTTTTTCAACCATTTAAAAATATAAAAGACAGTTTTAGTCCATAGCCATACAAAAAGCAACAGTGGGCTGAATTTAACCTGTGGAGTGTAGTTTTCTCACCCCTGGCATAAATTTATATATAGTTAGCATAGAAAGGTTATGTGTATCCAGCTATTGCCAGTATCAGTTTTTGCTCAATAACAAACCATCTCAGAACTTTAATAACTAAAACAATCGCCATTTATTGCTCTTGGTTTTGAGGGTCAGTAATTTGGACAAGGCCCCAGTAGATAGTTCTGATCTGGACCAAACTTGACTGCTCTTGATTGGGCTCACTATATGCCCCAGATCTCATCTGGGAATAATGTTTTATGATAGACTTGTCTAGGACAGCTGTGACTGTTAGACTTCTCACATGACCCCTGGTTTTCCAGCAGGCTCCCTGGAATTGTTCGTGGGGTGTTAAATGGTTCCAGTAGCATAAGAGCAAAAACTTCAGGGTCCCATTGAGGCCTAGGCTTAAAAGACACGCAATGTCACTTCTACTGTGTTCTGTTGGTCAAAAGCAAGTGACAAAGCCAGCCCCAATTCAAAGGATGAGGAAAGAAACTATCTCGTAAAAGGAGGAATTTCAAAGAATTGTGGCCGTTTTTACAGCCTAATACACTGAGCTCCCAAAGTCCTTTAAATAGTTATTGGTGGAGCAGCATCTGAAATGGAGGAAATTAAAATACTGCGTGAAGGATTACCACAACAAACTGCAATGAGATGGAATAAAGAGGATTCACGTTTGCCCCCCAGAAACCAATACCATGCATTCTTTGGAATTATCCATTTGCTTTTAAATGTCTTTCATTCTGAGCTTCAGTTATGCCATGACCTTTACCACATCATAAGCTTAGTTCTTCAAATTACAGGTGTAGATTTGTAATTGATCGGCTTTGTCGGTGAAGCTGCTGAATAAAAACTAGGCTTTCCACTTGGGGTCCATTGTAAGAAAGCACAAGTGGGCATGTTAGCATTATGAATAATGTAATCATACATAACAAAATTTATCCGAAATACAGCAGCAAACAGAATAGTTTTCCCCATCTTAAGATAGAACAGTCACCATCTGAAAAGATTATTTTAGAAATCAAGAAGGCAGTCATTGACTTAGGTTGATTTATATATCTGGAAGATCACAACACATTTCCTAGTGCAGACAGGCAACAAGTAACAATTCAAGAGATTAATTTTTTAATCTGGTTTGGATTTAGTTAAAGTTTTAATGACTAAGAATGGTTGCTTAGGATTAAAACCTATTTCTATTCTCTAAACTTTTCTCCTTACTCAGTCTGAATCTCTAGCATCAATCACGTCTTGTATGTAATACATACTCCAGTAAGTGATTCTTGGAAAGGAATTAATAAATGCTTCCATTAACCTAGGTGTGTTCTCTCAAGAAACCAGAGTGTAGGATCTTTAGAACTTATTTCATTATCTTGAATTTCTAATTTGCAGCTGTAGACCTCATATAGAATTTCTAACACTATCCATTTTCCTAGACATACAGTCATCGGCTCCTCTAAAGTATATTAAGTGTCTAATCACAGCCCATTTTCAGTCTTCTTTTATTTATTTTCATTTTTTCTCAGAGATTACTCTTGAATAGGTACATTTCAGGAAGCATACCATGATCCATTACCCATTAACTTTATTTTTATTTTTTATTTATTTGTGTGTGTGTGTGTGTGAGGAAGATTGTCGCTGAGCTAACATCTGTGCCAATCTTCCTGTATTTTATGTGGGATGCCGGCACAGCATGGCTTGACAAGTGGTGCCTGATCCGTGCCCAGGATCCCAACCTGCAAACCCTGGGCTGCCGAAAGAGAACATGTGAACTTAACCATGATGCCATCAGGCCAGCCCCTAACTTTATATTTTTAGTGTTCATTTCTTTTGACAAAAGTACCTTTCATTATCCTAAGATATTTATAGTCTACAGTATTCAAAATGCCTGACTCTGAATTGAAAACTAGACACAATTCAGACAGAGAAAGGCAAGGAGATCTGCTAAGACTGGAGATAAACAAATTTAAAAAAACATATGTATGACTAAAAGAAATAATACCAAGATGTTAACAATTGACTTGTGAAATTAATTTTTTCTTCTGATCCTTTATTTTTTCTTCTTTCCAGATTTTCTAGAATGAGAATACATCAATTTTATAATCATAAGACATTTACATTTTAAAATTAGTTAATTTGAATTTACTTAGGGCAAGTCTACCTTGAAATTGATTCAATATGACGGTGGGAGTGAAGCAAGGACACTCTGTTACCCTTCATGTAGAGCCTTCCCACTTGAATGGTTCCCAAAGTCATTCACTGCCTCATATGGAATTCAAATAATCTCCTATGACCTGTATCACCATTGGAGACGTGCCTTTGATGTGGTGTAGACTTATGTAAAGTTCAGACTAGATTTTTTTGTCTTAGATTTCACTAATCTAAGATTACTTTTTTTTTTAAGGATTGGCACCTGGGCTAACAACGGTTGCCAATCTATTTTTTTTTTTTCCTGCTTTATCTCCCCAACCCCCCCCCCCCACCCCGTACGCAGTTGTATATCTTAGTTGCATGTCCTTCTAGTTGTGGGATGTGGGACGCCGCCTCAACGTGGCCTGATGAGCGGTGCCATGTCCGCGCCCAGGATCCGAACCCTGGGCCGCTGCAGTAGAGCGGGTGAACTTAACCACTCTGCCACGGAGCCGGCCCCCTAGGATTACTCTTATTAAAGACCAATTGGAATGACCATTTCTTCTCATAATTAACAGCTCCCCTTCCTAAAATTAGGCAGATTGGACATAATCCATGCAACAATCTGCACTGGCTTGCCATTTGCTCCCATGTGCATTTCCCAAAGTCATATTTTAATTCACGTAACCATATGCTTTTTGAACTCTCTTTTGCTCTACCAGAGGTTCCTGCTACAATTCTCAGAAAAAAGGAAAAGAAGAATTTCCAAAAGAGATTTATGTCAAGAGGTTCCTACTATCTCAAAGCAAATGGAGCTTATTTTTCTTCCTTTCTTAGTTATGGTATATCTTTTGGGGAATCTTATGGCCTTAGAATTGAGTACAAGACTATAAGTAAAATCTAATACCAGAGTTGTTCAAAAATCTAAAGCTGTAGTTCTTGCAACCGAGGCTGAATACTAATGTTGAGAAATGACTGGAAAGGCCATCATACAAAAAAAAATCAGAAAATATGTCGTCTTTTATAGTTTTTGAAATAATTTTGAAACATTTCTCATGTGGCTGAATAATACAACCAATAAACAACTATCACTTATCTTTCCTGCTAGGCCTGTTCACTGTAGAATTAAAAACTACCGCCAAGTGTGAAAATATAACAAGGGACACAAGATAAAAATAGAAATTTTAAAATGCATTTCTGAGACTTGATTTTAGCATTTATTAAGAGACCTGGAAAATCTTCTTCTATGCAGTAAAATTACTTAAAGAGGAGCATATTTGATTAGCCTCCTTTGGGAGTTTCTTAACTTAAAAAATATTGATTCTTTACTGTTCTGCTTTTCTCAACTAAAATAATCACTTCATAAAGAGCTAAAACTACAAAATTATAAAGAGCTCAGAATATCACAGCTGATATTTGTTGCTTACCACTGTGCATTTGAGACTGTAAATCCAGATTTGATTGTGTGGAACATTCAAGAAACTGTGACAGACTTCTTCTTTCCTTCCCTGACGGTAAGGTGCCTCAACAAATTCCTTTTCTGTGACTACATATCAAGAAGAAGAGCTCTTGTTTGTTTTCATTTTTTCAACCAAACATATCTTGAAAGGTCAAAAACAGACAACGTTATCAAGAATTACCAGTCTGACCAAGATCATGGGTTGGCAATCTGTAGCCAGTGAGCTAAATCCAGTCACAAACTTTTTTTGTATGGCTTGAAAACCAAGAATGGTTTTCACATTTTTACATGGTAGCAATATAATCAAAAGAATAATATTTTATGACATGATAATTATGTAATATTCAAATTTCAGTGTCCATAAATTACATTTTATTGGAATACGGCCCTGCACATCTGTTTATATATTAAATTTGACTGATTTTTCAATATAAATGGGAGAGCTGAGTACTTACAACAGAGACCTTGTGACTCCTACACCTAAAATGGTTGTTATCTGGCCTGTTATGGACTGAATTGTGTCTCCCTAAAATTCATATTTTGAAGTCCTAACCCCCAATGTGACTTTATTTGGACATATGGACTTTAATGAGGTAATTAAGGTTAAATGAGCTCATGAAGGTGAGGTCTAAATCCAATAGGACTATCTTTATAAAAAGAAAAAGCAACACCAAGTGTGGGTATGCACAGAGGAAAGGCCCTGTGAGGACATAGCAAGAAGGTGACCATCTGCAAGCCAGGAATAGAGCCCTCAGGAGAAACCAAATGTATAGGCACCTTAGTGTTAGACTTACAGCCTCCAGAACTGTGAGAAAATACATTTCTGTTTAAACTACCCAGTTTGTGCTATCTAGTTATGGCAGCCCTAGAAGGCTATTAAATGGCCCTGTACAAAACATTTGCCAATGCCTGATCAAAGTGGAAGCCACAAACCTTTCAAATTACAAGCCAAATCCAAAGGCCTGAGGAACTCGTGATATTTATTTGGTATTACACAACACCAAGTGGGAACCCTAAAAGATACAACTCAAGCCAAGAAAAAGTGGTAAATCCAAGGAAAGTGACTCTTTTGGCACTCTAGCATAGAAATGACAAACTTGGGATGGAGGGGCTTCTGCGATTAAGAAGTTACATGGTGTCTGAAGTCTGGTTTAACCCTTTCTCTGAGTCTCCATTGTTTATGCCCAGTAAGTGAATGTTAAATAAAAATTAAATAAAAAAATTTTTTTTTTTAGCTAAAATGACAAGCAGTCTTCTGAGCAGGAGATTTCTATTGTTCTCTCAATTATTTTGCTGCTGCTCATCTAAAAACACCTTCATATTTATGTTTGAATTATGTTTGCTTCTGCTGACATTTTTTAAGCTGTTTGATTTTTTTTTTTAAATCAAAACTGGATTTCAGATAATTTCACTGTGTTGTATACCAGATGTAATATTTTATTCTTTCTCCTTTCATCAGGAAATGTGTGTCTGTGCCAGAAGGACGTAGAAACATAGCTCAGAGCTGGTTGCTACTAAGTCAAATCAAACCTAAGCAGCTCACTCTTCAGATAGGGTGCTCGTGAGAAGTACAAACCTCAGGATATTTCAGGATGACAAAGAAATCTGAAAACTTTGCCTATAGCTTGTTTAAAAAAAAACTCTAAGTGATTTCCACTGTATTATATATTGGCAACTAGATTTTTTCAGGTAGAAAAGAGGGAACAATCTCTTGTTCTTTTTTTTTTTTTTTAAAGATTTTATTATTTCCTTTTTCTCCCCAAAGCCCCCTGGTACATAGTTGTATATTCTTCGTTGTGGGTTCTTCTAGTTGTGGCATGTGGGACGCTGCCTCAGCGTGGTCTGATGAGCAGTACCATGTCCGCGCCCAGGATTTGAACCAACGAAACACTGGGCTGCCTGCAGCGGAGCGCGCAAACTTAACCACTCGGCCACGGGGCCAGCCCCTCTACTTTCTTGTTCTTTATAACTTTATAGATGAGAAAAGATTTTGAGTAATTTGATTTATGCCTTTCTCAGTCAGCATAGTCTAGGTTACACTGCAGTAAAAACCAAACCTGCATCTCAGTATTAACAGAATAGTTATTTTTCCCTCATTCTACATACTCAAGTGGATGGGTGGAGGGTTCTGGTCATCATATTCCCTTAAAGCCTGGGGCCGGCAGAGGCTATATCTGAATACAAATTTCCATGAGCACTTTGGCAGAGAAAAGAGTACTGTCTTCCACTTCTGCTCTCACATCAGTAGCCAAAGAAAGCCACAAGATTGCATGACAACTACAAGGAAGCAGGGACATGTCATCTTATTCTGTGCCTAGAAGGATAATTAGAATGCTTGTGAATAACCTCAGCGTCTGCCACAAACTCCAGTGTTTCTGGTTTGTCCCTTGAGTACATCTTCTCTCTGAACTGAAGGAGATAAACACTGTGTTTCCAATAAGGCATTTTAAAAATTCATGTTTTTCCTCACAAGGTTGTGTTTGCCACTTCCACAGAAGTGGCAGATGAAGTATTAGTGAATAGAGGGGGAACAAAAAAGATGTATCAATATAAAAGGGATGGTTGTATTTACTCATTTCTAAATATAGTACAGAAAAAAAGACATTTAATTTTGCCTATTTTTGTTTCTTTCTTTGGACATTCAGTCCTGATCACGAAGGAAATCTCTAGAAAACCAAGTTCTTAATAGCCTCATTAAAAACACTGGCAAAGACAATATAGTGTCAAGATATGTGACCTGTGGTTTGAGATTTTAGGACTATAAGGATCCAAAGTGGATAGGCAGAAGTATGAAATGGATAACATATGTCAATGATAACATGAAGGCACTTTCTCAAGGGAATTGGAGACACTCACGTGCACCCCAATATTCTGGGTAGCAGAGGGAAATAAATGTCGTATGCATGATGGATTTGACAAAAGTACACACGAATACCTACATAAATTGTGATTATGTAAAAATTCTCACTGTTTTCATCAAACCAGAAAATAAAAACAAACAAAAGCTATGAGAGCTAAGTTAGCCACATGTCCAAAGTCGAGAAAAATGTGTCTTCTTCCAAAACGATGATGCATTACACAAACAGCAGCTCATGTAGAAGTACTCCCTTCCACACCCTTGAGATTTTACTGTGTCTACAGAAAGAAGGAGATTCAGATTAACCAACTTGTTTAAAATCACATAGCTTTAAGTAGCCAAGGCTTTGCTAGGACGCTAGTGTCCTGGTTGCTAGTTTAAGGGTTTTTTTACTACACTACCTTATCTTTCAGCAATTAACTGAATGATTTCACCAGGGTGCTAATCTATGTCATTTCTGAAAATTTCCAAGAAATAATGTCTGATATTTTGGCCATGGGGCCAGCCTCTTAAGATCTTTACTTTAATTACATCTGCAAAGACTCTTTTTTTAAATAAGGTAACATTCACAGTTCTAGGAATTCAGACTTGGACAAATCTTTTTGGAGGTCACCATTCAAACCACTACAAGGTATTTATCATAACATGATTCTGTCTTCATTCAACTGTCATCTTGGGAGTAGAAGACAAATCTATTTCTTAGTTGGATTACAAGTAAATATTTGGAGGAGGGTGGTGAGGAAGAGGACCAAATCCTAATAGAATGAATCAAAATATAATTATCAGGTTCTGAGTCCTGAGTTCTTTTTTAGTGTAGACTTGTGAAAATAAACTACTGATGGGAACCGGGTGCCAAGAATCTGCAATGTGTTGACTAGGGGTAAATTGAAGGAATCCTATCTGATTGCTAAAATATGAACTAGCCTTGTGTAACCCTGGGGATGAGTTTGCATAGGGAAATTAATGCACAATGTAGATGATACTTTCAACAAATAGTGAAAATTAGAAAGGGGCTACATAATCTCTCTCTTTATTTAGAATTTTGAAGGAAGCAGGCTCCTATTATCTTGAGTACTATTACTAGAATTGACACTGACGTTGAATCCCTCTTTCTGAGGACATGTATAAAGGTTTGGAGTAAGATTTTAAATTTTGGATGGATTACCTAAGAGTTATTCCATTTTAGTTAAGCCTCAGTTTGACATCTGTTTAATAGAGATAATATAACAATGAAACTATGAACAACAGCAACAACATCAATTATGACGACAACCATCTACTTTTTAGGGTTTTTTAGATCTAAATGAGAAGATCTATGGAAAATATTTATCTTGTGTTAACAAAAGAATGCTCAGTAACTGTTTTTATTATTGTTATAATCATCATCATTATAACTCAGACTCATATATACTAAAATATTTTAGATCTATTTTATCTATCTAACAAATGATGTAGTTAAGAAACATTAGATCCCAGACTAGAAGACTTCTAAGTCCTTGCCTAGAAAACCCCTACCTACACTCTGCTATTGACATATGTTTTAGTAGCTTGAAGCATGCATCTAGTATATTTCAATTCTATTTCATAATAATTGAGTCTTTAGTATGTGTAATGCAACAACAAGGCTTTCAGAAAATATCAGAAAGGTGTTTTTCAGTACACATTTTCAATAACTCCATCCTAACTGCAGAGTTATTCAATAAAGACACAATGTATGAACAGGTTGATTATATCTGAAAGCATTTAAGTCAACAGAGCTTGAGGGGGAGAAGCCCTTTAGAAACCATAAATCAGTAAAGTCAAATGCAATAAGCCAGTAGTATGATGAAAGTAGAATAATTGTAAACACACTTAATAAGCAGATTAAACACAAGGAGGAAATTGTTAAGGAATTCTTAATGATTCATGTTGATAAAATGCCTGGCTAACAAAGCAGACAATTAATCAAAGACAAGAGGAAATTAATGTTTGTGATTTGTGGCATGGAGTTGGAGATCTAATAAGGAAGAAAGGTGGAATGGTCCCATAAGGAGAGAATGACAGGAAAAAAGATGTAGAATAAATATTTTTGTTTTCCTTAAAACAAAAAGTTGGCAGGCTACAGAAAATCTCTAGGTCAAAATAACTCATTACTATAAAATAACTAGCCTCTAAACCTAAGCTAATTATTTAAAATTATCTGGCTACTAAAACAACTGAATGCAAAGCAGGGAAAACTTTACACAAGGGCAGCACTTGCAATATAACATTTGTAACATTCATCTGGCCCTCCATTGTGTTGAGGCTAGCATGGACTGAAAGTTCTGTCCAGACCCTGGAACGGGGACCTATGGTGCACTTGAAAGATTTTCCCTAGACCTTTATTTATTATTTTCTGAATTTCCTCTCCTAGAATGGTGCATTTTATACACAAATATATTGTGTCAATGCTCCAGTACTATAGAGATATACCTAAATAAAAAAGAAATATATGAATAACAAATATTGGACAGTATGTGGAGAAAAGGGAACCCTCATACACTGCTGGTGGGAATGCAAACTGGTGCAGCCACTATGGAAAACAGTGTGGAGAATTCTCAAAAAATTAAAAATAGAAATGCCATACGATGCAGTTATCCCACTACTTGGTATTTATCCAAAGATCTTGAAGTCAATAATCCAAAGAGATTTATGCATCCCTATGTTAATTGTAGCATTATTCACAATAACCAAGACCTGGAAGCAACCCAACTGCCCTGCTACAGATGATTGGATAAAGAAGATGTGGTATATAAATACAGTGGAATACTACTCAGCCATAAAAAAGACAAAATTGTCCCATTTGCCACAACTTGGATGGACCTTGAGGGTACAATGTTAAGCAAGCTAAGCCAGACAAAGACAAACACTGCATGATTTCACTCATATGTGGAAGATAAACAAATACAAGGACAAAGAGAACAGAGTAGTGGTTACCAGAGGGGAAGGGGCTTGGGGGTGGGCACTAGGGATAAAGGGGCACATATATATGGTGATGGATAAAAATTAGACTGCTAGTGGTGAGCATGATGCAATCCACACAGAAACTGATAAGTAATAATGTACACCTGAAATTACACATAAACTTTTATGATTTCCATAAATTAATTGAAAAATAAAAAAATATAAGCTTAAAGTTAAAAATCAAACCTATAAAATATGAATTTTGACAGAAATAATAATAATATACAAATTCCATCATTTCCTGAAAAATCAAATGAAGTGTTTTTGATGCTCAGAGCAATTCTCCAGCCAAATCATTAGCTTTTATCGTTTATCTTATACATATCTCTAGTTTAAAAAAATAAAAAAGGAAGGAAAGTTAAATATATGGTAAAAATTATGCAAGTAAAATAAAATTAACACTGTTTACACTTAATTAAATAGCACAATGCAAGAGTTATAAGAAAACCTTTCCCTATAATTTGTCGCTTTAGGGTCTTGTCTTTGATTTGTTTCTTCTTTTCCCTGATTGACACTTTTTCTGATAGTTCACCTCCTTACTGTTGAGCTACCATTCAGTAAAAGAAAAATTCTGGGCCGCATTTCTGCAGTGACTTCTTCCTCTGGACTAGAAGTTCCAGGGTCGGGCTGAGTTAAAGAGTGCAAGTGGCTGCACAGTGGGGGCATCAAGGGTCATCCTCGCCTCCCTTGACATTTCCTATTTTTTCACACATGGTTCTGGAAAGGAGGGGTTTTTTTTTGTTTTTTAATTTATTTTATCTAAGCTCCAATTTCATGGGGATCCAAAATATGTTCCATATCTGGCTCAGTGTTCCCTTCCAAGCAGTAGGCAAAGAGATACCCTGTTCAAATTTCCCTCATTGTTGCCTATACTATCTCTTATTTTTAGACCATTTTGTTGAACGTTTAGATAAGTACTCAACAGTATTGCTGCCTCACGTGCATTTTGTGTGACCAAGCTGCTTTGCAGGAGCCTTAAATTGACCCTAGCCCTTCCCTCAAACACATGCCCTGGATAACAGCCCTGCAGAATCCCTTAGACAAGACCATTGAAAAGCTTAAAAAAATTTCACTCCTTTCTTTAGAACTGACCAATTGGGCTTTAGCCCAGGAACTCCAAACTACTCCACAGGAGGACTCTTTTTTCCATCCCTTTACCTAAGGTCCTGCTCTCTCTGCACCCTACCTTGACTTCCTGGTGTGACCTCTTGAGGCATGTCATGTACCCCCTCTGAGACCTGTAGGTAATAAACTTCTCTATGACACTTTCCCTTTGGGTCTTTTGTTGAACTGTGGCTCACGATCCAACACCCCGCGACTCTACTTAACAAATGTTAAGTTAGCAAAATCACAACACTTTTTTCTCCCATTCTAATAATCACCATGTCCTACAAGACCTTTCTTAGATACAGTTTTGTCTATTAAACATAAGCTTAGGAAAGATCTAAATCACCCTGAAATTTTAAGAATTTCTAGTTTGTCCTTTTGTCTTCAGTCTCTGTGCTACAAAAAGATAGCAAAAAGATTTCTCAAACTCCAACTCTTCCTCAACAATCAAATTAACCACTTTCTTTGTTAATTTGTTATAGTAAGTTCTGCATTATTCCTGAAAAACTTACAATGAAGCCCATTTCAAATATTATAATATCCATCTACTATTGATGCTTTTCCTATATTCTGGCAAAAAAAATTTCTTCTCTCACCTCTTCTTCCATACATCCTGTGAATATATCTATAGTTGCATGAATCACATGCTATTATTAATGCTTGTTTATGCATCTGTCTCTACCACTAAACTGAGAACGCTTTGAAGGCAAAGGATGACTCGTATTCATCTTTATGAATGGCCCAGACCACTTTTTTATCACAGCCCAGACCACTTCCTGGCAAGTCATCAGGTTTAAAAGAACTATTTGAATAATTAGGCAAACCTGGTTGAGAGCACGCATTAACAGTGCTTTGCTGGCTCAGATAATATTTAGTGCCGTTTCATATTTGTCTAACACTTTAAAAGATCTCACATATAACCTATCAAATTTAAGCCTCACCACAGTTATCTGAAGTAAGTACAATACTCTCTACATTATAGTATTTGAAAAGACTCAGAACGATGAACTGACATCGCAAGGTCAACATGTTAATTGGTGGTAGGGCAGAGCTTGATCCTAGGTCTTAAAATATACCTGTTTTTTTTAATGGTCTTCTCCATAATCTCTTCTTGTCTAGTAAACAACACATCTTTTTTAAGAAAAATTCTTAAATTTCTTATATTTATCAATTTCGTATTTCTGTGCAACATTTGCCCTCGAATGTCGTATATAAGCATTGCAAGTTCTTCCTTGTATGTTAAATAAGATTAAACTTCTTTCAAAAATATCTCTTTGAGGGGAAGTAGAGCACAAAGGTAGTTTCTGTAAAATATTTTCCTACTGGAATGAGAGGCCATTTGGACAAACTGATGGATAAAACGAGATACCCACTTTCAGACCAAAGGAGATTTAAGAATACCAGGTTGGGGTTCTTAAACAGATATAAGGTTAAATGGTCAAGAAAAGGGACCATGAGAGGAAAGGACCAGATGAAACAAAGTAGGGATGGGAACACTTATTTAGCTCAGATGTGGGAAACTCAGGAGAGTATGGCTAGTTAGTGAAAAAAGGAAAACAAGAGAAAGCCTTGGATTTTTCTTCTATACTTTGTTCTTAGGGAGGCCTCAGCCTTTAGGGTAACTTTCCTTCCCCATTCTTAGACCGTATGCTGAATCCACCAGAGGCTGCATGACTGACTCAGACAACTGATGCTAAGCTAATTAACCAATGCTGTCCGTTCCTTTGCCAAAGCTATCGGTTCAGAGATTGGCACATGACACAAACTGGAACAAGAAGATCAAAATGAGCCAATGTTGGAACTTTTGTGTGAGCAATCAGAGTGCTGGACTCTCCTTTGGTGCATTGTGTTAAAATGATGTGAAATTAAAGCTCGCAGGTACTACTACAAGGAGGCTTAGAAATGGGTCAAATTAGGGAATGCAGAACTGAAAATGACATCTTTGAAGCCTTGGATCAAGAAACCTAAGCATACCTGAATTTGGACTATTGGGTTAAATGGATCCCCTATTTATTGTTATTATTATTGTCAGTTTCATTTTCTGATAATTTTAATTCAAGCTACTTAATTGATATACCCTGAGACAAGGGCAACCCTTCAGGATTGTGTATTTGTCAAAGAAAACATTGGACAAAGTAAAATATTGGAGAAATGGCTAGACATGATATCAGAAAATTAGGTCTAAATTATTGCATAAAATTGCAGGAAACACATATGAAAAGAATCTCAGGATGGTCCTAATAATAAGTACCAGGGTTCTAATAATAGAAATTTAATAACTGTTAGTTCTCTTCTCTCTCTTGAAATACGGCCCCTTAATGAACTAGAAGCACTTAGTGACAAAGTAAAGGAAGACTGTTCCCCATGCTCTTAAAGTATTCATTTATTTAACGAATTACCTAGGTGATCTAAAGCAGAACTTTCCAACAGGGACACACCATTTGCTGTTAATGAGTTGCAGGTGAGGGGAAATATTGATCATTTTGATTAAGATATAGCTAGAATAGCTAGAAGCTCAAACAAACCCCAACAGCCCATTGGTCTATTATATATATATATGTGTGTGTATATTTGTTACATATATATATATATGTATATTTGTTATATATATATTATATATGACATATAATAAATGCAGCAGTAGTTTATTTCTTGCTTATGTAAACAGTTAAAAGATGTTTCCAGTCAGCAGAGGTCAACAGGTGGCTTCTCTCCATTGGATGAATATAGCCACCGGGGATCTCCTTACCTGTGGCTCTGCTGCCTACTTTTTTACCACCTTCACTACAAGGTGCCATATATTATTTCTATTCTAGTGTCACCTGGCCTTACTTGGATACAAAGAACGCTAGGACACATAGTCCCTAACTGGACAGCCACTTCCAAGAAACAACTATTTAATAGAAAAGAAAAGGCACATTTTAAGTTAGCCAGCTTTGCCTCAAGAGCTTAAGCCATTAGCCTGTTATTTACAGCCATAAGCAAACATCTCTATTTACCCAACTGTGCCATTTAAATATCCTGATTTTCTGTGTGTGCCATAATAAAAAGAAGTTTGAGAAGCATCAATCTAAGGCACCAATTACTGATACCCAGAGACGGGAAATTTTTCTGCTTTGTGATTCTTGATCCTCTAACTCCTCCAGGTACCCACTAATTGTGAGTTCTGACGCTTCATTTTTCTCTCTTTACCATTTGGGTGAGCACGGCGCCACCCTGGTTTATTTTCCTCTTCAACTTGCCTCTGTCTATTAATCACCACATGCTTACCCATTTCCTTTATCTTTAACTGCGCTGGAACCCTCATCTTCTCTGTCAAAGTGCATTGCCATCCATCCCATCTCGGGGGCTCACAGCATCTCGACGGGCGAACCAATGAGAACGATGCAGTTCTCCAGGTACAAAACAGAGAAATTACCAGTTCAAGTTTTTAATGTCAAAATCTATTCAACTTCTAACAAGCAAGTAGTTACATTGGAAGAGATAGATGAAAACATGGAGATGCCTTTATAGAAGCCTCTCCTATGAAATAAAAATAAATTAATTAAAAACTCTACTCTTTATCCCTTTCTTCAAGTTTATCTTCAAGTAATCAAACTCCTAAATATTTCCTTTATGCAAAATAATAAGCATACATTGTATTCTGTTGTGTGTATTAGCTAGGTTGGCTACCTCCTATAGTAAATAAACCCACATTTCTGTGGCTAAACACATTACGGAAGATCTTTTCTTTCATAGACAGTCCATTGCTTTGTGTTCCTTGTTATAGGAGGAGGAGTTGGTTTCAAACAGTCATTTAGGGATTGAGATCTCAGATACTGGATCATCTTCAACTCTTCACTTCCAAGGTCATTGTGAGCATCACTATCTAATAGACAAGAGAGGGAAAATAATGGAAGATTTCGCACAAGAGAATTTGTAGGTCAGACACGGAATGGCCACATAACACGTCTGCACTCCTTCAACCGGCCCAAAGCTCAGTCCTTCAACCACACCTAACTGCAGAGGAGACTGGAAATGTGGTTTGGCTGTGGAAATGCATTTGGTATACAGCTAGTGAACTTGCCACACTGTGACAACTGGCCTTTATTTTCACTTTAAAAAAGTTATCCTATCCGTTTGTCTTGCCTATTATATTAAGTTCAGGCTTCAGAGTCTTCAGTCCAGCATCAATTCTCACCTTAGTCTTAACAAATTAATTTTTCATTATACCCTGCAAAGACCTTCCTTTCCATCAAACTAATTTAACTTTCAGTTCACCAGACCTATTGATATGGAGTTCATTCCATCTGGATATACTTCCTTCATTTTCAATCAGCCCCTAATCTCTACATCTTTGAAGACATAACTTAAAATTTATCTTTTCTAGGAGACTCTTCAAGATGAATAAAGCTACATCCTTGACCATACTCCTATATATGGCCCCTCAGTAATACACTAATTTTCTCTCTTCTTTCTCTTCTTATATCTTGGAGCCTTGGGAAGAGAAGGAGTTAGAGGTGTAAATTTATAAACAAGTTCCATAATTTGTTATGTGGCTTGAGGTGGAACCTTCCATTAACGTTCATTTGATGGTATCTTATTTTCTTCATCCGATGCCTATAAACTTCTTCATAAGCTAATGCTACATCTGATCCTAGCCTATCAAATCCCTGAGTGATCACTTACTGTTTCTACAGATCTGCCCATAATACTGTTCTTCTAATTCGTATTATTTAGAATAGGTATGAACAGACAAGGAACTTTAGAGTAAAAAAGTCAAGAAGTTTTAAAATGAATTGAAAAACTCTTGAAAACCTTTACTTACTGTATTAAAGTGCTTCAAAATCTGTATATGTGCATAAATATACAAATGAACGCAAACACATGCCAAATATTAGAGATGCATATCTCAAAGATGCGTTTTTAAAGCTATTCATTGTACTTTTTGGTTATCTGTGGCTTTAGACTAAATAGCTTACCCAGAAGAAATACTTAAACTCTATATTTTTTGACATTTTTCTAAAAACTAACTTTTTTTAAAAAAATGAGGGCATAGGCTAGAGAAGCTGTGTGTGAATGTAGCACCATCTGTACAACATTGTATGAATGTAAATAGAAAGTGAGTAAAACCTAAAGATGACACTTAACAAAAATCAAAGGTCAAACATGCCAGAATACCAAAAATGAAACCCACCCCTGCTTTAGGAGACCCTAAGGGATTTTGTGGGGTTCGTTATAATTTTCTCCCTTCAAATTACAATTTTTCACATGAAAATATTTTCAGTATCATACACATGAATTAGGGGTACTTTTTTTCCAATCATGCAACACATATCTCTGTTCCAAGTAAAAACATTGTAGGCAAAATTCCCCATCATGTTGGATTTCCTGATGTAAATTTTGAATCCTAATCTGTCACCTGAAATTTAACTCCATGTTTATCATTTTGTTAAAATGAATGCCTTGTGTGGGGCCGGCCCCATGGCCTAGTGGTTAAGTTTGGCACATTCCACTTCAGTGGCCAAGGTTCGGTTCCTGGGCATGGACCTACACCACTGATTGGAGGCCATGCTGTGGCAGTGACCTACATACGAAATAGGAATACTGGTACAGATGCTAGCTTAGGGTGAATCTTCCTTAAGCAAAAAAAAGAGGAGGATTGGTAACGGATGTTAGCTCAGGGCGAATCTTCCTCAGCACAAAAATTAAAAGGAAAAAAATCTAGCTTCTTAGGATAAAAAGAAAAAATCTCAAATTGTTCGTCAAATTTGTTTTTATCTTAGGATATTTTTTAAATACCTAAAATAGATATTTCCCTCACAGTAGGAGTAAGAGTGTTTTCTAGGAATTAGATCATAGTCCCACTTCTGAAAGAAATAATTCACTGATAAGAATTTATTGAGCACCTAACAAGTATCTATTACTCTTCTCCTCAGCTCTGTGGAAACTGGAACAGGAACTCAAACTTAACCTAATTCTTCTTTTTGAAAAAGAGGTAGGTAAAAATAGATAATAATATAATAGTACAGAACAATAAGTGAATAGGCATTGAAAATGACTGACATAAAATAAGTGGCTAAGAGTTCTGAGAAAGGAGAGATTAAGTGGCTACCAGCAGTGAGGAAAAGAAGCCAGGAGGAATGATGAGGGGCAGGCAATCTTGTAATGAGGCACCACTATGTGTTCATAGATCTTGATGAGCCTACATTTCTTGTTGGGAAAGAGTGGAAGATAAAATTGGATTATTAGGACTGGGCTGTAGTTAAAGACACTTACGGGGAAAATTTAAGGATTTAGATATTGTTCTGTAGAAAAGTGGGGAATTGGTTAGAAGAAGGGTAATTAAGGCATGTAGTCAATTTGATTAAAATAACAATAGCTTAAACATTTACATTTTACAGAGTGCCTGGAAATATGCAGAGCAAGTGATAGGAGGGGTGTGAACAACAACCTGGAAACAAGTTTCTCCTGGGGGAATTAAACTTTAAAAGCAATTCAAAGCATCTGAACAGATACATGCAAAGTAACCCCAAAGAGGCAAAATGGCTTCAGTCTTAAGCAATCTAATTGAATTCATTAACATTTCTAAAGAAAAGAAGGTCTCTACCAGCAGTTGGTAGATAAAGGAAAAAGTGGGAGAATTGGCAGATCTGTCTTTGCCTGGAAATTAATGTTTCTGCTACAGCCATGTTGAGATTTGACTCATAGAACTAACTCTCCTGGCTTTTATATTGCTTTCACAAACAATTGCCATATGATTTTCTTAACAGGAATGAGTAACAAGGCCAAAGGGTTCACCAACTATTCCCCATGATATGTTAACAAATCTTTATTCTGGTTTATAGAGCCATCTCTTCAGAGATTAGTTACTGTGAATTTGTCCCTGAGTGAAAAATGCCATTGAAAGGGCTCTTTGGATGTGCTAAGCTTTGTACTAAGGAATGATGGGGTTCAGGACACATCCCAAAATATGGCACCCTGGAATGTTGAATATTTCAAGCTGAAGACATTTGAGAAACAACAGATGTAGGACTTTCAGATCTTCTCCTGAAGCAGCTCATACGGCCCTCATGGGAGAGGTGCCCTTCCTATATGTGGAAGAAAGGAACATGCTTATCTTTAAAGACTGAGGAACATCGGAGGGATGGCAAGAAGAATCTGAACCAACAGGCTTCGTTAAATTTCCCCCTGCTTACTATACTTAGCCTCTACTCTTTTTCCTATCACATTTTACCACAACTTTCCACTCCATCATACCCAGAATAAAAATGCTTAGGTTTAACCACTTCTTCAGGTCTTAATTTCCTTATGAAGTCTCTCATGTTACACAAAACTTTATGTTAAATAAATGTGTATGCTTTTATCTTGTTAATCTATCTTTTGTTATAGAAGTCCCAGCTGAGAACTTAAAAAGGTAGAAGGAAAAGATATTTTTTTCTCCCCTAGAGGATTTTGCCATACTAATTTATTTAATCCTCCATTACTCTATAAAGTAGATACTATAATTCCCATTTTCCACACTAAAAAAGCTGAGAGGTACTCCAGCATGTAAGGCTGGTTCAATACTGGAAAATCATGTAATGTAATCCATCATATCAATAGACTAATAAAGAAAAATCACATGATCATATCGATAGATGTACAAAAAGCATTTGACAAAATCCAACACCCATTCATGATAAAAACTCTCAGTAAACTAGGAATAGGAGGGACCTTCGTCAACTTGACAAAGAACATCTACAAAAACTCTACAGCTAATACCATGGTTAATGGAAAGAAACGTAAAGCTTTCCCACTAAGGTCAGGTACCAGGCAAGCATATTTCCTCACGCCACTCCTTTTCAGCATCATACTGGAAGTTCTTGCTCATGAGTTAAGATGAGAAAAGGAAGTAAAAAGTATACATATTGAGAAGGAAGAAATAAACCTATCTTTGTTTGTACATGACATGATTGTCCTTGTAGCACATCCAAAAAAACCAACAAAAAAACCCCTGTAGTAATAAGCAATTATATCATAGTTATAGGCTACAAGGTTAATGTACAAATGTCAATCACTTTCCTATATACCAGCAATAAACAAGTAGAATTTGAAATTGAAAGCACATTACCATTTATATTAGCACTCAAAAAAATGAAATACTTAGGTATAAATCTAGCAAAATAGTACAAAATCTATATGAGGAAAACTGTAAAACTGATGAATGAACTCAAAGAATTAGCTAAATGGAGAAATATTCCACGTTCATGGATAGGGAGACCCAATATTGTTAAGATGTCAGTTCTCCCCAACTTGATCTATAGAGTCAATGAAATGTTAATCAAAATCCAAGAAAATTATTTTGTAGCTATTGACAAACTGATTCTAAAGTTTATATGGAGATACAAAAAACCTGGAATAGCCAATTCAATATTGAAGGAGGTGTACAAAGTTGGAGGAGTGACACTACCTGACTTTAAAACTTACTGTAAAGCTATAGCAATCAAAACAGTGTGGCATTGGTGAAAGAACAAACAAATAGATCAATGGAACAGAATAGAGAGCCCAGAAATAGACCCTCATAAATATAGTCAACTGATCTTTGATAAACGAGTTAAAGGCAATTCTTTGGAGCAAAGATAGTCTTTTCAATAAATGCTCCTGTAGCAACTAGATATCCACATGCAGAAAAAATGAATCAAGACACAGACTTTACACACTTCAAAAAAATTAACTCAAAATGAATCACAGACAGAAACATAAAATGCAAAACTAAAATTCCTAGAAGATAACATAGGAAAAACCCTAGATGACCTTAGGTATGGCAAAGACTTTTTAGATACAACACCAAAAGCATGATCTATGAACGAAATGATTAATAAGTTGGACTTCATTAAAATTGAAAACTTCTGCTCTGTAAAAGAAATGTCAAGAGAATGAGAACACAAGCCACAGACTGGGAGAAAATATTGCAAAAGATACATCTGAAAAAGAATGTTATCCAAAGTATACAAAGAACTCCTAAAACTCATCAATAAGAAAATAAGCAACGTGATTAAAAAATGGGCCAAAGACCTTAAAAGATACCTCACCAAAGAAGATATACAGATGGCAAATAAGCATATGAAAAGATGCTCCACATCATATGTCATCAGTGAAATGCAAATTAAAACAACAATCAGAATGGCCAAAATCTGGAACACAGACAACACCAAATGCTGTATGTGGAACATTAGGAACCTTCATTCATTGTTCATGAGAATTCAAAACAGTATGGCTACTGTAGAAGACAGTTTGGTGGTTTCTCACAAAACTAGACATACTCTACAATACAATCCAGCAATTGCGCTCCTTGGTATTTACTCAAAGGAGCTGAAAACTTATCCATCCAAAAGCCTGCACATGGATATTTATAGCAACTTTATTCCTAAGTGCCAAAACTTGGAAGTAATCAAGACGTTCTTCAGTAGGTGAATGGATAAATAATCTGCTGTACATCCAAACAATAGAGTATTATTCACCAGTAAAAAGAGATGAGCTATCAAGCCATACAAAGACATGGAGGAACCTGAAATGCATATTCCTAAGTGAAAGAAGGCAATCTGAAAAAGCTATGTACTGTATGATTCCAACTATATGACATTCTGGAAAAGGGAAAACTATGGAGACAGTAAAAAGATCTGTGGTTGCCTGGGTTTGAAAGGAGGTAGGGGAGTGGAGGGATGAACAGGTGGACCAAGAAGGATTTTTTAGGCCAGTAAAAATACTCTGTATGATACCATAACGATGGTTACACATAATTATATGTTTGTTCAAACCCATAATATGTACAATACCAAGAATGGACCCTAATGTAAACTATGGACTTTGGGTGAAAAGGACATGTCGATGTAGGTTCATCAATTGTAACAAATGTACCTCTGGTAGAGGACGTTGATAAGGGGGAGGATATGCATGTGTAGGGTCAGGGGGTATATGGGAAATCTCTGTACCTTCCCCTCACTTTTTCTGTGAACCTGAAACTACCCTAAAAAAATTCTTAATTAAAAAGAAATTTTTTTAATTGAGAGGTAGAGAAGCAAAGTCACATTTCTTTTCTTTCTTTTTTTTTTTTTTTTTTTTTTTGAGGAAGATTAGCCCTGAGCTAACATCTGCTGCCAATCCTCCTCTTTTTGCTGAGGGAGACTGGCCCTGAGCTAAAACCAATGCCCATCTTCCTCTACTTTATATGTGGGACACGTCCCACAGCATGGCATGCCAAGCAGTGCCATGTCCACACCTGCAATCGGAACCAGCGAATCCCGGGTCACAAAATCGGAACGTGCAAACTTAACCGCTGTGCCACTGGGTCAGCCCCTAAGTCACATTTCTAAAGTTCTGTAACTAGTACGTTGTGGTTTAGGGCTTCAGACCCCTCCCATCTGCCTGATTCCAATGCCTGTGCCCTTAGCCAATCAATACATTGGCAAAGTTAAGCTTCTGAGACTACAAGGTTGGAGAACAAGTCTCAACTCTGATAGATTTGACTCAGTGCTTGATACCTTTTGCACCTTCTTGGAAAATTCAGGCATTTTCTCTTGGTGCACCATTGTACCGTGCATCTTCTTTCTAATTTCAAAAGCTGCCTTCCCCCTCAGCTTCTTCAGAAAATACTCTCCCACCAATCTCCATGTTTGAGTCACTTGGGCCTTTCAGTTCTTGGAGAAAGCTCAATTCCCTCTTGCCTGAGGACTTAATGCTGTTCCCTGACTCTAGAAAGTTCTACTCCTAGCATCCTTCCCCTAGATTGCCTAAATAACTAAAATTCCATATCACATCAGATCCTCTTTTTCTCGTACTGTCTCGTTTGTCTCCACTTTTCTTCCAGTTTCCAAATACCACAGTGGCTAAATTTCGTTCTGTTTCACACCCCAGAGTGAAGCTGAGCAATGAAACCTTCATACGTTATAAAAATGAACACAAAACCAATGAATTTCTCCATCTTTACCCCCTGTCCCTCTGTCCCTTCTCCAGGTCGGAGTCCAAAGGTAAGATTCACAGCTTTCCTACGGCAAAGGAAATAAACGTTTGATGTTTTGTTTTTCAAAGAAGGAACTGCAAACCTTCTCTTCCTACTCTTGCTATGCCATAGGCAACAATTCAAATTAGAGTAAAAGAAACAATAAATATGGTGTCAATCAATCTCTGAAGCAAAGGACGTGATAAAGTTGTCAAAAATGTCAAGTTAGACTTTATAAGAATAGAGACCAATGCAGAAAATTACGTGTTTAATCTCTTGCTCACATACATATGACCACCTATAATCAGCCTGATCTAGTACAAACACACCTTTTAAAAAATTGCTTTAGCTGTGATTCATTGGTTAAATGTTTGGAGGATAGAACTTGATTTTAGATTAAAAACACATAAGGTCACAGTCTCTGCCTTCCAGCTTGTTTTGACCCTCGTGTATATACTTCAGTAAGGAGTTAAACAAGACCAGTCATGGAATGTTTTAGACGTGTTGAAACCTATAGATCAAGATAACACTAAAGGTAAAGAATCCAAATATAATTCACGAAAGGTCTGTGTGCTACTATGAGTGGTGATAATCTCATGCACTCTGAGTGTGTTTTATTCTTTCTACATTCGATATTCAACAGAAGACTTATTATGTCTGAAGAAGATGGAAAATCCCCAAATCTGACCTAAAAGTACATGAAGGAGGGTGATAAGAGAAGGAAGAGCAGGCAGAGAATAGAGGAAGTCATTGCAACAGATATAGCAGATCTCTATTTTACAGTGTAGAATATGAACAAACGTGTGTAGAACCACATACATTCATTCAATTCAAATAGTTCTTTTTAATCTGAGTTGAGTGGCTTCATTCTACATGTTTTGGGTGCTAAGGTAAATAAAATATTTTTTTTCCTTTCATTTTGGTGTCGGGAAATGAGCCTACTTGGCACTATCTCCCGTAGAGTACAGACAGGACTGAACAGGTTTTCTAAAGAAATTAGCTGATTTTGGCAGAGTACTGCGCTTGCAACACCGGTTGCTTACCAGACTATGAGTGTAATGACTAACATTTGGTGTCTTGCTCTTCCATTTACTACTGGGACTTTCTAGCCTTTGATCACCTTTCTATTTCACCCGTCACCCTTTAGTTCCCCAATTATTCACACACTACATTTGGTTTTTCCTTTCATCTTTCTCCTCCATTGTTCCTTCTAATTCGCTAGCTAATATTTATTGAATTATTCAGTAATTTAGGGAGACCCCCTAAAACGAAATTTTTCCCAGCCTCATTTTTTTTTTCACTGAAGGCCATATAGATAATGCTAAAATTTGCCACAGAACACCTGGTCCTAACTATTGTCTTTAGATCTGCTCTGCTCGAAGTTAATATTAAAACTGTGTGGAACCCTTTATCACTGTACAAAGTATCTTGAGGTCTAGAGAAATTGATTTTTTAAATTCCAAAGACATTAAATATTGTGATTAATGGCTATCAAGGATAACAGATACAGAATTTGATTAAGTAATTTAATCAATATCTTTAAGAAATATCATTGCAGTTTGCCTTAACAGAGATCACATTAATTACTGGTTTGAAAAGTTAATTCCAGGAAAAGACTTTGAGAAGTCGAACCATAGGCTCAGCCTGATTTTGCTGGTTTTTTTTTAGATTACGCATTTTTAAAAAAATTTCACACATTTTAAGCATCAAACAATATACCAGATACTCTGTTAGATATTTTAGCTATTAGCATATTAATACTCTACAATCATTTGTGGTAGATTTTACAATTCTGTGCTTTACACAATCAGAAATGGAAAATCAGAGAAGTCAAATAAATACAATTGACACAATCTAGGTGTCAGGGATTACACAAACCATATGCTTCCATCCCAGCACACTGCCTCCCTTAGCTGGATGGTACCTGAACCAGAATGTTTTAGTACCTGAGCCAGAATTTTTAATTTCTCCTTTTACAATTATTTTGTAGGTGATAGAACTGAATAACTAGTATTTTATTATATCTTCTCTCTGTTTTTTTTGTTTTTGGTCAAATGATTACATGTACAATGTTCTAATAGTTGAATGATGTTACAAGGCTACAAAAACAACAAAGAGCAGTACCTTGCTCACCTCCAATCCCATATTTATTTTCACATTTAGTCCATATTTTAAATAATGTTTATGTATTTTTATCTTTCAAAATTTAGACATTGATTTTACCTTATGAAAAGAAGAATTTAACTCTCTCACATTCACCACTTTCTAAACATACATGCTTTCTCTTTCTCCATCCTTTTTCTGCATTTAGATGAAACTTTTAAATGGATATTTACGTTTTCTGACAATAACCATATTGTTTACAGACGGGTCATATGGTATACTGGAACAACATTTCCTTTTCTTGCACAATTTTTATATAGTTTTCCTGTAATTAATTGTTGTTGATAATGATCACATTTCCTTTTTGTTTAGTTGTCTGTGTATGTATTATTGTGCGGTATATGGTATCCTCTTGGTTTCTCTCTGAGATCATGTAGGCTTCATATTTCTCAGATCTGAACAGTGAGCTATCATCTGCAAAGTCTGCTCTTCATGATTGCATAGTTGCTTGAGATCTGTTATTGGCCTTCATTTCTCCCCTATTCTCTTTGCCCATGTGGTTTTACTTTTTTTTCCCACTTTTAATTTTATTTTAGTGAGGTTTTAGGGAGAGGTTAGGATAAACGTGTTTTTAACCAGCTGTGTTTAATCGCAAATCCAGTATACCCTTAAATTGTCTTTAGTTCATAATTTATCAATCACCGTAGCAGCATATAATGTTGTTTGGCATGATAATTTGATTTCTTTTACCATGGAGCAACATGTTTTGCTTTTACAGCTTATTTTACATTTTCTTTGGATCTACCTTTGTATTGAGCACACTACATTTTGCAGAGTAACCACTTTATCAATTCTTATTGTTGGCAATCATGCAGCAACCAATTCATCCTGCCATTCCTTGAAACCGAAATACAAAAAATGAGATGGCTGGTGGTGGAAAGAGTCATTATTTTTTTTATTAATGTTATGATAGATTACAAGCTTGTGAGATTTCAGTTGTACATTATTGTTAGTCATGTTGTGGGTACACCTCTTCCCCCTTTGTACCCTCCCCCCACCCCCCCTTTTCCCTGGTAACCACCGATCAGATCTCCTTGTCAATATGTTAACTTCCACCTGAGTGGAGTCGTATAGAGTTCGTCTTTTTCTGACTGGCTTATTTCACTTAACATAATACCCTTGAGGTCCATCCACGTTGCTGCGAATGGGCCAATTTTGTCTTTTTTATGGCTGAGTAGTATTCCATTGTGTATATATACCATATCTTCTTTATCCAATCATCAGTTTCTGGGCATGTAGGTTGGTTCCACGTCTTGGCTATTGTAAATAATGCTGCGATGAACATAGGGGTGCAACGGACTCTTGGGATTTCTGATTTCAGGTTCTTAGGATAGATACCCAGTAATGGGATGGCTGGGTCATAGGGTGTTTCTATTTTTAACTTTTTGAGAAATCTCCATACTGTTTTCCATAGTGGTTGTACCAGTTTGCATTCCCACCAACAGTGTATGAGGGTTCCTTTTTCTCCGCAACCTCTCCAACATTTGTCGCTCTTGGTTTTGGATGTTTTTGCCAATTTAATGGGTGTAAGGTGATATCTTAGTGTAGTTTTGATTTGCATTTCCCTGATGATTAGCGATGATGAACATCTTTTCATGTGTCTATTGGCCATATTTATATGGAAAGAGTCATTTTTAATAAAGTAGGCATAATTCAAAAGCAAAAATTTTTCCTAAAACTTCTATTTATTTTTAATATTTACATTTTATACATTTTAAAAATAAATTTGGAATTCTTAAGTGCTTCATAACAAATTATATGGAAAATGGGACTTTCTAATTTTTTAACATGAAACAACTAAGCTAATTTGATTTGTAGCCAATTTGCCACTGAGCCAAGTTTCCGCAGGATAAATTATTCTGCTGTTCAGTAAAATTGTTGGCAATTGCGTTAAACAAAAACAGGAAAGATTAAATACAAATTTCATTTACAACTTCTCTTTTAAAGTGGCAGGGCCAGCTTTAAGAAAAATGCTTGGAAAGGAAACCATGAACAAAATGGAAAGACAACACGCTAACTGGGAGAAAATATTTGCAAATCATTTATCAGACAAGGGGTTAATCTCCATGGTATATAAAGAACTCACACAACTCAACAACAACAACAAAAAACCAAACAACCTGATCAAAAAATGGGCAGAGGATATGAACAGACATTTTTCTAAGGAAGGTATACAGATGGCCAATGGACACATGGAAAGATGCTCAACATCACTAACTATTAGGAAAATGCAAATCAAAACTACAATGAGATATCACCTTATACCAGTCAAAATGGCTATAATTACCAAGACAAAAAACAACAAATGTTGGAGAGGATGTGAAGAGAAGAGAACACTCATACACTGCTGGTGGGAATGCAACCTGGTGCAGCCACTATAGAAAACAGTAAGGAGATTCCTCAAAAAACTAAAAGTGGAAATACCATGTGACCCAGCTATGCCACTACTAGGTATCTACCCAAAGAACTTGAAATCAACAATCCAAAGTAACTTGTGTACCCCTATGCAGCACTATTCACAACAGCCAAGACACAGAAACAATCCAAGTGCCCATCTTCCAATGATTGGATAAAGAAGATGTGGTGTATATACACAATGGAATACTACTCAGCTGTAAAAAAGACAAAATCATCCCATTTGCAACAACATGGATGGATCTGGAGGGTATTATGCTAAGTAAAATAAACTAGACTGAGAAAGACAAACACCATATAATTTCACTCACATACGGAATATAAACAAACACAGGGACAAAGAAAACAGTTCAGAGGTTACCGAGTAAGGGCGTTGGGAGGAGGGCACAGGGGGTGAAGGAGAGCACTTGTGTGGTGACCGACAAGAAATATGTACACCTGAAATCTCACAACGATGTAAACGACTATGAACTCAATAAAAAAATGAAAAACACTTGGAAGCACTTATTTTTGTATCAACACATGAAGCTAAAATCTTGACCTGTTTGTAAAACTTCATCCTAATGTTTAGAAGAAAATATTTTCTCTTCAACTATAAATATAATTTAAATTAAAAGAGAAAGGTATTAGGAGTGAGTTAATTTATGAAGTTTCTATATATATATATATATATATATATATTTGGTGGAAATAGAGGCTTCCAATCACTTATTCCATTTATTTTATGAAATTATAGCTCTAGTTGAAAAAATTTTAGAATATAAAAATGAAAGAAAAATTAAAGTATCAATAAAATATTGTCTTGTATTTTTTTCACCTTTTAGTCTCTCAGAATTATTTTATAATCTAATTTTTTTAAAAGATTTTATTTTTTCCTTTTTCTCCCCAAAGCTCCCCAGTACATAGTTGTATATTCTTCGTTGTGGGTCCTTCTAGTTGTGGCATGTGGGATGCTGCCTCAGCATGGTTTGATGAGCAGTAGCCATGTCTGTGCCCAGGACTCGAACCAACGAAACACCGGGCCGCCTGCAGCGGAGCATATGAACTTAACCACTCGGCTACGGGGCCAACCCCTATAATCTAATTTTATTTGCCATGGTTTTAGACTCATCACCCAAAATTGTATTAGCAGCAAACCTAGTGAACTGCCTTCTAAGAGTGCATTAAGTCATTTGGGAAGTTTGGCACACCAAATGCAAGCTGATTCTTTTCTTCTGTCTGGATTTTCTTACCTAAGAAATACTGCTAATATCAAGCCGACCTGTTTTCAAATATTGAGAGAAAGAGAGTGGGGCAAGAGAGAGAGAGAGAGAGAGAGAGAACTGGAATCACCCATCATTCTTTGCCCACAATCAGATTAAATTTCAAAACGATTTACTTTCAAAAGTTTATGAGAAAAAAGAAAGTCCACCAGGTTCAAGAGAAATGCAGTCCTGCTAAATACATGAAATATGGATTATTATGGTTTTTAAAAGGAAGAGAATATTTTAAGCATAGGGTCCTTATAAAGTGGAAGTGGAGAGCACCAGCCACGTAGACATAGTCTTGCTTCAAATCCTGCTTCTGGTACATCCTAGCCTTGTGACCTAGAACAAGCCCTTGAACATCCATAAATCTCTGTCTGCATTTATAAAATATGGCTAATGTTGCATAGTTTAAGGGATTTGGGGGAGGGTTAGTTAAGAACATGTGTGAAACAGCATTCTGTTGAGAACCTGGTAACAACAGAAGCAATATTAGCTATCACTGTTAACAATTTCACTCTAACTCAACAAACACTTTTTGAACGCCTACTCTGTGCTGTACAAGCACTGTTCTAGGTGTTGTGGATATGGGTGTTTTAAATTAATTAAACAAGGAAACCATTAGCACTAACGTCTGGGTGACTTTATAACCAACTCAGAACCTAAGCTTGTAAACTCCTCAAGGTTAAGAAATCAAAACCTAAGGACAATCCATCACAAACAGCCAACTAGGCTTTCTCAAGTAAGGCAACCATAAGATACAGCCAATCAAATTATTTCTTTGCTTTTCTTCTGCACCTTCTCTAGAAAAGTCTTGCCCTTAGCTGCTCCTGTTGGTGGAGTACTTCTAACTATTTACAGTTTGGCACTGCCCGATTCAAATAGATTTTTGCTTAAATAAACTTAAAATTTGTAGTATGACCCACTTTATCTTTTAAGAGTAGTGAATAAATCAAATTTGTCGCCCTCATGGAGGTTATGTTCTAAACAAGTAAATATAAAGATAAAAGTATGAAAAGTGCTATAGAGAAAAATAAAACAAAATAAAAACAAAGATTTTTCTCACAGATAATCTAGTGTGATTGCCCCTACTGAGTGTAGCTGGCAATTCAATTCATCCAAATATATTTACTGAGGAGGACAGTAGATCTGACGTTCTTCTAGGTACTGTGAACAAAGCACACAAAAGTCCCTGCCTATGAGGAGTTCTGCTCTAGTGGAGGGGGAGAACTAAGCAATCTTAGAAATGACTTACATCCCCCATCACTTACTGTCTACATCGATAAGACTTTACCATTCCATTATCTTCACTAGCACAACTGTACTATTCCAAGAAACTCTCATCCAGGTAAATAACTTTATTGGGCATTATAGGGACTTTCCCAGAAGACCCATCAACTCTTCATTAGGGAATGTCTACAGTTTACACCCTAAAACTCTTTGAGCTCTTCGTCTCAAAAGTTGGGCCTTGCTATATCCACCAATGCTAAACTGTTACATCATGATCCTTACCCAATCCTAATAAAGCCTACCCACTCTCCTTATATTGAAAGATTGACCTTAAGCCAAACTTTAAAATCTCAATAAAATCCAAACTTGTTCTTCTCCTCCAAGATGCTCCAAATTCAATCTGGTGTTTTCTCTTGCCACTGTAAGAATAAATTTGTCTCTGTTTTATCAACAGGTTGTGTTGGTGACATTTGAGGAGCCAGTATTCAAAGAGGAGTAAATGAAATGTATCCATGTGGGGGCTGTTTGTTAGGGTAACATGGTCTACTAAAGAAATGAGGAAGAAGATTGTGAAGCAAAGGCTGGAGTGTGCCTGCAGGTCAATGAGCAAAGAGGAAAGCAGTAAGCTTGAGATAGGAGACAGGTGGTACAGGCGCAGAATGATAGATTTGGGGGAGTCATTATAAGAATTTGGGATTTCACTCTGCATTGGGAAGCCGTTAGAGGCTTTTGAGCAGAGTGGTAGTAGATCTGACTTACATTTAAACACGACTACACTGGCTGCTGGATGGGGAGTAGGCTAGTGGAAGGCCTAGAGTGATCAATTAGGAGGTAAAGGCAACAGTCTAGGTGACAAACAAAAATGGCTGGAGTAGAGAGGTGGAGGTGGATAGCAGTGGAGATAGAAAAAAGAGGTCAATGACTGGAAATATTTTGCAGATAGTGCAGGCAGAATTTACTGACAGTATGTGTTTATCTCTGAAAGAGAGAGGAGTTACAAATTTCCCGTGTCAATTCATGTTTACAGGCCAATAAGATGAGGACAGAACTTGCTATTACATTTTACAACATGAAGGCCATTGATGATATCAAGACTCTCTCCTTTGACCAAACTTGAGTTGGAGTTCTCTGAGCCATCTTTCCAACTTGGCCCTCCTCAGCCTCTGTCCTTGTCACCTTTAGTCCAGTTTTAGCAAGAATCCTGCTGGGTCAGGAGAGTAAACCACCCCATTCTTTATATCTGATCAAATTCCTCATCCCCACCCTGGATATCTTATTACCCTCACTTACCTTAAGCAAAAGTCTTGTCAAGTTTGTTAGCTAGAATCCCTGTAGCCCTGCTGTTTCCTCTTAGTAGTTTTCCATCCACTGACTCCCCAACCTGACTCTCCACTTATCCTTGCTCAGTCAAAGTTGAGCTTAGTCTCTCTCCCCCTACTGCAACAGCCCATTGTAATAGTCTACCTGAATAAAATCTGCTTTACTGTCTTTAACAAGTGTCAGAATAATTTTTTCTTTAACCGTGACTTTTGTAAGAACTGCTTCAAGTAGTAGAGAGAAAAAAACTTGATTGAAGTAGATTCAAGAGATAATTATTGGAGATGAATTGGAGGAAGCAAGTACAAACAAGCTGTAAGGGAAGCAAAGAAGTGGGGCAGTGGAGGGAGATGTGGACCCTGGAAAGAATTTCAAGATTTAAGATATTATAACATGTTTTTAAAGCTTATCCAGAGGAAAGAGGGGATGGGTTCCAGTGGACTAATTAAGGGACTGGCATTAAATTACAGCATGGACAGTTCATCCATTTTAACAGGACTGAAAGCAGAATAAGTGGGTACTGATGCAGCTATGTTGGTAGTTGATAAAGAACGTGGAATAAATTCTCTTCTGGATTTTTTCTTAAGTAAGTAATACTGTTAGCTCAAAGTTTGATCTCATCATCCTTGGGAAGGATGAGTTGGAGGTTTGGGAAATAAATACTTGTCTTGGAGAGACAGAATAATGAAAGGAGAATGGAAATATAGCAGGATTGCCAAGCGTGATTATAATGATAGATCATAGAATCCAAATGTGTCATGAGAGAAAAAAGAATGGGGAGGGGTGAGGTTCTGCTTGACTAGGTGTTACTAACTTCTTATTTGAAGGAGAATAGGCTGGGTCTTTAGTCTTTCCTGCCCAGAGGGTGCATGGGCTTTCAAAATATTGTTACTCCCCTTAGAAAATCTCTTCAGGAGTGTGATAATTTTTTAAAAACAAGTGACCCTCTTATTCTTCACCTAGGACAATAGATATCTCTTTATTCTACACTGGTATAATTAAGAGACCCACTTCAGAGAGCAATCTGGGAATAAAGGATTTTCTCTTAGATATCCTTTTGTCACAGTCTATACCAAATACAGCTGACAAATCAATTCAATTTATACAATATGTATATATTTTTGAGGACTTACTTTATACTAGGCTTTGTTCTAGGCACTGTGAATAAAACACTAGGGCTTGCCCTCAAGGAGCTTTGATTTTGGTGGAGAGCCATGACTAACAAGGAAAATTGTAAAGGAATAATTCTATTGAGAAAAATGTGGCATGGAAGGAGAAAAGGAGTAATGCAGATGAGGTGCAATTTTAAATAGGGTGATCACAAAGGTCTTATTTAGAAAATAAAGACTAGAAGAAAGGGAGTGATTCATGACAATGGCCGGAAGAGAGTTTATCAAGCTCAGGGAATATCAGATGCAAATACGAAGAGGCGGGGCCTCACCAGATTTCTGCTTGGAGCAGCAAGGAGCTCATCAGACTGGAGACCAATTATAGGTAATAGAAGCAAGAAGAAGGAAGGCTCAGATGGCCTTGCCTTTTTGCTATGAGTGAGACAAGAAGCCAGGGAAGCTTTGGAGGAAAAGAATGATGATCAAAACACTTTAAAATACTCCCTCTGGTCGCTGTACTGAGAACACACGTTCCCTTACATTGGAAGGTCGTAAGAGTTTTTTTGTGGACCAAGGTAGGTCCAGAAAAAAAGTCTAGTGACAAAGGAAAAGAAGGCCCCTGAGAAATTGGGAAATCTGGGCTGGAGATATTGGTTTAACCGCTAAGGTTTTGTGAAGTGAGCTATTTTTACGTCAACATGTTACTAATTCCAGAAGCTTCACGGAATCCAGTCAAAAAAGGGTCCCATTTCCTTGACACTGAACATGAGTGTGTACCATGTTTTGGGTAAGTTCCTAGAGGGGAAGTAATGCCTGATAGTTCATAAACAACTATGCAGGGCTAGTTATAATACTGACACATGCGATCAAAGGGGAAGGAGCATCACATTTCTTGTTTATAAAGTAAAACCTGAGAACCAGTGACTTGATGTGAATGTTAGGGGCAGCAGACTGTTTGCAGCTGGACAGTGCACAACTAGGATCATTAAGGGTGATACTAGACATAGTGCAAGGGTTTTGTTTACCATCATCCCATTTCAAAAACACCATCCTCCCCTCTCAAAACATGCAATGGCTTAAATGCCTGGCAACTCCTTTTATTTTCAGATCTTCTTTCTTCCTGTTTCTAAGTTTATGGATTTCCTGTTCACTAGAGACAAATTAGCAGTCTGGTTATATGCTGCTGTAAAAAACCACCTCGAACTTACTAGCATAAAGTCACATCAATTTTATTATGCTCATGGATTCTGTGCGTCAGAAATTCAACACACATCTGGGGTAGCTTGTCTTGGGATGTCTTCACAGCTGCTCCATGAAATCTGGGCCCCCAGCTGGGAAGTTGTAAGTAGCTGGGGTTGACTCAAATGGTTGATGGCTGGAATCATCAGACTCCCATGGCAGGCACTAAAGCTGAGCTCAGTTGAGACTGCTGACTGTCAATGAAAATAATCCACAACCAGTCTATAGATGAAAATTTGAGAGAGTTTATTCTGAGCTACAATCTGAGGACCATGGCCTGGGGCCTTTCTTCCCAAAGAAAGAAAGGGAACCGAAGAAGCGGGGTGCACAGAGTGGTTATATACCCCCAAATAGGATGTTTCACATATGATTGAAATGTCCCTTTTACAATAGTCGCGAGACTGCTCTGTTGGCACAGCAATTGATGGAAACAGCAGTTAGGTCTGCTGTCTCGGTGAACACAGCAGGGTGGCAGGTCTGTTGTCTTGAGCTGGGTGGTCACAGGTGAGCTGGGTGACCAAAGACAAGTGCAGCAATCAGCTCCTAGCCTAAGGAAAGATGCTTATCCTTAAGGAAATGCCAATGAGTGGGGAAGTTGCACCTTTATCTTAAGGCCATTCGTTTTTGCCATAGGAAATGTTTAAACCAGATATACAATGCATGCTCAAAAGCCATGGTCAGGCCCTTTTGGAAAAAACAAAGTCAGGCCGAATTAGGTTTACACCAAATGGCTTCCTCATATATTTGCATATATCCTATTACTTGCCATTTCTATTTGTCATGACTTACCCAGGATCTTTCTAGGTAGCTAGGCTTTTTATGACACAGCAACTGGGTTCCAAGAGTGAGCTTCTGCAGAGAAAATGTCCAAAGAACCAAGAAGAGGTTGAATGGACTTTAATGATGTAACTTCAGAGATCAATAACCCTACTTTTTTGATTGAAACTGTGGGGGACTGGAATTGGCCACCACAAGATATGTCTCCTTGGCATGAGGATTATTTGGGGCTGGTTACTTTTAATAAACTGCAGACAGGAAAGCAAGTGAAAAGTAGAATTTACTTACCCTTTGTTAAGAGACATTTACATTGTAAAGGAAATCTCCATCTGTAAAGGTGTCTCCCTCTCTGTACCAGGAAGAAGAGGGGATGACCTTATCTCTAGAAACTCTTGTCAATGCAGAAGGCAAGGACTTAAATCTGCGTTTGTTTACTGTACTTGTGTGGTAATCTCCCATAACTGACTCCCCCTCCACCCCCAACATCCTCCTTTGTTGTTAGCTGAAGATGATATTTAAGGTGGTGGCTTCAGCCATTTTGGCAAGTTGCTCAGGTTGCCTGAGCCTCTCCCATGTATACATGTCATGAAGCTTTGTTTAATTTTCTCCTGTTATTCTGTCTCATGTGAATTTAGTTGGTTCTCTGGCCAGAAGAATCCACAGTGGGTAGAGGAAACGTCTTCCTCCCCTACAAAACAGTCACAAGCTTGCCATGATTCAAGGGGACAGGTCATAGACTTTGCCTCCTGATGAGAGCAGTGTCAGAGTTGGTAGTCACTTTTTAAAAATCACCACATAAACTATATATAAGGTAAAATAAAGATAGAGCACAGACTAACTACTAAATGTATGAGAAAGAATGAGTATGTGTTGTGTGTGCATTTCGGGGTGCTTTCTATCATCCTTTCTCTCCAAGAAACAGTCCACATACTTCAGGGGTAACACATCAATACACTGCAGTGGGAGACTTGGTAGATCTAAGGGAATCCAGGCTTAAGTCAAACAGTACGTGGTATTTTTCTGGACACAAGATTGGTTCTGACAAAATCACATGTAACAATTTAGATCACTGGGATGCATTTTTAGAGAGTACTGAGTTTTCTTGCTTTTGTCTCTTAACCTCTAAATATTATCACGTGTGCCTTGAGGTTTGGTCTGCTATGGCCCAGTCATCTTGATAACAGATGGAGAAAGGAAGCAACATGTGAAACAAAGCAAAGAGATTCAAAGACAAATAGAGTCGGAGTCTTGATTGAGCCATGTTACTTCAGAGCTGTTTCATTGCACCTTTTCAGTTCCATCATACTATAAATTTATTTAATTGCTTAACCACACTGAATCGGATTTTATGTGTTTTAGGAATGTGTTCAGAAGCATAATTACTATCACTTTGTCTATATGAAAGAGAGAAATTAAATATAAAAGAAAACAATTTAATCTCAAATCCTCTTAACATTTTTTATCAGTTAATCCTTTTATGTTTTTATTGGTTAATTCTTTAAATTTGTGTGATCCTAAAATTGTTTTAATTGGAGAAGGATGTAAACTGGCCAAAAAACCCAAATAATCCAAATCACCTTTCTCAAACAAAAGGTTTTTTAATTCATTTTTTTATTGCAGTAACATTGGTTTATGATATTATATAAATTTCAGATGTACATGATTATATTTTGATTTCTGTGTAGATCATGTTTACCACCCAAAGACTAATTACAATCAATCACCACACACATGTGCCTAATCACTCCTTTCGCCCTCCTCCTACACTTTTCCCCTCTGGTAACCACCAATCCAATCTCTGTTTGTGTGTGACTCTTGTTTCTCTTTTCTACTTGTGCATGAGATCATACAGTATTTGTCTTTCTCCCTCTGACTTATTTCGCTTAACATAAGATCCATCCATGTTGTCACAAATGGCAGGATTTCATTGTTTCTTACGGCTGAGGAGTATTCCATTGTGTATACCACATCTTTATCCATTTGTCCCTTGAAGGGCACCCAGGTTGCCTCCAAGACTTAGCTATAGTGAACAATACAGCAATGAACATAGAGGTGCATGTATCTTTATGCATTTGTGTTTTCATATTCTTTGGATAACTACCCAGCAGTAGAATAGCTGGATCATACGGTAGTGGTATTCTTTTTTTTTTTTTTTTTGAGGAAGATTAGCCCTGAGCTAACACCTGCCACCAATCCTCCTCTTTTTGCTGAGGAAGACTGGCCCTGAGCTAACATCTGTGCCCATCTTCCTCTACTTTATATGTGGGACGCCTGCCACAGCATGGCTTGGCAAGTGGTGCCATGTCCACAGTGGGGATCTGAACCGGCGAACCACGGGTCGCCGAAGCAGAATGTGTGAACTTGACCCCCATGCAGCAGGGCTGGTCCGTGGTAGTTGTATTCTTAATTTTTTGAGGAATCTCCATACTGTTTTCCATAGTGTCTGCACTAGTTTGCACTCCCACCAGCAGTGTATGAGTATTCCCTTCTCTCCACATCTTCTCCAACCCTTGTTTCCTGTCTTGGTAATTATAGCCATTCTGACGGGTGTGAGGTGATATCTCGTTGTAGTTTTGATTTGCATTTTCCTTGATAGTTAATGATGTTGAATATCTTTTCATGTGCCTGTTGTCCTTTGTATACCTTCTTTGGAGAAGTGTCTGTTCATATCTTTTGCTCATTTTTTAATTGGGTTGTTAATTTTTTTGTCGTTGAGATGTGTGAGTTCTTTATATATTTTGGATATTAACTCTTTATCAGATATATGGTATGCAAATATCTTTTCCCAACCTTAGATTATATTTTCGTTTTGTTGATGGTTTCCTTTGCTGTGCAGAAGATTTTTAGTCTAATGTAGTCCCAGTTGTTTATTTTTTCTATTGTTTCGCTTACCCAGTCAGACATGGTACTTGAAAGTGCACTACTAAGACAGATGTTGAAAAGCATACTGCCTATGTTTTCTTCTAGAAGTTTCATGGTTTCAGGTCTTACATTCAAATTTTTAATCCATTTTGAGTTAATTCTTGTGTATGGTGTAAGATAATGGTCTACTCTCATTCTTTTGTATGTGGCTGTCCAGTTTTTCCAACACCATTTATTGAAGAGACTTTCCTTTCTCCATCGTATGTTCTTGGTTCCCTTGTTGAAAATTAGCTGTCCATAGATGTGTGGATTTATTTCTGGGCTCTTGGTTCTATTCCATTGATGTGTGTGTCTCTTTTTGTTCCAGAATCATGCTGTTTTGGTTACCACAGCTTTGTAGTGTATTTTGAAATCGGGAAGTGTGATACTTCCAGCTGTATTCTTTTTTCTCAAGATTCCTTTGGCTATTCAGGGTCTTTTGTTGTTCCATATAAATTTAGGATTCTTTGTTCTCTTTCTGTGAAAAATATTGTTGGAACTTTGATAGGGATTGCACTGAATCTGTTGATTGTTTTAGGCAGTACAGACACTTTACCTATATTAATTCTTTCAATCCAAGAGCATGGAATATCTTTCCATTTTCTTGTGTCTTCAACTTCTTTTAACAATGTTTTATAGTTTTCAGTGTACATATCTTTCACCTCTTTGGTTAAGTTTATGCCTAGGTATTTTATTCTTTTTGTTGCAATTGTAAATGGGATTGTATTCTTAATTTCTCTTTCTGCTGCTTCATTGTTAGTGCATGGAAATGCAACTTATTTTTGTATGTAGATTTTGTATCCTGCAACTTTACCATATTCATTTATTATTTCTAAAATTTTTTGATGGATTCTTTAGGGTTTTGTATGTATAAAATCATGTCATCTGCAAGCAGTGACAGTTTCACTTCTTCCTTTCCAATTTGGATACTTTTTATTTCTTTTTCTTGCTTCATTGCTCTAGCTAAGACTTCCAATACTATGTTAAATAAGAGTGGTGAAAGTGGACATCCTTGTCTGGTTCCTGTTCTTAGAGGGATAGCTATCAGTTTTCCTCCATTGAGAATGATAGCAGCTGTGGGTTTGTCATATACGGCCCTTATTATGTTGAAGTACTTCCCATTTGTTCAGGATTTTTATCACAAATGGATGCTGTATCTTGTCAAATGCTTTCTCTGCACCTCTTGAGATGATCATGTGATTTTTATTCTTCATTTTGTTAATGTGATGTATCACGTTGGTTGATTTGCAGATGTTGAACCATCCCTCTATCCCTGGAATAAATTCCACTTGATCATGATGCATGGTCTTTTTAACGTATTGTTGTATTCGATTTGCTAGTGTTTTCTAGAGAATTTTTGCATCGATGTTCATCAGTGATATTGGCCTGTAATTTTCTTTTCTTGTCTTGCCCTTGTTTGGTTTTGGTATCAGGATAATGCTGGCTTTGTAGAATGAATTAAGAAGGTTCCCCTCCACTTCAATTTTTTGGAAGGATACATATTAAGTCTTCTTTGAATGTTTGGTAGAATTCACCAGGGAAGCCATCTGGTCCTGGACTTTTATTTTTGGGGGAGGTTTTTGATTACTGTTTCGATCTTCTTACTGATGATTGGTCTATTCAAACATAATTAAGAATTAGTCTTTGGGCTCATCTAAATCTATTTTAATGTCAAAATGTATTCAACACGCTTTTTTTTTTTTTTAAGTAGAAGGGAGTACAATTTTGGTACAACCTAAGCTTTACATATTATAAATGAATTGATGACTTCCTTTTCAGCCTTTGTAATCCAGACAAAACATCTCCTCAATTTCTGTTCAAAGTTTCAACAAGCTCCTTTACTGCCATGTGCCATGTGCTGTGATCTGAATGTTTGTGTCCACTCAAAATTATACGTTGAAACCTAACTCCTAGTCTAATGGTATTAAGAGGTGGGGCTTTTAGGAGGTGATTAGGTCATGAGGGTGGAGCCCTCATGAATGAGATTAGCTCTGCTATAAAAGGGAGCTCAGAGAGCTCCCTTTCCTCTTTTGCTCTTTTACCATTTGATGACATGTGAGAAAGAGTGCTGTCTATAAACCAAGAAGCAGGCTCTCACCACATGCTGAATCTGCAAGTGCCTTGTTCTTGGACTTTCCAGCCTCCAGAACTGTGAGGAAAAAAATTCTATTGTTTATAAGCCACCCAGTCCAAGGTACTTTTGTTATGGCAGCCTGAACAGACTAAAACACATGTAAATACTTGTACTACGTGATTCACACTTTGCTGTGTGTGTGTGTCTGCCTCCCGTTACACTGTGAGCACTTCTACAGTGTATTCATGTTTGTTCTTAGCACAAAGTAGAGGCTCAGTAGACTGCTGAATCAATGAATGAATGCTTAGATTGAAATCAGGAGAAGGAGCCTGAGAAAAAGTTTATAAGTAACTTAATCAAACTCTTTTGATTACCTTGTAGAGGGTGTCTAATTTTTTCAGGAAAGTCTGGTAGTCATATTTTTGGCACCATGTTATATAGCAGGAAAAGAAATAGAGTTTATTCAAAATGATTGTTTAATTATGCACACTTGAAACATCTGAGGCTTAATTAACAATGGTTGATAGTAAATCATCCAGATAAAATATATTAGCTTCCGAATATATGCTAATCCTATGCAGAGGTGCATTATTAGTCCAAGTAATTTATTATTTTTCTTGACTTATTTTTCCCCACAGCATTCAAGCATTCAAAATGGTAAGGTGTTACTTACTAGAAATGTCTTAACTCATTTGAAAAAGACAGATTTTAGAAAATGTTAAAACCTCTCCAAAAGATTCCTTTTTCCCATCAAGAGGCAGAAGTAGAGCAATGGGATTGCAAGGTTAGGCAAGCAATTAAAAATTCTGCCTTACAAAGCAATGTTGTACGACCTTGAACAACTTCTCAAGTCTTTCTGATAAAATAAAGGTACATACACTTGGAAAGTTAAGTTGACTTTAAATCAAATTGTTAAACTCCTTTAGTTTTGAGGATGTTAGTATGACACGTATAAGTGCACAGTTACTATGCTTTGGAAATTATCATTTATCATTTTTTATTTTTAAAAGTGGTCTTTGGAAGTCTAAGCAATATTTTGAGATTTATATATTGATTAAAGATAACGGAACTTTTAAATATTTGGTGACAACAGCACCTTTAGCATCTATTCATCCATCTCCTACTCCCAACACAGACATCTTTTTTCCCCATTTCAGTTATAATTAATTTAAGAAAAGAAGTTGGGTATTGTTTCTAAAGTTTGTTAACCAGATTCTCATTCCTGAGAGGCAGTTTCGGTTTCTCGAAAGAGCACTGGACTTGAGGATGGATTTATATCCACATTTTGCTGGTATCTCCCTATTGAGAGTTCCAGAAAATGTCATAGTCTTTCAAAATCTTGGTTTTCTTATCTGTCAAAAGGGATTAAACTTAGCCATTTCAAACCAAATTTGGCAAAAATTCAATCTGATTACATATAATCATAGCAGGTACGCAATAAATGACTCATTCTTTCCCATAATCTATTTATTCATAATTTACTTCCTGTGGTATTCCCCACAGTAGCTACTCCAATGCCTTTCACTCCCCAAGTCCTTACTGATGTGCTGCATAATTTTGTCTTGTAAGTTTGAAAACAGAATTTATATGAAGAACCATTAACTTAACTTACTCTATCAGCGCCTCCCCAAAATCATAGGCACACACATAAAATGAAGAGGCCTTTAAAGATAATTTACACATAACCTTTACAGAGAACAAGTAGGTAAGATATTGCATATATAGTATCTAAACTCCCATAATGTGAAAAACATAAGGCAGCCTATTATAGGGATTCCATATAAAAGCTTAAGTTTTTATTAGGCTGATCTAAAAATGTGCCCTTTCTAAACTATGTTCAGGGCTTTCCTAGTGTGGCAACCAGGGCAGATACTTGTGCAGGGCCTCTGTTTACAGAAGCAATTTAAGTCACTCCAAATTAGGTACATTAGCACCGTTTTGGTAGCACAAGATCACTCAATCTTATGAAAGAAATATGCCAGCCAGTGTGAACAACCCACGAACCAGGTACCCTTCTGGAACCAGGGGGCCAGTTACATGGCCCCAGGAGGATCCCACAGACACTAATTCTGAATCTACTTGGGTATTGACCCCACAGGGGGCCAACATTGGTCCTGGCACTCAGCCTTGACGGCACTGCCTGCCCTGCCCAGACTCAGGCACTGGAGGAGGATTTAAAAAGTTTTAAGGATGGCACTCCAAAGTACAGGAGACCACTCAGGTTCAGGGTGGGGACAGAAGCCCTAAGTTGTACAGGTTACTTTTGTTACTCTCTGAAGCTGAGCAGGTTATAGAAGTCACTTAGGTGAGAGGTATCAAAAGCTCTGCTTTACGCAAAGTTGAAAAGCACAGAGCTTGTCTCAAGTGGAAGAATTTCTAAAACCTCAAAGTCTAACTTCAGTCTTAATATGTGGAGTTAATGATTATGCCAAAGATCTAAATGAAAATCAGTACCAAATCCATAAATACTGTGAACCCAATTTACTTAAGGCAATGGGCTTTATTAATGTTACAATGTTTCATGAACCATAAGACTCCATTGATTCTAAGAGCTTTATTTTATATACCACTGTGGAAACACTACTAATTGTAGTTAAAATACAAAGCCTCCATAATCATCTCACCAGGCAAATAAGTTGGTTATACCATCCTCAACTTTGTTTGAAATTTCTTTCGTGTTATTCTGAGGGATTTGGTAATTTATCCTGCATTCATTTTCTTCTCTGTGTGTGTATTACAAGGCACAACTTTAATTATTGTGGATACTTTTCTTTTTTAGGTACCGTAAAGCTTATTGCTTTGCTAGAAAATGCACAGTTGTAGTTATTCTAATGGCCCAGTTCATGCTTCATTGCTGTTTTCATACCTTTGCTTTTGTTTTGTTTCAATGCTGATAATTAAAAATTTTCAGAATACGTTAAATGGTAGTTAAATGAAACACCCATAGTACCAACAATTGACAATTTGTAAGAACTCCATCAATGTGAAAATAAGATGAATACCCATGACTAATTTCCTACATGCACAGTATGAAAGAAAATTTCTATAGAATTTGGAAAAAGGTAAATTGAAGATTGCTTAATTTTTGATACCATGCTAAAACATTTCCCAAAAGTCTTCCTTGCAGCATGTGGGTTTGACGACTTCATTGTGGCAGATGGTTCCCTTTGAGCTCAGACTCATCTCATCATGGCACCTCCCTATCTCAAACACAGGCCATATGCATGTCCACTTTCTGCCTCAGGGTCTCCCACTTGGTCTGCTTGAGAGATAAATCCCCCACCCCAGCAGCAACATGCAACCAATGAGGAACCAGAAACAAACTGATAATGTTCCAGGCTCCCATCCTTCAGTGAAGGATTCTGGGAGGCATTCTGTCTGCTTCTTGGAGGAACCAGTAGAGTCCCCCTGGAGGCCCCTCCGTTGATTTTTAAGGACCTACATTGACTTCTCTCATTTCCTTCCCACCGCCACACCCCTCCCACTTCCTGGGATTACCTCTCAAGTAAACTGTTTGCACCCAAGTCTTTGTCACAGGTTCGAACTCTGGTGAAACAGAGACAAGACTAAGTCACTGTTTGACATTCATTTTGTTATTTTTGGGGAATGTAAATTATCAAAGTATATTTTTAACTAATTGTAAAAGGTAGAGGTGGATATTTCATGTGACTCTGAAGGTTAGCGATTATTTAACCTAAAGAAAAGATAGCTGTTATGACTCTCTAGGTTAGCAGAGATGTTAATGCCGTGCTCGTATTGCCCTAGAAAAAGTCAACCAACTTAGTAATCATCTTTACGTGCCCTCCATGACTGTTCGGGAAATGCTCTTTGTCTTCCTGCTGATTCCCTTATTAAGGAGGAAAATAAAGTTTGACACGTGCTCACTGTTTTATGAGACACGATTTTTACAGGAGGCAATAAAAACTCCTCATGACTGTTGCCTGGCTGAAGGTGATTGTAAGACACTGCTGACTGTGAGATTCCGTCTAGTTTCAGACACACTACAATGACACTTATACTTGATTTGTTGGGTAACCGTGTTCAAACTTTTTTTTAACATAAAATTACCTGAGATTGTCTCAGAAATGCAAATTATTAGGATTCATCTCCTGGGATTCTGATTTAGCCAGGATCACGAGAGGAATCAGGAATTGACATTTATAACCAGAAGACAGATAGTCATGGACATCACTTTGAGCTTGGTACCTCTAGAGAACAGGCATCTTTGAAAATATTTTTCAAATATTCGTTTATTGTCTTCTCTCTCATGGTCATTCAAAACAGGGAACAAGGCAAAGAGAGAGAAAGTCAGACAAAGAATTTAACTTTCTAATCTACTTCAATAGCAAAATGCTAATTAATTAGTCTAGTTTGTTCTTAAGAATGACAAGACACTTTAGTGAGAAAGGATTATCTACTTCTTGAAGAATAAAGGAACATTTGTTTTCTCATGTAACCTCTGAAATATCCAAAAAAGGTTCAGGATTTGATTAAAAAGTCAATTTACTAATTCAAAATATTTTTATGTATTTGGATTCCTAATGTGAGCAAATCTTTTATTTTTAAGCCCAAAATCTCTAATTTCTTACATTCCATTTCCGTATATTCTACATTTTTGTTAATTGTGTATTAATTTCTTTAAACCACTAAATCAGAATTTTATAGCTGGCACACAGGTGCTAAACAGCTCAATTTTGGCAGTGTTGGCATCTGTCTTTTGTAGCGTTATTTGAATTCTTCATGTTTTGTCAGTTTATAAAAATGAGGGAATAACAAAAATTAAAATGCTGCTGAAAATGATATGTCTAGGGCAGAGACAGCAGTAATTTGGTGTGTTACAGACAAAACGTTGCCTTAATGAGAGGACACTGAACTTTGTAGGTAGCGTATGTTCATATCGGGGAAAAAACAGGTGAACAGCAGTACCAAAGTAGAACTAAATTTAGGCACCCTAAACCAGAAGTTCCTTAAGGCTCTTGGTTGGTAGTTGTTATAGATTTCTTGATGAAAAGAAAGAGGTCAATGTCCTTCTTTCTCTAGAGAAAACTTCCCTAAGACTTTTTAATACTAAAGTGATCTTTACACTCCCATGCTCAATATTCAGTCTGTTCTGTTGCCAAATCCCTGTTTTTTCACCATTTAAATTTCTCTCTGCTCAATTCTCTTGAAATAAGCTGAGAAAACTAGAATTTGAGAAAAAATTCTATTTTTAAAGTGTAACCTCTGTTTTTAATGTTCTCCTTAATCATATCCTTTTGTAGCAAGATCATGTTTTGAAATATTAACAGACGTTGCACCTGTTATAAGCTATTTCCTGCTATTCCACCCCACTTTAGGCAGCTGAGAGGGCTTTCTCTATACACTGTCCTCAGATGGTTGCCAGAGAAGTGCCAAGGGATGGTTACCAAGGAAAAGCAATTCTCTTGGGTTTCAAAGTTGATTCTTGACATAACTTCTTGACCTAGCAGAATGAAGGCTGAGTTGTAAGAGCTAAGGTCTTGCAAATCAAAGACCAGGCATGCAAGCAATATACGTAATAGTTTCTCTCCCTCCGTCCTTGCATCCCTTCCTCTATTCCTCATTTCCTCTCACTCTCTCCCTCCCTCCTTCTCTCTGTCTCTTTTTATCCCTCTTCCTTTCTCCCTCCCTCTCCATCTCACTGGGAAGAGAGAAGTAAATGTGAGGTGGGGCAATTAAATATGGTGAGTGTGTCCCTGAAGTTTCTGATTCCTGTGCTTCTCACCTTCTGGTCAAGTAGGGTTTGGGGACTCTGAAAGGAAAGTGATCTATCCAGCATCTTCAGTCAACACCAGAGTGGCAGAAGGTATTGCTTAAGAAATATTGAGCACTTACTTATACTTTACATATATCAGCTCATTTAATCCCAACAGCCTTATAAGGTAAGTATTATTAATATCTCCATTTTATGATTAAGGCACAGATTCATTAAGTAACTTTTTCATGTTACAGAGCTGATAAACTCAAGAGCCAAGATTCAAGCCCTGATGGTCTAGATCCAGAACCAAGGCTCATTTCTTCTAAACTGAAGAAGTAGCCATTATCCCTCCCCCAATCCATGCACAACCCAAATATGGTAAGCAGTCAAGGAGACACAGTGGTATCTTGTGAGGCCCTAAAGAAGGCCCCCACACTCAAGTCTTCGGAGCCCCAGCATGGCACAGAAGAGCATACAAAATTCCCATTCCCTGCTCCCTACACCCAACCTACATCAAAAGGCTTAGAAATATTAGGAGAAGGTCAGTGGATCATAAGGGGCATCGAGGTCGCAGAGGAGGATGCAGAGTAAAGGTTCTGACAAATGAAGACCATTGGAAACTTGGAAAACAGCAATGATGCCAAAAGCCCCTACCATCTGACCCCTCATACTTTCTACATATGAAGACAGCCTCTGGAATTTAGATGGCACCTTGCAGAGAAGCAAGGGAGGAGAAAATCCAGACTCTGTATCTGAAATGACCAAGAAATCAGAAACGATTGAACGCACCTCGAACCAAGATGATTTCTTCCACTATGCAGAACAGTAGACTGAAATAGGCACCAGATCTAGTTATTCAGAACTCAAGTGACATACTTGCACATCCAAATTGTGAAATATGTGCTGAAAATACCGTATCACCACCCATTGTGGGGCCCTCAGGAATTCAAAAGCAAGGAAACAAACAAAAACACCAAGAATTTATTCCACAATTAGGTATTTCACAGTGAATTTTACTCACTGGAAATGGAACTACCCCCATCTTTGTACCACATTTATTCTTTGACTTTTTTTTTAACTCTTTGCAAGATTTTAGGGAAAAAACTATGTGTGAAAAGCAGGAATGGCATGTGTGCAATGAATTTCAGTCCATATATACAGCAATATCTTGTATTGTTTTCGTGTTTTACAGAGTCCAAGTCATATACATTAACTCAGTAAATCGTGACAATAGCTCCATGAGGTAGGTATTGTTGAATTACAGGTGAAGTACTTGAGACTTAGAGATTAAGTCACATGTCCAAGGAAACACAGCCCATGACAAAACTAGGACTCAAATCCAGGCCCTCTGATACACAAAATTTGTATTCATATCATATACTATAAATAAAGAGAGAGACTAAATTATTCATAGTCAACTCACCAAGAGAAAAAGAAAAATTAGGCCATTAAATGTCTCTCCAGTTTTTTCCATGAAACAGCTTGGAAACTGACTTCTTGACTATGGACCTGCTCATCTCTAAGTAGACCCTGATGATTACTTCATTTTTGTAAAGTTAAATTTCAAACTACAACCCCTTTTTTCAGTTTTTTCCCACATCTTCAAATTGTGAACACAAAATTTAACAATATATGTCATAGGAAAAAACCTTCACTAGATTCTATTGCTCTTGGCACTTCTAAGACATGATGCCCATCTCGTCCATCCAAAGTAGAATATTTAAATATGATTTTAATGAACAATAATGTGCAGCCTGGTATATGATAGGTATTGCATTGTCAAAATTTCACACAAATTTGTAACAAGAAAGCAGATAGTTACTGATAAATATTTTGGATTTATATAATTTTCTTGTTGACAGAAAATAAGTGGTCCAAACTTTATAAGTCACATTCATCATAGTTGAATCCTAATTATTTCAGAAATAGGTTAACTGAAATTCAGATGCACATACCTAAGCATTTTAGTACCTCCTTAACATTCAAAGTTATTCTCTGATCAAATGACTAACTTGATTCATCTTATATCTTTAATTTCAGTGGAGCAAAATGAGAACTTTTCTTTACAAGTAAATCTGCCTATTCATAAAACAGAATTTTTATTCATCTGATCATATAGTGGTGAAATGTTAAGACAGCACAACTTTGTGATTAAATGGAATAAATTTGATCACACAATGAAAAGAAAAGAAATCAACACAAGAAAGAATGATGTATTTGAGAACATTTTTAATAAATAATGTGACAAAATTACTTTTCTGATTATTGGATTTTCAGTATGCAAAATTATGGCTAAAAATAAGAGGCTTCTTACATGAACATAATGAAAACATTAATCACATGGATTGTTCCCTTAGTACTGCACATCCTTTCTATGTAACTTTCAAATTACCTAAGTGAACACATTTAGTTTTTGGTGAACACCAGCTTGTTTTTTTGTGGTTCAGTTTTGTTTGGCTTAGTTTTCCATTGGGGTCAGGCCTGATACCTGTGTATGAATAAATGTACACTTTTTCTTCAAATAGCACCAATTATAAAGTCCATGAATTTTATATAACGACAAGAAAGGATCATAAAAATCTACAGTCAGAGGGCATCATTTGACAATTCAAATCAAGTAATGCCTCTCTTTGAACTTATAAGCAAATCTTGTAGGTTTCAACATTGGCCACAACAAACTTAAGCCTTTTTTCTTTAAGTCCAAGAAAAGCAAAGAACCACTGGGTTCATGGCCCACAATAAAGTATGCACGTTACCTCACCATCTGTCATCATTCAAATATTCCAAATACAAACATAGAGCATTAACAAAACAGGTTAAAAACGCTTCTCAACATTTTTTTCAATAAGACAAAAAAGGTTAATAGTTACAATGGTTTACAAATAAAGTTTAGTGATTGTGCTTTTAAAACCAAAAAAAAAAAAAAAGATTAAAAACAGTGCATTACAAAAACAAAAATCAAACTTCCTTAAGTGGCACTTCTGCAAGTTGAACTGACACTACCAGAAGATATTTAGGCCAGTTAAGATAGGGATGTCCTTATTCAATTGGTGGTTAAAAACATCCATTTGTTGGCATTATGCATTTGTAATTGTTTTTTTTTTTTTTTGATTGAAAAATAGAACAAGGTTTTTGCTAGGTTTACTTATGACAATGACTAGACAACCAGAGATCCAACTGGCTTACCCCTACTTATCCAAAAGTACATTTCCAATAAGAATATACTTCAATGATTGAAATGAAGACAAAATAAAGTACCACCAGGGGTTGCAAAGAGTATATATTTACAATGTTTCTACCCCATTCAAATTGATTGTGGTTGTTCTGCATATGTTATATTCTTATCTTCTCCCAGCAGAGGGTGGTATGAAAGACTGATTTTAAAATCATGTTAAAATGAAGTATGTTTTAAGTCTCATTAGCAGTTGGTTATAGAAAAATTACATATTGAGAGCCCTTGGCATGAGGTTGATTAATCAACTTTGTATCTTTGATCAATATTTTGCTGTAAATCGGCTGGATATATAAGCAGTGCAATGCCATATCTCAGGGACAAAAAGCAAAGGAACCATTTTGTTCTCTCCTGCTGGCTGATGACTGAAGCAAGAAGTCAAGTACTTCCCTTTCTGGAAGTATGGCGTAATGGTTTGTTCCAACAGCAAGAGGAATAGGGAGGTTCTTCAGAGGGATAGGAATCAAACAACAACAATAAAACCTCAATAAAATTTTAAAAATGGTGTTCCAATAAGAGGAATAAAAACGACAATTTGCACACTCTGATTGCACTGAACATTGTATCTGGCGTCACGTGTCATGAGACATGAGGCATCTTGAGCGAACATTTTCATATTAGATCTCACAAGCCTCTCTGGTTGTCTTCAGCTTTCAGTTTCCTGTAAGAGATAAGTTATTGTTAAATGTGCAAATAAATCTTACAGTGTTGTCATATTTATTTAAATGTCTGTATTCTTACAGTTCATGTTTCTTCATTCATTCAATGGCATACATTGGAAAGTGCTCATGGCAACTAATTCATTTGTCCACTTTTGTTGGTTTGTGATAGCAAATTCAATAGTTCTTTAACAAGTACCAAACTATGGTACTTGGTGTTGGGGAGAGTGGTGCAGGGGAGAGAGGACTAGGAGGAGGCTGAGTTCTCTCCTCCCCACAGCCCCAACTCAACATTAAAGCTCAACTTTTACTGGCTTTAAGTATTAGAGTTATTTACAACAACTTTTCATCCCCCTAAAAGGCTCCTCTACTTAAAAAAAAAAAGACTTGAAAATCAACTTCTCTAACAGCATTTGCAGGAGGAGAGTCTTCTCATTCCACACCTCAAAATCCAAATACACTGGCATTATAGGAAAATCAATTAGACATAATTACTTATAATTTTTCATCTTCTTTTATAAAAAGTTGAAGTTTAACACTCTAACACTCTACTTGAGATTAAATATATTTTTAAGAAGAGAAACTTCTGCTCGACTTGTTTTTTTATTAAATGAAGAAAATACAAACTTAAAAACAGGAGGTGATTTTATAGTAGGTTATGATTTACTGTCAATTCCATCTTGTATCGCTATCTATAGATTCCAACAAAGGAGGGTATCTTTTACTCAAGAAGTCTTCTCCTCCATCTGGGAAGGTCAGTGTCAAGTATCAGGTTCCCATTTTCAGAAGACTGAAGGTGGAAGATAGTTGGCCAAATCAGTCAGATTAACCCCAATAATCACTAGGGTAGCAGATAACACAGGTAGAACACCCTCACTGATATCATATCACTGTCACTTTATTGGGTTTTTGTAAGCTACTACAATACTATGAATTAAAATAATCTAGATCAATGTTCTTATTTCCTATCAACATATTTGCCACGTAAATTTCTTATCTGAATATCTGCATATGAATATGAACCACAGATCAAAAAAGAAACCATTATTACCATTTAAAACTTTGGAACACATTTCAAGAAAATCATTGAATTCTCAGAATTTCAGTTGCTAGCATCACTAACATTAGGGTTTGGGATAAAACAGTAACATTTCTGTAGACTGTTGGATATTCCTAATTTGGAGGCTAATATAACAACCAGAGCAATGTTGGGAAACTTAAAACAAATTATAGATACCTCTAATTCTTCATTATTTTCTTCTCCTCTTTCATATCCTCCAAGAATTTGCATTTCTGCAATATTTCTTCGACCTACATTTGCTTGTTCTCTTTGTCTGCTTCCTGATCCTCTTGATGACATTGAGCTTGAAGAACTAGGATCTCTGGGATTATTTGATATCGGAAAAGTAGGTCTACAGTAAGGTAGAATATCCTCTGTGTAATGAAATATAGTAAGTGCATATGAATACCATTGTACACTTTCACTGTATAATGTGTCACTCAAGTCTACAAATCTCAATGGGGAAGCATGAGTGTTTTTGAGGAATAAATGAGGACATTTTATAACAATAATGAATAAGGCAGCACTGTCTTTTGAAAATAAAAACAAGCCTTGTGTTTTTCCGGGTAGTGGTTGTAATTTAGGTTGATTCCACTCATAAGCTCTTGTCCACCTCAAAATCACTTGGGATCCACATTATTGAGAGAGGTAAACGAAACCTGGAGTCAGACTTGGCTTCCAGTTCTATCCTTCATTATGTGATCTCTGATTATTTTAGGCTTTAGTTTCCACTTTTCTAAAAAACTGACAATAGTATCTACACCCAGAGGAGCCCATAGTGTTGATGTAAAAACAGATGAGATATTAAACCTCTACGTAAACTATGAAGGATTATTATAAGGCATTGATAGAAGCAAAGCCCAGTCTCCTTGAACTATCAAAACAGACTCAAGCCCAAGTTTGCTTCCCAGACACCAAGACATCAACTTCCATTTCACACCATATTTACATTGTGAAACCCTGAATCTAAGAAGCCTGCCATCAGTGCTAGCTTCAGAAAACAAGCTACTCTGGTACACTGCTGCCTCCTGAATTTCTACCTCCATATGGCTTTAAATTAGGTGCTGCTTCTACTGAGGCATCCTTCAACTGCTCACTTCTCTCCAAAGCCTGTCCACTCTACCCTTGGACATGAAATACATAAAAAACTAACTCTTCTGCATGCAGTTTTGTTTTCCTCCCCTAAATGCTTCTCCTGTCCACACTGCCTGAATGAAATCTGATTTCCCCCGAAGTTTCCACTGAAGTTCTCTCCAATGGAAGGAGGAAGACCTGCCTCTGGCTCATTAATACCAGCTCTAAATCATTGCTTCCCCATCCTTACCCAAAATCATTCTCCTCCTGTGAGCGCCAAGCAATCTACTTATGTGGGTTGTACAGTCCTCCTTGATAGCACCTTTCTCTTCCATTCTACTCATCACAACTTTCACTCCTGACGCAGACCAGACTCGCTGGGGTTTCATGATCAATGAAGACCACTACTCTTGCACCCCAGCCTCACAGCACTTGATCCTGTGACCTTCATCTTCTGTCCCTTCTTCATCAACCTTTTTCCCTCTATTGACTTTAGATTTTGAAAAACTACAATATGATAAAATCTCTCTCATGCCAAAAATTTTCCCCTTAAGCTTGTGCTCTACACGAATCAATACCTTCTCTCTCTTGTCCCTGCTCAGCAAAGCTGCTTTTTTTTTTTTTTTACTGAATTTGCATTTTTAGTCACTGAAAGTTTTTTTCAATTATTTTGTTGAGGTCATAATGGTTTATAACATTGTGTAATTTCCAGTGTACATTATTATTTCTCAGTTTGTGTATAGACTCAGCAAAGCTTCTCGAAAAGCAATTTGAACTCAACATGGTAGTCACAATTCCCATTCACTCTTTAGCCCACTGAAATCTACTTATGCCCACATTACTACAATGAAACTGCTGACTTTGATAATGCTAACCATGTTTCAGCCCTTATGTCTCCAGACTTCTCACTGCCTTAATCTGGAAACCACTATCAACCTAAATGTTATTTCTCTCAGCTTCTAGTTCTCCTTCCTTCCTGGCCTGTCTTCTTTGGGCTCTCTATGCAGTGCCTCTTATAATTAGATGTGCTGCAGGTTTCTGTATAACCCCATGTTTATATAAACTTTTATATATAAAAAATTTTATACATATATAGTCTTATATCTATATAAATTTTTTTCCCACTCACCCTGGGTGATTTCATCCATTCTTACAGATTGTAACGTTTTCTAGAAAATAGCTGTCATGAGGGCAGGCATTTTCCTCTGTTTTGTGTACTAATATACTCTCAGCTTGACATATAACAGATCATCAATAAATAGTTTCAGGTGAATGAATAAGTGGCTTTAACTACTATTTTACCATGATGAATCATTTATTTATATTTCCAACTCCTCAACTATGCTTAAGTGAACACTTTCTCTTGAGTGTCCCTCAAACTCAACATGTCGAACATTGATTTCATCAAGTTCCACTCCTCTGAGATTTCTTCCCCCTCTGTATTCCCTAATATAGCTAATGATATTACTAATCATTAAGATACCCAAGATAGAAAACTGGAATTATTTTAGAATCTTCCCTCCCTTCCAACAACCTGCCCATACCTCTTAAATATACCTTTTCCACACAGTCAAATATACAACAGATAAGGCTGATTTTAAATCTAAAAAGTTTCTTGAGTTTCCCCACTTACTCTTTCCTGCTTCCATAGCTTGGTTAATATTCTCTACATGTCTTGTCTCTACATGTCTCCTAACAAGTCTCTGTCTCTTAAGTTATTCCCTGTAAACCGTCTTCACTCAGCCACCCTCCTAACAGGAACTACAGGCTCTCTACGACTTAAGCTTACACTTATCCCAAGAGCGTCATCTTTGACCACCTTTACTATCTAACGATACTGAATTTCTTATAGTCTCCTAAATATACCTCAAAGCTTCTCATGTTGACTTTCTCTGCCAGAACATTCTATCGACTCTTCTTACCCAAGCTGAATTCCACCCATCCTGAACACTCAGGTTATGTGTCATTTCCACCAGAAAAAATCAAGAAGTCTTTCTTTACATTACATCTCCCACAAGAATGGACTAATTGTTCCTTCTCTGGACTCTCAAGTATCATGGAATCATGAAGATCATACCAAGTATGAATATATCTGTGAATTTATAGATTACCTGTCTGCCTCTCTGAGTATAAGCTCCTTGAGGTCAAGGTTCATGCTTATGCATAAATCTCAAGACTAGTATAATACTTAATAATACAGTAGGTGTTTGATATATGTAGAAATAAATTGAACTAACTGTGGTAAATGTCAGCAAAAAGATCAAACATTCAAATCTAGAAGACCACTCTCTTTAATTAAAAACAACCATTTGTTACACATGTAAATCAGGGTGCCTCTTTCATTATAAATAATATAAATTCAATTATGAAGATGAAAACCATAGCAATGCATAGAAATGATAGTTTAATGACACCTACACACAGGGTTTTGGTTCAAATAAAAATTTGGAAAAGCAAGACATATAAAATAATAATTGATGAGTTATCTCAGTGTTTTGCAAGGAATAGTTTCTCATTTCTAGATTAATGGTTCCAGTCTTGGTCCCGTAGGTAGAAATATTTTTATAACACAAAGGACGACTTATTAAAGTTCTGAAGATTGATAAAAATAATGTCATCTCTTTGCTCTAATTCTGCATACACTAAGATCATTCCAGGTTTACAAAATTTTCTCCTGAAGATTCCCACTTATTTTGGAGGAAGCTTGCTTGTGAGTAGCAAATTGATCCATACTTTCAGGCCAGATATAAACTTCATAGTTTACATCATGACATTCTATTTATGAATCACTACTTGGAGTAGTCACCATGAGTCAAAATTTCAGATCACCTTTAGCTTAACTGATAAAAATAAGCTAAGTTTTTCAAACTTTAGATTGTGGTGATGTCACCAAGGACTTTGTAGTCATGTAGTGGAGGCATCTGTCTGAATGTACAGCTTTACTCATCACCTCGCTGCTGAGTCCATGCCTGGTTTAAGAGCTCAGGCTTCCAACACAGAACAAAGTGAAACTGTCCTCTACGTTGAAAGGAAGTTGCTAATAACTAGATAACAGAACGATAGATTGATGTCTAATCTTACCAAAATATATCTACGAAAATACAGCAGTAAAGTGCACTGACAGCCTTCTAAGATTCATTTGTCTACCACTTTCTTGATTCTTTCATCAGTCATCTTCCTTTTCTTGTATCTCTTCCTCCTAAACATTTCTAATCATTCTGCCTTCTTGTCAAACTCTAGCCCAACCTCTCCTCCTCTTCCCAACCTCTGAAAAGAGCCTATACTCCTCACCTCCCTTCCAAAATTTCCATTCACTTTCCAAGCCCCTACAGTCTGGATTTTATTCTCACTACTATACTAAAAACAGTTCTTCTGAAAACCACCCACAAATAACATTTTATAAAATCTTTGTGTGTCCTTCCCCACCCCCCACCTCCATTCACAACCAACTTTCACTTCTGTGGCATTTTATATTTCTTCCTTTCTTAAAATTTCCTCCCCCATTCTTTCTAGGATATTATTCTCTCTAGTTTGGATATCTTGATTATTTTATATATTTGGGTGGATCCATCTCAGTTTCTGTAACAGAATGTCATTCCTCTGCTGAACCTTTAAATACAATCATTTCTAACTATTGATGTGCTGGAGCTGGCTCACACTTTCTCACATGAGCACACCCATCTCTTCCCAACTCACTCACTGACTTTATACTAGGAACTTGAAACTAGACATTTGGGGAGTAATTACATAAGAAAAGTAAGAAAATGGCTACAAATTAGAGTTTTGTTTTGTTTTCTTCCCAGAGAATTGATTCCTAAACATTAACCAGTATGTCATTGCTGATAATTTAGCCTTTGTGATTCATACAATTTTCACCTCTGTGTTCCTTTTTCTAAAATCCACTTTCTACTCACGACCTTTAAACGTAAATCTTTAAACTTAGTTCTCTAAATTCTTACTGATTTTCTTCACATCTGTGATCTTATCAGCACCTTAATCCATTCAAAATTGACATTATTTTCCCTAAGACATCTAGCCCTATCTCTATGTTTTTTTCTACATTGGTTGATACAATTATGTCTCACTAGTCATACAGGGCCATCTAATTAACATTTGAATACTTTTTTTTTTACTCTATTATTTCATTTTACTTTTCTACATTTCAAGTAGTTACCAAGTCCTATTAGGTCTATCTCTGAAAAGCCCGTGTAAACTGTTCTCTCCTTTTCATTCGCGTAACTACTTTAATTCAGTGCCTACATATTTTATACCTAGATTATTTTGCAATGTTCTGATACCTTCATCTACCTGATTCCAGTCTCTTCCTTCACTGTAGAGTGTTGCCAGTTATTTTTCTAAAACACAAATCCTACTATGTCATTTTTTGCTCAAAATTCTTTGCTGGCTCACCACTGCCTCTATTATAAATCCCAGGCTCTTTAAAATAGTGTTCTTGGACTTCCCAATCTGGCCCAACTACCCTTCTAGTTTTATCTTTTACCATTTATCTCTTGCTCCAAGCATCCTATTCTCCATCCAAACTGGAAATCAGTGTTCACCAAACATTCATTTTCATATTTTCATGTTTTTCGTCCTTTACCTGATGTCGTCTTCTCCCCGCTTACCCTGTTGAAATCATGCTTTCCTTTAAAAATCCAACTCAGTTGGCATCTCTTCAAGGAAGTCTTGTATAATATCACATACAGGAATGAATTGTATGAGAATTGTTTGATTACATTCCTGTCTCCTCCATTAGAGAGGAAGTTTCTAAATCTCATGTGACCCTAGAGAACTTAACAGTGCAAATGTATGTTTAATCTATATTTATTTGCTGCTTGAATAAATCAGTACCTTGGATGAGATGAGTCTTTGCTGGTGGAAGGTCTCGTTTTGTTGCTTTGTTTCCTCGTCCTTTCCCGTCATTTTGCTGTTCCTGTGCTTCTCTGGTTTCACCTGGATTTGTTCGCATATCAGCAACTTGTCTTCCATCCAGTACTTCTCTTCCCTTGTAACTGCCTCCTTTTCTGTCTGATGATCTGTCTGTTCTTGCTTCTATAGACGGGAGTTTTGGCACCATTACAGGGCGTACCTCCAGCTGTGCCTTGGACTGGACAGTGGGTGACTTTATAGCAGGTGGTGGCACCGGAGGAGGTGGAAGATCTAAAAAGAAATATTTAAAATACTGTAAAAGTCTGCCACTTATAAAATCACCAAATATTAAGATTATCATTGGAGTCACATTCATCTGTGAGATACTATATCTTGAAGGAACTAGAATAATTGAAGGCAACCAAGAAATAAGAAGACCAACAATTTTAATGTACTTGTTGTTATCTAGCTCAGAAATATTGACTCATAGAGCTATGACTCAGAGATTATCTAGTCCTGGGATAGCTAATGCACACACACACTGTAACTTTCCCTCCTCTAACCATGGCGGATCTTCCTAACTGATTTCAGCATGATGTTGCTGGTCTCAGACACATATCCTCACTCCTTCAGGCAACCACTTCAAATTGATTGCGGTTGCCACTTGAGTTGAGACCTATTTGCCATCTCTAATCTAGTCTAAATCCCTTCTCATTTTATAGATAGGGAAACTCAAACAACTAGATCTTAAGTTATTTTTCAATCTCAAAGCTAGAGATGATGAGGACCAGGACAAATGCCCTTAGATTCTTAATTTCTGGCTCAGTATTTTCTATGCTATTTCATTCCAATGTATGTTTATAATCTACCATTCATTGATGGGATCTCTCCACTTTGTATATTCAACCAGAGGTTTCAAACCAGATAATCATTGGTGTAAATATAGATTAATTTCATCTATCTATATGGTTATAGTTATATATTATTATATTACACATAATAGAACATTATATATAATTCAATTTCTTATGTTATAGACATATTTAAGGGTACTTAAGTACAAAAGGAGGCATCAAGTTTGATATCTAGAAGATTTATTTTAAGTGGTGCTCTTTTAAAATGACTCCTATGTACACTCCAGGGAGGAGAAATATGCATCTTAATAATAGTTGGTAAGTTAGTAGAAGAATATGAACAGATTCTACTATTAGGCTGTCCTGGCTAATATGGAGGATGGATTAAAAGGAAAGGCTGGAATCCAAGGGGCCAAGAGGTTATCGTAATAGTTCAGGTAAGTAATGATAGAGGATAGAATTGTATTTATGGCTGTTCAGATGGAGAGTAGATGTCTTTGAAAGAGATTAAGGAAGGAAAATCAACATTATTTAATGATCAATGGAATACAGTAGTGGAGGAAAAGCAAAGAATCTAAGATGAGTTTTAGGATTTTTGCCATAGAGGATGAGGTAGATGAGAGAAACATCACTGAGCATAAAGAATGCAAGGATGAGAAAGAGATGGCTTACAAAGGAGGAGTATGAGTTCAGTTTTAGAAAAATGAATAGGAGAAACCTTTAAAGTATCCAGGTGGAGATGTCCAGCAGATTGTCATACATACAATTTGAATTTCAAAAGAGGTCAAAACCAAAGGTACAGAGATTTGGGAATTACCAGTACAGTTACATCTTTTTAGTCATGACTTTAGAAATGGTAATGTTTTCATATTTGGAAAGTAATGTCTATGTGATAGAATAAGTCAACTAAAAGGCATTTCTAAAACATCTATTAAATGCTTAGTATTATAAAATTAACCTTAAAGTTTTAAACAAAAAAAAATCTTACATGGTAAAAAATTCAAAAGTCCATAAGGACTTGAAAGTACAACCCCTCATACCTTCCCTCTTCTTTTTCAAATCCTTAATATTAATTATGCAGTTTAAATAGTTTTCTCTAGATCAATCCAGAAATTGTTTATGCATATGAACCAGGGCTGCCAAGTCACATAACTCTGGGGAGCAGCATTCACATCAGGGACTATGTAAAATGGCCACATCTGGGATTGTATACAGTGCCTGTCTGCCCACTCATACATGGTGGCCTGAGAAGAAGTACCATACACAACCTAAGACCTATCTTCCTTATCAACATAAATGGGATTTGCACTTCCTTCACCTGCACAGCTGTACACATTTCCATGTATGTACATACAGCTCTACCTCTTTTTGTGAAAAGTTTGTATAATGTTCTGTCTTATGAATATATCACTATTTATATAGTCAATTCCTACCAGATTAGGTTGTTAACAGATATTTTACTATTACTGACAATGGTCTACTGACTATTATTTGCATATACCAGTATGAGAAGCCCTGGGATATTAAAATTGTACCCTGAAAATACTTAATATAATAGCAAATTAAAGATTCTAGGAAGCATCAGTTTTTACCAGGTGTTTCTCACTCTTGTATTTTTTTAAAAAAGAATTAATCCTTTTTTCATCCCATATGTAGGTATAAGTTGTTTTGAAACTAATTGTCTTTTGATGTTATATGTTATAAGTAAGGCATCAGAATTCATTGTAGTGGTCTTTGAAAGCAGAAAGCTTCAAGTACCATCTTACTACCAGCTGTTTTACTTAGGACTCCATCATTAAAAGTAGTCAAAAGTTTTTTTTCCTTTTGCTGAGGAAGATTCACCCTGAGCTAACATCTGTTGTCAATCTTCCTCTTTTTGCTTGAGGAAGATTCATCCTGAGATAACATCTATGCTGATCTTCCTTGGTTTTGTACGTGGGTTGCCGCCATAGCATGGCCGCCGATGAGTGGTATAGGTCTGCACCTGGTAACTGAACCTGGGCTGCCAAAGCAAAGCATGTCCAACTTAATTACTGGGCCGTGTGGCTGGCCCCAAAAGAAGTCAAACTTTTACTCGTGATTTTTTTTGGTGCTAGTTCTCATGGCTTACTGTGTTCTAGTTTCATATAAATAGCCTCAACACTTTATCCAAAATGATAGTCAAAGTACAGCCAACAGCACTAATTTTCACCTGATTCTACAAAATGAAAAGCTTTTTTGTCTTACAACATATATTACCATTGTCACTAGTGCCTGATTTTCTACCTCTACTACCTTAACAGATTTTTAAAAAACAATACTTAAGAAAAGGGACTATCGTGAGAGTCCTCCCTCATCTGTTTATTAAACATAACCCAAAGACAGAGTTAAACGATGGACTGTACTGATGAGTGGCTTAAAGCCAAGAGACCCAAGGCAGAGCCGTTCTAAAGTCAGACTGAGCCTGGCAATGAGAGAAGGAGAAAAGTCTAATGCAGAGCATTCCACCTGGAAACAGAGGGCATGAGTGACTGCAGGCTCATTTCTGCACTCTCTACATGCTATAAACATAAATCCCAGACTACAAACAGATTATCAAGCAGGCAGGAAGTGACTGCCACTATCATCAAATCATAAAATGTCCTGGCTCATCAGATATCAAAGCTGCTGATTACCACTATCATGAGATTGTATAAAGTCTTGGGAACATATGAGTCTCAAGACAAGGTCTATTACAGATGCTCTATATAGATGTGCTATATATGACACAGGTAGAAAATGAGATGAGAACCCAATGGTAATTCTAAGACTTCTAACTTCCTGTCTATAGTTCCCGCTCTATCTAATCGACAGAGGGAAATGCTGGTACATTTGATCTCTTATATAAATAGATTTCCAAATAAATTCTTTTTCAGATATTATAAAATAATTACTGAGTCAAACCAGGGATTATCATAGTATGAACAATTCTATATTTCACACAGTGATAAATGTACTTTTACTCAATTTATACCACTAATAGCTCAAATTGGATTTAACAAATGGGATCACGGATCTGTTATATATATGTAAAGACTCTTTATATAATCATACAAACACCATTCCTTATTTAAAAAAAAAAACTCTCCAAACACCATTATAACGCACATAAAGTAATATGTAAGGGCACGTGCATGCAGACAATTCTGCCAGCATTAACTGGCTACGTAGATCCAGCACTCTATTTACTTAACTACTTGAAGTTCCAGGACCTTGTAATTAATGATAAATCAAGTCAACATAACATCATTCCAAAGAGGGTGGTGAATTTATAATTTATGAAAAGTAGGGCTGGAGAAATAATGTAGATTTGGTTTTTAAATCAAGTATGTAAATGCATCGGAAAGAGCTGAAAAGAGAGGGTGGGAAGAATCTATTAGAAGGTCCTAGAAATGCACTTATGCTTGGATTTAACTCGCTGTGACTCTGCCTGATAAATATTCATATATTTTAATCCTAACCTTCGTCTGAGTTAAACTTGTAAGTGGCAAACATGAAATAAATAAATAGTTGGATTCAGCCTGTCACTGTGACTGTAGCACAGAGCACTCCACTTTGCACTGAGTACTCCCTGGGTGGTGATGAGGCCGAGTACTTACCTACAGAGCACGGTATGGTCACAGTGCCATGGATCAGGGGCTGCATGGCTGTTATGGGCTGAATTGTGTCCCGTAAAATTCCTATGCTGAAGTCTTATCCCTCTGTACTTCAGAATGAGACTGTATTTGGAGACAGGGTCTTTAAAGAGGTAATTAAGGCAAATGAGGTCCTTAGGGTGCACCCTAATCTAATCTGACTGGTTCCCTTATAAAAAGAGGATATTAGGACTCATGCATACAATGAGGAAAGAACAAGTGAAAACACAGGGAGAAGATAGCCATCTACAAACCAAGGAGAGAGGCCTCAGAAGAAACCAAACCTGCCAACACCTTGATCTGGGACTTTTAGCCTCCAGAGCTGTGAGGAAACAAATTTCTGTTATTCAGGCCACGTAGTTTACGGTACTTTGTTATGGCAGCCCTAGAAAACTAACAGAGAGCTCACGGATGAGGATTCTCACAAATTACTCGTTATCAGTTCAGACATAGCCACTCTTTATCCTTCTTTATATAGTTTACAAAAATTCTGCCAAGGAAATTCATAATTTGAACAAAATTTACAAAGTAAAGATGCCACAAACCCAAGACTCATATACCATACTCTAAAAATAGTTCACACAAGTCTAGTCACAATAATCAAACTCATCCGTCAGAGTTAATATATTTAAATCATTAAAAAGCAAAAATGAAAAAAAGTTATCCATGCCTTACTAATATATTTAATTCGCATTTTAACAGTTAGTAGCTCCTTAAATTCTCTTTTCCCCTCCTTTCTTTTTTTTTTTTTTTGAGGAAGATTAGCACTGAGCTAACGTCCACTACCAATCCTCCTCTTTTTGCTGAGGAAGACTGGCCCTGAGCTAATATACATGCCCATCTTCCTCTACTTTATACGTGGGATGCCTACCACAGCATGGCGTGTCAAGCAGTGCCATGTCTGCACCCGGGATCCGAACTGGTGAATCCTGGGCCACCGAAGCAGAACTTCACTGCTGCGTCACCAGGCTACGCCCCCCCCCTCCTTATTTTTTAATAATTGTACAAATTGTGCTTGTAATTGAGCTTCTTCATGAAAATGGTCTATGAATATTTTTTTTAAAAATGCAGTGTAGTAATTTGAGAAGATAATTTCTGAGAAAATAACTTTTGTTTCCATGTCATAATCACTGCTATCAAGAGTGTGTGCATTTCTTTTATTTGGTGCATTAAGAAGTACCTGCATTTATATGATTTCAGTTAATCACTATACATTAAGTCATAAGTATAAAATAACATGTAGTTTTATTATTATCTTTTTGCCAAGTCAGAAAGCAGCCAGAATAAGTTTCAGGACGTGTTAGGACAATAAATTTAACTAAAACACAATTGGTTATCAAAATGCTAAAAGGAAGTTCAAGCTAAAATTTTAAAAATATCTTTAGTCATACCTCCATGTTGTCTATTTTTGTGAAAATTATCATAAAAACTATTTGAGAAAATAACCATTGGCTTCGACTGGATAATATATACTATGATAATTTTGCATAATACTTCTATGAAATGAAACATTAGAAATTCAAAAATATTTCAAATTAACTTTCTGACCTTACAAATATTTCAATATATTTCTTTGATATTTCTGATATTAACTTTGAAAAACCTGTGTGCCTCATCATTCAGTTTAATAGCTATTATTCAGAGATTAGTTAGAATTTATATTTAATTATCAAACACATTGAAATAAGTATTGCAGAATGTGAGACAATAAATATAGATCACAATTTTCGAGCCTAGTGTAATTTATAAGTGTGATGCCAGGCCCTTTAACTTGGCATGTTTACATTATTTAAAGCATTTTTGAAAAGCATCACTCAATGCCAGAAGCCCCTCAAAACAAACATAAATAAGATGTGGAAAGGGCTACACACAGCTTTAGGCCAGATTTTCTCCCTTATGTATTCAACCCAGACATGTTTACATCAAGGTTGGATGTTTGACTAGTTTTTCAGTTAAGAGCACTCTCTTCTAGATAATAAAAACTGATAGAACAGCTATAAAACTTATAAAATGCCATTGCAGGGGTCCCATAAATGTAAAACTGCCGATAGACTTTGGGGATTTACACCTAGTGTTTGTCCCTTCACAGACAAAATGCAGAGAGCCACTGTAATAACCCTTCAAAATCAGATAATATTCTGACAGCTCAGTTTCCCTGACAAAAGAGAGCTGGGCAGAAGCCAGGAGGCCCAGGTGCGCTGTGTCATGCCAGTATTTAATGCAGTCTAATATCAGATAGATGCTAGTGAGAGAAAATACTTCAAATAAAATACAGATAATAGCATGGACAGCCACTCATTGCAAAATTACTTGTGCTCATCATGCTGTGAGCTTTGTATTAAAGTTTTCTGTCAAGTGGCAGGAATCACACGGAGAAGAGCCTCAGAAAACCCTCCTTGTAACCTTGGATAAGGATCTATAATATTAGGCTTTCATATGATAATGGCAAATGATGTCCTTTTTGAAAAATTGCTGACTGGTAATGAAAGTCCTAATCAGATTGTGGCTGGAGGACCAGGAGGTGGGGAATGATGCCTGTGACACCCTTCTCCCCTACCCCTTTAGCAAATTTTGTGAAGCTGACAAAACGGGTGAGTCTGAGAGAATTTATCCTACACGAATTTCCAACAAAGCCCTTAGGGTTGTTTTATAAAACGAGAAGGTCGCGGTTTAATAAATGCTGGGCCACCTGAGGCACTTTCATTAGACAACATCACAATGTTTGCAGGAGTGTCCTGTGCTCTCTTGAGAACACAAGCGTTACCTCCTCAGTGAGAGTCGATACTCTATGCAAAGGTATGAAGGAAGGTGATTCGATTTGCCTCTTGGTACACAAAATTACTGTTTGTAACACTGCTATAGTTAGAATTGATATTCAAATAAGTTTATTGTCTTCTATTTGAACGTAAAATTCTGAGGGGCAAAAGAAAGAGGACACTTTGGACGACTAACCGGTGAATCTGGTAAAGGTTAATCCTATGCCATGACATCAACTACAATACCGTCTATTTGTTTGCCACTATAAAATAACCTTTTAAAAATATTAAAAGTATACATTGTATTAGTTTCTTAAATAACTAGCTTATTAGAAAACTGCAAGGACTCGAGATGCTTGACAAGATATGGAAGTCAATCATTCCTACAAGTAATATGAGGCTTACTGTTAATGAATTTTTAATGTAATTTCTAATGTCAGTGGACACATTTTCTAGTGATAGAGAGCCAAGGCAAAGATGCAAGATTCATAGACGTTTTCATCCATTTCAATGGACTCACCATCTGTGTAGGCTTCTCTGCGCAGATGTCCTGGCTGGTGTTTTTGCTTCTTGGCTGGTCTGGCCTTCTGCATCACGGCAGCACTCATGTTGCTGTCTGTAGAAACAGGGCTGGTGGGTCTAGGGCACTGGGCTGTGTGAAAATGTCGGCGGCCTGAGGAAAAACGACAAAGCCAAACCCATCAATGAATTTTAATTACAAGAGTAATAATTAAAACAAAACATGAAAACTAGAAACATCTCTAATTTCTTTTAAAAAAGCTTTAAACAAACTGCTCTAGCAAATAATAGGATTTTTATCACTCTCCTTGAGCTATCCACTGGGAAAAATACTTTAAAAGCATTTTCAGCCTCTCTTTTCTTCTTTTTAACCACAATACTTTTATTCTGTTCAAGTTCATGACACCTATTTATTCAAGAAAAATATTCCAATTATTTTTGCAACTAGCTTCACTAAAATTATTGTTAAACAAAAATAGTAATTAAATTTTTGTATAATATATCCAATGTCTGTTGTTTTCTCAAGAAGAATAGCCAGAGTCCTTAAGAAATACATGTTCTAAGAATAAACAGCACTAATTACATCCCCTATTTTAATTAAATATATGTTTATGCTATTCTTTGAAGGCAGATGCCTAATATCTTAATACATTCTCAGTGGCCTGAAATTAAGCTAGCTCACATATTTAGATGTGCCCCAAATTATTTACACCCTTTTTTATCACAAGGTGTTTACTTGCTGGTTCTATACACTTAAAGTGATCCCTCCAGAGATTTCTGTTTTTTGGTGGCAGCAGAGGTGGGTTTTGGCTATTTGGTTTCGGAGGGACAGTACTTGCAGGTGACAGTGATACTCATTTTGCTAATAGGACATGGTACATTTCAGTGTTCTCAAGTTCTCTGGCTGTCTTAGAGATGTTGTGTATTTTACAATGGCACAAGATATTTAATCCATAATGGCAATCAATATCTATTGGTCCTATACTTGGCCTTCACTATTTTGGTTTCTAGAAATTCCAGAGACACAAATCCAGAACTTTCTGTTGTACCACAAGAAAGTTCAAACAGACCTGGACAACATGTCTTTTGGCTATAAACAGGATAAGTCACATATAGTGAAGTCAACACATTTAAAGATGCTAACTGAAGCATATTAAATAATAGACATTAATGCAGCCAAGTGAGAAGCAACATGATTGGACTATTCATTCATATTAACTTCAAGTCATATGATAAGCAGAACCCTTTCCTGAAAAGAACATTTTAATAGTCAGGGGCCAATGCATGTTTAGTTCATTATAATTATGAGCCAAATGAAAACCAGAAGTGCCGCTAAATTACAATACAATAAAATATTAAACCAAACTCTCTTTGGCTATGATGGAGACTATTACAATTAAAGTTACATATCCATGAAAAGAGAGAATTAGGGCTGAGACTGAACCCATTATTTATTCTATTGTGTAGGCCCATCTCCTACTCATAGACCCTGAGGCATAAGGTCGTTCACAGATGAATTTTCAACGTTATTTCTATGTTTCGTTGATTTAATGAACTGAAACATACCCTTAATGCAATCTGAAAGCAGTAGTTTGAGATGCTTAATTTCACTTTCTTAATTTTTTTTAAAGAAGATTAAAAAATAAGGAGAAACAAAAGCTACATATAAAGTTAAATGTTATTTATTTATTAGGAAAGATAGGTAGATTTGCAAATTTATTTTATTACACTCAATAGCTACTGGGAGAAAAAAAGGAAATTTGGTTGAATATCATAAAATACAGGCCTGGGCTGAAATAAATATGCATTCTATAATAATATGTTGAAAGATATTAGACCTTTTTTTTCCTGCAACAGATTCTTGATAAATTATATATAGAAATAACTTCATGATGTGAATTAAATTTTCTCTGAATATATTCAACACTGACAAAAAATAATAACCAATCCAATATCTGAGGAGAACATGGAAAACTACCAACGTGGTAGTTATTAAACTATCTATTAAATTATTAAGAAAAATAAAACAACAAAATAGCAGTTATTGATTTGTTGTGATAGTCTTTTCTGTCTCAGAAACGTATTTCTTTCTTGCTGACTACATTATTTTATTCTATTATTTGTATTATCTTGGCTACCAGAAATACACACACACACAATGTGCATGTGAATGTGTTTGTGTATATATATATATATGTGTGTGCTGTGTGTGTGTGTGATTGTGTATATACATATTACATATATATATTACACACACACACACATATATATGTATGTATTCCATTCTACGGAAATGAAAATCAAGTGATAAATTTAGGATTTCAATTTAAATTCTTTTCTTTCTCATACTATTTACTTTCTAAACAGGGTTAGGAGTAGGAGATAAGTAAAAATGGGTTAAAACATAGGAATGGATATATGGTAATAAAAACAGACTACTGGCAATGAAAAGGGAAAATAGAAAAAACATATATAAGTTTTCAGATTAACTTGCCCTCCAAATTATTAGATTAACAATGTTTACCTTAAGTATGGGACATCTTTATGCTTGAAAATGTATGTATGTTACAGACATCTTTATATCTTTCCAGCTGAATTAATATTCTAATTGAGAGGGTGTGAAGAGAATGGGTTAAGGAGAAATAGCTCAGTTTCCAATGGTTTAGTGTCTCCCTTGAATATTTATTTCTCCTAGAGAATGTCTAATTAAATGGGATAAGAGAACTGCCATAACGAATTTATTCTGTTGACTTTTTACATCTTAAAAAAAAAAAATACCATATAACACAAACCTCGTTTAATTGGCTATATGCATACCTAAAGAAATTGCGTATATATTTGCTGTGACTATCTTAAAAATGAAGACTTCCCAGGTAGCTTCACCCATTCCATAGGACTTATTAAAGAAAAATAAAATAGAAGATTTAAAAAGTCTTGTCAAGAAAAAGGAAATAATCAAGTCATGTCATACTCTCAGACCTTGGTTTCCTTAGGCAGCAAAAAAACCCACAAAAAACCAAACACAGTAATAATTTCTGCATTTCACATAGGACATAAGATTATAGGAGATAATCAGCGACTGACATACACACATTGAGTTTTCTTTTCCAGCGTGGTGAAAAGCGTACAACTTACCAGCAGCATCCTGCATTTGACGGCGGGCCACTTTCAGACCAGCATACTCTGCTGCAGCCGCCACCGCCTGGGCAAAATCGGCATCAGTGAAAAAAGAGCCGTCGGAAGAACTCACGCTGGAGCGTCCACTGGAAATGTTGTCCTCTTCTGAGGCTGAGCCCCAGCCATTGATCATGGATCCAGTGACAGAGCTCTCGAGGTCCCCAACACTGGAGGCAGGGGTCTGCTCAAGCCCGCGTAACAAAAGCCTTCTGGTCTGCATCTTGGCTACTTCCATGTCGGCTTCATCCTCCTCCTCTTCTGGTGCATCCGTATCCATATCTGAGACGAGGGGTCCTGAAATGTAGCCATAAGTATGCGGTGGGGAAATCGGCCGTGGCGGTGGTGGGGGGCTCACAGGCTGCCGTCTGCAGGAAGAAACATAAACAAATATGGCTCAGCTCATTATTTAAGACCCAAAAGAATAAATTAACCAATAAATTCACGAGTACCCTGATTTGATCTTTGCTGCTGTGGAGCTAATTTGTTCAGAAGAAACAACTGGAAATCAGAATGTGACAAAGTTTTATTTTGGATTTTTTAAAGATTTTAATTTTTTCCTTTTTCTCCCCAAAGCCCCCCGGGTGGATAGTTGTATATTCTTCGTTGTGGGTCCTTCTAGTTGTGGCATGTGGGACGCTGCCACAGCGTGGTTTGATGAGCAGTGTCATGTCCGCGCCCAGGATTCGAACCAACGAAACACTGGGCCGCCTGCAGCGGAGCGCACGAACTTAACCACTCGGCCACGGGGCCAGCCCCTTATTTTGGATTTTAATAAATTTAAAATCAAAACCAGAGGCACTTCCAAACTAGGCTACCTTTAGATTCAAGTTTAAAAACGTGAAAGATTTATGCGATCTGAAGAGAAACCAGAGTATGTTTAATAGAAATATACTCAGCTAACTGTAGGTCTCCTTGTGTTTTACCGTTTGGAATATGTTCAGTTAAAAAAAGAGAAGTAGTAGTTATTTTGACTTTGATACTTATGTATTTGTCCTGAAGCCTATGGGATATTATTGACAGCTTCGTATTACCAAAGACAACAGACATGGCATCAGTCCTGAAACAGATTGCTCAATAAACATATAAACATGTTCCTTTCCCTTTTCTTTCATCACCACTCCCACCATTGCAAGCAAAGGGATTCATTCAATCCATTCATTCATTTACTCATTCTACAGAGAGTAGAATTTCATAGGTTAAAAATTTATACATTCAGCATATGACAATTTCCTTTAGATTTTACTCTATGAAAAAAAGTGCTATGGGAGCCAAGAGCAATTTTTCTCTGAATTACTCACTTATGAGCTTCACTAAGGTTATTAGCTATTTTCAAGTCTATGGCTTTCACCGTTATTCCACTTATCTGTTTAATAAAATGCTTAAAAGCATTTTTCTTGATGTCTTGGAATTAGTTAAGGACCAAAGCTGAGGACAAATTGAAGTGATAGCTACAACGAAAGTTCGCAGAGTTAGCAATAACCAGTTTCAGCCATCTCTCCACAGCCCTGGAGAACATCACCAGTTAGAAGCAGCCCTTCCACTACCATCCAACACCATCACCCACGGTCACTATGAGATGACTGAGAAGGTAGAGAGCGTTTATACGTTAGTGGAAAGTAAGGTTTATGGAGAGAAGTTATTCTCAAGGAAGGAGAATGGCCAAGAGATTAACTCCTTAATTAGGAAAGCACCTCAATAAAGGGAAGAGATATAGTGATTTCTAGTCGAAGGACTACTTAGTCAGTGGCTTCTTTGACAGTTCCAGTGCTCTCTAAGCAAGGTTAAAGAGATGACATAAGGGGGAATATCATTTGGAAGGGTCATGACAGCACCTCATCAAATTCTGTGCTCCTGAGACGTCAAGAGGATAGATTTCTCACAAGCCTGCCAACTTAAGAACTAGTGTTGGAGGGTAGATGAGATTAGGATCTAATGTCATCTGGTGACCTCCACAGCCTGGGAGACTAGGAGCGATATGGCATAAATGCCGCTGACTGGTAGTCCAACTGAAGTGGTGGCTAAATTGGTCAAGGACCACAAATGCCTGCCCAGGACTGAGTCCTTCATCAGTGGGGTAAGTTGGCGCCAGCCCTCTTCCTTCACTATCCTTATGATACTCATAGAGTAAAATGAGATAGAGTAGTCATTAGGGCTATCCAATAAGACTGAATTCTCATTAAATTTGCCCTTTTTATGTTTCCTCTTCCTTGCTTTAGTACTTAGGAGAATGCACCTGAAAGAGGCAGGAGGAGAGAAGTAGTTAAAAGCAGAGCATGCCCCCTTACTCCATACCACCATAGCCACCGACTGGTGCAATCTGCAAGGGATGTCTGGGAGTGTATGAGAATAGTTTTAAAATGTACAGGACAGGGTCTTAAATGAAAGGAAAGCAAACAAACAAAACCATACAGGATCTGCTCAAGGTCTAACTAAGGGACTTACTATAGAGAGAAGAAAGGAAGTTCAATATAACACAGTTTTGGGGATGGGATGGGAGGGGTTCAACGAAAAGAGTTTTCTGCTTTCCGTCCCAGTGAATTGACACACTTCAATAAACATGTTTTACTAACACAAATGGAAAGCATTAAACATAGAGTATTATTAAAATACTACAATTAACTCATTTATTGAGCACCTACTTTGTAGCTAAGTATATTTTACAACATTAACTCCCTTAATTCTCATGACAAATTTCCAAGGTCCTTCTTTTAATACCATTTTATAGATGAGGATATTGAAATTCAGAGGAATAAAGGGGCTTGACAAAGTTCCCACAACTAGTATGTATCAAATGTAGAATTTAATCACACATTTCATTTCCAAGGTCATGACCTTTCTTTTAGGAGTGGTATTATTACGTACATACATAGACATACATATATACACATACATACACATATATGTAATAATAATATATATACACATCCATATATGTATATACATACACACCATTCTTCAACATAATGTGTTATTTTTCATTTATGGGTGGTTTCTAATGCATCTGTGTGTGGCACTAGAAGAAATATGAAGAATGTGCCAAAGCTGAAGTTATTTAAGAGATTAAAATGGATAATTGTTTCAATATGGATTGTGTTATACACATAGGAGGGAAACCTTTGTTTAATTTGGACTGCAATAAAACACCATACTTAAAAGTCAATTTACAGTCTTTGTCAGCATGCACATCCAAAATACCACAAGAAACTTCTTTTTTTTAAAGACATGGAAGACTTTTTAGCACAAAAGGGACTATTTTAACCATCAATAAAGGGATGTGGAACAGCCAACTTCACTATAAAAGGATGCCGGCATTGTTCTATTTGGATAATTCACATTCTGTAGAGCAAAAACATCTTCATGTTAAACAAGGGCTGCTTTTAACTACTACCTCCCTGTACAAATGCTGAGCAAAGACAGAAAAATTTATTCAAACCATCTGCAAATAAGGCAAGCCCAGGGAATGTGTGATAAACATGTACAGTTTGAAATATGTAATATATTCTATTTGAAAACAAAAAGCTATTTCAAGATGCTGCAATCAAGTGGGACTTGCCACAAATGAACCTCAACCCTCTAGATTTTTCCCCCTGAGGGGTTTCAACGTCTTCTGAAATAATGTACAAGTATATGACTGCAAATCACAACACTCTAGGCTCCTGCAAAAATGATGCCTTCATAAATGTGTTCAAGAGAAGAAGGGGACAATGCCTTTAATTTATGAAAGCAGGTGTTTATATAGTTCACCACATACCATTTACCAGGCAAAAGACAAAAGGGGGAAAATGCATACATTTGAGAGTTTTTTCTAGAACTGGTAAAGCTTCAATACTTTGTATAATTAACCATTTCCCAGTTTGTAAATAGACAAGATATTTAATTTTCCTTTGCCTTCTTATTTTCTTTTCCTTCCCACTCTATCATATTCAGTTTGTCTATATTAATAAAATATGAGTAAATTTCCTATTCCGTATATGAACATCACTTTTACTTTTCAAGAGATTTTTTACTATCAGCTACAGTCAACTCAACATTACCAGACACTTTTTGAAACAATATATGTAAAAAAGTTTAATTATATTATTTTCATATTTGTCTGAAAAGAGAGAAGAAAGACTCCTATTATGCTGGTCCCCTAGTTTCCCAAGTTTTAGACAAAAATGGAATAGCCTAGAAGTTCATTAGAATGTCAAAATTTCAATATCTATAACAACACAAGTCTGATATGTTATCTAATTAAATATTGTAGTGTTATAATGGTTTTAGTTCAGTAATTTCCTATTGATATACATCACACTATTTGTATATGCCACTAATCAATAAACATAAAAGTAAAAAATGATGTATTCATTCTTTAAACATTCACTGTGCACTCACTATGGTGAAGACCCTACTAGATTCTGAGACCGAAGGGATCACAAGCAACTACAGCTTTGGGAATGCTTTATACTTTAAGCCATGGAAGGATTCCATTTTAAGGCATACATACATAATAAAGCTAACTATGTATCAGGCCATGGCAGACTGCATTTTGCAAAGATGTCCATAACAATATCTCCCATCCCAAATGCTCTTCTGGAATAAGAATTTGCCAGTCCCTCATCAAGAGAGGTGGTTTAGTTCTACACCCCTGAACCTGAGTGGACCCTGTGACTGCTTTGGTCAAAAGAATTTGGCAGAAGTGAGACTGTGCCAGATCTGAATGTAGCTCTTAACTGGCCTGGCAACTTTCTCTTCATGCCTACTTAGAAGCCAGCTGCCATGTAAGAAGTGCTACCACCCTGAGATCCCTGTATTATGAGAAGTGTGGACTATGTGGAGAGACCCTGGATGATGAGACCTCATGTAGAAACAGACAAAAGCCGCGGAGCACTGAGACATCAGACACATGAGTAAAGAAAGTAACTTGGAAGTTCTTCTTCCAGCCCCAACAGCCCAGATGAAGACATGTGGATTGCAGATGAATCGCTGAGGCAAATCCTTTCAGAATTCCTGATTTATTGAATTGTGAGTAAACTAAAATGGTTGTTTTATGTAATTTGTTAGGCAGTAATAGAAACAGGAACTCAGGCACTATGTTAGACATTCAACTAAATAAAATAGATATGTACCTTAACTGAAGGGACTTGTAATCCAGTGGAGGAGACAAACAATTAATTAAATTTGCAATGATAATGCAGAATTAACAAAGCTCCATGCCAGAGGAGGTCTATGTGCTGTGAAAAGACATAGGTTTGACTCCTCTTTCAGAGTTGGGGTGTGAGGGAAAGATTCTGTGAAGAGTATCTGACATTTAATTTTGGACCTACAGGATACATAAATGTTAGCTCCAAAAAAGAGAGGGGATAATGGCATTCTAGGAAGATGGGACAGCATATGGAAAGACCTCGAGGTGGGTAAGAACACCGGCCCATTCCAGGAACTAGAAGAAACTTAGAGTGAAGGCAACAGAACAGTGAGGAGGGGAGCAGCAATGGGTAAGGATGGGAAGGCTCACAGGGGTCAGTCAAAAAGGGCCTTGATTGCTACATTAAGGAATCTCGCCTTTATTCTAAGAGAAACGGGAAGCCATTGAGAGATTTTAAGCAATGGAGAGACATGATCAGTGTTGCATTTTAGGAAAATGCCTCTGCACAGCCTGCAGCAGGAAGATTAGAGCGAAGAAGGGGCAAGGTTAAAGGCAACAAGACCACTTATGTACCATTACAGTAATACAGGCAAGACAAAATGGCTGTAGGAAGTAGGACAGTGCTTTTATGGATGTAGATGTGTGCATCGCTCTGAGTGATATCCAAGCAGTAAAAATCTGTGGGAACAAGGAGTTGGATATGCAGGTCTGAAGCACTAGAAGGAAATCTGTAGAGAAAGAGTTTTCTATCTCTAATGAGTGCATCATCAGAGGAGTGGCAGGATGGTGAGTAACATAAGTCATCTACTGATGGGGCAGGCATCCCTATAGGTGAAGGATTTGAGAAGAAGCTTCACTCAAGGATTTAACTAGAGATGGGAAGCATAGTACTGTATATAGTATCAAAGAAGTAGACATGACTTAAATGTCCAACATTAAGGAATTGTTTAAATAAATTCTAGTACACATTTGTTTCACATAAGTATCTTGAATAAAAAGTTAATCACATGGAAAAATACAGTGTTCAGTGGAAAGAGTAGTTTTAAAAATAATATTGGCATATCATAAATTCAAAACAATGTGAGTGTTTGTGGAGATGAAGGATTTAAAAAATCTTTACTGAGGTCTTAAAAGTGACTGACTACATAGATCATTGGTAGTTTTGTATTTTCATTTTGTTTATCTGTATTTCAAAAATTTCTATCTACTATGCCTTCATTATAAAAGAGCAGTAATAGTTTTTCATTTCATAGGTTTTCATCTTCTTCTTATTAGTGTCCATTATTATTCCCAGCAACAATCCTGGAAATAAAATTCTTAATTTCTTTATAGACTGAAAATCATATCTTTTATAAAAGGCTGAATATAGTCAAACTGGATTTTAAATGTAGGTACCCAATACATTTCCCAATTATACATGTCCCACATCAAGTTCATATAAGTATTCATCCCCCTAAAACAGCAGGGGGTAGGTCAACTCCAAATTCTCCTGTAGTATCAGATTCCATTCATCAAATACTGATTGAAGAAAGCTTTGTGGAATTAAGTGGCATGAGTAAGAGATGAGCTTTGCCCTCAAAGAGCTTTTAATTTAAATAGGGAACAGAAATACAAATAGCAAATGTGAAGAGTAAATGAAAGGAATGGTTGAGTTTTGTCAAGTGACCTGAGGAAAATTTCACAGAGGGGATGCATTTGAACAGCGCTTGGAAAGATGAGAAGTGCTTGCCAGACAATCAAAGAAACAGCAATGTACAAGACACACGTGCTTAGAGAGGACACTAAGCAAGTTGAGGATTTTGGTGACAGATGGCCACGGGAGGCAAGAGTGGCCTGCCCTCCTGCTAGCTCCCGAGCAGCCCTATGTGGGCCAGGAAGTGGCAATGCTGACCTGGATGTTGGTGAGTTTAAGACAAATCCAGGGAATCTCAAACAGACTAATTAGAAAAGAGGGTGTGTGGAAGAACTGAGAGGGAAGAAGTAGGTAAAGGGGAAAGGATTGCAAAAGGCTTTAAATATTGGGCTAAAGAGTAAGACTTGACTCTGAGTGGGGAGTAACATTACCAGACTGGTATGTAAAGAAAGTTAATGCAGAGAGTGGACTGCAAACAGGAGAGAGAAGAGAAGCGGGGATCCGTTCAAGGATATGGCAATATTTCAAGGGATAGGGACTGAGTGCCTGCCTTAGCAGCTGTAGGAATGGAAGCAAAGGAACAAAATCAAGAGATATTTTGGAGTTAGAAATGAAGTGACTTGGTGCATAATTTAATTTCAGGAATGGCAGGAAGGTAAAAGAAGTCTTTAAACAATAGGACAATCAAGCTGATTTCAAAATGGGAAAGGTATTTTTTGTGATTTTGCCTATTCCCATGCCTGCTTTATTTTTACTACGTTGGTCAGGTAAATAAGAATTGATAATTCTAAATAAGATAGCCAACAAAGGAGGAGAAAGAACGAGTTTGAAAGGTCAAATGCAAAGACAAAGAATTTGGTTTTGGACATGAGTAGTCTGAGATGTCCAGATGAAAATATGATGGTAGGGCTCAAGAAAAAGGGCAAAAAAGATTGAGACGCCTTTAGATTGATCATTAGGAGGTTACTTTCAGTAGCCTGATGGAAGCAAAATGGTATAAGCCAGAATGCAGTGGGCTGAGGTGTGAATGGGAATTAGGAAGGCAGAAGTGGTTAAACAATCCTAAGGAGCAGGAGGAAAGAAGAGCACGGTAGGAGGCTAAGGAAAGTTAAAACAGTGATCGGATTAACCGTGAAGAGGAAGAAGGATTGAATAAAGTGGAAGAGGCTGGAAAGGCAAGATAGATAAGGATAAACTGATTTTTTATTGTTTTCAGGGAAGGTGGAGAGGATGACAATAGGAGCACAAAAGATGAGTCTTGCCAGGAAGAAGATAATGGGTACCACTTGTGACACAGAGGATAAAGTGAAGAAATAGGTAATTTGAGAGAATGAAAGGAGAATGCTAAGGCGTCTCAGAGCTAACAGCCTCTATTAGCATTTGCTTGGAACAAGAGTGGCAGAGATGATCTGTAACCTCAATAGGGAAAAGAGATGCCTTATTTGTTCTCAGTCTTCATGAAGTTCCGTGCGTTAATAATATTGAATTTAAATGTATGGCCATCCAACTTCCTCCTTGTCACATAGAAGAAGGTTTAACTACTTCCCTCATTTTAGAGAGCATACGATTTGAATTTGGTAATAACTTCTTACTGATAGAATTGTTAATAAACATTGCAAACTCCATTTTAATGTACAGAATTCAAGCAGCGTAAACCAGAATTTGTTACTCATTCAAGAATATTGAAGGCGGATCTTCTGAGGCAAATAATATACTCAGTTTCAAATGATATTGGGAATATAGAGAGTAATATATATATATAATATAATTTGTCAAGGGCAATAAAATAGTACAAACAAAATCATCAACAATGAGAGAAGAGCTAACACGATGCAGTGATAGCTTTTATGTGGTAGAAATGACAAGTATTTGTGTATAACAAAAATGTACTGGTTGGCAATGCTGAATATATAGATTAAAAAAAAGTCTGAGACACACACAAATTATTTAGTAACTTGGACAAAAGGATTCCAACCTAATGTCTCAACCAAAATCAAGGTACCTGAGGTCAACACAGAATGAATATATCAAGAGGGAAAAAATCACTCTGCAGACTTAATTCGAAAAGACAGAGGAAAATCTATTTTCCACAGACCAAAGAAGTAAGTTACACATGCATAAGGAAAACTAAGATACAAAAACACTTGTCATCAATAAAATGTTATAAGATTAGCAACCCATATATTTACTACATGATCTCCATGTGTTTATGAATGCAATTATCATAAGTGGGTGAATATTAATGCACATTATTTTATGGTTGCAAGTTCACTGGGATCAATTAATCTAATGTGCTGGGCAACAATATTACTTGCTATGTTAATTACGGGGGCTTACTGTGTGATGATACTGGAAAAAAGCTCACGTGACATTAAAATTACTTCATGTAATCACATTCTATATACGCCACTTAAGAGTGGGAATTATCTGATTTGTCAGCAAAGAAGGCTAGTGACAACGTACCTCCTGTCGGGTTGGTGCTGCACGTGGCCAACCTCCTCTGGGCAATCCTGAAGCATGGGCTGGAGTTCTTCCTGTGGAGAGGGTGTCAGAGTGGCAGTGGACTGATGGCTATAAGACACGGCAGCTGGAGAAGAAGCTGCTCCTCGCACAGGGGGTGTGGGGCCTCGTTCATCTTCGTCCTCTTCTAATTCATCTTGTTGCAAATACATCCTCGCTGGTGGCACGGGACATGGCATTTCTTGGTCATAGCTAAAATAAATTATAAGGACACATGGATTTACCTCAGCTTATTCAAATAAAATGTTTGTATAACTGGAGGAACCTCAGCTTTGAATTGCTTTTCAAATCTGAATGTTCTGGGCCACACTAAGGAGGTATTGTTTAAAAAAATCAGTTCACTGTCACACAAGTTTATGAATTGCTACATATAATATTTTTCCTCTGAGGGATTACAGTTTACATTGGCATATGATAGGCTTTGAGAAGTCACACAATAAGGAAATCTATTTAACATAGTTTAACTTAGTATTTCTCAAATGTGTTCGATATATTCTATCCCTCCAACTCAACATAATCTCTAAAGCATGACTCAAGGATGGTCCTGCAGATTACCCAGAGATGATATGCTAAACTTTGAGAAAAATTACTCCTGAAAATCCTTGCAGAGGGAGGTACATTGGAGATCAACTTGTTTAGTCCAATACAACCCACTGTTCCTCTGAAATTATAATAGATCACTATTTCTTCAGCTGAGCACAAAATGAAGTAGTTATCTTGCATTTAGGATGGTGAATGAAAAACGCAATAAATAAAATAATCAAGAAACAATAAAATGCCCCCTCTACTCCTCTGCTAGAGCTCTGCAGAAGCTCTAGATGGATCTGGGAACAGTCATGCCTTTGTCTTTTCTCCTACCCCAGGGCGTATGGTCATTGATTAGAATGGCAGTAATTACTGCACTGTATAAATTGTGTTCTTATTATCCCTCTTTCTCTCTTTCATTCTCCACCATCTGCCTTGTTTACCTGAACTCAGAAAAGTTGATGCTCATATAACGTTACTTCTTTGTATCTTCTTTTACTTTACTAATCCCATTATCTCCCTCTTTTGACACTTTTTCCTATGTTTCCTGTATCCACAAACTAATAGGAATTTGTTCACTCATCCAAACAAATCTTGTAGTCATCTTGACTTATTCCTCTCTCTTGTACCTCAAACTGTTCCCCAGTTCATCTCTATTATATCTCTTTAAAATTTCCAGGGGCCGGCCTAGTGATGTAGTGGTTACGTTTATGCACTCCACTTCAGACGCCCGGGGTTCGCGGGTTCGGATCCTGGCACAGACCTACACACCACTCATCAAGCCATGCTGTGGCAGCATCCTCCATACAAAATAGAGGAATACTGGTACAGGTGTTAGCTCAGGACCAATCTTCCTCAAGCAAAAAGAGGAAGATTGGCAACAGATGTTAGCTCAGAGCCAATCTTCCTCAAAAAAAAAAAAAACCCTCCAGAATATATTCCCTGTTTAAAATCTGTTGTATGTGCTACTGCAATAACTTTTAATCAGTCTCTTTGCCTCCAGTCACTCTTCCCTTCTCCATCCTCACATTGCTTCCAAAATTGTTATTAAACTACAAATCACTCTCAGGTTATTCGCTTGCTCCAAAATAATCAATAGCTCTCTAATTGCCTAGAGAATAAAATCTAAGTGCCTAAATAAGACATTCAAGTGTCTGCATAATCTGGCTCACATTTGCTTTCCCAGCTTCTCCTCACTCCCCAGCATGTGTTTCATGTCAGTTCTCCAGGAGTCCACATCTCTGTGTGGTCCCAACGTCCATAAAACCCTTCCTCCTGATTGAGAACCTTCTCATTTGTCATGATCAAAAGCAAAAGTCAGCAGATCAGGAAATTTTCTTTCTTCCTAGTTAGATCAGTCTTTCCCTTTGGAGCACAGCCACATCTTCTGCTGGTTTGTGTTAAACTTATTCATTTTAGTCTCTTTTGGGGTGGATTAAAAAGCAATAAATATTGTTAATATAGCCTGGAAAATGAATTTTTAAAAGTACAGTCAATCCTCATACTCTGCAGATTCAATATCTGCAAATTCACCTACTCGCTAAAATTTATTTGTAACCCCAAAGTAAATACTTGTAGCGCTTTCATGGTCATTTGTGGACATGCACAGAGAGGCAATAAATTTGAGTCACCTGATGCACACATTCCTAGCAGAGGTCAAACAAGGCAACACTCTGCCTTCTTGTTTTAGCCTTCCTACTGTAAACAAGTGTCCTTCTCACGGTCTAGATAGTGCCACATCGTTCTCCCTTTCTTTTTTCTTTATGTTGATGATTTCCCTGTCTAAAATGGCCCCCAAGTGCAGTCTAGTGTTCCTAAGGCAAAAAGGCTGTGATGAGCCTTAATGGAGAAAATAAGAGTATTAGATAAGCTTTGTTGAGGGATGACTTCGAGTGCCTTTGGCTGTGAGTTCAATGTTAAATGAATCAACAATAAATATTAAATAAGACATCTTTATACAAAAACACACAGAAAACAAGGTTATGTGTGGATCTGTTGACAAAAATATTGTGACCAGAGGCTCGCAGGAACCTAACTCTGAATTTCCCCTAGGAGTGACAGCTCAGTATTCACCAATTAAGTGATTGGAAAATAAAGGCACAGAAGCTTTCTTTCCTGGCATAGTTGGAACAGTAAACTGCGTTTTGTGGAGAATGCAAGAACAATGTCTTTATTTCTACAATAGTCACTAAAAAGACTATATTTTCAGGTAGATTTTGTATGTTTTGGTTAATTCTCTATGTCAAGTGAGTCCTCCTCCATTGACCATACCAGTGGAGCAGCTGTTTTGTCATGAGGTACCTTGTCCTGTTCTACAGAATCTGGAGTGAGGAAGATGCACCTTAACCTTCTAATTCCCGTCAGGTAGGTTATTTATACTTGTTAAATCCTTGTGAGAGACTATTCAGTAAAGTTTAAGTTCCTGCAGTTTTCAGCATAATGTGATACTATCTAAGAGCAAACAGTTTGCAGGAAATCATGGCTGTGGTATAAATCCACACAATTATTTTATGAAGATTTAGAGATGTGCAACAGAAGTTCTTATATTTGGAAATCACAAAATCATATCTATCTATCTATATATACATATGTATGTGTGTTTTTAGTGCCTCTGATTCTTAGTGACCCTGTGTGCAGCTGAGCACAACCCTACCCAGTCTTGTTGCACCATCCTCTCACCTTCCAGCACACTATCAGACAATGCTCCACTGCTATTCATAGGGTGTTCGTGCCAATTTTTCCAGAAGTGGGGGCCAGGTCCTTCTTTCTAGTCTGTCATAGTCTGGAAGTTCTGCTGAAACGTGTCCACCATGGGTAACCCTGTTGGTATTTGAAATACCAGTGGCATAGCTTTTAGCATCACAGCAACACACAGCCGCCACAGTATGACCAGGAAACCAATTCCAGCCACAGAGGTGAGAGGGCCAGATTTTAACCACTAGACCACCAGGGCTGGCTATATATATATACAGATAAGATATATATATCTCTTATGCTATATATGTGATCTCACATATATAGCATGATTATAGATGTCTATTATATGTAGATAATGTAAAAATATATAAATATAGATATATGTAAATTATATGTATATGTGTGTGTGTGTGTGTATAGTCATGATTCATGAGTCTTAGTTCTAAAAGAAGCTTCCAAGGCACAAATTCCTTTTCTGGCAGCACAAGGAGGGTTTTCAAGTCCTGCTGACCTAGCAATACTGTTTTATTCGGAGACAAATGTTCGTGGACCTTAGGAATCAGTCTCCCCTTGGTGATCGATTTTAACAATTCCTTAATATGGGTTTAAGGAATCATATTATCCCACTTACATTAGTTCTGAGCTTCCTCTTACCTGTCATCTACAGAAATACCGTACTCTTCACTATTGCTGTGCGGGGGAGGATGCGCCGGGGGAGGAGGAAGCAGGTCTGCCCAGTTCATGCCACCCTGTTTTGGTACTTTGGGTGTTCGTGCCCCTTTCTTGTGCCCTTGACTCCCTTGAAAAGAAACAAGATGCAAGTCTTTTATTTCTAGCCTTTCCAATTTTTTCTATTATCCACAAGTTAATTATTTTCTCTAAAGATGATCTTCTAATTCATATAGGTATAGAGAGAGAAACACACTTTTCTTCATTAATTTTAAACAGAACTTTGCACAATAGAAGATGCAAAGCATTTCCAAGTTTAACTGCAAAATAAATACAAAATAGCAATAAAACCATAAATGAATTTTACAAGTCATATCATTAATAGTGATCTTCTTACAGCAATTAATTGCATTATGGATTATCATCTAAAACAAATGAGCTGTAGACATATTTTCTGAAGTGCCTTTCTATTATTTAATTGCTGAAACCTAAAATACAATATGATACAGATACGATCTATTAAAGTTCCACTGTTGCATTAAATCACTGAATATATATAATTTGTACTCGTCCATTGAAATGTTTTAGGTACAGTGAAATTACTAGTTTTCGTCAGAAAGGCAGGTGCAGATGAAAATTATTGCTGGAAGAGCTAATATAGCTAACAACAAAAGAAGCAGAAAAATGATTTTTAAAAAGAGATAGAAGTGTTTTCAGCTACTGTTTCTATAAAATTATGGCTTAGAGTAAAATGATGTTGCTTGGATATTCTTAGAAGTTCGAAATAGCCCAATTATTCAAATGCTCCAGTGTTCTGATTTTAGATTTGGCATATTCTTTAAACATAGGTAGCTGCACATTTTAGAGTATTCATTTTAAAATAACCTGGGTCAAAAGGTATTTTGGGATAAAATCATATTTATCCACCTCCTCCAATATGATACATTTTAGATTCTTATGTAAATTATAGACAATGAGTCTGTAATTTTTTCCATATGATCCCTTAAAATAAGGGAATTATCTTGGTCTTTTTTTTTTAAACTTCTCTGAAACAGCTCCAAGTTACATGGTGCATAAAACAAGTCTTAGTATATTCAACGAGCCTTGTTTTTTCAAAGTCACTTGAGAATTTTCAGTCAAATGGCAGTGTTTGTTGAGCCAGATGTTCTTGCACTGGTATGTTACTACACTAAGTGTGGGTTGAGGGACAGGCCGTTATGAATAAACTATGATTGTCAGGCCTCTGCTTGTGGGTCTCCATTCCATCTTCCTCCACTCAGTTGTCCTGTATTGGAACGGCTGTGCATGTGTTGTGGAGCTGACTGTACTCAGAGCTTTCCTCTTGATTTCTGGGCACGCATTTGCTGTAACAACTCCGTTCGTCCTGAGAGGCCTAACGTCACAAATCTCTCCTACACCTCGTTTACTTCCTTTGTTCTTTCCCCTAATTACCACCAGATTTCACATCTTCGTATCATTTTACCAAATATTAGAATAGCAAAGAATAAATAACAGCAGCACATCGCGATCTAGGTATCTAAGCTGAGGGATGGAGAAAATCAATTGAATACTGATAACCCAGAATCAGGGTTTTTTTTTTCCCATCAAGATATGATTTTCTCTCTAAATGGCTAAGAATTTAAAGATGAAATAGCATGAGATATCAAATATTAAAATACTTTCTATGCTTTTCCCAAGAATAGATCCTTGAAAATTTTCTCTTAATTCAGAGTTTCCTGACTTTAAAAAAGAAAAAAGTAACTTAATAAGATTTTAATTGTTAAAAAAAATTGAACAATGTATAGTAGAAGAAGAGTAGATCTAAAAAGGTAAAGAGCTATTTCTAAGATTTTTAATTCAAATAAAACAGTTTCAATCAGTGACAAAACATATGCTAGAAAATGCCACATCAGCATGCCTTCTTCAAGAGAACATGGTAAAATGCAAGTGCATATTCATTACAAAAGAGGGGTAGAGACACTTGGCCAAGGGCATCTAGCAACAACTTTAATCCAGTTGATGGGAAGTGGTATTTCTACTCTCTCCCAGAGAAACATTCTAGAGTCAAGATCAATTGGTTTTGCTCTCATCGTGGTGTGACTTGCCACATGTTAGTTCTAATAATGAACTGCTTTTAATTAGAAAAACAGGACTTAAATACCAGCAAGCTCCCATCTGCAGCCCCTATCAGGAAAACAGCTGGCAAACAGCTGTAGCAGCATGAAGACCACAGGGAAGAGGCCTCAGTGGGGCTTCTGAGACACTTACAGACTTAAGTTGCGAGTTTGCTTTATGACATTTTAGAGCAAGCACTGAGGGATAGTAGAGAGATTATAAACTGAGGTAGGTTTCTGTTGTTCCTAGGTCTCATAATATTGTCTCTAAAGCTTTTGATTTTGTTCAAGTGTACTCAAATTTTACATGTGTTTATAGTCTTGCTTCAAATGGTGACATATTTAGCAGATTAACTATATGTCAAACCTTTTTAGTTATATTTTGGCTGAGGGGGAAAAAAGAAGTTTCAACTGCGTTTAAAGATTAGTTCATGCTTCTGGCTTTACTAAAGCTCTTTAACAAAGAGGGAAATAGGATCCTCAGTCTTTGACCAAATAGAATGTAAAATGATTTAGTGAGTGGACAGTTTCTCAAATTGCTAAAACAAGACCCATACCGGGAAGATTCAAATTACATAAAGTGATCAGACATGTCATACACGTACATCAGTTCATTAGCATTCAATTTGCAAGCCTGGAATGTACCATCTTTTTAAAGGAGAAGTTGACTTTTTCTTTAGTTCCCCTCACTTACCAGATGTACTACTGCCCCGGTCTGAACTATTGTAGGATCCTCCTGTATTCTGGTCGTATGATTGGTTGTATGGGATAGTGGGAGGAATTGTGTCATTTGCTCGATAATCTAAATATTTCAGATGGAAAAAAATTAAAGAATTATTTTCTCTTTGGTGCCTTAATCATCTACCAACAATTAGGCTTTTAAAACATCATGTTGATCACTTGCTAAGATGTACGTAAGTGTTCAGGAGGAAAAATCAACAAAGATAAAGAACTTTAAACCTTTCTCTTTTGAGATTATAAAACAAATTCTTTGCATCATCTCCTTTACATGTACCAGACTAAACACAAGTATGAACGAATCATATGAGGGACTATTTCTTCTCTTTAAATATTGATACATCAGCTCAGGCGGAAATCAGATTTGCTTCACTTCTTTACTTTAAAAATATAGTAACAAAATAATTTTAACAAGAAAGTAGGAAAATATGTCTGCAAATCAAAAAAATAATTAAAATAAAACTGAAACATCTGCAAGGTTATATCTAATAAAAAATGTCCTCATGATAAGAAAAAAAGTATCCCAATCTCCCACAGAAATGCTTTGCTTACTTAGGCAAAGGTGAAAATCCAAATGACAAACTCACCACTGGAAAAGACTGAGTAATAATCTGTCAGTCTAGTTGCATTCCAGGGTCTTTATTATAGTCTGACATACCAAGTCTGTTTACAGGCAGCATAAACAATAAATCAGAGCTCTGAAATATTTGTGCAGCGACTGTCAGAGCTTTCCAAAATCCACAGTAAAGCCATATACTACAGAGGAATAATGGAACAATAGTTTGAATCCCCACTGTAAACTCTGTGATTGCAGAAACTGTCCTATTCATCTTTGTCAGCCTTTGTCATGAACATGTCTAAGAGTCTTAACAAATATTTATTGAATTGGCTTATTATACCAATCAAGGGTTTTTTTAAACTTGGAAAAAGCTAGATGACTGTACTGTTAAATAAAAACATATAACATTAACTTAATCAAATGAAATGTTCATCTTAAATTATCTTTTTGTAATCTCCAACTGTACTATTTTATTTTTTTAAAATATGGTCCCAACTCAAGCCTAAAGAAAATAAATCTATGTCTCTAATTATCTACAATAAAATATATCTTTTACTCGGACACTTGTACAAAATTGCTCCGATCTATTCAAATCAGAGCAATTCCTCTTTTCCTAGAGGTGTAACTTTGCAAATCATGTTATTAAAGTAATAGCCTGAAGGACTACAAAGAAATCAAATACCTATCTCTTCCAACTCACACATATTATAGTAGAGCAACATTCTCCTCAGCCCATAAAATGCTCTTCTGCTGCTACAAGTTCACACTAAACTGAATTTATTTTAGGTTCTATCCTGACAGACTTCAATCAGGTCAACCAAAGAAATTCAGGTTCTAAGATCACACATTGCGGTGGTCTTAGTAACCATCAGGTAGTAGATCTACAATAAAGTGAACCACTTCTCCAGTTTAAGTTTAACTTAATTATTTTTCTTCAGTTTGATATAAAAATGCCACTCATTTATATGACCATGTAGAAGCAATTATCTTCCATTCTCCAGTCGAAAGAATGAGATAGTCTATTTATTCAAAATGGGAGGTATTGTGACGGTGGTACATCTGCCTTATGAATAAAAGATTGTCTGTCCTAAGCAATCCCTCACCTACGATTAAATTTAAATTAATCTCAAAACCATTTGAAAATACTTATATATTATTATAAAATCAATTTTCCAAGGTTATTGTTGTGCTAATTAACTCTTTGACACTGGAAATTTTGAAACCAAAGAAATAAGAAAACCTTAATAACAAAAGAAAGATTCCACTTGCTGATCCTAGACAAGTTTCGGCATGCAGTACTGAAGGGCTAAGGATACCAATACAGAAAAAGATAAAGACAAAGCTCTTCACCTTTGTTCAATTTGTTTTGCTCCATGATGTTATACTGAATTGGTGCCACTTCTTGTTTCTGCTGTCCCGGTGGCTTCCAGTGCTTCTCGCCAGAGTCCCCGCTGCCATTGTTCATGTTGTTGCTGAGGTTTGACTGGATGAGCTGGGTGGTGGCATAAGGAGTGGGCTGCCCTGATGGATTGACAAAACGCCCATCCTTCAGATTTGGGCTATTGAAGGTTTTCATCTCATTGATTTTGTTACTAAGGTCCACATCACCATAAACAGTTGACTCAGGGAGCATCAGATTTGTTTGTTTGTTATCCAGTTGGTTGTTATAATTTGCTATACAATCAGCTATGTGCAATGGAGAGGAAAAGGAAAAAGTCATTCTGCATGGTTATTCGTTTTGAATTTTTTTGTATGTAGCTTGGTGAGTCACACTAGAATTGTTATGTACAGTAAAAATGGGCTTAAATAAGATCAATAAAAAAGGGCCAAGTATTCATATGTACTTTTTAAAAAAAAACAATTAAAAGTTGAGGGAATAAGAGAGGACACACAGAATTTATAAAGAGAGTAATTTTTAACTTCTGCTAGTGCTATGTAGTAATACATAATTTAAGACAATTTTCTTTTAACAACCTCATTAATAGAACTTCCACTGAAATAATACATACATGAATATATGTGCCAAATTTAAATTTTCTAGTCTTGAGTTCCTGAAATCTTTGATGCTACTAGTTAGCTGTAGCAGAACACAGCATGTAAGCTGAGAATCCAAAGGAGAAAACTCGGCTCTCAGATCAAAGAGGTTGAGATTCAACGTTTTATCAAGTTCCTCTATTCAAAAGATACGATGGACAGAGGTAGAGTGATAGTAAATAGTGCTCAAGAGAATTTCGTTAGTTCTTCTCTCGGTCATGTAGGATGATCATTATCAGAGAAGGATGTTATATAATCATTTTTTCGTGGTTTCATAATCACACCCTAAGACAATAATAATGACAATAACATTGACAAAATGAATCATGGTAACCAGGGTAATTTAATCAAATAAAGCCTGGAATAATATCTAATGTCTCCTATCTCAATTTCGCTCTAATTTTCCCTTCATTGAAATATTTGAGAATGAAATAATTTATATGGATATAGAAATATTTAAAGCCTGCAGTTAAAAATATTAAAATAGCAGAAAGAACTAAAATCATAATTTAAAATTAGGACTTTTTTAAATAAAAAAATTAGTTAAGTTACAATGTTAAAAATACCATTATTTTATTCATGTAGTTCATCATGACCAACATTAACAGATCATTTTGAGGACTGTTTTTCAACTGGATATTTTAAGAAATGATAAATTAACATGATTGTCACTAAAGATGTAAATATGAATATAATCTTAAGAAAAAATTGCAACTTCACTATTCTACAGAATTCAACTACTCCGCATTTCAACAATAAACCATCAGGGTGCAGGAATATTTAATTCATTTGGCCTCTAGTAATTCTTATTCCTAATTTCTAGGTATTAAGTTTTGTTTGAGAGTGGTTAAGAAATATTATTAAAGGTGATATGGCTTTGGCAATCTCATTTTTCTCCACCAATCTTTCTAAATGAGTGCTATTCAATAGAACTTTCTGAGATGAGGGACATGTTTTATTCTGCATTGTTCAATACAGTGGCCACTAGCCACATCTGACTACTGAGCACTTGATATGTGGCTAGTGCTGATGAAGAGCTGAATTTTAAGATGCATTTTATTTAATTTCAATTTAAATAGCCACTGGTAGCCTGAGGCTACCATGTCGGACAACACACCAATAAACATTAATTTAATTTGGCATCATTATTTTTTTTCTCTTTTATAGGACGCCGTATAGTCTTTTATTTACAATTTTGTGAGCATCTATCTGTCTGGGCAACTAGAATATGGACCTCTGGAGAACATGGACTTGAGCACATAGATATGTCACATCGATATTCATATCCAGCTGAGACTTGGGATTTGTTTTAGGGGTAGACTTACAGTTTGTGCTATGATTTGTCTTAATGGTGCAGAACATCTTTACTTAAATGCCATCTTCTATTTCCCTTTTCCTTAATTCCATGGGTTATTTTACTTCTACAGTCATTTCTTTTGATTCTTTATGATTCTTTTAATATTTCCCACATTGGAAATGTTGAGGGATGTTTTCTTTCGTTTTTTGTAAAAAGTCATTTGTAATTTTCAGCTTATTCGTTTAAATATTGCATACTCTACCTCCACACTTTACTGTCATGTTTTACCATGAAATTTTAGCAAAGTAATTTACTCACACATATTTCTGAACCAAGCCCACATAATACAAAATAAATGTATGTATACACACCTGCGAAAGATATATATATCTCTTGTATCCTCAGGATTTACTAGTATACTATAAAAATCTGATTTTGAATTTCATTTAATTTTCTTTATAATTTTTTGTTACTACTGTTGTACAATGATTATTATTACTACTGCTATTAAAGAATTTGGTTAATTCTAGCTATACATTTATTGATCTTTTGATCTGTTTTACTGCCCAAATCTTGAAAATAATAACTAAAAATTACAACTGCATACATTCTTATAAAAATGAATACTTACATAATTTCATTTTTCCTTATTTGCTATCTATTCTAGTTTACATTCTCCATTTTCCCATTGCACACATTTTGGTGGATGGTGAGATGTGGAGATATAGGGATGGAGAAAATACTTGAATCAGGCTAGTTTGCTAAATAATAGTCAGCATTTCATGAAAATATTGATCAAATTTTCCATTCCAATGTAGGGAGACAAAAAGAAATGTATCTCCTTAAAGCTAGTTCCTAACAATGCTCGTACATATCAAGCTGGCTCTGTGTCTCTAACCTGGGCGACTATAAGTAGTCAGGTTGCTATCACTGTTTCCATTGCCGGCTGCACAGCAATTGATGGAGCAGTCATTGTGGTTGTTGCCAGTATTAGGCCACGTGTCTGCCAGCCATGGCTGCGTGGCAGGTTCACTGATGTTGAGAAGTCCTGGCCTAAAGAAAAGAATATATAAAAGTCAATGTTATATAGATAGCAAATAATATTTCCTATACAGAATTCCAATAAACTCTTCATCTCATTATTCTCACAAATAATTGAGTCAACTATGCTGAACGATATTATTATTACTTTTATTTTACAGACAAGACAACTGTAATGTACTGTTCTGGGATGGGCCGCAGCTTATATAGCCATGACTTTGTAAACTGGCAGAGTTGTGCTTCAGACCTAAAATAATGTACATTTTGCAATGCTCTCCTCCTCCTTTAGTCACAATGACTAACAATCAAACATGGAATCTAAAAATATGGATACATATATGTTTTAGTGTTTTAGTAGCTTAAAGAGTACCATAGTTAAGACAATTTGCATTTATTCATTTTTGACCCATTAAAAAATAATGATTCAGGACTGGCCCAGTAGCATAGTGGTTAACTTCACGTGCTCCACTTCAGTGGCCTGGGGTTCACAAGTTCAGATCCTGGGTGCAGACCTACACACTGTTCATCAAGCCATGCTTGGCAGTGTCCCACGTACAAATTAGAGGAAGATAGGCAACAGATATTAGCTCAGGGCCAATCTTCCTCACCAAGAAAATAAATTATTTAATTTAAAAAAATTTTAAAATAATGATTCTTCTCATAACTTCATTTAAAAAATGGAACAAGCTCCTTTTCTTAGACAATGGATCCTTCACAGTAAGCACATTTGCATATTTTTCTTCAAAACTGTTTCAGAAATAGTGAGTTTGGGACTCTGTGACATTTTGCAAAGTCTCATCAGTGTTTCAGTGCACAGTTCCGTAAGCTTGTCAACATTTTCTGATGGTGACAATGTAAAATGCCACAAATCCCTACATAAACAAAGGAAAGCTACTGAATTAAATCTGGTAAAACAAAGATGTCCACTATAAGAAATATTAGCGTTCATGTTTTTTTTGGCACAACAGATGTTAATCCTCTTTCACTGTGAGTTGGGAATGCAAAGCACATCAGCAGTTATTAATGAGAGCCCTGAACCGCCAGTGCCAGAAACGCAGACTGGAGTCCAAGGACGGCATTCCTGATGTTCTTTTCCAACATTGACTCCATTTGATAATTCAGCAAAAGTGGTGATGATGCATGATGTGCTGTCAGATCCACAATAAACAGACTGGCACTACAGATTCTGCAGAGATTTTCTTTATGCTTTCACTTTCTTTGTTAAAGTGCAACACCGTGCTTCTCATTTACCTGGGAAGCAAGAACCTGACACTTCATTCTCCATGGTTCCTACTCTGACACATAGATAGTCAACTGAGGAAACTTACCATGCAAATGATGGCTATTTGAGGAATAATTCACTTCAAATGAAGAATATGGATTTATAATTTATATATCTATAACATATATATATATACGTAATAAAAATGAATATTTACTCTTTGCTTACAGAGTGTGAGGTGTTGTTCTGAGCTCTTGACATGTATTAACTCATCTAATTCTTACCACAATTCTACGAAGTAGTTACTATTATTATCCCAGTTTTACAGATGAGGAAACTGAGACACCTGAGAGACGTTAAGAAACTTGTGAATGGTTATACAAAGTGACTGAGTGGCAGAGCTAGGATTCAAATCCACATAGTCTGCCTCTAGAATCCACACTCTAATCCAACATACTATAAACACATATGCTGGAGAGTGCTGAAATTTCCTAAAGCCCTCAAACATTAATAGAAGGAAGGGTGGGAAAATGCCTGAAGACTTGGAATTCAGAATAACACTGTTAAAACGGAGCCAACTTACTATTAAAATTGTTGATAAAAACATGCTTTGAAGAGCAATGTTGCTGAATTGTTGAAATTTAAAACATTTAAATGTAAGCTGTATCACAGATATCTGGAGACTTTGAAATAGATGTTGGTTATAGAAATTCTGCATCTAGTAATCTTTAGCTTTCCTTATTTTCTTTTCTCTTGAACTGAAATCAAGTGTGTTATCATATTAGAAGTTATTAAAAATAAATCTCCATATTTGCCACTGTAGAGATATTATGGGATGTTTGAAGTATGTGTCAAGTGGAAATTTTCCACAGCCTGACTTACATGTTTCAATAGGAATTGACGATATTTTTATGCTACTATGATTCCCTCAGAAAAACACTTTTAAAGTGAATGTTTTGATATCCTCATAGGCTGAAAGAACTTTTCATATGTATGGGTGATTTCCAACAGGAAGTAGGATTAACAATTCACATCCTAGCTTTTAGTTTAGACTTGTGTTTGGAATGCTAATTATTGAGAGAAGAAAGTGAGCCACAATTACTGGCCCATAATGAATCTTAAAATGCCATGTGTATATTTCAGAGGTCTCTGAGGAAGTCAAGGTCATATGCAGCTACTCTGAGAAGGGTGTTAGGGTCTTTTTAAACTAATAATCTCACAAGTTATATTTATACATTTAAGATGATCCAGTGTGTGTAAGATAGATTTAGCTGCTCAATAACAAGAAATGAAACAGGAACAAAATACAATGCCGGTTACAGTGATTAATATGTGTCTAAAATATTATATAATGTTATCATATGATATATATGTATTACCATATATTAGTTGTTATATTTTCATGCTAATACATCTGAGTTTGCTTATTTCTTCCTTGTCTTCAAAAAGACGATATTATCAGGAAAAGGAAGACAGTAGGACTCGCAAAAACCAAATTTATCTTCCAGTTTATATTAAGGAGATAGATTTGTGTCACAACGGAAAAGAGGACAAATGCACGTAAGAAATTATCTGGCAATTACTTTCAATTTCTCTGCTTCTCTTTCTCCAGATATTCCAATCACTCACTCCAATAAAAATAATCCATTTGAACTCCTAAACCACCAGATACAATACTAGAAGGGCCAGGGGCTGGGAAAATGGTGAGCGGGACTGGCAGTAAGGGTTGCCCATAGGCTGCTTTCTCTTTCCATTGAGAGCATCAAAAAGTTCTGAAGCCCAGGAAGAAGTGAGGGATAGATCTAACAGTCACCAGTTATCTTAAAGAGAAGCAAAGCCTGAGCCCTGTTTCTTTCTCCCTGCCACGCCAGGAAATGTGGTATTGGCATTCTCCACCTGGTTAGTCTCACATTCCTAGTCCTTTCTTCAGGCTTTCTCTGCTGTTTCCTGTTTTATGCTGTGGTTTAGATGTTAAGTAGGTCTTTTGGAAGAGGTGATTGGGACGTTTGAGGTAAGGAAAACAAATGAATAGGAGCAGCCACTTCACATTTCCATGACCCTCCCCTGGATCACATGGCAAGTCCTTTGCCCTTTTCCATTTGGGAAGGCCTCTTTCCTGACCACAATCCCTTTTCTGGGAATAGCTAAATGTACAATTTTGAGAACTAGAAGAGATTTTCAGCTCAAGCTTCTCCTTTGTTAGAGGGAAGAAAACCTCCAGTCCCAAAAATTTTCTCTAAAGTCATCAGGAACAGAACTCAGGTCTTCTGACATTCATTTATTCAACACCTCAGGCATTCCTTCCTTCCTTAGATACTTATTGATGATATCTTTCGAAGAACCGTAATCCATGTATTGAAAGTACTGATGTAATTCAATAAATTACATTAATCAAATTTCAAAAAATTTATGCATTTAATTATTGATTAATAAATCACGTAGCCTCTATACTCCAGGATCTCACATTCTATTGTGAGAGACAACCATACAAGCCAGGAGTTGGCAAACTATTTCTGCAAAGGATCAGATAGGAACCATTTTAGGTTTTGCAGGCCGTATATTTTATGTCACAACTACTCGACAATGCCACTGTGGCCGGAAAGCAGTCATAGACAATATGTAAACAAATGAGTCTGGCTGTATTATAAAACTTTGTTTATGAAAACAGGTGGCAGACTGGATTTGGCCCAAGAGTCATAATTTGCTGACACCTGAAATAAACAAAAGATAATCATATTACCTCACATTAGGTGCTTAATTGTGACATATACACAGCACAAAGAGTTCGTGGAGGATGCAGCGGGTGAACTTCAGCAAACTGATAAGGGGAAGGGGCACACACATTTTGACTGATGCAATAAGGACAAAGATAATGCAATATTGGCAAATGGCAGGTGGGCTGACACAGTGGGTTGTAGGGTGTGGCACAAGGAGGTGTGAAGTGGGCCTACAAAGCCACTAGAGATTGTAGGCTTCACAAGCTAAGCTGAATGTGGACTTGATATTCTAAACATGGTGGGTTCTATTGAAAATGGCATCTTCAGCAGCTCAGAGATGTGATCAACTTGCATTTTGAAATATTATTGTCACTCCAATGGGCAACAGGAATTAACAAGAAGTAGTGCTAATGAAGGTAGATAAAGGTAAGACTACTGGGAGCTTTCATAATAGATTATGCAAATGAGAACAAGTGCTGAAATGAAACCATATAGTGATAGTGGGTGGATAAAAGGTAGGATTAACAAAATGCAGTAATGGATGAAGGAAAGAGGATGCCTGGAACATTTTGACTCAGGTGTCATTGACCAAATGAGGTAGGAGGTCCAGTGAGGGCTCACGGAGTCTGAAATGCCTGAGGGAAACGAGTGTTTAAGGGATGGACATGAAAGAAGTGAATGCAGGTTTGGTTCACTGCTCATTCTTTCACTACATTGGATCATAGAACACACACGTGTACACAAATACACACACACATACATGGCTAGGAAATGAGACCTCTTCCTAATGCACTCCTGATTCTACTTTTCCTGCTCTGTTTTTTCTATGGCACACATCAGCTGCTGATACTACAGGGTTGACTTGTTTTTAATGTTTATTATTTATCTTCTATCTCCTCCACTAAATGTAAGGTTCACAAGGACAGGAATTTTTATTGACTTCGCTCACTGATGCATCCCAAGCAACTAGAACAGTGCCTGTCACATGGCAGATATTCAGTCAATGTGTTTGATGAAGAAATAAATTTAAAATTGTGCATATAACTGTCACTTTGAGCACTGACTCTAAGATCTATATTTAACTGTTGCCTCTATAACATTGCAGCATCTTTTGTCATTTAATTTGGTAAAAAGATCATTTTTCTTTGGTATTTGAAATAAATCAGTTTCACTGCTGTTCTATTTTTAAATTTAAAAGGTTAATTCTCTGTGGTGGTATAGCAAGCTTTCCAAATGGATAGATAGTTCAGGAACTTTGTAATTTTTCAGTCCTGCCATAGAAACTAGCATTTAGTACCTATGGATTCCTGCCATTATTTCCTCTTTGAAAATTTGGTCTATCTAGGTTGTAAATTCCTTTACAGTAGGAATCAGACTTATAATAAGAGTGTGTGTGTGTGTGAGTGTGTGTGTGAGAGAGAGACAGAGGGCATCTGTGCACGCACAGAGGCTAGTGCAGAACATATAGAAGATGCTCAATAAGTACTTTCATATGCGTTGATGAATGACAAAGCTGAAGTCTGCAGTCATGAATATACACATGTAGAAAGGTGGTTATATAATCAGGCATTGCAGATTTATCCACGAGAGAATGTTCTTATGCCAAAGGCAGTTTCATGAATACCTGGGCTATGATTTAGATGGAATTCCCCTGGATGCAAAAACATGCCCTGGTTTAATTTCTAAATCAAATGGATTTATTCTTTATGAAGACCTCCCTAGTTTTTGGGTCTTTCAGTGGCTGGCTTTGTTTCCCAGGTGTGAAAACAGGAAGCTAGCAGCAGGCAGTACCCAGGAAATAATGATTAGTGTATATTGCCAAATTTGTACACCACTGGCTAAAGGGGGTCAATATATTTTTTTAATCACTCTTTGTCTTATAATAAACTCATAATTTTGTCATCAGATGGTATGTTCCTCAGATTCAGCAATAATATCTTATTCATTTTTGTCTTTTTCAGTAGCAACCACATTATCCTGTACAAAGTAGGGCACTCAATAAGTGAATTGAATTTGAATTATAAAATGGTTTTGTTTGAAAGATTTTTTTTTCTTACGCTTTAAGCTAGATGTTACTGTTTCTGAAAAGAAGAATCATCGTATTTCAGAAAATCCTAAAGCTTGGCTCATGTAACTTATACATTATTTCAACCCTGTTAAGCTGCCTGTCACATCAATTTGTGATTTCTCTGTGAATATATTAAAGATCACTGAATAATAATTACAAAAAAATCATAAATATAAGATTGAGGTTCATTTTAATTAGAAGAAAAAAAGCTCTGGGTTAACAAGCTACCTAGATTTCTTCTTTCACTTCAATGTACTTCCCTGCAAATGGGGAGCCTGAACTATTTTGAATTCATAACAAGAATAAACAAATAAACATAACCTACAACAGCTTATGAGCAAATGCTGTGTTCAGCAGGTCTTCAAAAGAACGCTTTTCCTTTGATATTATCTGTTAACTAACTATATTTCTTAATCTTCATAAATGCCATCGCTTAATTACTTTAACTCCTTTTAACCATGTGCTAAATCTTCAAGTCTATCTTTCCCGGTTAAACTGCTCCCTCTGGTGTTCACTGACTAAGATGCAACAGCTCCCATCGATTGCATTTGTGTGTAAATAAGCTTGGTTCCCAGCACAGCAGAATGGAGTATTTCTAAAAGATTTGAACAGATTTTCACATTTAAGTTAAACCTTTTAAGCAAAGAAAGTGATGTCATCGAGGAAGAAAAGAAGAAATAGCTGGAATTTCCTTTAGGATCTACAAAACAAGCAAGATAATTACCTCCCTCCGCTGCTCGCAGCTTCGCCTCCTCTCTGATAAGTTACTAGAATGTTACCAAAAACAAGGAACAATTAATAGACATGTTTATGCTGACAGACCAAAAGCTATTACATTCATGAGCATCTTTCTAAAATGAAACGCTTTCTCCCTTTCTACTCAGAAGCATTATAAAAATCATCACAGAAAACAGATTTATGATTCAACTAGTATTTTTTAAAAAATTATACATAATTAAATATGTTACTCTTATTTTCTTAATGTGCCAACAAGGTTGAGAACTAAGCCAAAGCAAAACTTTAGTACACTCCTATTAAATATAACTATTATACATTTGTACATTCCCATAGATTTCTATTTTGAATTTATGATTAGATCATATAATTTCATGATTTTATATAAATGGAATCTTAAATTTGGAAAAAGAAAAACCCTACTAGACTATTTTCCCAGAAGTATGAGTACCAGTAAGACAAAGATAAATGTTAAAATAAACCTTCCCTCTCTCCACACACAAAGATGTATGCCAAGCTGTGACTATTAATTAATGCAAACTATTCGTTATTGTGGCTTGTAGAAACCCCTCTCATTATATTTTCATCAGGCATGTATATATAGAGAAAATATATTTTAATGTTCTTGAAAGCATTCTCAGCTTAATAAATTAAAAGCTGAGATTAAAAAATTTAGCCATAACAACAACAAAAAAAGATTTGTACATAGTTAGGCAAGGGGTTAAGAAGATTAGTTTCTCTGTAAATGCAGACACATTTTCTAAGAAAAAATGTGTATCTAAAAGCTGCCAAATTCTGCTACTTAGAAGAACTCCAAACTGGGAGTCTGTTAAGGAGAGATAACTGCTCCCAGTGATTACAATAACTGGATTAAAACCAAGAAGCAAGACTACAGGTACATCTTGTACTCAAGGTGATGTGAAAGAAGACGACACACTTTCAAAGAAACTGAATAGAACAGAATATTACGATTCCGACTTGGGGAAAATGAAAAGTTTTATCTTTCACATGGGCTGGGTATTTTGGTTACCTTTAAGGATGTTGATTCTATGGACAGAGAATGGCAAGGGAGAGAAATTTTTGTTGGAAAAACTGCAAGCTTAAATTAAGGAAAAAAATGCACTGCCAAGTACAAAATAATCAATAAGATCATTAGCATGTTAAATCATGCTGAGGGTAGAAACAGTGTGTCTATTGAATGAAACACATGCAAACAAGGCTAAGATGCAACGTGGAGTCATGAATAAGTAACTGCATTAAATGGATGAAAAGCAACACCAACCACTTCTACTGCAAATGCATGCCTGACATGGGTCAATGAAGTATTGTATTCCATTTTAAGTTCTTTCCCCCAACTTACTGCAGGAAATGAAATAAAAACAGAAACACAATAGTACAACACATGCCAAACTAACAAAGGAAAGGAGGAGGGTGCAAATATATACCTGTTGGTGTGAAGGTAAAAGACGGGACTGAAAAATCAAAACAAAATATAAACCAGTTATTAAGCTGAAGAGAGAAAGGGAACATATCACATTAGTATAAATCAAGCAGACAGCGGAACATAAAACAAATGTAAATAACTAAGCCAGGAGCTCTGACCCTCTGATAGAGGAATAAAACCAAATCCGAGGTTTAAAAAAGGAGCTTGTCTCTACAGGTACTATTTTGAAGTGTCTGACATTTGAGTAGGGAGGGGAATTGGGCTGGGTTAGCCTGTGAATGACCCTGCATTTAGTAACATAGATTTGGCTCATGGCTTTAGTACAAACAGAAATCCTCTACTATTAATCATTTCCAAACACTGAGTGATGGATTCTTAAACAAGTATTATCAGGGTTCTGCTTGAACCTTATCTAGAAATCTGGAAGTGAATGCTCATTAAAGTGGACTAATAGGTGCACTTAAGTGTTTATCATTAAAAGAGATGGAGACAGAGAGAGAGGGAAGGAGAGAGAAAGACTTAAGAAAAGAAGAAGAAAAAAGAGAGAGAAAAAGAAATAAAGAAAGGAAGAAAGAAGGAGGGAGGGAGGGAGGACGGAAGGAAGGACAGAAGAAAGGAAGGAAGGAAGGAGGAAAGGAGAGAAGAAAGAACTGGAACAAAGAGAACCATAGAATTGAACTGTTTCACTGATAAGAAATGCCGGACACTTTATCATATAAAGTATAATGCTGTATTTTTATCATCATAGAAATTTGTGAATGGACAGAAAAAAAATGGGGCATTTTAGCCTTTAGTTTCTCTATTATAGTTTATATTTAGCAGCTTTCTAGGAGTAGGCTGAGCTTTTTTTTTTAATGCCACACTAGAAGCTAAACAATGAACAATAACACCCTCTGAAAACCTTCACTCTCTCTGCAGTTATAAATCTTAATCTAATCAATAATGCCTGAAATTGAACTGCAGACTCAAAAGTAGCAGCCTCGCCTCCCCCACTTTCCCTCTCTTCTGCCATTGCTGGGTGTTGGATAACACCAGAACTATTTCCACGTCACTTCAGAGGGAGGAGGCTGCCTTATTTTCCAAGCTCCTCAAGTTAATTGAAAGTAAACACTGCCCTGGGAAGGAAGCAAGGAAATCTACGTTACTCCCTTGAAGACTGAAGTTTGCTTTTAAAAAATCCTTAATACACACAAACTAGAATATTGATTACTTATTGTGCATCGAAAACCTGCCAAAACTGTATTTTCCACTTCACATTTGACTGTCTCTAAGAAATTTACTTTAGGATTACAGCATTTGGGGTTGTAAACAGGAATGCAGTAGCATCCTTTACAACTGTCACTTCTTACCAAACCATTTTATCTCTGAGCACACTAGAAAGAACAAAAACAGAAGCCCCAATGCTGTGTACCTAATTTACACACTGGCCTTCGTTGGTAGCACAGCAGTCCCTGTGTTGAGAATTCTATTGTGTTTTCATTCACTCAGATCTTTTCAGAGAGTCAATGTGATTTAGCTACAATCAAAAATTCAGAGCCATAGTAACAAGTCTTCATAAAAAAAGTAAAAAGGTACATTTGGAAGTACAGCTATTCAAGCAAGAATGGAGGGCCTGAACATTAATTTGCAACCACAAGGACATAGGGAAAATATGAAAGGGCCTTGTCAGTACTCCTAGCTAACTGCTAACCCCAGTTTGAGGAATTAAAGAAGAGATGAAAAGAAGTCAGTCTAAATGAAATTTTTACAGCTCGCATAGCAAAGTACAACTTAATTCTCAAAGCTTCCAACAAAAGAGTAATAAACTCTGTTTACCCACTGCCGCTGGTGCACTGTGTGAATGCACATGGACAAAGGGTACTGAGTGTTCTAGCAGAGGGCACATCTACGGATAAATGGAGGGGGAAGTGTTAAAAATGCTCACTATTACCCAAAGTCACACTCTGGTTTGATGGTTTATAGGTCAATAGGCTCTTTTACATTTATTTCTTAAAAATATTTCACTTCCTTTTTGCTTATAATTATCAGCATTGTTTTTGGCACAGACAATTTAAGGTTTCAGGAATCACTTCTTTTAATTGCACAGAAAAAGAATTATGAAAAAGTGCCGACGAGGCAAAGTGAGAAAAGCGGAATCGAATGCTCACCAATTACATTTGTAATTATGTTCTATGATTTCTGCTCAAACGCAAGCTAGTTAAAGGGACAATGATATTAGTTTAATAGATTTTGCAGAAAGAGCACATAGCATTTGTCAGCATGCTTAAAGTACATTAGTAAAGGAAAAGAGACATTTCAGAAAGGAACAGGGTTTCGTGTCACATATTTAGATTTCAAGACAATACAGAGCATCAAATTGTTTTAACCACACGGCTACTGCACTTCATCACAATGAGAAATACAGGATTCCCGGAGAATTCAAGAAGCTCTACATCTATATGTTAATTAGTCACTTTTCCTCATTAAATCAGATTTCAAAACACAACCCCCAACACCCTGCCCTTTCTCCGCTCCAGGACACACAGACACCCGCAAACCCCTTCTCTGCATTGTTTGTCAGTCAAAGGTTTTATGTGGTCACACATGTGCCTGACTTTGTTCTACTTTGTATACATAATGAGCACTGGCTCTCTTTGCAGTAACCTTCAAGCCCTCTTTTTCCATTTCACAGGGAGGGATACCGACATTTTGCTTCATCTCTAGATAGGACACATATCTGAAAAAAACATATTTAAGGAGGATAATACCAAGGCAAATGTATGTATATGAAGAGATTATGGCAGAGCCACAGGCCGGAGGCACACTGATTTATTTTTACAGTATGGGTGATGAATTTGTGTTGACTCTTTCTTTCCAAGACCCCTTGTGACCTAGAGTATAAATATTTTAGACTGCTGTCCCAGACTGTTTATAAGTGTATAGGGGCATTGGAGAGAACTTTTCATTGAGAAAAGTTGTAACTACCACTAAAAATTCTGACCTTTCCATATAATTGACCAGAGAAATGAGTTGGCCAAGACATGCAGGAAATGTTCACTTAGGAAATATGTAGAGAATCTTTTTTTTACAAAAGTGGTGATGGTGGGGGCGGGAATGTGTCTTTTGGTAATTCTCTCTCAATTTGCTTTGCGGCAAAATAAAAGTGTTGTCTCACACTAAAGCATAGGCCCTATAACTAAGATGAATGTATAATTTGTCATCCAAACCAAGACAATTCTGAGAGCAAAAAGGAGCACTATAAATAATTTAGTTGAACTAAAGACATAAATTGGGACTGCCCTCTGAAAATTGGCTCTTACAGCTACCCTACCAATAGCTCAGACCTGAGGCCCAGAGTTGATGAAGATATTTGTCGGGGGAGGGGCACTATCCGTCTGACATTGTTAATAATCTCCTCAGAGAGTAAAAAATACAAATCACCAATCTACAGACTTTGAGGACATGTGGCAAAGGGGTCTGTGAAATACCTTGACATATTCAGTTTATCCAGAAAATTGTAAATAATGGCAGCCAAGTAAACTTTCTTTTCTAAAACTGTAAACACATTTCTAACAACATCACCACCACTAATTAACAGCATATACATATTCAACTCTGCAAATTTAAATATAGCAATAAAAAAGTACTACATCTCATCTCTCTGCAAACTGAAGCACGTCAGTCATGCATTCCATATTCAGTAAGAAATGATTATTTTATAAATAGTCAGAAATAATCATTAAAATAATTTTATAAAGAATTTCTTTCACTTCACAAAGGGCAAAATGCTCCCTTTAAAGCTGTGTGAGACAGTTGAAAGCTTGTATTTATAATTCCTGTCACAAGGAGATTAAAGTAATAAAGTAATTCCCAAGAGAACAAGGGAATAGTATAACAATCAAGTGTAGACCTACCTTGGTAAAATATATTTTAAAGGAACTGGGCCTGAAAGCGATAAGCCTATTTGTAACACTGCTACTCAAAAGGAGTTAATAGGAAGATATCACAATAATATAAAAGTACTTTTGAAAATGTTTATATATTAAAATAATTTAATATAGGATATATATGATCACAAATAATTTGGAGTCACAGAGTAAAATCAAGAGTTATGGGAACATGTTAAAATAAGAAAAACTCGGGTAAGTTAATACCTTTTCTGATACCCGCATAAGTACTCGTCAGCCCATTTCTCTTCTTCCTGTGTCGATAGAGCCAGATGCTGAAGACCATGAGGATGATCCAACAGGCGGCCCCAATTCCTGCGATGAACGCTGGCTGCTTCACGACATCTGAGATCTGCTGAGCAAGGCTGACCTGGTCCTCAGGTGACACGGGGTTCCCATGAGAATCTGAAAAGCCATATTTTGATTAATTTGAGTTTAAAACTCAATGAGATAATGGATTCATACTTATGTAATATAAAATAATTGTCACTCTTTTGTTAATTTTTGGACCATGAGTTCTGTTTTTCATTCTGCAACATCCACCATTGCTAATTAAAATAGTTCATGAGATTTTTCAGCAAAATTATATTCACTTTATTTATTTTAACTCAAATTATTTATTTATTTAAAATAAATATGATATAAAAAATTCATGGAATATATTTAATGAATGAATGAAAGGAAAGTATAATAATAAGGGGTACCAAATAAATATGTATAGAAAAGATACAAACTTTCTCAGACTTCTAAAGGAATCCTCAATTATATGTTCTAAAAAGGGTAGAAAATAAAATTTTATTTCCTTTATAAGGTATATATTGAAAAAGAAAATGTGCGTGTGTGTGTGTGTATTCTTTTTCCCCCCCAACCCCCAAATATATTCTGGGACTCTTAACTGCCTTAGAAGCACATGATTTGAACCTATGTTCAGAAGGGTCTATAAAATTCAGGATCATTAAAAACCAAAGAAAAATTAAGATAATGTTACCATTGAAAGAACTATGAATAAACTTTCTTTTAAAACAATAACTGTGGCCAGTAATAGATATAAGAACATTAAATATGAACAAGAATTATCAACTGTTATGAACAGTCAAAAAGGCTTATGTTTTCTGTTAGCTATTTTGATTCAAGAATTAAAAATTGATGGAATTTAAGGCTATTAAAATGCACTTATTTTACATCTATGTTTAAACCTACTGAGACATTCATTTTTCAAGCCCACCATTTCATCAGTTCACATAGAGCGGTCTGCAAAGTCTGTAGAAAACTGGAAGCTGTTCCCTGTCACCAAAGCAACATCTTACTTTGCTGGCACTGAGTGAGGGCAATGCTGAGGATGCCCAGTGGGCAGAATTCCCATCAATGTCTGTAGTTTTAGTGTTCTTCCCCCACCACATCTGGTGAAACAAGCAGTGGTTTGCCCATTTCATTAGGATTGGTGCTTTCTTACAATCATTAAATCATTTGATTCCAAAAATGTCCTGCTAATACAAGCTGATTTAAAATAGAAACACTTATTCCAGTCCAAATATCATTTTTATTTCCAGAAAAATAATTGGTATCACTCATTATGTATTAATAATATTTCTCAAGCTGAAAACATTCTTACAGATTATATTTTCCTATTAGATGATACTGCATCCTGATAAGACACTGGTAGGAAAAATAAGCAGCATTCAATGGCTAAGGAAACAGCCTTAGGAAAATAGCACCCCTTTCTAAGTGAAATGGCTAAGTTGCTACTCATGTTTTGTGTGTGTGTTTTTTTATTTGCTTTTTTCTTGAACAGAATTCCAGGTTTCTTTATATGGAGGGTCAAGGCTGAAAGATCTATTTTCACAGGCAATCGCAGTCACCTGCCTTCAACTGTTTGTTGACTGAAAGTTTTATTTCATGTTCCAGACCCTTTTATCTATGGTTATCCTAAGAGCGCTTCATCCTCTGAAAGTTCACCAAGCAGACATATTCTTTTTATTCCTAATACATCCTTTGTACGTGCTAGGTTTATAGATTTCATGGCTATTTGTGCAAGGTTAAGTTGGGTAGCTTCAGATTTTATGGAGACAGCCAAGAGACGCTCCATGCAAGGGACCAGATGGGCTTAACAGAATAAAGTGTGGTGTGACTAATGAATAAAATAGCCACTCCATATCTCAGTCTTTGTCTCACTGCAGCTGAGTCTATATTAAGATATGGAAAACTGGAACACATTTATAATTCCAAGAAAACTAATTTGACCCTTAAATCCCATGATTTAAATCTTAAATAAATAAAATTACACATGGTCCTTTTTCCAATTTTTCTTTGAAAACCTAGACTAAAAGTCATATGTTATAAAAATAGGTAAAGGACACCAACAATGTATAGGGTCATCCCAATGTAACTTATAATTTCAACTGTAATAAGTTAATACTGACATTTCACAAAACTGGGAACTATTTGAGTAAAAAGATCTATATTGAGACTGTTTTCCCCCATAGCTTACATAACATTGTAACAGATGCATCAAGCAATTTTTTTAGTTTCCTGTATTGCTTGGAATTTTGTAATAAATGAACCAGAAATAACCATGAAGCTATTTTTGCTTAAAAGGTGTGTACATAATCACTGTTTTAAAATGTGCTTAATGTGAAAGATAATCCAAAAATCAAATTCTGGCTCGTGGCTGTGGTAGAGACAGCAAGCTCTTAGTAAAAGTTTGAATAGAGTTTTCCACAACATAGAGTTGTTGGAAAGTAGCTCCCTAGCCAGTGACTTCATTGTCCCGTGTTTCCATTTATCTATTTGGAATCAGATGACTGAGTTCTGGGCATGGGTGATGTACACCATTTGCAGACCTGTACCATTTAACCCTTCCACACTTTGTGTTTCTTTTCTTCCTTTCTGCTGGCCCAGGGTCAACCTTGGAAGCCCCACGTTAAAGAGCATAAACTTCATCAGCCCATGACCCTCCATATCTACATGGAACAGGGTCCCACCTACAAGCAATGGACTTCAGGTGGACTTTATGATTGTATTATACAACAGAGATTCTGCAAATGTATCTGTTACAGCATCTAGAATTTTCTCAATGGAACATCAATAACGGTTTCCAAATAGAATGCAAAATCCCTTATGTATAGTAACAAAATTTATTCAAAGCCAAATGTTTCCTAATTTTGTTTTGAAGTAATTTCTAGGATGTCATCAGTGTTATCAACGTGCCAAGTACTGTGTATTTATTTGTGAAGTATAAAGATTCACGTATCTGATTATTTTTTGTAATTTAGCAACTGACATAAAATACTACTAACGTTTAACTTCTGAACTAAAAGGAATAAACACAAAGTTGACCATATACTTCTCAGCATCTTTCATAGTTTAAACGTTGCCTGTTATCTGACCTTTTCCCTCCTTTTCCATCCATAATTGTATTTCTTGCCGTTTCTCTCGTTTGTTTTAGATTTTACTGGTAACCACTTGCTAATCTGTATTTTATGTTCATGCCACATTGCTTGTAGCGATGAGCGCTTGGCCCTGCTTTTGTGTTGGTAACAAATAACTATGGTAATAAAGTCTTCTCTGTCTTTTTATTTTTTTAATTCATCCAACCACTTTTGAAGCACACATTGTACTTAACATTCTAAGTGATTAGCATATAACCATATTCCAATGCTCTCTGACATCTCAGTCTATCTTTTGTTATAAAAAAACAATTGCAATTTTAAATAGACACAAAAATGATGACTATAAATTGCGTATCGCTGCAAATTTCCAAAACCTAGTTTAAGTTTTGCACGGAAGTGTGTTTTTTTTTTTTTTTTAAATCCAAGCAACCGTAAGTTCCATGAAGGTGCAGACTGTGTCTTTCTTGTTCACTGAGGTATCCTTGCTGCTCAATTAATAGTATTCATTGAATAGAGGAAAAGAATTCAACAAGACAGGAGTAGGATGACACTGAAACTTGGCACCTTTTGCTTGAAATATCGTTTAAAATGTGTGCTTTTTATTCACGGTCCATTCAACTTGCAATGATGGCTCCACTACATGCAAAAACACAAAAGCAGGGCCAAGCGCTCATTGGTACACTCTCAAACCAGATCCGTCCTGCACTGACCTAACTGGATGAACTGTGGCTCGCTCTTCACCCCAGCCCCAGCCCCAGTGCTGGCTGCCACCTCTACGCTGTATCGGATCCCTGGAACCAGGGAGGGAATGACCACAGAAAACGTGGAACCGTCCACGGTCTTGTTTATGTGGTATCGAGTTTCATTGCCAAGACACCAGACCTGTAAGAAGAGCACAACAAATGGGAAGCTGGTAAATGCTGCAAGTTAATACAAAGATCAACATAGCATATCATGGTTTTAAACCTAGACAGAGTTCAGATCTATCATGAACTTAATATAGGAAGTTTCAGAAGTCATTTTTCCCTCAGATCTAGTTCTGAGAAGACTCTTTCAGGCAAACCTAGTGTTAGTAGTGCAGGAGTGCCCCCTTATCTGCACGGGATACCATCCAAGACCTCCGGTGGATGCCTGAAACCATGGATAGTATTGAACCCTATATATACTATATGTTTTCCTATACATACGTATTTGAGGTGTGACAGCAAAACTAGCTCACATTTCTTTTTCCTTCTTCAAAATTTCCCAGATAGAAGATTCGCTCTCACCGTAGATCTTAGCAACCTCAGTATACTATTTTTTTTTTTTTTCTTATTAAGTCGAGCACTTTCACCTTTTCACTGAAAGGAAGTACGTTACGGCTTCTTTTTGGCGTATCCAAATTGCCAGCATCACTACTCTTGTGCTTTAGGGGCCATTATTAAGTACAACAAGGGTTATTGAACACAAGCACGGTGATTCCATATGACAGTTGATCTGATAATCCAGACGGCTACTAAGTGACTAACGGGGTGGGGGGTGGATAGAGTATACACCATGGATATACTGGACAAAGAGAGGATTCACATCCCCAGCAGGACAGAGCAGGATGGTGCAATATTACACCACGCTACTCAGAACAGTGCACCAGTTAAAACTTCTAAGTCATTATTTCTGGAATTTGCCACTTAATATTTTCAGACTGTGGTTGACTGTGGGTAGTGGAAACTATAGAAAGCAAAACTATGGAGAAGGGGGGACTACTGTACCCTCAAGACCTTTTTGAACTTTCTCATATACTTTTAAAGGATTATATTAGGTGAGTCTAAAAATTTTTGCTCAAAGACACTGGTTCCTATCAGCCCATATCATCAGGGTTTTTTTAAACATCTAGAAATTATTTGCCAGAAAAAAAAGGACCTTGTAAAAAGTTGTCTATATCCAGATAAGAAAAATAACTTATCTACCATCACTCAGCATTTGCACTCCTACTACAGCATAACCCTGGATGACCAGATAACACAAAACAAAGAGGAGGAGGAAGCTTCGAGTCTAGTACAGACAGTCCCCGACTCACAATGGTTTGACTAACAGTGGTTCGACTTTATGATGGTGTAAAAGAGACAGACATTCAGTAGAAATCATACTTCAAATTTTGAAATCTTATCTTTTCCTGGGCTGGCGTTATGTGGTACAATACTCTCATGATGCTGGGCAGCGGCAGTGAGCGCAGCTCTCCGTCAGTCACATGATCGTGAAGGTGAGCAACTGATATGCTTACAACCATGCTGGACACAGACAACCATACTGTTTTTCACTTTCAGTACCGTATTCAATCAATTACATGAGATAGGCGACACTTCATTATAAAATAGGCTTTGAGCTAGATGATTTTGCTCAACTGTAGGCTGATGTAAGTGTTCTGAGCAGATTTGTTAGGTAGGCTAAGCTATGATGCTCCGTAGGTTAGGGGTATTAAATGCATTTTCAACTTACAATAGGTTTATCTGGATGTAACCCCACCGTAAGTCAAGGAAGATCTGTACTTTACTTCAATAGTTCTTCAGGATAAAATTACCTGACGCTGTCACAGTCACATCACCTTCTATGTCAAAATCAAGACACAGTTGATTTAAAAAGAGAGCTTCTGAATAATCTAAAGCATCTTTATATAAATGTGGTTATTAAAAATAAAACTGAAATAAGGAGTAGGGATTATCCTAGGATTTAATTCAGCCTATGGTATGTTCAACTATTACCAATGAGAGAAAATTAGCATTCTGATCTCATATTTAAGTGGGAATATTAATTAGTCTTTGATAACATATATGAGATCATAAAGAATAACAATATATATTTGACTTGAAAGGAAAATATTCTTCCAATAGAAAATTATTGTATATTCATTAACTTTGATAATGATATTTCTGCTAGGAAATTATTTCCAGGATATTAAGATGTTTAAACTACACTATAATCCTTATTTTAAGTTTCACTAAAGGATTATTTAATCATAGCATGATCTTTTTCAATGTTGAAGAACTTGTATACAGTGCATGACTGGATTTGGACTCAGTTTCCAAAAGAAAATGATCCATGGAGTAGTAAACCTTGCTCTATATTCTTTAGGATATCCTCGAGCCATATGTGAGATTAGCTTCAAGTAGCCTATTGTCTAAACTGTAAAAGGAAATGGGATTTAAAATAAATCTAATATCAGTGTCCTCTGTCACATGGTCAATAACCTTTAATTTTTTTCTTTGAAAGTTAATATTATTTTAATATAGTTTCAATGCATAACACGAGCAAATGGTCAGACTCTATACCAGGATCTGACCATTTGGAAATAAAGAGTCCTTTGTGCTTTTTTTTCCCCAATTACATTATGCAGCTGAACCAAAGCCACAAACTGATTTTGAACCAGTCAATCAGATTCTGAAAGGCATTTTATTATTTTAAATTGACCATGAAGTTAAGTGAAATCCACCCTTTTGCATTTTTTCAGGAGAGAAATGAGTTTTGACTCTTAGGGGAAAATGCCTACATTACACAATTTTGCTTGAGAGCTGAGACATCACCTCATTTTAAATCCTTAAAAATTTCTATAACAGTTTATTTTCCAGACTGAACCATAGCATTCTGTCCCTCCCCAGTACGAAAATAACCCTGAAACTCATGAGAAAGCACTTAAAAGTGTAGAGACTCTTACCTTTTAATGACTCAATTACACTAGGAGATCTAATCTGAAAGACTTTAAAACATCCACTGTACATTTATGGCAGAATTTTAAATACTTAAAAAAAAAGTCACCCTCTTAAAGTGTACACAAATTTCATAAAGAGGTTTTCAGTTTGTCTTTAAAAATAATTTTGAAATAAAATATTATACCTAAAATTAAGCTCAGCATAGTTGGTTATTGAACAAATTAATTTGCTACTCAAAAGACCATTTATCGTCTTTATTTAGGCCTTAACAAAGAGTGCACATCAGAGTTACCTGGAGACATTTACCAAAATATAAACACAGGCCCTGATGTCAGACCTACTGCATCAGAATCTCTGAGCGTGGGGGCCAGGCTCTTATATTTGGAAAATGATTCCACAAGTGATTCTTGTAATTAAAAAGCACTGACCTCTGCTAGAGAAGGTGCATGTATTCACCTTCTAAACATCAGTTTCATATCAATAGGCACAGTCTAAAACATTCACCTGTATGAGGTAATCTACTAACGATCATAATTTAGCTAGTAACTAGAAAAATACTGAGGCATCACAGAAACGTAAGGCAGCGTCTAGAGAAATACATGTTTTGCAGTTAAATTTCGTCTAGTACATAGTGTGTTTTCAACATAAATGTTGAAAAAATACCATAAAACCTATTTTCTATTAAGATTTTCCTGATTCAGTCTATCAATTGGTCGTTTATCATAGCTCATTAAGATTTTACTATAACATGGAATCATTGTTAGGATAAATTTCACATCCTTAACTTAGTTTTTGTTGCACCTTGAAAATATTTGCTCAAAATGAATTTGTGTAAGTCTCTCTAAATTCATTGTCTAGAGCTAATGATTTCATAGGTTAAAACAATTATTCAGAATCATTAGGGTAAAATAATTATTCAGAGTCATTAGATTAAACCACTTGACAATATATCACATATTTGAAAAACTCATTTAAACATACAGAAATTTATAACTGAATTCCCTCTGACATAAAATTTTGTTTAGAGACTAAAACAAGATTTATTAAAAAAAAACCCTGATTTTCGGGCACACAAATAATTTTTCTAACTTAGCCCAAAGTTATAAAATTTTAAGTATATTATAAAAGGAAAACAAACCATATTTGATAGAAAATGATTCATAGCCAATTCCATAGGGCAATCCAATCCCTCAAAATATTTTTAAGCTATTTTTTAGGGACAAAGAAAGATTTTTATTAGCATTTACATTTGTTATTTGTGTGAAATTAGATGGAACTATATATTTTGAAACCACGTAGACTCTCACTTTCAAATTGATTTATTTTCAAATGGCTTTTCCAACAAAGAGAATTAGTCTACAATCACTGAATGAACAGGAGAGTATTTTCAGAAATAATTTTATATGCTGCTATGTCGACCAGCAGATGGCGCCAAATATTCACAAACGATTTAAGCACGATTTCTTTCCCCTTTGCGGGGGAGAGGGGTATCCATCAGTAAATTAGCACGTGTTTATTACCTTATACTCTTGGACCATTCCATTTTGAGTGTCTTCCGGAGGTGGCTGCCAACTAACAAGAATTGCAGTGCCATTTCCGTCATTCTTCGATACAGTTACGCTTTGGGGTGGGGCACTGGGTGCTAGTAAATTGTTTTTAAAAAGTGGATTATTATGAGTGCATTAGAGAACACTGAAAGACATTAACATTTAAAGTCAAATAGTAACTATAAAATTTATACCAATATATGCATAAAGATATATCATATCCAAGTCTCAATAGTCCCAAACTATTCGTTTTTCCTCAATATTGCTAACCAATTGTTCTTGTGATTTTTCCATAACAAAAGTTATATAGATTATCTCCACAAAACCTCCCAGAAAAAGTAACCCTGGTCCCATGTTCTCCCTAAAAATGTTTAAAAGTATTAGGATGAACGGTAATCATTCAAGAAATTAACTATATCCTATCATTTACATAATCAAACTAATGAAGACATTTCAGGGAAAATTCTGATTATTTTTAAAGAGTATACTTATGACACGTAACCTTTTACTTTTACGTAAATATTAATTTTTAATTTACAGTTCTAGGGTGGCCAATCCTACTGTTTTGTCTAGAACTGAGTGGTTTCCAGGAAGAAGAGGCATCAGCATAAGTTGCTAACCCTGGAAAGTCCTGGGCAAACCAAGACATTACTCATCTCATTCACAGTCCTCTCTCCAAATAATATTCCATAAACAGATGGAAAACAATTAATGGAAAGGCTTGAAAATTGAGAACAATTCCATCTTTAAATGTGAATTCTGAATAACTAAACATATCCTACATATTGCCATTAAGTAATACAATGTTCACGTTTGCACATTTTTATATATGCCACTATTAAAGCAAGTCAAGTATTATAGAATTTTGTTTTTTCAGTAGCTCTAATTAAAAAAATTATACAAGCAAAATATAATGTTCAATATCAAGACAGTTAATAATTACTGTCATCATTTACATTAAAAATTTTTCAATTAAGTTAATACAATTCTAATAAATGTACTGCAATTCACAATAATCACATATTTCATTATACTTGCCTTCTTCTAGAGTTTTGGCAAATTTTATTTCACTATCTGCTCCTTGAAATTCATTAAAAAAAGGACGAGCCTTAATTTCATAGTTGACTCCCTTTTTGAGATCGGGGATCACCACACTATTTTTGGTTGGGGTCCTCACTTCAAAAACTAACCACTCAGATTCACCGTGGTTGGCTCCAGATGGCCGATAAAGAATTTTATATCCTTGAATATACTGAGACTGTTGGTCCACCTATTAAAAGGACAAATAAAAGTATAATCATTCATATGTTTTTATTGGTTTATTTCAAAATTATGAAGATTAAATGTAACAAAATGCAAAAAATTCTATTTGACTTCACCCCACGGGTTTTTTTTTAGTTTATATACTAAAAATGAATCGCTGTTTTTTATAATGGGTTCACTTTTTCGGCTTAATATATCATATCAGATATAAATTTCTATGCTTCATGCACAAATGTGAGGCATCATGGCAGTTCTGTGGCAGACATCCAGCGAAATGTCAGGGTCAAGGGAATGATAAAATCAAATGTGTTTTACCACTTTCTAATTTTAAAAGCCTTCTTAATACTACTCAGAAATATTCCTAAGTTCAAAAGAATTTGGGGCCAGGCCCGTGGCCGAGTGGTTAAGTTCACGCGCTCTGCTTTGGTGGTCCAAGGTTTCACCGGTTCGGCTCCAAGACACGGACATGGCACCACTCGTCAGGCTATGCAGAGGCGGCGTGCCACAGAGACAACCAGAGGACCTGCAACTAGGATATACAACTAATACTGGGAGGTTTTGGGGAGAAGAAAAGAAAAAAGAAGATTGGCAACAGTTGTTAACTCGGGTGCCAATCATAAAAAAACAAAAAAATTCATGTGATAATGATCCTATCGCAAGTTATATATTCATAATTAATGCTCTGTATTCATTTCCTCTGAGACTGGTAAAGTTCATTATTGCTGTGTAATAGGAAGTTTTAAAGCCAGCTGCCATAATAAACAATGCTTACATTATAAAGTTATCATTGGTGGAGAAATGGATGACAGATATATATAATTTAAATATCTGCTGTATATATATATATATATAGATCACATGATGATATAATGATCTCCCAGAAGGCATCTGCCTATTAAAACTAAGATCAAATACTGCAACAACAATGACTCACTGTCCAGTGCACTTCGATTGAAGAGGAAGAAAGGATGGTAGGGTTGTGGAGATGCAGTACCACATTTCCCAGTTCTCTCTGGACCTGCTTGTGATCCACCCCCTGACTTGTTGGGGAAACATCTGCAACAATCCAAGAAGACTGTGTTAGAGCCCACACAATGTTACTAATGTGAATGAAAACATGGTGAAACAATCTTTTCACTCATAGCAACTCTCAACAAAGAAGAATCATTCCAACTGTGAAGCCAACCTGTGATAGAGAATAAAATAGGAACAACTTAACCTTTTTATTATGATCAAGAGGAGAGGGAGATACAGAGAGAGAGAGAGAGAACAAGAAGAGGGCATGTAGAAAGCAAAAAAGAGCAGGAGGCCAAGGTAACCCTGGCCAACAGCAGCGTTTGAGGCTCCCCGTTCCATGTCATGATTGCTTTCTTGCCGAGGATGAGGAGCCTGGTGCAATCCCCTCTGAGTTTACAACCACTGTAGTGATCCTAACTATGCATGAAAGAGCCAGAAATTGCAGCAAAGTGGATCAGTAATGAAAAGAATGAAAACATATAAGGAAAAAGCAGCACCAAAAGAAATTAGACACCTTACATGTTATAAGATGAACCTGGATATCTTCTCAAATGAGGTATGTGATAAGTTAGGGGCAATGATGGGGCAGACAGGAGCCACCAGTGGAATGGAATGGAATAGAACAGAATAAATTTGATGAGAAAGGAGCACTTAACATCTATTTAATAGCTGGTTTGATTTAGCTTAGTTATTGTATCATCGTAAAGAAGCCTTAATAAAGAGTCCTTAACTCAAGAACACCAAAATTTTAGAAAGGAGACAAGAACATAGTAAGAATTAAACTACTACTGGTGTTCATTTATGTTGCGCTTCTTTTTTCAACAGAGGGGTTTTATTAAACTTAATAAGTCTGTACTCAATAAAAAACTGCCCATTTCTAAAGAGGTTTCCTAAATACAGATGTTTTGCTTTGTTTACAATAGTAAAAGAAAACGCAAAGGGACAAAGAGAAGAAAATAAAGAATTTTTTTGTGTCCAGAATTCTCCTTATCAGAGTATTGTATCTCGGCACGTGTATTCTAAGATTATGTATCATCCCATCAACAGACACAAGAATTTTAGTTTCCTATATGATTAAATACCTTCAAAGAGCTGACTTTGGATAGAAAGCAAAAACATGAATATTAAAAATGAGGTTGGGGGGCCGGCCCCGTGGCCCAGTGGTTAAGTTCGCGAGCTCTGCTTCGGTGGCCCAGGGTTTCGCTGGTTTGGATCCTGGGTGAGGACATGGCACCGCTCATCAGGCCACAGAGAGGCGGTGTCCCACATAGCACAATCAGAAGGACACACAACTAAAAAATACAACTATGTATTGGGGGGATTTGGGGAGAAAAAGCCGAAAAATGAAAAAAAAGATTGACAATAGTTGTTAGCTCAGGTGCCAATCTTTAAAAAAAAAAATGAGGTTGGTAAGTATCTTTGATGGAGTTCACGGAAGGCAGGCAAATGGAAGAGATGGCTGATCAAGAGTGCTATTCAATGTTCTCGGATATAATACCATTGACTGTATACTGAGCCTATAAATTAAGCTTATAAATAAGCAAAATGAAAAAAAAAATGGAGATAATTTTGGGTTCTCATACTTTATCATATCCTACAAATACCACTGGCTAATATTGTCCCTCAGGCTACCTATTATCACAGCTTATAGATAGAAAGCACTTACAGAATTACTTACATATGAATGTGTTTAATCAACATTGGCTGAGCTAAAGCAAATTACTGTATGGAAAACACATACATCACATCAGCTTCTAAACATATTCTCTAATATGTAAGCTTCCATCCTCAGGGAATTTTCTGCCTTTTAGGAAGTATCTTCAAACACATAAATAACCATTTTAAAAGATAACTACTATGATTTGCATCGCAATCTCTAATTTCTCTGGTTTGAGGTAAACTTGCCAGTTAGTCTCTTTAGAAAAATTACTAGACTCCCTTGCCTAGTGTAACATTTTGGCAATGGCAGTCTAGAATATTATTTTAGGAAATTTCCCATCAGAGAGAAAAATGGAAAGTAATGTCTAATAATGTAACATTGAGAAGTTTATGAATCAGTCCCTTTATTGTTTTTGTTCTGCGCCTCCTCCTGAAAGAAATGCATTATAATGTAAAAGCTCCTTCCCAACATTTAGACTTAAACTTAGAGGAGACCTCAGATATGATTCCATCCAGTTGCTCCCCCACTATTGGGATTCCCTATACACAATCTCGAGGGAGATTACTCAGATCTCACTTCGTTACTTACAATAACAAATCTCTTAATATCTATACCATACAATTTCTATGTACATATTCTTTAAAGGATAAGGCTCAAGAATGCTGCATGGATAGGACATGTGGATGAGAAACAGTAGTAACAGTACCAACCACCACCACCATCCCAGCAATGACCACCACCAACTCTACTTGCCAGCTACTCATCTCATCTTCCTTGCATTATCAAATCCGGTCTTTGGGAAAATACATTTTGATTATCCTGTGACAAGGCTCCAACTCCAACTGCCACATAGGTCTAGCTGCCTCCTGAACTGGATACTGTGCCCTGTGTCTGTGCAACTTTAACTTTGACCCAGTTCACTCACAGGAATCTCCACTTGAGGAAGACTTCTTTGCAGCCATGTTACAGAAATGCTTATAGAAATTACACCTGCTCCCTTATGCATCAACTTCCATCAAGTCTTTCCTGAATTTCCTCCACCTCTGCCTCTTCCCCTTATGGCTTACACATTCTGTACTCTCCAACTGGATTTTTTCCAGGTTTGTCCCCAGGTTCCCGCTATAGTCAATTTTAGCCTGACCTTCAGCTGGGCTTCACAGTGTCTCAAAAGCGGTACAAGAACTAGACAATGAAATCTGCCTCAACATTACTTCCACTCGTTGGTCCTATTTTGTTGCCTGGAGTTAGAATAAGTATACATTTTTCACATGATAATCTCTTAAAATTTTAAAGAGAACAGTGTCATGCCTATTCTAAATTTATTATTTTGGGGGTTAAACATTCCAAGATCCTTGGATTCCTTCTCCAATGATGTTTTTTCAGCCTTCATTGCAGCTCCCCCAATTATCCTCATTGTCCTCTTCTTAAAAGTCTTAAAAGTCTACCTAAAAACAGAGTGCGCAAAGAGAACACTTTACCGCATTCACGATCTGACCAGTTCAGAGTAAAGGGAGGAGATTACTTGATCCAAACATAATTCTGCCAACGCCAGCTAAGACGACATTTGTTCTCTTGGCAACTACATCACTCAGTTGGCTCAGATAGGTGTCTTAATTGACCTCAAACACAGAAGTCTGCCTGCCCCTTGCACGCCCTGACCCACACTCACATGGACTCCCTTTAATCCTGTTATCAGTCTATCCTTCTACAGCTAATTTTTAAAACTTAAGTTCAAGTACCAGACTTTCAAATTTGCTGCATTAATTTTAATCTTGTTACTGCAGGCCCATCATTCCAGTCGAGACATATTATTTCTGATTCTCTCGCTCAGCATACTAGCTGTCTTTCTCAGTTTTATGATATCTGCAAATTTTAGAAACTTCCTTTACTTTTAGTCCAAATAGAAAAACAAATATGAGTCTGATAACAAAGTCTTACGGCACAAAACAGAAAAGGAATCTGAGTCTTGTATTTTCATGAACTGATTAGTTAATTCAATCCTTGTCCAATCATGTGGAATAGATATTTTTAGCTCCATTTTATAGGTGAGGAAACTGAAGCTCAGGACTAACTAACTTGCTCAGGGCCACATAGCTAGCAGGTTGAGAAGCCGCAATTAAAATTTTTTTGATTTCAAAATTGTATGCCTGTTTCACTGTATTTCCAGTCTTCCAGCTGATGTGGGTTCATCCATTAGCTATCCATGTTCAAAGGTGAGTTGATTAAAATTTGAAAAGATTTAAATTGATTCTGAGACAAATGTTAATGACCCCCTCACTTACAAATGAGGGCACATAGAAAAGCAATCATATGATTCATATGACGGAACAGCAGTCAGTCACAAGCTTTCACTTTACTAGGTAGAGACCAAGTGTAAATTCACTTTACAGCTGCCACAGTTTCTGCATTCTTTACAAACGCATTATCTAATATTGAAAACCTCACACCGCCTTAAGGCAGGCTCCGAGACTGTTTGAGCTCCTGGAGAGGTGACTCATAGTAGCAAATATAGGCATTTGGGGGTGTGGAATTCACACAACAAGAGACAGTCGTGGGCATGTTCTACGACTTGGTTTGCTTTCTCTGGGAATTCTGAAACAAAAGTTCTTTCCAAAAAGATTGTTTATACACTCACTGGAGAGACAAAACATTCAACATGGCTGGTTGACCCTCTCCAAAACCAGGAAAAAATAGCTTGTCTTTCAATCATTTTGTGCCCAACTTGTTTCTATCACTGTAACTAAGTTCCAATTTTTCCTTTGGAAATATACAATCAAGATAGGGGCATTATGATTCCTCTGTACGTTGAAAAAAGAATTTTATATTTCTAATCACTACCATCTAGCACTATCTTTCTTCACAAGTATATTTTAATTGCAATGACAGTATGTTCATAAAAAAAGGTAAAGGTTGATCCAAATTCATCTTTTTTTCTTTTCAATATATAAATTTTATTCCTATTTAAGCATTAAAATAAAAGGAGGAGCAAGAGGGTGGATAGGAGAGATAATAATCTATATGTTGAAAGCTAAAAATAATTTTTATTCACAAAAGACAATAAAAAGCAGTGTATCCAGAATATGGCCCAAGTAAATAAATTTCCAATTTCAAAGATTTTTAGAAACAGCTTCAACATGTTCATTTTTCTTTTTATCTGTTTCTTTAACCCAGCTTTGACCAAAATGATTCCCATTTTAAAGTTTAATATATCATGCCTCACATATTCAACAATGAAAGACAGGCTAATGTGATAGAGACCTAAAATATTTTTTTCCATGCTTTGTAGGAGGTTGACTGGACAGAGAGATAAGAACAAGTTCAAGTTTATCTTCCAAATCTCTCTTACATTTGCATGATTTCCAGAGAGTATTACTTGACTAGGGCTGTAATTTTCAAAACTCATCCAGAAGTTCATGAGCACTGATGTCAATACAAATAAAATCTACTCAATTTTAAATATGGTTATTATGTGATTAAGATTTTACACCTACATGGAACCATATTTAAAAATCAAGAAATTAAATATAATACAAAAATATTCACATAATATTTTTGTCTCATTGGATTTGTGATTTTATAAAACAAGAAACATTGTTCTTTGTTACTAATCTTATCTTGGAGTGCTTAGTGCAGAGAATAATAAAGTTTGCAGACATGATGTTTGTGCATTAAAAATTGAGCAACTTGGACAACAGATCTATGTTACATATACAATCCTAGCATGTAGTTCAAATGATTTACCTGTAAAATTACATCTAAGAATAAGTAGGTGTCACAAGGTTGAGTAAATCAATATTTACCTTGTGTTTTCACTGGATCTGATATCTGGCTTGGATCACTAATTCCGTATGCATTAGCTGCCCTCACAAGGAAAAGGTAAATTGCATTAGGTTTGAGTCCCTTAATGGCAAATGTTTCTGTTTTCACATTCTCTGCTACGGTCTGCCAGCTGCTACCAGATGCATGGCTAAGGAGAGACACACAAGTTAGAACACGTATATTTAATGGTAAATCAAAAAAAGAAACAACTACAAAACATCTTCATTTTACCTGAAGGCCTCTATAATATAAGATGTTGGAGTTGCACCTGAATTCAAATTTGGTTGCCATGACAATGTTACTGTATTTCTGCTGACATCTGTAACTTCAGGTTTTGAGGGGGCACTGGGGATTAAATTAGGGTCGGTGGGTCTTGGAGGCTGAACTGGAACTCCAAATTCTAACAAAGGAGAAAAACATGAAAGATGTTTACACGTGTACCGATAAGCACATAAATGTAGATAACATATCCACACACCTACTCAGGCATCAGGACATCTACTTCATCTCTTTACCAGTAAGTAAACAACTGCATTTGAAGCTTTATTTTAAGGTAAACATGCTATCTAATTTACCTTGGACTTCAATGTAAGCACTCCATGTTGCTTCACCACTGGGGGTTGATGCAATGCAGGTGTACCGACCAGTGTCACCCAGCTGAGAAGACAGAGGGGAAATAAATATTTGGAACAATCAAGAGCTCACTGGGCTAGAAAAGCAATGATAGGTTTATATATGGCCCATGAATATGGATAAATGCATTAAAATTCACTAACCAGAAACTTCCTCTTAACTGAATATATTTTTTATTGAATGTGAAAGAAAATATTGCATGAAGAGAGAAAAATTGTTTTCTATTGTTATTCTAATTATATAATAAAAATATAATATTTAACTGAATTAACACATTGTTTTCAGTGTCAGGGACAATGAAAAATTCTCAGGGTTAATCTTTATTGCTAAATGATATCCTTACATTTAATAAGTCACATAATAAAGCTGATAAAGTTGAGCCTGTAACTCTTCTTGCTATTTCATCTTCTATCAGAATTGCAACTATATGGATATCTGATATAAACATATTTATAGAAAAAAGACAGACACAAAATAATTTCTTTTTATTCACTCTTCCTTCCCACTTTTTTTAAACCCATAACTTAAGGCAGCTTAGTAAGTATAAAGCCAAACCCTAGCTGGAATGAATGCTCTCTCTCCCTCTAAAGACTGAATGCCTGAACACACACACAGGTCACATGTTCAACCTCAGAATCAACAGCAGCATAAGGAACCCATACACCTCTGCTGAAGGTAAAAACTCTATCTTCAAGCGACATTTGAACATTATCATCTTGCTCTGCCAATTGCAGTAACAAAGTCACAATAGTTGTCACAGAGACATACAACATATTGACTTTTGTGGCACATGAAATGAACTGTTAGGCTGATCCAAAACTCTGAAGAAGCCACCCACAATAAGTAATAACGCAACTGAAATGTATGTGTATTGCTGTCGAGGCTGTTCTTTCACAGGCCTCATGAGCTTGTCTGACCTTGACCTAAAAAGAAAAAGAAAAATCAAAACAAAACAACACAGTCCTGAAAGAACAGGTATGGGATGAGACGCCCTGGGAAGGTAAATCCCAAATCGTTCCCACAGACCTGGGGGCTTTTCACCATTTAACATTCTGATTTGAAATGTATGCTCAGTGTGTACATTGCTTTATAGTTTTTGTTTGCACATATTGTATTCTGTAATTGCAAAATGCTGAACCAAATATTCACAATAGAGGAACTGATCAAGTATATTGCACATATAATGGTACTGGAACATATCTTTGAAAATTCTTTATATAATGATTGCATCAAACCACTCTGGAAGGTACTTTGTTTCCCACAAAACCCCATCTAATTTCCTCAAGAGGTCTCAAATTTTTTTTTCTCTTCCATATGAAACCTTAAATTACTTGCCATGGGCTAAATTATGAGTCAAATCATCTTAAATATACACAGTGGAATATCTAAAAGAATAAAGCTTCAAATTAAAAATATATTAATACTGTTATTTAGCATTTCATTGATTCTAAAATTTGAGACTTCAACACTAGTTGCCGGAGGCAAAAACAAAGTGGAACAAAATGGGAAACCCAGGGTGTCATTTCAAGTTACCTTAGCGTATCGGATCTGCAGCACTCCGTTCTCCAGCTGCTTGATTCGAGAGTCTTGGGTTGAAACAAGGACCCCATCCTTTCTCCACAGGATCGTGGGCACTGGACTGCCTGTGGCCACACAGCTGAGCACTAACGTACCATCCACTGCTACAGTCTGATTCACGGGACCTTGTCGAATGACTGGGGGAGGCCGGTCTGCAATCACTGCCAAAAGAAACAACAGGAAATAGATTTCTGCAACTGGAAGCAATTTTCTAATCATCCAAGCAACATCAGTTGCTCTAGGCTTTGAAACAAACTAATTAAACAAGTAATTAAAGTAGGAGACATGCATTATTCAGAATGCATTTATATGACGCACTGATTCAGCATATTAAAATGATATGCAATGTACTCCTTTCAAATGACCACTGACTGAGCTCGCTGCATTGTCAAGCAATGCATTTAACTTAAGGGTTCAGGGCCTAACTAAGGATTGTGGATGGTGAAGTAGACTACAGCGGTAAGAAATGGAAAGCTATACTTTTTAAACTTTAAAATATGTGAAAACAAAACACAACAACAAAAAAACTCATTTACCCTAAGGAAATGTATGAGATGAATTTTCATAAATGAACCGAAGCCAACTTGATATTTGATAACAGTTTTATATCCAACAGAAAAAATGATGGTACTATTCCAGCATATTTAACAATTTTGGATTCAAAAAGTTACTTTGGACTTTTATAATTTACAAATCAATATAATTGAGCTCTTCTTACCTTGGAATTCTTTCAATTAAAGGAATATGTGGGTAAAAATTTCCCAACCCTAATGAATTCAGAGAAACTGGAAAACTTCCCAAATACATTGTTGGTAGGCAAATCAAAACTCAAGCTGATGTCCTAACTTGGTAAATATCATATTTCCATATTGTAATTACAGGAATGGGAAAACACTTTTGCTAATTATGTTGCTTAATGGTATTCATGTATTATGGAAGGTAACAATAGGAAGCATTTTTATAATATATAAATAAAATTATTATTACATGAAAAATCTGAAACTGAAACACTTAATCTAAGATAAAACAATTATTTTAAGGAAAAATCTAAAACTGTAGTAGAACTGGAATAAATCCTGAATTAGAGAGATGTTCTCATCCCCTGACCTAGGAAATTTAGGTGAAACTCCATAAATGGTTTTATAAATAAGTAAAAATTAAAAATTAAGTTTCAGAAATTTTTTTTCACTATTAAGCTTTAAAATTCTGGATATTAATTAAAAAATTTTTGAGTCACAAATATACAAAAGACAATTATAACAATTTGCCTGATGAAAGGAAAGTGGTTGCCAGAGTAACTAAACTTTGGAAGCAACAATTTGGAAAGCTGGATGTGTCATGTTCAAACTGCTATGCACCAAAGATTTTCACAAGCTGGAGTCACTTTTCAATTTGTTCCTAATTTATCATGCAATAAATATTAGTTGTGTGCATTCAATCTAAGAGAAACAAGAAAGCAAGAGAATGAAATCAGCAACTGTTCATTTTCAACCTACCCTTCCAATTCTCTTCCATCCTTGGTTACTAGTGTGAAATCAGCTAATGCCAGGGGGGCACAGTAGAAGACTGCAGTTTGAAACTTGGCAGGAGTGTTTCAGACACTCCAAGGATGAAAAATGTAAGCCAATAATTCCTTTGCTTAGAATTATTTAATCTTTTCTACATTATCTATTGAGACTGGCTAAAATCAAATTAGAGGCCTCTCCTGATAAGTATAAAAAAAAGAATACAAGTGTATTATTGCATTGGGGTTTTATAAGACTGTACCACTTGTGCTCCCTTGATTATAGGAATGAATGAATATTTATTTCCAGACATTAACTGAATAAGTAACAGAGCACTTCTCTACAATGATTATAATTAAGTCCAGTAATGGCGTGGTTTACAATTGGTAGTCTTGTTATATTTAGACACAATCCAGTATCTGGGGATTTATTCATTTTCTATATCTTTACAGGTTTTTTGATATTTGTATCACACTTAGCATCCTCCACACCCCCTTATCCCATTCCAATCCAGTTTAATGATGCTGTTTCTCTTTCATTTATTTCTTCCCATTTTACACGGGGTAGTTTACAAAAGTGAAGCAAACAAACAGGAGTAGGGTCGATTATCAGCTCCACCATCTGTCACGTGTCTTTGGGCAAATTCCTTAAATTCTCTAAGCCTCAGTTTTTTTATCTGTAAAATGAGGATAAGAATATTTGTTCTAAACAGCTTAAGGGATTGCTATGAAGATTTAAATGATATAATAGATATGAAAGTGCTAATTGCAAATAGCTAGACATATATATGAATTGTGGTCTCATCACTTATCCTTTTATGTAAAAAACTAATATGTAAATGAGTGCTGAAAGAGTTCATTAAAGCAATTTCACATTTTTAGGTAAACAAAATGAAACAGTTGGTGTTATCATGGATTAGAACAAAACACTGGTGAAATGTGCAAATTTACACAAACTAAAGAGTGTAGTACATTTATGAGTCAAACCTCAAGTTAGGACTTATGAGACAGATCTCAAATTAAGGGTCCAATATTTTACACTGAAATTATTAGAATGAATTATCAGGTAAAAAAATAGAAAGTATAAGAAACAGAAATACAGTTTAACAAAGTGAGTAAGTGCATGGACTTTGGAGCCAGAAAGATGTAGCGCTATAAAATGAAACATGTTCCCTTGGGGCCAGCCCTGTGGGGTAGTAGTTAAGGTCACGAACTCCACTTTAGTGGTCCTGGGCTCGCAGGTTCAGATCCCTGGTGCAAACCTACACACCGCTCATCAAGCCATGCTGTGGTGGCATCCCACACACAAAATAGAGGACTATTGGGATGGGTGTTAGCTCAGGGACAATCTTCCTCACCAAAAAAAAAAAAAAAAAAGTTCTTTATCAGCATCACCCAACACAGAACCCAATAGCTCCCAGTGGCCACTGAGCATCTGAGTGTGGCTAGTGTGATCAAGGAACTGGATATGTAATTTTATTTAATATTAAGTAATTTAAATTCTCCTTTAAATAGCCTCATGTGGCAAGTGGCTGTCATATTGGACAGTGCAGACTTGTGTTTTCAAAATCACTTCTGCTACTTATTATCTGTACGACTTGGGCATACCTTTCACCATTCTCTGCCTCTATTTCCTCATCTGTAAAATGAGATGTTGCCAGATTTGAAATTGTTGATATGTGAAAAGTTCTTTGTATAGTGCCTGGCACAAAGGAAGCATTGAATTACTGTAACTGATTATTAATAAGTATCAATATAGTGGCAATAGCCGTGGTAGTAGTACTGGGATAAGCAGTGTACCAGGTGGTGTAACTCTGTCACAGCAGGGTCTATAAAAGTTTACCTATCTTTCTCCATGTTCAAGGACACATGTAAGGATCCTAAAAAATGAGTGTATATCATCAGAAGTAATATTTTGTCACTCAAATATAATGATTATGAATACTATTTTAATACACATAAATATATTTATAAAATAATTTTAAGTGATAAAGGATACAAAATAACATACACACACTGGTTTAAATATGAAAAATTCACATTTGTACACCAAGAAACATCAGAGTTATACATTACAACTGCCATCAGTTCTCAAGCATCATATCATGCAAACCAATGAGTTAGGCTGTAAAATATTATTATCCCATTTTAGGAATCAGGGAACTGAAACTTTGAAAGCTCGAGTGACTTGGCCAAACCAAAGAGTTAATAACTGGCAAATCTATCTTTTCTGAATAAAAGTTAACACTCTTTCCCCTGTCTATCAATAACTTTTGAGAGAGGAATGCAAGTGATTTAAAATTTTATACATAATTTAATAATCATTAACTACTTTTTCCTTACATTATAGTAATAAAGAGAAGAAACATATTCAATTAAATAGGTGGTGTGAATTTCTATGTTTCTGAATCAAATGCTATTTGGAGTAGCCACAGCTACATAGAAGCAACATTTCCAAGACAGATGCTATTCCACCATCTTCTGTGCCTCATGCTTTATTCTGATTTTGCCTTTATTCTGTTTGTAAACAATAAAGAAGGTCAAGAAGCTAAAGTCAAATAGCATCCAGAAAGTACTCTGCCTACTAGCTATCCTCATGACTTGACTTGGCAGTATATAAATACTGACAGTGCCAGCACTGACAAAAATTACAGTTTACCTATGAAGAATGAGTCCAGAGTTGTAAGTTGCTTGTACAATATCAATGAACTCCAGAATAAAGGAAACAAAACTAAAAATACAGTACCACTACAGCAAGTACAAAATCATCTTCCATCTCCCCAGAGGTTGTAAGAGAGAACAGGACATTCAGTGTTAGGTGGGAATTGGCTACTAGGGATGAATCACAAATTCACAAATTTAGGGTTTTTGTTTTAGTTTAGCAAAAGTTGCTGTGCCTAATAAATTCTCACAGATACAGCAATACATGATAATGCCATGTCAGATGGCACATAGATGCTTTCAACTATTAATTAAGAGAATGATGAGACACTTGAAAACATCTTACCATAGTTTTCTTTGGCCTTTTTTCATGTTCACCTGTATATACAAGTTACTTGTATATACACAAGTTGCTTTATAAAGTTGCAATTATAAATGTATGTACAAGTTTATGTTCTACTTTTCTATTGATTATATTGATCACTATCAAATTCATCACATGGTCTTCACAACCATCATTTAATAAGCTGTAAGGTATTAAGAAATTATAAAAACTTTTTAGGTCATTCTAACTTATTGGAGCCAGTACATACATAATATGTATCATAGACACGGGTAAGAGTTTAGACTTTTGAATGAGACAGCCCTAATTTTCAATTTTGACTTAACCAAGAGCCAGCTGCTCATTCCTTCCTTCTTTGTTTCATCCACTCATTCAAAGAATATCTATTGAGCATCTACCACGTGTCAGACTTTGGTGGTTAATAGCTACATATTTAACTTAATTGGAGAGACATGACCCTGCTCTTATGGAACTTGGTGTCTAATAAAGAATACATGAAAATAAAGAGAGAAGATAGGAAAGAATAGGATGCAATATGTGTATACAGGCATACCTCAGAGATATCGTGGGTCCAGTTACAGACCACCAATATCACAAAAAAGTGAGTCACACAAATTTTTTTGTTTCCCAGCACATATAAAAGTTATGTTTAAGCCAAACCGTAGACTATTACATGTATAATAGCATTATGTCTAAAAAACTGTACATAACAATTAAAAAATACTGCTAAAATATGCTAACCATCATCTGAATCTTCAGCAAGTCATAATCTTTTTGCTGGTGGAAGGTCCTGTAAAAAATGCAATATCTGCAGAGCACAATAAAGTGAAGTACAACAAAATGGGGTATGTCTGTACATAGCAGGGGTAGGGGCAGAGTAGCCATACTTGAGCAGTTAGGAAATGCTTCTTGAAGGAAGTGAAATTTCAAGTCAGTAGAAACAGCATGTGCAGAAGTCTTCAAAGAAAAGCATAGCAAACACAGTAAAATTAGGGCATGTGAGCAATACAGTATTCAGAGCAGAGCCTGCAGAGGTCAGATCACAAATTACAAGCCACATTAAAGAATATAAAGTTTATCCTGAGAGCACTAGAAAATAATAAAACTGACATATTAAAAAATTCCTCCGGAATTTTTTTGAATTTCAAAAGGGTATGCATAAAATCCTAGCCAACACTACACTTACTGATGAAATACTAAATGTTTATCCCCTGAAGTTTGAATCAAGAAAATATGTCCACTATTCTATTCATATTGAAGATCACAGACAATGCAGGACAAGTAAAAAAAATTAAAAGGTATAAATATTGGAAAGAAGTAAAACTGGTTTTATTTGCAGTTGGCAAATTTTGCTCACAGACATTTCAAAATAATCTACGAACTCTTAGAAATAATGAGTGGATTCAGCAAAGTTGCTAGATACGGGGTTAATATGCAAAGGTCAATTATACATCTTGCCTTAAGTAATACAATAATGAAATGTAAATATATAGATATGCAGTCACATAGAAAGCCATAAAATATTGTAGATATAAATCTGTCAAAATATGTGCAAGACCTTTACCCTGAAAACAATAAAACATTGTTGAGAGGATTTAAAAATCTAAATAAATTGAGAGAGATATATGGAATATAATCCATTTCCCTAAATTGGAAGACTCAGATTATTAAGATATTAGCTTGTCTTTAATTGCTCAATAATTTAAGTGGAATAAAAATTAAAAACTCAGATTTTTTTCTTTGTTTAGGATGTGTGTGTGTGTGTGTGCATGTGTATGGAAATTGACAAGTTGATTTTAAAATTTATAAGAAAATGCAGAAGACCTCTAATAGCCAATCAAAAACAAGAAAAGTAAAGTTGGAGACTTACACTACCAGTTTGTAAGATTTACTATGAAGCTACAATATTTAAGACCATAAATACAGGAATAAATAGATCAAGAGAATAGAACAGAGAGAAGAGAAGTAGGCCCACACGTTTATGTTCATGCAAATTATGATTACAATGCCACTGCAAGTCAGCAGGGAAAGGAATGTCTTTTCAACAAATTGATGCTGGAACAATTAGTATCTATAGGGGGGACAAAAAGGAATTTGACTTTTATTTTACACCATACATAAAAATTAATTTAAGATGGATTGAAAACTTAAATCTCAAAAGTATAGACAATAAAGTTTCCAGAAAAAGACATGGATCGGGGCTGGCCCAGTTGCACAGCGGTTAAGTTTGCACGTTCTGTTTCTTCGCGACCCAGGGTTCGCCGGTTCAGATTCTGAGTGTGCACATGGCACTGCTTGGCAAAAAGCCATGCTGTGGTAGGCATCCTACATATAAAGTAGAGGAAGATGGGCACAGATGTTAGCTCAGGGCCAGTCTTCCTCAGCAAAAAGAGGAGGATTGGCAGTAGTTAGTTTGGGGCTAATCTTCCTCAAAAAAAAAAAAGAAAAAGACATATCTTCATGGCCTGAAGGTAGGACAGGAAACTAAAAGTACCATCCATATAAGAAAAAAATAATATATGGGTCCTTATTAAAATTAGTTACTTAAGCCTGAAAGTCATCATTAAGAGAATGACTGGGAAGAAATATTTATAATACATATCACTAACAAAGACTTGTATCTGGAATATATGAGAAAATTAAAAAAAAAGAGAAATGAATACATGTATCCACTAAAAAGTAAACCAAGATAATTGAGTGACATGCCCACTAATACTTGTACAGGAATATTGAGCTTTATTAATAAAAGCCCTAAACTGAAAACAATCAATCAATAGAAGAGTACATAAATAGTGCTATTTATACAATGGAAAACTATACAGCAACAAAAAAGAATGTATATGTATATACAGTCATGTGCTGCATAATGACATTTCAATCAATGATGGACCACATAAACAAAGGTGGTTCCATAAGATTATTACCATAGAGCTTATGTGTGTAGTAGGCTATATCGTATAGGTTTGTGCAAGTACACTCTATGATGTTCAAGCAATGACGAAATCGCCTAATGACACATTTCTCAGAATGTATCACCATCATTAAGTGATGCATGATGGTATATTTATTATACGTACTTATAGGTATATACATATGTGTATAATTATTTTTATATATTTATATGTATACATATTTTTTTCTTTTCAAATTATTACTACTCTCCATCTTATGGTTTGGAGACTTTCTCCGTCACTGTGTCTTCATAATATGCTTGGCATTAATGGATCATGTTTAGGGGAGTAGATAAATAGAACAAAAACACATTATTAAGAAAAACTTGTTTGCTATCATGAACTGTGAGTTGGATTTATCAACAGTACACCAAGATTGCTGTAAGAAAGGATACAAAGTTGAAAATAAATACATTTCCTGGTACTCTCTTTAGACTCTAAGCCAAATTTGGACATTTTGAAATAAATGCTCTACTTTACCATCAGTAACTTCCAAATACGCTTTCGTGATGATACTTCCGGCAACATTTAAAGTCTGGCAGATGTAATAACCGACATCAGATCTCTGGACATTGGTAATAGTGAGGTCACCAGTCTGGGAGACCGAAAAACGGCTGGATGACTGTGGTGGCTGATATGAGAAAAGCAGATTCTGGAACCCAGAATTTGGGAAGAAAGAATAACAATAGGTTAATTGCTAGGTTTTAATATTTTGGCATATATACATATATATATGAAAATATATAAATGTATACACACACACACACCACAAACACACACAAACATACATATACAAACAAATATGCTCTATATTCTTTCATCACACCCCACATATATAGATGTGCACACACATATAAACATAGAAAACACAAGGTTTAAAGGTGTAGCCTTAAAGAGGGTCATTTGCAAATTCAAGTAAATTCTAAATATTAATATGTGCTTTTATAATTACCAGTTTCAAACAATATTAGATATTGAAGGATATTAGGTATCATTAGAGTTAAAAGTTTTACATATTTAACCAAAACAAAGTCAAAAGCTTTGCTTCACATATACATGACTATTAGAATTATAAACACTAAGACTTTTAATATATAAACAGAATTAAGATTTAAGCACATTCTGACAAATTAAGTTCAAATATATCATTGTGGCACCAGAACAAGTACCTCTGTTAGCCACCCATTATAAAAATACAGTCATTCCTATCAAATTGTCAACAGTTTCTTGTTTCTCTTGTTAAATGGTGAGGGTATCTGTTATGGATTATTTTGAAATTCAAATATTGAACTTAAGAATTCATTATGGAGTTTTATTTCTGCGGAAAGTTACCTTAAATAGAAAGTCAAGATAAGATGTGATGTTATTTTGTGGTACATATTTCTCACTATGAATCAAAATATGCTTGTTGGAGAGAGTGTATCTTTCATGCATAACAACACATCATGCCATTGTTTCTCATGAAATAAAGGGTAATATTTCGTCTAATGAATTAAAGATACTCTTTTTTGAAAGTTTAGCTGCCTTTTAACATACATCATTTTATAAAGGCTTAACTACTATTCCGTGAACATATGTTCAACGACAAAATTTTAGTAAAAAGTGAGTTGTATCATTAAACCAAACCAAGTCAAAACGATTTCAAAATTTTATAGAGAGTTTAAATGACTTAATGAATAACTTAAATAACTAAATGAATCATTGAAATATTACTCTACGAAGAAGTACTTCTAGTAGATTTACCATTATTATCACACAGATTTTCTTATTTAATATACTTCCAATTCTTCTGCTCTACTAAAATATTTCATTTTTTCTTGTTTTTAATTTGTGGTCAGTAAATTTAGTCCTTTGAGTCTGTGTTAGAACATGTTAGAATCAGTCAAGGTACTAGAAGTCAAATGATGGCCTACATACCATAAGCAAATTAATATCTGCCTGCCCAAGTGAAAACAAAAGTGAATGTGATGGCATTGCCTAGAGAAGATTAGTGAGTGCAGTCAGTAAACTACCTGCATGTTATTTACATGAGCACAGTAGAAGTAAGACCACGAAACAGCACCCCCAAGATTAATGTAAGAAAAAATAAAAGAGGTTAGGAAAATCTTCAGTGAAAATGAATGACAATCATTTTTTTCAAGTATCAGAAACATATAAAGGGAAATGTTTTCCTTTATAGAAGAAGTCCAGTCATTAAGAGATGAGAAAAAAAGACATTTAAAAAACCATTTTAAAGTTTCTTATTATTTTTAAAGTGAAATTGTTTCAAAGTTTCCTCTTCTTTTTTTTTTGTGCTAAGGAAGATTACCTCTGACCTAAGATCTCTGCCAATCTTCCTCTTTTTTTGCTTGAGGAAGATTTTCCCTGACCTAATATCTGTTGCCAATCTTCCTCTTTTTTTTTTTGCTTGAGGAAGATTAGCTGTGAGCTAACATCTGTGCTAATCTTCCTCCACTTTATATATGGGTCGCCACCACAGCATGGCTGACAAGTGGTGTAGGTCTGCGCCTGGGATCCGAACCTGAAAACCTGGGCCACCAAAGTGGAGTGTGCAACTAGGCCATGGGGCCAGCCCCTCAAAATTTCCTTTTTATTAAACCAAAGCCCAATAGTGAACACAGAGTTTGTAAGAACACAAATCTCTATATTCTAGTTTCAATGTATATAGAAAATTCTGGTTTATAAAATGTTTAGAGAGTAGGATTTGATAGCAAATGGTGATTACCCGATAGTTTTGCAAGAATTAGAATATACTGAACTATATTTAACATAACATCTATGTTAAAAAGAATTTCATATAGTTTGATGAATCTTTAATTGATATATACATATATATACATGATATATGTATGTATACATATGACACATATACACACATATATATACAAATTAAGACATAAAGAAGTGAGAAAGACACTTCAGATTCCTAGTATTTTCAGAGAAATTACACTAAATAATTATCATCTCTATTTTAAAAGTGCATAAATCTCTTTCAACATATAATTACAGATACCAGAATAACAGACATGATAACTAATTGAATCATGTTGAGAAAAAGAGTAGGTTTTTTTTAACACGGCTGAATTGGAAATAAAGGTAAAATTTTAAATCACTTTGAAAATTAAAACAATGAAGGAAATTTTGTGGGCACTCAGAGATTTCCCAGCTCTCTTAAAGTCACCGCTATATGACTAAGGAATATGTCAGTTTTTCTTATATATCTGGCACCCATCTTTGCTGATTGAAATAATTAGAACAAGATGGTACCTGGCTCCCCTCTCTCCTCCAAAAAATAGCTGGTTGAGGATTTCCGGTTGCTTCACACTGAAAAGTTACAGTTCGTCCCAAGGCAACAACCTGGTCACGGGGTTTCACAACGAAATGCGGAGGTTCTAAAGGAGATGAAACAAATTACATTGGATCAAAAGAACGTAGCTATTGTCCTAGTGGAGACAATCTGATGATATCACAAGCGCTGCCTTTATTTTATACAGCTCGTTATATATTACTATAGTACAGAATGTACCAATTCTCATCCTTAAGTCGATTGAAGTTAAATTGTTAAGTGCATATTTATAGAATGGAAGATAGTTGTTTTGTGAAGAGGTTTTTCGTATTACCCGATCTTCTAAGATTAACCTCTATATTAAAAGGAATTCTTGAGTAACAATTTGACCCTTTACATTCAAAGTATACCTGAAATTTGTATTAATAAATATATCTTTTCTCATTTAGAGCTGCTTAAAGATGAATGGATACACGCAAGGACCCCCTGATGTACGCAGGTCTTAAAAGTACTTTAATTTAACTCAAAAGCTCCTGAAATGCTACCATGCAAATTACAACCATTTAAAATCTTCAGTCCAATTATTTGAATAGAAATGAATGTAACGCAATAGTGGAGTCGAAAGCCCCCTTCATTTACATAGGCAAGGGCATGTTCAAACAGAATATATATGGAAATGAGGGCAAATTTGAAACATCTGCTCATCCTGACATTATAAATACTGTCAGCTTTGTCCAAACTGTTTGATTTATACAGACTTAAATGGCCACTTCATCCTGCAGTAAATAGAGTGTCAGAAAATTGTGTCAGTTACACTGAGAGCAACGGCAGCTGAGCACATTAGGTGTGCTGATGGAGTCACTCCTGGAAAAAAAAAAAAAAGCTTGTTTTTGGCTTGTGCTTTGTGCTTCAAAAAATGTGCAATGAATGTAAGTCTTTTTACCTACTGTTTACACTCTTCAAATTCATTTCTTATCAGTTGTCTGAAACACCTAATTATTCTCCTCTCTTGTCTCAGTTCAAATTGAAGTGAACATTTCAAGCCAGACATTTAACAGTTTACATAGGATTAGGGTTCTTCTAATCCACTTTTTAAGACTGTTCCATTATTTCTAACCTTTTCTTTAAAAGTACTTTTAGTTACTTATGTCAGTCACTTAGGATAACTCAAAGTGACTATGAATAAAAAATTATATTCAGAATATGTCTACAAATGCTACCACTCTGCTCACAAGAATATGATTTCTTTTTCAACAAAGGTATTTAAAAGGGTAATTTTCTCTTGCTAAAAATTTTCTGGTTGATTGCATATAAGACATATATAAAAATATTTATAAGATATATTATATATAAATTTATAAATTTGCATATATAGATACACACAACTGGAAATATAAAACCCCTTTTTAAAAAGGGGACATATAAAACAACTTGCCAAAGATTGAATAGAGGCAAAATTGAATAAAGCAATTAGATCTCCTAACATCTAGATGAGTGTGCTTTCTTCTACCCTCCCTTTTTATTTTTAATTGAGGTTTAGTAGAAATTATACCATTTGACTAGAAAATTATAGGAGACCTGAAAAACCAGGTCAAATGCCTTCAAATGTCCTGTAACTTGTAGGGAAGAAAATATGAAGTTAGGAGATATAGTTTAGGTTCAATTTGGTAACACTGAAGTTCTACCTTATAATTTTTTTTAAACTCTGATTGTAATTGAGTGGTTTACTCATGAACTTAGCAAACACTATCATTATCCAGGTATAATAACAGGCATGTGCCTCATCATTTAGGGATTTCTCTCTATACACATCCATACAGGAGCATTTGATTCCTTATTTAACGGTTGGAATAATTAATGTAGAAATCAGACAAAGAAACCGAAAGGATTGACTGGATAATGAACTAAATCCAGAAGAGAATTTGGTTTGTTTCAATGAAAGAAACCCAAATGATTAATTAAATGAATGGGAGAATATGATTTTCCAATATGCAGGGAATTTGAGTAGGAAAATATAAATGTTCAAACCACTTAGACAAGTAAAACCTTCGGGTGGTCTCTTTCCTAAATCTCAGAAGCATGTCTAATAACATGTGCCAGAATCCATGTTTCTTTTATAAAATGCCAGTTCTCCTCAAACCTCAAAGACTTATTTGGGAACATGGGCTACAAACCCTTATGTTAACTACATTTATCCTGCAGCAATCCTTCCACACAGGATATTTGCCTGGAAATGAATTTACTGTATTTTGCAGGCATATTCTCAAGCCAATGGCAACATTGACATCAGCCGCAAGATATGTCTTAGAAATAAGAACTTTAAAAAAATCCTTTTCAACATGCATGTTAAATATTAGATATCACTATATCTCTACAAAAAAAATGTTAATGGATTAAATATGCCTCTATTTCTCAATCTATCATCGTCCCCTATCTATTTAGGTTGAGAAGGCCATTCATCATTTGTATCTACTTGATGTTTATGATAAAATGTTGGGGTACTTTTCAAAGGCTACATTTAAACTTGCTATATTAGAAATACACAATCATGTTATTAATGTCACATATGTTTAGTGTTGAAAATTTAGAAAATTAGGCAAGTAAAAAAAAAAAGAAAAGCTATCTGTAATTCAACCATGCAAACTGGACCACATTGGGTTTTTTTGTTTTTTCTTTGAAAGATTTTATTTTTTTTCCTTTTTCTCCTCAAAGCCCCCCAGTACATAGTTGTATATTCTTAGTTGTGGGTCCTTCCAGTTGTGGCATGTGGGACACCGCCTCAGCATGGCTTGATGAGTGGTGCCATGTCCATGCCCAGGATTCGAACCGATGAAACACTGGGCCGCTGCAGCGGAGCCCGAGAACTTAACCACTTGGCCACAGGACTGGCCCCTGGACCACATTGTTTTAAAATATTCTCCTACATATAATTTTAATGACTTTAATAATTGCTATACATATTACCTTAAAGTATTTGAGCAATCTATTATTTAAAAATTTAGATTGCTTCTAATTTTCACTATTAAAACAATGGAGAGATTAACATCCCTCTCACAATTATATTCAAGATTATTTCAACTGACACTTTCACTAACTGGGCACTTTTCTCCCAAACCTCACACACTGAGCACTAACATCTTGCCAAACAGAATAGAATCTCCTCTTAACTAGCAATCTTATCTTAGCAAAGCTAAACATTTATTTCACATTACCTTGTCATTGACATCCTATTTGTTGTGAACATTGTGTCCCTATGTTTATCTTTTTGATTTTTAAGAACTATTGAGGGGCTGGCCCCCTGGCCCAGTGGTTAAGTTCACGCGCTCCTCTGCCGGCGGCCCAGTGTTTCATTGGTTTGAATCCTGGGCGCGGACATGGCACTGCTCATCAAACCATGCTGAGGCAGCGTCCCACATGCCACAACTAGAAGGACCCACAACGAAGAATATACAACTATGTACCGTGGGGCTTTGGGGAGAAAAAGGAAAAAATAAAATCTTAAAAAAAAAAAGAACTATTGAGAGGCTAAAATTTTATCCATTTCTCATATATGTTATAGATATATTTTTCTATTTTGTTAAGTCTTTCTAATCTGCTTAGGTATTTTTGCTGTTGTATCAATAAAATTATATAAGCTAGACTATAGAATACATAATAAATTATATTATATAAATATCTATCTCCACTTTTATCCTATACTTTTATCTTTACTTTTTTATGTTTAAATTTTAATCCATCTATATTTTTGTATGTATGGTAGTATACAGAAAGCAACTTTTTTTTAAATAGCCAGTCATTACATCACTATTATTAAACAATCCATCCTATCTGTATTAGTATAAAATGACACATTTGTAATATTTGTGTAACTTTTGAACTTAAAGAATAGTTACAAAGATTCTTTCAGGGTCAAAATTATTCCCTGGCATACCACTTAGCATACTCATGCAAAATTCTCCCAAAATGGTAGTCTAGCATCCTTAAAGAGTAAATGGACCTTTCCGATGTACTGATCATGAAAGTACTCAGACACCTAATGACTCTATTTATATGAGGACAAAGGTTTATCAAAGCAAACTTTAATAAATTTTGGACATATCATGTGGCTATTTCTTACATAAAATGAAATGAATCTGATAAATTGAAATGAAAATGAGTGCAAACAGGCCTAAGTGCAAGGTTGTTCACCAACAAACTTTTAAAGATCATTATTGAACAGTAGTTACAAAACCTCAGATAGACAGACACGAATTCATAAACATGTTTTTAACCAAAACATCTTAAATTGTTCTCTCATCACCTATTTTTGTTTGTTCACCTTATGAGATACAAATTGAAATGGTACTTAACAAAGGTACAGTCCCATCACTTATTTTATCACTCACTTAAGGAAAGAAAATAAAAGGATGCAGATCACACATCATTTAACAAGACATAAAGTTAGCAACCCCATTACCTTTACTCTTTGTCACAGTTACCCATACTTCCTGCAGACTTTATTCTGTGCAGTCTGTCTTTGTGGCCAATGACAAGTGAAACATGGAGGCTGATTGGTTGAAGGACATGGAAGGGTATGGATGGAAAGGGGAAGAGAAGTTCCAGTCACAGTGACACGGTGATTAGAAGATGGCCAACAAAATGTCAACTTACCAGAACCAACTAAAACGAAAAAAAGAAAACATGGAATAAATAAAAATAAAGAAACAGAAAATGAAACAAAATGTAGTAAGATTTGACAACAATGATTTTTGTTTTAAGATAAAGAACACATTAACGTTGGGATATATGGCTCATATCGCCCAAGAATGAATATTTGTTAGCATTTTAACTATAATCATGAATAATTTAAGAAAGAAATGAATCTTAAAATCTCTACTATGATTAAATGGCACAGCTACAATGGATGATAGCTATGAAATTATAAAATGCTTTTCAATGACTTTACATTTTGCTACGAGATCACAGGGTTAGATAACTATATATGTAATGGGTTTTTTAAAAAACAGGATAAATCTTAACTGCTAATGCCACATAGAATAGAAATTGAGCATCTTAATCAAAGACAAAGAAGCACTAAATCCTATATCTCCACCATCAGATTAATTTTTAAAAGGTTCATGCTGCCAATGATATTCTATTAAACCAGTGCTTCTCACACTTGAATAAGCACACAAATCACTCTAATATCTGGTTAAAATATAGATTATGATTCTATAGGTCAGGAGTTTGGCCTGAGATTTTGCATTTATAACAAGCACAGGTATTATGCCCATAGGTTGAGTAGCAAGGTTATTAAAAGGTGTTACATTTAAATTCTTGCGAATTGAGAAGACACACTGAAAAATGCGAACAAATTATAAAAACAGAGAAAATTTTATAACCCTATTTCATAAAGTCATAATCACATTACCTGTTTTAAATGCTGAATCATTGGGTATTTTAATATAGAAAGCTCAAGTAATACATGTTTAAAATACTGAAAAATGCTTGTGCTGTTTTGCTTTTTTAGAAACAAAGATAATTACTGTCAAATGCAGAACTTTTTCATAATAGCCCAGTAGACACCCACAATCCATTTTACTCAAATAAATAATTCCCATGTTTTTCAACAAGTCAAAATTAATTAGACTTCATACACATTCCTGTGGCTTAAATAAATGAACTATGCCAGCACTGCTGCTGTGAAATGGTATGGTTTTTTAAAAAGAGACAAAAGTTCTCTTGCCTATTGTTCTCACATATGCAACATTTAAACATAATTCAGAAATACATTTTAACTCACATGTTCCCTTCAAAGAGAGTGAAATAATTTGCCTTTATTTTTCAGCCTTAAGAACAAATTTTAGGCATAATTTTTTCATTCACTCAGGCAAGAAAAGTTAAAAAAACTTTCTCATTTACTTAGTCTTAATGTTTATCATAGCCTCAACAGCTACGCTATCCAGATTTGAAAACACAAACAGAGTGGATTGGACTTGCTTACATTTCCTGAAACCTTAAGGATGATGTCTTTCAAGTGACAGGAAGAAATATTTAGAATATATATTATTTAGAAATATTTTAGAAACTTATTTTAGAAATATTTATTAGAAATTTATTTTAGAAATATTTAGAAACTAGAAGAGAAAGAGCCTATATTGTAGCAATAGAATTTTGCTTTGAAAAAACAAAACATTGAGCCAGCCCTGATGGCCTACCAGTTAAAGTTCAGCGTGCTCTGCTTCAGTGGCCCGGGTTCTGTTCCTGGGTGCAGAACTACACCACTTGTCTGTCAGAAGCCATGCTGTGTTAGTGGCTCACATGGAAGAACTGGAAGGACTTACAACTAGAATATACAACTATGTACTAGGGCTTTGGGGAGGGGAAAAAAAAGTTGTAGAATTATCTTTTGGGGTAATTTGCCAAAATAAATTTGATCTCATTAAATTCATGCAGTTAAAATCAAGCCTAATTTAAAGTCAGGAGATTAGAGGAATGATTCCTAAATCTTTTATAGTCACACATTTTCAGTAATTTAAAATTTCTTAAACATTTCAAAAATGTGCAACATGTTAGAAACAAGAATATTACCAGGAAGCAGCTCATTTAAAATTAAAAAAGCATTTTTTCCTTGCTTTTAGGTTTTACCCACACTTAGTCATAGGAATTTAATCTCTTATTACGTAAAACCCAATGCGTTTTAAAACTTCAGGCTAATGCATCTGCATATCATTTCAATGACACATGATAATTGGAAAATATTTCGTCATGTATAAGGACCCTAAAAGTTATCTAACAACAACATCTAACATAGAAGCTTCTAAAACATCAGAGGTTTTTGAAAGGACCCTATCTTGAATGATCCCTTTAGCTTTTACAACCATGATTATCAGGAAATGATTCCTCTTATCTAAATGAAAATGTACCTGTTTCAATTTAACCTTTCTTTCATTCAATCTAGTTTCAGTAAACAAATAAATGCCATTAATATCCTTCACATAAAATCCTTTTACTTATTTGAAGGAAATTATCATCCCCAACTTTCTCTTCTAAGGAATAAATGTTAGAAATTTCTTTAAGTTTTTCTCAGATTTCCCCTTCACCATATTTCTCTCAGGGTTAGGTCAATGGATTTTGTTTCTGTGCAGAGATCAAGGACATTCTGTACAACAGGCAGTGTCCATTAATGTCCACTTAGGTATGTGCAGAAAGAATCAGAGAAAAGCAGAGGCATTTGGATCCTGTTCACTCATTATCCTCTAAAGTTTGTAGTTTATGGGCAGTTTCACCCCCACCCTTCTCATAACTCTTCTCAACTTCTTTTCTTTCTGCTTTAAAGGCTGGGAGCACCTCTAACCCAACTCCCTTTTCTTGCTAAGAAAGAGGAAAAGCCTGTCTGTCTCTATGTCTAATAAAACAATAAAACTATAAAATGTTAGTGCTGGAAGTAACCTTAGAACTTATCAGTCTAACCCTCTCCTTTTTGCCTGAGAAAACGGAGAACCTAAATTGTTAAATCACACTCTCAAGGTCACAGATGACTAACCAAAGACTGCCTTCCAGTCCTCTTGACTGACGCCAAGTGCCCGTACAAATTTTCCTACTGGTTAATCAGTTTGGGGAAAACTATACGCAACAGGACACAAAATGTATTTGATTTTACATTTAAACTGTCATAAAGTGTTTAACCTCAAATCTTTACCACCACAATCATTACCTCATACCTACATACGAAAACTTTTTTTAAAGAACTCCTCATGGTATTGAAAATCTTTTCAGAATATCTAGCTACAGTCTTTAAAGGACACAGAAAACTAACAGGTGAGAAGAAAGACTTAAGGCCTCTTGAAAAGTTCACCTTTATGGAACGAAAAATAATGCAATCATTTTCTAAGGGTGAAACAATTTAAATCATTTAATCACTTGAAATCATTATAAATTGAATAAAATACTACTCTTGAAACACGAGAACAAATAATATTTTTACAATAACACATTTTAAGGTAAATATGTGAAAAAGGAAGGCAAAGTAATTTTTAAAAATAAGTATATATTTTTAAGAGATTAAAACTTGCTATTTTATTTTTTTAACATAGCAATATTATGGAGATTACAATCCACCTCCAGTAACAGCTCTAAAGTTTTTTAATTAGAGGGAGTTCCAAAAGGGTGAGTGATTAGGGAACTTGTCACAGGCTGAGTTTGTATGGAAAGCATACTGTTTTCACCTAGGTTGAATTTTCTTGGGAGGGGGAGGGGAGTTATCCAAATCTAATTATATACATATATATTTATATTATACATATAAATTTTATAATTATAAAACTTTCTGATTCCCTTTTGAATCTAAAAGAGAAAGTATCTCTTTAAGATACTTAGAGATATACAAATATTACATGCTTGACTGATAGTTCTTTAAAAAACAACTGTTTAAAAAGTTTGAGAGAATTTAGCCTTTCTCTCTCCCACCCCCTCACACACATACACACACACACACACACACACACACACGTAAAATAAGAGACCTTCTTCCTCTTTTGAATGTGAAATCAAAATGCTCCAGATTATTTAATTACTTTGAAATCTGTATTTTAAGAATGTACATTGTTCAGATAATAATCTTTATTTATAAATAAGACAAGAAGCTAAGAGATAAAAGAAGCAAAATGAAATGGAAGAAAGGAACGAAGAGAAGAAGGAAGGAAGGGAGGGAGGTAGGGGGAGAAAGAAAGAAAAGATTTCTTCTATCTGCTTGTCATATTCAAGAGATATGAGTCAGAAAGATGATAAATGAAAAAAATTATACAGAAGCTGGTAAAAAGACTTTTTTTGGTCTGAGAAAATGTTAGCTGGACAGATACTTAAGAAGTCCTCAGATTAGGTCTAATAAATACAGGGACAAGCCAATCTTGATAACTACTTAGGCCAGAAAAGGAGAAGATAATGGGCCTAAATAGTAGCATGAATGGCTTAGGGAAAGTATAGAAAAGAAGCAGTTAACAGTAAAGGGCACTGAACCATGAATTGGTTGCCAACTGTGATGTCTCTAGAGGTCTTTAAAAATGGGATTTATTTCCATTTGGCCACAACAGTTTAGCTATAACCCTGTCTGCTAAAGGAATAGAGTAGCTGACTCAAAGTGCTTTCTACGCTATGATTTTAAGAGCGTGGAAATTCAGAGGCAAAACAGGACAGCTGATATATCCCTCTGCCCCCAATATTTTTCCCTCAGATTATGTATATACAAATGCATATTCTAGTAGAAAGTGTCCTCAAAAATATTCTTTTCAGTTATATTACCCTGAGTTGATGAAGTGCTTTATACACATAGCTCATATGACAAACCTAGGAGACACAAGAAAATTCCAAGAAAGGAAATATTTGCATAACTAGCACACCTTATGATTAAGATTTTGGTATTTTCATATTGAGGTCTCAATTTCTGAAGCATATTGGCAAACATATTCAAGTTTATCCTTACAAGTTAAATAAAGTATTTAGAGTCTTCACTGTTAGCAATGGGCCATACAATGCTTTTAAAATGTAATGACAGAAGACCGCCACAGTATTTGGGTCCAAAACAATTTAAATATTTCCAAACTCCTAGAATGACTCTATAGAAGATTTCATGATTAGGCAAATTTATGTATGGTAAGACCAAGCAGACAACAGCTTTCTCGAATAGGCTGCAAACAAAATCACTTGACTATGAAATCCTTCTGCTAATCCATAGATATTAAGTTTCATTATTAATAGCTAAATTATAGCAAATTCTTAAATTGATATGATCTTTTTTCATTCTTATATATAGCGCTTTTTGAACAACTGAGCTCAATTAACAAATATGACAGACTAGAATTGTAAATACCACATTCTAGAGAATATGAATGGGGTAAAGTAGTGAGTTACAAGATTTTTAGAGGAAGAAACACATTTTTATTAAAACAGAGGAACACTCAAATTTTCAAGTAGTGAAGCTATCTGCATTTGCACTGACAAAACCCAGTTACTGTCGCGCCACAGAAACTATATGCATAGATACTTATGAATGATAATATCTCTAACAATTAAAAACCCTTAGGATATTTTAATACTAAGAATGATTTCTTCTGGGGGGAAAGATTGAGTTTAACATAAAAGCCTGTCATTGTCTTTCAACTTTTCAGACACAAAAATAGAGTGATTAAGAGAGGCATTTTTAGAATATCTTTAATGGATAGATAAAATACGATGAACTTTTCACCTCCACTCAAATATCTCACATTATTCTGTAGATCAGTGGTTCTGGAGACAGTTCTGGTTGTCATAACTGAAGGCGGGGTGCTGCTGGCATCCAGTCGACAGAGGTCAGGGATGCTGATAAACATCCTACAACGCACAAGACAGCTCCCCACAACAAAGAATTATCCAGCCCAAAATGTCAATAGTGCCAGAACTGAGAAACCTTGCTGTAGAATATCTATTCAATTTATAATTTATCAGAATAATAATGAATAATTATTTTCCCACAAAGTAACTTGCACAATGCCTGACATATTATAGGTACTCAGAAAAAATTAATACTCTTTCTCTTTTCCTTCCTCTTCTAAAAATGTCCCTACTTTCCTGAAAGTTATCAAATGGTGTGACTTACTTATTTGCTTACTAAAGAGTCCAAGATTGAAATGCAGCTACCCAGCAGTCTATGACAATGGATATGCCACCTGACATAGGATCTCAGGATCATAATTTTGATGGTTATATTCCCTAAATCAACTTGGAAAGCCAGAAACCGGGGCTGGCCCAGTGGTGCAGGGGTTAAGTTCGCATGTTCCACTTCTCAGCAGCCTGGGGTTCCCCGGTTTGGATCCCAGGTGCGGACATGGCACCACTGGGCACACCATGCTGTGGTAGGCATCCCACATATAAAGTAGAGGGAGATGGGCACAGATGTTAGCTCAGGGCCAGGCTTCGTCAGCAAAAAGAGGAGGACTTGCAGTAGTTACCTCAGGGCTAATCTTTCTCAAAAAAAAAAAAAAAAAGCCAGAAACCTAGATCTTTCCTCTCCTTCCTCTTTGAAATATACAATCCATTATCAAATTCCACAGTTTTTATTTTGTAACTATTTCTCCCTTCCATCAACTTCCTTCTCTCTCTTGCCATTCCTCTGGCTCAGGTTATCCACTAGTGCTCACCTGAACTGTCTCCCTTGTTTCCAATCCAATCTCACCAGGTAGCCAGAGGGATTAAAAACTAAACTAATCTGATTATAGTATCTTTTTGCTTAAAATCCTTCAATATGGTCCCATTACTCTTAAAATAGGGAGCAAATCCTTAACATGGCCTTGCTACGTAAATCTTCAGTGTCTTCCTGTATCACCTCTCGTCCTCCGTCTCCCTAACTTGGGCCTATAGTTCTTCTTTTGGTCCTTGAGTACACCATACCCCATCTCACCTCTGGTTCTGTTTATGCTATCCCCTGGGATGCTGTATTCTGGGATCCTCCCCCTTCTCCTATTTAATCCTACTCACAGTCTAGCTCTTACCTCAAAAAAATACATCTTCAAGGAGCTACCTCCAAATTTGAGGTTAAATCTTATCAGAGTGCTATATATTCTTTCCTTCCAGAGAACTTATAGCTTGAAATTATACATTTGTGTGATTATTATATAAATGTCTGTCTCTCACACTAGCTTATAAGCTCCATGATGGCAAGCATTTAACTATTTTGTTGGCTATGATTTCTCTAGAACTCATCAAGTTGAGGACATTACTCACACTGTAAATATCTCTTGAATTGTGAACAAATGACAACAATGTTCCTATCACCCAATTGAAAGCACTTTTTCCCTACTTGGCATATCCATATCTTTACGATTCCACGCTTTACATTCTGCTGATCCTGTAGATATTTGTGTCTATCGCCTTTCTTCACCAGGCTATAATAAGCTCTGTGAAGGCAGGATCCTTGTCTTACATATCTGTGCATCCTTCACAGTGTCCAGCCTACTGTTTTGTACATAGAAAGTGCTCAAGAATTTGTTTATTTGAAAATTTGGAATTCCTATCCTCAAATAGCATATTTCATGGAGGGTCTAGAGTTAAGGCGCATGATGATATAAGAAAACATTACTCAACTGACAGTTAAACAACTTTGCATCTTGATCCTCTCCAAAATTAATCAGGTCTGTGATCTGCATAAATCACATACCCTTTTTACATCTTAGTTTAATAAAAAGCCATCAATGTTAGCTAAATGTGTGTCGGATCATACACTGGAAGCCCGCAGCACTCTGCAGGGAAGAGTTCAATATGCCTATTTTACAAAGAGAGGAAAGTGAAGATAAAGCAACTTCTTAAAGTCACACATCAGCTAAGAAATGGAGGATTGCAATTCTGTCGGCCCAGCTCTTAAAATCCTGTGCTTTTTACTATATTGCCTGACTTGTTTTGGTTGGTTTGTTTATTTGTTTTTAAAAAAAGAATTAAACCTTACTTTAATGCAATTTTGATTCTGAAATGTTTTGCTTCTGTTACCTAAACAAAACAACTTTCAATAAGAAATTATTTAAATGAACAATTCATGCATTAATATATTGAGTTAATATGGATACATAATTATTCTGCTCATATATGGGCAGGTCTCACACAGATAAAAAGATTTGGGGGAGGAAATGACTCATGCTATGTTTTATTTTCTCACAGAAAGAACAATGCTGCAACAGCCAATTCCATCTGTGAAAAGTGATGTGATGCAATCTTTTAGGACACCACCAGAAGTGTCAAATGCATGTAGTCAAGTATCAAATGCATAGGTTCACAGTTTGCTATATAATATACTGACATTTCTGTGTATTTCCTCAGTTTTCTCATCTGTAAAACAGAGCCAAAGTAAATGATTTGTAAGCCCCATCCATCTCTAACATTCAAAATCTCAACCATTACGTACAGAAACGATATAATTTAACATTTATTCCCAAGAAACCTAAATCAGGCCAAAATTACTTATCATCAATTATATTCAGTACTTTGGTACATTTGGGGGGAATAAAAAGTCTAAGAAAAACACCAGAGCACACCTCATCTCTTTCCTAATGACCTAAAAAGAACACTGTTCAAAATAACTATTCCACCATCCACAAAGTTAACTTTTTAAAAGCACCTTTGTAAAATGGCCATATCTATCAGGTTTAATTGTGCAATGCTCTAAATTCTCTCCTAATAACATCGACCACACAAAATAAATGTCCTAAAGCTACAGTTGGCCTTAACAGCCATTTACGGATTTTCTTACCCTCATAAATCTGTTATAAAGCTATTACTCAGCTATATTTTGTCTTGTATTTATTTTAGTATTTTCTACAGGTGTGTTTATACTGGCACATTATTTATCAAGTCCTGAGAATAACAGTTTAAAAGCAAATTAAAGTGCTCATGGTATTTTAATCAGTTTTGCAAACTTTAGGTATGATATTATAAAGTAGTAACTTCCAATTTATACAGAATCTTTTTTTAAAAAACTAAAATAAAAAGAACCTATTATATTTTTAAATTACTGAAATAAGACTCAAAGGATATCAGCTGTGCATAATTGTAAAGTATAACTATTCTTACAACGACTCTGATGTTTGGAATACCCTGAAGTGATTTGTGAATCTATAAGAATTAATACTGTTTAACGTAACTATTAATGCTGTGTATATCTATGAAAATATATAAAATGAGCCAGCCCCAGTGGCCTAGTGGTTAAATTCCCTGTGCTCTACTTTGCTGGCCAGGGTTCAGTTCCTGGGAACAGACCTACACTGTTCTGTTAGTGGCCATGCTGTGCTTGTGGCCCACATACCAAAAAATGGAGGAAGACTGGTATGGATGCTAGCTCAGAGAGAATCTTCCTCAGCCAAAAAATAAAAAAATTAAAATGATAGCAAACAAATAATAAAAAATCACTACCTTTGGACACATAAGTCAAATTTCAATTATCTTGCATGTTTAATTTACCTGGAGTTCATCATCAGAAAACGGTATGCTTAATGTGAAATAATCTATGATTATTCTCTTTATGATTATTCTCTTTTAAACAATGAACTATCTTAATCACTTTATGTCCTAGCAATTCTGGATGGAATTGAATATATCAATGTGGATTAACTTCGAATTAATTCTTTTACAGTAAATGATACCCAATATCACAAAATAATTCTGAGTCTTAAAGTTATGTGAGATTGTTAGCAATAAATCTAATGTTTTAAATTGAGCTGACTGTCAATGACTAGAGCAGAAAACTAATTTATTTCTCGAAATTTCACTCTCAGGCTGAGTAATTCAGATAGTATAGATTCACACAACTTAATTACGTATTTCCACATTGATGGCATTATTTCATAAGGTAGGTTGCTAACGACAGTTGCTAAGTTATACGTCTATACAACTGGGTGACTAGAAAACCTTACTCACTGTTATGTAAATTAATAAAGCCCAGTAAAGAACTCGATGGAAGGCCCAAGATGTGCTATTTACTAGTACGGTGTTGCGTCACTGTTTGACACGGAATCATCTTATGTGTCAATTATTCTTGTACCTGACTGCTCTCCTTGTTTCTTCAAATACTTGCGAGGCACTCACATTAAGAGAGTATTTCCAATTCTCTGTAGGAAGGCCACGTGGTCCATGCTTTTCCTTTTGATTAATTTTAAGATTTATCAGTTTGAAATAACTGAAAGCAATCCAAAACCTTCATGAGCAAATGAAAGAAATCTAAGAGAATGTCACATCTTCAACAGTCATTAGAGTTAAAATGGCTATTTCTGAAAGCTGCAACAACACAAGAAATTCTTTACTTTATCCTTCCTAAGGAAAAAAAAAAAAAGGCAAAGAAGCATAGGCCAAAATGCTGCTGGGTCTCAATCAAATCAAATAGCATAAAAAACCAGCAGGAGCAGGGGCTTGGCAACCCATTTACAGCCCCGGATCAGAACAGTTAGGAGAGGGAGCCATTCTCACAAATCATTCTCTTGTTAAATTCTGTAGTGGGACTTCATTAAGCCTCTTGGCTGATGGCATTTTACTTTCAGCCTGCTCACAAAGGGCTCAGCTGGCAACACCGAGGCTTTAAAAGTCTCCAATCACACATTGTCTTTTTGGAGTTTTCTCTTTACAATCACAAATCTCTTTTTCTCATCAGCCCCTCAGATTTTCAAATGAATTTTTTAAATCATTAACTACAAAACAAACAAGAACAACAAACCACAAAAAAACCACAACAAATCCTAGATGGGAGGCATTTCGAATAAGATTTCATGAGTTCAGCATTAAAAGTAGCAAGACATACATACAGGAGGTAGTAAATAAATATAACAGTGTGTGTGTGTGTGTGTGTGTGTATGTTGTATCTACATATAATATCCCCCAACCCCTGAAGCACTGTTTATACTACCGTAGTACTGACTTTACTGGGTCTCTGTAGATTATTGCTGTATGTCATGAAGAATCATTCCCCAAAGAACCAGTCTGCTACATCTTGTCAGAGGTCAGAGTCTGACACACAAATCACACACATATCAAGGTTCTTAAAGTCATCAAGTAAAACTTTGGGGGTCTTCTAATATGTGTTTCATCAAAATGTTGATGAACTCACAGTTCTCAACCAGGATCTTGGAGTATAGTAAACCTAACTTGAACTTGCAAAAAGGCCCCTTGACACTATTAGTTTTGGCTTTGACTCAAATAACCACGTTAATGGTCAGAAACAATGCACTATTATACTGCCAGATTTTCTGAAATCAGCAATTTAAGCACACTGTTCCAACAAATGATTTAAATGAAGTCTACATCAAAGAAAGGAAATTCAGAACTGAAGGGCACAGTTTTTTCTCTCATTACTTCTTTTATGGCTAGATATCATACGAGCTCTAAAAAGTCATATGACTCTTATACTCTATCAGATCTCATATACTGATAGAAAGCTAAACATAGTGAACCACAAATTTACAAAATAGGCCTTCCTTGCCCCACAGTTTGTTTCTGAATGCAAGTGTATTAAAGTACTCCTAGCAATAAATCTACAGTAAGATATATTGTTTTACTTTTACCACAATTTTAATGTTATGTTCTGAAATAATCATCTAGCGGCCCATAAAAGAAAGAAGCCATACACATACACAGCAAGTTACATTGTGTGAGATTAACATGTGCTTTCGTTATCTTCAAAGTTATTGTTTCACATTTTAGAAAATGGTCAAACGTATGGAAGCACGTTTCTTTTAATGGATTATGCTTTCTGATCCATTTTCAAAACTACTAAAATTTTAAATTATATGGAAGTTATTGCTGGGGACCATCTATCCACATTATTTTTATCTCCAGTTAATTCAATTGTTGCAGTATATGGGTTATATTTATGGAAGAAGCAGTGAAGGAATTCGGCATTATTCGTTCTATCAGGAAATTTAGCAGCATTGAACACACCAGGTGGCATAATAATCACATTTAAAGATCAAAAGGAATCATATTAATTAAGGATCTGTTTAATTAAAAAAAATTTTGGTCTCAAATGCATAGCAAATACACAAAATTAATACACAAATATACAAAAAAAATAGTTTTAATTAAATACAGAATGTTTTTGCATCATATTTCACTTATCCACTGTTGCCTGGAGCAACTAGAATAAAGATTGATATTTTTTAACCACAATTACAGAAACCTTGATAGTTATCGTTTGTTGAAACGTATTTATTGTGTGTCTGTGTAAAATATTTTGGAAGAAGCACACGTGACTCAGAACTTAATCCTTTTACGCAGCTAGCGATAGGCAGCTAGGACCACTGAAGCAACATGGAGTCCTAATTCTGACACATATAAAGACATGTCACCAAAGGGAGTTCCACCACACCCTTCTTCTTCATATCACCTTCATTGCTTCTATTTTTTACTGAGCTTTTAAATGCTTCACACAATGTGCTAGGAATTTCCTACTTATCAGCTCATTTAATCTCCACCACAATCCTATGAGGAAAACATTTTCACCCTCATTTTACTGATGAGAAAACTGAGCATCAGAGATTTAATAACTTGCACATTCAGCGTTCAAATCCATGTTTGTCTGCGACAAAAGACTGTGCTGTCAATTCTACGCTACAGAATGTTGCCTAATGGCAGCAGAAGAAAGAAAGAAAGAAAAACTCTCCCTAAAACACTTTCCAAAGAAAAATCAACAGAATAACTTTCACAGATAGACCCCAATATCGAGTCACAGAAAATTGTATTTGTAGAAAAGCAAAACAATTACTAAAGTGTACATTAATCAGCTACAAAAAATTTCAAATCTCCATGGACAAAACCAAAAATATAATGGGCATCTAATGGATTTTTCCTTGTTTTGGAAGAAGCTAAAGGGAAAACTAATCATAGTAATTGCTTTTGCATAAGCAGCTCATAATCTACTAACTAGTTTTACGAGAATCTAATTATTCTGTTAGTTATTTTATTTCCTATCAGGTCATTGATGTTTATATTACATGTGCCTTCATTTTTTCACTAGATGAGTACACTGAAAGTCAGAGAAGTTAAGTGACTTGCCCAGGATCCCACAGCTGGCATGGATCAGGGCAGTCCTTGGTTCATGCACAGAGAAAATTTTACATGAGCACCAAGGCTGGTCCCTAAGACCACAGTAATCAACAGACTAAGAAGGTAATGTAAACAAAGTGAGCCTCTCAGAAACTCACAGTCAAGTGGGGCAGATGTTGAAATGCAATAAGGGTGGCAAAAGCATCTAATGGGTACAAGAATGGGGGGGTCCCTAACCCACACTGGGGTACGAACTGTCTGCAAAGCTTCCTGGAGGGTTCTCACCTGAGCTGAGTCCAAGATAGGAGTAATTAGCAAGTAGAAGATGGCGCAGGCTGGGGGCAGGGCATTTTAGACCAAGGAACCAACATGAAGAAAATCCCAGAGGTAAGCTACATGGTATAGTATGAAAATAGATATAAACCATACATTGATACTACACTGGAGGGAGTAGCAAGAGAGGTCTAGGTAGCCAGGAAGAGTACTATGAAGTATTTTGGTTCTTTTCCTAGAGAGATGGGAACCATGGCAATGTTTTATGGATAGAGCTAATATAACTCGATTTATGTTTTAGGTAGAAAAACTTGTTATGTGGAGAATGGATCCAATGGACAAGATGGAGCCAAGGAAACTGGTAAGAGGCCAACAGCTTCACTGTTAGAGAGATGATAAAGGCCTGAATTCAAGCAGTGATAAGGTAAGAGAGGTGGTGAGAGCTGAGCAATATATTAAAAGGCAAAATAAGTAGGATTTTGAGGCGATTGACATTCAAGAAATGGGAGAATAAAATCCTGACCCACCACCACCCAAGCTGTCTACTAGTGTGTTTCTTCAGGTTGTTCTGGTAAACCTCCCATTACTAGCAATTAAGTCAGCCAAAAGACACCAACCAGTCTTTTTTTCCTGTCTTTGTGTCTCTCTGGTCTCACGTCAATCTCAGACTTTAAGGTTCAGCCTTCCAGGAGCTGTCAGTGGCTAATCAATCCCATTGAGGAAGCACTCTGTCCCTTCACTGCACGGTAGGCATAAACACTTATGGGAAGCACCAGACCAAATAACAGTTCTTCAGAATAGAAGAGAATGCACATCCTTCTGATGATTCATTTGAACATTCCTACTGTATGCCGACAATAAACTTAAAAGATGGCAACATCATTCATGATACTATATTTTACAATTAAAAAATAAAACAGGTGATGAAATTGAGAGACTAGAGTAGTTTCACATCAAGGGAAGAAAAATGGACAAGTACTGATGAGAAAAGAGCTGGGATTTCACAGAAATTCCATTCATCGGGTAACAGTGCATCACAAGGTTTAGCGATGTTTGGCATCTGCCTTTCCTTTTAACAGAGCTGTTGCTGAAAGGGCAGAACAGCGACTGTTTCTTGAGCTTCAAAGAATAACTGGTCCCTGGGAGAGGCCTGCAGAGGAGTGCAGTGAGGTGTGAACTGAGATCTAAATGTCCGGCTTCCTGAGTCTCACTGGCCCAGCACTCAGGAGTAAGAGAAACAGGAGGACTGAATGTCTTTTAGTTCCCTTTGCAAGAGAGACAAACAAAAATGGGATTAGATTTTCTTAATGGTTCAACTCAGCAAAGATAAAATGTGATTGCTTGGGAAATAGCTGGTATATGGAAGCCCGTTTTCAATTTGGTTTCCTGTGACAGATGCAGCGATGGGAACACGATCACTCTGGCGATGGAGAGTCACAAATTTACTTTGGAAATGAAATTGTGACAGTAATAATAGCTGCTTTATCTGTAAAGTTGCAAAGGGAGTGGAAAGATGAATAATGCCATCTTGCTTGCCTTGTTTAAGCAATGAATATCTCTGAAGCAAAGAATCATAAGAAATCTTAGAGGTGGAGGACAAACTTGGAAATAGGAGAAACTCAGAGTTTAAACTCTCTGCGCCTTATCTTCTATCTTTCTTTCGGGTAGCACTTCTCAAAAATGGAATTATTGAAAAAGCTATCAACATGACTGTCATCATAAATAAATAATTACTCATTTTAAAGGGTTTGTTATTAATAGTATAGTAAATAAAATTATTTTTATTTCTTTATTTTTCTTTTAAGTGTTTTGAAGCTGCATCCAGCTTATCTTAAAGGCTACCTTCAGTCTAAGAAGAAAAAGAACGACTCATTTTTAAATTAATCATGAATTAGTTCAAAAATAAAACCAAGTAAAACAACCTAAGTGAGCTATCATGTGATTCTAAGAAGGACCTCAAGGCCTGCCTGGCAAGCATCTAAATAAACCACCAGGCCTAATAGGTTTAGATTACGATAATAAAATAATATAAAACAAACCTGCGACCATTCTCAGAACACCAAGCGGAGACATAAATTTTTAGCAGTTTCAATAGCACACTGTTTGAAAGCCTGGCAGGCTGCTTCTCTGCATCTATTTTGTTGTAGTTAGATTTTATATTTTATAGGTATGTCACAACCTATAAAATGGTTATAAATACCACAGTATATATCTTTTTCCTTAAAAGATGGGGCCATTATGCAATATGAAACACTAGTTCAGAAAGATAATTCAGTCCTTCCAAGACCCAGCCAGCAATCTTAACACTTGTCAAATTGAGACATTAAAGTGAAAATATAAGAATGTAATAAATCAAACTTGAGATGACATGTCTTTAAAAAGAGGCCTGATTTTTTATGAGTATTTTAGGTTCGCAGAGAATTTTTAAGGAGGTGTATAGATGCTATATGCATGGGGGGAAAGGGGGCAGACAAATATTAAGTATAAATATAATAACATTGATGGTTTAAATTTATAGGTAACAAACCTTTAACTGTTTCAGAGAATGACACAATATCAATCAAGTTCAGGTTAACTGAATTTTCTGGTTAACTGAGAGTTAAGTAGAAACACTTTTCTTCTGTAATCATACCAAACAGCATTGCTCTGCTATTTCTTATTGATCTTGTAGTAGACATTTTTTAATAGGTCAAATTACTGCAGAATCTTTGGGTCCTTTCTGGCATTTAGTTTCAATAATACACCAAAATTGACACACAAATTAAAGGAATCTGGATGTTCTTTTTATTGCCTAAATACTTAGAGTCAAGGCTGCACATATTTTCAATAGGAAACTTCCTAACATCACCAAATTTTATTACATATTTGCCTCTTTTTCAAGGAAAGTAAAATCTTCTATATAATAAATAATCAATATTTTGATTTAGTTCAATGGCTTTGGCATTCTGCTGCTCAGCAAGAAGTAATCCAACTAATGTTGCCTGAAATATGTATATGGAATAGGTTTTCGGGGTGCTGTGACTTGCTGGTAACAGGATGTGACCTCACATTTCACTCATGGCTTGAAGAGATTAATTGACGCTTCTGAGTAGTTATGAAGAAAAGTAAGCAGTTTCTGAGGATATTTGCTCAGGGATAATCTTACTCAGAGCGAATTGCCAGGAAACATCACTATTTTATAGAAAGATAACCTAAGGTGCTGAGAAGCCACATAATTGCAAAACAGTCTTTCTCAGAGGCAATAGAATCAGAATTGAGGTCAAATATCCTCTGCTGAATGTTTTTCCAAAACAGTAACACTCTATTGCACATAGAATGCAATCTTTTTGAATCATTTCTATTCACAAATGGTCATAGTTTTCATTAATTTATCTAGTTATCTTGCAAAACTTCAACATAAGTCTAGCACTAGCTTTGAATGGCACTAACAAGATCCAACACATTTACTAGAAAAACCAATAAAGTTTTTCTCTAATGAAAATCTAATGTTTATATTTGAGAAGAGTTTTAAATAATTCGTTACATAATAAATTATCATGGCTATATTAGTACTTCAGCTTTCTCATTTACAACAGCAGAGGAAGAAGTGCCTGTCCAGAATTACCTGAACATTACTATTTTCTTACTAAGTAACTAATAGTTATTAAAATTAAGCAATAAAGCTATTAATAATAATAACACTAATATGAATATAATATTCCTTATTTACAAAATATTCTGTAACAGACACTGTTAAACATTATATATATATATATATATATATAATTTTATTTAATCCTTATAAAAATACTGTGAGGTTGGGATTACTATACCCATTTTATACATGGGGAAACTGAGGCTCAGGAAGATAAAAATAAGCTTTTCTGTGTCACATAGTTGGTAAACGACAGAAACAGGATTCAACTCAATTCTGTCTGACTTCAATATCTATGCTCTTAGCTACTCAATTCTTTGTAACACACTTCTTCCAGCTCTGGTAATTCCCAAACTCTAAAGAAAATTTTTACAGCCCTTTATTCTTTCTGTCAGCTCATCAAGTAACTCCTCATTCCAAGCATTCTTGACTTTGCTTGTTTAAAAACAGCAACAAAAACAAATTTCTTTGTCCCACTCACACCTCCTAAATCAGGTTCTCAGGGGCATGCCTCATAACGCATATTTAACAAACTTCAGATAAGTTTAAGAAACTCTGTCTAGTCCTCAGTTTTACTCTGCTCCTCTTCAAACACTGATCACCAGGCAGCCATCACAGATCAAATTCAAATTTAATGCAAGGCACCTACTGGTGGCATTCAGGATCAAAGCCACCAGAAGCTGCTTGAATTTCCCCTAGGACGTCCCTATATTTCTACTGCTCAAACAGAAGGCTGGAGTCCAGATTCATATTTCTAATTCTAACAAGTCATCATTAGATAAAGTGCCACCTAGATGCCCAGCACCATGCTAAGCTCTGCGAAGAGTACACAAGGGAAAAAACAAGGAAATCCGTAGAGTTGAGGAAGGAATATTTAAGGAAATATATACAGATAGAGTCTCCAAAAGAGCAGAATTAGGATTTCGAGAGAAAAATGGGAACGAGAAGTAATTCTCAAATCAAAGTTAGTTTTTAAATGTTGGAACTAATTACGTCTAACTGGGGGTGAAAATCAGTCACTCTTATTTAAGAGAGTTTTTTTTTTCCACACAACTTCTACCTGGAGGACTGGGTTTTGTTCCCCAACGTCAATTCTCAAAATTAAATATTCATTGTTTGAGGAGTGAGGGAAAGGAAGATTATTTTTAAGCTCATACTGATTCCAATAGTGCCTTTTAAAAATGAACCACAAATAAAATACAAAGATCAGAAACAACTACATTACTGAATTTATTATAATTGTTTCCAGCTATCAAGTGAATTCATTTCTGATTAGTTTCCTTTGTAGTAACTAGTATTTTTCTACATTCACTCTCAAATGAAGAAAAAGGATACAACTTCTCAAGTTTCCTTTGAAGAGTTTCCTTTGTTTTTTTTTCTTAGTTATCTTTTGCAGTTGGGAATTGTGTTACTTTCTTTGACATACTGTGTATATTATTCCAGAGTGATAAATATATTTTAACAGTGATGTTAATATACATATTTTATTTTAATATTTGAATAAAATAATACCTTTTTAACAGTAGACAAATCTCTTATATTTATAGAAAACTCTGTGCACTTGAAATAAGAACTTCTAAATTCCTTAAGTAGTTTCTGGAATTGATCATTTGTACCCAATTTCCATTGAAATCTTGGCTTAGGGAGCAAGAATTCCATATGGAAATCTTAAGGCTGAGTTAGCTTTGGAATTGAGTTTAAAATTGCAGGAAGAAATTCTATTTTGATTTCAATGTCTACTGTAGACTGGCTACCATTTAGACATTGATTTCAATGTCTATGGTAGAATGGCTATTATTTATAAAAGCATAAGACTCCCAAGGTAAAGGACTTTAAAACATAAAGTGAAACACGTCTCCTTGACTAATGGGATAGACAATCAACCTCCCTGTCACAATTGCCTGGAGATAGACACACCTTTTCATGTCTTGTATTCATCCTGGGCTACTTTCACTCCCACTGGAGGGCTTTTGAACTTGAATTTGACATCTCTTAAATTTATGCTTTCTCTACATGTAAAAGGGTTTCCTTTTCTTACAGTTATAGACTAACATGGAGTTCAAGTCTAACTTAGATTAAAGAGACGTAGTCTGGGCCTTAGAAATTCAATGTTTGTTCTTGATCTTTTTTTTTTTCTTTTGTTTTTATGAGGTTGAGCTAAAAATCCCAAAGTGGAACATAATGGCTTTAGAGACAGGAAGGAAATATTCTTTATTCTTTTTTTTCTACTGTAAAAAGCCCACAAGGCTCTTTTGTAGAAAGCCTACAGTAGAAGCACTCCCTCAAAAGACACCTTTTTCTTCATAAAGGCCTCAGAAGAGACAGTGTGCAGAAAAGATGACAGCAGCAAGTGTTGCTAATGTCAGGCTCAGAAACAAGCTAAGTGGTTTATAGCCAAAATCCCTGTTTACCATACATACTTGTCAAAGTAGGGAATTTTTTTCACCAACAAAATGTTTTTTAAAGGTCTTTGTCTCTTAAATTCCACAATAAACAATTTGTTCTTAAAAAGGAAAAAAATGAGAGGAAGTTCTCAGATGAGACGTTGTGAGAAATAATCAGGATGACATCATGGAGAAGGGAGAGAGGGATTATGAGAATGAAAAACATCTGGACTATGGATACAAAGGAGTTGACAGAACCATTTCTGCCGATCAATTTAAGATGTGACTCAAACATTCAAAAACTTGTGCCATAGATTATGGCATCCATTTTGGCTCATATAGCACCAAACAATAGATCTTTATCAAAATTAGCAAAGTGCAAATACAATTCATTAATTCAACAAATATTTATTAAGTGTCTGTCACATCACAGGCATTATGTGCACAGAAATAGACTGCAAATGCAACGTCCCTTCTTTATGGACAGATCTTAAATTCTAGAGGAGGACAGAATCTTCTCATTTTTGTGTTCCGAATTATACAGACCCCTGAAAGTGCATGATCTGAAAAAATGGTGGATTTGTTTCCCTTTAAAGACAAAGTTTTCACAGCAATAGCTGTCATTTAATTACTATATTAGAAGGGCTCTATGTTTGAAGACCCAGTGATTAAAGCACATTCTCCTCCTCTACATAACCAAGACAGAATTCTCCATAATTTTGAAAACTTAATTCAATCTCCTGTAACAAACACTTTTAGAGCTCCCAAAGGCAAGATGATAATTTCCTTTAAACATTTGAAATAAAATATTTATAGCACTTTTTAAAGTCTGCATTTAATATAGACTACTCTAATAAATAATATGCTCTTCAAATATCAACCTTATGCTTCACATGATAAAACAACCACATCAAAACATTCCCCAAACCTTACCTTGGACAGTCAGAGTAGCTGATGCTTCAGCTTTTCCAACCATATTTTCTGCAACACAAGTGTATGACCCCATGTCACCAGCCATCACCTTCCGAATTTTCAAGGTATGATCATCTCTGATTTCGTATCTGGTGACATAACAAAAGAAAGCACAGTTAAGTGACTCTCTACTTGAAAGAACACATCATTACAAATATAACGCATCTAGGCACCAAATCACACACAACATTCTCTTCAGAAAATTTAAACTAAAATGCGGCATTCCTCTAAGTAAGCACGAGATAGAAAAGAGCTTAGCTTTATATTTATATGGGTTAAAATATTAAACTACTTTCTAAAAGAAAATGTGGCACTTATTCATTTATTTGAATGAATTTTGGCACTTATTCATTTATTTCCTCAAGCTACTGTACTCATACTAAAATTAAAAGACAGTGACTGTGAAATAAATTCTTATTATATGCCAGACTTTAGAGTTTTACAGGTTTTATCTTATAAAATTCTTACAATAGTTGTATGAAGTAAGTATTATGTTTATCTCCATTTTCCAAATGAGAAAACTGAGACATAGGAACATAAGGTAACCTGACTTTGGTCCTCAGCTAGTCTTGTGGCAGAGTTGATATTTGAACCCAGCTAGTCTTATTCGAGAGTCCACTTGCCTTGCCTCATCTCCTCTCCCCTTAAATGTTGGGTTTCCCTTGAAGTTTCACTTTAATCCTCCTTTTACTCTACATAATATCCCTGAGTTATATTATCTACTATGATTTATATATTGATCAACCATACAAACATTTCCAACCCTTATTTCATCTAAGCTCAAAATTCATAATTCCAACTGACTAATAATTAGAAATCCTATCCTCCAGGGTCCTAAAATTTAATATGTCAAATAACACTTTCTTTTCTGACCCTATCACATAAACAAACTCTTTCTCCTAACACAATCTACCGATCTTCCTTCACCAGCCCCCTATATCTAAGAAATCACCCAAAGCACCAATTTAGTCTCAGAAATTTCTCTTTACTATGGACCCCTATCTCCATCTCATCTCCCAGTTCAGACAATTCACATCTCTTATCTGGACAGCAACAATGGTGACTCTGCCACTAGCCTCTCCCCGTATTAATGCAATATCCATAGGGCCAAAAAATTATTTTCTCTAAAAAGTAATCCACTTCATAGTAATTCCTCTTGGTTCAGCAGGGTGCACACAATATGATTCAAAATTCCTCAGTCAATTATACAAAGCCCCTGATAATTTGGTGGCAGTATCTTCAACCCGATATCCCATAACTTCTTGCCACATGCTCTATGTGCTAGCCATGTTAAACTTTCCACCACTCAAAATATGGGATATTCTTTCTCAGATTTTTGTCTATGTTATGAGGTCTCTTCTTTTTCTTGCTTATCAAATTGATACATATTTTTCAATTTCATTGCTTACATGTCACCCTCCTTTGAGAACTCTCTTCTGATTTCCTGTTCCCACAGGTCTAACTTAATGTGACAAAAAGATTTGCTACATTATTCTGTATCTGTCCATACATGTCTTTTTTTTGAGCTCCTTGAGAGCAGAAACTATGTCTAACCCACTGCTGTAATCCCAAAACTTACCAGGGGCTCAACACATGTTTGCTGAATGAAGGGACACACACAGAAGACAGCCTGAAGAATAACGCATTTCATTGCCTCATTCCCTAAGGCTACGAGTGTGTCTCTGCTCCCAGCCAATTTAAGGACTTGACAGATATCAAGAAACTCTGACCTCTTCTACCATTCCCTGGTGATGTTGTAACTAAAGGAAAGGAAGTCTGCTTTTTAACTGGTTCATAGTTATATCTTTAACGCTGCGCCTCCTTTCTCTTCCCTACCTACTCCCATAAATGAAATTGGTGACATCATGGAGAAGGGAGAGAGAGGAGCTAACGTATACAACTGTAAACAAACGTTTTTTCGTTTTGTTTTCTTAAGCCAAATGTGGCCCCTTCACTCTGGTTTGGTTGAACAGCAGAGAAACTTGTTTAAGGAATATCACATTTTACAAGGGCCCCCCGGGCAGGTGAGGCAGGAACGTATCGTTCTTATCTGAAGCCCTCAGAGAAAGCATGGCAACCTCCTGGTTCTAATTATCTGTAGTAACGTGTCTAGCCCCGGATCAAGGAGTCTAGAGTGGACTGTTCTAGCGGCATGTGTGTGACCCGTGGTCTGCTGAGAACCGTAGAAATTTCAAGTGGGTGAGTCACATCACTAAATTCTGATCAATACCTGGATTTGGGCAGTTCTCCATCATCTTTCCTCCATCGCACCGTCGGCACGGGGTCGCCTCGGGCCTCACATTTAAATTCTGCACTGTCGTCCACAGTTACTGCCAAGTTACTAGGTCTCTTCACAAACGATGGTCTCTCTAAGATTAGAAAAACGCATCTCAAGAAAAAATAAATACGAACAAACTAAAAACGATTTTAGATGTTCAGTAAGAACAAATCTATAATTTAAAATATTATTTAGAAAATTATTCCACATAGCTGCCTACTTCTAGAAGCTCCTCCGTAGGTTGGGTCTTTCCTCCTCATTTTCCTTCCACATCTTGGCTACTTTATTTTAGGCTGCTTTACTGATTCCTTATCGCCTCTTCTAACCCCCCAAAATATCGGTTTACCTTCAAGAAAAGGTCATTTCTTTCTCCCTTGTGGAAAGATACTAGGCAATAAGAGATGCGTATTACAGTGAACACATTAGATAAAACGGCACTTACCTAAAACAGTCAGCTCAGCTACCTCACTCTCACGTTCCCCAACCATGTTGGTACCAACACAAACATATTTGCCAGCATCACTTTTGCGGGTGTAAGTAATCATGAGCTTTCCTCCTCGTATCTTAAAAAAAAGTTTCACAGGAATACTATTAAAATTGCTTTAGTTATGTTTATATGACAGAGGTCTCCATAAGTGAAGTCTACTTTCTAAGCTTACAAACAAAACATAATTATATCAAAAAGGTGATGTATATTATCAGCTATAAGTAATACCTTTAAACAGAATTTATTCCAAAGGTCCAATATGAAAGAAGCAAAACATTTTTACTTACCAACATTTCTTGTAAAGTTATTAGATCCTGTATAAGTAGAAATTTGTGTTTTCAAACTGGCCAAGTTTTTCATATTATTTAGTTAAGTGAAAACCAAAAAATTGCATGAATAATTTGGTTAGTAAGTGGAAAAAAAGAAAAAGGAAATTCTTAATACCATATGATTATAATTAATATGTAAATACATATTAGCTGTAAGTGATTTCAAGGAAGCATATTTAGTATTATAAGATGTGGGAAAGAAATGTCTCTAATTAGTTAATTTGCCAGAGTTGTTTTAAAGGAATATGTCTTTAAAGATTCAAAACATTGCAGAACCTGACATGTCCTAAAAAACACAGGTGCTGCCACCCAAGTAGTTTCTTGGGGACTTAGAAGGCAGAGACTGAAGAGATCCTAATACATCATCTGGAAAGTCATTCGGGTACACTCTTGAACATTTAATTATTTGAAGAATTAATTATAAATGTAAGCAGACTTCTAGTACAATAAGTTGGCTGAAGCTAACCATGAATTAAGATTGGGATGCAGAAATTGAACTCTCTTTACTTAATTTAACATGCTTTTGGTGGGAAGTTGAGTTCAATTACCCATAAATATCTATAATGTCCTGAACCTTAGAAAGATTTTGTCAAGGATAACTTCCAGAAAGTTTATTCATGGAGGTTTGATCTCACAGTTATTCTGTACAGTGTATTTATTACACAAAGGAGGAAAGAAAGATAGAAAGAAAATAACAAAAGAAGGAAGGAAGGAACCATTCCAACGGAATTTTTTTTCATCGTACACTAGGAGTTTATTGAAATTGCATCTTTATAAAGGTGGGGTCATACTGTTTTGGAATGCCTAAATTGCTTTATTTTAATGCAGACATCCAAAGAAGATACTGCAACCAAGTCTTCGGTTATATTAGGAGAAATCAAATATTAACACAACAGTTTTAGTATCTGTGGCTTTAGAAGTTCATATTTTTTACTATCATTTTATTAAAAAAATCATCATGAGGGGCTGGCTCTGTGGTGTAGCAGTTAATTCACGTGCTCCACTGCAGTGGCCCAGGGTTTGCTGGTTTGGATCCCAGGCCCAGACCTAGCACCACTTATCAAGCCATGCTGAGGCAGGCGTCCCACATACAAAATAAAGAAAGACAGGTATAGATATTAGCTCAGGACCAGTCTTCCTCAGCAAAAAGGAGGAAGATTGGCAGCAGATGTTAGCTCAGGTCTAATCTTCCTCAGAAAAAAAATGATCATGATTCTCTAGGAACTGTTATAAAAAGCTATCCAGGGACTTTTCTCTACATTGTTCATGACTCAAGCCCTCATGTCTAGCATAATGCCTGCATAGTCATTCAAAAGATTTTTGTTGAATGCAAACTGCTTTTATTGACAGAATCTAGTATTTTCTTCAATGAAGCATTTCTATAAGGTTTGTACGAGTTACAAGATATATTAATAACAATTTTATTGTTTTCATATTTCTTACCTAAATTTTCAAACAGAATAATAAAGAAGAAATAAACGTCACACACACAAAAATCTGCCAATTAACTACTGTCAATAGTTTGTGAGTATTCTTCTTTTGGAGCTCGCTCGCTCTCTCGCAATATAGGTATTGATATACAGATATAGATATAGATAAGACAGATATAAAATACACACACACACTTTTACTAAAGTAGAATCATGTGACATATGTTCTTCTGAAGCCGTATTTTCAACTCAATAATATGTTGAGAATATTTTTACATTTTATGTATATTTAAAAAAATTTTTTTTTTAAAGATTGGCACCTGAGCTAACAACTGTGGCCAAGTTTTTTTTTTTCTGCTTTATCTCACCAAATCCCCCCTGGGACATAGTTGTATTATCTTAGTTGCAGGTCCTTGTAGTTGTGGCATGTGGTATGCTGCCTCAACCTGGCCTGATGAGCGGTGCCATGTCCGCACCCAGGATCCGAACCAGCGAAACCCTGGGCTACTGCAGCAGAGCGTGCGAACTTAACCACTCAGCCATGGGGCCAGGCCCTATTTTTACATTTTAAATGTTGAAAATGTTGTATACAGACCCTCAGCCTCAATTTCAATGACTACATAATATTCCATTAAAAATAGTATTCTATTATAAAATATGGATCTACCATATTTTACCAGACTATTCTTCTATTGATAGATGCTTAAGGTATTTCATTTTTCTCTGTTATAAACAGCACTGAAATCAGCATCCTTTTGCATGTATCTTTTCTACATGTGTAATTATCTCCTTAGAAGGTCTCAAAGCAGGCTTCTCAAATCACACGTATACCTAACCTTAAGGCTGTTTGTTCATGGTGCTAACTATTTTATGTTTTATAAAGTTGCTTTTGTGGAAATATATCATTTAAATTTTGGTTTTTAGCATAATCCTGCTGTGAGACTATTAGGGGAAGTGTTATAATAGCTTCATTTTTCACTTGAGGGAGCAGCAGCTCAGAAAAGCACAACCTCTCCTCCCACATACCTCTGCTATGCCTATCATCACAATATGTTTTAATTATGCTTTTAAATGTCAGATTTCCTCCCTGTGAACTCTGAGGCACAGAAGCATCTCTAATTCCTCTTTATAGCCCCAGGACCTGTCACAATGCCTAGTAAATAGTAAAATTTGTGTAGAAGGAAAATGACATGCCCAACGTCATATAGCAAGTTGGAACAGGGCTAAGATTTTAGGCTAGACGTGTGTCTTTGGCTCTACAAGATGTACAAATGACAAGAAATGCACAAGCTACAGCTCTGTTATCATTGCAGTTTAAGAAACTTGAGTTCTTGAGGTTCAGAAAATTTTGAGTATCATACTATCAAGATCCTTCGAAGAAGATCCATTGTAGCCTTTCGCCATGTACTTATTTTGAAACAATTCATAAACATTATCAAAACCTTGAGGAAACAAAAATGTTTGAGCAACAAGTAATGTGACAAATTCTATTCCTGAAATGGCAGTGAGCTGATATGTGATCCTTGATGTTCCTTTACTGATTCTCTAACTTTGGACAAGACATGGAGCCTCTCCTACCTCAGAATTTAACCTTAAATGTCCCTACATATTCAGGGGGTCAGTTCATTTCTGAAGAAATTGCACCTTAATAAATAAAATTTAAAGCAAAATAAGAGGAAATAAACAAATGCTTTAAATATTCTTTTTGCTCTAAAAGTTGTCAATGAGCTACACCTACAATAAAATATAAGGCTTTACTAATAATTTCAAAATATCTGCAAATATGTAGAAAAATGAGTCAGAAAATGATAAAATTAAACAATTTTCAAGAGTAAAGATTTATTTTTACAACTTCAGTATAATATAACATTAATTTACTTTTAAAAATCTTAAATACTTGGGAAAGTAGAGTTTTAAATTACATGTGGGGCACCAGCTAACATTATATATTACAGCCCAATGCTATTATATTTTGAATGAATCCATATAAATGGAGAAAAGGGGGAATTTAGTTAAGAATTATGAGGGGACTGCCAGGAGATTCTCAGACATGGAAAATTTCCAATGTTGAGATGAATGGGAGGAAATAATAAGTGAGGAGAACTAAAATTCAAAGAAAGTTATAAAGTCCTAAGGAGTGTGTTGCACATATCTTATTACTATAGTCCCAACTATATAATATACTTGGCGCAATCTTGGAAAAATTTTCTAACTCAATCTACCAGGAGACATATGCTTTGGGAGCACATAGTTATATTTTGGCACTAACTATAAACAGAAAAATTGTTTATGTCTCATAAAAATGTGTTTTACACTTATTCGCTATATCATATTTATTGTTCAAATTAAAAGTAACCCATCAAGCATTTTACAAAATATTTTCTCTGCCCTTTGCAAGTAAACAAATACTAATAGTATGCACCACTAGGATAAATTTTCTACAAGAAATGTTTTTTATTGAATCAGATATCTTGAGAAGCTTTTTTCATTAGTATCATCATATTACTAATAGCATACATTTATCACAGCTGTTCATTTATATATAATCTCTGTATCAATGAGAAATGAAAATTAAAATAACTGAGGCCTGAAAATAAAAATATTAAACTTAAAAAAGATTTTTAATGAGAAAAATGTATTTTCTTTGTCACAACAGCATAGATATTAATCATCAATGGCTAAATGAAGTCAACTAAATCCCATCTTGCTTTTCCACTCAACATATTCTTTACCAACACTATCTAGGTTGGAACTGAACTCAAAATCAAAGTATATATAAAAGTTAAAAAAAAAAAGATTTCTAAATCCCAGATAATCTTTCAAATTGGTCAAAGGCAGATACCTCCACAGAGGAAAGAAAAGTGAGCATGGACGTGTGACTTTAGGCAAGGGATTAAGTCCCTTGTTTTTCATCTCTAAAATGGGGCTAATATTAAATACTCTATATTTATAATATTGATATATATATCTATAACATTAAACACCCTATTTGGGAAATCATTGTTGAGACTTCCCAGATTAGTATAAATCCTCCCACACAACTTCTAACCCATCAATAAGACACTCATTCTAAAATACCACATCACATTCTATACTCACTGGCAATAACGGTTAGGATCCCAAAGTAGAGTTTACAATTAAAATGGAAGACTAAATAAGCCTCGTCAAACCTGGGAGGAACTTATTTCCTCAGAGATGATAGAGACAGAAATTGATAAAAGTGAAGGAAGAAACAAAAAGTACAGCAAACAAAGAAATACAAAAAAAAAAAAAAATGGATTAAAATGATGGTCTTCAGTTTCTATAAATTCAAATTGATTTTGGCATGTTGTCAATGGTCAGATTGAAACAGAGCTAACCAAAAGCCATAATTCTATTCTCTGTGGTCACAGATGTGGACTACACGGTTGCCTGTTCTTTTCGACAAATCAAAGAAGAGAAAAAACATAGTCTATAACCCTGATCAAATACAACATACCAGCTTTCAAGCAGTACCTACTATTAACAATCACCATTTCCAGTCATATAGAAACACTGATTGTAAAGGGTGACTTTATACATTCTAAATCTCAGTGTCCCTTTGTAAAGCCAAAATTGACATTTCCTCTCTCTACGTGGAAAGGAAAAATATGTCTAATACATACAAAACACTATAAATGTGAAAATAGCACTATTTAAAACAAGCTAAGAAATATTTCTTGGCAGGTCTCTTCCTGCAGCTGGATCTGACAGCCAAATTGTAAACCTATCAAAAACGAGTTTGTATAATGAACAGACACAATGTTAAACACTGCACTGCAGCCGGGCTACTTCAATTAACATAATCCGGGTCGTGGAGAAGCAGAACGTGTTAAGCTTGCAGACAATATGCTGGCATCTAGCCTATGTCAAAAACGCCAGGCAGAGGTCCCACTTCCTGATTACCATATACCTTCCCAGCCCACAGTGGTAACCACATTAGAAGCCCACATTTCCATAAGCTCTAGACAGTGCTTAAAGGGGGGCCTCGGTCATCTACATACTTGATGAAAATAAAACAAAAAAAGGTCCCGGTGGTCTTGCTGCTTTTGCGGAAGGAGACAGAGGGAGAAAGGAGGAGGTGGTAAAGAATTTTAAAGTTCAAATATCTCTACACTTTATATTTTTCTTCAGAATACTCTCAGATTTTTAAAAAAGATGTTTTAGAGACATTAAGGTATGGAATACCTCCATGTATTTGATATACATGATTCTTATATGCTAGCATTTTCCCTTCAAGAAACTATAAATGATTATTGTACTTATGGGTAAAAAGTCTTCTCTCCTCGTACTTAAAGACTTCTCTAAAGCAGTTGAAAATCCCTTTCCGGAATGCATTCATCTCCTTTACTGACTTGTGTACTGACGAACAACATAGAAAAATCAGGTATAAGATAAAGATTTTCAATCAAAAGTCACAAGAATCATTTTATATTTCTGGTAAGCATGAATAAAACTACAATCAGAATTATTATGTCCAGAATACAGAAGAAAAACTTACTATCTTGCACACATAGAAACATGCTTTCTTTGAAAAAGTAAATTAAGTTTTGTGTCTGTATATTCTATGGAGTATACAGCTTACTCTGCGATCAGTGCTTAAAATCAGAAATAAAGATGAACTTAAAATGAACTCGTTGGTATGTCTTCGTTTTCTACCCTAAAGCAAGTCAGATGATTTGCAGTATCTGTTACACAGGAATTTTTTTTTTCAGGCATCACCCCCGCAACGTTATCCATACACCTCTAGGTTAACATACTAAACCAACTGGGGCTAATTAACTAGTTTGGCTACACAAAATCTTTTCTGCTTTTAATTACATTAACCTAATATGACTTGAATTCAGCAGACCAAAAACGAAACCACTAATTATATTAAGGTCTTCAAAGATGATTTCAAATTGCTAACCACCCAACTGTCATATAATTTATTTCATTTCCTTTAATAGATTTTGCATTTAAAATCTGTTCCTTACTAGAAACACTGTTTTTAAAATACATTATAACAACGTATTAAAAGAATATGGATTTAAAATGCTAAAGGAGAAACATGTTTACATAATATATATGACACACATATAGGTGTCATCACACCTATGAGAAACTGTGCAGTGCTTAATTTTTACAGTTCTCTAAGAGATTAAAGGCTTGTAAGTATTCATTTACATTAGTAAAGGCTTGATAACCAGGATTAACGTGAGGAGTGAAATTTTTAAAGCACCTGGGATGAGAAATTATTTTTTCTGAAAAATTTGATTCTTCACCACTGTTTTCGTACTCTTTTGCAAAGTAAATGAGATGAGAGGTTTTGAATTATAGTCTAGTGTATTATCCTTAAACAATTCAATACTGACTGTCTTTGGGCTGAATATCTCTTCATAACAGTCCTGTCAATTCTGCCTGCATCTTTGACCTGGAGAACAGACACCAAGCTGTTGTGAACTAGAAAAGTACTTTGCATGGGTTTAAGACTTCTTAATGACAATGAGATGCAGGTAGCCCAGATGGCCAGACGTAGCCCCCAGACATCCTCCTTGGTGAAATAGACTGCAGGGCCGTTTTGGATGGTCCCTAAGGACTCCTTTCAACAGAGACATGTAGAGAAGAGTCAAAATAACAGCTTTTATTCCTTTAAAATTTAGCGTTAATTCCACAACAACAAAAATAAAGAAAAAAAGATACCTTGTTTGAGCAGGGAGCAGAGAGAGGGAGGAAGCAGAATAATCACCTATTACTTTCCAATCTGGCTGCAAAAGTGGTACCAACCTTTACGGTAAACAATTTAGATGAAAGCATCCACACCGTCCAATGTATACTATAGTATCTTTCAAAAACAATCATGCTTGATTGCATTCTAAATTAGGCAAAAACACTGATGGTAGTGTAATTATATTATACAAATGGTAGAAAAAGGATTGGATAAAATACATCTCTCGTAGTGATCTAAAAAATTATAATCAAGTAAGAGATAATTCATATAATTCAGATCTTATGCAATATCAAAGAAATTACAGTATTTCTTATTTGGCAATATTTCTTACTCACACCCTCAGGTAAATAGTTCAATATGAACAGTTAATAGAAAAGGCATGTCTAGAAGTAAATAATTTCATGTTTTTATTAATTATGGTTTAAAAACATATGTAGGTTCTTTATATTTCTGAATATATACATTAGTAATTTTGTTGTTTCACTCTTTGGAATCTAAATCTTAATATAATTAGTAATCAGATAAAAATTTAAATTTTTGATAAATCTATTAAAAATCATTGATACAAAACAATTTATATCTACTACTCTCGTCACCATCAACACTTTTCTTAAGCATAAGAACAAATTTCAAGAAATTAATTTTTATTTATCCTATGTATTTGTACCAATCTTCACACAAAAATAACATTTTTTAAAATGATATCATGTATCCATGACGATCTCATATTCTAGTTTCAAACCTAAGTTTTAATTTAGATAAATATATAAAGAACAAACTAGGGTCAGCCAAATCACAGTTCTTCATCCTGGCTAACAAAGCTTATTTACTCTTTCTATTCTTCATAAAGGCTACTATCTCTCATTTTTCAAAAACTTTTCACCTGTCCCCATTCCTCCTTCCTTCTGGTTCACCTTGAAAAAGAGAGTGGGGGGTGGGAGGAGAAGGAAGAAGAAATGCATGGTTTTAAATCTCATCCACTCAACTCTCTTGATTAGATATGATCTGGCCGCTCATCCAAAGCCTGTTAGGGAAGCTGCCTTAGGGAAGCTGCCTTGTACCCACAACCAGCTTATTATGGACTCATGACCCAAATGAGAGAGACTGTAACCTAGAGATGAGTTCAACTAAGAAAAATAGACTATATGCTAATATTTACAATATTTTTTACTATAGATTATAAAAAAATTAATTCAGTCAGATTTCAATCACACTGTAAAAAGTTTTCACCTGGCTATTACCAATCCACTTACTCTCTACTCTTATGCAAAGTCCATTTCCTCTTTTACAGCCTACTTAAAGTGTAACTAATGTTCACGGGACTTGCGCAAAAAATCTCTTATAATAAAAGGATACCTGGATAAGTACATATTCATTGTAAAGAAAATACAAAAATGACAAATTGAAATCAATCAAATGACCAGTCTACATTTTTCTTGGTTACATTAAAACGGACAACATTGCAAGGAGAAAACCATAACTTGTTGTTGGTCTTTCAACTGTTCTCTTAGGAGTGGAATTGAGAGGAAAAATAGGCAATTAGGATCTCTCCATTGGCCTCCCATATTTGCTTGGGCTACATGCATACAAGAGAACATGATCCGATTTCATTTGTTTGCTGGTACACTTTACAATACCATTTAAAAACCAACATGATTTCAGCCAGGAGTTTAAACACACTCGATCATCAGAGAGAAGCAACAAGAGACTCATACAGAAAAAGCAATTATCCCAGTGGGAACGCGTGGCTCTCGACACAGCTTGGTGAGCTGCCAGCTGAGAACACAGGCCTGGGAGAAGTGCTGCCTACGACTATGGCAGCTGCGTTTCTCTGTTACTTCCACTTCTCCTAACCTTCTCATTTCTTCCTTATAGTAATTTATAAATTGGTAGTTGGCTCTTTGCTGCTGCAGAAGCACACCTATGATAATTTGATTACAAAGGACATCAGAATAGCTGTATTGTTAACTGCAGGCAAGTGGGAGCCACCCTACAGTGAGACACAGTTAAGGTAAAGGGAGAGGATGATTTTCTTTGTCAAGGTATAAATTATTGCCTTTCTATCTAGTTTACATCACCAGAGGAGCTTTTCATGAATTCTAATTTTAACGAGGAATAATAGAAAGAAGAAACATGGTCTTGTTAAAACACACATTTTTCCTTGCTTAAGTGTGGCTTAAAGTCAATAGGAAGACTTGGGTTTGGCATTTTCTCTTGGACACCCACTTTCTTGGGCCAGAGTTATGTAGCCCGAAGCAATCAACCGAGAAAGCCCCCTCTAATTTATCGTTTTCCAAACCAGGGGCGGACAACTGCTGAGTGCTGGTGAAACAGACAGCAGATGAAACAGTGAAGGCTGTTAGCTCATTCCCCAGGTGTCTGGTTCCCAAGTCATTAAGATCAGAACCCAAATGTGAATCCTATAAAAAGAAGGCAATATAAAGAGTGGTTTTGGGAGAAAACAGCCTTTGCTAGCTAGCTCCTAAAAGCAAGAAAGTTGAAGGATTTTTACCTCTTTAAAAATTCTAGGTATTACATGGTAGTATTCTGTGTGCATATGAAAAATTAATTTAGTTCTTAGCTATTAAAGTTAATGTATTAGTTCCTTCACAGTTCTCATGAAACAATGTCCTGCTGTTTTAAAGGTAAAAACAAAGTCTTATGAGCAAATTTTCACTTTGCTACAAAACCAGGTTTGCTTTTTATCACCTTGTCCAACCATCTGGCCATAATTCTGAATTTACATACATTCACTGTTAGGATAGCCTGAAATAAAATATCTATGGAGGAATTATGACTATACTCTAGAAATAAAGATGACAAATGCCCATAGCATTTGGGGGGAGAAAAGCTCATTTTGAAACACTTGGCTCTTTCAAGTTACAAGTGCACCAGCTGAAAATACTTTTCAAAGAGTAAATCGCTCTTTCTCTCCACAGGTTCTTATGCTTAGTTCTTCTCCATAGCTTTGGTCCAGTGTGAGAATTTCCCTTACCACCAAATGCCTTGCTAAGATAATGTCTTTTCCAGTGACTGTGTATAATTTTTTCCTCTTGAAATTTAAATTCACGTATATTCTGAAGAAGACATATAACCATGGCAGCCAAAGTCAAATCAAGGTTAGGTATGCAAGGGAAACTTGGATTCAGAAATTCAGAATTACTTTATGTAAATTAAGCAAGGGGAATTACTTTATGGAAACATATTTATAATTTCCAAAAATAAAAAATCGATAAAAGCATTTACCACTACTTATTAAGGTTCTATACAAGTATGAACATCTCGAAAATAGCTACAAATTGAAGTAAACACTCATTCCCATTCTGTGGTATTTTAATCCCAAAGTGTCAAAGGAGAACAAGAAGAGATTTGCAAGTGACAAGCTTAATTGATTAATCAGAAGTCAGGGCTCATCAGATCAGGGTTAGAGATGCAATATCCATATGGCCAGCTGCTTCACTTTCTTTTATTGATCACAAAACTATCTCAGAACTTGGCTCAGTCATTGGGCAAACGTGTGCCTCATTTCATAAAGGACATGTTATAAGATAGAGACAATAAGTCCTCTCTCCCTCACCACTGCACATGTTAAAACAAATGGAAATATATCTACATACTTCCTAAGAGATTGCAAGTAGGGTAATTTATACATGTGAGGAAGAGAATAAAATCCTGGAAAGAAAGGTTTGACCTAGAGTTAAAAAAAAACCTCTTTTTGGTGGGTTACATTAAGCTTCAGAATTATCCACACACATTTCTCACTGCCATATTTCCTGAAAACTAATGATTAACTGGTGGACAAATAAGAAATAAAAAGAAATGCATCCTGCTCCCTTATATTTCTATAGTTGTCTGTGAAAATAAAATAAAAGAGAAAATGATCTATCTGAAGGATATTTCAAAAATCATTGGGAGTGCAATTTGTTCGGGACAATCATTCTCAGTCATAAATGGTTCAGTTCCCCAGCCAAGACAAAAACATGCTGAACAGAAAAAGCATTGAAGAAAGTATTAATGGTGTTAAGGATCTCAGTGTTTTGAATTGGCTCCTAATCCCGAGTTTACAAGTTATATTGTTTGAACTTTGAGCTGAAATTCAGAATTTCTGACTCCTAGGTTGCTTGCCTACAACCTAAGTAGGTGGTTCCAGCATTAAGTGGTGGGAAAGGTTCTGGTGGAAGCGATGTCAGTCAGTGGGAAGATTAAGGAGAGAGATAAAGTCAATCAAAACAAAACAAAACAAAAAACTTGATCTTATGTTTCTTGCCTCTCTTCTGCATAGAATATAAGTTCTATGATGGCCAGGAGCTTGTCATATCTCTAGTATCCATCACAACACTTACATAGAAGGCACAGTATCACTTTTTTCAAGATCTGAGAAATTGGATATATAGAATCCTTTGATTTCAGTCATCACCCCCTCAGAAAAAGGCTTGATATTTTAGAATTTATTCTGGAAGTACACTATTTTACATTGCCTTGTAGAAGACAAATTAAAATTCTAATGACTTCATAGCAAAGCAATAAATAAATTCTCTGATGTTTCAATAGAAGTTTTAAAGGACTTTACTACAGCAAAAACCTAAAAATTACGTCTAAAGTATAAAGTACCTTTGACAATTTTCTCCACAAACACAGAAATGTTTCTGTAGTAAATTTCATAAGTGTACTAATGTATTTAAATAACAATCTGGACTATTACTGCTGTTGTAATTAATGAGAACCATGACGTACCAACATGTGCTGTATACCTGACATTGTTGCACGCAACATTCTTCATTTTTACAACAATCTTACAAAGGAGGTATATTTTCCTATTTGGGGATGAGAAAACTAATTCTCAGAGAATATCAGAAACTTGCTTCAGATCATTTAGTAAGTTGGTTGGAGTACATTCCACACAGATCCAAAGTAAAGCTTACAGAGAGTGCTTTCGTTTGGACAAAAACAAGAGCTCATATTTTCTTTGGTTCGCAAGCCATAAACTACAAATTAGCAAGATTTTGCAAATGCATAGATCACAAGATCCACTGGCTGGACAAAGAAATCGGTGCCATTGGTGGACCTCCCTGAGTGTGTTAGATTGATGGCCCTCCTTCCATCACACTCCATATTTAAGCCTGACTGATCTGGATATCCAACCTAATTGCCATTAATCCATCTAGCTGCCAGTGGAAAAAATGCTCATGTTTACACTTCACATATGCATGAGTTCTTTGAGGGGGAAATGTAGTTTAAGTAAATATCTTACATTAGTTCCCATACAGAAGAATGGATATTCTTTTCCCATATAAACATGCACTTATTATTACAGCAGGTTTAAAATCTAAACAGGATATTTATAAACTTCCCTAATAAAGATGAGAAAATCTGACATGATCTTTTATAAGCATGACACACGGGGCAATATGGTGATGCAATTTATCTAGGTGAGAGAAGAGTGACACCATGAATGTTAAAAGGCAAAGGAATAAGAAATAATGGATTCCTTAGTAAATTACACTTTCTCCACTCAAGGAGACAAATTTCCATTATTTTCAACCAGAATTATACAGATTGAGTTCAACTGCTCTTGAAATTTTCCCAAGCTGCTGCTCTTAAAGGTGACTCAAACATGAGCCTGTTGCTCATGTGATCAGCTTTTCAAGCTTTGTGATCACCTAGATTTGTAAGATTTAAGAAGAGAAAACCTGTGCCGTCTGTTAGTAATTTTGTTAATGCACACCAGCTTATTTTACAAGTGTACAATTTATCATATTATCATACTCTTTGGGCTTAAGGAGATAAAAATTGAAGTAGTCAGAAGTTACCAGTAGAGTATTAGTACTTTTAAAGCAACTAGTTTTTAAACAAAAGAAATGCAGAATCAGTATTAGATTAGAGAAGACGTCAGCCTCAGCATAAGATTTGGGATTATTTTTTGAGAGAGCATTCTTAAACAAAAGTGATAACATGGACAAGATGGAGAAATAGATAAAGTCAATTTTAGCCAATTATAAATAATGAAAAGGAAATCCCAACCCCCTTTAAAGTGCTCAGATTAGAAATAATTTAAAACTTAAGAGCTTAAAATAATTTCTTTGATTTCTGCATTTTGAACCATGTTTTCAGGAAACAATACCTTACACAATCAAGGGCACTTTTGAATCTACTACTTTTTTTTTTTTACATTACAATTCATTCTGCCTGTGGTAAACAGAAAAACAAAATGATTTCTGGGCCATAATGAGGAAACACAAAAATTACAAGCAATTAGAAAAGTCAACTTTTTAAAAACAAAGAATTTACCAAAAATTATTGTGATGTCAATTTTGCAAATGACAGGTAGGATTTATAAGCAATGTTTTAAGATAAATTTTCAAAGTTTATCTTCAGAGAAACATTTCATTGGTGATGAATAGGACATCAAAAATAAAATAAACTGGTAAGAACACCATCCTTGAAACCACAAAAGACTGTACCTTTAATTCGGCAAACTCCTTTAACCTATAATTAAACAAAGTGCTCCCAGACAGTAGGAGAATTCCACTAGTCCTTGGCTATTTGGAGAAATTTAATGGCCTGATCAAATATATCAAAGTGTTTGGAAAGTGCAGAAACACAGCCACCCGACAGAGCATGTATTACAAGGAAAAAACAAAGGAGTAAACACCATTTGTAAGTCTGCTTTCTATGTCACAATATCAAGGTGATCTGAAATTCCTATTACAGGCTCTGTCATCTGACCGTGTGTGTTCATTTTGTAGTGTTATACTACTTCTGGTTAATACACTGTATTGAGAATTACTTTGAATTATAAGGTACAACTTTTGTTTAGCTAATTACTCAAATTTCTGAGACACTTTCTACTCTCTGGAAGATGTATTCTGACTGAAGGATCATGGATGCTAACCAGCAGCGTACAACCACACTAGATCTGGGCCCAGTGCATTTTAGGAGTTGGCAGAAATCCATATGGATAGTGGCTCAGGCAGATTGCTAGGCATTCCTCTATGTCTTCTAAGTTGCTTTGGCTGAAACTAACATTTGGGTGGGACTTGATTTTGCAAAAATATTCAAAAACTGTTTTTGAGGAAACCTATTTGGGAAAAAAAATTCAGAAGGTCAGAATCATCTCAAGAGATTTGAAAGAATACTGACAATCAACATGCGACAGAAAACAGGATAAACCATCAACACTGTACAATACCAAAACTGTTCAAGATGATTCTGATTTTTCACATGTGTTAGAACTTTTACTCATATGGAAGTTCATTACGCCACTTAGAGGAAACTTGAAAGTTTTATAGTATATTGTTTCCTGAAGTCACCAAAAATGATTTGTTGAACTAGAACATATTTTATCTGGCAATCTTTAGCCTCTTCTACTTTATCTCTGCCCCCAAGCATATTTGCACTGTCTCTGTAATACTTGGGTCAGTTGACATGGACTTGTAAGGACTTTTATTAGGAATTTATTAGGAATTCCTTTATTAGGAATTGCCTTGGGTATCTCAAGGGACCCAGACAAATCATCATGCAGACTATAAATTATCAAGTTCCCTAAAGCTATATGTCATACAGAAGGAGATTCATATATTTCAAGTATGCTTAAAAATTGATCAAAATAAGATATACCACAGTTTTATCAGTGTTGAGTTTTGTTTTTGTCCACTAAATATCTAATTCAAAACAGTTCTTTTTCATTCTGAAGTTAAAAATTTCTAGTCTCTCACCTCTCCAAGTTATTAATGTCAATGCAGAATGAAAACTAATGGAAAATCAAGACAGGAGTACTTAAAATACCAGCTTACAATGAGGCTGTCGTCAGCTTTCAAGATACTCTCATGGCTCTGGCTTGATTCTCATAATGCACCTAATAAACAATCAGGGAAGACATTTTTATCTTAATATTTTCAAGAATTAAAGGACTTGACCAAGTTCTAGTTGTTAGTATAGTTTTGAGAAGATGCTTCAGATATGAGACTTTCCCAAGATCGCCATACGTTAAGCTTAACTTACTCTTTAAATTGCTATAATTTATTTTTATTTTTTGAATGAGATTCTGAGGCCACCTCAGATAGTCAGTCACTTAAGATGAATTTAGATACGTTTTTAACATCCTTGATAAAGCAAAAATATGTACAGAGTTATTAAACAAATCAACACAAGGGCATATTTGTACCCAATGGATAAATAAGCAAAGTTGTTAACCCCATATATCAAAAATATTACTTTCTATATTGATACCAAGACAGGAAATATTGAATTTAGGACACAAAACCACTGGCAAAATTTATGAAATGAATCCAGTAAAACGCTTTACCTGTGGATTTTTTTTAGGAAATATCTTAATCAAATTTAAGAGTTGTTTAGAAGAGTAGATCAGGTCTAGTTTGTCATGGGAAAAATCAGAACAGGAAGAGGTCTAGTGCTGAGAGGTCTGGCTCACAACATAGATCCACGAAGTGACTCAGGGCAAGTCAACTCCCCTGGCTTTCCTTTTCTTCTTAACAATGACGGGGCTTACCTATCCACAATTTCTCCAAGTCAGCTCCATCTCTAAGAGTCTGTGAGTATCCGTAAGTCACACACACAAATATAATTACCCACATAATTAACCTGTATCATACCTCTTCCTTCTCTTACTAAGTCAATGAAAAACCATGCTTTAGAAAAAATAAATGATATGGATGATACCTACTTTCCATTTTACAGGGTAATAAGAAAATAAATATATAAGTGTATAAGGAAATAAAATCAAACGTTCAAATTCTCAACTTTTCAGTTTTGGGCATGCTGGAAGGCATTATTATGATTTATATTTCATTTATTTAATATTTTCTGAAGAAATATGTATTGCATTCCTACCATAAGACAATCATAGAGAATATAGGTGGCAATTATGTATTTATCGTTATTAGATGAGTAATATATAATGATTTGCAATGGATTAAAAGAGAAATATTTAGTAAAAGGAAAAGGAACAGATAACAGGAAGATAAATGTGGATGTACAGAGTGGGGTTTTACAGAAGGCTTTTCTAAAGAAGTTGCCTTTAAGTTGGAACCTGAAAAAAACAGTGAGTTAGACAAAGGGGGCACAGGGGTCAGAAGATTCAGGTAGAGGGAAGAGCATATGAAAAGATTCTCATAATTTGCTACTTCAAGCTCTTGATATCCAAGCTTTTAAACGCATGTCTAACACTCAAATTGTGAAAATCTAGAGCAACGACCAAATGCTCACTGGAATTATGTTTATAATTATATTGTCGTTGAAACTAATTTGTGTGCTAGAACCGAGAATGTCTTCACTTATTACAATCCCTTCAAAAGAGTACTTGGACTTCGCAAGTAGGTCTGAAATACTTGCCTTTCTTTTTTCTACTTTTAGTGTCCAAGCATGATGAATGGATGTGTAATTATTTTAATAGAATTATAAGTTTTTGGAAATGTTCAGGATGTTCCTTAGGAAACTAAAACAACCTTCCCAACCAGCGTACCTCATCTGAATCACAGCACTTCTCAACTCGCCTAAGAACTGTACAAACTAGAACTGTTCCAGATGCACAGGAGAAAGATTGATGGATACACACAGTGGATGCGTTAGGGTATTAGGGCTTAATTCTCTTGTGAAACCGCCAGGTGATTATTGCTTTCACAATAAAGGTGTACATATGACTCAAATTAGTTCTTACTCTCAGTATTAGTCTAAGTATTTTACATACTCATAATATTCACCTAAACTACATATTCATGGTGATTCTGTAGAAATTAGAAATTTTCTCACAGCTGTGAATCAGATATAGATAGAAATTTACATGAGACATAAATGCTGGATCTCTTTTCACACACATTTATATGGTCTTCATGTTTATTCTGAAAAGTTGAAATTGCTATGGCATAAACAGTTCTTGATTTCCTTTTTCCATCAAGTTTTTGATGACTAAATATATTCAGAGTTCAGGCAGGTATACTAACAACAATAATAACCAGAACACCAATTCCTAATACGTATAGAGTGTGTCATCATTTACAATGACACTTAACATGTATTTTCTCACTGGATTCCCACAACGACACCATGAACCAATATAGGTATTATTAGACAATTCATTTCACAGATGGAAACAATGAAATTTATAGAGATCAAATGTCCACGAGGTCATCCATTTAATAAGCGTTGAAACCTGAAGTTATAATGTAGTCTTATAATGCCCGAGAATATATTTTATTCTACTAACCCACTGTGTTTCAATTATCAAATTTGAAAATTAAGACAGAAGGATAGGACATAAATATACTTTTTAACTAATATCTTAAGTCCTATGATTCATCTATATTGATTTAACTTAGATTTAAATCACGAATAAAAAATTTATTTTTCAAAAGGGATAAAATACATAATGTGCATTATTCTTTATGTAAGATGGACAGAAAAAAATTCTAGTTCAGTACACGAGTTTCCTTTGACCTTCATATAACAGAACTATATATTTACTTTTCAGGAACACAGAGTTAACTTCTCAGGGACAAGGGGGCTCTATGACATCAGCTGCATTAATTATGTCAATTTCCTCTAGGGGAGGAGAGGGGGAAAAGGAAGCAACAGACATTGAACAATGAAAAAAAATGGAAGACCAGAGGAAAGCTCTAATCGAAGGAAGGGAGGAGGAGCAGATGTCTTAGGAAGGAGACATGTGGGAATTGGGGGGAAAGGAAGCAATTGGCAAGGAGAGGGCTGAATGCCAAATTTGTGAAGGATCTGGAGGACACTGGGGATTTGGATGGGATGTGAGTCAGCTGCTTTTTACAAAAATATCACACCAACAGGGGAAATCAAAGAAACGTACAAAGACACAGGAAGCAGAAAAGCAGTAGAAAAAGAACTGATGACATAGTGCATTCTAACAATTGCACCTCTTTAGCAAGGGAATAGGAAGTGTTAAATAATGTTTTTATGTATAACTGAATTTTACTCTTGACTTCACTGATGATTTTCCAGTCCTTAATTTGCTTATGAAACAAATGATATAGATAAAACTCCTCTATTTTTAACTACTTCTTACTTCCCTTGTATGAATGTGATTTCTTATTCATATATAAATCAATCACTTTAAACCGTCTAGGCTTAGGGTGACCAACTACCCCAGTTTTCCCAGAACTGAGGGATTTTTCCCGGGAGTAGGGATTTTCAGTGTTAACAGCAGGACAGTCCCTAGCAAACCAGGATGGTTAGTCATTCCATCTAAGTAAAAGCCTTACTAAATATAAATACACTTGCTCATCATGTTAAGACATAGGGATGTGTTGAAATTTTTTCCCACATTTTTCAAAGAAGAATGAATAAAATCTAGAGACACTTGGGGCCGGCCCGGTGGCGCAGCGGTGAAATTCGCATGTTCTGCTTCTTGGCAGCCTGGGGTTTGCTGGTTCAAATCCCAGGTGTGGACATTGCACTGCTGGGCATGCCATGCTGTGGCAGGCATTCCACATATAAAGTAGAGGAAGATGGGCACGGATGTTAGCTCAGAGCCAGGCTGCCTCAGCAAAAAAGAGGAGGACTGGCAGTAGTTAGCTCAGGGCTAATCTTCCTCAAACAACAAAAAAATCTAAATACACTTATATGAGAAGTAGATGAAATTGACAATAAAATGGTTTCTGGTAGGTCTATGGCTTTGATGGAAATAAATACCATAAAAAACTATTTCCTCATCATCCCAATTATTTTTTTCAAATAAGTAAAAAAGAAATCCGTAAGACATATAGAATATTTGTAGCATACTATTTTGAAGACAGGTAGGAAAAAGAATAAAAAATTTCAAGGCACAGCTTATCTCAAAAGTCAGTCAAAAATATTTATGTCATAAAGCCACATACAAAGAGGATGGAAAAAGCATGCATTATTCATCTCTATATTTTAGCTTAAAAGCTAAGAATTTCGAACATGAAATGATGAATGTCTTCTAAGCTCTTCTTTTAAATATAAAAGTGAAATAATTCAAGATAAATGACAGTCAAAAGTTATTATAAAGAAACTAACTCGAATTTCAGAATTGAGTCCAGGCTGATCTCACTATATACACTGTATTTCTACTGTGTTAGCTTCTACTATATTTTATTTTATTTTATTTTTTTGAGGAAGATTAGCCCTGAGCCAACTAGTGCCAATCCTCCTCTTTTTGCTGAGGAAGACTGGCCCTGAGCTAACATCCATGCCCATCTTCCTCTACTTTATATGTGCGATGCCTACCACAGCATGGCTTGACAAGAGGTGCCGTGTCTGCACCCGGGATCCGGGAAGGAAAACTCCAGGCCGCCGAAGCCGAACATGCGCACTGAACCTTTGTACCACCAGGCCAGCTCCAACTATGTTTTATTGTATCTATACAAATTGCCAAGCCACTGCATCAATCATATTTTCTTTACCTGAATTTCCTATTCATTATATAATTTCTCATAATTACTTAAGTTTTCAGCAATAACTTTTGAAATGTGTACAGCTGATGATATTAGAACCTGGCTAATCCACAATTCGGACAGTTAACAATAAAGCATATTAGTTGAATCATTCACTGATTCATAATATTTTCTTTAATATAAATCCTTTCCCTAAATGCCAAACAGTAACACTTATTTATCAACCTCTTTAGATAATCTTCTAATATCTTTTGAGGTAAGACTTCCAGAGTCCAGAATAAATATTTTTAGTTTATGTGAACTATAAACTTTGGTCAAACTTGACCATTTCTGCAACATGTTTTGTGAAACTGCTAAACTTCAATTTTATAGATCTGTTATGTTATGTTATGTGATAGTTTTCATTAATGGACATAATATGGACTAATTCTCAAATGTACTAACTTAGTTTCAAGACCACTATAACCTCCACTGTGTAAACTAATCTCTCCAGACCATTGAAAACTTAAAGACAATATTTCAGAGTAGAAACTGAGTTACTGTCATTCTAAATTGAAATTTGCCTTGATAGTAAATCAGAATCCTTCTATATGTAGCAAAATCTATAGGACCCTACAGAAAATCGGATCAGTGAACAAAAGCCAGGTGCCCTCATAATTGTCCTCCCAGCCAGTTTGGAGTTAACCACTGCCTTAGTGAAATTTTAGTATTTATCTGACAGGGTTGTTGTCAGGATTAAATGGGTCAGTACACACAAAGTGCTTAGAATAGGTCCTGACACACACTAAGAGCTATGTTAAGTGTTTACTATCATTATCAGCTTCATCATATTTTCCAGGAGGCTGAATTGACAGGTATAAGTGTGCCAAAAAGGAAAAAAAACATCTTATCCACTGAATTTTCAAGGGAATTATAGGAGATAAAATAAAGCATCTGGTATATGGCCGATGGTCAAAACACAACGGCTATTGTTATTACTAAGGTAGATTAGTAAATTGTTGGTGTCCCTATAATAACTATTTCTAAAACTTGACATTTTTTTTGGAAAATTTCAGACTGAAAAAAACGGAGTGGTTATTTTCAATTTATTTTCATGACAGACTTAAGCCGAAGAGCTTGCAACATTCAGTAAAGATTTATTGCATGTTTACCATGTTCCAGGTATTGAGAATTTACTATTGATCCTATAAATATTTACTAATCCGAATCAAAAGGTTTAATTATTAGCTGTAAATCATCAGATCTCATATATAAATACATATGGCTATCCTTTTCTTAAAATAACAGTATCAATTTGCTATTTCAATTTATCATATGTTGAGGTAAACCATGTAGTTGCTCTTGTTTGATTACTTACTAGGTACTATTGGATACCTTAATATTTTAGTTTATGAATACATTTGTTCTTATGATTAAAATATTCAATTAAATACATTTTATTTATAAACTATCCTCCAGGAGAGATTGGCTATTTCCTTCTATGCTTGCAATTCCAGTAGCTACCACCAGGAGGGTGTTCATCTCAGAGACCCAAGAGAAAGACGTGGGAAACTCATGTCTCAGATGCTGAACAATTGTGTGACCCCTGAAATTGTGATAATTTATAACAAACTTGGCTTTTCATTAAGATAATATTAATATCACCCAGATCAACAAATATAAAATAATGGCAAATTTTTAAATAAACTTAATGCCTTTTACAATGTTTGGACATCAGTTACTTCCTCTTCTCTCTCCCAATGCCTCCATTCCACTCACTCCAAAATCGTACTAAAGTTTTTCTTGGGCCTTTTTGTGTCTACTTGTCAGCTTTTATTCAACATAATTCTGTAATTAACCATCTTCATACATAATTAAGTCCTTTTATAATCTAGGAAAATATTTGTGATGTCTACTTTTAACTGCTTTTAACTGCTTTTAACTTTCCCTTTAATTCAAGGGCAACTTTAGTTTTTTGACTGAACACAAAACTGCTATTTTGTCAATATTTGGTGTTACTTTCTTTTCCAATCTTAATGTTCTCCATTTTCACCCTTACAAAATAATCTTGAACTTAAGTATGATACTTCCAAAATGTTACGAAATAAAGTATAAATATCTCACTTTTTGTCAGGTATGTCTAAATGTTGTTCTACATCAAAAAGAAGTCTTTGGTCCTCTGATTCAGCTCTATGAGAAAATTTCATTTATTAATAATAGGTATGACTAAGTCTCAGACATATGAAGTAAATCTATTTAATCCAGCTTTCCAGTTAAACTACTTTTATTTCTAACTCTAAATATAAATACTTATGTCTAGAAGAAAAAGAAAAGAAAGAAAGAACACTAGAGACAAACATCATCTAAGGCCTCCTTAAATTATTCTAAGAAATATGTGCCAAAAGAGTTCTAAAAGATTCTCCTGTCAGGTAGGAAAATGAGAAAATGCTATTTATGTATTCCTGGTTTATAATCATCATAGATCTAAAATTTGGCTCAGAATCCAGGTCAATGCAAAAAGAAATGACTTAACAACATCAAAAAATACAGGTGCAGCTACAATTCAATTACATATTTCCCCTTTTTGTAGGGTGTGTCTTTGTTCTCACAGCTGGCAGAGTTGTACTTGAAATTTTCAACAAAGAAAGCCACCACATTAAAGAACTCTAGAAATTCCTATAACTAAAACTGTAGCAATAACCATGCAATCTTCACTTGCCTTTCATAAAGATATTATGTGCTTTAATCTCCTGTTCGTCTGTACTCAACACATTTGGCAAAGTACGTTAACAATAGAAAAGAAAACAAAGCTTAGAAAAGAAGAATCGCACAAAATATTTAATAACCCACATCTCTTAAGAATTTACTTTCAATTTTTGAAAATAAAAGAGTTGGAAATAACATGAGGCATTCTGTTTTTGTTTTAATCACTCAATTTTAGTTTTGCCTAAAGGAAGAAAATAAAGCAAAAACTATTATGATCTAAATAAGAATGTAATTTTGAACCCAAACTGCTGGTTTTTAATCTATTCATTTCCCTGCATATATAAATGTGCTTTTTTACCTCTAGTGTTTTATCAGTTTAACAGTCATAATTTATACAAAACACACAGATGGTCTTAGAAACAGTAAAAGTTTCAGATGTTACAACTTCCTAGCATATGGAACACTATCGTGGATCATCATTTTGGCAGCATTTAAATGATTTTAAGATTATTTATACATTACCGTCTTGGCATGGTTTCATAGCCATAGGTTACTGCAACTTTAAATTGCTTGATTCCTGATTGGAGATGGTTCTTATAGCGACTCTAACCTACTCGTGTGAGAGGACTGGTACTCTTTAATTACAGGATGGCACCCTCTAGACAACAAAATGTTAGCGAAGATCCTATAATAAAGTAAACATTTAGGCATAAACCATAACATTTCTTCTAATTCAATATGTGCTACAACAGGAAATTCTGAGCATTTTTTAAAAAATGAAATATACTATAGATGTTTTAAACTGTTAATGTCACAAGAAAATACACACACATAATGTGCACACACACACACAGTAAAACCTTTAAGATTAACTAAGACTTCTCAAAATGTGAGGCTATATTCAGCTTTATTTTTTATCTATTGTATGAGAGTATGAGATACAATATAAAAAGAAGTGTCTATACTCTATCTGATGTCAGTCTTTCCAATCTTTCCTGAATCAGTTCAATGAGGTTTTAAGCTCCCCACTCCACTGTAACTGCCCAAGTCAAGGTCATCAATGACTGACCACCAAGTTGTTAAATCCAGTGGTCAATTCTCAATCTTCATATTCCTTCATTTACCAGCTGCAACTGACTCAGTCATTGCCACCTCCTTAAAACACTGTCTTCACTTGGATGCCCTTCCGGTTCTTCTCCTCTCTCACTGACTGCTTCCTCTCAGTCTCCATGCCTCTTTCTGCATCTTCTCCCTGAGAGCTAAACATTGGACCTCTTTTCCTTTCTAAGTATAATCACTCCCTTGGTGATTTCAGTCTCTTATTTTTAAATAATATGTACATACTGATGACTCCCATATTCATCAGAATAGGTTCCATTAGTCTGTGGTAAGAAATTCTCCTTGACTTAATACAACAAAGATTTATTTCTCATTCATTCTACATGTCCGTCATAGGAAGACAGAGGTGAGGGGTGGAAAGTTCTGTTACACATCAGTCAGGGGCCAGGTTCCTGGGGTGTCCTCCAAGTTGTAGCTGGACTAGCTGGGACATGCAGCCTTGGTTGCCACATGGTGAAGAAAGAGCGTTCTGGAGGCTCGCTCACTAGTATTTAATTTCTGTAGTTTCCACTCACAGCCCATGAAGCTGAACTAGTAAAATTGGTCTGCCCAACAGCAAGGAAGCTGGGAAGCAGAGTCTTTCATCTGCCCAGAAGGAGGGAGCGATTACGTAGTAATGAGTACTTGTTATGTGTACCACAACTCAATTTTTTCTCCAACCTCAACCTCAACTCTGAATTTCTGACTCATGTTTCCAGCTGCCTATTTGACATTTATCCTTGGATATCTAATGAGGATTTCAAAATTACAATGTCTAAAACTGAGCTCCTGATATTTCCAACCCTAAATCATCTCTTTCTACAATTAATGGCATCTCAGTTAATGGCATCTCCATCTTTACAGTTGCTCAGACCAACCAACGAAGGTAATCCTTGACTCCTCTTTTCCTCAAAGCCATATCCAATCCATGAGCAAATTCTGTTGGCTGTTGCTTCACAGCAGACCCAGAATCTAATGACTCCCCATTACCTCCCCTCCTAGCAGACTGGTCCAAACCACCATTTCCCTCTTGCTTAGATTTTGCAAAAGCTCCCAGCTTGTCTCCCTGCTTCTGCCATTATCACCCTTCAGTGTGTTCTCAAGACAGCAGAGGATTCTGCTGAGAAAACTCTGATGCCTTCCAGCCCACTCAGAGGAAAAGCCAAACTATTTACAAGGTCTAGAAGGTCCTACACAGTCTGGCTAGCTGTTACCCCTGCTGCTGTCTCCTACTGTGCTCACTCTGCTTAACCCACACTGACCACTTTGCTCTTTTCTGAATGTGTTAGGCATGCCCCAACTCAGGGTCTTTAAATTTACTATTTTGTCTGCTTAGAACAGTTTTTCCCCGGATACCTGTATAGTTCCTGCCCTTAATTTTTCAGGTCTTTACATGAAGCATTTTCTGGTCATCCTATTTAAAACAGAAATCCTACCCCAATCCTAATGAATCTGTCTAGCTCTTGACTACTTTATCTTTCTATAGAACTTATTATGGTCTAACATACTATCTATTGTACTCTCTATTTTGATTTTATCTGTCTACTCACAGAATACAAACTCCAGAAGAATATAAACTCCAGAATATAAACAGCACTCACTGATTTCTGTTTAATGCTGCATCGACAATGCTGGGAATTTTATTATTAATTCGTATTAAACACAAATAGGTAATCAGGAAAGATATGAGGGAGGAGATAGATAATAATGGTTCCAGTGTGTTGGAATCATTAGGGCAGGGAAATGGGAATTACAGATAATGGTCATTAAATGACTTAGAATATGTTTTTAAGGAAAAAATATTATCTTAATTGCACATAAATCTAAAAGGAATTTGTTATCACTAACAAAAGAAGCATTTGTTCCTATACTCTCTATTCCCCTGTGCTCCTGACTCCATTTCCCAAAACCAATGTTGCCACATACGGTTCACTTTGCCATGTGATTTTTCAGCACCTCTTAAAAGTAGAGCTAGGTCATTTTACCCCAATTCCTATAATTATAAAAATCCTTTGAGAGACTCATCCTAGTTCAGATCAGTGCAGGAAAAATGCTTGATTTTCTTTCAAGGTCCCTAAAACCTTGTCTACCACAATCTTCCCTATTGTTTTTCACTATTTAATTCTCATGGTAATCTGCTAACTGGTTGTTCGGAAATAGTGCAAACATTTATTAGGATTATGTGGTCTGTGTTATAACTTTGTCCTTTCCCAACTTTAGCAGTGACTTTTCCTTACACACACATTCTCCCGGGGAACTTTTCATCTCGTTCTATGAATTCACAATGGACAAAAAGTGTGCGCAGAACAAAGAAAGTGGTAAAGGGGAATGTTGTACCATCATAGACTCGATGAGAGTTCAGTTATTTAGGTGCTTTAGTAAACACCTCACGAGGCAGAAAAAGCAGAGGAGTCACTGTACAGAATTACCGATATCAAAGGGAAAACAATCACTTCCTACCACAGATAGCACACTCCTCTACTCGTATCACAGCAGGAATTTGAAATCCAATAATCTAGTCACATGATTTTATTTTGGAATGAGATAAATCCATCATTAGCCATCATTCAGAATGAAATTTTATTTTTCAGAAACAATATCGAACTCTATAGAACAGAAAAGCAATTTAAAAAGGAATAAGGGATTAAAAAAATCCTGAAGTGATTTAGGAGGCCTTCTGGAAACATACTATATTAATGAATTTTTTCATAAACAACTTTTTACTGTAACACATGGAAATGCAATATACCCTGAGTTATGATGATAATTAAATCTTACATAAAAGTGTTAACTCTAAGACATTAATGTACAAATTATAGTTTTGTTTTACTGACGTCCAAACTAAACAACACGCATTCTTCTCACTTATTTTCATGTCAACACAAGGAGAATTAAAATACATTTATTTTAAAGGAAAAATTGAAAATGGGAGATCATACAATCCTTTGTTTAAAAGAACCCACTTCAGGGCCAGCCCTGGTGGCCTCATGGTTAAGTCCAGCACGCTCTGCTTTGGTGGCCCAGGTTCAGTTCCCGGGCACAGACCTACACCACTGGTCTGTCAGTGGTCATTCTGTCACGGTGGCTCACATACAAAAAGAGGAAGATTGGCAACAGATGTTAGCTCAGGGTGAATCTTCCTCAGAAAAAAAAAAAACCCATTTCACTTTTCTCTTTTTCTTTGGTGAAGATACATCCACTTAGATCTAGAAATGTGCCCCACTGCTGAACTAAATACTCACAGTTATTCGTTCATCTTTATCATCCAGTGGAGAGCCATCTTTCTTCCACGAAATGGTGGGTTCAGGATGGCCTCTTGGAGGCTGGCATTCCATCACTGCAGGCTCTCCCACCGCCACCATGACATCGGAAGGATTTTGTCTGAAGTCATCCCGTAGTACTGTAGGAACAAGGTTAAATCGTTATAGTCAATAGTGAGATATACAGTCCTTATCTCCGAACTTCAGCAAAAGAGATGTTTATTATAATAAACTACTACTAACAGCTATCTCAATACGTCTTCAAGAATCTATATCTACTTACAGACATACGCAATTCAATAAAGATATCTGGCCTTAAGCATACACAGCAGGGGTAATTTGATATTCTTCAGAGGCCAGGGGGCAAGCGCCTTTTGCTCTTAGGGCCCTTGCAGTTAGCATTTGGCTTATCTTTAACTTGCATTTCTTCTTGACCTACTATCTACATTTTTTCATCCACAGGCTGATGAATAGCACTGAATCCTCCTTTTTCTTACATGAAACATTGAGATGATGCTTTCTATTACTAAATGAATTACATACACAAACAAACCAAAATATTAAAAGTAAAAATAAATATATTTCCAAACATGCATTTCATTGACAGATATTTTAAAGATATTTCAAATTAGTGTATCAGTATATAGTCATAATTTAAATATGCTCGTTATAAAGACTTTAAAAGTATTTGCAAAGCAATTATATTCAAAATGCTGTCTATGTGTTTCCATTATCACAGAGTAAGGGAGAAGGCACCAAGCATGATAACAGCACTGCTACCAACAATGTCACTTTGTGTGTTATAAGTTTTTTGGTTTTTTGGTTTTTTTGATATATATTATTCATTTAATCCTTAAACCTATTCAAGGCGAGAGATATTATTAGTCCCCTTTATATTAACGCTACCTTTTAGAGGAGGAAACAATTCATTACTGTAATCTCAACTGGATACTAATGTAACATTAACATCCTCTAAAACAAGCAGTATTATTCACTTTGTAACTGTTGTAATAAATGCAGGAAATAAACCATATATGCATTTCAAAAAATAGTCCATACAGTAAATTTGTCTTCAGCTCCTGTTAACATCAAGAAGTCACGAATTAGGGGCTGGCCCCGTGGCTGAGTGGTTAAGTTCGCGCGCTCCACTGCAGGCGGCCCAGTGTTTCGTTAGTTCGAATCCTGGGCGCGGACATGGCACTGCTCATCAGACCACGCTGAGGCAGCGTCCCACATGCCACAACTAGAAGAACCCACAATGAAGAATACACAACTATGTACCGGGGGGCTTTGGGGAGAAAAAGGAAAAAATAAAATCTTTAAAAAAAAAATAATAAAAAAAAAGAAGTCATGAATTATTTGACATCAGTCTGTCTTAAATCACAACTCTAGTGAATAATTTGTTGTTTAGTAGATAGGTTATCTTAACACACTACTTAATATCTTTTTTCCCTATTTACAAAGCAGGTATGGAGACATATACTTCAGTACAAAGACTAAAAATGTTAGTTATCTTTCTCTCACCCCATTCTCCCCTGGTGTGTAATAAAATGTGAAAAATTTTAGTAATCTAATTTAAAATGGTACTTAAATGTTCATTGGTATGTTAAGGGTGTAGATTTGAAGGGATAAATGCTATTTATCTTTTAAAATCTATTGAATATTTAATACTACAATTTTGTACTGGAATGGACGTCTTTGCATTTCAATGGGCTTTAAAAAAATTTTCAGGGATGAAATACTACAATGTGAAAAACTTATGCTCAAACCATTATTTCAAAAGTCCCTCTTAAATTTTGGTTTCAAAACCTCAAACAAGCTTACACGCTTACAAAATCCTATATTTTTCTCTTGCAATTCTCTACTTTTCCTTCCTCTCTGCCAACTAAGTAAGTGCATACATCTGAGTAAGCCTTAATACCCACTCAAGCAAAACCGGTTTTTAATCCATATTGAGACAACTTGGACACAATATGACTACGTTAACACTTGGAAAATACTACCTCAAAGAGGAGACTTGTGGCCTCGCCTTTGGAAGAAACAGTAAAAGGAAAAAGAAAAGGAAGTCCGATCACACCACATGGTTGAAATTCTAACTTCGATACTGTATGCTATTTATGAATACAATTATAGACACAAAGGTGAACCCTGTGGAGCTGAAACTCCAGCTACTGTTACCACATAATAAAAGAACAGAGTATGAAGACTGTCACTATTTATGAACTTATATTGCCATTAGATGTTAAGAATGTCCCACAAATAAAATGTAAGGTTTCTAGGAAAAGCAAATGAATTGACCTCGAGAAACAGAACGTGCCTTTGCAAGATCATGTTATTAATCTAAGATAAAATCTGAAAAACGTTAACATCCTTGAAACATGCAAAGGTAAAGTACTTTTTGAATAAAAAGAAATAATTTGCACAGTTTTCCTATTTGGTGAGCTTAGAACAAACTTGGTAACACTATATCTTATTTACAAATTGAGATCATATCTTAAATAAACCAATGAATAATAAAATGTCTTTCCAAAATATCAAAGGTCTAAATCACATAAATCAAGGGGTTTTTTCCCCCCATTTACTACATTATTTGGGTTTTTATAGTACAGAATGAAAAGCTAACAAAATGTAATCCATTAAAGATTGTTGCTTAGATAATGCTCATGTAATTATTTTTGCAGCTGTACAGCATAAAACTCTAGCATTGCCTATGGCTACAGGCAACCCTGGATAAAGTTATGAATTTAAGATTTTTTTCTCTCTTCTGTAAAAGCAACTTTTCTTCCTTATATTTGTCCTGAAAATTTCCTTCTGGGGAAAAAACAGTATGTGTCACATTATAAAATGAAACGAACTTTTAGTTAAATTATCCAATTTTCTTAATTCATTTGTATATTTAAGTAATTAAAATAAAAATTGAATTCAAATGATTGGCAGCATCTTGGCAGAAAAACCATTGGTATCTATAAATATTCTCAAATATAGATCTCCTTTTTAAAAAGTCTCTCCTTTTCTTCTCTAATATCTCTATTAGTCAAAGCGCATATTTTCAACTGTTTCTTGATTTGAATAGTATGAAATTCTGAAATCTGGAACTAACTTTTGAAAAGAAGCTTTAATATTAATTTCAAAAAGAGCAAATAACATAAATAATGTATCCAAGTAAATATCACCTGAAAAGTTGTTAAATGAATCACAGATCATCCTAATATTATATTTCTTCCATATGCATGTAACAGTTTTATGTCGACAGGTTGGTACATATAATTTGGCTCAACCACTTTTCACTTTTTTCATTCTAAGTTAGAAAAAGGAAAAGCTTCATTGAATCTTTGAATCTCCCAGAAGGTTTTTGTCCAAAAAAAATGGTTAACTAAGTTTTGTCTTTTAAAACAAAATAAAACATAATCATTTCTTTCTGAAAATCTATATAAAAATTCTATTACAATTCTCAGAATATGTAAACATATTTTCAGAAAAAAATATTAAAATTCAGTGGTGACTTTGCAACCTATTTGGGTGATGCTGAGAAGACAGCAGGCAAAGTGAAAAAAAAAGTTAAACAGGAACGGTTTCAAGTATTATGGAGACTTTAATATTTGTAACACACTCTTTAAGAGCACTGTGGGAAATTGTAGAACTGAATGAACAAAATTGTAGAACAGGCAGGGGTCTTTGACAATATCTAATCCATCATAAATAGAGGCAATTGAGTCCCGAGAAACGTTGTCACTAGCTGTGTTACTTGACAGGAAGAGAACAGATGGAAACACAGGTATCCCAATTTCCAAGGCCGTGCTCCTTTTACACCATGTTACCATTTTACTGTAAAATGAATCTCTTATCTAATCCATCATATTTCCAGCAAATCCATGCCATTATTGCAGAAGGCTCAGCTCACCAGTGATGGTACATCAGTGCACTGCAGCCCCATGACTACCCAGTTTTGGTAAAGCTCAAGTGCTCCTCAAACTAATTGTGTTCCCTAATCATGTGGTGAACATCTGTGAACTGGCTTCATGAATCACAGAATCTCAGTGCAGTTAGAGCCCTGAGAGATGTGTGATTCAAACTTTTTCTTTTAGAAATTAATCATCTAAGGTTCCTCAGTGGGGACAGGAGCACGTCACATAAATACTAATAATGGTAACGTTAACAATGGCCGATGTTTACTGAACATTTACTATATAAGGAACCATACCAAGTATCTGCTCATTTAATCTTTATAACAAGCCTATGATAAAGTGAAGTAATTAGTTTAATTTTATGAATGAGGAATTTGTAAGGACTTAGGAGCAGAGCCAGACTGCAGATCTCTAGTCCACCAAGGACTCTATCAAATTGCCCACCTATCTAGTCTCAACAGTGTGCACGATTCTAAATACATAGCTATCACGATATAATTAATATTTCAGTCTCTTTCCATTGAAATAGAAGTTGAGTGAGAAATTTCCCTTCTATCAGTCAAATACTATCTTTGTATATATTCTGAATTCTTGTATTTTCTCAGATTTTTCCATGTTCTTGTATTTTCTCAGAAATTTCCACTTCAAATTTTCAGCGGCATATTGAGAATTAGATTCATCATTCACTTAATGTAAGTCATGCTAACTCTTATCAATGGTTCTCCTTTTGTTTCAACAACAAAATGACTGGAAAAGCTGAAACAATAATCAGCATTTTAATTAAACATGAACATTTTAATTAGAAGTGAGTATCTTGGGAAAAACAGAGGAAGATAATATTCAGTCTTAGGATTTTTTTTTCTACTTAAAGGACTACATTGTCAATGAAACCTTGCAGCAAATAGAAGTAAATTGTCAACTGGAGAAAGAAAAAAAAAAATCAATGAAACTCTTCAAAACATGTCATATTAGAGGAAAACAATAAATGAGGAGATATATTCTCAAAGACAACAACTTTACAGATGCTCAATAACAGCAGGCCTTTGTTGCAATGTACCACTTTAATTGCCTTCAAAATTCCTAATCACTTACCTAATCTTCAGAGTTTTTTTTAAAGATTTTATTTTTTTTGCTTTTTCTCCCCGAAGCCCCCCAGTACATAGTTGTATATTCTTCATTGTGGGTCTTTCTAGCTGTGGCATGTGGGACGCCACCTCAGCCTAGCCTGATGAGCAGTGTCATGTGTGCGCCCAGGATTCCAACCAACGGAACATTGGGCTGCCTGCAGCGGAGCGCGTGAACTTAACCACTCGGCCACGGGGCCAGCGCCCCAGTCTTCAGTTTTGATTAGAAACTGTATTATTTAACTTCTCTGATCCCTCTAGTTCTCTATCTAACAGCTCACTTACACGCTGACATAAATGTTATCTAATTTCAAAATAACCATGATTCTTTCATTTAACACATCTCTACTGAGTATATACTTTGTGCCTGGAAGCTATGCTATAACTTGTATTTTCCTTGCAGTAAAGTTTATATGAAATGCTGATGTCTGTCAAAAACAACTTCTCAGAAAATAGTAGTATAAGAGAGTTTTATTATAGGTTATTTTGTACTAAGATATATGTTTTGAGAGCTAGATAAGAAAGTATATCATAAGGCTTTTATAACTTTTTAAGATCACAGCATTAAAGCAAAGTGTTATCTGGGGCACAAATGTGTTCAAAACTCCTTAATATTTCTTAAAACAAAGTAATAATTCCAAACTTTTTAAAACATTCGAACAAAAAGGACGAAGGTACAGAAAAGTACCTTAACTCATTGAAGAGGAAAACTAAAATGATAATGTGTAAAATAATATTCCACGAGGTATTATCCATCTTAAAGCATCCATCTTTTAAATTAAGTAATTTCCTTTTTAAAATGACGCATGCAACCATCAATTCTGTATAAATTTATGATTTAATTACGACTGTTTCCAAAAGGATATCTATTTACTTTTTTGCATTTGGCACTGAATATATCTATGAATGGTCTTCAATAACTATGTCATCTTCTACTTGTGTTTTTTATAGCATGCAACTTTATTTTTAAACCTTAAGTTATGCTTTGGTTACAATCCTGGAAGAAAGTACGCTGATAAAAGCACTTATTTTCTCAACTATTAGAGTTTTTAAAGATTGACAAACCTCTTCTGCTCTACCCTAGGAAACGAGCACATTTTCTTTTCAAAAATTGTACATTCTGCAAAAGTGATATAGTACGAATGGATGTCAAACATCACCCAACTTTATTGATGAATACAGAGCATTGCAAATAAAGGGAGAAGCTATTATCTGAACGAAAATAATGTAATAGCAAATTATTTGTTTGTTCTTTTTAAACAACATATGATGGAGGAGCAAGCTTAAACCCAGTTGCATGCCTCTGAGTTCTGTTGGGTTGCGGCAATGCGGACACCCCCACTCCTGGTCTTTTAATGCTTAGAATTACTTCCGGAGTGGATCCAAGCTTAAACCACATTCCCATTTTGCAGAAACCTGGACACCACAATGACATTTCTTATGAAAAGCCCCCATGGCTATCTGTAGTCAATGTTTCATGGTTTAATTATTTCACTTCAGAAATTACGTGTGGTACAACAGTACATGATACACCCTAGTGTTTATCACAATGGCACCAAGTCATCAAGACAAAGGGAAGCTAAGTTTAGCATACTAGATTTAAGTTAAAATCTGTAATGCATTCCAGAGAAAGGCATACATCAATAAGGATCAACATTTAAATAGTTAATATTCAGCCAACATGAAGTCTGGAGGATCATAAAAAAATGTACTGCCATAGCACGTCAAGTTGCTAAAATCATATGTTCTAACTTAAAGATGTCAGCAGCTTACTGGATATTTGCATTTTACACACTTTAAACTACTATAAATAAAGTGGATTTATTAACTTAAAAAAATGCAGCATTTGTAAAACAGCATTTTATATGGTATTATTTGCAGATATGTTTGTTTAAGAGTCAAAAAACAGAAGTCAAGAATTCCAGAATCACATCACACATCCTTCCACTATGCCATGATTTTAATAGGTATATTCACAATGACTCAGTTATTTCCATACAAACAGTGAGTTTTACACTCTATCTTGCTAGGTTTATTATGAAGACTAATTATTTAGTGTTTGTACAGGACTTGCCATTTATATGGTGCATTACATCTGCAAAGAAGTATTACTATTAGTCACTATGTAAGGAATTGCCAAATTTCTCAGCTGCCAGTACAAATGGAAAGGAGGACAAAGAATGCCATTGATGAGGGTTTCTAAGTGCCAGAGCAAAAGTCACACTCAGAGGTAGTCTGGCAGGGTTAAAAAAACACAGACAGAATGAGGCTATCTGGGCTTTGGGACCCTCTCATTGGGGTAAGACAGACATGTGTTCTGTATTTTATAAGTTCCAACTTTCTATTTAGCACCCTACATTGATAAAGTCCTTGATCAGAGGAATATATTTATGTGTTCAGTTTCTGGACCTTTATATTCAAATATCAGCTCCATGAGCACAGGGGGCTGTCTTTATCACTTCTATATCTCCAGTGCCAAGAACAATGCCCAAGACACAGCAGGCATCAGTGAATGTTTATGGTACATCTTCTGTGTACTGGGTATTATATCTGAAATGGTACTACAATTGGCATGAGTCCTACACTCATGGTGCTCAGGGTTTAGGGGAGTAGACAGACAATATTCAAATAAACACCCACATAAATTGGCAACTATAATTGTGATACATGCCATGAAGGAAAAGGACAGGATGCTGTGTGAGAAACTAATGAGGAACATAATATAGATTGGAGGTGAGAGAACACTGAGGATGTAACAGTTAAGCTGAAGCCTGACAGATGAGTGGAACTTATCCTAGAGAAGTGCATCGCAGGCAGAGGAAATAACCCAGGCTGAAGAAAAACCTCAGCACAGTAAACAAACTTTAAAAGACTCGGACCCTGTGTAGTGAAACAGGTTGACAGCAACGCAACACCACGTTGGCAGGGGGAGGTGGGGGCCAGACTTGCTGTGCATAGCAGCCATGATAAAGGGTCAGCTTTTAATTCCCATGGGAAGCCACTTCAGTGGCTTTTAAGCAGACCTGTCCCATGGTGGAATTATCATATTTAAATCTTCATTCTAGCCATTCTGTTAATAAATTGGAGAGGGAAATAAGAATGGTGGAGAGAACATTTAGAAGCCCATTGCAGTAATGAAGGGAAAAAATGATAATGGTTTTATACTATTCTGATGACCCTGGATTTGGCACAAAGGGGACACAGTAGAAGTGTATACAGAGGTGAAAATCAAAATGACCTCTTGAAGGGTTGAAGTTGACAGAGAGAAAGATGTCAACAAGGATACCCAGGTTTCTGATTTGAGAAACTGAACAATGTCATTTTTAAGGTATAGGAAGATAGGTATATAACATAGAAATAAATCCTCCCATGAGGAGGACTAGGAAAACATATGAAATCCATACATGCAATAACATGATAATATGAAAACTGGTTCATTTATTAAAAATTATTATGATTTCAAATTCTGCCCCTTAGTATTTAACACAGGATTGAATTTTACCTTTATGTCGCTACATCCCATATCTCAATTGCCGATAATACCCCTTGATCAATTAGTCTATGTTATAATTTTTAGGATGACAAATTTTAATTCAGTTTGATACATATCATATAATTTTTAACTGACTGAAAAACTGAAACAAACTAATATACTTTTATTATATATACATATATATACCAATATATATGTATGTATATCTGTGATGATATGATATATATATATGGCCACTAATAACATATACATTGTGATGATATCCATACTCAGCTGCAAATTATAGTAGAAACTCAGTAATTTTGTTCAGAGAATAAAACAATTCAAAACATTATGGGGAATTTCTCAGGACTGCCATAAATTAAGCTCAATTTACTATTTAAGTATAAGAAGATCAATGCACTTTACACGTTATTATATAATTTGAATAAGCTGAGAGTTTACATATGTCAGAAGTTTATAAAATCTCTAACACATCATAAAGTTCCCTGGGAAAATGCTGACTCATCAACTCTTAAGGATTTATTTGTGGTTCATTTGTTCACTCAATAAAAGTACTAGGCATTGTGGTGGGAGGTGGTGGCTAAGATAAATAAGAAATAGTCAGTCTCTGCTTTCAAAGCACTAATTTCAGGGGTTTTTTTCTTGCTCTCCTTATTTTTCTTTTGTCACAGAATGCTTTGTTCCATTGAAACTTTATACAAAAGTTTAATATGCAAAACAGATAAAAGGGATACTGTTTCACTTCCCCATCTGGGGCTGTCCTGCAGAAGAATGCAGGTCTAGTGTTAAACTGACATATGAGACGTTTAAAAAACTTTCCTAGCTGCTGTAGCTATATTATATGTAGCTAATAAGTGACAAATTGGGAAGTGGGATACCAAAACCTGCACTTTCAGCACTAAACTCTACTGGCCCTCTAGGAGAGAGACACTCACGCTTGAGTTTGTCTCCTTGGTGGTTTATAAGAGAACTCCACTTTGGTGCCATTTCAAAATACACCCAGCTTTCACTGTCACACTGAACCGATATGTGGAGGAGTCTGCCATTCCTCACATTTAGAATAATGCCCTAAAATAGGCCTATATTACTATAGTTTATCAAATTAGAGCTTTATATAATTTAAGTACAAACTGCGCCACTTCCACCTCCACTCCAATTGCAAATGAGGACCTGAAGCCAGGAGCTAAAAGGACTCAAAATTGTACAGTGGTTACTGGACATAGTAGAAGCAGATCTCGAGATAACTATTTTCATATAGACATATTTTTTTAAGTGCCTGAGAAAGACGAGACGGTTTCCTAATTAAAACATTTGCTGGGAAACAAAGGTGGTTGTAAAAAAAACCCAGGTGTTTCTTTACCCTCTCAAGCCCAAGATGCCGGCAGCTAAACAGGAGAAGGGCTAAAGGGAGCCTTCACATTTTATGGGAGTCTAATGGTAACAGTATCAAGGGAGAAAAATCCTCACAGTTTAAAATGATCTTGTTAAAACCTCCCTGGTAATTGGGAAGAGCCAGAGAAAACAGCTGTTGGATTAAAAAACAACAACAACAAACCAAACTATTCTCACTAGTGTATTTTTGTGGAGCATAATTAAGATTGCCAATTATAACACCTCCTCCAACTGAAACGAATATTTCAGTGACAGGAAAAAACTAAGTCTAAATAGCGCACACACAGACACATCAACTAAACAAAGGGGTCTTTAATTGGTGACAATCTGCCCTAAATCACTGTTAGGATTCCTCAACATAATAACTTTCAGTTTTGTTAATTCCTTGTATCTTTCCCCTATCACAGGCTGTCTGGGGCTTCAGAATAATAATGCCAAGTATCTAACAGACCTTTCAATCTTCATGGAACTAACAAACATGTAATTGTGTAGCTGTGTGAGCTGCTTTTTCCTAACAAACCACACAGCCCTTGGGAGAGTTCCCTCAGCCTTCAGCTCTTTGGCAGCCAAAGTTTCAGACCTCCTTTTGCTGATAACTGGAGTCGTGCTAACAAGTCCTGACTAAAGGTACTAGGGATTAAATTAGTAGAAAAGCAAACCATTTTATAACTCTTATTAATGACACTACCTCTACCAGTAATACTCAGTGTTTTATGCCATATAAAATCTATGCTTTCTCAGGAAGTATCAGAAGCAAAAGATAAAATTACTGAACACAATAAAACAACTCAATAAAAAGGAGCAATGCTCTATCAAAATAAAAATCTTAAATTAAGAATCATTGCTAAATGTTATTTGTGTGTGTATGTTCCTATTTTTATATCAGGTAATGGAAATGGAAGCTTTCTGCAGTGGAGGTTGATTCTGTGCAACAAAAACCATATGTTCCTCAGCTCTTCACCTGAACTTCAGTGTAAATTTCAGCTGAGTTTACTGTATGCAAAACACCAGCATTCAACAATTCAGGAGGCTAATTCAAGTCCTGGAGGACCATAATCAGCCAGTGAGGCAAGGATAAGAAACTCTGGCCAAAGTTTGCCTTCCAAAGGTTCTAGTTCAGAGCAGCTAACGATTGCTTTGTAATTCTTTTCAAAAAATCATAATCCTTTTAGATATTGAGCAACATTTCATGTCTTGGGCTACTGTCCCTGAGAAGGCTTCACATTGGTCCTCACAAACTCTTTTACTGGTGTCACCTCCAATAATTTGAAAGATGATGCACTCTTCCCACACTTCAAAACTGATTATTTAGAAGTTTAAATGGCTGCAAAATTTAAAATTTCTGGCATATCTTAAATAATGAATTCAAAATAAAACTGTTCTTGCCTCTTTTAAGTACATCTGATGAACCACAAAGACCACCGTGAGTTGATGCCTGCCATGGTCCATTGAAGTCTACGCACAAAGAAGCTCTTTTTTAAGTTGTAATTTTTACATTATTCATTTTTCTCTTTGAACTTGTATTTCTATTCCAATTCCCACCCAATTCTATCCTCATGCAATATACTTTTATGCTCTAAAGACTGGTTGTTGTTGTTTATTGATCAGCCTGTCACAGTTCTCAGCTTTGGAAAAGGAACTGTGGCACTGTCCCTGTGTTTGCTGCCTCTGCAGGCGCAGACAGAAAGACTGTGAATGTATGGATGGTTTGGCTTTCGTAAATAAAGTGAAAGAAAGGCAAATATGAACGACAAGATGGGGAAAGGGAACTCCACAGCAAGGATATTTTCAGACACATCAGTTTTAGGAATGATATACATGGCTAGTGAGAATCTGGAAAACACAGAATAACCAAAGCCCCGTATACCTTTGAAATAGACAGAGATTCTGGTTTGAAGACCACTGCCATAAACCAAGCCCCCAATTCCACTAATCTAGTCATCAGCTTTGAAGAAGTTAGCAACTCATCTCTACTACAGTCGGAGCCAGTACCTAGAGACCCAGCATGTATAGAACCTCATAGATGAACATGAATTAACTTCCTGGAATCAAATTTTGGGTAAATTTCATAAATGAGTTGATGCTTCTATGTTTTATATTATTAATTGTAAAAGTTAAAGAAAAGCAATCCAAACCAAGTGTAATTATTAACTTTATTGACTTCAGTAAATTATATAAAGCCAAATAATCATAGCACAATCTTAAATGATCAACAGTCAAAATGGAATCAAATAAGCAAAAACTCGATCTAATGGGTGAAGAGGGCCAGATGCTTTCTCTGGACATTTTAAGACCTCTGCTTATAAGGAGAACAAATGGTTCTTGGGACCAGGTTAGCTGACCAGTTTTTGAAAATACCCTACAAGCAATTTAAAGAACTATAAAACCATTAGCAACTTCAAGGGACTCAAATAAATAACAAAGAAACCTCTGACATTCTCTGTATGCTGGCAAGTTTTGGATTACTTTTCTTCTTAACAGACCTCAGCTGGAACAGCAATGTTTCTTGTAAATTAAAAAAAATGTATAAGGTTTTGTTTTTCCACGAGGAGCAGCTGTAACTTCTGCTTTTTTGACCTATTGTAAAATCTTTTTATTTTTGAAGTGCTGAAAGTTGCTACTATTTTTATTGAACCAAGTAGTTTATAACTAGTCAATAAAAATCACTATTATCGTAAAACTTTTGTCTGTATTTTAAATACGTTGATAAATCTGTTTCTAAATATTTGCTAGGCTCCTTAACATAGGAGTAATCCAAGTTCCCTCTCAACATCAACACTCTCCTGAGTTGCAATAAAAACTAAACAAAGAATGACAACTTTATCAATTTTTAATCATGTAGACTCTTATCAACTCCTGGAAGGACAGACAAAAACTGGTTATTGATAGTGGATAACCTAAGCTGCAATTGATGATAATTCATTTTGACAAAAGAGGGCACACTTGGTGACATTGTAATTTAAAATACTCATTAAAGTTTCATTCCCAAAATCAATATTATAACTTCCTATGAACAAAAATAAATATTTTTTCACATTGTAAAATTTAGGGTTTTTAAAGTAACCGATGCTAATTTAATTTGGTGTTTCCATCTTTAATCACATATGTTTGATCTCAAAGAGCCCAATTTCATTAGAAATCTACATAATTGATATCCACATTTGTTTTCAAAATGGGAATATTTACTTTATCAATAATAATGCAAGATTACATTTTCTTGCTAAAGAAATTATAAAACAATTTTTTTCTAGGTCTCAATATGCTTTCTTGACTCTTAACCAATAACTTTAGATAAGTAATTAAAGCATCCACTTTAAATGCATGATTTTTATTTATTTATTTTTTTGGTGAGGAAGATTGGCCCTGAGCTAACATCTGTGCCAATCTTCCTCTATTTTCTTTTTTTTTTTTCTTTTGAGGAAGATTAACTCTGCACTAACTACTGCCAGTCCTCCTCTTTTTGCTGAGGAAGCCTGGCCCTGAGCTAACATCTGTGCCCACCTTCCTCTACTTTATATGTGGGACGCCTACCACAGCATGGTGTGCCAAGCGGTGCCATGTCCGCACCGGGGATCTGAACTGGCAAACCCCAGGCGGCTGAGAAGTGGAACATGGGCACTTAACTGCTGCACCACCGGGCCAGCCCCCTTCCTCTATTTTCTATGTGGGATGCCACCACAGCATGGCTTGCTGAGTGGTGTGTAGGTTCACGCCCTGGATCTGAACCTGTGAACTGCAGGCTGCTGTCAAAGTGGAGCACACAAACTCAACCACTAAACCACTGGGCCGGCCCCAATTGCATGATTATTAATTGACAATGGCCTATGATTTAATAGAGATGACACTCTGAATTTACAGACATCATGGAACAATCCCATGGTCTTAATGAGCAGAAGGTTGAGATACAAAAAGGATTATTTATTAGTTAAAAAAAAAGCATGGCAAAACATCAAATGCCCCTTTGACCTAACTCCTAAAAAGCAGAAAATAAGGAAATTAAAAACACATTGTTGTTCCCACTCTCAATCATATTTCTATTGGCTCTTATTCATTTTTGTTTGTTCAAAATCTTAAATGCACTATTTCAAAAGAGAAGTTTATGTGAACATATAATAGTCTGGGGTACATATTTAATGTAATGATGTTGCTAAACAAATGTTGTGGCAGCATTTCTTAATCACACATTTCTTCAATTAATTTTTTCTTTTGAGTTCTCAAGGTCAGAACTAGATAAAAAATTTTACTTGAGTTATGCATAACAATTTCCTCTTAACTTCCAAAAAATAAAAGTTAATGACCAACATTCATGTAAGGGAAAATTGACTGTTTAATGTTTCTTATTGAAAGTATAACATTTTAAGGATTACTAACTTTATTGTCTTTACTAATCAAACTATTTACGCTATTTAAATACTTAAATGATAAAAGTAACACTACTTCTCTTTGCTTAGAAACAAAAGAATCAGAGGAAAGGCATTCAAAACATCATGACCAGTAATGGAAAAACCACAACCAGTAATTATACAATGTTCTAGCATTTGAGGGGATCACAGACATGTTGAAAAAGGTAATTGAATATGGAAGAGAAGATGAAATAAGAACCAGACCACATGATAAGTGACACAAGAGAGATGCATTTTACTCCCAAACACTATAAATAATTGACAGCTCCTACAACTGTAATTAATTGATCTAAGTAATACTTGAAAGAAACATATTACCACATTTCTAAGAAGGACAAGAGCTGGCTATAAGTCAAGATTGGCAATCAAAATAGCCTAGATGGCATTACATGGTCATATAAATTTAGTGTTGGTAGCAAAATAACAAATAAACAAAAGTAAAGACATAAGAACCAAACTAATAAATGAATTTATAGTAGAATTTTTTTGTACCCTAATGGGTGGAAAATGAACTACTGAAAACATTTATAGCAAATACATAAGTTCTTCTGTACTCTGATGCTGTTCTTAATGTTTAATCCATGAACACTGCCTCCAATTTAAGTAATCTAAGATATATGATACTTTGTCATCTTTACCATCAAAAAGAAATTCATACCTTAATCTTCCAGATTATAATAAAACTTGAAATATATTTTGAAGCAACTGTAACTTTTAATTAGTCATGTTCACATAGCTTCACATGAAGTGTGATAATACACGGCTACAAGAGACTACGAAAGAGCACTACCTTCTCTTCACCCCTAACCCCACTCCACTATTCTCTGGCCTTTTTATTTCTTCATCTTTTATTTTATTTCAGTAAACAAACATTTGAGTTATTATTATGGGGGAGCTCTTTAAAAACTAAGTCTCCATCTATGATTCTGCCAATCTTGAAACAACCTATAAGACTTTACTCCCAAGAACTTTTCAGCCAACCCACCTCCCACCACCTTCTTCAGCTCCTACTGAATTTCACACCCGCAATCCCATTTCCCTCTTCTTACTTTGGACCTCAAAGACAGGGAGGTTGTACATAAAGGAATTTAAAGCCCGCATGGCCCGTGTGAGCAGCTTAATCAATTAAGGTTAATATGTGAAGTAAAAGTTTTATAGGGTAAAGGTATAAGAGATGATTATGTGTTCAAGGATTTAATTTTAGTTAGAAGCTGCAACTAGAAGCTGCCTGTGTTTTGGGTGTGGATTTTCAGTAGATAACTGTGCTTCATCTGAAAAGCAAAGGAAAATTTGAATAGACCTTCAGTTTAATTCAACAAAGAAGGATTTAGTCATCTCTCCTCAAGTTTTATACTTTGGAGGCATGAGAGAGATCAAAGACAAACAGCCTCATCTATGTTCCATGACCTGATTTTATATGTTTATTATTTTGAACGATAGAATGTTCTAGTTAAAAGGAGCTTAGCGTTCTTTTTAAGCCAAGTTTCTTTCATTTTAAAGATGGGAAAACTGAGTTCAGCAAGGTTAAGTAACTCGTTTATGCTATAATAACTCAAATAGGTTAAGGAAGCCCATTGATTTCCAATTAGATTATCATTATCTACTGACCACTACAACACAATCCAAAGATAACAGCTTTTAAATAAGAAAATTTTTTTTTTAATTTGAGATGGAATTGAGAGTATTTCTGAAGCAGCTCCATCCAGGGTTTCAATGGAAATTCCTTGACAGCCACAGGATTTGCTCAAGGTGGTCCGTGGGGGAGCGATTGCTTATTTCATAGTTTTCCCCATAGGTCGGCCCTGAAACCCAACACTTAGAAGAGAATTATATTAATAAACTAAGTAATATCACTGTATTAAGCATTAACCACATTAGGAAATTAACTAAATCCATCCCTGTAACAATCATTTAAATTTGACACTATATCTGTTAGTTTACTTTCAGTTTTTAAAACCTTTCAGGCTTAGTAATTTCATTCTCAGGCTCATGAATTTAGGTTGAAGACAATGTCATCATAATCTCCACCTGTCACAGAGATATCAGGCCTCCACTGATAAAATAAATGGTTCATTCTGTCATCATGACGGCTCTTAAAGGTGACAGCTCTCTTAAGACTGAATATTTACTTTAGTTTAATAGCAAAATGTACAAAAAGTAATTTGATGGTTTCGGTGATTTTTTTTTTAACGTAAAAGACTTAACATATCAGGAAAGTATTGCTGTAATTGGATTACAATATTAACACCTCATCAATGAATCAATGTATATTTTAGATTTTTTTTTCAAATGTGTGCTTTTGACCTGCTGTATTATTGCTGTTACTATATATTTTTAAACTAGGATACTGCATGGTTAAAGAGCAGTGCTTCTCCATTAATTTTCATGACAATTTCAGACCTTCCTTCAAGGTCATACAGATCATGATGGGAGATTGTTGTTGCCTGCCCCAAGTCTTGCAAGAAAGGCAAATGATTCTTTCATCTGGAAAGGGGTCCAATCTAAAGTTTTGATTATGTGTGGAAGAGAGGACAGACTAAGCTTAAAACGTTAGTTCATTTGTAAGTCAAACTTCACAGCCGGATTAAAATGATTATTTTTAAAATCATTTTTTAAAAATTTAGACACAAATTTATTATGAAAATGTTTGCATTTGACAAAAAGTACTTATAATTATATATATACAGCAATATATATAATTATATATATATATATAGCAATCTCAGCTGTTTTACTAAGAAAGTTACCTTAAACTAAAAAATATATTTTTTTAACTTGGAATAAGCCACTTCATGAAGATGATCTTTTTACTAAGGGAAAGAGTAGGACAAAAACTGTCTTAAACAGTCCACATAAAAGGAAAGAGAAAATAAATTTTTAGATGATTATAGTAAGCATTAACATCTAGAGAGTATCACACTAATGAGGTGGTCATTGGAAATGCTGTCTAGTGTAAGAAAAATATATGAGCAAGCCAAGGAGCTCCAGTCTCATTTTATCATGTACTTTAATAGAGGGCAAAGCTAGTTAAACAGATGGCACTCAGGATTTCTCAATGAATTCAGCATCTGTGTGTACATGTTGCATAAATGCCAATTAAAATGTGTCCGAGTAAATTTACATCCCTTGCTGATAGAAAGTCAGCCAATCTTGCTGGCTCAGGATCAAGGTTAACCTTAATCATCTGCTGAACTTGCAGCAAGTTGCTCTCAAATTGTACAGAAATTCCCAGTGATCTAATAAAAACAGAACTCCTATTGATTTGTATTTATTTACATTCATAACTCATTTCTAAAGCCTTGGGCTAGAGCTCAAAGGGAAAAAAGTTACTATTTGTATGACTTGGCCAACTATACTTTTAACCACATTTCCAACAAATACCTCTTTGATTAAAATGCCTGCCTGAATAAATTTTCCTAACCTCCTCCTTGCAACTTCCTAGTTGAGATAATTTTGCTTAAAAATTATCCTTTCAAAATGGTCTTGAACAAAGGAAAAAGGCATGTAGCAGTCAGACTGTCATTTCTATAGGGCAGAACGGAGTCTTTGCTTCACAGCGACCGGCAGCCATGAAATTATTCGAAACAATTCTTCCTAGAAGAACATCAAAATGGCTTCCCTGGCCTCTGTTTGACACAGTCCTTTCCCTGATCACTCCCTCACTCCCAGTTCATAGGTACCCACCTAAAGCTTTCTCAGGCTACTTTAGGCTTGATCTTTTGAATTTCAACCTTTTCATACCCATATTACTCATTCTAAAGTGAAAATTTTGTCTTGTTATTAAAATAGGCTCCTCATTTCAAGGGAATACTACACAGGCATTAAACATAATGTTCTTCTTAAAGTAATAAAATGCTCAAGCTAAAATATTAATTGGAAAAAAGAAGCACATAAAAATGGGCATGACAGAGTTTCCCAAACTATGTTTCATAAAACTTTAGATCAAAGCAACCTTAACATAGTTTGCTAAAAAACCGGTAAGACATTTATGTTTGGAAAACTATGTATTAGAGCAACCCTTTGTAGAATTGCAATATTCATCAGCATATGAGAAATATTGAAAAAGTTGTACAGTAAAGAAATCCCCATAACTTTGCTGCTCTAGTATTTTCCAAACACATTTGGTCATTGCCAATTCACTCCATCAACCTTTATAAGTTTTTTGGGGAACATCATTGACCTCTTTCTACAATAAGATCCTTAGTACAATACTTCTGGAAAGGCTAATGCAAAATATGTTTCTAATTTTGTAAAAAGACATAAGTAAATATATATACATATCTCTAGAAAGTACAGGCATAAAGAAAAGATAAGTGTTGGGAGTAGTCATTTCTGAGCAGTGAGATTACGAATGATTTTAATCTTCTCCTTTGTACACTTCAAAGTGTCCGATTTATTATATAGTAAACTTATATCGTTTTTGTAACAGACAAAAGCATGCATGGTACTAAACGCCATCCCATTTTATATATTACATAACTATACATGTGATCTTTTCCCATCCCTCTATTACAAACAGCTAACAATCTGGCATTTAGTCTGCGGAAGGCTTTGTGTTAAAAAGTCAATCTCATTTAATCCTCACAAAGGCTGATGCAGGGTTTTTACTCTTTTACAAATGGAGAAACTGATATTTTGCTTAGCATATGGGGGAACCAGGATTCCATCGCAGGCCAGTCTGATGTCACAGCTCATACTTTAAATCACCAAACTCTGTTTAAACCCCTGAGGACAAGAATTATGCCTCATATTAGATATTGCCAAAGTACATCGTCATAATGCCTACCATACAATAATAACCAAATAAAAGTAATAATTAACACTTACTCATTGCTTAGTAGGTGCAAGGTGTGTGTGTATGTTTTAAATAATAACACTAACAATTGAGTATTTTATATTATGCTGGGAACTAGGCTAAGGATCTGTTATACATTAATTTCATTAATTCCGACCAGAACCATATGCATTTAACACTATTATTATCCCGGTTTATTGATGAGAAAACAAAGAGATACAGAAGTACAAAAACCAGGATACAAACTATATCAGTTTAATTCTAACATCAGCATTCTTACTCACTAAAACAGTATAACGTGCCTGGAGGGATGCATTGTTATTTCAATATGCAGTTCTTAAATTGAGTTCTTTCTTTAGGAAAAAAAGGCTTAGATGACAAACTTAATTGAACTTTCTTACATCAAGGTATAGATGTTTATTCATTCTACTCATATTTGTTTCTTAAAATGATAAAATTAAATTATCTAAAAGTGATAAAAAAATCCATATCATAAACCTACTTAGATTATGATAAATGTTTAAACATCTCTTTAAAGAAACATATGTTTCTAAAATAAAATGGTTAAAAAAAAGTATTTTATACCATTAATATTCTATGACTATCTGACATTCAGATTTGGACAGGAAAGAGAAAAATTTTCATGATGGGTGGGTTTACAGTACACTCAGTGTGATATATACAAGAAGATACCCCAAACTCATCCTTTTCATTAGTTATGTCTTCCTCCCTCTACTCACCCTTAGTAAACCCTATCTGGCACATATTGGGTGCACAAAAATGTTGGTGGCTGAATATCTTCATTACACATGATAGGGTTCCGAACACAGTACCCTAAAATATGGCACATTGAATATTTTAGGCTGAAGGAACTTGAGAAATGGCAGGTAGGGGAAGGACTCCCTGACCTCCCCCTTCTCCCCTGAAGTAGTCATAAGACCCTTATGTGGGAGGTGCCCTCCCTATTCCTGGAGCAAAGGAGCATCCTTATCTAGGAAGACAGAGGACCACTGAGAGGAATCAGAACAAACAAGCCTTGCTAATTTTCACCCAGTTTACTATCCTCAGCTCCTATACCCTGTTGTCCTATCACATTTTTTCCATGACTTTCCACACTTCATCCAACCTAGTATAAAAATGCTCAGGTTTAACTTCTTCTTTGGGTCTTCATTTCCTTATGAAGACTCCCATATCACGTAAAACTTACCTTAAATAAATTGGTATCCTCTCCTCTTGTTAATCTGTCTTCTGTCAATCCTATTTACAGGGCCCCAGCTGGAGAGTCTAGAAGGGTAGTAGGAAGAATTTTTCCTCCCCTAAACACATTTTATTAGTTTTAGGACTGAATTGCTTTAATATTGTGTCTTCATTCCATCTTGGTGTCTCCACTAAGCTCCAATGTCTTGTTTATCTCTGCCTACCTGGGGTCTGGCACTGTTTCTTTCACAATAAGGAGATAAATAGATATTTTTGAATGAATAAGGTAATCTTATTTGGTCCCTAGAACAATCCAGAAGGTGTGCTCAATTTTTCGCTCATTTTCTAACTTAAGAATTTTGCCCATGCAATCGTAACCAGTATTTGGCACACTAGGCTTAACGTAGGTGTATCAAGTTCCACAGCCACTTAGGGAATTTATCCAATAACTAGTGATTTCATTCAGCCCTGATACTACATGTAGTCCTGAAAACTGCCACAATCAAAAGTAATCTTGTAGTTTAACTATTCCCACCATCTCTAATATTTTCAAGGGTCATGATGATCCTTTAAGGAAAGCTTAAATAGAAAACTCATTTCAATGTTTTACTCCTTTTTGTTTTTTGCTTTTTTTCACTGAGGAACATTCGCCCTGAGCCTCTTCTGCAGCCGAAGATTCACCCTGAGCTGACATCTGTTGCCAATCTTCCTCTTTTTGTATGTGAGCCACCACCACAGCATGGCCACTGACAAGTGGTGTAGATCCACACCTGGGAAGTGAACGTGGGCCGCCAAAGTGGAGGGTGCCGAACTTGACCATTGGGCCACTGGGGCTAGCTCTAAATGTTCTATTCTTTATGGTAACAAAGATACTTGCTAATACACTCTTTAATAGACAATTATAATCTATCACTTGAAAGTATCAGAGGAAGCACACTTGAACTTCTCTATCATGATAAACATTAGATTTTATAAAACAAATAAGAAAAGGAATATAGTTCAAATTTTGCCCCTTCCTCAACAAAAGTTTAAAAACACAATTAATACCAATAGTCCCTAAAGTGTCCCTATTTACTCTGCGTAGGTAAAAATATTCGGAAATGATCTTCTGTTCACCTATTAATGACTTGACAATATATTCAGTATTTACCATTTAATAAATTTCTATAAATTTTTTTTAGTCAATATCCACTGGTAATTTGAAAATACTCTTTAAAGCAAATCATGAAACTTAAACTTTACTTATAATTTTAATTTACTGAAAGGTGGATGTTTTCTAACTTTCCTATATTTAGCATTTGATATTTCTGATTCTTATATATCATACACTTTGAAGAAATGTATTATGTGTACGTATCTATTTCTACAGGACTCCAGTTTGTACCCACCATAAAACAAAGCTGATTAACTGGTAAACCATCCAATAAAATTCAGTTTTGGCCAGCTTAACTTAATAGGAGTTTTTCCACTAAATTGCCCAGATGAACACAAATCTTGGACAATTATGCCCCACTAGCTCATGTGAGTAATTGCTGGGGTGGAAAATTGCAGCAAGTATGAAGGTATAGATGTTCATTTTTAGATGACCAAACAAAATAGGGGGAAAAAGTTCTTTTCCACACTGAATTCTATTTATATAATACATTTTGCTGTGTTTTCACTTTTCTATTAAAGATACCCCTTAGTATTCAGAAATAAAAGTTCAATAATTAAAATAAAATGAGACAGGTGAGACTATTAAATCACGCACTAGAGGACTGCAGTTATTTTCTTTGAATTAACACTTCACTCAACATCTAATAACACAGTCACTGCTCTGTACAAAGAGGCAAAGTTACAGAAGGAGCAATGGTGCCTGTCTGTAAAGACATGCAAAAATTGTTCTTCAACTTGCTGAGAACAAAACATAAACTACCCCAGTTTTAAAGCGTTCAGAACTTTCCTCTCTAACAAGCGTGCCTTGTTTTCTGTGGTGTTCTTTCACGCAACTTTATTATACTTTCATCTTCTGGCCCCAGTTTTGCCCTGTTGTTTACCGCACAATGATTGTCTGGGAACCATTTTTGGCCTTAGATTGAAAAGTGTTTTGTCCTCAGCTGCCTTACCTATTGATTTAGCCAGTTTCTGCTGAGGTCTGTGGACAGACTGTTCCAACTGCTCCCTCAGTGGTTGAGAGCTTAGCATCTTATTTCACAGGACTGAAGGAACAGCCAAGCACAGAGCATAGCACATCTATAAGCTTTCCATTTATGTACAGTTCTACCCTTCTAAATTTAAAGCACCCTCATGGGGTCAGACTCTTAAGCTATGGTTATATGCTATATTACATTAGATTAGATTAGATTATAGCACGTTGTATCTGTTTATTTTTTATAGTCTCTTTTCCGCACCCATTTATGGGTCCAAGAAAGCTCTCATCCATAGCACATAGAATAGCATGGAGTACATAGTAGACACTCAATAAGTATTCAATGACTGACTGATTGAGTGAATCTTACATCCCCCAATGGGCATTCCACTATGTGAAGAAATTATTTAATAGAGTTTCAGTGTAGAATTAGCCCTTGGTGGCCTCTAATATGATTCTATAAACAACAAGTAAACCTTTGGTTATTACCGGCGAAAAATACACTTGCCTGCTGACATGAATATTTTTCTCTGCAAATTTATTTATATTAAGCTGGATAAAGCTGGATAAATTTAGTACAGTGTCTAAGAGCAGAGACTCTGGAGCCAGACTGCCTGGGTGAGAAACTTGGCTCTGCCACTTACTTAATATACGACTTGGGACAATTTGCTAAACTGTTTTCTGCTTGAATTTCCTCATATATGAAAGAAGGATAATAAAATAAAGATTGATAATAAAAGCTCTATCACAGAATTGTTGTGAGTATTAAATGTTACTCCATGGGACGCATTTATAACAGTACCCAGGACAACAATTAATAGCTAGAAGTATTAGCTCGTATGGTTAACATTAATGTAGTTGCATTTTCTGCTTAATAAATAATAGTGGATGCTATTTATAGGATAATTACTATTATTCTTAATTCCATTGAGAATTTAGTTATATTGAACTGGACAGTAAGAGGTTAACTAGCCTTAGGTGGACAGTAAAATTTGTTTCCTGATTATGCAAAGTTGAGTACCCAACTCCTGACGTGTGCTGACTCAGAGTATAGCTGCAGTCACCTTCGGCTATTAATTAAAATAGCAACAATAATATCTTAGTATAAATAAGCTATCCTAATCGATTTCACTCACAAACGTTAACTTCTGATAAAGGGAAGGGGAGTTTCAAGAGACAGTGCAGAGCAATGACACTTTGAGGTACATTTTAAAATGAGAGTCAAAAGACACATTGAAATAGGAGAAATGGAAGGCTCAGGAAGACACACTTAGCCGGTCTCACAATTTTCCCCAGTGCACATATACAACAAATGTCATCTGGTACTACATCATTTTTGTTACTACTATTATTATTTAAATTGATGGATATAATTTTAACCAATATTCTCTATGTTGATTTGTATTTGAAAGTCATGTGGAATGCTGGAACCAAGTCAGAAGCACACCCACAAAATTAGCTGCTGTTGGAGCACATGTTTAATCTTCTTCAGTGATTATTTCTCTTTAACAGTACTTCAATTAAAAGAAAAGTCAAAATAAAAACTTTACTTTCTATAAACGTATTTATTTTCATATGTGTTACTGATTTATTGTTAACTGAAATTGAATGCCACAGCCATACGTTAAAGCAACATATTAAAATAAGAAACAAATTCCAAAATGTTAAATACTTTAGCTGCTGAAAACCATACTAACTGTATAAAATAATCCAGGCTCAGTTTGATTTTCCATGGTGCCATTTTTGTCTTTCCATGTTTCTACTTTTTCTACTCCGTATGCATGTGTGCCCATAGCTCTCCACTAAATAAAAACATCCCTTCAAACTTTCCTTGAAGGCACTTTCCTATCTATTTTCTCCACTGCCAAACATTTCTCAGGTTGAGATACACTGCCTTAGCTTCTTCTGTCCTCATCCTGTTCAAACTCCACTCACTTCAGGTTTTAAAATCTCCTAATTGCCTTGCTAGAAGGCTTTTTTTCAGGTTCTGTGCTACTTGACTGTTTTGCAGAATTTGTTATTGTTGACCACTTCTTCTCGACACTCTACTCTTTCTTGGTGCCCACCATGGTCATTTCTACTGCTTTTCTTTCCATGTTTCCACCTGCTCCTTCTTGGTCTTCTTTACTGATTTTTCTCCATATGTTATCCTTTTGATTAGTGTTTTCAAGGTTCTATCCTTTTTTCCCTTCTTCCTATGCTAAACGCTCTTCCTGAATGAATGATATTATTCAATTATACGATGTTTTCCACTGTCTTTCTGTGGGAGCCTCCAGTATCTGTAATCCTAGCCCAGATTTTTCTCTTAAACTCTAAGCCAATTGTTCCCATTTCCTTCATACATAACCGCTTGGATGCTTCACAGGCTTGAATCCTAAATGCACATGGACTTCACCAATACCTCTCCTCTTGAAAAGTAAAGAACAATAGGGGCCGGCCCCGTGGCCTAGTGGTTAAGTTCTCGTGCTCCTCTGCAGGTGGCCCAGTGTTTCATCAGTTCAAATCCTGGGCGCGGACATGGCACCGCTCATCAGGCCACGCTGAGGCAGCGCCCCACATGCCACAACTGGAAGGACACACAACTAAGAATACACAACTATATACCGGGGGGAAACAAAAGGAAACAAAGAATAATAAAATCTTTAAAAAAAAAAAGTAAAGAACAATAACCATCATTATTCCTTGTGTATTTCCTATCTCAGTATACTGGGAAATTCTAGAGTCAACCTGGAATCCTTGCTCTATAGCGCCCAAGTTCAAATAGTCAAATTTATCACAAAATTTTCTCCCAAACTAGTTATCTTTTCTCCAACTCCAAATTCACATATTAAATGAAATCCTAGGCAACTTGTTTGTCTAGACTAACTCTGTGAGTTTAATTCAGTCTAGGTGGACTCAAAGCATATATGAAATCCCAGGTGGATACATAAAATCTTGAGAAAAATGAAGCAATGGATGTAGTTTGAAATAGTTTCCTGGGTCAATTTAATATTACAACCCACTCATCTACCCTGTTTTCTCTGTGCTCAGGGTTGAACTCACTCTTTTAATCCCCTTAAATGGTTCTTATCCTTGACCACACACTGGAATCCTCTGGGGGCGAGAGAAAAATTCAGATGTCTGGGTCCCACCCCAAGAGATTCAGAAGTAATCATTCTAGGATGCAGCCTGGCACTTTCAATATACAGCCAAAGTTGAGAACCACCTTTCCAAACCAGTAAAATCTAAAGTGAGTGATCAACATTCCAGGCTTCATAAAATAATCCACTGGTATGCTTTACTAATAGAAATTATATTGGTATGTATTTTTTAATCTAATCCTTAAAGTTTGGAATAAAATTTCATGTGATGTTTAAAAATGTACATAACACCTTAGCATTAGTATACAATAGTGCATAGTAAATAAATTTATAAAAACTGTAGGGTTTTTGAAAATATGTTACTAAACAAGCAAGTAAAAACTTAAAAGTTTGAAATTCTTTGCTGTAAACTCTGTAGCTTGCCATCTCGCAATGCAACTGTGCAAAATGGTCTCCTTTCAGCCAGCCTCCCCATCTTGTTGGCGTAAGGAATTATTTCACTGAAGTTATCTTATGAAACACCAATTATGCCCTGCTTTAAAATCTTTATTGACTCTAAGTTGCCTTGTTTAACTCAAAGTTGATTAACTAAGTGACCTATAAAAAAATAAGAAATTCTTAATATGGCTCACAAGCACCTTCACAGTCTCGTCAAGCCCTACAGTCTCATTTCTCACCCTTCCATCCCCAGATCCTAGGCTGAAATATTTTCTCCATTACCCTGATATGCCATGTCCCTGTTCATATCTGCTTTCCTCAGTCAACAAGAGTCTTTCCTTCTTTTCTACCTGGTAAACTTCCATTTAGTTTGCAAAAGACAATTAAAACAGAATTCTTCTTCCAATTATGCAGGTTTCCTCTAGACAGCACTAATTAAATGTCTACTGGTGTATTTATCACATTACACTGCAATTATTATCATACATGTTTGTTAGTATTAACCATTGAGATCCTCAAAGACTAAAACTGACATATTCATCTTTATATTTTCCCAATATTTGGCACTGAGCTAAGTATACAATAGTGGCTTAATATATGTCTATTGAATGAATTCATTCAGTTTTTCAATGAATATGTATTGATTGCGTACTACACGCCTGGATCTCATATAGGCACTGTGAAGATAACAATGAAAAAATGAATTCCTGACTAAATAAATGAAGGAATAACAACTTTTAAAAGTGAATGTTGTTCGTTACAAGGAAAATCAGAAGAAAAATAGCCATTACTAGAACAAATAAACAAAAGTAACTCAACATTTATTACAGACCCAGGATTTCATTTACACGCATAATTAATTCTGTTTTCTTTCTCTTAATGGGAATTCATTATTAATGGCTGTTCTAAACATCTACCGTGAAAAGGTAAGTTATTTTCCTAATAGCAATCCTAAGAAAATTCAAGATTCTAAAATGTCACCTTAATCCAAGATTAAATTATGTCTATTACGCTCATAGGCTCTACTGCATTTTGTGATATTCTAACTGCAGGAAAAATTCAGTTTTAATGGAATAACAGTGCTAGAAGACATAAATTCATCACTTTACAGATGGAAAAACAGATTCATAGAAGTAAAGTGCCTCGCCTTAGGTCATACAACTAGTTAATAACTGAACCATGGGTATAAATCACACCTCCTAAGACTGCACCCCTTAGACCATACCAAACTGACTTCTCTCTTGGTGAACCAGGATATGTGGTCCCAGACTAAATCATGCTGAATTACACTTCACTGTCCAAGGAACAGAATGTTATTATGAATAAAACATTGCTCCTCATTGTTTCAATGTAGTGAAACTTGAGAAATATAAAACATTATTATGGCTCTATAAAATATTAAGTGGCTTTAAACTAACTCAGGTTTTTAAGCACTGAAAGCAAGAGGGACTGCTAGGAAAAATGGTGCCTAATTAATCAGAAAAAAGACACTTTAAATAATAGGTTATAATCCCTTAAATGCGTTAACATATATAAGCATTATCAGTATAAAACAATTGTAACCAAAGCATTAATCATTAGTCACGTGGGGATAAGAGTTGTAGCTTAGGTCAGCTGAGACTGAGAGTGGATTGGGGTGAAACCACTCCCTCACTATCACTGCCTCAGTATCTCATCTGCAGAACAGGGATAATAATAGTGACTCCTAACTGTTAAATGAGATTACTCACATAAAGCCCAAATGTCTTTGCTGGCACATTCTAAAGCACTCCATAAAGGGTAGGCACAATTATTTTTATTATCAAACACCCAAGGAACCAGTATAGACAAATGGCTAAGAGCACCGGTGTTAAGTTCAAATAGGCATCAGTTCAACTTCTAGTTCAAAATGTTTAGCTGTATGGCCTAAAGAGACATACCACAGCCCAAGTACAGAAGGCCTGATTACGACACACTTGGGAATTACCAAATGATAATAGCAATGCATGAAGTTAATCTGCGGAAATTTAACAATCAACTTCAAAGTGAATTGGAAAAACAGAAAGTTGAAGTTCTTATGGTATAAGGAATAAAATAAATGTATATTGGAGTTGTCCGAGGAATAGTAGCAAAAAAATTCTGATAAAATTTATTTTACATAGTCCTGGATATTAAGTTATCTTCATGCCTAGCTCCTTATAGAATAATTCCAGATGCCATTAGCCATTGGTAGCTATCACGGATATTTATTTGATATCTTAGAAAAGTTTTTCTTGTCCCTGGGCTTCATTTTCTCATCTGTAATGTCATCATATTCATCTTAGTAATTACTAAATTTCTTCCCATTCTATAATCCTCCAAAAATTACTAAAGCAGGACCACCATGTATAGTCGCACAGGTTATTCACTGGACCAGTACACTCAGCAAAGAAGGCGAATGGGTCTATAATGTAGCTTGAAGTCCACTTGGCAAGCTATGCTCAGGGATGCGACCACCCAGAGAAAGGATATTTTTGCTTAAACTACAAAGATATAAAGTCTAAGATTATAATCTTATATTAAAGTGTTCGAGGTACATTATAAATATATTACAATAAATCACTTATAGGTATATTTCTCATTCTTTTAAATGGTTAAAACAATTAACAAACTCTTCTAAGACGTTTCTTTAATTTCTGTATTTACCCCCTTTTAATTTGAAAACAGTGCAATGGAGACCTTAACTACATTTAAAGTGGGCATCCTCTCTTGGTGAGGCTCCAGGCTCTCATCAACTTACTATCCTCCCCAATGAACTGGTTATTATTCATCCTTTTACAACCTCACATCCCTCTAAACACTGACCTATGGGTGCTTATTTGATACCTATTAAAAATTGTCATTGCCTTCTCTTTGTTCCTTCAACACCTGTTGCATTTGCCAGTTAGACAAATCACCTCACAAATTCTGCCTATGATTCAACTCCTCCTCACTCGAAAACAAGTAAGGAAATCCTTTCTCACTTATTAGTACCTTCTCTTTTACAATCTGGCTTGAGATTAACCTGATTCCAATTATTCCAACAATTTCTTATCCCTCGAAACTTGTCCACATGTGTCCGTAGAAGAGTAATGTAACAGTGTATCTTTATTCTCTGTGTACCTGTCTTCATTTACCTTTGTTTCACAAATCATAATTTTTTTAATCACCTATCTTTTATTTAGCTTCCTTCTTAGCTCAGCACAGTTCACAACAGGCAGCAGTCCAAAATGGGCTGTTGGTTTTCAACAAGTAAATCAAAATTAGAATCAGTATTTTTTAAAGGTGCCAATGAAAACAGCTAGTTCTCATTTAAAAACTCTCAATTCAGCAAGGGTACATAAATTAAATGAATGTGAACCACATTTATTTTGAAAAGCACAAAATCAGTAGAGAGAAAAAGATCAGAGCACAAGTCCTACGATCAGACTTCCAGATTTGAAACTGATCCCATGACTTACTACTTATTGTTTTTCTCCGCTTTCTTCCTCATATCCTTAGATAAAGATAACTGCTTATTCTTTTCCTCTTTTCAAAAGCAGGATTAGTAGAAGTTTCTGTCACATAAGTTGATGTGCATGTATCTTAGAAAAATGGTATTATTATTATAGCCACTTATATTATGTAACTAAGTTTAACATGAGCAATAATGATATTTCTTTCTGATATTAAAAATACATTTATGAAACTATTTTATAAAAAGGTGTCAGTATGTTTAAAGAACTTGATATTCTTGATATTATTCTTAAAATGGTCATTAATTGAGTGCTTAGTATGTTTCAGGATGATGCTATGTATTTGATATTACTGTTTAATTTAATCCTGATGACATCCCTATGACATAGATTATCATTTTGCCATTTTACAAATGTGAACTCCAAGTCTTAGAGAAGTTAAGCAACTCAGCCAAAGTCACAGAGCTAATAAGGGAACAAGCCAGGCTTTGAACTTAGGTTTGTGGAATTCCCGAGGCAGAGCTCATAAACTTTAGTTCATATCAGAATCACCTCTACGGCTTGATAAAATAGAGATTGCTGAGACCACCCTCAGGGGTTTTGATTCAGTTACTCCACGGGAGGACCTGCTACTCTGATTTCTAACAAGCACCCAGGTGATACAGACACTGCTAGCCAGGGAACCAGACTTTGAGAATCGCTGGCTTAAATTATTAAACATGCTGGTTTGGTTGTTTAAGTAAGTAACCAATAAAAACACTAACTAGCAATTGTGTAGGCGTAGTCTAGTACTATAAGTGGCTTGTAATATGACTGTTTATAATGTTATAATGTTTACATGATTTAGGGTTTCAAAACTAACTATATTAATTTAAAGACAGCAAGTACTTCAATGACAGGAATAAAACATAGAAGTAATATTTAATACAGTCAAATACAAGTACTGTTTATTTAGTTGAAGTAAGTTGGAATTTTTTTTATAATCTCATACTGATTTTTGGAAGGAAGATGTTGCTGATTTATTAAAAGGAATGAGTTCATCCAAGGTACATAATAATCCTAACTACTTTCATTCTGATGTGGTTTCTTTTGTCTGCTGATTCACATTGTTGTAAGTAAAAATGTGATTTAATACAAGCTATCACCTATGTGTGGTTTTCCTCTACTAATATTTATGTGTACTGATCTCAGAACAAGTTAAAAAAATAGAATTCAAAGAGCACTCTTAGGACCTGGAACATCCAGTGTTGCCAAATAAAATAATTAGATCTCTCATATCCAAATTCAGCTCCCACTTTGAGTCCAAGTATATTGTTTGTTTTCTAAGATGCATTTACCACTTTTATTTCTTCTGAAAACAGTCCAACAACACTTACAATTTGAAATAATTCCAAATTATCTAATTGTTTACTATTTCTTGGTGTGTTTTTTTGTTTTGCTAAAAAAAAAATAGGCAATTGAAGTCCTTAGTACATTTGGTTCTACAATTATAAAATGTTAGGGCTTCTTATTGAAATGGTCAAAACTGATGTAGCTAAAACTAAATCCTAAATTTATAAGATATTAGAAATTAATTGAGTAATTAGAAAAATACGTCTCAAAGGTACTCTCTAATTTCATAATTCTATAAATAAATTATAGTGATAATTAGACAAGATGGGACACAAAATTTTAAGAAGGTCACAACCAGTTACAATATTCAGGAGAATAGGTAAATGTGTCTATCACTTACAGAAATGGAATTATGAATGAACTCATTTCACTACTCTAACATGGGCTGGGCCAAATACTAAGATATTAAAGATCAGTATTGTCATCCAAAATAACAAACCTACTTAGTAAGTCTGAATAAAGTGTTGAAATTTATTTCTAAGAAGTGTTGACTGATCTTGGCAAATCTAGAGAACTAGACCACACATAACTACAATTCAACAAGTCATCACTGGTTTTATGTCTCAGGGAATAGAATGAATAAGAGCAAGATTATCACTTTTAATGATGAAAACAAAGAGAAAAATTAAAACTAAGATATTGATAATAGCATTCTTGTTTCAAAAGCATTATTTGAACTTCACTTCAACTTTCGGCTCAAATTTACAAGTGAAATTAGGGTTCAAGTATGAACTAATATTTTAATGAATAAGAATGAGCACTTTCCCATAATCTCTCAGCACCTTGGAATAAAGAAGTAATTGATTCACTCTCAATAACAATTTGTGACTGACACTTTGAGCAGCATGGATATATCACATACAGATAAAAATAAACCGCGCTTTTAAAATAGAAATGTCCCTACCTTCTGTTTTTACTACATCTTTTCGGAAATTATAAATGAGTTACCCTTTATCTTCAATCTCTTACACACTCTTCACACCCTTTTATCTTAAATAAATCTGGTTAATCTGAGAGAACACTGGGAGGCCCTCTCTCCCTTAGTTTCCCAGTGCTAGGAAGGAGTGTCAACATTTCATTTTTGAGCTCACTCAGACTTTTAGTTCATTGATCTTATACTCTCAAGAAAAAACTTCCCCCTCTTTATAGCTCAAACCATTCATACATACAACTAGCTATCCCATCTCATCGTCAGTTTTAGCCACCACCTCTGTTGAATCAAGATTTGGACAATTTGATTCTATATATATTCCCAACAGCATCCCTAATTCTACTGACATCTTGGGCTATCTCAAATTCTATATAGATGGCTCATATAAAATCCTAGCTTAAAAAAAATGTCATAATGAACTTAATCGCCACTCCATTGCAGCCTTGTCCTCCATTGTCTACACACCAGGAACCTTGATATAAACTGGAGACTGTTTAAAAGTTAAACTCTCAAATCTCAGACAGCCTATTTGAGTTTTCTTGCTCTTATTATACCAGGTGTCAAAAATTATCAAAACATCCAAGTCTTAGATCCCACTCGAACCTCCATCTTTCTCTCCACATCATTTCTCTCCTGGATTTACAGCTTCTCCTATGCAGCTTAGAATTAATGGTCCATTGCTTTTACCAGCAGGGACACTCAGACCCACATCACCAATACTTCCTACTCAGTTGGATTAATCAACAAGGAAAAGGTATTATCTCAACAAACAAAAAGTCCTGAGGAAAAGAAGCTTCAGGACTAGTCTATTCTCTAGATCAGCAATGTCCTTGAAGATCCAGCTTACTTCATCCTTCCACTGTCCAAAATTCAGCTTTTGTGTTTGCTTCCCATTATGGTTGATGATGTCTGCTATAACTCGACATCTCATAAGTAGAAACAATACCAAGGGGTGGGGGGTCGGGGAGATGTCATCTCAACCTTTTGAAGTAGTCCCATCAGACTTTTTCTATCTCATTGTCAAGGAAGGGGTCAAACTTTTTAAACCAATTATTGTGAAGTGGGATAACACAAATAGGGATTAACCCTGGACATAGTGTGAGGATTGTCCTTCCCTAAGTCTTACAGAGAAGGGATGGACACACCAGAGCAAAACTGAAGCCCTGCCTTCAAGGATGAAGAGGAGAAAAGCTGCTGGGCACACAACAGCAGGACCACATCTCTATTGTCTTGCCAGTATCCATTTCTCTGTTGTCACTTTTTATTCCTACATTCCTTCATTACAGTCACACTATTGAGTCAGACACAAAATCAGAAGAATTATTATAATATTAATGGTTATCTATGATCCTACCCTTTAGACGAATTGCTAAATTATCTAACAAGAAGAGCAGCATGGCATAGCAGAAAGAGTACTTTGCCTCAAATAAGACAGAACAACAAAGTCTCCAGTCACAATTCAAGCCCTGACTTCAATATTTCTGCCTTGGGAAAGCCACTAACTTTAAAAACCAATATGTACAGGTGGATTTATCTGGAATCTAATAAAATGTAAGTTTTAAGGCCCTTCACTCACACAGGCTCCTTCGACATCTCTGATTATGCATTCTTGTACTATTTTTCTTAAAAAGACTAAAATTTTTATGAGCTTCAGACTCCTAAAACTCTGTATCTGCCTCTGCTGATATGTCAACCTTTTCTACCCGTGGGCTATTGAGCATGTCACTTACCTCTTTATCCATCCATTTCCTTACCCTCAAAATTGGTTTAATAGAAGGAGCCCTACCTTGCTTGCAAAACTGTGATGAGCATCAGAAATACATACATAAAAGTGCTATGTAGCAATGTTCTATGTAATTACTATAATCACCAATATACAGTGTTCTCTTGTGGCTGCTATTTTCCAGCAAGAGGCTGCTGCTGCATCTGTTCCTGCCAGTTTGTCTCCAGGATATTACAAGAGCTAAGCTCTAAATGAGCTGAGCCATCCCTGATTGCTGTCCAGAATATCCATTCAGCTGCAGGTGTTTTCCAGCTATCTACCGTGATGTTACATTGCTTCAGGCTGTGCTACAGGGGACCCTCATAGGGTTTCATCTGCCTGCCATGTGCTCAACTCCCCTCCAGCCCTGGGGAATTGACTTTCATGTAGAATGGTTTCAACTTCTCAGGATTCCACGAGTCCTGGGACCTCACTGTGGGAAACTATGCCCTACCATCTGGTGTGAAGTGTGGTACTAAGAGATGCTGATAGAATTTGTCTCCTAATTGAATGTGGTGATGGTAGGTGTCATTTCCATAAACAAGACTAGACAGCGCAATAGCTTCATAGACTTTAATTTTGGTCTGGAATGTGTTTCTTTGTTTTCATCATCCTGTCATTCTTGCAAATGTTATGAGCTTTAAAATATTATTTATTACTTTACCCACTAATGTGCCATTATTAGATAGAGAGCTGCTGAAGTAACAGAATTTGGTAACAAGCAATTTCACAAGTAATTATGCAGTCATGGGTTGAGTGCATCCAAGTGCAGCAAGGGTTAAATGGACAATAGCAAGTAGAAAGCTATCAAGGGATGCAGAGGTGAGCTGGGGTGTTTCAAAGGGAAAAAATTATTCCTGTCCTGGCCACCACTATAGTGTTGAGGAGAACAATTATGTAAACTGGAGATTCTACCCAGGACAAATCCTATAGTGGCCTCATTTCCTTCCTCTCAATATTTTAAATCGTTTTAAAAAAATTGAAATCAGTATTAATAATCTCTACCATTTATTGAGCATTTACTGTCTGACTCACCCTGCTAAGTTCTTATTGTATATTTTCACATTTAATCCCTATAATACTCTTATGAAATAAGTAATAACATTGACATTTTATAAATGAAAAAACAGAGGCTTACAGTGGGTAAGATTTGTGGAGGCGGAATATAAACATAAGTTCATCAGATTCTAAAGACTTTATTTTAATTCATTGTTTTTAGCCATGAGTATAGTGGAATCTCATATGGAGTTAAAAAAAAAAAAGACACTCATGTTTATAAAATTCACTAACTTGAGCTTGGAATCTGGTTCCTGCATTTTAAAAATTTTAATTGGAACCCTCTGATTATACTTACTTAGCCTTGCAAAGAATAATCATCAACTGTCACCTAAAGTTTGATGATGAGTAAGAGGAAAGAAACTTGCTAACCGTGGGGTCTAATTGGAGGTATATGACCTACCAATCCTTTTTTCTGTGGAATTATGATAGGTCAAGCTTTCTCCCGGAACTGAGTAACAAATAAACCATCAAGAGTAGTTGGTTCAATTACTGAACTCTACTGTAGGACATCAGATAGGGTATGTCAACATGCTAAAATACTAAAAGTATATTATACTTTAGACTGGCAGGTAGAGGGGATGTGAAAAGCGAAAACAAAATTAGTTTTAAAATAATTTTTCAAGGTACTCAGTTTTATCCATATGAATATATCAACTGATATTCAGATTTTTTTTTCCACAAACACAGGCAATTCTCTATGATGAAAAAAGCAAATCATTGAAACACATTTTTTCTCCAAGGAAATACTGGATTATTTTAAAATTTTAAATTTAAAGTATACTGACTATGGAATTCTTAACTAACTCCTCATTTTAAACAAGGAGAATCATAATTATCAGTGAGACTTTCTAGAAGTTGATATTTGTCCAAATCATCCACATTTAATCAAAGACCTGTACTCCACTCTTAATCTTAAATCCACAAAAATACAGCAAATAAAAATACACTGGGAGGTACTATAGTGTATTAGTTAGACAATGGATTATGGAACCCAACTTCTGGACTGGAATCCTGGCTCTAGCCTGACGTCACTTATCTCTCCAGGCTCAATTTCTCCATCTATAAAATGTAAATAAGAATCATTATGCTTACTTCATTGGGTTATTATAAGGATTATACAAAATTAAAATATGTAAAACAGAACAGTGGCTAATACCTAGGAAGCACTATATAAATATTTACTGTTATCACTGTTATTGTATTTTAAAGTCTGATTTCTAATAAAGGTTATGTGACTTTAGAGTTAGAAGGAGCTCCTTTATTTTACAAAAAGGAAATGAAAACCTAAGTCACTTGCGAAAGCCAGTAACAAGGCAGAGTCAAGACTAGTACGTAACGGGCTGCATAGAGCAACACAGTAGTTATGTAGCAATGACATTCTTTACCAATGACTGTATTCTGGAAGTTTTAAGAAGGAATAACTTCAAATGACTCATTTTAAATATTTTTCAGAAATTATCCTATAAATAGCCCAGCATTGTAATTAGATTTAACAGAAAACAATCCATACTGAAAAAGATTTAATTGAAATTATGCCATGTGTTCAAACTATTGATATATCAGTTACACTTTCTTTGCAGAAAAAATTTTGGCCTGTAAAAGATAACATTTCCTTCTAACACCTACCATAGATAACACTGTACAGAGCTAACATTTGTTCTCCAGCTACAAAGTTGACAAACTACACAAGAAAAATGATGACGCAGGATAAACGTCAGAGTATCAACTCATACCCCAGGCATCCTTTAAATTATCCCCATTAGTAAATATGAAGTTATTTCTGAATGGAAATAGCAGACTTTCTTAACATAATCTCAAGGACCAAAATTACAGCTTCTCCCTGCCACAACAGAAAATATGTAACACCCTGGTTTAAGGAGCATATTTTCTGATTGAAAACGTCATGGCCTTCATAAACAGCTTTGCAGACATCAATAAAACTAAGACAGAGATCTAGACAACATCTTTATTGAGATTTCAAAAAATAAGACATTATGGGAAGATATAAAAGAAAATACTAAGGTCACTTCCTTCAAGTAGGATATCATTTTTGGTGGAAGACACAAATATAAACATGAAGATGATTTATAACTATTTATAAAACATAAAAGGGAGTGAGAACACAGTATTATAATCCTGAACCAAAAAGGAGGAAATGCCAGTCTACAGCTGTCAAGTTTAAAAGTGCTACACAGTAAAATTTTTAGTCTACGTTTTTGCATATGGGAGGGGATTTTCAAATCAGGCTCATGGAAATTACACCAAATAGTCATGATATTTGAATAGGAGGACAGGCACAAAGGCATAATCCATGGAGCTCGGGAGGAGATACCCAAGCACAGAGCAGACCTTTGGTCCCTCACAAATGGAAGGAAAAACCATTCTCAAGGAGCAAATGCAACTGCTGGAGCCGAATTAAATGTGAACTTCAAATCCTTGAGATAGACTTTGATACAACAAGCAGTCTAGGTTTGAATCCCACCTCCACAACATATTAGCAAGGGGACCTTGGACCAGTTACACTATCTCCCTCTATCTTTTCCTCATTACAAAATGTGGATGATAATAATGGTAGCCACCTCAAGTGGAAGTCATGAGGATTAAAAGCAACAATTTAGGTAAAGAGAGACAAGGCTTGCCACGTGGCAGATACTCATATGTTGGCTATTTATCATTATTTCTCTAATTATTAGAGCAGAGCACACCAAAATGATAAAAAACATCTTCCTCCTGATAGTGAGAAGGGACATTTCCTTAGTCACATCTGGCTAAAAGATATGACTAATGAGAGATTGAAATTCAATAGCAGAATCCCATAAAGTATTAGTGTACACACACTGTGCGTGTTTGTGCACACATGCACATGCACTCCTTACTTAGGTTTACAGTGTAACAAACTACCAACAAACACAGAACATAGATATCCCAAGCCAATTTATCTAAGAGTCATTTGGACATCCTCATTCAATGTTCCTTGGGTATCTCACACCACGTGTATCCAAAACTGAACGTCTAATATTTTCCACCATCCTCTTCTTCTACTTCCCCTAACTTCCACTAATACTAGTGTCCAAATCCCGCTCATTTTCCGATCTACCTTCAAGTCCTTTCAATCTACCAACAAATCTTGTCAATTTTAATTCTAATCCAGTTCTTAATTCTGCTAGCTTTGCTAAAACTCCACAGCCACTCTTACCTCCATCCTTTCTTCTGACTGGCTTACAGTAACTTACTCCCTGTGTCTCCAAACTTTCTTCTCTCTAAATTCTCCTTCTCTCTGCTAAAGGAATGTGCTGTCTAAAAGTATATTTGGAAAATAACACTACTGTGGTTAAAATCCAAAGGGCTTTTCATTTCCTTTAGAAGAAAGTCCAAAGTCTTTAGCATAGTTTATAATTCACATACTGACCCTTTTTATTCCAACCTAATATCTCACCTTTCCATCCCTTGTACTCGAATCTCTCCAACTAACTAAACTTTTCATCTCATGGGTTTCTTTTGCTTAGCTAACTCCTACGAATATCTGTCCACAGCTTCGACAGCTCTACCTCTTGAAGCTTTCCCTCACTCTCTGAAGGTACCCTTCTACGCTCTGTGCTCTGGCATCAGCCTATATCCCCCTCCTTATATATCATCTCTGTACCTGCATGTTTAAATGAGTCCCCTACAAGAGTAAAAGCTTTCAAAAGTCAGGGACATTGTCACTGTTCATTGGTATATTATAAAGTCCTACCCCAATGCCAGTCACACATAAATGCACAATGAATATCAATGGGGCTGAGCTTCATTGTGTTCTCATCCCATGGTATTCGTTCAGTTATTTTCAATTAACCTTTCTATTATCTTCATCATAAAACTCCTTTTGTTATAAATAAACATACGGAATGGGGAGGCCCAACTGCCTACCATAATCGGGGTTCTGGTACCCATCATGAGTATAATGGAGTAGCACCACCCCTTACGGCCCCACACTAGCTAGCAATATTTCAGTCTGCTTCTGAGCTGTGGTGACTCAAATGCAAAACTGAGTATGTCCCGGGAGGATATGCAATTAATCAGGAATAACTAGAGATCATTTTTTAGCCACTTTTCAAAAAGCAGAGAGATTTCTGGAGGGTAGTGTTGATAACAGTAATTAAGTAACCTGTTGTATAATGAAATGTTTGATTCCACACCAAGTTTCTTAAACAGTTTTTCCCAAAGACCATCATTCTGACAAATTAGAACCATATATCTTGAAAATACACGAGATGACATGAATATATAATTAAAATAAAACCTGAAAATCAGATATTCAGGTATAAGGAACTGCCTTTTGAAATCATGCAATACCTGGCATGAGACAACAAAACAAAACATGAGCTCTGTTTACATATATAATAATTGTTCTTCATGATATGGAGAAACAGAATAGCAATGTAATGTGATATCAGGTATTATGACTTTTTAGTTTTTCTTTCTCTACAAAAGCACTAAATAATCCAAATCAACCACAATTGTTGAGATATATGTATTATTTTCCTCACATTACACATATGGAATTTAGCATAAAGAAGATAGATTTTATTTAGAAAGCATACTATGAAATCCAGTTGAGTACAGGGGCCGCCCTGTGGCCAGGTGGTTAAGTTCTCGTGCTCTGCTTCGGCGGCCCAGGGTTTCGCTGGTTCGAATCCTGAGTGCAGACATGGCACCGCTCATGAGGCCATGCTCAGGTGGCATCCCACATACCACAACTAGAAAGACACACAAATAAAAATACACAGCTATGTACTGGGGGGCTTTGGGAAGAAAAAGGAAAAATAAAATCTTTAAAAAAAATCCGGATGAGTGTAGAAGAATGCAGGATTTTTGAAGTATAGAATATAAAGTATTATCATTCCACTAACTGTTACACCTAAATAAAATCTCCTTTCTTTGGGAAAACATTAAAAGTTATTTTCCTTGAATGGCTAATTAATAGGTTGTGCATATGATATTTTCACTACAGTGTCAAATAAGCATGTTAGAGCAGATGCACCAAATACATAAAATCACTAGGTTGAATGTATAGATGCTATCAAAACTTTTTATTGACTCATACTTTATTTACTCTTCGTTTAGTTACTGCAGCCACAAGCTTAATAGTTCTGTTTATAAAAACAAAGCTAGGCAAGCTGAATGCTAAGAACAAATATATATGAACTCATTTTTGACTTGTGGATGCATGCATGCACACACATCTTTTTATTATCAGCATGCTCCCAAATTAAAATTGTTACCACATGCTAAGTAAACTTTTTCAGATGTTCAACAAAGGAGATCAAAAGAGATTTCATCATATATTTTTAGATCTCTGATCAGTCAAACATATAGGAACACAGACATGTCAAAACATCAAGTAATCCAAAGGTACAACAATTTGGAAATTTTCAGTTCAATGAAACTCATAAAGAGTAGTTTAGTGTACTTTCATACTTTCCCTACTGACGTCTTAGAGGTGAAGCTATTCACAGAAACTTACTTAGTAGTTATGTGCAGGTAAGACTTGAGTAGGGACTAAGAGGAAGAATAGAACATAGATAAGCTGGGAAGGGAGGTTTAGCTTTCCAGGAAAATGAAACACCACAAAAACATACACATGGAAAGGAATATGTCATTTCTGAGGCCATGAGAAAACCAGCTTGGATGATTTTCTACTGGAGTTATGAGAGTGACAAAGTGATGGATTAGTATCATATAGTGAGGTCTAATGACCATTCCTGGAATCCTTCTCTTTGCCTGCCACAAATTCTCACTGCTTTTGTTAAACCCATTTATAGGCAGGAGAAATATAACCGATGTGTGAGATCCATTCTCTACTGGACAAAAACCACACCAATTTTATTATTTGTTCCATTCTTACCTCCAACTTCCAGTGCAGGAAGTAAGCTTTGGCCTGCTTCTCTATCCAAACCTAGTTTCTACTCTTGTTTCAGAAACTGAGTTATTTTACTCTATAATTTTTGAATCTTGTTTGTCTGCCTAGTACCTGAGTTCTGGTCTTCCCTTCTCTACTGTTCTGGATTTCCTCCACCCTCAGCATCCTTGATTGGATTGCCATTTGGCATAGTCAAGTTTCCTTGGGCTCACTCTTTACCTTCCTGGAGGCTACCTACTGCACCCTGTCAGGCTCTCCTGATACCATGCCCTGCTTGCCTAGTCAACACTACTACGTCACTCACTCAGACTCAATCTTATTTTCTGCTCAAGGATTCACCTTTATCATATTATTTTCCCCTGATAAGCCTGTCTAGGTTCTGAGCATTGGTCAACCCAATCTAACAAATACTGGTGCCAATTCACTCCAGTACTTTCCTAGAGCACTTCATCAAACACTGTTTCCTTTTTGTAATTGGTTCTAAAGTAGGAACTCCAGACAGATGTTTTGCTAACAGTAGAAGTGTGCTGTTGATATTCCAAAAGGATTTTATAATGGTACTCCTAACAGCTGATATTAACGGTTCTCATTTATCCTCATAGTTGAGTGTACTTTATTTATTTTGCGATTAAAATACATTTTAAAAGTCTGCAATATTTATGGAACAAAAATAGATTTAGAAAACAACCCAGAAACAAATAACAACAACACAATGGTAGCTAAGGCATTTAGCAAGATCTGATCAGTGGTAAGCAATGAAATCACAATAATTTTTCGATCCCTTATTAAATTCTTAAAAGATATTGCTTAAATATGAAATGGAAGAAGGGTAATGAACAATTTTAATGGGTATGCTCAGGAAACATAACTTGCAATGAAGGTGTAATCAAAAGGGGTCCCCAAAAGCCATCAGCCCTCAGTCTCAGAATAGCATGCCATAGCCCCTCCTACAATACTAAAAATAATATTAACCTCATGTGAAGACGATATAACAAAAGTTTTAAAAAAATGAATTCAACCTAGAAACTAAAAGTTGAGAAGACTCTAATCAAAGAAATATAAAATAGTTCATGAATAGAATGATAACTGATTGCCCTAATCCTGTATCTGCATCATGGACGGAATGCGACACCACTTCAGGTAGGTGAACACAGAGTACATTATTTTACTCAGTTGACCACAAACTTAGAGCATGCACTATTGTGAGACATGGTATGGCTAATAATAAACAATTCACATGAGGTTTAGGGCTCATAAATGATACATCCAGAAGATATTACTCAAGGAAGTTAAGGACATTTCCAATCTATTTGTCAAAAACGGTCATTGCTGTAATGGCCATGGAAAGAATTCTGGACAGCATGAATTAGTGCTTAACATTTCTTTGTTTTTTGCTGAAAATTTCTTCAGGACATATTAAATTATGAAATAGTTTTATAATACTCCAAGATTAAAATGAGGATATTCCGCCCATCGTTTTAATCTTGAACATATTTTAATATCAGATATATTCAGTTTCAGCATATAAAAGTTTATATCAAAAAACATTTAGGTATCAAAAATCTAAAATTGCAATGTTATCTTCTCTATTAATTCCCTTTACAATTTTATCCCGATTCTGTCACTAACAAAATGCATATAGGCAAAATGAAAATGCAGTATTTTAGTTACAAATATTTAAATTTTAAAAATTCCTGTAAATGTGCTATACAAAAAATATAAACACAAAACAAGTGGCTAGTTGTAGATAATTAGGTAACAAATCTAGAAGTAACTTAGGTGTTCTAAATGCAATCTGGGGTACCTTCTATAGGTTACTTGCTCAACAAATGAGTATTTTAACTAAGTTATATTTCTCCATACGAATATAACAAATAGGAATGAAACAGGTTTGAAATGAAACACCTCTAAGTAATTTAAGAACAGAGATACTCTAGAAACATTTGGCAGTACATTTACAAATGTGATATATATGACGTGACAAAAACAGGGAACGGAAATGCTTTCTGTGGGTTTGTGAATTTTTTAATGTTTGGTGTCGTAGTAATCAGTGTATTCACTTTTTAGTGTGATTATATTAGACCACATTTAAAAGATATTTTCCCATGCTGATTTTTTCCCCCAACAAGGTCTCATAACTGTCAAGTACTTCCAAACAGCAGGCAGTTTTCACTAATTTCCGTTACTTTGCAATTAAGATGAGATGATTCAACAGGCTAAGAAGTTACACTAGGAAGAGATTTTCATGAGAAATAGAGTAGTTTTATAGGCAGTGAGGGGTGTCTCACCTGGTTTCAAAAGAATTTCTTTGTTATATAACTTTTCTAGTTAATTTACTACAAAAGCATGTTTTCCATATCCAATCAATTCTACTATCTCTTTCTGAAGAATGTATGGTTTATGGGAGAACATCTCCACAGTGATACATTGCCGTTTGTGATATCAGTTGAAAGAACACAAAGACAAAGACCTTTTCAAGATAAAACCAATCAAGTTAAAACATAAGAACAAACTATATATGAAGATCTTCAGTACATGAAGAAGTATGTTGTAGAGCCCTTCCTCATCGCTGAAAGGCAACATAGAACTGAAATATCTCTTTACCAAGTTGCAGTGAGAATACTCCAAATATATGACTAAGATATGTCAAGAGCTGGACAGGCTCATCAAGTGATCTGGTACAAAAACAAAACAAAACAACCAAACAACACTAGATCAAAACTTACAATATATCTGATTTTTCTTTAATAAACTTATTTAGTTAATTTTAGTTTAAAAAATAAGTGATTTCAATCCTATAGAAGACTTTTATGGAAAGGATGCTATAGAAGAACCCATGGACTATTGTCATTAACGTCACCATCATCAGCAGCAGCAGCATCAAAAATAAGACTTTACACTTTAAAGAATTCTACAATGTGCTTTAAATTTATTCCTTCTTTTTCAAGTTAAAATGTCTTTATAAGTAGGCAGATCATATATGTTTTTATTTTTTAGATAAAATCATATATCTAAAAAATATGTCAAAAAGGAATATAAACTTTTCGTGATGAGTTGATCAAGGAAACATAGCTAGTAAATTTCTGAATAATACAGCCTAAAATAAAGGCTATTTTTAATTCATATTAGGGAGTAATATATTATATAATACATGTAATATAATATGAAGTAATAATACTTCATATTATATTATACTTATATAGAAAAGAATGAATAATCTCCGATCTATGCAGTCATCGAACTGTAATAGAAGAAATTAGGTCATTGTAGAAAGAGCAGGGACTTGAGCACCACACACATGTGAGTTCAGATTCCCACTTCTCCACTTACTAACTGTGTATCTTTGATAAGCTAATCAACCTACTTGACTTTAAGCTTCCTTATCTGCATACTGGAAATAATGCCTCTCTTTCTCTCATAGGGTTACTGTGAAAATTAAATGAGATACACGTGGCAGGGGCTTAGGGCAATGTCTAGAACATACTATGTGCACGTAAACACAGAAATGTATGTTCCTTTCCCTCCTAATGTTATAACATTCTATACCATGTACCTAATGCTATGCTGAGGAGAAAATTTTATATGGTCCCTGTTCTTGAGGAAATTTTCATCATTGAAATAAAAACATTTTGAAATAGAGAACAACATATTGAAAATAGGATAGATTAGAAAGATGTGAGGCACCGATCACTCTTACCATAGTATGTCAGACTACAGAGAAAATCAAATGGCCTAGATTAGTCAGTTTCTGCTAGTTATTTTCTGCACATAATTCTACTTTCAGCTAATAAGTGGTCTTTTAATCTTCTTCTACACATCATCTTTTAAAGACCAATGTATCCAGCCTTCTTTTTGAGATTTTCCCATGAAACACAATAAGTTTATGATAACTTCTTCCTCATTTTTTCCCCTCTAAATTAAAAAACAGTTGCTCTTGGCAGGATAAAGAGTGATAGTACAGGGATATGTCAGACAATGGACTCAAGTATGGCTTCAGAAACTAGCAACACAGGTACAGCTTATTTTGCAGAAAACCCAAAGGGAATAAGGAAGAAGCAGGCTATTGGGTCTGTCTAATCAAGGAAAGTATTGGTGCTATATTTTGAGAGTGATCAACTCTTAAATGTGCATGTATGTTTCAAAAGATTTGAAATTGTACAATGACACTGTGTGTTGCAAGATATACTTAAAAGATTTTCCCTCTACAAAAGAACCATATGCACCTAAACTCTGTGTATCTTGTGCCATACAGTATGGCGTCTTTAAGAGAATGCCAAATTATTCTCCTTCAAAGATCATGTTCTTCAGATTTCATTGAAGCCAACAAACAAACCCTCAACCATCAGCATTTTGAAATATTCTTTCAAAACTAGTGGTACAAATATATCTTTCCATACACTGTAAATGATTACATTTAGATTTGGTAAATACATAGGACTTTCTTTGGAGTCATTAGTCTGTTTATCTTCCAGGATATCTCCTATTAATTCTGTTCTAAATCTGAAAATCAATAGACATGGAATATTAAGCACTCAGAGAGAAAAAAATCACTCTTTCAAATGCATAATAGATTTTATTCTTACATTAAAAAATGAAGATAAGTTTGTCGTATGTCTCAAGTATTTTAGCTTAGGTTTCTTCTTTCTTCCACTAAAATATCTTCTGTGTATACAACATAATTAAGGAAAACCACAACAGCTGGTTTTTGCCAGTGGGAATGTTTCAAAAACTGTTACTTCAAAGTGGCTTCCATTCTTTCCCCCTTTTTTTGGCAAAGGAGTCTTTTATCAAACCCACTGCATCTCTCAACCATTCCATTTTTTTCCCTCTTTTCACTCTGAAAAAATAGTGTGAGGAAAAATGAAGTTCTGGGGAAGACTTTTTATTTTTTTCATTGCCCAATGGTCTGGAGTCTAGCAATTGGATGGGAAATTGAGTATCTGTTCCTTGACTCAACGCACCGTAGCAAAAGCAAAGAGAGAAAATACTCAGAGTTCGGCAAGAACGTTTTCCTTTGGACATATTCCATTGGCTTGTGGCATGACTGCTATACCTCCATTACAGGTTCCAACATCTATTGGTTGGTTCATCTGCTTCAAGCATTTCCCTTTTAAGCTCAGCACTACTTGGTCTTGTGAGAGCTCCTCGAAGGTTCAGTTTCAAAAGCCTCTTTTGGTCACAAGAGCTCCTTCTGCTTGTTCCTTTATCCAGTTTCCTGTTTGTGCCTGTTTATTAAATGCCTTTTTCCAAGTAACCATTGACTGCTGGAACTTTTACAGGATTCCTAATGATTCATTTGATCTTCAAATGCTTGGAAGGAGTCAGTGTTGGTCCTATCCTCTTTCTACCACTTGAAAGTCTGTCAGCCCAATTAACACATTCTCATTTGTGCACTATTAGGGCTTTCTGTGGGAAAGTTTCTACCAAATTAAGAGAAATTTAGAATTTAGGTAAATTTTTTTCTTTCCAAGTATTTACATTTCAAATGTTGGGAAATATATGCGCCAGAAGATTTCTTGCGACTAATTTATTCTCCCTCCCTCTTTTGTTTTTTAATGACATAAACCACATGAGAAAGTCACTAAGAAACGTGGAATTATAAATCACTTCTTAGAGCTTATCTTTAAATTACAATTTGCAAATTGTAAATTAATTTACAAATTACAGTAAATAATTATCAGTTAACCATATTTATAACTACTTTCATTCTCTGACCTACTTTTGATAAATGAGTGTATCTTTTTTTTTTCTAACTCTAAACCTGGTCTTAAAATTCCCATTACTTGGTTTTTCCTTTTTTAGAGTAACTAACTAGATCTACTGGGGAAAAATATACCAATTAGATTACAATGAGTAAACTTCCATTGACACAACTTAATATTATTATAATATTTTTAACTCATGCTATTTTAAACCTAAAGCTTGGGCCTTCTGTATTTTGAAATATACCCTACAGATATAATATACTTGGATCTCTCAATCAGCATATTGTATTATAAATTAAAGAATAAAGTACATAACATAGACACATGTAGTACAATATAATCACACTTTATTTTTGTGCTAAAACTATCATTATTATGTAGCTTAATAATACTGTACTTGTAAATGATTTTCAAGGGAAATTTTAAAATTGCAATCTCCACTTTTGGAGTTATTTGGAACTGACCCTAATCGTAACCAACACGGCACCTGACTCAGACTTGACGAATCCGTGAAGGTTCCTGGAAGGAAGTGGTGTCTGAATTGAGAACTGACAGGCAAGGGGAGAAGGGTGGAACCAGAGGTGGTGAAAGTGTTTCATAACGAGGAAGTGGGACATGCAAAAAGCGGGGACAGAGCATGGCCTGCTCAGTACTAAAGTATGTTTGGAAAAGTAATTAGTGTTTGTGGAAGTGGGATGTAGGTTTCAAGAGGTGAGACTGTAGCTATAAATAGGGACAGATCAAGTAGGACATAGAGGCCATATTAAGGAGTCTGAACTTTATATTTTAGGAATCAGGAAGCAACTGAAGCTTTTACTCTGTTTTGTTTTAAGCAGTGGAGTTACACAACCAGATTTGTTTTACAGAAAGAATATTTTGGAAGAAGATATCTAGAAATCCATTCCAATGACACTGATATTCTTGGACGGTGAAACACTTATGAAAGCCCATGTCATAGAGGATGAGTTTAAACAAACACTTTTATACTAAAAGATATGGATTTGATATTGTAATTCTCTGTATAATATTATCTATTGATTAGCCATTTACATGTATATAAGCTCCAAGATGGAATTCCTGTATATGGTAGTTTTACAGACTGAAATAATATTAATTGCTAATTTATACAGTGCTGTATTTATAGTTACTAAAGTCTTTCACATACTCACTTAATGATTTAGATCTTCTGAAATAGAACAATAAGGAATAATTAAAAAAAAGAGGAAGGTCATTCTTCACAGACTAAGGAACAGTAGAAAATTTATAAGATATTGCATTTCTTTTCCAAGAGTTTCTCACAGAGTAATCTATAAGAAGGAATGTACAAATAGCGGTAGGATCAAGAATTCTAGAATGTAAAAGAAAAAAAGGAAATTATATTCATTTACTTATTTTTCTCTTAAGAAAATGATATTTTACAGTTTAAATAATTTCATAGAGAAACCAAGCAACATTTTCCCTATCTTTGAACTTTCGATTCTTTGTATAATCTAAGGTGCTTCCCAAAGAAACTAGAAAGCTGTATGTAATGAGAAATAACATAGGGAACTAGCTTTCAGAGCAAATGGAATTTCCCTCCCATAGCAAAAGGAGACTTTGTTCTTTTTCTCCTCTTTTAGTGAAAAATGTCGCCACATTTCATTGAAACTAAAAATGTCACATTTCATTGAAAACCAACTGCAAAACTCACGTTGATTTCAGAGTTACTAAATGTGAATAAAAGGGATGGTACTGCAAGCAACAAAAAACACTACAGTGACAGAAAAGGTGAAGTTACTAGGGAACTTTCAACATTCCTGTTAGAACCAAAGCGATAATGAAGAGTTTGTTGTATACAAATAAAAGTGTATGAGAATATATGGTTGCATCCTCTTAAGCTCTAAAGTAAACATTTGCATGTATACATACAATATATGCCTCTGTACCTGTGTGTATGTGGGTGTGCATGTGAAGACTGAAGTTCCAAAGGGAAAAAAAATGAGGGAAGAGGGAAAAAGAACAGGGCACTGAATAGCTGGCATGCCAGACTACAAAATTAAAATGAGCGGCAGCCTTCTTCTTAGTATTAATATCTAACAAACATTTGCTAAAACCTTGTAAACACATCGACAAGATTTGTCATTACAGTTCTCTGTCACATCACAGTGACAGAACAGCAACGAATAACGATGCTTTGATGATGTAGAAACTCAAACTTGTCCATTTTCCACATGATGGCTTTATGTGAGTTTATTAAGTAGCATTAAAGAAACAGATTATAACAAGAATAAAGGAATTTGTTACACAAAATAATTTATTTCATAAGCTATTTTATGGTTTTCATCTCCACAAAAATCAGAATTCCTTGTCCTGACTAATGATTGGGTTCAAAAGATCAAAATTAATGCTGTAATGTATATTTTAAATGTTATGCCTAGCAAAAGCCAACATCACTGAAATAATGATGGGTAAAAATAAAGTACAAAGATTTTTAAATTAAATTGTAATAAGAACCAAAGCAGAGAAATGTAAATGCCATAGCCTCAATGACTTAAAATATATTGTTTAAAAAAAATCCTGATCTTAAAAATGGGTTTCATAATCCAGCACTCATGTTACAAGCAACTGTCCCAGGTTGGAGTGAGATGCAGGAAAATTTGGACCTAAAAATGTAAGACATATGGTCTTGATTGCCTTTCGCAGCTACGTTAAGAGTTCAGTGTAAAGAAAAGCTTTCCAAACGCCAGCTTGCAAACTAGGTTTTTATGTGAAACTCTAATAAAACAGCAGCAGATGTTTCTATGCTATTAATTTGTTTGGAAATTTTTGGCTGGTTCATTCCATATCAACTGTTAGCCCTTGTCCAACAACTGCAGCATTCATTTCTTTTTTACACACAGAGAAAGAGGGAAAGGAAGCCTTTCCTTTGGAATAGATATTGCAACCAATTTGCTGTGTTCATGGGAAAGTGAATGCCAGCACTTCTGCTTTTTTTTTTTTCTCAATGACCTTAGAAATGGATAAAAGGTGCTTTTTACTATATGGGGGGAGGGGGATTTCCAGCCAAGGAATTGCTGAAGTAAAAATGAAGTATACCATTGATGGGTAAATAGATATTGAATAACATAGAACAAATTTTAAAGACTAATGAGACAAATCTTGACTTATTTACCTCTAAACCTGCTTATATTGATGGAGACAATTGACAGATTTATCCTGGTGCTGACTTTCACAAGGAAAAGATCATCACCTTGTAAATTTTGACACTATCAGAGCCCATTCATTTCCATTCTTCCTCTCCCAACCTAGCAATCCATTCTTGCTGCCCCAAAGATCTTAAGAGATCACCTTGGATTGGATATTAATGTATCTCCTGTTGATTTTTGTTAAAATAGTGAACATGTTTTACCTTCAGCAAGAAAACAAACAAGATTTAAAAAATTAATGCCTTTCCTTAACTTAGTCATTTTCCCACTTCCAATCAACATTTCCCAGCAAAACTGGGAGGAAAGAGCCGACAGTTGTTTTTTTTCCAGTGAGGCCAAATGTGTTCCCTTCTAACCAGTTTTGTCCTCTAACTGGGCAGTTTGCTTTAAAGGAAATTATACTTTCTGGCTGGTGATACTGAGACTTCATTTTTAAGGATCATTCTCAGTCCATACAGATTATTAATATTTTTCAAGATTACACAGAAATCCTTAATGAGATTCAAATGCAAGCCCCAAAGCCTATTACTGTATGAAATCACTCAGGCTGCTGGCTAAAGTGCCAAAATGATTTGAATTTCAGTTTTGTTTCTAAAACAAATGTAATAAAGTATCATTAGCAAATTCAACTGAAGTTGGTTCAAGTTCAAAAAGTCTGCACATTCTAGTGTAATTAGAGACAAGAAAGTTTTAAAGCCCTAATGGAATTTTCTATAATTCTCTTTAGTTGGAAAATGTTTGCTACTTGGAACTATTTCCATGACATAAGAGCCAACTCACAAAGCTAAGTACCTTATAAGACTCTTTCTCTATATGTGTCTACTGTGATCTTTTGACACTGTGGCTGCTCTTCCAGGCCTGTGGAAACAGCTAAATCCTACAGGATCTCTCAGTTGCCCTGAGAATAGAATCCATGCTCTTGTGTAATGATCGCCTTTACAACCTGGCTCCTCTCCTGCTCACCTCTCCACTTCATCTGTTGCCACTCTTGACCTCCCATGACACTCTATATTCCAGGCTGACGGAACTAACTTCAATTCCTAAACTAGTCACTAGCTCTCTAGCCACTAATTAGATGGTAGGATATTATTTCCTACATCCCAAAGTCTTAACTAGTTACTTACTACATGTTCTATCAGTCTCAAATTAAATCTTTTTTTAACCTATAAATTTTTCCTAATTCCTTTCTTCCCATAGCATCTACATGCCCATCATTGCCTCGCCAACATAACGTAGGGAAAATCTCGTTTTTACATGCTCACATAGAACATGGTCCCTACCTTTGCAGAGCAGAATACACTGTACTTGTCAACCTTACCCAAGCTCCTTCACAGTAGGACTGTTTAATGTCACCATGAAATCTTCTTTTCCTAGCAAGGTACCTAAATTTTAGAAGCCATTTGATAATCCGCTTTGACTTGAACACTCTTTAGTACCTCTACAACACCAGACCCAATTTTGTTATATACAGGTCATATATCTACATTTCTTGATTCTGCCAATTCTGCTAAATCAAGAATGGATTTTCTAAACTTAACTCATCTCAGACTGAGTCTCTGCTCTGAACTCTCTTCTAACCCTCCTACCAAATCATGTTTTTCCCCACTCACCTTTGACTCAAATACTCTCCAATTCCCCCATCTCAAAGGAAAAGCCTAAATTGTTATAATGACCTACAAGACTCTGTCTATATCATTTGCTCACCCCATTATCCCTCTCACTTCTTTTAAATATGTTTCCACCTAACTCATTCTTTCCCAGGCTGGGGTCTCAGCCATTCCTTAAATGACTCGGGCAGATTTCCTCCCTCAGGACTCTGCAGTTACCACCCCCTCTGCATGGATAATGGATACACACAAGGCTCCCTCCTTCAGCTCCTTCAGACTCTTAGTCAACTGTCACTTACTCGGTAAGGCCCAGCCTGATCCCCTTATTTAAAATTGAATGAATATCCTCACAATTGACAGTTCCCATCCCCTCTTCTTGCTCTATTTTAGTCTTTCATCATCTAAGAAACCACACATTTTACTTACTTATATTATTTATCGTATATCCCCCGTTTTGCACTGCAAACTCCCTGAAAGCAGGGATTGGAAACTGTAGGGTTCAGTGTTGTTTTGTTTTTTGGCATCCCAGCACCTGGAGGAGTGCCTGCCATTGAGGAGATACTACGATAAGGTTTAAGTGAACCGTGTATGATAAATACAATACAACTGAACTTACATATTTTTACTTCTAAACATTGTATCTCTGTTAAACTAAATTCATGATCTTGATCATTATTTTTAAATTGCATTATTACAATTATTCACATGGTAGAATTTAAAAAACAAAGAATAAAATATTAATGGCTTACACCTAACATCTGAAACTATTTTTAACTATTTCTATAATTTTATAGAAATTGGGAAGACAGTTTCAGTATAAAATTTTCTTTAAATCTTAGAAAAATATAAACTATGAACTGTTCCAAATACAAATATTTTAGGTGATTCTTTAACAAAATTGAAACACACATAGAGTTATTTTGTCAATCATTATATGATATAATCTTTGGAAAAATAAAACCACAATTTAACCAAAATTCAAATAATCAGGAAGAAAACAGTTTTTATACCAAATATTGCTCATCTAGAAGCTTTAAACACACAGGCACACACACACTCAACAGGCACACATGACGCTTTGATAACAAAATGAATACAGAAAGTTTGCAGAGTCACAAAGTTTGAAATTCATGTTGTGTCTTAGCTGAAACCTCATGTTTGTAAAACATCTGTCAAGTATAAAATCATTTCTTGATTTGGCTGGTTTTTACAAGGGATAAACATGTATAGAAACATATAAATATGGATGTGTCTTTATTCACCTGGACCAAAAATGAATATATATTGCCCTAACTTAAAAGTAGCTTATTTTTGCACTAAAACATTAATATACTAGACTCCTAGTTAATAAGAAATCAGTTAAACCAAATTCTTAGAAACATTCCTTTTAACCAAAACATATTTTTGTCAACTATCTTAAAAAAATTATTTATTATGCTATGTACACCTGTGCCTTCATTCCTAAGGTAAGTTGGTGGATCAGAGACCTCAACCCAGTCTGACTTCAGACCCCATTTTTAATCACTATTTATCCTGCCTCCCTGTAGTAGCGGCTTAAGACTATTGACAGTCATTTCTGCTCTCACCTCTTTTCATGGTAATATTTATTTATTGAATATTCACTACAGGCAAAGCATACTTGAGTCTTAGCTCTAAACTGGAACTTATTAACTACATGGGTATTGTCCTGTTAGGCTGGATCCAGAGTAGAGATATTCATTCAATCATTCATTCATTGACATTTAAGCAAATGTTCTACTCCTCCCAAATCCTAGATCCATTAACCTACCAGGCTGTTCACTTAAGTATATGTAAATTGTTTTCTTGGTGAATTGTAAGTGTGGGTTTCTGAAGCTAATAATTAAAATAGGGTGCAAAGTGCTTTAGGTATAGCTATTCCACTAGTGACTGACCTTTTTAATTCTTTATCAAGTAGTGGAAAACGTGGCTTTAAGATATTTTTTGCCTTTGATTCTGAAAACACAAATATTTTCTAATACACAAAACTATAGAGGATCGTGTCAAATTGTTAATATTCCAGAAACTCAAGGTTGGTTTCACTTTAGAAAAATGCATATATGAGTTTACTACATCAATAGAGTAGATGGGGAAAACACAGATGCTCCACAGAGCCAGGAAAATCATATCATAAAATTCAAAACTCACTAATGAAAAAAAAACACAAAACCTCAGAAAATTAAGAAGAGGGTATATACTGAAAATTTAGAGCCAATATTATATTTAATCGGAAAATATTAGAAGGAATCCTTTTGGTTTGTTTTTCTTTTGCCGAGGAAGATCTGCTCTGAGCTAACATCTGTGCCAATCTTCCTCTATTTTGTACGTGGGTCAGGGTCACAGCATGCCCACCCATAAGTAGTGTAGGTCCATGCCCAGGAACCAAACATGAGCCACTGAAGTGGAATGTCCTGAACTTAACCATTAGGCATAGGGGCTGGAGCCAGAGGCAATCCTTTTTGAATCAGGAATAAGACGGGAAGTTTGGTGTTACCATGCCCATTCAACATCATTCTAGAGGTCCTAAAAAGTAAAATTAGCAAAAGTCTTGCAGAGTATTTCAATCTCAGCAGTTCCTACAGTCATAGTTGCAATGATTGTAGTTCCAACACCATCATTCCCAACTGGAACCATGTAAATGGAACTTACTAACTGAGAGAAAAAGCTAGGAGTCTAGGGCAGACATCTCAGACCTACATAGGTGAAGCTGTCTGCTGCTGAAAACTTTTTCAGATCACATCCAACATCTCAGATAATTCAGCATTTGAGGGTACAGTCCCTGATGGTTCAATCAAAATACAGCTAAGCAGAAGCCGTGAACAAAAAACTTGCAACTAAAACCACTTCAACAGCTACAATTTGCAGCCAGAACAGGTGAGGCTGAGTAAAAGACTTCAAGGGCATCACGTTGAGTGTTTTTTCCTATCTCTACTGCTTCAATCTAGTATAAGGAAGGTTCAAGCAAACCAGCAGGTAGAGGGTGTTAGGCCGGGACTGTTGTCCGTGGAGAGAGAGTGGATCTAAGGCCTGATGGAAAGGTGGAGGCCTTAAGTGGTGGTCCAGGCTTTCCCCTGGCATGTAAGTTGGGGACAGCACCTTGGAGTTTAGGAGGCCATGGCTCCCCACAGTGTGGGGCAGTAGTGACCCAGCTACTGAAAGTCCCATAATCGGATGCTGTGGGGCAGCATCATTCACTCACTCCACCACTCTCAGGTTGCTGCAAGCACTGACCTCCCTCAAGCCCCTTAAATGCTGAAGCCACCAGTGATGGTTTGTGGAGGTCACGATCCTACCACCACCATGGCACCTGACCCCTGGGCTTAGACCCGGGCAGGGACCTCCTGCTCTGAGCAGTTAACAATGATAACCGTGTTCCCACACCCAGTGGAAGTAAGGGCAGTTACTGCCTTGGAGGCCCAGGTGGCCGTGACTCACTGTAGGCGCCTACAGACACCTTGGAGAGTTCCCGCTTCCAGCTCGCAAGCGCTGTTGGGAAGATGGCGGCTGGCGCTGAGAGCGAACGAGCTTGAGCGTTTGAGTGCAGTTTTCTTGACTATTTGGGTTTCAGCTTCTTCCAAAGGCCTGCCTGCTCAAGTCTGTTGCCCACTTTTCTATTGGGCTATTTCCCCAGCTCCCCACGTGGGGCACCTTAATATCCTAATATGCCAAAGGATGCTCATCCTTTGTCATACATATTGTGAAGATCTCTTGATTCCTGTCATTTTTTTATAGTGTCTTTCTGATGCACTGAAGATTCTAATTTTAATGTCAAATTTAGTGACCTTTTTTCTTTATAATTAATATGGTTTGAGTCTTGTTTATTTTTAATTACCCTAAAGTCATAAAGCTTTATTCCTATATTGCTTTATAGTTTTTCTTTTCACATTTAGGGCTTTATCAGAAACTTAGGGCTTTGTAGAATGTGGAATAAGTGTCTACCTTTTTTTAAATAAGTTTTTATATCTGATAAGGCAAGGCCTTTCATCTAATTTTTATTCTTAGAGCTGTCTTGGTTATTTTTGGTTTCCTCCCTTTACATAAAAATTTTATATCAGCTTGTCAGGACCCCTCACATACACACACACACACACACACACACACATATAAATACACACACACACATACAAGCTTGTTGAGATTTTTATTGAAAGAAGGAAAGAAACAAAACAGAATCTTTATTATCAATGAGGGAAAATGATTCCCAGCTAAGATCCCCCATAGCAATTTATTGCCTAATGGGAGAGGATTTTTACAACTTTTTGATTCAGTCCATTCTTCCATCTCTATAAACAGGTCTTTATAATGCATCCAGGTTGCTGGAACAGAATTGAAAGAGTACAATCTAACGAAAACATAAAGTGATCCAATTTGAAAGCTAGAGGCCCACACTTAGCAATTTCTTTATTTTCCGTCAGGTTGGTCTACTCGTGTATTATTTTGGTGTGTGTATTATCTGTATGATTACAGGCAAATTCCTTTAAGACAGAGAACAATTTGCTCACTCCAATGAAACTCTTCAGTACTTATATTAAGCAGTCTTGTTTGATACTTTTCAATTTTTTGAGTATCTATGTAGGTCATGCCTAGCAACAAATTAAGGATTTTATGTTTAATCACTCATGTTTACAATAACCCTAGAAGATGGGTCCTATTCTCTCCATCTTATAGCTGCAGAAACTGAATCTTGGAGAGATTAAGGAACTGCCCAAGGACAAACAGCCAAGAAATGGCAGGACCTTGAAACCCAAGCTTTTCTAACTTTAAAGAATGTTGAGTAAATGTTTGTTATGTGTATAAAAAAATGGTAATAGAACTCAGATTTGGAAGAGACCAATGTGGATACATTGTCAGTGATTAAAGATATATGATATTAATTGAGATTTTATTTACTTAAATCATTCATTGTTGATAGGTTGAATCTACACCAGAACTTGTAATCCCTACTCTGGAATTATTCCATTCAGCTGTGGCTAGATCTATGCACTGTTTCTCTCGCCAAGAACCTCAGCTAGTCCAGGGAGCCTCACATACTGGTCTATAACTCTATTAAAACTGCTACAAATAACTGCTGAACACACTGTCTCATATCATTCAAACCAGAAGTTCAGTGGCAACATGCCACCATAACCTCTTTCTGATTTGGTAGCTATGAAATTTCTCTAGCATCCTTTCTTTTTGAGAATATAAAAAATATCCTCTCTCTCATACACACACACTTATATATAATCTAAACTGCTTTGTGATCTTTCTTGACTTAAAATACGATTCTAATTATAGTGAAACTTTCTCTGGCCTACTAAGAAAATAATTCACGCTAGTTAGCTAGTTTCCCTTTTTTTGTACAAATTCTATGAAGCAACATTTAATCTTTTAATCTGAAAATGTCAATTTATATATAGCAGAAGCTTCGAATTATATGAATATATAGATAACTGCTTATAATCTGCATTTTATAGTGTTTCTGTTTTATCCTATGACATCCCATCTATGAAGTCATTTTACCTTTTCAGATGTCCCTATTCTTAAAATTTCATTTTTCTCTAAATTGTTAGCTTTTCACATGCAATAGGTTTTAGATACCAGACTCCAAATTCTTTAATATTGTTTATATATGAATTGTCAAAGATTCATAATAATAACATGTCCCACCCCTTCCTCCCCAGCTCCCATGACAGCACATAATGAGTATTTGGAATTGGCCCAGAAAAATGAGGTTGCAGGATAATTTAATTTAATTCAATTAAATTCTACATAATTCAATTCCTTTCAGCAAACTTTTGCAGACAGTGTGGCTAGTCCAATACTCCAGGAACCTAGGTCCCTGCCCCTTGTTCCAGAAGCAGATCCTGAGATGAGACTTTGAGTGCCTCATGGTTAGGGGAGTGGGGAATTCAGACAGAGAAGGAAAGGAAGCCAATACAGTGTGCATTCATGAGCATAGAGAATGCCACTATAGACAACAGGTCAGTCTCACTGGAGCCCTCCAGAACATTATATAGAACACCCTTTAGAGTTATCCCACCAGAGAGGAAAGGAAGCTGAGGTATAATTTTGCATCAAATCCTGTCTGGAAAAACGAAACAAAACAAAACAAATGCCTAGTGTTGGTTGAGGTGTACTTCTGGATGTGCTAATTCCCAGAAACTTCAGGGTACCTACATGAACAGCCCAAGCTTGGGGCCAGCCAGAGAAAAGAGGCACAGGTATTTGTAGAAGGAAGTCCTTGGCATGCACAGAAGCAGTGAGTACAAAGGACATGTGGGTGGTAAACCAGTAGCATCCAGTACAACATCCTTGTCTCTATTCATGGTCCTGTTTGTGCCAGTTGCTCTGAATCGACCAAATATTCTTTGAGCACTTTCTGTACCAAAATCTATATTGGGCACTGTGGGAAAAACAAAGATATCAAAGACACAGTTCCTGCATATCCAATGGACCAGTAGTGGGCTCTTACGATTCTGTAATCTGATGGAAGAAAACTGAAAGAAGCTAGATTTCAGATACTGCAGAAAGACTACAGGCAGACTACATATTACATATTCCACAATAATATCAGAATACATGTTTTCCCCTGAAGAATCGACATTTCCATGGGTTAAAAATTATTTCTGCCTTCCTCATTCTGGTCCAATTTAATAAGTCTATCCAAAATTAAAATGAAGCCCGTGGAAAAGGGAAAAAAAGGAAAGGAGTTCAAGTGATTGTTTATACTCTAAAAAAAATGTAAATATTTTCCAATAATCGAAATTAATATTTACTAATTTAGTGGAATATGCTTTGTTCATGCACAATAGTGCATTTGTTAACATTGACATATTTATCTGGCCTTTCCTAGTCCTAGGAAAAAATTATGTCAATTTTCCTTCAGACTGCCTTCCTATTCTGTCACACAAATTATTTCATGAAACATGAATCCAAATGTTCTGTTCTTTTTCAATTTCCTTTCACCACAAATTCCAGAGTTCTGCACTCCATGGCTTTTCAGTAACAATTCAGTCTTTTTATTATAATGGCAAAAATGCAATACTGCCGTCTTTAATCAAGCTACTTTTGACATGTCTTCAGTAGTGAAGATTCATCCTTTTATGTTAGAGGGAAATTTTTAAAAATAATTAGAATAATTTAAAATGACTTTTGCTGATGAATTTTCAGCTCTGGGGATCCTCTTAACTACATTTTCCATCAGATTCTGCAATGCTTTTGCTTCTTATTTTCTAATGCTAGACAATCACTATAGATACAGAAAATGTCATAATTTAAATATTTCTCATTTGGCAAGAAAATATTTATAACATACATAAAGTGTCTAGAAATTTAAGATAATTTACTACCCTATATCTTTGCTAACAAGTCTAAGAAAAAAATAAGGAATAGAGAAAAAAAATACTGGACAAATATCCTTATTAAGTAACTCAAAGCAAACAGGATAATTTCAGATAAAAAAACTAGAGTAATTTGTGACCCAACTGTAAAGATCCCCCACATATAATTAAGTGGCACAAAGACTGTTGCTTCTTTAAGTTGTCATCCAGGCAATAGAAATCTGCAAGAGGACACGGTCCATAAGAACCTCTAAGGTCCGGTCCTGCCTCCATTTCCAGCCTCAACTCATACCATTTCCTGCCCGTTGTCTTTGAACCTTAATAGCTCTTTCCTGCCTCCAGACTTTTAACCATCCACCTAGCACACTCTTATCTCCAGCTGTTCACCTGCCTAATCCATACTCATCCTTTATGTCTCAGATATGTGTCACCTCCTTAGAGAATTTTTTCCCTGACTACCAAATTTAAAGTAGATCCCTACCACCATTCTCTCTCAGAGTGTTCCTTCTTTTCCTTATAAAATTTGTCAGAATTTACATGTGTGTGTACATATTTACACTATGTAATATGGCTCTGAGGCCAGGAAGAATTTCTATTTCTATTACTATCAGGTACCTAGCATCTATCACACTTAGTGACTACCCAATTAATAATAGTCAATTAAGTGAACAAATGAATAGCAATTCATTTTTATTCAAAACTTTGGGATAAATAGAGATCTGCATATTTATTATTCATTGACATTACTGAGAGACACGACTTGCTGAATTCCTTGAGGCTGTATTACAGTAGTTTTTCAAGAGCATGCAATAGAAATTACTATCTATTTCAGAACAATGTCTGGCATATTGTAGGAACATAAAAAAAGTTTGCTGAAGTAAGTAAATCAATGAGCATGACATGATAATTTTCAAATTTTCACATTAGTCAGTGGCAAGGATATTAGTCTATAACAAGACATAAATATTATTAAGGCTCTTTATCTTCCACTCTCTAAAAACAATTATATTTGTTTTTGAGATTTCTTCTACCCTGTTTGATTAAATAAAGTCAACATGAAAAATCTAGCTAGGAAGGATTCATTGTTTGTGATTTTTGCATTATTCAAAGCAGATTATAAAACTTTTCCGGTTTTTGAACAAAATATATTTGTCATGTAAAAGGCAAATCTTGGCTTGTGACGCTATTTGGAACTGCAGTTTACAATGATGGAAGACAGGATGTAAAAGAAGTGAAGATACAATAGAATTTTTGAGAAAACAAACTTGGAATCAGATAAGCCTAGATTCAAGTCCTGATCTAGCTACCTAAAAGACATATGACTTTGGGCAAATTATTTAGACTCCCTAAAAGAAGATTCCTTTTCACTATTCGTTTAATATGGATAATAGTACCCTCATATTTTTTGTAAGGATTGGGAGAGCCTAAATTAAGCAAATAATATAATGGTGCAGATAAACATGCACCTAGTAACCTCTTAATAAAGAACAACTATAACAATACTAATTATTATTATCATTACTTATCATTTTGTTAGACAATATGTTTTAGTTCCCTAATCTGTTATTTCTCCCATTTCTCTCTGCTCATGCACCTATTGCTTGATACTTGTTCCATCTCAAAAATGAGTTTCTATTCCCTCACAAAGCTACTCCTTTCACCTAAATTCTGCATCTCACTTTTCTCACCCTCTCCTGAAATTTCTTCTCTGAATAACGCCTTTTTTCTATAAATCCTTAGTTAATGTCATTTAAGGCTACCATTCTAAGAAGACAAGAGCTTCTTCAAATACATACAGAGTAAATTAGTTACAAATAATTGTCTTTGAATACAGCTAAACATTTTATAGTTTAAAAATAGGAGGCTCATATAGTTTCCATTCACACTTACAGAGGCATTTCTAAAACTTAAAAACTGCTAGCCTCATAGTAAGGACAAGAGTATACAGAGAAAGCCAAACTAGTTTGATGTCAGCAGAAAACATGTCCTGTAGCAAAACGGTCTCTGGCCAGATGATATGACTCATCAAATGAGCCCTGATTTAGAATAGCTCAACTCCAAAAGGAAAAGAAGAGTCTTGAAGCAACATCTGTAGAACAAAGTAGCTGACAACAAGTTGACCAAAATCTTCCTCAGGAGAGGAATTAAAAATGTCCAGTCCCAACAGAAGTCTACTCGAAGACAACCACATGTCTTTCTTCAAAGAAACGCTATTCATAAAGGCTTGGGCCATCAATTCTCAGATAGCAAGGAGAGTAGCAAAATACACTTTCTGCTGTCGATTTTTTTCTGTCCCTTAAATCATGTCATCATGAAGGAAGAGACTGGGTACATGCACCCCTAGAAGGTGTCATTCTCCACGTACGATGTTTAACAGAGGCCCTCCCTGACAAAATACATTATCTACATGTCAGCCCTGTTTCAAATTCAAGAGACTGTAGCTTCATGTAAATCCAATTTGGATATCAACTGCAAAAGTGATATTCTCTCTGGGACAATCATCTCATAGAAAATGTGCTGATACTGTTCAGTCTCAGCGCCTTAATTAAATCTGTCATATCCCAAGGATTTTTATTAAATCAAAGGAATGATGACTCCTGCTAAGATTTTGAAAGATCTGAGGTATCCACAAAGATCACTTTGTTGTAGTCCTTATTGGAAGAAAACATTCTACATTCAAAAAATAATGCCTAACATCTAGGATATCCAAAAATCTCTCCATCAGCATAAGAACAGGCACAGAGCTGGAACATTTTCTATTTTCCTGATAAGTCCTAAGTCAGCCGTAACTCATTAAGGAAGTTGTTCAAGCCAAATTAGATTTTCCAGAAACTGCATCATCTGACATAAAGGAACTCCGCTTCAGTAATAGATTCAGAAAAGACTAGCTAGCTTTTAAGCATTACTCCTTTAATCTCATGTAATCCTGCAATGAATATACAATGCACATGATATTCTGTACAATAATCAGTGTGTGCCAGCACATCACTACTTCAATGAACTTTTGGTTTATTGAACCATTACAGAAACATCTTTCTCAAAAATGGTTTTAAGTCTGTAATTTGCCTCATTTTGAAGCTATAATATGCCATGATTTCTGGACAGAAATTAATAGTTCCTGAGAAAGGGCTATTCTCTTTAGGATATTTCAACATCTGTGGAAAAATCTGAGGTTGCTAGAGATTAACCAGAGAGGCATAAGCGTGTGCTTAATGTAAAAGGTGAGAGATGCTTGTATAAGGAGCACTTCCTTCCCCAACAACCCTATTGGAATCAACGTAAGAGCTGAAGTTCACTATGGAGGCCATTTAGAATCTGTCCTTCCTGGACACCAAAATGTTCCATTGAATTACTTCAAGGGCCACAATGAGGAAAGACGCAAAGGGATAAAGATACATAGAGGGGCTCTAGTTCAACTCCTGCTTCAATCAGAGCAGTTCTGTTACAGTCCTTTGATATATTCATCTCTAATACAACCCACACATTCAGACATTATATATTGACACCTTCAAATTGTTCTTTGTCTTGTGAGCACTGTCAGCTGAAGTAACGATATGGTGGAATGGTCTGGCAGCTGACATTTCAAATTTAGCAGTTGCCATCTTTTTCTGGGTAGCAAAGTATCATGATTTTAATATATGATTGTGTATATAGTTATGTACAGATATTTGTTTTACTTTTATTTTATAAAAATAAAAAGGAAATGGAAAAATGAAATGTTGACACTAGTAGTAAGTATAGGCCTCAAATATAATATCATTAGAAACCTAAACCAAGCATGTAGAAAGAGTTCATTTTAATTTCAACTGAATACTTCCTCAATGGACTAGTTTCACTTAGGTAGAAAGAGAATAAAGTAAAAGAACACGTATGAAATGGTGGGAAAATATTGTTTATGTTGTGTTTAAAGAGTTAGGATATAATTAAAAATTACATAGTTTAGCTTTCTTGGACTGGAACTTCTTGTCTCACTAGATATAAATCTATTACTCAATTTTTCCTTTGAGAATATAGGGGTTGTCTATCTTCCTACACCATATTTCATTTCCAACACTTAAAAAAAGTTACAAATGACAAATCTATTCCAATCTCCTGAAGTAATATTTCAGAAATCTGAAGCCCCAAAATTAAAGAGATTAAGTTAAGTTCATATAGCAGCTAAGTGTCAGTGGTCTTTCTAATACTTCATAATCTGTACTTGTGTCACTCATGTCTTTCTAGTGTATATTAGTTAGGGTTCTCCAGAGAATGGAACCAGTGGGGGTGGTGTATGTGTAGTGGGGTGAGAGATAGAGAGAGAGAGATTCTAAGGAATTGGCTCACACAATTGTGGGGGAAAACAACTCTAAAATCAGCAGGGCAGGTTGGCAGGCTGGAGACCCAGGGAAAAGTTGATGTTGCAGCTTGAGTACAAAGCTAGTCTGGAGGCAGGATTCCTCCTTCCTTAGGGGACCTCAGTCTTTTTCACTCAAGGCCATCAACTGATTAGATGAGACCCACCCACATTATAGAGGATAATCTGAGTTACTCAAAGTCTACTGATTTAAACGTTAATGTCATCTAAAAATTACCTTCCCAGCAATGTCAAGATGGATGTTTGACCAAATATCCAGGTACCACAGCCTAGCCAAGTTGACATATAAAATTAACCATCAAATGGTGCTGAAAGACTTGATTTAGGAAAAAATAAAAGAAGAGGCCATCCACACTTTGATGTACAACCATCAAAAGGTTTAAATTAAACCCAAACTCTGTAGGTAGGCTATTCTGCTTTGTAATCAGAGAAGGTTAAGTATGGAAAGATGGAAGATGGGTTAGTTTGTCTAATAGCTAATAATTCTGACTATAATCTTAATTTTCCTTATTCTTCTTCTCAGCATAAAATTCATTTTCACTAGTTGATTTTTCACTGATGTTGCATTTTTCAGTTCCACGCTGTGCATATTTAGTCTTCCAGAGTGTAGTTTTTATCTTGTCTAAAAGGCCAATTTTTTAACAAGCTCCAGAGAATTTCCAATAGGGGAAAAGGTGGTCAGTGGAACAGATTGCACTGCTAAAATACATTAATTTATTACTGTAGTCTTCATTTGAAAATGTGTGTTTAATGACCTAAGAAAATGTTGCATGTCTCCAAGCAGAACAATCATTTACTAGCAGACAAGCTCCATGCTACTACACTAACCCTAAAACAAATGGTTCCATTATATACATGGTTAAAAAAAAGATAGGTGAATGAATTTAATTACAAAGAAATTAAAATTTTATTTTGAATCCTAAAATACACTACTTCATGATTTTTATCACTTGGGTACATAAAATTCATGGACTATAGTAACTTTAAAGCGATCGCAGAATATTTCTAAACTCTGCTCCTCATTTTCTAGATGAGCAAACTGTTGTCCTTGACAAAGGTCAAACAGCTTGTTAGGCATGAACCATGTCAGAAACTTGGTGCCTTCTGCTCTTTCCACTATAATAGGTGGCTTCCCAGTGGGGAAAGTTCTTGATCCAAGATTACATTAAATCAAGTTTGTAGAAATATTACCCAATAAAAAATCATACAATCTGGCAATTTACCAACTAGCTAACTGCAGAAAAAGAACTTTCACATATTCTCACAATAAACTTTTTTATGATGGAAACCATGTGGAACATTTCTCAGCGAACCACTTAGTAGATCATGGAATGGCATTAAGGAAAGTTCAATAACATAAGAGAACAGTAGATTGCAACCAGGTGAAGTGTAAAAAATCACTCACTGGGAAAGACACTAACATTCTAGTGTTTTTCAGTAGTGTAAAGAAAACAGAATATTTAGCTTTCATCTACAATATGCCGAATAACAAATATTTAATTATATTGTATAATTCCCTTTAAAAAAACCCAAAAAACCTAGGGCAGTGTCTGAAATGGGATTAGTCCTCAATAAATATTTGATGGATTGGAAAAGGTTTTTGAAGAATTAGAGAGTTATGATAATGCTTTGTAATTTTCAAGAAGCAAATGTAATTCTTAATATACCTGGAAAATCAAATAGATTAAAGATATACTTATTAAATTTCATTAATATATTCCCTTCCTACTAGTAGTATCATTCACAATCTAAGAGGACAGGTCAGGATTAATTCTGTAGCCTTGGTCTTATACTTTTTTGCTTCTAGTCCATTTTTCTGCCCTCAAAACATCTGTGTAGTAGGTAATAAGAGCTAGGCAGTGTTTATATGCCCCTCCCCCCAACATGAGGAAAGATCTGTGAGAACATGAATACGGCCATGTCATCAAGAGCTAATGATTTTCACCTCTACCATTTCCCTGGAGTGGCCCTTAGATTTATGTCTGTTTTCACTGTTAAAAAAAGACCCTACAGCTCCCTCCTGAGATAAGAAGAGGGTCGTAGATAAGAAGAATTCTAACTGCCTGTTAGACGGAGAGATTCTACTTAGAGGTTGGTTGTGTGACTTGTTTCTATATATAAATGAGGGCCTGGTAGTTACTTGTGTGAACATATTTCTTGATGAAAATATAGAAATAATGGTTATCATTATTACAATGTTACAATTGAATATTTTCCTTTTCTTAGGGTTTTAAAAACATTGCAAAAGAGAAATTCAACAGAGTGAATAAACACAAAGTTATGGGTAGATTTTACCGAGTTTTTTACCCAGTTTGCATAAAATAAAGGTGATACAAATCCAAGTGTGGACTTGTTTAATCATCAGTCAATCTCCATTAAAAGTCTGAAAAACAAATCTGCCCATGTTGGCCAGAGAGAAAGACTCAGTCATGCATCCAGTCTTATTTTCCTTCTATGTACCTCATTTATCTCTTGATGTTTCTTAAATGATTAAAAGGTCTGCCTTTACATTTCTCAGCATCAGATTATAACAGAACAATGGCCCACTACCATCACCAGAAGACTTCTCTCTTAATATTGCTGTCTTCATTGCTGACTGTATTATTTCATGACTTGAACACAAATACATGCTGCATCTCCTATGCTGGAAGAAATCTTGGGGATCATAATCCATCACGTTGGAGTGAAAAAAAGAGGTCCAGATGGAATTACTCATTTGGTCATTCTTTGTTTTTGTTTTTTATGTGTGCGTGAGGAAGATTGGCCCTGAGCTAACATCTGTGCCAATCTTCCTCTATTTTGTACATAGGATGTCACCACTGCATGTTTTGATGAGCAGTGTATAGATCTGCACCCAAGATCTTAACCCAAAAATCCCCAGACGCTGAAGCCAAGGGTGTGAACTTAACCAGTACACCACTGGGCCAGCCCCTGGTCATTCTTTTAATTAATAGGGGCAACAGGAATAGAACTCAGTTCTCATGAATTTCTGGCAGAAAATTCCCAGAATATAAATCTAGAAGCAGATTTAGAACATGGCTGGGATATTTACTCATGGGCTACCACTCCACAATTCTTGCTTTGGCAACACTGGACTCTAATTTTAAAGCCGTAGTCATTGACAAAGTACTTCACAGACACATGGACAAATCTGACCACAAACAATAGCAATTACTTCTACAGTTTTGGTAACACAAATACCAAAGCTGAATCAACTTAAAAATGATACTAAGGGCCCAGCCCCGTGGCCAAGGGGTTAAGTTCGCATGCTCTGCATTGGCGGCCCAGGGTTTCACTGGTTCAGATCCTGGGCACGGACATGGCACCACTCATTAGGCCATGCTGAGGCGGCATCCCACATGCCACAACTAGAAGGACCCACAACTAAAAATTTACAACTATGTACTGGGGGTGTTTGGGGAGAAAAAGCAGGGGAAAAAAAAGGATTGGCAACAGTTGTTAGCTCAGGTGCCAATCTTTAACAAAAAAAAATGATATTAAAAGTTCTAGGGGACTGGCCCAGTTGCATAGTGGTTAAATTCGAGAGCACCACTTTGGCGACCATGGGTTTGCAGGTTCAGATCCCAGGCACAGACATAAATACCACTCATCAAACCATGCTGTGGCAGCATCCCATATACAAAGTAGTGGAAGACTGGCAGGGATGTTTGCTCAGGGATCATCTTCCTCACAAAAAAAGATATTAAAAGTTCTACAAATATTTGGATAGATGGATTTAAAACATTCTGCAAATAATAGTTTATGTTTTTCTTTGATATTTATTTTGAATGTAAACAATGTAAAAGACAATTAAATGAATTTATCTCTATTCTGCTATTTCTCAGTGTTTCCTACTGAATTTGTTAATTAGCTAATAAAATACACAGCACAAATTTTCAATTGTGCACAATACACAGAGGAGATATCAGATTACCCTACCCATCAGAAAATGACTATGAGGCAGTATTTTATTTTATTTTTACTTTTTAAATAGCTTTATTGTGATATAATGGGTATACAAAAAAACTGGAAATATTAATGTATACAATTTGATGAGTTTGGACATATGTACACACCCATGAAATCATCAGCACAATCAAGGTAATAAACACACCATCACATTCAAAATCTTCCTCCACCCCTTTGTTGTTGTTGTTTTATTATGGGAAGAACACTTAACATGAGATCCACCTTCTTAACAAATTTTTAAGTGAATAATACTGAATTGTTAACTGCAGGCACTACATTATACAACAGACAGAATTAGAAATTACTCATCTCAAATAACTGAAACTTTATACCTGTTGAATGATAACTCCTCATTTTCCCCTCCCGCCGCCCCTGGAAACCACCACTCTACTCCGTTCAAACAAATTTGACTATTTTAGAAACTTCATCTAAGTGGAAACATGCAGTATTTGTCCTTCTGTGACTGGCTTACTTCACTTAGCATAATGTCCTCCAGGAACTCACCACTCAACACCACTCACTAAACATGTGTGGAGTGTGTCAGGGGTAAGGCAGGCAGGTGATGATAAATGAAGCTACTTTGGTAAAATATTGATAATTGTTAAGGCTTATAGTGGACACACAGGAGTTAATTTTACTACTTTTTCTACCTTTGAAGTTGTTTTAAATTAAAAAAAAAAAAGGTCACTCATTGACTTTCAGCCATCCTTCCATTCAATTGAATTAGATTCATTTTCTCCATTCAATAGCTCACAGATAATTCAACATTAGTCAGATCTTAAATTTCTGGTGTCACTCACTAACCTTTCTCCACAGTCTTTTTCCTCTCTAAACTCACAATATTTTCTTTGATTCCTTCTTTGTTCTTTTGTGTAAACACATATATTTATGCAGGTGCACATATGCTCCACCTTTCAAGCAGACCTCAGCCAAAATTACTGAACAACGGAGACCTTGGTTTATCTTACTTCTTCTTCTCCTTTATTCAGAGGAGGGCTAACTTCATGAACTGTCTGATGTATGCCTTTGACTGCCAAATAGCGATGCTTGAGGATAACTAATCCATTTGTGGTTTCATTCATTCACTTATTCAACTAATGTTTGCTGAGGATGACCTAAATGCTTACATTTAGAGCCAGCTACACAAAGAAAAACAGGACGCAGTCTACGTCTTTACCACACCAAAGCTGGGTAGAAAGTCAATAACAGAGGTGTGTTTTAGTATTTTGTAATATTCTCAAAGAAGAGAAGAGGGATCCCAAAGCTATTCAGATAAACTGGAAGGTTAGTTAGGGAAATATCCCGGAGGAAGTACTTCCCGAGGACAGTACTAAAAAAACGAAGACAAAGGTGGGAGGAGGCACTCTAGATATACAGTACAACCCCAGGAGAAGCACAAAGCAGGCAAACAAGGTAGTGTATTCAGACAACCATCAACAGTTAACTTTTCATGCAGCATGAGGTGGGAGGCATGGGATGACTAAAGATGAGGCCGTAGATGTAGCAGGGTCTTGATAACAAAGAGCTTCATATCACATGGTAAGGATCTTGAACTTTATGCTGTAGGTAATTAGAAACCAAATGTTTAAACAAGTAAATGATGGGATCAGATTTCCATTCTAGATAGATCTCGGTGGCCACTCTATATGGGTTTGATTTCAAAGGGATAGCAGTGAAAGCACTATTAGAATAGTCCAGATGAGAGATCATAAGGACTTAATGTAGGGCAGTGAAAAATAAGGATGAAGAAAAGGGTGAAAATTGTGTAAAAAGTTAGTTCCTAAACTGAGCAGTGTTTAATATTTAATTAGATGTGGGAAATAGGATAGGTGTGCAGGGAGGGAAAGGTAAAGGATTACTCCCAGTTTTTTAGTTTAGTTGACCAGGTAAATGGTTGTGCTAACAAGTGATAAAGAGAACACTGGAGGAAAAAGATGCTTAATTATACAGATGATTTCAGTAGTTTGGTATATTTTCTTAGGATGGTTTTGTGGAATAAATGAAGTAAAACAAAAAGACGTAGTACTGGGCCTGCATACAGGAAATATCCCTTACACGCTACCTATGATTTAGGCACTTATAGTAAGTAAATGGGAAGATGACCAATAGGCATTTGGCTGCAAAAATTCTGAGATAACTTGGAAAAGTCTGAAGGAAGATCGAAATTGGGAAATCAGCGTCTTATTTGATAATATGATCCTAAATAACCTGAACCAGGAAGAATGTGTAGAGTAAAAACATAAACACATAAAACAAAGTAAAATAACAAAACAATGAGCTAAAGTCAGACCTTTGGCAAACACCAATTCTGGGGTACGTAGAGAGAAGGAACAGTAAGCTTATAGTAGAGGATGAAATTTCACAGAATCTAAGGAAATAATATGTTGAAAGTGCAAAACAGAGTGAAGAGGTTCAGTAAGATGACTAAAACACAACTGCTTCTTTTCTTTTTTCCACACAGATCAATGTAAAAGAATCAAGAGCTCAGAAATAAACCCAAACATTTATGGACAGTTAATATTCGACAAGGGAGCTAAGAGCATATAATGGAGAAAGGAGAGTCTCTTCAATAAATAGTGTTGGGAAAACTGGACAGCCACATGCAAAAGAATGAAAGTAGACCATTCCCTTACACCACGCACAAAAATCAATTCAAAATGGATTAAAGACGCGGACGTAAGACCCAAAACCGTGAAACTTCTTGAAGAAAACATATGCAGTACGCTCTTTGACATCAGTCTTAGCAGCATATTTTCAAGGACCATATCTGACTGGGCAAGGGACACAAAAGAAAAAATGAACAAATGCGACTACATCAAACTAAAAAGCTTCTGCACAGCAAAGGAAACCATCAACAAAACGAAAAGACAACCTAATAATTGGGAGAAGATATTTGCAAACCACATATCAGATAAGGAGTTAATATCTAAAATATACAAAGAACTCAACACAGCTCAACAACAAAAAAACCAGCAATCCAATTTAAAAATGGGCAAAAGATCTGAACAGAGAATTCTCCAAAGAAGATATACAATGGCCAACAGGCATATGAAAAGATGCTCAACATCATTAGCTATCAGGGAAATGCAAATCAAAACTGCAATGAGGTATTACCTCACTCCGGTCAGAATGGCTATAATTAACAAGACAGGAAACAACAAATGTTGGAGAGGGTGTGGAGAGATGGGAACCCTTGTTTACTGCTGGTGGGAGTGCAAACTGGTGCAACCACTATGGAAAGCAGTATGGAGTTTCCTCAGAAAATTAAGAATAGATCTACCATACGATCCAGCTACCCCACTGCTGGGTATTTATCCAAAGAACTTGATAACGCATAGGCTTAAAGATACCTGCACCCCTATGTTCATTGCAGCATTATTCACAATAGCCAAAGACTTGGAAGCAACCTAGGTGCCCATCAGGGGACGGATGGATAAACAACTGCTTCTATACTACAAATTAGAAGGACATTAGAGAGCTAATTACGAGGAGTTACAAAGGAGTGATGGTGATTGAAACAAGATTATAACAGTTTTCACTGAGAATGGAAGGTTAACAACTAGAAATAATTAGGGTCACCAAACTTTCAAAAAGTCCTAATAAAAGAAGAGAGAGGCTGGGGCAGGGAAGAGGAGAGAGAGAAAATGGATTACAGGATGTTGGGATATATGTTGTTGTTGAGGCAGTGATTTTGGACAGGGAAGGCTTGAGTATGTTTATAGTTTGGTGTTTGAAGTGGTAAGAGGAGAGAACTTGGAGCGAGGGCCACAGGAAGTGGAAGATGAAACTGTCGGAGAAGGTAAATGAATATAGAAAATGACATAATAATAAAGTGAGTTTTTCATATTTGATTATTTCAAACACATCTCCAATAGTCCACAGTCGTATCATAACCTCCAATTTGTATTAATTTCTTCATCAAGATGCTTAAACTATTTAATGATCAAAACTATTATTAATAAGGAGGAAGCTAATCTCTTAGAAAACCATAAACCAAGTATTAAAAGGCAAAAATTACTAAATCTATTCACACTCTTCCTTATCTGGCTTTAAATGACTATCCTTAAACTATCAACCTGAGGTAATCTGAAGGTTTGGGCTGGTTTTCCATCGAAGTGGCTAAATTCTGTGACGTCATTTTTGGGCTTGATTTTTTTTTTGAGGAAGATTAGCCCTGAGCTAACATCCGCCACCAATCCTCCTCTTTTAGCCGAGGAAGACTGGCCCTGAGCTAACATCTGTGCTCATCTTCCTCTACTTTATATATGGGACGCCTGCCACAGCATGGCTTGCCAAGCGGTGTCATGTCCGCTCCTGGATCGGAACCGGCAAACCCTGGGCCACTGAAGTGGAACATGTGAACTTCACCACTGTGCCACTGGGCCGGCCCCTGGGCTTGATTTTTAAAAACCTTCCCAGAAAATATTTTAAAGGGTCCTATTTCCAGAATATTACAGTCACTTCACAGTGAACTGTTAGTAGAGGATAAGTTTTCCCTCTCCCATGTTAATTATGGAAATAAGTACTTCTCCTAAAATGTAAACTTTTGCGTATATAATGATATTAAAACGACTAGAGTAAAGCTTTTGTTCCCAACTAAATCTTTAAAAACAATACATTCAACTTATTTTACTCGTGGGATTTATCACTTTGCAGACTGACTATTGTAACAGAATGAAGCCAAAAGATGAATCAATGCCTATTCTATACTAAACAGATGTTTTTGTCATCCAGCTTTTTCATTACTCTTAGAACAGAAGCCTCCATTAGAATCATCCCCTCAAGTCCCTCATTTCAAAGAACTGAAATATTTTTTCTTTGTGAGTATAATGTCATCACAAATTATGTATTTAATAATATTTTCCAAATGTTGTCTTCTTTTGCTTTTCTAGATGAAACAAAGGGCAATCAACAGAAAAGTAAATTAGCCCCAGGAAAACACCATGATGAGCATTTGGTAGTAAGTACAGAAAAGCGCTCAGAGATGAGATTTATAACTTGGCAGACAAGACACCTGGATATGACATTTTTAAAAGACAGTGATTCAGTGCCATGGGTTTATAAGAAACATTATTAACGCCTCCAAATGAAAAAAAAACACCAAGAAACTGCTATGACACAGTGGCCTATATTCTTCACATTACAATACTGTCTGCTAAATTTCCTACAGGGAGTGCTTAAGATTGTATTACAGAATAGTAAATTCTAGGTAAAAAATCCTACTGGGAAATGATATACCCATAGTTTTATGCAGACAATATGTCTAAGAAATTATATGAATTTACGAATTATAAATTCCCACATTTAATCAACTGGGAAATGCATGTTTCATTGTATTTTTAACTGCTATATTAATCTTCTACATCTCAATGTAGTAAGCCAGCCAAATTAAACATTTTTAAAGCCACAGTCATATATTCAGGTTTTAAACTAAAATTATTTCCATCTTAGAAAAGCAAGATTCTAATTAATTATAATCTTAGGGATGACATTTTCCATACTGTGTTTTAATACCTTTTTTAAGCACGTAAAAGAAAATTTTAAATTACTTCACCTATTTTTGTCATGGGATTGAACCATTCCAATTGGGTTAGACCAAATTTATTTTAGAGCAATTAGCAATGTGAAAATCTAGTAGGCTCAAAAGATAAAATACATAACTGAAAAAATAATGTTGCCTAAACCAATTGAACCCTTTTCCTCTGCCAAACATCAATGGAATATGTTTTATGATAGATTTTTGAAAACCAAACTCAGAAATGTCTGCATTTCCCTGTCTCTCTTTTAAAAGAGAAGTCTGATTCTCTTTCGGAGCTTTCCCAAAATCTCATTACGAAATTTACCACTTAGGAATTCCTTTAGAAAGCATGAAAAACACTCATATTCAACAGTTTCAATTGAAAACTGTAATACAGACAATTACCAAAAATGATAAGTAATAATAATATAGTAATAACTTATTGCTAAGGCTAAGCCAAGAAAACTTAGTAAAATAAGCATCTGCTGACTAAAATAGTAAATTAAGTTGTGTTACGAAAAGAATAGGCCTACATGATAATAAAGGAAAGCATTAGATTCCTCCAAAATTCTCTTTCCTTCTCCCATAAAATTGAGTTGTAAACAAAGTCTCTTTTGATGTAAGAAGGAGACAGAAACACTTGAAAATAAAAATTTTAAATTACAGTGCTCAAAATCAAATAACATCTAAGATCATTCTTTTTATACCAAAAGAAAAGGAAAGAACATAAGCATCTGTTGTGATTCAGAGCAACAGCACAGAAAGAATTCACGATGGCATCTATGCAACTTTCCGTTAATCCATTAAAGAAATATCCATCACATCTGCAGGTCTAAATCTACACATATTATTGTTCCATTGGAAAAAATGAGAAATAAAAACAACATAAAGTAGATATGGTAAAGGAATTATAATTCACAAATGAATTGACATAGATGTTAATAAGTGACATGGAACAATTACTTAAAATAGTAAATGTGGGTTTATGAAAGTTCTTCACAATTAAAAACCATTTAATCATAATGATTTGCTATATATTGTTTATAATGCTGGCTATATCCAACTCCTAACTTGAATATAGAGGCTTAGTAAAGAAAAAGTTTTGCTAGTTTTATTGAATTAACAGACAAATCTATGAGTTAAAAATTCCTGAACAAGGGAGAATCTGCCGAAAAAGCATCTTGTGTGACACTGCCAAACAATGGGGATGTTTGTTGAATATATATTCTGGTTAATGGAAAACTGCTAAAAGAAGCAAAAAAATAGTTCCTTAATATGATTTAAAATGGGTATTTTCTATCTATTAAATCAATAGCTACCCTTACCAGTGGGGCAGTATTATTAAATTCAGAAAGAAGAAAAATGCTATCACAATTATTATTTTATGTTCTTCTGAATGTGCTACCCAATGCAATTACGTAGGAAAGAATATACTAAGTACAGATTTTGGGAAATAAATAGCAAAACTATCATGTTTTGATTTTATGAGCACTTACGTAGCAACCTAAAAAAATCAGCTGACAATCTATGAGAATGTTAAGAAAGTGTTCAAACTGAATAATGAAAATGTTTTCCTTTCCCATATCTCAGCAATCAAGAATACAAAGGATATAACTAATTCACTATAGCCACAAGAGTATAAAATATACAAAAATAAAAATGGCAAAAAATGTGCAACACACACAAACATACATGCACATGCACACACATGCACGCAATGAAAGGCCAACATCAAATATCAGATAATTAGATGAAAAACCACGTGCCATGCTGCATAGTGGGATAACTTTTGATTATAAATATGGTAAATCTCTTCAACCTAATAACCAAATGTTATCCAATTAAATTCTCAATTTTGCAAATATACCTTAACATTTTCAGCATTTGACTTTTATCTTTAAAGACTATATTAAAACTCCAAGTGACTTCAAGACTATTAATAATGTTGAACACATTTATAGACATAAGGAATCCTATTGTGGTCATAAATTCAGCTAATATACTAACATCTTGAGTTTAATTCAGATTTTTAAAAGTTTAATTCAGACTAATAAGAACTTACAAGTTAAACTTTCCCTGCCCCTTTTTCACTGATCCCATAAATAGTCATTATGAAAGAAGCTACCACAGAAAAAAAGCTGTCCATCATAATTAAAGGTCATGTTGACAGTGATCACAATCTATGTGTACTTAAGGATCAATACATGACCAACTTCTTGTCTAGCTCTTCTCTTTAAGGATCGCTATTTCATTCGACTACTTGCAAAGCCAATCACTATATTTTCAATTCTTTCACTTAGACCTAAGTCATTGCACAAAAAGAAATGGCCAAAAAGCGAAGGGGAGTCTCAGCCTTATTCCCCATCCCGCACTTCCCAACAAAGACACTGCTGGCACTCCCTTGACCAAATCTAGATTTTAAATGTTGCTTACTATGGGCAGTGTCATGCTTTTCAACTACCTCAAGCCATGACCTTATCTGATAAACAAACAAATAAACAATTTTTCCAGACGTCTTGAGAGATCTTTGTGGGCATATCATTTTCTGAAATCCAACCCTAGCTGAGAATCAACACCCAGGGCCTATTAATCTATGTGAGGTGCTGAATTCTCCAGAATATATTAAAGAGAAAGCTAAGATTCATTATACTTCATTCTTACACTTGTCCAACATTCAAAATAAAAGTTCAGGTACTAGCATTTTTGATCACCTGATCTTATCTCTGTGTGTATGTGTTTGTGTTTGTGTGTGTGTGTGTGTGTGTGTGTATATATATATTACATATATATGTAATATATATATAAGTGTGTGTATGTATGTGTGTGTGTGTGTATATATATATATATATATTCTAATTATATAATAAAATATATATTATTGACGGCCTTTCCTAGTCCAGGAACTTGTGTTGGTTTGCACTGCATATTCTTTTTTGAGTTAAACTTATCAGTAACATTCAGGGAATATCACAATAAATCAATTAAATAAATATTTATTATTAGGATAGAAAAAGACAAACAATAATATTTGTTAAATAAACAATTATTTCTGCAACTGATTCTTTTGAAAATTTATTAAAACCCCTTCATTAGGAATAAATTCAAGTTTATCCTAAAAACAACATGGTTTTATCAACTTTCATCACATTTACTTCAAACTAAATCTTCATGGACTAAAAATCCTAGACACGTCACTATGTAAGCACATGAAAACCGTTTCTTCCCCTGAACCATTTCAGTTTGCTCTCCTTTGAACTATCCACAACCCTTAGATCACACCCACCAGCAACAAAAGCACAAAATGCCACCTTCTCTGCTGCCTCTCAGGCCATCTGCAGCTAAAATGACACTGAATGAATCACCCCCATGATTCATCTGTTTACATTTATTAAGATAACAGAGAACAAATGATAACAAAAAGTGCATTAGCTAAATGATAAATATGCTACCAGAAGCCACAGAAGATATCAATGAAATGTCAGGAAAGCAATATGGGACTATGTCTTACCTGTCAAAAGTTATTTCCAAAATAAATGGACCTTAGGCGGCATAGCCAATGCTTTCATTTTGGCTGTCTTCATGATCAAAGCAAATCATTGCATGATGGATTCAGCTGTTTCAATCACAATGAGGGCCCAAATGAATGGATTAGATGTTCAGCTGTCCTGATCATCCAAAGGAAATAGATATGGTCTCAGAGTTAAAAAAAAAAAAAAAGTTGCTATGATCTGGTGATATCTGAAAGTAACTTCAATTGTACCTTCATATGAAACAAATAGTCCATAGACTATAACTAGTCTGCCAGTTATATTCACCTTCTATTAAATTATCTGAATCTGGATTTCATAATGATCACTACTGTTTTCTGAAGATTTAAATGTGTGCCATGGAATTAGCTTAAAGACTTCACAGGTCTTCATTCATTCATTCCTCACAACAGTCCTCTGAGATGCGTACTGTTATTGATCCAGATTTTAAGCATGAGGAAATGAAGGGATGAGGCCACACTTGCACTAGGTCACGTAGCTAATAATTGTGCAAAACTGCATAGCTAGTAACTGAGTCACTCAACTGTCAAATCTTAATCCCTTCATCATAATATGATTAAAACACTTGGTTGAAATGAATATTAAACCACAAATTAATGTAGAAAGTAAATTTCTACTTATATTGATGTAACATTAAAATAGCCTTTTAAGTCTAATAACTAAGTTATGAAAAATGAATAACATGTATATTGTAGTTCATTATTTATAAAGCCAAGAAGGCAATGCTATATGTTAATACAATATTATACACTAATAACACACAATTGACTTCAGATTACCTAAGGTATTGAGGAGTAAGGGTCATGGATAACCCAAATTATGGGTAAAACTAAACTATATTCAACTCCCCATTATCAGAGCACAAATAACTATAGATAAGTCATAGAAGAAATCTAGCATTCACTCATCCTTGAACTTAAAGGAAGTTCAGTCAAGTGTTGGGCTGAGTCCTGCGGGAAGCATATAGAAAGCCCTCCCGTCCTCAATCAGAACAAGCACCAGGTCTCTGCAGTGTGCTGACTGTAATTAACCAGCAAAGTAGTACGATGCCCAGAACTGCTGACACTTGCCTCAACCCACATACCTGATTTTGACCAGAAATGGAATCGAAGTAATGATAGGAGAACCAATTTATATCCTTGGAGTAGGGAAGGCCTTTCTAACAATGTCACAAAAGCCAGAGCCATATAGGAAAAAAAAATCAAAAGAATCAATTACTTAAACTCCAATTTCCTGTCCTGCAAAAACCACCAGAAACAAAGTCAAAAGCTAAATGACAAACTGTGAAAATACTTGCAATTGCTACGACATATTACAGATAACAGCCAATTTCCCTAATACATAAAGAACTCACACAAGTCAATAAGAAAAACTAACAAGAGAAACATGGAAAAGTATATGACCAAACTATTTGCCACAAACACAAAAAAAATAAATACTCCTAAACATATGAAAGAACACTCCACATTACCCACAATAAGGGGAATGTAAATTGAAGTGATACTGATATTTCAGATAGGCAAAAATTCAACAAAATAAATTGATTGTATGCAATCAGTAAAGGTTTTGGAAAAATGGGAACTATCTTACCTTATTGCTAGAACACTAATTTCTTTAACAGGTGAGAAGAAATATTTGGCAATATCTAACAAAATTACAGATGCATATACTTTTTGACACAGTGATAATTCTGGAAATTTATCTTACTGATAATTCTATCACACGTACAAAATGACATTTGTACCGGCTTATTCACTATAGACTGTTTGCCACAATAAAGGGATTGGAAATCACATAAATATCTACTAAGAAGGAACTGGATAAAGTATACTCTATTCACACAATTGAATACTATCCACCTATAAGAAAGAAGAAGAACGTTCTTTATGTACTGATATCAATATGTATAATATACTGCCATTTGTATGATAAGCATGCATTTGCTTTCATATGCTTAAAATGAGCTCTGAAAACTAGTAATTTGGGGGTTTCCTATGGAGGAAAACTAGGGGAAAGGAGACTTTTTACTATCTATCCTTTCTAATGTTTTTGAATATTGAACCATGCAAATGTCAACTATTTAATTTAAAATAATAAATTTGTTTTTCAGACCGCAAAATTAGTGCTTCCTTCATTCACTGATTAGGAGACTGAGACTTGCCTTCCATGAGGCCAAATTTAAATTCATGATTCCCTTTCCATTAGTGTTGTACATCTTAGCAAAATATTGTTAAGGAGGAGTGAAACACTTTGAAAAAGTATATATATATATATATATATATATATATATATATATGTAACCCAACATTCTCGTTTTCTACCAATACTCAAACTCCAAAAGCTCTTTGATGTCCCATTATTTACAGTTACCTTTGTACAGAAAACAGCATTTTAGCATCACCCAGGACAAACAAGTACTAGATAAACATGTTTCAGAGAAAGTATTTTTCAATAATAATATATTTCTTCAAAATTTTAATAAGAGTTATATCATGATCTGGAAACATATGATACAATATAGAATGAAAGCTAACTTTCACTCTTTTTCATAGACAGATCTGTAGCTAAAAAGGAATTCTAGACACTAAATTTCAAGAAGAATCCCTTCATAGGGAATAAAATATATTTGTAACAGAGGAATTATCTGATGGTAGGCCAGTATAATAAATTACAGTCTCCATAAAGTGAATGAAAGGATATGAAATAAGTTGAATGAAAGTTGAAGTCCTGATTCCATATGGATTTCATTAAGATTCAGTCTACTAAACTACCTTTAACTTATCTGTAAACCAGAGTATGTAGGTCTTACCTACATATGTGTGTAACGAATATACCAAGAAGCCTGAATGAGCTCCACAGAAATCACTTTATGTTACTACCAGTATTTTGAGAAATAAATTGTGATCATTCCATTTAGATGCATTATACTAGTTTAAATTGTTTAGAAAGAGTTACATTTTAAAGTTCACTTTGTCCCCCGACTCAGCTACTATGAAGAAAATGCATATTGGACATGCTTTACTGACAAAGTTGAAGTGAATTTAGATAGGCTGAAACTAAATTCAGGCCTTCCCCTTCTTAGTCCTTTCTTCCTAAGAGAACATGTTAGTGTTTTTGACTCAGTAAGGATTTCTCTGACCTTTAGCTGTCTGCAATCATTTTTTTTACCTCCTTTTTCTGGATTATCCAACTGTTTAATATATTCCCACAGAGTCTCTTGGCCTTTCAAAGTTTAAAGGCCCTATTAGAAAGGAAGTATGAGATACATCATAATTTTACAGGAACAAATAAAAGGTCAAAGGACCAAAGCCCAGAGATGACAAGATAGTTCACTGGTAAATCAATACTAGGCTTTGTGTTGACCATGACGAAAGATTTATGAGCAAAGGGCAAATCATTTAGAGGGTTCAAGGAAACCGTGTGCTTGAGCAAGATCATCCTCTCTGCTCTTCTATCTCACCTGAAAATACACCTGTCTTGTATCATTGTTCTCAGTATAAATATAACAAAACACAAGTCAGGTTCTAACACTTAAAATATTTTAAATGTAAGTTTTTCCATATATTTTCAATTAAATCAAGAAAGCATACATTCAGTGAATAATACAGAAGTTAGGATGGACTTATGGTTTAAAAATTAATGAATCCAGCTTCCACTTGGGTATGGGCAACACCTTGAAATTCCTCCAAACCGGTCTCTGGAAAATGGAGAGTGTAGGGTTAAATGCACCACCAGATAACTGTGTGTGTTATTTTAATCGGTCAATGCCATTTTAAAAGATATGTCTACATCTAAAGTAATTTTTTATAAATAAAAGAACATTTTATTAAATATAAGTTGTACTTGAAGAGGTTGAAGCAAAACAAATTTGGTCAAAATTTTACTAGGTTAGAATTCTGAGACTCTACCTAAGGACTGATTTCAAAATAGTCTTTTAATATCATTGTATGTGTCCTTTCACTGTCTAATAACGTGGTCACTAACCATGTGAATTAACTACTATGAATTAAGATGTGTTGTAAGTGTAAAATTCACAAAGATTTGAAGACAGTATGAAAAAGGATAGAGATCTCATTAATAATTTTCATATTGATTACACCTTAAAAGCTACTATTTTGGATATTGAGGTAAATAAAACATATTAACATTTATTTCACCTATTTTTTATTTTTAATGTGGCTCATAAAATTTAAAATTATACATGTGGCTCATATTCGTACATTACATTGTATTTCTATCGTTTTTTATGTATGTATGATTTAGTGTGTGTGATATATATGTGCATATGTGTATATACATATAGATACAGACATAGACATACATACATATTTTCTAAAGAAAAGAAAAATGTTTTCTGGAAAGGAATTGACTAAATGTTAGAAAATACTTTCATGAAGCATGTAGAATTAAAAAAAAAATTTTTTTAAATTTTTTTCTAAATACTATACAAACAAATGCTGGCTTTGAATGGCACCGGTTCAAGGAGAGGTCACTAGCAGCTAAGCTAATGTCTGGGGTGCCTCCCGAGGGGAAAGTGATAGCATGTCTACGTGCTTTAATCCCCAGTAGCGCAGGCAGTCACTGTGGAGGACTGCGGTAAGCTGCCTTTCCAGATAAGGTAATACGAGTGATTATGAAGAAAAGCTTTAAAATCCATGCAGTAAATCACTAAAAAACAATGTGTTCGGGATTCTTAAGGCAAGTAAATTATTTTTCCTGGATTGTGGTAGTGTGTTCTACTTTGCTGGTTTTGCAAAGGTGGCCCTTGGAGACTCTGAAATATTGGAATTTGGCTTCTATTTATATAACACCAACTAGACGCTTAAATTAGCCCCAAAGATTTCTTTTCTTCTGCCAATGCCCTAGGATGAGGCTTCTTCCTGCCACTAAACACTAGGGAGATGGTAAGAAAGATATAAATGTAAAATCTAATTAGTAATCTCTTTTGTAATTACAAACAAACTCAAGTGAAGAGTCCTTCTTTAGATAAGTCACCACGGAGTCAGAAGAAGAGAGGTCTGGAATGACAACTTCCTCTGTGAAGGCAAGACACATATAAAAACCAAAAGCTTTTCTTCTTGTCCAGAATTGGAGGTAAATGACATTTCACTAAAATGACCTTTAACCTTATAAATCATCAGCCACATTTTATGGCATTGATGATTTGATAGAACAAATGGTTATTAAAATACATGCAAATTTGATCTTCCTCACTCCCCAAGTAAACCAAAGTCCAATCCAAAATGCTCCCCTGTGAATATCAAGCATCTCCCCAGTTGAAGCTGTCAATCCATTGTCATTTGTGATGACAGCATCTTTTCACATGATCTTTTAGATAGGAAAAAAGTCTTTAGGCCTATAGAAAATGTTACTTTATAAATAGAATTTTGGAAAATATAATCTTTGATCCACAGATTCCACAACTATGAGATCATTTTTAGGATTCCAATCCTCAACTTTGGTGTTTCTTTTCTTTTTTTTAATTGGCCTATCTAGACAAGCCTACACTATGTTCACAGTGCAGTTAAATACCATGCGTTGACTCCTGACATTATGTTGTTATTACCTTAAAATGGAAACATTCATTTAAAGTATATAAGTGGTGTACTTTTAAAGAACCTTTCTGTGGTTTTCCAAAAGCATTCCAAAGAGGTTACTTACGTTGCTTTGAAACTGGTTTGAGTTATGGGAAGGCCATAGCCTTCGACCAGCAGCTGAGACAGCAAAGGAGATGAAAGTTTTTAGCTTTGAGATCCAAGGGGAAACACAGCTGCTACAGCTGGCCTGCTCAGATCTCAACACTTAGTACAATGATCGAGAAGGCGATAATGCTGTCCCGGCTTGAAAAGGGCATTAATAAAAACAAGCCTTAAATAGAACAGGGAAATCGATTAATCAAATCTAGGCTCCAGGCTGAAAAATGAAATGATTAAAAAAAAAGGCAAGTGAAGGGGAAATCCTCTTAGATTCTGAGAGATATCCACCCCTGAGACATTATCTTGACTGAAAGACATCATACAGAGGATAGAATATAACTTCTTAAGAAACCAAGTTTTCCTTGGACAGGTACTTCTAAAGAGTTTCAGATTACTCTAATAGAAAATGGGAGTTTGGCAAATGTATATCTTCCATAATAGGTGCCAGAAATGTCTCAGGCCACGGTTTGTTTTCTTTTAATAGTTACACTGCAAAGCACATGTGTAAAGCTGGTAGATTTTATAGATTAACTGTGCCAACATGTGGAGTACCTGAAGCTGTACCTCAAAACAGTTGTCCAAGGAGGGCAGACACACTTCCATGAATCTGTCAGGGAAGCTATGGCAAAATAACTGGATAGAGCAGTTTTCCAAAATAATTATAAATATCAGAAAAATGTAAGCCTCCTCTTCTTGTATTAATAACACCTTCCTTCCAAAGACTTCAAAGTTCTAAACAGCCATTATCTTATTAAGCTTGACAACCCAGTCAGGCAGGTAAGAGAGTGGTATTATTATTATTATACACTTATTATTACCCATTTTAAAGATAAGGGCCCTGGCTTAGTAAGGGCATGTAACTTCTCCAAGGCCACACACTAAGTTAAAGAGGAAAAAAAGCCAGGCCAACTCATCTTGGTCTAGAAATTCTTCACTGTTCATTTGCAGTGAATTCTGCTTTCAGGTAAAAAGAAAAGTTAAGATAATTAAATGCATTACAGTTTATATATATAATTGTCCTGTTTGTGTAACAACAGTGCATTTGGAAAAGGAGCAATCTGACAAAAGATTGTGTGAATTATCAGACAACTAAGCAGTCTTCTAATATACATATATTTTCCATTTATTCTTGTCAAAAGGCAACATAAAACCAAACTGTGCATTTTGAACACTAAGCACCTTGTTACTTTTCTCTAAATGAACTATAGCACCATGGAGTATGCAAGAAATACTCTATGATTTTAGGTTTTCTCAACAACCAAAGAAATGTGTTAGTGCAAACTGACCTATCAGCTGTTTTAAGGGAAAAGAAGAAATTTTCTGATTTTACTTATCTACAAAAGTAGAAATTTTTCAAGAGTTATATCACAACTTCAGTAGGAAATATTTCCATCCAATCAAGCATTCATTCAACTAAATTTTTTCTAGGTTCTGAGGATAGAGAAGTGGACAAAGGAGATAGAATCCTTGCCCTCTTGGTGATGACTGCTAAGTAGAAAAATGAAAGCAAGGTAAAGGGGTTAGAGAGAATAGGGTGGGGTGCAGGTTGCCCCGTTCTATTGGAAATCAGGGAAATCCTGTTTCCATGAATGTTGTGCAGCTCAGATTTAAAGAAAGAAGGGGAGCGAACCACGTGGACATCGGGGGATAGAACAGTCTGGGCAAGATGTGTCCTGTGAGCCTGGAGAGAAGTGAGCCTCGGTGGGGAAAACGAGGTCAGAGAGAGACTGGGAGAGGAAGGAGAACAGAGAGCAGGTCAGGTTCACAGTACTTGTGGAGACCTTGACTTTGACACAGAGGGAGACTGAAAACCTCCAAAAGTTGAGGGCAGAACATGAAGTGACTTCCACTTTGACAAGGATCACTCCAGCTGCCTTGAGAAGAAAGCAGGGTGTGAGGACTGGGCAGCAGCAAAAGCAGCAGCCCACTTAGGTGGTGACTGCAGTAACCCAGGTAGAGATAGAGTGGCTCGGTCTGCCACAGTAGTGCTGGTGGGAAAACAGGAGGAGAGCCTGGATGCATGTTGAAGGTAGAGATGACAGGATTTGCTGATGGATGTGATGAGGGGTCTGAAAGGAAGAGAGGAGTCAAAGATGACCTGATGGCATTTAATTTGGGCAACTAGAAGATGGAATTTCTATTTAGTGAGTTTGGAAGTCTGGGAGTACAGCAGTCTTTAGATATTTGTTTTGGACACAGTAAGCTTGATGTGTCTTTTAGATCTTCCAGGAGAGATGGTGAGTTGGCAGTTCAGCGGAGTTCAGTGGAGCAATGCTCCACAATTACAGAGGTTTATGGGATCTTAACCAACTCCCTTCACTTGTAGGCAAGCATAGGAAATGTTCTCATAAACACACGCTCATTAGAAGTTTTGGCAGAAAAACCAGGGTCTCTTGAATCCGTTTCTCTCTTACTTCATTATATCATGTCATAATTATATGTGAAAAACGGTCAATTTTTTGAAGAACCTTTAAGGAAGGACGATACTTTCAAATTTTTGACTAAGTAAAAGACATTTTCCTTATCTCCCTTTTGAGAGTGCTCAAAGCAAAAGTTAGTCTTTTTTTGATGGCTCAAAGTTATTATGAGAATGTCAACAAATACATAAAGTTGAAAAATAAATCTCAGAGTACTATTTTTGTGTGATTTTAAAAATAATTTATATTTCTCATATCATCTTCCTTTTCTAGCCATTATCTGTACACCTTCCAGAAGTAGGTACTTAAGATATAAAAAGATTTGAAAGGAGGTTCAAAGCACACTTCTATGAGTAACATCTAATATTTATTGTTTAATTCCTGGTTTTCAGATATCTTTAAGATGGATGAGGCTAGGATAGAACCTACATGTTCTTGTTTTCCATCAATCTCTCTCTCATATAACATAAACATACACACATATACAGAGACACACACATATATATTTTAATTTCCCTTTTGGGGTGGCATTGGGCATTGATTTTGGCTGGAAAGTAATATTTTCAAATGTGGGTTAATAAGCTTTATTTCAGAGTATGATAATATCTTTTTTGCAATATCAATAGAAGTAGCAATCTCAATCTATATTTTAAATTTTATTTTTAAATTTTAATATTAAATTTGAAACCAGATAACAGGTTTAATGAGAAAGGAATGAACCAATCACACCGAAGGTAATGGCTATAAAGCAAGAAAAGAACAAAATAACAGCCCATTCTTTTTCATCCTTTTCTGTCGCACAGTAATACTAGTCATAGGTAGAATATTGAAGCAAACATGCGATACAAAATAAAACAAAATCTTTCATTGATTTTAGGGAATAAAAAGTATATCAGGAAGTACACTATATGGATAAGGGCCAGGAGAACAAGAACACTCTAGGTGATGAACAGGCAGCAAGGGAGGAAGACACAAGCCATGATGGCAGCAGAGCATGGATGTTTCAAGCACAAGCGGTGTGTCTTGGATTGGGTTAGATTATATCTGTCATTTTCTCACTGAAGTTCTTTATTTTTTCTCCTGCTTATTGGTCTACATAGACTGTGAGAGAACACAATTGCAAAAGATTCTAGAAGACAAACATAGGATGTTTCTGTCTCTGGAAAGTTTATTTCTGGTCTGGCAAACACATCACCAAGGGATAACAATTTTTATTACCCTTTACTCTTTTGTACACCTCTTCTAAATAATTTTAAACATATAAGATCACTTTTTTTTTCTGAGGAAGATTAGCCGTGAGCTAACATCTGTTGCCAATCCTCCTCCTTTTTTGCTTGAGGAAGATTAGCCCTGAGCTAACATCTATGCCAACCTTCCTCCACTTTACATGTGGGTTGCTGCCACAGCATGGCTGGCGAGTGGTGTAGGTCCGTGCCCCAGATCCGCCCCAGATCCAAACCCGCAAACCGGGGCCACTGAAGCTGACCATGACGAACTCAACCACTATGCCAGGGGCCAGCCCCAAGATTACATTTTAAAAACACACACCCATTATCTTACTTATGAATATCGTCAAAGAAATCTAATTGCCATCTGCTCTAGAAATAAGAGAATAAGGAGGTTTGGCATGGGGTTAAGTTGGGACCCTTACTAGGTCTCACCTTCCTCATCACAAGGCAGTTGTGGAGAATAAATATTACACTCCATGCAAACACTCAGCACAGTTCCTGGCATACAGAGAGCGCTCAGTAAATTCTCTTTTTTTACTATATGTTTAACTATAAAATACGGCTCATAATTCTCAGAGATAAGGTACAAGAATTTATTGGGAAAGGGTACCTGAAAGTATTATAAACCTTTATTGATTGATCCTCAACAATGTAAGATATGAAAAAACACAAAAAAGTAAGTTAATAGAATTATTTAAAAGTAAAACTACAAAAAGCATATATAACTTTTCAAAAAAGGTAACGCAGCCTTTGCTGTTGAGAGTTTGATTTTTTTCCGATTAATTTATCTTCATGTAACCTAAAGCAATTTATAGAATTTCAACAACTCATTGATTTTCTTATTTAAAAAGTAGTAAATAGTTACTGATTTTTCTGAGTATAATATACTATAAACATTAGAAGCAAACATGGGGTGCTTATGCTAGTTATCAATAAAGTTACAAACAATCATCTCTCCACATATTATAAATTTAAGCAATAAATTAAACAATGTGTGTAGCTTCCCAGAAATTTAAATCATGTTTTAATTTAGAATCAGTTCCCAGGAAATGAAACATAACTTCTAGTATTTATTCATTTTTAATGGTTTCTATCAATCCCTAAAACCATTTAAGGATCTCATTTAGGATTATAGGATATTTATAATTAAGCAAAGCAATTTAATACATGTTAAGTAGAAGTGCAAAGATGATTTGTGGGAAGAAGTACTTTAAACTCCTGAAATACATTTGACTTCAATTAAGCAAGAATCTTTATCATTATAACAGATTTCTCTTTTCTGTATGGTAATGCCAATTCTACTTCCTGTAGCATGTTATAACAACTCTTACTGATACTTCCAGTGACAAAATACTTTTACAGGATACTAGCAATTCAGACAATATGAAGAAGTTAGCAACCAAAAATTAAGAAAAAATGTGGTCAGCATCATGATTTAATTCCTCTTTATCATAATTTTTCATTAAAAATATTAATGCTTGCTCATTGTTCAACTATTTGTCATCACTATTAGATGCCCTATTACTTTGCAATGAGAAGGAAGGTGTCTATAAAAGAGATAAGGGAGATAGGTAGGGATGAAATCATAAGAGACTTTGGGTAAAGATTTTGGATTTTACCATGAAGACAATAAGGACCCTTTTGAGAGATTTTTAGGAGGTAAATGATAAGATTGAGTCCATACATCAAACAGGTTTTTACAATGACATTATGGAAACCAGTTTCAAGGGGATGAAGACTATAGGCAGAGACACTAGTTAAGAAATGCCAAATAATGGTGATGCTTTGTGAGGTGTTTGGTCAATAGATTCTATTCATGGTTGCCACCAAATGGGAATAGGATGGTTAATAGATAGGAAAGAAGAATGTAACATTAAAAATAGCCTGGGCCAATTACAGTTATTGAAATAAGAAAAAAAGAAGAAGGAACAGATTTGAAGAGAAAATAAATTTAATTTCAGACTTTTTTTGAGGTGATTGTAGGATGTTCAAGTGAAGATAACAGTAAGCATTTGGGACCTATGAGTCTGCAGTTTAGAAGAAAGTCCTGGGAGTCATCAATTATACAAGTGGTTGGAAGAGCAGGGGAGGGGAGGGAAGCAGAACAAGAGGGGAGAAATGGAGGGGAGGTGACAGGGAAGAGGAGAGGAGGGAAGCTAAGCAAGAGTTGTACACAAAGGAGACAGGGAAAGTAAGGAACATCACACATAAACACACACACTATATATATAATTTTATATATTATAATTAATAATTTTATAATAATATTATATATAGCGTGTGAGTATAATTACATGTATGTACATATGTGTATATGTATGTATATATAAAACATTTTACATTACATATAAATATAGTACATATAAGATCACTGTAATGGTTAATTTTATGTGTCAACTTAGCTAGGTGATGGTGCCAGTGGTTTGGTAAAACAGCAGTCTAGACATTTCTGTAAAAGTATTTTTTAAATGTGATTAACTTTTAAATCAGTCAACCTTAAATCAGAATATCCTCCATATCCTCATCTAATCATTTGAAGGCCTTGTCAGAAAAGGCTGAGATCTCCCTCTCACTCCGCACACAAAAAGAAGGGATTCTGCCTCCAGACTGCCTTCAAACTCAAGACTGCAACAATGACTTTCCCTGGGTCCCTAGCCTGTGGGCATGGCCTGCAGAGTTTTCATACTTGCCAGCACCCCCCACCACCATATTAGCCAATTCCTTAAAATAAATCTCTCTAACAATGTCCTATTATTTATGCATCTCTCCTATATATAGATTTCCTTTTATTTCTGTTTCTCTGGAGAAGCCTCACTAACATAATCACTTCATAGTCAAGTAACATATTTATGTATTAAACATATAACTATGCCAAAATATAAAAGGGTGGCTTTCTCTGCAAGATTATGGATAAATTCCACATTTTTCTTTATTCATTTCTGTATTCCATGATTTTTCACGGAAGAGCATATATTATTTTACTTCTATAATCAGAAACAAGCAATGAACTCTTAACTCAAAGTAAGAATTAGAAATTTTCATTACAACTCCCAAATAAATCTTTTATGGCAAATATTAAAATTTTCCCCAAATTGTATACATGTTGGAAATTGAAAACACTTTTAATATGGAGGCTTGTCTAATAAAAATGCAAAGAAGATAATAGACTCCTTTCACATACTTCAACTAACTTCTGTAATTTGCCGAAATATTAAACATTTAAAAAGGCCTTGGCCAAATGGATAGTATATTTCCCAGGGTACCAAAGTTTGCTCATACTCTGTAGAATGGTATAATGTATCTAAAAAAGAAAGCTAAAGCGAGAAAGGATTGGAGTTGATCAAAACAATAACAGACAAAAAAGAGGGTCATAAAATAGAAGTCTGGGATTAACCATCCAACTATTGTCCATTGAGAAGGGGCCAATATACCAAAATGTGACTTATCTGGTCCCGGGAGCACACAGAGCTCCTTTTTGATGATGGCATCATTAGGTTCACTAAGACCCATGGAGTAAACATTTGAATCATACCTTGATCACTTATTTCCATTTCATGCTCATCCAGCAGCATCCCAAAGGGAGTATGTCTTTGTATTATGGTGACAAAGAGAAAAGGTGGTGTTTGGAGAATAGAAGCGTCTGAGTTAGTGTTCTGGTTTATGTACTAATAAGTATCCCTGTGCTTGATTAACTCTAAGAAACAGATCTCTTCTTGGAGTCTTAGCAAACTGGGTTTCTGAACCTGCAAAGTCAGGCAGAACTTGGGCAACGGTGTATTCAGTGAGGCGAATTTGCTAATGCCACCCTATGGAAACTACCTGGATAGATAATTGGCCTGAAACAGTTGGCACATCTCTGTACTGCCAGGCAATGTAGGTTTTTCATTAATATTTTACACAATAATTATTCAAATGATATGATCCCTGAAAGTTAAAGTGGCTCATTAAACTATGCTTTACATATTATTCTGTGTCTTTTTACTTCTCTGCTCGGGCTGCATACAGTATTACTACTGCTACAGCTAGCATCACTTTACACTTAACTTTTAAAACTAGGTCACAGACAAGAGTACAAAAGAAAGAAAAGTCTATTGTAGATATCACTAAATGGAAAAAAATAATATTTTGATTTAGACAAGCATCCTAATACGAATAAAGAACTACTGCAAAACAAACTCAAAGAATCACACAGTCATTCATGCAACATAAAATGATGCAAACTTAGCAGAGTCTTTTTTCCCCCTTTTTTAAGCACTAAGGGAAATGAAACCAGGAAACTTCCTCTGGATCAAAAATCACTTTTACATGTTGTTTTTATTATTCTAAGAAGAGAAAACATTTAAAAGTTAAAGTATAGTTAGTTCCAAGGGAATATTCAGAAATAATACACTACCAGAGCTCTTTATTTTTTTTTTAATTTCATGGGTAACAAATTACATTCTAAATGGAAGGATCTATTTTCTAAGTACTCTACATAATGGTTGTAATTCCTCTATGGTTTTAAACATGAGAAATGGGTTTTGAACAGGAAATTTGGATTGCTGTTTCCAGGACTTATTGTACATTTTTTATATGAAACAAAAACTTTAGCTAAACTTGAGAAGTCTATGTAACCTACAGTAAATAGCATACCCTAGCAAAAAACAGTATAAAAAAAATCTAGGGGAAAAGGCCAAGAACAAGCACATAAACAAAGTGAATAAACATGTCACCAGAAGAATATAGAAGCTATCTAAAGCAGAATAACTTTCCTATGCTTATTACAAGGATGTCATCTTGGGAAATAAAATACAGTATCATAAATTTAAAGGTCACTGAATTTTTCAAGGTAACCCAAACATTGTAAGGACACACAATTAATTCTCCCAACATTTAGTGTATAACCAATAATTACAAAAGCCCCAGCTATGTCTCATGAAGTCTATATGTACTTATGTGCCCTGACCTTTAGGTACAGACCAACTTAATATAAGTAAATTAAATTATCCAATCTCCTTTGATAGATTTTAGGTTTAGTGTATACCGAAAGAAAAAAAATTGTTAAAAATTACATTTCATACAATTAAACGAATAATCTGCACTTGACCAAAATATATTTCACATTCTGGATCATCAGTGTAATCTAGAAAAGATAACAGACATTTGAAAATTATCACCATTGTTTTCTCTAGTCCTAAAGAACCACTCTTAAATTCAACCTCTAATCCTTTAAAAATCCCATGCCAAATTACGCTTTTGACTTTTTCAAACAATGTTTACAGCATTAACTAAAGGCTAATTATATTTAAAAAGTGAGTTTTTTAAAACAATTTTATTCATACCTATATCTCATTAAAAAAATCACCAATCAGAGTGCAGGTGATAAATATTATTGATGACATTTATTCATACAATATTCATCCTTTTCAAACCTCTTTTTCAAAGTCCCAAATAGGTCGTATAATCATTAGGTAACAAATTTGTGGAGATAAATGGATGTGACGAGTACTGAAAAAGTGTATATTAAAAAGCCTGTAGCCTCATAGGCAAGCTTCCTTTTTTTAATCTACTGGACGTGGGTGCATATGATATCAAGAAACGTGTTTTGTAACTGTAATAGGTTAATCAGCAGACTTAAAAAACTTGAAATTTTGAAAATTTAAATTTTGTATGCTTTAGGCAATTAACCATAAAGGGTTAATGTAAGATTTAAACATTCACTGAATCCTGATTATGAACCCGATGTTTTGAAATATGCCCTGTTCTTACAATAGCCCCGAAGAAGTGAGCTCTAGATAGTCCTATTTTAGATATGAGAAAACAGACTTGAAGAGGTTAAACGGTGGTTTTCAAAGTGTTGTCCCTGCACCAGCAGCATCATATGGAAATATTTGAGAAATGCAAACTCTCCGATGCTCCCCCAGACCTACTCAATCAGAGACTCCGGGGGTGTGGTCAGCAATCTATGTTTCCAGTCCTTCAGGTGATGCTGATGCAGGCTAAAATTTAGAGCAACCATGGGATTGCGGTACTTTGCCTACGGCTGCACATCAAATAATTGGTGAAACTAGAGGGAAACCAGGTCAACCTCCCTCTTCTAAAGCCCAAGCTTTAAGCCAGCACCTTATATATGGCCTTAGCTAAAGGTGACCCTTTTTGTTTCCAATCCATATTTCCTTCTAAACTGGATTACTTTTGAAAGAAAGCGTAATGAACATAATGGAAACTTTGATGTTACAGAATCTTACAATGCCTCAAGGTCAACATTCTGACAAATGTTCAACTGCCATGTAAAACACAGGAAACGTTCCCCATACATTGTCAAGATCTGAGATTGAAATATCTGATGCCTCCAGCTCCCAACTATTCATCTAAGGAAGATGAACAAAACCAAATAATAATGGTAATAAAAGCACAGAAATGAATAAGCTTAAAGAAGAAAGATTCCTCCACATAAGTGACTAGTCAACTACAGATTGAATTGGCTAGAACCAGGACTCAGCAGTTGGCCCTGATTAATTTCCCTTGCCCAAATCCCATGTGGCTTGCATGCCAAACGGAGTGGCTTCAACTCAACTCAACCAGAGTAGATTTTTAGCTCCTGCCAGGATCTTTCGGGTACCAGCCCTCAAGGTGTTCTCTTCTGTAGTCCTCTACTACTCCAAGCTTCCCTCGCTCAAGCAAATGATACCTTTCACTGGAGGAGGCACTTTCCCACATTGTCCCAAATTTTCTCCTCTAGTTCTTTTTTTTTTTTTAATTTTAGCTTTATTGAGGTATAATAGACAAATAAAATTGCCAGATATTTAAAACATACATTGTGGTGATTTGATATAAATATACATTGTGAAAGGATTCCCCTATCTGGTTAATTAACATATCCATCATCTCACATATTTATCATTTTTTCTTGCTGTTGTTGTTGGTAAGTACATTTAAATTCTACTCTTTTAGCAAATTTCAATTACACAGTACGGTGTTACCACCCATTTTCACCACGTTTTACATTAGACCCTGAGAACTTATTAATTGGGGGAAATAGAGAGAGCCTGGTAAAAGGGTATAAACTTTCCTCCTCCAGTTTTGAAGCCGCATTGCTGGAAGTTTTTCTCAAGCATCCCAGCTGGTTGCATCTGAACTGGCTTTACCAATTAAATTCCTGCTACCTCCTTGTCATATGTGGATAATCCTTAGTCTCACTAAGGAGTTTGTGGGTTTCTTCTTCATTTAGTCACCAAATGACCTTATCCATTCTCCTGCCTTGACTAACATATTGATGCTGATGAATTTCCTATAGCTATCTCCGGCCTGAAACTCTCCTAATTTCCTTCTGAAATTGCATGAGGATATTACCTTCTCACTCAGAGACTCTATCTTCTTTATATCTCCTTTATCTTAGGAAAATGGCATCAACTTCCTCAGTTTCCAAGGCTAGAAATTGTCGTATCTGGACTCTGCATTTGCCTTCCACTCCTCATTGACTACAATCACCCTGAAAGACTTTCTTGACATACCTGCATCATTCTTACCATTTCCGCTATCACTTTCCTGCCTTCTAATTCTCCTCCACTGCACCCTTCCAACAGGTCCTCTGCCTCCAATACATCCTCCACATTGACACCAGTCTTTCATTTTCTAAAACATGACTTTTAGTCTATTACTTCCTATAGTCTAAAAGCTTTGATGACTCCTATTATAGAATAAAGTTCTAAGTTCTTAGCATGGCTCTACAAAGTCCCATTTTGCTTACACATTGCCATGAACGCTAGCTGTTGTCACATCCCAAACACAGCACATGTCTTTGATTTTATGTCTTATCATTCATAAGACAAAAAATACCCTTCCCTTACTCATCCTTCAGGATGTACTTCAAAAGCTACCTCTTTAAAGAAACTTTCCTTGATCTTTTTTTACTTCTCAACCAGACTATAAGTTTCTTAGACATCCTAGGAAATTTAATATAAGCTATTGAACAAACACATTACCTTGCATGGCAAAAGGGATTTTGCAGATGTAATGAAGACTATACATCCTAAGATAGGGAGAATACACTGGATTATCCAGATGGACCCAATCTAATCATAGCAACCCTTAAAAGCATAGAACTTCCTCTGATCTGTATCAGAGAGACGCAGCAGAAGTCAGAGAGGTTGTAATTGTGAGAGAGACTTGGCCAGCCCATGCTGGATGGGGCAACTAGAAAGGCAAGAGAAGGAATAAAGGCAACCTTTAGGAGCAAAGACTGGTCTCTGATTGACAGCCAGGAAAATAACAGGGATCTCATTCCTAGAACCACAACCACAAGGAACTGAATTTGGCCAACACCCTGAATGAGACTGGAAGTGGATTTTTCTCTAGAACCTTCAGTAAGGGACACAGCCCTAACCAACACCTTCATTCCAGCTCATGGGACCCCAAGCAAAGGACCTAGCTGAGCCCACTCAGACTTCTGACCTGCATAACAAGGAAATAAGTTTGTGTTGTTTTAAACTTCTAAATTTGTGCTAATTTAAGGCAGCAACAGGAAATGAATCTAACAAATTTAAAGCAAGAGTTTTTGTCAAGTATCTGGGAGTATCTAAACAATTAGTCTTTGAAAGTCACTTGTCCACTCGGAAAATCTGACTAAATTTAAATAAGTAAAAATAATTTTTAAATGGTTTGTAAATATAGTCCCAAGATTCTTGCCTACTCTGAACATACTTGAGAAATGTGATATAAACCTCTCAGCAATTACCAGAGGATAGTTTTTGGGTGGAGGATATTTATACCAGAATTTTTGGGCATCACGTCCTCTCGGTAATTCTAATACACCCCGTTTCCAAATCCTGTTCCAAACCTCCTCTGGTCCAGCTAGTTAAGAAACACTGGTTTGGAAATGTCAAGGACCAACCCTACACTCTAATGACATTGGCTTATAAAAGCTTAAACCAATCTTAATCTTCTGAAAACTGGATATTAAACTGCCTCTAAAAGATCCAATTTTCACAAGAAATAACTAACCATGTCTATATCAGGTTAATATCAATAAAAACAATGCACCGATCATAGAAATTATTTATTGAACATTTACTCTGAGCCAGGAAATGTTCACTATGGCATAGCTCACTTAATTCTTTCAAAGAATCTACAGGATAGTCTCTGTAATTCTCCATTGTTCAGACAAAAACACTGAGGAAAACAAGTAAACTAACTTGTCCTGTGTCTCACACCTAGCAAGTGGCACAGGTCATAATTAACCTAGAGGCCTAATATTCTCAACATCCAATCCATTTGGAACTATAACAGCATCTAACATCCACCGAAACCCTCTCATATTTTATGTAGACCATACGTACATTTTTCAGGACAAACCTTTAGATTTTTAGGACTAAATGCAAGAAGCAGCAGCCAATCAGGAAATATCCAAACTATGTGTGGGCCAACAGTGTGAATGCACAATCAGAGCCCATGGTTAGTCAGCAGGGGACACCATTGCAGAGGGACTGCCAACTGCAGCCTGGTGTCCCTCACTAGTGGGCAATTTTAGTAGTGTGGAGCATACAGGGATCTGGGGAAAGTAGTTTCCCTACCACTGGGCCAACAGATCCTCCCAGTAACTGCAAGAGTAAGGCCAAAACTTACACTTGTTTTATAGTTTCTTTATTTCAGGGGATTCTTTGAATCTAAAATTTCATATGCTTGGTTTCAATCCACCATGTTCTTTCAGTTAAATTTCAGCTGCTTTCAGTTAGCAGGCTAAGGAAATATGCCAAAATATACCCAAATGCAGTCACCATTGTACTGCATGCTATCTCTGTTCCAACTACTGGGAGTTGAAAGAATGAGGGATGTGAGGGTTTCTCAACCATCAAGATCAGTTTGGCAAATGCTAGGCAGCCAAATGTCTCATCTGGGATAGTAGGGAAGAATCCATGGCACACTGATTCAGCTGAGAATAACATAACTTTTTATGTTCTATAATTAAAATTTATTGCACCAGAACCCATTGCCTCTACAGTGCTAAGAGATTACTGCCATCATAACAGTATAAGCTCCTTCAGATAGTTTGCGTGCTGCATTCTGTGCTACTTATGTAGTTCACAAATTCATTGACTACCTCTTTCCCATCTTATTAGGAACATAGTTAGATTTACTCCTTCCTCATCAGGAGGAACAAACCACTAATCCATCTTATTTAACCGTCTCTTCCTAAAAATAAGCAAACAAAACAAACAATTGACTTCATGGTTTATGAAGGAATTCCATTTACTTTTCCTGAACCCTTTTCAGATGATCAGTTTACTAAGCTCTTAGCCAAAAGAAACAATCCTGGCATCCACAATATTTATTAAAGTGAAAACAAATTAATAGCCTCGTGTAAGCAATGTAATTTGAGGGTATTCAGATCTAAATCGATATGGCACATCCCCTGGGAGGCCTATGCATGAACAGCCTATACTTTAGTAATTCCAATAAATTTTTAAATAAGATTATGTACATGAAAATAAATTTTTCAGGGACAAAAAATGGTAATAAGGAAGATATTACTTTTTACTTAGAGCAATGCATAATGTTTGAAAGTTGATTAATTCTCTGACTACTAAATTAATTACATTGAAGCTAAATTAACTTCAAAATTCATTTTCAAAATTAGTTTAAGTAAATAGATTTATTTTGAACTAAACGTAAACATTTTAGGATATAATGATATTAGCAAAAGGATCTTATACCTTTCATCTTAACTTTTCTTTTTTTAATATATATAGAAAATATCTCTTCTAGGTTTTTTTTAAGACATTACCTCTCCAGTTGAACTCTTTGAGTCAACAAGAAAAAAACAAGACTTTTTTTCAGGGAAGAACAAGAGAAAAAGAGAAGACACACCAAAAAAAAAGTTCACTACCACACAATGTTTTGTTTATAAGATCTTTATGACTATAAATGGCAGGAAAAAAAAGACTGGCTTTTGTTTTTTGTTTCATCTGGTAAATTTTCATATTTGAACACTACTTTTTTGTAATAGACGATAATATCTTTATTCAGACTTCCAATTTTTTGCACTAGCATTCATTTACTTTAGAATGTAACATTATCTGAGCAGCCCAAGAGATACCACAATATGGTTTTGCCTGGCTTATGGGAAACTGTTTAGATCAGGATGTGTGTCTGCACATTTTACTTATTAATTTGAACTGGATTATTCAAGTATGGTTCCTTTTGTGTGGTACTTCAGGGAAAAACAAATAATTGGAACAAAATGTACAAACAATGCAAAATAACAAATTACTATTCAAGTAGCCATAAATGTCATAGCAACACTTCTGTGGTGAAAATGCTACATTGTTTTGATTTTTATTACAACTGACAAGTACACTACACTACCTAAATGGCAAAATTTTTCCTCATCACCATATTCTTTACTCATGAGGGTTTAAATAAATCTGATGTTCCATTTTTAACCTAAGAAGGTCACATAAAAACTTCATTGCTTAATGAACCATCTTTTTTACCTTACGTATCATATACTGTCCGGTATAACACAGAGTCATGGATTCGTCTACATTTCTGAAAGAAGTATTTGAACACCTTTAATGTCAGGAAGACTGTCTTACACTTATAGTCTTCACTAGTACCTAGAACAGTGCTTTGCACAGAGCAGACACTATGAAAAGATGTACTGAAGTTATCAACGTGTTCCAAAGTTACATAAACTGTAATTGCTGTTTTCAAAACAATGGAAAGCACAATAGTAAATTTTTGGTTGAGTTTTATTGCAGTTTTAGAGACAGCAGTTAGTTGCTGTTAGATCATGCCATCGCTCACGATCTTGATGGTATTACAAACAAGTAATACTAGTTATTGCCCAGAACAATCCTGTTTTCTCAGGAAAACCGCAATTTTTCTCAATGATCTCACACAGAACTGTATTCGCAAGTTTGTCAGATCTCTAAAACAACTCCCACACTCCACAAGAGGGATAACTGCGAAAAAATTCTACTTCTATCGGCTATTCCTCCTCCTTAATAGTCTCTGCATACCCTCACTATTTCCACAGCACGTGCCAGCTTCACTCATTGCATCCAGGCCCAGGTTGTTTGCTCCGCCAGTTGGTCATTTGGTCAATATTTTAAATTTAACAGAAAGTGCAAATGTTTCCCATATTAGCATTTTCCTGTTTCACAACTCACATAAGATAAGGTGTAACAAGAGTTGCCATCAAAAGAGAATCATTCATTATCCTTCAAAAATAAAATTACTATGGGTTAGTTTTACCACAAATGTATAGCCATCTCAGCAGACAACAAGATTTTGTGGGTTAAATGTTATTTGTGAAAACATGTAGTCTTTGGTTCAATACAAACTATCCAATACAAATTTATTCTGAAGGTGACAGAATTAAAATTCTGCAATAAAAGATTATCGTAAGGGTAAGATTTTTAGGAAACGGCTCTAAAGGTGAGAGAAAGAAACTCAACATCAATTTTGATTTTGAAAAGAAAATTAGCAAGACATAGCAAATTCCTTCTACTTGTGGTTTGAAGGGAAAAATGTGCTAGCTCAACAGGACAAGACTCCTTGGTTGACACGCCAACATTCCAATATAAAATATATTTAGCTTTACATTCAAATGTTAGACATGATTCTCAAATAGAAGATATAGTTACAGATCTTTTAATATCTATATCTGTATATATCACAGATGGCTTCAACCAAATTCAACACCACAAAAATAGTTCTTGGAAATTCTATCTTATGCTCACCAAACAGGCACAAAATATTACACGTTTTGAAAAATAAACACATTTCAACTCTATCTTTTCTGTATTATTTTTACATGAATATTATTTGTATGCTCATTAAAATTATCATTCTTCTTGTAATTAAACTTAGAAAAAGGAAAACAAGGGGAATAAAGGACAGAAAAGTATTGTACAATTATTATTAACGAATACAAACATTTGCCAGCAAAAGCAATAGGAAAATTTAAAAAAAAATACTTTCCATTTATTAATAACAATGTGTGTGCGTGTGAGGAAAAGGAAAATGTGCAGAGGGCAGCATCTCCCATGGGTGTTCCTTAACTCACCCATGCCCAAAGAGAGATGCTTCACCTAAAATAAGGCAAAAAAGATGGAGACTGATAATCCTACAATAAAGAAAGCTGTTCTGCCTCTGTTTACCAAATTTGTGGACTGTAGAACTCTGCATTACACCCTCAGCCCTGCATGCCATTGCCTTGGGCATACACATATTTTCTTAAATAAAGAAATTAATGTGATACAAACCTAGGACCAGAAATATCTTTTATAATGATGTATTGCTGAGGCATAAACTCACATAGTAATCCAGGCGACAAAAATACATTTGGGAATCAGAGAACTCTTAATACTGTTTATTAAATATTCATCCACAGAATCTTGTTTTGCCCTTGTGAATAAAGACACATCTTAACTTGCATGGTTTTAAAAGTGTGATCGGTAATGGCAAGTTCATATAGGGCTTTGTCTATACTGATTTATCTTTTGGGAATAGAGGGGCAGTATACCACATTTATTTCTTGGGAACAGTGGGATGATGGGAGAGAGAAAAGAAATATAGTCCATAATACCAGACCATGAAAGATCTCTACTGGTATCAAACTGTGATACTACACATCGCATCAATTTACACAGGAGACTTTGAGACTGTAATAGATCCTTCTGTGCTTCAGTTACCACCAACCAAGAATCTGATTAGAATAAGAAGACAAAATTGCCCAGTAGGTTTGCAGTTTTTTTGAATCATTTGGTCTATCATTAATTTTGACAAATTGGGACATTATTTCCATCGAAGTTTCTGTTTATCCTGGAGAACAATTCAGTACCTCATTAAGAAAATTCCTTTGCTCTTAACTTGAATATTTCAAGGAACAGTTCCCCTACCACAAACCCCAGCAATCACTTCCGTGCCTGTACATTCTTTTCTTCAGATTATTGTTCCATGAAGCAACTTTGTCAGGAAACTGGAAAATTGCCTTCTTCATTTATATTTCCTTAGATGTATTTGTAGTCTTATGATTATATCTCTCTTCATTCCCATGGGATAGCAGCAAAATGCTAGCGGTCTAAGGATACAGGAAATTGAAATTTTGTCACCTGCAGAGGACCAAAAATGTGTTTGGTTTTTTCCCCTTCAATGTTAAGAAAGGATCTCTTGTGCATGAAAGAAAATCACCTTCCCTTCAGTAAGACACATCTGGAAATATTCTTAACTATAGTCTTGCAGAATGACTAAGAAAGCTGATACCAATGTTTTTGTGATTTATTACAAGAATGCAGTAGAGTCTTTAAAGGATGTTTTCTTTTACTTAGCTATTTGCTTGGGAATCATGATGCAACTGATAGCCAGAAACAAAGATTTTTCTTCACTGAAGGGCATTTTGCTCCGGATATCTACAAACTGCATCAAAATGGAGTTGAAACCAAATAACCCAGTGGGCTCTTCAGACTTCCAGAAATGCCTTTTAGCTTGTTTTAAAAGCCAAATGGGCTACAAATTTTCTTCAAGTGGTCTACAATAGAACTCATCTTGTTATTCATCAGATCTTCAACAGATGATCTCCTAAGATCTCATGCTGTGCAGGCAGAAAATTCGACTACAGCAGAGTAACCAATTTGCCTGAGAATTGAGACTAATAGCAGAATCTCTCTGTCTATTCTTGTCTTAAAAGGTTGTTAGACTCCCGATGGGGAGAAAAGTTTCCCTGCTGATAGAGTTGTAGCATATCAAAAATGAATGATGAGTACAAAGAAAGATTATTTTGTTCAATGAGACATTTCTTACTCCCCTGCTCAGGCGACAGCTTTTCTGGCTAATTACCCAATTACCACTGATAGAAGGTATGTGGGGAGAATTATGGACATGAGGAAAGGGAACATGTGGAGCCAACAAGACTTGATAAGACTTTATTCCTATTTCAGTAACGTACCAGAAGAACCAGAGCACTGAAGAAAATGATAACAATACATATTGCAAGATATTCAGTAATAAGATTATTACCAAATTTTATAGAGTATGTGACTGCAAAACTGGGAGACCTTAAAGATAGAAAAAAGCCAAGGTCTGCGTTACAACTGAAAAAGAAAAAAACAGGTATCCAAAATGTTGACAATATCATCCAATGCAATAGCTAAATAGATATTGGAACGAATTTAATGAGTGGTTTAAAATTTTATTGTCTTTTCTTTATATAATGGCATCATGTCTTAGATACACAGAGCAATTATCACCTTCCCCAACAAATGGTCTACTATTAAGAAATCTTACACTGTAATCCATAATTTAAGGCATTATCCAAAGGTACCAACAAAACTATAATTGATTTTGATTGTTAAAATCCTCACACTAAAATTCAGGATAAAATAAACATAAGAAAATTGAGCCTTATATAACACTGAAGCAGGAAGGGAATTATGCACTCAAGCACAAGATAAAAAGAGAAAAAAAATACACTTGGTACATCACAGCTGTCTTCCATTACATATAATTATCCATTCTCAGTCTGAGCCAGGGAACAAAAGCTTAGAAAGAACAATGGGTATGTAGATGTCAAAAGGTAATACTCCTCTTCAACTACGTAGCCTTTTTTTTTCTTCAAAGAAGTGTAGGTAGAACAAAAACAACCTGTTTCTGTATTATAAACTTCGTTTTATTTTGCAAGGTTGCATAAAATAATGTTAAACACATTGAGCAAGAATGAATTTTGGCAATAAAAAGTAACTTATAAAGGTTTCTGTTTTAGAGTAAAATGATGAAAAATTTATTTAAAATAAACCTTATTTATTTTAAATAAAATTTAAAGTTAGGAATCAACTACAAATAAGCATTATAGTTTTTTTTTTTTTTAAAGAAACCCTTCTGTTCCAACAAATGATTCAATGATATTGGAATTTATTTATCCCATTCAAATCATTGAAACTTTTAAAATCAAAGTTACAATCTCAATATTTTTAGAGCTAAAAAAATGAGTTCATCTGCCTCTTTAATTGTTCAACTTAACCCAGTAATTAAACTTGTATATATTTTTGAGTTGACTCTCTCTATTTAAATCAGCATTTTTGCGTGTGATAAAGATTTCAAAAATGTATATTTGCTTTCTATCCACAATTAATAAGCTTTAAACAAGAAAGTTCGTGTTTCATGTCTGCTACAGCTAAGCAATGTAATGAGGAATAATTTCAATATATAGGTCACCAATACTTGGTCATCCTTTCAAACATTAAGATGCTTTCTACAGCTATTTAAAATAAAATGATACCATGGCAACTGAAAACAAAAAGAACTTTGTGTTCATAAATTTAAAGCAAAGAAAAATGTTATTTTTGGATGAGTATCATTTTAATTCATTATATGCACCACTTAGTTCTTCTTTCTCATCTGCCCCAACTCCGTCTTCCACCTTTGCTTCTGTTGGGGTTTTTTCACTTGATTTTTCTTAGGGGCCCTGGCCAACTCCATCTATCTGCCTGCAAATGCTAGAACACTGTAATGAAAACAAGTCAGCAGTAAGTCCAGAGGTTCCTGATATTAGGGTTTGTTCTGATGCTCAATGATGCCTTTGTGGTCTCAGGCTCTCATTTTTAGCTCTCCATTTAAGTGTGTTTGCCATGTTTCTCTCTTGTGATCCAAAGATGACTTCTGTACACGCAAGCATCTCTTCTCACACAACGTCTTCAGAAGGAGAGAAGCAGTTGGGAGTAAAAGGCTTTCTCTGGTTCTCCCTTAGAGGGAGGAAATGTTTCCCAGGAACACCAATGCAAACTTCCTTTTGTAAATCTCTAGAGTGTGGCTGAGCCATCATCAATGACAAGGGGGAAAGGGACTGCCAAAACTGGCTGAGCCAATCAGGACTCACCCTCTTGGGCTGGGCATATGGCTTCCCAGTCAACATCAAGACACTGTCAGCAGGAAAAACCACTGGGCAGAGTAGAGTGAGAATGATCCCAAGCAAGTATGTCTATCAATCTTGGGCCCTGGGCCTCCACTTACTAGCAACACGACACCGAGGAAGTTTCTTTTCCTTTCTGAACCTCAGTTTCTACACTTGTAAATAGGAATAAAAATAACAGCACATGCCCCATACGATATTTTAAAGGTTAAGTGACATAATATGTGTAAGGCACTAGGAATGACTCCTGGAACACAGAAAGCACCTAATAAATGACATTTTTGTTAGCTTTATGGTGCTATCAAAAATATGAGATACTGCATGGCCTGTATTAAGAAAAGCTGCATTTCATTGTTTTCTTCTAAGAGTAACCTTCTGAAAGGAAGGAAAAAAAGTCATGTAAAGATACTGGTGCCCAAGTGGGTGTGAACGCTGGGAGAAGGAGGTGAGGAGAGCATGTAAAAGTCGGTGGCATAAGCTTGTTTTACTTTTGTGACATTAGATAGGATTCCAAACCTCAGAGAGTTAATGGTTATGAAAATTTATATTTTTCATGTGAGTCACAGTTTCATTTTTATTATATAAATTAAAATACAATGAGATTTAGATTTTCACCTTTTCTTACAATTTATTACATTTCCTTTTTTTAAAAAAAGGAGCATTCCATCTCCTTAGCTCTAATTTCGTATGATATTACTTGATTTCACTGAAGTATGATATTTTTTCATTCACAGCACTACTGTTTTGACAAAATTATACATATTTCACTATGCATCTGATTTTTAAAAAGTTGCTACTTTTGCGCTATTTTTCTCCTTTGAAATAATGAGCCTTATTTTTTCTAATTTTATTTTTTAAATGTGTGAAAGGAAAGCAAGTTAAGTTTGGGAATCTACTGTTCTTTCAGAAAGGTAAGAATTAGAAAAAGGCATTCTGTGTGTTATACGCTTTTATAGCAAAAAGGAATGGATTTAAAAAAAAGTAACTAGGGCTGGCCCTGGTGGCCTAGTGATGAAGTTCGGGGTGCTCTCCTTTGGCACTTCAGTTTCGGTTCCTGGGTGTGGACCTACACCACTTGTCTGCCAGTGGCCATGCTGTGGTGGTAGCTCACATACAAAAAGAGGAAGATTGGGAGCAGATGTTAGCTCAGGGCAAATCTTCCTCAGGAGAAAAAAAAAAGCTGCTACTTAAAACTTTGAATCTGAAATAGAACTATTTAAGAATTTCTGCATCTATCTACCTGAAAGTGGAATAAATCCATCTGTTGCCATAACATCATGCTCCTGATGCTCAGTTGTATTAAAAACAGAATAAGAATGAATGAAAACCATCTCCTTTTGCTTTAAATTCATGACCCATCAATTTTGGACGTGAGCTTTTCTTTGTCACTTGCTATTTTATGAAAAATATGAGACAATGGTTGAGTCTAGTCTCTCTGGACTATATTTTATTGCAACTATTTTATAAAATGTGAACATAACTTGCCTAATATTTTACTGTTTTCTGAGACTTGTGACTACATATACCCCAGCCTAGGGAATTTTCTGACTTTTAACAAATATGCTTTTCTATGCCTTCTTGTCCTGACCAACCCCCCCCTCCCCATACCATCCCCCTCCAAACCTGACTGATGTTACAGTAAGGAGAATCACTGGGGCGGGGCAGCGGGCAGGGGACGACGACACAGACAACCTTCCCAGAACTGCCTGTGTGCTTTGATAAGGAAGTGACTGCAAACTCTGCTGAGCTGGGGGGAAGGCACAATGTCTGGTTTGATAAATCTTGTCTGGACTTTCCAACCCTGCTCTTGTTTCAACTTCCTCTGCTGCAATCTGAATCTATTCTGGAATTCTAGAGGACTGTAAAAGGACAAAAGAAATTTCTTTTATTGTTATAAGGTTTATGACCTTCTGTTTGATGTTTGACAGTTGAGAAAGATTATTTTCTCCTCCTAACAATCAGTAACTGCCTTTGAGACCCCAACATTATGTAAAACAAACACACTGAAGGACACATTCTACTTAGTTAGAAGGCCAAAATTAAATACAGCATTTGGGGGTGAGGTGGGGGAGTGACTGGGCATTTAAAAGCAGGCTGGGTTTCCAGCCTGTAATACTCATTATCAGTAAGCCCCCCGGACGAATCAAGGCATTTGTCCTTCCAAAAGTCTTGTTTAATTCATTAGCCCAAGTACAAGGTCTCAGAAATTCCCAGGATATTGCTAATTCTACCAATAACTGTTTCTCACTTCTGAAACTAAGCGTAGAAGTGTTTAAAATGTGAAGTATTGAGGGATGCTTTGAGAGAATGTGTCATTTTAAGACTTACAAATTGTAATTTGAGATTTATTTTTGAATTAGGAAAAAATAATATGGAAAATCTGTTTCTATTTCCAAGCTCAGGAGAAACAGATCCATTTGGTTGCAGAGAAGAAAAAAGCCTGGACTGGATAAGACTGACCTGATAATGTTCTTTCTTTTCTTTTCTTTTCTTTTATGGAATAAATTTTACGAATACTAACATCCTATTATATTTACCGAAAATTCTTTCCCCTCACCAAAACAGTCAAAGGGGAAATATTGAAAACTCTCCTTTATATAGCAAAGGGCTATGCTGAAGTCCCTAAATCAGTCAGCCTCTATCTATTTCCTCCTGCTCCCCCTCCTTTCGCTCAGAGGAACTCAGGTAGCTCTGTCAGTGGAAGAGGGATTTATGTGCCACTGCACTTAGATCTCCCTCTGGAGATATCCAGTTTTGCCCTATCTCTTCCTTCCAAAGGAAAATAGATGAGCTGGCTAAACTGTTAGATCATACCTCTGGATTCTCCACAGGTTTCTGTTCATGAATTGAAACTCTAGCTGAAACAACATCAAAGACATGAATTCCAGTTTTTTCCCAGAGTGATAGTCTATGCAAGTGTTTTATTACTTGTCAGATGCTTGGGACTAAGGAAATCTCTTCTTACACTTGAGTAAATTAAAAATAGGATATCAATTTGGAAACTATTCCTACAAAATAGATAGTTCTAATATTTGAGTCATGCAAAGGGTCCGATACAAAATTAAACTAAAGGAATATTTCTTCAAAGATCTAAACTTACTATCATGTATATTCCTGAGAGAGGATTAGGGATTTTTCGTAAATGATCTTTAAGGAAGAAGAGAAAAGTTGAAGGGTTAATAAATACCCTTTTGTTTTTGTGTGTTCATTTGTTGGGTTTCAGATGACTTTTATGGGCTGAAACTTATGCTGGATATTTTATGTGTCAATTGTCTCACTGACTATATAATCAACACCGTGATAATACAGATATTTTTATTTTAGTTTTGCAGATGAGGAAACCAAGCCTTTGGAAATCAAATAACTTATCTAAGGTACTATAGCTTACATTCAAACCCAATTTATCAGTTTCTGTAACCCAAACTCCATTATATCTCATGCTTCTTTGGAAATGTAGAGAGAGAATGATCTCTCAGACATACGACTTCCATTACTAACTTTACAGCACTAGCAGTAAGTGTACTCTATGTTTTCAAAGGGATGTTCTAAAGGAAAAAAGAGTTAAAATACTAAGTCAGATTAGGTACTAAAATATATTCAATCACTGTATCGACTCGCAGCAATTTTAAGAAAAATTACTTATACCTCCTATAAATATACACTTAGCAATTACCTAGCACACAGTAGGCACTAAATAAATGTTTACTGGGTCATTGCTTGTTAAAATACACCTGTTTCTTCTCGTTAATACACTGACTAATTTTATGTCCATAAAACTCTGTGATGTGAAAGATGGTTAGGTATTTAAAAGAACTTTCTCTCAAATTTGCAAGCCTTTAATATCTTTTTAAAAGCTAGCTTAAAACTAAAATATTATGTCATAAAACTTTATTTCATAATATGCAAGGAAACTAACATTTGACTTTCAAATATTTGTGTCACACATAATAACGTGTATTATAATAATATAAAATATATAGTTTTAATATGTGGTATAAACAACTAATACTATAGAGGCTAGGGCATGGGGCAAAGAAATCTTTGAAAAACCTACGACATAAATTTTCAAGTATTCCATATTTCCTGGTTTATTTTGTTTTGTTACAAATTATATCACATGATATAGCTCAAAAAAATTTAATTAGAAAAAATTGAAGTATAGTTTCACAATAGTTACCTCAACGAAGTACCCTTATTTTATTGAAATTTACCTTAGACCAAATAAATAATTCTACACCCACCTGCTTTACTTCAGAATGAACAAATTTTGACTCTGATAACAGATTACAGCTTCCATATATATTAAAAAATAGGAATTTAAAATGTCTGAGGTGTGTAGAACTGCACTAAGTCCTAAAACAAAGTAGCCTAAATCTCCAGAAAAGTCATGTGAAAATGAGAAAATGACAAAACTTGGAAACGAAAAGTTTCACTTTAAAGTTTTAAAAACAGAGTAAGTTGAGTCTTCAATCTGCAGACAAATGGTCTTTGCAGTAATTTCAGAGTTATTATGAAGTGATTCATTTAAATAATAAATGGATTAGGAATGATCCGAAAGGGGAAAAAAAGATAATCACAACGAATCAGTGTGGGTTACACTAAAAATAAGTCACGCCACCTTCCAGGATTTCTGGACCGGTAGATCAGGAAAATGTGATAGAAATCAAACAACATGCTAGTTGTATGAAAAATACTGGGAGAGAAAATTAGTAATCTTGAAAGCAAAAGCAAACTAAACACAATTAAAATAAAGTGAAGAAATAAACCATAAGGGCCCTAGGATTGTGAAGTCATATAAATGAGATATACAATGGTGAGTTGAAAAAAAAATCAAATCTAATAGCTAAAGTGACTGGGTTTCACTGATTACTAACTTACAATAAGGACAGAAAAAATCAAAATGCATGTACTCAGCATAGCTTATGGAAATATTTGCAAAACGGCCGCCAGTCCAAAGAGACTAAAGAAAGGGGTATGTTACCAATTGAAAAACTATCAGAATTCAGGCCAAGTCTTCTGGCAGTCTCCAAACATCAGAACATTCAGACAATTTGGTTTTAGGAAGACAAAACGTTACAGAGAATCATGAAAATCTGTCCCACATGGAGATTAAAAGAGGAATCAAAGTGGAAAACATCAAGCGCTCACCTGTCAAATGTTAGGAACTCACAACTCAGAGGAGAAAGAGGAGCTATTAATAAACGCTTCACATACATAATCTTTGCAATTTAAACTCGACTTTTCTTTAGTGACAGACTTTGTTACCTGAAATCAATCACATTCACCAAAAGAACAATACATTAACATGCTAAATATAGACCAGAGCATAGTTTATAAAGATATACCCATCAAGAATTCAGCATTGGCATACAAGACTTATTCACATTATAAGCACAGTAAAAAGACTGGAGAGCACAAAGTGCCAGGAATGAAAAGAAATGCTTAATCAAAACTGAAAAAACAACAAAAAAATAATAGCAAATTCCAAGGATGAGAGATATTATTTCTGGAGAGCACAAGACTCACTACTTCCATTTTTTGAAAAGTATCATTTGAGGCTGGCTTGGTGGCGCAGCAGTTAAGTGCACACGTTCCACTTTGGCGGCCCAGGGTTTGCTGGTTTGGATCCTGGGTGCGGACATGGTACCGCTTGGCATGCCATGCTGTGGTAGGCGTCCCACATATAAAGTAGAGGAAGATGGGCATGGATGTTGGCTCAGGGCCAGTCTTCCTCAGCAAAAAGAGGAGGATTGGTGGCAGATCTTAGCTCAGGGCTAATCTTCCTCACACACGCACACACAAAAAATAGAAAAATATCATCTAAATAAGTTAAGTGGTAATATATGTAAAGTTTTCAATAATAAAGATATATTTCATATCATTCAAAATAGGTCTATATCGTGTAACGGCACATAAAGTAGTACAAGGAGTGGACCACAAATCTACTTTTAGACATAGAAGCTGAAGAACCTATATCAGCTTAGTTATAATTGTCTTATTCTCATGAGGACCAAGTTATCTGATTGTATGAAGGGTTTGCTATGCCTATGCAGATGTTATATGGTCTATTGCTAAGTTCAGATAATCAAGTATCAACAGGCCTAATAATAGTAGTAAGGAAACTAGCATTTGGCTTTCAAATACTTGTGTTACACACATAATGTATTCCAATGTATACAATCAATGACATTAGAATAGTAAGCTCATTTGAACCAATGTGAGAAAAACAAAAAAAAGTATTAAAAAATACATGAAAATTCCACATTTAAAATGAATAGTAAGTCAAGAAATAAGCCAATCACTAATACAAACGCCTGTTTACCTCCATTTAAGATCAATATGGAAAACATGGTAAAGAACCTACTAGAGTGTAGTCTTAAGGTACATGTACTGTGAAAGCTCTGCTGTGTTACATTTAGTTTACGTTTGGTCAAACCACAGTAATAGATACATGAAGACTCTGAACCAAAGAATTAACTTTAAAATCCCATCACTCTCTGTTTTCTGTTTGAACTTTTGAGCAACTTTATCCATAGTTTATAACATCCATTATAAAATAAACTTTGAGATTGACTTGGTGTGATTGCATCACTTTATAGAGTCCACTTAATTCCACCACGTGGTGTCCATGCCAATCCCTGCACCTCCAGTAGGACCTAAGCTCCATGAGGACAAGGATTTTGTCCATTTGATTCACTGTTGGATCCAAGGGCAGCAACAGCGTCTGGCACATAGTAGCCACTAAATACAACTTACTGAATGAACGAATGAATGAACGCAAATGGTAAATACAAAAGTAATTGATGGTACGAACATATTATAATACTAGTCAATAATTTGGGGTATATTTATATTCTATACATTTTAAAGTACAACAAATGTAAAAGAACAGAGGAAAGAAATTGTTGCAGAGAATTTTAAGACTTCAAAGAATACATCTATTGAGAATAAGAAATATTAGTGTAAACCTAAAATTTCCATGTGAAAAAAAATGATGGAGAAAGATAGAATAACAAAGTAAAGTCAGTGAAAATTATGCTATTCATTAGAAGAATTCACTGATATGAAATACTAAAAAGCATGAAAATATCACTAAAATGAACTTAAATAAAATTTAAAAACTAAATAGTACATTGGCTTAGGCAAATTTGAAAAAGAAAAAAATAAAATTCACATTCAAAGGTTTCATTAAGGGCTTAATAAAAATAATATTGGTATATTTTAAAAAACAGTTTAGATCTAACTTTTTAAATATTTGAAGGTAAAATGAGGATTTTTGCACACTTCTAACTAGATTCTTAATTTCAGACCATTCCTAAATGATATCTATTAACAAGGTTAAAAATTGTCTGAACACAAAGTAAAACTACCTGCTTTTCATTGAAACAGTGGAATATTAAAACAGCCTCTAAAAGTAATATATTCATAGAGGAACCTCTACTATGTACCATGCTTAAAAAACAAAAAGCAAGGTGAAAAAGTGTGTATAAAAAGGTAAAATTTGGGGCTGGCCTGGTGGCATAGTGGTTAAGTTCACACATTCTGCTTCAGCAGCCCAGGGTTCACGGGTTCAGATCCTGGGCATGGACCTATGTACTGCTCATCAACCCACGCTGTGGTGGTGTCCCACATGTAAAATAGAGGAAGATAGGCACACATGTTAGCTCAGGGTGAATCTTCCCCATGAAAAAAAACAACGGTAAAATCTGTATAAAATTATCTGAATACTTTTTAAATTTTGAATCAGATTGAAAAATTTACATCTATTCAAAACTAAAAATGCATTTCAACAAGGATCTCCAAATTAGGAATATAGCCTATATTTGTACAGGCTTCTGGCTTCTGACAGACTCTTGAATCACATATCTGTTGAATGACATATTTCCTATGCATATCTTTGCAGCAGCTAATTAAATTCCACTACAGATTTCTTTTGATTCAGGGCCTTCGTTGTCAATGAGAAGTGTTATTGCTTTAGGAACGTTCTTATTTAAAACACCAAGAAGCAAACAATACTTTAATGCTGAGTAATCCAGGCCTAGGCACAATCCAAACAACTTACTCCCAAATCCATCTTCCAGTTCAGGATTCAAACCCAAGCTCAGCAACACTCCAACGTCTAAATGGCACAGACCTTGGAAGATACTAACAAGCGGTACAACGTGTGATTTTAGATTATTGCATAGTGGACTCCTGTATTTTAAACTACTTTGGAAATAGTCATCCAAATTTAGACAAACTACTTTGTTCGTGATAAAATAGTTAACAGTGTCATATTTAAGCTAAATAGAATATGTGGAGCCAAATTTTATCTACCTATCTATCAATCATCTATCTATCTATCAACTCACATATTTATTCATTTTCAAAAGCCTTAAAGAATGCAATAGAAAATTCATATGGTGTTTTATAAACCAAAAGTTGAATACTACCTTTTACAGTCTGGGTAAAAATACCTGCTTTCCTATATAGAAGGGAGATGACAAAATGATAAAAAACATTGCAATTACAAAATAAAATTTTAAAGCTCATAGTTGGCCATTTTTTAGTAGAAGTTATCTTTAAACATGGAGAAAAGTGGGTAACTATATTTGCATCATAAGATTGTTGCTCCTATTTGAAATTGTTCATTGTCTTGTGCCTATAGTTGTTTACTCTGAATTCCCTGTGCTCTATTGTCATTCTGCCAAAAACATTTTAAACTAAACTAAATAGCATGTGTTACAAATTTCCTCTAAGTTGGATTTAATAAAAATTATTAAAGAATATAACTAAAGAATTATAGGCAGGATAGAAGAACTATGAGAACAATTTTCATTTTCCCCTACAAAATATCCCAACATTTTAAGTGGTAAACATTTGATCTGTAGTGACACGTGTGAGAGGGAGCATCTATGTGTCTTCATATATAGCACGCCTACAAGCTGGCTGGTAAAATGGCATCATCTATTTACATAAGTTTTACATATCTTTCCACCTATGGTCTGACCTATACAGGAGGTTAGGCAAATATAAGCAAAACTCAAGCAGCAGTTTTTTTATCTTATAAAAATTCATGAACATCATTACCACATGCTTTCATTCATTTAAAAAAACCCTAAATACCATCTGTGCATGATAGTCTAATTAAGGGATTAGGATCACAGACGCTTTGCTGGCTCACATGTTCAAGCACATGCTCTCTTGACCATTTCAGAAAAGCAAATAAAAATGAGTAATAAAAATGTAGTCAGAAGCATCCCTTTGGATTCAGCACTGGCTACTAGAGTTAACTAACCTCAGAGAATTTAGCTGTCTAGCAACCCCTTTGGAAATTGACTCTTTTTCTCCCTTGATGTGCATGCCTGCCCCACACAACCCTTAGGATAAACTTGGCATCACATGAATCAAGCTTTAATAAGTTCAACAACATTTTACAGAAGACTGACATTTACAGTCTGCAACATACTATAGGGACCAATTTTTCTGGATTTGGTAGCCACCACAGAAAAATCAAATGATAATACTAAATTATTCTGAAAGAAGATGAATGAGCTATAATCGTTACTCAAGAGTGATGTATAATATATACATGACCCTGTATAATATGTATAACATAACTTGTAATACCTATTCAAGCTTCATGTTAATTGTGGGTCTATGACTTACAGAAGCTCAATTGATAAAATGAGTTCAGATAGAAAAGTGAAGACACTTATTTATTTTTAGTTAAGACTGCTTTTCTTCCTTATCCCAAATTATAGTAAAATTATTGCACTAGAAGCACTTTAAACTATAAGGATCATGCAGTCTAATTAGATGTGAATCCTACCAGTCCTACCAGCTAGGATCAGAAGACTGAATCCTACTCAGCTATTTAAGATGTCAACAATTACATATACTCTGCAAAAAAGGAGCAGTGAAATTTTGCTGTATTTCATAACCAGAAGGAAATGTATACTTTGTAGATTAAAAGGGTTTTCACCTTAGAAAATGTGTGATGGATAAGCACAAACCCATCATCACTTATTGAAAAGGTACCTCTCCACATAGCACCAGGTAAAAACAAGTGAAAATATGTTAAAAAAGGAATAATAATATAATCACAGACTCACTAATTGAAAGAAAAGGATAAATCAGTTAAGCCACCTAAATTATTATAAACATAAAACAGAAAATTCTTTTACATTTAAAATAAAAACAATGTCAACAAAAATGCAAATTAAATGGCACCACCACAAGGCTACTGTTCTGTCAACCAGCATAATACCTTGAGACCCCAATTTTTATCTATTTTTCTATTTCTATCCCAATCACAGAGCGCCATAATACGGGTGACCAGTCTGCTAAGGAGCAGCTATTTATGTCTTGGTTTCATAAGACAGATCCATGTCCAGCTGGAAATAAGTTCAGACATTTTCAGCCCAAACCAGCTATATAACTAGGTCTCCTCAAGTAAAATTAGGTCTACACAGATTCTCCACATTCAGATCCAAAGAGAAAAAGCCCCAGTTTAAATATAGCTTACAAAATCTGGAATTATATGCTATTCTTTCAGTGGTCAGACTCTGCTAGTTATTGACTAGTGTATTCTCTTGGATTCTGGCGGCCATTTCTTCGGAATATTGGCTGCTGCAACAATTTCATATTGTCAACAGATGCTGGGAGGCTGCTTATTCAGCTCAGGAGTGGTTGCCAGTGGAGGCTCATTGCTTCAGGCTGAAGCAAATTAATCCCAGCAGAGATGAGTTTTATTTGTTTCTCTAATAGTGGGAAGAAATATTGATGAGAGGATTCTTAGCTGTGCTAAGGACAGAGACTGCTGGAGATCTCACCCACTCATTTTAGCATCTCCGACTTGGTGGGAATGTATGTTGGGGAGTCCCTCTCAGTCTGCACTACCCGTAGGGCATTCACCTCATAGACTCCTCTTTTCACAATAAACATACAGCTCTTTGTTCTCCCTTTATTTACAGCGGAAGGGTTAGTCTCACGTATGGATGTATTTATATCTGGCAATAAAAATTTTGAAGAAACTAATAAAAATGTCACTAAAAACTGTAAACAGCACCAACTAAAAGCATTTTTCTTTCATTGTCTAATTTTGAAATGTATGATTATTTTTAGACACTCAGCATCTTATATAAGTTCTCTGCTTTCCTGAATTTAACTATGAGGAGCTAATTTTCTACCTGGAGACACTATTGTCCATATTCTTCTCTTACTTCCTATTGAGTATCCTTCCTCTCCAGGACTAAAAATTGGCAGATTTTACTAACAGCTGCATCAGGGTCACGGTCTAGTACCACAAACACTCACAGTGAAGGGATAGGCAAGGATAGAAAGAGAAATACTTTCTAGTCATTTACTAGAAATTCCTTTTAAATTAGCTTTAGGGCATCCAATAAGAATATAGTTATTCAACTTTTTAATGAGTTACCAATTTAACATTATACTTTTAATGGGCATGGTATTAGATCAAATGGAAATAAACACACAAACAGAGGTCACGGATTTTTTAACTCTTCAATTGTTGTTAGAAGCATAGTAAATCAGTAACACATGAATTTGGGGGTAAATTTTATATTGTTACATTTGATGTTTATGAGCATTTCAGCCTTGTTTTTCCATCTCTTTAAAAAAGAATGGTATGTGAAAAAGTGAATTTTAGACATTTTTTTCCCTTGATTTTAGAGTTCCCAAGCCCTAAATATTATACTTTAAATTTAGGTCAATTTTTTAAATTTAAAAATGTTATAAAAATGACTACATTTCTATAAAGTGTGTGCTACAATAATAGTCAATTGAGCCTAGTATGAGTCCTAAGTTTGATGCTCAATTTCTTGATTTATAGAGGTAAAAGTGTGGAGAAATTGATAAGTGAAAAAAGGTCCCTGCAAACCTAAAAAGTGGTAAACAATTTTCAACTAAAACAATGAAAGTTGAGCCACATATTCATCTGCTTTACAAACAAAGACCACGCGAACATCCTGCGTGTTCAGAACTCCATTGTGTCCTGCATTCCCTTCTGTTTCTCTTCTTGTCTTCTAGATCTCACCCTTTCTTACTTCAAAATACAGCAAGCTGTTTTGAGCTGACATTTCGAGCAGACGGCCATCATGGTGAAGTATCTTCCAAATGTCTTTTCTCCACCGCATCTTTCTGTCACCTCAGGGAGAGCACACACTCTCTTCTCCCATGATTCCCCATATTTGCCGCTCAACTATCAATTTCTGGGCTCAGGTCCCTCTCCTTTCATTTTCCTCCTCTCCTTCCTGAGCATCCCTTTATCTATTACTTCCATTCATCTATTTCATTCATATATTTAATTTTGTCAAAAACCTGAGAAAATATTTCTCAGTCTTACCCTGTAAGTTAATCCCCTTATTTCCCCCAACATTTTCTCTCACCTGTTCTCCTCCACAGTAAAAGCACGGAAATAAGTCATCGTGTTCAGCTCCAATATATTTTTTTCCTGGCCATTTGTGCTCAAGTTGTAAATTGTCTACTTTCTGTTGGTTTGAAAAACTACCTAGGTGGCATGATGGAACCCAGTATATCAATAAAATGTAATATTTTGCCATGATTTCAGGTGCTCACCTTCAGAAATAATCACTGCTGTGATTACATCTGTTTATCTGCAAGCATAAAATATTTAAATGATTATAGTTTTCTGTTCTATTCTACTGGATTGTTAATGATTTGTTGTTTATATAGTAAATTTAACCACAGTATATGCTTTTTTGGGTTTACTCAAGAATCCAGCCACCATTTAAAACTCTCTCTCTCTCTCATCTAATGCCTGAAGTTTCTTAGATTCATAGCTTTTAGACCTGGAAAAGACTTCAGGATGTAAGCTTTTTATTTTATGAATGAGGGGCCTGAGGCCCAAAGAGTAAACTGGTTGTCCCAACATTTCACAGCAAAGCGAGGACAGCGAGACTACAATGCCTGTGTGAAGCCACAGAGCCTGACTGCATTGGGCAGTTTAGGATCACAGGTGGAAGGAGGGAGAAGAATGTAGACATAAAGGAAGGCAAGGGTTAGATCGTGAAGGACCTTTGCTCTATATGGCTGACACATGGTGATTACTCAATACGTATTTTATTAACGAATACTTAGATGCCAAGCAAAGGAACATAAATTTGTTTATATGTCTGATGGGGAGTCACTGTAAGATTATAATACAGGAAACGGCCAATAAGAGACCTGTATCTTAGAAATCAGTTATGACAAGCAATGCGGTGGAAGATGGATTTCTGTAAGATGGTACTAAAAGCAAGAAAGCCAGTTAAGGAAATGCTGTAGTCTAGATAAGAAATTATAAAGTCCCTGGAATGATACTGCCAAAAAGAAAAAGAAGTAATCGATTTTGTGTGTGTCTATGTGTGTGCATATGTGTGGGCCTGTGTGTGTGTGTATGTTTCTCTTCTGTAGGTTCCCATCATGGAACTCAAATCACTTCTTTGTATAAAGGCTGCATCTTTGGGCCCTCCACTTACAACACTCCACTTACAACCTGATCTATGAGAAATGGTGTCTGATAATACTCATGAAGGTAAAATAACGTTATGAAAAATTCTGAGCATTCTCAAAAATGTTTTTCTTAAAATAAAAGTCTCCAAATTTCATTTGTCGGGGTGAGAATTTTCCACCTAGTCAAAGAAAAGTAATGAAATAATTATATTGATAAAGTAATAATAACAGTCACAACAATAGCACTTGACACATTAGGAGTACATATGTGCCAGGCAATATTCTAAATGCTTTATATGTATTAACTCATTTAATCCTCACGACAACTTTATGAGGTAGGAAATATTATCACCGCATTTTATAGATGAGTGAAACAAGAGATGGAGAGGTTTACTCATATGTCCAATATTAAACATCTACAAAGAAGTGGAGCCTGGATTTGAACTTCGTTGATCTGGCTAAGATCCTACACTGACCCTATACCTTTAGAAAAATAATGATCATATTATTTCTACATGATCATTTTATAGATTATAAAATGAAGTGAAATGATATGTTCAAGGCCACGCTACTGACAGCAAGAGTGTGTGTGTGTGTATTTATATTTTAAGTAACTCAATATTCACTTGAAGAATAATATTACTTGGATATAAACAAGTTTATATTTTTTGTTAAATTATTAAATTTCTTTCGACATTTGATATACAAGGATTTTCCTCTAGTTTTCTTAAAAGAAAAAACAACTCCAAATACAGTAGTTATGTCAAATATTTAATAAGTTATTCTTTTTCTACCATGAAGAGTTAACCCTTACTAATCAGAATTGTAGAAATTTAGCAATTTTAGAAATTTGAGAAACAAAAGAGAAAAATAATAATAAGCTGATTAGAAGAAGAATACTCATATTTTAAGGGATTTAATGCAAGCTCATATATGGTCAACAAATTCAACCATTCTTCATTCATAAAATATTGGACTGTGAGACATGAAATTATATATATATATAAAATTATATATAAATTATATTATATTTACCAGAGTAAATAGTTCCCTTTCAAAAAGCACTCATTCAATAAATTATTATTGCTGCATGTACCCATATACATGAATCTCAAAAAGACAATATGGAATTTAGGAAAACATACACAAAATAAAACATATTATATGATTCTATATATGTAAATGTAAAAAAACTATCATAACTAATATAACTAATATATGATGTTAGAAATCAAGATAGTGGCAAGGGAGAAGGGAAAGATTGAGAGGAGCTCCAAGGAGAATCTGGGTTACTGGTAATGACCTATTTATTGATCTGCCTAGGCATTACATGGGTATGCTTAATTTGTTATAATTTATCTAGCTCTATTCTTATGATCTGTGAAATTTTCAATTAAATTTGTATTTTATAAAACATTATTACTTAGTAAGAATTTTTGACCATTTTATTAGAGCAATATACAGTACCCAGTGTTGAAGAAGAAATTAATATGGATGCAATACAATTAAAATCAGATTTCATAGAATAAGAGAGAGCAGAGACAGGAAAAAAATACAGTGTGACATGATGGCAATAGGTTAGAGCTTAAGAATAATGTGAAATTTGAAGTCAAATAGGCCTCAGATCAAAAATTTGCTCCATCATTTCTTAGTTTGGGACTTTTCTGCTAAAATGGGTTTTTGAGAGAACTCAACGAAATTCCTTACTGGACTTCAATCAAGATTAATTCTCTAGTCTCTCTAACAATCTATAAAGTTGCATGCAAACATAAAAAAGTGATTAACTTAAGCTATAAGGATAGAGAACAATTACAAAATTTAAGACTTTCCAGAAATGCCAACCAGGCAGGCCCTTGGAGCATGAGCTGAACTTGACCAAGATGATTTCAGGGACCAGCACACACTTCAGAACAACAAATACGGACACAAAGATATCAAACTGTTCAAGTCCAGGAATACTCTGTAGTGCTTTGTGGGTATGTGCGGAGGAGCGGAGCAGAGAGCAGCAAAAAGAGATGCTGGACGGGTATGTTTCAACCAGGTTGCGAAAGGCCCTGTATGCCAGTGCAGGAGTGTCTTGCTTGGTTTGCTTTGATCCTATAATTATGCGGTGTAACATAAATATCAGGCTCACCTGGTTCCTTGAGATCTGAATAACATCACTTCAAACCTCTCTTTCAAATCCTTGGAGGTTCAAATACCTTCTCAAGCTTTATGCCAAGTCACTGAATGCTGCCTCTGCAATTGTGATTTCTGCTTCACACTGTGTTACCAGATATGAAACTGAGACTCTTCCCAGGTTTTCACACGACCCAACCCTCAACAAAAAAATCCTCTCCAGACAGCATTTGTGACTTTATTTCTCTTGTCTAAAGAGTAGGAAAATCATGGAGACTGCAATGCACAAATGCATACAACTTCAAGTTTAACATTAGATATGGTATTTCTTAAAACATGTTGCCTCACTAGAAAAGGAATTTGGGGCCAGAGGAATTCTTTCTGTTCATCCTTTTTAGAATGTAGTTTTGACCAATTAGATGTTTTTGATAAAATAAACCATCACAGAACAGTTTCTCTGGATAATGTTATATTTGACGAATCATGGTGTCCCATTCTGAGATTAAAGTAAAAGGAATTTTCATGTTAACAATTTATTACTGGTAAGTCAATGATTTACAAAACTGGAATTTTTATAGGTGTGAAGGTTTCCAATATCTGGTCTGATCATGGTGGGAAAATTTAAACTATGATATGTACTACAACAAAGCAGCAACTGCTAGCCTTTAGTGGTAACAGACTTGAAGTACTTAAGGATAATATTTTTAAAACAAGTCTTATTTCAAATACTCCTTTTCTTGCTCAAAAATAACACATCATTTTTAGAATATCAGCCTAGTTAAAATTAAGTAAGTATTTTAATCCGAAAATGAACACTGTCAGCAAACAAGCAAGATTATAGAAGTCCTTTCTCCACCTTGAAACAGCAGTTCTCTACATTTCATAAAGCCCTCTGGGTTGCTCTCTCGTTTTGACTTCAAAGAGATATATAAGCTTAGATCAATTTTGCAGTGGCATACAGCATGATGAGAAACGAGCCGGCTCTGTTTCAGGTCATGGTGAACCAACCTCCAAAAAGGCTAAAAACTGTACAAGTTTTATAAAAATTCCCTTTAGTGGTGACATAAAATAGCTAGCTATTACATTAAGATTGATTTAAGACCTGTGAGTCATTTGAAAAATAACTGTTCACTACTTGGCATGATGTTTCTTATGTGTTATGATAGATGTAACCAGAATATAAACAATGGGTCTTTAAAAAGTACAATGATACAATCCCCTTTTATGACAAGCTGATGCATTCTGTACAAACAAAGACACCCTCTCTCAAAGGCAAGATTGGAGCCTATATCTATAGATAACGGAGAGCAGGTTTCTATGAAAAAGATCTGACCTTGACAGACGCCACGATTTCAAGAGTTAAACTATTAGGAAGCTTTTAGAAGTGATCATAAATGAATTCAGTATGAAAATAAAATGTGTTAATACTTCTAGCACTAAGTAAAACAGTGTTTCTCTTTCCTTTTGCTGTATTTACATTAAGCATTTTTTTCAAAATATGCCAATTTGTGTTTATTTCATAAATTTCAAAAAGAATTAAAGATGAGCCAGGACAGCACATTTTTTCACATATGCTGCAGCAGCATATTAGGGGAATGCTAGAGGCTACAGCATTCTTTCTCTCCAAATTGAATTACATTTCCAAGTTTACTGTACACAGAACCCTAAAATTAAACTAAATCCACCGACTTGACTTCTTTAGAGAGCCATGACCAGGAAGAAAGCACACATGTGCACGAGCGTACATACACACAAACATGATTCTAATTAGGGTGGACACAGTCTTCCAGTGATTGATGCACACATGATGTTTCTTCCTAGTTAGGCAGAAATGTTAGAAGTCAGCAATTTGGCGGGAACAGAGACTGCCATGTATACTGCCAGTTGGGCAGCTTGACAGTATGGGGTTTTGATTCCTGCTTGGGAACTGTGTGTTCATAGTAGCAGAAGCCTCATTTGGATTGAAGAAATACCGAAAATAACTCTAAGAAAAAAGATGACTGGGGAAAGTCAGTCAGTAAAAAAGGACATATTTAGAAACACACAAAGCTTAAAAATTAACAGTTACAATACAGGATCTAAAAGAAACTAGATTGGAAGAAATAAGATTTTAATAACAATTCAGCTTTCCAAGAAAATGATACTAAAGCATTATTCACTTGTTCTTGCTCTTCCTTCTGTCTGACTGACTATCAAATTTTACCCAAATATTACTCTCTCAGTGAGCCCACCCCTAACTATCCTAAACTAAACCCTTTCTATCCTTATTGTGCTCCCTACATCCCATTCACTCCCTTATTTTTCTCCATAGTGCTATCACCATCTAACACACCACACATTTTACTTATTCTTTTAATGTTTATCTCTTCCCACTAGAATATAAGATCTGTAAGGACAGGAACATTTTCAGTTTTGTTCACTGTAACTCCAGGGTTCAGAAAATTTTTAAACAGACTAAGTGTTTCGAAACCACTTGTAAATAAACAAAGAATTCCCATTATTAAAACAGTACATTGGGGAAGAGGAGCAAAATATTTTTTTGTCCATTAAGACATATTCTGAACTTATTTTTTCTGTTTTATTTATTTATTTTTACTTTTTAGGACATATTACATGTTGACTACATTTATATTAAATATATTATTCTCCTGTGCAATATAAATAAGTGCAATATAAATAAATAATAATTTCATGGGTTTTTTCCCATTACTTTTTATACGGAATGATATTTTCCACCCTGAGAAATAAAGTCTTGTAACACAAAAATATTAGAATAAATCCAGGTGGGAACGGGTTGAGACAATTATAAAGAATGAGTCAAAGATATGTGATTATAGTTGTAGTTTCAGTAATGGCTGAGTAGCTTAAATTAAACCAACCCACCCACAGATAACTACTATATACTCTGGATAAAATACAAGGAACAATTCTTTGAAGGCACCAGAGAGTAACTAAAAACAGGCATAAAATAGAGAGGATTCAACCTTGAGAAAAGGTAACTGCACCGGGGATTAATGTGGGGAAATGCACATTAATTAGTACAGCTTTCCCACTGAAGACACTCCCCAGGCCATTCAGAAACAATGAGTTAGAACTCAATCATAGAACTCAAGCAGAAAGCCACAGTTTTATTGGCCTGAGATGTAAGAGAATGGAGCTCAGAACTGCCAGAGTGGCTAGAAATTGAAGAAGAAAAAAATCCCAGGAATGAGAGAGTCACATATCAAGGAGCTCCAAATCTGCACATAACCTCCCCTCAAATCCTTGAATGACCCGTGAACTGCACATGTGCAGTGGAAACAAAACAGATCCCAATGGGAAGCATCAGCTAGAAGACCAAAAGAGCTGAGACTAACAGGAGGAAGATGGAGTTAAAGTCATGCCAAGGTAGAAAAGCCACATCTTACGGATAAAACTCATGTCCCAGGCATAAGGGATTCATCCTAGACTAAGCACAAAATCAAAGAAAAATGCATACAAAAGGAAAGTAAAAACAAGCTTAAGTTTAGGGTATCAGAATGTAATTTAATTGTCTGCTCAAAGATAAATTAACACTCTTCAGGAAAGGATAACAGAAGTAGAGTCTCTCCAATGTCTAAATCAAAATGTCTGGTATACAACCAAAATTTCTAGACATGTAACTGATATACAGGAATATCCTGATGAAGAAAAAAGAAGTCTATAGAAAAAGACTTCAACATATCTCCAATATCGGACTCAGTAGATAAGGGCTTTAAAGCAGCTAGTGAAAATAAGTACAGTGAATTAATGGAAACAATGGTCATAATAATTGTACAGATAGAGATATTAGGCAGATAAGTAGAAAACATAAGAGAATCAAAATAAAATTCTAGAACTGGAAATAAAAATCTGAAATGAAATTCACTGCATGAGCTCAACAGCTGATTGGAGATGGCAAAAGGAAGGACTGATGAACATGAAAACTGGTCTCTAGAAATTATCCAACTGAAGAACAGAGAAAAATGATTGAAGTGAAATAAGCAGAACCTCGTGGACAGTGAGACAATACAGAATGGCCTAACTCCAACGTAAATAAAAACTGCAAAAAGAGAAGTTAGTAAAATGGCCAGAAAGTATTCCTTGGAATAACAACAAAATTTTCCTAAAGTAGGAAAAAAGTATAAACTTAACCAAAGCTCCAAGAAACTTTATGAACATCAGCATGTAATAAAATAGAACCACACCTAAATACATCATAATGAAACTTCTGAAAAGCAAAATTAAGGAGGAAGCCTTGAAAGAAACCAGAGGAAAAGGTGGACATAAATTATGTCTTATTTCTCCTCAGTATCAATAAAAATCAGCAGACAATGAGATTGTTAAAGTGATAAAGGCCAAAATGAAACAACTTTGTAAAAACTCCACAGAATTCTATCTCCAGTGAATATATCCTTCAAAAATGAAGGTGAAATAAGGCCATATTCAGATAAAGGCTGACAGAATTTACTGCCAAGAGAATTGCACCACAGAAATGCTAAATGAACTTCTTTGGGCTGAAGGGAAATAACACCAGACGGAAACATTAAACTACAAAGGAATAAAAAGCAATAGAAATGGTAGATATGTGAATAAATTAAAGGCAATTTTTTTCTCTCAATTTCTTTTAAAAACTAATTTTTAAAGCAAAAACTCTAACATATTGTGGGGTTTATAACTTGTCAATACTAATTATAAGACCTTACACAAAGGATAGTGAAGGTAAATAAAATTTCTCTGGTGCAAAATTCTTACATTCTACCTGAAGTAGTAAAATATCGATGCCAAGGAAACTATTATCATTTAAGTATGCATATAATTATGCCTAGCATAATAATTTTAAAAAATAATAGTACAGTTTAAAAAGCCAACAGAGGAAGTAAAATGAAATAGTAATATCTATTTGATATGTATGTTTGAATATTTACATATATATGATTAACCCAGAAGATAGGAAAGAAGGCGTAGGAGAATGAAGAAACCTGGGGAAAAGAGAAATTGAATGGCAAAGTAACAGACCCAAATCCAACCATATTACTAATTACATTAAATGTAAACTAAATATTCTATTTAATAAGCATATATAATATTATTAGATTATTATATTAGTAAAATTAAAGTCAAAAAAGGAAGACTACTCAGCTTTGAGAGATACACTACAAATATGAATACACATATAGGTTACAAGTGCATGGATGGAAAAGATATATCATGCAAACTGTAAGTATAAGAAAGCTGGTATGGCTATATCAACACCAGACACTATAGAATTCGGGACAAAGAATAAGGGAATAGAGGGACATTTCACAATGATAAAAGAGTCAACAATCTTAATTTATATGTGCCTAATAAGAGAGACTAAAAATACATGAAAACATTAACTGAACTAAGTGGAGAGACAGACCAACCTACAATTATAGTTGAAGATTTTAACATCCTCTCTTAACTGATAGAAAAACTTCACTTCACATTGCTAAGATGTCTATTCTGCACAAAATGATCTAGAGAGTCAATGTAATCCTAATAAAAATCCAAACACGCTTGTTCATTTGTAGGAATTAGTACAGTTATTCCAAAAGTTTTTAAAATTTAAAGAACCTAGAATAGCCATTAAAAAAAGACGGAGGAATAACTCCATGATTTTAAGATGTTGATATAGTAATCAAGAAAGTTTGATAAACTTATTTTTGGCATAACCAAAGATAAATAGATCAGTGGAACAGAAGAGAAAGTCTGGAAACAGACCCACACTAATACAATCAATTGATTTCCATAAAAGTTGGAGGGTAATTAAGACGGGAAAGGAAAGTCTCTTCAACAAATCATACTGGAACAACTGGATAAACATATCAAAAATAAACTTTGGCCCCTACTTCACACTACATGCAAAAATCTATTTGATATACATCATTGAATTAAACATCAAAGCTAAAACAACAAACTTTCTGGAAGAAAATACAAACAATATATTCAAGACCTTATAATAAGCAGATTTTTTAGGACACAAAAGGCACTAAACATTTTTCTAAATGGATAAATCGGACTTAAGCAAAATTAAAACCTTCTGCTCATCCAAATATTCTACAAACCAATAACAGAGAGAAAAATAGGTCTCTAAAAGAGCAAAAGATTGGACAGACAATTCACAAAAGAAGATATATGAATGGCCAAAATGCTCATGAAAAGAAGTTCAACATCATGAGGCATTAGAGAAATAGAAATTGAACTAAAATGCCCACAATAAAAAGACTGATGACTCTAATGATAGTGAGGATATGGAGCAGCTAGAACACTCTTATGCTGCTGATGGTCATATAAAATGGTACAATCAATTTGCAAAACAGTCCAGTTGTCTTTTATAAAGTAAAACATATACTTAACATACAACCCAGCAATTCCACTCTAAACTATTTACTCAAAAGAAATGAGAACATATGTCCATAAAAATGCTTGTACAATGATGTTTCTAGTAGCATATTCATAATAACCCAAAACTAGGAACAATCTAAGTGTCCATTCATAGGAGAATGGATAAACAAATTGTGATATATTCACACAATGGAATTCCACTCAGTGATTAAAAAAAAAAGAATGAACCATTGATGTGTGTAAACTCGTGGATGAATTTCACAAACATGTTAAGTGAAAGAAGTCATACCAAAAGAGCACATACTGAATAATTCCATTTATATGAAATTAAAGAACATGCAAAACTAATTTACTGTGATAAATTTCTAAATAGCAGTTGCCTCTGGTGATTGGATTTGACTGGAAAAGGAAATGAGTAAACTTTTGGAATAATGGACATATTCTATAACTTGATTAGTGTTATAGTTACATGGATGTATACATTCATCAGTACTCATCAGATCAAACACTTAGATCTATGCATTTCACTGTATGGAAATATCTGTAAAGAGATGTGATTATTTCATATTTTGACATTTATTTCAAAATTAACTTTTATAATATAAAATCTATCAAACAAATAATATGAATTATCAGCTAATTTGAAATATCAAACAAATGAGATCTGTGATTCCAGAATTACAACAGACATTACAATCAGCATTGAGTATTCCTATATCATTTAGCTTTTGCATTCACAAGAAACCACATTAAAAAGTTCAACTCTGACCCTAGAATGGTCCTTTCAGTGTCTTTGGAACTTAAGGGAAAAGAGTTCTTAAGATGTCAGCAGTTTTCTGTATTTAAAAGTATTCTTTATCAACATTGTAGGAAAGTTTTTCTTAAATCTAAAATAGTTGTATGACATATTGGGAAAATAATCTTATGAAAAAAGCTACAATCATTACTTTTTTTTTTGACATACAAAAAGCTATATATATTTAATGTATACAACTCAATAGGTTTGGAGATAAGTATACAACTGTGAAACCAATGCCACAATGTATGCCATAAACATAACCATCACCTCTAACCTGTCACTACATTTTTGTGTGTGTGTGAGGAAGATTGGCCCTGAGCTAACATCTCTCCCAATCTTCCTGTATTTTATGTGGGACACTGCCACAATGTGGCTTGATGAGCTGTGGTAGGTCTGCTCCTGGGATCTGAACCTGAGCATGCTGGGCCGCTGAAGCAGAGTGCAACAACTTAACCACTAGCCATCGGGCTTGCCCCTGTCACTACTTTTTAAATTTGCATAAGTATCTTTAACCATTCCTGTTCTTTCTTCATTCTTGTTACAATGATATTTATATGAGGCTGCAATATACAATGCTTCCAGTTACTTTTTATAATTCTTGCTAGAGTCATTCCTAATGATAAGCTTTTTAATTAGGATAATTAGGGGTGTCAAGAAACTTAAATTTAGGTGTAAAAAACAAAATTATAGGAAAGAAAATTCCGACAATCACCAGCAATTATAATTTTAATTTTGAATATGATGACAATTTTAAGTCTCAACCTAAATGATTAGTAAGGTTTCTAATTCTTCCCAAGATTTAAAAAACTAATAATGCTGAATTGTTCAGAGATAAGATTCTTACTATAATTGCGGAAATTTCACTGTAGAAGTAAGGTTGGATTCCATTTAGATTTAATACAAATCCACGTACTCTGAAATTAACATCTCTGAGCCACAAAGATGATAAAGACATGAGGAGAAGGGTTTACTTTCCTTTAAAATATATGAACACTGCACTTTTACCAAAGTTTGTAGTACACCATTAGGGCCACCTCTATGGTTAAACTGTTGTGTCTTCAGTACAAGAGCATAAAAAAGAACAATATAAGAGAAAATATACTGGGAACTTGATAATAATAGAAGGCAGGTTGTTGGAACTATGGAAAGATCTTTTACCTCAGGAAATAAGAGTATACAAGATCAAACTAAAAGAATAAACATAGCACATTGCATTAAAGAAATGTTATCATTTGAAATAACTTCTCTCTGTTTTTTTGACTGCATGGAGTACGTTTACGATAACTCAAGGCATGATAAAATGGAAATTTGGGAATGTAAGCCAGTAAAATATCAGACAATCCTACAATTTCAAATAAAGGATAAGGATAGTTGTTCTTCGCTGAAATTAACTGCTTCGTTGCACTGAAGGTAAACTCAAAGATTTGATCATCACAGGAAAGATCTCTTCCAGGGACAGATCTTAAAAATCAATACAGTTGAGTACTTCCAACAACTTGAAGACATAAGCAGAATATGAGGGCATAACTGTGCTGTGTTTTCATCATACTATGCACCTGACAAGCAGTAGAATGTCTGGCACATAGAGGAGTTCCATAAATATTGGCAAATAAAAAGAATGAATGAAATTAAGGAAAAAAATGTTTTCATCTAAGATAGGGTAAAAAAAATAAGTTCATTATTGATTCTTATGGAGGTTGATACCTCCAACTAGATGTGTTACAAATCATGCCTTTCTGGAAAAAAAACAAAAGGTAAGTTTGGTTATATAGGTGTGGTTGAGTAGACTAACAATTAGAGAGCATGGACTCTGGAAGAAAAATCTAGTGTGAGAAGACTGGCCCTGACATTGGCCAGATAATCAACTTGGGCAAGTTATATAATCTCTCTGAGCCTCATCTAAAATGGGGATAATAATATATGCGGCATGGTATGATATGGAGTAACTGTAGGAATCTATATAGTGTGTTTAGCACAATGAGTGGTAATAGCAATTGCTTAGGAAATGTTTATTGTCATTATTACTATTATCATCATCATTATCACAATATTTTCAGTGGAGAAAGTGTATAGTTCACGTTTTTGAACTGTTTATTTCTCTTAATTTTTAGGTCTAAATGAACCATTTATCTCAGGCCATTCCTAGTTTATACACCTGAGTTTCCTTATATCCCTTATGTAAAATCAACTACCTAGTCATAGGAATTCCTCTTCCCACTCCACTCTCAGGAGAGAAGTTTCCCCCAGTCCTCTACCCCATCAGGTCAACCACTACTGCCCTTTGCTTTTCTCCCCACCTTAGTCTCCCAGATTTCATGAAAAGGAAACCTCATTCTGGCATGAGAATTCTGCAACATCCATCCCCTCCCCCGTCCCAGTCTCACCATCTCCACTCATACTGTGATAAGCACAGCTCAGCGGGAGGTGAGTTCTTGATATCTCACGTTAAAATTCTGAATGCAATTGTCACAGAATCACTGCTAAGTCTCATGTATAATCTGTTTATTAATATCAATCCCATGCCTCATATACATATTATTATTTAGAAATTATAAATAATTTTCTTGGACAAGTTTATGAATTGACCACCATAAGCTTTAATCAGAAAATAATTTCTAGGTTAAAACAATGTATTATACTTTGGGAATAAATCTCTCCTTTATAAACAAAGAATTACCTATTCTTTTCCTATTTCATAGAAGCAAACTCTTTACTATGATACAAAGATCAACTTCTCTAAAAATGTTACTTTACGACAGATTTTCCTCTAGGTTCCCATATTAGAAAATTCTCTCTTCTGAAAGAGACAAGCATCGAGATCATGAATTAGTATAAGAAAGACCACGAAACAGCTTCTCCCCTTTCCTCACTGCTCACCAATTCTGAACTTTGGCATGCTTGCTTTCCTATTCATAAAAAGGGGAGAACAGAGCTCCTATAAAACTTCTAGTAAGATTTCTGGAATACTTGGAGATAAGGTTTTGCCAGAAATGTTTCATCTTTTCAACACTTAGTTGAATTTCAATTTCTTTGCCTATAAACAAGTAGAGTTCGTTTACTTATAAAATTCAAAGGTCAAATTAAAAGAACATATGATTCTAACTCTGAAAAAAAACAGACCCAAAAGAAACCTACATTAACATTTCCCTCAGCCAACACATCATTCATTTTCAAAGATAACCTAACAACCACAAAAATTCAAAGCTATGAAAAATAAGTAAAAATGGCAATTACTGTGCCATTTTTATTACTGTTATATACATACTTTGACTTAATTTTTTAAATTACAAATACAAAAACACAATGATTCAGTTTTAAAATAACACTAAAATTTTTTTTAATTACTGAATATTCTTCAGTGTTTATCTAATATTTGTTCACTCCTGATAAATTATAAAAGATTATTTAGATAGTAGATAAAGGATAAACTGAGTTGCATTTTGCAATCAAAATTTTGTGATTCTATTTTTAACTGCCATATATATTCAGTATTTATGAACTGCTAAATTAAAAAAAGAGTTTCCTAGTACATCAATAACAAGAAGAAAGATAACGTAGAGGCAATTAAGAGGAAAGAAGAATTTAACATGAAACTTCATGTTAAAAATATCTGTCAACTACAGAAGAACAACCGGTTAGGTCAATGAAAAAGAATAACACAGCAGAAGCAAATTATCACTGAAATCCACCAAAATTTCCAAAAGTAAGAAGCCTTGCTGTTCTGCCTATTGTGGCTGCCATATGTGCCTGCAGGAATCCCCAAAGACAAGAATGGATTCTTTCAAAATCTCTGATTACATCCCTGTTTTAGGCCCACCTCAGACAGCCTAAAGGTTCTGTTAATCAATTAGCTGAGGTCCGTGCTAACCCCAGAAAGAGAACATTAGAAGGAGAGAGGCTGCAGCTCACGGAACAAAGCTATCTATTGCAGTGGATGAGCTTTTCTTGTGCATATGCACATGGCCATTGTTCCATTCTTGAAGAATCACATTAATCAATGTTCAGAGGCCGCACCTCCAAAATAGAGAGTTGGCTGTTCATCAGTGATTTATTACAGAGCCCAACATGCATCTAACATGAAACAAGTTGGTAGTTTGGAAGCTGCCGCTGGAGGGGGGAGGGGAGGGAAGATTCGGAGTGTAAGGGGTGCTAAGGCAGACAAATCAGTTCCCTTCAGCAGTCAGAAAAATCCTGCTGCTGACAAATACAGTTACAAACATCTATGCTTTCCTTGAAGGCCGAATGCGTTATTTTGATCAGCAGAATTAAGGAAATGTTGAGACTTTAAACTTGAAAAACAAAGAGAAGCAAAGAGAAGAGAGAGAAAAAAAAATCCAAGGTAGGGAGGGTCGTAATCAATAAAAAAGGGCTCCCTTGTTTGTCACAACGGTTTAAGCTTTTAAATTGAATCTTTGCTTATGGGATGTATTTTAAAATGCTTTCTTGGGAGGAAAACCATATCTATCTACTGCCTTATTAGGTCAAGCAGATTATAAAGTGCAAATTTATAAAATAAAGTATAAATTTAAAAATGTCATGTTGCACTAAATGAATATTCTCTTGTGTAACTGAATGACCAGAAACATGAGCATATCAGATAAAAGCAACATTTTCCTTGGGGAAAAAATCATTTGTTCTTTGGCAAGGTTTGACAATATCTTTAAAAAGTTGATCAAGTAAATTTCATTTGAGCAGGAAACAGCGGTTGTGTTGTGGTGGTTGTTTTAATTCTCCACATAATTTCTTTGAACCAAAAGTTATTTTTAGAAATAACGATCACATACTTTAAAACAAAAATCTGGATACAACATTAGATATGTTTCAGATGACCTATTTGGCAACAGGAGTGAATTTTTCTGAATGAGGACTCTTCTAAAAAATAATGATCATAAGGAGTGGTCCTCAAAATTTCAAAGATGGGAAGAACGGATGTTTAATTAATCCTGTTAGATAAAAGTAATTATTCATCACCATTCACATATCTTCAACTGCGCAAGACATCAAACTCTTCAGAGACTTAAGACTATAAGAAACAGCTGCTTTTGGCCAATTATGTTCTGGGCTGTCAAGATTCATAACACTCAACCAGCTCCTTCTCCATATTAAAACAGGGAAAATTATTCAAATAGGTATGTTGATTGTAGCAGTAATTTTAACTTAATGTAAAATAAAAGAATGTCTGCAAAAAGGATTACATTCTCCATTCTCCTTTCTTTGCTTTAGTATCCTCAGTTGTAAAATGGGATAATAGTCCTAAATGACAGGGTTGTTTTGGTTAAGTGCTCAATAAATGTTACCATTTGTTTAAATTTTAAAACATTGATCGATGTAATAATTTCATGAAGATTTTCTACTCAATTTCTTATTTTTATCCATTTTTATTCACAAAGGAAAAAGGTGGCGGGGGAGGTGTGGGGGACAAAGGGAGAGGAACCCCCACGGCTTAAATTACCTACAAGGTACACCACCAATCCCAATAATGAACACTTCTGCCTACACAAAAATAATTCTTAGTTGATGACTGGTTGGAGTCAGAATAGCAAAGGTAAGAAAATGCAACAATGTTGTATGATTTATTCCTATCAGTTGTGTATGAATGAGCATGCATGCACATACACTCCCATACACACCTTATGTTCTGCTATCTATCTATAGATATGTTTATATAAGGAAACAATTTGATGTAGTTGTGAAAGTGACTAGTACCTCGCCCTTCCTATTCTGTACCTTGAAGGTCTAGACTAGTGATTCTAAATCTTGGCTGAACAATAGAATCAGCTGGGATCTTTTAAAAATTCCAAAGCCCAGGCCACACGTCAACCTGATTAATTCACAATCTTGGGTGGGAGCGACATAGTCATCAGTAATTTTAGAAGACCTCCAGGTGATTCCAGTGTACACACAAGTCTGGGAACCATGAATGTATGAAAAGCAATTTCTGTGCAGGTAGCATGTTTAGAAGCCAGGACTGGGAATAGCACTTCCGTATCTGTATATATCCCAAGCAGTTACTACATCCATCTTTTCGTTAATTTTGTTCAGCAGTTCACTTTACAGAAATTTTTAAATGTTTAATTAAAATTTTAAATTAGTACGATATTGTTGACTGAGAACTTGTATGGTGCACTTGTGTTATTTTGAAAGCATTCTGGATTGCCAAGAACACATTTTTAAAGGGCTATTATTGTATTCTTTTTATATTTATTATAGTGCACTATAATATTTATTTAAGGCTAATATATTTTAAAAGTAAATTTATAAAATGAATCCACATTTATATCACGCCTTTTCAATAAAATTGCTAACTCATAATTCCCCATCAGAACCAGAAGAAAACATTATGACTAAAGTTAAAATTTTTAAAGTAGTATATCACTGACAGATCTTTGTTTTTGAGTGGGTACATAAAGATGATATAACAAGGAGGCATTGTTCAGAATTTTGTCTCAGATGTACCAAATGCCTGTTAATGTAACACTTACAGAGCGAATGGGAGAACTCATATGTGACATAGTATAGTTAGTAAATAAAAATACACTAGACAGATAGTGCTTATTTTATACTTCATTTCCAAGTTTATACATATACACACATATATATCCGAAGAGTGATTTTTCCTTTTCTATTACTTTTCTTTTTCTTTTTAATAAATGTCATGTCTGTTTTCAGTTACTCTGTAAACAGAAGGAAGAAAGCAAAGGCTGAAGTGGGCAGGGTGTGGGTATTGGCAAAGAGTGAGAATAGGAAGCCCAGAGGCACCAACAGGGTAGCATGCCCAAAAACTCCAGGCATCATCCACGAGCCAGTGCATTTGTTCCTTCCTCTCACTTTCATTTGATTTATTCCCAGTGCTCTGTGCCAGGAACAATACTTAATGTTCACCAAATTCTGGAGTCATTAATTGGATCGATTTTAAAATAGTAAGTATCCTTTTGATCTACACTGATCATCGAATAAGCATACTACTATTTTTTTCCTTTTTTTTTTTAACAATAAAGTGATTAGAGGCTGAGGGACAACTTAAATAGTTGAGTACATTTTCTGAAGATGGAAACTCCAGCTGCTATAAAATGTCATGGTATGTGGCTTCATATACCTGGCAGTCATTAAAATTGTAGGTACCTTTCACTGCAAAGGAAACAAACTATAATAATCCTATTAAGTAACTTACAGAAATGATTGTTATTTAATGGTAATATGTTTTAAAACCACAGTAAATAGTTGTTTCTGTGCTATTCAATATTCAATAGAATGATGCATGGCTATACCACACTAAAGGTATATACATGGTTTAGTCCTGGTTTATATACTCCTGTTTTTGTGTTAGACAATATCCAGGAACTGAGAAAACTGAGGATGTTTACTCTCTGAACAGAAATTTTCAAACAACTGTAAAGATTGCATTCCTAGAAAGCAACAAAAAAGACATGCTTTAAAAACAAACAAAAATCTTATATTCAAAAGCTGACATTAAACATTATACTTTCATTTAGATGGTAAAAGAAATGTAAATGACAGCATATATTTACAGATTTGTAATCATTTCTCTCCTTTTTGCCTATTTTTTACAAGGAGTAATTGTTTCCTTAAAAATATCATCTAGAAAAGCACACATCCTATAGAATAAAGGCAACCTCTAATTATTTGTCAATACAAAAGGTTATCAGTTAGAATTTAGACAATGAGATAAATGCAGATAATTATGAATTGTATCATGAAGTGAAATCGCTTCCAACAGCATCGCTGTTGCTTAAGAACTTCTTGTCTACAAACACAGTCTGGAGCACTGCAGTTGCTCTCTGGGTACCAGGCAGGAAAGCCTTTGGGACTGTGGATGTGTGAGGCTATTATTTCTGGGCTTTGGCAGTAAGAAATATGATCTATGCCCCAGGAAAAACAGTGAAACCAGAAGACATGGTAATTTAAGGTTCAACCACAAGAAAACAGAAAGTTCAGTTACACATAATTGCACTTCTCTAAGATAGAATCAGAACCAACATATTAACAAGTAGTTATTAAATTAATATTTAATTTGGTTCACCAATGAAATTCTTAATAAATTCAAGATTATTTCTATTGTTCTTCAATGCGTACATAAACATACAACATAAATTAGAAAACCATTGCTAAAGATTTGATTCTGAAGAAATATATGTATAGATTCACGGGTCTTAAATTATTATATCGAACATTCAGAATATTTTAGTACGCCTAAGAATATAAACTTTTAAAGTTGTTAAGCTGTAGATCTGATAGAAGAACTTGTATGTTGTTTGTATGAAAATGTTGGCTGTCAAATTAACTAAAATATTCATATTAACACATGCATTGGTGTTTTAAAATTAAATCTTGTTAAATATTTTTAAATTGGTCCTGGATTTAGCTTAAAAATATAGCAGCTTCAGGAATGACAGTTTCTATTCCTTTTATCTTTGCCTACATACTTGCTTAAAAACTGACTGTATATGGACAAACACTTAAGCATGCAGATAGTCACCTGTGATTTTTGAGTGTTGAAAATGAAATGTTTCCAAGTTGATTTTTTATATTATCTTTAAAAACAAAAACTATTATTTGAGTAAAGGGTACATTAACCAATTTCCAATATAAAATGAAAATATTATCTTTTTCTCAAAAATAAATGTCATGTTGTGGAATGGAAAGAGTAGAAATTGGAAACAAATACTTTTATAGTATTAACATGACAGAAGTTACAGAACAGAAAAGATAAAATAGAAAATGAAATGTAACACCTTTATTTATCTCATCTGTCTCTTTCTCATTATCCATCCATGGAGACATTAACAGCTTCACTACAGAGAGAGAAATTGCTTGTTCATTTATTGTGAGAATCTTTTTCAGATAAGCGGCAATTTGCATCCTCATGAGCAATGTATGGCAATGTCTCATCTGTTCCAGTGCAGTATGCAATTTTGCACACAATGTCATGCTGACCTGAAGTAACTAGGATATATTGCTTGCATAAGAAATATAGTGGGTAGGGAAAATACCCACATTCATGTTTTCCAGCCCACAATTTCATTATGCCATGAAAATCAAGAACACAGCAGATGCCCCACCTGCAAATATTAGGAAGTTAATTAACCAATGAAATATCATCAGGGATTTTCATTCAGCCAACAACAATGATAATGTAAAGTTCACTCAGATTAGAGACAGAAAAAGTTTTATACAACTCTTCAACATTTACAAGGAAAGAAGATTGAATAATGGATGGGAGTATCCCTTGAAGAAATTTTACTTTTTAAAATATAGTAAATATAAAAGAGAAGCAATGTAAAATATTAAAACTTACTACTAATTATAGATAATTTCTGGTATCCAGTAGGGATTTTTAAAAGAATGTCATTTATTTTAAAATGCTCTTTTAAATTGTCAGAAAGCTTTTAAAATTATTTTTGACTAAAATCAAGAGGGAAATTTGACTACAATGGGAGTAATGTATCTTTCTCTAACAGGAATGATTTAAATCTGTGAGAAGTGAGGCCTGACAGGCATAAATTGGCTCCTGTCTTTTGATATTTAGAAGATGCATTAGCTCTCTTTTCTTGACAGAATACAGTATTCCATAGGTAGATTAGACCCCATCAAACGTCTACACTAATAACTTTTGTGATTGCCCATCTTCCCATTACAGTGGCCACCTTCTCTGTTGTTTTCTTTCTGTCATTTAGTGCTGGGGGGAGGGAAAGACTGGTTTGATGAAATGTAAGTGCCCTTGGTAGTTCTCTCCAGAAATTTACAGTTTATCTTCTTATACTAAACTCCAGGTCCATCTTACATTCTAGATCCTTGATAAATACCAGCCTAGAAAGCAATGGAACTCAGGCAATGATTTAGTCCCACTAATCCATGACCACTTGATATTTTGGCATTTTTGATGATTTTCAAAGCTATTGTAGGGGTAAATTATTTTCCATACTCTATTAAATAAATATTTAGAATTTTATTGAGTTTTATATAATTAAGTGAAATAAAACATATGGTATGTGGTGAAGCAGAGGTGTATTTAAATGTGCAAATCATGGTTGAAATCAAAGAATAAATCTAAGCTCAGTTTTAGGCCAAAGAATTCTCTTATCCATACTACTATCTCCATAGAGAATAAATTCCTTTCTGGTTTGCAAAGATTAAGTGATAGAGATTTCTAAAATCGAAACTGATTTCTTTTCGCCTTATCATCTGCTGGCTTCAGTATACAAAAGATAACCTTTTATGCAACAAAATTTTAATTTTCTGTTTTCTTGAGAAGGTAAATTAATACAAAATTTCTACTGAAGGGAGAAATATTAAACATATATTTATTGTTAAAGACAAATTTTCTCATATTGTCCTAAAATTCCAAGCTATAGAGTTTCATTTTTCCTGTAGTCAATTTTCTTTCACTCCTAAGTCACAGAAAGATGTCACTATGGTCAAATAAAAAAAGATTTTGAAAAATTGCTTGTTTATATATACAGGGTACAACAACTACTCTTATAACAAGGAAGAGGTAGTCATAATTTAATGGGACAAACAGAAATATAACTCTCTTCCAATATATACAAAGAAATGAGTAAAAAATCACAAATATAATTAATGTTTGACACTTTTTATGGATATAATCCTCAATGAGGTACATTCTTTTGGATCCTCTTTTATAACTTCAAATGCCACACAAATCATATACCATAAATATTACGGTTTTTCAGTTTGGCCAACGGAAAGTGTTGGCTACTAAACAAATTCTTTCTCCATATTTAGTCTATTTTACTTTGGGAAGTTTTGTCCTTCAACACACCCATACCCAACACCTGCCTTCCAGCTTAACTTCAAAGGGATATTTCATATAAAAGCATCTGAGAGAAGGAGAAAAACATGACACCACACTTGTTTTAGTCTCCCTTAAAAAAAAAAGTACAAAATAAGTAAATTTAGATTTACTTCTTAAAAGAACACTGAGGGAATTAAAAAAAGGAGTTTAGAAGTATGTCTTGCAAGGAGACCTTTAAATGTTTGATTATCTTAGAGGGATCATATAATAAAAGAATTGAACAGAAGAGAACAGGCCACCATGTCTTGGTTCAAATTCAGGCTCGGCCATTTATCAATTAAGTGATTTTAGGGTAAATTAATCATCCTGAGGGTACTTTTTCCATTTATAAAAGGAGAGAAATGATTTTATTTACCTCAGAGGACTGCTATATGAAGTAACAGTGATTTCACAGGAAACATTTATAATAGGGCCTGACACAGAGTACTCAGGTAAATGTTAGGTGATGTGAGTATAATTATATTTGTTATATGATTCTAATTATGATTATTAGTATATATGTATATTATATAGACAAATATATGTGTGCTTGTGCATATGTGTGTGTATATGTATGTGTGTGTTTCTCATACTCAAAGTGTATGAATCAGTTCAGCAGGTTTGAGTTCACTTTCTAGGAAATTCATAAGCCCTGATATTACTAATTAAATAGCAATACTGAGTGGAATATATAATCTATTTGAGGAACTTTTATGTACTATGACACTAATCCATTGTAAATATTCACCACAGCTAGTCCATCAGAGAACTTATTACACTGAGACTAAATTCAACTCTTTCTTCTGGCTCTTAAAACTTGATTTCTGACAAAGTTGTAACTGGAGTTAAAAAAAAAAGTCCCCAAACATCAGTCTCACTCTCTACCCAAACTATATTTATATCCGTTAGGAATTGGGGCTGGATAAATAAGTTCCCAAAGGAGTTCAGAATGCCATGCTCTTAGTAAATGTTGGAGCAAGTTGGAAAATGACAATCATCCAAGAAAACGCAAGTGCTATGAGCTTCTGTGTGTACATATTTACACAAACACACAGACCTACAGATATACACACACCCATATATTCTGGTGCTTCCCTCATATTAGAACTCAGCAAAACCATGGGCCATAGCAATTAACAGAGAAAAATCTATTTTATGTAAATGTGGTTATTTTTATTTATTAAACAATTCATTCTCTCAACTATTAAACTAATAAAAATGACCCCCTATTATACCAGTATCTGTGTTTCACTTTGCTTTCAAATAAGCCCAAATCCATTCTTTTCAATTGAGGAATCACTTACGATGTTACAAATAATAAAGTCATATTTACCCACAGTCTTATTTCTATATAATTCGGTAAGTTGCTTCTGCCATATTTAAAAACAATTAAAGCACAAGGATGGTGTAGGAAGAAAAACACAAGTTTCTATTTTTCCAAAAAATATTAAATTATGAGAGATTACATTTTGTCTTTAATTATGAATTGACCTGACTTCAGTATTTCTTCCTAAGGAGCCCTAAGGGGCTATTATAATTTCTCCCGAAAATGACAAGGTAGCCACTACATGAATCCTTTGGTTTCTGCCTTCACATATCATGCCTTTGGAAACTAAGGCAGCATTGGGATATTTAAACGAGAGAGAGAGAGAGAGCTCAAACATTAAAACTCTGTTGTTGCCAGCAGGTAGTAAACAAAATGATAGCTGAGTATACCTGGGGATGGAGATATACAAATAAAATTGAGCCCTCACCATGAAAAAGTACTATACTTCATACTTAAGTGTGCTTTAATATTCACAATGAGTCTTTAAGGGAAATAGTATTAGTCATTTTTAGATGAAGAGGCTGAGCTTTGGTGAAGTAAGTTAACCGGTTAACACTCACAAACCAGTCAGTGTTGGAGGCACGATTTGGATCTGAGGATGTCTGACTGACTTCAAAGCCAGCGCTGGAACCACTATGACAGATTGCCTTCTACAGCTAACGGCAAGACTGTCAAGACTAGGTTTGACGGTAGAACTATTTCATCATACAAGTCAACATAATCCTAATCAAAGTTTAAGAATTGTATAAATGTGGAGGGGAGTTTCCTTTTTTTTAAAATTTTGCTTGTTTCTCTGTTTTGTTTTATACATATATTATTTAGGTATCACTAACAAGAACATTCTTATTCCTGAATCCTGAAATCCTCCCTGCCATATTAGGTTTTCTCTGACAATCATTAGGAACAGACCAGCTGTCCAACATCGCTCATAAAATAGTTCCTAATTCACACGGAATCGTTTGCCCAAACTCTTCTCTTCTGTCTTCTTGAAAAAGCACATGTCACAGCTGCATTTCAACCAGGCTCAAGTAGTGCCTCATCTGTGAGCCATCTCAACGGACAACTAACATTTTGAAGTGCACACAAAATGGGACCAAGAGTGCCTTACTGTTAATTAAAACCATCCTGACAGCCACTGCCTTGGCCTTTATGCAGCTTCTCTCCGTGTTTGCTGAGTTGAGTCAACACATCCGCACCTGTAGGTTGGCTCATGATGAATCAAATGCAAAAAACTGAAGTGATCTTTGAAAAAGAGGAGGGTCAGACTCCTTTTCCCTAAGAAAAGCACTTCTCCTTGACCCAGTGTATATGTGCACATCCAGTTCAATACTTGGAACATCACTACTATTGCTAACAAAGGAACGTTAGACGTTCTATACCTTAAAGCAGCTGTTCTTAAATGATATGGTGTCAGGGACCTTTTGCACTCTCAAAAATTATTGAGGACCCCAAAGTGTTTTATTTATGGGAATTGAATCCATTGATACAATTAAGTTAGAAATCAAAGTAGAGAAAAATTTTAAATACTTATTTATTAACTTTAAATTAAAAATAATCCTATTATATGTCAGCATAAATAACATTTTCATGAAAAATAACTATATATATGTTTTTTAAAGATTGGCATCTCAGCTAACAACTGTTGCCAATCTTTCTTTTTTTTCTTCTTCTTCTTCTTCTTCTCCCCAAAGCTCCCCAGTACAAAGTTATATATTCTAGTTGTAGGTCCTTCTGATCGTGCTATGGGGGAACGTCGCCTCGGCATGGCTTGATGAGCAGTGCTAGGTCCATGCCCAGGATCCGAACTGGCGAAACCCTGGGCCACCAAAGCAGAGCACACAAATTTAACCATTGGGCCACGGGGCTGGCCCAAAAAATACCTATATTTTCCCAAGTTAATTTAGTGAAAAGAATGGCATTGTTTGGCAATTTTGCAGATTTTTAAAAAAATGTCCGGTTTAATGGGTAGACAGCTGGATTCTTCTATCTATTCTGCATTCAGTCTGTTGCAATATATTATTTTGTTGAAATATATGAAGAAAATTCGGCCTCACAAAGATATCTAGTTGAGAAAGGGAGGAGTATTTTAATGGGCTTTCAGAAAATTGTGGACGGTCTTCTTTCAAATTACACCAACGCTGGCCATGTGGTAGTTCCTTAAATGTTAGTGGCAATGTGGAATCTGAAACCACATCAGTGAACTTTTTGTAATCTATTATATTAAAATACTTTGTTTTATCTTGAACTCTGAATGGATCCTTTACCCACGCACGATTTTGACCTTGTGGACTCCCTGAAAGGCTCTCTGGAACACACTTTGGGGATCACTTGTGCAAAAAATCTCTGAAAAGAGTATGAATGAATCAGCCTAGATTGTGACAAAGGAAGATGCAGTAATTGTACAAAGAACGTTATAAAAGGGTTCAAGATTTTGGCTAGTGCATAACAGCATTGTGTGTTTAGCATTTTAAACCAGAAAAGAGGCCCATCCTGGAAATGCAGACTTGCAAACTTGGTTTATGGAGTAGAGAGTCAATGGGACTATAACCTCCATCTGCTCCCTTGGCCAGAGTGACCTTTTGCAGTGGACAATCTATTCAACTGTACATGGTAGTCCTGGTTATACTGATATACAACAATATGATAAGTTTGACAATTAAAGTTCACGGTCATTAGAAAATAATAAGAGGCTTCAGCAGAGTGCTTTTATTTCATGACATGCATATCATCTGGGGAAAAAGGTAGGTGCACAGAAAACACTAAGAACAAATGACATCTAATTTTTACCTCTTAATGTTTAGAGCTTTTATTTACTAAAAAGTAAACAATTCCTTTCAGTTAAAAGGAATAACAATAAAAAATTTTCAGCATCTTGATTTTGTTTCATAAAGAAGCTGCATCACACCCAAAGAAAAGTTGCATTTAATGAAAAAACAATGAAACAAGAGATTCTAAAATAGTAAACTGTATAAAAACTGAAATAGTTAAAGACTTGTTTCTTTAAAATTTGATGAGATCAGTAATTTTAGCTTGTTTGCATCAAGGAAAGGGCATATCAGCAAAGAAAGAGACTTATAACTAAATTAATATTCAGCAAAAATTAGTTTCTATCTCATTGCTCTTTTAATCATTATTCCATGCTGTAACCATTATCAAATTCAGAATACTCCCTTATTCAATTTATTTGTACATAGCTATAATGTAAATCTGATTTTTACCAATATAACCTACCATCAAGAAAACTAGCTATTTCCTCCTATATCTGGTGACCAGAGGGCATAATTCCAAAACTAAGGTAATTGCTAAACATCAATGTCTTTCAGAGACTTATGCTATGTGGTAAATACACAATTTTGCAAAACACAGGGTTTATAACTGATGACTCATATGGACTGGAGATTACTAATAAGTCTGAGTAGCCATTTAAAATGAATATATTAAAAGCTGGTTATGAGTAGAAAAATTACTGTACTTGGTACTAATTGTGGTTCTTTTTCCTTTACCACTTTCTGAGCTCATTAGAATCACATGCTGTGCAAATGTCTCCCCTTTGGAAAGACAGACACTACTGCATTCCGTATGCCATTAGCTAACCTTAGCTTTCCACTATTCCAAGATGCTACAGGCATTGAAAGTACATACTGTAGCAGCGGTAAGGGCAGTTTTCATTCCACAGATAAAAAGCATGCATGAACACTTGAGTAAACTGCACTCTAGAGCTTGCTAAAATCCTTCTCTAATAGGTTTTTTCAGTTAGCCTCTCAACACAGACGCAATAAAAATGTAAAATGCATTCCATACTCTAAAAAGTCAATTTTAGAGTTTTACTGAAAATGAGCATTAAAAACAATTAGAATAAGCCAAACAAATGAACATGAAGCTTAAAGGAATTTAAACATTTCTTTTAATTACAGAAACTATTTAAATTACAAGTATACAGGTAGTAAGGCAGAAAGAGAATTTGATTATGATCCATGCTTCACTAATTATGGTGACTTATGGAGCGCTGCATTTCAGGGGAGGAAAATGGTGTTTAGTGTAAGTAACTCTATTTATCTAGAATTTACTAATCCCCTGTGAGAGTCCAACTCCAGCTGGCCCCAGATTTATTAGAAATACAGAATACATTCTTCTTTAACCAGAAAACTACATTTCACATTAACTTTGAGATTGCTTAGAAAATCAGAATGAAAACGGCCGTATATATAAGATCATTTTCCTGTTCACAGAAAGGATTAAATTATGTTTCATGTTGTTTAGTAGTATCCATTTACTTGGTTCAGAAAGGAATATGTAGTCAATGTGAGTCCTGTACTGTCAAAAGGATGAGAGTCTTGCCCCAGAGTTTCAAACGCAAAAGTTATTCCTCTAGGGGGTAAGCAGTAGATGTATTAAACCCAATGAAGTGTCTTAAGAATAACAAACACCTTTTCTCTAATTACCTGCTCACCAAGAAAGCTTATGATTTGATTTCCTGGCTGCAAAGAACTTACCTATGGCTGTGAATAGTCTGGTCTCCTAATAAATTCAATGAATCACCAAACTGAAAATTAATAAATTGCTAATCTCATTTCCTTTTTCTTTTGAAAGAAGGTATTTACTGGATATTTACATCAATGGTATATCAAGGGTAAAAGAGCAATTCCAAGAGAAAAACCTAGGGAAAAAAAGAGTCTTTTTTCAGACCACCAGTATATTTTGGTAAATAGTTATTTAATTTTAATATCATGCATTACGCCATTAAAATGGCATAATTAGATAATTTTATAAGATATTTTATAAGACAATTTTAATAATTATCAATAATTATTGATTAACCATTAGGTATCCTAAATTGATTCTAATACTTCCAACTATAAAAACCAATGATGCCACAATAGGATAAAAGGGAACTCTCATACACTGTTGGTGGGAATGTAAACTGGTGCAGCTACTGTGGAAAATAGTATGGAAATTTCTCAAAAAATTAAGAATAGGGGCCAGTCCGGTGGCACAGTGGTTAAGTGCACACGTTCCGCTTCTCCGCAGCCGGGGGTGTGCCGGTCCAGATCCCGGGTGCGGATGTGGCACCACTTGGCAAAAAGCCATGCTGTAGTAGGCGTTCCATGTATAAAGTAGAGGAAGATAGGCATGGATGTTAGCTCAGGGCCAGCCTTCCTCAGCAAAAAGAGGAGGACTGGCAGTAGTTAGTTCAGGGCTAATCTTCCTCAAAAAAAAAAAAATTAAGAATAGAAGTACCATACAATTCAGCTATTCCACTTTTGGCTATTTATCTGAAGAAAATAAAAACTCTAATTTGAAAATATATATGTACCCCTATGTTCACCGCAGCATATTTACAATAGCCAAGATATGGAAACAACCTAAGTGTCCATCAAAGGATAAATGGATAAACAAGAGGTGGGGTGTGTGTGTGTGTGTGTGTGTGTGTGTGTGTGTGTGTGTAATGGAATACTACTCAACCATAAAAAATAATAAAATCTTGCCATTTTCAACAACATGGATGGACCTTGAGGGTATTATGCTAAATGAAGTAAGTCAGACTTGGAGAAAGACAAATACTGTGTGGTCTCATTCATGTGTAGAATCTAAAAAAAACAACCAAACAAAACAATACAAACTCATAGATGCATAGAAGAAATTGGTGCTTACCAGAAGAGAAGGAGGTTATGGGGTGGGCAAAATGGGTGAAGGGGGTCAATTGTATGGTGATGGATCATAATTAGACTTTTGGTGATGATCACTTTTTAGTGCATACAAATATCAAATTATACTGTTGTGCATGTATGTTCACCTGAAACTTACATAATGTTGTACATCAATTTTACCTCAATAAAAAAAAAAATGATGCTACAATAAAACAAGAAAATTATTAGACCCTGAAACTCTCCAATTTTAATTAATGTAAAGTCAGCCACCAACAGTGGCATCTTGTGAAGACATTAAGAAAAGAAAATATGAGTATCAAAATACTCCTGAGCCTTAATATTATACTACTTAATAATAAAGGACTTCTTTATTTTGATTGAGGTAACAAATGAGGCATAGTAAATTTGCACCTCAAAATGAATGATCTTCAATGTATAAGACAATCGATGTACCATATGATCTAGCAATTCCATTTCTGGGTATTTATCTGAAGAAAATGAAAACCTTAACTCAAAAAGCAATATGCACCACCATGTTCATTGCAGCATTATTTATAGTGGCAAGACATGGAAACAATCTAAGTGTCCATTGATGAATGAATGGATAAAGAAAATGTGATATGCGGTGCATATATATACAATGGAATATTATTCAGTCATAGACAAGAAGGACATCTTGCCACTTGCAGCAACGTGGATGGCCCATGAGGGCATTATGCTAAGGGAAATAAGACAGACTTGGAGAAAGACAAATACCATATGATCTCACTTATACGTGGAATCTTAAAAGAAAAACACTGACTTCATAGATAAAGAGAACAGATTGGTACTTGCCAGAGGCCTGGAGTAGGGGTGGGTGAAATGGATGAAGGGGGTCAAAAGGTACAAACTTCTAGTTACAAAATAAATAAGTCACGGGGATGTAATGTACGGCACAGTGATTATAATTAATAACACTGTACTGCATATTTGAAAGTTGCTAAGAGTTAAAAGTTCTTATCACAATTTAAAAAAATTTGTAACTATGTATGGTGACAGGTTAACTGGACTTACTGTGGTGATCATTTCACAATTATATACAAATATTGCGTCATTACATGGTACACTTGAAACTATTATAATGTTATTTGTCAATTGTACTTCGATAAAATTAATCAATGGTGTGTATGTTTATTAAGGATCCTTCATGGTCCTACAGAATAAAGTCTTTGTTAAATTGAAATTTCTAGCCAATTTATACATTTCAAAAGTGTCACATATTTATCTTTTCTATACATAACGTGCAAACGTTAAGAGAGGTGTTTGTGTGTGTACGTTTTTTAAGTTTCTATAACTTTCTTTTTACTCCTCAGTAAAAGATGACCCCAAATCACACCTAGGTTCGCCTAAGGATAGGTAATTTTGCAGAGTTCATGCCAAGGAAGCACAGGAATGTTTTATTCTTTCCAATTCCACTACTACGAAAACTGATTCAACTCCTAGAAGGGATTAAGGATAATATGAAATGTTATCAGTTAATTCATAAAAGAGTCGATTAGAGTCAATTATTAGGGAAATCTTAAAGAAAACTCCAGTGTGGATGCAGAGGATTAGGACAGAGAGAAATGAGAAGAAAGAAATGGCAGGTAGAGGAAATGCCAGTGGTTTCCATAAATGCCCCTCCCAAATCAACTGGGCAAATGTTTTTACAATGGTTTGCTCATATGCTATGGCAAGTATCCTAGGTATTCCTCCGGATAATTTCCCCATTACATTTAGAGATCATACTTTTGAAAGGTGTTAACTAATTGCAATATGCTGAAAGCAACGTTAAAAAGTAATTTTATAGAGCACCGGTTCTCAGTGTTTGATCTCTGAACCAGCTTCATCAGCAACACCTGGGAACTTGTTAGGAATGCAAATTCTCAGGCCCATCCCAGACCTGCTAAACCAGAAGCTCTGCAGGTGGGGCCCAGCAGTCCAGGTTTGAGTAAGCCATCCAGAAGATTCTGATACAAACAAAAGTTTGAGAACTGCTGTTCTGGACTTTAAGAAAACGAAGCTTGTGGGTAATTACATCCTAAGGAGAAAGTTAGGTCAAAGAGATCACTTAGTTTGTCACTGCACTAAATAATGCCAACTATTCCAAAAACGTGTAAGTAAAAGAAGAAGTTTACAATTAGAAAACTTGGAACCACAGGCATGAAAGAAGGTAAAGGAAGTAACAGGTAATTAGATCCATACTTTGAGAAACTCTGAAATCCAATCTGTGGCAAATAACTGTTGATTTCACATCTGTAGTTCTGAAGTCTACTCCTATAGAGCACTGACATAAATTTGAACAAAATCGATGTGTAAGAGCACAAGCCAAGAAAATTTTCTAAACTGAAATTAAGTGGTGAAGCAAAGATCAGAACATTCATTTCATAATAAACAAGAATTTAATGCATGTGCTGAAGCCCTAGTTTATTTCATCCTCAGTTACTTTGTGAAGAGCATTACCTCTTTCCTAGACAGGGACTGTATTAATAATGTCGGCTATGCAATATGTGTACTGAGAGACGGAGATAATGTCCAGTGTGCTAGAGGAAACTGCTGATCTTGATCTTACTAAAATGAGTAAGAGGGTCATGCACTAGTAACCGGACCTTTAACCTGAACTTGCCTTTGGGGAATTTTGAGATGGACTAAATCAATTGACATGGCCATTGCAATCGAAGGCCCTGTCAAAATTTTTACAGTATTTGAAAGGGGTAATTGGAATCTGAAATGGCCCATAAGCTACACGGAACTATAGTTTTCAATATACCAAAAATCCAACACATTTTATTTCTTCTTTATAAAATATTGCATAACATGACGCAAACAAAAAAGTTAAACAAGAATTTCCAAGCAGATACTGAAAGATTCTGTTATTTTGAGTCCAATATATGTCTGAGTCCTTCTTTAATATGAGAACTGAATTTAAATGAGAAATAGTTTTTAAGAAATGAATGTAACAAATATATCTGGATGGTGTGAACGAATCGTTTTCCCTAATAACTTCAAAATTTTAGAGAATATGGAACACAGAGAGTTCTCTTACCTAGATCAAAAGAAATATGTTATAGGTGAGTCTAGTTAAAGACAACCTTCATTTTACATTTAAAAAACAATTAAATTGAAGCTGATTTTTTCAGTTTCAAAAACTAAAATATATTTCTCTCTCTTTTTTATTCCAGTTTATGCCTGGCCCACAAGGTGCCTTTTGTACTGGACAGAAAAATAGAATGTTTTTTAACATCAATGTATGTTTTAAATTATACTAATAAGCAACATATCAGCTGTGAGGTGAGACCACATTGAAAAAGACTACTTCAGCTTACGGAAAATACCAGCTGTCTCCACTCTGTGAAGATGGATTACCACCTGTCCTGTTATCTTCCATACACAATACAAGGCACGTTGGCCATTTTAACAGGATAACTGTACCCATATGTTCTTTAATTCTGGTGTGCATGCCACCTACCATTAAATATTCGTAATAGATCATTGTAAACAAGAGATTAGCATGGAAGACAGGGTGTTTAAGCAAAGTCTAAGCCTCTGTTTTACTAAACCTCCTTACTTGTACTCGCAACTTTGCACAAGCTATATTATTTGTGATAATATCATCAATTTTAGCTAACTAGTAAAGCATGCGTGTGTAAACAGAAAACAGTGAGGGTTTTTTTAAGGCATAGTAAATTCAGGCTACATCTCACAAAAATTAAAACTTAGGTTGCCATAAAAAATGTATTAACCTTTAAAATGATCACATACATAATTTGCTAGAAATAAATCATTTTGCCAGAAATTTTCTCCTTCTAGCATCACTTCCAAAAAGTTACATTATTGAATATACTCAACAGACAAGATAAGAAAAGGAAACACAGATTTTAAAATTTGATAGCTGAAAACAAGATGACCTCTATTTGAAAAATAAAACGCATAGTTAGAATTACATTAGTTCCTTTACGAAGTCTTTAACTAGCAAATGGGGATGAATAAATAAATTTGTTTTTCTGCTATGGAACAAATGGAGTAAAAATAATGTACCTCATTATCAAATGCATTTATGTACCTGGTCAGCCTAATAAGTAACCAAGACTAAGTGCAATGGGGACAAGTAGATATTGAGTTCTGTTTTGGCGAATGTAGGCTAACTCAGCTATATTGAAATCAAGCACAAAGTTGTGGTCCTATTATGTTTACATAATGTGCTGCAGCCAGCTGAGCGATGAACCAAACAACAGGTCCACTAGCAGCTGTTTTGCCTAGTGTTCAATATTCAAAATCTCACGTCAATATGATTTAATCCAAAAGATTAACTAATAACCTAAAACAATGCAAAATAATTTGTAGAAACAGAGTAAAAAGTATATGTAAAATCTCTTTGCTTCATCTTAGATTAACCAGAAAGATAAAATAATCTCAACTACAATCTCTCCATTGTAAATAGTCATAAATTCCAGTCCCCTCGGAGGCAACTAATAGACTGCTCCTTGCAGATGTATTTTGTCTAACATTGTTGAGTTCCAGTTTATATTAGTCAAATATTTTATTTCTTTCAAACTTGTGAAATGTTGGAGTTCCTGAATAAACTCTGAAATAAAGAGAATAGGGAGAAGCAAGTAGAGATTAAAGGAAGACATTACAAAAGCTTTCTTGATTTACAAAACTTTTCTTAAAGGAAAGGAGAAAGCTATTGTAATGGTTAAAGACAGAGCCCTTTTATGTGTGCAGATGGGAAGCACTTCTAGAGAGAGTCATATTTCCTTAGGCTAAAGACCAAGAAAACTTAACTGCCCTAGGCCTAGAGTTTTGTGGCGAGAACAATTCATTCATTGAGCACTAAGATTCAGTAATCAAAGTATGGGGACAAGGGTGTGATTTTCCTCTTATCTGAGGACGTGACCACCAATTCAAAAGAAACAAATGGCAGTAAGAAAATGGAATCTCCCAAATGGCTAGGATTTTTAAATGTGTGATCCTTTATTTCTTTGCTTTTAAATTTCATTTTGTATAAATCATTTTATAATAAGCCAGAAACATACACTGTGTCTGAAAACTTCCAACAACAATTTCTTCTTATATTTCAAAACTGTTTCCAAAAATCACAAAGCATAATACTATGTTGCATCAAAAGTTGAAAAGATATACTAAGTACAGAAATTTACCAAATATTTAATATCAATATTCCATAATACAAGAAGACATGAATATTTAAAAGTAATAGTTACAATTTTTTTTCAAATACTACTTCACTCAGTGCATGTAATGAGTTTTGTTGAAAAGTTTAGTGTTAGAATGCCCCTTAGAACCTGATGGAGAAGCTGTATATTTAGTATATACACTTACCCTATGTCCATTTGACATCCCATTTTGACTCCAATGGCCCCCACCAGCTATGACTATTTCCCTGACACTAGATCAAATCTCAATGAATGGCCAGAAGAATCAATAATATGAATCAATGTCTTAACTGGATGGAATTTGCTTGGTTTTTGAACACCAGCATTGAAAATAGGTACAGTAGCTTAGAATACTACATTTAATTTTACCTATTTAAACCTAACTAAAACCTTAGGTAAAAATGGAGAAACTACATTTTTAAGGTGAGACATCATTAAAATATGTATGATAAAATTTTTATCAAAAACACCTTAATAATCACCTATTCTATGTGAAAGCACTTTCAGATCAGCACAGAATACTTGCAAATGCACCTGTTCTCTTTATCTTTATTGCATGTTTGATTGAAACAAAAAGATGAACCAAAACAGTGGCAAACTGAGAGGACAGAAGGAAAATGGAAAATACAGGTCCCACCATTGCACATGGCATGATAACAAAATGAAAGACTATCATGTCTTCTGACAAGGTCAGAACTAGCCTCTGCACTTTGGGCTCCTGGAGACACAATGCTCAAAAATATATAATCGACAGTGGTTTACATTCAGACCTATTCAAGGCTACAAAGGTATCAAATAATAAGAAACACCTATAATTTTCTAAAAGTTCCCACAATTCTAAAAATATTTCAAAATTTGGGGAGATAAAAAGAAAAATTAGTACTATGTGATTCTGATTTGATTTTAACCTGCTTCTATCAAAGGCTCAAAGATTTTTATATGTAATTTCTATTTAAAGTGAACTTCATAATCATCCAAGTTTATTTCCAAATGAAATCACACCAAAAAATGTAAATCAGATTAACATTGGTTTTTACCTGGTATAACATATTTCCAGTATTTCCATATACTGACTGATGACTTTTCCCTTATACTTCTTTACATATTTTATTTACGACAATAAAAAAGAATATTTTTCTATAGTATAACACTTACTGAGACATGAGTTTTAACTACTAAAGTAAAATTTAGGTTATATCCAAAACATGTTTAAAAAGGTTGCCTACTGGAAAACTATAATTTAGTAAAACATCAAGTAGAAATACATTTAGATCCTTCTTTTTCCAAAGTGACCTTTTCTAAATGAAAAACTTAGATTTATTTATCTGATCTCTCTCTATATTTATATATATAATAAAATATATACATATATATGTTCTATATGACATATATAATGTCTTATATATGACATATCTGTATATACGATATATGTCATATATATGCATTATAAATATGTCCAAAATTATATATATGTCTTAAATATATATGTCTTATATATGTCCAAAATACATTAAGCAATAATGAGTAATACCTAATAAAAACTGGAGGCTTGTCTTATAACAGTTGCAACTATGATTCCGAGTATGGGGCTAAAATAACTAGATTTACGATTTCCAACCTAGTTAAAGAGTGCAGTTTCCAGAAATTGTTATCCAGCTTAATTAGAGCCCAGATAGACATTACTGGATAGGTTCAAGTATTCTCTTTTTGAAAAGAAAAAAAAAACCCAGATGGTACACATAAAGGTTTATGGCCAACTTCTTTGAACTAGTCAGAACAAGAAAGCTTCCTTTCCTTAACTTTACTTGGTAAGTAAACCTCAAGTGGATGAATGACTTAAGCATTAGAAAACCAATTAAGGATGGCAACTAGACTTTTGATGGTGAAGATGATGCAGTCCACACAGAAGTCAAAATAGAATGATGTAAACCTGAAATTTATATAATGTTATAAACCAGTTTGATCTCAATAAAACAAATTAATTTAAAAAAAAAAGAAAACCAGCTAAGAAGTCTGAAATCAAAAGAGTTCTCAGGCTGTGTCATTAAATAGTCATATTCCCATTTAATAATGATTAATATCAGCATAGTCAGAATTTCTCTTATAAATGTCTATTTACTCATTTTAAAAATAAATCTGAGGGCCATGCTTGATGGTCTAGAGATTAAGTTTGGCATGCTCCACTTCAGCAGCCTGGGTTCAGTTTCCAGGCATGGACCTACACCACTCATCAGTGGCCATGCTGTAGCATTGGCTCACATACAGAAAGAGGAGGACTGGCAACAGATGCTAGCTCAGGGGGAATCTTCCTCAGCAAAAAAAGAAAAGAAAAAACAATTCTATATTAACAAAGGTGTCACCTCTTAGAAAAATAACAAGTATTTCTAAAACAAGAAAAGATTAAGCTAAACTACACAAATTTAGGCTGTTTATTTTGCCTTTGATGCCATGTTAAATATAAATGTAATTTGCTGAGGTAAAATATCTAGAAATATGACTAATTTCACAAAATCTGAATTTCCATCATCATTCTTCAGCTACCATAAAGAAAAAAGAAGGTATGTTTAAAGAAAGACTGTTAAAACTGCAGTCTCAAGAAGTCCTTAGTCATCCTGAACCTTCAGACAGGCCTGGGCATAAACTCAGAACATGTCCTAGTAAGATAATTTCTCTGGGGACATATCGTTCCCTCAGCTTTGAAGGATTTATCTTAGACAGATTCATCTGGCCTATTAACAATTCTGATTCAAAGAATCCAAAGAAGAAAGCAAGAAAGAAGGAAATAACTGGGGTTTTTCAACTCCAATTCTCAGGTTCCATTCAGAAAACATCTTCCTTCTTTTTATCCTTCCTATGTGAGTTCTTATTAATGTTGTTTAAGAACAGAAGCTACCACAATACAGAGCCTAAATTAGGTGATTGTTACATTGCTTTAAGTACCTAGCACAGCTCTATGCCATCCACAGGCTTTCAGCACACATTAATTGATATTGAATAATACTTGATAACAAGTTAAATATTAAAGCATGATGTTGTGAGCACCAATGCCTGTTGATAGTGATTATTAATCAACTGTTAAAAAACCCATATATATGGTACCATTTATGGAAAAATAATGGAATCACTCTAATTTCTTCCTTATGATGTAAGGTTAAATTGTGTTTGTGACATTAATATCTATAAATGGAAAAGAAATCAGAGTGAAAACCTCATCCTGCAAAGAGAAAGAACTATGTAAATATTTTGGAATGCCTATGGTCCATAAAAGAGGCAGAGTATTAAATGTGATGAGAGAAATGTGTGAAAACCGGCTCCGAGGAAGAGCAGCTTGGAAAAGCTTTTAACCAGGAAAAGTGCTCACATGGAAAGTACAGTAACTTTTGTTCAATTTAGAGAACTAAAATTAACCATAAATTTTAAAGAACTCTGATGCTTTTAACAATTAAAGATGAATCATTATCCCTTATTTGGCAATTTTTGGGTTTTGTTTTCTGTTAATTTGCAGCAATCTTTCCTCAGTGTCTTCTTACTCTTCAAAGTATTAAAAAATCACCAGGTAGTGTATGGTAGGGCAGCCAAAAGAAATAAAGTATCAGCTCAATTAGATGCTGGCTTGCTTTCTTGAATTTTCCAAGTTCAGACTATTACATTGAGATTGGCATTAGTCTCCTCAGCTGCCTTCTAAGGTGCCAGAAAGTATATCTGTGAAACTGCGTACAATGTGCACATACATCCTTCACACTTTTAGGAAACCTCATGTTGAAAAGAATGCTAATGGATACTGATAGGCCACCAGCATAAAACAGCCCGATAGGAAAAATAAGCCATCTGGGAATTGTCCTAATCTGGGTGCGTTCACCCAATTCTCCACTACCTGTTTCTGCAACCCATTTATTGATCCTTTTCTTGTGGTTCTTTTGGAGCAAAGAAACATTACACATTGACATGATTTTTCATATACTTACAAAAACTTTACCAATTTTAGTTAAAAGTTCAATCATATACTGATAACATTAAAACTCATATCAAAGTGAATTACGACTGCTGCCCTCAGACATATATGTCATTCAAAACTATCAATTTGTGTTTGACTTTCTCAGTGGCTGTTCTATCTGACTGTCACCTGAGCTTCAAACAGTCCCAAGTAAATCCTCAGAAATGGAGCTTCAGTGGCTCCTCTGAGTAGGGGAATTAACACATCTTCTAGATTACATGGTACAAAGCAGGACTGAAATACCAGGACTTTTACATCACTGACGCTTACTAGCCAGAGATGAGGAACTCACTTTTTAAGCTGGAGAGTTAAATGTTCATTTCGACTTAAAACATAAAACATAAAACAACTTGATTAAGGGTAAATTAAGTAGAATCAAAGTAGATGGCCCTAACAGAAAGCCGAACACGTCAGAAGAATAACCTCACCAACAAAAGAGAAAGGGAAACAGCATGCATTCACAATGTAAACCAACTGAAGCTTTACTGCTTCCTAGTTATTTACTTAGTGGATTGCCTTGTCAATATCTAGGCTTTAAAAGATTACCTAAGTCATGTCAGAAGATCCCAACCATTGATCTCTCCTGGACACATTGGTCATGTTCTTTTAAGGGGTCATATTAGGTAATGCTTTCTTTACCCAAAGCCACTCTGTCTTTATAGGAGAGAATAAGTTGAGGAAGGCAAGTTGACATGGGTTAAATTTCTTAGGCCTATTATAGGACAAAAAGGCAAATATAAGAAACAAAACCTAAGTATCAATTACTTCTTTTACCTCATCTCAAATTTTATTGGGGGAGTTTATTTTTGAGTGTACTAAACCTGTGATATTTGATTTGCTAATACTGCATAAATATCAAAGCCATAATCTTAAATGCAAAATGTATAGGTCTTAAACCATGTGAGTGTGGCAGAATAAAAAATATAACAATTTCAGGTGTAAAGGAATTGCAGGTGTAAAACAATATTAACATTTTGCTGGTTCTTATCTATGATTGAGTGGAAATTAGGAAAACAAATAGAAAACTATAAATTGAAAATTGTATATTTTAGAACCTATTGGCTGCCATATTGACAGTTATTTTCCCAAATAAAGTGAAATATATCATGCTTCGGCATTATTTTTGAGAAGGTAGCTGTCTCATGTACAAAATGAATTTGTCCTAAGTTTCACCTTCATGATTAAGTATCCCTCATGATTAAGGAGTCTCATCAAGTGTGACAGGCAAAATAACATAGGGATTACAAGCATAAGCAAAGTTATTTAAACTACCTGGGCCTCGATTTCAGCATCTGAAAAGCGAAGATAATAGTAATACCTACTTCACTGAGTTTTTGTGAGGATTAAGTAAATTAATCAATGTAAACCAGTGTCTGGCATATAGTAAACACTCAGAAGTATTGGCCATTATTACAATTAACATGGTCTTTCACCTCAACTTCTTCCCCAACTGTAAAAAGATTAGATTGTATTCTATAATAAGGTTTTACTAAGGGACAATTTACTCCACTAAGTTAAATAAAAATAGAAACAATTAAATTATGTTAGCTTGAATATTAAAATTTAATATGCTTCTTCCTTTGGGTCGGTTCAGAATTTCAGTAGTGATAGTCCATATATGTGAACATAATTTCCATAGCTAAGTACTCTCTGTATGGTGCTTACAAAGCTTCCAAACAGCCAGGCATGTACCTACGCAGTTTGATTAGGCCCTTATGTCAGATAAATGCACAGTTTTTGTAAACATTGAGCGCACAATGGGTCATTTTGAAAGCAGGAGATTCTCGGAAGCACCATAAACGTCCAAAATGGAATGTCTCTGAAATAATATGATTTTGTTCTCAAAATAAGTCCACCCTCCAAAAAGTCTGAATTTTAGGAAGGTAAGAAGTATAAAATGAAAAAGGTTGTAAGTGACAGAATACAAATAGGTAAGGTCTGTATACAAAATATGTAACAGTTCACTGGCACAAAAACAGACTTTTAAACAGGGAACAAAACCTGGCATGAACAGTTACATTTGTCAAATAACTGTTACATAAAGGGAAGACACAGCACATATAAAAGAGCTCTACCTATCTAATGAATTAAATATATAAAAGACAAACTAGTTTTCCATGGAAATAAAGGCATGTAAGGCTAGTCAACAGACTAAACGCTGTGAAAGTATAAGCCAAAACTAAGACTAAAGTTGTCCTTCAAAAATAAAGACTACAGGGGCCGGCCTGGTGGTGCAGCAGTTAAGTGCACACGTTCTGCTTCGGCAGCCCGGGGTTTGCTGGTTCAGATCCCGGGTGCAGACATGGTACCGCTTGGCACACCATGCTGTGGTAGGCGTCCTACATATAAAGTAGAAGAAGATGGGCACGGATGTTAGCTCAGGGCCAGCCTTGCTCAGCAAAAAGAGGAGGATTGGCAACAGTTAGCTCAGGACTAATCTTCCTCAAAATAAATAAATAAATAAATAAAAATAAATAAATAAAACCAAAAATAAAGAAAAGACCACAAAATAGTCTCTTACAGAAACAGTTCCCCCCCCCCCCCCAACATCACCAAGCAGAAACGTCTGGGACAATCATGGTGGAGCGTGCCTTCTGGAAGCCGGCTTCCTCCCTGCTACATATCATCATGGCTTACACTCACTCACCAATTTGCCCTGGACATGCAGGTCCATGCTACCAGTCTAAAAAAACTGAAAAACATCAACAAAAGCACAGAAATTCTCATGAAAAAGCATAATATTCTCATAGAAAAGCATAAAAGAAAAGATCATAGACTTGGTGGTCAGAGCTAATTAAATTTAAAGCCCTCACCCACTCCTTCCTTTCTCCTCGCTCTACTTATTTTTGCAGACTGGCTTTTTTTCAGGTACTAAGACTGTACAGTTTTGTAAAAGCATAAGAAATATCAGACATTCTAAAGATATCATTGATTACTTAAGATAACCACTTCTTATCTGTACAGTGCCTATCTCTGACCATTCCAAACTACTTTCCAATAGTTACCAATTATGCAATTACTATATAAGATAGCAAATAGCACTGTCTATTTTTAGACAAAAAAATCAAGTCACTATGGTTGAGGCATTATTAGGTCCTTAGGAAAGTCCCAGAAAATCAACTCCGAGCATTAAATCTACAGAACATTTGTTCACCAAATATTTTGGAGACCTTTTCTGCACCAGGCATGGCTCTAGATCAGCAGTGACCAAGAGTGACAAGGTCCTTGTCCTCATGGAGCTGATATTGCAGGAAGTAAAATCAATGGTAAACAGTTAGACATGGTATTCAAACGATGCCAGCCCTGTTTGGGTTTTTGTTTGTTTGCTTGTTTGAGTTGTTTGTAAGTCATTTACTGCTGAAATGGAAAAGGACTGATTAAGGTGCTCCCTTGGAGGCTGTACGTGGAATTGTAGGTTACCGCTGGACAGATTCCAGAAACTTGAGCTGAACTGGGAGATGTATGTAACCTTACCGTAAAGTAGCCCCTCTTTCGTATGAAATCAAAAACGTATTAGAGAAGAAGAGATACTCGAATTGGGAAGAAGAGGAAGAGAAAATGCCCATTGTTTCAGAAGAAGTTAATCCTCTCTCAAGCCACTTCTCTGGCTCATCAACTCAAACTGCCTAAGAAATATGTCCCTCAAGGAGGTCCTTTGACACTTCAGCTGCGTGAGCATCAGCAGCTCCACAGCTTTCATCATCAACTGATTGCCCAAGTTCCTCAGACATGTAAGCGAAGTGATGGAAAACAACCCCTTAAAGTAGGGACTTGACCTGTGGAATTAATGACCTATATTTTCAAATCAGCAAATACTTTCACCTAGAACAGTTACATGTTCTATATGTAACATACGGATATGACCTGAAGTCCCTGCAAAGGGGATGGGGATTTTTAAATTTAATCAACTCTGTTAGTGAGCCAAAAAAAAGAAATGTGCTTGTATATATATAAACATATATACACATATACATACACATTACAAAATACTACTTTATAGAGCTAGAGAAATGGTGCTTTTGAATAATGAAACAGTGAGTGATTATAAAGACATATATACTCCAGTTTTCTAATACATACTTAGCAACCTAAAATGTGGCACAGTTACATCTAAACTTGAATCTATAAAATAATTTCAAATTAAATATTAATCAAAGGTACAATTATACCAAATCAGTTTCATGCATTACCATTTTACAGGAGAAAGCAAACTGGAGTATAAATTATTTATAAGAAAAATAATCTATAATAATATTGAGCTAATTATCACAGTAATTGAAGCATTTCATGGCAAGGGTAGAGAGAGGAGATTTTCTTTGTTCATATTTTCCCTATTCAAAATTTCATGAATAAATCATATGTTTTAATGCTATTTTTAAAAATCTAAATAAAATTTGATTCTGACATTCTTTAAAGCATTAAAAAATAAAAAAGAGCTTTCACTGAACCCATAATAGCATATAAAAACATTTCCTCAATGTGTATGTGTCAATGTATGTGTGTGTATATGTGTATCCTTTCTGGCTTCAGTAAAATCCCTTTAAATTTGGAAACATTTCACTCAAATTAACATTCTTTCCTCCCTCCATTAAGTAGCACTAACTGTTCTAGCTTAGAAAAAGGTTATCATCAACACAAGTCAAAAGAAGAAGTTAGCAATGCCAAGGATTGTGCCCTTCCAGTGTCTGAATTTTATGTCTTACTTTAAGCAAAAGCAGAAAGAAGTTTTAAAATTTTTAAATATGTAAAATTTTAAACATTTAACATGTTTATTTTATGCTTACAGGAAAAATATGTATATTTAAAAATATTCATATTAAAAATTTTACAGTAAATATCTTTAATTCTATTAACTTTTAAATTTAACATGATAAGAAAAAAATTTGAATTCTACTGAAAAATTTAAATTTTTCAGTAGGATTCTATGTGGTCAGGCTTTTTAATTGACGTTGAAGCAACGTATGTTGGATTATTAAAACAAACACTGGGATGAAATTTTACACTATACATTTAACTATAAATGTTTGTGTTAGGTTATCTAATAATTTGGGGGGAAAATGATGCTTATTACTATTGATATATATCCAAACATATTTCTTTTGAATATCCATGCATAATATCTACTATTTAGCATAAATTCTAAAACATTAATTCATCCTAATTAAGGTATATTAAATTTATAGTTTGAGTTAACGACCAGAATATGCTGTTAAAAAAATTAATGTTGTACTGGAAGCTCTTTCAAAAAGATTAGCTGAGCTGTGCAGTCGTAAACTTGACTTCTCATTAGAGTTGAGTCTAGAAAAAAAAATATTTGTTTCTAAATAGGAATAATAAAATGAGACACCAAGTAGACCAGGCACAAAAACATGGATAATTTGTGCAATCTCTCATTTCTACTGGGGAAACAAAATGCAAAATTGTACATTAGCACCTTCGAATATAAAGAAAACATTTGTTTTCACTGTTGTTGGTTGGAGGGGATCATTGTATAGCATCTTTTACTAACAGAGATTCAGTAATAACACACCATTTGTGACCTGTGGTGGGTACTACAAGTTACACACAGTGTTTAGAATTAAGTGGGAAACACAGAGAAGTAAACATTAATTACAATATAGGAGTCACCTTCTGTAATAAGGTAACTTAGGTGATATAGATACGGTTAACCTTGACTTGTGAGGGCGGGATGAGTGGGATATACAGTAAGGAGGCTTGGAGGAAGGGATGGTTCTGCTGAGCTCTGAAACAATAATCAGCTTTTTCCAGATCAAAGGGATGGGGGTAGGAAAGTAATGCCAGGATCCCACAGATCCTTGGCCATCATTTTAAAGAATTTAGACTTTAAGAGCAATTAAAAATCTCTGAGTGAGCAATCAAGAGGGAGAGATCAGATTTTTACTTGTAAAGAAGTATTATAGTGATCTAGGTGCAAGAAGATGGTGATACTAATTAGAAAAATAGCAAAGGGGATGGAGGCAAGTGGAAAAATTCTAAAGCTATTCAGGAAGAAACATCAGCAAGACCTGATGATCAACTGATGTGAACAGATGGAAAGAAAGGAAGAAAGAAAGAATAGATCTCAGGTTTCTGGCCTGGAGGCCTGGATGGATGGGGGTATCATTTTCATAGTTTGGAAATAATAGAGGAAAGGTGGGGATGGAAAGGAAGATGATAAGTCTTATTTCGGACCTTTGTGCTGAAAGTGCTACCAGGACCTCCAAATGGAGCTGAGTATAGAGATCTAGGCTAGAGATAATAGAACAAGGAGTGAAACAGGACAACTTTGATAGCTGAATCCAAGGACGAAGGTGTGGTCATCTAGGGAAGGACACAGAACAAAAAGAGAAGACAAATCCTCCAGGAACTAGAATATTTTAGCTATAGGCCAACAAAGACTCCGCCAGACAAATAAGAGGGAAATCAATAGCATATATGTGATAGACCTTGCTGATTGCCTACTAAATACCCATTCTCTGTTCTTCCTTTCAACAAAACACCAAATTTTGTTTGGAGAAGAACAGGCCAGTTAAAAACACAGCTCTCCATGTGCCTTTGAAACTAAGGGTGGCCATGTAACAGTTCTGGCCTATGTGACATAACAGAATGTTAGACTGTTGGACTTCCAGGAAATTTTTTTCCTGATTAAAAAAAAAATATGCTGCTGATTTTTTACATTCCTTCTTCTGATAAAGCACAGAAAGGTGACACTGAGAGGTGCGGCAGTCATCTTAAAACCACAAGGAAGAAAGTCACATACTAAGGTTGGCAGAGCAGAGAAACAAAAGGAAGTTGGATTCTTGATGGCTTCTTGGAGCTGCCATACTTTCTCCATACAGCCTTTGTTCAGAATCAAATTTAAACTTATTTGGTTAAATTGTCTGAGTTTGGTTACATGCAGTAGGATGCAATCCTGATCTAGCTGGGTGCCATGAAATTCTTGGAAAGAAAATATTTCAAAAAGAAGGTCCATGTGTCAAATGCCTGTAAGAGGTAAACTATATCCATAATAGATGGCAAAGTTTAGAAAGCTGAAGTCAAGGCTATTAAGAGTAATGGGATATTAGTGAGAGAGAAGGGTAAGTTCCCACACCATTCTAAGTACCGCTTTGCAAAGTTTTGGTAAAGCACCATATTTAAATTGCCTATCTTTGGAATCTTGAATGGATTCCTGTTATGGCCTTCAACATGCTGATGCAGAAGAAAACATCCCTGGATGACAAAATGGAAACAGAATAGTATATTGTATTCTTACTCATACATTCTTGAAACAAAGGAACCATGAAGATAACCACACATCTGAATGAAAGTGTATGTCCTTCTACACTTTTCGAATTGTAACAACTCATAGAAATAATTCACTGCAACATATTTTAAGAAAGGTCACAGTGAAATATTTCAATGCTAATCATGCCAAGACCAATAGCTTTATAAACCCTCAAAAATATATTTATCATAAAAAACACACCGTGTGCTGGTATACAAAGAATAGATGTCATTTCACACATATTTATGTAGATTTTAAATCCACATTGTGTATGAGAACATGACTGACTCTGGGAACAGAAAGCTCATTCTATTTTTTTTTTTTAATTAAAAAAGTGTTTTTTTTGAGGAAGATTAGCCCTGAGCTAACATCTACCAATCCTCCTCTTTTTGCTGAGGAAGACTGGCCCTGAGTTAACATCTGTGCCCTTCTTCCTCTATTTTATATGTAGGACGCCTACCACAGCATGCCTTGTCAAGCGGTGCCATGTCTGCACCAGTGATCCGAACTGGCAAACTCTGGGCCACCAAAGCAGAACGTGCACACTTAACTGCTGCGCCACCGGGCCGGCCCCAGAAAGCTCATTCTAAATGTAACTATATATGGCATTAGTTTGTCAGCCTTCACCTTCTTGAAATGAATAGACACATTCTTTGGAACCATCTAAATGGAAGAAGTAAACCTACTAATATGCCTAGCACAGTAAACAGCACACAGTACAACAGCTACCATTTATATAGTGCTTTGTTGGCCATGCACAGTTCTAAGCACTTTATATACATCAACTTTTTTAATACTCCCCAAACCTCCATAAGGTAAGTAGAATTAATACCCTCATTTTATAGATGAGGGAAGTGAAGTGAAGCATAGAGAGGTTAAGTAAATTCACCAAGGTCATAGAGCTATGCTAAATGAGCATTTATTGTTTGTAGGGGACAAAATTTGTTTTAACTTAATGATAGAATTAATTGTAACTAACAAGGAAGAGTTTTCACAATGTACCCTACGGATAAGAGCACCATAAAGGGTTAAGAGAATCCACAAACTCTTCTTGGACTAGGTCATAACAAATGTATTATTATTCCCCCGGAGTTGACGATTAAAATTTTGAGGGAGGCTTAAAGAATTATAACCTAACATAGTCCAGAAAGAATTCATTTCATGGGAGACCATACAGAGACCTAAGTAATTCCTTTTTAAAAAAAGAAAAGAAGAAAAGAAAAAGAAAAATGCTCAGGAATTGACTTTACTGCCTACCAACATTACAGAGTCTGACCACAGAATCCTGAGGTTCTTCAAGTTATTAGTTTTTGGTGATTTAGGCAAAAGATGAGAGGAGTGGAGGCAAGGGCAACTGCCAACATGTTCTCAATCCACTAGCCATAAAAATATTTCTCCTCTCCTGCGGAATTTTGGCTCATTGCTACTTTCTTTCTTGAGGTGGTCCCAAAGGAAAATATGCTATAATCACATTTCCCAAGAATTCTCTTAAGCAAGATTCAACAAGGTTGCAACCTGTCCTACACTTTCATTTGAGAACTTAGGGAAGTCACATGGGTAAGCTATGACACGTGCTGAGTTATAGGATCAAAATGCTCTCAATGTCTTTCTACATCAAACAGGCTCTAATCCATTTTCTGGTGTCTGTCTGAGATAAGAATCTAATAAAAGGGTAACCTAATGTGACTCAATCTAGATAAAGTACAATATTATCTGGTAAAGAGATACAGAGTGATGGAAAGGAAGAGATTGAGACAGAACATAAATCTTTGGCGGGGTGTCCTTTCCCATTTTCTTTTTAACTTGCTGGCTTTTATTCTAAGTTTTACTCCATCATTTACTGGATACGATTAAAAATGTCCCCATTAAGGCATACTAAATAACCTGGTCATAAACTTTTATTTCTCTTGACAAGTGTAAAATGTCATAGGCGCTATTAAAACTTCAATTTAAACCTTAGGTTAAATACGACACGACCTAAAATGTTACTGAAGCTACAATTCCCACTCTGGATACTAAGAGATCGAGATTAGAAGTTGTTTTATTATACTCAGAACCTAAATTAAACATGAGATATACTTTATTAAAAATTAGGCCCCACTTAATAATTATCTTCAAACACATGAACTGCCATATAAAAAAAACGGCTTTTCTGTTATCACTTAGCACGTAAAATGAAAGAAAAGCCTTACGCTGTAGCATAGGACTTAAGTAAATTAAAGTAATAACTTTGTGTTAACATATGCTGATGCATATAAGGGATATTGATGTTGGAAGCTAGATAATCTTTTGCTCTCAACCTCTTTTAATACAACAAATGATCTTCAGATAATTTAAACTAAAAGTCAGAGGAATAGATTAAATGAGTTCCAAATGACCCTTTCAACATGGTTCTATTCTTATTAATAAAAGCTGATTTTTCTACAGTTTTCATTCTAGAAAATGCAAAGTAAAATAAGAATCTAGCATTTCACTTTTGGATTGTGTTAAGTAAATATAGCTTTCCATGGATTTACTTAAAAACACCTAAGATACATTTCATGTATTACTTTCTTTGAAAAACAATGGCATGGATATTAATAAAGGTTTGAGAATCCTATTCTTGCTTAACGTCCCACTAGCTATAAATATTCCTACGTAGGAAACAATGTTTTTCCTTCCCATTCAGGCAAACGTATTTCTGTACTTTTCCAAGCTCACTCCCTTCCATAACAGTACTACCCCCGCCCACACCCCCGTGCCTTCCTCCCCCCCACTCCCTTTCCCCATGTCTGTCTCTTGCTTACGATCCTCATGCTTGTTCACTCTCTTTCTCTCTGTGTATGTCTCTCTCTGTTACTCTGGATGTATGTCCCTCCGGTGCTTTTCTTTCTGTGTCTCTTTCTCCATTTCTGCACCTGACTTGCTGTCTCTCCCAGTCTCTTACATGACCCTCCCCAATTTCCCCTCCCCGACTCCTTACTGTTTTAGAAACCCAGGATAATTCACGTAAAATCACGTTCACCTGCTTTTCTAAAAAAAAAAATAACCAACCACATTGGGCTCATATTCCCAAAAGGTGTGTGTTTGACTCTAGGGGACGAGCAGGAGTCTATGAACTCCAGTTTAGCACAGTGTACACCAGTGCTTCTCAAACTTTAATTTGCATATGAGTCATCTTGGAATATTGTTAAAATACAGAGTCTGATTCAGTTGGTCGGGATTGGGACCCAACATTCAGCTTCTCTAACATGTTTCCAGGGGATGCCCATGCTGCTTGTCCATGAACTAGATTTTGAGTAGGGGCCTCCAGCTGCTGCCTGTAGTAGACCGAATCCTTCCCACACCGGAGTTTGTCTCCCTAACACTGCTAGACACAACATTACCATCAGTATGGATTTCTTCTCTTTCTTATCTCTCTCTTGCCTAGTTACTGCAGCATCTACATTTCCATTGGTTTTTACAAAAAATTGTATTTCATCAACCACAGACCAAAGCCTAAGATCATAATAAGAAATTTAAAACATTACTATGCATTAATTTTCCTTTGATTTCATTAAATATAATTCTACTAGACTATGGTAATAGCTTTACATACAATATACATATTTCTGGCAAAGTACAAATGCAAATAATTCTGCTTTACTTAACATTATTTTGTGTATTTTTTCCCCCATCCCGAAAGAAAAAGAGAAAGTAAAGAATGTTAGGTCTGTTTGGCATATGTAAAGTTTCCCTAGGGAACTTCAGAAAACCCCTTTAGACACTGTCAATAGGAACTGTTTCCTTATCAGTTAGGGAGTTTATCTCCCCCCACCCCCACGTTTTTTTTCTGTTAGACATTCATTAGGGTCGTAAACACAGGTTGATGTTACTCAGAGGGGGTCACTAAGAGAGCCAGTCCTACACTTATCAGAACCTAAACCACACTTATCAGAACCTAAAAAGAACTTGCTTGGTTTTTTGTACTATTGGAAGTCAGCTAAATTTCCTGAGTAATATGATTCCCAGAAAAGCTACTTAAATGTTCCAGAACCTTGAAAGAAAGAAAAACTCCCAGGAAATAGTACCTGATGACTGCATTCTAAGTACTGTGCTTTCAAATGAGTGTTTGAGATCATGTGAACTGCTTGACTTTATGAAGAAGTTATTTGGGAAATGAGTGAAATGGGTAGACTGTTCCTTGAAGTGGCATTATGATGCTTTATGATGTTCATCACACATGGATTAAAACACTTCCAAGTTACATGTTAGATCACTTCAATTACAAAGTGCCAGGAATGGTGCTAGGCACTTGGGTCACAGCATGGTTCCAGAGGAGGTGACCCTTGAGCTGACTGTAAGGGACTGACCAGTAGAACAGGAAGAGAAGCACATTCCAGGCTGAGGGAATGGAAAAGGGGGATTTCTTGGGACTGTGATGGGCTGCAGTAGACTAAACTACTGTTAGCCATTCAAAGCTAACATAACCTAATCCAAACTCTCAACTCTACCTGCGTAGTCCTTGACTTGAACTTGACTTTGCCATCACCAATCACTGCATCTCTTGCAAAATCTCAAGTTCTATTGTCTCAGCCTCAAAAATTAAGCCAATCTCCAAGTCTAATCCTTGCTTTTCTCTTCATCTCCATTACTATCACCTGCTTCAAACTAGTACCATCTCTTGCCTGGGATACTACAGTAGCTTCCTAATTGGTCTCCCCAATATTTCTGCAACTCATTCTCTACACATTTAATGCTCATGTATCACATTTTAAAATGTAAATCAGATCATGTCTGCTCCACCATTGCCTAAAAACCTTCTGTGGTTCTCATTGCACTGCACATACAATCCAACATCATTAACCTGGTTACAAGACCCTGCATGATCTAGCCCTCGCCTATCTCTCTAGCTGTCTCGCTTACTCATATGCCATACTAACCATCATTCATTTTCTCAAATATGTCCAAGTCTATCATTTTCTCATGGCCTTTTAGATATACTGTTCTTTTTACCTAAAATGCTTTTTCTTTCACTCTGTGTCTTGGTAACATCCACACGTATTTCAGCTCTCAGTTTGATCCCAATCCTTCCTGGTACTTGTCACAACTTTTAAGCATATTTGTATGGCTAGCTGCTTATTTTCTGTCCTCCTTCTCCTCCTCACTATACTGTAATTTCCATGAAGGCAGAACCCACTTCTTTTTGTCCACCAGTGAACAGCTAAAATTAAGTAGAATGCCGGGAAAGAGCTATTTAGGAAAAACCACCAATTATTTTTGAATAAACGTTTTTTGGTATTCTTCCTATTTTTATTTAATTTCTGACTTTTTAAAAACAACATTTTTAATGTCACATTATGTAACAAAGAGACAAAAGAACTTCTATGCCCCCAAAACATTCAATAGTGCTTTATTCTAACCTGACAAAAGAAGTTTAAATTGATAATTACTGACAGCTTACATTAATTTATATTGTATTAAGTAAAATTAATTATACTAAGAAGGCTTAGGTATGTTTTATTAAATAAATATCCCTGAAGCAAAAGTTTTAAAATAAATTAAAATTATTCTCAAGTTAGTCTGTACCATATCACATATCAAATACACTATGTGGGAAAGACTTTTAGCACTTAAATCATAAGTAAATTTGGATTAAAAGGAGGAGTGATATGATGATAAGATTTGAGAGATTCCAACCAGATCCACCTTGTTATTTTATTATTTTTTAAAGACAGTACTATTGATATGAGGAGACACTGCCAAGAATTTCCCATAAATAACTAAATACTGAATCGATTTTCTGGAAGCCTCAAGGGGCTTTATATCTAAGCATCAACTAGTGTTGAAATAATCATCACAGTGCTTTTCAGCATGTATGAACACTATCTACTGCTTGAGAAAATAAAAGGAGTGGCTCATGACACCGGTAAGGTAACCTGGAACCCAAGATTACTGGATTAAATCTGGTCTAGGATGGTGTATCTAGTAATACTTAGCAAATGGAAGCTGTTTTGTAGCATCTAATCTAGACAGCTAAACTTTTCCATTTAGTCTTTACGACATAGCTATGTGTTCCAACACATCCAACGTCTGTTTTTGACCATTTAAGAAAAGATCGAATACTGATCAAATAATAACTAGTTTTCCCTAGAGAATACACAGGGATGTTAGCATATCTAGAAGAATATCCACCAAAATTCCAACAGTAGTTAACTCTGGGTAATGAAATTACAAAAGCATGTATACATTTTAAAAGTGTTCTATAGTGAACATATATTAGTTCTGTAATCAGAAAAATAAAATACAGTTTTTCACAGTTATTTAAAAATTATTCTGTAAGCTTATTAACCATCTTCCTTAATCTGTTATTGCCAGTAAAGGAAATAAAGTGTATATTGTGCCCCCACTCTAAGATCCTTCTACAAATTTGTTAAAGATTCATATATAACAGTTATATGAGATGAAGGAAAAGCAAGAAGTCAACTGAACACATATCTTGAGCCTAAAATTTAATTAACTAAGAGTATTTTTAAGACAGAAAATAAGCTGTTGATTACGTATGAATGAATAGTACATTCTCTGACACAGCCATCTCCTCTAACACCCATATTCAAATGGTCAGCAAACTTTGCCTTTTTCTGCGAAAACACCCATTGAAACCCAAACCTTCTCTGTACACTCATCACCACTAAAATCTCTCACACAGATACTGAAATATAGGTTTCAGCTTTTATATTTCATATCAAAACACTTTGGAAAGATAGAACAAAAAAAAATGAAAGAGAATTTTCATGTGCTTTCCAAAGAAAATGAAAGCTGTCTTCTCTGTTAATGGGGTATCCAAAGGATGCTGCTCTTACTTTTCCCAACAAATACAGAATTCACACTATATTTACTTGAAGACATAATGTGTCTACTCTTGTGACTTATGATACAATTTGAATCTGATATTTGGATGCAACAAGTGGTCTGATGGACTTACTACTTACATCGTTAAGATTTCATGATTTTTTCCCTGATTTTCTGATTTTTACTTCTCAGTTACTTAAGATGATAAAATAACTATTAAACCCATAAGACAGCCAAAAATAATTGTTATAAAACGGAGCACTAGGGGCCAGCCCGGGGGCTTACTGGTTAAGTTTGTGTGCTCCGCTTCAGTGTCCTGGGGTTCAAAGGTTCGGATAACAGGCACAGACCTCTGCACTGCTCACCAAGCCATGCTGTGGCAGCATCTCACATACAAAATAGAGGAAGATTGGCAATAGATGTTAGCTCAGGGCCAATCTTCCTCACCAAAAAAAAAAAAAAACCACACACACACACACAAAAAGAAAAAGGCAGTGCTATGTACTGAATCTTTGTGTCCCCCCAAAATCTCTATGTTGAAGTCATGTTTTTGTGTGTGGGGAAGGTCAGTCCTGAGCTAACATGTATTGGCAACCTTCCTCTTTTTGCGTGAAGAAGATGGTGCCTGAGCTCACATCTGTGCCAATCTTCCTCCATTTTGTATGTAAGACACCACCACAACATGGCTTGAGAAGCAGTGCATAGGTCTGCACCTGGGATCTGAACCTGTGAACCCCAGGTCACCAAAGCAGAGTGCATGAATATAACCAGTATGCCACCAGGCTAGCCCTCTAGGCTGAAGTCTTAATATGTGATGTGACAGTATTTAGAAGTGAGGTCTTTGGGAGGTAATTAGGGTTGGATGAGTTCATGGGAGTGGATCCCCATGATGGGATTGGTGCCCCTTACACAGGGAAAGAGAGACCAGAGCTCTCTCTGCTGTGTGAGGAAACCAGAAAACTCTCACCAGAACCCGACCAACCATGCTGGCAGCCTGATCTCCAACTTCCCAGCCTCTAGAACTGTGAGAAATAAATGTCTGTTGTTAAAGCTGCCCAGTGCATGGTTTTCTGGTTATAGCAGCCCAAGCTGACGAAGACAGGCAGCAACAAAAGAATATACTCTGATTAATAATAAAAACTCAAGTCTTGAGTAAATATAATGATGCCATGGAACCAAGCAATATTGCTTCTTTACTTAAGTGAACAAATATGTTAACTTAAAAAGAAAAATTGAATGTTATCCCAATTGTACAAGTTTTAAAAAGGAATTTTTTCACTTGTCCTTGAACAAAAAGGATTTGAGTCAATGCTATTTGCATGTCCTGCCTGCATTAGCAATGAGGATCCAAAGGTAAGGGTAAATTTCTCATACCACTGATCTCAGTTCAAGATGGAATTTAATATATTCACCACACACTTTACTTAACCAGAAATTAAGAAAAATTAATTAATGAAGCATTTTATTTAAATTTTAGTATATTAACACACATATCTTAAAATTCAAAATGGAGTCAGAACCAACTCTATTTTTGAAGTCAGAAGCATCCAGATCTCCTTTGAGTAATAATCCTAGTATCTGACCATAATGTAGCTAAAGAAAAAAAAGTAGTAAAAACAACAGCACCAAAAATTAGCTTTATGATTTATAATTATGTGCCAGTCACTGTGCTACACACTTTACATGCATTATTTCATTTAATCATGAACCAATTTTGGAATGAAGAGTTAGTGCATTTTAGAATATGTGTACAAGAAAGTGGAAAGATATTTTAAAATCATAACCTAAATGACCCTATATCATTTTTCCCGTGAATACTGAAAACAAAAATAAGACATATAAAAATGTTTTAGATTCGGGTCAAAGCCCTTCAAAATGGTACGTTTTTAAAAAAGATAAAACAAATTAAAAAGACAAAACAAGGGACTTTTTTTTTTTCAAGATTTCATTTTATCCTTTTTCTCCCCAAAGCCCCCCGGTGCATAGTTGTATTTTTTTTTTTAGTTGTGGGTCCTTCTAGTTGTGGCATGTGGGACGCCGCCTCAGTGTGGCCTGATGAGCAGTTCCATGTGCGTGCCCAGGATCTGAACCAGCGAAACCCTGGGCCGCAGAAGCGGAGCAAGCGAACTTAACCACTTTGCCACGGGGTCGACCCCCACAAGGGACATTTTTTAAGATTTTTAAATATTTATAAAGCTAGTCCAATTACAAAGACTAAAAGTCTGTCAGGATACAATGTGTGTGTGCGTGTGCACACATATGCAATCAATCAATATTTTATAATATAATGGTATATTCTATTTGCACCTGCTCATTTGAACTATTTCACCTCCAGGAGTAATCCTTCCATCTTCCATGGTCCAGATTTTGAAAATACATTCTATTGTACCTAGGTAAACACGTGACTACTAAGCATACATGATCAGTTCACTTCCTCATTTTACCCTAGTGAGGAAAATTGTATACCTCAAATTCTAAGTCACCTTAAGGAGCATCATTTAATATTAATAACAACAAAAGATCATAATGTATTGAAAGCAGTGGGAAAATATTACTTCAAAATACATTTTACCTCAAAGTAATTACTGTTAAAAAGTACTCCAGTTAATAAAATCTGAGAAGACTTAATCTTTGATTAATTGAACAAAATAATTTTTTTCCAGGAAAGATAGTTGTTCTGTGATTTTGCTGCTAAGAAAGCCAGCAGATGTCTGCCTAATCTGAAGAGAATTTCTCTTCCTCAGGAGAAAACAGCTTAAATAGGAAACAAATAGCCATATGCTGACCGTGCACTGCTTAGCAGATGACATAAAGAGCCAAGTCCTTCAATGGAAGGTATGGGGTCAAGGTTCAAACTAATTTTCCTTAAAATTCAATGTAATTATGCAAGATCAAATTACTTATTAAATATAAGTTGTGTCAAAGAACTGTGCTATCAATTTGAGCCATGCATAAAGTGGAGTTCTAAATTTAGTAATCAGTGATGTTGGGTATAGGAGAATGCACCCATAAAACATTTTCCTAAGCATTTAATAGATTCTCAAACAGAGTTAATCAAAACAAACAAGAAAATACTACTTGCAAGACCATTTTAGAAAGCTGTTTTTGAAACTGAATTAGATAGTGAGTTTTCATAAATCTTAGAAACAGCAATATCATTCAAATTTTCCAATTTAATGTCCTCATCAAGATATATCATTCTTGGCTTGCCAAGAAAAATAATAATTAAAATATAAATTTTAAAAATGCATCTGTGATTAAAACTTATTTTCCTTTACAGAGATAAACTTCTAAAAATTCCAGGTGGAAGCTTTACATATAAGGACTACTACATATTTCTTAGCATTCTAATTTTTAGACTTTATAACTGGGTGAGATAAATTTAATTGCATCAAAACTGAGTTTTGAAGAACAAGGAATACAGCATTTACCACAAGGCAAGGATCAGCACCAAAATGTTGGCCAGTGCTTTTCACTGGGTCTAACCTGTTATAATTGGGATTTAAATGAAAATAAAAATAAATAATCCTAAAGATAACCAATAAATACAATTCTTTGGGTGCATTAGTATATTTAAATAAATATTAAAAACACAATAGACAAAAATATTATCATTTCTATATAGAAAGGAAGGATTTAAATGACATTCCATATAATTTTGTTCCGAATGTTTCAGAGATTGACAATTGCTAGGAACCAAGAAACCCAGTTGTTATTACAGCTGTAAAACTTGGTTTAAAGGCAAATAAAACACAGATAAATGTTTTTAAAAGCATTACCAACAACTGTGCTATGAAACCTGTGTTGCCTCAAGACACTTTGTTAATGTTATTGCTTTGGGCTAAAGCATCACTAAGAAATTAGATGCAATCTTCATCTTCCTGTGTTTGAGCCTTTGGGAAGAATAAAAATAGTTCTTATTAAACTTCTAGTACCTAAACTAAGGAAATATGAAAAAAAAATGTAGTTATATTCTCCAGGAAAAAAAAACTATAACAGTACTTTATAGATTTAACCTACAGCAAATATGACTCACGTTTCCCTGCCCCTCCCCCACATCATTTATGTAACATATAAGAGGCTAGTTTTGACTTAAGGACAAAAATACATTTAAAAATGGTGAACGAGTAATAACCATGGCCTAAAATACATAACTGAAATACATATGAATTAAGTAGCTGTATCTATTTGTAGTGCACTGAAGCATAAATTTATTAAATAATAGTTTCCAAATTTTTTGAAAGACACAAAACCCATTGTAATTGCAGAATACTTAATTTTTCCCATATAACTTATGTGTCCAAATAATACAATTTATCCAAATAAAAACATGCTTTTAATTATTGTAATTAAACTAGTATAAAAGTTATTGGAAGCAAACACTACTCAAACTTTTTTCAGAGATTCAAATAATTATTATTATCACTACTAAGGATCCTTACAATCAAACTATCCTTAACATCAAACTACAGTTGATAAACATAACATATATATATATATATATATACACATTTCTCCCTTTCCAAGTACATAAATTGTTACTGAATATGATCTTAAATATTTTTAAAGTACTTTTATTAAATTTTATTCAGTAAATTATAATATTCTTTTTTCTCTGGAGCTGGAAAATGTTTTGGAGACACAATGAGGAATATCACGCTAAAATTTGTGAATTATTCATGAAGGGACTATGTATTTGAATATTTTACTGGTAAAAGTTACATAATGATCTTATGTCTGGTTTCAATTCCATGCTGGTATATTTATTGACTAAAGACTGGAAGAGCTTTTCCCATAATGAACTCTCAAGGTAATGGAATGTCCAGCTTACAAAAAGAACTTAACTGGAAACTAATAGTGTCTTTTAGAACATCTACACAAAAGCCAGATTAGAAAAGACAGCTGTCTAAATCCCTGTGCATTAAGGGTATCTTCATCATCTCAGGTACAACTGGAGGTGTTTTGAAATGGAAGTTCCAGAGGGTAAGCATTTAGACCTTCTATTCAGGTCTACAACCTTTTTTCAAAATTCTGACAATGATAAGAATGCAAGTAGAGTAGGGAATAACACAGAAACATGAGATGATCTTTGATATTTCTGCTGGTACACACTTCATTTATAAGGAATTATAATTCCAGAGAATAAACAATCATTCTGGTTTTCCTCCTGGTCTTCAGTTTCTTTCCAACCAAATACAGAAGTTGGCCTAGGTCATTAACATCACCTTTCTTGAGTCTCCAAATTTGTTTTCAAACGTTAACTGAAATTTATCTCCACAGGGAATAATTATTCTTAAATAAAAATGTGTCAAGAGTTAGAAAGGTGCTCATATAACTTTCAGAGATGATTTTATCGAAACATATATGTCCTTTTCTAAATAAGTTGAATCTTTAAACTTCTTTTGCTTGTGCTACATTTAAAGTTGAGCTTAAAAAAAAACAGAAAAAGACAAGGAAAAATAGCTTTCTGTTGGGACTATAGCTTTTATAAACCTTACTGGTTTAGTTCTAACATCTTCACTGACAACCGAGGCAATAAGAGCAATGAGTTTATTACCAACTAACTATGAATAGAGACATAAACTTGGGTTTCAAGTTTATAAGTCTGACGTAGTTTTAAACAGTTACTTTAACTTTTTATTCTAACCAAATTTCATGCTCATATCAGACATCTTTGGCATTCTGTCTTAACTTAAGTACTACACAGTTCTGTGAGTGTGGTCAAATTATCTAAATTCTCTGGGGCTGATTCCACATTAATAATACGAGTATATTGGAATAATTTGTCTCCAAATTCCTTTCTATGTCTATAATTTAATAATTACCTGTGGTTCTATATATCCAACTAGTTCAATGTTGGAGACAATGTTAGAAATTATGAAAACTGATGATATAATTAAAATTTTGAACATAAATTGTATCCAAGTATCAATCATCTTGGAGAACATTATATATAAATATATACATAGTTATATATACAATTTCACATATAATTATATATATTTAAACAAAGTGAATTAGATCTAAATTTCATTTGTCTCTCCAATCCCTATACAATTCTCAATTTCTGTCATATATACATATACACAGCAGGATACTTGCAAGAGAATGAACCTTTCTGGCTACCTCTTGAATGTTTATTGAATAAAAGAGAAGCCTAATTCTTATTCAAATACAATACATATCTAGACTCTCTAGATATAACAATTTAATCATTAGTCTCAAACCCTTCTTGAGGTAATATCAAATGAGCTGCATTTGCTATTTGTAAAAATAAACTGAATCACCAGCTCCCTGAGGGTTATACACACGTATTTCCTCCCAGGATGCACTACGGTAGCCAAGATACTGATGTATGAGGCATGTACATACATTTCCTTGGCTATAGCTTTACCATAGTATAATATCTCTCTAAGAAACAGAAATAGTTTAAAACCATACCTTATACTACCAGTTGAAGGTATTTCTCCTAATGAAGACAGATGAAAAATATCCCATGCTATTCTTTTTACAGAAACATACTTATATTCAATATATTTATAAGCAACAAAGGAGGAGAATAAACCAATTTCAGTGAACATATTCAGCAGAAAACAGCTCCCACTCAAAAGTAAAATAGTTCAACAACTATGTGTAAATCCAAACTTAGCTTGAATAACCAGCTAAGATGAGACATATAGAAAATACCAACAATTAGTCAATTGTGTTTATACACAAAGCTAGAGATTTTCTTCAGGTAAAGCCTGGGATACAGGTTTGACGTTTTTGTATTACCATTTTCAAGGCAAATCATCCCACTCTGCCATTCCCCTTGCCAAACACAGAAAGCCCATGTTACTTACTAGCTACCTCCAGCGATGCGTTGTGACTCACAGCCTCTCCGAGGTAATTCCTTGCCACACAGACGTAGACTCCTTCATCAGGCCTACTTTTTCGTCCATGTACTATACGTAAGAAAAATAAAGATCCACTTGGCAGCAACATTCGGTGTGAGCGAGGGTCATCTTTGTCTGTCTCCACTCTCTCCCCGCCTTTGTACCATTCAATAGTGGGTGTGGGGCGGCCTTCAGCTTTACAGTTCAAAGTTGCAGGTTCTCCTTTTGAGACGATTAGGTCTGAAGGGTGTTCAACAATGCGAGGTGGAAAATCTTCCTGACGAAGACGGGAGCCTGTAGAAGAATTGACAACATATCTTCATATTATTGCTTGAAAACAATGAAATGTCTTATTTCAAAAGCCGAGGCTTAAGACTGCTATTTAAACATTGCATAATATTAACCTACCCTTCCTATCCTATTCACTAACTAATCCTTCTGGTGTCCTTCTTGACTATACCTCCCAATTCCTGAATCCTTTTGACCCTTCACTGACAAAGTTCTCTTGCTTAAACTTTGCCTGTACAAACCCTGTCTGCTCTTCAAATCCCTTGTCCACAAGTCCTTTCAGAACCCATCACCCTGTCTGTTTATACCATATATGTGCATGTTTTCGCAGAGAAAGTTGTAAGCAAATTGTTGAGTATCGCAAATAATGGTATGGTTTCCTGGAATCTCCTTTTGAACTAACATCAATCAACACTTTTACAAAACATATGTTATATACTAATGAACATTATATTCAAATATATAATGAAACGGTTCTTTATATACACTTTCATATCTTCCTAAATAATAAAAGTATATATAAATGTGTGTACATACATATTTTCCCAGAGTTTTATTAATAAATTAATTTCATTAGTTACTATTAATCATGTTAATATTTTAATAAATCTTCAAAGATAAATGTTAAACAATTGAGTTTAAATAATTAAATATAATATTAAATGGAAAAGGATAATGGGTGAGGGGCTACATTCTAGACCTTATGGATTACTCAATAAGTGAAGTCCTGAGTGTATGTGTCATTTAAATATTTTCTGTGTCTGTACATTATTTTTTCCAGTGAGATTGTAATCTCCAAAACAGGGATAGTGTTTTATATTTTCAATATTCCTTCCTTATTGCTCCCACGGATAGATTTAACATATATATTTCTTAGAGAAATTCCACAGCCCAACATTTAATATAATTGAGTCCCAAAACTTGTTCTCATCTAATGCTCCAATCTCAATGAATAATAAAAAGTATACACCAGTCTTCCTTGACACCTCCCTTTCCACCCCCTAGTCCCTCCCAAAATTTCTCAAACCAATGCATTCATTTCCATCTCTACAGCCAGCTACCGTCCTAGATCAAACCACTATTAATTCCCACCAGGATTTAGGGAAGCTCTCAAATAGCTTCACTTCAATGTAGCCAGATGAAGGCTTTGAAATGCAAATACAATCTGGGTCCTCCCCTACTTCAGTGGCTCGTAAAATAAACTCACTGCTCTTAAGATAAAGTCCTTAACAAGACCTACAAAAGTCAGTGTGCATTCCCCTATCTAGCTCTCCAGACTCTTTTTATTCCACCTCTTTCTCTGCTTCCTTCACCCCAGTCTTCCGTTAGTTCCATAAATACATTGTGTTTCCTCCTGCTACAGGCCAATGCCTCCTGCTGGGTCTGGGCTCAAAGTCCTCTTACCCTAGTTTATACCCACTCTTCTTTCAAATCTCTGTCCTCCTCATCTTTACAACAAAAATTAAATGCCCCTTTTATAAATCTAAATAGCACTATGACTACCCTTGAAAAGAATGATCAGAATTATATATATATATATGTATATATATATATTATATATATATGTATATTTTTTGCTGAGGAAGATTAGCCCTGAGCTAACATCTGTGCCAATCTTCCTCCACTTTATATGTGGGTTGGCACCATAGCATGGCTGACGAGTGGTGTAGGTCCATGCCTGGGATCTGAACCTGTGAACCTGGGCTGCCGAAGTGGAGCATGCTGAACTTAATCACTACACTATGGGATCAGCAGCTCAGAATTATAATTTTAATTTGTACGTTTGATGCTTTGAATATTGTCTGTCTTTCCCACTATTCTGTAAGGTCTATGGGCAGGATTTTGCTCACAGTTGCTTCTCATGTTTGGCAGAGTGTTGAACACAGTAGAGATACTCAATAAATATGTATTAAATAAATGAATAAAATGTGGACAAGACCTCTTTGAGTGCATTAATAATCATGCACACTATAAAGAGACTTTAAAAGATTTTATATTTTTGGGGGTCGGCCCAGCGGCGCAGCAAAGCTCACAAGTTCCGCTTCGAGGCAGCCTGGGGTTTGCCGGTTCAGATCCTGGGTGCAGACATGGCACCACTTGGCAAAAGCCACGCTGTGGTAGGTGTCCCACAATAAAGTAGAGGAAGATGGGCATGGATGTTAGCTCAGGGTCAGTCGCCCTCAGCAAAAAGAGGAAGATTGGCAGTAGTTAGCTCAGGGCTAATCTTCCTCAAAAAATAAACAAACAAACAAATAAATAAATAAGAGATTTTATATTTTTAGTTGTAACCAATAGGCGTACTATTTAACCTTTACTAAGCTGTAAGATGTACATGGAGCTTATTTATACTCTAATTTGTAACTACTGCAATTAACATTTTTTCTTGATGAAATGAATAAATGAATGATTGTTGAAACTAAAAGATCTATTCTTTGCTTATATCCACCATGAAACAAAAAATTATAATCTGAAATATTTAATTACAGTTTTATAATTGAAATACTGAGAAATCACTTTAGTGATTTATGCATGGTATATAGCATGCTATAAGTTCTTTAAATGAAACCAGGCTCTAAAAGAGGAGGAAATAAACCAGCAACATGGGAACAAAAAATAACTTGGAGATTCATACTCTCTCACACAGGCTGCACTGAAATCAAATGAAATTCAAATTGGATTTTAGATAACTTAATTACAAGTGCTGTAAAACTTTAGAAAATAAACCATTCTGATATATTAGTGGCCTTTACTTTGGCTGTAATTACGAAAAGTGGATGCTAATGAGAATCAATTGTTGAGGTAATATATATTTAATTAAGGCAAATTTTAAATTCTAAAAGTCCATTTGACATAGGAACTAGGGATCCCTACGTTGCAATAAGAATACAAAGACAGGGCACTTCAGACTGTCTTGTCTGAGCAGGGCAGAGAAGGCATCCTGAGACAGGAAACTTGAGATGAGTCTTGAAAAGTGAGTCAGAAAGAAAAGAAAGGAGATGATTTCACCCAGAGGCACAGCTACAAAAGAATATGATACACGTGTAAGACCAGCAAGTAGGCTAGTACGGCCTGATATAAGATGCATGTGAGAGATTAGGAAGCATGTGTATGAAGAATTAGCTAGAAGCAACAGTGTGATGGCCTTTGTACATCAAGCCAAAGTTCTGGAACCTAACTGAAGGCAATGAGAACATTAAATATTTTACTCACAGGATCACATGGTCATGTTCGGTTTTAAAGAGCTCACTATTGATAATATGAAACTGGACTGTAGTAGGCTAAGCTAGGAAGGGATTAGCTAGGACACTTTTGTACTCTTTAAACAATAGATTCTGAAAATTCGAACTTGGGGGCCTGCCCCATGGCCTAATGGTTAAGTTTGGCACACTCTGCTTCAGTGACCCTGGTTCAGTTCCCAGGTGCAGACCCACACCACTTGTCAGCAACCATGTTGTTGTGGTGACTCACATACAAAATAGAGGAAGATTAGCACAGATATTAGGTCAGCGCAAACCTTCCTCAAGTAAAAAGAGGAAGACTGGCAACAGATGTTAGCTGAGGGCTAATCTTTCTCAGCAAAAAAAAAAAAAAAAACCAAAAACAAACTTGAACTTGGATATGGACAGAGAGAAGGGAAAACAGAGTTACAAATCTGGAGATATTTAGTTACAATATCAACAGAATCTACTCACTGGTAATGTGAGAGGAGACATAAGTGAAAAACACACAGGATGTAGGAGAAGCAGAAGATAGAGAGATTCTAGGTTTCTGATCTGAGCAATGGGTGTAGGGCAGTTCCAGTGAAGGTAGAGAACAAAACAGTGGGATTTGGGGAGATGAAGAAGGTCAGAGGAGATGATTTATTCAGTACGAGACATGGAATGTTTAGGGTACTTCTAGAATATCCAAATGTGATGACAAGTTGCCAATTGAATATCCAAGTTTGACCTCAGAAAAGAAATCTCAGCTGGAGCCATAGACGAAAATCAAGCTGGAGACTGAAACATGTGAACGAAGGAAATTGCCTAGGGAGAGTGTATTGAGGAAGTAACGGCTAATTACAGAGCCTGGAGATCACCCAGGCGCCACGAAAGTGCAGTGGAGCTCAAGACTCTCTCCATCCCTAACCTGCAGTCCCATATAACTGGACCACAGCCAGCAGGACTTTTGGGAATGGAGAACTCAGGTCCAAGTTTTCACCATGATGTTTGTACAGCATTCAGTAAAAGAGTTTCAGCAATAAAAATGCTTTCTACTCGATTAAAGGCTAAATTTTCAAAAATGCTCTGTGGAATACTGTTTCCTCAGATTGTTAATAGGCACTGCTCAGAAAAACAGTTGCACTTCTCACAGTCTTTAGTCTCGGCTAATGCACATTGTGATGCACCAGAAGAAAGGCGTAACATACAGCGTTTCTCAAACTTATTTGGCCATTGAACTCTTTCTACCTTTCTTTTTACAGGATATCCCACTAAACTTTGCTTCTGAGAAACACACTTCAAAATAAAATACACTCTGTTAGAGTATAATAACCTAAAGAGAAAGAATAGGGTTAGCAAAAAAAAAAGTTACTTGACTGTAGAGCCAATAGCCTTTGAAATCATAACAAAAAACAGAGAAATCTCACATGTCTCATAAGCATAACCTTCAGGAAAGGTATTTTCCAATTCTCAATGATATTTATAATGAGTGATTGGTTAACCTCAATAATAATAATTATAAATGGCAATCATCATCTCTATAAAAACTATAATAAATTATTCCTTATTATCAAGTCTAAGCAGGCAGGAAAGGAATGACAAAGAAAACTAATACTAATTATCCATCATCTCCTTTATCACAATAACATCTTTATGAGGTGGGTGTTGTGATATCTGGTGTCCATATGGGGGAACTGAGACTCTCAGCTGTCATTCAGCTGGAAGGTGGCAGTGCTGGGAGTCAGACCTAGACAAATTCAAAATGCTTGCTCTTTCCAACTATTCCATAAATGCTGCTAGGATTAATTTGTTAAAATCCATAGAGAAACCTGCTTTTTCTATTTTGCTTCCAACACGGGAAGTGTTAATTTTGATTACTTATTTTTTAAATGTAGATCATAAAAACAGCAAGAAGCAATCAAACCTGATGACATCTGTTGTTCTTTTCCCATGCATTCATAGAATAGCTAACTGTAAATCACATGATTTCATAGTCACTTAATTCAGTAAAGACCTTCATGATGAGTAAATGAAGATATAAAGCTTTCCTTGTACTGTGTCATGTTCTCTAAATATGAGCTTGCATATTTGAGTAAACATCCTTATCAGTTTTTAATATTCTGAGAACCTCAATTCCTACACTTTAATTGAATTTACACAATTAAAATTCAATGTCACTGTTCCCAAATTTTTACCATCAACATACCTTGAAGGAAAAGTCACCCAACTTTTATCAATAACTATAACTCAATTTCTCAAAGGGGGACTTTGGGGAGTTACATCAAGATCAAATAGGAAAGACCACATATGAATCTCAGAAGAGGGTTGATGAAAGACCCCTGGTGATTGTAATCTCCTCCCTAGAAGAGGTGTCCACCTCCACTCTATCAGCAAACTTCTCTCTTTATGATATTCTTGACTTGTTCTTCATAAAAAGCCTTCTCTCTTCAGCCATAAGTTCTGAGGTCCTATAAGCCACATGACAACCACCATTCTAGTTATGCTAATTGGTTATTTTTTAATGTAATAAGATATAAATTTTATATCATACTTGGCAAAACCAACTTGCCCGTTTCAACTACGCTCTGCATAGGAAACTTAAAACTTACAAAGAAGAGAGGACAAAAGAAGGACTGATGGGGTGAGGCTTTGACAAGGATCAAGGATGATAATGTCAGCTGCCCCTGGCAAGAATCCTGGTAGAGCCTTGGGAATGCAATGCAATTGACTTCACGCAAGCCAGGCCTGGTGGGGGGGGGAAGGGGGGAGGGCAGGCAGGATGCCTTCAACAACTGCCCAGTTGGAAGATAAAATGTAAACATGAGTGACCGAAATATCTAAATATTTATACAACCACAGCTGGAAAAAGATATACACGTAAGTGTTAAGTATTTCAAGGAAACATATCAAAGTCACATGAGATTTATGATGAGGAAACCAAACTCCTAGTTGGATGCAAACTGCTCCCCCCTTTAAGACATCGAATTTACAGAAACACAAGCAAGTAAACATTTAAGAGACTGACCCTGTTAATATTCTGCTGAGGTATACAAAACATGTATATGACTTTATTCATTTTTCATATATATAATTTTATTCTTTTTCTATATATATGACTTCATTCTTTTTTTCTACTATGGCAGCTATGTTTGTCTCAGGGTTTTGTTTATGTTTTCAAGTCTGTTTCTTCTTAGTAGATTGAGCCAAACAGTATTTATTTTATTAACAAAGTTTTGTTTTGATTCAAATTTCTTTTTCATATTCTTTGCTAGGTAAAATTAGAAAAGCCAAAGTGATTAAAATATTCATCTGTATTATATATCACATTAAAACATCTTGTAGCACAAAAATGCTTGTAAAATTGCTAAACGCAAAAGAGAAACAAAGTTCAGTGAATAGCTGACAGATGCACCATGAATATTAAGATAACTGGGTGACATCTGTGCGAGGTGGAGGTGGGGGAGGGGGTGTTTATATTTGCCTGATGACATACTTATCTCTCTGAAAGAATACCTGTATTCCTAAAACAGCCTTGCCTCTTAACCTTGTTATTGAAACTCCATTTACATTTTAAGGAGCAGACGGCCTCCAATTATTAACATAAATCCTATCGTAGGCACCAATCCTATAATTTTCCTGTCAGAATTTCATCCTACAAGGTGATATTTGTTAAAAATAAGACAGCACGCGTTAATGACTGACTGTGTAGACAGTAGACTTAAATATCCTCTACCGAGTTATACACATTTCCCAAACATACAGGCTTAATGTTGAAATAAGTATAAAAACAGACCACACTCTACAGAAAAACTAGGTAGTTTCACCTGAAATTACATAAAGTAAAGAAATACAAGGGGAACAGAATGTATTAAAATAACTACACGATTAATGGATCATGTCATTTTCTTTAGGTACTTTGTTTCATCGTAATTTTCCTTGATTATAAATCTACCTAAAGATTAGGGAGTGGAACCTTTTATAGCCAAATTTAGAATAATCTCAAAAATTAACTGAGCGCCATTGCTAATATCTGTTATCATCTAAAAATGATTACCAAAATTGACAAAATGAAATTCCAGTAGTGAATCCCTGGTGTTTTTGTAATATTCCTGTAGAATCTAATATCATATGTCTGTGTCCCCCGAGATATGACAAAGACTGACAGTTAGCATAAGTTAAATTTTAGAAACAATATTGCTTGTCCTCCCCCCCTTTTTTAATAATATGGACTCTAAGTAGAATAGACTTTTCTGCCATGGGACCCAAATATTGCAGAAGCTACTAGGGCATTAACTGCAGGAATTGCCTTAGCTGACTCAAATCAAGCTGGATTTCACTCTGAGCTGTAACTAAGGGATTGAAGTTGGTTAGTTGAGTTCATGCTTCCTATTTGCCCTTTGGTAAAATTTCCAATTAACATGCAAATAGGAGGATTTTACCTTCTACAAAATACCAAACAAAAATATTTGCATATCTTAAAGTCCAAATTCTCTCACTCTCCTATCCATCAGTCTACCTATACATCCTGCCTATACTGTATTAAGAATTACACTAAGGAGTGGCAACACACAGAAATATGAAATAAAATCCCTGACCTTAACAGCCTGAGGTTCACCAGGGGAGACAGAAATATTAACAAGGATAACAGTGAAAACCAAGAGCCAAACAAAGATAGGCAATAGTAAGAGAAACGGGATACCAGAAGGAAGGGATTGCACAGGGAAGAAATCATTAACTAACATAACATTTGTGGGGAAAGTTTATTGAATCTAGAGAATGGACTCAGTTTGCCTGGGTTCAAATCTAGGCTCTGATACTTGTAAACTGTGTTGTAAACTCTGATACAGGTAAACTGTTTAACCTCACTGAATATTAGCTTCTTCATCTGCAAAATGAGTATAAAAGTAAGACGCATACTTTACAGTTTGGCATAATCCTTGATGCATAAAATAATACTGCATTGACCCAAGCATTAGAACCATGAATGTAGTATTTTGGAAGTTGTCATAAACACCATTGTTTGATATTATGACTTTCCTCTCCACTCTCTCCTGGAATTACATTAGGATTCTTGTTAATTTATAAAGAAATCAATTACTTTTTCCTCCATTTGTAAGTCATTTCCTTAGTGGCACACTAAGCCAGTCTCTAGTTTTAGTTGAGAACTGAACTCAAAATTATTTGCCATTTACACAGCTCTTGGTAGGATCTGGTACAATCCTTGCAAAATATCTTTTGAAAGAGAAGAAAAACAAAATAAACAAAACTAAAGCACGTAGCACAGTCAACTTATTGTTTTACTAAGAACCGTCAGAGGTTGACTCTATAGCCGTCTATGAAAAAGCTTCTCTGTTCCTCGTGGAAAATATCCCATGTAGACTCATTGATTAAATGCATTTCTTTGAAATTTTAAAAGATACAGTAATGTTTTTAAAATGTCACTGAGTAAATAGTCATATTTGATGAGGATCAAGGCTTTCCCAGAGAGAGAAGTCCAAGGTGTCCTGCCCTACATATGGATCTATATCCTCTGGGAAGCATAGGACGTCCTGACCTGATCTGATCTGATTCCTATCCAAAGTTATAGGACCACCCAATAACCAGACCCCAGTACACTGATACAAGTTTAATGACGTTTCTACATGATCTTTCCTCTGTCTTGTAAAGAAATAACTCATATACCTATGCCTTATAATTTTATCCCTAACTCTCAATCCATGGCAGCTTTTCACTGGCCTTGGGTCCTATCCCCATGCTGCAGCTCTTTACTGCCCATGGGTCTTGTCCTCATGCTACTCCATGCTATTCTCTGAATAAAGGAGCACTACTGCTAGACCTTGAGAGTCCAAGAAATCTTTCTTTCGACGACTCAGCTTGCTGAGCTCGCATCAATATTATCTTTCTTTTCCTTTTCATTACAAATATAACAATCCTATGGGTAGCCAAAATATAGATGAAGAGTTTGTGCAGAACGACATTTCATTCTGTATTCTGTATGTTCATACTGAATGTATCCTGTAGATACACTAAGGTTATCAAAATTCACAAAGCCTATCCTAATGGACCAAAATATTCAGGTCTGAAAACATAATAGCTTATTTCAGCTCTTAGGACCATTTTTCACAGACAAAGGATTTTGAACTGTGCAAACAGTATTTGAGTGGTCCTGAGAATCATTTTTACTGCTACAGAAAAATAGTTCATCCTAGTATTGTACTTTCAACATATTAGAAAAATTACATGGTATTGGAATCAATGTTAATCTGCATTTCATTTCTTTATGTGTAATATGGAAACAGCAGATGGTTATAAATTTGAGCTAACTATAACCTCAATATACAGGACATGAGCAGACTTCCTTATTGAATGGCAGTTCAAAAATACTCTTATAATTATATAAAATAAACCTTGCTTACAAATCTTCCTCTATCCTGAATTTAAATTTCTGAGGGTAAAAATCTTTATTCTGAAAATAATCTTATTTTTCTGTTTAAAAACATGTTTTTAAGTCATAAACTAAAAGTATGTAAAAACAAATATGGATATAATACAATTCCTTAACCATACAGAAGTTTAACAAAAACTATTATGTAAAGTATTATTGATCAATTCTTTCTCTAAAGAGTTGTATTAGATTTTCATAGAATCTGTCCATTATAGATATAATTTACTAAGAGTCAATAACCTGAAATCAGCTAAAGTAGCTTTCAACTTTACTTCTTGAATTAGGTGGTCATGCATGAGCCATATTTAGGGAACGCCTGAATCTAAGTAAGTTATTAATGTCGGCAAGATAGAGTTTGGATTTGAAATTTTAAGAATAATTGTCTAAAGACAATTACACTTTTGGAAAATAAAATACTTAAAATAACCTTTTAAAAGATTACTGTGAAATCCCTGCAGGAATGCAGTCAACTTCACTCATTTTAAAACTCAGTCAGTACTTCTGATGTGAACAAGAATTTCTGAAGAAAGTCCTTACACATTAGCAAACTGTCATTTTACCTCTCTGTATCTTCCTCATTGCTCTCTCATTCTACCTCCGATTTAGTTCTTACAGATGCTAATGGTCACACTAATAAAGACCGCGGGCAGGTAGACTCTAATCATTCCAAACATTAACTTAAAATCTACTCAGTATCTTTATTGTCCAAAGAAATAAGTAAATAATTCATCAGTCCAAAACAAAGCTCTGCATGGTTGATCTAATGGAGGAAAAGCCACCATACATAAAATATTAACATATACAAGTTTTGATACAAAAAGATAAGAATTCCAAAAATTCTCCTAATTCTAAGAGCATTCTTTTCTTTTTTGCACTGATTTGAGATTTGTTGTTCTCTCGCTCCATTTTTTTTCTTTTGCAAGTAAGTTTGGAAATTTTTTTTTCTTTTGCAATAGAGGTATAGTGTCATTATCCTGAGTTTTTTTTTAATTGTGGCAATATCATGTCCATATGCATTTATCATTTTATATGTGAATGCAACTTTGAAAGGGAAATTTAACACTTTTGGTCATTATTTGATGATGGTTTAATTAATTATGAAGGAAAGAGCCACAAAATTAGCTTTGTTTAGAAAGCATTTATAATATTGAAATACTTGTATTTAGTTACTAAATAGTTAGACCATCACTAAAATACGTCTACATCTCCAGTGTCTACAAGAGCACACAGCGTTCAGCAGGAACTCAACAAATATTTGTTGAATGGATGATCAGATAACGGGAAAAGAACATGACCCCATATGTACTTCGATCATGGTATAGACAAACATCCATGCTTGGAGGCAATCAGTGCATTCCTGAGTTGAAGAGACACTAAGGGAAATCCTTCCTCTGCTTCTGGAAGCAGACATCCACAGCGGAAAGGAGCCCTGAAGCTGTGGATTCCCCAAAGGCATTCAGAGAAAACAAGACTTCGTCCATTCAAAGTAGCGAGCTCTCTTTCAAATTAGTTCTAAGGCCACTGAAACCTGTACACAGTATCATGCGTGGTGCAAACACAAGGATTAGTAGAGGCATAAGCTGTACAATTCTAGCAGAACAGATAGACTGAAAGGAAGAGAGAAAGAGGGAGAGAGAGACCCAGAAAAAGATTTGAAGAGAATCTTAATGTTGATTTCTTAGAGACCATTAAAAAATGGATAGTTTTTATGTCCTTCTCTCTAAGTTTCCCTAGTTTCTAAGTATTCATGATGTTCTGGCATTATTTTCATAATAAAGTATTTTATTTTAGAATTGTGTAAGCCCAAAATAATAATTTTGTGATGAAAATTGACCCTAAGCTCACAGCTGTGCCAATCTTCCTCTATTTTGTATGTGGGATGCTGCCACAGCATGGCTTGATGAGTGGTTTGATGAGTGGTGTGTGGGTCCATGCCCAGGATCTGAACCCACAAACCCCAAGCTGCAGAAGAGGTGCACACAAACTTAACCACTGCACCACTGGACCGGCCCCCAGCAAAAAATTTTTGAAAAATATGGAGAAAATAAAATTCAACCTTTGCTAACCCTTTAGCAATCATTTATTCACTCAACAAATACGTACTAAGTACTCACACTGCACCAGGTCCATGCCAGATGCATGTGATGCAAAGTGCAAACAACAAACAAACAAAAACAAAAAGTAGTACCTGCATCTCTCCTTTTTTTTAGTTATTAGATAAGTAAAGATGGAAAGTTAATGTGAATGATATACAAGTGACACTGTGTGCACTGAACAATGTATATGCACTTATCTATCTCTTAAGCCAACATTAAACATTTTTGGTGGCACGCATAAACAACCAGTAAACAAGCTAGAAAGAGTTGTGTTTGCAAAACTGCATGCAACATAGAGTGAGTGGAAGCAAATGCACAACATGCAACATAGAATGAGTGGAAGCGAATATCTTCAACCAAAATGAAGCCTTACCCAGAAGGTGGAAAGTCTGTATAAGATTAAACGAATAGAGGCCACACACTCTGAGGCGCAGAGCTGCTAGGTCATACCCTGTGCGATCAGCAGCGATTCAAAGACTGAGTATGCATTTAAACAGATTAACAGCTATCAATTGCCTCTTCTCGTTAGGCAGCAAATAGACCTGAGTATTTTACTTATCTTCAATACCATTATAAGGTCTATGCCACCAAGGGAAAATCATCGTTTTTTAACCTTAAACTATTTGTCACTTCACATTTTACCATTTTTGAGCAATTCTGAGACCCTCTATTAATAGTAAATTAAGCCCAAATTACATTATCAACATATATTTACATTTTTCCTACTCTGTCTGTAATAACTGGTAGAATCTCTCAACATAATGGATATCTCGCTAGCTTTCTGCTAGCACTGAAACAAGAATTGACATGGAGAGGGATGAACTATAAGGTTGATGGTGTCTTCTTACTTTACTTTGTTATTAACTTTAGAACTATATTTATATAATATAGTCTTTTGAAAAAGTAAAAGTCCTTTTCTTTGGCATAAGTATTTTGCTTACTACATGTGTGCATAAACCTGCATGTAGATGTTTTCAGAAGCAAATACAGGTTCACCAACATAAAACATTCTGAAATATCAAACAAAGGCACATCAAACTGGAGTAAGGACAAGCCATTCAGTAGGTAACCTTAAAAAAACTTATTTTTAAATATTAAACAAAAGAAAGTGGTGTGTCTCAATGTGTGATCATTCTTTATATGTTTATGAGGTTTCTCTGATTTCTAAGTATTCTTTACTTTCTTTAGCTTTCTGCTTTAAGAAAACAGGGGTGAGATTAAAAGTGTAGACAAGTGGTCCCTGAATTAGTCAGTCAATCTCCTTGGGTCTGAGGACTTGTGGGTGGTACTTTGCAGGGACACAATGTGATTTTAACAGATGCTAAGAACCACTTTGAGAACCACTGAACTGGAGGTTGAACCTACTGCAATATGTATTTCTTATACTATTGAGTGTTCTGAAATTATACCATTTTTAATATTTTAACCACTGCTACTAATATTCACAGTTTACAGTGCTTACTATGCATCACACACTTTTCTAAGCATTTTAAACACATTAACTCATTTAATTCTCACACAAAAACCACAATGTTATTATTAACTCCAATTTATAAATGAGAAAATTGAGGCATAGCAAAATTAAGTAATTCCCCTGATGTCACACTGCTAATATACGACAGATCTGAGCCATCATCCCAGGTAAGTTGGCCCCAGAGCTTATGTTTATAACAACTATTCTAAACTGCTTCTCTTCTCAGATATTAGCAGAACCATAACATGATATTTAGTATGACCATGTATTAGGAAAAATTAAAATACATATGATTAATGTATACTTGCCAGAACATGCTCTTCAAAATGAACAGGAAATAACATTTTATTCATATATTCTCCCATTATGATATAACTGAGCTGAGAAATGGGAAAACATTTCAAATTTTCTTCCAGGTGTAGGAAGTATAACTTAACATAACTTGAGCTGTTGTCCTGACTTTACTCAACCAAAAAATCAACTGATGCTATAAACAAGCACCTCAAAATCAACAGAAAAAAAAGTTATACTTCCTTTTATAAATAAAAACGTACAAAAATGAATAAAGGGACCCGCCCAGTGGCGTAGTACTTAAGTTCATGAACTCCACTTCAGCCCAGGGCTCGCGGGTTCAGATCCTGGGCACGGACCTGCACGTTGCTTATCAAGCCACACTATGGTGGTGTCTCACATACAAAAAATAGAGGAAGACTGGCACGGATGTTAGTTCAGGAACAATCTTCCTCAAGCAAAGTGGAAGATTGACAACAGATGTTAGTTCAGGGATAATCTTCCTCACCAAAAGAAAAAAAAAACTAATACAGAGTAAAACAAATAATAGAAAGTGCATTGTAGAAAACGTGGGAAGTACAGAATAGAATAAATAATAAAATACTTATCTACAATCTAATGTTCTTACAGAAAAAACCAAAGCTATTATTTTATTATCTTTCCTTCCAGTGTTATTCTATCAATTTTTACATATTAAATAGTTTATAATTAATTTTTGATTATAAACATTTTGCCCTTTCATTAAGAACTTTTGAAAAATATATCTTTAAATGCATTAATAGCATATTACTGATATGTTACAATTAACTTAATTGAACTTCCTCATGAAAAGTTTATTTATTTCCAAATTTTTAGGATGATCAAAATCTAAAGTTCAGCATCAGTGTGTATGCACCTTTATCCACATATTAAATTATTTACCTAATATATCATCTTATTCATTGAATTTGGGGACAAAGGTGTTTAAGAAATTTAAGGGTTGATGAATATCTTCAAAAATTAATTGTTTTAAAGATGTATTTTTAGAAAATGCCAATAATTCCAAAAATATTTTGACACCTTGTTAAAGACACTAAATTCCAACTTTTTCATCTGTAACTTACAGTTCTATGTTACTTTGATTACAATATTGCCCTTCTAAAATACCCATTTAAAATTCTCTATAATCCTTTAATATATAGAATTGGAATTGGGTATCAATATATTGTTAAATACCTGATTTTTCCTTAATGTCACTTCCCAGTTATATCACCTTTTAAAATATGCTTATTTGTGCCTTCAAGTTGGTTCACGCTGATCAAAACCTCCCTCTAAAATACTGATGCCTAGTCAACGCCTCTTTTCACTTTGGATTACATCTCTTCAGAGATTTTGAACTAAAACATACATTCAAATATTTAATTCTCAAAACAATTTTAAATTCTAGTCTCAGAAAATCTTCAAGTTTTAATGCTTATTTATCCATTAGCCAGACAACTCAATGGTTTAAACATACAATTTGGAAGCATAAGCAATTCCAAATGTTGATGTATTAGATAATCAGATACATTGCATCATTTTAGGACCAAGTCTCGAGAACTGCTTTCCAGTAGGTACCCTCAGAGGGAAAACAGTAATATGTCTTTCTCCAAACACAACTTTCCAATAAAAGTATGTGGAAAAACCCATGTATTTCTAGTTTATTGATATAGACAAAATTAGTAGGATGAAATTAACTCATTCTTTTTAAATACAGGGATCCTCTCCTAGATTGACCAACTCATCCTGGTTTAACCGTGACCTTCCCAATTTTACCAGTGAAAGTCTCCATCAGTCGGTTCCAGGTAAACCAGGACGGTTGGTCACCCTCACTCCTTAAAAAGTCAGATGAAACAGAGTGAAAGGACAATATCCCATCCAAAAAATTCCATCATGGTAACCAGCACCAAAATTAATTAAAAAAATGAAATAATAAAAAGTATACTCAAATTGTCCTACGATATAATAAACTTTTTAAGACAAAGAACGTTATTAGATCCTAAACTGCAGTGAATAAACATCATGGAAAGAAAAACAAAAGAGTCCGAAGTTCCTAGTTGACTTATTAGCCAAACAAGAAAAAAGTTTACTGAAAGATAAAGTGTGTGAAGGAAAGGAATTGCCACATTATTATCAGATTTTATGTTTTTCAGTTTTAATACGAATATAGAATAGTCTACCCAATGTGTAAATAAAGACAGAAATCCAATGCAAAGAGGAAACCTATAATAAATTCTCTACTTGGTTGTTTTCTTTACGTTGTTTAATTCTAAAACCACAAGAATGATGACTGGTAAATAGCAGGGGTCCAAGAAGAAAATAATCCAAGATGATGCATGGAAGCAAAATTATTTCAATTCAACAAGTGTTTATTGAGTAACTACTCAGTATCTAGCCTTATAGATTGTAGATAGAAGCTAAAACTCGATAGCACATAAAGAGCTTATAAGAAGTACAAAGGAAAGAATATGAATCAACCATAAAGCTTTATTGTAGATGTGTTACACACTTTCAACTATGTGACTGACTAGTGATACATAACATCTAAAAACTTTACAAGGATACCATGGAAAACAACAGATCTGTGTCAATATAGTAGTTGATGTTTAATACACACAAAGTACAGCATTTCAGTAAACGTAAATTCCTGGATGGTCTTGTTACCCATGAACTCCGGGTGATTATGATGTATCAGCGTAGGTTCATCAGCTGTAACAAACGTACCACTCTGGTCTGATGTTGATAATGGAGGAATCTGCACATTTGTAGGGGCAAGGAGTATGTGAGAAATCTCTGTGCCTTCCCCTCAATTTGGCTGTGAACTTAAAATTGCTCTAAAAAAATAAAGCCTTAATTTTATTTTTTTATCATTTATTTATTTATTTATTTTGAGAAAGATTAGCCCTGAGCTAATATCTGCCACCAATCCACCTCTTTCTGCTGAGGAAGAGTGGCCCTGAGCTAACATCCATGCCCATCTTCCTCTACTTTATATGTGGGACACCTACCACAGTGTGGCTTGCCAAATGGTGCATAGGTCCACATGGGATCAGGACCAGCGAATCCTGGGCCACCAAAGCAGAATGTGAGAACTTAATTGCTGTGCCACTGGGCCAGCCCCCATAAAGTCTTAATTTTAAAAATTGTCTAACTGAACTGTAGTGCTCTTAAAAAGAAATAATCACAAATATCTGAGAAAGCAAATAGGTGTGTGTGTGTGTGTGTGTGTGTGTGTATATATAAATAAATATATACACACACACACACACATATACATACATACCTATATACACATATATATGTATATATACCTACATACATATACATAAATATCTATATACATATCTAATATTTGTTTATATAGATTTGCATGACTAAAATGATATTATAGAAGGAGAAAAGTAAAAGAACAAATAATGATAAAGAAAACACTTAAAGAATTAAGTATTTTTACTAGCTTTTCCCTTCACAAACTTTCGTCTTGGCAAACTAAAAGCAGACCATTATTTCTAGAGTTTTGTTTGTTTTTGCTTCACTGTAACCATTGCAACGCACTATATGTTCACATGCATAGCCAAAATGAAGTTTATGCCAATTTCTAGAGTTTCCATTTCCTTTCATAATGGTTTTGAGCCATACTGCACAAAACACCATATTAAACGCAATCAACAGCAAGCTCCCCCTCTCTGAGTTATTACCACTGTACACATACAAGCAACACTTCTGTGGCCTTCAAGATGAAAAGCGTTCATCCCTCTTTGCAAACCTGACACCCCCAATAAAAGCGCAAAAACCCTACAGAACTACAACAGTTACAGCTTCTACATATGAAAAATAAATTGAAAAGAGAAAGATGAATCAAAATTCTTATGGAGCATAAGATGCATAGGAGATGGTCAGGATGACACTGTCACCTTGTATAACCCACAGAATCATGACTTGGTTTGACTTAGTTCTACGTGGTAACTTAGTTCTATTGTTTGAGTTAATAAAAGCAAGTGGTGCTTTCTCAAAAAGTCTGAAAAGGACACAACTAAGAGTCTTATAAGTATCTCATTAATCTCGAAAGTCAGAATAGAACAATAACTAGAATGTATTTATATTCTAATTTCGTTACTGTGTTAATTCTCACAGTCCTCAAAACATGCTGAAGAAGGCACAACTGTTATGCATAATTTATAGATGAGGAAACTGAGGCACAGAAATTAAGTAAGTAGTCCAAAATTTCACAGGTACAAGTGATGGAACAGAGATTCAGACCACTGCAGTCTATTCCAGAATTTGGGCATTTAACCACTAACCTATGCTGTAAGACGCTAAAACTGTTTAAGAATTTACTTTGTATAAGAATGAAGGTAACAGACCTAGAGATTTTTCTTTTAACTGTCAAATTAATGTAAGAAAAGCTAGAAAAATACTGTAGTTCTACACGGCATTTGGGAGAAGAGAAGGTAGTGGATTCATATCAGAATAATAGAGCTTCTCTCCTAGACCCATAAATTTCTACCTCTCGATCCTCAGTTACTGGGTCAGTTTCTTCATCCATAAAATGAGGTTAATACAGCATGTTAAAGCTGGAATAGGAACAGATAAATTTGTCAACCGTCACATTTTCCAAACAAAGGAAAACTAATCAACAGATTGAAAATACGTGATCAAAGTAGACAACAAATAATCCCCTGCAGCCAGAACGAGGACCCTGTTCTTCTGAATCCCATAAACATGAGGTCAGGAGTAAAATCTTTGATAAAAGAGACTAAAGAAGAGATGTTCTCAGTCCGTTCAGGATGCACTTCAAAGTGTCAGAATTCTTGGAAGTGGATGCAAATGTCTCTGGGCATGCAAAGAGATGTAAAAACAACATAGTCTTAGAAGAGGTTCTAATCCTCACAACAAATATAAGGATAATTACCTTTATTTTTTAGATAAATAAAGAAAAGCTCAGATGAGTAAATAACTTGCACAATGTCACAAAATAATTGATGGAGAACTGAGAATCAAACTCAAAGGCATGGACTCTGGAACCTGCAGTCCTTCCACAGCTTTGCCATGCAACACTGCTTCTCCGCCTTCTCATTTTAAAGCTCTTTTCACACCTATTCTTCAATTGATGCTGGACTCAGCACAGGCTGAGTGAAGTAACACCTGTTATTATTCCCTAGGCCAAGCAGGAAGTTCAAGTAATTTTCTGCTGAGAAGCACTTTAGCAGACATTAATATTATTAAGAAAGGGAACAACGATAGGTGGCACTAAGTACTGAGCACTTAGTGTCTTGCAGGCATTTACTGAGAATCATGAACGTGGGATTTCCTCCGACCTTATATATATAATGACCTTGTGATGTTGGTGAACTAATACTATCTTTCAAAACCTTACAAGCTAGGGGTTAAAGACTTAGAGAGATTAGAGTTTTCAAGTTTAAAGGGGCTTACACATGTTGAAAAGCTCAGAGTCCAAGAAGTATGTGATGAAGTACCAAAAGCAAACTGTATACAGTACATGCCAAAGGAGAAATGAGAACCAAAAGTTAAGTGAAGTGGGCAGACTGCTTCCTCTGAGAAGAGGATTTGGATGGATATGGGGGGGTGGATATGACTTGGGTTGGTTAGAGGTTCTTTGCCCCTGAAGTTATTTGGGGTTTTGTGTTTATGAATATATTCGTATCTTTCTAGAGAGAAGATTCATCCACAGACAAGACCATCTGATTCTTGAAGAGGGGCACTAATGCAAAACATTTTTTAAATTAAAAAAAAAATAGTATTCGTATCAGTTTCCTAGGATTGCCGTAACAAAGTATAACAAACACGGAAGCTTCAACAACAGAAATTTGTTGTTTTGCAATTTTGGAGGCTAGAAGATTAAGCAGCAGGGTTAGCTCCTTCCTTCTCCGCCTGTTACCTAGCTTCTAGTGGGTGACTGGAAGTTCCTTGGCTTCTGCTGCATCATTCACTCCAAACTGCCTTCATCTTCACACAGATTTCTCCCTGTGTCTCTGCTTCTGTGTCTAAGTTTCTTTTTTTTGTAAGGACATAGTCATATTAGACCGAGGCCCATCCTAACGACTTCTCCTGAACTTGCTCATCTCCAAAGATCCTATTTCCAAATAATGTCACGTTCACAGATACTGGAGGTTAAGACTTTAACAACTTTTTGTGGGACAGAATTCAACCCACAACCACGAGATAAGCAGAGAGGAGTGGGCAGGATGTTTCAAATAGGGTATGGAGGGGAGGGACAGAGAATAATGTGGCAACAAGAAGTCCAGCATGATTTGTATGAAGGGTTCAGTCTAACACTACTGGAAAATAGGAGTTGAAATGTTTGCTTTAGCCAAACTGTCGAGATCTAAAAATGTTCAAGAATGGCTTTTGGATTCTAGCCTGTTAGCAACAAAGACATTTTTAAAAGATTTTGAGGAGTGAAATAACATGATGAAATGTTGTTTAGGAGCTCAAAGGCTAGGCAGAATGAAGAGTATTGGGAGGAGATCAGGAACTGATAAGATAATCACTCCCACAACACAGGTGTGAGGCAACAAAAGTAAAAGAAAAAGAAATAAAAAAATTCAAGAAGCATTATGAGGTAAGAATTCACACAACTCAGTCCAACAGCTCTAAGGTTTGGGATCTAAGAGACAAAAAGAAAGCCAGTTCAGGGTTGTTTTCACTTTAAACTTGTGTTTGACTTTGGGAAAGAAACCAACACTGTAAATTTCGGTTTTTTTCATACATTAAAAATGACATAACTCTAAGACTTTTTAAAAACCAACTTGAAGCTCAACAGATGATACTAAAAAAGAGTGCAGAGGTGACTTTCCATCCCATTCCCATGGACTTTTCTATTTCAAGATTATGTTTCAAATTATAAACTATAATTATTTTTTTTAAAGAGTGGCACCTGAGCTAACATCTGTTCCCAATCTTCTTCTTCTTTATTTTCTTCTTCTTCTCTCCAAAGCCCCCCAGTAAGAAGTCGCATATTCTAGTTGTAGGTCCTTCTGGTTGTGCTATGCGGGATGCCACCTCAGCATGGCCTGATGAGCAGTGCCATATCCATGCCCAGGATCCAAACTGGCGAAACCTTGGGCCACTGAAGTGGAGCACGAAAACTTAACCACTTGGCCACGGGGCCGACCCTATAAACTATAATTACACTATATGTTTTCCCAAGATAATTTCACTTGATAATTTATAAATCATATTCAATATATTAAGGAAAATGCCACCAAACTAACAGTTAAATTTAAGATTTAATGCTAAATTCTATGCCTATTCTATTCAGAAACTCTTTTAATAAAAGGTACACACTTCCATTTATAAAATAATACATCGTGAGGATGTAATGTACAGTATGGTAACTATAGTCAATAAGACTATACCACATATTTGAAAGTTGCTACGAGAGTAGATCTCAAAAGTTCTCATTACAAGAAAAAAAATTTGTACCTACGTATGGTGACAGATGTTAACTAGACTTACTGTGGTGATCATTATGCAATATATATAAATGTCGAATCTTTATATTGTACATCTGAAACAAATATATTATATGTCAATTATACCTCAATAAAGAAGAAAGAATTTTGATGATATACACAACAAGATGATGTAACATAGCAATATTAGGACAAATCCTGAAGGTTGTTTAGACCATTTAGTTTCATTTCTACAGATAATTTTAAAACTTGTTTTATTTTTTATTTTTTTTATTCTTTTTGCTGAGGAAGATTCACCCTGAGCTAACTTCTGTTGCCAATCTGCTTCTTTTTGCTTGAAGAAGATTCACCCTGAGCTAACATCTGTGCCAACTTTCCTCTATTTTGTATATGGGTCACCAAGAAAGCATGGACACTGATGAGTGGTGTACGTCCACACCTGGGAACTGAACCTAGGCCACCAAAGTGGAGCACACCAAACTTAACTGCTAGGCCACAGGGCCAGCCCTTGAACTTGTTTTATAAAGTGATAAAATATTGAGTCTGCTCCTACTTCTTTGAGCACAGTAAGAAGTGTTCTTTGGGAAGAATTTTTAGTGGGAAAATCCCACCTACATCAAAAGAGTCTTCAGATGATTGCCATTCCAAGTAGAAATTGAAGCCATCAAAGTAATTTACCTCCTTTAAGCACTTTATTCTCTTCAGAGAAAGAACAAAAGAATAAAGCACACAATCTTTTTTAATTAGAAATATTTTTTAATATGAAAGCTACTTTTCTAAAGAAAATGTTTGCTCCTGCTAAAGAAAGTTATATTTAATCAGGACAACTTTAAGAAATAATTGCCAATACCAAAAATATATAATGGGGCCAAATTTCATTATTCTTACATTCTAATCCAGTGCTGTCCAAGAGAACTTTCTGCAATGATGATTACAATATTCTATATGTGCTGTCTCTGATGTAGTAGCCAACGGCCACATGAGGCTTTTGAGCACTTGAAACCCAACTTTTATTTCATTTAATTTTAATTAATTTCATTTAAACAGTCACACACAACTGGTGACTACAGTGTTGGAGAATACAGTTCTAATCTACAATAAATGAAAATAAATGCAAAGGGAAAAATCAAAACCTATACTAGTGGCTCTTAAACACTGGTACACGTGACGATGAAGATCATAATTTATATTCGCAGGTCTTAACTGTTGGGGAACAGAGTGAACTAGAGAGGTGGGATCTTGTTAATAATTCAGATGTCAGGGGTCCCCACTCTTGATCGACTGAAACAAGTCTTTTAAAAATCTGTTTTTAACAAGCACCAGAAGTAATTCTGATGCACATTAAAGTTTGAGAACACCTGATCTATTTCTGCTTCCATTACAAAGTTGAGTCATTGTGTCTCCCTCACAGGAATTATGAATTCATACTGTTTAACTATCGAGTTCTAATATGAAAACATATTGCTTTAATTTAAATAACATTGGCACCTCTTAACCAACGTTTTTTTAGAACTCCATCTCTTTAGAAACAACTGGAGAATAAATTATTTCACATTCTAAAATACCACTAAGTATCAACTAATTTCCCTAGACAAATGCTACACTTCATCAGACCTGCCTCTTTGTAGATCCTATTGTAAATGAATTATCTGCCTTGATTATTACACACAACTTTTTTTTATTCCACAGCTTTAAACCCATGCCTTAATACTTGTTACGTAAATCTAGGCAATGTCATTCTCTGATTCTCAATTTCCTTATCTGTAAAACGATACTGGAAAGAAAAACTCCTCCCTCACAGGATTGTTATGAAGGCCAAATGTAAAGTTTCTAGCAGAATGTCTGGCACACAGGTAATAAATGCTAGGTATCCAGTTCTCTTTTTCTTTCCAATTACTGTTTTTCTACTGATTTCCTGTTAATCCATTCATCTGTCAATATTGTTGATACTCACCTGAAACCACTTAACCCCTACTCGCAATTTTAGGGCTATGAGGAGCCCTAGAGCACTGACTCCCTTGGGCAGAGAAATCTAAGGACATGTGCCCCTCATCAAGCCAGCCTTGTGCCGCTGCTGTGCTATGACCTGTCACCCTTGCCCACCTCCCCATTCAACTCCAACTTGGAGCTGGGCTATTGCTTTATTACTCTAAGCCGAGCCTACTTCCTGTAACTAAACCTTACTTGTCTCCTCATGACTTTATTTTTAGATTTTGCTTTACATTCAACCCTCCCTCTTTCATTCCCTCCAACAAAGAACGAAAACTAAGCAATGAAGTCTTCTCTCATTTAGATGGTACTCAGGAAGTGGGAGTGTCCATGATCTGGATATATCGCATTTGATATGACTTCTTTAGAAGCAGAAAAGCAATGATGACCCTCCTTCTTTATTACTCTTTTTAGTGATGTTATACAGCTCTAGCGTTGGTCCTCATTTTTTAGTTATTTTTATTTTAAAAAGTTTATCCCTTGCATCAATGTGAAAAATTTCCTAAACTTAAAAAAACACTAAATCTAACAAAAGTATTCTAACATTATACAAAGTGATTTCTTTATCTTATTGGAAAATACGATAACTGTTCTTGTATTCAGGTAAAATTGAATGCTCTCTAGTAGGAAAAATAAAAACATTTTGATTTTCTCAAATTGGCTACAATGACATACACAATTCTTCTGAGGTTTACTGGCTTTTAGTCTTCCAATGGTGAACACATCATACACTTGCAAATCATTTTGGGGTTAGAATGTAACCCAATGAACTTTCCTATTTAAGTTGAAGAAACTGTGAGTGGAGGAAAATCAATATTTTGCATTAAATATAGTTTATTTTTAAAGTTCTATTACAAAACTATCAAAAGATCTTCTGAAAGTTTTACTTCTTATCTGTTCAAGAGGCCATGTGATTTGATCTAGGGACTAACCACTTTGACTATGTCAGCTTCATAAGGACCTCAAAGAATACTAGCAAGATATCAGGTGGAAGTCTAGAGGTCACAAAATGCAAAGCATGATGCTTCACGATAACTGCAGAAATACAATTTGAAATAAAATATGGATTTCTAAAATAACATAAACCCTTTGAGATTTTAAAAATTAGTTAAATTAGTAAGAAGAAACTAAAGTATCAAGTTTGGCCAAACTTCAGTTCTTTTTCTTTTTTTAGGAGTTGTTTCTATGTCAACTCAACAACAACGAAGTATAAGTTTTTATATTATGGGAGGTACAATGCACTTTTCTTGTCTGACAAATAAGTCTCATTCCCATGATACATTTCATTACTGGTAAGGGTAAATAAAAATTAATTTTATAACATGCATGACTAGGTGCCAGTCTTTATGTTGTTTATCTTATTAATATCCATGCCATTCCTATTTTAAAATATTTACAGATGAAGAAAGAGAGGCTCAGAATAGTTAAATATCTTGTTTGAGGTCTAATTTTTGGTAAATTACTTAAGCTGCTCCTGCCCTACTCCAATAAGTTGAAATCATCTGAATTTTATAAAGCCAGGGTGCACATAAGAGGATCTCAGAACTGCATCTGCATCCAGCACAACTCTATAAACTAAATAACTACTATGCACACAGATTTTCTAAAATATAAGAAGATAGTCATTGTGAGTGATAAAATATAAATTTTCTCTAAAACATCACTGAATTCCTAGCAGCTTTGTTCCCCCCAGTCAAATGCTACTAAAATTATAACCACTATCATTACAGAGACTCAGATATTAAAATTGGATTCCTACACTCATAAAGGGTGGGGAAGAATGCTGTGGGGCATAGTGCTACAAGTCTATAAATACAAAGTATACTTAATGTACATGTCCTTCTCCTGGTAACTATTTTGAATCACATATTAGTTATATGGCTAATTATTTGGCACAGAATGTTGGGAACACAATAGCAGAGTAAGGTTGATCATAACATATTTTATCCTGACTCTAGATCAGGGTATTTGAAAATGCCTATAATAGTAACAGAATTAAAGAAATGTATGGTGAGTCCCACTGCCTGGACACTCTCAGTCTGCTTGGAAGCACAGTATCCTTTTAGTACGTATATTCAATGGCATATGTGTTGTACCAAAACAGCAGCCTATTGTGATGTGTCTGGCACATGTGGAGATTTTAAGCCCTCACATTTTCTAAAGTTTGTCCTTCAAAAAACCCAAAGCCAAACATGTGAAAACGATTATTTTATATAAAAATCACATGGACACAAACAATTTTCCATTGCACTTAAAATTAAAAATAAACAACAACTGAAGTATTTGGTGTTTGCAGACAGAGTTAAATTACTGTTATTAAACGTTGCTAAAAATTCATTGAGTTACGAGTGAGACATATTTCACACAAAACAGGAAGATAGCTAAATATGCTTTTCATTGGAAACTTTTGAATTTTTAAATGCAATCTTTTTGAATATATTGGAGAAAGGGAATGACCCATAAATAGTTATTAGGTCATTTTATATTTTGGAAAATATTTTCTTTCTCAAAATGGAGGAACAGAAAGGAACCAAAAGGCTATGTAAAGATAAAGGAAAAAAAGAACTAATTAACCGAATACTAACTACTTCAATAGAATATTTTTCTCTTTTTATTACTCAGAATATGATAAATAATGATTGAGTGAACAAAGTTCAGGCATCAATAGTTTTGTAGAACTGGTGATAATATCTACTTCACAGATTAAATAATTTAGGAGAAATTACTACACCCAGCACCTTGAACATAATACATATTCCTCTGATGCTGGTTCGCTTCTGCTTTCCTTCTTTGATGGTGGATAAACAGACCAAAGGAATTTCTAGTTAATAATAATATCTCACTGCATGAAGATGTGAACAGCTCTTTTATCATAAAGGCCCAACCTTCAAACTTCAAACTGTATCCACCTCTGTAATCTTTAAGGTACATTAAAGTAAGATTCTTATATACCTTTAAGGATCTAAAAGCTTAATTGTTGCTTAAATATCACTTCCCCCAAATCTGAAAACAGAATAGATTCAGAAGTCCAGATGAATTGTTCAGGGAATTTAATATTAAAATTACGTACAGCATAAAATAACTATAGTAATAGAATGACCAAGTAATTATTACAATGACCAAAAAAATCTTTGCAGAGGTAACGTCTTCCAGGAGTGTTGTAAATCAAGTCATTGAATCTCTAATCGATGGATGCTTCTATCATCCTTGGTTTACCCTGAGGAAACTAAGAACAATAGAGTCAATGGACTCACCCAAGATTATTAAATCAGCTGGTAAGCAAGCTAAAATTTGAATCTAGGTCATTTGATTGCACTTCTCACCATACATGATTCTTCTGGGTGTTTATTGCTGGTTTAGATTTGCAGAAAATATGTCGCCATATTCGCAGAAATAGCAACAACAGAATTAAGAGGAAAAAAAGTTCTCAGATTTGGCGCAGAGCAGAATCAGCTGGGAGGTTTGCTATAAAAATGGCCCAAGACTCAGCCCAGAGATTCTGATTTGCTAGGTGTGAGGTCTGGCTCACATACCAAAGTTTGAGAACCACCAACTCATGACAAAAAATGACGTAGCCTAGTGATGCACAGAGAAAGAGGTCCCAATGCAGGCAAATGGTTTAGCCCTGAAAGCTTGAAATGGGTAATTAAAGAGGCCACGCCAACAGCAGCAATCCTGACACCCCTCTAATCTGCATGATATGAAATGGACTAAAATCCCTACAGATCCAGTAGACAAGGAGAAGAGTTCCTACGACAATAAAATCAGATAAACAGGTAAAAATCAAATGCTTTGTACTCCCATTTTAAATCATTTAAAATATCTAAAAGGCTAGTAAACCCATTCCTTTTATAAATATTCATAGCAAGGGGTGGGGCCATTGGTCAGAGGAGTTGGTTCTCACACAGCTGACTATAGTCCACAGTGCAATTTTTAGAATTCCTTTTACTTCTTGGATCAACAAAGACTTAGTCTGACTATTTTCCAAGTAGTGTCAAAAGCCTATGTGTGACAGTCTGCTAAATAAACAGGAAAGTTTCAATATTTGTGCTTTGAAATCTGAGTCAACACTATATACTATAATCATAACACCATCTCTTTCACGAAAATGAAGAATGGATCAACATGTTTACTTTAGTTGAAGAATTTTACAATGTAATAACTATGGTAATAATATTATAATTAAAAAACAAACATACATGGTTCTACTCAGGGCTGTATTACCTAGAATTATATAAGCTTACTATCACAAAGGAAATTGACACAGTGGCATTCCTAATTTCATTCATGATTCAGTATCTTTCACTGATTGATTCAAAAGATTATTAAAATCATTCGTTCTCCCCAATGGGTAAGTAACAAACAGGCATTTCCTGCAGCTACGTGTTATAGCTACACGTCCATGGTGGTAATTTTTTTGCAGAGTGGGGAACTCCTTGGCCCGTATGCCTTTCCTCCATCCCTCATGTAACAGGCTCCATTCCTAGACCACAGTGGTGAGCGTGGGCCGCAGGCTGGTGACACCAATTACTGGTCCAAGAATGCCCATATGACTAATGGTAGGACAACTGGAAGAATCCTTCCCTGGGATTTTCCTCCCTAGAGCTGGCAGGGAAAACCTATTGCATTGTAAACTGCCGAGCATGATGTTTGCTCTTGCATGGAAAAGATTTGTCTATAAAGTAGAAAAATGAAACGCCACACAAGAGGAAGCAGAGGAGAGAAAACCAAAACATAACGATGGCTTTTAGCTAGTTGTTCGATTTGTCCCTTAAGTCTGGTCCCACCAATGCACTTTCTATGGCCTGAGCATACGAGTTGATGAACCTGCCTTTCATTATTGAACAGGTTTCTTTCGCTTGCAACCAAATAGACCAATATAATTTCTCTATATTAAATCAAGTTTTTCCTCCCCTAGGACTGAGACACTGTGGAGACCCTGCTAGGAATTTTACACTATCACCTCTCCACTTTTCCAATGTCTTCAAGTTTCTATCTACCTCCTCTTCTTCCATGAAGCTCTGCCAGACCAGTACAATCCACGCCTTCTTTATTTTCAAAAAAACCCCACTACAATAAGTTATCTTGTCATCTACAATTAGTATTCAAATTGTCTATTATTATTATTGTTTTTAAAAGACTGTCACCTGAGCTAACAACCGTTGCCAATCGTTTTTTTTTTTTTTTTTTTTCTGCTTTATCTCCCCAAATCCACCCGGTACGTAGTTGTATATCTTAGTTGCAGGTCCTTCTAGTTGTGGCATGTGGGATGCCACCTCAATATGGCCTGATGAGTGGTGCCATGTCGGTGTCCAGGATCCGAACCAGCGAAACCCTGGGCCGCCGCAGAGGAGCGTGTGAACTTAACCACTCAGCCATGGGGCTGGCCCCAAATTGTCTATTATTAATAATTAACCTTTCACATGTATATATCTTATTCTCTTAGTAAATATTAACAACTTAAGGTGAAAGCCATGTCTTAAATTTATTTGCAATCACCACAGATTTTTATATACTTGCAAGCATACATATAAAATATAATAAGGGCAACTGAATGAGTTCTGTTATACTTTTCATATTTTACAGTGGGAACTCAGGAGGTAGTACCACTTAAATAATTTGATTCACTCAAATAAAAGATGTTACCTAAATACCAGGTACTTAGCATTTAAGGGTTCTCTGAATTCTTTTAAAGTGTTTATTCCAAATAATAATATCTGAGGTGGATATGAAATACACTTAAACTTAGTTTCTTTTTAAAACCTTCATTTTCAAAGGGCGTTTAGCATCTATTCTATTTTTCTCATAAAACATATAATCAGCATTGTACTACCTAGTTCTAACAGAAACTTCTAAGACTGAGCAGAAGAGCTACCTACATGAAACCATAAGTATTCATCAAATCAAAAGCATTTTTCTTAACCAAACACTTGCTGTTTCATTTTCTAAGAAACACGAAATCATTTAGAGAATATTTTTTTAAAAAACAAGTTATACATAAATTATTTGTTTTCAAACATTACAGACATCCTATATTATATTTATATCATGGGCCATTGTATCAATTTCTATTAATATATCATTAAAATCCACAGTACTCAACTCTTTTGAAATACATTAATTGAATGTGTTTAAACAATGAAAAAAAAAAAAGACTGAAAAACCGAAGGAAAGAAAGGGAAATTCCAATGTGATTCACAACTTTAGACTTAACGAAATTTAAAAAAAGAGAGAGATTTCTTTCTTGATGGAATGTGTTTCTATTGAAAACTAAACCAAAAGCCATGGTAGCGGCTGTGGATTCTTTAGACAGATGGTGTCAACAGACCAGTCGATTAGTCAGCTTGGCAATGGAAGAAGGATAGATAGTTTTACAAAATGCCACCAAACTCAATACATGAAAAATAGAAAGGGCTTGAATCTGTACTCTGATACTTGATCCCGGTTACTGCACGGTATGTAAAATAGGCTACTCTTGTCACCAGCAGTTTAGAGTTTCCTCGTTAGATTTTCACAGAAAATGGTTCTCAGAACACAAAAGCCAAATCCCACAAGGGACAGCTGGGTTTAACAGGTGAGGAGATCACTCTAATGGTTTTCCTATCAAAGCCCCACGGCTAATTTTCTTTATTTTTTACCTAATACAAACTAGCAATATCTATTCCTATTTTTTAAGATACCGTCATTTGAGAATTTATTCACAACCTAAGATAAACAAATATTGTACCCCAAATAAAAAGTCCCTGTTTACAAATACAATGATTTAATTTTTTGTTGCTTAAGGTAAATTTTATATTAGGTTATATTTTGTCAAGTGAAAATTAGTTTTCAATAATTCTTTCCCAAGAGCCTAAGACCATGTCTACTAATGCCAGCAAATTAAATCAGAACCAGAAAGTTCAATGTGATTAGTAATTTTCCCCCCAGTGAGTATGGGGCCCTTCTAATGTAAATTAGAATTTTCATTAGAATGGGAATGAGACCAGGATAGGTGGCCCTGCAGAGAAAAGAGCTGGTTTGAGAATCAAGGAAGCTGGCTCTGCTTCTAAAAAGTGAGGTGTCTAGGACAAGACTCTTAGCCTCAGCTCACAGCTACGTGTTTATCTACAAGATAAAGAGATTACGGTAAATTATGTTTAAATTAAATCTCTTCCAGGCTAGCTCTGACAGTGAAAGCCAGTTAAATGAACCTTTTGCTTTCCTCTGAATGTATTCCAAACAAGCATTTGAAAGATTCTCTCTTATTTTCATGACTTCACCTACATATAAGGGGAATTTGATCAGGTAAAATAAAAACTTCTGTAACAATTTTACGAGTGGTTTCATAAAGATAAAACCAGCACGCCTTCCTGTCGTCTTTAGGGAGACTCTTGAGGGCACAATGGGTAAAGAAAAGGAGAAGTGGACTTTGGAGTCCCAATTCTGCCCCTTAACTAGTTGTCTAAACTTGGGCCACCGGTTTCTTAACCTTTCTTAACCTTAGTTTCCTGATTTAAAAAAAACAAAAACAAAAAAGGAGTAACTATTGAGAAGACAATGAAATATAGTGTGAAAAAGGCTTAGAACAGTCTGACAGAAAAGTAAGTCTGCAGTAGACTTTTTTTAAAAGATAAAACTTTCAGATCACCTATTTCTAGCAAATAAAATTGGGCTCTAGTAAAACTGGGCTCAAGGAAAAACAGAAGTATTGAGTGTGCGATTATACGAACATTGAAATTAATCTGTCATCCTCTTCCACATCCCAAGGTGTTCAGTAACAAACAAAAGAGAACAGAAAAGTCCCAGCACTTAAGTGGTGAACATAACTATGTTTCTATATTTGTGTAACATTTTAAACCACTACTCCTAACATTCAGCTTTGATACTGAAAGGCAGCATAAAGACCTTTACTCAGCAAATACTTAAAATAAACTACATAAAAGTACACAGGTCAGCCTAATTTTGCCCTTTGTTTTGTTGTTTTTGTGATTTTTTAAATCCCAAATGTAATCAGAATTGCTTCTTCATATAGTAGGGTCTGACGTGGATTAAGTACTAAACGGAAGAACACACTCAATGCAGTCCACACCTTAGAACTGCTCCAGCAGGGTGTAGGTTACAAAATCAAGAGCAAAGTGTGAAGGCAGAGTACTGAGAGATAGCAAGGGCAGTAAATTCATGGATCTCCATCCTATATTATGCAACTTGGACTTAACGTTGCCCTGAACCCGAAAGTGGAGACACAAGGGGTCACCTGAAAAGTAGAGGAAAAAGAAGGAAAAGAGACACTCAATCCTGCAGTTTCATTAGAATAAGTGCCCGCACTGTCTGGAGCCCAACCTTGGGCTGCCTTGACTCTGCCTGATAGTCCTTTGTGCCTAGACGATCAGAAGCCCAGGTGACATAACCTTGACTGACAGATCCCTCAGGATTCCAGTCTTCGGTCTGCCTGGATTTATATGCAGCCCACTTTTTCTTGACAGACCTTCCTGCTTAAGGCACATGACAGCACAATTCCTACCTTCATGATGCCCCAATCCTTCACAAATTGAAACCAAACTCTTGGTCCTTTTCTGTCTCCCCTCTTCTTATCTGCATTTGCCCAGATTTAGTTCTACTCAAATCCAGTGCTGACTCCATATTTTCATCAGCATCTAACTGAGTCTATGTATTTGTCTACAAATACTGCTATACATTTTGGAAACAAACTAAGGATCTATTCTTGCACTGAAAGAGAAATAAGAATAAATTCAGCAAGGTGCACAAGGTAATCCTTTGTATAAGAGAACAGAAACAACAGGTTAATTTTCTCCAAAATTTTCTTCAAGACCATGATATGTGGTGTTGCCTTGCACATTTTGTAATTTATAGCAAAACTAAGATATAACCTCATTATATTTTAACAATTAAAATCTGAACTTTGCCTAATATCAAATGCCTTTTTTCCCATAAATTTCTTCATGCAATTTGAAAAGGGGATTCAACTGGAGCTTTAAAAACAGAGGAATTAGTGCAAAATTCCCCTTTTCTCTTCTACTATGACTATGGCCATTTAAGCAGAATATTCCTAATAGTCTATAGAATAAATTCAAAACCACTTAGCCTGCCAGTTAAAAGCTTCCACAACCTGACCTCAACCTACCTTTTTAAACCCAAATTCCCACAATTCCCCTCAGATCTCGAAAAATAAATTACTCACTGGCATGCAAACATGCTTTGTTCTTCATTCACACGTCCCTCTTCAGAAAATTCCCTTTTTTTTCCCAACCCTCCTCCTCTTCACTCTGTCTTCTTCAAGATATGTCATTAACTTATGCCAGCATGAAATGATTTCTCCCTGTAAAGTTTGAGCCATTTTTCTCTATCCTCAGGAATAATAACTTAAATTGCATATATTATTTAACTATTCATATTTTTTTCATTCAAACGGCAATGTAAGCTCCTGGAGGACAGGGACAGAAATTTTTCTATTTTCTTATTCTAACCAGAGCACCTTGCAGAGAATCTTGATTCAAGCAGTCAATCAATAGTTTTTTAAAGAAATAATATTTCAGGGGCTGGCCCCGTGGCCGAGTGGGTAAGTTTGCGTGCTCCGCTGAAGGCAGCCCAGTGTTTCATTGGTTCGAATCCTGGGCGCGGACATGACACTGCTCATCAAACCACGATGAGGCAGCGTCCCACATACCACAACTAGAAGGACCCACAACGAAGAATATACGACTATGTACCGGGGGGCTTTGGGGAGAAAAAGGAAAAAATAAAATCTTAAAAAAAAAAAGAAATAATATTTCATAAGCTACATTAACAGACATAAAGAAATATGTAAAAGAAACTAATCATGAAAAAATTAAAACCATCTGACATATTTAGAAACATACATTACAATATTGGTATCACACATCTGGAAGCCTAAGTCCCATTCGTTAACACATATATTCAATATTGCTCACACTAGTGATCATGATCACTAGAACCTTACTAAAAATGAAGCCAGTCCCTTTCAGCTGATAGAAAATATTTAGTATTGTATGAATTTTTAATATCTATACAGAAAGCTGTTCTAATGTATATAAATAGATTAAAAATAATTATAAGAGTGCCATCTATACTGGGAGGACAGAATGTCTTGCTAATTATGTTTAAGCATTATCAATACATTCAATATTAGCTGCCTGTATCCAAATCCCACATATGCATCTCCAGAAACTTGAGTTATTTTTGCTCTCCTTTCCTATACAGAAGAGTCTCAATCTAGCTCTACAGATTTCAAAAATGGTCAACTGCAGTGACTGAATCTGATATTTTGATTTTAGATATACATATCTACTTACAAAAGACCTATATAATTACAGATATTAAAACCAATAAAAATATATGCTTCCATCTAGTGGCCAGCTCAATCAACCAAGGTAGGGGTAAAGAAATGGCCAAGTGAAATCCATATGAAACTCCTAGTCTCATTTCAGCCAAATCACCCTAGGCCTGTCTCTTTGGACCAAAGTTTCTGGACTAGCTGTCTTCCAGTTTTCACTTCTTCCACTCCTGCTGCTTTATATTAGTTTGAAACACTGAGAAATAATAACAATAGTATTAACAATAGTAATGGCAACAGCCATTTTGGGAGTCCTTACTGAACACCAGGTATCACCCACAGCATTACACAGGTTATTCCTACGCCTAACCACGACTTTATAACATGAATGACATTATCCTCATTTTGAAGGTAGAGAAACTGAAACTCAGAGATGTGAAGGGCCTTCCCTAATGCTCCTCACTAGTTAGTCACAGCCAGGCCTAGCTGTGCTGCTGCCAGAGCCTGTGCTCTTTCTGTAATATTCGGCATGATTAAAAGGAAGAACATAGGAGAGAAGTAAAGAGTGGATGATCCCCAAATAGACTGTTTCCCCCTCCATAATTAAAGTCTGACTGTACTTAAGCTGAAAGAGTTCATTTTTAAGTTCTGCAGATTGTATTTGCAGCCACCTCCCATCCAGCTGAGGTCAAATGCAACTTGAATCTATTCTCTAACTATTTACAGACCTCTTTATCAACATTAGTACTCTTCAAGTTCTGACATCTCTCTTCAGGCCAGAAGTATTTATTTAATCAACAAGTACAGCTTGAGGAACATCAGGCTCTTATTCATGGTTAAGTAATTAAAAACGGAAAACACATCACCAAGTGCCTAATATATGCAAGCTTTAATTGGTTCAATTGGTGAATGTTTCCCCAGACTGCATTTGTTTCTTATGGAAGGGCCCTGTGTTCCTATCCATGCCTCATGGCTTTCAGGGTTTGCTAATTAGTGCCTTCCTAATCCCATTCAGAAAACTGGAGCAAGTTTTTGCCATTCCCCTTCCATAAATGGGTGGTCACCGAGATTAGGTCAAGCCAGCTCAGCCTACAATAGCATCCTTAATCAGCCAATGTGAAATAAAAAGGAGGCAAAACCCTGCCTTTTATCTCACCCTGTCTTTGGAGCTAATTAAAATGCACAGGCTCTTCCTCCTCTTACAACCCTGCTGTTCTATACACTAATAAGCCAACAAAAGGTGCTGAAAGCAATGGGCTGAATAATTGTTGAAATTTACAGTTCCTTAAAGGCAACTGTTAAAAGATTTCTGTCTCCTCAGCAATGTAGATCACATTCTGATAAAGTATCACTAAGTAAGATCTCCTCTCACATTTACATTAAGAATCTCGTAGTTCTGGGGAGGATTAGGATCCCATAAATTGATGACTGTTTTGGTTGATGTTGTTTTGCTTACTTGGCTTTCAATCCATTTTACCAAGCAAAGAGTTAAAACAACGCTATGTTCTTTGACTCAAATCCACCCCCAGTGTACCCTGTGCCTCTGCTGTTTTAACAGTGCTAGGAAAGCCCACTGGCATAATAAACAAAAAGGGTGGGTGGGGAGGAGTGAGATAAGACAGGATATAGGCAAAAAATAAGAAAATGAACACACGCACACAACACACACACACACAACACACACGTGATCTACTTGGGCTCATACCCTTCCTAGTCATTTTACCCACCATAAATAAATCCTTAAATTAATAATCAACTGTAATAAAACTAGCTTCTAAAACAGAGTAAGCTTTTGATCTTACTGTTCCCCTGCCTCGGGGTATTCCATTATACTTATTAAAATGCACCTTGAGCATGTTACAAGTAAAACAATAATTTCCTACACTTTAATACATGCACAAGCATATAATTTAAGGAAACATTTGCCAAAGAATAGCACATGTTCCAAACACATATACCAAATTAAATTCACGTTATAATTATATTTAAAAATCAATACATTAAGAATTTGACATGTTCAAAGTGGCGTATTAGCCCAAAACTATAATTATAAGAAAGTGACCTGCCTTCCTAAGACTGGGGCAGGATGTAGGATGTCTGGACAGAGGGTGAAGATTACAATCACCACCGCATGCTCTGCCACCCACATCCCAAAACCATGGGCACAAAGAACTTACATATTTTCATCTATGTTTGGCACAATGTCACAATGCCATAATGATGTGAAAACTTTAGGAGGCACCAAATACTTCTTTGAAGCTATGCAAAAAACTCTAAAGGCTCTAAAAATATAAATGTATAAGGATAATGAATAAAGCTTTCTTTCCCATTAGAGGAACATTCTTTACATCAAAAACTTAAATCTCTTGTGGAATATCTTTGCCACAGGTTCTTGCATGTACAATCACTGTTTCTCTGCAGCCTGCTATTCATTTAATATAAACAAACACCATAAACACCATAACAATAACTACTTGCACAGGGAACTGGCTGAAAGAGATGCAGTAATAAACTTTCCTCATTTCGCAGAACTTAACTTCTAAGGTCTTTTTTTTTCCCTCTGCTTAAGTTATATGTAATTCTATAAACCACGTCAAACACTTCAGTCTGTGGGAATGTGTAAGGATTACACTCCTGGTAGATATAGTTTTAAAATGGCCCATCAATAGAGATGATAATATTAAATAAAAGGAAATAATAATTGGGAGTAATTAGTGAGTTTAAAATATATATTACTTTAAAACTATAAACCACTGCTAACATGCAAACTATCATTACCTTCTAAACCATCAAAGTAAGACAATAACGGCACTTATACAAAACAAAGTATATGTGTTATATGTATTAACATATTTAATCCTTTCAGCAACCACATGAAATAGATATTATTGTTTTATCCATTATAGAAATGAGGAAGCTCATGAACACAAAGAGCTTAAGGAAGCCAAGTTTCCCAAGCTCACATAGCTTGTAATTAGGCACTGAGTTTGTGCACTTAATCATTATGCCGTTCTATATAATTAAATAAATTATAGTATGTTATAGTTCATTCTACTGTACTCTATGTAATAGCAATGGTTTCACATTTATAAAAAGTTAGAGACTACATTAAACAATTCCACAAATTATCTCATTTAAATCTCTCAACAATCACGAGGTAGTTCTATTACCATCTCCTTCTTATGTGACTGCCCATCAACCTCTTAAACAAGAAAGCGACCCCCACCTCTCCTACAAAAACCTCAATAAGCAATGGCATTGTGTTGAATGCATTTATGCCTAGATTAAATACCGAGCTTTCTTCTTTGAACTGTGGTAAATGCACATAAAATTTACCATCTTAACCGTTTTTAAGTGTACATTTCAATCGTGTTACGTATACTTGTGTTTTTCTGGAACAGTTCTCCAGAACTTTCCCATCTTGCAACACTGAAATTCTGCTCATTAAACAACTCCCCTTTCCATCTACCCACGAAAGCAGTCAAATACTCAGCATTTTTTGTATCATTATAAACATCTGTAAACAAACACATTCCTCCACACTCCTACACACACGAATGATAGTAACTAGATTTAAAAATTGAATTGTTTTCATTAAAAAATACGATATCTTAAAATTATGGAAATACAAAAGATGCTGACTTGAAAGTATTTACATAGTAAGAGTCGAGCATTTCTATCAAGTTACAAATGTGAGCCCAATAGCTGTTTTGTCTTTGTTACATTTCAGATAAGAAAAAGAGTTCAGGTCACTTTGAAAGGTTTAATACGATAATCACAGTCATCAGAATTAAATGACTGACAAAGGGAAATTTGAAATTAAAAAGTAGCAACTAAAGAGCAATTTACACCCCTCCCTGTCTTTCTACCTTATCACCCTACATACATCCACAGGCCCATTTCCTAAAGGGAACAAAGAAACAACTTTAAATTAAATTACCACTTTCACTATCTTTGCCCCTTTAGTTGCTCTAATGCAAACACAAAGAACCCTGGAAGACATTTACAGAATCTGTTTCTCAATCCCAGAGGTCAGGACATTTGATACTAATGCTAATCAAAAAAGCATTTTTTTATTCAAATGGCCACAAGATTCAAATACTCAAACTCGGTGTAATAAAAAGGTAAAACAATCCATCAGATCTCATAATGTCTTCTCTCTTGCAGTGAGTGACTCATACTTGGCCTTGTAGAGAATACTATAGGAAATTACAAAAAGTTAAGCAACAAAAAACACAAATTCGTATTAAAGAAGATGAAGGAACATACAGATGAGGAAAAGGAAAGGGGTAAAGACATGTGACCAATCTCAACTATAAATATAAATATTTGAGTATTTAAGTAATTGAGAGGTCGACATCTGTCTTGGGTTAAACTTGAGGCAGTTGGGGGAGGGGTAGAGGTGTGACGACTGGGAAGTTCATTGAAGGAAGAAAGGCAAGCTCTTAAGCAAAAAATTTTAAAGACTATTGGTTCAAAGTTGGTATAAGCAGCTAGTAATCTAGAGACGACAAACTCAAATAAGGTGAAACACATAAATAAACATATAGTTAGGAGAATCTATGCTCTTCACTCATGTTATCCACACATAGTAATGCAAATGTTAATAACACTCACAATAATATAAGTGATAAATTCTCAAAGCTTTGTGCCAGATGCTGTTAGGCTTTATTAATTTTTCTCTTTATTCCTCCAATAACCTTATGAGTGGACTGTGATGATGACAACAATGATGATTTTACACAACCATTTTACAGAAAGGTGAACTGAGGCTGGCAGATATCAAGGACGTGTTTGAGGCACTTAACTCCAGAGCCTGTGCTATTTACCATTACACCACGCTGCTGCATGAGATTCGCAAATGAGGAGTCACTGCTAAACTCGCCTTCCCCAAACCACAACTGAGATGATTCAGATAGTAAATGAAGAGAAGGGAGGGAAGAAAGTCAAGAGGCTGTTTCAATAAACATCAGGTTCACAATGGAATGATGTGAGATGTATACAGACAAAAGATCCATAATAATTATTTTGGGAAAAGACTAACTATAAATGAAGTGTAAAGGTATAAAAACCTTTGGTGCCTTCTAGGACCATCCTTTTCTTTTTTAGTTGAGATATGATCGATGTATAACATCATGTGAGTATAAGGTACACAACGTGTTGATTTGATACATTTATAAATTGCAATATGATTACCATCATAGCCTTAGCTAACACCTCTATCACTTCACACAATTATCATTTCTTTTTGTGGTGGGAACAATTGAGACCTAGTCTCTTAGCAACTTTGAAGTTTATAATACACTATTGTTGACTATAATCACTATGCTGTGCATTGATCTCCAGAACATACTTACTGGTTGAAAGTTTTTACCCTTGAGCAGCATCTCCCTGATTCCCCTCCACCCCCAGGCCCTGCTAACCACCATTGCGCTCTCTGTTTCTAAGGGTTTAGCTTTTTTAGATTCCACATGTAAGTGATACCATATAGCATTTGTCTTTCTCTCTCCAGGACATCCTTTAAGTGTCTTTCTACGTGCGTTTAGCTCTCAGAGTTCCTCGGCAAGTGAGCACCATGTAGCAACTCTCTCTTTCTTCTCTTCCTCAGTATTAGTTTTCCCCTGACCCTGTTCTAAGGTGAGTGAGGATGAGGGAAAGTGGGCCATGCAGACCAGCTGCTAACAGATTCAACCACGCGGGTAACTACACCACTCTTGGTCCAAAAAAGTGAAAGGAAATGGTACTACTAGTATAAAAGGCAATGTTTTAAAGGTAGGAGGATCGAACGGGGAAGAGAAAGGTTTCCCAAACAGTCTCAAACTGAGATTTTGAGAGGATCACTCTTTATCGTGAGGGCTATCCTGTGTATTATAGGATGGTTAGCAGCATCCTGGGCTTTGCCTCACTGGATGCCAGTTATACCACACTTGTAACAACCAAAAATGCCAAATGTCCAGGACAACCATTTTAGATGTATTTAAATCTTGTTGTTGTCATTGTTGTTTTGCCTCATTTGTTTTTATTATTATTATAAATTATTATTTGTACAGAGTATTCCAAAGAAGATTTGCAGACAACAACAAAGGTGGGATTCCAAATGAAGCCTGGGAAATCCATGCTGCTAAGAATGTGTGGCAATTCTGCCTTTTCAAATATCAGCTCTACAGAGTTAAGATTCCAGTTATATGGAAAACCCTAAGAGTGAAAAGAAGGAGAAGCAGCAGAGAGTCCACGACTAAACCTTGAATGGGTCACATGAAGTTAATGATCAAGCAAAAGACATCAGCAAAAAAGTTGTTGAAAGAAAAGATCAAGGCTTATAGCATGCCATCTTCTTCAAAGCCATAAGGAGCTGGAAGAAAGGTAATCAGAAACAGACTTCAGAGAAAGATCCAAGAAAACAAGACCCAAGATGATGATGTTGCTTTGAGCCAAAAGGGAATGATTGGCTATCTTAGTAAAATGGCTCTAGAATGAGCATTTCAAGCCACCACCTCACCATTTGGTGCCCTGGAGCAGTCCTTAATCACCATAATGGAATGAAAGAGTTAATGTATACTAACATGCTTGGGTTGCTAGCAATTACTATCAGTGTAGGTTAGACTTCCATGGCAGCATTCAGGGAGGAAAGAAAGAATAAAACCCAGTCCTTCTGAGTTGTGGGTGCTAACCAGTCAACCATGCTGGCCAAATCCTGCCTCTCAAATCTCTTTGTAATATATACTATTCACCCAGGCTGAAGCCTTCAATGACAGCTATTCATGTGTCCCAAGCTGATCAAATGCAGGCAACAGTGATAGTTCAGCACTACTTGCCTTTACTGAATGAACAGAAAATGTTTTCCAACCATCAGTGTGGCATACAAACTCTACTGTTTCTTTTAGACTTTTAATGGAATGTCTTCCAAATGGCACATCAGGAGAAAACATTTCATCTGAAGTACGTATAGAAGGCAGTCACTTGTTCGGCTGCAACCCTGGCCTTTGGGATATGTGCAGTCTTGGTTCTGAATAACGAGGGATAAGGAAAAAAAAAAAAAAAAAAAAAAGCTTTGCCCTCTATTCTAAACACCTCTTAGTCTCCTTTGAGTCAAAGCCACTAATTATGCCAGGCAGGCTGAATGATGAGTGGTGGTTTTGTGATCCCAACCATTGTTCAAAAGGGCTGAGATCACCAATGCATTTTCCTAGGTATAGAGAATTTGAAGGGAAAAGTCTGAGCACTTATTATCTCTTTGTTTTCTTAAACAGTGCCTATTTACAAACTTTTCACTAGTGAGTAAAAACATTTACTGGCAATAAAACACAGCAGTGTTTCAGAATGTTAACCTCTTCCCCCAAAACATGACAAAGTGCTCTGAGTGTTTGGGAGGAAAAAAAGCTGCTTTCTTCTTTGTTTCTCACCACAAACACAGAGTGAAGAAATCGGAAGAAAAGAAGAAGGGAATCAGGAGTAGTTTTAATATATATATAGATAGACAGATAGATAGATAGATAGATATAGATATTTTCTTGGAGCTCTCTATACTGCAAAATTAAGCAACGACAACCTACCTTTACAAAACCTCAGTAAAATAAAGAGAAACAACATATCACACCAGATTGGAGAGGGGGAATTCTTCCTCCTCACAGAATTATATTGGCAATAAAATAAGGCACAAGAATGAAGTAAAGATAACAGCTGGGCGATAAATCCCAGGGGACCTCTGAGGTAGACCAGCCATCCTCCCTTTGGGTGGATGTTTGTTTTCTAAGAAGTGGGTGGTGGGATCTTGTTAAAACATTTATAGTTTTCAAACACTTAATCTCTGGGCCTTGCCTTCATAAAGGTCCTTGAGGCAAGAGTTGTGCTACAAAGGCTTTATATATCTTAAGTCAGTAAATACCTAGAACTGTATCCAAAGATAAAGAATACATAATTGATGAGGCAGATAACAAGTGAACTCACACTTGTTTTCTATACAACTTGCATATTCTCTTAATAACGTCTGGTGAGTAAATAGATATTGCAATGTCTTATTTAGCATCAAGGATACTGAAATAAATTTTGGAGAAAAGTTGTGACCATGTGAAGAACTAACTGTCCAAATGTCGCTTCCTCTTGAGAGCGAAATTTTAAATCTTGCTTCCCGTGTATTTCTCTCATACATTTATAATTTATTTCTAAGTTCCCTTTTGTCAGAGTTTTCATATCAACTAGACAGAGCTAAGAAGTGAACGGTAACTTCTTATGAAGAGAAATGTGTTTCTCACAAAACTGGCAGACTCTTTTCTCTGTCCAGTTTGACGGAAGATTCATTTCAATTAGCCAAAACTGAAAGCAAAAGAGCTGTGAAGATAGAAAAATAATGATGCCTGTTCTTTCACAAGGTAATTCTCTAGTCTCACATTTTTGTGGTCTAACATTTTCCTTATTGGACACACCAGATTACTAGCATCATTGACAGAAACCTTTTATCTCCACCTGCTGGAAGCATGAAACATAACTAGGTCCAAGATAATCATCAACATATTTCAGGAAGAAAAAATATCTACACAAATTAGATTTAAAATCACCCATTTTAAACCATATCCTTTTGTACATTATTTAGGTCACTGAATTGATTCACAACCCCAAAGTGCTTTGTTTTGTGATTGTTACAAGGTTTATTCTTCTTGTATATTTCTGCTAAAGTTTTAAGGTTGGCCATTACATTTCACCAAAATTGTCAAGCAATTATTTTGCAAAGAAAATGATGGAAATAAAGTCGGATAATAGTCAAATTATGGTCCTTAGGAAAGATATTGGTATGGAAAGATCATGTATCGCATATCTTGAGTTATAAGGAATGTAATGCCTATTGTTTATTATATAGAAAGAAAAATTATGCTGATATAAGAGCTTCAAAAATAAAATATTAAGTATTTTTAACAGAGTAAAACAGCTTTCTCTTGAAAAACAAAAACCTCTTCCTCTTCTTTAAGATATTACACTGGGTTTTAGCTGCCTCAGGGGGCCTGAAAACAGAAAACAGCTGCCTGGGTTCACCTTCTGTTGTATAAATTAATCACTGTTGATTATTCACTAATTTACAAAAAAAGTCTATATATTTTCTTTAAGAAGTTATTGATCATTCAAATTGTGTAAAGACAACTGGAGGTAAAAAGTAATGTAGTAGAAGCCTAAGACTACTACAGAAAGCCAAAACAAACGTTAGTGCACAATGGGGATAAAAACAAAGGATTTGTCCTTTGGTTAATAATTTTTATAACTCAATGGTGTTTAATGATAGCAGTAACCACTGTAGAAAAAAAAGAAAAGAAAAAAGAGGAGAAAGTATCTGCTCACATTGGATTTTTCCTTTTAAACTAAACTGTACTTTTTAAAAAAGTTTCCTAAGAAAATATTTAATAAACTAGAATTGTTTTCCTAATACTCTAGATTTTTTTTCCCTTTAATACTCTTTCAATCATTGTTGATTGGCAGTATGCCATTTTGGTCATGTTGAATGAATGAGAATATATGAAGAAACCACTTCTCAGCTAATATTTCAGAAGGTTACAAATCACGTATTTCTCCCACCATGTAAACAGGAGAGCAGAAGAAGGCCCCTGCCAAAAGTTTGCCACCCGACACACAAACATATATTTTAATGAATCTGAGTCAGTTTTCTGGCAAATAAGTTGGTTTTCTTTTTTAGCTAATTATGAGAAAATGTGTCAGTCATAATATCACTAATATGTAACTAATAATAAAGCAACGGGATTACATTTATATTTAAAATTTATTCTTACTGAATGGTTATTATTTACAAGTGCTGTATTTGGCACAGGAGTTTAATCATCTCCCTCCCCCTTCCAAATTTACATTTAGTACACTCTAGGATGAATAAGGTATTTATATTCTTTCTCAAACCTCACTGTCAGTTCTTGGACTTTAGGCTTTATTAAATATTAAAACACAAATTATTTACATAAAACTAAAGATATTATATATCAGATCAATCATAGTAACTAGCACTCCATAGAATTCCATAGATATTTGTTGAATAAATGAAAGAATAGAGAAATTAATCCTGGTCTTAACCATTTATAAATTAATCTCTCTGATTAAGCAGGCTCGATAAAATAATGGTAAATATAAACTACTGCACATACAGTTAAAATAAATACACTTTGAATTGCTTTCGCAATAGGAATTAGTTTTTGCTTGTTCCATTTAGGTGTCTAATAAATCATTATGGAAACATTAGCACCACATTCTAATGAACTGTGTTATTATTACCAATTATAACCTACATTTAAAAATCTAAACATGCATTATATTATGCACAGTATTACAATTGGTTAAGATGGCAGATCAAGCATGTATAATGGCCTCCACTCTTTCTGAAGCCACTGACATAAAAGTTCTGAGATGGGATAGAAGGATGGGTACCACAAATGAGCAAGAGATATTAACAAGTTTCTGTAGGAAAGAGAAAGAATGGGAATGTGTTCAGGAATTAAAAAGAGTTGCAATTTAGAATCTGCTGTGAGGAGGCTCTGGAAAATACAGAAGTTTGCAAAGACAGTCCTTGGAAATCAAGACCCAGTCAGCAAGTACTACGGAAGATGGGTGTGAAAAGTGGACTGAAGATAAAGGGAGTACTTAAAGGTCTGTATAAGGGCAACTCTTTTCACTTGTCACTCCCTCCTTCCCAAATGAAGCCAAATCAGACAGCTAGCATTTACCTCCAGCAAAAACCGCTGACCCTTTCCCAGTGAAACTGAACAACCTGCCAGGTGAAACCTGGCATAATCCTCGCTCTTCAATTTGAGTGATCCTATAGTCTGACAGCTGGCTTCCTGGCTGATCCCCCTAAAGCAAATTCTCACTTTTGTTTATCTCACACCGAACTCCTGGTGAGATTTCCAAGTGAGAATCAGTTGTAACTTAGAGAGCTTTTATTACCTATACAGTCCTTTTTTCTATAGGAAGGATTACCAGACATATAAGAAAAGCTGCAGAATGAGATAGAAGGGCTAAGAGACTAAAAATTGACCCCAGAGGAAATGAAGACAATTCAAGCATCATAAAAGAAACGGGCGGCAGAGAATCATAATAAGCTCTTATTTCTGAATGAACTCATAAATATTCAAGAAGATATTACATCTACAAAACAAGAAAAGAATGCCATGAAAAGGGAATAATCAGAAAACAAGAACATGCTTGTAGAGATTAAAATTATGTCTAATTTTAAAATTACGGCTAAAACTAAAAATGAAGACTGTTCATTAGGCTTACAGAGACAACAGTCCAGATTGGAACACGATCATGGACTGCTCTGAGAGAGTAGCTTCCACTAGGGAGTACAAGGTAGAATAAATTTATTTGACAAAGAATGTAGTGGGCATACTCCTTGTTCCTCATGGCCCTTATGTATTTACCCCTCACCAACATGTCTCAGGTGAAGATGATCCCAATCCTGGCTCCAAGTGCCCAAGCCAACCTCCACATGTTATTTCCCTGGTACATTTATTGGTATAAATGTGGCATTCATCTGAAGATGGCTCAGATTGAAGGGAAGGACTTATATGGTTAGGCTGGAAGAGAAGTTCCTCTCACTATTGCTGAAATTGAAACAAGGATCCATAACTACCACCGGCAACCATTTTGCCTCAACAAGAGGAAGCAGTGCTAAGTTGAAGTGGAACATGGGGATGGCAGAGTTGAGAGGCAGGAAGAACACAGTGCTTGATGACATCTGTGGGCAACTTACATTCCCTGGATTTCTATTCGTATGGCATAATACATTTACTTACTGCTCAGAGCAGCGTGAATCAGTCTGCTGTGACTTGCCAGCAAAAGCTGCACAACTCTAGGGCCACCACTTAAATAGGATACAAATACCCTTGGAATTGTGTCCTGTGTCAACTCTGCCTAGAGTATTAAAGTCAAGACCACTCATGTGGTCTCAATTAAGGTCTAGAAATACAATGTGATCACAAATTGATCTCAGACGCGAAGGCATTAAAGATGTTCAAGCATCTCTATGTACACCCAGTGTTTCCCAGAGCAACAAAAAGCCTTGTTCAAGGAAAGCTTTGAAATAAATCAGATTCTTCTATTTTACCAGAAACTGAAGCAGCAGTGAGGATGAAAGAACACGCCAAGGTTTGGGTTGGAGACAAGACGACATATATCCAGTTTACAATGGAGTGGCAGAAAAGCTGGGTAATATTGTATCTAAGTATTTTACGATACTGTGCTAGGACTTTCTCAATTCTCCTCTGCTAATCTCCACCAGTAGAGAATCCAACTAAATTTAAAATCATCAATGTCATCAGGAAATCATTTCTCACCACAGGAGGACTGCATTCAAGCTAAATAAAGTGCAATTACTTCATGCTTTTGAATCAGGCGTGTTCCATAACAATGTGAGTGTGTGTGTGTGTGTGTGTGTGTTGTGTGCATAAAAAGACTAATTTTAAGAAGATGCTCACAGGTGTATTCACAAGTATACACACATACTTTTTAAATGTTTCTAAGAAAAAGTCAATTTAACAAGCATACTCAAATCCTGAGTAAATTGTATTTTAAGGAGACGTTTTTTTCCCCTTATGGTTGTAAATTCCTTGAACTCGTATCAAGTTTAGGCAACAATACAAAGGCCTAACAGCCTGCATTTACCCACTTTATTTAAGTTGAGGAAAGAGCATAATATACTTACATATGTGGCTGAACCCAGTCAAATGAGCTCTTAGACTTACTAGGGCATGACGCTGTTGACACAAGGCTAAGTGCAAAGCCTTGACCTTTGCATTTCCGCCATGACCTCAGGGACTAGACCTACTCATCTCGCCCCAACCTTTACAACTTGAATGATGTCAGATCATGCTGCTATGTTTTTTAAAGGATCAGTTAGCCCAAATGAAAGCTATTTACTTTGCCTGTTATTGTTAATTCTTCTGAGTTTTTTTTTCAGGGCCTCCAAGCAGTCCAATCTATTCTACTTCTGTAAAAACAAAATGTTCCCTAAATTCTTCGAAGTTTACATGTAAAATCTGTTAAGCCAAAATGTTTTTTCCCCACAAAATTGTGCCACATTTTGACAGAAATTCAAACCAAAGCAAAAGCTATAAGTAAATAGAGTGTTAAATATTAAAGAAGAAAGATAGTGGCCAATTTATTAGACGTCAGCATTTTTTTTAATGTCTAGAATACTAAATTCAAGTTTCCAGGACTTACCGAAAGTTCCATGCAAACAGCCTCAGACTATCTAGTCATTTAAGCAAAACTGGTCTACATAAGTGTCAGGCTTTATTTTTCATCTGTCTTTAGATCAATGTAGGTACTAAACACAGCTTTAAAAGGAAGCTTTTGCCTTCTAATCACATTCTCGGGTCATAATAAGTAACCTTACGCCCTCACACTCCATTCCTTGACTGAAATCCTGTCTCCAAGATTTGAATCCAGCTAGTGAAAAGGAAGAGGCTTTGTCAAATTACCCAAAGTACTTACTCAGAGAAATGGAGAGAAATGGAAGCATCTAGGGGGAGTCAGATCTATTAAAAACAGTCAGTGGAGAGAAAAAGGCAATTTTCCCCTCTAAGAGCGGGCTGATGTATTTTATTGCGGTAAATTTCCTTCTTTCTGCATAAGACAGTAAATCTGTTGATGCCGTTTGTTAGGATAGTCCTATCTCAACAAGGGGCATGCATTCAGGGTCTAAAGTTTCTGAGTCTCAGCAATGTTAAACAGGGCTTTAAAAAGAACTTTCAATTTGAAATACCGAGTAAATGGGTTCACACAGCCTGAATTTTATTGTTGACCAACCTAATTTTCACATTTTCCCCTCTTTAACAAGCAAGTCATTTGTTCTCTGCACTCATAATGGAAAGAAAACAAGAGTTTCTTTGTTTGTGTACATTAACTCGATGCTGTAAAAGTCATTCAGTCAAGCTTCACTCTGCTTTCACCTTTAAACCTTAACCTGACTTGTAACAATATTTGTAGCCTCTAAAATTACACTGGTTGAACCCAGACGGAGTTAATCACCCTTCACTGTCTCGTTGAAAAGTATAATGACCTACCATTTAATGGGAAACCATTAAAATGCTAGAAGGGGCAAGAATTCACATCGTGTGTTTATAAATACCTCACAGACATGAATCCATACATTCAAGCTACCAGGACACTTTTCATATGGCACTTGTTTAGAGAACCAGATGGAAAATAATGACTGCTGTACACTCAAAGCCAGAAGGGTCTATTCTGCTGTCTTATGTAGTAGTGCACCTTATACTTTTAATACTGCCATAAATTAATTCTAACAAATTCCATCTGTAACAAAACAAAGAAAATCCAAATCAAAGTTGGGTAATTAATGGTAATTCTTTCCTTTCCTTAACTACTGTTGTTTTCCACGCAGAGCAAATCTGTGAGTAAAATCCTTCACTTCTACCTGCAAGGTATATTCCAAATTCTTCCTTCAGGACTGCTACGTTGCACAAGTCCAGAAGGCCCCTTCTCATCACACTTGGGCCTATGCCCCAGAGGTTGATCATTCATCTCAGCATGAACAATGCACCTGAAACTGTGCAACACAAGGGCCCAGACCACTTTTCCCCACCTCAGATGGAGCCAACATCAATCCCCATCTACAACATCCTCTTAAATGTTCTCCCCAGTTCCACCCTTGCCTCTATAATCCATCCTTTCAGAGCATCCTGAGTAATCTTTTCAGTTTTTGAAGCAGATCATGGTACTAAGAGAATGAAATGCGCATACCTACAGGGCCATGTAGTTAATTAACAGGGCAACACAGGGCATACACATGCGGACCTGGGCATACACAATACCAGCGGAGGGTACCAGCAAACCAGGGTGCAGTGAGACTGCATAAAGGGGCAGCCTCAATCCGGCTCCAAGTGACAGCTTCCACATGCAAGGGAGAATCTGAAGTAATCACACCATCTAGTTTTTTGAGAGAAGCTAGAAATCTGGACTTTTAGGTGAAACCTCAATTTTTAAATTGCCTAAAATTTTTGAAATGATGCAAAATGAACCAAATACCTCTGCCAATTGACATAGGAGGATGTTGAGTGATAACATGTTGCAACAATCTCTCTCTTTATCCCCGTATTTGGACAAAATGCCCCTTCTGTTCCTCCCATTCACCAAGGTTTTCCTACCTCCAAACCTCAGCACTTACTTTCCCCATGGTTTTTTGCAGTCATTCTTATCCCTCAGATCTCGGCTCAATTGTCTCCTCTTCAGACCTTTCCCTGACTATGCCAAGGTAAGTTCTCCCTGCAAGTCACTATCACATCAACCTATTTTATTTTTCTTACGGCGTATCATCCTTATGGAAGAGGATTCAACCATTTCACACTGGTAAATTTAGTCTGAAAGCAACGGCTTTCCTGACGTATTAATAAAACCCAGTTTCAATACAAATCAATACAGAATATGCTGAACTGAGCCAATAAACCAGACGCATACATAGACACAACTTTTAAGCTTCATTAATTCATAAAAGCTTATTGGCAGGCTGACTGGTTGTTGTCTGTTGGCTAAATAAGTACAATAGCTTTTTCAAGAATAGAGAAAAAGTACTGTGTGTGTGTACACAGATATACACACACTACATGCACACAAAAGTACACATGTATGTTTATAGGTGTAGGATTTCTATAGAAATGGGTTAACATGCAAGTAAATATTAATCTACCTCAATGTAGTTCTGTCAGATGGACTCTTTTTTGAGGAGTATCTTCATGTAGATATAAGTGGTTATCTTAACTTTAGGCAATTTTTTCCCCTAAGAGGCTTGGCAATGTCTGGAGACATTTTTACCTGTCACAACTAGGGAGATGCTATTCACATCTGGTGATACAGACCAAGGAGGCTGCTACACATCCTACAATGCACAGGAGAGCTTCCAAATGAAACAATCATCTGGCCCGAAATGGCATTAGTGCCAAGCTTACAAAACCCTGATACAGGGTTTCCTTTTTCCCTCACTCCGACTTTGCCAAAAGAAGTAAGAGCTACTTCACATCTTTGTTCTTTGAGAGGTAGAGAATAATGTTAAATTTGTTCCCCAAAATCATTGTGAATTAATTTATTAAAAAAGTATCAATCGTTTCTCTGACTACAAGCATATATGTTCCATAAGGGACCAGAAGAAAACCTTTCGTGTCGGTTGTTTTGATGTTAGTTTATGCCTAATACAGTGCCTGGTCCATTCGAAGCCTTCAGTAAGTGAATAAGTGAACCTAGTAGCAGTGATTTATTATTTTACACTTCACATTGGAAATGTCTCTAAATGTTTGTTCATTAAATGAAGCACGCAGGTTGAAATACAAGACACCGGTGTTGGGTTCTAGGCCTATAGAGATTAAGAAGAAATTCTCCCTGCCCTCAAATTATTCAAAATCTGACTGGAAACAAACAAACAAAAAATACAACACAACATAATTCGTGCAGCCTTATAGTAAAGGCATGCACAGAGGTCCACAGCAGCACAAAGAAGGCCTGATTCACCCAGACTTGAAGAATCGGGAGATGGTGTAGAGGGGAGGAGAGTCCAGTGTTCTCCTAGACAGGATGCCTGACCTGCCTCGGACAGGCTGAGTACTCCTTAAGCAGAGGGAGACAAAGAAGAAGAAGAATTTTGAAAGACGGGATGAGAGAAGCTGCATTGCTGGGGTACGTGTGTGGATTCTCTTTGGAAATGAGAAGAGTGACACATTAAGGCCCTAATACGCGAACATAAATGAATTTCTGCCGTAACGTACATTGGGCCAGACCTCTTTGTTTCCTTCCGAATGTGAGATTCTGTGAGCCTGTAATTTCTTCACTCAATTACCTCATCATAGGGCCGCCCTTAAACATCTTTCTGCACAACTTGTTTTTTGCCACACTGGTTTCTAGAGTCTTTCTCAACCTGTATAGCATGTTCATGAACTAACCTTTTAATTTCAAAATTAGAAAATCTTGTAATTCTAAAGAGTAAAACTTACCTAAGAACACAGAGGCAACCTGGGGGCCTTTGGACTGGGGCTTTGTCTGAATCATTTTTACATTTCCAGTGTTCATCCCGGATGTTACATACCGATTACTCAGCAAATGTTTGTGGAATTGTAACTTGAATCTACTCCAGGCCCCATGTCTTTTTCTAAATCAATAGTGCATATTGAAATTGCAATGTACTTATCAAAGAGTAAACTTGATCAAAATTGAGGTGAATGCAGCTAAAACAGACTCAGAAAAGACCATTTCCTTTAATTTTCCCTTCTTTAATAATGCATACCTCTAATCTTATGTACAGGCTCACATTATTGTACTCTAAATAGTAATAGTAATAACAAAAACAAATAAGAAGAACTTGTTTTATTTTAGGTCCTGCTCCCTGGCTCCCTCTTAACTCTCAAGCTTCTCATTGGAGAAGCTTCTCTTACCACTTATGCTAAGGCTTCTTCCAAAGTCGTGTCACTAAATTAGATAATTCTCTCAAAATTCACATGCGTTTCAGGCACTGTAGCATGCTCAAGTGGACAATCCACTGGTATCATAAATTCAACCTACCGAAGTACAAGTCATAGTGCTTCCTCTCTACATATTGTTCCTCCCTCAGTACTGAAGTCCCCGTCGCCAGCAGAGTCAAGGGAAATCCCCCCATCTTGCCTATATTCTATCAGTTCTATCTATCCATTCTATCAAAAAAACTCTTTATCTTTCCCCTTTGCTTCATTTCTATCAATACCATATTTATCCATCATCTCTCCCCTTTATTATTTTCATAGCCTTCTAAGTCTTCTCATTGCCTGCAGTATCCTGCCCATTCAGTCCTCCATCCATGCCACTGGTTGAGAGATCTTTCTATCTCACCAAGCGAGCCAGTTCTTCCCTACCAAAAAGTCTTTCATGGTTTTCCTCTGCCACACAATGAAATTCAGTCAACTTAGCATGGAATAAGAGAACCTTCATATTCTGACCACATGTTTATCCTCATAGGTACCCAATGTGTAAGTTATTCCAAACTATTTCTGGTTTCTCCAGTATCCAACATAATTTCTCTTCTGTCTGCCTGTACATTTGTGTTTCTTCTGCTTAATATGTGGGCAAACCAGCAGAAGAAAAGATATTCTCCAATATTCACTTCAATTATTCCTTAAATACTCTTTGACCCTAGAAGCAAGTACGTTTTCTCCTCTTGCGCTTCAATCACAAGATATACAGAGTCACCAGATTCTAATTGTTCACGTCTCTCCCTCAATTATCAGACAAGGTGAACTGTGTGTGTAAGGATCATAAATAAATTCATCTTCATACCACCAGTGCCAAGAAGTCTCTCACCTATAGCAGGTACCCAGTAAAAGCTATTTTGAATGGCAAATATACTAAACAGGAGAAAATTGCGCTGTATCTTTTATGCCTATGTATTTATGAGTGAGTTTCAGTAAGGTGCCAGGAAATTTTTAAAAATTTCTTTTTCAATAACTTGAGGTTCTCGAATTCCCTAGATGTTTCTCTACAACGTCAATTATAGAGCTTATCACTGTAGATTCATAAAAGAAATAGTTAAACATTTAAGTCTCTCTCCCTAGCAATACTTAAGGCTAATCTAAATCACATAAGCTCTTTACTATTTCATTTATGGAAAAAATCATTAACATGAAGGATACTTGAAATACCAGATACAATAGCCTTATTTATCTTTCATTTGTGGGGGGATTTATTATTTTTTCATTAGATATGCTTTTATTTTGTTAGAAGGCTAAAATGATCAGTTTAGACTTTGTTCATTCAACAAATATTTATTGAGCACACACTATGTGCTAAGTGTGTGGTAAGTATTGAGGATACTTAGTTCTGTAAACAGCCAGGGGTCACCCCTCACAGAGACGCGAGACTATTGTAAAGAGCAGAATCTGAATGATCATGGAAACTAATTAATGCTGAAGCTGAGACAATGCTTTGAATAAGAGTGCATGTGCCTATAAGGGGCCCATGAGTAAAGAAGGCAAAGAGGCTTCCCTGAGAAAGCGACCGTGAGCACATGTAAGCCAGGCAAGCAGCAATGACAAGCGTACTGGGAATACTGGCCTGGGATGAAATGCAGACAACATGAAGGTGGAGGTGCCACACTCAGACCAGTAGCTACATTTCAAAATACACTGCTCCTTTGGCCATGAAACATAGAGTCTACAACTCTCCGTACCTTCTTCTAAGTTCTTCTATTAGTATTATTAATTAGTACTTAATTAGCATTAAGTACCACTATTCTAATATTCTGCTGCTTTCCCAGAAAATATATTCATATGAAGAGATAAAATGAAATAATATCTATAAGACATATGTGTGATAAGGTTTGCAGGTAAAAGTTCTATGCATGAATTTGATCTATTGTAAGACAAATGATGTCTTTACTGGTCACCTAAGAAGTACTGTAATTTACAACTTGTCTCATCAATAGACACACAATTTTATCTTATTTTTTAAAACACACACATACTCTAGGTCTCAGAAACTCAGTATTGGTTTGAACTCCAAAGCCATTTCTATATCACCTTTTTGGACTTCAAACTTCTACCACTTCTTAAGTATTTCTTATGTGGAAAATAATGCCTTTTTCCATTTAATCTCAAAACTCTTCAAGGTAGGTATTATTACTATCCCCAATTTACAGATGAGGAAACTAAGGCTTAGGAAACTTATTGCAAATAATAAAACCAAGTTCACATGGTTCACTAATGCATTAACTACATTTTCATATTTTTTGTATTCCTGATGCTCTGGCATCTGAGGCCTTGTTGACTAGGAGAGACTGCCTCTCCCAGGGCTACTCACTTCCTAGAGATGACAAACACTCACCTAAGAGTATACTTTTCAAAGACAAACCAACCCATCCAGAGCCCATATGCTGAACCACCTGCTCCATCCAGCTCTTAGACTCCAGAAAGCAATATTCCTCTACCCTAATCACTCCAGGGTCAGATACCGGACAACTAGGGACCACCCCAGTAGCCCACAGCCTGCTGAATTATTGAAACTATCCAATCCTAATTCTGCTTAGCTTTCATACCCTGCCTCCTTCATTCTCCCCCATGAAAACTACAAATAAGGCTTTTGCCCGAGCTATCTCCTCCCTCCTTCTGCCTCCCAGTCAACCCTGGTGCTTCCCTGTGTGGCCCCTCATGGCATCCAGTGCCTTCTATTTCTTGGGATCTGTGAGTAAAAACTTCACGACAGTCGTTTCTGGGTCTGCATGTCCTGCCATACCTTATTAAAACAAATCCTGGGTACATTTCGAAAGAGCTAGTGATAGTGCCAAGATTCGAACATGGCCAGCTAGACACAGAGAATGTGCAAGTAATTATTTATTAAATGAATGAATTACTCTAGAGATTGAAATCTTACCCACCATATTATTATTATTATTATTTATTTTGTGTGTGTGTAGGCAGATTGGCCCTGAGCTAACACCCGTTGCCAATCTTCCTCTTTTTGCTTGAGGAAGATTGTCCCTTAGCTCACATCTGTGCCAATCCCCCTCTATTTTGTATGTGGGACGCTGCCACAGCATGGCTTGATGAGTGGCACATAGGTCCAAAGCTGCAAATCCTGGGCCGCCAAAGTGGAGCACACAAACTCAATGACTACACCACCGGGTTGGCCCCTTACCCACTATATTAGTCTATAAATGACACAATGTCCCAAACTATGCCAATGACTGATCTAAAACTCAGGTTCTTGTACTATGGCATTAATGCTTCTAATTGGATTTTTGGTTTCTTGAAGAACTTAAGTAGTAAAGAAGGGAGTTGGACACAATGTTCCTGGATTCAGAGAACATTGTTAACCTGTGAAGTTTGTTACTGGTACTTCTCTATCTCCCCGTCCAACTTCATTCTCCTAGTTTGGGCCCCCTATTACTCCAGGATTCAAAATGGCCCCATTCTTCTCCATGCCTGACATTTCCCAATGTCTGTCACCACTCCACACTCCAAATGAAAACTTCCATTCCCCAAGTGCTAAAGAGCTGAACTCCAAGTGAAAGAGGACCTATAATCTGATTAAAATAATTCACAGTAAATTGCAAATCTCCTAATCCTCTTAGAGGCATTAACATTTTTTTTAAATTGAGCAGAGGGAGAGCAATCTGATACAGCCTCTAATTGTTGGCATTTTTGTACAACATAAACAATAATATATTTCCCTTTATTGGGTTGGAATGGTTATCACATTGGCATGGCAGTCTGCCCAGAAATCTGTCTCCAACCTATCAAATTAACCCTGAATTTCCTCTTAACAACATTCACACTCCTGCTTTTGTTTGTTTGTCATTTTTTTTAAAATCCCTAGTAAGAGGTCTTAAGGTTTGGATTCTCTGTAGGGATAATTTTTATGTTTAGAGTTTGTAAGTCACTGTCTATACCAAACAACTATCACACATTAATTTCTTAAAAAAGATTTGATAAAGACTACTGATCAACAAAACAGTAATAAAATCAACACAATTCATACTTAAATAGATGTTAAAACATACTAAACACTGTTTTAAACACTTCACATATATTAATTTACTGAACTTCACAGCAACCCTATCAAGTAGGTACCAACATCATTTCCATTTTACTGATAAGGAAACAGAAAAGTGAGATAACCTACTAAGGTGACCTGGCTGGTTAGCAGTGAGGCCAGATTTCAAACCCAGGTATTTCAACTCTGAAGCCCATTCCCTTACAATCACTACATACTACTGAAAGACGCACCAACTGGAAACACTCATTGAGAAACCACACCACTCACTGTGTTGTTCCTAGGTGAAAAACTATAGAACTTAAATTCTGGAAGTGGCCTAAATATCAACTGGTTCAATTCCTGCATTTTACAGTTGAAGAAACTAACTCACTCACAGCATGGTAAAAAGCTGCTTAGTAGCAGATTCAAAGCCAGCAACAACCATCTCTGAGTCTAAGTCATGCTTTTTCCTTCACTATCCTACAGTTATTGCGTAGAAACATTATAGGAAAATCTACAAGCTCTAAGCAAAAGTAGACTTTTGAAGTCCTATCTGATCCATTTTTTAGGATCCAGTATATACATAACTATTAAGTGCCCCCATTCATAAATTATTTCCAAATTTTGTGTTTTACCACATTTCTACCAAAAGTTGTACCAAAACTTCTGGTTTTTCTTTTGTCTTTCTTTTTTTTTTAACATTGGGATTCAGGTTTGTGATATTTGGCAATTCTGATATTTCTTCTTTCCAATTGTTCACTTCTGTTTCAAAAAGGATAAAATATTACCCCAAAAATAAGAGGGAGTATTAATCCCTTCTATAATTCCTGTCAAAGTAAAGTGAAGAAATTCATGTATTGAACCACTGACTAATTCACCAAAACATTATGTGCTGGCTGTACTTATGTAACTAGACACAGACCCTCATTTGAGAGGAGACCTAGGTAAGTAAATGCCATCATACAGCAGGACTGTGGGCAAAGTCACAGGTTTGTACAGGGTGCTGGGAAACACATGAGATGTATATAAGATTTACATTGGGTGGGTGGACAGGGCGGCTAAGGCTTTCTGGAGGAGCACCTGTATTGATTCACTAGGCCAAACAGGAAATGGGACTGAAAGCAAGGGAGTGAAAAAAGCGAGGCCAGCCCTATGGTGGAGTGGTTAAGTTCCTGAGCTCTGCTTCGGCAGCACAGGGTTTCGCAGGTTCAGATCCTGGAAGCGCACGTGGCACCGCTCATCAGACCGTGCTGAGGTGGTGTCCCACACAGCACAACCAGAGGCACTCACAACTGGAATATACAACTATGTACAGGGAGGCTTTGGGGAGAAGAAGAAGAAAAGAAAAACAAAAGGATTGGCAACCGATGTTAGTTCAGGTGCCAATCTTTAAAAAAAACAAAAAAGAGACAAAGGAATGGGTCTACACAGAGCATTCCCAAATGGAAGGAACAGCCTTTACAAGGCCAGAGGGTAAAAGGGTATTCACCTGGCTGAAGTTCATAGGCAGGACCCTAATTAGGCAGGTGTGCAATATAATCAAATCAATAATACCAATACATCCAAACACAAGGTACTCTTCAGTAAGAAAATAAATCAAATATAACATTTCTACGATTCACAAAGAAGAGCCTTACAGGGAAAGGAAATGGGGAAGAAACAGTTGTGGTCCCAGGGACAATAAAGATCAAGCGACGGGCAAATTAGCTAATATGTTCTCATTACATTCTTTTAAAGGCTGCAGTTATCAACTATAGAAATAATTTCCAAATAAATGTGGAAATCATGGCTGCCCTTTCAAGCGACGAGGCATCCACTATTATTGGCAAGCTATTTTGTCAGAGCATCAGATAATGCTCATGTTTAAGCATGCCTCCTATGGACAATGAAATGCTGGTGATGGTTTCCAGCTTCAAATGAATCAGCGCTCCTTGCTCAGGGCACATTACTGCTTCTGACCCTTTCCCCTGCCCGTGCCTTGACCTTCTCCCACTCAGAAGTTATTCCCTGCCTCGTGCCTGTGAGCATCTCATATTATTCGTGAGCTGTGGCTCTAGAATTTAGCATGAGGAGGGCTGCCTCTGATAGATGTCTAACATGAGTAATGCTCCTAATGATCCCCAATGGGACTCTGTCATATTTTTCCAACAGGATGAGTCGTTCAAAGACAAAAAGAAATTCTATGCACTTCACAGGGAAACATAATAAAGAACAGAAATTTCTACATATAGGAATATTTTACTTAGATTTAGCAAAAAATGACCAGCTTCTTTTTTTTTTAAGAGTAACAAAAGTTTCTTCATGTGTATGTAGCTTTGTGGTATATCTTAAACACCTGAGTAAATTATACCATTTCTATGTTGTCTAAAAAAATCCTCCAAATGTTATTTCAGAAACCTTTATGAATTATGCACAAGGTTTCCTCACAGAAATGCTAGATATGCTCTTGAAAATTGTGCATAAATCAATATTTTGCAAATTAAATAACATTTTTCACTGACAAATTATTTCAGAGATGTTTCATTTTCATTTCTGGTTCATTTTCAATTGACAATGATTATTGACCCTTTAGATTAAGCTTCTCTCCTGATAATATTTCTGTCAAATAGCTAATGATCTATAAACAAATAATAAAACAAATAAGGTAAACTAGGTTTTAAAAAGGATACTGCCATAAATTCTTGCAGAAGGTAATGGGTTCTTTGCAATTCATGCACTGCTCCAATTTTCATTATTTTTATTTCTTCAGATTTCCTTAATGTATTTTCTCAACCTGTATTTCATATGCAACACAGTGGTGTGTCTCTTAATAGCAATCAGTAAAACTATAGACTGTCTGTGTTGATAATTTCTATTCTTATTCAAGAATATATTTATTTGTTCAGTTCATCAGGGACTTTTAGCTCATCAAAGGGCCTGTGGTTTTGTTTTCTTTGTTTGTTAGCTTTAGGACAAAAGAATAAACATAAACAGTCAAACTGATCACTTTGCCTGCCTCAACAAAAACAATTTGTAAAATGTAAATAGCTCCCAACAAAGGCAGAAGCTTTTGGTTAAATAAATAAGCCATTATGTAACCATTTAACTAGTAACAATACTGTATGGAAGGCCAAACATTAGATAAGTAAAAGCTTCTAAGACACTGAAGATAAGAGAAAGTGAGGGGATACTGATGTATTTAGAGTAGGAATAAGTAGTAAAGACAGGTCAGCCCTGTGTGGGATGGATGGTACAATATTGGAGCCACAAAATGGCGACCTGTGGGCCATATTTGGCATGAGGACTTATTACTATTTTTGTTATTACTATTAATTTAGACTCAATTGCTCTCATTTATCAGTTGGGAGATTTTACTTAAAAATACAGATTTATACCTTCTCTTGAAAACTCTGAAAGTCTGTCTACATTGGGCTCATATTTCTCCATGGCAACATCCAGCCAACCATTCCTTAGACTTAATACAAGCTCTTCCTTAGACAAGCCCTGTACAGGTATTTCCATTTTCAGCCATTATAAAATATTATCAGAGAAGGAAAACAAATCTCACAAATTCTACTTTGTTTATCTTCCCTGCCAATGAATTGTGACTTTAGACCAGGAAGGGCAAGCAGTTCTAAGAAGGATCAGTGGGAAGTTAAGGTGAAAAGATAAGAATCTAACTTCTTAATACATTTTCAATTTCCTGACCCAGAAAAGCATTACATCCCAGGACACTGAGAAAACTTTTAGGTAAAATGAAAGGTTTATTAGAGACTAGGAAAAAGTTAAAAGTCATCGACATTTTTAACTAAAAAAGAAGGTAGATTCCTTAAACTTCATGGTACACTTTAGGACACTGACAAAATAGATATTAAAAAAAAATAACAACAAAAACAACATAACCAAGGGAAATGACTCCTTACCAAATGATGAAAATTGGGGGAAAATGGGAATCTTGTGCCTGGAGAAAAGATGGTTTAGAAGAACATAATAACGGTCTGCAAATATTGAAACGGTTTCATGTAGAAACTAGACTAGATTTACCATGGGTAGCTTTGGAGGGCACACAAAGACCAATAGGATAGGAAATAGAGTTGGGTTTCAGCTTAATATGAGAAAAAATTTTATAAAAATTGTAAATGGAATCTTCTACACTATGAGGAGATGTTTCCTGTCACAGAAAGTAAGAAGGTAAGATAAAGACTATGTGTTCTGGGTACTGCAGACAGGGTGGAAGCACAGAGAGATAAAGTTAATGTGCTAAGGTACTGTCCAAATGATTCTCTGACAGGCTGAGAACAGTAATACACATTGTACAATATCTAAGTCTATTTATCCGTACACTGCTATCCATGGCCTCAGAGAAAATAGCAAAGAATAGATGTCAATCTCTAAGAATTAAGTCATCACGTTTACATTTATTTTATATCATCTCTTCTCTACTTGGTGGAAGCTTTTTATGGCCTAAACATAAGTTCACAGAGCAGTCATGCATACCTCTGTTAAATTACCTATATGGCAGTCAACCATTTACCATAAATTCCTTAAGTGCAAAGAATGAGCTTTTTTTTAGTTTGTTGTCTATTAAGGTTGATTAAGTGAATAAAAAGAATGGATGTGATTATTAAACAATGTCTCCTGAAATACACCAACGTCACAAGTGAAAAGCTATAATAACCATCTGTTATAAACTCTACCCCTTCAAACAGATTGTTAGTTTTTGAAATTACCACTGCTAGATGCACCTCTCAAATACTTCCTCTTGCCCAACAAGATAGTCCATTCTTTCTCTTTACACTCTTTGGGAACCTACTTATTCCAGGAAGATTTCCCTTGATCTATCAGCTACCACCTCCCTTCTCTTACCATATCAAAGCATCTTTCACTCACATAGTGCCAACAACTGATTAATGCGATTCAATCTTCATTTTCCTCTCTACGTGTACACAACCTCGATCTTGTATTAAAAGTTCTCACACATTATAAGGAATGTCTAAAACATTCTTTAAAGTGTCTAATAGCAACAAAAGTTGATAACTGGTTAGTAATAATTTTAGATTGTTATCAAGACTAACAGTAAGTAGTTTACTAAGGAATAAAATAATGTTATTAAGCGCCATTAATAAACAATAGCATAATCAAAGACAAATGAGTGGCAAACTACACAGCAATGAATGCACAGAAATAAATTTATTGTGAAGTATATTTGAAGACAAAGAGTAAAAACCTTAAGGCTAAGACCCAAGATCTCGTATAAAGGAGGGTTGTAGATATGATACTGTTTTGATTAGAGGTAGAGAGTAGGAAACAGGGAAAAGCTTCAATCTTCCTTAAGCCTTATGTAAAGCCACAAAATATGGAAATAGAGAAGAGAATATACAGGTACCTCTTATCTACATATTTGGAAATAACTTTGGAAGACCATTGACCTCAGCTGAGAAAACCATACCCAAGAAATTATAGAATGATCTTACTCAGATATAGACATTTAAAAGAGTAAACAAAGCAAAAGAGTAACATTTAAAAAACCCACTACGTTACTTCTGAAAGGATATTGATTACAGAACTGTTTTTGGTAGTTATTACAGTCTCTGGCAGGTTTCATTCACAAGGATCATGTTAACCAATTCTACATTCTTTGTTTTTTATAAACCTTGGCATTTGAGAAGCATACACCTTTAAAGGAATAATAATCACAGATTCTAACCAAACTGCTGCTTAATATGTTTTTATTATCTATAACACCTTATCACTACATAAACCATCTATTTTCAAACTCAAACAAACATTCAACACCAGTTTCTTAGAGAAGTTAGATGCCAGTGATAGTATTTTCCATATGAGGAAATTTCTATTCACTCATACAAGTAAGCTATCATAAAACTTACTTGGTTCCTACTATCTCAAATTTACTCTGCAAACCGAACCAGCAGTGAATTCGAATAAACCATGCCATGGGGCTGGACTGTGTTTCTGTGTTCCACAGTGGATGATAGCAGAGTGCATTCTTTTTTGTGGATTATCATGTGACAAGCAGAAGAGAGGAACAGACAATCAGATATACCAGAAACATCTAACAGCTAAAAAGGAACTAAACCAGCTTGGCAGCACAATCTAGTTCCCTCACAAAAAAGCATCTTAGCCTTATTATATACACATTTTATATTGTTTCATCTACAATCATTTTCCTTTAAGGGGATAGCATAGTATGTAGGTATAATGGTGAAGAGCAGAAATCCTGGGATCAGACAGGCTGGTTCCAAATCCTCCCTCCACCTCACTAGCTGACTGGGCACGGTCAAGGAACTTCGCTTCTCTGTACCTCTTTTTCCATATTGATAAACAGGGAGAATAGCAAGGCATTCACTCCTAATGTGGTATTAAAAAAGATAAGGCATATTCATACTTTGCCAGGTAGATAGTAAACATTTTATAAATTTTAGGCTTCATAATTACTATTAGAGATATTATTATTACTGATTCCTAGTCCCTTAGGTTCAGTGTATACAATTGGGCCTATACTGCATCAACTCATCAGTTAATTCATCACTTAGGTTTCTTTCTCATCATGTAAAATAGATATATATATGTATAACATATACATTTAATAACTATGTGTGTTTAAAACATTATGTTAAATACGTCAAAAGCAAAATGATGAAAGGGCAACTTTGAATATGAGGTCCTAGGAAATGATGAGCTCCTAGGATTGAATGACATAACAGGAGACAAGTCCAAATAATGCAATGGATTTCACTTCCTCTCTGACCATACTGAATCTAATAAAAGCTGGCCTTAGGATGCTTCTACTCTATTCTAATTCATCGAGATCAAGAGCAACTATCTTGTCAGTAAATGTTCCTCCTCTTTGCATAGTATCCAAGTGCAGGCTCTGCCTCTCTCCTATTTTCCTTCTACATATTTGGGTTTTGGCAATATATTGCTATGTTCATTAATTTAAGCAAGTTCTAGTTCCAAACTTGATACCAGATTGCTAACGAAACTTTCACTCCTCTTCAAATATGAGAGAAAAACAGACGAGTTTATCTTCCACAGCCTGTAAAACCCAGTTTACTTTATTCAGACAACTTGCTAATTGAATGATCTGGAGACACAGAAATTACTTCCCAAATCAGACAACTAAAGTAGTTTAAAGCTACCGAGAGGTGTGTAGTTAACACATACGAATGTGCTTTAACTCACTTTGTTATATGAGCGAGCACCATTTTAGTGAAGTTTCACAGTAATAAAGACTGCCTTTTAAATCAAGCCTGAATAAACAAAATCAGCTTTAGATCTGTGAAACTAAAAAGCATACATTTATATCTCTTTTATATAAGAAATGAATTGCAGGCAGACGCTTTAGCCAGACTAAAAGTTAGTGCGTGAATAGTGGGGAAAAAAAATCACATGCTAAAACAAAAAATATGACAGATAGTATGCAGGTTATTTAAGTTTGGAGATCAACTTATGAGACTCAGTGTATCTCATTAGCACCACATGATGCCAAGTGATCTTAAACAGACATGAGCAGCCTGATTCACTTATTCTTTGGTCCCATTTTCCTTCCAAACTCTATCTGGAATTGCTAATAACATAAAAAAGTCCTCAGTCATGTTAGTGGAAAGAAACTAAAATCAGGCCTGTTTCCTCTTCTGCTAAAATCCAAGAATGAGCTTACCAAGTTGATTTTTTTTCCTATAATAGTGCATAAATTATGACCATACGTATCACACTACGAAGAATTTTATGGTCATATAAACACTGTCTTTTGTCATGCTATTGAAAATTTAAGTTAAATCAAGAGATAACATATACCTGAAGTGATTTTTAAAGTACTAAATGATCACATGTAACAATGCTATTTCTCTTAACATACTACTTTTCGTCGCATGAAAAGAAGAATCTACAGTGTTGGGGATACAAACTGGGTCTCTAGCTTCTTGAGCAGAACCTGTTGCAAATAATTTTAGGGGAAAGTTCCAGGGACTGCATGCTCCTTCCACAGCTGACTGTGGATCAGCTGTGCCTGGTTCTCAGGTCATGTACTGAGGGTTTGAACACACACATAGGTGGCCTATACTTTCAACTTGACAGTTTCTGAAATCCAATCAAGAGCAACTTGATAAATTGTAACCACGAGCTGCTACTCCCAGAAGTGCTTTAAAAAAATATGTTTTCTACTAAAGAAGACTAACATAATCTGAAAAACACATTTCCAAAATACAGTGTCTCATTAGGAATTAAAGTCTACTATTTCCTATATGCTGCATACAAATCAATCACTTAACACAAAAAGAATGCATTCTTACTTAACACAGAACCACACTGCTCTATTGACATTTGCCTGTATCCATCCATGGTGCTTTTAATGCTTCATTTAAGCGTCAAACTAGGTGACGTGCATTAAGCCTATAGACTATTTAGCATCAAACTTGTGATCCAAGAACATTTTCTTCAATTGTTTACCTTCTGCACACTCTCCCCCAAATAATGAAATAAATTAGGTAAAATAAACAGCTATTCTTTTCCAGCTCTTAGCCATGGACAGCTGTGAACACCACAGAGGTATTTCTCTCGCTGAATGAAGTCAGAAAGATATGCACAGTCATGCTGTTCAAAATATTGTTTTATGCGTGGAACAACATTGTCATAAGATGTTTGGAAGCCAAGTAAAATCACAGAAGTAAAGGAATTTGTAGCAGCCTGTTTTGGCAGAAGGGAAATGAGACTGAGCTCTCCCATGAAGCCAGCAACATGACACCTTCCAGTGCTGGAAACAGCCTTTTGGATGGTTAAAAAAAGAAAGAGCAAGAGGAAAAGGCAAGAAGTGGAGATCAAAGCTATCCCCCTGTACACTACAGATAATCTTTTTTCTTCCTCTTCTTCAACAGCTGGATTGAAGGAAAAGGCTGAAGGTGGAGGGAGAAGGGGAAAAGGAAACCATGCTAATTCAGAATTGTAAAGAAAGGAGGTGGCCTTTTGATCTCCACAGGATGGCAACTTTATTGGCTATGCATAAGCAGTTTCCAACCAGCTGATCAACCAGGTATTAACACTCAGCCCTTCCATGATCAGTAACCATGAAGTGAATCATCTGTGAATAGCAGTCGAGCAGAAGGCTCATCTACGACTAAATGACCACCAGCCCATGCCCAACCCAGAGGGAAAGAGCAACCCCAGGAGAAATGATTGTCTCTCCACAGGCTCCTCCCTGGCGAGGACAAATTATCTGCCTTGGGATTCATAGCAAATCTTTCCTCAAGTGTGCATGAATGAGAATGGCATTCCTTTTCCAAAATACAACTTGGAATCCATGCACATCTGCATCACCAGCAGGCATTGTTCTAACTTCCTTTTGATCTCTTCTTTTAAGCATGCTGGAAAATACAGATATGATAAAGGCTGGATGTGAGCTGGTTGGATGTAAAAAATTGATTGTCTTGCCTGGCGATCTAAAAATGTAAAGATTATTTACTTAATGGCAGGAAAAGGAAATTTCCCTTTCAAATTCTCAAGTGTTCAAACTAGAGTCCTATTTAGGTGGATTTTTTGGATAAATTTTACTTTTTCAATTTTTTTAAATTTATGCTTTATCTCCCCAAATTCACCCTGGTACACAGTTGTATATCCTAGTTGCAGGTCCTTCTAGTTGTGGCATGTTGGGACGCCGCCTCAACGTGGCCTGACGAGTGGTGCCATGTCCATGCCCAGGAGTCGAACCAGCGAAACCCTGGGCCGCCGCAGCGGAGCATGCGAACTTAACCGTTCAGCCATGGGGCCGGCCCCATGGACAAGTTTTAAAATAAAAAGCAACAGAACCGTAATCTTTCTTATTTAAGTTCCTCATTTTTCTCTTTCAAATTAGGAGAGTTCATGGTGGTTAAGAGTTTTGGAATTGGCATGGTTCAAATCCCTGCTCTCCCACATCTGCTAACCTCTCCATGATGTGGTTTTCACAATTACAAAATGAGAATAAAGTGCTATTTTACTAATAACAGCATCTATGTCATAGGGTTCTTATAGGCATTAAATAAGGTAATGGTGAATGTTCAATAAATGATAATCATATCTTCACAGCAATAGCAGTAGTAGTCGTCATAAAGTTTCCTACGGTACCCAGAATTTGAACTTGATCTCATTTTGAAATTATTTCCTTCTTTCATTGTAATGGTCTCCTCTAAGCAAAAGTGTTATGATATAGAAGGTAACTACTTAGTTTGTCACTCTATATAAACTGAGGTCATCAATATTCTAAAGTCTTATTCAATGTAGCTTTAAAAAACTATTCTGTGAATTCATTAAAGATTCAAACATATTTCAAATTGCATTTTTGTTATAAAAACTGCAAAATATCTAGTTCTTTCTATAGTTGTTAAATATAGAGTATACAAACTGACTTCAAATTTTCAGAGATCAACTTTTCAGGTCTGCTCTTCGTGCTGCGTGGCCAGAGGTGCACTCATATCTGCTGCTCTGTCTATTTCTACTCCCCCCCTCCTCCTGTACTTTAAAACTAGCTTAACTCTGGATCTGTTTCCACTACACTCCTCTCAACTTCACTTCCAGTTTCACTGTTATTTTTCCCTTTCTTATTATCAAATTTCCTAATTTATTCTACAAGATTATTTTAGGCCTAACTTTAAATTGAATAACAACTTTGATTTCCCTATATTTTCCTATAAGATATCAAGCTTGCAAGGCAGTTATGCTTTTGTTTTAAGAACTAAACATTTTTAAAAGAGCAAGAAAGTAACATAAGCATTACCTTAGCATCTTTTATTAACACAGAAGATGACACATGAAGACTCAACTATTTATGATCTTCATTGGCAAGCTGTTATTCTAAATTTCCTCCCAGTCTTATTCCTCTTGCCCAGGATTTTTAATTATAGACATCTACTCGATGTAAAATAAATACACAGATACATACATACAGAAACAAATAACTAGTATTGTAGGTTTCAAATTTAGCATTTTGCCCCACTGTAACTCACGCAAGAATGTTTCATGTGCCATAGTGAAGACTAAGGGAAACTTTCAGGTAAATTTTCCATTCTAAGACATTTTAACTATAAATATCTTATGTGTTAGAAGGCCCATTATTGAGAAATAAGGATATTTTAAAAGATGTTACAGTATCCAGATAAGTATATTTAAAAGCCAAAAAGCTTATAAAGAAACTAATAAGAAATTTTGGAATTACCAATGAATCTTGAGAGAGAGAAAGAATTGGGGGGGGGTGACAGAGACCCAGATATGTGACTCACATAGTGAAACTTATCTAGAAAATGCTCCTCTTCTCAAGAGAAAAGATCCTCCTCCCAAAATAAAGAAAGAAGGAAAGAAGGATAGCACTATTGAACTCCCACTGCGTTTGAAATTCAGATCTCACCCCAAGTTTGAACTGAAATTCAATCACTTTTTGACTTGAAATCAGGTTTTAGCAAATGGAGCTGAGGAGAGGCAGTCTATGAAGGAAGAATGTTTAGAATCCGTTCCTGAGAGATCACACGGTTTTTTTCTCAGTGCTACCTCATCTGCTCCCCTCACCAAAAGTCTAGCTAGCCATAGAAAAGAACTCAGATGTACAAACTCACCAAAGAAAATACCTTGAAAATGAATTTCTAAAGAAATACCCATTTTTTTCAAAATCTTAGTTTCCTAATTAAAAACAGTTATATATTGTAGCATTCGGTTAATAAATAAAAGGCTACAAAAAGCAAACACATACTCTTAAACATAATATTTGATGTTAAGTATGACATCAACATATTAAAATGGAGTTTATAATTTCTTTGAAGAAAACTATACGACTTTCTTAAGCTGGCAGCCAGGTTTTAAAAAGAAAAGAAAAAAGAACTGACAACCAATAGATGCTTTTACAGGTTAAATCTTGTTGAAGTTACCTTTCCTCCTCAGCACACTTTGATTTATTTAAGCTCACCACATTTCTCTTAAATACACTCCATTAACAAGTGATAGACTGTGATCCCAGGCTTGAGGCAAGACATGAAACACAGTTTTGCAAGAACTTCATTCATTCCCTGACCAGGTGTCTCGAGCACGCCCAACTCTAGCTAGTTATCTGAGTTCTGTGAAGTTTTATTTAACTCAATAGTGTGGCTTCAGAACAGCACATGGTCATGAAATCACGCCAGCAGCCCAGCAATTTGGCCTCTCAAGTTCAGATGCACAGCATGAGCAAAAGTCATTAGAGGAGCAATAAAGACCTTCAGGTCAAATATGAGAGAGCACCTCCCAAAGACCCCTCGGACTTGCAACCTGGAGAAACAAGTAGATGAGCGCACCCAACAGAAAAAGTCAGGTTTATTAAAAGTCATCAGTGGCTTAAACGGGAAATTAAATTAGAAAAACACACCCAGAAATCAGTTTAGCGCTAAGATTATAAATGCCACATATCTATGTAAATTACAAACCTCAGATACTAACTACCGGAATTATCAAATCTGAAAGGATGGTACATACCCCCCAGATATTTCTCCAGGTGAAGAGAGAAGTTGCACACTGAGGCGACCAGCTTTCAGTAAAACCCTATTAGTGTGATCCTATCTTTAATCTACAGCCATGATAAAATGTCCCAACATATACAAACTCAGCTCAAACAGTGACTAATGACCATTAATCCCCCTATCTTCAGTAATCTGCCCCTCCAGTCATTTATCACACTGACACTTCACTTTACACACGTGAATAAACTTTAACCAAGAAGGTGAATCAACAAAAATCTCAAAGGTATCTGAAGCTGTAAACTAAACCAGGGGGAGACATGGCAAAGAGAGACAAATAGAGAGATCAGATCTTAATGTTTTTGATTTGCATCCATGGCTGGGTCTTGGGGTGGGGAACTATTCAATCATTCAGATCTGCAAACTAAGAAAAAAAGCTACATTACAGAAAGGCGAAGCTGAGTTAGTCTAATCTGTTCACTTATCCACTGTGATATACATGAGATATCTGTGGGGGAAACTTCAGTTTTCTGTCTTTTTCAAAGGAGTAACAATTTAATGAATTTCTTATTTAGTTTAGTTGCAAATGTTCCTTTCAGCCAGGAAGCATATCTCCTGGGTTAAAATTCTTTGAGGGGTTTATTTGCTATCATTTAGCTGACGTGGGTTTTCATTTTTCTTTTTCATATTTCATTAACTTCAGTAAAATCCTTGGTCAAAATATAAACCATAGCCATGGACCACAAAAAGCTCAAACCAACCTTTCAAAACTGTTTCATAATCATGCAAATTGAGTGACTCTAACCTATGGGCCCTGATGCAACTTGAACTCAGTATGCGACTATAAAAAATTCCCTGAGGTGCAGTGTGTGTGTGTGTGTGTGTGTGTGTGAGTGTGTCTGTTTTAAGGCCTGAAATCAGATCCTTGATTGAAACCAGAATCTACCAAAAGGAAAGAAAGAAAAGTTGAGCAGTGGCTCTGTTCACCCATAGTAAAAGTTTCTTAGGAGTGTAAGGAAACTATTTGTAATTTTAGACACAATGTATACTCTGATGTCAGAGGATCCCATGGCAGCATCCTTCCAACACTTCATATGAAGAGTGTCAGTACTATTTAATTAATCCCCCAAATCCTAAATTCAGTCTTCTGTTTTCCCTTGCCAGTGAAAATTCCCAGGCAACTAACTGTTCCTGTTCAGATACTTGCAACCGCCTGTTTTCCTTCCAAGCCCAGCCAGGCAGAGTGGCTAGCTCATATCCTATAGTAAGAAGGAGTTATTTCCTGAAGTTTCTTCAGAATCAAATTTAATTACAGACTTTGGTTACATAAAACAACGACTAATAACCCCTTGTGCTCGCAAGAGGAGGGGCGAATTGGAGGACCAGGTTCAGGAATCCCGGCGGGTCTCTGGGCCACAAGTTCCCCGGGCGCACATCTCCCTCCCCAAAGGAAGCAGCCGAAGGATGAAACTCGCTCGGGCTCATCCTGGGGGCCCAAACTCACCACCAACCGCCGCCTCCTCCCACCCCTGCACTCAGACGCGCGTTAGCCCAGAGTGATCTGGGCGTGCCCTGAACTTGGCAAAAGGCCGAGGTCTGCGATGAGGCTCGGGGGGTTTTGGGGGGCAAAGGGACGACCCAAAGTCCGAACCAGGAACCTTTTCGCCCAAAACTCCTGAAGGGATCGAGCTCCTCCGGCCTTAGAAGGGAGGTCGCCGAAACGCAGCTCGGGGATTGATTCTGAAAAACGCAGAGGGGGCGTGCAAGAGGGATGAAGGGTGAAGAAAGAAGACGCGGGGTTACCTGAACAGAGACAGATTAATCCAAAGAGGTAAAAGTGAGCAGGCTCCGCGATCATTGTCCTCGGGTGGATCCTGCATACAGTCTCATGCCAAGAGGAGGGAGTAGAAATGGGGTCCCCAAATTATGAAGCCACACACCACACACACTACACACAAAGGCTTAATATAAGCAACGTGGGTCAATCCGCCAGGAGTTTTCAGGGCAATTACTCGTCGACCTTTCCGGACGCGTGTCAATATCTCAGAGCTCTTTGCAGACTAAGAATTCCAAGGTTTGCCTTCTCTGGCTCCAGGGTTTCCGAAGAGGCTCGGCCACTTCCAAGGACCATCCAAAGCGAACAACAAAGAGCCGAAACAGAAGAGCAGTTGTGCCGTTTCCTGCCTCCACCGTCTTGCCGAGCCTCCCGGCGTGCGCCCCCACACTGAGCGCCGAGCGCCGCGGCGAGGGCAGGCGCGGCGGCGGCAAAGTTGGGGTGTGAGATCGGATTAGGGAGGGCCAAAAAGTGCTTCTCCGTCTACAGGCGAGCCCAGTCAACAGCTGGCCACGCGCAGCGGCGGCGAAGGCAGCGGCAGCAGCTCCGGAGGACGGGCACGGGGTGCCGGGGGTGTGCCTGGGTGACTCCGCGCGCTGGGGGCGAGCGAGGGGGCGGTGCGGAGACAGCGGCTGCCTGGGCGGGCCCTTGTTCCCATCACTTGGGGGATGCGGAGGGCACTGGGGACAGCAGCAGGTCCGCGAACACACGCGCGCCTCCCCGGCGCCCCCAGCCCCGCGCGGCGGTCACCATCGCCCCCGGCCCCTCGCCCGCAGGGGCGCGCGCACAAGGCACCCCGAACTCTCCGCGACTGGGACGCTGGAGCCCAAACTTCCTGAGGGGCGGCTGCCCGCAGCCCTGGCTCGTGGTCGGTCGCTGCAGAGAGGCAGCTCCCGGACTCCCCGGGGTGGCGGAGAGGGGCGCGGAGGATGCTGCTGCGGGTGGGAGCGACGGCCGCCGCGGCTCAGCCGAGCTCCGCTGGGACCAGCCGCGTCTGAAGTTTCTGCTCTCACGCTGCCGCTCCTCCGGCTCAATTGCCTGTGGGTTTCCCCCACCGTCCCCGCGGCTCCCGGTTTCCTCCCTCTCCTCTCCGGCCCGAGAAGACTTAAAGGGGCCGCGCGGTCCTTTCCCTGCTTCTCTCTACACTCTCCAGACGTTGGTCTGGCAAGTCCTGCTCATTAATATTTCCATCCACAAGCCAGGGGTGCCCGACTGCGCCCTCAGGTGAGAGTCCAACAGCTCAGGATCAGAAATTCAAGCGAATGAGAACTCGCCTTGTTCCCCTCGCCACCCCTCGCTCCCCTGCACCTTTCTCCAAGTGGAACCTCCCAGCCAAAGACTTCAAAAATCCTTCTGGTCCAGCTTAACCTCTTCCTCACCGCTTCCAGGAGTTGGAATAAACTCTCAAATAACTCTACCCTCACCCTTCCCCATTCCCAGTTTTTTTTTTTTCAATCACATTTGGGCAAACGAGTCTTTAAGACAGGAGGTAGAGATGTGATTAGCTAGAATATATAAGTAGGTGGGCACTCTATTACAACAGTCACTTTCTTTTAAATTGTAGGTGTCGAGGGTCATGTTGAAAGGCCATCCAATTCAAAGGGCGCAGGAGTGGGCCCTAGGGTCTTTTCCCTAAGTTTCACTCCAGAGCCTCTCCTTCAACTTCAATGACTCTACGGAAGGTACGCATTAGAATGTTAAGAAGTGGGGAGGTAATTAAGGAAGAGGGACATATGCAAAAAACATCCTTGACTACCCCAGAGTTTGCGGTTTTAAGAGAAGCCACTCAGCATTTCAAAACCAAAGGGCGTGGGCTTTGACACCCATACACCCCGCCCTGAAATCCCAACCTACCAGTTATTAGCCCTGTGACCGTGCCAAATCTGTTTTCTCTTCTGAAAAATAGGGACTCTTGAGATATTAACAAATATTAACAAATCATACCCAAAGCAGAACAAACCTGGCACATCTGACTGGCATTCTTTTTTTTTTTTTTTTTTTTTGAGGAAGATTAGCCCTGAGCTAACTACTGCCAGTCTTCCTCTTTTTGCTGAGGAAGCCTGGCCCTGAGCTAACATCTGCGCCCATCTTCCTCTACTTTATATATGGGACGCCTACCACAGCATGGCGTGCCAAGGGATGCCATGTCCGCACCTGGAATCCAAACCAGAGCACCCGGGGCCCACGAGAAGCGGAACCGGCGAACTTAACCGCTGCGACACCCTGCTGGCCCCTGACTGGCATTCTTGTGTTCACTCATTTTTCTTTCTTTCTATTAAATAAGACACTATGTGAAACACCAGACACATAGTGAGTGCCCCAAAGATGGTAGATATTGGTATTTAGAACTGTTCTTTTTAATGAATTATCTACAAAGTTATGTACAATAACTTCAAAGTGATTATGTATTTGGTATCTATCAGTATATGCCAGGGGTCACCCAGTGGTGCAGCGGTTAAGTTCACATGTTCTGCTTCAGCAGCCCAGAGTTCGCTGGTTCGGATCTGGTGGGGACATGACACCTCCTGGCAAGCCAGGCTGTGGCAGGCGTCCGACAGAGAAAGTAGAGGAAGATGCGCACAGATGTTAGCTCAGGGCCACTCTTCCTCAGCAAAAGAGGATTGGCGGGAGACGTTAGCTCAGGGCTAGTCTTCCTCAAAAAAAAAAAAAAAAAAAAGAATAAAATAAAAAAATAAATAAATTTAAAAAAAAAAAGAATATGCCAGAACCTGCTTTCGGTGGTTGGCACTGGAGAGGACAACTGCGTGGTAGATGGAGGCGTGGGAATGGCTTTGCTCTTTTCTATATACTGTTGTGCTTTTCTACTTTTTTTTTTTTAAGTGAGCCTATGCATTGCCAAACAAAAGATAAAATTTTATGAGCAAATCGTACATTTATTTTGGTTGCTCCTGGTACAACCAATGACCTGGGAGCAGCATTTTGTAGAAACTCAGGTTAACGACACCTATCTCTGAAAGTGAAAGATAATTTAATCCTGAGAAAGCTGACTGAAAATTCAGTAAACAGGCTGGAGATAAGAATTCAAAGACTCCAACCAAAATCTTTCCAGCAGTAAAAACAAGAATGTGCAGTAAATGTTGAAAAACATACATTGATTTGGTCTTTGTGAAAGGATATTTAGCGAGAATATATCTCTTTTTCTTGGGATAAAACATGCTTTTAAGCTAAGCTTACCTAGTAGTAGAAAATAAATAAGCTGAAGCATGGTACTTGAGAAAGAGAGAGAGGGAGAAAATCCTTCAAATCCTCATATCATCTGAGTGCACTTTAAAGATTTGAACTTCCACTTAGTAAAGGATGTATAATTTTATTATTATTTTTTGACTTTTTTTTATTAAGGTAACATTGGTTTATAACATTATATAAATTTCAGCTGTACATCATTATGTTTTGATTCCATATGGGAGAGCTCTTTTTAAAATTTTATTTATTTATTTATTTTATTGAGGGCATTGGTTTATAACATTGTGTAATTTCAGGTGTACATTGTTACATGTCAGTTTCTGTATAGACTGCAGCATGCTCACCACCAACAGTCTAGTTTTTATCTATCACCATATGTATGTGCCCCTTTACCCCTTTTGCCCACTCCCCCACCCCCTTCCGTTCTAGTTACCACTAATCTGTTCTCTTTATCCATTTGTTTGTTTATCTTCCACATATGAGTGAAATCATGCAGTATTTTTCTTTCTCTGTCTGGCTTATTTCATTTAACATAATACTCTCAAGGTCCATGCATGTTGTTGCAAATAAGACAATTTTGTCCTTTTTTTTTTGGCTGAGTAGTATTCCATTGTATATATATACCCCATCTTCTTTATCCATTTATCACTTGATGGCCACTTCGGTTGCTTCAACCTCTTGGCTATTGTGAATAATGCTGCAATGAACATAGGGGTGCATACATCTTTTTGTATTGTTGATTCAATGTTCTTTGGATAAATACCCAGTGGTGGAATAGCTGGATCATATGGTATTTCTACTTTTAATTTTTTAAGAAATCTTCATACTGATTTCCATAGTGGCTGTACCAGTTTGCATTCCTAACAGCAGTGTATAGGGTTCCCTTTTCTCCACATCCTATCCAACACATTATTTCTCATCTTGTTAATTATAATCATTCTGATGGGTGTGAGGTGATATCTCATTGTAGTTTTCATTTGCATTTCCCTGATAATTAGTGACGTTGAACATCTTTTCATGTGCCTGTTGGCCATCTCTATATCTTCTTTGGAAAATTGTCTGTTCAGATCCTCTACCTGTTTTTGATCAAGTTTTTGTCTTTTTGTTGTTGAGTTGTATGAGTTTTTATATATTTTGGGAATTAATCCCTTGTCGGATATATGATTTAGAAATATTTTCTCTCAGTTTTTGGGTTCTCTTTTCATTTTGTTCAGAGTTTCCTTTGCCTTGCAGAAGCTTTTTAGTCTGATGTAGTCTCATTTGTTTATTTTTTCTTTTGTTTCCCTTGCCTGAGGAGACATGGTATTCAAAAAGGTGCTGCTGGGGCTGGCCCCGTGGCCGAGTGGTTAAGTTCGTGCGCTCTGCTGCAGGCGGTCCAGTGTTTCGTTGGTTCGAATCCTGGGCACGGACATGGCACTGCTCATCAAACCACGCTGAGGTGGCATCCCACATGCCACAACTAGAAGGACCCACAACGAAGAATATACAACTATGTACTGGGGGGCTTTGGGGAGAAAAAGGAAAAAAATAAAATCTTTAAAAAAAAAAAAAAGGTGCTGCTAAGACCAATGTCAAAGCGTGTTCTGCTTATATTTTCTTATAGGAGTTTTATGATTTCAGGTATTACATACAAGTTTTTAAAGGGATGTATACTTTTAAATATAAAGTAGAATATGTGTAAGAATCCTTATTGCATTGTTTCTCCAAAGCAAATCTCCTGGGCTCTAGAAGTTTGCTAAGGTTTCGCAAGATCTCCTTTAACATTTATCTCATTGTCATTGAATGGAAACAATACTAATATTCCCTTTTATTACTCAACTTCAGGTAGCAACCTGTCCCCCTGCCCGCCCCAACTCCTCTATCCTACCCCTAGAGATTATATTATCTAGGAGGGTTAGCAGTAAGAATCCTCAAGGAACTAACCTTTGGCCAGCCTCCTGATGAGGGCCATCATCACCAACTCATATATATTGATCCTTTCTTCTTTCCTTGCCTCATTCAAAGTCTACTTTTGTGTCAATTATATCAGTAAAGGTGGCATCTGAAGACAAGAATTAGTATTCAGAAGGCATTAGGGATCTATGACAAGTGGCACTCAATGTTACCTAAGAACTTCCCTAACTACTTCCTTTCACTCACTCACTCTTACCCGTGCAATCAAACACTTAGTAAGCATCATCTACGTGCAGGAAACAGTAAAGGGCTCTACAGGGACAAGATGCAGATGGAAACCCACTCACCAGGCCCTGAGAGCTCTTACTACAGGGAGCTACACAAGCTCCAAGTGGAACCGATCTGAAGAAGTAGAAACAAAATATCATTGGGATTAAATGACAGCTCAGTGCAGGTCTGGAGATGGATGAATCATAGGAACTTGTCACCTTCCCATTTTGACTCCTGAAGCTTAAATTACTTGCAGAATGCTTGAAATGTTCAATGTGTCTGTATGAGTGTGTGTGCAAGTGGAGTGCGTACACATAGATATAGCGCTTACGCACATCAGGTCTTCAGGCAACTCTGACATGTGCAATAGAACTTTGATTCCTTCCAGACTGATTGGTTAGGAGACAAAGAGCAAGGTAAGGAGACAGTGTCTTAATTTGCACTCAGAAACCCTATTCTGATTGCTATGATCTGGAGGCATGGATTCTAAAGTTCCATTTAGAGAAGTCTGATCTCACTTTGAGCTTATGAAAGTCAGGATCCATAAAACATCTCCTTGAAAATTTTGAGGAAACCTGAAAATAATCCACTTTAGTAGTCCTGTTCATAGGGCCTTCGTTGACAGGCAAAATTCTGGAGGAGTAATGGTCTGTTGGGTTGGTCTGATCTGATTGTATCTTTCATGGAGTTAGTTACAGGAATTCAGGAAATAACACAACTCCCAGGGTCTCTCCAGGAATTCCAGATATCACTTACTCAGATCAGGAGGAGGAGAGTGGAGTTCCTAAGGAAAATACAAGCCAGAACATTTCTCTCTCTTTCCCTCTTAGCAAGAAGCCTTAGAATCAGACAAAGCCTGTGATCCAAGCTGGAAATTCTAGGAGATCCTGTGAGAAACAGTGTGATACATACAGTACACACCAAGGCTGTGCTGCATTCTCCAAGATACCATCCTTCAGGGTACAACAGCTGGCTTAGCAGCTTTTTCATGAAATTGCTGAATGACCTGTGCAATCTTTGATATCAAAGTTGATGAATTAGGTTGAACATTTGATTAATTTAATATTTGAAAATTTTCCTAAGTTTGGATATGTAAGAAAAGCCTCATTTCAGAAAGTAACCTAAAGTAACTCTAATAAGGGAGAATAAACACGTTAGTTGGAACATCTACTGTGTTTTGAGAAGCTGCATCTCTTTAATAAACGTCGCTCAGTCTATGCCATGTGCTACTGTAGTAATATCTCTAATCCTCCACTCTTCACAATCAAGATGTTCAGCTTTCCTCACTAAATTGCATGTGGTAGTTACCTAGGGGGGAGTTGTTTTTGTTTAAATGAGCAATACAGTATTACTGATTCTGGCTGCCGTATGTGACAGCAACAAGCCACATGTAATAAATTACATATGGTGGCGTGTAGGTTTTACATGCAATAGGAGTTCAAGAAAGAGAGAAATAATTTAGGTTAGAGTAATAAAACAAATTAAAAGAATGCTGGGTAGGATTTTAAAATGTGTGTAACTTTATTCCTGTTCATGAAAGAGAATAAAGTTTGCCATGATGTTTTCTTTCAAATGTACATGGGGCACATTCTAACAGCACTGCTTTTGTTTGTTTGCTTCTCTGTCTTTTACACCAGATAATTATGGGCCCCAGCTCAGGAACCATACAGAGAAGAGATTTCCTGGGTTCTCTGTCTTCACTTACTTAAAGACTTAAGGCACTGTCACTTGGGCCAATGATTTCAGTACGTGAAAGGGTGGGATAGAACCACATTGGCCTCGCCAGTGTGTACCAGTCTCACAAACAGTCTCTAAGCCTCATTAGAAAATATAAACTATGACACACTCAAGTTTGCTGTGGAATTACTGTGACTGTGTTTACCTTTTAGCATCTCAGCATCTTGGGGACATTGTAGATGTTCTAAAACTGGGTGCTACATCCTTTTGATAGAGCCTGAGACCTTAAGTAATAGTGACATCGATCTCACTAGAATATAGTTCTTTAAAGTTAACAGATGAATAGTTTTTGAAGATAAAGGAGAGGAGACCAGGAAGCAGCATTGATTGAGGGTGCTGCTTTGGGCCCTTTACAAACATTGTCCGATCGAATTCTCACCATGATCATGGGAGGTGGTATTATTATCCTAGTTGAGAGATGAGGTTGAAAGAGTCAATCATTAACTCCAAGTTCAGAGGCCCGGAAGCCACAGATCTTATATTTGAGCCCAGCTTGTATGGAACCAAAGCACAAGGAGGGAAAAAAAAGGAGTTCCATGGTAGGATAGGCTTGGGAGATTTTGGATTCAACGCATTTAAGGATTTCCCAAAGTCTTTAATATGCAAATGACATTGTGAGTTCCCAAGGGAAGATCATTCTGAGAAGCTCTGTCTCTTTAGTAAACATTACTCACTCTATACCATGCAATCACTACAGTACTATCTCCAATACAATTTCCAATGCTCCACATCTGAAGATTAAGATTTTCAACTTTCCCTGACTAAACTGCGTACAGTATTTACTTGGAGGAAAACATGTTTGTCTTGAATGAGCAACGCAGTATTCCTTACTGAGAAAGACTGCAAATTGAAGTTAACTGTACTTCTAGGCCATTCTTCACAGAGCAGCCTGCGGGGGAAGGGACCCTGTTGAAACCTCAGTCAGAACATGTCATGCCTCTGCTCAAAACCCTCTGTTCATTTCCCATCTCACTTAGAGTGAAAACTCCTTCTGGAAGTCGCCGAGGCCTCCCCTGAGCTGGTCCCCAACCTCCCCACAGCATCTCCTCCCCACCCCCCCACCCCCCCCCACCCCCCCCACCCCCCCCCCCCGCCACATTTGCCTGCCTTGGTTCACTTTGAATCACCACAGCCGCCTCTATGCTATTTGTAGAATGTTATCAGACAACCACCTACCTCAGAGATTTTGCGTTTGCTCTGGCCAGAATACTCAACCCCCAAAATCTGCAAACCTACTCTCTTTCCTCTCTTGGCTTTTAATAAAACCAAACCTTCTCACAGAGGTTTTTTCTGATCACCCACGTTAAAAGTACATCCTTACACAATATTTCCTGTACCCCTTTCATGCTTTTTCTGTTTTATTTTCTCCAAAGCAGATATCCCCATTTAAGATACTATATATTTCCTTGTTTATTTTTATTGTCTGCCCCCCTCCTCTTAGAATGTGACATGAAGTCTGGGGATCTTTTGTTTTGTTCACTCTTACATTCCAGCATCCAAAACAGTGCCTGGTACTGAGTAGGCACTCAAATGTTTGTTGAATGAATGAGTCTAATTTCATTATCTGCTAATATATCTTTTGGGAAAATGCTTCTTTAATGAACCTATTTCTATAGTTCTAAAGCACATTTTCTCTAATAGGTAGTTCCATTATTTATCCACTTCAACTAACAGAGAACTAACACTGAATGTCACTCCTGTGTCTCAGTGGACTTCAACGACTTGAAAGCCAAGGTTCTGACTACATAAGCACATGCTTATTTGGATCAGGTTATTTGGAAGCAAAGAGAATGGAACCTGAGTTTAAAGTGTATAACATTCAAACTAGAAGCAGACATCAAGGTGAGCTTTTCATAAATGAGAAACTTGAAGTCTAAAGTAACTGGCTTTCCCCAGAATCCTCCTTTAGTTAGGGCTTTGCTCAAAACTAGAACCCAGTCCTCTAAATTGCTAGAGACTTCTTTCCACCAGAGCAGATCAATCAGAAATTCTTGGTCAACATTCTCTACTTTTAAAATATTTCATCTTTGGATATCATACAAGCGCAGTTAATACATATTACTATTATATAGTGACTTTTACATATTTCTGACCTATCTTCAAGAATATAGGAACCATGGCTTTTTTTCTATCTCCAGTTCCTAATAGAATAAAAATAATAACAACAGCAAACATTTATTTAGCATTATATGCTAGAGGAACTATTCTAAGTATTTTGTATATTCTAAATCATTTAAATTCTCAGAAACACATTATTAGATCAGTTACCATTATTATCCCATTTTATTCATGAGGAGATAGAGGACATTCAGCTAATATGAGGCTAAATGCGGACTTGAACCTTAACTATGTAGATCTTTCCCCTACACCAGACTGTGAGGTACAAACAGAAGTTGTTGATTAAAGTAACGTTTTTCTTACAGATTTGCTTCTAGTTGGAGACAGCTATCCATGTGTAAGATCTATTTTGTTTGTCTAAGATCTGTTTTCATTTTGGCAATAAGTACAAGAAAGTGACTCTGAAGTATATGCACCTGTAGTTCTACTTCTATATGGAATTTAGATGTTTAAAACTTTTTAATTTTATGTTCAAAGGGGTTTTGCGTTTATCTTAACTCTGATGAAAAGGCTTGGAAAAATAGACAAGTTCAGAGTATTAAGACAGTCAAAGTATATTAGAAAACATAAAGATTTATATGTATTTATATCTTACCATAGAATTTTGCTATCTTTTGGTTTCTTACTTTCAGATAAATCTGGAACCAAGTGTATACTATTCTAATCATAAATTCAAATTCTCTTAAATTGGGCTCATAGTTAACAGCTGCACAGCTGAATGACATACTCCATAGGCTTACAATTTGAACACAAACTGACGATTTTGTAAGTAATTTACATTATGTTTAATTCTGCAGATGTGTTTTACAAAACTGTTTAATGTTTTTGGTTTTTCATTGCTTTTTAAAAAATCCTTTCAAGAAATATTTAGAGGACGAGGTACATATGTTGGGACTTATGTCTCATTTTGTACATTAATTATATTTAGTCCCACCTGCTGCTTTGTTTATTCTGAATAATATTTTACCTAGGTTCTAACAGTTGTTTTGCTCAGGCCATTAAGGAAGTATTATGTTGATTTGAAAAACATCTTGAAATTCTTTTAGAGTTTCCTATTTAGAGGTTATTTTCTGGGTCAGTAAATAAAAAGGTAGGCCTAAATATTTAATGTTACATTAACTTTGGAAAAAGAGTATCCAAGTTTATAATAAGTACTAATAAATGTTCATTAAGTTATAGTCTTATACATAATATTGAAAGTTTTATGTTATTTATTTTGCAGTCTATTAATATATTTCTCTCTTAGGGCTTATGGGAAAACAACTTCACCTTTGAAAAGCTAAATTGGGGCTTGGGGATTTAATAGCTGGCTGGTGTGCTCCAGGACTAGGATTCTAAATATAAAGGTGCTCATTCTTGTGGATAAATACTGAATCCATATCCTACAATTGTTGTGGCGCAACAAACTGCTGTTGAAAATTGACGTGAAATGTAAACCTATTGTCCTAACATCAAGGATAATTATATATTTTCCCAAGAGTTGAATCATCTCCTCTAGTTTTCTGGCCACATTCCAAAAGAAATCATCCAATTCCATTACTCTAACTAAAACTCTTTGTTGATTTGATCTAATCTCATCTTCTCAATTTCCTATCACTATATACTACTTTAAAGCTGCTTCATTACACCTAGCCGGCAGAATTTCACTGGTGCAGTACATATCTTGTTGCATTTGTGTATTATTCGAGTATCTTTGAGACAAAACAGATGTTTGCTGAAGTCAGTAAAACAAGCTTACCAACAAAAACATCATACAAAAATTATTCTATATATTCAAAGATTTCAAAACATTACTTTTTACTTACAATGTTTCAAATACAAGGTAAAAAATTGTTTTACAAATTTAGCATGCCAATGTTTTGCCATAAATATTCTTAGAGGACATACTAAAAGTCGTGTGCTGTATATCCCGATATTCAGATGCTAATTGGTTCTAATGAGATTTCATTTCTTGTTCTTAAAAGTATAGGAATGATATATTTTTAGAACATTTGGAAAATAAAAACAAATAAAAATTTACAATAATTCTCTCACATATAATCACATACACTGTCAATATGTTATTGTATAGCCTTTTCTTTTTTCTTTTTTTTTACTGTGCATGTATAGACTTTTCTCCTTACAGTAAGGAATAATACTCTAAAAACTGCAATGGAATATTCATTTTCACTCAACAATATGTTATCAAAATTTTTTCCATGTCGTAAGATATTCTTCAACACAATCATTGAAAGAGCAAAATAGAATTGAATCACATGAACGTACTCTAATACATGTAACAAATCTCTGATTGTTAGATATTTATTTCCAATTGCCACTAAGGTGCATAGAATCTGATTTTTAAAAAATCATATTAGAATGTTGTCCTACCAGTCAAATGGTTGGTAAATTTCAGTTTAACCACAGATATCCTATTGAAGCAATACATCCACACCATAGTTTAAGTGACTCAGTTGTTCGGGGTTACCATGCAGGTCGTTTGTTCTAATTGTCTTAGAACCAACATATGTAAGAGTTAAAGATCACAGACAACATTAAAGAACTATTAGACAGTTATCAACACCTAAAATTTTCACCTTTTTCCCAATAGGATTATTATTTATTTGTTCAAGAGGTGCCTTTTGTTTTCATTACAACTGACTAATAAACAAAAATGTTTGTATTTCACAAGTATGCCTGAATTTCGCAGGTCTTTGTATTTCTCACCTGAAAGTAAACTCTCCTCTTTTAGCAAGGACAATAAATCAAGACATAAAGCTTTTCCTAAACAATTACCTTGGGGAAAAGGTATAAATTCAAGCATAATTCATTATTTTGCTAATTGCTTTTTCCAGCTGGGAGTGTATATTGTTTAACATTTGGTTATCATAATTATTGACAGTGACCACAACGTGACCAAACGTAAATACACTAGTCTAAATAGGAATCAACCTAGATGTATTACGTGCATCCTAGTTTATCCTAATCATATTATTTTGGTTAACATCACCCATTTCTTGATTTTCCTATAAATTTTACATGTGGCTTTTTGTACAATAGGAGTTCGAAAAGTTTAATTATCCTCCTTTCTCTGATGAAATATGAACTACGAAGTTAGAGTAATTAAAGAAAGGGCATCAATTCTCATATTGGATGCTTTACAGATTGAAGACATAATGTCATTATTTCTTGAGGGTAGTAATTTTATCACTTTTAAAAAATTAGATCTTTATCTGGCAAATCCATCTGTTTTAAATAATTGTGAATTTTTGTCAGTTCTATTTAACTCATACAGAAAGGTACAGAACACTTGACAAAGTCTAGTTAATAAACCAGACTATCCACTACATTAGATTTTTCTGATCTTGCTCCCTCTAATGTTTCACAACATTAAGACTACTTTAAATAGTGATAATGAATATAGAGATGTTTCTTTAGACATGTTTATACAAACTAGATCATTAAATGCATTTTCCAGGTGGAAACTATGTGATTAAGGGACAAGAACACAGACTGAAGAACTTGCCTCTTAGCCCAGACTCCCCCTGGGTAATTCTTACTCATCCTTTGAGTCTCAGATGAAAGTTTCTTCCTCAGAAAAGCCTTCCCAGACCTGCAATTTCCCACCTTCCCCAATAGGTGAAGTGTCTCTGTAAAATGTTCTCAAAGAAACTTTGACTATTTCTCCATAGCACTGATCACAACTTGCTGTGAAAATATATCTTGCAAGCCCACCTCTTCTGCAAGTCTTGTAGACTCCACAGTGGCAGTAATGACTTCCGACTTGTTTACCAACGGTATTTTGGCTCTTAACATTGTACATTGAACATGATTTTGTACTTATAATTCTGTGTAGTGTACTAAATTTTGAGAAATACTTAGCTACACTAAGACAAGGAATAAGAAGAAAGTTTATATGCAGATACTGGGCATTCACGCTTTTTGCATTTAATCCAACTATCCAATTCCTAAAGGGAAATGGGCAATTGCTTGAAGGTTTACTCTATATCACGGTTCTCAGTCAGGGCCATTTTGTCCTCTCCCTGTGACCCAGAGGATATTTGGCAGTGTCTAGAGACATTTGTGGTTGTCACAACCAGGGGGTGGGGGGTGGGGGAGGGAGAGGGGAAGGTGCTACTGGCATCTAGTGTGTAAAGACAAGGAATGCTATTAAACATCTTACATTACACAGGACAGCTCCCCACCCATGACAAAGAATAATGTGTCCCAAAATGTCAATAGTGTCAAGAATGAGAAACTCTGCTCTAGTCTAATTTTAAAACAGTTTCAGGGATGTTTTTTTCTTGTGAGGATTAAATAAGACAGTAGACATGTATCCCATAAATGAGGTACACTTAGGTTCTAATATTATTAGGCAAGCTGTGCTGTATGCCTACTGTGTAGGAAAGTGTTGTAAATGTTATAAAATTCTATGTAAACAGAACCAATGCATTACTAAATACTTATATATCTTAAAAAAGAAAATTTAATTACATTGTTTCGATAAATTGCCGTCTAGAGCTTATGTAAAGAAGCATATTTTTTTAAATAATACGTTATTTACTTCTATGTATACTTGGAATTAATGGAATAAGAAAAAGGATATGGGAAGGTAAGGCAACGTGTAAAGCTGAATTGGTGTGGACTTAACCAGATATGAGATATTGAGAGTTGATCAGAAACTTTTAGGGTGATCATTCCTAAATGCTGCCAAATTTGACATGATGGAATGGGCACTAACAAAATTTTGCCTTTGTGTGGACATGGCTTTGAATGAGTATATAGTAGATGTTGTCTGTTGATATGTTTCAGAGTCATATTAGTAATTTTTGAAAATATATATATACTTTTAGTGAAAAACAGGTATATAACACTTTTATACTACTCATTTTCCAGGGAACTATAAGATAAATGAATCTCTGAGGCAAATTCAAAGTTGAGAGCATTTACTCTTTATTAAATTTTGCTCTTTGAAGCAGGAAAAGTGATAGAGTTTGGTGCATACTTAGAATATTGATGAGGCACCCTATTTGTTTCGAAAATGTCTAAGTGGACTTCTGTCACTGACTCACTGGTGACCATGGATGGACATATCTCTCAATATCTCGAAGACCTTATTCCTTTCATATTAAGTAAAGAGAATAGTAGTTCTTACCTTACAGGAGTGTTGTGAGGATTGAAACAGATAATATGCATAAAGTACTCAGCATAGTACTTGCAATAGAGTAAGCAAAGAGTAAATATCAACTGATTGTTGTTGTGATTTCATTCTGAAAAAGAGAGTGCTATCCTGGGAACCTCAGGATCAAGTTTGTAGCAGTAGTAGAAGTGCAAACTTTTTTTTCTAATTAATAAAGGAAAGTTTATAAGAGTTGTTCCTTAAAAGATTGTTCAGAAAGCCATAAATACCTTTTAAAAGACATATACATACAATAAGCATCTAAATAACTCAACTTTGATTTTATTAAAGGAGTTTGCAAATAATACAGTATTTAGAAACCAATATTCTAGAACATTAGTACATTAATTATTAGTACATTAATGATTAGTAATTAATTATTAGTACATTAGCGGGGATCTATTTTTGAATAGCCCAATAGCTAAAATTAAAGTTGCCATGGTGTATCTGAAAAGTGATGGTCCAGCTACTATTAATGTAATATTCTCAAAGTATATTCCTTGGTTTTTTTTAATTGAATTTGTTTGTTTTGTTTTCATGAGGAAGTTTGGCGCTGAGCTAACATCCATTGCCAATCCTCCTCTTTTTGCTTGAGGAAGGTTAGCCCTGAGTTAACATGTGTGTCAATCTTCCCCTATTTTGTATGTGGGTCACTACCACAGCATGGCTTGGTGAGTGGTGTGGGACCATGCCCAGGATCCTATCCTGTGAACCCTGGGCTGTCAGAGTGGAGCACAACCGAACTTTAGGACTATGCCACTGGGCCTGCCCAATCTCCCTTCTTAAATGCTGTGAGAATAAGCAAATAGGATTTTAAAATCAACGAAGGATTAAACTTCCTAAATTAGAAACTTTGAATTTAAAAGATGTATGATTTTCCATTTTATCCCTCTGACAAAATGATAAAACCTGTTTACAGTAGTATTTCATTACAAGTTCAGAAATGTACAACCTGACTTGTATAGGGTGCAAAGCCAAGAGAATGAAAAGAAAATAGTTAGTGTTTATATTTAAGTGTCATGAAATAAGCTTCCTAATGCTTATCTATTTGAGGGCAGATGAGACTTAAGGGGGAAACAATAGCTTCCAGAATCAAGGAATCAGATTTAAGGCTGGGAGGTCCAGAGATGTTTTCCTTGACATTATAATAGTGATTTGCATTGAATAAATTAACTTTCTAATACGTAGCAAAGAGTACTAAAGAATCTTCAGAATCAATTTAACCTTGAGAGGAAATATTACTTTGTATTAAAATTAGATTTATATCAAGATTTTCCTCACATTGCAATATTAAAAAATCCTCACCCAGTCTTTGATAAGTAGATTTCACTAGTCCATCATAAAATTATTTTAAAACAACAACTAATATAATAATATAACTAATTGAAATTAAAAACATGAAGGTTAGTATAAGCACTGGGAAACCATTTATTTGAAAACATAAATGAGATGGGAGGCATTCTTTTAGCTCAAAGATAATTCTCTTCCTATCCTGTCCCTTTGAAATGGGTAAAAGAATCTCTTGATAGAAACTTCCTTAAAAATATTGGGAATTTCTAGTTTTGAAATTCCCTTCAAGGACTGGATAACATTTTCCACCAACGTATTTCTTAGTTCATGCATGTTTTCTTGGACTAATGTTAGATTGTATATTCACTATAATTACAGTAAACTACCACAGACAAAATTCAAACTTCAAGATACACACACAGTAATAGACACACACACACACACACATTCACATTTTAGTGAAAGAGAAGTTGATAGTAGGTCTCTTTATATTGTATTTTTGTATCTTTGTCCATGAAGCAAACTGTCTTCTCTGAAATATTTCAATTGGCTGAGGGTGTTTTGTATACAATACTCTGTTGCCCTCTGCTGGCTAGAAAATGATAAATAAAAACTTCACATCTGCTTCTTAATGCTATGGGGGCCTTGGTAAATTAAATATGGAAAATAAAGACACAGATCAAAATAACAAAACAATGTAATAGAGCGATAGGAAATTAAAAAAAAAAAAGAATTTCTAAAACGTTCTTATCACATTTCAAAAACTGCCTAAATTTTGCTTATTTTTAATTAGTTTTGGCATTAGTTGAATAATTTGATTATTTTATGTAACCTTAAACACTCTCATTAATTCAAGAGAACACGCTCTATTTCATTATTTCAAAGTGATAATTGTGAGACTCATAGTTGTTAGGAATTCTTGGGATTTGCCAACAACATATGCATGATATTCTAATTGTTGGAACATTTGTGGAATATTTTTATGATATTATGATATATCTAGTGTGAGTTTATTTTTTTAAAGAAATATGTTTTATCTAGTTGAAAGAATATTCTCAGCATATTTTTAGTAAAAGTGTAAATAATAGCTGAATATTAGAGTTCCTTACTAATTAAACAAGTGATTTGTTTCTCACATTTCATCCTCTTTTAAAGCATTCTTTATATGCTATTCACATCTCACAGAGGAAAAACTAACATTGGTATATAATGGTGCGTAAGTTCTTTAATTAAAATAGCAGCGACAATGCCCAAGGAACATAAAATGCATTCCCTGATGAACTTACCTGGTTCACTTTAGCACTGCAAGCTGCTTTAATGCTTGATTACACTTATTTCAAAAACATTTCTAAAGAGTAACCTTACCATCTGTGGCAGAAGATGCTGACTTTATTATTAAAGGGCCTTGCTGTTTTTTCTAAAACATACTTGGGTTAAAAGTTTAAAACAAAGCTGTCATTGTTTCTTCAAAATTTTGGCTGGTGTTTTGAATCTGGGATTTATTTTATATTTTCAATACTTTCTCTCAGCTACAATATAAGTTGAAATAATCTGGTTTTCATTTCTCTGAATATATTTTTTTGGAACGTTTATAAATGTTGGTTCATGGTTCTTTGAAATAGGCTTTATTCCCTGAGCTCTGCCTTCCCATTTTATCCTCAGAACCAGTGTCTAGTATGAATCAAGAGGATAATTTTTCCCCATGGCCTATTTGCCAAAACAACTGTCAATCCTTTTAAAAATTTCTGGAGCAAATGGTATTTTATAACTTACTCTACCTACCTCTGTTCTAGAATGTATTCGTATCTCAAAGTTTCCAAGAATATATTTTCAGTCTAATCTGTAAATCACTTGAAGTCTTTGGTTCTGCATAAACTGAGAGAAAAAAATTTCATTCTAGAAAATATAATTATAAGAGCTATATGTTTTTCACTTTCCAATTCACAAATGAGATTTAAAAAAACATGTACTTTACAGTTTTTCACATTTGATCCTCGTAAAACTACTAGAAAGAATTTTTTTACTATTTCCACCTCCAGACTCAGGAACATAGGAGAAGGAGATTCAGAGAGATGGGAGTCTAGTCCAAATCCACACAGGATGGCCTGGAGTGCAGAAGCCGGGTCTGTCTAACTCTAAGTGTATTGTCTTTTTATGATACCTCACAGCCACTAAGGGTGAAAACAAAGCTGGGAATCCATTTGTTTCAGGGTCTTAAAATGATCGTGCCCTTTGATCCAGTAATTCCAACTCTGGGACGCTAGGGAAAAACTCCATACATAGTAAAAGATGTCCCTGACAGCATTCATTAAATTAATGTGGGAATAAGGAAAAAGAACTAGAAAAGGTCTCAATTTCTAGTATAAAATAGTGGATAAGGAAGTAAACTATGGTATGTCCTTTAGTGAAATATTATAGTCATTAAAAATAATAGTTACTTGAAAAGTTATGTGCTGCTTAAGATAAAATTGGCAAACAAAAGTTTATATATTATGTAATTAAATTGGAAAAGACAGGTTTATAGTTACTGACGGAAAGGTGTCTTATATATTGTTGGGTGAAGAAACTCAGTTATGAAACAATTATATGTATTCTATGATAACACATTTTCAAAAGTAGTAATAGTATATGTCCTAGCATATGTGAGAAAAGTTTTGTGTGATATATATCAATTTGTTGATGAACTAGGGGATAAAAACAGTAATTTTTAAAGTATATATTTTTATAACGTGTTACTTTTAGAATTATAAAAGAAATAAAAGACTGAATATTTGCAGTGTGATTATAGCTACATTGAAATACACCAAAAAAAAAAATAGTTGATATTTTACGGTGAGGAATACATATTCATTGTTTTTTCTTAATTTAGAATGTTTTCAATATGTTTACATTTGTTTTATTGAAAAATATAAAATAAATATTGCAAAAATAAAGCTGTCTCCAACTCATTTTTAAATTGAGGTAATATTGGTTTATAACATTATGTAAATTTCAGGTGTACATTGTTATAATTCGACTTTTGTATATATTACATGTTCACCCCCAAGTCTAGTTTCCATCTCTCACTGTACAAATGACCCCCTTTACCCATATCGACCTCCCCCGACCCTCTTCCCCTCTAGTAACCACCAATCTGTTCTCTGTATCTATGTGTTTGTTTATCTTCCACATATGAGTGACACTGTATGGTATTTGTCTTTCTCTATCTGACTTATTTCACTTAGCATAATACCCAAAGGACCATTCATGTTGTTGTTGCAAATAGTAAGATTTCATCTTTTTTAATGGCTGAGTAGTCTTCCTCTCTCTTTATATGTATATATATATATATGCACCACAGTATTCATATATATATATGCCACATCTTATTTATCCATTCATCCATCAATGAGCACTTAGGTGGTTTCCACGTCTTGCCTGTTATAAATAATGCTGCAATGAACATAGCGGTGCATATATCTTTTTTTTTTTAAAGATTTTATTTTTTTCCTTTTTCTCCCCGAAGCCCCCCAGTACAGAGTTGTATATTCTTTGTTGTGGGTCCTTCTACTTGTGGCATGTGGGACGCTGCCTCAGCGTGGTTTGATGAGCAGTGCCATGTCCGCGCCCAGGATTCGAACCAATGAAACACTGGGCCGCCTGCAGCGGAGCACGCCAACTTAACCACTCAGCCACGGGGTCAGCCCCTGCATATATCTTTTTGAATTAGTGTTTTCCTATTCTTTGGAGAAATACCCAGAAGTGGAATAGCTGGATCACATGGTACTTCTATTATTAGTTTTTTGAGGAAGCTTTATACTGTTTTTCACAGTGGCTATACCAGCTTACATTCCCACCAGCAATGTATGAGAGTTCCCTTTTCTCCATATCCTCTCCAACATTTGTTATTTCTTGTCTTTTTAATCAAAGTCATTCTGATTGGCATGAGGTGATACGGCATTGTGGTTTTGATTTGCATTTCCCTAATAACTAGTGATGTTGAACATCTTTTCATGTGCCTGTTGATCATCTCTATATCTTCTTTGGAAAAATGTCTGTTCAGATCCTCTGCCCATTTTTTAATCAGGTTGTTTGATTTTTTGTTGCGGAGTTATATGGGTTCTTTATATATTTTGGATATTAACCCATCACCAGATGTATGATTTGCAAAGATCTTCTCCCAATAGGTAGGTTGTCTTTTCATTTTGTTGATGGTTTTCTTTGCTGTGCAGAAGCATTTTAATTTGTGTAGTCCCATTTGTTTATTTTTGCTTTTGTTTCCCTTGCTTGAGGAGACATATTCAAAAAGACACTGCTAAGATTGATGTCAAAAAGCATACTGCCCATGTTTTCTTCTGGGAGGTTTATGGTTTCAGGTCTTACATTCAAGTGTTTAATCCATTCTGAGTTAATTTTTTGTCTGTGGTGTTTCCAGCTCTTAAGTGAAGTTCTTTATAGTTCTCTGTCTCATGGATTTTTAGGAGAAATATTGTTTTACTTTGCTGTTCTTGAAGTAGTTAGCAGGTTCTCTTAATAAATAACAGTCTCAGGTAGATATATTACTCTTATAGAATAAATATACTTAGTTAATTTCTATGGAAATTTTAAAATTGAAAGGCAGCTTGACTGAATTATTGCTGATGTCCATTAAGGAATAAGAAGAAAAATATTACTAAGTAAATATCTGAGATATTTACTAAGATGCTGAGACAATAATACATACTGCAATAATACTAAATATTAGTTACTCTATTAATTTAAAGTTTATCAACTCTCCAAGCTGGTCATCTGAAATTTTGTTAAATTTTTGTTAAACAATTTGAATAACGTAAACAAAATTGCCATCACCATTGACACATTTAACTAAGGAAACAGTTTTCAAACATCTCAAGTGCTTTAGAGATATCTGTTTACTTATAATTAATATTTTCTCAAAAATCTCTTTTATATATATTTTAAAACATCTTCTTTAAAATTCATGAGGCAATATCTTCTTTTCCTTGTAATATCAGCACAATATTAATAAATTGTGGCTGATTTGGACCAGGATTACTAAATTAATCTAATTAATGGGAGTCATCTATAGGAACTGGAAAAAGGTATGTCAAAGTTGATCTCTTCATGTTGTGGAGATAGCTTCTAAATGTTTATGAAAAGTTAAAATGTTGGGTTTTTTTTCTTTCTCCTCTCTTCTCTTTCTCTTCTTTCATTTTCATTATATGCATTTATGCTATCAATATATTTTGGCTTTTATCTGGGAAAATGTTACCCTGTATAAAAACCCACGGATGTGAATTTCTTCATCTTTTCCTTTCCACTTGGTAACCCCTCCTTCTTGTTCACTATGGCAGAAAGAGCTGAACATTAACTTGCTTTAATTTCAACATCATGTCAGACAGGGTTGAATGGATACTGTCTTTCTTGTATAAACATCTTTTAAATCTCATGCCTGAAGAAATACTTTGCTTTTGGAAAGAATCTTTATGTGTATGAATAAAATAAGCATATTTTCTTTAGTTCTCAACTCCTACAGTAGATGGTCTTGTACAGACTTAAAAAAAAAAAACCTTAAAAGCTTAAAAACACTTATGACTAAAATATTAATCAGATAATGATGTCAGTATGTTATTAAAGAATAGAAGTATAACAAAATTATCAGTTTCCTTTATTCTTCCTTTGTGAAAAAAATGACACGGACTTGGAGCTTTAAAATGGCCCAAAGGAAAGAAGGTTCTGTGCGATTCAAATTTGATATTTTAAGTTGAAGTCAGCTGTTAAGAATTACTGAATTATCCAAGGCAGAATCTTGGATATGGCTCACATTACAGTATGTTGGATATGAAAAGCTGAACACAAAAGGAGTGAAAACTTTTCAGTGATTAAAAAGGCCTGTGGGATTGAATTTTTAGATTCCAGAGAGCACATCAAGAGGAATGTTGCAGATTCTCGAGTTCTCGCAGCAAATTGTGTCTGTAAATTGATGAAGTGTTTCTGAAGAAACATATCAAGATGGCTCTAAAGAGTATTTAAATTTCTTTCAGTTCTCATGGGAATGAGAATTAAATCCGATGGGTGAAAACAAATACATAGCAAAGTTAAGAAATTCAACGTATCTAGATTTCAATCAGGCCAAAAAATAGGGTGGAATATAGTTGGCTATTTCATTTATTTTCTCCTCTAATATCTTTTGAAATATTTGTTATGCTTTCATAATTAATCTTAATTAACCTTTATTGTATCGCTTAAATATTCTAGGCGTTCTCTAGGATGACAATCTCATGTTTCTCTGTATGAATATTGCATAATTTCTTCAGCTTTATTACATTGATTTCAATAAACTTCTCTTCCATTTTGTATTTATTCTCCTCTGAACCATATTCCTCATAAATGCAACTGACATCTAATGAAACATGATCAGTTAGTGGATAACAGGATATGTAGGTATTGTCAATTTAGACATGTAACCCCGAGATCAGTATTATAAAGGGATTCCATCATTTATTTTTACAAAATGTTTTTCTTTCATGCCAGAAGAAATACATATTTATGAAATTTGTTACAGAATTTGTATACATTGCAAAAGGATTTTACTATTTACTGAGAAAATTGCTTAGAATCTATGCTGCCAGATATACACTGTTTTTAATGTGTATAAATGTGTGAGGAAAGATGTATGCATGCATTTAACTGCAAGAAAAATAAATATGTGGAATAAAATCTTGATTTCTTTGGCAAAGGATATCATAAAAGTTTGTGAAGTTATTCAAAGTTAATCAAATTAGAAATATAGATTTTTATATTTCATGTTAAAATTTAGTTTTTAATTGAGCAAGTTGACTGAGAGTGGGAATTGAACATTTTTACCAAAGTTCTCTTTGTGATATTTAACTGTCCTTTTAATATTTTATTTCTTATCAGATAAAGAGTGATGGTTCTTTAGAGAAAGAAAAGCAGTTATAGGTTCAATTATCTCTCTACTGTCCCTTCATTATGACCCAAGAAAGATTTTTTTTAACTAAATCAAGTGAGAATTAAGCTCCTATGAACTAAAAAAACTGCTGTGTGGTAGTGTTTTCTTAAGCTTCATAGCTCTCAAGAATTTTATAGTTATTTCTAGTAAAATACTTGAAGGTGGGAAAATTAACACATTGGAATCTAAATCACAGCACTGAGCATCTAAAACTAAGCTTAGTAGAGACCCATCTGTATCATACGGAGATTTATGCATCAGAATTGAAACAAGAACACGTTGGGCATAGACTCCTGGCAGACTCACAATTACTGAACGACTGAGGGAAGCTGGAAGCGTATGAACGGCGCTCTCTTACACAGCATACCCCTATGATGGTGGTGCCCTGCCCACAGCTATTGCAGGGTTGAGAGCTTTTTCTTTCAATGATTTGGTCTAGATTTTGAATCTTGCAGACAGTGAACCCTTTCATCCTTGCACTGTCATCTTTACATACCACAAGCAGCACAAATTAGCAAGAGTAGCTGTGGAACTCAAGATGCACCCTTGCTTCACAAAAAAAAAAGTCTTCATAACTTTTTAGTATACTTCTCACTCAAAAGGTGAAGTCGGGGACTGGCCCAGTGGCATAGTGGTTAGGTTCGTGTCCTCTGCTTTGATGGCCCACGGTTCACTTTGGTGGCCTGGGGTTTCACCAGTTTGGAGCCCAGGCATGGACCTACACACATCTCATCAAGCCATGCTGTGGTGGCATCCCACATATAAATTAGAGGAAGACGGGCACAGATATTAACTCAGGGCCACTATTCCTCAGCAAAAAGAGGAGGATTGGTGGTGGAAGTTAGCTCAAGGCTAATCTTCCTCAAAAAACAAAAATAAGGTGAAGTCAACTTTTAATTGTATACTTGATGATCTTGTAATTTTCTTTCTTCTAGCTCATTTCACTACTGTAAGCTGAATACCTAGGTGGATTTTATCGTTCAGTAAAAAGTCACCTATAAGATATTAAATCTAGAAGCAAAGCTCAATTAAAAAAAAATGCTTCCTGAAAAAAATATCATTACACCTTCTATTAAAAAATAAATTCTAATGACCTTCTCAATGCCACTTCTGGTCGTGGGTCAAATCCTCCATTCCCGACTTTCAGGTCCAGACTGTAGCACTTCCTGTGGCCAAGAGGATTGACTTACGAGCAAACAACTCAGATTAAGAGCTGAAAAACCTGTATTCTCCAAGCCCTGAATAAATAAAGACAGCAGCCCCCACACAGAGGCTACTCCTTTCCCTCCATGCAGAAGAAAATGAGCCCTGTTTTAGCAGACCCATTTATCGAGTATGGAAAGACAACCAGGAGTGCAGCAAGTTTGTTGCTTAGGAAGGTCCTTCAGTGGGGAAGTAAGATGATGGAAGACTCTGTGTTAGACGATGGCCCAGTACTGATGTACAGAAATAGTTTTGACCTGATGTTCTGTATATTTTGGTAAGGTTAAGGTAGAAAAGGTTTAAAGAGAATTGGCTTTAATATTTATTTCAAAAAAGAAAGATAATTGTTCCGCTTAGACTAACAATGGAGATACCTTCTTCCTTTTAAAAAATTTCTCCTTTTGGAATCTAATTCTCTACTATTTTCTGGGGAATGTATCTTCCTTTAAAAAAAGCTCTTTTATTTTTCCTGTGAAATTCAGCCTTAGAGCTGAAGTGTTACATAATTTTAGAATTGAAGTGTCAACCACTGTCATCTATGAGTCAGGACATTAAGGAGTACTGTATTGCCTCCGAGGGAGGAAAAGCTGGGCAGTAGGAACAGCCGTGGGTTTGGATTGAGATGGACATGAGTTTAAAATTCTGGCCATCTACTTAAGGACTATGTGACTGTAGGCAGTTTTCTTAACTTCACTCTCAAGTTTCCTCATCTGTAGAATGAAGATAATAGTTCCTTTCAGGATTGCTGTAAGGATGAAATGAGATACTTAATACTTATAAATTGTCTGATGTATAGTAGATGTTCAATTAATTGCCATCATTGTTATACATGATTGTTTTTATGATCTATGGACAATTTAAGAGGGATATTAATAACAAGTTGCAATCAACCACAAAAACAAAAATTTCTTTCCAATCTAGGCTCATGAAGGACTTCCATTTAGAAACTGACTTCCTGAGTACTACAGGAAGTACTAATGATGGCAACTAAAACATAACAAGAGGTCAGGATTCTCCTCAATCTTTCTCTGCAATCTTCAACAAGTCTTGTCTCTCATAGTGTCTCCATTAATAGGGGATGTATCTCACACCAATGGTGTGCAGATCAGATGGAGTAATAGGGCAAAATGTACTTTGTAAGCTTAATATAAAACAATGCAAAATCATCATCGAGTTCTCAGTTATTTATACCATTTCAATAAATGCAAGATACAACCTTTCAGAGCTAATAAACTTAAAAACTAAAAAGAATAATTTACTAGAAAGGAGGAAATTGCATATCCATGAAACAGGTAATAGCAAAGGTCTAACTATTTCTTTATCTCCAAATCAAAAGCACAATTCTCATTTTATTTTTGCTTTTCCAGTAGAAACACACCAGTTCTTTTGAGTATTACTCATATCATATAATTCTTCCGCTGTTGTCTCTCGACATAATATATATGTAATACTTATTTGCTTTTGTTATTTGAGTGTTAACTCTACACTCCTTGATGTGGACATGAAACACTCTAAAACTGTACTAGCTTTTAGTTTTTATTTTGCCTTCAGTGGTTAACTACAATTCCTAGCTCCTGTTTGCATGAATCAGAGTCATCTTTTTCTTAACACAAAGCATTCAATTACGTGATACTTCCCTTTAAACTTTGATATCTCTCTAACTGCTTACAAAAAACATTCCAGACACTTTAGAAGAGCCCAAAAGGCTCTTTCCAGTCCAGCTCACTCCTTTACCCGTTCCCTCTTTTGGCTTTCTCATGTGCCTGGACAGAACTATTGGGTCCTGAATCTCCTCAGATACTACCCCACCCCATACTGGGGACATATCTCTTCTTTCAATTTCCTGTTGAGCATTGAACACCAGCTAAGATGCCCCTTCTTCCATCACCATTCTTACCCCTCTAGGAAGAACAGATCTGCTTGGGGAAGTCGGGATTTTATAATTCTACCTCCCTTTGTACATTCATCTATCTAGCACTAGTCGTATTTCCCTATTTCTTTGTTTCTATTTTTGGTTGTTACTTGTGTGTCTGATTCTCTCATTTATAAAGTCAAGTCTTGAATCACCTAGACAGTGTCTTGTTCATCTTTGTGTCCCCAAGACTTAGGGATTTCTCTTCCAACTCCTCAACTCAACCACAGAATTGTAAATATTTGTTAACCATTGCCTATATTTTAAAGTTGAAATAGCAGTCTCTAAAGTAATAATTAGACCTAGTTTGTAGAAACTTTCTTCTTTTTACACATCCCATAGGATATTCTTCACCTATGTATGCATATGAAATTAATGGATAGAATTTTGAAAGATTTTTCCTTTTCATGCTTCTGATGTTATGACAGTCAAAGAATGAAGGATACAAGTAAAAACCGTAATTAAGCTAAAATAAAAACAGGCAGAATCACCCATTTACATGAGAATGCCAATCAGAATTCTTTGTTTTCTAATAGCTTTTATGAACTTCTTCTAGCAGACGCCCATGTGAAAGTACAGCTTGGCTAAATTCTGCAAGGGCATATCTGCATTTTTCCAAAAGGAGATGCTCTGGATGGATTCATATAGTTACCCCATAGAGGCAGCCTTTAACATTTTAATTTCTGTGAACAGGAGGTTAGAGTGCTGTCAACCGCCCTGTGGCCTCCCAGCAAATGTCACACATGCCCCCACCCTCTGACTGAGATTGGGAATGTGAAGCCCTATCATGGCCCAAGTATTTGCTCACATATTCATGTTCATTGTGGGGGTGGAAGCGAAAAAATGCCTAGTGTTACTTTCAGTTCTTTATTCATATCTGTGACAGAAGGAGTAAACAACCCCGACAAGATGGGACTGGAGCAGAGCACAGACATTTCCCTTCCCTTTGGCTCTGTTAGAAAACACTCTAGGCAGGCAACCTTCACAGCTCTGAGATCTTGAAACACTTTGTATTCACCTTTATACTATTTTCTAGAGTCATAAAAAATTTATTAAGTGTTTCTATTACCAGGCACCATACATACACAAAGGTCCCAGATATATATGGAAACACAAATACACACTCATTCATTCATTTGTTCATCCACTTATTCAAGAATATTTTGAGTTGGGTAATATGCTGGGTAATATTCTTACACACAAATATGCACTCACACTCATACATATCAATTTGGTATTTAACATTCTAACATATTTTTATCCTTTTATTTTATTTTATTTTTTGCTGAGGAAGATTCGCCCTGAGCTAACATCCATTGCCAATTCTTGTCTTCTTTTTGTACGTAGGACACCTCCACAGTGTGGCTGGTGAGTGGAGTAGGTCTGTGCCCGGGATCCAGACCTGTGAACCTGGGCCGCCAAAGCAGAGCATGCAGAACTTTAACCACCTAGTCATGGGGCTGGGCCCTCTCTATTCTTTTATAGATGAAAAATTGAGACTTAGGAAACTGAGATACACAAGGGTCAATTCTTCAATTATAGTCACACAACTAATTAAGAGCAGAGTCTGCTTTTAAACTCATATATGCCATAAAAACTCTTAATCGTTATACTTCCTGAGATCATTAAATGAAAATATTAATTTAGCCTTGTAATTTCTATAAGAACCAATCAAATATAATGGTAAGGCAAGGGCACTGATGTTCTGAATCTAACAACACATTACATTAGACTTCTAAAAAGTAATTCTGCAAAGGAGTTCCAGGCCCACATTTTCTTTTACCAGTTGGGTTACCAGGTCAAAACTTTCTATATTTGAAAAGTGAGAAGTCCATCATTGAATCTCTAGACAAATATATGTTAAGATAATAACTTATCTCTATTATGTGATTTAAAAGATAGTCGCTTCTCAAAATGAAAAAATCAACTAATATTTTACATACACCCAGAGAGTGCTATTAAAACAAATTCTATAATGAAATTGGAATTCACAATAATTGTGTCCTGAAGCCCTGCTTTATTGCTAAATCCAGATTTTTCTCCCTGCTTGGTTTTCCCATTCTCTTGATCTGCAAAATCAGACAATAAGGTTGCATTTTATAATATCTTTAATTTTTGCTCTGTAATATAAAAGTTGCCAAATGTAATTCCTATACTCCTTCTATCTTTTAGTTTTTGTCTTTTTTTGAGACCATATATAAAGAGATCCAAAAATTATGCAAAAGTAATACTTGCCACAAAAAACTGCCAAAATTGCCTAATGCTCAAGAACACTTTTAGGATAAACACTAGATGCAACACATCACATGTTTCCAAGAGACCTATAATTGGAGGTTTGTGGATATTCATCTTAATGGATTACGAAAATAAATCACATAAAACAAAAGGACTGTAATAAGCCGATTTAACACAGAATTCCATATCCCCAGTGGTTTGAAGCTTTATGCTTTTCGAATTTGCTGTTCTCAGACACAGAAGTCATATGTGGATCTTAACAGCTATTTTTAATTTTTAAAAAATTCCTTTTGGAAAACGATCCATCTGTTTATTGGAACAATCCTTTGCAAAGCCAAGGAGGTCACTTCAGGTCAAAACCCATATCTAAGTTGGTTTAAGCTTAGGGTAACCTAAATAGTGTGCCAAATTGGACTACTAGATATATAAAATGACATCATATAAATTTTTTCAAAACTCTTCTCAGATTCAGCATTCCTTGTGAAGGACTGGTTTTAAGGTTAAGCTCTGGGAGGGAAAACCTTTTGGAATGCAAAAGTGCATTTAACATTTGTTTATATTTCCACATCATTATGCTAGATTTAAGCTGTCAAACTAAGTTGATAACAAATGTTAAGTATAGAAATGTATACAGCAACCAGCCCACTGCCAAACCAGGCAAACAAAGAAGTCTTGTCAGAGGGCTACAAATTCCAAAGTTAAATGCAAGGTAATGTTTTCAGGGCAAGGTTTGCTTTTTATCTCTAATGGAATGATTTCTTTCAAATGGCTTGCGCTTGCCCAGCAGAGCAGGAGGATGCATTTTGCAGCGGGATTCTGCACAATGATTCACCTACAAAACTGGCTCACCAATGTGATTGTGGCACGGCTGCACTGAAAGTTATCTTGAGAAATAATACTTGGGCTGAAGCATACATTTTTTAAACAAATGCTTGACTTTCTACTGCTTAATGATGAGAAAATTATTTACATCTTTGTTTTCATTTCTTTGTTAAACAAATGAATTAAAATGAAAGACATATGTGAAACGATTTCCAGTTCATTAGAATTATATTTCTATCATTTACTTTAATAACCAATGAAAAAAATTACATTTATTAAAGAATATATTACATGACCAACATTCTAGAGGATACAAAAGTATGTCTATTTCCTCCACACAAAACATTTATAATTTGGTTTCAGTTATAATTCAACTAATAATGCAAAAAAATATGATAATATAAGAATTGTCACAAAAATGCAGTGCGTACTTGATGGAAGGGAACTTGTATTATCTTCTAGCATCCAATACCATTCTGTGGCAGTTGGCATGGAATTTGGAGGATGAGGGAAAAATGTCTATAATGAAAGAGACCCAGCCTTTAATCCTAGAACAGTTATTTGCTGCCTGATCAGGGAAATGATTAAACTTGTTTGTTTCTGTGCAAACTGAGGACAGCAACACTTATTCAACAGTTAATAAATGAAACAAATTATATGTATATATTCCATCCCTTCTGAAACATAAATAAGTGGTATTTTCCACTACCTACACCCATTTCAGCATGTCACATTAGGCTTCTAGTAAATAACAGTTGTTTGAATGAGAAGTACTATGGAGGAAATGATTTGAATTCTTGAAACAAAGGGAGATCCCAGAAAGAAAAACAAAAACCAACAGTTTTCAAAAAAAAAATTAGAACTATAAAACAACCTAAGAAAGATAAAAATAAAAATAAGTTCTGGATTTTTTTCTAATTTTCATCATTATAACAGTGAAAACAAGTGAAAAATATTAACATAGTACAAACAGTGGAAGTTAATAAATGTGTAAAGTTCCCCCCCAAAAGAAAAGGAGGATGAAAGTGAAAATAGGGGGCTTTAGTGACCTGTTGCCATTAAGTTTGAAACTATTAAATTCATTAACTCAACCTTATGCAGAATTTTCCAGGTTACACTCCCTGGCTTGTAGAAAATTTAACAATTATAGAAAAAAATATAAATAAAGATGATATACAAATAGATGTGAAATGCAATGAAAATAACAACACTATATAAATGACTAAACATGGGCAATTAACAATGATTCAAAATTCTATACTTTGAAAATTGCTTCTTGCTTTAAAAACACAACTCTTAAGCTTTTTTGTGAGAAACAATCGATTTGTGAGGAGCTAGAATGTGCTCTACAAATGTGTTAACAAAGCAACAATTTTATCTAGGAGTGGGTATTTGATCCTCACAAACTAGTCTTCGTGGTAAAACCAATATTTGCCAAACTTCCCCATTTTCTCCAAATAATTCTTTATCAATATGGTAGGAACAAAATCTTTCTCTAGTCTGGAGGCTCTGAACAGAAGAGTTCTCTTAATTTTGATGAGTAAAAAGATATACCTTTATTTTCACTAATGTCTAAATAAAAATCGGCATTTTTCTTCAATTACGAAGGTACATAATTCTGGTGGGCCATCTCTCAGATGGCAGTCAGTGATTCCTGCCTCCTGGTGTTTATGGTTATGTAAACCCTCCCATTTAGTATAGGCTGGATCTAGTGGTTTGTTTCTAACAAAGAGAAGACAGTAAAAGTAGTGGGATGTCACTTTTGAGGTTAGTCTTCAAAAAGACTGTGGCTTCCATCTTCAGCGTCCTCTCTCACTCTCTCACTGGCTTACTCTGAGGAAAGCCAGCTGCCTCGTTGTGAGCTGCTCAAAGGAGAAGCTCTTTTAACAAGGTACCGATGTCTCTGGCCAATCAGTGAGGGCCTCAGGCTTGCAAATAGCCTCACCAGGGAGCTTGCCCAAGAATCTTAACCTCAGTCAAGTCTTGAGATGATTTCAGCTCCAGTCGTTGTGAGAGATCGTGAGTCAGAGGCACTCAGCTAAGTTGTACCCCGATTTCTGAAACTGTGAGATAATAAATGTTTTTCCTTTAAGCTTTTAAGCTTTGGGGATATTTGGTATGCGGCAATACATAATTAAAACAGATTTTGGTACCTGAAAGTAGGATGCTGTCCTAAGAAGCACTTAAAATGTGGAAGTAGCTTTGGAACTAGGCAGTGGGCGGAGACCAGAAAAATGTTGAGGAGCATCATAGAGAATACTTAAATTGCCTTAAACAGACTGTTGGTAGAAATCTTAACTGTGAGGATGCTGCTGGTGAGGTTTCAAGAGGAAGAGGGAAACATGTAACTGAAAACTGGAAGAAGGGAGAATCTTTGTTACTTAGTGGCAGAATGCAGCAACAGTAAAACGTGCCTGATGAACTAGGCCATCTTGGTAAGGGGATTTCCAAGCAAAGTGTTGAAGGTGCAACTTTTTTTCTTGCAGTTTATAATAAAAATGTGAAAGGAAAGAGATAAATTGAAGCAAAAACTGTGTTTTTTTTTTTAAAGGTGCCAGGACTTTAGAAAATTCTCAGCCTCTCAAGATGGCAAACGATGTTAAAATCAAGAGATAGCTTCTGAGTAAAGATCAGATCCAGGACACTGCCAGGAAAACGCGGTCTAGAGATGAACCCTCTGGATATTGAGAAATCACCTTATGTCTAAACATTCTCTTCAATTCTGCCTCTAACTGAAACATGGGTCTTTCTTGAATATATGGTTATGTTGTAACTCTCTCAAGACATGGTTGTTTTCTCTTCCACACGCCTGGTACTGTTTGGCCTTAATGTCAAGTAGGTATCCTCATGCTTCTAGTCCATGCATCCTTCCAATTAAAGCCCTCGTTTTGATTACCAGGTCTTTAAACTCTACAGCTTACCATGCCACCCTGTGGCAGTTATCTACTGATCTCTGGTTATTCCTCTTCCTGCTTTGAAAATTTTTTTCCTGCTTTTTTTTCCTCCCCAAATTCCCCCAGTACGCAGTTGTATATTTTAGTTGTGAGTCCTTCTAGTTGTGGCATGTGGGACGCCGCCTCAACATGGCCTAATGAGCAGTGCCATGTCCACACCCAGGATACGAACCCTGGGTCGCTGAAGCAGAGCGTGCAAACTTAACCACTCAGCCACGGGGCTGGCACAAAATTTTTTTTTTTTGAGGAAGATTAGCCCTGAGCTAACATACACCGCCAATCTGCCTCTATTTTTGCTGAGGAAGATTGGCCTTGAGCTAACATCCCTGTCCATCTTCCTCTACTTTATATGTGGAACACCTCCACAGCATGGTTTGATAAATAGAATCCAAACCAGGGAACCCCAGGGCTTCTGAAGTGGAGTGTGTGAACTTAACTGCTGTGCCACCCGTCCAGCCCCTCGAAAATTTTTATATGAAATTTATCTCAATCATTCAATTCCAAGACTAGACCTTGCCATTCCTGATAACTGCAACAATCCCATGACCTCAGTTCAAGTGTTTCCTTCTCTTACCATCTTCCCATCCTTCCAATCTTATTCCTCAAATATCCCAATATTTCCTTGACCCCAGCTGGAATTACAATATGTTACTCCTGTCCCTAAAACAATTTTTACTATTCCTCTCTCAACTCATGTCCACCCTCCTCTTTCTATGTCATGTTCCTTCACTATAATAATTTCCTTGCGTATTTCCTTTCAAGGTTCTCAAGGGTCACGTGGAGCTAATGTGACATATTGCAAACTTGAGGGACTCCAAATGAACAGCTGCTTTTCCTCATGAGACATTTGTTGAGCCCCATGGAAACTACTTGCTATTTGGGGAACTAGTGAGCTAGCAAAAAGGCTTCTGAAAGATAGAGTTAAAAAACTCATTTTTGAAATGAAAACTAAAATAGAAGGAACACAAGAGCTAAACACAACAAATAATGCCTTAAGAGATATAGATGAAGAGGCAGACTTATGTGTGTAATATAGGAGAGAGCAAATATATATTTATGAAGTATTATAAATCTCTCATTCTCTATATCCTGAGAACCAAGATAGTCTGTATGGAGGAAAGGAGATACAAGTGTAATAAGCACTGAGCAAAAACCCTGGGTGTATCCCCACTTTACCCACTGAAAAGGTCTACAAACAATGACCATCCTTAGACACAAGCTGTTGTCTTGAAATTCCCTTTCCCATTAAAGGAAGTCAGGGCTTGTGGGAAAAACTGCTGATTCTAGTTCTAGGGCAGGGAGTGTACAAGATGAGGCTGGAACATCTCAGCATGCCAGATAACAAGGAAGTTGTCAAAGATTACTAGGGTAATGTCAAAAGGTTTTAGGGGTCAATTTGGAGAGAATCTATTGGCCAAAGGTGAGTCAATTTAATCTTCAATAAGGACAAGACTTACAATGGATTGATACTCATCAAATATGCTTAAATTCATGAATTCATAATATATTTTAAAACCCTGGTTGGTCATCCTCTGCTAATGACTGTGCATCAATTCATTATCTTAAAAACTGGTTAGATAAAAGGAAAGGATGTAGTATTTATCCCGTTTTCCCATATGAACTATACCACTGTATGGTCAAATGATAGGTGATGGTAAATCTCTCTTTCTAAAATTATTCCAGCCAGTAAGTTAAAATTCTAATTCTAGTTAGCATGTTACCATTTTTGAAACTCCTAGCGAATTAATGGATCTAGGCAGCTGACATCAATAAAGAGTGAAAAACAGACATTATGTGCCTTCTGTTTGCAAACTATAGATTTACCAATTTAATATAATCTGCGTTTGATCAGTCCATTGGATTTACCTGCCAGTTTACAGAAAATACAGAATTCAGAAGGACATATTGAACCACACGTGGGAGAGTCTACATGTCAAGTATCCTGGGTTCCTCAACCGATAACTTGTAAGAAAAATAAATGGATGAAAGGGAAATCTGTAGGTTAATTGAGCCTAACAGACACATTATATTAAAAAAATGCATAACATTAAGCTAAAGTGTCTAAAGATGCATATTTGCAGGGTACATTTGTAAAGAAAAGGTGGGAAGATTATTATAAAAACCAAAATAGTGGTTATTTTTGGCTGGAATGAGGGATTTGTGACTTGGATGGGGCACACATGAAGAGGCTTTTAAGGTGGCTGGCAACGTGCTATTTCTTGACATGCACTACAAGAGTGTTCCCGTATAATTATTCCCTAAGCTATACATTTGTTTGTTTTGGTTTTCTGTATCAGCTTTTTATTTCACAAGAACAAGTTAAAAATACTATTCCAGTACTCTTAATCAAACTACTGAAAAACAAGCAGAAACTCACTTTGCAAGAACACTCTCATTGCCATAATATTAAAAACACAAATGTGACTATAAACACAATTGCCAAAATACTCTTTTTTTTAACATAAAAAAATGTTTCTCAGAGTAAACAGTTATACCAAGTCTGATTTTTATCAGTGAAAAATGCAAGCAGGAGGTTTCCACTTACCATCCTTTTTCTCTTTGTTCTTCTTTTTACCATAATAGTGAGCTCTTAGAAGACACTTGAAACTACAGATCACATTTGAAGAAATAGCATTCGAGAAGATATAAGGCAGAGACAATGTAGGGCTAGAGGCAGCCTAGCATGCATAGAAAACCTGTAATCATTCTCAGCAGATAACTGATTATTTGGCTGGAATATGTTTAAAGGAGAAGCTTTGCTCCAAAGATGGATAAGTGAAGGTGGGATTCAAGCATGATAAAGAACAGTAAGTGGCAGAGGAGCAGAAACAACTATAAAGCCTTTACGATTTCTTTAATATTGCCAGGAAGCACATAAAAGGTTTCCAGAGCTGACTAGATACTATCAAAAAAATAATTGTGTCTTTCTTGCTGTGAATTACAAGTCTTTTATACATGGAAAAATTTTTGGTGGACGTTACAAGGCAGGAAAATGAAATTGATTTCAATTTCAAATGCTCTGTGACACTGTGCAGTTTTTCCAATTACAAAGATGTGGCTCATAATTTTAAGGCGTCAGCAAAACATATCATACTTGTATAAGAAAATGTTGACTATTCTGTTCAAATAGTACCCTTAATGAGTGTTAAAATCTTTATAGAAACTGTATTAAGACAAACAAAATTCAGTTACTAAAGTAACATAAGGTTGCTTTTTTATTTGGTAAATTTCCCACAGGAAAATTTTAAATCTAGAACTTAGTGAGGCTTTTAAAGAAGTATTCTTTATAAAATTCATTTCAAAATTATTGCATGGAGTAGTGAAACTGTACTGATTTGGAAGACAGAAGACCTGGGGTAGAATTCTAATTCCGTCAATTACAAACTATGTGACCTTGGGCAACTCATTCAACTTGTCTGAATCTCAGATCACTTTCTACAAAATGAGAAGGTTGAACTACACAGATCCTAAGGTCCTTTCCAGCATCAGTATTCTAAAGTTAATCAATACTGATTTATTTTCAATTTTTTGGGGGGGTGAAATAAATTCTGTAAAGAGTGAATGAGAAAGAGTTATAATGCCTGTATTAGTTATCTATCACTGTGTAATAAATCACCCCAAAACTTAGCTTAATAAAACAAAATTTATCTTCCACCATTTCTGAGGGTCAGGAGTCTGGAAGTGGTATAGCTGACTAGTTCTGATTAGGATCTCTCAAGATGTTGTGGTCAAGATGTTGGCTGGGGCTGCAGTCATCAGAGTGCTTGGCTGGTCTTGGATGATCCACTTCTAAGTTCACCTACATGGCTGTTGGCAGCCCTGAATTCCTCACTAGCTGTTGACCAAAGACTGTGGCTCCTTACCTCATGGGGCTCTCTGCAGGGCTGCTTGAAGCATGGCAACCAGCTTGCCCCAAAGTGAGTGACCCAAAGACAGAGAGAGTGTGTATACATGAGAAAGTACCCAAGACTGAAGACACAGTCTTATAAGCTAATATACCACCACTTCTGTCATATGCTATTGGCCACATGGTCCATCCGTGATACAATGTGGGAGGGTATGAATTCTGCAGTGTTGATCACTGGAGGTAATCTTGGAGGCTGGCTACCAAGTGGCAACACTAAACATATAAAGGCCCAGATTCCTCTCCTCCAGCCTTTCCTGTGCCCAGTTAGACAAACCTTATACAGTGAGTGATGTGGGCGTTGTTATGGACATTGTTGAAACATAGGGTTCTTATCTATATTCCTAACCATTGATATAGGAAAACTTCTTTATTTTTAAAAGTATCCTATCTCCTTCTTCAGCAAACAGCTTTACCTGTAAATTTATGAAATATGGTTAGGCAATGTATCTTCAATTTCTTTCTTATATAGATTTTTATTTCACTAAAGCTTCATATTCTCTCTTTATAAATTTCCCTCAGAAAGCCTACTTCCTGCATAGTTTAATTTTATCCATGGTCTTAAATATATCCCTTCTTCCATGATTATACCTCATCAATTAACCCTTCTTTGGTTCACATTCTCCATTTGCTCTCATCACTTAGTTTTATTTCCATGACTTTCTATTTACCTTACAGCTCTCTAATTCACTTCTAAACTTCCAGTAAGAATAGTCTACACTTTTTTCCTCATTGCCTCAACACTTTAAACTTTTGCAGCCTAACTTTCCCAATCGTTGTTCTGAAATGATCAATCTCCCTATTTGCCTGATCTAATGGCTATTCAAATCTTCTCAGCCTCTGAAATATTTAGCAGTGCCAACTTCACTTTTCTTTTGAAAACTTCCTCTCTTCCCATTATTATGTATTCTTTCTTCTCTTTACCCTAGATTTTTAATACCCCTAGGCTCTCTGCCTTTAGATGTCTTTATTTCTCCATTCTCTCATCTTATCTTTATAGATGATTATAATTAAGACCAATGCTTACTTTTCACCCTTTTCAGATACTAAAATTCTGCTTAATTTACTAAAGAATTTCTCTATCTGATTTACAACTAATATCCCAAATTCAACACAGATTCAAAATACATTCCTATCTCCATTTGGCAGATGCAGAGAGTGGCTTTTATTTCTGTTAATAATATTACCATTTCTCCAACTATACAAACTTGGGATCTTAAAGTACATATGTAGGTATGCATGTATCTATCTATCTACCAATCAATCTATCATCCACCTATATCTATCTCTATGTATGTATCTTTATCTACCTATGTATCTATTTATTAGTTATCTATCTTCCCCCCATGGCTTGTCAATTTCCATTGTGTGGTGTTTAATATTTTGATATATGTACTTGAATTAATCTCATCCCATTCTTTTTCTGTAGTTCTTGATTTGGACTCAGCCCTCCAATACTATCCTGCCCATTGGGACCTTCCCTCCATGGTCTTCAAGTTCTTTCTCTCCATCCTTCTCTTCAGAGTGTTTGCTATTTACAACCTTTAATCTTAGATTAAGAACAAAAATCTTGACACATCAATGAAGTCCTTCAAAATCTTGGGTGTTCCATCACTTAAATTTCATCTCAAGCTACTCTTTGCTCTTCTCTTTGCTAAGAGGGGAAATAAGTAGTTACAAAGCAGACTCTGATTCTAGACTTGGATTCAAACCTGGTTCTGAAACTCAGTAGTGACTTTGAGCAAGTTTAAACTTTCTGCTCCTCAGCTTTGTAATAGGTAAACAATCATCTGATAACAACAATAGCTACCTACTGAATTAGTGTGTTAACAGTTCTTGGGAAATAAGAGCTATGGTACTTATTACTGCTCGAACATATGCCTGAAATCTTATATTTTAGTTTCTATTCTTTTCTTTCTTTTTTTCTCCTCTTTTCTTATCTTCTAGTAGTTCATCAAATTTCTTTTTTTTTTTTTTAAAGATTTTATTTTTTCCTTTTTTTCCCCAAAGCCCCCCGGTACATAGTTGTATATTTTAGTTGTGGATCCTTCTAGTTGTGGCATGTGGGACGCTGCCTCAGCGTGGTTTGATGAGCAGTGCCATGTCTGTGCCCAGGATTCGAACCAACAAAACACTGGGCCGCCTGCAGCGGAGTGCACGAACTTAACCACTCGGCCACGGGGCCAGCCCCCATCAAATTTCTTTAACTCCTTTTACCATCTTTTTCTTCATATGGTTTTGAAGTTATCCATGTTATTTTTATTTATTTATTGGTTACGCTTATTTTTATTCAAGTATTGACTACTTTTTTAAAAATTTTATTTTTATTATTTTTATTATTTTTCCTTTTTCTCCCCAACGCCCCCCGGTACATAGTTGTATATTCTTAGTTGTGAGTCCTTCCAGTTGTGGCATGTGGGACACCGCCTCAGCGTGGCTTGATAAGTGGTGCCATGACCGCGCCCGGGATTCGAACCGCCGAAACACTGGGCTGCCTGCAGCCGAGCGCTGGAACTTAACAACTTGGCCACAGGGCCGGCCCCAAGTATTGACTGCTTTTTAAAGATGCATATTTGACTTAATAAAGTCTTAAGTCACTAATATCTCTAATCTCCTTCTGAAAATGAGAAGGATCTTTGAAGTTTTTAGCTCTGATCACAACTCATTTTTCATATTACTGTTATAAAGCATGTTAGCACTACTCTGGTTTTACAACCAAAATGATTTGTTGTTGTTGCTATAATTATTACTTGAAATGTTTATTTGGAAATATCAATATTTACTCACTTAATTTCTTACAATTAATTCCTCCTTGCTGTCTAGTCTTTCAGTTTTCTTCTAAGTAAAGACTATATATTTTTTGTAGTTCTTTCTGCAAATGACTAAGTGGTAAACTTTGTCTTGCCTAAAAATAGCATTTATTCTACGCTTACTCTTGAATAATAGTTATCCTGGGTAGGGAATTCTAGGTTTATGGGTTTTTTCCCCCAGTCAGTAGGTTGAAGATATTATTCCACTGTTTTCTGATATGTATTGTTGCTAATGAGAAAGATATTGAATGGATTTAATTGTCAGTCCCTCATGGATAATTTATCTTTTTTTGGGAGGGAGGGAGTAATTTGTAAGTTTTTATTTTCATTTTTGCTTATTCATGCAAATCCATGATCTGCTCTGTTGTTTTTGTTTTACTTTAAATTTTTTTCTAGGACTCAGTGAGTATCTTTGTCTGAGGACCCATGTGCTTCTTTAACTTTGAAAAATTGTCAACTACAATCTTTTTGAAATTTCCTTTCAGACGTCTCTTCCAGCTCCTTTGGTTGTATGGTTTACACTCTCATTCTATCCTCAATGCCTTTTGATTTCTCTTTTATGTATTTTTTGGCTCTATAGTTTGTGCAATAAGCGAGGAAAATAATTTCAATTTACCTCTTCACTTATCTCTAATATGCTGTTTAATATATTCATAAAGTTTTTATTTTAATTACCATATTTGTCATGTCTAGAAGTTTGACTTGTTTTTAAAATCTACTTATTCATGTTTCATGCTCTCTTATCTATCACTTTGGTTTTATTATTTAATTTTTATATTTCTATATAGTTTCTCTCTGTATGTCTTTCTGGTAATTTCTTCTCTTTTAATCTCTATCATGATTTTAGATCAAATTATATTCTTTTGATTATTCCATTAACTCCAGTCCTAGGGATGCTCTGGTTTTTAAGGACTTCAGATTCTCTCTCATGGTGTTTCATTTCATTGTGTGATTTTTATTTTATTTTATTTTATTTTTTGCTGAGGAATATTTGCCCTGAGCTAACATCTGCTGCCAATCTTTCTCTTTTTATATGTAAGCTGCAACCACAGCCTGGCCACTGACAGATGAGTCATGTAGGTCAGCATACAGGAAACGAACCCAGGCTGCCAAAGCAGAGCACAGTGAACTTAACCACTAGGCCACCAGAGTTGATTTGTGCTTTTTAAGTGGTGAAATTTTTTATGAAACTTTTTTTTTTTTTGGCGAGAAACATTGGCCCTGAGCTAACATCTGTTGCCAGTCTTCCTCTTTTTTTTCCCCAAAGCCCCAGTACATATTTGTATATCCTAGTTGTAAGTCATTCTCGTTCTTCTATGTGAGATGCTGTCACAGCATGGCTTGGTCAGTGGTGCACAGTTCCGCACCCAGGATCCAAACTGGCGAACCCCAGGCTGCTGAAGTGGAGCATGTGAACTTAACCACTCAGCTATGGAGCTGGCCCCTAGGGGTAAATTCTTTTAAATCAGTGTCTTATGTGTTCTTAATTAGGGAAGTTTTGCTACTGAGTTGTTTTTTAAAATACGTATATATGTAAATGATTTTATGGTAATTTCTCAGCTTGTTATTCCTATCCTATGTAATGTAAATTTGTAGTCTGTACCAAACACACACACACACATGCACTCACACACGTACACATATCCTGTGACTGTTTACTTGACCATTATATTCTCAGCAGTACAGATTCTAATGCATAGTATATATTTTTTGGTAAATATCTGTTTCATGAAAGGATACATGGGTGTTCTATGATTCCCTAAATAAATAATCTGCTGTAGCAATGTCTGAACTATCTTCTCTTCTAAAAAATGTTCCAGGGCGCTGGCCCAGTGGCCCAGTGGTTAAGTGTGCATGTTCTGCCTCAGGCGGCCCAGGGTTCACTGGTTCGGATCCCAGGTGTGGCCATGGCACCACGTGGTAAGCCATGCTGTGGTAGACGTCCCACATATAAAGTAGAGGAAGACGGGCACGGATGTTAGCTCAGGGCAAGCCTTCCTCAGCAAAAATAGGAGGATTGACAGCAGTTAGCTCAGGGCTAATCTTCCTCAAAAAAAAAAAAAAAAGTTCCATGTTTTGCAATCTCATGTCTTACTCAAGTTGTTCATTCCCTCCATCTTGGCTACCTAAAATCTCATCTTTTAAGTGTTCTCTCCAATGACATTTTCTTTGAAGGCATTGTTAAATTTAAATATAAGATTTCAAATAAAGTAAATATTCTTAGTAATGTAAATTTCCTTCAGGAATGTACTGATTTTTCATTTTGACATACTCAGTGCTGTAAACTAAAGGTTTGTGTCTCCCCCCAAATTTTTAAGTTGAAATCCTAACCCCCACTGTGATGGTATCAGGAGGTGGGGGGCCTTGGTAGATAATTAGGTCATGAGTGCAAAGCCCTCATGAATGGAATTAATAGCTTTGTAAAAGATATCTGAAGCACTCCTCACTTCTTTGCCATGTGAGAACACAATGAGAAGATGGAGAGAACAAGAGAAAGAATGAGAAGCTGACTATGAACCAGGAAGCTTGCTCTCACCATACACTGAATCTGCTGGTGCCTCAATATTGGACAACTCAAACTTTGGAACTATAAGGAATAAATTCCCAGGCACCAGCCCATTGGCATAGTGCTTAAGTTCACACACTACACTTCAGCAGCCCTGGGTTTGTGGGTTTGGATCCCTGGCATGGACCTAAATACCACTCATGAAGCCATGCTGTGGGGGTGTCCCACATACAAAATAGAGGAAGATTGGCACAGATGTTAGCTCAGCAACAATCTTCCTCACCAGACAAAAAAGAAAGAAAAAAATTTCTGCTGGTTATAAACCACCCAGTCTATGGCATTTTGTCATAGCAGCCTGAATAGACTAAGATACTTAGATTTTAATTATTCCCTACCCTCTGAATTTTACTAGAATTTTTGGGATATAGTTAGTCAAAAGTCTCTTACTCTGACACCATGACTTACTTATCTTAGATATGTCACAGAAACTTCCATGCAGAGGTTCAACTTGTTAACCAAGGGAAGAATTCAGCCAACATATATATTTGGTTGGCACTCACAATTCAAAAGATAATAGTAATTTGTTGTCCACATTTAAAAATAAATACACTGGAGATAGTAATATGTATTATTTTGGGGGGTATGAAAAAAATCAGATAATATGGCAATAATTGGCCTGCATTTCTTCCTTTTGACCCTAGGTTAAAACTGAGTTGCAGCTGCACTGTTTAGACAGTTTATGTTCTATCAAATATGCCAAATTGTCTACATTTTTGTCTTGGATTTTGTCAGTTTCACTCAGTTATATTCCTGCCTAGCTCCTGTAAATATTTAAAGTTTTAGCATATGGATGTGAAACATTCTTCATAGCTCAGTGTTGCCAATTATTATTGCCTTAGGCCACAGGATAAATTTTTTATGTACTGCTATCCATTTGAACTTAGTTCATTAGAAATACAAGAATTAAAAAACATTAAGTTATAAATATAATGATCTATATTTTAACTGAATTATATTGCTAACCTTTACTTGTTTCTATTTTTTCTTCTATGAAAAGATGCTGTTATTATTATAGAAACACGTGATTTTAGATATATATTCAAGTTAACTATAATACAAAATTTGCCTAAATCTGTCTTGGCTATTACTTGATGTATTTGTTAACTCAGTAAATATCTATGTAGTACAACCAAATATGATGAATTTCATAAGAAGAGGTGGGAATTGTGGCAAAAATAAATGATAATCAACTGATAAGATTATTGCAGTCTATTAAAAACTGACAAAATAATGAACCTGAAACGTTGCTACAGTAGTTATCTAAATAATGGCCTTGTGCCAGCTTTGTAGCAAGATAGCATTTAAATTCTAAATAAGTAGTCTGATTACTAGTTTTGTTTGTTTTAAGGAAAAAGAGCCCAATTAGTTTTAAAGTAAATTTAAACTTATTAATGTTTATATTCATTATGTCTGCCATTTGTTAAAAAGCAACGTTATATAAATTAATGTATAAGATATTAGAAAGTGATATATATTATTTTTCTTAGTAAGTTTCTAATTTCTGAGTTGCATGAGACTATAGTGTTTATAAAGGCTGGATCATAGAAGTGTTGCTGAGACTCAGATCTGTGGGAGAGCTTTAAATGGATATGTGAGCCATCAAGAATAATAACAAATGAAATCTTAAAACCCCAGTCTCAGGACCTCTATAGTTATATTTCCCAATTATCTGGAGATGGTTTCCTTAGGACAGCACCACAGGGAGTTCTTCATCTACCATGCAAACTTTGATACAGGACGAGATTATAGACACTACTGAAAGAACATAATCAATATTCAGGCAGAACATAGATTTTTTAAAAAAATATATGATCTCTGTTCATGCTACACTCTCTGGAGGGCTCTATAAAAGAAGGAACAAAGAATATAGTCCTTAGCATTCAAAAACAGAGTTTGTTTTATGTAGTCTAACCCCGTCTGAGTACATTTGTGCTTTGCAAAGGTAGATCATCCAAAAGGGACAGGAAGACAGTGAATGTGCCGTTATGATTGCCCCCTGGTTAGATCATGATTATACTCAACAAGGATCTGCTCCCAGCGCCATTTTGCCATCCAGCTCTTTCTTTTCTACAGCAGAATACTTCTTAGATAAGTGGAAGCAATAAACATAAGAATAAGGCTAATATTTCTCTTCCCTGAAACAGATGCAAAAGAGTTGTGTGAAAATGCTTCCATATAGTAGTCCTTAGAGATCCTGTTTGCCAATTACTCTTCAAATAGTCTCACTGCTCAATTGATTGTATCCATTTAACTATTTTAGAACAAGAAAAAAAAGAACCCACGTGGACCTACATTTCTTGAGATCGTTATCAGGTTTGGAAATAATCAAAAAGTCCCACACTTTTCTTTTTCTTTTCCTCAAGCCTTGAAAAACTTCCAACTCAAGCAACTTGGAGTTAAAAAAGCTCTCTGTTGCTTTGCTATCTACCATCTTTATTCTATTTTAAAGTAACCTGGTTCTCAGCACTGACTGATATTGATACAGGAAAATTAGACATAATTAGAGAAAGTTGTTTTATGTACATAAGTGCTTTCTGAATGAACGGAGTTTAGCAAAATAAGTTAAGCATAGTTTATCAAGTTCAAACCATACACTGCTTTATTTTAAACTGACTGAAAATAACTGTTCTTTTGCTTTTTACTCATTACCTACTAAATACTACAAAAGTCTGCTAGTCCAAATAAAAATATTTTTTTCTAAAATAGAAATACAAAAAATTAATAGTTTAAAGCTCTTCATTTTATATTTTATTTAGTAATTATGTTAAATATGAAATTGCATATCGTAAAATACAACATATTTAGTTGTGCATTTTCTCCTGCAAACACAAAATAGAGAATTTTAACACTGAAGAAATATTCACGGAATATCTATAACGCTTTAAAATTTTGCTGGTAACCAAAGAAAGAAATTACTCTGGATTGATATGATTCCTCATCAAGGATTTTTGGGGTTTTTAATAAGGTGCCCTGTTAACTTTACATTTGGTGACATCTCCATACTCAAAATCGACATCATGCCATGTCAAATATTTATATGTTGGGGAGAGTGAACTGAAACCATGTCAAGGATTCGCTATTGTGTGTTAATCTTCAGAGTACTGACATCAGCATATAGCTTCATGTAATGTATGAATTTGAAAGAAGATGAACATTCCTAATCCTATAAATATGGGTCTATCATCATTTTTTTCAAGTCAATTTACCATATTAAAGGGAGAGATCAAGGCAAAATGTTTACATGTAATATAATAGCAAATACTATACTTTTCTACTTATGTTAAAGTACTTATGTACCAAGGAGGTATAGGCTGTATATCTAAAGGACATTTCAAGTAAATCTGAAAGACAATTTCAGAGTCCAAAAAGAGTTTTTTGAAGGAGTTCTAAAACTACCTGGAAGATATAATACTATTAGAATTAGTAGCTTTAGCTCCCTGTGTTCCACCATGCATGACAGTATTGGGAACAAGGCAAAAGCTCTCATTTCACTCACTATTCTGTAGCATAATCACATAAATTCACAATAATGGAAATGGAAGGGAGATGCGACAACAGATATTATAGGAAATGTTTGTTTTGGGACATCTAAGGAGAGGCAGCCTAGTATAAAGGTTAAGACCTCGGACTTTGGAACCAGACGGCCAGTGGCCAAAACTGCTACTCACTGGCTATGTGGACTGGGGTGAGTTACAGTACCTCTTCATGTCTTGGTTTCCCATCTGTAAAAATTGGATAATAGTGACATGTATCTGATTGGTTAAATGATTTTATACATATAAAGTGCTTAGGATTGTGTACAGACTGTGTAAGTGTTTAGTAGGTAAAACAAATAAATAAATGCAGGATACAGATTTGCATATATACAATTTATATGTAAATATATACAATTTATTTTTATTATTTGTTGTTTTATTTATTCCTATTATTTTATATATAATTTAACAAGCTACTATTAAATGCAAACTATTTTTCTCATGATAGAAAAAAATAATAGAAACAATCTTTCCATGTGAAGGTCAAATTCAGTGGTGTATTAGTTTTCTTCACTAGTGAAATAAGAATGGGGAAAATCAAATTTATAGTGAAAATAGTATAAATTGGTAAATTCTACATACAAAAGAGTAATTACATTGATTGAACATCTGGAATATAGTGGGATTCGTAGTTCCATATCCTTTCATGAATTTAACCAGGGGATTTATTAAAAGAGTGAAAGGAGAATTATGCATATAGCACCTAGTGGAGTAACTTGTTAATACTATATGTTGCACTAGATGGAAAAATGAGAGCCAACGGCTCTCATTCCTAGGAAAGATGAATTCGTTACATATATGAAACAGCAATCAGGCAATTAGGGGTTTCTTAACTAGAACAAACTCCAGTTAAGAGATAGTGACTCCCTTGTTCTAGTAGACATTCAAGCAGAAGTTGGAGCACTTTTGCTAGATAATATTGTAGAGGGAAATTCAAATTTTGTATGGAGTGCTGGAATAGATGATTTTTTAATGTTTTTCCTAAGCCAGGATTCCAAGAACTGCATGAAGATGGAAAAAGAATTATCAAAATAAAATAAAAAGGTAGAGGGTTATTATATAATGCGCATAGTTAAAAGAATTCCAAAGAAGGGACTCGAAGGAAAAGTGAATTTTCTGACTTTCTGTCATAATTAGCTTCTATTATGTACTTGTGATACATCAACATATTTGATAAAAACATATCAACTACAAATGCATATGAATAGTTAATATGTTAATTTCTCAATTTAAAATATTGCTTGAATGTGAACGGGATTAAAGAATTGAGGGGCTACTGAACTGTGAAAAGAACTATTCTTGGATATAAGGAAGGACATGTACCAACACATGTGAGTGGTACCCTCTAGTGGCTACAACATACAGTGTCCTTTAAAGAGAGTTAAAATATGCAATGAACATTTTTTTGTCACTCTGTATCTTCTAGGGACTTGAGATGTTAAATTTTAAAACCATATGTTAGATTATTAAGAACAAAACTCTGGAATTGCATATGAGTTGTACACATTCCAACCAGCAGGGAGTGATGGGACGTCCCAACATGCACCATGGTCCCTGGAGTTCCAAGGCATAGTTTCTGTGGTCGACAATCAAACAATATGTTAACAAACATGGAACACTCAAAAGTAGGAGTGAAAATACCATGGTAAAACGTCATCTCAAATAAAAGTAATAGTGTACACTGGTAAAACTGGTATTAGATAGTTATAGAGCATTTCCCATGCATCATCACATCTGATCCTAAGAGCATTTGATCCTGTCCCTGGTACATTTGACAGAGCTGAATCCTCATCTTACAGAAGGTAAACTAAGAATAAGCGAAGTTAGATTCAAGATCAACCACTTACTACATAACATAAATAGATCTAAAATCTAGGTGTTTTGGACCCTGGTTCACATTTTTTCCTCCCATTTTGCAACATGGTCTTTCTTCTTAAACGAGTCTATTATAATGAATTTACACAGTCATCGTGCTGCATACTCTTTGAGTTAGAAATAATCATAGAAATCATGGGTATAAACATACATATATACCCAAAATAAAACTATGAACTATATTATTATGTAAGTTGGAGACTGTGTACACATTAAACTAATGTTTAGTAGAGAAAATGAGAAAATAACATTTGACTTGGAGATAATTGATAATGAACTCTTTTGTCAAATATCACAATACTGAAGCATATGATAAAAGTATTTCTTACAAAAATGTGGATCTTATCCAGACTTTTAAAAATATCACATTTTCTGTAAAAGGCATATAGTATATATGTATTATTCATGGTAATCCCCAAATATAAATTCTGGAACTTAAAAAATATAAAAATAGCATCTGAACAGACTACATAGACACATAAAAATCATGGAATTTTACATAAGAATCACTCATTTCGACAAGAATATTTTCTAAGGGAGAGATGCTTGCAAACTCTAACCTATGTTATAAAGTTGTTCCAAAATTTTTAATGAATACATTTAAAATAGCGAGAAAAAAAAGGTAGGCTGAGAGACCACTCTACTGGCAATTTAGAAAAGATTAAATAAGCACTGTTTTTGCTGTGCCTACAATAGGGCAAATGGAGAGCAATGCCCATCAGTAATTCCCTATGGAGCTGTATAATTTTGATGGAATGTGTTCAATAACCACATAATTCTTTTTTGATCTGGTATAAAATGAAACATCACCAGTAAAATTAAACCTAAACTTAGATGAAGTGACTAATGGCAGACAAAAATAAAACCCACAGTGCCTAAATTAATCTCAATGCAATTTTGCAAAAATATTCATATCACTAAAGGTGATAGTCCATTTTAAAGAGGGACTGGCCCCATGGCCGAGTGGTTAAGTTGGTGAGCTCCCCTTCCACGGCCCAGGATTTTGCTGGTTCGGATCCTGGGCACGGACGTGGCACCGCTCATTAGGCCATGTTGAGGCGGCATCCCACATGCCACAACTAGAAGGACCCACAACTAAAATATACAACTATGTACTGGGGGGATTTGGGGAGAAAAAGCAGGAAAAAATACAAAGAAGATTGGCAACAGTTGTTAGCTCAGGTGCCAATCTTTAAAAAAATAAATAAATAAAGGCACCGGAGTGCTTAAACTATTTAAAAGATGGCCAAAACTGAAAGTTAGAGTTTATTTCTTTAATTCAAAATGACTACAGGAAAAGTTTCACTGTGAAAATTAATACATTATGGAGAAAACTACTCAGGATCAAAGGCTCAGATTATGATGACTTTTAATGATGTATTTCCCTGTTTAAAAGTTTACATACATTATAGAAAAGTTAGAACATGGACATAAGGAAGAAAATAATGTCAGTAATATGCTCATAAAAGTGTTACACAGTTGATATCAAGTGCAAGTTTAAAGTGGAAATTAATTATTAATTATTGATACATTTCATACATGTTATTAAAACCATCATGTAAATAATCATTCTTTAAGGAATATTTATTTTCAAGAAGCTTTTCATTATTTAATATTAACTTTCAGTTAAGTTACTTTACCATTATACGGTATAGTAGTGAGAAACTGAGAGCTATCTCAAATTTTTCCTGGAAAAGTGTCTTTCCAGCCATTCACATGAAAAAGCATTTTGCTGCATGTTCATAATTTGTATGAATCAGGTACCTGAAGTTGAAGTATACTAACATCCACTCTGTAAAAGTCAAAAAGATAAAATTACATTATACTCTGTCAATTAAAAATATTAGAATATTTCTCAGTTTCTAATAGTTTCTCAAAATTTAAAACATTGCCTCAAATTATATGGATTTAAGCTAAAGTTTAATGACTAAGCATAAAAACATATAAAAATGGAAAAAGTGTGAAAAATATTTGCATAAAGTATTATTGCTATTAATGCCTATTAAAATATGTTTGATCCTTCAATGAAATGAGTAAGGACTATGTAAACGTTAGGAAAGGTCATGGCTACTCTAATTCATACCGCCTTCATGTTTTCAAGGTGGTTTATTAAAAAGCTTTAGATGAAACATTCTCTGACCCAAATAAGGACAATTTCTTCCCAGTTGGTTAGAGCAATTAAGGATCTATGTTTATTTAAATATTCAACTTTTTCTTAACCTTTTCCAAAGTGTTGACCATGAACCCGTAGTTTACTTTGAGATGTATTTTAGTATACCACCTCCAAAGAACAAGGCTTTCCGATATGGCAAATCAAATCAGGGGCCACAGTTTAGTGCATGTATCTAAATATGAGAGTTGAAGAGATATACATCATCTTATGTGAATACATTTTACAAACAGGACAAGCAAAGATTTTTTTAACAGAAATCAACTAGAGAGCCCCAGAAGCCTTTCACCAAAAACCCAAACACCTTTGATAAGTGGATGCCCCCATTACTCTGTAATATGGCTGTTAAAGTACACATTTTTGCTGATAGGAGTTTTTATTTTTGCTTCCCTTAATTTGTATGCCTTTGAAATGCGGCTGCTGCAGATATTGGTCTAAGCTTCTCCAGCCCTCCCTCTCCATGCTAAGAGGCTGCCATTGCGTTAATACAATAGGTCAATCATGTGGTGGGCATCATGTCTTTTAAAAAAATTCCCACACTCAGATGGCTGTCAGTGGTGGTGCCTGTGAACCGTTATGCAAAGTTCCCAAAACACTTTGTAAACTCAAATCTTTGAGCACAATAGTAAAGTTCAGTGCTGGAAAGAGATAGTGTACTGAATACACAATACTGAGCTTTGTCTGATTGGGGCTTCTGTTAAGGAGAAGGCTACTTAATCTCCCCATTTGCCCTGGGGATTCTCACTGTTTTAACGTGTCCTTTTTGAGAGGCTGTGAACTGTAGAATATAGGCTGGTAACAACTTTCTTTGGGGCTTTCCTTGGAAAAGCCCAAAGCTGCCAACACAAGAAAGCTGACACAGTGATGCTAACAAACACAAAGGAGACCTTTAGCTGTTTGTGCAAACTGCCTGGCTAAAGTTTCATGTCATGCCTTGATGAAGGATCTAATTCTTTGGCTCATTTCATAGGAATCTAGCTTTTGTGACAGTGTGGAAAAGATGGCTTCTTCAGAGTTGGGAAAGAATGGAAAATTTTGATGTGACATCAAGAAAATTTGTGATACATAAAACAAGATAAAGGATTAAATTACTATATGACTATTAACAATGACATTTAATACTATATTAATAATTACCTATATTGATCATCTATTCAAGTTAAGAATATTTTTATGGTGTATTAATATCAATTTCTTAAATGGGAAATTTTGGTGAAATGGCAATTTTATTTTTCTATTACTGTTTAATATTATAGATAAACAAAGAAAGCATTATATAGAAAGCTAACTAAAATGTGACTTTTAAAATTCAAAAGCTTTTAGTAATTGCATTTAAAATATTATTCTACCTTTGGAAAATGACTTATCTCATTTAAGAATATACCTAAGATGCCAAAAAGAAATTCTACAGCCAGGAGAGCTAATTGTCCGAATCATTCAAATAGCATTCCTACTCGAAGCCTGACTAAATTTACATGAGCTAATCCATCAATATACTGGAATTTTGCCATCCAGAAAAGTCACATATTGTCTATAGGAGATCTTTTCTACTTATGCATTTATAATGCTCATTAAAGTCTATGCAGGTCATATGCATGTGTGAATGCAGGGTAGACACTTTAGGAGTAAAGAAGCTAAGGATGTATTTTTTTTTTTTTTTATGAGAAAGATTGGCCCTGAGCTAACTAACATCTGTGCCAATCTTCCTCTATTTTATGTGGGATGCCACCACAGCATGGCTTGACAAGCGGTGCTAGCTCCACGCCTGGGATCCGAATCTGCAAATCCTGGGTCACAGAAGTGGAGCACGTGAACTTGACCACTATGCTACAGGGCTGGCCGCAAAGATGTAGTTTTACAAGCATAACATCTAATGAATTTCATAATATTGGATGCATTATAAGTTCACTATATGATAATCACCAAGTTGATGATGATGAATTTTCTTAAAATGAAGAGAATAAATATCTAACAGAATTTTGGATTAATGAAGTGAGACGGACAAAACCCCATGTAGAAATGTACATAGTGGATGAAAGAAAAGGGTCCTCAGCCTCACAATGTGATTCTAAATCCCAAATCCCAAGTCCCAACTCACAGTTAGTTGTCTTCTTGCCTGGCCTAACCAATGCTCCCCTCCGATCCCTCCCCACCTCTATCCCTCTTTGCCCACTGTACACTGAAGTGTATGATTTGGATAGAGGCATGGTGATCTTATTTTAGCTCTCTGGTAATGAAAACTCCCTTATCTCCTGTAGTGTGTTGCTTGAAGTCATACAGTTGACTTCTAATGAGGCTTCATATACACATTAGGGAAATGCCTCTAGCTTACTTTGAGTGATTAAAAAAGAAAGTTTATTTGTGAATAGTGACTGGAACAGAGTTGGAAATGGACATGAAGAAAAAAATAAAAAGGTTTAAGATATCTGGAGCTTATGCAGAAAATAGAAATGTTATGAGATAAATGATATGTTTTGATAATTTTTCAGATGTGGTCGTTTGTGAAGATTTTGCAAGTAATTTGTTGTACTATATCTATTGATCGACCAATCTATGATAGATTCTGCTTTTACCTATCTACAATCTACCATTTTTTTCTACTTAGGAATCACAGATAAACTGGCTAGAGAGCAGTTTATGTCTGAAAGGGTGACAACCTGGGGTCAAACAAAAATAACCATCTAACCACGATTTTTTTTAGCATCATGCTCAAACCAGCCAATTTCATTTTTCATGATCATGGAATCTCCCCTGGCAGGTAAGTATCCAATTTCCTTCTTAACTGAAAAATTTCTCATTGGGAAATGGTAGGAACTCCAGCCCAATCCAGCTTAACCTCAGTGCTCTAATTTATTCCACATGGGCCAGTGGCAAAGCAAACTACTGTACGGGAAAAGGAGGGTTCAACTGTGTGACCGAACTACCCGGGTAACTTCACAGATATTACTTACTCCTATAATGAAGGAAAATTCTCTCAAGCTTCTTCTCTAGAGCAATAGACATCTTTCAAGAGAATCCACTAAATGAAGATTTTTATGAAGGAAATTTCAATTCTAGTCGTCAGCCAAACTCTGGGAATTTGTTTTAGTCTTACAGAAGAACATTTTGCTGCCATAAATCTTTCCTCAGCTTATTCTAATTTCCACATTAGGCTAGAGAATTCCAGTGTTTCTCCTTCAAAGCCTGAGCTTTAAAACACTATTCATTTGATTGTTTTTGCTGAGTCTGGAAGCAAAACCTAATATGTTTAACATTTCTGGATTATTATGAGGTGGTCTAGTTAATTGTCTGAAAGCACGGTTAGATTATTGCTAGATTTGAATTCTGGTTTTACCATATATTAGTTGTGTGACAACGGGTGAGTCATTTAATCTTTCTTTATTTCATTTTCCTCATCCATAAAATGAGGATAATAAAACATCAGGTTATTGTGAATGTTCACATTAGCTAACATTTACTGAGGGCTTTCAACACGCCAGGAATTTTTCTAAGTGCTTTTTATAAATTCTTACAACAAATTTATGAAGTAGTTTCTGTTATTATAGTTTAGCTATGTTAAGTAATTTGCTCAAAGTCACACAGTTATTAAATTGTAGCGCTGTGGGTTTGAGCCCAGGAATTTGGATTCCAAAATCCATATTCTTAACCACTAAATCAGACTCAAGAAAACACGTGTCAAGGTCCCAGTACAGAACAGAACTCAGTAAAAGTCAGCTATTGAGATTCTGATCAGAAAACTCTGAAAAACCTGCCATCCTGCTGAGATGAGAGAGAAAATGGACATATTTATTAATTTATTTTATCATAAGAGAAACAGTTAATATTGACACTGTAAAAACTGTAAATTAATTTCAAATTATACCCCCAATATAACAAATATTTACATATAGCAAATAATATCAATTGCCAATATTTTTAGTCTCTACTTAGAAATATTATTTGAAGCTATACTTTTTTGTATGGACACAGGAGGCACAGTTTTGGAAAGATACCCTTTGAGAGGTTTTCAATAGTATGGTATGAACAAAAGCATAAACACTAGTAATTTAATAAAACCTTCCAAATTCAACATCCTATTAGCTGTATATTTAAACAAAGTGAGCACTTAAATCATTGACATAGGGGTCAGCCCGGTGGTGCAGCGGTTAAGTGCACACGTTCTGCTTTGGCGGTCTGGGGTTCGCCAGTTCGGATCCCAAGTGCGGACATGGCACCGCTTGGCAAGCCATGCTGTGGTAGGTGTCCCACATAGAAAGTAGAGGAAGATGGTCATGGATGTTAGCTCATGGTTAGTTCCTTAGCAAAAAGAGGAGGATTGGTGGCAGATGTTAGCTCAGGGCTAATCTTCCTCAAAAAAAAAAAAAAAAATCATTGATACAACATTATTGGAGTGCTTAGAATTAAATTCTATTTCTTTTTTGTGTCTAGTTTCAGTGACTCTGAATACTTCTATTTAAGATATTTACCCTGATAGGATCTTTGCAAGGTATCTTTGCAAGGTATCTTAATCCACAAAAATTTAGAAACACTAATATACATGATTGGAATTTGATGAGTCAGGCTAATTTAATTTATGTCATTTGGCCATAGTTATGTTTTAGCCTCATGTGGCTTCATGAAGGAGATCTGATCCATGATTCAGTTTAAAGCACTGATGGGCAAGGTTTGGCAGCAGGGAAACACAAAAAAATATTTTTTCAGATAAGATTTCACAAGTAGGATCAAAGTGGGGGGGGGATATAGCAGAGTTCTCTCTGATATGAGACTGCAACACACGAGACAGTGATGAACTTTTGAGAGTTCTGAGAGAGACTAGAGACTGTGTAAATAGCACTAAAATGTTGGATAGCACCTTTGTCTTGATTCAGGGGACGATGAGAATTCTGTTTTTGTGAGTTGTAAGTCACAAAACTTGATGATTTTTATCATATGGAAGAAGATAAGAGAAACTGTGCTTAGTGAAATGATAAGGAAGTGTATGAAGATAAAGATTCATATCTTGTGCAATTGAGCCCCAGGAAGTAACATTTTTTAAATCAAATTCTCTCTTTTTTTCTTTTTTTCAGGGGAAGATTTGCCTTAAGCTAACATCTGTTCCAAATCTTCTTCCTTTCCCCCTCAAAGTCCCAGTACATAGTTGTGCATAGTTGTGAATTCTTCTGGTTCTTCCATGTGAGCCATGGCCACATGGCTACTGACACATGAGTGATGTGGTTCTGTGCCTGGGAACTGAACCCGGGCCACTGAAGGGAAGTGTGCAGAACTTTAACTGCTAGAGTATATAAAGATAAAAATTCATATCTCGTGTAGTTTTGCCTCAGGAAATAACTTGGTTACTACAGTTTCAGCAAATTGATTAATTCATGGTGAATGTAATGGCTCATCTCTATAACCAAAACATGTCTATAATTTTAACTAATGTGATCAAGAATGGAACTTTATAACTTCTATATTCATTAATTAATGTATTCATTATACAAACAGTTGGTAAGAGCATATTATCGGCCAGCTAATGTGCTAGACATCGGGAGTACAAAGATCAACAGAATACCTTTGTGGTCTTTTAGTAGCTCACTCTAAAATGAATCCATCCTTTAGATGGATTCATTCTTGTGTAAGTTATTATGTGGAATTTTATCCAGGTCCAAAGGACAATGATTTTACACCCCAAAAAATCCTTCAAAAGCTTTCTCGTAACAAAGAATCAAATGTAGTAATACCAATGTGTGTGACGGGATTGGCTGGTGACCACATGGCAGTTCTTGGGGATAAAATTTTTATTCAATTCAAAGTCCTCTTGGCGTCAGTGCATGCCGCTGAGAAAATTAAACTCCTTGAGAAAACATCAAGTTGCCTAAAAGAAAGTTAATTTGTCCCCTGGATGCTAATAGTGAAATTTAATGGTACTATTTGCTGAAGTTTTCAAATAGTCTGTCAAGTGATGTGGCTGTTGCGATTCCTAAATAGGGCTCTTGTCTCTTCTCAATCTAACAGAAGCTCCTATTGTAAGGTATGAATAATTCTCAAAACACTTTATACATATGGTCAAGGGATAAATATTATTAAACCCATTTAAATGAAAGGCAAGAACCCAAATAGATTGATAAAGGACACACACTAAGTTAACGAGCAGATCTGTGCTTACGGTTTACTTTATCAATGTGATGGATAAATTTGAAATGTGTTAAAGTAGATCTTTTAAGTAGGGGTTTGATAAGAGCTCTTTGCAGAGTTTTAACAATTTTAATAGTCTTTTATAACATATATCGAAAAACAGAAATTAATATTGTTATATATTTAGAAACTTGCATCTTTTTGAAAAATTAAACATTTGCATCATGAATGTACAATTATATTAGCATCTGTTGATGATTACTAGAGTACATATTTCACATTTATGCTATAGTGGAAGAAATAGATTAAGCCAATCTTCAGTAAAAAGTCTGACAAATTTATACAGGGCATATTACATTATCTCTAAGAATGCTTCAAAAAAGATAGGCTGCGGAGGCTGCTGATGGAAACAACTGCTCCTGCCACAGCTCTGTCTGCAGACTGCAGGGGCTCCACTAGAGGGAGGCCACTGGGAATGCAGCAACATTTTCCTTCGTGCCACTGAAAAATAAGAGGTGGAACCCTCATTTCCATAGAATGAGGCATTCCCCTCCTTACTAATATGTTTGTAACTGGAAGGAAGCAATCTTTCATTTTTCTCCTCATCTATAGCAAAACATGTAATTGAAGAACGAATTTTTCCTTAGACAACGACTGATCATGTTTTGTGACCACGAACATTAAAGAGATTCCTTCATGAAGTCTTTTCTTTTTCTCTATTTGTCATAGGAACATTATAGGAACTAGCGCTCAAACACATTTCCTATAGATGAATTTTAAAAGGAAGGTACTAAATAATTCACTAAAATTATCGAACATTTTGATGTTTACCTTTAACAATCTCTGTAGCAGCTAGTAACATTATTAGAAATTATAAAAATAATCATATTTAATTACTACACATTAATGTTCATTGAAAAGTTAATCATTTTGAGGACCAGAAGCGTTGATGGATATTGAAGCATAGGAGGAATTCCAGGCATTTGTCTGTGTCAGAAATCAGTCAGAGACACAATTTGTTTTATAAAAATTGAATAATGCATAGCTAGTATAAAAAGGCAGTAGAAGGATTTTATTTAATTTTAAGCATGACTTTCATTTTATAAATTATAATGTTTTAATATAAACCTAAAATGCATTGATTTAATATAAATAGTACTGTTTCCAGGATGTTTCCTGTTAGTTACTTCAAAACTCTTAAAATTTCTTAATTATATAAAGGCAGGTTTCCAAATTTTTAACGATGTGATTATTAAAATTTAATGACTAATCAATTCTTCTTTCTCTCAAATTAAGTGACATGAATTATTTCAGCGTGCTCCTTATCTCCCTCCCTCCCTCCCTTTCTTCCTCCTCTCCTTCCTTCCTCCCTCTCTCCTTCTTTACCTTTTTTCCTTTCCTTGTTTCTTTTCTCTAATTATCAAGTGGAAAGAAATGCTAAAGGGCTGTTTATTTTTCAAATTTGAATGACTATTCAAATTTGAATGACTAATGACCAAAAATAGAGGTAAATTAAGGGAGTATTACATAGAAAACCGTATCTTTTGTTGGAGAGAAAAAGACACGTAATGAAGAGAGTTTGAGTAACCCAACTCATTTTAATCTGCCCCAGACAGTATTGATAACTGTGTTTATTACGTGTTGAAATACTGCTGAAATGCATCTTTCTAAAGACTTGTTAATTAAGTGGACATTTTTTGATTTCCTGGTACCAAGGGTATCCCTATTTACATATGTTTAAAACTTATTTACCGTGATTGTTGGTGGGAGTTCAACGATTTTGGAAAGGAAAAAGGTTCTTTCTGTCGCCTTCTGTTACCGTGAACAATAGCATCACAATACTAAACTCAACTAGTGTTCTTGACTGTTGTGTTCAATTTCACACTAAATTTGGTCTCTTTCTCATGGGGCAAGACTCTAATTCTACTGGTTATTTGATGTGGGAAAGCACTCTGTCGCTATAATATCTGCTATGTGATCCATGTATAACAAAATGACTTTAAAATTGATTTAGAATTATTCATTATAAACATCCACTGTCTTGTTAAATTGGATGGTATTAATTTTTCTCATGAAAATTATGCAAAATTTAAGCTACTGTCATAAGGCCACACTGGACTGCAACTTTGGTCACAGAATATATTAGAATGTAGACTGACTTAAAGAAGGCTTATTTTATCTAATAAGCCGTGTGGAAGTTCAATTGTAGTTCTTTAAGTTCACACTTTTCAAAATATACAGATTGTTACCAATGTTGTAAAAATAATACAATTTTAAATTGTATATTCTAGATTGTTAGATTTAATTCCTTTTTAAATAAACACAGTGAGCACCTTATAAAGAGAGTCACAGGAAAGTAAGAATGCATGCCTTTAACTCCAATTAACTTGAATTACTTAATAACAAAAGGATCTTTCTTTTGCCATCAGCAGAACACTCAACATTCTGAGCAAGGTTGGTGATATTTAATGGATGTAAATTTTATCTTCATACCTTTGGGGAGAAAAATTATTTGCCTTATAATTAATAATAACCAATTGTTAATGAAAACTAATCATACTGTGGGCTTCTTATTTTTAGGAATGTTTATGCCAGAAAACTAATCTTTTGATTCCCTTAGATTAATGTGTACATTTGTGCATTTTTTTTTTTTTTGCAAGGGTATATTTTACTCTCTTAGTATACTTAAGGGGAATAAAATTGAGAAGTCAATTTGGCAAGATTATCTAGGAAAAATTAGAGGGAAAGAATTTAATATATAATTAGATATTAACCATAGTATGACTCAATTATTTTGCAAAATAAAATTCTAGGAAAATATTTATTCCTCACTTTTAGTGAAGTTGACTTTATTTTTTAAAATATTTAGTTTCTTATATAAAAGGGGAAATGTATTAAGTATCAGTTAGCCAAAGAGAACATAAATCCTGATAAAGAAATCTAAATGTCATCTAAATTCCCTTTAAGAATTTTCTACATATTGTATTTAATCATGTACCCAATGCTTATTCATATAGAAAATTCAGTCAATAGAGAAAAGTATAAAACATAAAGAGAGTTTTCCCTGAAAATTCCTAAACCCAGTGATCACCACTGTTAGCGTTAGATGAACAGCTACTTATCTTACTTTGCATCTTAGTTTTATTTTCTCTCTAAAACAATGACACTTTCCATGTCATTGAATAAAAATGTATACCATCCTTTGTAAGAGCTGTTTAATCAGTTTTACTGATCCTCCATTTTTTATTTAATTAGGTTCTCACTCATGGAAATTTAGTTTGTTTCCAGTTTGTCACTATTATAAACAATGCTTCGATGAACAACATTGTACAGAATGTTTGCACTGAATTATAATCTTGTTGAGATTAAATTCTAGAAATGAAAATTTCTGAATCAAAGGAAACATACATTTACAAACTTGTTAATCATTATGTCTATTCACCTGAAGTGTCTCTAATTCGCATTCTTACTAATAGTCACCACACTCAACAAGATTCATGTTTTAAATCATCATAGCATTTGCCAATCTAGAAGATAAATGTATGCATTAATGTTTTTGTTTGCATTTCTTTGCTTGCAAATAAATGAGTGTATTAGCATGTGACTATTACACAATGTTACTTCTTCTTTTGTGAGTTTTCTGTTCCAATCTTCTTCTGTCTACTTTTTCTATTGGCATCATAGATCCTTTTACTAATCAATTTATAAGAGTTCTTTGCATATTAGGGAAAACAAATGTTTGCTAGATCTCTCGCAGTTATTATTTTTTAATAATTTTTTTGGTTATTCAAGCAAGTTAGTCTCTCTCTTTATCATTTTTGACTAACATCTTAATTAGAAAGGTTTTTATATCTTAAATAGTTTTTAAAAGACATCATCTTAAATACTCTTCCACTACTTTCAGTGTTCTAGATAGTAACTTTTTTTCGTGTAAGGAGTGAGGTGGGTAGTCTGGTATAATTTTTGTTCCCTAAATTACAGTATGGGTTAGAAGTTAAAAGTATAGGCTTTAAATTCTTACATATCTTAGTTCAAATCTTGGTTCTGCCACTCGTTACGTCTGTGATTTTGAGCCTAATCTCTCTGTAACCTCTACTTTCTTAACTGTAAAATGGGGCTGATGATTATAATATTGAGTTCATGTGGTCGTTGAGATGGTTGAATGAAGCACAGTGACTGGCCCATTGTAAGTATTCAATAAATGATGATCCGGTTATTATTATTAGTGTTGCTAGCCAGGAGTCCAATGCCACTTGTCTAACAGAAAGTCTTTTCCCCATTGATTTCTAATGTTAGATTTAACATATATGAGATTCTAATTTATAGTTCATTTTATTTCTGCATTCTCATATGTTTTATCTATTTGACTTTTACACATGGTTTTAGTAACTATTCCTTTATGCTAAATTTAGATTTCTGAAAGATCAAGAACCCCCCTTTATACTTTAAGAAATGATCTGTATCACAAATGGATGCGATGAATGGATAAACAAAATACACACATACACACAGGAATCTTATTCAGCCATAACAAAGAATGAAATCTTTTTTTTTTTTTTGAGGAAGATTAGCCCTGAGCTAACTGCTGCAATCCTCCTCTTTTTGCTGAGGAAGACTGGCCCTGAGCTAACATTCATGCCTGTCTTCCTCTACTTTATATGTGGGATGCCTGCCACAGCATGGCTTGCCAAGCGATTCCATGTCCACACCCGGGATTTGAACCTGTGAACTCCAGGCCACCAAAGCAGAATGTGCGCACCTAACCACTGCACCACCAGGTGGGCCCAGAATGAAATCTTGCCGTTTTCAACAACATGGATGGACCCTGAGGGCATTTTATGCTAAGTGAAATAAGTCAGACAGAGAAAGACAAATACTGTATGATATCACTTACATGCGGAATATAAAAACAATAAAACAACAACAAAAAACCCGGAGCTCATAGATGCAGAGAAAGGGTTAGTGGCTTCCGGGGGCGCGTGGGGGCGGGGAGTGAAATGGGCAAAGGAGATCAAAAGGTGCAAACTTCCGATTATAAAATGAATGTCATAGGGATTTAACGTACAGCATAGTGACTATAGTTAATAATAGTTAATAGTTAATAATAGTGTAGTGCATATTTGAAAGTTGTGAATTAGACACGAAATTCCCCTATATTTTAAGGTAGGTTGTTTCAGCTATGCTGTGAGAAAAAACAACAAAAAACATAAAAGTGGTCTTTTTCTCTCCTTTAACATACACTTTCATTCACTAAGTAGCAGGGGATTTAATCTAGTGACCTTCTTTAGGAATCCAATTTAATTAAATGATTGATTTTATGATTTTTACTAGATATATATTGAGGCTTTAAGTAAAAGTAATCTTTACAATACACTCAGGGGAGATGAAATGAAGTATTAAAAAAAGTCATTATAGAGTGATTTTTTTTCCTCTGTTACTTTGTATACAAATTAATTAGGGGTCTAGAAGACAGAACAGCACCAAATCTTAACACAATTGCATTTTTGAAGTATAAAATAAATAGCAAACAACAAGGATACAAGAAAATGATCAGTAGGTTATTCTCACATTATATTCTAGATCAAATAATGCTGTTACATCTTCACTACATTCATACATGTAGTCACTGAATGTATATTTAGTGAGTGCTTACTGTGTACCAGACAATATTCAAGGTCTGGGAAGTAGGCAAATAAACAAAAGAGATAAGAATTTCTACCTTTAGGAAGCTCACATTTTGGTAGAGGAGACAAAAATGAACAAATACAGTGATACGGAATATGGAGAAAATAAAGTAGGGCAGTAGTTTAGTTAGATCTCACTTAGAAGGTGACATTTCAGCCATGACCTGACAAACCTGAAGGAACAAACCACGTGAATCTGTGGGAAGACCTTTCTGGGCAAAGGGACCAGCACGTGTGGAGGCTCTCAGGTGGGAGCATTTCTAGAGTGTTTGGGGACATTAGGAATTTCAGTGTGACTCAATCTGAGTGAATGAGGGAAAGAATAATATTAGGAGAGGTCAGAGGTCAGATAACCATCCTGCCAATCTGGTAGGGCCAGTGAGCTGAGAAGCCATTGGAGACTTGTGGGCAAAGAAGTGACTAATCTGACTTAATATGAAGGGGGTCCGCCTGTTTGCTGGGTTGAGAGTAGACTGTAGGGAGGCAAATATGGGTAGAAGAAAAACAGTTCAAAAGGAATTGCAGTGACCTACGTGAGAGTTAGTGATGGCTTGGATTGGTATGGCAGAGATGGAAAGAGCATTTAGATTCTTACACATATTTGAAGCATTTGTTTTCAGATTGGAGGTTGGGAGTGAGAATGAGAGTGGAGTCAAAGACAGTTTCAGAGATTTTGTCCTGAGTATCAGAGAGGATGGGTTGCTACTTACTTAGGTGGGGAACACTCAGAAGAGCAGGTTTGCTGGGGAATGAAAATTCAAAGGTTATTTTTTTTCTTACTGGATGTTTAATTTTGAAAAGCCTTTTATTTTATTTATTTATTTTTTTTGCTGAGGAAGATTCACCTTGAGCTAATATCCATGTCAGTCTTCCTCTATTTTTTAGTATGTGGGCTGCTAGCAAGCATGGATGCTAACAAAGCAGTGTGGGTCCATGCCCAGGAACCAAACCTGGGCCACTGAAATGGAGCATGCTGAACTTAACCACTAGGCCACTGGGGCTGGCCCTGAGAAGCCCTTTAGACATCCAAGTGGAGACATTGACTAGACTGCGGGATATCCTGTACTGTATTTAAGATGAGAGATCTGGAGTAGAAATATAAAATTGAGAATCGCAAGAAAGAGATGTTATTTAAGGAAGTTTGGCATTGTTTCTTTAATTCTTTAAATAAATGAAATTTCATTTCTGAAGTACTATAGCACATTGCAAAATACCTTATATTATGAATTTTGATCCAATCGCATTTTAACCTTCTTTCTATGCTGAATTCCTTCCATTTACAAGCCCTTAATAATAACGGTATCCCACAATTGCATAGTGCTTGGTATATGCCAGGGATAGAGAAGTTGAGAAAATTATAAAAAAAATATTCAGAAATTTAAGATTATTAGGATGCAGGAAGCAGTAATGAAAAGACAGAAATCAATGATCAGTGCCTATCTAACATAAGTGAAACCCACAGTGAATCATTTTTTAATATCCTGCTGCACAATATGACAAAATTATTTTGCTATAATCATGATAATCAGTAATTATCACTATTTTCATGATTCATTCTTTAGCTGTAAAGCAAAAGTTAACAATTAAAAACAATTAATTTCAAACTTAAGATGCTAATCAAATTCAGTAAACTATTTCACATATAAACTAAAATTTACTCTTACCAATCAAATATATTACAGTTTACTCTCTTTTGCTACTTTAAATTTTACACACACACACACTCAAATTCCAATATTTCATGTAGAATGGGAATTGAAGTAACTCAGACTCTGTTTCTTTGCCTTTACAGTCAATATTCTGTCAATGGTTATTCTAAATCTAGGTTTAAAGGCAAGAATATGTGATACCACAGAGTTTGGAGACACAATCCTTACCTAGAGGGAGCTCAAATGATTCTGAACCTTAAGAATTGATTCTGGAAATGAACGTGTGTGACTGAGTCCATACGTGTCAAATGGCTGGCTGTATGACTGAGAGTTCTCTGAATTAACTTTCATATAAAACACACTGTTCATTAAAATATGGGTAATAAATATGTGCTGATTTGAACATTTTATTAAAACTTGACAGTAAGAGCAATTATCTACAGCTTACGCAAACAGAAGATTTTTTAGAGGAAGAAATCACCGACATTGTTTAGAATTGACAATACATGAAAATTAAAAGTAGAGTAAATTTAAATCAGTTTTATCGCTATTTTAAAATTCTGTACAGACAATGTATCCTCTTATTTCCTGCCCATCGGGCAGATGATCCTACTCCTGTGCCCTTAGTAAGCCAGTCTCAAGGATGACATCCATGGTTCTATTTTGGGTAATTGTCTTGAAGACAGTGCTATAAAATAAAATACAGAATACAGAAACTAAAACAGTTAATGGAATCCACATTTTCAAAAAGCTCCCCAGATGAATCCTATGCACAGTGAAGGCTTGAGAACCCCAGGATTTAAGGGGGACAGAAAACAAGAAAGCAGGGAAGGAAGGATCAGAGAGGCATGAGGGGAGCTAGAAGAATCCTAAGAGAAAAAGCATACTTCTCTGCCCCATTGGAATTAGGCTTGATCATCTGATTTGCTTTGACTAATAAATGTAAGTGGAAGTGCAATGGGTCACTTTTGGGCAGTAGCTTTAAGGCAGGATGCATGTCACCGATTCTCTTTTTCCTCTCCTATGAGGGCTGGTAATGCAAGACGGAGAAGTTGCTCCATCGGCTTGGGTCCTGAAGTGAGATGATGTAGAGAAGAACTGAGCTTATGTAAGCGAGGCATAAACAACCCTGTTATAAGCTACGGAGATTTGGGGGTTGTTTATTACTGCAACAGAACCCAACACTTTCTGACATATAAATTACTTTAAGAGGTATGGAGTAAGAAAAAAATTTCGTATGTAAAGTTCAAATAAGGTAAAGAAACTGGAAGAGTGTCTAATAAATTTGTCAGTGAGAATGTCAATGGTGCATTAGCAAGAGCCACTTCAGTAGAGTGGCGGGAGTATAAGTCAGAAAGATTAATTATCCTGCAAATCATCAGTACTCCATGGATGGTCTTTGATATACAAACAGAAAAGAACCTCCAGGTCTTATTTTGTTCATTGCATGTGGCAGTTCAAATTAGAAGTCTGTGAATTTGAATTATCAAGCTACATCTTCCAGAGAAAATTTAAAAATAATGATATTGCCAAAAGCATTCCTTTAAGGGCTCCAGGACAGACAATCAGCTTTTATTTTCATCAACTTTATAAAAATTATTTAGGGGCTGGCCTTGTGGTGTAGTGGTTAAGTTCACACACTCTGCTTCTGGTGGCCCGGAGTTCGCAGGTTGGGATCCTGGGTGTGGACCTAGCACCACTTGTCAAGCCATGCTCTGGCAGGCATCCCACATAAAACTGAGGAAGATGGGCATGGATGTTTGCTCAGGGCCAATCTTCCTCAGCAAAAAGAGAAAGATTGGCAGCAGAAGTTACCTTAAGACAAATCTCCCTCACACCCTCACACGCACAAATTATTTAGTTTAAATAGTAAAGTTCTTTAAAGAAATTTTTACCTCAGAATTTGTTAAACTATAAATCTTATGTTGGGGAGCAAGGCAGGGGAGGGATTCCAGATTTAGCAAATATGAAGAAATGAATATAGTTGAAGGATCTCCAAATGACTCTTTTGGGGATGTGGAATCATAGTTTAGTACATTTCATTCACTCATTCACTCAATCAACAAATATGAAGTATCAACCATCAACGAGTCATTCTGTGATACACTGAGGTATTCAATGGAGAATGATTGTAAATACTCCCTGCACTTTCCTGGGGCTCGAGGTCAAGTGAATTTTATGAAAAATTAACATGAACATTTTAAAGTTCAAAATGCAAAATTTCAATATGTATTCTGTTTTATAGATGTAGTGATGATTTTAAAATATGTATATAAATACTTTGATACTCCTTCCTTCAAGAGGTGGTGCTTAATATTCTTCCCCTTGAGTGTGAGCTGGACCAGTGACATACTGGTTACAAACAGAATACAAAGGAAGAGATGGTATGTGACTTCAGAGATTAGAAGCCTTAAAAGACATTCTGGCTTCCATCTTGCTTTCTCTCTCTCCTGAATCTCTCACTCTGGGGATAGCTGGCTGTCATGCTGTGAGGATACTCAAGCAGTCTTATAGAAAGTTCCACGTGGCAAGGAACTGAGGCCTCCAGTCAACAGTCATGTGAGTGAGCCATCTTGGAACACACACCTCCAGGCCCAGTCAAGTTTTCAGGGGACTGAAGCCCCCTCTGACATCTTGATTGCAACCTCATGTGAAACTCTGAGCCAGGACCCTCCTGCTAAGTCATTCCTGGATTTCTTACTTTCAGAGACTGTGGAGGATAATAAGTATTTGTTGTTTAAAGCAGCTAAGTTTTGGGGTAATCTGTTGTACAGCAATAAATAACTAATGCCCTTATCTATTAACTGATGTGTTATACAATATGAGTTTTCTCTTCTGCACGCACAGGATTACTACCAACATAACACAATTAATTCCCTAGTTTTTTAAAGATTTTCACATAAGATATAAACTATCTTTTCAGTTTTTGCATACTCTCCAAAATAAATTAGAGACTTATTTTAAAATAATTTGCGTGTTAACTGAACTCTAAAATAAAGAATTTTCTATTTATTTAAGCCAACAAAGTTCCTTCAGAAATTATTCAAAATGCTTCAAATATTATTTTTTAGGGAAAGGCCTCCCAATTTAACTGAGGAAATGCTAATTTAATAAAATGATATGTTTTTGTTTCTAAAATCTTTTTGATTGGAAAAATACAGTTAAAATTTTACCAACATAGAAAATTTGAATATCTTTTCAGAAATAAGCTGGAGAAGTGTGACTGATATTAATCAAGTGCATTATAATTGCATCCACTTAGCATATGTGAAGTGGGAAAAACCTGAGTCTTGGAACTAGAAAAAAGCTGGATTTGAGTCTAGACAACCTGTCATGTTCTAGATCCCTTTTCTTTTATACCTATGTCTTTTAAGTTTTCACAAAAGCTGAAAAATTACATGGACCATATGTAAGTAAATCTCTGCCCTTCTCACCCCCTCACAACAACTTTACTAATAATCTTGAACAGAGGTCTATTGATGGCTTACAAGGTCTGTAAGCCACTAAAACTTGATACAAAATATTGCAGGCACACGGCTATGCCTATTTTCCGAGGATGTGGAGAGCTCATTGAGTTCATCTGGTTTGCAGAAAAGGTTAAATATCAGTGTATGGAAAGAACCTTTCAACTTATGTAAGTGTTGCTCATGAAATCCTAAGGTTTTATGAAGATGTGTCATGATCGTCCCCTCTTTTTTGATGGGCAGAGGGAAAGACAGGGAAGGTAGAATCTCGTATCTTTAGAGAAAACATTCTCTCTTTCTAATATATTACAGTTTATGTTAGATTATATACATATTAATATATAAATATTTATCATATATTATATATATATAATTCAATATAGGGTTCCATTTAATGAAGGTTTTCGTTGCTAAAATCAATTTCGAAACCACCCTCTATGTCACATGACTACAGAGGATTCTCTGTGACATTTGATTTGAAGTTTTGAAGTGTTTATCAGTTTACAAAACTGGTATCTACATAGAGTTTTAACATTAGATGCTTACCAGCAAATTAATATCTGCTGTCATAGTCTGCAGAAAGCCTCTAACATGCCCTGGGCAAACAGCTGTTACATGAATGGCCTTGGCTTAGAACAACAACAAGAAACAACTAACTGAAGTGGCAAAAGATTCCTTGAGATGGTAACATTCATTGAAGGAATCTATGGCTGGTCCTGTCCTCTGGTTTATTCAATGTCTAACTAATCAGTCTAATATTTGCCACATGGATTTTGATTTCTGGCATCTCCCTGGAATTATTCTTAGTGCTTCCTGTGTGAATAAACTTAACTGACCATGAGGCCCATGCCAGAGACCTTCTCTGAAAGAGTGGTCCAAGCCATAAAATAATCAAATATTCTTATTTTGAACTTGATACAATTCCAGACTTCAATCCTGCCCATAACCATGGTGCAAGGACTCAACAAGTATCTTTAGCAGAGAAGACACTTTATCAAGAGCAGGGAGAACAGTTGAGACGTGACAGTGGCTTAGATTAGGGAGCAGTCGAAATAGTCTGAGGTTGGATTATGCTTGTATTTTTAAAGTAAAGCCACATTCTCTAACTCATTGGATGAGAGAGAGACAGACAGACAGACAGACAGACAGACACACACACACACACATATACACCCCTCCCTGCCCCGAGGCAAGAATGAATTCCAGGTTTTTTGTTAAGGGTTTGGAGCTTTGTTTGTTTTGCTTTGTATTGTATTCTTTCTTCAGAGCAATTGGAAGACAGGCACTGCCATTTAATGAATTGGGAATAGTATTCTGCAATCTGTTCTCAATCTGTCGATGCATATGCATGTACATGCACATGTTCCATTTTTTATACAAATCATAGCACACTAAAACAATGTCCTGCATCGTGCTTTTTTCTCTTTAAGTGTATCTTGGAGTTTTCCCCTTATTATTGCATGTAGATGTTTCTCATTCTTTTTACTGGCTGCAGAGCATTAAGCCTAAACTATAAATATGATTTATGTATTTACCACATTTTATCCAGTAGTTTTTAATCATTTTTCTTAGATGCACTTTTTGGTTTTGTTACCAGTTTTGTATCACTACAAAGAATGCTATGATGAACACTCATGTACAAATATCCTTGCACACATGGAGAAAGTATCTGTAAGATGAATCCCTAGAATCAGAAATTCTAAGTCAAATTAGTGTTCATTTTAAATTTGGAGAAATATTTCACTTTGGCTATGTTAATTTACATTCCAAGAAGCAATGTGAAAGATCCTATTTCCCACACCTTTATCAAGATGCCATCATTTTCCTTTAAATATATACCATCCACCTGATTCTGATTTATGCAGGTGTATCATCTTAGATTGAATAGGTAATCTAAAAAAGATCTCTAGGTCATTTTTCTCTAATTTCTAAAGAAGAAGGAAAAAGAATATAGAAGATATAAGTTGTATATAAAGTAAAAGAATAGAGATGACAAGTGAGAAACTGATATGCAGGTTCATATCTATTGTGTATAGTCTGAAGAACATATATAAATATATGAATATGCATTTCCATTGTACACCTCTTCATAATTTATCCAAACGTGATCAGGTAGACTAATGCTGTATGTAACCTTCATATTCTAACACAAGACTTACAACTTTCATTTCAGGCTTAAGGAGAAATGCATAGTACTGAATATTTTCCTTCTAAAGTTTCCACCAACTCCCTAACTTCAGAGGATAGCTAAAATTTAGCTTACTTGAAGTAAATTTAGAGACATTTGTATATTTTCTAGATACATGTGCTTTATACATTTTTGGCAGTTGGAAGAATTCATTCAAAATACTCTCTCTACTCTGCCTTGATTCATTCTCATCTTACTGTGGTGGCTTATTTTACTCCTCAAGATGAGCAACTGAGATAAAATAGGCAAGAAGAAATTTTCTTATTAATGTAAATCTGGTGCTTTATATTTTTCAGGAATGCAATACAGACTGAAACAAAAACCATATTAAATCTTCCCATCTGAAGATCAGGTCTTACTTATTGAAATCAATGAATAAAACCTCAGAGTTAATTATTACGAAACTATCGATACAATGTCTTGTAAGGTGATATAAGAGGGAAAATTAGTCTTACTTCCCTGTCATCTAATTTCAGGATGTCTTATTTCTTTATTTATTTTTGGTGAGGAAGATTGGCCCTGAGCTAACATCTGTGCCAACCTTCCTCTATTTTATGTGGTACGCGACCACAGCATGGCTTGATGAGTGGTGTGTAAATCCACGTTCGGGATCTGAACATGCGAACCCTGGCACTACCCAAGTGGAGTGTGAGAACTTAACCACTACACCACTGGGCCAACTTCTCAAGATGTCTTGCTGATGTTAGTTTACACTTGAACTCTTAAAGGTGTTTTTTAAAAATTTAAATCTATAATATACTTACTAAATAGAAATTGTTAAAAGGATGTGAAAATAATTCTCACTGAGTGATATGAAGTTTCTTTTTCTCCTAGTGATTGACTATCTAGATCCAGTTAAAATGTATTTTTAATTTTATTTCCTCATCAAAAGGAAACCTGATGGTATTTAGAGTAATTATTCGTATAAACATTTAATAATAATCCACAAATTTTTAGCATCTTACTAGATAATGTAAGTAGAACAGAGGAGTATATAAAATATTGCCTTTGATCTCATATTTATTTTGGACAAGTAAAAATTAATATTAAAGAGAGAAGAAATTGATTGCTTTACTGTGTAGTGTTGGCTCATAAGGCGGTTGGAATCCATGACTCCTTTTTAGAGCCTTACCCAGTAGATCTTTTAGCTGGTTGGTACCACCACATTCTTCTGTTTCTACAGCATTCTCAAGGTTGTCCAGACGCTCAGTAGAAAAGGAGAGATTGCCTTTGAAGACATTGCACCATCCCTTGCTTCTACCTATAACTTCTCTCAGTGCTCACAATCTAGCCAACCTTAAGGCTTTGGGAAAGGTAAACATGACCTTTCCTTAAAGGAAAATTGGACACTCTTATTATAAATATGTCTGAGTCCAGACGATTTTGAAAACTGCAAAGGCCAGAATGGGAAAGGAACACTTTTTGCAAGAAAAAAGATGAGACTTGAATTTGACATTGCAGATTGTACAACACTGAGATAGGCAGAGCAATTGCAAGTATGGCAGAAGGCATGGGATTCAGATGGCTTTGTTCTTTTATTTCTCTTCAAGATACAACTTAGATATAGAAACGTTTCATTTTAGGTCCAAAAATGAAGGTCAATCTCTCATTATTAGCTTTTGAAATTTATCTTAATTAACAAATCTTACCCTAAAGAGCTGACATGTGGGTGCAATAGACAATATGAAGATAGACATAGTAATAAAAGCATGGCATAATGTAGAAATCTGCAGTCGGAGTCTACATAACGGCATAATTTATAAACCTATATACAAAGTCTTGCATAAGAATTTTAAGTGTGAAACAAACTTGCAAGTAATTTCTAAATTATTCATTTATTTTTAGAGAGAAAGATTTCATTTATAAAGTATGGGCATTACCTGAGGAGAAAATCTGGATTCTTCATGCATTTTCAGTTTCAAAAACTATTCCTGAGCCAGCCCTGATGGCCTAGTTGTTAAAGTTTGGCACACTCCACTTCAGTGGCTGGGGTTTGGTTCCCTGGTGTGGAACCACACCACTTGTCTGTCAGTAGCCATGCTGTAGTGACCACTCACACAGAAGAACCAGAAGGACTTAAACAACTAGGATATACAACTATGTACTGGGGTTTTGGGGAGGAAAAAACTATTCCTGATTCAGAAAAGGGAACTAGACCTCTGGGTTTTTCACTGAGAGGTAAAAGTGTGCATTGTTTCAAGTAATATAACTCATGTATTCATTAAAAATGAAGCAAAACAAGAAAGTACCAAACAAAGACTTGGTTCTTCGTTTATGGAAGAACATGGTGCTTCGTGCTTCGTTTACGGAAAACTACTCTGTTTCCACTCGTGATTTTGGTATTGTATAATTAAATTGACTGTCAAGTCACTTTAAAACTACATCTTAGAGATAAAAACCAGGGTGTTAATCCACTAAGCTATATATTATTTAAATACTGTCCAAGAGGTCAATGATGTTTTCAGGGTTTTGTGAAAAAGCATTGCCTGAAAGCTGTGAGAAAAAGCACCATTAAACAAGACTGTACCTTTAAATCTCCTTTTAATTCACTTTTAGCTATTTTCTTTCTCGTATCCTTCTAGATCCTTAATATTCTATTGCATATGTTATTATATAATCACCAGTTTTAGAAAGGATGAATTACGTGAATTCAGATTTTTCTTAATCCTGATCAGTCTGTGGAGTAAAGTATAGTTCTAATCTACTTGTGACTATTATAATAAAATATTTTTGTCATTTTAATATAGGAATTCCTAGTAAAGCATGATCAATTAATTTGCGCACCAGCCAGAGAGCAGAGGCCAGTTCTCTGCCCTTCTGTATACTTAGCAGAGTTAGTCACTATAAAGAGGTGAAGACAATAAAGTTAGAAGAAAAATAGTTTGATGACTGAGAACTAAAAGGAATGTCTGTTCAATCTCATATTCTTTTGTGACAACAGAGATGAGATTTATAGGCTGAGGAATGACCCATATGTCAGCTCGCTTTCCAATCTTACAGGCTCCTACAATAGTGGACAGGTCAATATGTAAATTCCTTATTTTCTGTTGTCCTGTCGGACTGGGGTTCCTGATGTGGCTTTATTAGAGACAGTAATCCTTGTAGAGAATTTTAATAGCTAGACAGTAATATTGTATTCTAAGAAGAATTTGTGGAGCAATACTTCCAACACTAGGTTCTTATTGCCATTGTCTTTCTGTGACCACGCTGATGACATGATATATTAGGCATGCTGAAAAAGAACCATGATATTGACATATGGGAGGAATATTCTCAGGGGCTGTCTGTCTCAGTGTAGATTATTTACCCTTAAAGCAAAACACACATGGTCCTGGCCTATGCCTGTTAAGTATTTACTGAATCTAGATGACAAAGGTTACACCCACTGGGAGTAAATTTCTAAACTATGTAGCATAACTATATATAAGAAACAGATGAAATATTTTATGTGGCCTTAAAGCAGATTACACAGTGTTCCATATAGTTGTTATTATATAGCAAACCAGAAAAACAGTACATTTGAAAGAATAACTTTCTTTTCAGAAGGCCATAGAAGAGTCATTTGGCTTCCTTTTGAAAGAACTAATTAATTTTTTTCATATTTATTTCTCTTGTTTCATACATTTTTCATATTGTCACTGATCAAAATGGCAACCGCAGATAGCTGAAGATACAATGAAGGGTCTAGTCTCACAATCTTCTGCCTCCATAAAAGTTCCCTAACAATCACTGTGAAATTTCCCCATGATAATGGACAATCAATATATTACATTTCTCTGCACAGATGACTATGTATCACAGGAAAACAGTGATGAAATTTCCTTATAATATGTGGCTATAATGGCAGAAAGAAAACACAAACACAATTCTTGCTTTCTCTTCAGTCACTAATCTTTCTCTTAACTTTAAAAAAGATTATTTGACATTTTCATTAAAAATACTTCTGGGCTAAAAATACTAAGGAGACATACTTTTCTGCCTTTCAATTGTTTTTTTTCAAGGTACACTTGAACTTTATTCTGCTTTAAATTCAATCAAATAAATGAAGCACTCACTCAGCACCAAACACTGTACTTGCGTGCTGGGCATATAAAAAATTGAATGAGACCTAGCCTTATCCCAGAGGTGCAACAATCTACCATGGGAAGTAGGCAGATGGGAAAGTTAACAATTATGTGATGGATTTTATAAACTAGAAGTATCTAAGGCCCTATAGAAGACAAAACAAGATCTTCTTTTGTACCAAGTCAGGTAAAGTCTTCGATGAGATGACAATGAGACAGACTGGAAGGGAAAGGCCATTTTAGACAAAAAACCAAAAGGAGAAAAGGGACAGAAGTTTAAAAATGCAGAATGGAGTTTCTGCCTTGGTTTCTGGCTTGGAAAAAATTCACAATTTTGGATTTGTCTTGAGCACCACCTTATGACTTTCAAAGAAAATGGGTATATTTTCACCATTTTAAAATGAGAAATAACAATTTAAAATGAGAACTAACAATTTTTATCATCAGAGATTAGGAGCAGGTTTCATACTGTGAAACGTTGTGATTTAATGGAGATAAGACTGGGATAGGAGCTGGCAGACTGGAGTCTGACTTATAGGTTTTGTCTATATATCAATTGCCTATTCACCGTCCTGAAACTCAATTACTACCCTAACTCCCAAAGATCTCTTGAAAATCTTTTTAACAGGGCATCATGTCCTGGGAGGGAGAAATAACTCAGGTGCTTATATTCTTTAACCTCTCCCTGCAGAGGACAGGGAATGAGTTAGAAAGAGATAAGAAAATTGGATGGCAGGTGGACTAGACCCTATGCTAAATTCTGGGCTGCCAGATTGCTGCAAGAAGTCCAGGTAAGTGAGGGAAGAAATACTCTGGAATTAAAAAGTCTTAACAGGAAAGATGAACGTGTGTCCAAGACAAAATTTGCTTTTTGTTACACAGCTTTCCTTATTCTGATATTGAGAAACAGCGCTTATAGTTAGGGAAATACAAAAATCAAATAACACCACCACACACATTTGGGCACCATCATTGTTTTTACTCTGAAGGTGATGGATAATAACTGACATTTATTGAATCTCAATTAACTGCCAGGCACTGTACTGGATACTTTAAAAATATAATTTCAGGGGTGGGCCCCGTGACGTAGTGGTTAAGTCTGGCATACTGCACTTCAGCGGCCCAGGTTCTCAGGTTCAGGTCCCAGGCATGGACCTACATCACTCTTCAAGCCATGCTGTGGTGGCAACCCACATACAAAATAGAGGGAGATTTGCATAGTTGTTAGCTCAGGGAGAATCTTCCTCAGGCAAAAAAAGAGGAAGGATGCCAACAGACGTTAGCTCAGAGCGAATCTTCCTCACACACACACAAAATATATGTCTGTGTGTGTACATACATACATATATATATACACATATATAATTTCAGTTAACACACTATCTTTTTGAGATAGTTATTTTTCCCTTTCATAGAAAAGTTAAGTAATTTTCCCGATATCATCCACTGATAGTGTAATCGATTTAAATGGAGGTATGTCTCACCGAAATCTTATTCTTTTTTCCCTAAACCACATTCCTATTTCTTCCACACTGCTTTCACCAGGAAGGAAAGGAGAGTGAACAGCTTAGGAAGCTGAATTAAAGGACATAATGCTGGCCCCAGAGCAAGAGAAACAATAAAAAACTGCAAACAATGAAGAAATCTCCTTCAGAGCACCCGTGGTATGAATTCACACGAACCTATCTAAATTAAGCCTGACTTTTGCTCAGTAAGCTGAAATAATTTACGTTAAGTGACAAATAATAAGTGTTCACTAAGTCTTCAAACATCTATTTGAAACCATGTTCCAGTGATTGTGGGCTTTTGTGGTCATCTAATCCTTATGTATTCTAGGAAGGTCTGTAATAAAGATATTTCCTAGATTTAAGTAGAAGGGCAGTTTGAAAGGAAGACTTCAAGATAGGACTATTGTTTGAACTCTTAATTAGCAGATGGGACCCTTTGAAAAGAAGCTCCAGGCACCACTGTTTTGTTCTTGGACAGAAGAGAGATTTCTTCCAGGATAATCTATAATTTACAGGATTTTGAGAGCTGGTTGGATAAACTGAAGGTTATTAGCACTTATGGCAAAGAAGAGGGGGGTGGTTCTTTTTTCGTAATCAGGCATCATGCCAACCTAGCAGATGGTCAGAGGTATATATTGAAGGTGCTTGTGTATTATGCGGATAGAGTGGCTTCTAGGGGCAATGGAAGAAACAGCTTCACCATGTTTGGAAACCAGAACTCATTTTTAAAATGCAGACATAACTACTCTGGCACCTGAGAATGCTTTGGAGAATTGAGATCAATACAGCACATAAGCAAGAGGCCTAATGACATTCATGAGTTAAAAGACAAATTTGGTGGCCCAGCCATGTTTGGGAACAAATCTAGCAACAAATGGGCTCTGCCAAATCCCAAGGGTAGACAGTGCAAACTCTATTAGCAATTCATGATTCAGTACCCATGTCATTATGTGTCATGGTAAGCAAAATTTTAAATTTGTAAAAATGGTGCTATATTATGATAATTTGAAGAAGTTACTTAACAAGAGAATGATTCGTTTCAACTGAATTAATAATGAATCTAACCCCTGCCTAGAGGTTGCCTCTTTACCCAGACTCTCTGAGCTCCTCACTGTTTTTTGCCCTGCAGCTTCATGTTATTCCACTTGCTTCTGCTTAAGGCTCTGATCCTCACAATTATTCTTTAGGGTTTTACTCTTGGCAGAGCTCTGCTAATCTGAGAATCACAAGAATCTGAAAGCAGAGAAATAGCTTCAGTATGCGTATATTTTAAAGTTGGATATCTGTAAATAGCGAAACCTCAAAAAGAGTAGTCCCACAACATTGTCTAGGCTGTACGAACACAAAAAATATTTAGGGATTTAGCAGGATTTCCAGGTAACATTTATTTGCTTGACTCTAAACATTTTAGAGGAGTGCAGACAGTCATGTTAGGATTTAAGTTTTAAAGCATGATTGGATGAAATGTCAATAAATGCAAATGAATTTTGTAAAACAAGTTTCATGTGAACCAATATATTGCTTAGCTCACAGAGTTTGCATTTAATTGAAGACGATCTCATTATACTCTAGGGGCTGCAGTGAGCTTTGACCTACCTAACTTCAACCCATTACTGAATCCTTTATCAGTACGAATGTTGATGAGTATTTGTGTGTCCATATGTATATATATTTTTATTGTAATTATCTATAAAAATGTATACAAAATAGACAATATTTCAACATTTACGCCTCAGGAATTAGTAGTTTTCATATGCTAGTGTATGGTGTCAATGAAAAGAGATAGACACCATTTTCAGATGCAAAGCATAAACAATTTCATAACATAGTTAATTTTATTCTCTTTTAATTATTTTCAAATCTACCAATTTTCAGCTAGAGAATGTGTTTTGCCTGAAAGTCTGCAAATGGAAGGTCGTGACTTATCGCACAGTATCATGCTTATGTGATGTCACCACAGCTCAAATCATCAGCAGGAAGCTCCAAGAGTCCAAGATTTTCAATGACAGGAGTAGAATCAAGCTGATCAAACATCATAAATTGCAGCTATAAAACACGTGGACAAGGCAAAGATGTTACTTAGCCCTTCTAGGAAGTAATCACTACATGTCCTAAACATTCTGCTTGCTAATTTATATGAATCAGTTTTATTAGTATCACTTTTAAGCTTAAAAAACAAATACTTGAAAGCATGGCAGCTACAAATTTGTGGCAATGGTTGTTGACAAAAATAAGAAGATTTAAACAAGGAGTTGGCAGGTCTTTAGTAACCATTTTTTTGCTTCACTTTGACAGAACTTTACTATCCTTGGGACTGATTACTGAACAAATGTCACCAACACAGATGTGTAGGTCCAAAGAGACAGGCACATAAAAGTTATTTGTGCTCCTTTGCTCTTGATAAATTATTAAAATTGCTTCATTATTTATGATGAGTCTTATTTTCAGGTTTTCTTTCAAGGAGCTTTTTATGATTCCTCTGATTAAGAATGGTTAACTATATCTGTGTATGAAATTAGTAGCTATAAATTCCTAGTGACCTGGGATAAAACCTTGTATATATTTGGCAATAACACAAGAGGAAAAGTCGAAAGTAAATTACCAAAGAGGTTCTCCTAACATGATTCCAAAACCAGAAGACAGAAAGTGAAAGATTCAGTCAAATAAATTCTTTGATATATAGTGAAAACAATGCTCGTGTTTGATGGAATTCAACAAACAAATCTAATTATATTTATTAGTGCATGGTTTGCATATACTAGTGGCAGCTTATTAGACTTAGCAATGTTAAGCTTTCATGTTTAAGTATGCATACTTTAATTGAACATCAAAAAAGAAAAAGAAAACAAGACAGCTAAAAAATGAATATGGACTAACACCCACAAACAGGAGTCAGCTACTAGTAAATTCATAAATAGAACTAGGACCCTGGTGTTAGGTCAATTTTGCACTTATTGACTGAGGCTTGGTGACTCCTAGGAGAGAGAGTTCCCACGTACTTGGGAAATCAAGCACATTATCTCCAGTTGAAAGGCAGTAATTGCTGTAATAAACGCAGGCTGACCTTAGTTTAAACAAATGTACTTTTTTTTTGTTGAGTAAGCAATTTACAAGTGCAAATAGCTCTATGAATTTGCTAATATTCTTCCATCTTTATCCATTTCCATTGGCATACACCAAAAAATCCAGTGAACTCAGAATAAATATGATTTCTCGTAATGGTATAGATACATCCAGAATTGTTAAATATAAATTCTATCACCTTTATCACATCTGAGGTCTCTCACAACAAAAGTCATCCAAGAAGAAAGAATATATATAAACATAAACATATACATATATATTCTAATTATATAATTAAAAATTACATTTAGTAAATGTGAGGACCTGCCTGTCTCTGACTTTCACTATCATGGAGGCATATTATTTATTGGTTTTAACTAAGGCATTCTGCCTTAATTAAAGACAATGAAGGACATGAATAGATCAAATTGCATTTTAATTTAACAAATTTTACATTTGATCTCAGGGATTTCCAACAGTTGCAAGTGTAAGACTGAGGTGAGAAGGAGAGAGCAGTGGTTCTCTAGTCAGCTGGCACATTAGAATCATCTAGTGGAGAATTTTAAAACAAAAATACCAGTTCTGGTGCTCCACTCCTGGGGGTTTTGATTTACTGACCCAGAATAAGTCCTGGGTGTGGGAGCCTGGCTCAAGAATCACTCATTTGAAAAGAAGAGTGAAACTAGGTGCAGGTTTGTCCTCACAGTTTTGTGGAATTATGTATTCTCTCACTGAGGAATTCTAAACTCTTTTGTTGTCATGTTATTTGAAAGACAATATAATAGGCAATTAAAAAATGTTTTTCAAGCCAGTGCTGGTCAAGTTGTAAAACAGAATTAGTAGAAACTATTTTACATGAAGTTAGGCTATTTCTGGGAATAATAAATAATGATATAATAGCACTTAAAAATTTACTTTTTTCAAGTTGTTCTTCATGGATAAATAAATCCAATGGTTGTACTGGATATTGTTAAAGTAAAATAAACATGTAATTGTAATGTTGTGTAGATTATCTCTGTTCCCAAGCAAGAGCAAAAACCAGGTTTAGTACATTCTGATTATTTTATTTTTTATTATTAGTTCTTATTGTTAACATTTATTGAATACTTATGATGCATCAGTTACTTGTTCAGTGATAGGCCTGCATGTATGTCCTATAATTCTTTCACAGTCATATGAATTAGGTCATATTAACATCATCCTGAGCATTAGAGAGGTCACTTAGTTCAAGGTCACATTACAAGCTTATCTTAATTAATATAGACACAATCCATGCTCTTGGATGGGATGATTTACAGAGACAATTATGCCCTTGTCCTATCTTACTTGAAGGACTACTACAAAGACATATAAATGAAATCAGTGTAGTATTGGTACAAGAACAGATGCATAGATTAATGTAATAGAACTTAGAGGCAGGCTCATGCATATATGGGGATATGATCTATGAAAAGTTGCTACCAATGGAGAAATGGGAGATGGCTTTGATAGATGGCATAGAGAAAACTGACTTAGTATAGGAAGAAAAATAAAACAGCATGTAAAATGTGGCTTTAACATGCATTAGAACCCAAAATGTGAAAAGTAAACCTTGTTAATAGAAAAAAGGTAGGAGACCATCTTTGTGAATAATTGAAAAGCAAAACAGAAAGGCAAAATAAGGTGGTGTGATTTGTATGAAAATGAAGGATTTCCAATTAAGCCACCATGGAGAAAGAAACCAGACAAATGACTAAAGGGAAAAGATATTTGCAATATGCAAAATCAACAGAAAAAGGACAATAACTTCAAGAGAAAAATTAAGAATGTATATAATCAGGCAATTTACAGAAGAGGAATCCCAAAAGACCAGGGCATACAAAGTGGTATTCCAACTTGTTAATAATCAGAGAAGTGAAAATTAAGTGATATAATATGGATATACACCTCATAGATTGGCAACCTCATGAACTATTGGTGGGAGTGTAGAATGGTGTAGCCATTTAGAGAGCAATCTGTCAAGTCCAGTTTGCCTCTAGGTGAAAAAACAATAAGTATTCTTAGATGCAATTTGAATTTCACATGTTAATTTTATCGCGTGAATTCCATGCCTGGAGTGAATAGTAATAGAGAAAAGAAGCATGCCCTCTAAATTTATATTAATATTGATATTGTTAAAATATTTATATTTATGCATTATTTGGTCCAGCTTGGAAACAGGAATTGTGGAAGAAAGATGAAAGTGCATTGAGAAAAGTCTCAGTGTAATATGTATGTAGTGGAAAGAGTGCACCCCAGTTACATACTTTTAGCCTGAAAGATGTCAACCACTCTCATTAATGTTGATTATGGCCATCAGTTGGTATTTATGGAGCTCCTGGTGTGTATGTGGCTCTGGGAAACATTTATTTTTGTAGGATAGATTGTCTCTGCCAGTTGCTCAGGGTCTCTAGAGGTCTTAGTTTGGATCCTAATTCCTACTTGCTTTGTTTCTGTTAAATCTGAAGTAAGGTAATGTATATTTGCAAAGTCCTTGGTTATCCTGGAAAAGCTCATAAATTTAGCTATGGTAACAGAGTTGCTATTCACATAGCTGGATATCTTGCTTAAAATTAAAGTAACTTGACGAGCTGAAAAAAATATTGTTCGAACAATTATTTCTTTTTAAAAAGCAAATATTCTACTTTAAAAATAGGAAAAAATCCCTGCCACATGAAGGAAAAGATATCTTTGTTTTGCTAGTTAAGAGGTTTCTAAAAGCCTTTAAATTAGAGATTTACCATATTTACCATTTATGAGCTCCCTCTGGGAAACATAAAGCTGTATATTTTTTATTAGAATCTAGTAGTGCAGTTCATTTTTATTATTGTGATGTCACATTCTCAGGGTTTCATTAAATTAGCAACATTTTTAATGAACCTTAATTGCTTCAAATAGTTTTTCGGTTCAGTACACGAACATTGCCAAAGAAAACAAGACAAGTAATTCTATTTTGATAATGTGGAACAGCCTCTGAACTCTAGAAATAACTGGATTTCTATTAGCATTTTACTCATGTATTATATGAATTTAAATCAACAATTGACTGTGTTTACTGCATTTATCTTAAAAATGAATTATTTTTGCAAAGATCTGAAGTCTTAAGCAAGTACTAAATCCTAAATCCACATTCAATTTCAATTAGACCACTTCTGAGTAAGTACTGGTGCGAATGACACAGCACATTATTAAAATTTTCATATTGAAAGTAGAAAAATTAGGTTACAAACAGTATGGATGGATTAAAAAAACAGTATGTTAAAATATAATACGTATACACCAAAACTCAAGAATGATAAATAGCAAGTATTTACTATCCTCATATTCATTATCTGAGTACCCAAAGTGCTAAGGCTGCACAGAAAAGCTGATGTTGTTATAACAAGAGTATATTCACTAACAATCATCAGTTATAAATATGTTCCCCTCTAATATCCCTCCCCACTTGCATTGAGCACCTATCCCCACTCTAAGTCAGTCTTGGTAGATCGGTCTCAGATAACCAATAATCCAAAGCAAATACAATACATATCATTTGCAAGGTAAAATTGCAAATCTTATCATAGATACAGGATCTCACAAAAGAAGAGATTTCCATGAAAGTATTGTTGGAGAACTGCTTCTATTTCACAAAAACCATTGACAGATGAGATTTTTCAGAGTTAGACCAGTTAAAGGCTGAGGATGAGGAACTTCATAAGTATGACAGGATGGGTTCTACAAAAAGAATATGGTAATTCCAGTGAAATCAAATGTGAAGTGAGCGATTTCACATCTTGCCATCACACAATGTGTAGAGAAATTGTGTTAGATTTCATGCTTGATTTTTTAAACGAGTTAGAGCAGAGTTACAAACATACAACACATTTTATTGAACATAACATAAACTACTTTTTCTAAATTGTAGTTTACTTTTTAAAAAGTCCTAATTACTTTTTCAATTTTAAAAAATTTTTGCACTTGCCATTGGTGTGAATTTGTGCGTGTGTGTGAATTCTCTTTTAGTGGACTTTGCTCGTTATGATTACAAGAGGATAATGAGAACTGCTTGCATGTTAAAATGTTGGATGTTGATAATTTTATCTTTACTTAATGTTTTTCTTTATTTTTTAAATTACCTGTCTTGTGAGTGTATTACTTATTTAATCATTAAAACCTTCAATGTAAGTAATGTTTAGAAATTGGTTGACACTCCTGGATTGATTAATTAAATGAAACATTAATTGACACATTTGTAGCACTTTGCTATCAGGGAAATGCAAATCAAAACTACAATGAAGTATCACTTCACTCCGGTCAGAATGGCTATAATTAACAAGACAGGAAACAACAAATGTTGGAGAGGATGTAGAGAGAAGGGAACTCTTGTACACTGCTGGTGGGAATGCAAACTGGTGCAGCCACTATGGAAAGCAGTATGGAGTATCCTCAGAAAATTAAGAGTAGATCTACCATATGATCCAGCTATCCCACTGCTGGGTATTTATCCAAAGAACTTGAAAACACAAAGGCATAAAGATACTTGTACCCTTATGTTCATTGCAGCATTATACATGATAGCCAAAACTTGGAAGCAACCTCGGTGCCTATCAAGGGACAAATGGATAAAGATGTGGTATTTATACACGATGGAATACTACTCAGCCATGAGAAATGATGAAATCCAGCCATTTGTGACAATATGGATGGAACTTGAGGGTATTATGCTGAGTGAAGTAAGTCAGAGGGAGAAAGTCAAATACTTTATGATCTCACTCATAAGTAGACGATAAAAACAACAACAAACAAACACATAGCATCGGAGATTGGATTGGTGGTTACCATAGGGGAAGGGGGGAGCGCAAAAGGGGTGATTAGGCTCACATATGGGGGGATGGACTATAATTACTTTTTGGGTGGTGAACATGATGTAATCTACACAGAATTCGATATATATTATGATGTACATCCAGAAGCTATATAACGTTATAATCCAATGTTACTGAAATTAAAAAAATAAGAAATAAAATAAATAAATAAATAAAAAGATAAACATTATTTCTTTTTAAAATTATCATTTGGCTGAAATGAAGAGTGGAAGTAATTTTAAATTTAAAGAATAAAATTTTCCCTTAAATATGACAAGAAAATTAACTGTTTTAGTTCCAGTAGAATACAGGTGTCTATGTAAAAGGCAATGTAAACTATTCCTTATAAAATACTCAAATAATTCTCCACTATATGTCAGGATGCTAGCTCAATACCAAAAATATATGGTAGGCCTTTGATTTCCTGTTTTGTTTAAGGAATCCTCACAACTTTGTTTTTGTTGAATTGGTTGATTCCGATAGTTGCACTTGCAAAGCAAATTTAAGGGAATATAGTATGAATGATAAAAACAATTATTGATTTTATCGACTTTTTCTTCTTTGATGTATAAAAATACTCCCAGATACATCTGTATAAATGTCTAATTTATGCAAGGTAGCAGAATTGATAGGAAAGTTACAGCTAATTTTGCAAGAAAAAGCACTTCTGTTATTGAAGGGTGGCCTTATTTTAACTTTTTCTTAGCATTTCACTTGTTTACCCATTAGATGCTTTAAACATTAACAAAATCCTAATGTCCATTCAACTGCTTTTTAAAAAGTTAATAATCATTCTAACACTTCCTTTTGAACTAAGATCTAGAAAAATTTATTAGATTACAATAAGGTAATAACAGAATTTGTTTCCAGAAGCTTCTCTTTGTCTCATTTTTACTTTAAAGACAAAGACAGTCATTAATTATTCAGTACCATTCTGAGTTTGTCCTTATACAACTTTTCTCCTGGTATAACTACTGTCATTAAAGGAAACTTAAGATAGAAATAGATAAAAGAGGAATAGGTTAAAACTAAAAGGAACTACGTGTACATTAAAGGCTGTGGTGAATAAGGGGCGTCCTTATTAGTTCAGAGCAATGTCTTGGTTAAATTATAGAGTGAATAGTCTGACAGAGTCTCTTCAGAACATTTCCACTAATGAGGATTTCTGTGGCAAACCCCTATTCTAGAAATGGTAATTTAGTTCTGTACAATTCTTTGTGAAAGGACTTTGTATGTCTCCACTGATTCTTTTTAAATTGAAGACATCTAAATTGCATTTGAAAAAAGATAATGAACATATTTACCCATAATAATTATATGCTGTATATATTTTAAAGCATAAATTGAATGACATAGTATTTTATGTAGCTCTGCACATTCTTGATATTAAGTACGTCATAGTGCCTCTTTCTTTTTTTTAAAATAGAAAAATCAGTTTCAGGCATTTGCTTCTGGATTAGATCTTTAAAAACTGAGGTCATGTCTGACCTGAATAGACATTAAAATCCAAACACATCAAAAGCATACTTTATAAGATTTAAATCTTGGGCAAAAGTTCTTTTCTTCTTTCTTTTGGTTTTATTTTAACATAGCTGTGTCGATTTAGGGTACTTTTTAAAACTTCTATTATATATAATTTTTTAAATGCAGAAGCTAGCATAAAACATATGACAAGGAAAGTATGCCATATTATGTAATGGAATCTGATAGAACCCTAATAATTCTTAAAAATTAATGTTAATTTCTTAAAACTCTTTAATCTCAAATTATGAAATATTTCACACATGCAGAAAGCTACATAATATATAATAGACACTCCTTTACACATCACATAAATGAATGATCATTAAATTTTTGCCACATTTGTATTACATTCTCTTTTTAAATAGAAACAAAAATTTCCACATATTGCTATCGCTGTTTCTCTGTTCCTTTCTACCCCTCACTTTCCCAGAGTTAACTTGCACCTTTAAGTTGATGTAAATCATTCCAGGAATGTTTTTATATTTTTACTAGATATGTATGGTTCTCTTATTTCATCTGCAAAATTAAAGTATTATACTTAAGAAATTGATATATCATTATTATTAGTTTTTAAAAATTTTATTAGAACCAACCGCATAGCAGTAGAATTAAAATCGACTAGGCTGCTGCTGAGACTTCAATCTTTAAAATTGATTTGGGGGGAATAAAGAGCCCTTTATGTAACGGTTATTATGAAGTGTTCCATATTTTTCATGACCTTTGTTTCCCACTTGTATAATCATTTATCCTGAAATTCATTAGCCTCCTCCTGAAGAGAAGCACTAAAGGCTATATAAGTAACCATGGGTTAATTGGATAAGTGTGGTAATTTGAAAGCTTATACATGCTGACTTTGCAATTATTAATAATACATGAAGCTTACTACAGATAACTCCTACCTTGGTATGGGAAGCAACTGAGAATAGAGACTAGATTCTCTGGATTTGATAGTCGTGGCAAATCAGGAAAATTGCTTTAATTTGTCTCTGACTCAGTGTCTTTATCTACAAAATAGAGATAATAAAACTCACTTTGCCATTCTGTCATGAGGATTCTATCAGATGATGCCAAATAAACAGCACTAAGTGCCCAACCACTTAAGTCAAGTATAAGTTATCACAGTGAATGCGAATTGGCTACTTTTAACATTTTCAGAAAGAATAAGTTACTAGCTTATTGACAGACTTGAAAGCGTTAAATGTAAAGAATTTTTCCTTTCCATGTTGCCTTTGATATCCCATTTCTTGATTAAATAAGACATAGCTTCTCCGGTGGACTTCCTGGGCTGACTAATCTTTCGGGTTATTTTGGGGGCCTAGCTCCACTCTCCTTCCAGCGATTTTGTAAGTACCTAATTGCCTCTATTAAATCCTTTTCTTATTAAACTATCTAGAGTAATTTCTGATTTTTCCAACTCCAACTCCTTGCATAATCTTTATTAGGTTTTGGAAAAAGAGGCCCACGGTGCAGTAGACGCTGACTGTCTACACAGGACCTCCAGGATGAGAATCTGGGATTTGTTAACTCGCCTGTGTGATTTGAAGTGAGTGAAATCTGAATGCAATTAGAAAATGAGACCCTAGAGTAAATCTTAAAAATTCTAATCAAAAGAAAAAAAAATTGTAACTACCAGTGGTGATGGATGTTAAGTAGACCTATCGTAGTGATCATTTCACAATATATATAAATATTCAATCATTAAGCTGTATACCTGATATACACCTAATATAATGTTATATGTCAATTATATCTCAAAGGAAAAAAAGAGAGACTCTGGCTATTTGTAGTATAAAGTGACAAAACAGTACCATGATGTGTCACCTGCGGTCACCTGTAATGGAGTGCGAATTGAGGCAAGGCTTTCGTGGACTTTGTAGTTCCCACAATAGGCTATTATGACATTAAAGAATACAAGGACTATGTGGGTGGGCCTCCTGCTTCTGACTGCACAGAATCATTTAGAGAAGTGATACACCCAGCATTTTAAATTCTTGGCTTGAGACGCAATAAGGGGCATAGGGAATCTTTGTTGACTTATAGCCTCAGGGCTATTGTAGCTGAAAGTCTGACTCAGTATTGATGGGTTGGGGCCTCTTGTGTGAAAATTTAGAGCATTGACTGGGGAAAGTGCAAGAACGTGGAATGGCATTATGTCGATGGGTTCAGATCAACCTGAGCATTCTAACCCCCAAATTCCACTGATCCTCCCTTGCCAGCAGGTAGATCCCTTTCTTCCAATTGGATGAAGCTGGATCTGCCTGACTTGGAGACCTTGGAGGAGTTATCATGCTAAAGGATATCCATTTACTTTATACCCCACTCCAACAGCCCTAATTACCTCCACAGCAAAGATCAGATTCAATTCCAAACATGTCCCAGCTACAATACTTAGCCCAGGAAGAGAAAGCTTACTAGATTTTGCTAATTTATATCAACAGAAACCTGGAGAATATCGAAGGGATGTGACTCTAAATGTGCTAGACCAGAAAAGAAGAAAAATCATTTTAAAGTGGCTGCATTTATTAATGTGATTGGATTTAACAGAGATTCTGGAATCAAAGGGCTAGTTTGAACAGCTGGAAGTGGTTCTAGCTGTGTGCTTGCTATTGACTGAAACTTAGACTCAAATGATGTGTTTAGTAAATAAAGTCTAGATGCTAGAAATTCTTTGGCATAACGGAGAGGGAGGAATTCATGTGGCTATCAGGGACTTGACATGTGGCTAGTAAAATAGTGCAAAAAAATGTAAACTATCTCAATAAGAATTTTTATGTTGATTACATATTGAAATAATATCTTGTCTATATTAGGTTAACAAAATATATTTTTAAAACAATTTCACGTAGTTCTTTTTACTGTGTCTTAAAATATGGCTTCTAGAAAATTTAAAAGTATACATGTGGTTTGCATCTGTGGCATGTATTATATTTCTATTGGGCAGCATCGGAGTAGAGGAATTCAAATGTTTGAGTTGGTTTATCATTTGTGACGTATTTACCCATCCTCCAACTCTGTCTCCTGAAAAAGCCCAGAAGACAATTTCTTCAACAAGGCATTTAGTACAACACTGGAGAGAGGAGCTCCTGCATCCTTGAAAAGTGTTATAATGTTTGTTCTTTGTAGGCTAGCAATGAAGTTAGGAAGCGCGGCCGTTGTAATTAGCTCCCTGATTTCAGTGTGGGTGATAGGGTCATGGAGTGGCCAAGCCCACATGGTAGCAGTTAACTACCAGAGACAAAGTGAGCATGGTTTTCACAGTGTTCGATGGACTTCCAAGGATATTTTGCTGTAGTTTACAAATCAGGAGTCCTTAGGATTGAAATAGTTGTGGAGTTAACAAAGTATAATTAAGTTTTAAATAAAAAAATTCTAGATGTGGTAAAAAAGAACTAACTGAGTCATGTGTTGGAAAGTCATGGTCCATCATCCAATTGCCAGAACATGAACTCTCACCCAACGCATGGGCTGGGAGCCCCACACTTTTTTTTTTTTTTCATTAATTCAGAATTAGTTATAATTTTTTTTTTGTTGAGTTAATGATAGGTTACAATCTTGTGAAATTTCAGTTGTACATTAATGTTTGTCATTCGTGTTGTAGGTGCACCACTTCACCCTTTGTGCCCACCCCCCACCCCACCTTTCCCCTGGTAGCCACTAAACTGTTCTTAGTCCACATTTTTAAATTCCTCATATGAGTGGAGTCATACACAAATTATCCTTCTCTAGCTGGCTTATTTCACTTAACATAATTCCCTCAAGGTCCATCCATGTTATTGCAAATGGAATGATTTTGTTCTGTTTTCAGCTGAGTAGTATTCCATCGTATATATGTACCACATCTTCTTTATCCATTCATCTGTTGATGGGCACTTAGGTTGCTTCCATGTCTTGGCTATTGTAAATAATGCTGCAACGAACATTGGGGTACATAGGACTTTTGGGCTGGGAGCCCCACACTTGAACGAAGCCCGGGTAGTTGTGAAAAAGCAGCATGCAATTCCATCAAATTTATGTACTATAACTTTCTTTTCAGACTTCCCTAAAGGAACCCTGTTTATCAAGACGTCTGATTTGAAGAAAGGGAAATGCAGACTGTTTGATATTGTTAGCACCTAGAAATCCAGAACACTACTGTGTTTCATTAGTCGAATAATAGAGTTTTGTCCTAAGTACGTCTGCCAATGTGCCTTAAAATCCATCTGTGACAATATTCCCAGTTATTGAATATGTAATTGAATCAACAATTAACAGAATAATACATTGTCTCCTTGACCTATTGAATGAGGACTTTTTTTTTAATAGTGAGAGGCTTTTAGAATTGGCACTCTACATAAATTTTTTTTAAAGATTTTATTTTTCCTTTTTCTCCCAAAGCCCCCCGGTACATAGTTGTGTATTTTTAGTTGTGGGTCCTTCTAGTTGTGGCATGTGGGATGCCGCCTCAGCATGGCTTAATGAGTGGTGCCATGTCCACGCCCAGGATTTGAACTGGCGAAACCCTGGGCCTCCAAAGTGGAGTGTGAGAACTTAACTACTCGGCCACGGGGCCGGCCTTCTACATAAAATTTTAAAAATCACATGAAATATCACATCTCTGTGAAAACACGAGGGAATTAGCCCCAATTTCAAGAAATTGAAATATATAGTAGGCATTTGTCTTTACCCTATCCCCATTAAACTTACCTCTTTGGCCTGTGCAGAAGAAAGACAGGTTTCAAAGAATGACAATGATTATTGTATACTTAATCAGGTGAATATTTAAATGTTAAAGACTCTTCCAGATATTGTCTCTTTACTAGAGAAAATCACCAGAGACACTGGCATATAAAATGCAGCTCCTATTCTGGCAAATGCATTCTTCTCTCTCCAGTAAATGAACAGTATCAGAATAATCTTGCTTTCGTTTGGTAGATATGGTGGTACATATTCACTATCTTACCTAAGTGCTACATCAACTCTCTATCTTTATTTCTCTGTTTATCAAGATCATCTCATTATCCTCCAGTCAACATCCTGGTCCACTAGATTGCTGAAATCATGCTCATAAATCTTGGTTAGCAGTAAGCAGCAGTTATTCTATACGCCTTTGCAAAGCACAAGCATTTCAAAAGATGGAAGATAAATCTCATAAAAATTTAAGGTTCTTCCTACTATCCCTGTGTATTTGGATGGTCCAACCATGTCAGGATAGTCTCACCCAAGTCAAAGATCAGTGCCTGCTCCTTAACCCATATTTTTCAGCAATACATCTGCATGTTGAGTATCTTTGGATAATGAAAGAAACATACCACATTTGGGTGAGCTAGTCCTTCCTATTTACCAACTACCCATAATGCTATCCATTTTGACTGTGACCCAGAACAAGAGAAGGCTGTCCTACTGATGCAGCTTGTAGTGCAGAGCAGCTCCGTTATTTGGGCTATTTGACTGAGGAAATCCAATTGTGCAGTAATGTGACATGGCATGGTGCTTCTGGCAAGTTCTGAGAGTAGACTCATAGCATAGACCACCTAGGGCTTAGAGAAAAGCAATGATCTCTTTGGAAAAATTAATCTTTTAAAATTCAGCTTCTGTCTTACAACTTGGATCTAGGAGTGATCGAACTTTGGGTCAAGGGAATCTAAATTCCTCCTCAAATCATGCAAGAATCATGAACTGGGTGATGTTTGATCTTCTACATTGTAAAGTGGGATGTGCACAGCAGCATACCATCATCAAGTAGAATTGGCATAGGAAAAACAGGATTAGGCTCAAGCAGGTATTGAAAACAGAAAAATGTTTCATGTGCAGGTAGCTCCCATTTATGATGCATCTATTCCTGCTACACTGCCACTTTTCCCTCAATCCATACATATGGCCATCTGGGGTGGACAAAATGAATAACCAAGCCTGATATACATTTAGTTCTGCATACGTTGATGTTGGTTGGAAATGGACTGCTGTTGCATTATAGCCCATACAAGGATGCCATGAAGGACAGTAGGGAAAGTAAATCCTTGTTGTGGGAAGAACTTTGAGTGGTACAACTGTTCATCTACTTTACCTGGAAGGAGAGAAGTTTAGAGGTACGGACCTAGATCAATTCAGGGATAGTAGCCGAAGGGTTGGATGGATGTTTGGGGTGTTAGAAGGGAGAAGTTTGAAGAATGTATGACAAGAAAATCTGAGCAAGAGGTATGAGATCGACTCTTTGAAATGAATTCAGAATTGAGGATAACAGTGGCCTGGGTAAACATTTACAGATGATCATGTGTTGCGTAGGAGGCTTTTAGAAAGCAGATGGCAATGTTGACCTAGATGTCATTCAGCTTCTTCCTCAACCATCTTACTGCCTGCACAATTGGCTCAAGAACAGTGTGTCCAGGGTAGCAGGGAGAGAGGTTACGTATGAACTTAATGACTTGGTATTACTCTCAACAAAGCTGAATGGCCACTACTGCTGAGAGCCCTGTCTGCCCATAGCACAGAGCAACGCTGAACCATCAACATGGCGCAATAGTACATGGGGTCCATCCAGCCAACTTGGTGGTAGAGTAATTATATCGAACTCCTTTCATCATGGGGGAGGGAATACTGACATGTCCTCACTGGAATAGATGTTCTGCCAATGAATTTTCTTTCCTTCTCACTAAGCTTCTGCCAGACCCACCATCTATGCATTTATTGTGTTACTTCCTTGTTCTGTAGCAGGTTATTGTGCATAACATGGTTTCTGAACAAAGAAATTATTTTTCAGTAATGAATTGAAGGAAAGGACTGACTATAGGCTTCTATAACACTGGAATGGCCAACTGAATATTCAGTATATTCTGTTATGGAACCATCTGGGTGCCTTATTAAGTAAAGTTTCTTTCCTCAAGGAAAGGGTGTATGTTCTGAAACACTGACAAATTTCTTGTTTCTTGCATTACTAGTCTAGTAGTGATTAGTATTGTTCTCCAAGTATTCGACTTCTGCTTCCTCCAAGCGTCATGGTAGGACTGCACTTCCCTACTCTGTTGAAGTTAGATATCTGTGTCACCGTCTTTGAAAAACAAAAGAGCAGAAGTTACTTCTGAGCAGAAGCTTTTAAAGCCAATTCATGGTTGTTCTTATTGCTGCTGTAATTACAGAAGCCCCTGTCAAGATGGCATATCTGTTAGCCTTGGGAACCTCAGTGACTATGTTGAAGAGTTCTCCTATCATGTGAAGCCTTAGGGAGACATAAATTTGTGTTGTGTTGCCTTGGAACACTTATCTTCTGTTGGCATGGAAATTTTGTTTTTGTGTGTTACCACAGCATAACCTATGGTAGTAACCAGCTATAGGTGTGGTACCAACCTGTAGCTAATTCCATAGTTTCTTTACATCAATGTAAAATAATAGTAATTTTTTTTATTTTTATAGCAAAAGCTTATGTGCTGATTGCATAGCCCTCCAAGTATTAATTTTTTGAGATAAGCTGAAGTTGGACTGATGTCCATGAAATATGGATAAAATTCTATAGAATCGAATATAAGGAGAAAAAATGATCATTACCTAAAAAACTCTCTAAAAATTAGAGATTAGGAGGAGTTAGCCAATTTTCTTTTAGGTTTCAAAAAAAATTAGTCAACTGCCAATTAGTATTTCCTTTTTATGAATGGGAAAGCTAAGACAAGAAAGCACAGAATGATTGGCATAGGACCACAGCAGGAATCTAACCTAGCGCAGGGGTCACACTCTTCCAGTGACTGCGCACTGACAGCTCCTGACCGGAAGTTGAGCCTTGTGCTGTCGACATGCACTGCTTAGGAGGATTTGAGCGTGGGACTTGTCTCACTGGGTTACTAGGGAGTCATTTCCAAAGCCTCTACAATCAATGGGGAGGATAGTTAAGCTAAAATGTTAATGGCATGGCGCACATTGCTGGGTAAATGAAGATTCTTACTGAATCATTCAGATAATTAGGGAGTCACTTGACTATAGCTGTTGTGACACAAGGATTATTTATTTATTAAAATTTCATTAAAATTTGCAGCCACTGTGGAAAACAGAATGGAGATTCCTCAAAAAACTAAAAATAGAACTACCACACGATCCAGCCATCCCACTACTGGGTATTTATCCAAAGAGCCTGAAGTCAGCAATCCCAAAAGTCCTGTGCACCCCAATGTTTATTGCAGCACTGTTTACAATAGCCAAGACGTGGAAGCAACCTAAGTGCCCATCAACAGACGAATGGATAAAGAAGATGTGGTACATATATACAATGGAATACTACTCAGCTGCAAAACAGAACAAAATCATTCCATTTGCAATAACATAGATGGACCTTGAGAGAATTATGTTAAGTGAAATAAGCCAGCAAGAGAAAGATAATCTGTGTATGACTCCACTCATATGAGTAATTTAAAACTATGGACCAAGAACATTTTAGTGGATACCCGGGGAAAGGTGGGGTGGGGGGTGGGCACAAAGGGTGAAGTGGTGCACCTACAACATGACTGACAAACATTAATGTACAATTGAAATTTCACAAGATTGTAACCTATCAATAACTCAATAAAAAAAAAAACTGGAAAAAAAAAGAATACTAACTGTAGATAGTTTGTACACAATCTATACTAATTTTATAAAGTTAACTTCTACTCCTATTTTATGAAAGATTCTTTTAATTAAAATTAGTTTTCAGGGGCCGGCCCCATGGCAGAGTGGTTAAGTTCGCACACTCTGCTTCAGTGGCCAGGGATTTTGCTGGTTCAGATTCTGGGTGTGGACATGGCACCACTCATCAGGTCATGCTGAGGCTGCATCCCACATAGCACAACCAGAGGCACTCACAACTAGAATATACAACTATGTACTGGGGGGCTTTGGGGAGAAGCAGAAACAAAAAGGGAAACTGGCAACAGACATTAGCTCAGGTGCCAATCTTAAAAGAAAGTTTTGGATTTTATCAATGCTTTTCCTGTATATTTTGAGATGATTAAGTTTTAATCTCCTTTTCCCTGATAATGTGAAATATTACATTGCTTGGTTCGAGACATTAAAACAACCTTCAATAATTGGGATAAAATAATACCAAAGTTTGTTAAACATTTTATGTTTCATAATTTGATTTGCTAATATTTTATTAAGAAATTAGGTTTTTATGTTCATGAATTATTTAAATTGAATAAATAAAATAAATTGGAAAAAAAATTTCATTAAAATTTCTTTTAAAAACTGTTAACCTGAATTCCTTACATGCATAGGTGTTCTCTCTTAAGGATATCAGTATACCTGTAGAAGGTCGGCCTTCTTTATGTTTCTGAGTATGTTTACTTATCCATACATCTCTAAAATTCATCACTTTTGGATACATTTTAAAAATCAAAAGCATCTTTTCAAAAATTCAAATCAAAACTATTCATGAAAAGTATTTTCTTCACTTGAACTTCTAATTGAATAAAGAAAAATTAAATGCATTTTTCCTATTGAAATCAAAGTTTTGCCACTTTATAGAAGCTAAGACACTGTGCTCTTTCTTCCCCACCAGAGAAACACAAAATGTTTAGCTGCAAAGTTTTCCACATTGAAAATATATCAAATACTAAGTTTCATAGTCAATGCCTCAGTCAACACCTTTTTGGAATGACTTAAATCTCCAAAGTGTTCATGAAAAGCTCTAGAATTAGAATTAATGTTAATAATGTGAGGACAATGCAAAATTTGCTTTTTAATTTTTTTTAAATAATTGAGATAAACTGGTTTAAACTCTTTTTTCATAGAATCCCATTGTCATTAGAGGTCATCTTACTTTTTAAATGCTCAAATTCACTTAAAGCTTCCATGTCCCGTGTCCCATGTCCCTTAAAGTTCAGGAACACAGAGTTAGCCATGTCTACTCTCTATTGTCAATTATTATGAAAATGAAGCCATTTTTGGTTAAGCAAATGAGGGAACAACCAGATATAATGATCCAGAGAGGAGCCATGCATGGTGTTGATTTTAACAGAGTTTCGGTATTATATACCACCATGTGCTTAGCAAAACGCTGCATCCAGAGGAGGCACTCAACATGTGAATTTTGTTTGCATAAATGATTAGCCAGATATTTCATTCAGAGGAGGATAGGCATTTTAGATGAACTTGTAAATTAGTCTGTTATTGTTTAGAGCCAAATATAAAATATATGTAACCACTAAAGTGTAGTATTAGTTTTAATGTGTTCTGCAGCTTATTATTTTATACTTTCTCATTTCCTAGCAATTTTTGTGGGATATTTTAAGTTAAAAAATGCACTAAAATTTGGATTTGGAAGACGTGTTTCTAGTTAAATGTTTACTGCTAAATCTCTGTGCCATTTTGGTTAATCATGATAACTTTAAAGGTCTCAGTCTCCTCACCTATAAACTGAGGAATTTTGAGTGGATTTCTAATATTTTAACCATCTGTTGGAAGATGCAGAGATATAGTAGAAAAGCAGTTAATTATAATTAGAAAAACTTGAGATCTTGACTTATGGAAGCTCTTTAGACATCAGAGAACAAGAATGAATTCTCAGAAATTTAACACATAATAAAGAAGGAAAACATTTTGCTAAAAGCATTAGTAAACAATAAATATCAAGGATATTTCCCAGAAAGTTGGAAAGAACATGACAAAGACTTAGAAATTAGGAAAGAAAAGACGAGAGATTTAATGAATCCATCTAAGAGGTCCAATATCTCACTAACAGGAGTTCCAAAGGAGAGCAGAGAAAACAGAGATGGGGCACTATCAAAAAACAACTAAAAAAATTTCCTATACCTGAAATAAATGATTCTCTAATTTTAAAGGGCCCATCTAGTACCCAGAATAATCAAGGAAAACAAATAAACCACAAGCAAACACAAACAAGCCACCAAAATCACATCGTAGTAAAACTTCCTTGCTTTTTATGTTTTTGAAGTTTTATTAAGATGTGGCTTCTGGAGACTAGGCTTCTCTTAATAAGATGCTGAACCAGAAAGGAAGAAGAAAGGAGATTAGGAAACAGAAGATCCAACATGAAACAGTGGTGGAAAAAGGCATGGATTTAGAGAGAAACTATTCAGTTTGGGTCAAAAACATGGAGGGCTTTATGAGGGAGGTGTCCAGAAAAACCTCAGATTACTGAAATATTGGATATGATTAAGCATTTAGGAAGTTAAAAAATGCAATTATTAACTCCAGAAAATAAACAATCTCATACAAAGAAGGAAATGCAATTATAGTATTCTACCTGGCTCTGCAGTAGACTCACCTAGGCACAATTTGCTTAGTCATACGAACGCAAACTCTGCCTGTAATGTAACAAAGAATGTGATAACGAGAGAATGGGAAAAAAGATTTACCAGATAATGTCTAAAACTGAAAAATCAAGAAGTACTTGCATATTCATGTTAAAAATATGAAGGAAACTATCAGAAGAAACATCTGAAAGAGTAAGAAAAGAGATTGTTTAAGGGAAGTGTGTTCAAGGATAAGGAGGTGGAGTGGGGACCCTCTTGTTTTTGTTTAAAACTTTCACCCTATTTGATTTTTTAAAAAGATGTGCACTAGTTATTGCAATAACAATGAGCCTCGGGTGAGAATTAGCAGAGACCTAAAATATTGGTCACTAAACCTGTGCTGTTGTGTAGAAGGAGCATAGCTAATCTATTTAATTTCTAACCACATGCTCAAATGTAGCTTGTAGCCACAACTTTATTTAAATTAAAGACTCTGAGGTTGGGAAATGTGTAATTAATTTTGGACTACTTCTCTTCTGGAATATTGAAGCAGATAGCAGGCTCTGTCACCATTAGTAACAGCACATGTTACTACAGGTAAAGTGTTTAGAAAACTGCACTGAATACACGAAGTGATAATAAATGCTAGTTATTAGTATGAATACATAAATTAAAAAAAATACATGTCACGATGGAGTTTCGTTTTATTTTAATTGTGAAATTATGCAATTAAGAATGTAGAGTGACAGACGAATCAGTGTCACCATCAATTAATAGTTACCTGTTGAGATTCCAAAATATAAGGCAAAACATGGTTTTGGGGTTGCTGTTTGTGTGCATATGGACAAATATCCTAATTTGCCCAGGATATTTTAAGAAAGCATGTATTTTGTTTTCTTCTAAACATAATTATAACCAAACTTTACTTGGAGGTAGTGTTGATGAGTAGAAGACTCGATTATCCCCATTTGAAATTACTCTGGGATTTCTGATATTCTGACATGGATAGATTTTTACTTAAGTTGACATTGACATAACTCTAATAATTGCTCCGTTTTAAGATTTTAAAATTTGCTTTTAGCTTTTATTTCAGTATGCTGCTGTAAGCAAAGGAGGCCAATCCTTAAAACAGACTTATGAAGATGGGCTACATTATCTTATCTTTAATATGTAGAAATGAGGACAAAGGATATATATTAGACTTTAAAAATAAAATTTACAGATTTCTTTTGGTACTCAGAGAAGTGGATAAAGTTAATTTCTTTCATAATTACCAATTATTGCTTTCTAAAAAGATTAAGAAGCTACTAAGATGTCATTAGCTCCCACTTATTCTCTGAATTTCTAAGTATCAATAAACTTCTCTTTAAATTTTATGTCACTGACTAAAGCTGTACATGGATTATGCATGTATTTCAGACATTTGATTATTTTTAGACATATTACTTAATTTTTCTGCATTTGTAAAACACCATATGCTCTTCCGGAAGTCAAAAACAATGTACTCTTTTCAGGAGCGCCTTTAAAAAAATCATTGATTTTTATATATTCAACCTCTTTGGGATGTGTGTGTGACCCCACAAAGTGCTGATTTGAAACCCCATTTTACTTGTTCTTGCAACAAAGGCTATATATTGTGAGCTGTTAAATAATCCCCAATATTTATGACACACATGGTTAAACAGGAAATGGGCTACTTCTCTGCAAATAATGCACAAGTCCATTTTAATAACACACCACAGAGCCACCTTAGAAATTGCTCTGCATTCATTGATTAGTGAGACAGAGACTGAAATGTTTTTAAACCTTACATGGCTTTGTAGTATTGTATCTGGAGATAGCAAGGAGAAAAGGAATCAATATATGTTTCTTCCCTGAACTCTATATTGCCATTTTTTCCTGGGCCTCTCAATTAAATCACTTATACAATTTAGATAAGTATGGTATATGATTTAAGCAGAAACTACTATTAATAAGAGGTTATCATTTGTTGACTAGATCACTAATAAGACTATAAATTCATGTGCATGATATGAGATCTGTGGATTCTAGTTTGATGGATCAGTTTGATAGTGATGATCTCAAATGGTTTGAGTGGCAGAGCAGATGTTGTAGTGACAAATTAGCTTGCAGGAGAAATTACACTCTTTGTTATGGTCAAAAAAGGGAGAAGTGGGGAGGTATACATGTGGATTTTAGTGAATTGGTAATCTTCTTTTGGGACGTTTCATGTTCCCCAAAATATATTTTCCAGAATTGTACAGAATCCTCTGGGAAGCTTTTCTTCTTTACATATATGGATGTTGTGGGGAGACAGAAAAGACTCACACATCAGCTCAATGAGGTGAAGCAACATGTACTAAAAAATAAACTTCTAGTATCTACAATTCGTATAGTCATTTTGAGACATTGTGCAAAAATACAGACAAGAACAATCCCTGATACACTTACTTGTTAACTTTCATGGATATTTATCTTGCAACTAAATATATCAACGATTTATTTGACAGCTGCTTTGTATATTCTCTGAGTTGCTTAATATTTATATTTTATTTCTGACAATGTTCTTGCTGCTATAACCAAGGTTACCAAAATCTAGACATGTTAAACTCTCGACAACTTACATTAAATATGTAAAAATGTTCCTGAGCAGATAGACCATCTCACTTCCTTCAGAACTGAGTTACCTCTAGTAAAAAGATTCTGTCAGCTCATATAAATGGGATCATAGTAAAGGAAATTCACACACACACCCCCTTACACTCACACCCACCCATATACATTCACACAAAAGATTAAGAATCTGTGGGTAGTTTCAAGTAATAGTTCGTATGATTATTTCAACTTCAGAGCCAATTGAGATCTTCCTTTATAATTATCAAGCCAATAAAAATCATTCTTTCCATCTTATTATCACGTCTAGTGGAGGTTTTAAGGAGCAAAAAAGGGAAAAGGTTAATAGTAAATGAAAGAGACACAAGTAGCATGTTTAATTCACATAGTAGAAAAGAAGTTCCTGAATAATCAAGAATTTACCAAAACAAAATACATTGAATAAACTTCTTTTGGTACCAGAGTGTGTAAACAGTTAGTCTCAGGAACAAGATTATTTGGAAGATTGTTTTCCAGTCACTTTGCATTAAACGTGCTGCTTTAATTTGTTCCCTTGTAGCATGTACAGATAACTTTATAAGTTTATTACCTCCTATTAATTCACCTAATGATATGTTCAATAGCAGAAATCTGACTACTGATTAACCCGAGGGAGAAAAATAAATAGGAATGAAACATTCAAAAAATGCTACATTTAGTCTTAAATGCATTGTAACTTAAGTTCTCTTAATTCAATACTCCTACATGATTTATGTATTGCTTATATATTAATTTCTGGAAATCCATAAAAGACAAAGAGCAAACCCTATTAGCGTATTTAAACAATACAGTTGTTTAGAATGGGCGAGCAGAAGGGAATAGAACTAAGATGCATTGGCAAATGAGGACCCATGAGAAAGAGCACCACCTCAGATTCCTCCTTCCATGAATATGAACTTCCTTGGTATTTATGGTATTAAGAAATGACATTTGCAACTCTTGTTCTAGCTAAGTTTCAGAAAAAGTATAACTCCCTCACCATCTCGTTGCCAACGGGCTTTGATTTGTTGATCTTTTAATCTGAGTTTTTATTTTGAAAGATAGGTAAAAATAAGTTATCTGTAAGAGTAAAATATGATAAATATTAAAGTTGTTTATAAAGGTGTTATTAATTTTAGCACTTATTCCAAGTGTTTAAAACCTGATATCATGTAGCCAAGGGATAACGTTGCAGAAAATTATTTCTATGAAGATAGTGAGATGCTTCTAAAGTACTAGTTTATTATTTTATACCAAAGTGAATTGTGTCTATTGGGTTATTCTCTTTTCAACACAATCATCTGTAAGATCATAATGATACAGATGAGTTTCCCATTATCTCTAATCCTTACTACCCTACCACACACACACACACACACACTCACAACCTATCTACCTCCCACAACCTAGCAAAGTCTGTGGAGAACTGTGTTAATAAAAACTAATAAAATATATAATAAACAGCTTTATAACAAGACCACTATCACATCATTATCTGATTAAATGGGTTATAAGTGATGTATTTTTTTCTTTGCCTTTATCTAAAGATTTAGTCAAATTTTCTCAGAGTTAGATGTGTAACTTATGTAATTACATTTAGAACCCCACTTACAAATTCTGTGCAGAACATTGAAATATCCTTCTTAGACATTTATAATATGAATTATTTCCAACAAATTCATTAGTTAATTTACTACTTTTATGCTGGTGTACACATGCATCTGGTTAAGACGTGGTTCATGGATAAGGTAACAATAAGTCATGCAAAAGGAATCCTGAGATATAAAATGGTAGTTATGATTTGCATCACTCTTGTTAAGAGTTTGCCTTCTGTTGTTTATAAGACTTCAAGTGTAACCAAAAAAACCCTACAGATAATTTTCAAACCCAATTACTTACAGGTAGTCTTTTATTTCTTTTGATTGCCATTTAGTTCAATATGAAATCTCTAAGAAAATAGTATTCATCTAAACAGAACAGCAATATCAAAGTTCCAGTCTGATAAGCATTCTTTTATATTAAAAACAGACAATAAGAAGGCATGCAGTTTTCATGTTAAATTATTTTTCCCCAAAGTGTTTACTTTAGCAATATGACCTCCCAGCTGAAGGATGAAGTCCAGAAAATGAGGACAAGAAGTTGTTGTGGTTGTTATCCTAGAAGCAGGATGATTAGGTAATTTTATACAGGTGGTTGATGACTGATGGAAGAGGAGGCAGTTGAGGAGGAATGGATAGTTAGTATTCGGGAAAGAAACACTCTACCTGTATAGCCCAGCGAATTGTCATCGTTATCAGAGGTGGGGATCGGCGTCCCGTGGTCGTTCCCCGTCTCTAGGTCTTCAGGGTCTGTCGGAAACAACACCAGAGCTGCTGATGGGGTCACGGTAGTAACAGTAGTTGCCATTTCGATCATAGCATGTCCAGACACAAGTAAATCCACATGTGACAGAAAAACACACAGGGACAACACACAGCACACTTCCTCCTCGCTCCTCCTGCGGTACACTAAGCCGGGCGAAGGTCTCAGCGTCATGGCTTATACTTTCTACTTCTTCTCCTTAATTTCCCTAATTCTCTGCTCTGCCTGCACCTTTGCTGCACTTCAAAGCTGGCGAAGGGCTCTGACTGCCCTCTGTGAGGCCGCCAGCACGGACTGAGGGAGCATATGGAGGAGGGAGAGGGCAGGGTGGCTGAACGCTAGCATTGCTAATTTTCTACCTTATTGTTAATCAAAGCTATTGACTGCGATCACTCCCCATCATCGCTTCATCTCCTGCCAATTACAGACTCAAGGGACTGTATCTCATATGGGTGGGGGGGGGGCGAGGGTGTGGGGAAAAATAGGGTCTTGTCAAATAAGAGGGTGGATGATAAAAATGTCATACTTTTTCTGAGAAACAGCGAAGAAAGCAGGGCAAAATCACATCTTTCACAGGTCAACAATTTGCCATCTTAAAGGACTGAGATAAATTTACTGAAATGAATGCAGGAGTAAAACAACACAACTTTGCACATTTTGGTCTGAATATTTAAAAACATTCCAAATTGATTGAGATTCTATATTACAGTCACCCAGATAAGTATTTTCATTCATCCGTTCTTATTTTCCTGGAGTAAAAGAAATGCTTTTATATGTTTTTCAAATTGCACATTCATTTTCTTACGTAGAATTTTAGAGATGAGGCTAAGCATAATGACACTCAAGTTCCCATATCCAGAAGCTGAGGAGTAATATAAATATATGGAGAAGCCCAATGACATTGCTACTAATTTCACTTGTGCTCAATCACTCTACATGTCATATCTATGTGTGTTAGATAAATATGAGCAGGGTCTCTCTAGCTCCATTGCTGATAAGCAGACACAGACACGATAAAACCCAAGTGTGTACCTCCTAAATAGAATACTGTGGAGTCATAGGTCATTCAAGTTGTGGTGTTCTGCAGGCTTTTTATCACCTTAAACAGCATCTACAGAGGGTTTCTCAGTTGGAGCAGTGAGGAAGCACAGCTGTTTACCGGAGGAAGAAAGCCTGTCAGTTATGAATGAAGCAGCGAGTACGCTCAGGTAATGCCCCTCTAGAAACATCACAGGGGTCATTAATTTTGTTTCCTCGCTAGTTTTTTAGCTAAGTTGACACATTTTGTCTTAGACACAGCTATTCAGGGATGATTTAGAAACTTTTAAAGAGGATAAAAAGTCTAACATGGGCTGGCTTTGTGGCTTTTGCGTAGAGCATATTTATCTACTCCATGTGCCAGCCTTTGCTGCTCCCCACCCCAAGTGTCATTTAATTAACCTGATGAGGTTAAAATGAAGGGAAAAGAAAGGTTCAGATCTGTGCAGACAAAGGGGGAAATGCTCATGATTGCTCGATTCCTCTTGCCTTTCCAGTGATGGCTGTTGTCACATTTGTCCTTAAAACTGACTCTGGAAGTGGTAGAGCGGGGACAAGTCCACTTTCTACCCCTCCAGCCTGTTAACTCAACTTGTATGCACAAGTGGTTGACGTCAGAGTTTTAGTCACATCAATAGGACAACATGGGAAAAGGGCATTTTTTTGTATTTTGAGGCAATATTTGTACAATGTTCTGCCGCAAACTGAGTAACCTTGTTCCCGCAGGCTCACCAGATAAAGGAGGTTGATGGAGGAAGATAAACAGAATGTACTTGTTCAAACGGATTAAAAGCCTTTTAAGGGGACCTCCCCTGCTTACCTACAATCTTGTTTTAAAAGATACGATGTGTTTAGGGTCACCATAATTTTAGACAAATTATTCTTAGTAACAAATGCAGCTTTTCAAAGGAAATACTACTTTTAATTTATGATGGAATAGTTTACTCAATGTGGATACATACATTTCTAATCACTCTGTTAAAAAAACAGTAAAAATCCATCCAAATCCACGACATCAATTAAATCAGTTTTAATACAAAATCCCAAAACTTTTGGGATAAGGTTTGTGCCCCCTTCATTACTGAACCCACCCTGAGAATAAGGACTTCCTGTAAAAGCGACAGAGGTGAGGAAGGAAGTTCACTGTCATTTGAATCGAGGTACCTAAATCTGTTCACAGTAGATTCTTCACCTGCATCTAACTGACCCTAAGCGGTATCTAAATTCGCTTGCCTGTTCTCGCCCCTCACCCTTCTGGCCCTTCTTCAGCTCAGGAAAGCCTAGACTTTGCACTAACCTAGGAATCTTGCCATATCTATAAAGCGCCTTCTATGTACCTATTTCTGTCTTTAATTAATAATATTCTAGACCTAAAGGAAACAGGTCCATTTTTACTAACTTCACTCACTTTTTTCTTCCCCCTTCTTTCTGTCAAAAGATGATTATAACAGGAAATAACCATTTGACTCACCATATGCGACGTGAAGGACTAATTCAAAGAGTCCAAAAGATATTTATTTAAAGTTTTTGTTAAACAGTATTGATTTATGTGAGCCATAGACTAGAACATAATGAGGCAAGAGGTTATGTAGAGCTTACAATGTCTGAAGGAGGTCTTCTTGGGTCCCAAGTCTGAATTTGGGATGGTCCAGGCCTGAACTGAAGTAGGTGTGGCTGCCATTGACAAAAGCTGCCATCACATCTGGAAATGCACCTGCACCAGGGGTGCTGGGTTTTCTGTGTCTGCTGCCCCCATGAGACTGTGGATTCTTGAGGGTTAGGGAATCTGTCTATTTCACGTGTGTACCTACCGCTTTACACTGGACTTTGCAACATTGTACGGGCTGAAATGTTTTCTTTTTCTTTAAGATAATAAACTAATTAATGAACAGAGCATGACCAAGAAGACAAACCTCACTTAAGGGCTAGGCCTTCAATCTGAAACAATTTGAAAATACAAAACTGCACTTTCTGCACCAGTGTCTTAGTCAGAAAAATAAAAACTCGCTTTAAATTAATCCAAATGCTATTGTACTCTATCTCCAGTATCCGTAAAATCACATAAAGCATTTTCCAATATAAACAAGTTTTGAATCATAAAATCATTGACATTCAGGGTTGGAAATGTGCCAGACGGACCTCACAACAATCTTACATCAACTACAGATTCATCTGAAGTTAGTGGCCATTTGGCTTTCCTTGCTTTTCAAAGAAAAATTTTTCAATTTTACAATTAAGTCCTTTCTTTTATGTTCTGTTAAAAAAAACCCGCTATTTTTTAGATTCTAATTCCATTTCTAATCTGTGGGGCCACATGGAACTAATGCCTCATCTATGAAAGCCGGGTTCCGTCCCAACACTGTTTCACAGGGCTCCAGACTTCATCCTTTTCTTGTTCAACTAGCTCTCTGTAGATATCTTCATAGAGGCTCAGGGCTTCAATTTTTTTTTATAAGATGATGCAAATTCCACATTTCTTAATTAGATATTCTACCAACGACCAAATCTTGTCTCCACTGCTTATTCAAATTCACATGGATTCCAAGAAACCTCATACCTTCTCTTACTAAATACTAAACTCATCATCTTTTCCTTTAAACTACTCCTTTCCTATATTCCCTATGTATGTTAAGAAAGTCATCAACATATTATATTTTTAATATTTTAGAACTCAGTGAAATTTTAGTTTCTGGGGTTAAAACTGAACTCTGGCCTCTAGGCTTATTGTTTATGCTGGATTTTGCTGCATGTTTTATTTTTATATTTTTTGGAAGGGGTTGTATGCCTCATTAAAACTTATAGTATATAAGTTTTATATATATAATATATACATAAAATCTTATATATAACCATATAACATACATATTATTTATACAAGCTATATAATATATGAGTGGGCCATCTTACAGGTCTTTCATAGATTTAATAAAAGCAACAATGACAAGAGGGAATAAAGATCTGTATCTTCCTTTGCAATGGAAATTATGCATTTAAGGAAACTTTAAATGCAACAATTCAATAAAAGTGATACAACTTTCTTTAATAAGTAAATTCAATAGCAAATTTGAAATTTTTTAATCTGTATAATAACATCTTTACTAAGATTTCCCCAACACCTATAAAAATATAAGGGAAACTTCAAATTAGAAAAATCATTATATTGCAACTTTTGGTAAAGTAATTCATTCGCGCAAGCATCATCAGTGGATACTAAATCTATAAGAAGAAAAATGGTAGGGGACACCATATTTCACAGTGCCAAAGTATCACTCCAGAGATTATTTGCTAACTGCAAAGGGGAAAATGTAGTTTTATGATGGATAGATCTGGCAGTAACCTCTTGAACTCAGTAATCAAACTTCATATCACCAATAGTGAGTAACTAAGATGGGAAGACAATTGTGTGATACAATATGCAGTACTAATTATGAAGTGTTTGTGCTAAAAACTCTGCCCTGACTTCATTCAAGACTTAAGACTTACAAAGTAAAATCTGTAGAAAAAAACATATTCTTCAGTTACACATGTGGAATAATTGTGTGAATTATCTCTAACTTGCTCTCAAATGGTTCATAAAAGAAAGTATATAGAGACTAAAGCAAATACAACATAATATTAACAATTACTTTATTATGAAAAACATTAGAAAAATTTTAAAGCAGGGCCGATGAAGATTGAGTGGTCTAAAGCTGTCCCTACAATGTGCAGCAGAATTTCATGCAATGACTTTTCTTTCAATGGTGATATGATTAAAACAGCTAATATTATTTCTGTAGCACAAAGACTCATATTTGTCCTACCAATCAACCCATATTTCTCTAAATTATTCTTCATACTATGGTAGCCAGTCTTACACTGTAGAAATATAGAGGCATAAGAGAAAGATCTATTGTTTAAATTCAGCTTCATTTATTTCCTTTTAATTTCTAATTGTAATTTCTAGCTCAAAACATTTGAGTTTCCATCTTTACCCTTTCTTTCTGTCTTATTCAGACAGTTGTGTAAATATATGTTAAAAATAATAGCTTTTTCTCTTTGCCCTACTGTAAAGTGTCAAGCTGGTCTCTTTATAGATTTGCATTATCACTGTGCAGGTCTTTGGCATTAATTGACATTTTGAAGATGACCATTAATAAAAGATTAGGGAAAAGCAAATGAATATAAACTACTATCAATATGAGAATTGTGTTCTACAAATTGGATCAATTCTCATTGATTCTTTCCTACTAATCAAGAGGAATGCAGGGAATGGGTACTTTAAATGGAGTACTGAGAACATTTAATTAGAAACCCAGGCAATGAATTACAAAATTAAGTACCAAAACTATGTTTGTGAAGCTTTAAATTTGTGTCACAATTATACAAGATCAAATTAAAGTTAAATTCAAAATTCTGCTTTAGTCATGTAGGATTAAAATAACTATGGAAGGTATATTATTATTTGCCCTATTCTTTTGAACTGGAAATAAGTGGAGAAATAAGAGTTAAGTTGTAGAGATGGAGAGAAAAAAAAAACAGCAGTAGGTGTTTTTAGGTAGTATCTACTTAAAAAAATTTAGAGAATGAAGCAAAAAAATTCATCACAATTAGGCCCAAATGACTTTTATTTTCAGAAAGTTCTATGCCATAGAACATTACATATAATATGTATGAAGTTTTAAAATTGTGTGACAAAATGTTGAATACCTATTTTTTTTAAAGTAGCAATATGGTAACAGATAGAAAACAATGTGTTACAACCATCTCCAATTTTGCTATTACAAGGAAAATCAAGGTTTCTTCCTTATGTTCCTTTCAAAGATAAAGGAACCATAATTATAATGATCCATGTGGATAATGATTGTCAGAAAGTATGTTTAGATAAAATAAATCAAAACGCTAAAATTGATGTAAAATATGTATTCAAATACATTTTTTAGTGAATGGATGGTTCTTCTTAAATTTGAAGACTTTATCATCCAACGCTTCTCCATGACAGAGTAGGTAATGGTAACTCACGACCTGACATGCCAGGATTGTGTTAAATGAATAACTAGATTTCATACAACAATCTCAAATTATGTGTAGCTGCTTTTTCACATTTTCTGGTTTAAGTGATTGGATAACTGAATTAATCATATGTGAAGAAAAAGAAGTAAAAACTGTACTGAATATAATCACAACTAATATTTACATAATGCTTTAGTTTATTTAATATAATGTACATCATTTCATATGTATGTATGTTTTCTCATGTAATTCTTACATTTCTAGCATGACCACAGTCATCATAATCATATCGTGATCTGAATCATGCATGTTTCCATTTTAAAGTTGCTGAAACTAAAGCTCATAGAATTTCTTTGGCTTCTGTCACGCAGCTGGTAAACAGTGGATTTGGAATTTGATTCCAAATGACTTCTAACTTAGAGGCATTCCCTCTTTTCATTTACCCCATGGCCTCTCTTTACTCATTGATCTAATTCTAGGAACTGGACGGAATTTCAATAGTATATAAGCAATGGGACACCAGGTTAGCAATTCTTTTCCAGTCACTGAACAATAAAATTGGATAATTTCACAAATCTATTTCTGAGCTCCATTAAGCTTCTTCACTGTCTCCTTTTATAGACAAGATAAAATAAAGTAGTTGGTAAGGTAGTTGGTTGTGTTTAAGGTAGAAATACATGGTAAAATATTATTAAAATAGGTGTTCATTATTAAAATAAGGCTGTGCCCACATAGTTTTAAATATGGAGATTTGGGGAATCAAACCACTGACTAAAGAAAATGAAGATAAATTCAGATTCTGTTTTCTTGACAATTACTTTTTTAAAATTATTTTTCAACAGCGAAGATTTACCTTTTGGTATAAGCTTCAGGGCACTTAAAACAGGGTCACATGTTACTCATCTTCGTCTGCCTTACCCTAGCACAGAGCTAAGAACAGAGTGAGGAATCAGTACCTTTTTATTGAATGATTGGATGAAACACTGAGGCATAGTTTTGCTGGAGTCAAGAGTTTAAGATGAAGGTAACTTTACTCAATGAATGAGTATCAATTATTTCCTTATTAGAACTTTGTTACATATTTATCTATCTAATAATCACTCTAAATCTAATTCAAAACCTCACTACGGGAAATCACTGTTGATGATAGAATAATATCTTTCTCCCTTCTCCACTCTCTGTGTAAATATATACTCTAGGAAATAGAATCTTGTTAAAATCAGGTGAGGGTTTTACTGGTAAAAGTTTTCCTTCTTGCATGTTGAAAAGGGATGATTTACAAATATCCATGAAAAACTAGATATAAAAGAAAGTGTAATAAATAGTGATAATTCTCAAAACTGAAAGACGTTGTAATATGAATAAATAAGAAAGGTATTTAAATAATGCCAGGCAGGTAAGTTGTATTTTGGTTCTATGAACTCCGAGCTGAGTAATTTCAGATATAGATACAAAGATAGATATATCCTAATTTGAACGAATGGAATGCATTTTTCTGAGAGGCTGCTCTTGAAACTGAAGTAATAGAATACAAATTCTGAATTAATATTTGGTTTGCCAATGCCAAATTCTATTTTTGAATTTGCAAAAATGTTACAATTCTTAAAAAAATGGAAAAATAACTACATGAAAATTCTCAAGTACAATTTTGTTTGAGCTGATTTGGTATATATCCAGCTACACCACGCTGATTAAATCTGATTAAATAATAGAGACCTAACGCATATTCAAGCAAAACATCAAAAAGAAAGCTGTATGTACATATATATACACATATATATGTATGTATATATATATATATATAAATAGTTCTATTAACATAAAATATAATATTGAATGTCAGAAAGGTAAATGCATTAATGGATAAGTCTGTGACTCAGAAGAATACAAATGTCACAGAAGAAGCTTTTAACTCATTTAAATTCAACTTAATTTGACAAAACAAGATAAAGTGCCTTCTGTATGGAAATCATTCTATTGATGAAGAAATGCTCATAATTTTAAAACCATTTGTTTCTAGATCTCTTCTAATGGAAACATTGACAAAGTAGAGCTCTTAACGTAATTGGGAAAATTATGCTTCATCATGACAACATGTTTTTTTCTTTGATGCCTAAATGTTTGGCCTAAGAAAGGAGGTTTTCATGGAAGTAACAGGGAGATTTTCATGGAAATAATAAGTGATGACTATTCCTTGATATAATTAGAAACTAAGCCAATTGTCCAGGTGAATTCTGCGTTTATTCAAAATGCTCACATCATATCCTCAATAGCATGTGATATGACAGATACCTTGGTGGGACGGAAGAGATTTGCTCCCTTGAACTTTATCTGTGAGAGTTAATTTCCGGTCCATTTTACTAGTATTTCTGGCTCTCTCCGTCTGGTGACTTTTTTGTTATTCTCTCCACCCACTTTGCTCTGGTATTCAATGGCTTTTCTTTATAGTGCTTAGCATCTGCTACTGTTCCTTCCAGTCAAAGCATACGGTAACTTCAACACAGGCTAATTAAATGGTGCTTGAAGTTAGTTAACAGGTGGTGGCCCCAGCTGTCCTAGTTGTATGAACAGATACATCTTGCATTTTAAGGGACAGAAATGGCACAATAGTAATACCTGAATTGGTGGAGTACTCTTTCCACAGCATTAACATGATGCTGGGGCATCCAGAAGAAATGAGATCATTCCACTTCTCTGGAAATCTGTTTTGGGGAATGGTGACCACATTTGAGATTCTGAATAGAAACGCAGAGCTCTTTCTCCTGAAGCAGTGTTCTTCTCTCAGCATAGAACATGTAACTTTATTACCACTTCCCCCAAGCGTGTTAGTAAAGCATGTCTCCAATCACTGCTGCTAGTTAACGTGCTGAATGATATTCAAGTAAGAGCCACATGACTGGTTAAATTCAGTCAAAATATCAAATAATTTGCTCAGCATTTTGGAATCACCACAACTAAGTACATATTATTATTTATTTAGATATTTAATATCGTGTAATATTGAGGAGTCACGAGCTAACTCTGTGAACTTGGATGAGTTATTTTATCTTTTTATTTTTTTGTCTCAGTTTCTTCATCCATAAAGTGTGAACAGAGTGATATGAGGATTAGATAAGCAAATATTCATAAAGGTCTTACTGTAGCCACAGACCTTAATAAGTCAGTAAATGTTAGCTGTTATTATAATTAATCCAAAACAGAAGCCAATTTTAAAAGGATCATTTACTAATTCTTCAGGAAAAAAATCTTATGTATGTGCCTGTTGAAATGTGAAAAACCACATTCTGTTTCTGTTTTAATGTGCCAATTGGAGTTTATTTAGGAGAAAAGGTGGATAAAGTATCAGCTAAAACTCAAGAGTAAAGTGGGTTTTGAAAATTTCATTTTTGTCTAGTCACGTTACATCGTGGGTTCCCACTGCATTTCTTCAGCACCAGTTTACAGAGATTATCACACACAATTCCCCCTAAATCATTCAGGAGGTATTTCCACATAGACAGCAAGCATTTCATCCTCAGACCTTAGTTTGCCTAATTGCCTGGTTGCTTGGTGTTGAAAAGGATGAATTCACTCAATTTTATTTTTTGAGGAAAAAGCAACATTGGGTATTGAAATTATTCTACAGATTTTTTCAATCTTAGGGGAAAGCTCTTTTTTTCCCCCTTTCCCAGTGCTGTTTCAACCTCTGCCCTTCTTTTACTGTCTCCTGTAGAGGCAGGGAGGATCCACGCATCTGCAAATTGGGCTCGAGGTCACGTGGTAATTGCCAGTTTCCCCCATCCCGCCCGCTCCCAAGTGTCCTGCAGTCCAGACTGCCATCCATCTGCAACCATTCCGGGCAACTCTAAGGCAGCATTCACTCAACTGCTAAAGAGACAAATTTCCTCCATAGTCTCTTCATTGTCTCCTTTTTCTAACCACAGTCACGGTTTTGCCCTCTTCATTCTAATTGTGCTTTTGATTATTGGGGTCATTTTATGCCTTCTGCCTTCCCAAAGGTCACAGAGATTAGCTGTGTCCAATTGAGGACCAGAGAGAGCCGTGGAGGCTTACCCCCATTCATCCACCTCCATTGATTTCCCCTCAGTGTGAGAGCGGCAATGGGGGTTGCTTTTTTCTTTTTTCACTCTTACTTGATATTTTCCTTGCACCCTTCTCCCACTTCTCCTTAGAGGCAGGCTGTCTGTAGCCGTCGTTGTGGCACAAGAGGTTTCACTGAAGCAAATCCACGCAGAAAGCCGGGAAGGTACAGACCCAGGGCACTGCTGATCAAATCAGCTTGCACTTCATTCTTCCTCTGTTGTTTCAGTTTCGTAGCTTACAGCCATTCAACATTTCCATTTTATAAAGTCAAGCTGCTTTTAAAACAGCATTCCCTTTCCTTGCCATTTGTCCCTGTGTGTAATCAGTTATACACATCTTACATCTATTCTATTGATTATCATTATATATACTATAATAGCATATATACTATGTATTTTCTTTCTCTGTTTTACTTTGATGTTACTGACTTTTGTGTTTTTTAATGCACCATCACAGTATTACAGTATTCAGATTTGCATTTGTGTTTTTTAATGGGAAACTATGCCAACTTTTATTCTCACGAGTACTTTTATAGTGAGATGATATATTTCGCTCACTAATGTTGTTCCAAAAGAGACATTCTTATTGTAAATTAATGGAAATTCTTGAAACCTAAGACAATAAAAGTAGCTATCTTAAGGAACATGTATATGTGTATCCATTTGGAGGGGGTGAGGGTACTAACAATAAACACCCCAAATAACCCCAAATACCTTAAACCACAGTAGGCTGTTCATATCATTATTCATATTCAAGTGATAGTGGGGAGAGTTTATTATGTAAAAATATTTTCTGGGCACCAATGCTCTTGGCTCATGAAGTCCATTCATTACCGATGGTTAACAGTTTAAAACACGGTAGGAAGCAGTCCTCAGGAGATTTCTCCTCTTGCTAGGAGTCAAATAAATAGTGACTTTCTAGTTGGTGAGATTTGCTGGCTGAGAAGAGAGATATGATGAATTGTGATCTTGTTCATTACATAATATGGCCTCAAAACTAGAAATGCTTTTCAGAAACTATACTGCACATTCACATTCAAATTTGAAGACATTGCACCAATTAATTTCCTCCTTTGGCAGTCCCTGTTTTATAATTCATAATACATTTATTTGTACATGTGGAAATATGCTCATTTGTAGACTCAGTGGCCTCTGCAATATTGCCTCATTTAGCCTTTTTAAGCTTAATTCTTAAAACTTCCAAAGTATGTAGAGTGGAGACAGTCTAGGCAACTAGCAAATGTAACATTTTTGTTTTCAATGATGCAGGTCTTATGTGGATACTTTAGGTCAGCACATGGATGGGAAATGGATGGAAAGCTTAATATAGTAACTAACATTCTTTCCATTGGGCTTTTGTGACCATTTTTAATAGAGGCTAGAATTTTTAAAGGAACACATTTTCCTGCAAAATGGGAAAGGGAACTGAAATACATAGATATGGAATAAAAATCTGCTGAGTTTTAGATATTGCCAGAATTATGGTAACTATACATGAATATTTTAGGGAAATATTATAGAAATCATAAATAAATACTTTTGCTGATGGAGAAAAGGAAAAATAACTAGAAGAAAATCTCTGTGGTCTATAATCTGCAACGTCTGACATTTGAAAATTTCCTAAGGCCTCAATATAGACTTTAAAATCATAATAGGGAGAGTCAGAAATTGCTGTAAGATTAACAGTTTATATCTAATAAACGAATGGCCAGTCTTGCATTAGTAGTAAATTAATGTAAATAAATCAAATATCTAAGAATATATACCTTTACTGCTTAGTTTTTTGGGAGGATGAGACTAAATGATTTATTAATGTTAATGTTAAAATTTCATTTTTGGGATATGTATTTCAACACTTACATATAATTATAAAAATTACCTGATAGCCTAATACCTGGTGACCAAATTGGCCAAAATATAAATCTTCCATTGGTTATAAAATTGCTTACTTATAATTCTATAGCTCTTAGGGGAAAAAAAAGTCTCTTTAAATTGTACTTAATTCTGGCAAATACAAGTGGGTCTAGAGCATCATACTGAGTGAGAAAATACACAAAATAAAAGGTGTGCCAAAGTAATTACACAATATAGGTAATTGATCATTATACAAATGATAACAGCATATTGTATTTCATAATTAGAGAATAAAAATATTTGTCAAATTGTCCATCACCACACGTGTACTTAATTTACGATACTATTAAGAGTTATGTTATGTATTCTACTCGCAAAGATACTGTATTCAGAAGGCTATTAAGTCATCCTGAATCCCACTGTGGAAACTTAAAGCTCTACTGCCTTTGCTGGTAGAATCCGAGAAGCTTGAAGGCTTTAATCTGATGTTCAGTAGATATTTTTAAATTAAACTTTTATTTTGAGATAATTGTTTGTTCACAGGCAGTTTTAAAGAAATAATGTAGGAAGACCTATTGTACCTTTTACCTAGTTTCTCCAGAGGTAACAACTTGAAAAACTACAGTACAATGTCACAAACAGGATATTGACATTTACAGGCAAGAAGAAAAGCATTTCTGTCACTATAAGTGTCCTTCATGTTGCCTCTGTATAGCCACACCCACTTTTCTCCTGTCCACCCCTTCCTTATCCTCTGGCAACCACTAATCTGTTCTCCATATCTATAATTTTATCATTCTGAGAATGTTCTACAAATGAAATCATAGAGTACATAACTTTTTTTTGAGGAAGATTAGCCCTGAGCTAACATCTGTGCCCATCTTCCTCTATTTTATATGTGGGACACCTGCCACAGCATGGCTTGATGAGTGGTGGGTAGGTCTGCACCTGGGATCCGAATCGGTGAACCCTGGGCCACAGAAGCGGAGCACGTGAACGTAACCTCTATGGCACCGGGCCAGCCCCTTCAGTGCAAAACTTTTTGAGAATGACTTTTTTCAACCAGCATAAGTGTCTAAAGATTCTTCCAGGTTGTCCTGTGTATAAAGAGCGCATTCCTTTTGATTGCTGCATAGTATGCCAAGGTATGGTTATACAACAGTTTGTCTAATCATTGACTGGTTAAGGTATATCTTGGTTGTTTCCAATTTTTGCCTATAATGAATAAAGCTGCTATAAACATTTGTGTGCAAGTTTTCGTGTAAACATTAATTTTCATTTCTTTGGGATAAATGCCTAGGAGTGCAATTGCTGGGGCACACGGTAATTGACATTTAGTTTTTTAAGCAATTGCCAAATTGTTTTCCACTGTAGTTGCACAATTAGCCAATCAGTTTTAAAAGGTATGCGTGTATTCACATGGAAGACATGTCTCTGTGGCATTAGGATTAGGTTAAAGTTAAACTTCTGAGAGCTCTTTCCTCCCCTCCATCTCCCTCCTTTCCTCTTCCACTCCCCTCCCCTCCCTTTCACTTCCCTGGCCTCCACTTCCCTTCCTTCCCCTCTAGTTTTTTTCTTCCTTCCCCACTCCCTCTCTGATTCCTTTTCCTTCCTTTTCCTTCCTTTTCCTCTTCCTTCCTTTCATCTTATGTGCATATGGGATTGTGGTAGAAGGAATGACTATTTTAACCTAAACTGAGATCAAGATAGATAAGTAATATTGCAGCTTTGTAGGTTCTTCAAAAGCACTGAAATTTAGTTTTATTAGTTTTATAGACTTTTTAACATTTAATAATATTATCTTATCCTTCTTATATTAAAAGGAAAAATATATAATCGATACTAAGAATAAAGAAAACTCAGAATGATCTTTTTGGTTTCCTTTTTCTATTGATAGTGATATGCTAAAAGCCAAAAATAAAAGTCATTTAAGTATTAAAAAAATGACAGAAATTTGTTATGCTGTCACTGTAAATAGCAGTCTATCTTCTAAGAGAAAAAATTAATATCTTGTTTGGGACCATATAATCCAACCAAAAGATTTGTGTTCTAGGCTAGTGTATAACTGTAGATAAAAGCCTGAACAAAACTGCCTATATAAAATTATGTTCTACAAAAAAGCTTGTTGCTTTTGTACATCCTAGATAGTTTCACATGCGATTTTAAAAATGGTGTTATTATTGGCAAAAATATCCAAAACAAAGACTGACAAATGTTGGAGAGGCTGTGGAGAAAAAGGAACCCTCATACACTGTTGGTGGGAATGCAAACTGGTGCAGCCACTATGGAAAACAGTATGGAGATTCCTCAAAAAATTAAAAATAGAAATACCTTATGACCCAGCCATCCCACTACTGGGTATCTATCCTAAGAACCTGAAATCAGCAATTCCAAAAGTCCCATGCACCCCTATGTTCATCGCAGCATTATTCACAATAGCCAAGTCATGGAACCAACCTAAGTGCCCAGCAACTGATGATTGGATAAAGAAGATATGGTATAGATATACAATGGAATACTACTCAGCCATAAAAAGGACAAAGTCGTCCCATTCACAACAACATGGATGGACCTTGAGGATATTATGTTGAGTGAAATAAGCCAGACAGAGAAAGACAAACTCTGTATGACTCCATTCATTGGTGGTAGTTAACATATGGACAAAGAGAACTGATCAGTGGTTACCAGGGGAAAGGGGGGTGGGGGGGAAGGCACTAGGAGTGAAGTGGTGTACCTACAACATGATCAATAATGATGTACAACTGTAATTTCCCAAGGTTGTTAACTCTCATAATCTTAATAAAAAATGGTGTTATTATATCAATTTACTAAAAATGACCAAGTAGATTTGGTTTGTCATAGGGAGACTATAATAACCAGTTACTGATATTTAAAAAATCGCTCGTTCAAAGATATAGGTCAAGTTACATTGACAAAGAGAGTAACGATAATCTCAGGTAGTTCAATGTAAAAGCAAATATGGGAACAATAGCTAATCTTTAAAAATGGGTAAAAATTGTATAATCTTAAACTTTTATGAAATTAATGAGAGTTGAAGGAAGATTCTTGGTTATAGGAAAAGGCTATCCCATTAAAAATCTGTACTGCCCTATTTTTTAAATACAAAACCTATAAGGAATGTAGAATGACTTATACTAAAGCTGGTCATTTGAAGTGAATATATCCACCATACCTGAAAAATCTTGTTATAAGATTTTATAACAAATCTTATGTCAATTAATAAATGAATTGTCAAGCTACCACCATAAAAGATGATGTAGGAAAAAAAAAATGTGCCCCGACTGAGCTGATCAATTTCTGTGAAAGAGATTGAAAGAAAACTGATGGAGGTCAGACAGTGGATTGTCCTGAATTTAAACAACAACCTTTCATTCGATAAACTCTGACAACTCGGGAGATAAAGTTCAGGTCACACTGACACCATTTCCCTAACAGCTTGATAAAATGAAGTAAAGCAGAGTAAAATAAAATGAAATAAAACAAAACGACCACCCTCATGGTGTTCTTTGTATCCAATGGACAAGGACTAAGACATGTGGATAAGTCTACTATAGATGAGATAAATAGAGATCATTTAATTAATAAGAAATCATATTTGGTGTGCTGGGCTCAACTTCTTAAACCTTTGAGAATACTTCAAATGGACAAGTTCCTATTAAAGATAAAGAGAGAAGAAAATGGCTAGTTAAATAAATTGCTTGAGAAATTTTCATAGACTATTTCTATTTGTAAAATAATAAACATTTATGACAAATGTCAATAAAAGCCTCTGCTTAAAAAGGAATCTTAAATATACAAAGGCAACAATGTCACAGAGCTGGGAGTTGTCCCCACTCCAACTCTAGGGCCCAGCTGTCATCAGTCACCTTTCAAGAGTGGCCTGTGAATGGATGTTTAGGGCATCAGGGTAGATGCCAGAGGAATAAAGATGGATAAGAATAAACCACTGAAAACTTTAAGAAAAGAAAACAGTCCATAAAAATTAGGTCCCATTAATACTATGAACTGTATTGATTTCTTGTAATTTTTGTGAATATAATTGCTGAAAAAATATGTTTATCATTTTACACTTGTAAAGCTAAATCTAGCACTTCAGATATAGGAACATAGTATATGTATATGTGTGTGTATACACATACATACGTATATGTATATGTGTGTATACACATACACACATATACGCATATATATCCTGGACCTGAATGAAATATGTAGCTATCTTATCAGCAGAAAATATGATTATAAGATTAATATTTCATTGTGGGTTTTTTTTTTTGCATTGATATTCTGGGCTTTACCCAGAATTAAATGTATGCTACTTTATAGAATTACAATAAAAATTGGAAACATGGAAAAAATATGAAGAATACTGGAAGAAATAAAGAAGAATATTGGAAGAAATGGATGAAAATACCCAGTATCAGGTATCTAACGAAGTTAACATAGATCTTTGTGCATTCTGATTACTTAAAGGGACAAAAAGAAAGGAGGAAGCCTTGAATGAAGGGAGAAGACAGATTGCTCCAGGCAGAAGGAAATGGTGAAAATATTTTCTCAACAATTATTGACATAGTGTAATGGATATTTCTAAAATGTAGGACTTGGTTTTGGAAAGAAATGCAAAAAATGTTTACATATCTGAAAAAAAATAGCATACAAGTATTTTTGATTAAAACTAGATAGTTGCATAGTGAAATGTTTTGAATTTAATTTTCAAAGATCAAGTAAAGATAACACTGAGAATTTGGGTTTAAATGATAACTTCTTTGTTTTTAGAGGAGGTATCTCTTTACTCCCCGTCAGGTGGCAACTTAAATTGAACGCAGTCAACAGATAATAATTGGTTCAACTATGGTTTAAAAGCTAATTTTTCACTATCTTGAATTCCCAGTTATAACTGCCTGAGAGATATACTTTGCTAATGATAAAATTCACAAGAGACTTTCTCTTTGGCAAAAACCAAGACTTATTGCCGATAAAATTGGCTATTTTTTCATCAAAAAAGAAAAATAAATAAACTGAGCAGGTAACTTTTCCTTTCAACAAATGCATCATTTTCAAGAGATCAAAGAGGCTGAAGATAAGATGTCCAGTATTATAATCATGAGGCAGCTAAATTCCTTACACAGATGTTGTCCCAGGATGAAATTAGTTGTTTAGAATTCAAGTTAAATAATCCCGTACTTCAAATGACTGTAGGAAATTGGGTGTTAGGGAGACCAGCCAGCACGATTCAATTAAGTGATCCTTGAACAGGACAGTGCTTTCCTTTGAATGGGGGAAAAAAGAGTTTGGTCACATTTAAGCTAATCTATCATTTATCATACCCAGTGGGTGAGATAGTTAATGACTCTATTGATTTTTTTGGTGCTTAGTTTTATATACAGCATTTAACCAATGCGAAACTGAATATGGGACTTGTTTTCCACTTGTTATTGACGCTCTTAAATTATCTTTATTTATCCTCGTAGGCATCGATTTCAAAAGGGCTTTAGGTAGTGTTATTTTTCTTAAACTATATTTTAATTTTCAGATTTTTTTTAACTTTAGGTCTTTTTCCATGCCCATAGTTATCTTCAAAGCCCCCTTTACTTTTACTAGGAAGAAGAAAAAAGCATGGAAACTGCCAAGAATGAAGAATGTTGGTTACGGATGCTCAGAAAGAGGTTTTTTTTCTTGTTTCTCTTTCTCTTTCCTCATCTGCCTCTGTCATATCCCCACTGTTCACTATGTAAGTCACTCTAATTATTCCTTGATTCCTACCTCTTCTCTGAGGGTCACAGGGGCCATTTCTAGACAGCTATCTGTCTTTACAAAATAGACAAAGAAAGAAATAGAAGCACGGTAGACATGTAGCAGCAGCAAATGCGGTCAAATAGCATCACAAAGGGGAAAGGAGTTCACAGTTATAACAAAAAGCTATTTAGAAATTAAAAGAAAAAAAATACCAGCAATCAAATATAAGTCTGGGAGCAGGGCAAGTTCTAAAATACGATATGGGAAGAACAAAACAAAACAAAAATGACAGGTATTATATGAGGAATAGACAAAGCCGGTTTCTGAGTCAAGCTCAATGGTCCATTTCAGCCAATATATGTATTTCTATTGTGAGTATTCATGCCTATGTCTAATGGATTAGTAAACATAAAGTAAGTTAATTAAGCCCTGAAGTTGTCTAAAATCACCACTGAATAAAATAAGAAGCCAAATGATCCCAGAAAAGTCAGTCCTTACACTGATACCCATTCCTAAGGAGCATTCACCGAAATGCTGAATTCTTAAAATATATTGTCTAATAAAAATGGTTGATTAGACTAGATGGATGATGCTGATATCATCAATAATTAAAGTTTAGACATGGCATGAACATTACTTGAGAAGGAACAGGCTCAGGAGAGCAAAATCAAATGTGTGTTTAGACAGTGGTGTGCTGGAGTCTCAAGAACTGACTCCATGAGCATCAATTGTTCACATCGCCTCCCAGCTCCATATTCATGTTTGTACCTTGAAACCCTCCATAGAGCGAGTATTTACACCATGAAAATCACTAAACACTGTAAGTCAGCGCCTGCCCGCCAGAGTCAGTTTTTAACCACTTGTCATCACACCACTGCCTTCAGATACTTATATCACACATTTACTAGAAACTCCAGACTTAAACTAGTCAGCGAGAATCCAGGCAAACCAGTTGTCAATTTCCCTAATTCTCTAATACCCCATTATGAAACAGGCACAAAGTGCATTTTATTATTTAATAGGTTCATGATAGCCTTTATTTGATCGTCTTGTGATTTTAACTGAACATTTTATGATTCTATTCTCCCTCCTTTCATAGCATGTCAGTTATTTGCAATATACACTTATAACTAATCCAAGTCTGCTTTCACATAATGCTCTATACCACTTCACTGGTACTATAAGTACATTATAATAACAAAATATTTCTTTTTTATTGAGCTACCATTGGTTTGCAACATTATATAAGTTTCATGTGTACAACATTATAATTTGATGTCTGTATGCACTACAGCATGCTCACCACCAAAATCTAGTTTCCATTCGTCACCACACAATTGACCTCCTTTACCCATTTTTCCCTCCCTCCACCCCTCTTCCTTTCTGGTAACCACAAATCTGTTCTTTGTGTCTGTGTGTTTGTTTTTGTCTTGTTTGTTCCAATAATAAAATATTTCTAATTCTTCTCTCTCATCACTTATATCATTGCTGACATTCATTTAACTTATACATAAGCATTATATTTAAGAATACATAATGTAATACATTATTGCTATTATTTTGAATAAACACTTAATTGTTAAATCAATTAAGAATAAGAAAAATAAAATTTTTATTTTACTTTTAGTTATTCCTTCTCTGGTGATTTTACTTTCTTTATATTGATCAGAGTTTTTGACCTATATAATTTTGCTTCTCTCTGAAGAACTTCCTTTATCATTTCTTGCAAGGCAGATCTATTAGCAACGAATTCCCTCAGTTTTTGTTAATCTAAAAAAAGTCTTTATTTCTCCTTCAGTTTTTTTTTTTAGAAGGTCAGGTTGTTTCCTTTCAAGTACCTAACATCTTTTATTTTTAAAACATTACAATCTTTTTTTTGCAGAGGAAGATTTGCCCTAAAGTAACATCTGTTGCTGCTCTTCCTCCGTTTTCTTCTTCCTTTTCCCCCCATAAAGTCCCAGTACATTGCTGTGTATAATTGTAAGTTCTTCTGGTTCTTCTATGCGAGCCACTGCCACAGAGTGGCTACTGACAGATGAGTAGCGTGGTTCTGGGCCTGGGAAGAGAACCTAGACCACCGAAGCGGAGTGCGCCAAACTTTAACAGCTAGGCCATCAGGCTGGCTCTCTCCTTCAATTTTGAAGGATAATTTTTCATTGTACAGAATTCTAGGTTGGTGGTTTTGTTTCTTTTCTCTTTCAACAGTTTAAATATTTCACTCTACTGTGCTCTTGCCTGCATGGTTCCTGAGAAAAATCAGATGTAATTCTTTTTTTTTTTCTACTTTATTTTTCATTGAGGTTATGATAGTTTACAACCTTGTGAAATTTCAGCTGTATGTTATTATTTGTCAGCCACATTATAGGTGCACCACTTCACCTTTTGTGGCTACCCCCAACCCCTTTTCCCCTTGTAACCACTAATCTGTTTTCTTTGTCCACATGTTTGTGTATCTTCCAAATATAAGTGGAGTCATACAGATATTGTCTTTCTCTATCAGATGTAATTCTTATCTTTGATCCTTTTTTCCTTTGTCTTCTTTCAAGATTTTTTCTTTATCTTTGATTTTCTGTAGTTTGAGTATGATATGCTTAGGTGTAGTTTTTTGGCTATTTATGCTGCTTGGTGTTGGCTCAGCTTCCTGAGTCTGTGGTTTGATGTCTGACGTTAATTTGGGGAAATTCTTAGTCATTATTGCTTCAAGTATTGATTTTGTTCCTTTATTTCTTCTCCTTCTGGTATTCTCATTATGAATATGTTGTACCTTTTGTAAGTGTCCCATAATTCTTGGATATTCTGTTCTTTTTTTTTTTTTTTAAAGATTTTATTTTTTCCTTTTTCTCCCCAAAGCCCCCCGGTACATAGTTGTATATTCTTTGTTGTGGGTCCTTCTAGTTGTGGTATGTGGGATGCCGCCTCAGCATGGTTTGATGAGCAGTGCCATGTCTGCGCCCAGGATTCGAACCAACGAAGCACTGGGCCGCCTGCAGCGGAGCGCGCAAACTTAACCACTCGGCCACGGGGCCAGCCCCCTGTTCTTTTTTTTATAGTTATTTTTCTCTTTACTTTTCAGGTTTGGAAGTTTATATTATCATATGCTCAAGCCTAGAGATTCTTCCCTCAGTGATGTGCAGTCTATTCATGAACCTATCAAAGGACTCTTCATTCTGTTACAGTGCTTTTGATCTTCAGCATTTCTTTTTGATTCTTTGTTAGAATTCTCTGCCTACATTACCCATCTGTTCTTGTAGTTTGTCTACTTTATCTTTGAGAGCTCTTAGCCTATTAAGCTTAGCTGTTTTAAATTCCCAGTCTGATACTTCCAACATCTCTGTCATATCTGACTCTGGTTTTGATGCTAATTCAGTCTCTTAAAACTATATTTTTTATCTTTTAGTATGCCTTGTAATTTTTTGCTGAAAGTGGATATGATGTACTGAGTGAAAGGAACTCACGAATGTAGGCCTCTAGTATGTCATATCTGACTCTGGTTTTGATGCTAATTCAGTCTCTTAAAACTATATTTTTTATCTTTTAGTATGCCTTGTAATTTTTTGCTGAAAGTGGATATGATGTACTGAGTGAAAGGAACTCACGAATGTAGGCCTCTAGTAATGTGGTGGCAGGTGTGGAGGAGGGGAAGTGATCTGCAGTCCAATGATTAGGTCTCAGTCCTTGGGTGAGCCTCTGCCCCATCTGTGAACTTCACCAGTACTTTTCAGTTCTTTTCCCTCTTTGAGTAGGACAGAATGGCTGGAAGGGGCTGGAGTTGGGTATTTCCCTTCTTCTAGTTTGGTTAGACTCTGATAAAACTCCAGCAGGTTAGGATTTGGTAAAACCGTTTACACTGAGGGCAGGCCTTGTTAGGAAGAACAGAATGATCTAGTTTATTTCAAAATGGTCCCTTTCCCCCCGCCCCTGCCTGCTAGAAGCCTGAGAGGATTTTTCTTTTCTTCTTCTTCTTTTTATTTGGTGAGGAAGATTGACCCTGAGCTAACATCTGTTGCCCACTTTTTGCTTGAGGAAGATTGTCCCTGAGCTAACATCTACGCCAATCTTCCCCTATGTTTTGTATGTGGGATGCCACCACAGCATGGTTTAATGAGCAGTGTGTTGGTCCGTGCCTGGGGTCTGAATCCATGAACCCCAGGCCACCAAAGAGGAGTGCATGAACTTCACCACACCAGTGGGCTGGCCCCAAGGAGAGGGATTTCTTTGATCTTTACTGTGGGAATCTGGTCAAGCTCTTAGAGGTAATCTCACAATATTGTCCGAGGCTCCCCTATGATTGGGTCTCCTGTGTTTTTAACTCTCAGTCTTCTCCAGACTGAGCCTCTGGTAATTCATCAATTACGGCTCATGTTTCCCTGCTCCAGCACTGGTTCTTGATGAGGAACCAGTGGGTTCTGTTGGTAGGTTTTTGCTCTGTTGATTTGTGTTTCTCTGCATCTGCCTGTTTGTCTCTCTAATTTGGGGGCCAGTGGTTTGCCCTGTGACCTCACTTCTCTGACAGTTCTAAGAAGAATTACTGATTTTTTCAGTTTGCTCAGATTTTTACTTGTTGTTAGAACAGAGTGATGACCTCTAAGCTCCTTAGATGCTGGACCAGAAATCGAGAGTTCTGTCTGTTTTTCAGTGTGATATACAGTGAATATGAAGCAACACTCCATTGACAAGTGAATTTTAAATTTTTGGCAAACTTATATGTTGAACTATTTTTAGCAACACGTAATAAACCTCAATAGTAGTATTTCAAAGGCAATATTATGGCAGCTAGGAAACACGTATAGGAGTATTCTGATATTTAATATTCAAGAAATAATGATTGTAAGTTATAGAGTTAAATATTTATCTTTAGTTATAAAGGATATTCATAGAGCATTTAGACAATTCAAAAATATAAGCACTTAATGCTTAAACATTAAAAAACTTCTGAGAAAATAAGAATGCAAGGTAAAAGGCAAACTATAAACACTTGCATTAGACTTCAAAAGCAACTACAGATTCACGTATAATTATTTGCTATATGTGCTTTGATGCTTAGTTGATCTCTCAAACTTACCATGTCCAAAAAGGGAAATCTTGATTTCCGTGGCCAGCATCAATACATATGCATGCAAAATCTAACTAAAGAATACCATCCTCCACCTCAACTTGCAAACCAAAACTTAAGTCATTCTTGATTCCCCAACCCACGCCCTGATTTCTCCATTTCACACATCTATTCAATCACCACGTTGTGTTACTTCAATCAAAAAAATATATCTCTACTTCTTTTCAAGCCTCCTGCCACCACCTTCCTCCCAGCATCCTGCATCTCTCACCTGAACCACAATAATGGCCTCCTGATTAATCTCTCCACTTCTTTGCTCTCTTCCTCTATAATCTGTCCTCCAGAAAGCAACCAGAGTGATGGGTTTAAAAACAAAAATTACACTTAGTTTTCCACTTAAAACTGTAAATTATTTTCTATTATATTTAGAATAAGTGATAATCCTTTAATACAGCCCACAGCATACTATACTTCTTTATCTTAAACCACAGTTTGCATCAGTCGTTCCCTGCTCACATTGGCCTTTCTCTTCAGGCAATGGCCACGCTCATTCTTGCCTCTGCACACAGCATTTTCTGTCTGGAACTCACTATTGTTGTCTCTGCTGAACTCATCTTCGGTCTCACCTCAAATGTTGCCACAACTTAAAATTCTTCCTTGACACCTTTATCTAGCCCTATTTAATGATGATAGTCATGGCTCACAATCTAACTTTACTCACATATTTCTGCCTTTTTTGTTTTAGCACTTTTCATTACCTGAACTTGTATATTTATTTGAATACATAATGAGTGTTGTCTCACTTCACTGGAATATATACTTCATGAGAACAGGGCTTCTAAATCTCACCTTTTTATAAAAAAAATTCTAGCATGTAGAAGAGTGTTTAATGCACTGTTCAAAAGGTGATCAACAGAAGTGTTTGGTGAGACACAACTGTATTACTTGGGAAATGAATAAAGAAATGCCATAGACAAATAAATCTTGCAATGGAAATAGTACAGATGTTTACGTTCAAGATGAATTTTCATACAATCAAGCTTTCACCTTCCAGAGGACATGGGAATGAATTAATGGAAAGAACTCCCAAGAGAAGATATGAAGAACAGTTTTTATTTTTTGTAAAGATTGGCACCTGAGCTAACAACTGTTGCCAATCTTCTTTTTTTTTCCTGCTTTATCTCCCCAAATGCCCCCCATACCTAGTTGTATATCTTAGTTGCAGGTCCTTCTAGTTGTGACCTGTGGGACGTCGCCTCAACGTGACCAGACAAGTGTGCCATATCCGCACTCACGATCCAAACTGGCGAAACCCTGGGCTGCCGCAGTGGAGTGCGTGAACTTAACCACTTGGCCTCAGGGCCGGCCCCTGAAGAACAATTTTAATGGGGCTAGCAGTCTATTCATGAATTATTCCCAAGAGTGTTGGCTTCTACTAAAATAAAGAAATCTCAGCTTCTACTAAAATAAATAAATCTCACTCCAGACCCACGAACTTGAAACTTATTTAAACGTGATAGGGAAAATAAAAGAAGAAATTGATTTTCATTTTCCTCGGTATGATTATCTTCAGCGTTCAAACCAACAATTAACCATGTATAAAAAATTCCAGTTTTTGACTATTAATTCTTAAATTTACAAGTAGGTTTTTGTTTTCCTCTAGAGTCTTTGTTTCTGGTTCAGTATAGCGGAGTGGTTTAGAGAACTCTGAACCAGTATGCTTCCTTCAAATCCTATCTGTCACTTAATAGCTGTACTATTTTGGGAAAATTACTTGACCTCTCTGAGCCTCAGTTTCCTCATCTGTAAAATGGGGATAATATTGACACCTAATTCACAGAAAGCTTGTGCAGATTGAGTGCATGTAATGCTTAAAAACAATAAGGGCCATATAGATGTTTGTTTTTCTTTAGTTTACTGATTATATCTCTTTCTGCTTGGGTATTAAGATTCTTGATATTTCATGACACCTATTGGCACTTATTCATAAAGAATCTCTATTAGATTTAGTGAGCAGGGTAGAAAAAAAGAGAAAAACAATTCTGAGGATGCAATAGAGGTGGCTGTGTTCCAAATAACTTTCTCTGGAATCCAGAGGTCAATTCACTGAGACAAGCTGCTGATGGATAGATAAACTGTGATTTCCGCATCTTTCTCTAAGTGGTAATTGTGTGCCTTCTAGTCAAGGGCCTCTTTTAATGAATAAAAGGGAATGAAAAGGTCATTTTTCTTACATGATAACCTCGGAACACTGTTTTCTGAAAATGTCAGGAAACACACTGAAGAAGCCTTTAGGATGCTGTCTTACTAATCAGGCAGTGGTTAAGATGGAGCCTCCATCATCACTCAGAAGACCCGGTCCCCACAGCTAGCCTCAAGCCTTGGGCAGCAGAGATTAAGCTCCTGGAGGTTGTACAGTTATCTTCCAGCCTCTGGAGAGGACACTTTGCTCCAGGCTTAGCACAAAGATATGGCTGTTTTTCTAAAGAATGTATTTTGAAGAGGAAGAGAGTAGCTCAAATTGAGGAAATCCCAATCCTTCCCTCCAATACTGTACAGAAAGTCATAGAGTCCTTCAATTCTCCCATAATTATCTAAAAAAGGAAGAGAAAGAAAAATTTGTATGCTGTTAGACAGTTTGAAGTATAGATTTGTGGGGCAAATCATACGGAATCTTTATATTTCTACCTTTCTCTCTCTTTCCCCCTACTTTACACTTTTTTTGTGTGTGAGCAAGATTGGCCCTGAGCTAACATCTGTTGCCAATCTTCTCTTTTTGCTTGAGGAAGATTGTCCCTGAGCTGACATCTGTGCCAATCTTCCTCCATTTTGTATGTGGGATGCCACCACAGCATGGCTTGATGAGTGGTGTGTAAGTCTGCACCCAGGACCCAAACCTGCGAACCCCAGGCCGCCAAAGCAGAGTGCATGAACTTAACCATTACACCACCAGGTGGGCCCCTATGCTTTTTTCTTTTACATGTCCCTTTTTGTCTGTGATTAAGTTATGGAAATGATGCAACTCAGTCGAACCTAGAAGATCACTCCTGAAGAAATTTTCTTAATCTGAAATCTCAGTCTTTTTAAAATTTTCCTTCAGCATAATATTTGGTCTAGCATATTTCTTTTTTGATGTAAATATTTAGACTAGTTTATTTTCATTCACAGCCTTGATGCTTTGTGGGTCAAATAAAAATATTGAATTTTTAACATATTTTTGTCATTGTGCTAAGCACTGTAGTGTATACAAACTTGAATAAAAGAATCCCAAACATTCGGGAACTCCAGTCTCATGATATTCTTGAAGGGCAGAGAATCTGCTATAGAGCTGAACACATTATGAATAAACAAAAAGTCTGAGTTTTGAGGAGCAATGAAAGAAAGAATATACAAAAGCATTGTTTCCATCTCAGAAGGAAATAGAGCAAATGAAGAAGAAAACTGAGAAAGATGAAAAGGAAGAAGAAGAATGTGGAAGTGGAGTATGGGGACAGAGAAGAGGGCTGATGTGTTGACTCTCCATTGCATTTCTACTTTAAGATGAAAAAAGAGCACAATCATTTTTAATTAAACTGTAGAGAGAAGGAAAATAACACTACTTTATCTATTTGCCAAACACAAGGAAAAGCATGTTTATCATACCTATATTGTGTAAAAGCTATCATTCAGTCATTCAACATTCATTTGTGTAATAGCTATTTATTGGACTAATATAGTAGGCTATTTCCTCAGAAATAAAGAACGAGATGATGTTTTTAGCCTAACGAAGCTGACAGTCAGATGGGGGAAATCAGATGAGAAAACCCAAAGGATGAGAAAGAAAATAATTGCAAACTGTGCTGGAAATAAATACGACATTTAGTCAACCATGTAACAAGGGATGAATTTGTTGGGGAGGGGTTCAGGAAATAAAGGTTTTTCTAAGACAATGATATTTAAGCTGAGATCTGAAGAATGGGAAGACAGCTGTCTGAATGTGTCTACAGAAGACACAGCATGTACAAAGGCCCTGAGCTGGAAAAGCCTTGGATGTTTTCAAGGATGTACAAAACAAAAACAAAAATAGAAGCACATTTTCAAAGTGAATAAGGGTCAAATCTGGCAAGGACCAGATGATGTAGCTCTACACAGACCTCTATAAAAGTTTAGATTGCCTTCTGAGTGCACTGGAGGGCATTCAGTGGGATACAATCCAATTTATAGTTTTAAAATACTAGCCTGGCTGTCACTTGGAGAATGGAAGTGCACACTTTGGGGGTAACAGATGGTGGTACTGATGGACATTTTGTAATCCACCTGACAGATTTGGAAAGCAAGGTTCAGGAAAAAGGATAATTCAGTCTTAAGACTTCATCATCGTAGAACCACATGGCATCAAGTAGCTAATGTTCAGTCACTTGGCCCTATCTTTTTATCAGGGTGTTGACTGTTGGGTCTCCATCAACAAAACTGCAACAATAGCAACAATAACAAATAATTTTATTTCATGCTAACTCTGAGTATGAGTTAGAGTTAGGCAAATGCAAGCTCTAATTATGTTTTAAGCTCTTAAGTTATTAAAGGAATCCTTCAACAATTGCTACACAGAGAAGTTAGCTTACCCAGGGATGCACAGATAATAATCGGGGAAGCTTTTCAATCTCTGTTCTCTGAATCCAGAGCTCACATTCTTAACCAAAATGATGGAAAGGAGACCACTATGCGATATTTAACAAGTTGGTCTAAAGCCCTATTACAGAAAGTGGCAAAAGGAATAACAATTTGATGAAGAAAATTCAATTCCTCTCTAGAAATCTGCTTTTTTGCTTAATAGTACTGTTTTATTTCTATAGCTCTTTACATATTCATTTATTTGAATAAATATATTATATAATTCATTGTTTATATTGGCTAGAGATAATATATAAGTATATTGAGCTGTTTTAATTTATATATCATCATATTTTATCCTTAAAAATACTCAGTGTGGTATGCATGGCAATTGCTGTTTTGTCCATTTTACTCCTTAAGAAGCAGTCCCACTGAGCTGGGAGACACACCCAATGACAGAATCAAATATGTGCTCCTCAGAAAGGCTGGACCTAAAAACCCACTCTAAGCTGCACTCACTTATTTTACTGTCTGCACAGATTGACACATAGTGGATTCAGAGTAAACATTTCTTGAACGAATACTACTTTAAAACACGTAATACTGATCAAACATGGCAAATCCGGACTAGAATGAAAATCTTCAGACTCTTGTTTAATGCTCAGTCCATCACACTATGCCATCATTTCCATTCATGGTCATTTGAGATCATGTAGGGTCACTCACAAATGAAATGGTATTTTACATTTCAAAAGCAATTTCAGATAGATAAATTTTTATTTCAAACGTACCACAATTACATATCTTGGCACAAGGAGTTTTTTTTTCTTTGTTTTCCTGTGTTGCATTTCACATGAGAGAGATGAGAGCGGTCTACGCAGTCACTTGAGACTGATCAAAGCATAAAGTATTGCATAAAACAACTCACATTTAACCTTTGCAAATGAATAAGTAAAGGGAAATTCATGAATTCTTAAAATAGTGTCTCTTGATGCAGATAGCAACCTCTTTCTGGTTTCAGCCTTAATTCACATGGGCTTTCCATAGGCAGTTTTATTTTTCCTATGCAACTGGTATTGCCATCAAATTTTGTGGGAAAAAAGAGACAAGTTTAAAATAATATACTCCTTATAAATTCTGTAACTAGACTGAACAACGTTTAGAAATAAACTCCATTTTAGGCTTTTCAAAAGGAAGCTTTTAAAAGTAAATTCCTGGAACATTTACCTTAAGGCTCAAAATGTTTTACCTATCACAATTGACATTTGCAATCAGTTTATTTAACACAAAAGTAGGGAAGAAGAATAGAATAGTAACCACCTCCCATTTTTTATTTGTTGTCCATTTTCTGTGGTTGAATTCTATGACAGCTGCTCCAAAGACAGGATGAAAATAGACTTGAGTACAGCTCTGCTTGGGTGTATACATGAGTGCCCCTCAAAAGAAACATTGACTCCCACTGCCAATGCTGCCTGTGGTCCACAAACGAAGATGGGAGACTACATCCACGTCTCAACACCGACCAGCACCAGGTCTCTGTGTGCAGTGCACAAGACAGATCTTAAAAGATCCATTTTTTTTTTTTTACTATCTTCACTGCATGCTAAGTCACATAATTATTAACAAAGAAAAGAAAATAGGACCCCTTTTACAGAGGGAGGGACAAGTAGTCTTTATAAAAGTTGCTGCAGGTATTTGGGAGGGAAAGTAATTATTCCTGTATTGAATTGCATTTACTTCTGTGAATTAAAACAATAAGCAAATACCAAAACACTAAAAGTCAAGTACCTTAATATCTACAAAGGAAAATTTTTTCCCAAAATGAGTTTCTTTCTTTGCCTACAAGTACTTAGTAAATCAAATATTTTCTTAAAATATGGTAAGAATTTAGCTACCTGGGACTGACATTTTGTCTTTCCGAATGAAGAGTAATGGCCAATCTCTTTTCTCTGCTACAGCTGAGTATGTAGTACCCTGTGCCAGGAACTCTGCCTAGCATTTTCCATGCATTATCTAATTTGCTCCTCACAATAACCCTAAAAGGCAGGTCCAGATGTTACCCTCATTTTATGTGAGAAGAAACAGAGGCTTTTGGAGATTAGAAAACTGTCAAGGTTGCATAGCTAGAAAGTAGCAGAGTCAGAACTTGAACCGGAGTCCCAAGCCTTAAGCAAATTGCCTTACAAAAATGACTGGGATTCAGGTCTTCATCATTTCCAGTCTTGACTCCAACTCTTTTACCACAATCTATTATTTACCCTGCTTCTAGAATTAATAAGTGAACACCTAATTCACTCACCAATTTATCATTCTGAACATCTCCAAAAATTAATTTTCAGTTTCTTGGACAAGTATGAAAGGCTCTTGATCATCTGGCTACAGCCAACCTTTCTAGATGGTCGCTGACTCCTAACCACCCTTAGTACTAGCTGTTACTACTTCCCATTCTCAGCGAACCACAGACATCTTTGTTCCTCTGCCCATGCTATTCATGCTCCACTTAACATGCCTTTCAACGTGTGCCCCTCATGAAATTCCGTTCATCCTGCTTACTTCTGCTTACCGTTTCCTTTCCTAACCCCTACATGGAGTTGACTGCTCTCTTCATAGCCAATCCAAAGCAGGCTGCTCCTGCAGCTATTGCAAAAATAACGCATTGGATCATAAACTTTTCGTAATGTAAATATCCATTGGCTATAAAGTAAACTCTTCAAGTCCAGAAACCTCTTTATTCTAGTACCTCTTTCATTTTTCTTATTGTTACCTAAAAAGTGACCAATAAATGCTTATTGAGTGTATGGAATAAAATAATATTCCATTTAAATAGATAAGTATAAAGAAAAATTATTTTAATTTTTTTTGCACACTTTCACTTCAGTTAGTACAGGTCAGCATTCTTTCCCTATCTGGCAGTAATTCAATTTGCTTATAGAGTAGACAACTCATCTATCCAATCAGAGAACGTTTCTAATGGCCTCTTGAACAGTATTTTAAATGGGGATGGTCTGGATAAAAGATACCATTGAAAAACATAGGGAAAGCATCTGAATAGAGAAGATATAATATTAAAAATTGTAAATTCAAAGTTACATAATTTTTTTCTATATTTAAGTTGTAAAATATAGTCAGGTTCATGGTTAATGTGACCTTCTTGATTAAACAAGGAAATTAAACTATTGGCCTTGCTGAACAGTATATTGATTAGGATACCTATAGATTTCTTGACTTTCTAAGCATCTTAAAATTATGAAGTTCTAATAGTACCGTAATCATCTACTTAGAGACAGAAAGCATTATCTGGTTATGGATTCTATCAAAGACCATACTTTAGACTTTGGTTTATGCTGTTCACTCCCATAGGGAAGTGAAGTAAACTGCGTGCTCATCCCAAAATATTCATTTTCATTATTACCTTTTAAAACTGTGTATAGATTTTTATGTTCATATGTGGACCTACTTTTTCCTCTATCTTTGTTTATTTTGTTGCTGCTTTTAAGTTAGGAACAGTCCTCTGGGGAAATTTTTTCTTTGAGCTTTGTCCCTGGATTTGCTCTGTGATGATCTGGAGAACACATGTAATTTTTTATGGTCCACCATCACTGACAGACTGGCCCCAAGGCACAGGGTTCTCTGTTGCACATCATGGTTTATTGATGAGCAGTGGGAACTGAAGCAGAGTGATGGAAGCTGGCACACCAGTTACAGATTCTTGTTAGAAACCAACTGGGCATTCAGTAATGAGACCTTGTGGTTTTGTTTGCAGGACTCAGCTCAGGCCAGAGATCTGTCTACAGACGAGTTGGAAGGACAAAAAGTCACACAACCATCTCGTTCAAGTAGCTTGTGCCATCAGCAGTTTAAACCTAGCATCACTTCCTTATCATGCTTTTAGAATTATTCGAAAGAAAGTTTACGATGAAACTAAGAGTAAAATAGGTTCTTGGAAGAGAATTATAAATGTATAATAAAGGAAAATGAGGCTATTTTTTGTTTTAAAAAGGAGTTCTACTTATTTGAAAAAGAAGTGAATACATATGGTAAAAGTTAAAAAAAATTATGAATGAATAATCTGGGTAATCCCAGATATAATAACTATTGCTTGCAGCTCCTTTTAGAAATACTCCTTGTTCATTTACTTTTTAAAGCCAATAAGCGCAGATAAGCACATTTTCTAAATTTCACTTGTTTTCTCCTTTAAGAATACACATGGTTGATGCTCCATATCAGCCCACATAAATTTACTTCATTTGTTTTCATAGTCCCCCATTATATGGGTGTAAAACAGTTTATTTAAGTGATCTTTGTTTCCAGTTACTAGATAATACTAGAATGAACATAGTTTTGCAAATATGTGAGTATATTTGTAGTTTAATTTCAAAAAAAGTAAAGGCTAAGTCAAAGAGTTTATGGCTTTTATGACATAGATTCTGCCATGATCTATGAGAGTATATTATCCCAATACTCTTGACAACAACACTAAAATTTTAGTCACATTATAGTTGAAAAATGGAAGCTCACTGACGTTGTATTAGGAATAAAATTGAGCACTTTTTCATGTTTTCCTATGATCTTCCTGTTCATCGAGTCTGCAAAATGTTCCACTGAACTTTTGCTTTTTTAAGTTATTCACTTATATATTAATGACAAAATATATATTATTATTACATTTACACATAATAGTATGTAATATGTATATTATTATTTTGTAATATATGCTACAAATATTTTTCTAATAGTTTTGTATTTCTTTAATGCTATTTCTATGTAGATAATTTTATTTCTTATATTGTAACACATCTTAGTAATTTCCTTTAATACTTCTGGGGTTTCTGTCTTTCTCAGAAATACAATCTGTATTCCATGTTATTAACCATTCTCTTATGTTTCTTCTAGACATTTTATTCTTTTCATTGCAAATATTTGTTTTAGTCCACTTGAAATGTGTTTTGTTGTAAAGAGTGATGTAAGGGTCAGCTTTATTTTTTCAAGGTATTAAACACCTTGTCCCAACACTATTTAATGTATAATCTATCTTTTCCCCGTATTTCAAATTTCATCTATTTTTTTTAAAGATTGGCCCTGAGCTTACACCTGTTGCCAATATCTTTTTTTCTTCTCCCCAAAGCCCCTCAGTACATAGTTGTATATTCTAGTTGTAGGTCCTTCTGCTATGTGGGACACCACCTCAACATGGCTTGAGGAGCAGTGATAGCTCCGCACCCAGAATATGAACCAGTGAAACTCAGGGCTGCCAAAACAGAGCCCACAAACTTAATCACTTGGCCATGGGACCAGCTCCCTCATCTCTCTATTTTATTGCATTATTCTGTTTATTCATGAACCAGCTCCATTCTATGCTTATACTGTGTTTAATATGTGGTTTAGCTGCCTATACTTATCTACGAATACCAAATTCTTCTGGCATTCTACCACGTAAGACTGCTGTTTTTGGTTCTAAGATTGTACAGAAAGTAGTCTCCACATTCAAAAACTTTTCATCTAAGTATTCAAAAATAGTTATTAAATATAGATTATGTGCCATTCACTTCTTTAGAATAAAGATAAGACATCAATGCATGACTAAATTGAAGTTGAAAATAAGAAAAATTTTTGGAAGAAATAATATCCTCCACATCATTCACTAAAATTGGTATTATTTTGAAAGACAAAGTAGAGCATTGGTGTACTTGATTTAATATCCCAAGATGTAGTTTATTGTCCAAGATCTAACACAACTTAGCTACACAACCCTAGTAAGCCATGTGGCCTCTATGAACGCTAGGTTGCTGTTGAATAGAAAAAATGTTCCCAGTCCACTTCATGGAATTCTTGTCAGGACCAAATGTAATAATGCAAACTTAACTTTCAAAGGTAAATTACCACTGGATTCATTTCAATTGTCTTTATAACCATTCTAAATTGTATGCTTGGTCCAATAAAGTTTGCAGCATCAGTAGGGGTCTTACAGGAGCCTCTTCATTTAACCATAGTTACCCAGGTTTAATTGTGCCCTAGAGAAATTTAGCCATCAAGAGCCAATGTCAGTTTTGCCAGTTGTCTAAAATAGCATAGCTGTCCACTAGATATGCTGGTCTAAGGAGAAATGTTTAAATTCAGATCCAACATTTGAAGGGAGCTGCCATTTAGCGACTAGAGCTGAAAGGGTACAGTTGTATAAATGGCCAGGTCTACTAACTTTATAACATTTACTATATATCTGATTGCACTGATTGCCAACTTACAAAACAATATCCTTTATAGTCAATCCACGTTAAGCCCTTCAGTTGACTTGACAAAATTCTTCCTAACATAATAGTTTGTACCATCCATGCTTCCTATTTACTGGAATGATTCCCATGTTCCTGAGTCCAAGGGTGGGGCACTCGATTCAGGTCTGGCCATCAGCTTTGCATTTCCTGGCCTCCATGAGTGGTTCACAGATGAGAATGTCACCAGTCAAAGCCAATAACACATGATGAGATTTTTACTGACTTTTCTGGAAAAGAAACTGTTTCTTGTTGCACTTGAATCTGAGTGGATTTAATGGCTAGATCTACCTGGCAACTCTATGGTGTCTGAGGAAAAAGCACACAGAAGGGTGTTAAATGACAGGGAATAACTTAGTTCTGAAAACACTATTTTAGTCTACAATCTAGACATGCATGATGCAAAATATTCCCTTTTTAGCTTAGATCAGTTTAAGGTCATTTTTATTTACAGAATTCTATGAAGAATTTAAATTTGTTTACTAAAATTGTACATCATATCATGATAAATGGTTACTCAAGTATTCACATTCACAATATTATTCTGTGTATTTTTGTTTTGCAAATTGAAAAAATGTATACGTATGTTGCAGTGTGAATATCAAACAGACATTAAACTTTTTTTCCAATAAGTTCTCTTAATTAAGATACAATTTATCAATGCCTCTTTTTAAATAAAAGATTTCCACGTTTTCAAAGATTTTCTTTGGAAGCCAATGATTATTAGTTCATAAATTTATCATTAGTATATGCCAGTGTCTTCATATAAAACAGAGAAACTCAGTGTTAACTAAGGGCATAAGGTAGATTCTATAAACATTTCAGAGACATTGTCTGGAGCAGCTTGTAAAGGGAACTGCTGACTGATTCTAATTGTCAATGTCAATTAGCAAAATGCTAATTTTTAAGTTAGCTAGCTAAATTTAGCTAGCTAGCATCTTGCTAATTTTTACATGATTGACTAGTCTATTATGGCATGCAACTAGTTGTCTAGATAAACTAATGTTACCTTCAGAAACCTCATGTGATCACACGTGATCACAGTGTGGATCTACAGGGTGATCAGTGAGAAATATTTAAAAATGCTCATATAATACATATTTCAAACAAAAGGAAAATTAAGAGCACTTGATAATACAAAACTTTCTAACAGCTTCATACTTTTAATGAAAAGCTGCCCCCTGCATGTCAGCATCACACACACGTACCCCTACTGGTAACATCTAAGGTTACTCTAAGCCATTTTTACTGTGCGCATCAAAGAAATTAAATGAAAACATCCATTAAATATATTTTGACCATGAGATCATTCTTCAAGTTCAATAACTATGTATCACTCTGATAGATATGTTTTCCTTTTAACCTCCTCATTAGAATGACAAAAAGTCAAAGTAATTTTTGGTAATCAAAATGGGAAAGTGGGATGAAACCATAATAAGGGAAAGCCAGCTGAGGAGCCTGCTACAAAACAATGCCATGTAGAATTGGTCCTTAATTATGCAAATTTAACAAATGGCAGCAGGATGGTTGTATTTCTGGACAAGGCTGCCTGCCAAGTCAACAAGCTGGCATAAATGTCAGAAGGAGGCCACGCCACGATCCTGACGGCTGTGTCTCCTTCCACATTGCCAAAATATTTCTGTGGAAGAAAAGAATCTGTTGATTTGTTAAAACAAGTTAAATTCATGTTTTTGGTGTGAGTGAATATCCCCAATAGCGTCATTAACAAAGTTTTCTTGAACACATTGTTAATTTTTTTTAATCAAAGACTTAAAGACACCAGAAGAAAACCAAATAATAATTAGTGTATACATTTGTATGGTGGATAAGTTTGCTGCATAGTTCTTTGTGAAAGTATTCCCTACACATTTTGCAAGAAAAAGAAAAATCGTTGAAAAAGTAAATATGAGTTGTCTTTTAATACATGGGTTAAAGAAACAAGCTGTAAAGGAAATTACTTATTGCTATGTTTCATTTTTATACCATGATTTTGTATACCTCTTAAAATATTTTAAAATACTATTTGTATACAAATAAGCACCTTAAGATTCATTTATTCATGTGTTTGCATTGGGACCTCTATAAGCCAGAGCTGGCCTCCAGAAACACTGCTCTCTTCTTGGCCTCTGATATACAATGGCCTGAAGTTCCCCATTGCTCTCAGACCTTCTCTTCCTGACTCAGCATCCACGGCCACCTGCTGCTCTCCTGAGATAATGGAAAATACCTGTGCAGAATCCAAGAGTCCCACAACTACCAAGCAGGATATTTGGCCTCTTGTGAACCAGATTTATACATATTTTCCAGCACGTCCATTATGGAAGTTAGTTTAATGGAGAAAAAATAAATATATTTGAATAATTTCTTTCTTTACTTCTCTCCAATTTATTTATTTTAATACTGTTTTGAATGAGGAAGAGAAGTGGCATGTCAGCATCTTGCCAGTGAAATTTACCTCTCAGTGTATCCTAATCTGCAGAATTATTTCCATTAGAGTTGTTTTCTGCTTCTTGGCAAAATTTGAAAGGCGTTCCCTGATCATTTGCCAGAGTTTGAGACTCCACACAGGATGCTGGTAAAAATGTATTTCAATGGGTCCTGGAAAATTCCTGAACAGCTTGGAAGAAAAAACATACCAAAAGTTGCCAAGAAGCGAAGAACAGGAGAAAAGAAGAATGAGGAACAGGGATATGTGGTAGCAGTGGTTTAGAATTAGACTGAAAGCTGAATTAAGGGGGAACCTGCAGTAGGAAATGTGGGTTGAGGGAGTCCTTCAGTGATAGCTTTGCCTTAATCTTTATACATTCATGTAACATCCTCTCCTTGAAATAGCATTAGCACAGGTGAAATGAAAGACATATATATGTGCATCCTTCTTTTTGGAGGGCTGCTTTATTCATCAAATGTCAATCATCTGTCCTATCTATCAATCCTAAACCCCAGGGTTCACAGTAATAATGTTAGGCTTTTACAAATTTCTGTAGTAAAATACTTTACTCATTCATCGTGGGATTAGCTCAGAATAGTTTTAGTATCAGTGAAACATTGTCTTACTGAAAAGTCTATTCATATTTTGCTTATTTTAATGTGATCAGACATACATTCTTAGCAGCAAGCATGAGATTCTGAAAAAGAAAGCAAAATAAAGAGAAAGCTGGGCATTGCAAGCCACGTACATCATGACTTACTGGCAAAAAATTGAGTATAATCCAATTTCCGGAACAAATATATGCATAATGTGTTTAAATGGATAATTCCAAGCGCCTTTAAAGCATTTTTGTCTGAATTATCTTTCTTCTTGGGACCCATATTTTGAGAGGCTTTCGCTCAGTCTTGAAAGAAAGAGAAAAATCCTATACAGAAAAGTACAGAGCTCCCTGTTGCATAGCTGAGACAGGTGAACGAATGTCATTATAAGGCTATTCTTCCTGCATCTCCTGACTCTAAATCTTAAATGAAGACACAAAGCATAATTTTCAGAGATTCACATTTTACAAATGTCATTAACCTGGTGATGACATTGCTGATTATATTGTAGAAGTATAACACTAAGATCCAGCCTATGATTCCAAAAATTCTTGAAGACACTGTATGGTATTGCTTTATAAGGGGAAGTCATGGTGAAATTCTCCAATGGTACGACTTGGTTATACCACATTTGATATTTCCAGTGGTCTGAAGGTGGAGAAAATAAAGCAAAGAACCGATGAGTCTGCAACACTACATAGTATAGATAATTGAAAAAGCAACAGTTAATGTAACTGCGGTCCAAATCCTTTAACAAATTCCACAAAGTATTCTCTACAGAGACTCTAATATCCGCAGGCAATATCAAGCAGCAAAAACCCACAGTACTAATTTATGGTTTCAAAGGTCTATAGCATAGTCTCCTCAGAGGGAAATTCCATCAGGAGGATGCATATTTGAAAGACATTTAGATCAGAGGTTCATGTCACATGACTACAAGTGACCAATCTCATGATCATACGATGACAATGCAAAATCAAATTGTCGCTATTTCCATAATGTAACCAGAATACAAGTACTTCTGTCCTCCTGCACCACCACCATTGTCCTGGTTCAGCCCACCGTTATCGATTGCCCGCATTATTGCAATAGCTTCAACTGCTTTGTCCCTTTACGCTCTTGCTCCTTATAGTCCGCTTTCAAAACAACACCCTCAGTGATTCCATTAAAATATAAGCCAGGTCATGCTTCTGTTCTGCTCAGAGGTATCCGATAGCTCCTCCTTTATTTCAGAATTTAAGGCGTAGTTCTTATAGCAGCCTACAAGGACATTCACATTCTGAGGCCCTCTGAATTCATTCCCTACCCCTTTTCCCTTGCTGTTTCTGGGAATGCCTAGTAGTCTTCTTACTGCTTCTCAAACACTTGCAAGTTCCCTGTGCTTGAACACTGTTTCCCCAGAGAGCCACATGGCTTACTTCTTTGAATCCTTCAAATTTTTGCTCCACTATTACCTTCACAAATTTGACACCTCATTTAAAATTGCAACATACCCTGTCACATCCCATCCCACTTTCCTTGATCAAATGTTGTTTCCATGGCATTTATAACATTCTACCTTGCTTTAAAAGTTAATTTGTACACACACTGTTTATTTTGCACCACTCTCTCTCCACATTACTAGAATGTCAGCACCATAAGGGCAAGAATTCTTGACTACTTTTTTTCCCAAATGCTTCCCAAGAGCCTAGAATGGTGCCTGGCACATAAGAAGATGCGCAATAATATTTATCTTTCAGATAACATGATAATTCACGTAACAGTGGAGCTCAATAACTTTATTGTGGCACTCATGTTTTGAGCAGGAGACCCTCCTCTGCTATGGTGCTCGCTGCAGTAATGCTTTCTGTACAGGTAGCTATTAGGTGTAGTTATAGCATTATCAATAATGAGCTGAGGCATCTCAACACTATTTTCTTATGAGGCACTTTGCAAATATTGATCTCTTTCAGAATTAGAGTGATTCACTACTTGAGGTTGTTGGGAATAAGTGAACTCTGAATGCTCTCTCAGAGACTTTTCCATTTCTCATCATAAACAGATGATCCACAAAGCCTTCTGGGAAGGAGCTGATTCAAATGACTAGGAATCAGTATTAAAACATCTTTACTATTTTTAAATAATAGGAAGCTGTATCTTATCTAAAGATTCCCAGAACTTTCAAAGCCTGAAAGAGTATCATATCTCCAAGGTCAATCAATTGCAAAAGTTCAAATATTACCCAAAGGAAATTGTCTGCTGAATTTAGGTATTTAGAGTTGAAGAATGTGCATGAAACCAGTTACATATATCATATAATTCACTGTGATAGTCCTTTCGATGTGTCATCTTGGCTAGGCTACTGTCCCATTATTCAACCAAACACAAATCTAGGGGTTGCTGTGAGATATTTTGCAGATAAGATTAGAGTTGATTAATCAGTTGGTTAAAGTCCATAATCACTTGATTTTAATCAAGGGAGATTATCTTGAATGGATAATCTAAATGGGCCTGATTCAATCTGTTGCAAGGCCTTAAGAGAGCTGAGGCTTCCCTGAGGGAAGAAGAAATCCCACCTGTGGACAGTAGCTTTGGCCCATGAAGAAAAGTTCCAGCCTGCTCTCCTGATGGCCTGTCCTACAGATTTCAGAGTTGCCTAGCTAGCCGCCATAACTGTGCAATCCATTTCCTTGCAATAAATCTCCTAAGGTATATCTTCTACTGGTTCTGCTTCTTTGATTGAACCCTGACTGACACAGCTACTAATGCCCCAAGGTAATGTAAGACTTGGTGGAGATCATAAGGGCACAGCAAATTGCACACTTAATCTAGTGCCTGCAGCCAGTTCATTTCTGTTAGAAATAAGTAGAAAGTGGAGAATCATTACAAACTTGCCCTTCAGTCAATTTTGGACAGTTGATTGTTTATTGCAGAGACTGAATATTCATTATTCATCAAGTGCCTCCATTTGGAAATTTTATTTCCATAGAAATACATCCTGCATTTAAGAAACCTTCTTATTTTTTAATGCTTTTAGGCCTAATACATGATATGTATTATATCTCGATCATGATATAAAAACTTGCATGAAATCTTCCACTGAAATGTAAATTGCCAGATGAAAGTTAGGTTTTTAATCTTTCCTATTTTGTTCACTAATGTATCTGCAGCGCTAAATCAGGGAACAATCAATAATATTTGTTGAATGAATGAGTCATTTACACACTTATGGAAAAGGAGTCTTCCAGGGACATCTTAGGCTTCTAAATGACTACTACTGGTGTTCACTCTGCTGAGATGATGTGCATATATCCATGAGTCTCCAGTGTTATGAGCAAAGGCTGTCAAAATTCTGGATACTCAGTTTCTAATTGTCTTCTAGTCACGTCTCCTAACAGAGGCTTGGTCTCCTAACCAATGCCAAACCATATCATTTTCTGCGGGTCAAGGTATTGCTGATTTTATTGATTACCACATCAAATAAAAATGTTTTAGGTACTAAAATCAATAGCACAAAGGCATTTCCTAATCCATCCAGAGGATCTAAGCTTATATTGACAACTTTTTTGAAGCTAAAATTTTTGGTTTAGTTAGTTTATTCTTAACCATTTTTCATTGCTTGTGTCAATACAATTCGAGAAAATGCAAGGCAACAATTTATTCCCTAGCAAGAGCAACATATAGAATTTAGGCCACTGTCTACTCTTTTAAGCTCCTTTGTACACATCCATGCACTGGACCTTTGTCAAGAAATCAATAGCACTGCTCCGTTTTTCCAAATTCCTGTGACATATCTTCACAACACCTGTCATGACTGTCATCATTTTGGGGAAACCCTCCTCACGTCAATTATGCAACTATACACTAGCCTTCTAATAGGGTACTTTGCTTCTCGTCTGCCCTGACTAATAATCTTCCTTCACATTACTGCTTTATCAATTTTTTTTAAAAAAACGAAAACAAGAAACTTTTCATCATCTCACATCTTTTTCCAGATCTCACAATGGCCCCTCATGTTCTACTAATGTAATCTTAAAATTCTGATCTGACTCTCAAGATCTTTTCTTTTCTTTTTTTTTAAAGGTAGTTTTCGGGTTTTTTTTTTTTTTGGAGGAAGATTAACCCTGAGCTAACATCTGCTGCCAATCCTCCTCTTTTTTCTGAGGAAGACTGGCCCTGAGCTAAGATCCATGCCCATCTTCCTCTACTTTATACATGGGACGCCTGTCACAGCGTGGCATCCATGCTGTGCCATGTCGGCACCGGGGATCCGAACCAGCGAACCCTGGGCCACTGAAGCGGAACGTGCGAACTTTTAACTACTGCGCCACCAGGCCAGCCCCTCTTAAGATCTTCTAAGAACACAGACTGCGAAGTCAGAATGCCTGTGTTTGAATTTTGGTTTTGCAGTTCATTAGCGTTATGACTCAGCCAAGTCACTTAAATACATTGTACTTCATCTTCCTCATCTGTAAAATGGAAATAGTAATAATATACACTTCATGGGGGGGGTTATGAGGCTTCAGTGAATCAATACATGGAAAGAATTTAGAATGGTATCTGGCAAATGGTAACTGCTGAATAAATTTTAGCTATCATGATCATTGTATTATACTAATTATTTATAACTTGTACCACATGTTGGTCAAGCAGAACTTACTATTCTGGGGAATGTATACTTCATATAGATAGAGGCAATTTGTATAGCTAGAAACTTAGAGAACCTGGACTTAGCAGCATCCCTCTTTAGCTTTGCTGGCACAACCGCACGAGCCTATGTGGGATTTGGTTAACACAGGATGCAGAGAAGAGCCAGCAAAGACAGTTTACCTCATCAGAGGAAACATTCAGCTCTAATCGTCACCCTATGAAAAGAAATCCTTTGATGCTGAGTCATGACCTTTGTTTTTATATAATATAAGAAATACTGTTTCTTCTAGGGAGATTGTTTCTACTCTCAGAATCCTTAGGGAAGTTAAAAGAAAAAAAAAAAAAAGAGAGACGGGAATACCATGAATATAAAATTGAGTTTGACAGGAACTTCTTCCCTTTCTGAAAATGGCTTTCATCCCACTGCAGTAAAACACAAACCCATTTTATCTCTCTTCCAGTAATCCTCAAGACTACTGCTCTGGCCAGTTCTTTTTACTGTCTCCAAAACTCCTAGGTTGATTTATGTCACTACTATTTTGTTTATGTTGTGCTTCCTTTGTAGAAGTCTTTCTCTCTCTCTAATGTTTGGAGGTCAAGTTCAAGTTCTATGCGTTCAAAATTCTTCAATATCTCTAGCCACTGTCCACCTCCCCATTTATGATCATTTATTTATTTAGCTAATATTGACTCAGTGCTCCCTATGTTTCAGGCACTGTGCTAGGAGCTGAGGATATAGGATTGGATAAGATACCAAGAGTTCTGGTCCTCAAGGGAGCTTACATTAAGAAAAAATGCACTATTATTTATACAAACAATTAATTATAGGTGTTATGAAAGTAAGCTAGGAGAGCATTTAAGAAGAGCGTTGTTATGGAAAGATTTGGTGGAGAAGTGATTTTAAAGCTGAGACTTGAAGAATAAAGATGAGTTCTTTAAGCAAAGCTCTAAGGAGAAAGAAGAAGTTGGTAGCACTGAATACAAGGATTTAGGTAGGGGCAATCAGTGTTGCAGATCGCAAAATGAGAAGGAACATGGAGCTATTCAGGAACTGAAACAAGACTAGTGTAGCTGTAGCCTAGATAACCAGCAGGACAACAATGTTATGGATACTGGACTATTAATGATTTGGATCACATAAAGCATTTGGATTCAAGACTGTGCTATATAATAGCACATAACATATAATGGCAATAAATATCCATTTTATTACTTTATTATGATACATTAGTTTTTTGGGGGTTTCTTGCTGATGAAGATTTGCCCTGAGCTAACATCTGTGCCAATCTTCTTCTGTTTTGTATGTGGGTAGCCACCAAAGCATGGCCACCAACAAGTGGTTTAGGTCGGTGCCCAGGAACTGAACCCAGGCTGCTGAAGTGGAGAGTGTCGAACTTAACCACCAGGCCACAGGGCTAGCCTCTATTATGATATATTAGTTTTATTGTTCTCCATACAGTTCGCATAAAGACTCCAGACAAGACTCTTAAGGTAGAAGTGTAGGGACCTTGTCATTTCTTTCTTTTGTTTGCCCCACAGACACATTGTAGACAATAAGTGCTTGTTGAGATTGCTCTGTAGGATTCTATCTTAATTCTGTGCAGCCTTACTTTTTTTGTTTGTAGAAATGAAGACACATACACACAGTTTTAAATATTATATGAATAGAAATGAAATCCACATACCAGAGTAATTACCTGGACTACCTGATTTTAATCAATGCAAAAGATAACACTTTTCCGTGACTAAAGAGTCTAAGCGATTGAAACCTGGAATAAAATACTCTGATACAGGCATTATAATCAGATCCCTCAGGGTAGATAAATTGTGGAAGTGTTTAACCATACAATAAAATCATATAAAAAAATAGTTCCTCTCTGGCATTACCATTTTAGAAGTAGAGTGAAGGTTAGGAAGCAGGGGTCAGAAATAAATAACCTAAATGCATCTGTTACCTCAGTTCAAGTTTCACAAGTTTTGGAAGTCTTAATGTGAAAAGCATAAAAGCAAAGAGAGTGTCCTAGATTGATTGAGTACACAAAAATAAGGATAGGACCTAGAAAACTCTGAACTTAAAGTTTAGGAGAAAATAACATAAACATCTGAACATTAATATTCTTCATCGTTTTAACTTAGAAAAATGTAAACAAGGTTTAAAAAATCCTAAAATGTAAATAGTCAGTCAGAGAGTGAGTGTGATCTTTAATAACAAAGGAAACAGTAAGTGTGAGTGAGTGCTGAGTCTCAGCAATCTGCATATCCTAGAGAAGAGCTCCTCATAAAATATTCTCACTAGATTAACATTCAGGACCATGTGCCAATCAAGAGCAGGGGGCAAATGGAACCTGTAAGCTTTCATCCCAGGGCCTCATTTACCTACTAATTACTGATGAAATCATTATAGGTCTCCATCAGTTAACACACCACTCACTTCTATTAAAACATGAATGCTGTCAGAGGTCGTGGTGTGCTATTTAGGTTGCTATTTATCAGAAAATTTAAATGTGTTTCCAGTTCAGTTAGCAATAAAAGGTCACTCTTTTCTTCTTAAAATAATCCATGTGAGGTAAACACATCAACATCAATCCATATGATCCTCCAATACGGCCATTACCCAGGGATCTAAGAATTGTATTTGTAAATATTTTGCATATTAACTGAGAAAAGATCTAAAATGTTCAGATAACTTTGCCCCAAATTGAAAATTCGTGTCCTCTTTGGACAGCAACCTAAATTCAATTTCCTTTCCATGACCAAACTAACGAAGGCAATGCAAATTTTTCTCAATTTGCTGCAAATCTACTTTAGAGGAAAAAAAAAATGCTGCCTCACATGCATTTTTGGAGCAAACATTATGATTTCCAGTGAATTTAGCAAGTTATCTTTTCTCTCTCAGGAATTTAAATACATATTAACCAAGTCTTCCAGGAAAGAGTCAAAGATGGCTAAAGGAAGTAAACAGAGTTCACTTTCCATCAACTTGATTTTTATGCTCAGCATTTGCATCAATCTGAAATAATGTATTTTTGATACTTATATTCATTTTTTAACACAGAAATTTAGTTTATATATAACTTTCCTTCATTTAGAAAGAGTTTATATGGTTTATATCATGCAGTTGTGTGCTAGATCCAGATCCACTCATCACAAGAGCTGACTGATACATTTTCAGGGATTTTACGAGCCAGTTAACAAATCCCATTACTTAATAAATCCATTATTAAAAATTAAATAATATAAATTTGTAATTAAATATGTTAAAAACAAAGCTAATAGATAGGGAAAACTCATCATTTCCTAATTATATTATGACATTTATACTATGCTCATGCCCTTGATGTTATTTACACGTATTTTATCTGTGTGGCAGAGACACTATATAATAGTGTGCCACTGTGCATCTCTTCTCAACTTGACATTCAGTGACGTCACATGAGTAAGTAGCTTCAAAGTGGACATGATGCAAGTATTTATGCCATGGAAGTTGGAAAAAACTGAGCATCAGGGCTTGGCATTATTTTGTTGCCTGTCTAAACTTAAGGAAATGATGAAGAAAATATTAATAATGCAGCTTAAACTTAAAGATGCACCATGTTAGTATATTGCAAATGGTACACATAAAAAAAAGATAAAATATTCTTCTATTATTCAAAAACTACTAATCGTTTCAGTAGTCATTCAGATTATTGACCAAAGAACGAAGTTCTGACAGACATCTTTATTGTTATAATTTTGTCTTACTTGTTAGTTTAAATGAAAATATTAGCCAATGTTCATGAACTAGAAATGCAACCATAGAGTGGCTGAGAATGCAAAGTTAGGGGAAAAAATCAACAAAAATATTCTCTGAGAATCAGCTGACTGTATGAAACCTATAATAAAAAGTATGGTATACATAATATTATTACTTATAAGTTATGTTCTATACATCCTTATATCAGTGTTATACTAAACACACACACACACCCTCTGGAGAATCCATTGTTAAAACATTTACAATCCTATTAGTGCTTATATGAATATATAAAATATAACATGGCAATATATAAATTAACAGGATGTGCTAAAGTAAAACAAAAGAATAGACATAAAAATAGAGCCAGAAGTGAAACTTGCAACAATAAGGACAATAACAAAAAGTATCAAAGCCTACTAAGTTCATGTGGGTAGCCTAAATTTGCTCTATACTTCCTAGTAGCTACTGTGAAAAACAAGACCCAATGGATTACTAATTCATAATGGTTATTAGATGAAAATATATCAATTACTTGGGATAAGCTATTTTTATCCTACGTGCGTTTGCAAGAGCTTGGGTCAAATTCTCATCTTTGCGAGTTAATTTGAATGACTAGAAAAGTATCCAAACAAATAAAAGAAAGAATCACCTTCTATCTCAAAAAGTAAAATATCTTTATTCTATTATTTAAAATGTCCCAATATTCTGAATATAATGGTCCTCTCAGAAGACAGCACCCTGAAAACATCCTCTTCCTGGACATCCCCTGTGAGAAACTAGCATGTTCAACTGGGCAGAGTTGACTTCAATAGGGCAGAGTTGACTACAAAGTTCTCTGAAGGCGGGCTCATCACAGACTGTCCTCCTCTTTTGTGCTAATTTGAAGCAATCCCAGACTTGACATATAGTTGTATTAAAAGAAAAGTGCAAAACTGCATTGCTCACAATTATAAATGCGTATCCCATTATTTTCATTTTTTGAAATCTAAATAGTTATCTTTCCAGCTATCCCTCCCACTACATCTTCCCTGTGAATTGTTACTGATTATACTGAAATGTTCACCATTTCTAGGGTACACGAACTTAAATGCATTTTCTTTTGCTTATGATATTTACTCTTCCAGCCTGACATACTTTTCTACCCTTATCTAGGATCAAAGAATTTGTTTACCCTTCAAGACTCAGGCATAAATGTTAATTCTTGATCCTAGTGAGAAGAGTTAAAAGCTTTTTCTTCTCTGTTCCTAAAAGATATTTCTTGTTTATCTGTTTTTAAGTATTTTGTTAAGCTCAGTAATTCAGCTCTTGTCATATCTGCTTCTGTAAAAGTGAAGGCTCTTTGAGGTGAGGTCTGTGCCCTTGTATCGGATACTAAGTGTACAAGAAGTGCTTTATGTGGATCAGGTACTCACCAGGGAATGCCAGTTGCACATCAATGTGCAACGATTGGTGAAAACAATCACTACCTTTGTAATCATTATTAGAATTATATTTCATAGCCTATAATTAAGACAATAATGGCATAGACAGCAACATCTACCTCAGAATGACAACAATTAGTGAATATACTGGCTAATAACCACATTTTAAGAAAGTTTATCTCCGAATTTAGGGCAAGGTTGATTTTTCTATAGAATCTTTCAACTGCTCACTTTTAATGGCTATAGTGTCAGGTAAAGGCTAGATATTAATAATCAGATGACTAAAGCCAGGGTCGAAAAGGGCTATTTTTTATGCAGAACAAAAAACATAGGAAAGAAACCAAGTGCTGCTTACAGCTTTTCATTTAACCTTATAGCGTTTGTCATTAAGAGCAAAGTTAATTTTTTATTTTTAAAGAGGAAAACATATTTCAGGTAATGCTAATTTACCATTAGCTGGAAGCTTTATTTTAGGCTTATCTTTCATCTCCAATAGAAACGCCAATGGGTTTGGGCATCCTTATTTTTAAAATACAAAATAAAACTAGTATAGCATTTTAAATACTTTTTATACACATCTTTTTTTTTTTTTACAGTAATCAACATAACATCTAGTTTTAGTAATTCTAAATCAGTTATGGAATTACATAAATCATATTCAGGTAATATGCTTGGATCAAATTCCCAACCTTACCTATATTATTGTTCTTACTTTCCAAGTAATGGAAAACTTCTCTGGAGTTTACCTGGGCCATATTGCCCACAAACATAAGCTAACACTACCTAAAATGCTTGATTATTACAATTGTTACCGGAATACTCAGAAAAAAAATTATCCTAAAAAAAAATTATCCTAAAATTATCCTACAGGAAACACAATAGCAATTGTAATTATGACTTCCTTCTAGGTGACTGCAGATATTCTTCTAGACATATTGTTCATATCAAATCATGCGACAAGAATCATTTTCAGCCATTATGATTAATGAAGATAATCACTACTTTATGAACATTATTGCCATATGAATGTTATTCCTCTCCTATCTGCTCCTCGAAACCACGGATGAAATGTTACAATGCTAAATGCACATTGTATGAATTGCATCACTCCATTTAAAAAATGAGAATCACCATTTTATACAATAATAAACAAAGGGAAGTCTGGCAATGCTCTGGTTATCTTCTTTTCCCTTCCTCCACCTTCATGCTCAACCCCTTGAAGGCGAGGCTAACACACTGGCTACCCTGGGGTTGGGGTCATTCTGGTTTACATCTAAACAGTGAAAAAATGGAAGTGAGCCAGATATTCAAGCCCAAGGGACCTACAGCTGCCAAAAGACTTCCAGGCTATGGGGCTGTCAGGGAAGTTCCTGAAGTTCAAGGGTGTGTTCAAATGACACATTTTGGCAAAGCACACTTATCTGTTGTCTTAATATGAATGTTTATATCACTCCTTATGTCTTACGATCAAGCTAAGGATGCTTGATCTCAGGTTAAGGTCATGACCTAAGAGGAAAGTTATCCATTTTGCTAAACTTTCTAAATAATATTAAGAAATAGTTATGTGTAACGTTTTGGCAACAAAACCATCCACATTAGTGATTTCCTTCAATTATTTATTTAAAATAATTTGTACGCTTAAGCATTTTTGAAGACTATTATCTTAACCGGTATTTTCTTCCTCCCTATTCAGAATGCTAGAATATCTGTTTTAGGGTTCATTTAAAATTAGTTTGTTCTCCATGAATATAATTTAAAATCTTGTCATTAGTAAATATAAACCTCAAATTCTGTAAATATATTCGTTTGTAGCGTCACTTATTACTTATCCAGTTTATACATATTCAAGTACCTTTGGGCTTCACAGAATTAGGGCAAAATAATCTATATTCTTGGAGAAAATATAGGTTTTATTATATTATTATAGGGGAGAATATTACAATAAATAATATTTATTACAAATATAATAATATATTACTATTAGTTTTATTATGTTATTGGGGAGACTTTGGAAAAGTTTGAATCAGATATTTTATAGAGTTTCAATTTTTTTCAAAAATAATTAGTTCTATAAGATTCTAGTTTTTCTACAAAATTGTGCATTTCCCTATTGTTACACTAGCCACTCCTAGCATCTCTAGGCAGGGACTGGACCAAAACAGAAGCTTAGATTCTCCTTTCAGTCTATCAGAATAATAAACTTAGGTCTCCATGACAGTAAGAATACAAAGTTGTGTCCACTACATTTTATACTTTTCTAAATTCAGATATACATTTAACTCTTCCTGAAATTTTTAGGCCTACCACTATTGATCTTTATTAACTGCTCACATTTTGGAGCCAGAAGTCTTAGAGCTTTGCTGGCAAGTGTATTGTTTCAAATGGAACATTCTTCCAGCACAGATCAGTTTCCTTTTCTAATAACCTTCTCCTCCCTACAAGGTCATGGGGCTAGGGTATATAGGATGGGCCGGACCCTCCTACTCCAAACTTTCCCTTGCCACCCTCCACTCCTGTCACTCAAGGGGTCCCTTTCCACACCTCCCCCACTTGAGAAGGCTACAGAGAATGACTTCCTCACATTGACTAAAGGACAATGTTACAGAGCTATCTTATCTGACATTCAAAAGAAATCTAAGAGATTTCAGGAAGTAGGAATGGCTTTGATTACTAAAACTATTTATTTCACATAAATTGAACTTGGCTTCTTGAGTGCACTCCCCAACTTATCAGAGACTCGGTCCTCACCCTTACCCTTCTTGGTTTTCTATAAAGGATTACTGGCTTCTGCTGCCTGTGATTCTCTCTGAATTACTCTTTTTTAATCTTTACTACGTGATGCTTATCCTTCAAGATTATATTTAAACATGATGACTCTATTTTATTTTAGTTCTGATCTCACTTATAATTTAAGACATTATATCTTTGATTTTTTTTCAGAAATAAGATTCTTTTCGAAAAATTGTGAAGTAAAATACACTTGTCTTACTGTATACGAGATTATGTGGCTATTAGAAGCCCTCTCTTATCTGCAAGGGTAAAGAATATTTTGGAGTTAGAAAAATAAATTATTACTAAGCGTTGGAATGGAAGTATTAATTTTTACCTCAATTTTCCGTGTTGTGAATTTAGTTACCTATCCACCTGTATATCTATATATTTAAAGACAAATATTGGCTGGTAAAAGATGCTTACTCAACAAAATTACAGACATTCTATTCATTCTATTTTCAAGAGTTCCAATTTATCTGTTTAGAATATGAAAATCTAATGAACGAAACTAATTTTTAAGAGAGTAATATATTTTAGAGAATCTGACACGTTGGAAAAATAGCAGTAAATGAAGAAATTCTTGGTGATTTAAAAATTTCCTCTAAAGAAGTACTGTCAAGAACTTAATTGTATATGTTTCTACAAGTGACCCCAATGTGCATAAACACCAACATAATGAAATAGGAATTAGTACCCTGGGCTCTTTTTCCTCATTTGATTAATGTGCCCATTTTAGAAAAAACACTGGTGAAAGATATAGCTTTTGAGTGAAAAAGAGGGAGGAAAAAACCCCATAGTGTCACAGATGGCTGTCAGAATAAAATGAAGCATGGGTCTGTTGAGGGAATCAAAGAGGAGTGTGAAATCCGAACAGAAAGGCATGGAGCAGAAGGCAACATTTCAAAAGGCATTTGGCACCAAGTGGCATTGTGAGGGTTAATTTACTGCCAGGAGCTGCTGGGCCTTTCATTCTCCACAGACACACAATAGACAGATCCCCAAAGTGCCCATCATAATCACAGATGCTGGGGGATTAATGCTAAGATGAAAGCTTCATGAATATTAAAAATATCAAAACTGCTAATGATGTAGCAGAGTTTGAAATAACAGTCAATCTCAAAATCTAAGAGTACGGCACGCAGGCATAGTACGACACTGTCTTAAAAGCTGATTAAAACCTACTCAATTTGTAGCAGAAAGAGGCTTATGCATATTAGGACCTGAATTGGCTGCCAAACTTTACAAATTGCACAGACTAATTACCATAATTAAGCCTTGGATTGAAGAAGAAAATTCCATTTATCTCAGGCTGACTCAGTGGAACTTCATCAAAGAAAGCACTGACATCAGATGGGCTTTTCCCTCAAATGATATTTCAAAGCCCACTAAAAATAAACAAACAAAAGAGGCCCCATCCTCTTAGATGCACAAATAGTAACCATTTAGCATCAAATGGAGTTGAACGAAAGAATTGTTCAATATTATAAAAGCTAGTTTAGGAAAATGTAAAGTTTACTATGCGTATGAAGCTCCATTTTTTTAAAAAATGTGGAATTCCTTAGTTTAAACAAAATCTGAACTATAAAATACTTATGTATAGAATTGATAAAATTTTTAAATTTAAATTTTATTTTTTAATTGAGCTATAATTGAAATATCATATATTATGACATAAAAATATATTGGTTTCAGGTGTACAACATAATTATTCAATATATGTATATATTGCAAAATAATCACCACAATAAGTCAAGTTAACATCCCTCACCACACATAGTTACAATTCTTTTTCTTCTGATGAGAACTTTTCAGATCTACTCTCTTCGCAATTTTGAAATGTACAATACAGCATGATTAACTCTCGTCCCCATTCTGTGCATTACAACCCCAAGACTTATTTGTTTTATAAATGCAAGTTTGTATCTTTTGACCACCTTTCTCCATAGAATTGATAAAAATTTGAGTGCATTCTAACTTATTGCTTTGGCTTAACATAGTTCTATATGATTTAGAATTGAGTTAGCTTAGTTTCTGGTAAGAATAAAGATATGATAACTTGCTAAATATCTTATCTCTCCACTATCATGGACATCAGGATTAATACAACTAAATCAGTTTAGACTATCTTACCCTTTGTTTATGCTTTAGCTTTTTTAAAATATTTGTAAAAAGCCATGTCAGTAGATACGATAGTTATTTCCCGGTTTTGCCTAGCCTAAATTCAGTTAGTTTATCAATGAATCAGAGAACCTCTTCAGAAAAAATGTAATCATGAAAGTTGACATTATCTTTATGGGTAATAAAGTTGCTACAGTGATGAATATTTTTGGAAGCTCATTTCTGACACTGAGTAAAGAATTCAAACAGCTACATCTGACTATGGGAAACACCATGGATGAACTAATTTTTAATTAGTGTTGAACATTTGGTTTACATTTAGGAATGGATTGATCTTGAATTAGAATAAAGCATTTATACTTTTAATTTACAAAAGTTGCTTGTAGACTTTGCAAAACTGGCTGTGTGTTAATTTTATTGGTTGACATGTGGAAATGCTTTTTGGTGTGCTTTATTCTATAGTTCTTAAAATTCTGGTAACCAAAGTTTTAACTTATCTCCTTACTTTTACGCAAGTGGTGTCCTCTAATTTTAATTTTTTCTGCAGCTTTCCGTCTTGCCTCCCACTAACCTGTATTTCAGAGCGATTTAGGATATAAATATGATCATGCTCTTTAAACTTCCTCCCTCAATGACTGGCTTTCAGAATGAAGCCCAAATTCCATAGCACAGCATCCAAGACCATTATAACTGGCCACATCTACCTCTCATTTCTTCATCTTCATTTCTTGTTAACCCTTTCTCACTCATTCATTCATTCATTCCTTCGCCCTAAAGTGTCTTCTGGACACTTATTTTGTAGGCACTAAAATAGCCACTGGAGATAAATATCTAACAAAAGAAATATGGCTCCTTGCCTTCATGGAGATTGTAATTTAGTGGATGAGAAATAAATTTTAAAAAAATCTCTTTCTCTCCTATAACGGCCACCCCGTGTACACACACATATGTATTTTTCCTTTATCCAACTGCAAGCAGAGAGGCAGCATAGTATAGTGACTAAGAGTATAGATTCTAGATCTCAGTTCAAATCCTAGCTCCACTACTTAGTAACTGTGAATTTGGGCAAGTTACCCGCCATACCTATATACCATATCTCAAACGGTTGTTGTGAGGATTAAATAAATAAATACAGTCTGGCATATGATAATGTAGCTATTATTATTATTAGTGTAGTCTGTACTACAAAGGTGGGGAATCAGAGTTATGAGGGCCTGTAACTGGGTGAGGGGTCTAATCCCATCTGGGGAGTGAACAGAGGCTTCTCTGTGGAAGAAAGTAATGAGCTGATTTTGGGAGGATGCACAGTTGAAGGAGGTGCTGGTGAGCCGAAGACTTTTCCATTCAGAAAGACTTTTTCTCTGGAGACACTGAGGGGTCCAGCAGGCCCAGTGGCTTGTGAGGCTGTAGCACAGAAGAAAATGTGATAAATGGGGCTGCTACTCCAATTTATATTTGTGGAAGTGCTACATTTTCTATTATATCTAAATTTCCTAGACTTTAGCATCCCCCGGCCCTCTGTCTGTCACACTCTTTCCCAACGTCTGTCTACTTGTTCTTCAAAATGTATGGCATTTCCTTCAAGAAGCCTCTTCCTGGATCCCACTCTCCCAGCATCCTTCTCTCCATGCTGGCTCAGGGCTTCTATTCTGCGTAAACCCACATCAGAGCACTCATCACTCTGAATTCTACTCGTGTGCTACTGGATAGGATCTACCTGATCACAGGGCTCTTGCCTCATTTATCTTGGGACTGACAATGGCCTGGCACTAAGAAGGGCCTCATACAACATGTGCCAAGGTGTAAAGGTTTGTCAAGTGAGAAAATGAACCAAAACAGGTACCCTCAGTACAAACCTTAAATGTTAAGACCACACAATCTAAATAGCAAATTGAGATTAGATGACTGACAATTCAGAGGGGGTGCATCAAAAGTTACCTATCTTGTGAAATCAAGGATTTCCCTGATTCATAGTGTTAACTCTCATTATAAACGCTAATACTCTTTTATTTTTTAGTTTTTTTATTTTTTTTAATAAGATTTTATGTTTTCCTTTTTCTCCCCAAAGCCCCCCGGTACATAGTTGTATATTCTTCGTTGTGGGTCCTTCTAGTTGTGGTATGTGGGACGCTGCCTCAGCGTGGTTTGATGAGCAGTGCCATATCCTCCGCGCCCAGGATTCGAACCAACAAAACACTGGGCTGCCTGCAGCGGAGAGTGCAAACTTAACCACTCGGCCACGGGGCCAGCCCCAATTTTTTAGTTTTATTTTTTGAGAAAGATTAGCCCTGAGCTAACATCTGCCACCAATCCTCTTTTCACTGCGGAAGACTGGCCCTGAACTAACATCCGTGCCCATCTTCCTCTATTTTATAAGTGGGACGCCTGCCACAGCGTGATTTGACAAGAGATGCTAGGTCCACACCCAGGATCCAAACCAGCGAACCCCGGGCCTCTGAAGCAGAATGTGTGAACTTAACCGCTGCACCACTGGGCCGGCCCCAGCACCCTTTTATTTTTAAATGCAAGTCATAGTTGGAATTCCCATTATTGATCTTTTTTAATGAGGAATAAGAGAAATTTAAGATAAATATAAGAAATCTTTGTCAGATTTAAATTTTCTTTCTACAAACACTCATCCTACTCAGAAAAACAGTATCTATTTAACTAAAAATTTAGAACTGATCATATTCATTATTTAAAGACACTTATTGAAAATCAAAGTTAATTACATATTTTCTTCCTATATCCTAAGATACATTAAATTGTTTTGTTTGTATTTATTTTCTTTTTCTCCTTCCATCTAGGCTTAAAATTACTCTCAGTTGATATTCTTTACCAATGTCATATGACATTGAAAGCACATGCAGCAATGAATTTAGTAACCTGAAATTGTGAGATGAATTGCTCTTCAGCGTGTACAGCACTGTCCTTCCCTCCACTTCCTTCCCATCTTCTTTTCTGTTTAGGGCCAAATGCCTTTGGCATGGCCAGAGACTGCACAGGTGATTGTCACCGACTGACTGCCAAGCTCCAGAAACTGAACATGCCTTTTTCCCTCCAGCATATGTCTTGTGAGCCTGAGTGCAGAGGATGGTTGCAAAAAAACATCTTGTTAGTTATGCTAGCTTACAAATACAAATGGAAGATTAACACTCCCTTAAATAGTGATTCGCAGGACTGTGAAAAAGGTTGGTCTATGACACATAAGTACATAGATCTGCCTTTACCCGTGATGGGGCACAGGTGTGTGTGTGTGTGTGTGTGCGCGCCTGTGTGTGCATGCGTGCACACTGGTGAGGGAGGTGGTAGGAGATAAGCCTGGAAACATAAGTTAGAATCAGGGGTGTAAAACGGGCAAAATCCTAAAGGATACAAAAGGAGACCCAGCCATCCTTAACAGGGGTTAAGTGAGAAAAGTAAGTCCTAAAAGAGAAACATTTTGAAGTGAAGAGTTTCTCCATTCTCCCAAAGATGGGGCATAATTTGTACCAATTCAGATACAAAGGAGAGAAGTTAATTCATTATCCACAATGGCTGCCTTAGAGCCTTAGGCTGAGTGAACTCTGATTGACAGGGCTGGACCTGGAAGACAAGGATGCTGAGGCTCAGGGCCGTCAGGTGCATAGATCCTTGCCAAGGTCAGGGAAGGTGCCCTAGCAATACCATTACAAGGTCATATGCTTTGTGCATTTGCCAAAGTGTGAGTTTTAACTTTAATCCATTAAGACACATTTGGTTTTATTATTTTTTACTTCATATTCTTAAATAAATTTCCACAAATTTTATAAGCTTCATGTCCAACAAAAATTAGGTTCACCATAGAAATGGGGGTGAGATAGCATATTTTATATTTAGAGGAGTTCAGTGCTTGCTCTGAAACACATCAAGGAGGGAACTCTGGCAGTGGATGTATGGACATGGAGGTAGAGAAGCTGATGGTGGAGGGCAAAGTTATCTGCAGAAAGCAAGACTGTCAGAAGTGGATCAGTGGACTCAAGACACTCTCCAGGTTTGGAATAGCCTCTTGAGGAATTGCTCATGCAGTAGCTGGCTTGGAACATATGGTTGGATTGATAAATTCTGGTAAGAACCCAAATGGGTAGGGAAATCAGAAATGGATGATCCTCATTGTTAGGAAACTTTCTCCAGGTATCGTGGGCAGCAGCGGAAGAGAGAAAAAGAGAAGAGCTGAATTGAAGTGCGGTTGTTGGGGGTGCTGGGTTAAGATGGGGTAGAATGAGAAGGGACTTGCTTAAGATAAGGCAGCTGGTTAGCGGCAGAGCTAGCACTGGGGCCTGCGTCACTCCCTGAGCAATCCAGGCACTAAAAGGCACTCTTAGCTAAACTGATGGTGGGGACTACCTGTAGGTATCGGATTATTCCAGTTATTGGAGATTCAACATTAGAAGGTTTCCTGAATTTCTGTTGTCTCTGAAGCAAAAACAACAAAAATCCCCCAGAGGAATTAAGTCATGATTTAAAGAACAAAGAGGAGGGACAAATTTGACTTATTTTCACCCTCTGCTTTCTCTCCCTGGTTTTAAGTTCCAATATTTCTAAACAGGGTGGTGGTTCTTTTAACCTAGGATTAGTAAGAATATTTCCTTTCCTAAAAAACAAACAAACAAAAAAACCAAAGAAAACTCAACAAAACTCCAGGTACCTATGTTGTATAAATAATGTACACGTAACTTTGTCAACAATTAAAAAGGCTAACTTTTGGTAAACTAGTAAGTTTACGTGGGATTAAGTAAGCCTATGGCTTGCAAATTAGACTGTAATTTATCATACTACCCTTTTATTGATATGGATGGTTGCTGGATATCACACTTACAGTAATTCAGCTCAGCAAAACTCATATTTATTGCCACTGGTAAAGGGTCTTTAGAGCATCAGTGATGTCTGGATATTTGCTGAAGGCTTTGGAAAAATCCTATTGCTTTATGGTACCGATAACTTCAATTTCAACTATATCCCTTAAAAATTTCAAGTGGTGCTATTGTCTAAAAAAATACTGCTGATCTTTCTTTTTCAGTTGGCAAAGACCTAAACAAAAAAAAGTTGATTCTACCAGGATCTTCCTTCCCCTACAAAAAAAATAAATAAATAAAAGAGAGAGAGAGAAAGAGAGAGGGCGAGAGAGAGATCTAGTCATTTTTGTGTGTGTACAAAAGGGAAAAATATTGAGAATTACTTTTTTTGGGGAGGCAGAAAGAAGTAGAGAATCTAGTGTCATTTAATTTCCTCTTTAAGATTGTGCTGGAAAACTAGCATTTCCTTTATATCCTCAAATAAGTAAGAAAATCCTGATAGTTAAAAGAGAACAAGGGCCATGCCTTCAGTCACTTGATAACAACACTAGGGAAAAAAGCCAGGAGCCAACTTCTGGTATTTTTGTATCACAAAGGCTACTCCATAAATACTTGAAAATACTTGTAGCTGAAATAAATGAAACAGAGAGAACAGATAGCTCCATCAGAGAAGGAACTCCAATAACACTGGTGGCAGTGGCAATCATGATTTTGTGGGAAGTTCACACACATCTTTTTCAACGGGATTCTACTTTGGAGTACAATGTAACATTCCATCCTTTCTAAGAGGATAGAGTGTGATTATAAGAGAAAACGTCCAAAGGTTAAAAATACTTGCACACTATAGAAAGTAGCTTAGCCTGGAATTAACTCTGGTTGGTGGCCCTAGAGGTGGGATATGTTTTCTAATCTGTTTGTGGTGCAAGTGTCTTACTTGGGCAATACTTTAAAAGCTTTTAAAAATGTGAACATTTTTGCCACATAAATCCGAAATTAATGGCAGCAATATATATTCGTTTTTATAGTAAACATTAGCAGGATTCCTTTTCTTTTTTTTGCTTTTGGCTGTTTGTGCATTGCATGGTAAAATATTTCCAAAAGATTGCTAGTCAGTTGTCATCTTGCTTTGTTCCTGACTAGGATATAATCATATTTGTAGGAAAAACACACCAGAACCTAAGGTAGTTCCTAGAGCAGTCGAGTAGGGATATTAAAACATCTGTTGTCAATAAATAAAAGCATTTTTGGTACTCCAGCCAATGCAAGCTTGTTATTCAATTATTATTAACATGACAGTTAATGCTTTACTGTGCTTGAAGTTAAATATAACGCATTGTTTAAATTCTGTAACTGTTTTGTTTTCCTCCGGAGTTTGGCTCTTTAACATTTGCTGGATTTACCCAATCACCAGTCATGTCAAGGGAAAAAAATAAGTGTATTGGCAGGAGGCAGGGAACAAAGTACACATATGACTTTTAAATGCCCCAAATGAGAAAGGATTAGGCTGCACGTTATTGAAAGGATACTCCACAGATTATTAGTGCTCTGCTGTTTGCTCACATTAGTTCTCTTAATTGGGCCTCTTTTCTAAAGACAATAATCCTATCAACAGAAAGTTGCAATGTAGGTCCTTCTGGGCTTTGGAAAGAGAACTCATCTCTCACTTAAGACAGTATAGAAATTTCTGGTGTCGCAGAAAGCAACGCGCTGTCATGTGAACTGTTACAGAACATTCTGAGTCTTTTATAGAGAGTTGTCACACAATCTATAGTTGCTTGTGCTTTGGAGAAATAAGATGGCATTACTCAGAGAGAGGTTCCCTCTGGTGAAAAGGCTCCCATTTCTCTTGGCCATCGTGGACAGTGGAGTGGAGTCAGGACCAGGACTTATGGCAGGTGACTCAGTTTGGGTCTTTGCTCCAAAATGACCCAGGCTGGGGCAGGGCTGAATCAATGGGAAAGGGGTTTGGGCTAAAGCTGTTGTTTTAAGGAAAAGCTTCTGTCTAGTTTTGTAAAAGTTCCGGAAAGGACCCTTGGAAATGTTGGAGGGACTGCTGGTGCCCTTAGCTTCCAAGAATCCTTCTAGGAGTTTCCTTCTACCATCTCCTTCAATGTATGGCTTCTGAGCTCCACAAGCCAGATTGATTATCAATAAAATCCACAGCATCTCCCAATTTACCTAGAGCAAAAGCCAGGGTCCCTTTTCCCTTTTTCTTGTAATACTGGTCAGAACCCAGATTTGAGTCAGTCAGAATCCCAAGTCACCATATTCTAGCTGTATACATTTGGGCAGGCCACTCAACTTCAACACAGTTTCTTTCTTTATAGAATGTGGTTAATGATGACTTCTATTTCATAGTTTTCTTTGAGAATCACAGCACTTGCCAGAGGAAGCACTCATAAAATAGCGCTAATTAAACAATTCAAGTTGTAAAAGTGACTCCTCATCTGATCTAAGTAACACTCTGAGAAGAGAAAGACCTTTTGGGGCTCCATTCTTTTCTTTTATCTCTCTCTCCAAGTGTCTTGGGGCTTTATGCTGATGAGGATCATTTACTTTTGCTACAACCATTTACCTTTATAAGGAGATGATTGTAGAGGCTATACATTAAGTCAAAGGGATTATTTTAATGATGGAATTTCAGGTAGTAGTCAGTGGAGAGACTTAGGACAAAAAGTTTCATTTTACTATTTTACTAACAAGTATCTCCCTATCTCACTAATACACAGAGACGACATTTAAATTGTCGGATGACTCTTGCAACATTTAATCTTTAATGACACTTTCTAACCAGAATGTTTACTCATCGTTCTGAAATTTTTATTATGCATATGTCCTAGATAATAACGGAGTAAAACATTTGAGGAGACCAGAAATAGTCACATGGAGATTTCCATCTTCAGAGTACTGGTTTGAATACCATTAGATCAGTGATGACAGGAAGTCAATATAGGCCCATGAAACTGGGAAATTTGAAATTAATTTGTTGCTGTAGTTTAAGTATCTAGTCCAATTTAAAATCATCTGGTGTTTTTGGTTGGTCATTTTGAAGAAGCCACACACTAAAAATACTTCATTTTGTGATGTAAGGAGAGCTGGCTTTCCTTTTCTCATATGGGTCTTCTCAAAATGAATTTAAGATTATAGAATTCATAATAAGACATATATATGTATAGTCACCTATTTTATACATGTAAACATTTTTAATTTATGTATACTATATATTTATAAAAATACTTCATAACAATATACATTATATATAAAATATTTGAATTCTGTGTCACCAGGTCTTCTAAATACTTTTCACCTGAGCCCCAAATTTTACTAAACGTTACTTAGAATAAAGAATATACTTAAGATAGAGAATCTTGAAAGATTAGAGCTAGACAGGAATATTAGAATTTAACTGCCCCAAGCCCTTTATTTTAAAGATGAGGAACACGGGGTCCAAAGAGATTGAGAGACCTTATTTTCAAGGTGACTCAAATATTTAATGAGAGTTTTTGAACAATTATTCTTCAGCCCAAGCCCTATATTCTGTCCTAATACAAATCTTGGGCTGGAGAATGCTACCCAAGATAACTTTACTTGCTCTTCCACATATGTGAGCATATGTGCTTTTCATTACACATTTTGATGTTCACCTGTTCCTCTCTCCTGAATCAACCTAGTTCTTCTCTGAAATATCCTCTGCTTCCTGCCAAGTCTCTTTAAAACTTTATATAACCAGGTCTCTTGTCCACATCCTTACCAAAATGATTGTCTTTTCTATTGTACAAAGCTGCAATTTAGGCCACAAGCCTCTCATCCTAGCTGCCACTACTGCATTCTTATGCCCACTTTCCTAAACATTGGTGCTGTTCACATACTCTGCTGGCTGCCTGATGGACGTGTGATAGGACAGGACTGTTCACCCCTTCTTTTAAGTGAGGTGTATCCAGATGACCTGCATTCAGTGAAGTACAAATGGAGGATTTAAGAGGTAGTGTGTGACTCATCACCTCCCTTCTCGTTGCTTGCAATAATCATGGATATATGTTGAGACGAGGTCTCCCTCATCCTGGGTTTCTGAGTGGTAACAATGAGCAGAGCCCTTTTCTAACTCCAGGTGGGATAACTGTGAAATAGACTACCCTATGTTGCCTCTTACAGGACATATTATCGCATGGTCAAAAGTGTTAAGAAAAGACAATAAATGGAGAGATTTTTCTCCATAAATATATGACAGAGAGAGTAACAGGGAGCTAGGATTTCTCTGGGAGAGCTTCACGGCAGCTTACAACCCAGGCTCTGACATGTGTGTAAAATGGGGAAAGTACAAAGCATAAGGCTTTCTGATGTGAGTGGAAAGATGGAGATTCTCCTCAGCATCCCATAACCTTGAGAACGATGACTTCCCTTCAGTTTAGAAGAGCTCCAAAGGTGTCCAGTCATTATGTAAATGTCCTTTTCTTTTTTTACCTTTATCAAACACCAGCACTTAGAGGAAAAGATGTAACACTGTGCTCCAGAGAGGTGGGAAGAAGATGTAATATGAGGAAGAAATTTCTGATCATTGGAGCCCTCCCCAGATGGAACTGGCTCTTTTGTTTCAGATAACCATCTGGAAGAGATATTGAAGACTTTCTAGACAGTCTCTAAATTTCCTTCAAATGCCAAGATTCTGCCAACTTCTCTCTCTACCTATATTAGTCTAGCTTTTCTCTGGAGCTGGATGGATGACACTCATATGAGCATTTCTTAAATACTGTTTGATAGTGAGAATCACCTCGAAAGCATGATCATCTCTAACTGAATATTTTTTCTAAATCAACTACTGAAAATTTGAAACCTGGTGCTGAGAATAATTTTGTCCAACACTGAATAATTCAATCACTTGAAGAGGAGCCATCGAAATGCAAAGTGTTGAGAAAACTCATTCCAACAAAAGTTCCAAAGCAATCCAGAAAACAGATGGCCTCGGGATTAGCTGACTGTGCCAAGATTTCTAGGACATATTTTAATCTGGATAGTATATAATCTCATCTGTAAAATAAAAATCTGGTTTCAGTCCCAGCTATAGGCAAATTCCATAAAAATAACCAAAATTCATTCTAGGATATCTGCAGAAACAAACCTGCATTTATTTTAAGCTATTCTCATACACAATATTAACTCAATTTAGTTTGTCTTCTTTAAGTGATAGAGTAAAAGAAAACCACAAAGACAAAGAACTCAGTAGATAATCCTGGTTCTGCCACTAATTCCTGTGTGATCTCAGACAAGTCACTGATCCTCTCTGAGCTAAAAGGTCCACCAAATGCTAACGTTCTATGAGTGTGCGATTTCTGTGATAAAAGAAAAAAATTATCTTCTTCCCATTTTAATACTGAGAGCAGAATGCTTACAGATTGCAATGGAAACTAGTTAGTCCTAAATTGCTACTGCTTTGTCACAGATGTGATGAATAAAAGCTAATAAAATGTGAATATAAACAAATGTTAAGAAATTGTGTTTATCCTCTTAGAGACATTTTTACCATTTATGTAACTATATTTGCAATACTTTCATATGTAAATATTTTTAAGTATATGTTTTAATTCTTATGTTAGACAAGAAAGGCTGTTGTTTCTTCAGTTTACTGCATAAGCACAAAAATTAGCATCAGGTTAGATTAAACATTTTGGGAGGGCACAGGATACCTTTCTCTTTTGTAGCTACAATAGTAACATATTATCATGACAGCAAAATAAAAGACTACAGAAAATAAAAGTATTTTGTTGACATCTTTGTATGCATTTAACTGGAATTTTTAAGATATGTATGTATACGGTGCATGTGTGTGCACCTCTGCTGTGCTGGGGTATATACTTTGTGCACACGCAGACTGACACACCATTTTTTTGTCGTTAGAAATGGAATTTTTCCTTTCATTCATTTTTAAACTTGTTTTTCTTTTAATATGCTGTTTTACTGAACATGAAAAATATGAAAAAAATTGCATAGTTTTCTGCTAATGATTTTGAGTCATATGCTCTATGAGAGCAGAGATTTATGTATCTTGTTCTCCGTGGTTTCCTCAAATCCAGCAGAGGACAAAGTTGTTTATTCACTAAATATTCACTGAATAAATATATGAAAGTAAAAAATTGGAAAATGCACTTATGCACTCAGACATTTGTTAAAATTAGGAATACAGCATACAGGGATGCCTTAAGGCCACTTAATAAGTATCTCAACTGATTTTTGACTGATAAGACTCATATAAATGTATTAAGTACATAAAACAAGAATAGAGACCCACCCACATGTCTGTCCAGGACGACAACTTTCCTTGAATAAAAAAATATTTACAAATATAAAATACTTATAAAAATATATAAATGTAAATATCTAAAATATAAAAAAGTAGTATAGAAAGAATAAGAAAATTAGCACTAAGGCCATGTTGTGTAAATTTATGCTAGTGCTCCTAAGAAAAGGTGATAACGTGTGTGTGTGGTACGTGCATGTACATGTGTGTGTTTCTGCATAGCTACAAAACTCTAATACTAAAAGCAAAAACCTGAGCATTCAATTTAAAGAATATTTATCCATGTTTCCAAAAGAAAAGCAAGTATCTTAGGCCAATAAATCTGTACTTTCAGTGTAAGAATATTATGACATGAAATCCTGTCAAAATAAAGCGGCAGTTTGATATGTTAAGCCGATCACCATATCGCTCTCAGAATGGTAAGAAAAGTAATATGGTTCATTTATAATCTATTGGAAATTGAAATCTGAGTTTTAATCTCAATTTGAGATCTTAGTTTAAGATGAATAATTTTAAAGTATCATAAATACAGCAACTTTTTTTTTCAGAAACAAATACACAATGTAGACATTGGTGAAATAAACAGGCACATCAGAATGTTGAGGGAAAATATGTTTAGGGAATATTTGAAAGGAATTCATAATAGCCTCCATAACTAAATGATAAGGAAGCAAAAACTAGAACTACATATTTCTTTACTAGACATCTCCAATTTATAAATAAACTGTGTTACAGAATTTTATGTATTCATTGATTGTTTTACTTGGAATGCATTTTCCATACAGGAATATTTTAAATAAAGTCTGTCTTCCTAAAACAGTCAGAAAGCCTTCTCATGTATCTTAAAACAAGACTACTAATGATATATTTTAACCAAAATTAACTCCTCATTTACACATTATCCAGGAATGCATTCTGAATTCCACATGGAATTCTAAAATGCCTTCAGGCAACAGAAATGAGGATGCTCCAATGCAATGCTGTCCAGTAGAACTTTCTCTGTGGATAGAAATATTCTATAAGATCCACATGTGCCTGGCTATTGAGCACTTGGAATGTGGCCAGTATAAAGAAAAACAGAATTGTTCATTTTATATAATAGCCACATGTGGCTAATGTCTACCCTATTAGACAGTACACATCTAACTCATGTTACTAAGGCTATGCTACAAAGCGCATATTGGAGCGTAGGGCAGAGGGGTAGATTACCCCCATTTGTTCACCATGATGGTGTGAAAGTGTATTATGGCTTTAGGCATTTTACAAACTCACTGTCTACAAACAAATCAGCACTGTCAAACCACTGTCCTTTTCTGCTTTGCATTCTCTTTTTCCCAGCCCTGGTAAAGACCTACTCTGTCTTCAAGTTCCAATTCCAATGCTTTCTTTGTAATGTTCCATTAGACTCACTCACTCTGCTCTTTGCATATATAGAAATTAAAACCTATACCAGAGAATGTCCTACATCTGTAACCTTTTTAAAAAGATGTTCATCAAACCAACTTCGTCTTATGCAGATTTTATTCTTCAACATTACCACCGTTTCTAGTATTACTAGTGATTAATGACTATGTGAATGAATGAAAGTATCAAACTTAGAGACTTCTCTCAAAGAGTTTATAATAGAGATAAGCATAGACACAAATATTTTTCCATATTCTCTCTATGATCTGTCCACAGAGATTTTTTAGACATACTCCTAAGGTCATAAAGTGACCTATTGTATGCAACCCTGTAAGAAGGAAGGAGAAAATCCATATCTGCTGAGGACAATTTAAAATATGAGAAAATATTAATTAAATGTTGGTTAATTCTTCTTTCTGAGTACAAGGGGCTCTATGAGTAAATTATCTTATTTTACCCAGCTGGACTGAAGATTTATTGCTATTTTCTTCAAAAAAGTTTGCCTTGGCATAATTTCATTCTTTTCCACTTTCATATTATTAATTGTTCTGAAATTTAATATAATTTATTAAATTGATCTTTGTGTAGAGCATAGTACCAGATTGAGTAGATGCTAATTATCTGAGGAGTGAGGAAGACATGAATACTCACTGTTTCAATATCAGATGCATTATGACATCAAGGTTGGAGTAGAAACAAGAATGAGTTCTTAAGGGGGAAATATGATCACGTGTTACAAGATGGTTTACAAGTTTCTAACACTCTCTATATTATTTAGATTATATTTCACAATGAGACCAGGTTTGCAGTAGATAATTAACTATGTGAAGACCACATTAAAGATTCAGATAATAAAATATTAACATAAAATATACATTATTAATATGCCATACATATTCCGTGAGTGAATTCTGAGTATAGGGATATGTATTTACTAATTTCCCTTGGAAATTAATGTGCAAAAGAACAACCACTCTAACCTTGCCTCAGATAGGACCACCTCCTGGGAGGAATTTGATTAATGGGAGCAGTCATGAAAGGTATTACGCTTTGATTAACGTACTTTAATTTTTCCAAAAAAAAGTCAAAGGGGACCTTTTTCGCACATTCAACAATAAAGTGATTATATTCTCTGAAATGTCTCAATTTCTTAGTTTCGAAATTTTTTGGTGCAAAAATTTCTGTAAATATAACCTGGGAGAAGAATCTATATTTGAGTAAAGCTTCACTAGTTGATAGCTATTTTATTTGTAAAGAGGTTTAAATAATATAATATTTATTCTGCAAAAAGACTCCTTTATTAAAGGAAATCAACAATTTAAATATCAATAGCAGGAAAATATGTGATTATTTCATATTTGTTGTCTTTCCCTATTTTTATGTTAATGAGTTGGTATTGCACTCTTCCTGGAGTTGATGTGACTTTTGAAAAGTTATTTATCCAAAACTTAAACTTAGGAATATGTCCTTTTGGTTGGCCAAAATAAATTTTCTCAATTTTATCAGTAGCCTTTATCTTGTTACGTGGCTTTGGATGGCATTTCTCTTTCTAATCAATCAATTTTAAAAAGTATTCTATTGCTCACTAATTACTCTAGTTTATTCAAAAGATATTAACTGAGTCCATACTATGTGCCAGGAATGACACTGATTATTGGTATATAGTGGTTCCTCCTTTCATTGATATTATATTCTAGAAGTGACTGACATTAAATCAACATGCAGGTAATATGTAATTAATAATTGTAAGTGACAGAAGGAAAAGAAAGATAGGGATAATTTAGATTGATGAAGGGCTTATCAGGGAAGGCTACTCTAAGGAAATGATGTATGAGCTGAGATATAAAGAATTAGTAGCAACCAATTAACAGCAGTAGCTGTGGAGGGCAAGGGTGATGTGTGTTAGGTGGTGGGTGTGAGAGAACAGCAGAGGAAACAACAAGTCTAAAAGCCCCTTTGGTAAGACAAATCTTCTCATATTTGAAGAACTCTCAGAGGCCAGAGACTGAAATATCATGAATGACAAGATGAATTAGAAGAGGCATCTACTAGAACATCCAAGATCACATAGACCATGGGAAAGGATTTGATCTTTGACTGAAAACTGAAAGAATGCCACCTAAGAGTTTTGAAGCAAGTTGTCCATAGTTTTAAAAATGACAATTCTGTCTATTTAGCGGAGGATGGCAAGAGTTCAGAATATTGCCTTAGTATAGGTTAGAGACACTGTTGTCTTGGACTATAGTGTGGCAGCAGAGATAGAGAAAATAAATGGATTCAAGATACGCATGGTTGTATGTGAGAGATGAGAACAAGAAAGTTTTAAAATGAGTACCAGTGTTCTGGCTTGCACATGGCTTTGGCTGGAGGTGACATTTACAGAAATAGAAAAGACTAGTAAGTGCAGGTTTGAGGAAGTTGTTCGGACCTGAATAGATATAGCTAGAGTTTAGGACATGCCAAGTTTGAGATATCTATGAAACACAAAAGTAGATCCCTCAAGTAGATCACTGCATATGAAAGTGTGAAGCTCAGAGGAGAGTGTGGGGTGGATATAAAAATATGTGAGTCTTTGCATATGGATGATGGTGATGATGATGACAACGATTATAGCAAACAGAGCGCACACCTTTTTCCAACCACTATTTGAAGCACTTTACACATATTATCTCATTTAACACTCAGAAACACTTATGAAGTAATTACTGTTATCCTCATTTTAAAGGTGGAAAATGAAGCTTGAAAATCACCAGGTAGGAAGTGCAGAGATAGGGTTAGAAGCACGGTGGTCTGGATCCAGAGTCCATCCTCCCATCTACTATACTCTGCTGTCCTTCAAAAAAGCCTAGATAAACTCACTCCATCTTTATACTAAGATATAGCTTTGATTTTCCATCAGAGAAAGTTAGGTGTTCAGAAAATGATAAAAAGTAGAAATTATTCCCTACTCTCTTCTGATTTGAGGATGATTTTCTTTAAAGAAACCATTTATTTTCCATCAACCTCATTTCCATTTCCTGTTCAAGAGTCTGTGGAAGGACAGCTTCAGATCATTCAGTGGTTGTGCCTCTTCATTCAGTGGTCTGAGCAGTGGGAGCTACAGAGCAGTGTTCACTGGGGGGTTGAGCACCCCAATCTTCAGTAGGGAACTGCTGGATAGACACAGAGGGACCTGCACACCTTCAGACCAGCCTGCGACCTTGGGTTGACCAGCAGTAAATCTGAGAGCTGGAGTGGTCCATTCACCCTGAAATTCCTCCTCCGTCACAGACTTTTCAGCAGCAGGCTGCTCTTCCTTTTCCATCTCCTCAGGATCTCTGTAGAAGCAGACGTCAGGCATGACATGACCTCCCTTGGGTATTCTTGGGAGATGACGCCATGCATGCACAGAACTTCCCAGGCCAGCGTCCAGCACATCAGATTCCCTGAGTGAGCGCCCTTCTTGTTGCTTGGGATGGCAATGTCTTACAGAGGAGAGTCTGTGTTACACAGAGAAAGCATAAACAGGTTAACGGAAGATGCCTCTGTGGGTGGCTGGTGGTCAGCCCTGGGATCAGTAACCATCGGAAGCCTCAGCTCCCAGAAGGCTGCCTGGTTTTGATTAGTGAAGATTCCAGGAGTGAAGCAGCCAACAAGAGGAGGGGCTCCAGTGGCAGCAGCAAACTTCAACACGGCTCGCTGGCCAGTATTCCTGGAGGATATGACATCAACATCAGCTGAGTGTTTAACGGCAACCATAGCATGAGCTACCAGCAGAAGCTTCTCCCAGATTCTCTTTACATTTATGATGTAGATTCCATCACTTTGCCTTTTGTAGATGTACTGCTCCATTTGGAAGTCAAAGTTGGCGCCACCTAAGGGGGTTCCTGCTGCAAGGACATCATCCTCCTTCATTTGCAGGACATTGAGGGCTCCAAATATTGTGAAAGTTTCCCTTTCAGTGATGAAATCCTCATGTTTACAGTGGAATTGATTCCAATAAAGTATAAAGTGAGAGAAGATACTCAGAACTGATCCCTGGTGAATTCCAAGCTACAGTTTGCTAGAGAAGAGAAATTGGCCATAAGATGGAAAAGATAGCCAGAGACATAAGAAGAAAAGAAGGAGAATGTTGAATCACACAAGCCAAGAGCCAAGGGAAAGAGAGCTACAAAAGAGAGGAAAGAGTCAACTGCATCCACTGCTGTTCAGAGACCTAGTTAGGTTTATTATAGAATACAAGTTCCTCATGAATAGGCAGTGATTGAGGGAAAGAATGTTAGAATAGCCATGGACAGTTATGATCTTGGTCTAATCCCAGCCCTGACATTTCCTAGATGAGAAACATTGGGCAGGCCCCCTAATCTCTCTAGATCTCAGATTCCGATTCTATAGAGTAAATATGGACAAGATAGTCTCCATGGGTCCTTCCGTCTCCTGAATGCTCTTTTATTATTTATGGTTTATCAACATTTTACAATAATGGAAAGTTTGTTCTTTTCTGGTTAAAAGGCCTCTTTCTCAGCAAACATTATATTGTTGCTCACATTCACAAAATGACTTGCAATAGACAGCACACTACCAGTGTGGGAAGTTAGCTTACACACAGATGTCATGCAAAAAGTCTTTTTTATTGGTGGTGGAAGTTATCTGAAGATTAGATCACAATAGAATAGTTTCAAATTTCTGAATGGGACATGGCTTTCTTTTTATTCTAATGTATAGTCTCTACTATCAACACAAAAAATATTTATACACAAGGGAGCTTAGAAGATTCTCAAGTGCCTGGCTCTCATTTTAAAAAGTTGTTCAATTTGGCAAGTTCCTCATGTACTTGTGTGTTTGACCTTGGCATGTGAGCAGACATGTAAATACTGCGTTTGCTGAACAATGTGTACTTATCTGCAATTCCAAATGGCAGTCACATTTAATCCTATCCTTCTGTCTTCCTAAATCTTCACTTACTCTTTTATTAATACACTGGAATGATGAAAACAAAAGAAGATCATCTTATTCTTTGCAGGTATGTGGATGATTGGTTGCCATTGGAGAAAGTGAGGACAAATTATGTGACTCAATAAAATTGGAAGGGTACCATCTTTCTTCCTATGTGGAGAATTGTTCTGCCTTTTAAAAGTAAGTGGGTTCAATATATTGAGTTATGACTAGTGAATATGATATCTCTAGTTATGAAGATTCTGACTTACAGGGCAAAGTAGTGCTATGCTATAGGACTAGCTAGATATAAAGTTCAAAGCAGCCATTAGGGTCTCTGTTAACACACTGAAACAGTTTTGTAAATTTTACCTACAAATATAGAAGTCTCAATGCTGCGATTATGAGTCAAATGGATTTAAGTTTAACTTCCTGGATCTAACATATGTTAGTCATGTGATCTTTGCCAGGACACTTGGCTTCTTCAAGTATCAGTACTGCCATCATTAAAACTGGAATAACATTAATACCTACCTCATAGGCCTGTTGAGACAAGTAAACAAGGTATTGTACATAAAATTCTAAATACAGTGCTGTGCAGATAGTAAGTAGTCAGTCGTTGGTAGCTATTTTCATTATCATTTTTCTATTGCTATTTTTATAGTTGTCCCAACGATGCAGAGTGATGTTATGAGGAATGAGCAACTAGAATATGAAAGTGACACTAATTAGATACATTACAGATTACAGATCAGAATTTGATATAGCCTGATGTCAAGAGCAGGGAACCAGGGATTGACGTCTTGCCACATTGTTCTTTCATTTTTATAAGATTTTGATACAGTGCCTAAATGTTGTATTATCTGTAACAAGAATTTCACCTATTTTTATCTTCTATTTTATGTCCGAAGTGACACGATTTTCCAGAGATTCTTGATTTGTACTTCTTTATGTGGCTTGAATTAGATGTTTTAAGGTATTAAATATAAAAGAATAGACCATTGAGTAATATTTTCTCACTTCCCATTTGCTGGGAAAGATTCACCCTGAGCTAACATCTGTTGCCAAGCTTCTTTTTTTTCCCCCTCCCCAAAGCGCCAGTGCATAGTTGTATATTCTAGTTGCAAGTCCTTTTAGTTCTTCTATGTGAGCCACCACCACAGTATGGCTACTGACAGACAAGTGATGTGGTTCCGTGACTGGAACCAAACCCAGGCTGCTGAAACAGTAAAAGTGCCAAAGTTTAACCACTAGGCCATCAGGGCTGCTCTGACTCCCCATTTGATCTGGTTCTTGTCACAGGCAAACAGCAAAATTACTTTGACCTCAAAAAGAAGATTTTTTACTTTTTGAAAGTTATGATATAAAAAAGATATTTGATGGATTTGTTTCTGTATTATGAAAAATAAAGACTTGTAAAATGAAAACTGCTTTCAATAAGTAATATCCTGAATTCAAGGACGACTTTGTACAGTTTCCATTATGCATTGACAACAAAATGTAAATAGAAAGTCAGTTTATAAAATTGCTTGCAGTTCCTATGGTCAATAAACACTTGTTGAATGACTGACTGATTCTATGGCATTTGGAATTTGTCCCTTTGTTCTTCAGAAAACACACAGTTATAGTCAGAAAAGTTATACAGCAAATTAGATGCTAATGTATCTTTTATAACAAATTCACATTATCTTCCATTATATTTATTAATTTATGTCTTTCCTATTTACCAGGAACTCCAAACGAGAGAGAGGAATATTATTGAACATTTTTTATCTTTAGAATTTTAGGCATGTTCATTAACTAATTAATTAACTTACACATTCATTTAGTTATTCATTAAATAAAAGCTTATTGAGCACCTACTTTATGCCAGATATTGTAATAAAGTATAGTGGAGTTAAGGACCTAAAGGTTAAAAGTCACAGCCTCTATCTGTAGGAACTTCTACATATGAATACAAATATACATATGTTATGTATACAATAGGTAGGTATGCAGTGCATTTGTACTACATACGCAAATGAATCTTCACAAGTATAGAAACAACAACAGTATAAGCCAGATTGCAATAAGCATAAGCAGTGGGGTAGGAATATACTGTGGAAAAGTTGACTAAACCTTTCCAACAGAAGTGGTGAGTTTTCTCAGAAAAGGGGGCATCTGGCTAGTGCTAGAAGGATCAGGAGGACTTTATCCAGTTGGAGAAAAGGGACAAAAAAGATGAAATGAGAGGACAGCCATTCCTGGAGGGTGAATCCAACACACACACAAACCCATAAAATAAAGAGCATGAAACAAAGAAGTGAGTGGTTGGGAATAAAGGATTTTAACTGCATGGAGGTCATAGAATCCTTCCCCAGACTTGCTAGTGAGTTAACTTAAAATGACTACAACAGCTATCTAATTTCTAGTTGTATGGATTATTAAGAGCAAAAGGGGTTGGAAGTCTTTTAAGATGCACAACACAAATATATGAGGTTCAACCTCAGAGGAGAAGGGTTTAGGATTTGCGACTATTTTTACCTTGTCTCTCTGTACATTTAAATCTTCTGGGACCATCCATGGGCAACACCCATGGCAATTTATTAGTTTCTCCAGGTTAATGCTTCTTGTTTTAAGAATACTGAGTATACAAATACACGATACCCAGATCTAGGAAATATTTGTCTATTGCTGACATTTCAATGCTTCAGATAGGGCACTTCTCTCTTTGAGTTTGAATTAATTGGATAATGCTATGCCTTTAAGTATCTTTATTTTGATGTCTTGTTTTTCAGTGGTGTGACTATCTATATAGTTTACTTAAATTATGCTGCTTTTCCATATTCCCAAATGATAAAGTAGTAAACATATACTTATCTTTCTCATAGAGATGTTATGATAATCAAGAATAATAGGAATGAATGGATGAAGTTGTCCTTGAGTGGCTTGTGAGAAATTCAGGCACAAATTCAGGTTGTTGCCTATTAGCCTTGCTCATTAGATTTAAAGCACTGGGAAATTTAAACATCCCCAAATGTTGAGAATTTATACTTTATTATCTTTAAGTCCTTTTACTGAACAGAAGACTCAAGACAGTTCTAAGGACAGAAATAGCTAAAGTAGCCACTTAAATCTGTTGTTGTAATTTTTAAACAATATGTCTGTTTGTGATGTCTGGGAAAATTGACTTATATTGCTTAATAATGCTGAGCTGGCTTAAGGGGTAATGTTACAAATTCTCTCTCATATAGACACGTGTTACTTTACCTTCTTCAGCGTGTTCTTCATGATGTATCTAAGTGTGAATGGGTCAATTTGTCATATGCATTTGGATCAAGGGTTGTATACCTTTAAAACCTAATCACCCTTTTTTGTTTATATCCTTTCTTCCTGGATGCCAAAGTAGTCAAAATAATATGTCCACGAGATACATACTTTCAGTCTGTGACTGTAACCTAATGGACCCGTTTTTCTTTGTGGCTTGAGGGTTCAAATGCAGTGCATTATTGTCATAATCGTTATAATAAAATTTTAGTTAAAACTCAGCTACTTGTTTTACTTACATAAACTTTTGATGGCAAAAGGAAGAGATCTTGTCTATTAATGCATAAAGAGAGGGTGATTGATGCAAAGTTTTCTGTATTTCTTGTGACTCTAAGAAATTCTTATTAAATTTGAATGATTATTCTGATTGTAGGGATGGGACAAAATGGAAGTATAGAACGAACACAAATATCAAAGGAGAGAGATAAAAACTAAGGAGGATGGTCAACGTTGTAACTGTAGGAAGACAAAAAGCAGAGCCATTTATATGATGGAAAGCAGAGAAATAATCATGAAAGGGTCAAGGCAGGTGAAGTAAAGGAGTGAAAAGTACTGTAATGAGTGGAAACAGAACAGGGTTAGTCATCATGTACCCTCAATGCAGTCCTGGGGTTAGCGATATTTTGCGCTGAGGAAGATGAGGGAGGGTCAGTTAAACTCATATGACATAGTTCTGAGTTTAAGGACTGCCCTTGACATATTTTATAATGTCACAATGTGTTTATGGAAAAGAGGGATTTGTTTTTAAATGAACAGTGACATTAGAGAGCTCCATTTAGGGATTAAAAAATAGTTACATATTTCTTAGCACCTTAATTCTGCTAACTCTTTAAGTCTGGATGCACTAGACAATAGGGCAAAGGGCATAAAATAAGAAAGATTAAATGTTATATATTGTAATAAGAAAACACAGCCTGGACAACGTCACAAATATGAACCAATTAAGTTTAAATTTTGAGAGGAGGTAGGAGTGAGCAGAGTTTTCTAGAAAGAACAATGTGAGCAAGACCACAGGGCTAGGGATATACGATGCTTGTCCAGGAAAGGCAAGTAATCTAACATAGCATGAAAAGTCCATTAACCACGACATCATCAAAATCTGATGACCATCAAATCTATGGTCATCAGATTCTTATACGTGTGAAATACAGAGGGAAATACATTTTGAAAAGGTCACTTAAACAATTTTAAAAAATCTTTGGTATTTAAAGGTACATCCTTAGCTCTCAGGCAAATGATGCTTCGCATTTTATGAAGCACTTTTAAGTACTTGTAAATTATTTACATAATTTTTGCTAAATTATGCCCTTGTTACATAAAATGGTTCATATGTTAAAGGTTCTTGTTGGCTGAAGTTTTCTTGTAAATGAAAACAGTAAACTCTGGATCCTGTAGGGAATACTCTGTACTGAATACTTGTGTGATTCCTACATTATCTGTATGGCCACAAAGGATATACATAGGATAGGCCCGTTTAACATCAGGAAAGACATTTGACAGAACTGCATTATGTCACCATATCTGTGCTGTATGTTGTCTGTGATAGCTAAACAGAATCGAAATGGGAGAAACTGAATGTCATCATTTTGTCTGGAAGGGTAACTTGCAAGTGCACACAGGAAACATGATAAAAATTTTAAGGGCCTGTTTACTAAAAGGAAAGATATCCTGTTCTTAGAAAATCTTTAACATTTAAAAAATTGCATTAGTAACATGCATAACAGTCATATATTTTGTATCATTAATATTAATGTTAATATTGTAATAATGTTATGCTAACGTTAATAATAAAGCAATCTAATATTAAAGAAGATGATTATTACATTATATAAAAGATTTGGCATTCCACGAAAATATGAAAGTCATTGAGAAAAGTTTATTTATAATATTACTCCTGAATGAAAGAACATTAAATATAAAAAGTAATGTATTTATTAATAAAAAGGTATATTTTTCTCCTAAATTTTAAAATATTAATGAGAAAAAATTTCACTCTGCAAAGGGTATATTATCTACTACTTTTACATAATAGCCAGCATGTACCACAAAAAAAGACAATAATATCATTAGTAAACTTATCCTCTGTTTTAACTCCTATAAGGTAGAGATCTAGTCACATATATATTTGAGAAATTCTTTTGCATTCCTCCTTTTGTATTGTCTTCACAATTAAACAAACATGGATCCTACGTAACCCACAATTATTAATTCTCTTAACCATTAAAACAAACTCTTAAGTGTTTGCTCTGTCTTGTGTATCTCCAGGGAGACGGGGCAGCAAAGATACAAACGCCCTGACATGGGAATGAATTTTGTAGATTAAGAAACAGAAGGAAGCACAGACTGAATGTGGGAATGAATGGATGAATAATAGAATGATCAAATTCTAGAGCACTGGTGTTTTGGAAATCCAAGGAAAACAAAAATAATCAAGGCATTTATTTCAAAATGAACATAAAAATCATACAACATTTGAGCAACCTGCAATCAAGATTTGCTGTCACTTTTGCACCTTAATTACATTCCCAATATTACCAATACCTACCTGATGCTCAGTCTAATAGACGTTTTAATTCTTATCTAATTTGTTTTCATGGAAGTATTTGATGCTGCTGATCCCTCTCTCCTTGAAACATTCTCTTTCCAGGATTCTGTCAGTAGTACTATGGATGTACTTCTCTGGCCACAGCATTGAAGCTCCTCTTTCTTGGCTCATCTTATAAATGTTGATGCCCCTCAGTATTCTCATCTCAGCTTTCCTCTTTCAGTCCACACAGTCCTTGAACAATCTCATACAATCCCACGATTTAAATTAAATTACTCTCAATATGTTTCCCTACAGATTAAACCTCGACCAATTTCTTGAAATCTTGCTAGATTTATCTAGTTGTCTAACGAACAGTTCCACTGGAATAATGTAGAAGGTAACTCAAGTTAAACATATCTAAAACTGAATACACATCTATCCTTTTAATCAACTGATTTTTTTCATGCCTTTCAGACATCATTGTTTCCTTTATATGCATCATTTCCCAAATCCTGTCAATTATAAATTCCTGTCCTCTACCTACTAAATCTATAATTTGTTTATTCTCACTATCCCATTCTCAATATCCCACATCAGGACATTATCATCAGAGTCCTGTGTTATGGATTGAATGTTTGTGTCTCCTCCGAATTCGCATGTTGAAGCCCTGACCCCTATGTGATGGCATTAGAAGGCGGGCCATTTGGGAGGTAATTAGGTTTAGACAAGGTCATGAGGATGGAGCCATGGTGATAGGATTAGTGCCCTTGTAAAATGAGGAAGAGACATCAGAGCTTCCTCTCTCTGCCATGAGGACGCAGCAAGAAGACGGCTGTTGTTTGTAAGCTCTCACTTCTCAGGAAGTGAGCTCTCACAGAACTCAAGAAGGCTGGCAGCCTGATCTTGGACTGGGAGAAGTAAATGTCTATAGTTTAAGCCCCCTACTCTATGGTACTTTGTAATAGTAGCCCAAGAAGACTAAGACATCCTGGATTCTTGTAAAAACCATCTAGCTGCTTTCTGATTAAAGACAAAATGATATTTAAAAGTACTTAACTGATTTCTGACTCTATGGTTTAAAACCTCAATGGGTTTCCTTTGTCCTTGTGAGAAATTCTAAATGCTTCAAATGGCCCTGGCCTTATGCTTACCGCTGTTACCTTTGTATTTGATAGTTCTGTCGGTAGAGGCAATATGGTTGTAAGGTTTAACACAAATAAGAGAATAGCAAACACTTTTATAGTGTTTATGTATCCCACATATTCCTTTAAACAGTTTAACATATTAACTTATTTAATCCTCAGAACAATCCTGTGGGCAGTGCTATTACAAATGAAATTTACTCCTGGAGAAAACTGAGGCATATAGAGGCTGAGAAACGTGTCCCAGTTCGCACAGTGAGAAAGTCACTCAGGCAGTGTCTCCACATTTGTGCTCTGAACCACTTCTGGGCTTTGGAGTCAGCCAGACCAACTTTTAAAAGTCAAATCACCCTCTTTACTGGATGGCACCATTGGCAAAATTAATAATAGCTCTAGTGTCCATTTTCCTCAATTGAAAACTCAGTATAAAAATCTTTTCAAAAGCAGAAGAAATTGTGAGGAGAACTTGAGATAATGTTCTGTAAGTACAAATCACAGTACTTAGCAGCTAATTCATAAATACCAAGTACTGTTATTATTGTTATGAGAGTAACTATCATCATTCCTCTCAGTTCCCCAGTTGAGGTTGGTATATTGTATCTATGGAACTTTACAAATGCTGGTCACCTCGCCAGTAATATTTCATCGCCCAGTTTCCCTTCTTTTGTCTGGCTAACTCTTATCTGTCTCCCAGTCTCAGTTTACATATTATTTCTTCCATGAAACCATCTATGATTCCACAAGTCTAGGTCAGTAGTCCTGTTGAGAGAATCCTGTATTATTCACATTTACTCTCTTTTACTGTAATTACCTATTTTTTTCACTTGAGTCCCCAGTAACTAAAAAGTTTTTTAAGTAGAATTGCTTATTTTTCACTGTTGGTATCTCCAGTTTCTGAACACTGGTTGAAATATAATAGATCTGGTAAATATTTATTTGTGGAATAAATGAATGACCTGGAATGACCTACCTTAGAGACTATCTTTATACAGTCCTGCATTTTACACATGAGACCTAAGAATAATCTAATGGAATCTGATGAAATCTACCGGTGGATCTGGAACAAACACAAATTCACAGAGAAGGTTAGGAATGAATAAAAAACAAATCCACCCTTTGACCTTTATATTATCTCTTCCACAAGCCATCAGAGAGCATTGACAAGCTGCCCATGAGCCATCATGAAATTCTATTAATCTACATGGAATGTCAAAAAGAAGAAAGAGATAAGAGCATCAAAAAGCCACTGTATTTCAAAAAAAGAAAGAGGAAATACTTTCGAAGAAGTTGTTATATTCCCCAAACACAGATACAACCATGGCCCACGCACTTTTGAGCTTTTAGTTCAATATCTTTGGTGTTTTCTTCTAGTCTCGCTTATTAAGTTCAATAAATTGGAATGTGCAGTAGAATATTTAAGAAGCACATTTTAAATGTCACAATTTATTTTTCAGTTCCTTAAGCCTTCATTAATTTTGGTTTCCAAAACCTTGTTCTTCATTCACAAGCTATAAAATTTCCTTTAAGACATGTTTAATGGTAGTGTCAAATGAGTTCACGATTTAATAGGATTGGCTGTTCTCATAAGTGCAAAGGACTTCCTTCCACCCTCTCATCCAGCTGCCTGGCCTTGTGAAGTTCTCATTTCCACTCTCTATTGCCTCAGTTCCTCAAGGGAAAAAATATCTGCCTACCTCCTACAGGTGTTGCAAGGATTAATAAATTGCAAAGCACACTGAAAAATTTAGATAAAATATACTCTGACAGACTGAAGTATTACCATGACCACAAGTATCATTTCCAGATGCTGCAGCTCCAAGGACAAGAGAGCAGATCTGGAAATCTCATCCGAGCCTCCCACATGGAGGGTTATTGCCAGGCCAAAGAGTTACATTTTGATATGTAAATATCAGCAGTTCTATATCAAAGCAATCTTGCTCAGAGAGATTTTGTCTGGACACATAAAGTGTCTGAATTGACACAACAAGAGGCAACAGACCTGAATCATTAAGACTTTCTAACCACAAGCAACGCTGTTTCCAGGAAAGAGTTTATCTTTATTAGATATCAAAGAGAACTTCTCTTTCCGCTTAAACAGATAACTCAAAATTATAAATGGCCGACTTCAGCAGACTGGCTCTTTATGTAGTCAAGTGGGTCACAAATTCCTTGAAATTTGAGAAGATTCTCTGAAAAGGATCTGTATTGAAGACGGGTTAGTGCTCCCAAGTGAATCTTAGCAGGATTCTTGTCTGGAAATCTCCTTTTTAGATGTGAGCAGACTTATTGTTTCAAGCAATTCAACTTAACTCAAATATAGAAATGTATATGGTAAATGATTTGAATATCAGTGGAACTGCTGGGTCCCCAAACCATGTAGTTCCCTTATATTTGCTCCTCAGTGTATGTAGCAATCCAAATTTTTGTTGTTTTGGGTTTTTTTGGACCACAGGTGCAGACTTGGGGCAATCATACTTCTCAGTTGCTGGCATCATACATCACAGGTAGTGTGAAGTTCACTTTTTCTTTTCTTTCTTTTTTTTTTTGAGGAAGATTAGCTCACAGCTAACAACCATGCCCATCTTTCTCTATTGTATATGTGGGATGCCTGCCACAGCATGGCTTGATAAGCAGTACATAGGTCTGCGTCCGGATCTGAACCGGTGAACCACAGGCCACCAAGTAGCGCTCGTGAATTTAATTGCTGCACCACTGGGCTAGCCCTTGAAGTCCATCTTTTATTTGGATTATCTATTGGTTTATTTCCTTTCTACTCTCATTCCCCAGACCCCTTTGTTACAGCCCTCCCTTCACTTAGGCAGTTATACTAATGTGTTTCATGGGTAGCCTTTGATTTTAATGTATTCTCATAAAATGTTGTGATACTATGTACATATATTTTAATAAACAGAAATGATATTTGCTATTGCCATTTTTTCTTATTATTTTTCATTCAGCATTGCATTTTAAAGATCTATTCTTATTGTGGTAGGAATATCTGGTATGATGCTTATAATTCTCATGTATTATTTTATAGTGTGTAGCTTCCATCCTTACTTACCTGTCTCCCAGTGATAGGTACCTAGATGGCCTCCAACTCCTTGCTAGCACCAATAACACCATGAAGAACGCTCTTATGTGTTTTCTGTCATAGTCTTATAAGAATTTCTCCGGAATATGTATGGTAGTGGGTTGTAGGGATACAGGAGGTATATGAATTTAATTGGATTACAACGGCTACAGATTGCCTTTCAGGATGACTGCACTATTCTACACTCTGAGCAGGTTTCCTATTTCTTACTTCTCCTTCCAACATTTGGCATTATCCAGCTCTCTAGATTTTGCTAATCTCATGGGTGTAAAGTGATATGTTATTGTTGTTTTAATTAGCCTGTTTCTGATTCCTGATGGGTTTGAACATATTTCATACTTAGCCTTTTGGGTTTCCTACATTGCAAATTGCTTTTTTATAACTTGGCTCATATTTTTCTTGTGGTTCCTGCCATTTTTTATTTTACTTTTTTTTTTGACTTGGAGAAATTACCTTTATATTCTAGATATAAATCCCTTGTGGGTTTTTGACTTTCTGAGTATGTCTTCTCACAGTCTTTCATCTGCCACCTAACTTTTCCCATGTGCTCCTTCCTTGAGCAGAGTCTTCAGGCTATAGTAACTGCTTTGAAAAGGCACATAGAATCATTACCTAAAAGAATAGAGGGACTGATGTTTGCAGATGACTCTTCTCTGGGACATACATGCAAGAGTGAATATATTATTTAAAAGGATAAAAACATGCTTCATAGATGGACAATTAGCCTAAAGATGACTGAGATGATGATTTTGCCGTTTTTGGTAGTAAAAACCAGAAAAGTTAGTACCAAATTGTGCCACTACTTACTGGCTAGAATATTTAATTAAAATACAAAATAACTTAGTTAAATACAAATATATTTATGTTTATAGTATGCATCTAAAATTAGAGAATATGGAATAATTTCTTTATAAATTAAATATTTTCAGTAATTAACTAATGAAAAAATAAAATATTTTTAGAAATATTTTCAGTATGAGTTCCCTTCTTCACGTGTTCAAACTGAAGTAAAATGGTAATGATGGTCAGTAAAAGACGCCATCTTGAAATTTCACATTTAGTGAACTTGTGAAAAGTAATGTTTTACCCCCCAAAAAATTCAGCATGATTTCATATTTTTGTGCTACTCTCTTTTATTCCCTAAAAATCATTTAGAGAAAAAGACTCCATAGAAAAAATTCTAAGAATGTAGAGTAATATTTTCATGAGGAAATATATAATTCTGTTTTTAATACTCAATAAACTTTGATACAACCTAAAAATCTAGATCTACATAACACTGACCCACAGATTCTGCAGCTGAACATGCTGCTACTCATCTGTTGCTTGAAAGGAAGGTGGGCTGTTGAGTCTACTTGTTGAAGGAAATTTGAAATTAAAATTTAAAATTTTCATTTATTTAAAGAGTGGTTGAATTCGTCTCTTCAAGTTATATGATAGATGAATCTAGATCATAGAAACGTAGGCACTTCCTCCACCAATAACTTCTGGGTTTTCACAGACCAGGTACTGTCTTATCAGGAGCCAACATTTTGTGAAGCATTCAAACACAGCCCTGAAAAAAACTGCCTTCAATTCATACCCTGTTTCTACTCTCCCTCAAAGTCCTCCTGCTTCTTAATTTATACATCATTGTGACAACAATGCACTTTATCTCTTAAATTCCTGTTTTATGTTTTCCCAAATCCAGCATAATACAAAAAGAATTTTTCCCTTTAATATTTTCCAGATTGTTGTATCCCCATGGCTATAGACTCTGTAATCTGCGAGAGTGTATTGGTGAGGAGCAGATATTTTGGAAATAAAAGAACCGTCATCCTTATTAGGGATTTGTAAGTCAGACTCTTATCTCGTCTATTTTTTAAAATTTCTAGACTGCTATTACTTTCTCTTTGTCTAGTTACTCCACTCATTAAAGAAGCACCTGTGATCAATCATTCACTTGCTCTTCCCCCTGCATTCCATGGATTGGGGTAGAGGTATGAATGTGATCCTGGCCCGCCCTGACCAGGTGACGTGAAACATTAGACTAACTAGTTCTATTATGATAACCAGTTAGATCATACATCCAGCTGGTCTTATTCTGATTCTATATTCATCCTATTGTCTTCAGGTTACCAATTGCTAGTCTAGAAATGTCACAGGAAAAGATCATATATAAGATTCAAATGTATAGTCCCCTCAATATTCTGACGTTAGAGTTTTTGCTAAAAGTTAAAACATTATTTTTTTTAAAACGAATTTCTTTAGTTTCTCAAAATCACTTTTGGGTCCGATAAAAAGTTGAGGACTTGATTTTGAAATAAGAAGACATCAATTTATTAACACCTGTATGCTTGCAACAGTAGCTGATTGGCTTCCACATATGACACTTTTATCATGTTAAGATAAAAATGCCAGAAATTACTGATTATGCTGACTTGAAAGGTGAGCAAAGTGAAAACAAACAGGACATGCTCATTTTACCCAAAGTCTTTCATAATAACTGGCAAGAAGTTTTCTAATGGAGAGCTATTTGCGAAAGTTCTTAACTCTTCTCCATGTAAAAGATGGTGCACACAGGCACGCTTGATTAGTCTTCCCTGGGGGAGTCAAGGAGGACTGCATAGAAATATTTTATTCTTCATCTGTCCTTTGAAAGACCAGAGGGAACTGGCCAGAAAGGAGAAGTCAGGAAGAAAGGAAATTTTAAAGGACATGTAGAGTTTGGGAAATGGCAAAAAGTTACAAGTGAGTGAGGGTCTTGACAGAAGGGGAAAAATATGGTTCTGAATTGCAGGTTGCTGTCAGATTAAAGCAGTTAATATACCAAGTTAAGAAGTTTGAACTTAATCTAATAATCAACAGGAAGAGGAAGAAGGCAGAGAAGAATATTATCGAATTTGTTATTATTGCCCAATATCACAGAGCTATGGGGAGGAAGAGTTGAAGAGAAGAGCTGGAAGCAGCACAATCAAATAAGAAGATACTGCAAAGATCAGAGTCAAAAATGCTGAGTGCCTTGATTACAATTTGGCAGTAGAACTGAAAAGCATAGCCAGAATCCAAAGGCCTTTCTTTGGTAGGAACAACTATTAATAACTTATAATCACGGACTCATCAAATTTTCAAGATGGAAAGCAAGTTAGAGATCATCAGGCTCAACCTCCTCTTTTTGAAAATGAGAACAGCAGAGTCCTTAGAGGATAAGTGATTTGGTTAGGGAATTGTGGAGGAAAGACTCATAGCCTAGAAATTTCACTTATAAACTGTAAGACTTTGGATTAGATAATGAACTTCTCCATGTGTCCATTTCATCACTCATAGGACATGGAGATAATATGTGCTTTTTGTCAATGTAAGTGAAATGCCTAATACTGGGCCTGAATAAGATAGGACAAAATAAGTATTACTTTTCATTGTTAAATAATTACATCTTTAGGCAATACTTGTAGCAAACTGTACTACTTTTTTTTGGGTTACAGCCCTAAATTTGCTTGAATAACTACCACTCTTGCATTCTCTGGGCATGTATTTGGCAGGGCACCACCAGGACAAGAGTGGAACTGATGAATGACACCCAGAAAAATCAGCCATCTTCGAGGCATAGGGCTTGATTCAGAATTGAATATAAGACTCATTTTAGACCAAGTGAAGTCCACAAGACTCATCCTGGAACACTGATTGATGCCATCACGGAAGAGGATATCAGAATGGGGAGTAGCTGCCATCTTCCCAACATGAAATGAGAGCTTTTCTGAGAAAGTAGAAAGAAGAAAAGTTGGGTCTTTGTGACAAGTTTGAGTCCAATGTGGAACCCAACCTGAAGCCAGATATAAGGATGATTTCCCAGGTATGTGAACTAATAAATTCACTTTTGGTTTATGCTAATTTGGATTGTGTTTTCTGCTACTGCAACTGAAAGAGGCCTAAATAAAACAATATAAAAATTTTTGTAACATTTAACTTCTGCTAAGACATACTTAAAATAACTTTAATTCCCTGGGGAAAAAATGACAATGGAGATAAATTACCAGGATCTCACTGAGCAAAAACAGTCTTTCCAGGAAGGATGAATAAATAAATTAGTTTTGAGGAAATAATTTAATTTTAACTATGTTATAAAACTATTATAGAGATAATTCTATTAGCTACGTATTAAAGAACACTTGATTCAAAAAATATGTTGCAATTCGGAGCCATAAGAAATCTAGCAGTTATATTTCTCAAAATTATACCTCTACATAAGCTCAATTTACAAAAACATATGAAGATTTCAAGTACATTTATGTAAACTGCATTTCCATGGTATTATTCAATAAGATTGAGTATTAAGTCACGTTCAACTTTACACTATTGCATTATATTTAAATCTCATTTAAAGCAAATGAACCACAAAAAAAAGCTTAAATTTGTTGTAAGTACGGAATTTAGAGCCAAAGGGTAGGAGGTAGGTGAAATATTGAGTAAATGCCTAATTTAATCAGGAGAAATAAGGTGTCTTTCAAATAACACTTGAAAAGGAAAATAAAAACCCTCATTTTCCAAAACCGTTAGTAAGAAAACTTTATAGTCTCATAAAACAGTACTTCGTATTATTTGTCAACCTCTTTTGAAGGAGGCCGATCATGGCCTGCTAGTCTATAAATTCTTCCAAGATAATCTCTGCCACAAAGGGGGCCCTTATGTTCTTCGATATCCCACCATCACCAAGCCTCATCCACTTTTTGGCCATGACTCATGGGAGGGGATCAAGGTACATTGCCTAAACTGGATGGTTTATATTCTTTCTTCCAAAAATTCGGAATTTTGGTAATGAGAAGCCAAATCAGTCAGACGATAGTGAGCGCTTGGTTTTCAGGTTGAAAGAGTCCAGTCTGGAGGCAGGCACATGGAAAGCCAATGCCATTACTCTATTTTTCTTTTTTTTCTTTGTTTTTTTGAGGAAGCTAAGGCCTGAGATAACATCTGCTGTCAGTCCTCCTCCTTTCTCTGAGGAAGACTGGCCCTAAGCTAACATCCATGCCCATCTTCCTCTACTTTATCTGTGGGATGCCTAACACAGCATGGCTTGTTGAGCAGTCCCATGTCCATACCCGGGATCCTAACCGGCGAACCCCAGGCGACCGAAGCAGAACATGCGAACTTAACTGCTTTGCCACCGGGCTGGCCCCATTTCTCTATTTTTTTTGATAAACATGTTTACTTGAGCTAGTTGAATTGTTTTATGCTCCTTGCAACCAGAAAATCCATGACTAAGGCTTCTAAGAGTCCATTAACTTCTTTTACATGAAGATTCATACAAATTGAATTGCTGACCTTTAAAACTGAAAAAAAGAAAACATTGACTTCTGTTCATATCTAATTTTTAGTGTATAAATCATGTGAAGTCAGATACAATTTGATGTACTTATGGCATTCTGGGGCTTCACCAGAACTTGAGGCATGAAATAATTTAATTAGATAAGTCATCTACTATTCCCTTCCATGCAAGAGGAAAAAGAATCTGAGATAGTTTTTAGGAACCATTAGTAAAACAAATTCTCCCACAAAAAACTTATTTGTAGTGGCTGGCCTGGTGGCGCAGTTGTTAATTGCGCATGTTCCACTTGGTGGCTGGGGCTCGCCGGTTTGGATCCTGGGTGAGGACATGGCACTGCTTGGCAAGCCATGCTGTGGTAGGTGTCCCACATATAAAGTAGAGGAAGATGGGCACGGATGTTAGCTTAGGGCCAGTCTTCCTCAGCAAAAAGAGGAGAATTGGCAGCAGATGTTAGCTCAGGGCTAATCTTCCTCAAAAAAAAAAAAAAAGCTTATTGGAAAAAATTAAACTACCTTAACGTCAGAAAATAATTGAAGATAACTAATCTAAGTTCTCCAGGTTCAAATCAAGCCATCTCTTTAGAGTTGGAACACGGTTATCCATGATACCTAGAAGAGTTTCTTAAGCCTCTGAAAACTGCCTGTGCCATCTCTCAGCTTTTTTCTCTCCAGGATGCATATCTTTGAAGTGTGGGCATAGTTTAAGACAAGGTTACCTCCTTCCTCTTAAGTGTTATTTTGATTTCTTGTCTTGCTTGACGCTAATTGTCAGCCAGACTCCATTTTGCCCTTTTCCTTTGCTTCCCTCCATCCCTTTCTTTCTTGCAAAAAATTAATCTAATGCTTACTGTGCCACGGTGTATATATAGGCTGTGGGCACTGCCAGCAAGAGCTATTTTGGGAGAGTCAGATAAACATAGGGGTATATTCAATGTGGTTGGATAAGCTTGAAGATAAAAAAAATTGGAGGCTCATTGGAAAGACACTTAACTTAGGAAGGAGTATAAGAAGGTTTCCTTAGAAGGAGGTGAATGCTCAGCAAGAGGGAATCCATAAAGCGAGGCTTTGCAAGAAAGTTGATACGGTTCTGTGTGTGTGTGTGTGTGTGTGTGTTTGGTTGTAAGAGGGCCTTCATGTTGGTTAGGAAGAGGGTGAGAGATGTGAGAGATGAGGTTTGAGAACCAAGCCAGAGCCAGCTCACAAACGACTTTGCAAGCCTTACTAAGGAGTTTCTGCCAAGCTTAGAAGGCGAGATGACCTCACTAAAAGGTTTGAAGCAAGGTTGTCATAACAAAGTCAGTTCACTCTCTGGTTACATGGGGAGACATGAGCTGCAAATTGCCCAATCTTGTATACACTGTTCTTTTAAGGTACCCCGTATCTACAGGTCTTCCTGGGCAACGGAGCTGGAGAAGTACAATTTTCATAGACGTAATCTCATCTTTACATATGAGAAAAGGAAGACTCAGTGGGTAAATGATACACAGCAGATCACCCATCAAATTAGCAGGAGGGAAAAGGGAGAAAGTACAACCTTCTAATCCTAGATGAGAACTAATAAGCTACGAGTTTTTTTTAAGGCTTGATATGCGAAAAACAAAAATTACTTCTCAACAATATTTAATTATCTCAAAATGCTATATTAGATGACTTCTGCAATATAATTAGAAAGGAGTTATATTTGTGTATGTAGCTACTGGTTTGTAAACATAATATATAAGAAGATATAGACAGCAGGTGTAAATCAGAGATCTTAATTTTATTTTTGTTTTTGGTCGCTTTGATTTCACGTAAAAGATTTTAAGCATGCTATCTCTGGAATTAAACTACTTTCTTACCTATAAAACAAGCATATAATATTAATACAGAAAACAATATATCAAGCTCTATTTTACTTGAGAATCTTTATTGGAAAGAAAATTTGACATCAAGATTAGTAATAGAAAATAAAGGAAAAAGATACTCTGTTAAGGGAGGTTGCGCTTAATACTAAAAATTAAACACTATTATGTTTTATTTCTTTGCTTTTTGCAAAAGGAATTTGTTTTTGTTGTTATTTCTGAAAAATATGGGAAAGTCACTCAAGGTATATAAATCAAGTGGTACTAGAAGGCCATATCATTATTTTGTGTGGCTACTTTTCAATGTTCTAGAATCAATTTTCAGACTTGAATACATCGGCAGTCTATGTGATCTACTGGGTAGAATATAATTATATTCTTTAAAATATAATGAAAGTTAGCTTTGTATTTAAAAGAAATCTAATGTAAAGCATATGTTCTATTAGGGAAGAAACAATCAAAACTTTTTCTTTTTGTTCTGCTCAGAGCTGAGATGAGCTCTTGACATGATCCAGCGCTTACTCACAGTGCAGAGAAAGGTGACTATAAGCTTGAAAAGCAGCACGGGTAACTTGAGACATTTTCTCTGGGATTCTATTAAGAAGGAAAACATTGTTTCCTTTGTAGACACAATCTGGGCATCGGCAGCTCTCTGAAGAAGGAACGCCTGTGGGGCGGAGGTGCCAGGTGAGGAAATGAGATGGGAAGAGCTTTTGAGAAACAACTTTCCCAAAGGCATTTTGAATTGCTTCAGGGGGCTCCAGAGCAATTCTGTTTGGTTCTGGATCCATATCAGCTGCATCCTTTTCTTGCCTGACTAATCAAAAGCACAAAATACCTCTCTTCCCTACATCCCATTCCTGTTTTCCACTTATGCAGAAGTATAGTCCTATGTGTGTATTTAAGCAGATATCCGACAGTATAGGCTAGAGTTGAGCAATTTGGAAAATGCTTCTCTACAAATCTGAAATCAAACTCTCTTATTTTGTGAATCATCATGAATATTAAACTGTTGAATATGAACAATATCCTAAAATGTGGTAGAGAAAATGACAGTGGCTGCAGGTACAGAAGATTTTCAGTAATAACCCATGTATAGGCAGAAAAATAAAAACCTAGTAATATTATCTGTAAGATTAGTACTAGTATATTGGTAAAAGTCAAGTATTATGAGGGTTAGTAAATATTATACATGGGATTAAAATGGTTTCTACTTAAATTTGAATTACGTACAAAAATAAGACTTAAAACATTCTATATCTTTGAAAAAGTCATTATTGAAGAAGACATTGTCCATAGGTCTTCAAAATCCTTTACATAGATATCATGACAATGTGTTTGTTCTTTGTGAAGCTTAGGGAGAAATTTGTCTTTACGTGGTGAGAATGTCATGAAACTCACCATGTATACTCCCACAATTGGACTGCTCCTAGCACAAACTTCATGCTCAGTAGCCACAACCACCAGCCTACATTTTTGGTCCTCATAGTTGGGTTTCTCCACATTCTCCCTTCTTTAAGGACCCTAACTGTATGTCAGAGCTCCTGTGTTTGTGGGTGTGTGTGCCTGTGGGTGTGTGTGTGTGTGTGTGTTCCTGTTATATCTGAGCCTTCTTATTGTGATTCACTTCCAATTCACCTGGGAATTAAGTGGGATATTAAAAAAATAAACCATTCCAAACAAATAGAACTTTCACAATACATTTCACAGCATTTCAAAGACCAGCCTCAAGTATGATTCAGCACTTCTACAAGGCTTTAAAATATCGTGCACATGTGTTATAAAACTCAGTGTCGGAAAAAAGCAGGCTGGGAAAGTACTTCTACCAACATGTTTTATTGAAGTAAAACCAAACAGAAAAGGCCTAGTTTAAACATGTTCATTAAAATCAACTTTCCCTAATAAATCCAAGCCTATCTCGAAACTGACAACCAGCCCATAATGTGTGTGCCAAGTGAAGATATAACAAATTTGACCTCACTTTTATGCTACAAAATAAAGGTTTAAACTTGCAACACATAAAAGCACAAATGTAAAGTTTGGCTGGTTTCCTACCTCCGCCCCTGTGTACCTGAACCCAGGCTAATTAGTCCACCTTATGCCTGCCTTCCAGGGCGTTATCTTTATATTTTCATTTTATTTTATTTCATTTTATACATATGTGCTAGAAAGAAATATATATAGAAATATATATATATACATATATTATGTTGTTATATTATATTATGTGTCTTTATCGGTTCAATAACTTTCTTTTTGTAGTCTCTTAGGGATGTTTTTTCCTCTCAACTTTTCCAGCTAACAAATAGTAAGTTCTATTACTTATTCATGGCTTATTATGTGCTAGGAACTCTGCTAAACATTTTATTTACTTTTTCGCATGTCATATTTTCAACAACACTAAAACCTGTGAGGCTGGCACCTGAGTTAACAACTGTTGCCAATCTTCTTTTTTTTTTTTCCTGCTTTTTTCTCCCCAAATCCCCCCCAGTACATAGTTGTATATTTTAGTTGTGGGTCCTTCTAGTTGTACTATGTGGGATGCGGCCTCAACATGGCCTGATGAGCAGTGCAATGTCCACGCCCAGGATCCCAACCCTGGCCCATGGAAGCAGAGCACACGGAATTAACCACTGGGCTACGGGGCCAGCCCCTGATTTTCCTATTCAATTCACTTTCTCGATGAATAACCTGAAGTTTGGAATGGTTTCTTAACTTCCTCAAGATCATATAGCTGCTACATGTGAGAACACAGATCCAAATCCAGGTCTTGCTGCTGCCCATTCTGGGTCCAGCTGTAAATACAGATTTTTCTTACTTGAGGTCTGACCACCAATATAATCTCCCTAGTCTTGTTAAATCCTAAAAAAATGACTCCTTAAAGACGTATGCTAAAGCTAAAGACAACATCAAACCAAATTATTTCACGACAGATCAGTGAACAAATTCATGAATTATTTTACTTGAACTTAAAATTGTATCTGAGTTGTAAAATAAAAATATATAGCACATCTTCTATTTTTAGCCTAACCTTTCAGCAGGTTTAGTGTCAAATTCATGATTCAATTGTCAAAATTAAGTAATTTCCTCTTCTGTTGTTTCCTCCGTAATGACTCTTTTTGTTTTTTCTGTTTAATTTTGTATGCTGTCTCCAACCACTTTGAAGGTAGAAATGATATAAACAAATCCCAAATAAGTCCAATGATATTAAATTGGGTCAATCAGTTGGCTGCAAAGATCTGACATGGCATCAAAGAAAGCTTTACATTTTTCTGATGCCTCAAGAAACCAAGGGAGAGGGGCTTCATTTCTCTGTGAGAAATGAGTCTCTCTGTCTCTGTCTCTCTCTGTCTCTGTCTCTTTCACACCTGTGGGTGCACTTCCAGGTGGCAGTTTTTATAGCAACCACCACCTTAACGTTCCTCCCCTGGGTGTGAAATATTTGCAAACTTTTTTGCTTAGGAAAAGCTTAGTAAGAAGAAAAAAAAAATAGCCACCCTCCATTTATCATATGGCGACAGGGGTCAATTTGAGTTGCTGGTGTGTTCCAGGAAAGACCAAGGTACATGGTCATTACTGTGGTAGGAGGAACTTTTTGGTTCAAATATTTTCAGTTCACCCACCTCTGTACCATAACAGTAATAAAGAAAATTGATAAAGAAAAGGCAAGTGTAGGAGTAAGAATTCCTAACTTGGGATGATCCTCCTGTTTTTTATGTCTCAATGGACAAATGTGAGCCCACGTAACACACTGGTTAAAATGTGGAATGTGGTTCGTTTGGGTCTGGCTCTCCTTCGCTTTGTGACTTTGATCCAATTACTTAACCTCCTTATGTTAATCTGGACAATGGGAAAAATGAAATTACTGACCTTATCAAACTGTAGGGAGAATTTTACGTGCTAATGCATATAAAGTATTTAGTACAAAGCCTGACACACAGCAGGTGCTCAACAAATGTTAATTTTGGGAAAAGAAAAGAGAAAAAACCAAAAACAATGTAGGAAGTGATGCATATATGCTAGAAGGCGATCAGTTCCAATCTTAGTGCTTTTGATTTTGGCTACAGTTTCTGTTAGCAATTGCTATATAATTATTTTTGCAGTTTTATAGTATAAGATTTACCCTGTTTTGATAGCCTCTTCCCTCACCTAATTGCCCTGAACCCCTGCCTCAACCATAAACGGCATTTGGTTTATGAGGGCTGGGTAAGTTTCCTGTTCCTCCAACATAGCAATCTTGGAACTGCTATGCCTTCAATCCCATGTCTTAGAAAATGATGATAGTATCATTAAAAAGCTTGATCAAATACACACTCCCTCTCCTAAAATGCTTGTGTACTTTCCTTCCTGCCTGCCTGGACAGGTGACAATCTGTAGGTGAATCACTGGATGCTAATGAATCAGGGGAAAACCACAGCATCGGTGCGCAGTCCATGAGTCCCGATTGGTGCAGGGATGTATTACCTCTGCCGGTCATGCGCACTTACGCCAAAATAGCAATAAGCTTCCAAATTAAATCAATTCTCTTTCATTATGTGTAGAAATAGATCACATGCAAACAGTTTTCTTTTCGCTGATGCTCATTTCCCACTTGTGGGGGAATATAGATCTTCCATCTGTAATGACCTCTTTTTCCCCCATACCACTCATTTGCTGAGGAACACCCCACATGAAAGCAGACATCATAAAATAATTGGAGGAAACAGTTTGTAATATATCTTCCCTCTCTGCCTTTCCACCCCAACAAACAATTTATATGTAAATACCCAGAGCTAAGGCAGACACTAACTTGCCTAAATTAAATGACAGTCAGTCCCTCAGGACCAGCAAACATTCTCCAGGACACCAAGGATTGTGGTCTTTTTCCTCAACCGCCTGACAGGACAAAGGACTGTTTGCATAATAGACATATAGTCTCAGTCCACCCATTTCATACATCGAAATTAAAGTCTGATCGGGGAGCATGTGTGCATGAGCACTGTATGTACACAAGACGTTCATTCTTTCTGTTTTGGCAACACTTATTAAAATATTTTCCATCTTGGACAGCTTGATTTGCATTAACTTCATAACTTAAATGTCACAAATGGCAGACATTACTGATTCTTATATATTTATTTATGCGATATATCCATACATGACAACATTGTATTAAAGAAATAAAATCCTCATGCTTTTTAAGTAAAAATGTCTATTTTGATGTTCGGGAAAACCAAAACATACACCAATATGTAACTAGAAATTCAGAGAAAAATATTTTGTGCCAGCACACATCCTTGGAAAGCAAACAGTAACTTAAATTTTTGCTTATTTTCTCTTTCCCTGTACTTCATTGGGCAGAGTCTCATAAATCCTCTCTTAGGTGTTTCTTAATTTTATGATTTTTCAATTAATAAAATAAGCATTGATTTTGACATGTATGAATTCTTTCTTTAGATTTTAAAGGAAATTTTTGTTTTAAAGCCTTAGATAACTTATTCCAGAAAACTAATTAGAAAGCTAATTACCAGAATGGAAATGATTCATATCTGTCTGGGGGCAATTTAGGTCACAGACATGCTTCAGGGCCAGGAAGACGGACACCATCTTTCAAGTTTTTAAAAGTTTCTGATTCTGTGCCTAATATTCTATTATGGTAATATGAATTATGTGTACATGGTTTATTCTTGGACTTCCACAAAAATTTTAGGTGACTTTTTATATGTCTGTTTAAAGAAGCAATGTTGAAAGTCTGAACTGAAATTACGCAAATTACCTTATTGCAGGACTATTGATCCTAATGGTGGGAAATGTTACACAGAACTTTTTGAAACTTATTTGACCAATGAATCTTTTTTCCCTCCTATGGAGTATCTCCAAAGAATAATATTTTATAGAATCTGTTAATATATCGACATTATAAATTGGAATTTTGCATTCGGTCTACTGAGTGATAACACTGCTACTTTATTTGCAGTCTCACTAAGGCTTTTTGCTCAAGAAGTACCTCCATTTAAAATAATTATTCTCCGCCTTAAAGTTAGAAAGAAGAAACTAAGAATTTAAAAGCAACTTCCCATTATATTCAGCTGGAATGAGGTGAAAACTATGGAGGCATTTTAAGCAACTTGATTTCCCTCTCTGAAAGAGGACCACTGATAGAAACCCATCTTGGGATTGAAAAAACTACTGGAAAGATAATTTCAAAGGGAGCTGCATCTAACAGTTTCACCATGCATTTTTTGAGAATTCATTAAAATAAGTCAATGCTAACCACATTAACCAGTAATAATCACAAATTTTAACCAATAAATTATTAATGGAATGTAGACCATTTGTCAGCAGAAAACACTTTATCCAGTCTTCTCATTTTCTTCATTACTGCCCTGAACAGTCTGATTGACTGTCAGTTATGTACATAATTCTTGTTACAGTTTGTTTATTGCTTTTCAGCAACCCAGTAATCCTAGCGGATGAAAATATTTTTCATTTGTCACAGTGACACACGCTATGAAGTAAAAATATGAACAGCTGCAATATCCCCTAAGCTAATATAAGATAACATATATATATATTTTTTAAGATTCCACCTGATTTTTTTAACTTCATAGTTAACTAAAATTAACTACAGGATTAGACTCTGGTTTCAGATATGGCTTTATTGTAAGAGGACTACAATTTCAGAAAAAAATTCAGCAAAGGCTCCGACCATTATACTCCAATCTCAACATTTTAACAAATTCCTTCTAAGATACTTCTCCTCCAACACATTCTTAGAGCCGCCTTGCCTAACTGACAGCTCTTAAAGAGTTCTGAATTATTCTCTGTTTAGCCCATCGCAGGCACTATTTTCAACTTCCTCTGAACTGGCGTCTTGGGTGGTAGATTACTTTGCTTTACCCTTAGAATGTCTCTGCATTTCTGCATTCTTGCTTGAGCCATGGATCATCACTGTAGAAGTAGCCACATGGATAAAACATAAGTATAGAAAGTCCATTTGAAAAGAGAGATTTTTGAGGGAGATGAGGAATCATATTTTCACTTGTGCTGAGAGATTTAGAGTTAAAAATAAACATTTCTACCCTTTTAGGTTGTGTGTAGTCATGTATTTAAAGAAAAATTATCTCACATAAACATCTTATTAAATAATCAAATTTTATGGAATTTTACATAAAATCAACTCCAAATAATGGTGAATGATTTACGGGCTATTGATAGCAAGAGATTCTCTGGTAGCAATAAAAAATCATTTCAAATCTGATCTAGACAAATTCTTTTTATTATACACAAAATAGAGTTAAAAAAAACTGGAGATGGGAAATAGTAGGAAACCTCCTTATTTGTAAAGATTATATAAATAAAACTAAATAGTACAAGCAGAAAAAATGCTCATTAGATACTGAAATCTTACATAGAGAAGTTTCATTCCATGAAACTTTCCCAAGTGAACGTGCATCTTGCATATGGTCCCCAAATATGTTTATTTGTTCTGCATGATGAGTGACACAATCCAGTATTTACAAATTGGGAAATTTTAAATATAAATCTTATTTACTATTGTCCTTGGGGAAATCTGAAGTTTTGTTAACAATGGGCTGGAATTCCCATATGGAAAGACTTGGCTTTAGGGAGCACATGCACCCTAACCCACCCTCCCCACTTCCCATTCTCCTCCATCCAGGCCATTTCATGCACGTACTGTACCTGCCTGCACCCTGGAGGCACTGCTGTTTGAAACGCTTACCAACTATAATAAATAAATTCTTTTGGCTAGAGTCCAAAATGCATCATTTTTATACTGAATCCTATTTTATTGCAAAGACAGATACGATAAATTTATAGTACATGATTAAATGTCCATGTTCTAACATGATTGCAAATAGTTATTCACAAGAGTATTCCAGAATATCAGGGTAAAATTAACTACACTATATTGGTTTTTAAGCGTTATAGTTAAAGGGTTTTCTAAATAATGAATCTTTTACTGTTAGAATGTAACAGACAAGGGACTCCCTTCACCTCTTGATTTTGCTAATGAAAATTATTATTGACAAGTACAAATTTACACAGATACTTCTATTTATTTCTGTCAGTGAGAAGGCCCGAATCCATTTAATTTGATGCTATAGCTATGAGGAACAAGATAAGTAAAGGGATATTCTTCATTATAGACCAAGAATTGTCCACTTATATAGGATATTTTAGATAGAATGATGTGTAAGTTTTCCAAAAAAAGATTAACCCAACCTATAATCTGTAAACTATAACTTTTAGCAGGTTTTCTGGGAATATTTTTTGGTAAAAGCAACCTTGGTTGCTTCTCCCCAGGCCATTTATTTTTCCTAAATCCAATCATCCAGTATTCCCTCTACATTTTTTCAGTTGGTTTATTGGTGGTTGGTTTTAAGGATTGATTTTTGTGCAGCTAAACAGGTAGGCTGGGACTCAGATCAGAAATGGTTATTAAGTAACTTGTATCAGGTCCTAATTGTGTCTCAGTAGAAAATGCCTTAGGAGTCAAAAGACCTGAGGGTCATTTCCAATTAAATAGCTGTGTGATCTCATGTAAGTTGCTTAACCTCTCTGGGTCTCTGTTTCCTAACTTGAAAACAAAGATTGCTGGACTAGATAATATATAGGTTTCTTTCATCTTGAACTTTTTGATCAACTCAGTTCTAAAAATAAACTTAGTTAAAGTTAAGAATTTTTTACATTCTGTATAAAATAATTAAGACAGGAAAGCTTGGGTTTTTGTTTACTATTGCTTTAAAAGCATTTAATAAATAAAAATTCTACTCCAAAGTAATAAAGAAGATACAATGTATATTATATTATCAACAAAAAGCATTTAGTTAAATTATTAAATAGCTTCTGATGAATCTAGGTTTTACATTTCCCTTCCAGTAGTTTTTTTTTTTTTAATTTCAATTGTGACTTAATATAATATATATTAAGATGCTTGGGGATTTCAGCATTAAGGGACAAATCAATATCTGCTCTTATTTTTCAATTGCTAGTTTTTTCTTGGGGTTGGGGGAGTGCTAAGTTTTATCTGCATGATGGGTATGCAAAGGTACATAAAGATCAAATGAAAGTGATGTCATCATAGACATGCATAGAAAAATATGCCAAGTGAAATCTGATATAATTATTATATTACAGTTGCATACCAAAAAAGCCAATGAAAGCATGCAAGGGCTTTCTAATGGGCATATTAACTTGTACCATGTAAATGTGAATCTTTAGCTATCTCTTACTCTATTGTGTATGCTAACAGGATTAACTAGCATTAGTCCCCCAACCACAAGAAGTGTGATAAGCAGTATGACCTGAAAATCTCTCCTGGGATTCAAAAGGGCTAAGTTGAACCATGCATGATTTCAAAGCAATTCTCAGCACAATTATCTGCTTGACCTGCAAGAGGAACAAGCATATCATTTAATTAATTGCCCAGCTCTTGTGAACAGTGCTGTTCATTTTTCTAGTAATCTATGATGATATGCCCTGGCTGGTTCTTATGGGAATGACCAGAATTGCACATTAACTGGTCTGATGGCCACTTTCCACATTGCCATCAAACACTGCTTTCAATCTTGGCATGAATGATTCTTTTATGGAAGTCCCATAAAAGCATCTGAAAGACAGCGTTAACAGCAACCATTTCCTTAGAGCAGTGGTAAATATTTTTTGATCACCTAAAGTCATAATACAAAAATATTTGCTTCCCCACTTATTTATGAGGTACAAATATAAGCCATATCTTTAAAAGCATAAAAATATGTAGCAATTTAAAAGCTAGTCATATCCATGGTGTGGTAAAGACTAAACCAGAAATAACAAAATTGATGAAACAAATATATTCATTTATTCAGCTAGAATATGGGTGAAAGATTCCCATTTCACATGGGTTGTGTGGTGGGAGGAGGGAAAAGGAGTTTATACTTTTCTGTTATCAAAGAAAACAGAATATAAATCTTGCATTGAAATTATTCTCAAATAAAAATTCCAACCTATTATTGTATATACTTATTCTGCATGCTCACTTAGGAATTTATTTTATGAACAAAGAAATAAAGGAGCAATACCCAGGCAGAGCCAGAAGAAAAGAATCCCCCAAATACTTGGCTACAGAATGTATCTACTGGATTCTCCTGTCTCTTCTCTCTCTCTATTTCCCTATCTCCCTCCTTTTCTCTTTCTCTCGCTCTTTCTCTCTTATTTTCTTAGTGTTTATGTGTCTGCTTGAGTTTCTGTCGTGTTTTCAATGAGATAAAATTCTAAAGCATAAAAAATAAACAAAAAATCAATGAGTTAAACAATTGAAATATCAATTTCTACTTCTAATTCATTGTGATAGTCAATTATTTATCATCTGAATTTCCTGATACAGCAAAAAGAGAGGAAGTTAATTACACAGTGTGTGGGAGCAGCCTTTAAGCCAACGGCCACAAGATATATTTCTATTTTCAATGTGATATATTTCTAATTGTGTGTATGTGTGTATTCTCCCTGAAAAGTTGGTTGATGAGGCCCAAGCTTTGTGTCATAGAGTAAGATTAGGCTAGCTATATATCTTTAGAGGAAAAAGAGAATTAATCCTTTACTAAATAAATCATGACAAAAAGTATATTTTCCTTTGCCTCCTGTGAATTTTTTTCCGGTAAAACTAGGTAATTGACAAATATTTTCAAATGGTTTCCTCAGATTTTCTTCACTGTAGATCAGGATTTCTTAATCTTAGCACTACTGACATTTTGCGCTGGATAATCCTTTGTTGTAGGGGCATGGTCTGTCAATTATAGGGTGTTTAGCATAGTTCCTGGCTTCTACCCAATAGATGCCAGTAGGAACTTCTTGAGTTTGACAACCAAAAAATGCATCCAGACATTATCAAATGTCCCCTGGGTATGTGGGGGCAAAATCACTCCCCCCTCCTTTGAGAACCATAACTTTAGATTAACACACTGAAATGAGAAACTTTGGCCAACTCCCCCCACTCCCAACACACACTCAAACACACACAATGATGGAAGGGAAGGCATCTTTTCCATGGCGTGCAGATAGTAACGTCCTCCAGAAGAGGAGGAGATAATCAGTTAAAAAAAAAAAAACGTAATATACGGCATCAAGTACATTATATACATCATCATTTTAAATCATTCCCAGAATGTGAGTACCCCTGGGATGGGGATAAAGGAGGAACCTGGGTCAGTAGTTGAGAATATACACTTTTATAGAAAATTATATGATATTTTTGACACTGATGAGAAGCAGACCCAGTTCTACTTTCACATTTAGCTCAAAATGAGCCCATCCAAAGGGGACATATTGCCACATTCAATGCATCTGTTTAACATACTCACATAGCTTGCTTAACTATTCTAAATTAGTCAATTGTTTTACTTAAATTACCATAGTTTTATGGATTCTAGTTCAAAGCTTAGTGTCTGGGTAAATTCACCTAATTTTTAAAAGGTATAATTAAACTCAAGAACAGCTTTTCCAATTACAAATAACAACAAATAATTTGTCACCATACCATTTTTCATCTAAAGCAATAGATGAAATTTTGAGTGAAGAGAAGAAAAAATACTTTTTTGCTATTTAATAATTTTTTGAAGCGACATTGTCCAAGATGGAGTGAAAAACTATAAGGACTCATTAAAAACTCAGATAAAGAACAGATCTTACAATGATTCTAATTATGTTAATTTAATTATATTTTTGTGGAAATAAGATGGTGTGTCTCTGAGTTTAGGACACTGGGTAGAAAATGTCCTTATGTGTGTAAAGCAATACTGTTCAAATATATAGAATGTTATACATTAATTCCAGTTCTCTTATGCTCAAAACATCTTGTTTACAAAATGGAAGCTGGCAAAAAAGTCTGGGGTGCTCCGCGGTGTGGGAAGTGGTTCTTACATGGAGGGTTTGAGTTTACATTGAGTGTACCGCGATTCTTTTTTCTTTCTTTTTTTTAAAAGATTTTATTTTTTCCTTTTTCTCCCCAAATCCCCCCGGTACATAGTTGTGTATTCTTCGTTGTGGGTTCTTCTAGTTGTGGCATGTGGGACGCTGCCTCAGCGTGGTCTGATGAGCAGTGCCATGTCTGTGCCCAGGATTTGAACCAACGAAACACTGGACCGCCTGCAGCGGAGCACGCAAACTTAACCACTCGGCCACGGGGCCAGCCCCTCTTTTTTCTTTTTTTAAGGATTGGCACCTGGGCTAACAACCGTTGCCAATCTTTTTTTTTTTTTTTTTTTTCTGCTTTATCTCCCCAAACCCCCCCTGTACACAGTTGTATATCTTAGGTGCAGGTCCTTCTAGTTGTGGGATGTGGGACGCCGCCTCAACGTGGCCTGACGAGTGGTGCCATGTCAGCGCCCAGGATCCGAACCCTGGGCTGCCGCAGCAGAGCGCACGAACTTAACCACTTGACCATGGAGCCAGCCCCTTGTACTGAGATTCTTTATCTGCACAAATTTTCTTTTATTCTCACTATACTCATTCCTTTTCTGGGATATCAATTTCCTTTTTATCTCTTTTTTTCTATCATAGTCTTCATCTTATTTTCCAGTTGTTATTGCTTTTTGCCTCTGTTTTCCCAGACAAAACCAAAGAAATATTGCATGTGTGATATAAATGGAAAGAACACAGTTTCTATAATCAGATGTGTGATCTTGGCCAGTTAATTAACTTCCTGAAGTCTCATTTTTTTCAAGTGTAAAGTGAGTTTATCTCATAAGATTATATTTTTGGTCAAACAGTAGACTCCCTATAAAGAGTAAATATTCTTCTTCAATAGGCTGAAAATTCAAGAGCATTTTCCCCCTTGGGAAAAGGGTATTATAGTACATATAAAATAAAATACTGAGGGAACCTAATATAAATTAAAATGGCTTTCATTATAAATTTAGGATCAGGTATAATTTACTATGGGTCTTAATTCTCTCCTTTCTATCACTTTTTGTCTCTTAAAATGATTGCATCTGTGGATTGTAAAAGACTTTAAAAAAAAAGACCATGAAGACCTATTCCCATTTATTTATTATCAATATAATCCCTAGATATTCTAAAACTCTGTTGAGTACTAAGATTTATGTTTCTAAACACAATATAATTAATATTCCATATTTGAATTGTTACTATAATATGTATTACAAAAATAGTGTATATGTCTGGTGAACAATTTAAAATATTTAAGCTAAATTACTCATGTTGTTTAAAAACGAGAAGCTTTTTTAGGTCAGATAGGATTTTCTAGGCCTTGGAGGCTGTTGCTGGTAGCTGGATTTTCCTCTCCTACTCAGAATGTCACAGCTATTATCTATCAACAGACTATTATAGGAATTAGTGACCAAACCAGTCAGAGACATTTCACACAAATGGTATAAATTGAGCCTAAGTTCTCCTGTGGGTACCGAATGGAAGAGGGACAAAGAAAATTGGAAGCAAAATCATCTATTTCATACCAACCTTCTGACCTTCGTGCTCAATTTTGCTCAAAATCCAAATTTCTTTAAACTTTACATCCAATTCCCTTGGATAGCACAGACTTAGAAACCAGGAAGTAAGGGACACAAAAGGAACGTGAATTCCAGAGGACAGAGAACATTTACCAGAACCATGGAAAAATTTATTCCTAAAACATCTGAATTGTATCTGAAAAACCTAGGATTCCCTCCTCCTTTTCTTTTCTTTAACTTTCCTTTAACCCCGCAGTCACTGCTGATGAATGGCAATATCTGTCTTATTCCAGTAAAAGCCAGAAGGAAATTGTCCAGCTGCATTCTCAGTTTCTCCATATGCAAATATAAAGAATCTGATCTATCTCCTGATACTTGAGATCCAAAGGCAGCCATAGGATTATTCTGGGACCAATTCCCTCTCCTGGATGACTTCAATGAGTAGGAATATGCGTTAACATCAGCAGGCCAAATGACTGATGGCATGGGACTCATCCATATTTATCTTCCCAGGATGGGACAGACATCCTATTGATTCATACAGGTCATTACACAACATGTTAACAATCCAGTACCATCCAGTTCAAAAGGAAAATCTGAAATTAGTGATGGATCTTCTTGCAGGTCTGTGCCTAGGGCCCAACATGGGTAGTCAAACATTGTTCTATTTGGACATCACTACACTCTCCTTTCGTTTAACGTCAGTCTTACACAGAAGACTAAAAGATGGGAAATACAGAGCTTGTCTAGTTAAAGCAACATTTAAGAAACTGTAAGCCTGTTCACATAGCCAATGTATTCTTGCTAGAAAATCATTTCTGGGAAGACTCAAACACACACACACACATATATACCTTCATACATGTGCATGTGCACACACATGCACAAAAACCCCCACCCCTGAAATAATCTCAATATATTTACTACATAGAAGAGAGATGTTTAATTAACAAAATGACCTTGTTTTATTCTGGGACAAATATGTGTATATGTGTATCTCACATGTGTATTATATATATGTTACATATATAAAAGGAGAGTTTTACTAAGGTACTAAGGATTATTTTAAAAAGAAAACAAGCAAAACTAAAGAAAGATAAAATAAAATCCAGATGAAAAATCAATTAAAAAAACTAGGATTAGTCACTGCAATCATCAGATTTGAAATGAGCACTGAGTAGATGCAGGAAAAAAAATCTTGACCACATTTTTTTCTTTTAACAACAACAAAAAAGTTTTAAAGATACCAAAATAGGTTCTATATTCAATCAAATAGAATCTTAACTACTTTCCAAGAGGGATGTTGGAAAGTTCATAACAGTGAAATAGTCCTGCTTTCCTCAACTATTCTCTTGCTTTCAAGGTTCCCATAGCTTGACTTTTGCAGTTGCAGAAACTGGCAGTTAATCTATGTCCGGGCCTTGACATGCCCTGAGGCGCTCAGCTGCAAAGTCAGCCTCATGCAGGGGAACAGCACTCCGCTTTATTTGGTTTGAAAATTAAACCAAAAGGAGACTATTCAGTGGGCTATTTGATAGGGAATTACGTTCTCAAATGACATTAAAATCATTCTGTAATCCGGAGGTGACTGAAATAAAGAGTCGACTCTAAAACGCTCATAGCACAATTTATTCATCCACATGTGTGCTGTACCCTATTACCGTGGAGGGCCCCACCTTTATTCCAACAATGTATCCATTGATCCAAATATTTTTGTAACTTCTCCTTTGGAAATGTCCTCCGACCTTATTGCATTTCTATGCCTATTAATTCGTGTGTGGACTAACTAATTCATTCAGCAATTACTTATTGACCCTACCATGTTTCAGATATGGTTCTAGCTGGTGGTGAGAGAGCTGGCAGCATCTTCAAGTGCTTTCTATTTATTTTCTAATACTCTGGGTACTTCATGGGTTGCCTAAGGGTTGGTTCCTCCACAGTCCCCTTTACCATTTCCAAATCATTTCTTCCCTACTCTTTTGTTAAAAGCAAAACAAATCAGGGGCCAGCCTGCTGGCATAGTGGTTAAGTTTGCATGCTCCACTTTGGTGGCCCAGGGTTTGTGGGATTGGATCCTGGGTGTGGACCTACATACCTCTCATTAAGCCATGCTGTGGTGGCATCTCACATACAAGATAGAGGAAAATTGGCACAGATGTTAGCTCAGGGCCAATCCTCCTGGCCAAATAAAAGCAAAACAAATCAAAAACCTTCTTCCTGCTTCTAATAGATCATGCTCTCCTCTTATTTGATGCCGTCTCCAGCCTCTCTGTTGCTGCCTTTTATTAATTAAAATCTCTGACAATGGCTCCTGGACTTCCTTGAATCACCAACCACCCTCATTCAGGTTGTTTTCAATGTCCACGTATCCTGATCTCTCAGGTCCTTGATCTCCCCACTGGGGGAGAATTTCTCCTGTCTCATCTCTCAGCCACACTCTGTCACATGAAAGTACTTAGCATCACTCAATATTGCTCCACATTTAAAATCACAAATTCAAGCACAACCTCCTGCTCTTACAATTTACTACCAACTTTTTCTTCTTGCTTTTAAGAGAACTGATATTTTAACCTCATCACTGTCTGCTTTACCTCGTTCTGATCACCATTCCCACCCTTTATTCACTTCTCTTAATATTTAACATAGATGTCCCAACCTTCATTTCAATAATTCTATTAGGACGTCCAAAGTCCTTTATCTTTTTATTAAACCTGCCTTCCAAAAACCCAATCCTACATAAACTACCTACTTTCTCCAGCCTGCTCAAGGAACAGCAATGTAATGCTAAGAAATGTCACGCAACAGGGTAGACACTCAAAATAAGTGTATGATCTCCAAACTCAAGAGGCCCAAAACAGTGTCCACTGGACAGAGAAATCCTCTCCCACTCTTCTGAATAACAATCAAGACTTCTTTGAGCTCCTGAAAATGTCTATTTCCATTTGTGTCCTCACTCTCTCTATATAAGTGACCCCAGTTCCTACCTCATAATGAAAATTGAATTCTTCCACAGGGACTCTTTTGACTTTCTGCTTTCAAGCCTACAACCTCTTCCATTTGTGCCTCTCCTTGTCCTCTTCTTTTCCCATTACAGCAAAGGGCTTTCTTCTACATCTAAGACCAATCCCACATCCTTTGCTTTAAATCATGATCCTTTCCCACCTTCTCAGAGAACTTACACTTTATGTTATCTTTTCATGCTTCTATACGTTCAACATACCTTCTTAACTTGATTCTTTCCAATGACAGTTAAGCTTGTTACAATAGCTATTTTTTTCAAAAGAAAGCAGGACTCAAACCTCTCTCAACTTCACAAACCCCTAGCGCTACCACCCATCCTGTTTCTTCATGGTCACTATTGAAACACTTTTCTGTGTTTTTCCCATGAGCACTCAGTCCACTCTGGCTTCTACACTCATCACCCCACAGTAAAAGTTCTGGATAAAGTCAACGGAGCCAAGATGATTCCAAAGTCAAAGGTCATTTTTCAACACTTAACTGCTTTTCCCTCTTGGTAACCTTCGACTACAGTAAATATTTCTTAATCCCTCCAAGCACACTTTTATAGTCGTTTGTAACACGTCTTCTCTGGTTGTACTCCTATCTTTGTGGCTGCTGTTCTTCTCCAAGATCCTCGGCAATCTAACCATCCTCCACCAAGCCCTTTATTATGGGCGTTATTCAAGGCTATGTCTGGGTCTCTTTTCTTCACTCTCTCTAGAGTCATCCTAGGCAATTTCTTCCATATTTAACATTTCTATGATCACCTATATGCAGGTGATGCCTAGAATTGTTTTTCCACTTCAGCTCTCCTCTCTGAGTTTCAGATCTGTATCTATATTACAGTATCACTATCCAAATATTTAAGAAAAGACCGTGTCCCAACTGAACTTTTGACCTTCTCTCCCATACTCTGATCCTCTACCTTCTTTGGCTGGCTCAGTGAATGACATCATTGAGTCAGATATGCAAACCTGGAGCTTAGGAATTATCCGTGGTCCTACCCTCCAGCTCACCTCCCATATTCAGTTCGTCACAGAATCTTGTCAATTGAACTTTTCAAATTACACTCAAATTCATCTACTTCTCTCTATCTCCACTGCCAGCAGTTTAGTTGAAGCTACCATTCTCTTAATTAACTATTTAATCTTGCAGAGTGAATTCTATATGTTCAATCTGAGTAATATCAAAGAAACAAACAAGTCAATATAAACTTATAGGTGGATAGCTTTAATTAACTAATTAATTAATCTACTAATTTTATATACTGTGTCATTTTTGCCAGAGTGGCTTCAGAGAGATAGGAACTTTCTTTGGCTGAGTTTGACACTTAAGTTTAGTGCAAAATGGAAAACGTATGCAATAATGATTCTATTTTCTTAAAATTGTTTAGATTTCCTTGAAAGATCAGAATAAACACAGTTTTAACTATTTTGATTACCTCCTTAGAATATCTAGTAAAATTTTCATAGGCATCCCCTTCATGTTAAAGTTTTTTTCAAATCCATCTCACTACCAGTCTAGCCTCTCAATATCTTTTTTGTATAAAAGACCTCAGTCTCACTATACTCTTAAAAAATGTCAATGTCATAAAAGACAAAGACACACTGCGGAAATGCTCAGATTAAAAAGGAGACTAAAGAGACTTGAAAATTAAATGCAATATCTGATCCTCGACTGGATCCTGGACTGTTGGTAAAAGATACTATTGAGGACACTATTGGGTCCATTGAAAAACTGAAATATGGATTAGATCAAAGCTGTATCTATCTTAAGTCTACCGAAAATTGAGAACTCTCCTGTGGTTACGTAACAGAATATTCCTATTGCTGAAAATACAAATCAGGAAGTTGTAAGGAAAAAGGAAAATACGGTAAAATGTTAATAGACGAATAAGGTTATGGCTAGTCTTTGCAATATACTTATACTTCGTACTGTTCTTATACTATTCTACACTTTTAAAAAAGTTAAAAAATTCCTCAGTCCCGTAGGTGATTATATTAACTGTGTGTCTGGGAACAAAACAAAAACAAACCCAAAAACAAAACAAAAAAAACCCTAGCTCTACGGCTTTCTCGAGATGTGACTGTATTGTGCTTCAGTTTCCTCAACTATAAAATGAACCCTCATTCACGGAGTTGCTTTGCGGATTAAAGGCATTGATGGGTATAGTGTGCTTGGAATAGATCTTGACATATAATAAACATACACATACACTAAATGTTAGTTGTTAGTAATGTTATCATTATTAATTTGTTTCATACCTTAAAGGAAATAAGAATAATAATATATATCAAAATTCTCTTCTAGTATTACTCCATTCATATGGAATTCCTTTAATTTAACATTGCAGATTAAATTCAAAGTAAATTTGCTACTGATGATGTTTTAAATAAGAGTCTTTACTTATATAGACAAAAATCATGATGGAAGGTACAAGACTGGTTTATTGAATCTTAAAAAATTGAAACAGTTTGCTGTAGAATTTTGTATTAAACTTCACTTCTTCTGAAATAATAGGGGGGAAATCAGTGTTATTAATTTATAGAAATTCTCTGTACATCCCTATGTGCTTATGTGTGCAAATGAGTGTGTATGTGGGGGTTGGAGGAGGTGGCAGGAAAAGAAAGAGAAAGAGCATGAGGAAGAAAAGAAGGAAGAGAAGAAAAAGAAGTCGAAAAAGAAGAAGAAGAAGAGATTGGAGGGAGTGTATGAAAGAGAGCTTGATTCAGGTGCAAAAATACACAATTTTTGCATGTCATTATAGTTATTTCTATCTTACGAAAGGTCAATCAAGGTTCTCCAAATGCAGAAAAAGATTAAGGGCCATTCAAACCATGTGAAACATCAATACTCTCTGACAGTTTTGTAATTAATGTAAATGTGAAGTATCCTGCACCCTGTGTGATAAGGACAATAAACAAGATGAGAAGCCATTTGAGGGTATATTTGGAATAATCAGACAATGACATCTACTTTGATACACTTAAAATTTAGTGCAAACGACGGTGTTATTTCCAGTTGTCAGGGTGATTTCTTTTTTAGCCTGTTTAGGTAGAAAGGTCAATGCTTTCATTGGCCTGAATGGTTGCAAATATTTCTCCAAATTGGGAGAGGGCGGACGTTCATGTCTACAGATGGACTATATTATATGATCAAGTAATTTATATGGTTTACTAATACATCCAGCTCAGGCTAAATATGGAGAGATCCTTTAACCTCGAATTTATTAGGACACATATCCTTTCAAAGATGAGTTTTAGCAAATAGCAGATGATAAAACTTGCAAGGTATTGAGCACCTCAGCAGGGATTAGACTAATTATCAATGATACCAACTAATTTCATTTTCAGGAAAAAAAATCAGTTAGTAAAAATCTTTTCTGAGATTCATCACAGTGAACCCCAAAACCAATGCAACCGTTAACTTCTTAAAGTATTTCAGTATCAATAAGGATAGTCTAGTTAGCATTATATATATTTTTTCAATAACGTTATTTAAAATGAAGATAGCCAAATTGCCATAAGAACAATAATTCTTTGGCTTAAAATCCTAAATGAGGTGGACTACCTGACTGCCATGAAGAAGCAGCATCAGTCATATGACCTGCATCAAGAAAGGGTAAAAATATATGATCTCACTCATAAGTAGAATATAAAAACAACAACAAACAAACACATAGCAATGGAGAATGGATTGGTGGTTACCATGGGGGACGCAGGGGGAGCGCAAAAGGGGTGATTAGGCTCACATGTGTGGTGATGGACTATAATTACTTTTTGGGTGGTGAACATGATGTAATCTACACAGAATTCGAAATATATTATGATGTACATCCGAAAGCTATATAATGTTATAACCCAAAGTTACTGCAATTAAAAAATAAATAAATAAAATTGAAAAAAAAAAGAAAGGGTAAAATTGTGTCAGTTGCAGAAAAAGTTACTTAAATTTCACAAGTGCCATCAAAAATTAGGATGCTGGTCTACATTTACAATAAGCTAAATAGATAAGTGATTATTTTGAAAGATACTGTCCAACATACTAAAAATAAGATAAAGATAAAAGTAAATTTTAGCCCTTTTATTCCTGCATAAATCTTAGATTATATTTATTCAAAATAACTGATGCCCTTAATTCTCAAAGAATAATTTTCCTTGTCAGAGACCTTTCTGAAAAATAAGTGAGAGGGTTTTTTTTTATTTCAAAAACTATATTTTTGCCAGCAGTGACTTTTTCCTTCATTTTATCTAATATTAAAACGTCATCAACAACAGCGTCTTCCAACCAGCCATTCATGGCCATCAGGCACCTAACCTTAATTTGAATAGCCCCCATCATTTCTAGTCTTTCATAGAGGAAATTCTCAGTCAGTGAAATAATATGTTCATCTTCCCACTCTCCCATGATCCCCTGCACCTTCAATATGCCCGCATGTCTACATGTCACATTTGGCTTATCCAAATTCATCCAGTCTTTAATAACCTGGACAAAACCACACATTTTTATGAAGCTTTTCTTGGTATTTCAAGCTCTAGCTTCCTTCATTGAATTCTTATAGCATATACCATATTGCAACATAAAAATGATGGTTTTTAATTTTACATTTTTTTTAAGAGTGTTTCAAGTTGTCCCGTCTTCTATTTTTGGTCTTATATTTTATCTCTGGTAGATTGTTGCTGTGGGAGCTCCAGTTTCCAGAGGCCTCCTTCTGTTCACACCCTTGCATAGTCCCCTCCCATTTTGACTCTAGGGTTGGCCGTGCGACTTGATTTGGCCAACATGACAATAGCAAATGTGAGATAAGTAGAGACTGGAAAAGTACCTACACTTTGAGTTTTGCCTTCTAAGCTACTCTCGGAACTCTGCTCCCATTATGTGAATAAGCCAGTAAGCCTGGTGAAGGATGGGGTTCCAAATGGAGAGAGGTCTCTGTCTTCCCAGCCTTCCTAGACCTACCAGCCAAGGCCATCAGAAACTAGCTAGCCTCTGCTGACCCCCAAACTAACTGAAGACACTTTAGTGACCTCAGAATAGGTCAACTGAACCCCACCAAGCCCTTAACACTTCCCAGCCCAAGTTTCCAACCTTCAGAATCAAGAGTCAAGGAAAAGTTTGTTGTTTCAAGTCACTAAGCTTTGAGCAGTTAGCTATACAGACTCGACAAGTGATATATTGTCCCAATTAAACATTAAATTTTAGTGGGGGCAGAAATTGTCTTTTTCCACTCTTTTCAAAGAAAGAAGGACAACCAGAGAACAAAAGAGACTGAGTCATTAGTGATGTGATTTCCCCTTCCTCCCACGGAATAGAAAGTTGATAAAAAAGAAAGTTAAGGTAACCTCCTAAATTTTACAACAAAATATATATATATATATATAAAGAGGTAGAAAAGGAGATAAAGTTTAAGCAATTTCCTAGTACACAGTACAAAAATTTGAAGTGGGAATATGAGAGAAAACATAAAAATATAGTGAGTCAATCGAGGAGATTTAATATTTGATTAACAAGATTTTCTTTCTTTTTTTTGAGGAAGATTAGCCCTGAGCTAACTACTGCCAGTCTTCCTCTTTTTGCTGAGGAAGCCTGGCCCTGAGCTAACATCCATGCCCATCTTCCTCTACTTTATATGTGGGATGCCTACCACAGCATGGCTTTTGCAAGTGGTGCCATGTCCGCACCTGGGATCCGAATTGGCGAACTCTGGGCCGCCAAGAAGCGGAACGTGTGAACTTAACTGCTGTGCCACTGGGCTGGCCCTACTAACAAGATTTTCCTACAGAAAAGAGAGAAAACTTAGAGGAAGAAATCAACAAAGAAATACTACAGACAAATTTTCTAGAGCTGATGAACACTTGTCTTCAAATAGATTGAAAGGGCCAGTCACGTGAATGGCAGGATTAAAGAAAAAAGACCCAGCTCCAAACATATTCTAGAGAACCATAGAAGGTACTAAAAACTTCCACAGAGAGAGAAAAGAAAAGCCCATCTACAAATAAAGCAAGTAAATAACAAACAAATAAAAAAAGTAATTCAACTTTCCATCAGCAAACTCAAAGCCAGAAGACAATGGAGCAGTATCTTCAAAGTTATAAGGGAAAATAATTTTGAGTCTGGAATTCAAGATACAACCAAAGCACCAATTAGAGGTGATGGAAATTGTAAAACAGGTAAGAACTGAGAAAGTTTCCTTTCCATTCACCCTTTTATAAAAAGGTACTGGAGGGTACAATACAGAAAATAGGGGAATAAATGGCGAAACAGGAAGCTGTGAATGGAACACAAGAGGGACATATTTTGGAATAAAAACACTGCAGATGGTTAGATAGCACAGGGAACAATCAGTTACATTTAGGACAAGGGGGAAATGCCTCAGATGGGAAGTCTCTATGACACAGTGTGTTACAGTAGAATAGTCCATAAAGAAAAACAAAAAGGAAAAGAAGAAAAGGAAGTAATAGAATGAAAAAATCAATAAAATCCTAAGAATTTTTCTCTGAATAAATATAGTTACTTTCATAATTAAAAAGAAAAGGAAGAATTAAAGCCAGTGGAGAGAAAAAAAGAAAGAAAGAAAAGAAAAGGAAAGAAAGGAATGAAGGAAAGAAGAAAGGAAGGAAGGAAGGAAGGAAGGAAGAGAGAGAGAAGGAAAGGCAGAGATCTGGAATTTAAAATGTACAAAAAAGGCATGGTTGAAATATGAAGCCTATAATGCCCCCAAAAGGGACTTGATTTCTATGTGTTGGTGAAGTATAAAAATGCCATAGTGATAATAACATGCGAACCATAGACAAGGAAATGTAATCAGAGCACACCAAGGGACTCTGCTGTAAACAATATTTACCAATAATAACATAAACTCTACCTGAAGGTTAACTTTTAGATACAACCTATAGATCAAGCATGGAAAATGGCTACAGCGAAAGTGAAAGGATGACTGACCCAGGAGTTGAGAGGTGGACCTGAGTAAGGATTGAGAGGCAACTGATGGTACCAAATGCACAGACCCCAGTTCTTGGCTCTGTCTCCCTGGGAAAACCTCTCTCCTTTCAGAAAGGCTATATCTGTTGAACTGATTCAGGTGTAGCACTCTCGGAAACAAGCAAAGCCACGGGAAATCATATACACCTACCTGTATCCTTATCTCATTCTTATCCTTTGATCTATTTGTCACTTTAAAAAGAAACCCAAGTAAAAGCAAATTTGAACAAAGTGCAAACCTTTATTCTCACCCATCTTGGAACACTGATTAGACTTTAGGGTCAGACCTACCTCAAGAAAATACAAATAGAGCTGTAATTATGTTGAGAATAAAGGGAAAGATAAATGGGAAATTAGAATACATGAGATAAAAGCTTATTTGTCTTTTTGAATAATATTTCAAATTGATAAAATTAGGAACAGTTACTTAAGAACATTAGTATGAGATAGTAATGATTAGGAAACATGAAAAGAAAAAAAGAAGAAATAGCAGTGGTTGCATTTGAGGAATGGTATTGGGCGTGGAGGCAAATAAGACAGAGTATTTTCACAATAAATTCTTTTGTAATTGTAGACGGCGCTGTGGTGTGTTGTTCAGATCCCTTCTCTACAATATATACCCACCTCCTGGGAGTGTTGGCAAGGAGAGCTGTGAGTTGAGATCCACTGCGAGACGTGACCTTGACTGAAAAGAGCCACCATGTCCAAGGCCATCCCTCATCATGGAGACAACCTGCATAAACGAGCGGTCAATGCAGGCTCCTTCACCCAGATCTTGGAAAAATCTCAAGGGCTCTCCATACTTATATTCTCTCTAGGATCATTTGTTGCTTCTGTTTCATCTGCATTACCGTTCAACTTCTCCTTTGCCCAATCCGTTTCCTTTTCTCACCAGCCCTTACCTCTCAATTTTTCATCTTGTAGGACTCTCCCGCATTCACCTCTTGCACAGAAATCTCTGTCTCAGAGTCTGCTTTCCAAGAACAAGCAATATTTAAATTTTTGAACTAATTTTATGTTTGTGTGCTAAAAGACTACAAAAATATTTATCGAGGTTACCTCTTAAAATTATTATAAGAGGTTAACTAAATTATAAACATAGTATACTATGTATAAGTTTTAGTATTAATTAAAGTAGTGATAATAATATGGTATATGCCATGATGTACCATTTTGGACAGTCATTCATGTACTATAGACATCACAAATAAAGTCTATTTAATTGAGAGAGGTATAGTACTAAGCACAGAAGAAAATGTAAGCAGTTCCTATAAAAATGAGATTTAAGGACAAAATAATTAAAACGGACAGATACCATTTTAATAATTGCCACGTTAGTTTCTCTCATTTACGGATGAATGCTACCTTCAGTTCAGAACAATATTCTAACACATGTGGCAATACTAATATATGCGTTCACTTTTCCGTCATTCCCTGATTAGTCTCTCGAGCATTAAAACTTCCTAATTTCCAACATTTTGATAAATAAATCTTTTCAATCTATTCTTACTGCCACTACCCTTGTCCAACTCTTATCCATTCAAGCCTGGCCTTCTTTTAACAGTTTTTTTTTAGATTTTCTCGCTAATATATATTTTCTTACAAATATACAGGAGGAGATTGCCACTTTTATAAACTTTAAATTACTTGTTTTTAAAAAGGATATAATTATTTCCTTAGATTATTGACTAGAATAACCCAGGGCAGCCTCACTTCAGTTTCATTCACAAGGGCTATTTCCGATACCGCCTATTCACTTCTAACCTCTAATATACGAATGGCACGACATCTATTTATCTTACAGCTTCGGACAGAGCCTGCAATTCAACAGAAAACAGACGGCACCTCGTCAATTCCTGACTTCAAATCTCCAGGCATGGCCTGACTTTTCCCAATCCTTCCTTTTCTCTTTCTGCCTCTTATAACAGAAAAGTCATCCGTTTTCTTTGTTTGTTTGTTTTTTTCCTTGTATGACCGTGCTCTGGACCTTTCCTTCTCAGCCTCTTTGGTCATGTGATTGTCCACTCTGACACGTTCCCCCTCTCCTTCAATACTAGATCCTTTCTAACAGATGAATGCACTGCAGACATTTCCAACCTTGAAAAAGCAATAAACAAATAAAAAATAAAATAAACCACACAAGTTACCCGTACTCACCCTCTCCACTTCCTCATCTCCCTTACAACTCATGGCAATCAATTTCAGTCCCAATACTTTTATGACACAATGTTTGTCAGTCACCAACGGCTTCCTGTTGCTAAATCCCAAATGGATAGGGGTCCTTTTTAGTTTCCATTTGCCTTCTGGATGTACCTTTAACTTTCATTGGCTTCAATTAGCATATGCAAATTGAGAGATCGCAAGAATAATGTTTTTTTTGGACTGCCAACAAGTTAAAATCCATCTGGACAGGGAATGTTTGAATGAGGATCTAATTTTACTGTTGGTCTACTAGATATTACTTAATAAAACTACACTTTAGAATCAGAATTTGAATGTGTATTGTGCCCTCTGAACAATGAATCACCAGATTTGCAGTATTTGCAGAGGTGTATCTAAAAAGGAAAGAAAGCACAAGTCTCTGTGGCATGCATAGGCTCAATCATTTTTTTTATTAGTAACAAGGAGAGAACACAACAATGTACTTTTAAAAAAATTATTTGAAATTAGGCAAAGATAATGAACAGCACATATTCACTTTGCTGGCTGACACTGCAAGTTAAATGAAAACAGATGAGGAAAGAATATTGGATAGATATTAAACTTTTACTACAGTAGGAGTGCTATTCCATTGCTTAAATTTGATTATTAAAAATATCATGAGTTTGAGCATTTGCAAAGAATGGTAGAAAAGAAAAAGCTTATAAAGCATCCCAGATTACTATTAGCATAATTGCTTTCAACAAGACGAAGCGAGAAGCAAGTAAATGGGACAAGTGAAATATGGGGATTTTATAAAACTCAATGTTATTTATTGGTAGTAATGTTCTTGAAAATGCACTAAAATTTCAGAGACATCCTTGTTGAAACAGAAGCGATTGAGAATCAAAATACCCAGAAGCTAGGAGTATTATGCTTGATAAGAATGACCTTTGGTTTCAACCGCAAAAATAGCTGAAAATTCAAGTCAATTTCTCCAGTAATCATTCTATCTGAATCACACACTTCGTTTTTGTCAAACACTCTTTGCCAAATGATGCAGAAAAATCAACTGTTCTTGAGCAGTCTGTTGCTGCTTTTAAGTACAGAAGGAAGAAAAGTGAAAATTCTTACTGAAAAAAATTTTATCAACCAAAGTGCTCGGATCCAAAAATTCCAGTAATAGCAGCACCATGCTCAAATTTACTTGATTACGACAAAAACAGCCCACTCGACGCTGATATTGTGAAGACACCACCACATGTTGTGAAACAGGGAACATTATCAAGAGTTTGTACCAAGAATGTAGTGTGGCCTTCCGCCAAGCTTGGCCTACACGAATCATGTCTTTGGGCCTTGGCACATATGCTCGCCGATTCCTTTTGCTTCCCATCCTGCTCAGCGTTCTCTGTTACTTCAGGAAGTAAAATTTGGTCTATGTCAGAAAACAGTCATATCAGATGAAGATACACACTATGAATTCATGTAAAAATAAATTTAATTAGTAAATTTTCAATTATCTTTGAGTATTATCTGATTTTAAAGCGTAATATAACAATTTTGGAACTAAGCGTGTTCTGTATAATGCATTTTAATCATTACCTAAAAATGAGATTGCAGATATATCATATAAATGGTACTGAAACATTACCTATGCTCTACTCTACCCTGCCTCCAATGTCCCAGATTTTTAAATGAAAAATCCATATATTCAAAATTTCTGGAAACTTAATACCCTTCATATGGCCAAAGTAATATTTCTAAAGTCCTATTTTCATGAGGCTCCCTAATTTCTTCTAAGGCAAAGTGGATAGCTCTCTGATGTGGGTTCAATATTCTCTGACACTCTGGCTTTATGATCTAGGAAATTACTTAATGTCTTTAAACTCCACTCTCCTAATTTACAAAGAGGGCACAGTAGTAGTTTTTGCTTGAACATTAAATAAGGTAATAAATATGAAGAGTTCAGCCAACTGCCTGGCATTGTCTAAGGGCTCAATTACAGGTGAGCCATTAGGATGCTACGGTGATGGTCAAGGCAAAAACCTAAGGATCACTCTTAACTCCTCCCTTTTTCAGGTCCTGATTGGATGTAATTGGTCTCCATGTCTCATTGATTTTAACTTCTTAACATCTTTCAAAGCTATTTCCTCTTTCCCTGTCTGATATTCCCGCTTTGCTTTAGATTCTGTTGTCTGTCCCATGCACTATCTCAATCGTCTCCCAGTGTCTAGTTTCAAGGCCTCTGCTCCAATTCTAGTTTCCACATTGTAGTTTAGTCCTACAGAACAATCTAGTCATACAGGAATCAGCTCACAATCCCTAACCTAGCACACGAGCCCTTTGGGACCAAGCTACTGCATGGTTTCCGGCCTCATTCTTGCCACTCTTTTCAGAACTATACAAACCACTAGCATTGACTTATGATCAAATCTCTAATAACAAAGAATACGTTAAACAATTAAACCTGTTTGGCCTTTCAGTTTATTCATGCTAAGTTTTGTTTTTTTCTTGACCTTAAGAAATTTTTTTGAAAACTAGGGGAAGGGAACATGAAACCAAACTTTTCGCTGTGTGCATACATGCCAAAGAATGTCTTTATTTTGGAAAATATTTGCGTTGCTACTACTTATATGGACACAACTTTTTTTTACTTTAAAAATACATAAACTTAATTTTTACATTTAACCCAAACATATCGGGTTTAGAATTATACAAAAATAATCGGTTTATTTGCCAAATGAGAGAAGCATTCTCATTAATTTATGAGGATGCTTCATTTTTGACTAAACTTGGCTTCTTCTAGGTTACTCTTCCAAAAGACTTTTCCTAAATGACCTCATTGTTTTCAAACATCAAATGACATAAAAATAATCTTCTAAGGACCATATCTCTCATCATTATACCTTATACATTATACATTTGAAAGGCAAGAATAGGAATAATGATGCAATTCCATGTAAAATCTCTCATAACTTAAGCCCTTGTATCAGGGACTGCTAGCTTTGTCCTAAAATCCAATTTCACCTCACTCTTTTGGTAACAAGTCCCATAAGTTTTAGCTTTTTCTTTCTTTTTTTTCATTAAAGATATATTTTCTAGACTCTCTTACATATAAGTGTGAAATGTAAATATATTTGGACACTGAGATATGAAATGAAATGGTGTGCAAATTCTATGTGGTAGCCTTAAAGGGAGGATCTCCCTTGCCCTTCTTCTTCTCCTTTATGTGACTGGAATGTGAACATGATGGCAGGAATTGGAGCAGCCATTTTGGAATAAGATAGATGTGACAGTTCTGTGTTAAGAATGGCAGAGGAACAAGATAAAAGAAGCCTATATCTCTTGATTCCATGAAACCACACCAGAACTGTGCTGTTTATGCTCAGATTCTCAAATGAAAAAAATAAGTTTCTCACTTATTTAAGACATCACTGTATCAGGTGTCTGTGACAGTAGCTATGCCTGTATTCTTTACTTACAAACCCAATATTTGAAGATCTCACTCACTTATCCATAAAATTTCCTTCTGGTCCACATAAACATGGTAGGATAGTGTTTTTATGTTTCAAATTTAGTATTTTAAAATGATATCCATTAATGTGTATTCACTTATTTTTTATTTTATCTTAAATACAAAGCTTCAAGCGTATGCTTCCTTCTTGAGTGTGATTTAGTTTCGATGAGAAAAAAAATTCTTAGGACTATCACTCTCAATTTTTTCTTTTTTCTTTTGTGAGGAAGATTGGCCCTGACCTAACATCTCTGCCTATCTTTCTCTCTTTGTATGTGGGTTGCCTCCATAGGATGGCTGATGAGTGGTGTATGTCTGTGCCCGGGATCCGAACCTGTGTACCTTGGGCCCCCAAAGCAGAGAACACGAACTTAATCACTATGCCACCAGGCAGGCCTCCAATCTCAAATTTTAAGATGTAAATTAATGGTATATGAAATTCAAAAAACAGATTAAAATAGACATAACTTTTAAAACAATTTAAAAATCAGACTTTCAGAAATGCAGACACTTTAAAAGTTAAGGATATTTTTATTGCTACCCTCCATAAGTGGGAAGCACTGGATGTATCTAAATGACAGTTCCAAAAGGGCCTGAAATTTCATGAGTGGTAGGATGTGTGTTTGATGCTTAAGAAATTCACAGCATTTGCTTTTAGAATTCAACAAATACAGATGTTATTAGGCACCTCCTGTGAGACAAATAGTGATAACACAGGATGAATGGAGAGTATGTGTTCCTTTCTCTGAGGAAACATCAGCTCAAGAGGGTTACCACCACATGCAGAAATTTTCACATCCAGGAAGGCAGGTACTAAAAAAGGCATGCATAAGATGCTGCAGTGGCACTGTTAAGGAACAATGAATTCTTTAAATCTCAACAAAATCCACAAACTGCATTGCCAATCACAGTCATCATATATAATTTTCCCTTTGACCTACACTTTAGTTTTTACTGATTATCTAAAGCTGATTGACAAATAGTAAGTCTTTCCTAACAAAAGGGAAAAAAAAAATGTTTGCTCAGCCCAGTGCTCTCACAATACTGCTAATAAGAGTTACTACGCATTGAGTGTCTGCCATGCCCCAGGCACTCAACACTCACTATTTCTTTTGGTTCTACCAATAATCCTATGAGGAAGCTATTACTACTACTGAAATCTTATGCATGAGAAGAATCCAGGCAAGAATTTAAACCCATGTTTATCAGAGTCTGTTGTGCATTTTCTGTCCATTATGCATTCTTCTTCCCTGTTAGTTTCCTCATTACACCACTGGTCATACCACATAATAGACACTCATTGAGGTTAACTGTTCCCCCTTCTCCCTCTGACTGTTAAATTCACAGTGTTGAAGCCATATATTACTCAGAGAGGCACTCAATGAGTTTTATGTAATGAAAGAATAAATGAAAGACATATGCCAAAGAAAATTCCACTCAGACAGTCTTTGAAAGGAAAAGATGCCTCTGCAAATACAATCCATCTTTAAGTCAAGTACTTAAACATAAACACCCCCAGGATGATCTTTTAAACTTGTTTTTAGAAAACATTCTTAGCACACAGAAGGTCTCCTGCAAAATTCTCCATTTATCCCTAAATTTATCATGCTTTGCTTTTGTGAAAAAGAGTTGCCAAACATGTTTTTGATAAAACGTTTTCTGTGATGGCATCAAATAGCTACACCCACATGCTGTACACCTGTGGTCAAAACAGAGAGGAAATGCACAGGTTTAGATCAGACAAGGGAGAGAACTTAATTTCTATACTTTGATTCTATGTATGAAACTAAGAAGTATCAAGCTGGGTTTAAAAATGATTTCCTTACTATATTTCTCTATTTGAAGAAAACATTATATGTACATACATCTCTCTCTGTTATAGAAAGTGTTCAAAATAATGAATGGTTTTCTGTTTTTTCCCTGTTTGATTATATTTTGTTTCTTTTTTCCCCCTCTTATTCATCTTTTAAGACATAAGGGCATTCTGAAAACAGAATGTTAACAGCTGTAACAGTCCGATTACAAGAAGTCATAAGAGGCAATGAAAGCAGTCAAGAGATTTGCCCATCAAGTGAATTTCAAATTAACTGCTATACGTGATTAAAATGTCTGAATTTTGGTTCACTGCTTAAATGTTTAAAATGCAAGAAAATTCCTCTAGTCATAACAGACATATTTTTTAAACCACTGGATCTATTTAACATTGCTTCCAAAAGATTATATAGTCTGTTATTCTTCAGTAAGAAAATTTGGTTTTAAATTCATTCATCTGGACAGAATAAGATTTTTCTTTTTATTAACTCCAGACACTCTTTAGTACTGAATTACAAACAAAATATTTTCACATGGAAAACTACTGGGAGACATCTACATATTCTTTTGAATTTATATTTCATATAGGATTTCTAATGGGTCCTTTAAAATTACGCTAGGTTTATGTGAATGTGGCCAGAAACTGCAAAGTCAGACATTTGTGTCCTTCCTAGTGTGCGTTTATACATTCATCCACCTGAGTATTGCAGACTTTCAGCTAACTCGGAATCTCATTTGATTAGGCAACCAGCTGGCTGGCTTTGAGGTCATTCCAGACATAGGGGTGGGGGAGGTGAGGGGTGTGAACCCTGAGAAAGATGTTACACAGAAAAATGAAGTAAAAAAAATTAGGTCATGACTTCAGCAAAGAAAAAAGTGCAAAGGGAAAAAGGCAAAGGTACAATATGGAAGGTCAAATGAAACAAAGAAGAATAATTAGGAAAACTGCCAGTTCCTTCCACTAGAGACCTTGGGGGAAATGCTTTATCCTGCCTAATGACAAGTAACCTACGCTGAGTCGAAACTCAGTGTGAAAGGTTTATCCTAAATTGATGGAAACAATAATAAGAGAATCTTACATTTTTATCACTGAGCAATATATTCTCTATAGAACCTTACAGAATGTTCCCTACAGAACATTTAATTTCATTAGGGATCACATCTCAAATACGTTTTCCCTTGAGTGGGGTCTGGCTGCATCTCTGACTCAATCGGTCCCTTGTTAAGTGTAGTTCAATGATGGCTTGAAAACCAAAAGTTTAATTAAACTGTCTCTCTAGGATCAGATACGTAAAGGATGTATACTATGCTGTTTCAAAACTGATGTTTAAAATCACTGATCCTAACTTGTGTGTATAGATGTAGTAGTTTATTTTGGACATCTTACAATTTTAAACTTGTAAAGAAAATCCTTAGGAATAATAAGATAACTAAAACATAACTTATGATGTACCATGCCATCTTCTATGATTCTATGTATATGTCATTTAATTTTCACAACGACTCTATGAGCTAGGCACTAATATTGTCCCCGACTTAGAGATGAGAAAACTGAGGCAGAGTCCATTCCATGGTTCATTAATTGTGTAGCTGGTAACTGAACTCAATCTTGCTCCTTTGTCCCAATAATAATATATATAAATTTTGCTATTGCAAGCACTTGTTTTCATGGTGATGAGCACTGACAAGAACTTACCATTCCTAATGTATTATTTGGCTGGAAAGCCTGCTCAAAAGTATTTCTACCAATGACTTCTCCATTTTGATCATACAACAGCAAAGTCCTTTGCTCACTGTGGTTGGCATTGTGCAGCTCTGGAGCCACCAGGCCTAGGTTCAAATCCTGGCTTTGCCTCTTATTTATCTGTGCGACTTTAGCTATTGTTTATGGCCTTTCTGCCTCTTTTCTTCATGTGTAAAGTAGGAGTAATAACAGCATCCCATGTATAACCAGAACCCAAAGAGTTATAGGGTAAATTAAACCAGTTAATCCATACAAAGTACTTAGAACAGTGCTTGGCATGAAGTAAGCCCTAAATGACTGCCAGTGATTACAACTGTCATTATTATTAGGCATCTCATTCTCCTTTCCTCTAATGCTCTGTGGATCTTACATTCCCTATTATTGCATAAAACTTTGGAGAAAATCAGTAGGGCTTCTGTTTAGTTTTTGCAAGATAAATACAATGGGGAAAAACTGTAAACAGATAGAACCTTTAAAACACTGTAATATAACTGTGGCATCTTTGTCTCTCTCTAAACAAACACTTAAGTCATTCCAAGGTGCACGTATTACAAGATGTTCAACTTTTGAAAAAGAAAAAAACAACTGTCTGTTGTCCTGACAGCCAACCCCCATCCTAGAATCATCAAGAGCAGCTTATTAACTTCATCCTTTTCAGAGGACTTGGAAGGTTTAAACAACAGAAGAAATAAAAAGTCAGTTTATTGGGAACAATGAAATTTAGGGCTGGCCAGCCATTGCTCTTGTAAAGGTATCTGGAGAGGTACATTTACAAAAGAATCCTGTTTCAGCAACACAAAATAAACATTTTTTAAGGCATTGAGGGAAGGAAAAGCAATAACCGAATCTCCCCAGCTTGCTTTGCTATTTTGAGCTTTGCTGACAACAGAAGCTTTTCAGCTGCTGATCATAAATAGCCGAAAATCTTATTTTAAGCTTCAGTCCACAACAAGAAAAATTATTCAATATTCTGTGCGACAATGCTCACAGGCACCTTAGAACTTCTGGGGGCTGCAAGACACACTCCTCAAGTAATATACGATGGCGTAGAATCAATGAGAAAATAATTTGTACACCAAATACGAGTGGATGCAGTAATGAGGCAGAAGGACTTATTTAAACTGGAAAGGCCCAGACACAGAATAAATAAGCATCTTGGCAGTGGAGACTGGGACAGACATGAGTGCATGTGGATTTGGGAATGTGCTGCCCTGCCGGAAATCATTCAATTATCAAAATTCTTTCCCCCTGAGACTTACAAACAGAAACCTTGGCCTGTGCTCAAATATTAAACATTAATGATGTTCTCCTGATGTTTAAAGAGAGGGAAAGCTGTGGTTTGCGCTGGTTGTTAAAGAGGTGGTTGTGAGAGAACTTTGGATAGATTTGGGAAAAAAAATAAATGATATTGCTAGCGGCTTCCAGCTTTATTTTTCCAGTAAGAAGGAAAGCATTTCTAGAGACACTGAGATCTACTTTGGGATCACCTTGTTTACTTACACGGTGGCTAGTAGATTTACTCATTCATTTAACAAATATTTATTGGATGCTCGCTGTGTGCCAGACATTGTGGAAAACTCTGGGGCACAAGGGCCAAGATGACAGAATTTATGCCTGAGAGAGATAAGATCCCAGAGGAGAAGACAGACAAAAGGGAGTAAAACAGAAAGATAATGGCAACTTTTGGAAAGGAACATGGAAAAATCAAACAGAAGTGTGAGAGAAAGGATAACAGAATGATGCTTGACGTGGAGTAAGCATGTGGTGGGGAGAGTGGATTTTATTCTAGGTCTGATAGGAAGTCACCGAAAGGTTTTAAAAAGAGAAATATTGTGATCCAATATATAAAGGTCACTCTTACTACTGAGTGAAGATGTGGAGCAGGCAGACCAGTCAAGCTTTTGTTGCAATGATCTAGGCAAAAAGATGAAGTGGTTTGTTCAAGGAGGGGACAAAATAAAATGAATAAAACCTGAAATTCAAGCAATATTTTGGAGCGTCAATGGAACTTGCTGCTGAGGAATTGGGTGTGGGGAGTGGCAGAAAGGCAAGAATCCCAGATGACTCCTAGACATCTAGCGTGCATAACTGGATCTATAATGTTTTGTTGTGTTTTTAGATTAGAATTCAAACCTTATTCATCTTATAACTGAAAGACCTCTAGTATTTTTGTTGTGTTTACTGAGGAGTGTAAGATTTTTAGAAGGGTCAGGTTTGGGAGGAAGGGGAAGAGAAAGGACTCCATTTTAAACATATCATGTCTCAGAGTCTTATGAGTGTGGAGAGAGTAAATATGTTTACATGTATATCAAGAACTATTAGGAATCTACCCCTTACTCAGTTTTCTTTTCAATCAGAACTTATTTTGTTGCAGGTCAATGTACTAGACTTTTAAAAAATGTACCCAACTTAAAACAAACTGTTACTGTTCTTAAAGTGTGTGTATTTATGTATTTGTTTTTCAGTAAAGAAATTTAGAAACATGGCTGTTGAATTATGGAGGTCAGCAAGTTGTGTAATAACGTTTGTGTTAAAAATTCATGTGACCAAAATTTGGGGTTTTATTTTGCTTGAGGAAGAGTACTCCTGATCTAACATCTGTGCCATTATTCCTCTATTTTGTATGTGGGTCACCACCACAGCATGGCCACTGATGAGTGGTGTAGGTCCAGCCTGGTATCCAAACCCACAAGCCTGTGCTGCTGAAGCAGAATGCACTGAATTTAACTATCACAACATGGGCCCAGACCCCCAAAATTCAGATTTTCTTGAAAAAAACCTCAAGGTGACTATAAAGGAAAAAAGAACAACAAATATTTTATGGGATGGCAAATATTTTGTGTATGGTATCTCACAATGTACACTTGGATGAACAATGTATATTAAGATTTTGTAACTTATTGGTTAACAAGAATTTCATTAATTTATGGTCACATCTTTAACATCATCAGGTATTAAATAATTATAAAACAGCATGTGCATTGAGTTGAACAGTATCCCCTCAAAATTCGTGTCCACCTAGAGCCTGTGAATGTGATCTTATTTGTGTATAGTTTCTTGCAAATGGAATCAAGTTAAGTGAGGTCACACTGAATTAGGGTAGATGTCCTTATGACTGGTGTTTTTATAAGAAGGGGAGAATTTGGACACACACAAAACATACACAGGGGAGAAGTCCATGTGAAAAAGAAGGCAGAAATTGGATTTATGCTATCACAAACCAATGAATGCCAGGGATTGCCCGCAACCCTCAGAAGCTAGAAAGCAAGGAAGGAATCTTCCCTAGGGCCTTGGGAGTGAGCATGGCCTTGCCGACACCTTGATTTTGAACTTTTTGCCTCCAGACCTGTGAGAGAAAAGATTTCTGTTGTTTCTAAGCCACTCAGTTTGTGGTAATTTGCTTTGGCATTTTTAGGAAAATAAAACAGCATGTAGCAATGCTTTAAAAGTAGCCAGCATTTATTCAATGATCATTATGTATCAGATATTGTGTTAAGTGAAAGTTTGGAAGAAAAATTTCTCATCAAGATTACTTATGATTCCATTCATATCCTATATATTGCCAAAAATTGCTGTCCTATTTAGAATTTTTATCATCAGTTTATAAATCATAAAATATACCCTGAAAACATGTATATGGTCACATACACAAGCATTCCATTAATCCACAACTTTTCACATTTGCTCCTAGGGAGATGTCTTACATTAAATTATATGCCTATTCTATCAAACCTACTGGACCATGAAACTGCCCTACAAGACTCAGCTGACCTTACACGTGTGACCTGACTTATGTCAGGACACTGGGAATTAAGTATATACTGTATGCCTTCTAAGCTAAAACATGCATTCGCATTTGTTTATACACTGTGCAGAAGTATGCATAACATTTGTTTCTATCTATGAAGCATCAAAATAACCATTTAATGCAATACAAATATATTATTAGTGCATAGACCAAAAAGGAATTGCTTAAGTAAATTCTCTAAATACTTTAGGCATCTACATTAGTGTCAAAGTATATAGCTAGGCAGAGTCAGAGAGATGTCTGTATGGTAACATGGTCACTAACAGACTCCAGATGTGTCATTAGAAGACCTCAAGGAAATCTCCCAATAGCTTGGGCATTAAGAGGGACTCTATGCTAAGGTAAACATCCTCTGGAAGGAATGAGAGGCCATCCTTTGCACTCGCAAGAACATACTTTAGCTCTTACAGTACTAAGAATGTGTTCCAATTCCTCACCTAACATTTTTAAAACAGTGGCATTGAACATATGGTGTGAAGAAGCTATTGGACCTTGGTCACTTGCTGGACTTCTGGGTACTTTTGGCTTGGTGACAAAATAATGGATGCCTACTTATGTTCCTTCAGTTTAAGATGGCCTCCAGGGCTTGCACAAACTCCTCCACTCTGATTAGGACAAGGATAAAGAAAAACACCATTAAAAGTTACAAGCACAGGGCAAACATGAGGCAAAATTAATCTGATCTGGGGACCAGGTCTTCGTAAGATAGGCAATTCCTATCAGTGCTAAATGTTAATGAAGAAGGGAAAACGAGAGAGTATAACTGAGACTCGAAGACTCAGAGCTTCCCCCTCTCTTTCATAATTGTGAGCATTCTGACTATAACTGGGTAACTCTCATGTGTAAGCCATATGGATTGTTTTCGAGTGATTAAAGCAGAGTGTGACTGTATAGTAATTCCAGTTCTGCCACTTGTCTCATTATGCGGTTTGGGTTGCAATGTGGTTTAACCTCCCTACAATTCAGTTTTCTAGTGTGCCTTATAAGGAATACTTATCCACCTAGCAAGAAAGCTCTGGAGTGACTGCTTCTTGTTTGATTTTTTAATTTTCTTGAAATGCTTTCCCAGACTCTAAAATGGCATCTGACTCTGAGAAATCATTCCATTCTACGCTCAAAACAGCTATATCTGCAATTAATGTGGAATAGGTTATTGTTGAAACATCTGACCATTTAACCACACCTTTATTCACAGGATATGGGATCAATAACACTATCTCTGTCGTGGGCAGTATTGATTTTTTTTCATTTATACACTTACTATCAGCTCACTTTAGCCCTAAATAGTTCTTTGCATAATAGAAACTTACGAGTCTGTCTCTGTGGGCTTTTTCCTTTTTTTAAATTAGTTATGTAGGCTTTTTAGTGTATTTGGTCCTTCTGAATCTATTTTTACTCTTCCAATTCTTGACTAACATTTCCCCCTGCCCACACACACACAATATCAGAATATTAACATTGCTGCTCTACAAATGGATGAATGAAACAGGAGAGCAACTAACAGAAATGATATTTGGTCCAGTAACCCTGGGGAATCAGGAGAGACAATCATTTTTCTGACATAAACTATAGTTCCATGGTATGAAAACAGTGATAACTGGGAGAAAGAAGGCTTGTCTGAAATACCAGCTCTCCCATTAACCATGGAACCTTGGGAAAGTTTCTTTCACTATCTGAACTTCTCTCATTGGGTGTAAGACTTTCCCACTAAGTAAGTTCATATAAGCCAAGATTCAAGTACATTTTCTCCATAGTATTCCCCAGTGCTCAGAGCCATACTTAGGATATTCTAGTAGCTTCAGAAAGGTTTGTAGAACCAGAGACTGAGTGAATGAATTTCAGTTTCTTCAACTGCAAAAGGACATTATAATATTTATACACAGGGGTTGTTACAATAATCAAATGATTTTTACAAAAACATCTAAAAAAATAACTGGCACATAGTAAATGAAGAGAATTTCAATATATTCTTTGAAAGAGAAAATTTAAAAAGAAAAAAAAAACCCTCTGCATTTGTTGGGCAATGTTATCATCTATCTTCTATACCAAAATAAGGAAAACAGACTAATTGCATTTGTATGTCCATCACCCACATAAAGCCAGGATGGAAAAATAATTTCTCTCTTGCCACTCTCTATTCCATATCCCAAAACGCAGTTTAGTCTAAAGATAAAATGGTATTGTCCTTATTGTTGGTTTTACTGCTGAGTGAAGTAGCTTTCTGAATCAACATGTAACGTCTACATTAGGCAATCTATTTGGATTGTCAATAAGGTAGTATTTATATAAGCGAAAAAATTTCTGCATTTTAACTATTAGTGTCACTGTGTTTTCCCACTTGTACGGTAAAAACAAATTACTGCTCTGAAAGTATAAGTACAACACACACACACACACACACATACAATCTTTTCTAGTGGTAACTTATGAAGGGAGATTCTGGTAGTCAGAACTTGGTTAGGCTCAGATACTGTGTAACGTCAAATATTAATCACTTGTCAGCCCCCAGCCCCCTCCCCCCACTGACAGCAGGAAGAAGTACATTAAGAGAATTACTTCTCCATAAGTAAGGTAACATCTGCCTCAAAGCTGGGATACAATGGAGTCTGGACCATCTCCTCAGCAAGATCTGTTCATGTGGAATATAAGAGGCATACAGCTTTGCCTGAAGGCTCTTTGAGAATTTGGAATGCATAATTTGGTAGAAATTATAATAAAGCAAGCATCGTTTGGCACACCAGTAACCTGCATTAAGTAAAGACTTCTGAGTACAAAATTCGTACACACAATTTCCATTCTGTTTTTTTTTTCTCCTTTTAACTCCATGAATCATGATGATAAAAAACCCTTAAAGGCAGGGGTTATTCCATCCACACATTTAAATAATGATTTTCTGGATTTCCTTTTGGAACTTGGTGTAAAAGCAAAACAATACTTTCTAATTAGGAAGAGTCACCCTTTCCTCACAGCCCAGAGACACATGGTACATATTCTCATTACCAATCTCACATTACTAAGCATTTTTTATGGACCAACTTTGAGGGTATAATGAATGGAAACAATCTGACCATGTTAATCCAGTAGATTAAAACCAATGGTAACCAATTTAGTTCCCAAACTAACTTAACAAAATTTGTACACTATCAACAAATGTTGTACACTATGTACACTATATGTCTGAAAAAAAAGTAGGTCCTGGATAAATAAGAAATGAAAAATAATAAGAATGTCAATAGCATTTTATTGATATTTGAGACAGAACGTTCACTAATAAGACAGATAAATCAGTAAAAATGAAGAGCTCTATATTAGGACTTTGGATTCACAGTAAATTCGTCAACTTATCTAAATTTCTGTCTTCAAGATATTTGGTGAACTCATAAGACTTTAACTTGTAAAATGTCTTACAAGTTAAAAAGTACTTTACATCTACTCATTTTCTGTGATATTTTATTCTTATGACAACCCAGGGAGGAAGGTAAGGCAGATGTCATTACCTTAACTTTTAAAAGGAAATAGAGATGTCCTATTTTGTTAAGCACTGCAGATTATTCTGATGCAGGAGCTCACGATGGACCTTTAATTGTGCACTATACTCTGAGCTTCTAAATGTAATGAGAATGTGTCTTAGTCATCTTTCAATCTCTAGGTTTTCACTTGAAGCTTGGTACTTGGTATTCAGTAGTTTGGGTTAAACCAGTTAATGTACCTAGACACAGTGATACCTTGTAAGCACAATTGATCTTTTTCATAAATAGGTTATGTCCTCACAAATGACATATGTTCTAAGGTCCATCACATGCATTAACTCTAACCCTTTCCAGAAAATAAGTTTGAGGTTATAAGCCTTTTACAATCTTCCTTCAACCCCAGGGTGAAATAATCCATTAATAAACAAATGTGAGGCGAATAATAAAAGTGGGGTGAAATAAATTGAGTTTATTTAAGCATGTTTCTTGGCTGTCAGTCTGAGAATTTTGGCAACTGGTGAACTAGGGTGTAAAGTTGATTTTCTGACTCATGATTGATTTCTGTTAAATCCAGGACATGACAGAGAAAGAAGGAATTTATAAAATTTTCAGGGGAAAAAATCCTGAAAAGCCTTCTCACTTGCTAAAAATATCAAGTGGGGAATGCAAAAGTACAAATTAACGTTGACCATCTGAGGCAGGGAAGGAGTAAATTAGCAAATCTTGAAATAATCATATAAACTGGAATTGCCACTCTGTTAGCCAGCCTGATAATTGGGCTGCAATGAATCCCTGGTTTGTACCACTTCATCATGGCAGCCCCTCCACCTTCTGGTCCAATTTTGGTTGGTCTAGCGTAGGATAATACCTTTCATTTACTGCAGCTCACAGTTTACAGAAGTTGCTCACATTCCATTTACTCAACTGACCCCAAAATAACCATCTGAAGCAAGCTGGAAAGGGAACATCGCCTTCATTTTATAAAAAGAAGAAAAGAAGCTCAGAAAGATCAAGTTGACTTCCCCAAGGTCACCTGGAAAGGCAGTGGTTGAACTGATACCACAACAGTGGTTTTCTAAGATCTTGCTATACCATGACACGCTCCAATGTTTCTTTTCACCTAAGGATGATAACCAGAGCCCTTCTCCTAAACCACAAACGATGACTAGAATAAGAAATTAGGGCACAGAATCAGTCAGTTTAGATTCAGGCTTGTGCCTGACTCAAATTAAAATTTTGTTTAGCAATAGAGACATAACTAAACCCCTAGCTAGACACTAGATGATTTTCGGCCCTTGGGCTGTGTCTCCCTCCAAGTAAGTTGTGTCTTTTTCTCCCTTGAAATGTGCTGGCCATCTTTAAACATGTAGCAACAACAACTTCAACTAGACGCTAAATTAAATGCAAAAATTTTGGAATTTGGAATTTGGTATTCCCCTCGCACTGCATATCTAATTTCACACCCTTACTATACTTCTTTTACCTACAATTTGACTTCCCCTTGTATCTTATCTTTGTTGTTGTTTTGTTGTTGTTTATCCACTTAACGTTTTACTTGTATACCATCAATTAAATATTTTCTCTTCAGAAAGGTATAGTGTACACATGTGAGATATGTTGTAATTCATAAACACACAAGAAATATATTTACATTTTAAAATGAGGACAAAGTATGGAAATATGAGTGATATTTATAGGTTTACCTTGTAGTTTCTCTATTTAAAAAGTTGAAAATATAATTTATTTATTGTTCTGTTTTCTCCTTCTTCCTATCTTACTTGCTTTAGGCATATTGTATATATCTCAGTTTTTTTAAAGATTGGCCCTGAGCTAACATCTCTTGCCCATCTGCTTCTTCCTATTTTTCTTCTTCTTCTCCCCAAAGCCCCCTAGTACATAGCTGTATATTCTAGCTGTGAGTGCCTCTGGTTGTGCTTTGTGGGATGCCACCTCAGTGTGGCCGGATGAGCTGTGCCATGTCTGTGCCAGGGATCAGAATTGGCAAAACCCTGGGCTGCTGAAGTGGTGTGCGTAAACTTGACCACTCGGCCATGGGGTCCGCCCTCTCAGTTTGTTTTTGAATACCAAAGATCACATGAACATTTTTGTTTATTGCTGTCCATAGTTTGTGTGTTGTGTCACAAAAGCTCTGAGAGAGTAACAGAGTGAATTTCTCTTGAAATTCATCACTACCTTGGCTTGAAATACAGTTTGGGATTCAATTATTCAACTCCCTAGGCTGTTGTTTAATCTCTTAAATATTCCATTACCACAGGAAGACACCAAAAACAGATGACCACAAAATTCGTCATTTCAAAATGTCCAAGACCCCACACTGAAATCTTTCTTCAAAGACTGTAATGTGTTAAGAACGATATTATAACATTGGGCACCCCACTGCAGGTAGAGGCTGCTGAGAACATTAGGTTATCACCTAAAAATTCATTTAAAAAATTATATTCACCATGGATAAATTTGCTATACTATTCATGCCAGTATGTGACATTTTATTTATTTATTTATTTTTATTTTTGTTTTTTGGAAGATTAACCCTGAGCTAACTTCTGCCAATCCTCCTCTGTTTGCTGAGGAAGACTGGTCCTGAGCTAACATCCATGCCCATTTTCCTCTACTTTGTACGTGGGATGCCTACCACAGCATGGCTTTTGCCAAGTGGTGCCATGTTCACACCAGGGATCCGAACTGGTGAACCCCGGCCACCAAATCAGAATGTGGGAACTTAACCATTGTAGCACTGGGTCAGGCCCTGTCTATTATTTTTAATGTAAATGAAATATAAATATATCGCTTTATGTCATGTATGCATGCATGCATATATATTGTCTGAGACACCAAGAATTTATAGAGAATGAATTTTCTAATAACTTTGAGAGATGCGACCTTAGAATTCATGTTATTTATAGAAATGCATAAACTGTGATTTATAAGGTATCTTCTTGTTACAAATTTTAACTGAGTTTGGTTTAAACCTTACATAAGGGAATTTAGTTATTAGAGTGTCATTTGTCTTCCTGTCTTTACAGTGAGTTTTATGGAAAGTCTTACAATGTTGAATCAGAGAACAGAGATATTCCAATGGGATGAGTTTGCTCCCTGAGCAGGATTGAGGTCAATGATTCTTTCTGCTTTATTGTGAACAGTATTAGTGAAAAGCTACAGAGAACTTCAAATTCTGATAGTAACAACTACAGTGTCACTTAAAATAGCATATTGGATTATCTGGGACCTCAAATCATGACATCTGATCTTGAGAACAATCAAAATTTTCAATATGACAATTTAACTAAAATATGTGGTACTCATAATTGTTTATATACATTCTACTAAATTAAAAATGAACTCTGATCAATTCTGTATTTAACTTAATACCACTTTTCTGTTAGAGAAAACAAGAGAAACAACAGGAAGGTATATTCACAACACTTGCAAATCTCATCCCCAGAAATACCCTTTTTATTGCTTTTAACCATCACATGCAAGTGATATTACAAAGAATTTTTCTCTCTAGATAAGATCCTGGTAAATAGTGAATCAATTTGTTTGCCTTACAGTTGATTTTAAGGATCATCAGACTTTACAGGAGCACAATATTTTTTGCATATGTTACCTGCTAATTTAGCTGCATTTCAAACAAAAAGAAATCAAAATGTAAATATCTCTTTGCAGATTCCCATTTTTATCTCATGTATAACAGCTGCAAAACATTCATTCTATTTTACTTTTATTTTCAAGATTGTTATCTAGTGGAGGTAAAGCCTAAATAGTATCAGATACTGTAAAAATAGCTTGTATATATTCAGTATAATGATTTTCAAACATATTGTGAGTAAATAAAGAAAAATAATGTTTTTCTCCCATCCTGCATTTTTATGGCCATCTTCTCGGGAGCTGGTATGAAATCTACTCTTTTGCAATAGTTTCTATCCCCTCCTCCCACCCAGTGTATTTCCTGGCTATCTGATCTAAGTTGCTTATATGATTGATCAGGCTGCTCTAGTATTTAGAAAATCTGATTTACTTGCAAAAGATATTTATAAACCTGTTTTGTATAAGACACAGGGATATTGTGCACTACACAATTTCATCACTATGTAACTGAATGAAGAAGAAATCGTCCTCTAGCTAGTTCGAAAATCGTCAACTGCAATTTCCTAGTGGTGTCTCACATTTTAATTGACCCAGTGAGACTAATGCTGTGGTTTATTTAAGATTAGAAAAGAGCTTTCTGGACAAATATGAAGTTAGTACTTTATCTGAGGTACTCATGTGAAGCAAAATTCATTAAGGGTCTTCTCTGATTATGTGGGTCTGTGCAGATCTCAACAGAAATGTATACTTGGTTGGAAGGCCAGGTCATCTCTGATCTTGGGGAGAACAAAACAACTAAAAGAAAGTAAAACAAAACAAAAACACATAAATGCCCTGATGGATAGAATCCCCTAGGAACCCATTTGACCTTTATCAAGCCATATGACCTTTGAAGTATTTCATCTAAGGGATATCTCTTAACCACTCAAGACTTTTTGTTCCAGAAAATGATAAGGAAGTTGAGGACTCTTTATGTTCATTAGCTTTACATTTTCATTGTCTGTCTCCAAGCTTACCTAAGTAAAATTTGGGGGAAAAAACTGAAAAGAAAGATGTTTTGGTAGATAATTTTAGTATTTCCAATGTTAATGCTAGAATCTCAATCAACTTGCATCCTTGAGGGACTGACATGTACAGACTCACTTTTCTGACTTGCATTTGATACACAGTGAAAGAAAAAATTTAAACTCTTATTGTTTTAAACTCTTGTTGCTTTAAGGCTTTTGAGGTTACTTGTTACTGCATCATAACTTAGGCATCATTACTGAAAAAGTAGTTTACCAGGCAGGATGAAGAAGAGGGAACTTGAATTGAATCCATGGGAAATGAAAAGATAATACAGGGTAAGAAAATATTTTGCAAATAAAATTAAAGAGGTTTAAGCCATTTTAAAAGACAAAGACAAATCGTTTTTTAAAAGTATCCTACATGAAAATCTTTTTCTTTTTTACTATAAAAAGAAACAATATACTACATATATTTTACATATAAATGATAAAATGAAAAATTGACAGAATATAATATAATAAGGTGTAAAGTTGTTTGCTAAATTGGGTTTTCCATGGTGTATTCTTACAAATTTAATTTCTTTTATTTCAAAGAGGCCAGACAGTCCTTGAGCCTTCTTGAGATGTTTGAGTTGTGGGAATCTCTGTTATTGGATGGAGTTAACCAACCTCAATGTCCAAATTTGAACCAGAAATGTTCACTGGTGATAAAAAAGATAATAAGATTATACAGCTTCAGTGAGTGGTTTTAATTAAAATCCAAGATTCCACACAAGCGCTCAACATTGTCAAGCAATCTTATCTCCTTTTTCCAAAAGGACTGTTTTCACACACTTTAATACCATCTATTTCATATCTTCTCTTTCTTCAACCTTCCAACAGCTTTTTTTTCTTTTACATTTTTTTTCCTGCTTTATCTCCCCAAACCTTCCCCGTACATAGTTGCATATCTTAGTTGCAGGTCCCTCTAGTTGTGGCATGTGGGATGCCACCTCAACATGGGCTGACGAGCTGTGTCATGTCCACACCCAGGATCTGAACCGGCGAAACCCTGGGCCGCCGCAGAGGAGCACACGAACTTAATCACTTGGCCACTGGGCCGGCCCCCCTACAGCTACTTTTAATGTGTACTCTCAGTTTAGATTATAGTTTTCAACTTTTTAAGACAATTGAAGCCATCAATTAGAGAACACTTTTATTTCCTTACAACCAAATCTAGTAACCTAGGCACTCCAATTTCTTCATCTTCTTATTACAACAAAACAAAGGTACTCCTGATAATGAAGCCCAAGCCCTCCATACATGCATTGGATTCCATTCTCCTTGCTTTCTCAAGGTCTCTGCTCTCCTGGGATTTCTCTCTGTCTCCTCCACCATCAGTTGTCCTATTTTGCATGTCCCTCCTTGTCTAGTTTCTTCTCTCCCTCCTTCCATTTTCTTTCGTTCTCTTCCTCCCTCTCACTTAAAACATTACAAATAATGTACAAACATTCTCTAGACCTAATGGTAAATAATAGTTAATTGTGTCACCATTCAATCAGTTACTAAAGACAAAAACCTCTTAGTCATCTTTAAATACTCCACTTCTCTGACTCTTTATATCCTATTTGTTGTCAAGTTATTGCATTTCTACCTCCAAAATCTATCTCAAACCTATGCACTTCTCTTCATTCTCACACCATCTTTTGCCCAGACAAAAGCCATAAACACTAAACAGTTGACTGGTCTCTAAGCGTCTACATCTGCCCTATTAGCAATAATGATTTTAAATTCTACAACGACAAACATAAGAACATATTACTCGAAGCTTTGTACCACAGCTGTATTTGAATATGCAGGGCCTCTTCGCCTTGCTTTTTTCAGTCCACTAAGTTCTGGCTATCCAACACTAATGGAGACAGTTTAACATGCCAGATATTTCCCACCAGAGTTCCTTTGCACATATGGTTCTTTCTCAGTAAAACAGTACCCTCCTCTCCCTCCATCTCTCACATGGCTAGTCTTTCTCAACTTAAATATATGATTTATCAAGAACCTCTTCTTCCAGTTTAAGCTCATCTTCTCATTATTACATATTATTTAATTTTCTTTATCACAATGTATCTCTCTGCCTCATCACTCTCTATTCATTCATCCATTCAACTATCTATATATTCACTTTTTTATTATCTTTCCCTTCACTACATTAAAATGTCCCCAAAAGGCAGGAACTGTGCCTTTTCATTTAGTATTCTATACCCACACCTACTATGTTGCCTGGCATGTAGGTATTTCCTAAGGGTGTGTTGAAATAAATAACCCTAAAAAATATGTCCCTTGACCCGGGAATAGGATACCGGACTTAAATCAGAAAGCCTAGTTATAGACCTCGCCGTTACTTATGATGGGACTTCTAACATACAAATAGGTCTGGTTAAAATTTTCTAAGAACATTTTGAGGCTTCAGATAGAAGGTAGTGAATAACACTAGGACTTGCTATTGGGTAGGGCTGGAACAAGTAGGGACTGACATTTGTTACCACACCCAAAATCAACCTTTAGAGATATTCAGCACTTAGTAATAATCTCAGGTGTATTATAAGATAATCTGATGAGAACTTTTTTATGTCTCTGCCCGGAAATTTATTTTTACATCAGCTAAATTAAGTTTATTTTGAACTGCGGGTTTCTGGGTTATATTGGCAGCAGAGTGTGGAGGAAGCATCTCAGAATCAGAATACCTTGATTTGAATACTGATGCTTTCATTTTAACCACGAGGCCTATGAAAGTTATTTCTTACTGGAAATAACATCCAAAATCTTATCAACCCAAAAGTACTTCATAGAGTTTTTGAGATAATCAAATCAGAGAATATATATTATGTTCTAAGCCATGGAAAGCAAATGTAACAGGTAATTATTTCTATTATTTTTCTCATCAGGATAGAGATGAGTATCTCTATTTTCTTGTGGAAAGCTTATCAGGGTTTAATTTCCAAACTGGAAAAGCAGATTTTTACCAAGGTATCTAGGTCAGAGCTTAGCAAATTGTAGTCCTTATTTACTTATAAATCCCATCCTTATTCTCGCATTTAACAAATTCTTTTTGAGAATCTACCATATGCCAAGAAATGAGTGAAGCACAATTATACAATGTGAATAGAGTGGGCAGATGCCCACCCTAATGGAGTCTAGAAATATCTACAGGGAAGAGAAAGATTAAATATATAAAATCACCTATAAACAATTATTTATAAATATTTTAAGTTGTATGAAGGAAAATAATAAGGTATTATAAATGATAAAAATTTACAGTGAGTAAAGGAAGAGATTTCAGAGTCTATTTTGTGATATTAATAATAAAAATGTAATCAAATAATATTATTGTTCAGTCAAATGTTCTGCCGAAATGAGGAAACCAACATATCATAGAGTTTTTTAATAAATGTGGATATTACTATATAGAACAACTCTTACCTTTTAGAATAATCATGTAATATATATAATTTTTCATTTAGTCATATTAATTAAAACATTTTAGGTCATTTATTCTGTATAATTTAAATGCACTTACAAAAGTTTTATGACACAATGGTACTGAATATTAATATTGTGAAATATTTTATGAATGAGAAAAAAAATTGGCAACAACACTAATCCATGACAAAAGTGCAAAGCATCTAAAAAAACTCATGTTAAAAATTGTGAGTAACAAAGATTAGTAATGAGTACATAAAACTTTATGCAGTTTTCTTTTCTTCCCAAAGTTTAGGATGGATTTGTGAAACTGAATGCCATTGTAAATCACTGCATTTATCAATGAACTGTCATATGCAAGTGTATATAAATAAATCCTTTTTTTTTCTTGGAGCCTTCCCACACACATCTGTTTCTTTCTACAGATATTCTTTAAGGTGATGAATGATTTAATTTGCATGTCAATCAGAGTAAAATCTAGTGAGAACTTACATACATGTAATTTCTATCGGTAATAATTTTGGTTAAAATGTTCTAGTGAAAGGATATTTAATTGTGTAAAGACTAACAGGAGCAAAATGGAAAGGAAGGTCTGATTAAAATCTACTTGGTAAGGTGAAAATTATGAATACTCATAGTTTAAGCCTCCAAAAAGTGAGAACAAACCTGCAGGAGATAGAAAATATCCTTCTTAGCTACCAAACACTGACACGTGGATCCATTTTCTTCTCTGTGGGTGGGGATTGCTATGGCTGCTTCAAGAATCCCAAACATTTCATGATGTATGAGCAATAGGCGATGAATTTAAGCATGGACTTCACATTCTAGCCCGAAGATCATTTTTCTGTTAATGATATTGAGTACTAACAGAAATCTGAAAGCACATTGTTGTCTGATATAAAATAAATTGATGCTGAAACACTGAGTCAGCCAGTTTGGTTGGTGTCCAATGACAACGGATAGTTTCAGATGCGTAAAGTCATAACCAACTGGTTTCATTGCCTTCTGTTTGAAAAGGTGCCCACTCCATTTGATACTAATCAAAGTGGTATAAACTTTGCACTTATTTGGCTCAAATTGCAACATTTAAAAATCCTTTCAAAACACTGACACAATGAATAAGTATTTAGAAGTGTGCTCTCCTATATTGTATAGAAAAAAATGACTTTTAATGCATTTTGAAGTTTCTCCCACCATTCTCCCTTTCACTTATGCTTTTTGCTTGCTTATTTAGTTGTTCTTGGTGTTGGCAGAGAAAGATGTGAACTTTATACAATCAAAGAGCACTATCTGATATGGCAGCCACTATTCATATGTGGCTATTTAAATTTAAATTTATGAAAATAAAATAAAATTTAAAAATCAGTTTTTCAGTTGCACCAGCAATATTTCAAGTGCTTGAAAGCTACAATAGAACATTTCCACCATCATAAAAAGTTTTATAGGACTCTGCTGTTCTAAAAGGCTAACCATAAAATTGAGAAATATGTAATAAAAGTATATTCCGTAGTACTTATAGCCCTAAATCCTGCTTGAGTGACTCTGCTATCGGAAGTCCTCTGAACAAATCTTGCCACTCCATTCTCATTCTAGAACAGAATTTCAGAAGAGGCTTCTAAAAATGAAATGACCTAGATCCAGCCAAGATGACTCTCTAGTTTTTCAGAAGTTTTAAAATTGTCCCAAGTCTTGCAACACTTTGCCGCCTTACTAAGGGACGAACATGCTATGAAGGCTGTGAAGTAGTAGGAGGTGACTAAAGTGGTCTAGGTTGATGGGAGAGTGAGAAGATGATGGTGGGAATCTTATGCTTTGAATCAATCTTTCTGTTTATTTTTTGCCACTTCACTGTTGAATTGCTAAAAACTTTCCTGGAAAAGACCCAGCTTACTTACGAACATTGTAGGGAAATCAATCTACTTGAAGCTTTCATTTCTTATCTTTTACAGTCATGATGCAAAACATCAAGCTAACTATATGTATTATGACTTTAGAGGATTTCTGTCACTGGTCTACTTTGCAGTTACCTTAAGTCTTGTACCTAATTCATAGCAACTCCTTCTGTAACTGCATCACCTTTCCACAACTGCTTGTTATTTTGAATATAATTTTTAATTTGATCTAACTTTGAATGTTTCATATTTGGCATGATATAAGAACGCTAAAATTAGTGAAACAGAAATCTGATGAATGTCAACCAGTTGTTTAGGGATTCAAGCAAATTATAAGAGTCATTCATCATGCTTGGGAAAATCAGATTTCAGGTTAAATGAGGAGAATGATATATTTCTAATCACTCACAGTCCATGAACTGAAAAGAAAAACAGTCATAAAATCATTGCTACGTTCTCTTGCAGCTGATGGTGTGCAAGGAACAATAATTGTAGGTAGTCTATGGTAAGGCTCTTTTCTAGGGGTTTTGAATTCTAAATGAAATGCCATCCTTCTCTTAATTGGAAAAAAGCCATAAAGCAAATCTTATCATGTCATCATACTCCTGTTCTTTTGATGCTTCAGGATTCATACACACCAAAAATCTGGATTTAAACAAAAAAAACCCCTACTACAACATGAAACTTTTATTCCATGAGTTCAAAATTTCATTGAAAACAATACTTAAAGGTCCCCAAACTTTTTTCAACCTCAAAGCTCAAAACCATTTACATTTAAATATTTGGGAATATTCTACCCCTGTCTGTGTGACTTATTGAGGATATTAATATTATGGTTTGGTCACATCAGCCTAGTTGATAGTTTTGAGTTGTATAACTTCACTTCTCCCTTTACATACCATCTTGGTTTCAAATCTACCTTTTGGTCTCAAGCTCGTGATTGACCCAAAGTCACTTGCATTGGTCACTTGACTTTACCTCCTTTTGGTGGCTTTGGATAATCACGTTGCCTAACTATTCCCCCAATCCCTTGGTACCTGGCCTTGCATTACTTTGCCTGGCTGACACCACCTGCACCAGTCTCATCCCTACCATCCTTGCAGGGGGAAATTGGTTGATTGACAAGTACAGGTCAAACTGATACTATTATGATTCCAAAATACCAGAATTAACTATGTTTGCTCACACAAATGTTTGCTATATTTTGGAAACTTTTATGTATTTCAAGTATTCCATAACATAAAATGTGGTACAATATTAACCCTTATCTTTACAGATATGAACCACAATATCTTCTCTAGTTCTTTTTCTGGAACATTGATCACCTTCAAGAGAGTTGCATTTATTCATTAACACTGTATAGTCAGTGGGAGATGAATTTTTCTTCCAACTAGAGAAAGCAGATGTGTGTAAAAAGAGCCTGACATCTACAATTAACCTCTAAATATGTATGTTTGTAGTATTCAGATTTTCGGGGCTTCATATTCATTCAGAGGGGAATATGATATTAAAATATGAAGGGAAATAATGTAAGAATTTACACTAGATTATGGGTTTTTCTCCTAGTGGACAAGATCAATGTCATTTTCATCTTAGTATTTCAAGTGTTTAGCATAGTATCTATCTCAGGGGAAGCCTAATGTCTTAGAGAATAATGAATGAATTTACTTTACTTATACCATACCACTACTTTGCCACTTTCCTTTTAATTTCCTTTGTGTAATCTGGCCACACAAAATAATTAGTGTAGGTTTTTACTGTTTGGAGACAAAGGGTAGAAATATGTGTAGAGCTAGCAACTCAATTTAGTTAGAATGATTTCATTGATGAGAATTAATGTCAACAATGTAATGGCTCTGAGGACACTGGTTCCTCATACATTTATTAGGTTCCATTCTTTGCACCTCTCCAGTTTATTAAACGTGAGTTTCAAGATTTTGCTGAAAATTAAAAATGCGTGAAATCCCTAAGGAACACATGGAAGCTAGAAATGTAATTAGCACTGTATTTTAACAAAATTTGAGACTGTTCTTCCCTGAGATACTGTGGAATACGAGCTGCAGATGTGTTTACTCTGGCAAAAGACTCAAGACCAACACAACTCGCATAAACAGAGAGCAAAAGAGTCATTTCTACCTTAAAATGCCATATTCCATATCTCACGTTACTTTATAAATGAGTATTTCAGTGCACTACTGCAGTGTTTACAGAGTTGTTTTAAGTGATACAGATAAAAATGTACCCAAAGCATTTCCTAAGAGCAGTTATCTGAAAATCGCTTGCAGTAAAGACAGCCGGTGAAGAAACAAATTCATCAGGATACAGTGACTGATACTGCAAAGAAGGCATCGGGCCAGCGCAGCTTCTATTTGCCTACCTCCCCGGTTAACACCATCCAACAGGACATGAAAAGTAACACACCAGAGCCATTGATGTCCCTTGGGGAATCTGGATAGGTTAAAAACACAATGTCTTCACACACATGATTTCATGCAATTCAAGTTATGAAAGAGGTTTTTCCCTTTTGTTTTATTTTATAAGAGGATTTTAGCATATTAAACTATGGCACAATCATATAGTTTTAACACGAAAAACAATGGGATCTTCAATCAGTCTATGTGGGGAAAGAATATATTTGTCAACATTTATGACTTTAACATTAAGGAAAGTGTCCATAATTCAAATAAATAAATAAATTGGATAAATTAGTGTAGGGTGTAGTCAGGACTCAGCAAAACTGAAGAGGTATCCACCACTGAAAGGCAAGCAGCCAGTTTCTCTACTCAGCTCCACCTGAGTTGTTGTCATGACGAAAGCAAGGCCAGTGCTATCAGGTCTTTCCTATTGCAAGAGAATCCAGAAATCAGAATTTTAGTTTAAAATCTTCTAACTCTTCAATTCCTGCCTTTTTCTTCTATTTATAAATGTTTCAGGCAAAACAAATACAGCTGCCAGTCGTATTTAGCTACAGGCTGCCAATTTATCACCTCTGTTCCAGCCAATCAGTTAGGTCCATTTGCAAGGTAGTGTACTTGGATCTGTCCATGTAAATCTCCCTGGGTCACAGTGCAGCAAGAGAAGTCTTTTTGTCTGGACACGTAGTTAAAGGATGCACTTTCTGAATTCTGATATAGTATAATCATATTTATCTTATGTAAGTATTATTTAACATAAAAGAACTAATAATATTAGTCATCTTTCACTCTATAAGTATTTACCACTAGTATTGTAATACGACTATGTTAACATTTAAAATGGAAATAATGGAGTTTTCGGTCTAGAAGAAATACTATTATTATGCAACAGCCAATTAGCTGACCGATTTTATTATTTAACAGACGGTAGAAAAGTAAGCTGTAAACATATGTGTTTTCAAAACGAATTACTCAGCTGTTGTGTGTCACGCATCCCCTATTTCACCTCATCTCCGTTTGAAGAAAACGCAACCTGTGTAAACAAACTATTACCAGAATTTATTATTAGGAAGCCAATATGTGACCAAATCTGTCAAGGTTATTCTTATTTTTCAGGTCCCCTCAATGTCCTTTTGATCATAACCACTGGTCCTGCTTCAAATGATGCAACACTGGGCACAGGGTCTTTCTCTTGTTGCTAACACTGCAGCTGGCTTTGATACAGAATTGACTGAACAAACTGGTCCAATCGTGGTTAAGGCTCTTTGCTATAACAAGGTGGCTTACAAAAATTTTTCCAATGGAAAATATTAGGACATTCAAAGGAAAACTGCTGGTTGCAACTATTACTTCTTAAAGATGTATTGCTTACTTTCCCTCTGCCTACCATGGCTTCCCCCTCTTTCCTGTCAGGCAAACTCCTATTGACCTTTCAAGTTAGTGATGGTCTCCAATGCAAAGCCTTTCTTAACTCCCAGGGAACTAGCCCCTTCCTCCTCAGTAAGCCCACAATGCTATGTATGCATGTACGTATGCATAATGCATAACTTCTATTTTTCTCCCACTGGTTTCATCTGGGCCTTGAAAGTTTTATATATTATAAGGTTCCCCAGCATTTATAACATCTGGCACATTGGAGTGACTAATAGGTGTTAAATGAAGGAATGATTGAATAAATAACAGCTACAACAGAAGCCCTTTATTAACAAACTTTTAAAATTCATCAATTTATTTTCCACTGTATTTTGAAACGTGGATTCTGGAATAAATTGCCAAGTAAAAAGGATGACATGGAAATGGAGCTAATATATAATACAGAAACATAAGTATAAATGAGTGTGTGGGGCTGTATCCCCCTACATCGACAGTTGAGATGGTAAGCAATATAAGAGCAAAAATAGGACTACTTCTATTTCTTTAAAAGGCAAATATCTCAACTTCAAAAGATATTTACTGAGCACCTCTAATGTGCCATGCACTTTAGTGCGTACTGGGGAGAGGAGGAGAAAAGTACTGTTAAAAGCAAGAAAATAAATAAATAAAAGGAAGATTTACAGGACATAGCAAGAAAGACAGAACCCTTGGAATATACAGTCTCTTTGCATCCAATAGCATTAGCTAATGAGAAAGAGATTGAGAACTGTGAGTGTCATTCTGTGATTACTTTACTTAGAGATTATGCAGAATCTACATCCACATGTTAAAACCTAACACACTTAAAACAGCACACACACAAGTCAGTCGAAAAGCTTTTGCTATCTACTTTCAAGACCCACAGGACAAGCAGAGAAAGTAGATGAAACACAACTAACTACAGCTGTTTGGGGGAAGGGATCCCGGTTTAAACTAGGATTAAGGTGGAAATGGAGAGTAAACATTTCTTTATATATTAACGTTATATTCACTGTCCTTTCATTTTCATCTGACTTTCGAACGGTTGTTTCAGGCAAACTATCCACTTAGAAAAAATGATCCATCAAAGAATAGATTGTAAATACCAAATTTCTAATATAGGCTCCCTTTCCTAAAAGAGATGTTAAGTCAATAGTTGGATACTGGCTTAAATCGGTGCTACTGGATAAGTCATTTTGGAGTAAAAAGCTCTGATAAAGTAAAATATAAGACGTCTGTTTTGAGGCTAATATGAAAGCTATATGGAATTCCTTAAAAGCAATATATGCACTTGAAAATTATCTCTTTATTTTGTTGACATATTTTTTCTACTTAGCCTATTTTATATCAAGTGATGAGAATGCTTATCTTTTTCTAATTAGGATAAATTAAAAACTTCAGTAACTGAGATGATCATGAAAAATAATGTAAGCCTGGAAGAAAATAAACATTCTATGGAACATACAGAAGTTTACATTGTGGTGTTCTGTGCTCAATGTATTATTTTAAATTTAATCTAAAATTAATTAGACTGAATTTCCATTTATACAGTCAGTAACATCAGGAATATTTAATGAATATCTTACACTGCTTGGCACTTTATTTAAATTGACAATAACTGGATTTGCTCAACTTTTCATAGCTGAGAGGAAAGTTACTGCAACCATTCATATGTGAGTGTAACTTTGTGCAGTTATCAGAGGAAGCAAACGCCTTATTTTGCAGAGGAGGAAACGAAGCCTTGGAAATACCAAGGAAAATGCCCATAGTGATATGGTTCAATCCAATTAAGTTTTTTGATATATTTTTTTGTGTACGATACTGTTCTAGGCAACAAAACGAATAATAGTGTTCTTTTGCAACCATAAATTCATTTGTTCATCATCCATTCAAGAAACATCACATATGTGTTTGACTCTGCACTAGTGCTGGAAATACAAAGGTGAATAAGAACATTTTCAAGGAGTTCGTGGTCTACAGGTAGAGATAGACACATGAAGTGAAAAATCCAATAAAATATGGCACTTGCTAAGATAAAATAATCACAGTGTGCTTTGGGGAATACAGACACTTACCCAACATAGTCATTCAGAGAAGAGTTTTTGTGGGTGATGACATCTTAACTAAGTTTTGAAGGCAGTATGAAGGTGAAGAAAAGAGAAAAGGACATTCAAGATAAAAGGTACAGAATGAGCAAGTTATGAGTGAGCAACAAAAATAGAACCCTCTTCTTTATCTAGCCAATTGTTCATTCAACCAAGATTTTTCGTAACAGTGACTGATCTAAGTGAATGAGACAGATAAGATGCTGCTCTCACAGAACCTCCCTGGTGGGAAACAGTAAGGACAATGTCCAGGAAAGAAGTGATGAGAGCCTGGACAAGAGAAGTGACAGCAGAAGTGGGAGATAGGGAATGAATCTGAAAAATATTTAGAAGGTAAAATTTATAGACCTCTTGACTGATTGGGTCTGTGGGACAAGGAAGAACAAGAAGTCTGAGTCACAGGTTTCTGGCTTGGAGAACTAGGTGGATATTTTACTATTAACTGAGATCTGGCATAAAAAAGATGCGGTCAATTTTTAACACCTCGAGTTTTTGCTGTGCCTCAAGAGGGTATGGACAGTAGGCAAAGGGATATATAATTCAGCTAGCAAGAGGGAGAACCATGGCTAAAATGCAGACCTTTGCACTATAGTCAATAGTCCTTCCATAATTTAAAATTATAGAGGGTATTCCTGAATGAAAGAGGATATCAGTGCAGAATGGAGAATGGTCAACTAATAATTAAAATTTCAAACAATGTAGTTATACACATGTGAGACGGTCTAGATTGATTAGAATATTTTAGTATTATTTCTAAAGGGGAAACTGATATACAACTCTACCAAAACCGAAAAGAAAACCATCTTGTGAAAACTGGAAATCAAAAATCCTGAAAATGTGCCCATCTGTACCTATGCAAACTTGATGCCATAAGTTGAACAAGTTTGAATAAGTTGCAGGGTAATTCTTTTTTTTTTTTTTTGAGGAAGATGAGCCCTGAGCTAACTACTGCCAGTCCTCCTCTTTTTCTGAGGAAGACTGGCCCTGAGCTAACATCCATGCCCATCTTCCTCTACTTTATATGTGGGACACCTAACACAGCATGGCATGCCAAGCGGTGCCGTGTCCACACCCGGGATCCGAACCGGTGAACCCAGGCCACTGAAGTGGAACGAGCGCTCTTAACTGCTGCGCCACCGGGCCGGCTCCTGCAGGGTAATTCTAAACAATTTTTCATACCCAATTAACAGGTACATTCCTCAATCGTCCCATCCATAATTCCCTTTTAGACTTTAAAAAGTCTATTTATTTTAATGTGTCTCAAAAATCTGTACTGTATTTTTCACCTATCTCCAGCTCACAGTTGACAATATTGATTAAATAAAATAATACAGTTCGGTACATTAAATGTTTTCAGGCCTGATCCAGTTTCCTTAGGGATACAAAGAAGGTTTAGGTTTCATAGTTTAAGAAAATTTCAAGACTGCTCTTTTTATCTTTCCCATATTCCCATTCAATCTGCTAACTGCGAGCAGGCGTTCTTCGCACTTTCATAGAGTGGGTATCAAGCAGGGTCCACTTTTATCCATGAGTTATTACAGAGGCAATATGCTCTGAAGTTCCAGAAAGCTCGTGTTTTTTCATGGGATACATACACACACACACACACACACACTTGGGGGCAACCCTGGAATTAATATTTCTCTTGAATTTACCCAATTCGCTGCTCTAAATCTGTGAAGGTTCTTTATTTTCTAGTTTGTGATGAACCGAGGGCCTGAGAATAGTGGAAGGGAAAGATGAGTCTAAGGAAATATTCAGCACATGAATCTATTTCTTCTTGGTATAAATAATCATTACTCATAGGTTATCTGATAGCATAAAATATTTCTTAAAGTTATCCTTTAAAAGACTATAGGTTAATTATAGACAAACTCTTATTATTTAAAATAAATATATCTTTATAGCAAAAATACTTTGAGGTATACAATATTAACCTATGAACCTATGTCTCAATTTTGGTAATTGTAAAATAGTCATTCTGTAAAGGTGATTTGAGAAAATAATAGTGATCAAGTTTTGAAAGTATAATTTTGAGTTAGAACTGATATAAAAAATAATATTGAGCTAAATGTAAAATTAACAAAGCTAGGAAATAGTTTAGCTATACCTAGAAGAATTTCTGTATGATTAAAGAGAGAGTGTGTCTAAAGTAAATGTAATAATACAGCTATTGAATAATGATCTAAACTCATGAGTCTTCACTTGTGATAGAAATAAGTTGATAAAAAGTGAAACTATGGATAAAGGGAATAAAATACAATTTCTAAATTAATTTAATTATTCAAAAACATTTAGAACATGTGAGAAAATAAGGCTCAGAAAGAACTCTTTATTCACATATTTTACTACAGAAGTTTGTTTCATGTTATTCCCAATTTTTTATACTTTCCATGCCTGCTTATATCTTAAAGCTAGTTTCACTAGTTGATTTTATTTTTAGATAATTATATTAGGTACTGTTGAATAATCTAACGTATTGAACATTATATTTTAACATTCCCAGTGATTAATAAATCAACATGTTATTCAAAAGCATTTATTCAAAGGTGTGTGTATGGCTAACTGATTAAAGCTATTCAAAGGTAATATTTTAGCTGTAAAAAAAACAGCAAGGGGAGCAGAGTTATTAAATCTCACACTCAGTTGGTTTAAAATCTATAGCCCCCATGGAAGAACGAGAAATTGTGGAAAGCAAACCAGACTCTGCAGTGTTTTTCTTAACATATTGCCTGCACCTGTATATAATTGCAATTTCCCAGAGCATTACTAAATAGGTCAAAGGTTGTAGAGTTACTTCACATAGAATAGCCCTTTAAACCCAGAATACTAGTGTCTTATTTTAACCATTCACTCAATCTGTGCCTAAAATTAGCAATGCAAGGAATGTTATCTGGCCCGTCATGGTCATGGCTTGTCTGGGACCCAGAGGCACGAAAGGAGTCTTGATCATGGGACTGTTCAGGGAAGCTGCGCAATAAAACAGGAAGCAGAGCCAAGGAGACATATCAAAGCCTGGATTTTTCCTTAGCTCTGCAGACGTTTAGTGAAATTCATCCTAAGGGAGAGGATACAGGAAATTGGGTAATATTTTGCAAAGACCATTACAGCCTCATGTCTCTCAATAACCTAACACATATAAGGCCTAGAATTCCAAGAAGTCAGATTATATAAACAATATATCGATTCTTTGAGAGAAATAGGTAAATATGTTTAAACTTCATTATTCATAATAGTTTACACTTAAGATATTAACATTTGGAAACATAACTTTATGAAATAAAAAATAATGAAAGATAGTCAAGGTGAAGGAAAAGATGAGAGTTAAGGGAAAAATATGCCAATTTCATTTGCATTATTTAGGGAAGAGTCTGGCAAAAGAATATACATATATTTTACATATTGTGTATATTTATACATATACAGCTATTTATAAATTTGTAAGTCATCAATACTTTAGCATAAAGCCAGTGCCCCGCAAAATATAAACAAGAGAATCAAGTACAAAAGCATTGGATCAATAAACATGCCCAAAGTAAATGTCCCTTATTTCCCAGTGACACTTTCTTCCAAACGTCCAATCATTTTCTCTACTTTATTCACATTTTGAAGGAACAGTTCATGGAGATACAGCTATACTCAATTCCACCAAAAGATGTTAATTCCCACCCCCACCCCCTGTATTAAATGCCACAAAGAAGCAGAGGAAAATCAGGTTTGACAGCAAAGGCTGGCAACTTATTTATACTCGTAGTAAACTCCCTTGGACTCCTAGGCACACCGGCTTCAATTATTCATCTGCATTCAAAATCGTAAACAGAATGGAAGTATGAGAAATGAGTGGATTTTAAACTCTTGAGGAGCACTTCCAAAATGCTGCCTGAGGAAGAAGTGTGAGATCACAAAATGAATATATATATAATGTGTACAGTGTAATCAGAATAATAATAATACCACAACCCATACCTAAACAGAAAATAATTAGAATTGATCTGCATTTTATAAACTCCAGATAAACACAAGGATTTCATTATATGGTGTATTATTTTCCAAATCCACATGACTTTTAAAGATGGGTATAAACCATTCTATACTCTGGTGTATAAAGTTCAAGCACAATGAACACAAAAGACATAAGTTACTTTTCCAAACATTTCTCTATCATTTTTTGCTTGCAAGTAGTGACATCTCTGTCCATATATGTCCTTTGGCATGCCAATTTTAGGGAGATTTCCAGAGCACAATGAGTCACTCAATCCTATAAAAAATTAGGATTATGACATCATGTAACAGAAAGACTAAATTCTTCAGTTTGTTGAAGAGGATATATAATAGACTAGCTCAACATCTGAATTAAATCACACACATAAAAATTTCTAGGTTTGGAAATATTGTGAACTCATGTAGTTTTGCTCTTCATTGCAGATATATCCTCCATCCTGTGTCTAGGACGCTGACAGTCAATCTGATAGCAGAACCAATCAATCTCTCTGCTTTGGCTATTGCCTGGGTAACAAGAATAGTTTGAGTCACAGATGGCACATGAAGCAAAGTCCCTAGTCATTCCCAGACATATGCAAACTCTGAAACTTTCCTTTACCTCTATCAATGTATATTCCTGTGTCCGTGAAGATATTGGAACATGCTATCACAAAGATATGGAAAGAACACACTAGTCATTTGCATTTCCATTCAATAGTATGTTTTACAGACTCTAGAGAAATGAGAAACACAATGACTAAATGGCACCCCCATCTTCCAGATGGTTCCTCTTCTTTAAATATTATCAGACTGATACCACCAAAATTTCATGTGAACATATCTTATTCCAATGTTTATGACCCATAATCCTGTTCATTTCCTTTCTTTACCTATTTCCGACTTCCCCAAACACCCTCCCTCACTGATTTTTTTCTGCCCTCCCTAGTTCATTGTATGTACTGAATTTCAAAAGAAATGGAAAGTAAATTATATACGTTAATATTTTATTTCGATATAAATGTTTCTATTTTGTTAACTTGGGGTAACTTTCAGGGGAATGACTCACATCTCTTTGCAGCTATTTTTGTCTCTTTTGTATGTAGTCATGTTTTATACATATTGTTGATTTAAATTGAATTCAGATGGACATAAAAGAGAACATTTTGGTCATTCAACATGAAACAAAGAAACACCAACTGTCTATCTGTGTGTGTGTATGTAAGATGATATAACTTAAATAGTAATTTTATAAGTTAGATTTAGCTAACTCTATATGAATTAATTTAATCTGTTTTTAAGATTTTTAAGTATTTTCTACTGAAAGTAAAAAAACCCATCTTCTTCAATTTTCAAACTTTGCACCTGATAATAATAGGAAAAAAATAACCACCATTTCCTTTTTCCCAGTGAAAGGTTTAAAAGTCCTGAAAGTGCATTCCCTTGATACTTGTAATTTACTATTATTATTCCACTTCTGAAACTAAGGAAATCCTTTTGAATGGTCTCAGTTTTTATTCTTTTCTGAATGACCCGCCTGGACTGGGTGTCATAATTCCTAACAGTAAGTTTAAAGACAATACTTCCAACTTGAAAGCATAAGCCACAGTTATAGTGACTAAAGAAAAAAAAAACACATTTTAACTCAACATTTAGCGTCCTTACTTCAGAATATTTCAAACTTATGATTTCTTTTGATGTGTACGCATTTCGCTGTGTGTTTGTGTTTTCCTAATTGCAAACTTGAGTACAGAGTTTGCCCAGTTGCAATCTTGGATAACAATCTGGAAATGTTTGAAATCAAGGAGGCCAGATGCAGAAACACTGTGGAACAATCAATCTTTCCTTACTTTCAAAACCTCTGTTATTGGACCAGCTTCCTTTAGTATTCTACAGCTGCCCAGTAAAATGACCTTCACCCTTCTGTTCCAATATATATTACTATTATTAACATTGGGTATTTTATTTCTCCTCACCTGTTATTGTCCTTTTCCATCCCCACATTTTTTTTTCCAATTTCTACTCATTTTAGATAGCACTTAAAGTGTGTAGAACCCAAATAAAAAGAATTTGTGTTATTCTCATTCATACAGTAGAACATTTATTACCAAAAGGAAATGCTTTATTAGTCTTTTTACCCATTGGGAAATGATACTAAATTTTCACAAGGACATTTGATACTATTGCAATCGAATAACAAACAACAAGTGCCTTTCTATGAAAAGCAAATTGGAACTCCCTGACTCTCGGTGTGTTTTGCTCCATATGTAAAAGACTATAAAGATTGAAGGAGGAAAGAGGAGTTAGAAATATCTACAATGTCTAATCTAAGTTCCTATGAAATTACTCCCCTGGAATGTAAATGCTTCCTATGGTAGAAGTGCAAAGATACATTAAAAAGGTCCTTCCTCATTAAAAGAATAACAAAAAACAAACATGCCACACCCTTTGGTAATAGCATCGTTTGTCTCAACTTTGAGACTATATCCTCAAGTAGATAAACTTCATTTTTCATGTTCTGGTCTAGAATTTAACGAAGGCCATAACAGCATTAAACCAGTAAAATAGCACACCACTAGCCAGAATTTGTGGGGGTGTGTGTGTGTATGTGTGTGTGTGTGCGTGTATGTAAGAGAGAGAGAGAGAGAGAGAGAGACAAAGGTTTGAAATCAGATTTGTCTTGAGTTTCTTCAGTGGAAGGTAACTTCAAACCAATGGCCGCCTCTTAATTTTCCTGTAGGTGAAATGTTTTACCACTTTCACTGTCTTACTTTTGACATTCAGGCACAGTCGTAGCTCCTCCCACCCAGGGAGATACAAGCTTGGATTTGATCTCGGTGTTATGCTGGTGCTGTAGATAATGCTCAACAGCTGAGCTGCCTGACTCAGTTCTGGTTAAAACAATACAAATTTTAGGGAGGGCAGAAGTAACATGCAAGGAATAATTATTATGACTATAGGGAGAAAATTTCCAGAATTATAGTTTATAGTTAATTTACAATTACTTACATCAGCTTGGACTTTTGTTTTATGATGTGTTAACAAAATAACATATTTTGTTAGGATGAAAATGCTTCCTATTACTAAAGGGCATCATAATAGGCCGTCTGTCATTTTCTCATAAGCTGAGATTTATTTTCCGCTAATGCCCAACAATGGGGAGAGATGCTGTTTGAATAGTTAAATGGTCTCTCTCAGGGCACGCATTCACAGCGGAACCAAAAGAATCTGTCACCAAAATTCTAATGGAATATTCAACCACAAAATTTTCTCCTTGTTCCCCTGTTCCACTTCAAACTATCTGCTTCTGTTATATTTGTGGTCTTCTAAGGACACAGATGTTGCTTCAAACCTAATATGCTTAAGTCTCTCTCTCCTATTTCCTTAAAATCAGATCTGTTCATCCCAGTAGTATTCTCTTAATATACAACCCAGTCTTTTCTCCTTAACCCATTTATTTCAGGGCCCTACATACTTATTCAGCCTTGAAGTCCTTCCATATTGCCCTCTAGACATCTTTCTCTACTATGTACCCACTTACACATATCCTCAAGCTTTCTCTAGAATGTTGTCTTAATCTTATCATTAACTAAAACCTGCTTCTATTCAAAGAACACCCAATCCTATAACCTTCTTAAAGGAGAGTGCTTAATTTTCTACATTCCTGAGTTCTTGGATAGGAAGCAGAGTCTACATTCTTTTTGTTCCATGCTTCTACTTCTAGAACAGTACCTTTCCACCTTTATGCAATGATATTTTTCTTTTCTGAGGCCCATCCTATCCTCCATGCTGTCATCTGATTCTCTCCTAGTCACTCCCTACATTAAAAAAAGATATTGAGCTATTCTATCTATTCTCTGTCATTATCCTGGGGGATTTCAATATCCAAGTAGAAAAGCTATCTATGACCCTGGCCTGTGAGTTCCAAAAAATATGAGCCTAAACTAAATTTGGACTTTGTCATCAGACATAATTCCATCTTACCTAAATTCTGTGACCTCAATATATTGGTTTGTGATTCCACACAGATTACTAATTTTGGCCACAATGAAAATCGAGCTCCTAACTGCTCAAAATTCTGTCAATTGCTTGGTTTCAAAATTTAACTAAACCACAACACTGCTTAGCAATCCTCTGAATTTTTCTCTTGTTGCTTCCTTTTCAGTTTCCCATGATAGAAATTTTCACTGTGCTGGCACCCTATGGGTAACTAATCATAGTATATGGGGACTTTCACAATATAACTCATATCATATTTTACCTCCTTCTCTATATCCCTCAGTGATATTTTCAAGCTCCATATTATTTCTTAAATATGCCAGACATTTTTCCCCTTTTCTGCCTGGTAACCCCTAAACTCATCTTCCAAGATCCACTTTAAGCTTATCCTTTTAATAATGTTTCCTATGACTCTCCCAAAGATTTGGTACTTCTTCAAAAAGTGTTATAACACTTATCAGATAGGGTAATTTCTCTAATTATATGCTTTCTCACACCCCCACCCCTCAGGATCCTCCAGTGGAGTGTAAGCCCTGAATGACAAGCGCTATGTTAATCACATTTATATCTTTAGTGTCTAGCATAGTGCCAGGCTTATTGTAGGTTGTAAATAAATTATTGCTACATAAGTGCTTGTGAATTCTGGTCACTTTTGGGTAGATTACCACAAACTTTTGGAAAGACTGCTATAGTTAAAATTAACTAGCGTCTCCATAATTATACATATTCCTGTGACAGCTCACTGCAAATGACAGTAAGTTTTCCACCTGGAATCAAGAAATCTAATCACATAGGCCAAACATTTGGAGGGAGGGCAAGACGGTTTTTCACCCTGCAAAGCTGATTTTGGGCAATTAAGAATAGTTGATTCTGAGTCCTTATTTTCTTAGATTCAGAACTATGTAAACAACATATTGTGATCTTTTAAACTGAAATTCAAAATTGTGATATACGAAAAGAGTTTAGGGGCTGGCCCTGTGGCCGAGTGGTTAAGTTCATGAGCTCTGCTGCAGTGGCCCAGGGTTTCGCTCGTTCGGATCCTGGGCGCGGACATGGCACAGCTCATCAAGCCATGTTGAGGTGGTGTCCCAGGTGCCACAACTAGAAGGACCCACAACTAAAATATACACGTATGTACTGGGGGGATTTGGGATGAAAAAGCAGAAAGAAAAAAAAAGAAAAAAAGAAGGTTGACAACAGTTGTTAGCTCAGGTGCCAATCTTAGAAAAAAAAAGAGTTTAGATAATTTGGGGATGAACATCGCTGTATATTCTGGTGCCTTGAAAAGTGCTTATAACACAAATAGTTCTTGAAAAGGAAGGTTGAATGAATTAATGAATGAATGGTCAGCAACATGCTTTAAAAACATCATTCCCTTCAAGTGTGTATAGCTCTTTTAATTTTCATTATCATATAGTTATTGTTTACAACCAAAAAGATAGCAAATATGTCAATCTAATTCAGAAGAAAAAAGAAAAACAGCCAGTTCCCTCTTTTAATGAGATGGAATCCTTTTTCTCCCACTCTCCCAAAACAACAATAAAAAGAACAAAATACTCAAAATCTGAAGGCTATGGATTTGGCAGATTTAGATAATGGTAAAACTAGAATTGCATATGTCTGAATTGTAAGTTTCATGTTTTAAAACAAAATGGTTCTGGAAACATATGCATAAAACATGGAAAATGAGATTGACAAAAAAGACACAAGCAAGTATGAAATCGAGTAACTATAACAGAATATCAAACCTAGCTTCTGGCAATCAAGTTGAAGAAAGGAATCATAGTATTTTCAAACTCATTCTATGGGGATGGGGGTGAGGTAAAGTTCCCTCCTATCAAGCTGTGTAAAAAATATCATATGAGAAGCATTGCATAAGGCACATGAGTGCTGACACATACACATTTATTTATTGCCTCATTTAAAAGTCAGCATGAAACTCAATGGTGCATCGATAATCAATTTTCCTTAGATTAGAGACTAGAATATATGAAAATGAACCATCTTTTACATAGCTTCACATTTATAGTAGCATAGTTGGGCCAATTACCAGATATACAAGACAAATGATTAAAGGTAACATTCTGTGTGTAGCTTAGCAATAGAATTTCAATTTTAAGATGTTATTTAGTTTTCTGGAAGAAAAGGAACATTAACTCATTGAGATCCCCTGATGCCCATCAATTGCTGAACCAAGTCTTTATATTTAAATCTCACTTGCCCAATCCTGGACAGTTTCTGTGGGATGCTTAGGAAGCAGAAATTATATAGATTTCCAATAGAAATGGATTTGTCTTATTTTAAAGGGATTTAATGAAACTAGTGTAGTTCCAGGCCAAATTTCCACTTGGAGTTTAAGTTATACTAAAAGAGGCCATGGGCCACGGGGTCAGATAAGTCGCTTTTGATAGATGCTTTAAATTCTAAAGGGTGCTCAGAAACTAAAGCTAAGACTTTATGAAACCACTAACTTGGAATCAGAACCATATTTGCTATAGTCTTTTTGCTTGTCATCATTCCCCATCTTTTATAGCCTCTCCAAAAGGTGTTCAAACTGTAAAACACTGCACATTCCTTTTGGTACACTTAATCTTATGGAAACTAGATTTTCAAGTCATGTGTTTACAACAAGATAATTGAAAATGTTATGTTATCACAGTCCTTTAAGGCAAACTTAATTCTTAAGACTCACAAAATCCAAAAGTCTAATTCTCAGTTCTGCTTTGGCTTTAACTAGTTTGTTTTTGATTTCTTTATTTTCAAATAAAAGATGTGGTTGGCGTTAGATGAAACTCTCACATTTGCTTCTCTTTCCTCTGAAAAACTAAGCAGATAGCCTAATTACACATTTTTTCAGAACTGCATAAAGTATAAACATTCAAGATAAACTGTTGGAAATATTCACTTGAACTCAATCTCCTTTTAAGCAGTTTCGTTTAGCCCAGTGCTCTTCAATGGGTCATTTGTTATGTCAACCCACTATAGAGCACATCAAAGAAGCTTGTCACTAATTGATTACATTTCTCTACCACCATGATTCACAATGCTATAGGGACAATTACATAACTGTTTGACTTTTGCAAAACTGTGAGTTTAAGTAAACACAATTCTTTGTTATTATGATCTCTAATGGGCATATGCACAGTAAGTATCATAGCATGTAACTAGATCTTGCTACATTGTCTATCTGACTTGTGACTCACAAAAATCCCTCTTTTGTGGCAAATGGAGTTCTGGGGAACAGCTGCTGATCTCACACTGAAATTAAAAACATTTGAGTTGTTTTGATTTATGTTAGCTCCCATGGGAAGAGAGAAATGAAAAATGGATGCTTCATGTAAACAAAATACCATTTCTCCAAACTGTATAAAGAAATTGTTCTAAATATATTGACATACTTCTTTTATTGAAATATGGTGAGATTTGTTACTATACCGTTAGAGGGAGGATGACTAACAATACTCTAATAACTGCCAGGATTTTCTTTTAATCAGCAGTGCTCTGGAGGTGCAATTTTATCATCCCACCTCTGAAATCCAAGTCTGTGTAACATTGTATGATGATCGTAATGGAATGCAACTAGCAATGAAGATCATTAAAGTGATACACTCTTAGGAAAGCCTAAGAAAATCAGTTTCTCTTTCCTATGGGAATTCTCAAAACAGAAAGTCCAATGTCTTAGACATCAGTGTTTCACTGTATGTGAAATCATTTGTACAGGGATGAATGAAACAGAGAAATATTGTTCTCGCACAGATAACTGTTTAAATTAAATTCACTAATGTAGACTTCTGGGATGTGGATATATATTTTTAAATCTCAGTTTACTGTATATACCTCTTGGTGGGGAGGAGCAGGTCTTTTATGATTAGAATTCTCTTGGGATCCTGTGAAAACAGATCATCAAGAGCAACCTATAATCACACCAGCTGGCGTGATTGATTGGCAAACACGCAAACAAAAAGCCTTTGGGTTTAAAGGTACATCCTCTCCGCCCCCACCTAGCTCATTCTATACTCCTGATTTGATACTTTTCTCTTTTTTAAAAAAATGGCTCCTGACTCTGGTGACGTTGTGAAAGATCAAGCACATGATAAAAATATGCCTCCCCTCAGGAAGCAGGGTTTACGAGTCAGAATTTTTCAGTAGTCCATGTTGTCTATTTCTCTATTTTATGGTCCCTTTGAAAAGACTGAACCCCTTCTTTTAGCAAATAGTAATGAAAAATTCTTTAGCATGAGAGTAGAATTTCTTTGTTTTATTGGAGGATGTTCTGAAACAGAATGCCAGCTTACCTTTAAACTTCCTCTAAAATAGTTTTAAAACAGCCAGTCAACAAAGTTGCTTTTCGTTTCTTTTAATGGGTTAAAAGTACATAAGCCAAGTTTTAAATAATTTAAAATTAATAAATATTACAAGTGCAAATTCTTCATTAAAGCAGATATTCAAAAATGTTTTCATAAGCAGGAAGATAACTTGGATTTTAATTATACTATTGAAAGAATCCCACTAATAGGGTAATATATAAAGCATTTTTTTTTTGCAAATTTCCATTTTCAACTGTTTGAAGAAGGAGATTACATGTTAAATAAAGCTTGTTACTGCCAAAATAGCTGAGGACTATAAAGATTTCAAACATATTCAATATAATGATGATCTAAAGGTTACATAGGATATGAATGGTTCTTTTGAGTTCATTGTATTGAGACTACTTCTGGATTTAAATAAAACATATTTACGAAATACACACAAAGAAGCTGGATACTTTCTTTTGGCACAATTGACCCTTCCATTTCTGTGCATTATGACAACATACTATGTCATTTGAGGTAACAGAATTGTATTCTTTTCATCACCAAATGGGTATCATCAGGTTTACTGAAGTTTAGATCACATTAGCAGAGGCCAGTCTTTATGCTCTCAACTAATTTCTTTAGATATAAGGAAATCTAGGGAAAAGAGCACAAGCTTTGGAATTATAGAGGCCCAGTTTGAATCCTGACTGCAACATTGACTAGTCTGATGTTTAGTAAATTACTTAATTCCCCAGGCCCTAAATTCCTCACCAGGAAAGGGGATTAATATCTGGCTTATTGGGAATTATGAAGATATGTAAAGCACTTGGCTGAGTTCCTGACACATGGTGATGGTGGTTTCATTATAATTTCTTATAGAAATGTCATGCATGTTACAATATATGCTCTTCCAAAGGCACAGATAAATTTTTACTATGGCTTGCTTCATATGATTTGAAAATAAACTTATTAAAATTATAAAGTGCGAATGTACATACTCATTTTTGGAGGAAACATTGTACTTGCGGTAAAATAATTTTTTTCATTGAAAGAACGTAAAGTGAGAAAATAAGACAGATTCTTCTTTCACATATTTACATGAATTATTGCCAATTCGATGGAATCGATCCAAAAGTTTAAGGAGAGTTAAGAATTACAAATAAAAGTAGTGAGGTGGATTTGAGCAAGGACTGAAAATGAAAGGTAGTTTTAAATAACAACTCAGGAAATATAAAAAAAAAAAAACACTGAAAGAAAACAACAAAATTGGAACTAAAAGATCTATTAAATTCTCATAAAGTCATTTAAACCTTCCGACTATTAATTACATAAGAAAGGAAATAGAATCGAAGTAATATAAGAATTAAATGAAGATTTCATTTTTAAATAAGATAAATGTCTTAAAAAAGGATATATGCTATTGTGAAATGTGATTGAACATGTAGATTTTCAATTTATAAACTGTCTATGTATAGACATTTCCCGCCAGAAGACTTATGCTTATACTTTCCTTCAAGTAAATCCTGTATGCCAAGGAACACCCCTTATTTTTAATAATTTAAAATTCCAAGCCTAAAGGTAAATACTTATTTGCAGTCTGTCATCCGCTGTAGGACTCATACTGTGAATTGGTATTTGCCCATGGCACACTTCATCAGCTCACTTAAAACATCGTATGCATTCCAGTGGATGGAAACATGCAATAAATTTTCCAAAACAACAATAAAAAACAAAGAATTGTTCCAATGGATGGAAATATATAATAAATATTCCAAAACAACAATAAAAAAGAAGAAAGCCTTTTTCCTTTTTCCCTTCAAAAGCCCTGCTGTTCTTTAATCATATTAAATATAGGCGTACCTAAAGAAAATGAGAAATGGGCAAGATTGGGCTGTGCAGTTGGCCCTGGAAGCACACTTTTGGGAAAAAAGATTTCTAACTTCATGCAACTAATATAATAGAATCCTATTATTCTAGCATGATATTTTAGAATGGGTACATAGAAAGTCATTCTCTTCTGACTCTATGAGTTCTCCCCACTTACCCTAGCTACAATACTGTCTTTGTATAAGCTACATTCCACAACGCTCCAATCAGGAGATAAGCAAAATGGTCAATGAGAACAGATACAACACACAGGGTTTATTTTTGGCCAGAGTAAAATGAAGGGGCCAGACGAAATTCCAGGAACTGAATGTTAGTACAGGAACTATATACGCCATGCACATGTTTGAGTAATCTAATCAACCTCTGCTCTACTTTGCGTACACAACTCTGTTTCCTTCAAAGCATGTCCACATTTGCCCTGCTCGCCGCCTGATATGCTTCATTAAGTCAAAAATAAAGTGATGAGAGTTGAGAATGGTATTGTCTCCAATTTATACTCTGCTTTTGAGCACAACCTTGAAAGAAGCCAAGATGCCTTAACATACTGGACTGTAATATTTATTTCTATTTGGTTCATGCTGCTTTTTAGAGCTAGACCTATAATAAGCGTAGTCTAAGAAACACTATTTTACGAAAGTGAACTATCTCCCTAATTCTCTCATTTGAGGTTCTGTTATTGTACACTTTCTGTGTAGAGCTAGCCCTTTTGACCACGTTGTAATCAGTTGCCCAAAAGAGTCAATTTGGCTGTCCTTCCTCTTTAAATTCATTTTGTCTGAATTTATAGAACAGATCAAGTATTATAACTTTTATCTAACACTGTGCAATCTTGCATAATAGAAGCTAAACTAATTTATCACAAAAAGAGAAGAGACTATGTCATTCATTTCACCATCACTGCCTAAATTGGCATCACATGAAGAAAAGACAAAGGCGACTTGGGAAATGAGAATGAGTCATTAAATGTGGTATGGAATTCGATTTTCAATTCTCCTTTTATGTTAACTACAGAGAAACTTTGAACCTAATCCTGGGTACCCTTTCTTTCACCCATAATTATGGAGAACATAGCCCTTTTTTGCCAAGTGTGAAGAAAACTATCCAACAGAGTACATTGTTTAATTTAACTCTGAAAGTTTGGAAGCAGGGCAGCCAAGAAAAAATAAAACTTCTGTCAATGCTTCTAGGAGGATGGTGAACATTTCGGTTTTTTTCTTTCTTTTTTTTGAGGAAGATTATCCCTGGGCTAACATCTGCCACCAATCCTCCTCTTTTTTTGCTGAGGAAGACAGGCCTTGAGCTAACACCTGGGCCCAGCTTCCTCTACTTTATACGTGAATGTCTGCCACAGCATGGCTTGACAAGCGGTGCGTAGGTCCGCACCTGGGACCTGAGCCAGTGAACCCCAGGCTGCCAAAGCAGAACATATGAACTTAACTGCTAAGCCGCCGGTCTGGCCCTGATGGTGGACATTTCTTGATCGCCTCATTTTAATTTTTTTAAAGTCTCATTTGTCTTAATAAAATGAAAGTTTAGGTGTAAAAGCCCTTTGATAATGTAAAGCATTAAACAGATGCAAGAGATTATTAGTTAATTAAAAGAAGGTGGAATCATTAATCCAAGGCAACTTTTTTCTGTGATGATTTTATTCTATCCTGAAAGTGGGTTAATATCAAATAAGTAACTGAGTGCTTAGTGACTGGATTAATTATGGACTGTATTTAATTTAGAATTGGTGATAAAGGCATATGTACGTCACAGAAAAATGGCAGGACTCCATGCAACAATCTTATCTTTTGTTAAAAGAACCACAATAGGTTTATTAAAGTATAATTGACATACTTTCAACCATACAGATTTAAAGTGTATAATTCGATGTTTTGACATATGTATACATCAATGAAACATTCACCATCATCAAGATAATAGACATATCCATAGCCCCAAAAGTTTCTTTGCGGCCCTTTGTATTCTTTTTCTCCCATCTCCTGCCCCCTCCTCACCCCAAGCAAGCACCAATCTACTTTTTGTTACTATACATTAGTTTGTATTTCCTAGAATTTTATATAAATTGAATTATACACTATATAATCATTATTTTCCTAGCTTTTTTTTCACTATAATATTTTGCAAGATCCTCCTAGAACTTAGTGTGTCTTAAGAGGTCATGCCTCTTAAGGGCTCAGTAGTATTTCATTGCAAGACTATACCACACTTAATCCATTCTTCTGTTGATGTACATTTGAGTTCTTTCCAGATTTGGATTATTATAATTAAAACTGCTATGAACATTCATATACATGTCTTTATGTGAACATACGCTTTAATATCTTTTGGGCAAATACTTAAGAGTGAGATGACTGAATCATATAGTAGAGGCTATTTCACTTTTTATGAAACTGCCAAACTGTTTTCCAGAAAGTTACAACCCTCCTGAAGCATATCAGTGTTCCAGCTCTTCCACATCCTAGTCCACATCTGGTTTGACCAGTGTTTTTAGTGTTAGCCATTTATGTGTGTACTGATCTTAATTTTTCTTCAGCATTTTAGAGTCTCAACGGGAACTTTCACTCACCAAGAAATCCTAACCCGTACTTAGAGGCAGGCTGAAATTTAATCCTTTCTTTATGTTTACGAATGGGAAAAGAGAGACTCTTACTTTTGGGGAAAAAAAAGATATGGTAGAAAATATTTTCAGAAGTGTGACTCAACAAATAAAAGTAATTTTTGTTATTGTTCTAAAATTCAGAGGCTTGCAATGCACTTCATTTCTCTTGATATATACAATTCCAAGAGATGACGGTTATTATTATTGGAAGATAATAAGGAAGCTGTGGCTGGGAAGGGCTAAACTTGGCCAAAGTTTCAGTAGTAGGGATTGAAGAGTACAAACCAAATCGTCCTGCTAATATTGACATGACAGTGTTGTTATTAGAAAAAAAAGAGAAAATTATGCACTATTAGCTTATAATAAATAAAAATAATTTCCTTGCCTGTTAAAATTTTAAACTCATATAGATGAAGGTTGAGAAAATGGAAAAACCCTAAGATAGCAGCTGGAAGAGAGTGTTAAAATCAGAATCAATTTTGCAGAGTACTTAATCTCCAAAAGGCTACTGAAACAGATATGCAGATGCTTAAAATTAGTAACAGGATATAAATCTGAGATAGCTTTTCTCAGGGGAATAAGCAAGCTGATACTTATTGCATAAACCTTTTTAACAGCAAAATACATAAAAACAATACAGGATGTATTTTTAATGCTTTCTTTGAATTTCTTTTACTAATCTAGCCTTTTTAAACTTACAATTTTTAAATGAGTCTTTCATGATAGTTGTAACAAATCTATGACTCATTCTTGACAGAATGTGGTGCCAGGAGGGGAAGAAGATAGGTGGTAAATAAACAAAATAAATAAAATTGACTTTAAAATTGAGAAGCTCAGATTTCATTCTGGCAAGCCTCATTTTTTGAGTTCTTTCCTTTTCAAGATATCAATATACAGTATTCTTTCATTCCCAGGACAATCCCAGTATTCAACAACATATTTCATCTATGTGATAAGGCAGTTTGAAATTCTTGAAACAAGTTCCCAGAAGGGAAGGAAAAATTAGTTAAATAGTAAAGCAATTTTCATTCACCAGAACCAATTAAAGAATAAAACGGAAACTTTATTGCCAACATCATTTTCAATGACTTAAAATACCCCATAAGAATGCAAAAGGAATATTTCCACATTTGCGTTGTTCAGACAGATAGCTCAATGTTTATTATGAAAGATTATTCAAGGTCAGTTTGTCAAATGGTCCAGTCAATTTTTCTTTTCTCAGATGGGGAAATGTCTAGAAAAGTAAAACTAGGAAGAACTTTTCAAAGCAAAAGAGAGAGTACCTTTATTCCCTTAGTTTTAAATTCTTCAGGAAAGGGAGGGAGTGGGGTCAGAGGAACTCAGAATTTGAGAAAGGGCTTGCAAAAGTCATTCCCCTGCTCCCCAAGCCATTTCCTGCTGGAGAGACGGGGAGCATCGATCAGCCAGTGTTATCTGAGCCAATGTGTTTACCTCGGATTGTAAATCACCTCAGCGAATCTGGGCCCTGGACCCCTCGAAGATGTTCGGTTCAACCTACAGACATTACCCGTTTACAGCCTTTTTTTTTTTTTTGAAGTGAAATAAAAACCCTATGCATTTCAGAAAAAAAAAATGTGTTTACACAACCAAATGATTTCACATCTGGTGAAATTCAAGCTTCCATTCTGTAAAAACAACTCAAAAGTGTACTGCTCAGAAAATAGTGCAACGCCTTTTTAAATATCATTGGAATAGACACTGAAATAAACTTTACATTTCAGGATTTTAATGGGTGGCTTAATTCCTTACTATTTCTTTTCATTCACCTAGCTGATGGACATAAACTTGTTAGAATTATTTTTATTAGGTAAAATTACAGAATTACTGTAAAACAATCTATTAAATGTTATGGTTCTTATTAGAATTTTTGATAATTATTTCAATGATGTAGTCATAGAAGATAAGAATCTCTTGGTCATATGTCACCAAGTCAGTGAACAGTAAAAATAAAATAGATTTGTTTATTCGTTTGGGATAATTGCATTAGGAACAATCCCTTTAATGAAATGATCCACTGTGGAAGTAATGTCTGTGTTGATCTGAATAACATCACCGTAAAAAAAAACAAAACAGAAGAAAATAGAAATTATGTTAAGAAATATGTGCTTATATACTGGAAACAACCCTATATTTGAAAGCAATAAGACTGACTTAAGTTAATTTTCTTTTATTCTCTTAATGAGTGTCCTGTCTATAGGTAAAATATTTTTAGAGTCTGTGGCTATTTCACACCTATAAATTCCCACAAGCTGACTGCTACACAAGGAAACCATCTCTGTATCAGGTTATAAGAGCAGCAAAATTTCTGTCTCTTTAAACATACTGCATTATTTTATTATAAGTACTTATAAGAAGTTTTTTTCCACTGAGACATGTATGCACTAATTAATTGGTAAAGTAGAAATTACATAATATTAGTTTGCAACTTAAAGAGTATAGTTGGGAAAAGCAAAATTCAAGGGATAAATTAAAGCCAACACATCACATAACTCTCCACTTCAAACAACTTGGGTTAGAGACTACACCTGAGACAAAAACGGAGTCATTCATGCATGAGAAACTTGCACAGCTATTTGTGTTGAAAAAGCATAATTTTCAGTCTAGAAAGCTGAAATTTAATTTTCAGAATGAACCAGCAGAGGCAAGCATTGACTTTGTTTTCCTTTCACTCATTCATTTATTCACAGATTCACCTGTGTACCTACTGTGTGGCAAGTGCTGTGCCAGTTAGTGCGGAAATGGCAGTGAACAAAAAAGTTCCTTGGTTCAGAGAGAGAAACAGACATTAGGATGATAAACTATTAAGATATATGTCATACGGTGCAAAGGTCTATAGAAAGGAAGAAAGCAGGGCCCCACAAGGGATCGAAGCGGTATTTTATGTACTCTAGTTTGAGAGATCCTCTCTGATAAAATGCAACTTGAAAGGAGAACTGGATGCAGTGAGGAAGCAGGCATTGTATTTATTCCCGAATCTGTTATCTGGCATTTGGGATTGATCTTCTGTAAAATTAAATTGCAAATTGATAAGATAGCAAATCAACAAAATGACATTTCATAGACAGCTGATGCTATCTTGTGCACTAGGATTGCAATATAACAATCAGATCTATTCCCAATCCTAATATATAGGAAGAATTGAAAAATATTCAAGGTCAGCTGTTAGTTATTGCTTTTAGAAACGAACCACATTTAAATCTGAAGAGGTACCTCTGGGATATATTTCCTGATGGATATGCAGCTCAAACTTGTCCACAGAGACACTGCCCCAGCTCTAGGTTGGAGAGTCAATGCTAAAAAAACCCCAAGGGCCAAAAAAACCTCCCATAATGTTATTAAATAGAACCCAAAGACATCTTAAGAATCACTTGAAAGTTTGGGAAGGGGAAAATCCAGATCCACATAAGCTATTTAACGTTTGTATGTGTAGCAAGGAAAGCAAGGGGGCACTTCAGAGCTAAATAACTATAACAAACATAAAACCTGAGTCACATTATAAAAATATTAATTTAAAAAATTAAGCAACTTGAATAAGGAAATGGCCTAACAGTGGAGTTTGTGGCAGTCTGTATTGGACAAAGATAATTTTAAAATATTGTATAAGATTGTGAAATATAGATACTTTTACATATTTACTAGAAGATAGTTTGGATTCATACTCCTCTCTCAAATTCCAGAAATCAGGAGCACTTAATGAGACATATTGTGTCCATAAAATTTCCCAAACATTTTTTTTGGCAGTATATAATAATAGCCACACATAATAGTAGATATAAAATAGAGACAAAGTCTAAATCTAAAATTTAGATGCAACTCTGGTCCATATCCAAACAGATGTGAATTTAAATTGTGCTCCTTTGAATTATATTTATGTGCTGTCCTATTGGCTTAATTTTTTTACGTAACCATCTAATTGAGCATTCACAACCTAATAAGGTGCACACCAGGACCCACACAGACCTCCTCTTAGGCCCTGAAGGGTAAAGGTTTTGTATCACTTCCAGATTTTCAATTAGATCCTAATTATAACATGCCTCATTTAAAGCTACAGGAATCCCGACCCTGTCAACCCTACTGGACCATAACATGTCTGTCTTAATTAGATCTGATTAGTTCTGGGCCCAGCTCGCATTGTGTACCCCAACTCCTTTAAAAGCTGCTCATCTGTTTGGCAGCTGCTGGTATGGAAGAACCTTATGTACCAAGCTGCAAGAGAGTGTGTGTCTCACCTTCCTCTCCCAGGATGCTGGAACTTTCGATATCCCATAGCTTCATAGGATCAGCCAAATAACGCACCTCACTTATCACTGGCAGTATGATGACACTGGGAACGGAGACCTGAGCTGCTCAGGGGCTACTACTGGAAGCACTGTGAGCTTGTCCTACTCTCCCAATCAATACAATTCTATCAGGCTATTTTAAATTTTTGAGATTGCATGCATGCATCCCATTATTCATCTCATGCATCCTATAAAGTCTGTATTGTAAGAGACTATACGAAATAATAATTGTCATGCATCTTCTGAAATCCATTTGCAAAAAGAACCAGTAATTGTTATCAATTTCATTGATTAAGGAAAAGAATTTAAAGCTCTTGATCAAAATGAGTGGTGATATCCGTTGGGGTTTTCTCTCTTTGGCATTTCGATTTGTTTCCAGAAGCCACTAGATGAAAATGTCTGTATTGATTTTTGTTTTCTTTATTTGATATACTAAGCTTGTTTCATGACTAATGGCTTACAAGCCATTGGGACATCCTCATTTACTCTGCTTTGTATCTGGGCAGTGTTTTGATAATGGTTGAATTAATACTGGCCATTGACATCTTTATAGTCAATGGGACTTCTCATTGAGTTGTGAGCAACAGCTGAGGGATAAGACCAGATGTAGTGGTCTTCAGCAACCACATCAGTAACACAGATTGTGGGCTTGATCCATGCTAGATTCAGTTTAAGTGTTTTTACATATATTAACTTAATCTACACGGCAACGCTGTAAGGCATATACCACCACTTAACCCTATGGAGTACACAACATAATTCCAATTTTAAAATGAGCAAATAAATGGAATTTAGGATTAAATGAACTGCCCAAACAGTTATATTGCAGCGGCAGGGTATGAATCTCTATCTGCTATAATGGGCCTTATAAAAGATTTGTTTAGCCTGGAGCTTAGAATTCTGAGGACAGAAAATAAGTTTTTCTCACTTATATCAGGATTAACTTGTTAAATAGAAAGTGTAACTACATCTTTGGCCTCATTTTATATCCCCCACTTCCTTGCTCATTAAGCTCCAGCTTTCTTTTGATTTCTCACACATATCAAGTTCATGTCAACCTAAGAACTGTTGCCCTAGTCCTGTGTGTGAAGAGCTGTAACCCTGAATATTCCCAGGTGCCCTTCATCACATTTTCCCACTAACCTCAGCTTAGATCTCATCCCTTCAAAAAGGCTTTGTCTGACCCCCTTGCTCAAAATAGCGTCTCCTCAGTCATCAGTCTCTCACATTATCCTCTATATTTTTATCTTTACCACAACTAATATTATCTCCAATTATCTTGTCTACTTATTCCTTTACGGGCTGTGATAAGGTTCATGGAAGCAAAGAGTTATCGATCTTGTTCATTGTTGGATCTCCTGAACTTAGAAAGGCATTTGACACAGGTAGGCTCAATCAATACTTGGTATATGTAGAGTCAGATGAACCATTAAAAGCTAACAATATTGTCCAAGGGGAAATCTGGGGACTTCTAGCCAAGTAGTCACTTATCCAATCTCATGGAATACAGCCAGAGTCCACAGTTAGTAATGCTGACAATTCATTGAGCTCTGGTATCCTTACAAGGAGGAGAAGTAGGGACCAGATCTCTAATTCTGTTGCTTTGTTCCTGAGATCTAGTCCCCAACTTGCAGCCCATATTGGATATGTAGTTTTCAGTCTCATTTCTCTAAGCCTGAGACCTAGCCTTGAAACTCTGCTAAGTACACTAAGTGATTTAAGGCAAGCACATAACTTCTTTTCATTCCCCAGCTCACCAGTTCTCCCCCACTTCCCTCCACCAATACCCTTAACAGGATATTAACGTACCACCAGATCAGGGCCTGAAGTTTTATGCTATTCATTTTGGTGATGACTGCTAGACAGTCGGCCTGAATTTCACATACTCCCTGCTCTTCTTCCCCTACCTGATATTGAAATATTGCTACACTCCAGGACTCCATAATTGACCCACTGTCCTTTTTTATATATACTATCTCAGTAGATACTCTCTCCCTCATCTTGCAGATTTAAAAATCATTCTCCGATTCCCTACATTCATTCCGGGTCCATACCCTTAGCTTTAGATCCATTTATACGAATCCCCAAGTCACTTTCACATAGAGAAATCAAATTTCAAATATAATCTTTTCTCCCAGCCCTTTACCAAGACTCTTCCTCACAACTCTGGACCCTCCAAGCTTGATTCAGAAAATTTTATGAGCATGTCCTATAAACTCTGTTTTCAAATATTTCTCAAATCGAACCACTTCTTACTATTTCCATCCACACAACTAAGTTTGAGCAATCATCATTGCCCACTTAGACTAATGCACTATCCTCCCCAACACTCTGTTCTCAGGTCAATGGTGACCTCCAGAATGAGGCCTTCCCTAACCTCCATCTTTAGATGAAGAGCCACACATCATGAACCATTTTCAACTTCACTTATTTGAATGAAACAATTTCCACCAGGGCATATGTATTTTATTTATTAGTACACTTTTTTTTCTATATTCTCAATGGAATATGAGTTCCTAGAAGTCAATCCCAGTGCCCAGGGCAGCTACTGACTGATAATAATTGTTCAAATATTATTTCTGGAATAAATATATATGAATAAGAGATGTTAAACTCAAAATTGTAACTCTTCTTCAATGCTAAGATACTATACTCAGATCAAGCTTATTCATGTAAATAGACCTATACCAACAAAATTTAGACCGAACCATCAATCAATCCTTTAGGCATCTTCAGATCTCTCTGAATATGGAGTAGTCGTAATTTAGATTTGTGTTCAAACACAGAAAGCTCAACCTGTTCCCAGCTTTACCACACACATATTTGTAAAAGTGTATCTATTCATTCATTCACTCAATCGCTATCATGTTTTTGTAACTGTGCTCACTAGGATTAAGGAAAAAAAAAAGAATCACATATAATAACCACTCTTAAGTGATACAGTTTTTTGAGTATGATAATCTCTATTTAATTTCAGCAGATTAGACATTAAAATGCATACATACATACATACATACATACACAATAGAGATAAAAGAAAAGTCATTTAATAAAGCTAATGTTGTCATTTATATCCTCCCAAACAGTTTAATTTTTCAAAATCATTATATATCATAAAAATTTTTGACTTTAAACCATAAAGTTAATAGCATTACAGGGAAATTAAAAAAATATTGGCAGAAAAAAGACACCCATACTATTTGTGCCTTTTCACTAGATAGTTTGACAAGGGCCCAGATTCAAAAGCACCACCCCACTTCACAAACTTGTATCCCTATTTTTAGTGTGCAGCCTCTAGTGCAATTAAGACCAATGAATTGTCTGCAGAAAAGGGATTTACTGTATGAAGCCAAGAAAATTGTATTCTTTCTTTCAATCCTTTTGGGAACTTTCTTCTAAAACTTTATAAATCCCTTTCTATGTAGTTCAAATAGAAACGTCTGCCAGATTCTAGCATTTCTTAATGTCTGATCTCCCTAAAATAGAAAGATTATATATGGCTAATCTTTCAGAGATTATGAGTTATGTGCAGAGATATAGAAAGAATCCTAAGGTCATTATGTAGATAAAACAGTTCTCTCTTCTAGTCCCATTTAGCTAAATTTTGACAACTCAATCCATACATAGGTGGGAAATAGGCCCCTGATAAAACTAATTTCACATGTTGCTAAGTTACTAATCAGTTAAAAGAAACTAGATGAATAAGAAAGATTAAAAGATGCTTTTACGGTATATGATCTGCAATAAGCACTTACGTCATATAGTAGTTATCTAAAGTTCAGAAAACTAGACACTCGACAGGAGAAATGCAAATAAGTGAAAGAAGACATGAGGCTACAGAGCTATATTAAAGTCAGCTGCTTGAGATCACAGGCATTATTTGTAAAGGTCTTATTCCTTTTGCTGGTCTTTACCTAAAATTAGAATGAGACACAGGCCAAACTTCAGGTTTAGGCTGATGCCATAGAGTGATAAGGAGCTTTGGTGTTTCATGTAAATTTTAAGTATGTGGATTGTCCTTCTTCTATGACTTCCTGATTCTATCCAAGTCTCATACTCTCCCATAAAATCTTAAAATTGGGGCCATATTATCTATACTTGGATTTTGGGCTTTTTTCCCTTCAGATTTTCATTTTCTATTTTATTTTGAGTTTGGATTATCCGCTTCCAATAACAAAATCTGATGCCAGCTTCCGAAAGTGCTGCTCATTTATTCTTTCAACAAATACCCATTGTGCAGTATGAGCCGTCATACACTCTTCTGTGTCACACTCTCTTCTGGGTGCTGTAGTAGAGCAGGAAAGAAAACAAAAACATTCCCTGTCTTCATGGAGCTTACATTTTAGCGGAAGCAACAGTCACAGACAAGATTTTCTTGTTTAAGAAAATGTAGAGTATGTTAAATAGTGATGAATGTTAAGGAGAAAAGCAAAGTTCCACAGGACCAAAGAATAGGAAATAGAGTTGGTGAATGCACTTTAGAGAGGATAGCTAAGGATGTCCTCACTGAGAATACAGAGGAAATAGGAGACTGACTATCAGGCCCTTCCATGTTATTGTAAGGACTTTGTCTTTTATTCTGGGAATGATGGAATACTGTGGTGCTTTGAACAGAATAATGACATGAAGTGACACACATTTAAAAAAAGTATTCTGGACTGCTGTGTAGCTAATATATTGAAAGGTAAGGATGGAAGCAAGACACCATTTTGGAGGCTGATATAACAAACCAGGCAAGAGATTATGGTGATGCCAGTTAGGATGGTAGCAGTGAGGATGATGAAAACGATCAAAATCTGGATAGGTTTTGAAGGTTGAGCAGATAAGATGTGTTGACAGATAGGATGTGTAGTTCGAGAAAGGGAGAGAAGAGAGAGAAGTGTAAGAGGAATAAAGTAATCAAGGATGACTCTGACCTTTTGCCTCAGTGACAGAGAGAATGGAGTTTCCAGTTTTGAGATGGGGAGGGTAAAAAACCCCTCAAGTTTGGATAGATTACTTTTTAAACATCTATCAGATGTCAGTGCAGATGTCAAGTAGATAGATATAACTGTGTGGAGTCCTGAGGAGAGATTCAGGCTGGAAATATACTTCTAGCAATCACCAATAAATACATAGATAACATTTACAAATGTGAGTCTGAATTAAATCTTCAAAGCAATGAAGAGAGATCCATGGAATGAGTCTGGAGTTCTCAAAACTTTAAAGGTTGGGGAGAAGAGAAGGAGTCAACAAAGACTGAGATGGAATTGTGAGAGAAGCTGGAGGAAATCCAGAAGGCAAGTGAAGAAAGTGTTTAAAGGGAATAGGCACCAACTGTGTAAAGTAAGGTGACGACTGAGAAAAGTCTTACATTAAATCTAAGATGATATTTGGCTTAGCAGTAGTGAGATTCTTGGTTTTCTTTATAGGAGCAAATGTGTTAGAGTGGTGGGGCAAAGCCTGTTTGGAAAAGGTTCAACAAAGAATGGAAATACATAATATTGAAACAATTATATATCACTCTTTCAAAGAGTTTGTCTGGAAATGACAATGGCTAGAGAGAGACGTGGGATCAAAACAAGTGTTTTTGTTTGTCTAAGACATGGGGAAAATAGTATGATGGAAGCACATTTTTATATTAATAGAAATGATTTTTTTAGAGAAGCAAACTTTGTTGACGCAGGAGACAGAACAGGGAGAATTGTCACAGCATCCCAGAGAGGAAATGGGGTCCGGTGTGAAAGTCACCTTTAGGAGCATGGAAAATTCACCCTTGGTAACAGGAAAGACTTTCAATGTATTGGTAGACAGGCAGACAGACGTGTGATGTGGTGGTGGGGACTTGTGGAAGTTCTTTTCTGGTTGCTTCCATGTTCTCAGAGATAGAAGCTAAGTGGTATGGAGTAATGTAATCTGAAGGGGTGAGAAATTATTATGGAATTGTCTGGAAGGTTGGAAGAGTGAATGGATTAAGGAAATAGAATATAAATGCCAGAGAGCACCAAGGACCCACCTGAGGTTATTAAAGTATTTTACTCCTTCACTTGTTTCCTACTTTCCTTATTTTGATTATTTTTTGAAAGATTGTATCATTCTGAATTTAAATATATCAATGGCCATAATGATGATCAAGAAGGCATGCAGCTGTCCTATAGATGACAGCACATTGTTCATTACTTCACAACACTGAAGAACAAACAAAACAAAACAAAAATATAGTGACTCACTCATGCCACATCCTGAAGGCCAAAGGCACCCAAACATGTTTTCGTTCACACACATAGATAATTTGAACCTAAGTTTCTAAAAATGTATTTTCTCTCTACAATTGAAATGGAAATATTTACATTCTATGGATTAACTACTGTTTCTTTATAGAGAACTAAATAAGTAAGCATCCCTGTTTTCGAATGGCCAGAGGTCACTTCCTATATATTATTATGTTAATTATATTAATATAATATATAATAATATATATTATTCCTATATATTATTATATATATATTATTCCTATATATAATATATATATTCCTATGTATTATGTACTTATATTCACTTATATTTGTTAAGGATGACACCATTCTCCAATCTAAGCTAAAGATATTTTTCTATATCCATAATAATCCTACTTCTTAAAGTCTGTCTTTCTCAAACTATATCGCATTAATTCTCTTTCTATTTTCACAGCCCTCTTCCCTCTGGCCCCCATTCCCCTGGTTTAATTAACTATCTTACGTGCAGATTTTATAGCAGTCTCCTTGCTCATTGTCTCAGCTTCCATATCTCCATATTTGATTGCATTTTGCTTAATGCTACTAAATTAGTGACCTAAAACTCATCAATCAGATCATAGTAATCTACTAAAACTTTTCCAATTATCAACAGGATAAACTACAAAATTGTTTTTCTACCCTATAAGGCCAAATCTAATCTTCCACTCCTGTTCTAAACAAATGCTCTGCTCCGAGAGACCTTGACGATAATGTTCATTGGACCTAGGTCGTAATTGGTATTTTGTCCTCCCCGTCCTCTTCTAACTCCACTCCATGTATCTTTGTTCACGCGTCCTTATTTGAAATGCTCAATTCTTCCCTCTGGGCATAATTTTCCAAGCTCTTGAGCAGCAAATTAGGGTTCTTCAGAGAAACAGAACCAATAGGAGATATTTAGATCGATCGATCGATCGATCTTTCTATCTATCTATCTGTCTGTCTATCTATCTATCTGTCTATCCACTGCCACTTCCTAGGTAAGTGACCTGGAGAAAATTATCTAACTTCTATGAACTTACTGTTTTGTAAAACGTGGATAATGGTAGTTCTTAACTTACAGACTTATTGTAAGTATAAAAATAAATAATAAAATTAAAGGGCTTAAGATAGTGTCTGGTAGGTAGCTAGCCCTCAATAAATGGTATTAATTTTATTTGTTACCATACATCTTCATGCTCACTTTTCTAATACGTAGCCCATAATAGACAAATGTCGATCGGTGAGTGGCTACAACCAAACTCAAAAGAATAAATAACCACCAAAACTTTAATGACTGTATCTTTTAAAAATCATCAAAATTCTCAAAGCTTGCTTATCACATGTGCTTCTTAATGCATCCTTTTCTCTCTCGTTCCTCCTTCCTTCCTTTTTTCCTTCCTTCATTTCTTCCTTCCCTCCCTCTCATTCTTTCACTTAGGGTAAATCAAATGTCTTTTGGTATTTTTCCTTTTATAGAGCTATCTCCATTCACTATGAATTTATATAGATACCTTCTGAAGTTCCTGAAAAAGGAAAATAATGAGATTACAATCTAGTCAAGTTTCCCCAGACAACTCATCTCACAGTGTTATAAAAAGACAGCATTTAGCTGGGCAGTTTTGAGAGTTTTCTGGGCTCTCATGTGTGGGACTCTGTTACTTATTTTATTCATAATAAAAAGTCTAAGTTGGCTAACCAGTAATAAGCAGGACCAACTGTGTCAGAGATCAGTGCAAGGAAAATATAACATAGAAATAAAATGAAATAAATAAAGGGGAGTGATGTTTCACATATTGAGATCACTCAAGTAATCCATATCTATATTCAACCTACTACACAGATAATATTTGTTATTTTTTTGTAGTTAGACTTAATAAAACTTTAGAGGAACGTTACCTGTTTTTTTTTTCTTTTATAAGCATTGTGAGAAACAAAAAATATACATGAAACTTGCAATTCTTGCATGAAAATAATTACCTGGAGAAATTTAAACACTCAGATAAAATTATAGAGATTTTTACAATAATAATAGTAAAAAGTGTAGTTCCTATTTCAAAGGCACATTCAAATTTGGAAATACTTGAGTTCCCCACTATAGTGTGTGTATATATCTTTATATACACTATACACTATATATATATACACACACTAAATATATACACTATAACTACTGTATATACACAAACACTCTATAGGATATATACACATAGATGTGCATATACATATGGATATACACACATATATCCATATGCATATGTAGGCATGTGATTCTGACTTATCATACTTTCCTAAACACCATGATAAGTTCAATCTATAGGCTTAGGATTCAGTCAGGACAATTGTAGTATTCCAAAGAGCTTTTCAAGTCAATAAATTAGAATAATAGTTCTCTTTTGCTATAGGTTACAAGCTGTAAAGTTATAGACCTGGAACTGCTGTTAGATACAGAGAAAGAAAATGAGGAAAACAAAAATATATAGGCTTAGGAGTGATCAAGAGATAGGCAGATGGAATGAGGTGGCGAAGAAGAGAAAGAGCAAGAGAGAGACAGTGGGGGAGAAAGAGTGTGCAAACCATGAAGACAACATTTTACCTCCTTGATCAAAGTGTCTAGAAAATCTTTCTCTGCTCTTTCCAGTTATCTCTGTCTTGGTTAACTGAGGGCTGAACATGCACTTCCTATCCCTCTTAACGAAGTTTGGGTGGGATCTCTGCCATTTGCTACTAAAACTGTTCTAGTATTTTATTCAGTTAATTCTTTAATGAGCTGACATGTCTAATCAAGTTACAAATCCTAAAATAAGTAGTCCAACTTCTGACGCAACCAGTTTTGAAACAGAACTTTCATGATTAATGTATATATTTTTTCTACTGTGCTAGTAATTATTTCATTGTTTTAGTTGGAATTACTATAAACGTATACATACACACACACATAAACACACAGAAACATATATAGTTATAAAGCCCCTTCCTAGTTTAAGGGAATCTTTTTGATTGACTTTCTATGTGAAATTCTAAGCCAAGGAACCACAAATGTGAGTCATGCATATGTTTAAATTTTCTAGTAGCCCCATTTAAAAGCGTAAAAAGAAACAGGTAAATTTAATATTATAATATATAAATGTACAGAATGCTATCCTTTCGACATATAATCAACATAAAATTACTCATGAAATAGTGTATAACGCTTTGAAAACCAGTGTGTATTGCACATTTACAGCACGTCTGAATGGGCTCAATAGACCCATGGAGCTGGTGGCTACCACATGGGACAGCACGAGTCTGAATTAATGTGTGGTTTAATTCTCCTCAGTCTAACAATATTCATCAATATATTTTCTTAATGGAAATAAAGGAAAGAGTGGAGCTAAAAATAGCTTTGGAATACTTCTGAAAGTCTTAATTGTTCAATGGGAAATACTGGTTGAGCAGAATATCTGGGCTCAATAGCAGGTTCTCCATTTATGTCAGTTCACCTAATAAGCTTTTTGTGATACTGCTGAGAAATACTTGGACGCAATTATTGAATTAAAATTTAAAGGACTTAAGTGCAAAACAATATTTTCATAATGTTTATTTTTATTTAAAAATAAATTGAAAACTGTGCTTAGGAGTACATATGAAAATAGTTGCAGAAATGGAGCTGCTTCTTTATGTGAAAATACTAAAACCAACTTAAATTTATTAAAATGCTAAAGTGCTAACATTAAGTTCTAAGATTTCTTGTTTCTGCTATTCTAATTATGGTGGACAAGAAGTTTGGAGTATAGTAAAAAGAGAAACAAATGCCTACCATAAAATTTGGTCTATAAGTACTTGAATAAAGGGTTAATAAGAGTCACCACTTATTGCATACTTAAGTTTGCTAAGTGTTCTTCATATAGTATTTTTAATCTTTCCAACAACTCTTTAAGGTATATATTATTATTCTCCTTTCTATATATATGACAAACTGAGATGTAGAGATATTAAACCACTTGTTCAAGGTCAAGTGCTAGTAAGATACATAACCAGGGTAGATCCTTAATGTATTTGGGCTTTTCTTTTTTTTTTGGTAAGCTGCAGCCACAGCATGGCAACTGATAGGCGGATGGTGTGGTTCAGTGACCAGGAAACGAACACGAGTTGCCAAAGCAGTGAGAGTGCCGAACTTTAAACACTAGGCAATTAATATATCATCTAACTTTGGAATAATTGGTTTCATGGAGAGACATATATAATGTTTTAAGGAATATATTAATATGTTAATATATATTTAATATATTAATAATATATTAAAACAGAAAGCTATACTTTGGGCAAGCCTTTATTAGAGGATTAAGTCATTCTTCTTGACTTACCTCACAGTGGATGTAACAAAATTTTAAATAAGTCTGAGATACAAAAACTGCATTTAATATTAGATGCTTTCACACTTGTTTCTAGTTAATCTTTAAAATAACAGAGCAAGGTTGATATTATATCCCTGTTTGACAGATGAGGAAACTGAGGCTTAAAAGGTTCCTGCTTAGAGTGGCAAATGAGGTTTTATCATCTGCCTGGCTACAAATCCATGTTCTTTTCATGACATCATCATCCTAAGTTGAGGAAAGTTTTAAATGTAAGACATATAAGAAAATGTATGTAATGGGGTGAAAAGACAGGTAATGTACTGATTTTTTTTTTCTAAAAGATGAGTTATTTTTTATCTTACTCAAGATCACAACAGCATAGTTCCAAACAAAGAATATAAAATTAGATATATGATATAATTTTCTATTTGAGTTGTTTTAAATATTACAATATTCCAAAGTACAAAGTATAAACATTCATCATCCTTAAAGATTTAAAAAAGAACTTTAAATATTTACTTTCTGTCAAAATGCAGGTTCACATAAATGTTTTCATCTATTCAATTAAGTATTCCTCAAATCTTTTTGAAATCTACTATGTGTCAGATGCTCTTCTAAGTACTGGCGACGTGGCTGTTATCACACAATGAAGCACTGCCCCTGGCAGAACTTGTGTTCTATAGATAAACAATAGACAATAGGGTTTTGATGACTGTCAACTTTTTGGAAAATTGGTCACGTGATTATTCTTATAAAATTTAGGCTACATTGTTGATGCTGCTTAAATGTGCTACCTCATAGATATTTGGGATTTTGAAGTGAGAACTGAAATTCTGTATGTAAAAGCTATTATAGGATAAAAGGTAGATAAAGGTGTTGAGTAAGCCAAACTTAGTATTAGTCTCCAATAAAATATGTGACTATTTGTTAAATTCTAGCCTCCAAAACAAGAATGTTTAGAATCTTTCTCTTTTCCAATTGCAGATGCAAAATAAATAATGTCCATCTTCATCCTTCCTTTACAAGTCATTTTGTGAGATTAATTGAAATGAGCACTGAATAAATGCAGATTTTTTTGATATTAGAAGTGACTAAAATCATAAAATACTGCCAATGTAATTTGCTAGAGGAGTATTTACATTTGGAAAGTTTTTATCCATACCTTTTCTCCTATGAGTTTAGTGTCTTTTAAATATCTAAGTGATCTGTAATAATAGTAGCTAACATATACTGAACACTTACTGTGTACCACGCACTGTTCCAAGTATTTCACACATACTATCTTCTGTGCTCTGACTGACTTTACTTTCTTTGTGATAGAACCAATCTTGTACTTAGAGAACTATTTTGTTTAGATGTGCAATAGGATATTATAATATGTATACACATATCATGCAGTGGGCACCCAATGTACATTGGTTCCTTTTCTGCTCACTCATTTATTCAAAGTTGCAGACTGCAATTCAGCAAGAACTGCAAGAGAATGAGGTCTGAGGTTTCCCCCTTTGAAAGTATAACACTATTATTACAGCTTAGAATGGTCTAAACTCCATAGTAAGCAAGTTTGGAGACAAGGAAAATTCTATTTCAGCTTAAACTGCAAGTTTATTTTCTCGAGTCGTACTGCTTCATATGTGACTCAAAGCAGAGAAAGGAGAAGGGCTGGATGTTTGAGGGTGCTCTCCTGAATAGGCACATGTCCATATGCATAAATAAATAGAAACCAAGGCCCCTGTTGGGTATAACATGTATTATTGGCTATATACGTCATTGCTCATTCTTATAAGCTTAGGTCAGGGGTTTCAAACTTTAGTAGATATCAGAATCACCTGTTTTTGAGTCCAATCTCCAGAGTGTCTGATTCAGTAGGATGGGTTTGAGGCCAAGTATTTACCTTTTTAAAAAGTTCCAAGATGCAACTAATGCAGCTGGTCCAGGGACCACAATCTGAGAGCCAATGATTTAGGTAATGTGCGTAAAATTTGGATTAATAGCTGCTGAGGCCTCAGCTTACTTGAACAAAATATGCTATCAATCTGACTTAACCTAGGTACTCAGGCAGTCTCTGTACAGGCAACATGAATACAAAATATTATTGCAGGCACTGTGCAAAAGCAAATGGCATGACAGCCTTCCTGAAAAAGCCCTAAGATTAAAAGAGGCGCAAAATCTCTTTTTGAAGAATTAGATGGGAAATAAACATAAACCCAAATTGAAAACCAACAAGTATAAACCAGTGTGTTAAATTCCATGAATATATTGAGGATTATGGAAGGATAAATGAGAGACAATCAGCTCACTCTGGAAGTCAAGGAAAGCTTCAAGAATGACAGGATGCTTGAAATGAAATGCTTGGAGATTGAAAGATAAGTAGGCATCACATAGATTTTTAAAAAGGCAATTTACCTTGATACTGTTCCTGTTGAATGCTTGTGCTTGCTAGCAAAGAAAACTAGGTCAGAAAGCGTAAATGGGATCATCAAAAAAGCCATTCCCACCTACTAGAAAATGCAGCTCAAGACATATACCCTATTTATTGACAGTGGGCTAGTAATTGTGACCACTTAGCCCTATATTGGTCCATTTGCCTGTCAAATTTTTCTGAGCACTGTGTAGCTTTTTTATTTGCATCCCTTCAAATGGGGGTGGACATAGAGGTACTCAAGAATTCCTTCAGGAGGGAAGAAATGGAAGAAACGATATGAAAAGTTATTTAATTTAATTCTTATTATATAACAATTCCTAAGACAAAAATAATTAAACACGCATTTCAAATTTGCATCAATTTCTTTTAAACTTATTCAAACTATGGTAAATGAGATATGTAGGAAAAAGTTTGGTCACTATTCTTTAGGACGTCCTTCAATTATAATTTCAGGAGTCTAATGTATCTGTCAGATTTCTAATGTTTTACCTATATGGCTACATGCTTTAAATTCTAGTGATTTTAAAGGTAGTATAGCTTATCATTTTTTTGAGGTGGTTTATCTACTAATTTCAAATTAAAATGATGAATTAAACTTAGCATTAGTTTATTAAGCATTCTTTTCCACAGAAAACTATCTCTGAGTGCATCTACCCATGCGCACATTTACTAATTATATCATCAATTTTAAAGTCAAAGCACAAATGAGACTGTTAAATACCATTTGAAAAGAGTGGCACAGTATCATACAGAAGGTTAAGATTAGGCTGCTGTCAATAAATATAAGACTGACCATCATTTGTTTCAGTTTATAAACTGCCTATATTTTGATATGGTATAGAAATAATCCCTTCTGCATAACTATTTTTTAGGATCAACTTGCAGGAAATTCAAGCTTCCCTTCTGCTAGGAAAGCCCAGGTGTAACTGCAACATCCAGCCAGCATTGCATAGCAAAGGTAGTTCAAGTTCTAAATTATGCATATTCCTTAACCGAGTAGTACAGATGTGCCCCCAGGACAGTGTTAATTTGCTGATTGCTGCAGTAAATCCTCACGCATTTGCCCAACTGCCATAATTCTTCCGAGAAGACAATTTACTCCAAAAATTGCACGTGTTACAAGTGCAGTGGCTTAAAAGAAGTTATGATTTTTTAACTGTGAAATTCTAACATATGGTGCCTAAATAATTGAACCAAACCAGAACACAAAGAGTACTTGAATGGAAAAACTTGACTCAAAACCAGGACATCACGGCCTCCTCTCAGCTTTGCCTTACATTGGCCATCAAGCATTAAGTGAAGAAAGATTTCGACATTTCCCCACTCTGTTAATGCCTGTCCCACAACGTCACAGAGATTAGCATGAAGACTTGAAATAGAAAAGATTCAATAGTTCAGTTCAATGAATATTTATTTAGAGCCTACCATCTTCTGGGCAATGGAAAGTCAACAGTAAATCAGAGAGACAGAAGGTCCCTGGTCTCATGCGGATGGGAAGACCACTCTTATAGAGTGGACAGACCAAAAAAACCAAAAACTATATAAAGAAAATGACCACAGAAAGTAATGAACATGGTAAGATCTAAAAATCATGGATGTGTGAGCAGGCGAGGGGAAGAAGCTGGGAAGCAGCTACTTTAGACCCTGGAAGGCAAAGAAGCCACTCTGAGGAGTGACACTAAATCTGAAACCTGAGTGAAAGAGTACTGGGGTAAGATTTCCCATCAGGGGGAACAAACACAAAATGCTTGAGGTGGGTTCTGAGTGTTGAGAAGAGAGTAGGACAGTCACATAGCTAGAGCATAGCAAACATACGAGAGAACAGGGCCAGGTAAGGCCAGAATGGAAGTCATGATCATGTGCACGCAGCACCTCGTAGCCCAAGTCAAACTGTGTTTGAAAATTAGCACGAAGGAAAACTAAGAAGTAACTATGTGAGAGAACCTAAAGAGGAAAATCAACCTGAGTTGTCAGATACATTGAGGGTTCTCTTAAGAGGACAGTGGTCAATTTTTCTACCGCTTGAAAAACAAAGATTATTTACTTGAAGTTCTTTAAAACTGAAAGTAAATTTTATTTGTCCTTTTTGGTTTATTGCCTGATTTTGTGATGCTAGCAAACTATATATGAACATACCTCTCAAGGACAAATACAACAAAATGATTTTGATATGTGGGTAGTATGATTCAGGGGTGAAAAGTGTTGACTCTGGGGCTGAGCTTCTTGGGATCAAATCCCAGCTCTGCCACTATCACCTGTGTGACTACCAGAAGTCACTTAACCTTTTTGAGCCTTCCATTCTTCCTCAGTAAAGACGGCATTGCGATGCTCAAATAAGTTTCTATGTACAGTACTTAACACACAATTAGCATTAAGAGACTAGAAACTGTTATTTACATTACACATAATTAATAGACAAAGAAATGCCACAGATAGGATTTTTTTTTATAAATGGCATTTTATTTAGCTTTTTTTTTTTTTTTAAGATTGGCACTTGAGCAAACATCTGTTGCCAATCTTTTTTTTTTTTCCTTCTTCTTCTTCTTCCCAAAGCTCCCCAGTACATGGTTGTATATTTTAGTTGCAGGTCCTTCTAGCTGTGCTATATGGGACGCGACCTCAGCATGGCCTGATGAGTGGTGCCATGTCCGTGCCCAGGATCCAAATAGGAGAAACCCTGGGCCACGGAAGCAGAGCGCACGAAGTCAACCACTCAGCCATGGGGCCAGCCCCCAGATGTGAATTTTTAAGAAAGATAAGTTAGTCGCCATGAGAAGAATTTGAGGGCCACTTTGGAGCTCTTCCTTTAGAAATACTTATATTTCAGGGCTTTGCTTTCTCTGAAAAAGTGTCACATATTTCTGTCTAAGAGAAATACTATAAACATGCTCAAATAAAATAGTAGTGGCTGACATGGTTATCATTAAATATAAAATGTATATAAATATAAAATGTATTCTACAAATATGAAAATGTATTTTGGCAAATGAATTTTTACTCAGTAAAATACACACTTGCATATACATTTATTTCCTTTAAAAAAAGACTTTAAGTATGGCCTACATAGTGGAGAAAACATACCAGGTATTTACTACAAAGTGGCTAACGTAGTTGGGAAGTTTGATTTTATTTTAAACTTAGAGTTCCTGTGTTCTTCAGTTTTGTCATCATATTCAAATCATACAAACATGAACCATGGCCATTAATCAGCATTCTCTAACTGAAGATAGATCTCTCAAAATAAATTTTAAAAATACGGCTATAGAACAGGAAAATATGTAATGTCCTCTATCCTACAGAAATAAATCAGCATTTGCTACTCTTTTTGTGTGTCAAGCAATAAATTTCATAGTCAAAAGATACAGAAGAAAGTAGAGGCCTCGTGATCCATTCTCTAGTCCTCACCAACCCTTAGCTAAGGGCTCATTCTTGGAGAATGATTCATATGACAACCAGAAACAAAAAGACAAAATCTGCTTCTTTTCAATTCCTGCCAACAATGCAACAACGGAAATAGCACAACTCTGAATGACACAGAGCGTCGTGGATCTGATTGCATTTTCATTTGCTTTGGTGGGCTAGAACAACTTAAATTTTCTGTATAATAAACATAGACATAATGAGAAAAGCCAAGCTTTCTTGTTCTGTTAGATCATTTGCACAATAAAGAGCCTTTAATCAAATGCATGTAATAAAAATTTTGTAAAACACATAAAATATGATTTATTCTTTAAAAGCGTTGCCTAATTTTGCAAAAGAAAAAGAAAACCTGGTTGAATTAATCATCATAATCTCTCTTTTATAAAGTGAAAGCTACATTACAAATTATTTTAGATCAAAGGATTTAGACCTAGCACAGGTCTTACTGTAAGTACAAATATCTCATAAAAGTAGCATCACCTGTATTAAAACACATATGCTCCTCCTGTGAAATGCTCTAATTTATATTGTCATCTTTTGAAAAATGATTTTTGAAAAGGACAGTTGGCAACTCTAGTAAGAAAATTGATAAGAAATTCACCTTCTTTTCCTACTTGTCAATCTTAAATACAGGGACAATTTAAATGTTTAAAATGAAAGACATTTTAAATCTGTTTACTACGAGTTTTTGAAAATACTGGCAGGGTGTCTGAGTCAGAGTAATACTGCAGAGTTGTACTGAGCCAGAATTTTAAATAAAACCTTTGAAAATCATAATCAAATTATATGTACACAAAATCAATCTATAAATAATAGCAGAGTTTTATAATCTATGATCTTACAATATGCAGGATCATGGATTTTTAGGGATAGAAGGTGCCATAAAAGAAACCTAATACAACTTTACTTCTTTTATGAGAATCTCCTCTTTAACAGGTGGTTTACACGTTCTAGAAGAACTCACTTTCTCAAAGATAGGTCATTCCATCATTATACTATTCCATAATTACAAATCCTTCTTTGCTTTTTGACAAAAGCTTTTTGCTCATTGGTTCCAGTTCTCTCTTCTGGGCAAGAAAATAATCTCTGTAAGCTCTCTTCCACATGGATATTCTTGAAAAAGTTTTAGAGTTATCTTTTCTACACTAAAGCTTTTCTCATCTAGGTCAAACATTCACAGTTCCCTTAAGCATTTCTCAAGTCACTAGGTAACAGAAAACTTACTTTCTTATTTGTACTCATCAAGGTTGTGTATACTCCTCTCATTATGTGTGGCCCAGAAGAAGCCAAGTGTTTAATTGTGGTTTATCATTTCCTTTAACAAGTAGAAGTTAGAAAACCTGGGTTCTGGAATAACATCATCATTTTCAGCTGGAAATTAGTTTCTTCTTGAAAAATGGAAATAATTTCTTATTCTTCAAAATATGTCAGCCCTACCAAGTACACAGAATTGCGATATGTATCAAATTTAAAATAAATACAATTGATTGTGGTTGGAAAATTGTAAAGCACTATAAAATGGTGGCATAAATATGTTCTTTTTTTCAGCATTCTCTTAAAGTTAATCCAGTCCTTTTCTTTATTATGTCTTGCTGAATATGTACTTTTTACAACTGAACTGGTATCACATGAGATATAATAAGCCTAATTATTCTTTAGTGTCTAGTAAGTCCTGAGCACCATATTGGTGCTTGACCTGTAATGTTTTATTTAATTGACATGACCTTGTGGAGGCAATATAGTTAATTGCATTCTATATATTAGGGAATTTGCATCCTGTACTTATGTAAGATTATATGCATATTCTTATTACATTTCCCTTGTTGCTTTCAGACCACTGTCATCTAGACCAATAGACTTCACATTTTTTCATGGCAACTCACTATTATTGTAAAATAATTGAGCAAATGCCAAATATATCTATATATTTATAGATATATTTATAAATTATATTTTTAGTCCTAATACATTAATATATACATTAATAAAATTAGAAATTTATAAGGATGACCTAAATTTAAATCGAAATTCTAGAATTTTTTCAATGAGTTATCCTGTGTGTCTGTGTGTTATAGGCAACATACTTTAAAGCATTCCTTCCATTGTTTCATGATTGGCAAACTAAGGCTCAAAGGTCAGATTTGGCCCTCAGTCTATTTCTGTGCAGTCCATGAACTCGTAATGGTTTTTATATTGTCAAATGATTGAAAGAAATCCAAAGAAGAATACTATTTTGAAATATATGAAAATTATTTGGAATTCAAATTTCATTCCTCATAAAGTTTTATTGGAACACAGCCCCACACATTTTTTTATTTAATTTTAAATTTTTTTTTTTTTTGCTGAGGAAGATTAGCCCTGAGCTAAAATTTGTTGCCTATTTTCCTCTTTTTTTGCTTGAGAAAGATTAGCCCTAGCTAACATCTGTGCCAATCCTCCTTCACTTTGTATGTGGGTTGCTGCCACAGCATCTCTGGTGAGTGGTATAAGTCTGCACCTGGGATCCAAACCCACGAACCCAGGCCGCCGAAGTGGAGCATGCCAAACGTAACCCCCATCCCACTCATGTTTTTGAGTGTTCCTTGTCTGTGGTACAACTATAGAGATGCCACAACTTTCATGCCACAACTACAGAGATGAATGCTTGTGACAAAGACTGCATGGCCCACAAAGCTTAAAATATTTACTCCCTAGCATTTAAAAGAAAAAGCTTGCAATTCCTGTTGTAGAGCAGTTAAATCTTACTTATATCAGAAATACAGAGACAGTCATTGGAAATACGACCTTGTGTCATGAGGACACTGGACTCAAGATTTGAGACTTAGGTTATACTTCTAATTCTGTCACTCACTAGCTACACTCCCCTTGGAAATGATCTTCAGTTTCTGGTCCTTTCATTCATCTGTCCATCATTTGTAAATGATGCCATTGGATTGGATGAGCCTTTTATGCCCCAAAGATCTTCAGTTTTATACTCCTGAAATCTGCCACGCATGTACAAATACATCTGATATACATGCACCACAAGAAGAACCAGACATGTATGGCTCAAACAGTCTTTCTAGACTTGATGGGCTAACTAACTATACTAATAATAAAAATAAATCTCAGCACTGATAATACAGTTGGTATCATTTACAGGCTAAGAAATGCATTTCAAGTTGTTATGCTTGAAAGAACAGAACCGCAATTTAGCAAAACGAACGCTTCAGCATAAAAAAATTATGACCTCCAAGGCCATAAAAATGTAAATCCAAATTTAATGAGGAATTAAATACCCTAGAATTTACCGTTAAATCAACAATTTGATCTTGATACTATAAAGTTTATTTCACCTTTCACAGGGTCTTATAAAAAATTTTCCAAAACTCTCTAAGTTGCTATCTAGATTTACTTTACCAATTCAGTTTTGTTTATACTCTGAAAAATAATTGACTAAAATTGTTGTATAAGCAAGTACAGTACAAAATATAGTATTAAAAGTAAGCCATTTATAAGACATTTCTGATTCTTTTTTAATAAATAGGAATAAGTTCCTTATCTTTTTCATAAGTAGGAGTGTTAATTTCAACTTTCTAAATTATTTCTCTGGATTAGTTAATTAACACTGGCAACAAATACTGTCCACCTTCTAGTAGAAAGCTTGTAATGGTGATTAAGCAATTTTTTCAACCAGAGCAGTTACAGCTTGTAAAAGTATTACAGGAAAAGTATGCCAAATAACAGAGGTAAATTTTCCAGATGCCTAGGAAATCCCCCTTCTGTGTGAAAAATATTTGGAATCTAAATAAATTCTTTGAGGACAATAGGCTACCAGTTTCTCCCCTGCCTGACAGTCGTTGTCTGACTAAAGTTTGTTGGTGATAATGAAGGAGCACAACATTCTCAGACACGGAGATTGTGACTCTACTTGTGCAGTGACCTAATTTCAGAAGAAAAAAAATCAGCATGCAGGTTCTAACAAGTACCAACATATTTAAAAACACAAGGAAGCAGATATTTAATGCCAGGCTTGTCCCAGAAAATCCAAGGTGTGCAATTGCGACATCTAAATGAAGAATCAAAAATGAATGTTAAGAATGAGTTTACCAATACACCAATGAGTTTATATCACAAACATAAATATTCTAGGGCTTGCTGTTGATCAATTCATTGCTAGCTATCAAAGAACAGAGGAGGGAACGAGGAGATAAGAGAGCTGACACCATTTCCAACTTGTAGAGTGAATGCTCTTCCACTAGAATACTGAACACAACTGGAGGGTGCATCTTTACTTCTTTTCCACTTCTACATCTCCAGATTCTGGAAGCACGATCAGGATGCAAAAGGTTCTCAGTAAACAGCTGCTGAATAAATAAGAGGTGCAATTGGGACTGTGACAAATTAGAGTGAAATAGCCTGGGAAATCCATATTATGTCACTGTTTTAAAAATGGCCATATTGGTTATATTGCCTTAAGAGATCTTTCCTAGCAACAAAGAAAGGTCTAGATGGAATTAATTAATTAGTTTACTAATTCGTAAATAATTTTTTAGTCTCAATTATTTGCAAGGTGTTTTTCTAGGCACTGGAGATAAAGCAACAAATCAAACACACTCTCTGACCCCATGGATCTTAGATTCTAGTGGGGGAAGACAGGACATACGCAAAGAAGAAAATAGCACTCTAAGGTAAACTACAGTCTCTGGGTAATAACGATGTGTCAATTAAATTCATCAGATGTAACCAGTGTACTACTCTTGGTGCAGGATGTTAACAGTGGGGGAGGCCTTGCATGTCTTGAGGGAAGGGGTATGTGGGAACTCTATACTTTCTGCTCAGTTTTGCTGTGAATCTAAAATGGCTTTAAAAAATAAATTCTATTAAAAAATCTCTTGTTAGGTTAGATGGTGATAAGTGCACTGGAGAAAACTAAAACAGAGTAAAGAGGTCAGGAAGCACTACAGGATATTTCTAAGGTACTTTATGATCACAAAAACTATCCTGAAAGGTTTTTTTTTTATATATTTTCCTTTCTTTTTGATTATTACTGCTTTCTTGACATTTTTTCCTGCCCTAGAAAATGGCTTTGATTTGGAGCACATACGTTAACCAAGTTGATAGCAGATATCTTTATTAATTGTCAAGCCTACAATGTCTTCCCATCACACACCCTCATTAATGATCCATCAGGTTCCACGTGATTTGCATCCGATCCACACCCCACTCCAGTCTGACCTACCATCCCCCTCCATCGATATCCACGCACACTGTCCTCCTGGCTGCTCCTTCAACACCCCAAACACTCCAACAGTTCAGGCACTTGCCCTGGATGTCTCTTACTCTGGGGATGTTTTGGTTACATTTATGCACCTAGAATCTGGAAATAACTGCCTGAGTTGAATCCTAGCTGCACTGCAACCTTGGCCATGTTGCTATTTTTCTCCGTGCCTTAGTTTCCTCATCTGTAAATTGGAGTTATCATCTGGCTCAAAAGTTGATTGTAAGAATTAAATGTGTCAATGGATACAAAGCATTTAAAATAGGGCCTGACACAAGATAAAACTTATACAAGTGTTCCCAGCTTGGCATAGGACTCTCCTTTCATCTTCTTCAGGTCTTTACACAGAGAGGCTTAATGTGATTTTCTCCTTTAATATTACAGCCTCCCCATCACTCCCTATCCCCATTTCCATTTTTTTATTGTCTTTCAGAAGACCTATCACCATCTAACATATTATCTGATTTTCTTATTTAGTTTAACTATCTTCTACAACTAAAATATTAGATTCGTGAAGGCATGACTTTGGTCTGGGTGATTGTTGTGTCCCAACACAGTGCCTGGCCAATAGTTGATGCTCAATAAATCTATGTTTAATAATGCAGTGGATGTATGTATGAAGAGCCCACTCAGCAGAGAAGACCTGAAAACGTTTACAGATATCTTGGATCCAACAATCTTTGATCCAAAGATATAATGGAAAACACTAGCAGGTTAGGAGTTTTGTGGCATCCAAGTAATTGTTTCAAATATGAAACAAATCTTTAATTCACTCATTTTCTGATACATTATAAAAAACAAGACTGACTGTTTTCGCCTCTATCTTACTAAAGTTTCTGAGTCTGCTTTTATATATTAAAAGTTAAAGAAACCATTTTATTTTATTTTATTATTTATTTTTTGCAGGGAAAGATTCACCCTGAGTTAACAGTTATTGCCAATCTTCCTCTTGTTATTTTCTTCCCCAAAGCCCCTGTGCATGGTTGTATATCATCCTAGTTGTAAGTCATTCTAGTTATTCTGTGAACCCCCACCACACACAGCTACTGACAGATGGGTGGTGTGCTTCCACAGCCCAGAAGTGAACCTGGGCCGCTGAAGTGGTGAGTGCCAAACTTTAAGCACTAGGCCATCAGGGCTGGCTCTAAGGAAACTAGAAGTATCAGAATAAAAAGATATTTAAGATCTTTAGTACCAATTCGCGAAGTATATTATTTTTATAATCATCTTCTGTGTTTGTATAGCACACCACAGAAACAAATATTTACTCAAGAAAATCATACTAGGGAATCCAGAATCATGCTGATACAGAAATGATCTAGGAAAAGTTTTCTCATAACGATGCTCTACTTTATCAAAATGTATATGAAAATATTTACTTAGCCAAATTAAATATAAGCCAATAATATGTTTATACAGCTACATGATATGCTAAAATATTTGCTGCAACTTACTCTGAAACTGTAAAATAATAAAAGGAAATTGCACAGAGGAAAAAATATAAACCTTTATAATTATTTTAAAGGTTTCAATATAATCAAGGAACACTAAAAAGTTTCTTTTCATCCTATTTTTAAATTATCCTTTATTAGTTAATAGTTTGAATAAATAGCTTATAAAATAAAAGGAAAGATTAGGTTATAATATTAAATCAGTAAAAATGATAATAAAATTTCGTTGTCTACTACATGTATAAAGATCAAAACCAACTGCAATTATTAATTTGGATTGCTTTCAATACCCTATGATTTAAAATTCATTGAATTCCTAATTTTATCTAAAAAAATTGCTTGATGTTATTTATTATTTATTGATTTTGAATTTTGATTAAGTAATTTCAATCCAATATACCAGCAAATTTACTTCTGAAATTCAGGCATTAATTATACAGATGACTACCTTTAAAAGTGCATTTAATGCTTTTTGTCTTTGTCAAACACAACCTGTCATGTTTTCAGAATAGATTTACTTTACTCTCAAGAACAATTCTCAGAAAATTGCCAGCTTCATGCCTGAAACTGCCAATTTGCTTACTCTGATATCACTTTACCACACACAGTATGATCCCTTTGCACAAAATATTTGCCCATTTCTAACTTTTCTTGCCAGAAAATTATGTCACCTGATTACCAGATTTGGAGTCAACTGTATAGTTGCAAGATGTGCTTTAGTTTTTAGTTTAACATAATTCAATGAATATGCTGAGGGCTTTTGGTGAGTGAAGTATTAAGGCAAGTGTTGTATGAATATAAAATGAAAAAACAGTCTGTCTTTGTTCCAAAGGCACCTGCTTTCTTCTGTTGTGTTAGTTACATATCAATTTCACACAGAATGTGATGAAGCAGAATAGTCTACTTCAGTTTTCCCTTTGAAAGTGATGATAATAATACCTATGTTGAGCTACAAATGACAAAATTCAGTGTAAAGTTATTGGTTCTTGGTGGTATTCAATAAATAAATCATTCTTTAATGATCTTCCGGAAAAACTAAAAACATACTAGTGCAGATTAAATATTTCAGAAGAGACTACAAAATAATGAGACAAAGTTTAAATAAATATTTTATCTTAAGTTGGTTATATTAGGTAAATAATTTCAATAATGCCATTTTTGACATAATTTGAGCAGCTACTGTTTTGAGATTCTCTCTTTAGTCAGGATAAGCATTACAAGAAAAAAAAATCAGGGGACTGGCCCAGCAGCGTAGTGGTTAAGTTCACATGCTCCACTTGGCAGCCCAGGATTCACAGGTTCAGAACCCCAGCATGGACCTACACACCACTTGTCAAGCCATGCTGTGCCAGTATCCCACATATGAAATAGAGGAAACACTGGCACAGATGGTAGCTCAGGGACAACCTTCCTCAAACAAAAAGAGGAAGATTGGCAACAGATGGTAGTTCAGGGCCAATCTTCCTCATTAAAAAAAATAAATAAATATCATCTTTATGGGCACAACTTATGTTTGACCACACGTTGTTATCCTGCTTGATTTTTCACCTTATTTATAATCCATATCAGTGATATCACTGAATATCTCTTTGATTTCAGCAAAAATTATGCTTACTATAAGAAAAAAATACTAAAATCACAAGTAATCGCCGTTTTGCTAAATTCACTGTTTAATTTTTAGTCCTTGGATCTTCCCCTCCCTTTCATACGTTTTCTTCACTTGGAGGATAAGACATGTGCCTCTCCTGGTTTTCTCCCTGTATCTGTGTCTGGCCCTGTCCAGTCTCATTTGCTGGCACCTTCTTAACTTCTGAACATCGTTGGACCTCTTCTCTTTCTTATCTCTACACTCACTAGCTTGATGATTTCCCCCCGGGTGATGAATTTGAGCAGCAAGTCAATGTTCTCAAGTTTATAGTTCTATTCAGATTTCTCACCTGAACTCCATACTCTGGTACGCAACTGTCAACTTGACGTACCCATTTACATATCTAATAATCATCTCAATCTCAGCAGATTAAAAAATGGAACTCTGATTTTACACCCCTGTAGCCTTTCTCTTCTCAACAAAAGGCAACTCCATCCTTCATGTTGTTCAGGCCCAAAACTTTGAAATTAACTGTGACTCATCTCTTTCTCTCACGCTACATCCAATCCTCCCATTCAACAGCAAATATTATTGATTATATCTTCAAAATGTGTCTAGACTCTCCACACTTCTCACTCTTTCTACTGCTCCCACCCATATCTGAGCTGCCATCTCACAGCTGGTTTACTGCAATAGCCTCCTGTTTTCTCTGCTTCCATCCCTGCTCCTCTTCCATCTCTTCTCAATGCAGCACTCAGAGCAATCACGTTTAAATTGTGAGTCAGGTCATAATACTCTTCTGCTCCAAGTGTGTTTCACTGTAAGTAAAAACCAAAATATTTGCAGTGAAATACAAAGACCCTACTTGACCTTCCCCAGCCCTCTTACATCTCTGACTCCCTCTGCCCTTTTCTCCATCATTCATTCTCCTCCAGCCACTCTAGCCTCATCACTTGTCCACAAACACATCAGGGTTTTTTTTGTTTTTTTTTTTTCATTCACACACTTAGCATATGCATCTTTAATCAACCAAAGAAAAAGTCCCAAATGTACAAGTGAAAAAAATCCAAACTGTTGACACAGGAACATACCTGTGTGCCACAGAGTCTTTGCACTCGCTGTTGGACACAGGGTTCTCTCCCTCTCCATCTGGATGCATTTGCTCAGCTGTCTTCTTCTCTAGTCATCCTATATGGAATTACAACCTAATCCTACCCTCCATGAAGACACTCCCTATTTCTCTTCTCTGCTTTATTTTTCTCCTTAGCACTTATCAATATCTGACATATGTTACTTTTTGACTTTTGCATTGTCCATGTTCTCCCACTAAAATGTTAAGTTCTGTGAGAGCCAAGAATTTTGTCTGTTCATTGCCATATCCTCAATCAGTCGTGTCCAACTCCCCAAAGCTACTCAAAAATATTTGTTAAATAAGTGAATAAATAAATAAAAGTTTACAATTCATGTGGTTACTTAAATAATATATCTTGATTCCTGTTTTGTGTCTTTATCACTCCCGTTTTTCTAGGTCTGGGATATTTCATATTCTTGGCTGACTTTAAATTCCACTCCAGTGACTTTGATCTTATAATTTAATGACAGGCTCATCTAATTCCAACTCAACATATTCTTGTTTCTAGATTCCCTGCATCTTAGCCCCCACTCACTTGGCAGGTGGGAGAGCCTGTTTGCTCTGCTGGCCTTGCCTGAAGTCGCTTACTGTCCCAGTACCAAGGGCCTGTCACTTGAGTTTTTCAACACTAATTTATGTCATTCTGGATGAACTTTTTTCCCATCAGCTTAATGGATTTGTTTCTCTTGCATCTGGATGCACCCAAAAAGATAGTATCTGCCTCACCCCAAAAGACTTGTTTGATTCTATTTCTCTGCTCTTTCCAGACTACTTCACACTGTTTCAATCTTCCCCAGCTCTGTTATAAGATGCAAGTATGCAGAGGGCCTGACTCCTGCTTTTGTGCTCTTTCATTTTCTCAGGTACAAGCCTTTTCAGGTGAACCTGGATCTTGGCCTGAATGAGGGAAGAGAGAACTTCTGGAGCTCAAAAATTCATGTTACCAGGAAAAGGGAAATGTGAGACCTCTGGGTTCAGGGAGGATGTAACTGTGGGGTGTACACCTTTCTAACAGTCTGATAGACTCCCTTGAGTGGGCTTCTAACCATGGCTTGTCTTGGTTCTCCACATCTTAGGAGAGAGAGAAAATAATTTCCTCTCTTAGGATGTTGAGAAGAAAACTTCACCCAGGAATATATCTTTGCACCACTTTTACTATGTACCTTCTACTTCTTAGAAGATAGAAAAGCAAAGTTATTATTTTTTTTAAAAGACCGGTCGTGTGAGAAAAATATACATACAAACAATTTTCATGAATTCTGTAAAGTGCTAAAATTGAAGTGTGCACAGGAAGTATACTGCAGTTTGGCGGGGAAAAAAAAAGCATGTGGAAACCTAAGGAGGCTAACAAAAACCTGGCATTTCTGGGTGAATTCTAGAGTTAAACATGGCTGATATAAAGTGAATATGGGGAAGTGATTAGAGATAATACAAAAGATTAGGCAACTCATAGACAGAAAAGCCAGAATGGCTCCCAAGTATTTTACGGGATGCACCAATTCCTTAGTAATTATATAAATGCAAGTAAAATCACAATATGATGTCATATTGAGCCATTTGATTAATGAAATTTAGAGATGGGTAAGTCCAAGTGTTGGTGAGGGCATGGAAAACCAGGAACTCTCGTGAATTCCTAAACCACAGAGCCTTCCTGAAATAAATCTGGCTGCACTGAATGAATTAGGTATGCATGTAGCATGTCATTGGAATGGAATCTCTGGTAGAGTGTTTTTGCTACACAGGCTCAGGAAATGACTGCTTTGAAGAGGCCAACAGTTGGTTGGATGTGGGAGCTATGGCTATAAAATAATAAAACTAATGCCCATGCACTACCAAAGCTGCTTGTGGGAAGGATTTCGATTTATTTGGATAGTCAACTGAGGCTTTGCTTTTTGTCTCATTTCCATCTGACATTGTACTTTGTCACCAAATTCATTTCACACCTTGGCGGTTCCTATCTTATTTTTCTCGATTTGCTTATTTCCTACTGGATCTTTAAGTCTTATTGTCTAGCTGCAGTGTTTATTTCAACTACAACACTTACATTAAACTTTTAGACTATATATTTTAAATATTTTGTTTCACACACTTTTCCATTAAAATTCTGTTTAATATTTTTATTGCAATAATTCTTTATTTTCATCAGTTAATCGGAAAAATAACATACCATTCCTACTTTATAATATTAGAGGCTGCTTCTCTTATTTCTACCTATCTGAATTATAGTCAGTATGTTAATTTTGATTCAAGTGGCACAATCATTTGGTGGAAATTTTTAATCAGGAAAATTTTCCTCAAGTAGGTGAGATGGGAACAAATGTTTATTCTATGTTGAGGGAAATGAAAAAGGAGAGCGTTCCAATTAACAGGAACCTCAAAGGCACTCACATAAGTAGCATGGAAGAATGGAAAGTTGGCTGGATTTAGCTAGAGGGGAGAGTCAGTCTGTAGTGAGAAAAGATAAAATTAGAGAGGTACAAAAGTGCCAGTTGACAGAGGACCTTGAATTATAGGCCAAGAGTTTAGACTTGATATGGTAGGGGTAGCTGATTCTTGAGCAGGAAGGTGATGTGATAAAAATGGCATTTGCAGAAGATTATTTTAGCAGTTTACAAAGGAATAATTGTAGCAAAAAGAGACTGGAATTAGGATAGCCAGCAAAGAAGTTATTGTAACCCTTATGTGAATAGACTAGGCCTAAAGTCATAGAAAAAGGGAGAAAATTGAATACATCCGACACTACCAAGCAAGAGGTTTCAAAGCTTGGTTCTTGGATCACTTATTTCAGAATCACCTGGGATTTTTGTTAAAAATTCATATTCCTGTACTACATGCCAAAACTCTTTGATGTGATTCTTTTAGAGTGAGGACAGGAAATGAGCATTTTAACAAGTTGTCTATGTGATTTTTTTTTCACATGAAAGTTTGAGAAGTTTTGCTCTAGAGGAAGAATTAAGAAAACGTGGTAACCGTATTAAGAGTAAAGGAGGGGGAAAAGAGGACAATGATTACATGGCAGCCAGTCTAGGGTTCAGGAAAAATGATACAGTAAATGATAGAAAAAAATTTTAATAGATATTATTTTTTTTGAGGAGTTTTAGGTTCACAGCAAAATTGAGGAGAAGGTAGAGAGATTTCCCATACACCCCTGCCCCCACACACGCACAACCACCCCCATTATCGTATCTCTCACCAGAATGGTACGTTTGTTACAATTGATGAACCTACACTGACATATCCTTAGCATTCAAAGTCCCTAGTTTACATTAGGGTTCACACTTGGTGATGTACATCCTATGGGTTTAGAAAAATTTATAGTAGCATGTATCCACCATTATAGTATCATACAGAGTAGTTTCACTGCCGTAAAAATCCTCTGTGATCTGCCTATTCGTCCTTTCCTCCCCCTGAACTCCTGGCAAACACTGATCCTTTTACTGTCTCCATAGTTTTATCTTTTCCAGAATGTTATATAGTTGGAATCATACAGTATGTAGCCTTTTCAGATTGGCTTCTTTCACTTAGTTATATGCATTTAAGGTTCCTCCATGTCTTTTCATGGCTTGATAGCTCATTTCTTTCAGGTGCTGAGTAATATTCTATTGTTTGGATGTACCATAGTTTGTTTATCCATTCACCTACTGAAGGACGTCTTGGTTGCTTCCAAATTTTGGCAATTAAGAATAAAGCTGCTATAAACATCCATGTGCAGGGTTTTGTTTATACATAAGTTTTCAACTCCTTTGGGTAAATACCAAGAAGCGCAATTGCTGGATCATATGGTAAGAGTATGTTTAGTTTTTTAGGAAACCGCCAAGCTGTCCTTCAAAGTGGCTGTAGCATTTTGCATTTCCACCAGCAGTGAATGACAATAGAAATCTGAAACAAACTGAGCAATCATGGTAGAAAAAGATGTTAAACTGTGTTGCCAACATGTTAGAATCAAAATGAACAAAAATTACTCACAGAAATGAACTTGAGACAATGAGAGAATTAGTAGGAGGACAGCATTAAACACAAACATTTGGAAAAGATTGCACTTTTGATGACATCTGAAACTGTTAGTTACTGGATGCTGCTTTGTACAAAAATATAAAGTTCAAGACACAGGTGTCCCAAAGCTTAAGTAGTAGAAAGAAGAAAATCCAGCAGAAAAGGAAGAACAGCAAACAAAGATGTAGAAAAGAAGCTATGATTGCTGTCTGAGCCAACCTAAGAAGGAGAAATGCTTAAAATAATTAAAACAAAGAAGAGGGAGTTGTCACGTGCGCCCCTTCTAGGATCTTGGATTTCAAGTAACAAGACATAGTTCTTGTTTCCCAAACTTGACTTGGGGATAAATAATTTGGTGTGCTTATAAAAAACAGATTCCCAGGTCTCAATCCAGAACTGAGTCAGAAAATCTAGGAGAAAAGTGCAGGAATTGTATTTTGCAAGTTTCTCGGGTGATTTTTATGATTGCTCAGAGGCTGATTGTTTCCTATTGAGATTCACGAGTCACAAACAGTCCACAGAGGGATGGTGGTGTGTGCTGAGAGAATATAGGTATGAAATATAGACTTGTTTCCAGGCATGGCTAACTGACATTACGTAAGGGACAGAACGGAGGTACTCTTCTAGATTAAAATAGAGCAGTGGTTCTTAGTCCGAGGTGATTTTGTCCCCCAGAGGACATTTGGTAACATCTTGAGACAATTTTGACTGGTACAAATTGGGGTTGTGATGACTGCTCTTTGCATCTAATGGGCGCAGACTATGATTCAGCTAAACATTCTATGACGCAAAGGACATCAAATTGACCCTCCCCTGGCAAAGAATTATTGGCCCATATGTCAATAGTGGCAAGATTGAGTAACCATAAAATAAAGAGGAATAATAGTTAAATGCAATATATGAATCTAGTTTGGGTTATAATTTAAAATTAAAAATAACAGTAGCAGCAACTAAAAAGGACATTCTCAGGACACTTGTGGGAAATTTGTGCATGGGCTAGCCAGTGTATGATATAGAATTATTGTTATTTTTCTAAGGTGTGATGTTATTATGGTCACAAAAATTAATCCTTTTGTTTAAGATATGCATGCTAAAGTCTGTAACCTGGTTTCAAGCGATAGAGCAAAAAGACCCCAATGTACAAAGATATGCATATATATCTCTAGAAAGTTAATATAAGTGTGATAAAATATTAAAAATATTTAATATAGGAAGAAGTACATAAATATTCATTTATTATTCTATCAATTTTTCAGTATCTTTGAAATTTGTTCCTTAAGAAGTTGTGGCAAGTGCCATGAGTATTTAACAATATGTATTTTGGATTTGGACAGATGGGTCCTTTATGCCTGACTTGATACTGAAATTGTCTTCAGCCGCCATCTTTAGCGTGTACTGCAATCGGCCATCTCCACTACTTCTCTTTCTTGGTAGTTCAAAGTCTCTGAGGTGTGTCTGCTGACAGGAGTGGAGGTTCATGCAGTTGACATGTGACTCGATGAAGACTCTGACAGCTTTGGCCAGTCTTCTTTTATTTCACCTCTCTTCCCTCTTCGTTTTATCTGGATGGCTTTTGCTCTCTGGGGTCAGAAGATCCCAGACTGCCTCAGCAGGGGCAGTCTTTCCCCTCCACCGCTGGGTCTTATTACCTACACGGTTCCTGCGAAGGGGGATCTACCCAGCGGCTTTCAAAAACTGTCCCTTCAGGCACACGAAATAGGAAAAGAGATAAAGACCCACGTTGTTGGCTTTCACTCAAACTATCTAAACCCTACCACAGCCACTTTCCAATCATGATATGATAACTCGAGTGACTAAATTCCGACTGCGGTGAAGCTGTAATCTCTCGATGTCTCTCCCTCTCTCCCTGCCATACATTCCAGGGTAATCAAGAATTTTGGTGAAGCAGGTCTTTCAGCTTTGGAGAGTTTATAAGCTGCTGCCACTTTTATTCAAGACACCATTGCTTTTTGACTCTTGCTAAACATTTAAAAATATTTTTTCAGTGTTTCATAGTGCCTTGCATACTGGGGTGCTCTAAAGATATTTGATGGTTTAACAGGGCATAAGTTTAAAATATGGTATTTTCCACAACTGAATCTACAACATAATCAAATATTACTGAGAGGGGGAGAATTCACATTGGATTAGGTCAAGAATAATTTCTGAGAAGAGTATAATTAAAGTTTGTTTCGTGTACACAAATCCTAGGTAAACAGATGCATTGATATAAATTCATTGAATATACTTTCTTGCTTTTGATGTCAATGCCTATATGTTGGTTATTGTTTATATTTATAGAGAAACACTGTCACCTGATTTTGGAGTTAAATTAGAATAAAACACATTTCTACAAAAAAGGGCTGCTGATGGCTTGACAAAACTGGCTTCTGAAGATGATAAGATTATGGATATGTTATACTTTTCAGACCAGAACTGAGGACTCTTTAGATGCTATTTTCTCATACTTTTACTTTTTTTAGAGGTCTGAAACCCAGGTGGGATGAACAGAAATATGTTTGGAGTGACTTTTAATTCCGCAATTATGATCCTGTGGAAAATGATCTGTCTTAAACATGCAGGCTGACTCTTGGCTTCATTTCATATGACTTTTATCAGAATCTGAAGCACTTGAATAACTCTTCAAAAAAGTTATTTTTTGTGTCTGAAAACATAAGCTTAGCACAGCAGTCTAAGTGAATACTTAGCATCTAAATGAATATTTCTAGGCTTTAATTTTTTTCTGTGTAGAGATTAAACCACTTCTCAGAAGTTTTACAATGTTATGTTAGCATCAACATTCCAACTAAAGCTTGACTCTTCCAATAAAACCTCCTAAATTAAAAAGGTTTCTACGTGAAGCCCTATTTCCTTAAGAGAGCTTCACAAATATGTTCACCTTCTTAGATCATTGAGGGATATCTTTTGCCAATCTTCCTCTTTTTTTCCCCCGCTCTCCAAAGCCCCAGTACATAGCTGGATACGCTAGCTATAGGTCACTCTGACTCTTCTATGTGGGATGCTGCCACAGAATGGCCTGATGAGTGGTGCTAGGTTCGTGTCCAGGATCCCAACTGGTGAACCCGGGGCCACTGAAGTGGAGCCTGTGAACTTAACTATTCAGCCGTGGGGCCGGCCCCAGGGATATCGTCTTTAAATTGATCATTTTGCAAAATGATACATATTCTAGAATCATATGCATATGTATTACGCTAATGATTACTTTGAATAACTATTCAGGAAAAAAGAACTGGATTACACTTTACATTTGCAGTTGAAATAGTTTTCTTTTCCTTTTCTTTTTTAAAGATTGACACCTGAGCTAACATCTGTTGCCAATCTTTTTTTTCTTTTTTTCATTCTTCTCCCCAAAGCCCCCCAGTACATAGTTGTATATTCTAATATTCCAGTTGTAGGTCCTTCTGGTTGAGCTGTGTGGGATGCTGCCTCAACGTGGCTTGATGAGTGGTGCCATGTCCATGCCCAGGATCCGAACTGGCAAAACCCTGGGCCACTCAAGTGGAGTACGCAAACTTAACTACTCGGCCATGGGGCTGGACCCCTGAAATAATTTTCTAATCAGTATTTTATTTGATGTTATGGTAATTACAACAATTTAAATTGTAGAGATTCAAAATATTCAATTTAATTTAACCTTTTCTTGGAATTCATAATAGTAAAAAAAGTTGACACAAAATAGTATGTAGTTTTTATAGCAAAAGTGTGTGTGTATATATCTAATTTTATAGATAGATAGATACACAGATAGAAGTCTGGAAAAGGAATACATGTCAAATTTTAACAGTATTTATATCCAGGGATTGATAATACAGAGGGGATGGGGGAGGTTGTAATTTTTCCTTTGTGTTTAGTTTTATTTTCTAAATATTTCAGTAACATACATTAAATACTAACATGTATGTATGCCTTTAAAAGTCACTGAACACTTAAGCTGCTTGATATTAGGATTCTGTAAAGAACTAAACTTCTCTAAAGTGTCAGCATATTTTTTGGACAGAAAATATTTCGGATGACAGTCAAGGTCAAGTATTAGCTTGTGTGCAGCACAGTCTAAATTATCCTCTCAAGGAACTGCATCAAATAATGAAGATGCGATAGATAAATAAATGCCTCTTTGTCACTAAGCTAATTAAGGGATTTAACTTGCAACCTGGATCTAGGCCAGGTTGCAACAAAAGTGACATCTGACATGCTAAGCAATTTCGATATATTCAACTACAGACAATAAATGGCAACACATTATTGGCGAAAACATCTTAGAACTCTTACAGAGGAGACAGGATCAGGGAATAGCTGGAAAACAGGTGAGTTGATGGTGAGCCCCCACAAGCAGGAACAGAACAATTGCTTTAAAGTCTTTTAAATGTATCAACAAATGTAGCAAATAACTTTCAAGCGTTAAGAAGGAAAACTAGCTTACCCATGCATCTGAGCACATTAATCAGAAATAAAGAGGTTCATTTTAAACAAAGGTACTAAGTGAACCATGGCCTTAAAACCCAAATGTAGTATACTGAGAATAGAAGTGAAGATGCTACACATGGGGAGAGCACACACTTGGACTCAGGTGGGATGGAGTGCAGACTCCGTTATTTTTGTTACATTGAGATACACAAATATCAGAGACATCTTTGATCATGGCCAAAGTGATGATAAACTGTGTTAATATTAAAATACATGCATTTATTTAGTACCTCCTACACGTGAGATATTCTATGGTTAAAAGCAGAAATGAGGTAAGGTTTCCCTTCCAAACATTCAGTCTTTTGGGAGGGCAGACAGGAAACACAACAGTGGAAAAAATGTCATAATATAGTTGTTATAGGTGTGCACAAAGTGATTTGAAAGCACAGGACTAAGAAATTAACTCTCCTTGGGAATGGGGACGGCATCCCACTGGAGGTCTCGTTCGTTTTGGACTTTGAATTATGCAGTTTTCTCTCTTCAAAGACAACTGTCTCAGGCAGGCATCTGGCTGACGCTGTATGGTACACGTCTCAGCAAAATTACCAGTGAGTCATGTATTTTATGTTTTTGAGTGGAAAAAGAGACAAATACTTTAGAAACTTCATACACATACGGCAAAGCACGTTTGTATGCCTCCTCCCATTTCCAAAGGGACAGAACATAGGAGACTTATAATCAAAATTCCAAATTTCTTCTCCAAACCAGTCCTGGCTATGACTGAGTAATAATTCAACTTAAAACCCAAAAATTAATTAGAAGGGCCGGCCTGGTGGCACAGTGGTTAAGTTCACACATTCTGCTTTGGTGGCCCAGAGTTCGCCGGTTCGGATCCCGGGTGTGGACATGGCTCCACTTGCCAAGCCATGCTGTGGTAGGTGTCCACATATAAAGTAGAGGAAGATGGGCACGGATGTTAGCTCAGGGCCAGTCTTCCTTAGCACAAATGAGGAGGATTGACAGCAGTTAGCTCAGGGCTAATCTTCCTCAAAACAACAACAACAAAATTAAAAAAATATTAATTAGAAAAATAATATCAATTGAATCTAAATATTAACATTACCTTGCTTTAATAACATTCAAATGTCGTACTATAATACAGTCATTGGTTAACAATCTAGTCAAATCTGTGTTTCTGTCTTGATTACTTAGGGCTTCTGATTCTGACTGTACTTGAGAATATAACCTTGAAAAATATTTGAAAAGGGAAGTAAAATGTCTGTGATATTTTAGTATAAGCATTAATGAATTATGGATTTATTTCATTTATGACCTAGGTCTAATAAACGTGATAGAATCACAGAACAGTGAGAAGCCCAGGAGGATCAACTGGAAGTAAAGGCTCACTCATACTCACGAGGACATCGAGACGCAGAGAGAATTTTAATGAGTTGCTTATGAGGCCTAGCATTAGCTAAATGGTTATCAGGATTCAGCACTTCATTAATAGATGGAAACTTCAATGTCCCACTTTTAATAATCGACAGTCAACTAGCAAGAAAATCAACAAGGAGAAGCTGGTCTGGCGACGTAGCAGCCTGGGGTTCACAGGTGTGGATGCCGGGCGTGGACTTATGCACTGCTCATTAAGCCATGCTGTGGCTGGCACAGATGTTAGCTCAGAGACAATCTTCCTCAAGCAAAAAGAGGAAGATTGGCAGCAGATGTTAGCTCAGGGCCAATCTTTCTCACCAAAAAAAAAGAAAGAAAGAAAAAAGAAAAAACACCAACAAGGAAATAGAAGACTTGAATAGCACCGTAAACCAAATGGACCTAACAGATATCTCTGGGACACTTCACTCAACAACAGCAGAATATATATTCTTCTCAAGTATACATGGAACAGTATCTAGGAGAGACGATATGCTTGGCCATAAAACAAATCTCATTAAATTTAAAAGAACATAAGTAATATAAGGTATGTTCTCCAATCATACTGGAATGAAATTAGAAAACAATAATAGAAGGAAATTTGAGGAAGTAACAAATATGTGAAAATTATACAACGTGCTCCTAAATAACCAGTGAGTCAAAGAAGAAATCATAAGAGAAATTAGAAAATACTTTGACAGGAATAAAAATGAAGACACAACATACAAAAAGTTATCATACACAGCTAAAACAATGCTCGGAAGGAAAGTTATAGCTATAAGTGCCTATATTAAAAAGGAAGAAACACGGGCTGGCCTGGTGGCATAGTAGTTAAGTTTGCGCGCACCGCTCAGGCAGCCTGGGGTTCACAGGTTCGGATCCCAGGTGTGGACCTAACATTGCTCATCAGGTCATGCTGTGCCAGCATCCCACGTCAAATAGAGGAAGAGTGGCACAGATGTTAGCTCAGCAACAATCTTCCTCAAGTAAAAAGAGTAAGTTTTGCAAGAGGTGTTAGCTCAGGGCCAATCTTCCTCACAAGAAAAAAAAAAGAAGGAAGAAACATCTCAAATTAATGACCTAATGTTCTACATAAGACACTGGAAAAAGATGAGCAAAGTAAAGCAAAAGTAAGCAGAGGAAATGGAATAACAAAGATTAAAGAGGAAAGTATTGAAATAGACAAGAGAACATCAATGAAAGCAAAAGATGATTCTTTGAAAAGATCAACATTATTGGCAGACCTTTAGCTAGACTGACCAAAAAGAGAAAGAGAGAGAAAGGGAGACAGATTCTCCCAATTACTAGAATCTGAAATATAAGAGGGCACTGTGGTACCAACTTTACTGAAATAAAAAGCATTATAAAGGAACACGATGAGCAATTATATGCCAATATATTAAATAACTTAGATGAAATGGACAAATTCATAAAGATACATGCTACTGAAACTGACTAAAGAAAAAACAGACAATTTGCCAAATCTGTAACATGTACAGAGAGAATTAGTAATCAAAAAATACCCAAAGAAAAGGCCAAGCCCAGATGGCTTCACTGGTGAATTCTACCATATATTTAAAGAAAAATTAATAAAACGTCTTATAAAAAAGAGAAGAGGAGGGAAACTTCCCAACTCATTCTATGAGTTCAGTATAACTTTAAAACCCAAAGCCAAACTAAGACATCACAAGAAAAGAAAACCACAGATGAATATCTCTGGTGAAAGTAGATGCAAAACTCTCCAACAAAATACTAGCAAACTGAACCCAGCAAAATATACAAAAAAATTGTCCACCATGACCAAATGAGATTTATCCCAGGTTGGTTTAGCATGTAAAAAACAATGTAATACACCATATCAATAGAACAAAAAACAAAAAACACATGATCATCTCTATAGACACAGAAAAAACATTTCAAGAAATTCAACACTCTTTCATGGCAAAAAAAAAAAACAAACTAAAAAAAAAATATAAATAGGAAGGTGCTTCCTCAAACTGATGAAGGACGTCTACAAAAAACACACAGCTAGCGTATGATTAATGGTGAAAGACTGGATGTGTTTCTCCTAAGATCAGGAACAAGAAAAGGATGTCTGCTCTTTCCACTTCTATTCAACATTGTGCTGGAGCTTCTAGCCAGGACATTTAGGCAAGAAAAGGAAATCAAGGACATCCACAATGAAAAGGAAAAAATAAACGTGTCCTATTCATGGTTGACATGATTTTGTATATAGAAAATCCTAAGCAATCCACTAAAAAATGATTAGAACTAAATGAGTTCAGTAAAGCTGCAGAGTACAAGAACAATGCACAAAATTCAATTTTATTTCTATACAATCACAATGAACAACCCAAAAGTGATATTACGGAAATAATTTCATTTACATAAAAAGAATAAAATATTTAGAAATACATGTAACAAAAGGAGTGTAAAACTTATACTCTGAAAACTACGAGACACTGTTAAAAGAAATAAAAGAAGATTTAAATAAATGGAAAACATCTCATGTTCATGGATCTGAAGACCTAATATTGCTAAGATGGCAATATTCCCCAAATTGACCTACAGATTCAATGCAATCCCTATTAGAATCTCAGCTGATTTTTTTTTTTGTGGAATTTGACAAGCTAAGTTAAAATTCATGTGGATTATAAGGAACTGAGAATAGCCAAAATAACCTTGTAAAAGAACGAAGTTGGAAGCTTCACATGTCACAATTTTAAAACTTACTCCAAAGCAACAGTAATCAAGAGAGTGTAGTACTGACATATGTTAGATAGATTGATGAACAGAATTGAGAGTTCAAAAATAAGTTCATGTGTCTACGGCAGCTGATTTTCCACAAGGGTACCAAGACTATTCAACAAGGAAAGAATAGTCTTTTCAACAAATGGTGCTGGGACAACTATATACTCACATGCAAAATAATTAAATTGGACCCTTATGTCACACTGTATACAAAAATTAACTCAAAACAAATCTAAGACAAAATGTAAGAGCTAAAACTGTACAACTCTTAGAAGAAGCATAGGGGTGAATCCACATGACCTCAGATTTTACCATATATTCTTAGGTATGACAACAAAAGTATGAGCAACAATAAGAAAAAGAAAACCAGATAAGAAGAACTTCATCAAAATTAAAATCTTTTGTTCTTTAAAGGGCTCTATCAAGAAAGTGAAAATGCAACCCAGATAATGGGAGAAAATCTTTGCAAATCATATATCTGATCAGGCGCTTGTATGTAAAGTAAATAACTCTTAGAACTCAATAATAGAGACAAATAACCCAATTAATAAATAGGCAAAGGATTTAAATAGACATTTCTACAAAGGGGATATACAAATTACTAATAAGCACATGGAAAGATGCTCAACATCATAGTCATCAAGTAACTGCAAATTAAAACCACAATATGATACCAATTCACACCACTAGGATGGCTGTAATAACAAACACAGAGGATAATAAGTGTTGGTGAAGATATGGAGAAATTGCTAGTGGGAATGTAAAATGGTGTAGTCATTTTGGAAAACACTCTGGCAGTTTCTCAAAATGTTAAACACAGAGTATGATTTGACACAGCAATTCCACTCCAAAGAGAAATGAAAACATGTTTACACAAAAACTTGTACACAGATGTTCATTGTGCTTTATTGGCAATGTATAAAAGGTAGAAATAACTCAAATGTTAAACAAGTGATGAATGGACAAACAAAATGTGATATTTAGATACAATGGCGTATTATTCAGTCATATAAAGGAACAAAGTACAAATACACGCTATAACATGGATGAACCTTGAAAACACTATGCTAAGAGGCTAGTCACAAAAAATCTATATATTACATGACTATATTTACATAAAATAGCCAGAATAGACAATTCTGTAGAGACAGAAAGTAGATTAGTGATTGTTTAGGGCTGGTGGGATTAGAGGATAGATCAGGAATAGCTAAGAAATACAAGACTTTTTGGGGGATGAAAATGTTCTAAAAGTGGTGAAAGTTGTACATGAGTATTCTAGAAACCATGGATTTGTCTACTTCAAATGGGTGAATTGCAAGGTATGTGAATTATATCTCAAAAAAACTCTTATAAGTGAGATTCAAGGCCTCTACCAGACAAATGGAAATTTTGGTTAAATAAAATAATTTTGCTTTACAGTTTCACATTGCCTCATGTATTTCAAATATATTATCTCATTTGATCTCAGAAACAACTGTGAGAAAAAAGAAATTAAACTACATAAAGTAATTTAGGGAGCCACCAATGATTACTCAACTTTGTACAAAGGTTTACTTTAAAAGATCAATGATATAAATGGATATTCTTTGAAATGTCACAATCTCATTCAGATTTAAATTGTCTATGTAGTTGATAGTAATTAAGTAGCCCATAGATTTCTATGTCCCTCAGTTTAGCAAAGTCTTTTTAATTTGTCTGTTTAATTTTGAATAATGGTAAACAGAAGGCCAAAAGAGAATTTACTTTTTCAAAATTAAGTTTTTGGTGCCTTTAAGTTCCTAATCGTTTTAGAATGACACTTTCTACAGTTCTTTCCCTACAGGATTTTTAATGAGTATTCATTTCACCCCTGTTCAATTCAACTGTTTGAATATGATGACTATTTTTATTGCATCTTGCCTTTTTTTTAATGAAATACAGTTATATAAAAGTTAACTATCCAGAGATTATGCCCAATGAAAGGGATCAGATTTAAAAAAAAAAAACTTGTGGGAAATTAAAAGGAGGGCACAATGTGTCTTTTGTACACATGTCTGTACTAGTTCCTATAGCTGGGAAGATAATTTGAAGTACAGTATGTGCAACCTGTTTTTCTGGTAATTACAAATCAAGACATACGTCTTTACAATAAGAAGAAGCCAACTGCCTTTTTAAGCATTCCTTTGGCCCTGCTGAATTAATTCCATTACACAAAAATCCCAACAAAGGTAATTTCAAACAGAGCACCCTGCTGCTAGATCTTTCTTTTACTGAGTGTCTTCCTTTTGAACCGCAGGACTACTAACTAGAAATGGAAGTATACCATCAAACTGGAGGGCTTACATTCCTTTTGTGCACAGTTCCCCTAACCATGCCAGAAAGTCCTGGAGGAAAAACACCGAAATTTATGCATAAAGTCTAGACAAATTATATTTTGTTTTTCTGTCTCTTGCTTTTGTTTGCTATTTAATTCATCAACTAAAAAAGATTTATGGATACTCATTGCTTATAAATTTGAAAGATTAATTTCATCTACATACACATGTTTTACATTCACATACACAGAATATACCTATTATGCATATTGAAGGAAACTAAAGCTACCTTTAAATTGTACAGTCTATTGACATCGTACTGTGTAGAAAGAGTTAAGAATCAATATTAACTTTTAAACTTGTACAACTCGATAATATTAACTCTTTAGTAAGAAATAGATGGTTTGTTTATTGACAAACTATTTTCCTAAAAGTGTCTCTCCCTAATAAAAATGTGAGACCAGAGCAAAAGTATGTCGAGACAATGTAGTTAATTGAATATAATATTTTGTATGTTCAGACTGTAGCATTCACAATTCTCCAAATGTTTAGTCAATATTAGCTTTGAAGTACTTTTCTGAGTCCTTGAGACAAACTGTTAAGGATTTAATGGGAGAGACAAATTGCTAAGTTATGTGGGAAATGCTCTAATAGATATAAGATTAAAGTAAAAGTAAAGAGGAAGAAAAATTAATTCTGACTAGTTGAGTCTGAAAGAACTAATTTCACAGAGAAGGATATACACACAAACATAGACCCATACATGCACAAAAGCACATGTGTACACATGCACAAAAAAATAATTTCCAAGTATGGAAAACCAAACTTGGAGTAGTCACATGATTACTTACTATATTATGAAATGATGGGGAGTCTAGTACGGTTGTATCTGATGCTCAATCCCTCAGTCGAGTGTGTGGACTTGGAAGTACTGGTGCTAAACTCAGCGGGTTCTTTTATACCCAGCTAACAATTTCGATTTATCCAATCAGTAGGAAGTTAATAGTAAGCTAATAGAAGTTTTAAGCAGGAAGCTATGGTGGCAATGTGTAAGATGTACTAGAAGTTAGGTTCCAAAGGAATAGAAAAGAAGTTAGAGCAACAGCCCAGGAAAGACACAGCACTATGACTGTTGATGATACTTCTGTTACTATTACTACTACTACCACTATTGGACGGAATTTATTGAGTACTTACCATGTGCCAAGGATACCTCCAAATTTTTGACATATACAGACTTAATCCTCACCACAGCTTATGTGGCAAGGAGAATGGTAAGGAATAGTTAAAACTTCTTTTCTTCATTCTGTACCTGCCACTTGATTTCATCTAGATCTCCAGGCTCTTACCTCCTTCATCTTATCTCAGTCAACTTCCTCCTGACTTTTTCTGTTAATCTGCCTTCTGGAAGCGTGATTTACTATCTGTACTGCTCTCATATGAGTATCCTCCATTACTTTGCATCTCTATCATTTCATGGAAGCTGCCCAGCAGAATTCTAAGCTTAGATCAGTGCTATAGCCCACATCTCTGCCCTGCAATTATACAGCAGAATACTCTAGAGTATATCACTCAAATATGTTGATGATCACAATACCAATTCAAGGTTTCCAATCATAGCAGCGCTTTCAGCACCACTGGCCAACTTTTATAGATTTGTCATCAGTTCTGCCTCTTACTTCCTTGCCTGTCTGTTTTGACACATTTGCCACAATCCATAAGCCATTTACTCAAACAGGTAATGGACCCCACAGCAACAGAGAGAAATTATTAAATCTAATCATGTTGTTCCTCTACTTACTTAAAGCTTTTTAGAAGTAATAATAATAATAATAATAATAGACGAAATCAGGAGATGTAGATTTTGAAGTTATTAGCACATAGATCTTAGTAGAAACCATGGGAGTGAGTGGAATAACCATTTACATAAATGTATTTTATTTTCATAAATACTACCCATAAATAACATTGTGGTAAATACTACCAATCAGGGTAGTATAGTATTCCACAAGATTACTTCCGTGCTTTAAATCTAAGAACTCATAAATTCCGTTTCCTACCCACACACCATTCACAGTTTTTAAATTTTTATCTTTTCAGAAGAAATGCTCACAAGTTGATCTTTTGACCTCAGGTTAGACACAATTCGTTAATAAAGTGGGTCTCAACATGAACACATAATACTTTTTCTAAATACATAGATGCTTTGATGAAAGAACCAACGTCTTCTTTTTGCTGCTCACCTTACTTTTAGTATAGGGCTTTCAACAGTAAATTATTCTCCTTGGAATTTAATACATTTTAGGAACATAAGACTCAGAAGTGAACAAAATGTCTCCATGATAGAATTTCACTGAAAATGACTAATACATCTGACACTGCGGATCTGTGAGGAGGCTCATGATTCAGGATCACCCATTTTTTTAACCTCACATGTCATTGTTTTTACTTCTTCATTTACGTTCTTGTATATAACAATGTCTGTATGTGTCTCTATTTTTCTAATTCAGACATTTGCTGGTAAATGTGTTGGTTTATAGTTCATCTTTTCATTTGTTCATTTGTAAATGAAATCAGTGATAGGAGATTCTCAGGGCAGTCAGGGTCAGTTCATCAGATCCACTAGAAAACTAGAATTTCCCTGAGATAATAGAATTTTTCAAAACTCCTCTAGTTGCCCTTTGGCTTCAAGCCATTTATGTTTTTGAATTAACGTAAAGGTCCTTTGTTCCTGGGCACTTTCGATTTTGGTCCAAATGAACTGATTTCTTTTGTTGTATATTCATATGAGCTGTGAAATCAGGAAGCCATGATATGGTAGGTCAGTCAAACTTCCAGATTCATTACTTTTCCTCTTTATTTCTACTTTTGGAGGAGTTTGTCTTCACGATCATCAGTATACAGCCAGAATATAACATAGAAGGAATGAGGAATTCTACCCTAGAAGTTCAAGAAAATTCTTCATAAATCATAACTTCCAAAAAATTATAAAACATGCTCTACTATTTGTCTTCTTTGCCTGGATCTAACAGGTAGTGGAAGCACACACTTTAATAATGCTACTTTGGGTTTATAACCGGGTGATAACAACCCTCAGAACCTGCCCTGTTTGTAAGTCAAGGGAGTTCTATATATAGTTAAGGGGCAAAAAGCCTGTTAAACATACCCCACGAGCAATTGCACTATGTGTTTCATGTCAGAGAGTTAATGGAAATGCCTCTGGTATTAAGCTAAAAAGTGAATCATTATGTTAATTAAAACATTAATTGAGGTAATTACAAGGAGAGTGTAGTTTATATAGAATTGAGTTATAATTTATACAATTATCCTCAGTTATACAGAAAAAATAATGAAGCTGTTTATCTGAAGTGTTTACCTAACTGAAAACTGCAACTTCAGAGAGGCTACATGGACATGCTCAAAATACCAACTGGACCTGGATCTGCCACAAGTCTAGTTGTAAGCTAATGAATTCCCTGAGGACGGGATGGTTTGGAGAGAGTACAAGATTTCTAAAAACACAGCACATCACCCAATCAGATTCTTCAGTTTTCATTTTGTTTGAAATGAGTCTCATTTAAGTATAATTGCTTACCTCTAGCACTAACCTTTGTCGGTTGTGGAGCTGGAAGGTATCTTTGCATATATAACATATGAAATCTAGTTCCTGACTTTCTTAAGCTGAATAAGTGGAATGAAATTTCATCTATAGATCAATGCAAGCAAAGAATAAAACATGAAATTAAAGGGAGAGGGAGCGTTTTACATACAGCCTTTTCAGTTTCTTCCTTGCATTCCCAGAAGAAATACAAGTAAGATTAGAGTGTGTTTTTGGTGGTTTCAAATATTGGTTGTGAGCACAGTCTCTCGAGCAGACTTTCTTGGTTTGAATTCTGGCTTTGTCACTCACATAGCTGCATGACTTTGGTCATGTGGGCTATCCTCTTTGCCTCAGTTTCTTTATCTGTCAAATGAGATTGTGAAAATACTACTACTTACACCATAGGGTTATTACAAGGACTAAATGTTCTAATAGCTATAAAACATGAAGAAAATAGTGTTTGCCCTAAAATAAGCACCATATAAATGCCAGCTATTATTACTGGTACAGGGAAATGGAGCATGATTCAGGTCTAAGTGTTAGTCGCCAGGGGTCCAAAGGAACAGGCAAAGGTCAGAGGAATGATTCTACTTGAATTCAATTTCTGTCTCCTCTTTGGATTTGGTTTAGGAAGACTGAGTCATAACTGGTTATCTTAGAAGCATTTGTAGCCAGTAGTGCTTTGTGATTGGGGATGCTCTCCTTCATTTGCTGATTCTCTAGATAACGCTTTTGTTCTTGTAAATCTGTCTTGGGATTTCAACACATGTATTGGAATCCACAGTGTGTCTGGGTGTGCTTTAGTTACATTTCCCATGATAGAAGTCTCACTATGCCTTTAATACTACTTGCATATTTGAGACCTATTTTCCATTTCAAAAAAGGAGACGAATTCCAGAAATGAGGAATTTAAACTAAATATCTCCTTTCTCAAACTTGATCTATAATTTTTAAGAGCAGAAAAGCAGTCTCCTTTCTGTATATGGAAAGACACAAATGATTATATAAAATTAGACCCATTCACACGTTTTTCCCTTACAAATCAGTAATGTGCTGCACTGTTTAACATGTATTTTATCATTTTCAACATTTTTTGGCCATGCAAATTAAAAAATACTGCAAGTTTGGACAAACTTCATGGTTTAACATCAAGTGAGAGGCCTTTTTTCCCCTCTACAAATACCCACCTATAAATCAATGAATTGCTATTTAAAATGTATTTCTTCAGAGACCAGTCATGTTGTGTCCTCTGTGCTACTATAAGATTGTCTCTTTATTTATCTGTGCTGCTAAGTCAATTAGAAAAATGCTTGCAGTGAGCAAACATTTTGCTTGCCTAGTCAGCATCTTAAACTAGATTAATCTTCCAGCAACACTTAATGGAAACTAAATCACACATCAACATGCTATAACAATATAATGATGAAACAGCAAATGAATCACTCAATTAACTCCTTGATAAACATCGAAAACATACTTTGCTCCTATAATTTATAAATTCAAAAATAAGCCTTTATGTTTTCTGTCTGCTTTTAAAAAATGGCTAAATTCTGGAAAATAAAAATCATGAAATGCATTCTGTATACATGGTCAAAAAAAAAAAAAATGAGCAGCTGCTTAATTCAATTATGAACTGAACTTCCAAACAAAGGGGTACCATATTTGATAGTGTATGGCATCATATCACACATAATGTCTCCATTCACAGATAATATACAGTCAGTAATTAAAGCTATATGGCTATAAATCCATATATATACATAAATTGAAGTTGATTCATTTTCTGTCTGTATATGAATTGTTTCCAAAATATTTCTTACTGTTACTGGATTGGTGGTGGATGTTGACCTTGTTTCAAGGGTTCTAGTTACCCAATTTCCATGACCCTGATGGGTCAAATTTTCTGTTTCATTCCAAATGCCAGATTTGTTCACTCTTTGCCCAACCTACTGAGTAAACTATGAAAACAATTATCCAAGACTCAGTCATTTGGCATACAATCTAGAATTTTCCAGGTGTTTTTTCTTGTGATGAGGACTTTTAAGATTCACTCTCTTAGTATCTTTCAAATACGCAATACAGCATTATTAAATATAGTCACCATTGCCAGTTTTATTAATAAGAACATATTTAGAGTTATAAGAAGATTCTACAGAAGAAAATAATACTGTGAACATAATAAATTTCTGATTAAAAGGCCCCATGATGCTTGGGCTAGAAATATCAAACTATACCAGTCCTGGCTTTTTGTTCTCAGTAAGCTTACAATCCAATTGAAGACATAACAGCTATGTGCAAGAACTTAAACAGCACTATAAAGTAGAACACCCTAAGAGGCCTAGAAACAGTGGAAGTGATGGACTTCAGAGTAAGTGGATTGGGGGCCCATTGGGAAGATTTCTGATGTTAATGATACGTGAGCTAAGTTTGAAGGAAGAGAAGAACTTTAATCACCAGATGATAAAAGAAAGACAATTTCAGGCAGGGAACATTGTGGAACACTCTTGACTCTGTTTATGCCAGCGGCACCCAAGACAATAGCATGAGAGATTATAATATACGTGCTCTGAAAACATTTTGGATGAAGTTCAAACATTCTCAACTTGAAGTTTTAGTAATGTTTAATTACTAAATGCTTCTTTTAAGAAGAGTCTAGTTATAGTCTTAATTACACGATATTGGCCTGATGCCTTGGTGATCGTATCAGAACGTAAATCCTTATACGTAAAATACATTTAACATTATAACTTTTTTATAAATGAGAGCTCTGAACAAATCTTAGATGACTATAGAAAATAAAGAAAAAGACATGAAATCAATTCCTAACTATCCATAAATGAATTTTCTGTGTGACTAATTTCCTATTGACTCCAGGAGCTTATAAAAGGATTTATAAACATTTTGTATTTTTTTTAAAATTGTTACCTCACTTTCCCTACCTTTTTCTTCATAAACTTTAATTCATGTGAACGTAGGACAAAAATAAAAATAAACATAATGAAAATAAATAAAAATAAGTATAGCAAATGTTACATAAATTTATAGCTTGTCAATATACAGAGCAGCTATATTTTTGCAACAATAATGATAATAAAATAATAATAGCTCTCATCTATTAAAGGCTAAGTTTCGGCACTTTGTATGGTTAGCCCTTTTATCCCTCAGGACAACCTTGTCACCATTATATGGTAAAGAATGTGAGGCACAGCAACATAGGTAACTTGCTTAGCTCACAGAACTAAGTGGAAATGCTGGGAGCAAGCTGGCTCCAGATTCGAGTGTTGAGCTGCAGTGCAGGATGTTTAAATAAACTGATGCCCTTGAATCAGACTCCTCTCTGAGAACCAGTAGTTGTCACTCCTGCCCACTAGAGCAGTCTCTCAAGCCTTTAACCATTACAGACGGCCATGCTCACACCCAGTAGTTTCTGATTCAGTAAATAGTCCGCATTTCTGTGCTTTTTAAAACCTCCACGGGTAATTCTGATGCACACTTCCTGGGTTGTGAACCTTGATGTCGATTCTTTGTTAGTCTAAAGCCTTGTGACATCTAATGGACACATCATATCCTAAACTAATTTACTATATTGCATTTGCCACCCTTCATTAGTCCACATAAGGGCAAATTAAAATTGAATGAACTGCGATAGATATTTCCAATATTTCTTTTGATATTCTTTACAATGAATCTTAATTTGGAGGGGACAAAATGTCTGGCTTTCTTAAATAATAGAGTTTTTCTTATTATGCATCTTTGTGTTAGATAAAAATGAACTTCCTGCCTAAAAAGTAATCCTGACTGAACGAGAAGCGGGTAAACACGACACAGTAAAAATCATATTTACTATGAGATTTGTTATAGGTAGCTAAAAGACAAAAGCAAACATATTCCTTCTCAAAAAAGAAGTTGATGCCAAATTTGCATAACTAGGGCCTATTAAGTAACTTAAAAATTTAACTCTTGGATCAATAGCTGCTTAAAACCAATAAAAAGGAGTGAATAACTTTTTTTAGAAGATACTAATGAAGACCAGCAAGGCTGAGGATTTTTAAATTCAATGTAGAACTCTCCTTTTCCTGTATATCCTCCAAAGTTGGAGGGATAAAAATGTTCATACAGAAAAGAGCTGGATTCATTTGTTGTTTGATATCTTAACTTTTTCTGGTTGCTCCAAGAAATATCTGATATTTGTAAATATAAAAAACTCACCGCAAACTTAAAAGTTTATTCGTTAAGAAAAGTGATATATTTCCTGATTAAAAAAATTTTTTTTCTCAGTTAAGCAAATGTTTGTCAAGGTGGCAGCTTCCAAAAGCAGATCAGTGCCATCTAGTGGCAAACCCAGTTAACAGATTAGCCTTTCCATTCAAGTTCAGCAGAGGATGGCTATGATACAAATTTACATCACATATACATTTGGAAGTATGAATCTTAAAATTGTATATTTACTTCCTAGAACGATTTAGTTCGATGTATAGTAATGAGACAAACATACAATAATTCCAATAAAATAAAAGTTCAATGTTTAACAATTTAGTAAGGAATGAGGAATTATATGAATCTAAGACATAAGCAATATATAAAAGATATGAGGTAGCCTTAATGGATAAATAACACCTCATACGGGGAAAGCATAGTCAAATAGTTTTCTAAAAATAGTAGACTGAAGTATGTTTTCAGTGTTAAGATTGTGCTTAAGGTTATTACAAGTAGGATGGGTAATAATTCACAATGAAAGAAGACTATTTGTTTTTCTGTTTCCTTTTAGGAGGGGCGACTAAGCAAAAATTGGATAAAATTTCAGAAAATGATATTTAAGCTAGAGAAGAGGAAAGGTTACTAAGCAAAATATCTGATAACTATGAGACTTTATGAAAGTTACATAACTTTTCTCACCGTAGATCCTAAATAATAAGATAAACAGCAGCCCTCTGGAAACGTTCATGAACTGCCTTGCCTTGAGGGGAAAGGAATGGCCTAGATGAAATTAAGTTTCTTTTCAGGCTTTAATTGCATTAAAAGCTAAGTGTCCTCCCTCATAATTCATCTTTTTGGTTTTTAGATAATATGCCTGTTTGACCCAGCTGAAGTTCTGCCTTTCGTTAGTTCTTTTCCTGAGACTCCAATTAACTTTACAAAATTTCTCTTCAGGGAAAAAGAAAATCGAGGCAAAAGGATTAATTTAGCTAACAATGCTGTAATATAAAAATCTCTGTAGGAGCTTTTTCTGACCTATTCCAGGGACTCTGCCAACTCAAATGCCAGGGTGATAAAAGGGCTCTTCATAGCCCAGGAGACAAGGGGAAAGCCCATCACATCAGACCCAATTGCTCTTAGAGGAATTTAAAAGAATCCAAAATCCTCTTAATGTCTAAAAATGCCACATTTTCTATCTAGAGACTAGGATCCAAGAGGGTACAGAAGGTTGATTTATCAGTGATGTAATTTTCTCAACCTGATGAGGACAGCTTTTCTATGTTCCAAATGAGCTATCAGAAAAGGGGAGAGCCATTCTTTTTCTCAGCCACTCAGAGGAAATGATAAGGTTATGTGGAACACAGAGTTATGAATAAGACCAGTCACGCAACTTCTCGGGCCCTGAATCTTAGACACGATGACTTTTCTTGGCCACCCTCTGAAACACAGAAGCTTCTGTGGTTTCTTTCCTTTTCTGTATATTACTTAAAACACTCTTCAGTTAGGTACCTTGTTCCTTTCTGGCTCTGTATTCAACATGACCATGGAATATGAAGAAAGAAAGAAATGTAGGGAAAGGTGGTAATGTTCTCTCTGTAAATTAAAATTATTTTTAGTTTTCTCATCATGATATCAATGATTTTTATAACTTTTAGAAGGCCATTTTTACATGGACTATCCGAGGGTCATGCATTAAGATTCAGAGACAAATGAGAATTACACAGTTATGGTTACTCCACAGATTCTACTGGGAAGACCACAGAATTGAAGTTTGTATAAGTAAATCATGACTACTAACTCTTTGCAGAGAAAGACACTGGAGCATCAGTGTGTTCTAGGCCTACACACCCACACTTGTACACACATGTGCATACAAAATACTCCTGCACATGTTTACATACATGTACATATAAGCACACTTATATGTGCACACACAAATTTATTTACCCTCATATTTCTTTCTTCATTCTGACTTACAAGTTGAAAACCCCAATATCAAATTTACAATAAGAACAAAAATAATTTTAGTGATCATTATCCAAGAAATAATATTCACCATATGGACCATAGCTCAAATTTTGAATGATTAGAATATAATCAAGCTTAAACAATTGATTTTATATTCACTTTAAGTATGGTGAATTAGTAAACTCTAGGAAACAGAAATTCTAAGTTGTTGATAATTATGTATTTTGTTATAATTTAGTTATGTATAATCTGTGTTGCAATGATGATCTGACAATAGTTTCAGTTTTGTCATTTGAACTTTATCATTTCTCTTCAGAAATATCTCCATTTGTTTTAATAGCTCATGCCCACTCACATACATTTTACCATATTTTGATTTTTTCCCCTTTCCTCTAATTTCGGCTTTATTTATTTATTTTTAGCTAGTTAATCTTTTCTTCTCTAGCTTCTGCCTATTGAGAATCAGGCCTTAACAGGACATTATTTTCCTGTCTAGGTGACAATGTGAAGTAGCCGTGATCACAATTTGCAGAGATCAATCAATCCAGTTTTTGTATACTTTTGGTTCTTAACCACACTTTGTTTTGTTTTTACATAAAATACTTTTATTCCCGAAAAGGTATTGACATAAAGAACTTGTACAAAACATTTTTAATAGCTATTTGTGCTAACGTATGTCAGAAAACGTAACCTAAACTTTAGTTTAGCATGTTTAATAAGCATGCGTCCCTCCTCAATGTACATTTATTTCCTAAGGAACGGCTGAGAAGACACCATGGTGGCTGATACAACCTTGAAAGCCATGAACATAAATTTTCTTAGAAATAGTACCATTTAGGGGCGATCCTAATACCTCCTAATACCTGGGGCAACTTCCATTCTGGCTGAGCTCTGAAATAATAAGCTCACTCATTCTTCACTCTAACTACAGCCTCTTTATGATTCAGTTCTCTCACTCAATTCCCACACATATTTGAATATGGATTGAATCAAAATTTCCAGTCCTTCAAATCTGCTTCTACTCCTTGTTTCACTTCCTCTCCTTTCATGATTGAAGTCCAAAGCACAGTCATGACCGTAACCCCCTTCAACAGCGTTCTTGCTATCCTTCCTGACTTGCTTGGCAAATTAACCACAGTGGAACAGTGTAGCTCTTCACACTTGCATGCACATCCTAAATTCATTGCCAACAACCCGAACTTGTCCCTGAATGAGGATGAGCAAATGCAGTTTTGTAGTAGTTCTTTCTCCTGTTCCCCCTGGTTGAGACTTTGCACCCTCTGTCACTCAGAGTTCTGGCTTCTTCATCTCTCTGCTCTATCTTCAGAGAACCTTTAACTTTATAAAGAAACAGAAGCCATCACATGAAAGTGGCACCAACCTCCTCCACTGAGCCTGCCCGCTTGCCTTTGTACTTCTGCTTTCATCTTTCTGTTCTGTTAAAATGATGCTGCTTTGCTTTTCTTTTAGGATAATTAAATATCCTAAATTATCTTAAATTGAGTCCACTCTCTCCACACTGCTCCACTGGATTACATCTTCTCCAGACTTCTTGGGATCTGGAACTTTCAATTATAAGCTCTCATCCTCTTATGTTTAGTTCTTCCCATAGAAAAGCTGTGTCAGACAGACCCTGAGTTCTTCATAGTCTTATTGCTTACTAACCCAGCAACAACGGGCAAGATATTTAACCTCTCTAAACCTCAGACTCCTCACTTGTACAATGGGAATAGTAATAGCAGATACCTCACAGCACTGGGGTGATGAATAAATGAGAATAATGGATACGGTAAGAACCTGGAATGAAAGATTTTAATAAACTTTTGCTGTCAATATACTTCTCATCAGGATTCAAATTAGCCTGTCCCATCGAGGGAGTGAGAGGACGGCAGTCTCCCTTAGGTTCAAAACCCCCTTTTCTATGTCTCTCTCTTCCACATCACTGTGAAACTTAAAGGAAATGCTCTCCCACATCACCTCTGACTTGCCTCCCACCCTACGCCCTCTGGCTTTGACATGCACGACTGTACTCAAGACCTCCTAAAGTCTCCAATATCCCCTCCCTGTTGAAAGATCCTAATGTTAGCTGCTCTCTTCCTAAGTCAATGCTTTGGGCATGCCTAATTACTCATAGCTTTTCTTTTCTTGGCTCCCTTTAACTTTGTTCCCTACAGAATATCCAGCACTCAGCTGGCCCAACACATGGCACATTACGGCCACTGATAAACATGTGTTGCGTGACTTAACTAACACATGAATGAGATCTCTGGGGTCAAAGTCGCCACTGATTTCTGGAGAGTTTTCAATCTTCTCAATGGTCACTTCACTCGAGAAACACTGGAGTCCTGAATTCATTCTAAGGCAGTTTATTTCATCTTACATTCCTGGCAAGAGGCTAAAACCACATTAGTCTCTTAAGAATACTCCATATCTAAGATGTCCTAGAAACAGAGGGAAGCCCTTAGATTTACATTACATAGCTTTCGAAGCTGTTGCACTTGGTCAGAAATAGGAAACAGAAATGGTGAGACACATTTCCAGGAAGGCTCAAATTACACTATTTTGCAAAGTTTAAAATTTACCCATCATTATCCATAAATTGCAGCTATACATTATAATTATTTAATCTACATTTCTTGTTAAACATCTAAATTATGTCACTTCATCAATTTACAGGAATTATGTGATTAGATGTAATTATCCTAAATAGCTGAACACAATTAAAAATTCTTACGTGCAGGAAGTGTCATATAGAGCATGTTAATGTTTTTTCTCTTGACTCACTGCCCTTGGTCTCCATCACAAGGATATAAAGTCTGGCTCAGTTTGAATGAAATAAGGGAATTTCCAGCTTTAGGCGACCTCTGGCTCAGGGGCCACCTACAGCAATTCTCTCCTTACAGTAAGCACATTTGCAGATAGCATGTACAGTCAGAGTCCCTGAAACTTATAACCAGTACTATCAACTGCACTGATGCCGACTCTGATACCTTGTACTGCTTAAAGCTCCAGCGGGTCTATGCAAGACTGCAGCTTGGAAGTTGATCTTCAGATTTCTCTGCTTTGGTAACTTGCCAGACTGTTGTCTATCCTCCTTTCAGTTGTGAGGCAGGAGTGTGCAGGGTTAAGCGCCCTAGAGCCGGATACCTGGTGCAAATTCACTGTTTACTAAAACGTGTGACTTTGGATAGTCTTTCAAGCTCTTGACAACTTTGTTTCTCCACCTATAAAATATGGATGATGACAATGGACAATGGCTGTGGATAGGAAAAGCAGCTCCTATTGTAGCTTTGAGTACATAGTCAGTGCACATTACTATTCAAGTCTCAGATTAAACATTGCTTCCTCAGAGGCCTTCCTTGATCAACACTTTCCACTCTTCTCAATTTATAATTGAGCATTATGTGTTTATTAGTTTAATATTGCTCTCTTTTATAAGGCTACGCATTTCATGAAAGTAGATAGGCATCCTGCTTGTTTTGTGCCAGTACCCTGCCTGGCAGATAGAGAATGCTGAATGGACGAATGAAGATGAATGAATGATATATACTTCCTTTCTTTGCTTTCCTCTTTGCCTTTCCTTTGTCTCTTCCCACAACCAGATAGTGTGTTTTACATAGTTACCTGATAAACTCATTCATAATAAAGTCCTAGAGACTCTTTGCCAGCATTGCAAGAGACTTCATGAAAAATAGCTTTCTAAAAATATTTGCAAGCTATTAAGCAAGTGATAGATGCTATTACTACCACCTGCACATTAAAAGAGTAGATTGTGTTTGCAATCCACGGAAACAGACACTCAATGGTCTCAAAGACTAGCCCAAGGGTTGGTGACAGAATTTTCTGGAGGCTCAGAGCTCCCACAAAACACCCTCCTAAAATTCAGCCAGGTGTGAGGCTGTTAAGCCTGAGAACCTGGCTTGCTCTAACCACAGGAACTTGTTCTGTTGTGGCAAACACCCACTTCACCTTCTCCCTCAGGCACCCTGCTGTCCTCACTCCTCCTCCACATCCGACTCTGATTTCAGAGTGTGGTTTAAACTACTTGCTCTGATTTTGGCTATTTCAATCCATTTCCACTGTTTTTGCTCCTCTCTCATCCAGAAAGAAATTAAATACAGGTGGGTCCTGCTTTTAAGCACTTAGATAACTTCCAACAGACTGAACTATTGGTTATTTTTTTTACCTTATGAAAGATTTATGTTTTGCCCAGGACTCACAGCAGCAATCCCTTAAGTAATACCTGGTCCTGTGTGCATTTTAATCTGATTTGATTAATAAATGTTTAATTTATACAAAACTTTGCAAGAACACACCTATGTGGCATAACTAAGACGTTAAAATACTCTGTGAATTCATATCATAACAGGTACAGAAGTGAGCTTTCACAACTCATAGGACAATCTAAATAGTGGGAAACAAATGAGAAATCTCGTTTCAGGTATGCATCATCAAAATTAACAACCGTTAACCAATCACACAGGTTAATATAAAGACACAAGAGCACCACAAAACTCAATTCAGGAAGATACTGTCTTTTTTCTTCTCTTTGTTTTAAAATACATTAAGCTGTAGAAAATCTGCAAATCCTTCCTCACATAGAAATCTGAATTCCCCATGTAGAAAGAATACAATACGGGAAAACCCAAAGTTTCATGCGCAGAGTCCCTTTGGCCCACTTACACAAGCAACTTCCTTTACACATTTTGGGAAAAGTCGGCTCACAGTACTAACTGAATACCAAGGTTCCAGTCTGAGTATAACTGTCAATATATCTCAACACACAAAACATTGCTGGATCTGGCCTACAAAAATCCACAGAAAAGAAAAGTAACTGCAAGTGGCTTCTTCCCCGTCCTGACTTTCCCTGCTCTGACCTCATATAATTCTTACAAAGGTAACTACAAAAAGTAAAGCTAATCCTTTGCTTTGATGTTCGCAAGTACAAAGAGAACACATACCTATTTTCTAATTGTTACGTTGTTCTGCCATCTGTGGGTCACTGAACAAACTTCTTGAAAACTTTTATGGAACTGTTAGATTTTGTTTATCCAATAAGTGATCATTTTCATAGTCCCTTACTTCTTACAAATCTTAAAGAGGTTTTTTTTGAATGGAGTCTTAATTGAATGTGCGGATTTCTGGTCTAATATTACGCCATTGTAGAAAAGCCATTGTAATACAAAAAGGTTGTCACTTACATTCCTTAAATTTGTTCAAGTAACACTGAAATCTTCACTAAAAATAATTCATTAGATTGGTAGTTCTAAAAATTTTGGATGTAATTGCTAAATTTGAAAGTTAGGTAAAAATATAGGTAAAATATTTGTTAAAAATATAAGAGGAGGGGCCAGCCCCGTGGCCTAGTGGTTGAGTTTGGCATACTCTGCTCCTGCAGCCCAGGGTTCGGTTCCTGGCCATGGACCTATACCACTCGTCGGTGGCCATGCTGTGGCAGCAACCCACATACAAAGTAGGGGGAGATTGGCACAGATGTTAGCTCAGGGTGAATCTTCCTCAACAAAAAGAAAACCATATATGTGGAAATTTTCAAGACCTGATAGATATGAGAGAGAATCCTGCCATACTAAGTGTTTTTTACACACAGAAGTTCGTATTCTATATTTTCCATGTTTATATTTCTTTTGAGGAGAAAGAAACAAAATTATAAAACCTGTTCTTATGCTTAGTTGCTTCTAGAATAATAACTAACTTTTGTGTGGTATTTTTCATATACATTATTTCATTTTACTCTTGCAACAACCCATTCATAAACAAGACAATTATTATATAAATTCCACATTTTTCTGATATGGAAACAGAAACTCAGTGGGTTCAATGACCAGTCCAAGGTCATACATCTACAAAGTGGCAGCCCTGGGACTAATACCCAAGTCTTTCCAATAATTCCTTCTCACCTGCTCTATTTCTTTCACCTGCTCTATTTCTTTAAGAGAGTATTATGATTTATATTCAATAGAAATAAATATTTAATCAATCTGCAAGACATGTCTTCTGGAAACACTTGAAAATCTATTTCTGAGAAGATAGAATTTAAAGTTTCAAATGAATATAAGCCAATGTATCCTTTAGAGAATTTAGAGACATGCAAAAGAAATTAAGGTGCTGCATAGATACATTCCACTTATGTAGAAGATGAAAATCACGCACAGGAGAAAACAAAGTAGTTAAGAAAAGCCAGATTATTCATAATAAATATCAACCTGGCTTAGGAAATTTTGAATTTATATAAAGCTACAGAACACCAAAATACAAATGCACACCTACAAACAAAATATGTTGGTCTTTGAAGGAACATGAGGAGAAAGGGGTAACATAAACACTGACGACTGAGAAAGTACCTGAGGACAAAATAATGTGTTTTCAGGCTTTTATTAACTGAACGTTTGTGCCCCCTTCAGATTCGTATGTTGAACCATAACCCTCACTGGCTGTATCTGGAGAAGGGGCCTCTAAGGAAGTATTTAAGGTTAAACAAGGTCATATGGGTGGGGCTCTGATCCAATAGGCTTAGTGTCCTTATAAGAAGAGACAACAGAGAGCTCACTCTCTCTCTGCCTCCCACTGGTGTACAAAGAGGTCATGGGAGCACACAGCAACAATGCGGCCATCTGCAAGCCAGGAAGAGAGCCCTCAAGAGAAACTGAATTGGCCAGCACCTTGATCCTAGGCTTCCTAGCCTTCAGAACTGTAAGAAAATAAATACCTGTTGTTGAAGGCACCCAGTCTGTGGTATTTCAGCTACAGCAGCCTGAAGAGACTGAGACAGAGCCTGAAGTCATGTCTAGTACTAAGCTTTAGGTTCTTTTAACACGCAAGTAAATTCAAAGTCCTTAATCTTTATTAAAAAAAAAAAATGTTCAATATCTGTGACTAGCAAGAGGCAAAGTTACTGATGTGTACTTCAATTTGCTTCATGCTTAAAGTATTGCAACTCATTGTTAAAATATAAAATATGTTTTTGCTCCTATATGTAAGCTATGTGTCTCTTGACTGGGTGCCCTGTCTACCCTTTACTCTTTTATTTTGTCTTACCTCTGATCCGGAATATACAGAGCAGGTCATCTATGGATTATGAGCTCTTTTACAACACTTGGAAGACTTGTGCTATTAATTCTGAACAGCTTAAAGAGAAGGGCAATAATATATCAGAAATATTTTTCTATTGTCATACTTTGCAAGCATAGCCAGCCAGGGAAGCTGTATCATCCTGTAGTCTACAGATACGTACAGAATGACAATTCTACATAGAACAATAAATAAACTGTCAAATGTTGAGCCACCAAAATTCCACTATTCCCCTAAAATTGTGGCTTTGTATCTAATCTTTAGTATTTATAATGGGGTAGCCTCCAGCTTATTTGACAAAGATCTTCTGAAGTGAATTTATTGTGTGTAATTTATTCCAGACCCTGACTGAATTCACTTACTTTTCAGTCTCCTCGGTTATGAAACCAAGAGGGAGTACAGCCTTCTGAGGATCTTTTAGTTCAATAAAGGCTCCCAAATGCAAAATTCAGCATTCTGCACCACTATGTGGATTTAAAACATTCCTTGGGGAACTTTAGATCTATAACTCAATCAACTGATTACTCTTATCCATTTATGCTATTTTCTCTTTTGCATGATTTCCATCTGGAGTTTTAATTGGCTTCTTATCTCATATTGACTATTTGATAAGACCATCATTCTTATGTTTTATTTAGCAATTATATCATAAGTTTATGTTAAACACAAAAGCAGGTTTCAGTTAACTTGAAGAACTACATCGAAAGAATGGTGGGAAGGGAAAGGGTTTTTAAAAAAGTGGAATAACAGAAAAAGCATCAGTCACAGTGCCTCGTTGGGGTGAAACTCGGGGGTGAAACTTGTTCCTTCAGAGTACAGAGGCTGATGTTTTAGGTGAACTTAATTTATTACCCAATTCCAATGACAGTTTCAAACATGTTAGTCCCTTGTGGAATATGTAAATGGGTGTTTAAGTTAAGATTCTGAAAGTAATTTCACAGACACCTGGATAAAAAATGTAATAAAATAAATATTCTTAGAGCTCAGATGTTTGACATGAATATGTTTAAAAATAAAATGATGAGTACATGTTTTAAAACCCAAGACTCTCTCTCTTCTTTAGAAAGAGAAACTTATCCCCAAGCTACTTAATGATGTTGACTAATGAACATAAGCAATTCGTTTTTAAAAAGAAGAAAAACATAGTATCTGGATTTCACTTTTTTTTTGGAATGGTAGCCTTTAAAATATAAACGATTTTGATCTAATTTGATAATATTTTGAACCATAAGATATGTGCATATTTCAAATGACCATGCACAAAATGATTAGCTGGCATTTGATATCCAAGCACTGACCACCTGTAAAATACTTTAATGGTATCATTCTTTAATTTCAGTATTTAGTCTTATGTAGGAATGCAGCATCTCAAACTCAAGGGTTTTTTATTTTTGTCATTTTCAAAATTTGAACTCAACTTTTAGTTGTTATAATCGTTTGGCATGTATTACAGTTTTTGCTAATCATATTAATAGAAAGGATGTCTAATTTAGCTTTTTTCAGGCCTTGCTTGATAGTCAAACACGGTTTAAATTCAATCTCTGGGGAGAATCTGTCATCCTCTCCAGTGGCTTTCAGTGGACCAGCATTTTAAGGTCATATGCAAGCAGGAAAATTAAAATACACCAAAAGCTTAGCTGTAGGTAGTGAACTTTAGCCTTATGGCTCCTGATTCTTACAGAAGAGACACGTATTTAAAGAGTATTCTCAATATAACTTTTGCATTTGTCCATTCTTTGATTCATTTATTCAACATTTATTTACTCAGTGCTAGCTATATTCAAAAATGGTCCTAAACAGCATAGGAAGACAAAGTTTGCTCCTTCAAATCTACTATGGAAATTCAGATAGTCAACAAATATGTTATAAAAGAAGATGAATTAAGTGGCATATAAATTGGATATGAATCTAGAGTTTAAATATGGGAAAGATGCCTCAGTTGGAGGGTCAGGGGAAGCTTCATGGTACCCTACTGGTCGTTAAGGCTCAGACAACTTGGTAACTCAATAGTCTGATGAGAACAAGATGAGTAGGTTCGCGGAGGGAAGGAAAAGCCACATGGTGGTGCTAGAAGGATTGAGTTTACCAAAGCATGGACTCCAAGCAGCAGAATGATCAGTAGCCCAATGGGATGGACTGAAATTGGTACTTCTTGACCTACAATGGGATTATTACTATTCATTAACCAGAAGAGTGCATATCCATGCCAGCTCCAGGTCAAGGGCAACTGGCCCAGTAACAGAAACATCTATGCTTTGATTCTAGGGCTCAGAGTGGAAATAGTCACCAGCCAGTGTCCCTGAAGATAATGACAAGGTCTATTCCCTCAAGAAAAATTTTACGCTTCTTAGGAACCCCCAGCGCTACACTTCAGGCCGGGGCCAGGATAGAAGTTTCCAAGAGGAATCTTAGTCAGGTAGACTGAGAATACCACTGGAAGAAGTGGGAAAGTTGACATCTGTAGAGGGTTAAATGGAATAGCATTGGTCTTCTTTAGTCATCACAGTACTAACAGTGTTAAGATTTTGCAGATTAGAAAGCTAGACCTGGAAGAAGCTAATTGTTCAATATCACACAACCAGGAAATGATAGAACTAGATAGACCTTACACCCAAGCCTTCTATTTCCCAAATCCTGTTTCATTCCAAGTAAAGTAGTATGTTGGAAACCAACTAATGTGAAATACATTTGTTAGAAGATTAGAAGTTTAGATCAAGTTTGAAAAGGTTCTACCTATATAAAGCTACCATCAAAATAGCTTGAAAGCTCTCACAGGGCTTTAAGTAGAGGGCCACAAACAGGCACATGCCTATTATATCAGGTTTTTTCACCCACACTGAGAGTGTATCTGAGATGCTGGCCACTAAAAACACACAGATTTAATTAAGCGCCCAGAGCTGAAAGCTGATGAACATCTGAGATGCTTACTTTTAATTCTGCCAGATGATAATAACATGAATTTTATTTAGAAAGAAGGGAATTTCTACATTTACAAAAATGACTACAGAATAATGTGAAACAGTGAAAATTGTAGCTGGTTTGTATTTGAGGCTTAAAATAAATATGAAAGAGTCAAGAGCTCTCTCAGAAGTGCGTACCAAGTATATACTGCATTATAGACCAGGTTTGGGCCTAAGTACCATGGATTTTCACAGAAGTTGGAGGCCAGGTGATATCAAAAGGTCTGGAGGGTTCTCTTTGCTATGGTAGACAGGATCTATACTGTACATCGTTTCTAATCCATGTGACTTTACTATTTTAAGTTTAAATAATTAAAGATGTGCTATTTTAATATATTGCTGTACTCTGTAAAATATTTTATAAACCTCTTAATCTTCTCTAAGTTGGAGCTTAAGTCATTGTTGAGAGACTCAACCTATTGGAAATCATGTAAAAACCGCAATGTCTATTTCCTAAACCTCTGCATTGAATATAACACTACTTACATCTAGTTACTAATGAAGGTCAACCAGAGGCCAGCAGTACGACCAGGCACCTATAATGCTTATTTTCAGAAGACCTTGTCCCTTAAGCTCCTTCTTTCACAGCTTTCATGGATGCCTCAAGTTCCATACTTTAAATCCATTCATTTTCTCCATGTTAAAATGAAAACATGTGATGGGTGGTATTTTAAACTTAGTAAGGATGAGTTTGGTAGTTCCTTTTCAAAGCTATCTTTAATCGAGGAGAACACTGGATAGAAAGGAATGGAAGAGCTTATCTCCAAGGAAATCTAGAACAGGAGACCCAGAGGTAAGGTAATCTTTGCCTCTCACTTCCACCTTAATTTAACTAATGGCAGAAAAACAAGAAACAACAGCACTGTTTGGGGGAAATAAAAATATATAATTATATCATTAAGCAAAGTATATAGTAGAGTTCTGAAATCATAAGATAATTAAGAAACCAACCTGCTGAGAAAAGCAAATTTTTCAACAGACTGAGCAGACCTGACGTCTGCTTATTGTATTTACAGCCTTTTAAAAAAATATGTTCTTTTCATCTTTATGTGGTGACAGCCATAATTTATTAAAAAAAGATGAAAAAATACAGAACCCTTCCAAATAAATGTTAAGCTATATTTAACGATGTTATTGAATCTCTTGCCAGGGTATTAAAAAGTTCATTATTCTGACACCTCAAGTGTTCCAGCAAAAATTAAAAATTTAACAGCTTTTCTCCAATAATTTCTTGATAAAATATAACATTGTCCTAATAATACAATCCTACCAAACATCTTTGAGGAAACAGCAAGGGTCTTTAGATAACGTTTCTACTTATACAATTATTCTAATACTAAATGGTTTTAGCAGTAGTCAGGAACCTAATTGAGCAATGAGCAGAAAACCTGCCGCAGAACCACTTTCCACGAGCAGAAGTACACTTCTTTTATTTTAAAATATTACCACATACTTTATTTCTAATTAATTTATTAAATGTAGTTTCTGCCCAACATGCATGTTTATTCTCTTCATTATAGTCTGTGTCATATATTATTTTAGCCATCGTTTCACTTAATACTTTATCAGAGTTTGCCCTAATGAAGAAAGGTGGTCATAAAGAAGAACTCAGCACTGCTCACTGGATGATACGCAGTTCTCGCTCTCGTCAGAGCCCAGCTGCTCACGCTCTGTGTATTCCAGCTTTTCTTCATCTCATCTCAAGTGATGTGTTCTTGCTAGCACATCAGAGAAGACAAACCTAAACAACATCTAGGATGTTTAAAATTTGATAATCCAAATACTATAGACAAAGGACTTGACTATTTTAACGAAGCAGATTAGCAGGGTTTACATGGCAAGGTAAAATACTAATTGGAAGGATGGTTCTGATGTTCTTTCTTCATCATTGAGGCAACTCCCTCAGTGCCTCTCCAACCCCACCTCCACCCCTGGCCCTGCGTTATTTTCCTATATGCACTTACACTCCTACACTTCTGATGGCAGAGAAAGCAAATATTTAATGTGATTTTAAGTTATGTATTGGTTTAAAGCACACACTGAATCAGCCTCTCTCACACACACATGCACACACACACATCATGAAGTTCTCTTGTCCACTTTAGGCCTTAAGCAGGGCTTGCATTATAACCAGCTGGAAGTGAGTAACTAGCCTAGGAAACTTCTCTCTTTTTCATGCCGTCAGTGTCACCCAAGGGTCCAAGGGCTTATTACCCTGTGTCCCATGCTGCAGTGTCCCCACTGGGCTTGCCTTCCTAGTAGCACTTTCTACTTAGTAGTGATATCTCCTACCCCATCAAAACTTACTTTTTTGCGTGCTGTAATCCCTCAAGATTTTGCTCTGTGTTCATCTTACATGGAGTCATGCAGTGAAGAATCCATGACTGTCTCTGAGAACATACAAACTTTTCTCATCCTCATTTTCACAAGAGTGCTATGAATTTTATTCTAAAACACTAATTAATAAGGCATTTTATCCAACTATTCTAATCTCTTTCTCCACAGAAGTCTATTACTTATTGCAATTAATCAGATACTGCAATTAATCATAAGGGAGAGCTCTTCTACTATTTTCCTATTTTTTAATTGCATGCATTAAGTTTTATAATTTCATGCCTTTATACCCCATATGCTCAGAAGAGACGTAAACTCCTTGCAGAAACAACTATTTGTAATAGACTTTTGCATCCTCCACACAAAGTAGCATCATACTTTGGTACACAACATAATGAAAAGAGTAGTGGAGCAGGGAAAGGCCTGAGCTCTAGTTCCAACTCTGCTTCTTCCAGTGCAAACTTGAGCGAGCAACTTGAACCCTGAGATTCAGCGTCCTCATCTGCCAACGGAGTTTAATACTGCCTCCCGGCTTACCTTCCTAACTAATGGTGAGGATCGAAGAGTCACAAATATTCCCCCATGTGTTTGAAGACACAATATCAACATAAGAATAATTAATATAACAGATTCTCTGTAAATAATTTAAATTTTAGAAGCACAGTGATGAGCTCTCTGTAGAGGTTTTCCATAGGTTTAGTAGAACTGCATACACATAGAGCTACTTTGTAACTCAACTACCATCAGAATAGCATCGGCTCTTAAAGGATAGAACTGGAGAGGATCTTACAAATCATCTAAGCCAACCCTTTAAAGGCAAAAGAAGTGTTGTATAAAAGTGGTGAAAATGTCTTTCAAGACAAGAGACTTGAAAGAAGCTGTTTGTATGTTTTTAATGCACAGTATGGTGACTATAATTAATAATACTGTATTGCATATTTGAAAGTTGCTAAGAGAATAAATCTTAAAGTTCTCATAAAGAAAATACAAGATAACTAATTGATGACACATAGCAGTGGTAGTTACTGCTCTCAATGACTTTTTCACTCCTTCTCATGATGGAATGACATACCCATGCATTTGCCATGGCTTCATGGCAGAGTCTACTCCCCCACTCCCTTTGAGCTTGGCTGTGGGATGTTAGTGGACATGACATAGGAAGAGGATTGAAAAATGATTCTGAGGTTTATCACATTTGCTATTTCTGCTGTGATGTCCCTGATCCCAGTGTGTTCCAGGCAGGCACTGGCCCTTCAAGTCGAATCCAGCTTGAAAGGATGTGGAGTAGATCTGAACCCTATCTGCAACCTGCAACCAAACCTGGAGCGTATTTCTATTAATATTTTCTTGAATTGCCATTCACTTTGTAATCTAAAACTCTCAGTGCTATATTTCTACAGCTATATTATAATAATTCAGACATGTAGAACTGTTCAAAATATGGCTGAGAATAATACTATTTCTTGTAAGCTAATATAACAAAATAAAGCTAGGTTTGTACTTATATTTATTAAACATCTAATACTTTCATAGAAATCAAGGCCACTTGTGCATTATATCAGTGATTTTCAAAGTATCGTCCCCAGACCAGCACCATCAGCATCACCTGGATCTTACCAGAAATATAAAATCTTGATCCCCAGCACAGACCTACTGAGTTCAGAAACGCCAGGAGTGGGTCCAATAATTTGGTTTTGGGAAGCTCTACAGGTGATTTTGGTGCATGCTAAAGTTTAAGAAACACTGCATTATAAGTCATTTATTTAATCATTCACTTACCAAAACAAAAAGTTGTGCCCATCTGTTCCATTACAAATTATGACCAGCACCAAAATGCTTTCCTGGCTCCTTTTATTTATCTCCTCCAGTTCCCTTTCCCCTTTTTTCTGTTTCTCAACTTCATCCGTTACCTCCATTTATCATCTGATCTTTTCTCATTGAGAATAAAAGGGAGTTCTTCTTCTTACGGGTCTCTCATTCAATAAATTACTTTTTCTATACCTACTCTTTATTCTTTTCCTTCAATTACGGGAAAAGATTGTCACATCTTTCTAAGGCTACTTCTTCCTAATTATATACAATGAACACGTGAGCTCTTCATATGTATTTATTTCCTCTCTTCTATTCCTTCTTATTTTCAAATGTATAATATGAAAAAAATATAATGAAGGTTGCTATCTTTCCAGCTATGAAGTGATCACTCATTGCTTAAATATCTTACCATCTACTCAAAATTCTCTATTATGTAAAGTCTATCCTTATCATTCTTCTGAAGTTTTATAAAATCTCCAGTGAGGTTCTTGAAAATTTTTTAGGCATTTTTTGTTTGCATTTTGTTAAGCATTTCTCAAGCAATTTTATCTCCTTGAAATTGTCCTCACATAATCTACCATAATCTAGCATAATCCACCGTATTGTGTGACATGGCAGATTGAGTCCATTGATAGCCCCAATTAATGCCCTCTCTGTATCCTGCCCTTACACAATGTGACTTTGTAGCTCTTTTCATCAAGAAGTGGAGTCTATTTTCCCACTGCTTAAATCTGGGCTGGCCTTATGACCCTCACTTTGGCTAATAAAATGTAACAGTTTGCCTTAAGAAGCCTTGAGCACTTCTGCTCATTCTCTCTTGAAATCTTGCCCCTACCATGATAATAAGCCTGAGCTAGCCTGGCTAAGAATGAGACACCATGTGGAACTGAAACAAATTATCCAGCTGAGGCCTTACTAGACTAGCCAGTCTTTAGCTAACACTCCAGTTGGTTTTAGAGTGAGCCCAGCTGAGTTCTGGTGAGCATGGCCTTGATCAGTAGACACCTGAAGACTCCAGACTTTTGTGAAATAATATATTTATGCTGTTATAAGCCATAAATTTTTGGATGATTTGTCATGCAACAATAGCCAACTGATATAAAAATAAAACTTTTTTCAATAACATAATTCTTGGCCGTAGTTGTCACTATCACTCTTTCTGCCCTTCGTTGCTAATTGTGCCAACTACCCTGAAAGTATTAAGCTGCCACTTCTATGTTAATATCACTTTAAAGCATCATCTTTAGCTCTAATGTCTTACCTGATCTCTAGTCTCGTGTGATGGAATTACATTTAGATCATGATCTAGGTCCAATAATAAGACTCAAGGCAAAATTGCATAGAGTCAAAATCATCCTTGAAGCTTTATTATTTTGCCTAGAAAGCATAGAATTCCTGGTTTTATAAATGAAATCCTATAATATGCATGCATAAATACATAATTATAATGATATGCATGTTATGAAGGATACATATTCCAAATTTAATCTCATGCATCTCTTCCAATTCAATATGTTCAAATGAAACCCATTGTTTTCTCCATATAATCTACCTCCCTCTATCCACAAAGAGATATTTTCTTATGCTTCACAATCATTTTCTAACCTTTAATTCATCACATAATTACTTTGATATTTTTAATCTCCATTTTTACTACCACCAGCTTAGTCTAACTCTTATCGCTTCACATCTGAATTATTACATCTTTCATCATTTGTAAAAATAGAGTGAGCACGATCATCAAATCAGATCTGATATTAAGTTGGAGAAAAAGGTATCATTTTAAATGGCACCATCTGGATGCTATACCCCATCCCCTTCCACTAAACATTAAAAAGTTGAAGTAACGGATTCAAACTATCAACAATAAACTTTATCAGGAATATATCTGAAAAGCAGTGAACTTGCTAACAATAAACCTGCTGTACAATTCAGAATTGAAGACCTGTAGAAATGAAGACATAAAGCTATACTCAAGTAAAAGCCAATACACTCATTTAGCTAAGATAAGATTTACCTAGGGAAGTATTTGGATCATAAGTTTTGAAAGATGTGGCATGACCAGATTTTCAAAGGCTTTGAATACATGGCTAAAGATGGTGGACAGAGTTACAATAGATGCTGTTAATTAATTAAACAATTTCCTTGTGAAGTAATTTGATAATATTGAATACAGCCTTGGGATATAAGGAAGGACCTAATGTTTCCTAGGCCAGATGCTATTAAAAATTAAGTTGAAATTAAATTTGATTCTTAGTAAGGCTGATACTTTCCTAACATTTTCTCTTTGATGTGTGGCCATTGAACCAAGTTTCATCACAGTCTCAATTTATGTCCTTAAGTTTCTTCATCAATAACTGGTCTTTCTTGATATGTGATGTCTGTTTCCCTAAAGCAGTAATTCCGTTTTTTAATCTCATTATATTCCCTCTATTCTCAATTCCTTGTAATCAACTTTTAGTTGATAAGTTGCATAGGTGATGATGCATTTAGATGCTGGCATTTTCCAGCAGGCCCTGGTGTTTCAACTGTTTTCTCCTTACACAGAATCGATCTCCCAAGAAGTATAAAGGGGCAGTGACTCCAAGGAGGACTCATCTAAGAGCGGACACCAAGGGCAGTTGAAATAGTTGATGCCAATAAACTATGGAAGATATAGTTCACATTAAAAAAAGAGGAGTCCTCAATGGGCTGCTGTGGAGAAAAAGAATTTCCTATTAGCAATTCAAAAAGAGCTTCCTATTATACAAATCTTTATATGCAGGTTAATTGCCTGCCAAGATTTCCTTTTAAATCAAAGTTAAAGTATGCAAGATCAATGCCATACACTGAAACGTCATTATTTTTGACTCACTCAAATGCTGCACAGAGCTTCTGTACTGACTTTATTCCACTGAGGAGGTGTATTTTAAAATTTTTATTTATTTATTATTTTTTATTAGTATAATTTTATTATTACTGCATTTTTAACCCTGAACGGTTGATAGTAGAGAAAAGAATTTCCTTAAGATTTTCTGTGTTTAAAAACACGAGAAGAAATTACTTTATCCACATTTTTTTATAACTGAAATATAATAAGTGGCTTTTGAACAGTTAAAAATAAAGTAAAAACGGGCCTGGAGGCTCAGTTTTATTGTGACTCTTAATTTAAGGAGGGTAGATCATAAACACGCCCATGACAGTTAGTCTCATCTCTTTGTTCCTTTTGGTTCTGCTTTTCTTTAGGAGCTGGAATGAAGCCACATTCTTTTATCCTTCTCTTCCTTGGCCAAACATTCCCCAGAAAGAAACATTTTTTAGTCTATTAACCTATAGCAAAACTGGGTTTTAAAAAAGCAGGCATGATAGTTTCCACGTCTCTTTCAAAATTCACATACTCAGTTAACCCATGTCTTACTTGGCTTTGATATGCATAATTTCCCTTCTTTCATTTGTTAAGTCTTACTAAACGAATTGCGAGTATAGATGACTGGGCAGGTCAGTTAGTTGTCCCTTTCACTGTGAGTAGCTTCGGTTCTTTGTGATTTACAATGTAAATGTTTAGTTACCAGTCTTTTTTTATTTTTTACTTATTTACTTTTTTTGCGGAAGATTAGCCCTGAGCTAACATCTGCTGCCAACCCTCCTCTTTTTGGCTGAGGAAGACTGGCCCTGAGCTAACATCCATGTGCATCTTCCTCTACTTTATATGAGGGATGCCTGCCACAGCAAGGGTCGACAAACCGTGTGTAGGTCCATGCCTGGGACCCAAACTGGCAAACCCCAGGCCACCCAAGCAGAACGTGTGCACTTAACCGCTGTGCCAATGGGCCGGCCCCTCAGTCTTTTTTTTAAAGATTAGACAATACACCAAAGTAACAGTTTGTGCCATAGGCCTTATTTACGTGGTTAGTTGTTTATTTTGAGGACTATTGGTTTAGATTAGAGATAATTTCACTTTTTTTCATGACAGATGGGCTGGGTATATCACATACGCAGTGCGTCAAAACATCTTATCCATTTAAAAACAAGCTATTGAGAGCAATCAACTGATGCCGAAAGGAAAATGTTGGTGGGTTAACTTGGAATTTAAAAATATTCCAGAGTTATAGAAAATATCTTATAGTTTTATTATTTTGGTTTTTAAAGTTACTACTATTTTGGAGGCCGGCCCAGTGGCACAGTGGTTGAGTGTACAAGTTCTGCTTCAGCGGTCCCGGGTTCACTGGTTCCAATCCCGGGTGCGGACATGGCAGTGCTTGGCAAGCCATGCTGTGGTAGGCATCCCATATATAAAAAATAGAGGAAGATGGGCACGGATGTTAGCTCAGGCCTAGTCTTCCTCAGCAAAAAGAGGAGGATTGGCAGATGTTAGCTCAGGGCTAGTCTTCCACAAAATAAAATCAAGATAATACTATTTCTATAACTGATCACCAGTTTGAATGCATTATTCTTCAAACAGTTTTGTCAAATTTTATCTTCTCAGTTTAAAATTCTATTTTTTAAATTCCACATATGAGTCAAATGGTGGCCTAGTGGTTAAAATTCAGTACTTTCACCACCGTGGCCCAGGTTCATTTCTCAGTCAGGGAGCCACACCACCATCTGCAGGCTGTCATAATGCGGTGGCTACGTGTTGCTGGGATGCTGAAAGCTGTGCCACTGGTATTTCAAATATCAGCAGGGTCACCCATGGTGGACAGGTTTCAGCAGAGCTTCCAGACTAAGACAGACTAGGAAGAAGGACCTGGCCACCCACGTTTGAAAAAATTGGCCATAAAACCCCTGTGAATAGCAGTCAGGCATTTTCTGATACAGCGCTGGAAGGTGAGAGCATGGTGCACAAAGACTGGGCAGGGTTCCGCGTGGCTGTACACGGGTCGCTAGGAGTCAGAATTGACCCTACCACACCAGCAACAAGTAGAAAACACAGTGATGAAAATTGTTCTCTGAAATTTTATGTCTTAAAATACATAGGAAAAATAAACATAAGATATATATCAAACCAAATATAAGCAGTGATGAAAACAATGTACAAATAGCCATTCATCTGCTGGATGTTGGTATCATGAAGTAAAGGGTAATTACATAAGAATTGGAAAAACTGAGCAATTGCAAGGAAGAGAGCACACAAATCTGAGAAAATCCAATTAGGCACTGAACAGAGAAGATTTTTTAAATTATTGTATTATAAGATAAACAAGAGTTTATCACTAAACAATAGAGTTTGGTTTGGGATGCTTCCTTCTGATGCTTACTTGCCTAATCCCTGTCACGAGTCAAATGTGATATTAAGCCCTAAATGTTGCATTAAGACCTATTTATGTTTAGGTTATGGGACGTTACACACACACATGCACACATTTTTTTTAATGTATCTATGGATACATTCATGATTACGTGCAGGTAAACATTATGAATCTGTGAAATTAAGGATAAGATGGTCTCATGATACTGTACTACAAGAAGAGAAGGCACAAGGCTTAGACATTACTCAGGAAACCTTGTCCAATAAGGAAAGTCTTTTGCTTTCTTACACAGGGAGGGTGAAACAGAAACTGCCGTATGAAATTTCACTGACAGAAATTTGATGATACTGAGAGAATTACAATAATGTTGCTCAGAAAATTAGATACTCTGAAATGAGGGCCGCCACAGAAATGCTTGCTTGCTTCAAGCCATATGTTCAGAAAGATCTATCCCAAATATGAATGAGAATAATTTTCATTCTTTAGGACTTCAACTATTTGTGTTTCTTAAATTTTGGCACTTGATGTTGAGTTTGAATAAAAAAGAAGAAGAAACCCAATGCCCGCTTTATCAATATTAGATGCTTTCAGTTATTTTGAAGCTTTCTGTATATATCTCATCCTGAATCCTCTGTCGCCTTATGTGCAAGTGTTGTCACAAATGTTTGGAAATTGCTTTTTTTAGGACTGCAAATTCAAGAAGTTTATGACCGTGGCGCCTGGAGCTGAAGAGTATAGGGACTGCTCTGTTGGTGAAGATAAACTCTTGCTAAACAGGATTCTTTATATAAGTGAGTATCATCAATGTAATGTTATACTGCTGCATAAAATATCCCCATGCCTTCATGGGTTATCTTTCCACAAGACCAGCTAATCCTAAAGGCGACACAAAGCTTGCTGGATAAAAATGTGCAACCCGAGACTCTCACGCAATAATCAATTGTGAACTTGCAACTTCTTGTGAACCCCCCCCCCCCCCAGGGCTGGACACTAGACTTCTGTAAAAGAAAAGATCTCGTTTGGTCCTTGTGAATGAGTTGCTACCTGGTTGAATATGGAATAAATAAAAACGACTTAACTGGCAGAATCACTCTGAAGTGAAGGAAAAAAAAAAAACAGATATAAAAATGTACTAGCAAAGAAATAGAAAAGCTCAAAGAGACAGCTTCCAGGTATACAGATCTTCAAGTGATGCAGGCTATAATAAGGAGTCAGCTTCCTCGATACAGATTTACAGAGAACAATGCCAATGCTCTTTACAAGTTACACATTTTAATTATTCTCTTTTGCAAAATCATTGAACAGGGTATGCTAGTAAATCCAATGTGAATTTCTTGCTTCTGACAGTCTTTGGAAAATCATTCAAGATTGTAAGGTATCTTTATATTGGTCCTCAACATACTGGAAAAAAATATCCTGGTATCAAAATGCCTGGATGCTATAACATCACAATAATATAATTTACCCAAGATCATTTTTCACATGAGCCACCTGAAAATGTTTTAATTAGAAACAAACACAGCACATCGGCATGTGTGATTTACACTAAAAAATATATGGGGAAAAAAAAACTACTATGAACTTCAGTGTATATAGAATTCCAGAGACTTTTGTTCACTTACTAATTCCTTTAACCATATAGTTTCTATTTTTATGTAAACTCACTGAATATGTAGTGGAGAATTTAAATACAAGGAAGAGAAAAGAAAAGAAATTTTACAGATATACTAGTAATATGAGATTGCTCTATTCATGAAAGGAAGAAGGAATAGCGAATACTAGAGTAAAAAATCTCACTAATTTGAAATTATGGAAGTCTTACTATCAACTTATACAGTCAAGTCAAGAAGGAATTCTCAATTTGACGTGTATTCTTTGTCAGTTACTATGGTGGATGGGAAGCAGTGAAGGATGGCTGAGAGAAGCTTGTTGCTCTCATGCTGCGGCTGACAGGACATTCAAGTGGAGGCATAACATGGATCAAATCACAGATGCAGGAGAGGGTAGTGCAGTCAGGTGATGGGGAGCAATACTTCCAAATAAGCACTGCCTGTATGAAGATGGAGATTAGAGTCATGTCACAGAGCATTTTGAAGCCAGATAAAGGACTTCGGCTTAATTCCCCATTGTAGAGGAGTACACACACATTACAGAAGATGAAAGGTGATGCTTGGGGTGTGAAAAGATAATAATAGACCCAGTTTATTCTTATTTTGTATCAAAAAGGCAAGAAAAATTAGGCTTTTCTCTTGATTCTTGCACAGATTTACACTCACTTCTTCAGCCAGCCATATATCAGGTTGGTCAGTTGTCATATATGACAAGGCACAGCTCCCTGAGAAGAGTGAGGTAGTACTTTTGCAAGAGTGGGGTAGACGGGGTGACAGGTGAAGTGCTCCTGCATTTATTGGCTTTCAACACTTTGTGAAGAATTTGATAGTTTAGATGCACCTAGGGGTGGAAATTTGGGATTATCATATTTAGTTTAAACTAAATTAGACCTCATGAAATGGGCAAGTACATGAAAAGATTCTTACAAAGAAACCATGGATTGATGATAATGCAAATAATGGAAATATAAGTGAACCATAAAATGGAGTTGAAACAGTAGTAGCAGTAACTATTACTATTACTAGATTGAGGTCTTCATCAATCATATTATTGGATAAAGACAATGGCTATCTAAAAACCAAAAGAGACTGTCTTCAGATTGCCTTTTAAAATACTTTACATGCACATATGTGTGTGTATACATGTATATTGCCTTCGAATATTAGCTAACGACAGTAAAATGCCTTCATGGTTAACAAGGTATATTTTTTAATGATTTATTTCATGTTGATCTCATTATTGTTTGTTTTCTATTATTGTTATACATCTCATGATGTCCATCACTACAATGATGCATGTATGTACTTTATAAATAAACTAAAAATATGCAATAAGAGGTGCTCAAATTAAAAAAAAAAATTACAAAGCTGAGCAATAAAACTCTTGTTTGAGACTCTATCTAGAAAATGGAAAGCCATTAAAGCTTTTAGAGTAAAAGAACCAAATGTTCAAAACTTTGCATTAGCAATATTATTCTGTTGCATTGCACAGGATAAATTAAACTAGCACAATAGCTTTGGGAGATGATGCCAAAGCAGAGTCAGTGTGACCTGTCACAAAGACAGCCTATGAGTTCCTTGCAAGCAGACGCTGTGTTCTCCTAATAGTAATATGCCCAGCAATATCTCATGTGACATAGGCATATTGGAGGTGCCTGACTCATATCTGCTAAATTAAATGGAATATTCACAAACTTACTTGGTTGTTAAGCCTTTGAAAGACCATAGTGAAGGTCATCCTTTGACTGATCCTTCATACTAAAATTAAGCTCTTCTCTCTCCTTTCCAGAACCTCTGATATTTTTGCTATGTCTCTTGTACTATTCTTTCTGATGATATACGTATGGTGTAACACATGAATAAGTTTTAGGCAAACTTAGAATGTAAAGTCTTTGATAAGGGAACCTATAATATTTATCACACTACCTACATGAGAAATTTATATGTTCATATAATTAAACGGGGATAGAGATATCCATAGAGATGGATCAAGCCAGGGACTCTAGTGCATGGGTATCTCTCTCTCCCTCCCACCTCCCTTAGTTAGCTTCTCTGTGAGTTGGTGTCAGAGAAGCAGGTGCAGAAGGGAATATGTCAGCTGGAAAATCTTCATTCATAACAAGACAACTCCGTGACAGAAAGAAAAGAGATTATTTCCCAAGACAGTGAGTTTGAAAAAAATCCCCCAAAAGGACCATGAATAAATTAGAATATGGGCCACTTCTAGAAAAATCACTCTGGTCAGGAGAATATCTCTGTATTGAACTCCACAGGCAAGTACTATTAATGCCACTTTAGACTCAGCTAAATGATACCCAAATACACAGGTAATATAGGAGTAAACAGTAATATAGGAGGGATCTCAGTCCAGATCTTCGAACTTATTATCTTCTTCATGCTACGTGCATATACAGAGAGAAGCTCTATCATCTGGAATAACTAATATCCCCTACATCTGGACCAACCCTAATACACCAATTATAATTTCAGATATCTGCTATAGAGTAACAATAAATAGCAAAGTCTCATAAGGACAATATATTCTGTGCCATAGTTAGAACAAAAATTCAGAGGAATATTTAAGAATTTTCTTAAAAACCTAGATTTCTTGATGCCAGCATAATTTTAAAGAGGAAAAGAAAAACGTAGAGACCTTCTAGAAGTCCAACAGTAGGACAATTGGTAAAGTATAACTAAATAAGTAAATGAAAGATTAATAATTATATATTTAGTATGATTTCCAATCTCTTAAAATTTAGATGGGAGCAAGATTTCTTTGAGCATAACTTTTGACTTTTGCACTGTGTAAATTTTTTCCATATTCCAAAACAGTATTCAATTAAAAAGAATGAAAAGCTAACCTTAAATTTGAATTATCAACAAATGCATATAACTATATATCAAATGGATAATATAGCCACAGAGATGAAACTTTCACTGATCTTTTGAAAACAAAGTCCTGACTGAACAACTTTAGCAGTATAGATTCAAAGATGTATGCATGCCTATGTTCACTACAGCATTATTCACAATAGCCAAGACTTGGAAACCACCTAAGTGCCCATCAACAGATGAATGGATAAAGAACATGTGGTAGATATACAATGGAATGCTACTCAGCCATAAAAAGATGACATATTGTCATTTGCAACAACATGAATGGAACTCGAGGGCATTATTCTAAGCAAAATAAGTCAGATGGAGAAAGTCAAATAATGCATGATTTCACTCACATGTGGAAGATAAAAACAACAGCAAAGGCAACAAACAAACACATAGATACAGAGAATAGATCAGTGGTTACCAGAGGGGAAGCGGGGAGGGAGGAGGGCAAAAGGGATAAAAGGGCACATGTGTATAGTGATGGATGGTAATTAGTCTTTGGGTGGTGAACATGATGTAATCTACACAGACATTGAATATAATGATGTATACTTGAAACTTATGTTATAAACTAATGTTACCACAATAAAAAAATAATAATTTAACAAATAAACAAAGGACAAAAAGAAGTACAAAGAAATTTTGAACTGTACTTCTTAGCTTTGTTGTTGTTTGTAGTTGTTTTGTGTATACTGTAGAGTAGAACAAATAAACGCATATATTAGTATGGTTTGGAAACAGGATTCGCACTATGGGAAATGGAGCTGCAAAAATGGAATTGAGGATAGGTCATATAGAAGATAAATAAGACAACAGAAACACAATGTGATTGCCAAGAGGGATAAGATCCAAAAAGGAAACAAGACAGAGTCACATGAACATAAGCAAGTCAATATTAGGCATCAGGAAAAGTCACTTTAAAAACGGAACTTTGGGGCCTGGTCCCATGGCTGAGTTGTTAAATTTCCACATGCTCTGCTTCCATGGCCTGGTTTGCAGGTTTCCATCCTGGGCGTGGACCCACTCCACTCACCTACCATGCTGTGGAGGTGTCCCACATACAAAAAAATAGGGGAAGATCGGCACAGATGTTGGCTCAGGGCTCATCATCCTCAAGCAAAAAAAAAAAAAAAGGTAACTTTGGAGATGAGCTTTGAATATCTACGTAGAACAATCCATGATCCAATTTTGAAGAAAAGCATTGCAAGCAGAGGGAATAACAAGCATAAAGTCCCTGAGACCAGACCAAACTGGTCACGTGTGAGGGTTACATGTCTTTGGTCTGTCTGAAGGATAGCAGTGGAAGCTGGGTTTGGAAAAATAGGTGTGTTCCAGGTCAGAAAGAGTTCTGAGGCCAAAAAAAGGAATGTGGGTTTCCATCTGAGTGAAACAAGATTCTATTGGACAGCTTAAAGGAGGAGAGTGATATGATTTTACTTAGGTTTTACAAGAAATCGTTTTTGTTTTTCTGTGAGAAATGTATTAGGATGATAATAGTGGAGATGGAGAGAGGTTGATTAATTGAGGATATATTTTGGAGATAGAGTCAAACAATACCTGCTCATAGATTGGATGAGAGAGAGTAAGAAGTATCAAGGATAAATCCCATAGCTTTAATTTAAGCTAGTGGATGAACGGAAGTGCTGAATACTGGCATGGGAAAGATAGACAGAGGACCAGGTTGAGATGGAGTAGTGGGAGAATCAAATATTTTACTTTGGCCATATAGTGTTTGTGATGCCAACTCTATATTCAATTAGAGGTATCTGATAAATAGTCTGATATAAGATTATGGAGCTCAAATAAAAAAGGAAAGAAGGAAAGAGGGAAGGAAGGGTCAAGAGCTAGAGTTATAAAATTGGGAGTTGCAGACATATAAGATGATAAGCAGGTGACTTAAGAGATTACTTAGAGAAAGACTGTAAACAAGAGAAAACAAGCTCCAAGCCCAGGTGGCACTCCATTTAGAGACCAGAAAAGGAAAAGAAATATGAAAAGAAGACTGAAAGAGAGTAGCTGACAAGGTAGGAGGAGAACCAAGAGAGTGCAGTGTTTTGGAAGCCAAGAGATGTATATGTTTTAAGGAGTGGACAACTGTCAAATTATTGCTACGGAGCCACAGTAAGAGGAGAAGAGATGACTATTGTATTTGACAACATGTAAACTGCCGATGTTCTTAGTAAGATCACTTTCAACACAGTGGTTGGTGTGGGTGCCTATCCGAACATGATGAGGAGAGACTGCAGTGAGGAAGGGACAAGAGAGGCATAAATAACTCTTCAGAAACTTTGCTGAAAATGGGAGCATGGAGGAAGACATCATTCTAACATAGAATCTTTCCTCTTTTAAAGATGGGGGATCCTAGAGCATGACAAGAATGATCTTTTTGAAAGACAGATGTTAATGATGTCAGAAAGAAAAATGACTGTAGAAAATATATTCTTATTAAGCTGACAGACGATCAGAGCACAAGCAGCTTTCAATGAAAATAGCTGTACTTTTGCACAAGGAAGGAGGACAGTAAATATGGATACAGTTTGGTATCTATATAGATAGAGTTTGGTAGATTTGGCAACGGCAAAATGGAATCATTACCACTATTACTTTTCAAAGTAAAGTAGGACAGTGAATATGTTGGCATACATGCCCGGAGACAGTGGAATGGTGAAGGAGGTTTTGGAGGCCTGAAGATAGAGAAGAGAGTGGGAATGCGGGAAATGAAATCTGAGAGGAAGATTCAGTAGGACTGGCAGCCAATTTTCAGTACACGTTTGCCCTAGTAACAAAGCAATACTTTTAGTTTAAGTATGTACACGGAATGGATGTTAGTATGAGAGCTGGGCAGATGTGTTGTGAAGATCTGAAGTAGAACATGTTCAAAGATGGAGAAGGAGGAAGAACGTTTTACAGATAGCCCAAAGCACTGCTTTAACAATGCAACATCATTCCATTAAAAATAGCAGCAACAGACCATAGCACAGAGGTCCTATGTTGGTCCTCATATAGGACCAACAACTCTCTCTCTATTATTATTATTATTTAAATTTAATGTTAAATTTATTTTGTAGACCAATAAATGGTACAAACCACGACAGGTTCAGCAGATGGTGCCTCTTAGTTCAATTATAAAGTGAGCAGTAACATATTTTTTGGCCATGAAGCAATATTTTCAGTCAACAATTCTCCCAAAGCTCCTACTCCCCCATCCTCACCCCAGTATAGCATTTCATCACAATAGCTCCATTTGGGAATGCAAAGAACTGAAATTTTCAGTATAATGCACAGAGATATTTATTTACATGAACTATATATGCTATTCTCCAAAATTAATTTGGGGTATGCACTTTTAATGAGTGGGTTTTATTGTTGATATTATCACTAGGCGATAAAAGGAACAGAAAGATACATCATTACGGTCACAAGAACAAGTAAGAATCACTTGGTGAGAATTTATTGTAACTGTTTTTGTATACTTAACTATCATATTTGCAATTAGATGCTTCAGTTTTGGTTTAAACAAAGTTGTTATGACAAGAGGAAAGAGAAATCAATAGTAAAATAAAACTATAGCTTCCAAAAGGCAAACCAACACATATCATTTTTCCCTTAATCTGTATCCAGAATTCTAAGACTCCCAATTGGTGTGCCCATATATGAAGGTGTGTTACCTCCTATTTTAAGGCTAAGTCACTGTCAAGCAGTCAAGAACACTGGACAAGAAGCCCAGATTTCTTTTGTTCAGAATTCCCCCTTGAAAGGGGAAAAACAAAGTAGAGCGAAAGGAAGTGGTCCATTTCTCATTTATCACTCAAGGAATTGATGAGAAAGTCTCAGAGAAGCAATCACAGAATAAACATACAAACCATCTGGCACAGGGCTGCCAACAACAGAAATGGGTAACCATAATCTGTCCCTCGCAACTTTGCCATAATCGGTTAGACAAACATCTTCTTGGCCAAAGAAAACACTCTGTGTATCAGAATTTTACTGGAAGAATACAGCTCAAAGAACTAGTTACTTTTAGTAAGAAATAATTACCAGTTTTGGAAAGAATGCTGTAAGCCACGTAATTACAAGTTCAGATGACTCGGATGCTGCCGTAAACTTCTCTTGACAGCACTTCAAGAGAAAGACATTAAAATAGGAAGGATAGGAACGATATACTGGCTTCATGCAGGACATAGTGGGTTTTAACTTCAGGGAGAACAATATTCCAAAAGTGGGAAGCACTGTTTTACAACAGACAACATATTGATGACATTTCTGGTTATTAAATGTAAAAGCACACTTCTACAGCATGGCTACATAAAAGATCTCATGTGAAACCTCAAATGCTAGGACTCATTACACTCCCCAATTAATATTTTCCTGTGGTTTCCCCCTAAGGTAAAAAAAGGACCTTTGTTTTTCACAGACACAAAGAGTATATCGTCAAACAAAATAATGAAAAGCCGAAGAAATTATTTAAAATTATTTTAAAAAGCTACAACTGGAAGAAACATTAGAGATCACTTAACTCAAACTTCTCATTTTACAACAAGAAAATTGAGACTCAAAACTTAAATGACTTGCTCAAGGTCACAAATCGTGAACAGCTGTCAGTATCAAGACTTACCTAGGCAAATCTGAAAAAGTCTCTTCCTTTCCCTTTGAAACATAATCTACTCCACTCTTCCCAATGGACTGTTTCTCTTTCCTCCTCTTTCAGAGTCTACCTATGAAAAATTGCTCAAGACCTTTCTTCTCTGTCCAGAAGTCACTGCCATGGTGGGTCTGTCATCTATACTTGTCCCATATATCATTGGTTATGGGTACAATTAATATGCCTTTCCAATGCCATTTAGCCTGATATAGTAAGTTGGAAATTGAAGAATGCTGGTTAGCACACTGTAGTTTTTCTCCTTCGAGTGCTGCATGGGAGTTGGGGGAACATGAATTTTGATAATCACCTTCTGAGGAGACCATCACTCCTTAACGACTCAAAGGAGTAGTGAGAATTTTGAGCCCAGTCTCTTAACTGCTATGTGTTGGTTACCCTTAAAGAATGGGAAAATAGCCAACATTCAGTGGTTAAAAGAATAGGTTCTAAAACAGTTTGTGTGGTTTGAATCTGGTTTCTACCTTTTATTAGCAGTGATCTTGGGCAATTACTCCTTCATGAGGACATTTGGAGGATTATATGAGAATATCTATGTAAAGTACTTACCATAAAAATGAGCTCATATCAAAAATGAAATGTTAGGTTATTATTATATCTATTAGGTATTATTCAAATCCTCATTCTGTTGTCACCCTGTTAAAATCTGGCTCCTTCTGTGTCATTCCACTGAAATCCCTCTTACATACTCACTATTGACTGACTAAATGATAAACTCAGTGGCCCATTTTATATCTGTTCTATACCAACCCTTCCCAATGCTTTACACCGTTTATCTCCCTGAGCTACTTCAGATTCTTTCCTCTTTTGGCTTCTGTGAATCCCAGTCTCCCCAGCACTTTATATATTAGATCATTAATTTCTTCTCTCTCTACCTTTTTTCCTGATGATGTCATTTACTTCAAAGCTTGCAACCCATCCCCAGTATGCCAGCGACTCTAGTGTATGTTTCTAAATTTATCTAACTTCAGAGATACAGACCTAATTTCAAACTGCCTGCTGTATATTTTTATTTTAATGCACGTGACCAGAAAATAGAACTCATTAAATTTTCCTACAACTAAGTTTCACTGAATTCCCTATCTTTAAAAATTTTACTCTATCTACACCATTGAAATTCTAAAAGGCTTCCCTGATTCTTCTTCCCAGTATGCCTTGAACGACGATGCAGCCCTGCTTGTTTGGGAGAGTTTTAGTTTATACCTGTCATTTCATCTCCATTGTTAATAGAAATCTCTTTCACTCTCAAAAGGGTCCTGGTGTGGATGATAAATTATATGATTATCCTAATCACATTAGGCATCTGATCTACTTCACAATAGTCATCAGACTCTTGCTATTTCTTTCCATCTTCTGTAGTGTAGGCTTCCATTTTTTCCTTTCTGGATGTTATCCATAGTCTCTTTAAAGATCATTGTTGCCAATACATTTCTGATTATTACACTCTCCACATGGCTGCCAAAATGATCTTCCTAAAAACAAGCTTAGCATTGTTATTCCCCTTCACAATGAGTTTCATTCTCTCTCAGTTGCCTACAAGACAATGTCCAACACTCTTTCTTAACTATTTTCCATTTGTTTATCTCCATCCCCTGCTTTGGATTCAAAGACAGACTATATACCAGCATACAGGTTTTAGATTAGAGAATATAAATTAAATAAAGAGTAGGCATGTAGTAATATCTTTCTAGAATCATACCTATGGAATCAATTCTAGCAGACTGATAAAATCCTGTATATCAGTCATTGAAGAGGGTAATACGCATTTCTGTCTGCCTTACAGGGCTAGTAAAACTCATATATGACACTGTGACCATGTTTAAAATCACCATACAAAGTGCGAGAAGATTGCCTTTGTTATTGTTATTTTTCTATCTCCTACCTAAATCAAATGCATTTATTATTAGTAGATACTTTTGTCGAGGATAAAAATATCAAATGAGTTTCTCTGCTATTCAATGGGAAGAAAACATACTCTCCAAAAAGTAATTTTTGTGAGATTTCCATTATCAAAATTTCCTTTCTTTATTATAAAATCATATATTTAGGATTTATATTTTCCCCATTTTTAAAAGTAATCGAAATCCTTAAAGCTGTTGAAGGTAAAATTTGATAACTTTTTTAAGATTTTACATTTTAAAAATCTATAGACAAATTACTTTCCAGATGTTTAAAACTATATTTGGGTGGACACATGCCTCATCAGAAATATGTACAAAATTTCATCACCAATCTCCCTAGAGAGCAATGTACTGTGGAGTATATTAAGTACTTTCCTCACCCTCTAACAAAGACAACACAAAACGAGGGATGACATAATCAGAAAATACCAAGATCAATAAAAATACTAAAACTCCAGAAACAGTAAAGCATATGTGTATATAAATCTATAACTATGTATTTCATAATTTAACACATGCAACTGGTCACAAACTGGCTTTTTGGAATTACTGACCAGGCACTTCTACATGAATTAGCTTGCACTATAGGAAATTGCCTTTTTAAGTTGAGGGATGGGCCTGGTGGAGTACTGGTTGGGCTCACACACTCCACTTCAGGGTCCCAGGGTTTGCGGGTTCAGATCCCATGTGTAGACCTTGCACAGCTCATCAAGCCACGCTGTGGCTGCGTCCCACATAAAAGAGAGCAAGATTGGCACAGATGTTAGCTCAGTGACAGTCTTCCTCACGAAAGAAACAAAAGGTTAGTTCAGTTTCCAATGGTTCAACCTTATAGCAAACAGGAACTGGCTAAGAGCATTTAAATAACTTTATTCACAAATTAGAACAGTTTGTGTATACTTTAAAATGAAAATCTAGAATTCCATTATAAGGATAAAGAAGCTACTACGATAATTAACTGGGCCTACATAATTGGGTAATATAGCAGAGTATTGTTTCTTTATGGTATAATGTTAACATTGCTATTCATTTCATCTATGATATACATTTGTTACTCCTTGGACAAATTATCATATAAGGCCCTTTAAAATACATAATTTTGCCATTTGAAGTCTTGTCTAAACTTCTGTAATAATTTGAAACTTTCTATTACATGGTTATGTTTCAGGAAGAAAAGCAGACCCATTTCAAAGACAACAAATTTGGAATTCCTCTCGTGTTCCTTGCTAATCAGTTTTGTGGAATCTTTAGCTCATAAAGTCATAAATGCGTGAAAGCATTAGGCTAGAAGAGATCAGTCAATAAGTGGTCCATTATTTTATAGATGAAGAAACTGAGGTCAAATGAGTTAAAATAGTAATTTGGTCATTTGGAGTAATTATTAGGAACCTGAAGAAAAAGAATTTAATTGATCTACATAACCAAAAATATCTTTGAATTGGATTTAGCAATACTTTACTAACAGAATTTATTGATAGTACATTGATCCTGTGAGGTACTTAACTATGGAATGAACGAGACAGACACAAGGGAATCCTACAACTGACAATACCAGGGCTTTGAGAAGAGAGAGGAGAAAGCGTAGGATGAAGGTATATATATATACATATATATGCCAAAGTAGTAGAATAATATGTTAAGTTCAATCGGAAATTTTTGCTGATGCCTGGACTTATTTTTTTTAACTGGCTATATTGGCCTTTTGTGGACATGGCACCACGTCTAGTTTAAAGGGTTTGATGTTTTATTTAGACTTATGTTTAAAACTTTTTAGATAACATAATGTGGACATATAATTTGGTATCACATTGGACCTAATAGTTTTTGCATCTTTCAGAAAGTAGCATCACCTTACTTAAACCATTCATGGTTCAGGGCGGAGGCTTAAGAGTGTTTGCTGTCACTGTGAGTGTCTGCCATGGATACTGTATTTCCCTGTCAGGGCCTGGGAAGGTAGGGTGAATTTTAAAGGGTAGAAACATTGAGGTTAAGGAGAACGATCATAGGATGTTTGTAATAATGTTCTGATTCTCAGGATGTTTTTCTTCTTTAAAAGGACAGGTTTAATTTTATTTTTAGATAAACCTTTTCGGTGTGACTTCTACTCCTCTGATAATTCCACTTTTGGAATCAAGCTGTGTCTCTCTCAAGTCTCTAAGACACACAGCATCCACAGTTTACTGCTATGCAGTACAAGTTATCATGCAACGTAGTCACATGTATCTTCATCATTGAGTTTCAGAGAAAAGAACATGAAATTACAAGCTACAGGACAGTTCAAGCTCAATTATTTACTGTATGTGATTGTAGACAAGTTATTTAAACTTTTGCTAAACTCAGTTTCCTTCTCTGGAAATGGGGATGATAATAACGACATGTTAGCCCCAAGGTTATTATGTTGACAAATAGATGGCCTATAAGAATAGCCCTTTATGAACTATATTTGCGAAGTAAACCCACTGATGGTCTGAAAAAAGAGACAAACATTAACAGTTCGAGAAATTAAAATTATTTAAAAAAATATTTTCATGTAATCCACAGTTAATATTATATGTAGCCAGTCCTGGGGGTCTAGCGGTTAAGATTCGGCCTTCTCACCACCGCAGCCCCAGTTGGTTTCCCTGTTAGGGAACCACATCACCCACCTGTCCGTTGTCATACTGTGGTGGCTGCATGTTGCTCTGATGCTGAAAGCTATGCCACTGGGATTTCAAATACCAGCAGAGTCACCCATGGTGGAGAGGTTTCAGCGGAGCTTCCAGACTAAGACAGACTAAGAAGAAGGACCTGGCCACCCACTTCTGAAAAAACTGGCCATGAAAACTGTATGAATACAGCAAAGCATTGTCTGATACAACATGGGAAGGTGAGAGGATGGTGCAGAAAGACCAGGCAGGGTTCTGCTCTGCTGTCCACAGGGTCACTGGGAGGTGGAATCAACACAATGGCACTAACAACAGCAAACATTATATGTGGTTGTATATGACTATTAAAGGAAAATAATGAACAAGAATCTAGTCTTTCTAGATAACAATTACGACTCTATATATGGCAAATTTGAATAAAATGTAGGCAATTATTAAATATAAAAAGAGATTTGGGATTTCAATTCATTATATCAATGTACACAGAACCATTCCTAGGTATTAATTTGTTGCACTAACCTTTTATCTAAAGACAGAAAATTTCATTATAGGTCTTATCATGGAATCAATTGTTTTATTTATCTATCACAGACCAAATATTTGCATGTAAATAAGCGCCACTCAAAATTTGTTAGAATGTCAAATCTTCAAAAGAACTGCATCATTCTAGTTTTAATAGCTAAAAATCATTTTGTTTAACAATTCAATGAATTTCTAATGCAGTTTGAAACTTTAGTCTATGAAGAGTTTCTCAAATATTTCACTGTCTAAAGCCATCTGAAATTTTATAGTAACCCTGAAATATTATATAAAATGATCCATGACAGTAGTTATGATTCTAAGACAGGTTCAAAATATATCTTATTTATATTCTCTTTGCTCTCTCTTCCAATATAAGATAAAGGGTAAAAAGTCTTAAGATTATTTGGGAATATTATTTGAATTGACTTAAGGTTTTCTAGGGGACATGATGGTCAAAGGATCAAATGAAATCACCCAGAAATCCCAGTGAATCGTTTTACCTGACTGCAGTGGATGTATTAGAGGAGTGGACGTGTCAGTGGTGAGAGATGAGAGGAACCAGAAAGGTTGGAGTAAATTGTTGGCAAACTTGGAAAATCTATGAAATCTGTGTCTGTATATGGTTAGAAATCAATTAAGAAAATAGAAAATATTGTAGTTAAAGCAATGATGGATGATAGGGCAATGTTTTCGAGAAAAGGGGGAACAAAGGCCAGAAAGGGAGATGAGAAGATATTTTAGGTGGGTCAAGAGAAGGGTATTTTAAAATCCACAAGCTTAACAGAGAGAAGAAAGGAACAAAGCCTAAAGTAGAATATATATAATGCAAACACTACTCAGTTAGCTTAAAGCCACTTGACATGGAAAAGAAATTTGGGGAGAACTGAAGGAAAATAAAAAGTAAGTATATTTTTGTTCTAAAAAAGAACATTAGTTTGATATTAAATAGAGATGAGAACTGGAAAAACAAATCTGGGAATCTGCAGAACAGACAACATGTTAAAATCTTGGGAATGATAGAAAATTCCAATGAAGTAGGTATAAACTAAGGCAGGTGACAATTACAATGATGGATAATTGATTTAAGTTGTAGTAGGAAGGTCGCTAAAACCGAGACATCTGGATAAAGTGGAGGAACTCTGTGAAGATGTAGCCATGGTTATGATAAAAATTTAAGTGAACAGAAAAAAAAAAATCCTGCAGCTTGTGCAAAAATGAGTGCTGCAGGATTTTGCAGGAGAACGAAATGAAGAATGGAGTCAATGACTGGTGACCCTGCGGACTCACATGTCTCTCAGTACCACAGGAGGAGGCTGGAGGATTGGAAATATTTGATGAAGAAATCAAGACAAGTTAGACGGCAAAAAATCTCTATTTTTTGGAGGACCTAGAATTTTTTTCTAAAGTTGAAGATTCTGGAAGAGACCTAGCACATAAGAGAAGTTTTTAGATCAGAAAAGAGTAGAATACTTTCTGTGTAAGGATCTACAGATGTGTGCATGTCCAGGGAAAATGCTCTCACCGTTTATCTTCCTATTCACATCAAAAAATGAAGATGAATTAGTGTTGACAGAAAGCACAAATAAACTGAGTAAACTTTAGCAAGTGACTTAAACACCCTTAAAATATCTACTTGCTATTACAGGGCTCTTTTGAAGAATTAAATGAAATAATGTATATACACACATATATAAGTATATTCTTTAACATAAATAACTTTTGGAAATAAGGAAGCAACTATATAAGATGATATGCAAGTAAATAAAGTTCCATCTTTCTATTTATTATTCATTTTTAATATTTTAATGAGAACACAGTTTAGTAGCCTAAATATCATTCTTTCTTAGTGTAATGGAGTAAATAAAATTACTGTTTGAACTTCTATTCCTGATATAATGACATATGTGAAAATTAAACTTATCATCATGCTTAAGGATATTAACAGGCAGGTGCTAGCAAGTGTTAAAGCAAAATAGAATATTTTATAATTGGAATCACAATCCTAATCGGTTATCTTAACTGGGTTTCTAGTATGTATGTTCTGATATATAAATTCTATTTTATTAGCACAATGCATGTTTTATGGTGAGACAAAATGCTTCTATATTAATTATTAATTTGAAAAGTTTTAATTATAACATTATTAATATAAGCAAAATTTTTATAATAATTAAATTAAAATTAAATAATTAAAAATTTTAGCTTATATTAATAATTCCTAGAAGAACTTATGGGATCTGTATCAACAGAACATTATTTTTATTTTTAAGAGTTAAAATAAGAAGAAACATTTTAGCATCTTGTATGGGATTTTTAGAAGCAGAACTGTTTGAATTTTTGACATCATAAATCTCCATGTTCTTTTCAGGACCCCATAGGATAAAAATTTTCCCACCTGATGAGAGGGCACATGAAAAGAAATACATATGTAGAAATACCTGAAAAGTAATTAAATTTTTTTTCTAACATAACATTTACTATGCTCATTGTATAAAATCAAAAGATATGAAGAAGGAAATAAAAAAATTCTTACAATTCCAATCACTGTCAACATCTCCATAAATTTCCTTCCAATATTTCTATCCTATGCACAGGCATATATGTTTATTTATATAGTGGACATCAGATTAATTACAAATTTTTACATCCCACTTTTTGGCATAGTATCATAGCTTGAGCTTTTCCTGACATTATTACAAAAAAAAGAAACCCTCATATACATCACTTTATTTGCTGTAGGATTCTGTTCTAATTTATTTAACTAACCCTCTGTCATTGGAAATTAGTCTATCTGTAAGTCCTTCAAAATATTCACTGGTTCCCAAAGAGGAAAATTAATTCTTGTGTGAAATACAGACTAAAAATCTAATGAAATAGTAATTTATTCAAATTTATAGTGTAAGAATGCTTCTAGTTTGTTAAACTAAGCATTTTAGAAGCCTTAAAGTATATACATATTTGTTGTGTCTGCTATGCCTATTAACAGACTCTAAGGACTACAGCTAACTGCAGTTCAGAAGCTAGACACATTCATTAGCTATCTTGCTGCAATGATCAATACTGTTTTTCAGTTGGTAAACTTTTCACCATCTGTGATACTGGACAAAGCATTTCCAAGTTATTCTAGTTCTGGAGAAACATCCTAAAAGGATCAGCACATTGGACTAATAATGACTTTAATAAGTGATCAGACACATTTACTAGACAAAAGATCTTGACTTTTTCGAGAAACAAAAATTAATAACTTCACCTTAAATTCAAAACAAGCAATCAAACAAATGAGCAGGCAATCATCAGACAGGCAGACAAATTAACCATGACTCATGCAATCAGTAAGGCTGGGATATTGTGCACTTGAATATTCAATAAAAAACAAACAGTCAGGAGCTGGCCCCATGGCCAAGTGGTTAAAGTTCCACATGTTCCGCTTTGGCGGCCCAGGTTTGCGGGTTCGGATCCCAGGCGTGGACCTGCTCCACTCATCAGCCATGCTGTGGAGGAATCCTACATACAAAGAACAGAGGAAGATGGGCACAGATTTTAGCTCAGGGCTAATCTTCCTTACCAAAAACAAACAAAAAATTCAAACAAACAATCAGGGACTAAGGAAGCCTAATGCCAGCCAAATGACAATGATAAAACTTTAACCAAGGACTCTTTACTTTAAACCCAGTTCTATTGCTTCCTAGCAATGTGGACCAGGACTATGTTACCTAACCTCTCTGTGCCTCACACTTTTCATCTGTGAAATCATACATAGTTAGCAACTAGCAGCTAGTTAGCAGCTAGAAAGGAAAAAAATTTTTACTCTTCCTTATAAGATTAGCTTTTAATTATTTTTAATTGTCCACTGCCAAATTTCTATCTGATAGTGCTAGAATCAGATTTTTAAAAACATTTCTTCAATCATTTAATTTTTGCCATTTGAAGAATTAAGAGATTTCTTCCCTGTTCTGATTCTTTCTTCCAGTTCAGCATGCTCTATCTATTAGACTCCTTTTATTATCCTGAAAACAAAATAAATGCATAATAAGCTACCACATAATTTTATATATATCTCTCTCTGTAAAATTAAAATAAAAATAAATTATATTAAAATCATGTGTATGTCAATATATAATGCTTGGGCATATATTGAAGATATAATGAAACAGTCATCTGCTGGCACCTGTAAGTAGAATCATTGTGAATATGAGAGCTAGGGACATAGACTGATGTGTGTCCTATATACAGAGGTGTGTGCTATTTTTGACTCCACTACAAAAGGAGACGGCCTCGTCTATGATGTGATCTGAGCAAAATGAAGAGCAACCTTCCCTCCTTTCACAAGGTAGTTGTACAATAAGAATTACTATGTAAAACAGAACCAGCTTCTATGCTCAGATCATTAAAGGCAGAATGATTGCCTACATGAATTCTCAGCGGGATTTTTGAAAGTTTTTCATTTTCAAGAACCACCGTAAGCATTGCAGGTCGTATAGCATCTCTGGTTTCTACCCACTAAATGCTGGTGGCAAGGACTCCTCGATAATTACAACAACCAAATGCCTCAGATTTCCAAACTACGCCTAAGAGCAGTGATTCTCATTGTATTTTTTATTGCCACCCCTAAAGAGCCTACCATTTTTATCCTTACGGTCCTCCCTCAATGAAATTTTGATAGCACAGATACAAAATGCTTTTCACATAAAAGTACAACTCTTTTTCACCTCATATGATCAAATTTTCTCCCTCTTGGAGGTGAAATCTTCCCCATAGAAAATGTCTGTCTTAAGAGGACTATACCACTCCCACTGAGAACCATGGCTTATGCTGAAAAAGAGAACATGTCGTGGGGCCAGGGTCCCGGCAGGCCTGCACGCTGGGGTCTTCTGATCAATGGCACATCCCCGAGTCTGTGGCTGTCTGTGCAGGCTCCTCCCCTGAGACAGCAGCAAATAGAAAAATGGGAGATGCTGGAAGTTCGTGTATATACATAACCAGAGTGGGTCTATAAAAGTTCAGATCATTTCATTTTTTTTGCTCAAACCCCTTCCATGGCTTCACAATCCATTTAGATTAAAATCCCAAACCCTTACATTGGCCTATAAGGCCTGACATGATCTGTCCCCCTTCACCCTCCTCTGACCTCTGGGAACACTGACTTCTGGGCACACCCAAATGAACAAGCCAAGCACATTCTTAACACCCAGGGCTCGACATTTACCGTGCCCTCTTTCTGGAAGACTCTTCCTTGTGATACAAGCAGAGCTTACTTGCTTGCTTCTTTCAGGTCTGCTAATATGTTCAGTGAGTGAATATGTACTAATTAAACACAAACTTTGAAATCATAGGTGATTATGCACATTCTAGCACATACGTGTTTGCTTGCGAGGACTGCCAGAATACTTTAAATTACTTATAAATTGAAAATGACCACATATCTAACACTCTATAAAATTTGCCTTAAAAACACCAAGATGGTTTTTAACAGGAACCAAACCCTGATGCTTTCAGGTTGACAGAGAACATGGGCTCCTTGCATTGAACATGAATGAGAGGTGTTTCATAATTTTCCACCTGTAGATATTTTCATTTTCTATTTATATAACATTACATGAATGTGACTATGAAATACACTGACTTTGTCCTTTATTCTTAAAATTGTGACAGACTTTTTACAGGTGTTTTCCAAACATAAGTCAAAAATGACATTAGAGACCTGAATTGCTGATTCACTCACAGAAGATCCTCTGTAGTCAAGCAGAACTCGTAACACTTAGGTTTATTGGGTTCACTTTTACCTCTGGTTTTACATTTAACTACTTATTCAGAAAAGCTTGCTGTGTGATCAGTTCTTCAAATTATGTTGCAAAATGTAAATTTATTTCAAAATATGGCAAATGTGAATTCTCAGCCAAATTATTAAATTAGAAAAATATCGTAATCCGTTAAAATAAATTCAACAGTTTGCATTATTTTCTATACAGAAAAACCAAAGTGTTAAAGTATTTTTCCAAGATTTTCTATCAATTTTCCAAGTCACTCTGTAAGAAAGGCATCTATAACAATCCCCACAACACAAATCACACACCAGACTGCATATTTAACAAATGATAATATCAGGGAAACACATGTTCTCATTGCATTATTTTGGGCAGAAATCCAACAAAATTTTGTATATGAATACCCAAAACTACGCTCACATTTCAGGTTCTTCCCCATGTGAAAACATTTTACTTCCCCTCCCTCCAACACACTAAACATTTGTACTTCTACTTTGCAAGCTTCCCTTTACAAACCTCAAGGTAAACCTTATGGTTAGAATAATTTTCAGGTTTTTTCCCTCTAAGTATTGATAATAAGTTAGTATTTAAAGATAATAACTTGATTTTAAAACATTTATATCAGAATGTCATATGCCATTTTATAAAATAGGAGTTTCATACTGGCAAAAATGTGCATTCTTAATAATATATATTCTAAATATTTGTCTCTTCAAGTACGTGTATTATATTGAGTGGGGACAGAAGGGTACTGTTTGTTCTTTTTTAACATCAATATTAGAATTTTGGCCACTTGGCTAATTGGTGTCTAAGTGTGCAAATGGATGGATTTTATTAAGTGAATGATTTGGTAAGGCAATTCTAAGATACCTTCCTGGCTTTCCTTATGTTTTGTGGACCTATTCATCTTGTAATAAATAATTTTAATTTTAGAAATACAATTTGACAAAAGGAGAGGAAATAGCACCATCAACAATTACAACTTGCTTAATATTTATTAATTCCTTGGCACAGCAAAGATTAAAAGTTGAAGAAATGTATATACAGCCATCCATTAAATTTGAGATAACAAAAAAAATCCAAAATGGATTCCTAGGCAAAAGTTAATTGCTTAGAAATTATTATTTTCTTAATGCAGTGACTAGTTTCTAAGAATCATTGATTTAAAAATAATTGTCCCTAACTTCCCGAAGTTTACTGCTTGATTGTGGAATGTTTGCCTATCCACAGCCCATTCATTCTTTCAAACATTATTTATTTATTTATTAAGAATCAGTCTGTAAAGCACACCGCTAAGTTGGGTTTTAACATGAAGATGTTATAGTTAGCTAAAATTTAAAGTCTAAACAGTGTAAGAATTGATATTTCGGCTTCTACATTTTGCTGATTGAAGCACTCAAAGTTTCCTGAAAGTAGATATTTTTAAATATGAATTGGGTCTGTTTTCTTCCTCATAAGTAATGTTTAACAATAGAGAAGGGAAAATTAAATCCTTTGGAATGGCCAATGCTGCATACATGAATATTTTAGACGATGAAGAAGAGACAGGACCCCTTAAGTTTGAAGTATTTTAACTAATTAAGTTCCTGAAAGAACTGAAGTGACTTTGAACATTCACACACATTCAGTGTGTATTTGCAAACACAATTAGAGGCCCATCATGAATCAATGAGCATTGCAGTCAGTAGGCTTCTAATAAGGAACGTTGGAAAAAGAAGGGGGGTGATAAATATGGGTACTCTGCAAATAAAACTAAGAGATCTTCAATAATTTCTAGCATATAAATTGAAAATACATAACAATAAAAAGAAAATGAATGCTTGGCAAAGACAGAACATTCAAATTTCTCTAATTTTCTTTAAGACTTAATTTTGGCATAATTTATGAAAACCTTAAGTGCTCTTTCAAGTAACTTTTCTGAGAGAGATAACCATAGTTGTACTTGGAGGTTTTATGTGTGTGTGTGTGTGTGTGTGTGTGTGCAGGCACTTGCACGTGTATGTAACATATTGTTTGTTAACTGATTACAAATTTATATTTGTTAAACACATCTAGATTCTTTTTACTATTTTTTGCTATGATATATAATCTAATTTTCAGTGAGTTTTATACTGTTTGGAGAGTATAAATCTCAAAATACAAGGTAATTTTCCTTCTCAGTATTTATAGTAAATCTAAATGAATTTATGTGAGAATTAGAGAAAATAAACCTAAATAAGATTAGATGTGTGGTTTGATTTGAATTTAATTTTTTCAAACTGCAGAAAATTTCTTATTTCTTTAAAAATATATTCCCATATTTTGTCTTTAAACATTGCCAATATGTCTTTAGATATTACAGACCATAACTGAATATATCACCATTCCTTTCAGTGCCATCTTTATGTTACATTTTCCCACTACATACAGGGACATGGGTTTTTTACCAACCAAGCAATACACTCTCAGGAAACAGCTATCTTCCTGTTGGTAAACATTACAGAGAAGTATGTGCAATAGACAGAGGAAGAGGCATTTTCAGGAGGAGAAAAATTTATTATTAGTAATCACAACATCAATAGTAATTATAACTATCACAATCAGAATCACCAGTGTTTGAACACTTAATGTGCCAAAACTTGCTGGTTAGTGTGGTATATCTTTACAACTTGCAGGAAAAAAACGAAGTGTTATCTCCATTGAACAGACAAAAACAGAGAACCAGAGAGACCCTGTGAGTTCTCGTAACACATAGCAGGAAGGCCTGGATTTGGACCTTGGTACATCTGTTTCCAGGGTACCTGCTCTTATGGACTCCCTATGATATAATGATTTTGAAACACACTGAAGACATCTTAACTGCTTTCCCCAAAACTAAATTTGGGTTTGGCCTGACCATTATTGGATAATATTGGACCATTATCCAATAATAATAATGTCCAAAGGTATTATTGGACGTAATACCTTTACTCTAAATTATGAATTACTTTTCATGGGAAATGATTTTGATATTCTTTTCATGATGACCTCATTTATTGAAGAAGAAATTTCCTTGGCAGTGGCTGATGAAATTTCTGGGGGAGCTCATAGCCTTCTTGCCCATAAACTTTGTTCAGGTTACAGTGCCACTCTGTGATGATTTAGCCATTAAATGCTTCAGGTTAATCGGCTGCCTAAATGTCTTCAAATTATCGCTCAGTCTCCCTCAATCCACTTCTAAATTATACAGCCTTACGTCACAAAGGACTTGCATTCCTTCCCTTTGTCCCTATTTCTCTCTGATTCAAAAAGTGTTGTAACAAGACTAGAAGGTTTCTTTTTTTAAAGATTGGCACCTGAGCTAACATCTGCTGTGAATCGTCTCTTTTGTTTCTTTTTCTTCTCCGCAAAGTCCCCCAGTACATGGTAGTATATTCTAGTTGTAGGTCCTTCTGGTTGCACAAGACTGGGAATTTAACTCTAATAATTTCAAGGATTCTTTTCCTCATGGTAAAAGTGAGAGATGAACCAAGACTGTACCACTGTTGAGCCTGTTCAGCATTTTCTTACGTTAATTAAACGATACCAAACTGACATGTAGTGTGAAAATCTTCATGGTGAGAATGGTGAACAGATTCCGAGAAAAAAATGTGGCTACTTTGGCAGGGATTTTGGACAAGTTACAGCAGTGATAAATTCATCACCACATTTCCTTAAGCATGCTGTTCTACTTCATTGCACTGCCCAAAACTAACTGAGCCCTAGCACATAAAAATTTTTAATGCTTCTGTAACCTAAGAACAATTTCCAATGGCAAATAATAGGTAGCTTCTAAGGAGGACTAGCAAACAGCAAAATTTTGAACTTGTCTCTTTTTCAAAATAACAAGTTTTCAAAGACGTGATATTCTTGGGTGTGGTTTTACTATACCTTTGGGATAAATTTACATGAGTTCAGATCACTAATTTTAAAATCAAAGTCAATTGGAAAATAGTAGTCCATTGACAGAAATAATATACATTGCCAAATTTGTTGGCTCACATCTGTACCATAAGATGAGAGAAAAAAATCTTATCCTTTCTTTCAGTCTCCTTCAAATTTATGAGCAAATTTGTTAGAACCAAAAATTATATTTGAAATTATAAAGGAGTTAGTTAAAATCATCATGCTGGACTAATTTTGGGTTATTTCTCTATGGCAAATCCAGGATGAAAGCTGGATTTACCAAAACCGACGTTACAAACATTAGCTCGTTCCTCCTGTTGGATTACTCATGTTTTTTTATTTGTAGACATTTCATTCCTATCACTTTTATCAAGTTGGAACCAAAGTTGTTGTTTTTTCAATTATTTTGACATCCTGCCCCTGTAGAATGTTAACCCTTCAATATGGAATGGTTTGAGAATGGATTACCTGGGAAATTGCTTTTCTATTCATGTGTGTGACAGCTGAGTTCAGCTGTTTTCCTAAGTATCTGTGGAACAGCTGAGTGCTTCCTCCTGGTTCCCAGACTTGAGATTAAGGGAACTTGAGGGAACAAAGTTACAGTGGAATGCATCTATCAAGGAATTTACCCTCTCTTCATCTGCTACAGCTTTAAGTTTTTGACCTTTGTGGCACAACTATGGATGAAATAATCTTCTATAACTCTTGTCTTCTCTACATTTGGGTGTATATATTAACACAACTATATATACACATAACACAACTATATATATATATACATCTACATATAAATATGGCATATATATTAGCACAACTGTTAGAGACTCAGAGAAATACAAAATAGAAAATAGGCAAGCTCCAATTGAAGTTTCAATCTTACAAATTTAACTAACTGTAAAGTCCTTGTCTATCATCTGGTGTTTGTACTCATCCTCAGAGAACAGGCAGAGCACTCTGGAGAAACAGAATGAAACTAAGTTGGTTTCATGTAGCTACTCTCCTAGAGTTCCTCCTGAGTAGGGATAATGATTTGGTGTCCACCCTTGAAAGCAGCTCATATTCTGCCATCAGTTAAACTTGGTTTTCTGTACAATCAAGTATTGAGCAAATGGGAAGGGACACAGGAAGAACAGGCCTGTGTTGTTACATTAATAATTTCATTGTCTATAAAGCATATACTTACCAGGTCCATTTAATAAAACTAGAGTACAATGAAATTATTGGTATTTTTAAAATATTACTCTAATAAATGCTAAATGTCTTTAGCTCAAGTGTATCTTATCATACAGAAACAAAGTAACTAAACACACATGTGTAGTCACATTCATTTTATTTCAGTTCTTTTCTTGGTATAACTATTAAAAAGTCTCTTTGTACCTTTCTTGTATTAGGAAATAATAGTTTAAATATTCTAATTATTCATCACCTTGAGCTGAAAGGTAAGTGCTTGAATGGTCTCACTAAAATTATGGACATTCATTTCAGCTCTAATGTACAGAGAATTAGTGGGAGAGACACATTAGTTCTTCCAAAAGTCTCACATTACAAATGATTGTGGACATGCAACACTGTATTGCTCTCCATAGAAAGAAATGTAGTGTGCTTTCAAGAGTTTCACTATGACTTATTGTACATCGTTAAGTTATCATGATATAAAGATAATCCTCTTGGGTTCCATGAACTTTGCTAACATAAGGAAAGAGAGCTCTACCCTCTGATTGTAACTGGTAGCTCATATGGTGGCAGAAGAGAGATTTGTTCTGAAGAGGGTACGGTGTCAGTCCTATGTTATGACATCCAGTTCTGCCTTTTAATCTTCAAGGAAGCACATTATGCTCTTTCTCTGATAGGGCCCAATCACACCTGTGGCTGCTCCCTGGCAAATCCTACCAGTTTCTCATGTTTCCCAGTTGTCTGCATTGTACTGTTTGCTTCAGGCTGTGTTTTTGTGTATCTTGGATACTAATCTTTGCCCGTAGGTAACTCACTGGTTATACTTTAGTTCACCATAAATCTACTGCTTTTCGGTATCAATCTCATTATTTGATCAATATTGCAAGAATACTTTCTCATTGGGTTATGAAAAAGGAATAAGAAATAGGAAAGACATTCTTTTGTAAGTTTATATTGTTGATTAAAGCTATATACTATTTTAACTTATCAAACATGGTATTTCTTTACAAGATGTATTTTTCAAAAACTCATAAATTGTGAAGAGTTGGGAAAGAGAAGAGACAAAGATTAAGAGTGAAGCAACTGTTTTTCAATAAAAAATTGTAAGCCTATTTAAATTGCTCCTAGGTTTATAAAACTAATCCTCCAAAAGGAGAGTTAAAAACTGTTTTGCAGTATCAAGCTCTTAGGGGTTTCGTAGTGTATGATATTGTCAATAAAGTGGCAAAAATGAAACATAAAATTGGAGAAAGAGCAATTTTTTAGCTAAGTTTTTTAAAAGATTTTAAAAAGTTATTTAGAAATCTCTGAAGGACCCTGCCCTGACTAATTCTAATGTTTCAAAAATTTTCTACAAGAAACACTTGACCTGTGGCCAGTAACAGAAGAAAAGGAGCAGATGGTTAACAATAACTGTGGAGAGTTCATTTGAAAATATTGAGATAGGATGTTAAAAATAAAATTTCAAAATAAGAAATGCATTGTGGTATATTTATGAAGGCTTTGTTTTTTTTCAGAGGATAGAAGTTTTGGCATCTTAAAGGGAAGTTGCAGTGTGTATGTGTGTGTGTCTGAGTGTGGCAGTAGTGGAAGGTTCTGTAAATGAGTGGAACGGGTTAAGCATCAGGTGTGTTAGTTTACAAGTTTAAGGGCAACAATAAAGTTCACATTTGGAGCACTTCCATAAAGGTTCTGGGAATTTTCTGATTAAATTAGACTTTTAATAATGTTATCCAAGTCTTTTTTTCTTTATACATAATCCTTTTTTTATTTCATTTTAGTTTTGTAGAATTCCATTTGAAAATTTGATAGGGAAGTAGAAACATGAAATTACCAACACATTTCTTGAAATCTGAAATTGTAGAATAGAGGAGACTGTGTGGATGTTTATACTCCTCATGTGGCCATTTAGAGGTGGCAATAAATAGATGGTATACATAGATTCACAGTTTTAGTGCCTTATCTTGTTGAAAAAATACTAGAAACTTTTCCCCCTGTTATATATTGAAATTCTGCCTATATAAATTTTGGGGAAAGAATAAGAGATACAAACGTATGACACATTGTACTGAGTTCCACTTGTGTGAATCTGAAGAACAGATATTAATTCCTTAACAAAATTGTAAGTCCTTCTTGCATACTTCATTTCATTCTGACACTGATTTTCTTTCTGTGTTCTTCCCTGCTTAGATTATTATTTAACAGATATTATTTTTAACAGATTAGACTCTTTCCCCAGTAGAGTCCATTACTGGAGCTTTTTTTGTTTTTTTGTTTTTTAATTTCTACACGATGTGTTTAGAAAAGATAAAGTCTTAATAAATCCTCATTCATAAATTGGTGGTCTAGTCGTTAAGTTCCAGGGCTCCCCCTGTGGTCCAGGTTGATTACCTGGTCAAGGAACCACTCCATCTGTCTGTGGATTGTCATACTGTAGTGGGTGTATGTGGCTGGGATGTTGAAAGTGGTGCCACCAGGATTTCAAATACCAGCAGGGTCATCCATGGTGGACAGGTTTCAGTGGCATTTCCAGACTAAGACAGTCTAGGAAGAAGGACCTGACCAACCTCTTCTGAAATAATTGGCCATAAACACCCTGTGAATAGCAGTGCAGCATTGTCTGAAACAGCGCCAGAAGGTGAGAGGATGGCACAAAAAACTGGGCAGGGTTCCACTCCGCTGGGCACAGGGGTGCTAGGAGTCAGAATCCACTAGACGGCACTAAAAACATTCTTAAATTTTATTGCAAAATAATAAGGTAAGTAGGGACTACAATGTTTGATTTATTGTTAAATTGTTATCTACTCTAAAGACTGAGGAAGGTAAAGTTAAGCACATTTTATAAACCAAGGGACATATATCATTAACCTTTGCTATCCAGTGAAGTTACTGCACATCTATTACCAATGTTTTAAGTCTATTATTTTTCCTTGTCCTGTTGTTGGGGTTCTGTGAACTAGAGATTTAATTTTTTCTTTAAAAAATATCTACTAAATTAATCTAAAGAATTAAATCTATATATATATGCTATGTCTATGATCCAGTCTTTTCTGTGGATGGTATGGCAACCTTTTTAAGAATAAACTAGGGACCCAGCCCCATGGCCAAGTGGTTAAAGTTTCCTGTGCTCCACTTCGGTGGTCCAGGGTCAGAGGTTTGGATCCTGGGAGCGGACCTGCTCCACTACTAGCCATGCTGTGGAGGCATCCCACATACAAAGAGGAAGATTGGCACAGATGTTAGCTCAGGCCTAATCTTCCTCATACACACACACACACACACACACACACACACACACACACACACAAAAAGCCTAATATGTTTATTTTTAAAAAGATTAAGAAAAGCCTTACAAAGTAGTTTAAAAATAAGTGGAGATTATATATAGTCACATTACCTAAATAAAACTCTTCTTAATTTGGAGCATTTGTTTTTAATTGATTTTCTCTTCATGCAACATTCAATCAATAAATATTCATTGAATAAATGTATTTCTTAGGTTCTTTACTAAAGCTGAGGAAAGGAACATTAACAAGAGAGACAGAATTCTTGCCTTCTCAAAGTTTATATTCCATTGGTGGAGAAATACACATACAAATAAATACATGATATAAACCTAGATAATGATAAGTGCTATGACTAACAAGACGAGGGGAGTGAGAGTTATATGGCAGGCAGTTCTTTTTAATCTAAGAAGGTTTTTATGTGTTCTTATTTTGAATCATAATGTACATAAATCTGTACAGGCTTTTCTCCCCAAATGTTACATTTTAAGCATTTTTTTCAAGCACTATTTCTTAAAAATCACTTTTAATGTTTGAAAATGATTATTCTACAGCATCTACTATATTTACTTAACTCTCTTTATATATTATACATTTATGTATATCTTTTGCAATAATATTTTGATGGAACTCTTTGTACATAAATACTTTTGTCAAACAATAAGGCTATATTCAATAATTTTACATATTTCAAAGAATTTCCTAAATGATATATTAATTTATACTCTCACATTTGATTGCTATTTTAGAAGTGTCCATGTATTTAAACAAATACTCATTGAGTTTCTACAGTGTGTCAGGATTTCTACTAGCTGCTGAAAATGATACAAGGAGTCTTTTTCTGGAGTTCCCAATTTCAAGAAATAGGCAAAATTATAAACAGATACAAAAAGTTGGATAAATACTAAATTATCAAGTTCTAGTTACTGAAAAAAAAGTAAGCAAGCATTTAACGACACTAAAATCTCTCAAAGAACATAAATGCAATCCATTTTGAAGTAGAGGAATGTCTTTAACAGTCTCTGAAGTCTTTTTATGCTTTCAGAAGTCCACAAATAGAATATGACCAAAAAAATCAATAAAGTCTCTGATATAGGCAAAAAAGAATATAAATTTCCTTAGACATTCAAATCCAAACCAAAAGCTGTGACTTGACATTCTTTGAAAATTAGAAATTCTTTTTCTATTATTATTATTATTATTATTATTATTTTGTTGAGGTCATTTTGGTTTATAACACTGTAAATTTTAGGTGTACATCATTATATTTCAGCTTCTCTATAGACTGCATCGTGTTCACTACTAAAAGTCTAGTTTCCATCCATCACCATACATATGTGTTCCTTTACCCTCTCACCCTCCTCCCATCCCCTTCCTCTTTGGTAACCGCTAATCTGTTCTTTGAAAATTAGAAATTCTGATTGAGATTTTTTACCTCGACTTTTATCACTACCATTTTAAGTATATTACATAACTCTCAATTCATTAGAAGATTGAATATCCCTCTAAATATATTTCACAAATTCCCTCAAAGTATATCTATTACGTTGAATGAAAGCTTTCTATCACAATTTACTCATTGTTGGGCATCAACTGATCCGTATCCCAACATGGATTCTCTTAATTGAGAAATTCTCAATGAATTGCCTCAGCTCTTTTCACCAAAACTCTTCAATGTGTAGATTACTCAATTTTGTGTTCCCCAGAAATATATTTGAAAAACAAAATGTTGAAGACAAGAGGTTAAGATTTTGTATTGCTCTCTACCCTGTTGATTTTTTGGCATTGAAGACCACCATAGTGGTCCTAATATAGCAAATTACAGTTCAGTCACCCATTTTTCCCACCCCATCCCTATCCCCAATTTTTTCCAAGAATTATTTCATTAAAAATAATTTTTTAAAAGTTTGGAAATTCTCAAACTGGCTATTTCTACTTTGCGACTGGTCCTCTAGAGATATTTATTTACGTCCAATCAGAATAAAGACTTTGGGGGGTGCCGATATGAAAAAGAAACATCTTGATTATCCTCAAACTGATTAATTTTGAGGCTATTGTTTTAAAAATGGACCCAAAGCTGACTCAGGAAGTGGGGTCTGTATTTCCCACAGTCAGATTTTTCTCTGAGGGTGCTTTGTGCAATGGAAAGAATGCTGAATTTGAAGTCTAAACACTCTGAATATAGAGCTTTGTCTATAAATTAACTGGGTGAATGTTCTAGAGTAAGTCATTTAACTTTTTGGTATATAACTGTTCCCTCTTCTTTAGGTGGAAGTAGTCATAGCCGTCCTTGCTAATCATGAGATTACTTTGGATGGATTTTCATTTATGCATATGAAAATATTATATACTTCTAAGGCTAGATAGGTAAAAATTATAACAAATATTATGGACTAGAGAGATTAGATTTAAGTCCAAAGAGTGTAGTAAAACTGATGAATCTTGGACTTAGGGGAGGAATGAATTCCTCCCTTAGTATTCACCAGGAGGAATACAAAATTTAGACTTCATGGTTCCACCTTAGAACAGCAAGGGAGAACATCAAGGCAACCTGGATATCCAGAGAAAAAATGCTCAGTAAGACTAATCATTTACTATTTCTGGATGGTTTAAATATCACATCTATAGGTATACCTTTTCTCAATCACAAGAAGGAGGCAAAAAAGAGAGATTAAAGGAAATAGAAAGAAAAGAGAGAAAGGAAGATAAAAGGCCAGTAATAATTGATTACTGAGAAATTCAATTGGAAGCTGAGCAAGTTAAATCTATAACTTTTCCAGCATCTATGGCTTCCAGACCCCATTGCAATCCATCAGAGCATTCCAACTCCCACTCAAGTAAATAAAACAGAACCATAAGTGAGGCAAAGGCATGATTAAAACAAGTCATAAGCTTAGCAATTACCTTTGAGCTTACTTTGAACTTTCTGGAGAAAGTTTCGGTAAAGTAAGTTTATTGGCATGCCTCCCCTGAGCATTCAATGATATTTTAAAGGAGGCATTCCCCTTCTCCAAACAGATTCCTGGGACCATTTCTATATTTCTTTTTTTGAAGAGAGATGTAGAGAAGGGTAATGCATCTACTTCTAAACTTGGAGAAGAATATATCTACTTCTAAGCTTTCTAGACACACACACACACATAAAAGTGGGACCCTTCCACCTGTGGCAGCCTATGGGATGGTAAAAGGGAGAAAAGACAGTGGCTGGATCTGGCCAGTTAGCTCAAAGGGAGGCAAATGTCCAATCCATTTCCTTCTCCTGTAATGATACCGGAAACAAATTTGGTTCTAAAAACAAAAGAGCAGTTTACTACTATATGCCTTAAATACCGAAACACATTTAGTAGTGAAATTTAGAAGTTCTGCATTTCCATCCAGAGCAAAGTTAGTGACTCTAAAGGGTAATATATTTATTAGCCTGCAAGTCCCAATTATGTAGCATCAACTCTTAAGTTATTCAAATCAGACTTCTTATGACATTCACTATTTCTAGTTTTCCTTTCTTGTTACCGTCAGAATAAAATGGTTAGAAGTAGGGAATTTTATTACATAGCTTATCTGAATATCAACAAATGTCAGCAACATATTTGAACTTTATGTAGAAAATGTAATGGTAACTTACATACATGGCCTTTGGCTCTACCTGCTCAGTCTTTACAAGTCTCAGGAATTGTAAGTTAACTAGAAAAGACAAGCAAAAGTCTTATAATGAAATCCAGAACAATATTGCAGATGTGTGGAGCCCACAGGAGGCAGAGCCCATTTATTGTGCAAGCATATTTAATGTGTAAAATTATTTTTAAATCTTAAAACAACCTCTTGCAAATGCTGTGAACTGCAAAGCTAGGCAGACCCGATGCATTCTTAAATATAAAGAAGAAAGAAAGAAATGCACCCAGAGTAAAAAATCTTGGTTACTCACGATTCTTTTCACCTCTCCACCTTGACCCAGCTTTTATTTTGCCCGAGATACCCACAGGAGAAGTTATTTCTGCCATCGAGAGCAGCAGCGTCAGTAACAGCACAGCCATGCCAGGTGAAAATAACCTCTATGCAGAGTCCTGTCACAGACGAACCTGAAGGCTTTTTACTGAGAACAGAAACCTGGAGCCAATCCTGTCATTTTATTCAGCAGAAATGCAAAAACACTGTTTTTCCTTAAATTTTTACAAAGCAGGTATGTTTCATCAGGCTTTCCATTTGAATTATGCAGGGAATGTTTTAAAAAAATTAGGAGGGATGTAAAGTCTTCCCCTATACATAAGCAAAATGTCAGGAGAGAGAAGCTGACAGCTCCCTCTGGTCTTCCTCAGCTCTCAGTTCCTATCCTGCTCCTGCCAACTCTCACTTCTTCCCAATGTTTGTCAACATTTTTCAGAACACGATAAGAGGAAGAAGCTGAGATTTCAGCATTTTCCCACCTACCCATTCTGTACCCAGATTATAGTACTTGATGAATCTGAATATTTAATTTTGGCAGTGCTAACACACCTCATTTCAAACAGAGGTGGTTGTTAAGGAAAGGAAACAAAAAAACCCCACGTGTTCTCAAAGCTCTATCTAACGTTTTGGAGAAAGGATTAGATGTATAAATATCTGCTGCTAAGACATGATAAAAATACTTCTGAAAAAAGGGAGTGGTAAACAATCGTCTTTCCTTCTTAGCTCGTACTGTGATTTTTATAGTCAGAGAATAGTGTAAAAAGACAGTCTGCCAGAAATAGCCCAAATCCATGAAGCAGGCAAAATGTAATGAATATTTTACATTCAAAGATTATCTGCATTGCATCATAAACACTTGTCTGCTTTGTAAATACATGTTGGTATCGTCCACCTCTCCTGTTTCCTGCAGAATGATTTTTATCATCTCATGAGCTGAGCAGATATTTTGGCAAATTAGACTTCTCTGTTTTAAGTGTATTTCCCACCGCAACACTGTCTCGATTATTTTGGAACTACATTGTAATGACCTAAGATGCTAGCCTTCACTTTGAGACCAAGTTTATTTTTTTAATAATAAAAATAATTTTATGCTTATAAGAACATTATAGAACAATAATATACATACATTTAGTTTAACAAGCATATAAAGCTATTTTAAGATACTGCTAAACACAGAATAATATTCTACAACTTGACTGACTTCTACATTTTAATAGCTCACACAGCTGCCAAAACATATTTCTAAAACACATACCTGAGAATGTGCTGTTTACTGTTAGTCCCTGTACTGCAGCAGAGGAAAAAGAAAGAAAGGTCTACAGCAGTGAAGCAGGCACCAGAAATTGGTGAAATAGGCTGGGTGGAAGACGAGAGGGGGAGGTGGGGATTGTGGTGATGTGCCCTGGGAAAAGTGGCAGCTGCCATTCAACTTCAGCCGGATGTTGCCACGTGATACAGATTCCGAGTTGCCAGATGTTTCAAAATTTAAGGAGAAGCTAGAAATTCAGATTAGGAATCTCCTAATTTTTAAAGCGAAAGTGATACAATTCTAAACTTCTTAACTAGTCATATATGGCCGAGCATTCTGAATCTGCTTTTAACTTAAATTTTCCAGACTCATTGATGCAAGAAATATTCCTTGAATGTTTACAATGTATTGGATATATTATTAATAATAAACATCCATTAAATAAACTCATAGTTTAAAGGGAGAGACATATTTAAGCAGATAATTTTTCATGTGATATGATCAACGCAATGAAAATCCACATGGAATTTCTGTGGAATCACAGAGAAGAAAATACCTGGCTATCTGGAGGCATTAAGGAATCCTTTTTTTTTTTTTTTATCATTCCTACTATGAGCTATAAAATCTAACCATACGAGGAAACTCCTTATTCTCTAAAACAACATGAACTTTCAGACTGTGTCTTTTTACGTATTATCTTTCTCCTTAAAATACCTTTTTCCCATCTCTACTTTCTGTAATCCTATTAGTGCTTAATGACTTAGCAGAAGTTTATCTTCTCAAACTTTCTCGGACACAATTATCCATTTTTCTCATGACTTAGTCACCTGGAAGTGGAGATCTTAGCACATTATTTTAAAGTTTAAGTGGGTGTGTGTGTGTGTGTGCAACACTAGGTGTATAGCTCATTGTGGGCCTGATTGTATCATATTTTCCTTACACCCCTAAGTTCAGTAATGATTACTGTACATAGAAGAAAATCATCAAGAGTTGTTGAACTGACGGTACATTTTTCCTAAATTATGGCTATTAATTTAAGTTGGTAAATTTTAAAACTAAAATATGACTCATTAAAACAGCCAGGATAACTTCTTTCATGCACTGGACATGTATTTAAGTATATGCTGTAATTTGCTTTTCTTGATCATTAGTATTACAAGATATTACAGATAAACAGGAAATCCTACTTATATTTACTCCCTTTCAGTTAAAATTAATCATAACCATCAAATAAAAGCAGCACATCAGTGTCCTATAATCCACACTACATTAGTAACAGCTCAACGCTTGTACTCGGTATTAACTTTTAGGTGGTTAAGAATTGGAAGATCACCAAAGGGGAGCAATTAAAAATATGGGATATGTATTTATTTGTATGCTGTCATTTGCTTTCCTTGGCCATTAGTATTACAAGATGTTACAGATAAATAAGAAAGCCTAGTTATATTGGAAGACCAGCTTTCAAATCTGCAAACACATTCTAAGACCAGCTTTCAAAGCTGCACACTTTTTTAAGATACAGGCAATGAAGATTATCAGCAGATGGGCTTAGTCTGCTCTAAAATTATGAATTGGTACAAAGCCAGTTATTTGGCAGTCACATCCTAAATTCCACATGTCCATAGCTATTTCAACTTAAAACATGAAATAGGCAAAGTGCATTTCTGCGCCTTCACTTCCTTCCTGCTCCAAGCACTCCTTCCACTTGGCTGTGCAAAAGCACTCTGGTCTGAGCCAATGGAGTTGAGCAATCTCATGCTTCCTAAATGAAACTGATCAGTACCATCATGGCGACCAACCTAACAAATAAACCCTGACTCACAAAAGTTAATGGGAGTGTCAATAGCCTCCTGTTATTCACTCATTTGGCAAATGTTTTCTGAGTACCCAACATGTGTCAGGCACTAAGCTAATTACTGAGGAGTTGCAATGAATCAATAGATGGGGTCACTGCCCTCACGCAGTTGATATTCTAGTGAGTGGAAATAGACAATGTATAATAAAATCCCAGTGTTAGTTACATACTTTTAAGTTGCACCTGTAATGAGGTGAAGGGGAAGATTTCAAAAAGATTATAGGGGACTTGAAGGTTCATTGAGGAAGTGGTGCATAAGCAGAGATAGGATAAATAAGCACATACAAGGCAAAAACGGGAAAAGCAGAAATTAGGTTCAGCCAGACAGAAAGTTTATGCAAAAATCTCTCGGGCATAAAGGAGCTTGGCACATGTTAGGATGAAAGTGTAGCTACAGAGATAGGTAGAAACCTTTTAAGTTGGGGTCTGGAAGTGAAAAACATACTATAGAAATGAAAACTACTATATGAAAAAAAATAGATTAGAAATATATTCTGTTGGCAGAATCAACAAGATTGGCTGATGAACACCACATAGAGAGAGAGGCAAAATGGTTTCAAGATTACTGTTAGGTTTCTGGGATAGACATTTTGGAGTGGAGCTATCTAAGCAGATTTGGGGAGCAAAGGTGACCAACAGTCTTTTAAACTTAATGTTCTTGCCTTTATTAAATAACTTTCCAAAACGTCACTATTACTTCCAACCAGATAGGGAAGGGATATAGAAAGTTGCGTGAGAAAGAGCAAAATACACACCACTATAAAAAACAAGACCTGAAATCTACTTACAATTGGCATATTTGCCTACAACCTATGAAAATTTTAATTCTCACGTAAGGAAGATTTGAATTAAATAAAGCACAATGGCTATAACGTGGTCAATGGGTTTGGAGGAATAAGAGTTGTAAGTGCAAAACCAGTTAAAGCCTGTTGCAGCAACCTGGGCGTGAGTTGATAACTGCCTCGGTAGGGTTCTGCAGTAGAGCTGAACAGATGGATGGATTTGATAGAAATAAAATTGATAAGACTTGATGTTGCTTTGTTTAAGAACCATGCACTCGTAATTGTCAGTTATAGACAGTATTGCCCAACCAATGTAATACTAGTGGTTACTTCTTGAACTATAAATCAACAATAACGTGTGAGATATCTCCATACCATGTTTTATAGGAAAATGCACCTGTCTAGGGGATAACATTCGTGCTGACTACAAGTTCAGATGCTATTAAAAGATGTATTGTATTCCTATGGAGCCTTGCAAATTGCTTGTATAAACATTTCCTCCAATAATCCTCAAACCAGTTTTGCAGAATTTGGCTGATTATTCATACTTTTTCAGTTCAAAACCCCACAATAAACAAACAAACAAAACCCCCAAAGTTTGAGAGGTTAAAATACTTTCCCAACATCAAATATCTAAATTAGAAAATAGAAGAGCTCCTGTGGTAGTCTTAAAATCTTCCCACAAATTCTTTAATATTTTTTCCTTCAAGAGGTGGACATTAATTCCCATTCCTGAGTGTGGACTGGGATGATATTGAAAATTAGGAGGAAGTGATGGTGCAACTCTGAGACTAGGTTGTAAAAGACACTGGGATTTCCTTCTGGGCCTTTCTCTCTCTTTTTGACCCTTCACTCGGGAGAAGTCAGCAGCCATACTGGGGGACACTCAGGCAGCTTATGGACAGGGTCATACAGCAAGAGACTGAGGTATATACAACAGCCAGCGAGCAGCTGAGGTCTACCAACAATCACGTGAGTGAGCTGATAGCCCTGGGTGACTGTAGCCCTGGATAACAGCTTGACTGCAACTTCACGAGAGACCCTTCGCTAAAACTATCAGCTAAGCTGCTCCAGGTTCCTGATTCTCAGAAACTATACCAGATAACAAGATGTTTGTTGTTTTAAGCTCCTGAACTTTGAGGGTAATTTACTGCATAGCAATAGATAGCTCCTCTGGCCTGGGTCACAACAGCCCACTCATTTATTTTCATCACAACTAATTCCAAAATCATAATTGTGATTCTCACATCAGCTGGTTGGTAAAGGCCATGGCTGCGGTCATAACTCCAATCAACCACATCGCTTTAATCTCCTTTACCCGAATGGGGTCAGGTGAAAATATATTAATGTGAGGGACATCAATTGGCAGAACTTTATTCTAATTAACACTACAGATTTGTTTTGTTTTGTCTAACTAGCAAAGCGTTTTTGAAAATTTGCCTTTGCATGTGTTTGTCAGGCATATAGTCCCCAGTTTATACAGTTCCTAAGAGTTCCTAATTTTTCATTCCAGCTAGATGGGTATGCACATTTAGTTTAAAGATCTGGTTTCAGAATATATTTTATAACCAAATTATTACAAAAATGTCATAGCTGTCTTAGAAAAAATGCTCTATTTCTTTTTTCAAAATTATCCTTTCCCAGCTTTGTTGACATATAATTGACATATAACACTGTGTAAGTTTAAGGTGTACAATGTGTTGATTTTGTACACTTACATATTGCAAAATGATTACAACCCTTGAGTTAGCTAACACCTGCATTGAGCCACATAATTACCATTTCTTTTTTGTGGTAACAACATGTAAGCTTTACTCTCTTAGCAACTTTTCAAGTGTACAATACAGTATTATTAAGTATAATCAGTATGCTGTACATTAGATTCCTAGGACTTATTCATCTTATAAGTGGAAGTTTGTACTCTTTAACCAATATCTCCTCCCCCACCCCCTACCCTTTGCCCCTGGTAACCATCATTCTAGTCTCTATTTCTACGAGTTTGATAAAATGCTCTATTTCTAAGGGATGGTTGCTATGAGGCCATTAACACATCTTAATAGGCTTTGATTTATTGATTAGTGATTCAATGACTAGCCTGTGACTCAATGAATAGTGATTCATTGGCATGCTATTCATCTTTGAGGAATATCAACATGGTGTATCAAAAACTGTGAGTGATGATGTCTTGTTCTCATTTTTTTTACTTTCTCCAGGAAGCCCTAAATCTATTTCTGGTACCTGGTTTTTAGAGAGACACCAGTGGATTTCTTTTTATGGCTTATGAAAGAGGATTACCCATTTCTTAAAAGCATTCCACCCATTGTTTGTTTTTTTAGTATCACATTCCAATAATCAACAGTATTGTAGCATGTTAGAGATGGATGAGAACCTAAAGCTCAACCACTATTACTTTTATATCACCTGAATTGGACTCAGTATAGTAGATCTCTAAAGATATATGTGGGCTGGAAATAATTTTGCAAAAATGATTTTATTTATCCTTAATGCCATGATCAATGAAAAAATCTTCAGCCATGATAGCCTCTCACTCTTTGAACCAGTAATTAGAACAGCTATTTATACATGGTGGCAATAATGACTTAATTGGATGAATAAATTAACAATCAAATAAAGAGGACTGTTGTACGCAAATAATATTAATAACAAGTTTTTAATTAGGCACCTAGGTATACGAAATAAGCTACTAGCAGGTCTGAAATTCTTTTGGTAACTATACGAGAGCAATAGATACATATATACATAGACAGATGGATAGAGACTCTATGTTGGGTGCTAAACAGGTATCAGACATAACTATGCTCCTAAAGTCATGATTTAGTTGATCAGACAGCAAGGAAACTTAGGAAAAGACATAAAAACACAAATCAGATTCTAAAGAGTTCAAGAAACATTTAATGCTAAAAGAGTTTTTGAGAAATTGATTAGGTATCAAGGAAATGTGTGTGAAAAGTTTTGACTCAAGCAGGAATAAAATTAAATGTTGATCAAGCACAAATGATGACAAGTGTTAGAATATTCAGTACAAGAGTAAAAAGGCAAGAGAAGAGACCAGGATGTGCATGTGTAAGGCCATGTCGAGAGGGCCCTCTGTGGCTGGAGCAGACAGCATTTGTGAGAAAGCCATAGTTAACCGCAGGTTAGCATCACATAGCACATGATGCTGATTTGAGGAGCAAGAAATTCAGTTTGAGAGCAAGGGGGAAATGTTACAAGTTCTGAGCAAGGCGGTGTGAGGAAGAAGCCCGCCACCATCATAAATAGAAAGATACAGCCTCACCAAATTGATAGATGCTTCCTGCTTAATTAGACAAACAAGAAGATCTCCTTGTCATTCATTTAATCAGCACTCCTTACATGCAGGAGTCACTTGACTGGAGTATCACAGGTTCCCAACCTTTACATGTCACAACCTCCACCTTCTACAGGGGGACAAGTCACTTTTTTCAAGTAGAATCTAAAAGTGTATCTGTATAAAAGAAGAACTATAATTTGAACATGATAAGAAACTAGACTGTCAACTGCTTATCTTGTGGCTGGTGAGCTCCCCTCCCATAACTTCCTGTCCTTCTTGTGCACAGAATTTTAGTTAAAGTGAAAAAGGCTTATTTGGAATTCTAATTCTGTGGTCTAATTTACTACAAAGCGTAATCCTATGAGAGGGTTTGGGCCAGTTAATCTGGGAATTGATGTTCATCTTGCCACTTCCCTGCAAAAATGCATCTGAAAAGGAGGCTCCAGGTCATCCTTCTGCAGGAGTCTCATTAGCCGTAGGCAAACCCTGGTCAAAGCATATCTGGCATTTGGGTTTGAATATTACTGCTTAAGAACTTTCTTAAATGGAATAATTTTCACAAATGGAATATTTTCAAAAAGATTTTACTGCTTAAGAACTTTCTTAAATGGAATAATTTTCTTAAATGGAAAATTTCAATAATTTTCAAAAAATTCTTAAACGGAATATTACTGCTTAAGAACTTCCTTAAATGAAATAATTTTCAAAAAAATGGAAGACTAACCTTTGGAGGCTGGCCTTAGTATCTTTCCATAATGAAATAGGAGCAGAGGGCCAAAACTATCTGTTATGATATGCAGTGCTTCCAGCATTTTCAATTCTTATCCATGAAGTGTACTGCTAGCCTTCTAACAAACCACTGAGAAACAGGACAGCATTGACAGAAAAATGAAGTCTTCTGCTAGAACTTAAATATAAATACTTACGATACTAAAACCAATGTGCTACTTTGTATGACATAAGATTTTACTTAATCCACTCTAAAAGTATCGTTATTTTCCTACCTGAACAAGTGTTTCAGAATTACGACATTTTGCATTTTTAGAAAAGTAACAATCAAAGACCTAATTTTATCATTAATAGGAGAAATTGAAAAGTTTATATACAGAGGAATATTGAGTAATCAGTATTCATGAAGAAAGAGTGCTTGAATAAATATCAATTTACTGCTCTGGTTAAATGAGAGTAAACTAGAGAATCTTCAACTTAAGTAAGGAAAACCTCTTTACAAGATGTATTAATATTGAAATCAATAAATATTTATCATCAACAAATATGTAGACTAGCATACCAAATTTCATTTTCCATTAACAACTAAGGCTTTTGTAATACCTGAATTTCATCCATGTTTTTGTACAGAATTGTGAACGTGGCCATCGATCAGGGTAAAGGGTAGCCCGAATGGTTTGTGGTAGTGTTTGCAAAGATGACTGCAACAGTTCCGCCATCCAAATGCTTATTTACATGTTGCCTTGGCCATCCTTCCATGGAGAGGTGGAGTCTCAATACTACTTGAATTTGGATTAGCCTTGTGACTTGTTTTGACCAATGGAATGCAGCAAAAGTGATGTGTCTGATTTCTGAGGTTGGACCTTAAGAGATCTTATAGCATCTGCTTTTGCTCTGTTGGAACTCTGCCTAAAGACTGTTACAAAAGGAATCTGGTCTACCCCTGGAGGCTGAGAGGCCACGTTGAGTGAGTGAGGCACTGCAGCTGACAGCCCACACCAGCTGCCAGACACATGAACAAGGCACCATGGACCTTCCACCCCAGACGTCAGTAGCAGTATACGTTCTGTGATGGGATTATTCACGCCAAAGCCATACATGCTCATCTCTGTGTCCTTACTTAACCTCTTTTTGGCTTCAATCTGCTTCTCCGTAAAATGGGGATAACAATTATATCTGACTTGTAGGGTGGTTAAGAATATTAAATGAATGAAGGCAATTAAATATCTTAAAGCCTTACCTGGGATAAAGCAAGCATTAGTAAAATGTTAGTAAACAATATTATTATTGTTGTTACTGTTGCTGCAATTTTTATTTGTCTTCTACAGAAAAGGAAATTGAGACACAAAGAGATTAAATGTTTTAATCACACAGCTGTGGAACTAGGATCCAGGACCAAATTTTTTGTTCGGAGTCCAAGTTATTAACCACTACACATTTTTGTACCTACTCTGTGACTCTGATTTATTCAGGGAAATGTATGCCAGCCACTGTGGTCAATGACTTCACATATATAATATCATTAACATTTTAATTAGCCTAGCATAACTAAATTAAGCATTTTAATATGACTTTACGCAACATACTAGGCTCTCTGTACTTATCTGGCATCATCTTCTATGACTTCTTCCCTCACACTCTCCCTAGATTTCAGCCGATATTTTTTTGTGAAACTGCACACGCTTTTTTCTCTGGTTCTGTTGCCCTTGTTCTCCTATTTCTGCAGTTCCTTTTACTACAAAGCTTTGACTACTTTTACTACAAAGTCACTCTCAACATATTATTGCTAAAATGCTATGTGAGTATTTTACAAGTTTCTGTCTACTTACGTGTCTCTCATTAGACTGTGAGCTCACAGAAAGCAGGACTGTGTCTTACCTATTTTTATATTCCTGGACCTCAATAAATATCCACTGCATGAGTGCATTCTTCTGGTACAACACATAACATTTGGGATCTTGTGACTCTTTCTTGTGTCTGTATTTTTATTCATTTCTTGACATTTAACAGTAAAAATTGTTATTTGAGATTCTAGAGGAGAATTATGGTTTAGGGTAAAAGGCTGGGTTTTATAGAGAGTCAGGCATGGGCTCAGATCTCAACTCTATCACTTGTTAGCATCACAGCCTTGGACAAGTGTTGTAAACTCGATGCTTCAGTTTGCTTCCATCCAGTGGGGAAAATAATAGCTATGCTGCAGAATTCATCTATGTGTGTATGTCTAAATAAGTGTGAAGGTGAATTGCATCAACATATTTAAAGTACATTGAACATGCAGTGGCATATATACTCAATGTAATGGCATATATATTCAATACTTCTTTAGAAATTATTATTTTAATTAAGGAAGATTTTATCAACGCAGCTCTGTTTTGCTTTATCATTTCACATGTGTGAAAGAAGTCAAGTTTTGTTTTCTTGTCCCAAGAACATAAGTTAAGTTTTAAAAATAGTCCAGTCATGAGCGAGCCCAAGATTTATAAGAAAAATGAGTTGCTAGCAGACTCAAAAGATAGGAGAATTGAGCATCCAAATATATTTACTCAATCTTTAAACAGACAAAACTTATTTTTTTATAACTAGGACTTAATATTTTAGTAGGCCTATTAAAATAAAGACACCAACACAACAACTTCTGACCATGCAATGATAAGTAATGCAAATCTAATAAAAAAGACTAAAACTAACAAACAACAACATCAACAAGGTATTTTTAGACCTTGTTTTCTCCATGATTTTATTTTTTTATTATTATTGTTAATTTTGTTCTTGGATGGGTCTAGTCTTTGAAAATCATGGCATATAGTCAGCTTAAAAACTAAAATACCAAAAAGAAGAATTTAAATTTAGGTATATATATATATACATGGATGTAAATACATATACATATGTGTGTGTGTGGATATGTGCATGTTTATGTATATGTATATTTGAACATATTATAAGTTGAATTACTAAACCATAATATTTACGCTTGAGAAAAAAGAAAGGCATCTGTATTAGCTTACTGATATAACATACCATTTCTCCTGCTATCTCTTACCTTTATATTTATAACCCTTACTTTGGTGACATTTTATACTTCCCATTAACTGTCCTTAAGAAAGCTTTTACAACTCCATGTCTATCAAATATTCAGCTACCTCACATTTCAATGCCTTTGTTCAATATGATTGAAGCCAATAGGGTTTCTTTCTAAAGGTTCCAGCCTTTCTGTTTGGAGAAAGAGCAGTACATCTCTTCATGTATTTTGTGTTTCATGCTATATAAAAAAGATCTATGCTTCTTTCTAGACTAAAAAAAAACAGCTATACAGCTGAAATTTAAGAATATTGTAAGACATTTTTTTCTCCAAATGGAAAAACACTGAAAATAAATACTATAGATAAAAGTTTAACACTAGCATTTGTAGCTTACTTTAGGAAGCCTGTATAGAAAAGATGATGTTGATTTTTGGAGCAGAAGTATATAAACTTTCACCTACCTTGCAATACCACACACACATATAATTAGAGAGAGAGGTAATGCTTGCCTTCATCTTCTTTATTACTACATTTATTTGACATTTTATTGAAAATTACATGATTTTTTGCATAAGTGAAACCTTTCTATTATAAATTTGATTTTGAACTCATGCCAAAAATATATTTCTATCAAACTATTCTTGTAGAAAATGTACTCTATTGTACATTGAATTTGTCTCCATTACCCCAGTAATTTTCTGAAAGTGGAAAAGAAAATAGTGCACTTGATTTACTAAAAACACTCTAACCAGCAACAGAAATTTTGCCTATCTTATTAGAATCAAGCACTGTAGCTAGGCTGTTTCTGGCTTTAAATTGATTAAGGATGGAACAGAACTAAAAAGAAGTTAGTGACATAGGATGTAACTCTTTGCAATGGGAGTTTGATAAACATTTAAATTCAAAACCTGCGCTAAGCACCTCAGCTGATGTACTAATTAGTTTAACCATCTTCAGCAGAGTTGTCTGACTACCATTGTCTCTTACTACAGTTGTGCCATTTGGAACAACATAGATGGATCTTGAGGGCATTATGCTAAGGGAAATAAGTCAGAGGGAGAAAGCCAAATAAGACATGATCTCACTCATATGTGGAAGACAAACAAACAAACACATACACAAAGAGAACAGATCGGTGGTTACTAGAGGGGAAAGGAGTGGAGGGGGATGCTAAAGGGGTAAAGCGGCACCCGTAATGGTGACAGATGGAAATTGGACTTTTGGTGGTGAACATGAGGCAGTTTATACAGAAGATGAAATATAGTGATGTATACTCCAAATTACACAATGTTATAAACCAATGTGACCTCAAAAAATAACTTAAAAATATATATATTCATGTATTACCACCTTAGCTAAAATGCTTGAATTAGTGCTTTTGTGTGGAGAGGGTACAGAATTGTAAAAAGGAAAGAGATTTCCAATGAGTTTAAAAATAAAGATGATCTAATGATAAATGGATGCTCTATTTACATCGAAGTTGAGTGGTAGAATTGCAGTTAGCTTGGGTTTTCACAGATATCATGCCTAAGTCCCAAAACTGTCTTAAAATGACTTGTGTCATTCTTAAAGAGAGCAAAACAAGTGTAGCAGGATGTAATATAGACGTAGAATCAAGAGTTCTTTAGGTGTGTTCACTTTTCTTTTTTGGTACAAACTCCCATGCACCCAGAATTCCTCTGTCCCTCTCTCTTTTGATTGTGCTGCCTTGAGATCAATTCATATTATCCTTGTGGTGCAACTCAGTCTCTCAAAACAACTTTACTTGGTATATTTCTACTATTGTACAGGAGAAAATACCTTGTAGTAACTTGATAGAATTACTCATTCTGCTCAAGTGTCTAATACAGTCTGAAACAAACTTAAGGATTATAATGGAAAGAAACATTCAAAACCAAACAGAATCAAATTAAAAAAAAAAAAGTAGATTAAACTTTAAAATACCAGTATCTGGTTTCACTATTTGTGGACTAAGAGGCAATCTGGAAATAATGGGATTAATTATGACTGAGTCAACCGCACCTTTAGGAAATGGGAAGATAACCCTCCCCAGAAATACAATCCCTAAAGAGCTGTCAAAATATTTTATTTTTTACTACTAAGGAAACTTTGGGTTATACACTGCCAGTCTTCACTTTCACTTTAAAGTGTAAATATTCATAGGAAGTGGTGATATGTTAAATTATCACATTTTCATGAAGTGTGAAATCTCAAGAGACAGCTTTCTGGTGTTATAAGGCCTACATTCAGATCCTGATGATACCACTTATGGATAAATAGATCTGGGGAGGTCATTCCTCCTGGGTGAGCCTCCTTATTCTCACCTGTGAAATGTACATATTAAAAATGCTTGGAGCATCGAATTTCTGTGTTGCTCAATTGAAATGATATATGGGCATATGATTTACGACTGTAAATAGGCATACCAGTACTATTTTTATTAATTTTCCTTACAGCAGAAGACGGAATAATTTAGCATTTTGATGAAAATGTAAAGAGTAGCTTTCAAGAAATATCCAGTGGAGATCCATCGGCACATATGCATGGAAATGTCTGGTGAGTAGAATTGCGGGGAAAGTGAGAAGGACAGAGATGAATATGGGTGAGGTGGAGAAGTGCCCAAAATGTCTCTTTCATAATTCTCCCAACTGGTCATAATAATATACAGTTTTGTCCATAAGACTGCCCTTCCTTCTTGGTTAGGGTTCCACTTGGACCTTCTAAATGTAGGGATTTAGAAGAGTTTTGTTTCTGTGTAATTACAATAGCTTGGGTACATTTCCATTAAGATTATTCTTGAATTTGCTTCCCTGAACAGATGTCTCTAAAGCAACATTTCCGTTGGTTAGACTGCTGCATGTAGTTCAAGAGACAAGTGCTTGATTGTGTGGGAACCAAGTCCATGTTCTTGCTTTTATTATCTTTCTATACTCTAAACAACAAAATTAAATATTTTTTTAAAAATTACAAAACTTACATTCTGATGCATACGACTTGGAAGAAGGTAACTGATGCAGTCTATTCTCTGGTCTGCGTTAGTCTGAGAGTTCTCACTTATTAATTATGCACAGATTTCTTCATTGGATCTACACTCAAGCAACCAGTTAAGGTTGGTTCACACTGAACATGACCGGGACCAGGTTGGACCTCCCGGTTGCATGCCATTCTGAAGTTAGTGCACATTCCTTAAGCAAATCCAAATGATCCATTAGTCACTCATATATTCATGCATTCAATAAATAGTTGCAGGCTCACAATGTGCCACACATTGTTCTTGGAACAGGAGACATAACAGCCTGTTACAAAAAGAGAAAGTCTTGGCTCTCATGGAGCTAAGATTAGAATTCTCCTTTTTCTTTTCATGAAGATATATGAAACCCCAATATGGTACTTCCCAAGACCACAACCCCTGATGGAGTTGCCTTAGGAAGCAATGTTTTATACCGTGTAACTTCCTCTGGACATCTGGTGGGAACTGCTCTAAGGGAAGTGGACTCCCAGGTTGGCCAATGATTTGTGCTATGGAGATGTATTGGGTCAGTTAGATCTTAACTCTTAAGAATGTGAATTAAAAATACAAGGAGCTGGCGCCAACCCCGTGGCACAGTGGTTAAGTTCCCATGTTCTGCTTCAGTGGCCCGGGGATCCTCAGTTCAGATCCCGGGTGCAGACCTACACACTTCTTGTCAAGCCACTCTGGGGCAGGTGTCCCAAGGAAGATGGGCACTGATGTTAGCTCAGGGCCAGTCTTCCCCAGCAAAAAGAGGAAGATTGGCAGCAGATGTTAGCTCAGGACTAATATTCCTCAAAAGAAAAAAAAAAAAGAAAAAATTCAAGGAGCCAACACAGAGAACACAAGAACAGAGACTGAAAGAAATGAAGTAAAGGGAGGTTATATAAGAGAGCAAAGATGACGTTGGGAGGAAACAGAAAAGACGAGAAAGCATTAAACCATGAGACTGAGAAGAGAAGAATTTGAGGAATCCAGTAGATGGAGACTTGCTCTTGAGACACCAGGATTACCTGGGATTCTGAAGCTAGGTTCCATTTGACCTGACTGTGAAACTTCCACACACTTCATGAGGGGTGGTCCTCAGATTATTTCCACTTTTCCTGAGGAAGCCATTGTGTCTTTACAATAAACTCTGATTATTGAAGCCAACTTGGGGTGAATTTCTTCATCTTGCAACAAATAAACAGGCAAAATTAAACAGAAGGCATATCTGCTAAAGATGCATCTGACTACTTTCTTCCATCACCACTATGAACCCCCTCACATTTTATTCATTTATTAAGATAGACATTTATATTGAACCACATGCAGAAAATTGTCCTGCACAGAAACTTGTTAATGAATAATACTTCCTTGATAACAGTCACCATTTTAATGGAAACCATAATAATTATTTCAACTGGTCTATTCAAGAGGCTAGAAAACTGCTTTATAAATAAATGTTGTTCATGTTCTTAAGGAGGGTATTGAACAAAATGCTTAAACAGTCCTTATCCGTGGAAGCCAGGAGGATACTGAAAATGTCATGATAGGTCAGGTTCCTATCTGCTTTAGAATTCTTTTCAAATTACCCCACAACAGTACAATTAGCAGAAATAGAGAGGGAGAAGACCAGGGGGTGGTTAGAGATTCCAGATCTTCCCTGGTCATCACCAAATGGACACAAAAAAATCCAAGACAGATGTAAAGTTTTATGTAAAGTCTACATAAAGCACAAACTTTAAATCTCCTGAAACAGTAAAAACCATAAGTCACAAAAGCATAGAATAAGAGCAGTATGGCACACACACACACACACTCAAGGGGTTCTAAAATTTGGGTGATGCAGACTAGATAAGATTGAGAGATCATTTTTCCCAGCCACAAATATGGATAAAGAAGAACTTAGAAATAAAAATATAGATTCCACACCAGCTTGCTTCTTGTTGGTATACTCTTTTGTGCTCTGATAACGGGACCATGTTTTTTTCTCATGCCATATGGTAGCTCCAGTCATTCTCAAATAATTTTTCTTAATTTTCACAAAGATTTGAAAATCACTCAAGGTGTTTTCACAGAAATGTGGGCAGCGTGGCCCCTACTTGCCTACATTTATTTAGTACCCAGAATGAGCTGAAGAGGTAGGTAGCTGCCACCTTTGATGTAATTCCTCCTAGATATACTATGTGTTGCATAAGCACATATTGGAACTTTTTCTCTGAATTTTCATTAAAAACCAGTAAGGGTAAAAATAGCATTGCATCAGCACCTGATAAAAACATTAAAGTAGGACAGAAGATGCAATGTCTTTTTATACATTGTGACTTAACACAGATAATATACATAATATACATAAGCTCAGGTCCTTTACACACCAACATGACTGTCACTTCTTTCCCTTCTTTGTCTATTTCTATCGTGCCTATCTCCAAAAATCTTGTTATAGCCAGGTCTGGTAGAACCACTTTCACTGTCTTTCTCCTTTCAATCAACTAACTGACAAGAAAACCATTTAATACAGTTTGGGAAAGAATTTTTAAAAAGTAAGTAGTTCAGTATATACTCTCAAAAATAGGCCTTAACCATTTTCCAAAGTAAGCAATGAAAATATAAAAACAAATAATTCTGGGCAACATATAGTTGCCAAAGTATTTAGTGTCGGTCAATTGTCATAGCAGTTTTATATAATCTGCAAATAAAAATATAAAGTCTATTTTAATTATTCCATTAAACCTTTCTTCTGCTTTTATGTAATAAAAAATTATGCCTTGCTCTATTTCTTCCTCAGATTCAAGAGAATTTGGTTTGTGTACTGCAGTGTGACTCTTTCCATTTCTGTTCTTGTTCTCCAAGGTTGAAGCTGTTTTCCTTTCTGATTATAAATTTGGGCTCTTTATGTTCCATCCAAACCTCACATGAATTAGCTGGGAACAGCTTTGTTTGAACAGGGATTGTGCAAACACAGAAAAAAATAGGGCAACTCATACATATGAATAGCTATTGTATGCACATATTAATGTTTTTTTTAATCAAGTTCTTGGATGCTAACTTCTTCAGTTTATGTTCTGCTCAAGATGCCTTTCAATACCCTCCTTAAGAAGGCAATTTTTAGAATTCATCTATCTTTCTTTAGGGTGGCCAACTCGGTATTATTCCTAACGTCTACTTAACCAATAAATGGAGAGGCAGTCGGACACTGGGTTTAGGGGAGGAGATCTGGCAGCCAGATTGTCTTGGTTTGAATATCGGCTCTACCATTTGTAGGCTGAGATGACTTGGGGAAGTTACATGACACTTTTTGGGTTTCAATTTCATTTTTAAAACGAAGATGATAATAATATTATCTACCTCATGTATCCCTGTGATGATGAAATGAATTAGAAATATGCAAAGTGTTTAACATAGGGTGTGTTACATGGTAGGTGCTGAACAGGTGCCAGATGAGTGTTATTATTGCTGCCTTTATTGTTGTTGTTGTTGTTGTTATTAAACATTACATACTCTGTTACCTTGTGAATGTAAATGCAAAATATTAAAGCCAGTATTATGTGGCTATTTCTTATGACGTTAAACATACTCTTATCCTAGACCAGGCAATTCCACTCCTAGGTGTTTACTGGAGAGAAAAGAAAACATATGTCCACACTGACTGTATGTGAATGTTTATATTAGCTTTATTCATAACTACCTGAAACATGAAACAAACCAATTGTCCATCAAATGATGAGTAGATGAGAAAATTGTGGCACACCCATACAATAGAATACTAATCAATAATAAAAAAAGAATGGCATCCATGCAACAACATGGATGGATCTCGAAAGCAATATGCTAAGTGAAAGAATCCAGAAGGGAAAAGCCACATATTGTAAAAGTTGATTTAGATGATGTTCTTGAAAAGTCTGTCCCCAATCTAAGTTTGCCAGGGAGATTGACTACAAAGGGACACGAGAGAATTTTTCGAGATGATAGAAATATACTATATTTTCATTATGGTGATGGTGACATTACTGTATTTTTGAAAGCTCATCGAAATGTACAGCTATAAAGAGTAACTTTTAATGTATGTAGATTATACCTCAATTATCTGACAAAAAATGAAACCAGGAATATGTGCATTCAAGTTACCACATAGGAATATCTGGAAATATTAATGTTGCCTCCAAGGGCCGTAGATTCACTTCTGTGAGCTAAAGCCCAGTCTACATTTGGAGTTTGTGGTTCATCCTAAAACTTTATCTTACAATCAAGCTAGGTCCACAAAGTTTATGGCTACTCCTATGATGTTGCTTCCTGAGCCAGGATACAAAGCTAGCTCTGCTCAAAGTCTAAACCCACCTCAACCCTCAGACTCGAGTCAGAGACTTGACTCATGAAGAAGCCTGAAAGATGCAGTCTATTCCAGGTTATAGAGTTATTGACAGGTCAGTTTAGCAACTTCAAGCGGTAAAAGAAGAACGGTGAACTAGCATTGAGCTGAGCAAGGAAACTCATGGTAGCAAGTGACAAAACAGCCTGCTAGCACTAAATTCATAGACTACGCAGGTTTGGAGACAGAAAATTTTGTTGACAACATTCCAACAAATATTGTTGTAGTGGCAGTTGGAAAACAATCAATTTTGGGGTCAGAGGCCTCTTTGAACTGACTATTCCATACAGTACCAATTAGGCCTTCTTAAGGAATTATGTCAACTTCATTTTCTTTTTGTTTAGTTGGAAGATCTGTTTTGCAAGCAGTTAGCAAACCATATAGCATTCTTTTGATTTGATTTGCTCATTTCATTTTTCTTCTTAAATACAACGTACATATGATTATTTCATTATTGTTATTATATACCAGTTGCTCCCATAATTGTTTTAGTAAATTTTCTAAATTGTTATACCTTGCTTTCTTCTTTCACACTTTTTTATTTTTATGTTCCCTCCCTGATGGCATTTGATGTTCATAATTAGCCAAAATCTGATTTTTGATGTAAGTTTACAATTATTATACTTTTTTAGGGAGTAAAGTGTTATATACCTTTATAAAACAAATAAAAATGAATACAATTTAAACAAGTCAACTCATTAAGGTACTATAGGCCATGAAGCTTAAGACAATTGATTTTTCAAAATATCTTGATCATTCAATATATGCTATATTTAGGATTTGTAAATTTTCAGAAATTTAATTATGAAATAAAAGAAAATTGAATAATGATTTTACTCTGCTTAATTCATACTTAATTTTTCACATTTTTGATATAATTTAATTTTAAACATTTGTAAGAATGCAGACAACCTATACCAAGAAGCAACTAAACAAACAAGCAAAATTTTCAAAATTCTAAATGCCTGTAGCCCCTTGACGGATTTTATACTTAAATAGATATCATTTTTACAGAAAATTACGTTTCCCCCAATTGATTAGCTCCCTGAGAAATCAAGGTTTGAGTTACTCTACCATGTAGAAAACCCCAAACATCTGAAGTGGTGGCCGAAGACAATAGGAACACAGAAGAGTTGTACAGTAGTCCGCCCTTACATGCAGAGGGTGTGTTCCGAGACCCCCAGTGGATGCCTGAAACCACGGATAGTACCAGACCCTACATATACTACGTTTTTCCCTAACTAATGGGCTAACAGGTGGGTAGTGTATACAGTGTGGATACTCTGGACGAAGGGATGATTCATTCCCAGGGTGGACAAAATAAGATAGGGTGAGATTTCATCACACTACTCAGAACACCCACAATTTAAAACTTATGAATTATTTCCAAAATTTTTAAATTGATATTTTAAGACTGTGGTTGACCTTGGGTAACTGAAACCATAGAAAGTGATAGCACAGATAAGGGGGGGCTACTGTACAAACCAGTTACAATTCTGTGACCAGCTGCAGAAATGACAGGATGTAGTAGATTTCCATATTTTTTTCATTTCATTGTTTTGTATGTATTTGTATATATTAACCGGATTCCATTTTTCTCATTTCCTTGTTTTCTACATTTTTTAAAGATTTTACAGGATGGGAAATTGGGATTGTAACTAAACTAGAAGAGCTTGATAAAACCCCAGAGATGTATTCAGCCACTGATGGGATTTGGGGTCTCCACTTTTTAGAAGAGAATGAAAACATGTATATATGGTATAGTTACATTAATTAGACTAGACCAAGTTGCTGTAGTTGCTATTTGGAAGTTTAGTTGCCCGTAAATGGATGCTGAATAGCCAAAGATGTGGACTGGACAAGATGCCTGGGTTAGCTCTCTCAACTTCCATTCCAACTTGCTTCTATTTACAGAGGTTGGAAAGGTGGAAACTGCTTTCCCAGATTCCCTTGCAGTGAGGGTTCTGGATATAAACAGGTGCCACCATGTCGATGCACTTGTATGAGCTTTGGAAGGCAAAAGAAGGTGGTAAAGATTTTTGTGCTGCAGTAGGCACTGCAAAAAAAGAATGGGTAGAGATCAGCCTTTGCTGCTCTCTGTACTACATATGTCGGTGTCTAGTCACCAGCAACCTGGCGTGAGAGCCAGCTGTGGGGGAGACAGCAGCAGGAGTTTCTTAATCTCCCAATCACAGCTACAGCGGTGATCATATTCCGGTCATCCAGGTGGTCCCCTGATCCTCATTATTCCAGCTCTTCCAACAAGTCTGTAAAGCACTGTATTCCACGTGTTAAATCCTTTTCTTTTTAAGATAACACTAGTGTTTTCTGTTTTCTCCATTGAACCCTGACTGTGATACCATAGTAATGCACACTTTTTAAAAAAGGAATTAAAGGTGGAAACTCAACAGGTTCAGAAGAAAAAATGTGGTCCAGATCGAGGAATACAAAGCATTTATTAGGCAATATAATGAGGATGATATCAGATATGCATTTATTTGCAAAGATGTTTCTTCCTTTTTAAACCACTTTATTAAGTTGTGGTGGGCATACAAAAAGCTGTGCACATTTAATGTATACAACTTGATGAATTTGGAGATAAGTATACACCTGTGAAATGCTGCACAGTAGATCTCTAGCACTTATTCATCTTGTATAATTGAAACTTTGTACCTTAATATTTCTTCTTTTACTTAGCCTAAATACTTAATTTGCAAGGAAACATAGAAAATAGTAACTGACACAATGAAGCTAAAATACTATGCATGCATCTTATCACAAAATACTCTGAAGAAAAAAAGATTTCAAATTTTTATATCAGTGAACTTCAAATGTCTGACTCTTCTATGAATGACTTCCAACAGAACCTGTTCAAGAACTATAAATTACAAATTCTGACAATTTATAGTTGAAGCCAAAATGTGTCACACTATGACAGAGTTACTCATTTTCCAAGTCTGCACTGTTTGGTACTAAGAACAAAATAAGGAGAAAATGTGCCGCTTTTGAATAACACTCTTTTTAGATAAAATGACAATGTGCAAGATGATAATTTAATTATTGAATTGGAAAAGTAAGATTTCACTATGCACTGATGAATCTATAGACGTTAATAACTGTGCTTAGCTAATCATCCCAGTTAGAATTTAAGTTTAGTATAACATGATTTATTCTTCAAATGAATAGCAAAATAAAAGCATCAGAGAAGAAATATTCAAAGCGGTAAATGAACATTTTGAAATATATGAAATGTTATGGAAACGGAATAAATTAGGTATTCACAGAAAGGAACTTTGACATTCCATCAAATACCTTGTTTTACTCTCAGAGAAACTCTTGCATACAAAAAGTTTGCTCATGTGAATTCCACATTAATGATAACATCACAATGATTAATCTAATGCAATCCAGGCCACTCCACTCATTTCTGTTTTGATTTGATATGAAGAAACGGAACCAGAAAACTCTCTGTTGATTTACACCGAAGTACATGGATTGTCAAAGAAAGAGCATTGTCAAGAGTTTAGAAGGAAAAAACTTGAAATAAAATTTTTGAAGGGTAGTTTTTGTCTTTAAAAAATACTTCTTTTAATATTTTTAAGAATCACAATAAAAGTAATTAAACATTTGCAGTGCTCATGTAAAACTATATTAACAGTTGGTAATAAAGTTTATGGAGTCAAAGTAAAAATTCAGTTTTGGAAAAATGGGGTAAAATAGTTCATCAGCTGTAAATACTAAATACACTTGATCTTAACCAACAGGCCGAGAAGAGATGAAAATACTAAATAAATGTATTGAATCTTTAAAAATTATTAAGAGTAGCAGTTTCTTTATTTGAAAATATTCGGTATGAAAAAATGTGATTGAATTCAAAATCCTTTAGCATTATCATCAGAAATTTCTATTTCAATTTCAAATTTCAATTTCAATGTTGCATTTGTCAAGAAGGAAATGGAAGAGTTCTTAGATTTAGAAAGCAGTCACACCTGAAGTACCACCTAAGGAGACCAAATTACCTGAATTCTTGTTAAAAGTAAAAGCCCTTTGTGCTAAATGGAAAAGAAGTGGTGAACATTTTCCTGACATTGGTACCATTTACTCATTTGTTCAAAGTTTGTCCACAGTGATTATGATGGCTTTGAAAGATCATTATCAAAACCTGTATATCTAGAATTCCTCATAGCTATTTCAAAGGTGCATAACTCATATAAAATATTATATTTACAAAAGCAAGGTCATTTTTCATTAAAAATGAAAAAAATTTATTTTTACAGTTTATAAAATTTCAATATTTAAATTTCTCCAATGTTTTGTGTTTTATCTTATTAATATCAAGAAAATACAATGGTGTGTTTTTCACCAAACTGCACATAGATACCCAAATTCTCTCCAGTTTACTCCCGATTGCCATATAAATATTTTTATGTGTTCTACATGAAATAATTTTTGGTTCAATGTGTAGGGAATAAACTTGAGAACACTGAATCACTCACGGGGATTTTACACCTAAATGGAGATTAATCTATCGTGTTAAATTAAAGGTTTCTCCTTTGAAAAATAATATTTCACAACCTTAGTGCAGAGTCCTAATCTTGATGCACTTAAAAATGTGTTGGGAAGTAACATAGCTGACATGAGAAAACCATGATAACTACTTTGAACTGCTTAATTCTATTGCAGAGAATTTTCTGATGCTTCCTAATGACCTTCACCAAGTCCAATCAAAGCCTGAGTAAGAGAAATGGAGAGCGGGAGAGCGGGAGAGCGAGAGCGCGCGCGCACTTGTCTTAATGTCTGCCCCCTAAAGTTCTGTGCCCTCACAAATACATGTCCCCTCACAAAGTTCTGATTACTGTCACACTGCTTACTGAACCATGCTGGTTTTTAAGTCAATACTAAAGTATTTCTTTTTACCCAGGGGTCATTAATGGCATCCTGATTGATTAAATATTACTAACATATGCATAATTTATGGAGCCTATATATTATTATTGGCTTTGAAATACTGGAAATCTCTATCCTTGATGTTAAGTCCAAAGGTGTTTCTTAAGAATTAATATATTCCAAAAATGAAAGTTAGGGAAAGGAAAATTAACGATAGTCAAATTTTTGTTTTTTTAAAAGAATGTTCTGAATCATACTTATTTATTTCTATAGTTTTTCCTCTAAAAATATAGACTGACTCTTATTAATTTTGAGCCTACCAGAGTGGCAGGCACACCCTTCTTTAAGTTTATTCTTCTCTTTTACAGAGGTAACAGAGCAATTTTTACAGCACTTGAGGTTGAGTCCATGTGGGAATGGCCATGTACGCACAGGATGATAGTCACCAACAATACTACTGAATTTCCAGAAGGAATGACCTAAAATCAAGCTCTGTATTGGTCAAATTGAGTAAAGGAGTTTGGTTGAGAGCATCTTAGGACATTTGTTATAAAATTCAGGCTTTCTGACATTGTGGGCATCCTCTTAATTTGAGCAAACTTCCTGTTAAACTTGTGCCCTTCCTTCCATAGATCCTAAGTAGGCCAGGAGCAGAGTGAACGTAAGATAATTGAGCCCTTTCTGAAACAACTTTTACTACTTTTCTGAACTTATTTCTCTAAAGGGAGGAGAGTCTCTTTTAGATACTGCTTTTTAAAAGCTGATTAATCCTGAGGTTTGAAGCAAGTAAGGAAGAAACTATTGTGAGAACCGGAATCACTCATGGTGAATCCAAACCACTACAGAGATGAAACTCAGTGTAAAAGATAATGGCTCTATATTCCAGGAAGCCTCTCGGACCCTTGAAAAGAGAAGATGGTAAGTCCTCAGTAAAAAAAATGCTACTTTTTAATCCTATAGATCATTTCATTTGAGCTAAATCTTAACAACATGTTGTAATGAATAAAATGCCATTTGAAAAATAATAAATGAAACCAAACACATCACATATGGTTAGTTTGCATTTAGAAACCTAAATTATTTTTCCATAGCAATGTTTGGATTTCTACAACGATGGACAAAACCTTTTATTTTTAGTCTACCAATCTGTACCATGTTTGATTTGTAGTTTTTGGTGAACATTAAAATTCTATATTAAAAATGATAATTCCCCTTTACCAGGGACTTTCATTTCCATCTTCTTTCAACACAGATAGTTGCAGTGTCTTCAGTCTTCCATTTCAAAGTGTTTATAGTCAATGTTTATTCCCAAAGAAATAGGAGGCTTAGTCGACTCAATATTATTTATTTATTGTGCTTTGATCGGTAGGTTGTCATGTAAACTCGGCAGCACATTTCTTTCTCACATACATATGGGCTTGCTGACTGACAGAGCTCTCGGATTTCTTTGTGGCTAAGGAAAGTTATTTCTGACACAGTGAGAGATATTTTAAAAGAGTGTTTGAAGTGTTAAAGCAGATATCTGGGCCAACAAAAACGAAGATCATGTTCTTAATTTTGATCATTCCAAAAACTTCAGGCTGAGCTTCCTGGTATCAAAAGAAGCATTGTGAAAAGTGAGGGTAGTTATAAAAAGACGCTTAGAGCAGTCGGGTTACAAAAATTAGCTTTAATAATTAAAACTTTACTTCATGCCCCTATTTTTTAGAGTGATTTTTAGAGTGTTTATTTTTTTCTCTCAAATCATGCATATTGATTTTATCTACTTGTCTTCTGCCCTGATTTTCTGATTAGGTAAATCTTTGAATTTTCTTATTAAATTCTTGATTGTGTCTTCGTGTAAGATTTTAATTTTGTACATGTAAAATAAGCATTATAATGGTTAATCTACGTCATCATTAATCTCTAAATCATAATATTGGCACAGACCACCCCTGTCATGTTAGTCACTGCTAGCAGAAGTCAAGGTGAGATCAGAGTATTGAGAATCAAAGAAGGGAGATTTACCTTACAAATGATACAAATAAAAGGCCATCGGCTTTATTTAACTTTATGAAGAGAGCAGGGCCAAATGAAATAGAGGGAGATAAGTGGTAAGCCAGGGATCAATGAAGAGTTAATATGAATATTAAGCTCGTCTGCATATGGAGCAAATTCTGGTCCTTCCTTTCATCCTTCCTTCCTCCTTTTCTCCTCCCTCCCTCCCTCCCTTACTTCCTCCTTCACGTCCCTTCCCTTCTCTTCCTTCCTTCCGTTCTGTTTCCTCTTGCTGACAAGAGGTAGCACAGGCATTATCTATTAAAGCTGAGCATAGACATATCCTATAAGTCAAGAAATATACTCCCTTTAGAAATTTATACATATGCTAACCAATATATATTTGCAAGAATGTTCATAGAAGCTATATTGGTAATAGCCCCAAACTTAAAACTACGCAAATGATATCAACAGTAAAATGTATAAGTTGTGATACATTCATATAATGGGACACTACACACATCAACATGGGCAACTCTCACACACATAATGTTGAGTGAAATAAGCCCCAAACAGAAGAATACATACTTATGATTCCATTTCTACAGAATGCAAAAACAGTAAAACTACTCTATAGTGATAGACATGAGGTTAGTGGTTATGTTTAGGGGGAGGCAGTAATGAGGTTGGGACACGAGAGGCACTTCTGGGGAACTGATAATGTTCTATTTATTAAACACACTAAAGTTATGTTTACTGTGCAAAAATACATTGACTTGTGCACTTGATATTTGTCTACTTTCCTATATGTGTGTGTATATACATATATATGCAAATACTTCGATTAAAAAACACATGCCCTGGGGCCAGCCCCATGGCCCAGTGGTTAAGTTCGCACGCTCCTCTGCTGGCGGCCCAGTGTTTCGTTGGTTCGAATCCTGGGCGCAGACATGGCACTGCTAGTCAAACCACGCTGAGGCAGTGTCCTACATGCCACAACTAGGAGGACCCACAATGAAGAATATACAACTATGTACTAGGGGGATTTGGGGAGAAAAAGGAAAAAAAAAATTAAAAAAAAGCAAAAAACACATGCCCTTATAGAAAATATGGGTATTATAGAACTATGAAAAGTAAAAAAAAAAAAATCAAAACCTCATAAGCATAATTACTATTAATTTTCTGATGTTTCTCCTTTCAGTCTTTGAAATAAAACAAAGGCTAATACAATGCAGGGACATAAATTGGGATATCTATCTACCCCTCACTGTTTATTTCACTTAATGTTGTATAAACTATTTATACGTGTCTTTTAAGCATAATTTTTAATATTCCGTCATAACAATGTATTATAATTTAAATGTATACCTTTTTATTATTTCCTTTTTATTCTTAGAGAAATAATTTATCAGCCAAAAACATATCCAGTTATAAGAGTCTTAATCTTTTAAAACTCTTGATATGGCAAAACAAAATGTCTACTTCAATTTATATTAACACTGTAGTTGTGTTATTTTATTTTTAATAAAATCATTAAAAAACAATGTCTTTCTTCTCCAAAGGCACTTTTTAAAAAATTTAAATCAGTCATATTAAAATATCTTCCTTAAATAAAATATAGATGAGAAAATAAAGTGTACCAAGAATACAAAAATTGGAATATGTATGCTTTAAAATATTTTTATCTATATAGAACACAATATTCTGATATATGGATATTGGTACTCAAAAGTATAGATGTCAAATTGCTTGATGTGAATTCTTAAGTACTCACATAGAAACCAGAGAAGAAAAGTTGATTGTTCATTTGCCATTTTATAGAGAGGAATGATGCAAATTGTTCTCTGCCTCAAATAATCACCATGTTCACTTACACTATGTGGATCAGAATCCTTAATTTTCATTTATATGAAAATAAAATATGTGGTTATATAAAAACATTTTAAATCAGTTAGAGCATTTTTATTTTTTCTTTCCTCCCAAAAGTGGCTCCTGTGTTTGATCCCTGAGTAAATAATCATAGCTCAAACTAATTCATAGATCTGGCAAATTCCAGTGACGTCTGCCAGCTCTTTGCTAATATTCTAAGTGGCTGCGAAATCGTTAACTTTAAGCATCGATTCATTTGCCTCATTAAGTCACTGCAGTCTCCAGGAGCTTAGAAACCAGGAGTGTCACTAAGATAGCCAGGCCTCCAAGAGATCGAACTGAAAGACAAAGAGTACTCCAGATATGGAACAGTGAAAGGGAATACCTGTCCGATATTCTACATCCACCCTCCAGGGTCTTAATGTTTAGACGGATGATAGAAAACATGTAGTTGTGTTTTTGAAATATTTTTGAGGAAAAAATTTAAGAACATTGTTCAGGTTAAATAAGCTCATGAAATAATACTTCATAAATATTAATTACTTCTGAGCATGGAACATAATACCACTTAGAAAAATATGTTTAAAATAATTATATAAAGATATGATTCTGGGGGCCGGCCCCATGGCCGAGTGCTTAAGTTTGCGTGCTCCACTTTGGTGGCCCAGGGTTTCCCGGGTTTGGATCCTGGGCGCGGACATGGCACAGCTCACTAGGACATGCTGAGGCAGTGTCCCACATGTACTGGCGGGGGCGGGGCGGGGGGGGGGGCGTTACGGGAGAAAAAGCAGAAAAAAAAAAAGGATACGATTCTGTTTTACAAAGTGAAGACAGGCAAATGTGGTACTATACAAGATTATAGCTGATAATTAGCTTAAGTTAATAAGGCCCTAGATACTCTCTTTTTTCCCCCAGTTTTAAGGAAAGATGCTTCAGAGTAAGGAAGTTTTTTGTGGAGAATCTATTTTAGGAATAAAATTCACATTGCCCCTTCATCTCAAGAAAAGTAATTTGAATATCCGACAGAAATGAATTTACTAGGAAGCATTATTACCTAAATCTATTTTGAGGCAAGGCTATGTTCTTCTTAATATATAAGTAAATTGAGAGGACACTTGCTTTTTGTCTTTGCTTTCTAAAATCAACAATTATTTAACATAAAAGGAAATCCTTTTCCCAACTGGTGCACACCAGAGGGTTGATGAAGTATCAACAAAAACAAATTTAATAGTTACAATACAAACAATATTTAGAATTAATTTCACATAGTTCCCACATTCTCTCTTCTCTTTTTATATCAACCCATCACTTTAAGATTTTAATGTAAATCCATATCTTTTGAAAACTTAATGAAAAATTCCAGTCCTGCAAATGTTTATTGAATGACTACTCCCTTTTCATGTTTATTCCTAGTTGAAGAGACAGCCCAAATACGTCAATTCTAATCAAGAGCTAGAATGAAGTTTAGAGGAAAAGAGAAAGAAAGCGGGAGGGAGAGAGAGAGAGGCAGAGAGTTGTGAGAATAATTGGGAGAGAGAACTAATATTTTGATGAAGGAAAGATCTAGGAAGACTTAGAGGTAATGTTTGTGCTAGACCTTGACAGATAGTTAGGACTCCAACAGATTGAACCAAAAGACAGAGGGTATTCCAGGCATGGTAAAGTGAATGGGAAAATCTGTTCAATACTTATATCTACACCACCAGGGTCTTAATCCTGCACCCCTCCAAGCCGTGCTTCACATTACTGTGAGAATGAGCTTTCAATGAGACAAAGAGCATCCAGCAATGCTCCCACACTGGTTCAAAGTACAATACAAATCCTTTAGTATAGCATGGAAAGGTTTATCATCAATTGGACTCAGTTTCTCTCTCCAGCCCCATCTCCCATTACTTGCTCTCTCCCTCCCCACCCCCACTTACCCCAACATACCAAAGTACTTGCAGTTTCCCAGAGACATCATGATCTGGCATAGGCTTCATCTTCTGTCTGGAATGACCTTTTGCTCATTATTTATGTCACTGATTTTTACTCATTTTTCAAAACAAGATCGAATAAAACTGCAAATGCTAGGAAGCTTTTAGTAAAGTTAAGATTAAAATCGCTCATCCACTAGCCTTACTTGGCTGCGCCCTGTGAGGACAAGGATAGTCCTCGACCTCAAGTAAGTTTTCTCTCTTTACATGTTACCCTAAGCACACTTCTTAGCTCCTATGACAACTGCAGTTGTCTGCTGCTTTGTTTCTCCCCTGGATCCTAGCTACTGGGTGGCCTGAATTTTGTTCCTAATACAAAATAGGACTTCATTTGTTTTAATTGTTGTTAAATTAGACTGAATTGAGCAAAGACGTGGAGATGAGAGAATGCAGATACTGTTTGGGGAATAAGAATTGACGTTGTGTGGCTGGGGTACAGAAGAGAAATAAAGAGCCTGTAGAATAGAAAATGGTTGGTGGAAATAATGGCCGGATATGGAGGGCTTCAAATGCCTTCAAAAGGAATTAGATATCTACTCTATTTTCACAGGCATTCTGGTAAATATTTTCAACAGATGAATGATTCAATTTGTGCTTTAAAATCTTAAAGGGAACATTCATATCAAATAAGAGTTTTATGCAGAGAACAATTCATACTGCATTTATTAACTAAAGTCATTTTATATTTTTGTTGTCAACAATAAAACATATATGCTACATGAAAGTCTCTTTAATTATGGTTGTTAAAGTTGCTTAGTAAAAGATGCTGCAAGTGAATTTCAAAAGAGTGTAGAATCTGTTAGAGTATATTATATTTATTAGTAACAGACAACCTCGACCATTTTTTAAAAAGGCAATTGTTAACAAAACACTTAACCTAAAATAGTATTCAATGAGCCTTGACAATTTTAACTACAAACAGAACTTTAATTAATGAATCAGTGAGTTGCAGTTTCTTGGGAACTGAACACTAGGCCACATTCTGTCCTTCTCTCTGAAATTTTGTGTATGTTTAATTGTATCTGTATGATTTCAACTATATGTGTTTTCCTTTCTGGTGGTCCTATTAGCATTTCTTATAATCATGGCCAATCAGTTTTAAAGCAAATAGCTTAGTACTCTTTTTATAGCATCTTTTGGTGATTCTATTCTATGGGATAAGCTATGGAGCTGGAGTAGATCTGTTTTATACATTTCACAGCAAGAAAATAGAATATAAGCACGTGAAAAATTCATCATTACTCTCCTTAGTCCTTCAAATAGCCACATCTTGAATTACTATTCTCAGAAAAAAGCAATTGGTCATCCTAGATATAATGATATGACTCTGGCGCGCCGACATGTATAGTATGTCAAAAGGGAAAAAATGAATCTCATTTCCTAGAGTCTGCAGATTGCTAGTGTAAAGGAAGGTTAACAGAAAACGAAAATGATTTAGAAGTAGTAATAGGTAGGACAGTCTAAAGGCATGAACCTGTGCTCCAGAGATTACTTCAAAATTGATTGAACTTATAACCACAACATAAAATGAATTTGTATTTAACATAGCAATAGTTCTATAAATTTACCTGCTATAGGCATATCAGAATTTGATTTCACCAAGTAAGTTATGCTGCTCACAGTGGCTTTCAGAGGTTGACTTCCAAGGAAATACAAAGACCAATTTTTCCAAGAGAGAAAAAAATGTAATTGAACCAGTTTTCAATTATTCATTCTTACACTTTTAATCAACAATAACAACAATATAGAAGGATGGAAATCCTGTCCTTACAGCAGAATCTGATCTCTCAGCAGCTCAATTCTTATTTTTGACTTTGCCGCAATGCAAAAATATAAATAAATAAATAACACTCGTAGAGAATTGCCTGACTATATGCAGTCCATCCTTATTTTTATATTATAGATGACACCCTTGGATCAACTCAAACTATTAAGAGTCATTCACATACCATTCTTTAGGCTTCTCATAGATTTTCTTTCCCTGAATTGCATTTTGGTGGAATACTATCAACCTGTATTGAGTGGAGATATGAGAAAATTCATATATGACGTACCACTGTACTTACTGTGGAGATAATATAGAAAGCACAGTCCCATATATTTCGGAGTATCATTTTATGAGGATTTCTGCTGGAAATTTCCCAGGCTTTTCCTGTGTATCTGGTTTCTATTTATCTCCTTGACTTAGAGAATAATATAACTAATCATGTTTTCCTTTATATTTTAATATAAGATTGCTAATAGGTCAATTTGATCTACCTATTTTAGGACTTACAGTGTATATTTTGGTGGTGAGTCCTACTGATGATGCACCCAAATCTCTTTTCTCTGAAGAACATCCACTCCCAGCTGCAGAGAGCTGTGGCTGCTTCCAACAGCGGCAGTAGTTTCTCCTAGAGATAGGTGCTCCTCGAGAATTCGGGGGAGCACTTTTTGGTTATTAAATAATAGGGAGACACTATACAAACTTAGTAGAAGGAAGTCAAGCAGGATAGATGTCCTGCAATGTGTACTAAGCATGGCTTGAGAATGTCCTACCAGCTGCTGACATAGGAAATAGCTAGTCTTTAAATAGCATTACCTCCAACATGACTTCATTTCACTTACCAAAACAGCAAATTTTGCATTGCTTAAACATAACTAAATCGCAATATTACGTAAATGGTGATAATTTATCATTTCTTCTGTTGAACTTTATGCTGAGCTGTCCATTTCAGACTATTAGATCGCCACGAACCACAAACTGTTCCGTATTTAAGTCATCAATATAATACACCTTTACCTGTCAGGGTTTCAAGCTGTCGCATAGATAGGGCTTTGGATTCACAAGCCGAGGGCAAGCACCTAATTATTTAATTAGGTCTTCTAATGTATTTTGCTTGAGAACTGATATATTAAAGTAAATGCATTTATTATTATAGATGCTTTCCCTTTCATATTATAATTATGGCACTAAATTAGATTTTAAATAATGTATGCAATGAGGTTATATTAACTACGAATTGCCTTTAAGCATAATGAAAGGGATATTTTCTTAATAAAACAGAAAGATTGGATTAGATACATTTGAGGAACATTGGTTTAAGGAAATCAAAAGCATAATATTAATATGTTTTAGAGAGAAATATGTGCATTTAAAAATATTTTATGTATTGGTGACATTTAGAAAAATTTGAAAGCCAAAAGAATTTATGAATAATAATATAATAAAGGGATATTTGGATAGAATAATGGTAGCTTAGCAATATTGCTAAATTTTTTAAAAGTGACCTTCTAAAAAATATCTGTAATACCAGCAAAAATGTCAGTAGCACCATTTATAGCCATAATGGAAATAAATATCAAAATATAATTTTTTAAAAAGATCTACATGACCTTTATGGAGAACATTAAAACCCCTTATAGAAAGACATTAAATAATACCCAAATAAATGGAAACAAATAAAATAATTTTTGTTAAAATAATAAATATTACAATGATAGGAAATCTCTACAAACTGATCTAAGATTCACTACAATGTCACTGAAAATCCCATCAGAGTTTTCCATTGTATATGACAAACATTCTAAAATCTACATTGACTGAGTGCCAAGAATGTAATCAGTGTGGACTTCACCCTACTGAATAAAAAAACTTCCATCTTAGACAATGGCTTTGTTACTGAAATAGAAAAACTTACATACACAATGGGATGGAGAACACAGGAAAGAAATTAGGTATATATGGAATCTTGATATAGGAAAGTTGTCATAGCAAATCGGTGAAGGAAAAGACGGACTTTCCAGTAAATGAAGGAAGGATAATTGGCTGTCCACATGAAAAAATTAAATAGAATTCTAAATTCATACCAATCACAAAAATCTATTCTAGGTTGATTAAGCATTTAAATACAAATCTAAATGATAAAACTTTAGAAGACCATACAGAATATGTTTATCACCATAAGATGAAATGTTTTTCAAAAAAGATATCACAATTACAATCTATGCAGAAACAGATAGCTAATTTCAACTATATTAAGGACTTCTTTTCATGAAAAACATCATAAAAAAGAATGAAAAGAGAACTCACAAACCACAAGAAGATACTACAGGCATAAGATTAATGCTGAGGGTATATAAAGAACTGCAACCATTATAAAATAAAATGGCAAACCAAAGAGTTTTTTTAAATGGGCAAAAGTCAAGAGTAGGCATTTAATTAAAAAAGACATCAAAGTGGCCCCAAATCATGTAAAGAGCAGTTACGAAAATGCAAATTAAAATCATAATGGGATACTATTTCACAATTATCAGATTGGCAAAAATGTAAAAGCTAGTCATTATGGAGTGTTTGCAAGGATACCTAAAAGCTGTCATTCTCCTCCACTGTCGGCAAGAGCGTAAACTTCAACAACAGCATTGGAAATTTTTGCATTACCTAAGAAATTTGAACATTTATACAGCCAAGCAATTTCATTCTCCAATTCATATCCCAAAGACACTCTTGAACATAAACACTAGGAGATAAATAATTAAAACTTTAAAAGCCTTTGTTTAAATTTATTATTTTGAAATAATGGCAAATAAAATGTCCATGAATATTAAGATGGATACATAAAATTTAGTATTTTCAGGTGACTGCCATAGAACAAAGACACATATTAAATAATGCTGTACACATCAACATAATAATGATGCAAAGAAGAAATCTTGGAAGAACACAAACAATATGATTCCATTCATGTTAAGTTCAATAACTGCAAGGTAAACAATTCATACATGTTAAAGCTATAAGGAAAGACAGGAGAGAGATAACACAAAAAAGTGACGATTGTAACATCAGGGGGTGAGTGAGGAAGAAGTTATTCAAGAAGAGTGGAGATGGAAGGATGTTAAGTTACTGGGAATTGTTTTTTTTAACATCAGTAGTTGATAACCTCAGTAGTGTGTTTTATTGTTATCAGTCCTACTGTATCCCCTTTGCCTATTCCCAGTTACTTACACACACATAAATGACCATATTAACTAGTTATTTCAACTTGGAGTCCCATCCATTATTTTTTTATCTATGTGCAAAATGTTGGGAAAAGCGTCTCATGCACACAGTCTCTTGGCTCTTACTTGGACACATACGAATGGGCCTTGGGCCTGGAGCACTTCCTTACCAAGAGAGAAAGATCCCACACATCTGTGGTGTGCTTATCAACTTGTGTGGGAATGTCTTCCCCTGTTTGAGCCTCAATAAATGCTCATCTGTATCTGCTTCCAGTGTGTGTGTCCTATGGCACCTGGCCAGCCGCACTGTTATATCTGTCCTCCATGGGGAATGGAGTGGATCCTTCCACTACAAGAGGGGTGCATATGGGCAAATTACCCTGCAATGTTTGCTGGGAGAGACCTGCTGGTCATGGGGGACCCACTCACACTACCAAAGCTGATCTTACTCTGTCTCTTCTCTAAGTAAAGCATTGGTCAGTTAGTGCTTGACTGCACTGTGTTTTCCTTAGTGACTCTGATAACAAGATGCAAGGGGCAGAAGTGTTTCGAGTCGTCCCCTGGGATTGATAACTGGTGCAAGGTTCCTTACTCCTTTCTAATTGATAACTGGTGCACCATACTCTGATCTACTTAAAACATCATAGAAATTTATGTATGTCATAACCAAATTAATGTATATATAATCTGTATATACAAAATATATTCAATATATATTAAATATATATATTGAACTTCATTATGTAACCCCAGAATGAACATTTGAAGTTTTTATTTCAAAAAGTTTCATTAATGACACCAAAAATCTCACATCAGCCGTCTTGTTCATCCCCAGAAATTTATGAATAGAATTATATGCATGGTAATTTTCATAGATCATATTCCATTTTTGATTTGGTTGTTTTTCCTAAACAATACAGAAATTGTTTTCTCTCGTTATTTTTACCTTTTCTGTATTACTTTCTCTGTTACTTAAAAGGACATGAATATTTATCTTGCTTTTTATTTTACCATTTGAGTCTTTTTATTCTAAACAAATCTTGAGTTAACATAAGTGGTGAATTCAAGCTTTTACTTCTGTTGGGGAACATCAGATGCAAATTTTCTGAGTCCTTACAATCCACTAAAATTTCATTTATCATAAATCAACTCATGAGTTCATAACTGTGAATCATCTTTCCTAAAATAAATGCCTGAGATTTTACTATGCAACATGTCCTGTATAATAATATTTCAGTGCATTATTTGAATGGCCACTTGAATTTGGCACCATATACATTATAGCCAATTTTTAGTGTTTTGAAATAAGTAAGATCATGATGCAATTAATGTTGCTTTTAATAGATATGTACAAACTTAACTAAAATATGACAAATGGAGGATTTTTCCCTACAAAGCTGTCACATTATTTTTGGAGAACATCTGCTTATTTACAAACCATGGTATGTATCTTGTTCTTGATGTGCATGCTAATGATGGTATTATAATATGCCACAGTGAACTTGTACAAGATCAATTATGGTTATGAGACTCTTAATCTAGTCTTCTTGGCTTAAGAATAGAAATCTAATATATTTTTTACCTGTTCTATATTTTCTAAAATAATGAAAATATGTAAACTTTAAATCGATAGGAAAATTTGTTTAGCTTGATAATATACTTCACCATTTAAAAGCTTGTTACAGTAACCCTAATATGATTTCACATGACAAACTGATTAGAGGGAGATATCAACTGGGAGGCAGCCTGACCTACTGAGCAGGTCAACATGGAAGCAGGTGAGAGGGAAAGTCAAAATGGCAACTTGTAATGTGAAATCCTGAAAATGAACCTAAAATATTAACTGTCCAAGTATAAGAGAATAAAAATGAATGTTAAATGAGCACAAGGGAAAAAGTAGTAGAAGGGAAAACATAAATGCAAGCATAAAGTTAAACAGAGAAAAGAAAATTAAAATAATGTGATCTCGGGTTTCATTAACACAGAGAAATACAGACTATAACAAGAGTTGATAGTTTACAATTTAATAGGAACACTGACAAACTGGACTGCTTGCAAAAAGAAAGATGAAGCAATATCAGAAGACTACTATGGGGCTCAGTGAAGAAACTGAGACTGTATGATCTGGACTCCAAAGAAATGAAGGGACATGAATGACAATTTCTAATATTGGAAGGCCACTCTTGTAGCTGAGTGCTGCTCTTAGTTTAAATGACTCCCCTGGGAAAGTTCAACAGAAGGAATTATTTTCTAACAAAACAAACTGTTCAAAAATGGAATGAATAAAGACATCTCCATCAATGGATGTCCAGCTTCTACCTGAACAAAACCATTGAGAAAAGAATTCAGGCGTTGAATAGGGAGTCAACAAAGTAAACTCTTAGCTTCTCTTCTGACTTTAGATCTGCTGCTTTACACCACAGATTGTTACAGATTTTAATTTACTTGCTCAATGTTTAAGCAAAAGCAAAAAGCATATGGAATCTAGACAATTAAGACTTTAAGGATTAAATTGATTTGACTACAACATGAGTTAATTGGAACCAAATGATTATACTTGAGGATTGTAAATATAAAGCTACAACAACTGGTCCTAAACAAAGAAACAAAAACCAGTCCTGAAGTGTGCAAATGTTCTAGACATACTCGGTTGGGTTGCTGATTCTTTTATTCCTAATCACTAGGTAATATTAATTATAATATATTCATTAGAAAAGATACAGCTTGTTGAGCTCTTTCAAATTCTATCAATGACAAAAAATCAGCTCTAGTCGTGGGGATAATCGGTATCAGTTTATGAGTGCTGCTGCAGCTACTACTGCTATTACTGCTAAGACCACTTCTGTTGCTGCTACGGCTACTACAACTATGACTATTGCTGCGACTATTTCTACTGGTACTACTATCGACACTAGGACTAAGAAGTTACATTTATTGAGTTGTTAAAATATAATATCCTAGGTGCTCCCCTTGGAATATTATACAAATAGAGTCATTTATCCGTTAAGCATCTCTAGGAAGTAGGTACTATTATTAGCTTCATTTTAAAGATAACTACACTGCAGAAAATTTAAGTTAAGCATCTTGCCCAAGGTCACACAGGTTGAAAGTGGCTGGACCCGCCTTTGAAATCAGGCAGCAATTTCAGATTCTTATGCTCTTAATAACCTATATGCTAGTCAAAGAAAAGATTCAAATGAATTTCAAATAATTAACATAAAAGTAATACTCATCTATAGCAGGAAGTTTTCTCTACATTCTCATTCTAATCATATCTTTACACTGTTCTTAGCAACTGTAAGCTCAATCTCTGTGGTAATTCTATTCATTTATCTTTCTCATGCCTTGCCGGTGTCCTTTATAGGATCGAATATTTTTATAATATTAGCAGTTGTGATAAAATACCAGCTGATTGGCTGAAAATGCTTGGAATTTGTCTTCCACTATGTTGCAATCTTCTTGCATATGAAAGGTTCCCCATCACAGAACCATAGTTTATGTCTGCTCACATAGTAGCTCTCCTTACCATAATATGAGCTTAATCTCATTTGAATACCAAAGTTGATAAGGACCTTCTTCCTTCTTTTATTACCATCAAGAAGAAATATCAATTATTTTAAAAATCAGTCATTGTTACCATATAATTAAGCAGGGAAAAATGTACTGGTTTCCATCAACATGTCACAATCTGAGAAGTTATATAATTTTCAAAGAAATTCTGATTGCGTGAATTAACCATAGTTCACCTGGTTCAATAATAACTCCTCTCTTTGTTCTCTTCGCATATCTGCCCCTAAGCCTTTGGAGAGATGGCAATATTTGTAGGAAGCTCTCCGGAAACAAATAAAGCAAGGAAAATCCTGTATTTCTATAAATATATTAACAAGTTGGGAAAAATCACCAAAATGAGTTATTCGATTTGTTAAACAAATTGGTAGAACATTCATTTCACTAAGGGAACAGAAAATAAAATTGACTTAATATTGATTCAGAAACAAGAGTTCATTATAAACAATCTAGTAATAGATGTACTCTAATTAGAATATAGGGGAAAAAAACCCTCCTCTGCCTACATATTGGACATACTGGTAAGGAAGCAAAAATCCCAATAAATGCTTGAATTGATGATACAATAGAAATATTCATATAAGCATATTAGTCTCTTCAATCAAGGTATGTTTGAGTTTCTCAATAAGCATTCATGAAATGCATATAAAATCTTTGTTAGCTCTTTCTAGAAAAAGTTAAGAAAAGGGAAGTCATGTAATAGTCTAAAGATAAATATATAAATAGTTAACACGCTTAGTTAAAGAAAGGAAAACTTTTTTAAACAAAAGTCCATGCTGCCACTGAATGTATGTCCTTCATTAGAGTACACACATATATATTCTTATGAGGGGCTGTTATCATCTTCATTTTACAAATGACGAACTGAGGCAGAGAGAGGTTAAGAAATTTATCCAAGATTGACTTCAAAGTCTGGAATGTGAATAAATGCCCTAAGTAGATGATTTCACAGTTTTTTCCTTAAACTTTTTCTGCAGAGAAGCAAACACTTCTATTCCAAGAGTGATCTTATGACTTAGGTCTTACCAATGGATTTGTCAGTATCGTTATTGAAAAAAAATCAATGGTTTAGAAATGGGCATATGTTTCTTTTTTTTTTTTTTGAGGAAGATTAGCCCTGAGCTAAAATCTGCTGGCAATCCTCCTCTTTTTGTTGAGGAAGACTGGCCCTGAGCTAACATCCGTGCCCATGTTCCTCTGCTTTATATGTGGGATGCCTACCACAGCATGGCTTGCCAAGTGGTGCCATGTCCGCACCCGGGTTCCAAACCGAAGAACCCCAGGCTGCCAAAGCAGAACGTGTGCACTTAACCTCTGCGCCACCAGGCTGGCCCCAAGGGGATGCCTCAAACCAGATATGAAGATACATTCCCTGAATACATCCAGTCCGAACAAATGAAAACCCAGACATCTTTCATTCATCTGAATGGTTTATTTTTCTTACAACAACTGAGATAGATTTCTTTTACTATAAATATAAATATATTGGATAATTAATTTGTTTGGGATACAAAATAAATAAAGCATCCAATGGCTGACATGACACTGAAATTCTCATCTTGATTCTTTCTGTAAAGAAAATACTATTCTTTACGTGTTTTAAAAATTGAGATTTTATAAAAGAGTTTATATAAGAAATGTGAACAACCCTTAAAATGTTTGAAAACCATGGTTTTGAATAATCTTTCACACTCTTAAGATTCTGAATTTCCTTTCTTGAAAAAAACTAAAAGATCAAAATATGTGTGCTGATTATCAGAAATACTTTTTTCACACTGCAAAAAGAGAAAAGGTAAATAGTAATTGTTCAGTCCTGATTCTGTGTCAGACATTTTTATAGGTCCTTTGTATAAATTAACTTGCATTTTCTATTATTAATTAACATCCCTCTTTCCACTGGATATGTTGAATTTTCTTCCAACAGCATGAAAGTTATGCATTCTAAGTTTTTATTTGTCTCTCTGTTTTTCAATCCCTGCCTTATTAGACCAGATTACACTCTATGTGGCACTTTTTGTCATATATCCCTTAAAAAGAATAACAGACTCCTGAAGAATGTTTACACTACCTAAAATCAAGAACGAATTTTCATTAAAGGTATATTTGAAATCACTGAAGAAAATATTGGAAACTTTATATAAAAATGTGCAAACATCATGTGTAAGCAATCTTACTTAGGGAGATGAAGCTCAAATGAATAATATGAACTATATGAAAAGATGCTCAAGGTCTCCAGTAGTCAGGAAAATGTTAATCTAAACAAGAGATACATAGTACCCATCATATGGTAAATGTGCAAAGAGGGAAGCCTCGCTATGTGTAGGTGAGGTACAGATAGACGAGAACTTTCCTGCTCTACTGCTTAAGAATGTAAACTTGGAAAGTCAGTACATAAAACTTTCTGATATATGAAGTGAAATTAATTATGTGCATGCCTTAAATCCAGCTATTTTACCAAGAAAAAATTCTATGCCAATTTGCAAGGGAACAAAATGTATGTAAGATTCACTGCAACTGTGTTTAGTTTAGAGGAAGGTGAGGACAATTGATGTGTTCATGACCAGGGGGCTGAATAATTAAAATACGATCGTGGTTACTATGGAACCCCATGCATCAGAAAGAAGCAATGGACTAGATATAAACATAATACGATGGACATAAATGAAAACATCACTGAATGAAAATCACAGGAGAAAACAGTGAGATTTGCAGCATTATGTCAATTTTTTGAATTGAACACACACAAACACAACAATCAGATTCAGAACAGGACACACTAGGGAATGTTTGTGTCCCTTCATAATTTATGCAGTGGAGCCCTAATTCCCAAAGTGATAGTATTTTGAGGTGAACCTTTGGGGGGGCGAGCAGGTCATGGTATCATATATCCCTTTTTAATGGAACCTATATTGTACTTTCAATTATACACTTGTTTGTATGAAACTTTAATTATGATCTATGCCACCATTAAAATCTAACCTCCACGAAGACAGGAATGGTGTCTATTTTTTGCTTATTTTCTCCCTGTACTTGGCTCACAGTAGATATTGACTGGGAATGATAGAAATATTCAACTACCTAAATAAAAAATAAAAGCACTTAGTTTAATATAACTAATATTAACTTGGCCTAAAATAGATACATTAATAAGCATGTAGATTTTACATATTTGCAGAATTTTATTTAGAAAAAATTGAAATTTTTACCTAAATATATACCATACTAATATGCATTTTATTCATTTTATTATTTTTCCTTATTCTTTCAAAACATGTATCCAGGATATGTGTCTCTAATGCTGGGTGGGATTTTTGTTGTGGGGCATAAAACAGGAGTTATTAGCTGACAACATGTATTTCTGGCTATTGTTTTCCAGAATCTTGAAGGTTTTATACAATGAGACAAGGGTTGTGAAAGAAAAAGGAGCAGGAGAGAAACAGACAGATAGAAAGATACAAAGAGCTGTTCAATGGAGGCAGAGAGGGTGAATTTGATTTCACAAAGAAGGGGAGGAAGGCGGAGGCGGGCAGGTACTCTGAGTAGCCAGAATCAACTTGTGAGTCTATGCTTCTCTCTCAAAAGTCAAAGAAAGAAGGCAAGACGTCAAGGATTCATAAAACTCTTACAGAAGCTAATTCTAAGTACAGGGCTTCCAGACTAAACAAAACTTCTGCCATCAGATTCAAAAGACTGCTTGGCATTTCCAAACAGGATATCATCAGCCACCATAATGAACTGAATACCTAAACCCTTCTTCCATTTTCCTTAATTAAGAGCATAGAGTATCAATAAAAAGAAGGGTGATGCTTGTCAAAAAGTCGTCGTTGGATCACAGAACCACTCAGTTTTGTCAAATGGAGACTTCTGGGAATCAAACCAGACCAACTAACACAGAATCTTTGGGAATGTAGCTCTAAATGATGTCGTTTTTAAAAAACCTCATTGAAGCAACTGAAATTTAAGAATTATTGAGAGAAAGACAGGTTGGGCAGTCATAAGGGAGAGAGGCAGGGACTGTGACAACATGAGCAGCTTCAGAGAGCTGTTCAGATTCAGACCAAATTCAGGCCTCAACCAACACTCACATCAAAAGTCGAGTGCTGAAAACTTGGGAAAATGAGAAGCAGCAAGCCTAGAACAAGTCACAGCAGGAGACAGGAGATGGTCAGAATGCCAGACCAGAATAAGAAACTTGGTGGAAATAACTACCACGGACAAGGCAAGGGAGCTCTTCAAAAGACTGCTGTGAATCTCAGAAACCAATTCATCCTCATGAAATGGACAAAGTCATGGAAGAAGAAGGATCAGACAACAGCAACAATGAGAGAGATTTTCCAGTAACTGCTGATTCAAACTGCTTGCTCTCTTCTCGACTTTTCTGTTGTGGTAGGAACTCCTCCCAGTGCTTGGTCAGCCTGTGCAAATAAATGGAGCGTGTGACTGCAGTCAGATATGATTTTGCAAAAAAAGAAGTCTGGCTCTCAGCTAAAGTCCAGGCTTTTCAAAATAAGGAATTTTGGTGAAGAATGTTCTAGTTTATTTAATTATATTTAAGGTTTTTTTCCCCCCAAAACATTAACCACAGCTTGCCAGAGATAGTACACAGTTAATAAAAACCTGAAAAGTAACTACAAATGACTTCACTACATGAGGAAGAAAAGTTAAAGGTCGCAGCATGCTACTGTTGAGAAATAAAGACAGGGCAGTAAGTGCTGTTTAAATGTTCATTTTCCACTCATGTGATGAGAGTTTTTTTCTTTACTCAAGACATACTAATTTTAGAAGATTGTTCATTCAGTTACTCTTCTTCACCTTAACAAGAGAAAGCTGCTACATTTGACATGAGCTTTGGTTTATAGCCATAAACTGAAATAAAACACAAAAATGCAAACATAAGACACACAGAAGCAATTTATTCATCCTGTCTTTCAGTTGACAGCCAGCTTCAAATTTCTAGTACTACATTGTAGCACAAGATAAGGAGAAGTCATTCAAAAGTAAAGGAAGAATAAAAATTTTGGCAAAAAACAGTGGTCAGAAACTATAATCTCTATGAACCAGTGCCCAAGAAAATTCCAAAGTGGATCATTTGCTTGTTCTTAAATTATTATTTTTGCTCACTTATTCGATTCTTCTTATTTTAAACTCACATTATCTCACATCCATTCATCTTATCTGGTTTTATATTTGTTTCATCAGTTTCAATTTAAAGATTGACTCTCCCAAAATCAGTGGAAAGCCTTCAACTAAAACATGCACCTTAGGTATGGTAGAGCCCAGATTGCTCTGATGGGGAATCGGAGGTGGAATAAAACACAGACTTTGCTGTTTAACATACAGGATATCACAGTGGTCCCTTTTTCTGCTTTGACTATTTAGTCAGCCTAGTTGACATCCCTGGAGAAAGTCAGCAAAATTAGTTTTCAGAGGTTGGCAAGAGTTTCTCAGGGAACATTCTAGGTATCCCATTTTTCAAGAGCGATTACAGTTTAATATGCTCACTCTGAATATCTTTTCTTATTACCTAATTGGTCGAAGTTACTAAAAACTCTCAGCGAGTTGAGTTTCAGTTCACACCTTGTAAAAAAAAGGCTAAAATATGCACACTGAAGACTTTTGCAACAGAACAAGCAGTGTTGCTCTTTAGAGTGACTCATTATAACGCAAAAAGTAGAGCCCTCAGCTAGACTCTGAGATTTCACACTCACCTCCGTGGAACAGGTGAAGTGCAACATTTAACATCAATCTTTAGTTTTCAGTTAATACAGCTCATTATGGACCAGATGGCTTGACTGTTCTGCCATTTCCTGCATAATTTTTTACAAGACTAGAAATGTACCACTTCTTTGAAAAGTAAAATGTCATAATAGTAAGGTGAGTATAGTTTCAAAGTGAGATGCTAAGAGGAATTTTAGATTTATTTAAAAACAGTTTCTAAAATACAGGTAAAAATTTCAGTAGTGAAGTGTTCTAAGGAGACAGTTAAACACCCAACTGTAATTCCCTTATATCTATCATTATAATTACTTCGATTACAGGACTCTGAGTAATTTTCCTGCATTTCAATCGCAGATATAGGAAAGAGGTATTTAATACATGAGTTGCTCAGATCAACTCTCCAAAGTCTATGAATAGGGATGTACTGGCTATTTCTCTATCCTCTCAACATAATTAATTGAAGGATTTAGTCCAATAAAGAGCTTCTCAGCTACGATGCCTATGTGATAAGAAGCAATAATTTTCAATTATTTAAAAAAAGAGCTTATATTCGAGCATTACAAAGATATAGCTTTAAGGATGATTACAGAATATGAAACATGACACTCTGTAAATGTCCAAAGATTTCACGTAACTGAGCTTCCATCTGTATATTAGGAGTAAAGAACCCAAATTGCACTACACTTAGCTTCACGTCTCTTCTATCTCTCCTGCAGGCGCCATCTGTGGAGCAGCTCTAGTTGGTAGTAAACTTCTTGTACCCGAGCTTCTTGTGCATTTATACTCCAGCATTACATAAGTACACGCTGAAATCTGCTTGACCATAGGTTTTACAGTTTGATTCTCTTGATGTGATGGCTTTAATTTCTACCATTCCCATTGAAATAAGAGAATAATTAGAAATTCGAATATATCTAATGGAAAAATAAGATAGCCTTGAAGATCAACAGTGGGTCGAGCATTTGGTCCTTTATAACAGTTTGATCAAAAGACCTTTGATGATGAAATTTTAAGCATTTCTCTGAAGCCTTTAGCTCAGGCTGTTGACTTAGCAAGTGTAACTTATTTCAGTGAAAACATCAAAACATTTACTGAGAAACCAGAGAGTCACTCTTTTATCCAAACCCAGAATGTCAAACAAAATTGCTGTCACAGCAATAGAGTACGGAGGGAGAGACACAGCATGGTGAGTGGTTGTGTCGTTTAAAGGGAAAAAAGCTACGATCACGAGTTTTAGTCTGTTCTGCTTTTTCTTATTTTTAACCATTTTTAGTTGATTGATGTACAAAGTACAGTGATATCATTCTACAAAAAGTACAGTTAAGAACTGACATGAAGTTTTCTTGACCTAAATCAGTTACAACTACTTAGAGCATTCATTGAGATTTACTTCTTACTCCTTATGCCAGACTTAGAAATTATGTCTAACCCTTACTAAAGACTTAGTAAATATTTATTAAATAGCTGCTTGAGTGAGTTTTTATAACAACTCTGCATACCATTTTAATCCTTGTAATATTCTCTCCTCCAAATATTTAGAATCCTCAAGCTTCTAAATCTTACCCCAAAATTGACACAAAAACAAAGACTTTTCTCCAGGGAAGTTTCTGCCTTACTTTAGGGGTTTTGTTTTGTTTTGTTTTTTTTTTTTTGCTACCTATGCATCTTTCCTCCAGGTAAATATATTCCCCAGAGGTCATTTTTTCTCCCAGAATTACTATTTCCTAATGCCCTACAACAATGGCTTAATATATTTCCCCTCCAAAGGCTTTAACTCCAAGCATTTAATACGGGGTTCCCAGATTCTCAAAGCATAAATTCACAGATTCCGCTTATAATGGTCAATTTCATTTTGGAAGAAAGAGAGGGAAGCAATGGATTTTCCTCATGATGTTCAAGGCACACAGTCACAGGCATATTAAAATTTGGGAGCACATAATCCTTAGCATAAACAAACTGAAAATAATTGACATTCATCAATTCATCAATTGAACTTATTTATTTTGCAGAATAATTCTTTTAATCAATTGAACATCAATCACTATATTACATAATCTGTTTCTATTGTGCTATTATTAGTTACAGATGCTGTTTTCACATAAAAATAATATTTTTATGAAGATCGTTGTAAGCTAAGATGAAATCAATGAGAACTTGTGTGTATGTGGGGGGGTGTATCCCTGTGTCCTTTGGATCCTTTGTGCCCCAGGTCAGATGTTTGGCACAGATGGTCCCATATGGAAAGGACAGTGGGAATTATCCAGGGAGGGTAGGGGAGGCGAAGGCCAGCTCTGACCTGGTTCACAAATTGCACCTTGAGAAATAATTGAATTATGGTTTCCTAACATCCAATTTTTCATGAAAGAACAAGGTAGCTGGGTGATTCTAGGATTTAAGAGGCTTGGGGTGGGGAAAGCATCTTATTTTAAAGAATAAGAGAAAATATTTTTCGCTGTTGTTTACACATAATAGAAGGTGAAAATGAATGAGAGGGAGGCAGCCAGAATGGCAAAATACAAGATAAGATATATTCAGTCCTTACTCCTTCCCCCTCAAGATGAAATTTAATCAGCACTGAAGTGAACGAAATGTTACTGGGTAGAGAGATAAGAGTTGCCCACACAAGAACTCGGAGTGGGTATGGTGCTAAGGAAGGCACTGCAGACATTTTTGCCTAAAAATGTTCCTCCCTTCCAAGATACCAAGGCAATGATTATCTTCTTCTTATGAGGCTCATGGTTTCTCAGCAGCATGTCTTGTTCTACGACAGTGAGTGTGAATGATTTGGAAGAAGGACCCATCCTGAGTTTTTGCTTGAAAAAGGATGGGAGAGGGGATAGGTGTATTAATAAAGTTCTATATGCTCCAAAGTATAACATTATCACAGTTAGAACAGTGTGCTATGACAGTAGCACACATCCGCAGGACTATAAAGGTGTAACTCTTCAAAAATATGCACTGGGAGTAAAGATTCTTTGTGTTAAAAAGAAGGAAAAAGCAGGAAAAAAACCAAAAAATTTATTTAAGAGAAACAAATATATATGTTGAGATAGCGGAAGACTTTCTAAGCATGACACAAAATGTAAAAATATTAAAAATATTAAAACAGAACACTGTAATTTTTCATGGAGGGAAAAATAAAAGGTAGTTGAAGAGTGGAGGGGGGAACATTTCTGCCTATAAAGTGTTAATATCCTTTAATATGGAAAAAAATTTCAGCATCAAATCAGTACTAATTAAAAGACCCCAATTAAAAAAAAAAAACACGTAAAAAAACCAAAAAGGACATATATTCAGGGGTCAGCCCGGTGGCGTAGTGGCTAAGTTTGGCACTTAGCTTGAGCAGCCCAGGTTCAGATCTTGGGTGTGTACCTACATCACTTATCAGCCATGCTGTGGCAGTGACCCACATACAAAGTGGAGGAAGATTGGCACAAATGTTAGCTCAGGGCTAATCTTCCTCAACAAAAAAAGAGGAAGATTGGCAGCAGATGTTAACTCAGGGTCCATCTTCCTCAGCAAAAGAAAAAAAAAGGACATGTATCCAATTTGCCAGAATAACACAGTAAAGGTATTTAAAAATTGGATACACCTTGTTAGTCATCAAAAATGCATATTTAAAATACAGAGACTATTTCACCCATGAGAGTAGATTTTTATTAAGTGGTAACAACCAGTTTTTGACCATGGATTCTAGGTTATATTTCATCTTATATCCTGCTCATTAGTATTGGTAGAAACTTTCTGAAAGAAATTTTGGAAGTGAGTTTCAAAAGCTTAAAAAGTTCACATCTAAAAATCTTAAGGAAATAATTAGAGATATGTAGAAAGATTTAGCTGCAAAGTTATACATTTTGTTATTACATAAAATTGGAAATGATATGCTTAAATATGAATATCCCTTTTTACAAGTAAAATTCAAGTATTGGGGACCAGTCCTGTGGCCAAGTGGTCAAAGTTTTGCAGGCTCTGCTTTGGCGGCCCCAGTTCATGGGTTCAGATCCTGGGCATGGACCTACTCCACTGTCAGCCATGCTGTGGCGGTGACCCACATACAAAATAGAGGAGGATTGGCACACATGTCAGCTCAGGGCAAATCTTCCTCACCGAAAACAAAACAAAACAACACAAAAAAGTTCAATTATTACTAGAGGACTTATCTTAGTAATTCATGTTTACTGAACTATACCAGTTCAACCACATACACCTAATAAGTTTTGAAGATGGTAGAATTAGATGAATTATACTTAAAAGAACAGTATGTGTACAGCAAACTATTGAGTTAGGATCATTGCTCTACCAATAACTAGATTTGTGACTAATGGAATAATCATCCATTAAAAAATACCTTAGAGGCTTGTTAAAAGAATTAAATGCTATAACTACTGGAAAGTGCTTGGAAATGTGCTCAGTACCTGCAATGGACTAAATGTTTATGTCCCCCTCAACTTCCTAGGTTGGAATCCTAACCCCCAAGGTGATGGTATTAGGAGGTGAGGCTTTCGAGAGGTAATTAGGTGATGAGGACTCTGCTCTCATGAGTAGGATTAGTGCCCTTATAAAAGAGACCCAAAGAGCTCCCTCTCCGCTTCTGCCAGATAAGGTTACAGCGAGAAGAGAGAGGGCTGTCTATGAGGAAGTGGGTTCTCATCAGACACAAAATCTGCCAGTACCTTGATCTTGGACTTCCCAGCCTCCAGAACTGTGAGAAATAAGTTTGTCTTGTTTATAAGTCACCGAGTCTATAGTATTTTCTTATAGCAGGCCAAATGGACTAAGATAGTACCTAAGAACTAAAATAAAAATAATAATAGTGATACTATTATTGTTATTTTTAAAAAGTGATATTATAGTCGTCATCATTATGTTTATCAGACCAGAAGTAAAACTCTTTAACAAAACCTTAAAAGAAAATATCATATTGAAAGCCAAACAAATTTTCTTTATACTACGCTTACTAGGAAACCAGTGATATGTTTCAATGGAATATTTTACCTAAGAAATGAAAATTTGTACTCTGGTGGCCCTTATAAAACCATATACAACTTTATGTTAATTTATTAAATGTTTTTTAAGTGATGAGATTGAATTCTTCTACTTATGATTATGTTGTTTTCTGTGCAGTAGAATATTAACAATATACCTCCTATTTATACTTTAATAATCAGGAAAACATGACTTGAGTAAGATATTCCCCTATGTTCACTTATCCCTAAAAATGCCTTCCATATTTTATTCATTTTGTAGCTGCTGAATTAATAGAAGCACATTTATCTTGAAAACATTGTCAATCAATCAATCCATCCACCAACAGGTATCATGCTCTGACTTTATAACCACTCAAGAAGCACTGGAAATAGTTATTTTCTACAGAAAATCATGGCATGTTTTTTTAAAAGGCCAAATGTGTGTGCCCCAGAAGTTCCTTTATATCTGCATCTAATTTACTGAGGTGTTGACAATGGGTTAAGTGAAATTGGTCCTGATAAAGGATTATATGAGGAAGACAAGGAGAGACCATATAATAAATTTTTCTAGAGATTTATCAGATCACTCTCCTTCACTTTTCCCCCACTGACTGATTAATCTATCTGCATGTATTTCTTCTCCAAAAATACTATCACTTTAAAATAGTCTTTTAATTACAAAAATGCTTGTTAAATTGAACTCTAAATTCTCTAAGATGTCTTTTCCGACAATGGAAGATTATATGCATTTTAAATAAATCCAGAATAAAATAATGTACATTTTGGGAATATTGTACATGTAACTCACTATTACATGCAACTCATTATTAAAAAAGAAACATAAATAAATTTCATATGGTGTTAAGAGGAATAAAATAATAAAGTAAGGTACTGTGACCCAGAACCTGGCACACACAGAAAAATATCAAATGTTGGTGAATTCATTATTGCTATAATTCCACTTATGAAGAATGAAAAATGTAACTATGTGAAAATGAATAAAGTTGCATTAGTAATAAATTAGGCTTTTATAATTTTTCCTTAAAAGTGATATATTATAAGTAATGTATGGAATTTATAGCAAAAAGTACAATTAAACACCCATTTTGATCCAGAAATCCAGGACTATTTGAGGTATAGTTCCTTTTATAAATTCTAATTCTTCCCTCATAAAACAATACAACTCGTATTCTCACTAGTTATCTTTCACTTTTAAAAAGTGCCTGGCTAGAAAGAAAAAGAAATGTTGATAATTTAGATTTAAACTGATAAATCTAATGTATACTTCCCATTTGGTAAGAGTTTTTGTCATTATTATATGGTAATTCTGCCATAACACTGATTGTAAATATCCAAATGTGTTTAAAATTTACCATGAAACATGTGGCCCAATTTAGAAAATCTATTACCCTTCTAACACACTTTCTCCGAAGTGGAAGGAAAGCTTTTCATAAGTTAAATATATTTTAGGTAGTGTTCCAATGTGATTGCATAATAAATTTACAGCAATGAAGCAAATGCTTCTACATAAAAAATATCCACATTTAGGACTAAACCAGATGCCTTTTGTGTGGATGTCTAATGATACTTGAATCAAGAATATTTATAGATCTGAAAGAGAAATCATAATACAGCAGCAGACAAAGCACTTAAAAATTGTACTGATTTTTCTGAGCAAACCAGAACGTTTAAATTTAGCCTTTCATAATCCAAATGGGAACAATCTCTTAATGACTAACATACAACAATGTAAATAACGACCTTGCCTGCTTTGGTTGCCATGACATATTTAAATTGGATGATTAAAACAATACTGGCTGCACATTTGCTTGGCTTAGCTATAGTGCAATCAATACAGAATTAATAAAATTGTACTGAGTTTATGACAGATACAAAACATTGTATCAAATCATGTCATTAAAATGAAAACATTTTAAAAGGTTTTTAGTCTGACTGCAATTTTTGTTGAACTAAATTTTAGCCAAAATTCTATTTTGTTGACATATAAAATCACCATGTGGTGGACTAAGAAGGCCACAAGTTCTTTGGCACTCTATTGAGAGCTGGGGTCTGTATCCACTCCCTTGCATTTGGGCTGGTCTAAGACATTTGACTAACAGTGTAGGATGGAAATGACAATGTGCAGATCTGGGACTACCCTTGAGGTGAATGGCAATTCCCACCTTGGCCTTTTGGATACTAAGCAGGCCTTTTGGTTAACAGGGGAGCACAGCTTTCCTGCCATCTCCATCAAGTTACCATGAAGGAGAGTGAAGCCGTCTGGCCCCTCAACCCTATCCTGTCCACCCAGCTGCCAACTGAATACCACATGACTCTAGCTGACGTCACATGGACTAGAACAAGGATTACCCAGCCAAGCCCTGCCTGAATTCCTCACTCAGAAAACTGTGAGATATAATAAAATGGTTGTTGTTTTTAGCCACTACGTTTTGCGATAGTTTATTACACAGCAATAACTAATCAGAAAACATAGGTTGTTAGAACTAAGATATTATACAACGACAGCAAGAGTGTTATAATACTGGCCCTTAGCTATCCTTTTTGCAGTGTAAGTATGTACCTATATTTTGAAAAGAAGTCTGTAAAAATGTGAAATGTTTCCAGAACCATGAAAAGTTTTCTATGCTTTGTCTAAAAAAAGTGTCATCTAAAGAATCTGACCTAAAGAAATAATTCAAAATAGACAAAAAATATAAAATATAAATATCTTACTTATTAAGTGGAAACCTGTAACTATAGCAGTTAAAATGAGGTTATAATTAAATAAATTATGGTATATCAATGAGACTAGTATTATGTATTAAGTAAAATAATAATTTTGAAGACTATAGTTTTATGGAAAATATTTATGCATATATGGTATGGTGGAAAAAGCAGACGATACACTTGTGTCTATTCTTTTAATGTGAAAGTTACAACACACTAGAAGGGAGCATGGACAAATGAAAACAATATACATATAAATTTTGGAGAATTTTAAACTTTAATATTTTGTTTATGACTTGTATAGTAGTTTTGTATATTTATTTATTTATTTGTTTTATTGAGTTAATGATAGGTTACAATCTTGTGAAATTTCAGTTGTACATTATTGTTTGTCAGTCGTGTTGTAGGTGCACCACTTCACCCTTTGTGCCCACCACCCACCCCAACTTTCCCCTCGTAGCCACTAATCTGTTCCCTTTGTCTACAATTTTAAATTCCTCATATGAGTGGAGTCATACAGAGATTGCCCTTCTCTAACTGGTTTATTTCACTTAACATGCTTCCCCCAAGGTCCATCCATGTTGTTGCAAATGAGACGATATTGTTCTGTTTTATAGCTGAGTAGTATTCCATTATATATATATATATATATGTATATATATATATGTATATACCACATCTTCTTTATCCAATCATCTGTTGATGGGCACTTGGGTTGCTTCCACATCCTGGCCATTGTAAATAATGCTGCAATGAACATTGGGGTGCATAGGACTTTTAGAATTGCTGACTTCAAGCTCTTTGGATAGATACCCAGTAGTGGAATGGTTGGATCGTATGGTAGTTCTGTTTTTAATTTGTTGAGGAATCTCCCTACTGTTTTCCATATAGCTGCACCAGTTTGCATTCCCACCAGCAGTGTATGAGGGTTCCTTTTTCTCCACAACCTCTCGAACATTTGTAACTATTAGTTTTAGATATTTTTGTCATTCTAATGGGTGTAAGGTGATATCTTAGTGTAGTTTTGATTTGCATTTCCCTGATGATCAGTGATGATGAACATCTTTTCAGGTGCCTATTGGCCACCCGTATATCTTCTTGGAGAAATGTTTGTTCATGTCTCCAGCCCATTTTTTGATCGGATTGTTTGATTTTTTGTTGTTGAACTGTGTGAGTTCTTTATATATTATGGATATTAAGCCTTTGTCAGATATATAACTTGCAAATATTTTTTCCCAGTTTGTGGGTTGTTTTTTTTGTTTCAATCCTGTTTTCATTTGCCTTGAAGAAGCTCTTTAGTCTGGTGAAGTCCCATTTGTTTATTCTTTCTATTGTTTCCCTTCTCTGAGAAGACATGCTGTCCAAAAAGATCCTTTTAATACTGATGTCAAAGAGTGTACTGCCTACGTTTTCTTCTAGAAGCCTTATGGTTTCAGGTCTCATTTTTATGTCTTTGATCCATTTTGAGTTTATTTTGGTGAATGGTGAAAAAGAATGGTCAATTTTCATTCTTTTACATATGGCTTTCCGGTTTTCCCAGAGCCATTTGTTGAAAACCCTTTCTTTTCTCCATTGTATACCCTCAGCTCCTTTGTCGAAGATTAGCTGTCCATAGATGTGTGGTTTAATTTCTGGGCTTTCAATTCTGTTCCATTGATCTGAGCACCTGTTTTTGTACCAGTGCCATGCAGTTTTGATTACTGTAGCTTTGTAGTATGTTTTGAAGTGAGGGATAGTGATGCCTCCCATTTTGTTCTTTTTTCTCAGGATTGCTTTAGCAATTCAGGGTCTTTTGTTGGCCCATATGAATTTTAGGATTCTTTGTTCTAATTCTGTAAAGAATGTCATTGGGATTCTAATTGTGATAGCGTTGAATCTGTAGATTGCTTAAAGTAGAATGGACATTTTAACTATGTTTATTCTTCCAATCCAGGTACAGGGAATGTCTTTCCATCTCCTTATGTCGTCATCCAATTCTCTCAGAAAGGCCTTGTAATTTTCATTGTATAGGTCTTTCACTTCCTTAGTTAAATTCACCCCGAGGTATTTTATTCTTTTTGTAGCGATTGTGAATGGTATTGTGTTCTTGAGTTCTTTTTCTGTTAGCTCGTTATTAGAATATAGAAATGCTACAGATTTATGCAAATTGATTTTACACCCTCCAACTTTACTGTAGTTTTTGATTACTTCTAAGAGTTTTCCAATGGATTCTTTGGGGTTTTCTATATATAAGATCATGTCATCTGCAAACAGCAAGAGTTTCACTTCTTCCCTCCCTATTTGGATTCCTTTTATTCCTTTTTCTTGCCTGATTGCTCTGGCCAGGACCTCCAGTACTGTGTTAAATAAGAGTGGTGATAGAGGACATCCTTGTCTCGTTCCTGTTTTCAGGGGGATGGTGCTCAGTTTTTGCCCATTGAGTATGATGTTGGCTGTGGGTTTGTTATATATGGCCTTTATTATGTTGAGGCGGTTCCCTTCTATGTCCATTTTGTTCAGAGTTTTTATCATAAATGGCTGTTGGATCTTGTCAAATGCTTTCTCTGCATCTGCTGAGGTGATCATGTAGTTTTTATTCCTCAGTTTGTTGATGTGGTGTATCACATTGTTTGATTTGCAGATGTTGAACCATCCCTGTGTCCCTGATATGAATCCCACTTGATCATGATGTATGATCCTTTTGATGAATTGCTGAATTCTGGTGGCCAAAATTTTGTTTAGAATTTTTGCATCTATGTTCATCAGCGATATTGGCCTGTAGTTCTCTTTTTTTGTGGTGTCCTTGTCAGGCTTTGGTATCAGCGTGATGTTGGCCTCGTAGAATGTGTTAGGAAGTGTTCCATCCTCCCTAATTTTTTGGAATAGCTTGAAAAGGATAGGTATTAAATCCTCTCTGAAAGTTTGGTAGAATTCCCCAGGGAAGCCATCTGGTCTTGGGGTTTTATGCTTTGGGATGTTTTTGATTGCTGTTTCAATCTCTTTCCTTGTGATTGGTCTGTTCAAATTGTCTGCTTCTTCTTGAGTGAGCTTTGGGAGATTGTAGCAGTCCAAGAATTTATCCATTTCCTCTAGGTTATCCATTTTGTTGGCATATAATTTTTCACAGTATTCTCTTATAATCCGTCGTACTTCTGCGGAGTCTGTTGTTATTTCTCCTCTTTCATTTCTGATTTTGTTTATTTGAGTTTTCTCCCTTTTTTTCTTTGTAAGTCTGGATAGGGCTTTGTCAATTTTATTTCTCTTCTCAAAGAAACAGCTCTTTGTTTCATTGATCCTTTCTACCACCTTTTTCGTTTCAATAGTATTTATTTCTGCTCTGCTTTTTATTATTTCTCTCCTTCTGCTGACTTTGGGCTTTGTTTGTTCTTCTTTCTCTAATTCAGTTAGGTGTTGTTTAAGATTGCTTACTTGGGATTTTTCTTGTTTGTTAAGATGTATCTGTATTGTGATGAATTTTCCTCTTAATACAGCTTTTGCTGTATCCCATATGAGTTGGTATGGCATGTTATCATTTTCATTTGTCTCCAGGTATTTTTTGATTTATTCTTTAATTTCTTCAATGATCTATTGCTTGTTCAGTAGCATATTGTTTAGTCTCCACATCCTTGTGCCTTTCTCAACTTTTTTCTTGTAGTTGATTTCTAGCCTTATAGCATTATGATCAGAGAAGATGCTTGTTATTATTTCAATTTTTTTAAATTTGTAGACTCTTGCCTTGTTTCCCAACATATGGTCTATCCTTGAGAATGTTCCATGCACACTTGAGAAGAATGTGTATTCTGCTGTTTTTGGATGAAGTGTTCTAAATATATCTATTAAGTCCAATTGTTTTAGTTTTTCATTTAGCTCCACTATTTCCTTGTTGATTTTCTGTCTGGATGATCTGTCCATTGATGTGAGTGGGGTGTTGAGGTCCCCTAATATTATTGTGTTGTTTTTAACATCTTCCTTTAGGTCTGTTAATAGTTGCTTTATGAACTTTGGTGCTCCTGTGTTGGGTGCATAGATATTTGTAAGCATTATTTCTTCTTGATGAAGTGTCCCATTGATCATTATATATTGTCGCTCTGTGTCTCTCTTTACCTGCCTTATTTTGAAATCTGTTTTGTCTGATATAAGTACTGCAACACCTGCTTTCTTTTGCTTGCTATTAGCTTGAAGTATTGTCCTCCACCCCTTCACTCTCAGCCTGTGTTTGTCCTTGGGGCTGAGGTGTGTTTGCTGGAGGCAACAAATTGTTGGATCTTGTTCCTTAATCTATTTTGCCAATCTGTGTCTTTTTATTGGAGAGTTCAATCCATTTACATTGAGGGTGATTATTGATGCATGTGGGCTTAATGCTGTCATTCTGTCACTCATTATCTGGTTTTACTGTGTTACCTTTGTTTCTCATCCTGGGTGTTTTAGCCTACCCATTGACTTCTGCAATTCCTTATGCTGGGTTTCTTAGATTTTTCCTTATTTATGTTTTGTGGCTCTGTTCTGTTTTTTAGTTTAGTGGCTACCCTGAAGTTTGTATTTAGAATCTTGTGTATAATATAGTCTATTCTCTGGTGGTCTCTTACTTACCTGGCCTACACTGATTTAGTCCCTTTGCTCTTCCCCTCCTAAAGTATTATTTTCATCTCTTATTCCAACTCGTGTTATGAGTTTGTAGTTAGAGTGATAAGATCGTCTTTGCTTTGGTGGTTTCCTTACCTTTATCCTAATGTTATAGTTGAATATTTGCTATCCTATTATGGTTCTGTCTGTCTCCCTATTCTGTGGTTTGTGACCCCTTTCTCCCTTTTTTTCTTTTTTTCAGGTATGAGAGCCTTCTTGAGGATTCCCTGTAGTGGAGGACTTTTGGTTACAAATTCCCTTAACTATTGTTTGCCTGGAAAAGACTTAATTTCTCCCTCATATCTGAAGGATATTTTTGCTGGATAGAGTATTCTTGGCTAAAGACTTTTATCTTTTAAAGTTTTGAATATGTCACTCCATTCTCTCCTAGCTTGTAAGGTTTCTGCAGAGAGATCTGCTGAAAGTGTGATAGGAGTTCCTTTGTAGGTTACTTTCTTCTGTCTTGCTGCCCTGAGTATTCTTTCTTTGTCTTTCATTTTTGCCGTTTTTACTACTATATGCCTTGCAGTAGGTCTTTTTATATTGACAAATCTAGGAGATCTGAAAGCTTCCTCCACACACATTTCTCCCTCAATCCCTAGATTTGGGAAGTTCTCTTCTATAATTTCATTAAGCACACTTTATGCTCAATTTTCCTTTTCCACGTTCTCAGGAATTCCGATGATTCTTAAATTTGTTTTCCTCATTGAATCCACTATTTCTCTGATATTTTCCTCATTCTTTTTAATCCTTAGTTCTCTTTCTTCCTCTGTCTGGAGCCATTCAGCCTGTCTATCTTCCATTATGATAATTTGCTCCTCTATGGTGTCTACATAGGCATTCAGGGAATCCGTATTCTGTTTTACCTGGTCCATTGGATTTTTCATCTTTAGTATTTCTGATTGATTCTTCTTTATAGTTTCAATCTCTTTTGTGAAGTAACTCCAGAACTCGTTGACTTGTTTCTCTATCTTTCCCTCTACCTCACTGAGTTTTTTGATGATAGCTACTCTGAACTCATTTTCACTTAGTTTACCTATTTCCAAGTCCTCAGGACTTAATTCTGTGTTTTTATTGTTTTCCTTCTGGTCTGGAGCTTTTATAAATTGCTGAATGGTAGAGGAGCAGTTTTTGCGCATGATGGTAGTATTCAGTTGCAGTTACAGCCTGTCGCCAGTAGATGGGGTTCAAGAGCCACGCCTTCTAAGCCCTCCGTGTTCAGCCAAGATGGTGGCACCCAGAGCTGGTTGGGGTAGGAGGGGCACTTTCTCTCGCATGCCGATCTGGACTCCAATCAGCTCTCATTCTCTGGTCTCCCAAGCGCCTGGCTTGATGGGGTCCCCGTACATGGAAGCTTTCCCCCATCAGTGGGTTTCCACTGCACTGGTGGCGGGAGTCCTGGGTGACCCCCCAGTCACACGGCCCCTCCCCTGATCCTTCCCTCACCCGCAGCAGCAATCCCAGTCTCTAGGGGAGGGAGCGAAGTTCTCTCTTACCCTGTTCCAGCTCCTCCGAGGCTGGGTGCAGCCTCTCCGTCCTCTGTTGTCTTGCTCTGTAGGTCTCTGATGGTCTCCGCATTAGGGGTTATTGGTTGAAATTCAGTTTTCCATTTCTTTGGTTGTATTTTGGAGGGGAGAGAGTCCCAGGTCAGCTCACCCTGCCATTTTGCTCTGCCTCCTCCCAGTAAAGTAGATTTTAAAAAGTCAGTGATTGAGGATATGAATTGACATATCAAATAGCCTATGTACACAATCTTTGAAAAGGCTGGTAATTTCAAACAGTTTTGTAGAATTATCAGACAATAACTGAGTTATTTCCAGCTTTGGTAAGAAAATAAAGTTACTTGTGAAACAATATAAGGACTATATAACTCTTCAAATATAAGCTCTCTTCAAAGTAACCTTAGAAAATATGACATCTGTGAAATTTGTGTGACAAGTTGAAAACAGCATCTATACCCTAATCACCTTGTATTTCTTGTACCTGCCAAACCCCAACATGTAGTTAGCACTCAAAGTTTTGTGGATTAATAAATGAAGATCTGTGGCATATCATGTTACCACTGAAATAGTCATCAATGTTAGATTTGCATATATGGCATACAAAACACATGGATGCACCACTCCTTTACTTCATAAATTATTTGTGATTAATCTAACTTTTTTAATAAAGATTTTATTTTTTTTCCTTTTTATCAAAGCCCCCCAGTAAATAGTTGTATATTCTTTGTTGTGGGCCCTTCTAGTTGTGGCATGTGGGATGCCACCTCAGTGTGGTTTGATAAGCAGTGCCATGTCCATGCCCAGGATTCGAACCAAGGAAACACTGGGCTGCCTGTAGCGGAGCGTGCAAACTTAACCATTCGACCATGGAGGCAGGCCCTAATCTAACAATTTTTTTAAGTTATAGGATGTTCTTTATGTCAAGTTATTTGATTTACATGTTATTACTTGTTAGAGAACCATTTCTGAATGCTCTTTACAGTGTTGGCTTTTTTTCTACTGTTTATTCTCTGTCAAAGTCTTTTCAATGAACTTTTGAAAAAAATAAATTACTCAAGTGATGCAAATCTCTCCCCAATTTAACAAATGTTAGACAGTTAAGAGAAGGAGGAAGAAAGTAATTTTTAAAATTTACTTCTGCCTCTGGTGAATTATTTCCACATAGCATAGCTTGTTGCCAACATTAGATTGTAACTTTATTATAGCATAATATATGGAAGAATTGGCTAACCAAAGCAAAATAAGACAAAAGAACCAAAAAAGGAACGAATAATTCTTACGTCTATATTTAATAATTGTTCTTACCAAAAGAATCCTGAAATAATTGAACTGATGTTTGTCTGAAAATGTTTCCTATAGCTCCCTTTAAAAAAATTTTTGAAACAGTTTTATTGACAATTCACAAACATTATAATTCGCCTGTTTAAACTATACAACTCAATGACTTTTATTATAATATAGAATTGAGCAACCATCACCACGATTGATTTTATATCATTTTTACATGACAAAAAGAAACCTCATATGCATTATTGGTCCCCCCTTATTTCTCCCAACCTCCCTAGACCTAGGCAACCACTAATCTAGTTTCTATCTTTATAGATTTACCTCTTCTGAACATTTCATTTAAATGGAATCATACAATAGGTGTTCTTTTTGAGACTAGCTTCTTTCACTTAACACGATGTTATCAAGGTTCATGCATGTTGTAGCATACATCAGATCTTCATTCTTTTTTGTTGACCTCAAAAAATGTGATATGGATATATGACATGATATTTATCCATTTTCAGTTGATGGACATTTGGGTTGTTTCCATTTTTTGACTATTTCAAATAATGCTACTATAAACATTTGTGTATAAGTGTTTTTTGTATGAACGTATGTTTTCATTTCTCTTGAATATACACCTAGGAGTGGAATTGCTGGGTCATACAGTAACTCATAAGGTAAAAAGTTTAGCCTTTAGAGGAGCTGTCAAACTGTTTTCTAAAGTGGCTGCATCACTTTATATTCCCACCAGCAGTGTTTAAGGCTTCCAGTTGCTCCACATCCTCAGTAATATTTGTTATTATCTGACTTTTTGATTATAGCCCCTCACTGAATGTGATATGATATCTCCTGCTGGTTTTGATTTGCAGTTCCCTAATGACTAATGGTGTTGCACACCTTTTCATGTGCTTATTGGCTACTATATATATTCTTTGTGAAATGTCTATTCAGATCCTTTGCCTATTTTTTAATTGAGTTATTTGTCTTTCTTTATTGAGTTATAAACATTCTTTACATTTCTGAATACAAGTCCCGTATTAGTTAGATGATTTGCAATTGTTTCCTCCCATTATGTGTGTTGCCTTTTCACTTTCTTGAAGGTGTCCTTTGAAACACAAAAGTATGTAATTCTGGTGAATTCCAATTAATCTACTATTCTTTCTTTTCTCACTTCTGTGCTACGGCTTTTTGAACAAGGGATTATGATCAATACTCTGGATGATAATTTCTACAGCAAGAGGTTATGAATTATGTACATGGAGCATAGGTGCCGTGCACATGACTCTCATCCTCCCGCCACTCTTCTGCCCTGAATCACATCCCAGAGTCTTCAGGCAGCCATAGACTCATGGCAACTCAATGGGACTAGAAAGCAGAGAGGAGACATGGTCCTAATCCTTACAGAATGCAACATCTTTCTTATAGTCCAGAAAGCCAAATCCTAAGGGCATGCCTGGTGAAACTTGAATTGCAATTTTAACAATATAAAAATGGAATTCAGGTTGTATATGTTAAGTTGCTGACCTAGTAGTTTCTTTTCTCCAGTTGTATGGCATAAACATTTTGAATAAATAACATTTCATTACCTTTCTATGAAAATACTGTAAGTTACCATTGACTGTTCATATATGTAAGAGTGATGATTATTCTAAATCAAAGAATAATACTTATTAATATTCTATTTTAATAATAAGTCTCACGGAATGCCAGACAGATCTCTAAACTATCTCCACTCAGACTTATCATAAAATAAGACCCTTTCAAACACAGTCATTTACCTCTTCCAATTTCATTTCTTAATAGTGCTTTCCTTTGTTTTGTTGGTTATGCATTTTTGTCTATAATAGAAACCAATTACTCAGAAACCTCCATGTTGATGTGCTTCAGTCAGCAACTTCTTGAGTTCTTAAATAATATACTGTCTTAATATCAAGTTAAACATTTACTTTCATTGCTGGATACAGTACGCCTGTCCAGTGCTTTGGGGTTCATTTTAGTCAATTCTTGTGAAGTATTTTCATTATTAGCAATTTTCAAAGATGATAGTTTGCCAATTAGACTGTGACCCTGATTTTATATTGTCTCTACAACATTTTTAAATGAATTTGCTCATTGCAAACCAGAGAGTCTTTTGTTAAAAATATTTATGTGATGAAATTCTCCAAAGTCATCAGAAAATGTTTCCTTATATAGCTAAATCTTCTTACATGAGAAAAGAGTTAAAGTGCTGGATTGCTTCTTGATGGAACAGAGGACTCCCGTTATTTATCATACAAAAGTTAGTCTTTTTACTCCCCCATTAACTTTTCTGTAAGAAAATTACCAGCTCCCAAGAATTAACTACAACAATGATAATTCGGTTTCCCTTTCATTTTTCATCTAGTCATTTTTAAACAATCTTAGTTCTAGGCAGCTAATACATGTGATAATGAATTGGTAACAGTATTGTCAATTTGCTTTGAAAGAAACCAGACGTGTCTAAATTTGAAATGTTGAGATCCCACCTCAAATCTCCTCTGAAACTGTCTTTTCTTTCTTTCTTTCTTTTTTTTTTTTTGAGGAAGATTAGCCCTGAGCTAACTATTGTCTTTTCTGTTGAAGGCTATGAACACATATTTTAAGAGTCTGTACTCTTAAAAGACACACATGTTTTTATAAGAAAACAGATCTTAAAAGAATTCAGGCTATAATTACTGACAATTTAAAACAATCTGTGGCTTCCTTCAAGAAAATAAAGTTTGCAATGTGATTATAAAAATGGTCATTCTCATCTTGGTTCAAAATTTGTATGTCACCTCTATTCGTATGGTATAATTCTTTTCCCTTGTATTGCAGCGATAATTCTTTTCAGATTTCTCACAAGACAGATAGCACTGACTGAGGCCTAATAAGATTGTCCCTTTAAATTCTAATGACAAGGAGATCAATATAGCTCATTTCACAAGTTAAATGAGCTAGCTTTATCTAAGAGTACAATGAAGCTCAATTTTATTGTTAAAAAGGATTCTATTAGATAATATATTAAATCTGTAGGCAAGGAGCCTGATATTTCCACACAGTCAGAAGATTCAAGTGGATCTTCATGTGTTTATTTCTATAGCTTAGGCACTGAAATAATGAAGCATTTCGGACATTAGGCACTTATGATGGGCTAGTGGCATAAGGAGTGACTATCTGGTGTATCTCAGTGTTTGCCAGGAAAATGTTAATTCACTTAAAAACTGGCTTATTGATTGAGCCAGGGGAAAAATTATTATCATTTATATTATTTTGGTGTCAACAACTAATTTTGGAAAACGGCATTGGAAATAGTGTACCTACTATTTCATATTTCTCTGACATTGGACAAGTCCTTTCACTTTGATATTCCTCACTTCCCTCATTTCTAAAATAAAGGTAATAATAGTACCTATCTCAGATGATGAGGTGAGGGTTGAACGAAAACACAGATGCAAAGTTCTTAGAGGAGGACATAGTAAGTGCTCAATGAATGTTAGACAGCCTTACCTAGTACAACATCTCCCTATCAAATGCGTAACTTCAAGGAGCAGTGTAGGGAGGTCTTCAAATATTTTGTTTATTTGTTTTATGCTTGGTGCTAAGCTAGACTTATGAAATGTTTCTTGGAAAACAAAACAATTTGTGCTTCAAATAAGTTTGTGAAGCACCAACCCACCCGTTGATAACTTAGCACGTATAATAATGTTAAAAGACTCCTTAAATCCTATAGTAAAGAAATTTGTTTAACCTACAATCTTCCAAACTTATCTGACCACAAAACACTTTTCCCATGAAAGAGGTATTAGCATCTTGAGGGAAACCAAGAACGCTAGTCTAGGAAATCAGAAGACTTGGTTCTTGTGGAGCTCTGCTGGCTCATGGCTAGGTGATTTCGGACGAGTTCTCCCCACCTGGGAAAACTGGGAAAATAACACTTGCTTAAAGTGCCTTACTCTCTGTGGTATGCACTATGTTTGGCATCCAAGGTGGACATTTTTAACATTCCCTTTGTCTATACAACAAAATTATTTTCAGCAATAGTCATGAAATGAATAAATACTCCAAGGAAAGGACAGAATTGAAGTAACTCAGGTTCACTTTTTATCTGTACCCTCGCTGAGCTGCAACTGTTTACATCAGATCAACTTTTAAATGCAGGAGTGATTAGGATCATAGGGGTCAGAATCATGAACTACCCTCTAAATGACCTTGGCCATTTCTGAGCTATTACATAGTTTATCTTGAAATGAACACAGGTAGCTTAATCTGCATGTAGCTGAGTTTGAGTGTGTTGGGGTTCTGCCTCTATAACTGGGAGTTCTTTGTATTAATTTCCACGTTGAATACAATGTTTAGTAAGGATAAAATTAAAATGTGCTAATTCTTAGCTTCCATAGTTCAAATAACTTGTAATGGAGAAAATTACCCAGGTATGCACTAGACTATAAAGTGACAATAATAGAAGCAGTTAGAATCACAACAATTGATTAGAACTTAGAATGAAAATTTTTTGGAGGAGAGTACTTGGAATATTTTATTACTGTACTGTTTAAAATTGTGAAGGTATGGTGATAATAGAAAGTAGGTAACATACAGCCTGATGACTACAGTTAATAATACTGTATCGCATATTTGAAAGTTGCTAAGAGAGTAGGTCCTAAAAGTTCTCATCATAAGACAAGAAAATTTGTAACTATATATGGTGATGGATGTTAACTAGACTTATTGTGGTCATCATTTCACAATATATGCAAATACCAAATCATTATGTTGTACAGCTCAAACTAACATAATGTCATATAGCAATTATACCTCGATTTTAAAATGTAGGACTACTGATTAGTCTATTTTATTATTGTTTTTAAATTCTTTACAGAAAACGTCTTTCTTTATTGCTTGCCCCAAGTGGGGACCATTCCTACGGTCCTTCCCACTAGTCTCACCAAAAAATTTTAAGAACAAAGAACAAAATAGTTTATATTTTGACACAAGGTACACAAAAATTCTTAGTAAACTCTCAATACAACAGAACAATAAGATATTGTTAAGGGTGTAAAAACACCACAAATATAGTTTGCTAGAGGGCTTGCTCCTTTAGTAGAGAGATGCTTTCGTGTCCTTTGAACAATCTCTTTGGAATAACAAAGTCTATGGATCCCCTTTTCATAGTATTATTTTTAACGCATAAAATAAAACACATAGAATTAAAGTGATACTGAAATTTCCTAATGAAAATATTTTTAAAAATCTATCATATGGTAATTGACGTGCTCCCTTACTAGCACATTGTGTAATACGATCCAGTGGCAGAACGTCAATTACTGTGACTTTGAAGTACTGAGGAGTATAAATAATGTTTTGAAACATCTACAGCAACTGTAATGTAAATAAACTTAAGAGTGATTTTCACTGGTGACACAGTCACTGGTATCACTAATACAAGTGTGGTTTATTACATTATTATCACCCTCATAATAAGAAAAATGCTGTATTTCAATAAAGGTCAGTAGACAAAACACATCAGTTTTCCCATGCAAGTTCACAAGTTCCCTGAATTCAGGGACCTCTTGGGCATATCTGAATCCCAGGTAATATTCTCTCAATAGCTTATAATGAGCTTAAAAGCCTCAAAACTTCTCAACTCAACCACTGAATCCACTTTTACTTTGGAAATTCCCACCAATAATCTTGTAAACCTCTCATTTTTGAAACGGTGAACTTAGGTACAATGAAGATTTATGAAGGGTAAGCAGTAAGTCCTGGAACATTATGTTTTCTCCATTAGATGCAGATGAGAGATGGTTCATGATATGCAAGAACACACTTTTAAAAAACATCTTCCCTACAAGAACTAAAATAAGCCCCCAAAAGTGGGAAAGGCCAAAAGGATGAACATGCTGTAGCTTCACCAAGTTAGTATGTATAAGAAGAAAGGTGGTTTAAATAGATTTTAATATATGATTTGAATATATTTTTCCATTTTGAATTTGAGGTTTATAGATAAATAAAACATATAATATCTTGATCTCAATAACAAGAGAACTTTAAAAGATGCGTTTCTTAAAGAATCAAGTTTAGGTGCACTGTATCATTACTATTTAGGATTCATAATTGCACATTTATCAGTTTAAGATCCTTGGATTCAGTTTTCTTATGGATATCGGATTATCTGAAATATTCTTGTCCAAAGACCTATGCACCATTTTAATATTAATTAATTAAATAATTAGTTACATAATCAATCTATATTAATGTATTAATCTGCACGTAAATATCTGAACCTAACTAATTAAATTTACATTGTGGAAACATCCATGAGTGTTTCTCCTCCTTCATTTTGTATATACCGTCACCTTGTTCCTTATGCTGTGGAGAATACATGTAATAACTATGCTGTAATTCAGTGCACTGTGATCGGAAAGGAAAGGTAAATTAAGGCACTAAATATGGCTATCAGAGTCCTAGGATCTGTGGTAGAAAACAATCAAGTGAAGACCTGAAACTAGGATTAAGAAAGGTAAAGTACAGAACAATCAGCTTGGAGTATTAGGGGAATCTTGATGCTCTTGTGGGACCAAACCCTGGTAAAATCGCACCTGATTCAAGACTGAAAGTATTTTTCAATAACTGAGGGCTAAGAAACACAGTTTAGCCAACTTGGAACTGAGTGAGTGTTGACCAAAGAGAAGCCAGTCGTACATGTTAAGCTTGTCAACATGAGACAGTTACTGAACAGTGGGACTGGAATATTTTAACAGATGTGGTTTGAACTGCTCCCACCCCCATTCCTCACACAACAGTTGTGAGGAAACTGCCTTTCCAATCCCATATATTATCCAATTCCCAGAAACGCTCGGCTCCTCCGGAGGATTATTTAACTTTCTCAGAATGTAACGTGTGCTTCAAGTTTCTATCATTTCATTTACTCTTTTTAATTCATTCCACCCACATAACTCCTTCCAACCATTTCAAATGTTATCTTTCCTCATTGCTCTCCCCTACCTGCCAGACAGAATGGATAACACCTCTTCAGTGTTACTAAGAAGCTTTACTTAGTCTTTTATTGCAGGCTTCCCCTGATCCATGCATCTGTGCATCCATGCATGACTGTTCCAAGACACATGTTTGAGATTTTTAAGCACTAGTTATACAATGGAGAAACCAACCCAAACTGGTTCCTATTGTCTATGCACCTAAAATCTCTGAGGAGCTACAGATAAATAACAACAACAACAACAAAAGAGTATTATATTGGAGACTAAGGTGGAGAAAATGCAGAGAACTCTAGAGGCGTATCCGAAGAGGATCTCAGACAATCACACTATGCTGCAACACTCACATATCTGTTTTATTCACTTTCTAGCCTAGCTGGGAAGTGGAATTTAATCAACAGTTATTGCACAAATCAAAAATTAATGATAATGGAAAATAAATAAAACTCCATAAATATCTATAATGTAGAGTAGGAACAACGCAAAGAGGATGGGCCCAAGCTTTTGTCTAGAAGTCACACTTGTAGAACTTATATATCTATCAAGTCCTTGGATAGTTACCTCTCTATGATGGGTAATGAATATAGGAAATCTGCAGTATCAAAATAACCTTCATAATTTAATGAAACTCCAAATAACTCACTGATTAATTCTCATTAATTCAGTGAATGGAACTGTTGTCCCTTAAAAATTAATCAAATATATTATATCAAATGAACTGATGGTCGATCTTCTGGAATCACATCTTCCATCAGGCATCTTAGGGTTATATTAGACCCTAAGCATAAGTAGTATAAGACATTTCATAATGTTAGCATGCTATATTTAGTTCAATGTGCCTTTACCTCGTCCGGTCACCTAAATACTGAGGTTCGTTTTCCCTCGTTTTTCTATTAAAAACCAAATAGGAAATTTGCATTTATATTAGACATTTTGACTCCTTTGACACTGAAATCTAAGCAAACCATAGTGGTAAAGGAAAAACTAATATAAAAAATGTATAATACAAAGTACCCAAAAGGCTTTTTGTGCACAAATTTCAATTTGTTTCCATAGTTAGTAAAGCCCGGTTTTAACTGCAATTGTTTTTTTAAATCTTTGGAAGCTGATTTTATTGTCGGGATGCCAAATAATCTTTTATTGAGAAACATCACAATTATTTAGAACACAGTCATCCTTTCCAAAGTATTTTGGCACGTTTAATGTAATTGGCACACTTTATATACACATTTTGATTCTCTGATGTAGTGAACTGGGTCATATAGAATATGTTAGAATATATTATTCAAATGAATTCTAGCCCTTACTTTAACCTTTACATTACAATTTCTCAAGTGTTTCTATAGGGGATTCAATGAAATCAATATGGGCCTAAAGATGTTTTTCTTTATAGATGGGTACAATTCACATGTAATTTTTTCCCCTTGATTGTAGTCAAGCTCTGTTGGGTGGGCTAGGTGATTTTTTTTCAGCTCACTTAATGCATCTTATTGTACACACTGGGATTAACTTTTGTTCAATATCGCTGATACGTCATTTCACTAACTAGAGATTTCCAGGAAATACACAAAACAATTTTTGTGTATGTGTGCGTGCATGTGTTATTTCTAAAACATATGTAAATTATTAAGATTCTCAATGTCATTTTCAAAACTTAAAACTGCAAAAGCTAGCTGTGGAAATAGAAGCACATTTAAAAAACTGAAGCCTGGTTTAGTGTGGAGGGGAAGGACATTATCAGCTTTATTTTAACAAAAGAACCATTTACCTTCATGGGACCATGGTTCTTTTGTTCTCAGATCATTCTAAATCACCGTATTACATATGATTTTATTTTATTTCTAATAGACTATACACATGCATTTCCAGAGCTATGTGTAATACAGCAATTTCTCTCCAGAACAGAGAGGACATGTGAGATCAATTTTTTTTCCTCCATACATTTCCTATTTTAACACACAGTAACTAATTTTACTTGCCAGGTTTTATGGCCTTTTACTGGTTATGCAGTTTTATTTATATTCTTGCCGGCAACTAATTATCACATTCTGCATAATTTATAATGTATTCTACTGATGGTGAAGTCTGAATAATGAAATCCATCTATAGAAAGAAATCGACTGCGTCCCAATGAAAATGCCAAGGAGAGTCTGAACAGAAATTGTAAAAGACTTAGGAATTTATATTTAAAGTGAACTCACTTCCTTTGTTCCACAAAAGAAAAAGAAAGCCATTGGTTGTATGGAGCTCAGTTGAATTTTGTCCAACATAATTTTACCTACTTGCTGTAAACTATATGAGTTCTGTATTGATAGAATTGAGTACTTAATTCTTACACCTTGCTACCTAGGAAAAATAATTTATGAATAAATAGTGAAAACCAAGTACAAGTGACGATTTACCAGTGGATTTATCTGTAGAGCTGATGCTGTGAGCAGCCTAGGTACATTCATATAATACATTATTGAAACACAAGCCCACTTTCGAAAAGGAAGAGATAGCCTATTAATGAACTCCTTTCTCTCATCCATCAATGACTTGAAGCCACTAATATGGGAATATGTATTATAAACAAATGTTTCCCAAATCTATTGGTGAAGTCTCTCTTGAATTGGCCACTCTGTGCTTCTGAAACTTAGAGACATTTTAAAAACCATCCTTAGTTCTTACTTTGATCTTCATTGATCTCTAATTATTATTTCATCCCCTGGTTACTTCTCCTTGTTACCATCTTATCACCTCTCCATGTTGGCTTGCTTTCAATTTTAGTAATTGTCAGAAACAGTTCAGAGAAAATTTTGATTTTTTTAATCAAACTTGAAACAAAGAAATATGCCATAATGCCTTTTCTTTTTTTAATATCATGAAAATCGAGACACTGTCTTTTACTTTTGCTAAATGGTAAAGATTGTGTGTCATCAGATTTACAGGAATAGAAAATAAATTGAGAATGATGATTTCTCATGTGAATTTTACAAAGAAAACATACACTTTATGTTCTTTCTACTACTGCCTCAAAAAATCAGATCTTTAAAATCCAGGCTCTTTTGAATCTCAATTTATGAATATTTGGGGAAGAGGTTGGATCAAGTTCATATTCACCCAATCGTTCATATATTTATTCATTCAAATACATATTTTATTCACTTCTTATGTATATTATAAGAACACTGTCAAAAATATTGATTCTGTTGGTATTATAAGAAAAACTAAACTGTTGTGCATAATTTCATTGCTTATTTTGGATAATACAATGACAGGCCCTGCCTATACAAAGAAGCTTAAGATGTACTACCTGTTTCCAGAAATTTAAAATTTGTTTAATAGTGCATATAAATAATAATAAGGATCATTTATAAAGAGCTTCACAGAAGTTAAATAAGACAGTATAAAAGATATGCAAAATGAATGGGAAAATAAATGGTAGAAAAACAGCGCTGTCAATGACTATGATAACTAGAAAAGGAAGTGGAATTGGGTGTGATCTTGAAATCTCAGAATAAATGAGGGGAACAATGTTTATGGTATATTTGGGCAACAGTGTTTGACTAGCAGGACAAATGGTTAATCGTATCTCAAAATCCATTTTTCCCTTCTTCCATAGCAATTGTTTATCTGTACCATCAGCTGCTCAGCTGGAGATTTCCCAGCCTCCCTTGCTGCTGGGTGGGCCAGGTGACTGTGTTACTGAAGGAATGTGATCAGATGCCACATGTGCAACCTCCATATCTCGTTTTAATTTGCCATGTCTCTTTTCCCTGCTTCCCAAGAGCTAGAATGCAACAAGACTGAGTCAGCTCGTGTCTGTTTCACTCAGTCAACAACATTCCAGGGGGTGATGGGGCAGGTGAAAGAAATCGTGTGGTTCCTGGAGAGCTCTTATAGAACAAAGCAACCTCCCATGCTGCTCTGCCCACTGAACTTGGGCTGCTTCATGTGGAATATATGAGCTTTATGAGCTTCTACTATTTTGGAATGAATGTGTTTTTTGTTTTTGTCACGGTAGTTTAGTTTTTGTCCTATCTGATATAACTCCTGGCATGGATGATAAAGACCCCATCCAGAGGCACTGTGACAAAGGATAGATGGTTGAGATGAACTGAAAAATTGAAGATTGATAGTTCACTCATGATAAAGAGCAAGGAAGGGAGGGGCTAGTGAAAGTGAAGTGTTAGAGATTAATAATTACAGTTCCGCCAAGTGGGAAACAAACAAAGGGAGATTCAGAGAGACTTGCTTTGGGAAAACAAAATATGAAGAGTTCAGTTTTTGATATGTTACTTTGAAGCAATGATTCTACATTCAAATGAAAATACATGGCAGGCAATAACAGGTCAGGGCTGGATGTCAAAAGGAAGGGCAGGATGGGAATTCCAGATATGGGACCTGTTCACATAGATGCAATATTGGTGACCAAGAGAAGGAATGCTTTCTCAACCGGACACATGGCAATCAAAAAGATATCTCAGAAAGAGAAGTGTGGTCCTTGCTGAAGATTAAGCCTTGAGGTACAAGGCATTTAAGAGTCAGGAGACCAAACTTCTTTCAATGACATAACCAACAGTTACAGTAATCCATTGAATGTCCCATTTGTTAGATGAGGTCACTGCATGAAAGGACACAGCTTTCTGATTGTAGAAATAGCGCTGACCTTGATCAGCTGATCTGTGCTGAATGTTTGCCTTGCCTTTGAGAATCATAATGACCCACTGAGTCACAATATGTTTTGCGATATAAAGTCTTCATTTGTAAAGGGGAGGGATATATGTTTCAAGTGGCGAGGAAATGCTGTGCTGTTCATTTCTCTCTTCTCTGACTGATAAAATTCTATTCATTGTTCAAGAAAACTTTCAGATATCAGCACCTCTGCGAAGCCTGAACTCTGAAGAAAAACACACAGCTTTTGCTTCCGGTATATTTACAACTTACTGTTTTTGGGAGAGAAAATTTCATTTATTCCTGTGGATTTCAAGTTACTCTGCTGGTTAAGTAGTCAACATAATAGCAAAGTCTATTTTTTCAAAAGATAGCACAAATAAGAATTTCAGACATACATGATGATATAATTGTCATTATAATGGGCTGGGATTTATAATTGGCTTTTATAATTTAGAGGCAATAATTTGGTGTGCTGTCTACTGAGAGTTTGAAAAGCCTTAATATGCATGTAATATTTTACCCATGTACTCTACTGCTTTTGAAGACCAACTGATGGAAAGAACTTAAATATATCATGACAAATCACATGGTCTGGATGGCTCTATCACTGCGCTACTATCCTTACTCTTACACTAGATTCTGAAGTCTCTCCGGGTGGGTGGGTGGGGGTGGCAGTGAGGGGAGACACTGCCTTTTTAGCACTGTCCAGTGTTGAGCTGGGTGACTGTTAGGTAGTAAACATCAAATAAGCATTGAATAAAAGGATGTTTGAATGAGTGAGTGCTTTGAATAAAACAAGACAATACTATTAATATTTTTGTTAGTACACTTGGTATTAAAATGTACTTTAATTTAAAAAAACTGAATTAATTAAAAATAACGTGTAATTTAACCCAGTAACCCTCAGATTCATCTAAGTTAGTGATATTTGTTACAATTTGAAATTGATAAGCATGATCAGATATATTGAAAAATATTAGAATAATTAATGGCACCATTACAGAAGATTAAAAATGAAAACCACAAGTAGTTCCTATACATGGGGGCCAGCCCTGTGGCCGAGTGGTTACATTTGTGTGCTCCACTTCGTGGCTCAGGGTTAGTTCCAACCCTGGGCGCAGACTTGGCACCGCTCATCAAGCCATGCTGAGGTGGCGTGCCATATAGCGCAGCCAGAAGGACCTACAGATGCAATACACAACTATGTCCTGGGGGGCTTTTGGGAGGAGAAGAAGAAAAAAGAAATACTAGCAACTTATGTTAGCTCAGGTGCCAATCTTTAAAAAAAAAAAAGTAGTTCCTATACTAATAAAGGTTAATGAAATGTTTTCAATTAGTTAAAACCTGGCTTTACAGAATACACAACTTAGTATTCACTTCTGGTCTGTTTTGAGGCAGTTTAAAGTTTATATCTGTAGTTTATTTGTTTAACCAACAAAGATAATAGACACTGTGAATCTCATGCTGTTTGAGCACCTTAAAATTATTAGCTCATTTAACCCTCATAACAATCTCATCCCCATTTTACAGACGTAGAAAATAAGGCACAAAGTCTTGTATTTTATCCAGTGTCAAACTGCCAATAACTGTACATTGCAGACACATGTTGGCTTAATATGCCCCAAATTTAGGCAGTTTCTTCTCTCTAACACCCAACTTTACAACTCTTTAATTCTATCTCTAATAATGTACCACTTGCAATTCAGCCTCTTTGTCATATCCCACATCCAACTGGTTGTCTGACTTCAATGGTTCCCTATTACCTACAGAATACACAGTAACCCCTAAGCAAAGTTCTCTCCCACCTTGATTTCACCATCTCCCCAACCCCACGTACAGCACAGACTGGACCCACACAGCCTGGGTGTGAATTCCCACTGGATGCTTGACAGCCATGTGTCCTTGAAAAACTCTTAGTCTCGCAAAGCCTCAGTTTCTCATCTATGAAACTGCCAACACAGAAGGGTTATGGTGAGGATTCAAGGAAAGCTCTCAGAAGAGTGGCTAGTATTTGGTAAAGAGCTCACAAAGCATTCACTATTTTTTTGTAAATATATTGATACATTATTACACATCCTTTCGCTTAATGCTCTCATAGGCAAATAATTCTGAACTCCCTGTGGTTCATTAAACACATCTTCTTTAGTGCACTAAAGTAAATATACGGAAATACCTTTATACATGGTGCTTTCTTAGCCAGGTAAACTTCTCTTCTCCCTGCAAAACCTTTCCTGGACACCCCAGAGAGTGTTAGGCATATATCTGCTGCTTTCCCAGAATAAGTATGGTTATGAGTCACTTAAGGACAGGGATATGTTCTGAGAAATACATTGTCAGGAGATTTTGTCATTGTGCAAATACCATAGAGTATACTTACACAAACCTCGATGGTAGAACCTACCACACACCTGGTATATGGTACTAATCTTATAGGACCACCACTTATATGCAGTCTGTCATTGACGGAAACATCTTTATGCAGCGCATGACTGTACCTCTATTATGTATCTATTATAACGTATTGCAACTAATTCACTATTTTCTGTCTGACTGTAGCTCATTTCATCTCTCTATCACCAGGAAAACGCCTAGTTTTCCAACACTGCTTGATAGGACCAAAGGTTAAATGAGCAAACGAACAGTGGAATTTTCCTTAATTCTTTATTAAGCTCTTATACAAGTAAGTGCTAACTTTTGGGCTGTCCAGCAAAAAAATTAGGCAAGGTTTCAGGGGCACACCTATATAATGACCGTTCCCAAAGATGTTTTTACCTGTATGTACAAAATTTGGGGTTGAATACATAATAGAGTTGAAACCACATATGGCTTTTTGTTCTCCGGAGCCCCTTTGTTCTATTTTTCCCTACTCGTAGAAGGTAGTGGCCAACAGTACAGCGAAGGTTTGAGTTGACACCCTAATCTTCTTCATTTCCCTAATACTAGGTTTCAGTCTGTGTTATTAAGAGGGCTTTAACCCTCTGCCTTCACCTCAGCCTTCTGGTGTCACCTGGCCTACAGGCTTAATAGCTTTCTTAAGCCCTTAAGTAAACAGTTCAAGGAATTTACCATTACTATATTGAATTAAATTCTGAGGCCAAACATAAAGCATCTAATTTTAACGTATACAACTCATTTCTCAAGATTTAGCAGTTGAGGAATTTTATTAATGTGAAATGATCACTATATTTATTTTCCTTAGATTAAAAAAAGGAAAATGAGAACGATGACTCCCCTCTTGTTTTAAAGGCAGTACTACTTAAAATTGCAGAAAACTTATGAAGATATTAAAAAGTTGGCCAATAAAAACACGAGGCAATTAAGAGGTTAAAATGAGTCATCTAAAAGGTATTATCTTATAATAGAAACAAAACAGATTTATATTTAGAATCTGTTAGTTTTTACTGAATAAAATATAATTCATGCTTTCTTTTTTTAACTAAGAAAAATATAAATAACAACAAAGTTAAAGAAAAGAAAAAAACCTAAGAGTTATTTGAATACGGATATATAAGACCAAAGTGGGATTTTTGAGTGGCAAAATTACAATATTCTCAATTTTGCAATGATCTTAATAAAATTAGCATGAAAGAAGCAAACTAAGTCTGATGTTCACTGCTTCTTACGGCCTCAAAGATAGGGATTTTTCCTCTCAACGTATCATCATATCATTAGAATATTTTTAGAGCACTGTAGCCTGTTATAACAAATTGGACTAGCTTGTTGTTGCTCATCTCCATTTGGCCCAACCTGTGTAAAAGCAACATACATATGAAGATAGAGACTTTGAATGACATTGAGAGCAAGTGTCCTCTTGTGGAGAATATTGTTAAATGCTGTATTTTATGGTATCCATTGTTTCATGAAACAACCATATCCTCCAAAATAAAAATGACAGAAATCCTGAACCAAACAAAAATAACATTTTCTGTGGCATTATTTTTAAAAATCTAAATTGCTGTCTCTAAATTACACCATAAAATATCTTGAACTAATTATTGGGAAATAAAAATCCTTTTGGCTTGGAAATACTGTGCTGGATTAACATCTTTAGATTGTTTTACAGCTGCTTAATCAACCGCCAGAGACAATAAATAGCATTCTATGAATCTAACGGACCTTCCCTGAAAATTAGGAAAAAGCAGAATTTAAACCTCAGAGTCATGCACTACAGACAAAATATATTTCTTAGTCTAAACCAAGATCTATATATGCATGTGAAGTGACAAGAAAATCAGACTTCATTTGTTGTGGGGCTACTTCTGCCCTTGGATGCTTTATGCATAAATTTGCTGAAGTCACTAAGTTTTACTTTGAGTTTCCAAGATCAGAATTGGATCTCTTCCTCCTTCTTTCCACAGTAAAGAGTAACGAACAACAAATGACCATAGCCCTAATCCTTTAGGCTTAATATTCCATACAGATAAGTAAATTTTAACTCTTTTACATATATTATTAGTGAGTAAAAATTAAATCTGAAAATGCACACATATGTGTAAGTTATAACATAGATTGGTATGGGTGAGAATACAGTCAGATTTTTTTAAAAAGGTCTTCAAATTCATCAAGTCAAGAGAAAAAACTGGCAATTACAATTGTGGGATTTAAAAAATGAATTTAGCTATTTCTTAACATGAGTTTGGATGTATAGCACAAACATTTAAAGAAAAAGAATGACATTAATGAGAAGTTCAAACACATATCTAAAATTATAATTTTTAAATCAGAAATAAAGTTGCCTAATGTTAAGAAAATGGATAATATTTTTCCGTTTTTTTAAAACATCATTTTCTACTCAACAAACTTGCCACTTATCAAGATATTAATACCAAGCAGACTTTGTTGAACCACAAGTTTCTTACGGCCACATATCGCTTGTCTTTTTTCCCCCACCTAGGTTAGAAGCGTGTTTTTATCACCCACCATTTTCCCACATCACAATTCTCATTGTGGGGAGCTGTAATACAATATCCATAAGTTTATTTCTACATATGGGGATTTTATATAACATATTTTAAAGGAAGTACTCACATGCTAATGAATAATTTGGCAATTCTTCTAACTACTCATTTGTTGATCTTCGAAATGGTCTCCCTTAAGGACAAATCCAAATAAGCAATTTTGTCTTGGTGTAAAATAACTTTGAATACTACTTAAAAACTGAGATGCCTCATTATTTCTTTTCATGTTACTTACTAGTTCAAGTACTAGCCTTGGCTTGGACATTTTCTTAAAATATAAGAGTGATCATATTATTCACTCTTGAGGTTTCAAGAATTTTCCCTCTTTTTTTTTTTAATGTGTATTTTTGGCTTGATTATCTTTTTTTAAAGATTTTTTTAATTTTTTTTCCTTTTTCTCCCCAAAGCCCCCCAGTACATTGTTGTATATTCTTCGTTGTGGGTCCTTCTAGTTGTGGCATGTGGGACGCTGCCTCAGCGTGGTTTGATGAGCAGTGCCATGTCCGCGCCCAGGATTCGAACCAACGAAACACTGGGCCGCCTGCAGTGGAGCGCGCGAACTTAACCACTCGGCCACTGGGCCAGCCCTCCCTCTTTTAGTGGAAAAAAACTTTACATATTTGTATGATATACATGTCCCTTTGTAGTTGTCCTCTTCAAGACACTCTTGCCTGTCCTTGCCTTACACTCTGCACTCCAGTCAAACCTAAGTCACTGTAGTCTCCCCACTGGATCAGCACATCAGTACACGCCATTCCTGGAATCCACTCCTTTCCTCCGCCTCCCATGGGTGCATTCTCCCACATCTTTGCATAATAAATTCATTTCACCCTCTGACCATAAATCTTCTGTGAGCTGTTCCAGTTGTTTTGACCATTCTCCTTAGTACTATATATGTTGAAGGCGTAAGAACCAAAATCAGATACATAAGTGAGGAGGGAGAAATGGAAATAGCCAGAGTAAAGGAGAATAAGGTGGGTGAGGAGTCCGGCTCCTGGTTAAAAACCTGAATGACAATTACAAAGGCAATTACAAGAAGTCTTCACCTGGCAGGCCTCATGGGGGGAAGCGCCCTCCACACACCAGACTTAGCGCACAGACAATGAACTGCAGTGGCAGTCAAGGAATTGGGCCCTCTGGCCGGCCTTGTGCTTACACATATTTGCATTCCTAGCCCAGGCTCCTTCATTCCGAGACCTCTTTACGCGGGGTCTTTGGCAGGGACCTTCCTCAGGTGCCTCTGCTGAGGCCTCCATATTGGGGAGGAGGGCGGAGGAAAGAGGAGGAAGCCTTGAAGACACTTCTCCACTCTGCCTCAGCACTTGGTAATTTTCCACTGCTATCCCTCTCTTTACCCTGCCCTCTCCCTCTCTGGACCCCAGATGCACAGACCTACAGGAGCCTTTTGTTCAGGGCTCCCGCCACAGTGAGATGGCCCCCATGTCTATGCCGATCCACCTGATCCTTGATCTGTGCCATTCAATGGAGAAAAATGGAAGGAGAGGTGAGGCAGAGCAGCACTTTCTCGGGTTTCAGCCTCTTGCATATGTTGCTGCAGCAAGTGATGAAAGACTTGACTGTTAACTTTCACTTTTAGCTTGACCTCTCCAAGACCTGGCAGTTCAGCTCTCTCCAGCTGAGCTGAGCTCCCGACAGTGGGATGGCCAGACAGTAAGGAGCTCCAACCTGAAGATGCTAGTAAATGCAGGAGCAGAAATAGAACCATCTATGAAATACTACCCTGGCTCCATCGTGCATCGCTGTTGCCAGTAATAGATTTGTAAAATTCATGAAATTATAGCATCTTCAACATATACATAAATCCCGAAGAGCAAAGTTGGGGAATGATAAAAAATTGATTAAACTGATAATTCTTTTATCTTCTCCAGTAAGAGAGGTACCTTATATTTACTTTGGCCATCCTTAAAGAGTGAATCTGTTTAGAGTTCTGATGGTATCTTTCTTCTACATGGGAAGTAGGGTGGTAGGATGGGGGGAGAATACAATGATTACATTTTCTTGGAAAGTGATCGAATCTGATATTTTATATTTCAAGAGCCTAAAAAGATAAGTAACCAGTCTCCTGGGTAAACGAGGGTGAGAGGTATAGTGATCGGAACTGTGAGCAGACAAAGGCGCCCGCACTATCCTAGTGTTTTGAGGATGGTTTGCAGCTTAGAAAGGGCTGCTCATATACAGCCACTTGCTGTAAGTCCCCTGCCAATGCCTACAGCAGTAGTCGGAATAGAGGACCATCAAATTCCAGCCTAAACACTCCAGGCCAGCTGTCATTTTTTGGCTTTTTGGTTGTCACTTACATTTGAGGTTTCTTCAAGATATAGGGTGTACTAGATACCATAGACATCAAAGAGACCAGGGCTTAGAAAGCCCAGAATTTGAACTGTAGAATATTTTTGCACCAAAAAGAAGCAGTAGGGTACAATCTAGAGTTACATATTTAAACTTCTGTAAACCATTTATGAGTTATTTTTTCCACAAACTTAGCAAAGATATTTATCTTAGCATTGCATGAATGAGCATGAGACTCAAAATGTATAAATTATTTAATTCCACCTGGAATTAAAGTACATATTTGTGAAACTGACATAATGGCTCTAAAATTAGTCCTTACTGAAAAGTCACAGGACTAGATTCTCAACACTATTATTAGTATTAAAATTCCTATTACAAGTCCATGATAGTCATTTCAAATCAGAAACTTACTGCACAAGTCAATATAGCTTTGAGTAACTGAATAAAATATAATTTTAGATTTTAACGTACAAAAGGAAGCCAAAATATTAAAAATTGATGAGACGCAAATATAAAATTTTGGGATGACAAGATGTGTCAGGTATTATTTAAATCAAAGTTTTAGTTAATTCAAAATAAATGCTTAGGATGGAAATGAGTTATTATAGAAGGTAAGATATGATAATTTAAAATTTAAAAGCATTCTTCTTGGTTTTAATAGCTATTCACATTTCCTCTTAATTATTGCTTACATTTCAAAAATGCATTTCCTACAAAAATATCAAACATTATTTTGGAATTAGAATTTTATAAACCCAAACAGTAATTATTGTTATATTTTCGAATTTATAACATGTGATGAATCTCTACACTGAATGGATGAAAAAAAGAAAAGATTGATGCCCATTAGTAAAGTAAAATTTTAAAAAATAATTCATTTAGGAGATATTTTTCAAGCATCTCTGCTGTCAGATACCATTCTAGGATCTGAGGATATATATTTAAAAAATGTAATTTCCAAAAGGATCAAACTGAAGTTAAAATTAAATAGTGCTTTCTGGTTATTTAAATATTTTTTTATTTAAAAAATATATGACAAGTTATTGAAAAAAGTTTCTTTTCCATTTATTTAACAGATGATTCAAAAAAATCAAAAAATTATGAATTCCACACCTACGGTAAGTTTGAAAATCATGTCAGAAATTATGAAATTCTGTCTCATGTACATGTGACTTTTTGTATTCATCACTCTAAAAGTCACGTAAGAACTAGACTTTTGGAGGCCGGCCCCTTGGCGGAGTCGTTAAGTTCGCTCACTCTCCTTCTGCCGCCCAGGGTTTCGCTGGTTCGGATCCTGGGTGCGGCACGGCCCTGCTCATCAGGCCACATTGTCGTGGCGTCCCACGTGTCACAACTAGAAGGACCCACAACTAAAATATATACAACTATGCACTGGGGGGAATTGGGGAGGAAAAAAAGCAAACAACAATAAAAAGAAGATTGGCAACAGTTGTTAGCTCAGGTGCCAAACTTTAAAAAAAAAAAAAAAAGAACTAGACTTTTGTTAAAAATCCATGAAGAATACCTGACAAATACTACAAAATGCAGACGTTGCACTGCCGAAGAATACCCTTCCCTGCACTTTTTTCCCTCCATGCCTCACACTTTTTTTCAGCAAGTAGGCAGCCACTTTCAAAAGTGAGTTTTAAGGAGAAAGAAGTCAGCATGAGACCAACATAAAGACCTGGAAAAACGTAATAATAGAATGAAACAGAAGAAAAGCCATGTTAGGACTATGTATCATTTTAAAAACTAAAATAGGTCCTTTAGATCAATAATTCTCTTTAATTTCAATGAAATTTTATATTAAAAAAACAAAAAAGGGAAAAAGGGTCTTTAGGAAAAGGTACATTTTTTTAAAAAATGAACAACAGAAAGAAAGAAGGAGGGGAGGACAAATTTCAAGACTAAATAAAAGAAGGAAAAGTAAGCTGACATAGTTTAGAGAAAAACTAAAAAGAAAATAGGCACATCTGCAAGGAAGAAGAAGAGAAGAGGGAGGAGGGGGGGAAGAGAAATTCAATTTAACAGATTCAAGGTACTCAGCTGTGAGGCATTCACACAAAACAACATCAAAAAGAACAAGGATGTACAATTATGCAGGGTATTATAGAGGGAAAGACAGACAATGTACTTTTGACATTCAGATGATTGGTTTTCAAAAAGAAATGTCCCAAAACAAAAGGAACAGAAAATAACTCAAAAAATAACACAGAAAATATACACTTCGATTAAATGAATACTTGAAACTACAAATCGAAAGGAAACAGTTATTCCAGGAAAAATTTATATGAAATGATCACTGTGTGGGTGTTTGCCCTGGAACCCCAGATATCCTCATAGCTAATTCATTCACATGACCCCTGACAGGGAGGCCATAATGATCCTATATCAAAAAACAGCATCATTTCTTCTATGTGATCCACCATTCCTGCACCTTATTTTACATCTTTTTTCTAAAGCACTGATCACTATCTAACGTTAGCTGAATAGACAGATAGACAGACAGACAGATACTTAATTGTTGTTGCCTCTCTCCCCAATTAGAACGCATGCTCCAAGAAGATAGCTTTCTTCTTTTTTTACACTATTTTATCTCCAGCAACTACACTGGTACATCAAAGGTATTTAATAGATATTCGTTAAGCAAATAAATTAAATAAAGAAAGAATCATATAGTAATCTGGGCAGAAAAGAGCTGATTATGTTCCAGAAGGAAATTGTTACTGATCTGAGTTCTCCAGGGTGACACACTTGCTTAAAGACAGAGGAGAAAGGAAATACTTATTCAAAGTGTATCCTGACAATTGGCTTCTAAGTATCAAAATAATAGTCAGAAATTCCCAAGAATGCTTTGGAAATACATGATTCCTTCTTGACAAAGAAATTTTTGAAGATATCTAGGTGGTCATGAAATTTAACATTTCAAAAATGAAATCCTGATACTGAACGGGCATTATCTATCTAAACACAAATCTAAGGCTAAGCCACAGGGTGAATTACGGTTGCAGAATGAAATTTCCATTTACAAACTTTAATATTATGTAAATCTTAATCAAATTAATGATAATTAAGATAAAGGGGAGGAAGAGTTGTGTGCAAGGGTTCTGATTTCTATCACCTGTTGCTGGGAACTGATACTATCTCAATTTGAAATACGAGGTTAAAATGATTCAATTCCTAAAAAGTTTTTCATAATCTTGTTTTCTTAATTTTAGAGGTATCATTGGGAGCTAATATTCCATTTGATTATTTATTTCTGCATGTTTAAGTATCTCACTATACACATCTCGATTCTTCCAGCTAGCTATATTCCTAACACAAACGCCTCAGTTTTCTCATCTATGAAATGGGGATAATAATAACACTTACTCCATAGGGAGTAGATTAAATAACTGATACACACAAAGCACTTGAAACCCAGTCCAGCTCTCGTCTGTCTATTTCTATAATATACGGGTTAAAGATGATAATTCATCAAGGGCATGATTTGATAATAGTGAAACGAAATTTTTGATGTTTAATTTTTTTTTTTAAAGATTTTATTTTTTCCTTTTTCTCCCCAAAGCCCCCCGGTACATAGTTGTATCTTCTTCGTTGTGGGTCCTTCTAGTTGTGGCATGTGGGACGCCGCCTCAGCGTGGTCTGATGAGCAGTGCCATGTCCGCGCCCAGGATTCGAACCAATGAAACACTGGGCCGCCTGCAGCGGAGCGCGCAAACTTAACCACTCAGCCACGGGGCCAGCCCCCCAATGTTTAATTTTTTTATATAGTGAGCACCTATTATTTTTAAGAATATAAAAACAGCCTTTAAATATAATGTAATTAACTAAAGAAATAATGAAAACATTTTCACTGTTTTATTACCATGTGACAATTAAGTCTATTCCTGTATAATATCTGTCATAGAGAATTAAACTACACTTTTGTGTGTGCATGCATTTTTCTGTTTGTTTCTAAACATGATTCTATTAAAATCTACATAATTCTTTTCCAAAGCTGGTTGTGTACCCATTCCTCCCCTTTCAATTTTGCTTTGCTCTCTCTTATAGAAAATTTATTTGGAAACAAATTATGCTCTTTCTAATGTCAGTATCTTAGTGACAACCACCTGTATTTAGAATATTTTTCTTGAGTAAATATTAATGGGCCAGTGGAGAAGTCGGGGATCGAAGGCTGTCAGCAGTGGCGTGTGGGAAGACTTCTAACACACTGGTGATGCTGCCAACTTTAAGCTGATTCCCTTTCTCACCATGGATTAAGAAGTACTGTACTAAGCTGACACATACCATTCAATCGGTCTTCCCACTCACGGTTAACATAATCCCTGAGGATCTATAATGAGCAAATGCTTTTATTTCTTCAAAATTGAATTTCAAATTTACTACCAATATCTCCTATGACTTTTATTTTATTTTCCTTTAACCTAGAACTGTTCTTAAATATTTGCAATTTACAACACATATGACATTAAATATCTCACCACATGAATTCATTACATATACAATAATGCCTTTTTTATTTGGTATTTATTCTAGCAATTATGAAAGCTGAAGTGGCGATTATAACTAATTAAAATCAGAAGGAGTAACACCCACACTACCATCTTTTAAAAATGAGATAGCATTCATTCAGACCACATGTGCATAATAAAGATAATACTGAGTGATGCTAAATATCAAATCAATGACATTTATTCATGATAAAGACTAAAACTGGATGTTTTTCCCCCTTGAAACTGTGAGTGGATAAAAATCTTGGTACATGTTGCCCTCTAGTGGAATTTCAAAAATAGGCAGTTAAATTATATTTTGGTGCCCTTCCAATATTTGCAATATAAAGTCTACTAATACAAATGTTTTTAAGGATAAAGTAACATTTCTTTTTATATGGTAAGTACTATAAAATAACTTTCCATTAATTGTTAGTAGTTTATAGGTTTTATTTTTAAAAATCAAGAATTGTAAAAAGAAAAAATAAAAGTTTCTCCCAGCCATTAAAAACGGAGAAGGTGTGATTCATTTAAAATGATAATTAGAAACAGAGAACTTGGGCATATAATTTTATTTTCTTGAGATCTTTGCCAAGAAATGTTATCCAAGCTGATTCTATAAAACTATAATCAAAAACTCATCTCTCTACAACTAGGATGACTAAAACTGGATTTTAGTTCCTTGGGGGAAAATAATAGTTTGAAAAGCCCATACTATCAACAAATAAGAAACAGTGCTCATAGAAATAGGAAAGAAACATTTTTTCAGAAGCATTTTGTGTTACCTTTTGATTTGCTTTCAAAGAAAATATTGTGCTCTATTTACTCTAAATTGTGTTTTAGTTTATAATTTCAATACATATTGATAGAGACACATTTTTCTAAGTTACACTCTAGTATAGAAGAGGTGAATGTACGATAGTATACAAAATGTATTCTATTTATGATAGACATTTAAAATTATGTTATTAATTCATCATTTTACATCACTTCTTGATCCCTACTTCAACTTTCCTGTTGCTTATTTTTTTATAACATCTAATTTAAGCATATATATGTTTAGAATAAGAATCTTATTTATATACTTGTGTAAATTTCCTTTCCTTAAAAGTTTTAAAATATGGCACAACAATTAATTGTAGAGACCAAATGTTTGTGGTTCCACTTACACTATGAAAAATTATATAACAAATATTCAATCAACTATATTTCTTGTGTACTCATTAACAAATGTTCCCATTCCAAAACCAATCTTTAAAAGCAATTTAAGCTAGTGAAAACATAAGATTTTATAAACATAAAGAAATTATAAAATAATTAAAAATAGTCCTGGATTATTTAAAGAATGATAAATATATCTGTAACACAAACTAGCGTCAAAAATGAGATAAATAATCCACAAGAAAATTTGTCCTATCTGTAGGTCATTTTTTTTCTTTCTTAAAATATAAATGTCATTTTCATGTCTTATTTTACATTATGGCAAACTCAGTATGGATTCAATATTCACAACCTTTCTCTTTATTCAATTTATGTTTAAAAACAATGGCCACAAGCAAATAATTAAACATAATAGTTAAGCATAGATATGATTAGAAATTTCTTTTAAAAATAAAGCATCAATAAAATAAGGAAATAAATATCGTGCTATGTTAATGTGAGTTTTGTCATGGGATATGTCAAATAATTTCACTAGGTACCAAAGGTAGCTTTTGGTTGACTTGGCAAGTTTTAATTTGTCCTCAGTGAGTAGCTGAGCTCCATTGTGTGAATGCCTTTCTCACTTCCCACTTCCTTTGCTCCTATGATGGTCCTGCCTTTGCAGACCCTTACCATGCCCCCCCAAATCTCAACCCCAAGGATGCCCCTGGCTCCATATCATCCTCTCCATTGAAATCTGACATGCATTCTCGTCACGAATATGAATTAAATCTCTATTATTCATAGTTATCTTTTAGAAAACACTTTTTCCATTAACCGATTTTCAAAGTGGGGAGGGCATGAAGGGATGGTATTCGTGATGGTGTATGTTCAAATAAGCTTGAGGAACCCTGAGTGCTTAACCATGGTTTTCTATATATCACACTTTTATAACAGCTAAATATTAGAGGAGGGTAATGGACTAAGACATCATCGATTTCAAGGTCATATGCATTTTAGCGAGGGGGTTCCTAGCAACAGAATGGGGGTCTGAGTGAAATTTCAAGGGACTGTGTCAAACCAGACATGTAATACTGGTATATTCAGAATATAATCTGACTGTGTCTGTGTGTCTCTCTTTCTCTCCCTGACCTTCCGCACCTCTCACCACCCACCCACACACCCTAAATCATGACATACATCACACATTTGGCTGACTAATTTTTGGAAACACCATGCCTCCAAAGCAAGGTTTGGCAACCTATGCATAGCCCTTCACCTCTTTTGGCCAATACCTTTTTATTGGAACACTGCCACTCTCTTTTGTTCATGTATCGCCTGTGGCTGCATTCCTGCTACAATGGCAAAGTTGAAAGGTTGTGACAGAGACTGTAGGGCTCATAACGCCTAAATGATTTACAGATACATTCGCTCAACTCTGCTCTCAAGTATATTTGTTTTTTCAACCAGTCCATGAAGCTCTCCATCCATGACTTTTTCACTGACCCGGCACAGTTCTGGAGAGCCTGCCTTTCATCTTTCAGAAACAGAGCAGAGCAGAAAGTTAATTCCCGGCATTGATGTCTTGTGAGGGAATAGTGTACCAAGTGCAAATCTGACACCATGGCTACTATAGCTGATCATGCTGTTGACCCTTAGAATAGAGGGTCTCTGTGCCAGTTCATTCTGTCAGTGGACAGAGCAGCCCCACAGATCGAGTGTGGTGAAAGAGGAGCAGTCAGCTGTGCTCTCTCCCTCACTACCAGAACTTATAGAATAAACTAGAAAAAAAATTTTCATTCGCAGCTCAAACTGAGTTAAAGGGTTAGTTTTCTTTGCCTATACTCATTAAACTCTTTTTCAGAATGTTTTCGGATTAGTCAGGCAAGAAGTATCTTTAATCCTATTATTGAAGCTATAAGCATTGTTTTGTAAACCCAATCTTTATTTTTCTTAAGTGTCTCAACATCTATTTCCGAGTCTGCGTGACCTCCACTGAGTAATAATGGTCATTATCAGTTTTGACTATATGCAACAATGTCCGTTTTTCCTTTAGCTGAGTCTAGGAAATATGTACAGTTGTTTCAAGGAACTAGGACACTCTATTGAGTTAAAAAGGTAAGTGTGGACACAGCTATTTGGGTCAGATGGCTCTACCTGACACACATCAGGGCAGAGAAAGCAGTGCTTTGCTTACCTTATATGGAATGAAGCTAGTAAGGCTCAGGGAAATAAAGCATGATGTTGTCCAGTGACAGAGCACCTCTCAGAAAGCTCTTAGGTAAACTGATGTCAAGTACCCGCAGGTAAGTTACTTCCACATGTCTTCATTTGTTCCCTCTCTATAAACAACAAACTCACAAACCCCCCATGGTGGAGGATATGTGTGTAGAGGGCATGAGATGACATAGTCAGATGAAGAAATAAGAGAAAATATACCAAAGGATGTTTGTAATTTCATAATTGTCTCTAGGACATCTGCTTCCAGTCTACTGTGGAAAATCATGGGAAGAATATTTTTCCCATCGTATTTTAAGACAATGCCCATTGTCTGGATTTGTCTATAAAAACTCAGAAACTGTTGCAATCTATTCAACAAAGATTCCTTTCAATTGGGACAAACTTTGACAGAATGGCCATCTTAAGGTTTGTGAAGGAAGGTTTATGTTTTTATTGTCTAAATTTACCAATTTTACTTTTGCAAGGCACAGAAGGAATTTGCTCCTGGTGGATAAAACTTCCAAGGTGTGGACTCCTTGCAATTCTGTAAAACTATGTCTTTACGTAAACCAACAAGTGATGGTGCTCTAAAAATTCTGAACCAAGGTCATACTTTGAATGCGAAAAAATTAACAAAACATATAACAATCACATTTGAAAACCTATAAGTTAAACTTAGACATAACACTATAATCATACTGAATTTGTTATACTAATTCTAATGAATGTTATACTGAAAATATCTTCCGCTATATATCTTTTTTATCTTCCCCTCAATTTTGTGAGGCATATTTTATTATTCTCAAGGTATAATCTTTTATGGAGATATTTTTGGCTTAATATATGTTGTCAAACGCAGAAAATATTAGCAAATCTCCAGATTGTAATATAAATGTATAAACATATTCATCCTTTAGTTGGAAACAAAACTTGTACTTTAAGATGCTAAAAATAAAAGACCTATTTTGTGATATTTTTTCCTGTGAAGACTGCATTAAATATAGAAGCTAAAGCCAAAGAAATCGTAAAGAAGCAATTTAAAGCTATCTTTTTTTAAACCTGAAAACTTGAAAGAAAACTACATGCAGAAAGGCTGCGTTTTCTGATGAAGAGTTTAAGTGAATCGATTTAATGAATATTACTGATAGATTATTGTATTTCAGTATTGTTTTAGGTAACAGATGCAGGACTCATAATTTGAACTATTGATCTCAATTGTCTCAGCATTTTGGAATGGACAATACAAATTTCACATATCACGCTTTCAGTTTTCTGTTCAAATATCTGTTCTTATGTCCTGCTTGTCAGTCAGATATTCACAACCATAAAAATTTTACCAATAATAAAAAATCTTTAATAAGAAAAAGTAACAGTAATTGTGTGTATGTGTGTGCATCGTTTTTGTGTGTGTGTGCGTGCGGACATGCGTGTGTAAGACGTTGGGTAGAACATCTGAAGTTCTGGTGTAACTTTCTATATTGGGTAAAGCAAACTGCTGTATGAATATAATAGAAGGCACATCCCATTTTACAGCTCTTAAAATATTATATAGGTACTAAGAGTACTTCTATAATAACTTTTTGAATATTTAATCACCTGACAACTATGTTCCTACTTATTTTGAAATGAACTCCTGTGTAATCCATTCTAGAGGTGAAATTAGTATGAATTTGCTACATAAAGAGTCATCATTAATTGAAGAATTCACCTCTAGACAAAGACATTCTAATTTATTAAACTTCTTTCTATATATTTTTCCTTTTGACTTTCTTGTTCCATTCAGATCCTTTTCAGTCTTCTAGCAAAGAAGATGAAGAAGAAAGAGGATAAGGAGGAAGAGAAGGAATAGGAAAGAGCGAGACAGAGAGAAGGAGTGATGGCTTTACCTTAGCATCCATAAATGGTTGGTTTGGAGAGAAAAATGAAATGGCTGCATAATAACAAGGAAAACTACCCTAGTTCAGAATAACTTACAATATCTGGGTCATCAACTTAACAGTCTCTCTACTAGAGAATAGGCATAAGAGGGGCAATAAAGGTGAAAAGAGACATAGATTTTGTCTTCCACGGGTTTACTCTCTAGTCAGGTGGATCCCACAGGTAGTCAAAGGACAAGAACACAGACAATCCACAGGAGGGAATGCCCTAAGTAAGTAACACACACAATGGTGGGTTACAGAGTGACGGGATTATTTGTAGTTGTGATTTTAAGATACAGCTTCCGGGAAGAGTTAGCAGTTGAGTTATCCCTCAAAGGACGGCGAGGGCATGTAGGTATGGGTAAGAGAGGCAATTCCAGGCCATAAGAACAGTGCGTGCAAATGCACAGGGGGTTGATCATATTAGGTGCATTTGGGGAAGAGCAATTGACTTCAGTAGAACAAAATGTGAACTATAGGAAGAGAGTTAGTGTTAAGATTAGAGTATTTAGGGAAGAGTTTGAAGAATGTCTTGTCTGAGTGAATAGAGTCTGCATTTCATTAAGACAGAAAAGAGGGGTTAGAGTTTTGTTTTAGTATTAATGTGATTATTATCATTATGACTATTTTTAACAGGGCAAGTGTGTTGAGATTTTATGATGAGAAATATGCTTTATATTAAAAAAGTCTCTTGCAGTGAGGAAGAATTGAAACAATAAGATACTGGAGGCAGTGATATTAATTAGAAGATAAAATATACAGATGACAAATATGAAGACCCCTAACTAGCATGGTAGCATGAGAAAAAAGGGTAGAGAAGAAGAGTTACTGAAAAGACAGAATACTTAGAATTTATCACTTGATTGAAAGTGGGAACAAGGAAAATGGTTCAAATGTAACGCATGAGATATCAACATTAAGTTTCAAAGAAAAGAAATGGGAAGATGAGATGAAGCAATTTTTAACAAGACATTGATGAGTTTGGTTTTGAATATGGTGAGTCTCAAGTTTCATGGAGACATATATGCAACTCTTGTACTTTAAGTAAGTGAAAACATGAAACTGGAGAATAAGAAAGAGTGTGCATTTGCTATCCAAAAGCCAAATGTCTAAGTTCCACATCTGAAAAGATACATAGTTCATAGGAGGTTCCTACAAGGCAATTTTGTGTCAGATGAGTACATACTGCCAGTACTTTGTGCAGTAACACCATCCACATTCTGGAAGGGTCAGTTGTCCAGTCAATTAACTGATACTTCTAGAGCTCCTCTTGAGACACAGCACTATTTTACAAAATGAGATAAAAGCTCATGATAGATCACAACTCTTATAATAATGCTCAGAGGGCATTAACCAGTTTGTTAAAAATAAGAGAGTGAGGGGTCAGTCTGGTGGAGTGGTGGTTAGGTTTGAGTGCTTGGCTTCGGTGGCACAGGGTTCTCAGGTTTGGATCCCGGGTGCAGACCTACACACAGCTCATCAAGCCATGCTGTGGTGGTGTCCCACATACGAAATAGAGGAAGACTGGCACAGATGCACAGAAGTCAGCTCAGGGACAATCTTCCTAAAAAAAACAGAGAGTGAGGGATATGATGTGTACAAAACTAGGTCCACATCATTTGTGACCTAATTGGAGCTTGGAAGTGGGCTCCCTGATAAAAATGTAGCTCATAAGCAGCTGCTTACCAAGGTCTCTGTTTACTCTCAGCATGACTGGGCAGGAGTCCCGAGTACACACGAACGCGGGTTTTCCTGGGAGAGTGGACTTTGTGAAATTTTAGCTGATCATCCTAAATCTACCCATGGGTTTGCATTAATAGTTGCATGGTTATAGGTAAGTTATATTTTAAGGAAATCTAGTCATATTTGGTCTACAAATGTTATAAATAGTATCTAGACCACTAGAAAATAAAAGGATGGGAGGGTTAACTTACTTATCTCTCTATTAAAATAGCTGAATAGCAGTACTGCAACGAAGAGTCAGAACAACAGAAGATCAGTTTGCAGGGAAGGTCTTCAGAGCCTTTCAGCAATCCTTCCAAATGTGCACTCCTTGTAGCTTGAGAATCAGAAGCGGAGAACACTTTTGGTGGTTCTTTTACCCCCTTTATCAGTTTATCACAGTTTGCCATAGATAAAAACTGGTGTCAACATTTTTAATTTTGCAAATCTGTGTACATCCATTAAACAGTTACTGACAAGCACAGAGGGAAGAGCATGTGAAGACCCAGGGAGGAGATGGCCATGTAGAAGTCAAAGAGAGAGACCTTAGAAGAAACGAACTCTGCCGACACCTTGATCCTGGACTTCAAGCCTCCAGAAATATGGAAAATAAATTTCTGGGTTTAAGCCACCCAATTTGTGGTACTTTCTATGGCAGCCCTAGCAAACTAATATACACGGTAACAAAGACATAGGCTTTGAACTGCCATTGCTCAATAGAATGCAAGCAATGTGACCAACATTTTTACATTGTTTAAATAAAGGCAATTTCCATGAAAAATACATTATAGTTTTCCATTACCCCAAAAGAGAATTCTTAGAAATTATATTCTGATTAAAACTTGTATTTGTATAACAAAACAATTGTAGTATCTGATACCAGTTTTCTAATTATCTCTAAGAAAAAAAATTCAAAATTATAAATGAAGTTGGATTCTGCTCCTCAAAACCAGGGAGCTTGCATTTAGCATGGTTTTTGTTAGAGGCTGGTCAAGTGAATTACACAGCATGCTCTCATTCTGTAAACAGCTAGTGATTTGTAATAAATGTGTTTTATTGGCATATAATAGTATATTATATAAAATATATAGTATTAAAGGTATATTTCATAATACATTAGTAAGTCCTTAGCAAAAAGCAACTTCTACAACATAGGGACACATAGCTAACTCACTATAAAAAGATAAAATGTTATTTTTGGGGGGTTATTTCTATCGCGGAATCAGAACTATCTCAAACCCAAAGCAGTCACCTAGACTTGTCTTTTCTTTTGAAAGAACTAGTGTAACATGGCCTGTGGTTACGGTTGGTTCTATTTTACTTTTTTCCAGGAAGGCAGCCAAATTTCAGTACTTAAGAATATTTATGGCTGAATTAAATCTCACTTGCTGTAGTTTAAACACCTTTCTTTTTAAAGTTCTTGTTTATGTTCATTTTTAAATGTGATCTCTTGTTTACTTCAAAGCTCATCCACAGACTGTCTTCTGCCTGAAGGAGCTGCTGGGATTTGAGGCTCGTCCATTCAGGGGAATTGAGGGAACTCAGAATTTCAATATTCTGAAAATTAATTCCCTGCATAGTCATATACAGTATAATTCTACGAACAGTCTTGAATTTCCTATTATTCCATCTTTTCCCCTTTACTGCATATGTAAATTTGTAATTGTATGCTTATTTATGTGATTATTTGATTGCATTTTGTCTCTCTCATATACCAGACTGTATACGTTTTTGCTCAACATTGCCCACCACCTAGAATAAGCTGGATATGTAACAAGCACTCAATCCATCTTGGTTTCTGTACAGAGTTCTACAATTTAACGAATAACATTAAATAAACCCCTCCTCAGTCTCAACCTCCCCTTATGAAGCACATTAATGCATTACTGTGAAAAACAGGCTTCAATACTGGACAATATTTTGGTAATTCTACTTATTATTAATCATAAATCATCTGATTTCCATTGTAGGATGTATACCTCTGGTTTGTGACACTCTTCTCACTTATACTATTTACTGTACATCAGGCATTTTGCAAAGCATGTGTCATGGCACAAAACCTCTGAGGTATGAACAATCACATTCCCTAACCAAAACAAACAAACACAAAAGGATGTTGATGCTTTGAAGGAATAGGTAATCTTTAAGACCATATGCGTAAGAAATGAGGACAAGAAAATGGAAAATCAGGCCTAACTAAGTCTATGTCCCTGGAATTGACAACCAGATTTCCATGTCTGAGAACATAGTCATTTCGGAATCCTTTCCTCTTCCTTTTATTTCTTGGATGGGTGGGGGCGGAGGGCATCCACAGAAGATTGCAGTGATCAGGTAGTTCCATTCTGGGAAAAAAAAATATCTCCACTGATTTACTAATCCCCCAAACAGAACCAAATGAGCTGGGAGAAAATAAAATTTGTGTAGGGTCTGAAATATCTGTGCTACAAGAGAAGGTATGGAAAGGAAAATAAAAATTAGACAAGCTGTTGGTAGTTCAGCAAAAGAGTCCAAGATTTGGGTGATACTGCATTCAGACACTGTTGGATTACAAGATCATCATTCCTACCCTTCCTAGAAAGTGAGCCATATACTTATTTTGGAATTAAAGTTGAATTAAAATTAAATAATATTTAGAAGCTTTTACGGTCTTTTGAGATATTGGAGTGCCAAGGTGTCTCAAAATCATATTTGGCACATATGCTTTCCTATTCATAGCATTTGTAAAAAATTTGCACATTTTCTAATTTCCTATTAGACTTGTAAGTATTGTTGATCTTAGAAAAAATTAATGGAACTTTTCTTTTTACTCTAATTTACTCATTTTAAAAAATGAGCTAGTTGCTGGGGCCAGCCTGGTGGCATCGTGGATAAGTTCATGCGCTTCACTTGGGTGGCCCACAGTTTACAGGTTCTGATCCCCAGTGGACCTACACGCTGTTCATCAAGCCATGCTGTGGCAGCACCCCACATACAAAATTGAGGAAGACTGGCATAGATGTTAGTTCAGGGACAATCTTCCTCAAGCAAAAAGAGGAAGATTGGCAACAGATGTTAGCTCAGGGCCAATCTTCCTCACCAGAAAAAAAAAAGGGGGCTAGCTGCTGAATCTTTATATGAAGAGTGGGGAATGTTTTTTCTCTCAGGGCTATTAACCCTCAGGTAAAAATTTTAGGCAAAACTTAGATAAAAATCAGAAGCAAGTTTTTAGAAAAAGGATAAAACTATCAATTTTTTGTTTTTAAAATTAATGAGAAATATAGAAACTATTCAATAAGTACTATAATATAAATATTCTTTTATTCAATAAGCAAACAAGTGTTGTGTGCTCACTATATGTGAAGGACTCTTCAAGGTACTGGGATGGCCATCAGCACAACACTCCAGCTCGGTTAGAGCTTTCACATTGTGGAGCAAAGGTCACGGAGAGCATAATCTACAAAATATATAACAAGTTAATCGGTAGATATTGATTTTTTTGTATGGACTCACAAAAACCCAGGTTAGCATCTGTGCTCTCAGGGATACTGGACAGTTAAATTATTATCTCAGAGCCTCACATTTTTCATCTTCATCTGAAAAGTGAGAATAATTCTAACTACTGTAAGACATTATTTTGCAGATTAAATGATATAATCTATTCATCTAAAAGAAGAGGAACTTTCTCTTCCTTTGGGGGAATATATTAGGCAGTTGCTCTTCCCACTTCCTACTATTGTCTTAGCTACTGATCCTCAGATAACTAGTTATCTATTTCAGTTCCCTCCGAAATTATCATTTCATTGGCCTCCATGCATACACTCAGCGTTTACACAGGACACCCAGCTCAGCAGGACGGCTAGAGCAGCCATTTTTTTGGACGAGAGAGAATTCTTCGAACTTCAGTACTGGGCAGAGCAGACCGCAGTGCAGCTAGCAGATCCGGCTTAAGATCAGAGACGAGCTGGAAGCTCTCAAGAAATCGATGGCAATGTTTACCCGTTATCTGGTGCAACCCACATTTTAGAGAAGATCCTGAGACTCAGAGAAATTACTCTGCTCATATCACATGAATGCTGGGCAGACTTTAATTTACCAAAAAGAGGTAACTCCTACTGATACTTCTTTTTATGTGAATGTAGCTAACATGAGCTGAAAGATTTTATAAATTATGAAAAAAACCCAAAGATATTAAGCTCTATTTAAAATCAATTATGATTCTTTTGCTATCTAAAATTCATCTGTTTTTGTGATTATGCCTTAACTTATAAAACTAGAATACGTATTTCTTTTAGTTTACATTTTTCAAGGGGACTTACATAATTAACTTGGTTCTCTCAAACCTGTGAGGTAGCTAAGTGCCATGGTCCCATTTTCAAAGATGAGAAAAAGTAGTTCTGAGAATCTGGGTGATGTGCCCAAGGTCATTCATAATAAGCGGCAGTTAAGGCTTCTGCCGGGAGAATTCTTTATGTTCTCTCTCTCTCTTTCTACAAATTTGAGTGTTATTGTTAACTGACCTTAGGAAAGAGAATAAACCAAACAAATACTAAAGATAATTTCCTCTTCCTAAACAGGAAATATTTTATCACATAGACTTTAATTACTGTCATCACAATAGAATAATATCTTCCAAAACAAAAAGTTGGCACTACACTAAAGAAAGAGAAGTAAACAAAAGGCTGAGGACTTACAGGGAAAACCTGGTGTTAGACATTCAAAGATAAACAGCCCTAAGCATAAATAGCACCAGGAGAACAAAATACACAGTGACAGATTTTAATCCAAGCCTTTCAAAGTTTTCCTTAGAAAAATATGATATGCCTTCCTTCAATAATGCAAAAACCAGATCTTCTAAGTTCAAGTGCCCATTAAGCATAAAAAGAGAAAAAGAAAAAATAAAGAAGTCATGATTTAAAGGGACTGAAAGCTGCTGTTTCTATCAAGCACTGTGAATCAACCCTAACCTGACCTTCACATGGAATCTTTAATATCTAGCAGAGGACTAGGGCTTTGAACATCAAAATCTCATTTCAGATTACTGATCTGTGAAATTCTAGGAGACATGAGAAAATCCCACAGAAGATAACAAATAACCAAGAAGAAATATCAGCAAACAAACCAACAGTGTATTTAATGGAGCGTAAGATACAATTTTTAAGCGTTCTGACCAATCTATGGAACTTTGTCTCATATTTTATAAAAAAGCATTTAAAAATGCAATAAAATATTACATATTCTACCACAGAAAACTAGAAGATGATTAAAGTAGCTAAAATATATTAAAATACATCTATATATCTATAAACAAATATAAGTATTTTAATATATTTTCTTAAGGATAAATAATAATGCTCAACCATATTTTAAATAAAATAACCTGTAAGTTTCAAGGAACATCAATAGAGAAAAAAAAATTACACCAAGATGATTATCATGAATTCAACCATACCTTCAGTTACAGGAAAAGTAATTAAATTACCGTCCTCATGCAAGTTCCGCTCCCTCCCACCCTCTGGTAAATTCACAAGACTCACTACATACTTGAGAAGTAATTCAATTCATAATGACATCTTTAGAGAATGACTAAGTCACTTTTTGACCTACATAAGCCATGGAGAATGTTGCATTTACATTAAAGAAAAGTTAATAAGAATAACCTGAATTAGGTAAGGACGAGAAATCCCATTCTCTGGGCCCCTGGGTTGCTTATTGCTGGGTGTATTGATTTATCAACTTAAACCTGGTAATGCTTTTTAAACACAGCGTTATTGCTTAATCTATATGAAACTTAACAGCAAATTTGAATACCTGTCTGGAAAATTATATGGTTAAACGAGCCCAAAGAGATGAGTTTTTTATGGTTGTATTTCAGAAGCTTTAGGAGAAACTAATTCTGTGTAGCACATTAGATGTAAGGCTCACGGAGAACTTCTCTCTGCTATTCTCCCTGATGAAACCACTGTGATCAAAACCTTACTTTTGTCATTTGCAACAATATGGTTGGACCTTGGGGGTATTATGCTAAGTGAAATAAGTCAGACAAAGACAAATATTGTATGATCTCACTTATCTGTGGAATCTGAAAAAAGGAAGATAACAAAAAAAATAAGTTCATAGATTCAGAGAACAGATGGGTGGTTGCAGAGGAGGGGAGCAGGGAGGTGGGAGAAATGGATGAAGGGAGTCAAAAGGCACAGACTTCCAGTTATAAAATAATTAAGACATAGAGATGCAATGTACAGCAATGTACATTAACTATAGTTAATAATACTGTATTGTATATTTGAAAATTGCTAAGAGAGTAGATGCTAAAAGTTCTTATCACAAGAAAAAAGAAATTTGTAACTCTGTATGGTGATGGATGTTAACTAGACTTATTATTATTATTTTGTAATATATATATATAAATATTGATTCATTACATTGTACACCTGAAACTAATATAATGTTCTATGCCAATTATGTCTCAAAAAGTAACATTATTCCGTCAAAAGTTAAAAAACCAACCAAAGAAACAAAAATTCTCTTGTTTTCTAGGCCACTATCTTTATCCACCAACACTCATCATGATTCTCAATGCACTTGCTCCTGGTGTTACTGGATAGCAGGGCCCCTGGAGGATGGCAGGACACAGAGGAAGGGGAGCTTTCTAGGATGGGAGCAGGGAAAGGTTGGGAGAAGGAACGGGGTAGGTCATGCTGAAATCTGCATTCACAGAGAAGATTCATCTGTCTTTTGGAGAGGAGGGGAAGAGAAGAGAGTTTAACGCACATTTTGTGGCCTCAATTCCAAAAGGCATATTTACCTTTGAGACCCATACTGAGCATGTGAGGGTGGAGGAGTCAGGGGCATTCCTCTGATATTCTTACAGCATGCTTTGTAGTCTGTTACTTTCAAGCTGTTTCTTGAAAAATTTAACTAAAGCAGAAGTATGTTAAAGCTGTGGTAGCAGGCTTAATCGACTTGTTGAAAGCTCAGTTTGGCTAATACTATGCTTTACCTTTTTTTCTTTCTACATTTAATACTTTGGGGCTGGTCACAGTCTTTGGTTTGCTGGGGTCCACAGCACTCTCTGTCATTTTATACTTAGTCCTCTTCATAGGGGCTTGAAAGCACGTGAATTTTCAATTCCTTTCCTAGAGCACTGGATAAGGAGTCTGGTGTTGGAGGGTATTAACGCTAGGAACACTGCTATCACTGAAAAACCTTGTAATCTATTGGGGTGATGTGTGTGTGTTTATGAATCTGCAGTGATTTCTGTGTAATGTTTTGTCTCTAGAAATATATGAGACTCAGCGCTAAGGAATGAGTATTGAAATGTTTGGCTTTATCTGTATATTCAGCAAATTCATACACAGAGACTAAAATGTACACATTTAACACATACATTTAATATTTTGAACTACTCATTGAATTTTTATAGAATCTAAAGAAATGTCCTTTAGTTCTTAAAATTCCTTCTCTGTATATCAAAAGAATTTCATTATTTAGCCAATTTTTAAATCTATGTTATTGCATATTTAACTGCATTTTCTCATTTTACCATGTTAGAGAAATGTCTGTGTATAATTCAAACAAATACTTGGCCACAGTCTTACTATTCTTTCTTGAGCATTTCTGATTGTGAAAGAGGTTCACCCTACTAAATGTAAAATTCTCCAACCCTTGTTTTCTAACTTCCCCCTCCAGACAGAGCCTGGAGATAGAGACTTCCTGGCTCATGGCAGCATGCATGCAGTCAACACAAGAGGCTGAAAAATTGCCCAGACTTGTTTTCCCCCCACGCCTCCTCATGTATTATTAAAACCAGCAAAGCTTCCTGGATTGCTGAACAAAGCTGACCATCCTCCACCAACGAATTCAATCCGCAGGCTTCTGAATGTTCGCCAAGGCTCTGCCTCGCCTGCACATGGCAGATATAATTGGCAAACTGAATGAAGAATTTCCTATTCTTGCTAGGCAGTATTCCAGATAGAGATAAGAATAGCCTGAATAGCTGAGCTGGCGTGTGAAAGGGGCTCTGCTTTTCATATAACACTTATTATGAAGATGCAAATTTCCTCTTAACCAGAAACTATGTTTGTGGCTGCTCAGCACTCATTCCTTTAACTGTTAGCAATTTGTCCTCAGTGTCTTATTTTTAATATTTTCCAATTCCATTTTGAGACAATTTAGTAACACCTTCTCAGAATTCCCCATAGAAATATATTTACAAATTTTCATAAATTATATCCTCAGTGTTGTATTATTTGTGTATTCAAAATATCATATCCAAGGATTTGTCCTACCCAATGTTCACTTGACTAAAACCTAGGTTAGTGAAACTGAATATAGTCATTGAATCAGACTCACATTTTGATTGGGTAATATTCCATAAAAGGAATCATTAAATATCTATGCATCTTTCTGGCCAGTAGGTGTATAACCATTTTTAAAAGGCATTTGACTGATGTGTTCACATGGGTTATTTTGTAATTTTGTTCTCATCAGTGTATTTCATTTATTGAATGAGTCATATATGTTGTGCACATGTGCTCTAAAAATAACCACACAGCTTTTACAAGAAAAAGAAAATATTTGTCCCACACTTGACTTTACTCTCCAAATTTATTCCCTCAGTGTTACCAGATACTTGGGTTTCCTTCTAGAAATGGTCAAACCATAAAAAGAAAAAAATAGCACACAGTTGTAGGATCCTATACATCGTTTCCAGACCTTAGTTTTTTACTGTAATGACTTTTGAAATCTGACAATTAATAATCATGTTGACAACTAGATTTATTATTAGCAAAGTTGCTAAATTTTAATTTATTATTAGATTCAAAGCAAACATACAAATATGAATACAGTGGTCACAGAAATGCTATTCACTCATTCTTGAACGCAAGCTCAGTCAAGACCAAAACGTGTGTCGCTTGCAAACCACTCCATGAAGCCTGCAGATAATACCGACTTCTAAAGGGCAGCCTCTGCCATCAGGGACCTCACAGCCAGGAAAGGATGCCCCCTTGCTATGCAACACACCAGGTTATCTCATCTCTCTGCCCTCTCTCATCCCCTTTATGTCTGTGCTCCCTCTTTCTGTCTCCCTGGGCGTGCTCTGTTCTCCTCAGCAGTGTCTCTCTACCCTCAGGTGGATGTTTCCTCTTCTCCTTCTGCCCTCTTCTTCCTCTGTCCTCCACCTTCAGTCTTCAGCAACACACCATCTCCCTGTGCTCTTCTCTCTGTTTCAATATCTGTCCAGATTCGCTCTGTCTGTCCTTCTCCCTCTTTTTCCTTCTTAAGTGCATAGCCACGTGCTGGGCACACCCCGGCCCTCCCTTTTATCCCTTGCACTGCTGCTTACACCTCAAGCCTCAGTATCAATGCTGCTTGTCAGAAAGCTCCCTACCACTCTTAACTAGATTATATATGTAATTCCATAAGCTCTTTATTTACTTCTTCCTTCATTGCTTTCAACAAACCTACAATTATTATTTAAAAATATATTTTTCAAAATTTAGAATAGGCAACATAGTCACATAATTTGAAGTTAGAATAAAAATAACGCCATGGAAAGTCTTCCAACCACCCACCCTGTTCCCCCCTAACGGAATGTCCACACACCCTCCCCATACCCAACCTCCATACACAGGTTACCATTAGCTTTAGTTACTTTTGAATCTCTATAGCTCCTTTGTTTACATGCAAATGAAAATGAATATATATTCTGATTCCTTTTTTATTACACACAGTATATTAGCAGCTTATATATACCATTGTGCACTATTCTTTCTTTCCTTTTAATTTTTTTGGTGAAGAGGATTAACCCTGAGCTAACATCTGTTGCCAATCTTCCTGTTTTTGCTTGAGGAAGAAGGTCCCTGAGCTAACATCTGTTGCCAATCTTCCTGTTTTTGCTTGAGGAAGAAGGTCCCTGAGCTAACATCTGTGCCAATCTTCCTTATTTTTTGTATGTGGGATGCCGCCACAGCAGGGTTTGATGAGTGTTTTATAGGTCTGCGCTTGGGATCCCAACCCATGAAGCCTGAGCTGCCAAAGTGGAGCATGCAAAATTAATCACTACACCACCGGGCCGGGCCCTGCACTAACTTAATATTTTCTGAATATCTCTACCTACTACTAAATAGACACCTTAGTCATTTATTTCTTAAAGCTGTCTTCTATCCAATCCTCTATACCTATTGTAATTTGATTAAATCATTGCCTATTGATGAATATGCCAGTTGTGTCCCGGTACAAACAAATCATCTTGAACATACACCAATTCACATACGTGTGAGTTAACAATAAATTTCTGGAAGTGGAGATGCTCACTAATAGGTCATGTGCATTTTAAATAAGAAAAATACTGCACCATTGCCTACCTTGGTCTATAAGCAATTAATACCCCCATGAACAATTCATGAGAATAGCATTTTCCCCACAGTTTTGTCGAGAGAATATGTAATCAAACTTAAATTTGTCATCAGTCCCATGAGTGAAAAACCGTATCACATAAGACCCCCTCTCTCGTTTGAACTTGTACCCTTAGTCTAAAATATGCTCAGTCTTTCCTTAATTCAAACAAAGAAAAATATTTTCCTAACTTAATTTCTCCCTCAGTTATCCCTTTCTTTTTCATTTTCCTTCAATTCTTCACAACCAGTCCATTCTTGAGCCCATTTCAGTCTGACTAGTACCCTTAGCCCTATACTGTTAATGCCCATGGGAAGGTTACTATTAACCTCTTAATTTCCAAATCTGTTAAATACTTACTCTCCTTATCTCACTTGATTATTCTGGAATATTTGACACCAACCATCATACTCTCCCACCTAAAAACTTCTCGCCACTGGCTTTTGGGAAGAATGCTCTTTTCTGATTGTTCTATAAAGTCTTTGGTTGTTCTGAATCAATCACTTTGGTGGCTTTTTTTCCATCCCACTAGTAGGCCCCAGGATTTATTCTTTGCTTTCTTCTTATTTTAGAATCTTCCTAGTATGTCTCATTTACATCCATGGTTTCCAATGTACTCATATGATAGCATTGATGGCCTCAAATCTTCATCTCCAGCCCATCCTTGCATCTGTTTTCACCTTACTCTGGCTATTTGTAAAATAGAGAGGGGCGAGAAATGGAAAACATTGTGTTAGGATTTTCAACTATAAACTTGGTGTGAAAAATAGGTTGCATAAATTATTAATAATAGGCAACACATTTTCTGCTTGATGCACGGCAAGGACTAAAGTATGAGTTGTAGACATTTTTCTTATTACACCCTGAAATAAGCTGTATAGCAGAGCCTCATTCAAGCCTTCAGTTCTTGAGGAATGAATGGGGAAACAATGATGGAATGAAGAGCCAATATTCTAGGGAATGACCACTTAATCTCTTCCAGAAAACTGAAAAGATGATCTGGAAATATGTACTGAAAAGATCTCTGTAGGGTTTATTGAACAGGTTGTCCTCGGGCGCCACCTGGTGGTACAAGACTGTGTGAGGAGAGGCGGAGCTTCCACTGAGTAAAATCACTTTGTGTGAGTGGCATTCTTCATCTGGACCCAGTAGGGCCTAAACTGCTAGCTTCTGACTCGATCTCGATCTCACACAAGATTCTACTCTGACAACTTTGCTGTCCCAGACTATTTGATTTTCCTTATACATATGCAGAAAAAATATACTCACATTCCTATGGCTTTATTTAATTTACCAACCCAGCAGTAGCAACTCAGAATTGGGATAAGAAATGAATAGCAGTGAGGTATGTAAAGACAAAACAAAACAAAAACAATGGTTGAGCTTATCCAATCAGAGGAATAGAGATGGGGCAATAAGGTTACAAGCTGCTGCCACCACACTCCCTCCCTTCCTTTCTTTCTTTCTACTCCCTGATGTGGTCTTAGAGTTACTATTACCTAAACACATGCAGCTTCTTGGTATATGCCGAATGGGTTCAGAATTGTCCAGGAAACTACAGTGAGTCAGAAGACCAAAGAGGATTGCTTTTAAGATTCATGAACGGGGGGCTAATAACAGAAAAACAAAAAGCAAAGCTTTTGCTACATTATATTAAGATAATAAAAATACCCCAAAACTCAGTGGTTCTCAACTGTATGCATTTGTCATTCACGTTATACCTGGATGGTGGGTTAGCTGCGGCTTTGCTGTATTCCAGAATAGAGCAATGCTTCTCAATCCAGAACCCAGGCTGGAGGGACAGCCTCAATGTGAGACATGTTATTCTTGTGGCAGAAGGAAAAGATCAAGAGATCGTGTTGAAAGCTGAATGGCTTTTAAAACTTCTGTTCTAAGCCAGCACGGTCTCTTTCCTTCATACCTCATTGTACAAAGCATGTCACATGACCAAACCTAATCTTGACAGAGAAGGAAAAATACTGTCACTAGAAGAAAAGGGACTTAGATGCAGATGTATACTAACTGTAACCTAATTTATTGTCCAAACCAGGACATGTTGAGAGTGATGGTGTTTTTTAATAGTTAAGCCAAGACAATAGGTGGAAACTGGTATCGTCCTGACGAACTTGGATATATTGTCACCTTCTTATAATCCTTTTACAGGGAAAAATGGAGCAGGGAATTGAGAACAATTAGGTTGAGTGCAAGCTTCAATGAAAAGACCTCACACACACATGGACGCATACACCCATGCTGAGGGAAGGAAGGGAACACAGGCAGGGAGCTAGACCAGGGCAGGTGCATCAGGAAGGCAGACATCAGCCTTAGGCTGTGAGATCTCTTCCGAAATACAGGTTAAGACAAAGGATAATGAACTAGAAGTAGTTTGATTTAAATGATGTCCTGCATTTCAAAAAGTAAGTAACGGTAAAAAAAAAAAAAAAAAAAAGAAGAAGAAGAAGAGAGTCTGGGGCCATTCTTCCCGCCTTGGTGATTGTCACATGCTCTGGGTCTCAAGGCATTAGCAGGAGTGGAGAGGACAAGAGGAAACAGAGGATCCAGCTTTGTTGGTTCAGCAACTGCAAGTCTTTACTAGGTAAATACAGGTTTATTCAACCACATCACCATATGAGGGAAATTGGAGTCGTTTATGATAAGACAGATTGAAGAATTAAGATAAATATTAAAAAACACAAACCCAAGAGTCTAGGCTTTTTCTTTTAATTAGGAATTCAAAATATAACAGCGATTATGTGGACGATATATAGATTGATATGGAGGGGAATAGCGACTAAGAGTCCTAAGAGGGAACAACAATTAGCAAACGAATTGGGAGTTAACTTGTATTTCTATGCTAACGCTTGACTTTAATGAAACTAATCCTTCTTAGCTCAGAAATAGTTTTACAGAATAACCTTAAAAGCAATCCTGCACCACTTTCAAAAGAAGTGGCTTGTGTGAGAAAAAAATGCTTTTGAGTGAGAAGATTAAAATCAACTTTTTTTCATTTAAAGTTTAGTATAAAAATACTTGGTTTAAAGAAGAGCCAATCAGTTATTAAATGAAATTCTCTAGATCACAGTTCACAGTGTTAAGGAAAAAATACGCATTTCAGATATTCTTGTCATTGAATGAGGTAAACTTTGATCTTCCTGCCGCTGTGTCATCCTTTTTGACCCCATTCAAAGAGCAAGTCTAAACCAGTGGTGACTGGGGCATCTTGGGAAAGCATCACCCCCTCTATCAGCGATTGCTCATTAACTAATCTTAGTATTTAAATATAAAATAGTTTCCCATATTTAAGTACAATCCCAGGACTGTAAGATTAATTTTTTTCTGTCACTTGCTTTTAACAAAATTTAAGTAATTCAAAGCGAACAATATATTGCCTTAAATATCTGCATATTTATCCACAAAACATTGTAAAAACCAGTGTTCTTAGGGATTCCTATTTATGAAACATTGGAAATTATTTCCCTGCGGTAAAGAATACTTGTTAAATTGTTGGTGTAATGAAAATTCACTGTTGTAACCACAAGGTGGCAGAATAAGCTAGGCGCTCCCCGTACCTTTCCCAAATCACTCACATTACTTCAGACAGACATCGAGTTTTGTCAAATTCAGACGAAAGATGCTGTTATAAATGTACTCTGTGCCATTGCTAACCTAGATACATGTGTAAGACAAATGACTTACAAGTAACAGCACTGGAAAGAAGTTAAAATGACTGAATAGTCTTTCATATGCTGGAGAGAAACTCCATTCAAAAGCTATTCAAAAATTGGTTTCTAGTAAACATTTGAGTTAGTTTCAAATAAACAATTTTTCTTAGCAGGCTTTTTTTTAAACGTTGTTCCTGTATTCGGCCCCCTGCATTGTGAACCAAGCGGCTTGTTCTCTCCATAGTCTGTTCCCAAGATCACACAGAAGATGCCCAGGGAGGTACCACTAAAGGATGGTCCCTTGAATGAACAAATACACCTGTAGAGAGAGGTGATGACTGCCTCCTTCCTGCTACCCAACAGTTTATTTTTTGTGGAAACATGAAACATACACTTACCTTTCGAAACTAATCCAAAGGAAGTAACATTGTTATATTAAAATAATGAAAGAAACTGTAATTTATTGTAACCTCCAAAATGGTCAAATATATGAAGTTAACAACAGCAATAAAATATTCAAGATGTTATCTACTACCATTATAATTCAGTTTATCGGAGGCAATGTTACTCTGAAGAAATCATAATTGAATGTTTTGGTACAATAAATGCTGATTTCTGTATTTTAATAACTTGCTGGCAATTGTATTGCTAGAACACAATCCAAACTTCTCCAAATGGCATTCAAGAACCTTCATTCGTTATCTGTTGTTCTTCTGCATAGTTCTCTCTATTTATGTAAACAGACCATGGCCTTTTACCCCACTGCTGCCTTTGCCAAGACTGTTATTTCTTGAAATGTCTTCTCTTCTTCTATTCCTGCAACTGGCAAGTAGCCATTCCTCCGTCAAGAAATGGCTCAGAAATCATCTCTCTGAAATGTCTCTGAATTCTACCTTGAAAGTATAAATGATCATTTCCTCTCCTGAAATCTTAGAATCGTTATTCCTGCTTTCATGACTTTGATCATTTAATTCTACTTGTTTTTGTACATTTATGTCTACCCAAGGAGGGGAAGCATATTTCATTATTTTTCTGTCTCTAATGCCTGCTGGGAAGGGGCACTCAATAAGCTCTTTGGTGAAGGAATGAAGGGATCAATAACACCTGTAAATTCATGCAGTGCTTAGGTTAAAGTGATGAGGATTATTTTAGACTGGTTACTTTTAAAAACTGCAGATGGGGGGCCGGCCCCGTGGCCGAGCGGTTAAGTTCGCGCGCTCCGCTGCAGGCGGCCCAGTGTTTTGTCGGTTCGAATCCTGGGCACGGACATGGCACCATTCATCGAGTCATGCTGAGGCGGCGTCCCATATGCCACAGCTAAAAGGACCCACAACTAAGAATATACAACTACGTACCAGGGGGCTTTGGGGTGTAAAGGAAAAAAAAAAAGCTTTAAAAAAAAAAACTGCAGATGGGAAGGAGACTCTGAGGAGTGGAATTTACTTACCCTTTGTTAAGAGACATTTACATTGTAAAGGAAATCTCCATCTGTAAAGGTGTCTCCCTCTCTGTACCAGGAAGAAGAGGGGATGACCTTATCTCTAGAAACTCTTAATCAATGCCAAAGGCAAGGACTTAAATCTGCATCTTGTTTATTGTACTTGTGTGGTAATCTCCCATGATCGACTCCCCCCTCATCCTCAACATCCTCCTTTGTCTTTAGCTAAAAATAATATTTAAGGTGGTGGCTTCAGCCATTTACTTAATCTGGTTTGATTCCTATCTAAAAGTTATAGGACCACCCAATAACCAGACCCCACCTGCACTGATACCATTTTAACGACTTTTTTACATATTCTTTCCTTCGTCTTGTAAAGAGATAACTCACATACCTATGCCTTAAATTTAGCCCTATCCTCAACCCATGTTTGCAGCAGCTCTTACTGCCCATGGGTCCTGTCCCCATGCTATTCCACACTATTCTCTAAATAAAACAGCACTACTGCCAGACCTTGAGAGTCCAAGAAATCTTTCTTTCGAATCCTTGGCTCACCAGCCCCACATCAAAAGTATCTCATTTAATGTATCATTTCTATTTGAAGATGACATTTATGTATTTATTTATTTTTGAGGAAGATTAGCCCTGAACTAACTACTGCCAATCCTCCTCTTTTTGATGAGGAAGCCTGGCCCTGAGCTAACATCGTGCCCATCTTCTTCTACTTTATATGTGGGATGGCTACCACAGCATGGCTTACCAAGTGGTGCCATGTCCGCACCTGGGATCCAAACCAGCGAACCCTAAGGCCGCAGAGAAGCAGAATGTGTGTACTTAACCACTGCGCTACCGGCCAACCCCAAAGATGACATTTGTATTCAAAGATGAGTATACTTTTAGAGTTTATCTTCAGTCGATTTATATTTACATTAAATTCAGAGAAACTTCAAATTTTGTTTAAATTGTAGAGCACAAACTATAAGACCATTATCCTTCAACTCCTCACATTCTCTGGGAAGTCATACAAATAAAAGGATTCAGCATATGAAAATTGGAATTTACGTAACATATCCTTTGGAGTCCATTGCTCTTACATAAAACCTTTAATATTTCCTTAATATTTCAAGCAAACAACATTTATTAAATGCCTAAAATATTAACTGTGTTGTGCCAGGTTACAGCAGTCAAGTAAATGACATTTTATAGTTACCTTGTAGACAACAGATCTGACCTAATTGTTCTAAAAACAAATTATCTGATGGTTATTTACGTACTTAAAACAAAAGGCTCAGCTTGACCATTATGAGGGGTTTCATAAAAGGTGATTAAACCTATATGTGTATTTGGGTACATATATATATCTCTCTAAATACATTGGTACATACTCATAGAATTATTGATCCCTTAGCCAAAAAAAGAAGCCACAATAAAATTCAGGCTAAGATAACCAAAAATACAGACCTTGTATTTTTCATGCCAAATGCATCCAGGAGAAGAGACTCTCCCAAGATCATGGTAGAACGCTGACTTTATACAAGCAGAAAATCACTCAGTGTTCCTTCAGACCTGTGGGGTAGACCCTACTGCCCAGGAAAACCACGACTCTTATTGCTGTATTTGGGGATATGTGATTTGATATTTAGTTTTCTGGGGGAATTCAACATTTTGACAAAGCTTCATCATCGAAGGCATCAGTTATTTGCCTGAAAAGAATTTTTGATGATAAGAAGGGAGAGACAACTAAAGGCATCCAAGGGGAAAGGAATTTGGGATTAGTATAAAGCGCCTTGGTCAGAGGAGGCTCAAATACTCCCATTCACTCTCCTCCATTTGACGTGTGTGTGTGTGTGTGTGTGTGTGTGTGTGTGTGTGTATCAGCCATTATTTAGACTCTTTTTCTATAATGAATGATTATGTAAATATGAACTACAAATATATTAAATAGAATTTTAAAATTCCATTTAGAAAGCATACTTTATGCATAAAATGTAACTCTCTCTATAAACAGCTAAAGCATCATAAATCAACTTTTCCTTAATTTTTAGTAAGTTACTATGTAGAAAGAAGTCAAGAGTTAGTTTCTACTTGAATCAGATAGCATAATATCATAAAAATGGAAAATCTGAATAGTTGTGTGTAGGTGCACCTGCACCTTGTTGAAGGTGAATTCTTTTCTATGTTACACTAGTTAGGAAAACCTAACATTCCAAGTAATAGTTCCAAGGGTTTTCCAGGGCTTTTTAAAGCTAAGAACATATTTGTCTAAATAATCTCAAAATTATTTAAGAACTTGGAAAAGCAGAGAAGAAGCTTCAGTCTTAATTATATTGTATTGAATCAATCTATGTATATTTGCTCATATCCCCCATACCAGACTTGAATGGTCTTCAAAATGGGAAACACATTATTCTTTTAGTATCATAATACTTGGACATAAAAGGTGTTTAATATATTGTTAATGGAATTGAAACAAACTTGTTCCTCCAATACCACCAAGGTACAAAGTTCTATTACGTCTCTGATCATATATATTTATGACACTCTAGAGGTTTCAGATTAGTATCTATTAAATACTTGGAAATCTATCATAAAAATTCTCAAGCACTTAATAATATATTTCTCTGCCTTATAGTCCTCATTTTTGCCAATGCAATCACATTTTCCTTAGTAAATAAGGTCTATGCTATTTATCATATACTTATCACATTTATTTATATAATAAAAAATTAGAGAAAGCAATATTAAATCTAGTGAGTGGTTCTTATAGAAAATAATTTAAATAATTAAAAAACACTTCTTTGCAGTGATTATTATTGACATTATTGTGAAAAATAAGAAGAATAATTTCCACTTACTATCATGCCAATACAATATTTATACTCATATATATTTTCTGACAATTTTATACTTGGATAATTTTATTTTACCTATATAGTTTGTCAATAATTTTAACATTTATTTTTCATCAATTTATTTTGCTAAGCACCAGAGATAAATTTTTACTGAAAAAGTAAGTTATTTTTGTTTAGTTTCTTTAAAATTCCATATTTATTTCAAGGCTTTTATACTCTTTAGTTTTCTCTTTTGAAGTATGCCACTAATAATAGAATTGGCTCCAGAGTTTTTGCATTGGTCCCAACAGAATTTCAGAGATAATTTAGAAAAGTACATTTATTAAAATTCAATTCCCCTAGCTAATTTCCAATGTCAGAAACTTAAGTAGGGTAGCTAGCTGTGCCTTCTAACTGGAAGAACTTAAATAAGTGCAAAATATTTTAAATCTGTTTCCTTATATTAAAAAACGAAATATTTAAAATTAACACTAAGTAGCATATATGTTGCAGAAGGAATTGAACAGAAAGGAAAGTAAACATCCTTTAAGTGTTCCTATGCTATTGGGCAACAAGGTGCAGAGAAGTTATTCATGAGTTCAAAAACCTGGCTCGATCACTGGCTGCGTGACCACATGTTGTGGTTGTGGTATGTGTGGTAACTGAAGCTCAACGATGTCATGAATCGGGTGCAATGATACTTGCCTTGGAGGGAGCATTGTTCAGTTCAAAAAGAACATAAGTAAAGTTAACGGCACAGTGCTTATCAAATTGTGGATGTAAAAAATATGGTATCACTTATCATATGCTTTGTTATCTGAATACTTCTGTTATCTGACTTCCACAACAATTCTATGAAGAAACAAAAGTTCAGAGATGATGGCTTATTTACATCTAACAACAGATGGACACGGACTTTGAATCCAGGAGTTTGTGTTTTAGAGTCCTTATCATTAACTCCTCTACAATTCATGAGAATTCACTTTTTGTCTAGCTATTCACTGATCTAGTGACTTGGGTAGTTTTCTCTACTTTAAAAGTTTTAATTTGTAAAATAAGAAGATTCAATTCAATAATCTTTTGCAATTATGATTCTAAAGAACTTGGATAAATTTAGAAGATAACAACAAATCCAATTGTTAAAAATGTACAAAGCAACATATTTTGCATTCTAATAAGCTGTCTAAATTGTGACATAAATTCTACCCTCCAGTATGAATTGGGGCTTCTCACTGTTTCTAGACAGTGAAATCAATTTTCCTCCGAATCCACAGGAGGTTTCCATGCATAACTTACATGAAACCTAATGGTAATCATTTGAAGAAGTCAGCTTTGTAGTTGCTTGGGAATATATTCCAAAACCAATTTGAATAGATATTACATTACTTAATTTTACTCAAACAAATGCATTCAACAAGAAGCAAATTTATCCAACAGAGATAAACTGAGGTCTACAGTTCAATGTTTATTTCATTTGCTTTTTTATTAACATAAGATTAAACTTTCAACAAATTTTGAAAAGTCTCTATCAATAACCAAAAAGAATATTGTGCTTAAGTACCGTAAAGCACGTTATTATAATTTGATTCATGTTTGTTACTAAGGTGACCCAAAATAATTCAGGTTCTAAATGGTTTGCAAACTTCCTGATATTTCAAATTCTTTCAAATATCTTATGATTAATACTATTTGTAAAACAATGAGATCTAAAACAGTACTTTAACATATCTATATACAGAAAAAATATTCTTCCTCTCTTATATATTCAATTCACTTACATTTCAAGAAGATATAGATTATTTCAATGACAAAAAGAGAGAATTACAGTCTCTTGAGATTATCAAAGCCCTTTTGATAAAGGACCTCAGCAAACCTCAGCTGGACCTTGCTGAACTCAGCAATAGATCTAGTGACATTCTTGGAAACATTATCAACTCTCAAAATTGGACAATTAGATTCGCACATTTCAATAAAACACATAAAATTGTATTAAACAGTTAAATGTTCCTTTATATTCAGAGATGACTAATATGATTACATACAAGGTTAAGTCATCTCTTCTATATTAAACCCGGCCTTTCATAAATTACCAACAGAGCCCCTGGAAAGAGATTGTGCCAATTTAATGTAAATATCTATTTTCATTAAATTGCTTGAATATAAGGCTGTGGTACATTCTGGTTTATACTAGAAGCAGTATAAAGGAGTCTTTTGTTTCCCTTGCCTGAGGTGAGACATTCAAAAAGATACTGCTAAGACCTATGTCAAAGAGTCTTCCGCCCATATTTTCTTCTAGGAGTCTGATGTGTTATTTGTATGCAATGGAATACTACTCAGCCATAAAAAAGACACAATCTTGCCATCTGTAACAACACAGATGGACCTTGAAGCCATTATGCTAAGTGAAATAAATCAGATGGAAAAAGACAAATATCATGATTTCACTCATATGTGGAAGATGATCAAACATGTAGGTACAGAGAATAGATTGGTGGTTACCAGAGGGAAAGCGGGTAGGGGAAGGTCAAAAGGGGTAAAGGGGCACATTTTTACGGTGACAGATGGCAACTAGACTTTTAGTGGTGAACATGATGTAGTATATACAGAAGTGGAAATATAATGATGTACACTTGAAATTTATATAATGTTATAAGCCAATGTGACCTCGATAAAAAAACAAAATAAAGTAAAGGAGTCTTGTCTTTGCTGTGTCTTGGAAATATCTATCCCCTGGACCTACTAAAAAATTCCAGGCTTACTATAATAAAATTCTGTCATAAAGGGGCTCAATGTAGATGAATTTGGTGGTTTCTACCCAAATATCCTGCCTCATGCCAAAAGCAACAAACAAACAAACAAATAAAACAGGGCACTATTGGGGCCAGCCCCACGGCAAAGCAGTTAAGTTTGCTCATTCTGCTTCGGCTGCCCAGGGTTCGCTGTTTGGATCCTGGGTGCGGACCTACGCATTGCTTGTCAAGCCATGCTGTGGCAGCCATCCCACATATAAAGTAGAGGAAATGGGCATGGATGTTAGCTCAGGGCCAGTCTTCCTCAGCAAAAAGAGGAGGATTGGTGGCAGATGTTAGCCCAGGTCTAATCTTCCTCAAAAAAAAAAAAAAAAAATACAGGGCATTATTATGTCATGCATAAGTGGGTTGATGCTGTTTGATTTCTCCTATTCCATTGTGTTTGTTGCAAATTCTTGCCTCCAAAATAGACCCATGAAACTTATTCTAGAACAGGAGAGGGTGGTACTCTACCTCACAACAGGAAAATAATCTTGAAAACCATCTTTGATTTTTGGTGAGAGGACTTGTTACATTCTTTTATCTTCTTCTTCAGTAGATCAGGAGATAAACCTGGAAAATCACTTCAGAATAATCTACCTAGTTTAAAGAGAAGAAACTCATCCACTCTTAGCTGGAGTCAAGAAGAAAGGACAATGTAAAGCAGGGAATGGAAATGAAAATCCACTATCTTCTCTGTCCCTAGGACTGTTTTTTGACAAGAGGGAGAGTGGGGAGCAAACTGAAGTCCTCCACATGCATCAAAGTTTTTCTCATTCAGAGACGATGCAGATGTGTAAAATAATTCAAAGGAAATATGGTTGTGTGTTACAAAATTATGGGACAGGTACTTCAAAGTAAAGTTTTTTTGGGGGGAAGGGGTGTGCCGTGTTTAACTTTCCTAGGCTGTCCTCAATCTGTCATGACATAGCTACTGAGTTGAGAATTTACAGGCTCGCCCTGCATCCAGCTGAAACACAAAAGGAAAGCCAGTGGCAGGTTGGGAGATGCAGCAGACATTCACACTTAAGTGTGAGCAAAATCATGGAGCTCCACCACACATGGTTAGAAAATAAGGTATGTGTGACTACTGACTCTCTAAACCAAATTGAAAAGATATTTTACTGTCCAAAATATAAAAATAATTTTCCGAATGTGAAAGTTCAGATTCTGTTTCACAGGTTCTTCGTTGATGACTGTAGACTACATGGATCTTTCTATCACAACATACGAACGTATGTCCAATTATTTGTGTCTTACACAAGGTTAATAAAACACACACGAAAGCACTTTGTCATTTATATTAAAACAAATGAATAAATAGCAACAAATCAATTACGCAAATTCACAAGGCTAATTTGTTTCCTGTTAGTAACCAGAGATCATATTGACCTGATATGTCTTTTTCTTTTCTTTTTGCTTTGTTTGTTTTCATTGATTTACTTTGTGGCAAATGCTTTCTGGGTTATCAAACAACCTTTTGTTTTCATAACATTGTAATGAGATTTGTGTGAATAAATTCAGATGAAAATATATTAATCCACGTTATCCATGTTCTGGCAATATAAAACACCATTGTATTTGCTTCATCTCCATTTTCCACTGTTTGGAATACCTTAGCTAGATAGCAAAATAAATATGCATACACAAATAGATGTGATTTTATCAAAATATTGCACATTCAAACATTGAGACTGCCTTGGTTATTACAATAAAGCAGCTAAATCCTTCAGTCTCAGCACTGAGAATCTTTCATGTTTTAAATGGGAATCTGAGACCCAGATATTAGTATTTACTGGTCCCCATGCAATATTTGAATCACTGCAACAGTTATTGTCTGCTGAAATAAACGAGGCTCCTGCTCCTACATAGCTTCATAGACCAAATATCAAGGCTTAAAACGATGCTCATTCATAACCATGTAATTTAAAAATCAGTTAAAAGCAAAAAGCCTCACATTTTTCCTGATATAATTCAATGCCTTTTGGAAATATAATCAGTGATATAGTTGAATGCCCCAACCACAGATATGTAGGGAAATATTTTGACATCATAAAGAAGAAACAACTCAACTATCTTTCTGGAATATTACATTTTTGAAAACAATTTATGATAAGCCTTCTTTATACTTTATGTATTTATAGACACATAATGCCTCCTTTATTCACAATTAAATGCATAAACTTACTTCTGTAGCACATACTTGAACTCAGTGATAGTAAAGTCAATTTCATACCACTTTTGTTGGCTTTCAGACGATGCTTTGTAGGACTTTTATTTACTGTTTAATTAATATTCTATGGCCTGTATTTATATTTCATTTACAGCAGCAAGTATACTTCTTAAATTTAATAATGTCTTGCCTAAAGATGGTTTGAGAAAGGTCATTTCTTATTAGGGATGCTATTTAAAATGAAAGAATTAAAAGATTTGGGTAGGATTTAAGGGAAATTAAATATTGGATCAAAATGAGTTAATTGAACAACATAGTGAAATATATTATTTGATTGTAATGTAATAAATAAATGTATGAAAATATCCTCATAAAGTTTAACAAATAGATTCATGATGTACGTGTTTCTTTACATTCATACAGAAAATGTAATTGCTGATCATTTTAAGGTATAACAGATAAGGACACCAGATGGATACTTGGAGAATTCTCCCTTCCTTAGCAACCTAACAGAAGAGGTATCTTTGTTAATAGAAAGGTAAAACTCCCACACTATAATTTGCTTTAACATGATAGTATAAAGTAACATAATGATACAAAAAATTGCTTTAAAAGTAACATTTTTCCTGATTCTTAATTGTAAACTTTTTTCTAAAACATTACATTGTTTTTTTGTTTTGTTTATTTTGTGAGGAAGATTCACTCCTGAGCTAACATCTGCTGCCAATCTTTTTCTTTTTTCTTTTTTCTTGAGGAAGATTAGCCCAGAGGTAACATCTATGCCAATCTTCTTCTTTTTTGTATGTGGGTTGCTGCCACAGCATGGTTGATGAGTGGTGTAAGTCTCTGCCTAGGATCAGAACCCATGAACCTGGGTGACCGAAGCACAGCATGCACAACTTAACCACTATGCCAGGGGGCCAGCCCCCTAAAACAAAAGTACTTTATATTACATTTTATGATCACCAAAACACTCACAGCACTGATATTTTTTTCTTCTTTTTTAATACTTTCTCCCTGGCTCTACTGCAACAAAAGAAATGGGATGAGATTCTACCTACAATCAATGACCCTCAAATATATATCATCAGCAAAAGACTCTCTTCTGAGTTCCAAAGAGACATATTTCCCATTTGCATGTTTGACATTGCTAATTGGATTTGACATTCTGAACTCAAGAATACCCAAAACCAAACTTATGATCTTCGGTCAAAATGTACACTGAAAGAACGGCATCACTATTTATCCATAACACAGGTAGAAATCTTCAAGTCATTTCCTTCTTTGTCACACCCATATCTAACCGCAACCAAATTTGGTCAATTTTGCCTCCTAAGCATCTTTCAAACCCATCCATGGCTATGGCTTCCCAATGACTTGGCCTCTACTCCAGCCCTGTATTGAGCAGTCAGAATGATATTCTTAAATAGCAAATGTTTAACTCACAATCACATCTTGCAACCACACACACACACACATCCTCCCATGAATTTTCATTTTTCTTAGAATAAAGACAGAAGTCTTCACGTGAATTACCTGATTTTGCATGCCATGTCCTCATATACTCTCTAGCCTCATTTTGCGGGACACAGCCCCTCAATCTGTGCTCAGCCACACCAGCCAACTTTCACCTCCTTAAATGCATCATTCTTCCTCCAGCTAAATGTTATCTGTGCTATGTCCTTGCCTGGAAACTCTACCCCAGCACTTACTCAAACTTTTTCATGCATCAAGTCAGACTTCATTTCTCTCAGAAACTCTTCCATGACCTCTCCAACTTGGTTGGTGTCTTCTGTTTTCCACTTGCATGTCAGTAGACGTGCTCTGCAATGGACTGAATGTTTGTGTTCCTCCAAACTTCATATTTTGAATCTCTAACCCGAAATATGTTGGTTAGGAGGTGAGGCCTTTGAGAGACAATCAGGTCCTAAGGGTGTAGCCCTCATGGATGGGATTAGTGCCCTCATAAAAGAGACCTCAGAGAGCTCTCTAGCTCTTTCTGCACGTGAAGATGCAGCAAGAAGACAACCGTCTATGAACCAGAATGTGGGTCCTCATCAGACAGCAAATCTGCTGGCGACTTGATCTTCGACTTCTCTTTAGCCTTTAGAACTACGAGAAAGAAATGTTTGTTGTTTAAGCCATCCAGTCTATGGTATTTTTGTGATAGCAGCCTGAATGGACTAAGCCACTCTTCTTCATAGTATTTATCATACTCCGATTTGACTTCAATTTGTATGATCTGTTGATTAGGTACCATTTTCCCATAGGTTGAAACTCCTTAAGAACAGGAACCAGTAGTTATCAATATATATCTTGAATGAGATATCATCTAACAGCTATGTAAATGCGTGGCACATAAAATTATAATAATTAAATTGAAATAATGTAAATCTTTTTCTGTCTTAATATTTAAACATATACACACAACATGAATTTTAGGGTACTATACTGGAAACTTTGGGAAATATAACAAATTGAGCCTTGACCTCTGTTTTGTGTTGTCTACAGGAATTTATAGTCCAAGTTCCTAGTTCAATAGCCTGGCAGAATTGGACACTCATTTATTCAATATGTCAACACATTATATTAAACATGGTATTTGCTTTAAAGATGACACGTTGAACTAGGAAAATCAAATCCCAAGCATGAAACATTAATCATAATATGAATTTGAAAGCATAAATCAAAGGTTATCACTATGAAGATCTGAATTTTTATCAGATAAATTGTATAGACAATAGAAACAAGAGAACTGACAAGGAATAGAGAGTACTAGAACTTGAGAATATGATATGCTGGAGATAGGACCTAAGATATGTTCTGAAATATCAAGATGTCTGATTGGGGGCCGGCCCCATGGCTGAGTGGTTAAGTTTGCTCACTCTGCTTCGGCGGCCCAGGGTTTCACCAGTTCCTGGTCTTGGATCTAGTGGTGCTCATCAAGCCAGTCTGAGGCAGCATCCTACATAGCAGAGCCAGAAGGACCTACAATAGAACATACAACTACATCCTGGGAGGCTTTGGGGAGAAGAAGAAGAAGAAACAAAATAAAAGAAGATTGGCAACAGATGTTAGCTCAGGTGCCAATCTTTTAAAAACAAACAAAAAAAAGATGTCTGCTTGGCAGTGAACTTTACTCAAGGTGGACGGTCGTGCATAGACGGTCTGACAGAAGCTAAGGTAAGGAGATGCTGGTGACTCTGGAAAGGAGTTTGAGTGATCTAACTTGACTTTGTCATCAAGGCAATGAGACTTTTTCAGGGATTCTTGGTTTGGACAGCACAAATCAGACGAAGCAGAGACTGACAGGAGACTAATAATCCAGTGTGAAGTGATGGTGGTTACGGTCTGGCAGTAGGAATGAGGAAGACAGCATAACTGAAAGAGATCAGAATCAACAGGAAAAGGAGACTAACATCTAGTTAACCGTTAACAAACAAGCTGATTCCAAAGCTTTATGCTCCTTATAGTTTTCCAAATAAAGAAGAAAGATAAGTTCAATCATAGGTGTATTATGAAATGCAAAGACATAAGAGTAGAACTGCTTAGCAAGTACCTGGAAAAATGAGTTGAAAATTTGGCTAAATCGGTCAGCAGTGACTGTATTATTAAAATAAAAAAGTCAATCGGAATCGAGAATTTCTCAAACTGTAGAACTGGTAAAGAGAGAAGACCATCAGGCAATACATATTTAAACCACTGACATTTTCTCCTATATCATACAAACATATTCACAGACAAGGGCAGCTCTCTGAATCCTGAGCTACTGGAATGCCTGCTGCTACTGTCAAAAATCTTGGACCTTTCAAAGAATCGATGGGTTCAGAGATACAGGAAACAAGGAAGCAAAAATGAGGAACAGCTGAGAAAAGGGCTGGCTCTCAACCAGGCCAGCCTCAAAATGTTTCCCTCCCTCTGGAACCATTTCATGCCCTTATTCTACATTGTTAGAAATTCTGTCCTTTATGGTTTCATTTAGATTAATCCTTTTACATTGAATTATGTTTAGGGGACTATCACTTAGCCAGCCTCTGTAATAGTTAAATTAATTGGGCTGCTTTTAAAATATATCTTAAGCACTTTGGAGAAGAATTGGGGTCTTTTAAACATAATTAAGGAGGAAGATTTTCTTGCAGCAGAATGTTCCTAGTGCCTGGGTAGGTGTGGGTCATGGAAGGGGCATTGCGATATTGAGGAGGGTACAGAAAAGGAAAGGGAAGGAAATAAAATATGGACTCTACAATTTAAATCTTTTTGGGGAACTACAATGATGATTTATCCTTGTGAACATTTAAAACATTTTCTATGTCATTCATTTGATCATTAATTATGTGGTACCTAGTGGTTCCTTCTCACTTGCTTTTCAAATTATTTTCTAAAAATGAATGTTATAATTATTTTGCTTTCCACATAATTCCTAATTCAATATGATGACTTGGTGAGAAAAGATTATTTAATTTTTTTTGCTTTAAAAGGTTTATCTTATAGTAAGTCAATAGTTGAAATGATATCAAATTACTAGTAAATATTTAACTTTCCTTATGGTGGTAATATTATTACTACCCTTTTTGTATTGGACTTCTGTGGATAACTAGAAACGTATGATATTTTGTGGGCTCTAGAAGGTGAGGATAAGGACTGAGTCAATTCTCAATAAGTGTATAACATGATTCTGAAGATACAGTAGACTCTCAGTATATATTAGCTTAATACATTTTGCCTCTGGGATAATCAACATACTCTAATCAATTTGCAAGCTCTTTTAAAATACAGAAATGTGGTTTAAGTATTAGCACTTTGCTATATTTACTATCTTCTACTGAAGGTCCAAAACAATGCATAATAGATATTTTAATATTTTGGCAGTTTTTCCACTGTGGTAGGCAGGAAGACATCCACCTTCTAATTCCTAAAATCTATAAATATGTTATACTACAAGGAAAATAAAAATTAAGGTAGCAGATGGAATGAAGGTTGCTCTCCAGTTGACCTTAAAACAGACAGATTATCCTGGATCATCTGGGTGAGTCCAACACTTACAAGGGTCCTTAAATATGGAAGAGGGAAGCAGAAGAGGGAATGACAGTGATGTAACTGGAGAAAGACTCAAACAGCCATTGCTGAATCTGAAGATGAAATGTGGGCGGCCTCTAGAAGATGGAAAATCAAGAAAATGGATCCTCTACAAAAGTCTCCATGAAGAAACACAGCCCAGCCGATACCTTGATTTCAGCCCAATGAGAGCCACACTGGATTCCTGACCTGAACTGTAAGATAATATACTTAGGTTGCTTTAAGCCACTAATTTTTTGGTAATTTGTGATAGCAGTGATTCATGACAGACATCTCTATGCACAGCATATAGGAATTCTAGCATCTTCCAAAGCGGGCACTGTCTAGCCTGCTTGCTGCAGTAAGTTCCTAGATGTCCTTCCTTGTTTTCTCCCTGGTGAATTATTTCAAGGATCTAGTATAAATTGCTCCATTTCTCAGCTAATATCAGCTAAGCGAAGTCTTAATAAGTATATTGTTAAATTATGTCATCCTAAAGAGTCTGAAAATCTCCATAACACTGTTTTAAAGAAAGGAAGAATATATGTGACTTCTTGGTGCCTTCTCCAAAGTAAGAAATCTTAATCTTTCCTTTTATACCAGTGCTGTTCTTTTGGATAAATTTTCAAAAGAACTAAAAGTACATCACGGTCAAGGTTCAGTCCTCAGCCTTGGGGGCTGCTGTTCCCTCATCAAGCAGCCCATCCATCTATTGACAGATTTATTAAGGCTATTCTAAAAATTAAGCCTCCTAGATTTCCTGTCTCCAAATAGAATTTGAATCTGATCCTGCAGGCACTCACCTGACCTCCCCTTGAACCGCTATCAGAGGCTTCTGATTCTCCCTGCATCAGACTCCCTTAGGATGCATACTAACGATGCAGCCTCACCTCTCACATCCAGGTTTAGTCAGCTCTCTGCTCCATTTGTCTTTCAGTTCTTACGATCCATTGCAATGCTTGTTTTGCTTTTCTTAGTTTAATGTTAAGATAAATCATCTTTTACACAATCTCTCCTGGAAAACACCTCGGTAGGACCAACTCCCAAATCCACTACATTAAGAAGTCCATCACTATTTTTTAGAATTAATAGAAAGTAAGCAAAGATTTATCCAGAAATCTTCAATTCTCATTCAGAATATTTACGGAAGTATCCACTTTCAACAACCAAACTCTTAGGGATACAATGGGAATCAAATTGATACTCATTTTCAGAATATTGGAATGTTTAAGCAAATCAGAGCACATTTTTATGGGAAGCACGACACGAAGTACTGTTGTAGAGCTTGGTGTCAGATTTCTTACAGTAAGCTGCAGATGTTCCTCCTCTAAAAGTGCGTGTACCACTGCTATTTAGGACACACAAGTCAGTGTGAGCTCCCGACTTCATATGGAGGAAAGAGGGAAACGTGGAACTTCTTCCTCCCAATGTGTACGCAAAAGGAATGAAATATGGCAGACTCTGCTGGTGGCCTATGCAATGATTATTCTTCATTCCTCCTTTCTTGGTGCCAGAGTTTGTCTGGGATGATAGATACTGAAATTTTCAGTTACTTGCTATCCTACATTCTTTTTGCAGTAAACTCACTAATCCTAATCAATGGAATTTTAGGAAAATTGTGCTGGAGGTGTCTCAGAAAAATATATGTATATTTCTGTCATAAAAGAGATTCAGGAGATTTACTCCTTGTTGTTCCTTACAAGCATGTTGTCATGTAAAGATGTGATGACTAGAGCTGTGGCAGTCATCTGTGACCATGAGGGAAAGTCATGAGATCAGAGAAGCAGCTCCTTAGCCCTTGATTTCCCCTCTCAACCTTGCTCCTTTTACCAATTTGTGGATGCTGTAGATTGCTTCCCGCCTAAATTCATGTTGAAATTCTAACCCCTAAAGTGATGGTATTAGGCTTTAGGGCCTTTGGGAGGTGATTAGGTCATGAGGGTGGTGCCTTCACAAATGGGATTAAAGACCTTATAAAAGAGAACCCAGAGTCACAGTAAGAAGATGGCCGTCTCTGAACCGGGAAGTGGGCTCTCACCAGACACCAAATCTGCCAGAGCCTTGATCTTGGGCTTCTCAGCCTCCAGAACTATGAGAAATAAATTTCTGCTGTTTATAAACCACCCAGTCTATGGTATTCTCTTATAAGAGCCCAAATCGTCAACAGAGGGTGTTTTTTTATCCCCATAGTTTTTTGTCTATATTTGTATGTGTTTTTTATATACGTACAGATACTTTATAATATATTGAGATTAAATGATATCTGTCATTCCCTGGTTCTCTGCCTTGCTTTTCCCATTAACAATATATCCCAGAGATCTATCCATCCGTACACACACATAGACACACACACTTCATGCATGTTTTAAACTGCTACAAAATATTTCAAAATAACTGTACAAATGTATACACGCAACAAAATAACGTTTCTTATATAGACAAGAGTTTTCTTTCTCTCAGGATTGTTCTAAATGCTCTTCACACTTCAGATATATATCCCAGAGAGCTTTCCAAATTAATGTGTGTATACACATACGCAAACACACACCTATATCACACCCACACACGCATATACATGTATATAGTATACTAGTCTGTTCCATATCCTATTTGTCTATTTGTCTAGTCTTGTGTCAGAAGCATGCACTGCAGTTTTATGGAACGTTTCTGATGGAGCAAGTGCCACGAATGCTGTCACCAATCCATGAATAGAAGTGAGAGATTACACACGTTATATAATTTTAGGCAACATTCTTATATCTGTGTTTGATAGCCTTTGGAATTTAGATAGCTAACAATTTTGTGTCTAAAAGAGTTAATAAAGATTTAATGTATCTGTCCAATTCATAAGATAGAAGTAACATAATAACCAAGAGTTATTGGCTCACTCTCCAAAGAATTCCTGACTTTGAAGATGTTAAAAGTTTAAGGCAATGAAAATATACTTTACTAAAACATTACAAGGAGATTTAAAAAGAATAATATTTCATTTGACAGTGCTAAAAAGTCCTAAAGATTTTGTCTATATGAAAAAAGTAGGGCACATTATAATTGATACTGTCACCAAATTGCATGCCACAAATTATCAAGTTGTGTCAGTTATGCTCAACTTAGGCAGTTGCCCCCATGCTTCTAAAATGTTCGCGTTGGTCACTTGCAACCCAAAACGTACATTACTGACCCTGGCATATCAATGATAGCAAGGCTATGCACTGTATTATCTGACTGTTCTCTCGGATCTGCCCTTTCAAACTGCTAACATTTCAGAGGACTGTGTCCTACTTCCTGCCATTTGGTTAAAGTGATTCATTGTTTTAGAAACTGTTGTTCCCAGTAAAAGAAGAAAAAAAAGTCTCGAATCTCTTAAATGCCTAAAACTTATTAATAATGTTTCCTTTCAGAGTTGTATGTAAATGCCATGTTAAATTTTATTTTTTGTCATCTCTTTAATCAGGAGCAAGGGAATTAGCCAGCTGTTTGGAACTCATGTTAAGATGTAATTAAACATCTGATTGAATTTCTGTGCATATCAAATAGCAGAGGCTAGTGTTTGTACACAAGACAGACCATACTCATTAGAATTTAAAAAGGATCTACCAGATGACAATGGCGGAGTGGTGGTGAGGGATCTGCTCCAATGTTCTGTGTCTGTGATAGCTTCTCCCTCCTAAAAAAATCTCATGGTTTGGCAAAATAGTTTAGCAAAACATGTAAATCATGGTAACCAAATTCTTTATCAACTGAGACATATCTACTGAAGACAGCCAACTACCAATTCATTTTCTATCAAGTAATCTTTTCAAAGAAATGTTGCACATTTTGCAAATTTTACAAAATGGAATTATCAGATATTTTGTTACAGAAACATTCTTCAATATCTCTGCATTTTAGCATATATAAATAGAAAAATGCAAAAAATATATTTGAAACTAATTTTGTTAACATTTATATATTAGTTGTATTAGGAAAGATATATGGTGTGTTTTCTTTTAAGATGTATGATGAATAGGTTTATCCAGAATAATTATGGAATAATTTAGTATCACTTTAGGTCTTTTACTACAGAACCATGCCGCAATACTCCTTGCATTTTAAAGCATATGTTTTGAAAGAGGCTTATGAAAATAAGAAAATAAAATATACATTTTAATGTTGTTATAGTAGTAATATTAAGCACTTGCTTAATTGATATCATACTTGGAAAAGTCAAGGCTGTTTAACTATTGAAATCATTTCCAATTTGGAAAAAAATAAAAATGTAATATCTTTGACCTTTATATCAAGATTTGTATAGTGGATCAGGATATTAATCTTTTTAGTCCAACATCATGTAGTGGACAATTTTTCATGCTTAAGAAGACGATAAAACCCTCCATAACACATCTGCCCAGTTGTGCAGAGAAATTTTATTTCCTGGACTTCTTCAGAGTAAAAAGTGTCTATTCATCATTATGTTTGATTTTACAACATGGACTATTACCCAGAGGAATTCTACAAAGATCCAAAGATTAATTTTATGTGCAGCAGCAAGTTGGACTTGAGTATAGACTTTGAAACTCATAATAATTCTTTCACTTATATGATTATTTTTCAGAATTCCTTGGAGGTTACTGTAATTCTAGTACATGAATCAACAGTGCTTGATAAGTTGCAGGAATGCTATGCTTTAGGACATTGAAATTTGGCACATTTTACTAAAGATTTTCAAAGTCTACTATTACAACTGTTGATAGAGTTGTTATAACACTGCAGTTCAAAAAGTTGCTATCTCATATTTGTGTCCTAAAAGATTATGGAACCAAGAGTTCAATTGTACTCTGAAATATTTTCATCAAAGATGATTTAGCTCATAACCAGAATTTAGAGGGTTATACATGCTCACCAATGAAGTTCAAAACGATGTCCAAAAGATGTCAAACAGGTTCAGTTAATAAAACACACATTAATTGAAATTGCCTCTTATTTTCACAGGTTACATTAAAACCATTCTAAAGGTGAAGTTTTCCACGGTCTTTGGTATCTTCTAACCTCTCTGATTGTGTAATTGTACCTGGTTCTATACTGTTTATATCAGATCCATGCCCTGTAGATAGTATAATTACATGTTAGCAAGACTCCTAGAATATCCATGTAAGATCATTACTCGATTTCTCCTAGTTCTTAAACAATACGATCAGGTAAGTTCCTGGACCCACCTTTGTCTTGGTCTTGGACAAGGTTGACCTGGGAATGCTGAGGGTCATCAATGAGAATTTCATTCCTGACCAATTATACCCTACTGAACTCTGTTGTCACATTGCGTTTTAGAGTCCAGCAATCTTGATGAGCTGCACCTGATTCCGATTACATGGGCTTGGGCTCCAGCACACATCCAGACCTGCCTACATAAGTCTGGGCAAAGAAGCCAGGGAGAGTTGAGATTTCGGGAGGTCTGGTGTGACCTTTCTCACTCAGGAATATCATCTGCAACAATGTGCTAATGTGACGATTTCTTGAATGCACTTCTGTACTTTTGTCATGTGTAAATGTAGTTTGTTTCACCAATGAAGTATTTGTGTCTGATTTGTCTCTCAGTCTGAGCCTACTACTGACATGTGTCACTGTAGTAATTGTGCAGCAGCTAAACACAGACAACACCCAAATCTCGTTCCCTGGTTCCCTTGAGCGTGTGTGTGTATGTTTTCAATGTTAAAATTTTTAAAAGTCAAAAGGATTATCTAATAAGCCCTCATGCATCTATCACCAAACATCAACAATTATCAGCTCATAATCCAATCTACCACTCCACACCTCACCAGGAGACACCATGCCCCAGTCATCTACTCTCTGTTTGGTAAACATATACATTTCAGCCTTCCTTACACTAATGTCTCTGCTGAAAATGCTTTTAACATCCCAGTTCCTTATTTCCAGCTGAGCAGACTCCATCACTGCTCAGTTTCACTTTTATATTCCTTGAGAAGTTAGACCTGAAAACCAAGTTCCTTCTTTAATCTGTCCCCACGGCATTTTGAAGTTATTCCATCATCTTTTAAATTATACTTTTGGTGTGCACCTACATGCTCTTATTAGGTAGCACTTCCTTAAAGCCATGGAATTATCTTGTTAATGATTTTACATTCTGTGTATAACTCTTAGGGCTCAAAAATGTTCGAATGAATGCTATCACAAACCTTTAATAATACAGTATCTATTATATTTTGCATAAAAAGTATACGAAATCTTCTACTACATTTCTCCTTTAGATTTAATGGATGAAATGTACTCTTATTCGAGTAGATTTCCAGTAAAAAATTTTTCATCTCAATATCCTGGCTAAAATAAAATTCTGAAATAATATCGACTTCATATTGGTTATAAAAATGCATAGGTAATCATATGAATATTTGTCTTACTTTAAATCAAAGTATATGTTTGGAAACTGTACTACTTTAAAACCTGCATCAGCAACACCAGCTACAAAGTCCAATGATGTTAATCCATGCACATTCACCCACATTTCCCTAACTGGTTCATTGGGTTATTGAACTGCTCGTTGTAATTCAAGAGAAGTGACAGGTCAATTCAAGCACCTGATTTGATCTTGTTTCTGCTACTTGATTTTGATTGAAATTACAACTATCAATGTCTCCCCACTCTATTAACACAGTCTCCCTTACCCAGTGGTTTCTATGGCACAGAGCAGGATAGAAATTCAGAGGGGTATTTTTGGAGGGTGGGTAAGGATGGGAGCACATTAATATTTCACAGTTTCAAGAGGGATACAGTATTCATTTAAGTAATGTAAAATGGCTGCAGCTGCATTCGTGTATGGAAAACATGCTCCCCTTCACAATGCATCTTATCAAATTTTGAAAGCTGAGTTTAAAAACTTACCCAAATACTTTGTTTTCTGTCCACTTTCTGCTGCCCTCCTAAATTTAGATATGCATTTTCTAGAAGAAATGTGTCTTTATATGTTACTTCTATAAGATAGATAATTAGATATAATATAATAAGATATATAATATTATTACAAAATACATGTGAGTTTTCTAGTCAAAAAATAATTTAACCAAAATGATAATGATTTTTAGTGGTTGGATTTCTAAATTGCATTTTACACTAATAGAATTACTAAGCACATTAATCAAGCAGGTCATCAACTCAGATTTTATAGAGTTTGCTCTTCAGTTAAATTACATCATCCACTGGCGAGGAATAATATTTTTCCACAGCCATTGGGCCAAACCTGAAAATACAATGATCTTTCATCTCTAAAGAACTGTCAGTAGCAATTAACAGGATTTATTATTAAAGTGTCTAAAATCACAGATTCCAATTTTCTGCTTCACTGTATGAGTCTTATATTTGCTCACAAATTTACATAATTTAGAAGTTTAGAATATTCCAAAACTTCAAGTATTTATTCTCCATCATGGAAAAAGTACAGTTAGGTATTTATAATTTGCTTTTCCAGATTACAAAATTGTGGCAACAAAAAGTCCCATTGTAACTTTCTGAATAAGGCTATTCATCAGAAAAGCTTTAGAAAAAATTGACATTTTATGTTTAACCTAACTTTAGCTTATTAGCATTAACAGAAATTCTTTCCAGGTTCACTCACATCTCCAATACGTACTGTATATTCAGAAATTTGTAGCGGGTTCACATTTTAGAAATAACATTACCAGTGATAAAGCACGATTTTGATTAAAAAATTAAAATATCTGCTTCTCAATTAAATGGAATGTCTCATTTACTCCTCAGAAGAACTCTATTATTTGCATTTAGTGGATGAGGTAACTGAAATTTAAAACTAAAATTTAAAATTTAAAATTTAAAATTTAAATTTAAAATTTAAACTGAGCCCCTAATCACTCAACTAGTCAACCACTGAGCCCTGATTCAGACATTCCTCTAATTCCACAGCTTGCTTCTTCCCCACTGCTTCATTTGGCAGGAGTCAGAGAGGTGCAGGGTGCACTTTAGATAGTTCTATCTGCCAAATCATCAGCTTATATTTTCCTTTAATATGTCAATAGACTTTAATTAAATATATCTTTAAACATAACGGAATTTCCCAGGAATATGTCACATTATATTAGAGAGTATAACACTTCATAATAGATTGCACATGAGAATGTAAAATGCAATTTAAAAGTTTTTGATATTTATTTCATTAAATACCAACCTCTCTGTTTATTTGTTTCGTACAATGAACTGAATGATGTGTCTGACTTTCTTGGAAAGCATTTGCTCATCACACATGCAGGAGGGAGAGAAGCTATACCTCAGCTGTCATCTTCCCAAGCAGTTACAAACTGGAGAACATGCTTGGAACCACTATGGGGAATATTTTTCTGGGAGAAAAAATAGACAACTGTATATGTACCAGCTAAGCAATCCTAAAGGGTGAGATTCTCTAGATTTTCTTTTTTCAAGGCTTTAAGTTTAGTCTTAGGAACTGTCATTTCTCTTGTTCTGCATAAAATATGGCATTAAACCAGACATCCTCTTCCTTTCAGGTTGATCTGTGTTCCCTGACGCAGGGGCATGGAATTCCTGTGGGATGCCCCCTGTCCTTGGTTGGCTGGGAGAATAAAATTGGTGAGGAGATAGTGCCTCACTGGAGAACCCAACCGAACCGAAGCAAACAGCAAAACCATTGATTTAACCTGTTAAATGGATTATTCAAGCTGCATATGAAATTTTCCCATATTTTTAAGTGTCACTAAATTGATTTATGATTAATGCTGGGTGAATAGTTCAGAACAATAAATCTGAATTTAATCCATACAAAAGCATATATATATATTTTTGTCCCCCAACAAAAGCAAGCCATTTTATTAGCTGTGTTCAGCTGTGACTTATGAAATCTTTCACTTTCAACAACTCACAATTCAAAAAGAGAACTCATTTAGCTCTTATTCTATTCCTTTTGAGTCCCTGTGACATTTTCTAAATGCATTTGTGGAAATAGACTTTAGGATTCAAGGTAGTCATGTATATGCAAATGTGTGCGTGTATTTTACAGTTTCATCACCATTCCCTCTACATGTTTGTTGTCTTTCCTTTTAAGCTTGATGGAAGCAGGCATAAGCAAAAGTGTATAGACTGAAAGAAAAAAATAAGAAATGGTTCCGGAAAGCATGGGAATTCACACAATAAAGTGAGACCCTTAGGGAACAGACTGCATTGAAGAATATTTAATACGGCACTATACAGGATTCAACTGGGTTTTCATTAGTTTTATCCAACTGAAGTCTGAAAAATATAAGCAATATTAGTAATTCAAATAAGTAAAATAAAGATTTTCATATTTAACATAAAACTTTTTTCTTTAGCCTACTGAAAGGCTACTTTTAAGTGAAAAGCATAAAAGCTTTTTTTTTATCATATTCTCTTTCAGAGCCCTTTATCGAAATAAATAATATAACTTTTTTCTAGGAGGAATATTTTAATCTCATTTTGTGGTTTTAATCTATAACTTATTTTTCCTTTTTATGTTTTTAGTCACATATTATTTTAGTCTTCATGAAATTTAAATATTACAGTAACAATTTGAATACTCAATCCATAGGTTATAAATACTGAAATTTAGTTCATTTTTAACCTACCCATATAAATTCTTTTCAAATTGATCTGAAACTAATTAATTAGAAAAAGTTCTTTCAAATAAAGCATTCTGCTTTTGAATGACATTGCAGATATTAATACAAGTGCAGAGATGGGAAGAATCACAAAACTTTAGCACCTGGCCCGGGAGACTTTTGAAATACTACATATATTGTTTATGTTGCATAGAAATTATAGGCTATATGTTTTCTAGATTTCTTTGTATATATTTTTTTGCTGATAAAAAAGCAATATACTTGCAATTTTGCTGAAATATTAACCTAAAAAGACATATGAAACTGCATTTTCTTTTCTTTTTTTTTTTTGAGGAAGATTAGCCCTGAGCCAACTGCTGCCAATCCTCCTCTCTCTTTTTTTTTTTTTTTTTTTTTGCTGAGGAAGACTGGCCCTGAGCTAACATCCATGTCCGTCTTCCTCCACTTTATATATGGGATGCCTACCACAGCATGGATTTTTCCAAGCAGTGCCATGTCCACACCCGGCATCCAAACTGGCAGACCCCGGGCTCCTGAGAAGCAGAATGTGCCAACATAACCACTGTGCCACCTGGCAGGCCCCTGAAATTGCATTTTCTTGGTGAAAAATATACATCTAAAAACAATTCATCTTAGGGTACGGAATGAATATTAAGGTAGGCATCATGAACAACTTACTTAGCCTTGGACTTTGTATTGTTAATTAGTGTGACCTTCAAGTGTCTTTTGGTCTCTGAAATGACATAATATCCGTCCAATTTACCTAACAGGCTTTTTCTGAAACACAAAGGAAACTCAACAGAAATGAGATAATATATGTTCGTGCCTTTTCTAGTCTCAAAAATGTTATTTGATGGGGGCTGGCCCCGTGGCCGAGTCGTTAAGTTCGCGCACTCCGCTGCAGGCAGCCCAGTGTTTCGTTGGTTCGAATCCTGGGCGCGGACATGGCACTGCTCATCAAACCACGCTGAGGCAGCGTCCCACATGCCACAACTAGAAGGACCCACAATGAAGAATATACAACTATGTACCGGGGGGCTTTGGGGAGAAAAAGGAAAACAAATAAAATCTTTAAAAAAAAATGTTATTTGATGATGATTTCTTAGAAATCCATATTTAATATCTTCCTCTCTTATATAGATACCTAAACAGCATCTCTGTAAAAATAGATAGATTAAAGCAAAGATTACTCGATAAGCAGCATGTGACTGGAAATAAAATAATCTGTGAAGTCCTAAGGAAATTGCTTGTAGACACTTAATGAACTCACTGGAACCTCTGAGAACGCAACGCTAACCGAAAAAAGTGATAGATGGGGAGAACCATGCATCAAATAAAGTCATCAAGTCCTGAAAATCACACACATGCCAAACTGTCGCCGCCTTCTCAATCACTAAGGCAGTCTGTGTGGGACGGCGTTTTCCATTTCCTCATAAATACATGACTGTAAGTAGATGTCATCTACCCATTCCCTATTGTCACTATTTTTCTTCCAAGTCTTTATATTATGTAACTTTAACCTGAGTTATATATTTTGATTACACAACATTTGGGATAGGATTGAATGAGTCATTTGTCTGACTCTTGAATATCTTAGGGATGCCCTAGTTTTGGAGGGTGGCAGAAGGAGAAAAAGAAGGAGAGGAGGATTCTGAGTTACAGATACTGAGAATGAGATAACATGGGAAAATCATCTGCATGTGTCCACTTGGCAGTTAGAGATGAGACTTTGGACTTGAACTAAGAGACATGACAAGGCTGAATCCATTATGTAATAAAAAGTCCTACCTAACTATGGAAAGCACACTCAATGAACATTTTTTCACAGCACACATGAACTTTAAAATAATTACCATTTCTTATGAGCAATCAAAACAACACACAGATATCTACTAGTATATTTTGTTTTTATGACCCTAATAGAACAGGGACTCTCCTTTTGCACATTTCCAGGGGATTGATTTCTAGGGAACAGAACAATTCAATCTAAATTGTGAGCAGCGTGTTTGATTTAGGAGGACGTATGGAATAATGCTAAATTTACAAAAGTGTTCATATACATATATGAATATATATATTTTTTTATGAGGAAGATTAGCCCTGAGCTAACATCTGTGGCAATCTTCCTCTATTTTGCATATGGGATGCAGCCGCAACACGGCTTGATGAGCAGTGTGCAGGGTCTGAACCAGTGAACCCCAGGCCACCGAAGTGGAGCACTTGAACCTAACCACCATGCCACTGGACCAGCCTCCAAAGTGTTCATTTTTATATTCTGCAATTTTTATATGTTTTGGAATGCTCACTCATTTGCATGTAAATTAATAACTAGGTAATGTTTGCTTTAACTTAACAAACATGGAATGAAAATTTATAATGAAAAAGACAATTTTTCCAGCAGGTATCTGAGCCCTATTAATAATAACAATAATACAGCAATAACAAGTGCTATTGAGCTTTTATTGAAAACATAGAGATTCAATCATTAGATTTGCCTGTGTCTCAGTCTACGCTCCTCATTTACATAGAACTGTTAGAGTGTATGAAGGTTATTACACCAGGAGCGATTCATCAAGGAGAATCTATTCACTGCCTTATTTGCTAATTATAATAAATACACATGACTTTACTGTGATTTCTAAGGCCCCTGTCTTAGTCGCTTGGGCTGTTCTAATAATATTTCATAGACTGGGTGGCTCAAACAACAGAAACTTATTTCTCACAGTCCTTGAGGCTGGAAGTCTGAGATCAGGAAATCTTGATAGCCGGGTTCTGGCGAGGACCCTCTTCCCGGCTGGCAGGTTTTCACCTCCTCACTGTCTCTTCACAGGAACAGAGAAAGGGGCCCTGGCGTTCATTCCTCTTCGTATAAGGTCACTAATCCCATCATGAGGACCCCATCCTCATGACCTCATCTAAACTTATGTCCCCTAACTCCATTTCCAAACACCATCCCATTGGCAGTTAGGGCTTCAACATATAAACTAGATGGTGGGGGAAGGGCGCACAATTCAGTCCACAGCAGCTTTACAGGATTTGGACTCCAACGACTTCACCATGCATTGCTCCCACTTTTGCTTAGTAGATTCCCAACCCTTTGGCCTTTTATTTGGTTCCAGGAGCACACATTGCTCTTTCCTGCCTTGACATCTTTGCATGTGTTTTCCCAAAGCCTGACACTCTTCTCCCAGGCCCGTGCTTGCCTGATCCCTCCTCGTCATTTGGTTCTTAACCAAAACAGTCCCCTCTGCAAGGCTTGCTGACCAGCAACCTCCTCCAGCCTCTCTCACAGCACATTGTCCTGCGTTGGTTTCTTCACAGCGCTTACCAATATCTAAAACTGGTGAGTTTATACATTGGTCCCCTGATTTTTTTGTCTATTTCTCTCATAGAATGTAAGTTCCATGAGAGCAGTCTACTTCTCTGCCTTGTTCTCTGCTTTTTCCCCAATGCCTGGCACAGAGTAATCACTCAGTAAACACTTACTGAATGAGTGAACAAGTGAATAATTTGCTTATGAATTAAAAACAACAATAATAACAGTCTGGACCTTAGAGTTTTAAATTGGCTCAGACTTAAAACCATTTCCCTTCCATATCTCCTCGAAAAAGTAAGTAATGAAGCAGCAGTTCCTATGCCCTCAGCCACAGCAGGCATGGCATTAAAGAAAAAAGGTTTTAAAACAAAATTACATCTAGTCTAGTGTGAGAGCTTGTTTAGTAGGCAAAAAGAAATGAGTTCTACTGGTAGATACTTTTACACTAAGCATTTTCTTGTGAAAGTGGAAAACAATGAGAGAAGCAACAAATGACAAAACGTAAAGGAAAGGAAGTAGAACATGAAAATGAGGAGAAGACCTTTTTCAGTGCTGAGAATGATTAGAATGGATCGGTGAGGACTAAAGGTTCTTATACCTGAGAAGAAAAGAGTGAGCGACAAAGAGAAGACTAAGCCCTCAGCCCCAGAGAGAGGCGGCGGAAGGCTTAGTCCCTGTGCCTCAACACGGCCGCTCTTGCAACTCTTGGCAGAAGACACCGCATGACACCAGAGAGATTATGGGCTCCAGAGTCGGAGAGCACTGGCTTCAATGCCAACTCAGCCACTTACTGTGTCACTTGATCTTTCTGAACAAATATCTTCACCTGTGAAAATGGAAATTTTATGTTGGGGGACCATTTTAATGAATTTTAAGCCTGACCCTCTGTAATATTCAATAAACAATTATTATTTTTAAGAACATTTAGTCAATTTGTGGGTAAAAGACAAGGAGATAGGCATGCTCTATGAGATTATGAAACTTGAGAAAGTAGGTTTTTTATAGCAATTTACACAGCTGCCACAGATATTAAAGTGAAATTGGTTATGAATGTATTTCTCTACCTTCAGAAAAGGTCTGAATTCACTAAATCAAAGTGCAGCCTGTAATAAGGCCTGCACATGGTTTGCATAGATGGTCTGGCAAAGTTAAGAGTTAAGCACATGGGAAAACCATCCTAGGATTATATACAGTGAAAGAGCCCCGTCCTTCCTCAGGAAGAAAAGAAAAAGAATTGGAGAGTAAAACCAAAATTGCTTCTCATTTCTGATTGGCACATGATTTGTAAAACTCAAAACTGGCTAAAGGTTTAGAAAGTCTGCATTGTTTCGTGAGGAGGAGTCCAGCGACTGCAAAGCGCACACTCCACTTTTCTCAGGATGAGAAAGATGACTGAAAAATTTGCTGACAATGGGGAGCTTTTCTTTGAAAGCAAGTTCCAGGACAATCATCACAGACCATGTCCACCCAGCATTCTGCCCTACTCCATCGACTGCAGATCACTGGAACAGGTTATTTAATGATGGCCTCCAGTCTTTGTGAACAGGTTCTGTTCAGTATGCTCTATTTAAACAGCTATGTTTAGGAACACTTATCGAGGGCAATTAAAATAGAAAAGTGCTGATTCTTGAAGTGAAATAACTTTAACTGTAATCTTCACAAGATTTTATTATGCAGTGCAAAAAATACTAAATCGATTGTGATTAAAGCCAAAGCTGTTCACTTTAGTATTTAAGAGAAGTAAGAAACATAAGCAGTTCATTATGGCAGATACTAATGCAGATTTAAAAAGCAGTGAACAATCGGTGATGGTTGGACTTAACTGGATTTGGAGGGGTTTTCAGAGTTTATACAAACGTGGGGGAAATTGAGAGGTAAGTTTATTGAGCATCGATCCAGGTCCTTCCACATGCTGGGGCTATAGGATAATCCTCAATGATTTTGGAGGATTCTGGGAATATCTCATAAATATGTTAAAAATTCTAGAAAAAATCCTTTCCAGGATGGAGGGGGTCCAAGGAAATGGGAATTTGTCTCTTTACTCTTTTTCTCAAGTTAATGCTTTTTAATGAAAATGGCATGCCCTACTGTGTCCTCCCAGAGACATTCAGTTGTTTTAACAGAGGTGAAGTTCAGTGATGAGGCCTAATAACTAAAACCTCAAGGAGGTAAAATGCCCCCATGTGTGAGATTTTTCTTTCGGTCTGCTTTTCCAGTGGGATGGAGACTTCCAGAGAAAAAGTATGGCAGTTTTGTGGATGTTGAGGACATATGGGTGAGGCTTGCCCATATCTGGTTTTAGATGTGTGCAGAATCAGTTCCAAACACTCATTGTCACTCTTGGTTGAATCACCAGTAAAATGCCCAAAGGGTGTCCAGCAAACCATCTGAGAGAAAATCACTCATCAGGAGATAGTGGCAGAGAACTTTCTCATTCAAGAAGAGAGAGAGTCCTTACCTCCCCTCTACTGACCATCATTGCAAGAGCCCACGAGTCTGTGATACCGAGGGTGAGACTCAGTCACCAGGAACACCAGTGACCCATTATTTTGTTGTTCCTCCATTTTCCTTTCATTAAAGCTCTTAAACAATTGCTGGGTTGGGCAGTTATAAGAGAGAAGAAACACTGTGTCTTGGGTTTCCCATGCCCCATGAAGTGTGAATACTCATCCTAGAGCATGTATTAAAGAGTTGCTCTGGGTATGTGAAGTCTACCAATATGGTTTACATAAAGTTAGATAACTAAAGTGGAACCACACCGTTAAGTGGACTCTAAGGATGAGGAGCAGAGCACTGATCTGAGTAGAACAAACTCTTGCTTATTATAGTGTATGGGCACATTCATCTAGGAACAAATAGCACATCAAAATAGGTACTTTTTTCTCATTGACAACTTCAATATATACAACCTTTAGTCAACTTTACAGTGGGCTCAGGTTCAAGTCTCATTTGAGGTGAATAGGACTGTATGGTGTTTAGATGTACCTACCAGCACTTGATTCTGTGAAAAGAAGAAGTCCATTCTCTAATTCCACTGTGGCCACTCCTGAGTATGATTTCATGCTACTCCCTGAGAGCAGTGGCCAGACATAGATGTCAATACTCACTCTTGGCAACAGCAGGATTGTGAATCGTTGTGTGCCTCCACCATTGCGTGGCAAACAATCAGCACACTGGGAGTATCTGTTAGTGTTCAAGCAGGAGAAGATGCCCGTGAAGAGGGGCTCTTGTGACACTCCTCTGATGCTTGGTAGAGAATCTGGGGTCATTGCCAGTGGATGACGAGAGAGGATTTTGTACCCTGTGTTAGTGACTGAATTCCTCCTTCAAGGGACAATTTGCTTTAGAATGAATTCTTGTTTCTCACTGGCTGAGAAGTCCTGTAAAAACAGTCAGTTTCTATCAAAGTAAATGTTTGAGGGGGAAAAATCAAGGTTACAAGCCAAGTAATTTTGAGCAGATTAACTTCACTTGTATTAAATTCATTAATTCATTGCAGATTACTGAGCACCATTTATACTTCAGAGATGCAAACAATAGGGGTAGGCACAGAAAAACCACAATGCCTTCAAGGAGCTTATGATAAATATAATTTTTGATACTAGATACATGATACATCATTCACACACACACATACAATAAAACATAAGAGAGCACAGCATGTTACAGAAACACTTAGAAAACACATCCAACCCATACTATGGAGATCTGGGAAGTAGTTCCCTTATTCTTTATCTTTAAAAGTAAAGGATCTCAAAGTTAAGGATATGTAAGCAGTTTTCCTCCTCACTTCTTACATATGACAAGCACTACTCTTCAGTCAACACTAACGTTTTTCTAATGGCAACCCCACTTTCCTGAGAAGCTATTGCTCTCTCTATCAGCAGGGTTGACAAGTCACAGCACATACCAAGCACAGCTTTTTCAGAGCTCTCCCACAGTCTAAAGAAAGTGAGAAGCACTTGAGTAAATGGCTCTGTATGAGTTATTTGATGCCATTTGGAATGTGAAACTTTTATTCAATAGCCAAGTTTGAATCTATGTAGTATGAACAGATTTAATTGTTTTAGTGAACGGAATCCACCTTCTTCCTAAGATTATAGCTTGGGTTTCAACGTATGCTTAGAAAATTTGAATAGTTTATTGCATAATGCTGAAATATTGGGGAGAAATAACTCCCAGTATTGGTAAAGACAAGAATGAATAGTTAAGTCACTTTAAAAGAATGACTCTTGGAATAAGAATTAATGGGACAAGTGAGAAAATCCTTCTAAAGGGGTTGATAGTATACAAATAATTTCTACCCAAGAAGTGGAATTTGAAGATGGGATGGTAAAAAGGAGATCCACTTCATAAGAAACATATTTACTTTGCAGATAAAGAGTGAAAGCTATTCTGGATTTATACTATTTGAAGTTTTGTAAAATTTGTTGCTCAGTTTTCTTTATTCTCTACCTATGATCAAGAATGGAAACTATGCAGGCTCTTTTGTCCGTCAAAATAAACAAAGCTTTAGGTGGGGGATGTAGGGTAGGGAGAGAAAGGAAATATTAATCTAAGCAAAGAAAAGTACTTAACTATTCAAAATTTATGCCCTGATTCTTTTTTGGTTTTAAAGATTGGCACCTGAGCGTACATCTGTTGCCAATCTTCTTTCTTTCTTCTTCTTCTTCTCCCCAAAGCTCCCTAGTACTTAGTTGTATACTCTAGTTGTGAGTGCCTCTGATTGTGCTATGTGGAATGCTGCCTCAGCATGACCTGATGAACAGTGCCATGTCCGCACCCAGGATCGGAATCAGTGAAACCCTGGGTCACCGAAGCAGCGTGCGTGAACTTAACCACGGGGCCAAGGGGCCGGCCCCTATGCCCTCATTCTCATGATATCCAGCTACTGGCAAAATAGTCAATTCCCAGTGACTGTGATATCCCTGGGGTGGTACTTCAACATCCTGTCATTTATGTGACAAAATAAATGTAGAATTTTATGTGAATGAGGACGATTTGATCAAGCCTCTCACTTCAGGCACATAAGACAGAATCACTCCATTTTATAGGTGAATAAACTAAGGGAACTAAGGAATTACAGTATTCTTTCCTCTTTTTGCATTCATATGTTCCTTTAAGACTGACAATATAAGGCTAATGGGGCACCTCTTCATTGCACATACTATGATCTCTCTATAGAATAAGAAGGAAAAGGGCCTGAGACTATTTTGCCTTAGAGTTCCCTAAAAATGACAAAGAAGAACCTTCTTTCATCTTAAAACTGTACCCTGGCCTAACAGGCTGCCTGCTGCAAAGGAAAAGTTATTAGACAGTGTTATCCAGAATGCGTTCTGCAGAACAATAATCCCATACACACATACATACACATGCTAGACCTCTGGCCAAATACATTTGGACAACAATATATATTATGTTTCATGAACATTCATTAGGAACATTAACATATTAAAGATGTAAAAATGATGCACATATCTCCTTATGTGATTCAAGATATTTTCAGTTTCATGTGAGATTCAGTGCAGCATTTTCTTAAATTAAGGTAGTGATTTTTCCTTCCTATGAGTCATGCAATAAAAGCATTCATCTCCTTACTCTCAGACCAGTTTCTATGCATTTTACCTTTTTAAATTGAATGTGGACATAAAGAAGAGGCTGTCATGATATAGAGTTTTATAGAAGCCATCTCTAGTCTCTTACAGAATGGTAAACTCACAAATTTAACAGATAGAAAAATATGCATGTATTTCAAATGTGTAAAGCATAACCATGTGAAACCCTCCAATGTTCATTCCCAACTGAATTCTCTGAACCAATAAAAATTATTTTCCAATTTAATAGTTCAAGTTACCCAATCATTAGTTTGGCATTGGCAGATAGTTGGCAGTTTATATAGGGAATAAGAAGCAGATCATTTCTGTTTGCTAGGCTTCAATTCCTGCCTAGATGTGTTAAATCCCAAGAAAATGCAGCAGCGCTTAATATATGCATCTTGCAAACTTTCACACTGCAATTCCCTAGGGGCTCAGGTACTTATTACTGCTACAGTCAGTACTTAGTTATTAGGATATGATAACTGATTGGGGTATTAAATGCATATATTGAACATTCGCTATGGCTAAGGCAATTATGGCTTACATCCACAAATGGAAATACAAACCTCTGCATTGTTTTCTAAGCACCATAACTAAAGAAACAGACTGCTCGTTCAGGAGGTGTGAAATTCCACTTTAGGTACAAGCTACTCTAATTTCACAGTTGAATCCTAGAGTTGTCACAGAGCCCTATTGAGTAAATCTCACATTTGCATGCACTCAAGGTCATTACTGAATGTGATCCAGATGAAATTCGACACCACCATTTACTTGTTGTCAGAGAGTGGATTTTAAATTTGAACAAACTCTAATTGTGCTTATTCCACAGCAAGCTAGGGTGATTTCAGTCCTATCTTGACTTGTCATAACAAAATTTCCACTTCTAAAACACTATCTTTTGGTAATTCTACTCTTTGATCAGATTTCCAATGCAGTATGCTGACAGATACTGAATTCATATCATGCCACATAAATACATTGGATACAGATTAATCATTCCATGTGATTTCTTTTTGAGAAGGTAATACTACGAGCTTTTCCTGTTAGAGTATGCATAAAATTCCCATTCAAAAATGAATTTTAATATCAATTTCCAGGAATATAGAACAGCATATAAAGAAAGTTTTTCACTCTGTGGTCACAAAATGCCGTAGGTCAGATATGCACCAAACGTCATCTTTTGAACCGTCTGATTGATGATGGGTCTTCAGTAAGAAATTAAGAAAGTAACTACTATTCCAAATTTCATTAAACCCTACCCCTTATTAAATATCATAAAATTTAAGAGCTTCCTTCTGAATGTTAAAAATTAATGAGTTACAACTTCTTAATAATGTATATGGTAAGCCTAGTTTTACGTATTATAATACTAATTCCAGTGAATATCTCAAACAACACAGAATGCATCTGTGACATAGGCATACTGATTATTCTTTTTTTGTGTTGAGGCAGGTCAAAGATGTTGCTTTGTGGCTACTTTAATATAAATTAGTTCCTATTATACACAATTACAAAGCGAAAAAAAAAGCATTGATTTTCCATCACTCATTAAAAACTTTTATGTTGAGCTGATAAATAAATAGTGAATGGATGAGTGAGAAATTAATAACCTCAGTGTCTTTTAGCATTTTTGGTTGCACAGATAAATGATAATAATTAAGTCATTTTCTACCAACACATTTTAAGTTTAGCTTCACTGTAATCTTTCCTTTTGGAAATTAAGTAATCTAGGATATCATTAGCTCAAAATGTCTCAAGACACACATTTAATTTCAGATAACACATTTTCTATTACATATGCACTTATTAATTCTGTGCAATTTCATGATACGGAACTAGATATCATAGGACCCAGAAAAAGAGATGATACTGTACTTAACTTGCTTACAGTTTAATGAGTGATAACTTATAACTATAATTATTTCTAAATAATATAGTATTCAATGCCATAAGAATTGCACAAATAAAATGTTTTGGGACTGCTGAAAGAGAAATATTACTACTTGGTGATGACAAATCAAGAGGGATTGGAGAGAAAGTGAACACATAAGCAGTGCATTAAAGAATGGTAAAAATGTATACATAAAGAATTTACAGATGCTTATTCCAGGCAGTGGAAGTAGCATTGGCAAATCATGGAAAAAGAAAGACACAGTAACTGAGTGTGTCCTGAACTTAAGATGAAAAGATATGCTGAGAAAGACTCTAGAAAAATGGAATTACATTGTAAGAAGAATTAAACTTCCTCATAATAAGTTAATTAACATATTCATAAGTCCTAAGAGCTGAAAAAGAAAAGATTTGGGTAGGCTGTTTGATAGAGTGGGAAGAGCATGGCTTTGGAGCCAGGAGATGTGCAGTTCAATCATCTCAGAGATCTGGACAGGTCCTGTACACTTCTGAACCTCACGGTTCTGATCTGTAGAGTAGATCAACCGATATCTAACTCAGGACTTACTTTGAGAAGTAACTAACAGAATAAGGACTGGAGAGTCTAACAATGAGCACGGCACAGAGAAGATACCAATTTGTTCAGGAAGTATAAGAGCTTAGCCTTAGGACAGTTAAACTGGTCTAGTACATAGAATGACAGAATTTGGGTTTAGAAAAATGCAGAGGTAAATTGGCCCTAAGCTTTGGAGTGACAATCAAAAAAGAAAATAAAAATACTACTACTAAGAGTCTACAAAGACTTTTTGTTGCTACAGTTTCATGTTCAGTTTGAAGGGGGTAATTTTTTATTAATTACAGTTTATGCATTGTTATTTGTGATGTTTTACATATTTTTAAAATATAAATTAGACTGTATTTGAGATTACCCCTCATATCATATACCCCTCATGTTATTTGATCCAGTCTCGGAATGCTTGCTGAGTTCAGAACCTCAGTTGGGGGAAATACCAAGGTGGGCCACATTCTTGATGACTCTAGCCAAAGTTATTTGAACCAAGAAGATATTTGACTCCTGGGCTATCAAACTACAATAATAATAATAATTAATTAAACTAGTTAGGCTATTTCTATAAATTTTCAATATGAAATACGGAGTCTGTTGGCTGGTAGAGGAAGAAGCAGCAGAAAGAGAAAAAAAAAACAAAGAAGAGGAAGCTGCTGAGTTACGTTAACGGTGCAGTAGGATAGAGATGAATGAAATTCTGGCAGCAAGGTAAACTGAGTGCCAGCCACACTGTGCTGGACCAGACAGATGTCCCAGTTTCTGAGTTGCATTTTCAGTAGGCCTGTAACCAAGAACTGAGGTTCCTGCCTGTTACAGAGCTTTTCTTGGTTTTCTCTCAGGCTTGGTTACATAGTTAAGAGTTTGGTCTTCTACGTAGTTAAGATTTTGGTCTTTCTTAATTTTTGGCCATCGGTTTTTGTCAGCAAAACTTTCATATAACCTGAAGAATTTCCTTAGCAGAAGACCTAACCAACAGCAAAATTATAACTCTCTTGATAAAACCCATTCTATTCTGCTATCTTGAGTGATGGAAGGTGATGTTAGAGCTAACATACCAAGGATTGTGTATAACCTGCAATTTATCCAATCAGTGGGTAGATCCAGTGGAGTGTACCATGCATGCTAATTGGATTTGTTACGTGTATTGAGGAGGACCAAAATATGGCCTTTTGGTTATATAATTCTCTAAGAATTAATCTGGTTGTTTAGTGGATTCATGCAAGATGATATATTCAACATCGGCTTTCATAAAATTACATATCCAAGTGTCTTTCAGTATTGTAGCCCATACTTGTAAACCTTTATTTTTTATTCCTTGAATGTATAGAATCAGAGAACTTCAGCTCTTAAACGGATTTTTGAATACCATATTCCATCAAATTTAAGTTATCATCATTTGTAAGATATATTATTTATGCATGTTCTCCCCAAAATCAACACTGCCAAATATGATTTCAAAGTACTCTGATTTAGGAAATGTTAATATGTGAAAAAATATGTATCTTGGAATTGTTGTAAAAGTGTGTAAATAAGTCACCTAGTTTTTTCAACATTTTCATTTTGATGATTAAAAAATGACTGTCATAGGAAATTGACTGGTTTTCTAGTGACTAGCTTCTAGGAATCAAACTTGAATCTCTTCAATCATAGGCCAATGTAATTTCCACCTACCATATGGTATGTAATCCACACAGTCAAAAAAGAAGATAACTATTTTTATAACTTACTCCAATAAATTAAGTTGCACTAATCTATTTATTCATGCAATAGACTTTGATAAAATATTTTATTTCATGTGTGTTCACATAAATAAATATATATATACTATATATACTTATATATACTGATATAAAAATTAGTAAAATACTACCATTCCTATTACTAAATGGAACATTACTTCTCACTTTCGTTGGTAGTTTTTATGTCAGATTATTCATATTCCAATCAATAAAATTTAGGAAAGATACTTTAAACTTCACTAAACTAATAATCAACTCCACACTTTGCTCCATACACATAACATTTAGCAACATTCTCTTCCACAACTATACTCAATGCAATATGTTTATTTTTTAAAGAGGAAATTGTTTATCTCATTTTTGTGTTATCATGGACTTTTAGTTATCTCTGCCTCGTATAGAAAATTAATCTTTTTTTTTTTTTTAGATTTTATTTTTTTCCTTTTTCTCCCCAAGGCACCCTGGTACATAGTTGTATATTCTTTGTTGTGGGTCCTTTTAGTTGTGGTATGTGGGACGCTGCCTCAGCGTGGCTTGATGAGCAGTGCCATGTCCGCGCCCAGGATTCGAACCAACGAAACACTGGGCTGCCTGCAGCGGAGCGCGCGTACTTAACCACTCGGCCACGGGGCCAGCCCTGAATATTAATCTTTTTATACAAAGATTTTGTAACTTAACCACTCCCATAACTTTTTTATCACTGTCTCTGACTTTTAACCAAAGAGTTCCAATGATATATATTTCCCACGCATTTTTAGAGACTGAGTGGAGTTCCTACAGTTGAATTCAAGCTACTTTATTTTATAAAAACAAATTTAAAACTCTGTAGAGTTTTTACCTGCCTTGACACATGTGATTATATTTGTGTAACACAAAAACTTTGGTCAAGAAATTTCAACTTCAATTCTAATTTTAAAAAGTGTTAACAATTAACAAAAGACATACTAACTCCAATAGGAATTTTTTATTCTGAAAAGGGAAAATTTTTTTTCTGAAAATTTTAATTTCTGAAATGAGAAAAAGCAGCCCTTAATGTCAGAAGATAATTAATTAAAGGAAGCAACTCATTTTTCAAGCAGTATCTTTTTGCAGACATTTATCAAATCACTGATGATCTTTTAGACTAATGTTTAGTCTAATGTCTAATCCATTTATCTGTGTACATAGAGAGAAAATCATTTAAAAACGCATATTCACTGTCATCTTCATTCAACTTTGGAGTTCTTATTCAGATATGAATTTGTGACTATAAAATCTTAAGATACATAATTACAAAGAATAATTTTTATTGCAACTTTATCTATATTTCCCATTAGACTTGGAAAGACTTTTTTTCTATGAAAGTTGCTTTCCAGAGCCCTTAAGCCAGTGATAACATAACAAATGAAGGAAAGATAAACATGTCTGTTAAAGTCTTTGATAAGTAGTCCGTGGGGCTCATGAGTTGAATCTATCAAGTTTAACAGACCTCGAGCGCTTCATTCAAGCATCCAACCAATGTCTGATTCATTGTTATTCAGCTATTGTGTAATAATGAGCCTGAAAAGAAGAGCCTGTCAAATTTGTGAAATCTTTTAGACAATGTGTACCTAACGCATTCTAGTATTAGCTCTAAGTAAACTGGTGCTTGGGGATAAAGCTGGATTTTAAGATCTGAATTACATTGGGTTTATTAAGATAATATTTCTTCGCAATTATATAATCATGCTTTTCTGTTACAAATATTGTCTTGGGTTATAGTAAAATTCTATAATATAATTACTTAAATATAATTTTAAAATAAAATGTGATCACGTTAGCATAGCATGTGAAGAAAAAAAAACAGTAATTTCTTAGAATAACTAAATAATAGATCTTTACAAACACTTCTTTCCCCTTGATTGAAACATTTGTTTGGCACACAACACAGGAACTTGATATTCAATGAGAGATCATTAATATAACTGTTGGTCATATTAGGAACTTGATATTCAATGAGAGACCATTAATATAACTGTTGGTCATATTATATTCCAAACATTAGCATTCTGAAGAATTTTAAAATATCACCTATGAAAACTCACTACAAGGCAGAAAGAATATAAAGTGGAATGCTCGTGGATTAGGATTCAGAAGACCTACCTTAATTCTTGCTGTCCCACAGTTCTGTGATATGTGATTTCGAGGTAGAAACACTTCTTTCTATCCTAGATTTCTTGTGAAAATCAAAAGGGCAAGAGCTATGTCTTCACTATAAACATGGTTCCTAATGGAGCACCTTACCCATTGCAAGCTTTTGTTTTTGTTTTTTTGCTGAGGAAGATTCACCCTGAGCTAACATCTGTTGACAATCTTCCTCTATTTTGTATTTGAGCCACCACCACAGTACAACCACTGATATATAAGTGGTGTAGATCTGTGCCTGGGAACTGAACCTAGGCCCTGAAGTGGAGCATGCTGAACTTAACTACTAGGACACGAGGGCTGGCCCCTGTTGCAAGTTTTAAAAAATATTTGCTGACAGAATTAACATGAAATCTTGCATTAATAATTCGATACATCACAAAGATACTCTAATATTACTGTACTCTAAGATACTGACACAAGAATATACTTTCTTTACCTGTGTCAAATACACTGCTACTAGTCTCTTCAGGAACAGGAAGTAGTTTTTATGTTTTCTGCTCTTGTCAGGTGATTAATAGCGGCTTTCTAGGGCCGTAGGGAAGGAATGCCAAGACTCAGAGATGTTTGCCACAGGTACCCCAGTAGGCCACCACGGTGAGTCAGCCATTCTGGGTCCAGTAGCTCACCTCATCTTCACACAATGATCTCACAGGGTTAGGGCTTAGAATTATAAAACCACATTTAGTCTTTTATCATTGGCAAGCGATGAAGCAAGGAATATTATGTGTCTCTAATGTGTCGTTTTCATGAAGCAAAAAATTATGAAGACATATCCTTTGTTATCATGTGAACTTCAACAAATGAATATTAGCCTGTCATCTAAGTTGCCATGCAAGAAAAGACAATTATGATGATCTCCATATATCATTCATGTCTCTGTCTTGTGCTTCCAAATGCTTTTGACATTGTTCAGCAACGACTTTCCATCTGTTTTGTTTTTCAACTGATATTTGAGTAATAGTAGGCCTTTGTGATAGAGCAGGACTTCTCAATTAGTCAATCTGATTTTTTTTCTCGAGTGGTTTGTATTGTGGCTGTAGTCCTCTTGCCAGAGTTCGTAAGATTTCTCCCCCAGAGAAGGAAACAATATTCTCCCCATCTATTTCTTGACTTGATTTTGTAATTTCTCCTGAGCCTTTAGACTAAAGTACTGTCTTATTGAGAAGTAAAATATGACCCTTGGTCTCAAGAAGTTCTGAATGTGATTATAGTTAACAATATTATATTACATACTTCAGAGTTGCTAAGAGACTAGATCTTAAATGTTCTCACCACAAAAAAGAAATGATAATTATGTGACATGATGGAGATTTTGGCTAATGCTACAGTAGTAATCATACTGTAATATATAAATGCATCAAATCAACACCTTGTACACCTTAAACTTACACAAGGTTATAGGTCAACTATATCTTAATTTAAAAAAAAAAGAGGAAATCGGATTTTGAACAGATTAACAGATTTCAAACTATTAAATGGGAAATAATTAATGGTGTGGGCCTCCTGAAAGGAGGGATAAGGCTGGGAGTAAGATTTCCCACAGTAAGAAATGTCTGAGCTGAGTCCTATGACTCTGCGGGCATGGGCAAGCTTTGCAAAGTATATAAGCATATGTGAAGCCCTAGAAGTGAAAGCATAAAGCTGAGGCTGAGGGCTTTCACCAACGTGGTGTGAATGGAGCTTGGATTTAAGACAAGAGTGAAAAGTGAGGATGTAGATTTAAGCATGGATCAGATCAAGACATTGTAAGCCATGCTGTGGACTGTAAATTTTATCCCTAAGGTTCTGGGAAGCCATTAAGCATTTTTAAACAGGAAAGTGACTTGGTCAGATTAATAGTTTTAGAAGACTACTTGTGACATTGTTTAGAGAATGGGTTGAAGTTAAACAAGATGGGTGGCAAGTTGCTACAAATTCCAAGGAAGAAATGATGAAAGACTAAAACAAATAACCAGCACTGTCGACAGCGATTTGGACAGATAACTGTTATGTTCAACAATAGCTAGATGAAGACTGCGGTGAGGAAGCATAATACAAATCACTGGGTTTAGAAGAATTCTACTTGTCTATTAGACACAAAATGCCTGAGGAGAGAAGAAAGGGGAAGATGAGAGAGAGGACAGGGATGATTCCTGTCATCTCAGGGTTATGTGCTGATCTCCTGAGGACAAATGTCATTTCTATATGATTAGAATTAATAACCCCTAGGTGACAACTGGCTTTACTTTTCAATTTCCCAATCTAAAGCTTTTTACATGTGGCCTCCATAGATAAACTCAGCAATTAATCTTTATCCTTTGACAAATAGCTGCTTCTTGTCAGGAGGTTCAACGACAAAGGTCAGAGGCTGAAATGTTCTTTCTGATACAGTCTATGAACTGTTATCCTAAAGAATCACTTAACCATAAGGAAAACTTACTTTGGCCACGTTTTTTCCCCTCAAATCATTCCCATTTTTAATGTGGCAAACATTCACATACACACATGCACATACACAAAAAGAAAGAGTAAAAAAATAGAAAAAGAAACAGCACAGCACAAAACACAAAGATTCCAATATTGACTATTATTTCTTTGTATACAGTTATGCCTCACGTAATGACAGGGACACATTCTGAGAAATGTGTCATTGGGGGATTTCATCATTGTGCAAACATCGTAGAGTGTACTTACACAAACCTAGATGGTATAGCCTACTACACAACTAGGCCACATGTAATAATCTTATGGGACTGCCATCATGTACATGGTCCATCGTTGACCAAAACATTATTACATGACACATCACTGTACATCCTTTAAAGATCATCTGCCAAAGAGTATTATAACTTTCTCTATCCTGATGCCCCAGTGAGATTTAGGTTGAAATATGTCCAAGGAAACAAATTTAAGACTCTGTGAATGCTTTGCTGAGTTGAGGGAGGAATATATTCAACAAATATTCAGTTTAATTAAATAGCAATGAGATGCAACTGAAACTGAGCACAAAGAAGTTAAAAAATTCTTCCCTAACGCAAAAATAGAAATTTGAGATAAACTTTGCTAATTGCAGCTGTCTGTGTTTAGCATAATCAACTGTTGTTCAAAACTAACCAGGTCTTTCTGAACCTCCTTAGCATATGAGCGAGCTGTCTTTCCCAAGAAGTTAAGATCAAGACATCAAGATTCAGCCTCACAAGGCCAAACGCAGGCAGAAGATGAAAACTAACCAGAAAAATCCAGACAGTCAAAAGAAAAGAAATTCAGTCTTCAAGACCAAATGCAGGCTGGTGGGAAGGCACCAACCAGGAAGGCCACATGCTCCCCTCTCCCACCTAAAACCCCAGCACATGCTCTCCCTCCCCTACCTAAAGCTGCAGATAAACACCCCGACCTTTTTCCCTTCGGAGAGATGGATCTGAGTTCTACCTCCTATCTCCTCATCTGGCTGCCTTTCAATGGTAAACCTCGTTCCTTGCCACAAGCCTGGTGTTTGTTTTTTTTCCTTTATTGGCCCTACTGTGCGGCAGGTAAAAGAACCCGTGTTTGGGTTCCGTAGGTAAAACCACCAAAAGAGTTACACAACCAAAAAACGTGCTGTTTCAACAGATTACTAAATTCATTATGTTTAACTTGTCAAATTTATTTCTCATAGTTTTTTTCAATATACTGAGGTAATTAAACACCCCCACATTTTCACTGATGTTTTCATACTAACATGATGTGATATTCATTTCAAAAAGCAGACCAAACCAAAAACAAAACCTCCAGTGGGTTTTGCCTCCATATGTAACTCAAATAATTTATTTTTATACAAATATCTGAAGCAGATTGATGGTAACTGAAATACAGAGTCTTTGACATATTTGAAGAAATTCCGTTTAAAACTAAAGTCATAAAAGTGTTGGAGATTGCAGTCTCAGTATCCAATTTATTACATCAGTATGTGCTATCTAGGGTTTCTGACACTTTCCCCTGGGAATACGCATGTGGCTAGAGGGAATTATCATGCTAGAGTGCAATCATCTGTGAGCAACAACATTGGGCCTGGACATTTCATATCCTTTTCTTTTTGATATTGCTTGTTTTGCTCTATTGTAACTCCTTTCTGCTTGTACCCCACAAACTTGATCTTCAAAAGTATAAAATAAGGTAAAGAAAATTGTCACCATGGATGAAGTTTCATAAAAATAATATAGAAAATTAGATCATGGTTTCTAAAGAAAAGAGACAAACTTCAACTATAAACAATGTAATGTAATCAGAAATGCCTCAAAAAAGCAAGTCTGTCCGTTTCTGTTGACTGCCTTGCTTTTTCTTCAGTGGAATTGCTTATATTTTTGTTACTAGTAATTTATTCTTTTGTCATTGAAAGGTCATTTTGGCGATAAGTGTGCTTATGCTACGGCTTTTTACTATCTTCATTCAAAAAATAGCTATATTTTCCATAGACTTTCTGTAAACATAATGCAAATTAATGAATTTTGGTTTGATGTCAGTGCCTGTGGAGTCATTTCCGACTCCTAGTGTCCCTGTGGGCAGCAGAGTGGAACCCTTTCTGGTCTTTTTGTGCCATCCTCCCACCTTCTGGCACTGTATCAGACAATGCTCCACTGCTATTCATAGGGCTTTTATGGCCAATTTTTTCAGCAGTGGGTCCCTCTTCCTAGTCTGTCTTAGTCTGGCAGCTCCACTGAAACCTGCCCACCATGGATGACCCCGCTGATATTTGAAATCCGAGTGGGAGAGCTTTCAGCATCACAGCAACATGCAGCTTCTATGGTATAGTGAAGTTCTCTGACCGGGAAACGAAACTGGGCCATGGGTGAGAGCGCCAAATCTTAGGCACTAGACCACAAAAGTTAATGAATAAGGGCGAAAAATAGCCATAGCCATCAGTAATAATCTGTTAAAATAGCCGATAAGAAAGAAATTCTTTGTTTGCAGTTTGGAACTTGACTATAAAACCTAAATGATCCATTGCAGAAAAGAAAATCATTTTGTTCATGTTACAAAATTACTTAAATTTCACATATTGCACGGTATATCAGGGAGCCAAATTTGGACAATTCTACATAAAAACATCTCACATCAAAGTAAAACATATAAGTTAAGCTTACATTTAATTGTTTGCAAGAACTAGAACTTAAAGTGATTTAGTAACATTTATTATTCTCTCCTGCCATAAACTTTAGTTGAAATATTCAGATTTTTGTTATAAAATGCATAGCAAATGGAGCTGGTTTTATTTTGATAGAACAATAGCTTTTAAATTAAGATTTACTTTATGTAAATTTATTCCATAATATAGATCTTAGGAAATTAGTACTGAATTTTGAAATCCAATTATATAGTGGCACGTTATAGTATAAACAGATGGCAAAATAGGAAAAAAGTAACAAAAAGTGAATAAAGTTTGCAAAGATTAGAATTTCACAGTAGACACACTTATTTAAATAGAAAATTGTTATATATAATTAGAAAATTCAAGTTCAACTCCCACAAAGCACAAAACAAAATTGAGAAAATTACCATTTTTTCTGCAATTTTTCATGTGAAAAAGCACACTTCTAGTGGAACTCTGAGGCTTTCCTTCTGAGCTGGTTCTCCCGAATTTCCATCTACTACCTAACCATGTAGGCCATCCATGGTGTAGCCCAGAGCATGTGGCCTTGCAGTATGAAGCATGGTTCACTACATTGCGTGATACTGCACCTATTTCAGGAAACAGTAATCTTATGTCATCCTGTGATCTACTGCTATGTTCTGCTACTGGTTTAATAAATAAAGTTGAGAGGTCATTTCCACCATAAATTTCTGTTTGTCAGAAAATTTCAGTCAAAGGAAAGTATGCAATGGAGTATGGAAGGTTGAAGTCAAACTCAAATTTATCACCAAGGTTATCTTTTATGTATTTAATGCTGGTCAATTTATTTGTGAAATTGCAAAAATAATATAAAAATTATCTCTGTTATAATTTGTGAATTTATAATATGTGTTTTCAGAGAGCATGTATTAACATGCTTTTTAAAGAAAGCTTTTTATCTTTTTTTGAAAGAAACATTTTGCTTTGTATAAGAGAGCTAATTCACTAAAAATATATTGTTAAAGGTTTGATAACATCATTGATAAATTAATAAACTATCTGAATATGTCATGCTTTTAAATTTCACAATTAAAAAATTAAGTGATATTAGTTTTGTATATATAAAAAGACTATCTTGCTAATATTTCTGATTGCAAGCAAAACCCATGAGATGGAATTCATATGATTACCCAGTATGAGTTTCTTTCAGTAAAGTTTTTCAGTAGATTTTTAGTAATGGTGAGAAAGGAGCAGTCAAGGAAAGTGCTAGCACACAAATTTCAAGTTCCTAGAAAGAACCATCAGGTGCATATGTACTTACTTAAGCCTTGTAATATTTATTTTATATGAACGGCAATCAAAACTAATTCCTTTGGACAACTGTAAACTTTAATCATGGAGTTGGCTTCAAACACAAAAAATTAATTGCGTTAATTAATTAATGGAATACCATCTTCATTTTAGAGGGCTCTAATAAGATATTCAACTTAATAAGGTTAGTCCAATTAACTTAGAGCATAACGCTGCCCACTCTAACTTAAGTCTAATGACGTAGCATCATGAATTTCACAGTGGACCTTAACAACTGTACACTCGGAAAAGAAATTTAAGCAGATCAACGGGAAAGCAGAAGAATTATAATTTGCATTAGTTTTAAACTTCAGCTTTATCTGTTTTATTAATAAAACTAACCTAGTAAGTATCTTTGCCAGATCTGGATTTAATTGTGTGTAACATATCAAAAATTGTTTGCTTTAAACAGATAGACAATGATCTGAAAATTCTACAGCACAAGCCATCATCAAAACAGGAACTGTTTAATATTGATATAAATAAGTACTTAGATGGCACAAAATCTGGGAGGGGATACTGCAGTTATATTTGGAACATCGTCGTTTTAACATGGAGCATTTTAAAAGATGGTGACCCTCAGCCATCCAGGAGTGTTTAAAAAGTAAAATATAAAATAATAATATGCACATCCTATTATCCTTCCTGGTATTAATTATTAACTTTGCCCATTATCCAAAATATTTCAGCCAATAATGTCACCTATTTACTCTCTTCTCTTGTCACTAATTTGGAAGGTCTGAATATTGAAAAGAAATTAACTGTACCCATGTGACCTGCAAATACAAGTATCATGGAATGACATGATTAGCTGGTACTCCTACCATTTGCAAATGTACTGACAAACTAAAGTAGTTCTTTTGGTCATGCCATGAATTATTATAACTTCTTGAGAAGCTAGGGTAGAGACATTTGTTGCAATTCCCTCCAATGTACTTCATTCAGAATTTATAAATTAAGAAATTGATCAAAATATTTCTCTCTAGAAAAGTGTGATTTTCATCCATACAAGTATACTTAAATACATTTTAAAAATCAAATGGCCCATGACTTCTTCTATAGCTAATGAAAATACCTTTGGGAAAGGTAAGGTTTGATGCAGTGAAATAAGGCTGATTTCTTATGTTATGAAGTATCAGCAATCCCATCTCTCTTTATAGACGTACACTGGAAAGTAGACAGACCAACTCAGATGCTATTGTTACTATTTTTAAAAGGAAACCAGCAACTCTGTAGTTAAATAGAAAAAATTAAAATCTGTAAATAATTCACACACTAAAACCTAATGCAAAGATAAATCATTTTCTAGGGAAAATTGCTTGTCAATCAGCCAAGTAGAGGGCAATTAGATAGTACACTTAGGTAGGGGCAAAAGGAAAATTGATTTGAATGTCTTAATGGATCATGACCAACTCATCTCTCTCCATGTTTGAGTCTTCAAAGTATTAGAAAGTGAAAGAGCTGGATTTGGTGATTGTTGATGCCTGAACTTCAATTTCAGCCTTGACTAATCCATAAAGATTTTTTTCTTCTATTATCTATGTGAAAAAAAGCAGACTGATTGAATAAATTTTTTCCAATCTTGACTCTTGCTTTCTGTCTCTCTCATCCTTGACTAAATATGGGGTCCATGAATCAACTTTAGGGCGATCTCTCATCCTTCTGAAATTATATACAAAACTTTATATGTTCAAGCCTGCATGCCCTTTCTTCTGCGAGAAAAAAACAGTATCCAGAATTTAAGTTGCATCATCTCCTGCCCACAAGACTAAATCTTATTTGATTATAATTACTTGCTGTGTCACAGTGCAAAAGCATACTCTAAATAACCCCAAATACGGAATTATTTTTAAGTCGTATAGTTCTGAATACAGTATGTTACATTAATATTATTTTATACTCTGAGTTTTAAAAACAGAAAATCCAGCTACAATGTCAGAAAAGGAGTTCACAGTCTACTTATAATTTTGTTATACTTCTATTTTATGTAATATATTTAACTCAACTATTTGGACAATATAACACACTAAGGGAGACAAGTGGGCCACATACATAGCTATTACCTCTTTTAGGAAAATGTAGTACCATATTTTTAATTTGCCTCCACTAGGTTTGTGTTTGGTGATCCAAATTCTTCTCCTCCTTATTAACTAGGTATACTCCCCAACACAGACATGCATTTAGTGATTTTGAAAGAAGAAATGCACGTTGGGTCAGTTGGGCACCTTTTGGTCATGTTTTAACCAAACAGTTTAATTTGCTTGGACTATTTCTTTCTCCAAAAGCCCCAAAATAACCTTGAAACATATTGATTTCTTTTGACAGTTTATTAAAGGTGTAGTCTCTCGAACTAATGAAACTAATGCTGAGTTAAAAGTATTTTTATTAAAACTAGGGACTAACAGAAATTGAGAAAGGCTGAAACTCAAGCTAGCAGACATAAAACCACTACTAACAGCCTTTTTTTTGGATGCTGAACAAGGTGATTAAATTTCTCATAGGATAATAATTCAATTTACACTGTAGTCTTCAGTTATATTTTAGAGATTATTATTTTCTCCATTACCCAAAGTGAATTCATGGTTGCTGTATGAAAGCTTGTCATTTACATGCACGTTTCAATATTTACACGTATAATATTTTCTCCAACATATTAATAAGCTAGCTCAATTAAAAATGAAATATGTCAATGTAATAGATGAAAGAACTGGTAAATATTAATAAGATCAAACTAACTCACCTGAAAGATCTTATGTGCTTGGACACTTCCTGAAGCTTTGGTTTACCAGATTTCTCTGAGGTAAACCAAAAGCTAAGGAAGCAGCCACAGCGATAGCAGGCACACACCTCAACTGCATAACTGTATAACTAGATTCAGTGTTTAAACAGATAAGCAATTACCTCTCACCTCTAGCAAACTGAATTACTGAAGTGTGTGTGCGCGCGCGTTTGTGTGTGTACGCATGCGCACGCGCGCCTGTGGGAGTAAAATTGATTGAAAATTACAGATAATAGGATTAGGATTACAATGAACAAAAACAATTTTCTGATGGCAGTTGTTTTCACATGCATGCTTAGTCTCCCAAGAGAGAAAGTTTCCATTTTTCGATCAGAATCAGGATGCTAACAAACCGCGGATTACTAGAAGCTCTCACATCGTCAAATATTGATTGTCATGACACGCATCAAAAAAGCAAATGTTGAAACTGACTGAAAAGTGAAGTACAAACAAGAGAACAGAACAGAGATGAGAGCATTTGCTTAAAAAACTAAAGAAAAATGAGGCAAAGGATATCACAAAATTAAAATATTATGAAAATACTGAAACAATTGTTAAAATGCGGTAGTAGAATGACAAAATGCACAGAATGTGCATCACACATTGTTTTTGATTAAGGAAATATGATAATAAAATAATTATAGTCAGAATCAACACTTGTGTTTTATGTTAGTTTCTGATATTCCTTAATACAAATTATTAGTATTAATTTGTGCCTTTTATTCTAAAATTACACTAATAATTATCTTTAATTCACATTACCCTTGAAAATATAATAAAGTGATTCATCTTTAGAATAATTTGAATCAAAGTAAAATTTATATTTCATTATTACAGTGGAAAACCATAATGACTTACTTCTCTGGCCTTGAAGGGGACTGAGTGATAATTGCCAGTGACGTTTCTATCTATCAATTAAAGAAGATTATAATAGTGCTGAAATAAAACCATTCAAGCAGAGTCTTTTTCATAAACAGTACCACAAGCTGAGGAGTAATACCACATGTATATTCCTGTTGTGTCTGCAGTGCTGGGCAATAACGATTTTGACTGTAATTCACGGTGTGTTTTAGGATGTAGAAGCAATAAAATATTGATCAGCAGCATGTCCAGCTATTATTCAGAAGATTAGATCAATTTATGAGAGGCAATAACTCGTAAACGAGTGACCTTCCAAAGACCAAAAGTAATTCCTGGGTAAAATCATCACATATCTAGGGCTCCAGATGAAACCTAAGTTGCTAAAAGTCAGATATTGAAATAAAATACAGTTGTGAGTTCAAATCATGTAATAAGTTATTTGGAGGCCACTACTCTACAAATATAATATTAAATATATTGCCAGTTTACGATAGCACATGTAGGAAGTTAAAAGTACTGGATTTTTTTTTTAAACTAACACCCTTTTAAACTCAAAGGGGAAAACAAAGATAACAAAATTAAATATTAAGTATACCATTTAGTGTAATTCAGATTCAACTAGTCAATTTATAAAGGAAAATAGTCTTATAAAAATATGAAGATAAAAGGAACAGTTGATTTTAAAATACATTACTATTTCTTCATTTAAGAAAACGAAATGATGGAATTTAGTTTTCAGAAACCAAAGTGATATAAATGCTTCCCACGTGTTTTGATTCAGTGTAAATTTAAGTTAAAATTTTTTCATTACACAGTAGACTATTTTAAATTGTAATTAATACACATGTCTGTGATACAGGCTCAATTACTAACCTCGGTGGGGGGGGGAAGTCTATTTAACTTACTTCTAGCAACAGCACTATGATATATGAGACAAACAATTCATTCAATATCCTGGAAAATTATAGAGAGTATTTTTCCATGCTTTCCAAATTCAACATAATTTCCTGAGCCTTTTGTATCGCTACCAGAAATTAAATGGCTAAATATAAGTTTACAGATCAAAAAGGAATTTTGGGGGAATTGAAGAAACACGGAAGTAAAACTGTAAAATGAAACATGCTACTCTCATTTAAAAGTCATCCTTGGTGGAAAAAGAAAACGATTTACAAAAAAAGTTAATACTATATATTAAAAATTAAAAAGATTTATTAGAAATAATGTAATACCTCAGAAAGACTAAATAAGCGATAACTCAATGAAAAATCTTGTTTTCTCTCAGTATGTGTATTTGTAAATATATTCATAACACAACCCTTTCCTGATTAGATGAAACACTTTAATTTTGATGCATATAATTATAAATAATGAACTAAATATTCATGACGTATAATTCTAAAAATGTTGGTATAGCTGTATGATATATATCTTAACATTGTTATGGTTGAATTAAAAAAAGGCTTGGAAAATATATGATTAGGTAATGAAAATGTAGCATCTATTTATAAAATTTTAGCTACAGCCAGGCTGATCTTTATTTTTAAGGTAAGTTATGAGAGGGCATCAAAGGAAAAAAGCATAGCATTCTGAAATGATAAAATACAAACTTCCATCAATCATAACGTATCTTATGGCACTTGTATATGATATCCTCAACTATAGTACCCATTGTAAAGTAAAGGAATAACTAAAACAAAAGAGTAAAAGTTAGAAACACAAAAGTAGGTTTTGAAGCAAGAAAAGCACAAATCAAGAAAATTTGGTTAAAAATCTGAAACATGATTCTTTTGTCCCCTGGGAGTCTTTCACCTTTCATCTTTTCTAATACACTATGTAGATATCTTATCTGTTATTAGATATATCAAATAAGATTGGGAAGACCCTGTGTTACATACACAGTGAGGTGGCGAAAAGGACTGGCACAGTACGGGCAATACTACCCTGGGTTTGGGAGTCAGACAGTCTAAGGTGGATTCAAATCCTGTCTCTGCTAATTGTTAAAATGGAAATAATTCTTTCTTCACAAAGCTTTTTCAAGGATTAAATGTAGTGAGCGCTTAATGAACAGCATCCATTGATGATAAATGTTTTATTACCCAGAAATTAAAAAAACAGTAAACTAGATATTTTGTCTTTAATTATACTTATTATTAATTTGTTTAAGCTTGCTTATAAAATTTATCCCCAAATTACCAATGGCTAAATATCATAAAAGTGAAGATAGATTATTCATGCAAATGTTCTTGTGGAAAAATTCCACAAAGTTCTCCTTTAAATAAATTATAAATGTGAAATTAATGATAGTTTAAAGAACATGACAAATTACTAACAGATTCAATCATATTTGGCTTTCAGCTTCCATTTATAATAGCTCTTTTTGTTCCTGCAGATATCCCAAATAATCTGTTAGTCGCCTCATCAAAATTACCTTAAATCCTCAATAAATAATTGCCAAAATATCTCTTTTGATCAATCAAAAATCCAAGATATTACAATTAAACACATATCTTACAGCAATTCTATAGAATAAAACCCAGATAAAGAGCAACACATTGTCCAAATATGCTGTGGAATTAGGCTTTGTTTAGTTAACCTACAGTGAAGTGAATATATATATATTTCAGGAACAGTAAGCACAAAATGAATCTATCCAGGGAAACCCAAGATGTATGGTTACTTGCTTCCACTGAGTCTACAGATTTTCTGTACAAACAAAAAAGTGTATAATAGATAAGCCTTTTTTCTTTTCTTTTCTTTTAGGGTGGTTATGTTGAATCAGGGCTCATAAATTTTGTTGTCACATGACTTGGCTTCTCATATATTGTATACATTCATATAAGGTAATGCTATATTTCTGACTATGCTAGACATTTCTGGGGTCAATGTTTCATGATTTTAAGACAGAATTTTCTATATTTTAACTGAAGTGATCACACTGGTTCCATTGATTCTAATTTCCCAATTGATTCATGCATGTAGATACATTCTGTTTGTCCATGTTACTATCTTTCTGTCTTTGTGCACTAAATCTTTTTCTCAGCTTTTACTGAAATTTGATGACTCTAGTAATTTTAACTAACTCTTTTAATTCATAAACATACTCTTACCTTAAATTTCAGTTTTCTTCCTTTTCTTAGTGGTGATTCAATTAAAACATACTATTAATTTATTATCTAATTCTTATAACTAATAGTGTCATAAAAATTCAATTAAGTCAGTGGCAATTCTACCTACCAAATAATTATTGTGACATTCTTTACTTTTGCTTTTTATTATCTACTTTAATCAATCAGACTGCATACATACATCAAAGATCCTCTAGCACTGTGTTTTGTTCCTTTATACTACTCATATTTTAGTTGAGATTGGTGGATCTGTGACTTTTACATTGTTAAAAGCCCCCGCAAGTATATCACATAATAAATTTAATGGAAAAAATGTCATTCTTGTTAAACTATAGTTTATTTTCTACCTGTTGAAATCAAAGTGCGTGATGATATAACATAGGACGGAGTCAAATTTTATTTCAGTAATTGAACTGCTCAAAAAGTCACAATGGATTAAACATAAACATAAAAAGGTTAGAAAGGTACACAGTGATAGATAAGATAAAACAAACTTCCTTCCTGCCAAACAGCAACTGCCTAAACCATTCTTTGGCCAATTCTAGTCAACATTTCAACGTTTCATTGTAAGTTTCTCCAGTTTCTTTAGATGAGTGATTTTCACACATTCTTGGTAATCAGTCTTTGTGTTTTTTAAAAAAGGAAATGCAAAGAAAGAAACGGTATATAGTTTTCTTGTTGTAAAGTCCTTCATCAAAACAATACAAAATATGAAATTCCTTCTATCATCAAGACACCTAAGAAAATAAATGTTAACTTGTGGACATCCTTCTGTTTGTTTCATGGCATGCTTTCAAACACTAGAATTTTTGGTGACATTTGAGAGCTTTACAATACTAATCATGCTAAATGATGCAGTAATAATTACAACAAAATCACCACTGTAGTCTAAAAGTATGTAACAGTGTCTATTAAAGGCACTCACAATAATCACGTTTCTCGTTAGCCCTGAAGCATTATGCCACTGTTTGAGTAGAACTGTCTAACAGTTGTGACAATATTCTCATATATTTACAAGGAAAAGTCTTACATATTCTGTTAAATTTGCATTCTTTTTCTCAGTTGAGGTTGTAGTAAAGTTGTGTCATCTGTTTGTCATAGCAAATTATAACTTCTCTACACTGCTTAATATGTTTTGCTCACTCAATACTGTGTCTGCCATTACACATTGAATAGTCTGTTGGGACATCTGAGAGGTGTTCAAGGCACTGTGTAAGATCCGCTATTCTGAAAAAAAACTAGTTATCCCCACATCCATTATCCAAATTGAAATCTATCTGTTTTATGCTATGGTGTTTTCTCTTCTAATTCTTCCATGAATCTGGAGTAACTCTCCTTAACAAACCTTCTTGGTTTCAGTCATTGTCATCATCATCCAGGCTCAGAACTACATGATAATCTTCCACTCATCTACATATTTCTTGTTCCCTTCATATTTCCAAAAATTCACTAGCAATTCATGTTTTTCAAATAAGAGGAGCTATTATTTATTGAGTGCCTTCTATGGATGAGGTATGGTATTAGGTAATTTATACTCTTTATATAGTCTTCATAAACACACCACAAAGTAAATACTGTCTTCCTTAAACAAACAAAATAAAACAAGCAAACCAAAATATCCTTCTGAAACTTTCCCAAATTCACACATTTCATACAGTTGCTAGAAGATCCAAGCAAGTTTGAGACTAAAGCCAGTGCTTTTGAGTAATATTGTCCAGCTTATTTACCACAAATAAAGCATCCTGTTAAAATAGCTGATTCCCATACATACTTAATAAAAGCTTACAAAAATGAAACAGGAGGAAAAGGCAGCTAATCTCTAAAGAGACAGCAGGTTACAAATAGAAAGCAAATTGAGAGAAAGATTAATTCTAAACATTATGATTGGAATTTTAATAAAACATCTACTTTGTGATCATTAAAGTTCAACTTCTTGACCTTCCCAGAGTATGTGGAGCTGCTTCTGAGTTCATCCAGAGCACATTAGACACTTGACCACGTGAACTTGTTCCACCCAAATGTTCTTCTGAATTGGCCCTCCTACCTCCACAAAGCTACTGGTTTCTCGAACAACTATCTTTCCTTTCAAATAAATTGTCTCTGGTCTTTCTTTTCAATCTTAATTTTGTTTTTCCTTGTTTCAGCTGCACTTAATGGTTTAAGATGCCAAAAATTAATTTTGTGATTAGACAGACCATCATTTCCAATTAACATGTAAAGTAAATAACAAAAGATATTCTTTCTAATATCATTTCTCTACATTGAAGATATTACAAGGGGACTATTATTCTACAAACTTAAAATAAACAGTCTATGTTAAGGGGGATAGTATCACATATTTAAAAGTTCTTAGGAAAAAATCGAGGAGACCTTGGATTTGGTAACGAGTGTTTAGATACAATACCAAAAGCATGATCCTTGAAGGAAAAAAAAATTGATAAGTTAGACTTCATTACAATTAAAAAAGTCTGCTCTGCGAAAGCACATTAAGAGAATAAATAGATAAGCCACAGACTGGGAGAAAATATTTGCAAAAGACACATCTGATAAAAGACTGTTATTCAAAATATACAAAGAACTCTTAAAACCCAGCAGTAGGAAAACAAACAGCCTAATTAAAAAAGTGAACAAAAGATCTGAACAGACAGTTCACCAAAGAAGAAATACAGATGGCAAATGAGCATATAAAAAGATGTTCAACATCATATGTTATTAGAGAATTGCAAATTAAAGCAACAATGAGATACCACTACACACCTATTAGAATGGTGAAAAGCTAGAACACTGACAACACCAAATGCTGACAAGAATATGGAGCAACATGAATCCTCATTCATTGCTGGTTGGAAGGCAAAATGGTACATAGACATTTTGGCAGTTTCTTACAAAGCTAAACTTAGTTTAACCAGCAAAGATTTTTGATGGTGATGTCAAAAGTAGGATTCAATTGAAAATTTATTCAATGAAATAAGTTTCACTTCATTGGCAAATTTATTCAGTGAATATAATTAATATATTAGTTAATTCATTAAGTGTTGATTAAGGAATAGTATAACTTTCTAATCAGTATTAGACAGTGTTTATTATTTCCACTATTTAATTGGTGAATATTTAGCTACTCCTCTCTATACATAATTAAGTTTTAGTATACTTTTAAAAGTAAAGTACTATAAAGTCAGTTCTTGTTATTGAATTGACATTATTTAGAATATAGCAAACTCATTGGAAAAAACACAGTATTACTGAAGCTACATTTTTTCTACTTAGGAACTTCTGTGAAAAAAAATTATACAGCTATTCTAATAGAGAAATATAATATTAATTTCAGCACTATGCATACTGCTTTGAAATTTCAAGGATCATGATGGTAGTAAGATAACAAGTGAATAGACTTAGTTTTCTGATGAACAGATTTCTAGACCTGAGTAAAACACTACATTTGGAAGAAAAAAAACGAAGCTTACAGTGGATAAATTTTAATTGTGTTTGTATTCTTATTACACTATATTTTTCTTTACATCTGCCAAGTTTGTGGTTTTAAGATTATGATTTATCAAGAAGAGCTGGTTTCGAGGTGGCGGGATCAGCAACATGGTGGAGTGAGCTGTTTCCTTTATCTCTCTCCCTTTGAAATACCATTAAATGGACATTCATCGACCACAGAGTAAACCCACAGTGCACAATAAGACACCTGAGAGACTCACGTGGCTATACATCTAAAGGTGGATGAACTGGGCCCCCAGGAAGTGGTGGAGATAGGTGAGTGCAACACTTCTTGTCCTGGCAGAACTGTGTATGGACTGAATGCCTTCACAAGTGGCACAAGTGCCCATAGTACTGCTGCTGCCCTGAAAGTGGGAGTGTGCCTCAGTGCTACTGTGGGAAGGGGTGGTGGCAGCCCAGGGCCCACGAGCAAATGCTTTCACCATGGGTGGGAGAGCCCACCCTGCTGCTGCAATCTCAACAATTAGCCTAGACTTGGACCCTGTGAAGAAGCCCCACCTACCAAGCACAACGTCTGGCACAACCATAAGAAGAGGCAGCAGCAGATATGTGCATGCAAAAGCTGTCTTGGTGTGTACAAGGGCACATTGTACCACTCTGGCCCAACAAGTGGGAATGCACCTGAGCATGGGGGAAGCCCATGTGTGGATGCTTCCTCAGCCATTGGGACCATCCACTATAGCCACGAAACTTCCAGTATACAGGGCAGGATCAGAAACACATCTCCTGCTTCCTCCCAGTGGTCACAGGTGGAATCTGCGACCTCATACTACCACAAATGCCCCAGTAAAGATTAGTTTATCAAACACTGTGAAAAACTAAAGCAACAATTCAGAGCATAAGGAGAGTGACAAATCTCCAGAAACCAACCCTGAAGCCACAGAAATTTACAATATAAATGATAGAGAATTCAAAATAGCTATCATAAAGAAACCCAATAAGTTATAAGAAAACTCAGAAAGTTCAATGAGCTCAGGAGTAAAATTAATGAGAAGAAGGAATACTTCACCAGAGACTGAAATGACTAAAAAATCCCAATTCTGGATATGAAGAAACACAATTAATGAGACAAAAAAATAATCCAGAATCTTTAAAAAATAGAGCTGACATTATGGAAGAAAGAATTAGGGAGTAACAGGATAGAAATGTAGAAATGCTTCAGGAGGAGGACGAGAGAGAATTATAATTTTTAAAAAATGAAGGAATTTTTCAAAAAATATCCAACTCAATTAGGAAAAACAACATAAGGATTACAGGGATTCCAGAGGGAGAAGTGAGACAGAAAGGAGCAGAGAGCATGTTCAAAGAAATAACAGCTGAAAACTTCCCCAAACTGGGGAAAGAATCAGACTTACAAATTCATGAAGCCAATAGAATTCCAAATTACATCAATGCTAAAAGACCTTCTCCAGGCATATAATAGTACAACTGGCAAAAGTCAATGAGAAATAAAAAATATTAAGGGCATCAAGGCAGAAGAAAATAACCTACAAAGGAACTCTTCTTAGGCTTTCAGTGGATTTCTCAGCAGAAATATTAGAGGCTAGGAGAGAATGGAATGATATATTCAAAATACTGAATGAAAAAAACTTTCAGCCAAGAATACTCTCTCCAGTGAAACCATCCTTCAGACACGATGGAGAAATAAAAGATTTACCAGATAAACTAAAGCTCAGGGAGTTCACCACTACTAGACCTCCCCTACGAGAAATGTTGAAGAATGCCCTCATGCCTGAAAAAAAATGAAAAGATCTATAAACTTTGAACAACAAGATAAACAGACAGACAAAATAAGAAAACTGAAGCTCTCTTTCAGAACAAGGTAGTAAATAATTATAACTTAAAAGATAAAGGGAAGAAAAGCATCAAAATTAAATATATATATATATAAGCACTTCAACTTACTCAAAAACTCACAATACAAAACAGAATAATTTAGGGGCTGGCCATGTTGTCGAGTGGTTAAATACATGCACTCTGCTTTGGCGGCTCAGGGTTTTGCTGGTTTGGATTCTGGGCACCAACATGGCACTGCTCATCAGGCCATTCTGAGGTGGCTTCCCACATAGCACAACCAGAGGCACTCACAACTAGAACACACAACTATGTACTGGGGTACTTTGCGAAGAAGAAGAAGGAAAAAAAAAGAAGATTGGCAGCAGATGATAGCTCAGGTGCCAATCTTTTAAAAAAAAGAAAAACAGAATAATCTGTCACAACAATAACTCAGAAGGGGAAGAGGAAAGGGATGGAACCTGTGTAGGTTAATAGAGACAAGAGGCTATCAAAAAATGGACTATCTCATCTATGAGATCTTTTACACAAACTTAACGGCAAGCACTAAACAAAAAATCAGAGCAGAGCCACAATTCATTAAAAAAGAGAAAACCTCCACAGAAAACCATCAGAATGAAATGGTACTCATAAATACAAAGGAAGAGAAACAATGGAAATGTAGAACAACCAGAAAACAACAGATAAAGTGGTAGTATTAAGCTCTCATATATCAATAAGCACTCTAAATCTAAATGGATTGAATTCTCCAATCAAAAGACACAGAGTAGCTAGATGGATTAGAAAACAAGACCCAACAATATGCTGCCTCCAGGAAACACATCTCAGCTCTAAAGACAAAATTAGGCTAAGAGTAAAGGGATGGAATACAAGACTCCAAGCAAATGGCAAACAAAAGAAAGTAGGTGTTATCATACTTACATCAGACAAAGTAGACTTCAAAATAGACAATGAGAGACAAGGGACTTTCCATCAAGAGGATACAATACTTATGAATATCTGTGCACCTAACGCAGGAGAACCAAAGAATATAAAGCGACTATTAACAGACCTAAAATGAGAAATTAACAGCAATACAATAGTAGCAGGGGACCTCAACACCACAGTTACATCAATAGATAGATCATCTACACAGAAAGTCAGCAAACCAATAGTGGATTTAAACGAAACACTTGATCAGCTGGACTTAACAGATATATAGAGAGCATTCCATCCCAAAACAGCAGAATACACATTCTTCTCAAGTGCACATGGAATATTCTCAAAGGTAGACCATATGGTGGGAAGTAAGGCAAGTCTCAATAAATTTAAGAAGACTGAAATCATATCAAGCATCTTTTCCAACCACAATGGTATGAAACTAGAAATCAACTACAAGAAAAGAGCTGGCAAAGTCACAAATATGTGGAGATAAACAATATGCTACTGAGCAACCATTGGAGCAATGAACAAATCAAAACAGAAATTAAAAAATACCTGGAGACAAATGAAAATGAAAACACAACATACCATCTCTTATGGAATACAGAAAAAGTGGTTATAAGAGGGAGATTCATAGCACTACAGGCTCACCTCAACAAACAAGAAAATGTCAAGTAATCTTAAACTATAACTAACAGAACTAGAAAAAGAACAAACCAAGCCCAAAGTCAGCAGAAGGAGGGAAATAATAAAAAAAGAGCTGAAATAAATGAAATAGAGACTAAAAAAACAGTAGAAAGGATCAGTGAAACTAAGAGCTGGTTCTTTGAGAAGCTAAACAAAATTTACAAACCCTTAGGCAGACTCTCCAAGAAGAAAAGAGAGGAGGCTCAAATAAATAAAATTAGAAACAGAAGAAGAAAAATTAAAATGGATATCACAGAAACACAAAGGATTATAAGAGAATACTATGAAAAAGTATATGCTCACAAATTAGATAACCTAGAAGAAATGGATAAATTCACAGCCTCCTAAAACTGAATCAAGAAGAAATAGAGCATCTGAATAGACCAATAGCAAGAAATTGAAACAGTAATCAGAAACCTCCCAAAAAACAAAATTCCAGGACCAGATCGCTTCTCTGGAGCATTCTATCAAACATTTAGAGAAGATTTAATACCTATTCTTGACATATTGCAAAAAATTGAAGAAAACGGAACACTTCCTCACTCATTCTACGAGGCCGACATCACCCTGATACCAAAACCAGGCAAGGACAACACAAGGAAGGAAAATTACAGGCCAATACCACTAATGAACACAGATGCAAAAGTTCTCAAAAAAATATTGGCAATCGAATATAGCAATACATTATAAGGATCATACACCATGATCAAGTGGGATTTATACCAGGGACGAGGGATGGTTGAACATCCACAAACCAACCAATGTGATGCACCACGTTAACAAAATGAGGAATAAAAATCGCATGAGCATCTCAATAGGTGCAAAGAAAGCATTTGACAAGATCCAACATCCATTTATGACAAAAACTTTCAATAAAATGCGTATATAAGGAAGTACCTCAACATAATAGAGGCCCTAGATGACAAACTCACAGCGAACATCAGACTTAATGGGGAAAAACTGAAAGCCATCCCTCTGAGAAAAGGAACAAGACAAGGGTGCCCACTTTCATCACTTGCGTTCAACACGGTACTGGAGGTTTTGGCCAGAGAAATTAGGAAAGAAAAAGAAAGAAAACAAATCCAAATTGGAAAGGAAGAAATGAAACTCTCACTGTGTGCAGATGACATGATACTATATATAGAAAACCCTAAAGAATTCATCAGAAAACTATTAGAAATAATCAACAACTACAGTGAAGTGGCAGGGTACAAAATAATCTTACAAAAATCAGTTGCATTTCTATGCTCTAATTACAAACCAGCAGAAAGAGGAGTCAAGAATACAATCCTATTTACAATTGCAACAAAAAGAATAAAATATCTAGGAATAAATGTAATGAATGAGGTGAAAGACCTGTACACTAAAAACTATAAAATATTATTGAAAGAAATGGAAGAAGACATAAAGAAATGGAAAGACATTCCATGCTCAGAGATTGGAAGAATACACATAGTTAAAATGGCCATACTGCCTAAAGCGATCCAATCTCAATCAGAATCCCAATGACATTCTTCATGGAAATAGAATAAAGAATCCTAAAGTTCATACGGAACAAGAAAAGACCCCAAATAGCCAAAGCAATCCTGAGAAAAAAGAACAAAGCTGGAGGTATCACAATGCCTGACTTCAAAATATACTATAGTAGTCAAAATAGCATGGTAATGGCGAAAAACAGACATACAGATCAATGGAAAACAATTGAAAGCCCAGAAATAAATCCACACATCTATGGACAGCTAATCTTTAACAACGGAGCCAAGAACAGACAACAGAGAAAGGAAAGTCTCTTCAACAAATGGTGTTGGGAAAACCGGACAGCCACAAGCAAAAGAATGAAAGTAGACCATTATCTTGCACCACACACGAAAATCAACTCATAATGGACTAAAGACTTGAACTTAAGACCTGAAACCATAAAATTCCCAGAACAAAATACAGGCAGTACGCTTTTTGACATCAATCTTAGCATCATCTTTTCGAACACCATGTCTACTCAGGCAAGGGAAAAAAAAGAAAAAATTAACAAATGAGACTAAATCAGACTAAAAAGCTTATGCAAGGCAAAGGAAACCATGAACAAAACTAAAAGACAACCCACCAACTGGGAGAAAATATTTACAAATCATATATCCAACAAGGGGTTAATTTCCATAATACATAAAGAACTCATACAACTCAACAACAAAAAAAACCCAATCAAAAAATGGGCAGAGGATATGAATAGATATTTCTCCAAAGAAGATATACAGATGGTCAACAGGCACATGAAAAGATGTTTAACATCACTAATTATTAGGGAAACGCAAATCAAAACTACAATGAGATATCACCTTGCACCTGTTAGAATGGCTATAATTACCAAGACAAAAAGTAACAAATGTTGGAGAGAATGTGGAGAAAAGGGAACCCTCATACACCCCTGGGGGGAATGCAAACTGGTGCAGCCACTATGGAAAACAGTATGGAGATTTCTCAAAAAGTCAAAAATAGAAATACCATAAGATCCAGCTATCCCACTACTGGGTATTTACCTGAAGATCTTGAAATCAACAAATCAAAGAGATTTATGCACCCCTTTGTTTACTGCAGCATTATTCCCAATAAAGAAGACATGGAGGCAACCAAAATGCCCTGCTACAGATGAATGGATAAAGATGTGCTCTGTATATACAATGGAATACTACTCAGCCATAAAATGCAAAATCATCCCATTTGCCACAACATGGATGGAACTTGAGGGTGTGTTAAGCGAAATAAACCAGACAGAGAAATACAAATACTGCATGATTTCACTCATATGTGGAAGATAAACAAACATGGATAAAGAGAACAGATGAGTGGTTACCAGAGGGGAAGGGGGCTGGCGGGTTGGCAAAGGGCAAAAGCAGCACATATTTATGGTGATGGATAAAAATTAGACTACTGGTGGTGAGCAGGATGCAGTCTATACAGGAACTGATAAATAGTAATGTAGCCCCCAAATTATAGCATGTTTATAAACCTTTATGATTTCAACAAAATAACTGAAAAAAGAGAAGACAAAGGAGCTGGTTTCAAGAGAATATTTGTAACTTTACATAAAATAGCTTCGAGGAACATGAGGAATAATATATCAGGCTCAATTTCCCTCCATATACCATATTTCATCTATTCAATGACACTTTTTTTCATATTTTGACTGAATTTTCACAGTTCATGGAATCTTATAATTGCTGCGATCCAGATAGCAATTTTGGTGTGATTGTCATTAACTATGATGTGATTACTTTGTCATAACTGTTCACATTGTTGTCGTTTCAGTTGAGTTATGTGCATTATGGGGGATGCACAAGTTGAGTTTAGCTATCATTTAAAATGTCTTCCATGATTCCAATAATTGAGTACTGTCAATAAATGTTATTGTTATTTGAGGCTTAGAAACAAAATTTCAGGCACAGATTTGACATTGTTGAAGGAATATTTGTTGTTAGACGAATGGCCACAGAACTATATTTTTTTGTGAAGCAAATATTAAGCTACTTAAGAAAAGAAGACAGGAGTAGAACAAAGTGCTTACTTCTTGAGAAATTTCAAAAGTATTGTTTGTCACCACCGAACGAAATGCAAGAGAAATGGTCTACTCCTTCAGAGGGGATGAAAGAAACTTCTAAGCATTAAGAGGCTGGTATGATTAATGCATCACACAGAACTATCCTTAAGACATGTGTCATGACTTAACTGCTAGTTATATTTTTCTTTAGAGACACATAATGGTGCATCTTACAACCATTGTCATCTTATATGTAGTGAAATTCAAATTTAAAGAACATGAAACCAGCCATAAATTGTCAGAAAAGTAATACTTCCTGTTCGGCAGCTATCTAAAAACCACAATTTTCTCATTATATTAGAAAATAAAAATCCAAGAAAAGACAAACATATGCTCAGTGAAAGAGATAAGAAGATATTAGAGTCACAAAGTTCTAAGGAAAATCTATGACTCAGTGAGCAATGAAATATCATGAACAAGAACAGCAACATAAACTGCTGGGCCCTACCCATAGCTCACAGTAATATGCATGTCAAGCTAATACCTCTGATTGAATTCCATGTCAATCTATGGACCTATACAGGATGAAATGTTAAAATAAATATGAAAGCCATTCAGATTGAAAAATGAGAAACTATATTATCTATTTCTATAGAATTATTTTCATATACAAGGAATTCAGTCACTTGTATAAAAACATCACCCTAGTATCTTAGTAATCTAGAGAATGACTATTGACACTGATGGAAAAAATGTGACATCGTGATAAATCTTATCTTAGTTTTAAGAGGATAAAAAAATTATTTTTAACCTTTATATCAGCTTATATATATTAACCAGACATATATGAATAATTCAGAATACTAAACACAAATACTGTTTTATATGCATAAATATATACTTAAATATGTGCATTTAAACACAAGTATTACATATTTGTGTACATATATGCACATACATATACGTATTTTGTGACACATTTCACATATATATATGTATACAAAATATGATGTCCTTTTTCAAAATATGCGCAGTGGATTATTTTTTGGGGAGAAGGTCCGTTTTTATCCTTTCAAAGCCCATGTGCACTCAACTTTTTACACTGAATTATTTATATATTCTTTGTACTTTGATAGTCCAAAATACGCACTATACTTATCAATTATTCAATCAACAAAAGAAATTTTCAAAGCAATTCTCCCATGTGAAAGCATGGCAGAGGCTGAGTCTGTTTACACAACAAAGGACACCGGCATATGGACAGAGAAAAACCACAAGTAAATGGAAAGAATAAATGAAGGCGCACTAGGAAATCTAGGGAAAAATAGTTGAATGAAGCAATGACAGTGTTTCTGGCTAACAGAGAATTTTTTACGAAAGGTTTTCTCTACCCTCAGGCACAATTACAACAGCTGTACCATATAGCCTCTATCAGTCATAATCTAGAATGGTGCCTCTTTCTATTAACCAAGCAATAGAGGAGCAAAAATTACTTATGCCAGTCCATATGAGGCACTGTGTTTGCTGCAATACATACTGATGGCTTAATTAGGTGAACTGTGTGGCACATGGGGTTTTTCAAGCCAGGTTCGTCACAAAGGCCATATCATCAAAGCAAAATGGTCCTGGGCTCTACAGCTAGATTACAAATACGAGTTTCTTCCTTGAGTGTCTTGAAGCTGACTGTGTCTGTTAGTTTGCTTCCATCTACTTAAACAATTAGGTGAAGCCTCACACTAGTCCACCAAGGCTAATAAAGAGCCATGGAATTGAGTACAGCTGGCAATTTCTCTCATTATTAAAATCTCATCTTCCACTGGGTGACGGTCTCTAGAAAATAAGGAATGTATTTTATTTTTTTCTTTAAATATTTCTTCCCTTTCAAGACTTGACACTTCTATTGATGGGATTTCCAATTCTATTTAACACCCAGAAATACACAAATATAAAAAAAAGTAAACCAGGGTCACACTGCAATGTCAAGCAACACATAAGAATCAAAGAACTTTAAAAACGTGTTTGTGTCAGTAAAGGGATATGAGGAAAATGCCTGAGAAAAACAATTACACTGAGAGAATAAATCATACGTGCCAGATATTTTAACAGACATTTACTCCATGGTTTGGTTGTAATATTAATCTTGTGAGTACTAACTTTAACTTGGTTAATTTTCCAGAAAAGTTTGACTAGTGTTAATATCTACACAAAAGAAGGCAAATAATTATATATATGTGAATGGTGACTTTAAATAACACTACAATTCATTTTGAAATTAAGTCCAGCAAAAAACATAAAGCAAATACTGGTTATAAAACCAAACAAAAGTATGTTATTATGCTCATACGTTTTCTATTTGATTTTTTAAAATAAGTATATATTGTAAATCATCTAACAATAAATACATATTAAATCAAATCACAGTGTGGCACTCTACGCCTGCCTAGTTTCATGAATGATGCCACCTTAGCCTATCCTCCACCAATGAATCTTCGGGTCATTCTTGATGCCTCTTTCCTTTTCCCCTCACTTCCCATTCTCACCCAGCTTCTCTGACTCTACATCCTACATATTTTTTCAAACCTGTCTCCTTCCCATCTCTGTTGCCCCATCTGTAATGAGGCTTCTGCCATATTCTTTTTCTGTAACCTCTTCCTCTCATTAATTTATTCATTTATTAATAAACATTCAGTCAATAATTTCTATGTACTACTTATTCTTTCAGGTATTGATAATACTTTTGGAAATATCCAGGAATTGTTTCCTCTTTTCTATCATAATCACAATTTATTGTAATTAGAAAATTAGACATGTAACTGGTTTCTAGTCTTTCTCCTCTACAGAGAAAGAGAAAGAAAGAAAGAAAGAAAGAAAGAAGACACCAAGACTGTCTTCATTCACACTGTCTTCTCCAACCTTATATTAGGTGTTAAATAAATATTTGTTGAATTAATAAATGAAAAATAAAAGAAACAATTTGATGTACTACATTTCCACTGAATTACAGTTCAGAAAATAAGAATCTTACTGGGTTATTCTCCAGCTAATTCCCTCTCATTGGCTTCCTTCTGACCAGTGTTTACATTTAAAGCTGCTTAGTATAGTGCAAAAGGTTCCTCAAGATCTGAACTTCAAATCACTCTCTGGACTCATTTGCAAACATCCCTTAGTATGCACTTTTCCTTTCTACCAAACAAAACAAGAATTCTTATAATCATCATAGCTCTGTCTCTTGGCATAAGCCTGAGATTTTCTTTCCCACTCACCTCTTTTCAACCAGATAGAACTCCTAAAACCCAAGTTCCTTCACCTGCTCTGTGAAGTCTTCCATCACCTCCCCAAGGTGTTACTCCACAGGACCTCATCCTTGCTCACATGTCTTTTTTCTCTCAATGGCACTTGTAGTTAGTTACTGTCCCACTACAACCTAATAGTGAAAACTAGGATAGTAATACCCATTTGTAGATAATATTATTTTCAATGTTAGTAAGAGTGACTTCCACATATTGGATCCTCTCAGGGTCACAAGATTTTTATTATTTTACCTATAATCCAGACACAGATAACACAGCAAATTCTGACATTTTTTCTAAGGAGTAAACTGACATAGGAGGAGATTAAGTTATTAACCACGGTAGCACAGCTAATATATAGCAGAGATATTGTTCAAACACAGGCCTATTTGTACCAAAGTCGCCTTTTCTTCATTAGGACATTTTGATATTCTTGACGTTTCTGAGTAGTCTCTCTTTCTCTCCCTTCCTTCTTTTCCTTCCTTCTTTGGTATGGGTGGGTCCTTTATTATTTTTGTTAAAACTAAATTGTGAAAAGTAACATTCAGAGAACATTTGGTTTCTCTTATTTTGTGGCTTACTTCTAGCTTTCTATAAGGCTTACAGAAATGTGTGAAACTAAGATTTTCTTGTCTTTCATTGTAGTGAATGTTGTTTTAAAGTATAATGTTTAGACATAAGTCATAAATTCATACTTTGTCTTTTCAAGGCTCTTAACAGAACTACTTTCCCACTAGACATACTGGCACAGTGTGGGCCAAGAATTCAGTTAGGGGCCCATGAAAATACTTTTTAATTTATTTTAAAATCAGAAGAAGAAAATAAACTTTTACCGTCAAAGAATATATTCATGTTGATACCAATAGAGTTTTAACATATAATGTTTAATAGTCTTATGAAGGAAAGAGGCCCAGAAAAGCAGAAGTATCTAGGGCTCCTGTTAGTTATGATGCAACCCCGGTTTTTAGTCCCTTTTTACAGACAATTTACATGATTGATACATGACCCTAATTTGGATACAAATTCCCAGCCATTTAATGTCTGAGTCAACACTTTATTCAGGCTTGGGCAAAATTTAAGGGAAATTGTACCCATTAGGCAAAACTAAGCTAGAACTGTGTAATTTTTAATTATATGGGTTAATTTTTACCAATCTATTTATTAGTTCAATGGTTTTTTTTCTTGATCTAATGTCTTTTATCCAATGTGAACAACTATATTTTTGAGTGTATAAATATTACTATGGATAAAAATAGCAAGAAACATAAGTAAAAACAAGGCAAAATAAGTCAGGAGTAGCCTCAAATCTGCTCCCCAAATCCTTACAAAATATAAAATAAATATCTTCAAATACTTTCATCTCTTTCCCATGAAAATTTTTAATCTACTTAAACCTTGTCAAAAGCAGTAGTTCTCAAATTTTCCATGTATTAGATAAATTGGGGGCATTTGGAAAACTGCAAGTTCCAGGGCGTCCAGCCAAGGCTCCCTGCTTCAGTGTTCCTGCCACGGGCCCTGGCAAACTGTTTTTTAGTAAATATCTAGTGTTTCTGAAAAAAATAATCTATGGAAAACACTGAGAAACAATTCCCTAATCCTAAAAATTTATCAATTAGCATATCCAATCAAATCACTTTTCTTTATAGTAACACCTCTATCAATGCATAATTGGAAGAGTTAAATAATATTTTTAAGTATTTTTAAACCTAAATATTATATTCTAACAGAAGAGACAAGTAACTCTCTCAGTTTTTAAAATTAATTGATCAGTTCTGATAGTGTAGCTAAGAAAAATCAAATTGTTTTCCCATGAATGAGCAATATCATAGAATCTAAATAACGTGCATTTTCCTTACCGCTGCCCACAGCTACTATGCTATACAAAGCAAGCACAGCTGTTGGAAAAAAAATTCCTGTGGATAAAAACCTTCATAGGATGCTTATATGTAACATTATTAGCTAAATAAATTAGTTAAATAATTAAAGATATGCTTAAAGATTCTATCACATTTTAATTTCAGAAATTTACTTTCAATTTTTTTTGCATTATAAAGAAGATTTAAAAATCTGAAATAATCATTCAAATCCATTCAAAATCTGTTGAGCATGTGAAAACTAAAACAAAACACAAAAATTAGGAATATATGGGAATTGCATGCATATGCTTCCTATTATTTCTAGAATTTTACGTAAAATATTTTCTTTAAAATTTATAATTTATCTCTGGAAGATTCAAACCCAGATAACACTGAGCTCCCTGTGATTACCTTCCTTTGGGTATAATAGCAAGGTACTGAAGTGGTGGTGGGTGGATGGGTGGGGAGGGTGAGCAGTAAATCATTTCAGACAATTTCACACTCGAAGCTTGTTGACATGAGCAACCCTGTCAGCACCTGCATCTTTAATGAAGGACAATACTGCACATTTAGAGAACAGAGAGGGAAAAATAAATCACGTTTAACTTTAAAGTGGGCTGTCGGATTTATTCAAATAGAAATGCCACCTTGTGCTCCTCCCCCTCTGCGTACATTTCCATTTAAAGTCTTACAATAGACATCTCAAATTAAACATTTTTTTAACCAGAGTTGTTCTTCTAATTGTCAATTCAATTCCACTATATGCAAAATGGATGCTTTTAAACATATCATTTAACATTTGTCTTTCATTGTCTTCCTGACATCTGTTGCAATCAGAGGTGGACATTGAAAATATAAAGATGGGTATCGGTGACGTCCTTTGGTAGCAGAGATTAAATAAAGATGTGGCATAGCCCAGATACAGCAGGCCTCAGGAGAAAACCACAGTGGTCTAGGAGTATTTTATTTGTGAATAAGAAATGAGGGAAATTGACAAGAGAACGGTCTAGCAGTGGTTTTACTACAAAGGAGGCTTGTTTTAATGGCCTCTGTAGGCAATGAAGGCAACAACTCAAAAGGCTGGAGGGAGAGGCCCAGTCATTCTTATAATCCACTTCTGAATTACTCCTTTTCTCTTAAAATCGATTTAATTTTTACGAACAAGAGTATTTCTTGATTTAAAATGTACAAATAATTTCTTGTCACCTCCCTGACATACCAACCACTTCACATACACTGTTGTAAAACATTACCACAGTTTTATAAATGTATCATATAGGGCGACAAAGTAGAAAATAAAAAACATGAGCATTAAATTCATGTATTTTAAGCTCTCTTTAGTTTTAAAAATGCTTGCATGTTAAGATAGCAGTAATTACAGAGTTTTGACAGGTTTTGGACATAAATGTTCAAGTTGATTTGTCTTCTCTGAAATTACACAATACCTTCTTGAATGAAAAGATAGCTTTATATTCCATAGGTAAACCTTGCACCCCCACCACACGCATTTATGCATGCAATCCTTCTTCCAAATATCTACATAAACAAAGATGATTCAACACACTTGACCATTTTGTGATTTGATTACCTGCTCAATGACTAGATCATGGACTAAATTTGCTGACCTGGAGCAGTTATTAGCTGGGCAGACAGTGTAAGCATAACTACACTTAAGCTATGTCTACAGTCATAATTTTGGAAACACTTTTACTTAAATATCTTATTTACCCTGACAACTTGAAAGATAGTGAATTACTCTACACTTAAATTTGCACTTTTCATACACTTAAAAAAATGCATGACATTTTTTTCATATTGTGATTTTTTTGATATTTGATATTTGGTTCATTTGCTAATTTTAATCAATATTCAACAGAGTAGTGGTTGGAGAAGGGAATGTAGGAACAAGTTAAAAATAAAAACCTTTAATTTTAGTGTGTTAATCTAATTCAGCACCAAGCAGTTAAATGCACTTTGCTACAACAGGAAATTTTCAGTATACTTCCATCCTATGGAAATGCTTTTGACAGATGTAAATCTGTTTATTTGTTCACAACTCCCTTACCACTTAAGTCAAAGTGTTCATCTTAACCTAGCAAGGGGAAAAAATTCAAGCCCCTGGATTGAGAATCTTGATTTGTGCGTGGATACACAGGACAAATTAAATACAGTTGCTGAATATTAAGATAAATATAACAATAAAATAAACAAAAATCAAGCTTCATAGTTTGATCTAATGGAACACCATATTGTTTTATGAATAACTTGGCTAAATTAGTATGATATATTAAATACACCCAAGTTAACTACAATTTGTGCCCATAGTTTTATTTAAGAGGAAGGTCAAAATTATATTTTGATTAGGTATGTCATATATTTTTCTATTTTCCTCTACCATATCATTGGGTTTAGTTAATTTCCTGTAAAACAATGTAAGTAGAGCATCTTACAGCAATGTTACTCTAGCATCATTAATAAAATTATGACTTCAAGAAAACAGGTTTCTAATGTCACCAAGCACAATAGTAAATGTGGTGGCAACAAATAAGCATGTTGCATTTTTATTCTGACATTGTTGAACCTGTTAATTAATATGTCACTACTCTAAAGGGATCCCGCTTTTAAACATTTCACTTTTCTGGATGTTCCTTTTTCTATGGTACCGACATGCCCTGGGACTTTGCTGTTCCTTCCGTGCTACACATTTCTGCCCCACTACAATTCTTCTTCTGCCACTCTAATTCACTTCGTTAATATAATAACTCCTTACATATTTCAGTAACGGTGAATTGTTCTCAATTTTCTCAGTTTCTCATGGGAATTAATAAAGTGCTCTATATTGAAGAATAATATTTGATCCCTGAAATTTATCAGCACACATACTTAAGAAACCATTCACACAGACTTACAAGTTCCAAAGAAAATGAACGAGTTTGACTTAGAACACATAGAATAGAAAATGAATTTAAAGCAAGAAGGAATACTGATCAAGTTTTGATGAAACAAATGATGGCACTTACCTGGGATAAGCTGTGCCAGGAACAGGTGATTTTTTGACAAGCTGAGGAGTGATATTATGACCAAAAAAGGAACATGTTTCCATTTCATCTTTGTCCCTTCCTTGCATTACACCCAGCCAGTGACACAGATATGTTTTATCTGGAAGGCAAAAAAAAAATTTAATCATTAGCCATGTTGAGATAAAAATAATATTTAAAATATTGTGGAAAATTATAGTTCAAATGCATTTGAAATGCCATTTTCCAAAATGATAAGGCATACAAACAATGAAAATGAATATAATTTGCACAGAATATATTTTAAGATACACATTCTGAACAAATGTAGTATTTATTAATTTTGAAAATTCAGTCTCAGTCAGATATTAATAATAAATGATTCCCTGTTTTTCTCTACCCTTCAGGGGATGCCAGATAAGTACAAAACACATAGTTATGTATATATAATATATATAATATACAATGCATATTCCTATACTGTATGGTTATATTTAGGAAAATGTATAAGGGGAGTCTTTTGGCTCAATGATAGAGTTTTCCAGGATATGATAGAAAACTAAAAAGATAAAGACAGGTAATAAGGAGTCACTGAAGATTTTAATGAAAGATGACAATATGATCCACACTATTTAGAAGATAACTGGTAGGAATGTGAAAGATAAGGTAATTTTGAGGAAAATTAGCACAGAGGTCATAATAATAGTGCAGAAACTTAGAATGTATGCTTATAAAGGACGCTGGCAGAGGAAACAGATAGCTGGTGTCCAGTGAGGAGTCAGGAGACATTATACAAGTATACCTTGCAGGACTTGGTAATTGATTAGATTTGGGAGTTGAAAAATGATGATATTTACTCATTACTCAAAAATATTAATAGCAGGTCAGCCCAATTGCATAGTGGTTAAGTGTGTGCACTCCACTTTGGCAGCCCGGGGTTCATCGGTTCGGATCCTGGGCACAGACTTACACACTGCTCATCAAGCCATGCTGTGGTCGCATCCCACATAAAATAGAGGAAGACTGGCACATATGTTAGCTCAGCGACAATCTTCCTCAAGCCAAAAGAGGAAGATTGGCAACCGATTTTAGGTCGGGGCCAATCTTCCTCACAAAGAAAAAGAAATACATAAATAAATCTAGCACGATATAAAATGTAGTTTGTCCCAAAAGAAAAATAAAATTCTATCATTCATTTTTGTGACAACAAAATTCTATCATTCTGTCATTCAGAGTGCCAACTCAACAAAAGGATGACCAACTTGACTCTCTAGGTTTATCTGCATATAGCTATTGCCAATTTGTCTATTTGAGCTGAGCTGTTCTGCCTTTATTAATCACTGCAGAGTTAACTGTCAAGTCTTCCTTTAGCTGACCAGCCTAATCCTCCTGCCAAACAGCAACAATCACCTGACTGCACTTAAGATATTTGAGGATTATTTCTTCTTTCTTAAGAATTCTGCAAGCACCTCCTGTCCAGGCTAGAACTCTGCTTCTGAGGAAACATTCTTGTTTGCGTAGTTTCACATTTGTTGCCGATCTTCCTTGTCCTGGGGCTAATGTTCTTGTAACTCTCCTTATCCTGGTATATTACTCACAAATGACATTTTTTACCCAGATTATCTTTCACGCGTTCTCTGTTATAAGTGCCAAATTATAGTAGAAAGTCGATTAGATTTCAGAGAAGCACAAACCTAGAAGGGCAGTTCAATTCTTCAATCCATACTATCCAGTTGTTAGTCTGTCCAGAGGCTCCTTTTCAGGGTTATCCATTGAATGTTTGGCTTATACTCACATTTCTCAGGGGTGTACAGATGATTAGTTCTTTCAGAAAAAAATGTGTAAATGTACTACACCCTGGGAATTTCTGCTTGAGTGGGTTTTGATATAATAGTTGCCCTATCTTGTTGTTTTCTTCCTGCGTAGGGATTTTCTCATATTCCTTCTCTAATATTTGATTATTGTGTGCAGTAGATATTGAAGTTCCTGTTTTGGAATAAACCCTAGACCTCTGATTCCTTAAACGTGCATAAGCAGATTTGCCTCAGCATTTGAAGTAAAAAAAAGCATGTTCAAATCTAGAGGTTGCTTATGATTTGCTTATTATTGGAAAATTTAGAATGATTATATTATTTAAAAGATATTTTATAGTATGTTTATTGAAACTGAGATTTTCATACTTGCGGTTAATTATATTCTAACTGTATTTCATTACAATTACATGTGGCTTATTTGTAGCAGGCTGCTATTGATAAAAAAAAGGCCCTTATCAAACATGGACATTCTTATTTTAAAATGAATGCAATAATCATAAGAAAATAAACATAGACATATAAACATTTATTATAGCTGGCTGAAGTCCTGCAAGTTATGTTAACAGGCAGATATTATTTCAAACTTCTATAATGTTTCAGTATGAACATTTGTAAAATTTTTATTATTTAAGGATAATTAAGCGAATTGACATAGTAAGGGGCTAATAATATAACATGATTTTAAGCTGGGACCCACAGATCAGAAGTAGCAACTGCAATACTTATCATTGTATGCATATCAGAATATCTTGAAGTTTTGATCTCCAAGTCTTCTCTGAATGTGAAAGTACCCCAAGGTAGGATATAATCTTAATAGCAAATACACTAACCTCTTATTTAACATCACACCTTTTTACATATTAACAACAGGACAATTGAATTTAGTGAAGAATGTGATGAAACTGTATTCAAATGCTCTCTGAGTCTTACAATATGCTGTCTAGTGAATTCAACAATCACAACCAGAACCCTTTGTGATGCATATATAACCCCCTGTGGATGTGTACATATAGTGCCTATTATCAAGGCACTAAGACTGTATATCCATGTGGTTTTGAATTAAAGAAACTAGTGTGAAATAAAAAAAAAACAAAAAGCTGCAATATCCTTTTCTATTATGAAATATTAGGCTAAATACAAGAAAATTACTGAATTATATAGTGCAATATAAATGCCTTAAAATATAATTTACAGGGCCTGCCTGGTGGCACAGCAGTTAAGTTCATGTGTTCCACTTTAGCGACCCGGGGTTCACCAGTTTGGATCCCAGGTGTGGACCTAGCCCTGCTTATCAAGCCATCCTGTGGCAGGCGTCCCACATAAAATAGAGGAAGATGGGCACAGATGTTAGTGTAGGGCCAGTCTTCCTCAGCAAAAAGAGGAGGATGGGGGGCAGAAGTTAGCTCAGGGCTAATCTTCCTTGGGGGGTAGGGGAAATATATATATATATATATAATTTACTTGGAACTGATAAGTGTATGGAAGTAAGTAGTTTAGTGTTTTAGAAACATAGATGGTAAAACCAAATTGTTTGAGTATGAATCCCAGCTCTACAGTTGTTTGACTTTGGACAAACAATGTGAACTCTCTTCATCTCATCTTTTTCAACTATGAAATGTGAATAATAATAATAGCCACCCACAACATTGGGTGAGATAATGTGTATGGAGGGCTTATAAGAAAGAGTATCTGCTTCATCGCCTGATATGGTGACCCTCAACTTCAAATGGCATCCAATGAGCTTCCTCCAGAATCATGACAGAATCAATCTTGGATTTCTATTTACATGTTGCTTCATCTTAATAGTGTCTGTTTCAGGTTTAACTTGCAAGACATTAGGGGTTTTGGGTTTTTTAATGAACTTTATTGAGATACAATTTATATATCATAAAACGAACCCATTTAAAGTGTAAGTTTCAATTCTGACAAACATATAGAGCTGCGTAACTTCCACCTCAATCAAGATGCAGATCCTTTCCACAGGGGCTTTGGTGTTAAAAGCTACCATGTTAGATGCATATGCTCTTCATGTGTACATGTTGCTAATGCACTTTGAAATAACAATAAATGCAATAATAGGCTGGCCTATCCTCTGCTTTAGGAGGATGATGGCCTCAAAGAGAGTTTACGAAAACATATTTTGGAAAAATCTTGTTCCACTGATTACTAATGGAACTTCTTAGAAAGTAAAAATGTTCCATAAGAAATTAATTTAGGTAAACGTATGTTTCAACAAAGTCAAAACATTTCTTTAAGCATACATTTTGGATTACTTTAGAGAATACACGTTCCCTAAACTTATCACTGCTTCATGATGACTATTTTTCAGCTTCTTCTGAAACTCTTCAGGAGAGATAGCTTTTTTGTTGTTTATTTTTTACATATTTGTAGGGAAGAAAACTGTATTTACCGAAGGTTTCCATGTTATTAACCAAAATTTATTCTCCTTTAAGTTACACTAGTCTTTCGGGTTTTTTTTTCCAGAGAATCAGAATATTTTGGGAGTCTTGTCTTCTTAGCCTTTTCATCTTCCTCAGATTAATTTTTAACTCATTATCAAACAATGAGTCAAAAGTTGGGAAAGTTGGAAATGTCCAACAAAACAACAAAATTAACAACTATTCATTATCTCTGTCCTAGTCTTAGATTAAAAAAACAACAGTGGCCAGTGGCGTAACAGCTATGCCTAAAAATTGTCTGTCCTTGGGGCTGGCCCCGTGGCCGAGTGGTTAAGTCCGCGCGCTCTGCTACAGGCGGCCCAGTGTTTCGTTGGTTCGAATCCTGGGCGCGGACATGGCACTGCTCATCAGACCACGCTGAGGCGGCATCCCACATGCCACAACTGGAAGGACCCACAGCAAAGAATATACAACTATGTGCTGGGGGGCTTTGGGGAGAAAAAGGAAAAAAATAAAATCTTTAAAAAAAAATAAATAAATAAAAATTATCTGTCCTTGTGAGATCAATGACTGGAAAAGGCCAGCTTCATTTTGGATTTTTCAAATAGATGAATCAGTCATCAGCCTACATGTGGAGTAAGAAGGCATTCTGCCTCTTTACCAATGAGACAGACTAAAGCATGTTCTACGCAAATAGGACAATCCTCCAAGAGCTTGTACAGGAAAACGAAATCATAAAAAAATTAAAGGTCTTTATGCAAATGAATCTTAGGAAAGTTCTGAAACTTTCAAAAAAATGAACAATCCAAAATTAGGTTTAATGAGACAGCTATAATTAAACAAATAATCAATAAATACTTTTGAACAGTTAATATATGGAGAGCTCTGTGACAAGCAGTAGAGAGTCAAATAGATATGAAACAAATCTACTCTCTTCACATTAGAGCAGCTGATAACTTACTGTGTATGAGTGGTAAAGAAAAAAAGGATTAGGTGGTTATAGAGGAAGTAGTCTGAAGGTGAGGAGGGGATCGGGCTGGTCTGGCCTTTAAAGAATGTATAGATGTTACACAGCTGCAAAAACCGGAAAAGACATTTAGTGGGGAGTACATGTGATGTGTAGATAAGCACAGCTACAATGCAAGCCTTGCGTAAAAAGGTAAAAATAAATAACACATAATGTATACGTAGCACTTCACTGTTTACTTACGATTTAATGACATCACATTTAATTATATTAGGAAGATAAGTGTTATCTTCCATGAGAGGACACAAGTTCAAAATCTTTAAGAAATTTGTCAGCATGAACACATGCAGTTATTAAACAAGTGAACTGGAATTAACTCTACGATTTTTCTTACTACAAAATCAAAATGTCAAAGAATTGGAAGGTTTTGAATGCAATACTATTTCAAAGCTTTTTCATATCAACAGCGTGATGACATATGGGAATATAAAGCTTGGTAACAATTATATAACTTGGAAGTGAAAGCGAATCAGATAAAAGAAAACATGTAGAGGATTTTTAGTATATTCTAGTATGATGATCTTACAAAAAAGTCTACTAAGTGGAATAAAAAGAGGGAACAAATATTAAGACTTGCAAAGGAAAGGCAAAAGAATTTGGCGATGCACAGGACACTGGGGGTAACAAAAAAGAAATGTATGGTGCTCCTTCCAAAATTTCAACCGAGGAAATGGAAAGCTTAACAACTGTGTGTGTTTATGTGTCTGTGTAATTTTTGTAAATGACTGGCTAATCAACTCTTACTCTAGAGTTCTCTAGAATAATATGTGTGTAAGTCTATAGTTAATTCTAAGAATTTCTTATTGCTCCTGTTTAGTAGGAGGTCCATTTAATTTGAAATAATAATGTCAGAGGTGTATAATACCTTCTAAAAAAATGCATGTTTAATGATTTCAAATAGACAAGGCAGATTGAACAAATTACTACCAAATTCTTGTTAAGTTATTGTCATAGCTCCTATAAAGAGTATATTATTTGAAAATAGCATACAACATATAAGAGCAGAATACTTGAAGCACCAATTGAGGGCAAAATTGATTAAAATATTTCATTCCATATTTACTATATATAACACACATTAAGTATACATTAATCATTAAATATATATTAAATATACAATATATATTACAAACATTTGCCTTATAATTCATTTATAATACATTTGACTTCTCATATATTTAGGGAATATGTTTAAATTATCCCAAAACCTAAGTTATTAATATCCTAGACTTAAAGTGTCATTAACTCGGACTTCATTTATATACATGGAGTTTGTAAAGGAAAGAAAAGAAAGTAAGAAGAGAAAACTCTTTGGAAAATAAGTTTGAAATCAATATTGAGAATAAAATACATGAATAGAAAGTAACGGGAGTAAACAACAGACAAAGAGAAGCCTTGAAAATCTGGTAGGGAGTTAATCAGGAGTAGGAGAAGTAAGGAAATTAGCAAGATGTTCAGTGGTTTGTCACCTAATTTCTTGAAGATCCTGGATGTGTAGGCACAGCTACATTACTATTCACACAGGAGTTTTATTTGGACAGATCATGGACCCTATATCCAATTAAACCTCCATTCATTTCACAAAAGACTAATTAATTCTCATCACATTTCCAGGAAACAACATATTAAACATACTGTGGGGAAGCTCGGGGCATAGTGATAAACCTGAGACTGTATATAAAGACTGAGATAGTTTGAGACTTTTATTCTATACCCAAGTGCTGAAGTAGTCTATTAAGTCAAGATAGAATCAAACAACTTTTTTTAACTTAATTTGTCAGATCACATAATATAGTCCTTTATTAGTCTGATGTAGACAGACAAGTTACCATCCATGGATAGTCAGAGAGAAGACAAAGAAAAGTAATCAAAGATATACATCCTTTTAGAATTTGTACTCCTCAACCTATACCAAATTCAGAAAAGTTAAGCGCCATAGCCTGAAAGTTTGTGTCCCCTCAAAATCCATGTGTTGCAACCTAATTCCCAATGTGATAGCCTTTGGAATTGGGCCTTCAGGAAGTGATTAGGTCATGAGAATGGAGCCCTCATAAGCAGGATTTGTGCCCTTATAAAGAGACCCCAGAGAGCGCCCAGCTTTTCCCGCGATGTGAGGACACAGTGAGAAGGTGCTGTCTATGAACCAGGAAGCGGGCCCTCACCAAGCAATGAATCTGCCAGTGCCTTGGTCTTGAACTTACAGCATCCAAAATTATGAGAAATAAGTTTCTCTAGTTTATAAACAACTCAGTCTTTTCTTAGAGCAGCCTGAAGGAACTAAGATAACAATCATTATGATATATAGAACCAATATTATTGCAATGGATCTGCTTTACTCCTGAAGACTTCCACATTCTGAACTTCTCTTTGTTTTGTACATTTCACTGAGTAGAGTGTTGAAAGACACAGCAGTAGAATTGGTTATTAATATTTTTGCAAAGAAAAATATGAAAAAGATTATTACCAACTAGCAGTAAAAATGAACTTCATCATCCTATTGTATGTACTAAAGATGTGATTGTGTTAGAATTATAAGGGAATCATCTCAAAAAAAGGAAAAACTATTTTATTGCTACAAAATGAGAATCAGAAGCATTAGATGGTTCCTAAAACACTGCACAAGGACTATTCAAAATACTGATTGACATCTTCAAATAAGGTACTATGAGCAGTCTAAAGACAAATTAATGATCACTGAAAGTTCTACTTAGCGGCTGGTCTCCTTTCAGCATGCTGAAGCCAGCACTTCATCAGTGGTTTAAAGCAATGCTAATGTGACTTCCAGATTAGATATTTTAATACGGAGTATTCCAAGATTCACATACGCATTTCAAGATTAATATATAAAGTCAATAAAGACAGTAAAATGGTTGTCAGCCACTGGCTAGACTATGTTATCAAAATGATGGAAATGCAGTTATGTATAAAAATAAACATAATGTGTTATCCACGGGGCATGATGAAGATAAACACCAGTTTCTCTACCGTTGCTACCATAATCATTAAAGAATCAATGGCAAATTAAACTGCACAAATCCTTAGGGGGAGAGAGAGAAAAAAAAGCACAGCAGTAAGTGCAGAAAGACTCAAATCAATTTCTCTCACTAAGCATAGTGAAGTTCATCAGTACTGCTAGAATAAAGGCAAAGGTAAAGACAGCAAAATGGAGGTTTCATCTTCTCTTCTCTTTAATTATAGGGTTGCCTCAGGCAATGTAGTTTTCAGACTTGTTAAAAGAATTGTATTCATATAATAGTGGAATCGTATTAAGAATAAAGAAATTTTAAAAGATGATATAATGTAAAGAAATTCCAAACGTAAAGATGTAGAATGTAAAGATGAAATGTAAAGAAAATTCTACCAGAATTTTTTTCTTTTTCTTATTTTGTAGCTAAAATGAAAACTGTCTACATCAGGCACTCTTTTCAAAACGAATGTTCAAATTCACAAGGATGGTTCCTTAAAAGTATACTCATGCACACAAAGACAAAAAGAAAGCAATTTTCAAACAAAAGCAATTTTCAAAATGCTGTGCTCACACGAGCTCAGTCAGATGAATTCTATGCCCACTTGACCTTCAATCATATTTTTCATTTCATCATTCTGATGAAAATTAGTGGGACACGTGATGTTTGGTCATCCCAGCTGAAAGTGAATACAGTTACAGACATATTTTTCTGGACAATATCATCTTTCAAGCAATGTAAATGGAAATAAACATTAACAACTCCATATTCAAAAAATAAATGCTGCCTCCAATAAGTTAGATTTATTTTAGCACTGATAACAAAAAATCAAAGAGATCATCTGCGTATTGGTTTGGTCAAAGAAAATTACATGTGAAGCTGGCCTGGCTTGACACTACCTTGAGAGGGAAAAATGTAGAGTGGTAGAGAGAGCAGAGACTGAGGGAACACAAGGAGAGAAAATAAGAGAAACTGAACAGTTGATTTAGCAAGCATGTTCTGCTGGCAATTCCTGGAATTAACAACATCCAATTGTACAGCAAGTGAGGTTAGTTATCCTCTGAACGCCGTCTGCTTTCAGAGAGTGCTGCCGTGTTCATTCTCTTCTCTCTGTTTCATCTAATCGAAAAGGAATGTCTGGTGACTTTTCACTTTAGAAAACAAGACTTCAATTAAAGCCAGCTACACCACGAGTTTAAGATGACACATCCAAGCTGTGCTACTTTTAAGCTTTACTAAATACAAATATGAGGTTAAAAAAAAGTATATTTAATGGAATATAACGTCACTATTAGATTACTTTCTCTAAAAACTAAACAAGATATACCAAGAATATATTAAAATGACTATACTCATGTGTCTATATTTCACATTGAATTCTTTTCTTTAAGAACCTATTATGTGCCATCCTAAGAGTCAAAAACAAACAGGACACAGTCCTTGCCTGAGAAGAGCCTGTAGTATGGCAGAGAGAAGCAGACCCAGATACATTAAATATAGGATGCTAATTTCTATAACAGAGTCAAATAGAGGGCTGCTCTAAGAGAAGAAAGAGAGAACAAAGTAACTAGGCTTCTGGCAAATTGGAAAATGTTCATCACAGAAGTGAACATTTCAGATAGATCTTGAAGGAAAAGCAGTTTGATCAAGCCAAATGAGTTTAGACCTGGAGAGGAACGGAATTCTAAACAAAACTACCAACTGTGCAAAGGCATAGAGGAAAGAATCTGTTTGAAGAACAATAATGGTTTCATTGGAACGGGATCTCATCTGACATATATGTGTGAGGCAGTGATTGGAGAAGAAGTTGAAAAAATAGACGGAGGCCAAAATGGGTAAAGGGCTTTGTGTGCAAAAAAGATGTTTAAGCAGAAGGATGAATTGAACAAATGTGGTTTTTAGGATAAAAACTCTGAATCACGGACATAAAGTGGGAAAGTCTGAAGACCATGATTGATCTGCATAGGTTATTGCATAAGTTACTATGCAATACTCTACAATTCTAGCACCATGCCTGCCACGTAGCAAACACTAAATGTTATTGAATTAATGGACGGATGAATGAGCACAGTAATATGAACACAGTGATATGCATCTGAACTAATGTACCTGCAGAGGAGATACAAGTATAAACCCCAAATCTGTAATATTCACGAAGTCCATATGTCTATGAAGATTGCCATTACATTAGGCAAGGAATCATGGTGGTTAAAGAAAGAGAGCACTTACAGAAATTTCACCCTTACCAATATTACCCACAGCAAAATGTACTCAGTTTTCATTATCATTTGCTTTTATTTCCCAAACAAATTAATTTCAAACACGCTGCCTTGAATGTGTATGGAAGCCTAAAATTGGTTCAATTCTATTGGGAGATGAGTCACAGCATCATTTTTAAACGGATGTGACACTTAAATTAAAATCTATTACTTTGGGTTTGATTTTTTTAGTGCCTAAATAGCTATGTTCTTTACAACTATTCATATTAAAGCTCAATATTAATTTCCAAGCTGTGAGTGGATTGCAGATTAATACTTAAATGAGCTGCAAATTTTTAGATAGCTTAAGAGCAAATAGCTCCAGAAATATCATTATCCAAAATGCACAGATAGCCTAGTGGAGCCTAGCAATTGCCTTCACTTGTGTTGGGTTAGTTTATGAAGATATAGCAGCAGAGAGGGGACAAAGGGAGCAAGCATTAAATTTCAGACTGACTCTTAGTCATGCTATAGTAAGAAAGACATTAATAAAGTAACAGAAGAGCAGGTCAAAAGTAATTTTAATATGTCAACATACACAAAGACTTGTAAAAAAAAGATTCACACACAAAAGGCTGTGCATGAAAGATGAGGAAAAATTTCTGTGGCTGGCAATTGTGTTGCATGCATTCTAGAAGGCAAGGGTTTTTGAAAGGCATTTAGTTTTAAACCACTCAGTGTTCCTGTGAACGTCCTCAGCAGGACCAGAAATGGAGGGTTCAATTTTCAAAGATAATTGTGTCAGATAACTGTCTCATGCCTTTTCAGCAAGAATCTGATAAACACCTAATTACTAACCAACTGATTTCAGAGCTGCATAGCTGGCCTGGTGTGAAGGCTAGATGGAAAGACTGGGCTATTCAATGTATCAAGAGGGAAATGCAGTGAGATTGTAAATTAATTCCATTTACTTGGCTAATGAAATCTTACCAATTACTCTAAGAAATAATTTATTTTGACAAAAGAGCAGAAATTTCAACATAAAATCAATTATAGCCACAAAAGTCACTTCTCACCACAACCCATTTAAAACAATTACTGATTATAAAAATAGCTTCCCCTGGAATTTCAGGTAGCTTATTTTCTTTGGGCAAGCTTTGTGCAACTATACTGATGCCATTCTTCTGCTGAAAAAAGCAAATCTTAATATTTTAGGCTGTTAGTATTTGGTTCAACTCTTTTTTTTTTTTTTGAGGAAGATTAGCCCTGAGCTAACTACTGCCGATCCTCCTCTTTTTGCTGAGGAAGACTGGCCCTGAGCTAACATCCATGCCCATCTTCTTCCACTTTATATGTGGGACACCTGCCACAGCATGGCATGTCAAGCAGTGCCATATCCTCACCCAGGATCCAAACCAGCAAACCCCAGGGCCGCCAAAGCAGAACGTGCGCACCTAACCACTGCGCCACCAGGCAGGACCCTGGTTCAACTCTTTTAATAAAGAGATTCACCATAATGCATGACTGTTCACTTTAAATGTATTTGTATGGAAACTCAGCTGGACTCTTGACTACTTCTGAACGTGGCTCCCTATCGTATTCCTGGCCTTCACTTGCTATTCCTTGTTGTCATATGTAACGTAATGTGTAAAATTAAGACTCAATATGACATGCTGACTTGACATCTGGTGAAACTGGGCCAGCCTCAAATGGCCTAGCTGCAGGTTTCACTCCCCACTTTACTCCTATAGACAAGGTCCTCTAGCCAAACCTTCCTTATCAAGAGGACCAGGCACAGTTCCTGCTATCCCTGAGTATAGGGTTTCACTACTCAGCCAGCCCATGAAATTATTCCAACAAGACATCACATCCTCCCAGAGGAAGGAGGAACCCTGCCCTCTTGATACTACAAACCCTGCGTCCCACAGCCTCCGATTATTCCACTCTGTTCCACAGTGCTACCTCCATGTGACTCTGCACAGCACGTGGTGTCCTCTTTCCCAATGCTGTGAGTATAAGCAATAAACTACCATTGACCTCCTCTGTCCAGCATCGGATGCTGCGTGTCTAACCATCCCCATAACCCCATGGTGAGAATCCCTCCCTCACCAATGGGGTGAATATGAGGTGATTAAAACATCATAGGACCACTCAGATTTGTCTAAGGCACAGATCCTCCCTTTCTTTAAATAAATACGCCATTTGATTGGTATACTTCCAGGGTGACTGCCAAATTGTGGAGATCTGCAGAGGCAAATAAAATGACTGGAGGCTCTGAGTAAAATGTTTTCCTCCGTCAATGAATAACATATACTGACATGTATGGCACACTTCCCTCAATTCCTTCATATAGTCCCCATTGGCCTAGTGGCTACTTCCGTAAAATGACAGAGGATAAACTCAAAAGAAGGACTGTTAACACGAAACAAAAACAAAGCACTCCATTGCCAAAGCGCAATTAGAAAAGGGACTCATCTCCTGAACAAGGATCATTGCATTTTAGCAAGTTATACACAACAGGTTTCCTTACCTAGGAGCTGTTCTTTAAATAACCATTTCCATCTCAAAGATAAGGAGACGATTTGGCAGAGGCAATTTTGTTTTTGTTTTTTTTTCCCATTACTTTTACATTCTGCCATGTACTGTCTCTATTTCCCATGATTTTAATATTTTTTGTCCTCAACTTATCCCTATTTTAGTCTAGCATGAGGTGAGAGGCAAAAAGTCAGATCGAGGTAGAGGAGGGAAAAAAATCAAAACAAAAATAGCAACAGGAAGTAGAAAGCACCTGTATGTTTTCCTGTTAAAGTTGGGATACGATAATTATTTGAAGATAATTATTGCATATCCTCACATCTACGCACTAAATTAAAGCATTTGAAAGGTTCTTCAGCTTTTAAAATAGGGAAATACTATAAAGCAATCCAAGGTAAATTAGTGAATTTTGGCAATGAGAAGACCATAGAAATAGTAGATATTTGGTTGTTATTCTATTTTATTCACTTTTAAATCCAGAAAATGATCTGAGCTTCAAGGTATGGAGAGTATTTTTTTGTTGCAAAGTAAATACACAGTTAAACAGAATTTGAAAAAGTAAATTGCAAATCCATGATTCTTTCCTGACAATTAGATCAAGGGTTAAAATTTATGCTGCAGGGGGCCCCATTCCCCACTACTAGATAGAAGTTGTAACTTCCTACATACTGGGTCTTTTGCATGGTAAAAATCTGAAAAATCATTACTTAGCCAACTTATTTTACAGTGCTTTTTCTAGAAAATTCTACCCCAATACAAATAGCTACTTTTCTTGTTTTGTTCAGGCCAATCTTACATCTCCGTCTTTTGTAACTTTTCCTCTCAAGTCATTTCCACCAGAATTCAAATATGCCCTGCTATCTCACAACTTCAAGCAATACAAAAGAAAAACAACAGTCCAAAGTGTTTGTAGGGGCTGGCCCAGTGACGTAGTAGTTAAGTTCACATGCTTTTTGGTTTGGCGGCCAGGGGTTTGCAGGTTCGAATCCCAGATGCGGACCGAGGACCGCTTATCAAGCCATGCTGTGGCGGGATCCCACATAAAATAAAGGAAGATTGCCACAAATGTTAGCTCAGCAACAGTTTTCCTCACACACACAAAAAAGTATTTGTTGCTTGACTCCATATCCCATTCCAGTTATGGCCTTAACCGGTCATGTTAAGTTCCTTTAGAAAAGTTGTCTATATTCACTCTCCATTACCTTAACTCCCCTTCACTTTTCTCACCATTCCAATCTGACTTCTGCTTCTATCACAGCACTGAGAATTTTCTCACCAAGGTAGCCAATGGCCTCCTTCATGCTAAGGAAAAACTGTTGGAAATATTCCACACAGTTTTCTGCCTGTTCTTTTGGAAACCCTCTTCTTTGGGCCTCCATTTTGCTACATAGTCTTGGTTTTTCTCCTATCCTCTAGCCTGTACATTTTAGGGGACTATTTTGGATTCCCCTCCTTCTATTTCTCTACCTCACTCTTAAATATTTTAGTCTCTAAAGAGACAGCCCTGGATCTTCTTCTCTTTCTAGGTCCTTTTTGTAGAAAACTCCATCCATAAATACTGCCTATGTGCTATTTCTCCAGCCTAGCGCTCTATCATGAGGCCCAGGCCTATATACCCAAACAATTATTTGACATATTCACTTGCCTGCCTCAGAGACACCTCACATTTAAGAAGTGCAAAATTACACTCTTGATCAAATCCCTCCAGGATCCATCCGTAGTCTAAATTCAGGCAACCACATAACGTTGTTTTGGTCAAAACAAACCACATATACGACGGTGGTCCCATAAAACTAGTACAGCCTAGTTATGTAGCAGCCTAGCTTCGGGTTACCATCTAGGTTTGTGTTAAGTACACTCTATGATGATTGCACCTAACAATGCATTTCTCAGAATGTATCCCTGTCCTTCAGTGACACATGGCTCTATATTCTCCAGTCTTTCCCAGCTCATCCATCCAGGTACTCATGCTACCTTCTTGAGTAGTATCTTCCCCTTGCCCTACTTTCCATATCCCAAACACCACTATTTTCTATTGATTTCACCCAGGTATTCATAGAAACTTGAGTTTCATCATCCTCCCTCCCTAACTTTCACGTCCAAACCATCACCAAGTCCTACTGATTGTATCTTTAAACTATTTATCAAATCTTACAATTTCCCTCCATCTTCTATATAACTGTTAGAAGTCCTCATGATCTCTTGTCTGGATGTGACAACTGCCTCCTAAACAATTCCTCTATTCCTATCTTAGCTTCTATCTATCCATTCTCCAAATACAATGAGTTTTTAAAAAATGTTTTTGAGTAAACCATATTCAATGCAGCATGTATAAAGTACACTGATTTTTTTTTTTTTTTTTTGAGGAAGATTAGCCCTGAGCTAACTACTGCCAATCCTCCTCTTTTTGTTGAGGAAGACTGGCTCTGAGCTAACATCTGTGCCCATCTTCCTCTACTTTATACATGGGACGCTGCCTACCACAGCATGGCTTTTGCCAAGCAGTGTCATGTCCGCACCCAGGATCTGAACAGGCGAATCCTGGGCCGCTGAGAAGTGGAACGTGCAAACTTAATCGCTGCACCACCGGGCTGGCCCCTAAAGCACACTGATCTTAAGTATACAGATCAATAAACTTTCACGCATGCATGTATTCATTTAGCCACTACCCTGATCAAGATATAAAATGTTTCCTACAATCAGAAGTTTCCCTTATGTTCCTTCCAGTCAGATCTTAGCTCCTCCATCTGAGGAAACCACTATTTTGACTTCTCTTTTATAATCAGTTTTGCCTTTTCTTGAACTTCAAACAAACTAAATCATATGTACTAATGTGTGATTTACGTCTCACATATAATGTCTGTGGGATTCATTCAGGATGTTTTCAGTAGTAGTAGGTTGGTGTATTTTTATTACTATATAATATTCCACTATATGAATATACCACAATTTATTTATCCTTTTTTTTTTCCTATTGATCACCATTTGGATTTTCTTCAAGTTATGGACTGTTCTGAGTAAAGTTCATGTGGCTATTCTTACACATGACTTTTGGATGGGCTCCTTTACAGCCTTATCTCCAACAAAATATATCTATCTTGTAAATTCAGAAGAATCCTTGTAAAAGCTAGATTTCAATATGTCATTTTCTCTCCAAAGACTTTTTACAGTGGCCTTTAAATGCTCATCCCATTGGGTCTAAACTTGGAGGCCCCGTTAAAGGTCTCTATAAACAAAGTCTGGGTGTATCCACATTTATTAGCCACTACTCTTCCATATGGACCCTTTACCCATCAGTCCAGCTTTTTATTTTTTTTCCTTCAGTCACCTCTCTTTTTCCCTTATCATTTCCTAGCAATATTTCCTTTTTTTTTTTTTTTTTTGAGGAAGATTAGCCCTGAGCTAACTACTGCCAATCTTCCTCTATTTGCTGAGGAAGACTGGCCCTGAGGTAACATCCATGCCCATCTTCCTCTACTTTACATGTGGGATGCCTACCACGGCATGGCTTTTGCCAACCAATGCCATGTCCGCACCCAGGATATGAACCGGCGAACCCCCAGTCCCCAAGAAGCGGAAGGTGTGAACTTAACCACTGCACCACTGGGCCAGCACATCTAGCAATATTTCTTTGCTCCAATTTTTCGTTTCCTCAAGGATAACTAGTGCATCCCCTTGATGCCTATTCAAGTTATGACATCTTTTGAATTTCTTTGGTATCTTACTCAAGTCACAATTGTTTTGAGAAATTTCCTCTGACCCCGGCTGGGCAGAGTCCAAATTTAGTATTTGATTGTATGCCTTTACTGTTTTCTGTTTAATAATTAATAAACTAGTAGAGCTAGATAACAAGATCAAATAGTACAAGTACTGTTTTTAATGTTCGAGAACTTTCCTAATCAAATCTGTCACTTCATAATACTTTGATAGACATCTTAATTATGAGATTACATGTCACTACAGTTTTGAATAGTATTGAAAGTCACGTCAAATAACATGGTACCATTTTGTGATTTAGTGTGTGTTCTTCATTTGTGTATTTGGGTTTTTCTTTGTTTTAAGCAGGAATAGAAAGCAAAACCTTGTGGTGTCAATTCGAGATCTTACGCTGAGAAACGGAGACAGAAGACCACAATAGCCATTGTGTCTGAAAGAAAAACGATATATAAACAGAAGATAGCAGAGTTACAAAGAAAACTTGCAGAAGAACCCATGGATACAGATCAGGGTAATAATATGTTAAGTGCCATTCAGTCAGTGTTGCCCAAACTCAGATGTTTATTGAAGAGGTACAGAAATTAAAAAGACGTAAGATTGAAAATGTCATAAGGAGCAACAATCGTCTGCCTTTCATTATGAATTGTTAAAGACTGAAGCAGAACACCAGCAGTCAATACTACTAGTAGAAAAGGCAAGAGAAAAACAGAATGTAAAGAAATCACAGGAAATCAAATGAAGAGGATGTTTTTGGACATGTACACGTTTCTGCTTCTGCACTTCTTTTCATGGAAACTGTTAAGTATAAAGAACTCTGAGCAACATCTCAACTGACTTAGTGCATCTTTGGTGGTAGTACCAGTGTCTTGTTTTTAATGCATGGATTCAAAACCTTTTTCCCTACCGGCGTCATGTGCATGTAGTATATACTAAATAACAATGATGTTAAGAAATAAAAAGTCACATCAGAGAAAGAAATGACAAGCCCACTGAGCAGTGTGACCAGAAGCGAGGATACTGTAACTGTCAGAGTTTGACTGACCAGGCACATTTAGAGGTAATCTTTTACTGTGGCAACTTTTTCTCTTAATAGAATTGCTAAAACAGGGCAGACATGGGTTCTTCACCCAGATTTTATGTATGTCAGCCACCACCACATTCTCAGGAACGTCACTACCTCACACTGAGCAATGATTTCACGGGTTCATTCTTTAACCTGGAGACTTCATCTAAATATTCTTACTGAAATACTAAGGATAGGTAACTACGATCAGGTATTTCCTAAAACTCTAAACAAACTTACAACTTTTGGTCTCCTCTCGATAGCATTCATCCTTAGCTTGAGCCAGTCTTTCCTAAGGCTTCAACTCCCTCGTGAGAATTCATGAAATAGTCTCTTTTGAACACTGTAACTCATGAATCTAAGACCACGAAAACTCCTCTCCTCATGTTAGTCTTCCCACCATCTATGAAATCCACTTGGTCTGCATTAATGGACTTCTTAACCTCTGATCCTCTCATACTGCTGCTGACTATGGCAGCCCTATGACCCCGTGGACAGGCTTCTTCACCTGCTATCCACTGGGGACATATTAGTAGACCAATGGTCACCTTTGATCTCACACCTGCCACATGTCAATCTTTTGGACCACTTAGGGCTCCTGTCTTTATTCATATCAGTATTATATTATATGTTTCAAGATGCAAATATTTACAACTCAACCATTTCAAGAAAAAAACATTATTGATGAAGGGTAAAAAAAGACAAAGTGTTCCTGAAATATATTGAATTTTTGAAATCAGATATTGCTTTACCAACTGTACTTTATTTATCGCAGCACCATCAATAAAAGACACATCAAGAATTTTTAAATAAAAAGCCACCACTATTAGTGCTCAAAATCCCACGACTGTCCTTACAGTGATTTTAGGCAGCAATTTCCCTAACATATAATCAGAATATCACATAAGTAATTTTATGATTACTTTTCTATTTTTCAATAATAGTCATTAAAAAGAAACACAGTGGAACCTAAAAATGACCTTACCTGCTAAGATCATTGGAAACTGGCATGATTTTACTATATAGCAACAAAGATTTACTTTTTACATTGTGAAGGTTAATACATTTTAAATGTCTCAACACAAACTTTTACCTTCATGAGTAAATTATAGAAAAAATAACTATTCATAATATTATTAAGTATTACAGTGACCTGAAAAATCTGTTGTTCTCAAAGGTTTTAAGTTACCCATTGAATATTAATGTTTTCTTCATTTGATGGACTAAGTTAAAAAAATCAGAGGAAGAGTAAGGTAAATTTAAGGGTATAGCTAGCATATTTTAAAACATATTGACATTAAAGGATTACCTAATCAGTAACAGAAAAAATTCCAAGATATTTATTTTTCACCCATTGTATTATAAGATTATCTTCAGTTGAAAACTTGATATTTGTATTTTCCAAGATAGTTTCTTTTTCTTGTCAGGCAATGGATTCAGCTGCGTCCATTTCTTATTTCCCTTTAATGTTTCTTGAATTAACTGTTTATTGATGAAACTGAATTTAGGTAAACATGACAATTTAAGAAGCTATAAAACTGAAAACTATTTTAAATAGCTTTTAATTTCTAAAATAAATTCTTCCTCACTCAGGCTATCTGTTCAAATGCATACACACACACACGCTGCACTCCCAGGAGAGGAGCCATCTAATTGAAGATGATATTTTCAGCCCTGAGACATGTTTGTCACGCCCGGAATGTTGAATACGTACAGTCATTACACAAGTGCCTGTGTAATGAAAGTCTCAGAGGATTTAAAACTAAACAGAATCTTGAAGCCAAACCGCATCTATTCTGTATGTATATGGCATTATATTGCTCTATTAGTCTAATTTCATCAAATAACTATGTGAGTTGCATTCTTTAAAAAATCTGAAAACAAAGATACATGTTGTCAAGTACAGACAGTCCTCAATAACAACTAAATTGTGTTACAGGAACACGTTTACAAGCTGGTCATTTGGAAACCTGGGTTGTATTTTCTTGTCGAAATTATGATTAGGTTTACCGTGCATTCTACAAAAGCCTCTTTGAGCCAAAATGTGCCTGTAATAATTATGAGCCCATCTGCCCTACTCTGATATTATGTTTATTCAAATTCCTATGTCCATGATCAAGGCATGGACATTTTCCGGCCCTGAACTGCTTGAATTTTAAGCCTTCTCTCTTTCAAGATGTGATCATTTTGAGTTCTGTGCTGTATAATATATAACAAAAGAGCCTAAAGTGAGTTACAGGTGTTGCCTTGAGTACGAGAATAGACTATCCTCCAGCAATTAGTGATATGGGAAAGGAAAGTTCGGGTTAGGTCAGGATGTATTGGCAGAGGCTGTTTAAGTACGTACAAGCTATATTGAACAAGCAATTCTTATGATATTTACCTAAATAGATGTCCCTGGAGTTTTTTCTCCATTAAATTAACCAGCTTTTTAACTAAATAAAGCAAATTCACCTAATGTTTTAGCATTATGTAAAGAGAACCATAGCCAAATAAATGATTAAATTGAACAAAGGAGCAATTTTCTATATGATTCCAAATTTCTATGTGGTTAAAATATTTCATTTGTTCCAATGTATCACTGTTGCCCTGTGGTAGATTTTAACATTTAAGAAAAAGGCTCACTTTACCAAAATAAACCATTGTCTTTCTCAAATAGAACTGTTTTTCCCGCTAGCAACTTCTACGGGTAAAAAAGTGAGCAAAAAGAACTATGATTTCACATCCATTAGGATCACTATAATCAAAGAAACAGAAAATAAAATATATCGGTAAGAATGTAGAGAAACTGGAATTCTTGTGAACTGCTGGAGGCAACGAAAAATGGTGCAGCCACCATGGAAAACAGTATGGCGATGCTTTAAACATTAAAGAATCTAGCAGTTCTCCTTCTGGACATATACTCAAAAGAACTGAAAGCAAGGTCTTCAATAGCTAGAACAGAAATTTGTGTACCTATGTTCATAGAAGCATTGTTTACAATAGCCAAAAGATGGAAACCACCCAAGTGTCCATGGACAGATGAATAGATAAACAATATATGGTACGTATATATAATAGAATATTACGCAGCCTTAAAAAGGAAGGAAATTGTGACATGCTACAACATAGAACCTTGAAGACATTATGCTAAATGAAACAAGCCAGTCACCAGAGGACAAACACTGCATGATTTCACTTATATGAGGTACCCTAGAGCAGTCAAATTCATAGAGACAGAAAGTGGAATGGTGGTTGCCAAGGTTTGGGAGGAGGCAGGAATAGGGAGTTATTATTTAACGGGTATAGAGTTTCAGTTTTGCAAGATGAATAAAGTTCTGGAGATGGTTGGTGAGGATGGCTGCACAACAATGGGAATGAACTTAATGTCACTGAACTGTACACTTAAAGACAGTTATTTTAATAATATGTTGCTAATTTAGGTAATTATAGAACTCCAGATGATCAATTCCTCAAAAAATTGGGTTTTTTTTTTCCCTTTAATAATGGAGGCATTTTGGTTGACTGAGACTTTAGAGAATATTGGACTCACTGAATTGCACAGAAAACAAATGTCACATTCAAACACTGATAAAGGTTTACAGTTGAGTACCAAAAGGCTTTGTGAAGCAAGATTAACTTCCAGTTAATCCAGAAGTTCATATTCTGTGTATAAGCATCAAATTCTTACAATTGAAAGCAGAGGTACATTCCTTCACTAAGTAGTATACTATTGGCCTCAAGTGACAGAAACCTAGCTCGGCCTATTTTAAATATGAAGAGGAATTAAAGAAGGATACTAGGTTAGCTCTTGGAAACAAAAAAGGTGTTAAAGGATCATGCTCCAGGGCGGATAGAATTGTAATACAGGTACCACTGAGAACAGGAACTCCAAAACATTAGGATTTTATCAACAGTATGTGCTTCTCTGAGTGTTGGCTTCATATTCTCTTTGTCTCCTGCAGAACTACTTTCCCTACATGGTAGAAAATATAGCCACTGACAGTATTTAGCTTATTATAATACCTTCAGCACTTGAAAGACTGGTCTACTCTTCTTAGATCTCAGACACAAAAACTACAAAGAAGGAATTCATTGGCCTTGTTTGAGTCAAGTAACTGTCTTTAGTCCAATCTAATGTCACCAGAGTGTGATGTTCTGTGAGAACGTCACACCTCCCACATGGATAGTTTAGTCAAGGGCACAATTTCTGGAAGAAAGGAATGGTGAATGTAAAAGGGCTGAGCTGAGCAGACAAATCTGTATCTACTTTTATTTCTTGCATTATTCTTTTTAATCTACGCTAATTATTTTTACTTGTTTATTTCTTATCTCAGGGAAGCTACAAACTCACTGTTTCTCAACCTTGACTAAATACACACATTATTTAAAAGGAAAACTCTGTAGCTCTTCAGTGTCAACAAAAAGTATACTTATTACAATGTCATTAATATGTACAAAACATACAAACTCATCATGCTTATAGCTCATGCAATATTAAACAACAATTAAAGTAAAACACAAATTCTAGAAAACTAATAATACTGAAATTAAAGGCATTTGATTTAAATTAACTAAATGAAATAGATGATGTTCTTTATCTGTAACAAAAATGTTATTTGCAATTTGAACATGATTCTGAGGAACATAAAGCAATGTTTTTCACTTTTCATGGATAAAATACCTTCTCCATTGTGATGGCAATTTTCTTATGAGTATTATCTTTTACAAACTCTGCATAACTCACTGCTACAACACGCTGTATTGTTTTATGGCTTTTGCTTCGCTTATATTCTCTATATCAAATCTGCCTTTATTACTTTCACATTGTTATGTAACTAACAATTAAAGTGGTACCATTAGTCACTAACAGTATTAAAAATTGAACCATGGAAATCATGTGGTAGTACACACTTCTACAATTGTTTTTTCACTTTAGTAGAATACGGATATATATTTTTAGATAAGAATCAACACAAATGCACACTACTAAAAAATAATTGCTGTATTATAACATAAAACATTATAGAATGCCTATACTTAGCTCAAGAAACACTGGAATAAAACTATGGACAGAACAGGAAGAGGAGTGCAGATAGACTGAAAGACAGTCTAGTGCATGTGGGAGGAGAAACAAAGGTTTCCTCAGTCAGCTACACTACCTGATACAAAAGGTAAACTCAGCTTTAAAACTTATATTTGCTAATGTTAACATATGAATTTGGTAAACATATGCATTTGGTAACATGCATATGCTAATGTTAATATATGCATTTTGGTAAAGCCTACTGACTTTACCAAACGTCTATAATCTTATTTGTAATTCACAGCAATTGTTTTTGGATTAATATTAGACAGGATGTGTGAAAGCAGAAGAAAACTCTCTTCTAGAAGGTGACTGTTTTAAAGATTGAGAAAGTCATTCCAGATTTCCCTTACACATCACCATACGCTTTCGGTTTCATCAAGCACATGAAGAGTAATTGACAATTTATTTTGCAGTATTCAGGTATAGTGAAGCGTCAGGTATACTTTTTTTTTCTAGTATTTTAGCTTTATACTTGTTTCATGTTGCTTGGTAAGCTTCATTGCTTTTATTATACTGTAATTAAAAGTTTATCATGTCAAGCCCTGATACATTGTTATAAAATTCCTATAGCTTCTTATGTCAGAAAGCATATATTTCTGGCATAGAATCCAATCAAAATCCCAGTAAGAGGGAATGTAAAGGGCACAGTAATGATAAGCAGGAGACCAAATGCACCATTTGTTCAGTCTGCAGTTCACACCCAACAGTTAAGTGTTGATCAGTACTCCTGATCTCAACTATCTTAGAACTTTTCCACAACACCAATGAGAGATACAAACTCAAGAGCAGAATTACTGTCCTAACATATGAAAAGGGCATTTGTTTTGGTGGACACATGTGTGTGTGACACCCAATCCTGATTTGCGACATCTAATCTTTCTAGAGTTTTCTACTAAATATGAGTTCAATGAAAGTATTTTTACTCTCTCAAAACATGGTATTTATTAACAAGTAAAAGTAGAGGAACATGGGAATAAAGATTTTAAAACCTTTGGAATCAATTATCATCAAGTGGGTAACAAAATGATTGCTTTCCCAGTACAGTTAGCAATGTTCACTATCATTTTAAATGAGAGAAATGTAGAAAAGTCTGTCATACATAAGGGCTGAATCTTAGCCTAGCATAAGCAGAAGATTTACTAGTGACAGGCATTGGATGCTCACTAACTTCTCTGATGATATGAGAGCGACTTCAGAATGCTGAATTAATGTGAAATACTACTTAAATAAGCATTTAAAATGATGTGTAATTAAGAAAAAGATAACCAATAGACCCAAATGTATGAAAATTCATGAATTAGGAAACAAATTAATTTTAAAATATTGGATTAAGTAGGACTTTCTCTAGAGAAGAATAGAACACCAGTTTAGAATACAAACAGTGTCAAATGAATGGTGTCCAAGAATCAGTGGAAGTAAACAGACAAAATATAATGAAAAATGTTGAAAAAGAATTTTCTTCTCATAATCTGCCATACTCTTAAAAATGGCGTCAGTTCTGTATTATATAGTAAAATGGGGACGTGGAAAAGTTAGAGAGGTTAAATGAGAAAAATCATAATTATTTTGCTTTTGGAATTTGGATAAAAACAGAAAACTAATAAGCCCATTTACACTTCCAAGGAAAGTAAAATGTATTGGAAGTTCTTTGTGTTCTCAAAGTAAATATTCTCTGCTGCCCCATGAGCATTGTTCTATTTTCGCTAAAACTTGGACAAAGGGAATATGATAAAGGCATCTGCATGGTTTTCATTTGGGCTATGCATGTATACCTGGGTAAATTGAAATGAGTGTGCTGGATGAATCCATTCTAACAAAAAGGATATAGATTTGGTGAGGGTTCATCTATTTCTGCAAATTTGAAAATAACCCCCAAAATAAGTTCAAAATTATTATTTAAAAAGGAAGAGACAATAACTTATTTTCACATTAATTCAAAATATGATTTTTACTGAAAAGAATAATTAAAGATCCTATAATTTTTCTTAAATATAACATTATTACTCAGGTGACTTGGGAATTACCTATAATAATTAATTAACAAAGAATGATAAAGATGATTTATGCTCTAGTTCTTAAAAGCATAACATATTTGGGCTTAAAACTTTTTTTAATGTCAACATCATGTATATGAATAAATGTAATATTAAATAAAACAGCTGGCAAAGTGGTAGATTTAAGTTAAATCATGTAATTAAGTATAAATGGTCTAAAGACATCAATTAGAAGGCTGATGTGGTCACAGTGGGTGAGAAAAAGCAAGAACTAATTAGATTATATGTCTACAAGGAACATACAATAAACTTAATGATATAAATAGAATAAAAGTAAAAGGTTGGAGAAAGACACGTTAGGCAAACCTAAACCAATAACATGTGGACTGGCTATACTGATATCAGACAAAGTCAACTTCAGAACAAGTAACGGTAGCAGAGAGAAAGACAATGATAAATGGGTCAACTCATTCAGAAGACACAAATATCCTACATGTGTACATACCTAACAAGAGAATTTCAAAATGCATGAAGGAAAACATGATGAACTAAAAGGAGAAAGAAAAAACACAATAATAGTTGGAATCTCCCCTCTCAATAACAAATAGAGAGTAACTATCATTAAGAATACAGAAGACCTGAAGTACACCATCAGTCAACTTGATCTAGTTCGTATTTATAGTGCACTCCAGCAAACAGCAGAATACACAGTCTTCTCAACTACACATGGAACATTTACCAAGACAGAGCTCATTCTGGGCCAGAAAACAAACTTCAAACTGAAAAGAACCAAAATCAGAGAAAACATTTTTCCCTAAACAAAATAGAGTTTAAATAGAAAACACTAAGAGAAAAATGCATAGAAATATTTGGAAATTAAATATTACACTTATAAATAACCAGTGCATCTATCAAAGAAGTTCATCAAAGGAAAAGAAAATATTTTGAATTAAGTGGAGAGGAAACACAACATATAAAAATTCATTAAATGCAGATAATTAGTGCTTAGAGTGAAATTTAAAGCAATATATACGTTTAGCAATGCTTTGTGATTAAAGGCCGAAGCATAAAAATCAATTGTATTTACATAGTCTAGTAATAAACAACTGGAAATTGAAATATAAACGACTGTATTTTTATTAAAGCATGAAAAGCATGAAATACTTAAAGATACATTTAACAAAATATGTGCAAGTTTTGTATGCTGAAAACTTTAAAATGTCGATAAGAAAAATTAAAAGATACCATGGATGGAAAATTATACCAATTTCATGAATCAGAAGACTCAATGTTATTATCATGTCAGTTTTCTTTAAATTGATTTGTAACTTCAATGTAATCCCAATTATAATCACTGCGTTTTTTTAATAGAAAGAAAGAAGCTGATTTGAAAAATTCACATTGAATGCTAAAGCTAAGTAACTAGATTAACCGATACAGTTCTAAAAGAGAACCAAATCAGAGAACTCACACTAGTTGATTTCAAGATTCAAAAATCAAGACCATTTTGTGTTGACTTAAGAATAAATATGTAGATAGAAGAAATAGATTAGAATCCAGAATTAGACCAAATACATATAGACCCATAAATAATAATCAATAGGCAAAGGTGCCAAGGGAACTCAATGTGAAATGGGCAACTTTGCAGAATAATAAATCTTCACTTTTACCATAGAAAAAATTAACACAATGGGGCTGGCTGGTGGCATAGTGGTTAAGTTCACACACTCTGCTTCAGTGGCCTTGGTGGCCCAGTATTTGCAGGTTTGGATCCCGGATGCAGACCTACACATGGTTCATCAAGCCATTCTGCGGTGGTGTCACACACACAAAGTGGAGGAAGATTGGCACAGATGTTAGCTCAGGGCCGATCTTCCTGAGCAAAAAAATAAATAAATAACCCCAAATGTATCTTAGAAGTAAAGACAAAACCTAAAACCATATATATAGAGATAGGTATGTGTGTGTGTGTGTGTGTGTATATAACATTATATAAATATATATATGGAAAAGACATGAGAGAATATATTTGTGACCATGGGTTAAGCAAATATTTTACAAGACACAAAAAGCACTAATTTTAAAAGAAAAAAATTGAATTTTCTCAAAATTAAAATCATTTGCTTTTCAAAAGACAGCACTAAGAAAACGAAAAGACTAGCCAGAATCGAGGAGAAAATACTTGCAACATATATTTCTGATAAAGGACTTGGATCCTGAAGACATAAAGAACACTTCCAGCTCAATAAGAAAAAAACAAAAACTCATAAAAAGTAAGAAAACATTTTGAACACACAGATTACTGAACAAGAGATACAGATGGTAAAAAAAAGTTGATTCAGAAAAAAAGTTTAACATTATGAGTCATAAGGAAAATACAGATTAAAACACAATGTTATACTACCGCCCGCAAACCAGAATGACTAAAATTTGAAATCTGGCAGTAGAAAATGCCATATAGAGCTATGTATTATAAGAAAAATGGCTGATTTCTATGCATACACATTTGTTCTTATTTCAGAATTACTGGAATAGTAGCCCAACTTAACGGATTTGAAATCTAATGTTAACCACTTCTAGCCCTGGTTTTTCTCTCTAAGTAGTTAAAAACCAGAGTGACATCTAGTGCAAACCCTCTTCAGCATAATTCTGACCCAATAACCCATCCTTGCTTGAGTTAGGAGCTTAGGATCTTGTCACTTTGGAATAAAACATTTTATATTAGTACTTTAATAGTGGTTTTGAAAGGAAAAACAACCACCTCAGGCATCCAGTAGTCAATTCTGAAAATTATTATTAATAGATCTCTAATTGAAGCCAAAAACCTTTCTTGTTCAGTAAAAGCTCCAAGTTCAGCCATGGAAGCTTTGTCCATCTCTGTGGTTCAGACATGTCTGGGAACGATTGACAGTCCTGAAGGAGAAGTTCCGCTGGACTCAGGAGCTTCCTTGCTGGGAGCTCACACAGGGAAAGAGAGAGCCAAGTGTGACAAGCTTGACTCCATAACATTTCCAGTCTCACTGGGAGGAGCAAGCAAGTCTGAATAAAGGTTTAGAACATTACTGAGCTCTGTCTCAGACCCAAGGAGCTTAGGCCTGGGGAGAGAGAAGGCTGTTGCTAATAATCATGCACACCCTGTGATTTAATCTTAACAGATTTCTTTCTTCAAATTTCTGTCCCTCTTTGCCTGGAAACACTGTATTGCCCTGATATGCGAAGGTTCAGGGCATGCGTACAAAAGGTGGCATGAGAGGAGTGGCAGAAGTGCCCAGCAAGGGAGTTTGGTTTCCAAAGGCCAAGTTCTATCCAGGAGCTGGGACACAAAGCAATACAAGACAAGTGCCAGGCAGCTGCTGGGATTCGTTGATGAGTAGATGAGACACCCCCCTGGACGCCCAGGATTTCTGGGACTCTTCAGGGGGATGAAGTCCTGCATCAGAAGGTGGTAACACAAGAAACAAAAACAGGTTACACTTCATAGTTCTGTCAACATTCAATACTCTTAATTCACTCGCCAAGATATAATATCTTGTTACTTTAAGACTTTCTCGTTGAGAATCAAGTAAACTTTTCTATAATCTGGAGAAAGGGTTGGGAGAGAAGTAATCACTTCCTTTGAGAGTACCTGTATCATTTACATCCTCTATTTATTTTTACAAAATATCAAGTCCACATAGGAACATTTTCATATTGGTTTAATATTTAAAACAAAAAGAAATAAAGCATGATGTGTATCTAACCCATTAAAATTCACCATCATAAATCAATTTAAAATTATAAACAGGTTTAAAAAAGGCAGAAGTCATTTAATTTCCTGGGCATTATAATACCTATTGGACTGAATAAAATGTTCTTTTTGTGCCTTCAACATTTGTAATGCAGGTATAATTTAATCACGTTTTGCCATCTGATAAAAGAATGGGAACATCAAAATATAAACCATTTGTATATGGCCTTCCAGCACATTCCAAGAGAAAACAATACCAGTTAATGCTATATGGCACTTAATATGTATCAGGCATTCTTCTGAATACTTCCCAGACATCCACCCCTTTAATCCTCATAACAACACTACGATCTAACAACAGATGGGGTTGTTTGAGAATAAAACAAGTGCCGGACTTCCTGGATAGTCGATTTCAACTTTCTCAATTTTTAGACACGGATGCTTGAGTGTGGACTTAAATACCACTGGCCACATTACAGCCTCCTTTTGATTAGTAACTTGTGGCTTGGCCTTTAGATTACACCCTGCAGCTGCACGGGCAATCCTTACACAACCAATCCAAATAGTAAATTCTAACAGTATATCAAATGCATAAACTTGAAGAAAAAATCAAATTTTGGATTTCCAGTACGCTGTAACTGTCCTGCTCTCAACAGCCAACGAGTGTCTCACTATTTCTAGTAAATATGATTGATATCTCCTCTTACCAGAAAATAGGTGATAATAGGTGTTTTTAGATGATAATTTTTGAAATCACAAATGAAATAAGGATTCTTGCACATCATTTTCTAGCTACTTAAAACAAATATTCATTCTGAAAAGTTGAGAATGTTCTTTGAATTTTATTTTTATTTCAACTGTGGGAATTATTTTCCTTCCTATTATTTTACAAAGTTACTATAACTTTGTTAATAAAGTTGATAATTGTTAATAAAAGTGGTTAAGTTCAAATGTGTACTTGGTCGCACAAACTAGATGTTAAACACGAAGGCAGAGAAATACAGAGAAAAAAGAGTGAAGGAGTAGAGGACGCAGAAACAGAGTTGGGATATTTTAGATTACTCATTACTGCAGTTGCTCTTTTAGTAAAATTCTTGTCCATTCTAGGCAGTTTCTTCTAACTAAGGGAAATTAGGAGTAAATAAATGTTCATGGAGATATACACACATACCTTTCTTGATTATTTTGTTCCCACAGACTTTTCTTTCACTTACTTTTGTCACTTCTATTATCTGAATTGTCAGTAGTTCCTCCCTCCATCATTAAATTTTTTATCTGGTTGAAATCTTAACTTAAATATTGAAATCCTTTAGAACAGATTATACATTACAAAATGGTATACTCAGGGCCGGCCCAGTGGTGAAGTGGTTAAATTTGGTGCTCTCCACTTCGGGAGCGTGGGGTTCGAGGCTTCAGATCCCAGATGCAGATCTACACACTGTTCATCAAGCCACACTGTGGCACTGACCCACACACAAAACAGAGGAAGATTGGCACAGATGTTAGCTCAAGGCCAATCTTCCTCACTAAAAGAAATAAAAAATAAAAATAAATAAGAAAGGTATTGGCTCAGTGGCGTAGTGGTGAAGTTCACGTGCTCTGCTCTGGTGGCCTGGGGTTCGTCGGTTCAGATCGTGGGTGCGGACCTAGCTCTGCTCGTCAAAGCACACAGTGGTGGCATCCCATGTGAAAAACAGGAAGATTGGCACAGATGTTAGCTCAGGGCCAATCTACTCACAAAAAAATAAATTAAAAAAGATAATAAATAAGTATGTTCTACAGTTAGGTGTTGGAAAGAATTGAAGCAGAATTTCAGTATAGATTAATTTTCACATGTACTTTGGCTTCCTTTTAAACCCAAAGATCCTGATGTTCACACTGAAAGTGCCAGTAGGGGCTGCCTAGTTCATCCTTTCATTGAATACAAAGTTCCACCCTTGAATTTATTCATAAGTGTATATGTACTAGAGAAACAACAATCAAAAAATGAGGCAAACATCTTTTGAATTTATGTTGAATCTGGAAAAATTTGTGTTATACGAATTTTAACGAGACACATTATATATTCTTTTAAAAGTTCCTGAATAAATTGGCTTGCTACACGTTTTCTTCTCCTCTATCCTTCTAGTATAATCCCCAAGGCATTCACAATGCCCATCACAATATCCTGTCAGAAAGCGATACTTCTGAAGCTTCCTGTGACAGCGCCTTACTTTTTTCTTACTGCATTATTGGTGAGGTGTTCCTGGTCCAGGACTTTGACAGAACAAGGCTTCCTTCACACACACTTTTTATCCCTATCCTATAAAAGCCTATTTTGAGAAGAATTGAAAGCTCACTGGATAACACAGGCAACAACAAATGGTTTGCTTCTGACAGGAGTATTGCAGGCACTATGCTGACTTCAAAGGAGGATTTGAGGTGACAGCAAGGATGCTGAACTAACTTTTGCATAACTAGGATTTACAGGGATGACTGAAATATGAAGGCAGAATATTTCATTTTAATTACACATCTACACTTTGTTGTTGTTAGTGCCATGGAGTCGATTCTCACTCCCAGTGCCCCTGTGCACAGCAGATCGGAACCCTGCCTGGTCTTTCTGCACCATCCTCTCACCTGCCGGCACTCTATCAGACAATGCTCTGCTGCTATTCATAGGGTTTTCATGGCCAATTTTTTTGGAAGTGGGTGGCCAGGTCCTTCTTCCTTGTCTGTCTAGTCTGGAAGCTCTGCTGAAACCTGTCCAGCATGGGTGACCCTGCTGGTACCTGAAATACCAGTGGCAGAGCTTTCAGCATCACAGCAACACGCAGCTGCCACAGTGTGACAATTGACAGCCAGTCGGTATGGTTCCCTGACCAGGAAATGAATTGGAGCCATGGCAGCTGAATCCTAACTACTAGACCACCAGGGATGGCTCCATCTCCACTGCCTCTTTACATATACCAAACATTCTTATATGAAAAAATGCGGAAAGTTTTGAGAGCTAAGAAAAAGAGGGCCAGCTTGTTGAACACAATAAAGGCCAACCCATCAAGGGCCATGAGTTTATGGCTATTAAAATTAAATTAAATTAAATTTAAAACTCAATCACACTAATTTCAAGAGCTCAATAGCTACATGTGGCTAGAAGCTGTGGTATTGGACAATATAGAGAATACTTCCATCATCATGGAAAGTTCCATGGGACAGCCCTGATATAGAACAAGTAACTACTATGAAATGGAAATTTTCCAAATTTTGTGCAGCATTCTTGCATATGTATGCACTTATTTATGATGTGATCTAAATGATCATAGGGAGAGTCAGTGATATTTAGTAACTGATTTCTACACAATGAAAAATATTTTTTAAAATATCGCATATTAATAAAATGTTAGTAAGATCTGAGGGAGGAAGCACGTATAATTTTGAAACATTAATATCCTAAACTTTTATGTTGTATTTCCCAATACTTCCAAATATAGTATACCTTTGTTTGATGGATAATAAAAAACAAATCTTTAAAATGTGATTCTCCTTCAGAAACCCCAGTCCCCAAGCACTTTTTAGAAGAGAAACTTATGTCTGAGTCTTATACTAGAAAAAAGTCTCTGAGAACTCCTCTAAATTTTAATATGCAATGTTATAAAAAGTTTAAACATATAATATGTTGAATACAAGCAAGTAATACTGTCTGGTGATTTAGTCTTATTTGCATTTGCAATTTTACAGCTAATGTGCAATCTCATTTTCAGATACCTTTAGTTATGCTTGCTGTTTTATACCATATAAGATCTACATAAAAGGGACTGGACTGTGATCATGTGGATGGTTTAACACATATTACAATGGTTTATTACCATAGCACGGCTTCAGAGTGACTCCATTTCTCAAAGGTGATAGGGCTGTCTTTGAGTTACACTAGCAATTCTAAATGAGGCAATAAAAAGCACTATCAAGCACTCCTGTTTATTCCATACATAGTATAGTGGTCCTCCAGCCTTCTTTTTAAAAAAGATTTTTGCCTTGCGTATATTTTTATCTCTTTTCCTTGATATGTATGGCTAGAATGAGAAAAGTATCAAGTTTTCTCTGAATTATTTTATTATGACAGCAAAAATGAAAAGGAGGGAAATAACCATCAGTTAAACAGGATCAAGTGCACACAGATAAGGCATTTTCCAATTTTGACCTAAAGCTTCAGAAAGCTCAATAGACTCAGCCTACTATACTAGGAAAGCAAGAATAAAACAGTAAAACAGGAGTCACTGAAATCCGCATCAGCCATGTAACAGAGTATTAGAGATATTTAACACCATGTAAAAGAAAATTAGCCATATTTAGTACTGCGAAACATCTACTATCAGACAAGTCTCATCTGCCACATTATATTTGCAAAGGCAGGAGAAAGCAATCTGATTTTCTCTACAGTAATTCTAATTTATTTAGCGTGAATCTCAGTCTCTAACTTGCCAAAATACAACCATTAAGTATCTTCTTAATTATATCATGGTCTGATTTTTGAAGAACCTGCCAATCAGACTAATTTCTGTATAAGAAGATAAGTATCATTATTTTTCCTAGAAAGAATAAAATAACAGAATTAAGGATTCTTTGGGAGAAAGGAAAAGCTCTTTCAATTTTAGAGCTTGACTGATGTTGATGAAAAACTCTCCCCTCCTCACCAGGCTGGAAAATGCACGTATGGAAGAAAAAGGCGTTTCTTGGTTCTTTTCCAATCTTCCTCCCAATCTGATCCCACACAACTGAATATTGGCACCATGGAAAGAATCATGTGCCTAAGAACCTTGAGTTTCAAGAGAAAAATTCCTTGCTTTCAGAATATCAAGAACCACCATTGTAACACATGCTGTAAATTTATCTCTGGTAAAGTTAAATTAAAAAAATAAATGGTAACATACAATGGAAGAAGATGCAGTGTATGAACAGGAAAAAATATAAACAGTCTGCACTGACATCAAGTCAATGGTGTCCAGAGGAGAGTTTCTATATAAATTTTAATTTTATCTGAAAATTATAACCTTAGTTTCAGATTGCATTAATAATTCTATAGGTAACATTTTCATAGATGATTTTAACAGCATAGAATACACAATCAAATGATAGTCTTAAAGTATGTCATAGTTTAGACAGAGCATGTTGAATTAAAAGGTTTTATCCAGAAAGTGCCCTTGGATTTCCATATGAGAAATGCATTCACTGAATGTATCTTGATGCATTCATTTCTGTTTTTTTCCTTAAAGTGGAAAACCACAACTTTCTCTTCAGAAGGACTCTGTATATATATCTGTTTTAAAGTGAGCACTATATTCATGGTAAGTAATTAAGCAAACTGTGAGAAGAAAGAATATTTTCCAGAAAGACAGAAACCAGTAGCATTTCACATTAAATAAAACTAGGCTGGGAAAAAAAATTCCTAACCAAATGGCAAGGATTTTCTATACCTTTAATTCATACTACTAGGGAAATGTCTGATATTTACCTAGATATGCTACTAGGTAAAGGTAATGTAACAAGTTGCTACCTAATAATTTATTCTGGTTTAATTATATTCATAGATATTAAATATATATTTGTATCTTATATAAAAATCATTTTATTGACTATAGAAAAGTGAACCCACTGGATTTGATCCTGTCTCCTCTGCAGACTCCACTATTACTTTATGATATTTATTAATAAAGTAAAAGTAAATTTTTCAGGGAAGAAAAGCTAGCCTGGGTATTAAAATGGGACTGCTAGCTAGTTCTCCTCTCATTATTATGGCATGGCTATTTGAGAGCATTTCTAATTTCTCCTAAGTTATTGAAGTAATACATTTTTATAGGATTATCATCCATGCTTCCACAGGTTTCAACGATTTGATTCCTCAATATTTAGTGAGCATTTGCATCAGTAGCTTTTAAGAGTTAAAATGAGTTTTCTTCTTTTAAGCATGTGCATTTTAAAGTTCTCTTTGCTCCATCCCCCAAAGAGAGAAAGAGAAATAAGGAGTGTAAAAATAGGTATTGAGTTAGCAGTTTTAATAGCATTGTGATTTCAAGACCACCACCATGAATTAAGTGTATCAACTTTCCCTTTCTCTCTCTTGCTCTTTCAAGTTATTTAGAAATCAGGAGAAAGTTAGGTTAAGGCACCTGTGGAAAAAAAATGATAATTTGGGGAATACACATTTGATATGCATCAGAGAAGTATGTCTCCATTTTTTAATGTGATAATCAAGGCATTAGCATAAAAATTATTAAATATTCATTTTCGTTTGGTGTTATTCATGTTGGTTGTCTTCTTTAGAATTATCAGATGTGACCAGTTTTACCTGGGACATCTTCATCAATATGAAGGTAGGTAGTAAAATTTTATTTTAAAAAGTGCAAGAGTAACAGCAGGAACTTTCCTCTCCCCTTGCTTATTGTTTAAATGTAAAATGCTGGTTAGCCTGCAAAGCCTTGCACACACCAGAACTTTTGCAGTTGTAAAGTTATAAAATCAAGAATGGTTAAAGCCTATGATGGGGAACATTTTCAAAGAAAGAGAATAAAAGCTCTCATTAATTTAGAATGTTCTCTGATTCTTCATATTTTGTGTTTTTTTATTCATTTACTCATCAATCTATTTTTCTCATCACTTTTCACCCGGGAATTGAAGAAAATGCAGACAAAGCACCTGATAAATATATTCTGCCAAGGTTTTCCTGCTAAGGAGTTAGAAAATTCCTCTAAACTGTACTTAACCCTGCAGAAGGTTTATAAGACAAAAATCACCAAAGTGCTTGGAACTTCTCAACAGAAAGGTAATCAATACAAAGCATTATTATAGTGGGTTCTGACATCGGCATTTAGAATCTTTTCTCTTGAGGGAAACTGCTCAACATAAAGAAGTGAATGAACTCTTGGGGTTCAATTTCCTAGGATTCTGAATCATTCAGGCTGGACCTTATCTCAAGTGAGATATTTTTTAAATGGAGGTAGATCTTTGTCCCAAGCAATCTGACAAGTCATTATGATGATTTTTAACACATATTGATAACTAGTTTAAAAATATATTGAGTTTCTATATCACTTGAAAGTGCTTTGCTTCTAGAATCAATATCTTAAGCCATTTTTTCCCTTTCACCATTTCTGTCTTATCTAATGACACTTCTGGCTCTTATTATATCCCTTTTCCAGGCCATGACTTTTGTTTTTGTCTGATTTCACTTATAACTCAATTCAGTCTTGATATCAATGATCAGTCACTTCAAATACTACTCATCCTTCAAAGTCTGACTCACATACTTCAACTTCAAGGAATGCTTCCTTTAGTGTTTCATCTTTCTTCAGCTCCCATGCTACTCCATGGCACTATTCTATCATTGATCATATGCTATTTGTTTTGTGGTTGTTTCCAAAATTATCGCAATTCTATACTGGACTGCAATCATGTTGAAGTTGCCATGATAAACCCACTGTGGATCCCACATCACTTATGTGATGGAGATTTTTTCACTTCCTAGGAAGCATTGATGTTAAAAGTCAAGAAAGCTTAACACACTTGGCTCATCTCCCAGGCTATAACCTCAACTGAATTCCTACAGAATATACAATTGGATTTTGCTTTCTTAGCTTTTGCATCTCAAGTTTTTTCACTGAGATGTCTGACACTGTCCTCAATAACCAAAACTGAGCCTGCCTTTCCTCTTGTCTAGGTTGAATATGTGGAGGAAGGTGTACTTCCTCCATCTTGTTGGGATATTTAAGAGTGGTCCTATGTCACAAGAACAAAGGAGGTCAGTAGCGATGGTGGTATGGTATGTCTATGCGTGGAATAGCTGGAAACAATTTCCTGAAATTTTCCACTGTCCGAGAGTAATGAGAGACGGCATCTGATTAGACATTTTATTTTTCCATGAAATCTGTTGCTCAGAATGCCCTTTTGATCCTCCTTTTTTACTGATGAAAATTTATTTGATGCTTTAAGACAGAGCTTAACTGGTTTCACTTTCGTTAAACCATTGCTGACCAATCTCCCCTACCAATCACTTTCTCTTTAAATCTCTTAAAATACCTAACTCAAATATGCAGAATTTTTCACATTTTTAAATATTTTCTGTTTATTTTTAAATTACCTGCTTCGTAAGTTCTATGACAGTGAAACAGTGTGCACTGTTTTAATATTTAAAACCATATAGAAAAACTTAAAAGCATGGTAGATCATTGAAAAACTTTTAATGAATGAATGTTCATAGTATATTATGACATGATAGTCATTTAGGAGAGATAAATCAAAAACTTACATATATTCTCTTGATTCCATTAGTTTAATATACATAACATTGACAAATTATAATGTCTATGAGTCTGATTGGGTTTACTATAATCAAATTAATGAGCAACAAGTGGCAATTGGTAAACAAGAAATAAAATCCTAGTAATGAACTAAAAAATAGAGGAGTTAAGCTATTTATTTGATGGTAGTCACAGAGCTAGTTGGAGGCAGAGCCAACATTTAGAAGCCAGGTTATCTGACTCTCCAGCTGTGGCCCATCACAGCAGACAGCATTTGCTGTATTGGAAATAGATGCACACAAGTGTTCTGTCCACTCATGCTTATCTAAATACTATATCAGAATTACTTACAGATCAATTAACCAGTGGTCAAAATTTATCTCTTGTCACATTATTTCAGATTTAAAAAATAATTTACAACTCCAATTTCAGCAATATTGAAAAATTAAATACCTGAAAACTCTCTCTCTACAAATATTGGATAGAATATTACTCAACCTCGTATTGAATATGTAACTGAGCTCACAAGAAAGTAAGGGACATTTCTTGGAGGTGTAAATAAGAGGCAACTGAAGACCAGAGCATTAAGTACATGAGGTTATCAGGAGGTTGCTCTGAAGGGCTTGCTGACCTCAGTAATCTAGGGAAGTGCTTCTTAAGTGGGGGCAATGTTGCCCCTAAGGGGACATTTGGAAATGGATGAAGACATTTTGGTTGTCACAACTTGGAGTGGGTGTGCATACCAGCATCTATCGGCCAGAGGGTAGCATTGCTACTAAATTTCCTGTAACACACAGAGTACAAGTCCTCCACTCCTGCCACCACCACTACCAGTAAACAATCATCCATCCCCAAATGTCAGCAGTGTTGAAGTGGGGAAATCCTGTTCTAGAAGCTTAGATATTAATTCCTAGTTGAAGATAAGTGAGATAGTCTTGGGCTAAGGAAACATAGCGAATTAGAACTGAAATACCTTACATCACAAGATGAGGACTTTTTCAGGGCTAACTCTTAAGTGAAATGAAGAACTAGAAGCAAGTCTGATATTCAGGCAAAAGGAAGTTTGTGTGTTTTGGCCTGGGCTGGAAAATTTGTAGCCATCATATGCCCTCAGGCCACGTCTGCATTTCAGGCATCCTCTGTTATTAGATCATGAGTAACAGCCAGCCATAAAATTTACACCATTGTAGTAAAATACTTGGGATTCCAGCAGAAGCAAGTACAAAGAACAGTGGAGAAAAATAGTTTCAACACAGCCACACATATATAAAGGCACACTAAAGAAAAACTCATAATCTAAATCATAAAATACACCATGACCAGAGTTCACAGATATTACAACAGAAGGATTCAATCCTTGAGCACTTCAGATAACAGATTTTTTTTCCTGGACATTGTTTCTCAAATAGATATGTTCAAAATATTTAAAGATATAAACTAGGATTTAAGAACAAGAGATAAAAATTAACCTGGAGAAAAATGGCTCGGGTGATATTCAAAGAGGAAACGGCTGAAATTTATTCAGTACTGATAAAATACACGAATCCTTAGATTTAAATACTATGCTAGTCCTGAGAAAGACAAACACAGATGATCACATATCAAGGACATGGTAGCGAAATTGCAGAGGACCAAAAATAGATAGAGAGTCTTAAAATCAACTGGAGAATTAAAGGCAATTGCCTAGCAAAAACCAACAATTATGCCAACTGCGAGTTTCTCAAGCACAATACTAGAAAGTAGAAGACAATGCAATATCTTGAAAACGCAACAAGAAAGTAACTGGCAATCCGGATTCTATATCTTGGGAACCTAAAGACATTTTCAAAGGAAATTTGAAAAAACTTTCCAAAAGTTCCCTGCTGAATGAACCACAAGAGCTTGGTTTTCAACTCTGGTTGCTCATTAACAGCACTTGAGGGATGTTTACATTTCTCAACATCGAGCTACAGCTCAGCTTTATTAAACTGGGAGCTCTGTGGGTGGAACTGCGTCACCAGTTCTTTTAAAGTTCTTTAGATGATTCCAATACGCAGCTTTGTTGAGGACCACCAGTGAACAAGTCTTGTAGCAAAAAAGCAATTAAAAGTAAAAGGAAGGTAGAAATAAACAAGAAATTGGCAAGTGAGTAATTATTGAATACATAATAATAATACCAATAACTATATTTATGTTACTTATGTCTTTATATATGCATATGTATGTACATGTATATATAACTATAACATATATATTTGTTTCAAAGTAAATATAAAACGATAATAAAGGCTTGCCATTTATAGACCATGTTTTCTAACTATAATATAGTAATTCAATTCAAAGTCTAAAAATTAGCCTAAAATACACATATTTGAGAATTTCAGGAGGAAATCTAAATATTCATGGATCAAGAAAATTATGAGAAAAAGATAAAACATCCAAATTACAATGATAATGGAAATACTATTTATCAAAAAGTTGTGGAATGCACTTAGGTATTTAAAGAGAAATTAAGAATTTTACAAGCTTTTACTTGAGAAGAAATAAAATAGAAAATTACTGATAAAAATTTCTATCCAAGGTGTTTTGAAAAATAAAACAGTAAGTATATCCAATGAGATTAGGAAAAGGAAAATAACTAAGAAGGAACATAATTACAAAAATTAAAAATAAACAATAGAGAGGGCATATAAAATTAACTGTAGGTTCTTTGAAAAGATTAGGAGAATGCTGAGAAAATATCAACAGGTTCTAATAGAACTGAAAAACAGTAAATGTACAATAAAATGTATAATTGTATAGAATGTTGGGGATGAGACAATTAGTTCTTTGTAACAAAAAAAATAAGGTATTTCCTGAAACCATATATAAAAAGAAATTTTAGTTGTGAAAAAAACTGTAAAATTTTAGTTGAAAGTATAGGAGAAAAAAATGGTAAATTTTCATACATCGAAATAGAATCTTCAATTCAAAAAAGACAAAGGGAACAAAGCAAAAAGACAAATCTACCCAAAGGAAATAAGAGGATATAAAGAAATCTACAAATCTATAAGCAAAAGACAAGCAAAATATGAGAAAGTAAGCAAAGCTTATAAATAGGAACATTGAGGAGGAAATCTAAATGGCCAATATAACATTAAAATATGCTTCATTTCAGTAGCAGTCAGGAAAATGCAATTAAGCCATAGTCAGATATTGTGTCTCACTCATCGAATTTGCAAAGATGAATTATTGTCACAATACTAAATTTTAACAAGAATCTGAACAATAGAAACTTCCATACGTTGCTGATGGGAATATAAACTGTCAAATTTGGAAAGATTTTGACAATACTGAATACAATAGAACATAGTATCATCTCAACTTGGTAATTCCATACTAATATGGAATTTATACATATATGAACTCTCAGACACCCACCCAGAATAAATGTATGATAAAGTTCCTTGTAGCACTGTGTTTTGTAGAGAAAAACTAGAAGAAAACTTAAGTATGTAATAATAGAAGAATGAATAAATTCTGGTACATGCTGTTAATACAGTAGTATAAAATAGAGAAAATAAATTAAAGCTGTATGTATAAACATGGAGAGATCTCAAAGCAAAAATTGAGTAAAAGAAGTAACATGAAGAAAGATACATACAGCTAAACGAACCAAGACATCATTTATAAAATATTTGATTACACCAAAACAATATATATGCACATTATCTATATATCCATTATTAATTAAATATATATATAACAGAAATATGGTACGGCACATCACAACCAAACTTGAGATGGTCATTATTTCTCAGAGCTTAGGAGGAGAAGGGAATCGTAGGGAGCAGGCTGTAGGAATCTTCAACTGTGTCTTTCATGATTTATTACTTCCAAAACTTTTAGAAATGATAAAATGATGGCAAATATTAATATTGACAGAGCCGGCTGGTAATATATGAATAGTCATTTTTTCTGTGCGTTTTTATAGGCTCTCAATACTTCCCAATATTTAAAAAAAAGAGAAAATCATTGCTCTTTTTAAAATGTACCTATGATGAAAATTATGTGTAAGTGAATTAATTTTGGAGGAGCAGCACCAATATAAACATAGTTGTTCAAATTGACTTCACAAGCTGGCAGGTTGAAAACCCTCTTCCTAAAACCGACGTCAACTGATTTATTTGCAGAAATCACTGGTGCGTCGTGTAGGCAGCCACCTCTTTGCCCCAGTCCGCACCGTGAGCACCGCAGGAGACCAGCCACTGCACCGCTTCCCTCCACGTTAGGTCTGCAGAGCCTGAAGCGTTCATGGGTGAAATGGACACATCCACAGGCTCTCCTTGGCACGGTTTAATGTTTCATTTGCTGCCAAAAAGTATTACACTTTCATTCCACTTACATTCTTCTTCTATTTGCGCATGACTGAAAAAATCTATTAAATGTCACAAAAGATCACTGAAAAGAAACGAATATTGCTCAACGTAAAATTTATTTTACCATAATTCACCGACATTTTTTCTCCTATTTTATTATGATTGAAATCGAGGTCACAGTACAGTTCAGTTCACACTTTGCAATGCCAAATTTTTATAGATAGCAAAATACTCAACCTTCTCTCCATGGATTAATTTCACATGTAAAGCTCTACATGTCAGTGCAAATGAAGCCCTCAAGCGTCCCATTCAGTATATTAATAATTTTTTATTGCATTATTTTATTCTCAAGCTGGTTTTTCCTGTGATTTTTTTAATGTACGACACGAGTTTCTTAGAATAAACTGGACAATTATCCTTGCTGTCTCAGTTAACTCGGTGGGATTCCTCATGGGGAATTCTAAGCAGAATTATTTAAATCCTCTTTGAGGTGACTGAGCTGTTGTGGGCTCACATCAATGACTGGGGCGTGTCACTTGTCTCTTGTGTCCCCTTCTCTACCATTCTCATATTCTTCTAAACTTCTTAGCACTCTACTATTTGCTAGAGGAAGCAGCCACCAATGTCAGCCTGAATATGTAACCTATATACAAAATTAGATGATGGTCCCTAAAATCATTCAGATGACATTGAACCCTGGGAATTTTGTTTTGGTTTTGTACAATCATGATTGTTTTATAGTATAGGATTAAAAGTGAGTCTACTACACAGGACTTCTATGAAGCCTCAACAAAATAATCTACGTAGGGTAGTTAGCTCGGGGTTTGGCACATGATTTCTATACAATAAACGTTATCTTTAGAAGGAGCTGTGACGGTAGTGGTATTCACTGTGGTAGTATTAGTGGCAGCGGTGGTGGTGGAAGGAATATTTGCTATTGTTTTAATAGTATGAGATGCCAATAACGAATATGAAAAATTGTGAAACTAACATCCCCACAGGAAACAAAGATTTTTGATGTTGTTCTACTTTCCAAATTTGAAATTATTCTAAGAATTCTCTTTCAGATATTCTGTTTCAAGATGGATAGCCATAAATAAAGGAAGGTTATCCTTATTAAAGAAATAATAAAGCTTAGTTCTGTCACCATAGCATTTTAGTTGTAAGCACAAGTAGACTTGCATATCACCCCAATGATTACTAAATATGTTTTCCCATCACCTAACTAAAGAAACCACTAAAAAAGTTCCTGAGTAATTAAGAATTTTTATTATTATGTAAGTTTAATTACTGAAAAAAATCTATCCTACATGGTAGTAACCTACTGGTGGATTACTATATATAAAATTATTGTACATGTCTTTATCTTACATATATCCAGATTTAATTATTTCAGTGTTATTTCATGAAAAAAAGAAATGAGAAATAAATTCATTTAATAATAAACTGTAATTTCAATACAGAAAATTATCCTGTCAAATATAACTATTGACAAAGAAACCTCTCTCTTTAGAAGCTAAAACCGCATATGTAATAGTTTGACACATTTTACTTCGCTTGTTCAGTTTATTTCCCAGGAAGCTAAAACATCTCTCATATTTCACTGCCTTTTAAATTAAATAATAAAACGTTAATTTGTATTATATGATTTTATGTAAAGAGTTTTTTCACCCCACAAAGGATTTGGCATTGATGTGAACGGTCACTCAAAAAGATCCTTCAAAGAACCACACCACACAAAAGAAATATTTTTCAGGCTTTTGATAGGATTTCAAGATGAAATTATTTGCATTCCCATTAGGGCATCTTCTTTAAAATGCATAGATCAGTGTCTCAGATTGTTCAAAGGCCATCAGAAGATCTTCTTTTGTGTAATGTGTCTGGAGAAGGCCCAGGAAAAGGCAGTTCTGAGGGTAAGAGGTTGTTCCATAATGTCAGATGAATCTCTGGAGTCTTGCTCCCTGTCATATTATTTTCTGCTAATGTTGACACAAGTAAAATGAATCTTCTCTTCCCATTCATCTATACAGTATTATCAAAAGGGACAGCTGATAACTGTATCAATATGATAATTTGTTTGTAAATTGTAACTCGGGGTGAGGGTACATTTCCCTAAATTTCCACAAAGTAAAGATTAGGAAAAGTGTATTTTGCTTTGTAAAAAAACATCAAGTCTTTCTGTTGAAAATTGAAACTACCAACTTGGTGAGTTTAAAAACAGCATGACACATCAAGGATTGAATTTGAATTTTACCTTATATGTCTGATATTAAATTCAGAGCTGGACTTACAAATAAGTGACAAATACATTCACAAGATATTATTACAAGCATAGATACATTAGTCTATGTTTTCATAAGAGGTCATCTTGAGTTTATGGCTATAGCTTGAGATTTAAGGACAATTCACAAGTAATTAATCACCAGAGAATAAGAAATAAAATAGGCATCACAAATAAATGTTACTAAAAGTTTTCACAAATTACAAAATAAAACACTTAAAATGACTATACTTTTGAAGGACGGAAGTATTTCATCAGTCGAAAATCACGTCTCATGGCATCATGCAAATTTGAAAGTGGAAGCAAATAAGATGAGCATCTATTCCAATGCTGTCATTTTACATAAGAGAACATTGAATGTCCGAGAGAATAAGTCACTTCCTCTTTCAATATTAAATAAAATAATTTTTTTTAGTTTTATTCATAATACAGCCATAATGAAAAGTAGAAATTGCATTTCTTATGTTTGAGGATATATGTTAAAATTTGTATTGAAAATCAACTCTAACTGTTCCATCTATTCAACTTCCTTTTAAAAGATGCATATAAAAATAAAAATTCTAACCTTTACACACTTGGAGACCATCTTTCTAATTTCATAAGCTCATTAACATATGAATTCCATTCTGTCTAGCTCTTCCTTTTATAACAGTATTTTTTCTACCATTGCTCAGACAGGGCACATTTTCTTTCAGCCTTTCTATTATCATTTTGATTTAAATCCTTTGCTTTCTTGGATTGACTGGTTCTGATAAACTATTCCTATTTCCTCTGCTCCTGTTTGGCTCTGATGATCCACAGTCATTTTGTAGCCTTTGCTGCATCACCACCTCTTAGGGCGGTGTAATGAAGTATGCAGTGCCTTCATTTTTCCCCCGTTATGATTCAGTCCTAAAGTATAACGTGAGCAGCGAGACTGTTATTTTGTTAGTTAGGAAACACACGGACATTACGTTAATAGCACACTGCTTTATAAACTGCCAAATATCACAGGAAAATTTGAGGTTAACTGTCCTTCTACATAATTAGTTCCTCCCTGTCCTTTAATAACAAACCAATTACTTAAAAATATGAATAAGTATGCTTAGACATTTCACCACCAGATGATATAAAGTGAACCCCAGGACATCACTGAATATTCAAAACCAAAAATATAATTGACATAAGTTTATCTAGTTTATCACACTATCTTAATCACAAATGCTATACATTAAAACTTGCTCAATCCTACCCTCATCTTTTCTGATAGCATCAACAGAGATCTGGCTGCTATAAGTAGCAGACCACTGTTAAGTATAAATACTGTTCTAACTGAACACTTTTCTGACACAAGGGAATATGAAAAACCGACATCTATCTTCAAAAAGGAAGTTACAAAGCATTTACTGCTCTGACATGGAAGACCAGCAAAGTTTTTAGCCTGTGAAATGCATATTGGAGTATAAAAATCAATCAATCAATTTTTGGATCTCTGATGAAATGTTCAATTGAGTTCTGGACAACATTAAAGAGAGATACATCCCTTAATACCTCATTTATCTTAAGATCACTTATCTTGCAACATCGCCTATCCAGAACACATTTGAGAACAAAGAAGAAAATAGATAACACTTGAGTGGTTAATATGTACCACAATTTTAAATATATGTGAAATATAACTTCACAAGAATCATTTGAGATAAACATAATGGTAGAAAATTAATCACAGGAATTAAATAACTTGTCCAGGAATAAAACAACAAATTGCATAGTTTAGACTCAAATCTAGGTATTTGGACTCTAAAATCTATACTTAACCTATATACCTAACCTATAACCAATACTTAACTCCTATAATGTAAGGGAAAAAAAAAACCTTCAAGCACATATACATACATGCATATATAAAGTAAATGCTAAGAAATCAGAATAAAAGTTATAAATTCCTTGTACTAAAATGTTTGACTTTGCCACACAGGAGCTCAAATTCTACTTAACTTTATTAGCTTACCCCTGCCACTCTCCCTATTAACAATATATACTCTGCAATACAGCCAAGTTTAACTTGCGATTTCTCAAATGTAACATAAAACTGCTCCAAACTATTGCACAGGTTATTTTTCACCTTTGCCAAGACTTAGGGTGAAAAAGCTAATATGCCCACTGATTTAAAAACATACATCAGGGCCGGCCAGCGGCGTAGTGGTTAAGTTCACGTGCTCTGCTTCTGCAGCCCAGGGTTCGCCAGTTCAGGACCTAGCACCGCTCATCAAGCCACACTGTGGCAGGCCTCCCACATACAAAATGGAAGAAGATGGTCACAGATGCTAGCTCAGGGCCAATCTTCCTCAGCAAAAAGAGGATTGGCAGCAGATGTTGGTTAAGGGCTAATCTTCCTCCCCCCCCCAAAAAATATATGTATACATCAAAAACAATCCATGTAGAGTTGTAATTCTAAGGGGTTGGCAAGGAGAAATGAGAGGTAAGGGGTGGCAAAAGGCAGTCTGAATCACCTGGGATGCTTTTTCAAATTTAACATGCAGAGTCCATCCCTCTTTCTCTCTTGCCCCACCGTGATCTAATACTATGCACTCACTTTTAACATTGTGTCTCAGAGATTCTTAGAGTCCCTGTTATGGACTGAGTGTTGGCGGCCCAACAAAATTCATATATTGAAACCCTGACTCAGTGTGATGGTATTTGGAGGTGGGGCCTGTGGGAGGTGATTAGGTTTAGATGAAGTCATCAGGGCGGGGTCCCCATGGTGCCCTTATAAAAAGAGGAAAAGACAGACAAGAGATCTCACCCTCTCTCCATGTGCATGCAGGCACCAAAGAAAGGCTACGTAAGGACCTAAGGAAAAAACATCTCCTTATGCCTGTCTGCAAACCTGGAAAAGGGATCTCACCAGTCTCCTTGAACTTGTACTTTCCAGCATCCAAAACTATGGGAAATAAACGTTTGTTGTTTAAGCCACTTAGTCTGTGGTATTTTGGCATACCAACTCAAGACAGTCCTCCACTTCACTCTCAATTCGTAAATTTTTAAAAGTCAATAAAAACTGTTCTTTTCTAAAATATAACTGTGGTTAGTGTTTGTTTTCAGTTTCAGACAAATTCTAGATGTTCTCCAGATTAGCAGTTAGCCGCTCTCTCCCCAAAACCACAGAATCCTGTTAGCAGGCACCCCATTTGCTTTTATTCAGCTATCAGTGGGGTTCAGAGTTGACATTTGGTTTCGACAAAAGTAGCCAGACCCACTTGATAAAAATTTAGCAGCCAAGAAAGACAGATCCATGCTATGGGTCATTTATTGATAACCTTGGGTAATCCTTGATTTCTCTCTTCCAAACCCTACATCAATCCATAAGAAAATTTGGTAGATTTCATCGTCAACATATTCCACAATCCAGCCATTTATCACCACCTCCACTTTGCCACTGTTGTCCAAAAGCACTCTCATCTCTCACGTGGTTATTACAATAGCTTCCTACCTGCTCTCCTTGTTCTTTCTTGCCCTGCCCCCATTCTGGTTTACAGTGAATATAGCAGCAGCCAAGACAGCATTCTTTTTCATATATAAATGAGATCATTATGTCCTCTGCTCAAAGCCCTCCAATCTTCCTATCTCATTTAGAGTGGAAGCTATTGTCCCTAAGGCTCTGCAGGTCCAGAATGCCTGTTACTTCTACAACCTCATATCTTCTTCTCCTTTCATATTTGCTCTATCCATTCTGACCCCTTTGCTGTTTCTAGAACACATCAACCGTATTGTCTGCTCAGGGCCTTTAGATTTGCTCTTCCTTCCTGGAAACTCTTCCTCCAGATAGCTACATGGCTCTTTCCCTTTACTCCTCAACTATCATCTTCTCAGCAGAGCAATTCCTCAGTGCCTTATTCAAAATTATGAATGACTTCCCTACACATGCATGCACACATGCTTCCTTAGGTTTCCACATCTGCCAGATCATGGGCTGAATTCAACAGACCCATTGACGACAACCTAATTTCTACTCCTGCCCTGTAACTTTGATGACATCACCCAATAACTTCCCCAATCTAACATGCTTCTGCCTACTTAAATCCTTCCACCTAAGTTTATTAATTAGGCCTCACACATTCAGGAATGAGGTCAAATAAAGAGGTACCTGTTCTTACATCATATGTACATCCCTAGTTCTGGACAACTGGTATCTGTTATTCATATTCTTCAGTTTAGTTTTTATATTCATCATGCTAGTTTGACTGATGTTTCCATTCTTTGGCCTTTTTCTTTGCAATCACTTTTCATGCTCCATCCCCTGGATAAAATCACTCTATCCCTCTTTCAACACCTCAAATAAGAAAGGGATGTAACCCATTACATCTTCAAGACTTACTTCCTTTATTCTGACTTGTTCTTTGATTTCCGGCCTTCGGTCCAGAGGTGTCACTCTTTTTTCTCCTGTGCATTCCCTCTCCAACTCCTGTGGATCCCTCTTTTCCTTGCCTTCATTGTCCCAAAAGCTCCCAGATGTTTTGCAGTTTTTATATTCCCAGAAAATGTAAACAAAATATTTATCAGTAATGTTTGATTTTTTGTTATTTATCAGTATAAAATTTATCAAGTGAAGAACTGAAAGTCCATGGTATTACAGTGTATGGAGTAGAGGAATGTTTAAAAATTTCATCTTGATAATAAGTTTATTTCAGACAACCCTTTCATTTTAGAATTCACTCTGCACAGCTATATTTAGGTTTCTATTGCAATATTCCGCAGTGTTCAGGAGGAGGGGTATGGATTCATGGAGGGTTCAGGAAGAGCCCTCAGGAAGAAGGCTTGGTGGTTGCCACAATTATCCTCTGGAATATGGCAGCTATGCCCAACATTTCTTGGAAATCTGATAATAAGGGCTTGAGACTGACTGAAGAAAGTCTTTCACTGTAGGTAATCGATCCATGGAAACCTACAAACATCTATGATATTCCAATATTCTAGGAAGGCATCTGTGTTTACAAAACAGCAGATTAACTGATTGTAGTAGACAAAATAGATGTTCACATCCTAATCCCTAAAAACTATGAACATGTTACCTGACTTGAAAAAGATAACTGAAGATATGATTAAGGTTAATGACCTCGAGGTGGGGAAATCATTCTGGATTTTATCCTGGATATTGTATCCTGGACTATCCTAGAATATAATTATATAATTGCACTAATAATTAATACAACTACAATTGCAGTGAGCCCAACCCAATCACATGAGTCCTTAAAAGGAGAGAACTTTTCTGAGCTGAAATGTGAGTCAAAAGGGGATGTGACTGCTGAAGAATGGCAATCATATGAGATGACAGTTTGAAAGAGAAATTCAATATTCCTGCTTTTGAAGATGGAGGGAAGTGGCCATGAGCCAAGGAATGCTGGTGGACCTCTGGAAGCTGGAAAAGGCAAGGAAACAGAATTTCCTCCAGAGTCTCTAAAAGCAAAGAGAGTCCTCCTAACTCCTTAATTTTAGCCCACTGAGACCAACGTCAGACTTCAGTCCTACAGGACTTTAAAATCATTGTTATTGTGGTAATTTGTTACAGTAGCAATTAAAAATGAACACTATCGCTGTAATGCTTTAAAAACCACAATGTAAAAGTTAAATAGAGCTCATTATAGCCCGCTTTTATACTTGAGCATCAAAGCATAAAACAGATTTTTAAATAAGTTCTTAAAATAGAAACGTTAATGATTTGAAGCATCCTTTTGACTCAAATAATAGGTTTGATTAGTTAGTAAATTTGCTCATAGGTAGTCTTATTACTCTAGAATCTAGATTGATGAAGGCTTACTATTTCCTTGCTTTTTTCCCAGCAGTACTGAGATATAATGGACATACAACATTGTGTAAGTTTAAAGTGTACAACACTTTGCTTTGATACACATATATTGCAAAGTGATTCCATTACCTCACATAATTACCATTTCTTTTTTGTGTTGAGAACATTTAAGACCTACTCTCTTAGCAACTTTCAAGTATATAATATAGCATTGTTAACTATAATCACTAGTCCTAGTGGTCTAGTGGCTAAGATTCGGCCCTCTCACCACCACAGCCTGGGCTTGTTTCTCCTGCTATGGCGGCTGCATGTCGCTGTGATGCTGAAAACTATACCACCGAGATTTCAAATACCAGTAGCGTCACCCATGGTGGACAAGTTTCAGCAGAGTTCCAGATTAAGACAGAGTAGGAGGAAGGACCTGGTCATCTACTTCCTATAAAATTGGCAGTGAAAACTTTATGAATAGCAGCAGAACATTGTCTGATACGGTGCTGAAAGGTGAGAAGATGACACAAAAAGACTAGGCAGTGTTCTGCTCTGCTGTCCACAGGGTCAGAATCGACTCAATGGCACTAACAACAAAATATAATCACCATTCTGTACATTAGATCCTCAAAACTTACTCATCTTATAACTGAAAGTTGGACCCTTTGGTCAATATCTCCCCATTTCCCCCAGGCCCCAATTCCTGTCAATCAATATTCTACTCTCTGGCTTTTTGAGATTACACTTAAAAATCATACCATCCATTATTTGTCTTTCTCTGACTCATTTCACTTAGCATAATGCCCTCAAGGTCCATCCACGTTGTCGCAAATGGTACGATTTCCTTCTATTTAAGGCTGAGTAATATTCTATTGTACATATATACCACATCTTCTTTATCCATTCATCTGTTGACAAGAACTCAGGTTGTTCCCATATCTTGGCTGTTGAGAATCATGCTGCAGTGAATATGGGAGTGCAGATGTCTCTTCAAGATCCTGATTTCACTTCATTTGGATATATACCCAGAAGTGGGATTGCTGGAACACAAGGTAGTAATTTTTTGAAGAATGCCCATACTGTTTTCCATAACAACTGTAACAATTTACATTCCCAGCAACAGTGCACAAGGGTTCGCATTTCTCCACATCTTCACCAACACTTGGTATCTGTTGCCTTTTTGATGAAAGTCATTCCAACAGGTGTGAAGTGATATCTCATTGTAATTTTGATTTGCAGTTCCCTGACTGTTAGTGATGTTGAGCATCTTTTCATGGACTTGTCAGCCATCTGTTTTTCATCTTTGGAAAAATGTCTATTCAGTTCCTCTGCCCATTTTTTAATCAGATTGACTTTTTTCATGCTATCGAGTTGAATGAGTTATTTAAATATTTTGGAAATTAACCTCTTATCAGATATATGACTTGCAAATATTTTCTCCAATTCCATAGGTTGCCTTTTCATTTTGTTGATCTTTTCTTTTACTGTGCAGAAACTTCTTGCTATTTCTTTCCATATCTCCTTTCACAGTATCCTGATAAATTAGACTAAATAGAACATTTGCAATGTCTCTCTTCCAAACATCTACCTTCCTGGCTTTTCTCAGCTCTTTGACCATGTGAGGGTGGGCGGAAAGGTATTGTGGGAAGGACGGACACCCTGGATCCAGAAAGACCTACATGAGAACCTCATTCTGCCTTTTGTTTCTTATTAACAGTGTTATCTTGGGAAAGTGACTTTAGTTTTTTGAATCAGTTTTCTAGTCTACAAAATAGAGTTAATTTTTACAATAGGACTATAATTATAGGATCAAAAGGGAAAATACAATCACAGTTAATACAAAACATACAAACATAGTACACAAATATAGCAGGCTAAATGTTATGCCTTTCCACCCTTTCATAGTCCCTTCAGATTTTTGTATGTTAAACCATGGCATTTCCTCCTCTTTTTTCATTTTTAAACTAGCAAAATCCCACAGAACAAAATGATTGTTAGTATTGCAAACATAACATATCAAATCTAGAATTTACTATATATTTTGAGAAAAATTTCAATAAGAGGTATTCCATCCTTTGAGTACTCTGGATTTTGCGCAAAATTAAAACAATAAAATTATACTTCTCTCTACTACTATATAAAAGCAAAATTAGGGAAAGGATTAATGTTCTGTTAATTGTTGCATTTCCAGAGCCTAGAACATCATCTGGCCAGAAGTGTTTGTTCAATAAATATCTTTAGAAAAATAAATTTCAGTGGCGGGCATAAAAGACAGGCTTTTCATCTAGTTTATAAATTAAAGCAGGATAGACTATTTAAAAAGTTACATTGCATAATGCAGTAGGATTTTAGAGGGCTTAATACAAAGTAAAATACTATTTATATTACAGGCACAAATAGTGAATTTAACATATAATAATGAAGCAAAAAACATTTAAAATGCAATCATAGGTTCCTTTTCCTAATATAGAATTACTAAATAATACAAAGTTTAAAAGTTCCTCAAATAAACACAAAAGAGCTGGTTATCAACACCCATCACACAAGTCATATTATGAAAACAAACAATCAATTGATATTCTTATGGCTAATTCTGAATTTTATATGCAAGATGGATTTAAATAGTCTTTCCTACCATCATTCTTTGGAACAAGGAGAAATGTCTCCAATCTTTATATGATAAAAAAGATATGGGCTGTAGAATGTTTGAGGCTTAATCTAAAGAAGTCAGGGGACAAGAACATCTGTGGGATGACATTATATATAAGGCAGTTTATAAAACAGTCCTTCCATTGATTGACAGATGAAAGGATGACTTCGCCCTAGCCAACATTAAAGAGATAGAACATCTCATTCTATAAAGTACAGATCCAAGAAATCTACATTTATTTTGATAGATTCTGTATGACAGAATGAATACATATATTGCTTATCTCATTATGCCACTGACCCCAATTTAAAAATTTTTATGTTTTGTGAAATTGGGACGAGAGAAGAGAGGCAGACAGATTGGGCCCATAAGTAGAAGCTGACCTTTCTTAAGCAGTCAAGAATCTTTTGATTCTTCTTCCTGCAGTTCCCTTACCATCGCCATATCCTTTTCTTTCAAAGTGTCATTTAGTTGAAAAAAAGAGTATCTTCAATAGAATCCTCAATACTTGCATGTCCTGGTAGCAGGATCTGCCAGGAGTCTAAACGGCATCACCAAGAAACATATGACTAGCTGCAGTTGAAAGATTCTGTCTTTCTTTTCTGGAAATCAGTGCTTTTATTTCCAATAAATAAGAAATAGGAGAATGGTAAGGCTGGTTGGGAGCCTAAAGATTTTTTTAGGTAAAGACCTATATTTTACAAAGCAGGAAAGTGACTGAAGGGACATGTCTTGAAACAGGGTACTGACAGAACTATGTTTTGCAGCGATGTGTCCTCTGGAATATTCTCAAACCTGATCCAGCTATTCCAGCAGTTGTCCATTTAAGCTGTTAGTGTTGTTGTTTGATGTATCAATAAAGTGATAATACACATAATTGTGGAAATTGAGTGTTTTTATGGAAGTGGGGGAAGACCCCAGCTGAATCCCTGACTAGTATATTCATCAATGAGTCAGTTAACTTTTTAAAAGTTTTCTTATTTATAACGTGAGCATGATGACTGCTTAATAATAAGTACACAAAATATTATTTTCCACTATCTTCAGCGATGATTTTTTTTTCTGAGGAAGATTAGCCCTGAGCTAACATCTGCCAATTCTCCTCTTTTTGCTGAGGAAGACTGGCCCTGAGCTAACATCCATTCCCATCTTCCTCTACTTTATATGTGGGACGTCTACCACAGCATGGCTTGACACGCAGTGCCATGTCCACACCCGGGATCCGAACCAGTGTGGCTTGCCACGCAGTGCCATGTCCACACCCGGGATCCGAACCAGCGAACCCCAGGCCGCTGAAACAGAACGTGCAAACTTAACCGCTGCGCCAGTGGGCCAGCCCCTCAACGACAATTTTAAATCAGTTTTCATCACATGTAGCTAAATATTGCAAAGGGAAAGTGATGCTATTTTGGGTTTGTTTTTTATTTTTTATAAATAATATAAATAAATGTTAAGTCTGGTAAAAGATGACTTTTTTTGTTAATAATGATGGGGAAATTCCTACCCATTAAGACTCTCAGAATTGGAAAGAAACTGTAGAAGTTTTAAGATATCAGGGATTGCTTTAAAAATGTTTAGGAGAGTTGCTATTCTTTCTAATCTTTTACATGAATACAAGCAAACAAAAACTAGAAAATGAATTCCTATAATAACAGTACTTTATTACTAAATAACTACTAAATAACTAAATAACTATTACAAATGTTACTAAATAACAATACTTTATTTTTAGAATTTGTTAATTTTGAGGACATAAACTAGTTGACATTGAATGACTAGAAATGGTAGAATAAAATTGAACACAAAATGACAATGAATGGCACCATCTATGAATGTTTTCTTGGATAAGATTTCTACATGAAAAAATTGCTGAGGTTAAAATTAACTCAGAAACGTAACTGAGAAGTACTCCTCCTTTTGTCTCTTTTTCTATCTAATTTACATTCTCAAAGATAAAAGAGAGTGAATCCAAATGCTAGTAGAATTAATTCAGTCTTTTGCTGCTGGGAACCTGGTTTGAAGCTTATTTATTGAAATATTGCTTCAGGCAGCTATACCCCATTGATGGAATTAGTAAGTCAATCTACCCTCTATGACTTGAGGGAATCATAAAAAGCATCTATCAGTGATGGCAGGCAATGACGGAAAAATTGTACGTAATGTCAGGTGGCTGAATACAGGAAAAAGATATATGGTAATGACAGTACAGGCAGACAATTGCAGGTAAGAAAAAGAATTACTTAAAATGATAGTCAAGGTAAAAATATACACATTCAGCCATCACAATTTACATTCTTTGATTGAAAAGAGAAAATCTTACATTTCACAGATAATGTTGAGATCAAATTTGACAGCTTGAATAATGAGCATTTCAAATAATAATTCTAGATGATTTGATGGAGTACCCATATGTCAATGATGGAATGACCATACTTTGAGAGAATATTCCCTAGACTAGAATGTCCCTGATGTACAGAAGGAATGGCTAATTGCTCCTTGATAGTAAGAGTGGGAATATTTCTAACGAAGAGATTGTTGTAAACATGCAAGCATGTCACTATTTTTCCAAGCTTCCAATCACTTCACATACCTTTATTTTCCATGACAGGAAAATATAACTAACTTCTCCTTCCACATTTTTACTTCCCAATACAGCATACCATGATATTATCTGGCATTAAGGCATTCATTATGTTTTTAGGTAGTCTATTTTTTTAATGTGGTCAATTAAAACAGCTTTAATAAATGTTCATTTCATATTTGAATATCATAATGTAATCAGCAAATTTAAAACCCGAAATTTTGTAGAACTTGTTTATATTAACCGTCCAGATTACTCAAAGCATACTTACATTTTAAAAGGTTAACATATAAAACATGATATTTAAAAATTATTATTGAGACTTCAATAGTATCAAAATACATTTTATAATACAGGCACTCTCCAAACCTTTTTTGAGATGCACTGTTAGCCATACACTGTTAACTAAATTAGAGAAGAGCTTTAATAATTAAAATGGAATCTTATAAATAGACAGGTTCTTAGGATTTATATTTAATGACAAAAAATTCAAAGTAAATATAAACAAGGTTAGAGCTTTCTTGTGTAAGAATTGGTTTGTTTTGTTATAACTCACCCAAAATAATTGTCTGATCATTTTTAGTGGTCAGGTACATTTCCTTAAATTGGATGAGGCCCATTTCTATATACAGTTAAACCTGAACTGCTTCAAAGAGCATTCATCAAGAAGTTACAATGTACGATGAATTTAAGGTTCAAAAAGGAACAATGCTTTTTGATTTCGTGAACCCTACAGAAAAAAATTGGTCACTACCATTGGATAACAGAATAAAGAAGAGTAATCGCAGCATGAGTTCTGTGCTACTTATATGGTAGGTAAATTACAATGAACATTTCAGCCCGTGGATGGATGTACGGGAGTGGGCATAAAGTGCGATGACCTCTGTTTCTCATGCTAATTTCTACCAGAAAGCATTCACCATGAAGTGGGCACTAAACCAACAAATACAATTATTTGGCCCATTGACATCTATCCTCTGTCACTGGTCTCCCCACCGTGACACAAGGCATACATGAGTAAGGGGACCATGGTAGCAAGGATGCATAAGCCTTGCAACATGAACACATTTATCAAAGCTGATCTAGCAGTGCTGCTGCCAAAGGCCCAACCTGCCAGAAAAAAAGACCAGTGTTCAGTTCCCAATATGGCACCATCCCTCAAAGAGACCAACGGACACTTAGCTGGAAGTTGTTTATATTGACCATCTGAGGTGCTGGCTAAGCATGAAGGAAACCTAGAAAGACTAGTGAAGTAGAAAGCAAATACTTTCCATTGTGGACTCAAAATAAGCTTCAACATTGGGAGCTCTAGTTCATCAATTTCCCCTTCCTTTTCTAATTTTCCCCAGGGAAGACAGCCCCTCACATATCCAGAAGGATCTGCTGCAAGAACTTAGGCTAAGAAGCAGACAGAGTGGAAGAAGGGGCAGACCTTGGGGGACAATACAATGTGCTCACAGTCCATATGCCCCTTCTTTGAAGGATTTTTTGCCCTACCTCCTTGGCGTGCTGTCAGAAGACAGCTTTCAGCTGTCACTCTCTTCAGGAATTAACTTCAAGATCCACTTCCCCCAAGGTCATGTACTTTGCTGGGGTGGCCCAAATCAAATGAGTGATGGCTGCAGAGGTGATAACGTTCTTTCTGGCTATTTGCTTCTCTTTTCCGCTCACTCCCACAAGTGTTTATCTGAAAAGTACACCTTAATAAGCATCCTGCACATCATATGATGACTCAGAGCCTGCTTCCCAGAGAAACCAGCTTGCAATACTGCATGACTGCCATATTATAGGTTACTTTAGTCTTAATAAAGTGTTTTCTTATGATTTCAATCTGAGAGTTCTGCCCATTCAACCTAACAGTCACGGCTTTCATTTATCCTTATCTCTCTTCTTTCCCTTTCTCCTCCCTTTTCTTTCCACTCTTTCTAGTATTTTTCTTTGTTCCTTCAACAACCAATCTTCCTTCATTCTTTATTCCTCCCTCCCTCTCTCCCCCTTTCTCTTGTTCTTTTTATATTTTACAGAAAAAAGTGTACATTTAGAGATTTTTACAGTGCAGTAAAATATTCTACCATAAAATTGTGTAGATACCTATTTTGCCTGCAAGAAGATTCTTTGTATTGAAGCAATGTATCTTCTATATCACATTTTACATATTGAAATTTCACATCTTTGAAAATAACTAGATGCTTTCAGCTGGTTAACAGCAGGGAATGTAGCAAATACCCGAGTGAAGAGACAATGTGGAATGATTTTTACTGCATTTCTCATTGTACTTTGCTTATATTTTTTCTTTTTGTCTCTTTCAGTGCCTAACTGTAGCAATCCTCTTCTCCTGAAAACGGTTAAAATGTGAGCAGTGCCTCTGAAGTTTAAAATGCAAAGAGCAGTCCTTTTTTTACAGGTTTTCTATGATAATACTCAGAATGAGTCACTCATCCTGAAAGTGGCCTTCTAAATTACTGTGAAATAACCATGGATGCTATTACACACACTTACAGATGTGATTTAAATTCTCTGGAACTCCTCTGCACTTTGAATGAGAATTAGCAGCTTTGAAAGATTTAACTTCACATTGAAAAATGATCAAAGCAAGCAGTCAAATGAACTTGAGATTATTCTTCAGGATTGAGATCTCCAGCGCTTTTCATGCCAAACTGCAACCTCCAAAATGTTTCAGTCTCTTGCAAATTTTCTACATTATAGGAAATTTGACTGTCTGAATCAATACCTGTTAACCAAGTTCCTTTCTTTCATATCATTAAACCCTCATTCTTCGACTATCAAAATCCTGTTTTGAAAAAATCAAATCTCAAAAAGAGAGGGACAAGGAAGCTTCAGTCATATAATTAGTGCTTGCCAGAGTTTCTCCTCAATAGAGTTTCTGCCTTGTAAAGCCAATACTCAGGAGGTCTCATTCAGGTACAGTAAGAATTACAGGATCAAAAACTTGCCATTTGAAAGAGACTTTGTAAACATCATCATTTAATGTTTCTTCTGGCCTGGCCTTTCCCCTCAGCCTCTTAGATTCCCAGTGGCCCCGCCACCATAATCATTTGCTTAACTAGCAAGGTTGCTTTGAACAATGGCAAGGAATAGGAACAGAGGTACAAAAGTGATCCTCGGAGCTGCCACACAGCTGTGGAAGGAATGAGTGCCTTTATAACATTGTCACTTAGAGCCCTGTGGGAGAATGTGAAAAGAAGTTTTGAGTTCTAGAAAATAATATGGTGTTTTGGCAGAACTACAAGTTAAATCAAAATAACTATATAGAATCATCATGGCATGCAAGGTGGTCCTTATCATTGACTGCTAGAAACAAAAACAAACAAACAAATATATATACATATATATATATATATAAATTTGATGTTAGGACACAGAAGCTCTAATTCTGACAAGCTGGAAAAAATAAGAATTGAAATTTTCTTTACAAAATAACTTCTGCCAATGTGTACATAATTCTGTTTTATATTATAGGTCATCACTTCCTGAATTTCAGGTTTTTGACAATTTTATTTACTCCAGAACATACTCTGATAATTATTATACTATTTATTTGAAAGAGCCATGTCACTATATCATCGATGAAATTATTACAGAAATATTTCATGAAAAATGCAGTGATAGGAAAATAAAGTTAGTTATTGGATTATATTCTTTTCAGAAGGCAGTGCTTGCAATTATTGATATCAACATACACCATGGTGCTTCAGATTTTCCATCTATAAAAATAAAAAAAAAATCACTGTAACTGGTAATTCCTCTCATTTTCTTCCTAGTCTTGCTTTATATTAACTTGTCATCTTCCCATTACTAATTCTACTACACGCTCACTGAGTATTCTTTTTTTTTTCAGTCCTGTTCAATGGATGCAGTACCACATCTTTCTTTTCTTTTCTATTTTTTTGGCTGGGAAAGATTTGCCTAGAGCTAACATCTGTTGCCAATCTTCCTCTTTTTTTCTTTTTTTTTTTTCCCCTCCCCAAAGCCCCAGTACATAGTCGTATATAATAGTTGTAAGTCCTTCTACTTCTTCTATGTGAGCCACCACCATCGCATGGCTACTGACAGACAACTGGTGTCGTTCTGTACCCAGGAACTGAACTTGGGCCACTGAAGTGGAGCGCACTAAACATTAACTGCTAGTCCAGCAGGGCTGGCTCTGAGTATTCTTCTGTTTTGAGGAAGACTGGCCCTGAGCTAACATCCGTACTCATCTTCCTCTATTTCTTCATATGTGGGATGCCTGCCACAGCCTGGCTGGAAAAGGCATGCATAGACCAGCACCCAGGATCCAACCGGCGAACCCCGGGCCGCCAAAGGAAAATGTGTGAACTTAATTACTGAGCCACTAGGCTGGCCTCAGCCTCTGAGTATTCTTAGTCCACAAATTTTCCTCTTGAGTGCCTCCATCGTACTTACCTATATTTCTAGAGAACTTGATAATCTGCCTAGTCACATCATTTTAGAGATGATGACACTGTCGACTTTTCAGTCCTGGAAACCTTGGTTGTCTTCCTACTTCTTTCTGTGTTGTCCCCCTATGTGTTTTTGTTTTCTAGAATCATGCTCTTGCATTTACTCTTCTCAATATATGTCAAAGTTGTCTTATATTAATAGCTTCAAATCCCCTAAGATAGCTCTCACATCAGTACCTTCCCTACAAACTTGCTCCTTCTCTTTGTTCTACTATGCACCGATAGCACAAACGAAACATTTTCGATTTAATTTTGAATTACTTTTCTGTGTTTCTGTAGAAAGTTGAAAGTTTTTATTGATTCACTTGACAAAATGTTTGAACATTTACTAGGTTGCAGGTTTCCAGTAGGTGCCTTTAGTATCAAGATGAACAATTATTTTATTTGTATGTCTCTTTCCTCTATTAGTTTGGAAATCCCAGGGGGGCAATGATAGCGTCTTAGTAGATTTTGTTTGTTTTGGTTTTAATTCCAATGACCCAAATCTTCTAAATTAGATGGTAAGCAATGGAGAGCAGACATTTTCTATGTTTTATCTTTATATTAATAAGTACGACGACTTGCAATTAGTAGACAATCAGTGCATGCTGCATTGTGTCAATCACACGTGTGTGAGCTCCTACTGCTATTATCACTTCAGCTCTTCAGAAGACACACTCTATATATGCTACCGGTTCCCCAGGACTCTAACTATATCAGGTGAGTTTCTTTGGCAAGAGTTCTTACCCTTTCCATTCCTTCATGCATTTAATAGACAATCACATGCCTTATGTATGTTGGTCACATTCCTAGATACTTGGGACTAATGATGTGCAAATACAGATGTAATCTCTACTGTCATAGAGATGACATTTAGCTCGTGATTCAGAAAATTTCTTATGCTGAGAGTTGAAGAATTTGGAGGAAAGTCAACCTTTATATGCCTTTTGTAGAGCACTGATGATGGCTCCTCCTGATCCCCACCCTCTGAAGAAGACAGTCTGGTTGTCAGCTTCTACCTGTGTCTTTTGAGGAGCCTGGTTTCTCCTTTCTTGGCTCCTATAGGGAGCCTGACTTGCTCCATGTCTTCCCTACCTCACTTAATGACAGGTACATGCTTTAGCATCTCATTCCAGCAAACCTATTTTCTAGGATTGCGTTCAATTTTCTTTTTTTTTTTCCCTAACTAGATACCATCTCATCTCCGCCATTTGAAGGTGTTCTTTTCTTATTCCCTTCGAGTACACTCCTTGTGATTACACTACCTGTTCAAAACTGTACTAGAGAGGGCATGTTCCCATTCATTCTTGGTGTGTGACTGTTCTACTCACTCTGTGCTATGATTGCCCATCATGTCCCCTTTGTCCCTGATATCTTTAACTCTCCACTAAAAATTATCCATGGGAGCAAAAACTAACAATAAACATTCAATGCCTTCCAGGACTGTAGGCAGTTTTCTAGAGATTAAACGTGCCATAATGATAACCATGCTTAACCAATAGATTGTATATCTATCCTTGATTGGAGAATATTAGATCCTTTCTACATTATGTCATATAAGAAATAGGAACGCATAATAAATTCAAATAATATCATCATTATTTTTTGCATATATATTACAATTACTTCAATTTTCTAAAAAATATTAAATTGTGCTGTATAATGAGAAATAATGAATTTGAATACTTCACACTTCGATTAGTTTTCCTTTTATTACAGATATGGTTTAAAAATATTTGTGGAAAATATTCTGGATATAGATTAAAGTATAATTACAATAATACATTATAGGGCTATTTTTTTCAGCAGATATTTTAAAGAGTTTTGAAATACTGCATACATCCAGAAGAGCTATGTGTGTATTTTTTAAATGAAGGACTTTATATAAGATACAGATGATTTGATATATTGTTATAGACTCCATTTAATACTTGGTTTTCCTATGCTATTTTATTTAAAATAACCTCCTTAATATCAGTCTCCTTCTTTCATTTGTATTAGTTGACCCATTTTATTATCATGATATTAATTGTACATCAGCTTCACAAAAATATTTTCTCATGTATTTCTATGAACAATAATCATTTAGACATTGGAAGCTAAAATATTATTTGGTTGGCATCTTTCCTTTAAATAACATTTATAATAACAATATTAAATTGTGGTTACAATACCTTTAAGTTCTTACCATTTAAATCAGATAGACAAGATCAACCCTTGAGCCTATAAACACTTTGGGTTGGGCGTCACTCTACCCTTATGGAGATCACCAACTGAAAGTTTCCAGAAAAATTTTGGCTTAAATAATGGAGTTGAAAGAAGAAAGGAGGGATGCGTAAAAAATGAGAGAGGTGTTTCTAAAAGTAAGCAATAAGAAGAGCGTGGTTAAAGGAACAGTAGAAAAAAATAACATCATGGAGAAAGACAGAGGATATAGTGAAGGTCGTTGAAATTGCAGGAAAGGATCTTAAACATGAGGTTTTTAAAGACATTAGTAACTTAGCAACTCACAGAAGTAGTCTAATGGAACTTTCACTGTTGGAGCAATGAAAGATGATATTTGTCTTGGATTTCACCTACCTGGAACACTTTTTAAACATTAAAAAGCCACAAAGGTCCTTTTCCAAAAAGACTAATTTAGATTAGGTATGGTAAAAGGGTACAAACTTTCCATTGATAAAATGAATGACATCTGAGGATCTAATATATAACGTGGTGACTGCAGTTGATAATACTGTATCGTATAACTGAAATTTGCTAAGAGAGTAGAATTTCAGCGTTCTCACATACACACAGACACAAAAGAGGTAAACAGGTGAGATGATGGATGTGTTAATTAACTCTATTGTGGTAATCTTTTCACAATGTACATGAATATAAAATCCTCACGTTGTACATGTTAAGTATATTATAATTTTATTTGTCAATTATCCCTCAATAAAGCTGAGAGAAAAAAAAAACAGAAAAAAGAAAATATTAAAAAAATCCAAAATAACAATTGCTTAAAATTGCGGTAGAGGAAAATGTAGTATGTTTATGAAGTGAACATATTTATGTTATAAAGTGACTGGATTTCACAGAGAAATCTTTAGAAATTTCCAACAATCTATTCTACAGCTCCTGGTATAATAGTGATTGGGAATCCTCTCTGAGAATGGCTGGTTGAAAGATTAATTTATAAAATCTGGCTAGAAATAGAGAAGCAAGATAAAGAACTCGTCTAGCTTCAGCGGTCTATAATCAGTTTACTAGCCATTCATTTACCTTCTCTCATTTGGTTTTTATTTCACTTTGATTTCTGTGATTGCATTATCTTTTATTTTAAATACTTTGAATTCAAAGGTCTCATTTTAAAAATCATCATCTTAAACTTTCAGTAATTTATATCGACTTGGTGACAACTGTAGCACTGAATAAGGGAGTGAATTAACTGTATTTATTTTCTCAACTATCTTTTTTTCTAGACTCTAGATGGGTCAATTTGTTTAAATGGCCATTTTGACAACTCTAGTAATAATATTACTACTTGTTTAACCAAACTTTCCTAACATGATATAAAAATAATGAAATGACCAGGCTTATTACAAATCCTCTGTATTCTGCCAGTTAGTAGATTACATGTGTCAGTCTGGTAAATGGCATATGTCACCTAGCTCTCTTGATTTTCCATTTCACATCAATATGCCAATGAATGAAAATCTACTTTCTTTTAAAAAAGAGAGAAACATTTTAAAGAGTATAAAATGTTTTGATACAATGTCACATTTTTTAAAAATGTCCATAAAATATCATATCCCCAGAAATACTATGCTAATATTATCTCTTCTCACATCACAGCAAATTCAGAATAATATACTGAGAATCCATTGAATGTTGTTTTCTTCTAATCTGGTCTGTTACTGAATTAATTTCTTCCTGGGGTTAAAATATGTTATATATTCTAACTAAACAATGTTCTTTAAGACTGAAATATTTGAGTAAAAGGATCCACAAGGATTTGAGTTGTAAAAGGGTTGTCTTAAGGAAAACTAACACAGCCTGAAGCACTAATTCTGAGCAACCTCACTTTAAAGCATCTTAAGACCATTTGAAAGACATGAAAACATTTTACTTTTGAGCATTTTTAGTGAACAAGGTAAATATGTGTATTATTTATGTTGGCCTTATTTTGTTCCAGAGATAATCTGATATATTTAAGATAGATGTATAAAGATACTAGAAATTTTAATCAATGATGTCATAATGAAGCAATCACTGCCATTATGTCATGTTTTGAAATTTCTTAGAATATTAGTTTGAACTGTATTCCAGTCCTTAAGTTAAAACAAAGTTTTAGGTAAAATTTTCCAATTTCCTCAAAATCACCTTTTTTTTATATTTAAGAATTCTACTTCTCCAAAGAAAAAGTTCTTGTTTGGAAACCAGAAAGAAGTCATACTTTATAAGGGGAAAAATGTTGTGCACTAGGAATTATGGCATATTGCCTTGTAGCTCTTGCTGCTCTCAATTAGGATAAGGAGTTATTTCTACAGCACCTTCAGAATTAATACAGCCAGCTATTCTGATTGATGACAAATTGATTGACGCTTATAGGACATAGTGGATTGTGAACAAGTGGGTGTGATATGGACACACTTTTATAAAATGAATAAGTTATGAAATATTAAATACAGAATATTTGCAAGCCCTTATTTTCTACATCACTGTAGGTTTTAGTATGAAGATGTTTTGAATTGACTTTTTATGTGTAGCACTTTGTTTGAAATTAAATGCTGAGGTCAAAGGGGGTTCCACCATTCAGGAAGCATGGCTCCGCCAATGAAAAGGACTGCTCTCTATACTAAAATCCATCCTTTTAATGTTGGTTTTTTGTTTAATTCAGTAGTTCCCTGAATTGATAGTGGTTGTTGGCTAGAGTAGAACGAAATTTCTGTGAAGCAAGAAATATCCAATATCCGGTGAAATAAAAATATGGAAGATTCCAAGCAAATTGTGAAATATAATTGTTTAAAAATCTAGTAAATTTGAATATTTTAAGACTTTCCTTTATTTTCCTTTAATGAATCAATGGCATTCCTTATATCAGAAGCCATTTATTCACCCCAGGGAAAAACCAACACCTACCACCCCCACCCACCAAAAACTAACATACAAAACACAAATAAACAAACCAGAGAAATCAAAATAGCCAATTGAGCTTTACATAGTTACCTATACAATACGTAGTTTTACATATATATGTGTGTGTGTGTGTATACACATACATATATATAGTGTTTAACAGAGTGGCTGGGTAGCCTAGATGCTTTCTTTTTACGAAAAAGAAATAGACTTTGACTTTTATCATTTGGATGGCATGGAGCAGCCTTGGGCGTTTCCACATCAGAGATAGAGGAGTGGATATTAACGACCAAAGACCAATGGGGAATACACTGGCCAAATTCGATTACGAGGAAATAGACACCTTTAATACGATTCTAGTACTATATGTAGGAGACTCTAATCCCTATCACACCTGGTAGAAGAAAAAGAGAAGAGGAAGAAAAAATAAATTCTTGGTTGATCTAGTGACATCTCAAAGCAATACAAAACCATTGATGTGAATGACTTCCTAAATTTAACTGAAAGAAATTTTTTAAGTTTTAGGAGAATGGGGTTTGAATTAGAGAAAATAAATGTTTATTTTACAGTTTTGTTCACCTGAGTGTGTGGTTTGTACATTTTACCTCTTCCAATGGGTGGGATTTAGAATAGAAATTCTCTCAAGATATAAAGTACTCAAACAGAGTAAATTTTAGTGTATAGCTTTACATTCCAGGAGATACGACAAGTTTTTTAACAATAACAAATTGAAGAAGGTAACCAAAGCATGGGTAGTACTTAGATCAAAAAGTTTTGGAAAATATTGCTTCATCAGGCAGAATAAAAATCCACATTGTTGGGGCCGGCCTGGCGGCGTAGCAGTTAAGTGCGCACCTTCTGCATCGGCAGCCCGGGGTTCACCGTTTCAGATCCCGGGTACGGTCACGGCACCGCTTGGCAAGCCATGCTGTGGTAGGCATCCCACATACAAAGCAGAGGAAGATGGGCATGGATGTTAGCTCAGGGCCAGTCTTCCTCAGCAAAAAGAGAAGGATTGGCAGCAGATGTTAGCTCAGGGCTAATCTTCCTCAAAAAAAAAAAAAAAATCCACATTGTTATCAACAGAGATTCTATAAGTAAAATATAGGATATTTTCATGAGATATGATTTACTTATAGCCAGGCCATTTAAAATAAGTCATAATTCACACTCAGCTGGTTTAGGAAATTTTCACAAATGTATGCCTTTTATACCTCACATAAGTACATAAAATAGATTTAGACCAGCCAGAAATACAGTGAAATAGAGAGAACTATGCCTAATGGTCCTTCATATGAGAATGGGCAGAAACATCTTGAACAATACATTTTGTCCATACAGCAAAATAGTATCTCAAACTGTAATTCAGACAAGTGTAACAGTTAACTGATGACTGATGGTAATATCCAAAATGGTCTACCAGCTTGTACTCTGACCTCCGACACACACCGATCAAGGACAACTGGATAGACTTCACTGCAGAGCCCATCAAACATGAGTAAACTACCAAAGAGATCCGCTGGTCTCTATTTTCTGACAAAAGCAAAAAACACGTACGGCACACATCCACTTAATAAGCCAACCTTTAGGTGAACATTGACATTTTCCCATAAAGACGTAAGAAGCACAGGGAACACATAGCCCTCAACTTTAAAGCAAAGCGAGTTGGATAGAATTATAAGAACAGAAACTCATATACAGCCACTTAGTCCAGTCAGATAAATAAAGAATAGATAAACAGACTATAGAAAATGCTAGAAAATTATTTAGGACTTAAGTCTCTGGAGTGGGTTTTAAGCAGAAATTTACTGAAATGTTCACCACTGTATCAATTCTATAATTCACAAGGACAAAAAAAATGAGAATAACTAATACAAGTGCTTTGATTAACTGGTTTGGTTTTGATAACCGACTCACCCACTGACCTAGATTGTTTAATTACCTTCCTATGCTTCATTTTATGTGCATATATGCCGTGATAAGGAGGGCAAAGAGCTGACTCCTAATTAACAATGAAGCAGATACATGGGATTAAAATAGTCAACATAGTGACAGGTATAGAAATCAGATACAGATATATATAGTGTTTTGGATTTACCACCTGTAATTTATGCTCCCCTAATGACAGGCAATTAATTGTACAAGTTAGTTTCAAAGAAAAAGTTTAAATAAAATGTTTCTGAGTGTGTTACGAAGGTGATGGAATTTTACAGTGAGATAACCAAGAAAAATGTTGTAGAAGTTAATTCTCCTTTAAATAGAAATATTTACCTTGAAGAGAGAGAGGTACTCTAGCTGTGAGAGGGAGTAAAAAACACAGACTTCCTGAAAACAATTACCTAACTTATAAGAGTCACTGGTAAAATTTTAAAGCAGTCTTTCTCCCCTAAATTCTCTCATTGAGTATCTAAAAACAGGATAATTTATAAAAGCCTAAACTAATCCAGAATTTGACAAATTCACACACTTCATTCTTAGAAACAGTTTACATGTATACTATTCTTATTGTATTGAGTTGGTCCACAAAACAATATTTATTTCTAGCAGAAACTGATAATATTAAAACAACCAAAATACATTTAGAACTAAAAAAGAAGTTGAACTTACATGGAGACGTAATTTAAATATGGCTAAATTTCTTAAATTGGTCATGATACAGAAGCACAAAAAAGTACAAAGTATTGAAATTTATTATATTGGGGCATTTAAAATCATCTGTGTGTTCTATATTTGTTCATAATTTTCACAGATAAATATATACAGTAAACAATAACAGATGCCAATTAGCATAATTGAGTGTTCAGAAAAATAAAATTAATGCCTTTATTACTCATAATGTATTCACCCAAATGTTTCATTAGCTTACTAATGTAATATTAATGAGGAAAATAACTGAATTGTGCTGGTCCCCCAAAGTGCGAACTGCAAGCTAATCATGAAATTTCCATTCTCCTTTCACTTAGTCTCTTCTGCACAGGTTTTCTCTTCGATTCTCATTCACAGATCACAAAAGAACACTTTGGGTTACTTCAAGAATTAATTAGACATTTGTACGAAAGCCACTAGAACAACTGTTCCCCCTGTGAGTTCATAAAGCTGTTTAATTTGCTCCTGGATTTTCATTCAGAGAAGCTGGCAAGACCACAATAAAGCACAGCGTGCACAGACACTAAGCCAAATTTCTGACCAAACTGTTCACTTTCATTGACTCTGCTCATTTAAAAGGCGCACACACTAGCACCTTTTAACCTGACCAGTGCCACAGCTGGAGCACTCTTCACTCATAATGAAAAGTGACTTAGGATAATGTTCTCCCTGCCAATCTTTGAAGACTATTTCAGTCAAAGTTAAAGTCTGCATTTGGAAAACTAGTTTAAGTATCTCCCTCTGCCTTGAGACAGAATTTTAACATTAACTCATCCATCAAATTCATTTCTTAAATTTCATTTAAGTCAAGAAAGATGTGCATTCTAATGAATCTTGAAACTAAAAGCACATAGGAAAAATTTCAGGTTAGAGTTAAATCCCTTTTATTTCTTTTAACTGGAGGACTAACCTCGGGATAATCCCACTTTACTATCACACTTTAAATTTTAGGGACACAAGAATACATCTTATTAGTAATTCCGTAGTTGTTACACATTGTACCCTTCAACCTGTGTGAAATCCTGAATAATGCCTCCTATTATTTCTCACATGGATGAGGTTGCTTTAAAAATTGCAATTTAACACTCAAGGAAAGAAATCTAGGACCTAACACTTGTATGTAATGACAATATTTTCTCTGTGTCATGCCAACACCTGGGCCCATCTGTGAGAAGGGCACTGTGCCATGTAGAAGATAGAACGTCAATTTCAACAGCATGTAGATGCCAATATGTGGAAGTCAAAGTGATAGCCTGTGGACCTCATCAAAGAGCTGATCTTTTCTAAGAAAATCCTCTCAATAGCGAGCAGTGCCAAATGAGGACCAAATGCTTCATTACTAGTCTTCACAGCTGCTGATGCTCATGGGCATTCATAACATCAAAGAATATTTCCTCCTCTATTCCTGTTTCCAAACGGCCTGAAAGCTAATCATTTTACGTAAAGAAAAAGAAAGAGAGAATTATTTTCAAAAACAAAGACATTTTTATTTGTTGTTTCATGTAACAACTTCTTTAAATTTCTTATTTAATATTTTTGCTAAATGGCAGATTTAACAATTAGTGATAATGTTGTTTCAATCCTGCAGTAATAATTTGCACAAGTTCATCAAGAATTCCTTGAGGATAAAATATGAACATTTTACATGTGTGTCAGTGTGTGTGTCTGGGTGGGGGAGTGCATGTAAAATTTTTTCATTGTACACAAAGAAATGTGAGAGATTTGATGTTCTACAACTGGCTTACATAAATCAAGTCTGACGGGTGAGTAACAGACAAAGGCTCAATTCAAGCTGAGCAATAACGAATGTTGCTAGTGCCAATAGAAGTTCAATTGGTTTAGGTTGAGCCTTGAGTTCCTGTTTGGGAAGCAAAGTAGTTGAGCGTTTAGAGAAAGGGATGAATGGGCTTTGTTTCTGGAAACTACATGAGGTAGAAAGTTTGTTCTTTATTTGTAAAGAGCAAAAATCAATTTAAGGTTTACTTGGTCTTAGGCATTTTTGGCTTTTTATTTCAACTGTTCCTGAGCCAAAGTCTCTTGCTAACAGCAGACTCATTTCCCGTATTTAAAGATACTTGTAGTTTTCCTCAATAAGTAAAGTCCCCCTTGGGGGCTGCAGACACCGATTCCACTTCATTCTCTGTGCTACGCACCAGTCACTGGATTACTGTAAACCCAGCTCTAAATGACAGATACTACAAAACTGGCTCCTTATTTTCAACTTTCCCTAAGGAGAAGACTTTATTACCAAACAAATTACAGTTTTCTTCACAAGGAATTCATAGTTACAAATCAAAGACCCCAGAAAGTCTTTTCAGGCACTAATAAACAAAAATCACATGACAACAATCCATTTTTTTTCCTGAAAATACAGCACCTATTGATATTTTATGAGACAATGAGCAAGTGGCTCAAGTTTATAAGAATTAGGAGTAACTAAGAACATGCAGGTAAGACAGACAACTCTGGGAACCTACACAGATTACTTAAACTGTTTCTAAGCATCAGTTTCCTCATCTGACATGGAAACAACTTTACAGAGTTGCTGAGGATACAAATGTTGTAATGTTTGTAAAGTACTTAATGCTGAGCCCAACACTTGACTATTCTCAATACACGCAAGCAATTAATATTATTAGGCCAGCAATCCACTTTGACCTTCATATTCTTTTTTTAAAATAGTATTTTTTAGTTTAGGAATTAATACATGTTTATTTGCTGCAAAAATTTTTCAAAATAGAGAAATACGAACAATGAAACGTGAAATAACTCATAATTGTACTACATTGAGATAAAAAAACAATAATTTTCCATTTGTTGCAGTCTTTTGCTTCCCGTCCCTGACTCCTTTCAGAAAATATCAATCCTAATGTAATCTTATAATTGTAAAACTTATAATTTTTCCACAGAGAAAACTGAAATTTGGATTTGCTTTTTCTATATGTAATTCTTTCCTCTACCTGAAAGTGATTTAAAGAATATAACTTAGACTCTCTGCTCAAGGTAACACTTCTGCCTTGCATTCTGAAATTATACCAAAAATACACTTCATCTATGTATCTATTTATATTTGCATGTACATTTATCTGTTTTATAAAAAAGAAGAAGAAATAATCAATCAAAGCAATGCTTTTAGTTGAGAAAACTGGTAATCATCATGCATACAGTATTTATGGAATTTTGATGTGATAATATTCTTTATATTTTGCTGAAAATTATATAACAAAAAATTAAAATGGCGTGTAAATTCTAATTTTGTTTGCATTTGGTTGAGCATGCTCTTCTGTTGATATCATTAAACCTATTCAAAGCTCTCAAGTTTGAGACAAAATTCCGATTGGCTATGGAAAAAAATATCAAAAGTGCATTTGGTCATTAGAATACTACAATACAGGTGTACGAGCCTATACATCCCATAGGAATTGGGAAGAAATAAGAGAAAATGAATATTTTCTTAAATTTATATGTTTGCTTTCATTTTAAAATTTTACATACTTATGATTACATTGGCTCAGTCTTAAATACTAAAGAATGCAAAACTATCTCTAGGATACATTGAATGCAACTCTCAACTATTCAGTTTAATGGGGAGTGGGGATCATATGAATAACTGAAATTCACAGATGATAAAGATGTCAGACAATTGTTGCTCACTCTTCCCTCACAACTGCATTTGCAAGAGCTGCTATTAAGATCAGTTTGAATTTCCCCTCCTCTCCATGAACCTGGACAGCTTCCAAGGGAGAAGACAAATGACACAGTGGCAGGGAGCTGGAGGGTAAAGAGAAAGACCAAGGGGACCAGAACAATCTGCATATGAATATCAGCCTTGCCTAACGGAGAGGGATCTGACGGGAAATATAGGGATAACTTGGGATTAATACTTTAAAATCATTCCTCTTGACTGCCGAGCAAATGGGGATAAAAATATGTTTAATCTTCCAGAACTGTAGTCACGGGTGACTGATACCAATGAGTAGAACATGCTGACTAAAGCTTGCTTTGATATTTATGAAATTTCAAAAAAAAACCCCAAAACCTGTGTAGTGTGCTGGGGAAGAGGGCAAACTCTGAAAACAGGCTAAGTAGGCTTAAATCCCCACTTTGTCACACTGCTTATGTGACTTTGGGAAAGTAGCTTAATGCTTCCCCTACCTTTGTCACTACAACTATGAAATTGGTATAACAATAGTTCTCACCTCATGGGGTTGCTGTCAGAATTAGCTAAGCTAATACATATTATATTCTTATCTACTGCTTTGTAACAAATTACCACAAACTGAGCAGTTTAAAACAAACGTTTTATTATCTCAGAGTTCCCCTGGGTCCTGAGTCCAGGCATGGCAAGATGTCTGACAGGCTGTATTCTAATCTAGAGGATCAACTGAGGAAGAATCTGAGTTCACTCAGGTTGTTGGCAAAGTTCATTTCCTTGAGGCTCCTGGCTTCAAGCTGCCTGTTGTTTGAAGGCTGCTCTCAGCTGGCTACTGTTTGGCTGCTCTCATAGGTCTTGCTACATAGGCTTTTCAACATGACTTCTTTCTTCTTCAAACACAGGTACGGAGAGAAGATCCCTAGCCAGATAGCCTTATATCATGTAATGCAGTCTTGGTAGTAACATCTCATCACTTTTGCCACATTTTATTGTTTAGAAGCAAGTTACAGGTCTTGTTCATACTCAAGAGGGGGCAATGACACAAAGGGATGAACACCAGGAGGCAGGGATGATGGGGGGGTCAACTTAGCTTCTGACAACCACAGATCAAGAGGAGCCACACCTAAAGGACCTCATCTATACCTTGCCCTGACTTGGATGTTGACAGCTTTGGACTTTGAGCAAATGCTGTAATGGGATGAGACTCATGGGGACCTTAGGAAGGGGTGGATGTATTTTGCATGTGAGAGAGACGTAAGTCATTTTGGTCCCGGGGGAAGACTGTGATACACACACTCTAAGGTGGCCCTCCCATGATTGCCAACTCCTGAAGGTCACAGGACCTCACCCTGTTTAATCCCCTTTCCCCAAGTGTGACCAGAACCTGTGAACTTGATTCTAACTAATACAATATGGCAAAGGTGATGGGATGTCACTCCCATGACTGCCTTACATTATATAAGACTGTCTTGCTAGCCGACTTGTTCTAGAGATTCTCCCTGTTGGTTTGATGAAGTAAGCAGCCCTGTTAAGAAACCTACATGGTCTCTACCACCTGTTAGTGCTGGTGCCCTCTAATAACTGTAGCTGGCCTCTAGGAGCTGAGACTGGCCAACAGCCAACAAGAAGCCAAGACTCTCAGTGTTACAACCACAAAGAAATCAACCCTGACATCAAACTGGGAGAACGTGAGAGAGGATTCATCCTCAGTCAAGCATTTAGACTAGAACATAGCCAGGCCAACACCTTGACTGCTGCCTTGTGAGACTCAGCTAAGCCACGACTGGAATCCTGAGCCACAGAAACAATGACATAATAAATATGTATTGTTTTAAACTGCTAAGTTTGTGGTAATATGTTACATGGCAATAAATATTACACTCGAAATTTCTTTACAAAATGACTTCTCATGTAAGAATTGCATGAATATTAGCTCTTGATATTTTTTCCACAGAGGCAATATAATGTCAAGGTTCAGAGGGAAGATTCTAGTGCTAGACTCTGAGTTAAAAACCTGGCTCTACCATTCGTTGGTAACTTAATAGTGGATGGGTAACAACTCCTGTGAGCCTTGGTTATTCATCTGTGTAAGGAAAATAAAAGCAGTACGTGCCATATAAAGTTGAATATGAAGATCTAATGAGTTCATAACGTAAGTCATGAGAGCAAACCCATACACATAGAAAGTCCCAATACATGTTAGAATTATTACTGTTATGTTGATAAAGGTTTATTATAGCCACTAAAGTGAGTCCACCTTTAATCTTCTGTTTTCTTAATTTATCTTTTCTAATAAAGTATTAGATAAGATTATTATTTGAAATAATTTGAAGACACTGTAAGGAACACTACTAGTACTTATTTAAAAAGTATAAGATGGGTAATTAAAAATCTCCAATTCCTGTTTCATATAGGAATTCCTGAGGAATTTACAAATAAGAAAAGCTTACATTTTCGATATCTTAGTAATAGTTTCTTTTATTTCTCTGAAGTACAAGGTAATGTTACAAAAGGCATTTTATTTCCAATGCGAAGCGTAAAACTTGGTAGCAAAAATACCACAATATGGCAGGCACAGATTGCAAGTAATTATAGTTTAAGAGAAGGGGCATTGTTTAGTCCTAATAGGAGGAATCTTACAGCTGCTGTTGAATACCAGGCAACCAAGTGCTTTGATGATCATATAGAATACACCTCTGTATACTTTGTTCCACGCTGTTTAATAAGACATTTAGGAAAGTGTTACAAAATGGACACTTAATGACTATTATTGGAAGAGGTGATTTTAAAAAGGAATTTTTTTTCACTTACAACTAGTGCGTGAAAATACTTTTATAGTAAAATAATAAAATAGTACAGACACATATGGAATCAAATAGAAGTTTCCTTTCTCTTAAATCTCACAAATTATAGCACCTCCTCTAATTAACAACTGAAAACTTTTTGATATGATACTTAAGGAACATTTTCTATGCAATATGTATGTATGTGTGTGTGTACTGAATGTATTATATCTATACACGTAAGGGTAGAAAAACATTTAAGCTATAAAAAGTTCTCACATTCTGAAACAACATATCCTTGAGTCAATTTCCTATCAGTTATTTTATAGCTCCCTCATTCATTTGTAATTCTATAGAGCATTCCACACTACAGGTATGTCATGATTTAACTCATCTGGATTGATGAACATTTAGATTATGTCAAGTATTTTCATATGTAAGTACTTTGGAATTAACATCTTTATTCAAATATATTAGTGAACAATGGCAATATATACTGAAAGATTCTGTAAGATGTATTAAAGTTGTGCACAGTTTTAGTTAAGAAGGATATCTGTATATGTTTAAGTAAAAACTAAAACTAAATAAATGTTTGAACTTAATGTTCTTCTCTTCTGCATATTAGTTTAACTCAATTTAACAAGTAATACACTTACTAGGGTAATTTTAAAATCATCTTTTGCATCTTAACTTGTTCCCGTTTTCTGGGAATAAGCTCTGCAGCCCCTGATGTACCCAGTGGGGGTGGGGGTAGGAGCAGGTGGAGAGTGAGAACAGTTCTTCCCAAAAAGAAGTTTTCTATCATTGATGTTTAGAATTGCTGACTTTGGTCAGTTTTATTATTGTTTTTACATTTTTGTCAAAAACTATACTGCCTTATTGTCTGAACGGAGGGTTAGCTGCTCCCACAAATGCACAGTCCACTCCACCCAGACCCCCACCCAGACATGCACACACACCTTAGTATACCACTGCTGTGTGGTTTCGTTGAGAACAAGAAAAAACATTTGCTAAAGGTTTTCTCAACACATTCTCACTGACTGAAAACACTTTTTAAAAATAGGACTGTTTCAGAGTTAAAAAGGGAAGACTGGTGGAAAGACATGGAAAATTGTTAAGAGGTCACACCACAGTCCATTAACCAAAATCACTGCATTCAGAGCTCAGTAGAAGCAGGGAGCCCGGGCACATCTCTAACATTAGCATTGCAGATGACAGACACTGATTAAAAAGGAACACAGATCACTTCCTCAGGCATTAAATTTGCTACAGATTTTCTGTAACGTTTTCATCCTTATGATTTCGTCAACCAACCAATGATGTTTTATTTCAGAGGCACCAGCATTCACGTAAAATATGTCTATTAAGTAGTTCTTACCTGTACTACATATTCATATCACAGAAATTCTATGAAATTATTTGAATCAAGAGGTTTTATCATGTTGGTCATTATTTATCATGGCAGCGAGGTTTTCTGCTATCACAAAAATAACATTAGCAACAGCATTGTAAAGACAAAACATAACGTTATTAATTGTGGGCTTTAGATTTAACCCAGTGAACAAGAACTTGGTCAATAATAATTCTTTTTTTTATGATAAACAAATAAGTTTAGTTTAATAATATTAAAAGTTATTGTCAGATAGTTGTCTAAATTTTCTAGTATATTTTGCTAGCTGATGTACTTTTGTAAAATTTTCCTGAAAATGTTTTAAATCAATTTTAAAATGAAACTTTTCCTTAAATAAAGAATGGCTTTATAATCTGTAAAAAGTGTTTGTCTTTCATTATTTTATATAAAGTATAGAGGATTTACTTAACATACATAAAGTTAATTAAATAAACTAAAAATATACTCTTTAATTCTAGAAATGTCTATTAAAGAACACAGCATGTTACATATTTCCACAGTAGTTGTTGACATTCTTAGTGTTGTTATTGTGTCATAATCCACAATTTGGCAATGAGAGGAGCCAAAGATTTATTCATCTCCATTCCTACTGGGGATGAAAACTAATTAACAAAGTTAAATTATCACCTATTGCAACTAATTAATCTATCTTTTGACAATAACACAAAATTATGCTTCTTGTCATCATGGTAAAAAATATAAAAGCTACAGTGTCTTACATGATGTTGCTGATAATCAAATTTCAATGTAAAACATAATCCTACAGACATTGTAAATTTTGCAGATATTTCTGACATTGTAAACCTGGAAGAAATAAACTATTAAGTCTTAGAATTGTTAGTGAAAGCACTATATTTAAATGGAGACATTTTCACTGTACCTTGATAAATAATATTTTTGATAAGTTAAAGAAAGACTATTACATATTTGGGTGATGGTGGTGGGAAATATGAGGAGAGGAAAAAAGTATACTAAGATATTGTCATGTTAAGACACTTCTTATAGATATTGACTGCTTTTATTTGAATTGCTATAATAGACATGAACATACATGTTTGTTAAATTTGTAAGTGCAACTTCATAAAATTAGAAATAGTATTCAGGATGTTCAAACAATTGGAATAAAAGAACAACTATACTAAGAAAAACAGCTCAATCTAGCAAAAATAAGAATAGAATTATGGTGAGTAGGAAAATATATAAAATGGAAAAGAGCAAAAATTAATCCACATATATCATTTATTAAAATAACTATAAATGGAAATCAGTTACATTTCTATTCACTAACAATGAAGTAGTAAAAAGAGAAATTAAGAATAAAATCCCATTTACAATTGCAACAAAAAGAATAAAATATCTAGGTATAAGTTCAACCAAAGAGGTGAAAGACTGTGCACTGAAAAATATAAAACATTGTTGAAAGAAACTGAAGACACAAAGAAATGGAAAGATACTCTGTGCTCATGGATTAGAAGAATTAACATAGATAAAATGTCCATATTTCCCAAGGCAATCTACAGATTCAATGCAATCCCCATCAAAGTTCCAACACCATTTACTACAGAAATAGGACAAATAACTCTAAAATTTATATGAACAACAAAAGACCCTAAATAGACAAAGGAATTCTAAGGAAAAAAAGAATGAAGCTGCAGGTATCACACTGCCTGATTTCAAAATATATTACAAAGCAATAGGACCCAAAACAGCCTGGTACTAGCAGAAAAACAGAAATACAGATCAATGGAAGAGAATTGAAAGCCCAGAAACAACCTACACATCTTTGAACATCTAATCTTCAATAATGGAGCTAAGAACTACAAAGCAGGAAGGAATGTCTCTTCATTAATGGTGTTGGCATAACTGGACAGCCACATGCAAAAGAATGAAAGCAGACCATTATCTCACACCATGCACAAAAATCAACTCAAAATAGATTAACATAAAAAATGGGGTTACATCAAACTAAAACACTTCTGTACAGAAAAGGAAACCATCAACCAAATGAAAAAGACAACCTAATATTTAGGAGAAGATATTTACAAAGCAGATATCTGATAAAGGGTTAATATCCAATATATAGAAAGAATTCACACATCTCAACAACAGATAAACAAACAACCCAATTAAAAAATGGGCAAAAGATGTGAAAAAAGTATTTTTCCAAAGAAGATATACAGATGGTAACAAGCACATGAAAATATGTTCAAGATAACTAATTATTAGGGAAATGCAAATCAAAACCACAATGAAATATCACCTTACACTCATCAGAATGGCTATAAGTAGCAAGCCAAGAAATAACAAGTATTGGAAAGGATGTGGAGAAAGGGGAATTCTCCTACACTGCTGGTGGAAACATAAATTTATGTAGCCACTATGGAAAACAGTATGGAGATTCCTCAAAAAATTAAGAATAGAACTACCATATGATCCAGCTATTCTACTGCTGGGTATCTATGCAAAGAACACAAAAACACTAACCTGTAAAGATATATGCTCCCTTATGTTCACCGCAGCATTATTCACAATAGCTAAGACTTGGAAACAACCTAAGTGCCCATCAGGGGATAAATGGATAGAGAAGATGTGGTATATATACACAATGGAATACTATTCAGCTATAAAAAAGATGAAATCTTGCCGTTTACAAGATGAAATCTTGCCAACAACATGGATAGATCTTAAAGGTATTGTGCTAAGTGAAATAAGTTAGATGGAGAAAGTTAAATACTGTATCTTCTCACTCATAAGTAGATGATAAAAACAACAACAACAAATAAACAAACACATAGATACAGAGATTAAATTGTTGGTGACCAGGGATGAAGCACTGAAGGAGGAGGATAAAAGAGATGACAGTGCACATGTGTACGGTGATGGATAGTAATTAGTCTTTGGATGGTGAACATCATGTACACAAAAATCTGTATACACCTGAAATTTATATAATGTTATAAACCAATGTTACCTCAAAAAACTAAATAACTATAAATGGATTAAAAATTCTCATAAAATAGAACTTAAATCAGCACCAAACAACAAACAAAAATCTTGGCTAAATACTTTTCTACAAGAGAGAAAACAGATGACAATAAAACTTTCAAAGTAAAAGGTAGGAAATACATACAAGAGAAATGCTTACAAACAGAAATCAAACAGAAATCATGAGTGGCAATATTAATAGTAAACAATCTAAAACCAGGATAAAAATGGAACCAAGAGATATTTTATATTGATAAATACATAATAGACAAAATATAACAGATGGTTTTTGCAGGAGTCAACATAGCATGAAATATATTAATCATAATGTATTAGGAATACAAAAAAAAGTTATAAAACCACAATAGTAGAAGATAAAATTAAGTAAAAAGACATAACAAAAGATTAAGTAAAACTGAGTTCAAGGCAAGAGAAAGTACAACCGCCCAAGACACAAGGAAACAATGAATTTAGCTTTTGCATTGAAAGCTTTTGCTGAAATCTGTGAATTTGATTTTGGTTTCCAATTTCATTCTATGAGTATGAGGGAAGTTAGAGAAACTCAGTGTCTGCCAAAGGTTACAGATTTTGTAGGAAATGCTTCACTAGAGCTGGATTGTTAAGAACTACTCTTAAAAGTGAATTAGAGGGCTGGCCCCGTGGCCGAGTGGTTAAGTTAGCGCGCTCCGCTGCAGGCGGCCCAGTGTTTCGTTAGTTCGAATCCTGGGCGCGGACATGGCACTGCTCATCAGACCACGCTGAGGCAGCGTCCCACATGCCACAACTAGAGGAACCCACAACGAAGAATACACAACTATGTACCGGGGGGGCTTTGGGGAGAAAAAGGAAAAAATAAAATCTTAAAAAAAAAAAAAAAAAAAAAAAAGTGAATTAGAAATATTGCCCCACCTTGCAAGGGATCTGAAGGAAAACCTTCTTTTTCAAACTTAGCACTGAATAAAGGAAGAAACATATTTATGAGATCCCATAATCATGAGCTACAAGAGAATGTCAGGAGAGTGTTTAACCCAAATGGCTACTACCAAGATAGTCAGAAAAACTTGAAGCATATAAACTGGTTTAAAGTCTTTCTCAGCTGTTAATCCCCATGAGTATATGGTGGTAACAAACATTAATATTTCTGAAATGAACACTTTCATTTCTAGTCTCAAAGAATTTCAACTGAAAAATGTAAATAAATTCAAGTGAACAGTCCTAAAATTAAACACACACAAACATACATAACCACAGACAAAAAGAAGTCACCACAATTGAGAATGAACAGAAACCCTAAATATTGAAATTATCAGATAAAATTTTAATATCTTTTAAGAAGTAAAAAAATATTAAAAATATGAATAAACAGCATAGAAAAATACAAAATTGCAAAGATTCTTTTTAAACTCACGTAAAACTTCTGGAAACTAAAAACTACACAGTCATTGATGTTAAAAACACATTTAAAAGCAGAAAAGACATAGCAGAAGAAATAACTACCAAAAGATAATAACCATTATACATTATCCAAAGTGCAAAACAGTAGACAAAGATTCAGAAAACATAAATATACGTCGACAGTCAGGACAGTCAGACTAATGAAGTTTTCAGTAAATCTATTTGGAGTTCCAAACCAAGAGAATATGGAAATTTGGACTGAGGTATTGTTTTAAAGTGGAACAGTTTGAAATTTTTCAGAAATGATGAAAGATACCAAAAATACAACAAATTACCAACTATTAAAAATGTAATCCAAACTTAGCCATATCATTGTGATACCTCAGCACACTAAAGGCAAAGAATTCCTAACAGGTGCCAGAGACAAAAGACAGATTACCTTCAAAGAGTGATAATCTGACTGTTAATATCACAGCAGCACAAAAGGAAGTCAGCTGAAACTGGAGTCATATTTCAATATGCTAAGAGAACATCACTATCAACCTAGAATTGTATACCCATTGGAGATATCTCTCAAGAATGAGGAACAAAAAACGAGATTTTTCTGACATAAACTGCATGTTTTATGGGAATAATCCAATAAGGGAAGGTAGACAGATAATGCAGGATATCAAGGGCAACATTGCCAATGTGCTTGAGAGTAATGCAATAAGATCTAAAACATGTAGTGTTTCCCATTAGAAAAAATCACGGCTTATCAATTCAGCATTGGTTATGCATCAAAGAACCTCCAAATTCCATTGGCTTAAAATGAAAAAGATCATTTCTTGTCTATTCTATATATTCAAGGCTAGTTGGCCAGAGATTCTGTCTTCATCATGACTACACTCACAGAATAGCCATCACCGAGAACATTACCTCTCTCCAAATCACAAGGAAAGAGATCTCTGAGGGTCTCCATTGTCATTTAGTGGTCTGGCGTAGAAGTCACACATATTCTCATTCTCAGTTCTTTGGTCAGAATTAAATCATGGACCTGCTCAACCCTATGGGATCCTGCAGTGTCATCATGTACCCAGAGGAAGAAATGACCTAAATCCTTGGGAAATAGTATTAATGACTACCACAGATGGATAGGTCATCAATTTAACAGGAAGAATGTCAAAGAACAAAGAAACGGACACTGGTACATATGTAGATGTGCCAGTGAGTGCTAGTGAAAATTTTCTCCTGATTCCTTCATAAGAAATAAGATTACCATCTGAGACTGAAGACTGGATATGAAGCATTGGATAAGCGAGAAAAATAGTTGAAATGGAACAGAAAAATGGGGTAAATGAACTAAAGAAATAATCATGACTTTTGGTCAGCATAAAGTACCTACTTAATATTAATAACCACAAATTAAACAGTGTACAATTAACTGGATTGTGCGTTTTTCCCAGTCACATTCAACTGGGGCAAAGAAGGGGAGAGTTGTATTAAATACAACTGCTGGTTTTCCAAGAGAGTGTGTAAGGGAGAAAGAGGCAAAGGAGTTGAGAGGGTAGACATTATAATGATAGACCACAGAAAACACCTACACAAAAAGGGAAGAAATGCATGAGGATGAGGAGGAGGACAAATTTTAAATGAAAGACTATGAGGTCCCTGGGGGTCAAATAATTTATGGAGTTGAGATCCCAAAGAAAGTAGATGGAAATGATAGAAATGGTGGTCAGAGAGCGAGATGCTAAAAGTTGAAGTTACTGAATTAGTTATTGGCAATGATTGGAATTGAGTGCAGCACAAGCAAGATGTTTGGAGAAGATAAGTTCAAGAAATTGAAACAGCAATGTATTACAAGACTCCCTTACTCGTGTGGATATCAAGTCACCAAGATGGGGAAGTATCAGAGAGACTGACAGTGAGAGGGTGCTAAACTCTTCAAGAAAGAAGCAAGATTAATAGATAACTGATAAAGGCGTGGTAGCTGATATGAACACATGGATTCAAAGATATGGATAGGAATGGCTTTAAAAGTGCCAAAGAATAGCAAAGAGCACTCCTACACTATCTCCAAACTCAGTGATATGAAAGGAGTAGGACTGAAAACAGGCACAGTCCATTTTAATGACCTCAGGAAACATCCGGATGTCAATTACAGCTAGAAAGTAAAATGACCTTTCAGAGAAGAAGTTGAGCATATAGAGAATATGGTTGACAATGGGAAATAAGTGCCAGAGGCCACTGTGAAAGCAATCCAGAAGTTGGAAATAAGTGCTAGATACGGGTAGAATAGGAAAATGTGAAGTCATGTGGCATTTAAGAGTGAAAAATAAATGGGGACATGGAATCTGGGTGTTAACTGGCATCAAGAGGAATAAAGGATATAATTAGATTAGTTCTGCTGGCAGTTCTTAGGGGAGATAGTAGAGGCAAGGTTGGGAGTAAGGAAAAGTGCATGTTTAGAGCCCAAACCCCTTTCAAAGGAGATTCGGAGGCCTGGAGATTCGGGGGGCTTACTCGAGCACTGGGCTTCCTCTTGACTCTTTCAAATACATATAAGGAAACTTTCGGTGAAATAGTGTTTTTCATAGACAATGAAAGGGACAAAAGATATCATTCAAAATCATGAAAATAGGTCTTTGCTTTGTTAAGACCAGTATGTTATTTTATGAAGTATTTTTATTTGATTATATCTGTAGGCCTGATAGAAGTGAAACATGAATAGTTTATTCTATTATATTGTTACTGCACATATAAATCACTTTTATCCTAATAGTATTTTAAAATTCAAACTTTGAGGCATTTATATTCAAAGCATTTAGCAGAACATGGACCAATCAAAGAAAATGTAATTTTCTTCTTTAAAAGTAAATCTCTGCTTCAGGCATTGAATATTCTGATAGAGTTTCTATCCAACAAATAATAAACTATATCTTCAATTAACCAGACAAATTCCTTCAGGGCATCTAGAATAGATAACATTACTCTTCAGAAACTTATTTTCTATGGAGGGAAAAAATCCAATGTACTAATTCTCTTACCCCACTCATTAGCATTTTTAGGTCAAAAATTGGCACAACTCGTATATTTTCTGGAATTAAAAAAAATTAAAAATCACAGCCTTTGGAAAATGGCAGTGGCTGGCTAATGTGAAACATGAATAACGGTATATGATTCCCAATAAAAGCACAGACTTTCTCCAATTTCTGCTCTTAACTGATTTTAACCTGGCTGTCTAATTCACGAAGAAATGGCTCACGGGAGGTAAGCATTAGTAGAGACAGGTTATGGACACAATTCTGCCTCATAGGTTCCTGGAATCATACGTCAGATCTGTCTCACAATAGGCACTATGGAAATAAATGGACTTTTTCTTCATCATTTGTACAGAAAAGTGTTCTTATTTCTTCTAATGTCAATTGTCAATTTAAGAAAAGCACATCTACCAAAGATGGTTTACTTTTTCACGTGCACACACACACACACACACACACACAATGTTAGAAACTACACAGGAAGGTTATAGTGAGTGGTTCTAAATAATAATAAAGAAAAATAGAGCTAGCTTATTACATATTGCCCTTACATGGGCATAACACCTCTTACATTTCTTATAATTTTTTATGTTTGGAAGAATATAGAGATACTTAAAAAATTTTATGAAGTTAGCCAACGAAAAAGCTGGAAATAAAACCAACTGACATTATTCTAAGTTCAAGTTGCTATAATGTGGTTGTCTTGGGTGAATCAGGAAATTAAGAATCATAGGTATGATCTTATTCAAAACGTGTAAATGTAAAATACATATATAGGGTATAATAATAGTTTTAGAGCTATTTTTTTTTACCATATCAGCCATAGTCTAAAAAAGATATTGTGTAGTTTTGTTTCATTTATTTGTGTATTGACTTAACGTGAAAGTATAATTTAATACGTTTGATTCTTTCTACCCTTGGTAAATCAACAAACCCTTGCATTTCAAGTGGACAAAAGCTGATAGTTTGATGTCTCAGAATTCAATGCAAATTGTCTTTCTCATCCATGTGATAGAGATCTGGCAAGCTTTCCTTGTCGCTGTCCCTCTCATTCTTCCTTTCCCTCTCTCAGAAAATTCCAACATAATGAATATATATATTTTTAATTTTGTTTGACAATCCCTTATTTCATAAAATTGAAAAAAATCTATGTAACAAGATTTTAACCCTAGTAATCAGAATATGCAAAAACTGAAATCAAGTATGTGTGAAATCAAGCTGATAATCAGAATATTATTTTTTATTAAGACATATTCAACATAATATGAATTCATTCTTTTAAGTTTATAGCTCAGTCATTTTTAGGATATTCACAAAATTACGTAACCATCATCATGATTTAATTCTAGAACATTTTCATCATCACTAAAAACCCTCCATACCCATTAGCAGTCATTACCCATTTCCCCCTAACCTAGCTCCTGGAAATCACTAACTTACTTTCTGTCTTTATGGATGTACCTATTCTGGACATTTCATATAAATGGAGTCATAAAATATGTGGCCTCGTGTGTTGGCCATCTTTCACTTAACTTGTTTTTAAGGTTCCTTCATGTTGTATCATGTGTCAGTACTTCATTTCTTTCTTTCTTTTTTTTTTTTGAGGAAGATTAGCCCTGAGCTAACTGCTGCCAATCCTCCTCTTTTTGCTGAGGAAGACTGGCCCTAAGCTAACATCCATGCCCATCTTCCTCTACTTTATACATGGGATGCCTACCACAGCATGGCTTTTGCCAAGCAGTGCCATGTCCACACCCAGGATCCGAACCGGCAAATCCCAGGCCGCCAAGTAGAACTGCAAACTCAACCACTGCACCATGGGGTTGGCCCCAGTAGTTCATTTCTTTTTATGGTTGAGTAATATTCAATTCTATGGCTATACCATAGTCTGTTTATTCATTCATGAAATGATGTAGATTAGTTTGTTTCCAGTATTTGTCCATTGTGGATAACGTTGCTATGAATATCCACGTACAATTTTTTGTGTAGACATTTGCTTTGAGTTCTCTTGGGTATACAACTAGGGTTAGAATTGCTGGGTCATATGCAAACTTTGTTTCACATGTTGAGGAAGTGCTGAATTGCTTTCCAAAGTGGTTGTGCCATTTTATATTCCCACCAATAAGGTATAAAGGTTCCAATTACCTCACATCCTCACCAATACTAGTTATTGTTCATCATTTTTTATTATAGCCAAGCTTGTGCTTGTGAAATGGTATCTCATCGTGGTTTAGATTTGCATTTTCCTAATAACTACTGATGTTGAGCATCTTTTCCTGTGTTTACTGAGCACTGGTATATCTCCTTTGTAGAAATATCTATTCAAAGCATTTGCCCTTTTTTTTTTTTTTTTTTTTGCAGGGAAAGACTCCCCCTCAGCTAACATATGTTGCCAATCTTGCTGTTTTTTTTTTTTTCCTCTCCAAATCCCCAGTACATGGTTGTATATCCTAGTCGTAAGTCATTCTAGTTCTTCCATGTGAGCCACCTCCACAGCATGGCAACTGACATACGGGTGTTGTGGTTCTGCAAGCAGGAAGTGAACCCAGGCCGCTAAAGCAGTGAGCACTGAACTTTAACCACTAGACCACAGGGCTGGCTCAACCTTTGTCCATTTTTAATTGGATTGTTTTGTTTTTCATTGTCGAGGCATAGTGTTTTTAGATATTCTGGATGCAAGTCCCTTCTCAGGTATTTAATAAGGAAATATTTTCTCTCATTCTCTTTATGGTCTTTTCAGTTTTGTCTTTTTTTTTAAAGATTTCATTTTTCCTTTTTCTCCCCAAAGCCTCCCAGTACATAGTTGTGTATTTTTAGTTGTGGGTGCTTCTAGTTGTGGCATGTGGGATGGCGCCTCAGCATGGCTCGACGAGCAGTGCCATGGCCACGCCCAGGATCCAAACTAACAAAACCCAGGGCTGCCAAAGCAGAGCGTGCGAACTTAACCACTCAGCTACTGGGCCCGCCCCTTGGTTTCTTTATGCTGTCCTTTGAAGCTTAAAGTTTTTCATTTGGTGAGGTTTGAATATTTATTTTATCTTTTGTTCCTGGTGTTTTTCATGTCATATCTAAGAAATATTTGTCTAATCCATGGTCATAAAAATTTATGCCTATATTTTCTTTTAAGGATTTTTTGTCTTAGCTATTACATTCAGGTGTTTGATACATTTTGAGGTAATTTATGTATATGATATGAGTCAGGGTTCAAATTAATTCTTTTTTTTAATTTAAGCTTTATTGATCCAGCAATCCTACTTCTAGGTATATATCCAACGGAAATGAAAATAGGACATTGATGAGACATCTGCACTCTCATGTTCATTGCAGCACTATTTACAACGCTCAAGATATGGAAATATCCTAAGGTTCCATCAATGCATGAGTGGATAAAGAAGATGTGGTGTATACATACACAGGAATATTATATATTTGGAATAATATATATATAATATATGTGTAGGAATATTATTTAACTTAATTATTTTGCAGCTGGATATCCAGTTATTCCAGCACCATTTGTTGAAAAGACTTCATTCCTCATTGAATAGTCTTAGTACACTTGTGGAAAATCAGTTGACCATATATGTATGTGTTTGTGAACTCTCAATTCTATTCCATTGATCTATATGCTTGTCTTATGCCAGTCTGTACAAATTAAAAGTAATTCTGAATTATAACATAGTTTCCTTTCTTCAGTTGTAGAAAGACCAGTGAAGTGATTATTTAATGAAGTTCTTAACAAATCAAATTGATTTGTCATAAACATCACCTGTTGCTAATTATGCTTTATTTGGATTGTGGCAAAAGTGTAAACACTGCTCCTTTGTTCCTATCATTCCCAAATATTTTTGTTGTTGTCAGTGCCATCCAGTTTATTCTGACTCCCAGTGACCCTATGTAAAGCAGAGCAGAACCCTGCCCAGTCTTTTGGCGCCATCCTCTCACCTTCTGGCGCTGTATCAGGCAATGCTCCACTGCTTCATAGGGTTTTCATGGCCAATTGATGGCCAGGTCCTTCTTCCTAGTCTGTCTTAGAGTGGAAGCTCTGCTAAAACCTGTTCATCATGGGGGATCCTGTTGGTATTTGAAATACCAGTGGCATAGCTTTCAGCATCACAGCAACACACAGCCGCCACAGTATGACAACCGACACAGGGGTGGTGTGTTTCCCTGACTGGGTAAATGAACCCAGGCTGCTGTGGAGAGAGCGCCAAATCTTAATCACTGGACCACCAGGGCTGGGTCCAAATACCTCGACAAGGCCCCTATTGCCCTCCCCAAAGATGTCCGCGTCCTAATCTACGGAATCTGCAGATATGCTACCTTATTTGGAAAAAAAGGACTTGGCAGATATGATTCAGGTTAAGGACTTGGAGATGGGGAGGTTCCTGGATAATCCAGGTGGGCCCAATCTAATCATGTGAATCCTTAAAAAGCAGAAAACTTTCCCAGCTGCGCTCAGACAGAGAGAGGTGATGACAGAGGAGAGAATCTGGGGGGGGGACAGAGTGAAAGGGACTCGGCCTGCTGTTGATGGCTTTGAAGATGGAAGAACAGTGCTTCCAGAAGCAAGAAAAGGCAAGGAGACAGATTCTCCCCTTGAGCCTTCAGGGAGGAACACGGCCTTGTCCACTCGGTTTCAGCCCAGTGAGATTGTGTCCGATTCCTGACCTACAGAACTCTAATAGATTTGCACTACTTTACGCCATTAAATATGTGGCAATTTATCACAGCAGCAATAGAAAATGAATACATGTATATCTTTTCCACTAGGTATGTCCCGGCCTGCAATCCCACAGTTACGTCATACTGTTATACTGACGTCAGTAGCAGCGCACTTTTTACCTCAATGTCTCTATACTTACTCAATTATTCATTTAATAAATATTTTCCAAATTGCACAGGTCTCAGATGCTCGATTTTTGGCATAGCTTTCCATTTCCTGTATTGCATCCAAAATATCCGGAGCACAAACCCAGTTGTCCGTGATAAGATTAATGAATAAAAGGTAAGAAAACATTTTAAAAATGGCTTCTCTGTACAGATGTCTACTATGTTCCAGGCCCTTTATAGATATAATTTCCTACTCTCAACAGTCAATTGCAAGATAAGTATTATTATAAACATCTTTGAGGGATAAAAATTGTGGCTTTAACAGATATAATTTGTCCTTGTCTAGTAAAAGGATTTAAACCCAGGTCTGTGAATCTCCAACTCACTTGAGAACAAATCTTTGTGTCATATAACATTTTTGCATTAATCAGATCATCCCTAACCCAAAGAAACAGCTACCTAGTGAGATGATCCCTAACCCAAAGAAATAGCTACCTAGCTGTTGAATTTCTAAAGCCAGATATTCACAGCCATAAAGGAGAATTTCAGGGAAATGAGTACCATTACCTCTGCCGTTGGCAAAGTCACTACATGTCACCTCAATGTTCCAGGTCCCAAAGGAAAAAGGCAAAAAAGTCTAACTCTCCAAAACTTGTGAAAGAAATGATAGTACATTATAATAGTAGATGAGGTGTGAAACATTATCTTTTAAAATAGAATACATAGCCTAGATATGTGTTTATATAGAATACATAGTTTTCTATAGAATACATATGGATAGAAAGATTTATCTATTTATTTTGCAACAGGGTATAATTTGAGTGTAGAGAAATGTATCACTTCTATTTTATTTATTTATTTAGTCAGTTGGTTATTTTTGGTGTGGAATATTGGCCCTGAGCTAACTTCTGTTGCCAATCTTCCTCTCTTTGCTTGAGGAAAACTGTCGCTGAGCTAACATCTGTGCCCAGCTTCCTCTATTTTTCCTGTGGGACACCACCATCGCACGGCGTGATGAGTGGTGCATGCCCAGGTCTGAACCTGTGAAGCCCGGGCCACCGAAGTGGAGCACATGAACTTAACCACTATGCCGCTGGGTAGGACCCTGTATCACCATTGTTTTAGATAAAAGTGTCAGGGTGGGAGAATTCATTTTCTCAGTACAAATAAAACCATAAAATTAATACACTTGTTTTCTATCCTTAAGACTAACTTTGTAGCTAACGTGAATTTAAGTATTTGGAAATTGTTTTCTTTATTGTGTTAGCTAGTTTCTCACTAATTTCATCTACATGATAAGCTTATTAGCAAGTTTCCTTTTACAAACAAGTACAAAGCTAATTTCTAGCCAAAAACACCTAGCATTATCATGATTCCAAAGGTAGTAAGGTTAAATTGTGATATTCTAGTATATGTTTAAAGTAACTTTTTGTGTACCTGATGTTTCTTTTTGAAACAAATCAACTTGTGAATCACTTATTTGATTGTTCATTCAGGAAAAATATTTTTTATTATTTTTTAAATTGAGGTAACATCGCTTAATAACTATATACATTTTAGCTGTACGTCATATTTCAACTTCTGTATAGACTATGTCGTGTTCATGACCAATAGTCTAGTTTTTATCTGTCACCATACACGTGTGCCCTTTTACCCCTTCTGCTCTCCCCTCAACCTCCTTCCCCTCAGGTAACCACCAATCTGTTCTTTACATCTATGTGTTTATCTTCCACGTATGAGTGAAATCATGTGGTATTTGTCTTCATGAAAAATATTTATGTGCCTAGTGTTGTATTAGCCACAGAATATCAGAGAGAGAAAAATAGTTTTGAATCTTGCCTTCATGGTGGGTACCTTCCAGTGTGGAAAATAGACATAATTAAATTTTTATACATTTACAGTTTGCTTTTCTAGAGTTAGAGAAAACTTCCTGATAGATAGGACTGTATAGATTATGTCTGAAGAAAAGCAAGAATTATCCAGAAAAAAATAAGATTGGGGAGAAAAAGTATTATTGGCATAGAGAGCAACAATAGCTCAGGATAGGAGGCAAGAGATGTGATGGAATGTTTAAGAGAACTAAAAGCTGTGATTTGTTGAGTGTAGAGTGCAAAGCAGACAGGGTCCAGAGGCAAAGCTGAAGAGTTGGATATAGATTCAAATGCACAGGCTCTATAAGGCCATGTTTAATTATCCTGAGAGAAAGGAGACACAATGAAGAAGAAGGAAAGAAAACAAAAAGCTATGAGTAAAATGATCAAATTTGTTTCTCTACTCCGGGTCAAGTTAGAGAGTGGCTTTGATGAAATCAGTTAAGATGCTGAAGTGGACAACCAAGTGGCTGGTAGGCTGATTAGTGAATTAGTGTTCCGAGAAAGGAGCAGGTAGCCGAGTAGCAGAATAGCCTAGAGAGCACTGATCCATCCAGTTACCCCATATGACTATTCCAGCAGCTAGATTCCAAAAGAAAATAGCACAGGAAAGTTGGTCTTCCAAAAGTAGTTTCACTGAACTATGCCTATAGTTGGTCTCTTTAATCAAATACACAGAGATTTACTTTTTGACAAAGTGCAAAATTTAACTTATACATCCATTTTCTCAAAGACACAAAAAAATTCAGTAAATTGTACCATCTTCAGTTTGGGTTTTTCAAATACGATCTGAAGATAATTTCCAATATTTATTTAAAGTAAGTGTCATGAGAAGTGGGTACGTAAATTCCAGTATATTTTGTCAAAACTCAGACTATATCTTGTCCTAAAAGTTCCAGAGGTGACCAAATTTGGAATTTGAGTATCATCTTTAATAAAGAGAAGTTTAGACAAGAAGTAGAGGCCTTAACAGGATTCTGAAATGAGTATTTTAAACAACTTCTATGGAATCACTAGACTATCAAAGAATAGATTTCCTTAAGATTCACCAAGTCTTTACGAAAAAAAACTCTCTAGAAATTATAGGAGGATGCACAAATGCATTCCAGTTATTTAACTGTAAAAATAATTACTTAGTAGACATATTCATTTTGCCGGAAGGATGTATGTTCAACATTAATTTATTGTTTTACAAATAATATCTCAGCCACAGAGTACAAAAATTGCCTATTCACCTATTTTCGTTACATCTACATTTTTATAATGCCTTGACAAAGTTTAATGGATCTTAAGCCAGATTTATTAGTGACATAGTGATGCGTCTCACGAAAGGCTGAAAATGTGGTTCACCATGCACCTTGGCCTATCTCAAGATCTGCTTTTCTGTCCTGTTTTTATATTCTCCTTCTGTCTGAAGAAAAATTCTTCAAACTAATAAAATAAATGGCTCACATTTTCTCCATCAACCTAAAATTAAAAGAAACGTGGATGCTGCTTTCGAATGTTATCCTTAAAATAATGTTTGAAGCGATGTTAATAAATAGTTTATACTCATATACACTTGGGTTTGTGTAAGTTCTGGAATCTGTCTTTTTGAAAGTGTATTCATTTACCTTACGAAAGGTGTTATTAGCAATCATAGTTGTAAGTACATACAGCACACACGCACCACTTCTTCACATTAACAAGTGTCTAGCAGCACGATCAGGAAAGAATTTTTAAGAGTCTAAAAAATAGAGAATTTTCTATTAGAAGTATAATTTCATTTTTTTCTGAAAAGCAATTTGGTAATAAATATTAAGAGCTTAACACATTTTATAAACTTTGACCATGTCACTTTATCCCAGGATTCTAGCTTATGAAAATAATTAAAACAAAAATACAGATACTTTTCTCTATTTTCCCAGTTTTTGGAAGAAAATCAATTACTTTAAAATCAAAGGGGAAAAAAGAACATTTTTTAAAACTGTAGGACCTTCTCAGTATACTGATTATCTCCAGGGGAGGAGGAAGGAAATGGAATCTGAGGTAGGCTAGCTATTCGTTATGTTTTGTTCAGAGATTTGAAGCAAATGAGGTAAAATATGAACATATGATAAATAGTATATGTTGTCTTGTTTAATAAAAAGTAAAAAATATTTAAAATAAAATACTTTAGCAATTTATAGTGCATAACAAGTCAATGCAGCATTAAACAAACCCGTTGATTATATGGGACACTCAATACACAAGCTTAGCCTTGCTCTATTTGATTCAAAACAAGAATTATCCTTTGAATTCCAATATAATTATCCTAATCCAATGTGTACTACCGTATACCAATATAATATACCAATATACCAATTTAATGTACTTTGAAACAGTGGTGGCTCTCTATCGTTCTTTTATTTTATTAACAAAAATGACCCCTAAATACCTAGAACAGAGTAAGAAAGCTTGTGACTGGAGAGTGCAGAAAATTCCAGCAGCCTGAAAAAGACTACTGAAGAACATTAAAGTGCTTTGAGGGGATTCAGAGTCTATTAACAAGAAATTACATGTTGAAATATCTTATTTCTAAATGTAGGATCTGGAGTGAGGTACTCAGCACACAAAAAAGTATAAGACATCTTATGCTGTCAGTGTGTTTATAATCTAAAACACTGTTGGTAAATAATTTTATTATAGAGAGTTTCGTCTCAAAATTTCAGCGTATATGGTTGTGGTTTCCCCCCTATTTAAAACAAAAAAAAACTTAGTTGTGTGATTTTAGGAGCTATTTGCATGTTAAAATATCTATTACCTACTTCTTTGAACATTAGAATGAAAATGAGAAATTGGCAGAGATTTCAGGTTTTTGGTCACTAAAATGTTAATATGTGAGTATATTTATACCTTTGTGATATAGTGATAATTTGTATGCTGTCTAACATTTTCAACTGTATATTTGTACAGTCTTTAGCCTTCCCAAAAACACTACTTGTCATCCTTGGGGGATCCCCTGGACAATTCCCAAGGCCTTCCCATTCTGGATACCACCGTGTTTCCTAATTGCCTACTTGTACTAAGAAGAATCTGGTCTATTGTAATACTGAACCAAAAGCCAATTTTTGTTTCTTATAAGATAGAAATAATAAATCTTATTAGAATAAGATATTATATTTGGGAATTGAACTATAACTCAGTTTAAGTGAATGATTTACATAAAAAAAGAGTAGAAGGGAAAGAAAAAAGACATCCATGGCAATGAATCTTGTATAATGAATCAGACACAGCATCTGGGCATTTGTACTGTCTTCTCATCAGCTCTAATTCAAATGAATAAAAGATGATATCCTGATATTCGAAACACTTAATGAAACTAATCTCCAAAAATAGAGTAGACATGGAAGAACATGACACATGGATAATCTGCCTTCTTATTTAGTCTCTCTTTCCATGTTGTACCTCCCCACACATGTCATCACTTCAAGATGATGGTGAAAAAGAGGCATCTGTTTTAGTCTCAGAGAGATCTTCAGGTTGAGATTACAGAAAGCCATCACTACCTTCTAGTGTTTCGAGTGAGGGGTTGATCAAGTTTGTTCTTTTTCTGAAAGTTATTCTGATATCTCTTGAGGGAATGAAAAAAATCACAAATAGATATATCTCAAAAATGATATTGGGTTCATTTATTTTGGCAGAGAACAAAGCACCTAGTGACAGACAAGTGCTAGAAGTAGGAGGAAGTCAGAGATAAATGTCAAGAAAAATAAAAGCTCTCTCTGAGCTCTCAGCACGGTCCATGTGGGTTTCCTTGATTCTGACTATCAAACTAGTTGTAACTAGTGTCAGGCAGGTAGGTGGACTAGGGCTATTTCCACCTGACTGATTAAGAAGGGTGATTCAAAATGACATATAATTCTCACAATAGGAGAAAGCTTAGAGTAGTCATTCAAAAATATTTATTAAAAAAGAATGAATAGATAAATGAGTGAGTGAATGGATGGATGAGAATAGATGGATCAATTCATCATCTGTTTTATAGTTTAGGCATACTAATTAAAGAATTACACAACTTTCATATTAAAAAATGATTTACATACATTTAGATACATACTTCACCCCAACATATGACAAAAGGAACATCAAGAGAACTAGATCTTATTTTGAAATGGTTAAGATATCTTAAGAAGAGTAAAATTATTCAATCATTTTAGATTATCTGCAAAGGGAGAGTAAATGCCAGAGAATAGACTATAAGTAATGAGAAAGAGGATATAGATATATATTATTGCCTAAAACTAAAGGACTTTAACCTGGAAAAATAAATACAAAAGAACAAAAAACATGACCAAAACATAGTGTTACAAACGCCTGGGATATTTTACGCCACAATATGATATATAGAGATCTCGAATATTAATAATAAAAGTTTAAAGAGATCATGGATGATGAAATGCAAAGTTCCTATAAGGAAATATAACCAAGAAACAGAAAATTTTAATCAGAAATGCAAAAATATTTACTTAACAAACTAGCATTTTATTAATTGCTAAAACTTGGAAACAACCATACCTAATTTTCTGGAGGGATGCCTCCTTGCAAATATTGTCAACATTTTGTAAAGACCAAATTGGGTAATATAAAACAAGAGTTAAATGTATACTCATTCCATTCAGTTGAAACATCTGTATCTTAACACAATAATCCAAAATATTTTTTAAAATGATGATGTTCATTGCAGCATTATTTTAATTATAAAAAATTAGTAGCCAATTGAATTTCCATCAATTAGGAAGAGTTAATTCAATTAAACTACTTTTTCTCAAGGGGATACCGTATAGACAATTAAATATGGGGACTCTGGAAACTGATGTGGCACAAACATATTCTTTCACACAAATTTAAATAGAAAAAAGTATTCCAAAGTACATAGATTCTGACTATTTAAAACTTATTTAAAATTATTAGTAATAAAGAATAATGGAGAACATACACAAAAGCATTGTAATAGCAGGTGTGATTAATTAAAGAAGTCATGGTTAATTTTTCTTTCATACTTTTTTTACGTGCTTTTTCAGCCTTTATTATTGGTTAAACAAAGATTCATACGCAGATGGAGAGGTAAGGGAGATAAACTGACCTCCTTTAACTTGCTTTTCCTCTTTATAACACATATAGGTAAATACATTTGACAGACAAAAGTTTGTTTACTTTGAAGTGAATTCTAGATTGTTGGGTTGTTTTTGACTTTTTGTGTGTGTGAGGAAGATTGGCCCTGAGCTAATATCTGTTGCCAATCTTCCTCTTTTTGCTGGAGGAAGATTGTCACTGAACTAACACCTGTGCCAATCCTCCTCTGTTTTACATGGGGTGCTGCCACAGCACGGCTTGACAAGCAGCGCTAGGTCTGCACCCAGGATCCAAACCTGCAAACATCAGGCACCAAAGCAGAACATGGGAACTGAACCACTATGCAACCAGGCCAGCCCCTAGATTGTTTTTAATATGATTTAGTTCTCCCAGAATATGCTTCTATTGAGAAAATCCTAGAGGGTCAGCTGTCAATTTTGTCTGCATTTCCCTCCTGAATTACTTCCCATTTAGTTAACAAAGAGGTGGATTTGTAGCTAAATCACCATAAAGTTACTTAATTCAATCTGAAACTATTCCCAAAAGGGACCAGTTCTAAAAGAAAGACAACTATTGCTGGCATGATCCAAAGTTTTTGATGATTTGAAGTGTTTAGTCAGGCAGCAAGAACATTAAAAATTTATAAAGTAGGTCAGCCCATAAAGCCAAAAGAGTTGACTCTTGACCACTAAAAAATAAATCGAGAAACTTGCTGAGGAGTTGTTGAGAGTGCTGATAATCTTCAAAACAACAGGTGTTTTTGACCTCTCTAAACAGTTGCCATATTTGATCACAAAATATAAGTTATGAAAGGTCTGTATATTTAGAGCATATCTCTCTGTTTGTAATATTAATTATGGACTATATACAAAGCCTAATCATTTTCTTTTTCAAACAAAGAACATTAGATGGCATTTATTAATGAGATCACTTCTTATTACTAAGATTACATATATATATATATATATATATATATATGTATATCTTTTTATAGGTAGGGCATGAGATGTAACAGAATCCAAAATAAAGAGATTTGATGAGTTTGAGTGAGCAATGCATTTTTAAAACCTACCCGTGGCTCAAATTTGAAAAGTTTTAATAGAATTTATGACTTTTCTTTACTGACGCCTGAAAATAATCTAAATTATAGTACGGAAATGCCTAGGATTCCATGGTATATTAGCAAATAACACAGTACAAGCATATAGAGGCCCTGCTTAGCAATACAGCATGATTTGTGTGCCGTACAGATTGCTCTGACATCTCAAACTCTTGAATTGCCATAAACACAACAACATTCTAAATCAAACTGAGGCATTCATCCCTATTTAAATACAAATTTTTCTGGAGCAAACAACATATTAAATTGTTGAGACATCTTGGATCCTCACAGTTTCTTCTAAGGGCACGTCTACGAGAGGTACAAATCTTGCAGTTACCCTGAGTCCATGGGTGGGACCTTAGAGAAAGCCTAAGATAGGGGCTGTTTTTTATTTAAATATATATCTTTCTTTCATAATTTTAGAACTCACCGTTTTTACCTGACCACCTGTTTGACTACAAAACAGACTAATTTTCTGAAACTAAGTGCTGGCCAGTGGGATCTAAGTGGAAGTGATATGTGCCAGCTTTTGTGAACATTCTTTGAAAGACAGTTGCCATTCACCTTTGGCCCATTCTTATGCTTTCCTTTCTCTGTCCTACTGCCTGGAACATAGACGTTGCTATTTTAGACAATGATCCCCAGGGTCACACTATATGAAATGGAAGAACCATGAGCACAAAGGAGCCTGGGTTCCTGAGGAGTTTGTGGAGTCAAGTCAACTTAGTAACACTTAACATCATATTTCCAGAGAAATAAATTTCTGCCTTTTGTCAGCCACTGCTATGTGGAATCTGTGAAATTTACTGCCAAATGTAATTTTCACTATTTTTTACAGATGAAAAGACAAACCTGCATATATCAATGTCTTTAGAGATTCACTGCCTAATATGGTAGCCACCAGCCACATGTGGCCACTGAGCACTTGAAATATGTGTAGTTTGAATTGAGATCTACTGTATGTGTAAAATATACAGCATATTTTGAAGACTTACCATAATAATAATTTGGATATATTATGTTAAATATACTACTAAAATTAAGTTCACCTAATATGCGAGGTGTATTTTTTAATTTGTAATGTGATTACCATAAAAATGTAAATTACTTCTATGGCTTACTTTATATTTTTATTGAGCAGAACTGTTCTGGAAGTTACAAGGCAAATTTGATATCTAAACTCGTGCCTCTCAGTTACAGCCTGTCTTTGTCAGACCACACGACCTCTATTCGGTGGGAAGGGGTCCAGTTGTGATATGTTGGTAGGTATCATCAGGATTGAAATTAGCAACCTAATTAACAAAAAAAGAGAAAGGTCCCACACAGAAGGATGTGAACAATCCTAAGAACTTGTGTATTTGCAGCACAGGCTACAGCTGGAATGGTCAGAGAATAGAATCTGGGAGGATAAGCTTTCTGAGTTGGTAAAATTTTAAGTAATGGTATGTCTAGATGGCATGAATGGGTGTGGTTTGCTTAGGTGGACAGGAGATGAAGATGCTAAGAGCTGACATGGTCAAGGGATTTATAAAGTCCTGAGTTAACCCATTTTCATGTAATTTAGTGCTGACAAAAATTTACACTTCATTGCTTTTTTTTCTTTTTAAAAAATTGTGTTTTATTGTAGTAAGAACATAACCTGATATTTACCCTTTTAACAAATTTTTAAGTGTACAATACGGTATCGTTGACTATAGGTACAATATTTTATAGCACATCTCTAGAGCTTACTCATCTCGCTTAACTGAAACTTTATGCCCGTTGATTGGTAATTCCCCATTTCTTTCTTCCATTCCACTCTTTAATTCTACGAATTTGACTATTTTAGATACCTCATAGAAGGGGAATCATGCAGTATTTGTCTTTCTGTGACTGGCTTCTTTTACTTAGCAAAATGTCCTCAGGGTTCATCCATGCTATTGTGTATCACAGAATTTCCTTCAATTTTAGGGCTGAAAGATAGTCCACTGCATGTAGATACTACATTTACCCTGTCAATTCTCATTGCTTTCTATTTTTAAAACTTAAACCTCATGCTGGATATTTTCTGACATAGCAAAGGCCCATGCTTCTCCCAATAGGCCCAGCTACTAACCCTGGGGTGCAGTAACCATTCCCTCCTCTTCTCCCTTCAGTCCTTGGTACTGATTATTCAGTTAGTCTTCACATAAACCTAAGAGAAAGATAGCAGCAGCCACAGCATCTCTGTTTTAAAGATCAGGAAACTTTGGTTCCTCAGTACAAAAAGACTGAAAAAATCATCCAAGTTCACACAGCTAGGAAGTAGCAGAGTCGGATTTCAACCCACGGAGAGTGGCTTTAACCTCAAGCACTTAATATTTTGTGGTCTATTAGCCAATTATTAATTACTTCCCAGCATCTCTTCTCCATTTTTATTATTTTTTTTTATCAAAAGTTCAAATATATTTTGGAATCCCTGTAGATCTTGGACAGTTGGGTCCACTCTTGAAAAGGAGCCTACTCTTGGCTTCTGACCTCAATGATTCTTCTAATACTGGGTGTGTGGCTGAAGGCAGGTCAACTATGGTGTCGCTTAGGACTGTTCCTGGGAACAAGGTGACATACTATTCCTTTGCATGTGAATCAGGAAGCTTGTGATCTTCGGAGCCTTAGCATCTAGCATCAAAAAAAGCAGAGAAGGCAGAAACAAATCAAAGGACTAATGTAAAATTCTAGAGGGTTCAAAATCCATGTAGTATGTCCTAATTTGAAAATGTCTTAAAAGATTGATTTCTATCATAAGTCATCTTCATATTTTAGAATGGAATGCATTTTTGTTTTTTAAATCTTAATTATAATTAATTCCTTTAAAGCACTTAAGAATAACTTCTCTCTCTTCTTAAATACAACTTTTAGTCCAATGGATATGCGATAAACATTTTAAATAATCTTGAATCTCTTAATATAATGCAAAAATAATTATTTTCATGAATGTCTGGGGTAGAAAAATTTAGGAATCATCCACATTTTGTATCAAAAACATAGTGCTTCTGGAAAAATATGGAATATTATTTAAGAAAAAAACTTTTATAATTATCATAATTTTAAGTAACTCATTATAATAAAGAGAGCTAAGTAGTATTTAGCATGTGTACTGTTAATATGTCTCAATTTTGTGTGTGCGTGTGAGGAAGATTGGCCCTGAGCTAACATCTGTTGCCAATCTTCCCCTTCTGCTTGAGGGAGATTGTTGCTGAGCTAACACCTGAGCCAGTCTCCCTCTAGTTTGTATTTGGGACGCCACTACAGCACGGCCCATAAGCGGTGTGTAGGGCCACACCTGGTATCCAGACACGGGAACCCCAGGCTGCTGAAGCAGAGCACGTAAACTTAACCACTACACCACTGGGCTGGTCCGTCAGTTTTTCCTTAGAGAAACTTTCATTTTTTAAAAATCTATATAGTTTCTTATATGAGTTAACATGGAAATATAATATTCTTCTTTGATAAGTGAGTTTTATGCCAATCCTAACAGAAATGGAATTTCTGAATTTAAATAATGATTATTTTAAGACTTTCTTTATGATAAAACTAGATGAGAAATTTACTTAATTCTTCAACTTTTAAAGATCATTTAAAGTATTTTATCAGACCACTTTAAGGTTTTCCTGTATATCACTGTACCACAGCATGAAAATAATGGAAGATTTATTATGATATTTTATTCATTGCTTTGATAGACAGTTATATGTACATTACAGGTAGAAAGAAAGCAAATACCTTTCTTATGTTACACATAAGGAATCTGAAATTCTTTCTAAAGAGGCACTTTGATCAAGAGAAATGGATAAATGGTGTTTTTCAGCAAATATTTTCATATTGGACAGTTTTATTGTTTTGTATGGTGATACCTGCAATCATAATTTTTTTAGCTTTTTTCTGACCATAAATATGGTGACTTTTATGAGGCTTTAAGTCATATCTCCTTTTTATTATGTTTATATTTTGAAAACAATTTTTTAATGCTGAAATCCCACTGGGTCAGTGAAAACTCTAGAAATTTACATAAAGTATCCAAAGCTGTATGGGGAAATTTATGAACCTTTAAACTGAAACACACACACACAGAATCTTTTTTAATGTAAAAGAGTTAAGAAGTACATAATCTGTAAAATAGATAAATTTTAACTCTATAGAAAAATTAGTTAAACAATGTGCAGTGGATCAGTGTAGACAACAGCTAATGTATGACTGATATTTGAGAAGCACTGTCTCCTGTCAGTATGTCCTATCTACACTCCTTTCTATTTCCTGAGATCTTAATTATTTCCCTAGAATGGTCGAGCCCATTATATCATAGCTGAATAAAGGTAAACTTGTTGCAGACTAATTTTTTATAGTTTATACAAGTCTGGTGTAATACGTAAGCATTAACTTCCAAAAATATGTCGGAATTTAGAACAGAGAAATCAGCAGCAACATAATATTTGGTCAAGTATGTGGACAAATAGTCTTTATTTGGATATGAGAGATAAATGGGAGATAAATCATAAATAAAAAATATTTATAAAAATTATACCATTATTAATGTTTCAGAAGCAAGATTATCAAGATGAACTGATACCAAAACGGCATAAAGACACATATCTCAAGGAATGTAAACTATCAATGCGCTTGACGTCTACTTCTAATAGATACTCTGACTCTATCATCACTAGATTCTGCATAAACACTTTTGTTGGCTTTTGCTCACCCATAGGAGTAAGAGAATTGTCAGGGAGAGAAAAGGAAGAAGCCAAGGCCTGAAACTGGAACTATTGATGAAAACACATGCAAAGGAGCTGAGAGCGATAAGCATACCTGGGGACAGGTGTCAACAAACATATTGCAAAAGGATACACATTTGTAAAAAGTAATACAATTTTAGAGATAAAAAATAGATGGTTTAAATACCAAGTCAGAGCTGAAATGAGAATTTATGAACCAAAGACGGAGATGAAGAAATTACTCAGAGAATAGCAGAGAGGCACGGAGGTGAAAGATATTGAAAGGAAAAGGGAAATGGAAGATAGCTTGAGAAAACCCCAGCACAGACCTAATAGGAAGCCAAGGGACATAATGGCTTAGAATTTTTCCAAACTGATAAGAAGTATGAAGCCAAAAGTACACTATCTATCTATCTAGTCATGTTAAAGAAAAAATCCACACTTACACATCTTGTAGTGAAATCGTAAAACACTCTCACACACACACAATCTTAAAGCAGAAACTAAGGACACCTCACATACAAATGTCAGCCACCTACTCAACAGCAAAAATGGGAGCCAGAAAACGCTCTAACAAAATTGCCAAACTGTATTTCCAGCCAAGCTATCTTTCAGAAATGAAGTCAAAATAAAGACGTTTGGAGACAAGCAAAAAGTGGAAGCACGGCCCACCTTAAGACAAAATAAAGGAACATTTAAAGATATTGTTTGGTGGTCCAGCCCCATGGCCGAGTGGTTAAAGTTCCACACAATTGCTTTGGCGGCCCAGGTTCGCAGGTTTGGATCCCAGGTGTGGACCTACTCCACTCCTCAGCCATGCTGTGGAGGCATCCCACATACAAAGTAGAGGAAGACCTGCAGATCTTTCTCATGCACAAAAAAAGATATTGTTTGGAATAAGAGAATATGACCCTGAAGGAAGGTTTTAGATAGAATACTAATGTTCAAGGAAATTGGTATATATGTAAATAAAACTAAAGAAATATTGTCTATTAAAATACTTATCATAATGATACCTAATGGCTGAATGTTAAAAGAGCATACAATTACAAGCTAGATAACAGTAGCATATAATTTTAGGTAGAATGTCCTAAGATATGCAGTAAAGAGTGAATATTTGGTGTAGAAGCAAATAGACCTACTCCTCTGTTATTTATGTGCTTAATAATTATTTGAGGGAATTTCCTAAACTTAGTACAAATATCATCTCTATAACAAATCAATTTTTCCTTTTCTGGACTCCGAACTTGAAGAGAGGTCAAGTGTAAAATGGACCTTTAAATCATTAGCCCTCAGTATAGTATCTGGTAACTGACTATAAATAAGTTTCACTGAATTAACGAGTGAATAAAATGAATGAATACCGAGGCCCTTTCTATGTTATCACACAATTTAATAATTTGTTTATAAGAATAATAAAGAATAAGATTGTTTCATTCACTTTGTAAAAAGTAAAGAATGTAATTTGCTTGTGAGTAGTGAAGTGGCAGAGTAGGTCTTGCACTCGTCTTGACCTCTGTAGATCTGGATTCATTCACAGTTCTGCTATGGAAGTCTACGAACTTTCCCGTGTTTCTGTTTCCTTATGCATAATACAGGGAAATAGCTGACTTACAGTAGTAAGGAGTTGTTATTATGAAAAAGCAAATCTACTAGTGTATATGAAAAAGTTTAGGAAATAATGAAAACACTGAAGACGTTACGTAAAGCATTATTATTATACACAGAGATTACATACCAGAATAATTTTATCTGAGAAATCATTTTTTCATTCTATTTACATATCTTTTGTTTGTACTCTGATGAAAAAAGTAATTATAGTATTGCATAAAAATTTAAAAACAGATAAGTATAAAAATGTAAAATTTGAAATTCACCTGACACATACAAGCATGCATTGATAACCATTAGTAATACTCATAATATCGTGGCTAACACTTCCTTTGATTGGTACTACTGCTACTGCTTCTACCACTCACATGCACACACACACACACACTTATCTCTATAGTGTTGGAATTAATTGATTATAATTGTATATTTTATGCTTTGTATCATGTATTTGTGCTCTGCTTTCTTTTTTACTCATTCCATTGTGGAAAACATCCCACAATCTTAAAGTTTCTTAGCCCACTTTTTTTTTTTTTTAAGGAAGATTAGCCCAGAGCTAACTACTGCCAATCCTCCTCTTTTTGTTGAGGAAGACTGGCCCCAAGCTAACATCCATGCCCATCTTCCTCTACTTTATATGTGGGACGCCTACCACAGCATGGGGTGCCAAGCTGCACCTGGGATCCAAACCGGGGAACCTCAGGCCACCAAAGCGGAACGTGCGAACTTAACCACTGCGCCACCGGGCCGGCCCCTGCCCAGGTTCTTTTTAAATGGCTGAACAAAATTGCATTAAAATTGAAGAACCATAACATATTTAACTACTCTTCTACTGGAACTAGGTATTTTCCCAATTCTTACTATTGAAAACAACCTGAAAGTAAACATTTATAGAATCTTTGTGTGAATCTACTATTTTTCCTTTGAAGTAAAATAGAATTCTTTTAAAGGGATAAACATAAAGCTCAAGAGGCATTGAGCCAAATTTCCCTCCTGAAAAGGTTATCAAGATAGTAGGCTATCAAAAGTGTCAATAAAAATAATGAATTTTCTTAAGTGGCCAACTTTGAGTATTTGGAAATTTTAATCATGATTAAATTATTATTATACATGATTCCTTATTAATACTAAGTCAAATATGGCACTATTGAATTATATTATAAGAATTAAGCACATGGACCTTTTTAATTTGAGAGGTACTCCAGATTATATAGACAGTATCAAGACAGTTTACACAAATATATGAATAATAGATGAATTACGGAACATCCTGCAATATACAGGGCATGTGATAAACATTAAATTCTATAACTCCCAAATATTTTTTTCCAGACTCAGTACAGTAAAGCATTGGTATGTCATATTCTCATTTTTCTTAGTGGTGCCTTTGTACCTAAATAAATATATTTTCCATTAATTTTTCGTATAAGCAAAACAATACCATAAGAATTTTCCAAACTTCCTGACCATAACTGTAGCCAGTTTTGGATAATGGTTTTAATTGTGGCCTAAAAAATTAGAAAGAGTCAATCTGTCAATGGTACACATGAAGATGTAGCAAATATGAATTTGGTTGACCTGCTACCAACTACGTTGGTTCTCAGCCAATAATACCAGCTGCACAGGACTGGAAGACAGCAGGTGATACTGATAGACCACAAATAATTTAATAACACAGCATGGCAATATAAGAGCATGCAGGTCTAAAACTGACTAAGTTATTAAGAGATGTCTGAAGTCTCATGGAAATTCAAAGAACAGTCAATGATATTTTGATGGTTAAGGAGGAGGAATGAGGTGTGGGAAAAAATTCTAATTGTGAGTAATAAAATGTATAAATGCTACCAACGAAATATATGGCTCAGAATTTTGGACAAAGAAGTGTGGATACCTAATCATAGAAATTTTGAGCAGGATTCTGCTTACAATTAATCAATTTATCATGCAGAGAAACATTTATGAAAAGGGTGACAACTAATATCAATCAAAGACCCGAAAGGAAAGCAAGCTATATATAGATTTTGATTCAGTCTTATCTTCAAAGGAATAGTGTTAGAGTTCTCCCAAATATTTTCCTCTAGAAAGTATATATATTTTTTTCTACTCTAAATGGTAGTTATTTTGTTAGAAATCTTCTGAATAAAGCTTTCATCTGCAGGGCTTAGACCTAAGAGGTTGAAATAATGTACCTGTTTTCCTCTTGCTCTCTCATAAAAGAACACGATTTTATAGACAGCATCTCTGAATCTGCTTAATTTGGTAAACTGAGTCTTCAGACAGGCACCGGGGAAAAATCCCCACATTCTGTTCCTGCTAGAATGACCAAAGCCCAGACAAATGCGTTTTAAGTGGAAAATCTTTAAAATCATTTGCAGACCCTGAACAATCTTAATGAACTAGGAAAACATATTGCAGAAAATAAACATTAACTGGGCATGCATGTCTGGCTATTTCACTTCAAACGCTTGAAAATGCACATGTTAGGGGCCTGCCCAGTGTCGCAGCGGTTAAGTTCACATGTTCTGCTTCTCGGCGGCCTGGGTTTCACAGGTTTGGAACCCGGGTGCGGACATGGCACCGCTTGGCAAAAGCCATGCTGTGGTAAGCGTCCCACATATAGAGTAGAGGAAGATGGGCATGGATGTTAGCTCAGGACCAGTCTTCCTCAAAAAAAAAAAAAAAAAAAGAAACTGCATATGTTAAAAAGATAATTATGAAATAATTTGAGAAATCATTATTTACTTCCCAAATGTTTTCTACAACTTTGTATTCTCAAGTCAATGGCTGCATCAGTTGTAAAGGTATTATCTGTACTACAAAATTTTCTATCAACTGCTAATGTGTCATTGTTATATAATGCACATATGTTGGAAGTGCATGTTCAATTTTTTTAACTCTAGCAGTACTCTATCACAAAAGGTTAGGGAAAGAATAGCCACAACTAATTACAGTAGATTGTGTTTTTGTGTGTGAGGGTATTGATGTGTCTATGCGTGCCAGTATGTTTGTCGGATCGTGGGATAAGTAGGAACGAAATGAAGAGAACAGAGCTATGTTTCAATGCCGTTAGACTTTTGGGCAGTTCCACCAATTCTTAGAGGAGCAGTATGCTGGAAAGCACAAAGTGGAACAGCGAAAAGAAACAGAAAAAAGAAAATAATAAATTGGGGAGCGGAAGTAGAGATGTCAAGGAGTATCAGGGAATGGGAGATAAGCAGACAAAGGGAGATGGAGAATGTCAACAACAAACTTGATCTGCTTACAAAGGTCTGCTGATAGCATTATTTTATTTCTAAGTTCAATTTATTGTATAAAAACAAATTCTGGTATTCATAAAAATACCTTCATCTTAAATGCATTCAATTTTCATTAACCATAATGACCAGAACTTATTTCAAGGCAATAATATAATTACTAAGTAAGTATAGAGATGTTCCAGATTTCTAGCAACACAAACAATTGAAGCATTGAAACAATTTGCCAACATTGTATACCCCTCCTACACTGTATCCAGCTTTATGATATTTTAAACTCTGTTAAAGAAGATTATCATCAGAGAAACAGTGTGATTTTTCTTCCTTTCTGTGACCTGAGATAAACTAAATCTAGAAACAGTGGGATTTTTCTTTCTTTCTGTGACCTGAGCTAAACTAAATCTAACAGCAGAAAATTTTCAAAGAAGCATGAAAAATAATTTCCTGCATTTAGCTTTGACTTTGGGGATGTTAAATTGTGCCAGGGGATAAATAACCATAAACTATGTGCAGGAGAGAATGTTCTAACAAGCTATAATAGGATGTGCTCCCATTTGATTTTTCTCATCATTAATTATACTGTTGTAGAGTTAAAATCACCTATTGGTCACAGTGATAAGCCATTGTATAATTATTTATCTCCTCCACACCGTGTCTAAAGAATAAAAGAAAAAGTCAGTTGAACACGCCAAGGATGCTAAATACCCTTCAGCCGCCAACATAAGGCAAGCATCGCAATACAACAATTCTTATTAACTGAAACAGGTTAAAAGTAAAATTCAGAGATATTTTTATTAAACAATATTAGGAACAAAATTGCATTTCTCTTAAACAAATAATAAAGTTGCATTTTGGAAAGAAAGCTAACGAAATTTTATTTTTATGGCTAAAACTTCAAGCCGCGGTTAACATTTCTATAAAATTAATTTCAGCTAAGAGATTCTGTAAGCTGGATACCCATTAATTTTGTACTGGTCACTTGTTGAACTAAAAGAAATGCTGAAGCAGAAGGAATCTGTAAGAGAAAGAATATTGATAGTCACTGAAGCAAGCATAAATAAGAGTGTCTTTGCTGAACGTGTGTGGAAAATAAAGACATTATTTATACTCAATGGTAGGTTCAGAATGGTTTTTGGCAGGAAAAGTCAAAAAGAGATGATTTATTGGCTTCTTTAAGAATTTAAGTAGAATTCTAAGGAGCCAGTCTAAAATGAGTTAGTTGGAGATGATTAAACAAAGGTAGAAAAATTCTAGTTCCTTCTAATGAGAGAATGTCTACATATGCACAATTATGCCTAAGCAGTGTACTATTTCAATAACATTAATTTAGGTCCATTTTAATAAAATGTTTATTTTCTATGAAAACTATTTTGAGGAAAGTAAAGTTAAATCACATCCCACTGATATAATAGTTATGATGATTAAATTTCCCTGAATCAGATAAAATTTTCCTGAAATATTTAGTGATGCAATAACTAAATACAAAAGCTTGAGCTTATTTTTATTCATGTAAGCTTTCAAAAAGAGAAGTTGTGTGAAGGAGTCAACTTTCTACAAATATGTAAACATAATAGTCTTCATATAATGCTAAAATAGACACATTATCTGACATAAATGGGGAGATTGGCGGTGCAATTGACCACAAATTACAGTTCTGACCTTCCTAGCAGTCAACATAATACAGGGAACATGACGTTTTGAGGCTATATATCTTTCATATCACATTACAAAAAGCACATGAACTCATGAACAGAGACAAAAAGTTTTATTAGTTCTAATGCTAAAAATTTAAGGTGCAGTTCTTTCAAAAGGAAAAATAACTCAGCATAGTAATCCATGTTTGCCAAATACTTTACACAGATTAAATGCTCAATTTATATCTAAAAAAAATATTCTTGTTGTCTATTAAAAGTTACTGAAATGATTTTGATACGAGATTTTCTGTTTATCTTAGAAAAAAATCAAGATTGTGCTACTAAACCATATTTCTGTTAGACCAAGATTTCTTTATATTTGTAGGACAGCACAGATCTCATTCACAGGTGGGTAAAGACTAGAGACCCTTCTCAAAATAAAATTTAGAAAAGCATAATATAAAAAAATAACATTGCAACGAGAACTACATCAAAATAGTTTTCAAAATCTTTTCCTAAATTGAGTTATACTAACATGATCTGTAGCAGCTATTCTTCAAAGATGGCCGTCAATGAATCACACTTCCCAGTACTCATGCCCTTGGATAGACTCCTCTCATGTTGAATTTGAGCTAGCAGAAATAATAAAGTTAAGTCATAAGAAGATTTGCAGCTTCTGCCTTGGCCTGTGGACCAAGGAACCTCTTGAAACACTCCCTCAGAATTTGGCCACCATAGTGCAGAGAGAAACCACGTGTAGGTGCTCTGCTTGTCAGTCCCAGCTAATCTACCAGCCTCCTGCCAGCACCAACTGTCAGCCGTGTCAGCGAGGCATCTCAACATCCACTCCAGTTTAGCCTTCAGATAACTGCAGTCCCAGATGACATCCAACGGGGATCTCATGAGAGACCCCCGCCCAGAACCACTGAACCATGAGAGAGAATAAATTGTTGCTTTAAGCTATTAAGTTCTTGACTGATTTATTAGACAGCCATAAGTAGTTGGAGAAATGTGCTTCTCTAGTGCATTAAGTAATAAGATCATGCAGTGGCTAATAACCACAGTGATTTCAAATCAGTGATGAGCATAAAGCATAGACCAGATTTCTGATACATCTATAATGTTCTTTGGAAATATCTGAGATTTCTATTGAGGCTAAAGTCACAGATACTGCTATTGTGTACGCTGGTTTATTGTTGAGTATGTGATTACTCTCCACATTCATTTACTTCATAGACATTGCTTTTTAAATAGGGAAACAACTGCAGTAGGATATTTAACCCAAATTTTGAAGAAAACTATGAGACTACTGTTTATGACATAAAAAACTAAAAAGTATATAATGTACCAACATAATCTTTAATAATGCACGAAAAGCTTGTGAATATTTAATTGAATTAGCAATTCAAATACCGATTTTAGAAATAGGTAAATATCAAAAGTTCAAGGTTGACACATTATTGTCACCAAACTTATAAATCCATATGATTAGCATACGTCTATGCTTACTTTTTCTAGGACCACTTTCAAATGTTACTAAAATATACTCTGAAAATATTAAATGATACAATATCTTCATCACTATCCCTCATGTTTAACCTTGTTTTCCCCTACATGGTTATTAGATGCATGATGACAAGTATGGTTCATCTCGAGTGCTGACTCTGATTAGTGGTGTCAACCTGGAACTCTATGTTGAGGATTTGAAGGCAGTATCAGGGTTCTAGGGAAGAAAAGAACAACATGATGAACCAGCAATATTTTCTATGTGTACTGGGAAGGATGAGGCGTAGAACCTTTCACAGAATTCTCATTGTTTGAAAATATGAAATTAAAGCCCCTCCCCTCCAAAAATTCAACAAGGTAAAGCTAGCTTAAGATTGCATTGAAAATAGACTATGCCAGTAAACAATGATCCTAATGCTCTCTCTACAGCCTTTTAATCAAAACACCTACAGATTCATAATCTTTGCAGAAAAAGATTTTTTTCCAGGATCAGGTTAGATCACCAGGCAAGACAAGAAACTTATTTTTTTTCCTTTTGCTGGGAAAGATTTGCCCTGATCTACTATCTGTTGCCAATCTTCCTCTTTTTTTTTCCTCCCCAAAACTCCAGTATATAGCTGTGTATTCTAGTTGTAGGTCCTTCCAGCTCTTCTATGTTAGCCACCACCACAGCACGGCTACTGACAGACAAGTGAGGTGGTTCTGCGCCCAGGAACCAAATCCACACTGCCAAAGCATTGAGAGCGCCAAACTTTAACCACTAGGCCATCAGGGCTGGCTCAGAAACTTATTTTTATTGTTATTCATTAGGATAGTGGACCATGAGCAATATTTTTTTAAAATAACACTAAAGAGTATTAAAAGGAATGAAGAGAATATGACATCTTTAGAAAACTAACTTAAAATGTTAAAAGTTACAGATGAAAGATTCAGCTCATCTACTGGTAGATATCAGAAGCTCAAATATCCACGGGAAATGTACAAAATACATTGACCTCTCACGCCTTTTCAAAAATCTAATTTTGCTGTCAAAGACTTCAATTCATTCTCTCCTATCTTCTCCCAATTTCCAAGTTTCTGAACTATCTTTTTATTAAATGTTACATTTCCATTTGACCACAACATAGAGCTAAAAGCAATGATGCTGTGTGCACAAAAAGATTTTACTAAATGAATTTTGCCAGTGATTTTCCCTTTAGGTGCATAGACATTGATGGAAAAATCATGGTTCAATTGCCCACTGTTGCTTTTAGCCAACATTTTGTTATCCCTGAGTGGCTGGTCACTCAAGTTAATTACCATCATTTTCAGGAAGAGCTCCTGTTGCACAATGAAAGGTTTGACACTTTGCTTGGTAAGAGATAATCTCCTATAGCTTCGGGAAGCATCATCAACAAACAAATTGGAGTCATTTAATCAGCAGCTGATTTTTTTTAATCATTAAGTTTGTGTGGTCTCCTCTTCTCTCTTCCAAACATTTTATCTTTTCATTCTTACTGTCTTTGTCATAGCAGTGTTTTGATTGCTTGTACAGTTATTGCAGTGCCTGAAAAAAAATAGTGTCTAGATGTGAATAACAACATGCAGCACAGTCAATGATTTAGATTACAATCAATGGCACAGAGAGGTTACCTAGGCCCTGAGTCTGGAGAACAAGTGCCAGCAGCTCTATTTATAATCATCACAGGTACTGCTCATGATGGTGCACTGGACATGCAATAAATATATTTTTAAAAGATAGTGATACTTAATGAGTAATAATTAATACTTTTAACCACCAACCATAGCTATTTTTGGGAAAATATAATTAGCATTATAAGTTTTCTTGTTCATAAGAAAGCTCATTCTACACCAATACCACAGCCCCTGCCATTCCCCTGGCAATGCTGGGAGGTACAGGGACTAAACAGATGGAATGCATTATGGGGATGCCCTTATTTATGACCTAAAGGCATCCTTCTTTCCCTTGGGATCAAAGGTGAAGTTGTTTTCCATGCTAACTCTGTCCTGAGGCAGAGTCTATCAATTCTGCCACATTTCTGCTGAATTACATGATGGTTTTGAAATGTGCATTGATGTTCACTTAAGACTGTGCATTAATCAGATTCATTTCAATTAAAAAAATTCAGGGATAACAAACTAAAATGACAATATTTTACAGGCAATAGGAGGGAATATCAGATTCATTTGATGATACTTAGATCCTTAAGAAAAATTTATAGGAGAATGCTATTAGCACCTCGTTCCACAAAATAGCTCTTTCCAACTTTCTTAAGAGATTTGGACGTACTGTGCTTCATATGCTTTACCCCTTTAAGGGTTTCACATTTAGATAATACATCAGTCATACTGAGCCTCCTTGTTTTAGGCATTTTGACACTTTGACATCTACGTTAAGGCAATAATATTACAACAAAACCACATGAATAATAACAATTATTTCATTTTAATCACACAGTAAGAGGCAAAAGAAAACTATTCTCAGTGATATAAAATTTAATTAAAACTTAAAAAGTAATTTTAAGGGGCCAGCTCTGTGGCCGAGTGGTTAAGTTCGCGCGCTCCGCTATGGCGGCCCAGGGTTCAGATCCGTGGTGCAGACACGGCACTGCTCGTCAGGCCACGTTGAGGCGGTGTCCCATGTCCCACAACTAGAAGGACCTGCAACTAAGATATACAACGATGTACGGTGGGTTTGGGGAGATAAAGCAACAGTTGTTAGCTCAGGTGCCAATCTTTGAAAAAAAAAGTAATTTCAAGATTTTTTTCTATAAGGTCTATTTTCAGTAATAAATATTAAGTTTAACCTTTAGCATTACGAGCCATATTCAGTTAGGAATTAAATTATTGTGTGGGAAGCATGATTTAGGTTACTCCAACACTAACAGAAGAACAGAAGTGAAGCATGTAACTGCCTTTTACAGATTAAAAATTAATGTGTGTTTATAACATCTCTCTAATGATGCTTATATTATTCTAAGGAATTGTACTAATAAAGGTTCTTGGTTTAAAATATAATTTTCTAGATCTATGTTCATCTTTTACAATTCTCAATTTCTTGTTTTTTTCTTACCATGTCACTAACATTTGATACTTAATATTTGAGGCTTAATTCTGGATCCCCCATGCTTGTTATATCAGTATTTAAAATTCCTCTTTTATGTCATCTCTTTGACTCTAGTTAAGGCAAAAAACAACATTAGAACTATTAAAATCCCTTTAAACTTTTTCTTTTATTTTCATAGTTAAAGGACTGAATCACAAGCAATCAAGAGACCCAAAACTCATTTTACCTTAAGTATATTTATTAGATCTTTGTATTTTAAACTATTATCAGTTTCTACCTGAAGAATGCAGCATCTAAAATGGCCCCCAATGCTGGTCCCATGCATAGTGGTTAAGTTCAGTGCACTCCACTCGGGCAGCCTGGGTCCATGGGTTCAGACCCTGGGCGTGGACCTACACCACTCAGCAGCCATGCTGAGGTGGTGACCCACATGCAAAATAGAGGAAGACTGGCACAGAGGTCAGCTCAGGGCTAAACTTCCTCAAGCAAAAAAAAAAGAGGAAGATTGACAACAGACTTTAGCTCAGGGCAAATCTTCCTCACCAAAATAATTAATTAATTAAATAAAATAAAATGGCCCCCAAGGATTGCTGCTTCCTAGTGACCATGGCCTTCTGTAATTCCCTCCCCTTGAATAACCTGCTTCCAGTCAACTGAATAAGGCAAGGTTGAGGTTAGGGCATGTCCTTGACTAGGTTACAAAAGATTGGGACTTCTTTATATCCTGCCAGCAGACTCTCTTTATCGCCTTCGTGGCTTATATGCTTGGTGAAGCAATCAGCCATGTTAGAGAGGCCCAGATGGCAAGGAATTTAGGGCAGCCTCTGGCCAATAGAGAAGAAGAAACTGAGGCCCTCTGTCCAATATACCTGCCAACAACCATGTTAATTAGCATAGAGGTTGAGGCTTCAAACGAGACCCCAGTCTCAGAAGACACCTTGATTGCAGCCTCTTGGGACCCCAAGAAACAGAGAAGCAACTATCCCATGCCTGAATCCCCAACCCCCAGAGACTGTGAGACAAATAAATGTGTTCAATGTGTTTTAAGCTGATAAGTTTTGGGGTAATTTGTTACGCATCAGTGATAAGTAATGCATTTCCTTAGACTTTATCTACCTTGGTATTTCCTGCCACTTTTCAAAAATCTGGAGTATTCCTACAGTCCCATGCTGAAATGGTAGAACTCTTTCAATGCCTATCCTTACCCTTCTTCCATGCTAACCCAGACTCCAGTTTTGCTTTGGTTATCATTTCCTCATAAATTCTAGGAAGATGATTCTCTTTCCAATACCCTGGGGTTGAATCACAATTAACCTCAAACAATCAGGGTAAACTGTTTTTCCTTGCCAGTGACAAAGCATTGGTGTGTGGTCCAGCCCTTGCCAATGAAATCTGAGTGTAAGTCTACTAGAGAGCTTATAAGAATGGTTTGCCAATACAATGAAAAAGATGTGTGGGAAGAAACACCTCTCTTCTTACTCATATCCACAGGTTACACAGCCATCACATAACCAGGAAGAGAGCTACTAGCATTTTAAGTGTGACAGAAAAAGATGAATGTGATACTCATGATGTGATGTTGTAATGCCACTAAATTAATCATTCTAGAATCACCCAGCTTCCAGTCTTTTTTGGGGGGTACGATTAGCCCTGAGTTAACATCTGCCACCAATCGACCTCATTTTGCTGAGGAAGATTGGCCCTGAGCTAACATCTGGGCTCATCTTCCTCTACTTTATATGTGGGATGTTGTCACAGCATGGCTTGATAATCTGTGTGTAGGTCCACGCCCATGATCCAAACCAGTGAATCCCAGGCCACCAAAGGGGAGTGTGCAAACTTAACTGCTACCCCACTGGGCCGGTCCCTCCAGTCTTTTATTTTATATGGTATAATTAGGCTAATTTTATCTGGAACTTCTATAACCTGCAATTAATATGAATCTTCTGTAACCAGTTAAGAGCATCTTTATTGATATACTTGCTAAAATGTATGATGTTTAGCTGATACTGAATATATGCAGAGTTTCTGTTCATCTATCAGGACAGGCTACGAGGTCCTTTGCAGCATTGATCAATTAATATAATCAAGCTCACATACAGATAATTATTTTTAACATTTTTCTAAAAAAATCATAACTAGTACTTATTTGATGTCAACCACAACTTGAAGCTCAGGAACTTTTAGAGAATCTCATGCAATCAAATCAAGAAAGGAAAACTAAACTCAAACAGCAATCTAGCAGCCTTTCTCAAATGGGCTACTCTTCTGAATTTCAGAGCACAATATGTGATGTGAAAGACTATTTTTTCTGCAGAGGATGGTACATGAGCATTGCAGTATTGCCATTCTAGGAGAGAAGTTAATTCATTACAGCTAAGGAGCACCTTTGGGCATTTGGAGTTAAATCTCTACTGGGCCACCAGCTGCGGAAGGGTGTTCTGGTTGTTAATGCCATACTTCCTCAGCTCCGCTCACTCCCCCCAACCCTCCACCTCCTCTATATATTTTTCTCCAACAAAATCTGCAACAGTGGAACATTCTTGACCTCTATATTCTCAAGATAAGATTTTATATAAAATTCTTCCATCCAGTCATCTTTTCCAAAAGTATGCTTTTGTAATGACATCATATAGAGATCCTAATCTACATTATAATACCTGATATATATTAGGATTTTAATGAATGCTTCATGTTGAAAGATGAAAAAGGGGCAGTTTGTACATTAGCCCGTTATGATTATGGCATAGCCCAAATTCCAAACTCCTAAGTAAGAAATGATAAATTGATTTTATTATACACTGATCAAGTATCTTATTGTTCTCTTGTATTTTACTTTTAAATTTATTTTGTTGATATTATGTCTGAAAGAAATGGCCTTTCACAATGTTCCATTCTATTTGCCAACATCAAGGCTTTGACTGTGTTTTTAATTAAGCCAAATATATTTGTGCTAATATTTCTTGCAAAGGGAAAGTATATTTTTAAATTGACATCTAGTCCTGTGAGAATAATGTATATAAAGGGAGTAAAATCCTTATAGGAAATGTCTGAAATTAAAACTTCAGTGCTTATGTTTATATGAGGGGGAAAATGACTAACAAGGACATTCCAAATGCAAATTCAGAGAGCTTTGTGACACACCGTAAGCTCCATCTCATAGTCTTAGAGTTGACTAATTGAATTGCTATTGATAAGATGTCACTTAAAGAGACATCTCTGCAGTGAAACATGAGTTTGCTGTGAATGACCTGTCATTAAAGTCACGGGTAATGTCCGTGTCTAGACTGAATTAAAATGTACCTACTAGCAATGTGCTCATGAGGAGTTAAACCAGCAAGGATGGGAAGAACTCAGTGTCTGTGATCCAGTAGAGAATTATGCCTCAGGTGCTGTGTTAATTTACTTGCTGGCAAACATTAATTGAAGCCAATCAATATACCAGGTAGAAAAGCTAAAAATTGAGCTACATTAATTGCCAAGAGCATTCAGACATATTTTTACCTAAAATATGTGGAATAATAGTTTTGAGTTTTTAGTATCAGTGTAGATAATTACTGTTTGTATAATTTTCATACAAAAGGTGATAGCATTTAAATTAAATTTTTAGCTAGGAGTCACTTAGACAACTAAAATTCAAATTCAATCAGTATATAAATATTATTCATCAAAGCCCACCTATTTATTAAGTACCTACTTTGTAAAAATGAAACCATAAGTATTTCCATATCTGTGCTGGATTTCAGCCATTTTGCTATTTTAAAGAAACATCAGCTAACTACACAGACAGGTAAACAGATTTCCTATAGCCTGCCTCAGTAGCAAGATATAAAAACCTTTTCCATACATATAAAACTATTTTACATATTTTAATCCTTCACACTGGGGATTAATTAATCCCTTAAACCTCCCCTCCTTTTCCACACATCTCAGTAGAGATATAAAATACTGGCCTTCATTCTTCCTACCAGCATGACTGATACGCAATACATATGTCCTATTACAAAGAGAATAAGCACATTTTTCAAAACTAATTTTAGAGACACACATTATCTACAAAAATTTAGTAATATGTTTTTCTGTAAAGCAAAGCTCAATATATTGTAACCTGCTTTTCCTTTAAACATATTTTTTAACTACTGAATCATTTCTAGGCAAATGTTCCTGAAAGCTCTTCAGTGGCTTCAAAATTAAAAAGGATAATCATACCCCAAGTGCTTAGCACACTTATCCACAGATACATTTATGAGATTCTGCCATATCAGAAAGCAGAAGGTGTTCCAATACTGCGTTGTCACTTCTTAAGGAATACATACACACGTTGGAAATTAATAAAAGAAACATACTAAATTGGAGCAGGGAAGGCCTGTACGGGGAGCTCTCACGCCCTATCAGATGTAGTCAATCACTCCTACCAGGAAGAAAGGAACGCTTGCATCTCTGACAGGAAGTACAACTGCTTCACTACTGAAGAACCACGTCTCTCCCTGCCCAGCATCAGCCCAGCCAATGAGAAACACCGCAGCTCAGCCAATCAGAAGCTGTTGCTGCCCTGAACTGTTACTTTCCCCCAATAGACTTTCTTTTAGAACAGGCCCTCCCACTCCCCCTTTTTTTCTATAAAAGCAGCTCCCCTCCTTTGTTTTCCATATTTGCCTATGGTTTGCCATGGCATGCACATCACGAATTATAATTCTTTTAACTATTTCCAAAGAAACTCATTTTGAGGGTAAAATAACTGGTAAATCTTCCTTGTAACTTGACAACACCTAAAGTCATAGCTTAGAAAACTCAAATTATTTTAATCTCTATTCATATTTCATCTATATTTCTGTTTCATTATCTCATCTCTGGCCTTAATATTAACCTTTATTGTTAACTGAGAAAGATTAAAAAAGATGAAAAATTATAATTAAAAACGTGAATAATTTCCAAACTGAACATGATGAACTGAATATTTAAAATAAACAAATTTTAATATTGATAATTACACATATGAAAGTTATATTACCTCTAAAATATGACTGTGTTTCCTCATTTGGTGTATCCACGAAATTCCCATAAATTGTGTCCATGAAATTTCCATAAATTTTATATAATCATCTCTTGTCAAATTTCGATAGCATATGCCTTTAAGAAACTTAATTTCAGTCACTTCAAACTGTTTCCAGTTAAAAGTTATGATTTTACTGATTTTTTCAAACTCTATATTAAGCCATTTGATGAAAATCTTTATATAGCAAGTTCTTTTCCAATAAAGCCCTATAATTTGGCATGATTTTCTTTATTTATGACTGAAAAGCTTCATAGATTATATAAAAGAGTAATATGACATAAAGTGTCATCCATTATTTTTAGGAAATTTTATAAAATTGGGTAAAATGCTGAAGTTATAAGAACTACACCATCAAATGATGCCTATATGAAAAATAAAATGTTTTACATATTAGATATATTTCCAATTTCTATCACATTTCTTGCACTGTGCATTTTATTTGAGAATTGTTGAAATTTGATTCTTAATGAATAACCATGTATTGTCCTTATTTTTGAATGCTTGTGCTATGTTCATTTCATTTCTGAATTAATGTTCTTTTTCTCAAAAAAATTATTGAATATCAATATTTTGCTTCTTTGTGGCAACTAACTTTTTTTTTCTTGTGAGGAAGATTAGCCCTGAGCTAACTTCTGTTGCCAAGCCTCCTCTTTTTTTGCTTGAGGAAGGTTAGCCCTGAACTAATATCTGTGCCAATCTTCCTCTTCTTTGTATGTGGGATGCCTCCACAGCATGGCCGATGAGTGGAGCAGGTCCACACCCAGGATCTGAACCCATGAACCCCAGGCTGCTGAAGCAGAGTATGCAGAACTTCAACCACTTGGCCATGGGGCCAGCCTACAACTAACTTTTAAAAGAGGGTCAGACTCCCTTCTCCATCCCCTGTGAAATTCTAACGATTGCTTGGCTACCTCTAGGGATTAAGTCAACCTGTAACTGAGGGTAAGTTAGAGGTTATGACTAAAGACTTATATTAAAGCCCACACTCTGACATGGAATTTCCCTGGCTGATATGAGCTCTTCATGAATTACAGTGTATGGAAATTCCTATAAAGCTAATTAAAATTCCCATAGCAGGTAAAAGGCCACAATTAAGACTTGTCAGTATATGTCTCTTTGAGAAAAACAATCGTGCTTAGAAAAGAATGCCTTATTAGTTTGATTTTGACTGCTTCCAATCCTTGGAAGAACAATGGTTCAGTAAAATTAGAACAAATTCAGAAGGCTATTTTATATTTACATCCATATACGATCTCTGTATTTCTCTCATTTTCAATTGTCCAAAGATTTTACTCATAATTTGCTTTTCATTTCATGTTGCATCATTGTTGAAATTATGTCAAGTTTTATTATATGAGAGAGAGAGCGATTGTGAAGAAGAAACTATATGCACAAACTGTCTGCCACTGGAAAAGAAAGGTTGGCATTTGGCTGTCTGCTAACTAATTAAATGTCACTGAGTCCAGAGGCTAAATACGCATCAGTTGATGATTTGGTAGATTTTACTGCTGCATATGTAGATTTAATTATAGTGATTGAAATTAATAAAGTGGCAGTACCTCCCAGAAACATATTTTATGACCCATGATTTCTCTATGAAAGAGCTTGCTATCCATTGTCCTTTACATAATGTTATACTTTGCTAAATTCATAAGAGAGACAATTAGATAGCAAATTAACAAGCATTCATCTGTGTATTATCCACATTGATGATTCTCCAAAGTTACCATTTTTGTCTTTTCACCAAGTTGGTGTCAAGGATCCTTCCGTAATTATCATGGTTCTGAGATGTCTTCCTAATATATATTATATCTACATATACATACGTTATCATATACCTTACATTCTGGGAAATTTTATACTTCTTGTTCCAGAGTGTACAAAAACATAGGTGTTTTCTTACAATCATATTACTCAAATAAGGGGAGGGGATAAACGATTTAGAGATATCCCCTTCTTGATCATCTTTCTTATTTTTATCTTCTATTAGAACTGAGGGTCAACAACAGAGGACACTTTCTTTGCCAAAATCACAGATATGTACTGCCTATGTAACACTATAGTCACCCGTTGAATTTAATGCAACAAAAAGTAATGTATATAATCAAAATTAGTGATTACCCATAAAGCAATTATATTTGAATTTGGTATTCATTTCCTTCATTTTGTTATATCTACAAAGCAAGTTTTACTCCCCACTCCCTCCACTCCAGTGGTGGCCAATAGGGAAATTTAACCTGGAATGAACAGATTGGTACAAAAAGAGCTAATATGGAGATATATTTGATCTGAGAATGCTTTCTGAAAAACACTTAATTTCCTTAGAGTGAAAATAAATGATCAAATCTCTAACATCTGGCAGAAACATGTATGAAAAGTTCTGTTCCTCCAAGGACTGGCAGTTGAAATTATGATTTGTAATCACTGTGAAAATGTCTGTTTCCTATATTCAAAGTTAGATCATTTCCTCTTCCACATTTTACAGTCAGAAAACATGCTATACTGGCGACTTTGAAAACAACATGGATGCCCCTTTCATATAATTTTCCCTCTTTAATATGTCTTTGTCTCTTGTGAGACAAAATTGTAACAACAGATATTAATGAAAGAAAGTAGTATTTTAAAATGCTTAAATACCTATGATTTCTACCATTCTATTATTAGATGCTTAGAAAGATTCAAAGCAATTAATTGTATGGTATTTTAAGGGGAACTCCCTGTTTTGTAACAAAAGGTATGCATCAGAAACATCTGAAAAGCATCTAAAAGACATCTCTGACCCCTTACACCTACTAACTCAAATTCTCCAGGCTTTGGGTAAGGTCTGGGAATTTAAATTTTAAAAAGCCTGACTAGGTGATTTGGATGTTGACACTTGGTTAGAAACCATTGTATTAAAGTAAGGGAGAGATGAAGCAAATAGAAGTATCGAATGCTTTCTATCCTAAAGCATCCTAGTCCTGCAAAGTCTGTAATCCCCACCACGTTCCAAAAACTAAGCAAACAAAACCCAGTAAAAACCACCACATATCAAGTAGGCATAAATATTACCAGACCTATACTACAGGCCTGACTGGTGTGCAAATTTTCCAGATTGTTCTAGGAGAATATAATATAGATGGAGCACCTAGCATACCCAAACAACATAGGAATTATACCTCTGCCTAAAGAGTTTCTAATCTGTATGCTGTTAATAAAATTCAGCCTTAAGAATGTATAAAATATATCTGTTCGGCTGTTCTGAAAGCAAATATGTGGGTGAACTAAGATATTTTGAATCTAAGGAAATTCTTAGTGACAGGGTGAAATCAAAACAAATATTCAAAATTTGAGACTAGATCAGCTTTGCAAATGTAAATATCATATATGTTATATTTTAAAATTACATAAAATTGTATTAACATCAAATAAAGATGTTAAGATTCCTTATTTAAAATTATTATTTTTAAAGAAATGGTTATTTTATAAGGAACTAGAATAACAATTCTTCATATAGACACAAAAAAGGGGGCAAAGCAGTAAAAGTACAGGGAAAAGGGCCAGCCAGGTGGCGACGCAGTTACGTGCCCACGTTCGCTTCAGCAGCCTGGGGTTTGCTGGTTCGGATCCCGGGTGCGGACACGGCACCGCTTGGCAAGCCATGCTGTGGTAGGCGTCCCACATATAAAGTAGAGGAAGACGGGCATGGATGTTAGCTCAGGGCCAGTCTTCCTCAGCAAAAAGAGGGGGATTGGCAGCAGATGTTAGCTCAGGGCTAATCTTCCTCGAAAGAAAGAAAGAGAGAGAGAAAGAGAGAAAGAGAGAGAGAAAGAGAGAGAGAGAGAGAAAGAGAGAGAGAGAGAGAAAGAAAGAGAGAAAGAAAGAGAGAAAGAAAGAAAGAAAGAAAGGACCAGGGAAAGTTTTCAGATAAATATTCTGCCACAACTGTATATGCCCTTCCAAACCTCAGCTCTCTCTCTTCCCATTCTCAGCTAAACGTGTTGAAAAGTTTTTCTGCCTTTATGGTCTACGAGTCACAAATTTGAATCCATCTCCAGCTTCCATGTTCCTTTGCTGCTCTGTGAAAATCTCTAACTATGGGAAAGAATTTCCTTTATTTGAAATTCAACAGCCACTTTTGCTCATTTTTCTTATTTCACATTTCAAAGTTGACAAACTTTCTTTGACTTCTGTGACACAGCTGTTACCCTCGCTTTTTTTCATTCAATTTAAAATTCTAGTCATCTCTTAAAAGTTGATCATCCTAAAGAGTCTGTCCTAGGCTTTTTCTTCTTTCTAGTTTTTTTCAACTTACATGACCCTCCTAGGTTAGTGCTTCCATTTTCATGGTTTAAGGTGCTGTCTCCATGCTGGAGACTCCCAGTCTGTTTTCCTATCTCATATCTCCACGATTAGCTTTAGACCCGCATGTTACTATCCACTGAACACCGTTATTTCCAAAAACCAAATCATCATATATATCAACCTACCAGCTTTCAAAACAACCAAACAAACCAATTTGTGTGTCCTATTCCACGAATGGCATCTTCCATGGATTTGCTTAATTCAGACACCTGAGTGTCATTCTCGAATCTTCTGCATTCTCAATCCCATCAATCTGCAAGGGCTACAGTTTCTACTCTGGAATTATTTCACCATGTTTCCATTCTCCCACTACCACCTAGTTTAGGCTCCCATTATCTTTGCCCCAATTACTGCAAGAACCTGAGAACCTGAGAACACAGCTTAGCTGAAAAAACAACCAAACAAACACAGACCTTTTGCTCTAAATCAGTACTTCTCAAATTTTCAAGTGTATACACATCACCTAGGGTCTTGCTGCAACGCAGCCACGACTTCACTAGGTCTGGGCTGGGGCCTGAGACTCCGCTTTAATAACAAGCTCCCATGCCAGTGCTGCAAGTCTGTGGACCACGCTTGGGGCAGCAAGTCCCTGCAATCATATTGGAATAACTAGGCAGCTTTCAAAACAGCCATCCCTGGACACCTGTGGAGACTCATTTAATTGGTCGGGTGTGACCTGGTTACTGGTAGTTGTCGATGCTCTCCAGGTGATTCTAACATGCAGCAAAGGTTAAGAGCCACTGTTCTAAGTCACAACAACCCCTTCCTCCATTGAAGTCCTCCTTCTAGTTGTGAAGAATAGCATATGTGAAGTTTAAGTGTGAACTAATGCCCATTTAGCCCTTTTCCTCAAAAAGCAAAGCCAGATGGATCCATCTGCATCACCTGGAAGGAACTATGTCTTTAATGAGATCCTCAGGTGGTTTGTGTGCACATTGCATTTGAGAAACACTGGATTAAGGCACTTTATTATTTCAAATAGGCATTTAAACTATCAAAAGTTACTGAGCGAGAGGGCAATAATTTCAGTAGCCGACTATGGCATTCTTTGACTAATTTCACTGGAATATATCCAATATATCTTTGCAAATTATCCCTTTTCCTTGTTACAATGCATGCTGATCCCTACAGAAATCGTTAGGAAGCAGTATGATGAAGTGGAAAGAGCATGCACGTCCAAGTCACACACACCTGGGTTCAAATTCCTGCTCTGCTCTGTTATTCCAGAAAGTCACCCAGCTCCTGCACATTACATTCCTTAACTTTTAAGTGAATGGATATCTTGGGGATCATTTTTGTGAATTCAAACGAGAGTTTATGTGAAAATGCCTGACACATCCCCAAACTGAAGGTGTATAGATCTACGCAGGTATTCATTTATTCAACAATTGTTTGTTGAGCACCTACTGTTATAATCAAGAAAATTATGAGAGATGACTTTGCAAAGGGAAATCAGTCAAGTCCTCTTTGAGACCTGAACAATAGGGGAAAAAAATCACCGCAGTGAAAATCTGGGGAGAAACATTGCAGGCAGAGACCAGAGCAACCGCAAAGACTCTGGAGTAGAAGGGAGCTTGAGGTGTCCCAGGACAGAAAGCAGGCTGCTGAGGCTGACACACAGCAAATGAGAGGAGAGTGTGGTGGGATGAGGCTGGAGGGTTAGGAAAGGCCTACATCATTGGGCTCTCAGAGAAAATGCCAAGAAGTTTGCATTTCATGCTAATTGCAAAGAAGAAACATGGGAATTTTCAATTAAGATATGATCTTGTTTTCATAGTAAGAAATTGTTCTGGCTTCTGTGAGAATTGACCATAATGGGGACCGGCTGAAATGGAAACATTACGGCCAGTTATGACGTTATTACCTGTAGCAATATAAGTGAGAGATGATGATAAAAACTCCTAACTTTTAATGGCTGTCCTTCCTTCTGCGCTCCTGAGTGTACCTCCTCAGAGTGGCAAACACCTCACCTCGAACAGGTCAGTGAGCAGTGCTGATGATGTTCCATATTAGATTACTCTTGGTGCACCCAAATTTCTATCCCATGATGTAGTTATGAGAAACTACCATAAAGACAGACTTAAATACACTTAAACACTAATAACCGCCAGGGGATTTACAGCTGAGCTCCAAAGTTTCCCCAAATACATGATTTAGTCTCTGTGGCTCAGCAGGCATTAAGTTAATGGCAATGTCTCTGAATTATTAATTAATTTTATTCATAAGTAATTTGGAGAGTTGTGTAAGCAACATATATTCAGTGTAATTATTGGTTTAATATTTTTCAATTGTTTTCTCTGCTTCCAGTCTTTAAAACAACTTTTAGTTTTAAAAATATTGTGCGTATTGTTCATTAATTCAAAATGATTTATTAATTTGCTATTACAGAAAGATACCAAACTAAATACTAAGGGAAATTCGGTGACCAAAATAACATACGTGGTTATATTCCCAGCTCTTACTATTTGCTAAGAATACACACAAAATATAGAGAATCCCAACAAATTGCAATAAGGGGCAGACACGGTGATTTGGGAGCATATATGACACATAGAAGTTTACAAAGCTTCCTATAGAAAGAAAGATTCCAGTTGTGAAGTAACTCCTAAGTAGGACAAAGCGAGTGGAGGAGAGAAAAAGAATACAATATCCAGAATTGAAAGAGATCACGGAACCATTGATGGTTTCTAAATGGGTATGTAAGAACCTTCATGGGGGCCGACCCGGTGGCTCAGAGGTTAAGTGCGCACGCTCCGCTTTGGCGGCCCGGGGTTCGCTGGTTCGAATCCCGAGTGTGGACATGGCACCGCTTGGCAAAAGCCATGCTGTGGTAGACGTCCCACATATAAAGTAGAGGAAGATGGGCACAGATGTTAGCTCACAGCCAGCCTTCCTCAGCAAAAAAGAGGAAGATTGGCAGTAGTTAGCTCAGGGCTAATCTTCCACAAAAAAAAAAAAAAAAAAATTAAAAAAAGAACCTTCAATTTGTCAGATGGTTAATACCTAATCTAAGCCTACCCATATTGAAGCTGGAGAGACCAAGATTAATTAATTTACATGTTAATTAATTAAACAAATATTATTGAGCACCTAGCACCTACTAGACACTGGTAACAGGAAATGCAGAAGTGAGCAAGAGGAAAAGTTCCCTAGAGCTTGACTTCCCTAGGGCATGGAGATGGGAAGGCTGACGGTGGACAAAGTCACAGTTTTTCCCCCATTTCATTGTTTAAAGTCAGAAATGTAAAAATAGAACAGATGTTCTTTGTTCTATCAACAAATCCCACCTGTGGGACACCCTACAATCTTTTGAACAGGACTGTCAGAAAGTAAGTGATTCAGAAAATCACCTGACAGAGTTAAGCACATGAAACACATATGACACGGCTGTCAGGGCTTTCCAGCTCACCAAATGATGACTGTCATGAGGAATAAACCCGCTTTAATTATTTCTCCCTGGAGGCCTTCCACAATCCTAAGGATCTTCTGCCTTTTTTCTCCTTTGTTTGACATGAATTAGTCCTTCCTTTTGCCATCTATCTCCACATCTTATTTCCTTCAACTTCCACACTCCCACTGGGAACCAGCCTCTTGGCCAGCTACTTGGTCAGAGATCGACCCGGGATCCCAGTGAGGATTGACAATTTATTTCTTCAAATAAGCCAGAGCATACTGTTCATCCTCGGGAAAGCTCAAAAGTTTTGCAGGGCCAATTTTATTTTTTCAGCAGACTCTCTAGAATAATTGAGTAAGTTTAACACCAAATAAATGATGAGGTGCTTTCTCCTTTCAATGCTGTAGTATACTGTTTCAGAACCCCAGCATCTACAGTAAGTGATTTTCCCACTAAGACAAGAAACATTTTACTGAAATTTAAAGACAATGCAAAATGAGAGACCCACCAGCAAGGTACTGGAAATTAACCTTAGTGGTTTAAAATCCAGAACACAAATGTCAAAATAAAATCTGAATTTTCTCAAGTACAATGTAACTTGATACAAATGCAATCTTTAACATTCCCACCACCTTAGCCTGCAGATCCAATTATCTTCCAACATTTTCTGCTCGACCATGCTGAGCTTATTCAGCAGCCCTCCAGTTAGAAAATATAAAGGGTCTGCAGGTACATTTACACTCAGAGGGAAAAGGTACAGGTGTGAGAAGTGCAATCATTTTCTTCAGGGTTATATACAACAAACAGTTCGGGACCAGCAGGATTTCTGTTCACAAGAAGGTTAGCTCATTGTATTATGCTGTTTGGATTAAAAATGGGGAAATAGTCAAAGGAAATATGACAATATTTTACGACAGAGTTTTGTAATAAAATACTAAGGCTGTTGCACTGTGCTTTCATTATCATTTAGAATTTTCATTCATTCACTTGTCTGCAATCTCCAGCAGAATGCATCCTGAGGAATTAGTTCCCTGTCTACAGGTCACTCATCGTCTACTGGAAGAGACAGACTCCAAAAATAGATAAGGCAATAAAACAGGCACCTGCTATAAAATGATATGTGCCAATTGCTCCCGGAACACTGTAGAGAGAATGATTAATTCTGTCCTGGCTTACCTAGGATATCGGTGCAAGTGCATAGGAAACCACATACATATGGTGGCTTCATGAACAGCACACAAATTGTTTCTGATTTTCTCACAATCATCCTGAATTTTGGAAAAGAAATGCATGCAGATAGATTTATTTTGTTAACAGGATGTATTAGTGTCTGAAGAGTGCCCATGGTCCATTATTTACACTAATTAGTGTCTCACAGCTTAGAATACATGAATATTTTTCCTAGGATGCAAGCTAAAGCAATGTCAATAATCAAATAAGGAAAATTATCACAGTCTCTCGATTTTCATGATTTCAAGTTTCCAGATTACTCCTTGAGATTTAAATTACCTTCACGTATTGGGGGAAATAAAGTGATCCAGTTCAGAATGACAGCATCAACAACTCAGAGACCTCCTTCATGCTGACAATCTCATACAATTTAAATTATTTCTCCATTTTATGACAAAGCATTTCTAAAATATATAAAAATTCTAATCACTAACTTTGATATAAAAATAGTAAATTGTAGGGGCTGGCCCAGTGGCAGAAGGCTTAAGTTTGCATACTCTGATTTGGCGGGCAGCCCAGGGTTTTGCAGGTTCGGATCCTCAGTGTGGACATACACACCACTCATCAAGCCACGCTGTGGTGGCGTCCCACATATAAAGCAGAGGAAGATTGGCACAGATGTTACATACAATCTTCCTCAAGCAATAAGAGGAAGACTGACAACAGATGTTAGCTCAGGAGCAATCCTCCTCACCAAAAAAAAAAAAGAAAGAAAGAAAAGAAAATAGTAAAATGTGCCAATTCCAAAATCAAACGCACTTCAGGAAGTCCTACTGTATCCATTTAAGGCACTCCTTCAGACATGGTAATCTCCCCTCTTTATCACATCCTCTGTTTTATAAGAAGCTCATGTATTGAACTGCATACACTAGTGAATTTTCAAATTTTATATAACGCATATAAATATGCCTATACATAAGTGATTTGCATCAGGAATTTTTTAAGTAAATGTCAGTGCATTTCATCCTTTAATTTTCATAATTTTTAATTTTTACTGGAAAACCTAACGTTGAATATTTTTGTATGCAGAACATTTTCTTTTATGCACAAAAGTTAAAATTATGTTCACTCTACTGATCAACATTTTGTACATCACAGCAGGATTGACTATATTAATACTATAAAAATTACAAAAATAATTGCTATATGTGAAAGGAGCATGTGGTAGATTATAAAAGTGGTTGCAAATTACTCCCTTCCCTAAATCCACACTCTTCCAACGAGACGGTGCAGATTCTTCACTCAAGAAGTGGAGTCTGTTTCCCCAAATTTTGAATCTAGGTTCCATGTGACTTGGTTTGGCCTAGAAAACTTCAGCAAACTTGACAAAAGCGAGCCCGGAACAGTTTGTGCTCAGGTGCTTGCTCTCTTTGGAACCCTGAGACCACCACGTCAACAGCTTGGGCTACCGACTGGAGGGTGAGTGATCCTTTGGCACACAGACAACCCATCTCAGCTTAGTCATGTCCCCCAGCCAACCATCAGCCATTTAGTAGTTCTGGCGTTAACCACCACTTCATTATGGTACTGGTAAACACTTAGCAGAACATCTCAATGGAGGTATGTTTCTCCTGGTACTTCTCTAGCTGGATCTTCTTCTATCTAATTCTGTTTATTAAGCCTATTTAACTGTGTGTCACTAACCAAAAAAAAGAAAAACCAAACTTTAGCTTCTGTACCAAACCAGACTGGTTGCTTCCTATTATCAGAGCTCTGATTTTGTACCCTAGCTAATAAAAAAAGTAGCTTGTAAACAAGAAGTTCTCTATACTTGCTGCAGAATTCAGCAGCTGTTTCTGATTCCCTTGCTATTTCCTTCTCTAATTATTACCACAATATTAGCAATTGTTCTTACCTGGGCTTCCTTCAACAGCAAATCTGCAGGATGAAGTGCTTTTTACACTAGGCATTGATGATGGAAAAAGCATTTAGACATCACTCGGTTTGGGGATGAGTACTTAAGGGGACCAAGTGACTTTAACCAGGCAATGAACTTTTTAGGCTCAAGCAGAGCCAAGAAGACTGTCTCTAGTACGGAAAGCTCTTGTGTCCACTGTTGTTTCATGTTTTCAGGAAGTATCTTATCCAAAAGTCACTTTCTCCTCCTGAGGTAGAGTTTTGTCTCATTGCTATCATCCATCCACCCATCTATGTGTTCAACAAAATATACAAAGTCCTTATGTAGGAGCAGGTACCCGTGTGAGGCAGTGTGTTCAAAGGCTGATAAGAAATAAATCCCGCCCTCCAGGAAAACCTTGACTCTCCATTTCTACAATCAAATGAGTTACACATGGAGAAATATAGTAGCAAGGAGTCCTTTATTACATGTTTACACAATTACTACGCTGTAAAACTCCTACTAGCTTTTGAAATAATGAACAAGAATACACACACACACACACACACACATATATATGTATATATATATATATATATATACATATATATACACACATACACACGTATATTGTCTGTATCCACCCCCCTAGGATGAATGTCTAAAATATTCGCTTTTCTATAATCCAGGATACAAATTCTATCCAATGATTAATCCTATTCAAACCTTCTATTTCAGCCAGAAGGGTGCTAGTTTAGTGTTCTTATGGTTTGGAAGGATAAAAGGTGGCCCTGCAAGCATTCAGAATGTTTTTTCTTTAAGTGCAACTTATATCCATTATCCTAACCAGTCAGTCATAGAGAAGGTGCTTATTGCCACATTGTCACTGGACGCCCCTGTTTTGCCCTGGAATATTCTAGCTGAGATCAAATTCTTCCATCACAGCACTGGTATCTATGAGAGATAACACCTAAATAGAACACTACTTATAAGGTGTTTTTTTACAAAAGGAAAAGAATATTCTTAACTTAATGTACATTATTATTAGTTACCAACTCTGGGGAAAAATAAAATCTGGTTCTTGTTTTTTTTTAAACAGGCCAAATAAATTAATGTATTTCTTCCATTTTTAAAACAATTGTCGCTGACTCCCAAATGTATCAGAGCAGTCTACAAGGAGACTCGTTCACACTCAAAGGAAGAATCAGAAAGGCAGCACGGCAGAGGGAATTTGGAGCCAGCCCAAGGCAGGAGCAAAGCCCTCCTGTGCTTCTTACAGGTTGTGTCTTCAGATTTCAAAACGAGAGCAATAATATCAATTCTGCAAGCTTGGGAAAAGATTCAATAAGGTAACCACGTAAAACCCCTACCCAAATCAGACAGCAAAGGTTCGACAAATGACACGTGCCCTCTCCTTTGTGGGATATAACACTTAGGTAGAGTTAATTAGAATGTCACTGCAATTATAAGGAATAAATTAGTTCATTAGGGAATAATGGAACTATGTATGTATATAATTGGCTTAAGGCCAAGCCAGTTTATTCTCTTTTTCTTCATCTATGGCTTTTTTGCCCTTAAATTGCTACTGATTGCGAATCTACCCTTTCTTCATATAAATAGATGTTCTCCATATAGCTATCATTCATTTAAATTGCTTTAGATTTGCTTTTGTGCTACTTTTTGGACACACTGGCAACAGAATACAGAAAGATGCTTTGGAACTTTAGAGAGAAGTGTAAAAAGGAAAGTAAACAACTGAGTCAATCCATTTAATTTTCTCCTATTTCTAAAGAAAGTGAGATATTTAGTTGGATTCATCCTTTTTAGGGTTTATCATAGGCTAACTCTATGGAAAAATTTCAAATCTATTCTTTGCATTCATCCATCCAGAAATGAAATGGTACATTTTTGTATGATATGATTAACATATTCTCTTTAATCCTTAAAAGTACAGAAATTTTGGAGATAAAACATTAGAAAAATCTACATTCATTTTTGGAAAGAAAGGAATAGGCTGCTATTTAAGATGACTCCCGGAAAGATCTGCATAGCTATCTTGTGATCCAAGCATTCTATCCATCAATTTCTGGCCACTTAACTGCTTTAGTGCTTAAACCATAAATTTTTTCAATCCCTCTTCTAATTTGGAATTCTTCCAAAATCTTCTAAAACATGTTTATAGGTGGCATTTTCAAAATAAACATCACTTCAATCACCAATTTATAATATACATTTATGCTTATGCTGGCTCAATTTCTACTTCAGTTTTCCTCTCTTGATGTTGCTTTTCATTTCTGGGCCTCTAGTTTCTCGTACATAAAGTAACAGGATTAGGAATACACACCCGGTTCTCTTCCACCTCCAATGTTCTGGGATTTTATACCTAATATTTTTATTAATTTTCATATTTTATACCACAAAAAAACTCAAAAGCCACCATCAAACCTACAATGGAGCCCAGTTTTTAAAATTAGAGATAGCCTAAAGTAATAATTTCAATTAATACACATTTGTTGCATGATAGCTTATATTTGCATAAGACTTGGTTGATGATTATACAGAATCCTAGTATAAGTTACGTAATTTCTAATATATGTATTACTTCGCTATTATATTCTTTATGCAAAGCAGTATTTGAGTCCATCAGTTATACTCTCCTCAGTAAGGAAGCTGGGCTTAAACTGTTCTTTAGTTTCGAAGTTATGTACTCAATATTATTTGCTTTATACAAAGAAGTATCTCAGCCCATAAATCATACAGCCCTAAGTAGGGAATATAAACTCACTTTCCTCCTACAAATTGGGTTTTCTTTTAAACATAAGTATATTTCACTTGCAGATGTATCTCTAGATGTCACTGTCTGATAGGGAGCATGTGAGCTGGAAACGCGACAAGCTCAGAGAATATCAAAGCAGCCAGTCCTTTCTGTTCATTTATTTTGTAAGTATGTTTGTTGATCTAGACTTATATAGGATACTGGGACTCCTACAAGGACTATGGAAATGGAAATAAAGGGATTCTGTGTGTATGTATCTGCGTATGTATACACATGTAGATTTACAAAGTGCTCTACATTAATGAGCCTGGAGAATTAAAAAATTTTTATAAACTATATGTAAACATTACTCTTCTAAGCAAAAGTAAAAATATATAACAGAATGAAGAAACACAAGAAGTGGAAGTCTCAGAGAGCTAAAAATGAAAAGAAAGTACAACCTGATGGTATTATATATTATGACAGAATGAAGGGGCCAAGTTTATATTCCTTAATAAGGGGGAAGTTCATATAATCAGAAATCATAGTTCCTCTGAGTATGACGTTCTGCATAGTCACAGATGGAAAGTTCTATTTATTTATAATCACCTCACAACCCAAAAGACATCCTAGAAAAACTGAGAGTGAAAAAAATGACTAAATGTCCGATGGGACTAACACTTGAGAAATGTGCAGGAAAAATTTGCAGTACAGTTCAGGGGAAAACAAAAATGTCTACCCGTTAAAGGAAATACACAACAGCAAATAATGGGACAAAAACTGAAGACAGGATAAATGATCAAGTAACATTATTATAAATATAAACACTAAGATAAAAGAAATAATTTGAAATTGTCAATAGGTAAATATATGAATATGCAAAATTATTGATAATGTGGTTTAAAGAACTATCCTTATATTTTCTTTTACTTTATTACTTGGCTTTCTGATTGCTCATAAAATACATCGTTGTTCAATAGCCATAAAAACTATACTATTGCAGATTTTGTTAGACTTAAGCATATTCATACTTTCTATTTTGAAGAAATTTTTATGAGTTTTATATACATACATACATATATATATTATTTCAAATAACAAATATTTAGTAGTAAAGATTTAGATCTTCAGATTGCATTATAATGAATTCAAGAAACAATTAGTTGTCTGATAGTGAGTTATGACTTGGCGAAATGCTGTTTTGGGCATTCAGATTCAGAGGTTATGAAGGAGCAGTGAACAAAAGGGAAAGGTATATTGTTACAAACATGTTAAAAATAAATCTGAATTATATCATAAAAAGCACAATTGTATTATCTTTATAGCAGATGGAAGAGATTGATTACAGAAAATTTATAGTCTTTACATGTAGAATTATATTATTAGTATGGATCCACATGGATGTTTAAATTTTGTTGTTTAAGTATAATTAGTTATATTCCAAAGTTCTAATTTGAAATGACAGATATATAACCAAAAAGCAAGGCCCTACATTTCTTTTCAGGTCTTTTCTGTTTTCTTAAATTATCTCTCTTTTTCAGATGGTAGGGCTACTGTAACATGCAGGTATTACGAAACTATTTTTCTACTAGATCAAAAATTCTATGACTAAAACAATTAATTCATTTTGCAATATACTTAGTTCTAGTCACAATCCAATTATCTTGTAATTTTTGTCTACAATAATATCGACAAGGGCTTACAAAGCATTGAAAATCTGATTATTCAGATAACAAATTCAACCATTTTCCTAACTCATAGGATCATTAATGATGGCCAATGAGTATTAGATACCACTGTATTTTTCCCTTTCTTTTTCCCAGAAGAAAGGTGCACAATCTCACCAGTAAAACATAGCAGCTGGTATACCCCTAGCCAGAGTCCTTGAACCCACTCACAAATACATGAAGCATTTTCCACTCAATAAAGATAAGGATTTAAGAATCAACTGTGTCCCAGGCACTATCATGTGGGCAGAAGTAACAAATAGAAACAACATATGCCTCCAATTCTTCAGTTTTCTTAATTTAGAAAGGAAAAAAATTGATGCATTGCTATTTGATATAACTCTTATTACAGTTACAGGAACAATGCATTGTGGAATCAAAAAGAAGAAAGCTACTTTCCTGTCTGGTGGACTCCAGAAATATTTCATGTGTGTATGTGTGTAGGTCACATTAAAAGTATGAGTTTAACAGGTAAGGAAGAGACAGGAAGAGGATTAAGTGATTCCTCTCAGAAAGAAAAACGTATGGAATGACAGAGCTGTGAGAAGTTTCTGCATGCATCTCTTCACATATACATTCAACTTATATCTTTTGAATAACTCCTATATGCAAAGCACTCTCTTAGCAATGGAGAAAACCCTGAAATACAGATGCCTTCGCTCCTGGTGCTGATGATCTAATAAGGAAGACAAGACTTTGGGAATTGTGATAAGTCTTTTTGAAAAGGGGCAAGTAGAGCTGCTGTGGGAGCATAAAAAGGGCTTCAGAATGTAGGGTGTTTGGGTCAAGAGAAAGGAAATTCGGTAAGGGACAGAGGTGTGTCGGGATGGTAAAAGATCTCATAAATTACATTTAGTTGTTTGGACAGTATTCTGCAGGCAATGGAAAGAAGTTTTACTCAAAGAGGGTAAATTAGAAAGGTAACACTGACAGCATTAAACAAGAAAAATAAATCAAGGAGAGACTAAAAATTACAGAAAACAGGGAGTCTGCTACAAAATTCCACATGGGAGATGAGGATAGCCTTTCAGAGGTGATGAAGAAGGGAGAGAAAATTGGAAAAAATATTTCTGAGATATAATAAAAAAATTAGAGATTCCCAAATACGAGTGAGGGAATTCCCAATTTCAGAAGCTGTACCACAGGTTTCACTCAAAAGACCCAGGGCAGTAGGGGGTGGGAAGAATTGAGTAATACTGAGGACCTAGAAGGCAACAATTTGAGTGGTGATTGGATGCTGATGAGTTCATTTTAGAACATGAGAAATCCCGTGGTGGGGTGGCAGTGAGGACAGGCAAATGAAGAGATGCAGTAAACCACAGACAACATATGTTTAAAGCTGGGAAGAGAGATGGAAGCTGGAGAAACATACTGAATATCATAAAAATATTTACTACAGAGTACTGGTTCTCATCTTTGCTGCCCATCAGGATCACCTAAATCCCTTAAAAAAAATCAATGCCCGTTTTAAGTGATCTGGGTGCAGGCTGGACACAGAGTTTTTTTACAAAGACTCCCCAGGTGATTCTAACGTGTGGCCAGGTCGAGAACCTCCGCCATGGAGGGATATATTTGCATGAAGTCTTTTAATGTTAAGAGCCTGGACTCTGAAGTCAAACAGAACAGTCTTAGAATATTTGAACTGAAGCTGTGCCACTTAGCCATGAAACCCAGCACAGGAAAGCCACCGATTCCTTATCCGAAAGGGTGGTGATATCATCTACTCACAGATTTGTAGGGTTACGTGCAGAAAAAGTATAGAGGTGCTTCTCACGATGCTGAGTGAGCATCTATAAGTATGCTCATCTATAAATATCCTCATCAATTATTATCAATAATCCACATTATCTTATTCTCCATTATATAAAGGATGAAGCTGTGGGAGTTAAGGAGATCACAGAGGGAGAACACGCAGAATACGAAAAGAAAAAATTCTATGGGCAGAATCCAGGGAATACACAATATTCAAGAGCCCAGTGGAGGAGGAGGCAGCAAAGGAAGAAGTAGAAAGGTCAAAGGTTTGCAGGAGATCCAGGAGAGAATGGCGTCTTGGAATTTATTATATCAATTTCAAACGCCACAAAAATTTGAAGTAGGATGAATTCTGAAGCTTGGCCATTGATTTGGCTAATTTTAAATCTATGGGGTCTGAAGGTGATCAGATTAGGGCTGGGCAAATCTGCCACTGGTTGAGGGATGAAGAATTAGAGACAGCTGAAGGTAGGCAGAGGCGGGATACCATTTCAAGAAGTTTAATTTTTAAGAGGAGGGCAGAGGATACAAGAGGACAACTTGAGGAGAAAGAAGGATTATGAAAACTTTGGAGAACTGTTTTTTCTAGCGTGGAAATAATTTTAAAAATAAGTAAAAGAGCCAGTTAATGAAAGGTAGAAGACATATGAAGAAGAAAATTGATGAGTCATGGTCCCAGTGAGAATGGCTGACTTAGAAGAAACAGTGTTTTTTCTGAGACAGGAGCATGTGAGCAGGTGTTACACATAATGGTAGAAGGAGCGAGGGAAGCAGAGAGAGAACCCCACTGATGCTGTGGGGCTGGAGCTGCTCTCTGCTATAACCTGAATTTATTGATGGTGGACATCACTTAGGTTCACTTTCGTGCCTTGTAATGTCTAGCACCCTGCCCTATAGAGATTGGTGTTTAATACATGACCTATGACTTGTTCTAATCAGAGACCGTGCTCATTCTGGGAGGTAGGTAATGGAAGACAAGAATATCAAAGTAAATCAAGGAAAAGTTATAGGAACCACTGGGAAGATCCTGTGAACACAGGAGCATTTCAGTGGTGCCTAGTTCCATGTCTTCTTTATATTCCCTCTCCCACATTCATCTTCCTCTCAGGGAGACTGGAGGAACTTAATGGAGAAAGAACCACAGCGAAAGAAAAATAGACGAAACCAAGTGCCTGGTGGAGATCTAATGTACAGAGTGGCGTTTATAGTTCATAATATGGTATTATATACTTGAATCTTGTTAAGAGAGTAGACCGAAAATGTTCTCACCCAAAAGAGAAATGGCAATTATTTGACCTGCTTAAGGTGTTAAGCAATCAATGCTAAGGTGGAAATCATTTCGCACTATATAAATGTATCAGATCAACATTTTGTACACCTTAAACTCACACAATGTTACATGTCAATTATATCTCAATAAAAACTTTCCTGGATTTCAGAAGGAGAGGGAGAGCTTTACAGTTTTCTGACAAAAACACTTATTTGCTGCTCTGGCACTAGCAACTAAGGCAAAATAAAGTATATATTTATTAGCATATTAGCTATAGCTCTAGAAAAAAGTACATACAAATTTTTTTTTTAAATTGGCCCTGAGCTAACATCTGTTGCCAATCTTCCTCCTTTTTGTTTTTTTTCCTCCCCAGAGCCCCAGTACATAGCTGTATATCTTGGTTGTAAGTCATTCTGGTTCATCTATGTAGGATGCCACCACAGCATGGCTTGATGAGTGGTGTGTAGGTCTGTGCCCAGGATCTGAACTGGTGAACCCCAGGCTGCTGAAGTGGAGCGTGCAAACTCAACCACTATGCCACCAGGCCAGGACCCATAACAAGCAAATTCTTTTGTTATATTCTCTCCTATCTCTGCCCAAGCTCTCGTTCCCTGATACTCACAATGCTCAGAATGAAAGTGTTTGATAAATTTGTCTAGTTGTAAATTATTCTAATAAACTAATAAAATAAGGATCTTCTGTCCATGCTCTTGAGTTTACTAAGCTGAATTTAATTTGATGGTAAAACACCTGCAACCAATAGCATCAGGCAAAAGAGCATGGCTGAGTCAAGCTCAATGTATTGCTCTCCTGAAAAAACAATTCATGACTCATGCCCTTCGCTTGGTACATGAAGCCTTATCTTTCTGAAATGTACAAAGGGCAGTAAATTTCAGTGCGCTTCTTAAGTATAATAGTCATCATCCATGAAGAAGAGTTACCCATAAGATGGCAAATTGTACCTGCCCAGAAAACTTAATAGTAATAGAATGAGAGGGCGGATTCAAGCAATATTATATTAGAAGGTTAATCATTACACTAAGGAAAGAAAATATATAATAGGAGGATGGGACTGTTGCTTATTTATTTCTAGCACCAAGAGCAATCAGTGTTCTCACCATCACTAAAGACCCTTCCTTGTACATATCCTGCCCCTCAAGGAGTCAGCAAAGGAGCAGGTGCTCCATAATCTGCAATGAACAATATCTGCATACATTTGTGTCACTGGAGTAATCCCATTTGATCACATTAGTCTTTGATCTAGGAGTTTGCATGTGCAGGTGGCTAAGGCATTGCCTTACTGGCCACTTTGTATCAGCCCCAACACAAAGTCCTCCTGGGGTTTCACATCTACTTCACTGCTTCCAGTTATGTAGTCATGTCATTCCAAAACCTCCATCATACTTCTCCAGCTGTCATATACAAAAGCACAGCACTCATTGTTAAGGCATTCTTTTCTCTATTAAATGTACTTGTTTAGTACAATACATCCCACAGAGCAGATGCATTGTGTATGTATATTCATTTTCCATAAAATCTCTTTTGGCTTATTGCCTTTTTCTTAATATTAATAGAGAGAGATTATTCAATGGTGCTGAGTTTAAAATTAACAATTTAAAGGGCATTGAGAAGCCACATTGAAAGGATATTTTTCTAAGCAGTGAGGGTGCCCAACCAAAAATGGACTTCATAAATATTTGTGAAAGTAATCTCTTAATGTGGTAAAATATATACAACATAAAATATACCATGTTAACCATTTAAAATTATACAACTACGTGGTATTAAGTATATTCACATTTTTGTGCAACTGTCACTACTCTGCATGTCCAGAACTGTTTCGTAATCCTAAACTGAAAGTCTATACTCATTAAACAGTAACTCCCATTCCCTTCTCCCCAAGCCCCTGCTAACCACCATTGTCCTTGCTGTTTCTATGAATGTGACCACTCTAGGTACCTCATGTAAGTGGAATCACACATAAGTATTTATCCTTTACTGTCTGGCTTACATCACTTAGGTAATATTTTCAAGATTCATTCATGTTTTAGCATGTATCAGAATTTCATACCTTTTTAAGGATGAAGAGTACTCAACTGTAGGTATATATCACATTCTGTTTATCCACTTATCCGTCAACAGACATCTGGGTTGTTTCTCCCTTTTGGCAATTGTGAATAATGCTGCTATGAATGAGGGAGTAAAAATACTGATTCCAGTCTCTGCTTTCAACTTTTTTGGCTATACACCTAGAAGTGGAAGTGCTGGATCACATGATAATTTTGGTTAGTTTTTTGAGGAATCACCATACTTATTTCCATAGTGGCTTCATCATTTTACCTCCCCACCATCAACGCACATTTCCAGCTTTTCCACACCCTTGCCAACACTTGGTATTTTCTGTTTTTTTGTTTTTGTTAGGGTTTTTTTCATAATAGCCATCCTAATGGGTATTAATATAACATTAAATTTGATATTTGAAAGAGTTTGAGTGAACTTACCTCCTTAAATGAGGAATTTAATTCCTTATGTGAAGGAATCCAAATGGTAAGGGATGGAATTTTCACCTCTGCTCAATCTCATTTTCTTATACTCCTGTGTCTTAACAGATGATGTCTGCTGCACTGCCATCTCAGGCAAACACATTTTGAGTGAATATTAAAGGAATTCACCAAAGATAAATTGTAACTCTCCCTTTGGGTTTTCTGGGGCTTCCTATTGTCATTGTCTTCTTGGCCAGGCTGAGACTATGTTTCTTTCCAGGAAATGCTAAAATCTGTAAAGTTGCAAAATTATCCTCACCAACATGATCCTGAGTATAATCCAACTCAGTGGCAGGTGTCCAGTGAAGATTAAATGTTATTAGCATCTGCTGTAGAATTTACTCATTCATTTATTTGTTCGTCTAAATTTTCTTGTGAGCTTATTCTTCCCAACACTGTGCAACAGAAGTTTCTGTGATGATGGAAGAATTCTATATCTGCTCTATCCAATACGTTAGCCACAGGCCGCATGTGGCTATTGACTATGTACAAACGTGACTTTTTAAAGTGAAACTTAAAAGAATTAAACATGAATATCATTAAACAATCAGCTCCTTTGTAACACTAGCTACATTTTAAGTGCTCAACAGGCACAGAGAGCTACTGGCAAAGTGTTAGACAGTAAGGTTCAGATGGATACACAGAGAAAGTGTTCATCATCTTTGTCCTCGTTAGTCAACGTACAGTCATTAAAACTGACACATAAATAGTGCTTGTAATAAAGGCTAGTATCAGCAAGTGTTAAGTCCTACTGAAACACAAATGAAAGCGAGATGAACTTCCAGGGGAAAATTAGGAAGTGCTTCAAAAAGGAGGCAACAATTAAGTTAGATCTTGAAGGGTGAATATGACCTCTCTAGATAGAGAAGGAGAAGGATATTTTAAGAAGATAGAAAGGCAAAGACCTTGAGTTGGAAACAAAGTGGTGCGTGGAAGGGTGATGAAGTGTGTGGGGTATTAAAAGAGACACTAATCCTAGGGGAGAAGTGAGAGAAGTGCAAAGAAGTTAGAAAAGTAGTTCAGAATCTGAGGGTGAACGGCAATGTGCAGAAGAATTCAGACCTGAAGTCATATAAAGAGACAACAAAAAGAATGAATGAGTAAAGGTACACCATCAGTTTGTTGATTTCCTAAAAGAGTTCCTCTCCTTGATCAGAATTATGTCAAAAAGCATTAACTGGAAGGAATTGAAATTAGTGGCCTGAGGGTAACTTGCATTTGGTGTAGAGGCTTTTTTTCATTTTTACTTTTTTTCAGGGAAGCTAATAAATATAAGATTCTCTTATTGCGTAAACCAGGCCATTCTTAAACGCTCTGAAATTAATACCCAATATTTAAATAATCCAAGACTTATTTAGCACAAACCACGTTTGTTTGGCATTTGGTTGTCTATTAGAGACTGAAAAGCAAGTTCTTAGAGAAACTGTCTACGACTGTACTTAAGCAGGTGAGGTTGTTTTACAATCCTCTTATTTCCTCATTCCAAGGTAAAGTTTAATATAGTATGTACAGGGCACTGCAACAATTTCCTTTCTAAACTTTTGGTGATTGGATTAATATTTTAGAGAGCTTATTTAAAGTTTACGCATTGATCAAAAGCTGTTAGCTGTTGTGCTGAAATGTTGTTCTGCCTCTGGGTTATAATTCATCGGGCAAAGAGTCAGTCAAGCTTCTCTCCTAGAGTGAGTCATGATTATTCCTTTGATCTATCGAAATTCACTTCTAAGGTTTACCCTTGCTGGAGTCCGATGAAAAAGACAAGTGTGTCTTTGGGATATTCATTGATATTCTTTATAAAGAACTAAAACTGAAGCAAATGATGCTTGGCATAGCTAAGGACTCATTACACGTGAACAATTACATACCATTTAAAGAGATTTTACAGTTTGTCATAAAAAGCATTGGTATTTAATTGTGGCTGAATATAAACCTATTTTGGTTGAAATCTTAATTAATGCTCTTCATTGTGGTTCATTAACATTGTGATGATTTAGTGAGATGATGGCCCACATACGAACCTGGCAGACAATGGCCAGAAAAACCTGTCTTAAATGAGCACAGATGCCAAGTAGCCTTATAGGCAAGATAGCAATCCACTCACATATGAAACATTTACATGTGACAGCCACATTTCTCAGCACATGGAAATTAAAAGCAATTCGAGATAGATCAAAGACCTGAATGCAGAAAAGCAAAATTTTAAAACTTTTATGGAAAATATATGACAATATTTTATGATTCGACCACAGGGAATGGTTTCTAAAACAAGAAGTAAAAAGAATTGGCCACAATGAAAATTTTTTATTACTTTTAATGAAACACAACATGAATCTTTTTTTTTAGGAAAAGACTCTGTTAAAAAAAAAAAAAGGAAAAGGATAAGATACAACCTAGGGAAAAATATTTTGCAATGCATGTACTAAAAATGAATTAGATTATGGAATATATAAAGGACCTCTATAAATCTATAAGAAAAAGATAAATGTCTCAGCAGAAAAATGAGTAAAACATAGGTTTAAGCAATTCACAGTAGAGGAAAACTGAATTCTCAATGAAAAGATGCTCACTGAACATATAATTAGAAAAGACAAGTTAAAGCCATTCAAATGGTAAAATTAAGAAACGCCACAATACTGGCTCTGGCCTGGTGGTGCAGTGGTTAAGTTAGCACCTTCCGATTCTCAGCGGCCTGGGGTTCGCCGGTTCGGATCCCGGGTATGGTCATGGCACCACTTGGCATGCCATGCTGTGGTAGGCGTCCCACATATAAAGTAGAGGAAGATGGGCATGGATGTTAGCTCAGGGCCAGTCTTCGTCAGCAAAATGAGGAGGACTGGCAGCAGTCAGCTCAGGGTTAATCTTCCACAAAAAATAAAAAGAAATGCCACAATACTAAATGTTGACAAGGATAGAGAGAATGGAAGCTCTCACAACTGCGCTTGCAAATTGTAAATGCTACAAGCACTGTGTGGGATTTGGGCAATATCTTAAAATAAGAAAGAAATAAATTCCACAAAATCAAGCACTTTCACTCCTATGCCTATACCTAAAAAAGTATTGGATATGGACACCATGATGCATGAATCAAAAAAATCATTGATACACTGTTAGTTATAATAGGAAACTGAAAATGACTGTTAATGAGAGGGGAAAAGTAAATTATAGTAGGTTTATAAAATGGAATACTATACGGCAATGAAAATGAATGAAGTAGCTCTTCCTGCAGCAACTTGACTAAATCACAAAAAACAATATTCCCAAGGATGCACATAGTATGTTATTTTAATATTAATTAAATTAATTAATATTTTAATTATTTAATACAATACTATCTATGATTGAGGTATACATACACATGGTAAAATCAAGAAAGAAATGTACGGAAATCATAGTAGCAAATTTACAATATTGGTCACCTCTTGGAGAGAGATGTCCTCTGGAAGAGTACACAGAGGGCTTCAATTCTATGTTTACTGCATTCTTACTTGATCTGGGTGGTAACTCACAGACACGTGCTTTACCATTTTCTCTGTCTTTGCCAAATTAACGTCATAATAATAAAAAGTCAGAATCATTAAAAGCTTCAGGTACTCTGCACAGCAGCACTTCAACTCTAAAGACTATCATGTGATTATCAAAATTCTGCTCTTGGCAAGTGCACCCTTCTGATACAGGCTTTTAGGGTTCAGTAAGAATGAATCACATGACTTAACCTACTATCCTCTGTGATCAAATTTTCCTCTGAAGCATAGTAATCCAGGAAGCCATGCTCACAGTTCTCAATAAGATCTAAGAAGTTATGCCAGATAACTTCTGGTCTAGATTCGTCCCCTATCTGCCAAATTAAGCTCCATATTGATCTGGCTGAGTTGAGAAGCAACTGCTGTGATAAACTCCAAGTGCTGGTTACACCTGGAATGCTTGTTAAAAAGTGAATTCCAGAGCCCCACCCCCATGTATTCTAATGTAATAAATCTGGTGAGGGGTGGGGGTCCAGGGAGTGATATTTTAATTGTTATTTTTGTTGATTCCAAGGTATCCTTGGTTCAACGGCCAAAATTTGAAAAATACTACTTCAAGGAATTCACAGTCCCGTGATGGACATGAATAAATAAATGCAATGGAATTTGGGGGATATTATTAAGAAAGGATCAGAGAGCGTTAACATGAAGGGCAGCACAGAAGAGGTAACACCTGTTTTTCATTTGCAAAGATTACCCAAGGATCCAGAAAGTGAGAACCATTTTTGACAGAAGTTCTAAATAAACAACAGCAGAGAGTAACAAAATATCCTGAGTATTTGAGAAAACACAAGTAAATTTTCACAGTTATTGGTAAAGCGGAAGACTGAAGAGAGGAATTCCAGGGCTAGATGATAGAGCACCTTGAATGACACCATAAGGAGTTTGGACTTCATCATTTGCGCTCCAGAAAGATGACTCTGGCAGACATGATGCACGTGCATTCAAGTGGGGCAAGAATGGAGGCGTGGTGATAGCTTAGAAGGGTGATCCCAGGAAGCAGAAGTAGGAATTGGGAGTAGGTCTGTCTGTGGGAAGAGGCTATGTTCACGTAAAAGAAAATCATCAGTCTATGTTTTTAATTGCTTGAATGTAGTGGATAAGGCAGAGGGATAATTAAAAGGTGAATTTGTCTGGATGCATTATGTGTTATTTCTGAGTTGGAAATCAAAGTAGAAAAGCAAGTTTGGCAGGAAAGATAACGCACATTACTTCCACTGGTTTCCTTTAGCACATTTGCCTTTAAAATATTTGTAACACCTCTGTAGGTGGAGACCTTTGGAAGATCTTTCGATCTAGATCTTTGGAAGTATAAGTGTGGCAATCAGGAGCAATGTATGGACTAGAGATATAAAATTTGTATTTCATTACTGAAACTCTAGAAATGTATCACACCATCCAGCATAACTGATGAGAATGAGCAGACAATGAAGGCTAAATGCAGAAATACAATGAACAAATAGAAAATTACAGTTGACAGATAATTTATGTAAAAATATATAATACAGAGCGATTGCTCTATAAATATTACTTTACTCCTCTTAATCTCCAAATAAAGACCAAATTAGATGGCAGAAGTTATAATTGATTGGGAATTTCAGAGGTATAAAAAACTGTGAGAGTTGGAATAGTCAGAGAAATTTCATGATGGAGGAGGAACATGAACCTCCCCAGGCAAATAAGTATGTTTGGCCAAGTGAAGGAGGATCTTCCAGATCAGAGAAGCTGTGTGTGTAGAAGTCTGAAGGTGGAGGGCTACAATTTCTGTCTGAGAATGACATGATAGATTCTTCCAAGATTCCTTAGCCATATTTATACAAATTTCAAAGGAAATAATGAAGGCCCTGAGTTTCACCCCTCTTATCTGACTTCCAAAGATGATGATACAGTTGCAGTAGGGGTCAGAGGTGGGCTTTCTTACTAAGGAAGTTCTTCACTGCTTATGACATCCTTGGAAAGCCACTATTTATAGAATATTGGCCTGACGGAGATACAAAGAACGGTTTGGACATCAAAAGGATGTGTTTGTTGGTGTTGGTGTTATCAAGTTGATTCTGACTCCCAGCGACCCTGTGTACAGCAAAGCAGAACCCTGCCCCGTCTTTCTGTGCCATCTTCTCACCTTCCGGCGCTGTATCAGACAATGCTCTGCTACTATTTGTAGAGTTTTCATAGACAAATTTTTGGAAGTTGGTGGCCAGCTCCTTCTTCCTAGTCTGTCTTAGACTGGAAGCTCCGCTGAAACCTATCCACCATGGGGGACTGCTGTTATCGAAATCCCAGTGGCATAGCTTTCAGCATCACAGCAACATGCAGCCACCACGGTATGACAACCAACAGACAGGTGCCATGGTTCCCTGCCTGAGAAATGAACCCAGGCCCCAGACCACACCAGCGAGAGCGCTGAATCTTAACCACTAGACCACCAGGGCTGGTTGGGAGGAAAAAAGGATATTTAGGAGATTTAAAAATTATGAGAGCTGAAACAAAATTAAAAAAAATAATAAAATGCCTTATTTAAATATGAGAGAAAAATAAGTCCATGGCATACTGGACCGTGTACTTTGTCATGAGAAAGAACTTGTTTCCAATCGTGGATCTGCCCCTTATTTGCTGAATGGCTACGTATATCTCACTTAACCTCTGTGTGTTTCAGTTTCTTCATACGTTAAAGAAATCTATTAAAGCATCCTTCAGAAGAGTGATGTGAGGATTGAATGAAATCTCTACTGCAGGTAGGGTGCCTAACAGAGTGTCTATAGTTTCTCCTATAATACCTTGGATGAGTCAGTTACTCCCCTAGGACCTTTATTTTCTATAGAATTAGGAGAATTGGCTGGTGCATGGAGCACTGATAGATTTTAGGTATATACATGAATGTACTCAACAATAATATTACTCACTCACTTCAACAGCAAGTTTAGGGAAATAAATGATTATGTGATCAGCCCACTGTATGCTATTGTATTTCTGTTTCTGAACTCAGAGATCTGAGAGAGAGAGAGAAAGCAGTTGAGTTTTCTGGGTGATAAGGAGGATCTCATTCTCCAGCAGATTGGATGGAACCTCACCTCAAGTTACATTTCAAGTGGTGCATTGCGCCTGCTCATTCATCAAGCTGCCAAGGGCGTTCTTTGCTGCCTTGCTTTTTTCTCTTAAAATTCACATCTTTGCTGTGTCTTGAGTTGCTCAGCCTCATAATGAAAGTAACATATTAAATCTTGGTTAAATAAAAATAGCTCCTAATATATCAGGTATAGATGTATGCCAAAAGGTGAGATTTCACTGCTGACGACAACCCTACTTTCCGAATATTGCAGGCAAGGGTATAGCTTCCCTTTCATTTCTGATGGATGTTATTTTATATTTGAATTCATTCTACTATATCATAAAATAAAAGATAATTATACAGACCAATATAATTCTCTTTGGGGAAATATTAGGATATGTTTCTTTATTTTGTGCAGTACAAAGTAAGAGAAAGTCAGATTTAAACCTATGGTACACCCTAGGCGGCTGTTGAGTTTCTGCCCTCCTCCCCACTGCGCACAGCGCTCCATCACTGGAAATCACTAACCCTTCACAGGATACAGCCTAGGAGATGGTAACACTGGTTCAAGGACAGGGCAAGGGAAGGGAAGTGGAAGGAAGGAAGTGGGAAAATACAGCAAGCATGTGATTAACAGCTGTTTTCTGGAGCAAGCCTCCACCAGGGCCCTGCAGCTGTGTCACTGTGCTTCAGTTCTGCAGATCATACAGGGCTGAATTGGAAGATGCACGGAGCAGGAAGATACGAGGAGAAAGGCTAAAGGAAGTCCAAAATCCATGGCAACGATATGAGGTGAATGCCCTCACTCCTCACATACTCCTCAGCTATACACTTCCCCCGCTCTTATGGGAGGAAGATAGATGCCTAAGAAACAAACAAAGTCCTCCCACCAGCTGGATATTTGTTCTGGGTTGGTGCTGTTTATAATTTTGGTGTTTATTCCTTGTGGGAGTAGGAATAGAAGGGAGTTGAATGGAACACCTACCAACTCTTTAATAAACGCCTTTAATAAAATCAGCATGCTGCATGTCTTCTAAAATGCTTTCAAAAGAGCTACCTGTGCCTCCACAAAATACAGAAGAGATGCAAGATGGAATGAGTCTCTCAAAATAAGTCCTAGGAGCATCCAAGTTTGGGCCTGACAGCTCAGCTAGTGGGTTTCTAGTTGGCCTCCTAATAAATCAGTGGATTCTCAAAATATTTTCTGTTTAGTATTACATGCTAGTTCCCAAACAATCACAATGAAGGGGACAAATGGAAAGAGGGAGAAGAGTGCAATGATATTGTCTTACCCCATGTGCTCAGAGGAGTATATTTCCTCTGCAAGGTCCCCGTCAAGCAACCAACGTCCCCATGTGGACCATTTCATACAGTCCTGCATATATGCTCCTTCCTCCAAATGCTCAGCAGGGGTTGGCAATCCACCTGCAAATTAAACGACCTCCCACCAGTACTTGGAAATACACAAACCATCTCTTAACAGGCCTGTGTAACACACAGCCTGATAAAAATCGCTTGAAAGAAACACGACTGACCCAGAGGAGTTTGCAAGGTCAGGGCACTCCCTGGTGGGGGCGTGAAAGAGTGGGAGGTGCTGAGGTCAGGGTTAAATGACACTGCGAAATGAAGCCCCCTGCCCTGCGATCTCCTTCCTTCATCTCTAGAGGTGTCTCCAGTGAGCCCCTTCGGTGCCGCAGAGAGGCCGGGAAGCGCATTTCAAAGCCGCATCTAAGGCAGCCCACTTAAAAGAAACCAAGAAAATCCCGGACGATGACTGAAATCGGCCCAAATCACTTGCTACCTTTCTTTTCTGGCTGCCTCATCAGTGTTTCCCTTCTTCCCTCTTCGTCCCCTTTACCCTTTGGGGTGCAGTCCTCCAGGACGCTTGGGGTGCACCCTAGGGATTTTCGGGTAGCGGCAGGACCTCTGCCCAGGGCTGGAATAGGAGGTCTTATCATTCCGTCTGCCCATCCCACCTGACTGCCTGAAGCACAAAGGTCCCCGGAAGGATAACTCGGGACCTCTGCAACCAAGTGCGCGCGTCCTGCGCGGGGCCCTCTGGGCTCTCGAGGCGCGTGGCCGCTGGGCGCAGGCTGCCTCCGCGGCGCCGCAGCCCCTGGCGGAGCGGCAGCCCCGGCTGCAGCAGTGGGATTGCCACGCCGAGCCGCCTGCTCCGCCCGCCCGCAGGGCTCTGCCTGCCTCTCCCCATTGTGTCCGCAGAGCTGCGGGGCTGAGCCGCGCGCCGCCGCACCCGCGCCAACCCGAGCGCCACGCGGGAGGAGCGGGGAGAGAAAAGGGGGCAGGGAGAAGGAGCGAGAAGGGCCCCCAGAAGGGCACAGCGCTTCATCAATAATGCAGAGGCGCCTGGACCTCCCTGCAATACGTTTTCTAGCTAAACGCCACCAACTGGAGCGCTTCCTGGCACGTCCCACGCGTGTGGTTTTTGTGTGTGAAAGATAAGATGCATCTTGTCCATTCATCTGTTCTCTCTCTTCCTCTCTCCTTCCTTCTCTCCCCAGATCAAGGCCTCTCTGTCTTAGCTTTAAACTCCCCACCTTCTCCACCTCAGGGCTGCATTTCCAGGCAAAAAGCTGCAGGTTGGAAACGCAGGCCTTGAAAGACCTCACTGCCTACAGGTCTACGTGTCACCAAGAGTTTACCAAAATTCATCCAGTAATGCTTGTTTTCAAAGCCCCCATTCTCATCCTCCTTGAAAAATGCTTTCAAAGTTTGGGAGCTCAAATGGCGTTGGAACTGCTGGTTTCTGTGCCTCAGACCACATCATGAACCACGGTGCAGTCGAGAAACCGAGATTACGCGGCAAAGTTGCCGAGCACCAACCCAGCAAGCTGCTGCTGCTGCTTGGAGCATCCTAAGAAGCAGTTGTTCTGTGTGTCCCCAGGAAGCCCAAATGAGCCACATAACCTCCTCAAACAAGGGTTAACCCAGCCATATGCAACAGACGCAAACCCCGAAACTTCTTTGTGAAGCAGACACAGCCCACCCAGAACGGACACTCAGTACAACTCGCAAGGAAATAAACAAACATCGCATCCCCGCAGGGAAACTTGTTGAATCCCGCCCGAGCGTTCGGCTGCAATTTCCCGTTTAGCCTGAAGGTTTTTGATTCTACCCCCAAATCCCCCAGTGCACCAGTCACAATTTCTGGACAAACTGCAGAGTCCATTCCGCACCCATTCTGCACTCCAGCCACCACCAATATAAAACCGAGCGTGCCCTTTCTGACAATTCGAAAGCCGGGTCTCACTTCCTTTGCCATCATTTGGGAGACTCACCCTTCGAGAAGACTGTTCTCAGAAATCTGGCGGCTCCGTGGTGCAGGCACAGCCCTCCAACTTTGCTGTACTCAGAGACCCTCCTGAGTTCAATCCAAGGAAAAACAGTCTGAGGTTTATAAACATAAGATGGGGAAACAGGGCGAGTGAAGTCGGGTTTCTTCTCAGCGTCAGCACCCTGGAAAAATCCAATCCTTCTTCAGTAGAGAATTCTTTCAAACCCGTTATCTGTATTACTATTAATGCGCAGAGCAGACGGCATTGCATGCAAATATGTTCAAGTGTGCGCTTCTATTGGTGGCTGCGGAGGCCCCTGGGTCCTACTGCTCCGGCTCTAAAGTACACAGCGACACTACGCACGCAGCCTTGGAGGCGCGGAGGGGAAAATGGATTTAATTGATTCGTTACCTCTGGTATTGTAATGCCTGCTGCGATGTTTAACCGAGGAAAAAACCCTCACATTTAAACTCTCGTCATGTGATCTATCATTCCATATTTCCTTTTAATTGTGTAGAGTGGCTTTGAAAATACAAAGGCTTTTAAAAGAACATTTTCTAAGAAAAATTCACACGGATACTTTTGGCATGAAAACCCTCCTTTTTTTTCCTATTAAGCATTACTTGGACATAAATCAAGGAAATAATTATATAGTCAGATACTTTTGCACTTCACTTAAATAAAATAGCGTCTAATTTTATTCTTGAAAATGCATGGCTACTCCAAGCAAAATAACTTAGGTTAAAATGGTAGAAGCTAAAATATGAGTGTATGGATTCTAAAACATGGGATATGTTTTTTAAATGTTACTGAAAAAATACCATTAATGACAATGCCATGGACATTATTTTTATTTTGCAAACTAAGACATTCATAAATATTTTACATGTGAATATTGATGCAAAAATACAAATCAACATAAGATATTGAAAATGTCACAATTTGTCAACAAGCATTCACCGTTAATTGCCAGATTTTCTTTTTACAGTTTCTCTCTTTGCAAATCCATTAGTTATGCAAATTGGCACAAGGAGATTTAAAGTGAGGCAGGCTGGTGGTGACCGGCAATTTGAAATATTGTAACACTGTGCAAAAACACTTCAGTACATCATCATTAAAGGCAGCTATCTTAAAAATTAGAATATTAATAGCTGAATCTTAAGATATATGAACTTAAAGCCTTTTAGCATGCTTTTCCCTGACCTTTGCTTTTGTGGAAGGAAAGAGAAATCCTCATGTAAACTGAAATGACACAGACACTCCACCAAGTTCCGTCTCAGATATTTGCTGATATTACAACTTAGGAAGCAACGTAATTTTATTGTGTTTTAGATGTAAATAGTAAATATAATTATAAAGTGATTATGTCTATAATTTACGGTTCAATGCTATTAGAAAGTGATACACTGAATAAGGTCAGTAGCAAGCAACTCATAAATTCGCCAGCCATGAATAAACTAAATAAATGAAAAGGCAAAATGCAAAAATAGAATGGAATTGAGATTGTATTGGAAATGCATGTATAGTATTTGAATTTATGTAGTGCGTGCCTCGATCTTTCTTCATTTCCATAACTCCTTCCCTTGCAGCCCTTTCCCCTCCCCCATCAGTAACCCTTGACAACAGAAGTGTTACTTCAAGTCCAGGTTGCCTCTGCCGCCTCGCAGACCTAACTTACAGATTACATCCTTGTAGGAAACAGAATTAACTCTTACATTACTGAGATGTGAAAGAAGAGTTTCCTTCAGGGGTTAGAAAATCCAGCATTCTTATGTATAGTCCCAAAGTTTCACCAAACATGTATTTCTGAAACATCCATGCTCACGAATTCAGAGTGAAAAGACGGCATCAATTGGCATTCCATCAGAGTCAATTTGCTGCATTTCCCCACTGCTGTTGTGGTTCTGAACAGCTTTTTGGAATGAGTTTTACTCAGGCTTATTACAATCTCTTTAGCCCAGGTTAAGAATTTTTCAATTTACAGTAGAGTTAGAGTTAACATAAAAATATCAAGATATTACTATATTCAATATCAGAGTATAAGGGACTCATCTGTAAAGAAAAAAAAGACTATTTGCTATAGTAAGGAAAGCCTAATGGCCATGCAAAGTTGAATGGAGATGATTGATACTCAGTTCTTTTTTAAAACAAGTATATTATTGGTCTTTCAACTTCCTGCTACGAGAGGACTTGATAAAATACTCCTTTGCAGTCTAAGTGCAAATTGAAAGCTCTGCATTTAATGAATTTCTTTTTAGAACTGAGAAAATATGTATTTTATTCAGGCAACATTTGTACAAAATTAACGTAATTTATCTATGACTATAGTTTAAGAGAGAAGTTGAATAGTGGACAAATATGATAGTGAACTAAAGAAAATAAATAAACCAAAGCCAGCGTATTAACATATTTAGCATACAATTGTTTTATCAACTCTCACTTTCTACATAAAAGCCCAAAGTAAACATACAGCAAGCTAATCAGAATCACATATTTGACTTAGCAGTTTTTCAGGAAACAATATATTCTTCATCTTTTCAATGAGTTACTTGTGTTTATTCTAATTATTCTCATATATTATGAGACATATATATTGCACATAAAATGTATATTTATAAATACGGAAAATATTTTACCTTACTTCTTGGATACGAGGGTAAAAATATTTTTAATATTTTTAAAATATTAAATATATTTTTAAAATAATAAATATTAAAAATAATTTTAATATTGAAGCCACAAGTCTTCATCGTTCCTAGATCTGTAGGAATATCCTTGATCTATTCTTTACTATTTGAAGTATTGCTGGACCCCTCATTTTGTCGGTGCAGTTTTCAAGGACAATATATGCTTTGTCAGAAACTGATTTCCATTATGCCCTTGGATCATGATGACAATGCCTTATTGTGGCTAATGTGAACATCTATAAAAGTTGGAAAGCAAAACATACCTGGCACATTCCTGTATCCCATTACTATAATCAGCTTACCTTCTAAATTTAAATAGGTAAACATGGAATGGCATACCAGTTGGTGAAATTTAATGAACTCTAATGACATGCAGCTACTATCCCAGCTGTTTTAAAAATTCTGTGTGTCTTTAATAATTTTAAAATATGTATAGGTTAAAAATTCCCAAGTCATAGACATTAATCCATTAAATGGAATATTTAAATAGGATATTCATTCATGTTTTATTTTTGACAGATGAAAAGGAAAATTAGGAGACATATGAATTGTACTTGGGAAGGAGAAATACAAAAGTAAGGATGTGGTCAAATGGGCATTTTTTTCAGGTGTAAATCAGTAGTAAAGAGCAGTGTGTATACTAATTGCTAACTGGCATACTATGATATATTAAATAATGCACTAAAATGCCTTCTAAATTATGTAGAAAATTCAAGAAATTATATTTAAGTATACGGCTCATAAATTAATTTGTATGAATTGTTAAATCAGGTGAAGAAAGTACAACTCATTAAAAATAAATTTGTATAAGGTAGTAAGTTTGAGGAGAAATATGGAACTTAAAAAAGGTGAACTAAATTTGACAGTAAATAGAAGAGGTGAGAATGTCATGGTACAGTGATTTTGGTAAGGTGATCATCATAAATGGAATGCTCATAATATGTAGAATTCTAACCAAAATTGGCAAGGAAAAGAGGTGTAGAGGAGGATATCTTACTCTATATCAAACAGAATTGTAAAGCAAGCAAGATAAAAGGTGAAGATAAAAATATTGAAGGGAAATACTTTGGCAAAAGATGAAAGAACAAACAACAAAACAAAAGAGAAATGGGGTAGGCGTCTATCCTAAGACCTTGAGATTAGAGCAAGTGTTAGTGAGCATTTTTTAATGCAAATGCTAAGATCTTAAGAATATTGCTACCTATTATCTTAAGAAATCTATGACTACAAGCTCCAAATATTTTTTGTGAAAAAATAGACAAAGAGCATAAACCTACCTAAATATGTTTCTAAAATATCAGATGATTTTTAGTTACAGCAAACAAATGGCTATATATACAGATATATAAAATTCTATGTCACCAGTACTTCTACTTATTGGGGGCTAAACATACAATCAATTTCCTGTATGTTTGTTGCATCAGGGCTAATGGCCAGATCTTGTGGTTTGCCCTTCAGAAAGCACAATGGTTATATTATTTAGAAAGAACTCTGTACTAAATAGATTCTAACATACGTAAAAGCCACTTATTTAGTGTGTTTTAAAGGCTGCTTTAGGACTTGGTTACAAAGCATAATAAAACTGCAATTATTTTAAACCATGTCTTTATTCATATACCATAGTTCCTAGGTAGTTAAATTCAATCAAACTGTAATGTTATTTGATTTTGTCCTAGACCAACCTCTGCTTGTATGAAAGCTAATATTAAAGAGTCACTTACTCATTTAGTGAATGTTGAATCTACTTTTCATATGGCACTGTACTGGACACAGAAAAGTAGGTAAAGCTACAATAGAAATTAAAAGCAAACATTATTTTTATGTAAAAGCAAGGAGAATATAATTTCGAGTGTTAAATAATAGTAAATATGGTCGTTTGTGTTTTCTATGCTGGGAGGTTAATAACAGAAAGTCTGCTTGCAAATAAGGTTCTGCTCCTTTCTTCACTATTTTTAAAATAACTTCCTCTGCCATATCTCCTAGAAAGGAACCTTTCTCTTAAGCAGCATTTAAGTGTGGGTCATCAGTGTGCACTATGTTTAGAGCAGAGGATCAGATTTTATTGGTTTTCAGCTTAAATATCAGTATAATGCTTCGGCCCGACGTCAGTTTTCTTGTTGTTAACTGGTTTCTTTTCTTCATGTAGTAAACCCATCTTATTCTTCAATTCTATGGCTCATTTGTTAAATAATAATTGCTCAGGATTAGATGATGATGATAGATAGAAATAATTGAGAGAAATAAAATAAAAGAGAGAAATAATTGAGAAAGTGGATTGACAGCAGATTTTGGCTCTGTAATTCATGGTGGAAAATGGCTGTGACTATTTAGGTAATATAGTTGCAGTAAATATAGTTTAAAAAGAACCTTAAGTATTCATAAAATATGTTTTTTAAACCTTACATCCTTTAAAATGGGACATCGGTTTTGAAAGGCTGGAGGTCCTAATAATTCAATTCTGACAAGCAAGTTAATATCAAAAATTAAAAATAGAATAAGAGTAACAGATTTTTGTTTTTAAAGATTTTATTTTTTTCCTTTTTCTCCCCAAAGCTCCCCAGTACATAGTTGTATATTCTTCGTTGTGGGTCCTTCTAGCTGTGGCCTGTGGGACGCTGCCTCAGCGTGGTTTGATGAGCAGTGCCATGTCCGCGCCCAGGATTCGAACCAACGAAACACTGGGCCGCCTGCAGCGGAGCGCGCCAACTTAACCACTCAGCCACGGGGCCAGCCCCAAGAGTAACAGATTTTTAAAATAAGGATTGGCTCAGGCTGAAAAAAATAGTTTTGCAAAGGCCACCAGCTAGAAGAGAGGCTTGGAGAATCAAAATAAAGCAGCCTTAACCTACCTCCTGAGAGAGAGAGTAGAAAGTTAATGGGTACTTAAAAATTGGGAACTACTTAGATCCTTAATTTTCTTTTGCTCTATCCATTGAGGTAAAACATTTCTAAATTTGAAGAGGATACAATATCCATGATTAAGAAGAGATTAAACATATTAAAAATCATTAATAGTTGTATATTGTGATTATGAGTGACTTTTTTCTTTTCTTTTTTTTTGAGGAAGATTAGCCCAGAGCTAACATCTTCCACCAATCCTCCTCTTTTTGCTGAGGAAGACTGGCCCTGAGCTAACATCCATGCCCATCTTCCTCTACTTTATGTGTAGGACGCCTACCAGAGCATGGCTTTTTCTTTTCTTTTTTTTTTTTTTTGCCAAGTGGTGCCGTGTCCGCACCAGGATCCCAAGCGGCAAACCCCGGACCACCAAGAAGCAGAATGTGCGAACTTAACTGCTGCGCCACCAGGCCGGCCCGAGTGACTTTTTTCTTTTTCTACTTCTTGTTTAACTTGTCACAAGGTATGTGTATCAATTTTGTCATTAAAGAAAAAAATTAAAAAGCAAATATGAATATTACATCAAATCATTCAATACATAATTTCAGTTTTATCTCATTATTTCTATACCTTCAGAAGGTCACTAGCCTTTTGAACATCAGATCACTGCTCCCTAACGTGGAAATAAAATCTTATTACTGTGAGAATAAAGTGTGTGGTAAGGTTTTGTAAGCTCCACATTTTACAAATAATGTCAATCAATATTAGAAGAGCACCTAGCTATTTTACCTGCGTTCAGCTATTTAATACCAGGGAAATTATATATCCACTTTCGTAAGTTGCAAATATAATCACCAAACTCTTTAATATTTGTTTAAAACTTTACAAGGAGATATAAAAATATACTATTTTTTTAAAATAGAAAATGTGGAATAAACAGTAAATAAGAATAATGCAATGTCTGGGAAATTTCAAGAATAGGCTTCTTAAAGTATCCTGTAAACAGTTAGGATATTTCAGGGCACAGAGAATGGGTATGCGTTTTTTGAGAAGTCGTATGTAGCAAAACTTATTTTCAATTTTATGCTACGTTAGGCAGCTTTTAGACATTCATGAGAATGTCTTAGAAGCATTTTGTCTTGGTTCCAGCTAGGTATTTGACAAGGGGTTTCATCATTTCATTGTATACAAAGTAGAGAAAAACTGACTGGATGATAATATGTTTAGGTGGATTTGTAGCTATTTACACAATTGGACTTCTTGTTTCTTCTTCTTTTTTTTTTTTTTCCGGTGAAGAAGATTGTCGCTGAGCTAACACCTGTGGCAATCTTCCTGTACTTTTTGTACATGGGATGCCACCACAGTATGACTTGATGAACCGTGTGTAGGTCCATGCCCAGGATCCAAACCCAGAACCCCGAGCCTCCCAAGCGGAGTATGTGAACTTAACCACTACGCCATCAGGCCAGCCCCTGGACTTCTTGTTTTTATTCAGTATCAACCTGAGGGGAACCTCAAATGTCCTGCCACATGCCTATGCACTTGATCCTGTGAGGTTTAACATATTGTCAGTAAAGGAATATTCATCAAATGCACAGCTGAGGTGTAGCTGAGAGAGACAGCCAGCATCTTGAAAAACCAACTGAATATGAAAATGGATACTCAAAACTTAAAAAAAAAAATTGGGTGACTGAGTTGTTAACTTTGCTCACTCCGATTTGGTGGCCCAGAGTTTCGCCAGTTTACATCTTGGGCGCCGACAGGGCACTGTTCATCAGGCCATGCTGAGGTGGGGTCCCACGTAGCACAACCAGAAGGACATAGAATAGAACAGACACATGTGTACTGGGGGGCTTTGGTGAGAAGAAAGAAAAAAAAGAAGAAAATTGACAACAGATGTTAGCTCAGGTGCCAATCTTTAAAAAAAAAAAATGGGTCATCACATAAACACTGAAATATAACTGAGTAATAGAATATTTGAAAATTAAATTCAGTGATCAGTGAGGAACCACCAAAGTGGTTAAGCCAATCCAAGCTCAATACAAGCCAATGGTGTGGTGTGACAGCTAGTAAAGCTAATTTAGGCTGCAGGTAATAACGTTCTGCTTTATTAACGAGATAAGTAGTAGTCACATTGCTCTTTGCAGTTCAGAGCATATTAAATTCCAGGCCTTATATTGAAAAAAGATAGAAGAGGGAGGAAGGAAGAAAACTAAAAAACAGGATACAAACCAAGATAGTGATGGATCTGACACTGGCATGTGAGAAAGAATTAGGAAAATAAAGATATTTAACCCAGAGAAATCATTTTTAGAAAATGTGATGGCTGACTTCTATTATTTGTAGAGTATCATAAAGAAAACATGGTAAGACTCACAAAAAATTGTTACTTTGGTGCCCTTTCAGCCTAAAATTCTATGATTCTTTTTTCTATAAAAAAGTAAAGAATAGTTGCCGGCCTGGTGATGCAGCAGTTAAGTTTGCACGTTCCACTTCAGTGGCCCAGGGTTCACCACTTCTTATCCCAGGTGCGGACATACACACTGCTTGTCAAGCCATGCTGTGGCAGGCATCTCACATATAAAGTAGAGGAAGATGGGCACGATGTTAGCTCAGGGTCAGTCTTCCTCAGCAAAAAAGAGGAGGATTGGCGGCAAATGTTAGCTCAGGGCTAATCTTCCTCAAAAGAAAGAAAGAAAGAAAGAAAGAAAAATATAGGGCCAGGTCAGTGGCATAGTGGTTAAGTCTGGTGCACTGCACTTTGGCAGCTCGGGTTCACTGGTTCAGATCCCAGATGTGGACACACACCACATGTCAAGCCATCTCATGGCAGCAACCCACGTACAAAATAGAGGAAGACTGGCACAGATGTTAGCTAAGGGCTAAGCTTCCTCAGGCAAAAAAAGAGGAAGATTGGCAACAGATGTTAGCTCAGGGCCAATATTCCTCACCCTCCTCAAAAAAAAAAAGAAAGGAAAAGATATTGACCATGGACATTCATGTATTTAATATAATATGAACTTTGAACTTAAGTACTCCTCAGATCCCAGCAAAGGTTACAAAATTCAATTTATATTTGTTCAGAAGATGCTTGTTTAAATTATGCGGAGTGGCCATGTTGCATCTATGAGAATTTCTTGGATCTAATCATGCACCCGAATATGCAACAACAACAACAAAAAACCCCAGAAACAGAGAAATGGAGAGGGCAAGAAGGATAAAGAACTTGAAAGCTATAATGTTAACTGTATCATTCAACAAAAACATGCAAAATAAGCTAAACATATACTTTCGCCAGAAAGTTAATGATGATGGCATGAATTATGGCAAGAGTCTGTAAATTCTTGGCACAAAAGGATAATTCTAAGAACATAAATTTTTAAAACGTAAAGATAAAGTGTTTCCATTGAGATAACTTAGGCGTACTTTGCCAAATTAAACAAGTAATTTATTACTTTCTAACCAGAATAATTTCAAATTTTAAAAAAGTTGATGTGTTTTTCTGCATACACTTATTTTTTACATAATGAGAAGAAAAACTCTTGTTTCAAAATTTTACTTAATGAGTACATTCCAGAACTATGGATGCAGAATCAACATTAAATTATGGTCAGGTAGAAAAATGTAAAAGATGATAGCTATATTACATATGGTATTTTATGATGTAGATATATCCAATTACGTGTTTAATCACATTATTCAATGAATTAAATGTTAAAAATCTTCACTGAAAAGGAATGGACTCCATAATTTAAATTATACAAAAGGCTAAACAAATAAATTCAAATAATGACCAAAAAAGAAATTCAAATAAGGATAAACAATATAAAAATCATGCTGAAATGATTAGGATGCTAGATTTAACAAAAGGAATAAACCTTTTGGTTATGATCATACTTTGAAAATAATTAAGTATACTAATCAGAAACATCACTGATGTGTGCAAGCATCATATATTTATCAAGAGAAATAAACTAAATGGTTAATGTGAACTAAGATGGGACAAATATCCTTGCTTGTAAAATTGTTTATCAAACAAAGATAGAAGAAAAATTCAATAAGCAGAATATCAGGTAAAAAAAGTTTGGATTGAATCGTATTTTCAAATTTTAGCTCACAACAAATTTTTGGAAAAATGTATAAAATATATGTTACAACATGTGTGTGTATACACACATGTTATAGGGCACATATAGCACGTGCGTCTGTGTGTGTGTTATAGGATGCAGTATTCCTAAATTAACTCCTCTAAGTGTTTGAACATTTAGTAATCTTTTGCATGGAAGAGAAACTTGAGTAGCCCAGGCACCAAGAAAATGGAAGATAATTTAGCTTCTTTCAAGAGGACCACACATCTCTATGTGAATAACTATGGTCAGTGAAATTTTGGCGGAGTTTTTAAGAATCAGCATGTGACGTACCATGTCTTTTTCCCATTAGCGGATGATGGCTTGTGTCTCCAAAGAGGCTGCTTGGTCCACCTGGCTTCGGAATAAGGCCACAGCTAACTCACAATGGATATGTTGCATGAGCAAAAAATAAACCTTTATTATGGTAAGCACCCGAGACTTGGGGAGTGTTAGTACTGCAGCTTAATCTGGGAAATCCTAATACAGTGTGGAATTTAAGCAACTTAATTCTGTTAATTGCTTTCTGTATATGGCCATACAGTAACTAGAAAATAAATTCTATTCTAGTAACCATCCTGAAAGGAGTAGACATGTATTGTCCCTGTGGCTACACCAGCATGGCTGTAAAGAAAACAGCTCCAAAACAAGAGTAGCCTTAATTCTCCTTGTGAGTCATTTCAAAAGTCGAGGTATTTGAAGTTTCATTGACAGCCTTTATTTAAAGGACAATATCTAAAATGGAAACACTAATTTAGTGGCCATGATGATCAATGCGACCTAATTTGAGCTCATCTTGAGTTTAAATTTTCAAAATATTTATTTCTCTTGTACAGAGTATAGAAGGCAGAAGAGATAGAAACACATTTGATTGATTATAAAAATCTGATAACCTGAGATCCATCATGTTTCACTTTTAAAAACAGGAGGAAATTCCTACAAATAATTTTATAGACTATAATAAATATTGACTTTAATAGAACCAAAAAGAATAGAAATACTGACATGAAAAAATAAAATTTACCTTCCTTCGTCTTAACAATTTATATGAAAACCAAATTCATGAAATTATAGAATTATAGGCTGATTAATGTCCAATTAAAAATCACTAAATCCAACCTGTTCAAAACAGGAGAAAATGATAGAGGTAGTAGGAAGGATCAAAAATAAATCAGAAAGCAGCTAGAAGATAGTGAAACCATGTATTAGAAATCGATGCAGTTCGTGAATAAGAAATCTTGCCAAAATATGACCACTAATTATTTTCTTTGTATTACAAAACTTAAAACACAATGTTTAGTAGACATAACCAAATAAATAACTCATATCCGAAAGTATAGATAAGTATTACTGTGAAAGTATATGTTTGATGATTGACTATGAATAAAACAAAAGTTATAGAAAATCTTGTAATCATGTATCTTAAAGAAATATATTGCTTAGGAGGGTGCTGTGCAAAAATCGATAAACTCTATTTCAATGAAGATGTTTGTTAATGATTTATGAGCTAGTATAGAGCATTAACAACACATTGCTTAAATTTGCAAGCTTTAAATGACTTGCTTTTTGAGTAGGTGTGTATATTTCAACAGCAGTTAGAGAAAGGTATGTAAAAGGAAAAAATCCATGATTTTGCCATCATCATCAGGAACAGTAATATAGAATCTCTCAGCACATTTTGAGAACTAATTTTTCAGAAAATAAGTAATATAAAGGCTTTATCTACAATTCAGCCATAATATTTTAAACCTCATATGTTAAAGTATATTATCCCTCATTCAAGTTATATGGCATTCTGAAATGAATCATTGAGCCGTGAAGATAAATTACTACTACGAAATCCCGCTATGATTAATATTTTCTGGATCCATCCTGTGGTTTTCCTTAGAGGGAATTCAACTTTATAAAAAGTTACTAAATCAACATAGGAACAACCATGGTCCCATCTTCTTACATGATCCAGGAGGGATGTGGCTCCTACCACATTCTACTCCAGGTTGAGTCTCCAACATAGTCAACATTACTGTAGGTCATATTCACAATAGTATCATTTATTATATGGCTGGTATGCAGAAAATGCACCAGAGAACGATTAAAAGGACTTAAAATATTTCAATCTGTGTCTTTGGTACTTATTCTTGTCCATGATTCTCAGCATCTCTGATCCTCTGGAAAATAAAGACTTTTAGAAAGCTGATACAGAAGCAGGTCCTAAAAGAAAATGGGCGTCTCTTGTCTGTTTACCTTTTCAGCATTTTTTAAACCCTCCAGTCTCCTCCAACCCTGCTCCTTGTCCTGGACTGTGCAGAGTCCCTCCACTGGAACAGTCCCATCTTGGAACTATCTTTCCCTACATGGAAAAGGAGCTTTCTAGATCTGTCTCCTCTCTCAACCTAACTTAATAAATAACCAACTGCGCATCTCATTCTGAGTTGTGAACTCCTGTTGAGAGCTGAAATATTTCATGTGATAAACATTTCATGTTTTCTGTCTTCTTCAAAAGATTTGTATTTATCTGGAAATCTTCATCAGATGCAGTGGACCTCTAATTTTTTTTTAAACTTTTTTTTAAAGATTTTTAAAATTTTTTTTCCTTTTTCTCCCCAAAACCCCCTGGTACATAGTTGTATATTCTTCGTTGTGAGTCCTTCTAGTTGTGGCATGTGGGACGCTGCCTCAGCGTGGTTTGATGAGCAGTGCCATGTCCACGTCCAGTATTCGAACCAACGAAACACTGGGTCACCTGCAGTGGAGCACACGAATTTAACCGCTCGGCCACGGGGCCAACCCCAGGACCTCTAATTTTAAGCAACATTTCTTGATAGGGTGCGAAATACTAGATACCAATGGCTAACTATGTTTTAATCTCCCTTGAAAATGGTCCAGGTTGGAAAGCCTGAGCATATTCAGTAGGTGGGAGGGAGATCATTGCAACAGGAAGAATTTAGATAGATAAAACTTCCCTATGACTTCATTCTTCTTTTTTTTTTGGTGAAGGAGATTGGCCCTGAGTAACATCTGTTGCCAATCCACCTCTATCTTGTATGTGGGATGCTGCCACAGCATGCCTTGACAAGCTGTGTATAGGTCCGTGTCCAGGATCGGAATCTACAAACCCCAGGTCACCAAAAGGAAGCACACAAACCTAACCAGTATGCCACCAGGCTGGCCCCTTCATGACTCCATCTTAAGCATAGGGTATGATATTCCTTATCCATTAAGCATAGGGCTTATGTAAGTGCAGTTCTTGGCTAAAATTGATGAACCAATTTATTTTTTTAAATTAACTATACATAGCAGTTCACTGAACACTACGGGCCACAAAAAGGAGGAAAAGCAATCTATCCTAGAGAGGCTTATGCAAATTGGATAGTCAAGTATACAGAAAAAAATACCCAAAACTACAGGGTGCATAATTAATTACATGGTTAGTAATGTGCAACCTAAGATAAATGCTATTGAGGACAACAGGAAAGAATCATCTCTGGGAGGTGAGATTAGGCAGAAATAAGACCAGTTAAATTTCTTTAAAAATTGGCCACAATATAGAGAAGCCATGTAGATTTCTCAATGTGAGAAAAATGCAAACCAATGAAACTTCAGGAAGGAACAATAAAAATGATTAAGAGTCTAAGTGAAATGATTAATGGACAGGGATTAAAAGACAGTATCCATTTAATTTGGTGAAAAGACTAATGGGAGATTCAATCAGTTGAAGTATCTGTAGGATAAAAAGAGGGGAGAAGGAGCAAATTTTAGATTAGTCAAGAGAAAATAACCAGCAGTAATGGGATGAAATTGAATATAGGAAATTTTTGAGTCATTGTCACAGGAAAGGCAGCCGTGTTAGGTCTGTTCGGCTGAGGAATTATTTCCTAAGGGACGTCATAAAAACCCCCTTTCCTCGAGCCATTTATGTAGACCATACAAAGAAGTGGGTAATGGTATAGAAAACAATTCTATATTCACAAATTATGGACATTATGATCTAATAGTCCCATCCTGCCAGCACAAAAAGTCTCTAATGCATATAATACTTTGGCTTCCAGCTTTTGTATTTTCTCTTTTAACGAAAGGCTGAGAGAACACTGAATGGGAACCCTGAAAGCAGACTCCTTCAAATGCCACTTCAACGGCTTTTCTAATTGCATCACTTTCTCGTTTCCATGTTATTATGACATTAGTTTTTGTGAATTAAGTTTCTTTCAGCAAGAGAGATGGTCCAATTTATGATTTCCAGATAAATGCTGATCTGCAATACAAGAATCTTAGTGACATATTTCATTTATCTCCTAACCAACTTAAAGCTCAATAAAAATTGCTGTATCCTCTTGTTTTGGTCATGTTTTCAAGATATCTTACAATCATAAGAAAGTTACAATTTAACTAGAATTTAAACAACTTAAAAAGTTTAGCATATAAATCATTTTCTTCATATATTGTCCCATGAAACTGATAATCATAAAAATGATTCTGCGATACATATATCTTCAGAATCATTTCAACAATATACAACATTGTATATTTTGGTTTATTCTGGTGTTTTCAATCTGATTTAAAAGTGGGGAATCTATGCATTTGGTGAACATTAACTACAAACTGTAAATATTACTCATCTAGAATAACACAGTTCCCAGATATGCTGAACAAATAAGAAATGTTTGTCTAAATAATCTATTAATGTGTCTTGTCATGAGAATTCTTATCTAGTAGCGTGAGAAGATTTACCTGACATTATATATGAATTAAAATAGGACTGAGCTGCTAAAAAAAAGCAGATAATACTTTAGAGATTTAAAGATATATCTACATATTCCCTTATTTAATCTTTGTCTTCACCCTCTAAGGAAACTACAGCTCAACAAAATTAAGTGACTTGGCCAGCGTCACTCAAGGATACCAGAATAGGATGCTGATATCATGTCTTTAAGTTTTAAATACTGCTATCTTTACCATGCATCATTTGATTCCTCATGGTGAAGTAGGCAGTAGACTTTCTTGAACAATCATTTCATTTTCAGTTTGTGGGATCATCCTTCTTGGCTATGAAACAACATGGCATAACTGAAGAAGAAACAGACTGGATGTCAGAAGGCTGGAAACGTACTTTTGGTTCTGCTGCTGTAAGATCTTGAGTAAGTGGCTTAATTTTGTGAGTCTCAGTTTCCTCAACTATCAAATATTTGGTTACATAGAGTTTAAGAATATCATTCAGCTGTAAAATCTGCTCCAAAACTAAAATGGAATGAATTCCAAATAATGTGAGACCATTTAAGAAAATTATATATCTAGTTTTATCTCTGCAATTTTGTGTTTAATGCTTTCTTTAATTCTGAAAAGCTATCCAATAAACTTGAAAAATTCCTTATTTGTCCAACAAATTAAATTAACTTACTAGATGATAGACATTATTTAATGGGTAGGTAAATTGCAATTTATAATAAATATTAAGCAATTTCTGTCAAAATATTCCTCACATATTTATTTTAAAAATCTATTTAAATTTTCAGTCTTTGAAATGACTGAGTTCAGTATCTATATTTTTTTCCTGTTAAGTATTAAAAACCTGAAGCAATCAATGTCAATTTCCCATCAAGCTTAGGGATTTATATTTTTCGACGGCAGTAGAATGATAGAGTTCATATTCTTGCTCTCCTCTGCACTACTTAGACCACTGTCAATTTTCAGACTTTGCATTTTAAGAGGAATATAATAACTTGGGATATTTCCAGAGAAGAATGACTCAGAGGATAAGGAGAACCCAAATAATGTAATATGCTTACAATATTGAAGAAACTGGAGATGATTATAGTGCAAAAGTAGATTCAGATAATTTTTTGATAGCCAAAAAGATACTTTTGGCTTTACTATGATCAGTATCCTGGAGAAAATAATGTACCAGTACAAAGACTTGCATCATATGGCAAGTTCAAATTTCTTCTGTGCCCATAGCATGAAGGTGCACACCTGTACTCCATTACCCTCTACACCCAAATCCAGGAGAGTAGTCATATACTAGTGAAAGTCACATTTTTTTTATTTCTAATCCAATCCATCTATCTAAGAACAAACTAGTGCTTGATGGAAGATTCATAAATTTATGGAGCTGCCCAGTACTATGTTAGTCTCTGCAGATATAGCATGAAACAAAACTACAAATTTCCTGCCCACAGGCACTTATATTCTAGTGGGGTGAAACAGAAATAAGAAAACAAATAGAATGCAGGGTAAATACAGACCATGACAATTGATATGAAAGACACACAGAGGGATGACCAAGAGAAAAGGCCACAGTGATAGGGTTGGCAGAGGAAGACTCTGTGAGGATATGACATTTAAGTGAATATCTTACACTTAAAAATACATAGCTATTTGTAGAACTAGAAGAAATACAACTCAAGTACAGGGATGAAAGAGGGAGAAGAGTGGATTTAGGGAGCAAAGTGTAAAAAGAAGTAAGCAGGATAAAGGATAGGGTTAGGTGGAAGGATCTACACAGCAGGATGGGGAAGAGAGCCATGGTGCTAATGGATAGATAGCTGCTCGCTATTTTATCAGTGGCGGAAATTAACATGGAAGTAAGTTATGAGAAAATGATTCTTGATAGCTATGCTACAGTTGGAAGAAGAGTGAATTTAGGGATATTATTAAATCTTGGAAAATGATCTCAGAAGTATGAAGACTTTTAAGGGATCATTTTCTCCTACTTCCCATATTCATTATCTTCACACAAATGTTTATAGCAGCTTTATTCATAATTGCCAAAATTTGGAAGCAACCAAGATGTCCTTCAGTAGGTGAATGGATAAACTGGTACACCCAGACAAAGGAAAATTATTCAACATTAAGAAGAAATGAACTGTCAAGCCATGAACAGACATGGAGGAAACTTAAAAGTGTATGTATTTCACTAAGTGAAAGAAGCCAAGCTGAGAAGTCTACATACTGTAGGATTCTAACTATACGACATGGAGAAGGCAAAACTATGGAGACAATAAAAGATCAATGGTTGCCAGAGATTGTGGGGGGAGGGACGAATAGGCAGAGCACAGAGGATTTTTAGGGCAGTGAAGCTACTCTGGATGATACTACAATGGTGGATACATGGCGTTACATATATTTCAAAACTCATGGAATGTACAACAGCAACAGCGAACCCTAGTGTAAACTACAGACTTTGGATGACAGTGATGAGTCAATGTAGGCTCATGGCTTGTAACAAATGGACCACTCTAGTGATGAATGTTGATGATACAGAAGCTATGCTTCCGTGGGGACAGGGGATATATGGGGAATCTCTGTATCTTTCTCTCAATTTTGCTGTGTAGCTAAAACTTCTTTAAAAAATAATCTTAAAATAATTATAACAACATTTAATAACTCAGTTCTCAAATAATGGTATTTAAATAGGTGAAAGGCTATGACCTGTGTGGATCCTGACCATTCATTCATTCAGCATTTTATGAGCATTTCTTATGTGCCAGGAACTCTTCTCAGCAAAGGGAATAAAATAAACAAAAGTGTATTTCTTCATTAAAGCTTGTATTCTAGTGGAAGAGACATTCGATAATGAGTTAAATGTTGTATAGCTGTGATAGGCATTCTCATATTTGATTTCAGGTTCATTTTCTGCCCTTCTCTGCCCTGCTCTGTACATCAGGTAATTACACCCCTCAGCATTCCTTAATCTCAGATTTCCAGGTAAGGTTTTCCATGGGAGGCACTTATGGAATACTGGAGGGTGTGGGGAGAGGAAAAGCCAGAGTGTTTCCTACCGCTTTCTGCTTTTGGAGGCTTCTCTCACAGCAGCTGTGTCCCCTGCTTCCTCCAAATCTGCAGCTCTTGCTTGACAGCCCCTCAGAGAAATGCAAATTAAATGTAAATTAAAAACATAATGAGATACCATTTCACATCCAGATTGACAAAAATTTAATAATCAGATAAAACCAAATGCTGTCAGGGACGAGAAGCAATGGGAAGACTTATCTTCCTTTGGTGGGAGTTAAAATTGGTAAAAACATTTTGAAAAACAAATGTAAATTTTATAGAGAAGTTGAAGTTAAACAAATCCTACTGTTCATCAGTTCTAATTACACACTTTAAAGATATATTTGAAAATGTGAACCAAGAGAAATGTAAAAGAATGTCCCTAGCAGTATTTATTTTTTGGAATAGAAAAAAATCTGCAAATAACCCTAATGAGGATTCAGAGAATAATAGATAAATGAATTTTGTTCATATACATTCAGTGGGATGTTCTACCAAAGTATAAATGAATGAATTAGGGATTCTTGTATTAACATGGGTGGATTTTTTAAATGCACTTTGAATGAAGAAAAACAATCATAACATATTACAATACACACACATATAGTATAATTCCATTCATATAATGTTCAAAATGTGCAAAACTAAATATTTTTCATGTATGCAGACAGAAATGGTGAACTACTTATTTAAAAAACAAAGCAATAGTAAAAACAGAATACATAGTGGAATTTTGGGGGGCTTAAAGAATAAGATGAATTTGGGGATGGAATTTCAGGTGTTTGCAATGTAATTTGTGATATTCTCTCTCTTAAAATGTTGAGTGGGTACATGAATGGTCACTTTGTATTATTCTTTCTCTCTTCCTTATATCTTAACTAAATATTATTTAGCATTTTTTTAACTTTTTCATAACTTATTAAAGTAGAGCTTGATGCAAATGTGCAGCTGTATAAGATTATTATCAGCATCATGATGTTATAATTATTATTGATGACAGAAATAATAAATAATAATATTGGGTACATGAAACACATTTCAAAAATATAAGAAACATATCAGTAAAGCACTAGTCAGATATTCTAGAGGCTGACAAACCAGAGAAGCTATCCTAACAGAGAAAATACTAAGCACCATCAACATTTCTACACTGGTTCTGTCATTATCATGTAAAGTGGTTAGCACTGGATAGTTATAATCTTCATTTTTCCACTTAATTTTACATAGACTCATACATATACATAAAACTTTGAATAAGAAGGGATATCACAATCACAAGTTATTTTCCTGTAAGAATTCATTTTTTTCCAAACAGTCAGAAATACAAATGAAATGTTGTTCTAAGGGTTGAGTCCCCAAGGACTGCATCAAAAAGATGTATCCAGTTGGCATCATATATGCTGTTTTTACAATGCAAACACATTCCTAGAAATCACATCTTAAGCTACACTATTACTAAGTAGAATGTTCAACATTTTTAATTTATCTGTTTCTAGACATTTGACATTAGTGACAAAATTATCGAACATATGTCAACTTTGACTTACTTGACCTTTGATGAATATTAGTTTCTTTGCTATGAGAAGCACAGCAATCAGAGATAATAGCAACTCTTTGAAGGCAAAATCTTCCCCAACACTAGAGAAGATGGAACTTCTCTACTCTACACCATTTGCCCCAACCAAAGAGGTTGTAATTAGAATCTAGAACTTTCCCATGTTTGCAAAAAGGATGTGGGATGGCAAAGGTTTTGGTATTTCTACAGTAGGCGCAATATAATATGGAATATCATGTTGCGGTTATATATAATAACATCAAATACATTTATAGTACTTGCATTTCAGGCAGTATTCTAAGTACTTTAAACATAATAAATCATTTAATTCTTAAAACTGCATGAGGTAGATAATATTATTAATTTCTTTTTACCAATGAAGAAACTGAAGCACAGAGCAGTTAAAAAGACCTGCCATTCAGAACTCATAAGAGTAATTTGAATCCACTAATATCCCTTAGAAGTTCTCACCCTTATTCACTAAACTGTACAGCCCCGAATGCATATAGATGTGGGCCAAAGCTGGAGCATATGCAAATGTAGGCAGGATAAAAGATCTGACTTAGTAGAACCATTAAATTTAGCTCTCTGGGAAACTTAATTATGGATGGAGAGTTAGTGGGTTTGGTGCAGGCAACTTGTGTCATAGTTAAAGTCAAGAGGACAGACAACACAGGGAGGAAAAGAGAGGTGGAGAAAAAGGGCTTCAGATACAAGGGACGCAGTGAGATTAGGTGAGTATCATTCAGCACCTTGGAAAGTTCCCTGGGAATGCTCAATTTAACCTCTGTGAAACTTGGTCTGCTCAGGATTTTGTTTTACCTTCTCCAAGGGCAGAATTAGTTTTCCTTTCTTGTGTACTCAATGTTTGTCTTTTTTAAGACATTAATTTTGAAACACTTTCAAATTACAGAGAAAGTTGTGAGTGCATGACGAAGACATTTCCCCATATCTAAAACATTTGAGAGTAACTATCAGGTGGTATGTGATTTTGACTTGTGACCTTACTGACACTGCACACTTCAATCACTTAATTAAGGTGGTGCCTGCCAGGCTTTTCAACTGTAAATTTACACTTTTACCTTTTGAAATTAATATGATTTTGTAGGGAGCTACTTTGAAATAACTACAGATGTAAATATGTGCAAACATATCTCCATCATTCTTTGAGTATTTCCTTGCTTCTGGGACAGGAATGTGTGCTATTCTGATCTTACACATTCCCTGTCCCAGCCCTAAAATCAGGCTTTTCTTCAGAGTCATGGCTCCCATTGCAACATAATTCATGCATAAAATTATGTATATGTTTGTGTGTTTCTCTCTGTGTAAATATGTGTATACATAGAAAGAGACCAATCCCCTTATGTGTAACAAATCTCCCTTCACTTTGGCAGTCCTGTCTCCATCCATGCAGAGATCATCTTCATCCTGCTGTGCGCTGACACCCCACACTGGGTCACAGTGTCATACAGAAGTCCTCACTCCACAGGGACTTCGATCTTCTGTGTCTGGATGCCCTAGACTCAATTGCTTTTTAAGACCAAATAATAATATTCTTTCAAAAGTCTTCACACTTTATATTAGATAGAAAAGATACTTCATACCTGACTTGATTGTTTAAAGGATTGTATAAAATCTCAGAGGGTCATTTCAGACTATTATCAAGGTTTTATTATTCTCCTGACTTTCAAGATTTTCCTATTCTTAGAAAGACCAAATTCCCTATGCTAGGATTATGATCCTCCCTCCTTTCAGACTTCCACTCTGCCAAGCTGAGAGAACATGCGCCTTCTGTTTTTGTTGGCTGATGTCTGACTTTTTAAGGAAGTATTGAGAAAGGGGATGCAAACTTCCAATTACCAGATGTGAAAATTCTTATGAATATAAATATTCATAATTTTTTAAATGATGGAGTCTTCTCCATTTCTCTTATTAAATGGATTAGTACAGGCTGTGAGGAATTTTATAGTCAAGCTGGCAAGAAAGAAACTGGAAGTGTGGAAGTCTCAGTGCACTTCCAGGATTAAAATATTTAGTGATTAAAGGGTTTTTTATTTTCATACTTGAAAGATGGAAAAGAATCAACGAAATGGAGGTAAGAAAATTAGCAATCTTAATATTCTAGGCTCAGGGATCTTTTAAAGTTTCTAGAAGCCAGTGCATTTATTTTGTAAAATTATACTTTGATTCATTAAAATGTTGAGTTCATCACAGGAGTTAGCAGCCTGTGCACAAAGAAATTATGAGAGAAGGGAGAAGAAATCATCATCAAGGCTATAAATTAAGACAGGTTATTCATTGAGAGCCTGTGTGGGAGCTCAGCCCATAGAAATGCAAAATCTCTTTAAGAGAAGGACAGAGATCATATTTTATCTTGGCATCTCCAAGACCTAGTTTGACTGACACATAGTAGTCAGTCAACTGGTGTGTGTTGAACAAATGATGACAGCAGGCATAGGATCACTAATGAGAATCTCTGGCATGTTGTGAAATAGGAAGTTTCATCCACGTATGTATTACAGTGAATATGTGGGTAAAATGTTTTCAGCCATGGAATTCAGTGACATGGCTCACAATGACCATGGACCTTGCACTATCTGCACTGGATAACGTTAACTAAGATTTGATCTCTACGTTGTGATGGGCCCTTTACCTCCAGATTATGTGTGGGTGTGTGTGTGTAAGACCATTAACTACCTGCACACTTCTTCCTAGACTCATGGCCACCGATGGCCAGGATATTCCAATGGGTGTATCTGGCATGAACCATCGTGGTTGGAAGTCGTAGCATTGTTCAGAAAAAAAAAACTCAACTTATACAAAAGAAAAGTCACATATCCTTTAGATAAGGGTTATCCTTCTGGATCTGGGTATAGTATTAAACTAGTCATTTTTAATGTAGAAATACTCATAATAAAATTGACCATAGATCAATGTTAAGAATAGAATCACTTTTAACCTACTACTTATCCTTCGTTCCTGCCCTAGTTCCTGTATCTTCTAGTCCCAGTCTCCAGAGGTAGCAGAGGATGTATTTGGACTTGCTTTTACATAGTAGAATAGGATTTCTAATGAGGAGGATATATGTGGATGTCCGATTTTCAAGTGATTTTGAGTTTCTAAATAATCCTAGTTATCAGAAGGTACTGCATAAGAAGAAACATTACAAGACAGAATCCCAGTAATGCTAAGAATCTTATTTTATAGAATCCTATTGTGATATGATAGAGTATATTTGCTCAATGTTAATGATAAAAAGACAGAGTTGAGTAGAGCTTCATACTGATGAAACCTTGCTTTAGTGGAAGATAAATATGTCTTCTCATTTAGTTGATAAGCAGGCAAAATAACAGGAATACAATTATACCATTTTTTTCGTTTTTCTACTGAGCTTCCTTTTAATGAATTATGTAGGCTTTTTCAGATATGTTTGATTTTTCACCTGAATTCAGTTTGATTAATTGCATTGAGAGATAATCCTTAGGTAAGCATGCCATGCACTCATCCATTCATCCATTTATTCAACAATTATTTCTTAAGCCCTTCTTTGATATTTTCCTGCTTACTTTCTTCTCATAGTGTACTATAGACTGTTCGGAAAGATTGGGAAAAGTTAGGAAGTTATATATGTTGCAGACCATCGGCTTTAGTTCAAACATTTCCTTATTTAAGAATGAATAGTTCTGAAATAGTAGCTTTATTACAATCGATCTCCTGAGCTGTCTTTGGGTCTGGGCCCATGGCTCTCCTGGGAGAGAATTTTGGCCTGTGGCTCTGCTGAGTTCCCAGAAACGGTGATTATGGATGTGAGGCTGTCATTCTCTCCTAGGAGCTGACTTAAGAGCCAAGAATATTAACTGGTGCCAGAATGAGAATTACAATTCAAGAAACTTAAAGGGACTCTGTAGAGTTACCTGGGATAAAGTTACTAAGTTTCTTTTTTAAAGTTCATGCTACCTTCAAGCCTGCCTTCTCATGCCAGTTATCTCCTCTTTGTTATTTACATAAAATTATTTTTAGAAACAAATAAAATAAGGACAAAAAAGAAAAGAAAGCAGATGAATGGCAAGAGCAAATTTCGCTGAAAAATTACAAATGCAAAGAAAACTCTCGAAAGGCTCCCATGAAACTTTTCACCTAAGTGATACCATCTTAACATAATGACTAGGAAAAGCTCTGTGTCTCTGTGTTAAAAGCCTCAGACTATTTTTCTGGGAGAACAGAAGAGAAAGAATGAGAGTATTCTATCCCTATTAGAATTCTGAGATTTCTAAGCCACAGGCAAGAATTTTTAGCCTACCACTAATTCATTAACTCTGTATGTTCATGCTGTGGTTTATCCCTGTGGGTGATAAATGTTTGTGCCACAGTTTATTCTGTCGATGACTGTAAGATGCACAGTCAAATCAAATGAGATGGAATTAACTGTCACAGACTTCCAAATAGCAGGTTCATGTAAATCACACACTGTTTTAGCTCTTGGAAGATGGCATTTTTTAAGGTAATTTTGGAATATGAATGTGGTCTAGATATCAATAAATGCACTACAGTGTTCAGATGAGAAAAATCTTACAAACACGGTGTCTGAGAGAAGCTCTCTTTTGGCTCTTGCCTCAAACTTCTGATTTTTCTTTCTACACAATTCATGATAAATTCTATCTGCATTTGTTTCTTAATTCTATATGATCCAAAGCTTCGTAGTAGTTGTCTACTTTCAAGTTTGTTCTCACTCTCAGTTTTCTCATTCTCTCTGGCTATTCTGTTTGACCTCCTAACATTCTTCTGATCATTCATTGCCCAGGTTCTCTTCGTCCTGGTTCAGAGGGCTGTTCCCATAACCCACACACCACTGCAACAAGGCTAATGTTTTATCTATAAAGGATATAGGCATATGTAGTATGTAATAACTGAGTCCTACATAGTTCACACTCAGAAATGATGATCAAGGCTACTTATAATTAAGAAGAGGTATTATTTTCACACCAGCTCTGGGCTATATAAACTATTCCCAATATGAGTAATCATTATACTCTGTACAGTTACGGTTAAAATTAAAAAAGCAAGATATAAGGGAAAATAATAGCTTGGAACTATTCAAAACATTTTTCAAGGAATTTCAAAATGGATGTTAAGGACAATGGTATTAAATGTTGATGGTTTTTCATCATTATGACGCACTTATCCAAAAATCCCAAATAATTCATTTTTTAGATGAAGCATAGCTTGTTTTAAAAAAGAATCACTCCTACAAATAATAAAAATATCATTAGTACATTTATCTTACATGTTAATTTATTTCTGAAAATGTCTTAATGATCTGGGTATGTAAACAAAATTACAATTGTTCTATAACTATAAAGCTACTTGCTTTACCTTTTCAGTAATAGTTGGTATTTTCCAGGAAATCCAAAGGACACAGACTTTTCTGGATTTCTTCCAAAGCAGTACATTAAATGACCTTGATTGTGTTTTGAATTTCAATTTGAAACCTCTAAGCTTGGACATGAATTCCAGTTTGAGGTTTTTGTGGAATTTCTACTGAGATAAAATGTGTAACAATACAAAACAAATAGTGGCAAAATAAGCCTTTAAAACAACATGTTTAAGAATAAGTGGAAAAATAATAAAATAAAAAATTATTGGACATAATCAGTAAATTAATATTTAACTTAAGATGACTTCTAACTGTAATATTCAATAAAGAATCCCCTCTAATGATCAATTACATAAATATATGCAGGGGTATTTGATTGACATTTTTTGTTTTTTCCTGAGTGCTAGAAATGCTATTATAATATAGAAACCCATCTGAGCTGGTAATGAAAGAAGAAATTATCAATAAATCCTTTTTCTTATTTCAATTTCCTTATTTCAATTTCCTTCTGTACATGTTACGAAAATACTACTCCTAATAAAGCAGCTCCCTTTTCCATGTTGATCCTTCGAAGCTTGCCGACGAACACTATATAGAAGTTAATTAAAAAAGATGTTTCTTTGAGACTCCCTGTGATTATTGCTGGAAGAGTTAAGAGAAATGAACGTTGGTTTGGGCTACCTCAGAATACCTATGACTTGAAATTGCAGTGACGAATGCAATGGGAAGATAGACTTCCATGGAAGAAAGTGGTCTGTGCCTACAAATGGGACAATAAACTTTCTCAGAAAAGAATGAAATCAACCACTTGGAAATCTATGTAGCAAAGTCCTGAGCTCTTGGTAAATATGTGGTGAATGAACAAAGTAATGACTTTGAAAATAACCTTCATAATATTAAAAGGATTAAGCAGTTACCTTATGAAGCATTTTAATTTAATTCACTGACAGCGAAAAAAAAGTGCTGAGTAGAATAAATTTCTTTTCATATTGTGAGGTCTACAAAGGAAGTATAAATTCTTGTCTTTGAAATGCTCACAATCTTACAAGGAAAAAAATGAACACCTTAACTGGATTAAAATGAGAAAGTACTCTATTATTGTATGTTAAATTTATATACTCTATACAATGACAATAGTTAATTTTTATTGAGTGTTTTACCTTATTTAACTATCAGAACAAATCTAGGATGTAGGCACTCTTCTCATCCTGATTACATCTGTGGAAACTAAATAAAAACATACTAATAAGCTTGCTCTGATCACAGAGGCTTGAACTCAGGCAGACTGCCTACAGCATCCAAGCTTCTATGCACTGAGCTACAGCTATAAAAGTTTAGAGATTTGACATCAGTATATGGTAGAATGGTCAGGAAAAGTTTCATGCAATATATGGCACTTGACTTAGGTCTCAACGAAGAGTTTGAATTTGAATAGTATTAACAAGCCTGGAAAACCTGTAGCAAAGACCAAATATTTTACCAAATGGGCATGGTAGAATTGGGGGCAGAGATGTGTCTAGGTTGAGTAGGACAAATTGGGTCAGAATTTTATTGCTTTTCAAGGCAGTAAAAAATTATAGATTTTACACTCTAAGAGGTGGGAGATATTGACTATTTGGGAGATTTATACAAATTATCTCTAAAAATTTCTTGCACAAACTCTGCAATGTTAAATAATAAATTATTGCAATGTGGCCTGTAAGTTACAATAATGGGTATGTATAAATTTGCACAACTAAATCAGACGAGGTACAAGGCCTCCAGAAGAGGTGACATCTGATTTTTGTCTTGGTAAAAGTGTTTTGGAAACATTCATCTGGCGCTAACGTGCAGAATGAATTGAGTAGGAGAAGGGCTTGATGCCAGGTAGGAAAGATAAGAGACGTTGCAGTAAAAGATAATATGAGGTAGAGGCATGATCAGATGCCAATTTATTTTAAGCATGATGGGTTACTGGTCAGAAAAAGAGTTAGCCCCACAAAACTATAGGTTTATATATTACACGTGAATGAGATAACTCTGGGACCGTTAATTTACTTATGTTACCCATGATGCTAATAAGACCAAGGTTATGGGGTTACTAGTTCTGTTCAATGACCTTTGAGTACACGCCAACCACGAATTTTAGAAGTCTTTCACAGAATGACAAAGACAGATAATGCAACATCCTCCATCAAGTTTGTGCCTATCATGGTCAATACTGAAAAAATAAAACCCTCAAAAACATTTATTCAATTAAGTGCGGGCCAAGAGCATCATCACATGGTATTATAATATGCTAATCAATAAGATTTCCTCTGAGCTTTCCAGATAGGAGTGAATATTGAATCAATTCTATATAGTGAATTATATGTACATCTTTATTTATTCATGCATAGTAACTCCAGCGCTGTCATCCATGTAATCTTTACTGCTTCTGCCTAATAATGACAATGACAACAATACAATAATAATAAAGAGAATAATATATTTCACACCTCAAATAATTTTGGAATTCTGTAGAGTTTGAACATATAGCTACAATTCATTTAGCACATAACGTATTGCATTATATAATTTAATTTTCACCTGTCGTCAACTAGGAAATTTCCTAAATCTTTATTACTGATGAATAAACTGAGGCTCTTACAGCTAGTGGGTGTCTGAGCTCGGATTCAAACCTAGGAGTGATGGCAAGCCTGGTGAATTATCTACTATTCCATACTTCCTCCAACATAAGCATTATTAATGACTCAGTGAAACATTTTTATTTTTGATGCTTTCTTACTCCAGCTGACTAAAATAAATGCTTTAGTAATTGTGAAATGTTGATAGAGAAAACATACAAGGATTTGCCCATAGAAGTGATTACATTCAAGCCACAGCAGTTTGTGGCACCCCTGAAATGTAAATTTTAAATTATGAATCCAAATCCCCAAAGTAGGAAAAAGAGGACTATCTGTCCTCAAATCCAATCCCTTGAACAACATAAGATGCTTCCTGTGCTTCTGTGTTACGGGCTTCTCTACCACAGACTCTCAGCCTCCCTTTCCTCTTCCCTGGACTGTCGCACTGGGTCTAGCTCTTGAAATCATAGTGGGGAGACAGGATGGAGTAAGACTCCAATGCAACAGCCTTTGTCCTATTTCTTCACTCCACTGTCATCAAGACTGGCTTCAGCAGTTTCCCAACCTGTGGTTACTTTCTCTGTGTGCATGCTCTTTACCCATCATGCCAAGGCAGGCAGAGGATTCTGGAAAAAGATAGTATTTTCCTCTGGTTAAGCTGCATGGATTCCAAGGTCCAATTAATCTCTAAAAATTCTAGTTTTAAGAAAGTTAATAAAGGTTACCCAACACTATTGACGTTCAGGGAATTCAAAGAATCTGAAATGTCCCTTCCCTTAGCCTCTTGTTATTTCCAGAATTTATCTTGTTGTCTGAACTTTTTGTCAATGATTTAAAATACTTACTATTAATTCATTTAAACAAGTGATAAGCATCTAATATACGTGCAGTCCAGTATAAAGTTTTGGTGACCAAAAAAAAAAATAGGAATTTACTATCACAGGAATCCAGGGGGGATTTGCTATTTCCATGGCTTAAGACCTAAAACGTCTTAGTAGGAGGGTGAGGAAAGGAAACTGAAATTATATGCCACATTTTCACATACATTTTTTCCCCCAGAAGGAACAGCTTCTGATGATGGGGAAGACATCAAGGGACAGAGTATTGGGATGGGGCTGATGGATGTTTGCCCACCGAATTCTGTATTATCATCAGTAAAATAAAAGCTTTCCAGGGGCCAGCCTGGTGGTGTAGTGGTTGTTTGCACACTCTTGCTTCAGCAGCCCAGGGTTCACGGGTTCAGATCCCAGGCACAGTCCTACACACCGCTCATCAAGCCACGCTGTGGTGGTGTTCCACATACAAAATAGAGGAATATTGGCACAGATTTTAGCTCAGGAACAATCTTCCTCAAGCAAAAAGAGGCAGACTGGCAACAGATGTTAGCTCACAGCTAATCTTCCTCACCAGAAAAAAAAAAAAGTATTCTGCTATGTTCAGGAGGAATTCTTCAGGAGATAAGCAATTTTGGCAACTTTTTTTTCAGGAGATAAGATTTGACTTGTGGCAAACGTAAATTTAAATAAAAATACACAAAGAAAGTATCTCATCAATAGTGCCCTGATGAAAGGAGTCATATGATTTAGTTTTTAGGCAGCACTTTTAGAGATCATGATCATCCTAAATTGTTTTAGCAGTTCTCAGAGAAATGAAATGAATTTTTTTGGGGTGGGGGCTGGGGAAGTTGCACCTGAGATAACATCTGTGCCAATCTTATTTTGTATGTGGCTTGCCACCATAGCATGGCCACCGAGGAGTGGTGTAGGTCCGTGCCCAGGAAGCAAATTCTGGCCACCAAAGTGGAGTGCACTAAACTTAACCACTACGCCACCGGGCTAGCCCCAATAAAACGAATTTTAACTTTGTTCTAAAGATATTTCTTTGAATGGGCTTCTAGCCAGCAACCAAAAAATGTTATTGATTCAGTTTTCTAATTGCTAACAAAGAGATTCTAGTATCATTTGCCTTATTAGAATGCTAATTGGTATTGGCAGAACTAGTAGAAATTTTCTTCAGCTTAAGACAAACTTTGGACCCAGTAAACATAATGTGGTGTGTTTCTCCTTTTCATGTTTTTGTTTTGTTTTGTTTTGTTTTTAGGTGAAATCAGCCTAATGTAAAAAATAATGCAGGCTTGAGAACAGAAAAATAAGTTGTAGAATGGGTAAGTGGTGGTGGATAGCCTATTGGCTTTTTGTGGCTTGAGCGTTTTGTGTGTGGGCAATGTAGACAAGTCTAAAACTTCTTGCTTTTTAGTATTAGTTATTAACACTAATATTATCATTAGTTACCACCCCATTCCTCATTATCTGCCTCCCTGATATCACTCCCAAAATCGGCAGACAGGGTATTTCCAAACTGGGAGGTTTTGAGGAAAGCTGTTGTGGTTTAGAGAGCAAATACGCTGTGAAATCTTGACAACAAAGAGCTGATTGCTACACCAACAGGAGCAGCAATGACTCTTGTTTCTCTTCTTTCCAACATGATGCTCCTCTCCACATCAGTAATGTGCATTTATTAATCATCTGCTGTGTTCTAGACATTGTAATATGTACTTGAATTAAACAGTATTTCATTTAATACTCCCAACATGTTTTTGAAGTAAAAGTTGAAATCCCCTTTTATCAGATGTGGAAACAAGCCTTAGAAAGGTAAAGTATTTAGCTACATTCAATCAGCTAGAAAGTGAAAGAAGTGTCATTCAAACTTGGGCGTATTTGTGTCCAAAATCCGTGTTTTTTTCCACTCTGTTACACTCCAAATATGCACAGACCATGATAAGAGAACATTAACTGTAATAATTGTTTCTATTTTAATTGAGATAATATGTGTGCAAATATCTAGTTCTGTTTCTAAGAAAAAATAGCCAATTTCAGACTGTACATTGTTCGAACAAAAGATAAATATCTTATTTTTATATCTGTGAGTTAGCAGCATTCATGAAACAAAACTGGAACACAGAGTATTGGTTGACCTGAGTATATACAGGTATCTTTTCGCTGTCTTTTTAAAATCACTGATAACTTTAGATCCTTAAAAAAATTAAATCTGGGGCCAGCTCCGTGGCCGAGTGGTTAAGTTCGCGCGCTTCGCTGCTGCAGCCCAGGGTTCGGATCCTGGGCGCTGACATGGCATTGCTCGTCAGGCCACGTTGAGGCGGCGTCCCACATCCCACAACCAGAAGGACCTGCAACTAAGATATACAACTGTGTACAGGCGGGGTTTGGGGAGATAAAGCAGGGGAAAAAACAAAGATTGGCAACAGTTGTTAGCCCAGGTGCCAATCTTTGAAAAAAAAAATTAAATCTTTGCTAATAACAAGGTAAAATTTCAGAGTATCCACATGTATTTTTATAATAACCTACAGCTATAAGCAGAGAACATATTTTGAAAGCTGTTCCACTTGTGATGGTGATAGATGAAGCATCTCTTAGGTGATGGCCTGAAAAAGTGTCCTCTATGTTCAGTGAAGCTTAATTGGTGTCTGATTATGACATTTCCCTGATCCAGAGCCCTGGAGTCCCAGGACGTTTGAGTTCTTTCCTGGACCAGCCACAGAAACAGCACAGGCCCAGTCTGCATCTCGTTTGCGCGCTGAGCTTGGGTTAGACATGCCCACCTCGGCCTCATTTTCCTCAGTTGTCAAATAACCTAGCAGGATTGCTGCAGAATTAAATAAATCAATGCATAAAAGTACTAAACGTACTATCTTATACAGAAAGGCTTTTTAATTGTCTATATTTCAATCAATTTAAATTTCTTTTCCAATGATATTTATTGGACTCAGTCTATATTTTTAGCTTTTCTTTTAATTATGAACAGTAAATCCTTTTAAATAAAATGAAAAATACTAAAATATGAAACATAGAACATTGAAACAAAACTAAATTATTGCATATTCTCTGGAAATTGATGAATTAAATATTTCTCCTAGTTCTATCTTCTTTTTTGTGCAGTTCTTTTTCAATCTGACTTTGCCTGAATAACCACTGAGGCCCCATGCTGAGCATGACTTAGATACTCTTTGCAGTAATAGCTATGTTAACTGACTTTTAATGCTACTTCACTTCCCAGTTGTTCTTTACATGTCCCCGAAGTTTAATAAACCTGAAAACATTTTATTTTATTGTCTCAAACTATTGATTATCTGTTTAATGTAATGTTGAAAACTCTGTGATATATTGCCTTTGCCAAACTGATTAAATGAATTATCTTAAAGAAATAAGAGTTCTGCTTTAAAACAAAGAATCCTAATACAGAAGGAAATTGCTTCTTTCCTACATTACTTGTGCCTCCATTAGAAAGCACGCAAATCTTATTCTCAGTCCTGTAAAGAAAAGAAATTTGATTGTTTCACAACTGATTTAGATATTCCTAGGGGCATGGCACAATTTAGATTTCAACTTCTTGATTCTATTGCCAACATAAGCTTATCTAAAGAAATGAATAACAAAGTCACTGCCTTCAGAGAAATGGAAACATAAGGAAAGAAAAAATTCTTTGAATTTTGATCTCATTAAATATATATATATATATATATAATACAAAAAAGAACTACTGAATAAGAGCAAGACAAAAGATATGTCACTATTTAAGTCCTAAGATTTGTCTAATATTAATACAGACTAATAAGGAAACAAATATGCATGAGGTACTGTATTATTTTCTGGGCCTGCTGTAACAAAGTAACACAGACTGGGTGACTTACACAACAGAAATTTATTTTCTCACAGGCTGTAAGTCTGAGATCAAGGTGCCAGCAGAGATATTTCTTTTGAGACCTCTCTCCTTGGCTTGAAGATGCCCGTCTTCTTCCTCTGTCTTCACATGGTCTCCCCTCTATATTTATCTGTGTCCTAATCGCCCCTTCTTATAAGAACACCAATCCTATTGGATTAGGGACCACCCTAATTATCCCAGTTTAACTTCATTGTCTCATTAAAGGCCCTGTCTCTAACTACAGTCACATTCTGAGGTACTGGGGCTTAGGGCTTCAATATGTGAATTTCAAGAGCACACAGTTCAATCTACATAACTACTTAATGTAAGGATGACGTAAATGAGTCCCTTCACCCATCTTGAAGTGTGCTGTTGAGACATGGTATTTGCTTACAGACTTAAATTCACTTGCAGGGATGTACTAACACTGTGGAAACACATCCTGCTGACCACATAGCCCTGACCATGCACATTGTTTTTCCTCCCTATACCTCATCCTTATTGTGGGAATAGTATGCACCTTCCTTTCGGAAACAGCTCATCCTCTTTTCACCCTAGCATCTAAACATGTCCAAATGGGATTACCCTCTTCTGAAATATACTCACATGCCTGACCACACAGATTGGTCAAGGGGAGAGCATTTGAACAAACCATCCCCTTCAATCTTAGATGCAGAGCTGAGGGAAAGGACCGCTTCTCCCTAGAGGCGAAGCTGAGAATATGCAAGCCCAGGAGTTCCAAGGTGTGCCAGTTCCAGTCCTCCAGGAAATGTCAGTCTGCAGTTGGAGAGGATGACAGCAACATGCAAAGATTACAAAGTTGCTGGGAAGAAAACCTGGAAAATTTTAAATCCTTGACCTTGTCTACCTCATCGATGCCCTTTGTGGTCATATGATTCAAAGGATTCTCACTTTTCCTAAGCTAGCTCAAATTTAGATTTTGTAACTTCCAAGAAAATATTACTGATTTTTGCCTCCAAAAACAAAGATGGAATAGTACAGCGCCAAAAATACAATCTCTTACTATTTCATTTTGGAAGCAATTTTTGAAAATACTGTGACCAGTGTTTTTATTGTGAGTTTTGATATAGGAAAGTATTTCTGCTGATTCTGTCTTCAAACAAGGCTTCAAAGGTACATTTTATTTTAGTTTTGCTCATATGGAAGGTGAAAAGAAGAAACATCATAATAGAAATGTGAATTTTAAAAACTTACGTAAAAAGGATAGTCAGTCTGTAGTTCTCCATCAGGACCCTTGATGCTGAGACGTGGCCATTTACCTGGTTTGATTTAAAGTTACAGACTCAACAAATGCTTTACTAAAAGAGTGAGACTTGCTAAATATATCTGCAAAATACTACAAATATATAATATAAGTACATATATAATGTAATATATATAAGTATATAATATACTTAAGTATTATTACTTAAGTAATAATACTCTATTACTTAAGTTGTGTTGCAACCTTCTTTTCTTATCCCTAGTAAAAGCGCCCTCTACAACAATGGTCCCAGAAATAGTTGCATGAACCAATCCCATAGGGTGAGCAAGATATTTGTGGTTATATTTTATTGAATAAAATGAAAGTCAGGATTTTTAATATTTAATAAATGGGTTGACAGTGGCTCCCTCACTTGGCCTGCATGCTTAATATCCATGTGTTTTCCATACTAGATGATTCATTTTGAGGAAAGTGTGAATTCCAGAATGGTGAGAATTGTTCGTAGTGTCCTGATTCATTCATTCACTTTCAGGCTAGTGCAACATATTGCATTTTTCTTGTAGTACTTTAACTGTGTTTTTAAATTATAATGTCTGGTTTTAAATAACTTAAAACTAAAAATAGACTTAGCTTTAAAAAGATAATCCTGCGGAGAAGATAAAGGTTAATAACAACTACAAGAACACAAGCAAACAACAATGGCAAAGGTGATACTTCTACTGCTAGTCTGGGTGATTCTTCAGCCACATTACAAAGGTAAAAATAAAACTTGCCAAGTCATATTGGCAGATAATTTGGAAATATGGAAACTTTCAAAAAGACAATTTGAAACAGGAAATTACATGCCTTATGGCAAATGATGAAATCTCACCCTCATACTAATATTCATTCTCATACCTAATACTGATATGAAGCCATAATGACTAGTAAGATATTTTTAAAATATAATTTATAATATTTAAATTTCATCTTTAAAAAATTTAATGTTGTGCATATTTTATAACAATATATTAATATACTAGTACTTGTCTATAATTTATAAATACATATGCATACTTTTGAGCATGTTCAGTAAATTTTTACTATGGAGGTGCACAGCTGGAGGTTAGATTCCAAGGGATCTAAGTAATGTCAGTGTTATGCATAGCATACATACAGAATTTGCTAATAAATTAATCACATTTAATTTAAAAACTAGATATACATTTAAGTATGCTCTTTATCTATAAACTACTTAAAAAGATAATTAGCACAAGACGCACAAGACAAGAACAAAATTTAAAAGCAGTTTTCTATATTTCTGGTTTTTAACCAGGAGTTTACAATAGCCATACCTAAGGAGCCCATTTAGATGTTCAGATACCAGTGCCTCACTGAAAGTTTTGATCTCAAGATGGGCCCCAACAAACGTAGTTTCAAAAAACTTCCCCAGTGTGTCAAGTCAATAATTCTCATTTAAAACATTATAAAATATTTATGCAGATATTTTCATGTGTTGATGTAGAAATAATTTCTCCCTGTCTCCTCTGTTTCTGGAAATACACCAGAGACAAACCTGGTATGGCTTTCTAATCCTTAGACTATAATGAGTTCTCTGTTGGATGTAGTATTGCATATATCTTTTCTTACTCTGTGACACTTTTTCACTTTATTAATAAGTTTTTTGATGATCAGAAGTTTTAAATCAAAGGCAGTCTAGTTTACCAATTCTTCTTTTTTATAATTAGTGTCTTTTTGTGTTTTGTTTGGAAATCTTTGCCTACTACAACACAAAATTCTCCTATTTTTTTCTACAAGTTTTGTTTTTTACTTTTTAATTTAGATCTGCTGTCTATCTGAAATTGATTGTTGTGTACAATGTGAGGTAGAGGTCAAGATGTAATGAATAATTAGTTGTAAAAGAAGAGTGAGTAAGTTAAGGAAAAAGTAATGCTGATGATCACTAAAACCATTTAGGTACTGAACTAAGACTAAACAACCAAGAGACTCAGGCTGAAGAAGATGATTGAAATATTCTATAAGTAAATAATGTCGGATGATGGTATACGGAAATAGTAAAGATGATGATAATAAAATTGTATGTAACATTATAAATAATAAATATCAGAAACAACATACAAAACAAATATCAAGAAGTCAGACAAAAATATGACAAGTGTTAGAGTGCTATTTCATCTTTCAGAGCAAGGAATCAATCAATTAAAAAATACAAAAATATATAGTGATTCCAAGCTTCCAATGGATTTTATAAACTTTTAATATTAGGAACCAATGTCTCTTACAGTGAAGATAAATGTAATCTGAATTCCAGAAATTTCTTAGCTTAATGTGCAATGTGTTTTCTATTAAAATTTTTTTAATTAAAATCAGACAGCATTAAAACTAATAAGATACATGAAAATATGATTGTTTTAATTAAATTATTCCCCCAACTGTACTTATACATATATATGTGTATGTGTGCATACATAAGAGTTTATTTATGGGAGTGTGCAAGGATTTTGAATGTTTTATAATTTTTTTCCTTTTTAGTTTTCATTATTGCTTCATTTTATCAAAAGAAAGATTATGCATCATTTTTAAAAAGTAGATAAAGCTATTACTCAGTAAATGAGTTTACTCAGTCAACGAATTTGTGCCCTAATTTTGTCTAAACTTACCTTTATATTTAAAAAAAATAAAGTGAGTTTCTCTTTAGTCTAACAAAATGCTAAATACTTCTATTTTTGTTTTGGTAATTACAAATTACAAATCATAATTTTATAACAAAACTTGCAGATCTAAATATTGTTAAGAATTTTATTTCTATAGTAAGGAAATAACTTGTGAATATTGACTCATCATTAGAATTGCTCTTTCATTATTTATGTGTAATTTTCAATTACATTATGTGTAATTTTTATGCTTACACCACAATTGTCAGATAGATGCTGATATTTATGACATTGATGATAGGGCTGGTCTTTGGGTAAAAATAACTGCAAATATACCCCTCTTTTCACTAACTTAAAAAACCAGTACTATCGTAGAAAGAATTGGATACATATTCAAAGAACTCTAATAGAAGGTACATATTAGTGAATCAGAGAAAAATTAGTAAAAATGGGTGACTTGTATATATTTTGAAGATTGGGTTCTACTTCAGGAAGTAAAAATAGGAGGACTCCGTGGGAAAATAATGGCATCGAGGTGAGAAAATGTTCATGAAGGAGTTGTCTATTTTGCTTCATCATAGGATATATAAAGAGTAGAAGTGATCAAGGATGGCTGGGAAATTAGGTTTATATAAATTGCTCAAGGCCTTATTTTTAAAATAAGGATCCTGTGCTTGATTCTTGCATATCAGGAACCCATCAAAGGTTTTGAATACTTAACTAACAGGATGCAAATTTTTCTGACTGTTGGATATAGTATGAATTAGAAGAGGGAGAGACGAAATAGAAGGATACTGGTAAGAAAGCTATTCCAGCACGAGGAAGCAGTAGCTAGTGCTGTGCTAGTTTGACGGCAGTGGAATGGGACGGATGGAAGCAATGTTAATAATACTTGGATTTAGCATCCAAAGAAACAGGTTGAGGGTTGAATGTAGAAGGTAGGAAGAAGGAATCAATCAAAAAGAATTTCCTGTTTTCAGTTATAGCATATACAGAACAATACAAGGAAGCTGGAAAAAGGAGGAAGGATAGCTTCCGGACAGGAGAGAGAGTGATGGGACAATAGAGTGCTGGATTCCAAAGGCTGCTGAAACACACACGGTGATTTTTTCTTCTTTGCTCTTCTGTTTTTTCATTTTTTTGGTTACTGTCATTTATTTTAGAGAATTTATAGCGTTCTGGATTTGGTAAATTACGTCCCTGTAATAAGCCATCATTCTTCTTTTAATCTCTAAATTTTTATAGAAGGTGGTTAGATCTAGAAATTCGATTAGATGCAAGTTCTCGTCCCCCCTCCACCTCTCCCTCTTTCTTCTGCAAGAATACTTAATAGACAGACTTTGTGCCTTATACACCTTCACATCGAGTTATGGAGTTTCTGGATGCTGTGCTTTTCCATCAGGATCTTCTGTTTCACCTAATGTGAAATTGATCAGTGGATCCAGTTCTTATCTATCTGCCAGTTCCATCCATTATAAAATTCTCCGTTAGTCTTCCACCTAATGATTCTATTTTCCTTTGATGATGTTGCAAAGATCCATTATTACACAGTAGTTTTGTTTGCTTGTTTGTTTTTAGATCTACCATTTATTACAAGAACTTTTCTGTAAAGAAAGATTTTGTCTTATCAACTATTTGGGTATTGTAAAATACAGGACAAACAGGATAAAGTTTCTCTTCTCTCACTTTATTGACTAATTTTCAGAATAGAGGCAAGCTGTAACAACCTTTAACGTTGACTAGTTTTCTTCTTTTTTTTTTTTTGAGAAATTTTAGCCCTGAGTTAACGTCTGCCACCAATCCTCCTCTTTTTGCTGAGGAAGACTGGCCTTGAGCTAATGCCGTGCCCATCTTCCTCTACTTTATATGTGGGACACTTGCCACAGCATGGTTGGACAAGAGGTACATAGGTCTGCGCCTGGGATCCGAATCAGGGAAGCCCAGGCCGCTGAAGCAAAACCTGCAAATTTAACTACTGTCCTACCCGGCTGGCCCAATGATATGTTTTTTTAACGTATTAACTCATGAATTTTTTATGTTGTGGATGATATGTTTAAATTCAATGTATGCACTATTTTGGTGCTCAAATTGTTGTATCTTTGGCCAAAGAAAGCTTCTTCAATTGCCTTTTGTGACCTTTAGCTCATCTTCAGTCGTGTTTGACACCTTCCCTGTTTTCTGGAATGAAAATTTCTGGTTTTAATGGAGCCCTGGTTTATTTTTGTAGGGATTTTATTTAGAGTCCACAATCTAGGTGCTAGAAATTCTCATTGCTACTAAATAATCATTTTATCTAGCCCTTTTCAGTGTACAATTAGGAAATATGTCTTTTTCAGAAAGAGAAAAGTAAATGATTTTATACTGATATGTATAAGTCCAAGTAAAGATTACAAGATGGCTCCATCTATCTATCCATCCATTCAAGTTCATTTGTTTCAATTAGTTTTCAACTTCAAAGGATATTTTACCTTTATATTTAATTTAATTTTCAAATTAAACACTAAAGCAAACAAAACACAAAGAACAAGGTACAGAGAAGGCTATAGCTATGTGAACCATATAAGTGGAAACTGTAGAAAAAATATATATTATAATAATTATTATTGTTGTTATTATTATTTACAGATTAAATCACCATGAGTGTTTTTTGGGATATGTTAAAAGTGTAGGTTTATTCGGCAAAACAACACTTTGAAGAGAACATGTATTGTAATGTAATACCAGGAAACCATTTATTACGTGCATTTGTCTGTTTCCAGACTTTATTGCCATGCCGTGGTTAGGGCAGAGATTTTTGTAGCTATCTATAGAATTCAAATATTAAGACTCCTAACTGGTTCTCTTCTTCTATTTCTCCCTACTCCCCTTCTATCTCTGACCTTATGTCACTTACCCAGGCAAAATTCATCAGTTGCTCTTGTGTCTCATAGTAAAAGTCAAATGCTTATTTTGCTCTGTTAGTTCCTACATTATTAACGTTTCTCAAGCCCTCTAATTCACAGACCTCATCTCTTATCGTTCTCTTACTACTGCACTCTCTGTCCATATTGGCCTCATTGCTAAGTATGCCAAACAACATCCCAGTCCCAGTGGACAAAGCTGGGTTTTGACGGAAATTGGATATTTAAAATCTTTTATTTTAAAAACAAATATTAAAATCTATTATTTTTATTGTAGCTATAATCTATGATTTGTTTTATTTTTATTTTGTTATTTACTTAAGATATTCTATTTTCTCTGCTTTTCTAATGGAGTAACTAGAGGGATTCAAAAATTACCAGTATCATATTTCCAGAATATGATGATCTGTTCTTTTGTTTTTTCAGTAGGTACTCTACAATTACTCAATAAATGGAAGTAGATGAGTTTACAAAATTTCACAAAATGTGAAAGAATTTGAGAGAGGGATGAAATTTCCTAGGTATAATTCTAACAACTTTATTGGGTCATTGATCTGTGTTTGAGGTAAGGCCCTCCTTTAGGGAGCACAGAAGAGAAGACCAGGGAACAGTAACGAAAAGAGCTTTAAGAGAGATAGGAAGGGACCAGAGGGATGTGGTTTCAATATCTCAGAAGATGAAAGAGGGAACACCTTTTATCAGAGAAGGACATCGTTACTTCAGGAGGAAGAGGAGACTGAGAAAGTGATTGGTTGATTTTAGTGTAACCATTTAATAGCACAGTAAGTGAAGGCAAAAGTTAGCATGTTGTCCAGTGTATTATTGAATAACATTGAAAACATGCAGTAGCTGTCTATTTCATAAATTTATGTATATTACATTCATTATTTAATACTGTTTAAGGCAAAGGCAGAAGGTGAAAATAGATGTTGTCTTATATGAATGGCATTTTTTATTGAAGTTTTATTCTGAAGCTGAATTGAATTTTAAACCATGTCTAAACACATTAAACTCAAAACTTAACTATGTGACATGCATAAACTGAGAAGATTCAGAAACTATTTTTAACCATAGTTTTAAAGTAAACACATTAACATGATAAATTTGATTAAATGTTCTCTATCTAGATTCATTTCAGAAAACTTTCCATTTGAAATAAACATCTACAGAACTATTCATTATACTTAGAAACATTAAATAAATGCCTTTTTTCAAAAAGTGGGGACAAAAAATTCAAATAACCTAGGATTAGAAATGTGATGGAATAGCCAGCATAACAGAAGTACATATAAAATTTAGATTAAACATTTTTTAAAAATTATATCCTCTAATTAGTGAGAAAAATGAACTTACTATACACATTTGAAATATCAAGTATTTGTGCCGGGAGCCATCAGCCTACAAGTTAAGCCTCTGCCTTGTGACAGGGTCCAGGAGAGAGATGAGGGGATGCACGGTGACCCTCAAGGGAATCTACCAGGCTGCCCCTACAATGAGTCTCCCTGGTACTTTTGACTTTCCTGCTTCTGCTCACTCTGTTCTGCACCTGGGGTTATTTCAGGGGAAGTCAGCCCGGCCCTGGGAATGAGAATGATACAATGCAATATTCTAGGGAAAGTTCTGTGGAAAAACATCTTCTAGGGAAAGAACATTTTGACCCGTCCTTTGGTCGGGTGGAGCGATGGAAGTGGAGAGGGAACAAAGAAATCTATGGCCCCCACAGATCTCTCTGGGAGGACGGTGGTTGCCACGGCCTGTTAAGTCAGGAGGCTTCTGGGGGTGGCCTCCTCAAAGTAAAGGATTGCAAAAGCTTGACTCTCCCAGGCCTACACACAATCCAGACACAATTGACTATTGTTCACCTTGCAAAAACCCACTTACACGAGCCAAAAATATGTACTGGGACCGTTTCATGAAATCATCCTTGCATATCCTAAACCCTATATAAATCATACGTACACAAAATAAAGTTAGACTTGGACTTGAATACCAAACTCCTTGTCTCACTGCCTCCTCCTTCGCTGACGCCGTCCATCCCTCAGGAGACCCTGTTCCGGCTGGGGCTGGACCCCGGCGTATTTGGGTGACACTGAGAATCTATTTCAGCTATCACCACATAATTTTTTAAATGGAAGAATAGAAAAAGAATTAACTTATTTGATGTTATTAGGAGCATATATAAGTCTTCAAATTATCTCTAAAAGACACATTATAGTTACTTATTTAATATTGTAATTACTAATGAATTGTAAAATATCATACGGAACATAATTTTTCAAACAAAAAAATTGTTTATTTTGAAAAAAAATAAAGTGCAGATCATATTTTGCAAGAACCAATTCTGAATCCCCCCATCACTTTTACACTGAACATGCAATTTTGTACCCTGATTTTAAAATTAAAATTGTTTAACCAAATTGGGAAATATGCTCTCATAGCCTCTTTCTCAATGGGTGCATGGTATGCCATTGGAGGGACAGAATAATTTTTTAGCCAACTGCTAAATATTGGTGTTCGCCTATGACTAATAAAAACTTTCAGTGTAAAATCATTGTAGCTATATCTTTTTCAATATTATAACTTTTTAGAAAAATATTTAGAAGAGAATTTCAGGACTAAAATGTATTTACTTCTTTAAGATATTTGTTGCATAAATTGTCCTTCAGAATAATTTCATTTGCAATATATAAGAACTTGTTTACGCCTTTCTCTTTGACATCACTGCGTAGTACTATTTAAGTATGAAATCTCGTATAATAGTCAACCGTTGCCATAATAATGCTGTATAACAAGGTACCTCAAAACTCAGCAGATTATGCAAGCGTGCTTTATTTATTTATTTTTTTAACTCACAGCATCGATCCACATTGTGGGTTGGTGGGGCTGGCTGCAGGCTTCAGACTGAACTCGGGCTTCTTGCTGGTCCAGGTCTGCTTCACATGTCTCTTCATTCTTCCGCCAGATGTTACCTGGATATGTTATTCTCATGGTGACCACCAGATTATAATTGGACAAACAGGAACACCTGATGCCTTGAGGACTTGGCTCTGAATTAATTGACATACTGTGGTTTCCACCAATAACCTACTGAGCAAAGGTTGTGTGACAAAGCCACCTGAAAGTGGCTGGAAAAAGAAAAGTGGTGGGAAAGGAAAGCCACTCTGCCCAAGGGGTAGTAGTGTCATTTGACGAATAACCTGAAATGTCACTTTTAGGAATACACTATTGATTCAATTTGCAATGTTTTATCATTAAGGGTCAATATTTGGAGACATTTGTCTTTTTTAGTGAATAGTCCATCTATGGTTTAGAAGCTAAAAAAGTGTACGTATTCAAGTGTAGAAAACATTATTCTTTAGGATTTCTGCCGCTGATATAATGTTTATCAGATACTTCCTAATCAATATGCTATGTAAATATTCACAAGATTTTTCTAGTTTCATCATTATATACTGTTACTGTTGCATAATATATGTTTAAACATTTTCTTAATCTAAATGTGTTTTGGTATATGCTGTGAGATAGGAAACTGGTGTAAAAAATTTCCAGTTGTATTAATTTACTGAGTATTTATTTAACTTATTAATTTATGATTTATTTTTTGGATTTATTTATTAAATAATTCAAAATATCCACTATACTTTTGCTAGTTTTATTTATTTATTTATTTTTTCGTGAGGAAGATTGGCCCTGAGCTAACATCTATTGCTTATCTTCCTGTTTTTGCTTGAGGAAGATTATGCCTGAGCTAACATCTGTGTTAATCTTCCTCCATTTTGTATGTGGGACACTGCCACAGCATGGCTTGACGAATGGTGTATAGGTCTGCACCTGGGATCCAAACCTGCGAACCCTGGGCCACTGAAGTGGAGCACATGAATTTACCCACTACGCCATAAAGCTGGCCCTGTGAGTTTTATTTTATTAAAAATAATATCATGTATGGACAGCTAATTTTTGACAAGGGACGCAAGAACATACAATGGAGAAAGGAAATGTCTTCAGTAAACGATATTGGGAAAACTGGACAACCACATGCAAAAGAATGAAAGTAGGCCATTATATTACACCATACACAACAATTAACTCAAAATGGGTTAAAGACTTGAATGTATGACCTGAAACTCCTAGAAGAAAACACAGGTAGTATGCTCTTTGACATCAGTCTTAGCAGTATTTTTTCGAACACTGTGTCTAGTCAGGCAAGAAAAAATAAACAAATGGAACTACATCAGACTAAAAAGCTTCTTCATGGCAAAGGAAACCATCGACAAAGTGAAAAGATAATCTACCAACTAGGAGAAGATATTTGCAAATCATATATCCAATATGGAGTTAATATCCAAAATATATAAAAAACTCATACAGCTCAACAACAAAGGAACAAACAACCCAATTAAAAGATAGACAGAGGATCTGAACAAACATCGTTCCAAAGAAGACACACAGATTGCCAAAAGGCACAGGAAAAGATGTTCAACATTACTAATTACTAGGGAAATGCAAATCCAAACCACAATGAGGTATCACCTCATGCCTGTCAGAATGGCTATTATTAAAAAGATAATAAACAGTAAGTGTTGGAGCGGATGTGGAGAAAAGGGAGTCCTCATGCACTGCTGGTGGGAATGAAAACTGGTGCAGCCATTGTGGAAAACAGTATGGAGACTCCTCAAAAAATTAAAATTAGAAATACCATATGATCCAGCTATTCCACTGCTGGGTATTTATCCAAACAACACAAAAACACGAATTTGAAAAGATACATGCACCCCTATGTTCGTTGCAGCATTATTCACTATAGCCAAGCCTTGGAAACAACCTAAGTGCCCACCAACAGATGAATGGATAAAGATGTGGTATATATATATACAATGGAAAACTACTCAGCCATAAAAAAAGATGAAATTTTGCCCTTTGCAACAACGTGGATGGAACTTGAGGGTGTTATGCCAGGTGAAATAAGTGAGATGGAGAAAGACAATTACTATATGATTTCACTCATACATGGAAGACAAAACAACAACAGCAAACACATAGATACAGAGAATATATACCAGAGGCAAAGGAGAGAATGGGAAGATTGAAAGGGGTACAAAGGCAGATGTGCACAGTGTCAGATGACAACTAGACTTTTGGAGATGAACAGAATGTAATCTATACAGAAGCTGAAATAGGATGTACACCTGAAATTTATATAATGTTATAAACCATTGTTATCTCAATAAAAAATAAATGAAAACCCCCAGTATCATGTGTATTATTTCCATCTGCATTTTTGTTTCTTATCGTTCTTGATCACCATAGCCAGAAGTCTGACTATCGCATGCGTCAATTCAACTAGTTCTTATGTAAATTCACAGAATCTACCTTTTCTTCTTTCCTCTTTTCTCAGCAATGAGTTGATTCCAACCCCTTTATACAATAACTGTGTTTGTCTTTGTTAGTTCCTTCAACTTACATTTCTTATTTATTTTTGTTGTTTCCTGAAAACACTGCTTAGGTTGTTTTTTATTCGTTTTAATTATAAACAGATTTAATACTTTTAATTTTTCCCTGTGATGTTGGCTACTTCCATTAAAAATTGGCAATAGTACATCTGTTGTCATTAATATATAAATCTTTTGTATATGGTTTGGTTTTCTTTATAAACCAGAAATTATTTAGAGCAAAGCTATGTCCATGTACGAATTTGATTTTGTATTATACTTTATATTTTCATGATTTACTATTGTGTTTGCCTTTAGTTTTGGTAAATCCATTTACATCATCTTAGTTTTGGTTTCTTCTGTGATTCAAAAAATATTTGGAAGCGTGTACTCTTGTTTTTGAATTTCTAAGTTGTTAAAATTATTGGTTTCTAGGGCTGGCCTGGTGGCGTGTGGTTAAGTTCGTGCACTCTGCTTCAGCAGCCCTGGATTTGCAGGTTCGGATCCTGGGCACAGGCCTAGCACCTCTCATCAAGCCACACTGTGGCAGCATCCCACATGAAGTAGAGGAAGGCTGGCAAAGATGTGAGCTCAGCGACAATCTTCCTCAAGCCAAAAGAGGAAGATTGGCAACAGATGTTACCTCAGGGCCAATCTTCTTCATACACGCACAAAAATTGTTGGTCTTACTTTTGTTACTTAGTTCTAAGAATTTTGTGATATGATGAGAGAAAGCGGCTTGTAATATTTCTATTAAAATGGCTTGCAGTGCTGGCTCAGTGGCACAGTGGTTAAGTTCACGCACACCCCTTTGGCGGCCAGGGTTTCACAAGCTCGGATCCCAGAAGTGAACCTAGCACTGCTCATGAAGCCATGCTGTGGTGGCATCCTACATAAAATAGAGGAAGATTGGCACAGATGTTAAGTCAGCGACAATCTTCCTCACAAAAAAAAAAAGCTTGAATTTTCTTTGTGGTAAATTATCTTATCAGACTTTGTAAAAGTATAATAAACTTTCTGTAAACGTATATTTTCTATTTTTATATGCAAATTTATCTATAGATCCAATTAATTTTTTGTTTTATTCCAACACTTATGTCCTTATTTATATTCTATTTAATAGATAATATTGCATTCTGATAGAGGAGCATGATAGCCATTGGGTTGTCTTTATTTTGAGCATATTTTGAGATTTTCCTTTCCTACCCACTTGATGCTAACATGCCCAAATGACTTATTGAACAATGAAATATTAGGGAAAGTGATATGTCACTCAGTTGGGGGTGAAAAATTTAATTGCTGAAACTTGCATGGTATGCATATTTCTTTTGAATATGGTGATCTTGGAAGCATGAACAGAGACTGAAATCCTTCAGCCCAGATCCTTGAGTGACTACAGTGAGCAGAGGCTCTTGCCAACTCTTGTTGGATAAACGGCATGAGAAAGAAATAAATCTTTGCGGTTTTAAGCCACGACATTTTTGAGGTTGTTAGTTCCCACAGCAATGTTCATTGTTGTCCACTGAAATCTTACCTTAGATTTTAAAATATTGGCTGTAATCAAATTTAAAATAAGACACAACAGTCTGAAGGGTAACGTAAGGCAGCCACAGCAAAGATAGTTGTGGGACAAGTTTGACCCATGTGCCACCAGAAAAATACCTCTGTATCATCTTTTCCCACTGTGATTGATTTTTTGTCAGCTTCTCTTTGAATTTCTAACGTTTCGTTTTATATATTTTTATGCCAGGGTTTTTGCATATTTATTGAAGTTTACTGATTCTTTGGCCAAGCAGTTTGCAAAACATAGAATATTTAGATATAAGAAAAGTACTTACAACAAGTATTCACAAGTAATGGAACACACACACATATGTATATATAACATACATATATGTCTATTAAAATGCATGTAATATGTGTATATTGCTGAAATAAATTTCTAGGCCTAAGATGGAGCCGCTCCTACCTGGGGTGTCACGTCAGCAAATTGAATCTTAGGTAACTTTTGTGTCCCTATAAATGCTCCACTTCACCAGTGTATGCAGTCAGCCAATTAGCAAACACCATGACAACTCTGGGCTCTATACTTATTTTCTTGTGCCTTATTCACTTTTCTGTTTTTCTCTTACTTGTTCCTTATTCTTACTCCTATAAAAGCTTCCTGCCTTCCCTTCTCTGGACCCTTGGGGAAGGAGAGTGCCTGCTTCATAAAATGTTAAATAAAATTTGTTTGTATCACCTAAATTGTCCTCTTAATCATTTTTGACTATATCTATATATGTTATACCTGCATGTGCATGATACATATATATGGTAATATTCCTTATAATCTTTCCAGCCAATCAATTCTCAAATACCCAGTTTTCTTTTCTGTGTGTAAACTATTCATGTAAATAATCAATTAAAACATTTATTTAAAGCATAATGTAAATAAAGCAGAAAATAATAAATCGCTTTTATTAGATGCCTACCTATAGCTAAGTACTCTTAAGCATGCAAGAGTCATTCTGATATTCTAAAATTCCTGTGAAATAGGTACTCTTATTATCCCCATTTAGCAAATGAAAAAGGAAAAAGAACTAAAGGTCAGAGATGTAAAGGGCCATACAGTGATGAGGGAAGTGGGCTCTGAAACCAGGCTGTCTGAACTTGAAGCCCGCGCTTAGCGCTTAGTCATTCTCTGCTTGCCCCCAGCCCTCGTTTCACAGATGCCTGAAGACAGAGAAGACGGCTTGGAGGTAAGTCGTCACAGTCCTGTGGGGACAAGTGTCCTGCGCTAGGAGATGCGCAGCTCACTCACTGCTCTGGATGCCCCATTCCCTGTCACTTTCTCAGATGGTCTATCTTCTCTGCTGGGTACAAATGTCATCCCCCGGTTATCAAAGTCACGTTGCCCTTTTGTTTCTTTTGTTTTCTCCAAATCTGTCCTTAAAAAGAAGCACATTGTAGGTTGTCACTTCATTTCTCTAGATCAAGCTTATCATTTGCTAACCAAAAAGTCCAGGCTCAAGCTTTTTATTTTCAATATTTGATGAAAATAAATATTTGTAATAACAATATGAGAAAGAGTTTACAAGATTTAGCAGACACAATGCTGATTTTGAACACATCGTGCATTTAACGATCATGTTTTTTACTTTTTTATAAAAGATGCCATTATTAACCCATTTTTCTCTGATGAAGAAGGGAGGCTTCAAGCAGTTTTGTATTTGGCTCAAAGTCATGCCCTGATAATGGGGAACCTGCTCTCAGATCTAGGATTGCAGTTGAAATATTTACACTCCCAGCAAACTATACATTGCAGAGTTGATGGGAAAAACATCAGAATAGTAGATAGCATTGGCTCCTCTGTTTTATGTCTTATCTCTTTCTTATTTATCCTTATATATGTAGATTTGACAACCATAGACCTCTTATCACCATCAAGCTTGTTTCTTCCTCGGAGGTTCTTATTCTCCCCCTCGCCTCTCCCTTTCTGTTTTCAAAATCTGATTCTATTTTTAGCAGCTACCTCATCAATTTCTTCATGGCCACTGTTCCATCCCTATCATCTATCCTTACCCACTCTGTATTTACTTATACTTTTCTCCTCCCCTCTTTTATTTTATGTCGTCTCCCTTCAAGTTCAACCAATGTTACAGCCACAAGCTAATTATAGGTTGTATGATCAGCTGTCATGGTGTAAATTTTTATTTTTTTGAGGAAGATTAGCCCTGAGCTAACATCTGCCACCAACCCTCCTTTTTTTGCTGAGGAAGACTGGCCCTGAGCTAACATCTATGCCCAACTTCCTCTATTTAATGTGTGGGACGCCTGTCACAGCATGGCTTGATAAACAGTGCATAGGTCTGCACCTGGGATCTTAACTGGTGAACCCCGCGCTACAGAAGCAGAGCACATGAATTTTACCACTATGCCACCAGGCTGGCTGCCATTAACAGGCAAATGTTTTAAGTAATAGAAATACTTATTGGAATCGGAGGATTGTTTCAAGAATTTGCATTTTGTTCTGTTGACTCCTTGCAGAGTAACTATTTCTTGAATGAATTCTAACTACATGTAGCTCTAGCTACTCTTATTTTGGGGATTTTCCAAAGTAACATTTTATCTGGGGTTACCATGGCCAGCTCCTAAGAGAGAGAACGACCTTTAACATTCTAGCTGAGGGTTTTTACCTCACTTACTTAAAAAAAAAATGATTCTAATACATCATTTTCAGTTGGAATAATTACTAATTTCATTTCCCGAACTGTTCTAAAACAGTTGTTCTAAGGAGTTTCAACGACTTTTTCTTGAAAAAAAAAAGTTCAGAAAAATGGTTTTAAACATAATGGTTTCTTCACTGCAGGCCTCACAGGCTTCATTACGTGAATATTTAAATGTATTTAATATTTTTGTGGTCATATAATACCCATTAATATTTTGGCAGATTCTGATGTTCCCAGGACACAGTACAAGACACACAACTATTCTGTTATTATAAATTATTCCATATAATATTAAAGTTGTCCAGAATCAAAGGAAACAATCTTTGTCTATGCAGATGAAAAATTATCCACTGTGGCAGAATTTGACCTCAGCAATTAGGAAGATTTTATTTGTTGCCTACTGTGTTTGCCGCATTATGTTGGAGAAAGCGAAGACCAAACCACAAATCAAATATGTCTAAAAACAGTACAACATATGAGTCTTGTTTTCAAGAAGCTTATCCATTAAACTCATATGGGTTCTGGTCATGATGAAATGTGATAACTGTTTTAAAATACTGTAAAACAATTATTTGTTCCAAAATGTGCTGATTTTTGTGTTGTTTGGTTTTCTCTGCCTCAGAAAGTGCCCAATTTGTGTGATAATTAAATAAGTCTGGCTTAGTACATTTGTTTTTAATTTGGTTGACTCTTGACATTTGCGAATATGTGTTCACTAGTATCTCATAGTAATTTAATAAAAACTGACTGTCTACTAAGCTATTTAAATTATAAAGTGCTAATATGGATGATAAGAAAATAGTAATTGTTTTAGAAGACAAAAAGAGAGAATTGACAATGATGACACTATTTAAAACATTTTCAGTTTAAGTGATTTTTTTTTTATCCAACTCCATCTGAATTTCCAGGATGGGACTACTCTTTAAAATAATTGCAAATTCAATATCCCTGGTGATTTTTCTACAGCAGAGAAGAAAATTTATACCATTGTAAAGATACGATAACTACCAGGTACAAAGAAATGTCTGAATGACTTTTTGACAGGCATTAACCTCCTTAATACCTAAGTGAAATGAGACTGTAACGAATTGACTGATTAATAGGATGTTAATGGGCCCAATAGCTGGGATGTGATGGAACAATTCTGTATGACTTCTTTGGATTTATATCAATTTCCTGAAGAGTAAAGACAAAACATAAATCAATTGAGAGAAAACATTCATAAATAATCAATTTATATTTATTCCATCTTAAGGAAAAAAACAGTGAAACAGTACAGACGAAAAGTGGATAAGGTCATTTAATAAGTTGTTTCCTCAGTCTACTTTTTTAAGAGTAATTTTGAGTCCTTAAGTCTAAAAAGCTTTTAAGTATTCCTGTACTTATACAATGATTAGAAAGGAGAGTGACAAATCTGATTTTAAAACATCTTATGAGATACTACAGGCAATATCCGACAATGAAGGAAGGGCAACTGATATCCCCTTGATGCCCTGAGATCGAGCTGTGCTCCCCACTTCCAGGACCTGTGCTGTGACTTCCCGGTGCTTCAAGTCCAGACAGTGAGAGAAATACTGTGGACGAAAGCCCTCGTAACCATCCTGATATAGCAAAACAAGAGTTAGGACCCACTTGTTCTAAAGCCATGTGTGCAGGTGTCTTTTGATACCCTGTTCAATATCTCTGAGTTGAATCTGAGTAACGTGACCCCGTTATTCCCCAGGCCCTACTGGGTCAGATATTGCATGGGATCTTGTAGATGAAGAGAAGAACTCTTCCAGGATCAGTAGTGAAAGATACTGCCTAAGACACACCTGGACTAGCAGCATCTTATTTGTCCTGCAGAGTAATGCCTTGGTGCCCAACTTGCACAGGCCATAAAGTTCTTGACCCTGAAGAAGGCAGGCCTACCGGTGCTAAGAGCTGCATGAGGAGCTGAGCCACCTGCACAGCCAGCCTGCGAAGGGGATAGCAGCTGAGGAGTTCAAATGTTTCCTCTCCCTTGTTTGGATCTTATTTTTACTCTACAATTTTATCATTAGCAACAAGATATAGAAGAGATCTGCATAGAGGGGCCTGAGCTTCTGCCAAACCCCTTCATTCACATGCCAGTCCTGCTGCACTTGGCAGACACGATGGTAAACCTAAAGGATTTTTACCAGATGAAACAAGGTCAAGGCTTATAGTGGAGTTTACTAAAAGACGAAAAAGACCCTGCTATCCTTATCTCAGTGACCATAAAAAAGAATTTTGCTCACTTACTGAGGTCCTTGAATTGCTAGGTGCTTTCCACATGTTTTTTGCATTTCAATTAGAGATTTTCTTCTGCCAGAAACTTGCTGACAGTCTTGCGCTCGATCTCTAACAAAAGATCTGACCTGTTTCCCCCACGTCATAACTTAGCAGAAGGCTAAAGCCAGTGCTTTGAGCTGAGACTTTTTTTTTTTACAGATAATTGCATTGCTTGGAGTGTTTTGGCTTAAAGGATAAGAGAGAAGTTTCTGGTTTTTCCTTGCCCCTGCATAAAAATAGGTCTTAAATGAATGACTTGTGACACAACCTTATACCCCATAACTGGTCTCCCAGCTATCACTCACTCTCAGTCGCCTCCGTGTAGCCTAGCAGACTGAGAAAAGAATGCTAGAGATATGTATGTGAACAGATGCGCATGGCCATGGGCAGAGGACGCTGCTGCTGCATCACCACCCCACATCACCTCTCAGCAATCGTTTCTCCCTCCCCGCCCCATGCCAAGATAGAGGCCGTGCTACTAAAGGATGCAGATTCCTGGACTGCTCCTGGATGCCAGGGATGTTTTTCCTTAATACAGACTCCACAACCAAATAGACTCTGGGCCCTGTCAGTTCTACTCCACTGAAAAGTCTTTTTGAGGGACTTTAATAGAATGGATGAATCCATATTCAAAAGTAGCTAGGAAAACACTGAAAAAGAACAGCTACCAGGAGGGATTGACCTTACAAGATATCAGAATGCAGTATGAAGACTGTATTGTTAAAACGGTATGCTGTTTGCACAGACATGGTCATATAGACTAGAGGAATACAAAAGAAAATTCAGAAATACAGACAGGCATACAGAAATTCGGTATATAATCCAATGGCATTTTAGCAACTAGGACAAAAATGAATATTTTAAGAAATCATGCTGGGACAACTAAATAGCAATTTAGGAAAAGATAAAATTAGATTCTTATCGACACCATACCTAAGAATAAACTTCAAAATACTCAGAGATCTAAATGCAAAGAATCACACCATGTAAGTATTAGAAGAAAAATGAGTGAATTACTCTATAACTTATGTATTAGAAGGGTTTTCTATCACTCAATGTCCAGATGCAATAAAAGTAAGGAACAACATTTCCAACTATCTAATAATAATATTAATGATAATAATAATAAATTTCACACATGTCAATAACGCACCATAAACAAAGGCCAAAAAGGAAAAGAAAAAAGACATACTGGAAGAAAATATTTACAAAATATGCTACAGATAAAAAGTTAATAGGGGCCGGCCTGGTGGCACAGTGGTTAAGTTCGTATGTTCTGCTTTGGTGGCCTGGGGTTTGCCAGTTGAGATCCTGGGTGCAGACCTACGGGGAGCTTGTCAAGCCATGCTGTGGCAGGTGTCCCACATATAAAGTAGAGGAAGATGAGCACAGATGTTAGCTCAGGGCCGGTCTTCCCCAGCAAAAAGAGGAGGATTGGTGGAAGATGTTAGCTCAGGGATAATCTTCCTCAAAAAAAAAAAAAAACCAATAGCCCTAATATAGTAAATACTCTTAAAAATTTTACCACTCAAGAAATAAAATAAAACCAACAAATATGGGTTTAAAAAATAAATACATGGGGCCGGCCCCATGGCCGAGTGGTTGAGTTTGCGCACTCTGCTTTGGCGGCCTGGGGTTTTGCTGGTTCGGATCCTGGGCACGGACATGGCACCGCTAGTTGGGCCACACTGAGGCAGCATCCCACATGCAACAATTAGAGGGACCCACAACTAAAAATATACAACTATGTACTGGGGGGCTTTGGGGAGAAAAATGAAAAATAATAAAATCTTTAAAAAAATAAATAAATATATAACTTTATTTCCAATGAATCATCACCACATTGATGGGGACAAAACAGAACTAATCTAAGTAAATTATAAACACTTTTTTATTTGCAGTGGTAAAGGTTAGCAATTCTCATGTATTTTCTATGTATTCTAGAATGAAGTATGTAAGTACACAAGGAAAATATATTGAGCATAATGGAAGCCAATTTCTCCCTGTTGCAAGAGAACATTACAAAGATGGAAGATATAATGAATCCCGTGCCACTGGATTGTTTTTGGATTAGAAGTGGATTGGTATTAAGATGAATTTACGATCTCATAGTATGCATTTATCTCTATTTATATAATCTATATCTCTCTCTATCTAATATTGGTATGTGTGTGCGTGTGTGTGTGTGTGTGCATGTTTGTGTGAGAATCATTTCCAAGCTCTATTCACTAACAGAGCCTGAAAGCAATGACACACCAATAGCACTGGGCACACCTAATGTTCACTTAAAATAATGAGGGCTTCTTAGATAAATCGCTGATTCCTAGACTAGAGTAGGAAAAATATAAGATGAACCTGAAACACTGTATGCTAGAAAATAAAAAGTGCTCAAAAAGTGGTGGAATCATGTCAAAGGACACAGTAATCAGCTTGAATGTGCTCTCACTAGCCAAAGATGGGTTAATTTGAGCAATTAAATAATGACAATAACAGGTTATGACCCACTGAATAAAATAAGAATCTATCAGTCTAGACTGACATAAGCAAAGAATTGAATACATAAACAAATGGAATCATGGGGAAAGCTTTACATTATAGTAACATGACAATTAATAAATTGAAGTCAGTGATATAGTTAGGAAATCATCTTTTATTACCATCACTGTACTAATTGACGCTGGCAAGAATAAACAACAGATGCTAACACTAATGGGTGAAAACATGATGAGAAATAGGATATTTTCATGGTCTCAAAGTATCTCCCCACAAATTATTTACTAATTACAAAGAGGAAGCAGACATTTTAATGTAGAGAAACCTAGCAGACACTACCACGTCCAAGTGATTAATGCTAACATTACCAGTCCTGGAACGAGCCAAAATTATACACCTCCTGATGTGATGCACAGAGAAAGACAACAACACTTCCGAGTGTTTCCTCCAAAATTCATAACTGGTGAAACATAAGAAAAATTCAAATTGAGGAACATTCTAGAAAATCTGATTATACTCTTTAAAAATGTCAATACCAAATATATACATAAAATACAGGTTAAAGGAGACTAAAATGACAGGTTTCTTCTTTTTTTTTTTTTGAGGAAGATTAGCCCTGAGCTAACATCTGCCGCCAATCGTCTTTTTTTGGCTGAGGAAGACTGGCCCTGAGCTAACATCCGTGCCCATCTTCCTCTACTTTACATGTGGGATGCCTGCCACAGCATGGCTTGCCAAGCAGTGCCATGTCCGCACCCAGGATCCGAACTGGTGATGACCGGGCCGCAGAAGTGCAAGGTGTGTACTTAACCACTGCACCACCAGGCTGGTCCCATGACATGGTTCTTAAATTTGATGTTATCCTTGATTGCATCCTAGACTAGGAAAAAAATAGCCATTGAACTTGGAAAAAAATTTTTACCTTGATCTGTGGATTAGATAATAGCATCGTATTAAGGCTAAATTTCCAAATTTTGATAATGAGAATTAGGGGAGAAGAGGATGGGGGAGAGAGAGACAGAGAGAGAGAAACAAAATGGATCAAAAACGTTGACAAGTGATGAATCCCAATAAAGGTATACCAGTGTTGTTTGTGCATCTTGCAAATTTTCTCTAAGTTGGAAACTGTATAAAGAAAAGAGGTACAAAAACTATGAGTATAACTAATATGGGTTAAAAATAGAAATGCTCAGTGACTTGAAATAAATGTGTAAGTATGAATAAAAATATAATTTTATATTTGAATAGTTATAGAGCTTTTGTCTGTAATATCTTGTTTGTAGCTTGAAATTATTTAGTGAGAAAATGGTATTTTGTTTATGTGAGAGATGAGTAACCTGAGGCTGATGGATATTTTGATCCAAGCTTGAGATCACACCAAAAAATCACATGATTTAATATTAAGTATCCTGACTCCAAATAGATTTTTACTTTTTGACACGGACATCATCTTTTCTGTGGGAATTCTCAAGGGAGATTCTTTCCTCTGCCATCCAGAGCTAAGACCCAGTTAAGTAAATTTTCTTCTCCCTAAACAAAGCAGACTTTTTTTTTTTCCATTTTAAACTGGTCGTGTCAAATTTGGAGATTTTGGTTTTACTCAGGAGGGCTCTGATGTAAGTTCCCAAATTTTGGGTTCCTCAGCCTTTGTCCTGTTTCCCAAAGTGACCCATTAAATTCTGAAGCTTAGGGTACGGGGCGTTGACAGCTGTTTGCTTGAGCACTCGCCTGTCTGGACTCAGGCTTTTTTCATTGTGTTAGGTCTCCGAGAACTTCCCTTCTTTCTTGTCAGCTCAGCAACGAGTTGTAAATGTTTTCTTTAAACTGTTTTATCCAACATTTTTAGAAGTTTGACAATGGAAAGTTTTCAGACATGTTAATTTGACCTACTGCCTGAAATGGAATAGTCTATCTGTTGTTGTTTTACTCTCTATGGAGAGTAAAATTGGGACAGGGGAGGTAGAGCCAGGCATTAATGGTCAGTCTATCTGGCAATTTGGTACATTTATCAGAAGGAGAAAAGCAAACACACTATATGATTTTCTTAAATTTTACTTATCCACACTAAATTCTAGTTAGATTGACTGTAGCTATCAGAAAATGTGCTAATCTTTTCATTTAATTGTGTTAAAATGTTTCAAGTACTGCCTTACAAACATAGTAGTGTAAAATGTGATATATTTAATTTTAATAATCTACGCATTGTCAGAGGAAGTTAATACTTATAATGAGCAACGAGCTCTTATAAATAGATGAGAGGCACAACAATCTAATAGAAAAATTGTCAATGCTTATGAAGAAGATTTCACAGAAAATTAAATCAACACACTTAATAAATGTGTGAAACGATGACCAACTTCACTATTAATCATGGTGTATCTTTTCCTGACGAATAAAAGAAGACCCAATGTACCATATTTCTACCAGGCTTAGGGAAAACAATGTTCTCACATACCACTGGTGCTAATGGTGTCAACATACAAAAACGGTAACTAGTTTAAGAGGCAAAGCATTTATTTGGGATCAAAAAATTAAAATTCAAGGAGTACAGCATCAGATAGGAAGCCAAATAGAGCCCTGGTTACAGGAGAGGGGCTTGGGATTTTTACGGGAAAAAGGGAAGATGAGGTGAGTTGTATTAAAGAAGAGTAAATGACATAAGGCTAGGTTTGTAGTTCATTGATTGGTTTGAGATTCGGTCATCAGACAAAAGGCTAGACTTTTACTGCATTGATTGGTTAGCAATCTGGTCATCAGCAAAGTCTAATTTCATCAGTCCTTACAGACAGGATATTCTCATCCTTACTGACTTAGAATGGGGTTTGGTCTAGTATGGAAGATAAAAAAACCAAGACGTGTAAGACAATTCCTCTGCGATAGCTGCTCCACTTCCATTGTAATGTGGCTCCACGCATGTCATCTTTCACAACGGCAATAGTTTCTAGAAAACAATTTGTCATCATCCATATATATTAAAATTACAAATATCCTTCAACAAAGCAAACCCGTTTCTACGAAATCTACAACTCAAAGAAAAATAAGCAATAGGATGGGTTACAGATATGAGAATGTTCACTGCAGAATTCTTTTTTCTGGCAAAAAGTTGCAAAAATGGGTATATCCAAAGCACTTGAGTAATTGAAAAAAATAGGATACCGCTGCCAAGTAGCACACTATGCAGCCATCAAAAAGAGTGATTTTTAAGCCACCATTTAACACAAAGATATATTTGTAAGGATTGCTAAGTAAGAAAAACTAATTATATTAGAGTTTATACAATTATGTTCCCATTTTAAAGGGAAAAATACCAGGATTTTTATTTATGGAATCTATATATTCATGTGATATTCACACACATACCTACATGGTATGTATATATGATGTGTGAATATATGCCCATAAATTTGCATGAAATTATACAGACCTGGAGAAAGATAATATGGAAATATACTTAGAAGTGGTTAAAAAAGTATATATGGTTTGGAGAGAAGGAGGAGGTAAAGTGAAAAGGGAGTAAGCAAAGAAGTCAAATCAATTCTGTATTCCTTTAAAAGATAGAATTACACGAGCATTTATATAACAAATATATATGCAAAAGATGCTTAGAATGCCCCAAATATGCGTTATATTAAATATTATTTTAAATAAATTACCTTAAAATTATGAACGCTCAACTTAAAATGCATTTCTTTTAAAGTTTTACTTCATTTTCTCCAGAGAGTGTTGGCTCTCGAATCTTAGAGGAGGAGTAAACCTTAATCCACAAGTAAATTGACTTGACTCTCCCTGCAATATTAAAGTTCCAATGGTTAAAACAGTGACTTCTAAATAAAACAGTGAGTTCTTTATCTAATAATCTTGAAAGACATTATAAACGACAATCAACTATATATTTTTAAGAGGCAAATAAAGAACACTGGAGAATTGAATTTAATTTGACGTTATTGAAAGTAATGTGAGCATAAGTGAGTGAATCCCCACATGCTGGGAACTTCTCAGCTCCCATCTCCACGGCTCCAGGGCCTCTCCCCTCCCCTCCTCTTAGCCGCCCTTGGGAAGGGAAGTGTATCAACTGTACTTGGAAACCATTTGCCCCTTCTGCCCTGGGGGGCCTATCAGGTTTTGCTTTATAAGATCATGAGGAGAGGGGCCCTCACCCGTGCCTCTGCCGGCTGAGTCCTAGGTGAAAAGAACATTGCTTCTCTGCTTGTGCTGCGCATTCCTGTGGCCCCAACGTGGTACCACCCTGAGTGTCAAATGTCACTGTACCACTTCAGTCCTCATGTTCATAGTGTCCCCACGAAATAACCAATAACCGTTCTATAGATAAGAGAGAGAAGGTAAGTTTAACTTGAGCCAAATTGAGGATTATAAGCCTAACCAGAGAAGGCCTTTTCTGGAAAGGAAGAAAGTGTTCCAGAGAAGAATGGGTTTCAGTCATTCTTATACCTTTTTGGAACAAAGAATATACACTAAACAAGCCCAGGATACATATTCATCAAAGTTTCAAAGAGGAGTTCAGTTGCGAATTAATAGATCAACATGACCTTGATGTCGGGAAAGGAACTAATACAAGTGTTGCCATTACCAACAGGGCATTACCAATAAGGCCTAGGAGGGCAAGTGTGCATGCTCAACTTAAGAGAGCGCACTCTTTAAGGTTAAGGTAGATGTACGGTGTATGTTTGACAGGCCATAAGTCAGGCTTCTTTAGTTTAAGCTGGATCAGTTTTGATTCCAAGTAGTTACCCCATATACCTCAATATGTGAGAATCTCTTGTTAATAGTCAAGTTGTGATGTATTCCAGAAAGAAAACCAGGGTCCCTCTTCCCAAATCCATCCTTTAGTTTGTTACTGTCTTAATCAGCTTGAGCTGCTATAACAAAAATGCCACAGGTTGGGTGGCTAAAACAATAGAGATTTATTTCTCACAGTTCTGGAGGCTGGGACCTTCAAGACCAAGGTGACAGCTGATTTGGTTGCTGACAAGAGCTCCCTTATTGGTTTGCAGAAGGTTCAACACCTTCTTTCTGTGTCCTCACATGGTGGAAAGAGAGAGCAAGCTTTCTAGTTTCTCTTCTTACAAAACCACTAATCTTAACAGATCAAAGCCCCATCCTTATGACCTCATTAAGGCCCTATCTCCAAATACAAATACGTGGGGGGTGGGGGGGTTGGATGTCAAAATATGAATTTTGAGGTGACACAAACATTCAGTCCGTAGCAGTTACCTGAGGCTTAAACCAGCGTTGTTTCTGCTTTCAATCTCACGAAACCTCTTATGAACACAGATGTTCACCATCAGTACTCAAAAACAGAGCACTGAGTCCGGCAGAGCTCACATGCTATGCCTTTCTTGATTGTCCTTACCTTTCTCACTGTCTTTTTCCATGTATTTACAAACTATCTTTCCAACTTCAGATACTTACACAAATATATACACATGTACATGCATATATACACTTCTATGTTATAAATAGCGGCAAAGCTTGACGTTATGGAACTGTGGATAGGGATGGGGTGGGTGTAGGGACTCTTCTTGTCCCAAGACATTCAATCTTGATTATGAACCAGCCTGAAGAGCTTTTTTACATATAACTAGTTAAAATTATTTTGAGAATATGTATATAAACTTAAAAAAAAAAACTTAATTAGCTTGTTTCAGGGAAAGGTTCATAATCAGACTACTGGATCTTTAGATGACTAAAATGGAAAGTTGAAGAAAATCAACAGTGTATAAAATATAACATTGTAACCAAGATAAATAAATATAATTATTGTTTATTTAAATGAATAAAAAAGGGGTACATATGCAATGGTAAACGCTGGTAGTAAGTAGCAAAAGCATTAGAAAATCACAACTATAACTCAGTGAGAAAACTGTTTTATTTTGTTTTTGATTTCATGCATTTCAAAAGAGTTGAATTCTTAACAAAATAGTTATATAAAATAATGACATACTCAAAAGAGGCAGTATAAATTGAATGACAAAGCTTAATCAAACAAAATCTCAATAGCATGAAGTATTGTCCATTGAAAACGTCATCAAAATGACCAGTTGGGATACTTGATGAAATGGATACAATGCCAGCAGTGATCTTGGAGAAAGTGACATGTGTGCTTTCTATCATAGCATTTCAGAATTAGCAATAAGTAATGGAGTTGGCAGAGATAACCATCAAACAAAAAACATAAGTAATTAACTGCAGCAATGTAGAGAAGATACATGAGTCTGGGAAATGAGCCAAGATAAAGGTTATAGTAAGTGTGTTTTTTAAAATGATGGATAGGACCTGGAGGGTAAAACAAAATTTTGATGTCAAGAAAGTATAGTGATGCTAAGTCTTAACTCATGACTCTAGATAAAATAGAAAACAGGCAAAGAAAAAACCCATGACAGCTGGCCTGCAGTCAGATTTGAAAATCCCAAAATTAATTTTACTTTCTTAGTAAATATATGACTTCTTTCCTTACTTTGTAAAGTTAACTACAATCTCATTGATTTCAAAACAATCTGTTAATTCAAGCATGATGTATAGTGACCTTAAATTTTCATCTTAATATGTTAGTAAGCCAATAGTACACACGTCTAGGTACTTCATGATATGTGAAGAGGAGGGCAGTTACTTAGAAAAGAGTCTGTGAATATACCACAGCACCAGAAGCCTGTGAATGAATCCTAAACTAAGAGACAAATGAAGTGTTGACACTTCAACAAATGAGGAAACTAAAAAGAGAAGGTCAAGAGAGCAAAAGCAGTGCAAGATAGAGTCTGCCATAAAGATGTAAGTACTGGGTGGGAATTTTACGACTTGTACAGGATAGCAAAGATTTGGGTGGGAGTATCCACCAGGATTTCAGAGAAATGGAGCATTTACCTTGCATTTCTTACATTACACACACACACATATACACACACACACAGGAGCAAGCTACTGTGATACAAATGTCAGAACTATACTGAACTCACTGAGGAAGGATGTAATATGCAGTAGAGTTTGAAGAACCACATAACAAGAAAACTAAAAGAAAATATATTTCTTTGGTTTTCAGCCAAATCTAACTTTAATTTTCCATAAACTTTTCTTTGGGTGACCTGGACACTCTACCTAATATCTAGAACTAGAGCGCTAAGTAGGTTTCAGTAGTTTCCACTGGTCTTCTACCAGCTGAACGAGATGAGGCAAAGGAGAATATTAGGTGGCTGCATCTTGTGAATTTATAATTCTACTAAATCTCTGGACATGTATAAGTTATTCAGGCTCCGTTGAGTCATCTTCGTTAAATGAAAGAATGGTAATCATTTTCAGTTACGTTATTTTACAGATTTATATTTAATTATACTTTGGCAGCACAATTTACCAGTTTTACACACTTTTACTTATTCAATTAGAACTTAAAACAAGGGTTGCTGTGATTAAATAGACCATGACCTTGAACTGATAGATCTATAATTTGGAAATTGCACTTACTGATATAATTATTAAATGAATTTAGCATATATCTAAACTCCATCTAACAATTACAGTCAGCTCTTTATTATCCAGGATTTGTATAGCCAACTTGCAAATCAGATCTATTACTCTTCCTACTAGCTATATTATTTTGGCCATTTAGCTATTTCATTATTCACTAATCCATCACTTTGAAGACTTTTCTCCTGTTTGCAACAGTTATGACAAAGTTGTGTGCAAAAGTAGAGCCAAGTTTATAGCAAATATTTTATGCATTAGTATTTCCATTATTGTTTGGCTATATCTGCTGAAAATGTTCATAAGAAACTAATGAATAAAAATTAATTTTCATTTGGTTTCAAGCATTCTTCAACTATAAAAATCTGATTATATTTTGAATTAGAAAGTTGCATTAATTTTTCAAATTCCTATGAACTTTGTATCATAATAAGTACAAAGTAAGAAGACATCGAAATAGTGATGGAGACAGTTCTTGTACTGCTTAGGACATAGAAACCATTGTTTAAAAGATGATCAGAAATTAAAATTTAGGGTTTTAAAGGGTTTTTTTTTGGTAACACCACAGACCTTTATAAATTACCACGTTCTATGAAGAGAAAGCTTTGTCTGTCTTATACAGCCTGTATCCCCAACTTATAGCACTGAGAGGGCTCTTAACACTAGTTGAATTACAATATAGCATTTTGCTTATCCAAGTAAAGACTGCCAGTCACTCTGCTATCCCTATAGTAGGGTCAGCATTAGGATCAGGGATAAGGATAGGTTTAGATGGAAAAATCTGTGTATCTTCGAAAAATTTTATTAATAGGCTATACATTGACGAAATGATTGCTTTGTAATTCTTTGGACTTAAATATTTAGGCAACTGGATGATCTGAATAAAAATGCATCAATAAAAATGATTAAAATGATTGTTTTAAAGACTTGTTTCATTAGAAAAAGCACAACTGATGGTAATATTGTGGGAGAAAACATGATGGTTCAGATATGATAATTCCAATCCTCAGCAATATGGAACTCATGGAGAGAAGGCACTTGGGGTCTGGTCTGGGATGTGAACTTGTGTTTATGGCTGCCAAGACAGCCAACTAGGTTGGCACTCCCTGCTCTTGGAGGACAGTAAAAATATCAGCCAGTATCTGGGTTTTTAATTCATTGGGTTGAAGATTTCTTTCTCAAGAAATCATGTGGAGGGGCTGCCATTTTCTGAGAGATTCTTCAGTGTTGGGAGGTGGACCAGGGGCTACCTTGGGGGCTATGCTGTAACCACTGAGGAGAACGTGGGGTGCCCAAGTGGAGGTGGAGGATTGTGGATTGATAAATACAGCAAATGAGAATAGTGCAGGAAAGCCACAAGAAAGGATGTGAAGAGCTCCCAGAGTCATGCCAGGAGCACCGGGCATTTATTGACATTCAAGGAGACCTGGGAAGTAATGTGGAAACCAACAGTTAACGTAAGTCTCCCAGCCATTAGACCTTAAAATACTTCTGAATGTTTAAAGAGAGCAACAACCAGCACAAAGGAGCAGTGGATGCTAAGGCCAACTCAGTAAGAACAGAGGATCTTTGCCCTTTGTCTTTCCTACTTCCAGCTGTGCATAGAAAATTCAAGACCCACAGGTCTTAATTGCAGCCAAAGTCATTTCAAACTTTCTCCTTAATTGAGACAGGGATATTAGGAAACTTCTCTTGTTTTTTCTTTTTTTTCTTTCAGTTATCCTGAGATAGAGCACGTCTTATCAACTCGCCTTGAACAAAAACTAAGCAAACCACATCTTGACAGCTTCCTCAGTAACGTAATCTCTTTGGTAAACAAACTAAAAAATAATTTCCCAGGATGCTAGAGCTCTGGACCTCAATTCTGAAACAGCTTAGCAGTGTTTGTTATCTGTTTGTTTATTTCCTAATGGAAGTGCCAGTTTTCCTATTGATTTTTCTACCTTCCCTGACTATATTCTCAAATGTCTATCTAGTCTGCTTTATAATCTAAAGGTCCATGCTGATAGAGTCATCTACACTATCAATCAGAAAGGATTTATTTAACACAGGTGATGTACCTAGTATTTTAGGGAATAAGAAAGAAGTGGAGGACACCACCCTTGCTCTAAAAGGATGAGCCAATATTTTGTTATAATCAATAATACAATTTTGTGAGTATAAATAGGAAGTATATTATCTGGTAAAGAATATTTCTCTAGCTGCTTGAAGAAAACATGGAACTGTTGATGACAAATTTGGCATATTCAGTCTTTGGGCATGGAATATTTTGCTACCTTATGTTTTTTCTTCCTTTTGAGTTTATCAATTAAACTTTCTAGAATGTTTTTTACTCTGTTTATTTTTCAAACTACCTTCTGGGTGACACTGAATTTTTACTCTCTCCTTGGTCTGATCTTTAGATTGCAACCTAATGTAAGCTGGTACTCCTGCTTTCTGGACCAAGGTGCTGTTAGCCTGCATGATAGCATGAATAATCATATTTTCTGACCCTAGCATGATTGCTTATTTCTCTATTCTTTTGTGTCTTGGGGGCAATTTGAGAATATGAATATCTTCAGTCGTCATCCCTGGCAGTTTACAAATACAAACTAGAACTTCTACTAAATTGACTCATTTCAGGTTCAGGGCATGTTTGCCTAGGTGCACTGGAGACGTGATGCGAGGTGGCATCTTGGGTACAGTCACACCATGATTAGGATGCAACCTATAATCACTGCTATCTCCTAAGCATCCTCTCCCAAGGTTTTAGTTACTCTCAAACCCAGTTGGGTCATTATTTCCCCATTTTTCCAAATGCCTTAATCATACCCTCTACTCTACCTGCTGCTAAGGAATGCTGTTATTCTGCTGTGTATTCTAGCTGCAAAATGGAAAAATCCTCCATTCCTCATGATTTATTCACTTTTAACAGATCACTTTGTTATGAAAATACAAATATAAAGTAAACCCACAAGCAAGAAAGTACTATCGGGTAGTAACAAGCAAAATACAGGATATTTTTGTAATATAGGGTTAAGCCACAGTTTGGTATGTTTGCCACAAATATCCAAGCATATATATAGATAGATAGATAGATACATAATTCCATCAGCACATTGAGGAGAAGCATATTCGATAGCTGTGTAGCTGTGGTGGAATCTACTGCACTGCAATTTGCTAGTCATCTCATAATACTAGTGAATGTTTGGGCCTAATTGCTTCCTCTCTCTGCCTGTCTTTCTTTCTCACTATAAGGAAAAACCTCCCAAACTAACTTATGTATGATCTGTTTTCTATTACAAGAGGACAAGCTTTTACCATATTGTCCCACTAACTTCAGGATTTTTTCTGAGTCTTTTTTTCTTTTTTTTGGCAATTATCCCTCACAAAACAATAGACTTTCCTAACCAGTTTCAAGGAAAAGGATTTTGGACCTGAAAATAAATAAATAAATGAATAAACAAACAAATAAATACATAAGTAAGTAAAATCAATAGGATTAGAACCCTCTTGTGGGAGGGGAATTTTGGAACAAAGGAGAAAGAGAGAGAGAGAGAGAAAGAGGCAACAAGACCTGTGGCAAGGAAACTGAGTCACAATTTGCATCCATTCGTTTACTTGTGTGTTTGTTTTTAGTAGAGAGCAAACATGCAGGAGAAAAAGAAGTGTTTTAAGGTCTTGCTTACACTTCGTTTTGAATTTCACAGGATCTCTGTTTTTGGGTTCACGAGATAGTCCTCAAAGTATCTTTGTAACTAGATACTGAGAATTCTTTTAAATACATGCCACTATTCTGATTTGATAATTTCCCTTTGATATTTGCTCACTGGTCAACCATAGAGAAGTGGACCAATTAATAATGGATTCTTCCAACTTTTCTGCTGCTTCTACAGAATGTCATTAGCTCCTTTAGGATTTGTACTTATTTTAGAGAATTAACTTTCAAGAGCTTTACCCAGAGACTCACAATAAAAATTCATCCATGCCTGTAATAACAGTAGTAGGCTAAACTAGATACACAGAGATAGAGAGAGAGCGAGTGAGCATAATGTTGGGCAACTTATTTACTTTAGTTTTCTCTCCTATAAAATGAAGGAGATAGGAGCTATATATATATAGATTTATATATCAATTTATATTATATATTATGTAATATATAATGATATATGTGATATAAAATTTAAATATATATCATGTAAATGCCTTTTAATATATAAATACACACATATATAAATTTATTGCTAAGGTTATGCATCTTGGATCAGTGGAGAACAAATTGGTCTTGGTAGTTCTGAGTCCAGGAATTCTACAATTTATATATCCTTTAAGGGTGGTAACACTATCTTTAGATGTTTAAATTTTCCATATTTCCATATACAGCACATTGTATGATTGGTATTTATTATACGTTTCATGAAAAATTGTTGCCATAGAATAAGAGTGCTCTTCTCAGCTCCTATTCCTAATCATTTGCTTAGCCTGTACAGTTTCACAATTCTTTAGATCTATGAGTGGATGACAGATTTTTAAGCACTCTGGGTATGGTATGCCAGGCTAAGCTATTGCTTTTTGAAAAGTAACCTGCCTCTGGAATAACTGGGTATACCACCTAATGCACCCTCATCTGTTTAGCCTAATTGCAACTTTTCACCACACAACCTACAGAGCTTTGCAATTTGTCTGTAGTTGACACTTGGAAGATCTTTCTCTCTAGCAGTTTCCCCACTGGATTAGAAGGACCAGGCTGATCTTTAGTAAACCAGATGCCAAGGACTTTATTATCACTATCCTGGGTGTACTTGAAATTATCTCAACAATATGATAATTTGTATGGTGCTTGTGACCACCCCAGCTGCAAGTCAATGTGAGGTTTTGTTTTCTTGACACTGCAGCTGTGCTACAGGCATTCCCTTGGTCAGAAGTTCACTCATTTGTTTATCCAGAGCAAAAGAAATATTAATACTCAATACCATTGAGCATCCACTATGCTCGGACCATGGTTCTAGGCACAGGAAATGCAGATCCCACTTTGCCACTACAGAACTTACATCCTAGTTGGGGGGGGGGGCTAGGACAATTTCAGCCGCAGAAACTATGACACAGACTATAAAAATTATGTTCAGAATACTCAGGGCCTGTATGTCGTGATGATCTACCTACTATTAGGGATTAAGGAAGACATTAATGAGGAAATTTGAACTGCTGTTGGAATGAATAAGACTTTAACTCAGTGAAAAGTAAAAGAACATTCCAGGCAAAGGAGACAATATATACAGTAACAAAGTAAGGGAGTGGTGAGCATTTGGTAAACTGAACTAAGTCTCATACAGTTGAAGCCAGCAAGTAAAGAATAGGAAGAGATGAAACTGAAGATACTTTGAAGGATTGAGCTCATGAAGTACCTTATAGACCATGCTAAGGTTTAGGTCATTACTTTAAGAGTCATAGGAAGACAATTAAGGATTTTACATGCATGAACGTGTGGGCAGGTGGCTTGTGGCATGGGTAGCTTTTTAGCTGGAAAAGATCGTGCTGGCTGCATTGTGAAAGGGAAAAATTGAAAAAGAGAGCAGTTAGTGGACCATTGTTAAGGGCCAGATTAGAGATGATTAAAAAGGATTAGATTTATAATAAATATATTGGAGAAGTAGAAACATTGGAAAGACTTTAATGAATAAAACCTGCGAATGTTTTTGATAAACTATACTGGAGAGAGGTAGAAAAAAAAGACAAAGGTAAAAATGACTTCCAGATTTCTAGCTTGTGTACTCAGTTTTCTGTTCACATCATTTCATTGATATAGAAAATACTGGAAGAGTTATAAGAGTTAAGATCATGAGTTTCGTTTGGGACATATTATACTTGAGGTTTACATGCAATATCCAATAGACAGGTTGGGTATGGAGTTAGATATATATGGTTTGAAACTCGGAGAGAGGACTAGAGTTTAAATGTGGTTGTAGAATCCATGAGTGGTTGCTGTTTCCTGGAGAATGAATACAGCAACAAGGAAACATGCGCCAGATCAAATCTTAAAGAATTTTAAGATATCTTTACTAATTTGAGAGGATAGATGAAAGGCCAGGGATGTAGAGAAAACATCAAGAAAGCATGGTGTCATGGAAAACAAGACAAACAGAGTGTTTCCAGAAGAAGGACAATATTCAAAGTATCGAATGCTACAGTAAGGTCAAGTAAATAAGGACAATTAAACATCTGTTGGCTTTAGTGACATGGAAACCATCTTGACCTCAGTAAGAGTCATTTCATTGGAGTAATAAGAGCAAAAGGCAGCTTTGAGTAGGTTGAGAAGTTCCCGAGAAGTAAAGACAAGGAGTCTGTTATGTGAGACAGCTTGTTCAAGAAGTTTGCTGGTGAAGAGAATCAGAGAGAACGTTAGTTAGGAAAGCAGTTAAGTTGAATGATCATTTCATTTATAACAGAGTAGCAGCAGGAAGCAACTTGGTTTATTGGAGTTATTTTATGACAGCACAAAGACAAGGCAGTTACTCTGCTTTTCACAGAAGTCCAGTAAAATAACATTATATATAAACAGAATAAGAGATTAGGCAAGACGTCAGAAGATGTCCTTGAGAATAAACACGGATGTTTTGGAGGAGTTTAGTCTGTTTCCCATTCACTTCTAAAGTAGGCAGTCCTCTGGGTTTTGTCTGGATGAGCTCTCACCCAGAGGAAAGGAAATGTAACAGATAATTATCTCTATAATTTTCTTTCCATTCTCTGATGCTAAATACCAAGATGACCGTGTATTAGTTTATGATAGATTAAAAGAGCATCTTTTTTTTTCTAAAATGAGTGTATTATGTCCTGAATTTATACAGATTTTGGGTACATTCTGCTTCATACCATGAAAGATAATTCAGTGACAAAAGGAGAACTTGAAACTCATTCTCATCAAGATATGACGCATAAGTATCTCCAGACTAAGTTTTTTATAGGCAATAATTACTATGCCTGCATTCAAAAAGAGACATAACTACAGGGACATACACCTATTTGAAATGAAGGAATAATCTTTCTAAACATGTGATTTCTCAATACGTCATGCAAAATAACATTAAAATGAAATCATGCACTCTGTTATTTCAATGTGAGATCTCACCTAAGGCTTTTGTTTTTCTCCAGAGATTGGTCCCTGAGCTAACATTTGTTGCCAATCTTCTTTTTCCTTTCCTTCTTCTCCTGAAGCCCCCCAGTCCATAGTTCTATATTCTAGTTGTAAGTGCTTCTGGTTGTGCTATGTGGGACACCACCTCAGCATGGCTTGACGAGCGGTGCCATGTTTGCGCCCAGGATCCGAACTGGTGAAACCGCGGACTGCCAAAGCGGGGCATGTGAACTTAACCACTCTGCCACAGGGCCAACCCCTCACCTAAGGCTTTTGAAAAATATATTCATGGAATATATAACAGAAAACCACAAGAAGCAATTAGAATTTTTCTACCTGCACTATCATAATGATAGAATGAGACATACGATATGTAGTGGCTGTTACAATTTTGTTAAAATACTAAATGATATTTTACTCAAGAATTATTGAGCCAGCACTGATGGCCTAGTGGTTAAAATTCTGTGTGCTCTGCTTCAATGGCCTGGGTTCAGTTCCCAGGTGTGGCAGCATGCCACTCATCTGTCAGTAGCCATGCTGTGGTGGCAGCTCACATAGAAGAACTAGAAGGACTTACAACTAGAATACACAACTATGTAATGGGGCTTTGGGGAGGAGAAAAAAAGAGGGAGGAAGATTGGTGACAGGTGTTAGCTCAATGTGAATCTTTCCCAAGAAAAAAGAAAAAAAAATGTGAAATTTATTAAAAAAAATTATTAAGGTAGTATGTCCTAGGGCATGACAGTTTTTACCATTAAAATGAAGACTTACAATGAAGTCACTAATTTCAGCTTGTTATATAGCGTGTTGAAGGTCAACTCAATGAGGAAGTGGTTGAGCTTCCTGGGAATACTAATTTAACTTGTGGCGCTTCTGCCAATTTAGGATTTATTTTCTGTATTTAAATCTAAATGAGTTTGCTTGTATTTAGTATTAATGTGTGCTCTATTGATGGGTGATAAGTATTTTCATGGGTTATTGTAAGGCTAAGTTACATAATTTATCATGCAATTTTAACTATCAACTTTTTATAAAAAGAAATGAAGTTTTATGAAAAGAAAATAACCAACAGATAAATAAGTGATTCTTAGTATTGGGTAAGTACAGACACGGTATATAAATGAGTTCCCCTCAGGCAGCTTTAAATTATGCAGTAGGTTTTTTATCTTAGGAAATTCAAGGATTTAATGAACTTGACAACACAGTAGTGTACTATACATCTATCACAATATGTTATAAGATAATTTGGCACCATAAAATATCTTGATTTCCGGAGGAATAAAATATCTTTTTAAGAATTAACCATATCACAATTCTTTATACATCTCATGAGATGTCTACTCATCTGACAAGTCTCTGGCACACTCCAGGAAAAGAAATAAATTGGCTATAAATCAACACATCTTTTCAGAACTTAAAATATTTTGAATTGAAATATCAAAAAGTGAGTTAACACTTTTGTTACTTTTTCTTTAGCATCTAAATAATTACTGTTCTCTTATTTTGGATTTCTGAGTAAATGATTTAAGACATTCATATTTATGATTCTTTTTTCTCAGGATACATATTGTATAAACTATTACATATTGTTCAAACTAATACATATTGTGAAACTAATACATATTGTTCAAACTATTACATTGAGTGACTACTAGATATACATTTTAAAGTATTTGGAAGACTTTTGTTACTATTTCTTTTTGTCTCAGTAAACAAAAAGCCTGTTACAGTCTTGAGTCTGGTAAGATATATGTGGTCCAAAGGGTGGGAAAGAAATCCTATAAAGATTCATGCTTTGCCACTTCAGTCAAGTGTTAGGGGTCCAGTGTTCCAGGACATGCTAGAACAGCTTCTCCAGAGTAAAAGAAAAATTGATGTAACTTGTATTCCGTACACAAAAAAGGCTAGTAGACATCTTTGGATTCTGGAGAGAATGCATTCCATATCTTGGAATACAGTTCTGGTCTTTTTACTGGATGAAGTGGGAAGGGTAATAGCTTTGAGCTGGGCCTGAAGCAGGAAAAAGGAGGTCCAGGCAGCATAACAAGCAGTTTTGCCATGTGGGCCATAAAATCTGCAGACCTTGCAATGTCTGGGTGTCAGTGGTGGAAAAAGATGCAATGTGCAATTTAGAGTAGGTACTATAAGAAGAAGGACAACATGGACTCTTGTGGTTCTGGAACAAGGCTGTTCTATCTGCAGTAGAGAAATATACACCTTTGAAAGACAGCTTCTGAGGTTTGACTGAACTCTAGCAGAGACGAAATGTTTGACCACGGTTACCAAGTGACCATGAGTCTGGAACTGCCCATCTCAGGCTGGGTTATTTTGGATTCATACATTATCAAGTAAAGGGACACAGTGGTCATATATTGTAGTTACAAATGATATATCTTGGGTCAAGTACAAGGTCCTGGACAGAGGGCTCAAGCAGGCTACAGGTGCAGTTATCCCAGATTGGCTTGTAAACACCATGGTTGTATCAGCATCCCTCCTTCAGTTCATATGCACTGATGACGAAGGGTTCTCTGTCACCGACAAAGAACGAAGAAAAAGGCCTAGCCTGGTTTATAAATGGGTAAGCTTGGTGTGAGGAAGCAATCCAAAAATGGATGGCAGCTGCAATGCAACCCTACTCAGCAGTGGCTTAAAAGACAGCATGAGGGGTGGTGAACATGATGTTCACAGAATTGGGTATGTATTACCATGTACACCTGAAAATTTATAATGTTATAATCCAGTGTTACAGCAATAAAAAAAAAAGACAGCATGAAGAAAAATCTTCCTAATGTGTAGAGCTTCAAGAGGTTCACCTCGTTTTCCACCGTGTGTAGGAGGAATGGCTTGAATTTATATAATTTACATAAACTTATAAAAAGTGGAAAATGACCTGACTGGCTGGTCATGGGTCTGGCATGAAAAATATTGGAAGATCAGCGACAAAGAGTACCATGGTGGGGACAGGTACATGGATATACGTGAGTGAGTATGAAGTGAGGATCTTTGTTTCGCAAGTTGGTGCCTACCAGGGAATATCCACCACAGAAGAAGCCCCTTCTGTTCTGGAAGAGCCATTGGTTTGTTCTCCATGAATAAACACTTATTCAGGCACGTGTTTGTCTTTGCTATCCACAGGACCTTCAGCCCAGCTATCCAGGAGCTTACAGAAATCCTGACCCACAGGCATGGAATTCCACACAACGCAGCATCCAATCAGGGGAACAAGTGTGCAGTAAAACAGATGTGAGAATCGACCCATCACTGTGAGATACACTGGTTGTATTACATTCAGCACCATCCAGAAATTATGGACACTACAACGGCCTGCTGAATATGAAGCTGAAGTGATAGCCTGGTGGCAATGCCCTGTAAGGATGAGGTGCCACTCTCTAGGATGCAGTTTAGGCATTACATCAGAGCTCACTGTATGGCACTGTATCCCCAAAAGAAAGAATACACAGATTCAGGAACCAAGGTGTAGAAGCAGACGTTGCCCCACCTTCCACTATGCACCATGACCCACTGGGTACTCGTGCTTCCCATCCCTTCAACTTTGGATGCTACCAAGTTAGAGGTCTTGGTTCTGGACCCCAACAGGGATGTGCCTTTGCCTGAAGCATAGCAAGGAGTCTCAAATTACTATAAACCAGAGATGCCCCCTGGGCACTTTAGGGATCAGCAGCCAAGATAACGAGTCAGTATCTTTTCAGGGATGATTGAACCTGCTCATCGTGGGAGGTAGGGCTGCCGTTTCACAGTGGGGACAGGGAGACATATGTATGGAGATTGGCTGACTCACTTGGGTGACTCACGATATTCCCTCGCTTAATTGTACTGTAAACAGAAAAGTGCAGCATTTCCAGCCTGGGAAGGGCGTGGCTACTAGGGCTTCAGACATTTTAGGAATGAGTGCTTGGTTCATTCCACCAGATAGACTATTGTGACCAGCAAAAAGGTGTGGCTCAGGGTGAGGAGAATTTAGAATGGGATATGAAAGAACAAGAAATGAGTACTGATTGCAGCCCTGAGACCACTGGAGCAATTGGGCCTGTGGTTCTTCTCCCTTGTTTCCCACTTGGAATTTTCCCCTCAGCGAGACATTCTCGTAGGAATCATGGAGGAGCTTCTTCTCAAACCTACATAGAGAAGTGAATTGGTACAGTACAATGGGTAGACTACGGAAGACGTGGAGATGTGGTACTCAGATTCTCCTCCAAGAAAGAACTCACTGCCCAGCTGTGAGGAGTGTGTCCAACTGACAGCCTCCAGCTGTCAGCTCCTTCAAGATCCACACAGGTTTTCCAGCTGAAGTCTTGCTTTTCTGGGATGATCCCAGCCAAAGACTGAGCAAAGCAGTGTTAGGCGAGAGCATGCTCTTCTGCAGGACAGCCCTGGAGAGTGACTGAGCAAGAGGTGAGGACAAGGCCCTGACCATTTCTATCCAATGAAGGGTTCCTCTAAGGGGGTCACCTTTTCTCTAGGACTCTCCATTTGGCTGGCTGAGACTATCGTGACCTGATGGCTTCTCTTGCCCAATTTTGCTTCCTCCCTCTTTCCTTCACAGGTAGCACTTCTTTATACAACTTTTCCACTCCCAACTCTCTTTCATGCTTGCTTCCTGGAGAACTATAATTGTGACAAAATGACCTGCACAATGTATATAGTATTCATGATTTTGTCCCTGTTGCCTAAGAACATGCCTAGAAGATAGTTATTACTCAATAAATCTTACCTGAATGATTTAATGCCATGCTGTGTATATGATTTCTGAGAGAGGGGAGTGAAATTACTCTTTATCCACTTCTTCTTTTTTCCTTATGGTACATTCTTGAGACCAGAGATAACATGTCATTGGAAAGGGGCAGCTGAAGCTGAGGTACTGATACATTTTTTTCCCTTTTAATTCAGGTAGTCTTTACTGAATATTTAAAAAATCAACTAAGTCACTAAAAAAATTGCAACTGCCACATTGTTTGTTGTCGTTGCATGGATTTTTTCTAAAACATTTGTTCTGTGAACTTTTGCAATTAGGTTGAGTTTCATACATCGGTGGTGTGTTTGTGGCCTGCCGTAGGCGGCGATACCAAGATGGCAGGCTGGAAATTCAAATAAGAGTTGAAGTTACAGCCTTGAGTCTGAATTCTTCAGGGCAGCAGACTTGAAACTGGCAAATTTTCTGTTGCAGTCTTGAAGAGAATTTGTTTTTCTTCTAGAAATCTCACTTTTTACTGTTAAGGCTTTCAGCTGATCAGATGAACATAATTTATGGAAGTTAATCTGCTTTGTTCAAAGTCTACTGATTTAAATGTTAATTACATCTAAAAAAATGCCTTCATAGCAACATCTAGACTGGTTTCACAAAACAACTTGGCACCATAGCCTAGACAAGTTGACACATAAAATTAACCTTCACAGTGGTATTTTATCTGAACGACCAAATTTAAATGCATTTCCTGTTTCTAAACAAAAAGAGAAATCTTGGAGTTTCGCTGTCATTCTCATGCCATCAGTTTTCCCAACTAACCAGGAAGCCAGAAAACCAGAACTGTGGTCATGTGAGTTTTGATTGAAGTGATAAAAATGAAGGAGTACTCTGGGGAGCTGGGCCTGGCAAGGATGATCCTTGGCTCCCAGGTCTCCACTTAGGTGACCAGAAGTCAATTGACCTCCAGAGGTTAAGGAAACTGTTATTACATTCTTCTTTGCTATGTCTTTGAACAACAGTCTTGCTCAGGATATCTGACCGAAGTGCTCTGAGGTCTCAGTGCAGAGGCAGACACAGGAAGTACAGGAAATCCTATGTTGACAGGAAATAAGGAAAGAGATCATTATCTGTTCTTTTTCTTTATCCTCTTTCATTAGACCAGATACATTTCAAATTTACTGTTAAAATATTTACATGTTAGAGAAATATAGAACTAAACTGGATTTTAAACATATTTAGTATAAAGTCTGATTCAAGAAGAAAGAAATTTGCTATTTAGAGAAAGAGGAGACCAAACATAAATGTTGTTAATTTTACTGAATAACTGAAATTAGGATGAAGTTACAAAATAAAGTTAATATTTCGAGATCAATGATTTTGGAGGGCAATTTTCTAATACCACACTGAAACGGAGTATAGAGTAACAGGAATGGGGAACATACAAGAAGCTCCATTTGCTTGGGGGCCTGAATCTTTGAGGAGGAGATGAATCCTTGCAAAGTTCCATTGTTCTTTAAATTCACTCTCGTCAAGGTAGACTAAACAGAAAACAACTCTACTTCATCTTGTCAAAAGATTTGATCTCTCTCTGTCAAATAAATGTTCCGTTTAATGCAGTTATGTTTTTGACCTAAAGGTTTGTTGTCACTGTCCTGTGATTCTCTATCCATCCCCATTCAAAACAAAACTAAACAAAACTGCTCACCAGGGTCTTCAATTGATTTTATAGGAATTTATCTCTCAGTTTTCATGTCAGACCTTTAATGCAGTGTATTCTGCTGAGTAAATTATGAAGATCAAAGCAAAGCGAGATGGAATTTGAGTATGATGGGAAATAGCCAACATTTCAAAGATTAAATCACTTATGGAATCATCAGGGCACTCTGTCCATTTAACTCATTTGTTCTAGAAACGCATTTGCATTATAGTTAGAATTACCCAAGTAATATTTGTCATAGTTCCAGATGTGGCAGAATAATAAAGGATTATCCTTATTGCATGGTTTAAAAACAAACAAGCAGATGGTGATTTTTTTTTTCCCATTGAAAGGTTTGCGTAAAATTTGTGTCATAATTTATTGTTTATTTTATTGATGGCTTTAAACTCAGAAACTTGGTAATTTAATGGATATTTACTTTGTTGATCCCTTTGTTTGAAAAAGCCTTACTTCTGATGTTTCTGTTTGGGCACATGCAATGGGGTGTTTAAAGGATTAGTAACCGCACTCGTTATTTCTGTTATTGAGGATTTCCACATAGTGTTTTTCAGCATACAAGGTTTGTTTGTGTGGATCAGTTCTATCCTCCACATTAGTTACCATCTACTTCACATTCTGTCCTGTTTGGAGAAGATAATGGGTGTGCATCCTATTTCTTACGGAGATATTGATACTCAACCTCAGCAGAATTCCTGGTAATTTTAAGAGTATACCAAGAGGTTTTACTTGAGCCTTCATTATACAGAACAAAAACCTTAGTTAAAAACAAAAGTTTTCAATTGACCAATAAAGTGTCCAGAAACAGGCGCATGCATATACAATTAACTGATAATTGACAAGATGGCACTGCAGTTTAGTGGGAAAGGGTGGTAATTTAAATAAACTGTGTAGGATTAATTGGATGTCCATATGAAAAATAATTCATATTGACCCCGACCTCACATCATATCAGAAAAAATTTAGTCTAGACAGTTTTTAGATCTAAATGTAAAATATACTCTTTTCGAGAAAAAAATAATTGTATACCTGCAGTTACCAGCATTTGCCAGAACACAGCTCTCCCATTCTCCCCGCCCCCCGCTCATTTTTTACTCTACAGCTGCCTGCTCCTTCTTCCTCCGCTGATAAAATGTCTTACAAACAGACACCCCAGAGGACTGGTGTCCTCCTTTAAACCAACCACCTGCACTTAAGCCCACAGTCTTTGTTTTTTCTTTTATTAAAATAAAAGCTCTACCTCTGTCCTTAAAAGAACAAAACCAAAAACAATTTTCTCCTTCTGGGCATTCTCCTTCTAGATATCTTACACATCCCTGAATGTTTAAATACTGAGTGCCCCACAGCTGGAACTTCTCTGTCTATTCTAGCCCCTTTCCCTAACAGCCCCATGATTAAGGACTTCTAAATTTCTGTCAACAGCTTGGCCCTACCCTTGAGCTCCAGACTTGTGCAGCTCCGTGCGTGACTACTTACTATCTCTCCGTGTCTACGCGTCTACAACTGAAATGGTGCCATCTGCAGCAAACCTATCTTGGTACAACCCATCCAGTAGACAGCGCTGTTACCCACTTGGCTCCTCAAGCCAAACACACGGGTGTTGCCTTCGTTGTTCTTTTCATCAGAAGTCCATCTTCTCTCAGAAACACATCTCCACCTCTCCTATTCTCTCTGGGTTCGGTGTCAGCTCCCTGGTTAGAATCAGAGTTATCTCTGAGCTGGACTACGTTACTATCGCTACTGCTACTACTAGTACTTCTGTTATACTACTACTAGTACTGCTACCTCTACTACTGCTACTACTCCTACTGCTACTTCTTCTTCTATTACTAACACTACCACTGCCGCTGCTACTAAATGGCATCCTAAATCTGCTTTCTAAATGGTGTTCGTACCTCCACTTTTGTTCTCCCCTTTTAGTCTCCGCAAAACAAAGATTGTGCCCATTTTCTATTTAAATACGTAAATACTACTTCAGTGAAGTTTTACTGATCTTAGAATTTTTAAAAAACCCCACAAATCTAAAGGCCCTCCTAAAATTAAAGGGCGCTAGAGGGTACGCCTTCAGCCTAGACTAGACTTACTAGCCGTTAGCTGTCTTGGTCTCCTCTCTAATACTTCAAATTCTGTAGATGTTACTAGACAAGATTTTGTGCTTACTGATTGCTCCGGAGGCTGCTTTCTTCTGCTCTTTGCATGAGTGGCTCCTGCACTGCCTTCAGCTCACTGTTTAATTGCTACATCTCAGTTCTTCCCTAAACATCCCGTATGAGCTAGATATTCCCCACTTACTCTATGGGATACATGATGTTTATTTCCTTTATTGTTCTGATAAAAAAATGTATATGGTATTATTCATTTATTTTCTGTTTTCTCCACTGGAATGTAAATCCCTTGAACGTGGAAATCATGATTCCTTTGCTCACCAGTTAATCACTAGAATCTGGTAGGGTGGAATGCTTGATGTTTCAGTAGGTGATGTTCAGTACATATTTTGAATAATTGATTATGTCATTCCCAGATGATGTCAGATATTGATGGATTAACACCTTGCTACTCAAAATGTGATCTCAGACTAACAGCAGTGGCATCACCTGGGAGCTTGTTAGGTTTGCAGAATCTGCATTTTAAAAAAATCCCAGTTGGTTTGTATGCACGTTACAGTTTCAGAAGCACAAAGTGAACACTAAGAAATTTTTCTTTTAAACAGGTACTGGCTGAGTGCCCAACCCTTAGTATCCAAGTAAGGTTGATCATAAAACTCTCTTGGAAATGGAGAGTATTTGGACCAAGTGAATACAGAGTAGGAAGGAAAAATGGAGTGTTTTAAGAGAGGATTGTAGACAGGAGCTAGTGAACCATAGATAAATGAATCAACGTCACAAATGGTAGTTGCATAGAATTCAGCATGAGGACCAGGATACATGAAGAACAATTTTAAGTGAAGCCAATAACTGGGCACTGAAATGTCTGCTCAGATATCAGAGAAGTGGCAATCACAAAGACACCCAAAATAGAGTGTTTAATATCACAGGTGGGAAGTTTATAACATATTGCTGTGATTGCTGAGACGGGGGAAGTTGGCTCTAGCTTTATTCTAGATGTGATTCAATTTATGCCTCCACCACAATTTTTATATAATATACTAAGAAAAAGGATGCTGTGAAATAAAGTGTTAGTTCCTACCATCTTTCTAAAGCACAAAATAACAAAACTTAAATTTCCCAAAACACAAAAGGTAAAATTGAACTGAAGCCAAAATTTAATGTTAGATGGACCCTTTTTGTGTACATTTTAATTGGCTGCAAGAAGTGACAAAAGTTTTAGCAACCAACATACTAACTTTGTCCACAAAAGCAGGGATACCAACAGGCATTTCAGATGATGTGGCCGAAAATTTTGCATGTGAGAGAAAGCAAAAAGATACCTACCAGTATATCTTGATTTATTCACTAAAAGCACAGTTTAGATAAAAAAAAGAACAACTTTAAATATAACAAAACTACTTAATGAATATGCTACAGCTTTTCTTGAGAACACTTTTTTTTTTTTTAAATCAGAATAGATTTCCTTAGCCAATGGGTCAACTATAATCTTGAAGACTTCATATATGAACTTAGTTCGTGGCAGCAAAGAGAGGCACAACCCTACCATGTGCCTAAAAGAGAAAAGCCGAGAGTATCTGGCCAACAGTACTAATGATTATTACTACACAAAATTTTTCACAAAGGACATTAGGATCAGAATATTGTGATCTTCCGCCTTCTCTCACATTGGCAAAGAACGTGTGTCTGTGAGGTGGGCGGATGTAGGAGGGTACGAAGGGTCAACTTCTTGTGTGAAATACTGATAATGATTTCAGTGTTGGAAGAGTTTTAACCCAGATGAAAAGTCCATTGCCAATTCTATGACAGATACAATACATACTTGAGTAACATAAGCATTAGCTTAACAAACGACAAATGTATCTCCCACGCTGTTTTGTGATGCTTTGTGTGTTTTGAGTTATAAGTGAATATATATCCATATATGTATATATACACATACATACATACATATAACATCTCACCTCAAGCCCAAGCTAAAGAAGCATCTAGAACAGCATCGTGTGCATAATTGGTGGCAATCAGTAAGTTGTCAATTGCTCTTACAACTAATACAGATCACATTGAGATTTCACGTATTACTATTGTCAAACTTCACTAGAATCTTAAACACAATATTAAACGAGTCTCTTTTGAAAGCTCTTTTTCCTCTTATATCCACAATTAGAACCTTAAGATCATGGAATTAAATAGCCCTGTGGTCTTATTTCACAAGCATCTGAAAATTAAATATATAGAATATATACAAAAATATTTTCAAATGGCATTTGTACCAAGAGGGAGATCTTGAATTCATATTTTTAGGATCATATGCAATAAACACCATATGTTATTAGTGATAATTATTAATTATATTGATAAAATTACTAAGCACATCGCTAAATTTATTTTGTTTGGAGCCAAACACTTATTCCTTTAAGTAGTTGTGATTTTAGAGGGCATAGGAGTCTGCAGTCTGGAGATATCCTTATTGAAAATATACCTCAGTTTCTAAATGCCTTGTCAAAGTGAGTTATATTCTGGAAAAAAAATCTTGGGGCATATACAGGTCAAATCCCTCCTACACACACCATTGCAATAAAAAGTTCACCATAACAAAACGTTCATGTAAGCGCCGGCCGGCGGCCCGTGTTAACAGAGTGGATTTACTGAGAATGAATTCCCTACCACTGAGTAACTGTAGCAAGAAGTTTTCATCTGCAAAAGTCATCGTAATTTTTAATTGCCAAAGGGTTTGTTCTTTATTGTAAGTTCTTTGTTTCTTATGATTTTGTTGAGAAATTGATCACTTTTTTCCTATGAGAAATAGGAATGAATTACTTAATTCTCAGCACTTAAAAAAATTTTCCTACACTTTTTCATATTGTGCTGATCTAGAGGTTCAGGGAAGAGGGGCCTATGGCATCAGGGGTCTGGGGGAGTAGAAAGAGTCTGTGCATTGCTGAGATTTCATAAAACATTTCCTTCTACATTCGCGTAATTGTATTATAACAAACAGGTGAACACTGAGTGTCAAATGTTTGTTTTTTCTGACATGAGAATATATTTGCACTGGAAAGTTGGAGCCTAATGGTAAGACGATGGTTTCTTTGTTAATATGGGATGGGAGGATGTTATTTTGAGGTATTAATTATCACCCCTGAAATTCTCTTCTTCTCTCTGACAATTTGATCCCTACCCTTTCATGTACCCAGGCTTTTTGAGCTGCTTGCTTCAAGTAAGTGTTGTGGTAATATGAAAAGCAGACTTTTACTGTGTCTGGTTCCTTAGAGAAATATAGCGAATGCACAATTTGGGGAAAATATTTGAGAGGGACAAGAGGGAATCTCTCTCTTCTCCTGCCCATCATGTTGTCCCTAAACCTTTAATCAGTCTTTGCTTGGGCCACACGCACCAACTCCCATGACTTCCATCCCCCCACAAGCACACACAATGTACCAAATATAAAGAGGATGTGCCTCAGGCACGTGGTGGAAGGGCTGTAGTATGAAACTAAGGCTTTCTTACACTTTTGTTCCTAGTTGACTGGGGAATAAAGGTGGCAAGGGTTGTATAGAATTACCTATATATTCATACTACATTGGGACAGAACAAAACATACAGTCTTATTACATATGGTCTTAGTGGAGACATTCTGTGGAAAGCCCGTGGGAGCGGGACTTGAAGATAATTGAGTGCACTGGCAAAATGAGTGTACTGATAAAACTGTAGATTGCCAGATCAGGAGTATGAGGATGTGAGGACAGGAGAGGAAGGTTGGCAAATGAGTTTAGGAGGAACCTGACTGTTCACCAGACTTGGGAGAAGATTGAAAGTGTACAAATCTCAAAGAGTGCAGAGATTGGATTCAGCGAGAATAAAGAGATGGGAAAAGGGAAAGGGCAGGAGATGGTAATCTGAGAGGGACCTAGAGGTCAAAGTCTTGGAGGTGAATCAATTTTACACGGTAACAGATTCTGCTATGCTGCTGAGAACTCAGGCACGATGAATGCTGAGATCCCTGGAGGTGGGCAATTGGGAGGTCAGTAGAGTAAAGGGGATGTAAAAATTTGGGGGCTACTTTCCAAAATAGCATTTTTGACTAGCAGTGATTGAAGTAACTGAAAGTTTGGGAGGCAGGTTAAAGGTAGAAAGCTTCGTGCCATTAATAGGCAGAGTTTAGGTTAAGGAATTCTTGAATAAACCAGAATTGGGTTCTACAACCAACTCTCCTAGCTGCCTAATATTCATTTTCTCATTTTCCCTTTCTAAGAGAACTGTGATCTTGTTTTGTGTGACAATGTTCCCAGTTATATGCACTCACAGCCGAGACTCTCCTACACATAGGAGGTGCTGTGGGATATAGTTGTCGTCATTGAGATGTAACTGGAAATACCCAGGTGGGCATTTCTGGAAAGAGTTTTGTTGTTGTTGCTGTTTGTTTAATTGTTTTTATTTTTTCAAAGACAACTGACTTAGCTAGTCTTGCCTTTATCCTTTTGTTCTTTGCCCTTGTCCCTTTTAACTACTTGAACTAGGATGCAATACCTCAATGCACAGAAGCCAACTTTTGAACAGCAAGATAAAGGCCTTGCATTAAGGGTGTCTGAGCAGAGATCTGGAAGGAGCCTAGACTCTAATGGCTTAGAGAAACCACTTTATTTTTTTATTTATTATTTTTTAGGAAGATTAGCCCTGAGCTAACATCTGCTGCCAATCCTCCTCTTTTTGCTGGGGAAGACTGGCCCTCAGCTAACACCTGTGCCCATCTTCCTCTACTTTATATGTGGGATGCCTACCACAGCATGGCTTGCCAAGCGATGCCATGTCTGCACCCGGGATCCAAACTGTGGAACCCCGGGTCACCGAAGCGGAACATGCAAGCTTAACTGCTGTGCCACCGGGCAGGCCCAAGAGAAGCCACTTTATTATCAACCGTGGACCTTCTTGCTATGTGACAGAATTAACCCTTATGTGATTAAGTCCCAATAAACAAGTTTCTGTCATAGGCAATCAAACATGAGCCCTAACTGAAAATGGATTCAATTTTAATGGTGTTGCTGTGGGAAAGATATGTCTTTAGGAACAAAAACCTGACTCCTTAGATGACTGACGTGACCCAATGGTGCATTCACTGATTATAAAGAAGGGCTCTGTTTGGCTGGGGTTCTGCCATTTCAAATCTGCCTCCCCAGGTGTTCAGGAATATTCGTAATCAAAAGAATGTTGGAATTCATTTATGATAATCCATAGTACACTATTCAGTTTTATAAAATGTTATTATTCTGTGAAATTGATCCTTAGGTTAATTTGGAGGGGAGAAAAACTTGCCAGGTCAAAGTTTGAATAAATTAGAGGATGAAAAGAAGCATATGTTCTCAAAAATCTGAAAATTAGTTGCAAAGTCACAGTTAATTTAATTACGTGGTCTTGCTGTCTTGGAATAATAATGCAGAATGAGAATTATAATAAAATTAGTCAAAGTACAACCCACTGAAAAATTTGAGGAAAAAACCTACATGGTTTGGTTGTCTAATTTAAATATAACTGTTTTAAAATCAAAGATACAATTTTAATGATAATGATATATCTACTTTATAAGACCACATTTCCATTTCTATTGTGCAATGTAATGAAACACATTTGTTATCTAACGTTATCTCATAGACTTTCAATAGAATATTTTCAAATACAGATTCTCAGATTAAATATGAAACAGTATGTAAATACAGAGTCCACTAGGAGATATTATATAAATGTAGTTGAGACAACCAGTAATGTATGAAGAGTCTTTATAATATATGTAGTCAGATCTGATATCTCACTTGAGTATGGCTATATAAAATGTTGAGATGCATGGTATGCACATAATTTAAAATGTTTGCTTATAGGACATCTCTGGTCATAAGGTCTAAAATCTGAGCCTGATTTAAGATAATTTAATATAAGATGGCTTTGAAGAGAAGATAAAACTTCCCATCCTACTCAAGTTCAGACCACCAACCTGCCTCTTAATTTCATTACACACACATACACACAAGATTCCATTTTCATAGTTTTAACAAACTCTATTTACAAATTAAAAGACCTTCAGCTATGATTCAGTACAATTTACTTCTAATAATTAATACGATAACCACAGAGCATCATCTAATTTAGGGTCCTCAGAACTGACAGTTAAATAAAACTAACGCTATTAAAGGCACTCTTCATAAAGTAAACCTCCTTACCCAGACAGAATCTCTTATTATAAATTTTGGATCTTATTTATCCTGGTAAAATCTGATTATATTTAATTCCATAGTTCAGGATGGTTTTTGCACACACATTGCAGTTTCTAAAAGATTTTCTAGTCTTTTTCTTTATTTCTTAGTGATACTGTGCAGTCTAGAAATCCTGGATCTAACAACAGTTCTTCAATGAAATATGTGTTTGAATAAGCATTTTCCACTACAAGATATTTTTTTTAAAAGGCAAGTCACTATTTCCCCCTTAGCAATAATAGGATATCTGGGGAAAAAATTTCTCTGATCAATATTTCTCATACATTCATCAGTTGCAGAACCTGGAGTTATAAACAGATATGAGTTCCAGGGCTAAAAAAGGCCATTCTCTCTATATCTTCTGTAAATAGACTCTATCAAAAAGCTTTGTAGGGGCTGGCCAGGTGGCACAACAGTAATGTTCGCACGTTCCACTTCTTGGCGGCCCAGGGTTCGCCGGTTCGAACCCCGGATGCGGACATGGCACGGCTTGGCAAAAGCCATGCTATCATAGGCGTCTCATGTATAAAAGTAGAGGAAGATGGGCATGGATGTTAGCTCAGGGCCAGTCTTCCTCAGCAAAAAGAGGAGGATTGGCAGCAGATGTTAGCTCAGGGCTAATCTTCCTCAAAGAAAAAAAAAAAGCTTTGTAAATACAAATTGTGTCAATAAAAATTATTTTTATTCTCATGTTTCAACAATTATTTGCATCTTGTATTCTTAGAAATAATTATTTCTTCTTAAGAGTATAACTTCTTAAAATCTGTTTTCAAAATGTAGCTAATTTGCACAGATATTAAAAAGTTGAAAACAATATTTTTAACCAAATGTACTCCCACGACTCAGAAATAATCTGTTCAAATTTTGATATAACTGTTTCTGTCTTCTCTATGCATAAACATGTGGCGCTTAAAATATAGTTTTATAGTATTTCATATCGTACTTATTCATTCCGTAATTATTCATATTGTTTTTAAATATAACAACAATGTCTCATAGTTGGAGTGCATCTTAACGGCCATGTGTTCATACATCCCTTTATAATGTCATTCAAAAATCTTTCTAGGGACTGGCCTCATGGTGGAGTGGTTAAGTTCATGTGCTTCTCCTTGGTGACCCAGGGTCTCGCTAGCCCAGATCTTGGACACTGCTCATCAAGCCATCCTGAGACAGCGTCCCACAGAGCATGACCAGAAGGATCTACAACTAGAATATACAACTATGTACTGGGTGGCTCCGGGGAGAAGAAGATTGGCAACAGATGTTAGCTCAGGTGCCACTCTTAAAAAAAAAGTCTTTCAAGCATCATTCCAATATCATAAGACCCCTTAAAAGTCTTCTGAGTGTCCCGTATCTTAAGAGGAAAGAGATTATTTTTTGCCATAAGATTTGACATTTCATTTCAGATATCTCTAATTTTATGTTAGACTTAATTCATGGCCATCCATCAGCCATAATTCTTTCCTCTAAAAATAACGAGAACAGAAAAATTCCTCAGAGTAGGAGAATCTCAGCTCCAAGCTAAACAGCTGTCATTTCTTCAATGAGTCCATATATGGGCATGTATTTATCTCTGCTTCTGGTTATTCTCCTGTGACACACATCAAGAGACTTCTAAAGAAGTTGTTATTCATATGGGCTCTCTACTTAAACAGCCTGGAATTGCATCCTGCCTCAGCAACTTACTAGCTTAAGCAGGTTATTTACTCTTTCTGTGACTCAGCTCCCAAATCTGTACAATGGAGATAATAATTGTACCAAATTTATAAAGTTGTTGTAAGGATTACATTAGTTAATACACACCAAGTGCTTGGTACAGTGGCTGGCACACAGTAATTGCTTAATACACGTTAGCCATGATTAAGTTATCTCATCTATTCACTTACTTTCATGGTTTCCACTACTACCTGTGTGTTGATGACTCTATTCATTGTCTAGAAGCCTAACAAGCTTCAGATATATATAGCCAGCTCTTGTAGATATGAGTTTTCACTTCCCATAGGCACTAAAACTTGGAATTATCTCTCACTCTTCCAACCCTGCTTGTCTGACACAAACTTGCCTGTCATGTTGGTAGAATCCTGGGAATAATATATGGCACTTTCTTCTTCCACAACACCTCCCACATTCAATTGTGTTGTGTCATGAATTGTGCCCCCCAGAGGATAACATTGAAATCCTAACTCCTAGTACTTGTAAATGTGACCTTATTTGGCATTAGTATCTTTGCAGATAAAATCAAATTAAGATGAAGTCATACTAGTTAACAGGAGACTTTAAATCCAATGATTGGCGGTCTTCAAGGAGAAAGATATCCAGAGATGCAGAAGACACACAGAGAGTGATGAAGACCATGTGAACAAGGAAGCAGAGATTGCAACAATGCAGCTATGATACAAGGAAAGTGAAGGATTGCCAGCAATCACCAGAAGTCAGGAAGAGTCAAGGAAGGATTTCCCCCAGAACTATTGGAGAGAGCATGGTCCTGCTGACACCTTGATTTTGGACTTCTTGCCTCCAGAAATGTGAGAGAATAAATTTATGTTTTATATCACCCAGTTCATGGTACTTTGTTACAGCAGCCCTAGGAAGCTAATACAAACTGATTCTTCAATTTTGCTTTCTTTCCTATTTCTTGAATCCATACCTTCATTTCTATCTCCAGTATTGACTCAAATTTGCCTTCATGTTTTCTCTCCAAATAATACCTCTGCTTCTAGTCTTTCTTAAGAGTCACAGAAATGCTAAAACAAGGATAAGCAGAAACTCATAGATAAGAGGTAAAGGAATACTAAGCTCTATCATGAAGAATGAAAGATAAGGCTATGAGCACAGGACACACTTAATGAGAAATCTGAGTTCTGGTGTGGCATATATAACCACCCTATAGCATTGTAATGGATGATAGGAAGTTGTTAGTCTATAAAGGTGTTATTTTTCAAACTTGAAGAAATGTTGGTGGGGTTACTGTTTATTTCTCTCAAATTGTGGATTGATGGAGCCAGGCTTATTGGCTTTAAATATCATCCACGTGCTGATGTGTATCTCCATGCTGATCTCTTTTCCAAATGCTTACTTGAGATTTCCATTTGGATTTCCAATAAACTATCAAATCTAACATAGGCAATATAAATTTCATGTTTTTACTAAGCCTGCTCTTCTCTAGATATTTTCTATCTAATGGAATAATATCTATATTCATCAAGTATTTAGACCAAAATCTGCAGTGTCGTCCTTGCTTCCTCTCTCACATCCCATCTTTTGAAATTCAATCCATCTTCTCTGCATTATTTTCAGAATATATCCAGAATGCAATGACTCTCAAAACCTCGTTGGCTGTCATCCTAATCTGTGATCCTGTCATCTCTCTGTTAGACTACTGCAAGTGTACGCTAATGGTGTCTCTACTCCTATTATGGTCTCACATTAGGTATTTATTCTCCATAAGCAGCCAGATGATTCTTCAAAAATATAAATCAGATAACACCACTGTGCACTCAAACCTTCTAACGGATTCTGTTACCCTTAAAATATAATCCAAGTCTCTAACTTGCCTTACACTGCCCCAGCTGACTTCGTGTGCGCTGCTAGTGCTACTTGATTCCCTCTCACTCTCTCTGAGCATCACTGCTTCAGCTGCCCAGGTAACCATGCTTTTCTCTGAAGAAATCAAGCATGTTTCTCTTCAGAATATTGGCACTTGCAGTTTCCTTTGCCTGAAATACTTGTCCTGAAAATATTTGCATGATTTGCTCTTTTCTTTTTTTCAAACGTCACCTTACAAGAAAGATTCAACTGACCATTTGTTTAAAAAAAATTGTTACACAACTTCAAGATTTACTATGGAGCTACAGTAATCAAGACAGTGTGGTATTGGCAAAAGAACAGACAGATAGATCAATGGAACAGAATAGAGAGCCCAGAAATAGACCCTCACGAATAGAGTTAACGGATCTTTTACAAAGGAGCAAAGATTCCTCTCTCTCTCTCTAAATATACGATAGCATTTTCAACAATGGTACTAGAGCAACTGGACATCTGCATGTAAAAAAGTGAATCTAAATATAGACCTTACACTCTTTACAAAAATTAACTCAAATGGATCATAGGACTAAAAATAAAATACAAAACTATAAAAGTCTTAGAAGATAGGAGAAAACTCTAGATGACCTAGGGTGTGGTGATAACTCTAGATGCAACACCAAAAGCATGATCTATGAAAAAATAATTGACGAGCTGGATGTCATTAAAATAAAAAATTTCTGCTCTGTATAAGACACTGCCAAGAGAATTAGAAGACAAGCCACTGACCGGGAGAAAATTTTTTTAAGAGACATATCTGATAAAAGCCTGTTATCCAAAATATACAGAAGACCCTTAAAACTGAACAATAAGAAAAGGAACAACCTAGTAAAAAAAGTAAGCAAGGGATTTCGTCAAGCACCTCACCAGGGAAGATATACAGATGGGAAATAAGCATATGAAAAGGTGTTCAGCATCATGTGTCATTAGGGAATTGCAAATTAAAACAACAATAGGGTACCACCAAATGCCTATTAGAATGGCAAAAACCCCAAACACTGATAATACCAAATGTTGGCGATCATGTGGCATATAGGAACTCTCATTTATTGCTGGTGGGAATGAAAAATGGTACAACCACTTAGAAAGATGTTTTGGCAGTTCTTTACAAACTAAGTATACTTACGTTACAAACTAAACATTGCAAACTAAAAATACAATCCAACAATCATGCTCCTTGGTATTTATCTGAAAGAGTTGAAAACTTAAGTCCACACAAAAAACTGCACCTGTGTGTTCATAGCAGTTTTATTCATAACTGCCAAAACTCAGAAGCAACCAAGATGTCTTTCAGCAGGTGAGTAGATAATAAATAAACTGTGGTCCATCCAGACAATGGAATGTTATTCAGTGCTAAAAACCAATGAGCTATTAAGCCATGAAAAGACATGGAGGAAAATTAAGTGTATATTATCAAGTCAAAGAAGCCAATCTGAAAAGACTATGTGCTTCATGATTCTAACTATATGACATTCTGGAAAAGTGGCAGTTATGGAGACAGTAAAAAATTCAGTGGTTTCCAGGGGCTGAGGGTGACAGAATAATGAATAGGTTGAGCACAGAGCATTTCTGGGGAAATGAAACTATTTTGTATGATACTGCAATTGTGGATACATGTCATTAGACATTTGTCACAATTCCTAGAATGTATAACACCAAGAGGGAACCCTAATGTCAACTATGGACTCTGGGTAATAATGATGTGTCTATGTAGATTGATCAATTGTAACAAAGGTACCTCTCTAGTAGGGGAGGTTGTATGGGCAGGGGGTTACATGCTAATACCATATTTCCTGCTCAATTGTGCTGTGAACCTAAAATTGCTCTAAAAATAAAATTTTTTAAAAAAACAGAAGATTACCAGAGCTTATATCTTGACCAGGGATTTTTCGTAAGAAAAGAGTGACCACCTGAAGATCATGCTGTAAAATATGAGACTTCAGAAGTGCAAAGTACCTGGAAATTTTCAGTGGTCACCGATAGTCTCAAGTCAAAGTCTGGAAAATACAAACAAATCCTCCTTTAAAACGTCTGGAAAATACAAACAAATCCTCCTTTAAAAAATTCTCTCTCGAACTCTTGTTGTAACAATCAACAATGTTTAATATATAATCATAATTCATTTGTTTCTTATCTGTCTTCTCTGATAAATTATGAGTGAGCCACATGAGATCTGGGACTTGGTCCGTGTTATTTGCTGCTATGGATCCTTTGCACCTAACATACTGCCCAGCGCTAAAGTCATATTCAAACTACCTGTGGAATGAAAGGAGTGGCAGGAAATGGAGTTGAACTCTTGTTATATCATTAATGTTTTACTTGTTTAAAAAACATTTGGAGCAATTATCCCAAATATAAAAGAAGCTAAATTTGGGTGGGAAATACATATATCTCCATTAGATCATTTTTTATACTTTTCTGTATGTTGGAAATATTTCCTAACTGAAGAAAGTTAAAATCTCTGTTAGTACCTAGAGTAGGTTTAGAATTCAGTAAAATATTGGGAGAGAAAATATCAAAAATGTAGAAAAAAAATGGTTTATATAATTAAATTTTCTAGTTTGTCTGTGAACCCAGATCATTTTTTGAAATGCCCATCTTCAATTCTGACTGTGGCTCCTTAGTGTTTGCATATAAAAGTCCTATCAGGCCTCTGCTTCTCAACGAAAATAGTTTCTATTCTGTTAGCTGCATGTCATCTTACTCTTTAGGAATCACACCAGGTGGCATGAAATATTTTCATTGTATGTCTAGGATTTTCATAGATAAATATTTCTTCATCTTCAGACAAACTGTGTTTCATTCTCATTAAGTGACATAACTATGAACTTATCTTTTGTCAAATGCTGGTAACTTGGGGTTGTGGTTATTGTACCTCAGTTTAATTTTGAATGTAGCCCTAGGCAGAGGCCAGATCCAGTGGTGTCTCCTAGGGAACTCAGCTGGGTTTCTTCCAGTTCTTCAAGAAGAATTGCCTGCCTGACAGAAAACACCAACCTAATCGGTACCCTTGCTGTTCGTGTCTAGGGAAAAGCTGCGAACTGAATACACATCAACTCATCCTTGAGAATAAACAGAAAACATTAACAAGATGATCTGTATCTCTAAGGAAACGTGAAACAAATCAATGTAGTTTCAAAACTGAAAGAGTCTAAATGTAGTTTTGGAATGGCTTTAAATTTTTAGAATTTTTCATTAAGAGCAATTTAAAGTTTCCAGTTGAGAAAATTGAGGGGCTTAAAATGAATTGTCATATTCAATTTTAGCTACAGTTACGTTTCTTTTAGAAATAGGTAGTATTAAGCAACTTATTGATTAATACCAACTATTTTTTTTTTAGTACTTAACAGATATTTTAATGGAATAAATAACCTGATTATTTGTGGTTTATTATAGAATTCATTTAAGCCATTTCTGGATATTAATTCAGCACAGACTGTATCTTCCCATCCTTTTATTTTTCTCTTCTGAGGATACAAAGGACATGGCTCCAAGTTAACACGTTCACCCTTACCTTGATATCTGCAGGTATATTTCAAAACTCCTCTATATTTCGACCATTTAGCATGGCAATGTACCCTTAGAAGTCCCAAGTAGTTATTAAGGAATGAAGTATTTTTTGTGAATAATGAAAGTTCTAAAACATTTAAATGAAATCTTATGTTAGTGTTTCTGCTAATCCTTTCAGATGATTCCTGAAAATATGAGTTTAGGGAATGCTGAAGAATTCATCTCTATTCACAGAGACATATGCCCTACATTAAATTATTAAAGGCACTCAGGAGACGAGTAATTTTAAAAAAGCCAACAGTTTACCGAAACATTTATTCCCAGGGGTCTTTGTTCCTAATACAACATTATACCTCTAGTTAATGAAAACAACATGAAGAACTATAAAACTGATCCAACTCTAAAAAGGTTAGATCCATTCTACTTGTTGTTTGCTGTAAGTACTTTTAAGCATGGTTCTGGGAATTGTCATGGAGTACCTTGAATCACGAACACTGTGCCAAGTGATTGCAACAGAAGATGTTTTGAACCCTGGAGGAGACTAAATTAAGTCTTGGAATTGCTCTGGGATTTAGATCACCATGTTTTCATAAGGCAAAATTGGACAGCATCATCATCAAAGCACCGTCATCACTGTTATCAATTTATAGGATGATCTTATCATAGGCACTGGGCTAACACTTTGTGTACATTGCTTCACTTAATGCATGCCGCACTTCTGCAAGGCAGCTGTCCTCAACACGTCCATTTAACATATGAGGAATCCGGGACTCAGAGAGGGTAATACACTGGCTCAGGGATATACCGTTAGAAATGGAGAACCTAAAACTAAGCCCGGGCTGTTTAACTCGAAAGCTTCCCAAAACCATGATGTGATCTTATCCCTCAGAACCAATATTTCAGGTTAACCAGAAACCTTCAATCATTTCTCTGTTTGTACTGACACCCCTTGGTGCGCTGCTATAACCATATTGACTATTTTTAAAATGCCAAGTGCCTTGAAAAATAGACATATATATTTTTACACATAAAATTTATTAGGTAGAAAATCTAAATCTTTGGATAAGCAAAACTAAAAAAAGGAATAATTACCTGAGAAAAACATCAAGAGATAACTTGCACTACCATTTTTGTTTATTTTCTTCCATTGTTTTGTTATAGAAATTATATTTATATACATAGATACGTTATGAATATACCGCAAGAATAGTTGATTTTTATTTACAAAAATTTTATGAATATTTCTGTGTGAATAAATATAAATATACCATCATTTTAATAACTGAACAGTATTCCTTGACATGGATATAGAATAGTTATTTACCCAGTCTCCAATTCCTAGATGTATAGACTTATATAGATATTTCCAATTTATTTACTCTCTCTTTCTTTTTCTCTTTCTCTTCCTTTTCCTCTTTCTGTCTCTCTCTATATGAGCTATATATTTTTGTCATATATGAATTATATATATATATAATATATATATGTGTGTCAACCTTCCTGTCCCCCAAATTTCAGAGAACACCTGTTAAACTCTACAAGAACTGCTTCTAAAGCTTCGCTTTGCCTGAGGTGATAAAGGAAAAATTACTATCCTTCCTGTATATGTGTGCGTGTGTTCAATTCAAAAAACACTGACAATTCTCCCCAAGATAGCCCGGCTCTCCAAGTTCCTCAACTCCCTGACATGGTCTGAAGGCGAGTACTGAGTAATGCAGACAGTCACCTCCACAGTAGTTTGGCACTGGCCGCAGAGATGACTTTGCATCTTATTCTAAGCACAGTACTTGGGAATTACCATATTGTTTTCAATTTGGAGGCTCTACTGAAACACTAGAAAGGAAAGGGACAAATTGGGCACTTTGGCACAGAGTTCAGATACAGTGGCATCTAATTATGTTCTTTATCTCTGAAGTAGACTCAAAATGTCTAAGAAATAAAACTTACAACCCAAAAACTTTGTTCTTGATCTTTCTCACTGTGCCATCCAGGGTACTTTGGTTGCAAGTAATAAAGAAAGACCCTAACTAACTAAAAAAATTGAATTTTCTGGAAGGATAAGATTGCATACAAGGTTGACAACAACAACTGAAAATGAAAATAAAAAGCTAAGAACTGGGCTTGAAACAGGAATGAAGATGATCATATAGAATACTGGCCAGCTAAGAGCCACCATTGAAATGCCTGAAATTCAACTGGAGATTGATGTTTAGAGAAAGCATCTGATGTCAGGAGCTTTCCTTTGACTTCTACAGTGAGAGAGAACAACGCCCTGCTTTACCTGCCCACTACCTGCAGGACACACGGTGTGGGAGAGACGACGTCCAGAAGGAAATCAAGCGCTGCTCTGAGTGGGTCACGGAAGCTTGGAGGCCAGAACCAACAAAGATCAGCTACATGCACAGAAACACTTCTTTTCTGGCAGCTCAAAACTGGAAAATATTGATATATTCAAACATTCCAAGGAATCAGTACTCGAAAAACTCTCTTAAATGGTGGAATTTTTTTTATTTTATTCAGCCTATCTAATCAATTTACAGCAACTTTACTCACATGTAACGTAGATGAAATGTTTCTACATCAAAAGTAACTTAGAAAGGAAAATCTATAATGGAAAGCATATCCTTTGATTCTACAGCCAAATTGAACTTAAAACATTAAAACTAATTTAATAAAAAATAGGGCAGAACTTTCTACACTGAAAAATAAACAACCTTAAATGTAGAGTGTCAGGAATTCTAGTACAGAATCCTGGTGCTGAGTGTTACTTCATATCAGCCAGTGAAATACCATTTTAAACATCATGAATTTGTATCATGATTACAAATGAAAAAACCAACCTTTACATTTTTTTCTATATTATATATCAATCAGAACGTCTCCTGAAGATGAATTAATTTTAACCAAAATTGAGTAAAATGATACAAATTATTTTGGGGAAATACTTACTGTCTTGACATTAGGAGATAGGAAGCGAGAGTCCTAGCTCACTATGGAATATTACTATAGGGACTTTACATAACAGAAGCACAAACACTGAAGCACGGCATCCTCCAAATTGTCAGTGACCAGAGAAGAATTACCGTTCCCTTCATCACTTCACTGTTATATTACCTTAGGGTTCTGACGGACCCTAAGGTAATATGACAGAAAATTTAAAGCCAAGTTATTGTAGATGGAATGTGTCAGATGGCTGTTTGTCCAATGATACTGGAAAAAGTGTTTTCTCAATGAATTAGTATGCTAATGCCACACTCACGCATCCAGAGTCCATCCTGGGACTTTGCTGGATATGACCCTATTATCTAGAATGGACCAGGAGGGAATGGCCTTGAAACTAAGTGGCAGGGTACATGGAGACTTCTTCTGAGAAAGTTGTGTCTCCAGGTTCTATATCTGTTATCAGAAGAGCAATGACAAGTGTGAGATTAGCAATGAACTAAGACATGGTGGTGAGATATGTCAAGAAGTAGGCAAGGTGTCACTACGATGTACACAGTGGCAGATGGCCCATGTGATTAATTAACTGGCACCATAATTTTTTATCATTTACCTAGTTAAGGGGCAAGATTTTAGCTGTACTCTAGGAAAATAGAATTATGAAAAATGTAAAAAGAAAAAAATAAAAGAATGTGGGCACAGATAGGAAATCTGAGGATGGTATCATATAGACAACACTGGACTTTGGGAAAAAGAGAGATGATTGCCTCTTTATTTTTTTTTGACAGGGCAGCCGTCTCCACATGTGATTTGTTTTTTAAGATTTTATTTTTCCTTCTTCTCCCCAATGCCCCCCAGTACACAGTTGTATATTTAGTTGTGGGTCCTTCTAGTCGTGCTATGTGGGACTCTGCCTCAGCATGGCTTGATAAGCAGTGCTAGGTCTGTTGCCAGGATCCGAACCCACAAAACCCTGGGCCACCCATGCAGATCATGCCAACTTAACCACTCAGGCACAGGGCCCATCCCAACTGGGTTCTTTAAACTGGGATTGAGAAACAAGGATTAAGCCAAACCAGTGTCAACTAACATGAAGATGACAGTGCTGAGCCCCAGAATTGGGGAATGGAGCTCAATCCCACTATGCTATAGTTAAAAACCTGCTGACAACTTGAATGAATTTTCTTCTTCCTTAAGTCTCCATAGCTCAAGGAATTTCTCCAGCTCTAACAATCTGTCACTTAGAATTCTCATACGATTCCTTCTCAAATTATATCCTTTGACATACACCCAGATATTTCTTCCTTGTTTGTCCTTTTAGATTGCTGACGTCCTTGGCTTTACCAGTCAGCAATTTAGTTGAATGGTCTTCTAATTGTTGTGTATGTGGCTGGTTCACTGAAGGGCAGCAAATGATGGGGTTCACCCAGATATCAGGCATCAACAAGCAGCAGTGGTCTCTAAGAGACAGTCACGCTAAAGAAACTTGTCACTCTAGCAATTGCAGAAGCCTTAATCCTCTATGGTAGCATTCCCAAAGAGTGATCTGTGTCTAATTATGAGTGGGTATTTTTAAAGCTTTGCATGATTCCATTGTGCAGCCAGAAATGAGAACTAATGTTATAGAAGTCGGGGTGTTAAACGTATGTGTAAAAAAAAAATGGTGGACGTCGCCTGGTGGTTGAGTTTGGTGCTCTCCACTTCGGCAGCTCGGGTTCTGTTTCCAGGCATGGACCTACACCATTGGTCAACAGCCATGCTGTGGTGGCCACCCACATACAAAATAGAGGGAGATTGGCACAGATGGTAGTTTAGGGCAAATCTTCCTCAGGAAAAAAGAAAAAGAACAATTTGTGAAAGTTTGGGGGTCCTCGAAGACCTTTTCAATGAGTCTCTGTGATCAAAACTATTGAAATAGTAATTGTATGAGGTCATTTGCCATTTTCACTTTTATTCTCTCATGACTATACAATATGTTTTTTCAATGGCTGCATGATATGTGATATCAACAGATTGAAAGCAGAAGCAGAAAGATGAATGCAGCTGTCTTCAATTAAGCCAGACATTAACAATGCCTGTAAAAATATAAATAATACACACCACTCACCAATTTTTTTAAATAGAGCTATTTTAAAAATGTGTTATTTCTGTTATCTGGGGGCTTATTATTATTTTTAAATGAACTGATAAATCTTGTTTCAATTTTAGTTTCTAATTAGTAAATATTGATAGATTTAATCCAAATAAACAATAACTCTTAGGGGTTATCAATAATTTTTAGGAGTCAAAAGGGATTCTGAGACCAAAAATGTTGAGAATTGCAACCGATGCCTCCAGAAGTTTTGAGACACTCAAAAGCCTCTAGAGAAGTGGAAACTTTCTACAGGTCTGTTCAAAGAGGTTTGCTAGGCATAGGTGATATTTGTCAGTGCTACACATAGCTGAGCACTTTACATTTAACGAGATGCGTATTCAGATCCAACACATATGCTGAACACTATCTACTTGTTCATATCTCTATACCTTTGCAAGACTGTTTGGGACATTGCATGTGAACCCGAGCTTCCACCCAGGAGGGACTGACTGTTGTTGCTTCATCTCTGTGTTAAGATGAATACTTCATGCTCTCTGGCCTTGTGACATGAGGCCATAAAACATCCAATTAACCGCTCTTGCTTTATTCTCATGTTGACTGTGAAATCATATAATTATAATTGAACTTGCCTGTAGGGAAGGAATGTGCTGATCAGTAAATAGAAGTATTCCGTCCCCTTGATAGCTATATGTTTTATTTAATAATAATTAGATCTTACTTGGTTGTCTTGTAAATTAGACTCTTTTGAGTGTGGTTAGCCTGCCTTAAGCCCCTGGGGACTGACTGATTCAGGGTGCACAAACAGTCACATTTCAGAGCCTAGAAAGCTGAGTGCCGTGCCCTAGAAATGAGATTCCTGTCAAGCAAGGCCCTTGTCAGAAAACCGCTCTTGCCTTTTCTCTTAAATATGTCTTTTTTGAAATTTGCAGTAACGAGCTAAAGTCCATTTTCCTGGGCTTTGGGCCCGTAAGAGACTCTAAAGGCCCAAGTGCCTTTCTAATCACCTACATCAACCTGCACCCACGGTACACACTCAGTGTTGAAAGATTTGTTCAGTATATAGATTTTAACCAAGATTTTTATGTGTGTTAACTATTATGGGGAACTATACCACCATTTTACTTCATAGGAAAAATAAAATGCAGCTGAGGAGTGAATTGCCCATTGATCTCCATAAAAACACTTTTAGTGTATTTGAGCATCAAATGCTCTTAGAAGCTTATTGAACTTTTGAGCTATAACTTTAGCTTTTATGCTAACTCTTTACAGCCATGGTTCCAACCAGAGAGATGAATGTTTTAAATTAGGTGTCCAAGAAAACCATTAACCTTTTCAGGTAAACTGTGTTCTTTCCTTCACTACCGTGAGTTATATAACTAAAAATAATGCCGGGTACACAGACAAAGGATGTTACTTGTGACCCACCATAAAGAGGGCATGCATAGAGTTGTGTTTTCTGGAATGATGGATTTGTGCTGATGATATCGTACTCTTCACAGAGTTGCCCTTAGCATGCGCCTCTGTGGTTCAGTGCGTTCCATTGAGAAGGCTGCGGCTCCTGTCAGCCTGTGTTAACAAAATAAAAAAAGAAGCCCTGAGGCTCATATCATCACCATTCCTTCATGCAACCAGCTGGTACATGAAGTTTGCTTGCCTGCTTGGCAGTCGCCATCATTTTACAATAAATCTTCCTCTCCAAAGCATTCATTTTGTCTATCTTACACCTAGACTGTCAATGGACCGGACACTAGTGTGTTCAGGCAGAATTGTCATGCTTCCCTAAGGATAACTCCATCCTCCACATAGCCCCCCCACCCTTAGTCTCTTGGAAGCAAGGGAGCACATATTTAAAACAATTAAGCATAGGTCAAGTATATATTCTGTAACTGCAGAACAGTTCATTCACTGCATACCAAAAAATTCTAATATCTATTGTTCACTCAGGAACAAAATAATTAGCCCAGAGAATTCTGGCCTGAGACCATCTGAATATAAATGGGCTGGTAGAGAAGAATTTTCCATCTATATGAAAATAAAATAACAGTGAAATCATTTTTTCCCCCTCACACACTTTCCTTTAGTTTTCACCCATAGGAAATGTTAAGAATTTATCAGGCAGAAAATTGTGAAAGAGACGTGTCTCATCAGTATTAAGAATTTCATGGCTTTGCAGCTTTTCCACAACTAGGGCTAACATACTGAAGGGGGAAAAAGCCCTTCAGACTTCTCAGAGGGAACAAGGGAAGACTACACTGCTTACAAAACCTGGAGAGAATTCAAGTCAAATAAAACTAACTATAAAAAGATAAGGATAAGAACACCTCTCTCGGCGTGACCCAGATCCCATGAACTCAGAAACCCTTCTTTCCTTCTATACGCCCCGCTTCAGGCAGTTTGCCCAACGGCATGCAGTAGCTATTGAAGTCAAAAGCAGTTTTTGGCCCTGATCTTCACTGTGCCATCTCATTGCAGTAGGACTTTAGTTATCAGAGTGTTGTTCAAACGATTCTACATTTTAGCTTTACCTGCATCAGGAATCATACACATATATGAGATGCACCTAAAGATATTCATATATGAACGTTAAAATATTTATAAAGTTTGCTATTAGAAAATATATGAATCTCAATGTGATTATTCAAGTGGAAGGTGGTTAAAAATAATTAAATAATATATAAAAATAAAAATGTATCGCCCCTTTCTGGAATAAAATAAAAACAAAGTAAAATTTGCCTTTCAAATATAGGCATTTTAATCATAAATACCAGCTTGTTCTTTCACTAGATCCTATATTAAGTGCACAAATAGCAGCTAATAAGAAAACTGATTTGCTTTCGAATTGTCATCATAAGAATGTAATAAATTATTCAAACTAAAAGACTTTTTGATACTCAAAAATATTAGTCAAACAAATATTTATTTAGCATTTACTATGTGCCAGGTAATAGGCTGTATGAAGAGAATACAACAGAATTAGTCGTAGCCTTCAAAACTTACTGTCACCAATTACAATATAGTATAAACTATTAGAAAACAAAAGAGAAAAGACATTTGGATAAGACAAAGAATTCTTTCTTCTGGATAACAAACATCATAAAATATTGCATGGAACATTTACCCCTATGTAAATATGGGTCACATGATAATTCTCTAATTACGGAGAGTCATTTTTGGAGCATTGATTTTATTCAAGTAATGGATCTCCTGGGAGTCTTGCATTTCAGCATCAAGATCACGACTTCTTGGCTTCTTTGATTTACACAGGCCCAGGTGTCTGTCATGACAATGTCTTTCTTTACCCTTTATACCAAATGAATTCATTCTCTTTGATTCTCATAAAGCAGGAGAATATTCCATGATGCTCATAGGCTGTTATAATGCTGTAATCCCAATTCAACTCAAGAACAGATCCAGCTATTCCACTGCTGGGTGTTTATCCAAAGAATATGAAAACACGAATGTATAAAGATCTATGCACTCCTATGTTGATCACAGCAATATTCACAATAGCCAAGACTTGGAATCCACCTAGGTGCCCATCCAGGGAGGAATGGATAAAGAAGATGTGGTGTATATACACAATGGAATACTACCCAGCCATATAAAAGGATGAAATCTGGCCATTAGTAACAACATGGATGGACCTTGAGGGTATTATGCTAAGAGAAATAAGTCAGAGCAAGAAAGTCAAATACCATATGATCTCACTCATAAAAAAACGATAAAAACAACAGCAAACAATCACATAGAGACAGAGATTAGAGGGGGGGTTATCAAAAGGGAGAAAGGGAGGGAGGAGGGTGAAAGGAGTGATTAGGCACATGTGTATGGTGATGGATTGTAACTAGTCTTTGGGTGGTGAACGTGATGTAATCTACACAGGAATCAAAATATAATGATGTACACCTGAAATTTATGTAATGTTATGAACTAATGTTACTGCAATAAGAAAAAGAAAAAGACCATTGCTAAGGAACTGAACTATCGCATGTCCTGTCTCAGAACGAGTCCTAGGAATTCCAATAGGCGGAGGAGATAAAACAAACTCCTTAACCCTGAGTTTATTTACAGATGTATTAATGATGGCAGGAAACTAGGGTAAGGGGAGAAATGATTTAATTTTCTCAAACACCCATGCCTTGATTTACATAATTTATACAAAACATCTACCCCCTCCAATCTTTGTTCTCTGATTGGTTGAGCCCTTATTCTGACCTCCTACTTCTGTTGGTTTTCCTTCTAAAAAACTCCTTAGTGACTCCTTTTCTTAATGTCCAAATTTGTCTTGTTTATCTACTTTAAATTATTGTGTCAATAGTAGGGGCAGTGTTTTGGGATCCTACGTTACCTTGTTTGTTTCATGGCCATTACTTCCCTGATAATAATCCTAATTTTGAATGGATTTCATCTGAATATGCGTAAACCATGGTCTGCTTCTGCGTTGACTGTTATGTGATATATCAGATGCTTATTTTCCATTCTATCGTATAGAAAGAAGTTGGTTTTACACTGACTTGTCCAGTTTTCCGCAGTCCTTATATTTTTGGTATAAACCTCTTCCTATATTTTAGAGTGAAATTCACACCCCTTATTTTACTCCTTCTCATTTTAAACATCTATGATTTTTAAATTAGACACTTTGACAACAAAATAGATGATTTTCAAAAAGCAAAATGACTATGAATAAACAATATATAATATTCAGCTTTATTAAACTACTAATTTGCTTGATTGTTTATTGTCAGCTTAGCATGGTTAGAGACTTTGATGGACCAAGTTTGAAAATTTGATGACAAAGATGGCTATGGAAGAGGTACGCAGATGAAGCCCTATGAATGCACGGAGAGTGTGAGACTATTCGGTGCCGTGTAAATGCCTCCAAGCATACTAAGCCCTACTGGTCAAGATATTTTGTGTAGAGAGACTCTAAATGTTCATTACCTTCAGGCCTCCAGAGACTCCCTCAGTTTAGTTCCTATGTAATTGCTGCTTATATGATTCGTTTGGGGGTTTTTTTTGGGATAAAATTTAATTAAATATATGAAACTAAAAACCAAATTAAAGATAAATGTATAAATCAATGAATTTCCACAAAGTGAACACATCTTTGTAGTTACCACTCGTATCAACAAACAGAATATTAGCAGCATCCCAGAACCCACTCTGGCCCCTTCTAGCAATATCCCCGTTCAAGGGTGACCAATATTTTGAGTACAGATCATATCACTCGTTTTTGAAATGTATATGACTATAATGGTTCAGTATATATTTCTATGTGTCAAGCTTCCATCAATCTACATTATAAGATTTATCTATGTTTGCTGTGTACAACTGTAGTTTAAAATTCTCACCACTGTATAATATTCCATTTTATTAATATACTATAATTGCTTTATCCATTCTTCTGGAGATAGAATTATGGAGTGTCCTGATTATTACAGATAATGTTCCTATAAACATTCATGTACTTGTCTTTTGGTGAATATAGTACTCCTTTTTTTGTTGAGCATATACCTAGGAGAATTTCTGGCTCAGAGGATATACATTAGCAGTTCTGAAAAATAGTTTAAAAAGTGGTTGTATCAATTTATACTTGACATTGCTTGACTCCAAAAGTGAGCGCCTCCTGAAATTTTATACCCTAGGCGCTTCACCTGCCACAGCTTAGTCCTGGTCTTGCATTTTCCTCGTGAATAATGAAGTTTCTTGATGAATAATGCATTTATTGGTTATTTGGATATCCTCTTTTGTGAGGTGCATGTTTAACTCCTCCATATTTATTTTTTTTGAGGAAGATTAGCCCTGAGCTAACATCCACCACCAATCCTCCTCTTTTTTGCTGAGGAAAGTCAGTCCTGAGCTAACATTCATGCCTATCCTCCTCTATTTTATATGTGAGACGCCTGCCACAGTATGGCTTGATAAGCTGTGCATATGTACATGCCAGGGATCCGAACTGGCGAATCCCAGGCCAGCAAAACAGAACATGCGAATTTAACCACTGTACCACCAGGCTGGCCCCTCCTCCACATTGTTAAATTCAATTGTCTATCTTTTCCTTATTGAAATTTATAAATTCTTTATAAATTCTGCATGTGTTTTTTGTCAGACATATATACAATGAATATATTCTCCCACAATTAACTTACCCTTTACTTCCTTAATGATGACTTTTGATGAGTAGCATAGTTCTTAATTTAAATGCAGTCTAATTGATCATTTTCTTCCTCTGTGGCTACTGTCCAGTGTGAGATATATTTGCCAACTCCAAGGTGTGGCAGATATCATCCTATATTTTTTACTAAGAGTTTTCTGTTTTACTCTTCTAATTTACATCCACAATCCATCTGCATATAATTCTTGTGTACATTTTGAAGGAGAGGTCAATATAAATCTTTTTTCTGTGTGGATAGTCAACTGACCCAGTACCATTTCTTGAAAATACCTTCCTTTCTCACTACTGTTCAGATTCACCTTTATTATTAAATAAATAAATATCTTTTATAATTAAATAACCATTTGCACATGTGTACTAGAATCTCCATGCTTTTCCACGGATCAATTTTTAAATTCCTTTATCAGTATCATACTGACCCAAATAACAGAGCTTTAGGTCTTCATGTCTAGAATATGATTCCTCTAGCTTTCTTCTTTTTCCTATTTAAAATTCCCTTGGCTATTCTTGATTGATTTTGCATTTTTCATTTACATATGACTTTTAGAATTTGTCAGTCAATGCCTCCCACCCGTTTCCATCCAAAAAAAAAAAAAGAGAGAGATTTTAAGGTAGTATATCGAAAGTACTTCCTTATTACACTCAGGAGCAATGTTGGAGTGGCTTTATACTAAGATATATGTCTTGTCATTTAGGCTACTATAATTTTAAAAAGAGAAAGCTCTTTCTATCGACAAATAAGCCTGGTAAGATTTTTGAAACTTACTAAAAAGCAATCTAGACTAGCTGCTCTATAGATATTTATCACTTCCTTTCATTATATATACAAGGTCAGTAGAGGAAAATGACATTTATGGAGTATTGCCTGAAGAATATGCAGAACACCTGTGCCTTGAGTAAACTGACAGCATCCAGGCTTCTTCTCGTACGCCATGCCCCCTTGATTGTCAGCGGCTCCCAGGGGCTACACGTGAACCCAGGCAAAAGGATTTAACAATCTGTTAGGAGTTGTACCATCAGCAAGGGAGATGCTACCAGTGAGGGATATGGATGGCATGTATTTTCCATCCTCCACCTGGATTCCATCATCTTCCTCTGCATTAAACCTGATGTTTGAAGCTTCTTGACTAAACTGTTTTGTTTTGGCTCCTTCATGGAATTTATTTTTCTGAATTTTAAAGTAGTGTTATGATATTGGCCCACTTTAAAAGAAATGTCTCTAAAAATTATTGTTGTACATATTTCTGCTCGTTATAAGTATGTTGTTGAAATGTTATTAACTGAATTATAGTGTTCTTTTTGTGAGGACAAATAGGGAAAATAATACTTCCAGGTTTCTATCTGAAAGAATTCAGCTTCTGACCAGTCTTGTTTTTATCTTATGGAGACTATGAATCATGTAACTAATTATGTCCTCTTCTTTAAGTTGGGGTTAAAATATTAGAAAGAAATGTATGAATTATCTATAGTACATAGTTTTTTGCTGAATCAATTTGTGTCTTAATTTTATTTCTGTCTTTATCTTATTTTTCTCATTTCTTTTTGGTCCCATTTTTCTCTCCACTTACTTTCTTTCATTTTATTTATTTTTATTGTATCATTGTGACTTTTGTCATACTATTGCCATTTTTTGTTTTCTTTTTTCTGGCAAATGATTAAGAACAAATGAATGAATGAGTCAGTGAATCGAAGATAAGTAGAGAGACTCAGGGAAACACTGCATGAGAGAGGAAGTTGAAGTGAGTTAAAAGGGATTTGAGGGCAAACACATTAAATAGCCTTTGACTGTGGAATCAACAGAGTTATGAGTTGAAAATAATTTAAATAGAAGGAGAACATTAAGAGGGGAAGAATTAAGAAGGTGGGAAAGGTGTGTTAGAGGTGATTCTTTGTACCAGCCACTCAGGGCAACAAATGACAGCTAGGTTATTTTCCAAAGCAAATCTTGAGACAGAGGTGTCAGATAGGATAGTGAGCTTTGTAGGTTAGTGAAAGCAGTTTTATATATTCTGAGGCCATTTTTAAGTTGGCTTTTCATGTATTCTTGCAGCCCAAAGGTTTAAATTCAGCCTAAGTCCTAAGGTAAAGTTTCCTTACAGAAGATCAAATTACTCGCCAACACCCAGGAATGGAAGAGATGGTGAACTGAGCAGTCTCACATGCTCCTTGCATTGGTTCTGCTAATGCAGACAGACAAAGCGTTAACTAACATAGACAGTGGGCACTGACAGCCATAAAAATTCTTAACCAAATTCTGCAATGACAGTAATTAAGAATTGAAGGCATTCTGCCAGATGCCAGGAAGAATCACACACACACACACCCCCCACACACACTCAGCTGAGACAATATTGAAATGGTTGTACTGAAAGCAAAGTCTGCCTTATGATTTAGGACAGAGAATAATGAGGTTGGACCTACTCTAAGGACTATGGACAAATGAATTGAAGAATTGCCTGCTAGTGAGGGGCTCTCCTGAGGCCTGCTGGAACTTCTGACCGTGCTGGTCTTTAAAAGGAAAATTCTTGAGTGGGGATGGAGAGCAGTGTGGCCTGACGTATGGAGGCTACCCATTGTTTAACAACCAAAAATTAAACCAATGTAATTCCACTGAAATGTTTCTATAGAAATACTAGAAGGTTAAAAACAAAACCCAAACCTTTTAGATATAAAATAGTTTTTTGCTTTATATACCTACCATATGCATAAATGTGAAACTATCATAAATGAGAAACTTTAAAGGATCGTAAACACATAAGCGATTCTGGGGGAAATGCTGGCTTATCTCAACAAGTAATACTCAGAATATTACCATAAGATCATTTCTTAACCTGTATCTCTTAAATTCTCTGAGAACTCAGTTTCACATCAGCAAAATAGCAATGTTTGATAAGATAATCACTACGATGCCTTCGGGCTCTCAAATTGTATAAGTTTCTAATTATGTATGACTACTGGTGGGTGAGTCTTCTCACATTATTTCACGGACAACCACAATGCCATACATACTAGGAAGCTAAAAATGTTTAATGCATGAGTGGCTGTTAGTTTGCATTGCTTAAGTTTAAATAAAGAAACAATAAAATATATTTCTTGCTGAAAGAATTATTTCCTGCAAAACATCTTTAAAATATGATCTCCCTGTTCTGATTGTTCACAGGAAGGAAAAACTACAATTTGCTTTAATAACAATATAAAAGATGAAAATATTAATTACACCCAATGAAAATGGAATATTACACTAAAATGAACTTAGCAATTACTTGTATTTTGCCTAATTAATTAATCTTATGCCATGTTTTCATATATAACAAATATTCAAGAGATAGTTGGACAAAGATGCCACAGAGTCATACAATTGAACCAAAAGAGTCATGTATGACTTACCATACAACAGAGGTTTAAAAATAAATACACGATAATAGTAGAGGGTGACATGGTCTAAAGAATGTGTGTGGTAAGGGGAGAATTCAACTTACTCAAAGCTTGCAAACTTTAATTAAATTACAAAGCTTATTGGTTTCTAAAATCCTGAAAATATTTTCTGTCTTAAGTATTACAGTTAGTAGTTGGCAACAGAGTACAGAGACATTTGGATAGGATAATAAAATATAGAAGTTTCAGCCTAAAGATGGGTGAGAAAGATTGAGGCACGAAAAGAGAAAATAGTTTTACACCTCTGAATGGTTAGAGCTTTCTGACTAAATTTTACTGGAACTTGGATTAAGGGACAAACTTGGAATATAAACGATGACCAAATAGATAGTGAGAACTTTGGAAAGATTGAACTTCCCAGAGGTATGTTTTTACATATCAAAATGGGATGAAACTTGGAACCATGGAGACATTTTAGGAGTTGTAAATCTGGAGACACTCATCTGTTCCCCAAAGGCATTTATTTATATTCCAAAGAGATAGAATTTAGAGGACTTCCCTTTCTCTTCCTGAGGAGAATTTATTTACATTTACATAAACTTATTACATACGTTTCTCTCAGTCTCCTTAAGAGGGAGGCAATATGTACATGAGCTCGCAGATTCATATTTTTCTGGTCCCTCTCCTGCGGTGAACGAATCCGCTTTTGCTCACATCCAGGGTCCATCTGGCTGTCATAGCATCATCCAGTAAAAGGGAAACATTAGGGCATGGGCGACCAATGCTGTTATTGATGTGAGTTACAGTAACTCTGATCTCTGCTCCGGAAAGCGTACCTTTATACACAACAGAATTATAGATATTAAAAATCTGTCAGTCACCCAATAAATGAGAGATTTTTATTACACAATTCCTACCAGTTCTCTCTACATGTCTATCACAGGGAAATCTTTTTGGTTGTTATAACTTTCTCTCAATTAATATGTTTATTCATTCATTTATCAATCCATTTTAATTTCAACTTTGTCAAACACCTAAAGAATTACAAAGAAGTGCAAAACCAAAACTTGACATGAGAAAGAAGTAAGCTGAGCAAAAAAAACAAACGCAGGGGCCAATCCAGTGGCATAGTGGTTAAGTTCGTGTGCTCTGCTTGGTTGGCCTGGGGTTCTCAGGTTCGGATCCTGGGCGTGGACCTAGCACAGCTGGTCAAGTCATGCTGTGGCAGCGTCCCACATAAAATAGAGGAAGATTGGCACAGATGTGAGCTCAGCAACAATCGTCCTCAAGCAAACAGGAAGATTGGCAACAGATGTTAGCTCAGGGCCAATCTTCCTCACAAAAACAAAAACAACCAACCAACCAAGCAAACCAATCACATCAGAGATTGAGACATCTGTCTGAAATTTACAGGGACGTTTTCTTAGTGGAAGGAGTCTTTGATGAACATCTTTCCTACTGATAGAAAAGAGAAAAAGTGTATTAAAATATAACTATCTTGAGAAATAGAGGTAATAAGTAATACCCAATTATTCAATGACATGTACTACTAAACAGCTTTTATTGTACTATTTATTATAATCAGATTTTTTTCTAATACATGATGTTTATTAATATTTAAAACTTTAAAGCATTTGGCATACCTTTTTACATTTAATACAAATAAATTAAATATGAATAATTGGGGCAAAACTTACTAAAACAACAAAACTTTTAAAATAATAAACTATTTTCTTGGCTAATCGTAATTAAATGCAGACAATTTTATTTCCTATGGAGCAAGGTCAACTTATTTTTCTTTTTGTAAAAATTGTGGTAAAATATGCAGAACAAAAAATTTACCATTTTAACCATTTTTAAGTGTTCAGTTCTGTGGTATTAAATGCATTCACTTTGTTGTGCAACCATCATCATGATCTCTCACCGGAAGTTTTTCATCTTCCCTAAAGAAAACTCTGTACCTATCAAGCACTAACTCCCTGCTCTCCCCTCTTCCAGCTCCTGACACCCACCATTTCACTTTCTGTCTCCATGAATTTGACTACTCTAGAAACTTCCTATAAATGGAATCACATGATTTATTTGCCCTTTGGTAACTAACTTACTTCACTAAGCATAGTGACTTCAGGATTTATCCATATTTAGGCTGGCCTCGTGGCCAAGTGGTTAAGTTCCTGTGCTCTGCTTCGCTGGCCCAGGGTTCACTGGTTTGGATCCTGGGCGCGGACATGGCATGGATCATCAGGCCATGTGAGGTGGCGTCTCACACAACATAACCAGAGGTGCACACAACCAGAATACACAACTATGTTCTGGGGGGCTTTGGGGAGAAGAAGAAGAAGAAAAAAAGATTGGCAACAATTGTTAGCTCAGGTGTCAATCTTTAAAAAAGAAAAAATTTCCTACTTAGAAAAAGAAAAATAGATTTGTCCATTTTGTAGCCTGTGTCAAAATTTCCTTCCTTTCTAAGGCTTAATATTATTCAATTGAATGTATACACCTCATTTTATCTAAAAATCCATCCACAAACACTTGGGTTACTTCTATCTTTTGGGTATTGTAAATAGTGCGACAGTGAACACAGGTGTGCAAATTATCTGTTTGAATTGCTGCTTTCAATTGGGGGGTGGTATATACCCAGAAGCAAAATTACTAGATCATATGGTGATTCTATATTTAATTTTTTTAGGACTCACTTCACCATTAGCTACAGTGGATGCACCATTTTCCAGTCTCACTAGCAAGAGACAGGGATCCATATTCTCCACATCCTTGCCAACATTTCCTATTTTCTGTGTTTTTTGTAATAGTCATACTAACGGTTTTTAAGGGTTATTTTCACTTGATATATATCAAGACACCTTCATTATATCGTATTTTACTGAGTAATTGGGATGAAATGTAATTGTATCCGACTCTAATTTCTGAGTTTAAGAACATTGGTGACAACCACTCTTTTTAAGCTCTGTTATAAGATATCATTCTGATTACTTGTGAATAATAAGTGATGCTTGTTTTTTAATATATTGTAAATTGCAAACTTTAAAATGTGTCCAATTACAATCTGCTTTATAATTATACTTCGGAAAATAAGAGAATGCATTTTTTCTTAGTATTTTACAGCATAATCAAGAGAACTGCTACCCTGATGATAAGATGAACAATTGACAAATGTTGATGGTTAACTATGGCCTCTCTGTCTGTATTTAATTGATCTTCAGGCAAAATACCTAACGATAGAAATTGATCAGGTATTCAATAATTATTGGAAAAGTAGTCATAGCTTTAATTTGACATTTCATAATACTCTGTTAAAGCACCGAAGAAAATCCCACAAATGTAGGGATGTTATTTAAATCTACCAATTCCATTTTCTTTGAATAGATTATTTACTTTTAGATCAAGAAACTTGATTAAAAAGTTAATTTCACAAGGTCATAAAACAAAGTAATAATTTTACAATAATAACATTTAGTTTTATTTAATGATTAACACCTGAAAATATAAATCTGCTTCAGTTTACTCAATGAAAGTATAATAATATTCAAAATAACCAATATCAATTTGTATTTCAATGGAAATATTTTCTTTTGTTAACCCAATTGTTTTCTAAAGAATGTGATTACAGCCCACAGTTTACAGGTTTTAATTAGAATTCCTTTCTCTGCCTCTTGTGAAAGTTGGCAAATTCTACCTCCATTTGGTAATTTCCAGTAGATTGATTATCATAGGCTTGTGTTTCTGCATCCCAACAACAAATTTTTTCAATGTGTATGCCCAGTTTTCTTAGTTTAATTCCCTTACACGTTTTTACATCACTAATATTCAACTCTGCTTCCCCGTACTCTCTGCCCACTAAAAATTCTTACTAACACTAGAAAACATCCATTTTTTTTCTTGCTTTCCTCATCCTTTGACCAGAGAACTTTTTATTTTTAAATATTCCTTTTTCTAGTTGAATTTGTGATATATTTTATCGCCTTATTAATTGGGGGATGATTTGCATTGCTTTAGATCACTTGAATAGAAAAAAATCCTTCTTAAGAGTAATTTCATTTTCCTCTTGACTTTCATGCTGATGTTCAGTGTGTTTTTAGAGACTGAATTCCTCCGGGAACATAGAGGCAGTTAAAGTGATTAAGATTGTGTTCAGGCCTGCTATATATCAAGAATATAGCAGTGATGTTCTTTCGACATATGTTTGGTACTATAAAACTTTCATTTTTCCCTTAAGTGGCTTATTAGAAAGGGCATTGTATTGCAATGCAGAAGAATTGTGCCACAGTTTTGGGTCTTCCATTTTTACATCTGTGATTTCTCCAAATCCCTTAACATCTATAGCCTTCAATTTCTCACCAGTTTAAAAAATATATATACTGTGTAAAGAACTTCTATACATCAAATTTTAAAAAAGGAAGATTAATTTTGAAAAATAGGGAAAATTCTTAACAGGCACTTTACCTATGAGTATTTGTAAATGATCAGTAAGTATATGAAAAAATATACAACATCGTTAGTCATCAGGAAAATGGAAATTTAAACCAAACGTAACAAACAATAACAAACATTGGCAAAGATTGGAGCCACTAAAATACCCACAATGTTGGTGGGGGTAAAAATTGTCACAAAAGCTACAGAAACACTTATAGTGGCTGTACTAAAGCTAAAGATTTATCTACCTTATGACCCAACAATTCCACTCCTATATATATATCAAAGACAGATGCATGTTTATATCCAATGATACAAGGTGCAAGAATGTTTGTCCCAGCTCTAGATACAATAGCTAACAAATTCAAGCAGCTTAAATGTCCATAGAATGAAGATTGAATAAATAGTAGTATCTTCTTAAAATGGATTATTATTCGGCATGAAAAGGAATGAATTATGTTACTTAAAATAACATGGATAAGTTTCAAAGATATTATTGAGTAGGTAAAATTATGGAATTTAAAAACAGAGTAAAATAATCTAAGGTGACAGAATTCAGAATAGGGGTGTCAATATTGACTATAGTGGAACCATTTTAAATGGAGTCAGAGGGGCCTTTCCAGAGAAACAGGCTTGCTGTCTTGAACCTTGGGCTGGGCCAAACCTTTGGACCAGGCCAAAGTGATGACAATTGCTTTACAAGCAATTGTTTGAGAAGTCAGCAGGAGAATGGGCATCCTGATAACAAAGACTGAGGATTGTGGATTTCTGAAGATGGAATCAATAGTCAATCAATGTTTAGCCAAGATTAGCTCTCTGCTTCCAACTCCAGTGAAAATTCTTTGTAATACAACCTCCTTTCTTTGCCTTTAAAAGCCCCTGACTTTTACTCCCTGGTGGGACTCTATTTGAGTTTCTACCTGAACTGTGCTCCCTGAATTGCAATTCTTTGATCCCAAATAAATACTTTACTTCTTAAACTGGTTTCTGTTTTTGAAGGTTGACAGGTGTTATATTTTGGGAAAATTAGCCACTGATAGGGGAACAGGAATGATTCTGAGGTGTACTTATCCTGATCCTAGTGACAATTACTAATTTGTATATATTTATAAAAGTTCATTAAGCCGCACCCTTAAGATATATTACTTTTTGTATATTATAATTCAATAAATGTGTTAATAATAATAATGCAAAAAATTTCATTATGACCTCTCTCAAATCCTATGATTCTATGAAATCCCTAATTACTCTACTATTCTTATTATTTTCCTTGTCTAAATCTACATACTGTCCCTTGCTTCATATGCTTCCCAGTCAATATAAACTATTCCCATGCCTGGCAATTCCCCAAAACTCAAATGGATAATTTGACTTGAGGTTATGCCTTTAAAATTTCCACTGCCCCACTCTCAACTTCATCTTAACAGTCTCTTTTTTCCCCCAATAAATATTTATAATTTAAGTGTTAAACAGACCAAGGTAGCAATGTCACACACCAATTGTAAGCTGCTTTTCCACGTTGGATTGAGAGAAAAGCATTAGAAGATACTATAAATTGGTATCATGCTAGTAGATTTTTAAATCACTGTTGCATTTATTAACTCTGATCCAATTTTTTACAATGTTCTATTGAGATTTCAACATCAACATCTGGGAAAAGTATTACTGGGAATAGTTTATTTTAAAATTGCAATTCATTAAAATCAAAAAGAATTAAATCCATGTATTTAATTTCTTAATAAATCAAGAAGATTTACTTATTTTATTTTCACATTTTGCTATTTAAATACTGTTCTTAGAAATCAGTGATTATTGGCACATGTGTTTTCTAAAAATAATAAAATAAGAAGGAAAAATAAAGCCTTAAAATATAGGAAATTCTGCATCTCTCATGGTATAATAGAACACAGCAATATTTTTATTTTTTTCCCAGGAATTTGTCATTGCACTCATCTCAGATCAATCCTCACACACAAATGTGTGTTTTGAATCCCACGTTATTTGAAGAGAGCACCTTCTCCATAACAATGTGATAGCACATCTAAATTCTAGGGGATTTTATACCTCAGTAAACATCAATACAATGCAAATGATGATTTACTGGTTTTCTTTTATCTGTAATCTTTTATTCATTGCCTCATGTAGAGCAAATGTGAACTGTAGTCTTTGTTGCTCAAATACAGAGAGGGTGCAGCGTTCTTGGATCAGCTACCCTTTATTTTTTAAAAAATAAGAAGGCAAGCATTCAATATTTTTGCATTTTATTTTGTGATGTCCCTTCTAGCATTTAAAAAATTCTAATAGCAATGATTTGTCCCTAAAAAAATGAATTTGGTTTTGGTTTTTAGGTATTATATTCAAATATTTGTCTTACTCAAAAAGGATTTTGATTATATAAAAATTAAAAGTGCAATTTTATTGCATTCAAATATGCGGTGTTGACATCCATTAAACTGCTTCACATTCTCTCCACTTGAGCTGTGATGGCAGGATGAGTAGTGGAAAAGGAGAGCACAGATACCAGAAAACAGGCATGGGTGCTCTATGTTAAATAAAGTATACTGCACTTAAAGTATTGTTCAATACATATTTAATTTCCAAATATGACAAGTTATAGATCCCACATAATCTCAGATGTGAAGAGCACCTTAATTCTCATCAGAACAGAGGGCTTTCTGATAAATCAAACTCCTTTAGAAAAGTTTCTCAGAGCAGTCCCCAGATCTCTAAGTGTCTGGCAACAAGCTGCCCATTCTGCTGTCAGATAGCCCTTACTTTCTTACTTTGCTTTTATGGTTGTTTCTGGTTTGTTTTATTTATTTGTTTTCAAGTTGAGACATAACTGCCTACCTGCCATTTCTGCCCAGTAGTCCCTTACAAGTCTGCCTTTTGAGTACACCAAGAAGACGTGTAATCAAGTGACAGCACGGAAAATGGATACAGACACCTCCCACGGCCTTTCAGAGGCAGCTCCCTCGGGGTAATCATCTTCATCCTCATGTCTTTCAACCACTTTTCTCTTTCAACAACCTTTTCTCTCTCCCTCCATCCTTTCTTTTATTTCTCTTTCCTTCTCTTCTTGTTTTCAATAAACATTTACCCAGGATCTACTATATAGCAAATGTTGTCACTGCCATTGGGGTTATAAAGATGAATACAACAGAGACACTGTCTCCAAAGAACTTTAGTGAACTGTCTAGTGTCAACTAAACAAAGGACGACAATCTTAGAAAACAACTGTTATAATGGAAATAAACACACGGATTATTGCTGTATTCAATCCTGGCAATAATACTCTAGAGATGGGTATTATGATGTTTATCTTGCTAATTACAAAGGTAATGTATGCCCATTGTAGAACAATATATACATGTAATGATAATAACAATTATTATTATAATTATTGTTATTTTGAACATTTATTATGCATTTGTCTTGTGTCGGGCAATTTACTAAGCAGTTTGCATTTATTATCTAAGTTAAAATTCAGGATAAAACTATATTGTATGTCCTCTTATTATCCTCATTTTCAAGTGTAAAAAGTAAGGCAAAAAGATGTTTCCTGCTTAGAAATTGGTAATTCTTTGTCCCAGCTAAACTCACTTGATTTCTGAGCCCGCACTGCAACAAAGCTCTAAGTGACGTGAGTGTCGCTCAAATTGCATTGGAGGACACGTTCTGATTTTGAAGGCAGCTTTTGGTTCTGCCTTTTCCCTGTCTCAGAGACATATTTATGTCTCAGAAACGTAAATATCTCCTGAAGAGGAACGAGGAAGAGTACAGCCCTTTGAGGCTGTTGAAGTCATCTTGTCAATTTAGGGACGATCTAGCTTATCTATCACAGAAGCAAACAAAATTCGGTAAACTGTGCTACAGGGTCATTCTTTATTTAAGCTATTCCAATACATACGCCCCGATTTCCCTTTTACTCTTCCAGCCTATCTGGATTGGAATTCTCTTACTTGAAAGCAAAATATTCTAAACTGATGTAGTTCATTAGACAAGATACACTTCACTAACCCCATAGTATAGGTAAATACATACTGTAGATAAAACCGTGTCTCTTATTGTCCCTTCCAAATCTTCTTCAACCACGGTCTTACAGACTCACTTCACCTGACACGAACTCTGCCATTTCTTTCCCAACATTCGTATTGATATTTAAATTTAAGTGTTATTGAAATAGAATGGTAAAGAGAATATTCCTTAAAAGACTCATGTTATGAACTATGCAGGAAAGTTTGGGAGAGGTGGGTTATATCCATTCATATGTTTGTTCAATAATATTCACTAAGAATCTACTGTGTGTCCGGCCTGGGAATAAAACCTTGGACACATAAATACAATCCCTGTGCTTGCAGAGTTTACAGTCAAGTTCTCTTCCAACACGTGCGGTCTTTAATGACACCCAATGCAGATACAGTGATCAAGCAATTTAGAGATTAGTAGGAAATAAATGTAAAAGTATCTAAATATATATAAATTTTTCTAGGAGCACAGTCAATCTAAAATACCAAAAATGAACTGAAAGTTTACGTTTAAGAAATGCCCTTCAATTACATAGACATGAAATGATGGCTAATAAGAAAAATGTCACACTGGTTCTGTGTTGTTACTGCAGGAACCTTTGCTACACGAAAGACATGACATGCATTCCACTGTTTTGACATGATTAAGTGTCAAGTGAGTGACATTTCTGAGGTAATACAAGGTTGAATTACACTGACTAAAAATACGAGTTCTTATTACCTGAGCTTGAAGGAATATATGTGTAACACTCATGATTGTAAATAATTAATAATTTAACAGAATTTGATTTTTTGAATAGGAAGAGAAAAAAAACTACTAAATTAGGGAAAAAACCTCCAACCCAAAGAACAGGTAATATTGTGTTGGAAATGTATTATAACTCACTGCATCTTTTTTCACTTTAGTACTATTATTTATGGATTTTGTTGAAAATAAATATGTTGGTTTTTTTATACTAGATCATGACGAAACAGTTCACTATGAGTAAGGCATTTCCAATTAGTCTTGCTTATTTCAACATTTTTGGTTAATTGCTATTAGTTAAATATTATTAGCTACATATTCTGTTTAATTTTAAATTTATTTCAAAATAAAATATGCAAAATATTTTCCTTCTACTGTATTTTAAGAGAAAAATATTTTTATATACTTTATAGAAAACTTGATTTATAAAGACTGTGTCTTCTCCACCTATTCATAATTTTAAAGAAAATATTGTAAGATTGAAAACCTACAAAATCTACAATTTATAAAAGAACCATTATCTGAATTTTTTAGCATGTGTTTATGAAAAGGCAAGATACTTTCAGATTTCTTTTCTTCCATAGAAGATTCTGAAGTTATTATTTAGGCAAGATTCAGTTAAATTTGTCACTAACTTGTTTAAGAATAGCATGAAAAGTGTGTTATGATTTTTTTTCTTTTAAAGATTGGCCCTGTCCTAACACCTGTTACCAATCTTTCCTTTTTTCTTCTCCGCCCCAAAGCCCCCCAGTACACAGTTGCAGGTCCTCCTAGTTCTACTATGTGGGCTGCTGCCTCAGCATGGCTTGGATGAGCAGCACTAGGTCATCACCCAGGATTCGAACTGGTGAAACCCTGGGCCACTGAAGCAGAGCACACGACGTTAACCACTGGACCAGGAGGCTGGCCCCTTGATTTGTTTTTAAATTTGCGTTTAAATATAATAGCTTTAAATTGCCATTTGGAAAGAACTTCTGTAAATTACTAAGAATGATAATATGGGATATTTTCAGCCTAAGAAACAGACTGAAATGTGCCATGGACTGAATGGTATCCTACTCCCTCCAACTTGTATGTTGAGTTTCTAACCCTCAATGTGACTACACTTGGAGATAGGGCATATAAGGAAGTAATTAAGGTAAAATGAAGTCATAAACACGGGGCCCTTAAGGGATTAGTGTCCTTAAAATTGAAGAGACACAAAGGAGCTCACTCTGTCCACCATATGAGGACACAGCAAGAAGGTGGCCGTCTCTAAGCCAGGAAGGGAGCTCTCACCAGAAGCCAGCCCTGCTGGCACCCTGATCTGAGAGCCCCAGCATCCAGAACCGTGAGGAAATAAAATTCTGTCTAAGGTAATTTGTTATGGGAGCCTGAGCTGACAATTACAAAGGGAGATTTAAGATGGACACCTAAGACCACAGCAGGAGACAGAAGAAATAATGAGAGTTGTTACAAAAGTCCTTGAATCTCCATTCATTAATTCCTTTATTCAGCAAATATTTATTACATACACATTATATGCCAGGCAGAGAGAAAATAGCAATGAATAAGATTCTGTTCCTGGCTTAGCAGAGTGTGTATTTTAATGAAAGAAGTAACAATAGATATGTAATATTAGGTAGCTGCAAGTGGTATGAAAAAAAAATAGCAGTGTATGGGCATAGAGTGTGACAAGAATACTACTTTAGATATAACAACATGGCAGTCACAAAGACCTGAAATAAATGGAGGTGGATGTTCCAGGAGAGTAATACAAATACTTCAAAGGATAGCATTCCAGGAAAATAAAACAAGCAAGTGCTAAAGCCTTGAGACAAAAGGAGTTGCGTACGTGGTGTATCTGTGGGAACATCCAGGAGTTGTTACAGATGGACAGGTGTGTGTGTGGAACAAGGAGAGGGGGACTGGGGAGGATGGACATCATGGTAGACCCTGTAGCCATGGGAAAAGCTTTGAGGTTTATTCCAAAAGCTATGATATAATAGTTTAAGTTGAACATACACTTTAATTGAAACAATGGAGAATTTACAAAGAAAATTGAAAAACATGTAATTGCTTAAAAGATCCTGATTTTTGTTAATAATGAAGTAATTCAGAGTGGAAAGAAAAAAATAACGATCCATAATGCTTTTACCTTTTAACGTAATCAAATATTCGTAGTGAATGAAGCCTTTTCAGAAATCTTATCCTGTTTAACTTTTCCTCGTGGCACTTCCCGTTACCACACAAAAGGGCATCTTTGGGAATATATATATTTATTTCTTTAATGTTTGGTTTTATCTGTTTTACCATTAGAATGTAAACTTCATGAGGGAAGGAATTATGTCTCTCTTCAGCATCATATTCTAAAGGGCTAGACTGGTTCTCATTGGATGTTGAATGGCTGAATCAATGAGTCTCAGCAGTTGAAATACAGTTTTGGTGTGATAATGAGAGAAATGTCATGGTAAAATGGAAGCTCTAATATAGTGGAGAATTGTCTACTTTCAGTACAAGATTATAAGTCCTGTCAGACTGACTGAATCTATGTCTTTCTTATTTATGTACAAAGCACCTATTATAGCGCTTTATAAACAAAGAAAGGCACCTGTATGGATAATCTAAAGAAAAATTAGAGTTAGCAGGAAAATGTCACCAATCAACTTAAAATATATTTTAAACTCATAGGAAAAATAATTCTGTTTTAAGGGCAAAAGAAATGGAGAAACTAACAAGCTGAAGAAACAAGTTGAAGTATAGACACTGGGGAACAGACTGGATGATAGAAGTCAAGAAATCGACAAGAGCCTGAGATAAAAAGAGTCAATGAAATTGGTTAAATGCGAGGGTCTACCTTTACTTCATATTCAAAAGCGGAAAGAGTTATCAAATCTTCTTCAAGTTATTTTTACTAATATATTTATCAATATTAAATTAAACTGAATATGATCTCCATTTAGTAAGTTCTAGTCTATTTTGAGGGAATACTCACAAAACAATTTTTATTGTACCATTTCCTTACTTCCTGTTGTAACTATTTCTATAACTGAATATTTTCCAACTTTACTTTGCATACTGAATAGAGTAGGCCACCTAACACATTTTCTGTATTTTTATATTGCTTAATTTTGAGAAAATTAAAGTTAACTGTCCTATTTAAAATGTGTCCATTTTAAAAAGAGAGACTATTAGCCGACTATGAATTCCAACTTCAGTAAAAATCTGTATCATTAATTTCACGAATAAAATTATTCGTGTTATTTTTTAAGCCAGACAAGATTTCAGTGTCACTGGGGAATTAATGCAAGGATGATCTTGGTATTTGCATAGTAATTAGTTTGACCCACATGCCATACTGTACAGGGCTATGAACACAGATGGTAATGAATAACTAGCCATAGTCCCTGAGATCAGTAAAAAAATGTGATAAAATTGATTTTTTTCATTCTTTGAGGTCTATAATTAAACATGCTGGCTAATGAACAAATTTAGATAAGCTTTAAACAAGAAAATAATTACATTAATGGTAATTATTAGAAAGCAGCACACAATGAAGATTTTCAGTTTCCATTCCCAGTTTTAATTAGCAAATAGAAGTTACTGGACCTAGGATTTTCGTTGTTTTTTTATAGTTTATATATATGTAAAATAGTTTTAGAAGTGTTATTTCACATAAAAATGCCTCCAAAGGAAATATTAACAAATATCCTTTCAGTAATGAATATTCTTAAAAATGTATTTAAACTAAATAATGGAAATGTGGCACAGTTATAAGTATTCTTATATATAAATTAAACTACTAAATGGAAACAGAAAATGTTCTATATGAAACTCATCTATCTTAAAGCTAATTGTTAAAGTATTAAATGATTTCTGAGTCACAAATTAGCTTTTCCACAATTGGGAAATTCTTTGATCCATGGTGTGCCATAATAATTGTCATTTGTGTGGAGGCAAATAATCCATAATCAATCTGTAAATAAAGGTGAATTTATTATGAGCCAGATCTGAGGACTAGCCTAAGGCCTTCCTTCCCCAAGCAAAGAAGGGCACCAAAGAAGTGGGGTGTACAGAGTGGTTATTTACCCTCTTGGAACAAAGACCATATATCACATATGATAGGAATGTCCCTTTTACAATTGTCATGAGATGCTTAGCTGGCACAGCATATTGGTGTTCAGCAGGTCAGTGGTCAGAAGGTGAGCACAGCAGGTCAGTAATTAATCCTCAGTTTAGGAGAGATGCTTATCGTTAAAGAAATGCCAATATGGGGGAAGTTACATTCCTATCTTTAAGGGCATCATTCTTGTCTCTGGGCCATAGTAAATGTTTCAAGCAGATGTACAACGCATGCTCAACAGGCCACTTCAGGTCCTTTTGGAAAAACAAGATCAGGCTGAATTAGTTTTAACCTAAATGGCTTCCTCATATGCTCCAACATATTTTATTACTTTTCATTTATTTATCATTTGTTAATATCTGAAAATAGTTAGTATTGACAAAATAAATTAACAAATAAAAAACATTAGAATGTTCTATTTTTTTTTCTGTTTTTCTCCCCAAACCCCCCAAGTACATGGTTGTATATTTTAGTTGTGGGTCCTTCTAGTTGTGACACGTGGGAGGCCACCTCAGCGTGACCTGATGAGTGATGCCATGTCTGCGCCCAGGATCCAAACCAGCGAAATCCTGGGCTGCCATGCTGGAGCGGGCAAACTCAACCACTGGGCCATGGGGCCAGCCCCAGAATGTTTTCTTGAACACCTCATTTTTCGCCATTTCAGCCATAAAATTTATATAATAAAATATTTAAATGTTATTATTACTATTATATGAAATATTAGAAAAGGACATAGAATATTTTAGCTGTTGAGGTATATAGCAGGTTTCAGTATTATTTTTGGTAACTCTCAACAGGTCAGTGGGACAAATCCACAAGAGAGGAAAAAGATATTCAATTGAGAAGTGTGGAGGTGTTTATTATAAGGTAATTTCTGTTCAATTAGGGTTAATTCATCACCAAAACGTGTTTAAGAAGCATGGTAACTTAGTAGTTGATAATTTTCATATATGCCTTGTGTGTTTTCCTGAGATCTTTTCACATTTTATTTTTATTATTATTTTTTAAAGGTAAGAGTATTTCTTTTATCTAGTAATTAAACATAGGACTTACAGTTGTTATGTGCCAGTTGCCACTTTAAATGCTTTACAAAGAAGAACTCACCGAATCCTCAGTTTTATTTTAATTATGCATTTTCATGCTAACGCCTTCCCCGCCACCACTCCAGGGACCTGTGCAGGTAAGACAAAGTTTGTGATTTATTCACGTTTAAAACCTATCATTTCAAGTTCCTGGAGCAAAGAAGGGCCTCCACAAACGTTTGATAAACGCAAGAGTAAGTGCCTGTTTTATCTGCTATTGTCTACAGGGGACCTTTCCAAGATAATAACTAGGGGAATTCATATTTTTAAAAACTCTGATATGTAATTCTGCTAGTAATTTTACAAAGTACACAGAAATTGCAAATATCCTTCAGAATACTATTAACCACAAAATTTTACCAAATATCCTTCCAAATACTTTTAAGCACGAAGGTTTAATAATGTAATATGATCTTAACAATCCACAATACTTAGAAAATATTTACATCTCATGGCACAGAGTTAAGCACTAAAATACTAGCCTTTGGAAAAATAGTAGAACTTGCACTCTGTGCTTCCATGCTTCCTCAGCAGAGGAAAGAGAATGAAATTTAATGCTTTTTGGATGACTTGGAGTCGTTCTCATGAACCACAGTTAGGTGATATTCTATACTGTTACAGATAGAATGTCACCACAGATGTGTATGGTGTGAATGCTGTTGTCAAGGTTTAATAGTCTCATGTAATTAAGCGCAAATGCATCACAAAGCAGAAGTTATTTTGTCTTCTTTCACAATTTAGGCACTTTCTTTGTTGCCATTATTATTTGCTAAGTCCTGCAGTTAGCTAAGGAAGCAGCTCAGGGTCAGAGCTGGAGGATTTTGATTGAAGCACAGGCCACCTGGGGGTGGGGAGAAAGGGGTAAACAGACAAGACATAAAGCGAGCTATATTCAAAAAGATATCATGTGGAAAATGTATAACCTACCTAAAAACTCCCCATCAGCTTTGTTTCATACCTCATGTGGTACTTACAATGACCTCTAAAACAGTAGAAATTTCCCCAGACACCGGCACCTGCACATGGTACCAGGTGTTTTATTTAACAGATTTGAAACTAAAAATCAATTTGGTTGTCATTCATTGCCCTTTTGAGGATTTAACCATAAAATGAATCAACAAAAAAGAGAAGAGGGAGACAGACAAGAATGTCTATTTTATATTAAACATAAAAGGGAATTTTTTTCGTGATATCAATCCATGAATGTAGTAGGATTATTTTATATGCATAGATAGTCAACAGGTAGGTAACCATATTTATAAACTTGTAACAAATCTATTTACTCAGAGATAATTGGTATAAAAATTATATAATAAGAATATATATTTTGTATAATAAGAATGATATAAAAAACTCTGTAATAAGAATGATATAAAAACTCTATATAGTAAGAATAATACAGTATAATCAGAATATTTTAAGCTATCAAACATTTTAATATGAATGTTTGAAATTATTTAGTTTAGTTCTTTTATATTTAATTTTTCAAGCTAGCAAAACATTTACAAATTTTGTAATGACTCAGTTTTTTTAAAGCAACACTTTTTGTTTTCATATTGCTCATGGTCATGCAATATTCTTTAAGGTAATCAGAGTACCTAACTTTGCAGTTTGCCTATTGTTTTTTCTGTCATTAATGGAGATAGCTGATCTAATCCTTTTATAGAATTACCCTTTGAAGCATTTATATCAATGCCATTTTTGTTCCTTCTATATTATTCTCAGGTAGTAAATAACTCCATGTTGACCTTTACTCCGATTCTGCTTCCTCACGAAAGGGCATCGTGGAATCTATAGACACAACCAAAGGGGCCTGGAGGTTTAGAAGTGCTGTCATATATGCAGAACGTCATCAGTTGGAGGTGCCCCAAGGAGAATACTGATCTGCCTTCTTGCGGTGGTCAAGCATCTCAACGATAGCTTCCTCTGCTTTTAGGTGTTGTCAACTGAGAGGAAATAGAATCTTTGAAAAGTGAGAGAGAAGGAAACATTTGTAAAGTATTTTCCATTTTTAAGATCTTTCCTCAGAAACATATGGCTCCAGTTCTTAATTATTTATTTATTGTTTATTTCTTGACATGTGTTTTCTGTTTTTGTTTTCATGCTAGAATTTAGAGTTGAGCGCAGTTTGCTGATCAGGGTGTGGCTTATGAGGGTGCTTGAATGGAAAGAGGAGCCCTGGGCTCCTGCAAGCTGTTTAAAGCTCACTCATTTTTTTCTCAATATCACAGTTAATTAACTTATTTTAATTATTTTTCTCACAATCAGTTTGTTATGATGAGGATAAAACATACAAAAACAGCAAAAGAAAGCTTGACAGGCCATCAAGTTCATAAGCACTTGCCTGACCTGCCATTGGCTTGAGTAGACCACCGAAAGTTTCAGTTGCACAAATTGTTAATTCCTGGGAAAGACCATGTACCACTTCTACTTTTCTCAAATATGTCTTACTCCTTTATAGCTTTAGGGGTTTACTCATGGCTCTTCTTTCTGGAATTCATTTTACGTCACATTTTCAGGGTACCAACAGCGATTTTTCCATGGGGACGTACAAGGAAGCATTTCTCTAATCCTAAATTAAGTTTATCTCTAGTCTGAAGGCTTCTGTAACAAATCCATTGCTCCCGCTCCATCCATCAGCTCCTTCAAACCATATTGCACTTGCTTGTTCTCATGGTCTAATGGTCATGATGGCAGGACTTCGCCCACCTACTGCCTAGATATGTTGCTCATATAGTCATTCTCTAATTACCATGTATCTTCTGTGTTTTTAACTTTTCTTCCAAAATATAATATACTGAATATATAACAAATGCATCTTGATTGTATTCTTCAAATATTACAACAATACTGATCTTTGTACTTAGTATTAGAGGTACTCTTTTGCTGAAATTTGTTCTATCACTCGATTTTTCAGTTCTATTAAAGATTTCAGCATCTTGCAATAGGAACATGAGGCTCTCTGCAGTGTCAGAAAAGCCCTAGTGTTTTTCCTAGTCTTTAGCTGCTGACAGCAGCTAGATTTAAGATGAAGATTTTACCTGACAGAGATAAGATATTCACAAACTACAGACAGTGAAGCAAGTTTTCGTAAGCGAAATCCATTCCACTAAGAATAATTATTTTCTGCCTAAATTTATAAATTAATATTATCCTTTCATTTAAAAAAATAATTGATGGAGGAAGAGATGGTAGTTTTCTGGTCATCTTTACTTGGAGAAATAAAATGAATTAATACTGATAAATAAAATAGCCATCATCTTGGTTCCTTTCAATTTGTATTCCTGTTGCCGTTGAAATATCACTGCCTTCTGAGATCTGTACGTTGAGAAGGGCTTTTTTAGAGCACATGCTAAATAATACTCCTGGAGATGAATCTTTACGGATCCAAATCACAGACAATACATCTAAAACGGTTGCTCCAAAGTAGATCTCAGAGTGTTAAATACATGGAAGTGACTAGGAAATTATGCTTTTCAAGTAGTTTTGTGCTGTTTAGAAATCTAATATGACTCTTGTTTTCAAAAGGAAAAATAGAATCTTGTCAGTTCAAAAAGAACTAAGTTGTTTGTAAATAATTTGTAAATGATAAGTAAGAACTGAGTGATTTGTGGCCTTAAGGCTCATGTGAGGCAAGCTTGCAGTCCAGCAGGTTCAATGACAGGTCGCAAATGTCCACAAGGAGCCTTGGTAGCATTCACAATAGACACGATTATGCCTTGCAGCCGCCAAGGAGCCCAGCTAAAGAAAAGATATTATAATTATGTGTTGGAAGAATAATGAAATCATTTAAAGGAGGGAAAATACTGCATAGACCATGACAGCAGAAGCATATAAAATCCTTTTAAAATATGAGTTAGCAAATTCAAGCCGTTTACCACTAACAGTCATGTTGCGTCACTGACCTTTTGCAAATAAAATTTTTTACTCTTCTAATTTAAAGTTTCCTTAATTATCTTTCATAAGAATTCCTTATATTTCACATACACAGAAGAGCAACATGTTAACTAAATTTGAGAAGAAATTGTAAGATTTTTTTGAACTAGCCCTACTCACTATGTCTGAAAATTCATATACTCACTTTTGATCACTGTGTATCTTCTAAGTTTTTATCTTTCTTTCTCAATTATAATATATTGAATGTATTGCAAATGCATCTTGATTCTATTCTTCAAATATTTTGACAATAGTTATATTTTATAAGATATTTTTAGTTGTTATATATCATGAATTATTTCAGTTTACTTAGCAGATAATGCTCATAGATACGAAATTACTGCTATCACTTTAGTGTTTTAAGTTGAAAAGGGAAAACTTTGAAGAAAATTGTTACCATTTAATACATAATAAGATTTTTTAAAGCATTATGTAACCAAAGGGTAGTTAAGTCAATGCATTTAATGTTCACAAATTAAACTCACAGGTTTAAGCCAACTGCTTTTCTGAATTGGCTGTTAGACAAAAATGATGCACAGAACTTCTTTTTAATGAAAAATGATTATCCTGATACCTCAAACAGTAAATATTGGTTAACTGATCTCAAAATGGTTTTTAAAAATCCAAAATATTATTACTTAGTACTATTAATTAATAACGTTATAACCAATTTGCTCTAAATCTCGATTTTATTTGCGGCTCTGATAAAAATGGTCTTTGGTAAGCCATCTTGCCACGTGCTCCGTGCTCTGGGCTGTGGCGTATATTCAGTTCTCCCTTGCTTCATTGACTGCTCATAGTCCTCTGCGATTTTTGTGCCCTGTCATTCCCAATCAAAAAGCTTATTATAGAGTTACCTCTTCAATTGCCTGTGTCTGAGTTTCCCGCTACTATTTTCTTTTGGCAGAAACCAAAGTGGAGAGTAGAAAAGTGCTAGAGATAGATTTCCATCCTATGAAAATTATTTCATCTAATCAAAAACAGTCTCGTTTTCCCAATCTCTGCCTCTGTCTGAGAATCTCCATTCCACTACTAGAGTGGATTAAAGGCAGCCGGTTATTTAAATGCAATAGCTGGCCTCCAACGTCTTCAGTCTCCTAAGGGCAATCTGCAATTTATCTGACCTCAAGATTTTGTTTAAGTTAACTCTCTGCAAGGTACTCTGCTAGTTATAAAGGCCTTTGTCAGTCCCCTCAAGGGGCTAACAGTCTGGGAAAAGCAGCATATGAATTTTAGTAAAAGCCATTCAAACATGACTAAATAAGCATGGAAAGGTAAAAGTAAATTAAGGACAGAAGTGTTATCTTTTAATTGAAGTTAGTTAAGGAGATTTTGTCCCTAGACACAAAAGACTAGTTCATTCCTAACGTTGGTAAGATATTTTTGTATTACTGGATTTTTTTCCTTTTTAATGAAACGTTGCTCTGATTAAAGTGTCCCTTAATCGGAGCTGATGTTTCATGTTAAAGAAAGGGCATCAATAACAATGCAATCTAGGAATGGGATAGAGAAGCCTCAACGCAGTGCCCTTGCTCAGACCTTAATTTTGGGCTTGAGGAGGATATTCATTACCAATCGTCAATGCAAATTCTGATTCCAAATAGGTTATCCCTCTTCCCTCAGAGAGGTGTGGTCTTGGTTTAACAAGTAAGGTAAGGCAAGGAAAAAGGAAAATAAAAGAGCAATTAATGGCTTCTCTTAGATGTTGAAAAACAGAAATTTTGTTTAAATAGAACAAAACCTATAGGATGCGAACAAGATTTTAGTGAAAATGAGTAATCAGCAAACTCTTTTTTATGTTCTGTTAACTCTAAAAGTCAGATCTTTTAAAAAATCTTTCACCTTGGAAAAATTAACTTCCAGGCCATCTATCCATTGATTCATTCATTCAGAGAACAAATATTTGAGCTCCATTCTACAGCTACCAGTGAGATTCGGTGCCCCACCTCAGGCAGCTTACAACCATAGTTAGAGAAAATATCCTCACGCGTGTGTACATTAACAAGCGTATTAGGATAAATATGTGACTGCTAACTAAATGCTTGCTGTAGAACATACCATACTCTTAAAATTAGTTTTGGAACTCCTCATAAACTAGTATGTAAAACAGATGAGAACTGAATTACTTTTATTAAAGCTTAAGTGAGTGTCCTAGAATCATATGCCCCATATTTTCATTAGGCTCCTGGCACAAGCCTTTGGATCAAGTAAGGAGAATTTAATCAAAAGACTATTTACAAAAGGATCAGCATGGGGTAGGGAAAACAAAAAAGAATCCATTCCCTTAGGGCTGTTCCCACATTGAGCCAGAAGCAGTCAGGGAGGAAGCAGCTCCCAGCTATTGGAACCCAGACACAGACAGGCGTGGTTGGGGTCTTTGGTGGAGGGTGGCACCTGCCCTAAGTGATCCTGTGGTAAGGATGCCTGAGAATAGATGCCCTCCTAAGCTTTCCTTCCTCCCTCTCTCTGATAGAGTACAAGATAGGAATAAAAGGACTGAGAGAGAAGTAGAGATGGAAAGACGAATGCTTACACAGAGCACCAGCATTTCCCAGCAGCTTATTACACTTATTGCTTCATCCTTAGAGGCAAAGAATAGGTTTCTGATTCTCTAGAAGATCTGGCTTTGTGGCTGCTGAGACTCTTGGCTTCTTTCCTTTTCTTCACGTTCTTAAAATAACAACTTCTAATTTTAGCCTGAGCATTTGAGCATTTCTTCATTCTTTGAGAGCAGTAAGAGTTGATAATTATAGTTTTTATCTTCAAGAGTTTAACTGTCTGGAGAAATAGTAAACTTAGCCATGGCTTGAAGAAGGATGTGGTGAGGATGTGAATGCCTAGGGGGAAGGAGCAGAGATTCGTATCTTGTAACTCTTTAGGACTCTGACTCATAGGAATATTTTCTGGGGTTCTGTGCTGTTCTCTGTGTCTCGCATTCTCTTCTCTCCCTCCTCATACTGACTATACAGGAAGGAAACTCAAGTAGCTGCATTTATTTTCCCTTACACTTTCTGCCCTAGTTCTGAGTAGTGTATCCAGTGCCTCCTGCAGAGAATTCAGTCCTAGAGAGCCCTGCAGTGTCTTTGTGGTTGCCTCCAGGCTGGTCCAAAGAACCCTGACTGAGTTCTTCACCTGGTTGGCTGCCTCTAGCTTCTTTCTGTTTTCCTTTTATTAGTCAGTGTTATCTTCCTACACTTTAGTCATTTTATTATTTTAATATTACTTTATCTACTATCCTCATGCCAGACTTATCTTTCTAATACCAAAATCTGAACATATTTATTGCGTAAAAACTCAAAAATTTTCCAGCATCCAGTATTTTCACTGTGTTTAATTGTCAGCTTTGCTGTTACCCCGTGCACTGAGCCCTTCCTCAGTCTTTTTATATCCAACGCTTATCATAATGGCAGGTCCTAATTACATGCTTAGTAAGATAATAAATGGATTATTTTTAAACTCTGAATCTTGAATATTTTCTTCCTATAAATATGTGCTATAGTGTAACCCATTATGCTCTCCTTATGTAGATGTATAATGAAAAAGGTAATCATGGAAAATATTGTGAAAAATAGTCATAGAGAAATAGTTTCTCCCGTTCATGTGCAACTGGAGTTTTCATCTTGTTCACTATCTTATCATACACAGAGGCTAAAAGCTAGAACAGTGATTTTATGTAAGGGTTTACTTTGAATCCCTAAAATAATTTTTTGATAATCTTTGGTTTTATAATATTGTTGCTTAGCACTCTGTAAGCATCCTGTTTCTTAGTAGAATTATTGAATAGAATTTTTTTTGAGGTATTCATTCAGGCTGAAGATGTGAATTCTAGAAATGATCAATGACCTCCCCAGCACCACTGAGATATATAGATTTCACTTCAAGTAGGTTGGCAGAGATGGACTCATTCCGCACTGCAGCTACTGAAGGATATGTTGAAAGTAGAGTGCTTATCTCTAGGTCTAGACAATACCCACATGTCTGAAGGAGTCTTAGGACACCCCAAGCTCTTCATAGTACTGATGGACACATACACACATCATGCACAAGTGAAGTTGTTACCAAAAGTTTGGTCTCTGATCCCAATGCCAATCCAAATAATGAGAATAGAGTCTTGAGTGGAAAAGGAAACCTTCACTTTGCCAGGCGGAGGGAGCAAAGCACAGGCTAGTGACTCAAAAATTCCTAGCTTCCCATTAAGAAACCATTAGGGGTTTTTATTTGGGGTTTTAGATGGGGGGGTGGGCCATGGCCTTCTTGGTCAGCATTTTCCCATTAGCCTGTCTCCGGAGCTGCTTCCAGTGGAGGAGACAAAGGATTTCTCAGATGAGTGTCCTTGGCTGTTTATCTCCATGGTGAAAGGTAGACTCTGACATCAGGAAGCCAAGGAGTCAGGACTGAGAAGCTCCGGTTTCTTGATATTCTCTGGACATTGGTTTCTCTGTAAAAGAACTTCAAGGTTCTGGGATTAGCCACAACTTTGGTGGGACCCCAGCATGGGGTCTTCTGAACTTTAACAATTTGTAACTTCCATTTGGTTGTAAAGCTCAGAGAGTGAGAAGCTAAAGAGACAAACATTTACATGTGAGTGTAACTAAAGAACCAGGGGACTGGGAATGTGTGCTTTTAGTTTTAACCATATAGGCAGGGTTCACTTTAGGGGAACCAATATCAAGACTGATATTAACTAAGAGCTGGTAACAAACGAACATCTATTTCATGACATTTTAATTTCCATAGGTATGTTTTGAAAATAAGTTTACATAACTAACACCATTGATATTTTCGCTCTGATATAGACATTTGCCAGTGTTATATAACAACATACCCTCCCATATGTTCACATGTACACACTCACAAATCATTTATTCTTAAATAAAGATCAAAATTAATTTTACATAACTGTTTGCGTACAACTAGGAGGCAACTTACAGGCTAGGAAAACGTGATTATACAATTATTGTTTTCAATAAACATTTGCTTGGTCCTGTTGCTTTGACTAACTGCCTCTGAGTCACCTCCAGACGTAAGATGCCCAATATTTATGACTTGACTGGTACAATACTAGTTTTCCAGATACACACTTCCCCAGTACTCAGTTTTATTTCCACTCTAGTGACATATCATGATATTATATTAATTTGCTTCCATGTCTGAATACATCCAAAACTGTGAGCTTCTCAATGCAAAAAGGTGACCTATTTATTGCTGTATGCATAATAACTAAGGAAAATTGCAGGCAATCAACATGTTTATAGAATGAATGTGTAAATAAATGAATGAATAAGCTAGGCTTCAGCTCGAAATTGATTTCAGGTATTCAATTCTTTGAAAAGGGTTCCAAGCGATACATTGCCTAGAATTTATATATACATACATGCATCGATATATATGTATGTGTTGACACGCACACATACACACACATACACATACCCACATCTGAATTCCTACAGTGTGCCAGGCATTGGGCTCAATCCTTTATGTATAAGTTTATTGAACCTCACTTTACATATGAGAGAAGTGGCCTAGTGAGTTCACAAACTTATTCCAAGTTGCATAGCCGAAAAGTGACTCGCAAACCATGATTGCATCATTTCCAGGCCTGTTAGTTTTTATTACAAAATGTTGGGAAAGTTTGATACGCTCCACTAACATGTACTGATAAAACAACTCTCTCCAAATTCCATCATTGATAATTGGTTTTGATAAGACAGGAGACCAAAAGATACCAATAGGTCAAATACAAGTGTCATAAAAATGCTCTGCAAAAATAGGCAGGTAGAATTCCAACTTTCGAGAGACTTTGAAAGCCGAAAAATTAATTAATATAAAGAAATGTGTTTCGAGAATGAGACGCAACTCTAAAATAATACATCTTCATAGAAACAACAAAGAACTTATAAAGAGAATTGAGGCAGCAGAAACATCATTAATTTTCATGAGAAAAATGCTGAATCAAGGTCATTGTAATACTCACTGAGAAGAAGAAAAACATTCAATAACGATGCTTCTTATTTCCAAGTATTATCTGACATTTATTTTTGATTAAAGTTTAATTGAGTCGTATCATAGTGTTGTATCATTAGCTATTAGTTGAGCACCAATTACGTACCAGGTTCTCTACTAAGTACTGGAATACAGCAGTGAAATAAAAGTAACTGTCTTTGTCCTCACAGATTTTAGGCTTTATCATTAAAGACATACATTAAATAAATGACTACACAAACTTGTGGTAAATATTCTAATAGGAAATGAACATAGCATTATAGGAAACAAAAGTGACAAAAATGATATCATCTAGGGATCAAGAAAGATCACCCAGCGAAGCAAACATTTACGCTGAATCTTATAGGACTTTCCATGAGTAACATGTTATTAGATACCACTCTAAAACAACAGGACTTATGATTATGTAAGTCTGATCTGTATTTCTATCAAAACCTAATATTGATCACTTATAATAGTCTGTGGCATCTGTGCAGTGCAGGTTTAGTTACCTCGTAAGCAGGAAAGTTTGTCCAAGGCAAAAATCACGAAGTAGAGAAATTCAGCATGGAGCCATCTTCCTCCCCCTCTTCTTCCAAGCCTATGTTCTTTCCTGACTGAATTCAGAAGACCTCATTTTCTGCTCCCTGACAAAGAGCCAAGGCTCTCCCCTCGTGTCACACAGATGTGCAGATATGTCTGGGCATCTTAATCCATGCTATCTCCTTATATGTTTGTTTCCAAGATCAATAGTATTTTTCCTACTGTCTGCTACATTGCTTACTGAGGGCAAGGCAGTGTTGAGCCTGGATAAGTGTGGTTTAAATGCAGGTGGTTGCATTTTTGATTCATTTCATTTTAATTCTGAGAGAATAGCCTCTCACATATTCAACTTAAATTTATATACAATTTTGTAAATCACCCATGTGAATCAAGAACTTCTTCCTCTTTTAAAATGCAATGACAGTGTTGGTAGAACCAACACTTTCTATGACATCAATGGAAGAAAGGCATGCCAGAAGGCAAATAAGTAGATTATCCGAGGGAAGGAGACATGATTTCATCCAGTCCCACATACTACACAATTCAGCCTATACTGTAAGTTCTTGACTGTTTCAGACATAGGATTTTTCTTATTTGCAGATATTAATGATTCTATTCAGGGAAACTGTGTTCATTTTGGTATTATCTGCAGTGTTCTTCACTAATCCATATGTCCTGAGGCTGAATATAAGTTATAGATTCCAATTTTATAATAGTCTTTTTGTGCTAATCTTTGCCATCACTATTATCTCTTTGTATCATTAGCTCATTGACAGTTTTGTTGGCACATTATTAGCAAGAGGAAATTTTCATCACAGTCACTTCATACATTGATAGGAATTTCTAGAGATAGCCCTATTGATCCATTACATGAACAAAACGCTTAGGAAGTAGAGAAAATGGAATGTCTACAATGCTGTATTTGTTTGAAATATAGAAAGGGAATGCAGACCTTTATCTTTCTTAAATATTTCCACAGTCTTAACACAAGGATTTAAGTCTGATGTAATGGCATAAAAACTCTTATCCTCTAAATAATTTATGAAAACAAAACCCTATGAAAGTCCAGCCTTTGAAAGTATATGTGCTATGAGAAGTAATATATCATTTATTCTTCTTGCAATTCTACTATACAGAAACAAAGGTTATTGTGTTGGAGGAGATAAGAAAAAGAAAAAAATATGAAAAAAGGAGTAGAAACAAATTAAGTTTGACAATGCTGCCAAATTAGCTTTGGGTTCACTCATGTTTTTCATTTTATGTAGTCAATTCTATCAGCATCTCATTATCACCAGTGGCTGGATTTCCATGTCTTACTGACAGATAACAATTTTCAGTCTCTTCTCTCTTCTATTGTTCTTCTGTTTATTTTGGGAACTAATCTTTTATACACTCATTGTCTTCTATATGTTATTCTCCTACTAATGAATATTTACTACTGAACTATCAAATTAGAAATATATCAAATGGGAAACCCCCTCTCAATATTTATCTCATATTTTGAATTTATCTCCTCATATAGTTTTTCCAGAGAAGCCAACTTTCTTGCTGTTCCTCACATGTTGTGCTTATTCTTTTTTATTATACTCAAGCTGCAGTGTCTTATCCACCTTATCTTATCTTTAAGGTAAATATACACATTTTTGCTTTCCTAGCTCAATGGTCACTGACATAAAATATATAATGATGGCGGGACCACAAACACGAATGTTTACTTTCAAGCCGGTGTATATATGTGCTTATATATATTGCACATACAGAAAAATAATTAAATACATTGTTGAATGAGCAAGGTTTAAAATATTTATATTTTTACCTATTTCTCTACTTTCAATAAATAATTATTAGACCATACTATTTGTTGGACAATGTATAGGACATGATTAAGGTTCTGAATAGGTTGAATTTGGATGCTTAGTTTGAAACCAAATTTGGGCTTATTGGTGAGCATATACCAAAGTGGTCCATTTTAAAATGGAACAACATATAAACTTTAGTTCAGCTCTACTGCTGCTTATGTTGAATCAATTAATCCGTGAAGACATAACTGCTGTGAGCCAAGTTTTGAGATTAGTACATATGTTGAGCTTGGTTAGAGGGGAAGGCAGATGGACTAGATACAGGGACATTAAAAATAAATAGAAAGAAGGAAAAAAAGAAAGAAAGAAAGGGAGACAGAAATAAAGAAAGAAAAAGAGGGGAAAAAAAGAAAGGAGGGAGAAAAGAAAGAAAACAAGGAAGGAAGGAAAGGAAATGAAGAAGAAAACCGCTTAGTCCATGCTCTCAAATGTTTGAAATCTGGTCAGTTATTTAAAGGTGAGATAGGCAAGTGCTGAGCCGCACAATTAAATGGCTGTTGCGGCTCTCCAGTGATTCCCAGATTCTCTACAGACTTGACGAAAGTAAGAGATCGATAGAGCAGAGCTAAGAAAGCTAAGGACCCAGATTTAAGGCTTATTCTATGGGGGCCACAGTCATACAGCACAGAAGAGTTTATCTCCTAAGATGTTAGGGAATTCTCTGTTACGTACTCTGATGTTCTAGTCTTACTGAGTATCCAGGACACTAGAAAAAAATTACAAGTTGATATTTTATCAAGTTTTATAACATAGGTGTGGATGGTATTGCTTTGGGAATCTGGAAAAAGGAAATGTTCTTTTTTTTTTCCTTTGTAGTCTCATGGAGTATATGGGTTATAAATTAGTTATCCTTAGAAGTATAATGTTTGAATTAGTAGACACAATTGATGAAAACATTTAAAGGGTATATTTTTAAATGGAGCTTTCAAATGCCTTGTTTGAGAATGGAATAGTAGGAAAAACTCAATGTTGAAGACACACAAATACAGATTCAAATATTAACCATCCCTTAATTTTAGGATTAACTAATTAGATTAGTTAATCTCTCTAATCTGCATTTTCCCTTTCAGCAGAATTCAAGTTATGCTGTTTTCTTCTTAGGAGTCCTTTGTGAATTGAATAAAGTAGCTTTTATAACCCTTGTGAACACTGAGTGCCTGGCTTCCACCATGGTGGGTGCTAAAGGAACGGTGGTTGATTGATGAGGATGATGATGATATTGAAGAAGAAGACTCTAGCAAAGATGACAAAGCCTGGCATTGAAGATATCCCATCAGTACTAGTGTGCTTTCTTTAGAAAATATCATATTTGACTTAATGCGAGATTATAAAGTGTTGCAAGTAGGAGCCATGTTTGGGGTCCATTTCAGAAGTATAGTGAGTGGGTTTTGAATTCACACAAGGAAATAATATTATGGGGGAGAAATTACATAATAACCTTCGGATTTCACTGGAAATAAATTCCATCCAAGTGATGGGAGGGTGGAGAGGGAGAGATGGAGGAAGAGAGAGACTCAGTAACTGGAAAAATAAGACATAAATAAAATAGGCAATAATATAAAGAACAGTTGTTAAGTGATTTTAATTCTCCTAGGCAATGTTTTGCTTTTCACTTAGCACCTTTTTAATGAACCAGAAATCTTTTTTGTGGAATCTTAAGGTATCAGTAATCCTTGCTTATGCAGAAGAGGAAGATATAGAAAATTATAATGATAATTTGGTAATATATAATTGAACTGGCTTTGAACAGTCATGGTGACATTTAATGATTTGCAAAATAGACTTAAGCCACCTGATATGAATACTCAATAGTGCCTTCAAAAGAAAAAGAACATCTTCATTTTCTCTCATCTTCTAAACATTAGGGCTCTTTGAAGAAATCTTAGCTCTAATACATGAAGTTATCTTTAAGCCAGGTCTATTGTACCGCACGAAGAAGCTTCCTTGAAGGAAATGCCACAGATCATATGCCATGGTATCGAAGAGCTTGTATCCTGAAACGCTGGCAAGGGTACACAACAAATCTGTGCCTCCCACTTAAATAAACTAGGAGCTGCTTGTTCTAATGTGGGAAATAAGCCAGACGTATTTCAGACTTTGGAAATAAGACAAAAAGATTTTTTACAATTGTTTTAATCTTCTAAATTTTTTAAAGTGGAATCGTTTTGTGAATATATAGAGTTCTTACGTTACTAAAATGTCTCAAAAATCTTGAACTAAAGGAACTTCAAAAGGTGGGAGATTTGAAAAAATATCCCTTAGCATAATTTTACACTGGAAATTATAAGGAGAAGCCGTTCTGCAGCTTTACATTTTAGTGACATGAAAGCTGGTTATATGGCATCTCTCTCCCTCTCTCTCACACACACACACACACATCTATCATTTGTGTATATATGATACTACTATACTATATTAGTATAAATATTGTGCAACTACATTAATATATGTGCACATATGTACATGTGCCTGCATTTTTTCTTTTACATAGTGGTCTCAAGAATAATTGAATTGCATTTCCTACTTTTGATAAGACTATTAAATGGTAGTTCTATTATTAAAATGATAAACTGTTATAAAATTATTTACATGGTATCCAAAAGATATTGTTTTAGATTTTAAATAATGGAATTTGCTTTACATGATCTTTTTAAAAAGTTATTTCTTTCCTTTAAAAATGCTTTTGGGCTCATAATTTGATAATACAAATTGGGAAATAGCATCTTTAATTTTTAAGACAATTATCAGAAGGAAACAAAGTTATTTAAGTTTAAAGGCCTTAAGAATAACTTAAAGTCAAATACATAAAATTTTTCAGAATAAATTTTGTTCAGCGAACATTTGAAATATGTAATGAATTTGAAAATTATTTATAAATATTGAATGATGCAACTTGTTGGGGTGAACTTATTCTTTAGGGCTTTGATATATGAATTCCCTCATAATACGAATATATTATTGCTACAATTGAATTGACTTTTTTCTTACTTTTTTGATATAATGCTACTATCAGAATATACATATACAGAATTTTGATTAACATAATTAATACTATTTGAAGACTCATTGTTTACAACCTATTGTCCTAGCAATAAAAAAATGAAAAAGATATAAGATTTAAGACATTAAAGGGTATATATTTAATGGAAAAGAGAAATATTTAAATAGAAAAGTTTCAATAGAACATTGTAAGATTTAACAAACTATGTATGTTGTTCTCTAAGATCCCAGAAACTGTGTTTCATTTTTTTCCTCAGCACTTTGCTATATATTCTACTTCCTAAATCTGAGACCATCTTGATTTTCACCATTTCTATAATATTCAATAGTAGCTGGTTTATGATAATCTTGCATTTTGTTCGTTTTTATAATGTTGATGGTGAATGCTGAACTAATACAAAAATAATCGAAAACTTAACAGTAGTATATAACATTCACATTACACATTCTATTGAAAGAAATATTTTCACGTATGTGTTGATGAGTTTATTTTAAAATTACACAATTAAACATTTTTGCAAAACTCTTACTATTTTAGTAACAATGGAATTCATTTTAAATGAGAACATTGGAACAAATGGGTAGAAATCAAGACACTGAAAATAAACTATAGGATAAATCTCTATCTTTAAAATCTGTATTAAATAATACCAATGTCAATATCTGACACAAAGTTTAAATCTATTTGTTGTTAGTATCTTTTTTTGGCATTTCTACAAAGTTTGAGTTTTCATTCAATAAGCACAAATTTATTGCATGCAAATATGATAAGTATCACATTAGGCATTGCATAATATGATAATGATTAAAATACAACCTTGTCATTAAGAAATTAACAAGATAGGAGGAGCTATTGCCAACGAACAGGCCACAACAACACCAAACGCACAATATGAAACATATAATGGAGGAATTTTGGAAGACAGATAAATCCTTGGTGGAGGTCTGAAAGAGAGTCAGAGCCCTCTTCATGTAAGATGAGTACTGCAAGATATATAAATTACTAGGGTGAAAAGAACAGTGCTGGGGAGAAGAGATTGAGTGAGAGGGAGAGCAAGATGTCTGCAGATCCAGAATAAAGGGAAAGAGGACACTGAGAGGACACCGGAATTACAGTTGTGTTAAAATTAAGTAAATGTTTAAGTAAAGGTCATTTGATAACATCCTTGGAAGTTTATCCTGAAAACAATGCAGAACCTCTGAAAAATTGCAACAAGGAAGTGATAACCAGACTTATGTTTTAGAAAAGTCACCAGCAATAAACACAGTGAACAATCATAAATGTCAATATGTCTCTATGTTAGCAGCATTGAATTTTTCGATGTACATCTTGCTTGTTGGAATTTTGGAAAATAGGAAAATACATTGCCTTGAATTGTAATGTTTTTTACACTCTAGTAAAATATAAACTTCTGGAGGATGGAGGCCATAACTTTTATTCTACCCAGTTTTTTACATAATAAGAGATTAATGACCAGGTTTTGAATTGATTGACAGCGTCCCCCTTCTTTGGGGATGTTGGGATGCATGCCACATGACGTGGAATGGGGTTCAAATAGTAAATGGTCTCTTCTTTGTGGATGCTGCCATTCCTTTCCTTCAGGAACAATCGGTTTCACTGACTTCTATTTTAGCCATTTTTTTAAAAAACAAAAACTAAACAAACATTAATTATAGGTATGGCAGTAAGATAAGATGATGAATTGACTTTTCTGCTTCTACCTACCAGTATCTCAGTGGTAAAATGAAGTATTTTTCCCCTGGTCTCTTTTAAAGGGGATTATTTTGTAGAAGTCCAGTGCTACCAAGAAATTGGTAGTGTTTATTGCTTGTCTCTAATGGAAATTACATTTTATGGGGAATTGAGATTGATTACCCTTATCTTGACAAGTGAAGATTGAGGGCGTGTACTACGGGATGTGTACAGTCTCAACGGCAAAGGGGAAATGTTTAACACCTTAGTTACTAGGTTTGTAAATCAGGAATATAGAGAGAGTCTATTGGATGCAACCATTTCTAATTTTAAAAATAACATTATTTAAGATCTATATAGTGAATTAGACTTTTACCAATTTGTTTTCCTAAAGAGAAGAAAAAGGTCCCATTGTATTGGTTAAAAAATTTGATTTGGTCTCAATTTTATCTATCAAGAATAACTGAAGAAGTTGGACAAACATGGGATATTAAATTATGATTATTACAAGAAACTTAACCATGTGTTTTCCTAGCATCAGATGTAGGAAAGTACTAGGGAATTTATAATGATACTGGTCTCTGTAAAATGTATTTCTCAATCCATACCTCCACCCTATGTTCTTAGAAATTAATAATAAAAAATACATTTTCTAACATTATAAAATATTATCTTAGGAATATATTTTCTATGAAATATAAATTTCAGGCCCAATTATATTGTAATTTGGTTGTATCTATAAAACCATCAATGAACATATTGAACTGCATGGATTTCTTGTATTATATTCATTGCGTTAATGCTAAAAATTTTAAAAAATGGTTAAAAATAACCAATACCAAGTTATAAGATAGATAAGTTCTGGGGTGTAATGAACGGCATGGTGACTATAGTTAACAATACTGTATTGTGTATTTGGACACTGCTAAGAGAGTAGATTGTAAAAGTTCTTATCATGAGGGAAAAAGCTGTAACTATGTGAGGTGATACATGTTCACTAAATTTATTGTGGGAATAATTTCACAATATATACATATGTCAAATCATTATGTTGTATATGCTAAACTAATACAGTGTTATACGTCAATCATATCTCAATAAAAATGAAAAAACAATTAAAAATAACAAAGACCTCAGAATTCTATCTTATTCTTAATTTGGAAGCCAAATTTTCAAAATTTATATAAAGCTACATAAATACATATTTAATAATACAGCTGTTGAATCTCATTATATTGGCTCATCGTTTCAATGTCAAGACACCTAGGGATTAAATAGAATCTTGAATTTTGGAGAATATGAATTGAGATGATTTTGAACAGACTGGTGTATAGATAGATCTTATGATCTAGAGACATAGGGAAAGGCTCACCTTTCTGAAGATATTTTCATACTGTCACTTAATATTTCACTGCTCGAGTCATTTCTTGCATTCTAAAAAGTATTTGCACCTAGACCATCAATATCATCAGAAGAGGAAACCCTATCATTTTGTCACCATTTAATAACTGTGTTATTATCATTTAGTTATCGACTTGCATTCCAGCTAACAACTAGTATCTAATGCATAGTAGTTTTGACACAGAGGAGAGTAATAAGCTTGAAGTATAAAACGTTGCCCAAAGGAGGTTTCCCTGGTTAGGCGCTGTGCACCCAAAATGCACAAGGAAGAGCCGTCCCCCCCGCGGGAATGGAAACAAGGGTCAATGACACAGGCCAGGAGAGCTGTAGGAGCACGGAAGAGGGATAGTGATTATCCGGGCCTATTTCATGATTTTGCCTAAGGCAGGGCTCGACCTTAAGTAGCGGGAAGTGTGTTCCCATCATTGTTGAACTAGAAGTAATCTGTAACATTCAGTTAATTTGCTTCACCTACTGAGCAGGCCTGGTTCCTCTCTTATCCTTGTAAATATATTACTTGGAGGTGTAACACATAGGGTCATAGAGAAAACTGAACCTGTGGGAAATCATTTGGCTTAATAGCATTTTATCTGGAATATCAATGTACAAATCTCTTTGAATTTAAATTATTGACCATCTTTATGTTATTAAATATTTATACATTGTCTGAAAGAGATTTACTGATCATTTATTCAATTCAAAGTACAGATAATCTCATTATACAATATGATATACATTAGATTTTAAAAAGGACTTTTATGTAAACCAGATATGTATTTTTGAAATAAAAGAAAATATATCAGTTGCAATTTTACTGTGCAATGGCAGTTTGAAATCCAATTTATTTAGCAGTGTATTATTGAATAATATATTAACTAATATGAAATTCTCGATATTAAAAAGGAACAGAAAATGTAGGTTGTCTTTCACAGAACTTCAAAGAGAATTTTTCACAGTGCTATTACTTTTTTAATTGCAGTTTTAAGTTGTAATGTCAATAATATAGTTTTAATAGATCAGCATACTTTATAAATGTGGTTATTTGTACATTTTGGTAGGGAATAGCAAAACTAGATTTTGAAAGCAAACATAGTACTTTTTAAAGTTAACTTAATACCAATGTAATTTAAACTTCACGTGTCCATAGAATGTACTCGATAAATATTTATTGAATGACATTATACATAATTGCTAACTGAAAATATCCTATCTAGATGCTGTTTCACATGAAATACCAATACTAAATAAAAACATGAAAGCACAAAAATTAGAATTGTATAGCTGTATGTGATTTGACCATGATCATCAGAGTTTATGGGATTAGGCGTTTTATCCTTCATTCGGGTTACCGGCTCAGAGCCATATTACTCCTTGCGTTATTTGAATAAATGTAGCACTCACCCTGTAGCTATTGCATATCCGACTTTATCTATCACCACTGCTAACGATTATCTGGCTCTGAGGATTAAGCACATCCCCTTCATTACGCCCTTTCCTGTATGTGGTGAATGCATTAGCCCCTTTGACCTTCCCTCACTGATCAAGGGACAGGGTTGTAAGTTGCAGATTGGGAGCAATTCTTTACTTCTTTGATGTTTTCAAAGTGATTGAATAATTTCACGCTGAGTGTAAAGTACCTGGAGGTAAAGAATGTTTCAAGCTATGTGAACTAAAACGTGTGAGATGGATGACTAATAATGTTTCTTGTTAATAACGTATCTAGTTCACCCCTATTTACAACCATTCTGTCCTAAGAAATGTTATCAGCTAAAAGATTGCTGGAATTTTAAATAAAAATCCAAAATAAGATTTGTAATAAAAATTACACATGTCATACTGTGAATCACTACACATAAATGGTATCAATATAATGGCTAGTCATTTTTCATGTAGAAAGTAACAAAGTAATTAATTAAGTAAGCAAAGGTAACGTGTAAAATGCAGTATTTGCAACAAGTTGTGGAGAGGAACCAGCAAGCTTCAGGAGACAGACTCAGATGGAGATTCCAGTGCTGCTTCTTTGGGTCAGTTTGGGAAGGTTGTTCAACCTTGAAACTTCAGTATCTTCTGAGCAATGAAGACAATCAAACCAACCTCACAAATTGTTATAAGGCATAAATACCACAATATACACAAAGCACCTGCACGGTGTCTGACACATAGTAGGTGCTTGTGGAATGGCTGCTCTCACTTTACCTTTTTCAATCTTTATCCAGTGAGTCCAAAATTTTTCAGTATTTTAAATATCTTTAGACGCTTTATTTTGTAATTTTTTCCTTCTTTCGTGGGGATACCAAGCATTTACACTGAAATTGAAGTGAATATACTGTATCTTAGTTTTGAGCGTGGATTCCCAGGGATCTCCACACTAGGACTGTAACACGTGCCTCAGTTGGTGCGATTAATTCAAGAACTTCCATTTTAAGAGGCTAGTGAGATACTGATCTACAAAATACAAACTCTGCAGGTCCTTGGTTCTTTCATTTTTGCCTCCTCCCGCCAGATCTTGGGAACTGTATTTATTTACCACTGCAATCTCCTTAGAAATCCAGTCTAAACTCGCTCCATGCAGAAGCTCTCCCTGAATATAAACCTCACTATCAGTGCCCCTTTTCTCTGCATTTCCTTAGTAAGCAGGTTCAGATCCTAGAAGGAAATATTATACATTTGAACTCTAAAATTTGATTTTTGCTAATTTTGATAAGTGTTGGGATGATGCTTACTTTCTTTTACATATTAGGAAAGGATTTGCTAAGTAAATTAAGAATCTAAGTAAGATGTTTTTGGGGGCCAGGGGAATATTTGAATCATAAAAGAAAATAGGTCTCGGGGCTGACCCCATGGCCGAGTGGTTGGGTTCGCGTGCTCCACTGCAGGCAGCCCAGTGTTTCATTGGTTCGAATCCTGGGCGCAGACATGAGCTGCTCGTCGGGCCACACTGGGGCGGCGTCCCACATGCCACAACTAGAAGGACCCACAACAAAGAATATACAACTATGTACCGGGGGGCTTTGGGGAGAAAAAGGAAAAAAAATAAAATCTTGAAAAAAAAAAAGAAAATAGGTCTCAAATATCTTTAAAAGTTTCAGGATCAGTTTGAAAATAATTGTATGCTGATTAGACACAAAATATGTTCATAAATGTAATTTAAGCCCATTTATTGGGCAACTGTATGTGGCTACATCCTTTGGGATATTGCAAATAATTGGAAAAAGTAAGGCTGTGTTCTTTTTATATAAATATCCTTTAATTAAACATTTCATTAATATTGAAAAGGTGTATTCAAATTGTCTCCTATTGGTGCATTTCAGTGTATGTATTTCTACTTAATTGGTAATTTTTTGTTTAATTGCATATTTTTTTGGCCTTGTAAAATTTTTATACTTTTAAAAGCATATATTCCATATTTTAAAAAAATCCTGGAATCTCATTTAAGTAGAAAACTTGTTTTCTTCCACTGACATCCTCATTTCTGTCCCAGTGCCATGGTCTCAGCACATAGTCCCAAATATTGATGATAACTGGATTTGGAGAAGCATTTCCATATATTTTTACACAATTGCTCCTCATTAGTTGGATAACATACAAATTGTCTCAATGCTTGTCCACATTTTCTAACAATGCTTTTCAAAGATACATTCGTTATGGATTTGTCCTTTTATATGGAGGCGTTACTTGGGGAAAGCAATGATAATTCCATGGAAAATCAGTTAGAAAGTGGTGAAAGTTTAAAGGAAAGAGACTGTATAACCTTTTCAAGTAAATAAGAGGGTATTTTTCGCTGGCACCTCACATTATTTCTTATTATCCTGAGAATTTAAATCATTTAAAAATGGTAATACTTCACTACTGTTGAGTCTAGAATGATGCTAATTATATCATGGGTATTAAAACAATATCACTTAGCTGTTTTACTTGAATTATGCCTATAGAAAGTAAAGTCCAGTGTGCCCTCTGAAAATAAACTTGACCCTTAGCTTCAAGATCAAAGTTCCCTTCCCTACTTCACTCTGCCTGGCCTATTTCCGCTCAAGTGTGCACTTCTTTTTTAGTATTAATAATTAGCATTTGGTAGTCAAATCTACTTACCCAATTCCTTAAAACTAATCAAGTTTGACTAGATTTTATTCCCTAGTCACAAATTAAGTCATATTTCTTTATAGGTCTTCTTTAGTAAGTTTTTTAAGAAGGCTATTCAGGGGCCTGGCCCCGTGGCTGGGTGGGTAAAGTTCCGCCCACTCGCTTCTCCAGCCCAGCTTCACGGGTTCGGATCCCAGGCTTGGACCTACTGCATTCATCAGCCGTGCTGCTGAGGCATCCCACATACAAAACAGAGGAAAGGGCCATCCGGTTTGTAAAGTGCTATGCCTATGTATTCTCAAAATCTATTTCGCATATACATATACCATTTGTCATTTATGCATATGTCTCACCAAATTTAATTTCTCCAGCTGCACAAGCCAAAAAGAAAACTTGCTTCATTTGTTTACAGCCATTTCTCATAGTTTACAAACAAATCACCAGAAGCAGAAAAAATGAAATAATAGTTATAAAGACGAGAGGTTGTTCTATAACTAAATATTTACTAAGGTTTTGTTTTTGGTAGGTTCTTGTCCTCCATTGAATACTTGATGGATTAGTCAAAAAACTAAATCTTAAAAGCAAAGGAAATATTCTGCTCCAGAGAGTACAAAATATCAAATTATGTCTTAAAATCTTATAATTCTAACCTATTGCCTAAGTATTAGAATGCTTCATTCTCTCTGTATTTCAAAGCCAGCTTCACATAATAAACCTCCAATCAAATTGGGCAAATGAAAAATGGTCATTCAGTTTTCAATTGCAAATCTTAATACTATTGTTGGATCAGTAATTTATTCAATATTTTCCCCTTTTAATTCTCAGTTTGAATATTAGCTGAACTTTTTACATTGCAGATGTAAACAATTCAAGTCTAGGTGAATATAATGAGCATGTTAAGTCTGAGCAACAATTATATTCTGTTTACAAATGTATCTTACAGAAAGTAAATTTGCTAGTTTATCTATCTATCTATATCATTGTTAGTGAGCCAACAGAAACATAATCTTCATCTAGTATTTCATTTCTGAATTACAAACACAATCATCCACCCAAAGCTTAAAATAGGGTCAGATACCCTCAGAAACATTCTTATTTTTTCTAAATCATTTACCACCTCCATAAAGCCAGAGACTGAACCCTACGTACCTTAGAAATACCTTCTTCATCCTATGCTTGCCAACATAACTTGGTTCAGGACCTCATATATTTATTACAGTTCTCATGGCTGCCTTCTAAATGGTATCTGTGCTTCTAGTTTCTTCTCATCTCTATATCAGTCTCCAATTTTTCATCATCAACCAAATTTTCTAATTCTTCTTCTTCTTCTTCAGAAAAAGTATTTGTTGGATTGCTGGATAACTTTGGCATGCAGAATAATATCTGGACTTCTAAATATACCATGCAAAAAATTTTGCCTTCAAATTTCCAACTACTTGGTTTAAATCCATCTGTGACCACATCTATCCATCATCTTTCCCAACCACCTGCTTTATGTTCCAGTCATACCAGCCCGACTACTCAATAGAAATGACGTTGTATTTCATTGTATTATATGTGTACAGACATATATAATTCGTATATATAATTTTATAATATGTACAATTTCATGTTCTTTCCTCAGCATGGATTGTTCTTTCAACTTCCTTTTCCTAAAATGTTCAACTAAAATTTTAAAGCCTGCCTCACATCCTACCAGGTTCTATTAAAAACTCACAGCCCGTCTCACTCAATCTAGGCTAAATAATAATTACTGTGGATTCCCAAAGTACTTTATACCTATATTATAACACATCCAACATATTTATCAATTTATTTACGAATTTCCTTGACTCGCCTGAGGACTTAACTCATCATCTGCACCTTGAGGAGTTTCTGGCACCAAGGAAATCAATAAATGTTGAATGAGTGAATATGAAATTGCCCAACCGTTCTATTAAAAACCACCAACATGATTTGAAAAATGATAATGATTTTATCAGGAAAACACAAAATCAGCAAGTCATGGATTTTGTTTTTAATTTCCCTTAAGAAATAGCATAGCACAGTACTTACCCTTTAAATAATTAGAAGCAGAGTGAAAACTTCATTAAATAATTACTTAGATTAAAATAAGAAGATCTCTCTCATGGCTCTAAGCTTTTAAGTTTTGGAGCTCATAAGAGATAATTAATTAATTAGAAATATCACATGTACCTTTGTGAAATTATTTGTTTTTGGAAAAATAAAGTACCAAACTCATCCTCCTGGTTAAAATGTTAAAAATTTATAACCATTTAGAAAATAAATCTTCCGTAATTCTGGCACCCCTTATTGAACTGTTACTATATTTCATTTAGTTGTTTTTTTCTCTTTATTTTTATTTTAAATTATACTCAATCCAATTTTAATCAGTTGTTTTGACATACTAAGAAGTAATATTATTAAATACACTAAGGGACCACCATCATTAAATATGAATAAATGGCAAGATCCATGATTTGATCACTATCTCCATTCATTCTTTTTTATTTTTTCCTGGACAGACAGCTAGACTGCATTAGGTATAAAAAAGTGAAATAAAAGATTTTTATTCTTAATAGGATATAATTGTCTTCTAAGGTTTTTAATGATATAAATGCAATAGCAATGAACATTTTCTTACATATTTTGTAATTCTTTAAGACTGATTCTTTGCAGTGGGATTTCTAGGTGAAGGGGAAGGAACTTCTTTAAGGGTTTGGGAACACATTACCAAATTAATTTCTAAGAATGATATGCAAATTTTCATCTTTCCAGCAATGTTTTAGGATTCATGCTTTTCTACAATGATCAGCATGACTTTTTAAATCTTTGCTTGTGTGAGTATAACACTCTATGTTTTCTTTTCATTCTCCTTCTCTTCCTATTCCTATTTCTAACAATACCATCTGATCTTGATGGACAGCTTTAACAGGCCAGTCACTCTGCTAAGGACTTGCATATATTATCTCATTGTGTAACAATAGCACCTCTTTAAGAAGAAACTGAAAGAGTTATCTATAAGTTTTAACATTTTTATGATGCTATCCTTTATTTTTGTGTGTGAATAAAGTAACTGCTGTTCACATTTCTGCCATTTTACTATTAAGGACTTTCTTCTTTATTTTTAGATTTAACTAATTAATTTATTTTTTGAGTCTTTTATCGTGGTAAAAAATACATCACGTAAAATTCATGACCTTAACCATTTTTAACTGTACATTTAAGTAGTATAAATTATATTCACATGGATAAAAAACGTGGTATGTATACAATGGAATATTACTTGGTCTTAAAAAGGAAGGAAATCCTGTCACATGCTACTACATGGATAAACATTGAGGACATTAGATTTAATTTACCATTAATAATTTAACCTTTTTCTTATTATCAGTATTTTATTTTTAATGTTATAATAGAAGAAATGAAAAATACCATTTGATTAATAAACGTGTTGTAGCCAATTATTTGATATCTATTAATTTTTATTATGGGGAACATTGCATGTGACGATTGAAAGATTCTTGGTTAGAAGTTTCAAAATTAGAAAATATGACATCAACTGTAGAATCTATATGGAGATGACAAAAAACCCCAGAAATAGTGGCAACTATTTGATTACTTCTTGTCAGAGGCAGCCCAATATTGGGTGGTCCTGAAAGCCATATTGATGTCATGACCCATGGGATCATTTATCACCTTCTAAATATCAGACCAGCTAAAATTCTGACTTCCATCAGTCTGTTCTTCAGTCATGAACCTGGGCTATTTTTTAACCAGGAATTGATAACTTTGACTTTAAGGAGAGAGAGCAAAGAGTTCTCCAATATTTAATTTAGCTATGTTTTAGATTTACTTTCATGTCTAAATATTGAAATACAGAGGGATGAAAATTGAAACAATATATTTTTAAAACTTCTGTGCAAGTAGCTATATTGTTTTAAACAAAGGCCATTTCACAAATCCTTTTCTTGAACAATCTCCTAATCAGACGTTTCTGCACCTCATCTCCCCCCAGCTTGTGGGCTGTGACAGGAAAATAACTCACTATACCATTTTCCCAGCTAATGATATTGGTATGTATAGGTCATTTTGCTTTACAAGTTTGAATGAATTTCAGTTTCCTGATAAATAAGAATCCTTGTAAATAACCTAAGAATACACTCTCTCAAATACAGTTATTTACACCTTACTAGCCTAAGAAAAAGGATATTGCCATTTTTATGGATTCATTAAACTAGTGGGGGGTTGCTATATTATTCATATCTTTCCATTGAAATATGGTCTATATAAAAGTTAATCTTAAAAAAAGCTAAAGTTCTCTATACAACATTATTTATTCAGACATGAAATTGGAAGAAGTTACCCCTCAAGGCCCATAAGCTGCAGCCTAATATTTGCTCCAGAAAGCAGAGCAGAACAAAACAACTATCAGAGCAGAGTAGAAAATGTGTTATTTTTCTGAAGCTGTAGGAGCTGGGGGTCAGAAATAGGGCTGAAAAGAAGGTGTAAGGAAATACAGTACAATTTCTGAGGATTAATATTAATTTGTTGCATATTATGATTGAGAAAACAGTACCTTTAGAGATCAAGTCTGAGGTCAAAATTGAGAAACATTTACCAATTATGTTAATTTGTAATGAAGAAGAAATAAATGACTAGAGGATGCAAGTGACAAATCTAACAGCTGTAAAATATACAAGACTTGGGGGAGGGTGGAGTCAAAGTAGGTTCTCCCTTCAACTCTCCATAGTTTTGCAGATATATTTAATCTGCACAAATTTGTTTTTGCTTTTTAAAGTTTATTTGAGTTAGTTTAACATAAGCCAAATTTTAATTTATTATGAACATGGCTGCTTCTCTTCTCACTTTTTCTCAGAGAGTTGATTTTATGCAAGATTATTGACGAGACTAAAATCATAATGTTCTTGTTTTAATTCTTAAAAATTTATGTAAAAGGTATTGCTCTAATATAACTGGAGTATTTGCAGTGAAATAGATAATTCAAGACATATACATCCAAATGTACACTGAGAAACTAGGCTTTTACTTTAATAGTATCCATTTGGCCAAAAAAAATTAGACTTGCTAGAATATATTTGTTATAAAAAATTATTAAGTTCATATTGAGGTACAAAAAATATAAAATTCTTTATCAGGACATTTTATGATACAATGACACAAAAATAACTTAAATTGAATTAAACAAGAAATAAAATTTACTGCTCAATCAACTAAAGAGTCGAGAGAACCAGCTTCACTTAACCTCTATACAGTAGCTCAAACAAAGGCCTGCCTTCTTTGGTCGCCTTTATCCTCACATCCCATGTCACCCAGCTAAGGGCTCTCCACTGTGTTAGTTAAGTGACTACAGCCGTTTTGTACTCCACATTCTCCCATGTCATCAGTTAGCTGGAGGAAAGAGCTGGGTCTCTTTAACTGAACACCTGTGGCATAGGTGCACCTCCTTAAAACTCCAATCCCGAATTGTCCCTGTTTCTTAGTGATCAGAGAGATATGATATACTGAATGGTTTAAGCCAATGATGGCACATTCTTGGAGCTGAGAATAGAATAGCTTTCACAATAATAACATGGCTAAGAATGGGAGAGGTGTATATTTCCTTAAAAAAATCAGGATCATGTGGGTAGGAAAAGAGGAAAAAGGAAAGCCAAGGAACATTTCTGTCTGACAAACAATACTATTAATATTAGTGGGACTGGTAGATTTGGACAAGTGCAAGCAGTATGACGTAACCAAAAGGCAACTATAATTTTGTCTCCCACTGCCCCTCAGTTGGGGAAACATTTTTCTTCTGCCACTAAATGATAACTCTGGCAAGCTTAACAATTTTTCTGTGACTCTTAGGTAATAAAGAATCCCAGCATTATTTTTGTTTGTTTGTTTTTTGAGGAAGATTAGCCCTGAGCTAACTACTGCCAATCCTCCTCTTTTTGCTGAGGAAGACTGGCCCTGAGCTAATATCCATGCCCATCTTCCTCTGCTTTCTATGCGGGACGGCTACCACAGCATGGCCTGCCAAGGGGTGCCATGTTCGCACCCGGGATCTGAACGCGCGAACCCCTGCCCGCCGAGAAGTGGAATGTGGGAACTTAACCGCTGCACCACTGGGCTGGCCTCACCCAGCATTATTTTATTCACAAAATGAAGTCTTGATTCCAAAGGTAGAATGTTGAGTCCAATGTATTTAACACATCAATCTTTATTCAAGAGCAAGTCTTTCCCCAAACCCTCTGTTCATCTAGATCTTGCTGGTGGGCTGCCTGACTTTTAGAAGGACATGTGGTTGACCTTATCCCGTACTCACCCATTCACTCAGTGCAGTGAGTGAACCCTCTAGGGTTGGAATACCTAGAGAGAGGAAAAGGAATGTTCTCAACTAACTGAAACTATCTTAAGATGGCTTTGGCTCTTTGAAATGGCTCGTATTTGAAGCTCACTCTGTGGCCTTTGGTGAATTCATAAAATCTTCAGAAGTTTCTTGCTGGATCTCTCTGACTAAAACACCTACGAGATAGAAGATTTCTCGCTTTTAACTGGCTCTTCCATCTTCCTCAGCTTCTTGTTCTCAAGGGTTTTCCTCACACTCTCTGACAGAAATTCTCTTTGGTTAAATCCTACTTTAAATGAGTGTAGGTTGACTTCCCTGTTTGGCCCACACACGAGAGACACAATGTTACATGTTTTACCTTGCCATTGTTGGAAGGGGGGTTACTTTCCAAGTGTGAGCCACTGCTCTCTCTGCCCAGCTGTCTCAGGCTGATAGCCATACCCTCATATCTTGAGATTCTTTAGCCATCCTTTATGTACCCATCCAGTATATCCTGGTAATTCTAGGGGAGACTCTAACGAGCTGTCCAAGGGACTTTCCTTGATGTTTTTACTACCAGTACCTCTCCTTCCTTCTGTAAGGGAATGAAAAGCATCAGCACTCTATCAAAAAATCTTTGCACAGATTCTTGTGATGCTTTCTAGACTCTTAGAGTGAGTGAGGGTTTCTAAGTGATAAGAAATACCTCCTGGTTTCTGGTCCCCTTCCCTTACCCCATTCTCTATGTCTTAATTTACAGCTTAATTTGTTTCAAAACTACTTTTAGAATTTTAGGATCAATTATCAATGGCATTGCAGTTTACATTTTTGCCATTTGCGTACTATTATAATAGCAACACCAATCTATAATATTAACGTAATAAAAGTGAGCATTATTACTTACTCTATTTCTTAAATTTCAATTTCCATGACAACCTGTCTGATACACGACACATGAGAAAAAGTCTAAATATTAGTTAAAAAATGCGCAGGTTTATTACTTCTTCCTGTGTGATAGTCTCACTTGAACGTGCTTTACATATGCTAGTATATGCAATTTTTTAGTAGCTTGTGGCATATATACTAATCGTATTTTAATTTTACAAATGAGGAAATGGAGGCACAGAAAGGTTAAATAACTTTGCTCAAAATCACAGACGTAACATCTGGCAGACCTAGGATTTTAAGTTAGTTGTATTGCTCCAGATGCTCAATTCTTAACCACGCATATCACCTCATTCTAAAGATTACCAAATGCCTATATTTCTCAAGGTATTTCATGTTGCATAGAAAGTAGTCTTGCAAGGGAGCTACTTTTGTGTAACATAAACTGGAAGTTAAGTAAAAGAGAGAGTTATTCTATGATCAAGTATTAATATACTGTTGTTGTTAGCTCAAAGAAAAAATTGAGCCCATTGGCTCTGAATTATACATCTGACAAGCTAAGATGGGTTTATGACCCACAATTTACACTCTTTTAAAGAAATTCTCCTTGGAGGCTGAAGTGGTTAGTAAAGGGAAAAGCTTCCTAGAGAGAATGTGTACGAAAAATGAGTCCTTCAGCACCGCAGCCCCATGGCTGAGTGAGTTTAAGGCAAAAGCGAGGATTGAGATTCATCTCAGTTGCAACACGTTTCACCTATACTTTTGCGTGATACGAAGCTTTCTTTGGTTAGCAATAAGAAAAATAATTCAAAAACTCCTGTCATACGAAGTTAAGCTTTTAAGTAAATATGGGCCTTATCATTTAGAAGGGTTCAGTGGCTGCAAGTTCTTTTCTCTTGTTACAAGGGTAAACTATATGTCATGTAACATGAGCGTCTCTTGCTCTCCTTGCACAGAAGCTGCAATTAGGGTCATATCATATCATATTCTGCGCACGGGGATTGTTTAAGGCTTTACTCCAACGCTGCACTAAGTACCATATCATTCATCCTAGATGACGCCCTTGAAAATTGCTTCTAAAAGTTTGTGCCAAAAATGCTCATGAAGTGCACAATTTACTATCCTCTAGCTATTAAGACACTGAAAACTGTCAGTTCAGGAAATTGGATACTGTACCCTGTAAAACATGTTGCTCTGAAGCTTTGCTTCAACAATTACTACCTATCATCCGTCAGCTTGTGAGTTTTGTGTTTAGTCAGTTGTTAAACGTAATACTATAATAACAGTCAGACGTCAGGAAAAGAGAAATAGTGAAATCTCATGCAGCGTTCTGCATCTGAACAAACCGAAGGCGTTCATGTTTGTGTTATTGTTCACCTTTTATGTTTTCTCTATATAGCTATCAAGAGAGTCAAGTTATTTCTGGGCACCTGCAGGTTTGTGCTACATTTTTAATCATGGTACTTTCGTGGACGCTAGCAGACAGTGTGTTGGCATCACTTGCAGTCAAGTATTGAAAGCTGAGATTTTTATTTCAAGTCTTTCTAACAATATTTCTTGTCATTCACTGAAATTTTATGAGATAAACTCTCTTTAATCTAGGGTGGACCAGCTTTGTTCATTTTTGACCAATTTAAATGGCAAACTTATGTTTATAACAAGTAAAATCTATATAACAGTAACAATAGTTAAAAGCTTGGATAGTAACTGAAATACATGCTTAACTTTCAAAGCTCAACTGCAGGTCCTATTCCAGCATGAAGCTATTTCAGATTTTTTCATCCATGGTGACTTCTGTTCTGAAATCACAGCACTTATCCTCTTATTAGACAAGTAATAAAGTAATCAAGTACAGCCACTTGACATCTTTTGAAGGATGATATTGCCATTTAACATATGTGCTAATATTTCATATTTTAAATCCCACGGTAATGAGCGTAATAAATTTGTAGTTTGTTCAAACTGTTCTGGAAAATAGAGTTAGAATGATGGATTCTAGTTCTGGCACTGAATGAGTCACTTAAACTTCCACCAACTCAGAGATTTATTCCTTTGTTAAAATGAGCTATAATTTACCTTCAATAAAATGCATGAATATTAAGAGTTCAGTTCAATGAGTTGTGGAAGTTTTATACAGTTTTGTAACTGTCACTTTAACTTTTCCATCACCAAAGGACGTTCCCTCATTCCCCATTCCAGCCAATTTCTACCACCTTTCCACCATCTGGGGCAACCACTCTCTGATTTCTATCACCATATGTTAATTTGTCTGAACTTGACTTCCTATAAATGGAATCATTCAGAATGTAATCTTTTATGCTTTCTTCTTTTGTTTAACATAACACCTTTGAGATGCATGCATGTTGCAATATATGTCTCTAAATTCATTTGTTGTTCATGCTGAGTGTTGATCCATTGTTATGAATAAAACACAATACATTTTCATTCCCTGTTGTCAGACATTTGCATTGCTTAAAATTTTTGGCTATTATAAATCTATCTTTAAATTGTCCTGAGTAAAATGAGTATATTTAATAGGTCTTGAGTAAATCTTCTATGTTAGTATTTAGAACTATGACTAAAATTGTGTATTGCCTTTGTAACCTTACTAAATTAGCTTATTATGGTAGTTTTCCTGGTAGATTTCTAAGGATTTTCTAAGCAGACAATCGTTCAACATGTGAATAAAGACTTTCAATTTTTCCTTTCTAATCTTTATGTAATTAATTTTTTATTTTTGCATTATTGCATTGGCCAATACTTTTAAAGCAATTTTGAATAGAATCAGTGATGGCAAACATCTTCCTCACTTTATGGTAGTATTGTACCATTAAGTATGGTATTAGCTGTAGGATTTTTGTAGATATTTTCTAATTATGGAAGTTCTCTTATATTCTTAGTTTGCTGAAAGCTTTTATCAAGAAAGAGTGTTGAATTTTGTCAGTAACTTTTTCCACATTGTTAAGATGTGTTTTATCCCTTATCCTCTTAATGTGATGAATTTCACTGATTGATTTTTCAAATAATAAACCAATCTTGAAATCCTGGGACAAACCCCCTTGGTTGTGATTCATTTATTTTCTCTCTCTGTCGCGTAATGCTTCATTTCTCTGTCATCTTTCTGTGGTATGAGGTTTCAACCAGCCTTCATAGCCTCCTTCTTTATTTTCTGAAAGGGTTTTTCTTGAATTAGTATCATTTCTTTAATGTTTGCGAGATTTCATGTGATTTAAATTTTCTGGATTAATATATTAGTTTAATGTATGCAATAGGCTATCATTGTTGTTTCCTCAAATTATATTTATAAAAATATGAGATGTGTGTTTTCTCCTTTGCTGTATCAAACTGGAAGTTCTAAATTACCTTGACCATAAATTTGCTTTTGATGGTTTTTGGCTGGTCGGCTTTATTTAAGCGTCTCAATAAACATCATAGAATCAGTTATACAGAACAAGATTAGTGACCGTAATGCAATTAAGTAGTAAAGCAGTAAAAAATTAAATAAGATATAAACAAAATAAACAAAATACTTCTGTAAACTGGAAGAACTAATCATAGTAGAAATTAAAATTTCTTAGAAAGAAGTGACATTGAAACTATTACATTTTAGAAGTTGTTGAATGCGGATAAAGGGGTTGTTAGGTGGAGTTTTATAGTATTTAAAGCCCATCCTATGCGCCTTATTGTTTTCAGCGTCCAGGCACTTTGGTACAAACTAGATAGTCATTGTGATCAAAGCAGATATGATCTTGCCTTCTAGGATCTTAGAGTCATTTCATCTCATTTACTCATTATTCACTCCTATTAATTTATTTGGCATATATAAAACGTTTCCAAAATTATTTGCCATTCCTTAAGGATGTGAAAAAAAGTAACTTTTTTTTGGAGAAACATCAAATAGGAATATACTAATTGTCAGGAAATCTGGGCAGAATGATATTTGTTATTTACAGAATCCAAATAATTTCCCCATCTTTAAGCAGGGAAGGGCTACAGAAAGAAGTATTGAAGGGCTAGTTCAAGGACAGTCTTTTGGGAGACAAGTTTCCATGGGTCTTTTGCATTTCTCTATGTCTTGCTAGCAGATGCCTTGATGGTATTTGCTCTGGACTATCTTTTCAGTGATCCTTGTAGTGCCTACATCTGGACTAAACACCAAATATGCTTATTGTCCAATATAATAAAGATAAGGTCTCTCTCCAGGGCAGAGGGCAAGCAGGTGTACAGCCTATTATAAAGGATTTGTGTTCCCCAAGCCTGAGGTTCTTCAGCAGTGACACAATTCCACTCTGTGTACAGCATTCACCTGGATTCCTCCACATTGGGCCCTGGGACTTGAGGGTCAAGGGAACAAACACAAGCATGAAATTTGTTGTGCTATGAATAATAAAGTCTTTTCTCTCTGATCCAGGAATCCTGTATCTTCTGTCAGCATTCATAAACTGTGGCACACTAACTTTTCAGCAGGCAAGTAGAGAGACATCTTAACAATTCACAAAGTCTATATCATAACAGGAAGTGGAAAAGAAACTGAACAGGCTGGAGAAGGGCAAGAATATTGAATTGACCCAAATAAGGGAGATGTTAGTTGCACTGGAAAAGTGTAGTTATGTAGACTACCTAAGGTGCCAAACCTCTGAGGAGCTAAGTATTCTGGCAGAGTTGGGGCTCAAGAAAGATGCAATACAAGTCATGAATGTAACATAAGAACTCTTTTGCACATCCTTCAAAACTTGGAAATTATGCTTGGTGAAGTAATTAGGAGTTTGCCTGTACAATTTCCTTACCTTCTCCTAGGAACTGGCATATTGCTAGTGTTAGTTTAAGGAATAAAGTGGACATTCTGGTCTAGACATCATTCTGGCTGTGCCCGAACCAAATGATGCCATAGAACTAAGTCAAAGTTCCTCCACTATGGAATATAAGTTATCTAGCATTGGAAAACATGGGTTTTAATCAGTTGTCTGGCAATATGACATGGTTAAGTTTTACAGATGACTTCCCACTGAAAATGCTGTGATAAGATGGCTGATGGGAGATAGCAGATATGCCAGCACCATGGGTTCCAGAATTTGATATGTAGTTAAATAGCTGTGGAAATGGAAGGCAGACAACTGAACAAAAGAGAAGAGGTAGTAAGATGATCCAACCAGTATTAAATCTGACATCAGCCTCTTCACTCGAATTGCAGATGGCCTTGGGCAGGTGACAAGACAAATGATACAGTCCTTGTTGGATATGTGGAAGATGATCACAAAATGGAGTCACACACATGAAGGGCACCTGAACTGGAGCAGAGAGGCCATTAGAGAAGTGGAGCTTGTGAACGTCTCTACTCAGGTGGAATGTAAGCTTGTGAACTGTTCTTCACTGTTACCATCTGATCTCTTTCCAAGAAATATGCTTACTCCCATAGATAAGAACTTTCTGCCTTAAAGACTGCCTTAGCAACCAATCACATATAGCCAAGAAGTAACAGTTGTTGCCAGCACCAATCACAAATCAGGCAAAACAATCTATGTAACTGTGCTGGAATTTACCTCTTTTGCCTTAATAAATCCTTGCCTCTCTTGTTCTCCTTGGAGCACATTTGAGTTTCTCCTGGAATCTGTCTCCTGAATTGCAATTCTTAAGACCACAAATAAACATTTTTGATTCTCTTACCGTTTATGCTTATGATTCATTGACAGATATTAGTAATTACTATTATTTTGGAGAACTCAGATCAGTGCCAAGGGAAAAGGAATTAGAGTCTTTATTGAATAAAGTCAAAGGTAACAATGGAATATCTTGGACACTGAGAAACACAGGGGTGATGTAAAATTTGAAGGCTCTTGACTTTGAAGTTGTAATGTGTTGGAATTCAAGATTGCACCACTTCTTATGCCAGACTGATTTATAGTCAGTTTCCCTATTGATATAAATAATTTTATTAAGGGAAGAACAAGCTCAAGATCAAGAAAGAAGTAGGACAGGGAAACAAACTAATATCCTCATAACAGAAGAGAAGTAGCCTTAGAGAGCAGGTCAGTCTTGAAAAAGCTAGTAAGAAATCTAAATCTAAGACATATTTGGGGTGCATGGGCCTCCTTAGTAAGAGCATCCTGCATTTTAATATTGATGTACAAAGAATGGTGAATTACATTTCCTTAGGGAAATTTTTCTAAATGTTGAGAAATGGTGAAAATCTAGGTATGTAGAATATAGCAGGTATAGAACACAGTATTTCTCCTGCCCCATCCCCCAGCACACACACTTCCCTGATGCCTGGTGAATGTTGAGACCACACAGAATTGCTCTTATTCAGTCATTCTATGGAAGATATCCTTTGCTTCAGATAAACTAAATGGTGTTACTCTTATACTTGTGTACTTATGATATGACCCTGAAATTTATAGAGAAATTTGCAATGTTGTTAGAAATAATGGTTACATGTATTATGTGTCCAGCCTCAGGGAAACAAGTATAACTATTTTAAGTTTTGAATTTGCTGCTTTACCCATAGCCTCTGGTATATTGTTCAACCATGCTTCTCATTTATGTTTTGGTGTGTAAACTAGCAGCTGGGAAGAAAAGAGAGCTGGGTCAAGTATGTCACAGCTGACGTGTTTCTGAATTTAGCATCCACTTCACTGATTGCCAGGAATCAGGGAGAGGAAGGAGGCAAAAGCAAAAGGGCACTCCTGGATAGGAGTAATCACTCCCCTTAATTGGAGGGCACTTCACTGTGTGTTAGAACAGTAGCACATAGTGGAGCTAAAGAACAAGGTCAAATATCCTCACTGGTTGTACCACACAGGAGCATGGAACAATAACAACAAATAAGAATTCCCAGGGGTTTTGCTATAACCAGCAGACAGAGATCCAGTCTTCCTCCTGAATTTGAGGATCTCAGATTAAGTGTAGTCAGAGACCCTGATTGGAGCAATAGACGTGCCACATTGCAGTCAACTTCTGCCAAGAAAAGCTGCCTAACAGCTCCAGAGTCTTTACTCACTATAGATTTCATATCGTTTGGAATAAAGAACTGAAACCCAAATGAAAGTATTTTGCAAATTTTTCTGGAGCATTGCTTCTCCAGAGGGATGACACCACCTTCTAAAGAAAGCTTTGGACATTTGTGGGGACTGTTGTGTTTGTCACAGCGACCGAGGAGAGAGGTGTCTGGTGCTAAAGGCCTTGGGTGGATAAAGGCCAGGTATGGTAGACATTCTGAAATGTCTGAGACAAAGGTTCATAATGAAGAAGTACTCTGAATTTCACAAAATCTAAAATATCCCCTCAGCTAATCACTTATTTGGAAAGCCTACTTAAACACTTATCTGATACAAAACATGCTTTGCACTCAAACATAAAGTATTCTTTTTCAGAGTTTTTAATATGTACTAAAATTTCCAGGGTGGGATACTACGATATACATTGAATGAAGAACATATTTTTTGTTGTTATTTTTCAGAGCAACCAAGGATTAGTGTTCATTTCAAGAAATTGCATCTTTGACGTCAACAATAATTATGGTACTTGAGTTCTCAGTACAACATTCCTGTGCCACTATGCATTGTTAGCAGGATTTCATGATGACTATAAATGTGTGTGAGTCTGTGTGTGTGTGTGTGTGTGTGTGTGTGTGTATGTGGATGTATGTAAGCCCCCTGGAAGTAGTATCAAGGACACTTAGTAGGACATTATGTTAATTCAATTCATGCTGGTGATGGACAGGAATGGGTCTGTTTTTCGCAAACTTGAATATTATCCCTTTCCTCAACTATTTTTCCATATTATTTTCTTTGAAATCTCCATTTATGTGTCTGGCTTTATTATTAATATTAACAACCGACTGAATTCATTTGTCTTTCATTGATGGTTCACATTTAATTCTAAAATGATAACATTTCCCCTTATGTTTATGCTATTTCACGATTAATTAGAAACTGATAAAGTTGATACAAAGGGTCACACAAAATTAGAAAAGTAAATAAGGCAAGCTCTACAAGAACTATAGTAGTCGTTGATCCTCATGCTTAATGTGACGTGAATTATTTCCTGCAGTGTTCCTGTTGGAAGCTCTGTTTTCATTCCTGACTGAATCAGTAATATATTGCCCGGTGCAATAGGTTCTTGTAGGACCATAGTTGTGTTTGGGTCACTTTGTGTGATTTTGATAGAAGGCCATATAAAAATGCTTTTAGACACATGCTCTAAAGACAGGCCAGATCTGATAGCTTCCTTTTCATCTTCCTCCTTCTCTCTATTCCTCCTTTTTTGTTTTTTAATTTGAAACTAGGCTTATTTTAAAGCAGTTCTGTTAATGCAACAGTGGTTTTGAAACACCGTATTAAAAGAAACCATTTTAAAGGAGCCACTCAAGAAATCATTAGCTGCTTATATAAAAAAGAAAATAGCATGTAAGGTACACTTTTATGGCTGAGCTCTGACATTCACAACTGAGAGGAAAGTGGAGGGAGAAGTCTTTCTTCATTAGCAGCATGACCAAAGCACTTAGGGATTTCACTCCCTCACATCCATTATTTCATCTATTGTCCTAATTTAATTTTCCATGATTTTCCTGACAGTGAAGGTTGGCAACTCTAAGTACAGTACAAAAGGTTTGCAGCACTCATGTTAATAATTACACAAGCTGTTGAAGCTTTATGCTGAAGGGTGCATTGTCAAAAATATCAAATTTAGACAAAAGCAGAAGCTACAGATGTGAGTGGAACTGGAATCCCTGAGTGCTTTTGTTTTTTATCCACAGAAAGAAGCCACCTCGTGAGGTCTCAATGTTAATAAAGCATTCATACCATTTGGAACCTTCTGAGAGCTCTAAACAGGAAAGCAAGATCTTTGGAGAAGTGCCATCAAATTGTTGCTGCTATTGTCTCTGCTGTCACTTTCCAGGGTCCTTCTGACAATACAAAACTATGATTTCTACATTCTTTCTTGGCCAAGTCAATTAGTTTTCTAATGTATGTATTGGCTAATTTTAGAGCACCTGATCCGAAAATATAGCTTCTTAATTGTAGAAAAAAATAAACTTTAGTTCATTCTCCTTCTACCTTTTCTTTAAGGATGCGATCATTTGCCCTCATTTTGTCCTTTGTTACAGGAGCCAAATTGCCCACAGTGTGAAACCGCCTTGTACCACTCAGGCCCAGACATTCCAGTTTTCCATACCTGTGAGCCAGACTCTCTGAGCAATGGGTTATTATAAGGAGGCTTCTAGTATCTACGTCCATCAAACATTGCCCCTAAACTAAAGGAATAACATTGCATTCATGTAGTACCAACGCCTCTCAACTACAAAACATGCTTTTTGAACAATAACATACAAATACATTTAAAAGAGACATGTAATATGCAATAGCGTTATAGAGATATCTGAGATATAAAGCCACATTTTTATTCTCATAATTTCACATTCCCCCACCCACTGAGTAAATGCTATTGAAAGAGTTGGCTAGAACTAAAAGCAGAGAATTGCTCATCTTTGAATTTCAATTAGATTTTTTGAATCAATTGAAAAATAATAGGTCCCCAAAATAGACTATTTGTAGAGAGAGTTTTCGTTTTAAATTTCAAAATCTTCAACAACAAAGCTTAATATAAGTCATTATTTGAAGAATATGAATATAAGGAATGTTTCTTCCCAAGAAGAAGGAGCATGGAGTCCTTAAAACTCCTGAGAAGGTAAACCTAAATGAGAGGATTGAAGGAGATGATACTGGGTGAAGTCTGTGCTAGAAGAGTTCTAGCTGCAGCCAGCTACCCATTACCCTTCCTTGTGGGTGGAAGGGGAAGCCTAAAATAGAGAGAGACTGTCCTATTTACTCTTTGTAGCTCATGAAAGCAACTGCATTACAACAGCAGTGAGAACAAGATATGTTTGGGCAGAAAGAAGACCTGAGACAAGTGTCCTGTTTCCAAACAGACTGCATGTGGTATTGAATAAACACACAAATTTTTGCGTCACATTTAGGTATCTGAGGATTGAGCGGGTGGTCCAGCCTAGGGCTCAGCTGAAGGTGGAGGAGAGGTGTCCCTGTAACAGAGGCGTTGGTCTGGGGTCTAAGCCATAGTGAGAGGAAGAACACAGTGGAGTCTCTGGTTTAGCAGTACCAGAAGGTTGTGAAAAGAAGCCTAGAGCCATCATAGCAGAGCACTAAACGTGGACGCAAGAGACTGACTTCTTGGGTTTAAATCCAGCCTTGCCTCTTACTAGCTGTGTGACTTTGGGTAAATTACTGAACCTCACTGGATTTCCATTCTGTCATCTCTGTGAGATTATCAATAGTGCCTTCCTTTTAGGGCTGTTATTAAACTAAATTGATTATAACTGTAGCACATTTAGAATAGTACCCGGTACACGGTAAATACTATATGTGGCTTTTAAATAAGTAGAGTCAGCAGTGGGTAATGGCCAAGCTCCCTGTGAGTAATCCTGGTGTGTTTTTCCTTCCAAGAGAACATTCAAGTACACTAGCCACAGGCCCTTCCCAGTAGATGCTTACGGGACAGAGACCAATGCGCAAAGCCAGGTGAGATGAGCTTTCTTCATCACTGACTATCTGAGGGAGACATCAGATGACAACATTTAGACCAGATACCCTTCAACACCACTATGATTTTGCAGAAACTTCTCACTATACCAGGATGCCACACAAGGAGAAAGGCTATTTGAGAGAAATCATGAAAGATTGAACATTTACCCTAAAAAAAGAAAAATAGTAAGAACAAGGTTTCCCACCAGGGCCATTTGTGAATTCAATGAGAGATGAGCTTAATTATAGGTGAAAAAATTTTCTTTAATTATGTCATTCTTTCATTCAATTATATATGGTTCATCTCAGTGACCGTGTTAAATTCAGACCTCACAAAAATATTTTTTTGCCTCTCTGTTTTTTTTAAATCAATATATATATTAAAAGTATAAGTGTTATCATGAGTCTTATTGGTGCAAGCTCTTTTCTTTTCTTGACAAAGTGTGATCTTGCTTCTTGAAATGTTTGAGAATTACATTTTGGAACTTTTGCTTCACCCCTGGCCCCACTTCTATCAAGCAAGATTCTTCCCTTTAATTTCAAACAACATGAAATCACCATTAGCAAGAATTTCAGAAACTGTAAAAAACGTATTTTAGGAAAAGGAGAAGAGATTACATAAGTAAAATTTAAATGACATCACGTGTTATGTACCTACAGAGTTTTTATATTTTTAGATAGATTAGGATAGTTATAGCTAACTTTGTCTACTTAGCTCTCTGATAAGTTGAATCAATATTGATGAAATAGTTAATATGATAGTACATAAAGTTCCGTATAATATGTCATGAAAACTAACATAGGGGGCCGACCCAGTGGCGCAGTGGTTTAAGTTCGCACGTCCTGCTTCTCTGCGGCACAGGGTTCGCCGATTTGGATCCTGGGTGTGGACATGGCACCACTTGGCAAACGCTATGCTGTGGTAGGCGTCCCAGGTATAAAGTAGAAGAAGATGGGCATGGATGTTAGCTCAGGGCCAGTCTTCCTCAGCAAAAAGAATAGGATTGGTGGTAGTTAGCTCAGGGCTAATCTTCGTCAAAAAAAAAATAAATAAATAATAAAAATTTAAAAAACTAACATAAAGTATGGAACATCAATTTTGATTTTTACAATCTCTGATTTACATTCTTCACAATAGAAATAACTCTTCTTTTAAAATAATCTTTTTTTTTGCATAATGTATTATAATTTTCACAGCGTTTGTACATACCTCATCCAACTTCTAAAAGTAAGGTTTTATTCCTCACTTTCCGCTAGCACAGTAGCTCTTTCAAATGGCTAAAGGAGATAATAAGAGAACAAGGTAGAAACAGAGTGATTAAGTAACTTGTCCAAGGTCATCTAGATAATTAATAGTGGAGACCAGAATAGAAACAAAAATCTTTGGGCTAATGTAACACACATGTAATTGACTAGAAGACAGTTAAATGAGAAAAACACAATGAGAAAGCACACAGAGGGCTTTTAACCCCAGTTTATGCAGCTGTGGCATTTGGTAGTGAATCTCAGGAATGAATTAAAAGGACAAACACAGACTGCAAGATCATATTTACCTGCTTAAAAGAGGCTAGTTTTCCACCCTTTTCATGCCAGCCGTGGCCGGCACTCTTATGAGATGCAGTCTTTTTGATTAAGGAATGTTGTAGAAAGCATTAACAGGGAACACATATTCAAAGAGAACACTTAGCCTCACCTCCAGGATTTAATAGGACAGAAAATAGGACATGAACAGCCAGAAAGAGAAACGTATTCTCTGAAATCCATGTAATACTATTAAGAAGTTCTCTACGTTAAAACACTCCATTTGAACCAATTCCAAGACTACTCCACAGTACAAGTGATGTGCAGGGTCAGGACGAGAGGTCTGCAGGGTAAAGGGATGTGACCCCTTAGAGACTGTAGCCCACTTGCAGACCCTGTGCTGAGTACCTGGAATCCCAAAACCTCACCCCATTTGGCCCTGAGTCATCTTTCAGGGCTTGTGCAGTCCTCTTTCCCAGATCAGTCCTCCAGAGGGTAGACCTCCGAGGCCCAAGTGATGATCCAAAGGGGTCTTTCTTGGGGGAATGGGGATTGGATAGAGATTGGATGTCCACATGTGAATGCTTGAGGCCTTACACCACGTAGGATGGAGTCATAGGTGGGATAAGATCTCCTTGGGCTGTCAGGTTCCAGCATGGAACTTGAAAGACTGCTAGAATTTCAATCTTAAACCTGGTCTTCTAGGTCATTACGAAGGTATGTTTCCAAGGCAGAAGTCAAGATATACTGTATTTAATGGTTTTGTACCTTGATTTAAAACTTTTAAATATTTGGACATGGGGTATACAGACCTTGCTTTGTACTCTTGACCTAGGATCCACAAATTTTGGGGGGAGGGGTAAGTGTTCAGACTTGTAGTTATTGTATCTGATTACAGGTTAATATCAATTCTTTCATTTTAGTATCTTGATTCCCAGTGCCACCATTTGACTTCATTTTAATATCATTGGTTCCTCATGCTATGGAAGTTGAGGTTGAATGATCCAAAGTTTCCCTGGATTAGGATGAAACCGTGCCTGTACCCACAAGGTTAACGTGGGAAACAAAGTAACCAAAGCTTCTGAGCTCCCCTTACAGAGCAGCAGGAGGATGGCTGATAAGAGAGTAGCTTGCTCCCTACCTGAATAAGCATCTTGCAGGAGACTTGAGAAGCTAAAATGACTGATTGTAAGCTTTACACGTCACAGAGTAAAAATCCACCACATGCAACACCTAGAAGCCCCCTGAATTTGCACATGCAACCCACAAAGAAATATGAAAGACAGTAACCCCTACACAGAAGACTCAGAACTTCAGCCCTTAAAGCCAAATGCTCCTCCTCCCCATCTTATTCTCACAATGTGCTTTTGAAAAGTGCTTAGAACTGCACATAGACAAATTAATCTATGACCAGTAGAAAAAATAACTTGTTAGCAGGAAATTTATGTCCTCTGCCCAAACTGTTCCTTTTGCCTCAGATAAGAAGGTAACTGAAGTTTTCTTAGATTCCTCAGGAATGTTGCATTCAGGAGACCTGCTATGGAGAGGCATCCAACATTCTGCCATCATCCATCACCTGACATTTCTGTGCCCCCTCCCCAATCCTGTTTGCCTTATATGATTTATTTCCAAATCAGTTCCCTTTAAGATGGTTTTTTTCAGCAAAATAGTCCACCATCTTCCAATCTGCTAGCTTATCGCTTATTCAAGTTCTTTCTCTAACACCACCTGTTTGGCCTTTTATTTTGCATCAAGTAGATCAAGCTTGCTAACACCACCATCTTACTACAAGACCCTGATTATTTCCCACTTGGCCTCTGGTACCTGCTTATCTGCTTAAAATGTGATCTCCCCATCCTCATCTCATCCTCCCTCCAACACAGGCTTCAACCTTGCTGGCTAAATACATTTCATTAAAATTAATTAACATAAAATCTGATAATAGCATTCTGTGACTAAAAATAACATTATGATTCCCCCCTGATTGAAGGGCTACATTCAAACTGCTTGACATAGGGCAAAAAGGCATATTTGAACATCTCAAGTTCGCCCACTCTCTGTGATTTCTCAGCTTCCATGCCTTTTCAGTTATTACCCTTCTACCTGGAAACTTTGCTGTTTTCTCAGCCTGAGTAGCTCATTAATCCTTCAAGATTCAGTGCACGCCTTCTCTCCTCCAAGAAGCTTTCCTTGTGTCCCTCAGACTGAGTTAGGTGCCCAGTCTTTGTGCTCCTATCTGTGCATATTTCCATCGGGACTCACCACTGTTATCGATCTTGTCTGTCAACTCCAGAGGCTAAACATTTTGAGATTAGTGGTTGTGTTATTTCACTCTATTCATGAAATCATCTACAAATATTTGCTCAGAACTGCTCCAGTCCATATACTGTGCAAGTCACTAGCCATGTAATGATAAAATACCCAGGCTCTTCATTGAAGATGCGACAATAAAGTATGGTTACAGTTATTAGACACTATATTGCTGGCTTAGATGGGGTTAAGTATAGGTTGTCATGGCAACTATAGGAAGCCCACTCAATTGTCTCTTCCTGGAGGAGAAGGTGTCCTGCAGAAAGTGGATCTGGGCTGAGACCCATGTAGGAAGAGTGGTATGTCCAATGCCTGTTGAATAACATGTATACAGGATACCCTTTGTTATCACTAGGTTGGCACTAAACCAAGAACATGACAAATCTGCTGTGTCCTGGTGTGGACTGTAGAAGCTATAGAAGCAAACAGGGTAGAGCCAGAGGGGTGAAAGAGGATGTCTAAGCACAATTAGGACAAAGTCACTGTCCAGCTACTTCAAGCTGAGAAAGCGTGGTCGGTAGAGCCAAAGTAGAGATCGGGAAAATGGATAGACCATTTATCTCAGCATTCTGGAGATGAGGTAGTGTCTGTATGAACTGTTGCTGCACTTGTTACTATTTAAAAGGCTTGAGTTCATAGATGAACGTTATATACATAATACAATTCACAACCCATGTTAGTTTAAAGGAAGTAAGTACTTCACTTCAACTTTTTGGTTCATAGGAATGGCAGTTTATCCTTTCCTTGCCTCTGGAATGTGATGAAAAAAATGTGCTAGAAAAAGATAATCTAAAAATACAGTAATTATGAGTGAATGTTGCTTTAATCAGTTACACATTGGAATAAATTAGCAATTCTTAATGTCTGTCTATACATACAGATTTATGATAACTGTATAGGGCTATTTAAAATTCATTCCATATGATGGGTTCAGATTTTCTCAACTATTTCTTGATTATGTTTAGAACATAATGCATCAATTTAAAAATATCAGTTATTGTTGAGAGCTGGATGTTTACTAGTTAATATTAACATACATTTATAGTCTATATTCTCTTTTCCTTTTCTTTTTTTAAAGAAGGAGGAAATCAGTAAATAGAACCTTGTACTGAATAAGGCAAAAACGGTGGCCATTCTGGTTGAAATGTGTCACGGTTAACAGGACTTCGTCCTTTTCTGAGCAAATAACAATTTGGGGATAAATAAGACTAGCCTCTAGCAAATCTGTGAACAAATATAATTGGATCTATAACAACAAAACACATCATGAGAATAAGACTTGTCCTCATGACCACTGCTGACTTCAGTAGTGTCTTTTCCCAAAGGAATCTTAATAATAGTTATACTGGTGGATCATATCGAATATACAAGATTTGTATATTAAAATCTTGACATACAACACATCTTGTATGAAAGACATTTTTTATCTAACCAATGATCCCTTCTGAATACATACTGAAGGGGGAGAAAATCTTAGATTTGTTCAAAAATATAATTTTGAGACCAGATGTCAAGGACCAATCAACTCTATTCAGCACACACAATTAATCTATTTAGCCATGTTCCTTAAACCTTACAGTTACCTTTCTTTGATAAAACAGATGTCCTTTTGTATTTCTGAAACTAAAAAAACATGCTACCTAAATATATTAATGTTCAAGCCATTGTTCGAAATATTTTCTTAAGACTATGTTTCAAAAGCTATACATTTTGCTTCCACTTGAAAAAAAATTCTGTTCTTTTTAGTTTTTGGAGTGGAATCTGCATAGCTTGAATTACTGCTCCATTATTTTATGCAATAGACAAATTGAACCTGGCTTTCTAATTGTGATTTGTACAGCTCTCTCCTATGTGCTCACATTCAATTTTTACAACCTACTCTACTTTTTATAACCTACTGTATAATAGTTGAATCCTAAATTAATGTGTTTTCATAGCAAGATTCAACAAAGGATTTACTATGGACTCTAAAATTTAGACAGATATTAACATTTTAGTGGTATCTTAATGGCTGCATGTAAATAGTAGTTTATTGAAACACAATAGTAAATTTCTGATAACATAAATTACAAGAGTTTTCACTGGAAATTATAAAAATTAAAGTGTCTTGGTCTTTCTTTAGTTATGACATATTTTACAATGAATACATTAGTGTCTCTAAATTAAGGAATACAAACAATTTATGAAATGTGTTCTTTTCCAAAATATTTACACTATAACAAAGAAAGAAACAAACTGGAAACAAGCATCAAGCAGAAATCTTCTAAATGTTATGAAACATAATTTTCTAGAGCAACAACCGCTCTTACAGATTGTTAAATATCCATGAATTGTATTTCCAGCATTATTTGAAATGAATTTCTGCGTATTACTACAAACATTTTAAAACAAAACTTTGAAAATTTTTTATTAGCAGCTGTTCTTTTTGCTTGGGATGTAGGAAATAACAGAAAATTCTAAGTCCATTATATTTCTATATCTGAATTTATTCAGTAAAATCACTCCATAAATTGTAAGAATCATTCACATAATTCTCAGTAGCTAAGCTGGAAGGTGAGTCACATAAAGGACTCAAACATGAAAAAATTTGTTGGTAAGCCTGAAGCTCTTTCTTATTTACATTAGTAGAATTATTCTTGAAGATAGATTTTTGTTTTCCTTGCACTAATTGTGGTAGGTGTACTTTTCCACTTAGTCTCTCGTATTTCTTTTTAATAGGTTTAATTTAAATAAAAAATTTGAACTCTATTAATAGTCAGTAATTGAAATGTAAAATAACATTTAATTTTTTTGTAGTACTAAACCGTCAACAGAAATAATACATAATATATAACTCATATAACATAGGATACACAAACTTAATGAAATGAAGATTTATTTGCATTTCCCAAGTTATCAAGCCCAGGTTGCTCCTAGTCACCAGAGACAGGAGGCTCTAGGTAAACACCGGCAGGATCACTCCTGCACAGGGTGTGGAGCTTTGGGAGCATGGCATCAAGTCATCGGGATCATTGTCACAGGCTCCTGAATGACTTTTCTTCCATCTTCCATTTTAGGCCTGATAATGCTGCTTGTATGATCTTCTACAATTTAAATCTGATAATGTCAGTCTCCAGCTTAAAGGATCATTAATTTGGTGTTGATATTCTAAATTTGAGGAATGTGCAAAGACAAACTAGTCTGCCAATCCCATATCTTATCTTTTGCATATGTTTGTTCATGTCTCTGATGTTTTGCCCGTTGTGCTCGCATGCCTAGAAAGAGTATTTCCATCCTGCTTGGCTCTTGTGCATCCTTCCACACTTGACTCGTGTGTCGTCTTGTCCGGGAAGCCTTCCAGCCCTAATCCAGGCAGAGTTAGTTGCCTTTGCTCTGTGTGCACAGAAGCACCCATTGGGGTTTGAGGTGTGAAAATAGTGTGCCAGAAGAAATCTCACTTACATCTCAGTTCCTCAGAATAGCCCTAAAAGAACGATTTTCCACTGTGGGTAAGATGCTTCTTTTCTGATTTCAGTGGCTGTGCTTCAATCAACCTTCCGTATAGAAAACACGAGCCAATCTCCATAGTCATTCATGCTTTGGCTGGTGGAAGAGCTGGAATCTGGAATTAGCCAAGTCAGTAAGTCCCTTCTGCATGAATGAGCAATTGGGGATAGAGAAAAATTGTGATCAGTGTTCTTTGAGTTTTTCTTTTATTTTTTTACTATTTTCTTTTTCATTTTTGTTTGTTTTTTTTCTGGCCTGTACCTCTCAACTCTAAAGTCATGAGATTTTGGCTACTAATTTTTCCAAATTTTTTTTGAAGGGGAGAGCAAATGCATGTTTACAGAGCTTGCTATATTAACCTTCGTATTTATCATATCTGGCTCTCTTTATTTTACTATGGATTCTAATTACCAACTGGTGTCATTTCTTTACTTCAATATAGTTTTGATCCCATCCAACTGTGTTGTATTACTATTATCAAATACGTTACATTTCTATATGTTTTAGGCCTAACTCTACAATTATATACATATTGTTTTATACAATTGCTTGTTAAATCAGTTCAGAAAAGAAAGGAGAAGAAATATGCATTTGTACTATCTTTTATAATCACGTGCTTATTTTTACTGGTGCTGTTTGTTTTTTTGTGTTTGGGTTTTTCAGGGGTGACTTTCTTTTACTTTATCTTTTTTAAAATTTTTGTGTATTTGTTAATTTTTTGCTGTGGAAGATCGGCCCTGAGCTAACATCTGTGCCAATCTTCCTCTATCTTATGTGTGGATGCTGCCACGGCATGGCTTGATGAGTGGTGTGTGGGTCTGCACCCTGGATCCTAACCCATGCACCCCTGGCAGCCAAAGAAGAGCATTTAATTTCAAGCACCACCACTGGGCTGGCCCCAGGGGGTGACTCGTTTTTAATCTGAAGAACTTCATTTAGTGTTTCTTGTAGGGTGGATCTGCTAGTTACAAAATCTCTCAGCTTTTATTTAGCTGGGACTCTCTTTGCCTTTTTGTGTCTATTATTTTTGATAAGAAATAGCTGGGGTTTTTTTGGGATTCATTTTATATGACAAATCATTTTCTCTTGCTGCTTTCAAAAGTTTTATAGTATTTGGATTTCAGCATTTTTAATACACTGTGTCTGAGTCAGATATCTTGTGTTTACCAAGCTGGAGATTGTTCTGTTTCTTGGTTGTGTAGGTTAATATTTTTCATCAAATTTGAAAGGTTTTCAGTAATGAATTCTTTCATTTTTTACTTCTTTCTCTTTCTCCTTTCCTTCTGATATTCACGTTACATGTATGTTGATATGCCCAATGGAGTCCCACATTTCTCTCAGAGTTTGCTCATTTTTCTTCACTATTTTTCCCCCCGTACTAGCAACCTATCTTCAAATTTATTAACTCTTTCTTCTGCCCATTCAAAACTATAGTTGAGCATTCCAGAGAAATTTTTATTTCAATTACTGTACTTTTCCACTATAAAATTACCATTTGGTTCTTTTTTATAATTTCTATCCTTTCATTGATGTTTTCTGTTTGATGAGTCATTGTAATCATAGATTCCTTTACTTCTTTAGGCACAGCTTTCTTTAGTCCTTTGAATTTTTTTTATAATAGCTGCTTTGAAGCTTTTGTTAAATCCAACATATGTGATCTCTCCCAGGAAGTTTATGTTGTCTGCTTCTTTATCTCTGTGTGGGTCACACTTTGATGTTTCTTTCCATGTCTCATAATTTTTTTTGAAAATTATAATTTTAGGTAATATATTGTTGTGACTCTGGAGAATGATTTCCTTCCCCCTTCTCTGGGGCTTGTTTTTGTTGTTGTTAGTAGAGCAGGGGTGGCGGGCGGATAGGAATGGGTTGTGTCTCAAATGCCATGGACTCTTTCTATTCCTATTGATATTTAGTAGATTTTCTTGAATAATTTTTCTCCATTTGCTGTGTGCCCTTATGACAACTTCCAAAGACTTCAAACGGCAGTGATTTTTATAATTTTCACCAATTACCATAGTTTCACAGGGCTCCTCGTATACATATTCCAGACATTGACATCTGGCCACTGTTTTTAACTCTGTAGCTGGGAGAACTAGAAACAACCTATCTAGAGATGCAAAAGGAAGCAGACATACAGGAAGAGGAAGAAATAAGAAACAAAGAAAACCGTCTCTCTGAGGTCCCTATTACTTTCCAGCTCCTGGTTTTAGTCTGTGAGACGAGCTGCATCTTGCTACTGTGTTCTGTGAGGCACTGATGCATCCTCAGAACACAACACCTTTCTTTGCTGGGATAAATGCTATTTGTGGGAAAGCAAAGGTCCTCCAACCAAATAAATAATTTATGAGTTAAGCCACAGAAGTTTTGAAAGCCAAGTAGTAAGGGGTATGGATTCAAAGATGGCACTGCTAACAGAGATTTATTTATGAAATTCTTTTTATAACATTTGAACTTCCTGGAATTCCAACAGAATTCTTTTGAGAATAGTTACTCACTAGGTATATGGCCTTGGAAATCTTGCCTTATTTTTCCCCTCTGCAAAATAGTTATAATTGTACCCACTTAATAGAGCTGTCATGAGAGTGAAAAGAATTGAGGCATGTAAAGTGTTTTTATCGGTGCCAAGCATAGACAGCATTCAATTCAAGTCTAAAATCCCTTAGAAATTGAGACAGTTTTCTTAAGACTTGGAGTAGTTATAATAAAAGCAGTAGTACAATTGCATTCATACACTGGTAAGATCTATTCTTTTTTAAGGTTTAATTTACAGTGATCAAATCATTTAATGAATTTAATTCTACTTAACTAAATTCAAGGCAAGGGCCTAATCCCCCATACTGTTTGTTACTAAACACTGAGTCTGATGTAAAATTCTTCCGTCAATGGCATTTATCTAAAAGATTGCTAGTATTTGCTTCTAATTAAAATAAAATTGAATAACTTGTTTCCGTACCTGTTTAACTATGTTGAACCATATTTAGTCATATTGGTTCAGCATTTACTGAAGGATAACTATTCAAAAGATATAGCTACATGGTCAAATATAATCTATTCTGTTAAAGTGAGACTGTAGTTAAGTTGACAAGAGAAAATGTCATCATTCTACAAGATGTCAGTGAACAAGTTATACTCTGGGCAAATTATTTTTATTCTAAATATAGACAGTTTTAAAATCTGACAAGTTATACAATTACATCAGTGAAGGACCTGATGGATTTTATTACTTTCTCATTGAAATTGTTTGGTTACTTAGTCATATAAGTAAGAATGTGCCATGTGAATAAAACATATAAGAGTTAAAGGAATCTTTGCTGTTTATAGTATGCTGTTAAGTATACAAAAGTTTTTTTCACTGAAAACTGTCAAATCTTTATCCATATACCAGGTTTAGACTGAGGTTTTTCTTTCTTTTTTCAGATTCCTATTAGTTAATAAGGTGTATAAATGGGGATAGGCTGCATATAAACAGCAGCACAATGCAATAGTTTCTTTCCGTAATCTTTAATCTTTAATTTATGTGTGCCATTGTGTTAATTTCCCCCATAATCTTGAAAGGGATAAACAAAAAAACTATTGAAAATTTGAAAATAATGTCCTAAGATTTTTAATTTTATTTTCAACATAAAAATTCATGAAAAAATATTTGATACCAGCTCAATGTTAACTTTAGAGGATGTAAAATGCCTTAAATACATATTTAGAATAGAATAGCTTCTTTTTCTTACCTTACCTAGATACTGTAAATAATAGTATTTGTTTAAGACTGTAGATTGAAGACAAAGCAAAATATATACTTCATAATTTAGAGATATCAAGTTATCCAAATGAGCACGGAATCCTGACACTTCCATAACACAAATAAGTCATTTCCTTTAATAGTTTTTGTGTCATTTTATATCATCTATTTTCCCCCTCTGAGAATGGAGGAAACAAACTGTAAATCAAGCAAATAACTTTTGCATGATAGATTATGAAAAACATTTGATCTTTTGATCTTGAAACCACACCAGCCAAAATGCTTTTACTTCCTGGCATGAGTCCCAGACTCCAAGTGTCATTCAAAGGAAACATTTTCATGATATAGTGTCTGATATTTTATATCCTTTTATAAATCTCTATTTTCTTTTTACTATTGGATTTCTTTACACGTTTTCTTATAAATAACTGCAGAATATGTTACCAAAAGGGAGAAAACTATGAAACTAATTAAAACATGATTTCTTCAGGACATCTCAGCTATAAAAATAGCAAAGACATTATAAAGAGAGAGAAAACTAAAATTAAACATGTAACAAAATTGCTCACCTTCACTGCTAGCTATGCACAGAGGTTTACATTCAGTCCCTGAACACGTCAGCCCACCGTGTCTGTGAACATCATGAATACTTGATAAACCCACAGCAACAATACCAGAATAAAAACTGTATTAATGTTTGCACAGGCAGAACTACCCAAGGATTTTAACTATCCCAGGGCTAAAACCAGAAAATAGAACACAAGTCTCCTTTTTCTTATGACTTCTAAAACTTCCATTAACTTTTCACACTTGAAAAATAAAAAACTAAAGATATTTTAATTTGCATCAGTTCATTCATTGCTATTTTAAATATCATTTGTTCATACTGCGATATATAAAACTATAAGGATATTAAATGAAGGGTCATGCTAGCAACTGTATTTAATATATCTCTTCTGGGTACTGGGAAAATCTGCTTTGTACGTAACAAAATTAAAACATACAATTTAAATTACTCAGTAAGTATAATGTAAATAAACCTGCTGGTTCTTTAATGCATAATATTTGATATATTATATTTGAAATATGTGTATAGGGGAATTACTCAACTTATACAATACTACCTACTTTATTAAGAAATTACAAGAACTTTGCTCAAATTAAATTATAAAATATTCAAACAAAAACATATGGAAAAACTTCATTGAGAAATATAAATTTATGTCAAATGCTGATCAATTTCAGAGTAATACATATTAGCTAATTTATTTTTAGTTAAAATATGTATTTTTTATAATGCAGTTTTGTTGAATAAGAACTTGGAGACATGAAATCTGGTCTCAATTTTCTACCTACCTGAGTAGCAAACTGATTTGTCTTTGTAGGTCTCAGTTCCTTGAATGGGTGATTTAAAAACTGTATGGTTACTACTTATATAAGCAAATCATTTTTGATACCAGGAATACCACTGTAATCACAGTGGTGCCTTTAAAATTCAAGCTACGAAACTGTTTTCTCTGTAAAACTATCTGTTGATGAGGTGTCTTTGGTCATATTGCAAAAGAATCTTGCATTATCAAGGGTTATTTGAGATGTATAGCAACGTTTGAGGCAGATAAAGTTTTAGATAAGGTGTAATAAAGTCAAGAAGCTAAAATTTTCATGACCCAGCTGAGAAAGATAAAAGTTATAGAATAAGAAAAATTCATAGCTTGGTGGGTAGTGCTTTTGGACTTTACTGGGAGAGAGGGAAAATGCTGCTTGCTGGAGAAATTATACTCTGCCAGGCAGGAGCCAATCAATATCTGTTAGAGAGAAGAAAGTTTGAGTGTGCTTACCATTCATAGACATCTGGGAAATCAGAAGCAGGTCATAGACCAGGAAAGGAATACCACGGACACTAAAATTAAGAGCAGAAGACTGAGGGGTTCTCAGAAATAATTAGTAGATTGCACACGGTCAGGGTGGAAAAGGCGAATTATTCAGCCAGTCAGGAATTGCTGGGAGCTGAATTAAGGGTCATTGAGACCTTGAGAGCGTGACCAAGTTTTAACGTACAGACCAATTCTTTTTAATCCCCGTTTCTTGTTGTTAAAATAAGTACAGTCTGCATCAGTGAAAGTCCTGGCAGGAAACTAAAGGACGCTTAGCTGCGATTGTGGAGAGAAGTTAATGAAAAGATATACAGTATATATATATATACATATATATATGTATATATATATATATATTTGTGTATATGTATGTGTGTATATCCAGGCATCCAGGGACTAGCAGCAGCTGGAAGCCACCCATAGGTCTGAAGGGGCAAGGAGAGAAAACTGTGTCACAGAGCTAGTTGAGAGCTAGACCGTGGAATTGGAGTGTGTTCATAGGAATTTTAGTCCAGCTTGGATGCTTACAACCACTGCTAGAACAAACAGAGAGGAAAAGGGGAAGCGCTGAAGCTGGGAGGGGAGGGGGATGGAATATCCTGCACTTTGTCCTCAAACCCACAGATCTTTTGTCTGAGCTTCCCCTTGGCCAAATCCAGTTGGAAGCCAGAGGGCAAGAGAGCCTGAGTGATGCAATTGGTTAGAATCAGTCTCTTAGAGGCATAGAGTAGGGTGGAGGGGTGGAGAATAGGAGTGTGTGGGGGGAGTTGGGGATGAGGAGGTAGAGGTTAGAGGGAGAATAAAGATATTCAGTCTGACAAGAATAATCTTTTGGTCACATTAAGTAGAGTCACTAAACTTTTGATTAATACATAAGATGAAGAGCTTTATACTGACTTGCACTCTACTGTATTAATTTAGTAAGATTCTGAAAAATGGGATTAACCGTAATTTTTATCATAGGTATAAAATACAAAATTCAATTCTTGGATACAAGAATTAAATGTATATATAATATCGCAATTTAATTCTTAGATATAATGTATATACATACATATATATACAGATATAATATGCATATCCCCATACTTAAATTTTTTTATTTTATATATGTGTGTATGTGTGTGTGTCTGTATATATATATATATATATTTATAATTATATATATATAATTTTATTTAAACTACTTTCTTCAACATATTCTATTCCCAATGGAAATCTCTTTGGAAAAACAGAGTTCATTGAAATTGACTCCTAGGGTCAAATGTCTTTGGATATTGTAGAAGGTCAAGCATGTTATTTAAAGTAAGCATTAACACAGGATCAAAAGAGCCTCTAATAGTAGATGAAATAGTTTCAAAGGGTCCAAAAGGTAGGGAGAAGGACTAGTGATTCATTCTCCTAAAGATTGATGATGTTTGTAAAGCAAAAGAGATTTATTGACTTATTTATTGATTTGATTTATTGGTTTGGAGTGATTTTTCTACCCAAGAAGTATTCATGAAATGTGCCACGAATACAATCAGAGAAAATGCAGCGTCTGCAGCTTGGCAGAGAGTGACGCTCAGCAGGCAGCTGCAAGTGAGGAGGATTTAACGAAGAAGAATGATTTTTGCGGCAGAGATATATTACACAGCACAGCACTATTCTGAGTCAATAATGATGACTAACAAAGATGGAATGAGAATTAGAGCAGCAAATGATGCCTGTGGAGTGAATACAGTGAGAAAGAAGGAAAAAACACATGCAATTATAGCTGTTTTATTTCCCCCCCACTATGAAATATTACAGAGTAAAATTGGTGAATGAAGGGGAAGTCACACAAAGTAAGCGAAATTAACAATGCATTTCACTTTGAATAGATATTCAGATACATATATTTACATTATAAGTGAATAAAGCCATGTAATTTACAAATAATATAAAATGTATATATTACTGATGACTCAAGTAGCATTGACTGCAAGAGTCATAGTAGCAAAAAGGAGGAACTGATTCTGGACAACTGATTCTAGAAAAGGAGTTCTCTGGAAAGATATTGAATAGCTCATAGGATCTCTGGAGATCTGAGAGCCAGATTTGGAGGCCACATAACCAAAAATAAGGCCCAAATCTTGCTGCAGAACTGGTCAACCTAGCTAGAAGCTGCCTCTGGGGACCAGATGATGCCTGTTTGCCACACGGCAACTGCTGAGACAGTCATAGAAACTGCCTCTAGTAATGCAGTTGCTGCAGAGACTGCTGGCCTCGGGAACTTTTAGCTGCAGTGACTCCAGCCACCTGTCACCAGAGGCAGACGTTAGCCAGGTGTTTGTTAACTGGAAAGACTGGTAAAGTAAGGATCTAGTGTATGTGGCTTCTGCAGGAGACTGGGTGTGCCTCGTGGGTTGGGGGATTTTTCAAGCATAGTATGGAGATTCAGATGTTGGGAGGACAAAAAGATGGCAAATGATTTCAAAACAAACAAGCAAATAGAACTGAAATACCCAGGGGCATGAATATTCTTGATGCAAAAGGATAACTGAATGAAATGAGGAAACCCTATGCTATGAAGATCACCGTCTTTCTAGGATTCTTCTCACCAACACACGTATTATAACTGAAGAGCATTACTACTGCCTTCTGGACTTTGTAAGCAGCTTAACCCCATGTTGATGGTTTAGTTAAGTGACCCAATCAACCTCTGACTTTAAAACATGTACTGATTAATGCATAATAACAGTTGTTGCATTGTTTATTATTATCTGATTTGGTTTTCTAGGCAAATCATATTCCATTCAATATAAATGTGGCATAAGCTAATTTTTGCAATTTCATTTTTAATTCTCTTTAGTTGGTACTTCTTTTCTGAGAGCAAGCAAAGTCATATCTGTCCTATAGTACTGAATTCTTGCAACAACCTTGATCTACTGTTGTACCACTTTCTAGTCAATAACATTTTAAAATGTGTATAAAGTGTTTGTCTCTACTTCTTGTCCTTCTAGGAGCCACTTCTGAGCACCTTGGGACTTGATTATCTTACTTATCACTTCATCGAATATACTTTTAAGGGGGGTAACTAATAGCTGTCAAACTGGTGAATCAAGTGGCCTTTCCTCAGTCTTTATTTTCCACAATCATCATCATTTTTATTTATATTCCCCAGTTCATCCCAGATACTTCTTCCCATGGCTTTTATGTTACCTCATATTTATGTTTGCCAAATTTTTGGCTTGTTTTCCTCTGCTCACTTTCTAAACGCAAATATCTTCCCAAATTCTAATCTGTATCCTTTTTTTCATATTACACAGCCACCTTTCTTCATTCATTCCATAGAGGAGGTTTTAGAGTCATTGACTGTCTAATCTAAGTGTGTGGTTCCCCAGTATACATCTTTATTCTTCAGTCTCTCTTCTGAGCTCCTATTCCACTTTCATAAGCATTGTAAATTAAGTATTTCTAAAGTCAAAGTCATCACGTTTTCTCCCAAACCTGCTAGTCCTGAGGACTTAGTATCAAATATACTTTAAAGCTTGAGAGAAGCCTACTTGCGGGACTTCTGGTCCAAATACCTATCTTTTGAATCTTAATCCCACCCCACCAGAGGCAGGGAGCGTGTATCTGATGATTGTTATGTGTGTTCAATTCCCTATGGATACCACACCTTTAAATACCTGGCAGAGAGCATAGAATGATAACAGTTATAAAAGTGAGAAGCTTATTAAGCTTATTATGTATCAGCAAGAACACAGCATTTCATAATTCATATTTATATGTTTTACATATAAAATGTGTATTTTATATTTTAAAACTATAGTCCTCATTGTCCTTTTATTCAACTTTTCCATGAGCTAGGTGATGAAATTGGTACTCTGTCTTTAAGGAAGTTGAAGTTGTAAAATTTCAAAGTTTCCAACTGCATATGTCACATCGGAGAGAATTTTTGTTGCTGGTCAGCATTTTACAGTTTTCAATTTATTCTGATTCTAGTAAAATCCCCTAGTGTTTTCTCAGTGACTGTTCCTCTACATCATTTGTTAATCCCTTCAAAACATTACACACACACACACACCACGTGCAAACACACTGCTGCCATGAACCTTTTTGCTGAGCACCATGCTTTTGTTTGCCTTCTGACTGAAGAAATGAACATAATACTTTATATACATTCATTCTACTAGAATGATTTGCAATCTAACACATTTGGAGTATTTTTAAGGTTTTTATATCTTGGGCCAGCTTAAACATAACATTTCAGCTACGATATAAATTTGGTAAAGCTAGAGCTGTCTAAAATAAGCAAAAGATAATGATCAACCTCAAGTTCAATTTAGATCTTGATCTAATTCCTTTATAGTAATTACATAAGCCAATTAATAAGATTCAAATATTCTATTTCTCAAAGCTTCTGGAATTAGTCACTGAGCTGCTCTCTCAAAGCCCAGTTACTGGGATGAAACATTAAAAATGGTAACTTGTGAGAACAAATAATGTGCCATTTCACTCCTTGTATGATAAATTTTAGAAAGGCAAAGATTCTAAGTGTATTTTCTTAATAGTGAATATAAGAACAATGCCACTGTTACACTATTTCAGAGCTGAATTTGTCAGTCATTGATTAATAGTCATGTATAACTTATCAGACAAAATGATTGCTGACACATATGCACAAGAGTAGATGTTATTAATTAGATCAATTCTGTTAGGTTTTTATGTTGAGAAGCCCTCATTCCTCTAACAGATAAAAACAGGATCTCCAGTGGGATTTGAATACTGGTTGTAGGTAAAGAAACTCAGTCAGCAGAAAGATGTAGTGAATACGCTTTTCATCTCTTTTTTATTTATTTTTCCTGGGATAAAAAAGAAACATTGGGTTCTGAGGAGGTTTATTTTTTTCTCTGCAAGAGAAACATAGTTTTTGTGCATTTAAACTTACAGGCAGAAGCTGATGGCCAAATGAGCAGTGGCATTGGGAATCATGTAAAGGGGTTATAGCTCTTTCTCTCTCTCTTTTTAACTGCTGTTAAGAATAAAGTTACTTTGAACATTAGTGTAAAAGTCTTTATTAGCCATGTGCATACATTAGTCATGGTTTTAGAATGTTAAGACTATGAAAAAGTCAAAAAATGCAAAATAAATATTCATGTTCCACTCAGCTGTATTTCCACCCCACTCCCAGCAACATTTACCAAAGTGACTTTTCATTGTTTCTATTTTTATATCTTTTGTAGTTATTTCATAATTTCAAACAATGGGCAGTCAACTATTTATCTAGCTATATTATCTAAACCATTGACTCTCTTTTATAAAATATTGGGAGTTTAGCCTCTTATGTCATTCCCACCTATTCATCATGTCCTTCCTCTAAGTTCTGCTAATTATATTTTCCTTTACGTTACTCTAGTACTGAGTTTATGACTGTAGGTATAATTAACCCTCCATTTCTTGATCTGCTAACTTTAAACACAACCTGTAATGACGGATGAGTAATGTAGAATGCAAAATTTCTTCCAAATCATTCACCATTGATCCACCAATTTTTTGTGAGTGTGGTAGGCAGAAAAAAAATGTACCTCCAAAGATATATTAACTTCCTCATCCCTGAAACCTGTGAATATTTCCCTATACGGAAAAAGAGTGAGTATTACCTTATACACCAAAAGATATGATTAAGATAAGGATCTTGAGGAATTTATGCTGAATTATCTGGATGGATCTGAATGTGGTCATAGGTATCCTTATAAAAGAGAGGCAGAGGGAAATCAGGCACGAACAGAGGAGAAGGCTATGTGAAGATGGAGGTAGAGATCAGAATGATGCAGCCACAAGCCAAGGAATGCCAACTGCCACCAGAAACTAGAGGACACAGGAAGGATTCTCCTCTAGAGCCTTTGGAAGGAGTGTGGCCCTGTCAACACCTTGGTTTTAGACTTCTGGCCTTCACAACTGTGACAGAACACATGTCTGTTGTTTTAAGTTATGTGTCTGTAGTTTAAAGTTTTTTGTTTAAGCCACAGCAGACTATAAATTTCCTGTGGTTGCTTGTAGAGAATTACAAGTAATTTGTTGCTTGTGGTAATTTGTTACAGGCAACCACAGGAAATTTACACACTGAGCCGTACATTTGATTCTGTGTTGTCAAGACTTATAATATTCTGTCTTAAGCATAATTGAGCCCTTTTGCTATATTTTGTGATTTTCCATATGTTAATTGTAGATATAAATTATAGAATGTTTAAAAAATATTATGTAATACAAATATCACACACTAGAGAGTAAGTACTGTGACCAGACTCATAGAAAGAAAAAATGTCAGTAAATTTAGAGCACTTGAAGAGTGCTTGAATATAAATTCTTTTTTCTTTTATTTATTCCACCAATTACTCAAACTCACTTCATGTTTTAATTTATTTCGTGTGGACCACAACTTCATTACACAGCGTGTTTCCTCTTTCTGGATTGTTTTTCTCTCTTTCCATTCACTAAATAAACACTGCCTTTACTACACTAATCAAACAATTTGGGTAATACAATCCACTTTATTATTAAAGACATTCTTCTCAGAATCCTTTGACTTCTTACTCTGCATTAGATTGATTGCTTGTTAGATTTCTACACAGCTGTCATCCTGGGCATTATTTGTTCATTCTTGGGTTGCTTTCGTTGTTTGCTACATCATATTTTTCTTTTTCTTTTAGTCCATCTTATGTTTTCTGGCATTTCTTATCAAATGATTTTTTAGAAATACTTTAAATTTTTGTATCTCTATAATCTGCTCCCCTGTTAGAATATTTGCTTGGCTTCCTATAAATTCTAGACTTGAAATTGTTTTTACAAATAATTCAAAAGCATTGATCTATTAAATCTTAGCATTTAGAATTTACGATGAAAATTCTGACACATATCATGTGTGGATTTGGCCTTTTTCCTTATTCATGGCCAAATAATATCTTATCTTTTCCTTTCATTTCCTATCTCTGGAAGATCTTAATGGTTTTTAGAGGGGGGACTTTTTTCAAAAATTTTGAAATATTATAAGACTATGTCTAGGCATGCATCTTTATTTAATTGTCTTCTCAGCCTTTGTTCATCTTTTGGGAATTTTCTTCCAATATTCACTTTTTTATCCCCTTATTTTCTCTTTTCTCTTACCTGGCAATTCCTGTTTGATAGATGTTAATGTTCTGAATTAATTCTAAAATTCTCCTAAATTTTTGTCTCATAATTTAACAGACTTCCTCAATTTTATATTCCATCTGTTCCATTGACTGAATGGAATGCTGGGCTAAGGCACGAATGACTCCTGTCTACACCTACCACGTTGGCTCAGCTAGACCTCGGACCAGGCGTGGGCATATTAGGTGCTGCACAGGAGATAGGACAGCGGAGCTGGAAAGCAAGGACGTTGAAGCCTAATCAGGAAATAACGCAAACCCATAGGATTAAGCAAAGTCAACGGGGTGAGTTAAAACTTGACGAAAGTAAAGCAATTACCTTTGAAGTTAGTTTATAGCCCCCTTAGTATTTTAATCAAAATGTGCAGGTCCTTTCTATGGTGGTTACTGGGAAATGATATGAATTCTAAACTTTCATGCTTATGTACACAGGATATTTCCTAACAATTTACTAAATGTCTTGGGAAATTTTGGTATTTATCAACCAGTACAAGTAGGTTGCTAAAATTCAGCGATTTTGCAATTTCTGAGGGGCAGCGATGCCCTGGTTGTGGGCCTTACCCAGACTCCCTTTGCTGTAAACTGAGTACTCTTCTCTGAGGTCATGATATGTGAAAACTCAGGCTGATGGATCAAACACTCCAGAGGCCCTTTGATGCTAGTGCTGGCTGAGGCTCTGTGAGCAGAAACGGCAGTCAGAGACTTGCCATGTGTGTTTATTCCTGCCAGAATTAATGCTGGCCCCTGCAAACAGGGTGCTATCATGATACTTTGGGGTCTCTGAATATCAGTGTCAGCTCAGACTGATAATCGTTAAAATGTTTGAATATTCCCTTTCTCCAGGGTATAATTACTTGAATAATTCTCCATTTAGAAAATAATCAGGATAAATTGTTTCTACGTACTCTTGATACTGAGCAAGGGCTCCATCTGCTCGCTGCATGATAAAAGGCCAAGCAGGCGGTGGCAGAGAAAGAACTTGAATAAGCAATAAGCTAGCAAATTGCAAGATGGTGGACTATTGTCCTAAAAATTCCGTCTTAAAGGGAACTGATTTGGAATTGACTTACAGAAGGCAGACAGGGGTGGGGAGGGCGCTCAGAAATGTCAGGTGATGGATGACCACAGAACGTTGGGCGCCTTTCTGTAAGGAATCTGCCAAATGCAACATTCCTGAGGAATCTAAGAAAACCTCAGTTCCTTCCTTATCTGGGACAGAAGGAACAGTTTGGGCAGAGTGCACAAATCTTCTGCTAACAAGTTATTCTTTCTACCAGTCACAGATTAGCCTGCCTATGTCAGTTCTAAGCACTTTTCCAAAACACATTGTGAGAATAAGATGGGGGTGGGGCGTGTGGTCTTCGGGGCTGCAGTTCTAAGAGTCCTCTGCTCAGGGACAAGTGTCTTTCATATTTCTTCATGGGCTGCATGTGCAAATTTGGGGGGATTCTATTTGTTGCATGCAGTGGATCTTTAGTCTATGATGTGGAAAGCTTACAGTCAGTCATTTTAGCTTGCCCAGGCTCGTGCAAGATGCTTATTCAGGCAGGGGTCTGTCAGCCAGCTACTCTCTTATCAGCCATCCTCCTGCTGCTCTGCAAGGCAGCTCAGAAGCTTTGGTTACTTTGTTTCCCACGTTAACCTTGTGGGTACAGGCATGGTTTCATCCTAATCCAGGGAAATTTTAGATGCTTTGTCCTCAGTTGCACACTTACCATCTATTGTGATGTTCTTCCTCTCAGGCACATGGCCTCTTCTTCAGTCAGTGGCTTTCAGGTCAAAAATCAGCTCAGGTCTGAAAACTGAGGAAGAGTCAGTATCTTTTGACAAGGACAAATAATTTTAGTCTCTTAGTCATTCACTTTTGCTGGATACCCAACTATTTTGTACCTCTGGACATGTTTTCAGTTAACATTTCCATAACACTTTGCTCTTGACATGCCTCTTGACCACCCCTCTGATCTCATTAGGATAATTGTACATACCTGACCTCTAAGTGCTGCTGTTTGGCCTCATTGTTCAGGGGTCCTGTATCATCCATCTCCTCTGCTATCAGTGAGACCAGTTCTGTAACTGCCCCTCCTAACATCATCGTTGGTGTGCAGAGAAGAGCCACCACTGAGTCCCTTGGTAATGCTGGTGCCGGTCTCCTTGGTGCATTTCATATGGCCTTGATACATGGCCTATCCTCCAGACCATCTGTGGGACATGATCATTTGCTGGCTTTCCAGCCTCATGTAGTATATCTACTCTACATAGCCTTCCTATTTCTCTGATCCTTTTAATACTTTTTCTTTCTCTCATGGCGATTCTTGCGTTTCAATTTAGCACAGACCATCGCTCTTCCACACTTCTAGGAGACATCCTAGAAGCAAGTTTACAGCATCTCCTGGAGTGCTTGCCACAGAGTTACATCCCATATCAAGGGAAAGAGCTCCTGAATAATCTCTCTTCGTTCTAATTTATTTTAGAGTTCTTTCCCTTGATTGAAGACCTTCAGAAACCAATCCCATGCCTACTTTCCTTGCTCCTTCTGATTTTTCTGGCTAAGTCTTGAAACTCCCTTAAGATATAATCTCTTTTTCTTTTTTTCATTAGGCCAAGCACATCTCTGACTAAGGTTTGCTATGACTTAATCCTACATATAAGCATAGTAGCCCTGAGATGGCTTGGGAGCAGATTGTAAGGAGAACGCCAGTTATTTGCAGGGGAATCTTCTGAATAGTTTTCTAGCAAGGGGAGTGCCAGCTCTTAATAGGAAGGCTTAGGCCACTTCTGCCAGCTCAGGGAATTCAGGGAATCAGGGGGTTCAAGATTTTCAAGGGGATCAACACAAATGTCTCCATTCCATGCCAATTTCACATTCTTTGCCAATCAGGGCCCTGAACTTGACATTGAACACCTGTGTTAATTGAGAGTTTAGTCTTATTTGGAGCTTGGCTCTACTGGTGAGCCTAGTCTCCTGTTTTATAGAGATGTATGCTACTGTAGAGTCCCTCTGGCTTTCACCCTTGTCTCAATTGGTTCTAATTATTTCATTTATTTTTCATTTCTTTCAATTTTCAATTGAATTATTTCAATTCAATTATTTCAATATTTTCAATTATTTCAATTATTTTTCCAGAATGCCAATTGAGTTTAAGAAGTTTAAGAATAGCTACCTAATTCCCTTGGACTTATAATTATGATTTCCCCTACATTTCTCAAATACCTCCTACATTGTGCCAGCTAATTCATTTCTTTCATCCCAGCTTATCACTTGTAAAATTTAACAATCGGTCTGCCATTTATGTCAGGAACTCTCTGTGTTTCTGACATAATGATGGGACCATTGATGGGAACTCAGTGCCAGCCAGATTGCAAGAGATCTAGCTCCAAAATCTGTCTGAGTGCCTGCTTTCCCAGACCACTTGTACCACTTGCCTGAGGTTGCATTCCCTAGGAAGCAGATTCTGAAGTGCAGTTTAGCACACAGGATGTTTGTTGGAGTTTCCGTAGGGTTAACAACTGTGAAAGGGAGGAGAAGGAAACAGAATTGGGCAAAAGGAGAAATTAAATTGCACTGAAGCCCCAGTGACAAACTTAGACAATTACACAGGGATCTCTGAAGCCAAAATGACCATTTATAGTTGTTTCTCGTTGGGCCAAGATGACCAGGTTTTTAGACCCCTGCAATAATCAGACTTTGGATGTGACTGCCCTGGGAGAGGGCACGGCCTTGGACAAGGTTACTCTTGGCTCTGGGGCAATCTCCGAGGAGGCTGACAGCACTTCCAACAGCTGAGGCAACAAATCCATGTATGAAGGGCGACCTGCACAGCCTATCATAGTGTCTGCCACATCTACCCCGTATCCATCACTCGTATGTACCCAACCTAGAACCCTAATTCTGAACCCTACTCCATTGAAATCTCCCCGTGAATACAGTAGTAATTTGTAATTGTAGAAGTTTGAATCAGCTCAGAAGGGTCTTCAGTTGGTCTTGGTTTTAAACTGATACAAGTGTTAGTTTTTCCATTGCTAGTTACTTTTAATAATTGTTTGACATGGACTATTTGATTATCCTCACAGTTCATGTATATTTGCTTGGACTTTTCTTTCTTTTTGGCTTTTTGAGCACTCAGCTTGTTGTAAGACATGTTTGCTTATTTTTTTCTTTAGGTAAGTGAGGTACAACAAAATATTTGTGACCACTAATTTTAAAAAGAATTCAAAGGCCCTCAGAGAAGCAACATTGAGGAAGAGAAAATCCTAGGAGAGAACTTGCTTGTTGTCCCATCCTTCTTTACACTGCTTTCATGGGAATGCTTACTCATGGTAAGGGTGAAAAAATGTATGGGGCATCTAAGCCTTAGTCAGGGCCATGGAGAGAAGCTATAGCTGGTTTTTATTTTAAAGAGAAAGAAATTTGTGATCCAAATATAAAGTAATATAAAGTATTTGCTACAAAAGTATTTGTGTTTTACAGGATACTCTGACCAAAATCTTTCCAAACAGAGGGAAATTGTCAGATTTTGCCACAAAGTACATCTCTGTATACACATTTTCTAAAATCAGAACTATAAGTTACGGAACAGTACCTTACTAGATCTGCTTTATATATGTTTCCTACATAATTAAAAATAGAGAAAGACGATTTAACTATATTTTAGATATTTAGATTTTTAAAACTTAAGAATGCCATTTTTCTCATTGTTTGTATCTCTGCTTTGACCAATCCATTGAATAATTGTTTATTAAATATAATAACATGTAAGGTGCAGGGCTAGTTTTGGAGAAAGGGTACAAAATGATTTAGATTTGGAGTCTGAATCCAATGAGCTTAAGGTTTATATGCTAACTTGAACACGACTAAGTTTTTAGTGTAATTCTTTAGTACTAATAAGGCAAGAGTGAATTCAAATTATAATACCTTCTCTATGATGCTAAATAATTATATGCCCAAAGCTTTGAATGGTGGCCAGGATGGCTATATTTTGTAATACTGTGTTCTATAATTAATGGTATTTTAAATAATGATGTTGAATTAGTATAAAATATCACATGGGTATTAGGAAAGTGTTTCTTCAATCTGTCAGTATTCTGAAGAAAATTTATTTACTCAGATGATGTATTAATTTCCCAGGGTTGCTGTAATCAGGTATCAAAAACTGTGTGACATGAAAGAAAATATGTTTATTGTCTCACAGTTTTGGAGGCTGAAAGCCAAAAATCAAGGTGTCGGCAGGGTTGATGCCTTCTGAGGGCTGTGGGGAAGAATCCGTTCCAGGCCTCTCTCCTAGCTTCCTGTGGTTTGCTGGCAATCCTTGGCTTTCCTTGGCTTGCAGACGCATCCTTCCAGTCTCTGCTGTCATTTTCACTCTGCATTTTCCCAGTATCTCTTCATGTAGTCTTGCCTTCCTGTGAGTCCATCTCTGTATCCAAATCTTCCCTTTTTGTAAAGACACCTGTCATATTGGCTTAGGGCCCACTCTAATGATCTTATTTTAACTCAGATACTTTGTAAAGACCCTATTGTCAAATAAAGTCACATTCTGAGATACTGCAGGTTAGGACATTGATATTTTTCTTGGAGGACATGATTCAACTCATAACAGACGAATAAGGATTACTCAAAACTACCATAATCATATTTGCAGCTCCAAATTTCAAATAGAAAATTGAATCAAGAGCTAGCCCTGATGGCCTAGTGGTTAAAGTTTGGCATGCTCTGCTTGGGCAGCCCAGGTTCTGTTTCCGGGTGTGGAACCACACGACTCATGTCAGCTGCCATGCTGTGGCAGTGGCTCACATGGAAGAACTGGAAGGACCTACAACTAGCATATACAACTATGTACTGGGGCTTTGTGAGGGGGGAAAAGAGAGGAAGATTGGCAACAGGTGTTAGTTCAGGGTGAATCTTTCCCAGGGGAAAAAAAACATCAAATTATTTGGTTTACCTAGCCATATTTGCTATGACATTTTTAAATTCACATAAAATTATAAGTTATATGGATTTTAAAAAACAAATGCTCTTTTTATTCTTGAAAATTTCCTATCTTGTTTAACTCTTACACCTTTTTGCACATTGACTTTTCTGGTTATGCATTAAGACACAAATGATTGTAAAATCTGTGTGTCTTTCATCTTCCCCAGTCTACTTCTATATTAATTTTAAAGATCTTAACACTGCAATAACTTTGGAACTAAAAAGAAATAAGGATACATATTTTATTGGAATCTATGCTTTTTCTTAATTCCTTTTCTATATCCTGTTCTGCCAGACTCTTCTTTTTAATCCTCTGTAATATCTATATACATATTTTGTAGGATATGATTTTTTATCAAATGTGAATATTTTATTTTATAGGGCAATGGTTCACAGCTTTGGCAGCACTTTAAAATTACTTGAGAGAAAGGAAATGTTGAGAGTTTTGCCCAAAACCCTTTTTTTAAATGGATAGTTAGACCTCTAATAGGAAGGAAATAGCCCTGTGTTGGTTGTGCTGTTAGTTTTATGTATCTTTTTTTATAGCTTGTGATACTTTGACATTCGAGTTGCTTTAGAATGATTTAATCATTGAATGGGCTTAAGATGTCCAGAAGGAAAATCAGTGTGGTAATTTCATTCCAGGAAAATAACTTCTTTCATAAATACATAATGTACCATAAGAAGAAATATAGCTTTTATATGAACTATTCAAATAATTTTTTTTCTGGTAAAAATGGATGCTATGGGTAGATTCTTATTCAGCATATTGAATCCTCTTTTTTCCACTTAGGACTATCACCAAGTCTTTGGGGCATTATAACTCTTCTTTGTCTAGAACTCTTTATTATTATCCATCATATCAGTTCAAAAATGGAGTCGTCTCTTATCTGAACCACTTCCATATTTCTGTCAATGGCTAACCACAAACAATCTGAAACATATTCAAAAGTTTTTCTCATTGAAGCCAGATTGATTATTCTAAAATAAAAATCTGGTAGAATTACCCTTTTGCTTAAAAATTGTCAATGGCTTTCTATTGCTTTGCATATTGAAATGGGCTCCATAATATGGCAGACACAGGTGAGTGTGTCCACAATCCATGGTAATGTTAAGCAAAATTTAGGAGGTTTTGTGCTTCCTTTTTGGCGCTTCCTCGCTCCCTAGATCAAAGCTTTGGAAGTGCTTTTACTTTTCATGCCCAACCGCTTTCATTGTTCTCCAACTTACTGGTTCTCCACTTCATGTCCTAATGTTTCCTTTGAACTCTTTTTGTTCAGTTTCATAAGCAAAAAATTAATAATAATAATATTTTTCTTGTCAAATGTTGGTGTATTTTAAAAACTGCCCATAGGGCACTGACATTTACTTAGGTCAAAATGACAACTTCTTACTATGGAATTACTCATTCTGAAGCCTTCCAGTGATGTGGATTTTTGGGTTCATCGGGTTTTCCTTGCAAACGTAAACACTTGCCAAGTATGCAATCACCTACTGCCATATAAAATTCTTTACCTTGAAATAAGTGAAGAAAATGTTGGAAAAATATTTTTTGACATCATGATATACTGAATAGCAATAAAAGGATATAGACCAAAATTCTTGTAGGAAATTCAATACTCTATGTCAAGAAATATCTTAAAAGTGAATATTGAAAATGACTCCACTAAAAATTAATCAGATTTTATTTTCTTGTTTATATAATTAATAACATCTTACTTTTATTTTATGAAATTTTCGTTTAAAATTTTCACTTTTTTCCTGCGTGAGGAAGATTGGCCCTGAGCTAACATCTGTTGCCGATCTTCCTCTTGTTGCTTGAGGAAGACTGTGGCTGAACTAACATCTGTTCTAATCTTCCTCTATTTCATGTGGAATGGCACTCCAATGTGGCTTGATCAGCGATGGTAGATCTGTGGCCCAGGTCCAAACCTGTGAACCCCCGGCCGCTGAAGTGGAGCATGCAAACTTAACCCCTACCTCACTGGGCCAGCCCCTACAATTTTAACTTTCAAAAATTTTATTGAGTCTGTTTAAGCAAATATTCTCGAAAGTATTTGAAAATTAGATGATCTTCTTCCAGAGTTAATGCATGTGGATCAACTTAAAAGTATAAAATCAGAATAAAGTAAAGATTTATAAACAAATGCAGTGTTAAGCTTTCATACTTAGAGAATCAGCAAATCCATAAGTAAATTTGACATCTAATTTTAATGTATTTCTGAAAATTCTTCCTAAAAGATAATAATTGAATCCTTTCCAGTTTGTAACCAGGTCAAAAATAAAATTTCTCAGAATCATGAAAAGAAGTTTTTTTCTGAATTCCCCCCAATGCTGTACACATCATTTGTTTTCATTTTTATTTTATTTTTTTATTAAATTGAAGGGTGGATATACTCCAAAGCATATCATTAGGAGAAAAGATTCTGGTCTTCATCTTTCCACTAAGCATCCCTTTTAGTCATTTACTGCTCCAAAGAAACTAAGGAAACGTTTGGACAGAGCATGAACAACTGTTGAAAGTTGAGAGTTATAGAATGCTATAGGTTGTGTAAGGTTGGGCAGTTGGTACATGGGGCTATGGTATTGATTTGCTGAAAAGCTAGGCTGGAGGTGAATAAAAGGATTTGTATACTAAACTAAAGAATATGTTATTTTATTCTCTAGGCTAATGGCACTCAAACCTTGTTCTATATAAGAATAAATAAAGAAGTTACTACAAAATGTGTGTCCTCAGACCCTCATTTTTCATTAGAGATTCTCATTTCATATGTCTAATATAGGACAAGGAGTCCATTGTTTTTAACAAACAGTCTAGGTAAATTTGATGATAACATTTTCTTTGAGAAATACCACTCCAGGCTATGAGGAGCTAATAAGTGTCAAAAATTAGGCAATGAAAACGAAGTGATCTATTTCTATTTAATGCTCAGAGCAATATAAATGGTGTCTTAGCCTCTGTATGTGTAAAAGTTGTGACATTAATTTTTGCTAAAAAGATCATGTGTTTCTAACTAGAGAAATAATTCTATATATAGTACACTACTGAGAAAATAGACTATGGCCATGTATACAAATAAATGATATTCTCTAAATGATAGATGACATATTAGTGACATCGAATATTATAAACACTTTGTGCATTGGTATTACATGTCAAGGCCTCTTAAAGAAATATAACTTTTTAATAGGGTGCCATTTTATATAATATCTTCTGTCTAAAGCATTTACGTTTATAATTGGTATATAAATGTTCATGAAAACTGAAATATTCATAAGGCAAGTAAAAATCTTTATGAAGAACGAGAAATTTGATGAATGCTTCTGTGAAAATGAACGTGTGCATTAAAAAGTGACAACTTTTATAACTGTTCATAATGGTGATCTCTTGCTAGCTATAAAGCAGTTAGCAATATATAAAATTTTAATGATAAAAAGATTCATCTCACTTTATTGCATTATGGAAAGCTAAAGAACTCATTATTATTTTTATTCATATACTTTCAATACATTCTTGGTATTTTTATTCTAATATAAAAGTAATCGTGTATATTTAAAATTGTATTAATTATTAACTCTGAGATTTCCTCCTTTTAACCAAAAGCAAATCTCAAAACATGGATTCTTATCAATTTCATTGAAGGTTTATTATAATTATTATAATTTCTTACATAAAATGTCTGAGATTTAAAAATCCCCCCAGAATATAATCTTTCACAATATTTTATTATTTTATTTAGATGGGAAGTTGCTAGTTTGGTGAAATTCTACATTACATTCAATATTTTTCTTCATTGTATTTACAAATTATTTTCAAATATTACAGATGTTCTCTGTAAGATTGGCATAGTTTTACACGTTATATTTCTGATTCTAGATTTAAAGTTTTCCCTTGTAAATGCATGCTTTTATTTTCATATATTGAGTAATATATTTTATTCTCAGTAACTGTTGAGTATTCCTAGTTGCTTGAGACACTCTTCCCATTGATCCATTGGCCTTTATTCTTTTACCAAAAAAATAGGTCTACAGTAGAATTAAAAAAAATTAAGTTTCACATTACAAGCTTTTATGTTTGTTTTTTAAGTTTGTAAGCAGGAAAATATTTTGAAATGAATGCGCTGGATCCAGACTCTTGAGAGACAAAATATTTGAGTTAGATTCTAAAAATTTGGTTTTAATATAATAAGTCAGATCTTGGCTGAATCAGAGTGCATAGAGGTTTTACAATGAACTAAAGAGATGGATATTTAAACAGTTGAAGCAGAGTTTTCTCTCCCCAAACACTGTGAGAGACAAAACCAAAAGAATGAATGGAGTTTCTAATGGGGACATCTCCACGACGTGAACAAAATGAATATCTAAAACCTGCCCCAAATAAGGACGAGGGCGTGAGACAGAAAATCCACTGGGAAAGACTCCAGGGCAGATATGGACACGGTCTGACTTCTCAGGGTAGAATAGCATGCCTGCCTCACAGAAACTCTTCACTTCAGGATGGTACATGAATAGTGACCGTAGCAGCTAAGGGTCCCCGAGTCCAGTCAAAAGTGTGAGGGATCAAAAATGACAGCACATCAAAAGGGACCCTGGGGCTCTTATCAGAGAGTACTTAGCTCCTGCAATCCTCTTGATGAATGAAAGACACTTATGGTCCAAAGAGATAATGGTGAACGTCAATGAGAGGAGAGATGAAAAATGGTCTCAACGGAGGCCAGTGAGGTCTGCTCATGTATGACAGCACACACAACACATTTCTCATTTAAATCTCAATGAGTTTGGGAAACATAACTTTATTAGAATCTCTAAGTATAAATATTTGTAGATCTCATACTATAAAAATTATTCTAAAAACTGCCTCCACACACTCCTTAAAAATAGGTATAGTATGTATCACTGAAAAAGCAAAATAAAAGTTATCTAAATTATTTATCCTGTAAGCAACTTTATCCTCTCTCTCCTGTGTTTTCATATATATGTATATATAATATTTCATATGTGCAATCTTTTCATATATGTAATCTTTTAATATATATGAAAAATTTAGCAGTGTTTATCACATACCTGGATGGAATATTTTCAGAAGAGATTTAACAGACATCTATGAATTGCTATTCTCCTAAATGAATAAAATTCACATCAAATACCTCAAATGTGAAGGCTTATCATACACACTCTATTATACTTCAATGAGCAGAAAGAGCAATCAGCAATTCTGGCCACATCCTTTCTGTTCAGTATAAACAACTACACTATGTAAGGTGACACAGTTAACACATTTCTCTCACCCAATCTTTCAACTTTTTAGTATGTAAATAATACCCTGTCTTTCCCCTGCTTAAACCTCTCCAATGGTTTCTAATTTTGCATAGAATATAAGCAAAACCCTTTCCCGAGGTCTGTATGCAGCTATATCATCTTGTCCTGGCCTGGTTTGTGACTGAAGTTCATACCACGTTCCTCCCTGCTACTGGCTCCAGCCATGCTGAACTTTTCATGTTGGGAGACATGCCAAGCCTTTTCCCACATCGGTGACTTTGCACTTGCTGTTTACTCTCCCTTAGATCTGCAAGTGATTCTTTCTTGTAATTCAGCTCTCAACTGACATTTTGTCTCAGGGAAGAGGATCTTTCCTGAATATACTGCATATAGTAGCCTCCTTAGCCTCCTCACCCAGTACACACCTCCACACCCACATGCACAGCATGATGCTTCATTGTTCTCATAGCACTTTTCACTATCTACTTGCACCTTTTATTTGACTGCTTGAGCTGAAATTTAAAAATAACGATGACTAAAGGCGAGTGAAGTGTTTGTGTATCCATTTATCTATCAACTTTATTCATCCTTGGTTTGGGGATAATTAAAGGAGGTGTATAGACATTAGAAATTGTAGCAATCACCATAAGATACATGGGTTACTACACATAGTTCCAAGTTACTAGAGCATACATTATAAGGCAATGAGTACAGGAATGTGGGTCTGGAGACTGAAACTGGTTTCATATGGACCATGGAGGACTTTGAATGTCTTGCTAAGCTGTTTGACTATGACAGGAAACCAACAAAAAATGTTAAGTTCTGGAGTGACATCATCAAATGTATAACTGGGAAAAAGTAGTCTGGATGTAGTAAGATAAAAGATTTGAGAGGTGGTTTTAATTTTGCTAATTTTTATTTGTTCATTCATTCATTCATTTATGCAACAGTTATTTACTGAGCACTGTTTTAGACACTGGGAATGCAGTGGTGAGCAAACAATCCTCGCCCTTGTGGAGCTTACACTCCAGCGGGAGAAACAAAACATCAACTAATGAACAAATAAATCCTCATATAAATGTAAATATAAAATTCTGAATAGTGATAAAGGCTATGATGAACAATAAAACAAGGTCAAGGAGGTGCAATATGTTGGTGTTGCTATGCTAGGAAGCTTCTCTTAGTGGGTAAATTTTGAACCGAAGTGTAAATCTACTGAGGGAGAGAGATATGACACAACATATGGAGGGATATGCACACATCACATTTCTCAAACACATCGCTCTTAGGTCTTTACACACTCATAATTATTGTGGATCCCAAAAAACTTGTCTGTGAATCATATCTATTTCTAGTGTATGTCTATGTCTGTATCTACAACTATATGTGTATCTGTGCCTGTATCTGTATATCTGTGTCATGTCTCTATATGTCTTATTAAGAATAAAAATTAATATTCTAAAATATTTATTTTTTGTTTAAATATAACAGTAAAAACCCATAGCATGTTAACATAAAAAGTAACTATAGTTTCCAAAACCACAAAAAATTTAATAAGAAGAGTGTTTTATATTTTTGCAATTTTCTTTAATTTCGGGCTGAATAGAACTTACCTATCTGGGTTCTTGAATTTGTTTTCCCAACCAATATATTGCAATGTATTATTTAGATTGAAGTATATGAAGAAAATAAGGCCCAATGCAGATATGTAATTGGAAAGGTGAATAATATTTTAATAGTCCTTTCAGATAATTATGGATATTCTTTGCTGTTGATGTTACACCGAAACTTGACATGCAGTAATTTCCTAAAGGTTTATTTCGATGTGGAATCTGAAACCACATCAATGAACTTTTCATACTCTGTTCCAATAAAGTCCATTGATAGATTTTGTACTTTGAGTGGATATTGTATCCACATGGGATTTTATAACATTGTGTATTGGTCATTTAGAAAATATTATTCACTGAGTTACAGTGTTGGCACGTCATTAAAAATTATCAAAGAAAATTACATTTGCTGTTATTACCACCAATCTCATAGTAAGAGTCTTTAAGTAATGGCAAACTGTCAATGTCGTGGTGGTCAAGACAAAAATACCCCAAATTCCAAATATTTGAAATCAATACCACTGGTTTTTTCCTTAAAGTGATAGGCTGATTTACTCTGTTCATTTTTGAGAAAGTAGCTGTCAAGTCCAAATATCCATGGTTTAACAGTTTTTCTCACATGTAAATGGAATTCCATTAAAAAAAAAAAAAGCAGCTAGTTCAGCTCAGGACGCGACAGTTTCCCACATTGTTTTCCTTGGAACAAGCGTTGGGCTTTAGTATACATCAGAAATACTTTATGTGTGCTTTCTATTTAATCACACAGAATATTAAAAAGATGCTTACTCAAGAGTCAAGATTTAAACGGTTTTTATTGCTTTATCAGGAAACATTTTTAAGCAAAACTGGAATTTTGTTTTTTAGCCGTGCGTGTTTTGGTGAAAAATTCAATGATTCTTAGTACAATTTGCTGCTGCTGCTTTGATTTCTGCGAAGGTGCCGTGTTTTACCACTTTCAGTGCAAATGAAAACAGGATGGAGAAGGCAAATAACCCTGTAGTATTGCTATGAAAATAGTTTGGAACTAACCAATTCTCTGACGCTTTCTCAGGGATTCCCAGGGATTACATAGCTCTTGAGAACCATTGACATATATTCTGTGGTGCATCGTGCAGTATTTACCAACAACTTTACTATTACATTTTACAGATAAAAGGGATATTCTGAAATTAGAACAGAAAAGCATAAAAAAGCCGGTAGAAGGTGCACACATAGTTATAAATTTTGCTAACCATATATCATATGCAGAATTTCATTCCATAAAGTGGTTAGTGCCCTAAGTGCTCTATTAATGATGGGCATTTCAGCTAATAGCTGTTCCAAATGCCTGCATATCATCTACAATGTAGGATATCGAGTGAGAGTAGCTATAATACAGTTAAGGTATTCATGCATAAAACCCTCACATTCCTGCCAATTTATTTTGGGAATACTCTGGAATGGTTATTCTTACATATAGAGATCCATCCAATACACAGAGAAAATTTTAATAGTGTGACCTCGTGCCCTCATTCTTCATGTTCCTTCACTATTTCTAAGGACGTGAGCGGGCACATATCAGATCCTTCTCTTGGGGAGTTTAGGAGTCATTAAAGTAGCCGTATAAGCTTTATATGTTCCTTGTTTGAGTCTAATGCATTCTAACATGTACCACAAATCGGCAATCTACATTTTTTGCGTAAGTTCCCTATATAAAATATCTGGGAAATTTCCTTTGGCTGAAATGAAATGCCCTCTGCAGTTACTAGCAAATGTCTGTAGTGTTATGTGGATATCAACAACTTCATATTGTTTCCATACACATCGATACCTAGGCTAATACCAGACCTAAACTAAAACTGAAAAGTGATAGGTGCATCCACAGAACTTCTGTCAATGGATCTACTCTATTTTAATATTAGCCACTTTCTCTTCTCCCCACAGCTGTGTTCAGCCAAAAAAGAGATTGAGACAGGCTCTGCAGCCACAAAGAAAGTCCTGCCACCTCTACAAGTTTGCTAGATCAATATAGCGTCTCTTACCATTGTTTGCACTTAGTTTTAGTTAATTGTGATTTGAACATAGTTTTCTTGCATTAGGTTCAGTGTGGAACTTTTGAAATGTGGCTGAAATAAAAATTAAATTTAGTCAAACTGCCTAGTTCAAACTCCCCAAAAGCCAAGACCTTATCAATGTTGCTCAAACCCCCTGCCCCTGCTTTTCCCATGAAGATAATAATTGTATCTACCTCATAAAGATGTTTTTGAGATTAAATATATTAAATTAGGAAAGAGAACAGTGCCTTTCCCACAGTAACTGCTTAAAAAATATTATTATATTATTACTATTATTATAATTTATACTAAATTGCTTATATGCTTAGTCTTCTCCTAATTTGGCAAATGTAATTGTAGCATGCCTACATTTCTACTTTAATTGTGCTTGTTAATTAGTAATGAATATTAATTATCTATCTATGATATACAAGTAATGGGATTATTTTCTTTCTAATTAAGCTTCTAGATTTTTTGCCTTTGACTTGAAGCCTGTGGCAAAAATTATTCTACTGCAATTTCAAGAATCTACAGTCCAGAATTAAAAGCATCCTCCTCAAAGAATTGTAGAGAAAAAAAATCTTATAGTCTAGCCAAAAATTATAAATCTCCTTCCAAGACTATCATTGACTAAAGAGATTGCTTTTGGCGAATAATTAATTCAAGCTTTGGATGTGTACTGTTTAATCTGTTTTACAAAAGGGTACAAGACAAAGCCAAACCAAATAAAACCATACAACCATTCTTCAGCTGTATCAAATTAAGGCTGAAAACAAAGTGAAATAAGAGTAATTGCTGGGCAGTGGGTATATTGTTCATTATTTTAAAAACATGCAATTATAATTGAATACGAATGAAATAAGATGGTAATAAAACATTGGTAATTTTTGGAGTTTAAAGATAAAGGCTATCATGTCTCTTGTGTGTTGGACAGACATGTGTTTTTGGCAACCGCCTTGAATTTTTGTCCAGGCCCCATTGCAGTCATCCTTATCTACATTTCATACAGAGAAATAGAAAAGAAAGAAAAATCCCAGTCTGCTGAGGCAGGAATAAATGCATTGTGCATCCAATATACTTCATTCGTTCTGCTGAAAAAAATCTGGTTATCCACCAGTACGCAGTAAAAAAAGATTTCTTTTCAGTGGTGAAATTAATTTCTATTAAAATTGCAAGACTCTTTCCACCAACAGACTGTCTCTTGTTAAGATGAATAGCAAAACCATCCAACCAAACAAAAGTGCTGTGTGAGAAAGGGAAAGAATTGATCTTAACAAAATAATATAAATCCTGCCGCTACTTGTTTTCATAAGGTGACAGTTAACTATAGCTGAGATAATTTAGACTAATTTGAAGAGCTTGGGAAAGAAAACCCAGAATATTTAAAGTGTTTCAAAAAGGTTGATTTAATGAAGAGGGAATAAGAAGTTGGAAGTTGTGTTGGGAATGTATTTAAACTATGTACTATCTCATACATATGTATACTATGTGTACACCCATGTTTATATTATATATAATGCATATATATTCTTTTCTTAATTTATTATATATTTTGATTGAATATTGATCATTTCATCATAATATGATTACAGTTTCTGGAGAAAATAACTTTTAATTCCATTATTGGTTAGAGATTGACAAAGACTACGAAAAAGAATGAAATTCTTTCAAGTGTTAGGAAACAGAAGAAAGTTTCTTGCTAATGATAAGAGTTCTTAATGAAAATGCTTGATTCATATAACACTATTCAAGAAGGCTTTGCTTATATTTTCCTTTATCTATGGACAATTCTCAGTGTGATAAAGAGAGTTAAACACATCTCAGGAAAATGAGAGGCAGAGCAAGGATGTGGTAGAACCCCCATCATTATGGGAGAATGAGCAGATTAAAACTTCTTTAAGATAGTAACCAAGTAAAACACACACACACACACACACACACACTTCCATTAGTAGGACCTAATTAGGTTTCTCTTTATAAAAGTCAATGTCTTAATGTCTTGAGTGATATTTTTTGTGCTTAAATTCTAATTGGCAACAGACTTTATAATTATTCAAACTCCTAAAAATGTATTTTACTTTCTCCAAAAACATGAGCAATGTCTGGCTTAATTTATTCACTTGTAGAAAAGTATTATTGGATAGAGAAAGCATTTTGTTGAGCAGTTTATATAGTTGGAAACTTCCAGCAAAATCATTTCGGTATGTTCTAGTTAGGTAAGAAGTAATTATTAAATTTATTTAATAGGATGTATAGCCTCTTAATTAGAGGATCTAAAATATTTATCGCCGTGATTTCAAAATGTAAGAGAAATGATGGATTTTTCTTCATACATCGTGTTTTACAGAGATGTAAATGACTAAGTATGACTATCTGATAGAAAAGGGTTGTCGGATAAAATATTTCTACATGAGTCAATTCCTTTCCAATATTCTATTATCACTCAAATATAAGTTATCCAGAGAAAAACTGTTTGTTTATTTTTTCAATATACATTTATTATGTTACTTGCTAAGTACTAGACAGTATGCTGGGTCCAAGGGAAAAAGCTGCCTAAGCTCTTGCCTCTGCCTTCAAAACATTCACGGTTCAGAACAGTATTTGTGAATTATCCATCCCTTTCTGCGAGTTCAGTCCACTTCTTTTCTCTGCTTTTAGCTCCCACTTTCCTGATTGCCCTACTTCCCCCAGAAGACCACAGAGGGAAAGACAAGTGTTGATGTGCCAGGAAATGAAACATCCTAGCTATATTAGATGCTTCGCATCAACAGAAGATTATCTATTTATCTGTTCTTCTCTATTAAATGTTGAAAAAGAGGGTGGGTGAAGGGAGGAGAAAGAACTTAGCCACAAGAAGCAAAAACAACTGGTTCTAATTCAAAGCAAAAGAAAAACAAAAACAAAAAGGAGCAAAAACAACAAAAAAAGTGCCTGGACAGAAGGAAAGGGGTTGACTTTAATGAAAGTATATATCTATTTATTATTGTTTTTATTATTTTTAAAAATAAGCAATTTGGTTTTATAAGATCAGTGTTCTCTAGGTGTTAGATTATTTAGACTAATTTGAACAGCTTGGGAAATGAAAAATGGAAATTAAAAAACTATTCAAAAATGTTGATGTACTAAATGCGGATGAAGCTATGACATTTTATAACTGTAGAGGCAGAAAGCAACGTGAGGTCTAAAAAGAGTTTCTGATTTAAAGATTTTGGCTAGACATATATATTTCCTTTTCTATTGAATGATATTTATGACAAGTTTTGTCATTTGTTATTTTTAATTTACCCTCTAGATTGACAACTACATTATTATATGTTATTTATTCCATTAAGAATCTGAATCTACTTATGAAATGATAAATAACGAAAAATACTACTTCAAAGGTACTTACAGAAATATATTCTCAAATTAACTTTCTTTATAAAATTATGAGGTATGTATTTCATATTTTTTATCATATTTAAAAAATATTTACACAGTTTGGCCTATCAAATTTATTAGCAAAAGGTACTGGAAATAATTCTCCCTCACACATGTTGTTGAAACTACTAGTTTCATCAGTGAATTAAGAGGTAGCAGAAATGACAATGGATACAAGCAGTTTCTAACAATTCTCAGTGACACCATTTAATTACTTTTGGTAATGCTTTAAAAAAGATAGGCCACATTATAGAGAAAATACGTAATTTTTCTACGTCATGATGCGGCAGAACTTCCTAGCTTCTCTCCAAGGTCTATTTTCTCTTCCAAGGCACTCAACTAGATTGTATATCCCAGTTTCCTTAGCATTTAAACGTGGCTTTGTGCGTAGTCCTCATCAATAGGATGTGAGTAACTGTGATATGGATCATGTCCAAGCCAATGCTTTTGAGAATTGTGTTTGTTATGCTATGAACTTTACACTCTTCTTCTGGTGAGAGGTGGCCAGATGATGATGAGGTCTCAGTGGAAGCAGAATCAAAGATGAAGTTGTCTAAATCCATGGATATTTAAGTGGTGGAATGCTGCCCACAAACCCAGGAATAACTCCCTGTATGCACTATAGGCAAGAAGTAAGGTTCCATTGGGTTTGAGTCAGTATACACAGCGTTTATGGTGGCAAGAGCTTAAATAATTCTAACATGGTGAAGTGACAATCTCATGGTTTAACTATTAGCATTTTTTGAAAATTTTCTTCTTATTAAGAAATCAGTAAAACCAAACCAAACACATTCTGACTTTAATCTAATTCTTACATTCAAATATGTCTCCACTAAATGGAGTGACAAGTATATTATGGCATACATTAAACTGAAATATGTGAAATGACCATTTTTTTCGAAACCAAATTGGTTGAATATAGGTAATTTCATATGGTCCAAACTTAGAATTAATGTCATATAAAGTACATTTTGATGCCAATATGGAAAGCAAGTGTCAAATTTCATTGTCAACTTTCTGAATTGTACAGTACAAACAAATATCAATTGAGCTTTCAACATTGTTAATTCCTGAACACCTAAAATAGAATTCCTTTTCCTTAAAACTTTTCCTATGATTTCAAATTAGAAAAATCGCTGTTTAATTGTATAAAAAATGTGGTTATGGAATCTTAGTTTTTCTCTTTGAGAAATAACATTCCCCAACCTCATAAACAGTGCCACATTGAATCAAATGGACTTCTCCATCAATTATAACTCACTATATAGATTGCAGTATTAATAGAGTTTTTTGTCCTCATCACAGGGACCCTTCCATCTTCTTGATGCTCTCTCGCCAGCTTTGAATTTGTGTCTAAACAATTATAAAAGAAATCAATTCTCTGTCATATAATTAGATTTTCTCTTTGTTTCACTCAATCGTGATTTCAGGCCTACATCCTCTGACTTTGCCCTAATCTTTTCTACTATTTGGAACAGTACTGCTCCTAACCCGTCTTACATAAAGTAATTATAATTATTTTATTTTTTTAAATACATGGATATATTTATTGATTATCATTCTATCTTCTATATAGATGAAAGCTTGAGAGAAGGAATCACTCCTAAATATGTAAAGTATTGCTAGGGAAGGTCTGTATAACACATGGTTAAAAGTAAAGTCTAAAGGCAGACTGCTGCAAACGGCAGGGTTTCCTTATTTTTTGTGGCTGAGTAGTATTCCACTGTATACATACCATCTTCTTTATCCATCATCCATTGACGGGCACTTGGGGTTTTTCCAAGTGTTGGCTGTTGTGAATAATGATGCAATGAACATACAGACGTGTATATCTTTTCGAATTAGTGTCTTTGTGTTCTTTGGATAAATACCCAGAAGAGAAATAGCTGGATCATATGGTAGTTCTATTTTTTATTTTTTGAGGAATCTCCATACTGTTTTCCATAGTGGCTGCACCAGTTTATATTCCCACCAGCAGTGTATGAGGGTTCCCTTTTCTCCACATCCTCTCCAACACTTGTTATTTCTTGTCTAGTTAATAATAGCCCTTCTGATGGGCATGACATGATACTCATTGTGGATTTGATTTGCATTTCCCTAATAATTAGTGATGTTAAACGTCTTTTTGTGTACCTTGGCCATCTGTATATTTTCTTTGGCTTATCAGAGGGGAAGGGCAAAACAGGTCAATGGGACATTGGTACAGTGAAGGATGGAAGCTAGAGTTTTGTGCTGAACATGATGTAGTACGTACAGAACTCAAAATATAATGATGTACATCTGAAATTTATATAATATTATAAACCAATGTTACCTCAATAAAATAAGTAAGTAAATAAATAAAGGTAAACTGCTGGAGCCTGAATTCTGGTTATTTCTCTATTTTGTCATTATGAACTCAGGCAGGTCATTCAGCCTTATCAATAAAATAAAAATAATACCAGCATTTAAATGATCTAATTGTAGTAAATCACTTAGAACAGTGTTTTCCAAATCGGAATTACTTAATAAGTGTGAGTTATTTTATTGCTATTATTCAATAAATATGCTTTGAGCAGTTAAATGCTATCTGATCGATTTGTAGAATTCTAGGTCTCTTTTCTTAATTCCCATTAAGTAAAACAATATTTACTTCAATTCTTCCAAATATAACCTTTAACTTAAATAAAGGGAAGCTTTTAGTTAAAGATCTTGTTTTAGACTCTAAGTAGATTGAGTCAACAATCTAGCAACCCTATTCTCAGAAGAGAAGGTGCTTAAACTCCAGAGAGGGAGCTTTAAGTTTGATGGTTTTGTGACCTGAAGGAACTCTCCTTCCTTATTCCATTAGGCCTTAAGAAGGCAAGCCCATCAGCTGTCAGTCACTATCCTGATTCTTCAACATCCTGTGTAACATCTCTTCTCTTTATGTCTTCACCCCCTCTTCCTATCTTTCCAACTTCAATTCACTTTGTCTACCTTAATGTGCCTGTGGACACATCTTTATGTATGTGGTGCTGTTTTTCTTTACCACTCTATTTACTCTTCAGTGGACTTTGCAACTTCATGCAGAGGTTAGGATGGCAGTTCTGCTACAGGTATATCTTCAGTGTCTTGTAGACTGATTATTGACTTTAAAGTTTCCCTCTTTTTAATAGTCATTTGTCTCACATTAGAAAATTTTCATGTATAAATATTTTGGAAAATATATAATGTAATATATACTTGTTATATATATTATATATGTATTTGTAACATGATGCTAACAAATTTGTTTTTAAACCAGGTTTCATTTTATTAAAAATCTACATTCTTTCTTTTTCTTTTTATATTGTTAGTGCATAACAGTGATAGAATATAATTTAACTACTCATTCCTTCAGTGCTTATGGACCCATTATAATGATATGTCATAAAACAGGAGAAATTTTATAAACACAAAATGATATTAAACCCTCTTGAAGAAAAAAGGGAAGTATAGCCGAATCTATTGAGTGGCTAAAGCTGACGGATGAGAGTCGGACAAACCTGGCTTTGAATCTCCAAATTCCCACTTATAAACCTTTGGCAAGTTCACTTGACTGAAAATTGGGGATAATAATACCAACTTTTTGGCTTGTTATATGGATTACATGAGATAAATTGGTTAAAAATGATCATAGCTAGCACTATCATTATATTCAAAGAAGAGCGCTATCACACAGCCAGCTTAAGGAAGGCACCAGGGCCTGTTTAGCGTTTTGGTTTGTTTTTGATGAATAGTTTCAATTGCCACATTGGCACTAGGGCTGTTTTTCTTTCCCCATTAGGACAGACCCCCTTCCTTTGTATCAGGGCATCCCACTGTGGCCAGGTCATTACTTAACCATGACAAAAGTTTGAAAATTATTAGCATGGGGGACTTGGGCCACCACATTTTGCCTCAGCCATTATGAGTGGTTTGTTGATGTTAATGTTTGGCACCCTGTGGTGATTTTTTTCCTCTTCCTCTTTGACTTTCTCTTTGGTAACATTTCACATGTGGAGCTAGAGTGATTAATATTTTATGCAGTTGTTCTTCTGTGCAGCATGATACTGCGGCATCCATTCAACTCACCAGTAGCTCTGCTGCCACTGAGAGCTAACTAATAGCTCGAGCTGGGCCTCTCGTGGCTCTGGGAGGTCTCCCGCGAAAAAGAAACAGACAATATCTTGTCACATCATAAATTTATAAGGAGTTAATTAAAGGCTTTCCTTTGCATCTTAAACACATTCGAAGTCCCATATCACAAGTAATGATTCCTGTTTAATTACCAATGGCTTGTAAAAATTTGCTGCTCAAACTGTATTTTAATGTCAGGCAGATTATTAGTACAAATGGAAAGCTAGGCCTGGAAAATGTCCAAAGAATATAAACTTACACCAAACTATGTGCATATATTTTTCCCTTAATTATTTGTCTAGAGAGACATATAATTTAATTTTAAAACGTTTGAAACTGTCATAAGTATTTATGACTTTATTTTATCACATGAAACTGTAAAACAAAATATTCATTTATTATTCTAGTTGCATTTTCCAAGCCAATATACTCTGTTAACTGCTGTTTCTTGCTGTTTTAGGTTTATTTTTTAAAACAAATACGTGTTCTACAATTGTGCTGCTAGACAATTGATGGTCGAGTTTTAGAGACTTCCAAGAAATTCTATAGGAGCATGTTTTAATTCTGATTGGGACATTGTCAGTTAATATATATTTTTTTGGGTAAGGGAACATGATAAAAATCAGATTCTAACAGGGTTCAGAAAAAAAATGAGTTTAAAAAATCGGTTTAGATTAATCCAGAAGAAATTGACCCTGAAGGACTCTTCGATTATTCCTGTTAGATAACCTATTTGAGTTAACGTATAATGGATAATCCATTTAAGTGCTCTTATCAGAAGCCCTAAAGCTGTTTGTAGTGATCTCAATAGATTACAGCTCTTCCACTGAAAAGCAAATAATCAAAATTATGATAAGTAACTGTGAGGCATAGTGAAGTCATTAGGTGATATAAACAGATTTTTTTCAGCATCTGACCATATGTGTATGTTTATTTGAGCAGGCCTCTATTGGCAGATTATAATTTACACAGTAGCACAAGAATAAAATATATCCCTAAATGCATTTTAATTTTATTACTTAAGTACACAAATTTTACTAAGGAAAAAATACAAAATCTAGAGAAATTCCGTTTTGTTATGAGGAGATTTTAAAAAGATAGGTAAGATTGTTAGGCATAAAAAATGGTTTTTTGTTTGTCTTTTTTTTTAAACCTCCTTAATCGTAATGTAAAATATTTTTCAAATCCTATTCATTTAATACTAATGATAGGAAGTAAATTTTTCTAAAATCAGGGACCATTTAAGCTTTCACTGAGCAAAATATCTCCCTATATTTGGATATGGCAAAGCTGGAACAACTCCATTTTAAAGTACATTCATTTAGGGGGCTTGCACCATGGCCGAGTGGTTAAGTTCGCGTGCTCCGCTGCAGGCGGCCCAGTGTTTCATTGGTTCAAATCCTCGGTGCGGACATGGCACTGCTCATCGAACCATGCTGAGGCGGCATCCCACATGCCACAGCTAGAAGGATCCACAACTAAGAATACACAACTATGTACTGGGGGGCTTTGGGGAGAAAAAAGAAAAAGAAAATCTAAAAAAAATAAAAAATAAAAAAAAGTACATTCACTTATATTTATGAATTTCTGTTCTATCACAATCTTCTTTGTGACTAAGGTATAGGCATGTGACGTAGCCCTTCATGCATCCACACTAGACTGTTTTTCAGAAGAACAGTGCAAAAATCAGGTGATGTGTGGAATTTTTCTTCTGGTACTGCTGGAAGTGATGCAACTCTCAGAGACAACAGTGTCTAGTGTCGGTGGTCCGGGTGTCCAGGAAGACACATGGCGTCTATGCTGAGGAATATGGTTAGTGGTGACTTAGCTACAGTTGTTCTGAGTGTGTTTTAGAATTTGACTGTGAATGTGTAAGTGCTAGGCTTGACTCTGTATCCCCCAGAGATTTAGCAAGCTACCAAATATTCTTTAATAAATTCTTTTTTTCTTAAACTGGCAAGATTAGGTTCTATTGGTGACCAAGAAGTTTGTTTGTATGGAAATTAACATTGTATCTAGAAGTGGGCAGTTAACCATTCGGTGTAATTATTATATGCTATCTAGGATGTCACCATCCTTGAAAATATACCCACATACTCTTGGTTAGTAACTAAAGTTCTTATCTTATGTATGCATTCTTCTTAGTTCTAGGATTGTTCCTTACAAAGCGTCTTCAGATTACCATAAATTGTACTGTAACAACTAAGTATGGATTTATCATGACTGGTGGGGATTTTATTCAATAGACCTGGTCAGAGAGGCCCTGAGAGAAGAGGGATCGTGGTAGAAGACAGAATTATTGAATTAGGGCAGTGAAGACCCATTTCACTTCCCTCACAATTTTGCTGAAGTCTTTTCTTAATCACGTCCATTTACCATATTCTTTTCTAAGATGCACTTATATATTCTCCTAATTGTGTTTGTATCTGTTTTATACAGTTGTTAGAACTCTTATTGAAAACTGAATATGTACAAGATGCAATAATATATGCTAACAGGTCATTTAAATTTTATGACAATCTTATGAGCTGTGGGCATTACAGTTTGAAAGGAGAGGGGCGCACAATATTTAGTAACTTGTCAAGGAGAGAGCTGATAAACACTAGATTCAAATCAAGGCCTGTTTGCCTCAAAATTTGTACTTCTTTCCCACTATATCCTCTGCTGCAATGGTATATATCATTATTTTATTATTCAATTGGTCATGAAAGGAGTTTTCCAAATCTACCATTACCGTGTAATGGTCAACAGTTGTCTCTTTTACTCTCAAAAGCATCTTGATTTGTACAATAAGGTATATGTTCTTATGGACTGAATTGCATTCCCTCAAAATTCATATGGTGAAGTCCTGACCCCCAGTAACTCAGAATGTGACTGTATTTGAAGTTAGAGTCTTTAAAGAGCTGAGTAAGTTAAAATGAGGTTGTTAGAATGGGCCTTAATCCAATCTGACTGGTATCCTTATAAGAAGAAATTTGAACACCCAAAGACACCGGGGATGTGCGTGCACAGAAGAAAGACCACGTGAGAACACAGCAAGAAAATGGCCATCTATGAGCCCAGGAGGGAGGCCTCAGAAGAAATTAACCATGCTAACACCTTGATCTTGGACTCCTGGCCTCCAGATCTATGAAAATATAATTTTTTGTTGTTTAGCCACCCAGTCTGTCATATTTTGTTAAGGCCACACTAGCAAGCAAATAGACATGTGCACTCTACTTATTACTCTGTCTCATTAATTAGTTAATCAATTGATCTAGTTGAGAAATTAATGAGGCAGAGCTTTCAGTTAGGAAGCACCATGGCGACTGTGAAGTGGTCCCTGTACATTTTCAGTGTTTTTTGAAGAACAGCAGAATAACACCAGGTCTGTCAGAACCAATGATCACAATATTTGTAGGATTTAATAAGTCACCTCTCTCCACAGGTAATGAAACCCCAGAGCCATCCTCATATATCAGATTGGCACTGAGACACTGGTGTTAAAAAGGGGGGCTGGGTCTAAATTTTTCTAATTTTACTTTTAAATAAATATAATTATATTGTTTAATAAAATGGTTCAAGGAAGAATTCCTGTAACTTAGTCAGAGCCAGAGTTGGTGGGTGACCTCACATGATCTAGTTACACTGACTTTTACCCTGAGCATACTTAAAATAAATGCAAAGGCAAGTGCATTTAACAGGATAATCTCAGTTCTCAGTATTTAAAGAAATGCTCTGAGGACCTTTCTAAAGAAACAGATGCAGTCTAAGGGGAGGTCATATGAGCATTTTGCTAGAACTGTGACAGGTGTTTAAAGATGGAATATAATTTAGATTCCTCTGGGACTCTGAGCCACATGTCAATGCTGCTTTGAAAAATTAACTCTCTAATGACTGGCATGTTATATTTATCAAGAGTTTATAAAATTCATTATTTTTCCTTGTTCATGACTTTGCTGTAATTTGGCCCACAATAGAACACAGAAAGAGGGCCCCTTCTTAATACTCTTTGGTGTGATGTTAGAGGTAGGAAGAATTGTCTATGCAATTGTCTTTCTCCCAGTAACATGTCAGAAAGCCTATTTCCTGTTATTGGAGCAAAGAGATTTCACTAGATTTGAGTCCTGGCCTTCTCATAAGACCTGATGAAACTTGTGAAACTTTGTCTCAGAAAAATGTACTTATACACAAACACTTCCATGGAAGAGCGCCAATCATCACAAAGACTTGCCTTAGAGACTTAATCTGTTGAATCTTAAAGACTTTCCACAATGAGTAACTTATTATTACTTATAATAATGTATCCATATGTGAGTAAAGTTTCATAGCATAACAGAAAATAGGTGACATTCAAAAGAGCAAAACAAAAATGAGACAGGAAATTATCCTGGCAATATATAGAAAAAACAAAATAGCAAAGAAAAATAGCACTGAAGACCTTCTGACTTATATAGTTTTCTCAGGGAGTCTGAGATTTGAGTTCTAATGGTTTACTTGTACCTCAGAAACATATATTCTATTCTACAGAAAAAAGGTAGACATAAATAGACAGAGTGATATTCTGTATATCAGTCTGTAGATATAGAGCTAGAGATATACAGAAATTAAAATATATAATAATTTATGCAGAAGAAACATGCTAATAATGCATTAAAAGTTTTAGTTCTTAAAACTAGTATTTGCAAGACAATCGTTATGGACTGATGTTGGTGTCCCCTCAAATTCATATGCTGAAGGCCCAACTCCCAATGTGACTGAATTTGGTGTGGGGACTTTTGGAGGTTATTAGAGCATGAGGATGGACCTGTCAAGAATGGGATTAGTGCTCTTACAAGAAGAGACAGAGAGATGATTTCTATCTAAACCATGTGAAGATATAGCAAGAAGATGGCCATCTGCAAACCAGGAAGAAGGAACCACACGCTGAATCTACTGGCACCTTGATGTTGGACTTCCCAGCCTCCAGAATCGTGAGAAATTAACATTTCTTATTAAAGCCATCTAATCTATGATATTTTTATTATAGCAAGCCATACTCACTAAGACAACAATAATAGTTAGAAATCACTTATACACTTTTAAATCTATTTTTAAAATTTCATATAGGTAATAGGATTACTATAGAAAAAACTTGATTTAAAAATAATCACCTGAGACATTAAGTAAAGGGTTATTATTGCATGTTGTTCATTAGCACAATTGGTTCTTCAGAAATACAGAGAGTACAGGCATACTCATATTTATAAAGAGTGCTAATTTTTAATCTGCTGGCTATCTTTTTTTTTTTTTGAGGAAGATTAGCCCTGAGCTAATATCTGCCACCAATCCACCTCTATTTTGTTGCTGAGGAAAACTGGTCCTGAGCTAACATCTGTGCCCATCTTCTTCTACTTTATATGTGGGATGCCTACCACAGCATGGCCTGACCTGTGGTACATAGGTCCCCACCCAGGATCTGAACTGGCAAACTCGGGGCCTCCAAAGCAGACTGTGCAAACTTCACTGCTGTGCCACCGGGCTGGCCCCTGCCAGTTATTTTTTGTTTTCAAGGTCTAGAAAATCCAACTCAAATTCATTCAAGAAAAAATAAATTGCATTGGCCGTATCTGAACAATCAAGAAATAATTTACCCACGGGCATGATTTGATTTAGAGACTCATACTTTCAAATGGATTTGGTTCCTCTTGTGTTTCAACTTCAGTTTTTCTTAATATTGGTTTTATTGATAGATTATAAGTGATGACATGAAATCTACTGTTTTAGTCTTCTCAGATTGCCATAACATAACACTACAGACAGGGGGGCTTAAATAACAGACTTTTATTTTTCTCACTGTTCTAGAGACTAGAAGTCCAAGATCAAGGTACCAGGGTGATTTGTTTCTGCTGAGAGTTCTCTTCCTGGCTTGCAGACTTAAGCCTTCTCTCTGTGTCCTTACATGGTGCGGAGAGAGCGAGCCAGTGTCTCTTCCTTTTTCTTATGAGGGCACCTGCCCTATCAGATTAGGACACTACCTGATGACCTCAGTTGACTTTTATCAGCTCCTCACAGACCCCATCTCCAAATACAGTCACATTGGGGGTAGGTCTTCAACATACGAATTTCATGGGGACAGGAATGTTCAGTCCATAACATTCTGCCTCTGGTCTCCCTGAATTCATGTCCTTCTCACATGCAAATACATTCATTCCATCTTAACAGCCCCAAAGTCTTAAAAAATTCCATTTTCAACTGCAAAGTCTAAAGTCTCTTATAAATATCATTTAAATCAGATATGGGCGAGACTTGAGTTACAATTCATCCTGAGGCAAAATTTTTCTCCAGCTGTGAATCTGTGAAACCAGACAAGTTATGTGCTTCTAAAACACAATGGTGGATAAGCAGAGGATAGACATTTCTATTCCAAAAGGAAGAAATACGAAAAATGGAAGGGGTGACAGATCTCAAGCAAGTCCAAAACCTAGCAAGAGAAATTCCATTAGGACTTAGAGCTGAAGAATGATCTTTTTTGGTTCCATGTTCTGTCCTCCAGGCCCACTGTGGTGGCAGTGCCACCCCATGGTTCTGTAGGGCAGCCCGCCCTTTGGTTCATTGGAGCATATCCCCTCAGCCCCCTGCTTGGGTCCTGACCTCTGAAACCAAGGAGGAAGCACACAGCCTTTCCCCCTGGGCCCGTGGTGGGAGTGGCAGTCCTCCTGATCCCTGAATTTCCTTAGGGGTCCCTCTTCCCTATTCCTGAAGGATAACACTTTAGACCTTTCTTTCATTCCATCTCATTTTTTCTTGTCCCTTTAGTCCCAATTGGCAATATTTCTGCTGCTATAATCCCATTTTTATTCCAGACACCCGCTGCATGGTGGCTGATTAAATTTGTTTTTCAGACCCATACTAATTTCCTTATCAAATGGTTCTTCAGCAACTCCCTAGTGTTCTCTTCAGAATAATGTTTCTCTTTTTTCACAATATGGATAGGCTGAAAATTTTCCAAATCTTCAAGTCTGGCTCCATTTTGCTTAACAATTCCTTCTTCAATTTATGTCTCTCCTTTCGCATTTTACTACAAGTAGTCAGGGGACCCAAGACTGCACCATCAATACTTTTCTTAGAAATCTCCTTAGCTAAACAATCAATTTCATGGCTCTCAAGTTCTATCTTCCACAAAACACTAGAACACAATTCAGTCAAGTTCTTTGCTCCTTTATAAGAAAGATCACCGTTCTTCCAGTTTCCAATAACCTCTTCCTCATTTCAATCTAAAACCTCAACAGTGTACCCTTTAAGGTCTACATTTTTACCAGCAGTCCCTTCATGGCAGTCGTGACTTTTTATAGCATACACCTCAAAACTCTTCCATCCTCTACCCATCATCTAGTTCCAAATCCACCTCCACACTTTTAGGTATTTGTTACAGCAGCACCCCACTTCTCAGTACCAAAATTTTAGTCAGTATTCTCCAGAGAAACTGAACCAATAGGAGAGAGCTAGAGAGAGAGAGAGAGAAAACCAGAGCCAGGCAGAAGTTAAAATTGTGAAGGCAAATTTTATTCATGACTATTGTGCTAGGGGAAAAGAGACCCCAGTATAGAGCTGGGCTCCATTCCAAATACAACAAGGACAAGGAGGGAAGTACAGCCAAGGAGCATGGGGGTCAGTAGGTGGAAATGTATTAAGAGGAGATGTCAAGCCTGGGGGAAATTCTGGGGAAACCAATCTAGACAGATAGAGTTGGAGAGGCAAATAGATATCAATATTGTTATAGCTATAGATATAAATAGGAATTGGCTCTCACAACTACAGACGCAGGCAGATCCCAAGATGTGCAGTACACAAGCTGGAGACCCAGGAGAGTGGTGTAGTTCCGGGCCAAATGCTGGCAGGCTCCAGACCCAGAAAGAGCTGTTGTTTCAGTTTGGGTGCAAGGACAGGAGAAAACCGATGTCCCAGGTCAAGGCAGCCAGTCAGGAGTTCCTTCTTACCCTTGGGAGGGTCAGCCTTTTTATTCTATTCAGGCCCCCAGTTGACTGGATAAAACCCACTCACACAAGGGAAGACAATCTGGATTTACTCAGTTTACTGATTCAATATTCATCTCATCCAGAAACAGACACACCCAGAATAACGCTTGATCAAATGTCCGTGCACACTGCGGCCTAGTCAAGTTGATACATAAAGTTAACCACTACGACTGCTGAAAGGGTGTTTTTGATCACTTCAAACATATCCTGTGATTCACTCTGTTTCGATCAACTTGCCTTATGTTACCGTTTCTACACCGATCACTACATGTGAGTAGACATTTACACACAGCAACTGGCAAATCTGGATTATGCCTCTTCCCTTGAATTAATCATAGCTGTTCAGATGACTCATTTTGCGTCTTGATCAGGTCTTCTGCTTCATGACAAGGGCTTTTGAGCAGATGTCTGTCAAGCTACTGCAAAGATTAATGGTAATATTTCCCAAGGAAATTCAGAAGTCGAGGTACTTTTTCCAGAAGAAGGAGGAATGGCAGGCAAAGAACACAAACTGTTTTTCCAAACTGAAAGCTGATTATTAGAAATTTGTAATTGGTGACCATGTACATATCTATCTATCTATCTATATATATATATATATATAAACAAAGTGTATTAACTCATAAGATGCCTGAATGTTGTGTTATACTATGTATTATACAGGAATTTCAATTGGCACTACACAGCATCTATCTTAAGTCATCTATGAACAAAAGGTCTCTTTACTTATGATAAGTCAGGGCTCCAGGAATATCTTTCTCTCCCTCCTCGTAGTGTTTCTTCTTTCAGATCATAAGATCTTTCTCTATCATTTAAAAAAAGCAATACAAATAACTACTTCAACATCTGGATTTGCATATGGGGAAATATGATTGCAGGTTAGGAGTTTTATACCTTTTCTCGGCTCAACACTCTTGTTAGATATGGCCTGCTCTCCTTAGTAAAAGGGGCTCAGTAACATACTATTCCTGTGTGTGTGTGAGGGAATCTGGCTGGTAAGAATTTCCACAACCCCAAGTCACTTATTTATTTCAAACATATTCCAAATATTCTCAGTTCAAAAACAAGGACATTGGTAACCACAAATTTCACTGTTTCTAGCACTCATTCTTACATATGGGTCTTTTTAAAGTTGATTAAAAAGATGAGGTTGAATTTTTCTGTTAGACAGTATTTCCATATAGGCCATCTGTGCATTGATTAGTCAATTCGTTTACTGAAATTTGCTGAAAGATTTTCCCGTGAAAGAACAGAAGTTTTAGTGGGTGGAATTGAGAGTCGTGTGATTGACTGATGCAGCAAAAGCTGTTGATGGCCTATCCCTATTGCTTCTTTTGTTACCATTGTGGTGCTCACCAGAGGACTTCCAGCTGCTAACATCTGCCTCTCTCGCTCTGGAGCTTTCTTTGGTGGGTGTAACCTACTCTGCCTTGAACATGGCCAGCGCAACCGGTTTTCCCCTCCCCATTGCCAGCAAACTCCTCCCCCTTCACTCCCAGGAGGCTCAATCACTTATTGAGAGGAGTTGATGTCAATTCCTTCCCTTTTAGGGGTGTAGAGTGTGCCTCTGAGCCTCCAGTTATCCACTGGTTTCCAGAATTTGCCATTGGATTCAGTTCCAGTTACCTACTAGGATATCTTGCTTAACAGCACACACTTAATTGTCTCCGTTTTGAATAGTGTCCCTCCAAAATTTATGGCCACCTAGAAACTCAGACTGTGACCTTATTTGGAAATTGGTACTTTGCAGATATAATTATTTAAGTATCTTGAGATAAGATCATCCTAGATTAGAGTGGCCCTTAATCCAATGAGCGTATTCTTACTAGAGGCAAGAAAAGGCAGAGGGGACACAGAGGGAAGAAAGCCATGTGAAGAAGGAGGTAGAAACTGAGGGTACGCTGCCACAAACCAAGGAACACCAGGAGCCACCAGAACCTAAAAGGTAAGGAAGTATTCAACTCTAGAGCCTTTAAAGTGAGTGTGGTTGCTGACTCCTTGATTTTGGACTTCTGGCCTCCAGGACTGTAAGGCAATACACATCTGCTGTTTTAAGACACCAAGTTTGTGGCAATTTGTTGTAAAAGCACTAGGAAACGAACGCATTTCCCCTACCTGTCTCACTTCCATACTCTGCTATGAAAGTTTCTTGGAATCATGTTCAAAATAAACCACTTGTGCTCAAATCATTGAGTCGAGCTCTGGTAACCCAAATTGAGATACTGCTCAATCTGTTGTGATAAGTATTGATTTTCTGAATTTCCATTTGTCTTCCTCAAATTTCCTGGGAACGAGATACAGAATGGTAGTTACACCTTTTGCACATCTGCGCTCACTTTCTGGCATCTGTGTGTTGGATGGATGATTTACAGAGTCGCCATCCACAGGGGCATATTTGAGAGTTTGTAAACAGTTCTTCCCACACTTTTCCTCATATTTCTGAAAGCCAGAAGAATGACAGAGATGGCAGTTCTGCCTCAGTTTTTGGCTGGAACACAGTCGCCTGAGCCAGGCTTGCTGCTCTGAGAGTTTGTTTTAGAATAATAATTATTGTTGACTTGGCATAGATCCAGGAGAGAGATCCATGGAGTGCCATCCATGGATGGGCACAAAAATAAATTTGCTTTTAGTCTGTGCTGTGAAATGCATGCTCCTAAAACAGGGGTAATTTTGTTTTTTTAATGTTTCTACATTTTACAAGTAGTTACAAACTATGTTGAAGTGTTCAAATACTTGAGATACAAATTTTAATGGCAACTCATTTTCTTTCTTTCCAGTTGTTTGTGTGCATTAAACTAAATGCTCATTCACATTTTTAGTTTCATTTTATACTTTAGATTTAACTATAGTCATTCAACTATATCTCTAGTGCCAATCTTAAAATTTTGCTAGTATGATTTAGTAACATAGAGTAACAAAAATGTACTGAAAGTTTAAGATGCACCAGAAATATAACATTTAACACAAGGCATTTTAAGAAAAGAAACTTAAAATATAGGTGAGCAAATTTAAAGGGTGGTCGGCTTTCAGATTCTGATATCTCATGAAACTTTCATCATTGAATCTCAAGTGTTTTCATTTAGGCCTGAATGCTGCCATGAAATATTAACCGTTTCAGTTGCTACCCACTGATCTACATTCAGCATTCATTCGGCTACTAAAGAGAAAAGTCAGTAAAAAGGGTTAACCAGCTCACAGATACCTTTTTATGTAGCTCTAATTTCAGATAAAATACACTAGCTCCCTAAACTGAGAAAAATGAGAATTGATTTCTAAACTCAGAAATTATAGCACTTCATGACTCAGATCCACCTTTCTAGAAAAACTCTCATATTCTCTTTGTTCCCTTGAAAATCATCAGGTGTCTAAACCACCCACTGAAGTTTCCCACTGCCTGTGGAGTGGTGCCTCTTTCATGTTCTCGTCCCTTGAATATGGAATATTCTATTCTTTAATTTGAGACCAATTACTTTATTAGTTTCAGAAAAAAAGCTATGGTTCTATGAGAAATTTTATATATATATATTTATTTACAGAACTGTAGCACACATCTCTATCATTTTATAGAACCATAGCTTACGTATATGTAGTGTGTATATATATATATATATATATATATATATATATATGCATGATATTTTAACCAGTTATAATAGAAAGTAGTTTTCTATCTGTGGTGATATAGGGTTCTTAAAATTTTATGGGAGAGTGGTAAGAAAGGACTGAAAATACCCATTTATTTTTTAATGCGAAGTAACCTTGTTTTAAAGATACTAAATTAACACAATCTTATGGCATATATATATATAACAAATAAGTCCTCATGTGCCTATTTGATATAATTTATCAAATTTGAAATTGTTCAGCATATGGCATATTTTCTAGTTAACTATTTCTTTTCATCTTCTCTTTCCTAATTATTACTTGTTTTAATAAGAAAAGATAAACATCTACAAGAATATAAGCTTATCCTATAGACAGGTGGATTAGCTGAAAATTAACTAGTAGTGTTAAGATGCAATTTTTGGTCATTAGAGTTAAATCATGCCTAAATTTGTTTGTTATAAGAGTCTCTAGTTAAAGGTTTAGCCTGGGTTTTTGATGGGAGTTAAACTGAGTAAGAATATAGGTTATCTAGTTTTTGTTTTTAAGTCAGTCACATACGGGGGTACGGATCTAAATTTGCAATGTATAGTACTCAAATATTTTCTCTCTTTTCGTTTTTCTTCTTTTTTTCTTTTTCTTTTGAGGAAGATTAGCCCTGAGCTAACTGCTGTCAATCTTCCTCTTTTTGCAGAGGAAGACTGGCCCTGAGCTAACATCCATGCCCATCTTCCTCCACTTTATATGTGGGACGCCTGCCACAGCATGGCTTTTTGCCATATCCTCACCTGGGATCTGAACCAGCGAGCCCCAGGCCACCGAGAAGCCAAACGTGCGAACTTAACCACTGTGCCCCTGGGCCAGCCCCATCATTTTTCTTATTTAATTATATTCTATCCTCTCCTTCACTCATCAATAGGCTAAACTTCTTCCACATCTTGACCTCAAAGGTACTGGTTTTTAAAACTTTACGCTTATCATATTACACAAAGTAGCTTCTTGTGCCTCTTATTTTTCTTGACTGAATATTCCATTTTTGAATTCTGCCCTTGATGATGCCTGTAGATTTAGTTCATTCTTTTTGACTGCTTTATTTTATTCTGCCATTTGCTTATACCATATTTTTTTTCAAGTTTGAAGCTGAGAGACACTTTCAGCTGTGATGAATACCCTTGTATATGTCTTCCTGTAGCTTTGCAAAAGTTTCTCTAAGATATATATATGAGAAGTGGGCTTGTTGGATCCTTTAAAACATTTCCTAAATGCTGTTAAGAATGCCTCTGCAAGTTTCTTTTCCTATGAGCAATGCAGACCCCTTCAGTTTCTTCACAATCTCACTGCCAATTTATGTTATTAAAGTTAAATTCTTGCCGTTCTAGTGGCTAGAAAATCATTTCTCATTATTGTATTAATACATATTCCTCTAGTTGCTAACCAACTTAGACATCTCTTATATGTTTATTAGCCAATTATTTCTTCTGTGACTGCCTGTCAAACGATGCTAATTTGCATAGATCTAAAAATAGACTTTAGATTTAATACTATGTCATCATGCTATGCAACTATCTTCTTCTCCACATCGCTTTGTCATTTATCTGTTTACTCTAATGTCCTTTGTAGAAAATAAACCATTAAAATCCATGTGGTTAAAACCACATTTTTTCCTTTGTAGTTGTGTATTTTCGACTTTTAAATAAAAATATCTTTCCCCACCCTAATCCTATATAAGTGTTTTTCTTTATTTACATCTAACTGTTCTGTAAAATTTTCTAACATATTTTATTCGTGTGAAATAATTTTATGATTTAATATATTATTCTCCAAGTCATGAGCTAAATTTTCCAGCACCAATAAACAATCCATTCTTCCCTAGCTGATTGATCCTGCTATCACTGGTCCTTGTACAAGTTCCCATAATATACATGGGTCTCTTTCTCTGGCTTGATCCATTGGTGTATTTCTCTGTGAATATGTTAGTACCATCACTTTTATTTAAGATGGATGTGCAATGTGTCTTAATATCTTAATAGAGAAGTCTCTCCTTTGCTCTTTTTATTTCTTTCAAAAAAGTACTATAAGAACCTTTGTTCTCTCATGTAAATTTTAGAATAAATTTGTACATTTCCCCACAAAATCCTGCTGAGATTATGATTGAATGTATCTTAAATTTATAATCCAAATCAACAATAATTGATACTTTTACAATGTCATCTTATCTATGTATTTTATATCTTTAAATGTTTCATAAGGATTTTGTTCATTGCTAGAATCATGCTTAATTTATGCATCTTTGTAGTTGTAGCAAACATTATATTAGTTTCTATTAAACACAAGCAGAGAGTATCAGCGATAATTTCTTCCATTGATCATGTATCTAACTACTTTGCTGAACTCTGTTGTTTTTAATTATTTGTGGATTGGATTAGGTTTTCCATGTAAAATTATCATAGTCTCTGCATTTTTTGTCTTCTTGCATTGGCTTCATCTTCAGAACTATTTGTGAGCAATTTCTAGCTAACCTGGAAATCAGCTGGTCCACTCTGGTAGGACTTGATTGCATGGGGTTTGAGTGTTTGGTATGGATCTGGGCTAGTTTTTAAATATTTGAATGTTATCCCTAAATAGAGTAAATCTTTATTTTGTTCCCAAGTATAATCGAATTATTCAAAGGTTTTCCATTACGTACAATGATATATTTTATAAGTTTTATATAAATAATCTTCATTAGGTTGAGAAAGTTGCCTTTATTCCTCTTTTCCTAATAGCTTTCACAATAAATACTTGTTGAATGTACCAAAATGTTTGGTATCAATATGGTTTTATGTTTTATTTTGTTTGTAGATTTTTGTGATGATAAACTATCCATTTATTCCTCAGATAAAGGCTTTTTAGTTATGATTTATTATTTTAATGTACCATTGGCAACATTTAGCTAATAGTTAAATTAGAAATTTGGCTCAGCTTCACAGTCTAATTGAGTTTCATAGGCAAAATGACTTTTTCATTATTGCACTGTCCTTATCAGTTTTGGATCAAGATTATACTACTCTCAAAACATCAATTACCACTACCACTCATAATAGAAATAATTATTTTGTACATTGGGTGCTTATCACATAGTGGGAATTTTCTTTGCACTTCACTCATATAAATTCTGAAATTATAGCTTAACTCAATGTATCTTAAAATATGACTATCAAGTTTGTTTCTTTTCCATTTTTTATTACAATCAAATAATGATTTCTCACAATTACTGTCATTTTCTTTTAATACAGAAGACATGATTTCAGTTAACACTGAGCACTTGAAATGTTCTAGGTGTTATACATTTCTTAACTCATTTATTCCTCACAACAACACTATGAGATATGGACTATTATTCTTCTCAGTTTCTGTGAGGAAACGATGGATCTGTTCAAGGTCACATAAGTGGAACCAAGATTAGAACCTAGGTAATCCCTAATGACTAGAATACATTGCCTTTCAAATGATGGTGATTTCTAACAACTTACAGGCAAGAGGAATTTTCTACTCTTAGAGAGTTTGATTTACTCCATTATAGTAATATTAGTTTGTACTTTTTTAAAAAGTAAAGTTATTACCAGGGTAATTTCTCTAATGATAATCTGATAAAATATTGCAACAATCATGTCTACAAGATTAAAGCAGTCAGGATTTTGTGAAAATAGCCAAACTGATTAATAATAGCTGCTATCCAAATAGCGCTTTCTAGGTGATATATTTTAGGTAAATTGTAGCTGGATAAAACATGAGTCATTGCTCAAAACTGTAAGGAATTATATATTACTACTTATTGTTATTTGTACCTAATACTCTTAAAACATTTCTGTAATATCTGTTTATAGATTTCGGAGAAATCGTTTATAATAATGCTCTCAGTCTTCAGCAGTACTATTACGCTATTAAAAATGATTTAGGTTACTATTATTATTATGCTATCGTTAAATTATTATAAAAGACTTTTTTTCCTCTCAGTAGCAAACTTGTATTATAGAATTACTTGGCTTCATAATTTATATCAACAGAATTAAAAAACATCAGTTCTAATAACGAAATAGCATTTAAATTCCAGGTGTAGTGTTTATATAAATAAGGATGAGTCTATTCTTTTGAAAAATGTTCATGGGCAAGTCTGATCATGCTGATTTGGTAAACAACACTGAAGAAGTGCAAAGTGGGGTTATGACAGTGAAACGTTATTTGAAGGGTTTTCATCTTATCAATTTCATTAACCATTATCTCTTGCTGAGTTATAAAATACTTGATATCAGGCAGGATATTTATTGACAATACTTTGGCTTTGTCCTTTATGCTACTAGATCTGAAAAGTCTGCACATATTTGAGAGGTTTGAGAGGGTGACAAGAATTTAGCAGGGCTTTATAGGAAAAATAAAGTGACAAATTTTTTCCTTAACTTGAGGCGGCAGTTGGAAGAAAAAAGAACAGGAAGATGATTTCTATGCTACCCACACACGTTTTAGTATTAAATTAAATTAAATTAATGATTAAAATTTATGATCTGTATAGTTTCAATTAAAATATTATTAAGCCTTCTGATATCATAAATACAAATTAACTCTAAATGCTAATATAAGGAATATTGATATTCCTCTCTCCTTTCTCACATGTACAATTCTGAGTGTGTAATTTTTTCTTCATATCAAATTGGTTTAATTTTATCTAATCCTTTTTTTATATTATTTTGCCTGATATTTAGAAGATACTTAGAAAAAATACAATTGTGTAGCCTGAAAAATATCTACCCATAATCCGTATCTTGTGGACATCTAATAAATGTTTCATGAATAAATAAATGATTTATTAATATTTATATTTCACAAATCATAAAAAATCATTTATACATGTATTGTCAGCAAATAAATGTCCAAATCAGTAAGTATATATGGAAGGCTGAATAATGGCCCCCAATGGTGTCTACATCTTAATCTCTGGATCCTGTGAATGTCACTTTACCTGGCAAAAGGGACTTTGCATTATGTGGTTATCTCAAGGGTGTTGAAATGAGGAGAATATTCTGAATGATCCAGGTGAACCTGATGTAATCAGGAGGGTCTGTATAAAAGAGAGGCAGTGGATCAGAAGCACAGAAGCTAATGTGAGGAGGGAAGCAGAGAGAGATTTGAAGATACTAAGCTGCCCACTTTGAAGATGGAGAAAGGGGCTGTGAGTGAAGAAATGGAGGAATATGGTTCTAGAAGCTGGAAAAGGCAAGGAAACGAATTCTCTCCTGATGCCTCCAGAGAGAGCGTGACCTGACCAACAATATGGTTCTGGTCCATTAAGACTCATTTCAGATTTCAGACCTCCAGAACTTTAAGGTAATAAATTTTTGTTGCTGTAAGCCACTAAATTTATGGTAGTATATTATGGCAGCAATAGGAAGATAATACAGCATATTATACAAAATCAAAGATGTGCCATGAGCGCCATGTTATCAGAGTATCAGCTAGTCTAGATTAGCTTGCAAACGCTCATTCTCCTTTCTCACGGTCCCTTCGCCCCTCAGCTCTCAGTAATCTCACATCCATGCCTCCTCTTCAGTCCAGTTGTACGTGCTTCACAAATGGTTTGCCAGGTTCTGTGATAAATGTTTAGCATGTGAATAACAGATTCGCTATGATCTCATCCCCTTTTTTCTAGACTAATAAGGAGTTCATGGAAAAAACAAAACAACACAAAACAAAAATGTTAAGAACTAGTGGTGTAGAGCTGTTGTATCCAGTGCAGTAGCCGCTAGCCAGATGTGGCTACTGAGCACTTTAAATATGGCTAGTTTGGATCAAGATATGATATAAGTATAAAGTACATACCGGATATCAAAGACTTAAGCCAGAAAAAATTATAAAACATCTCAGTAATTTTCATATTGATTACACATTGCAATGAGAATATTTCATATGAAATGGGCTGTAGCATAAGGACCTGACTTTAAGCTGTTTTGATCTTGATGCAAGTGCCTGACTTTAAGCTTTTGATTGCCAAGGCATGCATTTCAAAGACGTCCATCTCCAATAGACAAATTGCCAGCAGCCAGCTAAACAACTAGATAAGGAGCAGGGCTGCCTCTGCCCATGAAGTTCCCCTTTCAGAAAGCCCTGGTTGACCTGGATAACTGGCCACCAGAGTGACCCCACTTTTCCCTTCCTGGGCCCTAATTCCTACTCTTCTGTATTAAATTTGCCAATAAAGAGTGAAGCCTCAAAACCCTGGGTGTCCCACACTTGACCCCAGGTCTGTGCCCTCTTTCTCTGCGAACTCACTATGTGGCTCCCGTGTGCACTGTGTATCCTCCAAGGCTTGTGAGTAACACACTTTGTTTTTGCCAAATTCCCTGATGGTTGTTGCTGAGGTGTGTGTTGCAATCATAATAAGAACCACAAGGGCCAGTCCAGCCACAACATTGCCTGCAGTAGGGAAATGTCTGGGGGCTCACCATGAGTAGTGGGGCCCAGATGAGTGCCCCAAGCATCTCTAGCTGATGGCATCATTATAGGGAGGCTGACAACACATGGGCTAAATGAAATATATTATTAAAATTGGTTTTTCCCATTTCCTTTAATTTTTTAAATGTTGCTTTAGATATTTTAAAATTACATGTGGCTCACTTATTTCTATTGTAGAGTGCTGGCTTAGAGCACACTCTCTGAGAGTCTGGGAGCCTTTTATGGGTTGAATTGTGACACCTCCCCACCACTGGCTCCGAAAATTCCTATGGTGAACTTCTACCCCCTAGTACCTCAGAATGTGGCCTTAGTTGGAAATTGGGTCATTGCAGATGTAATTAGTTAAAATGAGGTCTTTAGGGTGGGCCGTAAGCCAATATGACTGGTGTCCTTATACAAAGGGCACGTTTGGACACAGAGACGTGCACACGGTGGTAGGCCACGTGAAGATAAAGACAGCGACAGGGGTGATGCATCTACAAGCCCAGGAAAGCGACCAGCAAATCACCTGAAGGTGAGAGAGGCCTGGAACAGAATCCTCCTCACAGCCCTCGGAAGGAACCAACCCTGCTCACCTCGATTTCAGACTTCTAAACTCCAGAATTGAGACAATATATTTCTGTTGTTTAAGCTGCCATATATGTGATGCTTTGATATGGCAGCTTTAGCAAACTAATACAGAATCATATTTTTTCTCACAATAATGTTTTCAAATGTGGAAATAAAATGTATAGCATCGTCAAGAAAACCAATAATAAAGAAATACCATTATTAAAAAAGTATGATGTAGTAATTCATGTAGTTCTTTATTAACACATTAAATAAAAATATTTTATACAGGTTCTAAGATCCTCTTTAGTGCTTATTTTTCTGTAACATTTGAATGTACATATTAATGAGTTACTCCTAGAAGAATTTTTTCTTTAAGCTTACCAGTCATAGTCTATTCCGATTCTTCATGTCCTTTTCTTCCTCCTGCCCCTCAAATATGGGTAATTTGAAGGGTTTCTTCTTTAAATCCTTTCTTCTCTTCCTCTTAAATCCTATTTCATGAACTATATTCTGGGAATCACCAATCATAACTTTAACCCTGATTTATCTCCTGAAATTCAGAAAGTTCCACCAATTGGACATTTCCACTTGTATTTCTCACAGGAACCCCAAATTCAACTTTACTGGTGCTCTAAAGTAGTCAATTATATGAAGATCTACCAGTTTGCAAAGGCAGAATACAGTTAACTACACTGCTCCTTTTATTTCACCTGCCACATTCAACTGGTGTTATCAGTTTTCTATCAGGACTTTTAAAATTTTAACACAGATTCCTTTCCCTTGGCATTGTTTTATTTTAAGCCCTTCTCGTGTTCATATCTGGATTACTGAACAAGTCTGTCTACTGGATTCCCTAACGCCAACCTCATCACTTCAAATTCAGGCTCTCCGGAGAGTTATTTAGATATGCAAATTTTATTATATCACTACCTTGATTTTTTAAAATTACCATCTTTTCTTTCCTCTCAACATCTACTGCCATTGCTTCCAGTTTAAAGTCCAGATTTCTTTAAGTAGTACAAAAAATACAAGGCTTCTGAACATCTAAAGACCTTGGCTCATTAAAACATGTGGTTGGCGAAGAGAAAGTTTAAACGGATGGGAGGTGAGAAATCTTTGATTTCTGACAGGCTATGGGGGCACCCATGTTGTGCAATGGGAGATGTGTTGTGATCACTCACTGGAGGAAAAAATTACCAAAGGAAGTTAGAAATGATGGATCCAAATCCCAGGGGGCTGGCTTATTGAATTTAGGAGAAAATGACAAATGACTAAAAAAAATTCCCTCAAAAAGGTGAAATATATCTTCCCTTGGTTACTGTTATCTATAATGGCTAAAATGAAGGTAAGAGAATGATGGATTCCGCTGGCCCATGATGCAGCCCCTATCCACAGACTTTCTTCCAAGGGGAAATGTTATGCTGAAATAACAGACTGCAAAGATTGGAATAATTCATAAGAGAATGGACAAAAAAATGGGAGAAGAGAAAAAGGAGAGTCAAGACACTCCTCCAATTAAGTTGAAAATAATCAAACTGTTATTAAAAAATGGGATGAATAAAGCATACATTGATAGGATCAAAACAAAGATCATAATGCTACACTCCTGGAAGCTGGGTTGTCTGATGGAAGTCCCTGCTGGTCCCCCAACATTAAAGAGCTCTAAAAAAGTCTACTTTATTCCACCTAGTTTGGGGAAATTAAAAAAACTTGAAGGCAAAGATGACAAAGAAAAACCTATCGTCAACTTGGGGCAATAGCCCTACAATCTAATCAGCATAGGGATTAATGAAAATGTCCCTTGGCCAGATGCCCAGCTGGGTACCAAAGGCTATATGCACTTGAATGGGTAAAATGGACAGGGCATGGAAAAGAGAAGTTTTTGGGACTCCGTGACATGGAAGTCCTACATGCTGTGGTTTCAAAGTCTGTTGATAAAATCCCAATGAGGCCTACAGTTAGATTGAGAGGATCTAGGAATGCAAGGGATGATAGAATTAAGGTGAACGTTTGGATGAAAACTGACATATTTAAACAGACATGTGAAATGGTTGCGTCTTTTTACCTGAATGTACTATGGGAATGGACATTACGTCCGACAGGGGAATGTTTTTGCTACTCAGTATTGTAAAATAGAAGACATGTAAGTCTACTCTAAGACCAGTCTTGATTGAATGTGCTAAATGGAAGCCAATAAGATTGCCTGAGACCACACTGCATGTTAATATAAAAGTGCTTATTGGACAAAAAAACGTTAGAATATCAGCATCTATTAGCTTTATTTGGATTTGGGGAATGTGTATTTCATATCTAGAAATATTGTTAACTGATATGACAAATCCACTTGAAACAAGTCCTGGGGTCCTTATGTAGGCAGAGGCTTAGGGCAAAAGCCTGTGAGCACTACTCAACAATGCTTGCTAGGATTTTAAATCAGAGAAACTCCATTTGAGGGCAATTACTAGCTTGCTATCAGACATTAAGTGAAACTGCACCTAGGAGTGAATGACATAAAACAATTTTGAAACCCGAAACACCCATAATTTCTTGGGCGATATCAGAGAAACAATCCAATGGGAAGGACAATGCCCAGAAGTGTTCCATAATAAGATGGAGATGGTTTGTGTAGGCACATGTTACATATGGGGGAATGCAAAGAGGTACTCAACACGTTCACAAACAGTAGACTGTCTTCCCCTAGGACCAACTTTAGAACCACCTAAAGATCTGCCTGATCCTGTTACCATTTGAGTGGTATCCTATGAACAACTCTCGACTGATCAACAAAGAACTGCTTGATTTATTGACGGCAGTTTCCCGGTGAATGAAGAGCGCCCTGTTTGGAAGACTCTCACTCTGGTTGAAGAAGGTAAAAACAGATCAGTTTAGTAGGCTAAAATTCCATGCTGTTTGTCCCAATGCTTGAGTTTTTATTGACTCATGGGCAGCGACCAATGGGCTGGTGATATAGTCAGGTCAGAAGGCAATGGAAAACTGGCCCATTAAAAGAACGACCATATGGGGCATTGCCCTATGGAAACCACCAAGAGAATTTGAGGGGTGCCTTAAAGTAGGATTTGCTGATGCTCATTAAAAGAAACCTACTCCAGGATCAAAAGGTGATGGGCACTAGTGAGTAGATATCTATCCTGATGTGTTTGCTTGAGGTAGCCACCCAGATCCGTGAAATAAGTGGATCCTTGGGAGCTACAGTGGTGCAGAGATTGGTTGAATCTAGATATATTCATCTTGCATCGTTTGTTAATTGTGTCAACTGATTCTTCCCAGTGGTAGCTCATTTCATGATGTGATTTTTAATAGCTGTTTTGTTTGATTTTGTTCTTGTTTTTCTGAAGTAGTCTCATATTGCGTTGTATGAGTGCTCCTAGAAAATAGTTTTTCATTTGCCCTTTTAGAAGCTCTGGGAATTCAACCAGTTTCGAATTATTTTTATGTTAATTACTCACATTGGCAAATCTTTCACCAGACAGGTAGTATAAATTTGGACTCTTGTATGATGCAGATTTTTTGTCCTGCAGTATCACAAAAATCCCTTGGGCTATCTTGTGGGTTGAATTATGCTCTCCCCCTGCCCCGGCCCCCCCAAAAAAGAGATATGTTGAAGATATAAACCCTTGTACCTGTAAATATAAATTTATTTGTACATAGAATCTTTGAAGATGCAATAAATTTTAAATGAGGTCATACTGGATTGCAAAGTAATTTCCTAAATTCAGTGATTGGTGTCCTTATAAGGACACAGAGATTTGGAGACACCCAGATGCACATAAGGAAGAAGGCCACATAATGAAGGATAGAGAGATTGGAGTGAAACAACTACAAGCCAAGGAACGCCAAGGCATTCCACCAGAAGTTGTTCCAACATCTCTCTCCACATTTCTATGGTTTGAAGCACTGGGGGTTTATATTGCCTCACACCGTGGTATTGTAAGAAGCAGAGGTGCTCATCTCTAACCTGAACACTACAAATAATCTATGCCCCCTCTATAGGAAAGCGTTGTTGCCAACATACCATGATGTTATTTTCCTTTTACTTTTACACATGCTATCCTCTCTATTGCGATTCCTTTTTCCATTCTAATTCGAGGTTCTCTACTTGTTAGCTAAGATTTCTCTGAACACCTCAGGGTAAAACAAGCATTTTATTAGCTTCTGTTTTTGCATGTATCAGAAAAATTCATTAAAATATGAGTTTATCAAGGGCACAGAGTATGATATTTTCATTCGTATATCCTAGGGGTTGGCACAAACTATGCACTCAATTTTTTAATGAGAAAATGGTAATATTTTTCATGTATCATCTTTATTATTAATTAGAAACTGCTAAAGAGAATGCTATGATCTTCAATAGATCTTTTTTCTTCTAAAATAAATTAAATATTTGCTCATAAAAATAATTTGCAGTATTTTCTGTATAGAGAAGTATTTTGCTATCTAAGTGCTAAACAGTATATATTAAGTGATGCCAGTATTATTTCATTCTTCGAACCAGATGCTGTACTTGGACAATGTAAATCCATACTTACCACATTTTCCGTTACAACCTAACAAGGTCAATCAAATGGCCTCCATGGAAGATTTTCTGTATTATTTTTCTTTGAATCTTCAGTATCTTGAAGAGTTGATAGCACATAAAAAGAGCCCATAACATGCTGTATACATAAATGCACAAGTGGATGAATAAAAAATAAACAAACTTTTACAGTCAAAAGCCACCACTGAAATGTACTCGGCACATTCTTACTTTAAAGTGGGTATTTTTGAAATTCGGGAAATGTGTTGATTTCAGGGTTCCGGGCCATTTTTCATTTTATGTGGCATTACAAGGCTCTTTTCCAATATGGTCTGGTACTCCATAGCCCTCTGAATTAATAATCATTTTGTAGAAGCTCATGGTTGCATTATTCTCTCTGCCATCTACATCTCTGCCATTTTCTCAAATTTGGCTGCATTCAGAAGAAATCAAGCTGAACTCATTCAGGAAACAAAGAAAGCTCTTTCCAAACCATGTGATGAGGTTGAATTAAAGAGCTGCCTTTGGCAGAGCAGAGATCTTTTCTGATGAATTAAATTATACAGTCCATTAGAATAGAAAATATACATCAAGCCAACTTGATTTAACACATGGATCAAGTATTTGGCCTTAGGACTGAATTATATCTTCAATAGTTGCTTTTGGGTTTCTTCCACTGTGAAAACAGTAATGTCTAAGCCTCAGAATGACAGCACTTGTTCATCCATCTATTCATGAAATAAACATTTATTGAGCATGTGCTATTAGAAGTAAAGCCATAGAGAAGCTCATATTCTACTAGAGAAGAATGACTTTTAAAATAAAAAGTTGTGGTAATTTCTATGTAATGAGTCTACAAGGTGTGTAAAATCCTATGAGCGTGCGAAGATGGGGAAAATAATTTTTCTAGATATCTGGCCGTGAATAACCTGCCTGGTTTCCTGCAACGACTCCTCAAGTCCAAGTCCTCAGTGGTACTGAGGAAAGGAATGGACAAAGATCACAGAGGCTCCTTATGCTCATTCTTAACAATTCGTCTTGCTAAACCTACATGCAACATGAGTGACCTTCTCAACATAACAATCAAAGCAGATGCTACCAATTAATCAGAGTTGACTGGCCCTCAGGACAAAGTTTTTTGTTATCTTTTCTGATGCAGATCAAATTCTGAAGAAACTTGTTAGAGCCTTACTAAAGAGTAAGCTGCCAAGAATATTCAGCATAACAGCCTTGAGAAGAATACCCAGTGAGAAAGTCAGATTTACCTGCCAATATGACTTACATTCAACCATATCAACATGCCCTGAAGATATATTATATGTGTGTGTGCATATATGTGTGTATCCATATATATATATACATATATATATCTGTGTATATTTGCGTGTGTATGTGTCTGTGTTTTGTGCAGTATGTTATTTTAGAATTTCTCAAGTCTTCATTTACTTTATAAGAATATGTTTGACAAAGCCATTTTAATAGTGGAAAATCAATTTTTACTTTCTAATGACTTTGATTTATTAGGTATAACCTGATTATAATAAATATTTGCTGAGTGTCCATAGGAATATATGTAAAACTAACATCAACTTCTAAAACAAGGGACATACTTTAAAAAGATTTAATCTGGTCAACCTTTTACAAAATTATAAAGAGTATACATTCTTATGTAATTGAAAAGAAAAGATACTCTCAACGAAGCAAAAATTCACATAAAAGGTAGAGATATATACTACATTTTATTTATAGAATGGAACTTTGCATTCAGACTCTGCTCATGGATATAAAACTGTGGGTATTTGTCTGTATAATTCTCTAAATGTGGTTATTATACATGATGTCTGAAGAAAACAGTGGCATCTCTTCATGTAAACAAGTTTGTGGATGCTCTTGTTTTCGATGTTGAATTGTACTTTATTAATCCATGGAATTCTTTTTTCTCACAGCAAGCTGTATTTCATTGGCATTGCTGTTCCATCATTTTTGATTAGCCATTAGTGGTTAACTCACCATGTGGACTGTGAACCTGTTGTTCATAGGGTAAATATTAGCATCATTTATTCTCTCTGACATTTTCACGTGAGAAACAGTGCTGCTAACGTAATTAGAAGATGGTCTGGAGCTCCTAATTCCACAAAGTTTATTGCAGTTTCATTGGACTTCTGTGGATTATGCGGTTACCAATTAATTTATGTAATGTAATGAGTGCTTCATTTTGTTCATCAAGAATTAAAAAGATATTCACATTACAGCTTTGTGTTTTTACACAGACTTCAGTTATCCTTTATTCTTTCATACATAATGGCAGTGAAATTGGTTTCTGGATGTGATGCCTTCACATTTTCATTAAGAATAACAGAACTAGAAAGAAATTACTGTCATAAAAAATTTCTAGTGTAAAATATGATACATTATTTTTACCTTTTTTTTTTGGTGAGGAAGATTGACGCTGAGCTTATATCTGTTCCCAATCTTCCTCCACTTTGTATGTAGGATGCCACCACAGCATGGCCTGATGAGTGGTGTCTAGGTGTGCCTCCAGGATTCCAAGCCATGATCCCTGGGCCACCAAAGCAGAGTGTTCAAACTTAATCACTACCCCAGTGGGCCATTCCGGTTATTTATGTCTTTTGAGTTACCTATGAATGAGTATTTTTCTAGATAAAATGCTGTAACAATTTTATCATGAGTGTGTATGGATTTATATGTGTATTTTCTCTATTAACCAGCACACTCCCCAAATACTAATATTTTGCTTTTAGTGAATCTCTCTCTTCATGTTATATAACAATCACCAAAATAATATTAAAAGCTTGACATACATTATATACATATACTTTTTTCTATTGTTTAATGAAATCATGGTTTGTGTGTAATTTTCCTTTGACATCTTAGGTGATACATAGGAACATGCACTTTTGGTGTCTTTTTTCTTTACTAATACAATACCTCTTTTTGTTTTTCCAAACTAAGTCACAAACCATTAGCTTAAGCTAACAATAAAATCAAATCCCTTTGGTTTTAATTCCCATGGATTTTTTTTTTTTAATTTGGAAAGTTTCACAAAGCACATAATGCTCAAATTATTATAATCTTCTTTTTTTTTTTATGAGGAAGATTAACCCTAACTACTGCCAATCTTTCTCTTTTTGCTGATGAAGAGTGGCTCTGAGCTAACATCCATGCCCATCTTCCTCTAATCTTCTAATCTTAAAACTATTTTTTGTTTACAGGTTGCATGTACCTTGAAAATTACAGGCCATTGTTTATGAATGCAAAATATATTGCACTTGACAATCATTCACTGATTTTTTTTTTTGCTAAGAGACCACTCACATGCTTTCTGATATGTGTAGATACGTAGACATTCCCAAACAGCAGCAGTACAGGTTGCTTTTTGTTTTTCTTGCCGCACTTTCTCTTTTCCAGCACTGCTTTCTAAGGCTTATATACTGATTCATTTTATTATCAAGGGATGTTCAATAGCCCAGTTTAACCTGATTCCATTGGAAGTCAAAAGAAAGAGGGTTATCTGCAAGTAAAGTTCACATATTACCTGATTCCTTTTGCTTAACGACTATTGACAAAACTCTCTCCTTGACCAAACTTAGGCTCCCCTGAGCCCATATTTTGACTAGTTTTCATCTTTGGGCCCTGTCTTCAGCCTGCCTAGTCGAGTTGTAGCAAGGATGCTGCTATGTCAGTTTAACCGGAATTTCCCTACTCTTGGGGTCTATGGCCTTGGTCTGCTTTCAGCAGGAATCCTGCTAAGTGGATTTAGCAAGAATCCCCCTACCCTTGATGTCTCCTCCCTGTCATTTTCCATCCACTGAGCTCCACACCCTGCTCCTGGGCTATAAATTCCCTTATCCTTGTTGTAGTCAAAGTTGAGCCCCGTCGCTTTCCTTTTTTGCAATGGTCCTGAAGAAAGTCTCCTTTAGTGCTTTAGTAAGTGTCAGAATAATTTTGTTTTTAACACCATTCAGCCTAATGTATATGGGTTAGTGTTTATATCTATTTCTTTGTTAGAAAAAAATTAACAAAATTCACATCCTTGCAAGACCTTCGAATAACGAGCACCATGAAAAGTTCAACCAGATAGAGTCTAAAAGCACACTGAGCTGTAAGCTAAATCAAAAGAAAAATGAAAAACTAGGGAAAAAAACAATTGCAACTCAAATAGCTGACAAAGATTTTAACATTTGAATATAGAAAGAACTGTTAAAACCAACATAATGAAAACCAGAAAATTTGTCATGAACATACATATGAATTACACAGGAAAAAAAATGATATGCAAAGGTTTTTTAAACCCATGAAAAGATGTTCAAACTCAGAGACTTCTAGTTGTCCCCAAATAGCCATTCTCCCATTTTTCTAAGTAAAAAATTAAATAAGTAAAATGAAATAAGCTTGCAGCATAGTCTCCTCCCTTGCAGCTGTGTGTGGCCATTTAGCTACTGGTCTCCAGATGATAAGTAAGTGCATCTGTCGGGGGCACATCCAGGAATCTTCTTTAAAGAGAAAGGGCGGGTCTTTCATCATCCCACTCGCTTTCTCCTAATTCCTTTTGTGACCTTGTGATAGTTGAGGCTCCAGCGGCCGTTTGGAACCTGAGCCCGAGGTTAGAGACACGAGCCGGGACCACAGTCGACTTCGTTGCGCTCTCTTATCAGCCCCGACTATTCTCCTTCTCACTTAATTTGTTTTAAATGGGAAGGAAATGCAACGTTATATGATTTAAGCTTCTGTTGCTTTGGATTTTCTTCTATGTACACAAAACGTTATTCTTTATGACTCAAATTCATTCAAAAATTTTAAAAATTATTACTTTTAGTTATCAACTTAGCAAAGATGAAAAAGATTGAAACTTTATTTCTGTGAGGCTCTGAAAAAAATATGCACTCATACGCTGTCACTTGTGTGGTGAATATAATTTGGTGAAAATTGGTTGAAAATCATTTTGTGACATTGTCAAAATTTTAAGGTTATATATCCCTTGTCCCAGTAGTTAAACGTCTCGGAATTTAAAAGTTTCTTCTATAGAGACTTCTTGGATGTGTTCCCAACACTTTTGCTCATATGTCATTTTTTCCACCCTTTAGTCAAATGTCCACACATAGCTGTAAGGGAATTAGCTATGAATATATTGGGTTGCAATTGCAGCTTTATTTATTATGGAAGAGAATTTGAGGTAAGCGTGAAGTTCAACAATAAGGCTGTGGCAAAAACAGAAAAAAATGGAACATCCATCTGATCGTAGACAACCTTGCATTTAGAAAACATAAGGATTTCTGGATACTGCTGTGGAAAGACTGAGCAAAAGCAGGTCTGTAAGTTTCTTCCTACCTCGGGATGCCTTAGACGGTTTTGACCTCACCTGCCCTCCTCTTATGTGTATACTGGTAAGATTTTCCAGCTCCGAGATAACCTTGAGGTTGTTAGGATACCCTCAGTTTTTATAAGTGAATTCTTTTAACAAGATATGCTTAATATATCCTGTAAACAAGCTGCTTACTACTCGTGTAACTTGCACTGTAGACAGGGCCTGATTGCCATTCCAGAACCTAATGTCTCCCATTGTGGAAAGCAGACTTATAGTAAGCTAAGACTGATGTTTTGGGGGTCCCAGACCCTGATACTGTATTGTGAGTCACATTGAGTAAGATTTATAAACCGTGTGAGTGTGTTCGACAGTTCGGCCTTTTGTGATAGGTCAGTACCCAGGATATGTTGATACATGTAAAGCAAATTGAAGAACAGATGGCCTGCATAAAAGAAAACATATCTATCTCCTTTTGTATGGGTAGGAAGACTACATTTCTGCATGGATATACAAGAAATTAACAGGAATTAACCTAAAGATTACGCACTAAATTATTTTCCCTCATGCAATATTAATTTTGACTTGCACTCAAATTAAGGTAAGGAAATAAACGTATATATTTTTTTCCAACTCCAGGCAAACATGAACTGTCCATACAACTATTACTTACATTGAGATCTATGAATGCTTTACCACTGAGTTAAATTTTACAAGGTGGGTGAGGAAATACAGATTTGATTTCCAGGTCCAAGCTGAGTCAATGAAACGACAAAAATTATTGTATCAAAATTCAGAATTACATTAGAATAAACCTACTAACGTAGAAACTCATAGGAAAATTTCCTTAAAGAAAACAATCAGAATTTAATCATAATTGTAATGATAATGATAAATTAAGTCTAAATATGGCATGGCAGAGCTTTTGAACAAATCTAGTTACTGTTTATATTTTTAGTGTATTTAAGATATCTAACATATAAATGTTAAGTTGGCTTCTTTCTTCCTTTACAAGAAGTTGTGAAATATCAGGTAACTGGGTCCTTTGTAGTCTCAAAGGGTCTTTTTCTACAACTCAATGTCGCCCATTCTCTCTAGTTTCATGATACTGAAATTTATGGCTGCTGGTCTCAATTTTCTTTTCATTCAAAGCTTATTTAAAAGATTTGGAGCATAGGGCCAGCCCAGTGGCGAAGTGGTTAAGTGTGCACATTCTGCTTCTCAGTGGCCCGGGGTTCGCTGGTTCGGATCCCGGGTGGGACATGGCAAAAACCATGCTGTGGTAGGCATGCCATGTATAAAGTAGAGGAAGATGGGCATGGATGCTAGCTCAGGGCGAGTCTTCCTCGGCACAAACAGGAGGATTGGCAGTAGTTAGCTCAGGGCTAATCTTCCTCAAAAAATAAATAAATAAAACATTTGGAGCTTATATATTTTAAACTTTCACAGTGTTATCTTATATGAAGTTGTAATATTTGGAAGGGATTAGAGGGAGGGGACCTTTCAGATTATACTCTTCTGTATTGCTTTTATTATTTCCAAAAGATTTTTTTTTGTTCTTTTTATAAAGGAAGTTAGAAACACATCTCATGGCACTAAATTAACGTACAAACGAATTTAAGCGAAACATTGTTCAAATGAACAGCGTATCTTCCTTTCTTTTCTTTTGCCTTTTTATTTCTCCCTTGCGAGAATGTAGGTAAGCACTACTGTGGGAAAAGATTGCAAGGTAATAGATTTCTGAAAATCACTCTGAGGTGAATGATTGGTTTACATGATAAGTAAGTCTTATTCTCTGTGCAGCCACTGAAGATAAGCATCAAAAACCAGAATTCTGTAATTCAGCAAAGTTCTGGAATAAAAGTAATATGTTAGATGAAATCTTCATATTCTAATGCTTGCTCAATCTGTAGCCTTTCATATGACCTTGTGAGGAAAAAACTTAATGTTTTAAATTCCCATTTTTCAATTTTACCTAAGAACAATGCTGCTGACAAGCTAAAAAAGAAGTTTGGGAGCAATAACATATGACAATACAATTCTTTGTACGTTAAGTTTATAAATCTGATGATGAGGATGAAGGATGATAGAAAATTAAGAAACATAAACGACAATTAAAAGCCCCCAAAATTGTGATAGTTATTATTTCAAAATCATCTAATTTATAGTAGATAACTATTTTCTAAAAATAAAAATTAGTTACGTCATGAGAGAAAAAGCTATTTTGACAATTTTTTTTTTTTTTTTTAAAGATTGGCACCTGGGCTAACAACTGTTGCCAATCTTCCTTTATTTTTCTGCTTTATCTCCCCAAAACCCCCCCGTACACAGTTGTATATCTTAGTTGCATGTCCTTCTAGTTGTGGGATGTGGGACGCCGCCTCAACGTGGCCTGACGAGCCGTGCCATGTCTGCACCCAGGATACGAACCCTGGGCCGCTGCAGCGGAGCGTGCGAACTTAACCACTCAGCCACGGAGCCGGCCCTATTTTGACACTTTCTGTTACATCAACAATGATGCTTTATTTAGAACTGAAAGAATCTCCTTCTAGTCTGTAGCAAAATGTAATATAAAATATGTCCTATATTTTCCACAGAAATATATTTATTTATAATGTAATATTTATGTAATAATACTATTTATATATTTACTATTTATTAATAAATATTACATATTATATATAATATATATTATTTATTTTCAAAATAATTTTTTGTGAAAAACTATATTTTCACAGAAATGTATCCTATATTTCCTTCTCAGATATGAAGTGAGGTGTTTTTTTTTTTTGAGGAAGATTAGCCCTGAGCTAACATCTGCTGCCAATCCTCCTCTTTTTGCTGAGAAAGACTGGCCCTGAGCTGACATCCGTGCCCATCTTCCTCTAATTTGTATGTGGGATGCCTACCATAGCATGGCTTTTTGCCAAGTGGTGCCATGTCCGCACCCAGGATCCGAACCTGCAAACCCTGGGCCACGGAAGCAGAACATGCGAACTTAACCACTGCACCACCGGGCCGGCCCCAGAATTGACTTTTTAAGCAAAGTATGACTTAAAGTATTCAGTGGTGGGAAGTATAACATTCCACCATGAATAATATTCCATCGTGTAACATTTGCTTTATTAGCCAACACTTACTGAGCATGTGCCCAGTCATAAATAAACCCCAGAATTTACTGTACAGTCACTGCACACAAGTACTATGGGTACTTTGTATATTATGAAATTTAGCTCTTATATTAGTCATACAATGTAGGTACCATATTTTTCTTCATTTTGAAGGTAAATGAATTAGAACCCTCTGCTGTTTAAGTGGCTTTTCCAGAAATGGCAGCCAGTAGGATTTGAGCACTGGTAGCGCTGGCCTTTCTTATAAACGCGCTCTATTGTCTTGGTGTGACTCTAGTCAACACTAAGAAGGTGGATATTTACAAGGCATCATTTCAGTTTCAATGTACTTAGAAACCGATGGAGAAGATTGGAAATACATCCACTAAAGTAAATAAGACACTACACTACTGAAATTATCTGAGAAAAACTGTATTAAGGTGTATTTTGATTATTTCGGTTATGTCCACATAAATATTTTATATAAAACTTTTAGGAGAGCTCATCATTTAGAAGATTTGCTCTTTAACTGAATCAGAATAGTAGAATGAACACATTATTTGTTTTAATATTTTTTATGGTATCTGATTAAAGTTTTAGCAAACATCAAATATTAATTTTGGGGGATGTAGTTTAAGTTATGCATCTGCTGATAAATTAAAATTCTGTGAATAAAATCCTAAAAAAATTTATCTGACATATTATTAAATAAGCTTAATATTTAATGTTGAATATCAATAACTAGATAGTGAGCACAAGCATATTAAAGTTAATACTGTTTATCTTATTTAGATTTAATTTAACTATAATTATAAGGATGTTTTAAAAATCAATATTTGAGTACTTAATTTGGCCAATCAATTAGTTAAATTAATTTTTGCTTTGGTATGGTATCATGTTGATTCTCAAATATAATGTTCTTTATTACAGTCAACTTAAATAGTTTTGTTTATAACAATGGTTACGTTATTTTTGAATTTGAATTCTTTCGTTGTCCTGCCTATAGATGTTATAAGTACTCCATTTCAACACAAATTAACATAGTGCATACTCACAGCTAAATTGTTAGTAAATCTATCTCAGTATATTTTATATTTTAGCTTAATAGATAATCCATTTTAATCACAAGTATATTAGTATTTGATTAATGACACCGAAGTTTTGAAACAAAAAGTAGTGGAGTTAATAGACTTGTTTTCCATCTTTACAGGGAAAATATGCTTCATTCTTGATTTAGCTGCCTGAGACATAGCGATTTAAAACCCCAGGTAAATATACATCTTTTTGGGAGACAGAACTATAAATCCCAAGAGCAAAAACCATAATCTTTTAATTAGCTTTTATTGTGTTCAATATGGTGATAAAAGTCAGAGGAAATTTTAATATAAGCTCTTTTTCATTCACCTAATGCTCTGCTGCAACCAACTACTTGAATATTTGTAAAATCTATTGTACACGGCATGGCACTCTACACTTAGACATTATTTTATGTTGACTTAATATGCTATAGAAAACTGTGGGATAAAAAATATCTTCCATTATTTTTCTGAGAAAAGAGGAAAAATGTCTTTGGAGTTATGATTTTATTCCTTCAGTGTCTTCTTCTGAAGACTTTGACTCTGTCATTGGGCCATTATTCTTTTCCTTGGTGATTGTATAGTTTTCAGTTTTCAACTTTATCTTTTAATTTTCTTCCTCTTGTGGTTCTGGGCATTTTTCGATTGCCCTGTCTCTTGTATTGGTGTCACCTCTTTAGCTTCTTCTCAGTTTCACATATTCTTCCTTCATGTGTCTTCACACGCCATCGTTGACGTTTTTGCCAGCGCCTGTTCCTCGTCTGCATTCTTAGACCTCTCATAATGTATATTTACTTGTGTTCTGCTAGACAGTGATGATAATGAACCTAACAGACATCATGAAAAGTAACTTAGCATAAATTCCTTCCAGGCTAATTTCCCCAAGACTGAATGATTTCATTTTATCCTGATGAAAGACAGTGCTTAGCAAATGCAAGGAGTCCAATCAAAGATAGAATTTCCTTGCAGGCTTCCCACAGGTGTGCCTTACCCAATTGGTAGTTCAATTAGCCCATGTTGCTCCTACCAAAAGATTCCGGTTTTTCATTCATTGAACTGAAGTGTCACAGGGCTATTATGAGGATTAAATGAAATTATTTATGTAAATAGATTGGCATAGTTCATGCTCAATAAATGATTCTCCCTCCAAATCAATTTCCTTAATTCATAAAGAAAACAACCAGTCACTCAGTCTTACCAAGTATTAGTAGATATTTCCCTTTATACGAAACTGCCTAGGACAAAATTCTTCCTCAAAGAATCATTTACTTTGAGTGTAACATGAAAAGGATTTATTTTTGTTCCATCTTAAGTGTTTTCATTCTTTTTCATGAGTGTCAAATGTTTCATAGACATTGAGTATGTAAAATTGTACAGATGTAAATTCCACTGATTGTGGCAGCCCTGGGGGTGTGCCCCTCAGACCTCCTGTCAAGAGAGCACCTTCAGGGGCCGGCCTGGTGGCGCAGCGGTTAAGTTCGCACACTGTGCTTCTCAGCAGCCCAGGGTTTGCTGGTTCGGATCCTGGGTGCAGACATGGCACTGCTTGGCAAAAGCCATGCTGTGGTAGGCATCTCATGTATTAAGTAGAGGAAGATGGGCATGGATGTTAGCTCAGGGCCAGTCTTCCTCAGCAAAAAGAGGAGGATTGGCAGTAGTTAGCTAAGGGCTAATCTTCTGGAAAAAAAAAAAAAAAAGAGAGAGAGAGCATCTACAGCTAGAGCTAGAATTAGCTGACTGCCTCCATCTGCTGCATCCTCTGCTTTCACTGAAGTCGTCACACCTAGGCCACACTTTCTCCTGGCTGCTCCCAGTGAACTCATGAGCAGATTAGGGGCAAGAGACCCGGGCCATTTCTGCCCATGGCCTCAAACAGGTAATCATTGCTGTGGCCTGTGACTCTGAGCCACGTAAGAGTGTGAGCTTCCTCCTACCCATCCTCCTCCATTACCTCACTCCTTTCACAAGAGTCAGCTGTGCAAAAGGGTCTGCGGCTCTCCTTGCCTCTCCCTGCCTCTCCCTGTTCCTTGCCCTCTTCGGCATTCACAGGCATTTCCCTCAAATGCATCTTTGTGCTCCTCTAATTCTCTCTCTGCATCTGCTTCCTAGAGGACTCAAACTGACACACTACTGAGTTGAGATTTTTCTTTGATCCCTGTTGAATACTGTTCCCTTCCTTAATCATACCAAGTCTGAGCCACCAGAAATAAAATTATGTACATAGAATATTGCATATGGGATCATTCAAAATTTCCATGCCATTAAGTAAGTGTGTAAGAAATCGCTATATTTACTATGGAATGAGACCTCTGTTGTTGCATTTTTCCAAGTGAGAATTATATATGCATTCTCTGATATAATGATGATCCATTTGAAAAATGTAGTTATCAGACTCATCAAAGAGAGTTGCAGTAATTTCAGGTGTAAATTTTATAAAATCATGGATTTTTAAATCTAGCCCTTCTTTTCTGCAACTCTTTTTTATATAATACAGTATATATCACAATATAATTTTTGTAACATGGAAAGACTGATGTTTGAAACAGCTCTGTGGGATCTTCAGAACTATCCAGTGTAGTCATCTCATTTAACATAAGAGCACATTAAGATTCTGAAAAACTAAGGTCACCATTACTGTCAGAACCAGAATTAAAATCCTTATCTCTTGATAGCATCTTTTCATCAAAAGAGTGCAGTACTTTGAATATTGCTTTTGATCAGAATACCAGTTTAAGGGGTTTCCATGAAGTTTTCCTTCTGCTTCAATCATTTCTCTATCAGACCTCCAATTGTTAGATTGTCATATGGCATGAAAGCCTGAAAAGTTACATGACGTAAATTCACACATAGTAGAATTTCAGATGAAGGGAAGTATGGATTAAGAAAGATTTGCCAGTTATTGCAAAACTCAGAGTCTCAATCCTAAATGCAATGAAAGATTATTAATGGATGCAAAATGGCCAGCTTCAGCTCAAAGAGGAATCCCTCACATGTTCTAAGAATATGCCAGTGCCAATTATCGTTAGATTTGACTTTAGAGCCCATATGCAATTTTCATTCATTGCTATTTAAAATCACAGTGTCTTTAATTCAGTTGTTACCTATTTTTAAAATATTATTTTCTTGAAGACATGTTTTTTTAAACATTTCTGATACATTCATGAGATTAGCAAATTTTTATTTGATGAATATCCACTCATACCACAACACCTTGTTTTCTCAGAGTTTATGCTAATACACACTAATCTTTTAATCCTATGGAGACTACAAGTGTGAATTGGATGGGGGAACAAAATCCTGTGTGTTCAGTATATGTTAATGCCAGAGGGATAGGAAATGAGCAGACTGTTCTGTATGCAAATTTTATGAGAGCATGCAGAAAAACTTGTTGCTAAAATCTGCTTCAAATGAGAAGGATTTTCATAAATGATGAGGAAACATAGATGGTGGTCTCTGGGGATGTACAGAAGAATCTACAATGGTAATCTCAAAGAGCAAAGCACGTTAGGCAGATGGTATCATGGGAAAAATTGGGGGACCATGCTGAGAGGAAGGGAAAGTGCAGATCCTGTTAGAATGATAAATGCAATGGAAAGTGCCCTCATGGAAAAAGAAGATAGGAAAATACATATTCATAGCTGGAAAACTCATAAAGAGTGCCGAATAACAGCAAAATTTTTTTAAAAATAGAGAATAAAGGTTAAAAACCACGAGAAGTAAGCGTATCAGACAATTCTTAGGCATTCGAACACTTAATTTACTGTAGCTCCATAAAAATATTAACTGGAAATTTGATCAGCCTTTTAATTTTTGTTGTTAGAACTGATTCTACTCTACAAATGGCCAGATCATGATTTTTAAGAGCATACAGTAAACTTGGATATAAATCACATTTTGTTAAAACCTGTATTTAATCATGTAATCTTCACTGCTACTTTCCATCCATATTTTCCAAACAAATTGTGTGAATATAATACCAAGATTTCCCAAACTCTTAATTTACTTACAAGTAAATGTGTTGATGCAATGCATTGCTAGTTTTCCAAAATTAAAATTACTTCATTATTTATTTTGCCATTTTAAAACAACCTACTTATCTTAAAATTACCAAATACTGAATCACACAAACAATAAAGTAAAATACTTTCAACACCCACTATCCAGCTATAAACACTGTTTGTGCTTCTGAGAAAATATTTCAGACGTCCCTCTCTGTTACACATGTATATAAGTAAATGGTTTTACAAAAATGGAACAAGATGTGTGCTGCTTTATAAATCTTTTGTGGCTAAAAAAATTTACATGACATCTTTCTTGTCTATAAATATTTGTGTCTATTATACAAAGTGTTGTCACTTAATATAGCAATGTAGGAAGCATATAACAGATGCTAAATGTTGGTGGTTGCTTTTACTGTATCACATAAGCTTTACAAAGATCCTATATGTTAGTAAGCATTATCTCCATTTGATAGATAGACACCTAACTTACTTTACGAAAATTTTCAAAGTTACACAGTTACAATTTTTCCTTGTCTGAAGTCATCAGATGTTTTTAACATCTAATTAATGAATGCAGGTTATTTATCCCAGAGTTATCTAGTCAATCCTCTACTTGAGAAGTTTTAGTTTATATGGAATGTCTCTTCATTAGAAAAAAGTTTATGGCATTTTTGCATATACACTTTTTATCTGTTCAGAATAAACCCCCAGAATACAAATTCTTAGGTCAAAGGAAATGCCCTATCTAGATTTTGAGATAAATTGACAAATCACTATCCAAATACTGTTTATCAAATCCCAATCAGTTTGTCACCAATGCAAAGTACAGTCGATATTTTTAACTTTTTCCAATCTAATAAGTGAACAAAGGAGATCTCTCTCTCTCTCTCTCTTTTTTTTTTTGTGAGGAAGATTGACCCTGAGCTAAAATCTGTTGTCAATCTTCCTCTTTCTGCTTGAGGAAGGCTGTGGCTCTGCTAACATCTATGCCAATCTTCTTCTACTTTGTGTGGGACTCTGCCACAACATGGCTTGATGAGCAGTGCTAGGTCTGCGTCCGAACCTGTGAATCCCAGGCCACCGAAGCAGTGCACATGAACGTAACCACTACCCCTTAGGGCAGCCCCAGGAGATCTCATTTTTTATATATTTTCATGAATATAATCATTGGCTATTTTTCTTATTCTATGATGAGTTTTCTATTCACTATTTTCAACATTTTCCTATTGGGCTGTTGGCCTTTTTACTGATTTGTAAAGACACATATTGGAAACATTCCAGTGTAACACATGAGTAATAGTTTTTCTTGATGCATCACCTTACTTGCAACATTTTAATACGAATTGTAGTATGCTGACATTTGAATTTTTATTTTATTCAAATGCTATCATCTTTATAAAAATGTATCAAATCTACCTAAAACATGATCCATGGTTTCTTAAAAAGGAAATTGCTTAATTTAGAAATACATATGGATTATCTTTTATGTGCTTAATTTTTAAGTAAATTTCACTGTGACTAGAGAAATTTACATATGATTTCAATATTTTGAACGTTTTTATGACCTGCCTTAAGAATCAGCAAATTATTACTTTTGACAACTGTTCTGTGTACACTTAAAAAGAATGTTTGTTATGATATTGTTGAGCACCAGGATCGCAAAATTAAGTTCTAGGAGACAAGATGAAAAAGGCAAACAAAATTGTGAATAACCTAAAGATAACCAAATTGGCATGGCTATAACCAAGTGAGTGTGGTGTCTGTTTAGCTAAGTAACAAATGTCTACCAAGAATGAGAGTGGGGCCATCTGGGTCATATGCTCTGACCGGAGAATGGAGTGATTACCATTGGATGTGTCATCACAAAGTCATTGGGAATCTTGACAGTAGAAGTTTTAAGAAGGTGGTAGAAAAAGCATCATCTGAGTGGCTCTATTAGAGGTTGGAAAAGAAATGTTGGCAAAGAGATGTCTATGTTTAATTCCCTTATGGCTATCAGAAGGAAGATTCATGTTTCTATTATTTTATTGTCCTCCCCAAGTCTGAATTCTGAAGGAATCTAGAAAATTCTTCCTTTGGAAATATAACTTTATAAAGTCTCAGTTCTAGAATGGACTGAATTAAGAGTATCAGACACGAATTTATTGTGATCGTCCTTTCATTTCCTAATGATAGTACTGTTACTACTACGATAATCTAAAAGAGCCTTACATGACAACATAGAATAAATTCCCCTCGAGTTTTAACAAAATGCGTCAGACAGAGGTCTTTTCATCTTTTTCCTTTGTTACCTAGTTATTTACTATTTGGACACTACACATTTGTTTCTGAGCGAATAATATTCTTCAGTTACTTCCACAGAGCAACGTGCAAGGTTGTTTCCATTGAGGGAAAACAACAACAACAAAACAAAGAAAAAATGCGATCATTTATGGAGCCCTTAACCACATCACGTGTAAGAGCATTCTGTCAATATCGTGCTTGAAGCACAATCTTCCAGCCATGCAAGTTCTTGTCTCTATCTTTTGTGTGGGATATTTTAACTTGTTAAATATAAGTTGTAAATAAATAGACAGATTTTAGAGCATATAATTCCTAAAATAGAATAGGTAATTGTCCTTTATGATGCATGGAGTGTCTGTAGGGAAAACCAAAGGATAACAACACAGGAAGGATTTTCCCCTGGAACGGAGACTACAGCTGACAATCTGCACCAGGAACATAGATAAAGTATAATCATTAAAAACACTATTCTTTCACAATGCTTTGTATTTCTACCTTGTTCTACTGTACTGTTTTTATTTGAAATTCAAATTATTATATTTTGATTTAAGCAATTACCATTTACTGGTTTGAAGTTGTGGCTGCAGCCAGCCTTACGTCTAATCACAAAGGCCAGCAGCACAGATTGCACTATATTGGGTGTATTGCAAAGAATCTTGCACACACACAAATCTTCCCAACTCTGTGACTGTAGTCTACTAGCAAATTTTTTTTTAAAAGTCCATTCCATGGAACAGAAGTGTTTTTTGTCAACTTCCATCATTTTAAATTTATTTTGCGTGAATAATACATTGTCATTAATCTCTTAACACCAAAAAGTCATTCTCTTTAACTTTTGTTATCTGTAAAATGGGAAGAACAACTAAATCTGTCCTCATAGGATTGTACCCAGAGATTAAATGAGTTAATTTACTTCTAGAAAGATGCCTGGTATAAAATGTATTCAACGTGTATTAGTTATTATCTTCTCATATATTCTATTTAATGAAACCTTGATATTTCAAGAGTATTTCAGTTAATCCAGAAAATAGCTTTGTAAGTAGGTAATATTCTTATCCACATTGTACATAAGTTATACATTTACAGATCAAGAGAGATAAACTGAGATTTAAAAGCTCAACCCCATGCAGAGTTATTAAACTGTGTAAACATCCTTGTACTACTTGCCTTTTAGTCAGTCCTCAATATCCTTGCATACTGCATCTCAAGTTATCTCTAATTTTCTGATCCATGTGGAAATATCCTCTAGAAGGCGAACTCAGGAAGTTCAAAGAAAAAAAAGACTGAAGAAGCAAAAAATATTCTAAAAGTTACTTAGTATAAGGATTAAGAAAATTTCACCGAATTTGTCAAGTAAGAAGCAATTTGTAATCATTAATGTCAATTTTTAGTAAAATATTTGAGCAGAAGCCATATTTTAGGAATATCAGAAAAAATTATATATCTAGCAGGTGGAAATAATGGATGTATAATACATTTTGCAAATTCCAACGTTTACAGAGTGCTTATTCTGGATTAGGGACAAGTTGGAGAAGTCTATCAAGAACACAAAGAGGAAAAATTAGGCTGTATCTGGAATTAATAGATTTATAGAAGATTTAGGCATACATACATGGGAAAATATAGATAATTGACTATTTTATTCACAAAATTTTCCAATAGTTCTTGATCCATTCAGTTTTTTTCCACACAAAAAAACCAAGTCTGGAAGTGGATATTTGGCTATGCTCTCTATTGGCTTAGAAATCAGATATACAAAAGCTTTTCTTTCAATATCAAGAATTTAAAATACCAAAGCTACTGCGAATTAAATTACAACTTTTAAGTTTTACATTCTGCATACCAAATTGGTCTTTATAGACTGGGAATTCTAAGTCAAATTTCAATTAATACACTTTATTCCTTTAAAAGACTCTTTAGTTCTTACGAAGTTTGATTCCAAGTCAGATTTATTAAAATCTGAATATTTTTAGTTTTCTATTGATTTCAAGAGTTGGACTTGATAAGAGCTTAAGAAAAATTGCTCATTGTGCAGCGTATACTTCTCTAAGAGTGCAAAGTACATTTGCATGCATTAAGTGTTCAACTATGTCATAAAATGCTAACGTGGTAATTACCTGTTCTAATTATGACACATAATTAGTATAAGCGCATATAATTATGTAGTTCCATGAAACATCCATGTAATAATAAAAATTCTTACATTATTACTGGAGATGAAAATGGAGAATTAAACAGTAAAGTGAATCAAATTTAGATGAAATATCTACGGCTCTCACAGTGTGCTCTGTAAGTTTCTCCCCTATTGATGAGCAGTGGTTTCTACAGTATAACTAAGTTAATTCTTGCTGCTGTTTTTTTTAAGAGTTACATATGAAAGAAAGAAGAAAACAAGGTCAAAATATTGGATTAAGTAATTTAGCATTTAGCTGACTCTCAGAATCACCCAGAATAATTGGTTCTCCAGTAGAAAGATAAGAAATTTCCTAATGTCAACAGTGCCTAACAGGAGTTATGATGTAATTGATTTCAGAAAGACTACCTTAGATGAACCATTCTAAACTTAAAATAACTATCTTTGATATATATTTCTACATATCTAAACTATTTCTTCATATCTAAAGAGTAAGTGAATTCATTTATTTGTCTGGAAGTCTCTTTACTAGAATCTTACTCTGCTTATTGTTAGATTTTTATGGGCAATGTGTTGCGATTTTTCTTTTAATACTCATGATGGGAAATTGGTAATAGCTGCTTTAAATTTCCATTGAGGTAAAATTATGAAGGCTATTGTATGTAGTGCCAATCACATAATAATAGCCAGTTAATATATAAATATACATATTTATATAAATATGTATGTTGCATAATTGAATACTTTAATTAACTCATGAATAAATGGAAACATATAGAAATAACCCTTGGCCATATTCATGTGCTCTGTCCTGTGTTAGAAGAGACTTAAAATTATTTCTTAAGGACAAAGTACAAGCTGAAGTAAGATGCCGTTATGTTAACTTATCCTGGATGGCCTATTCAACCTTTTGAAGAAGATAGAACCCCAGCTCCTGGAAGTCATACCGTGACTCTGTCCTTAGCTGACAAGGCAAAATCTTGACACACCAAGTGCTTCTCAGAAAAGTATAACCCTTTGATTAATTACATCATGTTTATCTGAATGTTTATTGAGAATTTCCCAGAGGAGATGCAGTCCATTCTGTTCCGGAGGTAGCCCACATTTAATCAGATCCTCAGAAAGCAGCATACTGAAACCATGTCAAGTTAACCTGTCATAACATTGCCTGTGTTGAACTGTACTCTTGTTTTATGCCTGTGACATTGACCTTCATTTTAAGGTTATAAGACTCTATGTCTAAGCCTGGAAATGACAAAGAAATCTTCACGGGAAAAATTTCCCATGTCAGCTTTCACAGACTGTCAATGCACAAACAGTTCTAGTAGTGTATTGGGTTTAGGGGTCTGAAGAAAATAGAATCAACAGTTGTTGATATTAAAGTATTTTCTAGGTTTGGCAAAAGCTCACGTGAATGTGCAGTCTTCTGAACCTTATGGAAGGGGTCTGAGTAAAATGCAAATATAAACAAAATGGGGTAATTTCTTACTAGAAATTTCTAATATATAGGCAGGGGGACACGACACATATTAAATAATATAAATGAAAAACCAGTCCACATTTAATAATAGGGCCTTCAATTTTCTTAATGGCTTTATTCATAGTTAGCAGGCTTCTCTTTTAAGTTCCTTAGAAATGTAGGTATCATGTTTTACATTTTCAGCCTAATAACATGTTGAATTTTTTCTGCATTCCTTGTTTCATGTCATTATCAGTGGTCTTGTTTTTATTTAATAATGAGATTCATAAGTGACCCACAGAAGGCTGCCAAGATTATGTGTGTGGTATCAACACTTCAGTCTTACATACGAACAGAAAGTTAGTTATTGCCATTTAAAAAAATAATCAATGTGCCCTGAGGCTTGAAATATTTGACTTTATACTTTTTCTTTCAGTATTTTGAAGTGCAGATCTCTCTTGAAATATTGTTTGCCACGTCTTTGTCAAACAAAATATGTTGCATAGGCTATAGGGTTCAGAAAGACCCTTCACATGTGCTCAGCAGCAATAAAAGTTTGTGTTTGTTAGGACTTCTCAAATTTGTAGAGTTAATGTTACTGGTGTTTTTCTCACATATTGTCAGTTCACGGCATCTGTATAGTTCCCCAAAAGTAGTTCATAATTTGTGTGTTTTGCGAAAATAGTAATCAATAGTAATAATGCTAGAGTTTACAATCATGAAAAGTATTTTTGATAATTTTGTGGTTGTTAAAATAAGAGCAGGTAGCCAGCTAATATAATTCATATTATATCACGTCTTTTTATCATTTATTTCATCTTTAAGTATGACCCAGTACAATGAAATATACTGAGCTTCAGACAGTGAACACTACCAATGAATCTGCTTGTTCTCATTAAAGAATCTTGGCTTTATCTCATGCAAAATCCACAATCTTGTTATTCAGAAATAATAGATATTCAATAATCTTTAAAAAAACCCAACAAATAATGTATACTTACCATAGTCCAGGCAGTTCTAAGTACTTTGTAGGTTAACTCATCTGAAAATAACAATAACACTATAGAGTCTATTCTTATCATCTGCATTTTACAGGTGAAGAAACAGGAAAAGGGAGATAAAGTAATATATTCAAAGTCACTCATTGGTAAGTGAAAGTGTGAGGATTATAACCTGGGACTAGGTATGAAACCTAGACTATTTGAATCTAACGTGCCTGTGCTTAACCACCATGCCACTTGGCCATTTGACGTTATTACTAGCATTTACTGTGTATAATAAGTATTTTAAGTAAGGCAAATCCTTTCTTTTTATTTTAGGATTATGCCAATTTCTATTTCACATATTTTAGGTCAAGCCCACCTGCAGAGATATTTTGACTTTCTTTTCTGTGACTAAGGACTTAATTTTTGCCTTTTTATGATTAATTATCCAATGAAGCATCAACAGATATGCACAATGTCCTCTGTCAACTACTTTATCTTTAACCCATGGTTCGTAATTTGCTCAGGCTTCTGTGATAAAGACTCACTGAAATCATGGTGATTTTGTATTTATCTTCACAAAATAGTTGCTGCTATCCATTACTTCTCAAGAGGCCAAATTTCAGTGTTGCGCAGAAGACAAATTCTATTACTCGTCAATGAATGCTCGTTGCTTATTTTTGAATAGTCTTTTGGTAAATGTTTCTAAATTCATCCCATTGATGCTTCTTTATTTTTCCTTAGAAAGTGAGTTTATGTAGAATAAGACATCTTCAACTAGATTCTACTAATTAGAAAAAATTCTTGCTGTTCAAAATATATACATTCCCAAATAGGGGAAAACTTTGAATGCAATACACATAAGAGAATCTTACCCCTTTTGATGTTTCCATTCCTTTTTCAATTCTATCACTTAATTTTCTTTAAGTGTCATGATGAAAGGTGTGGGTTAATATAGATTACGTCATTACAGAAAGTGAAAAAGTAAGCAAAAGTTACCAAAGCAAAGAATAGTCACCAGTACAAGATAGAAGCATGGTTTCTGGGATACACCAACAGTGAGAACACAAACTGAGCAAAAAATTTCTCTCAATTTCTCACATTTGTGGGGAAATAAAGACTGCCGCTCTTATACTGGGATATTTCCCCCAGGACTTTTACGGGGCTTTTAATGGCATTTATAATTAGGTTGTTAAGGGGATATGACCTTTGTCCAGTGAACTTTCACTAGTGAATTAGAAGGAAATTAATGAGTTTCTGTTGTCCCTGTAAAGCCCTGTTCCCCTAAATTCCCAGAATGTTTGTCAGACCCCTCTGAAGTTACAATCCAACTCTGACAGAAGGACATAAATATACTCAGTATTTCCATGTCCAAAACTGAAGACAGCGTACAAACACTTTTTTTTCATAATACAAAGAGTTTTGCTTGTTATTTTTAAAATCAATTAAAAGATAGTATATTATTTATTTTAATCTTTAATGACACTAACAGGCATGTCATTCTTACTTTTACTTGATTGGAATAATTTCAAATTTCTTTTCCTTTAATTTTTTCCTATAAATATTTAAAACCTGACCTGGAACAAAATGTATACCTGAAGATTAATCATATATCAGATAAAACAAAACTATTGTGCTATACTACTCTCTACTAATGTTCTTACAAAATCATGACACTGTGGTACCAACAGAAAAACAAACTATTTAAAAGGAATTTACATGCTCATCATTGAATGTGCCTGCTTTGTGCAACAGAAATTTAGAGGAGATTTTATGGTTTTATTCATGGCCCAAGATTTTATTGATTGATACATTTTTTTATCATTTTTTTCTGCCGTCCACAGAATTTGAGCCTTTCCTTCCGGCTTACTCCACCCATGGTTGGAAGACAACTATAGTGGCTCCAGAGCAAAAATTCCCTTGAGAAGGTTCAGAGACTAAAACTTTTTTTAAAATTAAACAATCCGTTTCCCAGAAGACTTCTTACCAGACTTCCCCTAATAGCTCATTGGTCAGACTTGCCTCACCTACTCATGCCTAAACCAAGGACTAGTGAGAGAAATTGGTGAGTTCAGCACATCCTGATTGTTAGGGACTGCTCATATGGTCCATATGAATGGACCACCAAATTCATATGTTGAAACTCTAATTCTCAGCATGATGCTGTTTGGAGACGGGATTTTTAGGAGCTCATAAAGATGGAGCCCTCGTGATGGGATTAGTTCCCTTATAAGAAGAGACACAAGAGAGCTTGCTTCTCGCTCTGTTCTTTGCCATGTGAAGAAACAAGAAGGCAGCTGTGTACAAGCCAGGAAGAGAGTTCTCACCAGACACTGAATCTTCCAACACTCTGATCTTGGAATTCTCAGCCTCAAGAACTATAAGAAAACAATTGTTGTTTAAGCCACCCAGTCTGAAGTATTTTTGTTATGGCAATCTGAACTAATACACTGAGGCACTTTCTGGTATTTAGGATTGAGACTGTCTTTCCACATCATGGCTTGCACCAGAGCGCAGATGAATAAAACTGCAGATCTCCTAAGAAGAGAGTCATCTCAAGAGTGGAATTTATGTACCTCAGGGCAGAAAATGACTCAACCTGAGGCCTTAATATTTTGTAAACCACCAAATCAGCCCCGGACTGCTTACCAAAGAATTATGTTGCATATAAGAATAAACTGTTGAGTGTTCAATCATTATAGTCACTGTTGCAACTCTAATCAATGCCTAACTGATAAGATAACATGAAAAATTTATAAATGCCTATATGCATATCATATTACTTTACCTTCACACAGATTCCTCAGCAAAGTTTTATATATATAGAAATGCAATACTTAGTCACCTTAAATCATTATCAGAATGGAATTGTTTAAAAACGTGGAATACCTTGTATCCTCAATTAATAAGAATGTTTCACTGTGTTATAGAACCAAGAATTTTCAGTTTTAATAGCCACTGAAATGGATATTAATTAAGATTTCCTCTGGAGTAATATAACTAAAAAGTACACTGAACCATTTCAGCATACATATTTATGACTAATTAAAATGCAATTAAATTTTCTGTTTCTCCTAAAGCTGATGATTTGTCTGTTAGATAAGTTTGTCAAGTTATTTTTCAACATGTAAAGCCCCTTATATAAAACCTCACCCCAAAATTATTGAATAGATTAAAATTAGTCCTTGTACTTCTCTTCAATACAACATACTTCTACACTCTTATTCCTACCAAAACTAAATTCTTACCATATCTAACCAGGTCAACAGTAGCTTTTTGTCATTTTAATTTAATTATCATTGTTTTAATTTATTTTGGTGAAAGAGAAATTAGTCAATGAACTAGGTGTAAGAAAACTTAAATTTTGTTATTTTAATCCTGCCCAAATGAATTCTATATCCGGCTAATAATATTGAACTTACTTTAAAAATCATGACAAATATTTTTTTATCTTGTGGTAGCGTTTTTGTGAGCATACTATCACTGTCAATGTTTTCTTTGCTTAAAAGCGGTATTGTTCTACGAAAAAAGCCATGAGGATAGAAAGCATAGTATCTCACTGGATATCCACTGTGGTGATGTGTATCAGTATAGAATGCATGCTATTAATATTAAAAGAGACTTTGAATAAATTGAGATATAATTAATAATTTATATCGGCCTATTACCTATAATGAATTAAGGGGAAGTGGGAGGTTTATATACCTCTCAGGTCTTGTAAAGGCTAAGTCATCTTGGTTCATATTCCCTAAGGTCTAAGACTCATGACACTTGCAAATAGCATTGTCTCTTTAGTTGGTAAAGAGTAACAGATCAGCTTCAAAATAAAAACTCATTGTAAAGCCATCAGTGAAAGACGTGTCAATGAGATACAAACAAACTTTTCATTACCTTTTATCAGTAAGAAAATGCTTTTCCTAGACATTCCCTTTTCTACAAAATATTAAACAGGGGAGTAAGATAGTTTGATGGGCTAGATTCCTTTAATGGCCTCCTGATAAATATATCTTTAAAAGCTGGGTGCTTTTTAGTGCTTAAAAATGCATCTATGTTGTGACAAATCAAAGATTCTAGAGGACAATAACAAAATAAAAGTGAAACATCTCGAGCAGTAAGGTAGTCCAAAGTCAGCTTTCACCTTGAAGATATATTTCAAAACTGAATGAATTTGACCTTAATTTTAATGGCTGCACAGGATTAGAGATGAAGGAAATAAAGCCCAGAGCCCACCCAATAAAGAAAGTATGACATCATAACCTACATAAAGCTAAGATCCTCAAATATTATACCTCAGGGCAGGCAGAACAGGAAATAAACCTGCAAAGCAGAAAGAAGCAGTAAATAAAATTTTCCGTTTTGCCCCATACATTGGGTAAATAAAGAAAAAACAAGTCTTAATTGAAAATAAAGGTATATAAGTCAGCTCTTATGTGGATTCATGGCATCAATTTACAATATTTGTATGGTTCCAAAACACATGGATAATTTCATTTAAATTAGTCTCCAGTTGACATTGATTTCATGTAACCAGCATAAGACAGTGAGATCCATTTCAGGGGGAAAACAATTTCCCATTTACCTTAAATAATCATTATGGGTAAAATTCCAAAGGCCTTCATAGCCAAAATTCATACAGAACTCAGTTAAACAAGCAATAAGGAAAGTGAGTTTGCAGAAAGAACACAGATTAGAAGCAAACATGTGAAGACTTCAGATATTGATAGTGCGAGATATAATTTAGTTTGATATATTTAAAGGATTTTAATAAGTAAAAGAGAATATTAAAAATATGAATTTCCCAGAAAATTATATAAAATATTTTTAAAAAATGTGTAGCTTCATAAAAAGCTAAATAGACTTTATATATATATGTATATGTAACGAACAAAGTAAAAATTTAATGGATTGTATAAACAGCATATTAGATGCAACTGAAGAGAAAAATCAGTTAACTGGAGTTTACTCATATTAAACTATTGAAAATATAATCAAGAGAGTAAAATAAATGAAAAATATGAAAGAGAGGTAAAGGATAGGATATGAAGAATAGGGTAAGTTGATTTAAAATACATCTAATCAGAGACCCTGAAGAACCTAGAAAATGAGAAATGAAAAAACAACATTTACGAGAGAGATTAAAAACTTTTCAGAATTGTTAAGAAAAACCCCTACAAATTGCAAATTCAGAAAATCCAATGAATCTTAAGATGGATGATAAAATAAACCCACACCTCAATGCATCTTAAAACATTGACCAAACTCAAAGAAAAGATCTTTTACAAAAAGCTGGAGTGAGATGGGGTGGGGGGAGATCGAGCACTGTGAGACCTGTTAATGAGACCACTCTCATACAGTGAGCTGAACAAAATTGGTCTTTGGATCCTGCAGTTGAACGTGTCTGTGTCAGCTCAGCATATTTGCATACCATTTCCATCTCTGGGAACTTTCCTATTTCTTAAGTATCTCCTCAGTGTGGAAATCAGAAATTGCATTGCCGTTAACTACAAATAAATGCAATATAGGTGCTGCCAATCAGAAGTACACATGCAAGACTTCCCTTAAGAAGAAAGAAATGCGTGAAAGAAAGCATTGTGTGGACTTCATTCTTTGTTGAGGGGACAGTGGAGGCTCCTTCCAACTCTAGAAAGGCAATTGATGTCTTTCTGGCACCTGGTGCCCAGAATCAACATTATAAGCTGCCATGACAGTTTCTCTGTTGTAGCTTGGTCTTTGCTCTTAGATTCTACTCCTCCTTGCCAGATTCTAGTCTACTTGGAGAGTCTGTGAACCAGCAAATACCATTTAATAAATAAAATTTATGGCTAAACTTGCAAGAGTAGTTTTCAATGTTTACTTCTAAGAACACTGCTTAATACAGAAATTGACATTTATTGTGATTTCAGTTTTCAGATTCTAAGGGAATGAGAATCAAGGATAAATTGACTGGCTTCAATGATTTTAATGAGCATCACAAATCCTTCTAGTATTTGAGTATGGGACTCTAGCAACCCCTAGAATATGCTGATGAAATGATTAATAGTATAATGTCCTTTGATCATCTGTAATGAGTTGTAAATTGAGAGCAAGTCCTTGAGAGGTCTAATTAGCCCTTGTCAAAAAATATCATAAAGTTTAAGATGAATAAAAGAACTGGCTAATTGGGTCTTCTAAATATATTGGAGAACTTATGGAATAAGCCTTTGTCAGTCTTAATTTCAACACAAAGAATGTTATGAGGAATAGGTACTTTCTCCGATTGTGCTAAAAAAATAAACCTATCATTTCTTCTAGTTATAGGGCTAAAATAGATGCAAACTGCAAATAAACATTAAACTAAAAATAAGTTTAATCCCTAGCATCACTGTATCTCTGATGTAACAGGACACCATTATGGAAAGGGTAGGTCTTTGAGAATTGGAAAAGGAACACGTTTCAGAATTCATAAGATTGAATTGATAAGCATCTTAAACATCCCCTTGAACTTCATTTTCTTCATAAGTAGCTTTTCCTACTCTATGCCACAAGGTTTTTTTCCTGCTGTACTAGAAAATCTTGAACCAATTTTGCCAAGGAAAAATAAACTCTCCTCGTGCTCCACACCAAATGACTGTCACTGTTCATAAATATAACTGAAGATAGATTCCAGCACTTACTCCAGGTGAAATACAAGATTTCAATCCTGAAAGAAGAAGGCCCAAGTGTCAAAGAATTGCTAATTTTATATGAAGAAAAACTCTGAAAATATGTACAGATATGGATGGTGTTAGAACAAAAAGAGAAAAATATATTGTAGATAAGATTGAATCTATTATGTGAGATGAAATTATTAGAAATTCTGGATGTAATGTGCTAGATTAAATAACTCTGAGTAGTGCTATTTATTTCTTGGTAGATTGACTAAATCCTAAATTTAACAGCAGCTTACAATAAATGAAATTGAGATGTCATAAATTTCTTGGTCTAATTTGCAGGCAGTATTCCAAAGATTTAGAATAATATGAATGTAGGAGTGGAATTACAGTAAGTCATCTGCTCATCCACCCCTCAATAACGTCCCTCTAGGAAGCACAGAAATCTTTCCCTTCGTCATGACTTAGATCGTGCATCACTGAGAGGGAGTGAGAGCAACATTGTAAAGCATTGCTAGTGGTTCTTTTCTATGATCTAAGAGGCTGATGACGCTACCATTAGAACAGATTACCAGATTTCGGGTAGGATGGTGTTAAGGGTTAAATTGTGTCCCCCTCAAATTCTCGTCTTGAAGTCCTAACCCCCAGTAATTGAGAATGTGATTGTACTTGGAGATGGAGCCTTTCGAGAAGTAATTAAAGTAAAATGAGGTTTATGGGTAGGCCCTATTCATTACGACTGGTGTCCTTATAAAAAGAGGAGATTAAAATATAGACACATACAGAGCAAGGAATGACTTTGTAAGTACACAGTGAGAAGATGGGCATCTGTAAGACACAGACGAAGCCTCAGAAGAAACCAAATATGCTGAAACATTGATCCTGGACTTCTAGCTTCCAGCATTGTAAGAAGATAAATGCCTGTTGTTTAAGTGATTGATTCTGTGGTTTTTTTGTCATGCCAGCCATAGAAAACTTACACAATTGGGTAGATGGCAGAAAACAATTAACTTCGCTTACCTACCAGAGTCACGGGGAATGTTTACTGTAATATTCAGCAGAGACAGAGTGCAATCTGAGCACCCTGACTGGTCCAGACTTTGATAGTAGCAAAAGTATACCAGAGTCCTTAGGACAAAAATATATCAGATCCCACTGAAGTCTTACTTGATGGATATAATATTTTTAAAAATTACATCCGCAGAAAGAAGATTTGACTGAGCCTCAAAGTATACATTAAGGACCCTCATATAATTCTTAAACCTGTGCCACCACATCACAGAACCAGGGCTTCTTGATTAAAGGTTAGGATGGGAAACTTTGAGAAAAGACTCTGTGATAAAACCCTAAGTTTATGTAGTAATGTTTTCTCATGTTTTTCCCAAAGGGATATGTGGTTATTTACCATAGAGACAGTATTGAGGAATGGATAATAACCATGCATTTCAATAATCATATTAATCAGTTTAGTCCCTTAACCCTGACCATCCCAATGAAACTCAAAAGTTTGCAAAAATAAAAGTTGGCCATGTGCCATGGTGTGAGATTTTGGGATTACACGTAAGATGAATAATACAGACTTCCTTCACCAGGGTTGACCTAGCTCATGCCAGTGCTAAGTGCCCATCTTCCAGAAGTCTCTATATGTTACCATATTCATGGAGGACCAGCCGCTACCTGGTAGTAGATTGAAAACATTGTAATATACTTAAATCATTGAGGGGCAGCAATTTCATGTCTTTTAAATTATATTTTGGGTTTTATTTGACTTTCTTGAGTACATGACTTTGCCAGTAAAATTATCTGTGGAATTACTGAATACCCTAATCACTGTTACTACCATACATCATTGCTTCTGACAGGGTATAGCAAGAAGATTAAGGCAGTTAATTAATTTACTAATTAAAGTAGTTGAACCTAATGCAATCTTTGGTATTACTGTCTAATCTGCTAGAATAATAGGACCTTTTAGAACCTTTACTTATCTGCACTCCTAGATGCTAGTTTACAAAGTTAGGTCGCTATCTGACTGGATGTGTTATATTCTTTCAACCAGAAACTGATGCGTCGTCATGTCTTATTTATAGCCAAAACATGTAGATTTAGAAACTAAGAACATGGAATTGGAAGTGGCATTTTTCATGATTAATTTAATATCTAATTTTCACATTTATTTGTTTCTTGTTTCCATGACATCAGGTTTTGATGGTTTAGAGAAGGGAGTTTGCAATCTATGGCCTGTGAGCCAAACCTGGTCTACCACCTGTATCTAAAAACGTTATTGGAACACAGCCAAACCTATTTGTTTATATGTTGTGTATGGCTGCTTTTGTGCAGTAACAGAACTGAGTAGTTGTAAAAGATACCATATGACCTACCAAGAAGCCTATATTTACTATCTGGTCCTTTACAGAAATAGTTTTCTACCCCTGGTTTAGATTCGTAGTATTTAAAGTGGAATGCATCAAAGTGGAAATGTATCAAATGTGTTTTCAATGGCTTCATTGAAATAAAAGTTGAAATATGAGTTTCCAGTTTGGGGTTCTTGATACTACTGTTTGATCTGGTAAAATGAGAGCTTCCGGTGTTGAATTAGGTAATTATACTTCTTATAAAGGCAAATGTGTTCGCTGCGACTTAATGAAGGAAGAGAGAGTGTACTTGGAACTGAACGATCAAGATGCATGGGAGCAGGACCAGCGTGCACTTACAGCCTCAGGAATGAGGTGTGGATCTCCCCATCGGAGAACAACCTGCAATCAGCTGAAGTGCCGGCTGCGAACAAAGGGGATATGGACAGGAGAGTGGAAGAAGACAGCGTAAATACCAATTGCAGCCATGTGTCCAGTTATAAAGCTAGGTACTGAATTATCTATTCATATACTTTCTTTGTGGTATCATATATTTATATAGAACTCAATTTTTCTTTCCCTCAGTCTGCTCTGTAGCTATTTTAGATACTTATTTTAGTGGCATGTTTTAACATTTTTATATAAAATAATATCAAGATAGAATTAGGATAGAATGAGAGGAAAGACGGATATCAATCAGAAATCCTGAGAAATCAAAACCAAAACTTGGTTTTGAATTAGAAAATGATGAGCCTTTGGGTTGCCCCATTTTCGAGAGGAGAGTGATCAAGACCACTGCATTGCATAGATCTAGATGGCATCCTTCCTATTTTATTATGAGTAAATGTTACCACATTGAATAAAATGTGGCTAGAGCGGCCTGTTTAAGTCATGTTCAGCATATTGTCCTGGAAAGTGAGCAATATTTTATCTTTATAGTTACAAGTGATATTTCTAATATATAAGGGAGAAACATCTTTTGTTGTTGATGCTCTGGTTGTTATTATTCTTTTGAAGTTTAAGTATGGAAAAAGGGTGTACAGAGATGATAGACTCTGGTGGATGTTTGTTATGACTGGAATCCCCTTACATCTCTTGAATGTTTTTCAATATGAAGAGTCTCCCTACACTGATTGTAAGCTAGTCTCATTCTTTTCCAACACCCTGTGAAGATGGGACACAGGCAGATAATTTAGGCACTCAATCGGATATACACCCAAATCAATTTTTCATTCAGAGCACAGCAAGGCAAGAAAGCAGGGGCCACATGGACCCCATCCATGATTTGGTGAGGCTACAGGGGGGCAGTGACTGAAGTTTTGCGCTGAGCTCTGGTGGCAGCGGGTTATAGCAGCCTGGAGACAAGGCTGAGCAGTGTTATCTGGTGCATATCCTTCAATCCTGACTCTGACCTCGAGGAGAGTGTTAAACTGCCTTAGAAACCTTTCTTCCTGAACTAGATAGGGTAGGGTTTGATTTTTGTATGTAAGAATCCTGAATGAAACGATGCCTTTACCTTGTAGTATTTGTGATGTGAGCAGTAGTGAGCAGAACAGCACAGATACAGAGTAACAAATTATTTTACCCATGATTTCTATTATACATGCAATTATATTGAGACTATTAGAAATAATTTCTATATACTTAGAAAGAAAGGATGATAAAGATTTTGATCCCTCTCAGTAGAAATATTATGTTTTATCAACCACTAAACGTCTTATCTACTAGTTATTTAATATAAATACCATCACTACTGGCACATTGTTTCACTTGCAGTAGAAATATGACTGAATGATTGAAGCAGAAAATTTGCAGAAATAAATAAACTTGTCAGATTCTCCCACAGGCACAATTTACCCCAAGGTACACACTCATTTTAGTTTACTTTTGACAACTTGTGTTCTTTTTGTTGAATTCTACTACTACCCTCTTTTTTTTTTTTGAGGAAGATCAGGCCTGAGCTAACATCTGCTGCCCATCCTCCTCTTTTTGCTGAGGAAGACTGTGAGCTAACATCCGTGCCCATCTTCCTCTACCTTGTATGTGGGATGCCTGCCACAGCATGACCTGACAAGTGGTGCGTAGGTTCCCACCCGGCATCCGAACCTGCGAACCCGGGGCTGCTGAAGCAGAACCTGCGAACTCAACAGGTGCGCCACCAGGCCAACCCTGACTACTACCCTTTTTAATGGGAGAATATCTCGTAAAAGATTGACAGCAATCATGTATATAATATTTTATCTACGTTTTACCTCATGTGAATAAATCTAGCATTTTGATTTTCTATACTTGTTCTGAGTAGATTGTTATTTTTTAATCTGGTTTATAAACTACATTTCAAAAATTGTAAACATGGATCCATAATATTTATGGCACTTTTCCAAATTATTTAACTAATTAACACACCATATGTGACAGTCTACCAATATATGTATCAATGAAATAGCATCTGTGTGTGTGTATGTGTGTACCATATGAATATCATTCCTTTTTTTCATATTTAAAATTGTATGATATCTATAAGACTGTGTAATGAAGACACAACGCCTTTTGAAAGCTATGTGATGCCTTTGGAATCTCTAATGCCTCTCTAATCCTTATTTTTGAGAGTAAATATGGCTAATGTAACTTAGTATGTTCCTTATATTTTATACAACTGTAATGCTACTAACTAGCTTTTATAATTTAATATGTTGCACTAATAGGATATTAAGCAAACGATGTAATGCAATTAGCCTTTAGTAGAAAAAACTGTTTTAGTTAAAAAAATTATCATTTCAATATTGTTTTTTTTAAGGAAGATTAGCCCTGAACTAACATCTGCCACCAAAACTCCTCTTTTTGCTGAGGAAGACTGGCCCTGAGCTAACATGTGTGCCCATCTTTCTCTACTTTATATGTGGGATGCCTGCCACAGCATGGTTTGAAAAGCGGTGTGTAGGTCTGCACCCGGGATCCAAACCGGTGAACCCCGGGCTGCCAAAGCAGAATGTGCAAACTTAATTAACTTCTGTGCCACTGCGCCAGCCCCTCATTTCAGCATATTTTTATTCAGAAATGGAAATTCAATTTTGGTTAATATTTTAAAATATATCAGCTTATTTTTTCCTAAATTTTAATAAAATTAAACCTTTTTTAAAGACACGAGGATTCCTGCAGTCAGCCTCAAACCCTTTTGGATGAGGTAGTTGTCAAATACACACATTAAATGTAAGAGGTTGTAGTTTCATTTCACTAAGTGTAGGCATTCTGATTAATAAAACTTATTTATTTTACTAATCTATTATGTATATTTTTGTAGGTATCCAATAGCCAGTATATTATAAAAAATAGAAATTCATAGGGCAGGCTTGGTGGCATAGTGGTTGGGTTCACATGCTCTGGTTCAGCTGCCCAGGGTTTGCAAGTTCAGATCCTGGGCACGGACCTACACACCACTCATCAAGCTGTGCTGTGGCTGGGTCCCACATAAAAAATAGAGGAAGATTGGCACAGATGTTAGCTCAGCAACAATCTTCCTCAAGCAAAAGCAGGAAGACTGGCAAAAGATGTTAGCTCAGGGCCAATCTTCCTCACACACACACACAAATCATAATAAGAATATGGACCATAAAACTGTAATGAAAAATAAATGATAACTCTCCACTGCTTTGCTAATGGAAACAGGAAATAAACTTGACATGCTAACAGATGGCATAAAAGCCCTTCATTTCTACTGCCCATCCTGCCAATAAAACAAGATGCAATAAGGTAAGACAGGCAGCATGCTGTTTCCCAAACATATGGCTCCCCATCAACAGCTCACATTGTATGTCCACAATTTCTAAGCAAACCAACCAACCAACCAAACAACCAACGAGCAATAAGAAGTGATATAATGTACTTCCTAAAGTGTGGCACAAACCCTACCTTTCAGACATGTAATTTTCAAGATAATGAATTTACTAGGGTCATTGATATATTAATTTATCTTTTATTCAACATAAGAAAATTAGAGACTATTTATTCTTTAGCTTAGTTTCTTCTGTAACACAGAGACCTACGTACTTTGTATTTTAGAACTTACTATGCCATTTGTATAAAATAGCAAGTGATAAACAATAAGAATATAAGGATTTCAGGGTTTAGAAGTTGCATTCCAGAAGAAAACATTAAGTTTACAAGGCTCAAAATGTCTCAAGACAAAATAGGGACATTTACACATAATTTCATAAAAACAATAGTTTTAAGATACAGAACAGGATATTGAATATTCTGACCTTTGTCGAGTATCTAATACAGTTTTTCTGTATAACTTTAATGTTTCCTTTTTGCACCTGTATAAAACAAATCTTTTCATCTTTTTAGAATTCCTGTTGTACCAAAGCTGCTCTTTAGAAAAGTTTGTAGTTCCTCAGTTATACAGATTTACATTTCCTAAAATTAAATCAGAAAACACGGGACCTGAGGAAACAAACACTGGCATGCTAAGGATAAGTCATTTTATGGATTGTGTTTTTCTTATCACCTCTAAGACCTTTTTGCCTAACCCAAGGACACAGAGACAGGTTGATATGTTCTCTTCTAGAATTTTTATACGTTCACATTTTAAAATTAAATCTATAATGCATTTTGAGATAATATTATCTAAAGTGTGGTATAAAATACGTTTCACTTTTTGCATATGATGTCTAATTTTTCATTTGTTGAAAGACTTTCCTAGAGAAAGACAAATACTGTGTGGTTTCACTTACATGTGCAATCTAAAAAAAAAAAAAAAATGTCAGGATCAGAGTAAAAAAGTGGTTGCCAGGGCCGGGGGAAATACAGAGAGGTTGGTAAAGGGATACAAAGATACAAATTTTCAGCTGTAAGATGAATAAGGTCTGAGGATCTAACATAAAACATAGTGGAGTACAGTTGATAACACTGTATCGCATGATTGAAATTTGCTAAGTGAGTAGGACTTAAATGTTCTTACTAAGAAAAAGGTAAATATGTGGGGTGATGGCTGGAGAAAATCCTTTCACAATGTACACATATATCAAATCACCACAATGTAGACTTTAAACGCCTCACAATTGTATTTATCAGTTATACCTCAATAAAGCTGAAACAAAAAGAAAATTGAAAACAGGCTTAAGAAAAAGAAAAAAGAAAAAACTATCTCCTTTCTCTATTGAATTGCTTTTGAGCCTTTGCCAAAAATCAAATGACGACGTGTGGGTGTGTTCCTGGACACTCCATTTCGTTCCATTTGACACATGCTGTATGCATCCATTCCTTTGTCAACACCACACTGTTTAGATGGTCCCAGCTTTACCGGAAGTGTTAGAATAGAGTAGTGTCAATCCTCCAACTGTGTTCTTATTTTTCAAAGTTGTTTTGGCCATTTTACTCCATTCCCTCTTTGTGGAAACTTTAGAGTCAGCTTTTCTATCTCTACAAACAAAATTACTGCGTGAACTTTAATTTGAATTATTCTCAATTATAGATCAACTTGGAGAGAATTATCGTCTTAACTTTGTTAACTTTTCCAACACCCAAGTATGGTATGTCTCTCCAGTTGTTTAGGTCTTCTCGGATTTCTTTCATCCGTGATTTTTAATTTTACACACAGATCTTGCATAAGTTATTAGATTTATGCCGAGGTATTTCATTGTATGGAGCTGTTGTATACAGTTATTTTTTAGTTTAGTTTTCAACTGTTGATTTCATGTTTAAAACTATGATTGACTTTTGTGTGTTGAATTTGTATCCTATGACCTTGGTAAACTCATTTATTAATTCTAGAGGTTTATTTGTAGACTCTTTAGAATTGTCTGCATAGATAATCAGTTCATGGTGAATAGGGAATAGTGACACGTCTATTTTTTTCCTTTCCAATCTGCATTTTCCTTCCATCCTCAATATTATTATTATCGCACGGGCTATGATTTCCAGTACAATGTCAAAGAGAAGTGGCAAGAGTAGCTCTTCTTATTTTGTTCCCAGACTGAATGGAATGCATTCAATCTTTCACTAAGTGTAATATTATCAGTGATTTTTTTTTTTTTGTAGCTCTGCCCTTTATCCCTTTAAAGACATACTCTTTTAGTCCTAGTAGGATAACAATTTTTTTGTACTGAATGCACAAGTAATTTTGTTAAATGCTTTTACTGTATCAATTAATATGATCATGTAGTTTTCCATCATTACAGTGTTAACATGGAGCTTACATTGATTCATTTTCAAATATTAAATCATTCTTGCATTTTGGGATAAAAGCCACTTGGTTATAATGTCTTATCATTTTTATATTTCATTATATATATTATATATATTTATATATTCCTGGATTCTATTTGCTAATTTATTGTAGGGAAATTGGCATTTGTGACAACTATTGATCTCTCTTTTAGTAATATCTTCGTTTGGTTGTGGTATCAGAGTAATGCGGGCCTGATACTGTGTGCTATAGGTATTCTCTCCTCTTTAAATTTCAGAGTTCCTAAAGTACTTGTATTATTTCTTCCTTAATTGTTGGGTAGCATTACCCAGTGAAGCCATATGGGCTTCAAGTTCTTTTTGAGCAAAAGTTTAACTATTAATTTAATTTATTTAATTGATATAGTGCTACTCAGGTTATCTATTTCCTCTTTAGTGATGTTTTCCAGGTTATGGGTTGTGTCTTACAAGGAATACTCATTTCATATAAGCTGCTGAATTTTGTTCACACAGATATTTGTGGTAATCTCCCATCTTTTTCATGTCTATGGAATCTCAAATGATAACCCCTCTTTCTTCCCTGATATAGGTAATTATGGTACAATTTTTGCAAAAGAAAAACATGACATAGTAATAGTAAACAATGGTTACATTTTACAGGTAATACGTTTTAAAATTTTGACAGCTACAAATGACTGTAGATTTTAATTTTTAATTGAGAAAATTATTGCTCATATGGGCTGTGATATTTGTCACACTCACAGGAAATTTTTGCCATATGGTGGTCACAGAGGATAGTCTCAATTAAACATTTTTTGGTATTAAAATGTATGTATACTTCAGCCCAAATATTTTCACCATACTTTTTTCTCCATTCAAAATATATTTCTTTGAAAAATATTTCATTAAGACAAAGCTTATTATTCTTTGAATATTACTTTAAATTTAGATTTTGCAAAGTTACAGCTCTTCTCAACCTAATTTTCTTCTCATTTTTATATCTATCCAATCAAACATAGGAGTATAGTCAACTGATCATTCTCAAAAATCGAGATTTTTCAAGATATTATTATAGAATATGAAAATTAAATCTTGGGCATTATTTGAAGTTGTATCTCTTTTTCCCCTGATTTTCTTGGGACAAAATTTGTCATCCTGTCTTCAATGTATGTTTTCAGTAATTAAAATTCACTGAAAACCTTAAAAAATGAAGGTTATTGGTACTCAATTTATTGAATATTTTGAAGGCTATCAAATAATTTTGAATGAAATCCAACAAAATTAAGAGAACATAGTTACAAAAAATATCAAAATAATTATTGGAAACAGTTTGAATTACATTAATTTTTAAAGTTTCAAACATTTGAAAAATCTAGTTAATGATAGACATCCAAGAAAGTATTTAATGAAATGTTTATTTTTTAATTCAAAATAAGCATTTCTACAAAAGATTTGTAGTTCAATTCTTTTGAATATATATCTATACGTGCATGTATATGAAGATATAAATCTTAATTTTTATAAATTCTGTCAACTGCTCGTTTTGTATTAGCGGAATATCTCAGACTGTTCAGATGCAATTATGAATAATGTATCTATCACAATCAAGTCTAAATATATTTCTGCTCCATAGTTTTCCAGATTTAGTAAGGACATTTTGCTTTACAATGCTCTGCTCCATCAAAATTCGTAGTCACATTATCACCACAAAAACAATTTTTTCCTCAACATTAAACTTCTAACTTAGATTATAAAAGTATTCAGAGGAATATCTGATATTTCACCTTCCACAGAATGAGCTTCCAAATCTAAACCTTGATTTCCTTGATTTCATGAATTGAATTTAAAAAGGTCCGTTAGTGGAAATCATTTAACTGATTTTCTATTTGAATCACTTAATATAAAATTGGCACACTATAACCATTTGCTAAGTTCTTATGGAGTTGCAAAATCCACAATCTTCACTGACTTTATGTATGTGCCAAATTAATTTGGAGAAAGTCTAAAAATGAGCCAAATTAATTTTGAAAAATAGTCATTTGTTAAAAATAAAATGTCATGTTTCACAGAGTAATATATAAATACAGTTTTACAGATGTACATGTCAAATTTTGGTCTTCAGGCAAACTTTTTCCTAAATAGTTGCTAACTTTTGGACAAGGGCTGGAATTTCCTCAGCAGATTTGTGTCACGTAGTTTGCATGTGATTTTAGATACCCACAGAGACCTGATAGTGGGTGGTCGATGTTGACAAACAGTTGGTGCAAATTCCGTGTTTGTTTTCAACATTTTGAGTAAAGGAAATGTAGTTCTTGATTTTTTAATTAATTATGATCTTTATTGGTAGATTATGCTCATTGTTTCTAAAGGCTAAGGAAAAATTAAAAAGTGTCAGCACAGAATCGAATCAATAAATAGTTGCAGAATCAATACATAAAACAAATGATAAAACTATTATAATAAAAGAATTCCTATTATTTCCTGTGTGCTCTAAGGCAGGACTGTTTGGTCTCTTTCTCCCACATATATTTCACATAGACAGAATTTATAATTTCTCATGGATTATAGGCCTGGTTGGCCACAGCACACCTGGCTAGCACACCAAAGGCCCCACTGGGGTAGCAGTGTTGAATATTCCTTTCATTAGTACCCAAGATTCTCAGGTGTTGGTCGTCCCGAACACTGGTGTCTCATTTCATTTCATCAGTAAGCTCCTCATATGGGGGAAGTTTACTAAATTCACTCTGGCTTATTCTAATACAACAATCAATAATAATGCCTCATTAAAAATGAAAAATTCCACCAAGCACTAAATTGCAGGAGATATTGGGGCAGTAGAAATACCCAATATGATCCCAGGCAGACCAAGATATATGCCATTCCGATTATATAGACCTTTCATCTTCCTTTCTCTTGACAAACATATCATTATTACATTGTCACAGTTTATAGAAAGAAGACTTTTTCTGGGGAGGGGGTGAGGAAGATTGGCCCTGAGCCAATATCTCTTGCCAGTCTTCCTCTATCTTGTATGTGGGATGCCACCACAGCATGGCTTGATGAGCGGTGTGGAGGTCTGCAGTGGGATCTGAACCTGAGAACCCCAGACCGCTAAAGTGGGCCACACAAACTTAACCCTTATGCCACTAGGCTGGCCCTAGAAAGAGTACTTTTTATAGGCAAAATTAAATCTTCATTGATTTACTGTTATACGGATTTTAAACTTTGGAATCAATAATCACTATTTAAAATATTTTGACTGTAAAGGTACTATTAAATGCAAAGCCACGCAAAGGTTGAGTCCATATAATCTCCTTCACCAATATGTGATAGTCGAGGCAGCAATGTAATGAAGAAAACCAAAAGCAAAGAATAGGATGGTGGGTTACAAAGGTGAGGAGAGGCATTTTCAGTTATTGTTTACTTAACACACATTTATTAAGTACAATACTTAGATGCTTTAACTATGCTCGTACAGCTTGTTAATAATACTACATCTCACGGTGGATGTATTTCTATTTGAAGGCATTTGTCTCAGAACTCTATGAATTGCAGATATAAGATGATTTGTTTGCTTTCTTATGTTGCTGCACAGAGATAATCCTGAGGATGTCTATAGTCTTCTTTTGAGCACTGACTCTTTTAATGCTTTCCTTGTTGTTGTTATTGTCTTTTTGGCCAGAGTCCATTTTAGAATACCTCTATGCTGGAAGAGCCTATCTCCCCATAATCTGAAAAAATATTTTCATGTTTTTCTTCACAATTGAGCAATAACTTAACTGTGTGTAGTAATCTATAATCAAAATATTTCCTCCTCAGACCTTTGTAGGCACTCCTTTACTGGTAGATATAAGGAGTTTGATGCCAATCTGATTCTGGTTCTTTGTAACAAGCTAGCATTTTACTCCTGTTCGATCCCTTTAACATCTATTTTTTTAAGATTGGACTTTTGAGAAATTTCATAGGAATTTGTGCATAGCTTTGTTTTTGTTTTTTTGTTTTTTTGACTCAGGGTAGACAATTTTGTTAGATTGTTACCTAAGTGATTTGTTTTCTTTGGAGCAGCTGTAAATGGCATTGTTTTTTTATTTTGATTTCCACAAGTTCATGGTTAGCATATAGAAATGCAATTGATTTTTATTTGTTTTTCTTATGTCCCTTGACCTGGCTGAACTCACTTTTTATTTTTAGGATCTTTTTTTAGAGATTTCTTAGGATTTTCTATGTAGACAATCCTGTCATCTGCAAATTAGGAATTTTGTTTCTTCTGTTTAATGTGTGTCTTTCTTTTACCTTATTGAAGAAGCAAGAACTTCGAGTACTATGTTGAATAAGAGTGGTGAGAGCAGAAGTCCGTGCCTTGTTTCCCAGCCTAGAGGGGGAGCATTCAGTCTTCACTGCTAAGTATGATATTAGCAGTTGGTTTTTTATATATTCTTTTTCTCAAGTCTTAGCTTGTTGAGAGATTTTTATCATGGATGGGTGCTGGATTTTGGCAAATGCTTGATTTGTCAATTTATATGACATAATTTTTCTTCTTTAGCATATTGACATAGGGAATTGCATTGACTGAGTTTTGAATGTTGAACCAGTCTTGCATACCCGGAAAAAACTGCACTTGGTCATGGTGTGTAATTATTTCTATTTAATGCTAGATTTAATTTGCCGATATTTTGTTAAGAACTGTTCATTCTAAGTTCATGAGATACTTCTCTGTATCTTACTCAGAAGAAAAAAGTTTTCTTCTTTCCTTTTTTTTTTTTTTTTCCTTTTTCTCCCCAAAGCCCCCAGGTACATAGTTGCATATTCTTAGTTGTGGGTCCTTCTAGTTGTGGCATGTGGGACGCTGCCTCAGCGTGGTTTGATGAGCAGTGCCATGTCCGCGCCCAGGATTCGAAATGATGAAACACTGGGCCGCCTGCAGCGGAGTGCGCGAACTTAACCACTCGGCCACGGGGCCAGCCCCTTCTTTCCTTTTTTTTTATACTATTTTTTTCTAGTACAGTAGAAAATTTTCGCTTGAAGACTCTTGACTCTTATCTCAGTTTAATATTTTTCTTAGTCTGGGCCCCTTGAAAGAAGAGTCTGAAATAATACCTTAGATGTCACTTTCTTATTTGGGAGGTAATGTAAGGAAGGTAGAGTGAGAGAGTGTGCAAAATGAGACAAAAAGTAGAAAAAGCCAATAAATGTTATGCTATTGAACCAAGGTAGCTGGCAGACTGTAGGCAATGGGACCGGACGTCTTGTGGACTCTCTGAGGAACTAGGTATAATGCATCCGGTTATGGATTGAATTATGTCCCCTCTGAAAAAATATGTGTTATAGAGTCCCAACTCCGCATAACTCAGACTGTAGCTATTAGAAAATAGGCTGTTGCAGATGTAATTAGTTAGACGAGTTCATACTGGAGTAGGATAAGCCCCTAATCCAAGAGGGATGGTGTCCTTATATGAAGGGGAAATTTTGACACAGACACATAAACAGAAAGAAAGTCATGTGAAGATAAAGACAGAGATCCAGGCAATGCTTCTACAAACAAAAGAACACCAGAAATAGTCAAGAAACCACCAGAAGCAAGGAGAGAGATATGGGGCAGATTCTTCCTCACAGCTCTAAGAAGGAGCTAACTACTGACACCTTGATCTTGGAATTCTAGCCTCTAGAACTGTGAGACAATAAATCTTTGTTGTTTAAGCCACTCAGTTTGTGATATTTTATTATGGCGGCCCTAGAAAACTAAGGTAGCTCCCAAAGAACAGGAGGCTGGGGCATTTAATCTACTGATTGCTGTTCCCTATTGCTTGAGGTTTGACCCTGGAGTCATTAATTCTTTCATACTTTGGGTCTGTGCTGTCCATGACTGATGAAAACCTCACAAATTTGGAGAAAGCTCCAAAGCGAAAAACACATCTGAGATTGATGGGAGTGCTTCAGGGAAAGCCACGGATGTGTACAGAAAGCTCTCCAACAGCCGCAGAGAAGTCAGTGGTGGACTCTTGATGTGGCACCAAGAACAAGAGTGCTTGCTCCACTAAAATTCCTTGTAGTGCTTACATCACTATTTCCTTCATGCTCTTTTCCGTATTCCTTTTTGAAAAGTTCAAGTTGGACAAATATTAGCTTTCTGGATTTACTTCCCACTATCTCCTCATTTTCTTTCACATTCCTACTTTTTTAAATATTTGCTTCAGAGTCTATGAATCACTTATTTTTTCTTCCAGTCTTACATTAAGTTCCTTTATGATTACTATGACTTTGTCATGACTGTGTCTAGAATTGTGTATTTTTCTGTGAAGCTTGAAAATTCTGCAGATATGTGATTAAATATAATTATTTTGCACTACATATTGCAGATCACTATTTTTTAGAGAATTTTTGAAAATTTTCATCTGTACTAAATATTTTGACTTTTCTATTTTAGAATCTAAACAACAAATGTAGAATAGTCTGGGAATCTCTTCACTATTTCAAATTTTATTTTAGAAGTTTAATCCTAAATCCATATGAATTCATTTTTTTTTTTGTGAATGGAATATATATATGTAATATTAGCACTTTAAAACATCTGAAATTCATTTAATTATATCAAAAGTGTGAATCTTTTCCTGAATGTAGGTTTAATGATCTTAGCACAATTTATAGGCTCTACTTTCCCCCAGGAATTGGCATACCACTTTTATCATATATGGAATAACTTCATATTCTTGGCTTGGTTCTGTACTGATAGTAAGGTTGATTTACATTTATGACTGTTCCTTCACTACTCATCACACTCTTTCCATTTTTGGTAACATATATATAAAGAAAAGTAGATAAAGCATCTAATGCACTTTAACAAGTAACTGTAATGCATATATCTGAGAAACTAGCCATCAGAAGAAGAAACAGGGACAGCATTAACTCAGAATTTGCAATGTCCCCCTTCCTAAACAACACCCCCCTTCTTAAGAGAGCCACTGTCATCACTTTTGTAGTAATTACTGCCTTGCTTTCTTCACAGTTTGAAAAGATATGTATCTGAATTGTAAAAATTATATTGTCTAATTTTTCCTATTTTTATAAAATAATCCACATTATACTTATTATTTCAGACTTCTTTCTGTTCAACTCTACAATGACATTCTTCCTGTGTAGAGATTATCGTTTCTTGTTTCTTTGCACTACTCATATTTTTTTGTTGTTGTTGCAACACTGGATATTTTATAAATAACAATAATATGTGGCAATTCCTGTAATTGGATCTTTTTCCTCCCAAGTTTGTTTTTATTGCTCTTTGTTGTAGTGTGTTAGCGCCCCTGAGTTATCTCATATAGGCACAGCCAAAAAGGAAGGAAGGCCTTTTATAGAAGACAGCCATGTTGGAACTATGAATCACCCTGACTCACCAGCCCGTTTGAATCTTTGCTTTAATTTGCCTATATATGTAAGTGTCTGTCTCTGTGGGTTTTTAGGCTCTGTAGATTTTATGGCTCCTCCCAGCTGCAATAAGATGATAACTTTATTCTTTTGAGTTCTCTTGGAATGTGATGGTCTCTAGACAGAGATTCTATGCTGATATCCATGACAACTGAAAGATCTGATGTGACAACTCCCAGTCTGCAACTCTAGGGGTTTCAGACCCCCTCCTCTATAACTCACTGGCCTGTATAACTCTTTCAAGACTCTGTGCCCCTCTGAAGATGGTTCTTTCAGACATTAGCAGGCCATCTTCCCCTTTGCTAGCAAGCTGTAATAAAAAAACCCTTCCTCTCCTACCTCCTTGCATCTTGACTATTGGCTTTTCATGAGGTGGGCAGATGACCTCGCTTGGGTGGTAACGGTTGTTCTTGTTCAGTTACTTTCCTGGACAAGTTCTGTAAGGTCTGCATTCTTTTTTGGGTGAGGCCCCTGAGGTATCTACTCAGTGATTTTAGCAGGCTTCTCATGGTTAGACAGAGATTGACTTAAATGCTTTGAAGCAATAAATATCTACCTTTTCTGAGGGGCTGTGTGTGCTGAGGTATGCCTTCAAGGCCCTAGCAGGTAGTTGCTAGCTCTGCCTTAGACTTCATTATCTGCTTGCACATAACCTAAATGTCAGCCAGAGGCAAGATTAAGGTTTCCTAGTTCTCTTCCAGGCATGTGCACAAATTTCAAATGTGTGTGGTCTTCTAGATCCCCAGGAATGTTTTGGAGCTTTTCAAAGCCACATATGGACATCTCATTCCTCAGTTTTTCCTTCTAAGTTTTTTGGTCACCCTCTTGTTTGCCCCAAATGATTTTACCACCTCAGGCAACTGCAGTGTTAAATAATTGTTTCTGATTTTTTAGGACAAACACCCTGGCAAGACAGCTGTTCTGCATGGAGCAAGCTCCAAGTCAGGTCAATAAGGACAAGTTTTGTGAATTAGGCTTTTCCAGGAGGGTCAAGTAGAGATAATGTTCTGAGGGTGGGGTTTTGACATTTGACATTTAGGCATTCCTAGCCTGCTCTGTCCACTTGGGAAGCTGCTAGGTTGCTGGTTTTCACAGCTATCACAAGCACAAGGTTGCTAGTTTTCAAGGCCAGTCAGAGAGGAAGGGCATATGGCAGGTTAAACTACCACAAAGCTTACTGATCTTACCAAGATGCATAAACAGTCATGGGATTGTTGCAAGATGGCAGCTACTTTCCAGAGTTCTGAAAAAGTTGATTTTAACAAATTTGCCGTTGTTCTCAATGCTTTTTGGAGGAGTGAATTTTCTGAATACCTGCTTTGCCATTTTGGAAATGCTTCACTCTCAGTATGATCTTAATTTGAAGTTCTTTGATTACTAATAAATGTGAGCATCTTTTCATATTTGAATTTCTTCTATTGAGAACTACATAATCAAAAATTATACTCTTTTTTCTATTAGTTGTTGGTCTTATTATATTCTATTCAAACAGGATCTCAGTCTTCAGTTGGTTAAATTAGTTGCAAATAACTTCTATTACATTATGATTTGCCTATTTTCATTCTCTTATAAAGTCTTTTGATGGACAGGTCTCATTTTTAATGTAATACAGTTAATCATTTCGTTTATAGTTAGTGCATTTTCTTTTCTTGATTAAAAATATATTATACACTGAGATTGTTAAAGCATTATTTTATATACCCCTAGAAAATATCATAATTTTGCATCTCACATTTAGGTATGTAATATACTTGTAAATAATTTTCTCATGTATTTTGAAATATAAACACAATCCACTTAATTTCCATATGGTTACCCTCTTTTCCAGCACCATTTATTTAAAAATATTTATTTTACCCACTGATACAGGGTGCCATCTCTGTTGTATTATCAAGTTTCAGTATATGCAAACATTTATCACCACTGTTGTGTTCTAGCTGTTTATCTATTGATGCAGCAATGCTAGACCGTCTTAGTAGATATCTGTATTTGTTTAATATTTAATATTTGTTTAGACAGGAAAATAGAGAGCAAAAGTTAAAATTTCAGGCCAATGATGACCGCATCTTTGTGGAAGAAGCTGGAAACATATTAGAGATAGAAATTTAAGGACAACACACTATTACAGTATATTAAAGACATTATCGTGTATAGCTTAATTTCATTCCACCATCTAATGATTTTGTCAGATGAGATAATCTGAATGTCCTATTATCTTCATTGCCCTCATTCCTCACATAATAAAGAAAGAATAATTATTATCAGTAACGATAATTTTTCATAATTCCATCATAAAAAGGTTTGTCTTATTCACTCTTAAGTGAGTAATAATATACTCAGAATTATACATAATTATACTCAGTAACAGGTTGTTCAGAGAATGAAATGAGGGTTATAATTTTAGTTCATAAATTTGGAAAACAACACAAAATTTTGTTACTTTCTTGCTTTAGTGTTAAAGTGAATGTGACCTTTCATATTATTCTTCAACAATTTTGACTTTTAAAATTTTCTTGATATTTTACTTAATACTCAATTGTATTTCCAAACCTGCAACTAAATTTCTGATGCAATTCGTTGTTATACATATTTGTCGTTGAGACTGTTTGGGCTCTTCAAATATTTTCTGAAATATGATTTTATTTGAATAAAACTAAGAAGTAACTTGTTAAATATGGATAAGACAAATACTAATATTAGACCAATCAATTTCTTTGGATAGAAGTATTGATTATCATTTTGAAGTGTGCTGCCTGTTGCAAAATAATCATAATATCTAAAGTGCCTTTATTTGGCAATGACTTCAAAACTCTGCACTGAAATATATTAACAATTATCGTGGTAAGTCAAACTGACCAGTGGTTTATGCATTAAGTTCCATCTTATATAAGTTTATGTAGTTGTGTTCGTTTTAAGTCATGTGAATGCTAGAAGCAATGAATATAAAATAGTAGAAAGTCAATATATCCCCTGATGTTAAAAAATGGTAAGTGCATTATATTTTTATTTCTATTGTGAAGATTAGCCCTGAGCTAACATCTGTTGCCAATCTTCCTTTTTTTTTCTCTCCCCAAAGCCCCAGTACATAGTTGTATATGCTAGTTGTAACTCATTCTACCTCCTCTATGTAGGATGCTGCCACAGCATGGCTTAATGAGTGGTGCTTAGGTCCGTGGCCAGGATCTGAACCCGCAAACCCCAGCCACCAAACTAGAGTGCGTGAACTTAACCACTTGGCCATAGGCTGGCCCCTGGTGAGTGCATTATAGGTAAGCACAGATAGAGCATGAATAATGTAGAAAGTTAACTCAATTATTACAGTACATTTTAAAGCATTTCCAAGTTTCCACAGGAGTGTCTCAAGCATAGCAGTGAAGAGTGTGGGTTCTACAATCAGACTGCATTCAAATCAAGCTGTACTATTTATTAACTATACGACATGGACAAGTTATTTAGAAACTCTCTGCCTCAGATTTCTGATTTGTAGAATTCGGGTAATTACAGCTCCTATTACATAGAATTGAATTGTAGTGATGATTGAATGAGATAATACATGCTAAACACTTAGAACAGTAAGGATTAAACAAAATGCTATTAGTTTTAGTAGGAGTATACTTATGTGATAATAAGTTTCAATAAATCAGGCACAGCTTTATCTATTTCTGATAGATTCAGTCAAGTAAAACTGAATGATCACACCTATAACCAGAGAGCATTCATATTTGTTCTGTTAATACAAGCAGCATCATTCCTCGGGTGATGTTTACTGTTCTGACTCACAGATATACACAGAAGTGGGAGATGTTTGTAACTCCTAACTCTGAAGCAAAGAGAGAAATATTAAAGTCAATATCACTTACAGAATTTACTAATTCGTAGGATTTGAGTAATTGTTACCTTGATTTTTATTATTTACCTGAAAAGTACACTTCATCTGTGTTTCATATATGTGTACAATATTTAACAATATTAACAATATCAAAGAATATTAAAATAAACATTTAGTAATATTAAATGCAAATTTAATTTAATATTAAAGTGCAAAATCTTATTATATCAATATAATAGCTTACTTTGAAATATTTTAAAGTTATTTGTCTCACTAATCTTTCAAAAATATATTATACATAGCGCATTTCATTCTCCCAAGCTTAGAAGTAAATTGAAGAAAATTAGCACAAAGAGTAGGAGAAAACACAAGGCATCTGGAGCACTAGTTTGGGGACAATATCCATCCATTAATTTTAACATAGCAAATTTTTGACTGAGGCATATTAGAGCACAACAGTTAGGGCGATTTTTCTGGATTGTTGCGAAGCTCTATCGTATCTCTGAGTATAAAGGGGCACCGGAGAATCTTTGGTGGGTGATGTAAATTTAACTTCATCGTATTTATATGAGCGGTTTATCACACCTCACAGACCTGTATAATAAAAGAGTAAAATACTGTATGTAAATATATATTAAGTTTTTAACGGCTTTGGGATATTAAAAGACAGAGATGAGAGGACTTCTTGCTGTGGGATTCAGCTACAAGAAATCCTAAAAAGTAACTGACGTATTGTTGAAATCAAAGGCCAAGAATTGCTAGAGTAATGGTTCTTTTAAGACCAATTTTGAATTCTCTGGTTCTGCCAAATTTTATTTTTGTTTTTACTGTCCTGCCCTGACATCCACTATTCTGGTTAATATTTTCTATCAAAATGTTAGTTCTCAATTCTTCAGCTGCCTCAGTATATACTTTGTTTTGACTTTTAATTACTCAGTGTTTCTAAGTGGCATATTGGTTTATTTTTACTCCCGTTTTCCCTTATCATCTATACAAAATAGTTTCAAGTAAATAAGCTCTGCTAATGCCTTCTGGAACATGCTTCTTGTAAAACTACAACTTGCTCATAAAACCTAGGGGATTTGATAACCTCCAGTGCTTCAGGACAAGACAAAATGTGAGTTGAATTATCTTGGACATTTCTACTCTATTCTCTATTTTGTGGGTGTCCTTTCTTGGCTGGTTATTTCCTTTCTCCTTCTTAAAAATCGCACATGAACCTTATAAACTTGACGTATCCACTAGGTTCATAAGGCTCCTTGCTCACTATTCTCTGGAGAGTTTCCACACGAGTTTCAGCCAAATAACTGCATAAGTAAGAACCTAAAAGTAGGGAGGTAGTGAATATAAGAATTTATAAAATGGAGCCATTAGCATTCTCAATATCCGTCTACTAAGCAGGAATTTACAAGCACAGCTATGGCACAAAGATGATCCGTAGAAAATGCCATGTGTCACTGACTAGATATGATCAAACTACAGTGCAAGCTGATCTCTTTTATCATTTATAATCACATCTGAACACTATCCTAGGATTTTAACTCTCCTAAAAAAGGATTTACACTCATGTACACATTCCTGATATACAAGCATAATTGCTGCCATTTTAGTAACCAAAGCCAATTATGTGCTTCCCTTCTATTTTAGTTTGAAACTATCAAGATAGGAGAGACGGCTTAGAGTAAGTAACAGGGTATATTTCTATCACCCTAGAACATTATCAAGAAAGGAGAAAGCACAGGTATTTATAGTGACTTCATTAATTAATTACATATATTTTTGAGCAGAAGAGTCTCTTCTGGACTCTTAAGATACATAATTTTGGATTAGGTAGGATGTTCTATTAATCATTTTATGAAAAGGAAGTAGAAATATTCCCTTTTTTATTCTTCTAATAAGTTACCAAAGGGATGTGATACTTAAGTCAACTCCTTCTCTCTATCTGCACAATTAATACAACATATAGTCTCTAAATTCAATTCTACTATGTTATGTGTTTGTACATTAACTCAAATAAATATGTAAATATATAATACATAAATATAATAATGTATGCAAATATATAAATTTTTTTTGATTTTTAAAGATTGGCACCTGAGCTCTCAACTGTTGCCAATCTTCTTTTTTTTTTCTTTTTCTGCTTTATCTTCCCCAACCCCCCGTACATAGTTGTATATCTTAGTGCAGGTCCTTCTAGTTGTGGGATGTGGGACGCTGCCTCAATGTGGCCTGATGAGCAGTGCCATGCCCGCGCCCAGGATCTGAACCCTGGGCCGCCACAGCTGAGTGCTCGAACTTAACCACTTGGCCATGGAGCAAGCCCCTATAAATGTTTTCCATGTAGTGGAATTTTAGCAAAAAACAATTATCTCAAACTTTTGCAATTATATTCATAGTAGTATTTATTTTTCCTAGTTATAAGAAATATATGAATTAATTTTAATGACTTTGATGTACAGAACATTAATCACGTAGAAAAAAATGATGTTATATATTTCAATAAAGCTGAATAGAAAATTAAGAATCCATCACTTGCTTGTTTTTCTCCTGTTCTCCCTTCACTACAACATGCAAATGCACGTGCATAATGTCTGCTTCAAATTAGACACCTTAACAGTCATAGGCTTTTTCCAAAGATGAGGGCATTGTTAAAGTCACTTGTCTAAAATCTGAGGCTGCCATCTGAACTTTCATGTGTTCTTTCACACCTGCTAAATGGTGGACATTTTCTTTATCCAATACTACCCAGGGCAGATGTTGCCTGTGAAGACACCTTTCAAAGCTAAAGACTTTGGAATTGTATGGCAATATATACTTATATGTATAAATAAATAAATTAATTAAAAATAAACACACATGCACTTAACACAAATTCTTCTTGAAACAAAAAGTTATGTGACAAAAATTCACTTCTGATGCAATCTCATGATGTAACAAAAAAACTTTCCTTTCTCCAAAGGAATTGATCTTCACATAGTGAAATAAGGAAGCTTTGCACTCACCTTGGAAGCTTCAGGGTCATCTTTTCTAACCAATTCCTGGTGAAGAAAAAAGTGCAGCCAAAGGAAACAACTAAAATGTACAAAGTTATTAACATGTCCTCTGCAAACAAAAATTTCAATCATAGTTGAGTTTTAGTGTGTAAAACAGCAGAACAGCACGATGACTATACAGAAATAATTAAACAATTAAATCAATTTAATTATTGTGTAGTTGTATAACTTCACTAGAATTTTAGGTAAGATTTTCGATTTAAGTGTTATCTGCTATAAGATTGTTGAACACAGGGAAAAGAATCATTGAATCTAATGAAATTAATATGATTTTGAGAAATTCTCCAGTGGAAAATGAACTTTTTTTCCTGGAAATCTATCATCTTTGAAATATGACTAAATCTACAGATTTTAAAAACGTATTTCTCATCCTTATTAAAAACAATATTCTCCAGAATGCCAAACCATGTTCCCCCCCAATTTTAAGAATTTATGGCTGTTTAATCTATGACCTCCTTAACACCAACTCTCAGCAAGGAAGATAGTTCCAAAAATTAGTTACTATGAAGTGGAAGCATAGCTCCCGGCAGTATAGTTACCATATGGTTTGAGTATTATTGTGATAATTTATAGTGAGGATAAATATGTTCCAACAGGTATCATAAAGTAGATTTGTAAACATTGTAAGTTGAAAATGAAAATAATCTCCAAAGCTATTACTCTTACTGTGAAATTTAACAAAATTGTACATTTCTCTATTTTAAAAATATTTAAACACTTTCTTCAGATTAAGAGGATTTAAATATATGTTTATTCTTCTTCAAAACTTTTCAATATGTTTAGGTTTATAGAAACTAAGTAAAACAAAAAATTACCTAAACAAAAATATAAAACCATTTGTCCACCCAAATAATTTGGACAGTTCAATGAATATTTTATAGTATTTTGATTTATTGCTTTAATTTCCCACTCCATTTTATGCTCACAACAGCAAAAAGTAATCTATAAGAATATGTGGTAAATTTTTGAAAGAGATGTATGATAGTTCTCTTATGCTATAATTTATCCCATATTGTTCTTCAACCTTTTGAAATGTATCGAGACATCTTATGGCCTAGCATATCGTCTGTCTTTTCTATCTTGATTAATGTTTCAAATATTTGGGTGCAAATTTCTATTAATATCAATTAGGTCAGGTGGGTTGACAGAGCTGTTCGGATACTCTATGTCCTCACTGATTTTGTCTGCTTGCTATAGCATTTATTGAGGGAGAGATGCTAAACTCTTCAATATAATAGTGTTTGTTTTTAAAAATATTGCGTTTTTATGAGTTTCAGAAAGCTTTTATGTGTGTATAGTAGAAAACAACATCTGGATGTTAGTTGTGTTCATTGCTACTACAGTCTTGTAGCTAACAGAACAAAGATGTATGTTGTATACTAACCTGTGTGTATACACACTTGCCTATTGATATTTCCCTCTATGTCTTCTGTATCTATATTGAACCAGTATGAGCTCATATTGATGTCTCCAACCCTAATTCAATACCACGTGAATCATTCTAGCCTTCTCCCTTTATTTATTTGTAAGCTGCTACTCCAGTAGGGAGGAACCGGCTCCTGTCACATGCTAGCCATTTACTTAAATGTTCAATTTCAGCATGCATGTTAGTGGTTTCAGAGTTGACAGTCCTTAACCATTGTGGAAACAATTTTCTTTACGAGTGTACAGTGCTTATACAGACACGCGTCACTTAACAACAGGAATTGTTCTGAGATGTGTTTTTAGGCCATTTCGTCGTGTGAACATCATAGAGTGTACTTACACAAACCTAGATGGTATAGCCTACTACACACCTGGTACTATATGGTACTAATATTATGAGACCACCTTCGTATACGCAGTCTGTTGTTCACCTAAATGTCATTACACTGTTCATAAGTGTATACATATACATATAAATACATACTTGCATATTTACATACTACTTTTCAGATAGTCATCAGTTTTGACAGAATTGAAAGTGACCCCACACTTCACCTACTTCAATTGTCTCGTATTTCAAATGAGGTTTGAATCTAAAGACTTTAAATATTTTGTCCAAAATTAAAGAGATAATTTAAAAATAAAACGAAGATTTTCTGAAAGCAGTTCCTTCATACAATACTTAGCGTAGACAATTCGTATTTTAGGTACTGTATGTAAGTACATTTTTATATGTAACCCAATATTTATATTAATATGCAACTTTTAAACATATCAATATCTTAATATATTCATATATATGCTTACATACATTTGTCCTTGATTATATAAATATATTAATCATTTTTCTATACCCTTGAAGTCTATGTGTATGTGCACGTATCTGTGTAAGGCTTGTCCAAAAGGATACATATCACATCTTTTATAGTAGAGTGGAAGGTATACTAGAGTTGAAATCATAGAACAGAGTCTATTTTTAAATTAGCATTTTGATATTAGTCAAACCTTACACTCTTTGTCCATGAGAATTTCATCTGTATTATCATACAATTGAAGTAAGTGATTGTGTCAATTCTAAAACTTATAGCTTAGGAACATTTACTATGGTTTGAGGCCTGTTCCAAGCACCTTATATAGATTAGTTAACTTGTCTATATAAAGGCTTCATATATCCTCACCTAATAATTTGCAGTGATCACCATTATCATTTTTATTTTGCAAATGAGAAAAATGAATTCAGAAAGTTTGTGTAGCTCGGCCAAAATCATATGGTTTGTAATAAGAGAAGGCGGACTTGAATACAAGCAATCATCTCCCCAAACTAGGTTCTTAACCATCATGTAGTATTGTGTATATGTCATGAAAAATATCTAAGGTTTGGTTCTCTGTTTAACTTTCCAGTGTTCTCTCTCTGTTTATATCTATGTTAAGATTGGAACATATAGGGGCTGGCCCCGTGGCTGAGTGGTTAAGTTCGCGCGCTCTGCTGCAGGTGGCCCAGTGTTTCATTAGTTCGAATCCTGGGCGCTGACATGGCACTGCTCATCAAACCACGCTGAGGCAGCGTCCCACATGCCACAACTAGAAGGACCCACAATGAAGAATATACAACTATGCACCGGGGCTTTGGGGAGAAAAGGGAAAAAATAAAATCTTTAAAAAAAAAAAAGATTGGAACATATAAAAACTAAGAATACTGCTTTAGATTTCTAAAAATTCAGTATGATCTCAATCTTTTAACTGCAATTCACTGTCTCACAAGTGTTAATATAAGCAAGTGACTAGCTACCTATTTTAACATGAGTGGATCAGTAAGGCTTCTAAACCCTGCCTCTTTGTTTTGTTAGCTGACTTGGCTCAATAAGTATCTTAGTGAACACAGAAACAATCACATTTGTATTATGTTTCAGATAAAAGTTTTACAAACAATTTTTGAAAGTATATAAGGTTTTTACCAAACTTTTGAGATTTCAGAATGTTTTATGGGATTCCTCAAATGCCCCGAGTAACGTGAGAGAATGTTTTGTTCTTTGTTGTCACCAGAAAAAAAAGTGTTACGATCTTATAACTTTACATTCTAAAAGCAGAGTTGGCTAATCAAAAGTGTGTATGGTTTTGTCAAAATACAACACTTTAATAGAAAATAATAACACATAATGAACAATTAAAATAATTTACATAATACGTCTACCAAAGAGAAGCTAAACTTCTTTATACGAATAACTTTGTTTTTACTTAATTCAGGTCAGCTAAAGATTAAATGTAATTCAACAAGTATCTATTAACACTATATCTTTGGATTTTTATATCTAATTAATTCTATCTTTGTGCCCTTAGAATTCATTTTTGTTTTGATTCAATGCCATAATTTAGCTATTATGAGAATGCAAATAGTAGCTCAGTGTTTACTATATCCACCACTATAAATACCTCTTTTCAGTTAGCATAACATTACCTAAGATAATTTAGAAGGAATCTATAAACCAATATTGGGACTACTCTAGGAAAATGATTTAATTTTTTCATAGTAATTCTTGAACTGTCATATTGCTCTTTACACTACTTCTGACACTTGGGCCATGTGAAAGGCTTTCTGGGTCTCCATTTACAACTCTATATGTGTGTGTGTGTTTGTGTGTGTGTGTGTGTGTGTACAAAGTGTTCTCTAAATATATATGTGAATATATGTATGCATGTATATACAACTTGTGTGTATATCTATCTTGTGTTTATATGTTTCCACACATATATATGTATATATGTTTACACACAGTTATAGAAAGAAATAATTATTTATGATTTGTAAATACCAAATTTTATTTATTGTTTCTGGAATTTTTTACTTTGGCATGTTAGCCTCAAATCTCTTGTGCTGCCAGCTTTCCAAGTCATACTACACCACTCTCAATTCACAGAAGACTAGACAGCAGGAAAATAAAGTACGCTGAGATAGTCAGCAGGCTGTAGGGTACAGAATGGAACAGGGGATTGAAAATCAGTGGGCAAACAAAACAAAGGAAAACAAATTAAAAAAAGAAACAAAGTAGGGAAAGGTGATGGAGGAGGTGGGGATGGTGAATGCTAGACAAAATAAAAATTGCCACAAGCAAGATTTACCATAATCTTTCAAGGGTGGCTTGCAGAGGAAGTTAAATCTGCCTAGAAGACCTTAGGTCAAGGCTTTCTTGGCGGTAGAGCAGCAGAGTGAAGATGATCTGGTAATACATCCATGGAGGACTTGGATCCAACAAGATGCGATGAGATGATAGCAAAAGCAATGAAAAGTAAAACAAACAAACAAACAAAAAAACAAACCCACCCTGCTGGAATCAGGTAATGTGCACGAAAGCTTTTAGGTAGGAAAATATATCTTATGAAATTTACACCATTGAGCTCTTTGCAGAATGTGTTTTATATCGTATCAGGCATTAGGCACTAGGATTAAGATTTCCAAATAATTACTAAAAAATACCAACTTAGGTGTTTAGGGTAATTGCAGAATGTGCATTACATCATATCAGGTTTAGGCAATAGGATTAGGATATCCAAATAATTACTAAAAAATACCAACTTACAAAAATTTCAAGGGGAAATCACACGTGTTTCATTTCCCCAAAGAGTGATGCAGGTGGATAGGTTTTGTTGTTTATAATCTTAGACAAAATATGATTTATCAGGAGCCAGATGTGGGAGGAGAAGTTCCAGGAAGGGGGGCTCCTTAGAAAATCTGTTAGATGTGGACATTTTATCATCTTCTGATTAAAATTTGGCTTTAATTTGTATTGGCTTTCCTAATAATTGAGTTCATGAGTTCTAAATTATCCCTTATTCAGTTTAAATTCTCTCCTTTGGTTGTTTTTTTAATTGTTGAATTATGACTACTTGTAAAGAACTTCTTTCACTTTGTCACTCTTTTCTCTGCCTATACTGTGCCTGGTGAGGCAGGCGCTGTAATATATCTCCTATAATGTACAGAAATTGGAGCCAAGCAGTTTCATTTAAATAATGTGCCCTCCACTTGTAGACCAGCATCCTAGAGAGCTACAGACGCTCAGGCTCCCAGACAATACGGAGGTGAGTTTATCTTACCGCATTGGAAAGAAGTAAATGTTGGCTTGCTGTCCTTACTGTATGGAGGAAACAGGGAAATGTGTTCTGACAGCAAGCTAGAAAGAGAGAAAAAGTTCGCTGTTTGTTTAATGCTTCATTTGATGGACATATTTAAATGGGCGTATTTAAGCATCCCTTTAAATATTATGGCCTCATGCCATTGGATAAACAAAATCAAGACGACTGATTGCTGACCTTGTTCTTCTAATTTCTTGTTTCTGTCTGTTTTCACAAATTTCTTGACACAGTTATGCTTAGGAGGCATGATTCACTTTGAACATGGTGCAAGATGAATTCAAATCATGTTTACTATTAGAAAATCAGAAAATGAACTTCTGCTTACAGATCCACATAACTTAATAGTTTAATTGAGATAATCTTGAATAGAATTGTTGGCACAAAATTATTCTTAGGGGGATCCTATTTTGCAAAAAATGCAAATTTATGAAAAACAAACACATCTTCATTACTAAGGGTTTCAATGCATTTAGAAGCTTTTATGTGAATGATTATCCCTAGAAATTACTTTTCCAAATTAAGGCAAATAATTTGAAAAAAACTTCCTCCGTTTTATCAAATCAGTGGAAATTACTCCGCTAACAATTAACCTAGCTGAAAATTAACTGACTACTGCCTTTACTAACATATGCATCTGTCTTTATCATTATGATTTTTGTGAATGTGTTTATTTTGAAGTCCTGTCAATTCTTTAAGCAAGATTTAGTGCTCATTGATTTTACTCAGTAAAGTAGAAAAATGTGATATATCCGCTACCAATATTTGCCGTGTGTGTGTGTGTATTCTGGTACTTGAAATGGAAAGAAAATATAAGGAAATCTTTACATTGCTTGAAGGTCTCTGGGGTCACTTGGCATGTCAATGACTGCTTTTAACAGACTGAGACTCTTTCTGGCCCTAAAATCAGAATCAGATCATTCAAACTGACATTCTTGAGAGAATACCGTGAAGATTTCACTTTTCCTGGATTGATGGTGTTGTAATCCAATCTTTTGAGAACTCTGAATGTAACTTACTTCTGACACTCTTCTCTCTTACCCTATTATCGCTCTTGAGTCTTTCAAACACTTCTTCATGTAAGAATAAAGGAAACATTAGCATAGCTTATGTGATATTCATAACATTTATACCTAAATTCAACACTGGCAACAAATTGTCTAAATGTTTCTTAAGCAGGTGATCTGGAGAAAATCCATTAAAGTTCATACTCTGCGTGGGACAGCCAGATCAACTAACCAAGGCGAAGCTTTCTAGAGAAAAAAGTGCAAGAGCCTGAGAATCAGGCACACTGGGCTTTAATCCAACACAAATCCTTGTGTTCAGGTGGCAAGTTGCTGAACTTCTATGTGAGCTTCAGTTTTCTCAGATAAAATGTGAATGATCGTGCACTAATAATCCAGGGTTTTAAGAGTTCATAAGATGCATGAATATAAGATAATCATATTATAAATATTAGTTTCCATTCTTCACGAAGTTCCCAGTAGTATTGATTTCCTCATTCTACAGCTGGACATAACATAACGACATTTTCCTGATATAACAATAAACAACGTTAACACATTTTTTAAAAGGTTTGTGTTATGCTTTTGCCGCAAGTATCTATAATTGTAACGCTAGACTAACACTTCATTTTAGTGCCGAGTGTAATGATTACTTTTATAAAACTGAGAATATAATTAGGAATTAATGTGTGTTCTCTGACAGCTGGGCTTTGATAAGAAGTAATTTTTTACACTTTTTTAATGGAAAATTTGCTTTTATCTAAAGCAAAAGAAGAAAAACATTTTCTCAATGATTATTTAGTCAGTGTCAAATTTGTCTATTTCAGAGTCGGTTTGTGACTAATGTGGTAACATTTTCTTTCTTTACCTATCCATGATAGCATGGATATGATAGAAAGAATATGTATTCTTTCCTCCAACAGATATACACTTTCCCCAAGAATTACAGGAAGATAATAGCTAATTAGGAGCAGCATGTGTAGCAATAGTCCCTGTTTTCTTTGAAACAAAAGTTCCACGAGTTAACATATTTCCAACTTCTTGATGCTTATGGAATCTCTTGATTCTCCGCTATAATTTAGGTTGTTGTTACTGCTAATTGTAAGAATTTTGAATCACTCCAAAAGATATTTTACAATTGGTCTAGTTTCTCATCTTTCTCCTTGGAACGATTATTCCATTGAAGCTTGTCACTAAGTTAACACAATCTACTAATTTTTAATCATTGTCTTCTTCAGAATCCTTATCCAGACCCCCAAATTTAAAGCTAAAGATCATGTAGATTTTTGTTGTTGTTGTTATTCCCTACAGACATGGTTTTGGAAATACTATAGGTCTTTTTTAGCCTTTATGTTCAAGTTGAGCTTTTTAAAGAAAATTTCCAAGCCCCCGAAATAATTCCTAATATTTGTGTAAGAAGATGTTATAACTGGAAGTGACTGTTATGGATATCATATTTTATTACTCTAATATAATACATCTCTGGGATTTTATGATTCTACCCAAATTAATTGATGGTTGATGCATATTAAGACAAATTTCAGATTGAGTTTATCCTAGTTGTGGCATGAAATCATATTATAAAACCACCAAGTATTTTGCTAAATCTAGTTTGAGAATTATAGGAACACTGTTTACAAATTTCCTTATTGATTTTCAAATATCAAAGTTTTTTTTTCTCTTCCTGTATTATTTAAATGTTTCTTTATTTAAAAAAATGAAACTATGGAGATCACTTTTTAAAAAATATTTTTTTTAATTTTAAAAGTTACTTTTAAAAAGGTAATTTACTTTAAGGCAATTTTATTCTTTTTGCTGAAACTTTATCATAATGTATAGAATGTAGATGGTCTCAGTGGTCCTGCAATATTCATTTTTTTTCATTTCTTCTCTTACTAAAATTCTATGTTTTATTTAAGCCAGTTATTTTCTTTATGCTAACAATAAGGTTAGGTGCTTTGTAAGCCTATTTCAATTACTGATTTTTAAAACTATATAACCCCAACAGATTTGAATTATTAAGAAATATTTAGTTCAACTTTAATGGGAGAACTTTGTGCTACACATTCCAAAGGCAATGTTCTTTTTTGTTGCTGTTCGTTAGCTTAAATTCTACGCTAATTATGTTTCTGGCAAGATTTTTACCAAAGCTTGCTCCAAGACTTAAAATATTAAGGATCACAAGGTTGTTTAAAGATTTAATATAACATGTTGTACAAAGAAATAAGTTGAAAATCCGTTTAGAAGAAAAAATGCTCATCGTAAAAGAGCTGATGTGACATGATCACAATGGCTAAATACTTGCTATATATCCTTGTAAGTTGATATAAATCTAAGAACTGTTGAAACTTGTCATTAACTACTGGTTAAAGTAAAAACCTTTGCACAGATACACCAAAATAGCTTCAAACACTCATGTTTTCTGCACATAAAATGCGCAGCTTTACTAAACACTTTCCTGAATTAAATGTTATTGGTATCTATGCCAAAAATTGAATTTAATGTCAAAGGAAAACCTTAACCTCCATATTGTATACATTATTAGGATTATACGCAGCCTTTTAAAGCTGTCGATAACTAGAATTCTCAAAATACTTTAAATTTATTTTGAAAAATGAAATGATTTTGATATAAATCCTGGCAGATATGCATGTAGATAATTAAAATTAGATGTAAAATTTAAGACAGCTAATGATATATGTGAGGTACAAAAATACCACATAATTCAGCTATTACTAAAATATAATATATTCATCTAAACCAGAGGTTGGCAGCCTATTTTTTTGCATGGGGTCAGAGAGCAAGGCCTCAGTGTTTCTGTGCAACTATTTAACTCTCCTATTGTAAACACAAAGCAGCCCTAGACGATATGAAAGTGAAGGAGTGCGGAGTGTGGCTGTGTTCCAATGGAACTTCCTTTACAAAGAAGGGCCCATGGTAGATTGCCTCGCCCAACACTGTGTAGAATGTCAAGCTTGCAAGTCTGATTGAAACACTTTTCTAGTTGGAAGGATTATGAACTGAACACTTGATCAGTCTTTACTCATATTCAGCCCAATTGTGCAATGAGATGTGTCATTCCTCACAGTTACTAGTAAGGAGCACCATCATGAGCTCTTTTCACAAATGGAGGTTTTATAACTTGGGGAAATTTATTTTGAAGGAATACTGCTAGGGAGGGGAAATGATACAAATATCAAATAGGTCATATCAGATTATGATTAGTAAATATATTCAAACAACCATCCTTAGACATGGATATTTCATTCTAGTATGACATTATATCTATAAAACATCAACAGAAATACTTTAATATGCATATGTATGTATGTGTATATATATGTACACACACAAATTTACACATATATACATACGTATGTATACACAATTATCTAAGTACATATAAGTTTGCTAGTTAATTTTTTGCTGGTGATATATTTATACTTATATATGCTTATATGTTATTCTGATTTTAATTCTGTTTCTGATGAATGCCTGGGCACATTATCTATGTATAATATTTAATTTTATAGGATGGTCTTCTGTTTGTTTGCCTGGCACTGAAAATAAAAGCAGGACATGTGCGCTCCTCACTGTATCCATACTTTTCAGGGGTATTGCTAAGGCATAGCTAGTACACTGGCTCCAGTGCAACGAAGCCCATATTGGATTTCAACGGCTCTAAAACCCCAGGCGTGGTGCAATTTTCTGAATTATTCACACATAATAACTCCAAGGGATTGCATTTAAGTATGATGGGAAAGTGCCTTAAAGCAGGCAGTCATGAAGAGTCTTGTCCTGTAGTCGATATTCAGAATACATTAAGGCTGATGATAACATAATGTTCCTGACCTAAATGTGTTAACTTTACCTATTCGGAGATGATGACAGAGATGATGGTAATTTCAGATGTCTCAGATGAGCATTTAATCATCATTTTCTTCACTTATTTGTTATTAGAGGAATATAGATTTTAAAAGAAGAAGAAAAAGAAGACTAATTCACTAAGTAGCATTGATTGTACATAATACATAGTCAGTTAGAAATGCCCATCAAAATTATGGCTACCAGAAATAACGGAATAAGTAAATTGTGACTTTTAAACTAATAATAGAAGAATACTATTATTACCGCTGCTAGTAATCATGCTTCTTAAATGAAAGTACATACTATTTTCAGAATCTAAAGGAGTTAAAAAAAGATATAAGCAAAATTACATCTCAATCTAAAATTCATAATTAGTTTAGGTGAATATCACAAATGATTTGGCATAAGACAGTATTTTCTAAGTTTCAAAAATGTAAAGTTTGAGGCCGGCTCGGTGGAGCAGAGGTTAAGTTTGCACGTTCCACTTCTCAGTGTCCTGGGGTTTGCAAGTTCGGATCCAGGGTGAGGACATGGCACCGCTTGGCACGCCATGCTGTGGTAGGCGTCCCACATATAAAGGAGAGGAAGATGGGCACGGATGTTAGCTCAGGGCCAGGCTTCCTCAGCAAAAAGAGGAGGACTGGCAGCAGTCAGCTCAGGGCTAATCTTCCTCAAAAAAAAAGAAAATGTAAAGCAACTTTTGGATTTCTAGGAATAGTACAGAAAGGAATAAATATAGGTCAATAATAAGTAAAATTACATGAATATTATAACATTTGGATAATTTCATAACACTCGTTTTTTTTTTCATTTTCAGTTTGTTTTCATTTGCAAATCCTGTCTTCTCAATCCGTAAGGTGCTCAGCTTTCATTATCCAAACATATGGCTGAGTACAACTGCTTTGATGATGGAGGCATGTGAAAAAGCCTTGATGCTGAAATGAGCTTGGTATGAATGGCATTTTGAGAAGAGCTAGTACACAATTCACTGAGCAGGAGGATGACTGGTAGAAGATTAAGCTTACAGGACCAGATGCTATAAGAATCCGTAAACTATGGTAAATTCCAGTTGCCATGAATGCTCGTTAGAAGGTTTAAGCAGCATAACATTCGATATAAATACTGTCACCTGGGAACTCTCTGGTGATGAATTGTTAGGAAGCAAAATTGGAAGTCGATAATTGGGCAGATTCAAGATACATTTTGAGCATAGGAAAAAAAATTCTGATGGATTGATTGTAGAGAGTAGTGAGGAAAGGGGAAGGTGGAAATGGCATTGGCTGGAAATAGAAACAGATTGTAGGCGAGTGGAAGCAGAGAAGTATAGTTCAGCTTAATTGACTCCTGAGACATCCAATGAGATTTCAGCAGTGGAATGTACAAGTCTAAGGTTTAGCGTCTATGTCCAAATCAGGAAATACAGCTGAGTAGTCAACATAGAAATGACACTTAAAGCAAAAAGGAAGATAGGAATCAGAGATATGTCTACCAAGGAATCTTCAGATTGTATCAGGAAAGCCAATATTAACTTTCGATTTTGGCATGTATATTCCAATTTCTTTCTGCTAAATCTTATGTCGCCTTTAGTGAGAAGTGGAGGAGGTGAGAAGAAAAAGTTTTACTTAGGCAAACACTTCTGTACACCTTTTACTTTACTATTTAATTAATGCACTTAATCATAGCTAAAATATTTATACAAATCAATTCAATAAAACAAAATTGTTCCTTATTGATTTTAGCAAATATTATTTACTACACATAAGAAAGTTGCTCCAGAGAAAATAAGAACTCTTATGAGAAGTATAATTTACATCTCAAGATTAGGTAATTATTTAGTATCATTTCCATTGATTTTTATTATAGGAGCGTTGTATAGTGTTTTTACCAACTAGTCAAGAAGTGAAATCAAGATTCAAAATAAATGAATAAGCAAAAGCATATATTTTAAAGATTTTCTCTCTACGTTTAGACTTCACAGCTGCTTTTCTCATAGGCTATTTTCTTCCACAGAAAACATCATATTTGAGAAAACATTTTATAATCTGAGTACAGAATTTATTAAATTTCTGGTTGGCTTCCAGCTGAAATGTATTTTTGAGGTTAATGCGGGAGAATTAATAAAATAAAATAAATAAAAGGAGATAATTTAATTTGAGGGAAAACATATTTCCCAGGTTTTCCAACATGAAACCACTTTTAAAGTAAAAAATACCTATGCTATCTACAAGGTAGTTGTATCTCTTCATGTCCCACAGCCTCAGCTCTCTGAAAGAAGAAAAATAAGTACTTTAAAGAATATATCTTGTGGCCAGCCGGGTGGCACAGCGGTTAAGTGTGCACCTTCCGCTTCTAGGTGGCCCGGGGTTCCCCGGTTCGGATCCCTGGTGAGGACATGGCACCGCTTGGCAAAAACCATGCTGTGGTAGGCGTCCCACGTATAAAGTAGAGGAAGATGGGCATGGATGTTAGCTCAGGGCCAGGCTTCCTCGGCACAAAGAGGAGGATTGGCAGTAGTTATCTGAGGGCTAATCTTCCTCAAGAAAAAAAAAAAAAAATGTAGTGTCTCCCATTTATAAGATGTTCAAAAGTATTTGTTGATTTAACCATGATTGCTACTTGGTAATAACTTGTCATACTAATTTGAACGACTACAAAATTATATTTTTTTGAATAAACTTTCACTTGGCATGCTTTTTCCAGTGATTTTAACATAAAGAAGATTTTATAACAGTCTTAATTGTGAAAGGAAATATACATGAAAAGTGACAAAAATTAGATCCAACAATTGAACTAGAGGACTTTCTAAGAGAAAAGACATTCTGCTTATTCATGTGATTCCAAATGCAAATTGGTAAATGTTAATAAAAATGTATTAAAATTCAAGTAACTGAGAGAGTATTTGTAACGTGTGTAGAAGAGTACCTAGCACCCAGAATAGCCACTGCAAAGAACACTTAAAGCTCAAGAACAAGAAAACCAATTAAAATGTGGGCAAAATACCTGAACAGGCATCTCACTGAAGAAGATATACAAATGGCAAATAAGCTTATGAAAAGATACTCAACACCATATGTCATTAGAGGATTCAAAATCAAAACGACAATGAGATACCACTACACACGTATTAGAATGGCCGGAGTCCTAAACATGGAAAACACCAAATACTGGCAAGGATAGGGAGCAACAGGAAGTCTCATTCACTGCTGGTGGAAATGAAAAATTGCGCTCCTTGTTATTTACCCAAATGAGTAGAAAACTTACATCTACACAAAAACTTGCACATTATGAAAGTTTATAGTAGCTTTATTCATAATTACCAAAACTGGGAAGCAACGAAGATGTCCTTCAATGGAGGAATGGATAAACAAACTGTGTACATCCATAAATTTGTATACTAATCAGCACTGACAAGAAACGAGCTATCAAGCCATGAAGGGAAATGGAGAACCTTAAATGTATATTGCTAAGTGAAAGAAGCCAATCTAAAAACGTTATTTACTATGTTAGTCCAACTATGCAATGCTCTGGAAAAGGCAAGCATGGAGACAGTAAAAAGATAAATGGTTGCCAGGGGCTCAAGGAGAGACAGGGATGGATGAATAGGTGGAACACAGGAGAGTTTTTAGAGCAGTGAAGTTATTCTGTTATGATACTGTGATGGTAAATATATGTCATTACACATTTTTCAAAGCCTAAAAAATGCTCAGCACAGAGTAGACAGTAATGCAAACTATGAGATTTAGTTAATAATAATGACGCAATATTGGCTCATCAGTTGTAACAAATGGACCACACCAATGCAAGATGTTAATAATGGGAGAAACTGGGAGGATGGGAAAGGGATATGTGGGAACTCTCTGTACTTTCCGCTCAATTTTTCTCTGAATCTAAAACTGCACTAAAAAATAAATCTATCAATTAAAAAACAAAATAAAACACAAAAAAATAAGAAATACGACATCTTAACTCTACATCTTTTAACTTTACAGCTCTGGGAAATTTACAAAACATCCTAAAGTAATTCCAGTCTCACAAATATTAAATGAGATAATGCACTTAAAATGCTAAATATATACCTGGCATACAATAACTGTCAATAAAGCATTGCCGTTTTTGTTGATGATTGTGCTCCTATGAGGGTTGTTATCTGAAAAACCACCATCAGAATCTAAATTCTATGACAACATAACTTAAATAACTTGAGAAAAATTGGAAAAGTAAAATATTAATTGGGCATTCCTAAATAGGTCAGGTAAGCTAATGACTGGAATTGATAGAGAAAAAGCAAAAGTCTAAAAAATGGAATAATTTTTTTAGCAAGCAAATAGATCCCATTGAATAAAGAAGTAATGAGGCATCAGTTGATGACCAAGACCATACTCCTGCTTCTCTCTAATTTGCTTTTGTTATCTCCAGAAGGAATGCTAACCAAGCTGTAAACAACAGGAAAAAACATTTAAAAACTAATCACACTCAAATATTGATGCAGACCTGGGGGAAACAAACAATACGTGAAAAGAATCCAAAATTTACAAGAGAGTTCAGTCTACAGATCAGAAATACAGAATAGTCTTGCTCAAGAACTTTCAGAATAGTAGTCAACGAGGCAACCCACAAAGCACAGTGGAAGTGCCAAAAGAATGGAGACAAATATTATTGCAATTTTCCAAAATGGGAAATGAGGGGATTCTAAAACTACACATCAGTTAGTCAATAAGCCTGACATGTGTCTCTGGCAAAATCCTAAAACAGACTATGTAGCAGATGGTTTGTGAGCATTTCACAATTATAGTGTTGATCACTAGGCACCAACATGAATTCACGTGGTGCAAATCATACCAGAGTAATTGCCTTTCCATTATCATTGGGGCAATTAGGCAGTGGACTAGGGGGATAGAGAAATCATAACATCTTAAATTTAATGAAGAATTTTGCAAAGATTTATATTAAAATTTTGCATGTGATTTTCTAAAATGGTGCTGGCATGAAAATGTTCTAACATGGAATTTTTCGTCATGGACTGACTCTAGCTAATTCTTGGTATACATTTGTTGCAATAGTTCTGAATAAGTGTTGTACATCAGAAACACTGTGGAGCGTTTTTTAAAAACATGTGCCTTAGACCCAGGCCCTGCCCCAGATATCCTGATGCAGTAAGTCTGGTTATACCTAGGCAATTGCAAATAGTAACTTTTAAAATAATATAATGCAATTAATTTTCAATTTAATCTAAGAAAGTTAATATTATTTATAATATTTGTTTTCAGTTTTGGGGCTGCACTATTTATGTTTCATAGGTGACTTTATTCTATCTTTATTCTATAACTATTCCACCTATAGTTCAAATCACAATAATGATATTCTTTTCAGTGTTTACATTAAACTTGATTTGCCAACATGAAATCTATTTTCAACACGGCATGCAGAGTAACCCTTTAAAAGATAAGTAACACGGTATTATGAGACCTCTGAAAACTCTTCCAGGACTTCACTTTTCATACGGAGTAAAAACTTTATCCACAAGCTTCAATATAACTGTGCTCTCCGTCACTTCTCAGATCTCACCTCCTAACGACTTTCTGTTTCATTCACTCCATTGTCGCCAGACTGGCCCTTTTTGTTGTTATTCACGCAAGCCAGGAATGCCACCATCTTGGTGCCTTTGCATCCGTAGTTCCTCTACCCCAGATAGCCACACGGATTGCTCCATTCCTTAATTGTTTGATTTATTGTGTGTCTCCTACGCAAGGGTTTTTGTCTATTTTGTTCAATGTTATATTCACAGATACTTAATAGTGTCCATATATTAAGTGGAACATGCATTAATGAGTGAATAGATAAATAAATAAAATGTTATCTCTGCCCCCATGTGTCTTAAAATATAATTACTATTTTTACTTGAAACTGAATCAGGATATTGATTATATAAGTTATTGATAATAGGGTTATATGAGACCACCATTCTATTTTATGTTGCCATCCTCATAAAAACATATTAATGATAAAAGTTAACATTAATAATACAAGTTCTTTCAAAGACTATATATCTTCATCGTTTGATTACTTTTTTAAAATTCCGACATTCTATATTTTCAAATTGGCACTGGGACTACTAGATTTCACATAAAAGGAATAAATTTGAACTCATATCTCACATCATATAAACATTTTAACTCAAATTGGATCACAGATTTAAATGTAGGGGCTAAAACTGTAAGAACTCTTAGAGGAAAACATGGAAGAAATCTTACAGACCTTGTGTTAATGAAAAGCATAAGCAAAAACGGAAATAAATCAATCAGACTCCATGAAAATTTTTTAAAATTGTACTTCAAAAGACACCATCAAGAAATGAAAAGATAACTCACAAAATGGGAGAAAATATTTGCAAACTATATCTGATAAGGACTTGTATCGAGCATATATTAAAAAACACACACATACAACTCAACAAGACAAAGAAAATAACCCAATACAAAAATCAGTAAAGGACTTGAGTAGGCATTTATCCAAAGATGGTGTAAAAATGCCAAACAAGCACATAAATGATGTTCAAAATCTTTAGTCATCATGGAAGTGCAAGTCAAAACCACAATGAGATAACACTTCACACCCACAAGGGTGAATAAAAAAGATAAATAATAACAAATGTAAGCAAGAACATAGAAAAAATGGAAAGCTTATACAGTGCTGACAGGACTGTAGAAAGGTCCAGCTGCTTTGGAAAACATTATGGCTGTTCTTCAAAATGCTAAACAGAGTTACTATATGACCAAGCAGTTTCACTTGTAGATGTATACCTCAGATTAATGAGGACATACTTAATAACTTGAACACACATATTTATAGCAGCATTAGTATTAATAAGAAAAGCTGAAACAACCCAAATACCTATTAACTGATGAATGGGTAAAAAAAATATTGCATATCCATATAATCGTCAATAAAGAAAGAGTAAAGTGCTAATATATGCTACTACACGAATGAACCTTGAAAACATCATGCTAAGTGAAAGAAACCAGTCACAAAAGTTGACACTCGAGGTTTCCTTTTGTGTTTCCAAAATAGGCAAATTCGTACAGACAGAGAGTAGATTAGCAGTTACTAGCTGTGTAGGGAACGGGGAAAGGAGAGTGATTGCTAATGTGTGTGAGATTTTTTTCAAGTGAAGAAAATCTAAAATTAGATAATGGTGGAGTTTGCACAACTTTGTGTATATACTTAAAAAACAAACCCAGAATTGTACACTTTAGGAGGATAGATTTTATGGTATATGAATTAAATCTCAATAAAGCTGTTAAAAATATCCAACATCTAACATTGTGATTAAGTATCTAATATTCTTGTTAGAAGATGGAAATGCTTAAAACTTCTTGAGAACCTTCCATTTCTTCTTACTTTGAGCAGAATTTCCTTGTAAACGTGATAATGAGAGGTCACTTTCTTTTCTTTTTCTGGCTAATGGAGTCCTGGTGGACGGATGTGTAGGTATGAAAGGTGGCTTCTACTTTCATTGTCCAGTTCGAGACATCTGAATCTTACCACACGGTTCTGGTGAATTCCACATGCATAAACCATACTTTGCTTTCTATGAAGCTTCATACTAAACATACTTAAATCAGTCTAGGGTGTGTGCTCAATCTTGGGGTTGAAAAGTTTGTAGGAGTGGCTAGACAGCTCTGATGTTCCTCAGAGAGTCGCGCACCTACTATATTTTTTGTAAAACCTATCATATTTTTTTCTGAGGTATTCCATACAAGGTAGACAAAACAGTTTGGACGGAAGGTAAGACTCAGAATGAAATAAGCACAACGCTTGAAGTAGTAGAAGTATGAAAAAGTAGAAGCTGTGATGTGGAGAATATAGTTGTGGGTAATACTGTATTTCGAAGACCCTAGATATAAAGAAAAGCATAGATGGAGGATCTGAATGATGGGCATAGTAAATTCTAGAATTGCTGATATATTGCTAAGATACTAGACAACCAGAGCTATATTACATCCTAGAGGCAGTACACAACGTCCCCTTCACCATGAGGCCTGCAGAGATGGCTCCTAGTCCCCCTATTTCCTCATGAATCCATAAATCAGATCCTATAATCTAAGATAATATAGCACATATTCTTTGCAAGCAGATGTATAAATAATATGTCTTCTTTTCATTTGTTACTTTTTCCTTTTGGCTATACATGAATATCAAAATTCTCTTCTCCATATACCAATCAAATCTACTCCTCTAAAGTACCTTAGAAAATACATTATTTACTTCCCATGTCACAAATGCCATACACATTGTTTGAAAATTTTCATATCCTTTGGATTTTTTTCTGAGCTTACTCAAATGCTAAGCTTTCATTTCAAATTTTACTACATATTTTTTAAACTTCTCTCATAGATAAATTCTTTCATTATTATTAAAATCTGTAGATAATCTAATAATATCTATTATATCTTAGAAATGTCATCTAAGACCATTTCTATTTTCAACTTATGGGTTTTTTTGGGATCAAAATTAATTTCTATTATGATGATACTATTTATATAACTACCATTATCTTTTCATATTTACCCTTAAAGCAGAAAAATTATTTCTTATTTCATTATTGTTTTTCTCCCACCAATGACACAATATTTGAAATATTATAGAGAATTAAAAAGATTTAATTCTTGCTGTATATTATAGTGTAAGTATCAGATAGCTTAGCTTGTATTTGTGTTTTCCCCCTTGGACTCTGTTGTTTTTTTTTTTGCAGACATACAGTAAATTATATGATTTATGTTCAACTTTTGGTCTTACATGATTTCTCACATTTTTTTTTTCTTTTCTTTTAGTGCCTAAGCTGTGAAATTCTTGCTTCAAATAAAACCTTACCTGGAAGACCCATATTTGAAATAAATTCATGCTTAGTTGTTCTGCCTTAAATTTCACCCACTCAGCCAGTGTTTTCCTTCCTTCCCACCGTAGTTCCTCAGCATTTTAGAATTCCTTGTGACACAAATTAAAAACAATAGTTTTATATTAACCTTCAAAGCTTTCATGCTTACTATATATCAGCAACTCTCAAACAGGATAACTTTTGCTTCCACCCTGAGGGCATTTGATAATGCCTGAGATAATTTTGATTGTCAAAACTGGGGTGAAGTGCTCTTCTGGCATCTAGGAAGTAAAAGTCAGAGATGCTGCTAGACATCCAGCAGTGCATAGGAGGGCCACAACAATAATTATCCACACTGATATGTCAAAAATGCCATTGTTGAGAATTCCTGTTATAGAAATTTATTATGAATGATCTTTATTCAGTCAACAATATTAACAAACTTATTAATGATTATGTTTCATATGACCATGTCCGGAATACAAAATTATAAACCAACATGAAAAATCATTTACATAAATTTGCATAAGCTACTATTTAGTTCTCAGTAATGATAAGCAAGTTCCTCTGTAACCCATGTTTCCCAGGAAACACCAAACTTGAGGTGAAAATTAAGTGGGTCAAATCTCAAATAAATAGTATTCACTTTCACTCTTAAACTGGCTCCTGTGACATTGTTTTAGAACGCAGCAAATAGCACCAACAATTACCAAGCTGTTTAGATTAAAGTCTTAGTTATCCAGCACCTATGCTTTCTTTCTCTCACCTGACACATCTCATCCAATAGGAAATTCTACTGTATGTGTGTGTTTGTGTGTTTATGAAATGGTTAGAAGTGATCAACTTTCATATGAAAACTATGTATTCCTATTTGTATATAAACTGACCACTTCTTCTCATTTTTAATCCTGTCCTTTCAGAGCAAGCCATCTGGACTACAGCAATAGCTTCCAAACCGGCAAACTAGCTTCTGTGCTGTTTCTTCCTCTCTTACCACACCTTGCGTCCATTCTCCCTGTAGGTCACTTTGGCATACATTGGTCAAAATTATACTTTTTAGATAGAAAATTATCATGTTTCTCCTTTCCAAAACCTCTTCAATATATTCCCATCATATATAACATAGAAAAGACAAGGGTAACACCTCACCAGAGAAGATATACAGAGGGCAAATAAACATACTCAACATTACATATCATTAGAGAACTACAAAGCAAAACAACAGTAAGATACCACTACTCTTCTATCACAATGGCCAAAATCCAAAACACCAAAAATGCTAAAATGCCAAATCCTGGTGAGGATGTGGAGCTACAGGAACTCCCATTCATTGCTGGTGGGAATACAAAATGGTACGGTCACTTTGGAAGACTGGTAGCTTTTTACAAACCTAAACATACTCTTACCATATGACCCAGCAGTTGTGCTCCTTGGTATTTACCCAAATGAGTTGAAATTTTGCTTACACATAAAGTCTTCACATGAACCTTTCTAGCAGCTTTATTCATAATTGCCAAGACTTGGAAGCAACCAAGATGTCCATCAGTAGGTGTGTGGATAAGCAAACTGTGGTACATCCAGACAATGAAATATTATTCAGCAGTAAAAAGAAATGAGTTATTATGCTATGAAAAGATGTGGAGGAACCTTAAGTACATATTACTAGATAAAAGAAGCCAATCTGAAAAGGCTACATTGTATTTGCCTGCCAGGGCCACTGTAATAAAATACCAGAGACTGGGCAGCTTAAACAGAAATTTGCTTCACATTTCTGGAAGCTGAAAGTCCAAGATCAGGGTGTGAGTAGGCCCAGTTTCTCCTGAGGCCTCTCTCCTTGGCTTGGAGAGGGCCACCTTCTTGCTGTTGTCCTCACTGGCCTTTCCTCTGTGCACACACATCCTTGGTGTCTCTTTCTCATCTTATAGGGATATCAGCCCTCTTGGACTATGCCCCCACCCTTATGACCCATTTAACCTTAATGACTTCCTTAAAGACCCTGTATCCAAAAACAGTAACAATGGGGCTAGGACTTCAACATATGGACTTTTCAAGGACACAATTCAGTCCATAACACCTATATTCTTCATGATTCAAGCTATATGACATTCTGGAAAAGGCAAAACTATGGAGACATTAAAAAGATCAGTGAACTATGTATTTTGAATAATAATGACATGTCAATGTAGGTTCATCAGTTGTAGCAAGTGTACCCCTCTGATTCTGGATGTTGATAGCGTGGGAGGCTGTGGTGTGTGGGGCAGAGAATATATGGGTCCTCTCTGTACTTTCTGCCCAATTTTGCTGTGAACCTAAAACTTCTCTAAAATGTGAAGTCTGTTAAAAATAAAAGACAAGTGTACTGCACTGGTTTCCTAGGGCTACTGTAACAAAGTAGCACAAACTGGGTAACTTAAAGCAACAGAAATGTATTGTCTCAGTGGTCTGCAGGGTAGACGTCCTAAATCAAGGTGTTGGCAGGGCCACGCATTTCTCCTCTGAAACCTGTAGGTGAATCCCTCCTTGCTTCTTTCCAGCTTTGGATTGTTTGCCGGCAGTCTTCGGTGTTCCTCGGTTTACAGTTGCATCACTCCAATCTCTGCCTTCATCATCACTTGGCATCCACCTACGTGTCTCTGTGTCTTCACACAGGTGTCTTCTCATAAGAGCACCAGTCACCTAATGGGTTAGGGGCCCCCTACTCCAGTTTGACCTCATCTTAACCAATTATACCTGCCATCACCCTACTTCCAAATAAAGTTCCACATTCTGTGGAACTGGGGGTGAGGTAGGGCTTCAAAATATCTGTATTTGCGGGGTGCACCATTGGACCCATAGCAGTTACCATGACTACATGGTTTACCATCTGGCCTCCTATTCCCCCTGAATTCAGTTTCTGCCCTTCTGCTCCTCATTCACTGTGTTATGGCCACATAGGCCTTATTCCTGGTCTGCCAACCTGCCAAAGATGTTTTCACATCGGGGCCTGTGTAGTTGAGATTTCTTTTGCTCGGAAAACCCTTCCCCGGAGACAGTTCTATGCCTTATTTCTTCACTTCACTTCCAACTCAGCTCAGACGTGATCTGAGAAAGCCTTCTCTGGCCACACAGGCTGCCAGCCACACTGTCCCTCCTCTTCTTCTCATTTGAATACTTCTTGTCATTTGATGTTTGTTTTTATCTACTATATACTCCCACTCAAGAATTCAGGAGAATATGTCTTTCCAGCCACTGGAAAGGTTTAGCACACTGGTACGTACTCAATGGATAAACACAGGATGTGTGAATGATAGAAGTCTGGCATGGTACCCTTAGGTCAATCAGCATCCTGATCATTGTAATCTCAGCCCAGGAGACTACAGGATAACCTAAATAGTCTCATACTCCTTCCAAGTGTGCAGTTTCATGCCATTCTCTACATCTTCCTTAAGTGCTGAGTGGGTTTCTCTCTCTCATTATACTGAAGTTCTTTCTTTCTCACGGATTGGCTCCAAAAGTTAGAGATTAAAGAGAAAAACCTTGTATCGTCAATATTATCTTTAAAAATTCCTCACTCCCCCCAATCCCAAAGTATAGTTTCAGTCATGATTTCAGAGTATAACACCTTGGGTAGAAAACTGTGTATATAGATACTCTAATTCATGACACATAATCGAAAGTATATGTTCAAAATATGATTTTTCAGCATCTGCAATCAGATAAATAAAAGAGAGAGAGAGAGATTTTGTAGAGTTGAAATTGTGTAAGTTAAATGTGAAGATTATATGACAATTTCTGCTCCTGAGAAGGCTTCCTGGCCTAAGCCCCTGAAGGAACCACCCACCTATCATAGTGGGGTATGTTTACGGTACTTCCCTGGGCAGGGCCTACTTATCCTTCTCCACAATGGCGCCCTATGCTGAAGGGAGAGCAAGGCACTTCTCCCTCCAAGGTTAACCTTATTTTACGAGACTACAAATAAATGTGTGCTCTCAGTTGATCACAATAGCCCTAGTCGAATAGCTGGTTCAGTTGACTAGCCCTTTCATTTAACTGGCCTGTGGAGCATAGCATTTCCCATGGTGTACTCCGAGTCCTTTTGAAAGCCAGCTGGGGCAGCACCCACAATGTTACACTCAGGTTATCCTTGCTGATAACCAGCTGATGTCACTGAACAGAGTTGTAGGGGGCATATTGCCCCGCCCCTCAGGATATTTCCTTGAATACACTGGCTCATAAGGTAAAGGAAAACCTTCCTCACTCCCTTCCTTGTTGTATAGTGACAGCTGTGGAGTCTGTGCACGAAATTGCTTCCTATATCTCTCTTATTAGACTCACGGGATTATGTTCACATTGTTCAGACTTGTATAACTTCTTTCAGTAACTACGTTCTCCTGAACAAACTCTGCACCGCTTTACGTAAAAGGAGACGTCTACTATCCAGTTCCCATTTCTTACCACAGTTCTAAATCACTTTCTCAGTCCTTCATGTACTTCGTTTGTCCTCGATTCTGATCCTCCAAGACATATGACTTAATTGTGCTTCATGGCTCATCCTTTGAAATTGACCCTCTCCCACTCCTCTTGATTTGACCTTGGCCCCCTTCAGCAATGAACCTGGATAACTTCCTAGCTATATACCTTCCAGCTGCCTTGTGCAAATACCCGTGTTTTTTTTGCGATTCTGAGGCCATCTCTCCCCAGCAGTCTCATGCGCAGTTTGAATTACCCCTGGCTTCAGGAGTTAGACCTGGGTAGATCTCACAGGTATTGGGATTCACGTATTGTTTATACAAAATAGACCTTCCCTCCCCTTCCTTGTGTGTAACCACACATCCAGACACACATCCCAGGCCACTTGCTACTCATAAGTATTCTTGTTGCCCTGTACAAACAAGACATTACCATCTATAGGCTGTGTGCAGCTACTTGTTTTCTCAATAGTGAAGGGGTTTAGCTCATCTGTCCATATGGTCACAACATCCTCCTGTGACTAGGGACAGACATTTGTAAAGCAGCTGCGCAGATTTAAGGGCTCCCGCTCTGAAAGAGAACACACTGCACAATCTGGAAACAAATCCCATGACTATATCTGTTTTAGGAGAATTCTCTAATGAACAGAAATAAATATGCCAAAATAAGCCAACTGTACCTAAAGCTATGCTACTTTTCTTTATACATGCTTTTGAATTTCATGAAAATGGCTCAGGTATGAGGATTTCCTATGTAAATATTTTAAGTCCTCAGAGAAGAAAATAATAATGATTTCAGTGACAATCCCCACAGAACCAAAGTGATGAGATTAGGAAGAAATTGAACTTGATCTGTTTGTTATTAATCCTCAGTGTATAAGGAATGTCAAAGAAAATTCACATTGTAGCATTCTATGTGTGATAAATTATTTTTCTCTAAAAAGAGCTCTCAAAAAAGAAAGGTTTTTGTTTATGAGGAAAAATAGCCATAGGTACTACCAAACAACGGCACAAAAATTATGCTTTTTAAAAATGAAGTCTCTTAAATTGGGGCTTATCCTAGTGTTTACCGGGAGCTAATAAAATACATACGTATGTCTTTGGAAAGTTAGAAACCCTAAAGCTAACACTGGACCAGCCAGAGATATTTTCTAACTCAATGACTATCTTCCGTGTTTCAATTTGGTAGAAAATGGGTTCAATTAGGTCCTTCTTCAGTCTCTTTCATACATATACAGTCAGGAGTCAGCAGAGACCAGAGAAGCTTCTCAGTAAATTTTTATAGAATCAACACATAATTAATAATAACTTTAATTCACTCAGCATCTCCCTTATGCAAATCCTCTGCTTACAGGCTTTATACTTTTAGTCACCTATTGACTTTTTGAGTGTACAGTCCAATGAATTTTGGCCAGTGTCTAACATCCACCTGAATCAAGGCATAGAATATTTCCATCTGTCTCCCAGATTTTCTTTTTTCTTTGGCAGCAAATCCCTTCCCCTTCCCAATTGATGTCTTCAAACATCCACTTACATACTTTCTATCACTATATAGTTGTCTTTTTAGAGTTCAATATACACAGAATTGTGAGTCGGCTTTTGTATGTCTGGCTTTGATCAGCATTAACGTTTAAAAAATTAATCCATGTTGGTGCACCTATTAGTAATCTGTTCATTTTTGTTGTTGTTACAAGGTTTGAATATACCAACATTTATTTAACCATTCACCTATTTTTGAGCATTTAGGTTGTTTTCAGTCTGGGAATATTGTGAGTAAAGCTGATAAAATTTCTTGTACAAGTGGTTAGACGGACACATGTGTGCATTTTACTTGGGTAAATATCTAGGAGTGGGCATGCTAGGTTGCATGGTAGGCATATGATTAGTTTGATGAGAGGTACTGGTTTACATTCTCACCACAGTATGAGAGTTCTAGCTGCTCCAAATCCTATTCAACACTTGTCATCTTTTTAATTGTATTCGTTATAATGTGTGTTGTGGTATCTGATTCTAATTTTAATTTGCGTTTTTCTTAATAACTGATGAAAGTAAATATCTTTTCATGTGCTTATTAGCCATGTGTATATTTTACTATGTTGAAGGGTCTGTACAACTATTTTGCCTATTTTTCTTTGGTCATTTGTTTTCCTATTATAATTTGTAAGGATTCTCTGTATATCATGACATAAATCCTGTATCAGATACATGTACCGGAAATACTGCCTTCTAGTCTTTGTCATCTTCCTTCCTTCCTTCCTTCCTACCTTCCTTCCTTCCTTCCCTCCTTTCTTTCTTCCTTTTTTCTTTTTCTCTCTCTCTTCCTTCCTTCCTTCCTTCCTTTCTCTCTTTCTCTTTCTTTCCCTTTCTTTCTCTCTTTCTTTCACTGTGTCTCAAAGAGCAGACACTTTTAATTTTGATAAAGTATAATTTACCAGTTTTTCTTTTGAGTTAATCATTTGATTATTAAGACATTGTTTTACAGTACATTTTGAAATCACATAGTCTAAATCTTCAAACTTTGTTTTTTTATCAAAATTTTTTGGCTCTCCTCCTAGGTAATTTGAATTTTTTCATATGAACTTCAGAATCAGTGTGTCTCTCTCTACAAACAGCCTTTTGGGATTTTGATTACATTTTCTTTTAACTCCAACGTATTTATAATAACCCTTTAAAGGTTTTTGTCTACTAATTTTCTCATCTCTGTCATTTATGGATGTATTTTTATTGTATTGGTCAATTTTCCCTGATTATCTGCCTGTCTATTACATGTTACTATATGTTGTACATGTAGATGTTAGATTTTTCAGTGTCCAATTTTTTTTTAAATTATTCTTTAAAGAGTGTTGAGTTTTGTTCTGACAGTTGGCTAATTTAATTATAGTTCAGCTTGATCCTTTCAAGATTGGTTTCTGAGCTTTCTTATTGCAGGTGTAGAGTAACATTTATTCTCCAGGTGGGCCTGTCTGGAGTCTCTATTGAATGTCTCAGATGTTCAATGAGGTCACTCACTCTTGTTACATAGTTTATGTAGCCTAGCAGATTACGCCACCCCAAAATATGCCTCTTGGGTATAAGAAACAGGAGAAGCTCTGAATACAGAGTAGAAGGTCCCGTTTTGTAAGGGACATTTCCATTAGAGAGGGTGCCTGTACCTGGAAGAGAGCTAGTACCAGAGATCACGTTTTCACCTGAGGCGCTTATCTGCAGGGCAGGACAATAATTGTTTATCAAACATTTCCTCCTCTCACCTTCTCGGTAATTGCCTTCCCACCTTCGAAGCTCCAGGTCCCTATCCCTTTCCTTAACTGAGGACGGCATAGAAACCTCAATCCTCAGGCAGCTTTTTGAGTCCCAGACCTTTGTGGGGCTTCTGTACATATATGTCCATAATTTTTTCCCTCCTATTTATCTGTCTTTATTACAGTGAAGTCTCAGCCAAAACCTGAAAGGGTAGAGGGAAAATTATTTTTCCTTGTCTACACTTAGTATATGGTCAAAGACTTAAAGTGACCCTTATGCAAATTTCTGGAATTTTTCTCTGGGTCTCTTTCTCCATTCTGTCCTGCAAATTCCATCTTCCTCCACATCTCTGAAGTCTGATATTTACCTTCTCTGATATCTACCAATGAGGCTCTGATGTTCTGTTGTATTCTGCTCTGTCTCAGCTGGAGTGGCAGTATATCTCCAGACAAGTGAACGAGCAGCTTGGGTAGTTGCAGGCTTCATCTAGTTTGCTCTTCTTTTCACTGTGATCTCTCAGAGACCATCACTGACCATTAGCCACTAAGCCGTGAATTCCTAGGTAGAGACTTCATGAGTCCAAGCAAGGAACAGGCTTCCAGGGAAATAACGATAACAAAGAAAGAACAACTACAAGGGAACTCCAATTTTTGAGACATCTGAGTTCAGTGACCCCACTGAACGTCCAGGACATTCAACAGAGACTCCAGAAAGGCCGTATCTTGAGACCAAGGCTAAACTACTCCCAGAATAAAGATGATCCATATCCAAATCAAAGAAGCTCAGAAACGAATCCTCTTATACTGTTACTGTACTGGAGGAGCCAGCCCAGTGGAGTAGTGGTTAAGTTCACGCGCTTTGCTTTAGCAGCCCAGGGTTCACAGGTTCAGATCCCGGGCATGGACTTGTGTAATGCTCATCAAGCCATGCTGTGGCAGCATCCCACATACAAAAAATAGAGGAGGATTGGCTACAGATGTCAGCTTGGCATCAATCTTCCTCATCAGACAAACAAATAAACAAACAAACAACAGGAAACTGGAAGCCAAAGATTTTAGGCCCTATGGTAAATGAGGATAAATACTTTGTTTCCTGTTTTGGGAATCCACTATCTATGAAATTATCACATCAAACTATTTTAAATGTGTTTCTAATCTTGAAATTCTTTTAAAAAACTCCTTCCTTCTGCCAGTCTGTAGCTGAAATATTTCCTCTTCCCCTCCATGTTGAGAATGCATCTACTTGTCATTCTCCTCCTATTAACTTAATTTTCTTTTGATGAACGTGGGTTTCCTTCTAAAATCTTGTTTATGCTAATTTTCATTTCTGAGTTGATTCTTCTCTTTTTTTATTTTTGAGTCTTTTTAGTCATTTAATTTTAGTCTTAATTTCTTAGCTATAAATTATTTAAAAACATCATGTTTTAGTTTATCATTTTAAATAACACTTATTTTAAACTTTTGAATTTTTATATACCTCTACTTACTTTAACTCTACTTCTATTAAAATTAAAAAAAAAACTTCTTTAGGTAGTTGGTTTAATTAACATTAACTACCATAATGGTTTTAGAAATTCTTCATCTATTTCAAGTTCTTGTCCCTAATTTATTTGCATTTTTAGCTAATGTGCTTCTAAGTACTTATATTTTCATATTAATTATCTATGTATTTTTTTAGTATTAGCCTTATGTTATATTCAATAAGTTTAGTATTATTAAAAATAATTCTGATAGAGAATATAGTGGATAAAAGATCCAGCAAAAATAATATCTGGGATAATTTCAAATCCTTTGTCCATTACTTAAAAGATTTAGTCCCCCAAATCCTTACCTCAACTTACAAAGGAGAGCTATAAAATAATGATTCTTTATTCAGTTCAAAAAATTACTGAGACTGAGAAAAGCGCTGAAGTAGGCCTTCTTTAAACATTTCTGCAGCCTCCCAAGGGTGAACAAGACACTTTTATTAGGAGATTTAGTTCCTTCAAGAGTAATCTGACAGTCATTCCAGAAAACAAAGCATTTGGAAATAACCCACTGCTAACCTATGTCTTCTTGTCTGGAGGGTTCAGGTGCACTTCTGAACACTAGAGTCAGAGAGCCCTCTTGGAATGTGGTTCAGCTCAAAAGAACTTACTGAATAAAGAATGAGACAAAATCCATCCTTCTGCTAATCTAGCCTTACGTCGGTGCTCCATCATCTCATCGCCAAACCTGAGGAATTCTGCTGCCTCCCGAAGTGAATGCAGGTTATCCTGATGATGGTATATGCATCTATCCTATGATGCCCACTGATCCGGTCAGGGTCAAATTTCTGGAAAGAGTTGAAAGTGGAGAAGCTCATTTCTTTATACCACTAAAAGCCTCCAGATTTAAGAGGTACTATTACCAGTGACCTACTTATTAGCTCAACGATCCAGCACCTTCTCTGGAGCCCAGTAATGATTTGAGGAAAACTGTAAGCCATATTTCTGCTCAACTCCAGTCTGAAATTAGAGATCTGAGAAACGAACAATATGCATATAAATGGAACCCAAGTCTTGGAGGACATCAAAAAGGGAATTTTCAAGTTAATTCTTGTACAACCTACCTGTTTAAATTAGCACATAATCATTTCAGCATTTCTAAATAAAACTGCTTCCAAAAAAAAAAAGTATAATCGAGGTTTAGGGCGCAAAGATTTTTGCAGTTCTCCAAAATTAGATGGTCTGTTGGTTTCTCCTCTGGTATTTATTGGCAGGAAAATGAAAGAGATCTCTGGTATCTCTTCTCTTCTTGTAAGGACACCAGTCTCATTGAATTAGGGTTCCACCTTTATGACCTCATTTAACCTTAATTATCACCCCCGAGGCCCTATCTTCAAATACACATTAGGGGTTAGAGTTTCACATCTGAGCTTTGAGGGGACACAATTCAATCCATGCACACAGTATATACACAAGGAGAACCACAATGTGGATAATGTTGTATTGCTTAACTTGGCTGGTGGACATATGACAGTTTATTTTATTATTCCTAAATTTAAAATTCCATAGTTCTTATCCTATTATGTCATCTATTGTAAGATCTATCCTTAATTCAAATATGTTAAAATCGAAAAAATATGCATCTTATTATTAATGAGATATCGTAGATCCTTTCGTACTAATCACATATTTTACTATTCAAATTGTGAAACAATCTTTCTATCAAATTGATTCAGTATCATTAATATATATTTTCTATGAATTTATTTTAATTAAAAATAAGTGATATGTCTTCCTATTGTTCAAAACAATAGAGTATATTTTTCCTCAAAGTCTAATTTTGTTCTCCTCTTATACATCAACCTGAACACAATAAAAAATTATCTTAGTATAGTTTCACATTTAATATTCTATTGTTCTGTGTTCCCTATACTGTACTTTTTCACAAAAAATAATTTTAACATATCTTAGATATCTAAGCTCATATGTGAATTTACTTTTTTCTACTTTAAATTGGAGATGTGATGTTTCCATTTCTCTTGGTGGTTCCCACCTCACTACCCACAGTTTCTAAATTCTACAAGGAAGCGGAATGAGGGCCTTTCAGTTGTTGTAATTGGCAGTTGTATCTCTTGCCTGTGTCAGGGTCTCTTATGGACTGCAAAAAGCATTATGCTTATTTTGTTAATTAACTTTAATCCCTATATGATCAGTGAAAAATATATCTATTGGCAATCTACTGAAATGTAAGAAATGTAAATGTCTGCCTCTCTGTTAAAATTATTTCAGCAGGAAAGCTTGTCAAATTTCCAAGCAAACACACCATTATCTAGCATTCATGCATTATGGATGTTTTTCTTTTTTTTTTTTTTTCAGTTTTACAGCTCACGCATTTCATTATCCATTATCCAACAAGCGAGCATACCCCCTCTACAAGTTCCATATAGTGTGCCCATGTGAGAGCACATAGTTGAATTAAAAGTGCGTTGACAGAGCCAGGTTTGTGGTTAGGTATTTTACAATTAATTTAGTGTAACAATGCTGATTTAAGTCTATATTAATATTCCTTTTCAAACATACTGAAAATGTAATTGCAGTGTACACAGAACAAATAATAGGAATGGCTTACCCAATTCATTACTCTACAAAATAATTAGTGTGATGGCCAATTAAAGGATGCTTTTAAATGTAGTTATTACATTGTTTATCATGCAGAACTAACTCAAGGAAGGTTAAAGGTGTTATTAAAAACATTAATTTAATTCCTTCTATAAATGACATAAAATTATCATAAAACATAATATACGGTCATAGAAGATCACTTTAATGAAGTCTGGGAATAATTAGGAGGGTTACCATGATAATTTGCCACTAATAAAGTAAGAAGTCTAATAGCACATTTTCTTTCTTATTTTCACAGTAATAAGTGATATGTTTGATAAAATTGGCTCTCTATAGTATATTTTATATATGTGTGTACATTATTTTGGCAGTAGTAACATTTTTGTTTGCTAAAGATGGCTGCTTTTATTCCAAATGTTGGAATAAAATTTCAATTTTATTCCAAAAATGTTGATCAGCTCTAATATTAATGCTGACTGCTTTTTGTTGTCTTTCCATAGAAAGAGGAGTTAAAAACAGCACAGGCGAGGGGAGGAGATCGACAGTCAGAACGAATTGGGGGAAAGACAAACACTCTTTGTTTCTGCTTTCCCCAGAGCTACGTTTCAACTCAATTTACAATCTTTTCCTGGCATCATAGAAAGAAAAATCTGTCTTTCCGTGCTTCTTTCAGTGTTCATCAGACCTTTTTTTTTTTTTTTTTAAGATATTCATTGGTATTTTGTAGGAAAAAAACTTACAGTTAATTTTGCTGTTATCGTTAATTGTTTGCTATCCTAAACAAATAGAATTCAATCTCTACCAGCAAAACTCCTGAGAATTTTTAAATAAGTGCTAATAATCTTTATGGATTTCTAAGATTGGGGAATAAATTTTATTATTTCGCTTAAACCATTCTGTTTTGAAAGAATGAAGCACCTATTAGCATTTCTGAGAATACTGTACATCATCAAAGAACTACAAAATTTAGTTAATTTTGATAGGAAACAATGCTGGTTCTCAAATACCTGACAATTACCACCCTCATGCAGGCTCTACCATATACAGTTTAAATATCTCGGAACGTCATTCACAAAATATCCAGTCAGTAAACAGCAGCAGAAGTATAAGAGGCCCATGGATTTAGTGATAAAATATGTATTTGAATTATATCTTTATCTTCTCAGTCTTGAGAACTAGAAATTTTGCAAAAATGTATGTAAGAATTTCCTATTATTTCATCTTTAATTTTTCAGAAAATCTACAAATCTATTGACTCAGCAAAACAAGATGAATGCTGGAAGGGCGCTTATTTTGTATTTTGATGTGAAGAGCCAACTAGTACTGTAGTCTTTGAAGTCATACTTATTAACCAACTAAGAAGTGCTGAATCGTGAGTGATTATGATCAGCAATTGCTGGAACAAAATTAGAATTAATAACCGGTAAAGGAGGACGCTATCTTTAACATGTGGGAGAGAAATATTGGAAAAAATCTATCACTCTGATTCCAAGTGCCAGTTTATTAAGACATTCAAATCTGGATGGAGGTGATGCTTATCACAAAATGCTAAGAAAGAGAGGAGATAACCATTCTCTGTTGAAACTCCAAAAACATAGTGTATGGAAGCTTACCCTCTCTTCTTCCTTTATACTTGCCTTTACTGTTATTATAAAATGTGGATTGGTTTAGCGATCATGGATGAAAATGGGGTAATGGTAGTTGTTTTAATTTTGATATGCACTGATACTGTTCAACCTTTAAAGGCTTGCTTCATCTTGGAGACCTTACTTTGCCTCCAGTTGCTGATTTATAGCATGACATCAATAACATCTAATATTCCATAAAGCAAACTGCTGTTAGTCCTTACCACTTTGAACAATTGACTCTCGGGAGACCGGAAGTAATGTGGGTAAGAAGAGCCATTTTCAGTTCCCCATAGCTAATAACAACGTTTCTTAAAACAACAATTTATTATTGGTTATTAACAGATGAGTAATAATTATCAATAATTAACATTTTATCTTATTTCTTATCTGCTAATAACTTCAAAATATTATCTTGTGATTCTGTTTTGCAAACTTGAACAATAACATATGTATCTTTGCCCCAGCAAAATTATAAAAAGTGGATCTCATACGAGATTTACAGTCTGAGTTTTCATCTCCTACATCCTTGCCTCTCCTTAATCTGTATTTCTTTACTAGTACCACTGCAGTGACATCAAAGCATCTCTGACCTTTTGTAGCACACCCTGACCTTTACCTATAATATTTTATTTTTATTCATTTACAACTCACTTCAAACTCTATGAATCAGTCCCAAATTTATGTTATTTGTGGGAAAGATATCACAGAAATTTAAGTAGTGAAAAATATGCCTACTTTCTTTGAAAACTCTTGTTTTAGTGTAATGCCATTTTGGAGTTAATTAGGGTAAATTATTTTATATTTATCACTACCGTTATTGTGACAGTGCTTTTAGATATGATTGATAGTTTAAAATGTGAGCATCTATTAGCAGGATTTTCATTATTGTGGAATCTCTCATTAATCAATAAGCACTTATAGAGTAAGTATTATTCAGGAAATTGTTCTAAACACTTCGTAGAATTTAAAATATATTCAGAGGGTCCCTGCCCTTAACAGGGCTCACAGTGCATGCATTTCTCAGGGTAGTATTTGTTCCAATATATTTATTCTGCAACTAATTTCTCCCTAAATGGATTGTCCCTAAAAATTTTACTTCTAAAGACATTAACAACAGCTTCGATTTTATCACTATAGATAGGGTTTCATTCTCCTGTGAAAGATTCCTACCCTTTTCTAGTATTCAGACAGTGACATGAGTAGCCATTCTTTGCCTGCTAGCAGATTACTTGGGACAAAAAATACTTATGAATGCGAGCTTGAAGGAAAAGATGATATTAAATTCAAATTCCATTGCTAACATCAACCACTATTCTAGGATGATGGCAAATAAAAGTAAATTGATTCTACTTAACAGAAGATACAAGTATGCTTTTTAGGAAATAAAATATTTTTTGGTCATGATATTTGCATTCCTCTGCATGTTTTTTCAAACTCAGTTGTATTGTTTTTCCCATGGTGAGAAGTGTGAGAGTTGGAGTGGATTTTTTTTTTTTTTTTTTTTTAATTTAAGGGGCCGGCTGCTGGTATAGCGGTTAAGTTTGAGTGCTCTGCTTGGGCGGCCCCGGGTTTGCTATTTCAGATCCAAGGTGTGGACCTAGGCACCACTTATCAAGCCATGTTGTGGCAGGCATCCCACATATAAAACAGAGGAAGATGGGTGCAGATGTTAGCTCAGGGCCAGTCTTCCTTAGAAAAAGGAGAAGGATTGGCAGAAGATTAGCTCAGGGCTAATCTTCTTCTTCGAAAAAGAAATTTAAAAAACAAACTAATATTTGTGTGCATTTTGACTTATCTTTAGATAAACACTTAGTGCCCAAAAAAAGCAGATTTACGTTTTCAAAGTCAGCATACTCCTATCACCTCATTTGAGAATCCTAGAATACCCTCTAGTCATTAGATGATACTTTATACTTCTAATAAAAGGAACATACCTGAACACCAAAAACAACCACATTCAGGATAGGCCACCAAATTTCCTATTAACATAATTTAAAATTTTCCTATAGTGCAATATATATATTTGAAAGACTAGATAGTTCTAAAAATAGCCGGAAGAATCCCATTTATGAGAGGACACCAGTTTAAGAAATAGAGCTTGGGGCCGGTCCGGTGATGCAGCAGTTAAGTGTGCACATTCCGCTTTTCCGCGGCCCGGGGTTCGCTGGTTTGGATCCGGGGTGTGGACATGGCACCGCTTGGCGAAAGCCATGCTGTGGTAGGCGTCCCACATACAAAGTAGAGGAAGATGGGCACAGATGTTAGCTCAGGGCCAGGCTTCCTCATCAAAAAGGAGGAGGACTGGCAGTAGTTAGCTCAGGGCTAATCTTCCTCAAAAAAAACAAAAAAAAAAAGAAAGAAAGAAAAAGAAATAGAGCTTAACCACTGTTTTGCTTTTAATGCACACTGTTTACCTGGCACCATCCTCACCCTCCCTCATCACTCCAAGAAAATTATAAAGGTAAGTTAGTGTATTTTCCTTAATTTTCTTTAAAATAAATTAAACAATGTACGGTTCGATTTTGCCAGCTTTGCAATAGTTTGAGTAAACTCCTTAAGTAGCATTCATACTACATGTATTTGTCTGTGACTTCATTATTTTCCTTTTTGCAGATTATTTTTATAATTTTCATTCAAGTAGATTCTTCATCTGACCTTTGTTCATTTTCACCTCTTCACTGTATTTTATTGCATGAATATACAGCAATTACTTTATCTGCTCACTGTTCATGGATTCCTGTGCTGTTTCCAGTCATTGCTGTTATTGAACAAGCTTGCTCAGATGCACCTGTGCAAATGTTTCTGTGGCATACACACTGGAGTCCAGACTCTGTTATACGTATATTTAACATTATTTAGTCATAACACCAAGTTAACTCAACTTCTCAAAAGTTGGACACTGAAATTAGAAGAGTTTTGTTTTTTCTTTTTTTTTAAAGATTTTATTTTTTCCTTTTTCTCCCCAAAGCCCCCCGGTACATAGTTGTGTATTCTTCGTTGTGGGTTCTTCTAGTTGTGGCATGTGGGACGCTGCCTCAGCGTGGTCTGATGAGCAGTGCCATGTCCGCGCCCAGGATTCGAACTAACGAAACACTGGGCCGCCTGCAGCGGAGCGCGCGAACTTAACCACTCGGCCACGGGGCCAGCCCCTGAAATTAGAAGAGTTTTGTGTCAGGCAAGCACAGGGAAACTGGCTTTCCTGGCAAGTATGGTGGCAGAGGAATTTACATACTCTGAAGCAGTGGTGCCATTTCTTATGTGCAATTTCTATCATCATTGCTGCTGGTAGGCAGGCAGCACCAAAACCAGGTTTCTACTAGGAAAGCCTTGTAGCATATGGGAGTCTTTCTACAGGCTTTATTGTTCCTGACTATTTAGAATCCAAGTCACATTTCTATTGAGTATATCACCAGGAACAAAACTGCTGTGTCATAGAATATATGTGGTTTCAATTTTAGTAGCTACTGCCTAAGTGTTCTTTCCAAAGCAGTGTACCAATTTACATTCCTAGCAACTGTTTATTCCTAGCAACTGTTCCAAAACTTTGGTAACACTGGGAATTTTCAGATGTTTATATCTTGCCAGTCTGATGGATGTGAAATGGTACCTTATCATTATCATGGTTTTAGTTTGCATTTCCTGATTACTAATGAAACTGACCCTGTGAAATGAGTATTCTTGTCTCGGTGCCCACTTTTCTCTTGAGCTCTTTGTTTATTATAAGTTCTTATGAATTACAGTTAAAATATCTTATCCTAATGTGTGGCTTATCTGTCTACTCCCTTTATAATATTTTTAAAAATTAAGAATATCATAAGTTGTCAAATGTATCAAATTTGTTTCTTTACATTTACATTTTTGGATCTCATTTTAAGAAATGTTTACTATCCAAGATCTGAAGATAGACTTCTCTATTCCAAAATGTTTAAAACTTTGCCTTACACAGTTATGTCCTTGATCCATATGTAACTGACTTTCCCCTCTTTGTGTATGGTGTGCTAATAATCTTTAAAAGATCTAAGAAGAGATCTAAAGGAATTTGGAGTTTATTGCAATAAGGGCCAAGGGGACATTATTAAGAAAGTATTTTAAGAGCTATTAGCTTGATGCTACAAAGCCTAGGAGGGTGGGAGAATGGAAACTTATTTCCTATACCTCCATATGGTTAAACAATCTTCTCACCACCCTTTACTGAATTTTCTGTCTTCTCTCCACGGATTAGCGATGCCAGTTCTAGCAGGTGTCAGACTGGATGCATTTGTGGCTCCCTTTCTGGGCTCTCGATTCAGTTTGCTGCTATAATTTTCAATCCGGGTGCTAATACCAAACAGTGGTAAAACAGAAAGCCTTTATTTCTCTAGAACCCCTTCTCCTTGGGAGGAACTGAATTCCAGTTTCCAATGTCTTCCAACAAATTCCAATGTTGGTCATGAGATTCTTTTGAAAGCCTGCCACTGTTTTTGGAAAAGGCAAACGTTTTGAGTGGGAAGAATCTCTCTCACGCTAGGCTCTGCTATGATCTGAATGTGTGTGTCCCCTCCAAATTTATGTATTGAAATCCTAACCAACGAAGATGTGGTATTAGGAGGTAGGGCCTTGGTGAAGTGATTAGGTCATGAGGGTTCCACCTTCATAAATGGGATTATCACTTTTATAAAAGAGGCTCCAGAGAGATACCTAGCTCCTTCCACCATGGGAGCACACAGGGAGGGGTTGGCAGTCTACAACCTGCAATAGGGTCTTGACCAAAACTCTATCATACTGGCACCCTGATACCAGACATCCAGCCTCCTGAACTTTGAGGAATAAGTTTCTGTTTTGTATAAGCCACTCGATCTTTGGCATTTTGTTATGGCAACATGAACAGACTAAGACAGGCTCACTTCTCTTGGATTTTTGTCCCTCCATGGTCTTGTCCTCTGAAATATTTGTTGCTTGGTTAGTTCTCCAAAACCTCAAGCCAATTATTCATCATTTGGTCCTCTTCACCTTTTGTATTTGTTCTCCTTGAGAGAAATGGTCCAAAACAAATTAGTTCTCTGTTACCATAGAAAGAAACAACCTGCCTATTGAGTTTTTTAAATTTGCACTTCATTTATAATTTTTAATTCTCTTTCTCAAATTGCCTTATGCATTTCATAACCTGCTTTTCTTATTTTTTAAAAAAAATCTATTCTTAATCCCTTTAAGTACATTAACTAATTGTTTTAGATTCTATATGTCATAATTCTGCAATATTTATAGTTCTGATTCTGTCGTTTGCTTTTCCTCTGCTCAAACTCATTTTGGTGAGCTTTCTCAAATATTTAGAGTTTTTTTAAACTATTATAAGCTCATTTTCCTTGAAATTTTTTCTGTAGATATTCTTGGTGGTTGAACTAAAATGCTTCCCTTCAGAGAGGATTTTTTTGGTTTACTTTTCCCATGCACTTGGAGGTACTGTCAATGAAAAGCCACTTTACACTTTTCACGTGAGGATTTTTGTGAATTCTGGTGTCAAACATAATTGATTATTTGTTTGATGATGAAATACTGTTTCTTTTTTCTTTTTTACACTTTCTTTTCACATTCTTCTAGAGCTAAAGTCAAGCCTAGAAAGTTTGCTCACCTGTCTTGCTCTATTGGCTGACTTCTTATTTCTTCCTCTGATTCATACTTAATATGTCACACTTTAAGGGCTCTGGCTTTCTTCAGGATTCTCAAATCTTATTTCTCACCCTTCAAGGGCATCAGGCATTGCCTCCTGTTCCTGACATGTGGCCCATTAAAATCCAGGAGATAAGCCAGCAAGACTGGCAGTTAACCCAGGGCAAATTCCAACATCAGCGTCCCTTAATTCCGTAGATTCACACGCTGATGTTATTTTTTCTATTCTCTATTGAATTTTCATACTTTTTTTTGTCAGTTAGACTATGATCTTTAATATGATTTAAAACATATTTTAACCAGCATTTTTTGGTGCTATGCATAGTCTTGTCAGAAGATAAAGAAACTGTTACGAGGCTTTCCATCTTGCCTTAGTTGAATACCACTCCATCTGAAAAGTAACGTAAATTATTCTTCAACATTTAATCACATGAACTTTCTTTAGTAGAGTATGTGTAAGTCTTTTGAAAGAAAGGTATTATGCAAATCCAACATATTATTATAGCCTAGTTTTACAGAGAAATATAATCAAATAACTTCCAAGAAAAAAAGCCTACAAATTGTGCTTATAGCCTTATTTTTTAGTTCTAAAACAGAAATATAAAAATTGAAAAACACTAAATAAAATAATAAAAAGACAATGATTTATTATTATAGCATAATTATCATAAGCACCGGAGTATTTCAGAAAGTAAACAATGTTCCTTATTTTACTGGTTAGAATACTTAAATTGAATTTCTCAATGGAAAAATAGGGCCATAAGCTGATTTTGTGGCCTTCCTTGTGGCCTCAGATAGGTCGGATGCTTAGAATCTTGTTTGAATCTTTCTTGCAACATTAACTTATGCAATTGTTAGAAGGATATCTATACAAGATCTGAATAAAATAGAATCCAGTCAAGGACTATGGCTGGACCAATCGCTTGTATCCAGTTACTGAGTTTGCATGTTTGGTAACATATCACCGACATTGATGAGGATCAGCTGCATCCGAGAATGGGAGCAAGTATTGTTCCCAGGGGAGGGGCAACGTAACTAGCTATGCATGAAAGATAAATGGATCCAACAGCCAATGGCCTTTCTGAACTGTAATGGCCAGTGCCAACTCAGTCCCATACGTTATGACTGTGCATGACCCAAATGTGGAGGGAATTGGACGTCAGAATTTGTGTCTAGCAGCCATGAGATTACTGCTGTGTTATTGCTCTATATGCTATATTCATTAGAACTAAGTAAATTTTGTGCTGAGGGAAGTCTCATACATATGGCGCCAATCTGTTACTACCAAAACAGAGTGGACAATTAGCTAAATATCTCAGAAGCAGAGTTACATTAAAATATGGGAAATTTCATAAACTAAAGATTTTCCCCAGAAACTGCCTCAAACAATCTGCAGATGAAACATATATGTAATATACTGTAATTTTTAAAAAGTGTGTGATTAAAATGTTCAGCTTAATATTAAAGGTTTATATGAGGTATTCTGGATAAAAATATCATTTTAGTGCATAAAAGAAATTATAATATATTTATTGAACTCTACAGTTTTAACTATTTATATGTCCTCAGTAAATAAATACCTTTGATAGCCCTTTCTTCCATTGAGATTTTAGTTGTCTAAAATTATTTTATAAAGACTTTTGTTCTTACACTTAGGTAATTTATCTAATACAAGACAATTCCTGTTTAGGCATTACAAACAGAAAGATGTTTGCAAATGCCATAGAAATTCCTTTAAAAAAATATACTATAATAGGGGCTGGCCCAGTGGCCCAGCAGTTAAGTTCACACATTCTGCTTGGGTGGCCCGGGATTTGCTGGTTTGGATCCTGGGTGCAGACCTACACACTCCTTGTCAAGCCATGCTGTGGCAGGCATCTAACATATAAAGTAGAGGAAGATGGGCATGGATGTTAGCTCAGGGCCAGTCTTCCTCAGCAAAAAAGGAGGATTGGCAGCAGATGTTAGCTCAGGGCCAATCTTCCTAAATATAACAAACAAAAAACTGCTGTAGTCAAAACATGGAATTTCGTATCATACCTACTCTTTCACTGGCAGTTGTTTCACTACACTATTGAAGAAAATTATTTTCTTATTCTCTCTGCTTCTAATTTAGTCTAAATGTCTTCATAGTCTGGCATATAGCTGATGGAAAATTGAGCTTGAAAAGTTATACTAACATCAAGACAACATGAGAAAGAAAGAGAAATGCAAAAATTCTTCTGAAAATAAAAACATTAATAATTAACTCACATATTTGTTTAAAACTCCAAATATTTAAGGCACATGAGAGAAGGGGGATAGGCATAAAATCTATGTGTGAGTATATTTATGATGGCGTATTTCTTCATTCATCTCAATTCGACACCATATACTTCGACATAATAACTCCATGCCATATATTGATAATCCCTATGATCTTAACAAGGCATGTAGAAAATTTATAGATACATATGGTGATCAGTTTGGAAAATAGCATCTACGGGTCCTTGGCTGTCTGTCAATCTCTGTGTTATCTGTATGTATTTATGTGTGTGTGTTTCTCTGTGTGTATATTTTGTATACATCATATTAGATAAAATTGATCCCAGAGAAATTCTGAACTTAATCTAATGGATTCTCTCCTATTCATTAAATGTGTGTAACCTTTTGAATAAGACATTATTAACGTAGCAGTATCTTGGCCATATCTGAAGAAATTCAAGGCAATTTTCTAAAGAAAGTTTGAGGAGAATAACACATATTGATCAGTACTAAGTAGTAAAAATTTATTGCAATGTTGTCAGTTCCCTTATTCCAGATCAATACAAATCTCACCAAAAGCTTCTTAAATGCAATAAGAATCTGACAAGACCTTTTTGTCACAGATTAGTGTTAAAGCAATGAAGGAGCCCCCAAGGAAAATTGTCTCTCTGGCTGAAATGCCAGCTGTATTCTATTTCTGAAGTGTTCTATGTATGTACAACATCTTTATTGATATTATGGATGTCTAAAAATAAAACAAGTGCTTAAACATTTTTGCATGCAGAGTAATGCAAATGAGGGTAACCTAAGAACTTAAATTTAGATTCACCTTTTCTATCAAAAATCCACTATTTGATGCATAGTATATTGCTGAGCAGAATTAGATTATAGCTGCTCAAGCCCAATTAAATTCTGCAACATTTTTAGACTATTCCATAATATTGATTTTAAGTTAATAAAAATGTATTGCAATATTTTCAATAAGAATTAAGAATAGGTTAGCAAAACATCATTTTTTCTTAAGAAGGAAAAGGTTATAAATTGGATACAATTTAAATTTAGATTTGACCCACAAAGCAACTACATAAAATAGTGGAATCTAATTTGGAACTGCAGAAGGAGTTCTCAGGAGCTTGAGACAAGCTGCATTTCATGAATTCTGATAACACTAGAATTTAGTCACCCTGGTGGTACTGTACAGCCGCCAGTTTGCACAAGGGAGCCCATTGAGGCTTACTTATTTTGGTCCCTGCTTCTTCTGGCACTTTCAATTATTTAGACAGAGAAAGCACATGCTTTTTCCATGATATGTAAGTGAACCTAATTTCATGAAAGGTGTCAGTTTAACCATGGCGAGATTTATCTTTTTCAGATAAAAGAAAAGTCTGATTTTACCCCTGTAACTTTTACTTAAATCCTTTATTTTAGCATCCTTTTACCTAGGCAGAGAAACTCATGCGTACTTTGAATTCTGGTCTTGCTTTTCGCTCCCTGTCTCTTCTCTTGGTTTGTGCCTGTGTAATCTCAAATAATATTTCTTGTTAGTGCACCTGTGTAGCTCTATTTACTACAATTTCTATTAATTCCAGAATTAGTCTGATTTTAAGTATTCTATTAATATATGTAAAACATCATATTAATATATAATATTGTTTTAAAAATATATCATATATGATTATATAATATAAACCCAGAATGATTATAATAATCACTACAAATACATATATAAAATATGCATTATATATGTATATACATGTAAATTATACAGTATTGTATTAATTATATATTATATTATATTAATTATATTATATTATATTGTATTGTATTATATTATTAGTGAGAGTCTAAGCACAGTGATTTTATTCTGATAACTACTGCCATGATTTGAAATTAATTTTTCCTAGTTGACTTAATGGATGCTGCTTCCTCACAAGAAATTCCAGAATTATAACTGATGAGGTAGAGCATGGAAATATATTTTGTAAACAATTTAAAATAGTTACTTATTTAGCTTAGTTGCAATTCTTAGCTTCAAGGACAAAAACCCAGAAGGGCTGCCTCAAGTATTATTTATTGTGATGTATGACAACACAGTGGGGAGCATTGGGGTGGTTTAGATGATTAGTAACATCAACGTGAACTTGTCTTTATAATCTGGTGAAATTCAAAAGCCAACCTTGGTGTCACATTCCGCATTAGTGGGCTCTAATGTAAATCTAAAGAAGCACATGGTTACACAGAGGAGCTTGTCCCTACATGGGGCTGTCACCTGTATCACAGCTTTGGAACCCACTTTTATTTAAAGATTTGAGGAATGCTAAAGGACGACTAATCTATAAAAGGAGTGTGGCTTTGAGAGAAAAGTATATCTGGCTTCAAACACTATATCTGCCAAGCTCAGTGGCCTTATGAAATTTACTACAGCTGTTTAGCCTCAGGTCCCAGGTTGTTAAAAACGGAGGTAGTCATGATACAGCTTTCTAGGAAATGTCTCTGCCTTAGAGCCTTCTGACTTTGTTTTCAGCATGAGAGGTAGTTTCTTTACGTGAGCCCTCCTTTATTCACTATCATCATAACCGAACTGCCCTCCGTCATGTTTTAATTTCTTGTTCCTGCCCCTAAGACTTTATTTTTTTGTCTTTCCTAGCTACTAATTCCCAAACATTAGCTTTGCAACTAGTGTTCTCGAATTGGTCTCCTAGATATGGGATATGTTCCACAGTAAAATCTGACAGCTTCCAGAAACCTCCAGACCAGAGATGAAGTTGCAGCCTGTGTTGGAACACGGCCATAGCCATTAGTTTACATCTTGTCTACGGCTGCTCTCGTTACAAAGGCAGAGAGTTGTAACAGAGAATTTATGACTCTCAAAGCTTAAAATGGTTGCTCTCTGGCCTTTTACAGAAAAAGTCTGTGTACCTCTGATCTAGATAATGGGGTGGTAGTCTGGTTTTATGGATTATTTCAAGTGAAGCATATCTTTCTGGTCTAAAGAGGAAGGATCTAAACATCCCATTGCATCCTACAACTACAGAGCCCCTGCTTTTATAACAGTCATTAAAAATCATTAGATAGACATAGGCCAGAGGACCAGATACTTAAAAAAAAGCTTTCAATTAATCAAATTACAGATACTCCCTGGGTATTTCTGACCTCAAACTCATGTGTCCCTTCCTTACACTAAAATACGCTTTAAGTGGTGACTATTATTACAAGAGGATGTAGAGCCACGATTGGACCACATTTTAATTCCCACAGGGAACGTTGTGTACTGCTAAAATCATTCACAGTTGATATCTACCATCCACCCCAAATTCCCAAAGACCTGAACTCCCACTTGGGTAGAGAAATCTTCAGCTAATAATCCTAGTTCCTTAAAATTTTTATGTTTCTTGCACTTAACGTGTACTTAATTCTGAAAAAGGAAAAAAAAAAAAGAGCTGCAGTTTCTATTCTTATAGCACATTATGTGACTACTAAAACCAGTGGAAGAATCATTAAATAGATGCATTTATTCGTCGAGATATTATGCTCCTGCGGCTACACATGTGGAATAAATCAGACTGAACAGCCATGCTCTCCCTAAGGGCCTCCAATTGGGTTGAAATATCTTTCTGCCTGAAGTCATATGGTTTAGAACCTAATCAAAATGTGTGGATTAGGATTCCTGAGAATTTTTGACAGTCTAAGGGACAAATAGGAATGAAAAAGAGAGTCTCTGGGTAATTTTTATGTCAATGCTTTTTTCAGATACTGACAATAGTGAAAGAGGATATAGCTCATTTTAATTTCCACTAAATCAAGTTTGGCTTCTATATATCCTGTCTATGTCTCTGTATGTATGTTTTGTAACTGCTTACAAAAGATAAGCTGAGAAATAGAGATGACAAGAAAGCAAATTGAATTTTATAAAAAGATATTTTAAAAGTCATTTATTTGGAGGTGACTTCCGTGGCTTCCACTCTTATGATACAGGTTTAGAAATTTTCCATCCTGCTTCCTCTTAGATACATACTCTTTCCTTATTCCTTCTTGCTGAGCAATAAAATCATGTTTTCAAAAAGATACTGACAGATTTTTCAGAAGAGTAATAAAAGGGCCTTCCATTACTAGATAAAGGAAAGATTTGGAGAATTTGTGGATGATAAATATGGCACCTTTCATAGTAAGCATTCTTCCTCAAAACACCACTGTTTTGGTTATCTATTGCTGTGTATGGCAACCAACCAAAACTTAGTAGTTAAAACATTAACATTTTTATAATATATACGATTTTATGGGTCAGGAATGGGAGCAGAGTATAGCAGGGAAGATTTGCATGCCTCCATGATACCCTTCATCAGTCCTTAGCTGAGGTGGTTCATATGGTTGTAGATAGGTGAGATGGCTGGACCGCATCCGTAAGTTTAGGGCTTCACTTCTCCCTGCCATCTGGGACACTTGGTTTTTTTTTTGTCACATGCTGTCTGCTGAGGCAGGAATGTTTAAGATGGTTTCTTCATTCATATTATGGTGACTGGGCTGTAGTATGTGGAACAGCTAGAGGCTGGCTGGGCATCTCTCTTACTATTCAGCTCTTTCTATGTGGTTAACTTGGGTTTCCTCACAACATGGCATTCTCAAGATAGTCAGACTCTTTCCATGACAGCTGGCTTCTCTCTGAGTCTTCCAAGAGGCTCAGGTGGACACTGCAAGACTTTTTTCATCCAGTCTCTGAAGTCATTTTCACTACATTCTACTGATCAAGCAAAGTGCCAAGACTACTTGAAATTCAAGGAAAGTGGTAGGGGATACAATGGTATGAACATAACGTTCACGCAGAGTGGAAAGGAATTGATGATGGTTGATAGTGGCCATACTTTGGTTTTATTTTCACCTTTTTCACTCCTCTAGTGACAATGTTATGAGAGCAGTAATATGAAGGAGGGAAAACAATATGGGATTTAGCAGCAGGGAGCCATGGACTGCATTTACCAGTTGAGTGGCTTGACATTCCTTACCTCATCTTTTTGATCCTCATTTCCTTACTTAGATACGTAGACCATGTGGCACCTAGTTGATGCTAACTAAAATGGAACTGTTATTATTTCTTTCGTAGGTTTAGTTATTTTCTTCTCTTTTCACAAAAACAGAATTAAGATGAACTGTGCTGTTATTGGCTTTTTCTTACTGTGTCCTTTTGCTCTTCTTCAAGGCCAAGTAATAATACTGTGAGAAACTAGTTAGAAGCAGGGTTTTTTTCTCTTAAAACAAGTGTTGTAAATATGTTCTTCCTTATGTATTTGTAACCAAAGGAAGTCTTTCTACGTATGGCCTAGAGGTGTTAAGACTAGATTATTAAAGTATCCTTATGTTACTTGATGAATTAAAGGAAGATTTGCAGCCTTGGTCAACAAAAAGTCATGTATCCCAATGCTAAGGAACATCTGTTATGAGCTGTTACGCCCCTTATACATCGTAAAACACATAGTGGGGATCAGTCACACTAAAAAAGAAGCTTCCAGAATCCAGAACAAAACAGGTAACAGATGTTCCAGTCAGATGGTTGAACTAAAATATGTAATATAACTGGCATCTGAGGCAGAAAATAAACAGGATTTATACTCTACATAGAGTTTTAATTACTCTCAATTCAGAAAAGTTTTATTGTTAAATTTAGTACTCTTATTCAAAGGGAATGGGGTTATTCCCAAGGACATCAGTGTTATATGGTGAATCGTGTCATGACAATATAGTTTACCATTACTGATTTTGCTATATTTGACATAGGAAAAACCTTTGTATGAAGTAATACAGAATTTTTTATTTTTATGCCCAACTTATAGATTATTTAGTATATTATAGGGTATATGATTTTTAGTTACTATTTTTAATTTTTTATAATTTAATTTTACACCTTTTTTATTGAGATACAATAGTGCATTTGTTTCAAGTGTACAACATAATTATGTGATATATGTATATATTGTGAAATGATTACCACAATAAGTCTATTTAACATCTATCACATGTATAAGTCACAAATTTTTTCTTGTAACAAAACCCATTAAGTTCTAGACTCTTAGTAACTTTCAAATACGCAAGATGGTATTATTAACTATAGTCACCATGCTGTACATTACATCCTTAGGACTTATTTATTTTATAACTGGAAGCTTGTACCCTTTCACCACCTTCACCCGTGCCTTTGGCAACCACCAATCTGTTTTCTGTATCTATGGGTTCATTTTTCTCTTTTTTTGGATTCCACATATTGCATATTGAAAACTTTTACGTAACATATCGATACCTTATCAGATGCAATGATTTCACTTATTAATGGATCACATTTGGTTAGTACTGACTGTATTTTAGAAAGTTTATCTCTGTCCTTTACTTATGTATGCATGCACATGTAAACCTTAGAAAGAACCAGAGAGAATTTAGAAAATAAATACTAACAATTAAAAACAGTGAGTATATTTGTTTTGTCAGCTCTGAGCCATACCGTAATATACAAGATTCCCTAGACACTGAAAGACTTAGTAGAAGAACTAAGCACTATTATTCAAAGGCGTGAGAAAAAGACAATGAAAACTGGTTAATACATAGACATGACCTGGTGCAGAAATTCTATTTATTTTATGACCTGGAGAATAAAAGAAAACAGACTTACTTAAGCTCCATGGCAAAATGTCACATCCAAGCTGCCTCTCCTTAGGTAACCGAGCTGCATCCTCTGTAAACCTGGTTAACTCCCAGGATTACTTTTACTCCTCTTCACTTGGGAACGTGTTCTACTGCTATTGCTATGGCTGTAGCCGTCTTTTCCCATCTAAAAACTAGCATTGATGGTAATTGCCTAGTCTTTACACTGCTTAGTTTTTCAGGGAGTCTTTGACACGCCACCTTTGTAATGTTTCACCAGCCATCATTTAGCGGGGCTACCTCACAACTCACAAATAATTGGACTTAATTGCAGGTGCACTTGGACCTTGACGATATCAAAACAAGAGGCCGGAAACCAATTGTGGTGCAATTATTACAGAATGTCATAGCCACATTATTGTATAAAGGAAAGAAAAAGAACTGACAAAAGGGAATGTGCTTTTAAAATATATTTGTCTCATTGAGTTCATCATAAAAATTTCTCCTCTTTGTTCCCAGTAATGAAGCCTTATCTTCCCAGAATAACTCCTTACCGTCTGCTACTCTCCGTGTCCTTTATTATAAAAACATTGCATTGAATCTTTCACAATTGGATAAAGTATTTCATCCTTTATTAGCTTCTCTCCTCTATAGACAAAGTACAGCCGGTAAAGATGTCATTCTTGTTCTTTGAAACAAGTAGATTAGTTCGTTTTCTCATGGGGTTTGGCAAAGTCCTTCAACAGACGTGACTGGCAAAGGAAGAGGCTGAAGATACCAGCCCCAGGGAATAGATTGCTGACTTGATAAATCTTTGGGTCATAAAAGGTCATCGCTTGATGTCTGGAAGAAAGATTGACTCACTAACAAATACCAGCAAGAGATCTTTCTGTAGTGTAAAATATAAAGAAAACAAACTAATATTGAAAGAGCATTTACATGCTAGCAACACCAATACCCAAACAAAAACAGATAAGCTATTTTCTGTTATAAATTTACTGAGTGATTTTTAAAAATTTTAAAGTCCCTGCTGTAGGAAAGCATGTGCTTCTTTTAGGTGCTTAAATCTTCAGTGGGCTGTGTACAAAATACATAGTGAACCAGTAAGCAGGCAATTTTAAGGAGAAGTAATTATGGCCACATCCTGGAAATGCTACTTTGAAATCTAGGGGTAAAAAAATATTGGAAATTATGAGGTGCCTCATAAAAGCTGTTAAAAATTACAAATTGCATGGACATTTGAGGTCAAACTACTTATCATTAATGAATTCATAAGCCTCACTGTAATATTTGGCTAGAATATTTTCAGCTTGAAAGAGAACAGTAATCACTGAGATTAAAAAACAAAAACAAAACAGGGTGATTCAACCAGTTAGTCCAATTAGAACCACTCCATTATATCAACTATTCCTAAATTTAGGAAACAAATCCTGTTTCTTCATTCAATTGGCTTTTTTTTAATCAAGAGATTGAAATATTCTAAGTACATGCTTATGATGCTTTGACTGGCCTTTGGGTAAGATGGCGCAACACTGCCAGTGACCCGTTTATTTTGCTGTTTATATTCCTACCTGCTTTTTTACGCATAGGCCATCTCATCTCTTAAAAACAGGACCATTTCCTTTATCCCTGGTGAATTAATCTCACATACTAAGACCTCAACGTGGGAGATATGCCCTAGGAAATTCTTCAATATACCACGTTGCGGTAATTCTTTTTCTGAGAGAGCAAAAAGGGAGCATGAGTTGATATCTTAAAAGAAGAGCTTTACTGTTGAAAGGAAGTAAATTCAGGCTGCTGACCAAGGTGAGCCTCTATCACAACAGTCTAAACTCGATTTCCTTTCCCAAAGTTTGATGTCCAATTTTACTGTATATAACTGCATGCACACACACACATGCACGCACACACACACACATTGCTAGATTGCAGTACCTGGCAAGAAGAATTCCAAAAGCAGATGTGGTTTCTAGTATTTTATAAATTCAGTATTTGGATGTACCCCCGGCATCCAAGTGGAGCTTAAAAAATATATATCTGTATGTTCTCTATATATGTTCTATATGTATGCGTTGTATATATGAATACATAACATAGTCCTGTAGCAATTAAAAAAATGAAGCAAATATTTTACCCATAGATGCTTTGGGGACTGTAAATCATCCTAAAATTTTTGCAATACAGGACTTTTATAGAGGACTAGAGCGCAAGGCTAGAATGTCATGAAGGACTTCTGAGATCATGTAATGATAATAGGAGTCGCCACTATAATTTCTGTTAAGTCCTTTATATGCATCAATCCTTACACAACCCTGCACACTATTACTACTTCTGTTTCATGAGTGGCATCCACAGTTGTTGAATTACTTGCCTTGGGTCACAGACATTTTCAGTGGAGTAGTTGGGCCTATATTATATATCTGTCTGACTTTAGTACCAAATGTTTGACCAATCCAAGGATGATAAAGTCACATATTTTTGAAATAATACAGTAAGTGCCAAATGAGAGTATGATTATGAAGAAAGAGACTGGAATTTTCTTGACCTAAATATATGTGTGGATCAGAATCTTAAACAGGTTGCAAGGACCAAGGGATGCATAGAGAACACGGTTCTTTGGAAAACTGTTATTTATAAGTTGCCACCTGCAGTAGTGTGAGGAGCCTCAGAGGATGATTGTTCTTGTTAGGCTGAGTCTCTGTAGATTAACTGAAAACAGCCCATAATGTTCTGTTCTGTTTGGGCTGACTAGAAGCTGGTTCTGGACGCTGAAAGAGACCTCTATTCGAGGATGAGTTGAAAGGACTAAATGAGAATCACATAGAGAGAGTGCATCTCAGAAAACAACTCAGCCAAGCATCTCATTTTACAGAAAAAAAAAATGAAGTCCCAGAGAGGTACAACAATCTGCCTATCACTCTACACAGATTCTCCCTCTGAGCTCTCATACGCTCCCCGTCTTACGCACATCACTCATGTTTGAGCTGAGGAGAAGTTCCCAGCCTTCCTCCAAAGGCACACAAGCTGTCCCATCTGGTGGGAATTCCCTTTCTCCATTTTGCTGCCCAGGAAAATCTCATGTCACTCTTTTGGGCACAGGACCAAAGGTATAATCAATGAATAAGTAAGTAAATAAATAAATCATATAAAAATGAGCCGTTTCTCCATATCATTGGCAATTCCCAATGGTAGTTGAAAATAGGTGTCTATAGCTTGGAAAAATGCCCAGAACCAGGGAGTGTACTTTGGAGAAGAACCTTCCAGCATTCAGCGAACCCTTTGCCCACAGCCTCCTTCCTAGTAAAGCTTTCCAGACACAACTCAAAAACAGCCACTCTGCCCTGCACACAGCAGCCTCATTGTGCTGCTCATAAAGGAAAGGACCAAGTATCCGTGTCTGGGCCCTAGACTGGGAGTCAGTTTCCAATGATAGGACTAGTTAACAGGAAAGGTGTGCTCTGGATTGTGATTTGCTGGCTCTGTTAGAGGCTCCTCTGGGAGGTTGAACATGAAGTTTGAGGGGAGTGAAAGCTGATTTGAGTGGTGCTGTGAATCTGTAAAAAGCAGTAGAAGCAATGACTAAGAGGAACTCAGTTAGCAAAATGGCAGAGAACTGAGAAAGGGTCAATGGGCAAAGGCTCTTGGTTTAGGGATCAGGGAAAGGAAGATAGAAGATGTGCGCCCCAGACAGTTTGCTGCTTAGCTTCATTTCCGCATAGCCACAGGCAGATATTCCATCACATGAGCTAAACCGAACATATCGCTGCCTCTTGCAGCCTTGTAGGTGGACAGTTGTGAATAATTTGTGAGAGAACCAAGTCAGTACACACAGTGTTCCTTGTGGGGAACAACAAAGCAGTAACTTCCTGGAAAATTCCAATACTTGATGATGATGATGATGATGATTATTATATTTTTGTCTTCTATAGCTAATCTTAGACATTTCATTAGAGAAAAAATCAGATCAAATTTAAAAACTGTTCAAGACAACAAGAGTTAAAATGTTTTTCTTTTTCATGAGAAAATTAGAGACAAAATATGACAGTTTATAATTCGTAAGCATATTTGGCAGCTTAGAAACAAAATAAGGCTTTTTAACTTTAGGACTATTAAATTAACAAAAAACACTAAAGTGTCAAAAATTGTCACAAATTCCCATGGCCTCCATGTTCCTACTTCCAATGTGCGTTCTTCATCCTCATTTTACACTATATATAATTAGCATTTATTCCCATCCCTTTATCTATGAAGTAAAAATCCAGAATATCTACTTCTCTAACTATTTTGGGAATTGGATGAAGTAACACATGTCAAGTGATACACCAATCTTGATAATTTTTATTTTGCTTGTCCCACCCTAATGAAGCACAAAATTGTGATTGAAGAGGGTAAAATACATCCAATTTTCTAAAGTAAGAATCTAACACCTCTTAGAATGATACAAGGGCAAGTTTATAAGGCTCTAAGTGAAATTTATCCTCTACATTAAGAAAAGAAGTTACTCTAATCTTCTATTGATGACTTAGTTAAGCTTACAATAAATAGTAAATTTGATTGCAAATGAAAATGGTGTTTCATTTCGACAAGTCATATGGAAAATCAGTGTGTTTTACACACTATAATGTGATTTACATAGCCATATATGTGTATTACTTAATACTATAATAAATTAGTAAAGCAATACACTAAGTTTATTTGCCAACAAATTATAATTAGAAATGTAAATATCCCAATTAATAATAGTAGTCATGGGCATTTTGTTACTTCTTAAATAGGAACTGATTTAAATATATTCATGCATGGTAAACTGTTGCTTGGTTTCCGCTCAGAGTAATTAGGCAACCATGAAATTAAAGGGAATAATTTGATTACATTTCCCATCACATTATAATTTTTTTAGGGTTGGAACAGAAGGAGTAACAGATAATAGAGTCTTATATTTTCTCTTTCCACTAATTTAGTATGGTTTCTCAAAATGCATTTTATTTTTATAGCTAAACACACATGCCTAATTCCGTATATCTGTTACATTTTATTATAAATACAACTTGTAAGATAAATAGACAGATTTTTCTGTTATCTCCAGATTCCTCCTAATTATATGTTTAAACCATAACTTTTAAAGGTGAAAAGAGAGTTTGGCTAACTCCTCCACCTCTTCTAAGTCTGTGTTCAATTCTCGTTTTTCCGGAGAAGCCCTACCCAGGCCAACAGAATGAACACTGCAATCTGGTGCCCACCCGCTACCAGCAGCATGCCAACCCCCCCTGCCTTAACTTAGTTTTCTTTCTCTAGTATTTATCATCTTAAACATACTACTTAACTAACTTACAGAACTTACTTCCTGGTTATTATCTGTGTCCCTCATGGTAAACTCCTGGACAGCAAAGATTTTTGTCTTTCTACAGATGTGTCCCTGCCTCATTTAACAGGGTTTATGTAATGAATGAATACATTTGACAATAATGTTTCATCGGATCACATTTTTGTTCATTTATTATATTAGGGCAATGAAATATAAAATATTCAGAACACTATTTTAACCATAGCATGTATTTTCAGCTTGTTAGAAAAATGGCTGTTTAGTAATCTTGCAATCCGTCAGTCAATCCTGCCCAAATTGAGAAGGAAAAGTAATCATGAAGGTCACTTTAGAAGTAGCACATTTAGTGGGATCTGTTTATTAATGCTGCAAATTTGAGATATGTTAAAAAAGTAATACTTAGAAAATTCAGCCTTATAAAATGGCTGATGATTTTAATGGAAGGATAGTTATCAGTACTAAAAATACGTCATGATAAGAAGTCCAGGGAATAGCTGTGAATTTCACAACTACAACTTCATAAGTGGTGAATTTGGAAAGCCAAATAATAGATAGTTTTTCCTTATACTTGCTCAGCTGGCTGGATGTAGAATTTTATGCCATCAGTGAGAAGAATATTTACATTAAAATGAACTGTATTGACTATTGTACAGAAATAACAAGAGGAAGTTTGCCCTGTGTGTGGCGGCGTGGGGAGGGAAGGGAGAGTGTGTGCATGTGATGTGTGTGTGTGTGTGTGCACATACAGTGTGCTAGATCTTGGTAAGGAGTTCGTAATCTGCCTATGATATATCTGAAACTTTTAGAGGTGAAAATTGCCAGTTTTATCTGAGGGAAAATCTCTGCCCCTTTCATTCTATTTGAATTACAAGCATAGTCACAGCCCAAGAAGGGATGGGGTGAGAAGAAAATTGACTTCTACACTCAGATGTGATGTCTGCAATGAGGTCGCTTTACCATCTAAGAAATTTGGAAAGTGCTAAACAATACTTATGACTCTAAGTATTTGTATATTGCGTGGCTTCCTCATTTCTACAATTTCTTTTTTAATATCCTGTCATGTTTCCCATAATTACAGACAACAGCGGCCTTAAATTAAAATGCCCTGTGTATTTGTCTTCAATAGATTTAAGGAAGAAATACAATATAGAGTCATCTTTCTGCTTTACAGCCTGACTTGGGAAGAAAAAAGCTTTCCCATGGCGAATTAGATGAGGGTAGCTGAGAAAAGGAGAGAATATTGGGAGTAGTCCCTATGGCCAGTAGTAGTAAAGGTAAAACTGTATTGGGCCTGAGAAACGAACTTGCCCTTAAATATTTTAAATATCCACTTGTAGTTTAACGTGCTCTCCATCATTCCATGTTACTGACACCAGTCCAATTCATACATTTCTTTTACTTGCCTGGGATTTGCATTAACGGACCTTGTTCTGGACACTATAAATCCATTGTAGGGCATTTAAATGAAAATTTTAAGTAGGCAAGGAAACTAAGGCTCAGATGTGATTTCAGGACTGGAAAGGAATGAATGATTGCGCTATACATCTCCAGAATTATTACCAATCATTTCTTATCAGAACTTCATTACCTATATTTGGCATCATACATTTTAGAGGAGAAAATCTAAACTGGCTTTGCACAGAAAGCCATACATGAGTTATAAATTCTTCAAAGAACTGAAAATTATCTTACAGGACTAAATGTGGACTTTATCAAATTCTGAACACCTATTTCATCAAAGTATAGTCTTCCTTCCCCCAGGGCGCAATGGAGTGCAAAAACAGAGAGGAGTAACAATCTTCCTGGTAAAGAAGATAAGCTTCGGCCCTGAGCCTGATTGAGTGTCAGTTGACATCAAGCCCCATAACTGTCCCCCATTTTCCTGGGAATGCTGTCAACCACAGGCCTATCTTCCTGGAGAGCCACTTAGAATTTTCTGTGACCTTCTGGGACTGCCTGTTATTCTGCCATCTGGAACTCTATTACAACTGCTTTTGCCCCTCTGACCCTGAGTTGCCTCCAAAAATGTCACCTTTTGGTCCCTACCAAACTGGGTCTCATGTTCCCTCCTACAGCCTTTTGCTGAGCTACGACAGAAGAAGATTACAAATAGTGTACAGCTCCTTAATTAGCCAGAGTGGAGAATTTGCCCTTTTAGCTCCTCTCTCACAAACCATGAAACAAATCACGAAAGTCAGCCCAGTGTGGCACCCACTGTTCCCAGAACTCACAGCCGCCCAGTGGTCGATAAGCATGCAGCCTCAGATGCCATATGCTTAGCTGAGTCTCTTCTGATGGAAATTTCTTTTTCTGCCGAGCACAGAGCGTGATCCAAGGGGTTAGAGAGTAATATTGTAAGAGTAGAATATTTTTACACATATTGGTTTTATCCTAAAAGCAATCATACATACTTGTTATAATTTGTATTTAAAAAACCTCAATTAATGAGATGTTTTAGAAGCTTATAAAGGCAAAGATTTAAAAAAAAAAAAAAACAGTTGGCTTTAGGGTCAAACTTGCTTTTAACCTGCCTCTAGTGTTTTCTAGGTAAACATAATTAGTACTACACAAGGACAGTGCATCAGAACCCTGAGTTCTGTGAGATTCACAGTACAAATTCAAGATTCCCTTGAGGACAAACTTAAGAGATTGCTGCCTTTGAAGGTTGATCGCTATGTTCACCTTTGCTCCTGGACAAGTCAGAGCTGCCAGCTTGTGCCCATGTAGTCCAGCAGACTGATGTTTTCCCATCTGTTCTATTTGTTGTTGTATGGGTTCAATAGCCTCTAGCTACTACAATTTTGTCTGTATTCCAGGCTTCTCTCTTCTCCAGGGATATGAAATTTTAATTGTTCTACAGAAGACATTCAGCTTGACTAATTATCTAACACAGGCAAATAAATTTGGAAGGCCTGCATTCTAAATGATATATACAAACTTACCTATTGAAGGAAACTATAGATGATATTGTTTTGAGAGCATTACTACAGATGCAGAGAGGGAGGAAACTTCTTAAATTCAATTGACTGATTTAAAGCCACAAATATAAAGAGCAAGGAGAAATTGTAGACAGTACTTTCACTGTTAATTGTGCAATTGGTGCTTTTCAAGTTTTTATTTGTATGGCCTGATAAGAATTTTTACCACATCAAGGTTCTATCTTAAATGTTGCAAGAGGCTGATGGAATGCTTTTTCTCAATTTTATTTTCTTTTGTCTTCTCCTATATTTCTGCATTTTATCAGGTAGAAAGTGAAAAGGTGTGTCTAAATTACTGCTGGCAATATTGACTAGTTTGTTACTTACTGTCTTACGTTTTTATTTTTATATCTTTCTCCACTTTTCTATGTCATTCTTTTTAAAGATATCTCCATTTGATGTTTGCTATTCTCCTTTTTATCAGATGGTGCAACATAAGCAGCAGTTTCTTAATTTTCAAGTTAATTTTGAATGTTTTTTGCTATTAGAAAATAAATTTTTTTTTAAATTTAAAAAAGTATCTTTCTTTTTTTTAAAGATTTTATTTTTTCCTTTTTCTCCCCAAAGCCCCCCGGTACATAGTTGTATATTCTTCGTTGTGGGCCTTCTAGTTGTGGCATGTGGGACGCTGCCTCAGCGTGGTTTGATGAGCAGTGCCATGTCCGCGCCCAGGATTCGAACCAACGAAACACTGGGCTGCCTGCAGTGGAGCGCGCGAACTTAACCACTCAGCCATGGGGCCAGCCCCAGTATCTTTCTTTTTTTGCAATAAAAATACCAACTCAGGTTTAATGACTTAAGCATATTGCATTGATCATGAACTATCTTGGTCAAGTATGAGTAACAGGTGCAAACAGACTTCCATTCTGAACTCATCCACTAAAGAAAGTTTAGTTTCTCTGATTTTCTAAATCATCATTATTTTTATTTATTTTTGGTGAGGAAGATTGGCCCTGAGCTAACATTTGTTTTCAATCTTCCTCTTTCTGCTTGAGGAAGATTGTCCCTGAGCTAAAATCTGTGCCCATCTTCCTCTATTTTATGTGGGACCCCATCACAGCATGGTTTGATGACTTGTGTATAGGTTCGCACCTGGGATTCAAACTCAAGATCCCCCAAGCCACCAAAATGGAGTGAGTGAACTTAGCCACTACACTGTGGGCTGGCCCCTCTAAATTACTGTTAATGCCAGTCCATATCATAGTTCATAAAAGAAAAACACAAATAACTACACTGTGATATTATGCTGCACATATCAATTTAGCACAAATCCTAAAATTTGATAATATATTCTCTTGGTAAGGATGGAGAGAAAGAATTGTGTTCATCTATTCTGGTGGCACTATAGGTTGGCCCTTCCCCTGAGGAGAAATATTTGGCAATATCTATCAATATAACAAATTCATATACTGTATGTTCAGCAATTCCACTTCTTGGAATTTATCCTTCAGATACTCTTGGCATACGTGCAGAAGGCATATGGTCAAGGTCAGTCATTGCGGCATTGTTTGTCATAGCAAAGAACTGGACACAGCCCAAATGTCTTTCAGCAGAAGACTGCATACATATGTTATAGCATATTGATGTGAAATAATATTGGGTTACCCTAAAGAAAATTGAGGAAGGATTTTACTCACTTATATGAAAAAAATTATAATTTAAATCATAAAATGAAAAAGGAAAAGCATAGAAAAGCATATGTAATATGTTAATTTTATAAAAATTTTAAAAATCTAATTTAATTTAAAAAATTTTTTAAAGTTAAAAAATAAAAATTTATATTTGCGTTTCCCTGTATTTGCATAAAGATAACTGTAAAAACACACATACCCACAAAAAAGCTGTTATCTAATGGTGATTGCATTGGGTCCAGGACAATTAAGGACAAAATGAGGAGTAAGATTTCTACTCTGTTCCATTTTGTTCAAACAGATTAAAAATATTACTTATTGAATGCTCACACACACACAATAGGTCAGGTCAGAGTGTAGAAGAAAATGTATCAGAAAACTCATGGCAACTCACATTACTATAACTAAGCAAAGAGATTGGCTCCAAGGAAATTTTTGACATGGAGGAAATATTTTTATATTCATGGAGGTGGTGGCTTCACAGGTGTATATATCTGTCAAAATTCATTGATTCGTATACTTTAAACTGATGCAGGTTAGGAAATGAAAAAATATAACTCAATAAAGTTGGTTAAAATAGCTTTTTCCCAGACCTCCAAAACTAATAATAGCAGTAATTATTGTTATAATTATAATAAATTACATAGAGCCCACTATATCATATAGATACTGCCTTTAGTAACTATTGACAGAAAATAGAAGGTATTTTCCACAGGCATGATGTTAAATCACATATGAGCACCTTTGTAAAGTGTGCTAAGGCAGTCTGATTTGATCTATTCTTTATCAGCTCTTAGAGTGTCCATATGAGCATTCTCTCCCTGTTAACCTGTTTCAGTTTCTTCAAATAATTTATCACTTGATATACTATATATTATTAAGTATCCATCCTCTCTCTTTAGAGTGTAAGCTCTCTGAGGACAGGGACTTTGTTTAATTCACTGCTCTATCCTTGGCACCTGATGCTCCTAGTATGTAGTAAGAACTCTATTAATACTTGTTTAATTACTTCTCTTTTTTTTGCTGAGAAAGATCAGCCCTGGGCTAATATCTGTTGCCCATTTTCCTCTTTTTGCTCAAAGAAGATTGTCGCTAAGCTAACATCTGTGCCAGTCTTACTCTATTTTTCATGTGGGGCGCCACCACAAATGGTTTGTGAGTGGTGTGTAGGCCCAGGCCCTGGATCCAAACCTGTAAACGCTGGGCCACCAAAGCAGAGCATGCAAACTTAACCACTATGCAACCGGGCCAGCCCCTAATTACTTCTTAAGAAATGGAGTAAAAATATGTTATAAACAAAACTCTTACAAAGTTGCCATGTTGGAGAGTCAATTAAGACTCTAAATTAGCTCTAAATAGCCAGGATTTCCTCTAGTATTGGAATGAACCATCTTGTCTTTGACTGAGTTCCAGAGGCAGTGGTTAGCTAGTATTTACAGAGGGAAAAAAAGTATATAAAATTCCTTTGAGTTACACCTTTAGCAAAATGAGATATTCCCCTTATGATACGTGAAATCTGAGGCTGCCAGAGATAGGGGCAGATTAATTTGTTCCTTTTCAGCTCACTTCTGGGCATAAAGTTATTAAACACCAGGTTTGCTGGAAACTATCAACTATTTAACGTGTTACATCTTTCTTGTGTGTAGTCTATCTGTTTGTTTGTTTTACTTTGTGCACATGCGTGTGTATGTGTATGTGCATGTGTGTGTGGTGGGTTTGGTGATTTTGCTTGTGTTGTGCCATCCTAAAAGCTGAATTCATGTGTGTTAAATATGTATTATAAAGGATTGTAGTTACTGAAGATTTCATGATCATTCTATTTTTTGACTGATTCATTCATTCAATTATGTGTTTATTCAACTCATTTTTACCAAGACATACTAAGAGCCAGGCACTGTTGTAGGCACAGGGTAATCAACAAGGAGTGAGACAAGCATGGTCTTTTCATCCAGAGTTCAGATACTTATCAGGGAGACAGAAAATGTACTTATAAACACATATAATCAAGAAATAGTAAGCACTAGGATACGACACAAAGTGTATTATCTAGTGTTTTTTTTAAAAAATAGACTTTAAAAAGAAAGAGTGAAAGCCACAGAGCCCAGATAGATTCTTGGAGAACTCCTAAGAGAAATGAGAGTGGCTTGGTCTTTATGAGTTAGGGTATTAGAAATGATGGGAAGTAGCTGAACTTAGTGTATACCTTGAAGCTAGAGTAGATATTCTAATGGATCAGATGTGAAGTGCGAGGGGATGATAGGAATCATGAATGCCTCTTTTATTTTGCCCAAAGCAAATAGCTTAAAGATGAGGAAGACGGCTATTGAGTCTAGTTTAGTTATAAGTCTGATGTGATTACTGGGCATCAAAGTGGAAGTGTTGAATAGAAAATTGGAAAAAGTGAAGCTAGATATCAGGAGGAAGTCAGTGCTGGAGATACTAACGTGGGATTTGTCAGTTAGTTAATGTTAACAATGTTATTAATGTAGGACTTGTGGATGACATTGTAAAGCATGAATTTGTAAGAGATCATCTAGAAAAGAAGTGATGCTGGAGAGAATAAATGGTGAGAGGTTTGAGTCTTTGATATTCCGTCATTTAGAGGCTTAGACAGAGAAAGAAGAACCAGCAAAGAACTCCGAAGAAGAAGAGCATCAAGATGGGCAATGGATATTGGAACCCCCTAGATATCTGTACCTCCACGTTCATTGAAACATTTTTCACAAGCAAGACATTGAAATAACCTAAGTGTCCATCAACAGTTTAATGGATAAAGAAAGTGTGATATATTACCACACAATAAAATATTATTCAGCCATAAAAAAGAAGGAATTCCTGCCATTTATGGCAACATGGATGGACCTTGAGGGCATTATGCACTATAACATAAGCCAGATAAAGATAATTACTGTATGATCTCACTTATACATGGAATGTAAAAAAGCTGAACTCATAGAAACAGATAGGAGACTGCTGATTGCCAATGGCTGAGAGATGAGGGAAGCAGGAGATGTTGGTCAAAGTGTACAAACTTCAGTTATGTGATAGATAAGTTCTGGAGATCTAATGTACAGCATGGTGATCATAGTTAACAATACTGTATAATGTACTTCAAAGTTGCTAAGAAAGTAGATCTCAAATGTTCTCACCACAAAAGAAAAAAAATTAAGGTGAAGTGATGTGATGGATATGTTAACTAACCTTATTGTGTTAATGGTTCCACAATATATACGTGTTATCAAATCATCACATTGCACACCTTAAACTTATACAATGTTATACATCAATTATATCTCAATAAAGCTGGGAAAAAGGCAGACAAAAAACAAAACAAAATGACAAAACACTGGCGAGTATGTTGTCCTGGAAGCAAAATGAAGAAAATGCTTTAAAAAAGGAGCAAGTAAACGGGTGTATTAAATTCTGCAGAAATTTGAATAAATTGATATTGAGAAATGACCACTGAATTAGATAAGATATTAGTGTCTGTCAATCTTGAGAAAAGGCATCTCTATGGATTGCTAGGGATATATGCCTGATTAGAATGTATTGATGAAAAAAAGAGAATTGGAGACAGAGATTTTAGATGATTCTTTCAATAGTTTTGCCTTAAAAGGGATATAGTGATGTTTTTTTTCCAGTTATCTATTGCCTTGCAAAAGACGTCAAAAGTCAGTGACTTAAATAAAATAACTATTGTATTCTACTTCCAGGTTTACAGCTGGGAGATGGGCCATCCTTGCGGATTCAATGTAGCTTCATTCACATCCCTGACAAATTAGCAGGGACTCTGGGAAGGCAGAGCTCTGCTGGGTTCCTCTCCCGCTCCACGTCATCTCAGGATCTGTGCACGCTGTCTCTTCAGCAGGATAGTCAGGCTTTTTCCATTATGACTCAAGGCTCCAAGAGTGTGTATTCCAAGGGACAAAAAGAGGAACTACCAGTCTTTTGAGACCTGAACCTTGAAACTTACGGAGTGTCACTTTTGTGATACACTCATGCATCACTTAGAAAAAGGGATAAGTTCTGAGAAACGCATCAGTAGGCAATTTCGTTGTTGTGCTAAAATTATAGAGTGTACTTACACAAACCTGATAGTATAGCCCACTGCACACCTAGACTATATGGTTTAGACTATTGCTCCCACGTTACAAACCTGTATGGCACGTTACTGTACTGAATACTGCAGGCAATTGTAACACAATGGTAATTATTTGTGTATCTAAACATATCTAAACATAAAAAAGATGCAGTGAAAATAGAGTATAAAATATAAAAACTAGTACACCCATATAGGGCACTGACCATGAATGCACTTGCAAGACTGGAAGTTGCTCTGGGTGAGTGGATGAGTGAGTGATGAGTGAATGCAAAGGCCTAGGACATTCCTGTACACTGCTGTAGACTTTGTAAACATTGGACACTTAAGCTACTTTAAATTTATAAAAAAAATTTTCTTCAATAATAAATAACCTTAGCTTACTGTAAATATTTTAGTTTATAATTTTATTTTTTAACTTTTAGATTCTTTTGTCATAACTTAAAACACAAACACTTTGCAGAGCTGTACAAAAACATTTTTTCTTTATATCCTTATTCTGTATGCTTTTTCTAGTTTTAGAATTAATCTTTTACTTTTTAAGCGTTTTTGTTAAAAACTAAGACACAAACACACACTTTAGCCTAGGCCTACAAGAGGTCAGGATCATCAATAACTGTCTTCCACTCCACATCTTGTCTCACTGACAGGTCTCCAGGGGCAATAACATGCATGGAGCTGTCATCTCCTATGATACCAATGCCATCTTCTGGAATACTTCCTGAAGGACCTGCCTGAGGCTTTTCTTAAGGAGGTGTCACTCATTTCAGAAATATGTCCATGGTGGTCTGCATGGTTTGTTTCTGTTTTCCATTATAGGTTTGATTGTAAATAGATAATGCACCATGCACGTTCCTTTCTATTAATGAAAACCTTTCAGTTTTCGGATCTATGTTTTCAGACTTTTTAAGGAGATGGTTGAGGTCTGTAAAAGCCTCTGCTAAACCCTTCACTATGAGTTTTCTTGGGGTTTCTTCTTTTTCTTCTCCTGAAGTTTCCTTTTCTCTTGCCTCTTCTTCAGCTATGTCTTCCTGTTCCAGTTCCAACATCTCCTCATTAGTCAGTTTCTCAGGAACTACCTCTAGAAGCTCCTCAATTTCATCCTCATTCACACTCAGGTTAAAGTTGTTCGTATGTCAACCACGGCCTTGATTTTTGCAACCTCCTCATCTTTGGTAAGTCCTTTGAAGTCATGGACGAACCTCTTGAGTGCCTTCTTCCAGATGCCATTTATGCATGCCTTGATGTCATCACCCCAAGCCAAAGAAATGTTCTTGATGCTGTCATAGATACTGTAATCCTTCTAGAATTGTGGCAGTGTCTTCTCAGTGTCTTCCTCAGTTGCAGCAATAGACTGGACAAAGATCTTCCTCAGGTAGTAGGCCTTAAAACCTGCTATGGCTCCTTGATCCATTGGTTAGATCAAAGAGGTGGTGTTTGGAGTGAGAAACACCACCTTGATATTGAGATGAAGATCACAAATAAAAGAAGAATGTCTGGAAGAATTATCAACAATAAGCAAAATCTTAAAAGGTTTCTTATTCTCCAAACAGTACTTCTCCATTTCACCAGCACAGCGATTTAGGACAGCATCTTAAAAGAGAAGCTGGGTCATCCATGACTTCTTATTGCTCCTGTAGTACACTGGCAGTGTGTGCTTCTTGATATGTTAGAAGGCCCTCAGGTTCTCACTGTGCGAGATCAAAATGGGTTTCAAGTTGTACCCTTCAACATTGCCCCCAACAAGACCAATATCCTGTCCTGAAAAGTCTTGAAACTTGGCATTGACTTGGCTTCCTTATGGATGAAAGTTCTTTCAGGCATCCATTTCCAGAACAAGGAGATTTCAGTCATATTGAGTATTTGGTCTGACAAATAATTTTCCACCACAGTCAGCTTATCTAGAGTTTCCAAAAATTCTTCAGCTGCCTTCACATCAGCACTCACAGAGTCACCACTCACTTTCACATTATGTAATGAATAATGGTTCATAAATTATTTAAACAATCCAGCACTAGTAGTAAATACATTGTAGTTGGGTCAGCCTTTTCTTTCAACATCACAAAGAAAGTTTCTCCTTTGGCCATGATTGTCATCATGCCGAAAGGTATACACTTTTGTATCTGGTCTTTAATCCAGGTCACTAGAAGTTTCTCGATGTCTGATATGGGCCATTTCCAAATTTTTGTTAGTTTTATTGCCTTTAATGAAGCAGACCCTTTAAAAGCTTCCACCACTTTGTTCTTGTTCTTCAAGATAGCAGCTATGGTGGAGTGGGATATGCTTGATTGGCAAGCAATAACCATCACTGATTCTCCGTTTTTGTAATCTTTACTCACTTTTAATTTTGTTTCCAAGTCAATCACATGACATAACCTCTTACTGTCAACATCAGCAGTGGATTTTGTATCTTTAGGGCCGTGATGAGCAAAACAATATGAGATTAAATCAAGCACAAGAGAAAATGATGCCATCAAGAGATAAGGTAAACATGAGATGTATGAGGCTGCTACCAGCATAACAGGGCATACTGTTGTATAGTAAACTTTCTTTTTAATAAGTAGAAAGAGTACACTATAAAATAGTGACAAAAAGTGTAGTATAGTAAATACATAAATTAGTAACATGGTCATTTATTATCAGTATCAAGTGTTATGTGTTGTACATAATCAGACATGCTCTACTTTTACACCACTGGCAGCACAGTGGGTTTGTTTACACCAGCATCACCACAAACACGTGAGTAATGCGTTAGGCTAGGATGTTACAACAGCTATGACATCACTAGGCAATAGAAATTTTTCAGCTAAATTATAATTTTATGAGACCAGTGTCTTATACGCAGTCCATCATTGACTGAAACGTTGTTATGTGGTGTTTGACTGTATTTGATTGGTCAAAGCAGGTACAAACACTGTCCAGATTAAAGAGGAAGGGGCAAGACCCCACCTCTCCACAGGAGAGGAGTTTAATCATCCATAGGTTGTATCTGGGGATTGTGAGGGAGGTTTTTACAAGAGGAGAAATATGTATGAACATCAATTCTCTCAGCTTGATTTACACTTAGGCTTACTTTTCAAGCTCTCTTCCACATATTCGGTAATGCTGCTTCTGTCTTCTAGCATGGCCTTGTCTACATCGTCAGCCTCAAGTCTTGCATTTCCACATCCTGATCTCCATATTCCAACACTGCTGAGCTATTTCTAGTCTTTTAGTTCTCTGCTGGATACCATGCATATTTCCTTCCATGCTTTTGCACGCTTTTCTTATCCTCACATGTTTTATTGCAAATCTTACTAATTAGTCACTTTATAGGTTTAAATTTACTTTATTTGAAAATATTTCTTGGTAGATTTGAACAACTACTACTCTTCCATACACCATTATTTATTTACAATTATATTACTTCACATTTTATATCATGTTATAATTGTGCCTTTCTACTTCTTGCATCATTGTAAACTTCTTGAGGGCACAGAGTATGTCTTTTGAACCTAGTATAGTGACTAACTGATAAAAATGTTTGTGGAATTAGTGAATTTCACCGCTAGATCCTTTTCTACGTGTTTATCTTGGTTAAATTCTAAGAGTACAAAGAGGTCAAATTCAATTTTCGAAAAATGACATCCAAAAATATTAGTGGTATATGCTATAATCATTGTTGAGTTATAATCACAATAATTGAAAGCAATTTCTATTTTCTATCTTTTATTCATTGGTATTAGATCATTTTCTTCATGGGTTTCATGGAGTAGCGTTTTTTGTTTAATGATAATAAACCAATATTTTCAATGCTGAATCCTTTAGATACACGGTGTTTGTTATGTGTGGTAGTATGAAATAATATGATAGCCCTAAAAATCTATTTCAGATATAAGAAAAATCACTGAAAATAATGGTTGAGTGGTATATGCTTTTGTAGCAATGCTAATAAATAATTGTTTTACACCCTCTCATCCCTCAGCTAAAAGAAACTATACATATGTCTATATGTGGATAAAATTGGTTCTACATGATCTTTGATGTGATTTGTTTTCTTAGGCTAAACAGTTTTCAAAAAGGCAGCATAATATGTGAATCAGTCCTCAAGGTGAGCACATAACCACAGAATCCTCTGGTCCTACAACATACTATATCAGCAGTGGCAGCCGGCCTGATAGAAAGTTGGAATGATCCCTTACGGTTGCACATGTGGTGTCGGTATGGATATAATACCAACAAAGTTTGAGTTGCTGTTCTTCAGGGTTTTGTGCACACCTTAAATCAATACCCATTATGTGATCTGCCATAGGTAGATTGTATGGGAGTGGAAGCCAACAAGTGGAGGTAGGAGTGGTCTGTTCACCATCACTTCTCATAAATCACGTGGTTCCTGTTCCTATAACTTTTGGCTCTATAGGTCCAGATATCCTGGTTCACAGTGGGGTGATTCTCTCACTAATGAACATGGTTAGAGTCCTGCTAGATGTAAACATTTGGATCCCACCCAGTATCTTTAGGCTCCTCACAGTAGTAGACTAGCAGGTAAAGAATGTTACAATACTGGCAGAGAATTGAACAGATTATCAAGAGAAAATAGAGTTGCTAGATCATAATGGGGCAAAGGAAGAAATATGATTGGCATCCATATGATCCACTGTGGCATCAGGTGGTATTCCCATGCCCTATTTTGACTACAAATGAGCAATTGCGTCAATATGGGCCTAGGAAGACATGGTACCCAAAGACTCAGACTCCTTCGGGATGAAATTCTGATTCATCCCATCAGGCAAACCATCGAGGTCAGCATATGTAATATCCAAGGGTGAGGTCTCCACTAGGGGTGGTAGAGGAAGAAGATAAGTATAAATAAAGATCTTAGGAACAACTTCAGCAGCAGAGCCTAGAGAGTCATCCAAATAATCCTCCTCACTTTTATTTTTCCCAAGAAATGGTAACCGACTTGAAGAAGCTGTTACAGGGTTGAATAAACTTAATGTGAAAAGCAAGAAAGTCCGAACAAGTGTTGAGATTGTACAGGACACTGTAGGTACGCCATCCACATTTCATGTTCCTTTTATCATGCTTGTGTACCCATTCTGTACCACATTCTGTTTGTTTTGCTATAACAACTTACGTCTATGATCTTCAGAGTTGCTCATGGTTCCTGGAACCACCTGGTCCACATGAAGCGACTTAGAGTTTTACAGACTCCCCCGTCCAGCCTTGGGGTGGCATGTATCCCACAACTGACTCACATGAGAGTGCAAAAAGGCAGCTCTTTTGACCGGAGGCAGTACAAAGTCTCAGGGATAATCTACCTTCCAGAGCTTCCTGGTGCAGCTGGCATCAGAATGAGTCTGGGACTTTCTTAGTTTCTTCCCTTCTCATTCCTGCCTCCCAACTTTCTCACCAGCTGCTCCAGGAGCACTTTCTAACTATATCACTTGCACCTGAATTCTTGGCACAGGCTGTTCTTCTTCGAGAAACGAATACTAACTCCAATGTTTTATTGCAGTGATAGTTAATATCTTAGAATGAACATTCAGTATATAGAAATTAATAAATTCCATAATGCAATACTATTATTTTTTCACAAAATATAAATAAAAGTATTTTCTCTAGAGAGTACTCATCTTGACCAAGCTCTAAGTATAATCTACACCACTTACTCTGTGTTAGAAATATAGATGTTATGACATAAGTAAGAAAGTGGAAAAAAATGCTTTATATGCCAGAAAATTAGTGAAGACTTGATTTTTACTAGCGTTTGCCACTTCCAACCCCAAAGATCTCATACCCAAGATACATTATGAAAAATAATGCAATAGCTAAACCATTGATCTACATAATATTAAAAGGTAATGTGTTTTTTCTCTCTCAATATTTCCCCAATGGTATTAACTGTGAAACTGATTAGCTTCATATATACATAAAGATATGTCAAGCATTCCGAGAGGAATAACTAATAAAAATAAGGAATTATAAAAATGTCTTTAGTTAAGTAGCTTTTATGATGTTTTAGAGTTTTAAATTTCACTGCTACAAAGATTGATTTTCAGTTTACTAGCATTGATTGACATCTGCTAGAATTGAAATTCCATAATATTATTGTGAAAATTTCTCTGCATTATAAGACTCCACAGAAAAATTTCTTGATTGGGAATTTTTTTTCAAATTTTCTTGCAAAACTATTTTGAATCTTTCCCTTATTCTGAAATTCCTAATTTGCTAGACAAATTTACTTGCAGCCCTACCTTACCTTACATCTTTCTCGATTATCAAAAAAACCCTGTCATGTGTACTATGAATTGTTTTCCCCATATTCATGTCCAAAAAGAAATCATCCTCTATCTGAGAATTTTATTCTCTAAACGAGAACAAACATTTGTACACGGCACATACAGAGTCTTGGAGGAGGAATGACAAGCCTTCCTCTACATGTAATATGTGAATCAATCCTCAGGGACAGACAGTGATTAATGTCACAACCAGGTTATACTTGGATTCAATCATATTTTGTATATTTTCTGCCTGAATAATACTAGAGATAGCATAATATATTTAAAAATACTGTGCTGCCTGAAGTAACCACTGACTTTTTAAAAAATTTCCTTTCATTTCAAAAATAAAATAACAAAAGTGCCTTCATATACTAAAATATAGACCCAGTATTTAATAAATATTTATTAAATGAATGAATGAATAGATAATCACATTTCTGTAAATAAAACATAAATTTCTTATTCTTTGCCAACTCTGGTAAAAAGATACCTCTCTGCAGTGAGCTCTCAAATTTTAAATTAATCTCTTAACGATGAAGGGGAAACACTGATAATTGAGGCCAGATGAGGGCCAAGTGATAAAATCAGTTTAAGGCAATAATTAAACAGGTGAAAATTGGGTTATTGTAAAGTGACTCCTGCTGGGAAAACATATTTTGACTAGTATGAAATATATCAGTATATAAAAATACACTGATTGGGTCAATTACAAAAGTGTATCCTCAAATCTGATCCATTTAAAATGTGAGAATTGTGTTGGATTCCTACTAATTTTTACAGTACGTCCGCTAAGTTACTGTTGGCATCCAAAGTAAAAATGTGCATGAACAAATGCCAAGTTTCTTAGAAAAGATTCTCATTACAGGGTAATCTTGTTGCTAACTCAAGGAAAAAAACATTATGAAAGAACCATTTCTACACCACATATTAAAGACAAAACATAACATAACTTACATATTATTGTGACAATATTTCACTTTACGTTTTAATTGTTGATTGTGTGCTTTGTCGTGTGGGGGAAGGAATTTCCACGTGAACCTGTGGCTTAAGGGTTATTGTTGGTAAACCTCAAGATGTAACAGGAGTGATAATGGAAGAATAATACTCTGTTGGAAACCTTTGGAGGTTCTGCTATATGAGGTATAATTGGAAAGGCCTAGCAACCCAGTATACCAATTTCCAAATAAAGATTATTAGTCATAAAAAACATGGGCACTCCGAATCCATCTTGGGAGTCTAATCAATAACAACAGGAGGTTAGCAATACAGAAAACTGTCTTAATTTTAAAAGTTCCACTAGTAATAAATGCTTTTAAGGGAGAAAGAAAGTCCCATGATATTCATTATTTAACTACTTTGCTTTGTAGATTTATCTTTTAATAACTTGGAATTCTGTTGACTAGAAGTATTTTTTTGAATTTCTCCTATTGTTAAATCCCTTAACTTCCAGATATAAACTTTTTAGAGACAATCTGAAACTTTTATTATGAAAAGATGCAATTCAAAGCTTTTCGAGGCAGAGAGATTCTCTGCAAATTAAATATAATAAATAGATAAATAACAATTATATATACTAAAGTATCATTTTGACCAAAGAATCATTAAGATTACTTTTTCATTTATATTTACATCAAATATGGTAAAATCTTCTTGAAAATATTTTCTCATGTCATATAAAAGATTTCCTTTATGAACTATTATATAACTTCATCAAAATATAGTTCATCTCAATTTACATATACACATGAATTATCTGGTTCTTGATTTAAAAATACAATGAATTTTTAAAAATGTGTATCTCTAGCTCATATGAAATACATAAAACATAATTATAGGTAAACAAACTCAGAATTTCTACAAAATGATACAACTATTAACAAAAGTGGGCATATGCTATTTTGAGAATGGAATCTCAGGATCTAATATTCCTAACTTCAAATATACCCTTACGCTCTGTGAATTTCTCTCTGTATAAGCTCTGACTTTTTCTCCATATTGCCCTTGCACCGTGGTAGAGTGTGAAATGGTTAGAAAAGAAATGACAATAACAATTCACAACTCTGAAACCCAACTGGGATCAGCTACTAAAGATATTTCTGATCAGAAATAAAGAAATAACCTGCATCTGTGGGGATTTTCAACTTTGACAGCAGGAAATCTCTTCAAGTCTGAAATCTGAGGTATCCGCAGAAATAATTGTCCTGTAATACTCGGACTTAAAATATGGCTTTAGGAACAAAACATTGCATCATCATGATTTTGTCTTTTTAGAACAGAGTCAGCCTATATATTTACTTCCATATATGTTTATTGAGTTTCAAGTAATAAAACATGGGAAACCTGGTGTCCCCTTTAATAGTATTGCTCATCTAAGAAATTTAGTTGTGTATACATAGTCTCCCCTTATCCACAGGGGATAAGTTCCAAGACCGCCAGTGGGTGCCTGAATCTGGGGATGGTACAGAACCCTGTATATACTATGTCTTTTCCTATACTTACATATTTGAGGTGCAACCACAAACCTAGCAGAAATTTTCTTTTCCTTCTTTACAATTTCTTGGGTAGAAGATTTATTCTTATCTCAGATCTTAGCAACCTCAATGTGCAATTGTTTTCCTTCCCTTATTCACTTGGGATCTTTCCCTTTTCATTTAAAAGAAGCATTTCTGGCTTTTCTTTGGCATCTCTGAATTGCCGGCATCACTACTCTCTCACTCTGGGGCCATTTTTAAGTAAAATTAGGGTGACTTGAACACAAGCATAGTGACAATTGATCTGATAACTGAGATAGCTAAGAGACCATGTCCCAAGTGGGAAGAAGTGGGAGGGTGAGAGATTTCATCACACCACTCAGAACAACATGCAATTTAAAACATAAAATTATTTTGGAATATTCCATTTAATATTTTCAGACAACGGTTAACCGCAGGTCACTGAAACCGTGGAAAGAGAAACCACGGAAAGTGAAATAATGGGCGGACTACTGTATTATCTGACATACATAGATAATTATCTTTTCCTCATTTTTTTTTTAGGAAGTTTGGCCCTGAGCTAACATCTGCCACCAATCCTCCTATTTTTGCTGAGGAAGATTGGTCCTGAGCTAACATCTGTGCCCATCTTCCTCTATTTTATATGTGGGATGCCTGCCACAGCATGGCTTGATAAGAAGTGCCTAGGTCCTGCCTGGGATCCGAACCTGCGAACCTGGGCTGCCTAAGTGGAGCACAGGAGCTTACCCACTATGCCACCAGGCTGGCACCTCTTTTTCTCATTATTAAGTCTATAATTGTTTCCTGTTTTCTGCAGCATTCATTTTTAATAAGAATTTCTTTTCTTGAGAAGCAAAGAAGAGGATGCATTTATGTTAATCTCCAAATTTCCATAACTTTGCATTGCTTCTTGGCTGGAAAATGTTCTGGCAATTCTGAGAAATAATTTGGCAACACAAAACCAATTGGATTTGAGTGTCAGTGCAAATATTATTATAATTGCTCCCAAATTTTCTGTCATCTATGTGAATTCTCACAGGGAAACTTCTTCTCTAAAGAATTTACCAGACGCTAGACTTAAACACTTTCTATTACCCAACCATCCTTGGGGCAACGCTTGCAACTTTAGGAAAACAATCTTTTTCTCACTCTTTTCTCTTTAGCTGTCTTTCCTCTTCCTTTTGCATTTTCTTTTATAAACTAACCAATATAAGGACAAATGAAACAAGAAAAGTCCTTTTAGGGTTTGGCTCTGTTCATGGTCTTTCTCTTAACTGCTTCCTGAATGGGCCCCAGCAGTAGTATTTATCCTCAGACACCCACAGTTTTCTGCCATAGTGGATTGGAGTGATAAATAAGTTGATCCAAGTTGTGCTATCAAATTCTCTCTCCTGGAAAGAGAGCAGTCTCCTGGAAGCAGAAGATTATGCTCTGAGCTGTGGTGGGGTGAGAATCTATTACCTTATGGACAGAGAAGCTGAGTAAGCTGAACTTAGAGAAAAAAATGACGCAGATGTCGTAGAAAAGCAGTGAGAAACAACAACAACAACTACTACAAAACAAGCAAATGAATAATAACGCAGGGAATGTTGCCTTGTTTTTTCTCAGTATCGGCTCCCAGTTCTTGTTTCCTCTCAAGGCCTGGCTTATGCCCATGGCCAGGCCCGGCCCTCAGCCTTAAGAGATAGTCCTGTGGTGTGATAAATGTTTCTTTTATATTCAGTTTGCATTGTCTTCTATATGCACCCAAACCCTCACCTTTGTGTTGTCTTTCCGTGGAGACGGGGAGAAAGAGGAGGCCCAGTTTGATTCTTGATTCCAAAAATCATTAGATTGTGACCATAAAAAATGGTCTGCTTCCTGAGGCTCACTTTACTCTAAGGTGGTGGGGGCCTCCTCGTACAGATGGCACAGGATTGCTGCGGGGATAAGGCCTCTGGTTTAGGTAAAGCACCTTACACAGTACCTGACGTGATTGACAAATGATGCCGTCCTCGTTTGATCTGCACTTGTTAAATCTCATGGCCCTCAGTAAAACAGCAATTTTCTTCTTGTTGTATCCTATGCTTATGCAGAATTTTTGGTTCTAAATCTGAGATAAGAAAGACTGATCATGCATTATTTTTTAAATCTAAAATATGAAGTTGACAACTTCTGGCAACATTTTGGAAGTTATCTGTGCCCATTAATGATGCTAATTTCCCTTCTGGCATCTCTGTTACTCATTGTGTCCCCTTCCTGGGAGTTCCATAGGTCCCTCAGTCGTTTCTTCATGTCTACTCTAGTCAGATTGAATCAGACTTCTCAAAAACACGTCCCTATAAGGAATACTATCTGTTTCTTTGTTACAGAAAATATAGGAACCAAAGTTCTACTTATATATGCTTATTTATTGGCTAAATTCTTCATGAGATTTGGTTCAACAGACACAATGGAAGGGCCTTAGAAAAATGCTTCCAGAGAAAGGAATACCAATGAAAAATATAAACTTAGAATTCGGAAAATACAAATCAGAATAAATAATAGGTCAGGAAAAGTTTATGTAGCAGATTTCTAACATGACACTTCGGTTAGTTGAGATTAGTTAGATTGAACTGAGACCCAAATTGGATTCTGAGTGTCTTAGTCAAGAAAAAAAAAAAAAAGACCAATCATTAAGTAAAGTAATTATACCATATATTTAAAAGATATAATACATGTTGGAGTGTTAAAGGATGCCAGCCAAATTTAAGTACTAATTTATTATTTCAATTGTTTGGAATGGGTGATATTGAATATCTTTTCTAACAATGGTTGTGTTGAAAGACCAATTTCCTATTAATGACCCTCCTAGTTTATGGCATATCATCATGTGGAATATCAACATATTAGGGAGTATGTTTACATCTTTTATGTCATTCATGGCAGTGGAAGGCACAGTTGAAAATATTGCCCATACTTACCCCTTTCAGGATATTTTGTTACTTTCCACAGAGTTTTTATTGAGACCAAATCTTTTCATTCCATTTATCTGCTTCAACCCTGTGTGTTCTATTCTCTTCCTTTTATAGTACTAATAGCCTCCTAAATGGTCTCCCTTCTTCCAGTTTCATTCCACAATTACTAGCAAAATTACGTTTTTAAAAATCTGGTCATTCTAGTATTTTAAACTTCTCTGTGTGCTGTGCATAGTACGAAGTCTAAAGTCATGTAAATGTCTTCAATACTTGCCTTCAGTTCTCCTTTTTAATAACACAAGAATTATTTTTGCATAAAACATATCAATAGTTGATACATTTATCGATAGTTTGGTTTTTGGTTTTTGGTTTGATGTCTCTAGCTCCCCCTCTCCCACCAGGACAACCCAGAGGAGAGTGAGCAACAACCAGGACTCCATCCAGGCAGCTCTTTGAATCTACTTCCTGGTACTCAGTCTGCAACAATTTCCTCACTAACAGGCAAAACAGTGGAGGAGAATTTATTGCCTGATCGACCATGTAGTTTGATCAATAAGTTCACTACATATTCCCAAGGACTTTCCTCAAATGCCATTAATCAATCCACAGGGAGTTCTTTGTCTTTCTTTTCCAGGATGACATGTGTCTGTCACCATCACATCCTTATAATCAGAACTGCCAAGAACTGTGGAGGGTTGAAGATTTTACCCGGCTTGCAAGCTAACAAGTTACCCCGCCACAGTTCCATGATATTGGTAGAAAAGGAAACCTCTGCGCTCAAAGACAAAGACATTTGTTACTCACAGCAACAGCAGTAGCCAGAGTGACACCAATCATTCCAGTTCCCCAAGCCTCAATCCCACAGTGTGACATATGAGGGCCGGACAATGCCTGAACACACGGTGGGATTCATTGCAGGAGAGGAACCCAAGGAAGGATTAGAGGAAACCCTAATCTTACAAGGAGGCCACTAGCAAACTTGTCCAATACGTTCCCAGGAGATATTATCTGTACTGTCTTGGACAGCAATCAAATTTATCCTCTAGTCCGGAGGGAATCACTATTTCTATCCTTCAAGGACAGTTACTATGCAAACATCCTTGAAAAGACATTCAAGACAAAAGCCATTCATGATTTTTCTCAGATATGACAAAAGAAATATCTCCCTACAGTATGCACACATTGTGAGAGAACAAAGAGCAGTGAGGCTGGGATGGAAGTGGAGTGGCAGGCAAGGCTGGCTAGCAATAACAAAAGTTAACATGTTCTAGAGCTAACTACATGACAGGATGATTAACACAAATTAAGATGTTAGTGCCATTAACCTCAATGTACACTCGGGAAAAAAAGAGGAACAGAGTTGGAGTTACATGCTCAAAGTTGCACATCTAGTAATTGGAAGTGCAGTTGAACCCATGTCTACCCTCAGAATTAGAGCCTACTTGAAGTTAGATACTACGAAATAACATATGTGAGTTGTAAAGCTTAATACTAAAGGATCATCTAGGAACTCACCATTCAACTTAGAAACTTTGTCATCAGCAGTAATGTTGTCTTACCTGCAGTTTGTTGCCCTCCTTCACGATCTCATCTCTCTTCCTCCATCCCCCAAATAAACACTATCCTATATTTGGGTTTATCGTTTTATTGACGTTAATTTTTAATACTTAGGGTTTTACTAAATATATGTATATATATATAATGATATAAAATACTTTTAAATATAATTTTCTAAATTTTTACAAAAAATGGTATCATACCCTATGTAATTGCAACTTGCTTTTATTCCACTCATATATTTGTAAATTCCAGTTTATTTTGTATGGGAATAGGCCAGTCATTTTCACAACTTCATACTATTATATTTTATGCTTGAACAAAAAGCAATAGTTCCTAGGGGTGGCCCCATGGCAGAGTGGCTAAGGTAGCGCACTCTGCTGTGGTGGCCCAGGGTTTTGCTGGTTTGGATCCTGAGCGTGGACATGCACTGCTCATCAGGCCACATTGAGGTGGTTTCCCACATGCCACAGCTAGAAGGACCTGCAACTAAGATATACAACTATGCACCAGGGGGCATTTGGGGAGATAAAGCAGAAAAAAAAAAAATTGGCCACAATTGTTAGCTCAGGTGCAAATCTTAAAAAAAAAAAAAAAAAAAAGCAATAGTTCCTGGATGTTTGAGTTGCTTGGAAAATTTTGCTGTAGCAAATAGTAAACCTGTGAATATTCTTTTATATCTCCTTGTTAAAATACACAAGAGTTTTGTCAGAATGTATTTTCAAAGGTAAGTGAATGCTCATCTTTCAAAAGTAATATCAAAATAATTTCTAAAGTGTTCAAATCAATTTATAATCTCACCAACATTATATAATATTCCTTTTTACTCCACACTCTTACAAACACTGGACACTTTGAATTTCTGAACATTAGAAATTTAGAAGGTACAAAATGATTTATCTTAATTTGCATTTCCCTGATTGTTAGTCAGTTTAATCATCTTTTCATAGGTTTCTGAGTCATTCTGAATTTTTTCAATTTTTGAAATGCCTTTTCCCATATTTTGCTTTTTTTTTCAGGATTGACTGGCTTTTGCATCAATGTCTAGAAAGTCTTTGATTCAAAGTGTCCTGCTGGATCTGCTATGGCTTTTTCTCATTCTTCAAGGTGTCTGTTGATGAACACAAGGTCTCAGTTTAATATTACCAAAATTCTCACCATTTTTATAGTTAATATTTTTGCATCTAATAAAAGGTATCCTTTCATCTTCGTTGCCAATGTATGCTTCTGAAAGGTTTAAATTGCTGTCTTTGGAAATAGTGTTTTAATTCATCCAGTATATACATAAATATATTTTCTTTGTCCAGTGTACGTAGAGATCCAGTCATTTTTTTCCACATATGGGTAAGTAATTGTCCCACTACCGTTCATTTAACTACCATTCTTTTCTCAAAGAGCTGCAAAACCAGCTGTCTTTTAAAGTTTCCATATATTTTAGGTAGCAATTCTGGGCTCTTTTTTTCGTTCCACAGGTTGAATTTTCGTATCCCTGTGCCAATATCGCACTGTCTTCACTATGTGATTCTTGATCTCTGGTGGAACCAGCCCATGCTGTCACTCTTTCACCCCGCTGTCTTCCTTCTCCACTTTCTCTATTTCCTTATGCTACTCCTCTTTATAGCTTTTTCCTCAAGGATATCTTGGCTATTCTGACCTTGATTCCTAAATTTACATTTTGGAGACAACTTGTCAATTTCCTCAGGAAAAAAAAAGGCAGTAATTACTTTATATCTATTGATTGATATAAGAATTAGCATTTTTACCACATTTAGTTTTCCTAATAACAAGCATGATTTATGTCTCCTTATATTTAGGATTACTTTCATTTCTTTCAATAACTTTAAAAATAATTTCCCCATATGTATCTTAAATATCTTTTGTTTGATATGTTCTTATTTAACTTACATTTTAGTTGGTACTATAAATGGAAAATTTTGAATTAAATTTTAAACTGCTTATTCTTGGTTTATAAAGATGTAATTTTTCTTATATTTATGTCTGATTGAAAAATCTTGATAAATTTTCACTTCTAATGAGCTGTCTGCAGATTATTTTAGGTTTTCAAGATAAATAATTATATCACTTGCAAATAGAATTTCAGTTCTTCCTTTCCAAACTTTAAACTTTTTTTCTCGTTTACTTCTCTGCCTGAAACTTCCAGTTCTATGAAAGTTCAGAGCTGTGAACATAGAAATGAATGAAAAAGAAAAAAGATCCGCAGGGTTTTATAGTAGAAGAAAAGTAGGTAATATAATTAAGTTCTTTTCTACACGAATGAGTAAAAAGTCTCATTTCTTAAAATTAAAGTGAATTCTTTTCTCTTGAACTAAAATTCAGTTTTGGTTTACATAGAGCTATGATTTCTCTTTTAAAATGATGTTATTGGGGGGGCTGGCCCTGTGATGCAGAGATTGAGTTCACAGTTCTGCATCGGTGGCCCAGGGTTTCCGGGTTCAAATCCTGGGTGTGGACCTACGCACCACTTATCAAGCCATGCTGTGGCAGGCATCCCACATATAAAGTAGAGGACAATGGGCACAGATGTTAGCTGAGGGCCAATCTCCCTCAGCAAAAACAAAACAAGAAGAGGATTGGTGGCAGATGTTAGCTCAGGGCTCATCTTATTCAAAAGAAAAATTACAGTATTAGGGATTAATTGAAAACTTTACAAGTCTGTGTGTGTTTTTAGTTAGAAAAATAAATATAATTCTTGTCATTTAGAAAATAGTATTAAGCATAGGTTTCCGTTTACTTGAATTAAACCATTTTGCACTTTAGCACTGCTAAATGGTGTATTTGTAATGGATGAAGCTCCAGGCTATATAAGGCCAGGGAAGTCAATGCGTACTTTCTTCCTGGAGACCAGCAGGAGAGCATCTCTCTGAAATTCCACCTTCTTCTTAAATAATGAGAGTGATAGTCCATCATATTCACTGATCCAGTCCACACTTAAGGGGAGGGTTTTTTCAGGGCATGTACACTGGGAACAGGGGGGCAGGAATCTTGAGGGCAATCTTATAATTATTTCTGCTTCACTTCATCCTGTGGCCCCCAACAACTCACGTCCTTCCCACACGCAAAATAGAACGTTTCGTTTGAGCGTCACCCAAAGTCCAAAATTTCACCTAAATCTGAAACCCATCATCTCTATTAGCGAGATGCCAACTTCCTTTTAAATACTGCAAGATATATACTTGGTTTCATTTTGCTTCAGAACTTTTTTTGGTTCTTATATTTAAGGCGTTTTTATTATCTCCTAGGCAGTAAATCCACAAATAATAACACACTTTCATGACATCAGTGCCATAGTTGTCATGTCATTTAGTTATATAATTTTAAACTCCAGAAAATAAATTTATTATTTAACATTCAACATTCAATTACATTTATTCACATATTTACCTGTTGATTGATCTTGATTTTTCCCTGTATTTCTGTCCTTCTATCTGGTATCATTTTCCTGATCCTTCTGAATCCTCCTTAATATTTTTCTCATGCTTGCTTCCTGATATCAAGTTTTCTCATTTTTTGGTTTGTCAGAAAATATATCCTTTTACCTGGACCACTGAAGGACATTACTGAAGGGTTTAGAATTGGAGTTAGCAGACTTGAATATAACTATCTTCTTTTGGTTTCTATTGTTTCTCTTGAGAAGTTCTCTCTCTGTTTCATTATTGCTCCTTTGAACTTAACATAACTTGTTTACCTGGCTCTTCTGTGATTTTTATCACTTTTTTCCTGAGTTTTATCAACATATGGCTAAGGGTCATTTTAGTGTTTTTATGTTGTTATTTGTAATGCTTCTTCACTTCTTGAGTTCTTGGTTCTGACGGTGTTAAAAAAATTGGTAGATATCTTTAAATAATAATTCTTCCCAATTAGCTTTCTCCCTTCATTGTTTAAATTTAATTTGCAAGTATATTATGGCTTTTATAAACCCATATTTCTAGCATAGATTTTTTTTGCGTATTTTCTTCCTTTTTTGTCTTTCCATGTTTCTGTCTTAATGATTCCCTCTAATCTATCTTCCACATTACTGTGCTCTTCAGTTTATAATTTCAGTCATTTTTTTCTTTTTCTAGAATTTATTTTTGATATTTGATTACTTTTTATAACTACCATTTTTTTCTAGATATTTGAATCTTTACTTTTTTTGAACATATTAAATAGTTATTGGTCAGTGCATGATTGAAAACTCCAAAATAGGGATTTCTTGTGGGTCTTCTTGTACCTCTTTTCTCTTTTATATGAACATTTCATAGATAACATTTGAGGCTGTGGATGATGTTATTTTCCTTCAGAGTGGATTTAATTTTACTTCTGAAAAGCAGTTAAATGTAGGGCAAATTAAATAAAGTTGAGTCAAATCTGTATTTCCTGTTTTATATGGGTTGTTCTGATTAACCCATAATTGGGATTAATTGGGAGCCCCAAAGAATTCTTGAAGATGTATGTGAGGTTCCCTTCACCTGGCAGTTTTCAAGTTCTAATTTTTACTCTCAGCCCCATGAGATCACCAAAAGATATGCTAAGTGGTCACTCTTTACTCAAGTTCTTAATATATATATACACACACACATAACTAAATAGAATATTATATATCTGTATCACTTTCAAATTATTTTTTCATTTTTCAAACTAAACCGATGATTGTGTATAATCTTCCTGCATCAGAAATGTATTGTTAGATGAGTTTTGACAAATAAAGGTCACCCTGTAATCATTATCACAAACAAGGGAGAGAATATATGAATCACCTTAAAAAGTTCTTCCTCTTTTGTAGAGTTTCACATATTCCATTATAGACTGGAGTCCCTTTGGGGAGTAATTGTAATTATATGTTTGTTATCTTTAGTAGAAATAGGGCTATTCAAAGTTCTAATTCTTCTTGAGTCAGTTTTGATATTTGCTGTCTTTTATAGAATTTATTCATTTATCTAGTTTTTATAAGTATTGGCATAAAATTATTCATAATCTTCCTTTATTTTCTATTAGATGTTTATAGTATCTTACATTTGTTCCTGCTATTAATAATTTATATCATCTCCCTTTTTATCTTCATCAATTACCCAACTATTTTCAAAGAATCAGCATTTTGTTTCCTTGCTTTCTGTTGCTCTTCTCTTTCCTATTTGTGTTTGATTTGTGGTCTTGTCTTTGTTATTTCTTTCCTTTTACTTACTTTTGGTCTAATTTGCTCTTCTTTGTGCAGCCTACTTGTGTATGCATCCAATAAGATAGCTTCAAAATAAACAACATAAAAATTGAGAGGCTAAAAGGAAAAATAGACAAACCTACGATTTGTATTGGAGATTCTGATACCACTATCACATTAATATATGAAGCAAGGGGACAGAAACTAAGTAAAGATATAGAAATTTTGAATAATGTTATCAACCAACCTGACCTACTTATATACTGTGTACTCCATACACCACCACCAAAATGCATTCTGTTCAGTGTTTATGCAGCATTCACCAAAAGAGGAAATTTATTTTGGAGGATGGAAGTTCAAAATCAAGGTCCCAGCAGAGTTGGTCTTTTGATGAGGACTCTCGCCTTGGCTTGCAGACCTCTGCCTTCCTGCTGTGTCCTCACATGGCCTTTCCTCTCTGTGTGTGCCCTCCTGGTATCTCTTCCTCATCTTATAAGGACATCAGTCCTATTGGATTATGGTCCCACCCTAATGACCTCATTTCATCTTAATTATTTCCTTGAAGCCCCTATCTCCAAATACAGTCACATTTGAGTTTTAGAGTTCAACCTCAATTTTGAGGTGACATAATTCAGTCCATATACCATTTTATTTTTTAACGTTGAACATTTCGAGTATATTAATAATAGTGAAAAAAACTATTGTCTCCTAATTCCTTCATCAATATAACTTCTTGTCCTATTTCTTTTGACTGATTTTCCTCAGGACTTCGGATCACACTTTCTTGCTTGGCATGCCAGGTAATTTTTGACTGGAGGCTGGGTATTATAATGTTGAGAATCTGGATTTTGTTTTCTACCTTTAAAAGAGACTGTGCTTTGCTCTAGCAAATCGTTAACTTACTTGAGTGTCGACTTTATCTTGTTTTTAACTACTAACCAGTGCTACAACTTGATCTAGACTAGTCTTAAACCCAGAAAAAGTTTAGATGCATTACTAAAGTGAGGTCTTTTTGAGGTCTGTACTGAATTATCCATATCATCAAAGAGAACACTTTATGCTTGCTAATTGGCGCTCAACAATCTCTTATCATATCTGAGCTCCCAGAATTGTTTAGCTTGGAGTTAATGGGGTCATTTTTTGTCTAGCCTCATGGAGTTTCTTTCTATATGTCGGGGATCTTTGGCAAGCTATATTCAGCAAAGACTAAAGATAACCCCAATGAAAATTTGGGGACTCTTTCTCAGTATAGCTCCCTTTTCTTTGGAAATCTGTCCTGCACTTTCCAGTTGCCTAGCCTTCTTAAACTGATCTCTATGTCCTCCATTCGGAAAGACCCCATAGGACCTTTTTCATTGTGGTCGGGAATGGTCCTTCAGACAGAATACTAGGGTAATTATAGAGCTCAGCTTGTATGTTTCTCTGCTCACAGAAATCACAGATCATCACTCTCTCTTGTCCAATGTTTGAAAACAATTATTTTGTACAATTTCTCCAGTATTATAATTTGTTGCTGTGTAGGGATAATTCAGGTCCCTGTCTCTCCAGCACAACCATAATCTAAATCTCAGATAACAGAGTTAAAATAAAAACTAAATAGAAAGCTCTAATAAAGTAGGAAATTATATAATCCAAATAGAACAACACAAAAGATGAAGAAAGTTTATTTTTATCATTTTATCAAAAGTGAATTATACAACAATTAAACAAATATATTTGTGGATATTGGGAAAGTTCCAGAAGGCAAGCAATCCAACTTGATCCTTTGTTAACTGCGGAACTCAGCCCTCAGCCTCTGTTTCGCGATTCACTTTGAAATCCTGCCCTTCAATCTGTCATTCCCTTTGATACTCCCATTTGGAGTCACTCTGTTATTCACTTTGAGAACCTTGGAAATGTTCATTCTCTTTGAATCTCAGCTTTATTCCAATCATCCTTTAACATCTAGCCTCAAATTTACATTTTAAAAAGGTAATAAAATATTTTTCATGTTTAATAGGTGACGTATGAAACACATTTACAAGTGGAATTTACTAACAAAACTTGATGCTACATTATTGAAATCAACTTACATTTAACTTACTGTTTACCATATTTGTAAATTCCCACTTTTGACTACAGATAAGTCATAAAATGAAAGGTTATACCAAAACTCTTCTATAACTGCCCATCATAATTTTCTCACTACTTACTTTGTTTATTAAAAAATTAATTCTCAAAAAACCAATAATATTTATTTTACTCTGACAATTCCTCTTTCATTATAATTGTTTTTAAATACTAAGATTCTGTGTGTATTTTAATTTTAATTTTATCAGTTATTTTCCAAAATGTATTCTACACAGATTTTAATAATTTTTGTGTATTTGAAAACTTTATTTTCTGGATCTTTAAATGTTTTGACTCAGGCATACTTATGCGTATGTAGATTTGACACTGTGTTCAGTAACTTACCCATATTAATATGCTCATATACAAGGAAATTGAGTTATAAACTGCTTTAAAAGGAACAATAGCTATTTTTATTTGAACATTAACACAACTGTAGTCGAAATGCAGCCATTTTATACCACTAAGTGAGATTAAATTATGCGACAATAGCTATTTCAGATTCTATTCTGGACAATGACAAAATTTTTCAGTAAACTCTTCATTCAATAATGAATATTTTTAGACAAGATCTGAAGATATCTTAAATCTTAAGATAGTGAGGAGTGGATGATTGTTCTGTTTGATTTGCTAATATATTGTTGAAGATTTTTGCGTTTATGTTCATCAGCAATATTGACGTATAATTTTAATTTTTTGTGTTATCCTTGTCTGGTTTTGGTATCAGAGTAATGTTGGCCTTGTAAAATGAGTTCAGAAGTATCTTGTCCTCTTTAATCTTTTGGAAGATTCTTTTGGAAGGATAAGTGTTAAGCCTCCTTTGAATGTTTCATAGAATTCACCAGAGAAGAAGTCTGGGCCTGGACTTTCACTTTTGGGGAGATTTTTGATTATTGTTTCAATATCTTTACTTATTATTGGTCTATTCTGATTCTCTGTTTCTTCTTGATTCAGTTCTGCAGTTGCCTGATTCTAAGAATTTATCCGTTTCATCTAGGTTATCCAATTTTGGGGCATATAGCTTTTCATAGTATTCTGTTATAATCCTTTGTATTTCTTTAGTATTTATCATAATTTCCCCTCTTTCATTTCTGATTTATTTATTTGAGCCTTCTCTATTTTTTCTTAGTGAGTCTGGTTAAGGGTTTGTCGATTGGTTTATATTTTCAGAGAACCAGCTCTTAGTTTCATTGATCCTTTCTATTGTCTGTTTAGTCTCTATTTCACTTACTTCTGCTCTGATTTTTATAAATACCTTCCTTCTCTGAGATTGGGTTTCATTTGTTCTTCTTTTTCTAGTTCTTTTAAATATAGAGTTAGATTATTTATTGGAAACTTTTCTTGTTTCTTAAGATAGGCCAGTATTGCTATATATTTCCCTCTTAGTACTGGTTTTACTTTGTCTCATAGATTTTGGTATGCTGTGTTTGCATTTTCATTTGTCTCAAGGTATTTTTTGATTTCTCCTCTGATTTCTTCATTGATCCAATAGTTATTCACTAGTATGTTGTTTTATCTGCACATATTTGTGACTGTCGTAGTTTTCTTCTTGTAGTTGACTTCTAGTTTCATACCATTGTGGTCAGAAAAGATGATTGATAGGATTTCAATCTTCTTAAATTTATTGACTTGTTTTATTTCCCAACATATGGTCTGTTTTTGAGAGTGTTCCGTATGCACCTGAGAAGAATGTGTTTTCTGCAGCTTTTGAATGGAATTTTCTATACATACTTATTAAGTCCATCTGGTCTGATGTTTCATTTAAAGCTAATACTTCCTTGTTGACTTTCTATCTGGATGATCTATCCATTGATAAGCGACATGTTAAAGTCCTCTACTATTATTGTATTGTTGTCAATGTATTCCTTTAAGTCTGTTAGTAGTTTCTTTATATATGCTTTATATATACATATATGCTTTAATAGGTGCATATATATTAATAAGTGTTATGTCTTCTTGATGGACTGCCCCTTTTATCATTACATAATGTCCATCTTTGTCTCGTGTTATCTTTTTTGCTTGAAGTCTGTTTTGTCTGATATAAGCATGGCTCCACCTACTTTCTTTTGGTTGCCATTTACTTAGAGCATCATGTTCCATCCCTTCACTCTGAACCTATGTTTGTCTCTAGAGCAGAGATGGATCTCTTCTAGGCAGGTTAATGTTTGGTCTTGTCTTTTAATCCATCCAGCCACTCTGTGTCATTTGATGGGTGAATTCTGTCCATTTATATTTAGAGTGATTACTGATATATAAGGGCCTAATACAGCCATTTTATCTTGTGTGTTCTGATTGTTCTGTATTTCCATTGTTTATTTTTCCCTGTGTTTTTGTCTGCCATTTCGGTTTCTTAGTTTCCTGTGATGTATTTCTCAGTATTCTCTTTTTTTGTGTTCTGTGACTTTGCTCTGACTTTTTGTTTTATGGTTACCAGGAAGTTTGTATAAAAGATCTCATGGATGAGATAGTCTTTTTTTCTGCTGATAGCATCTTATCTCCATTAGCCTACGGAGTTTCCATCATTTTCCTCTTACTCTTTTATGTTTTTGTTGTCACAAATTATCCTTTTTCGTATTGTGAGTTTTTTACCAAATTAAAATGGTTATAATTATTTTCGATGCTTTCTTTCCCTTTAGCCTTTCTGTTATAAATAAGTGTTTACTAACCTATTCTGACATATAGCTGCAATTTTCTGATTCTGTCTGTCTAGTTATCACCTTGCTCAAAGATTCGTATACCTTTGCCTTTTTATTTCAGATAGGAGGGCTCCTTTCAATGTTTCATGTAAGGTGGATCTAGTGGCGATGAACTCTCTCTGCTACTTGTCTGGGGAAGCTTTTATTTCTGCTTCTTATCTGAAGGATAACTTTGCTAGATAGAGCATGCCTGGCTGATAGTTTTTGTCTTTCAATATTTTGAATATATCATTTTACTCTCTCCTGACCTGTGGAGTTGTGCTGAGAAATCTGCTCATAGCCTGATGTGGGTTCCTCTGGAAGTTATTTTCTTCTCTCTGGCATCTCTTAATATTCTTTCTTTGCCATTGACTTTTGACACTTTTAATATAATGTGACTTGGAGAAGGTCTTTCTATGTTGGGATAATTAGGAGTTATATTAGCTTCATGTGCTTGCATATCCAGTTTTTTCCCCAGGTTTGGGAAGTTCTCAGCTATTATTTCTTTGAATAATTTCTCTGCTCCTTTCTCCTTCTCTCCTCCTTTTTGGATACCCATTATCATTTTATTGCTTTTCCTCATTAAGTCAGATATTTCTCACAGAATTTCTTCATTTTTTAAAAAACTTAGTTCTCTTTTCTCTTCCACCTGAATCATTATTAGATTTCTATCTTTGAACTCTCTAATTCTCTCTCATATAGTCTGCTTGATTTCTGATGCTTTCTATTTTATTTTTCATCTCATAACTTTAATCTTCAACTCCAGAATTTTTTGTGATCTTGTTTTTTAGAGTTTCAGTTTCTTTGGTGAAGTACTCCTTTTGTTCATTGATTTTATTTCTGAGCTCATTGAATTTTCTTTATGAGTTTTCTTATAACTCATTGAGTTTCTCCATGACTGCTATTTTGAATTCTCTGTCAATTAGATCACAATCTTCTGTAAATTCAAGTTTGGTTTCTGCAGAGTTGTCATTTTCTTTCTGTGCTACCATGTTACTGTAGTTCTTAATAGTGCTTGATGAGTAGTTCCTGTGCTGGCACATTTGGGGTAGTAAACACCTAAGGCTTTGGTTACCTTGACTCTGTGCTGTTTCTGGTTGTATCTGAGATCCTGCAATTTCCACCCTTTACTGCCTTTACCAGAGGCATTGTCAGTGCTCTTCTTGTGCCTCTGGGGTTGCTGGTGTCTTTGTGCTTACACTGTCACAGCAGTCCTGGGTGTAACCACCAAGATCACCAGGCTGTGAGCACCTTTGCTGGCTCCAGGGTCTCCTGGGTCTCATGTTACCCACTGGCTCTTCATGGGCTCTCCACAGGCTCAGGTGTTGCTGCCATGTGCACCACCTGCACTGCTGTTCCCAGCTTATCTGGGGGTTCTGGCAGCACTACTGCCTGGGGTGCTGGGTTCATGGGTGTCACTTCTATTGCTAGTGGCCTGGGATTGTGTATGCAGTCACCATTGCTGGTTGGGCCAATGTTGATGGTGCAACACTGGGGGCTGGGTCATGGGTACTGCTGTGGCTCCTGAAGCCTCAGGTCACAGTTGTCACCCACCACTGCTGGTAGAAGAGTAGGGGCTAAGCTGAGTGCTGCTGCATTTTCTGAGCCCTCAGGTGGTCAACACCATCTTCCCACCATGTGTGGGAAGGGTATTGGCTGAGCTGTGAGCACCGCTGTTGCTCCTGCAGCCTCTGGTCTCCAGTACTGGTGCACTTTTTAAAACCTCAGGTCATGGGAACCACTGCCACTGCTGAGGATATCTGGATTTTGTATGCAGCTGCCACTGCTGGAAGGGCTGGCATTGGAGTCACCACTGCTGTGGGAAGGAGAAGGGGGCTGCTCCCCCATTTTCATTGGCTCCCAGAGGTTCAGTCCATCCACCTTTGGATGTATAAATGAATGGATCTCTCAGGTGTTCTCGTGTGCTATGCAAGAAGTCCTTTGTCAAAGGATGCCATACTAGTTGTAACTTAGAAGGGAGACACAAAGGGAACAACCCACTCTGCCACAATGCTGTTGTCCAGGTTTTCTATGTTTTGAACTAATTTTCCTTGTTTAAAAATATGTTTTAGGGGCTGGCCCTGTTGCCAGTGGTTAAGTTTGCATGCTTTGCATTGGTGGCCCAGGGTTTGCTGGTTCAGATCTTGGATGTGGACCTAAGCACTGCTCATCAAGCCATGATGTGGGAGCATCCCACATAGAGGAAGTAGAATGACCTACAACTAAGATATACAACTATACACTGGGGCTATGGGGAGAAAAAAAACAAGAGGAAGATTGACAATAGATGTTAGCTCAGGGCCAATCTTCCTCACACAAATATATATATATATGTGTGTTGTTGCAACTGGATGCTACAGAATTTCCCTAAAAAATTTTTTTGTCTCTAGGTTTGTATACATACACATACAATATATAATATTCATATATAATAAATATACATATATTTAAATGCCAGACATCATTATATTACCTGATAAAAATTAGTAATATATGTATATTTTAAAAGAAACTTATTTAGAGGAACTCATTGTGTAGGATACGCAAAGATTAGAAAATTTTAACTCAGTGTATTTCAGTAAGAAATACAGTTTTGACCAATTTAGAATTGTGATTCATTTTTCTTTTACCCTGTGATTGTTTTAATTGACTCTACTATTTAAATATTTATTAACTTACTCTCATGCAACAAAATGATGTGCACTGTGCCAAACTTTATGTTATGTTCATAGTAAGAGAAACCTGGCAAAATTGTGTCTGCTCTTGAAACATCTCATCGTCTAGCCTAAGAAGCAGATTTTAAAAGGAACAAAAACTTGAAACTGTAGAAACAATGTGACAAGTTTTGAGACAGGTGACATTAGTTCAGAGAGGAATGGACACCTACTTATTTTTGGAGGTTAGGAAAAAAGTTACTGAATGATAATACTAGAGTTGTGACTTGAAAGAGGAGGAGATTGGCAGGTGGTACTGAGATGGTAATCTGAGTGGGTAGAGATAAAGGGAGGACCCTTCAGGGAAGTAGATTCCCAGGTACAGAGGCCAAGGCTGGCTGCCCTGATAAGCTTTGAGATTGCAGCCAGTGTACAATCACTGGAGACTTAGAGGGGACTAGCAGGGGTGGATCCAGCTGGTAGGCAGAGATCAGATGACTGAGGGGTGCTAATGCCATGCTTCGTAGCTGGGGCATCATTTTGTATGTAGAAGGGAATCATGAATGGATTTGAAGAGAGGTTTGTCATCATCATAACCACACTTTAGAAAGCTCATTGTCATGGCAAAATGGAAGATGGACAGGAAGGGGGTGAAACAGGAGACCAATTGGTAGGTGATTTAGTAAGCTAAAGAAGAATGATAGAATGCAGAGATGAGGTGGTGATAGTAGTAATTGAAATTTTCTCTTATTTTAATTTATTTAACCTGGAAAACATTTTTACTGTTTCATATAATTAGCCTTTAATTAGCATTTAGAAGTCTTAGATGTCTTAGCCTCATTAAGCAACAATTTGTGTGTACATTTCTTTATGTTTGACTTATTCCAAAAAGCCAATATTTCAGCCAGTCCTCATGGCCTAGTAGTTAAAGTTCATTGCTCTCACCACTTGGCTGGCCCAAATTTGTTTTCCAGTAGTGGAACCACATCACCCATCTGTCAGTTGCCATACTGTGATGGTGTCTCACATTGAAGAACTAGGTGGACTTACAACTAAGATATACAATCGTGCACTGGGGCTTTGGGGAGGAAAAGAACAATATTTGAGATTGTTCACATTGCGCATCATAGACACAATGAAACTAATATTCTTAACAAAGAAATAAAATCCTAAGAATCATTAAGGAAGGTAAAACATACATAGCCATCGTAAAGAATGTCCTTTGAGCCAGACACTATATATTTTTTTCTTTTCCTTTTTGAGGAAGATAAGCCGTGAACTAACTTCTGCTGCCAATCCTCCTCTTTTTGCTCAGGCAGACTGGCCCTGAGCTAACATCTGTGTCCATCTTCCTCTACTTTATATGTGGGACGCCTACCACAGCATGGCTTGCCAAGGGGTGCCATGTCCGCACCCGGGATCCGAACCGGTGAACCCCGGGCTGTTGAAGCAGAATATGCATACTTAACCACTGTACCACAGGGCCTGCCCTATTTTTTTTTTAAATAAACATTACTTTACTTAACTTCTTAACAATCCCCAAGTGAGGCGCCATCATGCCTCTTTACCCATAAGGATATTGTCGGAGTGTTTTAGGGCTCTTAATCTTGGAGCTGACTACTACAATGAATTTCCTAAGAAAGGGCCCATCTTTTATTTGTCTTTATACCCCAAACAACCAGCAAAAAAAGCTGATTAAAAATGTAGAACAATAACAGCAACAAATCAGCTCTAAATGTCCTAAGATCCAGATTAAAGAAAGAATATTGTGAGATTTATATCACTTTCTCTTCTTTTGTTCTTTTCTTATTTAGAGCAACATGATAGTGCATCAGGATATATTTTCCTGTTAGTCAAAACTAGTATGAAATGGCTCTTAATCTGGAGGAAACTGTATAAATTTTAGCAGGATTTTAGAGATGTTTCATATAAGGTCATGTCTCCTATCAGCCTTTGGCAAAGGATGAAGTCATAATTTTAATGAATTTTGTTAATCCATTGACCAATTCATTTGTTTAACTACCAGTCTTTGAGAACATATACTCAGAAATGAGAAAAGATAATGAAAAAAGAGTCTCTAGCCTTAAGAAAGTGAAATGGAGAACATTTTTTCTATTATAGTGAAATCTGATATGTGCTAAAAGCAATAAGAGGGAAGGAGACCTTGAATACACAGTGGGGCACACAGGAATGGCTTTCCAGAAGTGGTATCATGTCAGTATAATTGTTTTTTTTTTTTTTTTTTTTTCAGAAAAAGACTAAGAGTTATGTAGGTTAAGAGAAAGGAAAGGCTAATTTTGCGGGCAGAAAAAAACCCAGATTTCTGCAAATGAAGAGAGGGACAGGAAAACTTGGTTCCCTTTGGAGACTTTTAAGTAGTCGATGTGACTAGATCTCAAGGGGTGTGGATTTAGGGGTTTAGCAGGGGATGAGATCAAAAAGAGAAAGACCAAGTTTACAGGTATCCTTGTATGCTGTGCAAAGGAATTAGGGTTTAATTTAGAATATATGGGGTTTTATTCAAGGCTAACGTCATAGATTTGGATTTTAGAATGATCACTTTAGCAACAGAATGGAATTTGGGATTGTGTGACTGAAACAAAGCAGAAAGAGACAATTTTTGCAATACAGGAGAGAAATAATGACCCAATAAAATGGTAACAGGATGGAAAGGACAGATTTGGACTGGAGTAGAGGAAAAAGGAAGTAAGCAGAAGAGTATATTTATAAGCAGTCCTTCTTTAGGAGATGTTTAAAAGAATACATTTAGATAAAGAAAGATCAGAACAAGGCGGAAAGATGTTAGAGAACACAGAGTGGAAACCAATCTCTTTGACACCTAAGAAGGATGAAATGTTGTTACACTAATTCCATGGATACTCTCCTGGGTTCCTGCTACAACTTGCACCCATTCCCATCCCAGTGGTCACTTCTATAATGTTAGAATCTGGCTATAATTCTGGGAGATACAGGATAGTTTAGCTGCCTTATGTTATCCAATGTTATGAAATGAGAGAATGAGAAGAGTTCCAATTAATCAAAAAGGATATAAATTGGAGCACACCTGCGTATTTGGCCTTTTGCACATCTTTGATTCACCAGTCCAAAACAAGCCGTATCCAATGGTTTTGTGTCAAAAATTGATTCTTATTAAAGGAGAAAACATGAATTGCAGCCTCTGTGGTCCTAGAAATTGCTATGGTTTTCATTTATTAGGGTACATTTATAACTTTCAAGATCAAACCTTGTAACCCATCCTCAAATTACCTTAGAACAGTGAAAAACAAACTAATACCCAAAATGGGAGCATGCTGGCTAGATGATTTGTATCTCTAGAAAACCACTGAGCAATTATGAAAGATGTAGGAATGTTTTCAAAGATCCCACTGGTCTTATGTAATAATTATAAATATTTTGATCTTGAAATTTAAATATGTCTCTTTACTCTGATGAAAATATCTGTATTCACCATATTGTCAGGGCAGCATGAATCACAAAAGAACACGTGGCTGGTAGTGGAAGTTCTATGGGATTGTTGATATAGAACCAAAGAGTTTCCTTCTTCGTTATCAATACAAAAAAGCCAGTTTCTACTGAGGATGAAAAGTAAACACAAACGTCATTTTGTAGGAATCTTTTCTTAATGAATCCCGCTAGAGTTTTAGTATTTCTGTATAGTATCAACCGCTTGACATTTTTTTGTAGTATGTTGTGTTACACCTGGGATATTTTATTGTCTTTAATGCCATTTAATCAATATCGTGTGTGACCCCAACCAAACTACTTAACCAGAAACTGTCACCGGAATTTGCGTTATTCCCTTCTATCTGCTCCCATAAAATAGTACCTGAGTGTTTCTAAGTAAATATCTGTGTGGTTGTGGGGGTGACAAAAGGGCACTGTAATGCAACATAATGATTCTCTGACCTCCACTAGCACTGGGAAACAATTTGCACTCAACATCTCTGTATCATTCAGTTCTGTTATCCGCCTCCCCCACATCGTTTATTCTTTTTCTATTGCTGCCATAATAAACTACTACAAATGTATTGGCTTAAAACAACAGTGTGTTACAGTTCTGTCTGTTAGTCCTGTACTATTCTAAGCAAACTAAAATAAATGTCAGCAAACTGCATTTGTTTCTGGATTCTCTAGGGCACAATTCAGTTTCTTGAGGTTGTAGGACTAAGGCCCCCATTTTATGGCTGGCTGTGAGCTGAGGGATCTTTCTGGCCTCTAGAAGCTGCACACATTCTTTGGCTTGTGGCCACTTTTCTCCATCTTTGAAGCCATTAATGGTGGGTAAACTCTGACTTACTCTGTACCTCTCTGAGTAACTCTTCTGCCTCCCACTTCCCTACCAAATAAGGAACATAATCACAGGCATCACAACAATGGGAAAAGATCATGGGGGCCAAAGCCCTGCCTAACGCACATCAGAAATCTCAATACTAGCTGCACTTCCCTTCTCCCTCTCTTATGAACACTTCTTTCCTTTAAGGACATCTACACTATTAAATTCCCTTGTAATTATATTATGTTGCCCCAATAAATCCATATCTGAAAGTACTTTTACTTATTTTTCAAGGCCCGACTTAAAGGCAGTCTTTTTCACAAACGTTTTTGAGTTTTGAATGGAATCCATGCCTCTGTCTGGAGAGTAGGGTGGACAGGACAATTAGGAAAGGAGACTAAGATTTCTTCAGTGCCTATGATATGTCAAGTCCTTTGAATACATTTGCTGTACACATCTATCCAATGAAGTTGACATTATTAATCTTATTTAATACGTGAGAAACGCGTCCCAGAGAGGATCGTTCACTTCCCTGATGCCACGCGGATTCTAAATGCAGGAGGTAGGATATAACTGCTGGTCTAGTTGTCTGTAAAATGTCTGCGTTATTCCTGCTGCTTTGGCGTACTTTGTACCTCTGTTATAGCCCTTACTAGAGAACATATATTTTAATAGCCCAGATGTCAATAATCCCTCAAATTAGAATAATTTAAGCCATCATACCACGTATTGTGGGAAATCCAGTACCTTCTCTGGAATTTTTGGCATTGTGCTTGCCTAACTTCCCTCCATGCCGAATCTCACTATGGCGCCAGTGTAGTAACAGCCCTCATTCCAGTGTAAAGTCTTATCAGTGTTTTGAGGGAGTATCTCAGATCTGCTCCTGAGTCTGTGTGTTGAGCAGCTTACTTCTCCACTGCTGCCTGTGTCTTATCCAGCATCCTCAGATCCTGCAGCTGCTGTTTTCTCTCTTCACTACTTCAGCATGCACCAGGTGCTTTCTCCTGAATTTGCAGAACACCACTGATATACGACTGTTGTATTTAACATATTTTCCCTAAAGTTTGGGCGAAATAGAGAGGTATCCCAGAAAAGCACAGGCAATCATTGAAAGATAAATATGAACACTGCCATTCTTAAAAATTCCTCGGTTGTCTCTGCCATCAGAACTTTCTCACTTGCTGTGTATCTCCTTGTGTCCAATATGCTGTCAACTAGCCAACCATCTGATTCTCTCTCCCTAGATCCTTTCTCCCAACTCTAATTCTCTTGCTTCTCCAGATCACCCATATAGCCTTGTGTCTTATATCAGTCATAGGAAAAATTAATGTCTAGTTAATTTATTATTCAAGCAGTACACTTTGGAGGTCTGTGGAAAATACTCCCATCTTATTCCCAGGAGAGAGATAGGCAAAAGGGAGCACACCTTACTCAATCAAAAGACCCATTAAAATGTTTTTCATGATAAAAGAGCCAGTCACCTGTAATATGAATTGTGTCCCTCCTCCTCTGCATTTATTTATTTTTTTCATGTTCTCATCATGAGTGCAGTGTGCCGTGGTAAGGTGGGGGTGCATGTGCATCTCACTACTAGAATGTGAGCTCTTAACTTTTGAGGACAATATCTTACTCTTCTTGGTCTTTGTAAGTCCTAGCTGCCTCGCCAATGCTTTGCAGGTTGTGATTTTGAAATAATCAGCACGTAAAGTATTCCCTTCATGGTTGCCTCCCTAAACCACCTGGGAAAAGAAAGAGCTTAGTGCTCTTGGTTTTTCTAAAGGATTCTAGATTTGTAGCTTATTTAACTATGCTTCTTTTATCCAATGACTGACTTTAACTTCAGAGCTATTGTTTTATTTGTTCTATTTTGTTAGTACTTATTAAGTGGCATTATATTACAAAATTAAAGACTTCTCAAAAAATAAATTTGCCACGATAGGCATCCTGCTTTAGAATTTATTTTAAATATTGCATATGGGCTTTATTTTTCTCTCTATAAAAGTAGTGTATGCTCAAATATATATATTCTTGAAAAATAATGCCAGTGTTCATTAAGAATCCTTAGCCACATTTAGTCACAGCCCTTGAAGTGAAAAAAGAGGTTCTTCATTTAAGGGTTTCTTTTATTCACTCAATTTTCTAGCGCATTCCTAAATGGTATTGGGAGATCTAATAAAAGAACAGAATTAAAAGCCTGTGCAAGATTCATTCCCACTATGTTTTCATACTTCGTGATTCCCAGAATTAAGGAACATCACAACAGCAAGTTATCTAATTTCTTTGTTTTTGTGAATATGGAGTTGATATGGGGTATTTGTTAAAATCCTATGTAATCCCATTTTGAACCCTTGGATTAATAGGTTTTAGGCAGAATTATTTTGGCCTATGTAATTTGCCATGGTTATAATGCCTCTTTAATGCTTACAGAGATGGAGAGTAACTTGGAATCTAGAAAGCATTGCACACAGAAATTGTAAAGTGCAATGTACTTCCTCGTCTTTGGAAAACTGCCAAAGCAGTGGGCAAGCAAACTGCCAAATATGTGCATGGGGCATCCGTGAATGACAGACTAAAGTGCACATGGCTATGTGAAAACAGGTGGTCTGGGATGCCTGGCATCAGCAAAGCATCTGGGCCCTGAATTGTGACCGCATTATATTTTCTGCTCCCACTGGAGAACAGCACTGATCGTGAACACAGAGGCTGGCATTGTTTTGAGTCTGTTTTATAACCTTTGCAAGGTATTAGACTAGAAATGGAACTGTGCTTTTAACATTTGAAAACTCAAAATCTCATCTCTAATTGCTTTTGATCTTATCTATTCTTATGGTGCTCTTAGTAATCCCGGATGTGCATATGTTAATACGGATGCTCAATTTGGCTTTTTTTCACTTTTGAGGATGCACATACGCTAAATGGATGGCTTTCTGTCTTCATTGTTCTGTTACAGATTTGACCCCTGATAAATATTACAAAATAAATGCTAATTATAAACATAATGCATCTTTCTTGATTTCTGCTTTTAGCTCTTCAGTTTAGGCAGGGTTCCCAGGCACCTTCCCAAACTATATCTTCTAGATATTGTAGACTAAACTGCTATGTGCTTTCTAGAAACAGTAAAAAACACTCTTTCAATATACATTTGGAGGATTTTTAAATGTAAGTTTGGACAGAACTAGATCAAAGTTTACTTATGCTCTAAATAAAGAATGAGCAAAAATAAAAGCAACTGAAATGGAGATTTTTATTTGCTTAATATGTAAGGCAGATTACTTTTTCACTGTATTATATTTCAGTGACTCTCAGTACTAAGCAAACTTTATAATCATGGAGGCAAGCTTAAAAAAATACTGATATTTATGGTGCCGGCCCAGTGGCATAGTGGTTCCGTTCAGGAGCCCTGCTTCAGTGGCCCAGGGTTTGCAGGCCTGGATCCTCGGTGTTGACCTAGCACAGCTAGCTCATCCTAGTACTGCTCATCAAGCCACACTGTGGTGGCGTCCCACATAAAATAAAGGAAGATTGGCACAGATGTTCACTCAGGGCCAATCTTCCACACACACACACACACACACACACACGCACAAAATACTGATGCTTAATAGCCATATGTCCATGAATGATTTGATTTAATTGTTCTGGGGCAAGGTCCACACTTCAGTATTTTTAAAAGCACCCCCAGGTGATTCTAATGTCCATCTAGCATTAAAAACTATTGCTATATAGGAAACTACTTTAGTCCTCAATCCTCCTTCATATTGTGTTTGTAATGAACTTCTCTTGTTATATCTCTAGACTTTGTGAAAATGTCTTTTGTTTACCTCCTTTCTTATTCAATGTTCCACTGAGTAGGAGGGAGATTTCATTTTAAACAGAGCACTGATTTTGAAACACCACGATTATTAATTGCTTGGTTTGATGCCCCAATTGGTGAAAAGTGGAAAGGGAAATCTCTTACCTAAACTCTCCTTCCCACTGTTTTGTTAATTGGTAAACTAAATAGAAATGGATAATCATCTTTCCTTTTAGTTCTAATTGTAAATTACTTAGAAATTTGTCACTTCTTAGCGTGGCATTTCACAACTAAAGAATCGGTTAGAAATTCAGTTTTTGGTATAAGAATTCTCTAGGTCTTTCCTGGAAACAAACAACGTGAGGCATCGTAGACGTTGTTTCCTGGCTGCTATTACTGCTAGATATTTAGCTGGTACTATTGTAATTCCTAGCGTGCAGTATATTGGTAAGTGGTTTTATGAAGCAGAATCTAGAGAAGATGCAAAAATTCAGACAGTGCTAGAGCAGGATCCGCCACGCGTTTTATTAACTACCCATGAGGCTCTGTAGTTCTTCTTTTTTGAAAAATTTGAATGTGAACACGTACTCTATTTGATAGCTATTTTTATTTTATCAAAATAATCTACAACATTAAAGTTGAAACCTAACATTTTAAATATTTATGCTTACAATCTCTAGATATTTCTAAGAAACAACAGAGAAAAACTGATCAATGTTTAAATATACCTTAGTGATTTTCCTAAAGATGACCTGCTTCATCTCCCCTCTTACTTACTTACCTTTCCTTCATTCCTTTCTTTTGTCCTTCCTTCCTTCTTTCCTCTTATTCTTCCGTTATTGAAGATATAAATCTTCAAAAAAAAAAAAAAGATTTGCAGTAAGAAAAACATGCAAAGTAGGACATCTTTACCTTCTGGAACCACTCTCTCAGTTTTCTGCATTCTCTTCCACACCTTGCCCAATCACATCTGGGTCCTGAGAGATTCCCACTGGGCTCACATTGTCCAGAACTTTCTCAGGTTATGTATCACCATATGCTGAGCTCTACGAAAATTGCCCATATTCTCACATTGTCAGCCTCAAAACCTACTTGCCCCATTCTTTATTTCCTTGGTGGTCTGTTAGGTGTCTAGTTAATTCACAAAGTGTTAATGGTAAATAATACCTTATTATAAAAAATATCCTCCTTGGCCATAAAACTTTATGACTCCACAAAAATGTTTGCAGCAGTTAGAATACGAACGAAACTAAGTAGAATCTCAAGCTGGTGCCAGTAGCTTTATGTGGCCATTGAATAGCAGGATGTGATCCTCAGTTTTGTAGGTTCCAAAGGTGACATTAGTTCATCCAGAGATTAAGAAGTTCACTGAAGTGACTCACAGTATCACAATTTACAAGAGATTGATGTATAAATGAGAATAAGCTTTTCAAGTTTATGCTACACATATTCTCTCTATATAGTAATATAGTATATATTATGTGCATGTAATAAATGTATTATTGTATATTATTCCTCATTAAAATTTGTTACATAACAGGTACTGTCAGTTTTGACCACTGTATTCTTAGTACCTAGGTCAATGCCTGATACAAATATTAGGTATACAATGAATATTTAGCATAAGAATGAGTTTATATGAAAAATAATCCATACTATAGTGTTACGTCCTTCTTACTAACCTGTGTCATCCACCAAAGTTTAAATCCCATGATGAGAACCATATTATTCATTTACATAATGTCATTTCTAACATAATGGCTCGGCAAAGCAGTGCATGATTTCCAACAGAAACTGAGTTTAAATAATAATGATGGAGATGATGATGATAATGATCATGATGATGACAAAATCAGGCAAAACAGATTATACGTGTTCACATTAAAAGGATCAGTCATTAGACAAGCATCCATCGAGCATTACACACGTCAGGCACTGATCTGGGCAGTGGCAAAATAAAGCATGACTAGGAAAGTCTGTGGCCAACATAAATTGAATTCTATAAGAGGAAGACAGAAAATAAGTACATAACCAGTACCTAATTAAGACAATTTAGAATATTAAAATATGCTATGAAGATTACATAGCAGTGAGTGAGTGTAAAGATGCTCTTGAGTAAGTGTTCCTGGGAAGGTGGATATGGGAGGTGCGACTTTAGTTATACCCCTTAGGGACGGCCTCGCTGAATATGCTACGTTTGGGCTGAGTCCTCCATGATGGGAGGGAACAGCCATACAAATATCTGGGAGAAGGGCAGGCCAAGTGGATGAATCAGCAGCTGTGAATGTCCTGAGATGGGAGCAAAGACGAGTGTGACTAGAACACGGTTAGGAAGAGAGCAGAAGGACAGGTCAGAACAAGTAAGGCCATTTGGAAGCCTGTGAGACTCTTTGATTATGTTTTCAGTCCAACGGGAAGCAGTTGGAAGGTTTTCTTTTTTTTAAGATTTTAAGACTGAGCTAACAACCGTTGCCAATCTTCTTTTTTTCTCCCCAACCCCCCCCCCCCCCAGTACATAGTTGTATATTCTAGTTGTGAGTGCCTCTGGTTGTGGCATGTGGGAAGCTGCCTCAGCATGGCTTGATGAGCCATGCCATGTCCAAGCCCAGGATCCCGACAGGCGAAACCCTGGGCCGCCGAAGCAGAGCGTGAGAACTTAACCACTCAGCCATGGGGCCGGCCCCCGGAAGGTTTTAATCAAAGCAGTTACAAGATTTTATTTGATCTTTGAAAGCTTTCTCTGGCTGCTTTGAAGAGGATAGATTGTGATGGGGGAGAGAACAGATGGGAAGTGATCAATTTGGAGTCTGTTGCAGTTTTCTAAGGGAGAGAGGAGGAGATTGGGACTGATAATATAGATGATGAGAAGTGGGTAGATTAGTGATATTTAAGTTGAGAAAATAGAAGTTGCTGATGGAGTTGATATAGGATGTGAAGAAAAGTTGGCAAGATGTATGACATTACCGTTTAATGATTAAGAAAGTATTGGGATGGTTAGAAGAACATTTCAGATATTCTGTTTTGGCCATGTTCAGCTGGGGGTGTCTATTGGAAATCCAAGTGGATTTGTGAAGAAGCCAGCTTTGGTGCTTAGAGAAAATAGATATTTAAGATTCATTCACATATAAATGCATTTGAAGTCATGTTATTGACTAATAGCACCTAGTGAGGGGACATCAATAGTGGAGCATTGCAACATTTAGAGATCTGATGGAGGAAGAAAAAACAACGAAGAAGCTTGAGAAGAAGCCGCCAGTGAGGTAGGAGAAAAACTGGTGTCAAAGAAGTCCAAAGAAGAAAGTGTTTCAAACAGAAGAGAAGGCCAAATGCTGTTGAGAATTTGATACAATAAGACAAATTACGTATAGATAAAACGGCCTCACTGTAGTAGAAAGGATGAAAGTCTTGGAGTGTTTTGAGGTGATAATGGCAGACGTGGATGTGCGAACAACAAGTACATTTGAAAAAGTATTTTGGGGCAGTAGTGTAGAAGAATGTGTAGTAACTGATGGAAAAAGGGAAGGGAAGAGCGTTTTTAAAAGATTGGATACATTAAACCTGTTTATATTCTAATAAGAATGCCTCGGTAAATGGCAGGAACAGTAGAGACAGGAGAGAAAGAAAAATGTATACCAGCTGCATCCTTGAAAAGGCAAAATTGGTTAGGATCTGGTGCTTCAGTGGAAGAGTTGCCAGTTAAATTCCCTGCATTATTTCAATGAATAGTACAGAATATTGAAGCACAAATGTAAGCAGGGTGGAAAAATTGGTTTGGACAGATGTTTATTTGTTGTTGTTCCCTTCCCCCACAGAAGCAGTTATTTTATATGTTAAACGTGTGGTAATGTCATCATCTAAGAATAAAGGGATCGTAGGGGAGGTTGGGGAAAGACGAGGAGGTTTGACATCATTTTAGAAAAAATGATATTACTAAAGAAATACAAAGAGGTTGTCTAGCAGTTTTGAATGCTTTTTGAGGTTGTACTCTTCATATTTAAGAAAGTCCTTTCAGCATTTTTGTGTAATTTTCTCCAGCAGCATTCAGCTTCTCAGCGGCAGCCAAGGAATACATAAACACACAAACATTCAGTTATAGCCAAGGCTGGGATTCCACCAGAGAGTAAAAGTGAGAAAGAGAAAGAGGGCGAGCCAAATGCTGGATCATCTATTAGAGAGAAAGTCAGACAGGAGTTATATCAAAGAATCTGGATTTTTGAGAGAGCTATCGAGAAATTCAGCTTGGAAGTAAAAAGGAGAAACAAAGGATGCTTCTCTGTCGTCTTGACTACTGAGCTCTGTGAGTTCTGTGGGGGGATACTCATTGCCTGAAATGGCTGTAGGAGAAAGTGTCTTCAAGAGGTAACCAAGTGCCAGGTGAGGCACAGAGGTAAGAGGTGTGGATTTTTTTATCATTTGGAGACATAAAGTGATTTGATAATGCAGGATCTGAGTTTCTAGGGGCATAGGAGAAAGATTTGGGAGGGAGGAAATGAGAGAGAGAGAGAGAGAATAATGGAAAACGAAATCAGAGTAAGAACTATACAGAAAGTATAGAAATAGGCACGTTTTAATGTGGGGCAATCTGATAGTGACTGAAGTGGACAAGGCTGGGAGGCATTGTGGGATTGGTTATGGAGAGCAGGCCTCAAGAGTCTTGCTATCCCAAAATGAGATTTAAATGTTCTCCATATCTTCTTCCAAGTTATTGATAAAATACTGAGGGAAAGGGACTGGTGATGTGTATTTGATCCCGGCACAAAAGAATTTGCTCTTGTTACCATCAGGGCTTTTATAACTCCTCTTACTGTTTTCCATCCTTAGCAGAAAGTTGCTTATGGTCCTGCCTTTGAGCCTCATATTTAGACAGGGAAGACAGCTTGAGCTCAATGTAATGCTTAGTTTAGGATAAAAGGATTAAAAAAGCCAAAGTGCCATCAGTTGGATTAGGTGACAACTATATAACAATAGGTAACAATAGGGTAATAACAATAAAATTGCTTGAGACTCCAAAACATAACACATTTTAAATCATATATACACATTTTTGTTTATTTTCATTATTGTGCAAAAATTACTTACATAAATTATTTATGACAAACATTTTAAAAACTTATTCTGGGACTTCTATCTTAATATTTGCCTAAATATTCTTTATTATTTCCTACCAGAACCATAGGCTAAAATTAAAGTATCACCAGGGGCAATAATAAAAGAGCATAATTAAAATTTATTTTAGTTATAAATGAGACTTCTCTAATGTTAAATTTCAATGCCATAGTAAAAAGATTACCATCATTTATTATGTGAAGTTAAGAACTTAAATTTTACTAATGGTTCGATTTTCTTGCTAATTCATTCTTTACTTAATAGCACGTAATGGTTTGAATAAAATTTGATGTCTCCTCAAAAAAGAAAAGACATTGTGAAGAGGCACATTGAACTCCAACTAAAAATTTTGGTTAAATTACAAAGAAATTTGAGAATAACATTAATGCACTCTATGCTGGTGCCTTTTTTTTTTTGCACATTTTTGAAATAGTAAAATATGTTTCATGGGTGTTCAGCTAAAACATTACCAACACTTACTAATCATGGAACAAATCGTTTTGGAGTGATTAGATCTGGAGTAAGTACAAATCTTCCTTGATTTACAATAGGGTTATATCCAGATAAACCCATTGTAAGTTGAAAATATTGTTCAGTTGAAAATGCATTTGATACACCTAACCTTCCCAATGTCACAGCTTAGCCTAGTGTACCTTAAACGTTCTCAGAACACTTACATAGCCTACAGTTGGGCAAAATCTAGCACAAAATCTGTTTCATAATAAAGTGTTGAGTATCTTTGTAATTTATTGAATACTGTACTGAAAGTTAAAACAGAATGGTTGCGTTGGTACAGAATGGTTGCAAGTCTATCTGTTGTTTACTCTCATGATCACACGGCTGACTGGGGGCTGCAGCCACTGCCCAACATCACGAGAGAGTATTGGACGACATATTGCTAGCTCAGGAAAAGATCAAACTCGAAATTTGAAGTACAGTTTCTATTGAACGCATATTGCTGTTGCACCATCATAATGTTAAAAAATCATAAATTCAACCATTGTTAAGATGGGTACCATCTGTACTCAGAAGGTAAAGGGGCAAAGAGAATTGTGTATTTAGAAAGAACGTGCAAAAGATGACAATCAGTTGACCTATAGACCTGAGCTCTGAGGAAAGTCTGATTTTCATCAAATTGAAATTTAAAAATATGAACTAAATTTCCTAATATATTGTAAAAAAAATGCTAACCAATAGCTGGCTGAATCTGGAAAAAGATAATCTGATGATTGACAAATAATTCAGACACTACTAAAGCTTTTCTACCTATCTAAGTAAGACATAAACTCCACATCCTCTATTTTAAGTTTTAATTATACTTACAGAAAAAATCCTCCAGGCTGAAAGATTAAAGTGCTTCTCTTGTCTCTTCTGTTGCCTACTTTCATATAAACACATATACACATACATGTAAAAATTGGCTCATGTTATGTTTTAATTGTTCTATAATCAGTTATCAACTAATATATGTTTTGGCTTAATGCTATTTCTGTCTCTCTTTCTGCTCTCATTAGGGTTTATTTCTGATTTGCTTGGTTAAGTAGATGCCAGTAGAACATAGTAACTTAGTTTTCATTTAAAAAAAAAGCATTATTCCAACCTTAACTGACCACCCACAATCTAATCTGATTCATTAGTGTTTTTGCCGTAGATTTCTCAGGGGGCCAACCTTCCTTTTATGCATGCTTCTCCACTCTTTCCAGTCACATAGGCATGGACTTATGTGGATTTAATGGACTTACTTCATTTGCACTTTGCCATTTTTGCAAAATGTGGTGATTTTCTAAATGGTCTCTAAAAGCCTGAAAGAGCTAATTCAACTTCCCAAAGTACCTGACTTTAACTGTGAAACAATCCGTGTAAGACCATTTCAGTATATCGAGTTGTGATTACCACACTAAGAAATCTCTGATCCTAAAAGTTTGGAGCCCAAAAGTGTTTCCCTCAGCTGAAAAGTAAATCATGATACAAACACCACTCATGCCCATCATATTTTCTAGACATCTTCTCAAGCCCTTATGTTCTTCTTCCTACATGAAATTTTATAAACATAAAAATAATTATTTTTATTCCACATCAAATTAGTATTATCCTAAAATACACTTAATGTAATGGATATGTATAAAATTTTCAGTCTGAAGAATAGAATCATTTTTCCAGGTAAAATGGAACAATACAAACAGGAAATTAGTGAATTAGCAATTTAAGTAACAAATACTATTTTTGTCCATAAAAATATGCTCTGGTATAAACTAAATAATACTTCATTTCTCTGCTTTTTCTTTTCCTATGTAAATTATAATAGGATGTTTTAATCCCAACACATAAGCTCTAAAACCAACAAGATGAAATGACTTAGTAACCCTTTTTAGCACTCTTAGATGCTAAAGAAGTGCTCTCTCTCTGTATATGGTAAGGACAGCTCCGACAGCATAAGATGACTAAAACAACTGTGAGGAAGTTTTATCTTCTTATTGTAGTTAAAAAAGACCCTTAACACCTTAAGTTTTTGGTATACTAGATAGCTTCATATTAGCAAGTTCAATGTCATGGAACAGCTTTAGCTAACCATCAATCAAGTGAATTAGGAATGGATGTAATTTTTATGAAAAAGTAATTGTGGAGGATCTGATTGGTTTTGGAGGAAACATAATGAAACAATTGTCAATCTGATAATGATAGGATGAATATCAACCGTGAATTTGACAGTCGAAAGTTTTATTTCATATTTCCCATATTCAACTTTGATATGAAACCTACTTCCTTTTAGGCAACTTATAACAAAACCATACAAATCCAAAACAACTGTCAGATGAGAAAAATACAAAACAAAGAAAACATCCAAGAATGGAAACTCATGTGTGGGTAGGTAATGATAACGGGAAAGAACAAAATTACGTCAGAACAAATTCAATAGGACTCAAACCAATTGCACTCCAGCTTAAAATTCTCAACTTCCTGGGAGTCCATAGAGGAAGGAAAAGGTAAGTTTAAATGACATAAGAAAGATGACTCACTAGGACATTGGATTGCCTGCCGAACTGTATTTATATTAGCACTATAAAAGTGATATAAAATGCGCTAGTTTCCTTCTAACTCATCTTATACTCTTCCCATGATCACCATGGCATCAAAATTACATAGACCTCCTGAAATCTTGGAAATAATGTTCGACATTAAGTATAAAAAATTTGAGAAAAACAGAAATCCCAAACCAAAGTATCTTTACTTCATATGATCTTGATTATCTGTGCAGCAGCATCAGTAAACCAGAATGTTTATTGGCATTTTTGGGTGTTAATCATGTAAGCACATCATTCTAAGCATTTACTCCTCATAAAAACACTGAATGAAGTACAATTATTATCCCATGTACTGATATCCCACATAGCTGTACAAGGCCTGGCCTATAGTAGCAAGCAATAAATAGAGTTTTAAAAAGTTGAGTAACCTACTGAGTGTCATGTAACTGATAAATATTGGACTCAGATGTGACAATAGGCCTTTCGACTACAGAAGGAATGCTTTATGTTATACGTTACCAAGAAACATCGGTAGTTGTCAAGCTTCGGCTGCTAAAGCCTCTTGATTATCTTAAACTTTAGTAGGATATCAAGTTATCACTCATTCCATGTGTTGGATATCATTGTTATTTAATCAAAATTTCACTGTTACATTTTGTTTCTTCAGATTATACCTAGAGTTTAACACTTACAGTCTGTAGAGCTTCATGGTTATTAATTTCTTGCTTAAATATATGCTGTTTAATTAGACATTTTAATGTTATATTTCATTCATGTAAAATGATCGGATTTAGAATCAATTACACTGGTTCTTTTCCTGTACATGTGTGTGTATGTATATATATGTAAATGATTATTTAAAAATATTTCCAGAAGTTGGTTGAATACTTTTTCTAGTTAGAAGGCACAAATCATTCATTTATTCACTTTTTTCTCTCATTTATTCTCTCATTTCTCCACTGAGGATAATTTGATAAACACCAATTACATGCTAAATTCTACATAATGTATTAGGGAAGTAGTGGTAGACAAAAAGAGGTCATTCTATTTTCCTGAGCTTTTAGATTAGTGGAAGTAATGAACATGAAAAAAATGCATACAATATAAAATTTTACAAACTGTGATAACTGTTCTGAAAAGAGAATGAATACGAGAAGTGACTATAAATGGCTGGTCGTACGGTAAAGTTTCTAGGCAAAGGGAGAGAGCTAGAGAGCAGACAAGTCAGAGACAGCAGGATGAGTGGAAGCCCTAAGACATGTGAATACAAAGTGTGTTAGATAAGGAAATGATGCCAGTGTGATTACAGAACGAAGGGCAAGTTGGAGAGTGGTGTTAGTTGATGCCAGAGGGGTAGGTAGGACTCAGTTAGTTCAAGCAATTTTAGGCTATGTTTGTCTTCATTCTACAAGAATACTGTTTTTGCAGGAGAGTGATGTGATTAGACCACATATGTAGGCAACACTCCTGGTTGCAAGGTGGTGAAAAGATTTGAGGTGGTGTTACTGTGGTAAACCGGTTAAGAGATTGCAAGAGTAGTTCATGTGAGAGATGATGGTGGGTTGGACTTCAGTTCCAATGTACAACGTGAACCCCTGCTTAAGAGTTGTGAACCTGCCTGGTGTCCTAGAAATTTTTGATTTACCTGCCCGACAATTACATAAGCCAACTCCTTGAAATATCTTTCTTTCTCTCTGGAGATATGAAATTATGAAATGTAGACATCTGTTCCAGAGATTTGGCTCTAAAGTTGAGGAGAAGGTACTGGACAATAGGACAATAACTGGAGGGGAAGTAGAATTAAATGCTAACTGAAAAGCTGCAGTAGGAAAGGTAAAAATGAATGCACACCACACAGAAAGAATAGCTGATGAATTTCTTGATGCAAGAAGGTTGGGTGTGCTCAAGGATGCAGGGATAGTTGGATCTAGAGCACAGCAGGAGGTATTGTCCTTAAGTGGATTGCGAACACTTAGATCTGGATATTTTGGTGGCTAGATATAGTAACTAGAATCTGTGTGTATCTAGTCTTATGGTTTCAATTTCCTTTATGAAGTAGTCTTTGAAGGTGTCTACTGAGAGTGAGCTCATATGATGTGAGGAGAGGCGGTTACATGTCTGAGACAAACAGAAAAAGGATTAAAATAGAAAGTCAGATGGGATTTCAGGCATGGACATGGCTATGTAAGTTAATATTTTCCCTTTTCCTCATGAAAGTTCTTTAAAACAAAAATAATAGCATCATCATAAGGAGAGAAAAAATTTACAAATTCCATTTTACATGAAACTAGGAAACAGATGTAATCCACAGGCACGAAATTGTGTGTAAATGCTACCAAAATATCTAAAATTGGGCTAAAGCTATGTGAGAGAAAAGGGAGAGAAGTGTGAATAATGACAATAAGGACTAAGGGCTGGGGCTGGCCTGGTGGCACAGCAGCTAAGTTCGCACGTTCCGCTTCTCCGCATCCCAGTGTTCACCAGTTCAGATCCTGGGTGCGGACATGGCACCACTTGGCAAAAGCCATGCTGTGGTAGGCAATCCACGTATAAAGTAGAGGAAGATGGTCACGGATGTTAGCTCAGGTCCATTCTTCCTCAGCAAAAAAAAAAAAAAAAAAAAAAGAGGAGGATTGGCAGCAGTTAGCTCAGGGCTAAGCTACCTCAAAATAAAATAAAATAAAATAAATAAGGACTAAGGGATTTTATTTTAGAAAATTCCAAGAAAAATACATTTTCTAAATGGATATCTACTGATGTCAATAAGAAATGTGAGAATTAGGGTAGTGAGGAAGGCAGATGAAGCTCTTCTGCAAGTGGTTCAGCTCAGGATTGGGAGCTGCACAATGAATCACAAGGAGGACAGTCTGTCTCTACGGCAGCAGAGGGCAAGGAAGCCTTTGGTGTATAGAAACTTCCCCGCCGAGCAGATGACCTGGACCACGTTCTATATACAGGAAATAATAAAAATGGATAGACCAGCTATTTAACATATCTAATGGTGAATAATATAATAAAGGAAATTACATCCTATTGTTTCAAAAACAGAACACTTAAAACAAGAAGATAAAGAACATAGAAACCTACCAATAGACAAAGTGAACAGAAAAAAATACTACCACATAGAAAATATCAACCTTGCCCCTATATGTCCCGTGAATTAAAAAAAATACTTAATAAACAAATAACATTGATGAAGGAAGACCATAATACAAAAATAAACAAAAAGTTAGGGGCTAGAGGATAAGAATGATGAAGGAGAGAAAATGGGAACATAGGCAGACTGCAGGAAGGAAGCAGGAAAAATGAACCACAGTATCACAGAAATAAAGACAAACTTGGAAAAAGCACAAACAATAAGACCCTGTAGATAACACAGTAAGAGACATGAAGAGTGAAAAAGAGAAAAAAAAAGACGAGGAAATGGAAATAAAACAAGTGTTAAATGGGGATACAAGAATAAATGATAGATTTAGAAGACAGGCAAAAAGATATAACATATGTATAATGGGAGTCTTTCAAAACATAAAGCAAGATCGTGGAACAGAACATAATTTAAAAATATAATAATAAATCTGTACAATTGGAAGGAATTAAAATATACATAACAAAAGAGAACAGAATTTGACCAAAAAAAGAAAGAACGTCTCTTTGAGGTGGAAATTAATTCAATTGAAACACAGATTTTTTTTTTCACAATATTCAGAAGAATGTGGAATAACACCCAGAAGAGAGATCCTCAAGGAAGAAAATGTCACCAAGACCTTTATATCTAGCCAAGCCTTCTCCAGAAAGCCTGAACAAAAGAAAGAAATCTCTAAATATGACAACATGTTCTGTTAATGAGGCTATGGGGAAACAGACATTCATACTGATGGTGAAATTATTAACTGGTGCAAACTTTATATAAAGAGTCAGTTGCTAAAATTGATCAAATTAAAGACAGCTATACACTTTGCCAGAGCGATTTCACTTCTAGGAATTTATCCTTATTATATACTTACTCGTGTGAAATGGCAAATTTTCAATGGAAACAACCTAAATACATAAATTATTTATATCCATGTAGTAATATATGCATATGAGGAAATTTTTTTTATGTGCTAATATAGAAAGATCTCAAAATACATTGTTAAATGAGAACACACAGGAGAGTGTGGATAACATTATGTAGAAAAAATAAAATGATGGAAAATTAAGATATTCATTAGTTTCTGCTTGTACATGTGTTAAAAAGTTCTAGAAAGCAACATAAGAAACTACTAACAGTTATTTGGAGGCAAGGTATGGACTGGAAAAATGGAGGACAAGCAAGACTCTAGGAGAGAGATTTTCATTTACATACCTTTCTGCAATTTTTGGTGTTTGAATCATTGGAATGCAATACCAATGATTCAAAAAAAGAGAAAGTGAATCAGCTTAATTTTAAAGGGAAAGAATAAAATAATTCTTTTATAAAAAAGAAGAATTATAGAAAAAAAAGAGCATAAAAACAATTTTAAAAAGAAAGAATAAGTATAATATGTGAACTACCAGAACAAATATTTCCTAGGCTCACAAACTAATTCCTTCTTAAAAAGCTTTTGTGAACTTGGCTTAAATAAAATGCCATTTTCATGGCATAGTTTTCATTAGCATTGGCTATATTGTGAGAAATAAAGAACCCCACATAATGCCCAGTAACCCTACCCAGCCATGTGGCTCTGACATGTGACAAAGTAATGTCACTACCTCTGCTTCAATTAAAATTCAAATATGGGACAATACTACTGAATTATTAAAACAAAAAGAAACAATAAAACAGCACCAAGAAGAAAATCTTGCCACTATCATTAGTCATCATTTAAGTTTAAAATATTTTAAGAACCTGTTGAAGTCGTTGTGTTTATGTGGCAGTGGCTGTTCTGCTTCTGTCATCATTGTAACATCAGTGATTTCTCAGATGATCTATGTCTTCCAAAACCTGCTGAATCTAGTTTAGGGTAAGGTGGCTGGAGATTTGCAAAAACTGCACAAAGCTCCTCGTTGAGGAAAAGGGTTCTTTAAGTTAGCTGGATATGAAAATCACTGTAGAATATATTCAAGCCCCTAAAGGAAAAAAAATTAATATTGAATCGTCATTTTCCAGATATACATAGTGGCTCTCACGCCTAAAATAATGCATATTTTAACTAGCAAAATGGTAATATTCTGAGAGTCTGTTCTTGTTTTACTAGAAGAGAGTACAGAAATAGCAAATTGCCTCTTCAGCAATTTTTATAGCTGGAAAAAAGTTATGTTTTCTTCCATTTTATTAACCAGGAAATACAACTGAAATATCCCTGGACAGCTGTAAAAGTGAAATTTCTACCAGTTCCATTGCCATCCCGTCACTCTAGGCAGAAGTCCAGCATTTAACTTTTGGGCAATACAATGCCACACTCATCTTGGTTCCTGGTTATTGCTTCCAAATAGGAAATTAAAGTGTAGGAAAAATCTAATGAAAGATCAAATTAGTTTTACTAAATTGGATACAAGACCATTAAATATCTTAAAATGGGGATGATTTTGCCTGCTTAATGAAAGCTTTCATTCATTTTAATAAGTTACAGTATTTACTCATAAATACACTATTTCAAAACCCATTTTGTTTGTTTTTAAAAACATCGCTTTCGAGAGTCACTTTTGCCATGCATGCACAGGTAGTTACCTAGTATTTGAAAATGTTCTTTTGAGAGACTCCTGTAAAGTCATATCATGAATTTTGTTTTTTCTGGTTTTTATCTTAATTCAAGTCTTTTAATTACCCTCTATATTGATTCTATATTCATTATTCAAATACGTGATAATTAACTGGGCTGAAAATACATGCAATGTCAGTTGCCTTCAAATATAACCTCAAATTGCAATACATGGTATAAACCAAAGCATATCATCCTTTCCAGATTAATGTATCTTCAGTTTACATTGACAATAACATAAAAGCTAAAGCAACCATTTAGACCAAAGAAAATTGCAAAGTATTTTATTGAATATGAGATATTAAATGAAGGCTGAATCAATGGATGAATGAGTTTGCAATTTTTTACGTGACTACTCAATGCTTCTGCTTTTTAAATTAACACTCTAATTATCCTGTTTATAAATCTGCTTATATGATATATGTTTTCCAGTATATTCAATATCTAATTACAGTGCTTGTTAATAGAAATGTATTTTATGATATGTTGAAATATCCCTTTTGTAGAAATAATAATTGTAGAAACTATAGCAAGCAGTGCCTATCCTATTAGAATTGATGAATCTTAATAGTCTCCTAAAAGAGAAAAAAAGCACAATATATTGGAATACAGTCACATGGATATGGCATTAAATGAAATAACCTGCGTATGCAATTGTAATGTGGAAATTTTAATTGTCACATTAAATATTCTTTCACTGATTTGTACCGCTAAGAATTCCTTCAACATGCGTACTAGAGGCATACAAAATGCATAAATATAACGCCTTTTTGGAAAGGAAGCAGTTTTTAATCAATATAATTTATAAACGTGTTTGACTTTCTTTCCTTTTTTAAAATCCTTTTAAGTTTTTGCTGCTATTGGACGAGAAGACAAGCAAAACTCATCAAAACAGTGAATGACAAAATATCCAGTAACATTGCTTCTAATAGAAAATCACCTAAAACAGCAAAAAAGCCTGTTACTCCACAAGCTTTCCCATGTAATGGTGGTGGGGTGGGTCAAACGGGTAACTACCTCTTGTTTCTCACTTCATGATTTTGAGAGTCTACGCTCATAATTGACAAAAAATGTAAAAAACTTTTTAAAAAAGGTACTAGCTCTAGGGCTGTGAGACTACAGGGCGCAAAATCATCAAAAATGATCCTCTAGAACAGTTTTCAACAACAAATGATTTTGTTCCCCAAAGGGGCATTTGGCCGTATCCAGAAACAGTTTTTATTGTGATTGCTTGAGGTGGGGCAGATTGACAAAGAGTCTATCATTGACCACACTTTAGTCAGGCTTCTCTGAGTCCACTTCTCAACTCGACCTCTACCTTGGCATCCCATGTCCCTGGTCTGCTGAGCCCAATTTTAGCAAAGAATCCGGCTAAGTCAGCTTAGCGAGAACTCCACTCCCCAACCCTTGATGTCTGGTCAAATTTCTCATCCCCTCCTTTGATACCTAAATCCTTGAGCTGCCTTTACAAAGAATCTTGTTAAGCCAATTTAGCGGAAATCCCCCTGCCCTTGGTATCTAATCTGGTTTTAGTAATTTTCTATCCATTGACCTCATCACACTGCTCCATGGCTGTAAAGTTCCAGTTATTTTTTTGCTGTGTTTGCAATTGAGTTTAATCTCTCTCCCATGTGGCAGTAGTTTTGACCTATACTGTAGTATTTTTGAATGAAGTCTCCCTTGCTGTTTTTAACAAGTGTCCAGTGCAAATTTCCTTTGTAAACAAGAGTCAGAATAATTTCTCTTTAATAGCATAGTACTGGCATCTCATTGCTGGAGGACAGGAATGCTGCTAAGCATCCTACAAAGCACAGGACAGCTCCCAAACGAAGAACTCCCCAGCCCAAAATGTCAGTAGTGCCTGGTTGAGAAACCCTACTCTAGAGAGCTCTCAGAATGGCTGACATACGTGTCACCAAAGGTGTTCTTCTACCCCTATCTGCAGTAAAAGAATCAAGCCAATTTGAACGTGAATTGCACTTTACTGTTTTTTTTTGTTTGTTTTTGAGGAAGATTAGCCCTGCACTAACATCTGCTGCCAATCTTCCTCTTTTTGCTGAGGAATACTGGCCCTGAGCTAACATCCGTGCCCATCTTCCTCTACTTTATATGTGGGATGACTGCCACAGCATGGCTTGTCAAGCAGTGCCATGTCTGCACCTGGGATTCAAACTGGCGAACCCCGGGCCGCCAAAGTGGAACGTGCGAACTTAACTGCTGTGCCCCTGGGCTTGCCCCTGCACTTTGCTTTCTAAGCCTTGCCTGTTTGGTAACTCATCCTTGATGCTAGAATTTGGGAAGTTTGTGAAAAGGAAAGCCACTGAACCTAGCCACCTCAGCATAGTGGTTGTGCTTTGGGAATCAATATAAGCCGAGAGATATTTGAAATCTGACTGTTGGGATCCTTTACTGGCTGGCAGAAAGCAGACTAACAAAAACATCTCTGCAGCTCTGGGCAACGGCTCTGTGCTATCAGACTTAAAAGAGTAACACTATCATATGGCAAGAGAAGCACTAACAGTGGACTGCTCTGACTGAATTCTCATTAAGCCAAGTATTGGAGTAACCATCTTAGTACTGAAGAAGCTTCCAGAATGATAATGTAACTCATGCAAGGACTTCAAGGGAGAGCTGACTTTTAAACTTCCTGCTCAGAAGTATGAATTCATATAAACAACTGGAAAATTAATCTAAGCAAATTAACAAGAATGAACAACTAAATATAAGTTTACATTGTGTGTCAATTATTAAATTGCATTATATGTACATTAATGCTACAAAAACACAGAAAGAGAAAGATTAATAGCCACACAAGGCTTAACAGAAAGGATAGAAGATGTGGAAATGAATAATATATATAAAGTCCGACTTAGGTCAACGAAAGTCCTCAAGAAAAAAAAGAGCACCTATCACTGTTATTCTGTTTTTCTTTGAAAGATGTTCAAATGCAGTGAGAAGAGAAGGAAAAGGAAAGAGCAAGTTATAAAGACTGAGTTGAGAAAAATAGAATAGAGAGAGAATATTTATCAAGCTCAGCATAATGTATACACAGATTGGATATGTTTGTGTTGGGAATTATTGTAAATATCAGGCTGTTTGACAGACTTGGAAAGATTACGAGCATCACTGAGTGCTAAATACCTCAATCCTCACCATTTTAATGTCCCATTCTAATCTTCAATGAAGTTGAAATATTAGAAGTCCCTGCCTACATAGTGGTCCTTAGCCCCTTTCTCTCTCTTTTATTAAGATTTTATTTTTTTGGAACAGTTTAAGTTTCAAAGCAAAATCAGGGGAAAAACACAGAGAGTTCCCATATACTCCCTGTCCTCACCCGTGCATAGCTGGCTCATTATCAACATCCCCCACCAGAGTGGTACCTTTGTTACAGCTGATGAAGCTACATGGATATATCATTATCACCCAAAGTCCATAGTTTGCATTATGCTTCACTCTTGATATCGTACATTCTGTTGGTTTGCATAAATGTGTGATGACACCTACCCATCATTATGGTATGACAGAGTATTTTCACTGCCTTAAAAATCCTCTGTGCTCTGCCTATCCATGCCTCCTCACCTCTCAAACTTCTGGCAATCACTAATCTTTTCCTGTCGCCATAGTTTTGCCTTTTCCAGAATGTCATATAGTTGGAATCATACACAATGTCGCCTTGTCAGGTTGTCTTATTTCACTTCGTAATACGCATTTAAGTTCCCTCCATGTCCTCTCATGGTTTGGTAGCTCATTTCTTTTTAGTGTTGAATAATATTCCATAGTCTGGATGTACCACAGCATATTTATCTCTTGCCCTATGGTCACCATCTTCTGCAAGTCTACCCTGACTAGCATGCTTCCATGTGAGTAAAGCATCCTTTTCCTTGCTTTCTGTAACTCCCTGTGCTCATTATGCTTATCACCCTGTTTTGTAATTGTTTGTTTAGTTATCTGTGAGGACTTTTCTCTTGCACTAATCTCTCAGTTTCTGGTACAGCGCTTTAAGCCCAGGGGAAGTCAATAAACATTCCTGACTGACTCTCTCCGCTTAAGAGCTTTAGGTAAAATAATTACCTTCAGTAATTACAAGCACACCCACACAAAGCAAATGCTAAAAGAAAAAAATTCTAAATTGTCAAGACAAAGAATGAAGGCTAAGGAAAGCTTTTCTCTAATTTTTATTGTAGGTCTTTGGAAGAGATTTTTAATTTCCTTTTATTATATAATGAAACGTGGAATCTTTTTTAGCAATCATCAAATATTGTTACTTGTTTGAGATAGGGTGTGAATGCAGCTCTTTGGCATAAAGCACGCTCTGCAACATGCAACATTCTGGAGCTGGCCTGCCTAGGTGAAAATCCTGACTTTCTCATTTACTAACAAGTTACTTTACTTTCTTTGGCTGACTTTCCTCCTCTAAAACAAAACTAAACAAAAGGTGGGGAGGAGGGGATAAAGAAAAATAACTCCCTCAAAAGTTTGTGTTAAATGTTAAGTAAATTATTAAATGTAAAGTGCTTACAAATATGGCCGGTAAACCTAAGTGTTCAGTCAGCGTTAGATGCTATTCTGTCAAAACTATATTTTAGATTAATACAATTGCTCACCAGTATTCAAGTCATAAGAATCTTTTGTAATATTGAATGTCATGCTGACCACAAAGTTTCACCTGCTCTGCTTTATGAGACCCCATTAAAAATAATAGTAAAAAAACAAGTACAAATAAATATGCCACTTATTTTCCATTTGTCCTTCCACATTTACACTCCACTCTTCTCTATAACTTTTATGAATCACATCCTTTCCCCTTTGATTTCCATTTTTTTCTTGCCAGTGAAAGGAACTTAAAAAATTAGAAAGGAGAAAAGTGATGTTGTGTATTATTTCCCTAACCCCATTCATGCCATACTGCCAGGAATTAGGAAGTTCACTGAAGGCTACGGTTCCTCTTGGGAAGTTCTCTACTACAGACATCAGATGCTTTCTCTGGGTTCTGGCAATTTCTTTTTTCTTTTGCCCATTCAGTTCCTGTGTTAATTTTCTTTTGCTGCTGTAACAAATTACCACAAACTTAGTGGCTTCAAATGTCACAAATGTGTTATCTTACAGTGCTGCAGATCACACGTCTGACTGGGCTAAAATCAAGATATCAACAGGATTGCATTCCTTTCTGGGGGCTCTGCTGGGGAGTCCATTTCCTTGCCTTTCCAAGCTTCTGGAGGCTGGTAGCCCCATTATTGCATCTCCAAAGCTAGCAACGTTTCACCCCTGTGAACATTCTTCCACAGTCACTCCTTCCTCTGACCTCGGCCAGCGAAGGTCCTTTACTGTTAAGGCCCTATATGATTAGATGGGGCCCACCTGAGTAATACAGAATACTATCCCAATTTTAAGCTCCTTAAATTAATCACATTTTCAAAGTCCTTTCCACATGCAAGGCAAAAGGTTCCAGGAACTGGGATGCAGACATTTTTTAGGGTTGCCTTTTCTGCCTACCACAGTTTTGGAGTGCTACAATCAGCAGTTATTGCCAACCCTGAATTCCCACAACATCTCTTGATGTTCCCCTTAACTCTGTGTATACATTTATGAATAGAATCTTTATAAACAACCCATTTTGATTGTGCAAGGATACTGACAGCCCTACAAAGATAAAAATATGTCAGAAAGATGTTATCAGTGCAAAAGAGATTCTGCCAATCTTTTAGAAGATGTGAGGTGATGTAGCATTGGTAGCTGGATTAGGAGTACATAAGAACCAAAAACATAAAGGATCTTCAGAAGAGGCTACCATAGGAAACAAGACAATACTCTTGAAGAATTCCTGAGAAAACTAGGGGATACAGGAATCAAGGAATGCAGAAGATGAGGATGACACGCAACTTTTGAAAACAGGTGTTGAGTAAACATCTGCACAGTGTGTTATCTATATTTTCAGCAGAAAAATGGAGGTTTATTTTCTAGAGACATTGAATGGGCAAGTTTCTGAATTCCTGAGCACCTGAAAAAAGAGAGGGGCAGTAGGGAAGGGCTGGAAGTCTGTCTTCTCAGGAAGTAGAAGGTTACTCAGCCAACCAGCCAGGCCCTGCTCCTAAAATCCTAGCAGATAGGGCTATAATTCCCAGAGTTGGAGACTGTAGAATCTCTCTTGGAGGTAAAGAATATACCTATGGTAAAGACCTGCGTATAAGGACATCTTAGGTCTCTTAGGTGTTCTCTAACAAAATGGCCTCCTCGTGACCCAGTCACCTACAGAGAATGGACTAGGTGACAAGCGTCATCCTAGCAGACAGAATGTCATTGCCCAGGCTAGCGACTAACAAGAACAGAATGCTTTGAGAAAAGGCCAAGGGGAGAACAGCAATGTCAAAACACTTTCAATTTTTAAAATTTTCAAGTATCTATAAAAAGTTTAAAACATATTATAATACAAAGCTGATGAAATTTCCCAGAAAAATAGAGCAAACAGAAACAAAGATGAAAAATAATACTTATACTCTCATCCAAGACAGCCCAAGAATAGCCTAATAATAATTTCAGAAAGTGGAAGAGGAAATGAAGGGGCAAAGTGGGCTTGTGGAGTCGGGGGGGCTGGGGTTGAGGGGCCAGATCGTTACTCCTTTACCTACCTGTTGGCTTCTGGAGTGTGTGTGTGGGAATTAAACCCAAGATGGTTTAGTGTTCGTTGTGGAAGAGGCGTCCATAGGCAGCAGGAGTCCTGCCGCCAGGAGCAATGTCTCTGGTAGTGGAAAGCAATGATGTAAGTCTAAACAGACTCTCTTGCTTCATGACTTGCTGTGGTTCCCTTTTCCGTTTTCTTTTATTTCTGCGTTTCTTCCACTCTGGCTGGCCAGCCTTCACAATGGCGCAGTGAGCTTCCTGGGAACCTTCACATAAATTTCTGTTCTGCTGAGGTTCGCTAGATTTGGTTTGCCTTCCTTGTAACTGAGATCAATGAATCATACAATTTATTACCCTGTTAGTACTATTTGACTTTTAACTATGTATATGTAGTAATTTTAGATAAAAAAGAAGACTTACCCTGGAGAAAGGCTTTATTTATAGCAAAATTTTAGGAAGTTTGGATCTTTTTTTCAAGTAGAAAATAACTTGTTTACTATTAACTTTTCCCAGCAAAGTAAACATTAGATGGTGATAAACTTTGAAGAATCTATGCACTTGGGACTGGTATGAGGTCTAAAATATGATAATCATTAACAATTAGTAGGCGTTTATTAAACTAAATAAATAAAGGCAATTTTTCATTACCTTGTATAACATTATTTAGTTTCTTTTTCTTGTTGTTCCTTTTGCTCAGGGTTTAAATGATCATTCTTTCAAAAACCTTCCTGTTCTAACTACCATCTCTTCCTGTGTCAGCTGCTGAGATAACTGGCCTCTCCTCTTTCAGTGGTAATGTAATTTTTTCCTAGAAGTTCTTTGTATAAATAACAAACTCCTCTACTCTGGGCAGGCATGATAAGGCAGAAAGGAAATGCTTAAAGTGTTTAGATTTAAATAATCTCTCTCAATTTCCCTCTCTCCTTCCCTCCGTTTCTTCCTCCATCCATTTCTCCTCCTTCCCACTACACATACACACACACCCACCCACACACACACACACAGCATTTATTTGTAATCCATTCTCATTGCTACTTAATGAAGACTTTTTGTGTAATATTGAACACTAATTTAGACTCTTATACAATAAATTTTATCCAGTTAGAAAAGTATGTGGAAGTTTAAAATCCTAGTTTTCTAACATTCATATCTATAACTAAAAAAAAAAGAGTTTCTTCTACTTATACACATACAATATTTCTAGAAATTTTTTTTCTTATGAGCTAGAGACTATTTTAGAATGTATTAATTACTGGGAGAAAATAAATGGAAAAATAAGATACGTGTTATGCAAATTATACTAGAAAATGCCATATTTTGTCAAGTCCTAAGCAAAAGCTGCATAACCTTTTCTGTGTTCTGTGATTAGAACAAACATCTGAGCTATGTATAGCATTTTATGAGAGCGTATTATAATCAATCTAATCCCATTACGGTGGGTAAACAAATTAGCCCTAAAATTGCTGAAATTTATCATGGATTCCAATAAATCGTCATGCATTATTTGCTCTGTTCTCCTTAAACATGTGTGGCTAAGCCCATTTTAGGCTTCCACATAAGGATTAGCCTTTCCAATCACACTGAAAGCCAGATTGCTTAACTACAGCGCACAGTGTCATGCTGCAGATAATCCATGCCCTTGATTAATGCTCTTATAATCAATTGCTGCCTAGAAGTGACTCCTTCCCATCACACTCTTCACAAAAAGAGCAGATGGTATTTAAGAGGTTATGGCAGGAGGGCATCACAGAGGTCAAATGCAACATCGATCAAGTGGGCAGAAAAATTGCCTTTTTTCTTCTTTCTTCTTATCCTAAGGATCCGTAAGGGAATGCGGTGTATGAATTATAGTTTGATCTATAGTTCGACCCTAAGATATTTTCTTGTTTCAAATTTCTGTGTTGTTTTGAGTAATGAATCTGGAAATTGGATTCCTTGTGTTCCAATAAAAGAGTGTACTAATATCAGCACTTCAAACAAATAATTCTTAGACTCAAGAAGAATTTTTTCAAAAATTTTAATGTAGCCAGAGCATTACAACTTAATAAAAACTTTAATATATAGTGACTCTTGGATCAGTCTTTACAGAGGAAATGGCTTTATTTATAGAAAATCACACCAAATTTTCATTTTTATGTGAAAGTAAATGTAGTGCTTTGCGTATAGATTTTCTTTCTCTCTTCCTGTCCTTTAGCACACTAGTGACTGACTATGATATATTTCAAAGTGATCAATTCTCCTTTTAATTGGTATGCTTAGTTCTAATGAGGTAGAATCATGGTAGATAAGTTGCATGCCCATGTGCAGAATACAAAGATTGAAATTAAGAAAATGTCAGTATAAGGTTGTTTAAACACTGAAATGTATTTTTGTAAATTAGTGCCTTCATATACATAGATTCAGATGCCCTGATCAAGAATAGGTCACTTCTACATAATATAATGAGAATAAAGATATTAATTTTACAAATAAAAAGAATATGCACCCTTGAATTTACGGATAAAAGGAAAACCTTTTTGGACAAGTCTTTGGTAGATGTTTATGATATGAGACAATTGTGAAGCTTTCTGTTGTTTAAGGTGTTATTACACGCATTACCCAGGTAGTCAACAGTAATTTACTAAGTGTCTGCTCTGTACATAGGTGTTAAACATTTGGGGATGCAAATGCTTTATCTTTGTTGTCAAATAGTTTAATTATATTTATGGAGGAAACAATTTGCATGTACAAAAGTAAAATAACATTATTTGCTTTTTCAAGAATTTTCATAAGAGAATAATTGGTTAAATATCAAATGAGTGGTCCTCACAAGAATGCTGTTATGATGTCACTAGAGAAAGAGATGCCTGGGGTCTAAACTGGCCAGGAAAATTTTCAGATTGCTGTAGAGAGAGCTTAAAGAATGAAAAGCGTTTAGAATGTCATTGGATTCAGAAAGGCATTGCAAAGAGAAGATATGGTAGAAGCAAAGACTCAGGAGTGGAATATCCCTCACTTGATTGAGCCAGCAGAGCTGTGGTGGAAATTTCACACAGCAGACATGTTTGAAAGTCTATTGAGGCCAGATTTTAAAGGAGCTCAAAATGTTGTGCATAAATGTTTAAACTATAAGACATATGAAAATGTTTTCGATAAAGGGAGTTTTATTTCACATAATTTTATACTATGTCTTTCCAGTAGTATGCTAAATGTTTCCAGTTTTCTGACTCTGTCTCTTACAAACCTATATGGCTTCTAGCAATGTCCCAGCTGCCAGTACTGATGAATCTGAAACTAACAAAAACAATTTTGCTAGATGCCCAAAGACTTACATGTCAAAGGATTGGAGAACATTCACTCTGTGGTTGTGACATGTATTACAATAGGAGTGATCGGAATCTTTCATTGATAGAGACAGATACTAGACTTTATTGGGTTTGTTGAATGACAGCTCTACAACAGGTCTTGGGAACAAGAGGTCTGATAAAATATGGACACTGCTTTTCAAGAGTTTTCAAATTAGTGGACAAGTTATGCTGCTGCATAGAGCATGGTAAGTGATACGGATAGCATAAGAGGAACATATGACAGTGGTCCAGAAGACATTTTGGAAAAGAAATGGGAGCTAACCTTGGATTGGAGCACAAACTCCAGCAGCGTGTAAGAGAGGAAAATACCAAAATGGACTGGGGGAGGTGTTTACATTGAAAATGTTTCTACCATACCTAGATATTCTGATACAGCCCTGGGGTCAGGGCAAGGAATCGTCCTTCCAACACGCTGAGAATCTCTGAATTTAGCCTGGAAAATGAAATAATAGGAAAAAAGCCTGCATTTTAGAAATATCTATGAAAAATGGGAGAACGGAAATAGGAAAATCAGCTAAAATTTGCCTTAATCTAGAGATGAAGGTTATATTCTTTCCTGTGGGATCCCTCAGACATCAGTCAGGCCTTGTCAATATGAATGATGGGTAAAAGGCAGGAAAAATACCAGTAAGTTGCCAACATGATTAAAGGGGAAAAACATTAAATTTATATCACAGAAAAAACTGGGGCTGCTGCCTAGCTCACCCTAACATCCCCAGGGGCTATGTGTGAGCTACCACCTTTACCTTGGGAAGCTGCTCCTCTCTGTTCAACCCTCGCTCTGTCCGAGAATATAAATAGGAGACATTACCTTGTTATGTGATCTGCTTCCCAGGCCACAGTGATTGGTTTAACTGTGTGCATGTGACTGAGCCTGGATCAACTGACCTCTTTCCTGGTACTTTTCCAAAGGAGAAGCTAGGACATGGAATCTTCTCAATTTCTTAGTTGGCAGTGCTGTGAAGTATAAGCCCAAAATAGGAGACTGCCCATCCTGAGGTTCCTATCATTCCTTGAGAAAATGATGGTAGCAACTTTGACAATAATTATATTACTGTCAGATAAATCTTTAGGGTTTGACATGCTATGCCTTATTTTTCCTATGCATAAATTTAGTTATACATTTGACAACTGCTATGGGCATAATGTGCATTTATAGATATCCATGGGATACCAAGAATCAGATTCATCTCATGCCTTAAAAGTCATTTTTTGCTAAAATATTTTTATGAGTAATGGTTATTTTATGAGTAATGGTTTGATGAGTAATGGTTGTACTGTGAAAACACTTTAAGCTCAGTTCATATTTTTATGATCTACAGCATGCATTATTAAAAAAGACCATTCTAATAAACAAGTATATCCATATGGAATTATTTTGTGCCATACAAATGAGTATGCTTGCACATTACTGGACATAAATATTAATCCCTATGTCAATATGTAACATCAGCTCTGAAAAAGGGAGACAAGCCTGTGCACATTGAAGATAACTATTTAATTCTTTCCCTTACGTTAGAGTAACAACACTATTAATTGTCAACATTACAAAAATATCTTCGTGGGGAAAAAATGATCTCTGTTCAAATTCTTGCAAGATAGTTCACCCGGCAGCCATGAGCTCATGATTTTGAAAATTGTGGTAACAGAATCAGGAGTCTATACCAAGGCAGAAAGAAGTAAAACAGACCTTATGATTTTTTTTCCTCTTGCAGCTATAATAGGGGTGGAACGTTCGTCAATAAGCATGAATCGTCACCATGGTTTGTACATGGCAGTTTTCATGGATAAAAATGGTAAGCCAAAGCATGTTAATTCTAAATAATTCATTAAATGCAAAATTTTCAATTTCCTCTCTTCATCCCTGATTTGACGTGTAATTATGTACATATAGTTTGTGCTACTGGAATGTTGCCTTCTGAAAAAAAAAAAGCTTATGAAAATTCTTATAGACCTTGAAAACTCAATGAACTAGAGAGCTAGAGAATACAAACACGCTCCTGTATGACCAGGCTTATCCCAGTTGTAGAAGGACGCCAACTCCTGTGACCCCCGTGGTGTGGGTTGTGATGTTGCTGAACATCTGTCCTTTAATTAGAATAAACGAAATAGACATGAACTGCCTGTGATGTGCACTGCAGCAGCAAAGAGCGTTAGGTCCCTTGGTGCGCTCCATGAAGAATTAGGGCAGGGATGCTTAAGGGAGAGCCTGGGAGCAAAAGGATCACAATTTTTACTCAGAGATGTGCTTAAAGACGAATGAGTTATAAAATTAAAAATAAAGCATTGCCATTTGTATTTTACAACAATGATAACTTCATAATATTTTTGTATATATTTCTGACTCTATATTGAATCAGAAGTGTACAAAAGGTAAATAAAATAGTCTCTCTGTTAGTTGACCTGAAGTCTTTTTTTCTCTATCAAGATTTGTGTTCAATATTGTGGAAGGAAGAAAGCGGTCAAGCTCAGAATTTTGTGCTCATCTTTCACAGCTGTCAGTAAAGTAAAAAGTTAGATTCCGCTTAGGAAGACTGGATGTTTATTACAGACTTTCTTATATTTATGATTTTATCAAAGTAGTACATGTATATAGCACTTAATGAAATAGTATAAAGGACTTATGGAGAAAACAATAGTGTGAAATCACAATCCTGTTATCTAAGTCTCACCTCCTCTTTTTGCCGAGGAAGATTAGACCTGAGCTAACATTCATGCTCATCTTTCTCCATTTTTTATATATGGGACTACTGCCACAAAATGACTTGATAAGTGGTATGTAGGTCCATGCCAGGATCAGAACCAGTGAACCCTGGGCCACTGAAGCAGAGCGAGCAAATTCACCCACTGCACCACTGGGCTGGCCCCATCCACTTTTTTAAAAAGAGGGAAATAGCAACATTTGTTTCTGCCTTTTTCCCTATCTTTCTACAGCATGCCTTCTGCTAGCTATACTTTTATTTTGAATATTAAAAATGTTCATAATAAACAATTTTCTATATTTCAACCACATTTATGTCTTATATGTTTGTTTATACGTATATGGGACAATAAATGTATTTAACTTTTATGTATGGTCATCTAGCCCATGGAATGCGCACCCACCAATGAGATCAGATGTCACCTGTGAGCAGCTGTTATGACTAAACCAGTGTCTTACAGCTGAATTTCATCCATACCTATTTGCTAACTTAAGAAGTTGAAACCAGTAAAGAGTATTTTTAGTATTGTGATTATTGAAATGTTTTTCTTTGCCAGACCATATAGTGTTCAATGTCATAACCAATCAGATTGACTCTTATTTCTTCCTAGTGTGTCTGATGTTTTGTTACTAACTCTTGTCATTCTGCTCTCACATTTGTCCATTAAACAATTGTTAATTATGATAAGATGATGTGCTTTGCTTATAAATAATATTGGCATAAATGATTGTCATGTAAACTGTTTGTTTTAGTAGGTAACTACTAATGAATGAGAAGCAATATAAGAAAAACTTTTTCAAGTTACGGATAACTGTTAACAAAAAGGAAGAAAAGCAATCAAAGTACTTCCAGAGAAAAAATACATGTGCATTCGTAAAATATGCAGAAATGTCAGCCACATCACGGGCCAAGTGAAGCCTCTCCAAGAATCTCTTAGGTGAAAAATCTCTGCATGAGGAGACACACATGCTAACTCTGTAGCTGAAATGGATGTTGGCTGTTGTTTCTAATGGTATCATTTTCCAGATACCATTATTTTTCCTGAAAAGGATTGTGAACAAATGATATTCAGTGTGGGTCCTCTTCTATAGAAAGACAATTTTCTGTTTCAAAATTACTTTGAGGGGGCTGGCCCCGTTCTGAGTGGTTAAGTTCAGATGCTCTGCTTCGGCGGCCCAGGGTTTCGCTAGTTCGAATCCTGGGCGCAGACACGGTACCGCTCATCAAGCCATGACGAGGTGGCATCCCACATGCCACAACTGGAAGGACACACAACTAAAAATACACAACTATGTACTGGGGGGCTTTGGGGAGAAAAAGGAAAAGTAAAATCTTTTAAAAAATTACTTTGAAATAATATGTTAGAAAATAAGAAGTAGGATGTTGTAGAACATAATGTGGCATGATTACATATTATGTAAACATAATATGGCCATAGACATTGGGGTGGTTTCCAGTGTTTGGTTTCTGCGAATAATGCTGATATGAGTATTTATGTACAAATCTTTGTTTCAACATATGTTTGCAACTTTAGGGGTAGATGTCTAGGTGAGGAATTGCTGAGCCATCTGAGGAGGACATGTTTAATATTTTTAAGAAACTGACAAACTATCCCAAAGTGGCTGTACCATTTTATATTCCCACCAGCAATGGATAGGGCTTCCAATTCCTTCACATCCTTTTCAATGCTTGGCATTGTCAGTCTTTTGGATTATAACCATCCTATTGTGTATATAGTGGTATCTCATTGGAGTTTGAATTTGCATTTCCTTAATAACTAATTATGTGTTTTCCTATTATTAATAGTCACTTGTAAACCTTCCTTGGTGAAAAATCAATTCAAATCTTTTGCTCATTTTCACTGAATTTTGAGAGATTTTTGTGTATTGTACATATAATTCCTTTATCAGATATATAATTTGAAATCATTTCTCCCACTTAGCAAATTTTTGTTTTTGAAATGGTCCCTTTTAAAGAGCCTCCAAATCTTTAATTTTGTTCAAATCCAATGTACCATTTTTTTCTTTTATGTATTGTGCATATACCCGCATAGATACAATTTCAGATTGTTGAATGATACCCATTAATAAACTCATGTAAAAATAACATGATGAGGTTTTTTAGTGAGGAGATTCTGGAGTTAAATTCCACTTCTTAATTTTGAGATCTTAGATACATTTATGCAATCATTTTTTGCTTCAGTTTATTCATGTAATCAAAGAATAATAATAGTTCAGACTTCCCGGATGCTTTGCGATAATTAAAATAAAATGACACATGTAAAACACTTTAGAATAATGCCTGGCATTTAGTAAGTGTACAGGAAATGTTACTTAGTACTTTAGTTTCTTAGGGAGGCTGTTAATAAGTATCAGAAATGGGGTGGCCTAAAATAGCACACATTTTTTTCTCTCATAGCTCCTGGAGGCTAGTTGCCTGAAATCGAGTTGCTGGCAGGGCCATGATCTCTCTGAAGGCTGTAGAAAAGACTCTGTTCCATGGTTTGCCCTTAGCTTCTTGTGTTGCCGGTAATTCTTATGTCCCTTATCTTGTAGATGCATCACAACAATCTTAACCTCTGTCATCACATGACATTCTCTCTGTCTGTCTGTGTCTATGTCTCTTCTCCTCTTCCTATTAGGACTCACCTTGACGACCTCATCTTAACTTGATTACATCTATAAAGACCTTGTTTCCACATAAGGTGATGTTCAGAGGTACCAGGAGTTAGGACATATCTTTTGGGGGGATGACACAATTCAACCCACAACAGCTGGTGTTATTATTGATATTCATGTCACCAAATTAAGAACTTTTGCTCTAAATAAAAAATAGTTGTACTCTTAGGGCAAGTGACACTGTCTGAAATAAGCAAAATATAATTCTGTTGTTCAGATTTTCCATAATAAAGTCTATACTGACATATTTTTAGACATGGGCTCTTGACTTCTGCTGAAGGATGTGACAGGAAACAGCGGTTAATGATTGAGTCTCTAAATTGAATACTGTTGAGAATTTTGTCAAGAATTTTGCCCATGTATCATAGAGACACCTTTTTGATTATCATGGAAAGAAATCTCCTTATCTTTGAATATTATTAAATACTATCTTTATCTTGAAATCTAATGGTTGGAATTTATTTTTATTATTTTTCTCTATTTTCTTTCATCACTAAGCAATTTAGACTTAAATTTCTTCTCCGTGTATAGTGAATTATGGCATGATTATTTCTGTATTTGTCTTAGCATCTGTCTGTGGTTTGCTTTTCTCTCAGAGTCTCAATTATTCCTTTTGCATTTTTGTAGTGTATACATTTTCTGTAACTAGTTTAAAAAACTTTGTGAAAGTAAGTAAAGCTGCTATGCATCAATAAATTAATTAAAAATAATCATTTCAAACCTATAACAAATTATTCTTCATAAAGTCAGTCTATTCAACCTCATAAAGAGGGAGTTGGACTTTGAAATTTGGTGTCTTCCTTAGAATGTTGTGTCCTTCTGAGGGGAATTAGAAACAGCAAAGTGACCACACTGGAGAGAGGCCACTAATCTGACATGGATTAATCAGTGCTAGAGGAGCGCCTGCAGGGGAGGTTGCAAAAGACGAAAGAAAGAGTTCAGATTGTGGACAAATCTTAAGTGATATTACAAAGATGTTGTATTTTATTTTGTAGGCAACTAGTAGGCACTAACTTTTTCTTAGCTCATGGCAAAGTAATGAGTTTTAATAGCATGTGTCCAGTGCTGCCTTAGAAGTTCACACTAAACAACGTGACAGAGACAGAGATCAGTCAAGAAATTACTACCATTTAGTCTTAAGGTGGAAATCTTAATTAGTTCCCTCTCAGTGAAATAGTGAGGACTTATGAGAAAAAAGCGGGTATATCCTGACTTGGACTTAACAAAGAGTTGAATGTAAGATTGTAAAATCGGGAGTCAGTAAAAAGAGAAATGTATCGAAGATGACTCTGAAACGTTCACCTTGAGCTTTGCCTTTAAATCAGAGAGAATATACAGGAAATGGAATATTACTGGGTGAGATTTAATGATATTTTTGGAGACTCTTGGCCCATAGTCAATCTTCCTTAGCCCATGGAAAGCTTTCTTTCTCTAAAGAACTAGAGAAGATGCAGAAATGTGGAAGTTTGATCTGTACTTCTCCCTCTTGCCGTATATTCTGAATTCCTACCCATTAACTCCTCCAAGAGCAAGCAGCTACTGGGGCTTCAGGCTGACAAATAGAAGGGTATGATTAAGAACTCAGGCTCTGTGAAAAACTGACCTTGCAAGTAGATGGAAAATTCTTCACCCTTTGGGCTGAACAAGAGTCCAGGGACCAGTACTGGAGAGACTAGGGCAGGGATTGGAACGTGGAAGACTTCAGGGGACAGTTGGAATGTGAAGGATTCTTTTTCTCTGAAAACAAGGCAATGCCAGTTTGTTTGAATTTATTGGGTCTCCGTTATCCTTAAGAAGCAAAGGAAAAGAAGAATAGGTGGATATAATTTTCTCTGTCCTTGATGTTGCTTCCTCCTAGTGCCCCCAAAGGGAACTGACATCTTTCATCTGTCTGTACCAGACAAAAGGATAAAATGCGCTGACAAGGATTATTAGACAGAAAGAAAAGGCACAAGTGAAATATTTGGAGTAGCTTCTAATGAAACTGAGCTACTGAAAGAGAAAGAACTTGGGCCCAAAAATGGTAAGGTTATTTGAGAAGATTTAAAAGTCATTTAAAGCTGGACTTTTGATAAGACAAATAAAAATAAAGTTGATTGTGGACCAAAAAACAGGAGGTAGCAAAAAATATACAAGATTGAGAATGAGAAGGGAAAATTAGCTGTAGATACAGAAGAGAATAAAAAAAATTATGAGAAATCAACTGTGTAAATTTATGGCCACACAAGCAGGTTGAGGATGAATTTCCTCAACTGAGGACTTTCTCAACAGCAGCAAAATCCTCAAATCTAGAAGTCTGCGCCTTCTGGACATCAATAAAGGTGATGCACAACTCAATGGGGAACATACCAATAGAGAGAGGAGCAGAAAAAAGCTATTCCAAATGATTAACTGTTTTTCATGGTTAACATGTTTCCCAATTACGTACTAGCAATCCTAGTAAACCCAAAGAGGTTTTGTCCTAAGAATGTCCCCTCCATTTTGACCTAACTGTCCCAAATAAATATTGTTTGCATCTGTGCACACAGACTCTCACGTACCTCCATTGCTGGTTATAAAGCAGTTCTACTCTAGCTGAAAAAGTAAAAATTAAATTATAAAATTAAAGCAAGTTGAGGGGCTGGCCCCGTGGCCAAGTGGTTAAGTTCGGGCGCTCCACTTCAGTGGCCCAGGGTTTCACTGGTTCGGATCCTGGGAGTGGACATGGCCCCTGTCAACAGGCCACACATAGCACAACCAGAAGAACCTACAACTAGAATATAAAATTATGTACTGGGGGGCTTTGGGAAGAAGAAGAAGAAAAAGAAGATTGGCAACTGATGTTAGCTCAGGTGCCAATCTTTAAAAATAAATAAATAAAAATAAATTAAAAAACAAGTTTAGATTTGAGCTATGAATATGTCACGTTGTATAACAGGGTAGCTTCAATGGATGCTGGTTAAACATGTGCATCATTGCTTGTGAATTCTTCATGGAGGATGTCTTTCAATCCAAGGACCTGAATTCTATCATCATCTGTTCTCCAGTTCTATTTTGCAGATACTGTGTTCATAGTTCCTAGAGTGTCCCCAGAATGATTTCAGGAAATAATTGAGATCTGGAGATATAATTTTGGAATTATCAACATTCAGGAGTTAGTAAAAATTAAAGGAGTAAACAATGTACCCCAGGAAGAACACAAGGAATAGAGGAAATATTGCAAATAAAATAGAAACAATCATTGGTGACAGAAGCAGTAAGATAATTGACTCAGTTTCCAGTATCAAGGTTGCGTCCGTGTCCTCTCACCTCCCAAGCTTTCAGCTCCATAGATACCGCAGTCACAGAAGTAGTGGTAGGAGACTTTTCTTTTCCTCACAGAATCTGGGAGAGTCTTACCCTACTCACTGGTCTTCAGCAGAATGTCAGCTCCAACTCCCTGATTCTTTTGGAACAATTCTACTAACTCATTATTCTGCAAGAGCTAGGGGACCAGCCACTTCTTCAGGTTTTCAGACTAGCACTAAGCAAGCCAGGAATTTCATCCGTGCTCACCTACTTCTGATTTTGTTGTTGTTTTGTTATGTTTCTCGTCCCTAAAGATGTTTACTTTGTTTTTAAAATTGACTTTAAAAATTTTTCCATTTGTATATACCATCCACTGTTATTATATTTCTGGGACAGCAGAATAGTTACAGCATAAAACTCTAAAGCAAATAATCTTAATCAGAAATCATGGCTTTTTTTTGTGTGTGTGAGGAAGATTGGCCCTGAGCTAACATCTGTTGCCAATCTTCGTCTTTTTGCTTGAGGAAGATTCTCACTGAACTAACATCTGTGCCAATCTTCCTCTACTTTATGTGGGATGCCTCCACAGTTTGGCTTGATGAGTGGTGCTAGGTCCATGCCCGGGATCTGAACCTGCGAATCCTGGGCCACCAATGCGGAGCACGCAAACTTAACCACTATGCCACTGGGCTGACCCCTCAGAGCATTTCTTTTAAAGAACATTAGGAACTCTTAACTGTTAAGTGTGCTGTTACACCAGATGGAAGGCTAGCAAAATTCTTACAATTTGTATATTATGTATGGTAATTTGGCATCAGAGCACATTGAAACAGAGAGATTGGTTAACACATCAAAAATAAAAAGTTATGTTACTCATATACCTGAGATTCTAAACCAGATCTTGATTCCTTGTTTTGCCCATTTTAACCCACCATACTGACTTCGATATATAATTGGAAAACAGAAAAAAGGTGAAGGTTGAACAATACAGTACGTGAAATTCTTTCTTCTAAACTCAACTCAAAAGCCCTGGAGAAAACTATTTGCATTTAGCCAAGCAAAGTTTCACCATTCTAAATAGCAGGTGTGTTGCATTACAGCTTCTCTATGCCAGTGTGGTGTGATTCATGGAATTGTCAAATAACAAATAACAAAGTGGTATGTAGATAACGTGCACTCCATGTGGGAGGAGGGAGGAGAGAAACAAGAAAAGTTCTCTCTCACTATATCCTAACAAAATTTCCTTTTTTGTTTTATACAATAGTGTCAGTGATGGCTGTGTGAAACACCCAGAAGAAATCCTGTCTCATTCTAAGATCACAAACAAGGGGTAAAAGCTTCTGGGGCTGCTTCTTGCTCATTTGTCGTGTGGCCCTGGGCAAAGCACTTAAATCCCCCATTCAAGTGTTTCCACAGATCCCTATATTGATAAGGAGGCTGTCTCAACTTAGTCCTATTCCTTTACTTACTCATTTTGGGTTCTTTTCCTTCTCCCTCCTGCTTGTGCAGAAGAGTAGGTTATAATGCTTCTAATCACTTCATTCTTCATGCTCTGCTTCAAGCTCTGCAAGGTGCAATCGATAGCCTTGCAGAACAAACTTTTCCTAGGGAAATGAATGACTTTTCACGCTCACTGGGATTAGCATTTGGAAGGTAGAAAGAAATTGGGCAGAAGGGAAAAGAACCTAGATTCTTAGCTTGGCTGTATAATAATGAGTTCCTTGCTATAAACCAAATGATTAATTGCATCCATAGGAACAATTTAATTTAATTTAATTGGAATGCGAAGAGAGAGATGTCTGAAGGCATCAAATCACACCTGGAAAGTTAAAAAGTTGTAATCTTTACCATTAACTTAAATGAGGAAAAGGCCCATTTTAAGAATGACTTGTGATGCCTTCAGCAATATGACCCGAATTTTCTTTTTGAAATAGCCCACAATGTAAAGTCACTTATTCATCTTCAATATTCTGTATACGCTTGAAAATCTAGATCCTATTAAATATGTAAATTAAGTCCAATTTTATAAAATGTAAGTTTACCCCCTAAATTATTGTCATTTGAAATATAAATGACTACAGAAGTTGGGTAAAAATATGCTTCACTGGCTGTCAATAATGGTTTTAAAATGCTACATGCAAAGTTCTTTTGTAATTATTACGTGTTTTTACTCTCAGAGCAAACCCTGGGAAGATTGTGTCATCATATCATTTTTACCAAAAAGAAAACATGAAACAGAGGGAACTTAAATGGTTTTCTTTAAATCAATTAGGAATAAATGCCATCTGTAGGATTAGAATTTAGATTTCCCAAGTCCTGTTCCTGTTTTTAAAACTACATCGGCCAATCAGAAAACATCTACTTGTTTACTAACCATCTCTGTTATTTTATTATTATTATTAATCCCTTCATGATCCACTAATGTCGATTTATTCCAAATATTCACATTTGTCTTTTTGTCTGTTTTCTTTCCCGCTGAGTTGATATGCTGATCTTTACATTGTGCACACTCCAAAATTTAAGGAAAGGGAAGCACTTGATTTTCTCTCAAAAAGCTATCAAGTGATCCTCAATTCAGGAGATGATTTTTAAGGTAGTGATTTTCATTAGGAAGTCATAACTGGATCATCTCCCTTTTCCACATCTGATTTGTTTCTTGAGTAGGCAGAGACTGAACGCTTTGTGTAAATTCATCATCTCATCTCCTAACTCTATTGAGTACAATAAATTTGTTTTTTTATTGAGGTAACATTGGTTTTGTAACATTATATACATTTCAGGTGTATATAATTATATTTTGACTTCTGTATAGACTACATCATGTTCACTACCAAAAGTCTGGTTTCCATCTGTCATCATACAAATGATCCCTAATTCCTCCTTTACCCTCCTCCCACCCTGATTCCCCACTGGTAACCACCAATGTATTCCCTGTGTCTCTGTGTTTGTTTGTTGTTTTTATCTTCCACACATCAGTGAAATCATATGCTGTTTGATTTTCTCCATCTGACTTACATTTCTCAGCATAATACCCTCAAGGTCAATCCATATTGTTGAAAATGGCAAGATTTTCTCATCTTTAGGGCGGTGTAGCATTCCGTTGTACATATATACCACCTTTTCTTCATCCATTCATCTGTTGATGGGCAAATAGGTTGTTTCCAAGTCTTGGCTATTGTGAATAACGCTAAAATGAACACAGGAGTGCATATATCATGATACATTGGTATTTTCGTGTTATTTAGATAAATCCCCAGAAATGGAATAGCTGGATCATATGGAAGATCTATTCTTAATTTTGGGGGGAATCTCCATATCATTTTCCATAGTGGCTGCACCTGTTTCCGTCCCTACCAGCAGTGTCTGAGGGGTTCCTTTTCTCCACATCCTCTCCAATGTTTGCTGTTTCTTGTCTTTTTCGTAATAGTCATTCTGACAGGTATGAGGTGATGTCTCATTGTGATTTTGATTTACATTTCTCTATAATTAGGGATGTTGACATCTTTTCATGTTCCTCTTGGCCATCTGTATATATCCTTTGGAAAAAATGTCTGTTTAAATCCTCTGCATATTTTTTAACTGGGTTGTTTGTCCTTTTCATGTTGAGTTATATGAGTTATTTATATAATTTGGAAATTAATACCTGATCAGATGTATGAGAGGCAAATATCTCCTCCAAAATGTTTGATTATCTTTTCATTTTGTTGATGGTTCCTTTTGCAGTGTAGAGGCTTTGTAGTTTGATATAGTCCCATTTGTTTATTTTTTTCTTTTGTTTTCCTACCTGGAGAGACATGATATTGAAAAAGATATTGTTAAGACTGATGCTCAAAAGTGCACTGCCTACGTATTTTTCTAGGATTTTTATGGTTTTAGGCCTTACATTCAAGGCTTTAATCCATTTTGAGTTAAGTTTTGTACATGATGTAAGATAATGGTCTACTTTCATTCTTTTGCATATAGCTGCAGTTTTTCCAACACAATTTGTTGAAGAAGCTTTCATTTCTCCATTGTATGTTCTTGGCCCCCTTGTCAAAATTTAGCTGTGAATAGATGTGTGTCTTCATTTCTTGGCACTAGGTTCTGTTCCATGGATCTGTGTGTATTTTTTTTCTGCTAGTACCACACTGTTTTGATTACCATACCTTTGTAGTATATTTTGAAATCAGGGAGTGTAATACCTCCAGCTTTGTTCTTTTTTTCTTATGGTTCCTTTGGCTATTCAGGGTCTTTTGTTCTTCCATATAAATTTTAGGATTCTTTGTTCTATTTCTGTGAAAAATGTCATTGGGACTTTGATAGGGATTGTGTTGAATCTGTAGATTGCTTTAGGAATTATAGACATTTTACCTATGTTAATTCTTCCAATCTACGAGTGCAGAATATCTTTCCATTTATTTGTGTCTTCTTCCATTTCTACAACAATATTTTAGAGTTTTCAGTGTACAGGTCTTTCACCTCTTTGGTTAAATTTATTCCTAGGTATTTTATTCTTTTTGTTGTGTTTGTAAATGGGATCATATTCTTGATTTCTCTTTCGGCCAGTTCATTAATCGTGTATAGAAACACAACTGATTTTTGTATATTGACTTTTTACCCTGAAACTACTGTATTCGTTTATTATTTCTAATAGTTTTTTTGTGGATTCATTAGTGTTGTCTATATGTAAAATTATGTCATCTTCAAATAGTAACCAGTTTATGTCTTCCTTTCCAGTTTGGATCCCTTTTGTTTATTTTCCTTGCCTGATTTCTCTGACTGGGACTTGCAATACTATGTTAAATAAGAGCAGCAAGAGTGGGCATCCTTGTCCTGTTCATGTTCATGTTCATAGAAGGATAGCTTTCAGTTTGTCACTGTTAAGTATTATGTTAGCTGTGGGTTTATCATATATGGCCTTTATTATGTTGAGATACTTTCCTTCTATAACCATTTATCCAGAGTTTTTTCATAAATGAGTGCTGTATTTTGTTGAATGCTTTCTCTTTACCTATTGAGATGATGATGTGGTTTTTATTCTTCATTTTGTTAATGTGGTATATTACATTGATTGATTTGGAAATGTTGGAACATCCCTGTGTCCCTGGAATAAATGTCTACCTTAGTCTCTTTTAATTTTTTTTGGCTTGAAGTCTATTTGTCTGATATAAGCATGACTACACCCACTTTCTTTTTGTTGCCATTTGCTTGGAGTATCATCTTCTATCCCTTCACTTTGAGCCTATGTTTGTTTTTAGAGCTGAGATGGGTGTCCTGGGGGCAGCATACTGTTGGGTCTTGTTTTTGAAATCCATCCAGCCTCTCTGTCTTTTGATGATTGATTAATTTAATCTATTTACATTTTGGGTGATTATTGATATATGAGGACTTAATAGTGCCATATTTTTTTTAATGATTGGCACCCAAGCCAACATCTGTTGCCAGTCTTCATGTTTTTGTTTACTTTTTTTGTCTTCTTCTCCCCAAGGTGCCCCCTGCCCAGCACAGAGTTGTATATTCTAGTTGTAGGTCCTTCTGGTTGTGCTATGTGAGATGCCACCTCAGCATGACCTAACGAGTGGTGCCATGTCTGCGCCAAGAATCTGAGCCAGCAAAACCCTGGGCTACTGAAGTGGAGCACATGAACTTAACTACTTGGCCAAGGGACCGGCCCCAATAGTGCCATTTTTATCTTTTTTTTCCTGATTGGTCTATATTTCCATTGTTTCTTATTCCTTGTGTTTCTGTCTGCCATTTCAGTTTAGGGGTTTTCTGTGATGTGTTTCTCAATTTCTTCTTTTTTTGTGCTTTGTGATTCTGCATTGAATTTTTGTTTTGTAGTTACCATGAGGTTACTATAAAAGTTATCATAGATAAGGTAGGCTTTTTTCCTGCTGATATCATCTTATCTTCATTTCCCTTTGCAGTTTCCATCCTTTTCCTTTTTCCCTTCTATGGTTTTGTTGTCACAAATTATCCTTTTGTATTGTGAGTTCATTACCAATTTGGAGTAGTTATAGTTATTTTTAATGCATTTCCCTTTAATCTTTGTGTTATCATTGTTTACTAACCTATTCTGATAGAGATTTGCAATTTTCTGATTCTGATTGTTCATTTGTCACCTTGCTTAAAGGTTTGTATACTTTTGTCTTTTCAGTTCAAATAGGATGGCTCTTTTTAACATTTCTTGTAAGGCAGGTCAGTGGCAATGAACTGCCTCAGTTTTGTTTGTCTAGGAAAACTTTTATTTCTCTTTCATACTTGAAAGATAAATTTGCCAGGTAGAGCATTCTTAGCTGACAGTTTTTATTTTTCAGTATCTTGAATATAACATTCCACTCTCTCCTGGCTTGTAGGTTTTCTCCTGAAAATCATCTGCTGATAACCTAATGGGGGTTGCCTCGTAAGAAATTGTTTCTTCTTTTCCCCTGGCTAGTCTTAATAGTCTTCCTTTATCACTGACTTTTGACAATTTTGATGTAATATGTCTTAGAGAAGGTCTTTTTGTGTTAAGATAATTAGGTGTTCTATTAGCTTCATGTACTTGTATATCCAGTTCCTTCCTCAGGATTGGGAAATTCTCAGCTATCACTTATTTAAATAAGCTCCCTACTCCCTTCTCCCTCTCTTATCCTTCTGGGAAACTCATTATCCTTATGTTCCTTTTTCTAATGGAGTTGGATATTTCTCATAGAATTTCTTAATTTTTAAAAATCTTGGTTCTCTCTCCTCTTCCACCTGAATGAGTTCTAGCTATAGATGTTGATCTTCAATGTCACTAATTCTTTCTTCTGTACGGTATGCTCTATTTCCAGTGCTTCCTACTTTATACTTCATCTCATTTATTTAGTTCTTCAGATCTAGATTTTTAGTTTTTGGGTTTTTTAGAGTATCAGCCTCTTTGGTGAAATACTCCTTCTGCTCATTAGTTTCCTCCCTGAGCTGATTGAACTGTCTTTACGAGTTTTCTTGTTGCTCATTGAGTTTATTCATGACAGCTATTTTGAATTCTCTATCAATTAGATTGCTATCTTCCATGACTTCAAGTTTGGTTTCTGGACAACTGTCATTTTCTTTTTGCAATACCATGTTATTGTAATTTTTCATTGTGCTTAATGAGTTGTTTCTCTGATGGCGCATTAGTAGCAGTGAATTTTATGCAGGAAAGTCTTCCTTATCTAGATAAGGCTCTGATTACTTTGATTCTGAGCTGCTTCTGGTTGTATTTGAGAGCCAGTGTTTCCATCCTCCACTACCTCTTCCAGAGGTATCATCAGTACCCTCACTGTGCTGCTTTTGCCTCCAAGGTTGCTGGTGGCTTGTTGTTGCTTTCATGGGCACTTCCTCTGGGGACATCAGGCTACAGAGCACCTCTGCTGCTTGTGGGGTTGTTTGGTTCATGAGTTTCCCCACCTTGGTGTGGGAAGCAGGAACCCAGGGACCAAAGCCAGGGTCATGGGTACCTCCACCATGTCTGTGTTTGTTGGGCCCACAGGCAACATTGCCATGGACACTGCTGCAGCCGTGGGGCTGTTGCTGTGTGTGCTGCCTCTGCTGCTGCTCCTGAGTTTTCTGGGGTTGCTGGCACTATGGGGCAGAGGCATTGGGTCCACAAATGTCACCACCACTGCCAGGCAGGCTGAGGTTGTGGGCACTGCAAGCCCTGCCATGGGGTGAGGGGTACCTTGGTCATGGGTGCTGCCACAGTTACTGAGCAAGGTCTCAAGAGCCACTGCTGCTGCTAGGGAAGCCAAGGGGCTGGGTTTCAAGCACTGCCATGGTTCCTGGAGCCTCCAATCATGGTGCCACTGCAGTTCCTGGAGCCTCTGGCTGTCAGTGCTTTGCTGGTTCCTGGAGCTTCTGTTTGCAAGCACTGCCTTGCTTCCTAGGGCCTCTGTTTGCAGTTGTTGCCATAGTTCCTGGAACCTCTTGTCACAAGCACCATTTCAGTTCCTAGAGCTTTTGTTTGTGGCCATTGCTGTAGTTCCTGGAGCCTCTGGTCTTGGGAGCTTCCACTGCTGCTCCACTGGTTCTGCCACCTCCATGAGGTCCAGTCCACTCACCTTCAGATATATAGATGTATGGATCTTTCAGGCATTCTGATGTGCTGTGCAGAGGATCCCTTGTTGGTCTATGGATGTCCTACTAGTTGTAACTTTGAGGGGAGAGATACAGAGAGTGACTCACTCTGCTATAATGCTGACAACAACACTGAGTACAATAAGTTTAAATTTGACTTCAGAGGATGTTAAGTCTTCCAACATCCAAGTTTAGCATTTGCTATTTTTTATGTATTACCCTCTGCTACCTCAATTTAAGACTCTTTATAACTCTAGCCAATAGTATTAATGTTCTTGTGTCTCCACATGTGGTAGCTATTTCCTAGACAAAAATTAACCACATACATATCATGGCGTGTAAATCTTTTGGATTTTTATGATGAAGAGATGTATCATTCAAAAAAGTTAAAAGCAAGTGCTCTAGAACCAGAGAACTTACGTTAGAATTTCAGCTCCACAACTTCCAACTGTGGACCTTCAGGCAAGTTACACCGCATTGGGTGTCCTTAGTATCATTATCATAAAATTTGGATCTACTTCATAGCATGTGTGATGGACAGACTCTGAGGTCATCCTCTACGGTCCCCATACCTGGTGGTCCTACTTTTGTATAATTCCCTCCCCTGGAGTATGGGTAGGACCTGTGACTTGCTTCTAACAGAATATGACAAAGGTGATGAGATATCACTCTAGTAATTACATTATATATAAAGACATAAACTTGTTAGAAGGCTCTCTCCAGAGACTTAATACTTTGCAGACTTGGGAAAATCATGTGGCCTCGTTAGGCTGCCCACAGCACAAGGATTTTAGGAGTTGAGGCCTCTGGAAGCTGAGAGGAGGCTACACCCAATAGCTAGCATGAAACTAGAATCCTCAATCTTACAAGTGTCAGCAAACTGAGTTAGCTTGCAAGTAGACTCTTCTATAGTCAAGCCTCAAGATGAGAACACAGCCATGCTAACACCTTAACTGTAGTCTTATGAGGAAAGGATCCAGCTAAGCAGCACTCAGACACCAGAACCACCATAACTGTGAGATGATAAATGTGTGTTGTTTTAAGCCACAGAATCTGTGGTAATGTTCTACACAGGAATAGAAAATCAACAGAATGTTGTGAGTATACATATTCTTTTGTCTAAAACAAAACACATAGCGTACACACAATAAATACCTGCAAGTATTATAAACATGTGGTAATATTTTCTTTAACTAGTTCTATATAACATCACGTACAAAGAGGAGATTAACTTTTTAAAATGATGCAAATACTAATATTTCATTGCACACCTGTTACAAAGAGAATGTTACACCATTAACAAAACTGTCAGGAATCGCACTACAAAACTAGATTTCAAATATTGAGAAGCAAAATTTATACATACACACATGAATATAATATATAGATACATAAAATATATGTAATGCTATAAAGTATTAATCTACACATATATGTAGTTTATATATACACACATATGTATTACGTAGTTTTATGACATTTTGTGTATTAAACATGTTACATATATTATATGTGTAATATATATGTGTATTAGGCTTTTTTCTTTTTCTTTTTATAATTCCTTTGTTATTTCTATACCTTATGCTGCCTGAGGGAGTGGCTGTAACTTGTAATTGTGACAGTAGCTCCTAGCACAGTATGTAGTGGGTAGCAGATACATAAAATACTTTCTAAATGATTGATTTCATCAAAAGACACATTTATACAGTGTAGTTAGAAGTTACTTATTGACCAAAAATTATGATCCAAGCCTTATGGTGTAAACTGAAGCTATAAATAGTTTTAATAGGACTCTAATCTCTAGAAGTCCATTGTCTAGGAATAAAATCATGTATATATAACCAAGCATTAACAACATGCCAAGTGCTAATAGATATATAAGAGGTTAAGAATGCAGAATTAAGTGAGGCAATTTTCCGGTTGATTGGGTCAAGTAAAGCATTGTAAAGATAACAATATACAGGAAAAGGAGGAATTCATAGCTTGAAAAGATTGGGAGTGAAGATCGTTCATTTCTTCGCTTCCTAAGAGGACAAAGCTCAGAACTTCCACTGGCAAATGGTCTGACAAATCTACTGCACAAGCCATCATGCTTGGATCCAGTAGGTCACTGGGACTTTTCTTATATGTGAGAGGAAGGGAAGGTTAAGGATGTGCCAGCAACAGCCTCATGCCTCTAAAGGCACAGAGTTTTGACCTGAAAATATGTGACTTTGTCCAGTTTGCTTCAAAAATGTTTTTTTAATGTTTTTAGAGACAAACCATACAAATTAAAGACTGTCTTTTCCTGCCTCTTTAATTTTGCTCTGCCTTCTAATCATGTATTAGTTTTGGACAAACTTCACTACAAAATCATTTTTGTAGTTACCTGTTGTAGGGGCAAGAAATAGATCTCTTCAGAACTGATCATCACTGTTTTCTGTCACTGTTCCTCTTGAGGACAACTTGCCGATTACCTTAAATTGTCCAAATCCTTCGTCTCTATTATCCCCACCAAACTCCTATTCAATGTTATAAAATTCTGCATCATGTTGTGAATTTCAGTTGACATGATATTGTACATCTTTGAGGCTTAACCTTGTCACTAATTATGGAATATGAATTCTTCAAAAGTCCAAAAGGAATGAAGAGTTTGGATCCACCAGCAGATTGGAGAAGATATTTGAGCTGCCAGGTGATGTGCTCACTTGTAGTCAGTCTAAGTGCTTACAATAAGACAGGATTTTATAGATTTATTTTTGCCTATTTGTTTTGTTGTTTTAGAAAATGGACATAGAAATGAATTACATTCATGTATGTATGTATTATAGTTGTGTGTGGTTCATATTTATCTAAGATGTTAATTTCTCTCTCTCTTCCTCTGTCTCTTTCTGTCTCACACACACAGGCACATACACACACACACACACACACTCCAGGCCTTCACAGCATTGCATTGCTCACTGTCCTTGAAAAGATAGATGGATAACTTATAATCATAATTATACGTACTCACTGGTGTAATGAAGAGAATTAGAAAATGTGTACACAATAGCAGTGCGGGAGAGAGGAATCATAATTGGCAACTATTAATCTAATAGAGAAAAAAAGAGACGGCTGGGATAATTAACACATGCCACACAGGGTGATCGCTTATGATAAGGATGACTGAAAAGACAGCAACATTACTGAGCTTTCCCCACTGGCAGAGAAAGCCAGAGTGAAAACAAAATGAATCTCTTTGGCTCACAGAGCAGCTGTCATGTTTACTGACCTGTGGTGGAAGTAGCCTCTTTAGGAATCCATTTGGTAACTCTCCTTTAATTCCTACCTTTTAAACTAAAAAATGATATATTCTTGTCCTTTTTAATAAAATTTGGTCAGTAGCACCCTTAAAAAGAAACACCAAATCACATTTAAAATGACCTTTAGTTAAGAGAATATTTATCCCTGGACAGGATTTGAAGAAATGAAACAGCAATGCATTTAGGAAGCTTATGTTTATTTGTTCTCTCTGTTGGCTTTGGCCTACTTTTAAGATATGTATCCCATCAAAAATATCACTACAAATTGTTTTAAATGATCTTTAGGCATGCAGCGCTCATCATTACTGGGGAGACGAAATCTCTTCACATAGCATACGTGCAGACTGCTAACAAAGGCCGCTGACGGCTGAAACAATGATCATTTGCTTATTCTTCTGATATCCTCTTTACCTATAAGTAAATAATTATATTTTAATGAAATTCAGGCCACTTTTGAGTTGTATTTATTCCCAGTTTACTATTTTGATTAAGAATTGAATGTATCATGAAAACTATATGAAAAGCTTGAGAGAAGCGTTATTAGAATGCCTTTAAAGTAATCTCACAAAGAAACAATCCACATGAGATGAGGAATAGTCAGATCCATCTTGAAAAGTCTACTGCCTTTTAAAGTTTTTCTCGAGCTAGATTGCAATGTCTAATGGGTACCATGGACATTTCCCATTAAGTCTTCATGCTGTCCCTAGTATTTCATTTTGAAGAATCAATTTATGAACACTGAAAACTGGGAATATTAAGTAAAAAAATAAATGTTTAATTTTGTGATCTGAAAACAATTTTGAATTCTTATTTTCTCAAGAAGTAGACACCTCTCTTCATTATGATTTTTGTAAAATTTTTTTCGTTGTTCTTTCTTCTTCTCTCCAAAGCCCCATAGTACATAGTTGTATACTGTAGTTGTGAGTGCTTCTGGTTGTGCCGTGTGGGATGCTGCCTCAGCATGGCCTCATGAGCAGTGACGTGTCTGTGCCCAGGATCCGAACCGGTGAAACACCGGAGCCGCCGAAGTGGAGAGTGCAAACTTAACCACTAGGCCACGGGGCAGGCCCCTGGTTTTTGTAAATATTTACTTATATAATATTGTAAAATTAAAATAGAGCATGTGCTATTATTTGCATTAAAATTTCTACCCCTTTTTGGTTCCACAACTAATCATGAAATATTTTACAAGGGAAATTAAAATAGACCATCCAAAAACAGGATACTCTTCATCTTTTGGGTTGAAATCTATCTACTTTGCTGACGTTTATCTTGTTTTCTTATAATTCCTCACCAGTTTAGTTACCTGTTTGTCTTGACACTTGTCTTGAAAGTGACTGTTGGACTTTTGTCCCACCAGTTTCAATGACCCCCTTCTCTCATTATTTACTTTTTCATCTCCATGGACAGTTAAGTATTGAATTTAAATCTGTGCAAGAAAAAGAAAATGGATATTTTAAGTTCTGCTTGTGCATTTTATTATACCACTTTCCAGCTTCAAACACTTTCTCTCTCCCAGAAAGCCTAGCTTTTGATTTATGTCCGCGATACTAATTAACAAGAATGCTGTGCTCCAGATCCACTGCATTATTTGCTCTTTTCCTGCATCAATCCATTGATTACAGCTTCCTTTACATAGCTATCCTGTGTTCTTCTGTGAAAAATCCACAATTTTCTCAATGCCTAAATATCGATTCACAGCGACTTTCTTTGCTTCACCCCAACACAATGTGATGCATTTCTACTCATCTCTCCCTACAGCAGGTTTCTCTATCATCATTTTGACACTTTTAATACTTTGTTTTGCTTTTCTATCCATTTGTTATTCTTCTCTACTTGCTTGATTTTGTCACTTATAAGGAAGACAAATACCCGTTATTTTTTAGAGGTATGGGCATAACCTTGACCGCAGTGATTCTCAGTTTCTTATCTCTAAAGAAGGATTAATAATAATAATTATAATTTATTGGATATCTCTTATGAGCTAGACACTGTGATGAACATATACATTATCTCTTTTACTCTTTAGATAGTTTTTATGAGATAGTTATTATTATTTATGTTTTATAATGAAAAAAACTTCTCAAAAGTTTGATTCAGTATTCAAACTTAGCAGTTTTTGACTCCAAAGTTCCTGATATTAACTACTAGGTCACACTTCTCTTCCTATTTCACAGATTTTAGACTGAAATATAAATATATAGTTTATATATAAGATAATTATGTTTTGGATTGTTTTAAATAGCCAATAAAATTACTTAAACAAGTTATCAAATGTACTTTATGTGTAACTAAATATAAGCAATAAATAACCTTTTAAAAGAATTGCATTATACTTACAGACCCATCAAAAAACAGAGGTCACGAGGCAAACTGCCCAATCAACATCCAGAGAGTCAGGAGTGTCTAGAGAGTTGCAGCTGAGAGTTACTCATCTGAAGCAGAAACCACTGAAGTCACTCATAGGTAGCAACATGCTAGTATAATTCTGATCCAGTGCTGGAGGCTGAGGGTGGACTTGCTTGAGAGGGATCTCTGCATTCCTCCCCCATCCTCTCCACCTGAACAGACACAAATACACACACACCTTTGTGAACTTTCCTTACAGGAATCCCATCAAATTCTCATGGTAAAGATCGGGCAAGATCCCCTCCTGGGTCTGACAGGGGCAAGGAAGAGTGTCCCTGGTGAAATATGTCCAGGGATTTCAACATAACAGAAGTTTACTCTCTAGAGGATGAGACCTGCCAAGAGCCCAATATGGAAAGCTCATTCAGGCTGGGAGAAAGGGATACTTCCGAATTCTAGTCCTCTCTAACTTTCTGAGTCACCTGAAGAGGCAGGCAGAAGACAGGGTTTTAAGAAAATGGATTGCAACCAGGGGAGGTGGTAAGGGTCAGAGGAAAAATATGAATACCAGTGGAGGAATGTCAGAAACACTGTGGATTACACCTGAAACAGATGCAAGAACAGAATATTTCTGAGGAATAATACCTAGGGAAGCCCATAAGCCAAAAGGAGAGGGAAAAAAAGAAAACTAAATTAAAACTCTAAAGTATTTGTAATATTTGATACCTACAAATACAGCAATTATCAATTAAATACAGTATGGCTCCTAACTAGATTAACAGAAAACTTCATTCTAAAGCCCTACTTATTGCAATTACTATTATGAATTGACATTTATAAAATATTCCTTCCAGTAAAAGCAGAATACACATCCTTATCAAGCTCATGTGGAACATCCACGAAGGTAAAGCACATTCTGGGCCATAAAGCACACCTTAACAAATTTAAATAACAAAAACCATACAAAGTATGTGTTGAGGGGGGCAGCCTGTTGGTCCAGCAGTTAAGTTTGCACCTTCTGCTTTGGCTGCCCAGGGTTCACTGCTTCAGATCCCGGGTGTGGACCTACACATCGCTTGTCAAGCCATGCTATGGCAGGTGTCCCACATTTAAAGTAGAAGAAGATGGACACAGACGTCTTCACTGAGGACGTCTTCCTCAGTAAAAGGAGGAGGACTGGCATCAGATGTTAGCTCAGGGCTAATCTTCTTCTTCCAAAAAAGAAAATTATGTGTTGAGGCCACAAGGGAATTAAATGAGAAATCAGTAACATAAATAGCTGGAAAATCTTCAAATATTTGGAAATTAAACAACACATCTCTAAATAGACCGCTGATCAAAGAAGCCTCTAGAGAAATAAAAAAAATATTTTAAGCTAAATGAAAATGAAAAAAAAGGCTTATCAACATTCATCGAAGGCAGTGAAACAGTGGTTAAAGAGAAACTTATACTATTGATGAATATATTATAAAGGAAGAAAATATAAAATAAATAACCCAGGTTTCCATCATAAAAAATTACAGAAAGATGAACATGTTAAAAGTAGAGTGAACGAAATTTAAAACAGGAAAGCAACAGAGAAAATCAACAAAACCAAAAGTTGGTTCTTTGAAAAGATCAATAAAATTGATAAATCTCTAGCCAAAATATCATAGAAAAAAATAGAAAAGAGGAGAATTCCAAGATGGCGCCGTGAGTAGTCCTCTTTGTCTCTCGCCCTTCGAGTCTACAATTATTTGGACACTTATCGCTTGACAAAGGATATCCAGACAGCATCTCAGGACGTCTGAGACACCCACGCGACTATAGATCGGAAGGCGGACGGACTTTCCTCCGGGAGGATGTGGAAATAGGTGAAAACTCTCCGACCCCGACGGGCAGCCTAGTACCCGCAAGCGGCTTTCTTCCAACAGACTCCCCCAGAGGATCCACACACATCTAGGGCAGGAGCGAGAACACAACAGAGGAGCGACGGTGGAAACAGGTGACCAGAACCCTACTTAAACCCCCCGCAATTACTCCTAAACGCAGAGGGAAACTTTGGAGTTGCACACCTGAGCCCGCGGGGAGAGTCTCTCCCCGCCATTGGCGGGGAGACCCGGCCTGGTGCTCGGGGCGCCCGGAGGGTCCCAGAGAGAGACACGGAGGGCATGGAGGTCTCCCAGCTGCCGTTGCCCGCCCCGTGGGACTAGGGATTGCCGGAGATCTCGGAGAGGACCGGGGCGGGGGAACTTTCAAAGGCGGGTCCGGCGACCCGGTGGGGAAGCGCCGGAGCTCCGCCAGGCAGCAGACAAAACTCTCTGTCTGCCGGTAGCAGAGGGGCCACGCTGAGCACTCAGGGCTCCCGGCAGAGGCCCGGACAGAAGCCCAGAGGGCGGGGCGACCCCCAGCTGCCGTTGCCCGCCCCGTGGGACTAGGGATTGCCGGAGATCTCGGAGAGGACCGGGGCGGGGGAACTTTCAAAGGCCGGATCGGCGACCCGGAGGGGAAGTGCCGGAGCTCCCCCAGGCAGCAGACAAAACTCTCTGTCTGCCGGTAGCAGAGGGGCCACGCTGAGCACTCAGGGCTCCCGGCAGAGGCCCGGAGAGAAGCCCAGAGGGCGGGGCGTCCCCCAGCTGCCGTTGCCCGCCCCGTGGGACTAGGGATTGCCGGAGATCTCGGAGAGGACCGGGGCGGGGGAACTTTCAAAGGCGGGTCCGGCGACCCGGTGGGGAAGCGCCGGAGCTCCGCCAGGCAGCAGACAAAACTCTCTGTCTGCCGGTAGCAGAGGGGCCACGCCCAGCATTCAGGGCTCCCGGCAGAGGCTCGGACAGAAGCCCAGAGGGCGGGGCGTCCCCCAGCTGCCGTTGCCCGCCCCGTGGGACTAGGGATTGCCGGAGATCTCGGAGAGGACCGGGGCGGGGGAACTTTCAAAGGCGGGTCCGGCGACCCGGAGGGGAAGCGCCGGAGCTCCGCCAGGCAGCAGACAAAACTCTCTGTCTGCCGGTAGCAGAGGGGCCACGCTGAGCATTCAGAGCTCCCGGCAGAGGCCCGGAGAGAAGCCCAGAGGGCGGGGCGACCCCCAGCTGCCGTTGCCCACCCGGTGAGGCTAGGGATTGCCGGAGATCTCGGAGAGGACTGGGGCTGGAGAGAGTTCCAGAGACCCAGCTTAGTAGCCTAGGGGGAAACCCTACAGGCTCACAGAAGCCTTAGGGAAAGCCTCTGCACAGCACCAGTAGAAGGCACCCAGCCGCCAGCCACAAGGCTGGAAGACCCCAGGGCAAAAGCAGCATAGCTAGGTGTACTAACCACAGACTGTAGAAGATGCCAATAGCTCTCCTGCGACCCATAGAGGACAAGTGAGATTTGGTGGGTGCCGACAGCAACCGAGCGACAAATAAAAGTGATCCCACCCCTGGCCGCTGGAAAAGCCCATAACACCGTTGCAGACCCCAAGGAGAGAGCGCATCTAGGTGGGCAACAACAGTAGGCACCTGCAGCCTGAAGCCCCCCGTGACGGCCCCCACGGCAGAGGAGGGAATCCAAAGGGCCACTGTGGCTACGAAGAGGGGCCCAGGCCCAGTTAGCAACTACGGACAGGGTTCCTGGTTGGTGAAGTATAAACAGCTGCTCCCCCCACCGCAGCAGCTGAAACAAGTGAAAGGAGCAACTAAACTCTATCTCCATGCGGAGGCACAAAGCAACATCATCAAGCAATATGAAAAAATACATTAAATCTCCAGAACAGAAAGAAAGTAACAAATACACAGAAAACAATCCCAAAGAAAATGAGATATATAACCTAAATGATGATGGCTTCAAAACAGCCATCATTAAAATACTCACTGAGTTAAGAGAGAATTCTGACCGACAACTCAACGAGTTCAGGAGCTATGTCACAAAAGAGTTTGATACGATAAAGAAGAACCAAACAGAAATACTGGAAATGAAGAACACAATAGAGGAGATTAAGAAAAATCTAGATGCTCTGAACAGTAGGGCCGATAATATGGAGGAAAGAATTAGCAATTTGGAAGATGGCAATATAGAATTGTTGCAGGCAGAGGAGGAGAGAGAAGCAAGACTTAAAAGAAATGAAGAAACTCTCCGAGAATTATCAGACACAATTAGGAGATGCAACGTAAGGATTATAGGTATACCAGAGGGAGAAGAGAAGGAGAAAGGGGCAGAAAACCTATTCAAAGAAATAATGGCTGAGAACTTCCCAAATCTGGTGAGGGAGATGGATCTTCAGGTGACAGAAGCCAATAGATCTCCAAACTTTATCAATGCAAGAAGACCAACTCCACGGCATATAGTAGTGAAGCTAGCAAAAGTCAACGACAAGGAGAAAATATTAAGGACAGCCAGGCAAAAGAAACTAACCTACAAAGGAACCCCCATCAGGCTATCAGCAGATTTCTCAGCAGAAACTTTACAGGCTAGAAGAGAGTGGAATGATATATTCAAAAATCTGAAGGACAAAAACCTACAGCCGAGAATTCTCTACCCAGCGAAAATATCCTTCAAATACGATGGAGAAATAAAAACTTTCCCAGATAAACAAAAATTAAGGGAGTTCATTGCCACAAAACCTCCTCTTCAGGAAATCCTCAGGAAAACGCTCATTCCTGAAAAATCCAAAAAAGGAAAGGGGCTACAAAACCAAGAGCAGAGGAGATAAGTAGAAGGACAACAACAGAGAGTAGCAGCTCTACATCAGAACAGATTAAACCATGGGACGAGAAACAAAGGAAACTGAAGAAAACCGGAAAACAAGACACAAAATGGTAGTGGTAGGCCCCCACGTCTCAATAATCACTCTAAATGTAAACGGATTGAACTCCCCAATCAAAAGACACAGAGTGGCAGGATGGATCAAAGAACAAGATCCAACAATATGCTGCCTCCAGGAAACACACCTCAGCCCCAAAGACAAACACAGACTCAGAGTGAAGGGATGGAGAACAATACTCCAAGCTAATAATGAACAAAAGAAAGCAGGTGTCGCTATACTAATATCAGACAAGGTAGATTTCAAAGCAAAACAGATAAAGAAAGACAAAGAGGGACAGTATATAATGATAAAAGGGACTCTCCACCAAGAAGACATAACACTTATAAATATATACGCACCCAACACAGGAGCACCAAAATTTGTAAAGCAACTCTTAATAGAACTAAAAGAAGACATCAACAACAATACAATAATAGTAGGGGACCTCAACACACCATTAACACCAATGGACAGAACATCCAGACAGAAAATCAACAAGGAAATAATAGAATTAAATGAAAAATTAGACCAGATGGACTTAATAGATATATATAGAACACTTCATCCAAAAACAGCAGGTTACACATTCTTCTCAAGTGCACATGGAACATTCTCAAGGATCGACCATATTTTGGGAACCAAAGCAAACATCAATAAATACAAGAGAGTTGAAATAATATCAAGCATCTTTTCTGATCATAACGCTATTAAACTAGAAATCAACTACAAGAAAAAAGCAGAGAAAGGTGCAAAAATGTGGAGACTAAACAACACGCTTCTCAACAAACAATGGATCATTGAAGAAATTAAAGAAGAAATCAAATATTATCTGGAGACAAATGAAAATGAGAACACGACATACCAAATCATTTGGGATGCAGCAAAAGCAGTCCTAAGAGGGAAATTCATCGCAATACAGGCTCACCTCACTAAACAAGAAAAAGCTCACGTAAGCAACCTCAAACGACACCTAACAGAACTAGAAAAAGAAGAACAAACAAGGCCCAGAGTCAGTAGAAGGAGGGAAATAATAAAAATAAGAGCAGAAATAAACGATATTGAAACAAAAAAGACAATAGAAAGGATCAATGAAACAAAGAGTTGGTTCTTCGAAAGAATTAACAAAATCGACAAACCCCTAGCCAGACTCACCAAGAAAAGAAGAGAGAAATCGCAAATTAATAAAATCAGGAATGACAGAGGAGAAATCACAACAGATACCAATGAAATACAAGAGATCATAAGAGAATACTATGAAAAACTATATGCCAACAAATTGAACAACCTGGAAGAAATGGACAAATTCCTAGACTCCTACAATCTCCCCAAACTGAATCAGGAAGAAATGGAGAATCTGAATAGACCAATCACAAGTAAGGAAATAGAAACGGTAATCAAAAACCTCCCCAAAAACAAGAGTCCAGGACCAGACGGCTTCTCTGGAGAATTCTACCAAACATTCAAAGAAGACTTAATACCTATTCTCCTCAAACTGTTCCAGAAAATTGAGAAAGATGGAGAACTCCCTAACACATTCTATGAAGCCAACATCACTCTGATCCCCAAACCTGACAAGGACAACACAAAGAAGGAGAACTACAGGCCGATATCACTGATGAACATAGATGCAAAAATCCTCAACAAAATTTTGGCAAACCGATTACAGCAATACATCAAAAAGATTATACACCATGATCAAGTGGGATTTATACCAGGGACACAGGGATGGTTCAACATCCGCAAGTCAATCAACGTGATACACTACATCAACAAAATGAAAACCAAAAACCACATGATCATCTCAATAGATGCAGAGAAAGCATTCGACAAGATCCAACACCCATTTATGATAAAAACCCTCAGTAAAATGGGTATAGAAGGAAAGTACCTCAACATAATAAAGGCCATATATGATAGACCCACAGCCAACATCATACTCAATGGACAAAAGCTGAAAGCCATCCCTCTGAGGACAGGAACAAGACAAGGGTGCCCACTGTCACCACTCCTATTCAACATAGTTCTGGAGGTGCTGGCCAGAGCAATTCGGCAGGAAAAAGAAATAAAAGGAATCCAAATAGGTAACGAAGAAGTAAAACTCTCGTTGTTTGCAGACGACATGATCTTATACATAGAAAACCCCAAAGAATCCACAGAAAAACTATTAGAAATAATCAACAACTACAGCAAAGTAGCAGGGTATAAAATTAACGTGCATAAATCAGTAGCATTTCTATACACTAACAATAAACTAACAGAAAAAGAACTCAAGAACTCTATCCCATTCACAATCGCAACGAAAAGAATAAAATACCTTGGGATAAACTTAACCAAGGAAGTGAAGGATCTATACAATGAAAACTACAAGACTTTCTTGAAAGAAATAGGCGATGACATAAAGAGATGGAAAGACATCCCTTGCACATGGATTGGAAGAATAAACATAGTTAAAATGTCCATACTACCTAAAGCAATATACAGATTCAATGCTATCCCAATCAGAATCCCAAGAACATTCTTCACAGAAATTGAACAAACAATCCCAAAATTCATATGGGGGAACAAAAGACCGCGAATTGCTAAAGCAATCCTGAGCAAGAAAAACAAAGCCGGCGGAATCACAATCCCCGATTTCAAAACATACTACAAAGCTACAGTGATCAAAACAGCATGGTACTGGTACAAAAACAGGTCCACAGATCAATGGAACAGAATTGAAAGCCCAGAGATAAAACCACACATCTATGGACAGCTAATCTTCGACAAAGGAGCAGAGGGCCTACAATGGAGAAAAGAAAGTCTCTTCAACAAATGGTGCTGGGAAAACTGGACAGCCACATGCAAAAGATTGAAAATTGACCATTCTTTTTCACCACACACCAAAATAAACTCAAAATGGATCAAAGACCTAAAGATTAGGCCTGAGACAATAAGTCTTTTGGAAGAGAATATAGGCAGTACACTCTTTGACATCAGTTTCAAAAGAATCTTTTCGGACACTGTAACTCCTCAGTTGAGGGAAACAATAGAAAGAATAAACAAATGGGACTTCATCAGACTAAAGAGCTTCTTCAAGGCAAGGGAAAACAGGATTGAAACAAAAAAACAGCTCACTAATTGGGAAAAAATATTTACAAGCCACTTATCCGAAAAAGGGTTAATCTCCATAATATACAAAGAACTCACACCGCTTAACAACAAAAAAACAAACAACCCGATCAAAAAATGGGCAGAGGACATGAACAGACATTTCTCAAAAGAAGATATGAATATGGCCAATAGACACATGAAAAGATGTTCATCATCGCTAATCATCAGGGAAATGCAAATCAAAACTACACTAAGATATCACCTTACCCCCGTTAGATTGGCAAAAACATCCAAAACCAAGAACGACAAATGTTGGAGAGGTTGTGGAGAAAGAGGAACCCTCATACACTGTTGGTGGGAATGCAAACTGGTACAGCCACTATGGAAAACAGTATGGAGATTTCTCAAAAAGTTAAAAATAGAAATACCCTATGACCCAGCCATCCCATTACTGGGTATCTATCCTAAGAACCTGATATCAGATATCTCAAGAGTCCGTTGCACCCCTATGTTCATTGCAGCATTATTTACAATAGCCAAGACGTGGAACCAGCCTACATGCCCAGAAACTAATGATTGGATAAAGAAGATGTGGTATATATACACAATGGAATACTACTCAGCCATAAAAAAAGACGAAATTGGCCCATTCACAACAATGTGGATGGACCTCGAGGGTATTATGTTAAGCGAAATAAGTCAGTCAGAGAAAGACGAACTCTATATGACTCCACTCATAGGTGGAAATTAGTATATTGAGAAGGAGATCTGATTGGTGGTTACCAGGGAAAAGGGGGGGTGGGGGGAGGGTACGGAGGGGGAAGTGGTGTACCCACAACATGACTAACAAAAATGTACAACTGAAATCTCACAAGGTTGTAATCTATCATAACATTAATAAAAAAAAAAAAAAAAAATAGAAAAGACACAAGCTTTCAATATGAGAAATGAAAGAGAGGTGATCTCTATTGAGCTAATAGACATTAAAAAGATAAAAAGGGAATACCACAAAAAACCCCATGTTCATGGTTATGATAACTTAGAGGAAATGGACTAATTCTTTGAAAGAAACAAACTACCTCTACTCACACAACGACAAATAGAGTGTTTAGTCCTATATCTATTATAGAAGTTGAATCGATAATTAATAACTTTCAAAAACAGAAAGCATTATTTTCTACCATTCTCTACTAAAGGGAACTGGGCTTCTTGAAGAAATGGCTTATTTTAAGGCCTGGACAAGAAGTATACAGAACAAACCAAGAGTATTTTACAGTGCCAGAAAGTAAGGAAGTGATCAAAAATATAAACCACAAAGAATGGATACAGGAGACAAATGAAAGAGCCAATAATGGCCAAAGCTGGAACAATTTTGAGCAACAAAATAAAATAATATTGAATTATAACCCACAGTATAAAATAAATATCCATGAGTGCATACTGATACAAATAAACAATTGATTATCTAAATGGGGAGAAGAGACAAATCTCCCTTGCAGAAAAATTCCAAATAATTTATGCAGATACTCTGCCCTGAAAGAAGTGAACCATAATTCCTCCCCTCCCCCCTTAAGTGTGGACTATGAATTATGGCTTTTTTCCAATGAGTATAGTATGTAAGGGGGGAAAAGGAAGTTTACAGTGGAGAAAGCTGTGAAATGCTGCCTTAGCCAAGTGACCAAGGTCAGCATCAACAGTGATAAGTCATGATAGTGTGTACCCTTGATATAATGTGATCAAAATGGTACTTTTTATCTCTGTGGTCTTCCTCTCAAAAAAGCATAACTCTAGTCTAATCAGGAGAAAAATATAACACAAACCCAAATTGAGGGACAATCTAAAAAGTACCTGACCAGTATGTTTCAAAACTGTTACACTCCTTAAAAATAAGAAAAGTCTGAGAAACCGTCACAAGCAAGAGGAGCCCGTGGACAGGTAACAACTAAATGTAATTTGATGGGATGGATGAGATTCTGGAACAGGAAAAGGACATTAGGTACAACTGAGAACATAGGAATAAGGTATAGACTTTAGTTAATGATAATGTATTAACATTGGTTCAGCAATTGTGACAAATTTATCTTATTAATGTAAGCTGTTAACAATAGAGGAATCTGCATATGAGGTATATGGACATTCTTTGTACCATATTTTCAACTTCTATATAAGTCTACAACTATGCTAAACTCAAAAGTATATTTTTAAAAGGTGGGCAAATGATTTGAACAGGCAGTTCACTAGGAAGATGTATGGATGGCAAAGAAGTACACACAAAGTTACTCAACTGTATTGGTCATCAAGAAAATATAGTTAAAACCACAATGAAAAACTACTACACACCTATTGGAATGAAGATAATTAAAAACAGTGAACATACCATACAATGGTGAGGACGTGGAGGAGGCAGAGCTCTCGTACACTGCTGGTAGATTTAAAATCACACAACTTCAGAAAGTAGTTTGGAAGTCTCTTAAAAGTCAATCATTCACTTACCATATGATCCAGCAATCCCAGTATTAGGAATCTATTTTCATTGCTATGATGAATATTGATTTATTCTAATAATTCTGAAATATCTTTTTCTCTCTCTGTCCCCTCATCCCCTACACAATTTAGGCAGTTGTGCTAAAAAATTATTATTCAATACAAATGATTTTATGTTTGTTAAGAGGACAGTACATCAATCCTTCTTTCAAAGTTAAGCCTATGATTCCTTCCGGAAGATGTAAATATTGAATTATAAAGCTAGAAGAAATCTTAGAGCTTACCTAGTAAATTGCTCTCACTTTACAAGTAAGGGCACTCAGAGCAAACAATATTTAAATAGCCTCTTGTATGTAGTGACAGTAGAAAAATAATTAACATTGCAGGCCTGCCACTTTCTCTTCTTATACACCCTGTAGGACTGCCATTGGAACACTAAAGTTCATATATTCATCCTTAAGTAATATATTGTTTTGAGTTCTATGCTTTCTGAATTTTTTACATGTGATATCATACTTTATTCATTTGTGGCTTAATTTTTTCATTCATGTTGAAATGCATTTTAGTGCATTTATTTTAACTATTTTATAGTGTCCCATGACCTTTATAACACAAACAAGGATGTAACCCAAATGGTTATGACTCTAATCTTATGTACAACTACTGCTTTCACACAGAGTGGGCCAAAACTCTTATTTTCCGGGAGAGGGGCAGAGAGAGGGGTAAGCACTATGAAGCTGTACTTGGAAATGACCTCATCTTGGAAACTGTTGAGGTCCTTTTGATGACTATTTAGGGCATTTCCCATTTTTTTACATATGCACTAATACATACAGCCCTGTTACATGTCTCATTCTTCACATGTGAAAGTCTTTTCATTTCAGAGGAATATTCCTAGAAATGCAAACACTGTTTCGTAGATATGTGCATATGTACCTTTACTAGATAAAGCCAAATTGGCCTATAAAGTGTTTTTTTTTCCAATTTAAACACACAATAGCAATGTATCAGAGTTTGTGTTTCTCCATATTGGTCAATCTTGGTAAAATCCTACACATCAATAGGAAAAGAACTTAAAGATGAATACGGTCAAAATATCAGAACAGGATATTCATAGAAGAGGAAACTGCTCAATAAATTTATGAAAATTTCTTAAGTGTATTTAACAGACGAGAATATAAATATATGATAATGGAATAGTCTTTCATATTCCTTATATGTGAAAAATACAAAATATAATTTTAAATGTTTACTTTGTTATTTATACGAATCAGCTACAAGCTACATAAAAATATTATGGAGTTTAAATGCAAAAATTCCATTTAAATAAGTTCAAATCTTTTGATCTTGGGCAATTAATTTTTCTTTGTCTCAGCTTCCACTACTGAAAATGGGAATATTAGTATCTATCTCATGATTTTGTGAGAACTAAATATAAAAAGAAAGCATGTATAGAGGTTGTCCAACACAGTTAGCAAAAAGTAAACGTTAGCCACCATTTTTATTACTATCATCATCATTATTAAGAAATACCAATTCAATTAATAAAGATGTGAATGTTGATCCTTTCTTCCAGCAGTGGCAATCCTGAAAAATATACTTATTGTGTTTCACCATGATACCTTATTAAGGTAAAATTGGCGATGGGCTGGCATTCTTAGAAAAACAAAGAGAGCAGAGAAAATACTGGTGTTGGAATAAATTCCTGCAGTTATTCAAAACCAGTACAGTAGAGTGAATCATATATAAATCCTCCTTAAGTCGGAGATTGGTGACCATCTTGGTGATTATTATTTAATATGAGTTTTATGTATATCACTAGAGTCTGCATCCTGGTTTAAAAATACTCCCTCCTGGAGGGTTATGAATCTTTGAAAAAGTAATTATATTTCATCGTAAATAAAGCACAGAATCACTAAAGAATAAACAAAGACATTCACTCTCTGTGTTTACATATAAAGGCAGAGTGTATGCATAGATGGTTTCACAAATTGAGAGACGATAGAAAGATAGATACATGGATACAGAGATTGGAGGAGTCAAGCAGCTCCTAAGAAGAAATAACTACCATCACAATCTCATACGTGTTAATAGCTATGATTTATAGAATTGTTACAAAGTTCCCTACAGTATGCTAAGGTTTTACATAAATTATCTTACTTAACCATCATAACATTTCTATGACAAAAATGTTATTGATTTCCCTTATTTATAGATGAGTAAACTGAGGCATGCAGTGATTAAATAACACTCAAGACCGTAAATAGTGAGAGTAGAGCCAGGATCACAATCCCGTTCTTTCAGCCTTCAAAGCCCATGATTTGAATCACATTTCATTTCTTAGCTGTACTAATAAGAATGGCTGAGTCATCTGAAACATTTCCTATGTAATAGTAAAACCTAAATTTTTCAATTCTTAGACATTCAGGAATTTGATCGTAATATTTAGACATCTTGGAGATTTTGTACTTATTCTTTAACTAATCAAAGATCTTAAATTGGAAGGGCTAGATAGTAAAATTCAATCCTTAAACAATTTTGAAATTTCAAAAAGAAGAAAGGAAGGAAGGTTGGTTGGAAGAAAATGGAAAAATTTAAATGTTTCCATGCCTATGTGAACTACCTGTAAATATTCTGAATTTTGTTCTTTGTCCGATGAATTAGGATCAAAGAGAAAACAAATCAGACTTAATTTATTAACAATAGCAACATTAGAATGGAATTAGGATTCATTTCAGTTAGAATTCTGTTGATGACTTAGATGTGTGAAAGTGCAGAATATTTAATAGTCAGTTTCTCTGGATATTGGTATCCTACCATGTGAAGCAAGGAGATTGATTTACATTATGCTTTCAGCTTTAATATTCTATGATTTTTTTCCATACATCACGTTGGAGATGGGGGAGGAGAATTAAGAAACTGCCACAAAGAATGTTAAGATAATAAATGGACTAGTGAATCCGTAATTATTTTCATGACTAGAACAGGGCTTAAATAGAATCACTGTGCTTTTACTCTACAGAAATTTCAAGGCTCTCTGCTGTGCTGAGCATTAGGAAAAAAATTATTCAAGTGCCGGCTCCTACATTTACAAATCTATACAGACTAATTAGCAATTAAATGGAAATTTTAATAAATGCTATGAATCAAGCCTAATTGTATATTCTGTCAGCTAGCTCTTATGTGAGAAATGCCATTCCATACTTTTTCTCTATTACTCTGAATAATTGAGAATAAAGTGGGTGTGAATTGCATAACACTTCCTCAGTACTTCAGAAACATCAAGGAAATTCACAAGTCTTCTATTTACTATGAAAACATTAGTCAACTATATATTTTCTTAGATATGAATATGAAACCTAGCAGATGATAAAAATATGTCTTATTCTGAATGTCACAGTAAAATGAATACATCCTCTCAAACAGAAATTAGTCTTCAACTATAACATAGTTATGTTCATGCTCCAAGCAACCTATAGTTCATGTAGTGATCATAATAATAAAAATAGTATTAAAAAACACCTGAACATAAGAGATTATCCATTTGTACCCTGTTTTTTAATTTATAGTAATATGAATCATAAGGACATCATTTGATAGGCAAATAACACAATGATACTCTTTTGTTTTTAGTTATTGAATAATGTTCTCTAGAAAAAGAATACTCTTCTGTCTAAAACGGTGATATTACTATCTTAATAGTCAATAATTTAGTGCTTTTCTTTATAATTCCCAGTATTTTCTTAAGAATAAGATTTTCAAAAGAATAAGATGTAAGACATATCGTTTAATCTTTAACTTGGAATCAAAAGAAAAAGTTCAATTTCAAAACTCCTCAGCTCTTACCCACTGAGACTTGGAAAGAACAAAGTAAAAATTTGGGACCTCAATGTTCTCATTGACAAAGTGACAATAGCAATTTCTACCTCAAGAGTAGTAGCAAGGTTCCATTGAAATATCTTCTAAACAAGTGTTAACTTTTAAATTGTAAGACAAAGGTGAGATATCATTAGCATGCTCATTCCACTTCTCAATTGTGTGAAGTAAGTTGGAGTTAATTTAATCAAATAAGTGTAACTGAACGAGTCAAAGAGACAGCTAGCCCATAATATTAGAGATTGTTTTTTCATTTCTAATTGTGATTTCTACGTGAGATTATTATTTTTAGCTAAATTTTAGCTAAATTTCTTGTGTGTCCATAATAAATGCACTTATAAATATTTGATGCAGTTGTGGAATTCTATTTGCACAGGTACAAAGATATTTATGCATTAATGACAATTTTGCAATGTTAAAATTATGCTTGAGACATTCAGTATCTCCATATCGTGAATCTCTTTGTAGAAATAAATTTAATAATGTAATTTGGTCTCAGTAAATTTGTGAAGTGGATGTAATTCAAACTCTGCTATTCTTTATTTTTCTTAATTTCCACATCACACCTAAGACAGAAACATTTCTGTCATTTTCATGATTTGCTCTTTTATTACCAAAGATTTGGGCCACACCTCAGCTCATGCTTGTATAAAAAGAACCGATAATAGTAAAGTTTACTATTCCACAGTAACACAAAATTTTAACATGAAGTTTCCTGAACCATTGAAAATACCTAACCATATTACAATAGAGAATCATTAAGTAACATAATCTTTTTGTGTGTGTATGAGGAAGATTGGCCCTAAGCTAACATCCATTGTCAATCTTCCTTATTTTGCTTGAGAAAGATAGTACCTAAGCTAACATCTGTGGCAATCTTCCTCTATTTTGTATGTGGGATGCTGCCACAGCATGGATTGATGAGTGGTGTGTATGTTCCAGCCTGGGATCTGAACTAGCAAACCCCGGGCCCCTGAAGCAGAGCACATGAACTTAACCACTATGCCGCCAGGTTGGCCCCAAGTAACTCATACTCTTAAGAAGAGGTGTTTTTGGTTTCAGTTTTTTGTTTTGTTTTATTTGTTTATTTTTCAATGTTAATGCTAAAGGGTGAGAGACAAACGAAAAGGATATACAGCTTTGTAAAGGAATATAGTGGCCAGATTCTAAGATGGCTCCCAATAAACCTCACCTTCTGTTACTCAAATCTTTATGAGGATCCCTCCACAGGATACGAGAGTTGATCTGTGTAATCAACATAATACGGCATAAGTGAAGGCGTGTGGCTTCTGAAGCTTGGTTGGAAATGATGCTGCTGGTTCTAGAATGCTGTCTCATGGATCACTAGCTCTGAATGAAGTCAACTGGCCTTTTGTGAGGACATGCAAACAGCCTGATGGAGAGGTATAGGCTGAAAGAAACTAACAGCCCCTGACAACAGCCAGCACCAACTTGCTGGCTATAAGCTACCTGAGTGAGACACATTGGAAGCTAATCCTCTAGCCCAGTCATCACGATGACTGCCACAATGGCTGACACCTGTCTGCAACTCGAGATCTTGAGGCAGAACCACCCTACTCAGCCAATCTTGAATTCTTGACTCACAGGAACTGTGAAATAATAAATGTTAAATGTTGTTTTAACCCACTAAATTTTGAGGTAATGGGATATGCAACATAGATAACTAGTAGACATAAGCAGTGTTTAAAATTATTATTATTGCTTATATACAATGAAGTAATCTTTTTACAAAAATCCCAGATTCTATATACTGAGATGCATTATTTTTCAGATTACCTAATAATATATTACATCTGAATATAGGATTTTCTTGACTTAACAAACATGATGTAGCACTTCTGGATTTATTACCATTTTCAAACACTTTTGTTTTCCGTTTTCATTTGTGAAAACTAGGTTGTTTCAATCAGAGTTCCCAAGATCATGGTATTATTACTGAAACTCCCATTTCATTTGCACATTTTAAGGCACCATATATTTCATTGATTGGCAATCTCATTATTGTTGACATTATAAAAATTTAACTATTAAACAAGAAGTAGGATTTAGTGGGATTTCTATTAATGTCTTTGTTTTAGAGGAATGAACCTGTAAAATATTTTTTAAAGATAAATGAAAGAAAAAGAAAAATTAAAAAGTAACCCATAAAAGGCTTGCAAAGTCTTTCTAATAGAAAATAGTGGTAGTTTGACACTTCCTATGATGTTCTTTACCAATTACTAAAGAACTTTTTCCAGTCAATCCATAAAAATAGTGCTTTTCCTGGATTTAGTTTCACTTGCAAAACTAAAAAAAACCCATAACTTAGCTTTTCATATTAATTAAATTAAAATTAGTGGGGTTTTTTGCCCTTTACATTTTAAAACATAATAAAAATATAAATTTAATTTTCAATTATGTTTCCAGTTATCATTAAGGTATAAAATTTTTAACAAACAGGGAAAATCTTACTTTTTTGTAACAGAAATGAACTAAAATGGCATCCTTTTGTTCATTTTTGAATCATGTGCTATATTGTTTCTCAAATGGAATGCTTTACTAGTATAGCATACATTAGAACAGTTACTTCCAGAAACTTTAAAATAAAAATTAATTTTGCTTAAATAAAATTAATTTTTGTTCAACCTCATTCAATGGCATTAGAGAATTTTTTGCCCAACTATACATGTAGACATGGCTTAAAATATCCATAGCAACACTTATAACACAAAACCAGTAGAGTAAGTAAAATATCTATCAACAAAGAATGAAAAGTTGAATGATGGAATAATCATCCAAGGAAATGTTAAATAGCAGTAAAAAGTGAACTGGAGCTATGCAAACCAGTGTGACTGATTTTTCAGGAGCAAAATGTTGAGTGAAAGAGCAAGTTGCAAAATATCACATACAATTTAGTTTCATGTATTGAAATTTCAAATAAATGGAAAAACTAATATATGTTAGTTACAGATACTTAGCAGAGGCATGATAAATACAAATTTAAAAATGATTTTTTTTAGGTGTGATGAATGAGTATACATGAGGAGACATCAGCAAGATACTCCAATGCTGCTGGTAATTTTCTATTTCTTTTGTAGCATATATGTAGATATTCTCTCTATGTTTTTATAATATATATTTGAATATTCATTTGGATATATATGTCATTTAAAAGTATATATGTATATACATTAAATGTTTATAATTCTTTAAGTAAAAGTGTATAAACATCAGGAATTGGAACCAACATTGTTCTAGAATGATGTCATATATACTGTGGACTACATCAGAATAATTAATATAGGTTTAAAAGTAATCCACTATAAAGAACCATTAGAATATGCACAGATGAAAATAAATAGAAATCCCTTAAATATAAATACATTGTGAATATGACTTAAGTGAAAGCAGATGTTGGAAAGCAATTAAGTGAGGAAAAACTGTTTAAATTACTTTGGTAAAACAATGATAGACATCTATACACAATCAAAGTGACAACACACAAAATAAACATCGGAAAAATCAACACAATGTTAGTTTACATTTAATAATGACTGGTGTGAGTTGATTTGTACAGCTTCACATGACAATAGCCCAGTTCCTAGAGGTGAAGGAAGAGGACGGAGAGGAGGGCGGAGTAAAAAGAGGAAAATAAAGCCCCCTAAAACTCTTAAGGATAAACAGAAATTCACTATATAGAAGGATAAAATGAAATTTCCTTATTGTAAGCTTTTCATCTACATATCGTTAAAATTTAATTGAACACCATGCCACATTAATGGGGATTTGCTTAGGAAATAAAGGAAAAATAAAATATTGAAGTAGCAGGTAATCATTTATCACAGGAAAACAGTTACATTATGACAGTTGAATCTAGTCAAAATATTGTCAGACTCACCAAACTACATGCTGACCTTCTATATCAGTAGAGCATGAAATTATTTGTCCTGTACACTTTTTTTTCATAATTCTTATTGCTTCCTTAGACAAGATCATACATGAGTATGATTGTAATAAAATGTTCAAGCAGGACATTTATCTTTGCTTTAGGACCATAAATCAAGAGTACAAGAAGAAGCTCTCTTAGCAGTCATCTACGTTCGACAAGGCACCACTATTTTATGGTTAATATGCTATCGTAGTCACAGATCATAAAACACAACCACACTTATCAGCAGAGTTATGGTGATCTTTCCAAAACCTTGAAATAGAAATGGCATATGCAGGACCAGCCCTTGGGCCAGGTCACTTTAAAGTGTCAAAGATTTTAAAATATTTAACTTAAAAATTATTCAAAATTTTATAGCATTTTAAAAATTACATAATCCTTCCATATCTAAATTAGATTCATCATTCTGCTATTCAATTAGGCTTTCTGATTTGGCCATCATCACACTGCGTGGAAGGAGCAAAACCAAGGACCAAAAAAAAACACATTTCACTCAAAACCCTCTGGTTCTTCTGTGAGGAATCCCTGAAGGGGTGCAGGGCCAAGATACACAACCTTTGCAAGCCTGGCACAAAGTAATTGCATGATACAGACAGCACTGTAGCCATTTTTGTTAAGCCACTTGGGATATTGTTAAAGAAAAACAATTCAAAAGTGAACTTTAATGATGTGCAGAGTAGAAAAGCAAGGTCCAGCACACCGAGCCCTGCCTCCAGCAAGCCCTGAAACTCCAGGCAGCTGCCTCAGGGGCTTCCTCTAAGACCTGTCTTCCTAGTCTTCTACTGAATGTATCAGAAACACCGGGGAGATTTGTAGGAGATTTATATACGCTACAATTTTAACATATATGTCTAGAACCAAAATAGCTTATGTTTTTGTCATTTCAAGATGCAGTAGTAAAAGTTCCATCATATTTCATCAAACATTCTGGAGGCTGTATAGTTTTTTACTCTTTAAACAATGCCTTGGACATGTTACTTTAACATTCATTCTTTGAAGTAAGCCATCCACCTCTTTCCTCTTACCACACTCTTTAGAATATATAAATATGAAAAATATTAACATAAACAACACAACTATGAAAACCTATTTCACTGTTTATTCTCTTACCATTACAGAACTCATTACCTGAGAAAACTGGATCTCTTTCTTAATCCAGTCTGCTTTTAACCATAAACTAGCTAGAAAGAGTTGTCTCAGTTTTTCTTGCCCGTAAGAAAAGAAAGCTCTGATACTTTGGAAAATAATTGGAGTAGGGATAAATTTCTAACCAGCAAATTCTCTGAGGTTGATATCTTTTTGTTTCTCACTACTCCCGGAACAAAACACGACTGCCTTTAGCCTCTGGCCTGGTTGGCCAGTCTTTGCTCAACATTTAAAGTGGTTCCTTTCTGAGTCCTGCTTTGGTTTATTTTTCCTTTTCAAATAATTGATGTTTTACACCTTTTACTAAATGTTTAAAATATGTTTTGTCTCTTACATCACCATCTTCAGTTTTTCAATTTAATCATCTTGATCAAAATAATGCACAATCTATAATTCTATATCTTCCATCTATTTTCAATCAATTCTATTGAGGTAACCTGTAAACACAATCAAATGAAATGATATTAAGTACACATATACACAATTTTTGACAAATTTATGTACCTGTGTAATCACAGCTACAACAATTAATATATCGAATATTTCGCTCATTCTAAAATGTTGCTTTGTGCCCCTTCCCATTTAAGGTGCCATACCACCACCTAGCTCAGGAAATGACAGATCAGCTTTCTTCCGCTATGCATTGTATTTGTTTATTTTTAGTCTGTTAGATTGTTTACAGAAACTCATATAAATGGCATCAGACATTATGTATGGCTTTTTTAGCTCAGCCTAATGTTTTGAGATTCATCCATGTCATTGCATAAATCAGTATTTCATTCATTTTCATTGGTTAGTGATATACCGTTGTGTAAATATACCATCATTTTATTTATCCATTCACCTGTTGATGGACATTTGGGTTGTCTCTAGGTTGATTATTATGAACAAATCTTATATGAACATCAGTGTTTAAGTGTTTGTGTGGGCATATGTTTTATTTCACCTTCAAGTGGAATAGCTGGGTCATATGTTCAGTGCCTGTTTAAATTTATAATAACTTCCAAAATGTCTATCAAAGTGGTGGGACCATTTTGTGTTCTAACCAGGAATAAATGGAGCTCCAGTTGTTCCACAACTTCACCAATACTTGAGACTATCAGTCTCTAATTTTAGACATTCTAATGATTCTGTAGTTGTACTAATTGTGGTTTTAATATGCACGTCTCTGAAGACTCATGATATCAACCATCTGTGAATGTGTATATTGGCCACTCTTATATCTTCTTTGTGGAAGTGATAGTTAAGTTTGTTAAACTTTAAACTCATTCTTAAACTGGCTTTCCTGTATTATTACTGAGTTGTAAATCTGTTTGTATATTTTGAATTAAAGTCCTTTGTTAGATTTTTGTTATAAAGATTAACTATATGTGTCAACTTGGCTAGGCCAAATATTATTCTAGATGTTTTCTGTGAAGCTTTTTTTCTGTGAGAATAACAGTTAAATCAGTGGACTTTGAGTAAAGTAGATTATCCTCCATAGTGTAGGTGGGCCTCATCTAATCAGTTGAGGTCCTTAATAGAACAAACACTGACCTCCCTGAACAAAAAAAAAAAATTCTGCTAATACATGGTCTTCAGACTCAAAATGTCACTCTTCCCTTGGTCTGTAACCTGCCATGCAACCCTGTGGATGTTGGGCTTGCCAAGCCTCCATGAGAGTCAATTCCTTTCAACCAGTCAAATCTCTGCCTCTAATATTACGTACTTGTATAAAAATATTATATATATTATTGTATATAATATATATATTCTGTTAGTTCTATATATTCTGTTACTTCTGTTTCTCTGGAGAACCTTGACTGACTAATTGACTGATACATATATGTATTGTAACTAATTTATCTCAACCTGAGGCTTGCCTTCTCATTAATTAATGATGTCTTTTGAAGAGTAATGTTTGAATTTTGACAAAGTACAATTTTTCACTTTTTTAAATGCTTGAAGTCTTTTATTCTCACTGAGAAATCTTTGCTTCTCAAAGTTTCTAAAAATTTCTTTCTTTCTTTCCTGCTAGGAGCTTTTTTTAAAAATAAATTTAGCTTTTATGTTTAGATGAGTGTTCTATTTTGAGTACATTTCATTTTAATAAAATGTGGCAAAACCAAGATTATGTTTTTCCCACATGCATAGCTATTGTTCCAACATTATTTATTGAAATGGCTATCCTTTCTCATTGAATAACCTTGCTGCATTTGTTGAAAATCAGTTGACCATAGACGTAGAAGTCTATTTCTAGATTCTCTATTTTGTTCACTTATTTATGTCTGTCCTGATCAATCACTATCCTTTTGCCAACACCCGCTGTTTTGACTACTGTTAGCTCAATTTTAAGTCTTAAAATGAGGTAGGTTCAGTCCTCCAATGTTGTCGACTTTTTTGAAATCATTTCCTCTACTCTAGGTACATTTCTTATTTACATAAATTTTAGAGTCAGAGGGACAATTTCTATACAAAAACAGTTCTGTGATTTTGATTAGATTTCATGGAATCTATAGAATAATTTGGGGGAAATTGACATCTTGACAACATTGAGTCCCATTGTCTATGAACACAGTATATCTCTATTTAGGTCTCTTTTAATTTCTCTTATCAATGTTTGAACTGTTCAATGTGCAGATCTGCATATATTTCATCAAATCTATACTTAATATTGTATATTGCATTTTTTAACCTGTTGTAAGTCATATATTAAAATATCAGTTTCTACATGTTTATTGCTGGTGTTACCAGCTGTTAGTTAATATCAGCCCTGATATTGCTTCCCCTACAGTGAACCCGGCATATACGGGTTAAAACTAAAAGCACGCGTTCCCAGTTCCCTGGTTCTTTAGTTACACTCACATGTAAATATTTGTCTCTTTAGCTTCTCACTCTCTGAGCTTTACAACCAAATAGAAGTTACAAATTATTAAAGCCCAGGTGGCCTCAAGCTGAGCTCCCATTAAAGTTGTAGCTAATCCAGGACCTTGAATTTCTTTTACAGAGAAACTAATGTCCAGAGAATATCAAGAAACTGAAGTTTCCCAGGCCCAACTCCTTGGCTTCTGACGTCAGAGTCTACCTTCCACTATGGAGATAAATAGCCAAGGACACTCATCCGAGAAAGACTTTATCTCCCCTGCTGGAAGCAGCCCCAGACACATGCTGATGGGAAAATGCTGACCAAGAAGGCCACAGCCTCCTTTCCCCTACCTAAAACCCCAAATAAAAACCTCTACCCATTTAACGGGGAGCTAGCAATTCTTGGGGCACTAGCCCTTGCTTTGCTTCCTCTTCCTGGAAAAGTATAGCCTTTCCCTTTTCACCCAACACTCTGTTCTCGTTATTTGGACTGGCATCAGGATCAGAGACCGAACAATCTGTAACACTGGTACCTATATATACAGTAAACTTTTATGCATTAACCTAACATCTTGCAATGTTGCTCAACTGGTTATTTCTCTTAATATTTTTGTGGATTCCCTATGATTGTATATGCACACATCCAGGTTACCCATGAATAAAGACAATTTGTTGCCTCTTTTTTGTCTTGCCTTATTGTAATAGCTAGTATATCTAGTACATTGTTGGTGAAGGGTTACAAACCTGACTTGATTTCAGGTGTTTGGGGAAATCTTTTAACATTAACTGTTAAGTATAATTTTAGCTATACATTTTTTTCATAGATTCCTTTTATCAAGTTGAGAAAATTCCATTCTATTCATAGTTTGCTGAAAGTTTTTATCGTGAATGGAAGTTGAATTTTGTCAGATCTTCTTTTTAAGTCTATAGAAATTCTCTAATTTTAGTCTGTTGATCTCTGAATGTTAAAAATTACGTATTCCTGAAAAGAACTGCATTTTTTCATAATAAACTACCCTGTTTATTTATTCCTAGTTTCAATTTGTTAATATTTTTTTCAGGATTTGGAATCTATATTTATGATGGATATGAGCTGTAATTGTCTTTTCTTCTATTGTCTTTGTTTGGCTCAGACATCAGGCTAATGTTACCCTCACATAACATGTAGTAAGGTGTTCTATCCTCTGTACAGTTAAAGAAAGTTTGTGTTTAATTGGAATTCTTTCTTTCTTAAGTGTTTGATAGAATTAGCAATAAATACACTTTGGCCTTGAATTTTCTTTGTAGGAAGTTATTAACTGCAAAATCAGTTTAATTGATATGAGGCTATTCTTATTTTCAATTTGTTCTTGAGTTACTTTTGTTTTTTTTTGCTGAAAGAAATGTTCTAATATTAAAGTCTTAAATTTGTTGTCAAGAAGTCTTTTCTCTGTAAATTATCTTTTTTTTTTTAAATTTCCATAGTATGTGTAGTCATGACCTTCTTTCATTCTAGTTATTAGTAATTTCTGTCTTCCCTATTTTTATCTTGGGCATGCTAAATAGAGTTTTGTCACTTATTAATTTTTTTCTCTAATGTTTTTGGTTTTTTGCTACTTCATTGATTTTTGCTCTTATTTCTTAGCTCTTTCTCTCACTTATTTTGGGTTTAACTTCCTTTATTTTAACTTTTTAGGGTAGAAACAGATCATTGATTTAGAACATATTATTCTTATAGATTATTATTATTTTCTTATTAAGCATTAGGACTTCCTTATATATTTTGAATATTAAACTTTCATCAGATACATGGTTTGCAAATGGTTTCTCCCATTCCATAGTTTGCCTTTTCATTTTCTTGATCTTTCCCTTTGCTGTGCAGAAGTATTTTAGCTTGGTGTAGTCCCACTTGTCTATTTTCGCTTTTGTCATTTGTACTTTTTTTTTAAAGATTGGCGCCTGAGCTAACAACTATTGCCAATCTTATTTTTTTTTTCTGCTTTTTCTCCCCAAATCTCCCCAGTATATAGTTGTATATTTTAGTTGTAGGTACTTCTAGCTGTGGTATGTGGGACACCGCCTCAGCATGGCCTGATGAGTGGTGCCATGTCCACGCTGAAGATCAGAACCAGTCACACCCTCAGCCACCAAAGCGGAGCACGCGAACTTAACCACTGGGCCAGAGGCCAGTGCCTGTCACTTGTACTTTTGTCATATCCAAGAAATCATTGCCAAGACCAATGTCAAGAAAGCTTTATTCTACGTTTTCTTCTAGGAGTTCTATGGTTTCAGGTCTTAAGTCTTTGATCCATTTCGAGTTAGTTTTTTGAGCGGTGTAAAATAAGGGTACAAAACAATTCAACTTAAAAATGGGCAAAGGAATTGAGTAGATAATTTCTCCAAAGAAGTCATAAAAATGGTTAATATATACGTGAAAATGTGCTCAACATCATAATCATTAAGGAAATACAAATCAAAACCACAATAAATATCAGCTCACACCTGTTAGGATGGCTATTATAAAAAAACAAAAAAAGGATGTGATGGCAAGGATGTGAAGAGAAGGGAACCCTTGCAAACTGTTGGTGGGAAAGTAAATAGGAGCAGAAACTGTGGAAAACAGTATGAAAGTTGCTCAAAAAATAAAAAATAGAACTATCATATTATCCAACAATTTCACTTCTGGGTATATAACCAGAGGTTATGGATATGTTCACGGCATGGGTCGTAGTAATGGTTTCATAGGTGTATACTTATTGCCAAATTCATCAATTTGTACACTTGAAATATGTGCAGCTTTTAAAATGTCAAGTATATCTTTAAAAAGTGCTTTTTAAAAAAGAACTTATCTTTTCTCTGTATGCAATTAAAACTATATATTTTACCTCAACCTCTGCTTTAAGCTACACCACAAATTTTAATATGTTATGTTTTAATTTTCCTTTGATTAAAAATATCTTTTCTGTTCCCTATGATTTCTTGTTATTTATGAGTTATTTAGAAAAATGTTGTTTAATTTTCAAATGCTTAGGGATTATATAGTTTTATGTACAGTTTTAGTTAGTGAACTCCACCATTTTAAATATATCAAGACAGTTTACAGGTCAAATTTCCCTGCTACTTTGCACTTCTCATAATGTTTTGATACGGTGATGGACATTGTAAATGTTACAGGTTGATGACCTAGATTTAGTTATCTCCTTTACAGAGCATGAAGCTTTGTTTTAACCTGTAGTTACATGTAGGTCAGTTTAATCATTTTGAGGCCTATTTTTAGGCATTTCTAGGGGAGCTCTAAATTAGTCTTCATTTCAAGGATACTTCAATTCTACTACTAAGATTTTATCCCTTTGTGCTCTATAACGTATGCCCTGTTTGACCTCTAAGCTCTCTACTCGGCCTCCTTAGAGTTTGAATGTCTCCCTCTCTTGGTCAAACTCTGGGAATTGTTTGTACTTTTTTTCTCGGATGGCAGACATTCTCTGCCGTATGTCCAATGTCATAAAATCATCACTATGTACATATTATTCAGGTTCTCTGTGTTATACCATCATTGCCAAAAAATGAACTCTTCTTACTCTGTTATTGATATATTGCAACAGAAAAAAAGTAGGTGCATGTGTCTGATAGTATGTAGAATTTGACGAAGTATCATTGGTCACGAAAGCATAACAACAACTGCTTAATTTAAAGCAGTTCAATTGTATTTCAAAAAATAAAACAAGTTTAGCTAGTATTCAATGTAATACTGATGCACAGTGGGCCCTTTAATTTACTAGTTTCTGGAAACGTGTCCTTATTGAGGATGTTAGGTTTCACATTAATCAGCAAATGAATCCTAAATGAGATGATTTCATGAATCTTTTCAACAAGAAAATGAAAAAAATGAGAGAATTCTAAAATCACATTTTAATATATTTGTAAGCATATCATAATTTTTGTGGCACTGCTTGTGGGATTAAAAATAACAATTTATCAAGAAAGATGCTTAGCATTTCGTCATATAGACATGGAATATTAAATGTGATGATAAATTATAGATATGATTGAATTTGGAGCTGAATGATTAAACTTGCAACCAAAAGGTAAGCAGTCAACAAATACTGCTTGACTGATTTATAGGCAAAGTTGTAATTTTGTATGCATCCAAAAGTTAAGAAAAAAAGTACACTGTAAAAGTAAGAGAAATAAATGCTAATAACATGTTATTATAAATTTCCTAACTCCAAGACAACACCCTTTATTTCTTAGAACAGATAAACCAAAATATAGGTTTGTTTACCTCTGGGATCAATCAACTCATTTTTATAGTATGCCAGTTAGGAAATATTGGAGAGTTAGAGCATATCTAAATATTTGTCTATTTTCTGTAGTTTTGTGATGAGAAATCTTAAGTAAAACGTTGAAGAATCTAACTTAGAACGCGAACTGTAAGATGTGAATATTTGTCATTTCCAAATCTTTTGACTTCAGAGCTGTCCTTAAAAGAATTGAAAGATGTAATGAACATTTTTTGGCTAGCTTTCACCTACTCCCCTTTCATCTTCATCTCTGTGACGCTAAAATATGTATGTGCTCAGAATTCTCCTTTTGTAACCAAGTACAATACTCCCACCTAAACGTTTCCCCCTTGTCCTTCAAAGAAGTAACTGCTCTTTTTCATTCTTTTAAGGACTTTTTTTTTTTTTACAAGACAACAACTAATTTTGGGGAGAAATTAATCCAGGATTGCTGCTCTAATATCAAAGACTTGTTACTTCCTAACTCTGCAACCGTCTTTCACAATGGGAAACATCTTCATTTAATAGTGGCGTTCATTGCAATGACCTCATTTTGTTTTTAACTTGCAGAGGTTAAGAGTTAACCCAAAGTTAACAATTTATGCTACTAAGCAGAGCAGATTTTGTCATGACAACTCAGCAGAGAATGTATTTGAAGAAAAAAGTCTTGTAGGATTCTAAAATCACTGCACTGGCCTTGTTCCAAAAAGAGAATTTTTTTATCCTGTTCTTATCTTATAAGTTAAACTAGGTATATAGTATCTCATTTCCTGCCATATAACGAGCCTAGTTTAGAGAATTCCTTAACTTCTCTTTTGCTAATGTTCAACAGAGATAAACAGAGGCCTTCAGCCTATGATGTAAGTTCTCATTTGTTACATTGCTAACAGTATCTTCTACTCATGCTCAGAGAAGTTTGGCATGATGTCTACGGAAGATTTCAAGGTATTGAACCCAAGCATATTTTCCTACCTAAACATGGATGTCATTTTGTTAGTTGATTGTGAAAATGAAAAAGACTTAAAAAGAGCAGAAACTAAGCTTACTTTCAGAAACTGCACCTCTCACCTAGAGTTTAGAATTTTTCAGAGAAGAAAATTGTATTTCAGTTATTCCTTGAGTCATAGATCGTAGCTTATTTATGGCTTTTACAACTTTAGGGAGCTTTAATTCTCACTCAAAGGCTTGGTGAGTTTCATTATGTTTTTAGTGATGAAACATAGGCAAATATATAATTTCGTCATAGGCCTTATATTACAATAAGAGCAGATAAATGAGTTGACCTAGTGGATGTCCTCAAATGCCTCAGAGAATCGAATGCACAGCTGAGAACAATTTCAATCAATGGCAATATCTTGGGCACAGTCAGATCTCACAATCTTTGATTATTGCTCAGCTACAAACTTATGATTGTCAATTAAGCACGGGAAAGGAGCTTCAGATTTCAATCAAGATCCGGAAAAATCTCAAAGCCTGAGATTTGAAGACAGTCTATCTTATTTGAAAAAGTCTTAATTTATCTCACATAGGTTCAAAATAGTCAGAAAAGAGGAAAATAGTTTTATATAAAGCTGTTAAATAAATCCCAATGTCAGAAAAATTCAAACATTGTCTGTTTTACTGTGTGACATTAATCTATGTTGTTTGTCAAACAAATAAACTGAGGTTTCCCTCATGAACCTTCAGCCACACTTGAAACTATAATACAGCAGAACAATCAAAACAGAAAAAAAACAAAAAGCAGCAACACTTATATTGGGCCTGTTTATAAGTCATGTTTTGGCAGATAAGGACTTTTTGTGCCATACAGTATTTCAAGCTAGGATCTTTCTTTATTTTTGTGTCTCTTTGGATGAAATTGGATGAAACCAACCGGTGTGCTCCTGAGAAGACAATATTGTCACTATAGGAAGATCTTCATTTAGATGATTGTATCTAACTTTGAAATTTGATCTTCATTTAGATAACTATCTTGACACATATTACTTAGAAATTTCTATGCCAAATCATGTATTACTAAACTTGTAAAGACCAGTGTTTGAAGATTTCCCTTTATAATGAATAGTAATTTACTTCATAATATTCTGGGTATGCTTGTTGAAGAAAAGCATGCAGTGAATTTTTGAATTTTGCATTACCCTAGGTTTTACATTAACAAACTATTTGAATGTGGGCTAGTCACTGATTTTCTTTGGACCTCGGTTTCCTCGTGGGTAATGATGGAATGTTAAGCTATAGGATTTCCTAAGATTATTTTTATTTACTAGATCCATGAGACAAACTTCCTTTCCACAAATACCTTAAATTCTACTGAACTAAATATAGATACAATGCTTTTCAGTCCCCATATATTCAAAACTGTCATTGCTGCAAGAAAATTTTCTACATGAGAATGTACTCACACTTATTGTAAATGATTAAGATAATCAGGAAATAGCCTACGTGGATTTCTTTAAAAAGACCTTAGTGACCCCTTTTCCTTAAAGCTAAGTTACATGTGATGTATTTCAGATGCACATCATGGAATACATTATAGTAGTTTTAAGACCAAAATTGATTCTGGGCCACAAAATTAGTTTTCAGCCAATACCTCCCTGAAAGCAATTCCTGGAAGTTCTTCTTGTAATATTACCAAGAAAGTATAATATCTATTTTCCTTGCACATTGTGAGAAGTTCACAGAATAAAAATCATACAAAAAGAATAATCCTCTTTGACTTCATTCTCCAACCTCATGCTTATCAAATGAGAATAGGAGGCAGAAAAATCTCCCCATACATGAAATAGATAGGTGCCTGCCTGGTCTTCTGGTTGATCTAGACTGAAAACCTCTGATTTAGAAATTAGCTAACGGAGAAAGGATGCATAATTTGTGTATCTTCTCTTGTGCTATAGAAGAAGTCTAGATAACTAATGTTTGCTTTGCTCAGTTTAGTTCCATCTTCCCAATTGTTAGTGAAATTTCTCTAGAATTCAGACAATGGTTTATATTTCAGTACTCTTGCAAGCCTTTACCTTCTCCTAGAAATGAGGGAGAGATGCTTCTTGATATATGGTATTTTAGCCAGAAATCAACTATACATGAATTTTGTGTTGCAATTCACCAGATGTGATGAATAGATTTGATGATTATTTAGTCAAGACAGTTAACAGTTTAGTTTTACTCTATTCTGAATAAAAGCTTCGAAGACCTAGTAAGATAAATAGAAGTAAAAATCAGACACTTTGATGACATTAAGGATATCTTTTTCAACTAAGTCATTCCATAGTTTTATTCTATAGAATCAACTATTCTTTCATTCAACACATTAAGTGCATGATCTGCATGCCAATTAGGAATGGGTATTGTTTCTGCATATTAATTGTTATCTCACCGTCATCTGGATTTTCTCTCTCTCTCTAAATCTCTCTCATATATATATATATATATATACACACTCTAAATCTGAGTTGATTACTAGCCTGCTAGCGGATGCGCAGATGACAATAATTTACTGTGATTCTGAAAAGTAAACTTTTTGCCAATAAGCCAAATTATTTGAGATGCCTCTGATCACCAGCCCTCACTGCCCGTTCAGCAAAATAGCCCTCTGTCATTAGTATTTGGATTGGAATTGTGCATATCTCGTATCAACTTAGGTGATAGCAAATATTTTCTGCATTTATAGATGTTGGAACTAATTATCTACTCTTCCCACAATCTTATTTTTGTAACTTCTATAGCTTCTCCTGGGTTGAAATTCATACTTTTCTTCAACGTGTTTTTTGGGTACTGATTAAGGAGGAATTAAGAGGAAATGGATCTGGCTTCTTCCCAAATTTGAACACATTCAACAGAGCCAACACTTGCCTGTCTCTCAGTTGCACAAATCCTATGAATCTTATTTTTTGAAGATGTTATATGAGGGCTGAATCCTCCATATAACTTCTTTCCAAGTGATCATATCTTACCATCCTAATATTCATGTAATTAGTAGAAAATCATCACAAATTTTGGAATGTTTTCTTATATTTATTATCTTAAATTTTTATATTTCTGGCAAGTATGTGTATGCTTTTGTGAGGATTTTAATGCAAATTAGGAGAATGTATAGCACAGATAACTAGCTTTCCATTTATTTAGCCCATTTTCCTGGAATATTTTCAATATCTACTTGATATGTGGACTTCACTTTGCTAAACAGACTCACTGAACATAGGAATGACAAGAAATTTAGTTTTAAAATTCCAGTCTGGCAATTCAGAATAAGCAAAGTCTGTTAAAGCCCTTGGTATAAATTTTTTTGAAATAATTATTCCTGAAAACTTGCTTTGTACAGGAAAACTCTAGTAGGCTAGAGATAGAGAAAAAAAGTGCTTTCTTCTGATAAACATTTAGAAATAATTTTGGCACGAACAATCAAGTCCTATATAGTGTATGGTATAAGTAATAATATAATACTATATCTACATGGAACTTCCATCTAGGGGATGCCAAAGCAATTTGAGGCTTGGATGTATAATTCTGAAATGCTGAGGAGGAGAGTTGCCCACCTTTCTTCCATTAGCATTTATATTGAGAACCCAGCAGAGTTTGGCTAAACCAAGTGTTGAATGCCAATTACAAGTTTGTTGGTTTCCGTAGAGTCGCTTGAGTGCATATCACGTTGTCTTGGAAACTAAAGTGTCTATGAACACAATTGCCCCTCATTTAGATTGTGAGAGAAGCTGTGGACACTTTCTTGGATTCCAAACTTTGAAACTGTGTGTTCATATTCGTATTACCTTGATAATAAGGACAGGTGTCCATTAAACAAGATGAAAAATTTAAGCAATTTGATTCTTTGAAAGTCGACCTATAGCTAACTGTAAATATGTTTTGTTTTTCTTTGTTTCTGTTCTTTCTAGAACCATGATATAAATATAAGTAACATATATGGCCATAGAGGACACATTCCATGTATTTCACTTATTTTCAGAGGACTTTATAAAATTTTAAAATATTTGGCTATTCGGTAGATTACCTGTAAATTCATTGATTAATATTTACTTGATCATGTTTCTAGCTTAATGTAATTGTCTCTGTAATATTAAGATTCATTAAAACAAACTAGCAAAAACAGAAATATAAATTGCATGAAGTAGTTAATGATAATCCTCTTTGAATCGAAATTGATACAAACAGTGGCATTTTTACCTGTATATTTCTTTCACTCCCCTCCCTATATTTACTATACTTAAATCCAAATTATTAGTGTTTTTGTTAACATAAATGAATTTTCTTGTTATAGAAACTAGGGTTTCATAATAGTTATATTAAAATTAATAAATTGTTAAAAACTGAAAAATTTATATCTGTAGGTTCTTTGAATATTATTTAACTGTTTATATCATTTTTCTATAGCAACTGAATTTTAAAGATCACATATGCTGCCTAAAACACTTTATATGTACCAAAGTTAATTAGTAGAAATTTTCAAACAATATATTTTAGAAAAATAAAGTCTTACTATATTAATTACTTTATTAATTATTTCTCTTAATATATGAAGATACATACATTTCTTATATGAACATATCTTTTTTAAATGTCTGTATAAATATTTTGTAGTTTATATATATCATCATTCATGTAGCTAATCCCCTATTAATGCAAATTTAGGTTGTTTCTTATTATCTTATTACTAATTGTATACAGTGAGCATCTTTACATATATTTTTGCTTACATCTGTATATTTTTCTGTAGGATGGATTCCAACAAGAGACTTTGTTTCTCATATAAAAACTTGTTAGATAGGGACAATATTCTAAACTATCTTTGACCATATTCACTAATAATAATTGTGTAAATAGTGTGTATTTTTCTCCTACTTTTGCCAAAATGCAATATGCTTCTATAAAATTTTGCCATGTATGTACTAGTGCATACAGACGTGGGATAGATTTTAAAAGTTAAGGATCTTGCATACGTATTACACAAAGATGGTTTTATTTATATATATCTATGAGGAAATTGGCAGTCATTTTTTAACTCTTCAATTCAAGGAGCTTAAATTTGGAATTAACAATAAAAAAATTCAACAACAAATGCAATAAATATGTTAGTCTTTACATAAAAAGAAATAGAAAACAATGAACTATGATGAAATTCATGAGTTCACGAGACAAATGTTAAGCAGAGTCTGAATGGTAGGTCGCCACTATCCCTGAGCAGAGAGTTGAGACCCACTTCAGATTACAGAGTGCAGTTGAGAGGGGCTAATGTTATTCATGAAACACAAATTAGAGGTTAGAGAGCCTTTGATGATAGAAAGAATGATAAGTGCAGGGGCTTACAAAGAAGTGTTTTCTATTGTACTTTACATTACTTAAAATTGAAGTGTAGCTCAAATAAGTAAATCTCAGCTACCTTGCCTCTATATGAGTAATCTCAGAATTTCATTCCAGCCTTCATTCCATGATATTGTGGTTGAAATGAATTCGGTTTTCTCATGACACTTTCCTCTTTCCTATGTTGTGGTGATTTTCCTCTTCTCTCATTGGTCAGGTCACCATGCTTCATGTTACTCTGGGTTATGTGATATAAACTCACAAAGTAGTGAAAAACTGATTGTTTCATCCTCTGACTACTGTCCTCTGTCTAGTACGGGGACTTCCGTGAGTTCTGCTCAATCTATGACTATTTGGGGCATACACTGTACCCTCATTCCTGAGTAAAGCTCTTCAGTATCTTCAGTGTCCCATTAGGATAATGCTGTCGGGCAGGGTTGTCCTCTACTCTATTCCATAAGGGAAGAGTCACAATGTCTATGTGAATACTTGATTTTTTATTTATTATTTTTATTGTTGCTGCTGTTGTTATCAGTGTTATTTGCTGGTAGAACATTTTAAATAGTTTTCTGGTGAGTTCCAGCCACATATCATTTGTTTCCCAAGACAAAAAAGTGGCTCAAGATTATAGAATTTTATTTAACTATTGAGGATTTTTAAAAATTATTTTAAAACTCAAGGGGCCTGACTGTGGAAAAAATGTCATTGTTTCCACCTTCCTGTTCATCTCAATCTGAGTGATGCTGTGAAAACAACTGTTGCCATTTATACTTATACACTCCATGGATCCTCCCAATATCCTAGGCACCCTACAGAATCATTCAACCAAAACAGCAACAAACAACAACAACAAAATCCATTAGAATTCAATTGATTTCAAAATACACAGTTTATGATCATTAAGGTTTTCTGCCATGACTGACTCCCTGTTCCTATGCATATTTTTTTCTCAGAATAATTAGCCACCTAGAATGTCAATATAAAAGGTGTCATAAAGTCTTGGCAGGTTTCCAGGTTTCTAGATTATAATAATTTCTTTTGCTATTAGAATTCATTAACAAATGGAAGGCTGGGATGTGTTTGCTAATCTATGAAAGACAAAAAAAAAAAAAAAAAAGACAAGTGAACAAGGCATATTTGACGTGAAAGAAATACCTGAATGTGTAAGATAGGTAGAGATTTAAAAGGTAAACTCTTGTTACTTCGTCTGGCAAAGATTCATATTATGTAGATTAACAATCTTTTAGAAAAGAAAGGAATTCATTTCTTTTAGGTTTATAATTGTTAGGTACCTCTCCACAAGTGCAAAATTCTTTGTGACTTTGCTAACTGAAATAAATCTTAAAAGATGATATCAGAGAAATTTTAAATTTAAAAATTTGCTATAATTTAAGCATTGTATGAAGCTTATACCTATTTTACACTAATTACAAGAAACTTTGGAGGAAAATAATAGTGATCTTTTATTATATTATGGATCAATTAAATATATAAAAATTGACACCTAAATTATGTCCCTCCTTTAACTCAGGAAGAGTCAACCCAATGAATTATTTGATATTTTTATTTTTAAAGATATTTCTAGTATAGAAAAGAACTTCTGAACATTTTCAAATGTTCTCCCAAATAGTTTATTTTAGCAAACTGCACATACATTATACAAATGTTATATATATATGTTATTTGTGTATGAGAGACAGGGAGTGGAGGAGGGGGCAGAAAGACAAAGGGGAGACAGAGAGTGAGCTACATGCTTCTTTCTTTCTTTGCATTGGGCGTGGGTGTTCTGACCACTGGCATATCCTTCTGTGTCTATAGGCTTAACCCTTGAATCAAAGAATTTAGTTCTAAATCCATCTGCATTAATTGCTAGCTGTTGCTTTTTCTTCAAATTAACCTTTTTGGTTTGTACCCATTTGAAACGTGAAGTTCAGTAGTTTTGGCAAATATATATACCAATCCAACCACAATCTTCACAATCATTCCACCCATTCCCCATCCCATCGCTGGGACCAGGAACATCTGTTACGACAGTAAAGATTAGATTTGCTTTTCCTAGAATTTCACATGAGCTAAATCACACAACATGTGCTCTTTCGTGTTTACCATTTTTTTGTTTAGGAAAATGTTTTGGAGATTAATCCTTATTTTAGAGGATATTAGTAGCGTGTACCTTTTCATTGCTAAGTCATATTCCGTTGTGTGGATATAATACAATTTATTTATTCATTCACCTATTAAGGCACATTTAAATTGTTTCTGGTTTTGGAATTGTTTCCAAGTTTTTAGCTGGGAGTGGTTTCCAGTTTCAAATACAGCTGCTGTAAACATTCACACACAAATTATTTCCCTTGCATAAATACCTAGTTGTGGAATTGCTGCATTATAGGAGAAAGGTCTGTGTAGCCCTATAAGAAACTGTCAAATCAGGGGCCAGCCCTGTGGTGCAGCGGTTGAGTTTGCACATTCTGATTCGACAGCCCCAATCCTGGGTGCGGACATGGCACTGCTTGGCAAGCCATGCTGTGGCAGGCATCCCACATATAAAGTAGAGGAAGATGGGCACGGATGTTAGCTCAAGGCCAGCATTCTTCAGCAGAAAGAGGAGTATTGGCAGCAGTTAGCTCAGGGTTAATCTTCCTCAGAAATAATAATAATAATAATAATAATAATAATAATAAAATAAAAATAGAAAAAGAAATTGTCAAGTCATTTCCCAAGTATTTCACATTGTTTTCCAAAGTGTTTGTACCGTTTTACATCCCCACAGAAATATGTGGGAGTTACAATTGTTCCACATCCTCAGCAATCAATTTGTGTTTACAAATTAGCAATTTTAGTGACTGTATAGTGATATCTCACTATGGTTTTATTTGCATTTCAGTGAGAACTTTTGATGTCGACCATCAGCTGATAGATTCATTGTCATATGTTTATGTAATTTGGTAAAGCATCTATTAAAATATTTTGTCCATTGATTTTCGTCTTTTACAATTGTGTTATAATATTTGTATATACATTCTGGACAAAAGTCATTTTTATGTATGTTTTGTGAATATTCTATTCTAGTATAGGATTACTTAAATTGTAAGGATGTTTATTGAAGAGTAGAAGTTTTTGTTTGATGAGGTAAAATTTATCATTTTTTTCTTTTATATTGTGTTTTTATTTTTCCCTAAGAAAATACTGTCTATTCCAAGGTTTGCAAAGATTATCTCTGTGTTTTCTTCTACACATTTTATAATCTAGTTATTACATTTAGTATGTGATCCATTTCAAGTAAAATTGTATTGGTATGCGGTAAAGTCGAAGTTATTTTCCATATTTATATGCAATTTTTTTGCACCACTTGTTTCATTGATGAAAGGATCATACATTTGTGCACCTGTTTCTTGCCTCAATTACATTCCCCTGAGTTATATGATTATCCTGATGCTAATGCCATGCTCTCTTTATTACCGCAGCTTTATTATAAGTCTTGCTGTCATGTAGTAAAACCGTCCAAATGTGCACCTCTTGTGCAATATTGCTTTTCCACTTCCTCTGTATTTCAGCTTGGCAATTTTCACATCTACATTTCTTTGAAAGCCTTCTGGGATTTTGATTTTGATTTCATAAATCTAGAAGTCAGTTTGAGTAGAAGTGCAACCTGAACAATATTGATTTTTATGATCTATGAATGTGGTATATCTCTTCACTTATTTAGGTGTTCTATCATTTTCTCGCCCATGATATGAAATTTTGGGGGCAAGGAATTTCACATATCTTATTTAATTTATTCCTAGTATTTAATTTTTGCATGTCATTTGTATTGCATGTTTAAATTATATTTTCTAATTTATAATTGCTAGTTGTGTGGGAATTCAGTTTGCTTTTGTATGTTGACCTTTATCATGTGTCATGTATACTTATTGGTTCTAGTAGCTTGTTTTGTAGATTTTCAAGTATTTTCTATGTATGTACTCATTTCATCTGTGATTAAAGGCATTTTTACTTCTTCTAAACCACATGCCTTATATTTGCTTTTATTGCTCCATTGCATTGACTAGCTCTTGCAGCACAATGTTGAATAGAAGTGGTAAGAGCAAACGTCCTTGATCAGTTTTCCAACTGAGGGATAAATCATTCAGTCTTTGACCATTAATTATGATGCTAAATCTAGGTTCTCTGTTGATTATTCTTGGTCAGTTGAAGAAATTCTCTAATTCCTAGGATGCTTGAAATATTTATCAAAAGTGGGTGTTGAATTTTGTTTTTCTGCATCCAATGAGATGATCGTGTGTTTTATTCCATATTCATCTGATAATATAGTAAATTACATTGATTAATTTTCAAATGTGAAAATCAAACTTGCATTACTGGAATAATCTCCACTTGATCCTGATGTATTATCAGTTTTGCATATTACTGGATTTGATTTACCAAAATTTTGTTGGATTTTTACATCTGTGTTCATAAGGGATATTAGTCTTTAGGGTTTTATTTTTTTATGGGTAATTTTCTTGTAATGTCCTTTGCTGCTGTTTCTATTAGGTTAATGCTGGCCTCAAAAAATGAGATAGGAAATGTTTTCTCATCTTTCATTTAGTGGAAGATTTTATGGACAATTGGTTATTTCTTCTTAAAAATGTTTTGTAGAATGACCTTTTGAAGTCATTTGATCCTGAGTTTTCTTGTGGAAGGTTTACGAGCTATGATTTCAATTTTTAGGAAATAAAGGACTATTCAGATTACTTAGTCCTTCATGAGTAGGCTTTGATATTTATATCTTTAAGGAATTCATTTTTTTTTTTCTGAGGAGGATTTGCCTTGAGCTAACATCTTTGCCAATCCTCCTCTATTCTATATGTGAGACACTGCCACAGTGTGGTTGATAAGTGGTGTAGGTCTGTGCCCAGGATCCAGACCCATAAACTCGGGCCACCAAAGTGAAGATGACAAATCTAACCACTATACCATGGAGCTGGTGTCAGAATTCACTTTGTTTGAATTATCTGTCTTTACTATCCTTTTCACATCTCTAGGTTCTATAATGACGTCCACTATTTAATATTTGATAAATTTCATTTGATAACCTATTTACATATCACTGCTCCTGGATGTCTAATAGGCATTTCAAATATAATATGACCCAAATAGAGTTCTTAATACACAACCTTCTTTCAAAAAGTATTTCATCCCTTGAATATTTGTAACATCTAATGAGTTTCTCAAACCAGTTGGATGTGCCGTACTTTATTTTTCCTTTTCTCATTATTATTTCTATTCAATTATTCAATAGATATTACTATTTTTCAATCAATATATATTTCTAACGTCTTCTCTCCAACACTATTGTCACCAAATAAATTTTTCCAGTCTGACCAGAGAGACAAGAAGAAGTATTCACAGACTCCAGTTCTTCTTTTTCTTTTGGTTTATAGGTTTTTCAACAATATTCCCCAGACTTCATTGACTGTACACCAGGCACACAGATCAGTATTCAGCCAAATATTCCACTGAACTCATGTGCAGATGTCTGGTGTGATCTCTCTCTCTCCAGTTCCCTCTTTGGTTCTATGCTCCACCAATCCAGTCACTTCAATCCCCTGATACTCCTATCTCAGTCCTCCAAATTCAGTCGATTCTTAGGCTCTATTTAAGTTCTCCTTCCCTGTGCCACAGAATAACAACTATTTCTGAGCAGTTGGCGGAGCGATTATAGAGCTCATCTCAGTTGGTTCTAGTTTCTTAGAGAATGCAATCTTGCGTGCCTTGGTCCAAAGCCTGAGAAGATTGGTTTTATATATTTTGTCCATTTTCCTAGTTGCTTATGGTAAGATCACAATTGCTATAGAAATTAATTCTCCATGGGCAGAAGCAAACATCTCACATTATTTTTGAAATATATTTTTACTGGACATGGAATTCTAGATTGGCAACCCCACCCCACCCCCAATGCTTTACAGATCTTTCTACTTTCTTCTGTCTTACATTTTCCCTGAGGATACGTCCACAGTTATTGTTCTTCTTGTTCTTTGTCTGTAATGTGTCTTTTTTCCTCTCGCTCCTTTTGAGGTTTCCACAGATCGCTAGTTTTCAGCAATTTAATTATTATATGCCCTGGTGTGATTTTCTTGGTTTCATCCTATTTGAGGTTTATTGAGCTTTTAAAATCTGTGTGCTTATAGATTTCATATAATTTTGAATATGTTCATGATTATTTCTTCAGATTTATTTTTTGTCTTCTGCTTTCCCCTTCCCCCTCTTCCATTTTTGGGGCTTCATAAACATATCTTAGATATTTTCATATTACCCCAACAGTTTCTGAGATTTGTCTTTTTTTTTTTTTTTTAAGATTTTATTTTTTCCTTTTTCTCCCCAAAGCCCCCCGGTACATAGTTGTGTATTCTTCGTTGTGGGTTCTTCTAGTTGTGGCATGTGGGACGCTGCCTCAGCGTGGTCTGATGAGCAGTGCCACGTCCGCGCCCAGGATTCGAACTAACGAAACACTGGGCCGCCTGCAGCGGAGCGCGCGAACTTAACCACTCGGCCACGAGGCCAGCCCCAAGAGATCTGTCATTTTTTTGAGCCTTTCTTTGTGTATGTTTGTGTTTATCATTTTGATTGCCATCCATTCCAGTTCACTCATCTATTCTTCTGAAGTTTCTTCTGTCCTATTAATTTTACCAAGTGAAATTTTTATTTCACATATTTTCGTTTCATTGCTAATTGTTCTGTTTGATTCTAATTTTTAGCTTTCATTTCTCTCCTCCTTATGTTTTTGTTCTCCTTTAAATCCTTGAAAATATTTATTGAAACAACTGTTTTAAAGTCCTTGTTTGCTTATTTTAAATTGCTCTCTTTTTAGAGTCTCACTATCTTGACTAATTATTCTACTATTTATTGAGTATATTTTACTGTTTTTTAATGTATCTAGTGAGTCTTAATTGGTTTGCTATATATTTCATGTTGTTAAATATTGGATTTCTTGTATTTCTTTAGAAAGTGAAGGTCTTTGTTGGACTGGCAGATCAGGTATTTATTGACCATCAAGATCTTCTGACATGTAGTTTTAACTTTTAAGTTAAAGGTTTAAATTCTGGTCCCCATTACTGTATTGCTGGTATAACCAGCTAGTAACACACGATGTCTATGGTAGTCTCCACTGAAGCCAAGTAGATTCAACAAGGACTCACCCTTACACTGGTCAGTACTCAAGCATCTCCTAATGCTGTGTGAGCTCTAGGAACATTTTATTTTACTGCATTAGAGTTAGATTTTGCCAAGCTTCATGAAATTTTTTGCTACACATATGTAGATTAGTTGTCAATCACAAACTCAAGGAAAGTTGTCAGTCACAAACTCAAGGAAAGATTCATCACTTCCTGGTGCTGTTTCTCAATGCAACACTCACTTCTCTAAATCTCTGCACAAATTCCAGACTCCTTAGCCCTTCTGAACTCTGATATGGTTTCTCAACGCAGTCTGAAAGCTGTGCTGTGTTTGGGTTCCATCTCAATGGAAAATCTTTTCAGGCAGAGAGCCTGGGCAATTGGAGACCTCACCTGCTTTGTGTTTGTTTTCTCAGGGGTCACAGTCCTGTGCTGCCTATAGTCCCATGTCCAAAGACAGCTGTCTCTTATATTGTTTCTAGGCTTCTCACTGTTTTTAAGAGAGTGATGTTCCAGTCCTTGCTACTCTCATATGCCCAGAGCATAAAAGCTAGCAGCTAGTTTTTACTGAAGAAAGCATTTAAACTGGTTGTGATTTAATTTCCTTATCTTTAGGGTTTGGATAATAGTATATACCTTATAAAGAGTTATTGCTTTTATCTCAAGCTGCACTACAAATAAGACACCCGGAACTTTTATTGTTTTGTTTTCCCCTAAAAGTGCTCTTTTCTCTAAACCCATTGGAAGGCAGTTACATAAAGCCGTTTTAATCGCACCCTAAAACTAAGCGTACAGGTCTGTTTGAATCACTTGCCAACATTCCTTCATTAGACTCTCAGATGTAATGATATTGTGTCTGACATGCCAGTTTACCTGTGTCACCACAGTAGCCACATCATCAATCATCACCAAATCTTTCATTCTCGTATTGGTTTGTGCATCTCAATCTAACCCAATCCTCCTTTTGCTTGTCCTCTTAAGTCCTTCCTTTGGAACCATAAACATGCATTTACCAAATTTTCAGTTTTTCTCAATCTCTTTTCTGAAAATCTCTTCTACTTCCTGGTATTAACTGACTCTTAGATATTTTCTGAGATTACTCCCTAACTTGCAGACTCTTCAGTTGGAAGTGGCTTTTTTTAGTCGTCTCTACTTGTCTTAGTTGTGAAAACTGTAATAAGTACCCTTCTTGTTTTCCATCTCTGCTATCCAGCCACTTTTTTTTCCTTCTTCTTAACATACTCTACTCTCTTAAAATCATGGTAGCTATTTAGGTCACCCACAACACTTCTTCCTGCTATCACCTACCTGAGTCTTGGTTACTTCTCCTAATTATCTAAAATTTTAATCCAAGGCTGCTCTAGCCACTGACTTAAAATTTGGATTCTTAATAACACCTCCTTCAATGTGACCAATTATCTCCCTACTGCTAACAACATCGCCATTCGTATTGAATCCAATTACCTTCCCCCTTCTTGTTATTTCTTCATAGTTTTAGTGGCATTACACTTTTATAGTTTTCCATAATAATCTCCTTTCTGGTTCATCATTCTCTTCTATAAAATTAAATATGCCCCAGAGTTTTCTTTATTTTCTTCACTTCCTGTTAAGTTCACCGATGACTTTACATCGCATCTATAAGCTTATTCCCACTTACCTCTCCAGTCTCAATATCTCTCCTGAGCTTAAATTTTATATGATAACTACTGGGTAAAAGACTAGGTCTCCAAAAGGCATCTCATACTTAATATGACCAAAATAGAGTTCTTAATATTCAGTACTCTATCAAAATCTATCTTCTCCAGTCTTTCTCATCTTAACATGTTTGTAACATTATCTATCCAGTTGCTGAAACTAAAGATCTAAGTGAAAGATTTATTATCCCCTTTCTCATTATTTTCCCTATTCTCATTATTATCCAATTATTCAACAAACATTGCCAGTTTCTCATCAATTTACATTTCTATCTTCTCCTTCTATCACTAATGCCACCACATAAATTGTAGTAATCTGAACTATTGAAACTATTTCCCTAATTAGTTTCTGTGTTTCTCATTCTTTTCCCCACAATTCAGTCTCCATTATATAGCCAGAAGGACTTTGGTTACTCTCCATGGTGAATATTTTACTATAGACACATTGACATTTTTTTCTTCTAGACCATCTAAGGTCTTTCCTATTTCCGAATTTCCGTACTTGCTTTCCCCTGGCCTGATGCACACCTTTCTTGACTCTCGGTATAATAAACTACAGTCATTCAGGCATAATCACATTTTAGTCGGTGATGGGCTGCATATACGACAGTGGTCCCATAAGATTAGTACCATATAGCCCAGGTGTGTACTAGGCTATACTATCTAGGTTTGTGTAAGTACACTCTATGATGTTGGCACAATGATGAAATTGCCTAATGACACATTTCTCACAAAGTGTCCCTGTTGTTCAGTGACACATAACTGTACTTTCATGTTCATTTTAATTTTCGCTTCTGGAGTGAAATGTCAGAGGCTCCCAGAAGTCTTCCTTCAGCAGTCCATGAAATAATAACCAGTCCTTTAATATTTTTTAACATATTGTCTGGATTTTATTCAAAACACTTATCATAATCTGATTTGACGTATTTTATTTATTTCACTCTTTTCTTTCTCATGTTACATGTGAGCTTCTCAAAGAAATGGTACTTTGTCTGTCATGCTTATCAAAGTATTCCCAGAATTACAAGATTGCCTATAAACAAATACTTAATATTTGTTGAATTAATGAGTAATAAGACATCAATATTAAAGAGAACAACATGTTTCTAAATTATCTGGTAGAATGTCTTAATAATTGATATTATATCTGCTCTGGAACATCTTCTAATGCCTGTGTAGCTTCACAACTCCAACCTTGCAAGTTGCATCAGAAAAGTCAGCATTTTAGATTTTATTTTTTATTAGGTAGACTCTCCAAATACTTTCCTAGACTTATCTAAAATCTGAGATTAGATCTCTTCTCTGAGCCCCAACTAATGGCTGTATTGCAGTATCTAATTCTTAGAAGGCTTCCCTCTCCAATTCTATGTACGTATTGCTATTCTTTTTTTCTTTTTTGATTTTATTTTTTTCCTTTTTCTCCCCAAAGCCCCCCAGTACATAGTTGTATATTCTTCGTTGTGGGTCCTTCTAGTTGTGACATGTGGGATGCTGCCTCAGTGTGGTTTGATGAGCAGTGCCATGTCCACGCCCAGGATTCGAACCAACAAAACACTGGGCCGCCTGAGGCGGAGTGCGCGAACTTAACCACTCGGCCACAGGGCCAGCCCCCATATTACTATTCTTAATCCATCTCTTTTGTCTGGACACCTCTCTCGATGGATAAATCTTCCGTTGTTGATAACTTCTTCAACTTCTGAATTAATCATTTGACAAAGCCCTCCTAAATTAGAACATCTAATATGACCACCAAAATCAGTGACTTGGCTATGCCTTTGGGTCCTTTGTCTATAAATTTCTGACTACCTTTGCCAGGTGTTTGAATATGTATGTGGATTAGTTTTCTATGCCCACCTTGATACCATTTCCTTCATCTGCCCACCAGTCACATGTTCCCAACTCTCAGTTTACTTTTTGTGCTTAATCTCAACAGAATTGAGCCAGTGCATATCTATATTCACACTATTCATTAAAAAGTCTTTTTAATATTAATATGCTTTTCACACATAGGACACCTAGTTAAAGGTTGTTTTTAGTTTAAAATGAATAAGTAGCCACCTTCATAGTATAATTTCAGGGGTGTGGAAATGTGCTTCTACTTCGAAGGCATTTTTCTGTAATGTTCAAAATACTGATATGAGGCACTGTTTTTGATAAAGGTGCAGAAGGAGTAATCTGATAAAATATAAAAGTGCTACCTGAGAAAGTAAAGTAATAAACCACCTCCAGCCATTAATCACAAAGGCTTGGGGGCCAAATGAGAAGTAAAGACTTCTCACGAGTATGTAGCACCTAATAAATGGAACCAGAGACTTACCCTAATTCTAGTTCCAATTGACCTAAAATTCTTTTTCATTCACTTTTATGAGCATCCAAATATGAGTAATGGGCCATCACCCTCATTACATATCTACTATCTACATTAGATATATATATTTTATTGTTCTTGTTTAAATTAAATCCTTTTTGTAGCAGAAATTTAGCCAATTATGCTCTTCGTGTTTTCTTATTTCTAATTTATTTTTAATAAAACACTAGTAATTCTAAAAGTTGAATGAATATATATTTATATATATATTTTTTAAAACATGGTTTCCCTTGTGCAATTCAGATTCCAAAAATACCAGCCAGTGCTGCCATGTGTTATGAGAGTCTGGTTATAGGCCTCAGACAAAACAGTTTTTTCATGACTTTTTTTTTGTTGGTAACAGCAAAGTGAACTTGTAACAGTGCACTGGCATGGCGAGACACTACAGGAAAGGGGAGAAACACTTGGAACCAACCCAACCAATTAAAACTAAGTAAAGAGCATTTAGTTTCAAAAATGTACTCAAGGGAAAACTATAGTATTCTCTAAAAGCACAAAGTGAAATCATATTCCTCTATCTCTCAAACTTACATAACAATAATGTTGTCATTGAGTTAGATTGTCATAATATGCGGTGTATTCGTGTGTGTGTGATTTCACAAATAATTGCTTATTAAAAATTCATACTGACTCTATATTCTGTAGAGCAAATATCTGTAGGGACCCATAAATTAGCCATTTTCCCTTGTGTAGATCAAATCCTCTTTTCATTTCTTTTTGATGTTATAATTGGAACACTTCAAAAGTAAAAACAGTTTGATAATTTTTGGCCATTCTCCTTTATTTCCTTTGTCGCCTTTTAGTATAGACAAACAAATAACTGCTTATATCATTTATTTTTCTTATTTTTCTGAATTGCTAGTCACTCAAGTATTTTAAAATAATGAAAAATCATGAAAAGTAGAATTTTCCAAAAGATTTTTCTGATTTTCATTCAAACTGTTGAAAATATGATGTTCCCAAATTAATAATCATGTTACTATAAGTTTTGAGACTGCCTTCAACTGAAGGTTAGGACCAAACATTATGAGAAAGATTTGGCAAAACTGAATTTGACTTAGATATCATCCAAAGAGATTTATTTGTTGAAAAGCCATATTTGCTTGAAAATGTCTATTTGAATCTTCTATGTGTGTGTGTGAGAAAGATTGGCCCTGAGCTAACATCTGTGCCAATCTTCCTCTGTTTTATGTGGGGTGCCACCACAGTGTGGCTTCACAAGCGGTGCTATGTGCATGCCTGGGATCCGAACCTGCTAACCCTGGGTCACAGCAGCGGAGTGTGCGAACTTAACTACTGTGCCACCAGGCCAGCCAGATTTTTGTTTTAATTGAGATATGATTGGCATACAGTAAACTCCATCTATTAAAAGTGCATATGATATAAAAAAATGGTTGAAATGTTGAATGTTATAAGGAAGGAAATATGGATATGTATATATGAGAATATTATTTAACATAAAAATTGCACATGTCATTAATGTCAATGTGTTCAATATTTTATTTTTATTTAAAATAAGATTCTAAATGTTCTACTTAAATTATGTCATTTTAACAGCATGTGTTCATATAATAATGGCTCTTTATGAGGATCTATTTGAATTTAACAAAGGAAATGCTACATTGTCATAAAAGACATGTTCACAAGTTTAACACAAAAAATTAGTGTTGGTACTTGATAAACATGCTTTGTATCCTCCATTGTGTTACAGACTTACAGAGGAAATGTATTGTATTGTAGTGCCTCATACAGTCCTATCACAATAAAATTGTGACTCAAATGGACCTTTGTCACAATATTGACTGCCTTAATTTATTTCTGAGGTAAAGCAAATGGCTTTATTTTGACTTGATTTTTGAAAGGATGTATTTCTACATTTGTAAAATCTTAATCACAATGGATAATTTCCTAAGCAGGCCTTTGACTTAAGAACAACTTTAATGAACATGAAGGATATCAAATCACTACTTTAATAATTGCTAAAGGGACTGGATACCTAACCTATTATTGGGGGGAGGGGACAGTGCAAAAGAGAACATACCCCTTGATGGAAAAAGCCTAATATTAACCTCAAGTATTATCGTATTTTAAAAGTACACAGATACAAATTTGGACTTTCAAAGACATGAGTTCATTTAGTTTTTGAAGTTTTTCAGATAATGCATTTTCCTAATACCAAAATATCAGTTTAGTTAGTGGATGTAGGAAAAAAGTGTTATGAAATAAAGAGCATCAAACATTTCATTATATTTCAGGAATATTTTCTATTCTAAAACTTATATTTTTTAGGACAATTTATCATACCATTTTAAGTTAGCTTTGAGCTTGTGCTGCTTTAGAAATATTTATGTTAAACACAGATACAGCATAGATAAAATAAGAAAAAAAAGTGTTGCAAAATTGTGACTTTTCAGTTTATTTTTTCCCATTTTATTGAGATATAATTGACATATAACACTGTATAAGTTTAAGCGTACAATGTAATGATTTGATACATGTATATATTGCAAAATGAGTACCCTAATGTTTACTTAATATCCATTACCTCACACTTACAATTTTTTTCCCTTCTGGTGAGAACTTTTAAGATTACTCTTTTAGCAACTTTCAAATGTATAATGCAGTACCGTTAACTGTAGTCGTCATGTTGTATGCTATATCCCCAGAACCTGTTTATCTTATAACTGAAAATAGGTACTTTTCGACCACTTTCAGCCAGTTCTCCCATTCCCCACTCCTCCACCTCTGACAATTGCAAATCTGTTCTCTGTTTTTATGAATTTGTTTTGTTTAGATTTCACATATAAGTGAGACCATATGGTACTTATCCTTCTCTGTCTGACTTATTTCACTTAGTGTAATTTCCTCAAGGTCTACCCATGTTGTCACAAATGGCATAATTTCCTTGTTTATATAGCTGAATGGTATTCCAGAATATATATCTCACATTTTCTTTACCCATTCATCCATTGATGGACACTTGGGTTATATCCTGTCTTGGCTGTTGTAAATAATGCTGTAATGGACATGGGAATACAGAGATCCTCCCGTACGTATAGTAATTTCATTTCCTTCAGAAGGATACTCAGAAGTGGAATTGCAGGATCATATGGTAGTTCTTTTATAAATCTTTTGAGGAACCACCATACTGGTTTCCACAGTGGCTGTGCTAATTTACATTTCCACAGCAGTGCACAAGGGTTCACTTTTTTCCACATTCTCACCAGCGTTTGTATCTCATCTTTTTGATGACAGTCACTCTAACAGGTGTGAGGTGATATCTCATTGTGGTTTTGATTTGCATTTCCCTGATGATTAGTGACGATAGGCACCTTTTCATGTACACGAACAATGAATATCTTCTCTGGAAAAAGGTCTATTTGAGTCCTTTCCCCATTTTTAAATTGTATTATTTGTTTTTTTGCTGTTGAGTTGTGTGAGTTCCTTATATATTTTGAATGTTAACCCCTTATCAGATATGAGGTTTGCAAATATTTTCTCCATAGGTTACCTTTTCATTTTGTTGTTCATTTCCTTTGCTGTACAGCAGCGTTTTTAGTTTGATGTAGTTCATTTGCTTATTTTTTATTTTGTTGCACGAGCTATAGATGTTATATCCAAAAAATCTTTGCCAAGATCCATGTCAAAATTTTTTTCCTCTGTTTTCTTTTATAAGTTTTGTAGTTTCAGATCTTACATTTAAGTTATTAATCCATTTTGGGCTAATTTTTTTGAGTGATTTAAGATAGGGGTCTAGTTTAATTCTTTTGCATGTAAATATTCAATTTTCCCAGCACCATTTATTGAAGAGCGTGTCTTTTCTCCTTTGAATATTCTTGGCTCCCTTGTCAAAAATTAGTTGACATGGGTTAATGCATGTGTTTATTTCTGGGCTCTTGATTCTGTTCCTTTCCCCTATATGTTTATTTTGGTACCAGAACCATACTTTTTGGATTACTGTAGCTTTGTAATATAGTTTGAAATCAACTTTCCATTTTACTGATAGCAACATGATTTCTTTTACATGTAGGATATATTTCTAATAGAATCATAATCTTTGCACTCAGAACTTTTATACCAAACACTAAAGTATTTACTTTTTGAAGCAAAACACAACAATTTTAAATGGAAAGAAAATAAAATAACTGGTCTTTTCTCTTGTGTACATTTTTATTTGAATAACAAAAGATTGAAAAAACATATGGTGCTCTGGAAATGTACATTAGAACAAATTATCAAGCATATGTTTTGTTTTCGGGTTAAGCTATCTGTCAGTTAAATCATACGACACTGCGTAAGCATTGAATATGAATTCCGTAAAGTGAAGTGCCAGTTGGTCAGATGACAGCAACAAAACAAATGCAACAAAATGAAAAATACAGCGTCCATATATATATTTTTCACTATATATCTTTGTATATATATTTTTAAAGAAATATAACTATTTACATATATAAATCTATTTAAAAGGAAATAAATCTATATATCTGTTTTCTTTTAGTTCTGACACTACAGGTACATGAATATAGCAAATAAACAAACAAATAAATAGTCTTATGAGTCAATGATACTGATTTTAATTAAACTAAATAAGCTCTATCCAACCTCAACTAGATAAACCTTATATAGCTCTTTCCTTTTTATGATGTGTGTATAATAACACTTTCTGTCATGAAAACTATATTCTTTGTGCCTAAACGATTTTATGTTCTCGTGAACTTGAAAAAATTAGCAATAAATTTATTATTAATATTATATATATACACACATGTATGTGTGTGCATGTTTGCGTGTCTGTATAGACTATTTGTGAATGTTTTGGGCAAATTTAAAATATCGCTTTTGTGCTAATAGTTTTAGAACAAAATGTATTTATTATATGACAATTATTTATTTTGCGATGTCAATTTTGCTCTTCAATAATCTTTTTTGTTTTAAATTTTTATTTTTAATTGTAGTAACATTGGATTATAACACTATGCAAGTTTCAGGTGTACATCGTAATATATTAGAATTCTGTGTAGATTACATCATGTTCAACACTCAAAGACTAATTATAATCCATCTCCACACATGTGTGCCTGATCACTTTTGCTCTGCCCCTCTTCCTTTCTCCTGTGGTAAACACCAATCTAATCTCTGTTGCTATGATCTTGTTTGTCGTTTTTATCTTCTACTTATGAGTGAGATCATATGGTATTTGACTTTCTCCCTCTGACTTATTTCACTTAGCATAATACCCTCAAGGTCCATCCATGTTGCCACAAATGGCTGGATTTCATTATTTCTTACGGCTGAATAGTATTCCATTGTGTATATATACCACATCTTCTTTACCCATTCGTCCCTTGATGGGCATTAGGTTGCTTCCAGGTCTTGGCTATTGTGTATAATGCTGCAATGAACATGGGGTGCATGTCTCTTTCTGCCTTTGTGTTTTCAAGTTCTTTGGATAAATACCCAGCAGTAGAATACCTGGATCATATGGTAGATCCAAATTGTTTTCCATAGCGGCTGCACCAGTTTGCACTCCCACCGGCATTGTACGAGGGTTACCTTCTCTCCACATCCTCTCTAACACTTATTTCCTGTCTTGTTAATTATAGCCAATCTAACTGGATTGAGGTGATATCTCATTCTAGTTTTGATTTGCATTTCCCTGATAGCTAATGATGCTGAACATTTTTTCATGTGCCTGTTGGCCATCTGTACATCTTCTTTGGAGAAATCTGAGTTCAGATCTTTTGTTCATTTTTTAATTGGATTGTTGGTTTTTTCGTTGTTGAGATGTATGAGTTCTTTGTATATTTTGGATATTGACCCCTTATCTGATATAAGGTTTGCAAATATCTTCTCCCAACTGTCTTTTCATTTTGTTGATGGTTTCCTTTGCTGTGCAGATGATTTTTAGTTTGATGTAGTCCCATTTGTTCATCTTATCTTTTGTTTTCCTTGCCAGGTCAGACATGCTACTTGAAAATATGCTGCTAAGACTGATATCAAAGAGTTACTGCCTAGATTTTCTTCTAGAAGTTTCATGGATTCAGGTCTTACATTCAAGTCTTTAATCCATTTTGAGTTGATTTTTGTGCATGGTGTAATATAATGGTCTACTTTCATTCTTTTGCATGTGGCAGTCCAGTTTTCCCAGCATCATTTAATCAAGAGACTCTCCTTTCTCCGTTGTATGCTCTTGGCTCCCTTGTCAAACATTAGTTGTCCATAAATGTGTGGGTTTATTTCTGGGCTCTCAGTTCTATTCCAATGATCTCTGTGTCTGTTTTTGTGCCAGTACCTTGCTGTTTTGGTTACTATGGTTTTGTAGCGTATTTTGAAATCAGGGAGTGTGATACCTCCAGCTTTGTTCTTTTTTCTGGGAATCTTTGGGCTATTCAGGGTCTTTTCTTGTTTCATATAAATTTTAGGATTCTTTGTTCCATTTCTGTGAAAATTGTTATTGGAACTTTGATAGGGATTGTGCTGAATCTGTAGATTGCTTTAGAAACTACGGATATTTTAACTGTGTTAATCTTCCAATCCAAGAGCAAAGAATATCTTTCCATTTCTTTGTGTCTTCCTCAATTTCTTTCAACATGTTTCATAGTTTTTGGTGTACAGATCTTTCACCTCTTTGGTTAAGTTTGATCCTAGGTATTCTACTCTTTTTGTTGCAATTTTAAATGGGATTGTATTCTTAATTTATCCTTCTGCTACTTCGTTGTTAGTGTATAGAAATGCAACTGATTTTTATATGTTGATTTTGTATTCTGTGACTTCATTGTATTCATTTATTATTTCCATACGTTTTTTATTAGATTCTTTAGGGTTTTCTATATATAAATCATGTCATCTGCAAATACTGACAGTTTCACATCTTCCTTTCCAATTTGGATCTCTTTTATTTCTTTTTCTTCCCTGATTGCTCTGGCTAGGACTTCCAATACTATGTAATACAAGAGTGATGCAAGTGGGCATCCTTGTCTGGTTCCTTTGCTTAGAGGGATAGCTTTCAGTTTTTCTCCATTGAGAATAATATTAACTGTGAGTTTGTCATATATGGCTTTTAATATGATAGGTACTTTTCTTCTATACCCATTTTATTGAGTTTTTATCATAAATGGATGCTGTATCTTGTCAAATGCTTTCTCTGCATCTGTAGAGATGATCATGTGGTGTTTATTCTTCCTTTTGTTAATGTGATGTATCATGTTGATAGATTTATGGATGTTGAACCATCCCTGCATCCCTGGAATCAAACCCACTTGATCATGATGTATGATCTTTTTACTGTATTGTTGTATTCGATTTTCTAGTATTTTCTTGAGTATTTTTGCATCAATGTTTATCAGTAATATTGGCCTGTAATTTTTTTTCTTTGTGTTGTCCCTGTTTGGTTTTGGTATCAGGATAATGTTGGCTTCTTAGAATGAGTTAGGAAGCCTCTCCTCCTTCTCTACTCCTTTCTTTTTCTCTTACTCTCTCCGTTGTGGTTTGATGGCTTTCTTTAGTAATATGTTTGATTTCTTTTGTCTTACTTGTTTACTTATTTTAGGTTTCCTGTTTGTGATTACCATGAGGTTCCTACATAATAATCTACATACTTAACAATCTATTTTGAGTTTATAGTCTCTTTAGATTGACCTCTTTCTAAAAGCTCAACTTTTTTCACTCCTTTCCTCCCACATTTTATGTTTTTGAAATCATATCTAATCTCTTGTGTGTGTTTATGCATTACCCTCTTATCATTGAAATAGATTATTTTAGTACATTTGTCTTTTAAATTTCATATTATCTCCATAGGTGGTTGACCTGCTACTTTTACTATAGTTTTGCCTTTATCAGTGTTTTTATTTCCTGGTGGTTTTTTTTTTTTTTTTGGATAATTTTATTTTCCCTATTTGTGGTCATCTCTTTCCCACTTAAATAGGTCCCTTCAGCATTTCTTGTAGAACTGATTTCTTGGTAATACGTTCCTTTAATTTTTGCTTGTCTGGGAAGCTCTTCGTCTCTCTTTGCATTAGGAATGATAACCTTGCTGGATAGAGTATTCTTGGCTGTAGTTTTTTTTCCTTTTAGCACTTTAAATAGGTCATCCCATTCTCTTCTCACCTGTAGGGTTTTGGCTGAGAAGTCTGCTGATGGCCTATGGGCTTTCCATTGTATGTAACTTGGTATCTTTCTCTTGCTGCTTTTAGGATTCTCTTTGTCTTTAATTTTGGGCATTTTGATTATAATATGTCCTGGTGTGGGCCTCTTTGGGCTTATCTTGTTTGGAGCTCTCTGTGCTTCCTGTACCTGGGTGTCTGTTTCCTTCCTTAGGTTAAGAAAGTTTTCAGCTATTATTTCTTCAAATAGATTTTCTGCCCCTTTGTCTCTATCTTCTCCTTCTTGGACACCTATAATATGAGTGTCAGTGCACTTGATATTGTCCCAGAGTTCCCTTAGACTGTTCTCATTCTGTTTAATTCTTTTTCTTTTATCAGTTCAGCTTGAGTGATTTCCTCTCGTCTTTCATCTAGCTCGCTGAGCTGTTCTCCTCTATCATCTACTCTGCTATTGAGTCCCTCTGGTATTTTGTCCTGTTCTCTTCTTGGAATGTATTCCTTTGTCTCCTCATTATGCCTCTTTCTCTTTGCCTATATCTGTGTATTAATGAGTTGGCTATGTCTTCTGATCTTGGAGAAATGGCCTTATTTAAGTGATGCCTTTTGAGGCCCAGCAGTGTGCTTACCTCTCATCACCAGTCCAAATGATCCAGGAGTGACCCCTTTGTGGGCTACACGTGTCCTTCTGCTCTTAGTGCAGGTACCCAGGAAGTCTAGCCTTTCCCTCTCTGGCCAGCTGTTTGTAAATCTGGTTTGGGGAGCCTCGGTACCATTAGCTACAAGGTCTAATAGCACACCCCTGTTGCAGCTTTCCTGTTAATTGGGTAGGTACCCAGTGTAGTTGGTTGCTAGACTCAGGGACTTACAGTTACTATAGGCATCAGGCCAGCAAGGTTGTTGTCAACTCTGTTAGGAGTGCAGCTGAGTGGGGCTGGCCCTAGGCAGGGGATCACCCGATTGTATCAGGCGTTGGGAGGTGGGGCTGATCCTTTTTATGGCTATTTGTGGAGCACAGGTCTTCTGCTGCTGAGTGTACCCTGTCACCCCACTGCAGAGGCCCCCACCTCTCAATCAATGCCCCCCACAGTTCATCTGGTCCTCATACAGGCCCTGCCCCACAGACGTGATCACACTTGCCTGCCTGTAGAGGAAGGATCATGGCACCCAGTCCATGCAGGCTGACAAGTAACCTGAGGGCTTACTGTTGTGTGGGGCCAGTCTCTAAGGCAGGCTTTCTGCCCTATCTGAACTGGATTAAATCTGCATTATAGTGTGTGTAGTAGACTCCTGGGCTAACAGGCCAGGGGAAAAACTTCAATGGTGTCTGCCAGGGTCTGTGTCAGCATGCCTGTACTAGGTGACAACAATGGCCATCACCAATGTCTCAGTCTCCAGAGAGGTCTCACCTCTCACGGAGATGCACCCAGAGCCTACCAGGCGAGACCCTTTTCACTAAAGGATTGTCAGCCTTCTGGCTGGTGATTTTAGGTTGCTCTCTGAGATGGGTGAGTTTGTGCAGGGGCCCTGTAAGACCCAGGTTTTTTTGCTTTCATCTGATAACTTTTCTGGGGGTATTCCCTTCTGCAGTTAATAGCCAGTAAAGCCAGATAGTAAGACCCTTGTCTCAGCTGTGTTGAGTATAAAGGATGCTTATAGCAGTAACGGGCCCCTGCTCAGGACTTCAATCCTCCAGGGAGGGCTGTGTACCTTCGGGTGATTCCTGCCCAGCTGGCTGTGAAGATCTGCTGCTCATGAAGGTGGCTTTTTTTCTCTCCAGAAGGAATTTCTGCCTCTTTCGCCTCAGTCAGGATTGGCCCTTGTTGTGGGGGTTCTTTTTATTCAGTTTTCAGTTTTCGTTCCAGGATAATTTTTCCAAAAATACTTGTAACTTGACTGTGTTCATGAGAAGAAGTGAGTTCAGAGCCCATGTATGCCGCCATCTTGAAAAGAATCACATTCTTCAATAATCTTTAAGCATTAAACTCTAAAAAATATTATGTGTGTAAAGCCATACTTTGAAAAAGAAATATGATTTTAAAAATCTAAAATAATAATTCTTCCATGAGTGTATGTGCTCATATTAGCTTTGTAGGAAAGCTATCAAAGGTCAGAAAAGAAAAGGAGAAAGAAGCAAAATAAGGCAGAGAGAAAAGACAGATTAAAGAAATAATTATATCAGAAAATGCTTGAATGCACATGTACTATATCAAAATTCTTAAACAATGTGTTACTTCGTGTACATATTTCATATTATTGAAAGAAAATCAACAGTTTCAAATAACATATAAAAATGGTACCCTTAAAGAGCTCTCAGAATAAACGAGAAACAATAAAGAACTTAGATACTAGAGTTTTTCATTAAAATGTGGAGATGCTCCTAATTTAATCAATATTTGATTGAATAATGATAAGGGCAATTTAAATGTTGGTTTAGTATTTCAAATAATATACCCATAGTGTTAATTAAAGCAGACAAAAAGGCTAAATATAGCAATTGTTTCTAGCTAACAGTGATTTTTTTGGTCAGAAATTTTCATTTTTTCATTATCAAATATCAAGTATGTAAGTCAGGTTAGAGCTGTGCTTTTTACCATGCAGAAGTCAAAGCCTGGCCTAAAAGGATTTGGAAAATTAAGGGTGACAGATAGATTGCCTTTCCAGCAGAGATGAGGTTGTAATGCTTCAGTTGTGTTAGGAAGAAAAAAGGAATCCTTCTGAAGACTTTTTGGGTCCCATGTGGCCAGATAAATCAGGACTGTGTGTTTACTAAACTGAATTATATACATATCACGGAATAAATCTGGAGTGTCGCCTACAGTAATGAGTATATCCAACAACACCAGCATTTCACTCCCTAATAGTAATGGATATCTCAGGACAGGTCACAACATGTTTGCAGAAGCATTCAGGCAAGGAAATCAGACATGGAGGCTTATTTTGCAGAGCAGAGTACACTGATTACGCTCAGAGATTGTGTATCATCTCTGTTTGAGCTTATAAATCTATGTGGAAAAATTGAAGGCCAGATTTGGTAAGGTCTTATTGGAATTAACAGAGTTGCAAAATACATAGCCTACATACAATCCTTGGGAAATAAAATCTGTTTTTTCCTGCCTAAAACTGGAGAGTATGTGATGGGTCTTATTTTAAAACATCATTTAAAATAGTATAAAATATGTTTTTAAAATCAATACGCCTTTAGGAAATTTAGGAAAAAAATATATTTTAAATAGGACTCATTTATTTAAAAATTACACCACATAACGAGTTGGGTTATTCTTAACCACAGGGTAGATATCCCTCTCCCCATTTTGGAAATGGGGGCTAACAAGTTAGTATACCTCATTCATCTTTATAGAAGTATGAATGTTCAAGAAACAGAATTTTAACTGTTTTCATCAATTCTGCAGAAACAGAATTAGGTTTTATAACTGTAAGACTAGTGAATTTCATTCTGTACCATACCTTATCTTCCTTTAATGCAAAGTGTCAAGATGTTATTTGACATTATAATTAAACAACAGCAGCCTAACCTTAAGCAGTGCATTCTTTACCTCATCTGCAAAATAAATGTGTTGGTATAAATCATCTTCAAGATTTTTTCCAGTTCTAAAATGGAAAAAACTTTGTGCCAAAGTCTAAAGACTTTGTTAACGTAACTGTGAGAAAACTGGCACTCACATACTTCTGGCCCAAATTTCAATCAGTAGAACCCTTAGGGAGAAGAATTTGACAATATCTAACAAAACAACATCCCTGTTTATCTTATGACTTAAAAATTACACTCCTAGGAGTTTTTGCTGAAGATACACCTCCAATAACATGAAAATACATATATACAAAGCTATTAATTGCAACATTGCTTATACTTACAGGACACTGCAAAGAGTCTAAATGCCCATTCATAAATGAGCGGTTAATAAAGTGGTATAGCCACAAAATGATCATGCAGTTGTAAAATGGAATGAAAAGCTCTATAAGAACAGATGGAGAATGATTTTCAGGAAATTGGAAAAGAGTGTCTATACACAGCCAGCGGTGCTCTGATGGTTAAGATTTGGTGCTCTCATTGCCATGTCCTGTGTTCATTTCCTGGTCAAGGAACTACACCACCAGTCCTCGGTCATATTGTGGTGACTGTATGTTGCTCTGATGTTGAAAACTATACCACCTCTATTTCGCAATGGAATACTACTCAGACATCGGAAATGATGAAATCTGGCTATTTGTGACAACATGGATGGAACTTGAGGGTTTTATGCTAAGAGAAATAAGTCAGAGGGAGAAAGTCAAATACGATATGATCTCACTGATAAGCAGAAGATAAAAACAATGACAAACACATAGCAACAGAGACTGGATTGATAGTTGCCAGAGGGGACGGGGGGAGGGAGGAGGGCAAAAGGGGTAATTAGGCAGACATGTGTGGTGATGGACTATAATTAGTCTTTGGAAGGTGAATATGATGTAATCTGCACAGAATTTGAAATATATTACAATGTACATCTGAAAGTTATATAATGTTATAATCCAGTGTTACTGCTATAAAAATTAAAATTAAAAAATAAAGTATTATGTCAACGTTAATTTCCCGCTTTTGATAATTTATGGCTATACATAAGAATGTCCTGATTTTCTAGGAAGTGCACACTAGTAACATGTTAACGTTTTGGAAATCTACTCTTTATCTAGATTAGCAGAATAGTACTTTTCTTGTAGCTTTTTATTAAATCTGAGATTATTTTAAATAAAATATTAAAAACACATTTTCCATTGCAACATTTTCAACTGTGATAATTCTGCCTTTCAGTGTTCTTTCATGTTTAACTGACTCATCTCATCCTATTTTGCATATTGACTGATTTTACCATCACTTCTTAATAGAAAAATGCATAATTCTTATAAATGTATGTAGGACTGCATTTTCAATCTGTTGGTTCCACAGTAACAATTGGTGAATAATTAAATAGGTAAATGTTTGATATCTCAGAGGCTAATTTGAGTCTAGGTTCAGAGAACTCAGTTCAAATCCCCACTATACCACTTCCTAGCTGTGTATCTATGGACAAATTATTAAACCTATTTACATTTTGATTCTTAATTTTTAAAATGTAGATCTTCATATTATCTAACTCACTGAACCCAACAACGTCACAAGATTTACAAATTAAGATGAGACACTCTACAAGGTGAACATTACCTAATGACTGACACAGTAAGCAGTAAATACATGTGTGACAGCAGAATTTCAAGACGTCCCCAAGATTTTCACCCCCTGGTATATAAATTCTCTATAATCCCCTCCCCTTGAGCGTTTGAAGAACAGTGAATATGATCAAATCACTCCCATGATTTGGTTATATTGTATGGCAAGAATAAAGAGATTTTGCAAACATAATTAAGGTCACATATCAATTGATCTTGAGTTAAGCTAAAAAATAGATTATCCTGAGTCAGATGAACTCTTAAAGAGAGACTGAGCCACTCAGGTAGAGAGAAATTCTTCTACTGACTTTGAAGAAGTAAGATGCCACATTGTACAAGAATTTGTGAGATGGCCATATAGGAACAAATTCAGGGCCCTCGGAGCTAAAAGGGGCCACCTCAGACAGTCAAGAAGAAAATGTGGAACTTGCTCCTGCAACTGAAAAGAACTAAATTCTTCCAAACACGTGAGATTGGAAGAAGAACCCAAACCCCAGAAAGAAACAAAGCCTGCCAGTTACTTGACTGCAGTTGGGACATGCTAAGAGGAGGACCCAGCTAAACTCTGCCCAGGTTCCTGACTCAGAGACACTGTGAGATAATGAATGTATGTCAGTTCAAACTGGAAAGTTTGTGATAATTTGTTACATGGCATATACAATTAAATCATGCATGTTATCATAATTATATTAACTTTACATCTGAATACTAACACATTTGATTGACACTATAGCATTGTTCTTGGTCATACTGAAACTAAATCTGGCATTTAGTTTAAAAGTTTTCTACAGCCTAAAAAGCATTCTTTTTATATCTTGAAATTTTTGATTTCCAAGTTCTTCCATTCTACTATTATTTAGACATTTTTTACAACTTTTAAATATAAAACCTAACACAGAGCCAAATTTTAGCTGTTAATGATTTATTACTGAGAATGGTTAAACAAATACATCTTTCCTGGAAAAGTATCTCATCTGACATTGTTGAAATAGTTAATAACTCTCCTTTTTTTACTTGCTATCTTGCACCAAAATTGAATTATTGATATCTGTATGTGTAAACATACTCTGAAGCATTTTAAAAATCCTTTTGCAAAAATCTTTTTATAAAACTTTACTTTTTAGAACAGTTTTAAATATACCAAAAAAAAAGGGGGAGAAGATAATGCAGAGATCCCCCAGTTTCCCCTATTACTAACATCTTATGTAGAAGGTTCCTCAGTTGGGATTTGTCTGATATTTTTTGATGGTAACACTAGTTATAGGAGTTACTGCAAGGAAGACTACAGAGGTAAAATGCCATTGTCATTACATCATATCAAGTGTACATATTATCAACATGATTTGTACCCTTGGTGTTGCTATACATATATACAAAGAATAAATAAATAGATGACAAACGGTGGAAGTCAGGTTTCTCACTGTTGGAGTGCGAGTTTACAGATAAGCAAGAGGAGAAATCTAGAATTATGCATATGGTAATACATTGGAGACATCAGAATAAACTCAAGTTTAGCTTAATATAGATACAGATGGTTACATATAGAAACATTTATGGATATGTGTATTTATGCAGATTTTTATAAACACGTATAATTTTTTCTCTCTACTGAGAAGGAAAAAAAGAAACACAAAGAAACAAAAACAAAACAAAACACCAAAACACAATGAGCACATCTAGTGCCCAGATCTTGTATCTTGATACAATTCTCGAATAATAGGAACCAGGGTTCTGTGTAGAAATGGCTGACTCTAGGGTGAGGGCAGAATATACAGAAGATGAGTCTGTAGCACCTTGTAATTCCGGAAAGTAAGGAAGTGCCCAAACACACACATACACAACTACAGGGACTGGGAGGTATGTCAAAGGAGTACAGGAACCAAGTGAACAAGTCCTCTGGTGTTCAGCCAAAGCTGAAACAATTTGAGCAATCATAAAAGAGAATAACGCAACATACGAAATGAATATTCATAAACCCATAAGAATACAAGTGATTGAATAAGTTGATAAATTAATAAATGGAGAAGAAGAGACAAATCTCTTGTGCAGAAGTATTTCAAATAGTTTATGTAGGTACTCCGCCCTCAAGGTGGGAAAATGTAACTCCCCACTTTCCAGGTGCCAGCTGGGCGGAGTGCCCCCAAGGTGTACCGTACCTACAGGTGGGGAGGGAATAAGGTGGAAGGGAATCACTTTACATTGGAGAAATTTCACTGAGCATTTAAGGCCACCAACAACAAATCACAAATCCTTTGTTCTTTAGAATTACTCACTCCACGAACCTGTAATGGTATTTGATATTCATTCTAAGTATGGTGTCAAACTTGGCATGCTCAGTCACAGGACAAACCAGGGCATTGGAACTGAAAACTGAGAATTGGTGCCTAAATAGAACTTAGAAAGAGACTGTATTTTGAGGTTCTATCTTGCTGGACACATTGCCGCACAGCTTTTGGAAAATAAAACATAATATATGGATTCAGAAATATGTACTTTAAAAATAATAATTTAGAGCTACATAAATTTCTAAAAATAATTCGGAAGTAAATGAAAGGATCTACATGTAACTTGTTTCCTAGTAATATGTATATTTACCTTACCGTTTTAATGCTATTTAAGTTCAGTGGTTAATAGATTGCCTTACATCTATATATGTTTAATAAATAATTTTTATTTGATTTGATTATGACTTCATAGAGCAGAAAGAGTGCTAAAGTGATTCTTCATTTCAGCATATTATTTCCTGCCCTTTAAAAAATGGAGATTTATGTATATGACAATTGCATAATTTTAAATGATACTTCTGTTGATGAAAACCCAGTTGGTATTTCAGGAAAAAAAATGGAAAAACTATCTTCTTTACCCATTAAAAATCAAGAGAATAGGGATTTTAATAAGCCTCCTGGGAGACTTGTCTTTTGTATCTTTGATAAATACATGATTATAAGGACAAATTATATGAGTAGCAATAATTTCCCAGTAATGTGATCATTAAAAGACCTTCCAACTGCAATACATCAGTATTAATTGGGGACAGATGATCATTTTAGTGACATGCTCAAGTCATTATCCATATTTCAATATTTCATGAATACCTGAATATTTTTAATGAAGTGATTATTTTTTTAAAGATTGTCAGTGCAATGATCTTAGTAAGGTTGTTTATTTTAAAACTAGGAAAAAGTAAAAAGAAAAAAGAATTAAGCATCGTCAATTAAGACTATATGAGAAAGATGTTTGGGGAAAGTGAACCAAATATTAACTTGCAGTTATTTGTGGATGTAGAAAGACTTTAGCATTCACTCTAACTATGCTGTGTATTACCAGTTTCGTTATGTAAGCAAAATCAAACAACATCGATGTGTGTGTGTGTGTGTGTGTTCTGAGTCATTGATCCAAATTATATTCAAAATACCAAATAATGGTATGCCCCAAAATCCCTACAAAAGTTCTGTATTTCCTAATGATTATTACGTTTTCTTGTATAATTTAATACCTGTGTGTATCTTTCTCCATCTATGAAATACAAGCTCCTATGTCTCTAGTATTTGAAGAGATTGCAAAGCAAATCACGTTTGTCCACATCTTCTTTCTTTCCATAACCAATTGTGTGTTTCCTAATTTTGAACATGGTATCATTTCATGTCCTCTTATTAAGCTTACCAATATGTCAAAAGAAGTTTTTACTACAGACTTAGCTCCTAAGTTTCAGCTTGTGCTCTTTTTACTAATACATTACTCAATATTGCCTATGTTTAGCATAAATTCACATTTTTGTCACAACGTATTATGTTCCTTTCCTCTCACAAATCAGTAATTTTATCTGCATCTTTCAAAGTCCACCTCCTCTCATTGGCTTCTTTTGCATCTTCTCTTGCTTCTTTTTCTTCTTCTCTTTTCTTTTTTCTTTCTAATTTCTTTTTTTCTAATTTGATATATTTTTCTGTCTTATTCGAAATTCTTAAATATCAAGATTCTGCAAGTTCTGTTACTCATTTCTCTTCTAATTTCCCATCTCACTGCTAGTAATCTTATTTCCGTATTCATGAATCCATGAATCTCAAAATGATGTTTCCCCTGTCTCGAGCTTCTGTCACTGTTTTAATTGTTACAATTCTATTATCTATTTAATCTTGGCACAAACTTGTGACTACTGCTATCATTAGACTCTAACTTCAGATAAGCAGACAGAAACACAGGAGGTTATATTACCTGCTCAAGACCACACAAGAAAATGGTGGAGCCAGGGTTTTAAGCAAAGCAGTAGTACTCTAGTTACTGTATTTTTTAAAATATTTTCTGCACTCTAAATTTAACAAATCTGCTATTTTCCAAAAAAATGTCTTTTGCTAGTCACTACCCATCCCCACAAGTAGAAGGATTGTTATTCTCTTCTTTTATCATCCAGATTCATTCTATTACTTCTCATTCACAGATGACTTTCACATATAACCTCTCCATTCCCACATCTACTGCAGTAATTTTGGGGTCTTGTCATCCTTTATTTTGGCAATTACAACGGTATCCGATCCCTGCTGTCAGTCTCCTTCTCTGTTCTATTTCCAGTTGAGAGATTATTATACTACCTGCATTGTTTTCCCAAAAGATCAAAATTGGCCAGGCCACTATGACTCCAAATGTTCAAACTATGTCGTGTTTAACTGATAGCATTTTAAATAATATTTGTAGGCCTTAACTTGTCACTATGGTCAGTGGGAGGTATGCCAGACCTTCTATATTTGACTCAAAGTTACATTAAGAAACAAAACTAAAACAAATTTAACAGTGGCACAATGAGCAAAATTTATATGGTAATTAGGCTCATTATTAATGACAGGGCCAATACCTTCAGCCTAATAGTGTTCTGCTTCCTTTGACTTGACATTTCTCATTCTCTAGAGACTCCTTTGGTCATTTCCATTGGTAGCCTTCTTGGGAAACAAAGGGGATGTTTGTGTCTTAATGACTCACTTTAACCCTTATACTTGTGAATATGCCTTTTGTGGCTTGTTTATTAGTTTGTTATCAAACAAATTGAGAGCAACTAAAACCAATCCTGATTCGCCATTCTCAGTTCTCAACTGCCTTTGAAACTGGACCACTTTTTATGGTGGCCCACACACAGACTTTCAAAACCTTACCCCAGCTCAACTTCTCAATGTTATCTTCATTATGCACTAAAATATCCTATGTGAATTTCTGTAGATTCTGGAGATGTTGTAGATGCTTTTGCTGCTCCACCCGGAATGTTTAATTCTTTGAAAAACTCCATTTCATCCTGGAAAACTTACCAAAATTATTGTTTCGTCAATCAAGCCTGCTTCCCACCTTTCCCAAAAGTTCCATTCATCTATACTCTGTGTGTTGTTTCTTTGGGCTTCTCATACTTCATTGCAATTAATTTGCCTCTTCCTTCTATTACCTTCCTTGATAATTAGAACCTTAACAACAAGAATTTTATTCATTGATGCACTTTCTCTGTCATGTCCTCTTTTGCTATCGCTGCCTTTATATCAGTTCTGTAATGATATCACCTGGTCTATGGAAAATTTCTGCTCTTTTCTCCTCTAGCTGCCTCTTATTTTATGACGCTTAAGTTGGTAACTTTTCTTTATAGTCATGTTTTTGTCTTATTTTCATCTCTTCACCACCTCCTGCCCTCACAATTACACTATGAAGTACTGTGAAGATAAGGATTTTATCTCACTGATTTTTATTCCCTCTTGAAGGTCCTAGCACAATGTTAAGTATTTAGTAGGCTCAGAATAATTGTCTCTAAAATAGTGTTTCTAAAACCAGGCAACGGCTGGCTTAACAGATTGTTGATCTTCATATTTTAGGTTCTGTTACCCTGTATTATCAACCATTCTACTACCACGAAGAATTCTAATTATTTTGTCTGAGGAATCCTGCATTCCAACCAAACTACATTTATATATAACTTAATTTCTAATTAATCAAATACATATAAAACTGATCATTAGAGATTTTCATTAATAAAAAATAACTAGCACTACCGTCTTGAATGAAAATAATTCCTACTAAAAAAAAAGAAAAGAAAGGAAAAAGCATTTAGTTGGTTTATGTCATCTTTTTAAAGGTAATTACATAGCTTTCATTAAGCATTATTTTTCTTTAAATAGCACCTCCCAATAACTTCCCAGACTCTAAAGTGCTGAATTTAAGACAAGGCACCATGGAACATACTAGTCAATGGTCATATTTTAAAGTTTTACTATTATTTCCCCAGGAACAGTACAGATTATTACTGTCTTATTTCTACTCTCTTTAGATTTTTTTGGCTAACAGGTATGTAATCTTATCCAAAACATGTGCTTGTGTTTAGTTGTTTAATACAAAAGATTTTATGAGAAGAATTAATACGAGACGTTCAAAACTTCTTTATTTTATGAAGATTGTGACTAACTAGGGAGGGATGGGAGGATGACCAAAGGGCATGGAAAAATCCTAAACAGAAGCGCAAAGGCTGTGCTTTAGCGTCACACTAGGTGACTGAAAACTAATAGCATGATGCTGGTGTGACATTGGAAATCCTACTGTAATTTTTAAAAATAAAATGCATATTTTAGAAAAGTTTCTGACTTACAGAAAAATTAGGAAGATAGTACAAATTCTCATGTACCTCGCACCCTGTTTTCTCTGTTATTGACAACTTATATAGTTATGACACATTTTTTATAACAAATGAACCAATATTAATATATTAATGCATAAAGTCCATATTTATTCATATTCCTCTAGGTTTTACCATATGCCCTTTTTTTGTTCCAGGACGTCACTCAAGATATCATATTACATCTATCAATTGCGTTTGCTTAGGCTTCTCTTTGTTGTAACAGTTTCTCTAATTTTCTTTGTTTTTGATGACCCAACAATCATCAACCCAGGGCCCTTCCTAATCTATCACATATTATTTTAATGTAAATACCATGTCGCATATCACTTCATCTTTAAATATTGCAGTGTTTCACTCTATGATGTTTAATTCTATGCCTGAGTCATGAAGTGCCCACATATTTAGTTAAACATTATTTCAGGGCGCGTCTGTGAGTGTGTTTCTGGATGAGACCAGCATAGACTGAGTAAAGCAAATTGCCCTCCTCAAGGTAGGTAGGCATCCTCCAATGCCTCGAGGACTTGAACTGAACAAACAGGCAGAGTGTATTAGTCAGGGTTTTCCAGAGACAGAACCAATAAATTTGAGAAGTAGTAAAATTTTTGATTGAATAGCCCCTTGATCATCATTTACTAAAATGAGAGCAAAATAGATGACAAGGTTTTTTTTGCAAATCATTAATGGGTAATTCTAGGTATCTCATTTGACCCACATAAATTTTGGTTTATTGACATACTAGTTTCACAAAATGAAAGCATAACTCCTAGTCCTGTTTGTAGGTTTTCTTTTTCTTTTTAAAAATGTTTCTCTGTTCTATTCAAAGGATGGGATTTTTAATCCACACTTCGGTATTTTTGTACTTTAAATTGATACAGTTCATGATGTACTAAAATGTGGTAATCATTTTGCAATATATACATATATCAAATCGTTATGTTGTACACCTGAAACTTATGCAGTGTTATATGTCAATTATATCTCAATAAAACTGAGGAAAAAAAGAAAAGCATGGACTTTTACAGGATAATTTTTTTGCTGGTCAAAATAATGTGAATAATTTTTTTACCTGTAGGAATACCAAAAGCATTTCTCTACCTACCAACTCCTTGTTAGTTGTCTCCTGAAATTTGCAGGCTTCATCTAGATGTAGAAAGATGGAGATCAAGAACAGGGAAGAGAATGAGTGGACCACGACGCTGCCCATCGCATTTTTATTCATCAAATGCATTGAGTGCATTCTTTTAAAGACTTGTATACAGTGCACAAGACAAAAAACATCATCACTCTTAAGGTAATATCCATGAAATGATATTGTAAGAATGGGAGATATGTCAAACTAAACATATAAATCAACTTGCAAAAGTCAAATTGTGATAGATGCTCTAACGTAAAAGAAAAAAACTTTGTGAAGGGCCTGAGATAATTTCTCTGATGAAGTAACTAATGAAGTATGACTTGCAAGATTTGACAGATTAGAGTCAGTCATGAGGTTGGTATTCCAGGCACAAAGAATCACAAGTGCAATATCCCTGAGGCGGAAATGAGTTTAAAGTGTTTGAAAAATAGAGAGAAGACTACATGTAGCTCACACCGAATGAATGAGATGAGCGTTGCTATGAGAAAAATTCTGATAGTAATTTCACTGGAACGGATTGGATAGACTGCTGGGGCAGGATATAGTAGGATTGTGGACTTGATTCCCACCCCACAGATAGACACTAAAGGATTTTGGCAGAAGGACATAGACTGAAGCAGTGGCTTTAAATACTCACATATTCTATAAACTACCCAATTCTTATCTCTAGCCCATCTGCTTTCCTGAATTTTCTTGATTGTAAAAAATTACATACCTTTCCCTTCTCCAAGGGGCTTACTAGATTATTTTAATCTCACCCACCTACTCCCATAACCACCTTTTATTATTATTTTGTTAAACTAGATTGAGTACAGCAGTTTGTCTTGAAAGAGTTCTGGCCATCTATTCTTAACCTGATTTTTATAAATGAAGAAACTGAGATTCAGAAGGAATACAAACAACTTATTCAAAGTGGACCATTCACATATTACTGTTGGATTCCAAAGCTTATTTTTGGTCTACTACACTGTGCTTTTGTGTTTTTTTTTTTTAAAGATTGGTACCAGAGCTAACATCTGTTGCTAATCTTTTTTTCTTTTTTCTTTTCCTCTTCTTCTTCCCAAAGCCCCCCAGTACATAATGGTGTATTGTAGTTGTGGTCCTTCTGGTTGTGCAGCACTCTAGTTTTTTATTTACTGTTTTCTTGACTGTTTTCCTGCTGGTAAAGTCATTTATCATTGAAGTCAATACCAGTTCTAGATTAAGCCTTATTCCCAGTCTCAGTGATCAATTTGGATTTGACTCTCTGGGAATAAATTATCTTTAAGACTGTAGTGCGCTGAATCAGCATTAACCTAGCCTTGGGGCAGGTTCTGTCCTGACCGGTAACCAAGTTCCAGTAAATGGAAAACCGGCACCAAATTCTTGGATTCCCGTTCCTTCCATTTTCAGAGATAGAATCTCAGGGCTGCGTGCTGGGTTTCTTTAAAATGCCTGATTCCTGCTCCTGAACTCCAATCTCCCAGTAAGTCCCTCTTCCCTGTTTCTACATTCGTTTCTCTGCTATAAGAGATGCTGGAGATGCAAGACTGAAAAGTTGCACTTCCAGTTCCTCGCATCTACATTCCCTCTTAACCTATATGGGGACACCCAAACCATTGCTCTCCTTGACACTTACATATCCACCCCACATTTAATCAATTTGTGTCTTCTATTAATTGCTGTGGGAAATAAAGACACGCATTCCCATATGACTATTCTAAGAATTATCAATTCCCTGGCTTTCCTGAACTTCAGTTTACGGAGTATTAACTTTCCCGAACTCTGTATGCTGGCCTTTCCTTATTTGTCTAGTTTTTGCTAACTGAGTACCACTTATTATTTAATATTCTTTCAACAGTGCTCTCAGTATGTAGTATAACGATGGACTATTGTAATATAAATTTGAATATTGAATTGAATATGTAATGTAAGATCACTGCACTGCCCCAGCCTCAAGCTATCTCTAACTATTAGCATCTGCTCCATCATATATTTAACTATAATAGTAGTGGGCATATTTAAATATGAAAATATATAAAAAATATTGATATTCTTTAAAAATGAAAGTACATCTCCATAAAATGACTTTATCTGATAATAAGTAAATAAAAATAAGATTTTTCTAATTCATCATTACTAATATTCTCCATAGGAAAACTCAAACATTATTATGATAATTGAAATTAGTGACCAATAATTCCTTTTCTCTTGATGAAATTTCTTAGCATATTTTAAACTTTCCCTGGTGTCTGAGGGATTATCTGTTGTATCAGAGCGATTCCAGCATTAGTATATAAATCCATTTTTCAACTCCAGATGTTAAAAAAAGAGTAATAAAAGCTGTCAAATACCATGTCAAAAGCAATTTTTGAGAAAGTCAAACTTTGTTTGCTGTTCTATCTGCTGAGATGCTTGTCTTCATTACTCAAGAAGTCAATTCTATAAATTTTTAATGGAACAATTTCTCAAACTTGGTATAACATCTGGGAAGAAATTATTCAAATAATGCTTTCAAGTGTGCGAATTTATCATTGTGAGTTAAACTTTAATCATAGATTTCTGTTTGTTAAAGAAAAAGGAATATGACATATTGCATTTGTACGTTTTAGATTATATGATCAAGGCATATAAAACTAAACCATGTGTTCAAAGCTTTAAGAAAATATTACTCCAGACAATACATGTCTCAGGTATTATGATGGAAGATTGACTGAGAAAAGGAATTAAACACAAATACATTTTTATTTGATTATTTCTTCATTCTTTTTTCTAGCTTGTTTATTTCATTTTTTAAATTTTTTGTTTTCATGGAATATAGCAAAAAAAATTCCTGGGGCTTATAAACCTGTCTGGGATGAAAATAGTCTAAGATTTTCTTCAAATTTAAGATAATATACTTTCTGTTCACTCAAAGATATATAGATAGTAGAAGATTCTGATTAAAAAAGTTATAAAAGTCTGTCATCTGATGTTGGCAAAACTGGAAGCCAATAATATTGATTTTAAAAATGAAAGTGAATCTTTAAGATGAAACTGGAACTGTACTTTAGTTTTAATTTGCTTTCATTTCTTTCCACAGGTGTAAGCACTGACATAAAAGTGAAAAAAGAATTCATAAGTTATTGAAGTAAAAAGCATGAACTTATAGCTACATTGAAGATATATGAAAGGTCTAGTCATTTTGAACATTATATTAAATTATTTTCAAACAACACTTCTACTACCAATATGAAGAAAGTCTAGAAAACGACACAGATGAATAAGCTACATAATATTTATGTAAGCTTGTATTCTTAATATATCCTTTCTTTGAAACCGGAAAAAATAGTTAAAATGATGAAAAGTATAATAAACAAAGTATTTTTTGTTTTTCTCAGACTTCTTTATTATATAGAAACAGGACAATACTTGATAAAGTTTAAATCCAATTTTCCTGGGAAAAAGAAAACACATAGATTCTCCTTAAACTGTTTGCTTCTTTTTCTTTGAGCAGAGGAATAAAATGAATCAGTTTGAACCATCAAAAATATACTATAATAGCCATAATTTTTCTTATAGAGAACTCATGTCTTATAGGAAGAAAAAGGCAAGGAAGAAACAGAACAAGGAAGAAAGGAAGAGAGAGAAACAGAAACAGAAAGAGATGGAGAGATGGAAAGAAGATTCTAGGTAAGGTTAGTCCTGGCATGAAAACAAATTTATTTAAAAAATTGATTCTACTCAGCAGTTTGGAGCCTGGGAAAATTCCCTGACCCAGATGATGATTGCAATTGACTTTACTAATGATTCAGGTGTCTGATAATCACAGCTTGTCAATCCATTATCGGACTGAAAATGTAGGGATTCAACAAGAATTTACTTGTCGAATAGTTGTAAAGTAGAAGCCATAATGCTGATTCTTAAGAGGGTTACAGCCTGGTTGCTGAGAGTAAAAATGATTAAAACATATATAACACCTAGATCATAAATGATCAAAGTATAGAATCACATGCAATTTTCTCAGGTTCAGACCAGAGGGCTTAAGGAATTTAGATACGAGCAGTATCATCATAGTTTGGGATGTGTGACAGGCTCAATAATGGTCCCCAGAGATTCCCAGGTCCTAATCCTTGGAGCCTGTGAATGTTCCCTTATATGGCAAAAGGGACTTTGCGGATGTGATTAAATTAAGGATCTTGGAAGGGATAGATTATTCTGGATTATCTGCATTGGCTCTAAATGCACAAGTATGTCACAAGTATACTTTTAAGAAGGAGGGAGAGGGAGATTTGACTACAGAAGGTGGTCTTCTAGCAGGAGGGAAAAAGACAACGTGTTGAGGTACCAGGAACCAAGGAATAAGGACAGCCTCTAGAAACTCAATGAAGCAAGGAAACTGATTCTTCCTGTCAGCTGTGGAGAGAGTGTGGCTTTACTATCACCCGGATTTTGACCCAGTGAAACTGATTTTGGACTTTGGACCTCAAGAACTATAAGAGAAGATGTGTTGCTTTCAGCTACTAAGTCTGTGGAATTTTGTTACAGCAGTCACTTGAAACTAACACAAGGTGCATTCCTGAGTTCGTGTTTCATGTATTTGTTAACTACTGTATTGCTAATAATTCTAGCACTGCTCCATTACTGTGAAGATAAGGAAGGGATCTGCAAGCATGGAGCTTATATGTTTTGTAGAGTATAGGTTGTAAATAAGTAATCCCATAAATAAATAAGACAACTTCAGAAACTGTTAAGTATTATGAAAAAAAAGGGGGGGCAGAATAATATAAGACAGAATAACTTTTAAGGCTACACATTGGAAGAGAATATGTTCAAATCGCATATTTAACAAAGGACTTATTTAGAATATATAAGGACTTAGAACATAAGAAAACAAGCAGCCCAATTTAAAAGAATATACAAACCATGAACAGACTCCTTACCAAAAAAGATGTAGGAAGGCAAATGAGCACATGGTAGCTGTCCAACATTATCAGTATTTAAGCAAATGCAAATTATAACCACAATGAGATACCATTAGACACATATCAGAATAGCTAAAATAAAAACATACTGACAATACCAAACACTAGTAAGAAAGCTAAGCATTTTGGTGGGAATGCAAAATGATACAGCTACTCTGAAAAAAATGGCTGTTTATTAAAAATTTTAATGTAAAGTTACTATACGATCCAACTACCCTACATTTGGATATTTATGCTAGAAAAATGAAAAATTTTGTTTATACAAGGAATGTGTACACAAATGTTCATAGTTGTTCTATTCAAATTTACAAAAAATGGGAAATAACTCAAATGTCTTTGAAAACATAAATAATATCCAAACAGTGGTACATCCATGAAATAGAATGGTACTCATGAATAAAAAAGGAGTGTATTGATACAAATAAGAACTTGAATGAAGGGGCATTCTGCTGAGCAAAACAAACTAGTCTCAAATGTTAGGTACTATTTGATTCCATTTATATGAAATTCGTACAGAGATCAAGTTATAGTGATGGAGAGCTGATCAGTGAACACTTTGCTTTGGAGTGAGTGGAGAAGGTGACTATACATAAAAGGATAGCAGGAGGGAGTATTCTGGGGCTTTGGGAACAGTTGGGTATCTTGTTTATAGCTGTGGGTACACAAATCTCAACGTGTTAAAAAACATAGAATGCACGCCAAAAGGAAAAAGTCAATTACTATGTCGACTATAATTTATTTAAAAAGTACTACTGTGGGGGTTTTTTGTTCATTCAAAAAAAAAAAAATAGAAGATTAACGGTGGTATAAATAAGGCAGAAAAAATTAGAGCGGTGAGAGAAAGGATTCTGAGATAAAATCAGATAAGAAATTTGGATGACAAGCATGATCAACTATATGAGGACCTAGAACAGATGGATTCTAGACATGGGTGAGCCCACATGCAGAGTTAAGGCAGGGAGAAGTTCTGTGTGTCCAAATGAGAGAAAAGACTGATGTGAGTGGTACACAGTGAGGATAGGAAGAAAGGTGGATTAGAATGAGTTCGGAGACAGATTAGTTATGAAAAGCTTCATAGGTCTTGACTAATTAGGATAATATAGTAGTTGAATAAAAAATCTTTCTTAAAAAAAAGGGACCAAAGACCAATCTGAAAATATTGCATGCAGTAAGATTCCAACTATATGACATCTGGAAAGAGCAAAATTATGAAGACAGTAAAAAGATCATTGGTTGCCAGGGATTGAGGTGCGGGGGAGGGTTGAACAGGTAGAGTATAGGGGATTTTTAAGGCAGTGAAAGTACTCTGTATGACAGCATAATGATGGATACATATCATTATACATTTGTCCAAATCTATAGAACGTACACCAAAAGTGAACCCTAATGCAAATTCTGCACTTTGGGTGATTATGATGTGTCAATGTACGTTGATCACTTGTAGCAAAAGCACCACTATGGTGGGGATGCTGACAATGGGAGAGGCTATGCACGTCTTGGGGCAGGAAGCGTTTGGGAAATCTCTGTACTTCCCCCTCAATTTTGCTGTAAACTTAAAACTGCTCCCCCCAAAGTCTTAAAAATAAGTAAATAAATCTGAAACACTACAAAGAAAAAAACCTTTGAAAACTCTCACTATATGAAAATTCTTTACTCTGAACTATTTTTAACTCCCCTGCCAAGGTCATTGATTTGGCAAGAAATCTACACTGCTGTGATAGCTTTTTCTCACCTCCCCCACCCTCCTTCCTTTCATGCCTTTCTATCTTTGTATGTTATTTTTATGCTTTAATTATCTCTTTATTTTTTTCTGCCATGTCATCATAATCAAAACACAAATACTTTGAAAGCAAGTCGGCCTCTAAAACTTACTTATAGCCTCATGACACAGGACAGTGTCTTCAGCATAGTAGACACTTTAGGATATTGGTCAGAGTTTTGTTCATTTGCTTCCAAAAATTTTCATAAAATGTAGAATATTCATATTTCTACAATATTTCTACAATTCAATTTCATAAAATATTATAGAAAGAAATCTAACATAAAGTCTTCTTTAAATAAGTTTTATAACTTGTTAGAAAAAGCAAGCTTTTAGTATAATCTGTATTTATCTCAATAATTCTTGCTCCACTTCAACATGAGCAAGAAAATTATCAAGATATTTAAAAGAAAAAAAAAGTGGTCCTATGGAAAAATGTAGAACAGTCGTGAATATATATTTAGATTAGGAAATAGAAGGTTAAGGGGATAATTGATACCTGTTTTCAAGTGTACTAAGCTTGATTATAAGAATCATATTGACCATGTTTTTCTAAATTTATAAAGGTCACGACAAAGATAAAATCATCATAAGTTGCTGCAATACTGCTAATTAGACACAAGGAAGAAAAGAGTTTAGCCATGATGGTAATGAATTACTCAAGCAAGTTATCATGGGGATTGTAGAATTCTAATCCTGGAAAAAAAATTGTGTGTTTCTAGATTATTTCTATCTTATAGCAGAAGTCTAGTACAAATTAACTCACTAGGATTATAGTTCCTCTATCAGAGAAAAATAAAATTCTCTTTAAATTTGAAATCCTTTGTGAAATTAATAAGGTTACTTAAAAAACTCAGTGTCTTAATTTGTAAAATTAAGTACAAGTGATTTCTATTAGGGTAGTTTTACTAATTAAATGCAATAACATTTCTGAGAGTGTTTTCTAAGTAAATTACAAGCACTAGAACATGAAATGACTTTATATTAGTCTCCATTTACTTCTCTTCTATATTTTTAAACTTTCCAATGAAACATGTTTTCCATAAGCAAAGGGAGCATAGTTTATATGTCTTGACTTATCTCAGAGTTTAGCACACAAACGAAAGAAAGGATCATTGTATTAGAGAGGCACAGACAGGATCATTGTATGAGATTGAATGTCTTAAAGCCATATCCATATTTTAAATGTTGATCAATAGCAATTTATCAAAAACATTCAATTATTGTGGCAGGTGATATAGGGTACACATAAGAAGTATAAAACTGTGTCCTCTATCAGAAAAGAGAAATAAAAGTTACAGGATATGAGCCAGCACTGGTGGCCTAGTGGTTGAAGTTCAGTGCTCTCACTGCTTCGGCAGGCCAGGTTAACTTCCCAGTCACAGAACCACACCACCCGTCTGTCAGTTGCCATGCTGTGGTGGTGGCTCACACAGAAGAACTGGAAGGACTTACAACTAGGATATACAATCACGCACTGAGGCTTTGGGGAGGAAAAGAAAAGAGGAGATTAGCAACAGATGTGAGCTCAGAATGAACATTTCCCTGAAAAAAAACAAAGTCACAGTATATGATTACTAACCTGAAAGACTCATTTTGTAAGAATTTATGTCATTAGACACAAAATTATATTTTAGTTCATCAAGGATGGGGAGGTCAGCAGCTAGTGAGCAGCCGTGGAAGGCTCCATTTACTTATTGAATAAGTATCACTCAGGTTTTACCGGTTTCAGTTTTTTTCTGGCTTGGGAGTTAAGAACATAGAACCCTAGCCTCTATAAAGAAGGTAAAACAGGGCAGTGATGAACAATGCAGAGTGAAGAAATGTGAAGGCATAGAGTAGACATGAACATGATGTGATTTCAAAATGTTCTGTAAGTGCTGGAGGTCACAAGGAAACATGATTGGCTGGGCACAGTGGTGCCAGATTTTAGAAGACTTTAAGAGCTGAACAGTTCAGTAAGGAATGGAATAAGTAATGTTACCTTAGACAAGGAAAAACTATTTTGGATCAATTCTCATTACATTATTAAAGGTAATGAATGACTCTAACATTTAGATACTGGAAATCCAGTTCACAGTGATCAGGACTATTATTTCAAACTGTGAATATATTAAAAGCTTTGATTGAAAACATTTCACTTTTTTGGAGAAATATGAAAAAAAGGGGTGCATAATTTTATGATGATCTAAAAAGATTTGGCTTACATGGGACAACATTTTAAAAGACTTGAGGCAATTTCTATTTTCCATTAACTGAATATTTTTGTGAAAGATTGTTATGAGTAGTGCAGAATTAGTTACACTCCAAGTTCTTATTTATGAATTTATTGTTCCCCCATAGGAAATTCTTATAATGAAACATTATCACCCAACAGCTATTCACAGCATTTCAGAGATTTTCCCTTTCTAGGTACCAACTTTAGTCTCTTTCTGAAATTTTTTCTATATAACCCTTGGGAGTATCCTTAAAGAAGTGTGACATGGCCCTATTCCATCTCCAGTAACCACAACATTCACCCTTCTAGTTTAAGCCTAAAATGCTCAAATAAAATCTATGGATAAATGAGAAAATTTCCCTCTGCCTAAAAATCACAGTGTATTTGTCTAGAAACCCAGTGCCTTGACTTCATCCGTTAAAATCTATGGTTCGTTTTAAAATGCAAATATTTCCTGGATTAGTCATACTCTGAGACATTGCTAATTTCTATCTGAAGTATCAGTTAAGATCTCACCAGGTATTAATTAGCAACTGAAAACAAAAACAGGTCTCAAAATAAATACTGGGTTTGTGAGAAGGTTCTTAGACAAAAGGAGAGCATTCTACAAAAACTAAAATAGTTGTTTATTGAGTGAGAATTATCACATATTGCACACTTCATAAATTTGATGAGGCATGCTACAGATTCTAACCCAAATATGTCATCCTTCTGATCTCTACAAGAAATTAACTTTCTCATTCTCTTACTCAGGTGATCCTTAATCTAATTATAAAATTCTTCTTAGAAATATTCTGGACAGTCATAGATTTTCCATTTCTGAGGAAGAGACCAAAATGAGGTAGAAAGAGGTGGGTAATTGATGACATTGGCTAGGACGGTGATAAGACAATTATAAATGAGGCTAAATCAGACCACAGGTCGTCTGAGCAGCAAGAAGCAAACACCTACTAGAAGGAAGCATAGAGAAATACCAAACTTTCCAAACCTGGTAACCGTAAAACATTAATTGATCTTCAGTCATAGTGATCTAAGTAAGACAGTGGTTAGATGAGACTCAGTGAAGACCTGTGGAGATGAACTGTTTTGAAATAAGGCAAACCAGGACAAGGCTATCATTCCCAGAAGTAGTTTCAGGCATTGCCTGAACAAGGAGGGGAATGGCAAATTGGGTTAAAGACGTGAGATGAGACTGGCAGAAAGAATGTCACACTATCAGAAAGGAGAGGAAAAGCCTGGTTTTATTTTTCCTTCTTTCTGTTTTCTGATCAGCCTTATGACCTCAGACAAGTTATTTAATAGTCACACAGACCCCAGCTGACATTCCACACTTATGTGGCTAGGAGTATGTTGGGCACCATGGATGCAAAAATAAATAAGGCATAGATATAGTAATACAGCACATGTCTGAAGGAAGGTGACTAGAGTAGATGATATTGTGAAATACCTTTACGTGATTTTGCTAGAGATGCAATAAACAAATTTTTTGTTGCTGGTTTCTATATCTTTGGTTTGGTTTCTTTGTGCTGAAAAGCCACTTCAAGAAACTGGGAAAGTTTTTATTTGCTAGCAGAGAACCGAAAGAAAGTGTATGTATATGTGTATGCTACAGGAATTTTTTCTATAGTTCTTATTTTCAATAAACTAGTGTATTCAGCTTCATGACTAGGCAACCTATCCAGATCATTTCCTAGTAGGAACTACAGTTCATTGTAGGGATGAGAACCACATCCTAATTTTGATTTCCAGATTTACTTGATTTGGTAATTCGTCAAAGTGAACATATACTATATGTTAGGCAAAATTTACATTGGGACTATTTTCCTCTAGATTATATTATAAAAATTCCATTCTCTATTTGGTTTATGAACAAAATCCTTGACAGTGGCCTCCCTCTGTCTCGTATAAGCAATCATCATCAAAGTCTATCATTTTTATTTTCTAAATGTGTTGGAATCCATCCACTTCTCCTCAGGCTAAGTGACCACCGACCACACCTTTGGCTTTCTTTCTCATTTCCTCACATTTGCTCTCAGTCCTCCTAATCCATTCCTCAAACAGCAAGCAGATCTACTAACAGTGCAATGTGATCATTCATGCTAGTGCTTAAAATCTTTCTCCAGCTTCCTTTTCCTATTTTTAAATATACGTAAACGTTTACACACACGTATCTATCTATCTATCTATTTATCTATCCATCTATCCATCTATCCATCCATCTATCTATCTATCCATCTATCTATCTATCCATCTATGCATCCACCTATCTATCTATCTGTCTATCTACCTACCTATCTATGTTATGGCCTGTCATATGTCTCCTGCTTATTTCTCAAGCCCTTTCTCTTCCCATCAGTCTGGCCTTCTACCAGTTCCTCCAAAGCAAAATATTTCATTTTACTCAAGATCTTCTCCTAAGTTAATTTCTTCTTGACATGTCTTCCTTCCCATTTATCACTAAACAAATTCCTCTTCATCCTGCAAGGTTAAACATTACTTCATCAAAACCTTCACTATCACCCAAACTGGATTAGGTTTCCTTCTCTTTATATAATGTAATCATTCTCTATACATTTACATTTACTTTATAGATCCATCAAAACTGACAATTATGATACATTAGTAAGTGCATTAATATATTATTTATTTCCATAGGAAGTCAACTTAAATAAATTATATGAAACAAACCATCAGAGCTTTGCAGTAATGTTTTGTGGGTCTGGGCTCCTTTGGACAAGGGGGGATTTCATATCATTTTATATGCGTCACGAATTCCTAACCTTTGAATCATCTCCACGCTGGCCTCGCTTCCTGAGACCTATGCCTTTTGTAGGCATTTCAGTGGATCTAGTCACTGGAGGATACAGAGCTTTCATGCCTAAATTCTACAACTAGGGAGCGGCCAGATGCCTAAAATGTTTTTTGTATTGCCTTTTCCGTTGGATCCTATGCTTTGTGAGTGTAAGAGTTATCTCTGGTTATATTCCTAGATGCTGCTACTGTGCCTCATGTAGACTTAAAATTCAACACATGTTATATAAGTGGATAAAGAGAACTTATTATTCTAATGTTGTTTCTGCCTATACGTTTTATCCTACCTCCATGCCCAGATTCACCCCAGTTAATCCTTAACGTCTTTACATTTATATTTACGATTCTTATAATGAATGAATGAATTTACCATTCTTAAATGAATATATTTGCTTCAGGGAATAACATATGCATGTACAGATTAGAAGTCAGCAAGTTTATGTATCCAACTGTGTTTTAAATTCCACAGTTCTAACATATTTTGAAACCACTAACAGTTTTTAACTCCATAACTTCTAATTAGTTTTTTGAAAGACAAAAGAGAAATTGAGGGGTAATTGAAGCTATCCAATTTAAGTATTCACAACTCAAGAGAGAGGGAAAGCAGAAGCAAGTATGAGAAAGAAAATCAGAATCAAAACATTATTTTAAGAAGAACAAGCATGACACTACCAAGTTTTTCATTCAAAACATTTTATGGCATAAATCTATTTTCACACAATATGCTCAGTAGTTCTCATTCCAAACTAAAGCACATTAACTTTTAATCATACATAAAATGTCAGTTCTTAGCCAAAGAACAGACGAATTCTTTACAAAACTTACTCTGATAAATTAAAGCCTGATGTTAGCGCTGCCAAATGCTCTAGTAGAATTACGTTAATGAATTTCAACATAACTAAAAAGCAAGAAGTTGCAGTTCAAAAAATTGATAAAAGAAGCTTCAGTATGAGTTTTTTTCCTCTGTGACTTACTTTAAAAAAGAGTGTTGAGAGAGAGGGAGTTTATAAAACGCATTGGTTTGCAAACTGAAGCTTGTACTTCAGTTTCAAATACACTTGTATTTAAAAATGTACTTGTATCAAATAAATATGATAAATGAAGGTAAAATAGATTTTAAAATAGGTTGTAAAATGTTAATTTTTTCTCTGCTACCATGTCTTCTATCTTAAATAAGAATCATTAAAATTAAAAATGTGAGGCAGGACCCAGATGGCAGAGTGAGTAGTCTTCTTTGTCACTCCTCCTTCAAATCTGCAACTAACTGGACATTCATCAGTTAACAAAGGATATCCAGATAGCATATCAAGACACCTGAGAGACCCGTGCTGCTATACATTGGAAGGCGGATGGACGTCCCCCCAGGAGGATGTGGAGATAGGTGAAAACTCTCCGACCCCTGACCCCCAGACAGCCTAGTACCTGCAAGAGGCTCTCTTCCAGCAGACTCCCCCATAGCATCATCATGCACCAAGGGTGGGAGTATGCACTCACCAGTGGAGCGACGGTGGAAACAGGTGATTACAGCCCTACCTAAGCCCCCCGTGATTAAACCTAAGCCCAGAGGGAAACTCCAGGGCCCCGCACTGCCAGCAGGGAAAGCCTCTGCTCACCATTAGCAGAGAGGCCCCGCTCAGCATTCAGAACACTGGGAGGATCCCAAAGACCAAGATCCTGGGCAAGGCAGCACCCTGCCAACCGCCACCAGACTCAGAACTCTAGCTGTGCCCCAGATGGGGCAAGTGTCTCCCAGAGATTCCATGGGAGTGATCTGGGGCTGGGTGGAGCTCCAGCAGCCCGATTCTGTGGACCAGGGGGGAACTTTAGGTTCCCACAGCAGCCTCAGCGAAAGCCTCTGCACAGCACTAGTGGAGAGGCCCCAACTGGCTATCATAAGGCTGGAAGGCCCTGGGGCAAAAGTAGCACAGCTAGGTGAGCTAACCACAGACTGCAGAAGATACCCATAGCTCTGCTGGGACCTATAGTGGACAAGTGAGATCTTGTGTGCTCTGACAGTGACAGAGCTGCAATTATAGGTGATCCTGCTTCTGCCTGCTGGGAAAGCCCATAACACCCATGCAGACCCTAGGGAGGGAGTGCATCTAGGTGGTCTGCAACAGTAGGCACCAGCAGCCTGAGGCCCCCTTGCGATTGCCCCCACAACTGATGAGCGACCCCACAGCACCACTGTGACTACGAGGAAGGGCCCAGGTCCAGTCAGCAACAGCTGACAGGGTTCCTGGTCAGTGCAGTCTAAACAGCTGCTCCCCTTCCAGAAAACAATCCCAAAGACAATGAAATCTATAACCTAAATGATGATAAATTCAAAACAACCATCATTAAAAAACTCAATGAGTTAAAAAAGAATTCAGATAGACAACTCAATGAGTTCAGAAGCTATGTCACAAAAGATCTTGATACTATAAAGAAGAACCAATGGAGATGAAGAACACACTGGAGGAGATGAAGAAAAATCTGGACTCTCTGAACAGTAGGGTCAATAATATGGAGGACAGAATTAGCAATTTGGAGGACAGGAATATAGAAATGCTGCAGACAGAGGAGGAGAGAGAACTAAGACTAAAAAGAAATGAAGAAACTCTCCAAGAATTATCCAACTCAATTAGGAGATGCAACATAAGGATTATAGGCATACCAGAGGGAGAAGCGAGGGAGAAGGGACCAGAAGGCCTGTTCAAAGAAATAATGGCTGAAAACTTTCCAAACTTGGGGAGAGAGATGGAACTTCATGTGACAGAAGACAACAGATCTCCAAACTTTATCAATATAAGAAGACCAACCCCAAGGCATATAGTAGTGAAGCTAGCAAAAGTCAACAACAAAGAGAACATACTAAGGGCATCCAGGCAGAAGAAAATAACCTATAAAGGAACCCCCATAAGGCTATCAGCAGATTTCTCAGGAGATACCTTACAGGCTAGAAGAGAATGGAATGATATATTGAAAACTCTGAAGGAGAAAAACCTGCAGCCAAGAATACTCTACCCAGCGAAAATATCCTTCAAATGTGATGGACAAATAAAAACTTTCCCAGATAAACAAAAGTTAAGGGAGTTCATTGCCACAAGACCTCCTCTTCAAGAAATGCTCAGGAAGAACCTCATACCTGAAAAATCAAAAAAAGGAAAGGTGTTACAAAACCCAGAACAAAGGAGATAAGTGGAAGGACAATAATAGAAAGTAGCAGCTCTCCATCAGAACAGGTTAGCAAAGTTAAATAAAACATTAAAGATAAATGGAAAGGAAACACCAAGAATAAATTAACCTTGTCATTTTAACCACAAACTCACAACATATGAAGGAAGAGGGAAAAAAAATCTGACAATAACAACCTAGAAGGGGAAGAGAAAAGGGATGGAATGTTTTAGTTTAGGGAAATAAGAGGTTATCAGAAAAAGGACTATCTCATCTATGAGATGTGTTATACAAACCACCTGGTGACCACTAAACAAATAAAAAGAATAAAGACACAAATTACAAATAAGAAGAAAGCCAATACAGAAATTTACCTACCTGAATTAGGAATCCAAAAATCATGGGACGAGAAACAAAGGAAATGCAAAAGAACCAGAAAACAAGTGATAAAATGGCAGCAGTAGGCCCCCACGTTTTGATAATCACTCTAAATGTAAATAGATTGAACTCTCCAATCAAAAGACAGAGAGTGGCAGGATGGATGAAAGAACAAGATCCAACAATATGCTGCCTCCAGGAAGCACACCTAAGCCCCAAAGACAAACACAGACTCAGAGGGAAGGCATGGAAGACAATACTCCAAGCTAATAATGAACAAAAGACAGCAGGTGTTGCCATACTTAGACCAGATAAAGTAGACTTCAAAGTAAAACAGATAAAGAAAGACAAAGAGGGACAGTACATAATGATAAAAGGGACACTCCACCAAGATGACATAACACTTATAAATATATACGCACTCAACACAGGAGCACCAAAATTTATAAAGCAACTATTAACAAAACTAAAAGGAGATATCAACAACAATACAATAATAGTAGGGGACCTCAAAACCCCATTAACACAAATGGATAGATTATCCAGACAGAAAATCAACAAGGAAATTATAGAATTAAATGAAAAATTAGACCAGATGAACTTAATAGATATATATAGAACACTCCATCCGAGAACAGCAGGTTACACATTCTTCTCAAGTGTGCATGGAACATTCTCAAGGGTAGACCATATCTTGGGAAACAAAGAAAGCATCAATAAATTCAAGAGGGTTGAAATAATATCGAGCATCTTTTCAGATCATAATGCTATGAAACTAGAAAAAAACTACAAGAACAAAGCTGGGAAAGGGGCAAAAATGTGGAGACCAAACAACATGCTACTGAACAAACAAAGGATTATTGAAGAAATCAAATATTATCTGTAGACAAATGAAAATGAAAACATGCCATACCAACTTATTTGGGATGTAGCCAAAGCAGTCCTAAGAGGGAAATTCATTGCAATACAGGCTAACCTCAATAAGCAAGAAAAATCTTACATAAACAACCACAAACGACACCTAACAGAATTAGAAAAAGAGAACAAACAAAGGCCCAAAGTCAGTAGAAGGAGGGAAATGATAAAAATTAGAGCAGAAATACATGATATTGAAACAAAAAAAACACTAGAAAGGATCAATGAAACAAAGAGTTCATTCTTCGAAAAAATTAACAAAATTGATAAACTCTTAGCTAGACTCACTAAGGAAAAAAGGAAGAAGTCTCAAAAAAATAAAATTAGAAATGAGAGAGGAGAAATCACAACAGATACTGAAGAAATACAAAGGATCATAAGAGAATGCTATGAAAAACTATATGCCAACAAATTGAACAACCTAGAAGAAATGGATAAATTCCTAGACTCTTACAACCTTCCCAAACAAAATCAGGAAGAAATAGAGAATCTGAATAGACCAGTCACAAGTAAAGAAATAGAAACAGTAATCAAAAACCTCTGCAAAAATAAGAGTCCAGGACCAGGCGGCTTCTCTGGAGAATTCTATCAAACATTCAAAGAAGATTTAATACCTATACTTCTCAAACTATTCCAGAAAACTGAGGAAGATGGAGCACTCCCTAACACATTCTATGAAGCCAACATCACCCTGATCCCCAAACCCGACAAGGACAACAAAAAGAGGGAAAACTACAGGCCAATATCACTGATGAACATAGATGCAAAAATCCTCAACAAAATTCTGGCAAACTGAATACAGCAATACATCAAAAAGATTATACAACATGATCAAGTGGGATTTATACCAGGGACACAGGGATGGTTCAACATCCACAAGTCAATCAACGTGATTCACAACATTAACAAAATGAGGAAAAAACCCCACATGATCATCTCAATAGATGCAGAGAAAGCATTCAACAAGATCCAACATCCATTTATGATAAAGACCCTCAATAAAATAGGTATAGAAGGAGGTACCTCAACATAATAAAGTCCATATACGACAAATCCACAGCCGACACCATACTCAATGGACAAAAACTGAAACCCATCCCTCTGAGAACAGGAACAAGACAAGGGTGCCCACTTTCACCACTCTTATTCAACATAGTACTGGAGGTGTTGGCCAGAGCAATTCAGCAGGAAAAAGAAACAAAAGGAATCCGAATAGGCAATGAAGAAGTAAAACTCTCACTGTTTGCAGATGACATGATTTTATATATAGAAAACCCCAAAGAATCCACAGGAAAACTATTAGAAACAATCAACAGTTACAGCAAAGTAGCAGGGTATAAAATCAACATACCTAAATAGTAGCATTTCTATACACTAACAATGAACTAACAGAAAAAGAACTCAAGAACACAATCCCATTCACAATCGCAACAAAAAGAATAAAATACCTTGGGATAAATTTAACCAAGGAAGTGAAAGATCTATACAACGAAAACTACAAGACTTTCTTGAAAGAAATAGATGATGACATAAAGAGATGGAAAGACATTCCATGTGCATGGACTGGAAGAATAAACATAGTTAAAATGTCCATACCACCTAAAGCAATCTACAGATTGAACGCTATCCCAATCAGAATCCTAATGACATTTTTTATAGAAATTGAACAAAGAATCCTGAAATTCATATGGGGCAACAAAAGACCCCAAATTGCTAAAGCAATCCTGAGAAAGAAGAACAAAGCTGGAGGCATCACAATCCTTGACTTCAAAGCATACTACAAAGCTACAGTAATCAAAACAGCATGGTACTGGTACAAAAACAGATGCACAGATCAATGGAACAGAATTGAAAGCCCAGAAATAAAACCACACATCTACGGACAGCTAATCTTCGACAAAGGAGCTGAGGGCCTACAATGGAGAAAAGAAAGTCTCTTCAACAAATAGTGCTGGAAAAACTAGACAGCCACAGTAAAAGAATGAAAATTGACCATTCTTTTTCACCATTCACAAAAATAAACTCAAAATGGACCGAAGACCTAAAGATTATGCCTGAAACAATAAGTCTTCTAGAGGAGAATATAGGCAGTACACTCTTTGACATCAGTTTCAAAAGAATCTTTTCGGACACTATAACCCCTCAGATGAGGGAAACAATAGAAAGAATAAACAAATGGGACTTCATCAGACTAAAGAGCTTCTTCAAGGCAAGGGAAGACAGGATTGAAACCAAAAAACAGTCCACTAATTGGGAAAAAATATTTACAAGTTACTAATCCGACAATGGATTAATCTCCATAATATATAAAGAACTCACACAGCTCAACAACAAAAAATCAAACAACCCGATCAAAAAATGAGCATGGGACATGAACAGACATTTCTCCAAAGAAGATATACAGGTGGCCAATAGACACATGAAAAGATAGTCATCATCACTAATCATCAGGGAAATGCAAATCAAAACTACACTAAGATATCACCTTACACCTGTTAGAATGGCAAAAATATCCAAAACCAAAAGTGACAAATGTTGGAGAGGCTGTGGAGAAAAAGGAACCCTCCTACACTGTTGGTGGGAATGCAAACTGGTGCAGCCACTGTGGAAAACAGTATGGAGATTTCTCAAAAAGTTAAAAATAGAAATACCTTATGACCCAGCCATCCCACTACTGGTTATCTATCCTAAGAACCTGAAACCAGCAATTCCAAAAGTCCCATGCACCCCTATGTTCATCGCAGCATTATTCACAATAGCCTAGACATGGAACCAACCTAAGTGCCCAGAAACTGATGATTGGTTAAAGAAGATATGGCATATATATATATACAATGGAATACTACTCAACCATAAGAAAGGACAAAGTCATCCCATCCACAACAGCGTGGATGGACCTTGAGAGTATTATGTTGAGTGAAATAAGCCAGACAGAGAAAGACGAACTCCGTGTGACTCCACTCATAGGTGGTAGTTAACATATTGACAAAGAGAACTGATCGATGGTTACCAGGGGAAAGGGGGATGGGGGGAGGGCACAAAGGGTGAAGTGGTGCACCTACAACATGACTAACAATAATGTGCAACTGTAATTTCACAAGATTGTTAACTATCATAATCTTAATTAAAAAAATGCATGCAAAAAATGGATACTAGTGAATATCAAATCATTATAGTATTTTGAGTCTATTGAAAATATTTAAAGGAGTGATGTAACCACTGTGTTTTAAAATGCCAATATCCACCTTATGTTGGAAATTAAACTGTTTGTAACTGTTGAAACTTAGGATATGAATTACAACTGCCTTAAGAAAAAAGAATTAAAAATGTTATTTGTGCAACAAAATTAAAAGTGTACAATTTCTGAAAAGAGGCAGCACAATGCTGTGTTTACTAAGAAGCTTACAAGAACGTAGAGAGTAAGACATTTCGCTAATTTTAGCAAGAGCTTATTACTGCTTCTTTTTAAAATGCTATTTATGCAAATAGGTTTGAAGAATTTAAAAAATGATCAAGAAAAATAATTAGAATCATAAAATAATGTTCATGGAAAATAGCTATTAAAACCAGAACTGTTGCTGTTATATGGTAGATAGAACAATTTGCTAATTGGTAATTTAATTTTTCAACAATCTCAATTTGTGTGAGGTGCAAATACCAACACCACCACTTCATCATCGTGGGTTTAACGCCAAAGGATGAGCTAACATTAGGTCCTCTTTGCCTAAATTTCCATTTTCTTTCTTGTCTTCTTTAAAATTATAGTGCTTCAATATAGTTCACATATCACTTTCTCTGAAGCTTTTCTTTCTGAACATCATCACCTAAACCCCTGCCTGGAAACCCCATGCCCGCTTTTGCATAATAAGCTGCCTTCTCCCCTGAGCGCTCACAGCGCAGTGCTTGCACAGCCCTCACGTTGTGTTTGCATGAGCTCTTTTCTTCTGAAGCCTCACAAACCATCGAAGTCATGAATTTGTTTTATATGTCTATGTATCAGCATCTAGCCAGTACCTATAACAAAGTAAGCTCTTACAGAAATGTTAAGCACTTTAACTTATTGTGTAAACTGGAAACTACTAAGGAACAGTTCATACATTTATAGTTAAAATCTACATTTGTGTCCCATAGACTGCTGCTTTTCGAGCACTTCATTATGCAAGTTGCATTTTGAATATGTGAGATATCTTATGTCACTTTGATACCAGGGTGATTTTTAAATATCCACAAAGATGACTCCAAATGAGGGACAGCAAAGTCATGCACTAATAAAGACAAAATTTGTATAATTGATAGAAAATAGGATAAATGAATTTACCAAGCCTGGTATGCAATAAGCAGCGGTACAGACTGTGGCCAAATCACGTTTATTTTTGCCATTCTAGAAGAGGCAGCTACTACCCACTTCCAGACACTTGTTGTATAGAAAGAGTGGACTTCTGGATATGCTGGTTTTTAATGAGAAACTAGATCTTAAAATAACTAGTTTGTATCTCACTCATAACATATTTATGACAATTCTTCATTTATTTTTCTTGTACAGCTTCTCAAATTTATATCACTACTGGCTCATATCTAAACTGAATGACGCTCTTCGCTTTCCATGCTTTCATGCTAGGATATGAAAGATGCAAATGTAAATTTCAATATCCAGTGTCATACTTCTGTTGAAACTTCTCTGACTTTCTATTGCCTATGAGAGAATCCAGTGTGTCTTATTATGGGCTTATCAGGTCTAACACCCGTCACCTAATTCACATTTATACATTTTGCCCTACTTCATAATTTGGGGCAATCAGTCAGTCAATCAATCAATAAAAGCATTGCGTTGTCTTTATATTTGAATGCATAAGCACCCTTGTTTGAAATTTTTGTTTTTTTTATTGCAGTAACATTGGTTTAGAACATTATATAAATTTCAGGTGTACATCATAATATATTTTGAACTCTGTGTAGCTTACATCATGTTCACCACTCAAAGACTAGTTACAATCCATCCCCACAGGCATGTGCCTAATCATCTCTTTTGCCTTCCTCCCTCCCCCCTTCTCTTCCGGTAACCGCTAATCCAATCTCTGTTGCTATGTGTTTGTCATTGTTTTTATCTTCTACTTATGAGTGAGATCATACCGTATTTGACTTTTTCCTTCTGACTTATTTCGCCTAGCATAATACCCTCAAGTTCCTTCCATGTTGTCACAAATGACCGGATTTCATCATTTCTCATGGCTGAGTAATCTTCCATTGTGTATATATACCACATCTTCTTTATCCATTTGTCTTTTGATGGGCACCTAGGTTGCTTCCAAGTTTTGGCTATGGGGAATAATGCTGCTATGAACGTAAGGGCGCAAGTATCTTTATGTATTTGTGTTTTCAAGTTCTTTGGATAGATACCCAGCAGTGGAATAGCTGGATCATATGGTAGATCTATTCTTAATTTTCTAAGGAAACTCCATAGTGTTTTCCACAGTGGCTGCACCAGTTTGCACTCCCACCAGCAATGTATGAGGGTTCCCTTCTCTCCACATCCTCTCCAACACTTAGTGTTTCTAGTCTTATTAATTATAGCCATTCTGATGGGAGTGAGGTGATATCTCATTGTACTTTTGATTTGCGTTTCCCTGATACGTAATGATGTTGAACATCTTTTCAGGTGCATGTTGGCCATCAGTATATCTTCTTTGGAGAAATCTCTGTTCATATCTTTTGCCCATTTTTTAATTAGGTTGTTAGATTTTTTTGTTGTTGTTGAGATATGTGAGTTCTTTGTATATTTTGGATATTAATCCCTTAGCTGATATATGGTTTGCAAATATCTTCTCCCAATTGTTAAGTTGTCTTTTTGTTTTGTTAATCATTTCCTTTGCTGTGCAGAAGGTTTTTAGTTTGATAGTCCCATTTGCTTATTTTTTCTATTGTTTCCCTTGACCAGTCAGACATAGTATTTGAAAAAAAATGCTCCTAAGACCAATGTTAAAGACTGTGTGGCTTATGTTTTCTTCTGGAAGTTTCATGGTTCCAGATCTCACATTCAAGTCTTTAGTCCATTTTGAGTTGACATTTGTGCATGGTGTAAGATAATGGTCTACTTTCATGCTTTTGCATGTCGCTGTCAGATTTTCCCAACACTATTTATTGAAGAGACTCTCCTTTCTCTATTGTATATTCTTGGCTCCCTTGTTCAAAATTAGTTGTCTGTATATGCATGGGTTTATTTCTGGGCTCTCAATTTGGTCCCATTATCTGTGTGTATGTATTTATGTCAGTACCATGCTGTTTTGGTTACTATAGCTTTGTAGTGTATTTTGAAATCAGGGAGTGTGATACCTCCAGGTTTGTTCCTTTTTCTGAGGATTCCTTTGGCTATTCAGGGTCTTTTGTTGTTCCATAAAAATTTTAGAATTCTTTGATCTCTTTCTGTGAAAAATGTTGTTGGAACTTTGATAGGGATTGCATTGAACCTATAGATTGCTGTAGGAAGTATGGACATTTTAACTATGTTAATTCTTGCAATCCAAGAGCATGGAATATCTTTCCATTTCTGTGTCTTCTTCATTTTCTTTCAACGTGTTTTATAGTTTTCAGTGTACAGATCTTTCACCTCTTTCGTTAAGTTTATTCCTAGGTATTTTATTCTTTTTGTTGCAATTGTAAATGGGATTGTATTCTTAATTTCTCTTCTGCTACTTCATTGTTAGTGTATAGAAATGCAACTGATTTTTGTATGTTGATTTTGTATCCTGCAACTTGACTGTATTCATTTATCACTTCTAAAAGTTTTTTACTGAATTCTTTTGGGTTTCCTATATATATAAATTTGTCATTTGCAAATAGTGACAGTTTCATTCTTCCTTTCCAATTTGGATCCCTTTTATTTCTTTTTATCGCCTGACTGCTCTAGCTAGGACTTCCAATACTATGTGTAAGTGGGCATCCTTGTCTGGTTCCTGTTTTTAGAGGGATTGCTTTGAGTTTTTCTCCATTGATAATGATATTTCCTGTGGTTTTGTCATATATGTCCTTTATTATTTTGAAGTATTTTCCTTCTATACCCATTTTATTTAGAATTTTTATCATAAATAGATACTGTGTCTTCTCAAATGCTTTCTCTGCATCTATGGAGATGTTCATATGATCTTTATTCTTCATTTTGTTAATGTGATATGTCACGTTGATTGATTTGCAGATGTTGAGCCATCTCTGCATCTCTGGAATAAATCCCACTTGATCATGTTGTGTGATCTTTTCAATGTATTGTTGCATTCGATTTGCAAGTATTTTGTTGAGGATTTTTGCACCTATGTTCATTACTGATATTGGCCCATAATTTTCTTTTTTTGTTTTGTCCCTGTCTAGTTTTGGTATCAGAATAATGTTGACTTCATAGAATGAGTTTCTAAACTTCCCCTTCTGTTCAATCTTTTGGAAGAGTTCGAGAAGGATAGGTATTAAGTCTTTGAAAATTTAGTAGAAATCACCAGGGAAGCTGTATGGTCCTGGACTTGTATTTTTGGAGAGGTTTTTGATTACTGTTTTGATCTCCCCACTGGTGATTGGTCTATTCAAATTCTCTATTTCTTCTTGATTCAGTTTTGGAAGGTGGTATGATTCTGACAATTTATCCATTCCTTCTAGATTATCCAATCTTTTGGTGAATAGTTTTTCATAGTATTCTCATAATCTTTTGTGTTTGTGAGGTGTCCATTGTAATTTCTCCTCTATCATTTCTGATTTTGTTTATTTCAGCCTTCTCTGTTTTTTTCTTGGTGACTCTAGCTAAAGGTTTTTTAATTTTGTTTCTCTTTTCAAAGAATCAGCTCTTGGCTTCATTGATTTTTCTATTTTTTTTTTTTTTTTTTAGTCTCTATTTCATTTACTTCTGCTCTGATTTTTATTATTTCCTTCCTTCTGTTGATTTGAGGCTTTGTTTGTTCTTCTTTTTCCAGTTCCTTTAGGTGCACTGTTAGAGCCTTTATTTGGGATTTTTCTTGTTTGTTGAGGTAGGCCTGAATTGCTATAAACTTCCCTCTTAGAACTACTTTTGCTGTATCCCATAGATTTTGGCATGTCATATTTTCATTTTTATTTGTCTCCAGGTATTTTTTGATTTCTCCTTTAATTTTTTCATTGACTCAATTGTTGTTCAATAACATTTTGTTTAATCTCCACATATTTGTGGCTTTTTTTGATTTTCTTCCTATAGTTGATTTCTTGTTTCATACCTTTGTGGTCAGAAAAGATGATTGGTATTAATTTGATCATCTTAAATTTGTTGAGACTTGTTTTGTGGCCTAATATGTAATCAATCCTGCAGAAGCTTCCATGAGCATTTGAAAAGAATGTCTATTCTGCAGTTTTTGGATGGAATGTTCTGTATATATCTACTAAGTCCATCTGGTCGAGTGTGTCATTAAAGGGCAGTGTTTCCTTATTGTTCTTCTGTTTGGATGACCTATCCATTGGTCTAAGTGGAGTGTTAAAGTCCCCTACTATTATTGTGTTACTGTCTGTTTCTCCTTTTATGTCTGTTAATAATTCTTAATATATTTAGGTGCTCCTATGTTGGGTGCATAGATATTTACAAGTATTATATCCTCTTGTTGGATTCTTCCCTTTATCATTATGTAGTGGCCTTCTTTGTCGCTTGTTACAGTTTTTGTTTTAAAGTCCATTTTGTCTGATATAAGTGTTGCTACCCCCGCATTCTTTTCTTTGCCATTTGCATGGAGTATCATTTTCCATCCCTTCACTTTCAGTTTGTGAGTGGCTTTAGGTTTGAAATGTGTCACTTGTATGTGACACATAGGGGTCTTATTTTTTGATCCAATTTGCCACCCTATGCTTTTTGATTGGATCATTCAGTTCATTGACATTTAAAGTAGCTATTGATAAATATGTATTTATTGACATTTTGTTACTTTTTTTCTGGACGTTTTAGTAGTTCTCTGTTGCTTTCTTCTTCTCTTGCTCTCTTCCCTTGTAATTTGATGACTCTCTAGTAATGTGTTTAACTTCCTTTCTTTTACTTATTTGTGTGTTTACTATAGGTTTCTGGTTTGTTATTACCATGAAGTTCAAATATAATATTCTACATATATAGCAATCTATATTGAGTTCATAGTCTCTTTAGTTTGACTTCTTTCAGAAAGCTCTACTCTTTTACTCCCCTCCTCCCACATTTTAAGTTTTTTCAAATCTTATCTAATCTCTTATTTTGTGTAGATATATCCATTACCCTCTTATCATTGAAATACTTAATTTTAGTAGCTTTGTCTTTTGACCTTAATATTATCTTCATTGGTGGTTGATCTGCTACCTTTACTGTATTTTTGCCTTTACCAGTGATTTTATTGCCTGTTTTTAAAAGTTTTTTAAATAATTTTCTTGTTCCTATTTGTGGTTCTTCTCCTTCCCAGTTAAATAAGTCCCTTTAGCATTTCTTGTACAAGTTTCTTGGTGATAAACTCTTTTAATTTTTGCTTGTCTTGGAAACTCTTTTTTTCCTTCCATTCTGAATGATAACCTTGCCAGTAGAGTGTTCCTGGCTGTAGGTTTTTTCCTTTCAGAACTGTAAATTTATCATGCCACTCTCTTCTATGCTGTAGGGTTTCAGCTGACAAGTCAGCTGATAGCCTTACTGGTTTCCTTTGTATATCACTTGTTGCCTTTCTCTTGCTGCTTTTAGGATTCTCTCTTTATCTTTAATTTTGAACATTTTAATTATAATGTGTCTTGGTGTGGGCCTCTTTGGGTTTATCTTGTTTGGTGCCATCTGTGCTTCCTGTACTAGGATGTTTGATTCTTTCCTTAGGTTAGGGAAGCTTTCAGCTATTATTTCTTCAAATTGATCCTCTGCCCCTTTGTCTCTCTCTTCTCCTTCTGGGACACCTAGAATATGAATATTAGTACAATTGATATTGTTCCAGAGTTTCCTTAGACTCTTCTCGATTACTTTTTCTTCTATCTGTTCAGCTTGGGTGATTTCCTCTAGTTTTTCATCCAGCTCGTTTAAGCACTCTTAAATGCAGTCTTCCAGGGGACTTAAAGAACCTGAGTTTCTTAATTAACCTAAAAGCCTACATACTGGATTATGCAAGAGTCTGGTTTAACACATTCACTGTTTGATTCACAAATTACCTTAGCTGTATCAATCACATTAATTCTACAGATTAAAAGAGCAAACATGTTTTTCATGTTTTTATATTGGCTTAGATTACATGGATATTTTTGTTTAGTAATTTAAAAATCATTCCAAGTAATAATTTTCAGTGAATAATTTAGGAAGGACCTTAGTAGAGAGCCTCTTCCTTTTCTTTATTGAAGATAATAAGAACCAGAATCTCATGCATTCAAAATGAGATGTTTTATCCATATTTAGTCCTTTTTCCTTTGTTCTCATAATCTTTGGAATATAAAGGTTCTATAACTCCCTCTACATGATCTTAATGATAACTCCCAGTGCTTTGATAATTCACAGCTACCCACTTGACTTTGTAAGATCCTGGTCTTGAAGTCTTAGCATGACCAATAATTTCTATTAATTTTACAAAAGTCAAATCATATTTTATTCTTAATTTTTCTATTTATAAGAATGAAAAGTCTTCTCATCATCCTTCAAATAAGGCTTACAGGTGCTCATATTCTCATGCTTCTTGTTCCTAACCCTAACCTCTATTTACTTCATACATATGAAACCTGGAAAATTCTAACATTTTTAAAAACCCATCCAGGTCATAGTTATCTGTTTTCCGGATTTAGGGATTATGTTATATTCCATTCCCTGGAATTTTTAGCCATTCCTCCCAACCCCCCGAGCTTTCTATAAGTAAGCAGCACAAGAACAAAAGATTTTTCTCTTGTATAATTGGCACAATGCCTTGAATATTGTAATTGGTCAATAATCTTATAGAAATATGTACCAACAAAACCTAGGCTGGCATGGTAACTTAGACCACAAAATTTGACTAAGTCTTCCTGTAAATCAAACAGAAATGGAGAAGAGTCCATTATAATGCTTTCATTATCTAATAAAAGGAAGTAAATAAATTCATAGGGAGAGGGTAAAAAACTTTTTCTGGCTCTAAATGTAAAGAGAAATTCATTGCATAAATGTTTTTTGAGGAACCTAATGGGCATGCCTTTAATAGTAGTGTCATAATGTATTAGACTGATTTTTCATCTAGTTGTTTCTTATGTCTATCCACAAGAAAAACAATAAGCATAATGCAAAATCAAATTTTTATGAGAGAATCTCAGTGGAATTAAAATTATATTACAGCATAGGTTTGAAGAGTTCTTCTGAGAAAGAACCATTGAATATTTTCCTATTTCCAAAAGGGTAAAACTGTAGACGGACAAGATGGAAATGCTAGAAAGACAGGTTGGAGGTAGATGATGAAGAAGTAAAGGTATTTTGATGTAACTATGGGGAAAAACATTTTAGGATTATAATGTGGGAGGCACATGATTAGACTTGTATTTTAGAATTACAATTCAGATTGTTTCTACCACCACCTCAAGTTTTTTATATTTATCCTATTGAAATAACCATACAGGTATGTTTCCAAAGCCATCTATAGAAGCAATGCTTGATTGAAAAACAAGTAATTTGTAACCCTCAATTAGTGATGGGTTATATAGTATACTATAAATCAATATTAAGAAATACTCTACAGCACTGCAAAAATGAAGTAGTTTTATGTTTTCAGGTAGAAAAATATCTACAAAATATACCAATAAAAGAAAAAGGTGCAGTCTCAGGGTTTTACCCCAGGATATAGATTCCTGGAAACAGGGTCTTTCCCACATTGACAAGAAAGTGTTGGGATAACTTCAAACTCACAACTTTTTCCCAACTTTTTGGAGACCTGAGTTTACAGAATAACAAAGTGGCATCTCAAGAGACATGATGCTTTCAGAGAGTGAGAACACATCTAAGAGTTGATCTAGAAAATCGGGTGCACTGGTGAAGACTGAATGTGGGCTGGCAGAGTAATGTAAAGCCCTGGGTATTGCAGAAATTGGAGGAACCCATATCCTATTGAAGCCTCTTCTTCCATGATCCCTCTAGAGACACAGAACAGCTTGGAAAGAGCCCAAAATTGCTCACTATGGTGCAGGCTTGGGGAGAAGAGCAGTAGCCATTGGCGACGGACAAGAAACTGTACTTGGAAGTTTCTCTTCTGTCTTCGTTACAGAACAGAAGCCATGTTGTGTGAGGAGAGGGTAACCAGTGCTATTGACTTTAGGGCACTGGTGAAAACTCATTGCAGATAGGTGAAGGGAACAGGGAAAACAAAAAAGAAAATCAAACATACACAGTAAAAAAGCAACTTACTTCAGGGTGAGTAGCATGATTATATACTGAGCCCACAACCAGTGAGACTAAGTGATAGAACCATTCTGGAAAATAGTTCAGCAGGGTTTTTTGGGAAGATTTTAAATGACAAATTCAACTTCATTACTACATCTATGGCTATTCTGGTTATCCATTTCATCTTGAGTGCATTATGGTTTTTTTGTGTTTTTTAAGAATTAGTTGATTTATCTTAGTAGATGTTTAATGTCTGCAGAGTCTGTAGCAATATCTTATATTTCATTCCTCATATTGTTAATTTGTATTTCCCCTTTTATTTTTGCAGTTGCTGGAGGTTCATCTGAAACCAGTAAACAGTAGCCATTTATGGTTAGGTAGTTAGTAACTAAAGTATTTTTTTGTTTTGTTTTTGCAATTACTGATTACAGCTTGCGGTTATTCCCCAGCCCATTGTTAACTGTGTTGCTTAGGCAATATGCTCCCTGACTCCCACTAGGCTCCTATAGATAACATCTCCCTGGAGCCAGGGTGACCATAGTAATGGATGTTTGAGCTGTTATTCAGGAATTAGGACCCCCTTGTCTGGTTGAGGCCAATTGAGACTACCAAGACAAAAACTGGGTCTGTGCAGATGCCTGATAAGTGACCTTTGTGACATCAAGAGGCTAAAAACACTACCCTCAGATCATGCTAACACCACTGTTGTGAACATGCATCCTATGAAAGAGGCATGAAGTCTGACTACGCTTGTGCAGATCGTCATTACCTCACCTCTCCTCACATCTAGTCGTCTATCTCCACACTTCAGACCACCTGTCCCCCTATCACATAAATATCCCTGAGTTCTTATTTTCAGGGAGGGGGATTTGAGACTCATCCTCCCACTTCCTCGCTTGGCTGCGATGTGATTAAAACCCTCTCTCTGCCGCAATCTTGTCAGCTCAGTGTTTGGCTTTCTGGGCAGTGGGCAAAAATGAACCTGGTTTGGTAACACATCCATTTTATTGATTTTTTTCAAAGTAAAACTTTAAGTGCCCTTGATTTTCTCTAGTGTTTTCCTGTTTTCAATTTCTTTTATTTGTGCTCCTATCATCATTATTTCCTTCATTCTAGATAATTGGATTTGCTTTGTTCTTCTTTACTAGTTTTGTATAGGGGCACATTAGATTATTGAGTGAGACCTTTCTTCTTTTCTAATATAAGCATTTAATGATACAAATTTTCCTTTAAGTATCATTTTAGCTGCATCCCATAAATCTTGTTATGTTAAAATCCTATTTTTTGTTCAGTTCAAAATATTTTCAAATTATGCACAGTGACCTAAGAATTATTTAGAAGTATGTTGCTTTACTTCAAAATGCTTGGGTATTTTCCTGTAATCTTTGTGTTAATTCCATTATGGTCAGAGAATATTTTTGTATAATTTCAATTTTTCAAAATTTATAAGTTTGGATCATGATTCAGAACACGGTCTATCTTAGTGAATATTCCATATGCAGTTTTAAAAAGTGCACTTTCTTATTGTTTTGTATTGTGTTTTTAATATTGTATTTTGCATTGTTTTAAAAATAGGTTATGAGATTCTGGTTTTGTTTAAATCCTGTGGAAGACAATGGTCTTTTCGGTTTAGCAGACAACTGACCTGGTTACATTTTGGCTTCAATTTTCTATCAGACTTCAAGGGTTGTCATTTCAATATTCATCCCATTTTAAAATCTTTGCAGTCCTTATCTGATCTGTCCTGCATTTGCCTGTACAGTGGCCAGTTTGTAATCAAGGTAATGGTCTATTACCAGTTCAGTTTTCACAGTGTCCTGTATGCCGTGTAATATCAGACCCATTCATGCACTCCTCAGGGCTGAGCGCAGAGGTGTATTATATAAAACTTTCAAGCATTACCATCAGGAGGTTCTCCCTCTCCACTATCTCCAGTATTTTCTAGTTCCCTGGGGTTCTTATTTTTGTTCCTCCAGAAAGAAGTAAGGAACATTATTCACCCTTCTATTCCACATACCTGCATTCAGGGCTAAGATTCAAGAAGTTAGAAAGGGAGGAAAGAAAACAACCGGGATTGGCCCCACAATTTAAGGACCATAACTTGTTCAATCAGACAGGAAAATGTCCCTCCCACAGAGTCGAAGTAACCAGCATGACCTCTACAGCTGCTGATCACTACCAAGAAATCCCTTTCCTGCTCCTGGAAACAGAATTAAAATAATTACCCTGGAGTTCTCTCTACCTCTGATGATGGCTGCTGCTGGAAGAAAAAAACTTGTTAACTCAATTCTTACTCAGTGATGCTTTGAATTCTGTTCTTTCTCAATTGGCCTGCTCCTATTTACTTTTTAAGATGAAATGTTGCCCCTCGTGTCCTGCCCAGGTTTTTCCCTGCATTCAGTGGTAAGGGAAAAGGGCAGACTCTACCTACTCCATCTTACCCAGAATTCACCTAAGAAAAATAAAAAAGCTATGTTCAAATAAATATATATATACAGGATATGTATATATGTATATATTTAATCTGTCTTAGTCAGCTTGAGCTGCCGTAACAAAATACCATGGACTAGATGGCTTAAATGAGAGGAATTTATCTTCTCAAGTTTGGAGGCTAGGAAGTCCCAGGTCAAGGTTCTGGCAGGTTTCTCTTTCTGGTGAGATCTCTCTTCCTAGCTTACAGATGACTGCCTTCTTGCTGTATCCTTACGTGCTGGAGAGTCAGACAGAGACAGAGAGAGAGATCTCCTCCTCTTCTAACAAATCCACAGTCTCATTGAATTAGGGCCCTATCCTTATGATTTTGTGTAATCTTAATTACTATCTCCATATACTGTCACACTGGGGGTTAGGGCTTCAACATACAAATTTTGGGGAGGCATAATTTAGTGCATAGTCCACATATAAAACATATATAGAGATCTATATCTATATATCTCTGTATATAGATCTTCATGTATGTTTTATGTTATATAAATGTATACACACACACACACACACACCATTCTTAAGAGTAATTAATATTGACATTTTGTGGAGTTTTTTTCTTAGTCTCTTCACATTTAGCATTTTTAGCAATTACTTTCTTGGCAGTTATTTTGTAATGATTTTCCCACAGCATTGGACTAATATTTTTTCATATGCTCCCCATGGCATTCCTTTTTAAAAATCACAAAAGTTTTCATAAATAACTGAGGTATGCCAGGATTGTAATTATCAGTTCTACCTAGACAGGGGATAGAAATTTAGAAAAATCAGATGCAAAATCTCTAGCTTTCTGCTCGCAGCTATGACTAGTGAAGTCCAACAAGTAAATAGCTTAGAAGTCACCCATCTCAGCCTTACAAGAAAAAAACTGAAAAGAAATGACTTTTCTTAGACACTTCAAGAAACTGATATCAGGGGCAAATAGCTATTCTACACTCTGGAGAGACAGGGATGTCAAGAGAGATACAGGAAGCAAGATTTCTTTACCCAAAGCAGAATCACTGGAGCCATAAACTGTGGGAACATAGAGATGGTAATTTTGATGAAATGTTGAATGTGGAATAACCTCAGAACATCTCCAGGAGTTCCTCCAGGTTCCTGTGGGAAGAATCTGAGACACAGCCCTTCCTGTTCTCTCAACAGAAGGGAAAGAGTAATCTTTGTGAAATACACTCGGAGCCTCCTATAGGAAAAAGTCTTATTTTCTAGGGTCAAAGTCACTGCCAGAGCTTATCTCTTGTGGGGAAGGAAATTCATCTGTGTCCAGCTCCTTCCAGCCTTCCTGTCCTACCCAACACAAGAAAAATACACTCTCAGTAGGGATCAGGGCCTCAAGCAAATAGATTGGAGGCCCTGCATCCAGGCATGGGAATTGGGGGAACAAAACTGTAACAGTGGGGAAACATCTATGAATGTCAGGGACACTAGACACAGCCCCACACCTCACCAGCTCACCAGGGGGCTCTAGTAGAAGGGTCACAGGAGTTAAAGCTGCAGGAGCTGCATAACAAAGACTCTCCAGAAGAAAGAAAACAGGAGAAGACTTCAGTCGGAGGGGAGAAATACAAGGAGACTTGAGGAATTTGGAAGTTCTGGTGCCTATAGCTACCTAGTAAGTTTTTCATGTGTCTGATGAGTGGAATAGAAATAAAAAAAAATCCTCACAAGTAAGGATATCCTTATGTAGTTCTTATTACATTCAGAGCTACAATCTGAAGATGATTTCAACCCTATTCAGCCACTAATTTGTTTATATTACCCATTTCCTGCTCTCTAAACTTACGGTTCTTCAGTGGCATCTGAGACAGGGTGACTTTTAGTTGCGAGGGGCTTTCCAGCACATTGCAGACAGTTAGCCAACACGGCCAGCTGGACACGCAGCTCCAACCAGACCCACATGTTATTATGACAACAAAAATTGCCCCCTCTTTTTTTTTAATACTCCTTGGGAGGAAACTCTCTTTGGGTTGAGAAACACTAATAGGTAATCTGAGTGTTCTAACCAGTTCTAAAATTAAGAGATTATAATCAAGTAATTTTTGTACTCTGAACAAAATCAAACCCCTGTAATTTCATCACAAATAAGTTTTCTGGTTGACACTCTAATTATCTGAAAGATTGACACTCAATTATATTTCTCATTTTTATGTTTATGAAAATGTTGTTACTTATGTCACTCAGAGCCTGTTTTGTCTGAAAAATGAGCTATTTGGATTACTCAGTAGCTGTATTTCTGTCTGACTACCATGGGTTAGTCCACTTCTAACCATGTAGGCTATTTGGAAGAAAGATGTTACAATGTAGATTAGTGATAACTGATATTCCAAATAAAGTAGTGGGAAAGAATGAGGTTACTAAGGTTAATTCGTACAAATTTGCACTTAATAAACCACCAAAGAGCAAATTATATTATCATAATAAGTGTAATATAATTGCCTTATCTCTATTAGTAATCACTCATATTAACTCTCTAAATTAGACATCCAGTCGTGAGCTGCCTACTTTATTTTAAGCACAAATCCTTAATAATTTTGTATTTTTTCTCTTAAGAAAATGCTACATTGTAGTGATATATCAGGAGCTATGTATGTATGTATATATACAGTATTATAATAGTATCTACTTTCTGAACTCTTGTTTATCATGTGGAATCTTTTATAGCTATGCTCATGATAATACTGGTGAGGCTAGCAATGAGGATTCTCTGAATGTCTACTAGAGCTTTTATCTGGGTTCAAATGGTATATGACCCTTACTAAGCATACATCAGGACCACGTACATGATGTGCCCCTTACTAAGCCTACAGTCCAGTAATGGAGACAGACAAACATACAGTTAAAACATGTGAACATCACTGTGTTGTCAGGTTTTCAGGGTGCTATGGGATCATACAGGAGGAGAGCACAAACACAAAAGAAAGTAAAAAAAACATACAGAAGGAACATAAAAGAGATTGGAAGCAGTTTCCTGTGGCTACAAGCACCATAGTGTGAAAGGCAAGTGGCAAGGCGGTGGAAGACCAGGCTAGAGAGATAGTAAATTCCCACACACGAAGTGTCCCTCAGTCTCCAGAGAGAAGTTCTGCCTTCACACTTTGAGAAAAGTAGGAAGTCTTTGAAGGACTTTAATTAGAGAAGGGAGACGACCCTTTAGATTTAGATTTCTAAGACTTCCGAAAGACCACTCTGGTTATAGTGTAGAAAACAGAGTATAAGAAGAAAAATCCACTACATTTTTCTTGCCTCATTAGATTATTATACTGTTACAACCTCATAGCTGTATTTAATCTAATAATGTTATATACTATTAAAATCATAAAATTGTATACAATAGAGTGTTTTAAATGTGATGTTTCCCTAAGAGGCTTTTCTATCTCTGTTTTCCCATTCCTTTCATAAAAGCAATTATCTTCATTGTGTTTTATAGTGTATTTGTTGGGCTGAGAAAGTCTGATGAGGAAAGCTTTAATCATTTAACCTTGGAGGTCTTAGTTTTCTTATGACGGGGTTAAATCATTGCCCTCGTAGATCATTGCAAAATTCAAGTCGGGCTGAGGACCGTGAATCCTTGGCCACAATAATTAGAGCAGGGAAGGAAAGCTTACTCAGCGTGGGTGAATTGGGCTCTCTCTCACATGGCATTTAACTCCTAATCCTGACGACTGTGGTGGATAGCTGAGTCATATAAATGGTGGAGGGAATGAATGTTCTCGAAGGTCTTAGATTAAAGTTCTTGGAGAAGTATATGATTACTATCTTCTTGGGACTGATTTGTCAGTCCTTCCTTAGACTTGATATGATACCAAGTATCCTTAAAATAAATACATTTACCTTGAGCTATTTTGATTTGTTTTATGATTGTTAGAAATAAGATTATATAACTTCTATATTATCAAGGTGATTATTTGACAAACTAAAGAATTTAAAGTCTGCTAGTATTAAAATATCTAGTGCATTGGCATCTCTTTATCTGAGAAGAAATATTCATGTTTGTGTCCAGCCAACTTTTTTAACATATACCTGTTAGTTTTTAATATCTGTTTGGATAATTCCACCTATGTAAAACAGAAAATCCTACTTCACCAAATTTGAAAACTCAGGAAAAAAATTGTCATGTTACTAGAAAGTCTGAGATAGTACGATAGATAATTTAGCAGGTCAATAACATCATTAAGAATAAGAATCCACATCTCTGTTTCTATGCTCTCCATCTTCAACATGCCAACTCTATTCATGCATCGTTCCATCACTGTTGCAATAGCTGCGGTCATCTCATCTTCCCACAACAATATCACATTTCTGGAAAACATGATATCATTTAGAAATACTTGTATTTAAAGGCATAACTTAGAACTTAAGATAAAATGAGGATCTTTGATAGAGATGCATCTGTGGAATCCTTCAATATAGCACTCCCATTTAAAGATTTGAAACAGTTTCCCCCCAATTTTTACTTAATTAAATTAATGACTCTCTGGCCGATAAATTATTGTATATGTAGACAAAAAGTATGAAAGGGGATCAGCCAGAGATTAGTTCAAGGAATGGAAAAGGTGAACTGTGCATTGAAAGATTTGTCTTCCAAAGTGCTGTAACACGGTTGGTGACTGTGTGTCACGGGGTTGAGGGAGGTAGGGAGTTGAAGAAGGCAACAGATATATTTAATCACCTTGATGATTCCAATTTGCACTTGGTACAATGTTGTTTTATTCTCTATGTGAGTTCACTTCTAGGTGTGTGAGATGTCAAATTCCCGTGGAAACGCTCTCAGGTCCCTGGAGGGATGTTTCATTCAGAATTCAGATTCTACGGGGACTGCACCTGAAGACTGGTTCCTGTTTGTAGGAAATTTACAAGAAAATTGGGGAGACAGAATTAATCCAAAGATGATAAAATTTATTGGTAAATGTTAAGCATAAAGTGCTACAGAATAATTGTATTCAAAATGTACTGCACCACAGACTTTTAAAATCTCAAAGGTCACTGGAGATGAAGCCTACTGCCAGTCACTTCATTCGGGCACAAATGTTTCAACCAAAGCAGTATTATTTTTTCACTATTTTACGCATTAAATTTCCCCCAAGATTGTGTTTGAAAAAGAAGAGAAAGTCACAAACATTTTGCAAACAAAGAATTAGAAAGTCATGGATGAAGTGGTATTTGAAGCAAGATCTAGAAACTTTGCTGATATAAATGTGATATTTTATTTTTCTATCTCTTGCCTCATGAGACTAAGACAATATAAGATTGTATTTATATAGACAATACACCAAAAAATGTATGTCTCTTTTGATATGAACATCAAAAATGAAAACAAACATCTTTGCTTTCATATTAATGACAACAATACCTTCATCATTATAGCAAATATCTTTGATGTTATGTTCTTTGGGTTTTTGGAAATTGAGTTACACATATGCAGCTTCTCTCTCTTTTTTTATATTTAAAATTCTCTTTTGTCATTTCTCTTTTATACCAGTTGAATCCTCTATATACACATAAGAGAAAATAAATCTTAAGTCAAGATTTTTTATTTTTTAGCCATCTTCTCTATTTGACCACAAGGAGAGTAATGAAATCAATTTTGAGAGGAATTTCAAAGCTAAAGCAGCCAATATAATATGCTCTCTGAGATCAATAGAAGCTATCCTTCATTCGTTCTCATTTTCTATTTTACTTTATACCTCTTGGTTGTTGCTGAGCAGAATCCTAAGTGTCAATTTGGAAATCTGCTTTTCATCTTGAGCATTCTGATATAAGAGCAGCTAACTTTGGAGAAAGAAATGCTTACTCCACTGAATGCAGATGGTCAGTTCACTGCTCTTAACAGTGGGAACAGTTTTTCTGAAATATTGTTTTAAAATAGACTTTTATTTAACTGATTTTTTTTGAAAAATTAAGATCATATTTTTAGAGCATTTTCAGGTTCACAGCAAAATTGAGGGGAAGGTACAGAGATTTTTCATACATTCCCTGCTCCACACACGCATAGCCTCTCCCATTATCAGCACACCCCACCAGAGTGGTACATTTGCTACAATTCATAAACCTACACTGACATACCATTATCACCCACAGTTCATAGTTTATATTAGGGTTTCCTCTTGGTGTTGTACATTTTATGCATTTGGACAAAGGTATAATGACATGTATCCATTATTATAGTATAATACAGAAAATTTTCACTGCCCTAAAATCCTCTGTGTTCCTCTTATTCGTTCGCATCCCCTTCCTCCAAACCCTGGCAGCCACTAGTGTTTTTACTATCTCTATAGTTTGGCCTTCTCGGGAATGTCATATAGTTGGAATCACACAGTATTGTAGCCTTTTCAGATTGGCTTTTTTCACTTTGTGCATTCCAGGTTCCTCCATGCCTATTCATGGCCTGATATTTCATTTCTTCTTAGCGCTGAATAGTATCCATTGTCTAGATGTACCACGGTTTATATACCTATTCACCTACTGAAGGACATCTTGGCTGCTTCCAAATTTTGGCAATTATGACCAAAGTTAATATAAACATCCATGTGCATATTTTTGTGTAGACATAATTTTCAACTCCATTGGATAACTACCAAGGAGAGCCATTGCTTGAGCTACATGGTGAGAATATGCTTAGTTTTGTAGGAAACTGCTAAACTGTCTTCCAAAGTGGTTGTACATTTTGCATTCCTACAGCAATGCCTGAGATTTCCTCTTGTTCCACTACCTTGCAAGCATTTGGTGCTGTCAGTGTTCCAGATTTGGGCCATTCTAATAGGTGTGTAGTCGTGTCTCATTGTTGTTTTTAATTGCATTTCCCTGATGACTTGAAGTGGAACATCTTTTCCTATGCTTATTTGCCATCTGTGTATCTTCTTTTCTGAAGTGTCTGTTAAGATATTTGGCTCTTTTTTAATTCAAGTTGTTTATTTTCTTATTGTTGACTTTTAAGAGATCTTTGTATAGTTTGGATAAGGATCTCTCATCAGATATGTCTTTTACAAATATTTTCTCCCAGTCTGTGGCTTGTTTTCTCATTATCTTGACATTGTCTTTTGCAGAGTGTATGTTTTTACTTTTAATGAAGTTTAGCTTGTCAATTATCTCTTTCAAGGATTGCGCCTTTGGTGTTGTATCTAAAAAGTCTTCGCTACACCCAAGGTCATCTAGGCTTTCTCCTAGATATGTATAGAGACACACTCTAAAAGAAACATACAGGTGTTTCCGTTCATTTTCATATATATAGTACTAATAAACTTTACATTCTACAAAATTGTACACTTTGCACATTAAAAACAATAGGATTTGTGAGAAAAAAATAGATTTTGGTTCCCCACTCAAAAGATACGTAACTTTGTAACCAGAGGACTACAAAAAAACATAAACAATCATAATAAAAATATTATACCATTTAATCTCCACAGCCTGTGTACCTAGCATTCAAGTTCTCATTTTTTTACAGCCTTAAGCCTTGGGCTGTGCTTTTTTATTTGAGTTGATCCTGGAAGCGGTCACTTCTAATAAAGACATTTTCAGAAGGGGGATTTACTAGGAGGGGTATTGGCAACTTTATCACCTGCAATCATCGCTTCAAGAAACAGCTTAATATAATGGAATCACTGTGCTTCCTGAAGATGCTCTAAAAGTAACAAGTTTCAATAAAGGACAATACTTCTCAGTATTTTAAAATAGTGTTGATTTGGGAATAACTTAAAATTACAAAATTTACAGAGACTTCACAGGGAGTTCCTGTATACCCCTCACTCAGTTTTCCACAGTGTTAAGATCTTATTTCACAGCAGTACATTTTTCAAATTAAGAAACCAACATTGGTATGGTACTATCAACAAAACTATAGTCTTTCCTCTGATTTTACCAGTTTGTCCACTGATCTTCTTTTTTATGTTCCAGGATCCAATTCAGGGCACCGCATTGCAGTTAGTTATCATGTTTATTAGTCTCCTCTGGTCTGTGATAGTTTCTCAATATTTCCACTTTTTTTTTTTTTTGAGGAAGATTAGCCCTGAGCTAACACCTGCCACCAATCCTCTTTTTGCTGAGGAAGATTGGCTTTGAGCTAATGTCTGAGCCCATCTTCCTCTGTTTTATAAGTGGGATGCCTGCCACAGCATGGCTTGATAAGTGGTGCGTAGGTCCACAACCGGAGTGGTGAACCCCAGTGCTGCTGAAGCAGAGCGTGCAAACTTACCCTCTATGCTACTGCTCTGGCCTCAGTATTTCATTGTTTCTAATAACCTTGACACTCTTTAGGAAGAATAGGCAGATAGTTTTGTGATGTCTTCAATTTGAGTTTGCCTGATGTTTCCCTTGTAACTAGACCAGGGTTAGGGTTTTTTTTTTTTTTCGGCAGAAAGACCACAGAGGTGAATTTCCATTTTCATCATGTAATTTTAAGGATACATGCTATCAACATGACTTATCCTTGATCACTTGGCTGAAGTAGAGTTTGTGAAGTTTCTCCATTATAAAGTTACTGTTTCTTTCCCCATGTCCATATTGTACTCTTAGGACGGAAGTCAGTAGCCCATACCTAAGTGATGGGGAGTTATGGTCCACTTTCTCGAGGGTAGTATATAAACACAACATTTGGAAATGTTCTGCACAGGGGACTTGTCCATTCTCCTCCATTTACTTCTTTATTTACTTATTCAATCATTCATTTCTATCAGGATGGACGTACGGATATTTATTTTATACTTTTGGTTATGGTCCAATACTACTTTGTTTATTTTCTTACTCGAATTGTTCCAGTTGAGGTCATTGGGAGCCCTTTCAGTTGGCTCTGGTTCCCTTTGACATGCCCTCTCCCTTTTGGTTTTTTGAACTCTGCTTTGTGGCACTAGAAGATGACCCAGACTCTTATTGTATTTCCCTTATCCTACCCGTTTCTCCAAGAACTCCTAATTCTTTTCATAGGAGAATTGTATTGGAAATGAAGATATCTGAGGTCTAGGTATGCTCTTTGCTACTGGGCCGTCACTGATTCCAGGCCTACTAGGAAAACATATCTAGGAAATACATTATATATACTATTCTTGTATATATACGTTTCCTTCATTATTTCTGTATATATCCATCTATGCGTGTGTGTGTGTATGTATATACTGATGTCTCCAACTCTAATCTCATACCAGAGCTTTCATTCTAGCTTCCCCTTCTTGCTTATCTATACCTTCCCTCTCTGATAGAGACAAATCTAGCTCTCACCTACCAGCGTCCATTTACTTGTTACATTTCATTCTCAGTATACCTCTAAAGCAGGTTCAGAATTGCTAATGCAAATCCTGTGAGAAATTTATCAGACTACAGTGTTACATAGAGTCTCTTTTGCCTTTACCCTTACAATTTCCCATCAAAATACCATTTTTAGAAGTTACTTAGGTCAGATCCTTTTTATTCCTTACTGGTTTTCAGCTTTTTTACGTGAAGATCCTCATATATCATGAAAGCATGTTCTTTAATTGGGAGAAAGGCTGCCTTTGATTACTTCAAACAAAAACTCATTGTGAAAAAAATAGTCTATTAACCAAGAGGGCTTCAATATCACTTCTCTGTTTTCCAGGTGAGAATGAACTAATTTTCATCAAAGCACATCATTTAAACCAGAACAGATGGTGCTATGTGGTTTAGGTACTGACTGGTTTCTACACTCCAGGGAATTGGTGAAAGTCAAAACCGAGTATGGCTAAGGTACAGGAGTATGTCCTGATTCAGTATGCGTGTTATTTCTCCTGCAGCATGGGATTATTAATCAGACATTTCCAAACTGCATTGGAAGGGTTAAGACCATATACTAGGGGCTTTATTCTATTACATGCAATGTTATTTTCTTTAAAAAATCCTCAGTTGTCATTTGACATCGTGTCAATTGATATGTGACATCAAGTGTCACAATTGATTGATGATTACATATACATGATATAATTCTAGCTATCTCTTTTCCTAGTGTTGTAATTACCTTATTCCACAAATATTAGTAAATTATTAATGAAGTGCAGTGTTAGGTGACATTAGTTTTCTGTTACTGTGTAGTAAATTATTATAAACTTAGCAGCTTAAAAGAACACCTGTGTACTGTCTTACAACTTCTGTGAGGCAAGTCCTCTTCTCAGGGTCTCAAAAGGCTACAACAGAGGTATCGCCTGGGATGCATTCTCATCTGGAGACTCATTAAGGGAAGAATCCACATCCAAGCTCAGATACGGAGTTGGTTGAATGTATCTCCTTGTAGCTGTATGATTAAGGGCCCCTACTTTTTAATGGCTGTTGAATCGGAGGTCATTCTCAAATCCTAGAGGTAACCCCACACTGCCCTACATCATGGCCTCTCCATTGGTAGTTTCCTTCTTCTAGACCAGCAAGAGGGTCTCTTCCTCCATGCTGCTATGAAAGAGCAGTCTATAACATAGCATAATCATGTGCTTGACATACACATCTTTGCCATATTCTGTTGATGAGGTAAGTCTTATACTTTGCTTCTAATCAAGGGCATTCAGGCAAAGGAATTATACAAGAATGTAACTCACTGGGGGCAGAGGAGTCACCTTAGCGTGTCTCCGACACGAATGAGTTGCAGATATTAGGGTAAATATGAAATCTACACTCCCCCTACTTATAAGTTTTCCTATCAAGTGTGGTAGCAGATAACATCAAAGTAAACTAAACTTAAAAATAATTAAAAATATCAAGCTGTCACAAAGCAGAAATAAACAAGCTTCTAAGAAAGAGAATGATGGAGGGAAAATTTATTTCACATGGACTAGTGTGAAATGGCCTTTTAGAGGCCAGATGCCCTTCTAAGGGCTAAAACCTAAAGGATGAGAACTAGTCATGAGGAAAACAAGGAAGGGAGGAGGGGCATAGAGGTTCAGACGGAAGAAATAATATGATCTTGGAAGAAGGAAAAAAAAGTGACTTGCTTGAGAAGCTGAAATAAGGCATGTCTGACGTGAGTATAATGAAAGAAGGGATAGCTATGTAGAGACCATTCATAGATCTTTAGGTCAAGGAATGAGCTTACATTTTATAAGAACAATGGATGTTAGTGTGGGGGAAAAGTGTCATGAGCTGATCTACAATTGAATAATCTTACTCTGTTAAATAAGAAACTGTTGGAAGAATGGATGGGAGATGACCAATTAGAAGGTTATTGCATTATCTCAGGCAAAAGATTGTTGAGGCTTTGTCAAGAGTGGTGACAGAGAACACAAGTGAGGTGTATGGAGTCAAAATATATTCTCAAGGTAGAATATACAAGTTTGGTCTCAATTTTAGACTGTAATGCTGCTAAATTAAAATATTGAATGCACGTGTCTGGACCTCAGAAGAGCTATCTATATAATATTTAAAGCCATAAGAAAAACTAATATCTCTTAGGGAAATTTTTATGTCAAGAAGTGGGCCTAGCATCCTAATACTCAATGCTAGATGGATTAAGAGTATATACCAAAGAAATAGGAATAATGCTGGTTAGTGAAGGAAGGAAAAAACCAACTGTGGCTGCTGCAGCCAGAAGCTGCATAACATGAGGACAGACTGCGAAAAATATGGATGCCATTAGTAACACTGACAAGAGCAGAGTGGATGTAGAAGGCTGATGTCAATGTAATAAATACAAGCAGAAGGCAGATTAAAATTGGAAAGTGAATTGGATGTGAAAAATTGAAGACTGCATATGATGTCTGACTATGGAGAAAAGCAAAGAAGAGAAGTGAAGTTGAAGAGAAATGTTGAACATGTAAAAGATGTTCTCGTGAAAAAAAATATGTAAAATGCTTAACAGTTTGGCTGATCCATATTAGTGGCTTACCAAATTGAGATCCTTTCTTGTCTTTAATGCATACTTGTATAAAGTGCTTATAACCAGGACACTAGACGTTTTTTCTCTTCGTGGGGGAAGATTTTAGTGGAAAAAAAGTCTAGATTGAATGCTACTTGAAACAAACCTGTTCTACCCAGAAATAATTCACTCGACATTTGCTCCTGATGTCACCCTAGTAGACGGCCTCATGGCCACATGTGTTGCGGCTTAACAATTTCAAAACTACACAAGTTATTAAGAGAACTGGTTAAGAGATGGTACCAAAAAGGCATCTTCCAATTAGAACTTCCTTGCTCTCCCCTCTCTCACCTATTTTACATATGCTGTCTTTATTCACACATGCCATTTGGGGAGACATTCTTCTAATCCCAAGAGTTCTACCTCCGATTCTGCCTTGTGCTAGCTCTAATCCTGGGAAAATTCATTAAACTTTCTGGACTTCAGTGTACTTATATGAAAGATGTAGAGTGTGATCTGAACATTTTTTTAAGTTCTTTTCAATTTTTCAAATGCTGTGATTTTACTTTTTGAAGTGCTTCCTTATAGAAGAAATACTTTTAAAGCAAGAAAATAGAAAGAGCATAAATCAATTTTTATTGCACTTTGTTCACAACTTCTATGACATTATATGTAAGAAACAAAATATTTACTTTGAGTAAAAAATAAACTAAGTTATGATGCCATAAAGAAACTAAGTTTGATTATATTTCATATTGGAAATTGTGGCTTAGCACTATTTTAGCACGGGACAGAATGGACTTTTTCTTAGCCTACTACTCATTTGAAATCTGCCTATTTTCACCTCTGGATTTAACAAAGACATTATTTGAACTTGACAGAACATGCACACAGATTTACAAGTAAGGCAAATTGCATAGATTTGATCAGAACTTTCTTTCTCTTCCAGTGAAATCAGTATTTATCTCCTTACTATGATTTTAATTTTTATTAGTATCTCTTACTCTAATTGGTAAATTATTGTAAGGAAGAAATTAAATTCTATGAACGCAGTAAGTATCCAATTATTTTCACAGATAAACATAAAATGAATAGGTTAATGGATGGACGAACATATATTTACACTGAAAGAAGCATCTGAGGCTGTCGAGTTCATAACGCATCTGACTCATTTACTGAGTAGGTTTCTTACAAATTGATGACTCGTACATATTCAATGAAAAGAATTTACTGCTAAAATCAATTCTTATACAATGATGTGTTTGAATTACACAAATCATGATATTAGCTAGAATAATTACAAGGATTTAACCACTCTTCAATAAAAGATGATGTTGACAATACTTAATATAAATTTCTAAGATGATGCACAGTATTTTACAAAATGAAAACGTGGTTTTATATAAAAATACTTTCTCTGTATCAGACTCTAGCTTAAGCCTGAAATTCCATTAGTTTTTAAAAATTTATAATAAATAAGAGACAACTAGATATTCCCCATGTATGTGTTTGCTAAAATGAAACTAAATAAAAAATGTTGGCTCCACTTTCCCTTCTTAACTTTATTCTGATCACACACCTTCTCAGTGTATACAGCAGCATCGTGGAACTGCTGTTCATTATCCAAACACATTGCGTACTGTCAGTCTCTGGTCCATGCTCACCCCCTCTCACTGCCTGGACTGCCGGTTATCACCAAACCCATCCTCTCACGCATGAAATCCATCATATGAAATCCAGATCAGCTCTTGTCTCTCAGAGGAGAACTTGCTGATCCCTTTCACAGAATGAATCACTCCTTTCCCTGTTCTTCTGTAGCACATCTATTTCTATACAGCACTAATTATAAAAAGGCAGTGACTGAGAAGATGACATGCATCTGTTTCACAGATTCTCCTGTATTCATTATTGATTTCTCATGGCTTAACACTTACATATACCATGGCCTTGTTGAGTTAATGAATTGATTTATGATTATACGGAAGAATTAAAGCATAGTTAGTGGTCTGAACATAGATAAATATCATGACAGTAGAGCTAAGTTAGTGGTTAAGGGCAGTGAGAACTTGCCCAAATTACGTAATCTCCATGATCTTCAATTTCCTCAAATGTAAAATGAGTACAATAACTGAATCTACTTCATCAATTTGTAGTGAGGAGGAAGTGAGAAAATCTGCATGTAATTCTGAGCAATGCTCCTTCTTCATAGCAATTTCTCGGTAAATATCTGCTATGAAGGCAATTAGTGTCATTATCAAGTTTATCAGTAGAAGGCTATTGTGATTAAGTACACAGATCCTGGAGCCACCTGTCTAGATGAAATCCCCACTCTGTCCCTTATTAGTAGCTAAATAACCTTGGGCAAGTCACTTAGTCTCAGACCTTCATCTCTAGAAAAGCATAATAGTGCCAACCTCATCAGGTTATTGTGGCAATTAATGCACACAAGATGCTGAGGTAATACCTGAAACGACAGACACTAAAGGATTAGCTCTTATGACTAAACCTAAAGTAAATTTAAAAAGCAGCGTTTATTATAATTCACTACCATACTCTACTTAAATAATTTTCACTGTTAGGTGAAGGTACATTTTCTAATTTGAACTGAACATTAACAATTGAAAGTATGCATTTATTTCATGGGTAACTCCATTATGCTAATTAGACTTTAAACTTTTAAAACATAATCACTATGCAGACAACCTATCAATATTTTATTAGAACCTGGATTAAAGAAAAACATGGAGTGAATGCTCATAAATAACAATCAGAAACATTTTCCCCAAAGTGATGCTTGTAGAGTAGAAGTTTACACGCCCACAAATTCTAGGATCGCAGCATTGATCATACGTTGAATTTTCTGCAGACAGTGAGTTAGACACACTTGTGATGAAGACAGCCAGCCCATATTTATTAACATCTCAGACAAGAAAAGGTGAACTGACAACTTCCTGTTTCCCAAGTACATCAAGTAGTAATAATACTCACAACCAAAGTCTTTAAAGAGAATCTATCAATTCCTTTAATTTGATCTCTCTCTTTCTAGAAGATTTGCATGCAGTCTTTGGAGGGGACACTCCCTGAGGCAGGTGAGTTTGTTACATTAAAAAAAGGCTTTAATATTGTTACAGCTAAAGCATAAGATTCAGTTATTCCTGATGGCTAAAAAGCAAACAAATAACAAACACAAGAAACAAAAAAGGGAGACAGAGAGATTGTTTCAGGTGTGGAGAGTTTAATAACTCACCTATTCCTCCCTGATTTTCTTCAGGGTTAGTGCTACGCTTGCATTTAGTGATAGATTCCCACATATAACATACCTGCTCTAAATTAGCACTGTCACTGTGGACTCTGGACGGCTTACTTCAATGAATTGTCATTCATTGATGTCAGTTATCATTCATTGAAGTCCCTGAGTAGTAAAGAGTAGCCTCAGAGTAAATGCGTTAAGGCTCAATATTAAACATTTAGCTAATATCTTTTATTAACATAATAATGCAAAGATTAGTTAGTCCTCCTGATAACTTTAGGAAATAGCCTCCACTTCAAATATGAGATATTTGTGAAATTATTAAGGTAACTGATAAATAGAATATTCATTTTGGGATTATAATTAGTGGTGTCTGACCCATAACTACTAATATTTCTTATGCAACAGGAACCAAATAGAATTAATTACTATGAAACAAATGAGCTATGATTTTTTTTCCAGATTGGGACTTAACCAATCAAAATTGAATTTTCATTTCTACTGCTCCTTTACTTTCCTTTTTTTAAAAAATTTATTTTAAAATTTATGCTTCACAGTGTGATAACTGGAGTCCTTAAGTCTCAATTAGAAGCAATGGCAGTGAGAAGTTAGGCCTATCGCTGGCAAGCCCATTAAAGCTAGATATGATCAAAGCTGCAAGATCAACCCAGTATTTTAACTCTATAATCCAATTTTATATTCAATTTTGTTTGCCAATGTGAATGTGTGTGTCTTAATACTCACCTACAGCATTTCTGTATCTAGTGTGTCTATTCCTCAAACACAAAAAGTGAAGTCAAGAAGCATTAGTAACATTTGAGGTGACATAGAAAATACATTGCTTCTGACCTGGAGGAGTGTTCTTCTGGCTGAGTACCGAGGCATCTGAGGACATATGGTGTAATTCACCCCACGGGTCATTTTCCCTTGTCACTTACACAGCGTGTAACCACTGCTTCACATGAGGGAGGTGAAGTACGTGCAGCATGGGTAGGAAAGATAGGGTGAAGGAAAATCCCATTTCTGTTTTCAAATCTGACATGCATCTCCAACAGCTCAGCAGCTCTGTCAAAAATGACGTCAGCGTATACAGCTTTGGGAAAGGAAGGAGACCATGGAGAGAAATAAATCAACTGAAAAGAGTAGCTATAAACTGATCATTGCCCTCTCTTTTGCTACAATATCTGTTCCCTTATCTTTGAACACTCTCCAAATCCTGAGCTTTTGCATGTGCTGCACATGTAGAAACTCATTTCATAATAACCAACTGATACAAAAAAATTGTAGCCAATAATACAATTGTTCCATGAATGACTCTTTTTATAAGTTTTTACTTTGAAACAACTACAAACTCACAGAAAAATGCAAAAATCGTACAAGGAGTACTATGTGCTTGTCACCCATTTTCCGCCTAATAGTAACATGTTACATGACTATGGTACGTTACCAAAACTGGGAAACTGATGAGTGACCTTTTAAAGACATTATAATTATAAAGATAATGAAGAGATTCAAATTTGAGGCTCTTTTTAATATTATAGTGAAGTAGTTAGACACTTCACCTATTTTTGTTTTCATGTTTCAGCATTCTCCTACCCATTTCAAAGAAGTAAGGAATAATGCACTATTTCACTGAAGAGAATAGACGCATTCAGGACTACAAAGTAAGTCTCTTTGTTTAGTAACAATAATTTGTTTTGCATTTGTTGAACATGTAGATGGTTTAAATTTCCATATGATAAATGTGAATGAATAAACTTACTATCTATTAACATTTTTCGCATTTATACAATTACTATTTTCATGAAACTGAAACTGCTTATCAATGCTGCAAGCATCTAATACATTTTTATGTTACTCCTGATAAACTGAAAAAATATTGAGGATTTCCACTGTTAAAGTAATTAAACAAGAAGGCCGTTACACTGAGGTGGCTCTGATGTAGTGGCAGCCTAGTGAGCAAACCAAAATCTAAGCCTATAAATGCCTGAAGGTTATGAAATCAAAATGCTAAGAACAACCAATCACAAACAGCCAACTAGGCTTTAAGCTATACCCAATCAAATAACCTCATTTCTTTGCTTCTGCATCTTCTCTATGTATCTTTCCCTTGGCTCCTGTCCAAGAATACTCTTAACCACTTCTGATTTGGCGCTAATCCATTTAAATCAATTTATGCTCAAATAAACTTTTAAAATTTTTAATATGCCTCAGTTTATCTTTTAATACCACTCACAAAATGATTATATTTCCAACATTTATTTGTAAATCCGTTTTTGCGAATTTATCATGCATTTTTTAATTGGAAAATAAAATGTCAGAAATAACGAAGAGTCTCTCAGATTCTTCTCTCAAAGCCTGTTTAAAAGGTAATGACTCTGAAGTGATTCACATTTACAACAAAGCAATGGGAAAATACTGTTGCAAAACAGGTAATTAAGCAGAACAAACACGTCAACAGACAAAAAATAATAATAATAGATAAATGCTGATAATCTAAAGAAAGCATAACTAGAAAAAATGAATTTGGTGGAGTTTCTGAAAAGTTATTTACATACTGTACTTTCAAGTCATGTAGATATTGAGAGTCCTGGATTTTTACTATGCCTCATTTCCCATTTTGCTTAGTTTTTGGTATTTTATAAAATATACTATATTATTTATATAATACACATCATAATTATGTCATTTTAGCCTAATTTTTATTGTAAAACAAAAGTTTGAGCAGGAATGATTTGATTGAGATACATATATATAAAATATAATAAAATACAAATACAAAATATAATATAAATATATAAAATGTAATAAAATAGAAATATATATAAAATTTCCAAGGACAAGGATAAGTCAAAGTTGACTTTAGTCTCTGGTCCAAAGAGCTTAGAAGATTTTGTCACTGAAAAATATTAAAATCAATGAAAGGAGTTACATTAGGTGAGAAAAAGAGGTGAGTTCAGTTTAGATGTGTTGAGTTTAAAGGATTCATGATAATTACAGTTGAAGTATCCGGAGGGAGAGGTGAGGACTGATGTAGAATCGTAATTAGGAATTTCAACAAAGAGAAGGGATTCATTTAATCTACTTCAAACTGTGTGTCTTTGCTATAAAGGTACACATCCGAAAGAGCATCTAAGAAAATTCCAACAAACAGGACTTTAGAGGACAGTTACCAGAGGGCCTTTCTGGACTGAAGCTGGCTCTAGGGACTTCCACAATAGGAGTCCAGGTGCAGTCTGTCCAATGAGCTGTGGCTAGGAGCAAGGGTGGGCTGTACTCTTCTGAACATGTACTCCCAGGCTTTTCTCCCTGAGGGATTCTCTGGGTAGGAAAGTAGACCACGGAATGGCCTGCACGAGTTAATGGGCTGTGATAAAGAGGATTTTATGTGACTAACAATTCTATTACATTTTCATCCTGGGTACACAGTTAGGCTATATTTTCCTGCCTCCTCTGCAGTTAGGTAGGCCCTGTGATTAAGTTCAGAGCAACGGAATTTCACGGTAAGGATGCTTGCCATGTCCAGTCCTGATGCTTTAAACATCCCGTACGGTCCGCCTTAATTTCTCTCTTCTCCGTCTGTTAGCAAGATGATGCCAGGGAATCTTACAGCCACATATTGAAGGTGGCATGAAAACCACTGGACCCAGTGTGTGGAAAATTGACTTTTACTGTATAAAGTCACTGAAATTTGGGAGTTTGCTATAGCAGGTAATATTAATCATCCTGACATCATTATAAAATGCCATATATAGTATATTTTTTTTCCAAACTTAAGTTATATTAGGAATTAACATTTTAGGAAAAAAACTATCTACCCTAAAGAGGAAAGTTTGTTTTGATTAGACTAGTTAGGGGCCTTTGGTTTCCAAATATTATACAATTATAAAACAAACGCATTAAACTATGTATAAAATAAAATTCCAATATATGTGAATTTAGTAGGCCTGTATCATATTTGTCTCAGATTTTGGATGGCTTCTCTCTGTGGAACCCACACCAGTTGATGCTTTTAATCACATTAAGAAAGAAATGTCATGACTAAAATTTAGAACTCTCACAAAGGGTTTTCCTGGTTTCCATTTTATGCTTGATTCCTACTCATGCTGCACTCAGCCCTCCATGTGAACCTGGAAACCTGAAATTCCCCAGGGCAGGGATCTGCATCATCCCCACATTTCAGGGGGTGAGCCTTGCCGCCTATCTATAGCTGAGCTTCTGCATTATATGGTGGCTGTCTGCCATAATGCTGAATAGAGAAGTCTTCCTTTTATTTTTTTCTTGCCAAGTCAGATGGTAGAGATGATGAAGAAAGTCCCCGAAAGCTTAATTCTATTAGGCCTTGGAACAGATACATCAAAAGACCACTGAGGTCCTCTGATCTCAGTTTAACGAATCCTGCTCTAACGTGAAAAGGGTCCTGAGAAAAAAAAGTCAGGGAGATCTGTTTTGATGCTACATCTGATATACTTTTTATTTTTCTCCTTATGGGTTTTCTTTTAGATTTTAACTACTTTATTGTGGCACAATTTACGTTCCATAAGATTCTTCCACTTTAAGTGTACAATACTTTTTAGTAAATTTATTGTGTTGTGCAACCATTACCATAATCCAGCTTCAGAAAAGGTCCTCACCCCCATAGGATCCCTAATGTCCACTGAGTAGATATGCTTTTGATATTCCAAAATCATCTGCTCCTGACCACAATTTTGATTCTGACTACCTGGAAAAAAAGTCATCAATTTACATTAAAGATTTGTAATGATTCAGTATGCTAGATTTTACTGTAGATACTTTTTTTTTAACTGAATGTCAGTCACATAGACGTATGTTTTATTTCTGAGCTATTTACTTTTTTTGGTTCATGTAAATGGTTAAGATATATCTTCATTTAGTTTCTCCCAAGGCTGACCCTGACTCCAGGACCTGGGCAAGACATGTTCTTTGGATGATGATCCCCCAAAGAAGGAAGTAAAATTGGAAATTAGGGAAAACAAGCAAAGGGTACGCTGTTAAGCTAGTTTCCTCTGTGGTCACCGGGGTTTACTATCACTCAGGACCCTCTGAGAAATCTGTACAATGTCTCTCAGGATTATCCCTTTTAAGGATAAGAAATGGGAGCATTTAGCCGCTGAGGACTCTTCCCTCAACGATGGAGGATGTCCCACAAGGTGGCAATTCACTCACACATTGAAGCTGCCCTTTGCCTGGTTTAAGACAGCTCTCATGGCTTCAGACAAAAGCCCTGATACAGAAAAGTGGAAGATTCAGCAGATATTTGAGGTGAAATGTGAGTGGCATGTACAGAAGCTGTCAACCAAGCTGCAAGCATTGTCATATCCAAGCTTCAGGAAGGCATCTCAGCATCTTAGGGGCATCATCTTTAGAATAATTGCAAAATATCATTAGGATTGTTAATACTGAGTTCTTGAAAGGTGTTCCTAGGTCAATAACATCCCTCATTGTATTTTTTCCCAACCTTCGTCCTATGTCTTTAAGATTCATTTCCAATTATATTTTCCCAGTTCCCAGGTACACATTCTGTAATTCTTTTAGTGAATAAAATAGTTCCTCTAATATCGTGGACTACTATATCCTGCTTGGGCTATGTTGAGCCCTCACCAAAGTTATTTTCAGAAATCAAAAGTGGAGATATGAGTGAATTTGGAAGACGTTATATCATCTTGCAAGGCATTCAACTTGGTTGAAGTTTTAGCATGGACTCCAGGACAGCAGAGCCTTATCTTATTTAAAGGTGAGGGAGTTGCTTTTACCAGTCTAGAGGATTCAAGATATTTCATCTATATGTTGCTATCTTGGCTTTTGGCAACTCACTCTTTTCCTGCTTAGTCCTCAACAGTAGGGTTCTTGTCATATCAGGTGAATTTTCTAGTCCCAGTATCCCACTCAGAGGGTCCTAGAGCCACTGCTTGCAGCAAGTGTCTTTATGTAGGTTCCCCCAAAGCAAGACCTGAGACAAGGACTTGTGTACAAGTGGTTGCTGTGGGAGAAGATTCCAGGAAGCAGGAGTGATGGAGTGGGAAGAATGAGAGAGGTAAGATGACAAACCAATAAAGGTTACTGACTTGGTTACTGCTCTTGGCACTGGCAGCTCAATCCCCCTAGAAACACCCTGAAGAACCTTGCACAATACACCTCAGAATTTCCCTTCTGAAAGGCGAGAGGTTGTGGCATTTACACATTGGCTCCTGACCCCCGTTTGCTGATTATTTTCTCTGGGAAATCCAGTAATCATGGACTTCTATCTTCTACGTTCTGCAAGCTCATGTCTTTGAAGAAAGCCCAAGTCTGAAGAGCAGAGAAAGGAGAGAGGAGGGGTGGGAGTTAGGAAGCGAGAATTTGGAAGGAAGGAGTGAACATCTGTTTTTGAAAACAGAAAAATGGAGGACAAGGAAATGAGGTATGGGCACATGTGCTAAAATATGGATTGGGAAAAGGTGAAGCTGGACGGACCACATGCAGAAGTTACCCAAATGAGGCCTTGTGAGTGGGAAGAGGTAGGTATAGGAACGACCTATTGGAACTGGCTACTGAAACAACTGAAAACAAAGGCTTCCCATTGGTGGACATGGTAGATAGAACTTAACCAAAGACTGTTTGCCTGCTCCCCTCTATCTGGGGAAAGTTTTTGAAAGTAAGGAAGTTGCTTTGGCAGAGACTACCTTGAATTGACTAAAATTAATCCTTGGCCACTCAGCTGAACTGGAGCTGCAAACAGAAATGAAGTTTTATCTTTAAAAGATAAAGAAAACAACATTTCTTATGCTCTGATGGATTGATCGTCATAGCCACTTCATATCATGGGTCTTTCCGAAATTTCGAAGAATGCTCTTAGAGAACACAGCTGCACCAGTGATCGTTTAAAAGCCGAGTAGTTGAATTAAGGGGAATTCACCTTGAAATAAGGGCTATAACCCTGTAAAAAGATGATGTGCACTCTCGGAAGTCGTTTGTGATTTTAAGAATACCAGTAGACTGTGATAGGGCTCAGTTTAATAGAGTGCTTTAGAGAGCTGTAAATTGTCTTGTAGATTCAGGTGGTCTATAAAGGGGAAAAAAGTCGAATGCAACTTTGTTAATTTATCAAGAGGTTTAAATCATCTGAGTTCTAGAGAGAGATCCTAGGGAAGAACAGGGAGGACTAAGAGATGTGATTTCAAAACCGCTATGCTATAGACTGAATATTTGTGTCCCTTCAAAATGCATATGTTGAAGTCTAATCCCCAATGTGATGGCATTAGATTGTGGGGCCTTGGGAGGTAAGTAGGTCATGAAGATGGAGATCTCATGAACGGGATTAGTGTCCTTATCAAAGAAACTTCCTTGTCTCCTCCACCACGTGAGAATACAGTGAGTACATAGTCTGCTATGAACTAGAAAGCAGGCCCTTACTGGACACTGAATATGCTGGTGCCTTGATCTTGGACTTTCCAGTCCCTACTATGGAAAATAATTTTCTGTTGTTTATAAGCCACCCAGTCTATGGTATTCTGTTATAGCAGTCTGAATGGACTAAGACACACCATATAAAAAAACTGAAATTTTTGAAGAACCTAGACTCTTCCTAAAGGTTATGCTCTCAAAACCTGCTCTAATCACCAAGGCAGAGCAATCCATACTTTGCCAGACTGTGACATTTCTCGGTGTACTACACTTTAGTGTGACATACATTGATCTAGGAAACTTGTTCAGTACCACGGAATTGGAGGCAGACACTGCAGTGTAAGATGCTACCCCACCAGATCCCATTTACCAGCATTTGCACTCCATCCCCAGCTGTTATGTTACTCCCTCTGGAGAATTACCCATGATCAGAAACACAAAGCTAGAAAAGTCCTGCCCTCTTTCCTCAAGGTTTGACTAACTGAAGAAATTTGTGCTCTAGAGTTTTCCCTGTAAAGTTAGACATAACGTAGTATTCAACTGAGACCACATTTTTGCTTAGCTTTTCCCTTACCCCATGTTATTTCCTTCAATTCCTCTTTTTGGATGGAACTCCATATTAAATCACTTGAATATGATTCCCACTCTTAGGCTTTATTTTTCCTAAGAGATAGCTGCCAGGCAGGCTGCAAACACATGTAGCCTGCACAGTCTCATAGAGTCCCTCATAGAGTCTCATAGAGTGCTTGCCTTACTGTTCTGCTGTTGTCTTGAAATTCTAAATTTCTGAAGAAGGAGTCCCTAATTTCCATTTTCATTCAGCTCTGCTGACACCAAAGTTTAGGATCGTGAAACATACTATATAGCTCTACACATGGAACAAATCAAGATATCATCTAAGAGGTGGGAGCATTTCAAGTTCCTTTTTTACTCTATCGATATTAAAGAAAACAAATAGCTTGAAACAAGTACTCATAAAGAGAACCCACAGATTATAATGCAGAGGTATAAAGGAAGTTTTGGGACACCTCAGGAATCTGAGGAGATACTAGGGGCCACAAGGGTAAAGTCTCACCTGGCATCATTTTCCTAGCTCTACAGAGACATCTAAATTATAGAAACCCTCAAGAGGAAGAACCTATGGTTGGGCAGTTTGGCTGGGGTCCTAGTCTCGTCTCCTCTCACCATTAAGGCAAAGAAAGTGTGCACTCTTTGTATTTTAATGGGCTTGTGTACTCCTTATCCCAGCCCAGAGTAGGTTCCACATAAAAAAGATCAAGCTTTCTCAAGAGATGTAACCAGAATTGAAGTAACATAGCTCTTCCTAGAAGAAAAGGTATCAACTTTAGGTAGGACAGTGAGATCTTTAACCAGTAAGGAGAGAAGAAGTACAGTTACTAGACAGAGAAACACAGGTTCACAGATTTATCAGAAGGCATGGGGGAGAAATCTGGGAAGATGCTATTTTGGTCTCTGAACTCTCTACTCCACTACCATTCTTTCTTCTCTGCCCTTTGCTACAGTCCATGGGGTTAATGAGTATTCTAGGTCCATTGTTCTGGGGATGAGGAAAAGACCTTTAAAGGTACAGTGATTTAAATACTCACTTAAAAAAAAAAGTGTGAATTATTTTATTAAATACAATTTTTTTAATATTATTTCTGTAACAGAAAGCATAGTTCATATCGTCAGCTGCTGCAGAAAATTTAAATAAGATAAAAGCTAAAGAGAGGCTGTAGGATGATCATTCAGTCAGGGGAGTGTCTCTAAGCCCTGCACAAGCCCCCGGGAGCAGAGCCTTGAACTGCTTGTTGTCCAGTTTCTCTCCAAAGGTTCACTGAGATCACTTATATTTGAATATGACAGGCTCAGGAGCATACCGGTCACTCACGTTATAAAACTAATCCATGTATCAAGTTTAAGATTGTCTGGTTTAATGGAAAGGGTGTGATGGTCCCATCACCTACTAACAGTAGTAAAAGGTGATAATAACACCTATCTCACAGGCTGATGTGAAGATTAGAGATAATGTATTAATGCATGTAATTTGCTGGCCCCATTTCTGGTACACACAAGAGCTCAAAAAAAACACTCTGACTTCCATCACTTCCTACTCCTCTGTAGTTTAGTCCCCAGAAAATGCTGTTGTTAAGCAATGTTTTAATCTTTTGATATAACTTCTTATCAAGCATTTTCATAAAAAGTTTTCATAAGAATTCTATATCTTCTGAAAAGCTATAGTCAAAGATGATGTTCATCATATTGTGTATTCAATAACCCCAGGTTAAAGATCCATGATAAATTACTTTGAGTTTAGCATCAGAAAATGGTTTCCTATTTTTAATTTCATCAGTGAGAATCACTTTTCTTTTCTTTTTCCTTTTTTTGTTGCCAGGGACCCTAGGACTAAACCAAATATAGTGTTAGCCGTTGTCTTCCTTTTCCTCCCTGTCCGGGTTTTGGTTTGGGGATGTTATCGTTAATTGAAGCCTTACTTGCAATGCGTCTGTTACCATCACTATCCTGTGAGAAAACAGCATAGCTGCTTCTGTGACTGCTACCTCTCCCACGTCGTACAGGATAGTAATTTGTCAGATAGAGAGTGACCGTATCTATTATCCCATTAAAGTTTTGTGACCCCCTGCATAACATGGGCAATGCTCTTGCTATCGGCCTCAAGTTAGCAGTGAGGAAAGAGAGGCTCAAGAAATAACTTGACCAATAGGTGAAGCAAAGATATGATGTCGGACCTTTTATCTTTAAATCCTGAGTTACTTTTATACACAATCACAAATCTTTTCTAGAAGTAAACTGGGCATAAATTATAAATACTTTGCACAGTGTAAGGGAGAATGTTTTCCTCTGGGTGTTTTTTGGCCCCTCAAACCAGCCCAGATGTGATTACTCACAAGAGTTCTAAAAGTTAGGTTTTTTGTTGTTGTTGTTCATTTGTTTATAGTTTGTTTCCCCAGCAGCACGCAGCTGTGGTGGTGACTGATGGCATGCTGCCCATGCAGATGGATGATAGTCCCGTATGAAGTATTTAGCACAGACACCTGCTCCAGATAAAACTACAATAAATATATCATTATTGGACACTATGTTGGGTGTGTTAGTAAACTCATTATTGCCTGGTTTGAAAGGAATTTGATGTTGAACTTAGTTACCTCATTAGTCTCACAACAGCTCAATTAGGCAGAGGATTATTCCTGTTGTCCATGTGAAAAAATTCGACTTGAGTCAATCTTTTGATAGGTTAGCTTGTGATTCCAATAAAAACAGTCACTCCTTCCTCTATATCAAAGACAGAGTAAAGTGCACCACAAACAGCATCTTTGCTTTCAATCCTTGCCGAAAGAAGAGTGAGATACATGCTTTCATCTCATTTTTCAGAGTAACAAATCAAATGAAAGTAAACCATTTATCCAACATACATGAGAGCACAGTCTACCGAACTTTCCTAAGCTCCACCTCATCTTTTCTTTCCCTTCTTGTCGTTCCATCTTTACTTTCATCATTTTTAAAGATATTCTTATTGAAGTATCAACCACAAACCATAAAATTCACCTATTTAAAGTGTTCAATTTGGGGCCAGCCTAGTGGTGTAGTGATCAAGCTCGGGCGCTATGCTTCAGTGGCCTGGGGTTCACAGGTTCTCATCCCGGGTGTGGACCTACACACCACTCATCAAGCCATGCTATGGCAGCATCCCACATACAAAATATAGGAAGATTGCCATAGATGTTAGCTCAGGGCCAGTCTTCCTCACCAAAAAAATAAATAAGCAAATAATTAAAGTGTACAATTCAATTTATTTAGTATATTTGGAGGTGTGCAGCCATCACCACCATCTAAGTTTAGAAGATTTTTGGCATTCCCAAAACTAATCCATACCCACTAGCAGTCACTCTGCATTATCTCCTATCCCCTCTTAAGTCCTAGGCAACCATGAATCTAGTTTCTGTCCTTATAGGTTTGCCTCTTATTGACATTTCATATGAGCAGAATCTTGCAATATGTAGTCGTTTGTGTCGAACTTCTTTCATTTAGCATAACGTTTTCAAGGTTCATTAAAGTATCAGGACTTCATTCTTTTTATGGCTGAATAACATTCTATTCTATGGATACACCACATTTTGTGTATCTAGTCATCTGGCAGTGGACTTCTGGGTTGTTCCTCCTTTTTGGCAATTATGAATAATATTGCAGTGAATGTTTACATACAAGTTTTTGTGTGGAAGTATGTTTTCATTTCTCTTGTGTGTGTATATATATATGAGTAGAATTGTTGGGTCTTATGGTAACTCTATGTTTACCAACTTGAGGAACTACCAAACTTGATTTCCAAAATGGCTGCATCATTTTACAATCCCAACAATAAGAGATGTGGCTACCAGTTTCTCCACAATCTAGGCAATACTTTTATTGTCATTTTTACTATATTTGGTGTGTGGGCATGAGTGTGAAATGGTACATAATTGTGGTTTTGACCTGCATTTCCCTGATAATCAATGGTCTTGAGCATCTTTCCATATGCTTTTGGCCATTTATATAATGTTCTTTGATGAAATACCTATTCAAGTCCTTTGCTCATATTTTAATTGGGTTGCTTTCTATTATTGAGTTATGAGAGTTCTTTATATTTTTAGATACAGACCCCTTATCAGCTACATCATATGCAAATTTTTTGTATTCTGTGGATTGTCTTTTCACTTTTCCTGATGCTCTTATTGTTATATATATTACATCTGTAATAGTTATATATTCACAACACATCATTATAGTTATTAATTTACATAAAGGCTTTTCTTTTAAGTGTGTAAAGACAGTAAGTATATAATTGTAGAGTTTGTTAGATTAACCTTCTTATTTACCATTTCTGATTATCTTCACTTCTTGAGGATTTGACTTACTATCTCATGTCATTTAATTACTCCAGTATAGCTTTGTTCCTACCTCCTTTGTGTTGATGTCATCAACTACGTTACATTTCTATTTTTTGAAACTCCTCCAAATTTAATCATATACATATTATTTCAGTCAATTGATTTTTAAATTATCTAAAACAGGAAATATGCAAGTATACCATCTACTATACTATACACTATGCTATACTACCTAGAGTATTTTATTCTTTTTCAAATGTACATGTGAATATCCAGGGTGCCTATTTTAAGTAATCTCCATTCTTCTCAAAACTTCTTGCATCTCTTTTCCCTTAGAAGATGACCTTATTTTCAACCTCTCAGAAAAAAATTGAAGTCATTTGACAGAAACACTTTAACATTTGCCACCCAAACTGCAAACTGTCTTGTATCTGCCCAGTATTTGTTAATTATTCTTCAAGAACAATGATGCTTTAGATACCTCCTCACCATCCAGACTTCTCAACGTCAATTCTCTTAACTTTTCCGTTAAGGAATTGCAGGTATTCTCCGTATTAGAACAAAGTGACTCAATTTAAAAAGTGCGAGAAACAGAAGCAAAGACAAATAACTACAGGCTCCATGTTGCTTTCAAGCAATTCTCAGTGTCTTCGTTGCATCATTGTTATTCTCTCCCCAGTTTATTTCATTCTGACCTTTGCTTCTAAGACTCAAACAATAATCTGTAATATTTTCTTTCTTACTTCACTTGAGAATCTAGTTTCAGTAAATAACTTTCTTGGCTCACTAACATCATTCTATGCATCATTGAGAGACTCCTCCTTCACAAAGTACTCTCTGATTGCTTTATGTGGCACAATTTACTCCTAGTTTATCTCCTATACAGTTCAAAATTTACTTACAAACTCCAGATTTGTGTTTTCATCCATGTGAATAATATTTCCATTTGGATGACTTGTAATAAATTCAACAGATAAAAACCCATGGAACTTTTAAAAAAAATTTGGTGGCCCTTATCTCTGTCAAAGGTTAGCTCTGTAAATGTTTTTAACAATAGAAAACTGAGTGATGTATATTTAGTTACTCGTCTCTTATTTCTCCCACCCCATCCAATTAATATCCAACGCTGTTGTCTCTAATTCACAAGTATCTCTCAAATTCATCACTCTATCTTCCTCCACAATGCCACCTCGTTAGTGAAAGTCACACTGATCTCTAACTTAGACAAATATAACAGCATCTGACTGATATTAATCCTCACCTAAATGGATCTCCTCTGTGAACTGTGTCCCACCTACGCTTACCTAATTTATCTGGACACTTTAGTAAAAATAAACTTTTAAAGACACGTTTTTTCACATCATTTTTCCTGCTTACCATGATCCTTAGGATAAATTCTATAATCCTTACATGATTTATAAGGTCCCACACGATTGGGAACCGGCATTTTCTCCTACCTCATTACATTCTACATTCCTCGGGGCTCCAGCAATAGCTATTGTTACTTTGTTTTTCTTTTTTCTTTTGTTTTGTGGAATAGAAACATGATCTCTCTCAGCCACCTAAATCCCAACCTCTTTTCCTTCTTCCAACATTCCTTTGCCTTCTCCACTAAGTTCAACTGTCTTTCTCCTTTCCTAAGCGGGGCCTTCCCTCAGCCAGCGGATTCTCTTAGCTCCTATCATTATTTACACTTGCGGTTCTCTGCATTTCCCCTTTCACAGGCGCGTGATTACATATTTATATCTTTTCCTCCGCATTAATGGTACATTCCATGAGGGAAAAAAAATCACGTCTATCATATTCTTGATTATGTCTTAAGCGTCTAGCACAGTCTCTTGCAAACGCTGGGCGCATATCATGGTCTGTGGAGTGAATAGATACACAATTGTAACCAGAGAGAGTTTCACCGCCACTGTCATTAATAACAGGAAGGAACAATCATTGCTGCTATTGAGACAAGCAACTGCTCAGGGTCAGAAAGCAAAAGGTGGGTGACCCGAAGCAACCACAGAATTGTCCGTGAGTCTTTCTCTTGGGTTTTATCTACATTCCTTTTTCATGTTTAACCTTCTTAAGATTATATTCCCCAAATTCACTATTTTAAAAGTTTTAAAGTAGGATAGGACACAGCATTCAGGAAACAAGTTAAAGAAGTAAATTAATAAACCATAAATGCCCATTGCATAGTGGTTAGTCGGTGAGGAAGGCTAAACCAGGAAAAAAATGCTTTTCTAAGGGTGCATTTGAAAGCCCCAGTAAATGATGTGAATAAAATATAGCTTCATAAAAAATAGTCTATTGGGTTCTAAAAATAAAAGTTTAGTTAGTTAATCTGCTCAACAAGTTTAAAAATAAAATTTGTATATACATTCCCGTTATTTTTCCATTGACAAAACTAATTTCATCTTTTCTAAAATCTACCACTGCTGTTTCTCCCAATCTTTCCCCCTTTTTTAAAAACAGAAATTGCTTGAGAAAATAAATAATTTGGATCTAACATGTCATGATATTTAGTGTGTCTATTCACTATATTTTTTCCACTAGATCTAAATCATTCAACTGACTTAAAAGCTGGGCTGTGGAAAGAATCTTTAATGTAAATTTTACCTTCCCTTAGAGACATATTTGTCACTTTAGCTTAAAAAAAAAGAATCAAGAGGTTTTTAAAAAATCATTTTTTGATTTGAAGAGGCAGATATACCAAACAATCAATTAAATAGCTACCATGGGTAAGGCAGAAAGAAGTCCACCATGGAAAATTCTGTTCTTATTTACTATAGGGGAAAATCGATATCTTTCTCTTTCTTAATCAAGGCAATAGATATGTATCTATTAGTGGCTGATTCTAGTGTATTTTCTATTTATATACACTTTTACTATCTTCAGAAAGAAGTAATCTCTTAAGACAGTACCCTTTCCTCCTTGAGAAAAAGTTGATAAGCGGAGCAAAGAAAACTTTCAAGAATCTTTAAATATAAAATTTAGTTTTAAAATAAAATGTTTTTCATATTTTGCAACCTCAAGAAGAGTTTTTCCTGAATAATAACACTCTCTATTATCATCAGCGCTTTCCCTTGTTGACACTTGGTATTTTAAGAATGGAGATGGTAAACGTTATATATATATGTATAAAATGCTAAGATAAAAGTGTTCAATAAAAATTGCCCTTCTTGAATTTTTCTTCTTATCTTGAATGTTATTAAAATTCTACTTTGCCTTAATTAAGGAAGAATTTGAAAACTAACAGGCATTTTCCAGTATTTCACTTGTGACAGTTTGCTGGGTTGACAACTCATATTAAGAAAATTACTTCATAATTAGTATTCAATCCATGTTATCTATGTTACTTATCAAGCAGTTAAATAAAACAACAAATTTGGTTAAGAAACAGAGGTTTAATTTTAAAAGGAGATTTTAAATAAAATTATATGGCAATTTTATTCTCTTCAAGTAGTTTTGATTATCTGCAGTTTGTAGTATTACTTTGGAATTATTTACTTTCTTGGTTTTAGAGCTATATCATAATAAGCCCTCATTTTAATAAACATTAATATTCTCAATGCTCACGTGACTATTACATACAAACAATTTAAAGTTTGTCTCAAAATAATGCCTAGCTTATGACAGTGTCATATTTTTTTCCCTACTTTAAATGGATGGAAATATTTTGCCAATGATAAAGAAGCAAATTGCTTTTAATTTTTGCTCCTACTAAACAAGCAAAATGCTTTTAACTTTCTTTAATTTTCATTATGTTTGGTTGCAGCTCCATAAAAGCAACTGTACTAATGCATCAAGATAATAATAATTTTATAATTCTGGTTGATCTTCTTAAAAATACAGAGCATCATTGGTAGGACAGACTATCTCATAAGATTTGAGGAAAAGTAATGGAAATGAACAATTTATTGGAAATTGAACATTCTTGGCAGGCAATCTGAATATGTAGTTGATGTTTAATTATGAAAAATCATTCTTAGAGTATCCTCAGTTGCCATATTCATAGTAGTAAAGCTTCTTATTGTGTCCCTGCCATCTATTCTCTAGCTCACAGCCTAGAAGATAGACATTGTAAAAAGAATGTATAGTATAGACATTTAATGCAGTTTAGATTTTTGCTGTTGTTATGGAACAATATACTTAAATGAGAGAATTTTAAGTTAGTGATGATGATTTAGCAAGGGCAATTATTCTTTATTGGAAAATACTGTACGCATTGTTCTCTTATGAGCCAGTTGTACGATTACAAGTAAGAACTAAACGGCATGCCCTTGTGTATTCCATCTTTTATCGCGGCATGTTGTAAAAGAGGAATAGCAATCACAGATGATAACCGTGTCCCTTATGTTTTTGAAGGAACTAATAGCACCCTTTGGAGTTGCTAATTGGCAAAAATCTGCAACCACAGGCCTTCAAGGTACGGTTACCATGGCAAATTTGCTTTGAAGTTGGCACTTCTGAATATTTGACTTAATTTTCTATCCAAGTTTAGGAACTAGATGAAAAACATTGTCATTCTTCCACAGAAAAGTCATTTTTGAGAAGTCCAATAAATAATTACTATCACAGTGATTTTGGGTATTGGTATAGAAGATAAGTGAGCTTATAAAAAGACTTGTCCTAATGTTTTGTGGTTATTTTCAATCTCTATTCTTCCTATAAAATATGTGGTCCATAAAAAGATGAGAGGACATTGTTAAAGTCATTCTCTACTATTATAGAAGGTCCAACAATAAGGCAATTCCAATTTCCCTAAAGTGGAAATATTAAATATCTAGTTCAAAAACATAGTGTTTGGTTGTTAGAATCTTATAAATGGAGATCATTTGCCAAAGTTTGTGACCATGTAATAAGATTTATTCGAACAAATTGATCTTGTGCTTTCCGAAATTATCAAAAATCAATGTGGTTTATGAATAAAAATTACATATTTTATACTTATACAGAGAAGATAATTTAGATTTATAATTTAGGAATAAAATACCTGTTAGATTTCCTTCTTTAAATTTGTACTTATAGAGTATACTGTATGAAATATGTTCAAATCAAATAGACTTATAGTATACATTTGAATAAGTAGATATAAAGAAAAATATGCCAAAAAAGAAGAGACTTGAGAAAATAGTAAGTAAAGAAAAATTTCAGCATAAACTAAATGCTGTAATACAGTAACTCTAATGCTATCTTACAGTAAGACAGTACGCTGAGGACACTTCTGTGTGTTCTCTTTCCTCCTTTCATTGCCCAGTAGCACTTTTATGTTATTGCTCAATAACAGCAGCCAAGATAATAATTTGAAATTTTCTACAAAGGGCATCTGAATGAATCAGACTAAAAGAATAGACAAATCTCAAAATAATTTACTAAACAGAAAGCCATATTTGTACTAAGAAAAATAAGTATACACAGGGGTAAAAATGTTCTTGATTTTAAGATGCTTTGTATCTCTGGATTAAAACGTAGATTACCTAACATTTATCAGTTCCTTGGGGGATCTGAGGTAACGTTACAAACGGAACAGCCATTACTTAATTGCTTTCTTAGCATTTTTTAAATTCAGTTTCTTAAAAATAATCAGAATTGATATATATGAAGGAATAGAAGCTGATTCATTATTGCAGTTAACTTTTTAAAAGCAAAGATAAGATGATTTTCTCTTATATTTTGGAAACTTTTTTCTTATATTTCTTTATGTTCAACAACTCAAATTATGGGGTTTTCCAAAAATAGTATTTACTAATGTTCATATATATTATTTTTAGAGAAGTTCTTTTAAATAATTGATTTAGAGAGTCAGAATTGTTTTTGTGTTGGACTTTCTGATCAGTCGAATTATGTAAATTTCTTGGAACCGTATTATAAAGGAATAGAAAAAGTTAATTGAGAAAACTGATAAAAAGATTAGACAAGTATTTTTCTGACTATACCTTAAAAACAATAAGAAGTAATAATAAAAGCAATTATATAACATTATTCTAAAGCTCTTGAGAAACAAGAAATCGTCCTAAGCAAAAGAAGTAAAGATCATGATGTTATACAACTTATGTGAATACGGACTATTGATGACTCATTTTTATTCTCCAATGTATAGTCTAGTGCCTTCCTAGTAGGTCTTCAGTAAATTTTCTTTTTTAAATTACAGTTTCCTAAAAAACAGTAGCTTGGGAAATAATGTGATGTTTATTTTCAAAGGGATAGACTCATAAAATATTTTTAACGTCATATCTTTAAGGGTATTAGTGAGAAATGAGTTTCCACTTTAATGACTTTCATAGCGTTTAAGTCAATAAGTGGGAGTGAATCTGGGTGCTACTGTTTTTTGAAAATAATAAACTGGACATCTGTTTATTCTGCAATCTCTTTGAGACTTAACTTTCTTATCCATAATGTGAAGGAATAGATTGTATTTACAAAACTGGACTGTTGTGATGATTAAATGATTTAATATTTAAAGAGTTTAAAGTAAGGTTGGCACATAATTGGCATTCAGTGAATGTTTCGATTTGTTTATGCAGATATTTAATATGAATAATACATGATACTCATTAACGTGCACAGAACAATTTTACTGTTCTTAATTTATTGACAGTCAAAGCAGTTAAACAAGATACCCAAAGATACACATCCTAGAAACAGAAATGTTGAAAATTCAGATTTCTATTGTGTATTATTTTTATTGTGTGATTGCCATGGTAAAGATTAATAATGGATTATATGTCTGGGAATCAATATAAACTGCAATCCAAACTACTGGGCCGTAGTCCATGTTATTTAATATTTTTTTCTATAACATTCCTTGAATCTATACATGTTAACATAGTTCATGTTAAGAAAATTTATTTGATAATAAAAGTCCTAATTTATTAAAAGCTAATTTTAAAAAAGAATTTAGAAATACTTAAATTTTTAAAAACTCATTTCTGAATTCATTGAACCATAAATTTATCAAGCGTTCTGAAACTATTTAAGGAAAACAAAATTACTTCTTATTTTCCTAAAATATTGTCCAGCAAATAAATTAATAATTCCTTGACTTTGCCAAACATATTGAAATCTGGTTTTTAAAACCTAAATCATGTTACACCAATTCTTTATATATCTGTCATGCCAAGATTGCATTTCATAAATGTTGCCTTAAAATTAAAATAATCTTGACAGATGTCTTTTTATTATTTTATAATTTCGAGGTTTTGTAGAGTAGTATATAATAACCTTACCTGTATGGTTTCTCAAGATGAAGCATACGTTTTAAGTTATAATTATTTTTTTGATCAATGCATCTTTTGGCTTTTTTAAACATAACACTAGCTTTCTTCCAAAGTACCAAATATAGTATGGTCACTTAAAAACTACGAGTCGGTTTTCGATGTATGACTTTTTTCCCTTTGGTGGTGCTTTTTGTGTCCCATTTAATACATTTTTCCTGTTCCTGAGTTTAGTTTTGAGAAAATGCCTCTAGAGCATTCTTTAAGACCCTTTTCTTCATTCAAAGTTCTGCCTCACCAGGATTCCACAAAGTCTAAAATTATAAGCTATCATTTAATTGAGTTACTTGTAACTATTAATGAGTTCACTCCTGCTGCTTCCTGTGGCTGAGGAACCCATATTCTTCTGCCAGGTCCCTCTTCTGTCCTGCATGGCCCTGCCTCTCCATCAGTTCTTCTGGACATGGAGACCTGCATGCTGGGCGCTTAGATAGTCAGTGATGAACTTGGGGAGACTGTTGCCCTTCTTTTCATATAAATATTAGCTAAAATGAACCCAAAGCAGTGACATTTTCAGTAAACATGTGTGCAATTTATGGTTTCTTAAACAACAGTGGCATAAATAGTAATGTAGTTATTTCTTCTAAAGAAATCTCCTCTTAAAGTATTATTGTGGAGGATTTCAAAGTCATTTGTCCAAAACAATACTATTGAGTGATCAGTTCCTTGCTTCAATTTCTTTTATAACATTGAGAAGATGAGGTGAGATTGAATTTTAAATGAGAGTCTAGGCATGTGTCCAACACATTATACTCAGAAGTTTTATCCCTCTCCTGAAAAACTACTGTGGGCTTAATTTGTGAATTATAGTAATCATTCCTGGGTTTTTCTTCCCTTAGAATAAATGGATTTTATAATAGACAACTTCTTGGTCTCATGCCAATTGACTTCTTCAGGGTAAGTTCATTGGGATACGTCCAACTAAGTCTGAACTCTCAGAGATGAAGCTTGGTTTCCCTTTCAGAAGGGTCCTCAGTTTCCGTGCAGATATACTAATGGTCAGTCCATGACACGAGTTTACTGTGTACATCCATGCTTGTTTAAATTCCACTTACATCCAAACTAGGACTCTATCAATAAAATGAGTTAATGATCATTGAAAGCAGTATTTTCCACCTCATGATATTGTGGTTACATAAAATAGGACATTATTTTTATTATATTTATCATTTATTTATAACAGAAAGATATAAATTTAAGACTCATTAACTGTCAACATGAGTGAATCTATTGCAAATGATGGGCCAAACACCCTCACCTTTCTAGATGGCTGAACTGAAACTCTAAACTACTAATAGCAATGGATCAAGTTGAATTTAATGTTCAAGAGACTGAAAGCCACAAAACCACATCAAGTACTATCGATTTTCCTTAAGTGCTGAAGCTTTTAAGGGAATCTTACAAAGAAGTATATTGTATAAAGCTGCAGGCCATCAATTTTTCTGAATTTTGAAAGTTGAATAGTTTGGGAGAACTAAACAAATGGAGAGACCTTTGGGGTTGATAAAAGTAAAGTCAAGTTCCCATAGAATTGTTTGATAGGAAATTGGAAAGACATCAAGACCATTCAGCCTTACTGCAAGAGAGTGGTAGAAACCAGAGATGCTCTTAGATGCTGTCATCAAGGATAACAGAAAAAGGCTAAGATAGCACACGGATTGTCACGCTTCATTACTCTCCAAACACAGGGGACATAGCTAGCTCACCAATCATGTTCACATGCTCCAGAACAGCATCTGACACATGCATGACAAAAGCATCACATGCAAGGCTCTGCATTTTACAAGTACTGTCACCATGCTAAATGAGCTGTTTTAACTTGCCATTACATAAGATCCCTCCTCCTTGACAGTTTACCTTATACATTTCACTCAATTTATTACATGAACTATTCATTTCCAAGACGAATAACTAATCATCTAAATATAAATTCAAGATACTTAAACTGTTGTCTGTTGATGCCTGGAGTTAACGTTGTTTTTTATTTCAAGAACTCAAAGTCAAGAAAACAATTCAAAATGATTAAAGTGAGGCTTGTTACTGCATTACATATGACTTGCATATATGTTTATGGGACAAAGTTACAAAATGATGAACGCCTATAATACCACAGCAGATGAGCATAGAATGAAAGTAAAACTAGGTTTTCTTGAGTGAGAAGGAAATATGACGTCTATCGTTGAAACTGAACCTCTGTTTATTAGATTTCCGTGTATGTTGGATGATAATTGCTGACCTATTATAGTCTTCTAAATTCTCATTTGTATACCATTTATATTAAGATACATTTTGTATCTAAAATTTCAAGTTTTTGCAGCATTTCCTTGCATAAAAATAAATTTTGTTTCATTTTCTCCTTGACTTTACTAAGTAAAAATAAGAATTAGTTTTATATTTATGAAAGTAAGTGGTTTAAGGACATTTCTCGGAATTTTTTGTTATAGTAGGAAAATAATTTTGATTAGAAAATACCTTTCCATACAGAATAGATGATTTGGGGGATATTTATATTATGTAGTGGGCTATCCACACAGTTTGCTATACAAGCAACACAGATGCTCATATCAATTTAAAGGTCAGTTAATAATGGACATTGAGCAGGAATAAAAAAGAAGTTTAAGAATAAATAAAACCATAAGTGAAAGGACTCAAATATATTTAAAATAATATTTTCATTTTAAGATATATACCCATCCTCATCATTAACCTGAACTGCTCTAATAACTTGGTAAAATTAGAATCTATTTCCAGTGGAAGCAGAGCAATAGAATAAGAGAATTTTGTCCAATTGTCTAAGAGAGTCCAGAGCACAGACTACAGAGAAAGACTTAAAACAAATATTTCTGAGAGAAAAAAACAGTGTTGCCCAAACCACAAAGTATTTTCTACAACTGTATGAGAAGTATTTAAAATACATTTAGATAGATAATATATCATTGAAAAAAGCTTTTTCTTCTATAGGGAAAATTTCATTAATGTTTAAATTGTTTATTCAAATTATGTGTGTAGTTATAAAATATTGTTTTGTTTTATATCCTATGTTTCAAAGTACAGAAGCTGAGAAATGCTAAAGGTGATTATTTTATTAAATATACTTTAATATGTGTTTATTCCGTGTCCCAAAGGAGGGGAGAAGTATATTGTTAATGGTATTAGATTTGTCTTGAAAAGATTGTATTTAACTAGAGACACCTATATTTTATGTGTATGTGTGAAGTCACAAGATAATATGGTAAATCTTAAACAGTAACTTTATTAGCTTTGTAATTAAGAGTTTTAAGAGAGCATAATCATTGATTTAATATTAACCTGGAAAAAATGCATTCAGATATTTCTAGCAAAATATGAAGTGTTCTGGAAAGTAAAAATGAAATTCAGCAATGAAAATGTGATGTTTTTCCTTCCAGAAACATGAGTACTCTTATGGAATAATTTCAGAGCATTCTGTCAGCTTAACTATGGAAAAAGAGTTGAAAGAACATGAGGATTCAGCTTTTCTCATTAAAGTAGACATCTCAATTATTAGGAAAATATTTCGTTTTTATATGGTTATTGAAGAGGGAAAAACCTATGAATGATAAGACAGTCTGGAAGACAAGGCACTTTTTCCACTAAACAAAAATTGCAGCTTCCCCTAAAAGAGAGACTTAATTTTAGATCAAAATTGGAAAATTGATGATGGAAAGAGAAGACTACTGTCAGTTGGGAAGTAGGCCTTGCTGTAGGTTCTGTTATACATTAATACGGAGTTCTTGAAATATCAGAGAGCTATAGGAAAAAAAGTTGGTATTTCATTGGATTTAAAATATATCATTTCTGTTAGGAGTCATGGCTATTACCTAGTGTGTTGGAAATCATTACATAATTGCTATGGTCCAGATCAATCACCATTGAGGACATGAAATTTTATTTCCCTGTACAGTGCTTAGACCGAAAACCTCAGTAAAAAAAATTAAATATACTTCAATCTAGTTTTTCTTAATTCAATCCCATCATTTCAGGTCAATTCATGATTTAATATACAGCTGCAGTACAGGCCAAGACACCGTCTCTGCTTTCCATATATGACTCATTGTCTTGAGGCTCAAATGTCCTCCATTCCTGGAGCTTAGTGAGGTTTAGTTAGGTGACTAGGTGACTGTCTCTCAAGTGGGACAGGAAGAGAACAGTTTGCTTTTCCCCTGAGGGTGCTCTGCTGTGGCATGGGAGTTTGGTAGTCATTTGGACTCAAGGTAGACATTTGTCCCCTATGCACCTAGTTCTTGGTATGTCTTCCAATTGATCACATCATGACTCTTAAGATACTGCCACTGCAGTGTATGGCAATGTCATTCATAGTCAGCAATATCCCTCACAGATGTTCCATAAACCCATCTCTTCTACTTTCTCTATGTTCAACTGACGGGGCCATATGAAGCTGTCATTTTCAAGCGTCCTCATGACTAGAGATTCAGTGTTCTCTTACCCTCAAATTAATTATATTATAAATAAACCCTGCTTTGTTTTTTATAATTATTCAATTTTATCTACAAATCATCTTCATTTTCCTCCAGGTCAATCAACGCTCTTTATGATCTCACTGGTGGTGGTGATTCCCTGAGTTCACATATATTCAAATCTGTGATAAGTACTTTGCAACGTGTTAATTAAAAATTCGGGTTATTGCTTTGTCATTCTTTAAAGATATACTGAGGGCAACTTGGGAAGGAGAACAGAATACGTTTTTACCTTTTCACATACTTTATCCGTCAGACATCGATATTCCTCAGAAAATCTTATCACACTATATGGAAGCTTTTTTAGTCTTAAGTCTTAGACTGGCTTTTAAATAGGGTTGCCACATGCATGCAATGCTTGAGACATACTTATTCTTAAAATACATTCATTGGTTTTGTGAAATTAAAATTTAACTGGGCATCCTGTATTTTTTATTTGCTAAAACTGACAACCTTTATATTAGTTTCCTAGAGCTACTGTCTTAGTCTGTTCAGGCTGCTGAAAAACATACCATAGCCTAGGCTGCGTATAAAAAGCCTAAAGTTATGTGTCCCAGTTCTGGAGGCTGGAAGTTCAAGATCAGAGTGCCAGCATGGTTGACATCTGTGTCTAGTGAGGACCTGCTTCCTGGTTCATGGATGGTGTTCTCACTGTAACCTTACAAGGTGGAAGGGGCAAGGAAGATTTCTCCCTCTGCTTTTACAGGGGAACTAATCCCATTCATGAGACATCTGCCCTCATGACCTGAGCACTTTCCAAAGGCCCCATTTTTAATACTATCACCGGGGGTGTTAGGTTTCAACATATGACGTTAGGGAGGACACAAAACTCAGACAATAGCAGCTATCGTAACAAAATACCCCAACTGGGTGGTTTAAAATAACAGAAATTAATTGTCTCAGAGTTCTGGAGTCTAGAAGTCTGAAATCAGGATGTCAACAAGGCGATCCTCCGTGGGAAACTGTAGTGTTGCCTCTTCCTAGCTTCCGGGGTTTGCTGGGTATCCTTGGCATTCCTTGCCTGGCAGCCATGGCATTTCAGTCACTAAGGTGATGCCTCTGACATCACACAGTGTTCTACCTTTGTGTGTCTGTCTCTTCATTTCTTCTCCTCTTCTTATAAGGACGGCACCTTCCTATACGACTGCATCTTCCATAATACAACTGCAGTGACCCTGTTCCAAATAGGGTCACATCATGAGGTAATGAAAAATAGGACTTCAATATATCTTTTGAGAGGCTACACTTAGATCCATAGCAACCCTATTTATAAAGCTATTTATCTTTGTAGAAATAGAATGTTGTTATTTGGAATTAAGCAATAGCAATCATCTGTGCTAGAAACAACTCAATCTCTATCTATATACTAAGATCCCAAATAGCTACGAGTTAAAGTGCTTTTTTTTTAAAGATTGGCACCTGAGCTAACAACTGTTGCCAATCTTCTTTTTTTTGTTCCTGTTTTTTTTCTGCCCAAATCCCCCCAGTACATAGTTGTATATTTTAGTTGTGGGTCCTTCTAGTTGTGGCATGTGGAATGCTGCCTCAACATGGCCTAATGAGCAGTGCCATGTCAGCGCCCAGGATTTGAACCCTGGGCCACTGAAGCGGAGCATGCAAACTTAACCACTTAGCCACAGGGCCGGCCCCTAAAGTGCTTTTGAATATTAAATTGACTCATGCATTTTATTCAAATTGATAAGCATTACTTTCAAGAGATTTGTCAACAATAGTTCATTTTTTTAGTGCTTTCAGCACAGTCTTAACTTATTTGCAAAAATGATAGTTTAATAAAAATTTTACCACTTCCAGCCATCCGTTACAGAGTCTCACCTCTTGCTTTTTCAAGTGTACATCATTACACTTCAATTTCTCTGTGGACTACATCATGTTCACCACCCAAAGACTAATTATCATCCATCACCATACACATGTGCCCTGGTTAATTTTTTTTATAAAAGCACAGGTAAACATTTCTCATTTACCAACCCAAAGCTATAAAGATTGCTTGGTTTCTCTGCCATTTTGTTAAACATAACTTTCATTTATTAAATAGTTATTGAAACTGTGCTGTATATCAGGTGTTATGCTTAATAAAAAGAATGATGATATGGACATTATCTCTTAATAACTTCTAGTCTGATAGGCAAGATAAATGGACACATAGCAAAAATATAAAAATCAAATGTTATCACAGATTCAATAATATGTAGCAACATGATTAAAAGGAAAAAAAGCAACTAATTGCCCTTTTTCAGATGTTGTAATTACTCCCCTCTATATGGCAGCTCTCATTAAATCTTATCTTTGAGAAAGTATTCTAAGTAAATAAATATAAGAAAAAAGCTATAAAGAGATAGGTTGATTACTGAGTTATCTGTCATAGTGAAAAACAGAAATAATTTAAACAAGGGTATCATTAAGTAAACATGACTTTACTTGGTTTACTCTGCATATCAAAACATATACAAGCATATGCAAAACTGGGGGGGGGGGATTATACCCAGAACTACAATTTTGGATTTTACTTGAAAATCACAGATAATATGTTTTCAATTTTCCAAAAATTCTGTAGCATTGAATTATTACTTATGTAATTAGAAAAATTAAGCTCAGTAAGAAATTTTACAGGCATATAAAATTTTATAACCAAAAATTGAAGAAAAAATTTCTGTATAAACAGTTTTTAAAATAAGTTACTATAGGCTTCAGAGAAATAACACTGTATTCACAATATTTCAATCTTTTTCTGGAGCTCTAATTATTTCAATATATTCTAGCAGTACATTTAATGAAACAAACTGAATCCTGAATAAAGACGGTCTTTTGTTAATAAAAAGAGTGATAGAAATGGCATATACCAGGGCAAAATAATCCACTAATGAAAATTTACTCATTTTGAAAGTAAAAAACTTGATACCATTTCTCCCTCATCTTTACATCAGTTAAAGAGCGTTTAGGCTTTCCCATTAGATACGCCTTTCCTTATGAATGTAACAGAAGAGATAAAGGTGAACCATGATGCCAAATGATAAATGTTTAAGGTTGGCATGCCACTTTGTACATTATCCCTATCATTCTTGATCTTTTGTATGTGATTCGTTGTGCTGATGTCTGTCTGTCTTAAAATACCAGCACTCTCATTCTCCTTATAATGCAAATGGCAGGAGCTTAGCATTTTTTTTAACACCAATATTTCTTTGTGTGATACCATTAAAATATGCTAACTAAGGTAAATTTGAGGAAGAACACAAAGACACTTTGAAAGGTTATGATCTATGACAATCCACAGCTTTAGAGTTCGTTTAATTGAATTAATTGTTGCTCAGAAGAATCTGAGGAACAAAGAATACAATGACTGAACGTTTTCATGGAAAAATTTTTGACCTTTTCAATATTAATGCATTGATTGGCAGATTATTCTATCTCTCTCACAACAAAAGAATTTTATAAGGGAAAGGTACTTGAAAAGACAGAAAAATCTATGCAAAAACAAGAACTCCCACAGATGATAGGAATCAGAAAGCATTAATAGCATATACATTTTGTGTGACTTGATACAACAATAAAATTCTAATGTGTTTGTCCATCTTTTACATTAAGAATATTACATTATATTATATTCTTAACTTACATTAAGAATATCAGAGAATAGCTTCATTTTGCTCAGTGATATCACTGGTCTAAAAAGATTAATATTTTTCTATCTTGTAATTCTAAATAACTATTTTATGAATTTATAATTTTTTAACTGTTACCTTAATCTTTGTCTTCAACAAACACATGCCCTAGACAATCATAAGGCAGACGTGAAACTGCAGCACATGAAATGTGACAAGGAGGATTCTCAGAGAAAAGATCTATTCAGGCTGAAGTGAGCAGGGAAGGCTACACAAAGAGGTGATAATCAAAGTGAGAGGAGCTGCTTGTAACTCCAAAAACACACTATGCATTTTTATACTTCTTAAACTTGACAATGACTATTAGATCTTGGAATTTCGAACTTCCAATGTCTTGTATCTGGTCAAACTCATCCTCTTCTTTCAAAGGCTCAGCTGTCACCTTCTCTGTGAAGATTTTTCTAACCTTTTCAGATCAAATTAGGCATTGCTTCTATGAATTTTCCATTACCAATTACACAAGGTAACTAGAAAATAATATTTACCGTACTGTGTGGTAATTTTTGTGCCTGTCTCCATGACAGAATGAGCTCTTTTTGGTCAGGGTTGGTAGTGTTCAACATTACATTTTCAGTGGTATAGAGTTGGCATTCAAATATACTGGGGGAAGAAAAGGAAATGAATGCAAAGGGATTCATTTAAGACTTAACTGCCCATTTTATCCTTGTTTTTCTCCAAGTTTACAGTGCTGTTTACTGTATAAGTGAGAATTTTTATTCTAAAAATGTATTTTAAATATCTAAGTTACATGAAGAGATAGGGATCAATAACAGTGAGAGGGAAATTCATAACAGAGTACACTAGACCCACAATATCCCCAAAGCAGTTGTAAAAACAGAGAGTGCAGGGCGAAACAGTGAACGCTTCAAGAACCATATGAAATACCAATATGAATTCTAATGCATTTTGAATGCTAACTGACAGGTAAATCCTGATTTAGGAATGACAACAGAGACAGCAACTGGAGATGGGCAGGCAAAATCTATCTGGCATTTGGCATTTCCAACCAACGTTGATTCTTAGTTGCTAAATTATATTGTTGTCAAAAATACCAATTTTAAAGAGTAGGAAGAAACATATTCTATATTTTATGGGCCACATATTTAATAATACTTCGCAGTCAGATGAAGATAAAAATGAACAGATAAAAAGACATCTGTAAGTGTTTCTACTTATATTGATGAGTTTCTTTTTTCTTAGCAGTCAAGGAAGTGGTCACATAATTTGATATAATTATATTTGGTTTTTAATCAATATTTTGAAGCAAGACTTCTTAATTATAATCCTCATAAAGACCATTTGTCTTTTTCTAGTGAAAAGTAGGATGGAAAAATATCAGTGACAAGATGAAATAAGATATTCCATAAATTAAAGAAGAAATAAGATATTCCATAAATTAAAGAGCAAGTGTATAAATATGTCAAAAAGAAGAGGAAAATAAAGAAAAAACCCATCTCATATTGCAGACCAAATATGACCTGATAGAGGTCATAATTCTCAACAGCTCAAGGTTCAGGGTATCGTACATTTAGATGATTTTCTATAAGTTCTCAAGCATAAAAAAATGATTACTAACAAAAAATATATCAGTGTTGGAATTGTGGAGGGAGCGCTAGAAACTTTACGTATAAATTTATCTTATGGTTCTGTTTTTAACTACAAGTCAACTTTTACTTTACTGTTTATTAGGATGGTCTGATTAATGGGTTTTAATAATGAATTTATTTTCCATAAACATTCAAGCTCAGGTATTCAACTCCTTAAAAATAAAGACATTTTCCATACAAGCTTTTTCAGCTCTATTTTTTAAAAACTCAGCTGCAAAATTTCTAGCTTATTTCCAATCCCTTTCTCTATAAACATTTCTTGAGCATCTACTCTGTTTCACATGTACTGTGCCAGATGGTATGGGTAGAGAAGAAAAACATACATACAATTTCCTCAAGAATTCTGCAACATACTGAATAAGAGATGTGCGTAGCATAAATTTCTGCATGTGGTGATAACTGTAAACCAGAGGGGCTTTATCTTTCTTTGGCTACTTTTAAAACATTGTCTTCCTTTTCTTAACACAAAGAACCAAAAGTGACAAAATAATTTAGTTGAAAAGTTGATGAGTTAATTTATTACCTAATAGATTTAATACATTTTTTTAAAGAACTTTCCTTTAATTTTGACATATCTTTTGCCTCAATTTGTTATTGAATTACAAAGATTTGAAATGGATCTAGAGTAATAAATAACTCTTTACATCACCCAAGGTATTTTTATTTTTTCCTTCCTTAATGCTAGCATAAATTTTAGATTGACTATAAATAGATCGATAATGTTTTTACTACTCATCTTCTTTTAAAAAAATAAGCTGTAATTCATGAGGGGAAAAAAGAAATATAATACAAAATTTTCCTCATAAATGATTTGTTTACTTTTTTATTTGTTTACTTGCTTCAGACACAGCTTGAATGTGGTATATGGTAGGGCTATATACCCTCATAGCTGAAATAACGAGAATGAGATAAATGGGCAAATGTTATGACATAATGGTACATTCCAGTTCACTAAGCAAATTTTTCTGAAAGGGTCTGTGGTCCAAATCACATTCCCAGTTCTCTCACCAGGTAATTGGAGCTCAACATCCTTCAGAAATTGCTTAAGCACTATTAAGGACGAGCATGTCAAAAGGGATGATGTGATGAAAAGAGCAAAGACTTTGATGACAAGACCCACACTTCTGCCCTTGCTCCTTTGCTAATGGACATTCAGTTCTGACAAGTCATTTAACCTTCAAGCTTGTCTAGAAACGATCACAATATTGGTGATCTTTTTAACTTTCTTATATGATAATATAGCTCTATAAATATAACTACTTGTGAATTAATTTTTGACTTCTAATAAACTTATTTTTTTGCTCATAATTTATGTTCTTTCTAATTCTTCAAATTTTCTTTTTCTTTTTTCTCCTGTTTCCATTTATTTTCTTCCCATTCTAGTCCAAATGCTCAGAAATACAATGATTTTTCATTTTACTTTTTCCTTTAATTCATACGTATTCTTAGGATAATTTAGAGCATCTGTTATAGATGAGTGCAGCCTCATACCTCAACTTCTTTAACAATTTCATATGTGGAACTAGAAGTAATTCAGAATTCTTGCAATATCTCTCTCTAATTCACTGTGCTTTATTGAGTGTTCATTCTTTATATACAAAAAGACAATATAACATCAGCTCTCAGGGAGTTCTGACTAGTTTCTAGTTACATGGATACCAGTCTGGTCACAGAAAATGAATACCTCCCTTTATATTTTATCTCTGGCATCAGGGCAGACTTCAAGAAATAATGTTAACTTCTTACAAATTAATCTAAGATTTGGGGAAATTCTATGAAAACCCAGCCAGAAAACGCCTAATTGTCGCCATTCGGTATGCATTTGTCAGAGGTGGAAAATTATTACACTAGCCCCTGGAAGCTTGTTTTTAGCAAAACAAGCTTTCATTTGTAATGCAACTATGGGGTATTTTAGATAGTGTTTTCTGATTTCATTTAAACGGAAGCAATGTATTTTTTATCAAAAAGAAGAAAGTTTTCCTTTTATTTCTCCTTTTTGTATTTTTGTGTTTATACTTTTCCTTTTTGTTTTCCATTTTTGCTTGTCCCATGTTAGAAGATGTGTTAAGGCTTAGTACCTCTAACAAACTGCATTAACGTCTAATGTATAACTCACAGTAAGACGGAAAATTAAGCTTATGGGTACATCATTTTTATTGAGGTCATGATGCAAAAATTCACAGAGAATAATATTTTCTGATATCAGTACATAATTATGTGCAAAGGAAATCTCTATGGAATAACAGGTAGCAATTTTTAATTTGTTTCTTAGTACAAACCATCAGTTTCAATAAAATGTCAAAGCCCTTAAAGCAACTTTTTTCTACCTCTTTCTTCATTTTTAACAAACTATCACAAGTCGCTGCCTGAAGTGACAAGTGTTTTCTGGATAGCCATATTCACTTTCATTTTAACCACAGATTTCTCAGCTGTTCCTTTTGGCCAAATAAGATCAGGCTAAATCAATCAGGGAATTCAATTAGTGGACAAAACAATGTATCTTGTCTTTTGAATTAATGCTTCCATAATGCCGTGTGTGGAAGGTATTGTGAATGACTTTTTCCCAAGCTTATCTTCTGAGGAGTTAGAATAGCTGAATTCTGACCATCAACTAATATTTTAGTCAATAAGAAGACCAAAGCCCACAATTTTTACCTAGTGAAAACATTCATTCCGTGTTCGAACTGTGTTGGCAAGCTGTTTATTCCAAATTTGGTATTTAGATGGTGAAGTAATCTTCAAAAGTCAAAGGCCATTATTAATTTTCACTTGTAAGTTGCAGAAGGAGACATTTTATACATGTTTTTAAACCTACTCTTAGCTTCTCAATGAAAAACATATAGTACCTTTGAATAATGCAGTGATTTTTTTGAAAAGTTACTCTAACTGCTATTAATTTAAAATGCCCTAAGAATATTTCGTCCTAGGTTCTCATGAATATTTTTACTTCTGAAAGTAAGGGCTGCAGGAAGGAAACAAATACTATTTTAGATTTTTCAATATGCATGTATTTCAACAGGACAAAGATAAGATGAGGAAAGTGAAGCAGATATGAATAATGAAGTCTGTCTTAAGGCTCTTCTCCCTTGAAGGTATCAACATACTTTTGTTTGATGTCTGATTTAACAGAAATCCAAAGTATTTTCTTAGATTATATGTGAGAGGAAATTAATTAAAGAACTTTTGACTTCCCAAATAAAATTAAAACGTCTGAATTTTCTGATGAAAATTTTAATACATTAGCTACTAAAATTTATACTGCCTTCCATGTTATCCTTCATATGTAAAAATTTGTGGTTTCCTTCCGCATTCCCACACTTCACAGTGTTATTGTGTTATATTATTAAAGTCTTCTTACAAATATGTCTGCTATGATATGCTATACTCATACCCTGGGATAAGTGATTGAACATTTCTGGTAAAGAATCAAAACAATATTTTTAACGAATTTGTGGAATTTCACTTCAAAAGATTCACATTGAATGAATATTAGTTTGCAACATTTATTTATATGAAGCCCATGGTAGTTTATTTCTCAGCTATCCCAGACTGTTGTAAAAAGTCTAACACTTATTTAGGATAACATTGTTTGCTTTTAATCAAAAGCCCTCATGAATTTGGGTCTTGAGCTGATACAATTGGAAGAAAAAGAGAAACAGCAATATTTCATGTCAAAGCTACAAAATAAAAAACAGGTCACTCAAAGATACTTGCAGTACTAACTTTATAATATCAGATAACATGCTAAGTACTAAAATATAAAGTTCAGACAAGTTGATTGTCAATGTATAGTAAAACACGCTATGACATACGGTGAATAGTTTTAAAATAACTAACTTTTAAAAAAAGTAAATATATGGGACTATAGTTAATAAAGCAGTATTCACATATGATATTTTATTAACCCAAGTTCTGCTCGGTTGTATTTATTTTATTATTCTTTTTGTTATTAATCCTTTTCTAAAAGATTAAGATCAGAGGGATTAAGTAACTAGCCCAAAGTGACTAAGCTAATGTCAGCCAGTAATTTAATTTAATGAAGGTAGAATTTTAATAAAGCACATATAAATTTAAATGCCTATTCACTACCTAGTAAATAAACTCCAGGAAGACTAGAGTCTCTGTTGCTTTTGTTCCTTACTGATACTCCCGTTCCTTGAGCAGCCCAAGCACGAGGGAGACGCTCAGAAGACTTTTGTTGAGTGACTGCATGTATGTGTCTGTTGGGCACGTTAATTGCTTCCTCTTTGTATCAGAGTTATTAATAACACCTACCTCATAGAGTTGTTGCAAGAATTAAGTAAGATAATACAGGAAATGCATCTAGTACCACTCTCTTGGCTGCGTCTGAAAGCACTTGATACATTAGTTCTCTGGATGCATTTTGATAGAAGATTCTAGCTCCCATATACAGCATTACTAGAGAAGAAATCTAGGTCCCAGCCATGCCAGAATAAGGTGATACTCTTCAGAAAGATTTTTCTGGTAACACTCAAGTTATAAAGGAAAATGCCTCTTTTGCCTGTGATATAAAATGGATCCTGGTGAAATGTATCAAGATTAATGAGTTAATTATGTGATAAGAATTGGTGAGTATTTAACCAACACTAATTCTTTTACTTCTGTTCCTTTCACAATTTCTGGTATCCACATCAAAAACGTAAAAAGAAAACAGGTGGAATTAGTTTTAAGAATATGTTTTATTTAAAACATAAATCCAAATTATTTTAATATTTAATCAATACAGAAATTATGATAGTGATATTTTACATTATTTTTGTATTTACTATTGGAAATCCAGTGTGTGTTTTATATTTGCAGCACATCTCAATTAAGATGCTAAATTTTCATAGAGAAATAATTAACCTGTCTTTAGATTTCATAAAATTTAGGTGAAAAATTAGATTCACATACTCAAAATGTTTCAAACACTAATAAGTTTCCAATAACTGAATAGAACACGAGTTTTAAATTTAAATTAAATTATTTAAAATTAAACACAGTACAGTTGTGCTAGCTATATTTCAAGTGCTCAGTCATCACGTGGCTGCTTTACTACAAAGTACAGATATATAATATTAATAGAGAACCAGGCAATCAGGGAACAGGATGGGAGAAAACATATTCTGGATGAATTAATGAATATACAACTTTTTAAAAGATGACCAGCACTTAGAACTAGAATTTCTCAATTCTTCTGCATCTTGTCATACAAGCTATTTACACCAATATTTTCTAACGAATAATAATTTGCCTCATCTGATTTATTCAGCCTAAATCTCTGAATCCTTCACCAAATTACATATAGGAAAATAATTTAATGATGGCTGTATAAATCACTCTGCCCCTAAGCTAGCTCATTGTATTTTTTAATAGATGGATACAATATTTTCCGTGTGTGTGTGTGTGTGTGTGTATAAGTGTGTTGGGAGGTGCTTGTTAGGGCTCCAAAGAGAGAAGCTAAAGTAGATGAAAGTATTTCATAGGTGTTAAGTTGTGAAGTTAACATGTTGCACAAAAAAGTGTAGATTCACATGTGGTAACGTCTTTTTCTTTTTTCAAATTAATGATTATCTCTGCAATAATTTAGTAGCAAATGATATAATAATTTATAGACATGGAAAAGTGAGCACATTTTTTAACCTGTCAAAAAGAAAAATGAAGAAAGTTACCCTAGGAGGCACAGCTAATTCACATTAATTATTTTAGACTTTGCCATTATTGATTATTGTGTTCGAGGTATTTTAGAATCTGGCCCTCAATGGCAATGGTGTCAAATTTGACATTGTGCCAAATTTGATCTCATTCTTCCTGGCTTTGCATGATTACATCCTAAACACGTAATTCATTTGTTTGTTCTATTTTAACATATATGAATTTTGAAATTTGAGTGAGTAGAGTATATAGTTGTCTTGATGGACAAGAGGTTGAAATTATAACAGTTTCTCTTTATAACTTGGTGAATTTGTTCGAACATTGCCATATGGTTTTGCTGGAAAACCAATAACAATCTCTCAGCTACAAATTGATTCTGCTTGGTCACTCAGCTGGTGGAACAGGGGGGTAATTTACAGAGCGATGATTGTCTGTTTACTTACAAATTTCCTCATAGGCAAGTGAGCATTCCAAAGACAATACAACTACTCACAAGTCTGTGTACACTCTAACATTTCCAAAATAACTCAAAATGGAACTTTGTCTCTGGAGCTAGTGACTTTCAGTAGGATCCGATTATATACTTTTCACTTTTTATAAAAGTCTAAGTGAGATTATAAAGATCAATATACTCCCAGGCAGAACAAAAGTAGGGTGAAAACTATTATTGTAACAAAAGGTACAATAATAAAAACATTTATTTAAAAAATTATAATGATTTGACAACTACGTGATTAATTAGGATGCCCGAAATGTACCACACGCTTTGCTTATATTTTTTCATCCCTTCCTGAATAGACTATCAAAAAATCTTTTTCGGATTTTTAAAAGGTACATAAAAACAGAACACAGTCTGTAATTAGAATCCATGTGCTTGTCTTTAAAAGGCAAAATAACATCATTTGGAGTTATTAAATTAATTAAACAAGGAGGCCATTAGACCGAGGTGGTTCTAATGCCTTAGTAACCTATGTAAGCAAACCCAGCCGTAAGCCTGTAAATACCTCAAGGTTAAGAAATCAGAACACGTAAGGACAATCAGTCACAAACAGCCAATAATGCTTTCCCAAATAAGGCAACCACTTAATCTATAGCCAATCAAATCATTTCCTTGCTTTGCTTCTGCATCTTCTCTGTAAAAGTCTTGCCCCTGATCCTGTTGGGGAGCTTGCTTCTAACCACTGGTTTGGTGTTACCCTGTTGGAATTGATTTTTGCCCAAATAAACTCTTACAATTTTTAATATATTTAACTTTTACCAGAACTGAGATTCTTTGGGAAAGACAATGATATATTCATTCAGTCTCCAACACAGATACTTCATAAATATTTGTTGACTGGATAAAAAAAATTAAATTGGATTAAATTGAATTGAATTGAATTGAGTGGATCATCTATAAATGTAAAATTTCTTTATATCAATAAGATTTAAATAACATAAAAAGTAAAAGATAATTTAGTAAAATATTGGCAATATACTTTAGAGGGATTTTTTAAATCTGAGGATGTCTTTGCAAATCGATAAGAAAAAAAATCAACACTTCAGTTAAAAAAAGAGAAAGAATAGGGGCAAAGATAATTTACAGATGATGTACAGATAACAAGAAAGATTTTCATTCCACCAGTAACCAAAAGGAAGGGAAACTAAAAAGAATGCAGGATATACATGGTTTCTTAGCATATTGTGTGATAGAGAAACCAAAAGTTTTCTTGCATCATTTGCACTCCACCTGTTCTTTCCTCTCCAGACAAAGACAATTTCTGATCTGGTTTTTTGTCTGTACAGATTAAATTATGTTTTCTCTAATTTTATAAAAATGGTACCATACAATATACTTTCTTTGGCTGTCTGGCTTTTTTCACTCAGTGTAATAATTCTGAGGTTCCTTTATATAAATGAATAGATTCATTTTTCTTGTAGAGTATATTTATACATCTGTGTATATTCTGTGTAAATATTCATGTTCAAAACACTAGTTGGCATGACAATATATACACATATGCATAGATGTATATTTAAATGTTATGTTCTTATTGACTGCCATCCCCACTAGAGTAGAATCTCAGTGCAATTAGAGATTTTGTCACTGCCATTCACTGTTTTAATTCCAGTGGCTAATGTAGTTTTTGGCACTTAACAGAGCATATATACATGTTATAAATATCATCAGTATCTTTATTTATAAAACTTTGTATCATATGTGATGGTTTTCTTAAGATAAATTTCAAAATACAGAATTATAGACTTCAAAGGCAGGACCAACTCTCCACTAACAGATGAATGGATAAACGAAATGCCATATAACCAATGCATGAGGACTTCTACAGAAAGTTTGGAATAGTAACACGACATATGAATTTAAAATATTCTCAATTTGCTTTAAAGAACTTGTGTGTGGGGTATGAGAGAGATTATCAATTACCTACTACCTGTTATCCATCTATCATCTGTCTATTTATTTATTTCTTCTCTGAGAAACAGGGATATGCAATTACACATGCATGTGAAAAACACCAACAAGACATACAACAGCGTGTTCGCCATTATTACTCTATTTATCAGAATGCTACAATGATAGATGGCAATTGTGCTTTATTGCTTTCTTTTTAACTCTGTTTTACGTTGTTTTAGTTTTCTACAGTGAAAATGAGTTACCTTTTTGACAGAAAATGCAGACCGTTTAAATTAAGTTTACTCAAATATATAGTTGTATTTGTATTTTATTCCCTTGGAAATTGAAAGTGTGACTGGTAATTATTAAGGTTTGATTGGGACTAAAACATCTGGACAGGCTAGCCACACGATAAGGGATATAAATGGCCATTAAATAAGAAAAATGTTCACTGTCCTTAACAATCTAAGCAGCACAACATTAGACCCAATAACAATGAGACACCATTTTAACTTACCAAATTGGTAAAAATAAAGTAAATGTAACTTTTTGTTACGTGATCATTTCTGTGATTTTTATAATGTTTATAATTATGAATTATTTTGCTTCTTAGAATGTGGTCAGAAAAATCATTTGCTAGAAATGTTTGTATTGTATAATGAAACAAGGAAACAAAGTGTGTGTGTAACAGCGGCTGGGTCTGCCTGGTGGCACAGCGGTTAAATGCACACCTTCTGCTTCTCAGTGACCCGGAGTTTGCCAGTTCAGATCCAGGGTGCGGACATGGCACCACTTGGCACACCATGCTGTGGTAGGTGTCCCACGTATAAAGTAAAGGAAGAGGGGCATGGATGTTAGCTCAGGGCCAGTCTTCCTCAGCAAAAACAGGAGGATTTGGCAGTAGTTAGCTCAGGGCTAATCTTCCTCAAAAAAAAAAAAAATTCTAACAGTGGCAGTCTCTGATTGGTAATAGAACTGATTATTTAATTTTCTTATGCATATTTCTGCTATTTTTTGTCAGATTTTTAAAGAACATGTATTCTTCTGAATTAGAGAACAAAATTCTCTAATTTATTTTAACAGCCATGTCCTTTTCAGATTGCACATGTAAAACCCTCTTCAATATGTTTTTCTAAGACTACTGCCATTTTGTTTCACAGCCTCAATGTCACTAAAAACTGATTTCATCTTAGGTAATTTTCTATTATGTAGCAATATATTTTCAGGTCACAGATATTATTAGATGTTCTACAATCTGACTATAAAATATTTCATCTTCTATTTACTGATCTGAATGCCAAAATCTCTCCAATTTTGTAATTTCCTTCGTTACTTATCCTCTATAAGTCTCATTTTTCTCATCTGTAAATGAGGCCAATGCCAGCACTATTAAATGCAACAGGCTGACTAAACCACGACAACAAAAACTTGCACCAATAAAGTTAGAGACTTAGCAAGAATTACTTCATTGAATTCTAATTACAAATATTTTAGCTAGAAATCTCATTTACTGGTAAAAATACTGCTATATCAAAAAGTTTTTTATTTTGCCAGAGGAAAAGAGTCACTAAAAGATAAAACCAGGATTCAATCTTACATAGTCTAATCTGAGGTCCCTTGCTTTATGTTTCTCACTATACCTTCAATAAAGGTCTAGCTCTCAATGTGTAAGATGCACGCATTCAGCCTGGTAGTCATTTATGACGTTCCTCGGAATTTTGGCTTGGAATTTTATTTACTTATTTTATCCACTATTACATTTGCTGACTTGATGGAAAAATAACATTAATGATATTTTTGCATAGAAAATAATAGGGACTCTTGCTGCAATTCTCCTTTATCTATTGATGGAAAATGATTCAAACTGGACATTCACAAATGTTACAAACCCTAACAAACAGTCGGAAAATAGTTTCATTGAGTTTAACTTCCCGAAACATCCAGTTTTCCTGACATCTAAATACTTTGCATTTTTCCTTTAATCGTTGTGACAGTTAATCTGATGTGTCAACTTGGTTAGGCAATGTTGCCCAGTATTTTCGTCAAACACTAGTCTAGATGTTGCTGTGAAAGTATTTTGTAGATGAATTAACATTTACAATCATATGACTTTAAGTAAAGCAGACCGTCCATAATGTGTGTGGTCCTCAGTCAGTCAGTAAGGCCCTAAAGGTAAAAACTGAACTTTCCCAGAGAAGAAGGAATTCTGCTTCAAGATAACATAGAAATCCTGTCAGTGTCCAGCTTGCTGGCCCGTCCTATGAATTCGACTCGCTTACCTTCACAGTGACGTGAGTCAATTCTTTGAAATCTCTATCTATCTCAATCTCTCTCTTTCTCTCTCTCTCTCTTTCTCTCCATCTATCTCTATCTCCATCTATCTGCCTGTCTATCTGTGAATATATCTATCTATCCTATTGGTTATTTTTCTCTGGAGAAGCATGACTGATACCATCATATAATAACATTTCATATACAAAATAATAATAGTAATAATACATCTAGTCAAGTGGCTGACCCAATTTTCCTGATAGGCAAAATAATACTAATAAAATACACAAATAATAAAAGAAAAAATGAATGGAATGTACTCAGCTTTTCCATATCTGACTTATGAAATGAATCCTTAAAAACCTTATAGCATACTAGCTTACTTAACAAGAATGAATAAAGTTACATAACATTATGAGCTCTTGTTTTTTTCTTTCATTCTTTACTGTGGAGTTTCAGGGACATCCAATCAAAACCAAACTAGTCTTATTGCTTTTGAACGTTACTCTTCATTTCTGAACCATATTCTTCTTACCTTTAAAATGAGGAAGTTGCCCCAGAGGGCTCCTCAGACTCTGATCCTATTCTCTGATAATTATGCACATGTTCATATTGAGTAATAAAAGAATTTTTTTTCTGCTTTTTCTCCCCAAATTTCCCCAGTATACAGTTGTATATTTTAGTTGTGGTCCTTCTAGTTGTGGCAAGAATTGTTTTTTTTAATCTATCCTTGCTACTAGTGCTGAATATATATGAATGCTTACTTTATTGACATCTGAAAAAATATATTTACTTCCTTAGAAAAACAATCACTTTTGGGGAAACAATTAAATTTCTCTTTGAACTCAAGCCAGAAATGTTTTAAAGATGATTTAGAAAATATCAGCTCATACGTCTCACTCAAGATTTCCTTGTTTCTATACCCGTGAGTTTTGTTATTTGAATCAAAATCATGAGAACTTATTTCAGAAATTCTCATCCATGCTTATTCAACATCAAGGAAGATAAATGCAAAGGAATTAGCCAAAATGAATTCTTTATTACATTTCTAATTAATAATCAAATTTCAATGTCACGTTCTTAGAACTTCCAACTTTTTTTCCCCTTCTGTTTTTATTCTTTTAAAGATTATTATTAAAGCTGTAATCACTAGGTACAATATGAGGAGAAACCCTGTAAGTATTAGTAATATTACCATAAAAACTAATAATCCATTTATGACATCAAAGACTCACACAGCATTATCACAGATTATTGAGTGGGAAAAAATAGCACTATATATTAAAAAAGCCATATTATATTTTTAACTTCCTTTTAATGGTCATTACATTTAACTGTCTATCATTATTTCATTATGAACCCAATAAGTGAGATGCGTTTAACTCATCTTAATCATCCCTGAGTTGAAACTTATTATCCTTGCTAACAGCTGTCTTCCAGATGGATGCAGAACCTTTTCTTCTTCGGAAACATTTTCTAAAACTTACATTTAAAAAGGCCGCCCCAAAAAAGTGCCTAATGATACCTTAGTGATTTTCTGGAGACTTTAAAGCACAAATAGAACATATTTTTAAGAACATGACTTGCCTGCTATTTGCTAAATCAAGCGAGCTTGTTATAAAATGCAAATAAGAATGAGCTACGCCTTCCAGAAAGGTCCTTAACATTCACACCTAGGCCTCCGGACTGATAACAGACCACTGTGCTTGTCTGGCTTGAGAAGGTGTAAAAGTCACCGAAAGTAAGCAGTTACAGTGCCTGCAGAAACAATAAATAAACAAAACTAACCAGTGGAACGATAAAGGAACAGTCTTTTGTTTCGGAGGAAGTATGCATTTGAAAGGAAATGAAATATTTTAAAGATAGATATTTTAGAATCATATCTTTTGAAATAAAGATCTCTTTTAAGGAGAGTCTAGATTCATTGATCCTCATGGAAACCTTAGAATGTCCACTTAGAAGTGAAATGCATTTTCACAAGCTCTGTTTTATAAAATGAAATTATCTCTTGCTCTAGATCTTCAGCTGTACATTGAAGCCCTATTTTCTAAATTCGAAATGATTATTACAAATTATTCAATTTTAATTACTTTTCTGAAGTGAATATTACAAAACATAAAAAATATAAGCTACACTCAGGAAACCAGTATTTCCAAAACATTGTCAATTTGCCCAGTTCGGTAACTCACCGAACCAACTGAACAAGTTCCAACAGTTATTTTCTCTCAGTTAAGATGTCTGTGTATCAAAAGCACAGTCCTCTATAAATAGCATCCATTTAATTCTACATGATGCTATTGTTGTATGTCACTCTGCCTCCAAGATTCTAAGCTAATGTAGATTTTAAGAGACAAACTTAATCTATAACCATGTCCTCAAGAATTAATAATATGATACTATGCTCAGCATTATATCATTAAACAAATTGATGAGCTAATGTATTTTTTCCTATAATATTATCAACTACACCAACAGCCGGGGCCTAATGGTAACCATTAGCAATCATGTCACTCTTTCCTTTTATTCACATGTTCTTGTAACCTGTCCTTTTTGTAGTTATTTTGATTTATTTTCCTGATGCTTGGGATATAACTCTAGTTACACCCAGACACAATTCATGAGTGACTGCATTTAAATGAAGACAATTTGATTTTCAAAATTTACATTCTGGATTATAACTCTTTTTTACTCTATCCAATAGATTATCACATCCTTTCTATTCCTCTAATTATCTCCAGTTTGTTTGTCTTTCTCCATCTTCACAGCACCACTAAAATTTAGGCTCTTGTATCTCTCTGGCTTAAACCTCCAGGGTACATTTCTCATCAGTTTCCCTGATCCTAGAATATTTACTTCTCTAATTTTCTCCCCAAACTGAAAAATATCTTCATAACATATACTTGTACCCATTTGCTCTCTATATAAAAGCCACTTAGCCATCAATCACTGCATGACGAAGTAGATTCTTAGCTAGACTTAAACTACGTTCCCAAATTACCTTCCCACCTAACTGTTAAAGGTGCACTTTTTGAAGATGCACTTTGTCCCCAAAATTTTACATCAAGTCGTTTCCTTCCCCCGTGTGTTTTCTCATCCCATACCCTGTATCTAAAATTCATGTTTCTGTTCTAGTTTCGGTAATCTGATGCCTCTTGGTCTTCCTGTCTGAGCTATGGGGAAATGAGGAGAACAATGGACTAAATTACATTATTTACCCTACTTTTTAAAGCTTGTAACCTATTCTGATTAGTTGTTTACCAAAGTCTTCCTATTCCCCCATGGGAACACCCTTTCTTGTAGTTGGGTATGGTCCTGTGACTGAATTCTGGCCATGGGAATGTGACCAGAAGTAAGTTTGGAAAATTTCCAGCCTGAGCCATATAATTGGACTTACAATTCTCTGTGCTCGTTCTGTCTTGTCTCCCTGCTTACATGCAGAGTGCCAGTGGGGGGGGGGGGGGGGGGTCCAATGTTACAAGTAATGACAGTGCTACTGGATGAACCAAGAATGGAATCCCCAAAGATTATATAAAACAAAGCCCCCCTGCAAACTGGTACAAACCTAACCTAAATACATAAGTCTTTATTGTGTTAAGGCACTGACATTTTCTATAGCAGTTAGCCTGCCCTGAACTATAAAAATGCCCAGCACCATATTTAGGAGATGACATACATATATTTCATTATCCCCCTCTATGAATTTGTGACTATTACTAAAATAAACTCAAGTAAAAATAGAACTTAGAGGCCAATTTTCTCATTTAGTCTATATCCATATCCATACCTGCATACGTTTAGCATAACCATTATTTTCCTGAAGACCAAGACATGCTTCTATTGTGGTATAAGCAAACTTTCATCGTATTTAATATTTACCTGTATAATGAAATTTCAGATCATGTATTGATTTTATCCCTTTACTTGCACTACATATTATCATTTACACAGGAAATGTTTGTAGCCAGAGGACATCGCTGTAGATTTGACCTCACAGTTTTCTAGTTTAACTTTGCTGTGCCTCAAATTCATCAACTTTAAAACAATTACTTCAAAAACTGTAAGTTTAATGAAAATTATTAGTACCTTAAATAAGATGTATAAAGAATGGTCACTATTATTATAATTAGTTACTAATGTATGACAACTTTGTTTTAACTACCTGATCTCCTGGCTATTTCCAGATGAGTACACGAACAAGTGAGACTGCTTTGATACAATAATAAACACATGACACAAGATTGTCAATACAATAGATGTATTAGCAAACCCCAGTGGTACTAAAGAAATATCATATTCATTAATTTAAAACAATGATCTTGTTTCAAAATACAGTTTCACCACCTAAAGCTGTTTTAGGTTGGGCATTTAATCACTCTTATTTCAATGTCCCTATCTAATAATATGAGTATTTATATCAATACTCATTATTTGGGGGCTACAGCTTTCAGATTGCATGAAATCATTTTATTCAGAATGCGTGATGCCAGGCCGGGCACAGAGCAGCCCCCCAGCGCATGTAGGTTCCCTTCTCATCTTCACTAAAGCTTTGGGCTAAGCAGCCTACGTCTTCTCTTCGCAGGCAGTGTTCATTTCTTCCACTTTCTCTCTCATTTCCACCTCCCATCAAAATTCAGATTATCCAAATACCATCTTTCTTTTTTATTATTTTTAAAGATTGTCACCTGAGCCAGTATCTTTTGTCAGTCTTCTTTTTTTTCCCGTCTTCTTCTTTTTCTTCTCCCCAAAGCCCCCCAGTACATAGTTGTATATCCTAGTTGTGAGTGCCTCTGGTTGTGCTAGGTGGTACGGCACCTCAGTATGGCCTGATGAGCAGTGCCACGTCCGGGCCCAGGATCCAAACCAGTGAAACCCTGGGCCGCTGAAGCTGAGTGCGTGAACCTAACCACTTGGCCACGGGGGCAGGCCCCCGAATACCATCTTTCTAACTAGTGTGTCACGGAGGAAAATTATTCTGTAAACACCTATTCATATAAGATGGGTTTATTTAATAACAGCTTAATGTATTGACCTCTTATGTCAGTGCATGGAGCTTCCTGCTATTTACTAGCACAAAATTGTCTTTAGAGCCATGTTATGACTAAATTCTGTAATATCACACAACTAATAGCTTATAGCCCTTTCCAAGTGCAAGGCACTGTCCTAAGTGCTTTACATGCATTGACGTATTTAATTACCCCCCTAAATCCTGTGAGATCAGCAGAGTCTCAGAACCTCTCAAGAACAACTTTGAATTTTTGTTTTCAGCAGCTTGTTTTTTTTTTTAAATACGTGGGTTAAACATTCTAAATTTATGAAGCAAAACATTGGCTAGTAGAATTTTAAACCATCTTTTTAAATACATCAATGAGGGGCTGGCCCCGTGGTGTAGTGGTTAAGACTGACACTGCTCCGCCTTGGCGGCCTGGGTTCATGGGTTCCGATCTCTGGTACAGATTTAAACTACTCATCAAGGAATGCTGTGGTAGCATCCCACATGCAAAATAGAGGCAGATTGGCAACAGATGCTAGCTCAGGGCCAATCTTCCTCACCAAATAAATAAATAAATATATAAATAAATACATCAATGAGCTGGCATCAAAGTAAGGATATAGCACGTCCTCAAATAAAACAGAACTAACACTACTAGAAGAGAAACAAAGATGCCAAAGCTGGTTATCAGCCTGAGCATTTTCACTGAACCTTGGATATAGTAGGCTTCCGTCGGATGACTGATGGAAAGAGATAAAATCAGGGATGCGCATGCTGGGGCAACTAATAGGACAACACTGCATAGAAGTGGGATTCCTGAGGAATGACTTGCAGGAGCCGAAGGGACAGCAAACCTGATGCAAGGAGAGATTTCATGAGCACTGTACATTGAGGCTTGTCCTCTTTTTGTGTTGAGACCACCATATAAAGAAAACCTGGCAAACCTCCTGGGGAGATCCGTTGAAAAGCCAGCACTAATGTCTAGACGAGTGAATGAAGCCATCTTGAACTTGCAGCCTCAGCCAAGCCGCTAGACGAGCATAACTGCCTAAGTGACCAAGATGAGAACAGATTAACAACCCAGCCCAAAATGTCGATCCAGCAAATCATGATCAAATAAAGAGTCATTTTAAACCACTCAGTTTTGAGGTGGTTTGATGCATAGCAATATATAACTGATTAACTCTCTATCACATTGTGTAGTTTTGTTTTCTTCATGGCAGCAACTAGTCTCTGCAAATGCCAAGCTTATTAATGTATTTATGTATTTGTTTACTCTGTATGTTGACTGGGTCTTCTTAGTATAATACAAGCTCCATAATATAAGAAGATTTGCCCATTTGGTTCACGATTATATATAGTAGATTACGTATATTGAATCTAGAACATTTGAGGCACATATTACATATTCCAGCAATATTTTAACTTATTTTGAATGAATAAAGTGCCTTCATTTCAAAGGATTCCTGCTAACTTATTTCCATGGAATGGAGCCTCCACTGGCATAGTCTCCTCTCTCTCAACTTCAGTGAATATTTGAAATGTAGAATAAGAATGATGTTCAACAACTCTTATAACAAGGCAATAAAAAAAGAATTTAACTTGAGGACATTAAATACAATAATATATATTACATACGTGACAGGGCACACAGCATATATTACATATATTCTAAATAATAATAATATAATGTATATTCATTCAACAAATGACAAAAGAAAAGTGAACAAGCAACATGCCACTAAATAATATTGAAAGGGCTTTAGTTAATTTAAGATAGAGGAAAACCCTGAGTATATTTTTTTCCTTCTGAATTCTGTGGCTGAATCTCTGATTGTGTGTTTTTTTCCTCACTCCAAATCTCAGGGTCATCAAAGGTTGTTATAAGGGTCTTTGCAAAGTCCCAATAAATAGCACCATTCTAAATTACCAAAGTATCGATTAAGCTGAGAAGACTAAGGAAGTTGTAGCAAGCGAAGGCCAAATTCTCAGCTTTCTGATAAAGGCTATGTTTGAGGATCTGACATTTATGTGAGCGAAAAGGATTCGCTTTATGCAACACAATTCCCAGAATTGTGCATTCTTCCCTAGGCTACACACCCAGCACACAAACACCCAGGCACATAGCTCCTTTGGGGGTTTTCCATGTAAGATTTACAATCTGGAACAACAGAAGAGAACCCCTGCTCCTAGTAGTCAGTTACTCCCAATAGGAAAACTGAAGAAACTGAGCAAAGCATGTGCAATTTATTCCCTTAAACAGGGAATCAGATGTCGCTTAATACACTCTGGGCAGAAGTGGGCAGAGAAAGGATGGTCACCCCAAGCTATTTGATGTCTCTTCATATGGAAAGAAAAATCAGGAATAAGGAGAAAAGATCCCCTTAACGTTACTCAATTATTTTCCCTTGGAAATATTTAGTTTATCATCAAATAGGAATTGGGTGATACCAACTATCTATGAGGACAATTCTACTCCCATCTTTATAAAGTCAAGTGGGACTAATTCAACTAAATTAAAGTTCTCTTTGCATGCAAGACTGAAAATTTATCCATGTTTTCATTACTCAAAACAAATTTTCTCTTTTTTATCAGTTTTTTAGGGAGAAATTAAATGTTCCATATCAAATGGCACTGCAAATTCAAGTCTAATGATGCTAACTTTTGAAAGAATAAAAGTCCAAAATAAAAGTATTTAATCCTTGCCAGTTACATCCCAAATAAATTAAATTATAAACTTCATCCTCACGTATTCACTTTTTCTTTCGAATCTGAGCTAGAGAATCCTTGAAGCATGGGCGGAGTCGGGTCTTTCAGCAGTTACAGGTGGCGAGCTCTCTCACGAGAATAGCAATCATCTCTCAGGATCTCAGAAACCATACTATCTTAATACCAACCCTAGCGAGTCTTAATCCTAAGGATTGTAGTGAGTTGTTTAGATTCACAAAAGTATTAAAACCTATATTCCTACACCCACAGTGAAGAAGCAAAACAATATCCAGTTCTGCAGCAGTTACCTCAGGGAAAAGCTATTCTCAGAATCCAGTTCTAACCTAACCAGGATGTGGAACAATGCTTTAATTTGTCTGGAATCCATGACCTCACCTGTGTACTTACACTTCATTGAGAGAAACTTCTCAGCAAATGTTGCCATTGTACATTTGCCAGACCTTGTGTGTATAGTGGAGGAGGGGATCTATCCGTGCTGAATGTGTTTTTCTGGGAACAGTGATTGGTATACTATTGTTTCCTTGAAAATTAACAAATTTGAAATGTTGGAAGCCCTAGTCACCAATTCTGTGTATCAAATCTTTATATGTTCTGGGGCCGGCCCGGTGGTGCAGTGGTTAAGTGCACGTGTTCTGCTTCGGCGGTCTGGGGTTGCCAGTTCCGATCCCGGGTGCAGACATGGCATGGCTTGGCAAGCCATGCTGTGGTAGGCATCCCACATAGAAAGTAGAGGAAGATGGGCATGGATGTTAGCTCAGGGCCAGTCTTCCTCAGCAAAAAGAGGAGGATTGGTGGCAGATGTTAGCTCAGGGCTAATCTTCCTCAAAAAATAAAATTAAATAAATAAATCTTTATACGTTCTTTTTTGAGCTCTTCGATATTTGCATTTAAATGTTGCTTTGCTGGTGAGCCCTGCCTGGTGAATATGGCCACCATGTCTTGTGTGCAGACATTTTTTGTCCTGTGTTACAGTTTTTTCATAAGTATTTTATATTTTTACATAGGCATGAGCAATATATCAGAGTGCATATTTCCCCAGAGCTTTTTCAATACAGTATGTCATCACATACTGAATTTTTAACAAAATAATTAATCAGACATGATCAATTTAATTTTAAGTTGCATTTCTTTTATGAGTGAGGCTGAACAACTTTTTATATATGGAAGGATATTTTTTGTATTTATATTTTCCATGAAATGTCTGTTTATAGTTTTTGTTTGATTATTATCAGATATTTTCTTTTCAAATATTAGAAGCACTTTAGATTATGGATCTTGGCCCTTTGTTATTTAAATTGTGAATACTTTTGCCCCTGTTATTCATTTACTTGTTGTCATTGTTGTTATTATTGCCAAAGGAGTTTTTAAAATATTTTTTTAGGATATCAGTTAGATACAATTAAATTAACACTTTTTAGTGTAAAATTCTATAAGTTTTGCTAAACACACACAGACATCTGACCACTGCCACAGTCAAAGTAGAAAAGAGTTTTATTATCCCTTGCATGGGCAGTTTAAGATCTCACACACTCTCAGGCAGGATTTCACAATTGGGCTATTATTATGTGACTCTAAACCGAGGTCAAAATAAGCTTTCTACATTCTAAAATCTGAGATTGAATGCCACATCCTGGCCTGTCAAAGCTTCACTAAGTCTCATTATTCTCCGCAAATAATACCTTTTTTCCTTTGCTTCTCATGTTCTCAACCTATGTACTAGAATATAGGTTTTTGAGGGGGGAATATCATCTTTCAAATGATGCCCATTGGTCAGTATATTGTCACCAACACATCCACAACTACGTTTCAGTCATGTGAATTCCTCTGAAATCTGCTACAGCTGTGATCTCTGTGAGGCTAAAGGGGATAAATAAAAGAGATTTTATTCTTGTACCTTCTTTGTTCATATTTCACATGCACATTCTCTCTGATACTGACTCATCAGCCTTCACTTGTGAGAAGAGTAATCTTAGCAAGGAGAGTCAGGAAAAACACTTCTCCTAATGTGAGTTAGTATTTGAGTGATGGGGCTTTGTTTGGATCTGGCCAAGCAAGAAGCCCATTCAGGTATGCATTTGGTGGATTTATTGAAGGGTTTTGAAACCAAGTCCGTGAAATGTTAGGTTTTTCCCAGTCATCTCAGTGAAGATTGTCTTCTGGAACTGCTCTTACCTGCTAACAGGTCCTCTTATCCAATGCTGTGGGACAAAGGTTCAGACCAGAAGTCAAACAGCCATGCAAAGTGTTCAGTGGCGACTGACACCAGAAACCTGTAAGCTGTGGAGGAGAAGCAAAGTTTGAATTGTCAGAAGCCAGAATTAGTCTTACAAAAATTATAATAGAAGCATCAGGAGGCCAATAAAAATAGCCTTCTATTTTTTAGATTTTATGGTATTTATGGGTTTTGTTACATATTTCAAACGTAATTTATTTCTCATTCTCAGTTAATCATCCCCCTGTATATTTAATTTTGTATTTTAAATGTTGTATTCATTTTCTCAAAGGAAGAACCCCCAGAGTAAAAGCTTGTGCTGCCCAAATCTTAATATCCCCTTACTATGGTCTGAATGTTTGTGTCCCCCAAAAAATTTATGTGTGGAAATCATAACCCTATAGTGCTGGTAGTAGAAGGTAGGGCCTTTGGGGGGTGAATCGGTCATCAAGGTGACATCCTCATGAGTGGGATTAGCATCCTTATAAAGAAGGCCCCGGAGACATCCCTTGCCCCTTCTGCCATGTCAAGACACAGTAAGCAAACAGCAATCTATGAACCAAGAAGTGAACTCTCCCCAGACACAGAATCTGTGGCACCTTGATCTTGTACTTCCCAGCCTCCAGAACTGTGAGAAATGAATGTTGCTGTTTAGCCACCCAGTTTATGGTATTCTGTTATAGGAGCTCAAATGGATTAAGACACTAATTGCTGTAATATCAACATCTGTTCACATTTCACCTGCCAGGAAGAGTGTCATAGCCTGTTTTTATTCTCTTGAGGACTTCCTTTGCCATGATCCTTAAGTCATTTCTTTCTGTGCTACTTTGTGGGCTGTAACAATAATTTTAAAATCTTCCTAGCATTTACTGTATGTACTGTGCTCTCTCAGGCACATTTCATCCTCCAAACTGAGATGGGTCCATTTTCATCGCCATTTTACAGATGAGAAAACAGAGAATGGAGAATTCAATAAATATATAGGTCAAGTTGACATGGTTAGTTGAGGTCGAGTGTCTGTGTCTTTAGTCACCATGTTATCCCGTCAATGTTTAATTTCAAATACAAGAAATATGACTCCAAGTTGTCAGTTTACTATTTTCTGCCCTTTATGTTTGAATTATGCATCTAAAATGTCCTTTCTTCCTTTCCTCTTCTTCTTTTATCAATATCTCAAAAAATACAATGAATAATGTATATAGAAGTGTTCTATTGAATAATATCTTGTCAAAACTTTATTTTGAGAGTACCTCATATATCACTTTATATTATAGAAGACATTAGAAAGAGAAAAAATGTTATCATCTGCATCACTTCAGAAAATAGAATGAATATTAGTCCAGATTTTGAAGCAATTAGTAGGTCAGGGTATCTACTAGGGAATAAAATTTTCATTTTTACAACAAATGGATTCAGGGGATTTGGTTCCTTCACACATCTTGTCAGAAAATAATGAGATGTAATGCTTCATAAATTATAAAACAAGCACTGGTTTCAGAATGACACGAGTTTTGAAATGCTTTTGTGGCACGTACGTAGTCACGAATAGCCCTTTGTCATCGGTTATTAATCAAAAATGAGTTGAAGTCAAATCAGTTTAGGGTGTAGTAAGCTGCAATTAAAACTCTTTTTTATTACCCTTCTTCTGACTAGACAATATTCTCTCCAGTACACCTCAATAATACCAAGATCGGGGTTAATATATTTGACCCACATTAGAATCATCTCTTGTTGAGTCTACATATCCTATGATCCATTAAGATCTAAATTAATGTTGAAAATGCAAAGCAAGATGAGACTATAAAGAAGTACTGAGGTCTTTTATTTCCTCAAACCATGTGTTTGAAACTGTTCTCTGAAAAGAGTCTATCCAGTACATTTTAGGCTTGATATTATGAATAAAGACAGTAGCTGATGTCTTACTTGGCTAGATTAAAGGAATAAGTCAGTTACAATAATTTATTTTTGAATTACACTTCAAGAGTTGCAGATTATTTTATAGATAATATTTTATTTATACCTCATTTTAAACATCTGATGTCTTCTACATAGATTTGATATTCTCTAATAATCATTTTATAGTTGAGGAAACTGAAGTTCGGAGATATTTAAAAATATGCATATAGATATACACCAAGCTCACCATAGGGAGGAGCTCTCAAAAAATGTTTTTAATGTCATGTAGCTTCCAGTGCTTTTGCTTTCAGGACACAAACTTGTTTTTTAGCCACTTTTGCAGCTTGTAAAAACTTTAGAAATATTGTTATTATGGATTTTAAAAACAGTTTTCAATTATCTAGTGGATGGGGTATTAATGTTTACTCTCATACATTTCTTAGAACTTACGAGAGTTTGTCTTTTTGGAGGGTATTTTAATAGAACACAAATTTATAACATTTCCCTTCGTCTTTCAGTCCTACCTTAATAAATCACTGGAAAGCACCTCATATGAAAATCATGATATAAATTTAAGTATGTTTTATCTCTGATTTAGTACAACACATGTTGTATAATCATTGTGATGTATTGGGATATGACTTTCCTAGGAATCTCTGATATAGTTTCAACTTTTTTCTGGATAGCATTTGGTTTTGAAATATTATCATTGCTTTTTCTATTGTGTTGGCCTCATTTGTTTGCTCAGTGTTAATAATTATAGCCCGTATTAGTTTGATATTTTTATCATCAGTACTATCAAAATCATGAGGACAGCTTGAGGACAGCTTCTAACTTACATAAGTTTTAAAAGAATCAGCTCTATCTATACACGTATATAAGTTTATATACTGTATATTATTTTGTTAATATGCATATATTTACAAAAAGTAATGAATATTCATTGTAATAACTGAAAGTCACATGTCAATTTTTCACTCATAAATAACCAATATTAAGTACAGGCAGTCCTTACTTTCCTTGGTTTTGCAGGACTATAAAAATGAGCATGCACACTGAAAGCATGCAAAGTGATCTTAATGTAAAACATTGATTTCGTGACTTTTAAAAATTTTAATCAGAGCATTAAAACTCTCTTATTATTAGTTATAAATATATCTGGAATAAAAAATAGTAACACTAATATTTATTTAACACATTAGAAACACTGAAAATTAAAGTGTTTTATTTGTTTGCAAAAAACTTTCAAAGAATAGTTTGGACAGTGTTAGCCTCAGCTGTTTGAGATGCCATGGATATGGAGTGAAGAACTTCTCTAAGCTGTGGTCAATTATCATGTTCTTTCTAAATTTGGATCCGCTTCCAATTTTGATTTTTTCAATTCAGTTTTAATGTTGTGCAGTATCTCCAAGAATGCCTTTAATGTGAAGTTTTTTCTGGTGTCACTTGCTCTGGGGCATCTTTCTCCTTTTCATTACAACTACTTTCCTCATTTATGTCCTCATTACTTGACATTTACGTCCAGGCTATAAGTTTGCCTTGGCTAAGTTTCTCTATATTCATGTTTAGAGTCCCTCAAATGACAGCAGTGTCAACATTCCAATGGTCAGCTATTTCTTCTATAACTCCATTTACATTTGATTCACATTTTACTATCAGAGCTATCACATTTTGTTTCTCTGTGCACTTTTGTTCTTGTTGGCCAATTTCCTCTTTTGATTACGGTAGTCCCACCTTATCTGGGGTTTTGCTTTCTGTGGTTCCAGTTACATTTGGTCAGCCATGGTCTGAACATACTAAATGGAAAATTCCAGAGAGAAACAATGTATAAGTTTTAACTTGTGAACCATTCTGAGTAACGTGATGAAATTCAAAGGTTATGTTATTTAGCCCACATTTAATTATTAGTAGGGGAACCTGGGAGAAGTTTTGGGGTGGCAAGGCTGAATACAATTTTTCCTGGCAATGGGGATTAGGATGACAGACCTAACATTCCTTTTTGCCCCTTGCTGCAATGGCTTTTGAGATCTGATACAGGGTGTTTGGATCCCAAGCTCATTGCATGACAACTGTTGGCAGGAAGAGGAGGAGGAGAAGAAAAATAGGGGCTGTCCTGGTTCTTTCCAGGACCATGGGACAATTTACAGATGAGTCATTACTGTGTCTGAAAATACAACTTTTTTTTTTATCATCAAGTTATTTATATTCTAGCTTAATACCTAAGGATAGAAGAGGTGATATTAGAATCCATCAATCATTGTATTTACAAAGGACATGATTCCATCAGTCAAGTAGCACACAAAATTTCATAAGCAGATAGAAAAGCAGTCAGTCCTACTGGACTAGCAAGAACCTGAGTGCCATTCATCTTAATTTTTTTGCGTGAGTTTTTTCCTGAAAAGCAATGTAAGATGAGTTAAGGGTTCACAATCATAATGGGAAAGTCAGTATCAGGAGTTTGCCATCAACCCACATTTGGACGTTCAGTTGTTTTAGGATGCTCACTTGAGTAGTTCCTGTTCCCTGTCTTATTTCAATAGAGTGGTCTCAGCAGTTCTGAGGGCTGGACAGAACTACTTTGATTCTTGTATGGTGCACTTGGGGCTTAATTCCCTTCAGCTTTACAGATGAGAGAATTACAAGAGTACTTCATATGGTCCTACCCAACATGGGAGCTGGTCTTCAGGATGCTTGCTCTTCCAGGACTTCAGTAATACCGAATCTCCTGGACTCAGATGATGAAGAGGCACATGTGTAGGAAACATTAACCTACTAGAAGCAAACTTATGGTGGCAATTAATGAACTGCTTAAGGTTTGTACATATCTGGCAAGATCAAGCTCTTTAACTTTTTGGTCTTCTGGAGTCCCTAAATCATATTTGTTATAAAGGAAGGGAATCCCATATAGCATTTCATAGGGGCTTAATTGGAGCCTGCTTCAGGGGCCACCCTTATCCTAAGCAGGGTAACCGGCAAGGCCTTGTCCCAGGTCAGGTTAATTTCTCGGCAAATCTTGGCCAAAGTTTTTCTCAAGATATGATTCACTTTTTTTTGTTTTACCTGTTGACTGTGTTCTCCAAAATGCATGAAGTTTCAATTTGACTCCCAGGATTCAAGAGACTTCTTGTGTTACTTTTGCCACAAAGGTTCCTCCATTATCACTTTGTGTTAAGTCAGGGAGTCCAAATCGGGGTATAATCTCTTTCAATAAGACTTTTATCACCTCAGAGACTGTCTCAGACCGGTAGGGGAATGCTTCTACCCATTCTGTAAAGGTGTCCGCTAATACAAGTAAATACTGGAAATTTCCAGATGCTCTTGGCATCATAATGAAGTCTATTTGCCAATCTTCTCCTGGGCCTAGCCCTCTTACTTGTACCCCTTTAATTACCGGGCATGGTCCTGCTTTGGGTTATTCTTTGCACAGACTAGGCACTTCTGTATCACCTTTTGGATAGTGCTGTGCATATTTTATCCTATGATATATTTCTGTATCCATTGTAGGTTACTGTCTCACCCATAGTGGGTATTTTGATGTATGTGTCCAATGACTTCCTCCATCAGATGGGCAGGAATTAATATAATTCTGTTATAAAGAATATCCTGTCTGTTATAAAGCCATCCGTCCTTAATACTTTGCATCTTGGGAGTACTCGGGTCCCCAGTCAAATCTCTATTCATCTGCCCACTCTAAGTCTTCAGGGGAATACTGCGGCTTACTTTTTGACAAGTCAAAATCAGGTATAAGGACAAATATTTGAGCCTGCAGGTATTTAGTCCATGCTGCGTCTTTAGCAGCTTGATCAGCTTTATTGTTTCCTCTTGCTAGGGAACAATCTGACTTTTGGTGGCCTGGACGATGAATGCAGCCACTTCTGTTGGTTCCCTTATTGCTTCTAACAGCTCAAGAATTTCCTTTGCATATGTGATTTCTTTCTTTGTGGTTAAAAGGCTTCTCTCTTTCCAGACAGCTCCGTGTTCACTTACTACAGAAAAGACATCCTCAGAATCTATATAGATGGCTACCTTTTTGTCCTCACCCAAGTGCAGAGCTCCTCTGAGAGTAATTAGCTCATCCTTTTGTGCTGAGGTAGCTGGAGGGAGTGCCTCTGCTCCCAAGATTTCTTGGCGTTTCACCACAGCATACCCAGCCTCTTGTGGTCCCTGGTTCATGAAGCTGCTTCCGTCAGTGAACATCTCTAGGTCCAAGTCCGCTAGAGGCTGCTCTGTCAAGTCAAGGTCTGCTAAAGTAAACTTGTTCCATTATCCGAACACAATCATGTACAGGTTCCTCTGTATTACTTGGGAGGAGGGTAGCAGGGTTTAATGTTAACACTCCCTTTAGTCTCTCATTTGGATTATTCAACAATATAGCTTAGCATTTCCCTAGTCTCCCAGATGTAAGCCAATATCCTCCCTTCTGTTCCAGAAAGAGTAGCACACAGTGTGGAGTATGTACCACGGTGGGTTGTCCCAAAATGAACTTTTCTTTCTTGTAAGATGTGACAAGTGGCCACCACTGCCTTAAAGCAAATACGCCATCCTCTTTTGACTATGTCCAATTGCTTTGGAAAGTATGTGGCAGGTCTCCTGATGTTTCCCAAATTTTAGGTTTACTCTCTAAGCCCCATCACTTCTCTCTTGTGGACAAAGAGGCCAAAATGTTTTCTGAGGTCCAGGAGACCTGGGGCTGGAGCCATTAGCAACTTTTCTTTGATAGTGGGGAATGTCTTTCAGCGTTCTCCAGTGCAATCTACAGGACCACTGTCTCTCCCATTAACGGCCTCATACAAGAGCTTGGCAACAAGTTCAAAATTAGGAATTCAGATACAGTAGAATGGGGCACCATACCCAGTAATCCTGGCAACTGTCTCTGAGTTGTTAGTCTTGCCACCGTCACCAACGCTTCCACTTTGGTCTAGGAGCATGTTCCTCTGTTGTTTAGATAGTTCAAATCCCAGATATTTAATGTTGAGTTGTAATATTTGGGCCTTTTTGTGTGATGATTTGTATCCTTGATTGGCCAAGAAGTTGAGAGTCAAGATTTTGTTTTGGTTTGAAACCTTTTTGGTTTTACTGGCAACCAAGATGTCATCTACATACTGGAAAAAACTTCCCTCATATAACTGTGGTCCCTTAGGTGTCTGGCTAAGGTTTCCCTGAAAATGGTGAGGGCATTCTTAAATCCCTGGGGAAGCACAGTCCAGAAATATTGCTGTTTCAATTTGGTTTCTGGGTCCTGAGATTCAGGACTTAAGGGTATGCAATAAAAGGTGTCCTTTACGTCCAAAACAGTAAACGACCAGAAATCCCCAGATAAATGGCAAGCAGAGTGTAGAGGTTGGGTACCACTGGATGAATGTCCTCAATCATCTGATTTATTGCTCTCAGGTCCTGTACAAAGCAATATTCTTGGGTGCCTAGCTTCTGGACAAGTAATATTGGAGTGGGAGTGTTATATGGTGACTGGCAAGGGTGGATGAGGTTATATTCAAGGAAGTCAGATATTACTGGTTGGATTTCCTTTCTGGCCTGTTTCCTTAAGGGATATTGTCTTAGATTCAAGATCTTAGACCCCAGAGGGAGTTTCACGTGTACAAGTGTTATCGTCTTTGCTCTTCCTGACCTCCCATACCCCCCATCATCTGATCTTACCTTATGCAGTATCTGTTTAGGTATTTCCAGGTACTCAGTCTTTCCTGTCTGTAGTAACGCCACTTGAAGTGCAAGCTCGTTCTTGTATCACCTTAATGTCCACTCTTTCTTGGGAAAAAGTTACTCTTGCATTTAGTTTAGTCAACAGGTATTGTCCCAGTAGAGGTATTGGACATTTAGTCATGTCTAGGAAACTATGCTTCAAATAAGTTTTTCCCATTTGACATTCCAGTGGTTTCAGAAAGGGCCCCAGAGACCCCCATGTCAGTCATAGTCTCTGAGGAAGCTTTATCCAGCTTAGAGTTCAGCACAGAGTAGGCAGCTCTGGTATCAACCAAGAAATCAATAAGTTTATTTCCAGCAGTCACTTTTACCCAGGGCTTCACATGGGAAACATCAATGGAGCCAGTGGTTTCTGGGGGAGCCCCCAGGTCCCAACATTCTTGGTCACTATCCCTCATGTGGGGCATTTGGAAGGCCTGAGGGTCCTTTCTGTCCCCTATTTTATTTAGACTTGGGTATTCTTTTTTCCAGTCCCCTCCTTGCTTGCAACAGGTGCACTAATGGGCGCCTACAGCAGGGTGACCTTCAGTTTTGATGCTAGGGACCCAAAGGGCCTTACCTTGGGACAGGTTCCTCCTCACAGTAGTCTTTCTTTGTTCTCTGAGAACAAAGCTCCCGGGCCAGTGCTGCTGCCAGGAAAAAGCCTTCTTGTTTCATCTTCCATTGTTCCTTCGTTTCTTGAGCCTTATCTTGGCTGTTAAAAACCTTAAAGGCAATCTCAACCAGGACTGACAGAGGCATTCCCAAAATTCCATCCACCTTTCACAGCTTTTTTTGGATGTCTGGAGTTCTCTGGCTGATGAAAGTCATATTTATCATCTTCCCCTTATTTGGATCTTCTGGGTCTATATCGGTACATTGTCTCTATACTTCAAAGTTTCTCTCCAGGAATTCTGAAGGGTTTTCATTAGGTCTCTAGCTCACTCCCTGGACTTTGTTAAGGCACCTCTGCCTTGGGATCCCTTTCCGCAGCCCTAGGACAATGAGGTCTCAATAGTGGTCGAGTTTATTTTTGTCTCTGGGATTGTTTGGATCCCTTTCTGGATCAGCTAGGGCTGCTCCTGCCCTCACCGGGTTTCCCGGAGTGGCTCGCGAAGCCTATTGTCCTCTTGTCTTGTCTTTTCCAAGGCTCTTCTGCATTCCTCAGAAGTGAGGAGTATGTTAAGGAGGATTGTATAGCCCCCCAGGTTGGGTTATGAGCAGCAAAACTGGAGGAGAAAAGATATTCCATTTTCTTAGGATCATCCGGGTATGAACGCATATTAATTTTCCAGTTACACAAGTCAGATGTTGAAAATGAGGAATGAAGATAAACCAGGCCCTGAGGCTGTCCTGCCTCATCAATACCTCCTATAGGCACTTGATGTGAGGGAAGCTGCCCTCCCTGGGTTTGAGTAGCCCCCTGACCGAATTGAGTGGCCTGCCGGGTATGGGAAGAGGAGACCATTCCTTCTGGTCCTCCTGTGTCAAGGGGCATGGGTGCAAGGGTAGCTGTTTCTGCTCCCTCATAAGGAGGCTGTGCAGAGAGAGAATTTAACTGGATCATCAGGGAGTCATCCTTTTCTTTTTCAATCTGACTGGCAGCATAAGCTTCTTTTGGGGTTTCTCCCATTGCACCATAACCTCACATTTCTTTTGAATTACCTTATCTTGGTACAACAACATGAAAGACAACAACATGAAAGTACATAAGGAATCTCATCTCATTTTTCTTCTCTTTTACAAAATAATTCTAACTGCAAGATGGTATTATAATTCAACGATCCATTCTCAGGCCACTGCTCCCCCAAGCCTAGAGAGTATTGTGGCCAGGTAGTGTTACAAAAGAATATCATCTTTTTCTTCTTCAAAGGTTTATAACTAAAAGTACCCCAATTTTGGAGGATGCACCCCAAAGGGCTACATGGAGGGACTGAATTAGCATTCCCCACTTTCAGTGTACACTGTTCACTCGGACTCATATGCCACATTCACACATACATTTCAAACTTTGTTCTGCCAGCTCCAAACCAGGTTCAAGACTGAATCCAAATTACTAGGTTTCCAAAAGTGTCTCTGTGAACGAATAACCTTTCACTTCCTTTCTCCCCTGTCAGCGGGGTGTTCCCTTTTACCAAGGCCGATAAAGAGGGTCAAATTGCCAAGGCCACTATTGAGGGTCAAATTGTCAAAGCTCTGTAATGCGGGTCAAATTGACAAGGAGAGTAAACAGGCTTCCAACGCCTGTACCTAGACGCTCACCCAGAAAGTTCTTGTTCTGAGGCCCATCTTTCTACAAAAGTGAAACTATAAAGCGCTGAAGGTTTTCATTACCGCGCTGGGTCTGAGGCCCCCAGGACAAGTCTTTAGGCCAAATTGCCTAAACAGCTACTAAATCAGGTCATCTGGACCCTGTTCCCAATGCAGGCTGGCAAACCACAGGCAATCATCTAGATAAGACTTAGGGTCCCATCTGGGTCACCAAATTTGTTTTTGACCACAAGCGGCCAGAAACCAAGGCAAGGGTCCTTTTTTTCCAGAAAGAAAAGGCTCTAGTGCAGGGAAGCCAAGCAGGGAGACAGGAGGCAAAGCTCAGCTCTGTCTCCCTGATTGGCTCTTGAGTGGGATATTTAGTGGGAGAGTTGGCGTAGGTGGACTTTGGGGGCCGGGAAAGGGTCAGAGAAAGTTTCAAGTGTCCTCTGCATAGGTGTGGCTGTCTTTCATGCTTCTTCATGGGTTGCATATGCAAATTTGGGGGGTTCTCTGTGTTACCTGCCGTGGGTTTTGGCCTGTGACGTTCAAAATTCACTGATCAGTCATTCTGGTCCGTCAATGCGCCTGAGCTGTTTGCTTGAAGAAGGCCGTCAACAAGTTATTTCCTTATCTGCAGTGTCCGCGTCATTCTGCAAGACAACCTCAGAAATTTTGGTTAATTGTTTCTTACTTTAACCTTGTGGGTGTGCTGTATGGTTTTACATTCATATGACTTTTATTACAGTGTATTCTTCTCACTGTCCTATTTTATTATTAGTTATTGTTGTTAATCTCTTACTGTGCCTAATTTATAAATTAAACTTTATCCTAGGTATCTATGTATAGGAAAAAACATAGCATATATCTGATTCAGTACTATCTGGTTTCAAGCATCAGTTGAGGGTCTTGGCATGTATCCCCTGCAGATAAGGAGGGACTATTGTATTCATTTTTGTACAATATCACATGGGCTTATTGCTGAGAGACAAGAAAGCAACACAACTATATGCTTTATTTTTGTGCGTAAATTAAATAACAGATGTGCAGTCTTTTAGAGAAGTGACATGTCTGTCATTATGATGTAGATCTGTTTTGATGTAATGAGTTTTAGAGGGAACAGCTCGCAGCAAAGTTTGCACTTCATGGAATTGCTCACAGTTAATATACTGTGGTAACAGAAGTTTGAATCTTCTTATTGGGGGACTGGTGTTATTTACCTAAACCACTAAACCATGGTAATGGAAATCCAGATGGATCAGGACCATGCAAAGCGAAGTCTGCCTGTATTAAGGTTTTGGCATATTCTTCTCCATTTGTTTGTGCTATGAACAAAGAAACCTTTGATTCTGCTTATTTTCTCTTGACAAATTCCAAAAAAGCATAATTGTGCCAAATTTCCCTCCTGAAAGACATACCTATTTATATTTTTAGAATAAGAGTATGGGAGATTGCCCATTTCCTCCACTTGTTATCCAAGGTCATCCACTTGTTAGGCAAGTAGTATTTAGTCTAATTTGCATGAAAAAAATAGTTTAAACCTATTGATAAAACACAATCCATACAATATTCAGTTGGTCAAAGAAAAAGCAAAAGGCATGTGTACTTGTTTCCCAACCAATATATTTCAATATACTAAAGAGTAAAAGTACTGATTCCAGATAAACACATTGATTACTTTTAGTTATACTTAACATTAATTTTACCTTATATTTTAAAATATTTTATTTTAATTGATTTGATTGTTATACAACACTGTGACATAACAGAGACTTGAACTCATGTCTTATCAAATTAAATGTCTTTTACCGCAAGGTTCCTCTTCCAAGGGTACCACTAATTTCTTTTCTGAGTTTAAACTTATTTTTTATCCTGAATACGTTTCCAACATTTATTCTTTCCCAGTGTAAAGGCAATGAGCAAAGTTTTCCTCCTGCATCATATATATTGGAATCATTTCAAGGGGAGGATTTGGAACTCGTAATGCTGTATAGTAATAGCTTCCTTTTAAAAGGAACCGATGTGTGAGGTGATGTTATAAGTACTTTATTCACTATGACTTATTTAGTCTCCACAAGAGCTCTCTAAAGTGGAAACATCAGTATTATCCTTGTTCTACATGTGAGGAAACTGAGGTACAGCATCATTAAGTAATGTGACCGAGGTCCTTAAACTACTAAGCGTGAGAGTGTCCATTTGAATGTAGGCTGCCTGACGCCAGAGTCTAAGCACTATGATGTCTTGTCACTATCTTATGTATTCTGACAATTCTATTTTATTCTACTCTATCTCTTCTCTCAAATCTATTCTAGTCTATCAAAAGAATCACCAACATAGAGGCACAGCAAAGAGGATACTGAGTCTGGAGCCCCAACAGAGGAAAGAAAACTATTAAAAATAGATTGATAGCACCTTGCTATATCAGAAAACTTGAAACATTGCTCTCCATTTTGATCATGTTAGATATCCTACTTTTCTAATATATTATTGTCTAAGTTGAATCAGGTGCTTGGTATTCCTACATTAAAATTTGTAAATATTACCCCTCCAACTAAAATTAGTAAATTGTATGAACTGTTTGACTGATTTTAAGCAAGTATTCATTGCATGTCTGAATATGTTTGTAAATCTGCCATATATGCAGGATTCTCTTCAGTGTTTAATAGCATTGTTTAGTAGATTTTAACGTAAATTATTCCGTTATTCTCTTTAAATATTCTGAACAGTGTGTTAAAAATCTTCTGAACCATTTTGAAAGGAAGTTAACTGCATACTGATTTTAGTTGCATTCCAACATATTCATGTATTTTAAACATTTAGATAACAACTCCCTTACCAGTTATTGAAGAAAAAGCTGTTGCATAGACTAAAATTACCTAGAAAAAAAAGTTGAGCTTAATTCATCACTTGCAATATACTAAATGATAGATATAAAGTTGGTTAAAATCTAGGATGTGTGGGTAAGGAAAATACTATAAATCAGGAGTAGACAGTGATAACGGAAGACCACATTTAGAATGTTGATGAAATTGGAATGTGTCTTGGGATATATAGTGAATATTCATTCACCCGAGAAAAACTCATCTAATCTCCATCTAATAATTCAGCATTCTAATTACATGGCTAGATTTGAATTAATATGTTTACCAAGGATATGCATTTTAATTTCACTTAACCTCATCATAATTTGATCCAAAATACGAATAATTTTATTCTTCTGCTGAATACTTGGCACTTTGAATTTACACAAATCAAACCACAGGTGTTGGAAATTGACTTTGGGTTTTACAGCATGTCTAGTCTTTTCGTATTGCTGTTAAATCTTTATATATTAATAATGAAAGAATATTTTTGAAAATGTTGTAGAAAACAGACCTGAAGAATTAGTATTACAGCTTAATGGAAGCTTTTTATTCTTTCATAATTCCTAGAAAACTACACTTTTGTGACATGCTAGATTTATTTAATTCTATAGATGGAAAAAAATGTGTTTTTAAGTGAGGTTATTCCTGAGAAGTAAATTAAAGAAAATTTAATAGGCACTGACTTGGTAAAAGAAAGGAGAAACCTGCATCTCTGTAACTAGAGAGTTAAATCTTTCTTAGTTTACATCATTAGATCTTACAGACTGGGTTTATAGTTGGTGGTAAATGTTAAAAATATAAAACGGCTTTATTTGTGGATGTTGATGGAACTTTATGAACTTTGATTTCAGCCACCTCTCCACCCAAAACTGAAAGAATGTATCTTATATTCAATATTTCTCCCAGAAGGGAAATGAAAGCCGTCAAATATGTCCTCTATAATATGGCTATTGTAGCTTTTATTGCATCTGAATGAAAAAAGCAATGCCCAAAGGCTGTGTCTTTGTTAGCAATCCAAAATCATTGCTTTGCTCCTCAGTTATTAAATTGCTGCCTAACCTTGGACAGCTAAGTCATTCTGATTTAAGTGGGATTGTTTTTGTTTTGAAAGTTGAGTGGGGACTGAACAAGATTTCACTGACATTATGCCAAATGAATAATATCCTACAGAAGGAGGACTATTGAAATTAAAAAAAAAAAAATCTAGGCTCAAGAATATGTTTTACTGTTGAGAAACCCTGCCACTCATTGATAGTTAATTTTGATTTTTCCCAGACCTTTAGTGCTCTTTTCTAAATTATAATAAAAATTCTATGATTATAAGTTGTTTCAATGATTTAATAAAGTATTACATTTTAAAAATGTGTTGTAAACCATAAAGTATCATGTAACTAAGCTATTAGTACAACAATGAATTCACAATAAAAGAGTCCACATTTTCCAAATTAAGTAACTGATGGAAAAAACAGAGATAGATATAAAAATGGTATGTGATGGTCAAAGAAGGTCAAATATTAAAATTTGATTGCATACACCCAGCAGCAATGTTAACTGAGCACGAAGTTGATCAAAATAAAGGGTCAGATTTGAGAATAGTCGTGTTACCCTTACAGACATTGTAAACTCAGGGCAACGTTTTTCAACGGCTATTTACTGATCTAAAGTATACTATGTTTCTTCCTTGAGATTAAATTTCAAAACTTCCACCGAGAAACATATTTCTTGCTTGTTGAATGAGTTAAAGATTTTGTTCAATAGCTTATGGAATGGTGGAAATATTCTTAAATTAGAATCGATAATCATTTTTGACCTTTACTATTTCTAGAAATTTCCTTCTTGTATGTATGTTTAAAATGTCACAGAATATGTCAATCTTCTTATCTTTAGCCTTGAAACAAATGCTGCTGAGATGAATTGCCTGCCTGTCCTTTGATGACATTATGGTCTGCAGCATAGACCTGAGAGCTGTCTTCTGGGCTCCAGGAGAGACCTGTGTGGATGGCCCACATTGTACCCTTCAGCATCTAGATAAGCTCAACCAAAATGAAGTACATGCACATTCCAGCCCCTACCTCTGGCCTCACACTTCTCAAATCACTTTTCAAACACATACATTTGCTGCGACATCTATATGTATTATATCATTATCATAAAAATACATTGATTTTGTCTTGTTCAATTTAATATTGTTATGGGCTGGATTGTGTCCTCCAAAATCATATGGTGAAATCCTAAGCTCCAGTACCTCAGAATGTGACTGTATATGGAGATAGGGTCTTTAAAGAGGTAATTAAAGTAAAATGAGCTCTTATGAGTGGGCCTTAATCCAATATGACTAGAGAACTTATAAGAAGAGGAGGTTAGGACAGGGCAGACACAAGGGGAAGACCGTGTGAAGACAAGGAGAAGATTGTTATCTACAAGCCAAATAGAAAGGCCTCAGAAGAAACCCACGTTGTGGACACCTGGATCTTGGACTTTTAGTCTCCAGAATCAGGAGAAAATAAATCTCTGTTGTGTAAGCCACCAAGGCCATGGTACTTTGTCACGGCAGCCCTAGAAAACTGATACAAGTACCGATAAACCAAATAAGTTATATTGCTTATTTTATTGTCACCTTTTTATTTTTTTCCTCACAAGATTCTCTACTAATCCATATGTTTCATGATGGTGTTTACTAACTAAAAAATATGCTAAAAATGGAATCTTATTATCAAAGACAGTCATACAATGAGTTCATGAGACCCAGAGAATTGAAACAGCAAGAACCCAGTTCTTCTGACTCATGACCAGTAGAATTTCATGTATAGTATTGCACTTATAGTTGATTAAATATGTTTGACATGGTTTGTCTTTAGTTTTAGGAATGTATTCAATTGTGAAAAGTCTAGATGCACAGAATTTTTAAAAACGTATAATTCCAAACACCGTAAGAAAATAAATTAACCTATTTTAAGAAAATTGCTGAGAATTTTGTGACATTTATCTTGAATTTAAAATGAAGTCTTACTATCATGTTTATCAGATGCCAGGAAATGATAACTATTCACTGACTGAAAGAAATAAGAAGTTTTGCTCTTCAAAGAGCCTGAGAATTCCACTGTTAATATGGATGGAAAAGAACAAAATGATGAGTAGAAAGTTGTCACTGTATTTTGGATGCTCATTTGCAGTTCGGGCTGTAATTGTTTCCCTATCAAATATCAGATAAAATTATGAGGGCCTAAAGATTAGCCAGTAGGGCTGTCCAGGGTCAGAGTGTGAAAGAGGACGTGTGTGTGTGGGAAGATGACGGGATGCATTAGTGCGGTAAGAGAACTTAGGATGAACTCTCTGGAAAATGTCAAAAGACATAAGATGCCCTTTAACTTTCTGGGCAGCAGGGTGGGGAAGTTATTCATTCTGATGGAACAGTGATGCTGGTCCTGGCACAAGGGTCAGTGCGCAGAGCAAAGGGGAAATTTGAGGCGTGGCATAGAATGGGTTATTAGATTGCTTTTCAGCCAAGTGCTCAATGGGGATAGGCAGTAATTAAGAAAAATTAAAATTAAAGGTCATAAGACCATATCTCTAAAAGAAATAAAGCACAAATTAGCACCACTTCATGGCCTATTGAAGTACCACACAGTAGATGTAGGTTGTTCAACAGAATAAGTGGCAGCTGTTATTCAACAGCAAACGTGAACTCGGACTAAAAAATGCCACATGGAGACATTTGTCTTTCTATTAATTCGCTGAATGATTTAAAGATGTTGTTTAATAGTTTATGGAATGGTGGAAATATCCTTAAATTGTAATTGAGAATCATTTTTCAACTTTACTCCATCTGGAAGTCTCTTTCTTCCATGTATGCTTCAGTGTTACAGGAAAATTTCAAGTTTTCTGTCTCTGACCTTGAAGCAAATTCTGCTGGTGACAGGAGCAAGCCAGAGAGTTTCAATTTCACTAATACTGTCGTGATTCCACAGTTCCATGCAGATGGGGACAGCCAGCCCATGTAGATTATGAGCGATTCTCAATATGAGTAATGTAACAAAGTCCTCCACTCAAAATCAATTCCTAGTTCAAATAATGTTCTGGAAGAATTTTCCTTTGCAATTTAGAAAAGTGTCAGTTCTCCTACCATGATTTTTACAACTGTTATGACATTTTAATCCTGGATTCCCTTTTGGATAAACTACCCATCTTGTCAGAGCCTGGATTACCTTGGGCTACCACAACATGTTTATACAAGCAACGTAATTATATCCTGAGCTCAGCCGCCAGCTGATTGCATTTTCATTCATAACCCATCTTGACTGCTGTGCTCATTATTCTAGGTTAAAAAGGCTTTAGATAAAGAAAATCTTCATTTACTTACGAGAAATTAGATCTGAGTTTTGCATTCTAACCTCCATTAACCCATTCTTAAGCCTACCCAACACCCACACAGGAAATCATATTAAACACATTGCTACCCATTCTATCCAAAGCCAAATATGTAAATAAAACAGGTTTAAAACCTTTGAGATGTTCCATGGTAACAGCATTTTAAAAGATGTTGCATCTCTTCTTTTCTTGTAAGGGAAAAATACTTTTAATTGCTACGCACAAATAGCAGCAAATTCTGTATCTTTCACTATCTTTCTCTTCTCTTTCCCCAGGGTCTCATACCATCAAAGTGACTTCATAACAACCCCTTTTAAGAGGATCTCATTTTTTGGGTTAGTAGTGCCATTCTCAAGGAAATCTTATATAATATTTAAATTGAAGACTGTCTGAGAAATAAAACTAACTTGATTTTTATTCACTTACATATTGTTCATACAAAATGTGAATTTATACATGCTATTTAGAATATTTTGAAAAAAAGTCACGTGTTACTTTGGTTTATAAATGTATATTAAGGTCAGCACTTTCAGCTGACCTTAATGGCTTGACTAAATTTCAACTTATATAATTACTATTTGCCTATGCAAATCACTTGTTTAATTAAAATTGTGTAATATAGCCCTAGTTCCACAAACTAAATTATGCTATTTTTTGAGTCATTAAACTTTATTAAGGGTGGGCCATGCTTCTGGTAGCAGAGTTTCATGGATTTATTTCTGAATCGTATAACTGATGAATTGGGACACAAAGGCAGCCATTTTGATGCAGCAGCTTTGACAAATGATCCTATGAAAATATAAAAGTATACTGTTTTATTACCAAGTATTACAGACAAGGGCATCTATCATTCATATCCTTATCCTCTCCTAAATTATGACACCTTTGCTTTCTTTTTTTTTCCTTTTTTTTTCTTTTTGGGAGAAAGATTGGTCCTGAGCTAACATCTGTTGCCAATCTTCTTCTGTTTCCTTGAGGGAGATTGTCCCTGAGCTAACATGTATACCAATCTTCCTCTATTTTATGTGGGATGCTGCCACAGTGTGGCTTGATGAGTGGTGCTAGGTCCACACTCCGGTATCCAAAACTGCAAACCCCAGCCCGCCAAAGAGGAGTGCACAGACCTAACCACTATGCCACCAGGCCAGCCCCACCTTTGCTTTTTAAATGCCTATAGTGTTCAGTTTCTATAGGACTGTGTTTATTTAATCAGAAAAGTAATTGCTTTTAATTATATTAGAATTAGGCTAATTTCTGAATCATTATTAATCCAATCTCTCCAAATTATCACTATATAAGAATCTCAATGTTACTGTTAAATATAGAGTATTTGAAACTAAACATAACAGAACCTGAGACCAGTCTGAAATATAAGCTATGTCGAATAGGAAAAATATAGAGAGAGATTGTGGTATATGTAAATGTTTAGTTATAGGGAAATTATCTCAGAAGAACAATAGCAAATTTTCTTAGAAAACTGTCCACTTACTCTCTTTTTCTCCAAAGTTTTGCACCTCATGGCGTCAGATCCAGTCCCACTGCACACTCCAGCAATACTGCCCTGTGGCCTCTCTACTGGAGTGTTCTTTCACCTTATCTTTATTTTCCCACTCAGATGTGCTACACACTCCTGCCCCTGCCACTAATCCAATGCCCTTTCTTGGAGTCCTAAATACCTTTCTGTGTCATTGACATCCCTCTGACTTGCTGCTTACATAGTGATCGTTCAGAATTGTCATATTCTTATTATGAAACTGAGAACAGTGACAAGTATTCTTTTGCTTTCTCACTTATTTCATATGTTTTTTTTAAGAAAATGAAAGCGCAGGCTTATTTACATATACAAAAGGGAAAAAGTCCATAGAATTAGAGCAATTGAAAATATGAATGAGAAATGGGATAAATGGAACAGGATTGCAGAGGAAAAGGAGGGAGAAATGATCATGTACTCTCATGGGAAATTAGCTCTAGGCAGGAGAGAATGTCTGATATACATATTATCACAAAAAGAAAGGGCAAAAGCTCATATAAGATATTCTTGATTTTTTGGGAAGATCGAGAGGCAGATGACTTTTAGGTGCGAAAAGAGTAGTAGTAGATTTTTGTTGAATTGCAAAGAATGAAATAGACCTTTGAAATACACATAAAATATAAGTGAAGTCAAATGCTACCCAGGCCACATTACAAAACTAGACAGAAATGCCATTGCTTTTTCTGTAACAATCACAAATCCTCAGCTCATTCAGGAAATGAGACCACAGTTGGCCTCATAATGGCCAGCACTGTCTCATGTTTCCCTCCCCACTCACTGGGCTCATCACAGAAGTGAAATCACATCTACAGCTTCAGCAGCAAAGGCATCCAGGAAAGATATTTAACATTCTAACATGCCTGGAGGAGACTCTGAGATTTTAGAAGGAGATAAACATTGATATTGGACAACTCTGTGATGTAATTTAAATCTCAATAACGCTCATCCTCAATTGCTAGTTCAGATTCTGTAGCTTTCTACAGAATCCCTGTATTAGTCAGAGTTCTCCTAGAAACAGAATCAATAGGAGATTATATATATGTATAATCCATATCTATCTATGTATATAAATATATACATAGAAAGAGAGAAATTTACTATGGGAATTGGTTCACGTGACTGTGGAGGCCTGGAAGTCCCATCTTCAAGTTGGAGAAGGAGGGAAGCTGGCGGTGTCATTCAGTGCGAGTGTGGAGGCCTGAGATTTGGGAGGTGATGGGCTCAGTTCTACTCTGAGTCTGAAAGCATGAGAACTCAGAGCGCTGATATCCAAGGGCAGGAGAAGATGGATGTCTCAGCTCAAATGGAGAGGGAATTTGTCCTTCCTTACCCTTTTGTTCTATTCAGGTCGTCGTTGGATTGGGTGACGCTCACACACGTTTGTGAGGTCAAATTTCTTACTCAGTCTACTGATTCCAATGCTAATCTCTTCCAGAGACACCCAGAAATATGTTTTACCAGCTATCTGGACATCTCTGAGCCCAGACAAGTTGGTATAAAATATTAACCATCCAAATCCCCAACAAGTACTTCTATAAGAAATACTCCATCTGGCACTTCTATTTTCATCTAGGTAGTCTGAGTCCTCCCTTTAGGTGCTGCTTTTTCCCACTTGATGGTGGTACCCATGCATAAAAGCCTGTATGGAAATAAAGCTTTGCAGTATAGAAGTCTCAAAGAAATACAACTGTTCCGATTATTTGGTAACTGAGCAGAATTTTTTCAGATATGTCTTCTTAGATTCCAGCTGAGAAGCACAAGAACCTGTTTTCCTGTGGTTAGGCTGGGGATGTAGGTTGATGATGGAACCATACTGCATTCAGCATCACTATTTCACTTCCACATCTAAGGCTGTCCTGCTGACTCAAGCTCATTATACTTAGCTATATCTTGCATTAAAAGAATTGCACCAGAAAGCTTATCAACTTAATGTATATCCATAAAGTTCTGGCAAGCTTACCCTGCCAGTGTGCAAGGCCTTCATAGAAATTTTCATGGTGATTTTCATGTGATTTCATACCAAGAACCCAAATACACATGACGTATTGTTCCTTTGTCCTAGATGTGCAATTCCTTTGCTCCTATCAACTTTCAGCATCCCCATATTCACACTCACTATTCTTGTTTCCATCTCTGGCCAGATTCAAACCTCACAGTCATCAGTCTGGACAAAGGAAATGTATTGGTTAAAGAGCTGTGATATTCAGGGAACTCTGTCAACAGAAAATTCCAAACTTGGGGATGGGGGGAGGTAGGCCATATAGTCAGGAGTCTTAAAAATCCAGCAGTAAATTTCACAACAGTTCTATTACTAACTCTCCACCCTTCAAAGAAAAGTGAACAGAAGTGTCGAAAATCAAATAGGAAGCTTTCTTCACACAGGGGAAGTGAGAATGTGTATTTCATGTTCCTTTTGTGTTCTTTGATTTGGTAAGGAAGCAATTAAGCAGGTGAGAGACAACCCCACGGAAACACAAAAAGTAGAGAAAATCTGTCTAAAACATCTGTTTAAAAATTCTAAAGTCAGAAGATTAGCAATTGATAAAGAGAAATATCCTCTGCGATAGGTTTAACACCTGCTCGTTGAATCCCTAATGCTCTTGTGCTGTGCAGTTTTCTCTGAATCACGGAGAATCTGTCAATCAGGAAATCACTTAAATGAGGCCAAAACACCTTGTGGCAAAAACACTGCAGGGACCAAGGAACCCTGGAACATTGAAGATGCAAAAATACAGAAAAAGCACAGATTTTCATTAGTATTTTTTGCAGTCTTTACTCAAGTATTCCCTGTCTTGCTATTTTATTTTCAACAGAAAAGTTAGGTTTTATTTTTCCATTAAGACTCCTTTTTTCCTTTCTTTCTTGACATTTTACTAAGATTTATTCTGAGTTATATAAACAGAAACTATAAGAGTAATATTGTCTTCATGTTTTGGCCATTTTCAACTCTCTCTTTCTTTGATTCTGGTCTGTGCATCACTGTGACACCACTCTTTGAAACAAAGTGGTTACAGGATAAAAATGTTCAGCTTTCAAAACTCATTTATATTTAAAAATTGTTATATGAATTGTAAAGACCACTTGTAAAATAAACTCAAATTTCCAGAGTTCAAAATTTCTTTTTTCTTGGCAAATTGTTTATAAAAATGCCATTCATGTTCAGGCAGCAGTTTAACTTACTTATATTTTCCATTTCAGCATGAATGATTGCTGAAATTTCAGCACACTGATGACTGCTGCTTTTGACCAAAGATGAGGACAAAATTGTGTGTAAATATTTTTCTACCCTTGTAACCGCTTTGACCTTTTAATTCTGTTCAAGTAATGGTTTGTTTGTTTTTTTAGATACTGTTGGTAAATTGTACCCAGACAACAATACAAAAACAGAAAATCTCTATCAAGCTTTGAAAATGAGTTTCATGTTTGTCTCTGCAAATAATTTTACCAATTTTCTTACAAAAAGATATAGTTGCATTTAAAGAAATTCTAAATTGACAGCATTTGTGGTTTATGCTTCAGGTATGAAAAGACAATGATAGGAAACACCCCCCAAAATTTTACATTTCATCATAAATTATTTCAAGTTATCATTGTTTTTAGTTGGTGGGACTACAAAAGATTGTTGTCTTCCATTTTGTATTTTAGATAAGTGTTAATTTCTGAAACATTTCCAAGATTCATGGAAATGGGCAAAAATAATGGCTTTAAGACATGACTCCGAGTAAAAGCAGGAATTACATTCTCTGTAATGAGTTGAGTGCTGCAGTGGAATAAATTTGATCATGAGTCAACTGTTGGCTAACATAACAAACCCTTAACCTGACGTCAGAATCACCATGTTCTGGTCACGGCTCTGCCATTTCACCTCTTTAAATCCTATTTCATCAGCAGCAAAAGTGAAGGATTAAAGTGAAGCTGGGTTTTACACTATGTCAATATTATATGTATTTATTTACCTCAACCTGCTCTTTCCAGACCATGTCTATCATGTCTTTTCAATATGAGCCCACAGATAACACAGAGAGAGCCATGTTGGTCTACTAAATCATAGAAAATAAGTATCCTAATATATCAAAAACTCTCAAGGTTTTTGAAAACCGATCAATCAAGAATGGGAACAAACTTTACTGACCTATGCCTAACTTCGATGATGACTGACAATTCTGCAATATTCCTGGGTGGCACTGCTGTTTAAGCTTATGAATACACTAGAATGCTACCTGACCTGCTTCCTGCTCAGCTCTGTTCTCTCTCCATCCTAACTTATATTCTGAGAACCTCGCTAGGGCCAACTTCCTGCCTCAGCGCTGTCAGTTTCCAGAGACATCATTTATCAAGTTCTGATTTAAAAGGATTCCTCATCTAGTTAAGTAGGGAATCTTGGATTGCATGTGACCTTTCCATGGCAATCGGTAGCCAGTTAATCAAAACTATGTCATGCCCGGTTTGGTCCTGATTCTGTGTGCTTAACCTTACACAAGAAAATCTCATGCAGCGTAAGATGATTTTATGGACAAAATAATTGGAGTTGGAAGATCTTTTTCCACCATCCATATTTTACCAACTTAAAAACTTGAAGTGGGGGCTGGCCCCGTGGCCGAGTGGTTGAGTTCGCGCGCTCCGCTGCAGGCGGCCCAGTGTTTCGTTGGTTCGAATCCTGGGCGCGGACACGGCACTGCTCATCAGACCACGCTGAGGCGGCGTCCCACATGCCACAACTAGAAGAACCCACAACGAAGAATACACAACTATGTACCGGGGGGCTTTGGGGAGAAAAAGGAAAAAAAAAAAAAAAAAACTTGAAGTGGAAAAATGCAAGTTCATTCACTGCCTCCTGTTGCTTTCTTCATGAATTTAGGTCTGTGGCAGTGGCTTATTCACTAGGCAAATCTTTAATTAGATTACAAAATAAAAAATAACAATATAACATTGCATTTGAATAGACACTCTGCTTGATTTTTAGAATATCTTTAATCGTAACATAAATCTTTCAAAGTAGACATTATTAAGTCAGTAGAGGCTCAGAAAAATGAATTAAATGGACCTTTGTTACAAAGCTAGCTAGTGGCAAAGAGGACATTATAACCAATATCTTCTTGTCTATAAAATTTAGGTTGTTTTCTACTACCTATTTTGCACTCATTGTGCTTTAAAAAATATCTCTTACTTTCTCTAGGTAACTGCGGCTAAAATAGTCCACTACAAATCTTTTTTGCTAATGGTAGTTCTCTGCTTCCAGCTAACTCTCCTCCTGACTTAGTGGTTGATTTTTACCATTACTTGAAAGCCTATGACTTTTTTCTCTTTTTCCTTACTCATGTCAATAAGAAAAGATCCTGGCTACAGTAGTCTTTCCAGAGAAAGGCCTATGGGGAGCGCTCCTGCAAGCTGGGGGTTGATGCTGATGGCCCTCTGGGAATCACAGGAAACAGTTTCACAAAACTTCCACCAACCAGTCCAATCAGAGCCCTTCTATTTGACTGCAGACCGATAACTTTTGATATCCTGCTTTTTTTCCCAGAAAAGGCATGGTTTCCAGTAGCTGCTTTTCCAATTAGAACTATACAACCAAGATCAAATCATTTAATCTTTCTGGGCTTAGGGTTCTCATCTTCATCATGTAGGGAAAAAGCTGGCTTATCAGTGCGATTACTTTCTTTCCTATATTTCTGTCATATTTCTCTTCAGAGCACCATGAAAAGTGATCAAAGAACTTCACATGAGTGCACGCTCTCATCTCTCTCATCCTATATCTTTGCTCCTTCTAAGGTCTCTTCTCTAGAGTTAGCATCTATTGGAAATATTTTATGATCAATTACAATCACTATCAGGGTATAAAATACCCTGGGTGGCAAAGCTGTGGAAGGTTTTGGGAATACTGAACACAGGACTGTTTGCAGAGTCAGAATGGTTTTGAACATTCACTTTTCATCTAATTTAACCAGCAACAGTTTTATCTCATGTCCAGACTATATTAGAGGCTTTGACAAAACTTTCATTAAAATAACAGAATAGATTAAAAAATAAAATCTACACAAATTATTTTTAAGAGAAGACTCTCTTGTTGGCAAAACCTGAATGTATATGTAAAATCAACAATCACATTGGGCAATTTAACATTTCACTTCTGGTCTCTTCTCCAGAAATTCCCATGAGTGTGGTGCAGTGGAATGAAAGCAATTTGAGCTTAAGAATCCAGAAAAGCATCTTCAGATGAAACATCTGGGTTTATTTATCCTAGAGCTATCATAACAAATTAACACAAACTCGGCAGCTTGGAACAACCGAAAATTATTCTTTCACAATTCCGGAGGCCAGAAGTCTCACATCCAGGATCCGCAGGGCCAAGCTCCCTCTGAGGTCCCTGGAGGAGAATCCTTCCTTGCCTCTTCCAGCTTCCAGCAGTTCCTGGGGTTCCTTGACTTGTGGCTGCATAATTCTAATTCCTTCCTCCAGCTTCACTTGGCTTTCTCCTCCTTGTCCCTGGTTGTCTCCACTTTTAAGGAAACTTATTGGATTTAGGGGCCGCCTGATTAGCCCAGCATGATCTCATGTTGAGATCCTTAATTAATATCCACAAAGATCTTTGTCCAAATTAGGTCACATTCAGAGATTCTGGAGGTTAGGATAGGGAAAGACCTTTTTTCGGAGGCCTCTATGATAATTTACCAAGGCTGCCATAACAAAGTACTGCCGATTGGATAGCTTAAACAACAGAAATTTATTTTCTCACCATTCTGGAGGCTAGATATCAGACATCAAGTTGTGGGCAAGATTGGTTTCTTCTTAGGCTTCTGTCCTTGTCCTGTAGAAGAGATGTTCTCCTTGTGCGTATGTGTGTCCAGATCTTTTCTTGTCATAAGGACACCAGTCATACTGGATCAGGGCCCACCCACACGACTTCATTTTACCTTAATTACTTCTTTAAAAGTCCTATATACTTATATAGTTACATTCTGAGGTACTTGGGGTTAGGATATATGTATATACAAATTTTGAGGGTACATATTCAGCCCATAACAGTGACCATTCAATTAACTACAAAGCTTAGCTAAAACTCCTCACTTTCTTTCTTTATGTCTATATGACCTAAACATACATTTGTCAAGTTCTGAATGAAGATAGAGTAATAATGACATATGTACTTCAGAGGGGTTCTGTGAGGATGAAATGAGAGATTGAAGATGTGTGTAAGTTCCGTGAAAAGAGAGAATCATCTCTCTGCTGTAACACTCTATCCCCAGAGTTGTTCTCATGCATGGTGTATAGTAAGTGCTCAATAAATATTTGTTGAAGAATCAATGAGAGAAGGTCCTAACAAAGATAGGTGCTTGATAAATGAAAGTAGTCACAGGGTAAAATCAAAATTGATTTCCTTATATTTACCCCCTGACAGACCATTTAGGGGGCTGTAGAACATGAGAGAAAAAATGCACTGTGTGGATTAGGCAAGAAGCATAACACTCCCCATAACATCTTCTTATATATTTAATCAATCAGAGATCCATTTGGAGTAACTAAACTCTTTTCATGGGGTACAAATTCCCTTAAGATGATTCAACCTGTGACTCATTTATATTTGTGTCAACAGCTCATAAAGTGAAAGCAAAGATGGGATCAGCTTCTGTGCAAGTGGAAAGGCAGCAGGAATGGGAAGGCAGGAAGAATGAGTGTGTTATCTGGTTTCCTTCCATTCCTCTCACTCCGTCATCAAGGAATACTTGATGAATTTTCCCCTCCAAAGAATCTATAGAAGTTATCTCCGGAACCTCATATAATATTTGTTATTATGTTATCAACAAATCATTTAATATTATTCCTGAACCATTTGTAGGATAAATATAATCATAAAGGCTGACATTTTTCAAAAATGAGAAAAACGTTGCTATCAAAGTAAGGGTTCATACAGCTTTAGTTACATATATGGAGAAGTAATTGCAGGATGATATATCTTGCAAGGAATAAACTAAGGCAGGCCTATCTGGTGTGTATTTTGAACTAAATGCTAGACTCTGTGTAACAATTGGTCTGATTGATTTCTCTGGATGGGCACCATTCTAAGTATGTAGAAAAATCTTTATTTATATACCTGACTAGATAGGAAAATTCATGCCAGCAAATGGCACTTACAAGACATTCTAAAATCATTTCTTCATTTATTTACAATTACGTAATCTGCATGAATAATGTGACATAGATGAAATATGTCACAGAGAAATAGATAGAGCCCTTTAGCCTTCACAGACATGCCATTGTAACCAAGAAATATAGGTAACGTTATTTCCTTCTAAGGTGTATGCCATTAAGACTGCTTAAGTTAAATTAAATTCAATCCAGAGTTTAATTCATTTTACTGTGAATACACTGCCAGCTTATAGTAGCGTGTGAATTTGGTAGCATGCATACAATTCTTCTTCCAGTAGGCTTCTGAGAAGCTCTGCACGTGGTCTCAGTCGAGAAAGCTGCAAACGAGAAGTTCACAGGACCAAAGTAGCCAAGAAATGCTTTACTTAAGAAGCCCTCTCTGAGCAGGGAGAATGAGAGTCAGGATGCCTGCAGAACAGACTGAACAGTGGCGTCTCAGCAGAATGACTGTTCTCACTCCATATTCCAAAGCACAGGGGGCATTTCTAGTCAATCACGAAGCAATCGTAGAATGTGCACACTGCTGCCCTGGCTCATGGGCAAATGGTTAGTCTCAGTTCTATTTCATTTAGTCTTTCCTTTCAAGGATTTATCTAGACCAAATGTACCTCTCTTCCCAACACACACACACACACGTAAATGTCTAGGCTTGTCAAATGTAGATTGTTCATACCTGAGAATCAAAATGGAAGATCTAGAATTGAGAATCCCTTCTCTGCTCCCTGCTTCTCTTGATGGAAAATCCGTCTGTCATCTCACACTTTGAGAACCATAATACCTCCTCACCATCCTTTCCATTTTAAGTGCTCTCTTCGCTTGTCCCACCTTCCTCATTTCCTGTCTAATTTAAATTAGGAGATAGATGCTCCATAATATTGCTTCTGAATCTTTCTGCCCCTGGAAGTCTGCTCTGTAGCTTCTTTGAATCAGTACAGCCTTGGAAGCAGAAAAATAATAACAACCGGGAATATTAAAAGAAAGCAGAGGGGCAGCCAGCCCTTTGGCCTAGTGGTTGGGTTCAGCATGTGCTGCTCTCTGTGGCCTGGGTTTGCAGTTCGGATCCTGGGCATGGACTTACACCACTCTTCGGCCATGCTTGGCAGTGACCCACATACAAAATAGAGGAAGACTGGCACAGATGTTAGCTCAGGGTGGATCTTCCTCAGAAAAAATAAAGAAAGACGGAAAGAAGGGGAGAACAAAAGTGCAATTTAATGCATTCAGCTACAAGAGGCCACAGCATAATTTCCCAACCTGACTACACTCTCAGCCACTGACTCTTTACCACATCATTTTGATTCATTTTTAAACAACTATTTAAAATTACTTGTGACGAAATGCCGCTTTCCAGATGCCAGGAGAATCAAAAGAAGTAAAAGAAATGAACTTTCACCAAAGGAAATAACTTAGCATGACAAAAAGGCAGAAAGGAAATAATAGGGTCCGTATTAGTAAATGTGTCATAGTTTGACCATAATTCTGGTGTATGTAAGTGTTTCTAAAGTAAAATAAGAGATGAGGGACTCAGTCAGAAAGCAGCGTCGTCAAGGAGCTCTTCCCCAAACACGGAATCTAAATAGGTCACACTCTGATTATGATTCTTTATTTTAATTCACTGTTTGATTTCTTCATTGTGTTCCATATTTTACAATTACTGCTCACTTCTCTCTTCTATGCCTCCTTCACTAGACTTTAAACTTCTTAAAGTCAGGGATATTGCTTTGTTCACTACTGGCCATCTCGAGCCCAGCAAAGCGCTTGTTGCAAATAATGCTTGTTAAGCAATTAATTAAACTAACAAAGATATGGAATTTAGAAACTGACAGGGTATTTACCTTCTTTATGCTTCTTATGCTTCAACTGAAGGTTCAGAGTGCTCTTTTTTAAATTTTGTTCTAAGAGTACTTATGTGTGCAGGGAAAAAGTTACAGGTGTAGCTGGAGCTGAAAAGTCAGTGTTTCAGGAGGATATATTCGTGCATATATTCACTTATCAAGTACTCACAGATGTGCAAGGTTCTGTGCTGGATTCTGGGAGACAAATATGCCCTTGCTGTAGAGTGACCCATAACCAGTGGGGGAGATTGGCATGTAAACAAAAATTCCAACACAACATGACACTCTGTTGTGTGAGCAAGAACAACGGACGGATTCTCAAGATAAGATAGACGTGTTTTCACAGAGATAACCTTTAGTTTTGGTCATGAATGTTATCACCAAATGGGTCTCCTATTTTTGCACTGAGAAGATTGAAAATACCTTGTGTAATGTGCTCATGTTCTGTATTCTCTCAAGACACTCTATCTTCATTTGTTCCTTACCACTGTAGGGGAGCAGAATTTGCCACCCCAAAATGTGTCTCTTTGGCTTGATTATTTTTAAGAACAAAAGACTCAGGAAGAAACTTTGACCTTCCCCCTAAATGCCCAAAAGAATTTAAGGCAGAAGTTCTGTTTCAGAAAGGAGCTAATACCATAGTTGAGTATGGTATAATATAAACTAGGGTGTGGTAGACAGGAAAGAACCTAGCAAGGCCCATTTGACCAGAGTCCTCTCCATGTTCCATTGTCTCTGCAAGGCCTGGCAAACATTGTTTATCAAACATTTGCTTTTCCATCTCCATGTGAATTTCCTTCCTCCACTTTGGAGTCCCAAACCACTACCCTCAAATTTCTCCTTTGTCTTTAGCTGAAGATGGTATTTAAGGTGGTGGCTTCCACCGTTTCAGCAAGTTACTCAGTTTTCCTGGGTTTCTCCCATGTATACATGTTATTAAACTTTGTTTCATTTTCTCCTGTTATTCTGTCCAATGTCAGTGTAATTCTGAGACCCACCAGAAGGACCTGGAGGGTATGGAATACTTCTTCCTCCCCTAAACCACCTATGGTAAACCTTTGCTAAAATTTCTGTCTTGGTTTGCCATGATTTGCTGCATAGTTTGTTGTTTTTTCTTTCAGTCTATGTATATTTGGTTAATAAATAATAAAAGTAGAACCAAAAAAAGATTCCTTCCTTAGGGATATTCCCAGGATATATAAAAGAGGTTGAAAAGGATGATTTCATTCAAGGACTTTCAATTGGGCCCCAGTAGTGTTTGGGTTGCCCTAGTCTTATACACTATATTTATTTACCTGTTATTATTTTAATTTTAGCTAGCTTTACCATGCACTAAATTTTCTTTTTAAAGATCTGTTTTCACAAACCTTTTACAAATTTCTATATCTATTTAGGTTTTTTTCGCATCTTTTTCTTTCTTATTTGGAACAATCATTTTCTTTTAGGACTAAATAAATTTTTTATTTTCCTTTAACAGAAATGCATCTTCATTGTTCATATCTTCTCTCATTGAAAACATATATCCTATTTTCCTTGTCTATTTTTCGTATATGGCCACTTTCTCAATTGCAAAAACTCACAAAGTTTATCTAAAAAAGAAATGACACAAAGCAGTTGTTACAGAAAATTTACAGATTTACTCTTAGGGGATAGCATAATTGCTCAGGCATTACATTAAATGAATAGAAACCCCTTCTATATAATATAGTGAAAATACACCATACACTCCTTGGAAATGGCAGCATGAGATTCACTTGTGTCTATAGGTTCGTCCTGACGTTGTTCTGCTAAACTGGGAAAGACAGAACAGGCAGAGGCAATAAGATTCCCACATTATTGCTGAAGAGGGTTACTCCAAGTTGAGTAGGCAGAATAAAGATTTGAAAGATGGACCAACAACTTCTAAACTGATTGCAGAGCCATAAACATTTGGGAAGCCACCACCAGAATTCTCAGCATTGCAAGTAGTTATAAGAAACGGGAGAAGTTCTTTTAAACAAAGATTGCTGCCTGGCTGTAAATCTGAAAATATGAGACAACAAAGTATGAGCCTATCAGAGAGTGATTACAACCTGGCCTTGAGGAGTTATCACTGTGTGTGTGCAGGACAGAAAGGGCATTTTTTCTTGCTTTTTGTTTTTTGAGGAAGATTAGCCCTCAGCTAACATCTGCTGCCGATCCTCCTCTTTTTGCTGAGGAAGACTGGCCCTGAGCTAACATCCATGCCCATCTTCCTCTATCTTTTATGCGGGATGCCTACCACAGCACGGCTTGCCAAGTAGTGCCATGTCCACACCTGAGATTCGAACCGGCAAACTCTGGGCCACTGAAGCAGAACCTGCGTACTTAACTGCTGCACCACCGGACTGGCCCCAAGGCCGTTTGTTCTTATACTGGCCTCTTCTTCCGGCCACATAGACCCTTCTGTTGCTCACTTTCCTGTGGTATAAGAACAGTAGCTTTCAGATCATCCCATAGCAAGAAATACAGTATATATTAGGGTCCAGCCTATACCTACGTATATAAAACCGTATATGGAACTGAAATAAAAACTTAATAAACAGACGTATATTTCCTAATTTTAGTAAATGCCATACACGCATTCTACTTTGCATTTTATGAAGTTATTGTCTTTTATTTATATATAATTAGTTTATCTATGTATTATAGATAAGATTGAAGATATATATTATGTATCTATTTTGATAAATGTAGATACTAAGGACATTTTCTATTTAAATAATTGTTAACCATAATGTATCAATGGTCTGTGAGCAAAGTTTGAAAAATGAGAAGCTACAGTAACTCCTTCCATAGCAGGAGAAAGCTCTCATGAGAGTTCCACAGTTTCTCATCTTCCAAAGGGGCGCCCGCTGCGTGCGTTCTCTCAGAGTCAACGCATACAGTTTGCATAGAGATAATTTACCTCTATAACTCTAAATGTTCTGACATTTTCTTTTTGGTACATTTTGTATTTTCAGCTGTCCTTTCAACTTTTTTTTTTTAACTATTTCTAATCTTTGCTTTCTGGTGAAAACTAGGAAGCAGACAATTATAAACTGTCTATCATATATTAGTATCCTGTAGTAGATTATCAAACCTATAAGCACATTTCAGAATTCCTAGAAGCATATTGCTCTGTAATTTACTTCTCAGTGTAACAGAAAATATGTCTATTGATAACCTAAATATTGTTTGTCTCTCTGAAAAAAATTATAAAGCCAAAACTAGACAAACACGTTTAGCAATCAATATCTCAGTAGGACATCCTATGGAAAGGATTACGATATTCAACAAAGACCTATTGTTTAGTTTAACTTAGTATACATTTTTATCTTATTTACATTTATTTAAACACTTGTTTTTAACAATTATGTTTGGATTAGACATTAAATAGTTAACCTTCATCTCAAGTCATTCCCCCTGTTGTCAAATGCGCGACAGAAACAGCAGAAGCCTCTCCCACCAGTAAACCCAGGTAGAAAAAGTTGTATGTTTTCATTACATTCAATATTGATGACTCTGAAGACGTGTCTGTTTTTATTAAACCAACCGACAAGCTATCTTTCATCAAAGGTTATCTCAGATCATGTAAACTTAAGAAACATTTGGGTGGGGGCCAGCCAGGTGGCGCAGAGGTTAAGTGCCCACGTTCCACTTCGCCGCCACCAGGGGTTCACCCCATCGGATCCCGGGTGCAGACATGGTGCCGCTTGGCACACCATGCTGTGGCAGGCGTCCCACATATAAAGTAGAGGAAGATGGGCTTGGATGTTAGCTCAGGGCCAGTCTTCCTCAGCAAAACGAGAAGGATTGGCAGTAGTTAGCTCAGGGCTACTCTTCCTCAAAAAAAAAAAAAAAAATGGGGATCTGTTTCTATATTTTCTATATTTCTGAGAGGTTTAGGAATACTTAATTTATATAAACATTTAATTTTGGTAACACCATTTGAAGGTAGAAAAATATATATATTGGGAGAGAGAGAGAGACATACAGATAGACACAAAACAGAGATCTTTAAAAATTTTAGCCATGTCTCAGGTACAAAATTCAAAGGAACAGTTAGACCCTGTTGATCCAGAACTGTGTTTCTGGCAGATGGACTAGGTTAATTGCCTGCTCAGATCTTCAAAGATTTTTATTAAAGATTTTTTTTTTGCATGCTGTGAGGATCCTTTTTAGAGCTGTTTTTGAAGTCATTTTGCCTTTTAGAAGCTTCTGCATGTCAATCAAGGAACATATTCCATTGTCTCTGAGAGGTTTGGAGCCCTCCCTTTTAAGGGGGGCCCCTTAAGGTGGACTTATCTGAAACAAGGTTCCCACAATGACCATTACAATTCCAAATTATCTCAAAACATTCCTCATTTCCACTTGCTCAGTTTTAGATATCTTATTTTCTAACCGTGCACACAAATTAACTTAGGAAGAGAATATGGCCACTTTAATAAACAAAAAACTACTAGAACTACAATAACATTCACCGAGAAAAGTCTTTAAACCCAAATCCTCGGCCTAGTTAAGATGAGGCTGGAATCTTCCCCTTGAGAGAAGTGAGGGCGAACTGGTAAGTGCTATTTGGGAGAACCTACTGGGAGACCTCAGGCTGCCATGGAAACATTAGAGAACAGGAGGGATTTTCTGCTTGTCCATGGTGGTGCCAGGGGTCTGGCGTCAGTTGCTCTGAATTCTGCTGACCTCACCAAGAAATGTCCACCGAGGAAAAATCACTACAATGTAAACAGCAGATATTATTTGAGCAATTAGAATTGCAATTCGGGAGACACAGATTCAAGCAGAAACTCAAAAATGTGCTCTAAGGAAGATAAAGGAGGCAAGAGTTTATAAAGGCAAAAAGAGATAAATTACCCAGGTTATTTTGCGAAATTTCTGATTGGTGCCAGCAACATCTGTTACTGATACCGACCCTGATATCAGTTTCCCCACAATAAACCCAGCATGTATGGGGTTAAAACCAAAACACTCATGCCCTGCTTACTCTCTGGTTTCCTGGCTCCAGAATCCACTATCCTCCATGGAGACAGACACTGTCAAGGACAAGCACCTGGATTATCTTCTCCCTGCAAAGAGATACAGGCTGGTGGGAAAGCTGCTGACCAGCAAGGTCATGGGCTCCCTCCTCTCTGCAAGTGTCTCAAGGCCAAACACAGGCTGGTGGGAAAGCTCCGACCAGGAAGGCTGTATGCTCCCCTTCCCCTACTTAAAACCCCAAATAAAAACCCTCCCTTTTAGCTTTTTGGGGAGTTTGGGATTTCAGTGTTAGCTGCCCTCTCTCCTTGCTCAGCGCTGTGCAAAAATAAAATTCCTACTTTCTTCCACCACCCCAGGTGTCAGAGATTGGCTTGCTGCGCAAGGGGTGAGCAAACTCACTTCAGGTTCGGTGTCATTACTTCTTGGGTACACATGATTGATTGCTAAGGCACTCTCTAAGGCAGAAAGTTCTTATCTATGGGAGCAAGCGTATTTCTTTTTTTTTTTTTTTTTTAAAGATTTTATTATTTTCCTTTTTCTCCCCAAAGCCCCCAGTACATAGTTGTGTATTCTTCGTTGTGGGTTCTTCTAGTTGTGGCATGTGGGACGCTGCCTCAGCGTGGTCTGATGAGCAGTGCCATGTCCACACCCAGGATTCGAACCAACGAAACACTGGGCCGCCTGCAGCGGAGCGCGCGAACTTAACCACTCGGCCACGGGGCCAGCCCCGCAAGCGTATTTCTTGAAAGAAGGTCAAGATGACCACAGTGAAACACAGTTCAGAAGTTACATTCCATCTGGGTTGAGATATGCTGTGTGTGCCTAAGCCCCATTTCCTTAATAGTCTCCCAGCTCCATTTTAGAAGCCCTGACATGTGTTGTTTCATTTTGTTATTGCTGTCCGCACTACCCAGAACTCTTTTTTCTTTTTCTTGGAAAACAGTATAGATTGCAAGGAAAAAGTGTACTGCTATGTATAATCATTTTTTATTTGTCCAATAAGTTAGCCTCACTACCGATGTGATTTCAATTAAAATAATAAAACCCTTCAGTATAATCTCAAGGGTAAATTTATTTTCTGTTGAGACTAAAAAATTTTTTAAAAAATAATTCTCAAAAATACTTGGATACTATACTATTTAGACAAAATACATAACAGTACATGACTGGATTTGTTTTCATATTCCTTTAATATTTACTTTTTAATGAATCCTAACATTCTCGTTGTATAAAGAAATTGTGTCATAAAAATATGAGATGGTTTCTCAACCATGTGATCCGGGAATCCTGGAATCTATTCAGGCTAGGTAAGTACGACTTAGGGCCCTTCTCTGCACAGAGTGATGCTGAAAGCAGACGCTCATGACAGGCTTGACTACAGTAAGGCCGTCAAGGGCATTTGGGAGTTGTGTGTCCATTGATCCCTCTTTATGCACTCCAAATTTGATGTGATTCCCTTGTCCACATACATGTTTCTGCTGCTCCTCACAGGATTTGCTCAATGGTAAAACATCATATTAAAAAAAAAAAAAAATGTTTGCTTCCTGCTAGTCAATAGGGATAATTATTCAATTGCAGTTTAATGTTTTATTAATATGAATTTAATCCAGTGGTATGGCTGTTTGACTACCTGAAAACAATTTATTGTCAAGTATGATGTCATTGGCAAATATTCTCACATTCTCTTGTAAATAATGCATACCCTTCCTAGTTTATTCATTGGTAAAAGGAAATACAGCACTTGAAAAGTATTTACATTTCCCTGCACATCATTTGTCACTAATTAATTTGATCCAATGTTAGCTTCATTTCAAAATTACCTATTTCTGGTTAAACGACATGATTTCAATAACTATTTTTTAAAATAATTAGACTTCTAGGGAAATTAAGCACAATATGAATGTTAAGAGAAGAGCTATGTTTGTTCCATGTTTGCTAATACCAGAGCCAAAAGATGGAGAAGGGTCAAGCTTCAGATGGGTTACGAATAGAGTTTAACTCCGACGCTGTGTGCTCGAGCCAGCCCTGGTGATATAGTGCTTAAGATTCAGAGCTCTCACTGCCACAGCCCAGGTTCCTTTCCTGGTCAGGGAACCACACCATCCAACTGTCAGTTGTCATACTGTGGTGGCTGTGTGTTGCTGTGATGCTGAAAGCTGTGCCACGGGGATTTCAAAAACCAGCAGGGTCACCCATGGTGGACAGGTTTCAGCAGAGCTTCCAGACTAAGACAGACTAGGAAGAAGGACCCGGCCACCCACTTCTGAAATAATTGGCCATGAAAACCCTACGAATAGCAGTGGAGCATTGTGTGATTCAGCAACACAAGGTCAGAGGATGGCACAGAAAGACTGGGCAGGGGGGCCGGCCCCTTGGCCGTGTGGTTGGGTTTGCACGCTTGGCTTCGGTGGCCCAGGGTTTCACCAGTTTGGATCCTGAGCGTGGACATTTCACTGCTCATCAGGCCATGTTGAGGCAGTAGCCCACATAGCACAGCCAGAAGGACCTACAGCTAGAATACACAACTATATACTGGGGGTCTTTGGGGAGGAGAAGAAAAAAAAAGAAGATTGGCAACAGATGTTAGCTCAGGTGCCAATATTAAAAAAAAAAAAAAAAAAGACTAGGCAGGGCTCTGTCTGTTGTCCACAGGGTGACAGGGAGTTGGAATCCACTCAATGGCATTAACAGTAACAACCATGTGTTCCAAGTTACCCAGTTGTCCACCAGTTGTAACTGAAGCCAAAAACAGATAAAATGCACATTATAAAGGAAATAGCAGGGGCCAGCACCGTGGTGTAGTGGTTAAAGTTCACAGTCTCTGCTTTGGCAGGCTGGGGTTTTGCAGGTTCAGTTCCAGGCATGCACTGAGCACCACAGGTCAAGCCACACTGTGGTGGGATCTCATATAAAATAGAGGAAGATTGGCACGGATGTTAGCTCAGGGCCAATCTTCCTCACAAAAAAAAGGCGGGGACTTAGTAAACCAATATATTGATGTCTAAAGACAAAAATTAGCTTTTTAAACTGTGCATATATTAATGATATTAAATTTATGGAGGTAATTGCTCAATCTTTTGGGGGGAAGGGATGCTATATGGTTTTTTATTTTGTTTTTTCAATTATCAAAATTTAAGGGTGTTTTGAAGACAGCAGGTATTTATTTGGTCACTGGATGCTAACATAGTAAGGCAGCACTTGTGGTAGTTGGGTGAAGACGATTTTATCTACACTGTCCTTTGTTATTCACTAGCTCTGTACCTCTGTCTCTCGCCCTTATCTTCACTATTGCAATGCCAATCAGCAGAAAGGGGAGAACGAGCCAGAAAGCGATTTTCAACAGGCCATTTCAAGATTACAAAGCAGCAACAGTTGCTTTTTAGGACAAAACTTTTAGAGGCGAAAGTAAAATGTAAGGTTATAATTGTTGAAGGAAATGAAATGAGAGGCCTGAGGTCAGTGTCTGGCATAGAAAAAGAAGAGAGGAGCATGGAAATCTGTCAGCCCTGACCTCACCCCTTTTCACGGGAGGAGGTGCTGGTGTCAGAGGACCTGAGCCCTCACTTCCTAGGCAAGCATGAGTGCATTGTGAGTAATTCAATTGACAACATTATTTTTTTGAGGAAGATTAGCCCTGAGCTAACATCTGCCACCAATCTTCCTCTCTTTTTTTTCTTTTTTTTTGCTGAGGAAGACTGGCCCCGAGCTAACATCTGTGCCCATCTTCCTCTACTTTATATGTGGGACGCCTGCCACAGCATGGCTTCCCATGTGGTGCGTAGATCCACACCCGGGATCTGAACTGGTGAACCCTGGCCTGCAAAAGTGGAATGTGTGAACTCAACAGCTGCACCACCGGGTTGGCCACAACAACACTTTTTATATAATTTTAGATGTACCAAGCAACCTTCTGAAAATAATTTGATTCCCCAAGTTTTACTTATAATTGTAAATAATTCTCATTACCTGAAGAAAATTTAAGTCAGGGGACACGTTTTCTATCTCAATATATTGCTCAAGTTAGTCCTTCTGCCCCAGGTGAGAACAGGATCCAGATTGTGCTTTACAGACATTAATTTGGTGGGGTGAGCAAAACTCCACTGCGAAGACAGGGGCTGGGAATAGAGCTCAGCTAAAAGGGATGGTTTGAGAGTTAGGAATGCTCTAGAACTTGAGAGAATCAAATGATCCTGTAAAGAATGAATTAAAAACGAGAGCACACAGGCAGCATACAATATGGGACAAGACATAGTAATTTATGGGAAGAAAATAGTTTTGCTTTGTTTTGATATTTGGTTTGGTTATTAATATCTTAGTAGATTGAGGATAGGATGAACAAAGATTTCATAGATATTTTTGGTGTAAAATCTTTAAAACATGTTGTATATTTTCTATTAGAGTTTTTTTATATACAACCTTAATTACTGAAGAGAAACTTTTTCACTGTTTTTTCCATAGCAAAGGGAAATAAAAGGAACCAAAGAATTTTAGGTCTTGCACTTTTTAGTCTACTTTCTTACTGGAATAATGATTTTTGCACATAAAAATTATAATAATTTCAGAAATAGATCGCTATTTTTCAAATGTAAAGGAAGAATGGTAGCAAGCTACTAATTATTTTAATTAACTGAAAAGTTTTAGAATATTAATTGTAGTTACTTTATAGTACATCTTTATTTCACTTTTTTAATCAAGTGATTACAACTTAGGGCAGTGGGGACACAATTCGTTGCTCATTTATTTGTCTCTTGGGATACCTCAACTCTCCATTTTCAACCTAAGTTACTTGTTTGTTTTATTTAATTAAACATCAGGTTTTAATTTCCTTTTTCTGTCCATCATGTAACTGCATGGAGAAACTAGTATTACTGACAGTCATTAATTCCTTCATCAAACTCAAGGTTAATTTTATTTGCTATTTTCTCACCGAATAGCAAATACAATGAAACGCTAATATAGCAATAAAAATATATTCATCTCTTTCATTCATGAGCAATAGCTTAAGAAAGACCAATGTTAGGGAATAATTTGGCTTTAATTTTAAGATTGCATTAGGTCAAAATACTAGCCTGCATGTATGTGTACTGCATACACACATGAGTCATCCATCATTCTCTTCTGTGTACTATTTTTTCTAAGTGATCGCTAAAATATTAGAATGAAACCTGTGATTTTATTTCAAGAATAACAATATATGGAAATTCAGGAATGCTGGATATAGTACAGAACTGGGTGGGCAATGAGATGGGAAAAGGAGGAAGTGAGGCTACATATAAAGTCAGTGAAGATAAGAGGATGGGTTGAACTGATCCATTGCACAATGAGAAGCAATTCAATGCTATAGAATTTATAATATGCACCAAATAACTCCCAGTTTTCCAGACATTAAAGTAATCATTCTGCAAGGGGAATTTTATTTAAATTTCATTTGGGGTAGAGGTAAGAAACTTCCATTACCAATGGCTTAGAAGCATCATTCTTGTGTTCAGTGTGTAAATCCAAATTACCAGGAATCCCAAACATTTAGGAAAACATAATTGCAATCCAATTTGAGGACAAAAACAAAGTATAAAAAAGCGATATACTTGTTATCTTAAGCTATAAAGATGTACCATAAAGTATCTAAAAATGAACTTCTGGCAGACTTAAGTCAAATAACTCTCTCCGTCTCTCTTTCTATATATATATATATAAATTTCTAAATTAATATATATTTAAATGTAAAATGTATATTTACATATAGATATGCAAAATGAAATATTTAATAAAAACTTTAAAATGATGTTCAGGAATCTCCATGGTATCGCCCTAAGATAAAATGTCTTCCCAGTCTCTCTAAAATTCTAATTTTTCACTTCATGATCCAGTTATAATACATTATTCAGGATTTCCTGAACTGAGAGAATTTTCATATTCATTTCTAAAATGTGCATCAGCATAGCATTCCCTACAATTCTGTCAAAAAAAATCCCATGTCGTTTAAATTGTTTTTTTGGTGTATGTTTTCAAAGAAATTTGCTTCCACATTTGTCATTCCTCTTATTTAATTTTTATTTTAGGGGCTGTCATGGTGGCACAGTGGTTAAGTGTGCAGGTTCCACTTTGCCAGCCTGGGGTTCACCTGTTCAGATCCCAGGTGTGGACATGGCACCGCTTGGCAAGCCATGCTGTAGCAGGTGTCCCACATATAAAGCAGAAGAAGATGGGCATGTATATTAGCTCAGGGCCAGTCTTTCTCAGCAAAAAGAGGAGGATTGGCAGCAGATGTTAGCTCAGGGCTAATCTTCCTCAAAAAAAAAAAAGAAATTATTTTAACGGTTTAGCTTATTTGCTGGAACCATGCTTTATTTGTCCTTTTCAGTTTTTTTCTGTTTTTGTTAGTACCTCTCATAACGCTTTTATATATTTACACTCAATAATATTTAAATTAAAGAATTATTAAATTGAAATAATATCTAAGATGAAAATAGAGGTAGCACTTCTCAAGGGGATTAAATGTGTTGCAGTAAGGAGAGGAGAGAGTCAAGATAGTGTAGGAAGTTGGGTTCCAATGGCTTTTTTCACAGAAATAGGAAAAAAATACTTAAATTCATATGGAAACACAAAAGATCCAAAATAGCCAAAGCAATCGTTGAGCAAGAACAAACTGGAGGCACCATACTTCCTGATTTCAAATTATATTACAAAGCTATAATAGTCAAAACAGTATAGTACTTGCATAAAAACCAACACATAGACCCAAGGAACAGAATAGAGAGCTTAGAAATGATCCCACACATATACAATCAACCAATCTTTGACAAAGGCACCAAGAATACAAAACAGAGAAAGGATAGTCCCTTCAAGAAATGGAGTTGGGGAAACTGGACATCCACATGCAAAAGAATGAAATCGGAACCAGATGTTTTACACCATAAACAAAAATCAACTCAAAATGGATTAAAGACTTAAACATAAGACTTAAAGCCATAAAATATCTAGAAAAAAAATATAGGGAGAAAACTGACACTGGTCTTAGCAATGATTTTTGGACTATAACACCAAAAACACAGACAAGAAAAGCAAAAGTAAACAAGTAGGGGGCTAGCGCTATGGCCAAGTGGTTAAAGTTCTGTCTATCCTGTATGGGTGACCCAGGTTTGCAGGTCTGAATCCTGGGCACAGACTTACTCTACTTGTCAGCCATGCTGTGGAGGCATCCCACATACAAAATAGAGAAAGATTGGCACAGATGTGAGCTCAGGGGAACCTTCCTCACCAAAATAAATAAATAAATAAACAAGTAGGACTACGTCAAGCTAAAAATCTTCTGCACAGGAAAGGCAACAATCAACACAATGAAAAGACAGCCTACAGTATGAGAGAAATTATTTGCAACCATTTATCCAAAAAAGGATTAAAATCCAAAATATATAAAGAACTCCTACAACTCAATAGCAAAATAATAAAATAAACTGATTAAAAAATAGGCAAAGAACCTAAATAGATATTTTTCCAAAGAAGACATACACATAGTCAACAAATATATGAAAAGGTGCTTAACTTCACTAATCATCAGAGAAATTCAAGTCAAAACCACAATGAGGTATATGACCTCACACCTGTTAGGATGGCTATTATTTAAAAAAAAAAAAAAAAGGTAACAAGTGTTGGCGAGGATGGGGAGAAAAAGGAACCCCTGGTACTCTGTTGGTAGGAATGTAAATTGGTACAGCCATTATGAAAAACATTATGGAAGTTTCCTCAAAAAATTAAAAATAGAACTACTATATGAACCAGCAATCCTACTTCTGGTATTTAGCAAAGGAATTGAAATCAGGGTCTTGAAGACATACCTGCATAGTCATGTTCCTTGCAGCATTATTCACAACAGCCGAGCTATAGAAACATCGAAATGTCCATCAACAAATGAATGAATAAAGAAGACATGGTATATACACACAATGGAATATTATTCAGCCTTAAAATGGAAGAAAATCCTGGTATTTGCAACAACATGAATGGACCTGGAGGACATTATGCGAAGTGAAATAAGTCAGAGACAGAAAGACAAACACTGTATCATCTCGCTTATGTGTGGAATCCAAAATCGTCAAACTCGAAGATTGCTGATTGCAGGTGGTGGGGAGAGGAAGAATTAGGGAGGTGATAGTCAAGGGTACAAAGTTTCAGTTACACGGGATAAATAACTTCTGAGATTTTACTATACACCATGGTAGAGCTAAGTATACTGTGTCATGTACTTACAATTTTCTCAGAGGGTAGATCTTATGTTAAGTCTGCTTACCATCGAATAATGATAAAAAGGATAGGAGGAAACTTTGGGAGGTGATGGATATTTTTATTGCCTTAATGGTAGTGATGATTTCACAGGTGTATATTTATCCCCAAATTCATTGAGCTTTATACATTAAATGTGTACAGCTTTTTGCATGTCGAAAACAGGAAAATAAAAAAAATTAATGAAGACTACTAATTAAGGGTTCTAGTTGAATATAGCAACTTTATTAGGGCTTTGCGTGAGTTGTAGTTGAAGAGGTTAGAGAAGAATGATTTTAGCTAATGTACAGGGAGCTTTAAGTTTTCTGAAAGATAGATGAAATACAAAAGATTTTTTCAAAATTTTCTATTCCTGGACACACTCCGTTTATCGTAATTTTCTCTAGTACAGCCGAGGCTCAATGTGGAATACATTATAATCACACGCCCTTAACTGTGCTTGTTAGAGCCACGTGAGTAACGAGAGGGATGTGTTACAGCTATGGAGATGGTAGTGAGGGGGTGGTATTTGAAAAGGAGCAACTAATGTCTCAAGAGTCTTCTATTAATATGTAAAGTTTTGGCATTGATGTTAAATTAGAGAATACCTTATTAGATTCAGTTTTACATATATGTTAAGATTTCAATGCCTTTCAAGGTTTCTTGCAAAGAGATTGCTCTTAAATACGCTTTGCACAGCTGACAGGGCTCACTAACCATCATACTCTTGGTGCTAGGCCCTGGAGGCCGTGTTCATAGTTCTGTCTGTTCTCCCACCCTGAAGTGTCTCTCCGTGACGTTGAGGGAATTGGAGCAGTGGTTACTAGGAGTGTTCCTGGAAGCCGTTCTTATCCGTGGGTGTTTAGCAGTAGCCTAACTTAAAACACGAGAGACTATGAACCACATCAAGGTATGATACAAAATTAAAACTAAATGAATCCTCAACTTCAGCAGTAGCTTTTCTAATACCATTCAGAATTAGAGAAAGTGCGACAGACGAAAACTGATTGCAAATATCATCTTACTTTTGCAAATTTTACAAAAGTAGATAACCATAAGAGGACAATTCTGGAACTCCTCTCTGGGCCTAGGAAGAGGTCAGCATAACTGAGATGAAGCTGCATTAGCTCCACAGTAAATGCACCTCTGAGCAGTGGCTGGAAATAGCCACACTAAGAAGAAAACAGGAACGGAGAAGCCATGGACAAAAAGACAGCGGAAGGAGGCAAAGCTGGGCTTGGAGAAGGCAGCTTTAAGAAACGCTGAGCCAGTGGCTCTGGGGAGCAAAGTCTGAGTATGAGTTTCATGGCTGCGGCATTTCGATTTGTGCTCCTCTGCAAAATCGCTTGTGTGACTGTGACATCTGAATTCGTGGGAATGCCTTCAATTTACACATATTTGTTGAGTGCCTGTTGTGCTCAAAGCCCTGTCTATGTTTCCTCAATCTATGTAGCAGTTTAGAATAATGGACTTGCACATTACATAGATTACAAAAACAAGAACCTTTGTTATAAGAGCCATAAAAAAATTAGGTATGACAGAGCTGCTATAAAGGAGGAAATTATTTTGTCTATTTGGGGGGATCAATTTTCAAGTATTATATTGAGTTTGAGGGGTCTTGAAAGTGAACAGGTTGAAGAGAAGAAAATCCAGTGAGAATAACAGAGACCAATATGAGTAAATTTGTTTTGGAATTAAAATTCAGAGATACAGCTACCATTTGACAATTTCTGAGCAAACCTTCTTTTGGTGACCTCCCACCACATTGGTATCTCCCAAACATATGGCTCTTCTCCAGATTCCTGCGTCTTTCATCTTCAGTTCCATAGACCAGGAATGCCCTGTCTATTCACTTCTGCCTACTTACCTCCTATGCATCCCTCATGTTCCATCTCAGTGTTGCTCTCCTGTAAACTCCTGCTTTGTCCATAACATAATAAATTACCCTTTCCTATGTGTTTTTATAGTATTTTGCATATCACATTTTATTATACTGATTTTGTGTCTAACTTTGCCAATTAAACTGAAGTCTTTGAGATTTGGGATAATGGTTAATTCATCTTTGTTAACCCCCATTGCTTAGCACAGTACTTTGCATTCAGAGGTACTCAATAAACATTTGATGAATGAATGAAAAAAGAGAATTTAAAAATATGCCATGATGTGCCAATATCCCTTAGGCATCCTTCATTGCTATTATATTCCTGAGAAAAATTGTGGTTAAATTCATTCTGTTCTATGCTATATTGCACCTTACTTAAAAAACCCATAAAAACAAAAATATAGACTTACAAAAACACACACACACAAAAGAAATAAAATAATGAGGAGAGTTTTATGTATATGTGTATAGAAATATATATACACCCATTAGACACCCATTATATAATTTATACATGCATTTAATATATATTTTAATGACTAAAGAAAATGTGTATTGAGAACCCATTTCTCATAAACTAAGAAATAAAAATATAAAAATCTGTTGAAATTGCTAAATACTATAAATTCTCATCCTCATTCATATCTATTGATTTGCATTTTTATTAACATTATAATAAGAATAGGAAAATAATGAGTTTTAATATAGTCGACCTAAATATGCATGTTGATTGCTTTCCTCCCCAAGACCTATCATGATTTAAAATGGTAAAAAATTGATTGCTGAGTTATAGTCAAACTGTATTAAGTGATGTATGGATAAGCTCTAAAGAAGGATAATAAAACAAACTATAGTGCATTCTACTCACTCCCCCCAAAAGAAACCACAAAGAGAAGACCCTTGGTTTTACTGGAACTTCTCTTTGACAAAGGCATCAATGTGCAAACCCTTATGAAGTTGAGTGCAAAGTAGAAAATATAACTCAACAATTAGCTGTAGTGCATGGAGTTTCCCCTTCTGAAAATTAGAGAAGACATAACCCTTTTTCCAATCTATGCCAGAAACAATAGGGAACCATTTAGTGGCCAGGAGGAGGAGCTTTCAGACATTCAGCAGGCTGGTGTGGGATTTCATAACACTGTTACATTATTTTTTCTTGTTAATTCAAATTTAACTTTAAAACTTTCTAGATAATAATATTACATTATAATTAAATATGTAGGATGCTATACGTATTATTGCTTACTATTGCAAGTATAAATTCTTAGAACAATAATCCAAATGTCCACAGACCCACTTTTATATTTACTGGATAAGAGGCAACATTAATTTTATAAACCAATCCCGTTCCCACATAGCTCTTGCCTCCTCCTGGACCTTAGTAACTTTATTTCTAAACTTCCTTCAATTATTTTTGTGTGTGACTTGGGGATGTCACGTTCTTTGGCTTCAATCCTCTCCTTGAAGATTTGCTTCCCACCTGAGCGATCTGTGTTGCTTCCACAGCTTCTAATGCCTTTGAAGAAAATTCCAGTCCTCTGAGGGCCGTAATCACTCACCTCTCTCTACTAAGAACTAAAGCATTCCTAGAGCCCTGCCAGGGCCCACCGTGTGCCAGGGCAGGGGGATGGAAAGAAATGTCCTGTTCCCAGCTCTTGTCATCAGCACTCAAATCAACGATGCTGTGCCTTTAATTTCAAAGGTACTCATCTCAGATTCGCAAGTTCACGCGTTAACCAGCTGCCATAACTCAAACCTCCATAAGGTGGCTCAAAAGAAATGCCTCAGATCAAAAACTGGCAGAAATATCATGTCCTTCACTGTCCTTGTTTCCACTATCTTTCTTCTCAGACTGCTGAACACACATGCACATACAGAAATGTACAAATAGATAAAAACTTAAACATCTAAAATCTTTGAAAATATCTCCCTTTCTTCTTTTTTCAATCCAAATGAAAGTTCTTTTACTTGCCAACACATGCAAATGATTCTTTGGAAACTTTGCTTACACACCAGTTTAACAAACAGCTAGACCTGGAATACAACTAAATACTTTGTATTTCTCACGCTGTATGCTAGGCAGCAAAAGACAAAACCTTCTTACAATTATACTTGTGTTTTTATTTGTAATAGCTTATGAGTTATTTTTACAGAAATCAGCAAAAAATAATTTTAAGCGAATGGCTAGTTTCAACAAATAAAGTATTCAGCCGTACTCATGTCCATATTCATAATAACAACCACATAGGATTTTTTAAAGGATTAAATGAGTTAACATGCACAAAGTACCTGTAATAGTCTCTGGCCATAGTAAGTGTCATGTATATGATGGACATAGCATAGTCTGATTTGTGTTCCTAGAAATGTGCCTGGAGAGAAACAGATAAAAGAAAAAAGGAGCAAGCCTGCACGTCCCATCCCGATTAATCTCATTTCTCTCTATCTCTTCTTGGGTATCAGTCCTCCAGTCCTAGGATTCTGAGGTGGCTCCATCACTCTCTCCCCTATTTCAGATCCAGTCATCATAAAGATATTTGGAATATTGTTTATGCAGCTACCGTCGCTCAGTGGCTTCTTTTAATTCCTGGTCTCCTTTTTCCAATTATGTTATTTGCCTCTAGCGTTTTCCATAATTCGAGTTTGCAGCTGTTTTGTTGTTTCTTTTTTTTAAACATCCCACTTCCTCCACAGCCTCTGACTTCAAGGAGGTGATCCGAGTTCCAGCCAAAGATTTCTAAGTAAACTTGGACCTTACAAAAACTTTACAAAGGTCAAGTTTTCAGTGGCTGCACCAGTTGCGATTTCATCAGTAACAGAAGAGAGTTCTAGCTGCTCTGCGCCTTCTATATGGATATTTTAATTTCATATTTTTAATTTTCGGTTTTCACTTTTTAATCACACTATTGCATAGTATCCATCATGACTGAGAGTTTGGAACAGACGTGGGCCTCAAATTACAAACTTGAACAAAAGTCAAGTCTAGAACAAATGCAGGTTCAAAAGAGCTATTTTTACATTGAATGATATTTACTAATAAACTGTACAATTTCTGTCAATCCATCTGTTGAATATGCTGTCCCATGATTAGAAAACAATAATAAATCTTTTTTTCTTCAAGAAATGGTTTTCAAATCTGAGAAATTTCTGCTTTTTCTATTATTCAAAGGCAAATTCATTTTTCAAATGGGATGATCATAATTTTGTGTGATAGGATATTTGCATATTCATGTAAAATATGTCAAAGATTCATATACTCATATTTAAGAACTTATAGAAATTAATTAACTTGGAACTCTACATGATGAGTACTCAACAATGTAGTTTTGATTTTTTTTTTTTGAGGAAGATTAGCCCTGAGCTAACTACTGCCAATCCTCCTCTTTTTGCTGAGGAAGACTGGCCCTGAGCTAACATCCGTGCCCATCTTCCTCCACTTTATATGTGGGACACCTACCACAGCATAGCTTGCCAAGTGGTGCCATGTCCGCACCAGGGATCCGAACTGGTGAACCCTGGGCCGCCGAAATGGAACCTGCAAACTTAACTGCTGCACCACTGGGCCAGCCCCTGATATTTTTATTGCAATGATTTTTAAGTGATTAGTAGCACTGGAAAGTGTTACTAATTACAGATTTTTTTAGAGAATAGTATAAATGCTTTGTATAAATCAGATCCAAAAAAGTAAAGAACGTGACATAGAATGTGAGTGAAAATAACAGGTAAATAAACCAAATATTGAACATAAGCTTGAAAACTGAAAATGATTTAGCTCAAATACTTGATAAAGGTCTTAAGTTACATAGTTCCTTTCAATGGACTTGCAAACTTTTTGATATTTTCTACTGAAAATTATCATTTTTTCAAAACATATCTTGATGTAATATATTGGCATTTTATAAACATAAATATATCATTAAACAGATGCACACAAATACAAAGGTGAACACATCCTTTCAATGCTTTCTCATTTTGTCTCACAGGAAGTTACACTAAAATTGATCATGAGGAATCCAAGTTATTCTCTATTGAGATCTAAGTAGGAGGTAGTAACTGTGTCGCATGCACGGGATTATTATATATTAGGTCCCACCCAGCTGTCCACAACCTTGCAGTGAGAGTCATTGAAATTGCCCAGCGATGTGTAGTTGGTGTGAATGATCCTAAGTTATCCCCAACTTGACATATTTAACAGGTCTCGAAAGCTTGATACACTCATCGCCTGAGCTGGTTTTAGTTTGGAAATAATGGTTTACTCTTCTGAGTCACAAAGGAATTTCTTCCATTTGATTTCCAAGGATTTTACAATTTCTATGAGCTTGACTGCCCAATAGGATTCAGGAAAGGACACAAATAGAATTCTGTCCATATGTCCTTGCATGCTTGAAGAGAAAAATTATCTATACTAGATACAATTATAGCAAGCCAATTCTTTCTAAGGCAATAATTTCATTTGGAGAAGGACAGGAGAAAAGCGAGAGTAATTACAGCATCCTGTGATACAATCTAACTAAAAAAAGACCACTATCAGAGCAATGATGAAAATAACCATAATTTCATTTGCAGTCAAATGACATACAGAAGTGTATTAGCAAACTTTTCTTCCCAAATTCTTGGTAATTTTCCTTACTGTTTTCCTTGTCCATATAAGTCCCCTGCTAGTCACTCAGCTTGATATATGAGACTATCTTATTTTGTATGCTGTCAATATAGGAGGGTATCATAAGGGTGTAATTTCTTTTATGCCCATGAAAATATTTGAAGGTTGATATATTTCCTTCCATCATTTCTAAAAATAAAAAGCAAACAAACTCTCTCATGTGGTTCTGGATTAAAACAAAACAAAATTAAAACAGTGTTTGAATACCAAGTGGCCATATTAAATCCATGAATGTTCAGTGTTACATTTTCATTAAAAATATAAATATATAGACAAGTCTTGCCAGGCCAACAATACTTAATCACCACATTGAAAAGATTTAGACCTCTTCCCTCTGGCAACCAGTTTTCCATTTCCTAGAGATGCGAGGTCTAATTCTCTTGCTGTGTGAAAGGAATTATTAATTTGTCTATAACTTGGACTTATGTGAAAATAACGGAAAGCATTACTTTTTAAAATATGCTTAGCTATTTTATAGAATATAATGTGTACAGCATAAAAAGTGAAACTGAAACCCATAATATTATAACACCACCTGAAAGTAAACAGATTTAGATTGTGACATTGTACAGCCTGAATGTATTTAGTTTACGAGTTTTCATGGAAGCCTATATATTTTTTGAGACCTATCCATGAGTTAAAACATTCCAGTTGTGGAATGTTTGAAAGTAATACGAGTTGAGGGGCAATAACAACTGCCACAATGTTAAAATCAATAAAAATATTCTTAAATTTTATCTCTGGGGTTCTATTTTGTCAATCAGAGTACTGTGCTCAGTTATCAATCGCAGGGGAGGATTTTAAACATGTCTGCCCACTGCATCTCAGTACCGGAGTCACCAAGGAAAACAGAGCAGTCAAGAACTGGATGACACAATGCTTTACTTACATTAAGAAGATATACAGCAAGATCAGCTTCAGTAGTATGCCTGGGTCTCTCAAGTGCCATCGTACATTGCAGGGCAATTTGCCCACACATCCCCATCTTGTGCCACAGTGGAGGGACCCAGTCCACTCCCAGACGAGGACAGATATAACAGTGGGGTTGGCCAGGTGCCATTTGATGCATTCGATGAGCCTGAAACAAAGAAACATATTCCCAAGCAAGGTGATCAGCCCAGCACAGGCTGTGGGGCCCTTTCTCTCTTGGTAAGAAGTGGTCCAAGCCCAAGGCCCATGCTTATGCAGGAGAGAGGGGTCTGAGCAATTGCATGCGAGAGACTGCCGTTTCCAACGTGTTTACCATGTTTTGTATCAAAATTTTCAAAGATATCCATACCATTTCAATTGTCATTATATCAATCAATTTCATGTTTCCTATTTCATTGATGGAGCTTGTATGCAAAATTATCTGGATCTGGTGTTGTGTGTATAAGCATGAGTAGATTTTTAAAAACTTGCTGACTCAAATACTTTAAAAATTTAGGATATGTTTGTGTTTCCTAGCTGTATTTTCCTAAAAATTTTCATTTTATGTGTTTTTTTTTAAATTATTGGCGAAAGATTCCCATATATTCCTTTTTTAAAAATCTCCATGTCTCCAATTATATTCACTTTTTCATTCTGTATATAGTATCAGCCATTTTCCCTTTCTCTACTTTATTATTGATAAATCCATTTGGAATTTGGTATCTTTTAGTATTCATCAAAGATTTAATTTGAACATTGCTGACTTATTTATAGTATTCTTTCTATTTCATTAATGTTTTCTTCTATATAATTGAAACTGGTTATGCAGGGGTCTTTTTCAAAAACTATCCTTTATTAGAAATGTCTTTTCCCAGATTAACATTTGAGGTTTTACATTTCTCTGGAAGTACTATTAACCTGTTACCCACAAATGAACAATATAGCATTTTCGTTATTGTTCAGTTCTAAATATGTTCTATTTTACATCATGATTTCATCTTTAAATATGAGAATTTCAATTGTGATTCTTCTGTTTTTAAATTTTTAGAAAAGTGGAATTTGTTAAAATTTGGCTTGTAGGTGATTCATAAATTGTTACATTACGGCTGGAGATTATGATCTATATCATACAATTCATTTAAGCTTCTTAAGAATTTTATAGCCTTGTAAGTCATCATTTTTGGTAAATTTTTCATACGTGCTTGAGGATAAAATGTATTTTACATTTATTAGATGTAAGTCTATATGTATCCAAGAACTTAAATTTTATAGGTCAAATTTCCTATATTCTTACGATTTTATCTAATTTTATAAATCGTCTTTTTTTATTCCTAATAGTTTTTTTTAATCTACTGATCAGCCAACCAATGAAGTTGATATGTTAAAATCTCTCACTATAATTGTGTATTTGGACATAACATATTTTAATTCTATCAATTTCTTTGTATATTTTGAATATATATGATTCATATGAGGTTATATTACCTCATAATCTTCTGGTGAAATTATATAGTTTGAATTATGGAGCCCCAGAGTGTATTTTCCCCTGAAGTTTATTTTGTCTAGTATTCCAATTACTTCTTATTGTGTAAGAAAAACACCCCAAAACTTAGTGGCTTAAAACAATGTTTACTTGGAGCACAAATCTTCAATTTGTGCAGTTTCCAGTGGGAACAGCTCATCTCTGCTCCAGTTGGTGTCAGTGGGGTGGACTGAAGCCTGAAGGCTGAAGTCATGTAAAGGTTTCTTCCCTCACATTTCTGGTGGCTGGTCATCAGCTGGCATATGAGCTGTTGGTGGAATCACCTACAAGCAGCCTCTCCATGTGGCTCGGGCTTCCTTTACATGATGGTTGGGTCCAAGCGTGAGCATCCTGATGAAGAGGGAGTGCTATTTGTAAACTGTTTTACCTTTCAGTTTTCACATTCCCGGGCAAAAAGGTGGGCTTTTCCACATGTGCTCCCGCTGTAGCTGTGTAAACCACTCAGAAGAGACTGGAACCCATGCCAATAGCCCCTCCTCTCTCCTCCTCAATACAAGTGCATACACCCCAGTATTGTCGGCCTGCTTCTCTCCAGTTCTTTCAGGTACTCGCTTTTTGTATTATATCCAGCTTTAATTTATTTTGCAGGGGGTGTCATCTGGTAGGTTGTTATTTCATCACATTCAGAATCAGAAACTACCGAACCTATAATACAGACTGTGAGAGTATGTGTGACAAGCATACGTTGTCTGCGGGAATTTTTTTCTGGACTCTCAATTCTATTGTTTATATGTCTATCCTTATTCCAACACAACACAATATTGATTACTGTAGATTTATAGTAAGACTTGAAGTTGGGAAGTGTAGTAAGATTTGAAATTTGGAAGAGTCCTTCAATTTTGTTCTTTCCTGTGATTGTTTTAGCTAGTCTTGATATCTCCTTATGAATTTCAGGATCAGCTTGTCAGTTTCCCCAGAGCCAAGGAGATTGGTCTGGACTAAAGGGTGGAAGCTATGCTTTCTCAGGCAACATGGAGATCAGTTGCCTAGACTGGTGAATCTTGGGGAGATTTCTGTGCTAAAGGAGCATCTGTGGGAAGCCTCTATGGGAATCCTTTAAGAACGTTGACAGGTGGTTTGTATTTACTTCAGTTAGATTTCCTGAGGCACTACCAATCTGGGAAAACCTTTTGATATAGTCTCAGTTTGTAAATCACTAGATTTTGAAAGTAATGTAAATTTAAATCCCAAAACAGTACAAGGACAAGCTTCAATTTTATGTTTTCAGGGGAGACGTTGTTTTCTGTCTAGAGGCCATGAAAAGACAGACAAGATTCTTGGTCATGTTCTTCTGCTGGCTTCTATTTTTAATACCATTCTTTCACTGATGATTGGACCTTCAAACCTCAATTTTATAGAGTGTGTCATTTTCAACTTCCTCTAAGGCAATCTCATCTGCTATTTTTGGCCCTTAAAAGTCCTACCCTCTTGTTTCCTGATACAGATCTTCCTCAGCTTATGATGGGGTTATGTCCTGATAAACTCAGCATAAGATGAAAATATCTTAAGTTGAAAATGCATTTAATATACCTAACCTATGGAACATCATAGCTTAGCCTCGCCTACCTTAAACACGCTCAGAACACTTCCATGAGCCTACAATTGGGCAAAATCATCTAACACAGAGCCTATTTTATAATAAAGTGTTGAAGATCTCATGTAATTGATTGAATACTGTACTGAAAGTGAAAAACAGAATGGTTGTCTGAGTGCAGAATGGTTGTAACTGTTGTTCATTCTCGTGATCGCGTAGTTGACTGGGAGCTGCGGCTTGCTGCCACTGCCCAGCATCATGAGAGAGTATCCTACTGCATATCATAAGCTGGGAAAAGATCAAAACTCAAAGTATGGCTTATACTGAATGTGTACAGCTTTTGCACCGTCATAAAGTTGAGAAACCGTAAATTGAAGCATCGTAAGTCGGAGACCATCTGTATTAGCAAGTCTCCGGAGCAGCAATGCCTTCATCATCAGCTTACCACTCTTATTTTTTCAGCTCACTTTAATTTTTTGTCCTCAAGGAACATTTTTACTGTCTCATGATCTAAACTTTCCATATAACAGAAAGTTATATGTTCCAATATATCTAGGTTTATCCTCAGGATACCTCATTTTAGCTATTACTAAAAACAGAAGTTATGGCAATGGTTTTAAAAATAATTTCTAAAACATTTCATTGTATCAAATGACCAGCTGCCTTATAATACTTGTGGGTGGTGATGGGGTGGGGAGTTGGCATCCCTCGACCAAGGACAGACTAACATAAGGGTACAAAAGTCAGAATCCCTTGTTTCAATGTGGGACCAACTCTATGGTACAACTCATGCACCAGAATACCCTATAGGAATGGACTGAAGCTAGATTCCAGCTGGAACCACATTCCTGCTTTTCTCGTTTCCTTGCGTTATCCTGTTTTCCCCAATCAGTTTCTCTTGAAAGTACTCCCTCAGTCAATCCTGTGCACAGGAATCTCACCCTCAGGCGCTTCCTTTAGAAACTGCAACCCAAGAGATTAAATGATTCCAAATCATGACTCTTGTCAACTTCTTTATTCCTCTCCTCTTCATGAAAGAAAGTAAACATTTGGTATCAGAGAATATTGTTGATTAATGCTATTAAATCCTTTTTAAAAACCTTGAGTTTTTTACACACTGGGTTATGGAAGTACACTTCACCCATAGGAGGGTGGGTGAAGTAGTGGAAATTTGCAGAACAATAATAAATATCAAATTTCATCTGGAAGATTGTCTTTAGGTGAAGATGGTGCATAACATCCCTAAGTAAACTGGATGTATTAATGGAAGCGAAGCCGGGTACCTGAGGGTTATGTAAATATCCAGTAAGAACATGATTACCCTTCAACCTTGTTCGCAACACAGACACACATGAAAAGAAGTTAATCTTGTTAATTTGCGGTTTTCTTGTTTAATCTGCGGGGTGACTCAAGGGTCAGAAGGATTTATAAGCTTGTTTTACAGAAGAAAAAGAATGCCTTTGAGGAAGTTAGGATCATCAGCCCCCAGTTGCAGCTGAGCCCAGAAGTCTGATTGCCCAAGGGCTTATCTGGAGTGAAATCAACATGGACTTCCCCTTTGTATCTCGGAAACACCTCCTCCCAAGTCCCTTAGCTCTATAAAAAGCCCCTGCTTTCTTCTTTCCTTAAGGTGGATTTGAGAGAACCTATCCTTCCCACTTTGTGTCTTGGCCAATTTGAACAAACCTGTCTCAATCTCCAAGCACCGATGTCTTGGTGACTGGCTTATTGTGCATCCGGCACATGTATTTGAGATTAAGAGGTTCAGTATCAGAAGGAAACTGGAAATGTTAAAAAACACAGACTATTGTACATCTGAATGTTCAGGGTCTTGGGAGAACTCATAAAGACTGGAATTCCTTTGTTTGATGTCTCTAGTTAGCTCACTAAGGGTGGACTGATCAAAATGAGCTTGTGATACTGTGATTTATAATAAAAAGTATGTATTTGGTCTTCATCTTGTTCTGGCCAGAGCTCCTAAATCCCTTAGAATTTCCTAAGTGAAGAGAGTTGAGAGCAATAAAGGTGAAAGGCAAGTCTTTTGTTGTTTACAACAAGCCCCTTTCAACCACACCTGAGTTTATGTTAAAGAGGTAATTTTTGGAAAACCCCTAGATGACCACAGAAGGGAGTCTTGTTGCCAGGGTAACCAACCATGTGATTAAAGAGATGACCCTTTCAGCCCCAACCCCCCACCTCTCAGGAGGGGTGAGGAGCTGGAGACTGAGTTCAATCACCAATGGTCAGTGATTTAATCAATCATGCCTACTTAACGAAACCTCCATAAAATTCGTGAAATATAGATAGACCCTGAAATATAGATAGGACTGGGAGAGCTTCCAGGTTGGTGAATAAGCGGAGGTACTGGGAGGGTGGTACATCTGGTGAGAGCATGGAAGTTCCATGCCCCTTCTCACATACCTTGCCCTATGCACCTCTGCCATCTGGATGCTCCTGACTTGTACCTTTTTATAATAAACCAGTAATCTAGTAAATAAACCATTTTTTGACTAACGTGAGCCATTGTAGCAAATAATCAAGCCAGAAGAGCAGGTCATGTGTGTGAACCTGTGATTTATAGCCAGTTGATCAGAAGCACAGGTGACACCCTAAATTTTCAATTGGCACCTGAAAGTGGGAGGAGGGAGTTTGGGTGACTGAGCCCTTAACCTGTGGGCTCTGCGCTAAGTCCAGGGAGACAGTGTCAGAACTGAACTGAATGGTAGGTCACCCAGTTGGTGTCCAGAGAGTTGGTGAATGGGTTGGTGTGGAGGAAAAATGCACACGCCTAGTGTTGGAAGTGTTCTACGTGTAGTAGCACAGAAAAAGAGTATTCTCCATTTCAGGGCTCTTTGTTAGCCAATAGCTAGTCAGCTCCCTGTGGTATATAAACCAAAACTTACTATTCTCAAATGATCTACCGATTATTTTTTCTCCTGTCTCTGTTTAAATTGAGTTTTCATCTTTGATCTTTGATAATGACTGTTTTCCCATTATCCTTGCCTTATTATTAATTCTTCTCCATTTCCAAACTGTTCAGTTATCTTTTAAACAAAATTTTTGTGTGATGAGAGCCCTGAATGGAGCTTCAGGACAAATCCATTCATATCATTGAAATAAAAAAATCAACACAATACAGTCTCACAATTTGTACTTACTTATAGGTTTTAAAAAGCACATGAAAATAACCCTAGTGAAAGTAAATTATGATTAAACAAAATATTGACGTGTCACAAGTGGCTATCAATTTTATAGGACAGAAGATAGTATGGAGGGAGAAGTTCTTAAAATTCCATCCCTGAAAATTATGACATCAAATACAAGAAAGCATTAATAAATAGAAACACAGACTCAGAGAAAGAGAGAGAGAGAAGGAAAGAAAGAAAAAAGAGAAATAGAAACAAGGGAGAGAAGGAGGGAGGGAGGAAATGGACCCTGGCTATTCCATAGTCATGCTGAAATACTTGACAGTTAACTAACTAAGATGGACAGAAATAAATATAACACCTTAGAGAAAGTTGTACTGTGTCGAATCAGTATGTTTTTATATATTGATAATCAAGATTACGACGTGATGATCTTCTTTTAAGCCACTAAGAGACAAATTAACCAGATTTTATCCATTGTTCAATTCACTTTATTTTCCTTTATTCTGAAAGAAAAATATATCATGAGACTAACTGTCATCAAAAATGTCATACAGTAGAAGAACTGTATCATACTTTAGAAACAAAATTATTTATGAAATTTGCTACAAATAACTATCCCATTCTCATATATATTGAAATAGTAAGAGGATATGCATTTATATTTAATTGAAGTTACCAAGACAATGAGACACTGTAACTTTAGCTTAGTATTCCAATATCAATGGATATTTAACCTACTAAAAATATTCATACCCCATAACACACTGCTTTTGTAGAAAAACAAAACAGTAATAAAAGAAATTTAGATTTTGACATCTAATTAAGGAAGTTCCTGTATAGTTTTACATTTTACAAAAAGTAAATTTTAAAATAACTTTTATATTCTCTGAATTCATGAATGTTTAGCATTCATATAAGAATCTAATGTTACAAAAGCAATTAATAATAAGGGTTATTAGAGAGACTGGCCTGCTGGCGCAGTAGTTAAGCTCAGTGTGCTCTACTTCGGTGGCCCAGGGTTCATGGGTTGGGATCCTGGGCACGGACCTACACACCACTCATCAAGCCATGCTGTGGTGGCATCCCACATACAAAATAGAAGAAGATTGGCACAGATGTTAGCTCAAGGACAACCTTCCTTACGCAAAAAGAGGAAGATTGGCAATGGATGTTAGTTCAGGATGAGTCCTTCCTCAGGAAAAAAAAAAATATGTAATAATAATAATAATGATTATTAGAAGAGCAAATAAATGTTAAACAAGCTTCCTCCCATATCAAACTCTTTTTATTTCCACACTATCAGTGGCATCAATTTTGTAAGTGAAATAGGCTTTGCAGATCATATAATTTCTGCACACTGAAACATAATACTCCACAGAAAAATCAGTACTAATTTTTAACACGTTTTCTAATATGATGTTACCTCAGGGAAATTTCATGTCAGTTGACAAAATATTCAAGACCCAAGTACAGGGAATGCCTGAATCTATGTAGGCTGAATGCACCACGTAATGAAACTTTGAATTATGTTTTTCTGATGAAGTCACCAAGAGCATTTTAGCTTCACTCTATCTTATTTTGAATTATAGATTCTGTTTATATGATGCCTATTACTGTTATTTCTGTCACTTGAGGCAAGAGTATGATTTTCCATTGTAACAATCTTCTGCTTGACCTCCCAAAGTGGATAGTAACAGTGAATGCATGAATGATCATTGAAAAAACAAAAAAAATGTTAATATGATAAAATAATAAAAGCAAAAGAAATAATAATGTTTGTGGGGATCTAACCAGCTGAAATTAGAATATGAAAGTGAGCACTGGGTTGACATCATTGAAAATGGTGGAGTCAGGAACTCTGGTGCTCTCTCCATCCACAGAAACAACTAAAAAGCCAGCAAAAATTCTCAGAAGCAAATTTGCAGACTCTGTACTCTAGGTGGAAATTACAACAGCCCGGGGAAAGCTCAGGAAAAAAGAATCTGCGGCACTGTGGGGTCAGAGCTCTGTGGTATTGAAAAATGCCTGCCCACCAGCCCCTCTCCCCAGTAGGACTGCAGCCGTGAAGACAACAGCGTACACTCCTGGTGCAGGCTGTGTGCACCAGAGGGAGCAGAACAGACCATATTTGCAAAGAACTGTGTAGTGTGCTACTTCTCTGGAGGATCCCTGGAGGACTGGCCAGGGGTTCATCTTTGCTTAACCCAACTTGGAACATTCCTAAAGAGATAAATTGAGTAAACGTATAAATATTTTGGAAATAGAACTAATTTTAAAACTCTCAAAAAGAAATCATCATGCCTGTATGGTTTCCCTGGAGAATTCTACCAAATGTTTTGAGAAGACTTCACAGCAATTCTATGTGATCTCTTACAAAAAATAAGAGGAAGATGTCCTAATTTCTTTTAAGGTAGTATTAGTATTACCCTGATATCAAAAATAAAGACAGTACTAAAAACAAATGACAAAAAAGAACAAAAACTAGGGCCCAGTGGCACAGCTGTTAAATTCACTTGCTCTGCTTCAGTGGCCCAGTGTTCACTGGTTTGGATCCTGGACGTGGACCTACTCACCCCTTGGCAAGCCATGCTGTGGTAGGCATCCCACATATAAAGTAGAGGAAGATGGGAATGGATGTTAGCTCAGGGCCAGGCTTCCTCAGTAAAAAGAGGAGGATTGGCAGTAGCTAGCTCAGGGCTAATCTTCCTCAAAACAACGAAACAAAACAAAACAAAAACTATGGACAAATACCCCTCATTAACATACTTAACACAATATTAGCAGATAGAATTCTGCAACATATAAATTAATTAAATACTAGGAATAAGTGAGGTTTATTCCAGAGATGCAAACCTTTTTGATTATTTGAAAATCAATCAATGGAACTCAACATATTAATAAGTTGGAAAAGAAAAATCAATTATGCCAATTGATGCAGGAAAAAACTGTCAAAATTCAACACATTCCTAATAATAAAAACTCTCAGAAAAACAGGAATACAGGGAAATTTCCTCAACTTGTCAGAGGATCTACAAATAACCTACATATAGCATTATACTTAATGATAAAAAGCTGAATGCTTTTTGCCAAATGTCAAAAAAAGACAAGGATGTCCGCTTTCACTATATTTATGTGACATAGTGCCTTACATTCTAGCCAGTGAAATATGCAAGAGAAGGAAATAAAAACAGAGAGATCAGGGCAGCTCAGTGGTGTAGTGGTTGGGTTCACATGCTCTGCTTCTCCTGCTTGGATTTCACGGGTTTGGATCCTGGGTGTGGACCTACACACAGCTTGTCAAGCCATGCTGGGGTGGTATCTCACATGCAAAAAATGTAGAAAGATTGGCACTGCCTCTACTTGTGGAAGACATCATTCATTATGTACAAAATCCCAAGGAATCTACAAAAATATTCTTAGAAATAACAAGTGAGATTAGCAAAGTTGCAGGATATAATAAATGTTTTAAAAATCAATTGTATTTCCATATAGCATTAATGAGCACATGGATATAGAAATTATAGTACAATATCATTTACAATCACTCAAAAATAAAATACTTTGGTGTAGATCTAATAAAACAGGTGTCGGAATTTTATGTTGAAATCTACACAATTCTGATGAAAGAAATCAAAGATCTAAATAAATGAAGAGGCATACTGTGCTCATACGTTAGAATACTTAATAGATAAGATGTCAATTCTCCCCAAATTAGCATACAAATTAAACCCAATTCCTATCACAGGAAGATTTTTGTAGATATCGGCACTATTTTTTTCTAAAATTTATATTGAAAAGCAAAACAGCTAAAATAGCAAACGCAACTTTCAAAAAGAGGAATAAAGTAAAAGGAATCAGTCTATCTGATTCTTAGACTTATTAAATAGGTACAGTAATCAAAAAAGCCATGTTTACACAGGAACCTGTACACAAATGTCTATAACAACTTTCCGCACAATAGTAAAAATTGGGAAACAAACCAATATCCTTCAATGGGTGAGAGATTAAAACACTCTGGGATGTCCACACCATGGAATTCTACTCAGCCACAAAAGAGGAACTGTCTATTGACACAGTTACCAACCTAGAAGAATCTCCAGAGAATTATACTGAGTAAGAAAAGCCAGTCCCCACAAGTTACCTACTGTATGGTGATGAGGATTTTTAGGCTGCTTAATTTTAAAATGGCTTATGATGAGGATTTTTTAGGCTGGTTAGTTTTAAAACTACAGATGAGATTCAGGCTCCAAGGAGTGGAATTTGTTTGCCCCCTTGTTGGGAAACATTTACATTTCTAAGGGAAACCTCTATCTGTGAAGATGCCTCCCTCTCTGTGCCAGGAAGAAGGGGGGATGGTCTTATCTCTGGAAGCTCTTAATCAATGCCAGAGGCAAGAACTTAAATTGGTTGCTGTCTGGCAATCTCATGTAACTGATTTAGGGTGGTGGCTTCTGACCTTTACTTAATCCGATTTGATTCTTGTCTAAAAGTCATGGGATCACCCAATGATCAGACCCCACCTGCACTGATACCATTTTAACTTTTTTTTTATGTTCTTTCCTTTGTCTTCGTAAAGAGATGACTCACATACCTATGCCTTAAATTTAGTCCTAACCCTCAACTCGGGGCAGCAGCAGGAGCTCTGACTTCCCGTGGGTCCTGTCCCCATGCACCAGCTCTGCCTGCCCATGGGCTCTGTCCCCATGCCAGCGGGGGCAGCAGCAGCGGCTCTGCCTGCCCATGGGCTCTGTCTCCATGCCAGCGGGGGCAGCAGAAGTGGCAGCAGCAGAAGCTCTGACTGCCCATGGGACCTGTCCCCATGTCAGCGGGGGCAGCAGCAGAAGCTCTGACTGCCCATGGGACCTGTCCCCATGTCAGCGGGGGCAGCAGCAGAAGCTCTGACTGCCCGTGGGTCCTGTCCCCACGCACCAGCTCTGCCTGCCCATGGGTCCTGTCCCCATGCCAGCGGGGGCAGCAGCAGAAGCTCTGACTGCCCGTGGGTCCTGTCCCCACGCACCAGCTCTGCCTGCCCGTGGGTCCTGTCCCCATGCCAGCAGGGGCAACAGAAGCGGCAGCAGCAGAAGCTCTGACTGCCCATGGGTCCTGTCCCCATGCTACACTATTCTCTAAATAAAAGAGCACTACTGCCAGATCTTAAGAGTCTAAGAAATCTTTCTTTCGACTCCTCGGCTCACCGACCCCGCATCATATGGTATCATTTATATAACATTCTTGGATGACATGATTAAGGGGGAGATGAAGTGGGAGAGAAGTGAATGAGGCTATAAAAAGGGCAACATGAGGGATCTTGGTGGTGATGAAAATGTTCTGTAACTTTACCTTTTCAATGCCAATACCCAGGTTGTGATACTGCAGTATCGTTTTGTAAGATGTTAGCATTGAGTGAATTTGAGTAAAGGGTGCACACATGAAATATCTGTATTATTTATTACAACTACATATGGATCTACAATTATCTCAAAATAAAAAATTTAATTAAAGAAAAAACAGTTATTTGGTATATCTTATTGATCAAGGAGTCCTTGGGAATGAAACTGGCAGAATACTCAGATGTAACTTGCCATATCTAGGCAAAAAAAGTTCTGAGGCAGCTGGGAAGAGAACTATTCATAGCCTATTGCTCAGTTTTCAGATATATGACAATTCACAGACAGTTCAGGTTCCTTTGAGGAAAGATTCTATATCTCAGCACAGTAATATATCATGAGTATTATTCGAGAATTACTGCAGAGGAACTGTGAACCAGTTACCAGAGTAGTTTTGCACAGAAACAGAAAACACCTAAAACTTCCGAGAGTTTTGAAATTCTGGCTTAAACTGAGTCTAATTCATGGTGCCCTGAAAAGTCACTTTGGTCCACTAGAGGAGAACCTAGTGACTTCAGGTTTGAAAGGGAGGTAGAGACCTAAATCTGTCTCCTCTGTTCCTGGGACCACAGATGTAACTGATGATTATTTTGCATTCACAGAATACAGAACGTAGTAAGTATACTTAGTAACTGGCAGAATTCCTTCAATTCCCTTCTCCCAGGAATGGCAGGAAGGAACAAAAGTCCAAACAAATGCCCCCTTCAACCAAGATGATAAACAAAAGAAATTCTGCATCCATGGAGGTGAGAGCAGAGTTTAGTGCTATCACGGAATTCCTAAACATTGCGGAAGTGGTCAATACTACTAAACACCTATTTAATGGGACTGTTTTGCAAGCCCCAACCCAGTTAGGTTATGGAGAAAGTCTATTATTGATCATCTATCATCAAAACTCCTTCATTTGGTGATACAGTTCTAACCTGCAGTTAAGGAGGTGGCATATTTACTAGAGCAATTAAAGCAGACTCTGGAATCTGGAATGCAGTCATTAATGTATTTTTTTGTCTTATCAATATCAGCAAAGAAAATCAGAAGTGGTTTGTTTTCATGTAATAAGGACAATAGCACACTTTTATATATTTGCCTCAAAGGTATGTCAAGTCAGCTGCCTGTGATAATACAGACCAAAGGGATCTTGATTTTCACGTTATTCCACAGAAAATGTTGCAAGTTCATTTCAGTGATGAGATTATGCTAATTTTTAGTGAACTCGAAGTAGGAAACACTTTAACTGCCCTGCTGAAATACATATCTGACAGAGGATCAGAGATAATCCCCAGAAGACTACAGCAGCTTGACACATTAATTAAGTTGCTGGGTCCCCAGTGGTTTGTAGTATGCTGCAATATTACTTCTAAAGTGAGAGACAAGTTGATGAATCTTGTACTGCCCACCATGAAAAAGAGGACCTTTTTGGATTTTGATGGCAATATCTATCACATTTGGAATAACCTGCAAGGTTTCTCAGGTTTAAAAGGTGTATTGAGAAGGGAAAAAAAGTCTTTTTTATCTGTTTTATCTTCAGTGCTAGTTACTTTACCACATGTGCTGTGCAATATTACAGACCCAATATTTTCAGACGTGTTTGTTGCTGACAAGCATGTTCCACGTAGCCTCTGTCAAGCCCCAAAAGTGTGAATTCAGTGCAAACACCTATAATTCTGCATTTGTGTCATGCTCACTACTATAACAAATTATTTTTGTTGGACATCCAGCTCTCAATTTGCTGCTAGGCTCTTGGAAGGACTAGATATCTGACTGAGGGACACCAAATGGGTTCCCCAAGTAGAAATTATTGATCCACCAAATCGTAAAATTAGACGCAAACACCATCATTCCACTGTAGAACTGAAATGATATATATGAGACCAAATCAAAGCTTGTCCAGAAGGCACCAGTAAATTGCACCAAAAGGTACTTAAAACACTCATGGTACTCGCTTCTATCCTCAAAGCTTTTTCCCTATCCCCATCTTATGGCATCACGGGGTACCATACATCAAAGGCTACAGCTCCTGTTAGGTGACTCTCCTCTTAGAGCTGTCACCTCTGAAATCATGCCTGTCCCCCTCATTGCCCCATCAGGCCGAAATGTGGCTACAGTACTTCACTGCCACCAGCCATGGGTTATGGCACTATTATTTTTGGCTCCTGTGTATTCTATCCATACTATTGTAAAGTACTAAATATCCTTAAAAATACTCACTGTGAATATTCAACCTGTTTCTTGCCAAGATCAGATGGATAAAAAAAGAAACATCAATTTTTTTCCCTTTATAGAGCAATTATAAAAGAATTTTACTGCATGTGCTAGCCAATACAACCATGGAAGAAAAGAAAACAAAAGTTAAAAAAAAATTGGCAAGGCTGAAATAAAAGATAAAAGTGGCATTATTACAAATATATCATTATATATTTACACAATCCAAAGAACGTACAAATAAATTATTGGAATTCTTCATTTAGCAAATTTACTGACAGATAATATATGAAATCAGTTGTGTTACTATATGCCATCAACAAACAGAAAATTACAAAGATATCATTTACTATAGCATCAAAAATATCAAATAAATATGAGTGAATCTAACAAAGTTGTACAAGATCTCTATATATTATGTACAATATCTGTATAATATAGATATAGATCTATATGATCTGTATAGATCGCTATATCTATAAGATACATTTACAAATAAAAATACAAATATATATGCATGCATACACACTTATTTTAAGAAAAATGACACTGCTGACGAATGGAGCAAGGACTATTTAAGATGCAGCACTGAAGAATCTGAATAACCATATAGAAAATAACCCCTACCTCACAAAATACATGGAAATCTATTTCAAGTGAATTATAATTGAACTGTGAACAGCAAAATGATAAAAAATTATAGAATGTAATTTAGCAAAATATCTTTCTCATCAAAGGGACAGGAAATTATTTCATAAGTAAGAAACAAAAGTAAGTAATAATAAAGGGCTCAATTTAAATAAAAATAAATAATCATGAAAGGCTTTACTAAATTATGAAATCTGTTCATCTAAATCTCCATTAAGAGTGAGAGAAAGCCATAAACTGCGAGAAGGGATTTCTGCCTTTTGGAATATTTACAGACTAAGTAATTGAAACTAAGCCTCTTGCTGAAACGCATGGAAAACTTAGAATGTATAATATGATATAATATAATATATATATACTTTACATATCAGAGATATCAAGGCACTGAGGAATAATCATGGGACCAACATCAGAAAGAAGAAAACACAGAGAGATACCGAGAGATCTCCCCAAGATCTGGGGCTCTATTCTGTAGATTCACTGCTGATTCTTTCACAGTAGGGTGACAAAGTGAAGGGCCTTCATGAGCTGCTCAGGCTTTGAGCTATGATCTCAAAGGATTACCCTCTTAGAGAAAAAGTGAACAAGAAATAGACCAGGAATAGTATAGAATTCAGCCAAACATAAATTCACTCTGAAGTAAGATAAAATCATCCTAGGCCTTAATTTTTTAATAGTTTTTTTTTCATTTACAACATCTGACATGCAATTAAAACTTAACAGGCATGTGAAAAGACAAGACCTAACAAGAAATCAAGAGAAAAGCAAACAAAAATAGAAACAGAACCATAGGTGAAACAGACAACAGAGATACCGTGCACATTTTAAAATAACAATTCTAAATAGAATCAAAGAAATAAAAGACAAGACTTAGATCTTTGGTAAAAGATAGAGATGTTGAATAGATGAATGGATAGACAGATATATATAAAAAGTAAATAGAAATTCTAGCTTTGAAAATCAATAAAAAAGGAAAACTTGAAGTACATCCATTTAGTTGTAGAAAAGAAATTGCTGGAAAGAGAATTAGTGAACTAGTAGGAATGCCAACAAATTATCCATAACTGTGAACAGAGAGAAAAAGGATGAGAGGTGCAGAAGACAGAGTAAGATATATGGGATATAGAGTGAAAAAGACCCAGAAGGAGAAGAGAACACATGACAGAAGCCGTACTTAAAAATATAATGGCTGCTGGGCTGGCCCCGTGGCCTAGGGGTTAAGTTGGGTGCTTTCTGCTTCCCTGGTCCAAGTTCCGTTTCCAGGCAGTGACCTGCACCGCTGGTCTGTCAGTAGCTATACTGTGGTGGTGGCTTACATACCAAGTGGAGGAAGATTGTCACAGATATTAGCTCAGGGTGGAACTTCCTCACACAAAAAGAGAAAAATTGACAACAGATATTAGGTCAGGGCAAAACTTCCTAAGGGGGAAAAAAAAAGTAACGGCTGAGAAAATTGCAAAACTGCTGAAAGATTTTAAGTCACCTATTCAAAAACCCCTCCAACTCCAATCAAGATAGGTAAAAAGTAGGGCTGTCCTGGCGGCGTAGCAGTTAAGTTTGCGCACACACTCTGCTTCGGGGTCCCTGGGGTTCATGGGGTCAGATACCGGGATGGACCTGCTCATCAAGCCCTGCTGTGGCAGGCATCCCACATATAAAATGAAGGAAGATGGTCACGGATGTTAGCTCGGGGATAATCTTTCTCAAAAAAAAAAAAGGTAAATACAAACACCTAGATATATTTGAAACTCTTAGATAAAGAATTGAAAATCAGAAATAAAGAAAAAAACTATTAATGTTAAACTTCTGTTTAAAAGGATAGACAATACCCAAGGGATCAATAAAAAGAGTAATTGCAAACTTCTCAATAGCAAAAACACAATGGAATCCAGAAAACGATGGCAGAATGTCTTCCATAGTAGAAAATCAATAAGTGACAACCTAGGCTTCCATAGCCAGTGAAAATATTCATCAATAACGAAGGTGAAATAATGATATTTTCAAACAATAACAAAAACAGAATTTGTCCCCAGTGGTCTTGCTCCAAACAAAATACTACACGTTATTATTCAGGCAGAATAAAGCTAAGTCAGCAGGGAGTTCAGTACTGCAACAAGGAATGAAGGGCAAAGAAAATTCTAAATACATGGGCAAATATAAATTACGTTGATTGCCATAAACAATACTAATGTCTGGTTCGTTAGTTTGTAGTTTACCGAAATACATGATGGCAATGGTCTTCAATCAGGAGAAGGATAATGGAAGTGAAATTTTTTGTATTATCATGAGAAAAGTAAATATAATTATTGAGATGAAAATATTCTAGAGTAAGCAACAAAATCATAAAATAATGCATAAACATGCTAATAAAGGAGAAATATCCCATTATAAAAATTACATAATAAAACAATGAAGATTTTTTTTAAAGTAGAGAATAAAAAATAACATAGAACAGGCAGGATAAATAAGGAAAGCAAATAGGAAGATGGTACATTTAAATCAAATATGTCTGTAAAAGGTCAAAATGCTCAAAGAAAAAACAAATATCGTTAGAATGGAATTGTAAAAAATCCCCTACATGTTCCTTACATGAGATACATCAAACATAAACATATTCTAAGATTTAAAATAAACAGAAAGAAATATTTACTGTGAAAACATTAATCCAAAAGCAGGTGCAACTATATGAACATCAGATAGGGTTGACTTTAAGGGGAAAGCGCTATTAGAGATGCAAACAAAACTTTCCCAGAAATAAAAGGTTGAGGTCAACAGGAAACCATGACAATTAAACATCAGTATGCACAAATAGCCAAAGAAATAAATCAATTATTAATTTATTACAAGTTAAAAGGCCAGCCACAATGTGAAAAAAGGTATTTGCAACAGATGCATTCAAGTAAGACTCTTATCCCAAATATATAAATACCTCCTATACATCTATAGTAAGATCAGCAATACAATAAAAAAAATTGGCAGGATACTTGAAGAGACTATATCCACAAAGTGAGATACGTATGAAAAGATACTCAACCTCATTGCTAATCAGGAAAATGGAAATTAAAACCACAACAAACATCTTAGGCCCCTGTTAGAATAGCTAATGAACACATCTCAAAATACCAGCCTGGTGAGTGTAGCTGCCCCTGATGCAGGAAGGGTTCATAATCACTGGAAAAGGCTTGCCAACAAACTGTGTCCTGGAGGTGAGAAGGCCGGTTAGCCAATGACGGGTAAGACCTCCAGGAGGAGGCAACCTAAGCCAGGCATCGGTCACCCCGGGGGCACAGATGGAGACACAGTATCGATATCGGGAGCAGGAGGAGCCGTTGCCTAGGAGGCCTTGCCTGCCCGAGATAGAAATATACGAGCACAGCAAAAACATGATAATATCAAAACAGAGGCTGAGGGAGGGCTCCTTGAGAAATCACTAAGAATCGTGGCATTCGCTAATTACATTGTCCAGAACACCTGTGTATGTTTAACAGATGTAAGCTATGTATATATTGAAACGCTGGTTACAATAAACTCAGAGTGGCCATCAGACCTCTCCACATCTATCCTGATGTGTACATTGGATTGCGACACCGACAGTGAGGATGTGGCAGAAGAGGAACAATGCCACTCTGCAAGTGTTGTATTACTCAGAGTACTGAATAAAAATGTATTTTTGATCTAGCAAAAACTCTTAAAATAGATATAAATATTTTCTATTTTAATATCCTTTTATTCATTACCCTGAATAATATGTAAATTAATGTATATGGAAATTAGTATATATCTTCTTTTTCTTGTTTCTTTTTGCCGCTAAATTTTATACCCAAAGTGTGCATACAAACCTCTTTGGACCCAGAAATCCCCTAATACATTTAGAGTCAAGAGAAATGTGCACATTTGTACCAAGACAAATGTCAAGAAAGCTCAGAGAAGTTTCATTCTTAATAGCCCAAATCTGGGAGCTACCTAAGTGCCCATTATGAGTAGAATAGATAAATAAAGCGTGGAATATCCATACAACAAAATACTATACAATGATGAAAATAAAGGCACTTATCTATGGAGACATGATGAGAGAGAACTCTGGATGGTGTCGAAGGCTCATTTCCTTTCCCCTTTTGGTAGCTGGCACAGAGTTGGCTTAGCTGGACTGAGAAGTCTAGAGAGAAAGCCTGGATTGCAACATTCCCGGCATTTGAGACTATTCCCTCCAATGGGCCCTTGGTATGCAGACCTTGCCCTTCTGTATGCAGGGTCCCTGGTAGTGTTCCTGGGCCTGAGGACCACGCTGTATATTTCTTGTTACTTGGAGAAGTTCAGTGTTCCCTATCCATTTTAGGCTAACCTGTAAAAATACAAGGTGAGGTAAGGCACCTTTCTTGCTCTCTCTTGCAGTGCTTTTGCTGCATTCTCATCCTGCTGGCTGACCCCGGGCTCTGCCTGCTTAAATTTTGGTCACAGTGCACGTATAATGTATATGCTCTGCCCGTGCTGCCGAAATTGAGTTCATGAGACTGCATGTGCTCCACCACTTCTCTGAGTGTAAGCTTTCCCCCAGTATATCCCACATCACATCTGCACTGTACATGACTGGGGTTTCGTATCTGTGATACTTGCCTGACCTAACAACTTGGATAAATCTCACATACGTATGTTGAGCAAAGAAAGTCACTCACAAAAATAAAAGAAGTAGATGATCAGCTTACACAAGTTCCAAGACAAGCAAGGCTAAAACATAGCACTGACATTAGGATATTGCTGCCTTTAGACGGAAGAGAGGGCGCAGTGATTGACAGTGAGCACCAAGGGAGGTCTGGGGAGCTCATAATGTCCTATGTCCTGATCTGTTGGAATTACACGTGTGGGTGATGTGTGATGATCATTTATCAGTGCATTTATATTCTGTGCACTTTACCTTGTGATCAAATGATACTGTTTAAGTGGAGACATTAAACAATAAATTGTTCAGTGTATTTAACAGAGTAACACGTTGCAGAGACAATTTCTGTTCACCAGATATTCCTGCTCTTCTCTACCTATAGTTAATTTTGAGACTTATGAGCAGAAGTAGCATGTTTCAATTGTGGACCGAGGAGCTTAAGAGCTAGTGTCTTCTTCCATCTCTCTCTTCTGCTGCCGTGCTGTCCTTGGAGGCCACCTGTTCCAGATAGTGTCGCTACCAGATAGAAGGAGGCTTCCCAACTCCCATCAATCTTCACATATGTGAGAAATGAACCTGGGCTGCCTTAAGCAGCTGAAAATCTTTTTATAGAAATTAGAACTAATTATGCTAATATCCTACATCAACATCAAGAACAATAAAAAAATTAATAAAATTTGGTGGTAAAAAGGAAAGGGAGAAAAAGGTTATATACTAATTTTTCTTGCTGCTCTGGGTGATGAGTAAAATACATTAAAGATGGAAAACTTTTGTACAGTTATCTCTCAAAATTGCCATTGGATTAAAATTGTATCTTTTAATTATTACAAGAAACATCCACAAACTAGGCAAAAATACCTCATTGTGTGGGCATAGAGTGCATCAGGAAGATGTACAAGAAAATGTTAACATTGGTTGTCTCCAGAGACAAGAATAGGTGAACGTACTATATGTACAAGCCATAAAAAGGAATTGAATTTACAAAATGTTATAGCTGATCTCAATAAAAATAAAGCATTCGGTTCAGATATGTACTTTCCTTTTAAGACATCATTTGTAATTGCTCATTAAATGTGTCTATTTATCCTTCCTAAAATGGCCTTGAAAATAGTGAAGTATAGATAGAGATAAACTATGGGATCCACATTAAAAGGATATGTAGATGGTCGCAGCAAGTGATGGTTAGACTTACCAAGCACTCCAGATTCAGTAGGTAAAAAACATTACGTAAAAATTAAACTTAGCTCTTTTTCTTTCCTTCTTCGTAGTTTATTACACATCAACAAGTTAAATTCCTAAAGGTCCGAGGGATTTAAAATGCAAGACAGAACATCTTTTTGAACCACTCTGACTTTCTCCAGATAAAATTTAGTGACCGTCTTCATTCTGGAAGTAGAAAAGGTAAATGAAAGATAAAGAATTGTATAAATAACTGAATGATTTTGACTATCAATGAAGACATAAACTAGACATTAAATAGTATATTTTTCTCTGTCTGACCATGGCCTACCAGTTCATCACAATATTCTCGAATTCTTTCCCTCCTAAGGACACAAAACTACATTTCATCTGCAGTGTTTCGCCTACTGTGAAAACAACCTTAACAGGTCAAAGATGTACTCTTCAGTGTGCCAGATTCTTATATTACCCACCTAGGACTATTTATCAGCCGTAATTTGCTGTGGTTCTGTCAATGTTTCTATAGAAAGCTCCTCATGGGGTAATAATAACTGCACAACTCATAGGTTTAAGGAACATTTTTAATAATGTGTCTTCAAAATGTACCTTTTAGTAGTTGAAGCTTGCATCATGGTTGTAACATTGTGAAAGTTGGAGAACAGATTGTCCCCTTAAAAACTCTTTGTGACTTTACATAGACTTTTAACTCTAGGAAAAGTTAAATCTAAGTCACATTAGGATCAGATGATTTAGTTTAAACTCATACGAAAGCCACTTCATCCCCTTCATCATTCTGGCTGCCCTTTCCTCACCCTTCACAACTCCATTACACCTGTCTGATGATATAAGGTTATTTCATAGCTTGATTGAGGGGTTTATTGATTCCAGCCACTGCTCTCTTCCATATATAAATAGATCTGAAAGAGAGAAGGTTTAAATTTGGTAATGAAAGAGAAGGCTCTTCCATGATATCCACAAGATTTCTTTGACGGTTTATCTGATGGGCTGTCTAAAGAGTCGCATCCAGGAAAACTCAGCGCCCCGGCAAGAAAAGGACACACCCAGTAAACTGGAGAGGTATAGCTCCGGGAATTTATAATCCTTAATGAAAGCTTTTTTGACTGAGATAGTATTTTTATTTCTTCCATATAAAAGCAATTACTTGAGAGAAAAAGAGCTCGTAAGAAGTTGAACATGAACTTTCTCATATATGTTTTTTCATACATAAATTTTTCTTTTTCATTGAAAGTCAAGCCCAGGGCACAAGGTTGTATACAGATCATTTACTTGGAAAATGATCCAAAGAAGCATGAGTGACACAGGGGAAAGTAAAAAGAGAACAGAGGGAAGCAAGACAGGAGGTCGTGTTATCCATTCTGTGACTGCTACATGTGACTAGTGCTACATGTGACTGGACAGTCTGAGAAGACTTATAAAATGTACTTCAGAAGAGTTGGCCTGGGAAGCAAACGTGGAAGACATCTATCCCTTGGCTTCAATCTTCTCATTGAATAAAGATGGCCCCTTGAACTTAAGCCCTCAGCCCTGTGGGTCGTACATAGGAGAGAGCTGAGCTGGCTCTCTTGGGGTCCCAAGCCACAGAGCCACAGAAACCTTGGAGCAGGACGAAGATTTACTCTGCATCACACAAGAGCTGCCTCTGTGCTAAACTGCTCAGAGCCTACTGGGCAGAAAGTGGCTGGAACAAGAGTTGAGCCCATGGATTTTATAAGCAAAATTGTACGTGTCTGACAGAGTTTTCTGCTATAAAATTAAATACGGATTTTAGTGTTTGTAAATCTTTGATCGTGATTTTCCGAAGAGTCCCCTTCATAACTGATAATCTGTGAGCGAGCTGCAAAGAAATGTAAAAGATTTTATGCCTACACCTTTATTAAATGCCTGTAGTATAAACTAAGAATGAATCAAATTAACCTAATAACATTTTACATTCAGAAAAGTATTAGTGAGCAGATATTTTCTTAAATATCTGGAGTACCTAAGATGTAATCTTGGCCTTGGACCCAGTTTTCAACACATAAAGCCTGATGAAGTATTTAGGGAATGTTTAACAACATAATATATGCATTCTAGCAGTTATTAATCATAACTGATAACCATCAAACTGCATATATTGGAAATTTTCATTATCACTCTAAGTAAATATCTGAAGATTCATTTAAAGTTATGCTATTTGAAGAGGATGCCAAGTTAAACTAAAAATCATCCTAATGACTCAGCTCAATAGAGTGGAGCATATAATTTATATAATTGTATAACCGGACTCAATAAAATGGCATAATGAAGTATTAAGCTGTGATTAGAGGAAGAAAGTCAGTGCATTCATTATTGTTAACAATTCTCCCACGCACTTCCTTTTTATTTCTTTCAAACTCTGCCCTGTATCCCCATGGAACACCTGATAGATGTAATACTAATTTCACATGATTTGTTGAATGAAGGAAGGAATGAATACACAAGAGTAGAAGGAAATATGTTAGGAATGTTATCCTAATGGACTTCACTGACTGTTAAGTCAAAAGAAACATTGCTTAATCCTGCCCTTTCTAAACTTTAACTTTCCTACCAATCCCCTGCAGATCTCGTTAAATGCATCTTGTATGAAACATTTCTAAGGTTATTGCATACTATCTGCTTTTGTCTCTTAAATTAATTGATATTTGACATTTTCAGCCCAATATCCCTATTAGCCACTTACTATGATGCTGTACTAAATCATCCATATTTCTTAGCTGTATATAGTAACATCGAAAAATCATGTTTACAAATTGCCTGGTATTTTAGGGTTTGAATGAGAGCTAGCCCCATGTTTAAAGCTTTCGTCTTTTGCCCTGACACAGTCGTCCATACGTTTGACATGTTTGACGTAGCCTTCCATTGCTACACTTCCTAGATTGTGTGGTCCCTCCTGATTCCACCACAAACCTTACATTTTTTCTCTGTGTTTGAGAAGGCACGGTAAGACATCATACACTAATTCTTCTGCAATGATGATTAGATTTTACTACACTTTCCTTTTTTTAATATATTTACAGTGTAATATTCTTATTCACTGTTTCTTGAAAGAGTCAAATTCTTAACAGATTTCCTTGAAAAGAGATTATATCTAAAAGGAAGGAACAAAAATGATCCCCATGCCTGCTAATGTTAATACTCACTGTGCCTAATTTCATGTATATACTCTGGCAGTTTGGTGACGTTCTGATTGGAATGAATGAATATAATAATGTAGTTTATTATTGAAAAATTACTCTATAATGTCTTAATTAAATTATGAATCAAATCAATAATCTAGTAATTAAATTATGGCAATTTTATACTATGAGTTTTAGTAAATAAAACTATATAAATATATGTTCACTGAAAAGAATTCAGTAGCCTAAAATTATAACAATATAATTTTCTCCCAGACCTAAAATATATAGTAATTAAATTTATTTTCTAATTAGCAATTGTCTTCACAGCAAGTTTTACTTTGCATTTCCTTTTTAAAACTATTGAAACAAACAAACACACTAAGTAAAAAAACTAAGTAAAAAAGAGAAAGGGAAAAAGCAATCTCAGAAAAAGAAAAGTACTACATTTTCCATAACTATGAAGGCTCTCAGTATTAAAAAACTGCATTTCCAAGCAATATTTGCCATTTTCAGTGTAGATGGCTTTGGAGGAAAATTAGCCATCATATTAAAATAGTAATGAGTTCACAGTCCTTTATAGAATTTAATGTCTAATTTAATAATAAGTGAATCTTCCAAAAAAATGTTCTAGATATATGCTGGTGGTGAGATATAAATTTTCATGTTAGGACTGCTGTGCCATTAAAAGCAAAATTGCCCCTGCACTGTCTTTTAGTTCTTTGAGATGGAATTGTTGGCTCGGTCTCTATGATCATCCTGATGGCGACACGCCAGATGACCAATATTGCGAACCTGAGTCTATCAGCTCGAGGTAGTATTGCTGGCATGAGCCTCTACAGCACTTAATTTAATTAGATGAAACTTCCATTGTTGAAACTGCTGAACACAGTATTTGTGACCGAGCCAAGGAAGAATCTAATTTATTAGACCTTTGAAACTGTGCTGTAGAAGTGTTATTGTGGTGTCTCGCAGCAACTGCAATGTTTTGAATATAAATTCTGAATCCCAAGGAAAGCGGTATTTCAGGAATCTATCTTGTCTTTATCTCTGATGTGCTAGGCGTTTTTCTTTAGAGCTGTGCACCCTATTATGATCTGGGTTATTGTTGGCTTGAAAGTTAGAATACAGTATCCCTTTATAATTCCACAAAGAAATTTGATGCCCTGATGGGAGTAGTGAGCCAGGATTAAGGAGACCTGCATTTTATTTCATCTTTGTTTTATTGTGTGATATTGAACCTGCCATTTCATTCCAGCAGGCTTATATACCGGAAAAAGGACAGACATTTCTCTAGAAACAAGAGCCGTTATAAAGATTGTAAAATAAATTCTAAAAGGAGCTTTGAGAAAAACAGGGGAAATGAAATTAATTTTTATTGAGCAACTGCTGTGTGCTTGCTATGAAATGGCAAATGATCAAGCAAAACAAAAACAACAGAAAAACTCAGTCCTTGTCCCCAAAGAGATTATATCTAAAGAGAAGGACCAAAAAGAATGTGCCTGGTGAGAATATACCTTTTTTGTAAATAAAATTAAAAATATTTGTGGATTATATTCGACTTTGGCCAAAAACACACTTAAATTTTAGGCTAAACACAAAGAAGAATAAAATTGCTATTATATTTTGTAATCTTTGGAGGAAGAAACATATTAGGCTCTTCCTCTAAAAGCAATTGAAAGTATTTGATTCTGGAGATTAATTTTCTTTGCATAAGACAGTGGATCTGATGTTTAGGGTACAGGGACAGAAGAAGAATATTCACTGACATCACAGAGCAATTGCATTTGCATTTACCAAGAAAACGTTTTGCATCATCTGTGATTTACGCAGTCTCCTGGATCCTAAGGATGCTGCAGAAAGTGAAAGACACTCTAAATTCCCAGCGGAATTTAGAATCTAGCAGGGACATTGACATACACAAAAATAATATCAAGTATTACATTACAAAGGATACTATGGTTCAGTGAAGGATATAATGGAAGGATCTACCCTTGGCTGATGAGTCCAAAGTAGGCTTCTCTGAGGAAATTGTTTAAGCTGTTATCTGATGAGTGGATAGAAGCTAGCCAGGTGAGCTTTCTTTTAAAGATTTTAATTTTTTTTCCTTTTTCTCCCCAAAGTCCCCGGGTACATAGTTGTATATTGTTAGTTGTGGGTTCTTCTAGTTGTGGCTTGTGGGGTGCTGCCTCAGTATGACTCGATGAGCAGTGCCATGTCCTTGCCCAGGATCTGAACCTCGAAACCCTGGGCCGCCAAAGCTGAGCTCTCCAGCTTAAACACTCAGCCACGGGGCCGGCCCCCAGGTGAGCTTTGACATGACTAAGTTGTTATGCCTTTCTGTTCTTATTGAAACATATATGGCTTTCTGTTTTCCTGGCTGGAATAGCTCAGTTTTTCATCGAGGAAATACAGAGTAAGTACAATGAAAAATAAATGTTAATCTAGGATTAAATGTCTACACAGATAAAAACATGTTAGGTTATTTTTAAAGGAAAAAAAGAAACGAAAGTGAAAACTTTCATGAAACATTCACACTTTTTGCATATATGTTGTTATAGAAGTAAAATAGTTAAAACATTTACGTGCTTTAAAAAATAAAACACAAGTAATTTGCCACGGAGAAAATTTGCATGACTCTAAAAATAAAGCTTTTGTTTATTATTGCGATCTTGTTTTCCTCATGATTATTACCTAAACAAAAATCTTTTATAAGTTTTTATTCACCTGGAGAAAAATAAAGCTCTGTATTTTTAGCACATTGGAATTCTTTGTTATTAAGTGGCTACAGGATGGAAAAATGGTCCATGATCGGACTGGCAAATGGATGCAGAAATCATAGAGGGCCTTTAACACCAGTGCTTTCAAATGTCACTGAGCATCGAGTCACCTCAGGATCTTGCCTGTACGTTGATGATGACTCAGTATTACCAGGGTGGCACCCAAGAATCTATATTTAGAATAAACTGTAGGTGAAGATGTGCTTTCTTCTCTACAAACCACACTTTGAGTAAGAGCGTTTTCATCTTTGTTAAGGATTTTAGACTCTATTTTAGAAAAATGGGAAGGCATCAAGGCCTTCTAAGCAAGTTGTTAACATGAAGTGATTTTTATTTTTAAAAGATCACTCTATGAAGACATTAAAATAACTTAAATGCATATTATTAAGTGAAAGAGGCCAGTCTGAAAAGGCAACATACTGTATGATTCCAATTATATGACATTTTGGAAAAGGTAAAACCTGGAGAGAATGGAAAGATCAGTGGTCGCCTGGGCTCCAGGGGAAGGATGGAGGGATGAATAGGTGACACGGGGACTTTTAGGGCAGTGAAACTGTTCTGCATGATGTTGTAATTGTGGAATCATGTTGTTACACATTTGTCAAAACCAATAGAGTATACAACGCAAAGAGTTAACTCTAATGTAACCTATGGGCTTTATTTAATAATAATATATCAATATTGGTTCATCAATTGTAATAAATATATCACACTAATGCAAGATGTTAATAATAGGGGGAACTGTGTATGGTGGCTGGGAGAAGGGTTATATGGGGACCTTCTATTTTCCACTCAATTTTTCTGTAAACCTAATACTGCTCTAAAAAATAAAGTTTATTAATTAAAAAGAAAAAAATCACTCATGTTATAGTGTGACAAAAAATTTAGAAATTAAAAAAATGATGCAGTGAAGAAACTAATTTTACCCTGCAATTATTTCCCAATGTCAAATCAGTACAATACCATCATAAGACCATTACCATGTATGCCTCATCAATGACACAAAATATGCATTCCTTTGATTCCGACATTAGTATGAAAATAAAAATATAAAATAAACATGAGAATCAAATGGAATGGTTAAAAAGAGTCTTACCATGCCTACAATTATAGATGCATGATTACTGATTTTGTACACTGCACCTTCAGTGTGCAGTTCACGTTGTTTAGGTGGGAGATGACAATGGCTCAGAACATTGGGTGGGAGTGCAAATAGGGAGAAATAAATCAATTCATAGCACGTTTGCAAAACAGAATCCATAGGACTTGACAATTTGCAGGATATGAGGGGCAAGGAGAAAGCAATGTCTAGCACCACTCACAAGCACATGCCCTAAATGATTGAGTAGATGGTGGTGTCTTTTACTGATACAGAGATTAGGATAAAATTAAAGGTTATTATGAAGAGAATAATACAAACAATGGTCGTCAATGATGGCTGTTTCAAGAGAGAAAACAAAACAGTGGTAATGGGGGTGACTAAAATAATAAATAAAACAAGAAATCAAGCTGTAATTCTTGACAAAGTCAGAGTAAAATTGTATTGAGGGTAGCTGGAAGGAGAGGATTATCTTATTCTAGTAAATATCACTTAAAGTATTAATTTCAGAGGTGGATACACCTTGGCTGCTAGTAAGTTTCAATGTATAAACACAGAACTTTTTACCTGAAAAAAACCACAGAGAAATTAGTCAAAGGAACAGGCTACCAGCAAACTAAAAGATCAGCATGTTGTATGAGTGATCTGTGAGGTTGATGGAATCATATCGATGGACGCAAAGAATGACTATGAAAATTAAGACTGAGTCAGGTACCAATATCTGAAATAAATGAAGAGGAGTATCAGGAGCTCAGTATACCATAAGAAAGGAGCAAGTCCTCTTATACCATAAAAAGGGAGCAAGTCTTGTATTTGAGTTTTATGAATCTTAAAATAGTAAGATTTTAAAAATATATGGTAGAGATTCTATAGTCCTGAACTGGCATTCAGGAATAAAGAGCCTGATACGCACGAGGTGAGAGAATAAAGAAGCTCACCTCCAAAGAAGACTTTATGCAAGTAGAGGAGGTTGGGGACCATGGAATAGGAGTTCCAGAATAGGAATTCCAAAGGTTTGGGACAGAAGGGAGAGAAAAGGATTTTAATTAGAGAAGAGGAAGAGCAAAGAGGTTTAATGTATGATAGGAAGAGAAAGAGACCCACTTCGGACAGATACAGGAAAGAGGCTTCTACTTTGTCAGACACAGGAAAAAACAGGGTGGAAAGGCATGGAAAATGTCACCCCCACTAACTCTATTAGGATATAGATTCTTCTGCTATTTTATAAAGGAATCCCTATATTTGTGGTGCGTTCCCTTTTACCTTCTTGGATATTGAAAATTATAAGCAGTGCAGCAGTACCTGTGATAAGAGGCAATCACCATGTGATCCTTCAATTGAGAAGAAGAGCTGGAGGTAGGGAGGGCACAGGAACACAGATTTCTAAAAGCGTCATGTCAGTGATCATCAATGGGACAGCTTACCCGGATGAAGTGGACACCAGATCTGCACTCCAAATGCTCTTGAATTGATGGAATGGAAATGACCAGTATTATATTTTTTATGGATTACTTCTCTCTTCTAAACTCATAACAAGAATCATAAAAATATGATTTTGGGTGGTTGGAGTTTTCAGTTATTCTCATTTTAATTTAATCAGCATTTAATAGAGTTTTAAAGTGCATAAGTAATCCAGTACAAAAAAGTGTTTGTTGTCTGTATCATCATAACATTTATTTGGAAGTTGACCTTTAAAAGATTTAAGTGGCAGGAAGTATTATTTATATTTATTTCAGGTGACTCTTGAGAATTACATTAAAAGTTTTTTCTATTTTGTGTAGTAGTGATTCAGAAAATTTTTGGAGCATGGAGAGTGCTTTTTAGCAATTCTCCTCATGGTGAGCCCTAGGTCATTTAAAATTTATGCTCTGCACTCAACAGGAAAGTTATCAGGATCCTGGGTTGTAAGAAAATTGATAACATTCATTGATCAATGATGTATGAACTGAATCTACAACTTGTTTATTTGCTTCCCCTGCATTTCACTGACATTTTGATTAATATTCTTGGTAATATATATAAGAAGTCACATACATGCTGGAAAATAACCAAACCAGTTTGATACTGTGATGATATCTAATTTGTGGAGTAGCCTCTGACTCTTAATATTATCCAGGGATCAAAGTCACCCAAATAGTTTTACGTGAAACATGTTCATTAAAATCCTGTGAGAATTTTCTTGGGGTTTACCTTTTGGTAATATAGATATCACAAATTTTGTGCATTTTAGAAATAAAGATACAGCTTGATATCTGTTTTCTGTATTCAGAGAATTTTGCCATAAATATAAAATTGTATAATAGTCAATTGAATTAAAATAGATCAAATATGTAAGAAGTCGTTAAGATTATTGTACCAGAAATATCTAGAAAATCCAGTATGCTTCATTTACTGTGGTCTGTTTAGATGACTATCTTTCTGTCACACTTGAGTTTTGTGCTTCTTATCAGAGCAGAAGGCTTCAGTGCTTTCTGGACAAATTTTGTCTCTTTTATTATGTATATTGTGTCTTTTTGTCAGTAGTTTAATAGCTCATCTGTGACCAGAGTTACTACTAACTTTTATCTTCGTATATCAAGTTTTCCTAATGAGCTCCATGTTCTTTCTCTCTCTCTCTCTCTTTTTTTCTTTTTGGTGAGGAAGACTGGCCCTGAGCTAACTTCTGTTGCCAATCTTCCACTTGTTTTCTTGAGGAAGCTTGCTGCTGAGCTAACATCTGTGGCAATCTTCCTCTATTTTATACGTGGGATCCTGCCAGAGCATGGCTTGATGAGCAGTGTGTACGTCTGCACCCGGGATCCGAACCTGTGAACCCCAGGCTGCCAAAGTGGAGCACATGACCTGGTGGCTGGTCCCTAGGTTCATGCTTTTTTACCCTATGACCAACAGCTTTGTTCCTCAGCACTTAAGCTTCTGCTTTGTTTCGCTAGTCCGTCTTACACTCAAATCCTCTTTGGTACCTACTTCCCCAAAGAGTGAATGTCCTACACTTCCCTTAACCTGTTCGGATACTGGGGTTTAAACATGCCACCGCTATCCTGCAATATATCCTATTATCTCCAATGGAACTCAACTCAAAATTCTGCTGCGTGTAGCCTGGGGCTTGGGCGTCTGCACTTTGGAACAAGAGTGACAGAATTTGAACCACTTACTACCCATTTGACCTTGGAATATTTACTCGCCTATCCTATGTGTGTCTACATTTCCTTTTCTTAAACAGAATAATGTTAAGAAACCGCCTTACCTCATTGGGTGGTCATGATGATTAAATGAGTTCAGAGCTGTGAGTGCTTGAACTGTGCTCACATCCTGTAAGCACTCTACAGGTGTTTGCAAAATGAAGGGCCGACCCAACCACATATTTCTTTTTATTTAGCTATTTATTATAGTTGAGACTTTTTGCTAATGATATTTATATTCAGCCCAACACTTGTATCCATTACCACTGCTGAGAAGTTATTTCCCATGTAGAACTTACCTTAGGTTTTCTAAGTAAAAATCCTTTAAAAATTTTCCTACAATGCCTCATCATTGGCTTTCTCTGCCCCTGTTTTGAAATTGCTGGCGGCTTGCATGAGTTACTCACTGAAGACTTTTCATGCATAAAATATCTCTCTCATATAGTTGTTTCAAGGACAAAATAGGTAATATATGATAAACACGTACCAGAGTGCTGAGCACTCAGTAACGCTCAATAATTCTGAGCTCGACAGCCCATCTGCTATGCTTATTTGAATGAAAAGTCGCAGCTAGTCCCACTGCACGCTAAGATTTGTTTACACCATTTATGTGATGATGCTTTTGAACCAGTAAACTTTGGGTCAGGATGATCTGTGTCACTACAACACTTCTGACGCCAAATGTGTGGTGTTCCACACCAAGCAAGTCTCCAATTCTCTGCAGACACCAACTGGCTTTCCTACAAGTCAGCGCAGTTCTGACGCTGACTACCCAGATTTAGCAAAGACCCCTACAGGTTAAGAGCTCAGTCCCACAAGGCCGTCCCCACTTCAGGTGCCAAACAAAAAATCCCAGGACTTTCACACTTCTGACCAATTGCTTATAAATCAGGAGTTCAATAATTTGCTAAAATGGCTCACAGAACTCTGGGAAAACAGGTTACTATTATTGGCTTATTATAAAGATTATTGTAAAAAATACAAATGAGGGGCCTGCTCAGTGGCATAGTGGTTAACTTTGCACACTCCACTTTGGTGGCCCAGAGTTCACACCGAAGGTTTGGATCCCGGGTGTGGACTTAGCACTGCTCATCAAGCCAAACTATGGTGGCATCCCACATAAAATAGAGGAAGATTGACACAGATGTTAGCTCAGTGACAATCTTCTTCAAGCAAAAAGAGGAAGATTGACAATGGATGTTAGCTCAAGGCCAGTCTTCTTCACAAAAAAAAAAAAAGAAAAAGAAAAAGAATGCAGATGAAGAGGTGCATAGAATAACGTCCAGAAGTGTCCTGAGCATAGGAGCTTCTGTCCCAGTGGAGTGTGTCACCCTCCCAACATGGAGATATGCTCATCAGACTGGAAGCTGCTCAAACCCCATTGTTCAGGGTTTTTATAGAGGTTCTGTTATGTAAGCATGATCAATTATTAATTCAATCTCCAGCCTCTCTCCTTTTCCCTGAGATCAGGGGATGGGGCTGAAAATTCCAACCCTTTAATCACGTGATTGGTTCCTCTGGCAACCAGACCCCATCCTGGTGTTATCAAGGGACTCATCAGGAGTCACTTCATTAGCATAAACTCAAGTATGGTGGAAAGGGGCTTCTTATGAATAACAAAAGACATTCCTCTCATCCCTATCTCTCAGGAAATTAAAGAGTTTTCGGAGCTCTTAGCCAGGAACGAGGGAGGATGAAGCCCAAATATGTATTTCTTTTTCTGTCACAATGTCACAGACAGTAATTTGAATGGTTATCTCTTCTTCTAAGTGTGATTAAACATATTTAATGATACATCTTGGATATCTTAGGAATTAGTTATCCCCTAGTTAACTCTCAGTAAATTTGACCATTAGCCATACTGACTGTCAAAATAAAATGGATTGGGATGGGAAAACATAAGATAATTGAAAAATTTGGCGTAATTGAAAACATGAACAGATCAAATTTAAAAAATAACAGTAAAGAGAGCAAGTAGTAACATTTTACTTAATCAGTTAAGGATGGGGTTATTGTCCTGTAGAAAAAAGTGAAAAAAAAAAAACAAATAAGTCTTTATAATTTGCCAGAAACAAAAAACGCATTCAAAGGAAGCTGTATTGCTCTAAATGGAAACCTCTAAGGACGAAACACTCAATAAAGTGTATTTCTCACTTCCCACTGGAATATGCCTTCCTCCCTACCAAGTTTCTTTAAGTAGTAAATTAAAATTTCCATGGTCACTACATATGCAATATATGTACAAGAAGATATATTGTGCAGCAAAATATAAGATTTTTAATCCCTATCTGAATTTACATCAGGCATCATAACTTGGTTATAGGGTACTTCAGAAAAATGCAATAATTTTTGAGAAAGATATACTCTAACGCTTTTTCCATATCTGATTGTGGATTATGTAACACCTGCCACATACTCAGAATAGGGTCTAAGAGATATTCACTGACACCTTGTTAATTTAATGGCTATAAATCATAAAAGCAGCCTAGTGGTAGTTGAGAAAATTGCAGCAAAACGTACAAGGGACAAAATTTCAATGAAAAGAAAAACCCTAGGTTGATAATTTGTCCAAAATTCTGCATGAAATTATTTAAAAATTAGCTGTGAACTGGCAGGCATAACATATTTTGCGATTGTATCTGAAATATTGATTAACATCTATATCAAATAAATGGCAGTAAGAAATTATCAGTTATGAAATGTGCCATCATATAAAATTACCTACACAAAATTTTACCTACTCATAAGCAGAAATCGATTATTTTGCTTTTTTTCTCCTAATGCATTAACTCATCTCATGTGTTGCAGATTTACTAATTTCTATTAAATGTATTTTTTTAATCATTCAATACGGTTGAGTAACTTACTATATGCCTGAATTGCTTCTGTTTTGTGTATGAGATGCAACTTGCCTTGCAAGGGTTAGGTAATGTTGTTTTTTGTAAAGAAATAGCTATTCTGCTTGCAAAATCACTAAATGTGAGACACAAAATTGCAAGATGAGATTTATGGTTTGTGTTGTCCCACATAATCTAATCTTTAAGGCAATCAAAATTAAAATAGGATAAATGTAGTTTTCTAAAGATTATATTAATTATGTATGTTAATGTTTAGAAAATACTAGTGGGCTATGTCATAAGCATTAATTAGGAGCACAGTTTCAGTAATAAGTTTATTATGCAGGAGAAAAGTGTCTCATATCTTATCGATGTTAACTACACCTAGATTCTGAAGAAATATGTGTCTTTATCTTTTAGCATATGACAGTATCAGTAAAGTTTATCTCTATCTAATAAAATTTATGGGATTAAAAATTCCCAAATACTAGTGATCTTTATCAATGCCATATTTCTTATCAAGTAATTTAAATGGATTTATAATATTCCATTAAAATTACAGTGTGGTCCATATGGAAATAAACCTGAAATGATTAAAAGTAAGAAAACTGGTTATTCTTTCACATAGCACTTTCTGTAGTATAGGAATTTTGCTGGACAACTAGGTGTTGAATATAAAAAATGAACCAAGTCTCCAAGATTGAACAGGGACTTCTAACTAAGGAAATAATTTGCGACCATCAAGATCGATCAATGTCCCACCTTGAACTCTAAGCCAAGATTCTGTTATCATTCAGAATTTCATCCTCTCATCGCTTAATGCATTCCCTGTTGTTAAACAATCTCCTACATCCCTTTTTTCATCTCATACTCTGCCCCATAAGCACTTTAAAATCAGTTAGATGTAATACTAATTTCAGACATTTGTTGAGTGAATTAATTAATACATACATAAATACACAAGTGAATATGTTAGCCCTGTTACTCTAATGGATTTCACTATCTGCTAAATCAAAAGAAACATTGCATAATCTTGTACAGTCCAAACTTTAGTGTTTATACCAATCACCTATGGACCTTGTTAAAATGAGTGATCCACTTCAGTAAATCTGGGGTGGGGCCTAAGATTCGGCATTTCTAACTCAGGTTCAGTTGATGTCAATGCCGATCATTATTTTTTCTTACTGAGCTAAGATCCTTGTGTATACTCTCCCCAAAGCCCCATATAGCTTGTGGTATGTACTGTGGCTGGAGGACGCAGGTCGGCATCCCAGCCTTGTGTGAGTCCTCTAATCCTTCCAGGTGGTTATTGCCCCATCCCTGGTTGGATGCTCATAATCATCTGTGGATCAGTACTCAAAACAGGAGTCCTGCGTGGAAGAGGACCTTTGCCAACTCTAGACGTCTTTTCCTATGCAGCTCTCTTCTTGCCAGTACTCTGCCCTGCAGGCCCCAGCCCCCTCCCTCTCCTCAGAATTGCAGGACTGTCTTCTCAGGTCAGGCACTCTGCCTTGGTCCAGCCTCCCTACATCACAGCCTAGAAACTCTCTTCAGACTAGAATGTGGAGCAAAAGGAGGGCTCCCTTCATTTGTTTGTCATTGCTCAAGAATCACTGTGCTACAATGTCTATCATCTCATACCTTACAAAGTGGTGTTCATATATTTGGTCTGTTTTGTGGATATTTCAAGCAGGAGGGTAAAGCTGGTCCCTGCTACTCCATCTTGTTCAGAAACTGAAGTCCCAGCCTTTCTTAAAATCACTAAAAAAAAATTAAAATATTTTATAAAGAGTTTTATTGTAAGGTAATAGTAAAGATGTATACCTTAATGGTCTCTAACTGAAAATCACCTTATGACTTTGCATAGACACAATATTTACATTATGGACAAATCCCCTGAAGGAATGCTGATTTTTCCAGGATTATTTTGCTACTGACATGCTACAATGCGTGATAGTAAAAACAAAAATATTAACTTGTATAACTAATTAACTTATATTAACTAATTAAAATATTAACTAATATTATTTTTTCCTTACTTCTGTATATTTATAACAAACACTAGCAGCTACCAATGCTTAGAAATTTTCCAATTGCCAATAAATATATTAAAATATATAACCTAAATTATATATGTGTATATATAAAATTATATGTATAACTAAACATAGGTGTTACCTAAATCTAACATATTAGACACATATATGTATTATATTTGGATCTAATTTACACTGAAGTTAGATAACATCTAATAATCTTTAAACGGGCACACATCATGTATATTAAATGCCATACTTTAATAATTACTCCCTTTTAAAACTTATTTGAAAAATTAAACTTAATGGGATAGGAAAAATCATCCAACACTTACTTCAAGATGTGCAAAATTGAGTAGATTCTACAAAACAAGTGTAACTTTTTTTTCTTTTGCCAACTGAATTTGTGACACTATCACCATCTTGTCATTTATTTGTACTTATTTTTTCTTTTATCCTGCAGTTATGTCAGGACATTCTGTACGAGCTCATCATTGGTTAAACTTGTTATAGATAATCATATTTGCTTCACTTTACCTTTGCAGAATAATCACATTATGATCCTTTCAAGGGCTTATCACCTTGAGTCCATTCTGTAACTATGTTTTGGATATTCTTCATGAGGTTGAATAATAAATATTTTCCCTAAGATTACGGGTGAATCAAGAATATTATTTTTTAAAGTCACAAAATTATACACACTGTACCGTGAATACACCATACTCTTATTTATTTATTATTTATTTATGGTTTTGACTTATTCAAGAGTGGAATAAATGAGCAAAAGTAAAATCCTCCTTTGAGTTAGCATCACAAAATTTCAGAGAGATGTTTTGAAGTTCAAGATACATGGTTTTAAATTTATTCATTTATTACCGAGTCTCATTTACCTTACTCGTGCTTAGACTTTCTTTGTAAAATGCACACCGTACTACCTACTTCACAGAGGGGGATGTTTTGTAAATTAATCAATCAGTGCTGGCATAGGGGATCAGAACTTGCCACCCTAAAATGTGTCCCTTTGGCTTACTTCTTTTTAAGAACAGAAGACTCAGAAAGAAACTTTGCCCTTCCCCATAACTGCGTAAAAAAATTTAAGATAGAAGCCCTGTTCCAGGAAGGAGCTAATACCTGAAGATAACTATAGTATAATAGGAACTAGGTGTAGTAGACAGAAAGGCACCTAGCAGGGCCCATTTTCATCAGAGTTCTCTCATTGTCTATAGATGGTCCAGCAAACATTTGTTCACCAAGCATTTGCTTTTCCATCTACATGTACCTTGCCCTCCTCCCCTTTGAAGTCCTAAACCACTATCTCCAAAATCCTCCTTTGTCTTTAGCTGAAGATGATATTTAAGATGGTGGCATCAGCCATTCTGGTGAGTTGCTCAGTTTTCCTGGATTTCTCCCATATATCCATGTTATTAAACTTTGATTTTCTCCTGTTTTTCTGTCTCACGTCAACTTAATTCTTAGACCAGCCTGAAGAACCCAGAGGGCAGAGGCATATTCTTCCTCCCCTGCATTAGCAAAGCAAAGGGCAACCCAGCTCTGCCTATGTGGTAGTTTATTTTCTTCTTGTATCTTTGAGGCTCCTGATAACAAAGAGAGGAAAAATGTAGAGCACTAATGAGCACTTTCTTTAAAAATTTCAAGGACAGAATCCTCTTTATATTTATTTTTAGGCCAACTTTTTCAATACAATTTTTAAATTGTCATCTTATTCTACACATTTGAAAGATTATAATTATAAATGTTGATTAACCTGACAAACTGACTCAAGTTAACATGTTAATGAATGAAAATAGCATAGCTTTGCCTTATCCTAGGTAGCACATTTGCATAGTGATTAGGACTTTCAAAATATTAACCCATGAGTCTTATAGAAAGGCCAGGGCAGGTCTATAAAGAATGAAGATGGGAGAGTAGTCTTTCAAACACAGCCCCTGCATACTTGCCTGCATTTCATGAAGAACTACTACCTATCACATTCATTTTAGGAACGCCATCTCACAACAGATATTTAAACTTCTCTCCTCATCCAGAAAAGCATTAGATAACCTAAATAACAACCCAAAATACAAAGTACAAAAAGAAAACCAGATTGGGCCCTCCTGGGGAAGAGTGTGGTAGGAGCCTGTTCTTGGCCATGGGGTGCAGAGTAATTTTTTTCAGAGGTTGATTCATTGCTGGGAGGCTCAGCTCTCCCTTCCACAACATTTTGACGTTATAGTTACTCACAATACATTAATTATAATAAAGGGCAGACACTGCAAAATTTTACCTCCATTGCCAAATTCAATGAAATAAAACTTCTTTATTCTAGATGTATTAATACCTTTGGGAAATCTTGCTTTCCGGTAATATACATTCTCAAATGTGCTGATGTGTACATATTCAAACGGTATTTATTTAGGTCAAATGTATAATAATCAGAGTTAAGGTTTCAGAGGGAAAAACATATAATTCCTTACCTAACCAAACATGCTGTCATTTTAAAGAAACAAGATTATCCACAAGGAACACTTGAAAAATATAGTTAATAAAGGAAAGTCTGTATGGTTTATATCTTGTTAACTTAAAATGTGTTATGTTGTACTTTTCCCTTTTAACATTATTGAAATTTTAGAAAATACAGGAAATACAAGGATAACAACGCTTATATTCAGTTTATATTTGTTATAGAAGATAATAGATGGATGGATAGACAGACAGATAGACATGCTTTAAAATTAGCCTTTAGTCTCCAACAACATATTTGTTAACTGTTTGAAGTTTCACTGTACAGCTGGATCAAAATTTATTTATCCAATTCCCTGTTCCTGAACCTGAATTTGTTTTCAAAATCTTTCCTTTCATAAAAATGCTGTGAGTGCTTCCTTCTTCTGAATATTTAACCCACCTTTTATAATTTCTTTGAGATGAATTTATGAAAATGGAATTTCTTTTTTTTTTTTAAAGATTGTATTTTTTCCTTTTTCTCCCCAAAGCCCCCCCGTACATAGTTGTATATTTTAGTTGTGGATCCTTCTAGTTGTGGCATGTGGGACGCTGCCTCAGCGTGGTTTGATGAGCAGTGCCATGTCCGCGCCCAGGATTCGAACCAACGAAACACTGGGCCGCCTGCAGCAGAGCGCGCAAACTTAACCACTGGGCTACGGGGCCAGCTCCGAAAATGGAATTTCTAAAGTATACATAACATTTAAGGCTATTGGTTGATATTAGTTGATATATATATATATATGAAATAATCATTTGATATTTTGGTCAGATATGCTAAGTGCAGAAAATACAGAAGTAACTAAAGTTATATGCACACAAATAAACAATGCTTTAACTCATTGAATTTATAGTCTGGTGTGTGAGACAGACGTATTAAACAACTACTGTTTAATTGCAGACTGATATGTGTTCAGAGCACTATGAAATCATATGTCAAAGCAACCTGAGTTTCTTAGGAAACCTGCTCTGAAGAAATAACATTTGCATTTTCAGATCTCAGGTTGAGTGGGACTTAGCTTGGGGATGAAGTAGAAGGGTAAACGTATTAATAGTGCCCTGCCATCAGAGGAAACAGCATGTGCAAATGCGGAAGCCTAGAGAAAAATGGCCCCTTAGAGAAATAGGAAAAAAAAAAAAAGAAAACCTGGTAGTTGGAATACAGTAAATGGAAAGAGTTGAGAAGATACTGGACAAGTAGACCAATCCCATGCTGTGTAGCACATCATAACACATTTTAAGGATTTTGGTGGTTTTTTCTAAGAACATTGAGAAGGTATTGAAGATTTTTAAACAAAGAGATGATGTGGTCATTTTAGCATTTTTAAAAGGTCAAGTTGACTGCAGATGAGCCCCAAAACCCACCATTCTGAAAACCCTGTTCCAAAAGATTATCAATACCAGTCAAGTACCACTATTATGACAAAAGGAAAAACAAAGGAGAACACATGTGAGGCAGAATCTTATTAAAGTCGTCATTTAGGGAGAGTGGATCCATATTATTGGTCAATTTAATTAAGTTAATGTAAAGGAAAAAATACTAACCTAAGAACTTTGTTTTTGCCTAGACACATGATAGATCCATCTATTCATTTTCTCTCTTTTATGTTAGCCTCATGGGAGAATTATATGGAGACATATGATGACATCCCATTCCTTTTTCTCTGACACCATTGGCAGAAGCATTTGCAACAGAGTATTTTCTTGACATAGTTGGCCACTTATCAGCATTTAATACCACTAACCTTCATGTCTATAAAGGAAGTCCAAAAATACTACATATATACTTGATTTTTAAGCTAGAATTTTAAGCTCCATATGCTTGAATTTGGCAAATTTATTCCCTGGATAACACCATTTACAGCCAACTACAAGTGATGACCACAGATCTTAGGTTCTTCTATCTGACCTTCCCTCACCCAAGTCACAACTGGCTCTGCTTCATGAATTTGAAGAAATGGATCCCTGGAAAAAGGTCCACTTCTCCTAAGAGATCATGAGATCTAATTCCACCATGCTTTCCATACTTCTTTAACTCAGGATCTGAAATCTAAGCCTCTTTGGTCATCCATCACCACCCAGACTTTTATCTCTCTTGCTTCTTTTATACTTTCTATTTTATTCAAAATTCCATCCCTCTTTGATTCCCATATCATCTTCCACTGTGCCCTCTAAACCTCACGATGTGTCCTCAAGCGAAATTGTGCTCTAATCCAGTACTTGCCTGGGAGAATGCTCCTTTCTCTGAAGTCTTTTAGAGTCTAGGCTGCTATTCTCCAGTGCCCCATTACGGCACATCCTCCCAATTGCTACTTCAAGACTATCGTTCCTTTCATCTGTATAAAGAAGCCTCTCTCTTTTGAGTTTTTACCACCAATCCAACTACTCTCTAGCCTTCTATGTTGAAGAAAACTCTCAAATCCTCGATCCCAAGGGACTCTCTAAAGAATTTATAACATAGCTCCTCTTCACTGCTACTATCATCATTGTTGACAAAATTACCTGGTTTAAGGAATTTCAACAAAGCTTTAAAATCCCATTTAGTTATTTCAGTAATTTAACAAAATCAACAAACACCCAGATGTTAGTGTATTCCCACGCTTATATCCACAGACTGTTATCTTGCCCCTAGTCTACTGATTGAGACTAGAAAATGGTGTTACAGGTGGGCAGAACTAAATTAGGAAATGAATCAAAATAAGAAACTGCACATTGTGTTTTATGAGATTTTGGTTGGAGATTAGGGTATAATATAAAAATGGAAACATGAACTTGGAAAATTAGTGGACAATGAAGTATTATTATAAATATTTTCTTCAAATGAAGCAGATAAATCTAACTAAATTCTGTGGGGAAAGATTTAGTGGGAACAAAATCTCTTTCTAGTACTTCTACAGGAAACACAAAGGAAATAAGGATAGTAGTGTGAGGTTTTCAAGTATATGATCTATTTTATTTTTATTTGTATTCCAAATGAAGTCAGGGAAGTAATTTTAATGTTCTATACAACCACTTCATCATTTCTAAATATTTAAATTTGATTTGCTTTCTATTGCTGGAGGTCCATCTTAATTTTTTTCCATAATGGTTGACGAAGAGATTGAAGAATGGACTTGAAGGAATAGAATGATATGGGGAGGATAAAGAGGAGATGTGCCATAAAACAAAGTTTAGTACAACTTTCTTTTTTAATAGAGAAACCAGATATTTCATGTTTTATTATTATTTATTTATTTGTATTATTTAAACAAATGATTATTTATTATTATTATTAAAACACATGATTTTTCATAAAGAGATTACCAAAGAACTACAAAGATTGACTCAGGTCAGCTTTTGAAATGTCTATGGTGGTTTTGAATGGAGATGTTGCACAAAGGAGTATTAAAAATAAGATGTGAAAGAAAGTAGAGAAACTAAGGAAAGGAAAAGAGTTTGTAGAATATTTTATTCTTCGATGAGATCACAAGGACATGAAAAAAGTTACTGGAAGTGCTAAGGGAAAAGAAGAGATGTGATGGAGAAAACAAAACAACTTTATTGACGATTGAACATAGAAAGCAAGAACAAAGTGGAAATATAATTTGATTACATATTCTGACTTGTGCCACAACTAGAAGAACCCACAACTAAAAATATACACGACTATGTGCTAGGGGGATTAGGGGAGGAAAAAAAAGCAGAAAAAAAATATTCTGACTTTTGACAAAGAAAAATTACAAAGAAAGTTACAAATACTTAAAATATAAATAAGACTGGAAGTTATAGAACTTGGAAGGGATAATATTCTACAAAAGAAATTGCATTTATTCATACAATCAAATGGTCTATTTTCTTCAAATTTAGTCGAAGAGTAATGTTATGAGGTCTTAAATTATTCTGGAAATTATAAAGTAAGTTAAGAATGGACTGCGTGATATAGATTTGTTTCTTCACTGCATATTGTTATTTGGTGCACCTGTGATGTTATAAGAAAACTACGATAAGAAAGATGGACAATAAACACTTTATTATTCTTTAACTAGGCTTTACTTGAGTGGTAGCAGAATCAATGAAATTGAAATGAGTGGAGAAACAGCATAGCAGTTTAACATTCTTCAAATAGTTCATATGCGTTAATTATTTAGTATTTAACGAAGTGTGCATGTTAACAGGGTAAGGATGTGTGGCTCTTTATTGAACTTGATGCACACAGGATGTTATTTTTACAGAGTAAATATTTTATAATTTTGCTACAACCTATTTTTCTCAAGGGCGTTGATTTATACTACCAAGAATCTAAAAAGTCAACGTTGGCATTCATAATTTTACCTTGTTAAACACAAATGTCAGACACATTGCCTATACAGAGATATGCTTGTTTTATATTTATATGTTGATTAAGTATTGAAAATTATTTACATTTTGAAGCTAATTCTTGTAAATCAAAAGTAACAAGCTAAGAAATTTAAAAGGTTGTATAAATTCAGATAGAGATTTTATGTTACCTTTGTTTGGTAGATATACAAAAACAACATTCAAAATGCATTCTCTAAAATCAGCATTTTTTAAATAGTGCAGTAGATAGCAATTTGCATAATGGTAATGAGACTCTTAAGAACCCATTGTGTGACAATCTAGACATGATTTAATAAAATCGCTTTAAAGTGAATTTTTGTAGAAGACATTTTGTATCTTGTCTTCATTTTCATATGAGATACAAATTGCAATCCTAAAAAAAGTAAATTTTCTGTATTATGGTAACAAAGTTAATTCAAAGTATCAATGGGAAGAGTAAACCACCAAAATGATATGTCTACTGGAAATTGTAATCATAGAATATTAGACACAACTTTAAATGTTATCTAGTTTAACCCCCTCACTGTATAGAGAAGGAAAAGAAAAGGTAATGACCAGCTCCATTAAGGTTAAAACTAAAAAATAATATCTTCTATTTGGCAGAATAAAAGTAAGCAAAATAAACAAGTCAATAGGTAGTATGTGAGATGGTAAGCAGTCCCATGAGAATGAGTAAATCAAGGAAAGGATAATAGGCTTGCCTGGGAGACAAGTGTTTGCTTTAAAAGAGAGTAAGCCTTTCTGAACAGGTAATATGAAGTAAGAATCTACAAGAGCTGAGGAAGCAAGCCATGTGAGCATCAGAGGCAAGACACTTTCAAGCAGAGAGAATTAAACATACAATCACCACAGACAAGAGTGCTCTTGGCATGCAAAAAAGAACAGCACCACATGGAGGGTAGTGTTCCTGGAGCTGAGTGAGCGAGGAGAAATATGGTAGGAGATGAGGTCAAAGTAATACCTGGGACATCTAAAATGCCCTGTCTTTACTCTGGATGAGATGCAAATCCATGGGCTTGTTTTAAGCAGAGGAAATATTCAGCTTAACTTTTAAAAGGCTAATTTTGGCTACTGTATGAGAAGTATTTATAGGAGGATGATAGCAAAAGCAGAGACAGGAAGCTGTTATAGGTGTCATCGAAACTGTTGGATACCCACATCTGGAGTTCAAAGAAGTCTCCACAGGGAATAATACACAGACTAACAATGATTAGAGGATGTTTATGACCATGAGATTGAATGAGATCTTCAGACAAGTAGAAAGTGTAGACAGTGAAGTAACTAGGATCAAAAATTGACCCTAAGGCACACCAATCTTAGAGACTTGGAGATACAGAACAATCAGCAAAGTTGACTGTGAAGGAGAATTCAAAGAGAAGAAGAACAAAAACGTTGTATTGAAAACTAAGTGAAAAAGACACAAGTGGTCAACTGTCTCAAATGCTACTGATAGTTAAAATATTATGAGGCTTCTACATTGATTATTGGATTTAACAACCCAGAGATTTTTATTTGCCTTTACTAGATGCGTTTCAGTAGAGTAGTAGGAAGAAAACATGTATGGAGTGAGTTCAAGAAACATAGGAGTGGGGGGCTGGCCCCGTGGCCGAGTGGTTAAGTTTGCGCACTCCGCAGCAGGTGGCCCAGTGTTTCGTTAGTTCGAATCCTGGGCGCGGACATGGCACTGCTCATCAGACCACGCTGAGGCAGCGTCCCACATGCCACAACTAGAAGAACCCACAACGAAGAATACACAACTATGTACCGGGGGGCTTTGGGGAGAAAAAGGAAAAAATAAAATCTTTAAAAAAAAAAAAAAGAAACATAGGAGTGGAATTGCTGATAGAATATGGACAGCTCTTCTGAAAAGCTTGGATGCAAAGAAGGCAAAAAAAAAATGGCAGTAGCTAGAGAGGTATTTCAAGTAGAGAGAGTTTATATATATTTTTGGACAAATTGGGGTGTGTTTGTACATGTTTGGATAATAGACAGTAAAAGGGGAAAATTAATGACAAGAGAGAAATGGGAGAAAGCTAAAGCAATGGATTTGAGTGGGAGTAGTATTATTTCATTATAACAGGAAATTTTGGCTGCTCAAGGTAAGATTTAGACATTGACTAATTGACCCACCCTCTCCCACCTTCACTTTTATCTGTATCTGTTGAAATCCATTGCTATCAATAGTGACATTAAATAAATGATGATCTTTCATGTTAGAGATTGAATAGGATTGAGGAGGCACAAACAATAGTGGTGAAGGCATAGTGTTTATAACTCACCAGGACTGTGTCTTCACTGATTTGAGGGAAGAGTCAGAAGATAAGAAGCTAAAAGAACAGAGAAATCTGAATTAGAATTCGGTCCAATGAGGAAGTGAGGTTCAGAGATTAGGAGAGATTCTCTCTCTACTTTTCCACAAGGCTCAAACCTTTCCTTGAACACAGAGAACCAATAGCATTGGAGACAGTTGTACAGCAGAAGTCTCACCAAAATCACCGACTCACAGAAGTGCCTATTTCTAGAAGACTTTTGGAGAGCCGATATTGAAAAGTAGGAGCACAACACAGGGGGAAGAGAAACCTGACAGTTATCCTGTGGTGGCACATTTATAACTACAAGTCAACCGCCTTTTGAATTATGTCCTGTATGGCCCTGTCAAATCCAAAAGAAAGTTACATGAAGTTACTCAGTAGCAACGTCCCCATCATTGTCTCATGTTCCCAATCTCTAATAAAGTACTTTTTCCAGTACACCAAACTATCATTTTGTACTCGGCAGCCTTCAGTCTCCCCCTGTTATATCTAGCACCATTTCTTCAAATTTGATTATACATGAAACTATGCCCATGATCACAAAGCATATCTTATTTCTCATTTGTTTTATACATTCTTTCTTTCATTTAACAAATATGTATCGATCACTGATGATGGCTCATACCCTTACATAAGCATGAGGAATAAAATGGTGATCTAAATTTGAGGATAAAAGGAGTGACAACTGCTTAAGGCAGAGGGATCAGATTGTGCAAAGACTCTCTATGCAGGAGTCATAGCACATTCAGGAAATTGAAAGCATGCTGGTTGTGCCTGGAATGTTGACAGAAAGAGGAGGCATGGTACAAAAAAGAATCTAGAAAACTAATAGAAATACAAGGTGTTTAGGCTTTAGACTCTGTATTAGAGATTTGATCTTTATCCTAAAGGCAACGGAAAGCCATTGAAATATTTTCAGCAGAGGATGACTAATTTTATATTTTGAAAATGTCACCTTGACTGAAACATGGATACTAGATTCAAGGAGCAAAACAGAGAAGACTATTAGTATTCTGTGGTAGTAGTCCTAGAAATAGATGATGGTGGTATGGATTAGGGTGCTATTAGTGAAAATGAAAAGGAGATATTTAGTCAGATTTTGGTGCTTTGATACTGGATCTTGAAAGGGTGAGGAATTAATTTTGAGTCCTAAGTTTTTGGCTAAATTCACGAGACAAAGATACTGGAAAACAGCCAGCTTTAAAGAGGGTTGGGAGTAATATTGAAAACATGTTTGGATTTGTTGAATTTGATATGCATGTAAACGAAGATTTGAACAGGAAAATTTATATATGGATCCTGAGGGCAAAGGACACTGGATATTTATATTGATCTATTCATTTATTCAACATATATTTATTGACTAATATGTCCCAAGCATGGTGATAAATGCTGAGGAAAATCAAAGATAAAGAAAGATATGGTCTCTGCCTTCAGGAAATTTAAAATATTGTGGCAAGGAAAAACATTAATAACTAACAACACACATAAATGCAAATTTTTAGCTGTTACATGTTCTGAATAAAAGACCTGTGACACCATGAGATCAGATATTATGTAAGTATTTAGTATGTAGATAGTAACTGAAGTACCAGGAGAGAATGAGATCAATTTAAGAGAAGAATAAAGTGTAACACGGGCATACATTGAAACTTCAGTCACTTCAACGTTTAATTACTTTGTTATAGAGACTCAGCAAAGGAGACAGTGGGGTGGCCAGTGATATAGGAGGGAAACCAGGAGCCAAGTAAAATGTTTTGGAAGCCAAGTAAAAAGATTTCAAAAAACAGGGCATGGTCAACGGTGCTCAAATGTGAGTGTAAGATAAATGTGAGCAATGACCTCTGGATTTAGGAGCAAGAAGGATAATAGCGACCTCTGCTAAAACTCTTTCTATGAAATGAGGTGTTCTGAAGCTAGCTTGAAGCGATTGAATATTAGAAGTTGGCAAAAAATAGAGTCACCATGCATCGATATTTTGTACTTGATGCTCCTATATCAATGCAGGAAAAGAATTGGAGTGGTTTCTGGAAGGGGCTCTACATGTTGAGTTTTAGTTAGTTTTCACTAGGAAGTAATTTAACATGTTTAAAAAACTCATAGTGAAAAGCCAGTCAAGAGCGAACGGTTAAATAAACAAGGAAAAGAGGGGAGGAGTTACCTGTCCAATTTTCCAGAGAAACCTGTTATGGGCTAGGATCCAAAATGCACATGATGATGTTAGCTTTAGACAGTGGGAAGGAAAGATCTTCTCCAATAGCCAGACAGAAACGTGAACAATGTGCATGTACAATGGGTTTCAATGCGTTTAGATTTGGATTGGAGAAAGCAGGGATTTCATGGAGTTCTTTCTAACTTTCTATGGGAAATAGATGAGTTTATCTGTTGGATGGATGGAGAAGAAGTTAGGTCAGAAATTGAGAAGAGAATAAACATTGTTTGCATCAGTAGGGAAAGTGAACAAATCAGACAAACAGGATAACATCAAATCACTATGCAATATCCCTTGCTGATTTGAAGCTGATGGTTTGGAATTTGTGGTGGACCGCTCTTTCCTGCTGTTTCACTTAATCCAGTAATGCTTGGCAGCTTGCTTATTGGTAGAAATGTAAATGGATGCCACATTTTCTGGAGGACAATTTGGAAAAAAGGCCTTCTAAATGTCCCCAAAAGCCACAGACCAACTAACCATACAACATCAATCCTAGAAATAGATGGTAATAACATAATGAATGATGGAAACAAAGGCATATTTACAAGGGTGTTCATTGAAACGTGACTTAAGATTTTATTTTGGAAATAAGACAAATATCCAAAATTATTACATTGTTTAAATAATTTTTATTACTGCCATGTTTGAAATGTTCTATAAGCATTAAGATGAAGTATTCTATTTTATAATATTGAATTATTTCCTTCATATTAAGTATAAAAAAATCATAGGATGTAGTACATTGTATGATATAATTTATTTGAAATGTATGTAAAAATGCAAACAAAAGCTTTCAAAGTTTTATCCCAGGGCATATTGTTTGTTCTTCGGTTACAGAATTCAGTCAAATGTTGGACCTTTTATTAATCTGAAGTACATTTTCATCTAGAAGGAACTTGTGTACATTTGTCCCTTCCCATTGTTTTGTAAAATCCTTGTGATGTCTTTAAGAATTTTCTGAATCAATTTCTCATTTATTAAAAAGTAATAATAACATAGTTCGAAACAGTTATTAGCATCTATATGAAATGTAGTTCAAATGTGTAAATGGAAATTAATTAATTTCTCAGCTTACCACAATCTCTCCTTCTGAAGTAGCCTCTCATTATTTGCAGGATGAATTCTTTCTGTGATTTAACCAAGTTGTTTAAAAGAGAGTGACGGCCTCCTTAGATGATCCCTGTCACCAGCATCCGCACTCTTCAGGTCAAAGTGATTGATTCATTGATGCTACACACATTATCCTAATCAGGCCTGCTAAAGCAATTCCCTAGAGTTTTCCAAACCAGAGACAATGTAAGAAAGTCTTTTACACAATTTACATTGTCAAAAAGCTATAAAAATGTCACCTTCAAGAGCCAGGGATTCTATTTCATTGCTAAGAAAATTCTCTGGGAGAACTGAGCCAACTTACTTGAGGGGGTTCTAGAGAAACTGCACTTCAGAGAGTTGATCTTTATACCATTCTAACATTCTTGAGTTAGCCCAGTATTTTTCTAATGGATTTCCTTTTACTTTGATTTAGGTTTATAATACTAAACATAAGATGATCTTGTATCTTGCATACCCTGTAGCCCTGGTGGTCTAGTGGTTAAGATCCAGCGCGCTCACCTCTGCAGCGGGGCTTGGTTTCCTGGTCAGAGAACCACGCTGCCCATCTGCGGTTGTCTTACTTTGGTGGCTGCGTGTTGCTGCAATGCTGAAAGCTACGCCACAGATATTTCAAATACCAGCAGGGTCACCCATGTTGGACAGGTTTCAGCAGAGCTTCCAGACTAAGACACACTAGAAAGAAGAACCTGGCCGCCCATTTCTGAAAAAATTCGCCATGAAAACTATGAATAGCAGCGGAGCATTGTCTGATACAGTGCTGGAAGGTAAGAGGATGGTGCAGAAAGACCAGGCAGGGTTCTGCTCTGCTGTACACAGGGGCTCTAGGAGTTAGAATTGATTCAAGGCTCTAAAAATACTATCAACCCAGAAAGTAATATTTCATTGAAAATTTTTACTAAGGTAATGGTTTCATGTTACATTTAATTCAAAATCATTTTTGGAAAGGTTTTGAGATACATGAGTGCTATCTTCCTATCCATTCTATTGTGACATATTTTTTCAAATTGACGCGTTAAAAAGTTGCCTATTTCCTAGTCTGATTGCTAAATCAAATTAATTGTTAAAAGCATTTTTTAATGTAATATTGACTTTTTTACATGATCCACTGTTAAGTTAAAAATGTGTAAATGAATGAATGAATTCTTAGCTCTACCTCCCAGAGAGAATAATTATAAGGAGGAAAAGGAAGAGCAGGAGGAGGAGGATGGAAATTTTTTATAATCTGATATATAAATGATAAAGGATAAAAATATATTTTTTACTTTGGGAAATATATAAAGCTGTATGTATTGTTTTCACTTAATATATTGCGAGCCTCAAGAGTTCAAAAATAAGGAATTTTAAAAGTAAATTATATTTTTATTTAGGTAATGTTTAAATTCAAAAGAAACCCTAAGAACTTTAACCTTGATAACCTCTTCAAAACGGAATTATAACCTGAGAGCCTCTTTACAAGCTGTACTTGCAGTCTTTGAATTGGAAGCCAGAACATCTCAATTGTTTTCTTACTTAATTTTTCAATTTCTTCTTAGGTTAAATTAAACATAGGATCACATTAATGACTATCACTTATCAAGCATTATACACACACAGACACAATATAAAAGATAGCTAGCCCACTAGCTAGATACTACTTTAACAAAACTAGTATTTTAATTCCTATGGAGACGGGTCTCTAATACTTTATTTTTATGCTGTGTTTAGCATGAAAAATATATTGTTTTAACAAATAACTTTTTAAATAATTTTTACCTTGAGTGACTCTAAATTATCCAGTTCTATGGACACAGCAGAGTTTTGAATTTATTCACAATGTGATAGTATTTTATGTGTATTTAAATAAGATTGACTAAGGTTGATACAATTCTGAGTAGATTAAGTATAATGAAAGAATAAGTAAAGGAAAAAGTAAAGCTCTATTATTAATTTAAATATATATTTCATTCTTTCACTCCACTTCTAATTTTAGTTCACTTTGGATTTGCTTCTTTCTGTCTCTCCATTCCCCATGTACTCTAAGTTATTTCTCTATGAAAAGTGAAGCATCAAGTACAGTTTCCTCATTACTTTTGACTCAGTGGTTAACTACTCTGTATATTATTCTCCTAAATAATCTTTCCATTAATAGTGTGGTTACTTATTTGACAGAGCATCCAGATAATTGCAGCGATGATCGACCTGACTGTCTTTGGTTATAAAAACACACTCAAGATCGCTTTCTTATTTTCTTTTCCTCAATTATGTGCGTCACTTATCTTTTCTGTTGACAACATTGTCTTACTATAGCACCACTTATTTCCCAGGAGACACAAACCAGCCTAGAGAAAACTCTTAGTCTGTAGCACAAAACCATACCGACTCAAGACTTGTAGACAACAAATGATATTTTATCGCGGCTGAGGAATTATAAACAGTTGAGATCAATCTTGACAATAAGAAAAGCCAAGAAAATATATTTTATTATTGTTAAAGGAAGAACTATATAAATCTGCTTGGATGCCTGACTCACAATTCCTTGCTAGTCTACCTATGCTGGAATTTATGCTATAACTTAGGGTAGGGTTATATAATATGTTATTTCAAAACATTTTAGTAGCCTACCTAATAGCCATCTTGTCTCCAGAGTTTTTTTCTGTCCTCCCATCCACACCCAATTCATTCTGCATAGTGTTAACAAATTAATCTAAACTTAAAAAAAATTATTCTCTTTCTTTACTGCTTAAACAAAAAGCACCACCATCACCATCAACTAACAAATAAACAAATAATAAACAGAAAAATAGTCTCAGCTTCCTGGTTTGGTTTTCAAATATCTAGAAATTCTCTTCTTAACTTACTTTTCAGCCAGCTGAAAACACAACGTAATACTACAGTCCTACCCACGTGAACTCTGTAGTCCTACCAATTTCATTAGCCTTCTCAAACCAATGTGATGCCTTCCTGCCTTTTGCATCCTCATTACGCACACTGAAATTTCATGTTTATTCAAAGACAAGCTCAAATATCAACAACTTTTAGTACCTCCCTTTACTAATTGATGTGCCCTTGATTGCTGTTTTCTCCTTCCTCCTAAAGCATCTAGACTTCACACCACGTCGTCTGATACTTTTGACTCATGAGCTGATAAAGAACATGCATGCCTTCTTTCTGAGCTTAAAGATACTTGCATTCAAAGCTTAAATGGTATAATTTTGTACTTGTGGATAACGTCTGTTATGTATATGTTCTGAGTTATAAAATCTTGTTGAACGCCAGCTACTGCATGTTATGGAAGCTGGCCTAAGCTTTGAGGTAAAAATAAGATAGAATTCTCCCTTGCAAGAAGTGTTAGAGGCAACCAAAACAAGGCAATTCTAAAAATTTGAAAAGAATGCACTCAGACACTGGGGACGTGCATGTACATTGCTTTGATCAGTCTGAAGAGGAATTTGTTAAATTGTACTAAAGCCTTGAAAATAAATATGTGAATCAGCAACTTTACTTCTTACATTTCAGAGATAATGTAAGTTGATTGCAAATAAAGTATTCTTAGTATAGTTTATATGGGACAATCTTTCCAGCTAGTGAGCTGGGGCAATTGCAGGGCTTCACCTCATTTATTTTCTATCTTCCAAGCATTACTATTTTTGTTGCCTAAAGTCCAATATCTTGAATATATTTGTTTCATTTAGTTTATCACTCTTTTATAGTTGTTTTAAATACTAGGGTAAATCTGGTCACTGTTTCTATATCTTGTCCAAGAATAAGAGTCTATTACTTTCATTTTCCCTCTACGTATAATGATTCTTTTTATTCTTGTGGATTAAAAAAGTTCCCTTTATCTTTGGTTTTCAGTAGTCTTACTATGATGTGTCTTGGTGTGTTTTATTTATAATTATCCTGCATCGTATTCTCTGAGATTCTTGGATCTGAAAAATAATTGTTTTTCATTAATTTTGGAGAATTCTTACCCATTATAGTTCACATATTTATTCTACCTCATTCTCTCTCTATTCTTCTTCTGAAATAAAAATTACATATATATTAGATATTTGATATTGTCCTCTTAGATTCTCTGATCTATCTTTGTGTTTGTTTTCTCTCCAATATTCTGATTTTGATTCTGTTTGTATAATTTCTATTGACCTATCATCAAGTTCACTCAGTCTTTGCTCTGGTGCATCCAGTTTCTTGATAACGCCACTAAAGGAAATCTTCATCTGATATCATGTTTTCAATATGTAGCATTTTTGAAAAATATATATTCATTTATTTTTTGGTGGAGAACACTGGCCTTGAGCTAACATCTGTGGCCAATCCTCCTCTTTTTGCCTGAGTAAGATTGTTGCTGAGCTAACCTCTGTGCCAGTGTTCCTCTATTTTGTATGTGGGACACCACCTCAGCATGGCTTGATGTGCAAAGTGTAGGTCCATACCAGAGATTCAAACCCTTGAACCCCGGGTCACTAAAGTGGAGTGAATGAACTTACCCACTGCACCACTGGGCCTGCCACAGTTTTCAGCATTTTAACTAGGTTTTTTACAGTTTATTTTACTCTGATGAAATTTCTCATTTATCCATCTATATTGTCCACTTCTTTCACTGTTTTCTTTAACATATTAATTATAGTTACATTGAAGACCATGTTCGGTAGTACCAACTTCTGGGCTTATCTGTTTCTGGTTATGTTGATGATTTTATCTCTTCATAATGGGCAGTTTAATATTGCTTATTTTGTGTGTTTCATGACTATGTATGCAAAAGAACTATAGACACTGAGTTAAATAATACGTATGCTTTCACAAGGGTGTGCCTTTTCGTCTTTCAGGTCTTTAGGGGGGTGAATCAATCTAGACAGTAATTGATCTTGGCTTGAGCTTTATTGTTGCTCTAACTACCTTAAATGCACCACAGGCTTCAAATCTCTTCCATGGTTGACAGCCACAGAAGCCTTGTTTTTAATGTGAGGCCTAAAGTGCCAGATGTTTCTCAGTATTCCTGCTCCATGTTCAGTTTTCAGCAGTTCCTGTACATCTGCTGCTTGGCAGACTAAGTCTCTCTCCGAGTACCTGCTCCTCCTCAGATCAAAGCAGGGTCAGGTCAGTAGTGCTCATCTCCCAGCAGCACTCAGATTTTGCTTCCTATCAGAGGCTCACAGTGCTGGCAGATTTCATCCCACTTCCCAGCTGCAGCTGATCACTGCCTTGTACTTATGCAAGGCTGGGAGTGGGAATGGGCACTGCTTAGCACTTCTGTCCCAATCTCAGAACTCAGCAGGTCCCGCATGCCTGCACCCACAGTGGGGCTGTCTCAGGCTGCCCCTCCTGCTCCCAGCCTCTCTAACGGACACTTGTTGGAGGCCCATTGAAAAGGGCTATTGAATAACTGAAGGCCCTTCTTGTATCTAGGGCTTCCACCGCTTCAGAACTCTCATGTTATTCACACTTGGCCTTGAAGAATTCATTAAATTTTTAGGTGTTTCCTTCTTATGTACTTTTATGATGGCCACCTCCTTCTTCCATGATGGCCAAAGTTATAACAGTTTATGTGTTCCCACTGTCCTCAGAGTGGCTCGTCACCCTTTGGAATTTGGTCCACCTGTCTCCTTGTAACCTCTGTCTCTCATGGGATCAAAATGTATGATTCCATAGATTGTCCCAATTTCTCTCATTGTTGACGTGAGAATCACCTTGTCTTACAGCTTCCTACATGCTAAGCTGAAGCAGAACTTGCGAGTATCTAATAAGCATTGACTGGAGCTTGAGCATAGTACGTTTTACATTACGGAGTGCTGGATGTTATTGTCTCCCCTCAAGGCTCCAGGACGTTTTCTAGTCAGGTAGTTATGATACTTGCCAATTGTCTGGATCTTTTGGAGGCTCATTTTAAGCTCTGTTACCGCGAGTTAAGAACAGGCTCCAGTCCAGGAATAATTCAGCTTTACTCAGGCATGATCCTTATGACATGTCCACTAAATGCACCAGATGTTCAGCGAGGATTCTCCACCCTAACTAGTCAGCACTAGAATATCTCCAGACCTAGTGTGAGCTCTGGGAGTTTTTCAGTTTGTGTCTCTAAAGTCATACCTTGCTTGTCCTAGTGAGTTTTATCCTACTCATCTGCAGCTCATTATTGGACAATAGCTCCAAGGAAAACCCCTACAGTTTTTAGAGATTTTTTTTTCTGCCTGCTTTCCTGTTCTCTGGTACTCAGCAAACTACAGGCATGTCTGCTTTCTCAGCCTCCAGTTGTCTCCTCAATTCAGTGAAGCTGCTGTCCTATACTGCTACTAGAAACTACCTCCTGGCAGAAAGCCAAGGAAATTGTACGACTCACCAGGGATCTTTACTGGATCTATTTTTCCTGAAGGATTATAGGCACGTGCTGCCTATTGTTTGAAGACTGAAATAAGTTGAGTTGTTTTAAATGTATTTTTTCAGTTTTCTAGTTGCTCATAGAGGAGCATAAGTATAGTGCCAATAACTCCATCACGACCATAAGCAGAAGACATTCAAACGTTATGCATAAGAATTTAACCCCCTCTGTTGGAATTTTCTCAAGAGAATGTGCAAATGTTAAATGCTTTGCTTGACCTTGCAGGTCAGCCTAGATTTCTAAATTAGTCTCATGTATTCCAGGAAAGTGACTATTATCCAAGCTTTTGGTTCAACAGGAATATCCTCAAATTCAAATAAAGTGTGAAGTGGTAAATGAATGCCACATTACGTAGACTTTTATTTCAGAAACAGTAAATGTGTTTTGCTTAACCTTTAGTTTCATAAATGCCTCCACTTTATTTTCCACAGTTATACAATTCTTTATTATCTATAATTTTAAGTGTCTTTTTCTGTATGACAATGCAACATTTTTTTGTCTTTCAGGCTTGACCTACACAGATGAATATATTTTCTCTACTTCATAAGTCTTATATAACCATCATTTTGCATGAAAACGTAATGGCAGGAAGCCACTCATCATTTAACAAGTGAAGTCTGGCTCATGCAGGTAATGCACTTACCATATTAAAATGGCCCTTTAAGGCATTACTTAATCAAAAAATTGAACATATGGAGAAACAAATCTCTGGCACTTTAATTTAATTGTTACAGAAAATACTATATTAACTGCTGATCCTTTGAGAAATTCAGAACAAGAGAAAATATTACCTCTCCATAAAAGCACTGGCAACTTCCTACTGAGTTTGGAAAAGCAGTATACGCACCCATCAAATGAGCATTAATTTATTGGATCATTAGGGAAAAGGCAATAGTTATTTGAAGAGAGTGGTACTTTATCCATTTCAATTTAAAACAAGCCATGGTATAATAAATTAAAAGGAAAAAATCAGGAAATTGATATCTAGTAAAAAAGTTCTGTATTTTAGAATATGCCTATTCAAGTAAACTAAAGTAGGAAATCAATATATTGCTTGGTGAATTAAATTTGTATAGCAGGACACTATGGATAACATAAAGCCTGAAATGTATTCCTTCACTAAAGGCAAGTTTGTTTAAGGGTTTGATTAGTGCTAATGTATATGAATGTGGCTGTATTGCTTGTTTTATGCATATGGATACTTTTCACAAGCTTGATTATTTTCTTTATACCCATAAACTAAAAATGAGTGACCACAAGCAATGTGTTATAAATTCCCAGATGTCTTTTAGCATTTCTTTATCCAACATTCTGAGTGAAATTTTGACTAGAACAAAACTCTACACTACTCAAGATGTGAATTTCCTCCAACTAGGTTTTGATACATAACACACATTTTTTTTAGAAATGATGTTGTTAACATAATAGATGAATTTCTAACCAATTGTTTCCCAGACCAAGTTATAATGTGGGAGAGTCAATTATTTAAATTTCCCATCATTGACTTTGTGATTTAGAGAGGAACAAAGGAGAAAAAATGGTAGTGAAATTCACGATTAGGGATTTTGAGAAATATCTACAGCAAGATACCAGTAAAACCATTAGATAGCTTACATATTACTAACAGGCTAACCAACTATGAATGTCTGCCTCACTTATCACTGACATCATCAAGTTTGTGTGACTAATACACAGGGATATAGAGTAAAAATTTTCATTTGCCAAAATCATTAACCTTTTCTGTGAGAGTCCACCTCAACTTGCAATCTAGGCTTTCCACCAAAGACATTTGGGTTATAATTTTTCTGTTTAAAATTTAGCCCAAGGATAGCAATTAGACTGGTCAAAGAATCCTAAGCGAAAAAATTATTTCAAGGTCACGCATTTTATGGTTTGAATCTAGTTTCAGAACTTTGCATCCAAGAAATATTTTTGAATAAACATCTTCAATAAATGTTAGACATAGCCAGTGTGTTCAATCTGGACTAAAATAGGTCGTTATATATATATTTTTCTTTTTGTACATTTTTTGTAAGCATCTTATTTAGAGATGAATTGGTAATGACAATAATTGAGATTGTATTTACACAATGCCCCAAAACCATGTTTTCTTAAATTAACAACACAGTTAATGAACAATTCTAATTTGCCAAACTTTACATGCACCATTATACTGGTTTTAACCAGCCTATGGAATATGCACTAATATTATCATTATTATTAACATTATTATTACTATTTTGAAGATTAAGAGATAGGAGTTTAGAGACGTTTAATGAAGAAGACTACACAGATAGTAACAAAATCCACGTCTGTCTGACAGTAAAGACTTGTTCTTAATCCTTATACTATGGTGCCTTTGATTTTTCCTCAATATCAACATTTCACTGAACTAAATTAGTGTTGTAAAATGCCAACTGACACAGAATAGATGCTCAATTCTGAGTATAATCTTAGTTGCTGTGCATTCTGTTATTTTGCTTTTGGGCTTCATGTACATTAAAAAGAGTCATTTTTTGCTCTTTGGCAAGTATATTATGAATAAAATACATAGGCTAAAAGTACTGACGGGAGGTCTATCACGGCACGTGGATAGCTCAATAGTTATTGGAAACCAAGACTTGCTTTAAAACAAAATGGGGATTATCTACCGACATAATTTTGAGAAGCGTGCAAATAAGGAATAACTGATTCTTGCTCATGTAAATAGCTCTCTTATGACATGGCATGCAAGGTACCTTGTAGATCTTTTTCACCTGTGTGTGTTATCTACCGTTGAAATGCTATGGTTTATATTTTTGAGTCATCTCATTTTAATTAGGGAATCGTTATGCATCTTTTCTTTGAATGTACTGATAATAATGAATTGGAAATAACAGTTTTCTTGAAATCCCATTTGATAAATCTCTGAGTTTGTGAACAATTAACTCCAAAACTTCTATTCTGATTGGAGAATCATATATTTTATTATGACTGCTGCAAAATTGTAGTTTATGATTAGAATATATTACTGTGGCGATTTTAGTATCTTTTCTAAGAATACTCCTTTTGACCTTTATCTCTTTGCAAAATATGCACACAATTCTAGACTTTCATTTTATATCACCGGTCATATTTTATTCTCTTTTAAACTGCCTCACTTCCATAAATCATTCTCCCTCGATTGGGTGTTAGCAATTTTGTATAAGACAAGACCAATTTGATGGGCAATCCAATTTTGTTTTTGCAAGGTTAAAAAAAGACAAGTGTCTTAGAAATCTGTCTGAACTAATTTAAATGATCTCATTTCAAGTGTAACCCAATCAAGGCTCTTCTATGCTACTAAGTATCAAAATTCCAATGCTTAATAGTCGTTCAGAAAATATAAATATTAATTGCTGTTTTCTAGGTCCTCCTAGACAAATGTGCATTGATTATCCTTGATATCTCTGTGTATTGATGTCTTGTAAATTGGCATGCTTTAATAAAAAAGATAAAGATTCTATACACACAGTAGCCACAACATTACAGAAAGATAAAATAGGTAGAATATGTTTACAACAATAACAGAAATAAAAAGGGAAACAGTGAATATAAATATAAAGTTTGGAGTGAAAAGTAACGGACTCAAAGAGAAAGGACTGGCCTGGTGGCATAGTGGTTCAGTTCGCACGGTCTGCCTCAGCTGTCCAGGGTTTGCAGGTTCAGATCCCTGGCGCAGACCTAGCACTGCTCATCAAGCCATGCTGTGGAGACATCCCACATAAAATAGAAGAAGATTGGCCCAGATGTTAGCTCAGTGACAATCTTCCTCAAGCAAAACCAGGAAGATTGGCAACAGATATTAGCTCAGGGCCAATCTTCTTCACTAAAAATCAAAAAAAGTAATGCACTCAAAGCCAAAATCACTTCTTAATGGTTTTATAATATTGGACAATTATTAATACTTTTTAAAAGACTTCTCTCTTCATCTGTAAAATAGGTTTAATAATAGTTACTATATAGGCTTTGTCTATAAAGACACCTGTTCTCACCTCAAGGCGAGAGGTCCCACTGTGGAGAGGATAGCAAAGAGGATGACAATGCCTGCCACCAGAAGCAGCAGTCCCAGGGTGTCAAACCACTGCATGGTTTGAAGGTGTCAGGTTTGCCAAGAAAGACGCTACTCACACAGGCACTGGATGGACCAACACTTTACTCACGTAAAGAAGAGACAGAGCAAGATCAGCTTCAACAGGAGGTGTCGATCCTTCACAGTCAATGAGTCTTACCAAGCAACTGATGCCGAGAGATGGTGTGCATGCAGCGCCCTGTGCTGCAGGCGAAGGCATCCTTCCTCTCCCCTCCGGGAACAGAAACAGCAGTGGGGTTGGCCAGGTGCCACAGGATGCAGCCGTCCTAAGCAGAACGGAGAAGTGTACATCAAACCAGAACAGGAAAAGATCTTCTCAACCAAAGCTATGTGGCCAGTATAGGTGGAGAGGGCTCCTAAACTCCACGTAAAGGAACGTTCCAGGCCTAAGGCGAGCTCTTATGCAACCAGGCAAGGGTTGGCAGGCTGTGCGTGTCTGCCTTTCCCAACAGACTTCTCTTGAATATTTAATAAAGTATGTACGGGATATTTAAAATATGTTAATAAATGGATAAACATGCCATACTCCTGCATAGGAAAAAATGTCATACACATGCTTGTTGTTTGAATTAACTTATAGTATATGTGAATTTAAAATAAAATACCAGTAGGATTTCTTTTGGAACTTGGAAAAATTCTTCTAAAAATTATAATACTAGGAGCCAGCCCCGTGGTGCAGTGGTTAAGTTTGCACATTCCACTTCGGCAGCCTGGGGCTTGCTGGTTTGGATCCTGTATGCAGACCTAGGCATCTCTTATCGAGCCACACTGTGGCAGGCGTCCCACATATAAAACACAGAAAGATGGGCATGGATGTTAGCTCAGGGCCAGTCTTCCCCAGCAAAAAGATTAGGCTTGGAGGCGGATATAGCTCAGGGCTAATCTTCCTCAAAAGGAAAAAAAATTATAGCACCAAAATAAATAGCAAAAATATCATAAAACTTTTCTTAAAGAAAAGAAAGAGACAGACTGGTCATGATAATACGACATTAGTAATGGCTTAAGAATAATGAGAACAATTAAATGAATTACTTTCCATAGGAATGAAATACATGTATGCATGAAAAAGAGAACATCAAATAGTATTAAGAGAATAAAAGGATCATTCAATGAATAAATATTCAGTCAATTTAAAACCTGATTTTATACATTGTACCAAAATAAATTTGAGATTTAACAGTCAAATACGAGGTTTTAAAAGATTTAAAACTGAAAAATTGAATTAGAATATATGAAAAGCAGTAAGTGAGCATAAGTGTAACACAAAACCTTTTGAATATTAAAATCATAAAGAAAATATTTCAAATGGGAAAAGTAAATACTGTACACAGCCAAAACTTAATAAAACTAGCTATATTCTGACAAGTACATATTATATAAGAAACAAAGAGAAATATCGAGGAAATAAAAAAATTCACAAAAACAACATATAGCGTGAAGATTGAAAACAAGTCGCAAGAGAGAGCAAAACATTCAAATTTGAAAAGTTATTTCATTTGAAATAATTAATTAATTATAAAATTAGTAAGTATAATACCTAGCACTGAGGGCTTATTGAGTGCTTAGCTCAATGCTAAAGAAGCATGCCTGATCTTAATTATCATAAGAATACAATATGTTGTTGTTTCCTATTTAAGAAAATAACATCTCAAAAGAGAATGTAGTGAAGCAATGGTCACTGTAAATTGACCTTGCAAGAAATAAGGCAAAACACAGAATCAGCTACTGATGGGCTATTTTTCATAGAACTATTTTTCACAGTATATCTTTGTGGTAAAGAACATGAGCTCTGACCTCTAATTGTCTGATGCTGAATCTGGGTTCTTCACATTTTTGTTCTATGATAGGAACAAGTGATATAACCTCTTCATGTGTCAGTGCTTGTATCAATTAAGTGGGAACAATAAGATTATCTAGCTTTTAGGGTTCATGTGACAATAAATAAATTAAAATACATGAAGTTCCAACACCATGCCTGGCACAGCATAATTGCTAGATAGTTCTTTACTGTGTAAAACAGAGAATTAAAATTTGAATGTTACATATTTACTTAACATAAACATCATTAATTTTATAATTAAATATATAATTAAAATGTTATATGCAACTATATATTAAGTAAACTATTTACATTAGTTCAAGAAATTAAAACTATTCCACCAAGTTATTATGCTATTTATAAATTAAGAGAAAAACAATTAGGAACTCTTATCACAACCTTCCAAAAGGGAGCTATTGGCAATTTCATTTCAAAAAGACCTCCGTCATTTTTTTATTAACCCTATTGTGTGGTGGAAAATCTAATTCTCCAACACTAATTGCGCACCCAACAATACAGTACAATGCAATTCTGATACTAAGTCCTGAAGTTAGCATCAGAGTCCATGGTAAAGGGCATATGGGTTGAAAGATTTAATATTGTTAAAATGTACATACTACTCAAAACGACCTACAGATTCAGTGCAATCCATATCAAAATTCCAATGACATTTTTCACAGATATAGTAAAAACAATCCTAAAATTCAAACTGAACGACGAAAGATTGCCAACAGCCAAAGCAATCTTGAGAAAGAAGAACAAAGCTGGAGGCATCACACTCCCTAATTTCAAACCATATTACAAAGCAATAGCAGTAAAAACAGTAGGATACTGGCATGAAAACAGAAAGACCAATGGGAATAGAAGCAAGAGCCCAGAAAAAAGCCTGAGCACATATGGTCAACTTATATTTGATAAGGCTACCATGAATACACAATGGGGAAAGGATGGTGTTAGAAAAACTAGATATCCACATGTAAAAGAATGAAATCGTACTCTTATCTTATACCGCTCCAAAAATTAATTCAAAGTGGATTAAAATTTAAATATAAGACCTAAAACCATAAAACTTGTAGAAGACATTGGACTTGACAATGAATTTTGGATTTGGCACCAAAAGCACAGGGAACAAACACAAAAATAAACAAGTAGGACTACCTCAAAGTAAAATACTTTGAAAGACAAAGGAAACAGCCAATAAAATGAAAAGGCAACCTATGGAATGGGAGAAAATATTTGCAACTATGCTTCCTATAAGGGGTTAATATCCAAAATACTCTACAACTCAATAGCAAAAAACAAAATAACTTGATTAAAAAATGGGCAAAGGACCAGAATAGACTTTTTTCTAAAGAAGATACTCAAATGGTCAGAAGTACATGACAAGGTACTCAGTAGCGCTAATGACGAAGGAAATGCAAATCAAAACCACATGAGCTATCACCTCACAGCTGTTAGGCAGGTTATTATTAAAAAAAGACATACACACATGCGCACAAACAAGCGCTGACAAGGATGTGGAGAAAAGGGGACCCTGGTACCCTGTTGGTGGGAATGTAAAGTGGTATAGCCACTATGGAAAACAGTATAGAGAGTCTTCCAAAAATTTAAAAAATAGAAACCACTCTGTGATCCAGCAATGGATATGTCAAAAAAACGGGCTAACTTTAAATAACATATAGGTAATATATTTCATAATTAAATGTAGATTGTATATACCACAGAAAATGGGCTAATATTGACTTGCTGTTCAATGAGTGTAAAGTTCCAGTTAGGCAAGAGGAATAAGTTCTAGAGAGCTGCTGTTATACATTGTGCCTGTAGTTACTAACAGTGTTTTGTACACTCAAAAATGTATTAACAGGGTAGATCTCATGTTAAATGTTCTCACCACAATAAAAATATACAAATGCATATAGATAAATATTTGATTATCTCAACAAAGAGAAATATAGGAAACAAAGGAACAGAGACAGTGAATATATAGAATCCACATTTATCAAAAATCCAGTGAAATGAACAAGGATCTCTATATTATGAGAAAATCCAGTCATGAAAAGTTTTGTTCACACCTTATAAAGGGTAGTTTTAGATATATTTATATCCGTTTTATTTATATATCTAGAGTGATTCTCAAGACTTTTTGAGTCCGTATATGATATCTAAACTAAGTAATGAAAAAATTTAAAAACACATTAAACAGCAGAAGAATTCCTGATATTCTCTTAACACAAAAAATAAAACTTCTTGCTTAAATGCTTAAGTTCATACAACTTTCTTTAAGCTTTTAAAAGTTTTAATAATTGCAATATCTTTTGACTATAGTGATTTTAAATAAAAGCTGAAAAATGAAGTGAATCTTTAACCACAAAAACATTTCATGTAGAAATTTTATCCCTTATAATTTCTTAGTTGTAACTACTTTTATAAAACGCCTTATCAGCTATAAAATAGTAAGTCATTTTACATAATTGGATAAAATAAGAATTGTAAGTAACCATTCAAATGAAAACCGGATACTAATAATATTCATAAGATTAATTAAATTTTATTCTAAGGGGAAAAGATTTTAGGAATAATACTTAAAATTTAATTATAATAAAAATGCATTTTCGACCGGATACATAGCTCTAATATAAGAAAACATTATTGCAGCTAGGTATTACGAGGTAAGATAAAAAATATAATCAATGATATTTTGAAAAACCTATTCAAAGTAAATGATTTTCTTTGCAGTTGACAGTGATAGAACGATTGATGCTACGTGACAATTTCTGCTCCTTCATTTATCTTTGTTGGTAAAATGAGGACTGTCAGAGATTGAGAGGGTCAAGCTCATAGCAAATTTAATGTCACTTGCTTTATCTCTGTTCTGAGCAGGATTTTGCAAGATTATACATTAAATTCACAGAGAACAAGTACATCTTTCTTGTGTTTAATGAAAAGTTTGTAATTTCTTATTTGCTTTTTTAATCTTGACAAGATCATAAAGTAGACACAATCCGAGAAAAGGGGACCATAGTCTCAGCAATAAGTCATGGGTGACTTCTTTTCCTTATTTGTAACTCTGAAGGTCTTGACACTTTAATTAGAGTTGTGAATTATCAATTATTAAAATACAGAGATAGAGGGGCTGGTCTGGTGGCCAAGTGATTAAAATTCCACATGGTCTGCTTTGGTGGCCTGGGTTCACAGGTTCAGATCCTGGGTGAGGACCTACTCTACTCAGCAGCCATGCTGTGGAGGCATGCCACATACGAAGTAGAGGAAGACTGGCACAGATGTTAGCTCAGGGCTAATCATCCTCAAGTAAAAGAAAAAGAAGAAGAATACTGGATGGATGTTAGCTTAGGGCAAATCTTCCTCACCAAAAAAAAAAAAGAAAAGAAAAGAAAATAGAGATAGATATTACCAGTCCATTTATATAATACTATAAAACATTATAAAAATACACCAAAGTTGTGTGCATTTCATTTGTAAGTCCTTTATATCACTGAGAAAGAATATAATTGCACATCATGAGACATTTAGTGGCATAAAAGTAACAAAAACTAAAATTTTTCTGATGTTTTCTGAGATAACTATATTTATCCATGTTCCCAGGTCATTACAATGTTTAACTTAATATATATGTAACTCATGATTTATCAAATTTCAACATTGTTTAAAATTTTTTTTATTATCCATTGCTATTGCCACTGTAGAAGCAGCTTTGTTGAAATAAATTTGATTTAAAAAATCAAAGAAGTGAAAAGATTCAAGAACATTGATCCCACTTGACATTATTTTGAATACAACTTACATAAAAGCTGATTATAACATGATTAGTAATTTTTCTAAGACAAAGACATCTACATATAAATATACAATGGAATAAACAAATAGTAACTGATTAATAATCAACATCTTTATTTTGTAATTCAACAAAATATAACTGTCAATTAAACAGACTATAATGTAAAATAATGATTGAATTCAGTTATGTGTTATTTTGCCAATTTCCAGTCATATGAATATGAGTATGTATACTTACATACATACTCATATTCAAAATTATATATATATATATACACAAACACACATACACAAACATATCTTCTTCGACTTACAATGGGGTTACATCCCAATAAATCCATCTTAAGTTGAAAATATTGTAAGTCAAAAATGCATTTAATACACATAACCTACCCAACATCATAGCTTAGCCTAGCCTATCTTAAATGTGCTCGGAACACTTACTTATCCTACAGTTGGGCAAAATAACCTAATACAAAACCTATTTTATAATAGTGTTGAATATTTCATGTAATTTATTGGATACCGTACTGAAAGTGAAAAACAGAATGGTTGCATGGGTACACAGTGGTTGTAAGTGTGTTGGTTGTTTTCCTTCGTGATCACATGACTGACTGGGAGCTGCAGCTCAATATCACCGCCCAGCATCACAGGAAAGCATCATGCTGCATCTTGCCAGCCCAGGAAAAGATCTAAATTCAAAATTTGAAGTATGGTTTCTACTGAATATGTATCACTTTTGCACCATCATAAAGCCAAAAAATTATAAATCGAACCATTGTAAGTCAGGGACCATATCATACATTATATATATATCTATATATATATATACACATATAAGAAAGAGAGAGATGCTGAAAGCTTCTCAGATAAAACAAACCACATCAACCTACAGATTCAAGAAGCTCAGAAAATTCCAAAGAGGATACCCCAGAGAAATACACACCCAGAAACATCATAATCAAATAGCTAAAAATTAGAGACGAAAGAAAATTTTCAAAAGGGGCCACAAAAACACAATACACTATTTAAGGGGAATGAATATTTGAAGGACTGTGCATTTTTCATCAGAACTCATGAAGGACAAAAGAACATTAACCAATATTTCAATATATCCAAATGAAAAGAACTTTTACCCAGAATGCTATATTTAGCAAAAATACCCCTCAGGAATGAAGTCGAATGAAAGAATAAGGTCGAAAAAGTAAGAGAATTTCATGTCACCAGAACTGTTCTAAAGGAATTGCTGAAAGAAATTCTTCATAAAGAAGGGAAACTAAAGCAGAAGGAAACTTGAAACACCAAAAAATAAAGAAAAGAAAAGAAGTGGTACATATGTGGCTAAATCTGATAAAGTGTTTTCTCCTCTTGAGCTCTTCGAAATACATTTGTTGGTTGAAAGTAAAATTAAAACAACATTTTGATGAGATTGTCAATTTATAAGGATGCAATACATAAGGCAACTACAAGATAAAGGGATGTAAAGAGACCTATACAGCAGTAATGTTTCTACATTCCACATCAAGCATTAAAATGTGGATTCTAAGCAGACAGAGGTAAATTAAATATGTATACTATAATCCATAGATCATCTACAAAAACAAATAGCAATATATAAAAATATATTTACAAAGATATAATAAAAACAAAATATATTAATTAAAATGAAATGCTAAAAATATTCATGTACCCAAAAGATAGCAGGAAAGAGAAAAAGAGAAATAAAAAAGAAAGAACAAACTGGAAGTGAAAAATATAATGGTACACATAAATCAAAACATATTAATAATTCCATTAGAGGTAAATGGCTTAAACAATTGGATTAAAAGTGAGAAATTGTCAGACTGGATAAAAGGAATCATGATGCAGCTAAACGTTATTTAAGGAATTCACTTAAAATATAATGCTATAGGTAGGAAAAAAGTAAAAGAATGGGAAGTGCTGAGCCATGCAAACACTAATCAAAATAAATAAATGAAAAGGTTGATGAGGCTATATTAATGTCAGACAAAGAAGACTTGAGAGCAAAGTAATCATAAGGGGAAAAAAGGGTAATTGAATAACGATAGAAGGGCCAATTTACCAAGAAGGCACAATAATCCTAAATGTGTACACCAAACAAAAGAATTTCAGAATATAGAAAGCAAAAATTGAAAGAAGCAATAAACAACCCCATGGAGAAAACTGGACTTCACCACTCCCCTTTTAATCAATAAAACTAGAAAGTAAAGGGGCCGGGCCCGGTGGCACAACAGTTAGGTTCACATGTTCCCCTTCTCAGCGGCCGGGAGTTCACTGGTTCGGATCCTGGGTGCAGACATGGCATCACTTGGCAAAACCCATGCTGTGGTAGACATCCCATGTATAAAGTGGAGGAAGATGGGCATGGATGCTAGCTCAGGGCCAGTCTTCCTCAGCAAAAAGAGGAGGATTGGCAGTAGTTAGCTCAGGGCCAATCTTCCTAAAAAAACAAACAAACAAATGAAAAAAAAATTAGAAGATAAAAAATCAGCAAGAATAGAGAAAAAGTGATGAACAATATCAACCACTTGGATTTTATTTATGAAACACTCTACCCTACAAGAGTAGAAAATACATTTCTTTTAAATGCAAGCATAACGTTTTCTAAGACAGACCCAATTCTGTCTTATATAACAAATCTTGATGAATTTAAAATAATTAAAATTATACAAAGAATTTTCTTTTATTGTAATGAAATTGAACTGGTGTCAATATCAGAATAGTAATAATAATAATAACAGAAACCTCTTCATATATTCAGAAATTAATCAGCACTCCTAAATAATACATGGATTAAAGAGGAATTTTCAAAGAATATTAGTAAATATTTTGATCTGATAAAGATGAAAATACAACATATAAAATTTTATGGGACATAGCGAAAGCAGTACAGATTTGGAAATAGACAGCATTCGATGTTTACAGTAGAAAAGATGAAAAGTTTCAAATTAAGAGCATAGGCTTACAAATTAGGGAGTAGGAAAAGAGCAACAAGATAAATCTGAAGCAATCGCAAGAGGGAAAACAACCAAGATGAGACCAGAAATTGATAATATGGAAAATAAACAGGGAAAAACCAAGGAAATAAAATTTGTTTTTTAAAAGATCAACAAATTGATATACTGCTGGTTAAAGATGGACAAAGGAAAAATGAGAGACAACAATAATTACTAATATCAGAAATGATAGTTTTTAGTTTTTGAGGAATTGCTCCATTTCCACCAATTTTTAAACTCTTGTTTATGTACAGACATTCATGGTTTCACTTGCTATTCTTTTAATGTCTGTAGTGGTATTTTCAAAGGATTAGATTGTACGCCTTAAATCTGCACTATTTTATATATCAATTACATCTTGATAAAGCCAGAAAAAAAGACAATCAAAATAGTCCCATACCTTTTAAACAAACTGAATTTGTAGTTAAAAATCCCTTTTAAAAAATATTAAGCAGGGGCGGTCCTGGTGGCATAGTGGTTAAATTTGCATGCTCTGCTTCAGCAACCTGGGGTTCACAGGTTCAGATATCAGGTGTGGACACACACGTTGCTCATCAAGCCATGCTGTGGTGGTGTCCTACATACAAAATAGAGGAAGATTGGCACAGATGTTAGCTCAGGGACAATTTTCCTCACCAAACACATAAATAAATAAATAAATAATAGTAAGGATACAACTCCAAAGTGACAATCCATGAAAGAAATAATTGATAAGCTGGACTTCATTAAAATTAAAAATTTCTCTGCAAAAGAACAATATCCAGAAAAAGAGAAGACAAACCACAGACTAGGAAAATATTTGCAAAAGACACATCTGATAAAGGACAGTTACCCTAAAAACACAAAGAACACTTAAAAGTCAAAAAAGAAAAGAAACAGCTCAATTAAAAAATGGGCCAAAGACCTTAAGAGACATATCACCCAAGAGGATATGCAGATGTCAAATCAGCATGTAAAAAGAGTTCTACTTCATATCTTAGCAGGGAAATGCAAATTAGAATAAAAGTGAGATACCACTACATACCCATTAGAATGGCTAAAATCTGAAACACTGACAAAACGAAATGCTGACAAGTAGTGGAACAAAAGAAATGCTCATTAACTGCTGGTGGGAGTGCAAAATCATACAGCCATTTGTTAGACTGTTTAGTAGGCAGTTTTGCGGTTTCTTATAAAAATAAACGTCTCTTACCATATGATCCAGCAATTATGCTTCTTGGTGTTTACCCAAAGGAGCTGAAAACTAATGTCCATATAATAATGTGCACATGAATTTTTGTAGCAGCTTTATCCATATTTGCCAAAACTCTGAAGCAAGCAAGATGTCCTTTAGTAGGTAAATGAATAACTGTGGCCCAGATATATAACAGAATGTTACTCAGTGTTAAAAGAGCTATCAAGCCATGAAAAGGCACAGAACAGTGTAAATACATATTACTAAGTAAAAGAAGCAAATCTGAAATGGTTACATACTGTATGATTCCAACTGTATGATGTTCTGGAAAAGATAAAACTATGAAAACTGGAAAAAGATCAGTGCTTGTCTGTGGCCCATGGTAGAAAATCAATAGAAAGAGCACAGAGGATTTTTAGGGCAGTGAAACTACTCTGTGTAATACCATAATGATGAATATATGTCATTATACATTTGTCTAATCCCAGAGAATGTACATCAAGTGTTAATCCTAATGTAAACTATGGACTCTGGGTGACAATGATGTGTCAATGTAGGTTCATCGATTGCAACAAATGTACCACCCTGGTAGGGAATATTGTTAATGGAGGCTAGCGGTACATAGGAAATCTCTATAGTTTCCCCTCAGTTTTGCAATGAACCTAAAACTACTCTAAAAAAACATAAAAATTTAATTAAAATTTTTTAAATATTAAGGCCATAAATTTTCCCTGATGAATTCTATGAAAGAGTTAAAGACAAAATAACGCCACTTTTACACAATCTCTTTCGGAAAACAGAGGAAAGCAAACATTTCCCAACTCACTTTATATAGTCAGCCTGATTCTGACATCAAAACCAGACCAAAAGAAAGCAGAAAAAGAAAACTGCAGATGAGCACTCTTCATGAATATAGATGTAAAAGTCATCAAGAAATTTTAATAAATCAAAGGTTAAATAAATGTTATAAATATATACCCTAAATATATACTATATAAATATCTCTATATAAAAATACATCATAGCCAAATGGGGTTTATACTGGAAATGAAAAGTTGATTTTATATATGAAAATAAATCAGTGCAATCCACCATGAACAGCTTAAAAAAGAAAAATCATAGAATCATATCAATTGATGCAGAAATAAAAAACATCTAATAAAATACACCCTATGTCAATAATAAACACTCTCTGCACACTAAGAATAGAAGGGACATCCTCTAGCTGATAAAGGATGTCTACAAAACAAAACAGAACAGCTACAGCTGGCATTATATTGAACTGTGAAAGACTGCATGCACCACCCCACCGCCATGGTTAGGAACCTGGCTCATATGTCCACTCTCAACATTCCTATTCAACATCACACTGGAAGTCCTAGACAGCGCAATAAGGCAAAAACCTAAAATAAAAGAAAAGATGTAAAGTGTCCCTATTTGCAGAAGACATGATTCTCTATATAGAAAATCACAAAGAATCTACAAAAACTCCGCATAGTAATATGCGAGTGTGGAAAAGTTGAAGGATACAAGGTCAATACAACAAACAAGTCAATTATATTTCTTTTAACTAGCAATAAGTAATTGAATACCAAAATTTTAAATAATAATGTAATAAATTCAAAGAAATGATAATTAGATAAATCTAACAAAATCTGTACAAGATCTATACGATAAAAACTACAAAATGCTCATGGAAGAGATTAAGGAAGACATAAATTTACGTAGGGACAAACTGAGTTCATGGATTGGAAGATTCAGACTGGTAATTATATCAGTTTTCCCCAAGCTGATCTATAGATTTTAACCAAAATCCTAGCAGGGTTTTTTGGTAGAGGTACACAAACTAATTCTTAAGTTCATAAGGCAGTCAAAGAAACTAAAGCAGCCCAAAGAAGCTGGAAAAAAAAGTGGAATTGGAAGTACCTGATTTTAAGAGTTCCTGTAAGTTAAGACAGTGTGCTTTTGGCAAAGGGATAAATCAGTGGAACAGTATATAGAATCCAGAAGCAGACCCACATAACTATGGCCAATTGATTTTGGATAAAGGTGCAAAGATAATTTCAACAAACAGTGCTGGAGCAATTGGACATCCATATACAAAAGAAGATTTTCAACTTAAAACTAATATATAAAATTAACTCAAAATGAATCACATACGTCAATGTAAAACCTAAAACTATGAAGCATTTAGAAGAATAGATGGGAGCTGGGGTTAGGAATGACAGCGGAAGTATAACCCATAAAAATATATGACTCATTGGACTTCATCGAATTATAAAATTTGGCTCTAAAAAAAGACGCTCTTAAAGTGAATCAAAGGACAGAGCAATCTGACAAAGCTCTTGTATCTAAAACACATGACAAATTCTCATAACTTAATAGTAAGAAAACAAACATTGTAATAAAATGGGCAATCCTCTTGAACAGACACTTCATCCAAGAGGATATATAGAAAACAAAGAAGTACATCATTAGCTAATAAAAAATACAAAATAGTTAATCATTAGTCAATACAGAAATGTAAATTAAAACTACAATGAGATATCACCACACACCTGCTAGAACAGAGAAAGTGAAAAATACTGAAAATATCAAGTGCTAGCAAGGCTACAGAGCAACTGGATCTCTCATGCAAATCTAGTGGATTGCAAACTGGTACAGCAACTCTGGAACAAGGTTTGGCAGCTTCTTATAAAGGTAAACACACACTTACCTAGTATTTCCTGAAGAGATAGGAAAACTTATGTTCATATAAAACCCGGTGCACAAATGTTTCTAATGGTTCCATTTTTATTTGCTGTTACCTGGAAACAACTTCAATGCCCTTTAGCGGGTGAAAGGAGATGCAAACTTTGGTACATTTGTTCAGTAGAATACTACTCAGCAAGAAAAGGGGATGCGCCACTGATTCGTACAGCTTGGACGGTTCTCAAAGTCATTATTATGAGTGAAAAAAGGAGTCTCAAGAAGTCACAAACTATACGATTTCATTTGTATGATATCTCGGAAAGACAAAATGGCAGTGGGGGAGAACAGATCAGTGGTTGAGAGGAATTAAGGGCATGTGGAAGGTGTCAGGTAAAGGGAGAGCAAAGAGGAGGTTTTATGAAGTGAAGGAGCTCTTCTCTGTTCTCACTGCCGCTCTTCTATATCCTGACTGTGCTGATGGTTACATGAATCTCTACATGCGTTAAAATTCATGGACCGGTATACAAAAAAAGTAATCATTGTGCATTAAAGTAAAGGCAAATATTAAAATATCAACTGATAATGTTAACAGTAGCAGAAGAAAAATAATTTTGAGAATATCTAGACATCTTTCTTCAAGGGAATAAGTCTTGAGCCTCATTTTAAAAAAAATCTCTCCTTGCTTATTAGCATTTTTCTACACGTAGTAGCATCATTTGTTTCGTGATAGAATGAGAGAAGGATTTGAATTTTCTCACTAAACAAATAGGTTGACAGTTCTAATGTTTTATGATTTCTTCCATCTGTATACAAACATGATCAGGGTTCTGAGTACATAAACAGAAATAACAATTATAAGACAAGTCCCATTTTTTTATCCCTCATATCTGATGTGATAACTTGAATAGCGAAGAACAGAGAGCAGTGCAAATTTGAACTGGGTGTCTTTTCCACTCATCTTTGTATTTACAGCTCTGCATTGTGGTCTGGATTAAGTTAACTAAACTTTCTGGATCTTCTGTTAAAATGGTGATAAGCCATACTTTGCTGGCTTATCCTAGGAATTAAATGAGGAAACATATACAAATATGCCTGCTCAGAATACGACATTCAGTAGAACTAAACAAACAGAACAAAACAACCAGCTAGAATAGGCGGATGAAGATGAAGCCGTGGTTCCGCATAGAGACAAAAATACAAAGCATTTCAAGGGAATTCCAGGAAGATTGTTTGGTTTGAAATGGCGATAAAAAGAGATTGGAATGACATTTTCAACATAAATTTTCAAAGATGTAGTACTGTATGTTTACAAATAATGCAAAAACTTCACCGTAGTCTCCCGGTTTCTATTGTTTTTCACTCGCACCCACACCTTCTCCTGCCGCCACACTGAAACGCACGGACCATGCAGGTTTTCACAAAGCCACCAGAGGGAACTTTTAAAAATAAAACCAGGCATGCCCACACCCTTTCTTATATACTCTCACGGCTACCACTGTGTTCAGGAAAAAAAAAACAAAATAAAACTGTTTTTTTGTGACGTACAATTATCTTGAAGATTCGTCTTTTTGTTCCTCTTGCTGTTTGTTTTCCATCCACAATGGCTTCTTTTGTTTCCCAGACATGCGTAACCCATTCTTTCTACTGGGCCTCTGAACACATCCGCTCTGGAATGATCCCTCCTGGTTCTTCTACAGCTGATCCACTGTCATTCTTCAGGTCTGAGTTTGGATGGTACCTTCTCAAGGTTCTTTCTGACAACCCTATTTAAACTGACTTCTAGTTACTGTCCATTCACACTTTGTATTTAATTCATATGGCTTAACATTAGCTGTATTTGTCTAAGTTTTTATTTACATTTATGTTTATTTTATACCATCTCTGCAAGAATATAAGCTTCCTGATGTCTGTCATTAAGTCCAGCACTTAGAGGAACGCCTGGCACACAGAGATATTTATAACATTAATTTTGTGTTGAATTCCGTTCATCTCTAATTTCCTACCAAACAGCTCAGCATTGAATGACTCTGAGTATATAAGAAAAAAAAATGAATCCCAATTTTTAATAGTGTTTATAATTAAGGAAAAAACTGATTAAAACAAGTTCAATCAAAAGTTGCTTTCTCTGTAAATACCAAGACTATTTTTCTATTTAGTAAAATGTGAGTTCACTGTGACTTTTGCTGTATTTAATGCATGCTATCTGATCCAAGTTTACTGAATTTTTTCTTATAATCTAAATATCTTTATGCCCTAAACTCTAAAGATCACTAACCAAACACACCTAAAGTCCCACTGTAATATATTTTGCTTTGCAAAAGAGAGAAGAAAATTCTACAATTGGTGTCATTATTCTTCTCACAAAAATGATTCCTTTCTAAATATTCTGTTGATCATACAACAAATGTTTTAATCTGGAAATTGATTCAGGGAAACCGCTTCACATGCAAAATATATCAAATTAATTATTTGCTCAGAATAAATGACCTTTAATTTTTCTTCCTTAAGGAGTTAAAAGTTTAATAAATGAAATTTACCGAAGGGAACTAAGTCTTTTGGATTCCCTTGCTCATATTCTTTGGCGAGAGCTTTCTAGAGAGACAAGGGTTTTATCCTCCCTTTATTCTTAACACCCTAGATGAATCTGTCTGTCATCTCTTTTAATTTAAACAGGCAACATTGAAGATTCTTAACAATACCTCTGACCCTTGAGAAACAGGATATGTAGCAGACCATTAATTAGTTGTTTGAAGTGAAGAGATATGGCACATCAAATACCGTGCCTCTCTGCTCCATTGCACAAATACCCACACCACGTTGTCCATTTATATTTCTGACGAGTACCAAAGAGCCAATACCCTGGAGAAACATCATAAGTTAGCAAGTTTGATTGATGTACATTAGGCAGTCAATGACTTGTTCTATCTGGAGTATTTTCCTTTTTGCATGAAGGAAAGATGGTCAAAATATGTATCAGACCTTGAATCAAATTAAAGCCCAGAAGATTTCATTACAATGCTGCTTTTTGTTTCATACATAAATTTACATAAAATTGAGTTACTTAAGATTTCATATCTGTTTCAATTTTCCTTCCATTCTAGACACTCTCAAATGAAAAGCAGTTTCATAGAACACTGCATTAATTGTTTCAGGAGAGTAACACAATCAACTTGGCTATTTTCTAATTTAAGTTCATGAGACACTAATGTTCTCTGTGAATTTTTCCTACTTATAAATTTATAAATTATTCACACTCATGGTCACTAAAAGAAACATAAATAATGTGTTGTCAAAAGGCAGAAAAATGACAACTGGGAGGCCTGGCCTTTCCTTTGATATTTCTAGTGATCATTTGACCTTCAATAAGGGAATTTTCCTTCCACAGAATCATTCCATAAGAATTAATAATTATGACACTGAACACATAAAAGAGAGGCATTTTTAAGTCACCTTTTTTGGTTATATTTTATTGTGATAGAATTAAGCATTAAGACTATTCACAACTTCAATACTTTGCTATACTAAGAATAGTCCCATTTATTAGAGAGATTTAAAAGTTTGTGAGTGAGTTAGTTCTTAAATGCATTTATAGAATGCCACATTACCTCAACGTAATGACCTACATCATGAAAATCTAGAGATGTAGCAGTTCTGGGGAAATTGACCGCCACTCTTAAAATATAATATTTTTGACTTCCTAATTAAATAACTCATATATATATTTGTAGCTTTTGTTTTAAACATTTTATGCCAATGTACTATACTAATCGTGTGTGTTTGGTTGAAATTTAAACAAATCCCTGTTGGGGGTGGTGTTGTATAAAGAATACACTATTTTTGTCTGTGGTCCATGTACTGTTCTTTTCCATTTCAATAATTTGATCAATTTCTCTTCTGTATTTGGAATTAACTGTCAAAATTTCTCAGATACTCATTAATTAATTGTTCCTTTTTTCCCTTATGATAGTCCCTAAATTCATTAATATCATTGCAGTAACGCATTTTTTCTGTTTCTTTTGTAATACAATTCCTCCTACAGATATGTTAGCCAGACATTTTCTTTCCCTATAATAATAATGCACTTCTGAATCTTTTATTTTGATGTTTAGAGACGCCTTAAATTCCTGTTGACGAGATAGATACATGCCTTTTCTGTTGAAACGTAACCTAACGGAGCAAATGTACTTTTTTTTATTATTCACAAAGGTTAGTCTTGTGCGCTGCCAGCTCATTATCTGTTTCATTCCATTCTGTCCTTCAGTTGAACTGAATAAAAGATATTTGGAAAGATGAATCCTAAAAAGCAGAATAAGTTATCTTTTCAAGTAAATGAAATTCAGCTCACACTTTACTACAAACTCTAGAAGACAGCATAGCATCCTAAATTCAATCCACTAAAAAAACATATTTCTTAAATATGTTAAGAATTAAAACAAATTTTTAACATAGTATAACCTCTTCACCAGGTATTGTTCAGATGGGTAACACAAGTATCCCAATCAATGGGCTCTGAGGGAGCAAGAATAAAACAAAACAACAAAAATAAAACAAAACAAACAAACCAAAAAAGCCTGAGTAATCTATATTTGAGGTTTTCAGGGCTTAATGTTGAAAGTGATGACTTTTTGATCATCACAATGTCCCAGATGCTAAACCTGCATCAAGAAATTTCTGACTTACTCGGTCTAGTATCAATTATCATTTTTTTTATTACCTAGTTCATTCTTTTCTAGACTATTACTCAAATAAATTCATTTGGTAGTAGGTTGTTTTTCTGAAGAGATAATTTTCAGTGCAGCAAAAGAATTTTTTCAGCATACTCTAAAGAAACTGGAAATAAATCACCCACATTAGAGAGTTTAGCTCTCTTACTTAACTATTCTGGGTCATATTATTAAATGTGACCATGTAGACCTGTCAAGGTAAAAGATGGGAATCTGTGTTTAGGTCTCTAGTCCCCACCTGCCCCCGTGGAAGGATGTGAATGTGGTCTCTCTAGACAAGAGAGTAAAAAGCTATAGCTAGATTTTCTCCACCACATTTTAATTCACAATTCAAAAATCTTACATATGGATTGTCTACTTATTTTATATGAAAAAACATTTCTCTGAAGGCGATCATTACCAGTCCACTCAAAGTGTAGATAATAGCATAATGACTCTGTACATGCACATAGCTTAAAAACTAAGTGATTCCAAATAGAATTGAAGCCACCTTTGTGTCTGTGCCCAACTGAATTCTCTTCTCTCTATCCCCAAAAGGGACCATGTTACTGAATGTAAAGCTTACATTTCTATTTTTGAAAATATATTTGCATATACTCATAAAATATATGACACTATATTTTAGAATTTTTATAGATTTATGTGAATTTTATGATATTGAATATAACTTCCCCCATTTTTTTTCCATTCAACATTATGGTTAATTCCCATGTTCTTTTAAATATGTTCAAATTTCTCCCATTAAATAATTATTTAAAGGTATAAATAATCTCAGTAATCCCTCGTTCTTCTTCATCTATGCAACTGTTCCTTTCCTCTCAGGTATCAAATCTCCTGTGAAGTGTTTTCTGTAACTGCTGTCGCCACACCCTCACCCCCACTTGCTCGCCTGACTTTTACATTGATGCCTGATAGTTTTCACTAAGATTATCTATTCCTTTTGCTACATTCCATGGATAAATTTGGATATCATTTTACTTCATTTTTCAACATTATTCACAAATGATTATGACTCTTTTCTTCCTGATGCAGTCTTTTCTGATCAGCTCCACACGATTGTTAATACAAACACATTGGATTTTGAAATGGATCTTTCAATATTTGGTTTCTACCTGTTCTTTCCCTTTATTGATAATTACAGACTCCCTGCATCAGGCACCATGTCTTGAAAGGTTCTTAGTAATCCCTATCACAAAATGATGGGTGGGCTTGTGACCAAATTCCCAAAACCCAATGTCAGTGTCGCAATCCAATGTACACATCAGGATAGATGTGGAGAGGGCTGATGGCCACTCTGAGTTTATTATAACCAGCATTTCAATATATACATAGCTTACATCTGTTAAACATACACAGGTGTTCTGGACAATGTAATTAGTGAATGCCAAGAATTCTTAGTGATTTCTCAAGGAGCACTCCTGTGGCCTCTGTTTTGATATTATCATGTTATTGCTGTGCTGGTATATTTTATCTCAGAGCATGCAAGTCCTCCTAGGCAACTGCCCCTCCTGCTCCCGATGTCTTGTCTCCATCTGTGCCCCTGGGCGACCAGTGCCTGGCTTAGGTTGCCTCCCCCTGGAGGTCTTACTTGTCATTGGCTAACCGGCCTTCTCACCTCAGGGTCATAGTTTCTTGGCAAGCCTTTTCCAGTGATTATTAACCCTTCCTGTTTCAGGGGCGGCTACACCCAATGCTTCCAGTTTTTTTCCATTGTTTACCTCATCCTGCTGCCACCTTAAAACAAGAGATATTTAAAAATAAATATTACCCTATGCAAACCATTACAGAGCACTATTAAAATTTGAATTAGCATGGTAGACTCAGGTGGTTCTCTTCTTCTGAAGCTCTTTGGCCTGTAGCTCGTAAATTAGGTGAAATAAATCTGTTACCAACCTCAACCTCAACCTCAACATAATAGCCCAGAAATCTCTGTAAGAATTTACCAACCCACAGGGGTTGGCTCTGTGGGAAGTCACTATCAATGCTGGATCTTCAGGAAGTGAGCAGCCTTTGAGAGGCCTTGGTGAAGAATGCTAAGAGAGCCACTACAAGACAGCCAGTGGCCATGGAAGCCAAGTTACCATTTCAGACTCTCTGTTTTGGAAAATATACATATGTGGTTTAAAAGCAGAGAGTCAACAGTACTCAGGTTGAGTATACAGTTTTATTCAAAATGAGACCAGCCGTGCTTCCATGAAAACACAAACACTGGTGGTAATAGAGTATAGAATGTACATCCCTCAGCAGCTGTGTGATTTTTGGAAAATTACACATTTTCTTTGAGCCTCAATTTCCCTATCAGTAAAATGAAAATTACAATAGTATTTACTTTGAGAGATGATTTATTTCAAACATGTAAATGTTCAGTTCAATGCTTAAATCATAATTAACTATTAATAAATGCTCACTCATTATTATTTCAGTTTGGAAAGAATTGCGTACCAACTCCTTTAGACACGTAGGGAAATATTATACCTTGCTTTCCCACATTGCTGTTTATCCCTAAAATAATTCAGGCGAAGTATGACATAGCTATGTCTCTTCTATGTACTCTTAAAAAGTCATGCTACTAAAAGGTCAAATACGAAAAATTAACAGGATTTACAGTCTTATGCAAATAAAAACAAGTGGATAAATGCATCTTTTAAGACAGAGTAAACACACACACACACAAGACACAAAAACAAAAATATGTAATCTTATTCTTCCTTAGGTAAGAGGTTCTTGTTACTCTTAGATTTATTTTATTTAAACAATTTATATTAGGGACCAGCCTGGTGGAATAGTGGTTAAGTTTTCATGCTCTGCTTTGGCAGCCCAGGGTATACCAGTTTGAATCCTGGGCGTGGACTTACATACCACCCATTAGCCATGCTGTGGCAGTGTCCCACAAACAAAATAGAGGAAGATTGGCACAGATGTTAGCTCAGGACCAATCTTCCTCACCAAACAAATAAATGAAAATTTATATTACATTCCTCTTTATAGGAATAGCACTAAGTAAAACAAAAGAGTGTATAGATGCCAAACATTGTTGATTCTGTAATAGCTGGGGCTTGGTTTTTCTTTAAAAACAAAACAAAGTCAAATAATAAAACTGATTAACCAAGGATACATTAAAAAAATTGTGGAATCAATTTTCAATAGAGTACAAGCCCTAAATAACTTGAGCTGGAAATACTACAAAACTTCTCTGATTTACTTAGTTACATATATTGATCATGGTTATCTTTGCATGTGTAATTTAGAACAAATTGTATTCCAAGCAATGCCATTTGTCACAGAAGATCACTTTCTTAGGCCTTCCTTTCACATTTTATTGGTTAAATGAGCTCCTTATTACTGGGAATTTTCTCTGAGACATCTTCCCATCGATGAGCAGTATCTTTCATCATTTAGATAGAAATCCACTGAGATATTGAGATTATTATCTGTCTTCCACATATGAGCTCAGTGGCCTTGAATAATGGGCATTCAGCAAAACAACCTGGAATTATGCCAACAAAACAAACATTTCACATAATTTCATTAACAGATATGTCTATTTAAAGAGTATTTTTCTAATATATTCACTGTTGATAATATGAATGTGTGTGAGTGTGTTATATATTTTTTTTTCTGAAGAAATATCCTATCTTTAGGAAAAAAATGAAAAAGGATATCATTAAATGGTTCTAAAAATATGTTTCTATTTTAAAGTAAGGACCATGGCAAAGGAGTCATCATCTCTTTTAAAGTTTTCACTGCATACATCCTGTTGTGATAATTCCTTTATGGTTTTTCTTTCCTACTGATCATTGGTACAGTGAAGAAAGAGGTTGTGTTCTCTTCACTGTTTTGTGCCTGGTGAAGCCTATTTATTGTGCCTAAGTTATGTGCCTATTTATTTTTACTTTGGTACAATCAAAATCAATTCTGGGAGTTAAAAAATAATGCCATTAAAGCAGATTTACAATAGGGAGATTTTTTAAATAAAAAATGGGGGCAAATAATACCAGAAAATATGAATTAAAAAGCATTCACAACAGTGTTCCTCTAAGACAGAAAATGAGTCAATGTGTAGAAAAGAAATATTTTCCAGAGTTAAAAGATGCTTTTGTTATGTTGATTGTTGTATAATAATTTTTTTAAACATATTGGTAAGTGTCCTTCGTGTTTACTTTTCAAAAAATAAAAAAAAGTTCAACTTTTAGTTGTTTATCTTATCTTTTAATAAGTTATAAAAGTAAAAGATGGATAAATTATTTCCTGACCATAATTGAAGGGGATGGATGGAAAGTCATTAGCATTCTCCAGCTTTCTGCTGAACAGACTGATATGGAAGAAATGTATAATTTGGACAAATCACTAGTTAACGTATCCTTTTAGAATTAGACTCTTCTCAATTATCAAGTTTTTTCAAGCTGATCTGTCGTGGCTATTTTCAGCATGGCAATGATCATTTTGAAATGAAGACATATACTAAATCATATCACTCCTCTGGTAAAATCCCTCCCTCATGTTGCCAATCCACTCAGGTCCTTCCCTGGCACACAGGTACTGCATGATGGTTCTCAGGACCACGCCTCCGACCTCATATCTTCACTCACTGAGCCTCAACCACGGGTCTCCTTGCACAGCCTTGAATATGCCAATCACGCCTCCAACTCACAGCTGTTACATTTATATTTCCTATGGTTTTAATTTTTCTCTAAAATATTTGAATTCCATTACCTCCTTCAGATCTCCGCTCAAATATTTCCTTCTCTAAAATAGTACTACAATTTCCACCCCAACTGTTCCCCATGCCATTAAGCAGCTTTATTCTTCTTCATAGCACTTATTACCATTAACATAAAATACACTGAACTATTTATGTTCTGTTTGCTCCCAGTTAAATGTTACCTCCATGAGAGCATGGATTTATTTCTCAGCTGTATTTGCAGCACCTAGGAAATTTCCTGGTGCGTATAGGTGCATAATAAATATTTGCTGAATGAATTGAATAAATGAATAAGAAGATAGTAATGAAAGACTTTCCAAAATATAAGTATTCGAAGTTAACACTTGAAAGACAAAGCAAGTCTCTGGATAACAGGCAGATAGAAGATGATGATATTGATGTGTTTTATTTATTTAATATTTTAATCAAGGTAGAGAGTAAATAATTGTGCTGGGTAGCAAATACTCCTGGGAATCTGATAGTAGAGATTCGAATTACTTCACCATGAGATGATAATTATGCATTAATTCTTTATTCAGGTACCACATGAAATTCTTTATATACAGTGGATAATTTCATAGTCTTGATTCACTTTCTTGCTAAATTAAACTTCTCAAAAAACTAGATGATATGATTTATATTATATGGACTCATTGATCTCAAGTTTAACTTCTTTTCCTTCTTATGTAAATGAGTCACTCAGTGTAAAAGGGGGATGTTCAAATCATCACTAAGGACTAGAGAAGTGATTTCTGCCAAATACACGAAGCTTGAAGGAATTTGATTAGAAAATATTTTGTTTGAAAACACCAGAGTGACGATGTTGACCAGTAGTCATAAGTCTCATAATTGGAAAACAAAAAGGAAAAAAGGATAAATGAAAAGAGGTTATTTTTATAACTTTCTGTCTGTCTCTCTTTCCCTGTCTCTCTCTGTTCCTGTCTCTGTCTTTGTCTCTCTTTCATGCACGCTCACACACAAATAGATTCATTCTTAATATATGTTGGGTTTAGGTGATGCCTCCTGAAAACCAATAGATTCTGTTGGAACCTCTGGGGAAGAAGAAAACCACAACACTATCTAGTAGGTAGTCAGGGAATGAAAGATGACCCAGTGAGAAGAAGCGAACTGTAGTGAGATTGGGAACTCCTCTCCTAAGGCTGGTTTGAAAAGAGGGTCTGTTTACTACTGGATTCCCCTCTGAAGGCAGCCAAAATTAGCTTGTGCCTGAATAAAAGTGAAATTCCCTGCCCATCATATGCTTACAACTTTATATGTTCTCTACGTAAATAATGGAATCTCTAGGATGTTGAAAATCACAGTGAATGTAACCTCTTTCCGACCGCTTTTTCTCTGATCCTGAATAAAGTGTGGAACATTTCCACAGTCGTTGAAAGAGCCCCGCTCAGCTTATATGACGGAACACAGAGCATTTCCTTCTATAAGTTTAAGCACACAGTGAAAACAGAAATACAGACATGAAAAAAATCTTCCAGTTTAAATATTATAAATAATTAAGAATGACCTACTCCACAGTTAACATGGGCCAGGTATTAAGTACTTTAGTGCTATTGTGTAATTTATTTATTTTAATAAAATATTGATTAAATTAATATTTAAAATGCCAAAGTTAGTTGATTCAAATTTCTCTCTTCCTTTTTTAGACACAAATATAGATATGAACACATAAGAACAGATGTAGATATGTAGTAACACAAGTTTTTATTTAATAGTTGTTAAATTAAAAATAAAGAAAATGCTTCACTGCTCTGTCCGGGTTGTTGAAACCAGCTCATTGACATGATCCCATTACCACATTCTCAGAAGATCAACCTGTAACAAATGATCTTCTTGCATCTTCTAAAAGGTTGTTACTGAGAAGAATGTCCTCAAGTGCCATCAGTTGGTTGGGCCAGTAGTCACTGGAGTCCCTGCTGGCTTTTCTGCAGGTTTCTCTTGTTTAGTTGCACCAGTTGGTGCAGGTTCAGAAGATGCCATCCTTGATGCTGGAGCGATGGGTACAGGTGCAGAAGTCGGAGCCAGAGCAGGGACAGAGGTGGGGGCTTGAGCCACAGCTACTGCTGTGGAGGAACCAACTGCAGGAGTGGTGGCAGGATTTGATCACTGGGTTGTGGTTGGGGCTGGTGTTGTCACTGCTTTGGGATTTGTCACCATAACCATTGCCAATTTTTTCTCATTATGAGTATAATCTTTGAGGGCAGTATCATCCTTAAGAGTTTTGCCTAAAAAATTAATTTTTGTCCCAATACCTAAAATACGTCATTCACATTCAATGCTTTTACTGTAAACCCAACTCTGAAAGGATTAGTGGCCTGTGCTAAGCTGTGTTCTGTCACTGTGGTAGATCCAAGGCAATGGAATATTATTCTGATCTAAAAAGGAATGAGTTGTCAAATTCTGAAAGGACATGGAAGAACCTGATGAAAACTATGGACCATGTCTCCAGAAAGGTGCACTTGTGTAATTTACACACCCACCGGAATCCATCAAGAGGTCCTCAGTTACGAATCCTAATGGAAAATTTACAGCAATGCTCTTCAACCCTTTTTCACATCATGGCATGCATAGAAATGGTGATAATTTTACAGTACTGTGCAATAAATTAAAGGGGATTTGGAGGCAAGTAAATGGGGCTTGTTGAAAACATTCATTGTCTTTATATCATTTTATATCACTATAATGAGATAAATAAAATAAACATATTAAAATGATATGAAATATTGTTTTAATAAGCTTCAAAATAAAGTATTCTCAAAAATTAAGAAAAGACACGGAAGAAACTTAAATGCGTATTCTTAAATGAGACAAGCCCATTTGAAAAGACTACATACTGTGTGATTCCAACAATGAGACATTCTGGAAAAGACAAAACCATAGACAGTTTTCTTGAGGCTGTCAGCTGGGGGCAGCCTTGAGATTCTAGAGCCTTCCCTCTGGTCCCTGCATACAGTCCCTGCATCTCAGAGACAGGAAAGGCACGAGGAAGCCTTCTCATTCTTGGAATCGCTCAACTGCTGCATCTCTCTCCTGCTTCCAGGCTGAGAAAGTTCTCTACTTTAACGGCTCATGTGAGTAGAAGGGGCCCTCCCAGAGAATCTGGGATAATTTTCCTGTCTTATAGTCCATAACCTTCATAACATCTGCAGGTCTCTTTTGCCATGTATACAACATGTACACAGGTCCCAAGGATTAGGACCTGGCCATCTTTAGGGTAGTACAGGGAGCATTATTCGGTTCCCCACATGCAACGTGTGTTAAATCAGCAATGAGGCACAGTGGTTGCACAGCCAAGCAAAAGCCCATGCACCCTGGGAGGTTCTCAGTTGACTGGAATATGATCTATCAATGGAAAAATCAGTTACATTCATTCTCACAATAATGAAAACTGAATTATAGCAAAACTTTAACAGAAATAAGCAATATTAGGTAAACTTTATAGAGATATTATTTTTATTTTGTTGTCCTATCAGAAAGCTTTGGTTCATAGAAACTACTAAAACACCCATTGGCACTTTTTGTTTTTCCCCAAGTTACATCTCAGTTGTCAGTAGACCACTATTATCTAGTCATTACCTTGGAAAGACATTTTTTATATACTAAGTGGGTTGATTTTCTCAATCTGCTTTTGAGAACAGTGCCCCTGATGGTGCACAGAGTGAGGGAAAAAGACGACGATGGAAATAAGTTACTTGGAGGAAGACTTATGTACGAAAGGACTATTTACAAAGAAATGAGTGTAGGAGATCTGCAATGCATAGGGCATGGTGCCGTAGACAGAATAATGGTCCCAAAGATGCCCATCTTCTACTCCCCAGAACCTGTGAGTATGTTACCTTTCATGACAAGGGGGACTTTGCAGGTGTGATTAAGGTAAGGACCTTGGGATGGGGACCTTTTCCTGGGTTATGCATGTTGCCCCAATGTAATCACAAAGGACCTCACAAGTGAAAGAGGGAGGTGGCAGGATCATAGAGGGAGATGCTGTAACAGATAGTAGCAGGGATCAGAAAGGAGCAAAGGCGCTGGGTGGCTGGACTTGAAGATGCAGGAAGAGGCCTCAAGCCAAGGGATGTAGGTGGCAACCAGAAGCTTGAAAGTCAAAAGGAGACTCTGGAAGAAACCAGAACTGCTGACACCTTGAAATTAGCCCATTGAGACTGATTTTGGACTTTTTCCTCCAGATTTGTAAGATACGAAATTTGTGTTGTTTCAAGCTACCAAGTTTGTGGAAATTTCTTACAGCAGGAATAAAAACCAATAGGCAGGAATATGGGGTGCTTACTGTCAGGTTGTCACCACCTCTAGGCCTCAAGGAAGAAGGGGAAGAGGTAAGAGAACCTCAAGGAAGCGAGTCATGCAGGGTCAGCCCTTGAGAGGAGCTGGGCCTCCATCCACACACAGAGCCAACACAAGGCCACCTTTTCAGGAAGGAGCCAAGAGGTCCAATGCTTGGGCTCATGCTCCTACCTCCCTCCAGTCTCCTACAGGGCTTTCCCATTGGTGAATCCAAAGGGAGCTGGAGGGACTTGGATCTGTTTGTAGCCAACAGCCTGCAGGTCAGCAGCAGACAGCAGGTGAAGAAAGACAGAAAACGCATATGAAATGACTAACTGATGACATCTTAGATTAGGGGGTCATGAACTGTGAGAAGGAAGGGACCCAAGTGCTGAATCAGAGGATGACACAGGTCCCTTCAATACAGGTCTAGAGTTGATACCACATGGAAGCAGTTCCCATCATTACTGTGCCTCTGAATCATGAGAGGAACTTGGAAAACATACAGATGTCCCAGCCCCACCCCCACCCAAGAGCAACTGAATCAGAGCCTGGAGGGAGGGGACCAAGAAAGCGGAAGTTACACTGCCCTGTCTTTCTCCTCGTCTGGGTTTCTAGGAGCCCTTTTCCAGCGCATAGCAACTTCACGTCTTTACCCTATGCCTTGAGACTCAGTGTCTTACTTCACCACTAAATGGGGTTGAATCTAAGTGAAACATGAATCTTTTGTCTACAATTCACTGAAACATTGCATCATGTGAACTTTGCATTAGAATGGACTCTTTGTAAGGAGATTTTCAAAAACAGCTCCTCTGGTTCCGCAGTAAATTGGAAAGGTCTTGACTTTAATCCAAGCTTATTTGATGTTATGTTATCCTACATATCATTCCATTTTTATTGGGACATTCTCAAAATGAAGCTGGCTTATAGTTGGCCTGCAAGAAAGAACATATAATCATCCTAACAAATAATGTTCTGTTCTCGCTCTGGCTAAATTGGCAAATTGGTGGTATTTCTTCAACTCTCCAAGGGTGCCTTTAGATTTAGATTGAAATAATGTTATCTATTTTTCTTGTGAGCATATACATTTTTTAAAAATGGTGCAGTTCTATTTGGAAAAGTTTGAACTGAAGCAATCCATAAATTTTGTTACTAACTAATTCATTGTCATAACTGGAACCATTTTACAAGGGAAAAGGGGAGCTATCCATAGTATGCCAGGCACACACCAAGCACCAGCAGAGCTGTCCAGGCTGCAGCAGGATATGTGCTCACCCTTGTGGTCCATGACCCAGAGCCAGGAGACAGGGGGCTGAGGGCAGAGGTTGGCCAAAACTTCATCACATTCACATCCAAGCCAGGCTTCGTTCTGGCCATGCCCAGGTCATGGGTTAAAGAGTCTGCTGTGTCTACTGAGAGGAGGTCGACTAGAGGAAGATGGTGTGGTGGGCCCAGTAGGCAGGACAGTCAGCAGAGTGACAGTGACCCAGGGAAGAGAGAGAGTGTTGGTTTGCACCGGAGGGTGTTGGTAGAGATGGAGGTGGGTGAACAGAGCGAGTTTGAAGGAATCATCAATGGACTGCCCGATGCATTGGATGCAGAGGGTGAGGAACAAGGACAGTTCAGGAGGGGTTTCCAGGTCTGGGCTGCAAGCGAGGGGACATGGGGCTGTGGACTGACTAGAGCATTCTGAAGCTAAAGCAAGTCCTCCATGGCTGGCTTGCCCAAGAGCGGCCCCAAGTCTGTGGCTCCTCATGCTCCTCTGAAACAGGTCGTGTAGTTGGGACAGGATCCATCCATGTAGTTAGGAGTGTTTGAGAGGATAATTGTGAGCAGGTCCCCTGCACAAGTTCTACGGCAGTTCTGCTGGGCTGTTTGTACCTTCATGTCTGTGCCCGGGTGAACCTTGGCCAGAACATCCCTGCCACCTTTATGTTGCCCATATTTTTCCACATAAACATCGAATGATCTATTCCCAGCATGGACATCACGTGGGAGCAGTGCAGGGAATGAGGCCCACCCGAGACCTGAGGAATTAGAATCTCCCCTGTCACCAGATCTCCAAGTGATTCCTGTGCCCCGGAAAGTGTGTAAAGCACCGTGGATAACTCCTCCTTCTCCCTCAGCATTCAGCTCAGGACCACCTCCTCCACAGAGCCCACCCTGACCTCCCACCCACTGCCCAGCCTGCTGCAGGGACAGTTAGAGAGCCGGGCACAGCGCCTGCAGTGGGTGCACACGCCACCTCCACGAGCACTTCTAGTCAGTGAGTCTTCCTTTTCCACTGGCTCTGCGCTCTGCTGGGGTCCACTGAGTGTTCATCTTGGCATCTCCACGAGCAGCATCGTATCAGCTCCACTCAGGGAGCAGATGCATCACCCTTGGGAATCCTCACCCTGCCCTCGAGCCCCTCCCGGAGCTGCCCTGGGAGCCCCTGTTGTGGGAGCGCCTGAGAGGTGAGACCCTCTGATCCCCAGGGCCTTCAGGGATGGTCGAAACCTCATGGACGTCCAAATGGACACACCTACTCCCCTGCTCTATTCCTTTGAAAAACAGGCTTCTCACTGGTTGTGCTACATCCACACACAGCTGATTGTATTTTTCGGGTTTCCCTGCAGAGATTTTACCGAAGTTTACTTAAAGTACCGCAGAGAATACACAAGTCATAAGAAAAGTTCCAAAAGTTACTCTTCATTCCTCTTCTTGGACCCCCAACATCCCAAACACAGCCCCAATCTGTCCTGCTCCTCCATCTCGGTGACAACCACCCCACTGCCAGCCCCAGGGCTCCCTGCAGACCCGTGAGACCCCTCACCAAAATGCTGCCCCTCTCCCTGCATTCCACTGTCTTGAAAGCCACAGAGATCTATGTAAACAGCACATCACTCTATGTCCCTCTCCCTTCCAGGTCTACACCCTCCCCTGGTGTCACTACCTAGCACTAGAAAGATGCCTCTGCAGTGCGCCCTGCTCCCTGCCCCCCTTCCACTCCCCCTCATCTTAGTCCCATGTCCGCTGCCCCAGAAGCCACCTCTCAGGCCTCTATACTTCCTGTTCCATCTGCCTGGAACATTCGGCCCCTGATCTCCCAGGCTATCTTCTCTTACGTTTTATCTCAGCACAAATGTCACCTACTGGGTGTTACCCTGTCAAGCCCCCTGCCATCCCCCTATAGTAATTGTCTGTGGAGCATGTTATTTCCATCCTGCATCTCTTTTACTTTGTTATGTGACCTTGCCCCTCGCTAGAATGTAAGCTCTGGGTCCCCAGGCCTCATTAGACTGTTTTGTCCATCGCTGCATCCTAAACACCTGGAACAGTGCAGAAGAGGTGGCAGAAGCTCCATCGGTAACAAAGAATGGCCAGGAAGGAAGGCAATAACACCCTCGAGCTTCGGATTCAACAGAGTCCAGTGTGCTGGTCACCCTCCAGATTCCTTCGGGGCCCCTCTCTGGCCGGCTCTGTGCCCGGGCTGACTCCTCCGCCTGCACTGCCCGGGCCTCTGGGGGGCTCCCAGGCTCCAGCAGGAGGTGGGAGGCCAGGAGGACAGAGGGTGGGGGCGGTCTTCCCTGTTCCGCTGACAGCCCCACATGGGCCCAGAGGACACCACTTCCCCTCCTCCCTCCAGCACAGGGCTGGGAAGAGCTGCCCTCTCACTGGCCCCTGGGTGCCCCGCATCCCTGGCCCTTCCCTCCTCCCTGTCTCAGCTCCGGAAACGGCTCCATCTCAGTCTCTTCATCTGCACCATTGGGATGAAGTGTTTGTAGCGGGAATTTTGTCGGGTACATCAGGCACCTCTCCTTTTCTGTGTACAGGACTTAGGATTCTTTTGTGTACATTGCAGTGGGTTGCATGACCTTTTTCTTTTGTTTATTTGAAAAAATTTTGAAACTGGAATATTGTAATTTTACATTTTCCTTAGGTACTAAAATAACAAAGTATTCTATATCTGTGCTGTGTTTTGTGTGTCTGTGTCTGCACGTATGTGATTGCCACCAAGGGAGAACCTTCATTTTGACTGCATGAAATGGAGATATGTTGCAGCAACAAACACTATCTTAAACAATACCACATAGGTTAAGAAAATTACAAAATCCAAAACAAGTGAACGTTATCTAAAATTATCCTCTAAATTAATCTATGAATTTAGGAGTAAACAAAAACATTATGAAATATGAGTGAAGGTATGTGGAGGTCTTTGTCCTCTTATTTTTCCATTGGTCTTTAATACAAATGTAATCTATTCAGGCAAATATTCAGTTACTTAGGAGATTTCTACTAAGAGCTCAGAGCACACAGAAATGGTATTTACTGTATTCTGCATCTCCATGACCAACTTCAGTGATGGCTTAAGTCATAGTGACCTTTCATTGAAACCTAAATTCAATCCCTCTACTGTCTCATTCTAGAGGGTCCAAGGACAGGGAAAGCAACTCTTGATAAGAAATGTATTAAATGAAACCTTATTTGAAAAAATATCTTACACATTAGAATGCTTTATCTACTTGAATAAGAATAATCAATTAAGTAATAATAGCTAAACTAAAAAGAGAAAAATCAAAATTCCTTTGAAAAGAGAACACCCGTGCAGATGTCCTGCTGTGGCTGGGGCGCTGAGGACCCAGCTGCTGTGGATGCTGAGTCAAATCTGCAGGTGACCCCAGGCCCCTGAGGCCTCATGGCAGGGCCATCTTCCTTCCTGGGGGTCCTACCGGCCCAGGGGATCCCCCACACTTCTGGGCCTCTGGGGACCATGGGAGGAGCAGCTGCAGGAAAATTGCCCCTTGGCCAAGGCTGGAACGAGGCCTCCAACATGGCCAGCCTCTGCCTGTTGTGCTCATTTTCTCTTCTTAGCTCCTCGAGCTTTCTCTCCGCCAACACGGCTGCCCTCCAGCTTTCTTCGGCTCTTTGCATCTGGAAGAGGTTCTCCTTGTGATAGTAGGAAGTGTACGTCTCCATTTCTTGGGCCAGGTCTTCAGCCATCTTCTTGTAGAGGTTGCGAAGCTGGTACGTGGAGTTCATGGCCCAACACACGTTGAGGAGTTTCTTGTCCAACTCGGAGCAGACCTTTTCCTCCTCAAAGAATTTTCTGTAAAGTTGCCGGACACGTTCATCATGGAGCTCATGCAGAATTTGAAGTTTGAGCTTCAGCTTCTGAAGCTCACTTTCAAGCTCGGCGTTTTCGTGCTGCAAAGATGCTTTCTCGGTTTGGAGGGAGAGGATTTGTCATGGAAGCTCTTCCTTCATTTGCTTTTCTTGCCACAACCGTCTGGCTCCTTCTTGATGTTCCTCTTCGGGACTTTGAAGGGGCGCGCTGAGGTCAGCATCATCAATGCCCCCCTTCAGATCACCTTCTGACTGAGAGTCGGCGGGCTCGCCCTTTTCTGCTTCCCTCTTTCTCTGGACTTCCAAGTTCCCGTCATCCACTTGGTGGTCAAGGAGGTCAGGCAAAGGGATGGTGTGCAGCAGGTCTGCGACCACTGATAGGACTTGGCCGACTTGATCTTCCAGGATCGACTGCATTCGTGTGTTCAACTGCTCCAGCCTTCCTTTCTTCTCCTCCTTTTCCAGTGCCGTCTTCTCCCATCTCGGCACGTCTTGGCGGAGCACTAATGGACTTGCTGGAAAAGGAGTGTTTTCGTTCAAATCATTCGTTGTGTTCTTCTGAAGCTGTTCTCCGTCCTTCTGGGATGCTTTTGAGATGGGGTTTGCATCAGTTGCTTTGGAGACTTTAAGAGGCAGGCTCTTCAATGCCTTTTCCGGAAGGTCGACAGTGTCCTGAAGTGCTGATGTGCTCAGCATTGTATTCATCGCTGCCAAGCACAAGGTTCATAACGGGAGAGGACTGGCCTCCACCCGAGGGCACTGAAGGGCTTCCACGGCTCGGTTCTCAGGTCCGGTATTCTCCCCACATTCTCCACTGACTTCAGCATGGCCAGAAGACCTCTCGCCTGGAGACTTCCCTCTTCTCACAGTGTGCCCTGTCTTGACTATCAAAGGCGCCACCACAGTACGTACCAGGATCTCCCAGGGGAACGCAGGGAGACCTGGCCCCTGGCTCAAGCTTTCCGAAATCACCAGCAGAGCACCCCACAGGTGTCCTAGGATCAGCTGGAAAGCGGACGCGATGGCAGGCAGCAGGCCCTCCATGGCTGGGGAGAGCTCCGCAGCTGTGCCTCTGAGTGCCAGTGTCCTGTGGGCCGCAAGTGACCGCTCGGAACCCTGAGGAGTGTTCCATCTCGAAAGTAAACAGGTGGCCAGAACCAGGGTGCGTCAGTTGGTTGGGGGAGGGGCGGCCAGGCAGGATGTAGGAAACAGACCCCTAAGTGAGTTCTGAAAAGTGGAAGGGGCTCTCACTTCTCCAGACACTGGGGCAGCTGGACAGGGCTGACGGCAGCCTGGCTCTGCTGGTCGAGGCCCACCTGGCCCTAGAGCACACCCAGGGTGGCACAGAAGGGCCAGGCCGTGTCCCTTTCTTGCACAAGAGCAAGTGGTGGGGCCGTCCCTGCGTGAGGCCCACCCTCCCATTTGCAAGTTTTCCTTCTGTGCAGGGACGCCTAGGACTGCCCACACAGCTCCCCAGATCTTCCTACTCTGAGGCACCCTCTGTCCTTGTGTTTGGTCACTGGGGACAAGCAAGGGCAGGGACTGAAGGCACAAACAGCCTGGCAGAGCTGATGTGTAACTTGTGCAGCAGACCTGCTCCCAATTCTCTTCTCAAACGTCCCTATCTACCTTGGACGGATCCTGTCCCAAGGACATGTCCTATTTAAGAGGAGCATGATGAACCAGAGACTTGGGATCTTCCTTGGGGAAGCCAGCTGTGGGGGGTCCGGTCTCCTTCCAGAAACCGCTTGTTAGCCAATAGCCCCGCATCCCCTTTCTTGCTCAGCCCAGACACCTGAAACCCCTCCTGATCTGTCCTTGTTCCTCAACCTCTGAACCTTGGCCAGAAACGTCCCTGCCCCCTTTATCTTTCCCACACTCTTTCCTCCTCATCATCTAAAGGTCCTTGTTTTTCCACTTCTTCTCTCAGCATGGACATCACCTAGGAGCAGTGCAGGGTCTCAGGGCCACCCAAGACCTGATAAATTAGGATCTGCACTGTAGCGACGTCTCCAAGTGGTTCATATGCCTCTGAAAGTGTGTAAAGCACCGTGGATAAGTCCTCCTTCTCCTTCAGCATTCAGCTCAGGACCACCTCCTCCAGACAGCCCTCCCTGACCTCCCACCCACTGCCCAGCCTGCTGCAGGGACAGTTAGAGAGCCGGGCCCAGCGCCAGCAATGAGTGCACACGCCCCCTCCACGAGCACTTCTAGTCTGTAAGTCTTTCTCTTTGCCTGGCCGTGTGCTCTGCTGGGGTCCACTGAGTGTTCATCTTGGCATCACCACATGGATCATCGTATCGGCTCCACTCGGAGCGGATGCATCACCCTTCGGGACACTCACCCTGCCCTCGAGCCCCTCCCGGAGCTGCCCTTGGGGCCCCTGTTGGGGGAGCATCTGAGGGGTGAGACCACCTGATCCCAAGGGCCTTCAGAGACTGTCGAAATCACATGGACGTCCAAATGGACACGCCTACTCCACGCTCTATTCCTTAGAAAAGTGGACTTCTCGCTGGGTGTAATGTCTACAGCCTGCTGACTTTTTACAGGTTCCCCTGCAGAGATTGTACTGAGGTTTACTCAAAGTAGTGTAGACAGTACACAACGTTATCAGAAAAGTTCGAAGAGTCCTTCTGCATCCCTCTTCTCTGAGCCCCCAGCAGCCATACACAGCCCCAATCCGTCCTGCTCCTCCATATCTGTGAGAACACCCCAGTACCAGCTCCAGTGCTCCCCGAAGACCCCTGTGAGACCCCTCACCGGAATCTGCCTCCCCCTTCCCCTCTCCCCCCACCCCACCTTCCGCTCTCTCCGCAGCCATAGAGAGCTTTGTAGACAGCACCTCACACTATGGCCCCAGCCACCCTGTCTCCCCTCCAGGTCTACACCCTCTCCTGGTGTCACTACCCTGCACTACAGAGACGTCTGTGCAGTGGGCCCTGAAACCCACGTGTCCCTGTTCACTGCAAGTGTTCCTGGGAGGGGGGACTCACTTTCGGTGACAACTTGACCTGGGATCCTTACTTCGTCTGTCCCTGCCACCCTCAGCACAAGCTTCCCCAGATAACCCTAAGAAGGGTCTGCAGTCCCTGAAAACATCTTCAGAAGCGGGCCTCTGGGGAGGACGCGGGTCCTCTCGGGCTCCATTGCCATCTTACATTTCATGAAACCACATCTCACTCTCCTTGTATCTCTCTGACTGGCCCAGGCTCAGAGCCTCCTAGTCCATCCTGAGGATTCTGCTATGAGTGGCTGTTTTTACGCCTAGAGGGAAATGAGAGAATAGTCATCTGAGTCCAGTTTGAGGGTCTTGAAGGGTACCAGGGCTCAAGAGACCCATGGGACACAGAGTGGGCTCGCGGACAGTAGCTCTTCCCACGCGAAGCAGGTCCCTCAGGGCAGAAGGAGTCAGCTCTGCAACTGCAAGTGGTTGGTCACTTCAAAGGGATCAAAAATGAGTTGAAGTTATGGTAATATTCTCCCAAAGACCAAGCCAGTCCTAAAGAGTGTGAAATAGATTTAAACTGTTGCCCCATAAAGAGGCCCAGGTCAAATGGTAAGATGTAAGGTAACATGTATAGAGCAGATTCCAGAAAAAATTCTGGAAGGGTAGTCCCTCCCAATTACCCTGTATTGAGAAGATGGGAAAAGGGACATTTGTATTTGTTGAGGGGCTTTGGGGTGGCAGTTTGGGGGAATATCAGAGAGCTGTATTCCTTTCCCATTGCTGCTATAGGAAATTATAGTCATGCATCACTTATACCACTGTTGTATATAGGGTCCAAAAATTGATAAAAAATTGTTATGTACTGTGAAACTAGCCATAACAGCAGAACTGGCGCCACATTATAATAGTAAGATGTTAAGGGAAACCAAGAAAAAATGAGAAACTAGGAGGATGGAGGCAATATATTAATAATGAAGAAAAAAATGGCAGACAGAAGATTTGGATTAGTCAACTTCTGTTTAGTATTTTTAATAAAAGTAAAATTTCTATTAACTGAAGAATGCTTCAACACTTCAATATAAAAGGGTGCACAGAGTTCCAATCAGCTTTAATCAAAATAAACAAAAAATGGCTATGATATATGAGTGAACCTTAGAAGTCAAAGAAAAGTTGGACCATGATATAAAAGTGAAAATCCAGGTTATCACACTTGTATTTTGTAGCATAAAATCTAAAAGAATATAAAGTGGCATACCCATATTCGAGAACATAAAGGATTGTGATCACATAATTTTATGTCTAGCCTTTTACAGTAAAATCTCTTTCTTGTGCTTAACCCAAGGAAAAACATTTTCTGAATCTACAGTTTTAAATGTGTTGCCTTTATAACCTTCCTTAAATATACTTTATCAAAAGAAGTGGACAAGGAACACAAAGAATTAAGATACATCTCAAGAATTAGTGTAAAATCTATGCAAATTTGAAACTAATAATACAACAAAAGGATAAGGTAGAGGAAGAAGAAAATAAAGGCTGATAAAATTTTTTGTTGTACATTATCTAGAGCTAATATCGTCTCTTCTTTCCTTCTTTTGTTTTCTATAGACACGCATGTGGCTATAGGTACACATACAAATGCAAGTTTATTTAGACACATAGCCACAGATATTTAGCTTACAGGTAACTGAAAGCAACATAGAAAAGTGTGCCTATCATCCAAGTCATGAGACAAAATTCAAAACAAAGAAATACATTAATAGCAAAAATATGTATATAATTATGACAAAGAGGAATAAATCAAAAATAACACTATTCAAGGTTATAAAAAAAGGGTAATCATTTAAATTCATGTTTGAGATTATTATTACCTTGCTACAAAACATCAACAAAATGTACCCCAAAGAAAATTAGAGACAAATTTCATTCATGAATGTAAAGAGAAATAACTATAAAATATCTTCAAATTATCCAATATTTTATAATAAAATAAAAATATATGAGGTCCGAGTAAAGTTTATTCTAAGAATATATATTATGAGTGTATTAAGATGCATAATTACGTGATTTTCCAAAGTAATAGTTTAAGGGAAGGAAATGGATGTGAATCCTATCAGCAGATGATAGTGAATTAAGGGGTCTTAACAGGTGCATTGAATCTATCTAAAATCAACAGCATAGATGACTAACTGTTCCTGGCTTTACAAATTCAGATACCTACAAGCAAGGCAGGGAAATAAATATGAAAACTAGTCATTTAAAGACAAAGTTTACAGAGAAAGAGAGTCTATATCATACCTAAGGGATTTTATTTTTATTTTACTTTATTTCGTTTCATTTAACAATCTGCTGGCCAAAAGATGCCTGTGTAGGGGAGGGTTGGTGGGCAGGGTTCCTGTTTATTTATCTCAACCATCCCTTTCTCTGTTCTCTAGAATATCTATAACAGTGTTGGATTTCTTGGATGAATCCCCCAAGACTTGATCTTTACTTCAAAGTGTGTATTTTTTTTTATATTCTGGGAAATTTCCTCAATTTTGTCTTCCAGCTTCCTTTTTGATTTTTTCTTTATTTCTAGCGTTCAAATTTTAACTTTCCAATGACCCATTCCTACACACAAATTTCCTTCTGTTTGTGTTTTTCAACAGCAGTATGTCATTACTCCATGTATGTTTGCTCCACAGGTTTAAACCCTCATTTCTCATCTCAAATTTGCAGATACAATAACCAAATGAAAGCCCTAATGGAATGTAATCTAAGAGGTTTCTTTCTAACTGCTCCCCCTGCAAGCTGCTGTTCCTCTTCCTTCACCGATTCCCAGACATCAGGAGAGGAACTGATTTCCCTTCATTTCCACTTGACAGTCTGTGCCTCTCAGTGATTTCTCCTTCCAACTGTGTCCTATTGACTCTCCCCGTGACCGTTCCATCCCTACCTGGATGCTTTCAACCATGGGGATACATTAGGCATCATTATTCTGTCATTTTCTCTGTAAAGGAAATAAACGTATTGGCATTTCTTTCCAGGAGCCTCAGTTGCAGAGTGTACAGTTAGCTTCTTTTTAGTTGTTGTTTTTGGTTTTGGTGGCATAATATGGGATACTCTTTCTACCTTATTTATATAGGACCGGATTTTTCACACAAATTTGAATGTTCTCAAAATGAGAGAAATTTCTGAAAGATGGATCTCATTTTCCTTTTCCAAAGTCGAAATTGAGGCAAAAATGAAAGAAGTGGAAAGAAAATGTAAGAAAAAGGAGAAGGGGTCCGCTGGCATAGTGGTTAAGTTCGGTGCACTCCGCTTCAGCTGCCTGGGTTTGTGGGTTTGCATCCTGGACGCAGACCTACACTCCTTGTCAGCTATGCTGTGGTGGTGACCCACATATAAAGTAGAGGGAAATAGGCACAGACATTAGCTCAGGGCTAATCTTCCTCAGCAAAAAAAAAAAAAAGAGAGGAGTCTTGAACAACATAGATGGGCTTTTGAGAGCTTGAAGGGACTAGGGCTACACCTAGTGAAGACCAGCTCATAAGGGAGGAATCAGGCACTCAGAACCAGAGGACCAGGAGAAATACAATCCTCCCCTGTCTGATCAAGACTCCCCAGAGAACAGAAGGGAAAACAGGTTTTGTATAGCATGTAAAATGGATTCCCGTCAATTTTATGTGATTCTCAACAGACGTGGTTACTTGAGATAATTGTCGTGTTAATAAATACGACCTCTGTTCTCCCAAGACTCAAACCTAATCACAAACCTAACCTTCTTATATTTGTAATTCTACGCTTCCTCCTCACAGTATATGGTTTTCTCTACAACATCAAATCTCACACACACAAAAAAGAACTGTAAAACTCTCCACTTAATTTAAACAATATAGCTGCATAACACTCATAAAGGAAAGCTATTAAACAATGGGCCCAAATTGCTTTCTTCTCTGCATCTCATCCTTGTCATAACTTTGAGCCCCAGCATGGCCCTTGGAAAGAGAGGTCTTGCAGGCCAGCTGGCTGCATCTCATTGATAATTAGTTATATTATAAGTCAATCTATCTCTAAAATCTCATTTCGGATGAGTCAATCTCAACAGAAAGAGAAAATGCCCCACCTTCCAGGCTCACACTCCTCTGTGGTCGTCATTCGGCACCGGTCTCTGAATCACTGTCAGTAACCATGTCCACGACTTCCAGCTTTTTTTCTCTTATATTTCCACTAAACTGCAGCTTTGCAAAACAAATCCTTGAAACAAATTTGTTAAATATCTGGAACTCAGTTACTATTCTTCAAAATGCAAATTCTAGTATTACCACACCAACGAAGAGAAAATACCTGCGATTTTCCCTATTAACACCAAATAATAGGGGCCGGCCCGGTGGCACAGCGGTTAAGTGTGCACGTTCTGCATCGGAGGGCCCAGGGTTCGCCAGTTCCTTATCCGGGTGTGGACAGGGCACCACTTGGCAAGCCATGCTGTGGTAGGCATCCCACATATAAAGTAGAGGAAGATGGGCACGGATGTTAGCTCCGGGCCAGTCTTTCTCAGCAAATGGAGGAGGATTGGCAGCATATGTTAGTTTAGGGCTGATCTTCCTCCAAATAAATAAATAAATAAAATAATAATAATAATAACATACATTTATTAAATTCGTGTTAGATAGTTGCCATTCTTTTAAGCACTTCATACAAATTATTACATTTAACATTCTTCCTACTATGTGCGTTTGGTATCCTTTTACATACTAAGAATTTGAAGTTGAGAAAGTTTAGTTTTCTAAAAGTCTTGAGGTAATAAGTTGGAAATCTTGTCTTTAGGCTTTCCTCTAATTGTTGCTGTTGATCACTGAGCAAACCTACTTGCTTGTCTTTCCTCAAGAAGGCATGAGCAGTACTTTTCCCAATAGGAAGGTAGAGAGTACTGTGTTACCTGTTTCTTCTCAGAGTATCCCTCTCTCTGGCTCTATACAAGTCTGATTAGTAATGGGTTCTAGTTAAAAGATTACATGGCTCTACCTTGTCTGCAGGATAAAAACAATGTACTTCCTTACCCGGCTCTCAGGATCCAGGAAGCTCTTGCTCTGGGCATCACTGTGGGTTCATCCCTGACCATTCCATCACTTCTCTTCCACCCTGGTCTATTTCTTTCCTGTCTAAGTGTGGTTGTGATGAATACCCTTACTTTAATGCTATTGTTCTATTGGGTCCTTTTCCTGCAAGGAGCTGTAGTTTTGTCTGTGCTGTCATTTTGCGTCGTCCTGTGATTCTTTAGTAATCGAAACTGTGTAACTGCCACCATCAATGCAAACAGGTAAGCATTTTTCCAGTGTATATAGATGATCCAGAAACCGTACACAGAAACTGATGAATCACAGGACACGGCATCTTTATCTTTGGGAAATATTTCTTAAGTTATCTCCATTTTTCTGTAACTTCCTCAAACAGTGTATGAGAGTCCTCATTTCTCTAGATAACATCAGACTTTAAAATATCTGCCAAGCTAATGGATAAAATCATACCTAGTTGTTGCTTAATTTGCACTTCTTTGATTGCTGTTGTGTTTGAGCATCATTTCATATATTTATAGTCCATTTGTTTTGTGCTCTAGGTTTACTGCAATGTTCTTCCAAGTTTCTGCATGTCCTGCTTGCTCTTGTCTATTAGTTCTTAGCACAAATGGCATTGCTTTAGAAAGGCCATCAAAGATCGTCCTCTATGTGACTTCTCCTAATTACTTCTTCACCTCCCTGAAAACTTAACATTAACATTGATCACAACCCATACGGTCTTGCATAATTGTTGTTCACTTACTGTCTATTTTCCAATCTCTGAATCAATGTACTCCATGTGGATATGTATTCTCTCTTTTCATGCTATACTCCTGTATTGAAAAAGACCTCGCACAAAGCATGTGTTAAACAAGTCCTGGTTTAGTTATTTAATTAAATAATCATAAAACAATCACATGCTGATTGTAAAAAATTTCTACCAGAATGCAATTTCCAGAAAAGGAGAGATTTTGTTCTATTCATTGTGGTCTAAAACAGCACCCGGCAGATAGTAGATATTCAATATCTATTTATGGAATTGACTTGTATTTTGGTTGCTCAGAATTTATTTTTGGTTGCTGATGGTTTTTATCCATAAAATATATAGTCATAATTGCTAAAGAAAACATAAATAAAGTCAGTATTACTGTTTCCAATTAAAATAGGGATGTGGTATTGATTACATCACACACACTCTATCTCAGCAAAATATAATTTGAAGGCTAATCTAAAGCACAGTGAAAATTTTCCTTTAAACAAAAAAAAAATTAGAAAAAATGGGTAAAGTCAATGTTAATGTACTAAGTCTGTTTTAGTGGACAATCGAACAGGATTATGAAGCATCATCTCTAGAGCCTTCCTAAGCAGATGAATAACTCTATAATTTTGTGAAGCACATAAAACAGCTCGCAAATGAGTTGACACTTTGCAGGCAGCAATTATTGCCTTAGGTAAGAAGTTTAAATGTTTGCTTTCCTTTTATGAATCATAAAGGGAGAAAGGTCTTCCCATAAGTAAAAGAGATAATGATGTTTACACAAAGATTATAAAGAGCCATATTTTTTTGAAAAGCTGCCTGAAATCCTAGCTAAAGATCAAAACACTCTTCTACAAATCACGTCTGAATAACGTGCGATCAGAAGATGGAGGGAGTTGTACTACCTAATCTCTGTTGGTGGTATAGTTTTCCAAATATTACTCGTTCTCCTTTTTATTTATTTATTTTTTTTGAGCAGTTACTTTGGAACAAAGAAAGCTGATTATATTTCTCTCCGTAGGCAGAGAAGGGAGCAGATCAAACCGTTCGACATTATTTGTTTATGTTGGCTTGCATGTATAAATACCAGTTTCTTACTGTTTAGTTAGGTCCATATGTGTCACACTTTTGAATAAACCAGTGACTTGGCTACAGCTGATGCAGGCACCAGCATTACTACAGAGGACGTTTTTGTGAAGTGGAAAATAAACTTCACGAGAAAAATTGTTATTCTTCCCAGCTAACCTAGACTGGGAAGCCCGCTAAACTCAGCTCTTCCCTGTCTTGCATCTCCTCCCAGGACAGCAGAATAGCCTAGGGCTGTCATCAAAGCAATGCCAGGAACACACAATTGCAATGGAAACCAACACAAAAAAAGTTTCCTGAAGCTAGGTTTAGAACCTTTGTTTTTGCTTCAGTCCCTTGAGCAAAGCCAACATATGTCCAGACCCAGAGCCAAGGGGTGAAGAAAGTCACGCTGCTCATGAGGATGAATACTGCCATTTACTAGGCAAAAAGTGTGGCTACAGACTAGAGAAAGATGAAAGACATTGGGTCCATGGGTGCTTTGACCATTTCTTTCTATAACTTTTTCCAGTAATTTCATCTCATGTTATAATGCAAACATGGGTTAGGTCACAGAGCATACTTCAGAGAGTTTAGGTCTCTTGCTGTCAGATGCATGGTCTTCACATCTACGTTAGAGTTATACCTACCTCTATAGTCTGAGTGTCCCTCCCCAATTCATATTTTGAAATCCCAATGCCCAATATGATCATGTTAAGAGGTGGGGCCTTTCGGAGATGTTTAGGTCGTGAGGGTGGAGCCCTCATGAATGGGATTAGTGTCATTATTAAAGAAGTCCCACAGAGCTGCCTAGCCTCTTCCACCATGTGAGGACACAAGGAGAAGTCAGCCTTTGGAAGAGGGTCCTCGTCTAACCGTACTGGCACCTTGATATTGGACTTTCAGCCTCCAGAACTTTGAGAAATAAATTTCTGTTGTTTATAAGGCCCCCAGTCTGTGATATTTTGTTTTAGCTGCTCAAACAGACGAAGACTATATTAGGAGTATGATAGATTATGTTAGAAATAGTTTTTTCAATTTGAATTACCTTAAGCTTTACTGGTTGTAAAAAAATTTTTCAGACATATGTAATTGAGCTATTATAGGCTATTGTGTTTGACAAAAATATGCTAATATAGACATTATCATTAGTGCAAAGGAGTTTCAGATTGAAGATTAAATCATTATATAATTGACAATCTACTTTGTAGAAGAACAATCCTCACTTTACTGATGTTTAATAATTATGTCTAACTTTGTAATCTTATCTCTAAGAAAATGTGTATCACAAGGCTCTGAGACATGCAGAATTTTCTGTATCCCTACTTTTATATAGTAATTTCTAAATGGTTAAATCTCTCTTACTAAGCCGAAATCCAATCTGACACATGCTCCACAACTAAGATCTAAGGAGCATGAGTTATGCTAATTCTATATGAGGTAGTCACCAACATTGACTTATCAGCCTAAAACCTGGGTAAAATTTTTTTTAAATCTGTCTTTAAGTAATATATCATTTAATGTATTTTTAAAAAAGAAAATATTTTTCAAAAATAGGTGTTCTTGAACTGACGTTCTAAATAATACCTTTAGGTCAGAAGGTTTAGTCTTAAAGTCTGTATACATTGTTTCTGAAATCACACAGGCAAAGAAAGCGAGCGAATGTTCACAAAAAAGTCTGTAAAGTGCACTATGACTGAAACGTATACACTTTGTAATCTTTAGTAGAAAAACTCTGAATTCCAACATTGCATGCATTTTTACCAAATCTTTCAACAGAGAGAAGGCCCATTATTCTTTCTTTTGCCAATGCAGAAATTGAAGCAGAGAGTCAAAGTAAATGAATGAGATTAGATATTAGTGTAACACAGTTTATTATGCATGTATGAATTGAGTCCTCTTTTAGCTTACAGAAAAGACACATCACATATGGAATAAGCTTCGTAATATCGTAATGTGTCAGTCAATATCCGATTGGAGCCAAAAATTTATAAATGCTCTTTCTTTGAAACTGCTTATGGAAATTGAAAGAATTAATAATGTAAAAAGTTCATACTACCCAAAATAATCTACAATATTAATCCAATCTGTGATATTTTTCACAGAAATAGAACGAACAATTCTAAAATTTGTATGGAACCACAAAAGACCATCAATAGCCAAAGCAATCTTGAGAAAGAAGAAAAAAGCTGGAGGCATCACACTTCCTGACTTCAAACTATATTGCAAAGCTATAGTAATCAAAGCACTGTGGTATTGACATAAAAACAGGCACATACATCAATGGAACACATTAGAAAGGCCAGAAATACACCCACACATATATGGTCAATTAATTTATGACAAAGGAGCCAATAAGATACAATGGGAAAAGTGTCCTCATTAAATGCTTTTAGGAAAACTGGAGAGTCACATCCAAAAGAATGAGACTGGACCACTATCTTACATCATACACACAAATCAACATAAAATGGATTAAAGACTTGAACACAAGACCTGAAACCATAAAACTTCTAGAAGAAAACATAGAGGGTAAGCTCCTTGACATTGATCTTGGCAATGATATTTTGAATTTGACACTAAAAGCAAAAGCAACAAAACAAAAATAAACAAATGGGACTACATCAAACTAAAATTCTTCTATACAGCAAAGAAAACCATCAACAAAGTGAAAAGGCAACTTACAGAATGGGAGAAAATATTTTCAAATCATATATCTTATAAGGGGTTAATATCCAAAATACATAAAGAACTCATACAACTTGATAGCAAAACACCACAGCATCCTATTAGAAAGTGGACAGAGGATCTGAACAGACATTTTTCCAAAGAAGACATGAAAAGGTGCTCAGCATCACTAATCATCAGAGAAATGCAAATCAGACCCTCAATAGGATATCACCTCACACCTCTTAGAATGACTACCATGAAAAAGACAAAAGATAAGTGTTGGCCATGATGTATAAGAAGGGGAACACTTGCACACTGTTGGTGGGAATGTAAATTCGTGCAGCCACTACGGAAAACAGTATGCAGGTTCCTCAAAAAATTAATAATAGATCCAGCAATTCAATTTCTGGGTATTTATTCAAAGGAAATAAAATCGCTATCTGGAAAAGATATCTGTATCCTCACATTCATAACTACATTATTTACAATAACCAAGACATGGAAACAATCTAAGTGTCCATGGATGGATGAATGGATAAAGAAAATGTTATACGCACACACACACACACACACATATACACACACACAGGAATATTATTCAGCCATAAAAAGGAAGGAAATCCTGCCATTTGTGACAACGTGGATGGACCTTGAGGGCATTGATCTAAGTGAAATAAATCAGAGAGGGAAAGACAATTACTTATATGTGGACTCCGGAAAAAAAAAAAAAAATTGGTTAGTGGTTGCCAGAGGCAATGGGGAGGGAAGTGAGTGAAATGAGGGAAAGTAGTCAAAAGATACAAAGTTTCAGATATAAGATAAATAAGTCCAGTGGATGTAATGCAAAGCATGGTGACTATAGTTAAGAATTCTCTATTATATATTTGAAAGTTGCTAAGAGAATAAATCTTAAATGTTCTCATCACAAGAGAAATAATTGTACCTGTGCAGTCATGGATATTAACTAAACTTGTTTTGGTGACCATTTTACAATATATACATATATCGAATCATTATGCTATACACCTAAAATTAAAACAATGGTATATGTCAATTATAATTTAATTTTGAAAAAAGGAACTGATCATGGGATGCTGAAGAGAGAGAGGATAAGAAAACTAACTTTCTGGTAAAAATACCAGTAACTTTGTCAAGCAATTTAAATCTCCCTACAACACTAATTTTAATCCTTACAATAATACCACAAGATAGGTGTGCTTATTCAGAAAAAGAAACTTAATAACATAATAAAATGATCACTGTAAAATTTGGTAAAAAAGCAGGATGCAGTCTCTAACAAATAAAATACAAAGAAGACAACGTCATATTTTTATATTATGTAAAATAATGAAATTTATTATAAAGTCCAAAAACTTAAACGTTATGGCCCCTGCCCCAAATTCTAGGTTCATTAGCTATCATGTTCTATCCCTGCTACCTCAGTCTCCAAAACACGCAGGCATACACACAAACGCACACATAACACACACACAAACGCAGAACAAGTTACGACTGGGTCTATTAAATTTCTTCACCTGCTGCGCTCTGCCGGCCGGCTCTCCTTCTGCAGCTTGAGCCATGCTGATCCACTGCCAAGAACACTTTTCTTTCCTGACTTCAATTTTTTTTCCTCCCTGACCTCCTCCTTTTTGATCTCTAATCACTTTTGAATATTTGACTTTTAAAAAGAGATAATAATAGTTTCTATTTTTTTTTTTTTTTTTTTTTTTGAGTTGGGAGGTGATGATGAGTTACCACAACGAAACTCTTAGAATAGTGACTGGAACTTTTAAATGGCAGTGTGTATTATTATCGCTATTGCTACTCTTCCTACAGTTATCCGAGTATGTGTCACTTCCATCTTCAGGGCTCCTCTGGCCCTTGCGGCCGTGAGTTGTATGTCTCAAATATGCAACATCTATGTGCCCTGTCATAGCAGGTGTCATGCTGTGTTACAGGTGTGTTACAGGCCTTTGTATCTCTCCACCAGTCTGTACCCTCATGGTGAAATGGCCCTGTATCGATCTTCTTACTTCATTTAATAACCATCAAAAAGCAGAGAAATAAAAAATGCCTGCCTAAGATTACATGCATAGGTTCATGCCAGAAGATTATATGGACTGTTGACTAATCCCTGCTTAAAATGTTTGAAAACTGCCAGGTTAGTTCTCTGAAAAGGAAGTTGCAAAATTTTTCAAGTTGATTAAAAAGACGGACCAAAATACTATCATGGAATTAGAAAAAAATATTCACAATTACAAAGAATAAGCATAGGTATATACATTCAGCAAAGAAAAGATTAAGGACAAATATTTTCAATTACAATAGCATATTCATCAACTGTATTAGTCAGGATTCTCCAGAGAAACAGAACCAATAGCATGTACATGTGTGTGCGCGCATGTGTGTGGAGAGAGAGAGATGGACAGAGATTGATTTATTATGATTTATTATAATGCAGTTATGGAACCCAACAAGTCCCAAGATCTGTGGTCGGCAAGCTGGAGACCCAAGTCCTGATGGTTTGGTTAAGTCCAAAGGCCAGCAGGCTTGAGACCCAGAAAAAGCTGATGTTTCAATATAAGGCAGGAAAGGACGGGTGTCCCAGCTCAAGGCAGTCAGGCAGGAGGCGTTCCCTCTCATTTGGGGGAGGGTCGGCATTTTGTTCTATTCAGTCCTTCACCTGATTGGATGAGGCCCACTCATATTAGGGAAGGCAAGCTGCTTTACAGAGTCTATCAATTTAAATGTTAAACTCATCCAAAAACAACCTCACAGAAACACCCAGAATGATGTTTGACCAACTACCTGGGCACGCTATGGCCCATCCAAGTTGACACATAAAATTAGCCATCATACCGACTCTCTGAGTTTTGTCTTGTCAATGTCATTCCTAACTGTGCTGCCCATGGCAGCTGCTTTATGCCATAATCTTTTAGCCCTTCAATGTATACTTCTTCAGAATTCCTATAACTCTAACATTTGTGGTGAGATTTAACGATATTTGTTGTACTCCTACCATATGCCAGCACTATATTAAGTATGTTTTCATTTTATAATCTGATGTAACCTGAGTAACATCCCCAGACCAATTTCTATTTTCCTAACACAGGAAAGACCTGGGGTCTTTATTATTCTTGTATACACAGTATTCAGTGTATAATGGAGCATTTCTAAATATAAAAAGAAGAGAGGTCAACTATATAATAATCAAGAGGAGAAATAAAACAGAAACGCTTTTGTTGCATTATTTGCCGCAAATTCAGTCCAGAAATGCTTGATTGCCCAGCTGCTAAGCATGCAAGAACTTAATATTTCAACTGAATTTTTTCCAACTAGTTTGTCCTAAGGATCTAAACCACGGGATGTGAATTCTTGTCATGGTCCTAGCCCTGCACTCAGAGCACTGGTCCTCAACCTTGGCTGCACATTAGAATCACATGGGGAGTGTTTTCAAATGCTGACATTGGATAGCATCCCCAGATATTCTTATTTAATTACTTTTGTTTGCAATATGGCCATCGAGATTTTTAAAAGCTCCTCAGACGTTTTTAATGCACAGTCAAGATTAAGAAACACTGAACTGGAATGATAAAACTTCTCATAATGCTAAACAAAAGAAGAGAAGCTCCACTTTTCTGATACTTGTAGTCTGAGTTTTCCAAAGCTTTGATCATCAGATCTTTCAATTAATTCACAGTGCTGACAAAGCTGTTTGCCTCTTTCCAAATTACAGGCACGTATTTCTGTTTCTATGTTTGCAACAGTGGAGAGAATAGATCAACATTAACATCATGCTTTCAGACTACATTTACCTTGATGTTATGCCAATATCATTTCTGTGCGGGTTTCAGTCAAAACCTTTCACCAAGAAACAGAGAGCAAACTTCTGTAAGAGGCTATCCAAAAGTGGAGCACTAAATGTCTATTCATTCATTACTGAAACTTTTCCTGATACGTATGATTCCAGGACTATTAAAAAATATTTAGACCTGTAGAAACATTGGTTAAATAGTTAAAATTAGACAAATTTCCACTTAAAACTCACACAATAGGAAAGTCATCTAGAAATGGTCATCAAAATAGTCAGATATTATGGGAGATGTTTATGCTTGGGATTTTTACAGGCATCCTCTCTTTAAAATGAATGCCTCTAAGTTCACAAGCAAATTGGCCTAAGGCATAAGGATTTTGTGGTACTGTGCCCATTTCTCCAGAAAAGGTTTTCAGTAACACTCTGTAGCCATTATAGGTTTGTGTTAAAACTATGTATTAGTCGGGGTTCTACAGAGAAACAGAACCATTAGGATGTGTGTGTGCATACATATATGTGATATTATACATATATAAAGAAAGTGGGAGAAAGATTTATTTTAAGGAATTGGCTTACATGACTATGGAGCCTAGCAAGTTCAAAATTTGTAAGAGTAGCCAGCAGGCTGGAGACGCAAAGGAGTTGATGTAGCTCAAGTCCAAAGGGAGTCTGCTGGTAGAATTCCCTTTTCCCTTAGAGACGTCAGTCCTCCTTCTCTTCAGGCCTTCAATCAGATGAGGCCCACCCATGTCATGGAGGATAATCTGCTTTACCCAAAGTATTCTGATTTAATGTTTATCTCATCCAAAAATTACTTCTGAGCTACATCTGGAATAATGTTTGAACAAATATCCAAGTACTATGGCCTACCCAAGTTTAAATATAAATTAACCATCACAACACTGGAAAAGTGCGGTTTAAAGTAAGGTTGAATTAATTTTGCTTTCTTCATTAGCCCATTGACCAATTCCTTAGGTTTATTCATTTCAAAACACAAGCAAAGAGAGATCTAGTTTGGAAAAATGAGATGGCTGAAATGAAACCCCTTGCCCCCAACCCCTGCTTTGGGAGAATCAGTGGTTAATATTATTATTATTGTCATTATTATTATTAATTTGAATAATTCTTTCCTGGTATAAGCACAGAGTTTCAGGTGATACAATCAATAGCTTACCATGACCTTATATTCCAAACCTTTGATTCTAACTAGTAAATATCATTAGTAAAACAATTCTAGTCAAACATTCATTAGACTCTTATGAGCTCCAAGACAGTCTTCAAAATCTGAAGAAAAGCAAACAAAAGTTAATCATTATGATTGTTGCAAGCTTGCTATGAATATAAAATAAAAGGTGCTTATAAAACACTTGATGTAGTTCCATTTGTTTATTTTTTCGTTTCCTTCACCTGGGGAGACATGATATTCAAAAGGATACTGCTAAGATTGATGGCAAAGAGCCTACTGCCTGTATCGAACTCAAAATATGATGATATACATTTGAAATTTATATAATGTTATAAACCAATGTTATCTGAATAAAAAAATTAATTTGAAAAAAAGAAAAAAAACCTTGACCAGTACATGACAGAAAATAAGCTCACAATAAATGATAGTGTTATTTTGATTACTACTTTATCTTTCCATTTGTAGAGCAGGCAAGTAATAGAATAAGGATACAAATCAGATCAGGGTGTACGAGGGCCTTTCTATCCAAATGCATGCCTGTGCTCATCATTTAAAATACTCTATGCCTTCCAAGTTCTTGAATGGAGAACCCACTTAAATATAATATCAAAATGTTAAAAACCGATGAACAACAAGAAGTCCCCCAAGTGAGCCTAATATCCCTTTTAGGGAAAGAAATTAACTTCTGAATAATGTGTATCAACTTCAATGTGTATCTTGCAGTTATATATTTCTTGCTCTAGTACTCAAGACTGATTCAGAATAAGAGAGCCACATATGAGTCTAGCTTGTCAGTGCGATATGTCATCAAAGGGGAAAAAATCTACTTAGGGAGGAGTTGGGTAAAGAGCTCTTTAGACTGACCTTTCACTGATAAGTTGATGATGTTCTCATTAGCAGCAACCCTGCTGTTTGCCCTCAATAAAAGATAACATCCTGCTGTTAACGCAATTTCCATTTTTGCGATTTAATGACACAATTATATTAAAGATACTTTTTCAAATGGGTCAGAGTCTAAGGGAAGATAAAAATGTTTTTACAAATTTTCGTTCTGTTTCCCTCCAAACCAAGTAATATTTTCACATTGTGTGATTATATCTGATAAATTTGACAAAAAGATTGACAATACTCAAGTGACATTTTTTAATATACTTGTTATGAAAGAGAACAATTAGTTGCTAAACTCTGTATTATACATATTTTAATAACTTTTTCCTTTGTGATATAGCTATCATTTCCCATATAAACACCAATTTAATTTCTCTCTACTATGAAAAATATTGTTTCTCTCTTTTTGAAATCCTAGTAAAATTTTTGGAATTAAATTAAATGTAGATGTTGCAGGAGTTGGGCCCTGAGATTTATGTCCTGAAGGGAAGCATCCTATCATTGTGGGAAGAGGGAAGACTTTGAAATGTGGCAGATCTGTGTTTAAATTTTGGCTTGACCACTTATTAGATACGTGATCTTGAACAAGTTGTATTCCCTCCTGAAACGCTATCAGTTTTTTCATTCAATTAAGTAATGAAGGGAAATTAGATAATAAATACAAAGCACATGGCTCATGATAACTGTTGCCAAAGCATAGACTCTTTAACTTGGGACCTCCAATGGTTTAATGAAAGAGAACACTAGGGAAGAAGTTTCTTTTATTGTGAAGTCTCTCACCTTGACTTGTGGAATACTTAAATAATCTATACATTATGATACACAGTTTTTTTCTGTGGCAAGCATTTAAGTTTGTCTATTTTTATTATGATTCAAATTTATGTCTACAAAATACTATCAGGATATTTCTTAATTGTATTGGCCAATTTGTTTGTGAGAAAAAGACACCAAGAAAAAGCAAAAGAAAAAGTATGTAAATAGCAAACACATTTGGAAGAGAATTGAGGCCCCTCTAACTGAATCTAAAATAAAGAGGAAGCGATTCGGGCCTGCCCTCCCAACACACACACACACACACACACACTTTCCCACAGACATCAGTGAGAACCTGGAGAAGAAGAGAGAGCACCATGGCAGCCGAGATGGGTAATGGCCATACTCAGAGGAAAGACATGAATCCCGACGGTGCCAGACACTCCGAAGCAGAGCTGTGTCCCCTGGAGAGAGCAGAAAGAACGTTTTTGCCTGGTGAAGTACTGGGAATTCTGGTAGAAACAGACACTTTTGTGACCTAATGTGAGAATGCCTCAGGTTTCCCAGAAATATTGGGGGCCAAAGCTTGCAGAGCTTCCAAAGTCCATTACAATTAATTGGAGACAAAAAGTGGGGTAAACCTGGAAACATTTATGTTTATATTGTATAACCATCTAGCTTTGTGTAACTATTATATGATGTATTACCATTACACTCTGCTAAAAACAGTGAAGGTTTGCTCTTTACAAAATAATGCATAAACATACATATTTAATAATATAATATTTAATATATGTTCAATTGACAATGAAATATGTGGATCTGGAGAAAAAACTCAGGAGCAGAACAATATCTCTAAACTGTCTACAAAAGTACTAATTCTACATTTCAATTTGCTATCCACTCAAATATAAAACAATATTTCAACATTCGACACATTAAGTTGACACATTTTAAAATCCCATACTGATTCATTGCAAGTATATTGTCAATACCTCAATTAAATACAAACATTTTAACTCATTTTGTTCTGACATGAAATTTGTTTGCACTTATTAAATTATTAATATGTTGTATTTATTATATAAAGGTAGATATTTTAATCATCCAAAATGGAAATTTTACCTTTAATTTTTTTTGGAACTTACATAAAAAATAATGATGAGTTATTTACTTGTTTGCATTACTTGTTCTGCTACCAAACTATTTGAACATAATTAAAATCATCATGGAACTCATCATATATATTTAAAAAAGAACAATAAAGTATTTTTCTCCTATGATAAGTGTTAAATTTTCCATCATTATTTAATTCAAGGAGAATCATTGAGCATTACTTCAATTTTAAATTATCTTTTTAACAATTTTCTATAGTAAAAGCCATTAAAAACGAAATAATGTCCATAGTTATATTGATTCTGATGTTAGAATTTTTTTTAAATTCAGAACTTTATATTTCGCTTAACCAACTATCTTTGATCTTCTGTAATATACCAAAAACCACAATTAAAGCGTATCTCCTAAAGACCATTTAGAAAATCAGTTCTTTACTGTTTATATTGACTCATTTTTTAATGTATTCCCTCCTTTCTTCTCAATGTTCTCAACCTTACTGCTCTTTTTTATCCTCACTTCATACATGAAACTGGGCATTCTCTTCCCAGATTCAGCTTGGGCTCAGGGTCATCATGATTCATAATCTTTCTCTCACGCTTCTACTTGTAGCCATCTACCTTTACTGATGTCATCATAGAACTCCGTTTCTCCTCAATTCCTGATTAAATGACAGTCCTGCCCAGCCATCTAAAACAATTGCCAAGATAAAGGGAAACTTCATCAGGTACATTTATGAAAATAAGATAAGAATAATGAAGAAAATATTTATTTAAATCTTCATAATATATCTGAAAGAAGAGCCATTTTCAAAGTTTTAGACTTCCAAATCTTCAAATTACCAGAGTAATGAAAGATCTCACGTTTGGATTTGGGAAACACTTAGAATGCTTAGATTTCAGTGTGCTGATTCCATAATATAGATAGTGAGGATGAATTAATCCAGAGCTTACAGAACCTTTGTGAGTTATGATCCAGTTACAGATTAAGATGGCATGAAGATATCATTCCAAAAAAGTCCAACTAGGCCATATGAATAAATGAAGAAATAACACATAAAGCTAACGAGATATCAATTATCCACACATATATGTTTTCATATGAATTAATATGAATATTCCTGTTGTCCACATATCATGAGGGAATGAAACACAAGGATGTGATGAAGTCAGAGAAAATGGGCAAGGATGTGAGAAATGTAGAATCTGGGAGCTTAAGAATAGTAAATACCCATATAATACTGGGCTGTTACAAATAAAGGACAACCCTAAAAAGTTAATAGATTAGTTTCTTGTTATAAAATAAAATAAAATAAATAAAAACAATGAAAAATGAAATGTAAATATATAATAGACTTATAAAATGCTCTCACAAATGATAATTAAATTAAGTTAAACAATAGTGAGTTGCACACCACACTTCGTTTCTTACTTCGCAAAATATCACAAGAATGGTTATGTGTCGGTGACAGCATTGTGTGCTGAGAGCGATTAGGGCTCTAATTCACTGTTACTAGGAAGGAACTTTTTAATATTTGTAAAACACTTGGAATGAGGATCTTTTAATAATTAAACATCAAATATAAATTTCTACATATCTTAACTCTTCAATTATTTGCACTCACTTTCACCCATCAATTACATTTCTGAAATTGATAAACATATAGATGTGATGTTATTTGTTTATAATATTAACATGACGAAAATAACTTCCTTGTCAATGAATTGACAATTTGGGAATAATTCATGATGCATTCATAGTTGTTTTATTATATAACCAATAAATTACACAATTGATCAAGTTGTATATTGACAGAGACCAGACATACACTATTATTTATGGTATATTTGAATAAATAAAAAGGCACATTGTATAGTAGACAATTTAATACTATTTATAAAAATATTTATGGATGTTAATATATAAACTAACATCCCCCAAATTATGAATCAATCTGTAAAGTTATTCTTTTCATTGTTTTAAAGCTTTACAATAGTATTTCATGATAAAGTGGTAATAGAAATAATCCATTATATGAAAACATTAAAATAAAGTTAGAACTTTAGAAAATATAAATTAAACTTTAAACTCCATGGAGAGGATATTAAGATAATGTATTCTGCTGCTCTCAGAAGGAAAGCTGCTTTTCAAAAGCACATATGGAATAATAAAAATAAATTAGATTAAAGAGACTTAGATCAGTGTTTTATCCCAAGTTGCTTTACTAATTAATGGAAAAAGGATGTCATTTGGAAATCTGCTCTTTCATCTCCTGTCTACTGTTCTTTCTACATCATACCTTTACCTCTATTAAATATAAATTGCTTCTTTAAAAATAAACATATTACAGTTATAACTCTCCATGATTTCTTTTCTTCTTGAGGACTTTTTTTTTTTTTTTGAGGAAGATTGGCCCTGAGCTAACATCTACTGCCAATCCTCTTCTTTTTGCTGACGAAGGCTGGCCCTGAGCTAACATCTGTGCCCATCTTCCTCTATTGTATATGTGGGACGCCTGCCATGGCTTGGTTTGATGAGCGGTGCATAGGTCCACGCCTGGGATCTGGAGTGGTGAACCCAGGGCCGCCAAAGGAAGCGTATGAACTTCATTGCTATGCTAGCAGGCCATCCCTCTTACTATGTAATTTATCTTCAAGAGTTTTTGTTTTATTGTTCTGAGTTTAATGCATTCCCCTGCAATGTAAATTTATTATGACCTAGTTGGCAGGTGAAGTTTGAAGTGGCTCTGATTTGAGTTTGTTGTGTTTGAAAATAGAAAATATATACCCTTTTGGTTATGAGTCCCTGTGTTTCTTTAAGAAAAGAAAAAAAACTTAGCAACGTATTAAGTTAAATAATCTAAAACAAGTAAAACAATTGTAATAATATAGTTGCATTTAAAGATAAAACAAAAAGAGGAGAAATATAATTTTTAAAAAAATGTAACATATACCGGTTGCCAGTTGTAGGCAAAGTACTTTCCTGGGTGACGTGTAGTCAAACCAGGAGACAATATCATCGGTGTTGGTAGAAAACATTAGTGATGCTCACAAATACCCAGTACTCCTCTCCTTGAGAATAAATGACATTAGAATTCTCTATTCGATTCCAGTTAAGCCGGGTGATAGAACTAGTTATGGCTAATGAAATGTGAGTAGGAATAAAGTACATCTTTTCCAGCTGAGGTAAGGGAAAGCTCATGTGCGATTCTCCTCTCTCTCTTTCTCTCTCACGGTAGTAGTGGTAGTAGTTATAAAAGCTCTAAGAGTGTTATGGCCTCAAAATTTAGTCTACACTGACTGTTACACTGTTAATCATAATTTCCAACATATGACGCGATGATGCAACAAGTGGTACAGAGGCAGGCAAGGAGCAGAAGACAAAACCTGGCAGGAATCTTGCCCACCTGAAGCTAGGAACAGGTAGTGTAACTGGCAAATAGTAACACATATTCAGAGGATACAGGGAACCCATAGAGTACATCAGTTACACACATGACTCAAGTTATGATCCGTGCTATTGTTTCCAACAGGAATTCGGTTAGGTGATGCGTGAGCTCAGGATAAGAACACCAGAGTCAGACGAATCTGGAGAGAAAAAACAACAAAGAAAGTGAGCTGTTTACCATAGTTTCCTATCTGACCAGAATCATCATTAAATCACTTACAATCATGAAATAGTCACTCTATGAGGCTATAAATTATATCATCTTCCACCTGCCCTGTGAGGGAAATTCCCAGTTTTAGAGGACAGGTGAGAAGCACTATGACTGTTAAATGTAAGGCTGAGCCACTTCTCTCCATTTCGTGCCCCAGTTTTTCTGCACTACCTTGGAGAGTTTTGTGTTTGGTTTGGCTGCTCAGTTTCTAGTTCATGGGCATCGTATCAGCAGTCTTTCAGGACACGTCATTTGTGTATCACGAGTTCCTTTTATCACCTCAGCAGTGCATAATTTTAACTTCCAGAGAATTAGACTCCACATTTACACTATAAACAAACAATTGATGCTTATTTTACATGCTTTCAGCCTATGATAGTCTCCTAAAAAATACCTGCATGCACACACACACACACACACACACACAAATTACGTCGTCTCAAGTCTCTCAGTTTTGCTCTGATTCTTTCCGAGGGAACTGACTCCAGCCTAGTCACATGGACAGGAAAGTTGGAAACACTGAGCTGGCTTGTGACAGAATATATAGAGAAAAGAAGCAAAAGCGGAAGTTCAGCAGCAGAACCTCAGCACCTGATGAGCCAGTCTGCCGATCTTGGCAGCAAGTGAGATAAGACTTAAGTGTAAGGCTCCTCTTGCAAATCGATGTAAGTAACAATAAAAGACTCACTTTAATATGTAGATTATAATAACATTTTTAAAGAAAATTAAAACATTTGGAAGCATATTCCTGTCTTAATCATAGGGAATCAAACTTACACTTAAGCCTCCAGTTAGCTGTAATACTCTTTAAATGAGTTTCCAATACGCTAACACTCAGAATGGAAAGAGGGAACTGACTATAATAAAGAAAGAGGCCCTGTGTTGAGAGATCAATAAAGTAATTCCATCCATTGACTCTTTCTCCTCTCTTTGCCTCTAGGTGCATAAAGAGATATAGTTATACTAAGGCAGTGGTTTTAGATTTTTATGTATCATTGCAAATCCCTCGATTCCGGCCTGTGCAGAGGCATTTGTCACATTATAACTAATGTATTTGAATATACACTTTTCTAAATTGTCTGTCATAAGGAGAAAGTAAAAGCAACTTTAGGATTTCTTTTACTTTGTCAATTTTGATTTAACAGAATCTCATCCTTAAGATTATGAAGACTGACTGTCAGCAAAGAAATGAATTCCGATGTATGTTGATTTAAAAGATATTTGGAGGTTCTGACAAATGTCAAATATCTAGGCCACAGGTAATTTTTATTCTTATAAGTTAAGCATGTAGTATTTACATTATTTAAAACACCTGTGTGGCATCTTCAATGACACTTTTCTTACGAGGCACAACTTTGATTAAATGGCTATTTGAGGCCGTGAAGGCACAGTGATCTAGTCTTAGGGTATAAACCAGAGCCCTATAGTAACAAATAACCCAAGAACAAGAAGAGCAGCATGCTGGTTTTCCCAGGGCGCCATGGAGAATAGCATGAGAGGAAGGGGCTCACCAGGAGACTATCCGGGCCATCTTCTCAGGTTGGTCCAAGACGGGCCAACGGAGGCAGCACAAAGTTCTTTTTAATCACAAAATCATACAACACCGGGGAAAGCTCTTCAAGGGAATATAAACGTTAACTTAAAAGTAAATAAATTATTACGTAGGATTGTTTACTGCTGGTTGAGAAGATTAAATTCTATCAGAAAAAGTAGATGTTCATTCTTAGTTTTCTAGATTCAGCATCAATAGAAATAACACACTGGATAAGAAACACAGAGTTAACGCCTTTTAAACTTTTCTATGAACTCAGACTACTAGAGCCGTGAACATTAATGTGTGGCGATTGAATTATGTCAGAATAAAGGCCTTCTCAGGAAGTAGTTTTTAATTGTGGAATGTTCTTTATCTCAATAGAATGTGTTTACATTTAAATGAGCACTCTTTCAAGTAACTATCCTCTTAGATTTTTTATTATTAGTACTTATTTTAATATGTATAGAAATTATACCATACTCAGATAAACAGCTGAAATGTTAGACAATTAAATTAATATATACTTTTTAAATTATTTTTCTACCATTTAATAAATTAAATTAACTAAATATCCTTAAAGAAATAATACATTCTCCATTCCAATTTAAGCAATAGTAAATATTTTATTATTTCTAACATAAATGCCCATCTTGATGGGATAATTGTGCATGTGCCAACATAAACTAATCTTCAATTATCACCAAAATTTATTGATATCAAATTTTTTTGTGTGTATTTGTTAAATTTAAAAGACATTCAACCTCGAATTTATGAGTTTGTAGAAAATATACGGACTGAATAGGAGCACTAGCCCATAAATCCAGGTAAAATGCTAAAAATATATTTCAAATTAATAGAAAATTTAAAAAACTCATTTTGAAAGACATGTGCAATAGAATATTGATGGTTATTTAAAATACAGTGAAAAAACATAGCTCTCGTGAAACTCGCATATCATGCTGGCATTATTTTTAATGCAAAGGAATGATGACCAAACATTTACCTTGTTAAGCCACAGATACAATTTATTACCAACTACTGAGAGTCTTCTGGTGTCTCTCTGATCTACTTCCTTTTTAAAAATTTTATTTAGAAAGAATAATGAATCAATTCTAGGGGAAAAAAAGAAAGAAAATTAAAGATAATATGCATACAGATATAGTGATTCTATTTCTAGTGGAGTATGAGTGAGCAACCTCTCACAGTTCTTTTTATAAAATGTGTGTAAGGTTAACGTGCAGCTGATCTCAGGTAGCACTTTGATTACCTCTGGGGGTGTATAGAACTATGGGACTGATTGTTGGCCAAGATACCAGTGAAACGTACTCATATTGATTTACAGCGTGGAACTTAAAGTTCTGAAACCCCCTAGACATTCCTTGGACCAGCCTGTCTATTTTTCATTGAAAATTCATAGACTACATTGTTGTGCATCTGTACCTAGTGTGGGTTGTGTGACCAGTGGGATACAAAACCTTTCAGCATAACTGTGCCTTTGCTTATCTGAAACTGGGATATCTTGAATGTCTTGGTGGTTTTTGACCAAGAGACAAAGTACTTCTTTTGTAACTGAGCAAAGACTCAGTAAGGAATGCCGGAATGTCTCAGAACTTCTTGCTTTTACCTGTGTATTCTGACTCTCTTCCCAGCAAAACAATCTTAAATGTTGAAAATTATACTGAAAAATTAAGGGGCCAGCCCAGTAGCATAGTGGTTAGGCTTGCATGCTCTGCTTCGGCAGCCCTGGATTTGTGGGTTTCGATCCCGGGCACAGACTTACACATTGCTTGTCAAGCCATGCTATGGTGGTGTTCCATATACAAAATAGAGGATGACTGGGACAGATGTTAATGGGGCACAATCTTCCTCAAGAAAAAAGAGGAGGATTGGCAACAGATGTTAACACAGGGCCAATCTTCCTCACCAAAAATAAATAAATAAATAAATAAAAATATCTGGAAAATGCCCTTAGGGCATACAGCCAATAGAGAAACATTTATTGAAAAACACTTCTAAATATTGGTAAAGAGAGTGAAAAGCTCATACATTAGTGCTACAGTCTGCTATTCCTGACCCCCTCTTCCTGCCCTAGCTCAGGAAATAAGGTCTATTCCTAACATGTATAGCCAAGAAGAAAGAGTTCTCTCTCCCCCTAGGGCCAGGTCTAAGGCCATGTATTTCCCCAGAATAGGAAGGGTGCCACCATTTCTTATCTCATCTCTAGTCTTCCAGTCTCCATTTACAGAAGCTCTATTCCAGGCGAGAGCAGCTGAGAGTTGGGGCTCCCTTCTCCACCAAGCACCCACTTGTAGGGTGGAATATCTATCCCAGCAAGACAAGAATCCTAGACCTCAATCAACCCTGCTGCAGCTTGCTCATAGGGCGTGGTTGCATGACGGAAAAAGCAAGTTAAGAAGAACAGGAACTATTGCCCGCACCCAGTGACATCTGCAAAATGAAGGGCTGCCACCCTGGTAGAAGTAGTCTACTCTTTCTACCCTCCACCTTCAGAGCAGTAACACAGAAGCTTTTCCAAGGAGAAAAGGCAAATTCATTGCTCTCTGTAAAGAGAGTGACTTTATTCAGAAGAAAGGCAAGCTTAAGGGTGCAGTTGAAAACAGAAATTTCTTTCTTTTTTAAATTTTTTTGAGAAAGATTAGCCCTGAGCTAACATCTGTGCCCATCTTCCTCTACTTTATATGTGGGATGCCTACCACAGCATGGCATGCCAAGCGGTGCCATGTCTGCATCCAAGATCCAACACGGTGGAGCCCAGACTGCCACAGCAGAATGTGCATACTTAAACACTGCACCACTAGGCTGGCCCTGAAATTTCTGTGGTAAGAAATTATGAGGAATCTGGTGGCTCCAAGTTAGCAAAACGCTAAATCATTGATCAGTTAGAAGTTAAAAGAGAGAACCAGGAAAAAAAAGACAGCTAAGAAGAGATCCCTATTGGGGACAAAAGAAGCTTTAAGACTGGGCTACAACATACTCCTGCAAAGGGCCTGAATTTAATTAGATCCGACTGTGGAGCAACATGTGCCCAGGTCATTGACAAAAGTGATTGAGTATTCAATGGGCAAATGGTGGAGGCTAACAGCTGAGTGTGATGCCAATAGAGATAGATCAGTTACATCTTTACAGGCAGATCAGGGAAAGAAGGAGTCAAATAGAGTCCTGCTAAACCACGGTCATCCCAGGGTGACTGTGTGTCTGCCCAAGTTTGCACTCTCTGAGGAGGGACATCAGAGGCTACACATTGCAGGGCAATAGACTTCATGGAAATAATCCAGCCAAGTCATTAAACATGCAAGACAAGAACAACAAGACTCAGAAATGAGGTCAGAATCTAAAGTTGCTACAATATATTATCTAAAATGTCAACTTTTCAAGAACATATTATGAAACATTCAGAAAAACAGGAAAGTGTATCCCATACACAGGGAAAAAAGCAGGCAACAGAAACTTCCTTTGAGAGAGGTGAGGGGTCAATTTGCCAGATGAAGACTTAAAATATCCATTGTAAATATGTTCAAAGAACTAAAGGAAACATGTTTGAAGAAGTAAAGAAAGATATGATGACAGTGTTTCATCAAATCAAGAATACTAGTAAAGAGATTAAAATTATAACACAGAACCAAATGGAAATTCTCGAGTTGAAGAGTAAAATAATTAAAATAAAAAATTCACTACAGCAGTTCCACAATAGTTTTGAGCCAGCAGAGGAAAGAATTAGCAAACTTGAAGATAGACTGATAGAAATTACACAGTCTGAAGAACAGAGAGAAAATAGAGAATGAAGAAAAATAAATACAGACTCCAAGAAGTGTGGCATACCATTAAGCACATCAAGATACCCATAATAGGAATAGCAGAGGAGAGAAGAGATAGAAAGGGGTAGAAGAATATTTGAATAAATAATGGCTAAAAGTTTCACAAATTTGATGAAAAACATTGCTGTATACAACCAAGGAACTCAATAAACTCCAAGCAATATAAATACAAAGGTGTCCTGTGGACCCAACTATATGATGCTCAAAATACTGAAAGACAAAGAGAAAATCTCTAAAGAAAGGAGAAAAAAACAACTTTTCACATGTAATAGAACCACAGTAAGATTAAAAACTGGCTTCTCATCAAAAACACTGGAAGCCACAAGACAGTGAGATGATATATTCAAAGTGCTGAAGGCAAAGAAAAGAAAACAAAACAGACCTATGTTACAGGAAACTAAAGACAGTCCTTCAGATTTAAAGTGCATAACACCAGGTAGTAATTAAAATCTATATGAAAACATAAAGAGCACCAGCAAAAGTAATTATTTAGGTAGAAAAAAAAGGAATCGCAAATTTCTTCCAGAAACTGATTTAGAAAGCAATAGGTATATAATTTTACTGTTGTGTCTATCATGTATAGAAATGCAATTATTTTTATATTAATAGCACCAAGGATATGAGTGGGAACAGAGCTGTATTGGAATAAAGAAATGATGCCAGATGATAACTTGAATCCATGAGAACAAATTAAGAGAGCCAGAAATTGTAAATAAAATTTGTATTAAAAAATTAGAGAGATATATACTCGTTCTCCATTCTCTCAGTTTTGTTAAAAGATGTGAAATTATATAAATATTTATTACACTTTAATTTGAAGCATGTTTTGTTGGATTTTAATTTTTATGGATTTTATGGATGTAATATATATAACAATAAGTGCAAAAATGGGAAGAGGAAATAAAACCTTATAGGGGTAATATTTCTATATCTCAATGGGATTAAGTTAGTATAAATCTCAAATTGATTCTGGTAATTGAAGTGTTCATTGCACGCCATAGAGCAAGCATTCAGAAAACACATTTTCTAAAATCCTGAAAAAATCATCGAAGGGCTGAAAATGTTACAATAGGAAAACAGAGGCTAGTCACAAAAGACTATACACTACATGGATCCATTAACATGAAATGTATGGAATCGACAAATCTATAGACGCAGAAGGCAGATTTGTGGTTGCATAGGACATGGGGGAGTGGGCTTGAGGGATATAGGGGATATGGCTAATTGACATGAAGTTCTTCTGGGGGTGGTGCAAATATTAAAAAATTGTGGTAATGGTTGCACAACTCTGAGAATATACAAAAAGCTATTGAACTGTATACTTTAAATGACTGAATTTCATGGTGTGAATTATATCTCACCAATGCTATTAAAAAAGACATGATTTGCATTTTTGTGTTCATAAGTTTTGTTTTGTAACTTCCCAAATTCTCCTTAAAATTGACTTCATGTAGGGGCCGGCCTGGTGGCGCAGGGGTTAAGTGCACACGTTCCGCTTCACCGGCCCAGGGTTCGATGGTTTGGATCCAGGGTGCAGACATGGCACCACTTAGCAAGCCATGCTGTGGTAGGCGTCCCATATGTAAAGTAGAGGAAGATGGGCATGGATTTTAGCTCAGGGTCAGTCTTCCTCAGCAGAAAGAGGAGGATTGGCGGCAGATGTTAGCTCAGGGCTGATCTTCCTCAAAAAAGAGAAAAAATTGACTTCATGTAATGCAGAAACATAAAAAAGAAAATTTTAGCTATGCTAAAGAAAAATGCAGAATATAAAAACAAAATGTGGCCTCCAATTACACACGATGATATACAGGATTTCAGCTTTTCAAATATTTTTTACTTTTTATAATGCTCAAGAATGTTAGTTTTCCAAATTAGTGTTTAACTTATTTATTCAAAATTAAGGAAATAAACTTAGATTAAATACTGAAGAACATCAATCTTTGACTAAACGTAAAATTATCTAGCAGCTGCAACCAAATGTGTAAGTGCACACATATGAACCCCCTTCTCTGGGCCCATTTTGATTTGGGTGAGAGAACAATGGAAAATAAAAATCAACAGAATTTCTAACACCTCTCTGAATTCTGCTGTGATTAAAGAAATCTGGAGAAAGCCTTTACTAACTGTTAGCAAATGGAGCACTCACAATCCAGCTGCAAATCGTCTATGCGTAGAGCTCTTTGTGTCTCCTCTGTGGCCAACAAAGTTGAATACTATTGAGAGGTCAAGGAGAAAAGAGTATTTCCAAAGAGAGTTGAGAACAGCAGTGTCAAATGCTTTTGACTACCATGTAAGAGATAAAGAAGTGAGAAGTCATTAAATGGCTGGATGTAATCCCCTCATGGGACTACTTTTAGGGAGAAAAACAAATGACTTTATGTATAAGGTTATTTGTCCCAGGAAATATAAAGCTCTTAAAATAATCCATCCTGCTATATATCAGCCTAAAGAGCCCATTATTCCTCATGTGGGATTTGAATAGGATTCTGCCTATTTCTTTGTCATCTGTCTATATACTTAGATAGAAATGAATCGTAATAAACAGATTTTAATAATAATGTCAATAAATTTAATATTGTTTGTCTTTCAAAGAGGTTAATTTTTTTCTAGTTAAGAATTTCATGCAGTTTCTATTGAAACTGGATTAGAAATTAACATGAGTCCAACTGAATATTACAGTTTCTTTTGTTTAAATATTTATGCTTAAGTTAATTAATAGTATATTAAATGCATGTTGTTCTCGTCCCAAAGTTTAGCTTTTATATTTTGATTTCTGAATCAATCTTAGTAAATTCACTTAAAACTAGAAAGTACATATTAGTAAAAATAAGGGACACATCAGTTACCCTTTTATATCACTAACATAGATGGAGATAACCACATTTAATATTTTGGTATATGTCCTTATAGCCTTTCACCCTGGTGAGATTCATGCAAGACTTCTAACCTACAGAATTTTAACATAAATTAGTATTGCTTTTAAACCACTACACTTGTGCAAATTTGTTATAGCAGCAACGCAAAACTAGCATGCAGGGACAGGGTTTTTTCTTCTATTCGGATCAAGTGTGATCTCCCAGCAGATGAGCAGTTCTGGAGACCTGGTGGTTCCCACCATCCTGTGTGCCCCCTGCCTGAGTTTCAAGGACAGAGAAGAGCAGGTTGTCTGGAACGGGCCTCACACATGATCTACAGGTTAGAGGATGATAGTGACAACTGCATGTGAATTTCAACTTGTCGCAAATTTGCATTTTTGTCCAATTTAGTTTACCTGTGAGGAAAGATTTAAGCAAGTGCCATAAGCAAATTCATTACTTTAAAGCATTTTGACACAACTAAATACGTGGTAAATCTTCTAGGGAAATTTTATAAATCATAATCAGAAAGGGTCATGACATGTCAAAGATCACCAGACCTCCAACAAGATAGTCAGGAAATGAGAATTTCTTGAGATTTCTGCATATTCTCTGAATCTAGTATCTTAAACAAGTGTTTTAGGCAGTCAAGAAAGAAGACAAAAAAGGAAAATATTTTTGTTGACTGTATTAAAGTTGTCCAGAGGAACAGAGACAATGGGATATATATATATCCACGCACCTTATAGCGAGAAGTCTGCTTTACTCAAAGTCCACCAATTTAAATGTAAATCTCATCCAAAAACACCCTCGCAGAAACATGCAGGATAATGTTCGACCAAATATCTGGGCACTGCGGCCCAGACAAGTTGGCACTTAAAATTAACCATCACGATGACCAAGAGTGACTTTATTGACAGTTCAAGAACATAGGGAATAACAGAATGGCTTATCAAGTAGCAATGCCAGTCAGCTGAGTGACGGTGCAATGTTATCTATTGATCTTTTATGTAATTTAGAAGTAGTCTTAGAGCACATGTATTTCAGAATTTGTAAAGATACTTTAGATAAAGGAAATAAAATTCTGTATCAAGATTTGCATAACTTGAAGATGACTTCATTGTTCCCAATCTCACACTCTAAAGCACTGCTCTCAATAAAATCTGTACTTTTGACCTTTGCTGTTTAGATTACTTTCCACAGTGTTAATTCTTTTTTTCCAGTGCATTGTCTTTCTCAGGAGCAGTGGAAAGTGCACCAATTAATTACTTTTCTTTTCATTCTAGTTCACAATGAGTTTTTTTATTTCTTTTCATAACCTCATGCTAATTTTCCACTTCAGTGAATGTAACACAAAAAGAATCAGTTCCTTTCAAATAGGTAAGAATTAACTCAGTATTTCTTTTTCGATTAAAAGACACAAACACCCTCTTATCTATTTCAAATTCTTATATGTTACAAATTTAAGTTCAAATTTCAGCCAGTAACAAAGGTTAACACCCCTCTATCACTGGCATTTATTTTAGGCCACCCTCTCTGTCATTTCAATGATTGTGCTATTTTAGATATGCCAAAGTTATTAAATGCTATGTCATCACAGCTTGACAATGACAAGATAAAAGTGATGGCTTGAAAGTCCACTTATTGCCACCAAGGGCCTAATAAAGGTAGTTTCTTGATGAAGTCACCATGGACCAGAGTGTACTTCCCTCTCCCTCTGACCATGTTGCAGATTCCAAAACTTCATGTTATCCAGATCCAGAAGCATATTTGGGTTTTTTTTGTTTTTTTGGGTTTTTTTGTTTTTTTTTTAAGGATTGGACCTGGGCTAACAACTGTTGCTAATCTTTTTTTTTTTCTGCTTTATCTCCCCAACCCCCACCTGTACACAGATGTATATCTTAGTTGCAGGTCCTTCCAGTTGTGGGATGTGGGACGCCGCCTCAACGTGGCCTGAGGAGCGGTGCCGTGTCCACCCCCAGGATCCGAACCCTGGGCCACCGCAGTGGAGCGAGCGAACTTAACCACTCAGCCACGGAGCCGGCCCTGCATATTTGTTTTTTCACTCATTCAAGAAATCTAAAATAGCGTTAGTTTGGGTATTAAAGGAAGATGTATGGTTTTCTGATAACCAGATTACTTGTGCCTGATATTAAGTGCTTCTACTTCCTGAGATCAATAGACTTTGGAGCCAGAATTTTTCTTCACAATGTTGACTTGTAAACGTAGAAGCAGACTGTGCTGAAAGACATTTCATAACAATGGTAATTACCTGCCAAGCTGTTCGTAAGTTACCACAGAATAAACTCTCTGGTTGTCAGAACATGTGTCTGCCAGGTTCAGAGTCTGTCTTTCCCTAGTCGACTTGGATGTCATTGCCAATTTTTTGTTCTCTTGTTTCCTTTTTGAGAGACCCAAGCTGATTATCCCAGTTCTCTAAAGGTAGTCTTTCTTTACACTGGGTTTGATTCAACTGGCTAAGCAGTGATCACTCAAAATGAACAAAGGACTAATCTATAAAACAAAACCCAAGTATAATTAAAACATCACATTTCTATAAAATTGAGAGTTGTAGTATTAACCAAAGACATTACCAGCAAAAAGTTTACACGCATTAGAGAACAACTGTGTAGTATTATTTAAATCTAATTCTCTGCAAGTCATAAGAATTGATTACATTGGTAATTAAGAAGTATAGATGTTTATCTATGAAGAAAAAGTAATTTATACATGAAATCCAGCTTAGCAAGTGATGGCCCACTGTGTTGTTTTATTTTTTGGCATTAATATATTGTGATTATAGAATATAGGGTTGATACAGAGAATGTGGAGCAGAGTTAGCAAACTGAGCGTAGCTGGAGATGACTTAGTGGAGCACAGGTAGACCAGGGGTAAGAGGTAGGGGCAGGGAGTGACAAACCCTGCAGGGAATTTGTCTGTTTACTCTAGAATGGAAACCCCATGACAGGATTTGGGCCAGAACAGTGACTGCAGGATAGTCTATGTATAAAAAAGACAATAAAATTTACTGATGCTTTGAAATGCTAAAATGATTTTGTATAATAAAATTTGATAACTATGCATATGTATAAAATATATTACTATAGCTTTATAAGCATGTGTGTTTATAAAATATTTTCTGTAAAACAATTCAAATAATCTATTGCACAATCATGTACTGACAAATGGTAGTAGCAGGCATAGATTTATAGACTAGTCACAGGAACATCTTGAGTAATCATACAAGATTAATATATCCAGAGGTTACAGAAGGAAGTCAATGGAGTCAGATCGCTGAGCAGAAGACTAAGAATACGATCCAAGGGAGGTACAAGCAAAGAATTGCTATAGGTTAAATTGTGTCTCCTCCCTGACATGAACCCCTGTATTTCAGAATGTGACCTTATTTTAAACAGGGTCGTTGCTGATGTGATTAACTGAGATGAAATCATAATGGAGTAGGGTAGTCCCCTAGTCCAAAAGGACTGGCGTCCTTATAAAGAAAGAAGGCCTTGTGGCCGTGTGAAGACAGAGACACACAGTGAGAATTCCACATGACGACAAAGGCAGAGCTAGAGTTATGCAGCTGCAAGCCAGGACTGGCAAAGATTGCCGGCAAACCACAAAAGTGAGGAGGAGACACGGAAGGACTCCACAGCAGGTTTCTGAGGGAGCACAGCCCTATGGACGCCTCAGTGTTGGACTTCTAGCCTCCAGAAACATAAGAATATATATTTATGTTTTTTAAGCCACCTGGTTTGTGGTACTTTGTTACGTCAGGCCCAGGAATTTAAAATAGGACCTAAAATGCTTCTCCAGGGATTGCTTAGTCATTAATAATAACATCTTAAGAGAAGGTTACCTCAACTCTTCTGAAGCAGAATTGTCTTCTTGCAGACTCAACTTTACCGCCTCAAGGCAGAAGTGGCCCAGCAAGTACAATGTTATGTGGGACTGCTACATGGATAAGAAAAAGAACAGAAGAGTAAAGACATTCCATAAATACATATATATATGCATGGAAATTTAAAGCATGGTAAAAATGGCATCTTAAAACCATGGAAAAAAGAGAAATTATACAATAATGAATATTTAGACAACTAGGTAGCCATCTGGATAAATTAGATATAGATTTCATATCCTATACCAAAATAAATTCAAGCTGTATCATAGATTAAACTGTTAAAAAATCATATAAAAAAGGAGAGAATTCTTGCTTAATGTCACCAAAAATATTGCCTTTTAAAATATGAAAGAAAATTAAAAAGACTGATAAATCAGATTGTTTGATATTAAATCAAAGTTTAGGGTAAATATTCAAATAAAAGATAAAGGCAAAATAAGATAAGTATATAGTTTAAGCAGAAAAATCACTGAATATAATTCTCTTCTATATAAAAAGCTTATAGAGTTGATAAGAAAAAGACCAACACAATCAAATAAAAACAATCACAACAAATGATAGAAAATGAAATACAAATGTTTTTATCACATGAAAGATGTTTAATGTAACTTATAAGATACATGCAAATTCAAAGTACAGAGATACTATTTTTCAACTGTCAGATAGGCAACGATCAAATATCTGACAGTATTCCATGTATCCAAAAGATTGGAATAAGAGGTAGAAGAAAAGACTGAACGTGTACGCTGGGATTTTCTCTACAAAAAGTAATTTGGCTGTATCTTCCAAATTAATAATATACATATCTTTTGACTCAACAATTCGTTATCCTCCAATTGTACTGAGGTTTGTAAAATGATGATGTATGTTCAGGATTACTCATTGTAACATTGTTTTTAATAGAAAAATATTTGAAGAAACTTAATTGTCCATCAATAGAAAATTGGTTAAATAATCTATCATACACTATGACAAACAATGACATACTCTATAGCCATAAGTAAAATAAGAAAAAAATCAAATGAATCAGAGTGATAAGCCTCTTTTAATATATAATTTTATATATATATTTAATATATAATATAGAACAATCTCCAAGTTATACTATTGTCAACAAGGAAAAAAAAGGCATGCTACAATGTACATGCTGTATGCTATCATTTGAATGATAAGGATACACATGCACACACACAATACATATGCAGATATACATATACGTGTATATTAATACAGATACATATTTACTTATGTATGTTTGTGTGTATATGTGTATGTACATATAATGGAATATAAAATAAATTCATAATATTAGTTTTGTTCTTTCTAGAAGAGGAAATTACTTCTTGGACTGAGAAAAAATACAAAATTTTTCATTGTGTACGCTTTTTGGGTATATTTTTAGTTTTGTGTTACTTTATAAGAATTAAGTGGACTAAAGTTAGAATTTTTAATACAAAGTGAAAAATGGCATAACCTTTTCCCCAATTCGGACCCAGTGATTTTATGGTCTTCAAATGGTTGAGTTCTCATACACCCCTTTAAGTGCACTCACCTGGGACGAGGAAACTTGGAACAAACAAATAGACAGTGAGAAATATAAAGATAAAGCATGCCTTTGCATGGAATGGGGATAATATGGGGCACGAGAAAGACATTTAAGTGGAATTGAATTAGTCAATGGTTTACAAAATACAGAATTGTGTAATAAGGTTTTCTTACAAGACTATCATACATTAGTAGATAAAGAGAATTTGCGAACTTCAATGATGCCATGTATGGTCTAATCCTTATTCACATTATCTGTCTTGGCGTTGAATAATTCATACATGAGGTAGAGGAGAAAGGCATCTAAAAGCAAATGCTAATTAAAGGAGCAGAATTTAATCCAAGTCCATCTATGAGAAATTCTTAGAAGAGAGGGTGAAAATTTCACATCCTGGATGAAAACTGGTACAAACTCTTAACCACTCTTCCCGTCAAGATGTGAGGTTTGGTCCGCTTTCACTTGAATGTGGACTGGTCCTGTGGTTGCTCAATCAATGGAACGTGGTAGAAGTGACGCTATGTCAATTTGTTAAGGGGACTGGAAGACTCTGATTCCTGTCTTGGTGTACATGTTTTAGGGAAATCCAGCTTTGATACAAGAAATTTGAATACTCTGAGACCAGCATGCTGTGAGGAAACCTAAGCTAGTTGTATGCAGAGACCACAGGGAGGGAAGAACATGGGGAGGGAAGAAGGGAGGCAGGGAAGGATGGAGGGAGGAAGAAAGAGAGTGAGAGAGTGAGCATGAGACAGAGAGAGCGCCTTAGATCCCAAACGTCCCAAGCAAGCCATCTGAGATTCTAAGCATGTTAGTAAAGACAACATCTTGCCAATTTAGCTCAGACAATCGTACAAATGACTTCAGACCCAGTTGCCATCTATCTTCAACCAGAGAGAGACCAAAAGTGTGAAGCATCCAGCTGAGCAAATAAATCATCAGAAACATAAGAGATAATAATAAATTGTTGTTTGGAGCCACTAAGTTTTGGGGGTGGTTTGTTACACAGCAACAAATAATTGGAAAGGAAATTTATTTGTGAAAGCGGGTTACTGCTGTAAAAATTTTTAGAAATGAAAACATGTGGAACTGGCTTGGGAATGGGCAGCAGGCAGGTGTTAGCATGGCTTTAGGGAGAATGTTAGCAAACGCTGAAATGATAAGTAGGAATTTGTTATGAGTCTGGTTTATGTGTTTCTTAGTGGCAAAAATTGGTGATATTCTCATGAGTGGTAAAGCAGACATATAACATATTTCTATTGGATTTGTGGATTTGTGTAAGGATATTCCCAAGCAGAACTTTAAGACCATCTAATTTAGTTTAGCTCTCTATGATAATGCACAGGTAGAGAGAAAAACTAAAGAAGGAACTGCTCAGTCTCAAGCAGAATCTAGAAGAAATTCTCTGAGGCAGGATTTGATATGCTCCAAAATGAAATATTTTCTCATTCCCAATCTCTCCCAGGAAAATACTCTGAAAGTAAGAAATTTCCTGAAGGCAGTGAATGAATTCAGGACACTGATCACGTTTTCAAGAGTGAGGTTCTGAGACCTCTGTTAAATCCTCAGAACTATGGAATTCAGTGGTTCATAAACCCTCTCAGCTAGACACAGTTGTCCAAGACTCTTCAGGGCATCCTCCTCTTCTACTGTGACCCTCAGCCCAAGGCGTTAGAAGAGATTGTGGTGGTGAGTTGCCTAATGAAGTGGTTTATAATTTGAAGTCCAAAGATTGTTAGTGATTTTACTTACTTTCACTGAAAGAGAGAGAGAGTTCAAAGTGTCAAGAGACATTCAGGCCCCCAACTTTTTGTTGGCAAGAGGCAGGCTCTGAAAACTACTTAGCTAAAAAGAAAAGAAAAAAGAATAGGAAAGAAAGGAAGAGAGAGAGAAAGAAGGAAGGAAGGAAGAAAAAAGAAAGGAAGGGAGAAATGGAGGGGGAGGAAAAAGGAAAGAAGGAAGGACCAATTCTTACACAAAGAGAAATATAACTCAGAAAGTGAAGCCGAGTTTAGCAGGTAGAGTCAAGATTCACAGAAAAACACTCCCACAGAGCAGATTGGGCTTTTTTTTTTTTTTTTTTTTTAAAGTTTTATTCTTTTTTTTTTTTTTTTTTTAAAGATTTTATTTTTCTCCTTTTTTCTCCCCAAAGCCCCCCGGTACATAGTTGTATATTTCGTTGTGGGTCCTTCTAGTTGTGGCATGTGGGACGCTGCCTCAGCGTGGTCTGATGAGCAGTGCCATGTCCGCATCCAGGATTCGAACCAACGAAACACTGGGCCGCCTGCAGCGGAGCGCGCGAACTTAACCACTCGGCCACGGGGCCAGCCCCAGAGCAGATTGGGCTTTAATCAAGGAACCGGTGACACGCGACTGACTGTATTTCAGGATTGCTCTGGACCTGTGACTGTCCAGACCTCCTGAGCTCTCCTTAGTCTGGAACAGGAGTGTCAGTTGCAGTTGTCCTACGACTCTCCCTTTTGTACGTCAGGTGTGAAGAAGACAGATAACTTGTTCCTTTAGTTCAAAAGACTTCAGATCAACAGGAATAATAATCAAGAATCCAAATCCAAGGAATTGTTCCCCAAGAGTCATATTCTAACCTGGAGCTGATTTACACGGCAAGATCTGGGAACTAAAAACTGAAGTTGATATCATAATGGGATGAAATTTGGGGAATTTTCAGAGGGGGTGAGTGTATTTTGAATTTGTGAGAAATGAAAATAACACATGTCTAAAGGACAGATTAAAGATGGACAGACATTTTGGTTCCTCTCCTCACCAAAAGCTGAATCTGGTCTGGAACGGTGACTACTTAGCTGGTAGAATGTCCCCGAAGTGATTATGTGTCAGTTCCAGTTCTAGTATTTAATGTAAGAGGAACTTCTGCTTCCCATCTTTTAGAACACAAGCTTTGGGGTAGCCAATTGCTGGGTAAGAAGTCCTACTAACCTAGGAACAGTATGTTGTGAGAGAGCCCAAGATTGCCACATAGAAGGGCCTCATGGATAAAGAGACAGAGATCCAGCCAAACTTCAATTACTCTACCCATCACATAGGTATTAGTTTCTTGTTGTTGCTGTAACAAATTACCACACAGTAAGTGGCTTAAAACAATACAATTTATTGTCTCACAGTTTTGGAGATCAAAAGTAAAAATGAGTAACAGCAGGTTAACTTCGAGGTATCAGTAAGGCTGGTTCCCACTAGAGTCTCTGAGGGGAGAACCTATTTCTTTGTCTTTTGTAGCGTCTAAATGCTACCTGCAATCCTTTGGTCCTGCCCACTTCCTCACGATGACATCACTTCAACCTCTACTTGCTTGGCACATCTTTTCTTTCTCTGACTATCTTGCCTCCCTTTTTTAAGGACCCTTATGATTACATTGGGTCTACCCAGGTAATCCAGGTTATTCTCCTCCATCTCAAGATCCTTAAGTTAATCACATGTGCAAAGGCCCTTTTGACATATTATTCCCAAGTTCCAGGAACAATTAAGATGTAGACATTTTTTCTTTTTTTGGTGAGGAGGAGCACTATTCTATGTATCATACCATCTGATGGGGAAGTCATGTTGTCTTGTAAGTACAAGTACACACTTAAGTACCAACATATGTGTAAGTATGTTAGTGTGTAATCTATCTTGTCTACCCAGCTACATTGAGCCTTCAGATGACTGTAGCTTTAGCCACCATCCTGTAGCAAACACATTACAGACCATAAGAAATAAATGTTGTACTGAATCCAGTCAATCAAGCAGAAATATGACAGATAATATTAAATTGTTATTTAAAAAATATATATTCCTATTATTTTATTTTATTTATTTATTTTGAGGAAGATTAGCCCTTAGCCACCATCTGCCACCAATCCTCCTCTTTTTTGCTGAGGAAGACTGGCCCTGAGCTAACAACCATGCCCATCTTCCTCTACTTTATATGTGGGACACCTACCACAGCATGGCTTGCCAAAAGGTGCCATGTCAGCACCGGCGATCCGAACCGGCAAACCCCGGGCTACCAAAGCCGAACATGCACACTTAACTGCTGCACCACCAGGCCAACCCCTTAAATTGTTATTTTTAAGCCACTAAGCTTGGAGTTGTTTGCTATACAGAATAGGGAACCATAATTCTATAGCTGATGAGAAGACCAGAATTTCCTCACTACGTATCCAGGAAGAGAAGGTCATATTTTGAGTTTTAGGTAAGTTGGGTTGGGAATGGAGAACAGAGCTCCCTTGGGATTTTGTATAGTGGGGTTAAATGCAGTCATTCCCAGACACTGTGATAAGGCTCTCAAGATCATGTAAGGAGAACTGTGGATGTGGGGTAAAAGGAAACAATTCATAAAATAATTAACATATATTCTAAGAAGTATTGTTGTTATTCCAATAACAAATACTATCGATGTGAATATAATGAATGAATGAAAAGCACTGCTACTTCTGCCTAAATGAATAGATTATGGATGTCTCCTTTGCCTATATTTAATCGGTCCTTCTGAGCGTGAACGTATCGAAGATGCAGACTGTGAAAAATATGAAACACTGTAGATTCCCAGGCAGACTGTCAAGTGTTCTTCAGGATCTCTTTTCCCACTTTTCTACAATAATATTTGAGTATTTGTTGCTGTGTAAGAAATTACCCCAGAATTTAGCAACTTAAAACAACAAACATCTCTTACCTCTCTCTCTGAGGTCAACAATCCAGGCACAGCTTTGTTTTGTGTCTCTAACTCAAGTTCTTTCATGTGATTGTAGTTAAACTGTTGACCAGGGATGCAGTCATCTCAAGACTTGACTGGGGTTGGAGGATCTGTTTCCAAGCTCGCTCACGTGATCGTGGGCAGGCTTTAGATGTCTTCTGGGCTACTGTGTTGAGGGCTCTTTATCGCTCATGACCTCTGCATAGGACCATTCACTACAATGCTTCTCCCAACACTAGGGATGAGAAAGAGACAGAGGAGAGAACAAGAGAAGGACCCAATACAGAAGTCACTGTCGTCTCAAATGTGATGTCAGAAACGAAATGCCAGAGCTTCTGCTATTTTCCTTAGAAGCCAGTCAATAAGTTGACCCCATTCTGTGCTGGAGAATTTCCACAAGAAAATGAATACCAGAAGACAAGGATAATGGATAGCCATCTTAGAGACTGCCTTCCACAATGGAAAACAAATTTTAGCAAACTCAAGGACAATGGCTTTTTTTGGTAGAGCTTGCTGACAGCTTCCTTTCTATCCCTGTTGCAGAGGACAATTAGGGCAGACTGCCTTTCTGTGGGAAAGAATACGGCATCTGTCCACAGGGCTGCCTCAGGCATGTCAACTATTCCTTCTTCTTCTCAGGTTTTGGCCAGTTGTGCTGGAAGCTGGATTAGGCAAAGCCCCTTCAGGTCATGGGCAGAATTCATTTCCTTGCAGTTGTAGGACGGATGGCCCTGTTGTCTTATAGCTGCGGGCCTGAGACTGCTTTCGGCTCCACTACTTGTAGGGCAGGTCCTTGGACAGGCCTTCTTCATCTCAGCAATAGAGAACCTCTCTCACGTGGAATGCCTTTCAAACTCTCTGACTTGTGCTTCCACAACCAGCAGGGGGAAATGTCCCTGCCCTTAAAGAGCTTTGGCAATTCAGTCTGGACCACCCAGATAATCTCCCTTTCTGAAAGTCCACTATGCCATACAATGTAGTCATGGGAGTAAAATCCATCATGGCCACAGTTCCAGCGATTACACAAAGCAAGGGCACCAGAGGCAGGAAAACTTGAGTGGGGGGTAAGCATCTTAGAATAATGCCTACCACAGAATCTACGGCAAAGACAACAATAGAAACTAGAATCTCAAACTGTCTATCAAAACAGACCAGTGACTTAGACTTCAATAGGTCAGGGAAATTGTCCTATAGCCCAAAGTAGGCAAAAGCAGTGCAAGAAATAATATGATGTAGAGATTTTTAATTCACCAAAAAAGGAATAATAGGGCATAAAAATGGAATGGGAGACTGAAACAAATGCAACACAAAATAGCATATGAGAAGCTAGGAGGGGAAAACAAGGATTTTCTTGGGTAGGGGAATGTGATGTGATTGATCTAAATTTACGAGCTTACAAGAGAGATTTACTGTTTGAATATTTCCCACAGGACGTAGTTGAAATGACTAGAGTGGGAATGGATCATGTATCTGGTAGCAAAAATACACAAAAACTACTTTTGGGGAAAACATGTCATTTACATTATGAATATTTCAGGACCAATAATTAGAATGCATTTCCCAAGGCAGGAATAATAGGATCCCAGACAACTGTGACTGTCCTCTGACAGTGATTTGTTGTTCCATGGTCCACTGGCATGAAGAGCATAAAGTCACCAGGTAAACATGTAGAGACTTACGTTTTTTAAACTGCTACAGTCCATTCTTCATCATTCTTTGGTCCTTTCACTGCCTCACTCCTTTATTTTCCATGGACTCCAGAGAACTGTTATTTAGTGCAAGCTTCTGCCATCCTGCTTCCTGCCACTCCATATTCAAATCCTTTTCCATCTCCTCTTCATTTTTCTAGAACTATGCAAGCATTTGTCCCTCATCTGCCAAGAGAAAAGCAATAAATTCATGTCAGTTTATTATACACATAAAATACACTCTTTACAAAAAAATATTTCCCCTCATCTCACTTTCAACTCCAGGTAACAGCCTCTTTTTTCCTTTTTCACAACCAAACTTCTGAAAAGAGTTGTCCCCACAAGGCTCTTCAGGTAGTAAATAATCTGGTATATTAAAGCACATCATAATAATATATAACACGTAAATATTATCTCGAGATTCAAATAGAGAATAAAAACCCCTTTCTGCCTCTAGGTTAGAAGGAACTCTCCATCCCATGGGAATGAAGAAGTCTTCAGGGACCCCTCTTGCTGGTTTCCTCTGCTGCCTGGGTGTAGCTTGGAGAGTCAGGCCCAGCAGGGGAAGAAGAAATTGATTCCTAATCCAGGGGCACTTGCTGTGGCATAATGCCTCTTGCTGACTTGGCCTTGGGAAACAAGTCCCCTCTACTTCTGCTGTCTCCACTGCAGGAAGAAGTGGAAGCGCCAGATGCACAAGATAAACTATGCAGACCAAAACAGCATTGCAAAGTTTTGATAATTAGACTGTCAAAGGAAGTGCAGCCCACAAAGTCAGCCAGAATGTTCATGATAAACAGGTTGACAGCTGACTAAAATTAAATTAAAAAACATTAAATAGGACCCAGAGTCTCTGAACATAATAGTCAAATATCCAGGACAAAATTAAAAATCAGCCAAGAATCAAGAAATCACAACTTGAGTAAGAGAAGACAATCAACTGAGGTCAACACTGAGACGAGTCAGAAAACAGAATTATCTGACAAGAGTTTTAAAGCAACCATCCTAAAAATATTTCAACACTCAATTAAAAATTTTCCTGAAACAGGAAAAATAAAGTCTTAACACAAGAAATGTCAATTTTAAAAAGAACTAAACTGAAATTATAGAACTGAGGAATACAACAACAGAAAAAAAAAAGTTCTGTATTAGCTTAATAGCAGAGTAGAAACGACAGAGGATAGCGTCAATGAACTTTTGAACAGATCAACAGAATCTGAACAACAGAGAAAAAAAATGACTGAAAAAAAAAGGAACAGAGCCTCATGGATCTATAGCACAATTAAAAAATTTCCAAGATTTGTACCATCAGAGTCTCAGAAGGAAAGGAGAAAGAGAGTGAACACAAAAGAGTACCCAAAGAAAATGATGGATGAAAACTCCTTAATTCAGTGAGAGGCATAAACCAATGTGTGCAACAGGCTAAGCAAATCTGAAACAAAATAAACCCAGAGAAATACACACCAATAAGTATAATAAACTTCTGAATATAAAGATAAAGAACAAAGTCCTGACAGCAGCCATAGAGAAACAACTCATTTCTAATCACAGCAGTTTTTCATCTAAAACCAGAAGGAAATCATGCACCATGATCAAGTGGGATTTATTCCAGGGATGCAGGGATGGTTCAACATCCACAAATCAAACAACGTGATACACAACATTAATAAAATGAAGAATAAAAACCACATGATCATCTCAATAGATGCAAAGAAAGCATTTGACAAGATACAACATCCGTTTATTATAAAACCTCTGAATAAAATGAGTAAGGGACATTATAAAGGCCATATATGACAAACACGTAGATAATATCATTCTCAATGGAGAAAAACTGAACACTATTCCTCTAAGAACAGGAACCAGACAACGATGCCCACTTGCACCACTCTTATTTAACATAATATTGGAAGTCTTAGTCAGAGCAATCAGGCAAGAAAAAGGAATAAAAGGGATCCAAATTGGAAAGGATAAAGTGAAACTGTCACTACTTGCAGATGACATGATTTTATTTATATATAGAAAAGCCTGAAGAATCCACCAAAAAACTTTTAGAAATAGTAAATGAGTATGGTAAAGTTCCAGGATACAAAATCAGCATACAAAAATCAGTGGCATTTCTGTGCACTAACAATGAAGTGGCAGAAAAAGAAATTAAGGATACAATCCCATTTATAATTGCAAAAAGAATAAAATACCTAAAAATAAACTTAACCAAAGACGTGAAATATATGTACATTGAAAACTATAAAATATTGTTGAGGAAATCAAAGAAGACACATAGAAATGGAAAGATATTCTGTGCTCTTGGATTGGAAGAATTAACATAGTTAAAATGTCCATACTTCCTAAAGCAATATCTAGATTCAATGCAATTGCTATCAAAGTTCCAACAACATTTTACACAGAAATAGAACACAGAATCCTAAAATTTATGTGGAACAACAAAAGACCCCAAATAGCCAAACGAATCCTGAGAAAAAAGAACAAAGCTAGAGATACCAAACTCTCTAATTTCAAAATGTACTATGAAACCATAGCAAGCAAAACAGCATAGTATTGGCACAAAAACAGACACACAGATCAATGGAACAGAATCGAGAGCCCAGAGGTAAACGCAAATATCTATGGACAGCTAAATTTTGACAAGGGAGCTGAGAACATACGATGGAGAAAGGAAATTCTCTTCAATAAATGGGGTTCGGAAAACTGGACAGCCAAATGTAAAAGACTGAAAGTAGGCCATTATAATACACCATACACAAAAATCAACTCAAAATGGATTAAAGACTTAAATATAAGACCATGAAGCTTCTGGAAGAAAACAAAGGCAGGGTGCTCTTTGACATCAGTCTTAGCAGCATAGTTTCAAGCTAACATGTCTGGTCAGGCAAGAGAAACAATAGAAAAAATAAACAAATGGGACTACGTCAAACTAAAAAGCTTCTGCACAGCAAAGGAAACCATCAACAAGATAAAAAGACAACCTAACAACTGGGAGAAGATATTTGCAAATCATATGTCTGATAAGGGATTAATATCCAAAAAATATAAAGAAGTCATACATCTCAACAACACAAAAACTAACAGCCCAATTAAAAAATGGGCAATAGATCTGAACGACATTTCTCCAAGGAAAATATACAGATGGCCAACAGCCAGATGAAAAGATGTTCAACATCACTAATCATCTGTGAAATGCAAATCAAAACTACAATGAGATATCACCTCATTCCCTTTATAAGGGTTACAATTAACAACACAGGAAATAACAAGTGTTGGAGAGGATGTGGAGAAAAGGGAACTCTTATACACTGCTGGTGGGAGTGCAAGCTGGCACAGCCATGAAGGAAAACAGTATGGAGATTACTCCAAAAAATTAAGAATAGAACTACCATTACCATGCAATCCAGCTATTCCACCACTGAGTATTTATCCAAAGAACATGAAAACATGAATGTGTAAAGATACTTGCACCCCTATGTTCATTGCAGCATTATTCACAATAGCCAAGACTTGGAAGCAACCTGGTGCCCATTTAGGGACAAATGGATAAAGAATATTGGTATACATACACAATGGAATACTACTCAGCCATAGGAAACAATGAAATCCAGCCATTTGTGACAACATGGATGGATCTTCAGGGTATTATGCTAAGCGAAATAAGTCAGAACGAGAAAGTCAAATACCATATGATCTCATTTATAAGTAGAAGATAAAAACAACAACAAACGATCACATAGAGACACAAATTGGATTGGTGATTACCAGAGGGGAAGGGGAGAGGGAAGAGGAGGATGAAAGGCATGATTAGGCACATGTATGTGGTGATGGATTGTAATTAGTCTTTGGGTGGTGAATATGATGTAATCTGCATAGATACCAAAATATAATGATGCACACCTGAAATTTATACAACATTATAAACCCATGTTACCACAATAAAGGAATATTTTTTTAAAAAGATATTCAAAATAAATGAAGAAAGAATAAAACCAGAAGGAAGTGGCATAATATTTTTTAGTGCTGAAAGAAAGAACCATCTCGGGGCCGGCCCGGTGGCACAGCGGTTAAGTTCGCACATTCTGCTTCTCAGCAGCCCAGGGTTCGCCAGTTCAGATCCCTGGTGTGGACATGGCACCACTTGGCATGACATGCTGTGGTAGGCATCCCACATATAAAGTAGAGGAAGATGGGCACAGATGTTAGCTCAGGGCCAGTCTTCCTCAGCAAAAAGAGGAGGACTGGCAGTAGTTAGCTCAGGGCTAATCTTCCTTAAAAAAAAAAAAAAAAAGAACCATCAATGTCAGATTCTATAGCTGATGAAACTATCCTTCAGGAGTGAAGAGGAAACATGGCAGCCTCAGACAAAGGAAAACAAAGAATTTGTGACTGGCTGCCCTACCCATAAAAAATGGCTACAGGAAATTCTTAAAAAAGAAAAGAAATGATAAAGAATCTTGGGGCATCAGATAAGAACAAGAACAATTGAAAGAGTAGAATTGTGGGTAAGTACAATAGACTGTCCTCCTCCTCAGTTTTTTTTTAAATAATATGTGATAATTAAAACAAAAGTTATAACACCATCCAATACTTAAGATAATTGTATTGAATAGTGGGGAGGGTAAACATACCTAAATGGAAGTAAGATTTACACACTCCACTTTAAATGATAAAATGTTGATATTTATTGATTGTAATTAATGACAGATATATTGTAATGCAAAGAGCAACCCCTAAAGAAACTGTGTAACTATCAAGACAAGATTCTCCCAAATAGTCTTGTCACCAGAGGAGGAAAAGAGAAGTCAATACTAGAAAGAAACCAGATGTCCTTCAATGGCAGAATGGTTTAAAAACTGTAGTATGTCCATACCACACTTTGCAATAAAAAGGAACACACTATGTATATGCAACGACTTCGATGAATCTCCAGGGAATTTCACGGAGTGGAAGTCAACCCCAAAAGGTTACATATTGTATGATTCTATTTATATGGCATTATCAAAAGGACAGAATTTTAGAAATGGAGAACAGATTAATGGTTTCCAAGCGTTAGAGACGAGGGGAGGCAGGTGGGTATTCCTATGAAACAGCAAATGGAGCGATCCTGGTGGTGATGGAACTATTCTGTATTTAAACTATATTGATGTCAGTATCCTTGTTGTGATATTGTACTATAGTTTTGCAAGATGTTACCACTGGGGAAAACTGGGGAAAAGATACAGGCAACCACTGTATTATTTCTTGCAGCTGAATGTTTTATGATAATTGATAGAATGATATATGCAATTTACTTGCACCTCCCATATTTTCATGTGTTGTTTCATTATACTATTCTGTTTTTTCTTTATATCTTCAAAGTACTAACTGAACATTCTCAAATGTTCTCTATGTTTGAAATGAAGGTTATTCTGAATTTAGTCATGAAACTGCAAAAGTTATTGATTTTCCACAAAGAGCTTAAAGATGACTTCCCAAATCCCTGTGGAAAAGACACCAGGAGACCAAGTGTAATTTTCATAAATCCAAACTTTTGTTAAATTGAGGCAATTCTGTGAATTAAATGTGAATCCAGACTTTCCTCACCTCCTAGTTATAGTGCTTTTTTCAAGAAGCAAAGCATTATCTAGATGAAAAAAATATATATGAAGGCCTAGAGAGGACACAGAAAAAAGTGCTGAAATTATAATTGTCTCATAAAATCTGTAAGATTTTAACTAAAACCATTTCATTATAAAATTTAAAAAATAAGAACGTGTGGACTGTCACAAAAATATGACATCTTCTTTACATTTTTTTCTATCTAAAAAGTGTAAGTAATTCAATAATCTGCATGAGCATTAACGCTCTTAAACTCCTTCATGCCCTATAATCATTTGGAAGATACTTACTTAGCTCTTTAATTTCAAAAACTGAAGAAACAAGGCAGACTTGAATTTCCATATTAGGGAGACCATCCATCACATGGCTACTGATAATATTCAAAAAGCCAAATAACAAATATGAAATAATAATTATTCTCTTATCATATCTTCCCTGTTAAACTATATTTGGGGAAATAATTTATAAGATCTGACAAGCAGATGATTCACTCAGATAATATTATTTCTATTCCAGTTTACTTTCTACCGATTTCAGCCTTTTTGATATTTCATAACTCTGGAGGAATCTTGAAGAATCGCTACATTCATGTAGCTACTCATTTATTTATGCCATCATTTGTTAAACAAACATTTATTTCCCACCTGCAGTGTTCAGAACATGGTGTTACATCATGCCAAAGAGACCAAAATGAATCAGACATGGACTCGATCCCTAAGGAACAGAACATTAGATGTTCCTTAAAATATCTGCAAACCTACATACAGTGTATGATATATATGAAAATCCTGCTGGAATTTAGAGAGGGAAAAATTCTTTATAATGAGAGGATTGAGAGATGATTGGGAAAGAAAGAAATTAATTTATTTTAAAAATAGTATTTGATGTGAATTTGGTACAGAAAAAATTCATCCTTAGGCTATCATTTTTCCCAAGCAATTATTAGCTTTGGAAGGAAGCTTGGCAAGAATATTTGCGCAGAATTCCTTCTACTGAAGTCTCAGATAAATAAACTTAATGGGCAGCGGCCTCGAATTTGTAACCGGTATAAAAATACATGGAATATATACAGGTATACACACCCTTCTGCATGCCCAGAAATACATGTACTAATCTAATACAGCTCAAGTATACAAATCAAAAACATATTTGAGGTACAATCTGCAAATAAAAGTCTGTAATTAAAATAGAATGAATAAATAAAGATGACCTGATAATAACGAAACAAAGACAAATCTCTAAAGATGGTGAAGCAGCTAGCAGAAAGTCAAATTACACATGGCGTCTGAATGTACGTTCCATACATACTAGCTTTTGTTAGTTTTGGGAGAGCACATCTATGTTTTTTCTGTATCTTATTAAAAGAAAGCAAATTAAATAAAACTTTAGCTTTAATTAAAGAAACTATGATGAGCGATGTTCTTTAATTATTTTTAGAGTAGTTTGTGTTATATTCCTACTATTGCAATAAGCATTCTTTTAATATGCATCTCAATACCACTTTTCTGAATTTTACTTTAAAAATTTTAATGGAATTACTTAAGATATATTTAATACAACAGGAAAGTGATTTTTGCTCTGCTTTTTAAAAATTATAATGCAATATACATTATTCCAAACAGAATTCTTCTCCCATGATTACCTACCTAAATTGATCTGAAATGAAAAGGTGAAAGACATGTAAAGGGCTTTTCTTTTTCAGAAACTTGAAAAGATGCAGCTGTTCTAGCCTGAGTAAACGACTATAAATTATGAGTGTCAATCAAAGATGTGATTTTCATCTCCTGATTAAATCTACACAAAAGATCTTCAAACACACAGTTCCACTCTCTCCAAATGACAAATCAATCAAAAAAGACAATACAAGAGAGTGATTAGGCTGTAGGCAAAAGACAATAGTATGTGGGTGGCATTTTTCCTCTCATTCAAAGCCCTGTTATTAATCAGAAAATGGGAGTGACCATTTATTGCATTTACTTTTATTTAAACATTAAAAGGTTTCAATATGAGCATTCTGGAACCTACAAACATTGAAACAACAAAGGAAAAGGCTTCAATGGCTTGTAAATGTTTGCTTAAGAAAAAAAATACTATAAGTTTACTCAAAATCATCCAATAAATGTGAGTGGGTGGGTAGAAATTGCCTTGAAGCAAAAAAACCCAAAAAACAAAAAACCCCCACCAAAATGATAGATCACTCAATTAAACCACGAAAATGTCAAGCTTTTTTCACATTTTCTAGATTGATTTACACTCTTACCAAGTTGGTTGTCATGTCCAATAGGGTTTGATTTCCATCACTAAAGTCAAAAGACTTCAGGCAGAAAGACAAATGAAATTGGAAAAATGCTGGTGACATTGAGCTCATAGCTCAGAGAGAAACTGATTTTAGGAAATTAAGCATGTACTATCGCTTTCATCTTTATTAGTAAATGTTTTTGAGAAGTCATTACCCCTCTGACATATATAAGTTTAACAGGATTTATGCCCCCCAAATTTCTAAAAATGTATTATGTCAAAAATTTAACTAGTTTTAGTGTAGCCGATTTTATATGTATTACCCATACATCCATTGTATAATCTCAATATTTAATAAGCTTATTTTAAAATGGAATAAATATTTTGATGTCTAATTTTTAAAAGTGACTTAGGGTTATCTTCAGAAAAACATTGCAACATATCAGTATGCAAAATACTTTAAAAAGTAATTATGAAATTAATAATTCGTATTCAATTCATGAATACAAATTTCCATTACTTTCTAACAAAGTAGACACTTTGTGATTTTATGCATGGAATATATTAAGAGGTCTTAATCAGTATTTATAAAATTACTTTTTGGCACATGTATGAAATAAAAATCATTTTAGTACTACTAGGAATAGCTAAGATTATTAAAGACTATTTACTTATACTAATCAGTCAACAATATTTTAAGATAAATCATTATTCTTATTTCATACATGAGATGCCGCAGGTGCAATGATTTGCATACTCAGACAGCTAACTAGTGACTAGTATTAATTTTTCAAATTATTCATACATACTTTTTACATTTAAAAATGTTAAAAAATTTCCTAGTGATTTCTCTAGAAATGTGAGCTAATAAGTGATAGCTGAGAATATTTGAGAAAATGCGATTGCATTTTTCCTAAGCATTTTCAGGAAATGTTACCATTTCAGGTAATGGTAACATTTCCTGAAAATGCTTACAGCATGCTCATACTCTTCTGCACTCTCTTCCCCACCAACCGTTTTTTTTAAATTGGTCTGTAGGATGAGCAGGGCCACCAGACCAGGCCAATTCATCCAGCACTGATCTATGTATTTTCACATTCTTTTTTTCTCTTGTTCTGTATATAAGAAGAAATGGATTTTTAATTCCAACCTATTCACCATTCTTCAGTATCATTATTTTGGCACCTCTCTGAAACTCTCTTAATTTTTTTCACCCCAGAGAAATCACTAGGATGGAGCAATAATGTGAACTTTCAGTTTTCATCTGCCTAGAACACAAATCTTGAATATGTGACTGTGTGTGTGCACATGTGATTTTGCACATAAGTTATGAAAAAGCAGTTGTGGGTTTTCTACAGAACGACTTCTTAGTAAATTACTGATTAGTAAATCAATATTTTGTTTTATTTAAATTTTATGTAAATATTTTACTTAAAACTCAAAAAAATTTATCATTTATTTTTATATGAAGTGTCCTCAGCACTCATTCTACCAGAGATGTATACTGGAGTGTATACTTCATGTGAAGACGGATCCTAAACTGCAGAATTTTTAATTCTGTCATATCTGGTCTGTCACAGTAATAGACACAGAGCAAGGACAAATGTTAGCTTATTCTTTTTTTTTCAGACAAAGACTTTATTGCAGTCCAGTGTGCCCTGACTCACTAGGAAATGGCTCTAGGTGGTGTTTAGACACAATGTTAAATGACCCTGAATCACGCAGTGAGGAACTAATTCCACTTTCAATTGTTTCATCAAGGAGAAAGTCTCTGTGTGGTGCTGGTAAGTCTGTCCCATCTCTCTAACACTTGCTGATAGATGTATGTTTTTCCAAACACAGATGCTGCTGTAGATTCAGAGATTCAGCAGGCAATAGTGTCTAGGTAGAATTTAATAACATTATTTTAAAAAATTCTATTTACTTTTACAGTTATCATCCAATTATAGCAAGATAGCTATTTTTCATTTGTGCTCATGACACAAATTTCCCTTTTAAAATAAATTCACGTTTGCAAAAATAGTGAGTCACCTAAGAGAAAATTATAAGCACAGGATGTTACAGATTTAAAACAATTGGACAAAATTTTAGATAAAAGTAATACTTGAATGAAGTTTTGGAGATGCTGCTTTACTGGATTCATAAGAGTGCCATCTGGGCTCCACAGGCATTGCTATTTGTTCACCCTATTCATAGTTTTCTAACTGTAGGGTGCATCACAATCATGTGGAGTGCTGGTCAAAAATGCAGATTGTGGGCTGGCCACATGGTGTAGGGGTTAAGTTCTTGCCCTCTGCTTTGGTGTCCCAGGATTCACAGGTTTGGATCCTGGGCACGGACCTGCACACCACTGGTCAAGCCATGCTGTGGTGGTGTCCCACATACAAATAGAGGAAGATTGGCACAAACATTAACTCAGCGACCATCTTCCTCAAACAAAAAGAGGAAGATTGGAAACAGATGTTAGCTCAGGGCCAATCTTCCTCACAAAAAAATAAATAAAAATAAAAAATAAATAAACGCAGACTGCAAGGACTTTAACCCCAGAAAGCCTCAGGAGGTCTGGGGCAGGACCTGAGAGATTGCAGTTTTGACAAGCAGCCCAGGTGGCCCTGATGTGACTGGTCAGTGAGAACAAGTGGCATATTCTTAAATTACAATTAGCCTTAAAAGAGAGCTTGTAGACAAAAGAGTCATACCCACATACCTATTCCTTTGCACCAATAATTGTCATGTTTTGAATTAAACAACTTTAGAAATCTGTTTCTTTGGGGCTTTTATATGCATTATTTATTATACAGAAAAATATTTTCATTCAGCTTTTTTGTTTCAATAATAAAGCAAACATTAAAAGGGATCACTTAGGATCTAAATTAGGCTATTGTGGTAGGTTGTATTGTTCTGAAATATTTGCTTTCCTTTCTTGTAAGATAATTATATTAATCATCTCATTGATGTCAGCTAGGTCACAAAAGGTGGTCTGTAGTGATATGCCAATTATGAGCAGAGGCTTTCAGATCTCTTGCTTAGTTCCAATAAGTTCTTTTCTCTGAGCCATGATATATGCAATTTCCCAGATAGGGGCTATTCTTTTAGCTTCAGATTCCAAACGTTGATGGCCTGTAGCAGAACCACGGCTTACCCAACGTAGACAAAACTTTTTTGTTGGAAGCCCTTGAGGTTTGGGGTTGTTTGTGACCATATGACTCTAGCATAAACTGACTAACACAGCCAGAGGAGACAATGCTTTTTATTCAAAAGTCTATTTTTCCTAGTCACACAAATTTTATACTGTTTTAATAACACAATAGCATTTGGTTACATTCACCAATACAATGATACGTATTTGGGGGCCTACTATGTGCAAAGAACTGGACTGAGAATTTAAGTTATACAAAATGTATAAGCAGCCACGGTTGCATACAAGGCCTAACACCATGATTTGTGCGATAAAGCAGGAGCATGAATGATAAGAAATGTCTTGAGACAGTGCCTGATTCCCTCCAAATTAAGTCCCGAAAAAGAAGAGTCCACACGGGGTGGAGAGTTGTTTATAAAATAGTCCCAAACAATGTGGAAAGTTAGCAGGACCTTAACTGATGGTAAATTTTAGTTGCAAAGTGAGGAACACATTGAGTGGCTAACAGAGTAAAGAAAGGCACAGATGAAAAGACAAGGTGCCGTCAAGTTAAACTTGGAGTTCTTCAGACGGTGGTTGAATATAAGGAGGGAAACTCAGTCTTTTGGATCTTTGTTTCCCCAAACATTCTACCCCAGAACACTATTCAACAGAATCTTAATAAAGTACCCCAAAATTAGAGTTCTATGCTCAAATAAGTGTGGGGAATCCTGAAATCACGGACAGTTTTGTTCATGCTGATCTCAAAGAACATAATATACTGATACATGTTGTGCATCCCCACTGTGTAGATAAAGTTTTCAGTTTTTCCAAAATTTAAATGGCCATAAAACAACTTTTTTACATTGCGTCTTTGTGAACATTTGAAACAATGCTATTTGGAACTCAATTTAGGAAATAATTGTAGCACAACTTTCAATACCATGCCAAGGGTAATTAAGCCCTTAATTTTCGACAGCATTGGCTTCCAAACTTTTCAAGTATGAGGATTCTTTTAATAACAAAAAGTTTTGTGGCCAGCCCTGGGGGCACAGCGTTTAAGTTTGCAGCTTCTACTTCGGTAGGCTGAGGTTCTCAGATTCAGATCCCGGCTGCGGACGTGGCACGGCTCATCAAGCCGTGCTGTGGCAGGCGTTCCACTTACAAAGTAGAGGAAGATGGGCACAGATGTTAGCTCAGGGCCGGTCTTCCTCAGCAAAAAGAAGATTGGCAGAAGATGTTAACTCAGGGCTAATCTTTCTCAAAAAATTAAATTTTTTTTTAAAGTTTCAAGGACAACTATTAAATAGCAGTTGTACTAGATGTATGATTAAAAGTATTTATATCTTAGTTGAAATTCCTGGGTTCAAATCCCAATTTACTACTTACTTACAAGATAGGACTCTGTACAAGTTGTTTAACTTCTCTTAACTTCACCTTCTCCACTGCAAATTGAAGATAGCAAGTATAGTGTCTCATTCTTGTGTGTGTGTTTGTATGTCAGTGTGTGCAAGTGTTTGAATGTGTATGTGTATGTGCATGTGTGTATGCTAGGAATAAATGAGATTAATCTATGTAAAGCTAACTGGCACAAAATAAAAACCCAAGAATACTAGAGTGGGTTATTGAGGAATATGTATAATCTCTAAAACTTAAAACTTGAGTAGCATTGAAAGTTAATATTTAATTAACAACAGTGCACACATCTGGAAAATAGTAGTACCTATTTGTGCAAGATATTTATTTAGTGTGCCATCAGTACATGTGTCTACACGGATTTACAATCCCTTGTAACACTCCGGAGAGTAACTGCTCTAGGCACTGCAGAATGACTAAAGGTTTTCGAAGAGAGGAATGACAGAAAGAAAGGTATATTTCAGAAGATAAATTATGTAGAAAGAAAGGCAACAAGAGAGGTGGCAACAAGATCAGTGAAAAGACTATACTATTCCCCAAGGGTTGTGTGCACATAGGCATTATTTCACTAAAAAGTCAATAAATGGCTTCAAGGTAGGGACTTTATCATATGCTTTAAAAATGCTCAACTGTTTTCACTATAAATGGAATAAATCAAATCAGAGAAAGTTCTATAAAGGAGTACAAATGGAGATAAAAGAGAAACTTACGAGGTATATAATTCTTAACATACGAATCTAGTGCTGACACTATTCTTCACTGCCGCCATTGAGGCCCTGCTGTCGCTGGGGTTCCAGAGCCCTGTGTGGCTCCTCTCAGGCCAATGACATAAACTTGGACGTGCAATGGAAGATGAGAGAAGATATATTAACTATAAGTCCCAGACCGAAAAGACTCAGCATCGGTTCCTGACAGATCGCTTATCTAAATTGCAACCCAAGTCACTGGAGTATTGTCCACATTCAAACAATTCTTGAAACACTGAGTACATGCACCATACCTGCATTTAGTGTTTTCTCAAAGCATCTTCTAAAGTAGGTGATTTGGTACAACGCCAACATTCATTTGGGGACAAAGAAAAGTCTATGATTGATCCTGTATGCATTTTTGCTGAAATATGGATTGGAATCACAGAAATAGTTTGAAATTCAAGGGAATTCACAGTAAATGAGTTTTAGATAAACAGTGTAAAAAATATAATAACTTCTCAGGGAAGAGACAATATGATGCTTATTGCAGTACTGCTAAATCCCAGGTTTGTTAATTACCAGACAAAGCAATCTTTTAATTGCATCTAATTAGGATAATTTAGACTCCAGAGGATTTTGCGTTGTTGAAAAAGAAGGAAAAAAAAAATAAAGAAAAATATTAGGAAAGGTAGGTCTCTTTGTATTTTCAGATACTTTTTAAAACTGTAATTTAAAAATTTAAATATTTCAACTTAAAAATTTAAATTGAAGAATTGAATTGAAATTAGAAAATGTTTGGAAGAATTGCAATTTTTTTCTAAATTTTTGTTTTGAAGAATAAATGTATACACTGCCCATATGTTATTATATTGCGTTGAATTTATTTAATAGCATTTTTAATTATTTATACTATATCAAAATAGTCTTTGCTAACAAAGCATCCCACTAAAGTCAAATATGGGATTTGCTTTCGGAACACTCTTTCATGTGCAAGCCATAAACTTTTTTGATTTACCTCCAGTTAGAAGGGATAATGCCTGTGCAGGGGAAGCCAATAAAGGCTGTATCTCAGAGCAGAAGAAATTCTAGTAGATAAAACTAGGACATATTGAAGCTGAAGGCGTTCTGAAATGCAAAGCAAAACTAGAGACTCATTTTCAAAAGCCGTCTCCCCCATTCATGTCCTAACGGTGCTACCTCACATGTGACTTCTCCTGAATCTGCTCTTCCTCACTGGCCCTTCCCATCTATTTGTCCACATTATATTGTCAAATATGCATATATCTACGTACATCTTGCTGGGTGGTTTGTAGTGTAACATGTGGACGTGTAACTCTACCAACTCAGGAGTCACTATGGTAACACAAAATTCCTGAAATGGAGTTGTGGCTGTGGCATGGTCCCTAACTGACATGCCAAGATATATGGTTTTAACAAGGTAATAAAAAGATAATCTGCTCCTGATTATGCTTCCAATACACTCTGATGTTTTAAAACTCTTCATTAGAAAACCTTCTTTATTCCCATTAGAAATGCAGATCCTAAAACCCAGCTTCACAGGTTTTTTATTTAATATTACCTTTTATTACAGGAGAAACCCAAGAGACGAAGTATTTCATTAAGAAATTTCAGTCCAGCTAATAATGTGATCTTTCAGAATTTTAGTTTTAGTTCAAGTAGTAAATGCATGTGTAATAACAAAATATAGCCACCTTATCATCCACATTTGACTTCATTCTCTCCAATGAAGAAAGAGCAAGAATATGTTTTGGATATTTGATTTTACCAGTATAAAACAGGAAGAGCTCTCAGAATATCTGATGTGGTTTCTTTATCTCCAGGTGTAAAGGCATGGGAAAAGAGTCCTGTGAGCCTTATTAGAGAGGTACTCTAATGCCTTTTAATTATTAAAAACTTGCAAATGTAAAAATTAACTGATTCCTTTCTAACATTAAATTCACATTCAAAAAAGGAAATGTTTATAACCGTCATCTAAAGAACAGAAATACTATAAAGAGCAGAGATCATAAAAAGTTATTTTGATTTATTCCTTTAATCATATTCACTCAAAAATAGTTATTCACCACTTATTTTGTCCCAGACACCGAGCCAAGCGTTTGGTGTATATTATCATTTTCAAAGCTCACAGCAACCTGTGAAGTAGTTAGTTTCCTAATTTCATAAATAAGGAAACTAAGACTCAGGCCCGTCTCAGCCGCCAATATCATGAGCTGGTGTGTGGAGCCAAGATTCAATGTGAAGCTATTGCCAAAGCTGATTGGTTCTCCGTGGTAACACTATTCCCAAGGAAGCCTAGTAGAGACAGCGAGGGGTTTGTTAACGTAAGACTTTGTCCTGTTTTGTAGGAACTTCTGTGTACTTAAGTATGAAGCGACCCTTAAAATAACAAACCAGTATATCTCAGGTGAGGAAACCACTGTATAGAAAATATGTGCTCTGAATCTGAAGACCAGAGATAAATGTTTGAGGTAATCTAAGGGAAATTTAATGAATAAAATCGTTGTTTCTTTTTATCTTCTTTTCGTCTAAGTCTATATATCAAATAAAAATGTTCCTCAGTTTTCAGGAAGCATTGGTTATAGATCTTATTGTTAAGAGTTAATTGACTTTAACTGCCTGTACAAAGAACCAGGATATGAGATCATTGCATGGACAGTTACCCTTTTTATTGAGGAATCTTCTCTCTGCTCCATCCTGCGCTCCAAACACATCTCACCCTGAGAGAAGTAGACAACAACTCTCACAGTAGTGCCTACTCTGGGCGATTCTGAGGAGAATTGAGGGGAGCTTGAAAGAGGTGGAAATTCCACTGTCAATCATCCTTTAAAAACACGGGGAATGGAAGGTAAGATAGTGGTACTCAAGAACTCCTGTGTTTTTCAGAGCCTCTTAAAAAAGGCACAGTGATATTTTGCCATTTATCATATAAATGCAGATGGGAAGTTAAAGAAAGTCAGGCCTGTGGGCTTCAGAATGCATGGTAGAGAATGCTAGTGCACAGTACTGTGCTGTTATTGTGCAATATCCTATATGTGTATTGCTTGTTCTGATTCCTTTGCCTTCTGTAAAGACTTGCCTCAACTGGGCTCTGTAGAATTAAGATAGGTTCTGTGGACATAGAGTCTTGAGATTTATAGACGAAGCAGTACTCTTGTCACCACTGCCCACAGAGGACAATATGGTGTTGCACTGGCAGTTAGCAAGAGGTCCCCAGGGGAAGGTGGTTAGGGATTAAAATTAGTGTTGCAAATTTCAACTTCTGATTCCAATATGCAGTTCTTCTTTCATTGGCAATTCAGGAACCCTTTTCTTGAGGAAGGTGGCAGTGTCTTTTACTCCTAAAAATGACCAGTGTTTTCTGGAAGATTAGAGTTTCACAAAAGAATTTTTTGGATATGTTTTTACCGCATTCGATTCTAACTGTTTGTTAATAAAGGAGACATTATTATACAATATTTCCAGTTTTATAGTAAGATAAAAGTAAATTATTTTCATGAAAAAATTTATACCATTGTACCACTTTTTCTTTAAAATATAATAGTTGAAAGTATTTTTAGGAGCCTAGGGATGATAACCTTGCACAGAGACCTTTTTTGAAAGTCACATTTTAGATGGAATTATCTAAAATGAATATGTGGTTCACTTATTGTCACTCCAGGGTCCGAAAAATATCAAAGGAAAGTTATTTGCTCAACAGGGGTCTCTCTAAACTTCTCCGCATCAAAGCAAGCTACTTAGGGAGCCCCTGCTCCACAGAATTCACTTCCAAGTTATGCAGATTGAGATCCCCTCTGAAGCCACAGCTGGAGGTTTTGCTTTTATAGAAACCTCAACTAGACGGCCCTGACTTTGGAAGTAGCTATTGACTTTCTGTATCCTAGGCAGTTTCATATCGATCTCGAGGCAACTCAATTACCCACACCTGGAAGAGGCAATGAATTTGAATAGTGTTCATGGCTTTTTTTAATACATCTTTTTTCCCCCTTTGTGAAGGGCAATGACTTACGCTTTGCAAAATGAATCAGCAAGGAGATACTCTTGTTGTCTTCTTGAAGGTAACAGAAAAGAATCTTTAAGATAAAACACTCACTAGTCTAGTGTGGAGATTATTTATGAACACTTACTTTATTCAATTTTTACAGTCTAAATGATTACAGCGTTTCCTTTTTTTAAAAATTCTAGGCTAGTTGAATGTTAAACTTCAAATAGTTGAGATTTTAAGGAGCAATCAATGTCTCTTTTTTCAAAATTAGTAATAGAAAAACCGTTATATAGAGGAGAAGAGAGATATATTGTAGGACAATTGAATTACTTTTTATTGAGCAATGACTAGATGATTTCTTTATTTCTACTATAGAATTATGTCATTTCAGAGGTGGAAAGACATTAGAGAGTGAGCTTTCTAATAAGAACTGAGATGCGGTCTTGGTGGTGACTCCCTCAGATTCTATCAGTGTGATGATGTCTGATAAGTTACTTGACACTACAATGCAAGTAAGTCCAGGGCTCCTGGAATAAAGGTGGATGACTACCACACCATCTCATAAGGCTTGTTACAAACAGTAAATTAGATAATATATACAAATGGCTTATCCCAGTGCCTGGGACAAATTAAATGACCAACCATGTTATTAACAAGGTCAACTCCATTATTTAACAGGTAAAGTGAGGCACAGTAATGTTAAATTACCAAATTAAGGTGGCAAAGCTAATTAACAACAAATCTTGGATTAGAAGTACTGATTCTAGTGTCTTGAAATACATCATTTTAAACAGAAGTATATTTAATCCTCATATCCATATCTATAGATACTTTCCGTTTAAGCACAATACACATTTACTGAGCCCCTCTTCTATTCAAAACAGTGACCTGAACACTGTGGGAGGTATATTCATAAATTCGCACTTAATGGAGCATATCATTTAATAGTGAAAAATAAGAATATAAGATTAGGATTATAAAATAGGCATGATGTTCTATAAGAGGAAAGATTGCTTTTAGTCAAAGGCAATTGGAAAAGATTTCCTAGGTGAGTCATTATTGAGATGTATTTCTTCAATGAATGCATCTTCTTCTTGAAAAAGCTTATTATAACTATGGGACTTCCTGCACTTCCTCCTCAGAATGTAGTACTTTTATACTACGGTGCTGCCCCTCACACTATCCCTTACACCTTTCTGTTGTTGCCATAAATATTTTATTTCATGTTGAAAATACAATTACCCAAGAGTATCAATCTTTAAAAGTTAAATCACATCGTGCTGCAAAAACATTTAAAAAAAAAACCCAACTACTAACCAAATTGCTTAGTTTCAGAAGTTTTTCTGGCCTTTTGTTTGATCATATTTATTTTTGCACCACTGTCATGAAATCCACATAAAGAAAACTTTTCCTTTATCTCTAATCATCTGTTCTTATATACGAATAACTATGTTTTATTTTAAAATAAACTTCCCAAAAAAGGCCTGTCATAGTGCCTGATGAACTTTTTGATTGTTCTTTACATCTTGGCTCAGCTTTAACCGTCTGTCCGTATTACCCCATTCTCTGCAGCTGGTAGGGACACCTCTGAGGGGTTCTCTCGGCTCTCTGAGTCACTGTACTGACCAATTGAATGGTCATCATACGTATTCCCATTTTCTCCATACTGGAAAGGGAGCTCCTGGAAGGCTGAAACTGAGTCCTTTACCTCTGACATTCAAGAAATGTTTTCTGAATGGATCAATCAAATGGAGCTCTATTACAAGGTGAAGAATTTATCTTGGATAGCTGGAGTACAAAGGACTTTAAAAAAAAAATCAAGAGTGGTCAAGGAAATGATTTATACATTATTTTGAGAACAGACATAGAAAAATGCATGTAGCAGAGATTGTCCTGAGGTAGGAGAAAAAGAAGGCCAAACTATGAAGTAATATAAGGTGCTAAGAAGAAAGTCCTTAAAATGGCTTGCTTGCTTTATTTTTCTCATTTAATTATAGTATTCCTGTTCATTCAATGTACTTGGATGAATAATACTGTTTAAAAATGTTTTATAAATATTAAAACAAAAGATGAGTAATAATTATGAAGAGAAAAACTTAAGAAAAATAAAACTCCCTTTACAAGGAAATTTCTAAAGAAGCTTTGAATAAAAGCTATGATGCCCTCTGGTGTGCACAAATTATAAAACCAGTCTAATACACATTTTTCATATATATTCTCTAAGCACTAATTGCTAAAAATCTCCATTAGTAAGTGCAGCAATTCACAACATATTTAATTTCAGAAGACCCAAAATACTAACATTAAGGCATTTCGTAAATTTTTACAATATAAATGCAAGTCAGCCTAGTCTTTCTCATTTGTGAGTGAGGGTAGTAATTTCTGACGAGAATGCCAAGGGCTTGAGTCCTCCGTGAGCTTGTCTGTGACTCCTCACAGGATTATGAATAAACATGACTGGAGGAGTATGCAGATTTCCTCGTAGGAAAGCCATGAATGTTTTAACACCCAGGGGTTCAAATTATAATAAAGGGATAGCACCTGTCACTGGAGGCAAACTACAAGATCACCTTTGCAATCCTTGGAGCAATTAAATCGCCGACAATTTAGCCTTTCTCTGGCAACTAGAGTCTCCGAAGGCATTCATGTATGTACATCTCGGAGGGCCGCATGTAGGACAGTTGGCTTGCATTACACTTGTTTGTGTTTTTATGCACTATTTTGCAAATATCTTATCAAAAGTTTTTTTTTTCAAAGAAGCTTAGGGTGATTTCCTGTATCTTGTTAAATTATGAGAGGAGAAACTACATGGTTACTTCTAATCATTACAGTTGATCACGAATATGATATGACCTTCCCATTTGAACAAAATATATCTCTCTATGTGGTAAGTATGCAGATAGGATTCCTGCATTAGAGCTTTTGTAAAAATATTTTAATTCATTTATCTAATGGCATACTTTTACAGAAAAAAAATGCAGAAACAGATTATACTGAATGTTCTGGAGGAACCATATGGCATGTTTACTGGCCATGTTTATCCATCTGAGAAGGTGCAAGTGCTGTTCACGCTTACAGCCCATTCAGAGGGATTCCCCATGCAGTCTCCTGTTTTCCAACATCAATATGCCACCGCCGTAACTGCAGCTTCTTCCTAGGGATACGTGGCCCAGGAGGAGCTTCCTGTGATGGAGCCTGGTGCCCGGCCTCTCTCCCACTCACGGCTGGCTGGTATGAAAGCGAAGAATGCAGGAAACAGACACTCTAGATTTAAGAATCCAGAAGTAAGCAGAAGCCCTGACCCCACAGAGCAATAAAGCAAAGGCACATGTAGCTTAAACATCTCAAGGAGGAGCCCTGGGGAAAGGAGGGGAAGCGCCTCCTCCTGAGTGAAAGCTCTAGGGTTGCAGTAGGGCAGGCGAGCTTGTAGGATACAACACACACCACTGGTGCTTTCAGAACAGCCTCTACTCCGGAGTCCTGGCCGGGGGCCCATGCAGGCAGCTTTCTCTGTTTCTTACTGTCCTCAATAGACTCACACTAACTGAAGTGACCTTCACAACTATTCATTCTTTACACCCTAAAATGCCTACTTAGAATACTTCACTGAACTCCAATGACTTCACTATTTGTCCATCATATATTTAATACTGTCATTTCCAAAGACAATGCATTACAATGAAGGAGAAAAGAAAAAAAAGAAAACAGCTTAAAATATCAGGAAATTAGTTCCAGAAATTACGATTTCACAACATTTGATATTGAGAAGATAAAGTTTTCAAACTTGTAGTGCTGCTAAATTTACTGAATAAAAGATGGAAGTAAAGAAAAGCAATCAGGAATTAATCCATATATCCTGTGAATATTTTTTAAAGCTCCCCTTATAACCAGGCTCTTTGTATTAGCTACTGGAAATTGAAATATTACAAGATGATATCCTACATTAAAAAATTCACATATTACTGGAACAAGATGTAAAGAGAAGTATATAAAAAGTAAAAATTATTAGTGAAAATAACAAAGGCATAACAGAAAAAAGTCTTGTGGTCAAATGTGAATAAATAAATCTGTATATGAAGTAGTATAAGAAGAATATAAGAACATGCCTTTCAAATAACTTAAGAATGTTGTCTGCCAAGTTCCCATATACAAAAAGGGAAAAAAAGTGTATAATTGCATAAGTAATATAGTAATACTTATATGAATAATTCATGTATACAGTCATGTGTCACTTAATGATGGGGACATGTTCTGAGAAATGTGTCATTAGGTGATTTTTGTTGTCATTGTGTGACCATCACAGAGTGTATTTACACAAACCTGGATGGTACAGCCTACTCCACACCTAGGCTACATGATACTGATCCTGTGGGACCACCATCTGTGGGGTCTCTTGTGGACCAAAACGTGGTTATGCGGCTCATGACTGTGAACAAGTTTGTAGATGTGGGTGCTAGATATATGCATGCATGCACACACACTCACATACACACACACACAATAGTCCCAAAGGATCTTTTGGTAACAATGTCTTGGCCAGAAAGCTTAATTTCAGTTGGATGAAAAAACAGTTACTGCCTTCACCCAATAATTGCCAGGGGCTTTCTACTTCTGCCAATCTATACAGACATCTACTTTCCTGAAAAGATAGACAAACAGGCTTAACCTTGGCTGTTACCTTGTTAACTGTTGCCATACAGATCGCTGTACTGCACCAGCATTAAAGAATGCCAGTCTGCAAGTCAGTTTGCTAAAAGGTACAGAGAGAGATCTAGAAGCTAGTTACAAAAAGAAAAGAATTGAGTAGTATTTCGAATTAACATTAAATCTTCTCATTTAATTGTAGTTTGATATGCAAGGCATTTCATTAATGGTCAATTGCTAACATGCACTGAATGTTTTCATGTGTTACCTACGTTGCATTTCATATAGCAAGTTCCATTTTTATAAATAGAAGCTGGAGCTTTTTCATACTAAACTGTGAGAGGGTGGTGATTTTAAATAATTGCTTTTTTAAATATTGTCATTTAAAAGAAGAATAAAGCCTTGATTTAAAAAATATGTGTGTGTGTGTGTGTGTGTGTGTGTGTGTGAAACAATAAAACACATTCAATCACTATTTAGGAGGAAATTAAAGACTTTGTTACTTAGAAATGATAGTTTAGTTGAAAATGTTTGAGCCATTATGGTTGTAAAACTTAACAAACATGCCTTGTCATGTACATTACCCATTGTTTATTCAGAATGAGGAGTGTAGTTATATGTACACCAACTATATCATAAAAGAAATAAAAATGCTAGTTAGAGTAGGATTGCCCAAGTTTCTGGACCATTATAAATTTCTAAGATTTCTACTAAAATTCCTTATTTCTGGCCTTCAAGACATACTGAATGAAAACTTCCCCCAAACATTCTGTATTTGTGATAATTTGCCCAGGTACCTCATATGCTCAGATAAATTTGGGAAACATTTTTCTAAGGGATAGAAATACAAAATGGTTACTTTTAATGTTGTTTCTTTGGTTGCTAATAATTAGAAAGGTGCTGGATGAGAGGGGGAATGTGCCTTAAAACACAGCTTCTCAAATCTGCCTGCTCATTAAGAATCATCTGGTAAGTTTTTAAAATACAGATTTGGGGACGTTGTTGCAGATGCATCGCTTAAGAAATTCTGGAAATCTTCCTCTTTTAAAATCTTTCCAGATCACATTTTTACTGGCATGTCTGGAGATCTTTACTCTAAGGCTCTTTTGGAGAGCCGAAGGGGGAAAAGACTCTCTGGTAAACAAACAATGAAATCTGCATTACCTAGAATCCTAACAGTTTTTAATTTATTCTCATCCATTTTTTTACTACTTGACTTATATCTCAGCATTGCGCTGTTTTCTTCTACTCTACACTGTATCAAAGCTATCTTTGTAAGTATCAAGCTGCCCAGCTCATTCTTTTCTTAATAAATTTCTAGGGATCCTCAAAGTGTACACAAAGAAGCCCAAAAGACCTCAATTTTTGCTCATCAATCTATTCATTCTTTCTTCCTTTCACCAAAGACTTATTAAATATCTACTATGTTCCATATACTGTTCTTAGTGCCTCATATTGGCTATTAAACAAAAAAGACCAAGCCTATGTTCTCACAGTGTTTTCCTTCTATAGGCAAGAGATAGAAAATTAGATAAACAGCAGCAATATGTTGATAGAGAAACATAGCACTATTTCCATGATTCCCTGGGTAGCAGTAACCAATCCAATTATAGGCATAACATCTGAAGTCCACTGAACTCTAAGAAGTCCCTGAATGGGTAAGACTCGGGGCATGCTATTCTCTGACATCGAATGCAAAAATTTGTGCTATAAGCATGTTCAGAACTTATTTTGAGGAAAGTGTTCATTGCTTTTACCAGATTGATTAGAGGGCTCGCTGATCCTCAATAGTTTAAGCACAATCTTATAGAAGATGGATCGGACAAATTTAAAAGATTTCAGGTTTCAGTCAGAGAGTGTATTTGTTTCCTATTGCTGCTATAACAAATGACCATAAACTTATTAGCTTAAAATTGCACAAATTCATTCTCTTGTAGGTCTAGAGGCCAGAAGTCTGAAATTTGTTTTACTGGGCAAAAGTCAACGTGTCAGCTGGGCTGGTTCCTTCTCAAGGTTCCAGAGGGAATCCATTTCTTAGCTTTCTCTAGTTTCTAAAGACTGCCTACATTCCTTGGCTTGTGGCTCCTTCCCTCATCTTTAAAGCAATTCACTTAAACCATTTGTTTCTGCCATCACATTTCCTGTGATCTGCTCTGATCTTCTGCTTCTGCCTTATAAGGACCCTTGTTATTACAGTAAGTGCCTGCTTGAATAATCCAGGATAATTTCTCTGATCTCAAAATTTTTATTTAATTGCATCATCAATGTCTCTTTTGCCATATAAATTACATGAACAGATTCTGGGGATGAGGTTGTGGACATATTTTGGGGACCATTATTCATCATAGGGAAGTAGTTAAGAAAAGATGTTAGGTTATGAGTAACCACCGAATCACATTCTAGATGGCCGTCTCCCTGTGGATATAAAGTCACCCAGTCCCTTTGTACATTGATGCTTATATAGCACAATATAGATCATGTTGGGGATTGGCAAATATTTTCCGTAAAGTAACTATTTTAAGCTTTCTGTTGTAACTACTCAACTCTCCTACTATAACTCGGAAGGCAGCCATAGGCAATATGTTAATAAAAGGGCAGAGATGTGTTTGAATAAATCTTTATTTACTAAAACAAGCAGTGGACACGATTTGGCTCATGGTCTGGAGTTGGCAGAACCCTGGTTTAGATAAGTACAAACATATTAAGTACTTATTAAGCATGTATTTTATGAGATTGTTTGATAATAAAGTTGGAGCATGTTGAATAGCCTGGTGTTTGGACACAAATAGATTTGGCTTCGAGCATCATTTCTCTCACTTGTAAGCATGATAAAATTAGAGAAATTACTCTATCCAAACAACCACATCTGTACAATAGTCACATTTACTTAATTGGTTTGTTTTTAGATGCGATATTATATGTGAAGCAAATGGCCCTGAGCTTAGCACCTATTGAGTATTTAATAAATATTATTCTATATAATGTCTACAACAGAGATTCTAGGGTCTCAGCATTATGTCAATTTACTATACAGACACACTTATACACTTAATCAATAAAAAACAGAGTAAATATGTATTATTTTAAACGTGGGTAGGTAATAGTATTAAAAGAAGTCAGTTAATATTTAGCCATTTGCTTGAGATCTTAAATGAGTTTACAACTTTTCTTAATAATTATTGAAAATAAAATTAAAAGCTAGATTTTTTACTTATTCCTATTTTAGTAGTAAAAATAATTTATATGTCATTTAAGAATAATTCGTTTGAAGTGCATGCACACTTGACAATTAAAAATCCAAAATCTTCTGTTGTCTGTTTTCACTGCTCAAGAAATACCAATGACATTATGACAGATGGACTTGGCAATTAATTAAAAGTCAAATGATCTTTCCTCTTATCATTATAAAATCTTTACAGATACTTTTCAAGGAGGATTCCTTTTGGACTAGACAGTGTTGATTCGAGATCTGGTATTTTAAAATGTACTCTTTTCCAATTCAAATGTCACAGTCCACTTATTCAAATTATGGCATTATTCATATGAAAGTCCATTTCATATAGCCCCAAATGAAGTGAAATGTTGATAATGCCCAATTAATTTTCCTAGTTTATAATATGTGTAAATTTATAGAGAAAACATTCACTTTCATATTGATAATACCAGAAATGATTTTCTAAAGCATCAAGCCCTAAAGAAAGAGAGTAAATAATTCAATTCTTCCTGCAATAAAGAGCTATTTAAAAATATTGTCACTGCATTTTACTCATTATTCAATAATCATAAAAGCCCAATAAAACTATTATAAAGTTATTTATATCAAGAATTTTTCTTAATAAAAACTTTCTTATCATAAAAAGCCTGGTTTGGAATAGGTGATATGAGATTTCCTAGTTGTTTTATTTCAAACAAATAAAGTTGTTTTATTTCTTAGTTGTTTTATTTCCTCTCTTGTTTCCAGTGTTCTATATCATATTGATTAAGAAGCCTTCATTTTAAAACATTATAAAAGTATTTGCTGTAACTTAAACCAAGTTCAGAAAAATATAAATGTATTTAAGCACCTTACAAAGGAGAAAGTAGGTGATTTAGATATTAATTCTGAAATATCACTCTGAATTTATATTTAATAACAAAAAGCTGATATTTTCAACTAAAGTAAGTTTTATTTTTGTGTGACTATTGATAGTTTATTAGCTATCATTAGTTCTAAGCATGTGAAAATTACTAAAATAAACTATTATTGTGATATTTCATTTGATGCTATGGATACCAAAGAGTTGAGTAGGCCATAAGCCTTTCCCTTACGTCAAAAAGATTGTAATATGTAGCAGAAAACATTTAAATTGTGTAATATTTTTCATTCATTGTTCATCTACGCTAGGTGCTAGAAATACAAAAGTAAGAAACAACAACTGCCCATGCAAAAGTTATATTCTACATAAGAAACAGTTACTAGTACTTAGAAAGTGAGTCAGAGTCTTTAAAAAATATTTTGTTTTTAGGATAGTTGCATAATTATTCATATATGATAAGAAATATGCACCCGTGTTGAGTATAATGATAAGAAACATTTGAAAGGATACGATTATTTGATACAAGTGTTGAAATATGGAAGATATATATATATAATACAGAATATTATATATATACATATATAAATATATACATGGCACATATAAATATGAAAGACATAGACCTCTGGGAGATTTTTGGCATGTTTCATGGATGAGCTGGCATTTTAATTGGGACTTAGAGGATAGACAGTATACTTTTAAACCAAAGTGAAAAGGAGACATCTTCCAAAAAGAAGAGAGATATTAAGCAACGCAATGAAGATGAGAAAAAAATAGGTCAACTTTGGGGAAAGGTGGAAGGCTCAGCTTTGTTTGAGTAGAGTCTCAGGGTCTATGCGGTGGAGTCAGAATAGAGCTGATTAAAGGTGGCTCCTGAAATAATTGTGCACTTCACTTAACATGGAGGGACAATTCTTGAACAGAGATATGATATAGAAAGATTATTCAACAGCACTTAGTAGGATGGATTATAGGCTGGGAGAAACTATAGGTAGAGAAACAATTTCAAAATAAGATACATAAGGGACTAAATTAGTGACAAAAAAAAAGAATGGAGAAACACTGATAGATGGAAGAGAGCTGTGCTGTTAGAATCCCCCGGGTACAGTATTGCATAAGGATTAAAACCATCCTGGAAACACAGAGGCCGCACTCAGGGCCTTGCTTTTTATTCTTCTCTGTGTGAACTTTAAATTTTGTTTTTCACATCTGAGACCAAGAACTAGTAATAGAACTAACCTCATAGACTTGTGCCAATGAAATGAGATGCTGTGTGCAAAGTGCCCAGTACAATGTCTTAGAGAGTAGTCGAGTATCTGATGACAGGTTAATTGAATGGGAGAGGTAAAAGAAAGAATAAAGGGGACGTGGTTGAAGCTTTCATTCTGTGATTGAGCTACTAACAGAAACAGAAAAACCTGGACAAGAAAGTGGGCGATAAGGCATAGAACTCAACATAAAACTAAAAATCTACACCTATTCTTCAAACATCTTGCATTGTTACCATATATTGATCATCTTTATCTGGACTTTGCTAACTTTTGCCAATTAGCTGAGTTATTTTATTCATAGACACAATTGTTTTTACTGAAACCTTCTAATGTTTTGTTCCATATTTACCACCATAAAGAGCAGTCGGCTTGCTTCTGTCCCCACAGGTATACTTGTCATTCATCGCCTTCTGCTCTATTGATTAAATGACTTTTTGTGAATTTGTATTCAATCCAACACCTCCCTTTTTAAAAGCTAGGATCTAGGAAAAAGACACAGTTTCTGGGGCCAAATAGATTGTGGCACAGCTGAAGCTTTGTTCAAAATCTATACTGATTGCAATAAGTGGATCGATCAAGTAGCCATCTGCATTGATTGGTAAGACTGCTGACAATTTGAATCGACTGTCATTTTTTGCATTGAAAACCACTGCCGAAACCTCTATGATTAAAATCAACTTTCTTTAAAAGAGAGGGCAGAGGGAAAACAAAAAACAAATCAAGGATGGAAAAAGATATCTATGAACAAGAAAAATAATACAGTACTTTACCAACATTACTATGACTACCAAAAACACTTTCATTGCTAAGCCTAGGGCACTGATCAAAGAATGTGACTATAATATGTTTAACATGCCAGTTTCGAAAATATGAAGGTAGATAATAATAACAATGAAAGGTATTTAGAAACATAGAGCTCTACAGAAAATACACAGTGAAATACACACAGATAAGACTTGTCAGGTATGAAAACCAAAATGTTTAAAATTGTTTAAGAAAATATCCCAGTTGTACTTGTGTCTCAGTTCTAATATCCAGAAAATAATTTTCCTATATGTTAAGACTGTAAAGTTCAAAACTAAATTTTCAGAAAATTTGGGTTCCTATCTTGGTTTCCTCTATTGTTTATTTATGAGAAACAATAATAGATTTGTCAAAGCACTTTTTAGTTTATTAAGTTTAATAAATAAAAAGCGTTTCATGAGTCAGAGGACTTGAGTGGTAATATTTTTATTCACCATGTGTTAACTTCTTGTGCACCATTCAGAGAATAATACCAGCCTCTGAGAGTAGCAATGTGAGCTCAAAAATATCTATGGCTATATCTCAAGGGTTGTCACCAACATTTTTTAAATAAGTAGGTATTTCAATCAACAATATAAATTATTATTTGATTTTATTAACCTATCTCTATTCATGAAAGTAAATAATCCAAATACTAATCTTTCACTTATTTACTTCTAGAGAAATATTTCCACAAGTGTTTCAATTGACTTAGCAACTTTTTAGCATATAGATAGAATAAATTAACTTTTTAATTTAGTCTAAATGTTTCAGATGTTTGTTTCAAAGATTCTGCGTTTGAAAACAGTCCAAAGTGACTTAATCATCAATATTTTAATTTTAAGTAGAGGAAAACCATAAATGCTACTGCTATAATCATAATTGAGAAATATAAGGCACCTTATTCATAGCTTATAGATTTTATTAAATACTAATTTGAAACATTGGAATAGTCGATGTACCAGAAAATTAGTGGAAATGAGTAAAAGAGAATGTTAGTATGCAAAAATATCTAAATATTTAGCTATTGATTTCTACTTAAATCTGTATATATTTTGCTTCTGTTTTTATCATGAAACTAAATTTGATGAGTATTTTCAAAATTAAAAATTGTATCATAAAGAAAGTTTTAATTAAAACCAATCTTGGTTCTAGAGATCTTTGTATTAATTTAATTCCTTAAAAATGAACACATTCTAGATTAAATGTATCACTTGTAGCATTTAGTTTTAATTAACATATTTTTAAATTTTAAGGAAAAATACTCTCAAACAATTACATTTCCAATTACAGATTAGGCATGACTGTCACTAGAGGGGAATTTATTTTATTTGAAAGTCAGCATGAAACATAGAAGCAAGTATCAGAGGAGTACTTGCTCATTGTTTCCAGGACTGACAAAGTGTGAAGGTCACCACTTACACGTTCCTGTGTTCTTTCACGTGATCTGTTGCAAACAAAGATTAAATACTCTTATTTATCTTCTTCTGATGATCATATATTATTCTGATGTCTAATGAGTAGATAAAGCAAGTTTTTCATTAAATATTTATAAAAATAATATTCTTTATGCTTACCAATTAAGGCATAATTTTATTATAAAAAGGGCAAATTTCAAAACTCTGAGACTGATATTATTCTCATGATATGTCTTACAGTTTTCAGATCAATAATATTCATTCCTATTCTGAATTAGATAAATAAAAATAAAATAAAATATAATATAAACCAAAGGCAGTTATTTAAAGGTAAAATAAATGCACAAATCCTTATCAAATTCCAAATTAATTTCAAAATCTTGATTTTAGTAATTTACTGAGAAGTCATTATTTACATTAAAGGCCTATTCCTTTCTTTTAAATATATTTTAAGAAAGGTCCAATAATATCAAGCCATCAAAAATGGTTTACAACCCCAAAATTCTCTCCCCCTCCTCTCTCTCTCTCTCTCTCTCTCACACACACACACACACAGCTTTAGCTGTGTACAGTAGATAAGTATAATTTTTAAAATTAAAGCAAGTCATTTTTATTCAGATGCTACATAATTAGGAAGATCGTTATCAATAATTATGCACGAGATAAATATTAATTGTGATAAACATAAGTGACTAGTTACAGATGTATAGACAAGCATATAGATAAAATATGATTGATAGATAAATTATAGACCATAGAAAGATGATCGCTAGCTAGATAGACAGATGCATAGATAGTAAGGCAAATTTTTTACATACATTTTCTCTAAAAACTGTTTGCTATTTTTAATTTATGAGAGTTTAATTTTCTTTCCTAATTGATTCACCTCAATATTTCTCAGTTTAGTTTCTGCTTTTTGGAGGGAAAATCACATTTCCTTTCTTTTTTCTTTTTTAAACAAACTGACAAAGAAATACACGGTTATGGAAAAACGTGCACAGGGAATTTCAGTTTTTCTTCATAGCAGGAAGCGGGTGCCCTCTGCTGTCCATTTGCAGACTAGTTTAGACTGCACTTGCCTGCTATCTCTGAAAATATTAAAAACTGTAAAAATTCATCCTTGTACCATGGAATGGCCATATAGTACATATATTTCATATATATGTATGATACATGTAAATAATATATAATATTTAACTTATAGAGTTGATAAATTTTCCAAAAACAAGACTTGGTACTTATTAATGTGAGAGAGACAAACTGAGCACGTGGATGGAGAGATAATTAATTGTGTGTTGGTATTTACACAATAGTAAGCAAAGACACAAGCTTAAGCTTTTAAATGAATGAAAAAGCAGAGAATTGAGTTTTAAATGAGTATTGAATTAATTTTTAAAAGAATTCTTAAGTTTCCACTATGATTATCACATAAAATCTTACATGACACATAAAGCACATTTTACTGAGCAGTTTATCAAAATAAAACAAAGAAATATTATCACAGGTAACCGTGATGGGTAACTGATATTTATTTTTTCTATTTTTCCTAATTCTCTCCCCACCGACACAAAAGTGCTTTTAATAAAGCAATGTGAATGTTCTGTAATATGTTGCAAAAATAATGAAAACTTTTTCTTCGTCATTTACCTTTCAGATTTCACAATTTGCTCTCAAGTTTTCTATTTCCTTCAAATTATATTATAAATTAAGAATATTATATAATGTCAATAAAAGCTAACATTTACTAAAAAATTATAGAAAATTTTATTTAGATGCACTAGCTATTACTTCAATACTTTTAAAAACAATTTTTAATTATAAACATTTTTCTCACATACTCATGTATTCATTCAATAATTGTTCATCTACCTATAAGCTAATTACTCTGCTAAACCAAAGCACAAAAGTGAGTTAAATAAGTATCCTGGTTTCAATGAGCAGTTATTACTATCATATACTTTGTTTATGCTACTTAAAATATCACCAACCTTTATATATAAAATATTAGAATAATCTTTTTCATGAAGTTTCATTCCAAGAGTTTTATTTTTTCTCACCAAAATTATCTCCACTCCATGTTAAAACTCACTAAAGACTTATAGATATATAGATGTGTGTGTGTATGTGTGCATATATATATATATATGTAGAGAGAGAGATACACAGAAATTATTTTTGAATATAACTTTCTACCAAGAACCCAGAAATTCAAAACAACAAAAAATAATATATTTATTATCATAGTACTAATCCACAAGATTAAATAATATGAATCTTATTCAACTGCTGTATATTTATGTATAAGTTATGAAAAATATTCTTCTCCTCTTACTGCTCTAAAATAATATGCCACACTGTGTAACAAACATAGCAGATGTATCTTTAACATCTTATTCATTTTTGAGATATTTTCTAAGACCTTTTTCTCTAAACAAAGAAGAAACCATGTTTCAAGCATGACCTTCTCAACTCTCTCCTTTTTGGTATGTCCTAAGAAAGACGCCCTCAAAATTCACTGCACATTTTTTTGATGTACTTATGTCTCGAGGTTCGTTAGACCCAATACCCTGATTTGATGCAGTGAGCAACATTTCATGTAAGAATTATGGGCTCTGAATTAGAATATGTCAAACAGGAATCATTCAAAAACATCTTTGGGCAGCAGTGGAGAAAATTTAATTTTTCTAATAATATAGTAGTGAGTGATCCAGCAGGAGAAATAATGGTAAATTACTGGCAAAGAGATCTATGCCTCAGAAATGACAAATAACGACAATCTGAAGATGATCTCATCATGTTTAAAAATTTTTTTAAAAGAAAAAAGCATATTTGAATGATGTCCCATTATACCTGTGGAACTAAAATTCTGTCTTTGATATAGATTTTATAATTCCTCAAAGGGTCCCTAGAAAGAGGATATATTTTGTTTTAATGTGTGTGTGTGTATTGGGAGGGTGATATTCTTTATTTAACTTTTTGCTATTTGATGTGGTCATACTAATACAGTTTGTGGTGTAGAATAATAATTTAGGGGTTTTTCCTTTTTACTTCAACTTGCTTTTAAAATTGGTCAGACAAGTTTTTATTGGTAGTTATATATACTCAGTTCATTGAGCATTAATCATAAAGAACAGGAAAAAAGAATTATCTTTTTCACTTCTGATGAATTATTTTATTATTACAAAATAAGAAGCTTTCAAGGAAATATTGTCTTAATATAACAGCTCACGTCTATAGTCAGTACTGGCTATTGCAGGAGGAGCTATACATAGAATCCTATTCAAATTGCCATTCTTTCACATATTTTCTTAAAAAGTCAATATACAATGGTTGAAACCTCATTAAGATTCATACAAGAAAGGAACATGAAATTTTGCTTAATATGTCCATTCAACAATCTCATACGTGCACTATCATTTCCAAATGTGATTGACATTTCAGCAACTATTTTAGCTTTCCCTCTCAAGTCTCTGACCAGCCTTCTGACTTCTAGCACACTTGTATTGGTGGCAGGGGGTCAAGATGGCTACGTGTGAATCCCCATCATTCAAAAGGCAAATTGGCATAATCTAGATAAGAGAGTGAAGCAGTGTCATTGGGACAGAGGCCTCTCTCCAGCTTTTATATCAATGCAGAATGAAAGCAAAGGACTTTTTGAGTAACGGTTAATATAAGCTGCCTCAGTGCTGCAGCTGGTGCTCTGGCCTCATCTCCTTACCTACTCCCTCTGCCCTCGTCTACATTCTCAATGTCCTGGAATTAACTAGCTCTCCCCAGAAAGCCAACTGTAGATTCCAAATTTGGGGAGCTATGCTAAATTTTATAAAGAAATTTGACATGCTTAGCAATATAGTGATCTTGTTAACAGCTTGCATCAAGGATCAGAACACCTGCTTCAGAATCCTAGCTCTAATTTTTGCTAGCTGTAACTATGGGAAATTTTTTAAAACATCTCTGTGCCTCAGTTTCCATTTTTTGTAAACTTAAGAATTGCTGTGTCATTCATGGTTGTATTTTATGTAAAGCTCCAGACACAGAATTAACACTCAATATATGTTAGTCATTATTAATTAGTGTTGTTCTTATTAACTTTTCAGTTGACTACTGGAAAGGGAGAGAATAATTAAATCAACTAGGGAGATTATTTAAATTGCAGATGTGTGGCAGAATATAAGGACTTTCTGAAATATTCGGTGTGAGAAATTAGAAAGTAGAAGGAGGCAATAATGTTTTCCCAATTCGTTGAGTGTTTTGGTGTTGATAAAACTAAAGGAAAATAGTTGAAGAAGGCCTGTGTGTTGGGATAGAAGCAAAATAAATGTGTTTGGATGGGATTATTCTGGGTTTGACAGCATCCTGACATGTTGAGGTAGTCATCTATGGGAAATATTAGGAACACTTGACTGGAATGTGTGCAAATGTCCTTTTAAGTTGATAGTAAGAGAATTCCCCATGGCATGTAAATTGCTTTCTTCTGTTACATGGACAATATGTTTTTACTTGAATTTCTTTCATGTACTTCCAAACTTTTTTTTTTGTGAATTATAAGTTGTTATGCTTAAGAAAAATTTCTATTTCATTTAAGTCCCTTGAATTTGATCAGAGCCTATTTTCTAAGTAACTCCAGGATCCTCTGGGTTCTAACAGTTACAACTGTTTTTACCTGATACTATTTAATTGTAAGAACGTAACCTCTCCCCTCCTCCAACTCAAAATGTCTTGCAACTTTATGTTTGGGAGTCCCTGGAGTGTTTCATCTCCCACTGGGAAGAAGTTGACTTAAGAACCTCCGCCTGGCTTCCTGTTCGTCTCCCACCAGTGTTTCTTCTGTCCATGTCAACTGTAAGAAGATTACTCTGTCAGAAAACATTACCTCTAAATTCTCAGATTGCAAAACCTGCACTCTTTTAAGACTGGGAAGTTGAGGAATGGAAAATCACCTCCTTTCCATTGTGAGTCACGACTTGTCCCCTAGGCCCTGGGGCATTACTGTTTGAACCCAGAATCTCATAATCTTTCATGAATATATAACCTTTTTCTGGTCCTAACAAAAATGTTCAAACACAAGTGTCGGCCCAGTGGCGCAGTGGTTAAGTTCTCATGTCCTGCTTCGGCAGCTTGGAGTTTGCCAGTTCGGATCTTGGGTGTGGACCTATACACTACTTGTCAAGCCGTGCTGTGGTAGGCGTCCCACATATAAAGTAGAAGAAGATGGGCACGGATGTTAGCTCAGGGCCAGTCTTCCTTAGCAAAAAGAGGAGGATCGATGGCAGATGTTAGCTCAGGGACAATCTTCCTCAAAAAATGAAAGAAAATGTTCAGACACATTAGATCTTCAAACACTTATTCATTCATTTTATAATGAAAATGTTATCTATAAGGTTTTCAGGTCTCTGATATGCTCTGGTCAAACAATGGTAAACAAAACACTATAATTAAATTTGTTCTATGCTTATGGAACTAACCTTCTAGAGGTGACAACCAATGTTAAATAATAATACTTAAATTAACGTATTTATTCCCACAATTCTGTCAACAAATACTTATTGTTTCATTTCATTCAACACATATTTATTTGGCTCTTGTACCAGATACCATCTATAGAGATGTGAATAAAACAAAAAAATCCCTACCCATATGGAGTTTAAATTCCAGAGAAAAAGACAGCAATAAACAAATTAACAAATAATGTGTAATGTTCTTCAAGATAACAAATTCTAGGGAAAAAAAGTAACTGTGGTAAGAAGTATAGGAAATGTAAATGGATGGAAGTTGCTATAAATATAAAATATGAATGATATATGAAGATACAAATAGAAGGTAATAATTTTTGTGTTATAAATGAAAAAAGAGTATTTTGAAAGAAAAGAGAAGGACAAGGAGAATTCATTCATGGTGGAGAAACTAGTCTATTTTTTCCATTAACATTCCGAGCATGAATCCCAGCTAACCATTGTTTATCGTTTTATCTCTTTGGACTATAATTCTTAAAAGATACATACAAGTTCAATATTTTTTGATACCATGGGGAATTGTGTGGGCTGAACACAATAAGTACACATTTGAGTGCAGCACTATTAGCTAGGTAGCATACCCCCCCTTCTGCGGTGAAGATGTCTTATCTAGTCCTGAGCTGTTATGGAATAAACTGAGACGCTTCCTAACTCTGCCCTCCCACATGTTAGTTACAGCTCAGCACTCAGACTTGGATTAGAGTCCTCTGTAGGCTAGCCTCTTTCTCACTAAAAACTGTCTATCTGAACTCAATTTCTTATTGCTTCCTTTGCTTTACATTTTTGTTTCTCTATTGCAACTGTGTCTCTATCCTTAACAAAAATTCCTTCTTAATAATAATGAAATTGTCCATGTGATGATAAACATGAAAGGATTTGATTTCTGTGGTCATAAGCTGTCAAGAGTTTTTATCTACCTTGGCTGAGGAAGCCAAACCACCTTTCATCTCATTTAATTATTCTTATTTAACATTAGCTCCTACTCTTATCTGGCTTGAGGGTCGAGGTTGTATTCCTCACTTATATTCCAAGAAATACAGTCTCTGACTACCTAGGGAGAAGACCTGTGCTCCAACTGCATTCTACGCAAAATCCTATTTGATTTTTCATTGTAGTGCATTATAATTATTAGGGTCCAAGTTTAAAGGCAGGAATAATTATGTCTGCAATGATAGGTGATTGGTAAGTGCTGTTTAAGTTAATAAATGGATAAAGCAATGCACATAAGTAAAGGATTCCCTCCAAAATTACATCCTTTTGTAGTTCACAATATCACCTAAAATAACTTATTCCACACTGATAAAATATCCCCCTCAATAGTCCTCTCTCATCACGGTTTACTATTTAGTGTATCTCTGTGCTTTATCAATAAGGTTTAGAAATCAATTAAGAGAGAGCAAGGATATGCCCCGGCCTGGGAGCACGAGCTTAGCTGTGAGTACCCCTTGAAAACCAGAGAAGGACGTGCAAGTTGGAAGAGGATCGCTACAGCATCTTGACTGTTAATCAACTGCTCTTACTTTACCCCCACCCTCCTCTGTCCTCTCACCCCATAAGAAGTCTGTCTCCCTAAGCTGGATCACAGAAGATAGCCTTTCTTGCTAATGTGGTAAAGGGAGCAGGCTGCATGGGGAAAATGTGAAAATAAGGAATTCTAACCGGTGTTCAAACAAGGTTTCAACCAATCTTCCTACAGATCCTTTGACTTATAATTTTGCAACTTTATGATGGTGAGAAAGCGAAACACATTCAGGAGAAATCATACTTCGAATTTTGAATTTTGATCTTTCCCAAAGCTAGTGACACACAGGAGGATACTCTCTCATGGTGCAGGGGCAGCAATCCACAGCTCCGAGTCATCCCCGCGATCATGAGGGTGAACAACCGATACACTTACAACCTTTCTGTGCCCATAGGACCATTCTGTTTTTCACTTTCAGTACAGTATTCAACAAATCACACGAGATAGGCAACACTTTATTATAAAATAGGCTTTGTGTTAGATGATTTTGCCCAACTGTAGGCTAACGTACATGCTCTGAGCACGTTCAGTGTGAGCTAGCCTGAGCTGTGGTGTTTGGTAGATTAGGTATACTAAAGGCGTTTTCAACTTACAGTGTTTTCAACTTCCGATGAATTTATCAGGGCGTAACCCCTCTGTAAATTGAGGAATATCTGTATTTTCATATTCTCTCCCTTCCGAAGTACTTAGGAGTTTCATTTGCTGAGACATTCTATTTTTCTCTTGTAAATAAGGTTGCTTTTTGTTGGGTCCCTATACGCAAACAATTAGCTTTCAACTTTCTTTTCTCTGCTCACGTAGATATCACTTGCTTTCTTCCAACATTTTTTGACATCTTTCATTTGGTAAAATAATCACCCATTTTATTTTTCCGTTAGGACTTTTAAATATTGTTTATCTCTCATTATTTTTATTCTAATTAGAGGAAGCAAAGATGTATGTGTATATCCAAACCTCTATGTTTTGATACTTGTAGAATATGAGCTATTGACAACCACTTAACTATATTTATAGTTTTCAAGTATCGTATTTGATTTTTGTGAGTCATTCTCAGAGGTGCTTGAGAAAAAATATCTTCCTCATGACTTTGTCCCATTCTCCCTGTGATAGTTAACCATGTGTACCAACTCGACTGGATCAAAGGATGTCCAGATACCTTGTTAAACATTATTTTTGAGTGTGTCTTTGAGGGTGTTTCTGGAAGAGATTAACACTTAAAGCAGTAGACTGAAGGACAGCATATTGCCCTTGGCAATGTGAGTGGGCGTCATCCAATCCATTGAGGACCTAAACAGACGAAAAAGTAGCACAAGGGAGGATTCACTCTCTCTCTGCCTGACTGACTGAGCTGGGACATCCGTCTTCTGCCCTCAATGCTCCTGGTTCTCAGAATTGGACCCAAAGCTACCCCATCAACACTCGGGCTCTCAGGCTTTCCAACTACATCACTGGCCTTACTGAGTCTTGAGTTTGCAGAGGGCCGACCTTGGGACTTCTCAGGATCCATAGTCCGGTGAATCATACCTTATAATAAATCTCTTTTTTTATATATGTATATATATATATATACACACACAAAAAATAAATTTATTTATAAATACTTAATTTATAAATATATTTATAAATGATAAATAATACATAATTTTATTCCTGTCTGCCAAGCCTAGAGAGAGAAACTTGATAGAGATGCTTTTGTATAGTTACCAGTAGTCAGATAGACATTACCAAACAAATATAAATACCAAACATACCTCTTTTCTCTCTTCTTCCTCCCTCCTGGAAATTTCTATTAATTCTGAACCATAAGAAATTGAGAATGCTCTTCATCATCTTTCAAAGTACTCAAAATGCAATATTTTCATTGTATAGGTAGATGTAAAAATAAATGTGAAACATGAAAGTGGTCAGATCTTGTTAGCATAGTATATTTGTTTCGTTATACATATAACTGCCATTGTTAAAAAAACATTTTCCAATCCAGACCATGGTTCTGATTTATTGACTCTAAAATAAAAAGAATGAAGACTTGCAGAATGACATCTGTGTTCATTCTCCTACAAAAATGTAATTTATTATTATTTTAAGTTAAAATGCATCTTAGTTCTGAAGAGAGTTACCAAAAAAATATATAAGATTTACTGCTCATTTCCGTGTACCACAGCATGCTAAGTGAATATTCACATTTTTATAAATTTCTACTTTTTTTAGTTTAAATGATTTCAATTTTCAATTCTCCATAGAATTTATTTGTTTCCTAAATTACCTCAGTTGGATATTTTTAAAGCCATATATAAATGTATAAATAAAGAAATTATTTTTATAAATAGCATTTATAACATTACCTGCAGTCCTGTAAACTTCAATGGAAGCAAATCATTTTTTTGACAATAAAATGCATATGTAGTTTTTCTCACATGCACAGCTAAATTCAAGATTATATTTTTGAGATATGAGGATATGGTATTATATTAAGAGAATTCAAAATTACTGGTGATAAAAAATTTCAATTTTTTACTATGCTCAGAAACAGAATAATGGTTTCATTCCTGCTATTTGGGTTTTTTCCCACTGAGTGTTACTGGGTTAGAAAAGCCTTATAACCTCATCTTGGTTGCCTACTGCTAAGAGCTATTCACGTGCCACAGAACATATTTTTTGAAATGTCAAACACAAAAGGATCAACTAATAAAGGAAGAAATTGGCAGTGGTTTGGGCTATAGGTCATAGTTCCAGAACCTGCTGGTTCACGAAAAACTTAAATTATCCAATAATATTGTTTTATTCATGTCTCTAGTGTTGTCTTAATATGGACATTGTTTCAGCGTTGGTTACAGTCATTTGAAACTTAATTCACATGGTAGATACCAGTCGGTGTAATTTCACTGGTAAGATTTGCATCCTTTTGGATAGTGACAATTCTTCTTTATAGGTTGCCATGCAGCTTATTCAGTTCCTTATCATTGTTAGAAAAATATATTAATACTCTCAATAATCAAGGATCTTTTAAAATTCATTCTCCACTTCCAAATGCATAACAATGAAAAATTGTCATCTCTTTCATAAGATAATATTTTGATTCTCTTTTTTCTCAACACTTCTTCATATTTTCTTCTATTTTTTGATAAAATCTCTTTAATTTTATCTATTTATCTATCTCTTTAAATGTATCTATCTATTTATTTAATCTCTTAATTTTTAAGTTTATCATGTGGTTTTAAAACTGAATCTGCCTCAAGCGAGTAATGAAGATATTTCTATTTCAAATCTTCTTTCTATAAATAGATACGTATTTGACAATAAATATACATTTATCAACTCTATCCTTGATATTTAGTAGGCTCTAGAAGTGCAAAGGAAACAGTACTTTGCGCCATACCCTTGAGTATGTCAAAGAGTAGTGTAGTAAATTGTTTTCCACAGCACTGTTTGTAGAGGTCATGCAGGTGAACTATGCATCCTTTTCATCAGGAGAACCTGCTGTGAGGTGTGTACATCAGCATAGCCTCCAACTATCTGCTGCCGCTTTGGATCCACTACAACATTCTTGAGAAGGCTGTGGTCTCCCACGGATGCCCCCAGTCAATGACAACCATGGTGGACCAAATAGAACTGGATTATTCTTGCTGAATGCAGGACATCTAATGGAAAATCTTAGTTCTGGGGCTCCCCGTAAGCCTGGAAAAAAAATTTCACAGAGCTACACGAAGAGTAAGGTTACTCAACACTTTCTCCTTTTTTCTCTTCTTCCTTCCTTCCTTCCTTCGTTCATACATCACTATCTGAAGGCCTGCCATGCCTAATTCTTTGTTCTCTCCCCTTTATTTTTCAAAGACAATTCCCCTCATTAAATATTGTGCACGTCTAATATCATCTTGGTCTGCTCATTGAAAGATCCTAATGACACACTAATGTTTTATGTAGTAAAATCATGTAGTGAAATTATAATTGGGACAAGAAGTTATGGGAGTTATACTGAAGAAAATTTGATATTACTAAAGCTCTGAAAAATACTGGAATTGAGAAAAATGTCTAATGTTTTACGGGATATTGGAAGAGAGGACATTTGAAATTTCCATTTTATATTGTGGATTTGGGAAATCCTCACCATCTACACTAATAGATCTGGCTTTGATTTGGGGTCACCACTGCATTTCTATGAGTGCTTGGGCTTTGTGAACCCTTTCAACTCTCAAGTCTGCATGGGCATTTAAGATAATGTATGTAGTGCACTGAGCTCATTTAGTCACCTAATACATACCAACAGTTCTAATTATGTGTGATTAATGAATGCAGTCATAATTTAAATTGCTTTTATGTAAATCAAACCCAACTATTCCTACGTCAGTACATAAATGTGGAAACTGAAGGAACACAAAGAATACAGGGATAACCAACGGCAGTAATTTTCAAACTTTAACGTACAAAAAAAATCATCTAGGAAACTACTGAAATGTACATTCTTGGGCCCTCATATATAGATTTTGTTTGTTATTTCTTGGAAAATTTCTAGGAATTTGCCTTTTTAAGAAGACTCAAAAGTGTTTCTGGTGTTAGTAATACATGGAATAAATTCTGACCAAAAATATATGCTCTATGTGTGCGTGACATATTAAAATGTATTCACTTATTAATTTAACATGAGTATATAGATTTAATTCAGTTTTTCAATTTGGAACTGCCTGGAGTTAATATATACTTTTTCATAAATAAAATTTAACAGGCCCCGCAGCCCAGTGGTTAAGTTCGTGTACTCTGCTGCAGGCGGCCCGGTGTTTCATCAGTTCGAATCCTGGGTGCAGACATGGTACCACTCATCAAGCCACGCTGAGGTGGTGTCCCACATGCCACAACCAGAAGGACCCACAACTAAGAATATACAACTATGTACTGGGGGGCTTTGGGGAGAAAAAGGAAAAAAAAAAATCTTTAAAAATAAATAAATAAAATTTAACTAGAGAAAGGCATAATGTTATCAAATATAATGGATCTTACAGCACTAGTTATACACTTTTCATGAGTGCAATTTCTCCTCATTTATAAACTCAAGTAGAATTTGAATGTGTAATTTACTTATTCCAAGTAGCATAAATAATTTTTAGTTGTCCAAATCTTTGATTTAATATTTATTTAGTGAAATGTTAAAGTCTCTCACATTATGAAATTCAACAATTTCTATCACTATAATTTTACTTTTGTATCTGTAGGTAGCTAACAAATCTATTTCAGATTTTACTTTAGTATAAAATTATAGGAATTTAAAATTTTTAATTTAAAAGATATTAAGGTTGCTAGATTTGTACTAATCAGGCCTTTCATAATGGTATGAATAAGGCAATAATTTGACAAGTCTTTGGAATGAAAGAATGCCACCTAGCTGACTAGCATAAGAAAAGAGATACTACCTTGAATATAAATTAACTCTTTACAATGTCATTCACCTTTGACATGTGCCAGTGTTTATAGAAAATTTTACAATAAAATCAGTAAGCAATTTTCAGTCACTGTTCCTAAGTTTTTCTTTGTGTAAGTAAAAACATTTTGATTTTCAGATTATAAGTAAAGCGGCTCAATATAAAATATTTTAAATATAATTTTAAATGAATTATAATAAACTATTACTTACTAATCCTATAGAGCTTCAAAGTAAGATTCCCCCAAGGAACCGTAATGAATTTACTAAGATAACAGAACCCCTAGAAAACTAAACCAAAACACAAAAAGAATTCATTCTATAAATAAATAAAAGTAAATTCCATTACACAGAGAAAAAAGAAAAAGGAGGGAATGCTTTGAATGGGCATTTCGGATGCAATCAACAGCTTGTAAACAGCAAATATTTTTCACGTGTCCTCTTTGAGGCATTGTGATAAGACCTGTGAATTCAAGAGTTAGTAGCATTGTTTTTAGTTAGGAGTTTGAAAAACAAACCATTACACAGCTTATGGAACCTACTCAACAGCAGGCAATGCTGTTGACTCTATGTGCCATTCATTTATGAAAGTGGGTTCCTTTAATGATATCTGATGACAGGTTTATGCTACATTCATGGTCACTAGTTTCTTTGTTCTTAAACTATTGTTTCAAAGTCAGCGACATTCAAATGCAAATTCGGCAGGTAATTGACTTGAGGAGAGATTCAGACTTTCTTATACACTGCCACAAATTTGTCAAATAAAAAACAAGTATAAAAACTAGGAAATGTTTGCTCCTGGTGATTCTTTTCTCTACAGTTTGCATAAGGTGATTATAAATGTTGACTAGAATATTTATTAATGACAAATGAAGCCTGATACTACAGTTTGGTAATGAATTTGCTAAGTGAGGGTGACTCCGAGGGAGATACTGGTAGGCTGAGAATATTTCTAAGTGAAACAGTACCTAGAAAATCAAGGCTATGGCTTGCATATATACTTGCATGGAATAGTACAGAATATTCTTGCATAGAATGGTATATGACTTATTTTTACATAAGAGTATATTCACCATTGCTTTTCATTTAATTTTTATTATAAGCCGCAAATTCTAAAGTAAGCTTGCAAAATTAGACTAATATATCCCCCAAATATAGAAAATAAGACCTTTTATGGCACTTATTTTCATAAAACAAAGTTATAGGAGAGAGGTAATATTTGTAGTCTACAGAGATAGATTGGAATAAGGAGAAATAAAATTATTTCAATATAGCGAAGCAACCAAGAAGAGTTTAAAATATGTTCCTCAAACCTGTCAAAGTGTGACATTAAACTACTACCTTCTGAAGAGTAATCTGTAGATATTCCAGTACAAGAAGATTAAGTTGCTTAAAAATCAGGATACAGTTATTATTCACTTTGCATAGTGTCACATTGGCTTAAGAATAAAATTTACTACAAAGTACCTTTTGCCATTAGGATCCATACAACAAGGCTGAACAAAACTTACTAAAAAGTACCTTTAAAAACAGTTGATACCAGAAGAACTGCCAGGAAGGCATGGATGTACATTAGGGGGAAGTCACAGAGGGAAACATGAGTTTATTTGGATGAAAGAAGGCATTAATAAATAGGTTGATGCAACTCTGAAAAGCCACTGATATTAAATATTTGCCTGATTATATAAGTTGACTAAAATTACAAAGAGAGAGGGCCTGATTTTTGCAAAGAATTTATAAATAATTTCACCTGTAAACAATCTTGCTTCTAAAATAGATTAATTTAGTTGTTTCTTTCAGTCCATGCTCTTTGCTAAGTGTCTCTTTCATTGCTTGAAAAAAAATTTTCTTAGCTTACTGCAAAAATACAATTTTATGCTATAGCTGATATAAGAGAACAGTATGATACTCTGTTCATTCCAGTAAAACTTAATTTGAATTTTGAAATGTAAATTAAAAATTTAAATAATTTCCTTAATATAAAAGGACTAATTATTGTGAGGCTGTGTTCAATATATTTGATTGACTACAAGTTCAATCTAACTGCTCATAATCTCTCCTATCCAATATCTCTCATTCCTTTTTTCGTCTCTGTTTAACATGGGACTAAACACTGGTCATAAATTTATCCTAAAGAAATTATTATTTTACCATAATTTAAGTTTCTGGAATGTAACTTTCAGAAGCATAGCCAAGACAAATAGAAATGTCTACTGCTGTCGAACAGGAGTCAAACATTTCAAAATCTGCCCCCTCTCCGGGGCTGGCCCCGTGGCCAAGTGGTTAAGTTCGCGCGCTCTGCTGCAGGCGGCCCAGTGTTTCGTTGGTTCGAATCCCGGGTGCGGACATGGCACTGCTCATCAGACCACGCTGAGGCAGCGTCCCACATGCCACAACTAGAAGGACCCACAACGAAGAACATACAACTATGTACTGGGGGGCTTTGGGGAGAAAAAGGAAAAAATAAAATCTTTCAAAAATCTGCCCCCTCTCCCCACCCAGGCTCTACTCAGAATAGAAGCAAGAGAAACTTGCAGATTGCTTTTCTTTCCTTTAAATTTAACAAAATAAGGTTAATCACTAAAATAATAAAACAAGGGGAAGGAGTGAAGAGAGACAATAATAGAAAACCTCCTAGAGACTGTCAATTTAGCAAATGGTTTGTAAATTACAAACTCCTTCCTTATCAGACGGATTCGCCCCGCCTCCGGTGGCATGCGGCTTGAAAGCAGTTGCTTTGGCGTGTTGGTCCTGTTGGTGTCATCCCTGCAATCACACACACACTCAACATCCTTCCATGATTAAGAACTCTAAATATAATTTCCTTCTGAGAGTTCTTTTTGAAAAAAAGATATATATTGGAAGAATGGCATGTGAATATTCAAGAGGGAGCTATGAAGCTGAAGGGTTAGATGGAGAGGAAGAAAGGCAAATTTGAGAATGCTAATTAAGGACTTTTCAATTTGCATATTCTGCAAATAGCTCTACCCCAAAGATCAGCCCAAAGTGTTATTACTTGCAGAACTCAGATGGCCATTAGCCTGGCCCTGGCATCGTCATCCTCATTAGCACACAGATGGCCAGGGAAAATGGCATAACCAATTGCTCCTATGACTCTAGCCACTCCTGGTCTCTACCAGTCAGATCAGCGGTGTCATTAAGATAATGCCCCTCCTGCCATGGTTTCAGCTGCTGCCTGGCAAAACTCAGCTGATGTTTTTTCCCCAAACTAAGCAATGCTGATAGAAAACAAAAAATTTATTTAAAAGACAACTTGAAGAAGGAGGGATATATGCCTGGATTCAGGAGTCCTAGATTCGCTTCTGGGCCCAACTCTTCCTGAATATCTGTATCTTAATCTATGTCCCTATCTATCTATCTATACACACACACACACACACACACAAACATACACACATCTATTTTACCTTTCTGAGCATCAGTTCCTACAAAGTAAACAACATTGTAATCACTTTCTAGTCCGTTTCCTGTGAGAACGTCATATTAGCTAAAACATGTAACAATACCATTCAAAAGTAATGGGTTATTTCTCTCCAGAGGCATTTTCTTCAACTTCCACAATTAAGAAATTATCAGACAGTGTGTGTTTGTTGCAGATGTATTTTCTAAGTAAAAACAGGGAAAAATAATTTCTCAAAGACCCTTTTCTGGACATCTACTCATTCATGCATTCACTCATTTCTTTACTAAATAATTAGTGAGTGATTTCTATGCTTTAACCACCTTGATTGGTCCTAGGATACAGAAATAAATAAGACAAAGTCTACCTCCCCATGGAATTTACATTCTAGTGGGGGAGAGGAACAATAAACAAAGTAACAAGTATACACTAAAGTGTCTGGTAGTGATAATTACTGAGAAAATAGAGCAGGGTAAAAGAATAGTGATAAGCTGGGAGAAGACTGAGGGTGTTTGTTTGAACAGATGTTCAGGAAATACCTCTCTGAGGAGAAAGCATTGAACTCGGTAAGGTTGAGTCACTTGCCCAAGGTCAAATTCCGAGAAATCTTAAACCTGAGTTGAACTCAAATATACCTACCACTAAAACAATACCCTAACCATTGTACACTATTGGCCCACAATACAAAATTTCTATAATATGAATGGCTTCGTGTATATTTCAATAAACTCTAGAGTAAGGAAATAAAAGAATATTTCCTTATCATTGCATTTCCCCTGCTGCCCATTGATGGCTTATTTTCCCAGATATTAGGAAATACCGTACTTAGAATGCAAATATCTATTTCTTAATATACTTTCTTGCACACTATTTTAACACCAAGCACTAACAAAAATGCGTGAATCTAAATAAAGTTATGCAGAATCAGTATAATTCTGTTTATGAGAGCAAGTGATATTGACACTTAGCAGAAAATTCAATTTAAATTTAAATTGACAAGGTAAACCATACTCCTTGAAATACACAGACCAAGGTAGTAATGATGTTCTGAATGGTTCTAGTTCAAGATTTTTTGTACCATTTAGGGAGACTGTAGATGAATTTTGAAGGAATTCTCCATTCCAACCACAGTATTTGGAAAGATGATCAATGGCTTCCTTAGATTGTGATTATTTTTCTCTACCTGCTAGAGAATATTCTCTAAGAATCCTTTCAAACAAGAATTTCAAGTCATAGTCTTTTTGATTTCCCAGTTTCTGTAAAAATATCATTGTGTCCTCATATTACAGTGATACTTTTTTCAGTTTTAGTAGTCTATGTTTGAAGTTATGCCCCCTCAGAACTTTGAAGACGTTATTCCATTCTCTTCTTGTGTCATTAATTGATAACAAAGTCTGTTGTCATATGTTTGCAGAGAATCTTCCCCCACACGCATTTCCCTGGTAAGTCTTTGTATTTTGTATACGTTCTTGATGATCTGAAGCTGAAGTATCATGTGGTGTGGGTGTATGTGCGTGCTTGTGTATGTGTGTGTATGTGTGTGCATATGATATGTGTGTGCATATATATATGATATATAGGTGCATGTGGATGTGTATAATTGCATGTATCTTTATTATTGCCTTTCTTCAGGGCCTGGAATATACTTATTCAAGTATTACTTTTTTATGTATTCTCTATATTGTCCCTTCTGGAATTCCAAAAATGGATGCTATTTTTAACATCTGGTCTATGATGACTAGCAAAAATATTTCTCCTCTCCAAAATTTTGATATATGTTTCCACGTTGAGAGAACTAAATTTTTGAAATGTGCTTGGATCCCTTCAGTACTTCTCCCAGGTGTGACTTTCTTGATTTGTGAGTTTCGGAAAAAGACCTGGTCATCTTCTGATCTCTTCTTTCTACTTGGCATCTAATCTGCCCATGGAAAACATGTTCTCTGATACTCTTGACCATACCATAAACTGTCAATGAAGGTGTGTTTACAAGACATGACCTGCAAGGTCAGTGTCCCCTGTGACTGGATGGAGAAGTTGCCTGATTCTCATGTTCTCATAGGCATAGCGGTTAGCCTGCACATTAAATTCCATATCCAACCCAGGTATTATCAGTGAAAAAGGTGAACATTTGGTCTTCATCCATTTTACCCTTTGCTTTATTTCTCAATTGCTTCATGCTCAAAGGTAGAAAGAGGGAAGCAAATTGTTGGGCACCTTTGAAGATGCCAAATGTTTGTCTCTTCACCCCTCTTTAAAATTTTTCATCTTTTTTTCCCCTTTTGTATGGCTTTCTGGGGCAATTCTTCCACTTAACTTTTCCTCTCTACTGCAGCTGTATCTATTCTGCTAATGAGTGACTTTATCATTTATGTATATAATGTCAATGATCTCTAATTTGTTCTTTTAAATATATAAGTTTTTTGTTTCATATGAACTTATTCTTCTGTGGTAAGTGAAATATCCACATTTATCTCCTTATGAATAATAATCACATGTATTTTGATGTCCTCCTCTGATTGCTCTATTACTTCTATTTCTAGAGTGTGCATTCTTCAATTTTTGAGTTGTTCTCTGTTTTTCATTAACTATGAGTTCATGCCTCTTGGTTTTGAACTCTTAAGATTACTTGTTAGGGGGCCAGCCCGATGGCATAGAGGTTAAGTTCGAATGTTCCATTTCTCGGCTGCCCGGGGTCTGCCGGTTCGGATCGTGGGTGTGGACATGGCACCACCTGGCAAAAGCCATGCTGTGGTAGGCGCCCCATGTATAAAGTAGAGGGAGAAGGGCATGGATGTTAGCTCAGGGCCAGTCTTCCCCAGCAAAAAGAGGAGGATTGGAAGTAGTTACCTCAGGGCTAATGTTCCTCGGAAAAAAAAAAAAAAACGATTACTTGTCAGACTGCCTTCTGCCTTTATGTGTGGAGGTCACTGACAATCTCAGGAAAGATATTAGGCACCCATGCCCAACAGTCCACAATTTCAATCATCTTTCTAAGAAGCAGAAATCCCCCATCCCCGGCATAATTAAAAGGAATGTGCCGCCAGGCACCTGGAGCATTGTTCTGTCTCTCTCATTCAAGCTCCTAGTCTTGCTGTTTCTGCCTGATGACAGATCTCCTTCCTCTTAATTAATGGCTCCCACCGCAGCAGCCAAACTAAGCAACTTGCTGGGTGTTTTTCTGCCCACCCCCAATATCTTGATTCCCTGCTTCATCACCAACACACTAAGAGATTTCTTGGTGTTGAATTACATTCTGTGTCAGTGAACTAAAGTGTTTACTTTGGCCTATGGTTTCTATCAGAAATTGTCAGTTTTTCGTCTTTCAAGAATTCCTCACAATGTCTGGCTCTTCAATATTTCTCCTTCTTGATTTCTAATGTATCTATTTCTTTATTTTTATACCTTTTTTCAGTTGTTCATTTCTAAGATGTAATGCGAAACAGAAAGACTGCAGTGTACACTTAGCTCACTATCTTGAAATCAGAGACTCTCTGCAGATTCAGAAAAGAATTTTTACGTTGACTAAACTAAACTAAAAGTTGTTTGTTCACTGGTGAAAAATCATATCTTGGACTTTTCATAAGAGAATGAACAGGGTACATTCACCCATTCCACATCACAATAAAAGACAATATGAGTATTTAGTCCTCTGAAAGCATTATGGCAGTGATCCATATTTAGCCACAAAATAAATAAAATACACTCATATATATATCAATTATGTAATAGTGTCTGTCTCACATCACTTATTATCTTTTAAAATGTAGTTATAGAATGAGTGTCCCTGTTACATATTTAAGCATACAAATTTATTTTCAGCTGAATTAAGCAGTAATCTGAATTACTCAGCTTTACGATATAATAAAAAATGTGCCTCTAGGAAATAATAATCCTTCTAAATTTATAACATTTGAAAGCTGGTCCATATTTTCTTTTTTGTAATTGATATCTCTTATACATTTTTTATACCTCTTTATTACACGGAAGAGCCTGGAACTGTATTTCCCAGAAATTCCTTTTGTTCTTTGCTTCCTGGTTAGATGTTACCAATCAGAAAATTGCACACAATTTGGAAGTTAGAAGAGAAGGATAATTCATTATGCTCAGTAGACAGCTAAGATCATTGGCAGTGGCTTTCAACAACTGAGTAGATCCTCTGACTATCATCTGCTTTTCTGGTGCAGATTCCTGGAAACTTCCCGGCCTGGTGGAACTTTCCAGCAATGCTTGGACTTGAGGATTTCCTAAAATGGGCCTCCTGATATTTCTTCTCCAGTCAGCCACAACCTGTGTGTGCCTCTAGTTCTTACGTGGTATTAAATCTCTCTCTACTATAAATACTTAGAGTGGCTTTTGCTTCCTTAATTGAGCTATACATTACAAATGTATACAACTTGTTCAACCAATATCGTATCAGGATAATATATGATTACTAAATCCAGTGACATTAAGATAAACATTATAATTATCTACTAACTGTTGCTGTATTTCTTCAGTAGTAACCTTCAGCTTCTGTATGATGACAGAAAACATCGAGGGAAAGATGTCAGAGAAGACACATAGGGTTCCACTTAGCTAACATTCACCCTTTATTGTGGACATTGATGAAAGTGACATACAGCTCATACAGATTTTCTTTGAACTTCAGTTTTCAAAGATTTCCTTGAAACCAGCATACTTTTGTATTATAATACCTAGATGCCGGAGTCCAGCTCCAGCCGGTAGGGTTTCCTGAGGGATGAACGACGTCGGTGAAGAAAGAAGTTACGGTGAGACTGGAAGTGAGGTTTCCAAGTCTGATTTATTCGAAGTATTCAAGCACTTATATAGGGTCCAGGTCATGTGTTTATGATTTCATGGAATGGTCTCAGTACATAATTTTGGCAAACAAAATGGGTCTATAAGCATATCTTGTTACAATATTAGCACAGGATGTCTGTGAGATGTAAGCAACCCTTATTAAACATAGATATTGACCTTTTTTATATGTCTACTAGGCGTCTAGATGTTTAAGACTGATTGCAAAATGGGGTGTAACATCTAGATTCAGTTCCTCATGGGTCGAATGGTCCTAAGCCTCTATCTTTATTCCTGTAATAATGACAGTAGAAGTATTGTAAAGTATAAGGGGATTGAAAGCCACACAGGCACAGTGCTTGGGGTTTCTCTTTTACCGTTAACTATTTTATAGGGTTCCCAATCCTCATCATAATCCCAATTCCTCTGTGTCAATATATTATGATATTTTTCTACAACTTTATCAGGGTTATGGGTTGTTTTAGGAGAGTGTACGTTTTGCATATGTCTGTATGTCTGTGAGATGTGAGGCTGATTATTAGAAGGCTTCTTCTTTGAGGGTTGTCTAAATTTCTTCACTGCCTCTCCAGGAGGGGGTCAGAACGTTTTTTCCCTTCAGGCTGTTGCTCCCCTGAACCTTCCCTAGAAGGCCAGGTTACATCAGCTTTTCTCCCCTGCTTGGAGAGATTTTCCCCAAGACATCCCCATGTACAGGAAAAGAACAGCAAGAGCAATATTGCTAAGATTAGTAGCATGAGTAGGATCAGAGCGGCCGACCGCCACCTTCTGAGGTCCGCCGTGCGTTCCCTCATCTCTCTCCCAGACCGCTGTCCTTGGGTAGAGGCTTAGCTGACTGGTGGGCGCTCCCGGCACCTAGACTTGTTTATTCAGAAACCTCATTCATTTCATGATTATTATAGAGCCAAAGAAACTTAAAACATTTTCAAATATATTGCGATAGAATTTGCAGAATACTTATTTCAGCAGTAATTTATGAAAACACAAAGGAACAATCGCTAATGAACATAGACATCTTTAGGTGTGTTAAGCAATATGTTCAACAATACATACAAGACCTACTGATAATTTTAAAATTTGTCAAATGAGGACATATATAGAGAAAATGTAAGGTTTAAATGGATGGAAGAAAGTGCAAATATTTTTTTTCTTTAAAATGCTGAATCAAAATAACTAGAAGCATCTATATAATGCTTTTATTTTATTTAAAAAACCACAAACCATGAAATAAAATGTGAAAATATAATCACAATGGGTATTATAAGTGAATTCAAAAGTCAAGTGATTAAAATAATGACTTCTTAGGAGTCAAAAATTGTTATTAAAGAATCTATTTTTCCTGAGATAAAAATAAGAACAGAAACTTAGGATTTTAAAATAGCAGAAGAACGTTTTCTAAAGAAAATATCAGCATTTCAATGTTGTCAAACAATAAATTAGATCTGATTTAAGGAAGAAATAATAAATATTTCCTTCGTCTAAAGCAACTTGGCATAAACAGCATTCAAATGTCACAAAAGAAACTAAATCAATTCAGTTATTATTTCTTTTCCATGTAAATGAATGTTATGCCTGTGACAAAACAGGAGGTGAGAAATATGAAATCAATTTAATATTAATATTTTTCTAAAGTCCTGAAATATAGTATGTGAGTATGTGTGGGTGTGTGTGTATACTTTCTGTACGAAGAGTTGCAAATAATTAGTATCCACCAACTCACTGTGCTGACTTTCCTCAATGAACTGCATGGCTGAGCCTCCAATAACTCAGGGAGGAACAGGCAGTTCCGGCGGCAGCTCTTTTATAATTGACTATTGCCATGCTCAGTTTCACCTAATTGAGAAGTCTCTTAGACCAATCTTCAAGTCTTTACAACATTTATTGACCTTTCTTGGTTATAATTTCTTAGGTGGTAACCACTTTTGGGACAGAATACATTGCATAGATATGTAAAGCCGAAGTTTAATTGCTTTTGCAGAAACTTTTTCTGTAACAACATCTGACTAAACTAAGTCAATTAGATTCTTAAGTGAATTTTTGCTATTGAATAACAAAATGTATATAGATTTATGCCTAAGGACACAGTCTCAGACTTTAGATAAACTGAGTCCTCGCTTTCCCATATTCTTATGTGAAAGAGAAGATCGGGAAAAACTCTTCTATTGTCGTATGGTCTCACTGTTGAATTCTATGATTGGCTTCAACTGATTTTCTTTTTTTTGGTCAAACAGTACCAGGTAGAAGAAGCTGATATAGCGCTGCTTTTGCTGACACTCTGAAACATTTCATTTGATCGCAGTTATCTGTAAATTTTAAAGTATACATTGATTTTTGTACAAAAAAATTATGTTTACATTAACCTTATATTAAAATTACTTTTAGCAGTTCTACCTAAGCGTTGGCATCATGTGCCACTGAAGCTTTCACAGTCTGAAGGAGATGTCTGGAGTTTCAGTTGAGTTTGTGTTCCAAAACTTGAATAGATCTCAAAAAACTCAATGTAGAAAAGCCTTGACTTTGCTTTAAATACTTATGTTCCAGTTTTGTGTAGAGACTACAATTAAAACTTTACCTTTTCTTTATTAAATCTTGCATACTATACATAAAGATAATGCAAAAATGGATTAAAAATAATTATAAACACTGATACTATCTATTGCCTGTGTCTGGAAACAACACATTCCCAAGATCCCAGAGGATGCTCAATATTCTTCCCAATGACAATCCCTTCTTCCCATCCTGGAGGTAGCCACTTTCCTGGCTTTATGGATATCATTATTTTTTTTCCTTAATTAGCATCTATATTTACATTTCTAAATAGTAGGATTTATTAATTTTCGTCTGTTTTTTGAACTTGATATAGGTGAACACATATGATTTGATTGGAGGAGTTGTTTTATTTGTTCACTATTAAGTTTTTAAGGTTTTACACTTTGTTTTACTTAATTACACTATATTCATTTTCATTCTGAATAGTATTTGAAACTTTAATTATATAGAAAAATGATGATTTGGTCAACTATGTGACCAATGTCTAAAGCATACACTTTTACTTTCAATCCCCTGTTTGGGATTCTATGCAACCTACTGACACCCCTAAGCTTGACTGAAACAATTTACATTAAAATGGTATAAGTGACATGCTTTCACTTTATTTCTCTAGAGTTTCATATATCATTACTGTATCAACTCAAGACTTTGGAAATTTACATGCCTGGAATATAATGTGTCAGTTCCCCCTGCATTCCCAAAACTGTAATTTGATATTTTAAAAAGTTTGTTGATTTAATATTAAGATTATTAATAAGAATAATTTTATCATTTCCATAAAATTAGTCTATTTTTGCACTTTCTTTCTGTATATTTGACAATAGAATTTAAAGAATAAAAATAAAATTTTAATTGTATTATCTGCACAAAGTAGAGTATTTCCAAGTCTCATATTATTTCCATTTAATTGATTTATACATTTTTTTGTATTAAATAATGATAATTATTTTTCACCACTCCTCACGTGCCGCAATTCTTTCCTCAGTTAATTTTCATGTTTTTCTTCTTTATCATCTCTAACACCTCTTAGCAATCCTTCCTTGGAAATTTTTATGGCTTAAAAAAGTAGCACAATAAATATCTCCCCGTATCACCTACTTCAGTTACTTTGCTTCATCTCCCACCACTCCTTATCCATTCTCTCAATTTATGAAGTTCTCAGTAACCGTTATTATTATTACTATAATACTACACATTTATAAATTTTTATTTTTTCCCTTCTGACTATATTTTGAACTTCTCAGTGGCAGGAAGTGTTCTTTATTTATTTTTGCGTCTTTATTATCCACTATAGTAAAAAATGCAGGCAGTCACTGAATTTTCTTGAGATGGTTAAGGCAGGGCTTATTGCCTCAAAATTACAGGTAATTACTACTGAGCCTCACAATTCATGCTCAAGAATCCTTTCTTGTAAAACAGAAAAACCTTGATTGGAATTGTTGATTTCTTTCTCTTCCAACCTATGGTTTACCTGAAGTCTAAGTAAGTATAACGAGGAGAGTGCTGGGCCCCATTCGAATTACTGGTTGAATTAACTCTTTAAAGTTTAGCAGGACTATCACCTTTATTTACCTTAAAATGGGGAAAAAACTCTTTTTTTAATTCATAAAATAGACTTTAAAATTATTTCATTTTTGCAAGTAATCTCAAATAATGAAATCTTAAAATTCATCAAATTAGGATTCAGTTAACTGAAAAGTTTTAGGTTCCTAGATAAAATATTAATAAACAAGCTACTGTCATTCCTGAAATAATTTAAATAACACTTCTCAAGGAAGAGAGGAGAAAGTAAGAAAGCAGAGAGCCAATTTAAACAGAAGAAGTTCAAGCTGTCCAAGAATATTTCGTCTTCATGACTAATTCACTTTCATGGAAGGTTTTCTAGAAGAATCTCAGGACTAATTTTCAGCTAACCATGTGACTTTGCTACTCCTCGCAATGCAAGGTTACAAAGGTTTGTCTCTCACTGTAGTGGGGAATATAGGTACTAATGAGATTTGCAGTTAAAGGGCTTCTATTTTATTGGCCAGGATTCAGTTAGGGAGAAAGACATCAAAATAGTTACTTCAATTAAGGATATAACAGTAAAAATTTATTAAGGAGGGAATGGAGAGCTGAAAAAGATTGGAAGGAAAGCCGGAGTTTATAGAGTCAGTAACTGCAGAAAAAGCAGTCTCCCATAGGTCTGGGGGAACAAAGAAGTTGAGGTTGTGTTATTTGAACCTAGAAGGTTGGAGAAGGGGACGCCGTAGGGTTAGGCATCAGACTTCTGAGATGGGGTGCTGTGAGGCTGTCTCTGGAGCTTGGAGAAAGAGGACCCTAGAGCTGGGACTTACATAGAGCTGCTGCTGGTGCCTCTGGGGAATGCCAGGAGATGGCTCTATCAGAGGGGAAAGAGGCTGGACGCTGGGACGAGCTATTGCTGTCAGGGAGAAGAGCTTTCGCTGGGGCAGTGACAGCAGGGACAGAAGACAGGAGCGACAGAAGACAGGAGGAAGGAACAGGCCCCTTTCACTCTTCCAGGCTTCCAGCCTCACTCCCTGACCTCTACTGGCAGCTGTCAAAGAAGAAATGCCATTTGTAGACTTCAGCACAAGCATGACAAAGCGGAGTATAGGAAGATGTATTTGGAGCTGGGAAACCATCACTTAATAATTTACATAAAAATTTTAATTATACAATTATTCCTGGAGTGCTCAACTGATGTGAGGCTGAAAGTGACTTGGGTTGATAGAGGCAGTAATCACAGCAAGAATAAATTTAAACTATGAAAATGTCAGTACATAATGATAAAGTTTAAAATTTAAAATACCCGGGAACAATGTGATATATCAACTTCTAGGCTCCTGTAGATTTTTAAATTATTTTATGTAACTTTAAAGAATTGAAACCCAAATTTTAACTATACTTGTGAATTATAAAATTTTGTCCTACTAATAGAAAGTAAAATTTACACAAACAGAAGAGTGACTTTGTTTAATTTATATCTATTAATTCATAAAGAAATAAGTGTATCTGAAGAAGCAAATTTCATACATGGATTTTTGAAATCATGTGAAATAATATGAAATAATTCCATGTTCTATAAGTAGCTGGAGTCCCAGAGAGTAAAAAAAAAAAATCTGCTTTTTTCAAAAGATGCTTCCAGATGTGCCTTTGTTTATGTGGACAAACCTCCCTAGAATTTTCTTTTATAGTTCTCTGAAAAGCAACGTTCAGCCTTGAAAGGTAAGCTCAGTAGTCCTCATAGCATTTCTGAGGGAAAGGAGCACCAGAACTTCTTGTGAAGTTTGCAGATATGATCCATCCCATGCAGAGTTGTTCACTGAGAAGGAAATGAGTAAATTTTCGTAGAGGCAAGGGAGCTGTCTCAGAGGAACAATTAAGATCATTTTCTTTTTAAGATTTAATATTATTACTGCAAACTCTGATGAACTGAGATGGTTCCAACTGGTGAATGTTGGCAAAAAAGTGTCAAAAAATTCCAAAACAGGGCATACCAAGAAAAAAGATCATCTGTTCTGTCTTTCGACACAATTCCAAGCTTAGAGGTTTATAGGGCAGAGCTAGTTCCGGGTCACGTGTGGTTGAGGTGAAAAGTTTTCAACCTCTGGATATACTGTCATTGAATTTGTGTTTTGGGGACACATGGTGAGCGTGACTGTGTGTAATCCAAAGGGCTCCTTGGGACCCCCTCACCAAAGCAAGGGTGAGGAGGAGCAAGAGCAGTGGACGAGTCTGAGGTTGTAAGCGACCAGGTTTCAACAGCAAAAGATAACAGCAACATAATTACAAAAGTGTCTAAAAATCAGGACCAATATATTGATAAAACTTTGTTCTCACCATTCTCTCCAAACTAGAAACTGGTCCAACACTTTAGTCAAAGTAGGCTCCAATGTTTTGAGACAATTTTTGATTTTGAGGACTTCTAATAAGATTATATAGTGAGGACTGAGTGTTTAATAGGAATCATAAAAGAGAGAGAATTATATTTGTATTTCTATCTAATAAAGTATGTCCTATCAGCCAGTACACATGTATCCCTCATACTGATTTCAGCATTACAAGTTTTGCTGGTTGTAGTGACCTGAGAAATAAAGAATCTCTTCATTTTCCAAGTCTCTGAGTAGATTCACAGAGGTTAAAAGCTTGGCCAAGAGTCAAATACCTAGTCAGTAGCAGAGACGGAGAGAAAAATAAAACAAAAAAGCTGATGTCATCTACAATTTATTCCAGATTGTCACCCAGAACTCAATATATTTAGCAGAAGCACGTACTTTAAAGCTACTATTCAGTGCTATCACTCTTTGACATCAAAAGGAAAAGTGATGACATAATACCAACTTAATATTTTATGCATATTAAAGTTAGGTCATATGTCTCATTCATCTTCTGATGTTATAAACGTTTAGTACGTAGAAAGCAGTCAATGAATATTTGTGGAAGGAAGGAGAGGAAGAGAAAAGAAAAGAAAGTTCAATCACAAGTTCAGCACTGCCAATTCAGGATGAATTCACAAATTAAAATAGGTATAATTAAGAATCGCTCCCTGAGTGTACATGTAACCACAGCACTAAATCCTTATGCTTAATACTCATGTTCATACTATTTCATTTTAGAACTACCTACCACCTTTACTGCACATCGAGTAGGGGAGGACATAGTTACAGCAGCAGACATCATAAAGAAAAAAGCTGATGTACTTTACTATATAAAAATTTGATGGGCAGGCCCGGTGGCGCAGCAGTTAAGTTCGCACGTTCTGCTTCTCAGCAGCCTGGGGTTCGCTGGTTCAGATCCTGTGTGCGGACATGGCACCACTTGGCACACCATGCTGTGGTAGGCGTCCCACATATAAAAAGTAGAGGCATATGGGCATGGATGTTAGCTCAGGGTCAGGCTTCCTCAGGAAAAGAGGAGGACTGGCAGTAGTTAGCTCAGGGCTAATCTTCCTCAAAAAAAAAAAAATTTTGAATTTTTGGTATACAAAATTTTAAGTACTTTGAAATAAAATGAAAATTACAAACTGAATAAAAATAATTGCAAGACATGTGACAGATAATATGACAAAACCTTCATATATAAATAACTTTTACAATTCAATAAGAGACAAGAGAAACAAAGGAAAAGGTGTACAGAGGAAGTTCCTCATGATTAAGAGCTATAGATATGTATAAATAACAATTAAATCTGTAGAATTTATAAAGATATCTATGATATACTGTCAGGAAAAAAATAAAGATTTCTAAGCCACATGCACAGCATCACATACATACACACTCACAACAATCTCTGGAAAGATTAAATGTTGACATTGGGTGAGTAAACCTAAAGCTGTTATTTATTATTATTATGTTTATGTTTATGTTTATTATACCTTTATATATTTCCTTCCTCTGTGTCTCAGCAAGTACTCCTTTAATAGGGAAAAAAAAAAAATGAAAACTTGCGGGAAGAAAAATGACTGACCAATGGAGGACTCCTAGAATGTAGCCACTTATCAGTATTGAATCAATACTTATAACAAATGGATGGAATACACACAAAGAAGGATAGCTATATATTAGAGACGCATTGTGGTCTAATTGGAAAGAATAATGGCTACAGTGTCAATTAAAACTGGATTCAAAATGTATCTTTGCACTGATTAACAATATGGACTCGGGTCCATCACCTAAAGTCGTTGATATTAGGTATCCTTGCGGTTTCCAAGCTTGAGGATTGCATGGGGTGGGAGGGGAGGAGTTGGGGGATGGGCATGGTATATTCAAAATTTTTGTTTTTTCCTCTGTTCTTTGAATTTATTGTACTTCCTTAAAGTTTTTTTTGTTTTGTTTTGTTTTTTATTTACTTTTTAAAGTTATGTTTTTTCTGGTCTCCGTCATCTATGAGACTTTCATTATAGAGGTGTAAATTCTACCCGTATTTTCCTTAATGATTTAATTAGTCTTTACCTTTTTTGTTATTGTTATTTGCTGTTTTAAAAGACCTTCCAGGTTGAAAAATAGTTGCAAAGTATTGTCGGGTTTTCATTTTTTACATTCCCTCCAGTACAAATGAAATTTATTTTCCTCCATGGTGATGAGTCAAGTTGTCTCTTGTTTAAACAGAAAAGTTATTTCCCAGTACTAACTTTAAACCAATCTTAGTGATTTCAAAATGTCACCTAATAAACTAGAAAAGAATGCATATCTTTTAGGGTGACAGGATTAAATAAGATAATGTACGTAAAGTACACATTCCAGTGCCTGGTACATAACACTGTTCAGTCAATTGCCATATACAAACAACTTTGATATTTTTATAACAATCAATTCTCCCTGAGGATTAACAAAATGCTACATCTGGTATCTGTCTTTTGGAAATAGGAGACTACGTTTTAAGTTGTTATTCTTAGAAAATAATGCCTAAATTCTTTAAAGATAACTGGGCATCCTGTCTTTTACTAAAAGAATTCTAAGTTTTCTTTGAGCCTCAGAATCTATAATTTTATAGTTGTTTTGAATCACCAAGACTTCAACATATTCTGAGATATTTTTAAAGAGTTTATATTTACGTATATTAATAATGAGTCAAAATGTGCTATCTGTACTTTCCCAGTCTGTGTGACTATTGAAAAGCATTTTATAAGTGGCCATGACAATATCATAGGTACATGAACTCATTCTCTAGTAAATGCTCATGACATAAATCTTTCCACCCACACTATTGCTTATGTTAAAACAAAAGAGGCAAAGAATTAATAAATAAGTTTAACTTTTCTGGGCAATAAAGTTATCTCTAATCATTGAACATGATAAACCCTTTAAACTATACTCAGATTTTGTAACATACACATTTCACTGTATTTTATTCAACAGAATTTCTGCCAAACTTTATAACTTGAAATAAAAGTCTTGAAATTTCCTACTGAGATAGACTAAAGAGATGCACAAATTCTTTGCCACTCTTTCTATGGAGAAAAACGATCTTCTTTCCTCCTGTGAATCTGGACAACATGTAACTGTTAGGTTCAATAGTGTGGTGAACTAGACACCATGTCAGTTCCAGGCTAGCTCTTCAAAGGACTGGCAGCTTCTGCGTTGGTAATTTGGAGCCCTAACCTACCGTGTAAGAGATAATACGAGAGACCTGGAGAGGGCATTGAAGAGGAAGGGTGTGCAGCTACCTCCAACTTTCCAGCCATCTCCATCAAAGCACGAGATATGTGAGGGAAGAAACCTTCATGGAGACAGATTTTTTTCACTGCCAGGTACTCCAGTTTATGGCACATAAATTAGACACAAATCATCCAGCCACGCCTTCTCCAAATTACTGACTCAAAAAATTGTTGGCACATTTGTCCAAATCCATAAAGTGTACACCACCAAGTGTGAACCGTAATACAGACTACAGACTTTGGGTGATTACGATGTGTCAATGTAGCTTCATCAGTTGTAACAAATGCACCTCTCTGTTGGAGGATGTTGATAAAAGGAGGCTATGTGTGTGGAGGCAGGAGATGCATATGGATATATATGGGTATATATCACCTTCCTCTCAATTTTGCTGTGAACCTAAAACTGCTCTAAAAAACACAAAATCAATAAAAAAAACATTGTTGGTAAAAATAAAATGATTCTGAAACTAAATTTCTAAGGTGTGCATGATTTTATGGTGGCCTATTCTTGTTAAAACACATTAAAGGATTAAATTTTGAGGAAAAACAAAAGAGAACCTGGATTTTTACATAAAGGAAACTTTTGAGTATTTGAAGACTTTTTATAATTCAAAACCTGAATTGCATAGATTACCTTGAACACCCAGAATATTTTATTCCTATAATACTGTAATGCAAATATTTAGATATATAAAACTGTATATAACTAGTTTATTTGGTAAAAATAGATATATCTACTCTTACACAACTGTAAGCTAAGTCAAACATAAGTCATTATCAAATAAACTTATAAAATGTATACCATAGCAAGTAACATTAATACTACAGTTCCCAAACTGCGTGTGAACTCTACCTTGAGAAACTCCATTTTAACAAATTTAGTCAATCTACAAAATTAAATTATTATTATGTAAAGTTTTCCCAATAAGAAGAATCTAAGCTTTTATAATGACAATTATAAATCAACATGAAACCTGAAATATTTTCAGACAGTGAACTATATTTATTGGACAAAATGTCCCATCAACATATTTTTTTTTTCCCTCCTGTCACTGATAAGGTAACTATAATCGCTTTAGGTAGATGTTTATTAACATGTAAAATTCATTTAAATTGTCACAAAGCACAGTTTAAGAAGGTGGTCCATGGAGAAGTGACTACAAGAGTGTAAAAGTAAAGATCCTCAGTTGTCTGATCACTCTGGCAAGATGGGGATGGGACTGACGGCAGAGCAACAATGAGAGAAATGCAATGTGCTATCCCAAAGGCTGCCTCCATCCTGGCAAGTGAGTCAACATCTCTGTGTAGTTGAATCCCACTGAGCAGTTACAGCAAAGAAACATTGCATTTTTAAAACCCTGGAAAATCCAAAATCTAGACATTTTGTATGAACAAAGAAAAATTATGTTTGCATTATTTTATGAGGACGTATTCTTCTAATGAGTAATGAAGTAGAATTGTTTTCTTCCATTCTTTTCTATCTTAATTAATGTTAAGAACATAATATAATTTTAACTGTATTATCAATACAACCCAGGGTCATAATCACACAATTTCTCAATTTGCATAAGTACCTTATAAACCACTTCCTAATGTGACATGATACGTTTGACAAAAGTAATGTGACTAAAGATTTTATTATTTATCTTTTTTTGCTGTAGAAACCATTTAATTTGCTTTCACCACATTTGATGCTGATAGAAAATTACTAATGTAAATGATCAATGTGCGTCTCCTAAATATGAGTACTATTTTTTAAAGAAATATTCTAAGAACTTTGGCAAACGTATTTCTCCCTTTGGTTTTCTTGGTAACAGCTAACAAAACACATTTATCCACAAATTATTCCTGGAAGCATTATATGTCTATTCGTATGATAAAGCAAGCTGCAGCAAAGAGATACATATTCTAATAAGGTGTTTAGATTATATTCCCAATGCATACATGCAAGTGTTTGCCAAAGTAAATTAAGCCAGAAAGCTATCATCTTCTTGTTACTGATAGAGTTCATCTATATTCAGTTGCATTTCCTTTTTAATATACATTTTACTATCAAATTTCTTCAATCTCTTTCCTCCTTTAGACTAATCTTCCCTTACTCTTTCCCTCTCATTATAACGGTCATAAAGAATAAGCATGTCTTATGAATCCTTACAAGGCTGCTGAGCAAGATAATAAACTTCGATTTTTTTGCTCCCAAATGTTAATACCTGTTTTAATAAATATAAACCAAACATTGCACTTTATTCCTTTTTAATTATCTAATATGCCCTATTTTCCATAGTGTCCAATTAATGTCTAACACCAAGGGCGTCTCATTTTGTACAAAGCTCTACAAACATCAAGAAGAACAAAAGAACTGGGGAAAGCATTATGTATATCATATAGTTATAATAATTACCACATTGTTTCCAAATTATTTATCAGTGTGTCTCACATCTCTGCTACCTCTGACCTCTCTGATGAAGAGACCATATGTTATTCATAATTGGTCTCACCAGCCCAAAGCTCAGTGTCTGCTACAAAGGGAGTTCGCCAAAGATTACGGGTGAATAAATGGGTGGGTTGATGGTAGGTGGAGGGAGAGATTGAGGAGTATTGAATAGAGTAATATGTTACCTCCTCCCAAAAGAAAGTTCTGATAGAAAAGCAGATACCAGACATATAAATGCTTTATAGCAGTATATATTGTCAGAGAAATAAACTGTCATAATACTTAGCATAAATTTGGCCTACTTTTGCTCAGCATAAGCAGAACTAATTATATATAAGAAGGTATCTGAAATAATTCTGAAAGACAATCTAAAATAAAATCTTTATATTCATTGATGTCATCTCTCAAAAAGCAGCACTTAGACGTGCGTGCAATTATGCAAGTCAATCATTTACACAGAGAGGCGTAAAAGCATCCTGCAGAGGCGGAAAATTAATAAGAATCAACAATTAACTTTATTTCATCTATCCAAGCATCTTAGATATTGAAATATAAATTATCACACTACACAATCTTGCTTGGAAATTAGAGTGATGGCATCAAGAATGCATTATTCTCTTGATTCAAAGGTATTGAAAGCAAGAGCAGAAATCATAGTTAAATATAGATTCAAAACACTTTGGCACATCAAAGCATGCCATCCGACTGCTCAGCGTTCTTTCCACATGCCACATTGTGTTCACATTCTTATTCACTTTCGCATGTAGTTCCTTGCTCCTCACAACATGACCCTCAGATAGAGCTGCATTCTACTCTTACAAATGCTCATTAGTGACAGCACTGGCATTCATTGCAAATGTGATTTATCCAGATTTTACCAAGAGAAGAGCCATTAAAGTTCCCACCTTGTAAGTTGCTCAACTTAGACCCAAGGAGAATGCCTATTCCCACTTTTCTGTTGAATTGCACACCAAATTCACATTATTTTGCCTCCACACCTCAAGATTATGATTGAATCCCCCCCCCCCACCAAAAAGAATAATATATCCATTTTCTTTATGCAGCTTCTTCTCTTTCTAGGGATTGCACACAAATTGTTTAAAACTTCACTGGAGAATTAATTACTGAGAAAGTCTATGGGACCCTTTCCCCCAAGGCTTTTTGTCAGCTACCCGTTGGCAATACAACTTCCTCATCCTCTCTCAGCTGTACAGTTCTGTTGCAACTTGATTCATGGAGCCCTAAACTAAACTAAATTGACATATGCATTTATTAAGCAATCTTTAACATGCCAGACAATATTTAATGTTAAGCACATGGAACACAACAGTAAACAAGAAAGACAATGTCCTTGCTTCCTGGAGCTTCCATTATTATGACAGAGCGAGGGTGAAATAGAGAGTTAATACACAAAGGAAATATTATATTGGGATCAATTTTGGAGGAAGGGAAACGAGAGAATAGAATAGCTTTGGGAGAGACAATGTGGATACTGTGGACTAGACAATATCGGAATTGTCTGCCCTCTCCGTAAAGGAAGGGCCATTCCCAGACATGACCAACCTTCAGGAATATAGTCCATGTGGAGAAACAGAATCCAACTCGGAGAAGATGAGGAAGAGCTGTTTGTTGGTAGGAAAAACCCAGCATCATCGAATGTGATGGAATGCGGAGTGCGAATATCCTTAGCCACAGCAATAGAGAAAATGTTTGTCTAGAGAAATAGAGACGAAGTTACCAACAAAGGCACAGCCCTCAGGTGGCCAATGAACCTAAATAGAATTCTAAATATTTGTATGTAGAAAAGAGGAACATTTGAGCTAAGAAATGAATGACTAAAAAGAAGCTATATCTTCAGAAAAAGAGAAAGAAACTTTAGTAGCGAAAGAGCAAAGCAAAGACTCTAAGAAGGAATAAGTTCAGTGAGGTCCAGGAACATAAAGAAGACCAGTGCGTCTACAGTGTGATGTTTAAGAATGCAGAGGTATTAGAAGAGGTAAGAGAGTTAGAATAAGTCCAGATACACCAGGTAAAGGGCTGGGTTTTATTCTTACATGACAGGAAGCCACTGGTTAATTGTAAACATAGTTGTGACATAACCTGGCATAACATTAAAATATGATAAAGGTCACTCAGGATACTATACATGGAACGGATCAGAGTAGGGCAAGGGTGGAAGCCAGGACCCAGTTAGGAGGCTTCTGTGGAAGTTCAGGTAAGAAATAATTATAGCTTAGCCCAGGGAAGTGATAAAGAGGGGACATTTGGAGACAACATAATAGAACTTGATAATTTAGTTAGATATTGGATGGTAGGAAAGAGTAGAATCATGGATAACTCTCAGATATTTGGTTTTAACAACTGAGAAGATAGTTGTTTCATTTCTGAAGCAGAGAGAGTATTTGGTCAGGTAAAATGTAATTTGTGTATTAGACATTAAAGATGAAATGTAGATTAGATAGCTGTACATATGAGGTTAAACTCAGTAAAGTCAGAGTTGGAAAAACGTTTAACTTCATATAAATGGACTTGATAGTTGACACAATCCCTAAGGGAGAATGTGCAGACAGAAAAGAGAAGAGGGTCCTGGAATGACTCATGGGATAGTACAAGTTAGCCATTGCATTAGTTTCCTACTGCAGCTATAACAAATCACCACAAACTTAGCTTAAAACAATGCAAACTTACTACCTTAACATTTTGGAAGTCAGAAGTCTAACCTGGGTCCGCAGGACTTCTGGAGTCTTCAGGAGAGACTCTTTCCCTTTCCTTTTGCAGCTTTCAGGGGCTGCCCACATCCCTTGGCTCTTGACCCTGCATCGCTCCTGTCTCTGCTTACATCCCCATGTCTTTCCTGACTCTGATTCAGCCTCTCCTGCCTCCCTCTTTCTCCTATAAGACTCCTTTGATTAAAATGGGCTCACCCGGATGAACCAGGATAATCTCCCCATCTTAAAATCCTTAATGTGATCACATCTGCAAAGTTAATTTTACCCTAAAACATACTCACAGTTTCTGGTAACTAGGACGTGGACATCTCTGGAGGTCATTATTCTGCCTACTACAGACATGTGGGAGAGTCTAAATTCAACTGCCTGGACTGTGACTACAGATTCCACATACCAGACTGTTTCAGACATCAGTTACCCTTGATATCTGAGACTACTGTGGAGAGACATACAATTTTGGGAAGAAATTATTATAGGCTAGAGCAGTACATTTATAGGATTTTAAAGATGCAGGAGACATTAAAGATCACCTAGAACTCCTCAATTCTTGCACAGATGAGAGAATTCATACTAAGAATAATTAAATGGATTAGGACTTAAATCCACATATTTTACTTGAGTTCACTACACTCCCCTCTCCAGAGAGTATCCTGGTATTTAGCAACTCAGGGTGGATTGCAGATTACCATTTGCCTGACTGCTTGGACTTGAATTCCATCTCTGTCACTGATCAGATGTATGACCTCGGTTATCTCTGCCCCTACTTTCTTCATTTGCAAAAATAAAACAATAATAACCTCCAGCTATTGATGTGTTTATCGGACAGCCCAGGTTTCCTCAAGAGAAGAAAATCAATAGGAGTGGTGTCTAGTATGGAATTTGTTATTTGGATTCAACCTATAAAACTGTGAAAGATGCTGGGGAAGTGAAGGATCAGAAAGGGGAACCGAGAACCCAGCAAGAGTCACTCCTGAGCAGATCTGAGAAATCATTCACGCCAGTGGCTGAAGTGGGGCTGGGGATGGAAGTTTGTGGGGACATTTATGGGATGCTATTTTGTTGGGTGTTTTTTGCCTCAATTGAGTCCACAACCAAGCTTCTGGAGGGGAACCTAGAACTGCTATTGGTCAGCAGGACCAATAGTGGGGAAGATCGCCTCTCAGCAGAGTGGAGGAGAGCGAAGCCATTCTACAGCCCACCAGGCAATTCTGTCTGTCACGTTTGGCATCAAAAAGACCTCCTGAAAGTAATGGCCATCCTTTCACTTCCCTTCTACCTTTCAACTCTCTCACGAGTTCCTGTTGTGGTCAAGTCTAACTTGGAACCATATACGAAAGGGGATTCTGGGAAATATACTCTCCAGTTTATTCAGGTTGACACAATTAAAATGAACTTACCATTTACATTGACACATACATGTCTTTTTACAGGTAATAGTCTAATAAATTTGATGCAAAACCCAATATTTCAAAATTAATCTAAGTTGTCAATAGATGACATTCTTTAAAATTCAAAAGACCACTTAGAAATAAATTGCATATAAGGCATAAAAATATCTGTATCTGACTATATGAGCAATTTTTTCCTGAGGAAAATTAGAGATTTGTTTATGAATTTAATAGCATTGCTTAAGAAATGTTCCATTCTTTTGGGGACATATACTTATGTATAACTATTCCTTTATTGTTTAATTTGTGTTGTAAACAGAGCACTTTTTTTAATCATGTAAAATATTTTTTAAAAATTCAGAGTTAACAGAGATATAGCAATGCTCAATTATTTATTAAATTTGATGATCCAACATTCTTTACTGTTTCTCTAAAGATTAGTTACTGATTTGCAATTTACCTCTCTAAATACAGAATGAAATTGGATTGCCACAATTTTCTTCAATGGCCAATTTTTTGTCTAAAATACTTTGATTTTCTACAAAGTAAGAACAACATATGGGGGCCAGCCCAGTGATGCAGAGGTTGAGTTCACACGTTCCACTTCAATGGCCCAGGGTTCGCTGGTTTGGATCCCAGGTGTGGACCTACACACTGCTTCTCAAGCCATGATGTGGCAGGCGTCCCACATATAAAGTAGAGGACGATGGGCACAGATGTTAGTCCAGGGTGTCTTCCTCAGCCAAAAACAGAGGAGGATTGATGGCAGATGTTAGCTCAGGGTTAATCTTCCTCAAAAAAAAGAAAAACAAAAAGAACAATATATGGATATTCTGTTCCTTAGATGCGGTTTTAATGGCCTTATTGTTTTCTTGTGATCTTTTCTAACCATAGATCTAGAATTATTTCCAGAGAGTTTTCACAACTTTAATGAAAATAGGTATCTATTCTAGTACTAAATTTAGAATATTCAAATGAAATTATTACTCTGGGATTTCAAAATTATTTAACTGTGTAGATTCTCAAAGCTTTGGAAGTTATTTTTCAAATACATCATTGGTTTTTAGTATAATAGTTCTTACCACAACTTTCTTTCCGATTTCACAAATTTTGTGACACTTTTCTTTTTTTGCTAAGGAAGATTAGCACTGAGCTAACACTTGTGCCAATCTTCCTCTATTTTTTTATATGTGGGTCACTGCCACAGCACAGCTGATGAGCAGTATAGATCTGCAGCAGGGATTTGAACTCGGAAACCCAGGCTGCTGAAGCAGAACGTGCTGCATTTAACCACTGTGCCACAGGCCCAGCCTGTATCATTTTTGCTCAGAAGAAAATATCATGTCTAAAATCTATTTTATTTGGAATTATTATATATTCACAATATTTATTTACATTTTTATAGTGAGTTGTGTTTTCATAAGTGAAATAAAGATTGTTCCCTTTTTTGTTTGTTTGCTTTATGAATACGGAAACTGAAGTTAGGAATCCTTGTCTCATTTTGGCAAGTAAATTATGGAGTGCCAAATATAAAACAAAGGTTAATAACAAGTCTAGTGTCTTTTGTATTGTGTCACATATTTTTGTAACACTGCATCATATTTTAAAATGGACGGTTTACCTCCATCGTAATTACATCGTGCTTTCTACTTACAGAAACATGACATTTCCTCTGTAGACGTTCTTACTGGTGGAGCTTCAGGCTCCACTTCTCAGTATCTGGGTACTTTAAGGAGAGAGATTCACATCTCTCGAAACAGCCGAGTACCCCCTACATTTCCTGACCTCACGTGCAATAAGAAAAAATGTTTTAAGAAGATCTTTTATATAATGAAATGCTAATTAGTGTATTATTAACTGTGAAATTAGTTGCATTTAACTGATAACATTGTGGTTCCACAAACATGAACTTAAAAATTATTTGCTTATTTGGGTAATTTTGAAAAGAAATGGAAAAGGAGAAAGCAATAGAATCATAATTAACTAAAAGTAATGAACCTGTTGAATTAGTGCTGTTCTTTATTGCAAGAATAATCCAGAAGACCCAAATTCATAGCAGCTTTTCTAGTACTTCCCCACCCCCCCAAAGATTTTGTTATGGAATATAAAGAAAGAAAACTAAGTGTTGTCAGTTCCAGTGTGGGAATCTTGGTGTTGCATTTCTCTTTGCTATAATATAATAGCACAACGTTTTTTATTGTGAATATATAATGAATCCATATAAAATAGATTTTAGGAATGAATTAACCTGTAGGAATTGTCTGTGTGGAAACCGGATAGAAACCAAAGGTTGAAAGGTCCCTTTGAAGTCATCTGGCAGAATGTCCTTGCTATTTGAAGCCAACATTCTCCATATAGCGTTTCAGGAACAGGAAACTTACTGGCTATAGAAGAAGACTTTTCTCCCTTTGGTTAGACAAATCTTTAGAAAATCCTCCATTATTTGAAATCTGAGTTATTTTGCCCTGTGTTTATAGGTTTGTTTGCAGATATACAGAATTTAATTTTTCTTCTTCATAATTATTTGCAGCAGAAGTGAAATAATATATGTATATGCTTCTCATACCATAACATAGTACTGATGTTTAAGCATACTTCCTATAATCTCATATAGTCCAAATAAAAAGTTCCAAGCAAAATTTCAACTAGCCTTTTCCCTTAAAAGGCAGATTTGTAGTGGTAATCTTCCACTGATACAACTGCAATAGCAATTGTCTGTTCGGAAATATGAAGGAATAGAGCACACTGCCTTTTCAAATGCTATATCCACCAAACTACATCATTTAAAAAAAAAAGAACAAATGAAAATTTTAAAAGACAGAACAGAGATAGAGAACTGTAAGTAGGACAAATTTAATGAATTCATTTATGTGTTGGGCTAAAATACATCCCTCATCAAGTCAGTTTGAAGTTGCTGTGTGGTAGGGTGTTCCACCTGCTAATGACCCTGCAGCTGGCACGTGCATGGCATCCATGTTTATCGGCATCCTCAGTGTCAGTTATTTTTAAGAAGCTCTCTTCCAGGCCTCTGAATAATTTATCTATCAAGTGCGGCAGTGCATGACAACACCAACGATACAATTTGCAGCCTTGCACAGACTCTCATTATTTGGTGTAAATGAAATCCCAAGTCGTTAAACTTTTTAAAAAATGAAGGCAGCCTGTATTAAAAATATGAGCAATTGAAAGACCTCCTAGGTCATTCTTTCAGTCCACGATATGCATAGTAATGAGCCTGGAAATAAGTTCAATCCCTCAGCAATTGTTTGTTTTCTTCTGAAAGACAAAAGTTTCTGTCAAACACATCAAGGAAAAAGTTCAAGCAGGCTAGTTTCATCTGTTCCACTGGGAATATGCCTAGAAAATTGGCCAAGAGAAAAGACAACACAAGCAATGATGATAAGAAATAACATGCTCTGAAATTTATGAAGTCGTAAGTTATAAGTCAATAGAATATGTAGGGTGTCTGCCAAATAACTATGAGCAATTCACATTTCTGTGTCTGAAGGTTTTCCCCCCACATATGCTGTCAGCTTTATCAAAAAAAAGGAGATGGAAAGACCTTTTCCCTGTTCTGGTTATACGAGCCTTATCAATTTCAGGCAAGATGGCAACTAACTTTCTTGACAATGAGTATAAACGTATCTGCAGGCTCTCCCTGCTATGTTTCCAGTGAATTCTGATGGCGCTTTACATGAGCTTCAAAGCTATTTGATGTTGCCGCACTTTTAACCCATGAACTGAGATTCATTGCCCATCGGAAAACATTTAGTCACAAATCAGTATGGAATAAATGTTATCTAGCACAGCTGGTTTTGTTGTTGGTTTACAAATGCAAGAAATACATATGATGATACAGTGTAACATCTCAATGTGAACGTTGAGGAAAAGCCTTCAACACTCACTTACAAACTAACCAAACTTAGGTGTGATATCACTCTGCATTACCAATATGTTTTTTTTTTTTTTAAGATTTTATTTTTTCCTTTTTCTCCCCAAAGCCCCCCAGTACATAGTTGTATATTCTTCGTTGTGGGTCCTTCTAGTTGTGGCATGTGGGACGCTGCCTCAGCGTGGTTTGATGAGCAGTGCCATGTCCGCGCCCAGGATTCGAACCAACGAAACACTGGGCCGCTTGCAGCGGAGCGCACGAACTCAACCACTCGGCCACGGGGCCAGCCCCAACATTACCAATATGTTTTAAACGCACTTTACCTCTGTGAGGTGCCTGACTTTGTGGGATTAACAGAAGAGAGGAAGGAGGAGGAAAGAGCTCTAATGGTTTTATCGAGAAAAATCGAAGTGCAATTCAAGATTTGATTAATGTGGCTCTCTCCCACTGTCATTAAGTTCCATGAAGGCAGCCACTTTCATTTTACTTCTCCAGTATATTTTCACTACTTAACATGTTCCTGGCATGCATGGTAGATACTCAGCAAGTACTTGTTAAATAAATGAATGAATAAATGAAGTAACTGGCATATTCAAATTCTTGAAGCTTCCTGCATTCAAACGACCCTGCTAGGGCAAGGGCTGCTTTGAAAATGAGTCTCACAAATAATCACAAATCTTTTTGGTGTCCCATATATTGTGACAGTAAATTATTGTTATTATTATTATTATTATTATTGGTAAGGAAGATTTGCTCTGAGCTAACATCTGTTGCCAATCTTCCTCTTTTTGCTTGAGGAAGATTGTCCCTGAGCTAACATTTGTGCCAATTTTCTTCTATTTTGTATGTGGGATGCTGCCATAGCATGCCTTGAGGAGTGGTATGTAGGTCCACACCCCAGATCCGAACCTGCAATCCCAGGGCTATCGAAGTGGATTGTGCGAACTCAACCACTATGCCACCAGGCCAGCCCCCTGTGATGGTAAATTTAATAGAAAAATGCCAGCACTGAAAGAAATTTAAAACTAAGACAGTGTAAGCTGCCAACCAATTCTAGAATACTCTTTCCAGTAACTGTGATTGTGGTAGGCAGATACTAAGATGATCCCAGCCTCGTGACATTGAGGCGCATGTGTAATATCCTTCCTTTGAGTGTGGTGCACCTAGTACTAGCTTCTAATTTGACAAAAGTGATGGAACATCACTGCTGAGATTAGGTTACAAAGAGAATATCTCAATTTCTCTCTCTCTCTCATTCACACACACAGGCACACACACACATTCCTTGGACTGGGAGAAACAAACTACCATGTTGTGACCAGCCCTATGGAGTGGTTAAACTCCTGTCCAGTCTTGAGACAAAAAAGCCCTGACTGAAGCTTGGCTGCAAATGAGAGACTCAGAATAAGAACCACTCAAGCTGCTCCAAGATTTCTGACCCACAGAAACTATGACATAATAAATGTCTGTTGTCGGTCACTCAATTTTGGAGTGATCTGTTATACAGCAATAGATCACTAATACACTGAAATACAGCACCCAGTCTGTGATTTAGCATAAATCTATTTATAGGGAATCAATGGATATAGGAGATCCTCGTTAAGAAATGTCTTCTTAATTTTAAGTTGAAATATACCACCTTATGATTTTCACCTATAGGTTCCTAAATGTTGGTACACCAGTGAACAAGACAGATCACTTTTCTGGAACTTTAGAGATTATATTTTAATTAGGGAGACAAACAGTAAACACATTTTAAAACGAAAAAACTATGGCGTATGACAGAATCATATCATGCATAACAGAATAAACAAAGTAAAAGGCAAAGAGTAATTGGAGAATGTGCCATTGGTTGGTGTGATCAAGAGGGGCATCTCTAAGGATATGACATTTGAAGTGGGCTTAAAGAATATGAATGAGGCAGTCACATGAAGAGCTAAGGAAAGATCCAGCAAGGCAAATGGAACAGTAAGGACAGCATCCCAGAAATAAGAAAAAGCTTCATAGTATTTAAGGAAGAGAAAGAAAGCCAGCTAGGTTGAAGCATAATGAAAAATTGGACAAAAGGTTTGTTAGTGATAAAGTAGAAAAGACTGGCAGGAGCCAGATGCTGTAGGGTCCTATTAGCCAAGGAATGAGCTCATTGGTTTTTTGTTTTTGTTTGTTTTAATACAAGTGGAAGCCATTAAAAGATTTTAATCAGAGGAGAGTATCAAAGGCTTAGTTAAAACTCTCATACTTAGGCCAATTAAGGCTGACCATTAGGGGTACATTTGGCTCTCTCAGGTCTATCAGGTGCCTAGGAGTTAACACCAATTTGGCTTATTACATAAAAATCACTAAATTCTACCAGCTTTAGCTGGTACTGGAACTTCTGTCTCTATTTCCCGAAAAAATAGTCAGCCAAAATATTGCACTTATCTTCAGAAAGAACGGTGATGTCCTCTCTGGAATCTCCTCTTTTCAAGTAGGTTCTTGAAATATCCATGACTAAGCTTAGACCCTGGGCTGAAGAAATACTACTGAAGCAATCAAACGAGGAACATCCAGTGAGCTGTAGGCTCTCTGAGCCTGGCACCAGGAAACGTCAGCCAACAGCAGTAAGGTATAGCAGGTCTTCCACAGTTCAGCGGTGTTCCTTGGCTTCTCATATCATGTCCTCAGCCTTTGACCAAACATAAGACAAATGCAGCAAAGTCAATATATCTGGGTATATTGGTCAACTATTGTCGTGTAACAACAAGACGTAAAATCTCTGTGGCATGAACAATAACAACCGTGCAGTTGGTTGGAGCAGCTCTGCTTTAGGCTGCGGTTCAGCTGGGCTTTGCTTCAGACCATGAATCTACCCCATGTGGCTCCTTCTGGGGCCCAGATTTAAGGGAGAGAATCTGCTTACGGGATCTTGCAAAGATAGGGATCAAGAAGTGGGAATAGGGAGCAAGAAGTGGGTAAGTGAAACACGTGATACTTCCTAATGCCTCAGCTCATAACTGTCGTAAACTGCCCTTTCAGCTCATTATTCAATGGCAAAATTAAAACACATGACAAAACTCATTATCAGAAGGAGTAGGCACTACACTCCCCCTACGGAAAAGGGAGGGAGCAGAGATTACTTTCGAAACATTCATCTAAACTACTGCACTGTAGGGGGCTCATCCTTACGCCTCAGTAGGAAAACATCATCATGCTAAAGATCCCTTGGACAGAGTACAGGTAGCTTTTCAGGCTACAGATGAGTTAAAATCTGAAGGTTTTCTGGGACCCATATGTGTGGTCTTCATTTTGGCCTCCTGTCTTTAAGTTCTGGTTACGCAGTTCTTCTTTTTGTCCAGTTGGCAAATGTAGCCACTCATATAGATCACTGCCGATGCCCAGGAAAGTCTTCATCCATTTAGCATTGATGGCATGGCTCAACACATGAACTGTTGGTCTAGGTAATGAGTGTCTCCAACAATTCTAAGCCTTAAAAAAAATAAGCGTACATTCTACTAATTAGCTTCTCTTTACCATTGTAGCAGGAAGTGATGCTGCCCACTTCCTAGCAGAGCAGAGAGACCCTCCACGTGTGTAGTGAGCAGACTGTAAAAGTATCTTGGGATCATATAAGGACTTGCTTCTCTAATCTTGAGTTAATTTACTGCCATATCACTCTGCAGAATTTTCATTGAAGTTTTAGCATTGTTGCTGTTGAATTTGTTTTCTGTTAGGAGTGAGAGGGTTGTAACTGGGTGTGTACCACTTTTTAAATAATAGACATCTAAAACGTATATGTAATTTCTGGTATTCGTTAGACATGCCACATCATATACATTTATGACGTCAATTTTTCCTAAAACTTTCCTCTATTTTTAAGAGAGAGATTATTTGGGGAATTTTCTAATCAAATCAGAAATTTATCCCCTGACTTCAAACTTTAGGTTAGCACTGAAGTCTCTATTATTAAATGATTACCCAGTAATGAAAACCATCTTGAGGGGCCGGCCCGGTGGCTCAGTGGTTAAGTTCTCATGTTCCTCTTCAGCAGCCTGGTGTTTGCTGGTTCGGATCCCAGTTGTGGACATGGCACCGCTTGGCAAGCCATGCTGTGGTAGGTGTCCCACATATAAAGCAGAGGAACATGGGCACGGATGTCAGCTCCGGGCCACTCTTCCTGAGCAAAAAGAGGAGGATAGGCAGCAGATGTTAGCTCAGGACAAATCTTCCTCAAAAAAAAGAAAAAACACAACAACAAAACCATCTTGAAATTCTTAAATAAAAATTCATTACTATGTGTAGATGAACTTCTCGTTTGTAGAAAATTAAATTCCAGTATGTCCCTATTATAATGCAGGCATTATATAAGGTTGTGATAAGCCATGATCATATATTATTAAGTAGTTATATATAAAGCATATAAACAAGAAGAAAAGACTTTCAAACTTCCATGTTACCATTATTTGGCTCAAATTGTTTATTGCATGAATAAATAGATCACAGTGAACTCCATTTATTTGTTTCTGAGTATTTTTTTGAGTGAAAAATTTAAAAATATTTTATACATGGAGAATAAAATCTACATATGTTTCATATAAATGCTCATGGTGACACTTGAGAATGCATATCATGGTTTTATTTCTCTACTAGTTTCTTAACATAATTTACCTTCAGCATACATACATCAAGTCAACTTTTCAAATATTTGACCCTTTCCATGTAGGTTAACTAGTGTTTTGAAATTGCAAAAGTGAATTATAAGGGAAATTGACATGCATCCATGCTATTAAATAAAACTTTAATAATTTTATCTGGCCTGTACCCTGTGTGTAGTTATTATAAAAGTTATTCTGAGAACAAAATTCCAATTTTTATTTGATAGCTGCTTCAATTGGCTTGCGTTTGTCATTTTATGTATTTTATGAGAAGAAGCAATTTTAGTTTGCTAGTCTTGAGGTGTTAAGTAACTTCTATTTTTTAGGTTTAAGAAGTCTTTTAAAGTTTGTCTTTATACTTTGGAAATTCTTATGTTGAAGATTAAAAGTTTGTAAGTCCTGAGCTGAATCTTAGAGAATAAGTTAAAACGGCATGTTTTCACACATGAGGAAAAGATGGTAGAGATAAGCTAAAGGACTTGCTTATGGCCCCATATTTAGTTCCCAGTGAGGTGGGACAAATGGAAAACATTCTTTTTGTCATCCTGTGATGTTTATAATTCTCCGTGGATTCTTTGCCATTCTATATCTCCCACAACTCTGGCACCATCTTCAGTTGTCACCATCATCTTCATTCTCAAAAGCGTCCTCAGCTGAGCATGACTAGAAACTGATTATATTTTTATCAGTGGAAAAGACGATGTGTGAGAACCCATTCAGCGAATTATTAGAAGATCTTATGTATATAAAAATACGTAGCTGGGTCTTGTAGTTCTGGATTCCCCATTCCTTGAGACTGCATCAACTATCTTGTTTGACATCCACAACACTATAATATCCTGGAATTTCTTCTACTTTTCTGACTGTTCCCTGAGTATTATTTACTGGATCATCTTTTTCCTTCTTTACACTCAGTCAATAGGAGAACTCCAAAAAAATAAATTCTCAATTTTCTCCTCTTCTTTTTCGTGCCTGGGAAATAGAATCTAACACTCTAGCTTCAACTCTCCTCTATCTGTGAGTCATTTCCATTTCCTTACGTCTAGCCCTCCATTTTCCCATGCTACTTTTGCACTTCCCATTGAAATGTCCATCATAACTATTCTGAAAAGCTATTCTAGATCTCTCACGCATTATGTTTACTCTCTCTTTCTGTCTTACACACACACACACACACAGAAACATACACACACATATACACACCACTACCATCACCAAATTTATGTCTGTTAATAAATGGTCCAACTATCCTCTTTGTCATTAGGGTTGAAATCTCCAGATCACCTTGACTGTATTTCTTTATTGACCATCACATCTACCAATTGCTAATTCCTGATAATTCACATAATATCTTTCCATTTCCTATCTATGATTGCTACCTTAATCTAGAAATTCAGTAATTTGTCTTTCAGTTTATTGCAATATATTTAAAAATATATACCTTTCCTTAGACTCTTTTACCTCCAGAATGTTTTATGTACTAGTCTTTTTGGAAAACATATTACATTCTTGCTTAACATCCTCCCCAGTCAAAAGCAATCACTAATCTACTCTCTGTCTCTACAGATTTGCATGTTCTAGACATTTCATGTGAATGTAATTCTACACTATGAGGTCCGTTGTGAGTGGCTTCATTGACTTGTTTAATGGTTTGCAGGTTCATGCATGTTGTAGCATACGGCAGTACTTCATATCATTTTATTACCAAATAATATTCCTTTGTATGGATATAGCACACTTTACTTATCCATTGATTACTTGATGGGCACCAACCTCCATTTTGCTTAGGAGTTCAGAAAGAAAGTGATAATGAGGAAAATTATTTGTAAATGTTTGAATGTCGGTATTTTCAATTTGTTTATTTACTCTCAGATCTTACGTACGTGCCTTAACAGCCTTTGACACCAGCACAGGAAGAACAAAACAAACGCACCAGTTTCACCTTTAGTTGCTGGTAGTTACTGAAATAATTTTACATGGTTGAAGAGAGATGGAAGCTGAATAAGTTTCTGAAAAGCGGAGAAACAGTACAGAGATTCAGTATAAGATGGCATTAATTATCCATTGCTCCAGTTTTAAAAATAAGACTGTTGTTAATAGCCAAACACCCTTTTTTAAAGTTCCTTTAGCGTGACAAGAATAACGAGCAATCTCTGTAATACAGGATTACATTGGTTCTTAGTAGCAGGCTGAGTCACATCAAATTGCTGTTTCTGTAGATTAAAAAATATTGTCTAGTATGGTTAAACCTAATAAAAATGACTGAAACCCATTGGTGGGAAGAAATATTTTTCTTCATTTACTTTACTGAATATGATGGACTGATATTAAAACAAAAGAAATATATGAGGACTGTTGTTACAATAAACAAATGCCACAACAAATCACACTAGCTATTTTTAAGGTGTCTTTTTCTCCATACTTCTTTCTGGGTAAATTTACATCCCAAACTCCTTTTTATATGGAAATGCAACCTTCATAGCAAACTAAATTCTCCTCAACTCTCTATAAGCCCAGGCTGCATAAACCAAATTTGGTTTATTTATAGGCTGGCTAGTAATTTATGACTTGGCTCAAAAACGTAACCTTGGTAAAAAAATTCACTAATACGAATTTGAATTAAGAGGAAAAAGGCAAAGAGGAAAGAACAGGAAGGAAGGAAGTAGCCCCAACCTAGGTCTACTGCTATCTGTCTACTACAGACGCCTAATTAAACTATCTTTTGGATTCCCATAAAAAGTTTATGTATCCAAAATAAATCTAAATTTCCTTGATTTGGCTTATCCTTACATACCTCTCAAAGCAGCTTCATTACAACCAGATGGCTTACAAAACAGAAGAGAAATCTCAACAACTTTAATACTTTGTCAAACATAAAGTATGAAGGAAAACCACCTCTCCTTTCAGGTATGTGTGTCTTCACTGCCAGAATTCACTTACTCTTATTTACATGGTTTATAAAAAACACTAACACAGTTTTCTTTAGAAAGAAGGCTTACTCAGAAAAGTTATAATTTCAGCAATTTTTTTTTGCCTGTCTGTGTACAGCGATTTTTAAAGTGGCAATATTATATTAATACAGGTGGCATCCTTGAAGGAAATGCTGTAAAATGTGAAAATTAATAAAACTATAAGCATTTTATATTACCAAATGAATATGTAATGGTGTCATCCATTAAATAAAGTAATTAAGCTCTTTTTATATTTAATATACAAATTGACAGTAGCATATAAATCTACTATAAAATAAACACCATGAGGGCAGTGTTCTGTTGCTGTTTGGAATGTATCAGGAAAAAAAAAAAAGAAACATGTATATTTCTTCATTTACTTTTTCTTTTCTGATAAGAATTCACAGCCAAAAGAACTTCCAGATCAGTGACATAGAGGTTTTTGCTCATTATACATCATTATAAAAATAAAGAGATTTTTTAAAAAACAGTTCTACTTGCAAAGATAATAAAAAAAACTGTCAAATTATAGACAAAGAAGATTTATTGTCTATGTGTGTTAAATCTAAAAAATCTTTAATAATTTTTTAAGAGAATATTCTTGTCCTATTTAATGGCTATAAAATGCCAGAAGGGTTTCATTGTAATGGAAGTCAACGTGAAAAAAGAAAATAGAACATGAAGTCTTATTGATTTAAAACAGGCCTATTATTCTTAATGTTTCATGGTAGCATGTAAACCTTCTGTATAATTCACAGTCAAAAGCATCATATTGTAAAGGTATTGGTGCGTTTTGACTTAGTATGTTTAGCGCCTACTTGATAAACATGAAATAAGAAAAGAAAATATCCATTTTTTACCGCTTTTTCCTGTTTGGAATCATTCTTCTTGTCAGCAGATGTAAAATGGATGACTATAGAAAGGTACTAAAATGTGGACCTACGGCTGGATAGCAAGAGCAAAGGACATGACTCTCAAATACTTTTCAAAACAAAGTTTTTTTCAAAAGCATATTAATCTCAGAAAATTTAAAAAATATCAACAAAGTAAAAGAAAACATTCAGATGGATCATGTAAGCTTCCAAACACCTTGGCATTTCGTCTAACATTGCACCATGTTGCATTTATAGATTTATATTTTTGGAATTATGGTTAAGAATTCATCCACAGTGAAGGCCATGTAAATTTTCACAGGGCTGGATTCAAGAGTTTTCAGGGGTCATTTCTTTTCTCTGCAACTACATTAAAACAAAGACACCAGAGCCTTGTAGGAGATCAAATTTTGCTTTCTGTTCACAAGATCCATTTAAAATTGACTGTCTTCGTTGGCTAGAAATGACCTATTGAATTTTTGACATGATTAAATGAAAACAGCTTTTAAAATCCAGAAAGATTTATTCCTAGAAAATAGTAGTAAAAAGGAAATAAAAAATTACATTAATACCTCTTTTTTTATTCCAGGATTAGCTTTCTCAGAGACAGAGAAAAATAAGACTGATTATAAATAAAATATAAAAGTTGAGCAAATTGCTTTGGATGAAAGATATCTAGAGTTACATGGAAAGAGTTTGAATATAAGTTAGTAGCCAATATTAAGCTAAAAAAAGAATTATTTAGAAAGCAAAAATTACTGAGGGCAGGCTGTACAAAGTGTAGAGAGCAGCCTATGGAAATGTTTTTTTATGATTGACTGAAACCATAATTATCTATAGAATTACCTGGAAAAGCTAGAGTTAAAAGTTTAGATTATTACATTGGTAAATGGAGTCAGAGAGCTGGTGCTTTATAATCTCGTAAGTCAATACAAAGAAAATTTTTCAGATAGTTTGTATTTGCTCTTGGTTCTGGTTTTTTGTTTTGGTACATTTAAAATGAATATTTCTAGTGTTCTGAATAGTCACTTAAAGTATAATAAAGAAGAACCAAAGAGAAAAGATGACTCAGTAAGGCATTAGAGCTGTATCTATTCTGTCTCGCTCCTATTTATCGTCTCTACTTGCCTCATTGCACTACGGGTAAGGTTGTTCGTCTCGTATACAAAGCAAAGTCCTTAATACAGCTAAATTGCATTCTCTCCAAACTATCATTAAAAGGTTTAAGAGCTTCCAACTGGGATAAAGGCAAAAGTGAATTTTTTAAAAAAATTGGTGGATAGGGGCTGGCCCCGTGGCCGAGTGGTTAAGTTCGCCGCTCCGCTGCAGGCGGCCCAGTGTTTCGTTGGTTCGAATACTGGGCGCGGACATGGCACTGCTCATCAGACCATGCTGAGGCAGCGGCCCACATGCCACAACTAGAAGGACCCACAACGAAATATACAACTGTGTACCAGGGGGCTTTGGGGAGAAAAATAAAATCTTTAAGAAAAAAAAAAAATTGGTGGATAGAGAATAAAATGCAAATAAAATAAGTAATTTTGCAGAGTCTGTCTTAGTTCGTTATATTAAAACCAAGCCACATCTTAGCTCCAAAGTTCACTATTTGAAAATCATCAACTTTAGTTTAAATAGTCATTTTTAGATTAAAGAGTCACACACATTTAAAATAATAAATGAAATACTGTTCTATAGGTGAAATAAAACTTGCAAATTTAAATCTTTTGAACATGCAACCCTGGAGGAAAAAGAAAACAAAACTAAGGATGATTAATGATGAATGTGATACCCTAGACAAGTGTACAAGCATAGCTTTTTTCCCTGGTTTAGTTACACACCATAAAATTATTTCAAAGCATCACTGTGAAAGATTTAGTATTTGATTGTGCTGCAGGCTGACTAGAATTTCTCTAGCTATTTGTTCAAAGACTCTATTGTTTGTGCACTAATCTATGAAATTTCATAATGAGTTTGCATTTTTCAATCATGTTAACTTTCTGCGTTTTTTTTTTTCTTGGAAGCACATCCAGCTGAGGAAATCTATAGCTGATGGAAGGAAAGCTGTGTTACACTAATGTAATTAGATACATTTTAAAGAGCGAAAACATATATAATGAAAAGTGTAAAATTATTCCCATTTCCTCTGCAGAAAATTCTTTTAGAGACATTTAAAAAATCATGCTGGTTTCTTTTCCTGAAGTGATCTGAACGACGGAAAACCTCAATAGGGGGCACTAACAGTCTGTTCTGGAAAGCCTTGCATTTTCTTGCTTGTGACAATGAAACCTAACTGAGAAGGCAGTACCTTTTAGATGCATAAAGTTGCAGAAGTGGTATTGGAAAGGGGGAAAAAATCATCTCGTCCTTGAGCCGAAAGATAAGTTCACAAACCTAATCCATTAGCATGTGATCCACTTTCCCTGTATCGGATATTATCTACGAGCTCTATAAATTCTCTAAGTACTTTGTTTTGCCTGTGGCTCTTGCAAATGATATTTCTCTCCAGTTTTAGATCTCATTGCACATAGTTAAACGCCATCCAAGAAAACGTTGTCACGCCATCAACAGTTGGTGATCTCTGCTGGTGGAAGGGCGCAGGGATACTCCCAAAGAACTATCTACAACAACCATTGGTCTTAGCGTCCTATCTCTGTATTTTGCTTTTGAGGTCACTTTTGATAAGCCAAAAATAATTATAGAAAGAAATCTGTGGTGATATCCAAACTCTAAAACAACCCAGGAGTGACGGCCATCCAGGGAGAGCTGCTGAAACGTTTTGGAATAAAACCTGGGCAAGCCAACAACAGGCCCTGTTCTACAGGATGCAACTTCAGGGACTTCAGGAAAGTCTTTCTGATTTTAAGGAAGTTGAATGATGCAATCCAACCATGTGACCAGAAGCAGTAGTAACGGAACATTTGTGAAAGTTTTTGCCGAGACTGCAGGGATTCTCAAGAGAGACGCCAAATGAAGTCAGGAGACCGCCATGATGGGGCCAGAAAGCACTGGAAATTTATACTCCCCTTTGTTTGGTAAAATCAATCTATTTTGATTATTTTTTTCCATTTTAAGCAATTTGCATCTTTGTGTCTAACCTGAAGGCTGTCCCTTCTGATAAAGATTCCTTGATACTTTTTTCTCACAGCTTTGAGGAATTGTGTAAGATTTCTTCAAGAAGCCATCTAAATCCAGTAGCGGCTGCAGAACCACACCACACCGAGAATCACGTGAGGACTCTGAGAGATAGCTCTGCGTTCACACACCGCCTCTCCAACTTTCAAGCCTTGTGTGGTCTTTAGAGGTATGCTGAATGAGCCCAGTTTCCCCTAACTTTAAAAGGAACACAGTTTCAGTCATTTAAGTTGAACTGAGGATTAAATTTAAAAAAAAATGTGTAAAGTACTTGGTGTATTTTGAGTGTTCAATACATGCTTCTTCACATCTCTTAGCCTGTTTTCTTTCAGACGTAGTCCCTTCATCTATACCAATTTTACGTTGACTATAACATGAACTGTCATAGGCAGCACTGTTTCTATAATCACCTTCCACAAAGCATAACATTTGTTATAAGCTTTTTTTTTCCTGTCTCCAATTGTCTCTTTGCTAAATAAATGTAAAATAAGTTTTTATTTCCATCACGTAAAGTACAATATGAAAACTGAGTGTACCTGGAGTTAGATAAAAGTTTCCTCTTTAGCTTAATAAGCATTATTAATAAGTTTTTAGGAAATTGTATACATATGTGTATGTGTAAATCCAGTCTAGAATCTTATATATAGGTATATCCCTTAGTAATATAGTGAATAATTATTGAGAGGGCAACAACATATTGATGCCCATAACTGAATACAATTTTCTGAAAGTTCAATAAGAATCAGTCAACAAACTTGTCCCTGTAACTTGGTACTGGTCATTTAAGTGATTGAATGCATTTTAAAAGCCTTATTTTGAATGTGAAAAATGTAAAATATTTTGAGTATTTGCCTTTAGTAAAGGGATACAATGCTCAAAATCAAAATTTTTATTTTCTTATGATCTTAGATTTCATTATAGCCTGTCAGTTATTTGCATGTGGCATTTCAATTTGATTAACTCTAAAAAATTTTCCCTCCTTTCAATCAATATTTTCTTTTGTGTGTAGCCACAGTAAAGAGTTACATCCTTCTCTAAAGTCTTTTTAACCTTGCATCTCGAATTTCCCTTCTGTACTACTCATGTTCTTCCTATATTCCTGCCATTATCCAATACTTACATACTTCACTTTTAATTAATTAAGTAAATAAGTGCTTACACAGGCATACAGTTTTAACCAACACTCAGTTCCTTCCTGTCGTCTATTAGTGTCAACACTTGAGTGTTTAATAGGCAGTTTTCAAATGATAACCAAACACTTGCATATTCTTTTTTCTGAGACAGGCATGTGGAAATCATAATCAGAGAAATGTAGTTGAACCTTCGGTAGACAGACTGCACTATAAAGTACTCTGCCAATTAAATTGATGCTACTCATCAAAATTAACATTGCAAGCAGTATGCTTCTCTTCTATGTATCTAGTTCTTTGGTCATTTTCCCTTGCATTTATTTGGCACACTCATATGCATTTCTACATATGACAGTTAATTTTAAGTGTCACCCTCAGTGGGCCACAGTGCCCGGACATTTGGTCAAACATTATTCTGGGTGCATGTGTGGGGGTGTTTCTGGATGAGACGAACATTTGTGTCAGTAGACTGAGGAAAGCAGTAGAGCCCTGAATAGACCTAAAGGCTGAGTAAGAGGGAGCTCCTTCTACCTGACTGAGCCAGAACATAGATCTTTTCCTGCCTTAGGACTCGAACTAAAACGGCTTTTCTTGGGTCTTGAGCCCACTGGCTTTCAGGCTGCAACTGAACTGTCAGCAGCCCTGTATCTCAAGCTTGCTGACTGCAGATCTTGGAATTTATTAGCCTTCGTAATCACATGAACCAATTCCTTGTAATAAATCGCTCTCTCTCTCCTTTTATATATATGTGCACACACAGACACATACACACATATACACATTTACACATAAATATACATATATACATATATATACACACACATCCTTTTGGTTCTGTTTCTCTGAAAGAGTCTACCTAATACACTATGTTATACAATTAAAATAGAAATCAAGACAACATAAAATTTCATAAAATAAAAATTTTTTTGAAAATTGCTATTATATTCTTTAAGCCATATTGTTATGTAAATAGAAACAAAATTCCTGAAAAATATTTCAGCTGTTAGTTGTATTCATAAGGTAGGAAAGCTGCTCCACCTTTGTCTGTCGCCTAACTCCTTTCCCTCATTTATAGAGAAGGATCCTGTGGCCCAGAGAGGGAAAGTTACTTCCAAATACTACAGATTTGGATCAATATCACCTTGCTTTATTTAAATTAGTCTCACCATTCATAAGAACCAGGGATCAAAAAATCTCAAAAATATCTTCATATATGTTATCTTCTAGGCATAATTACAAGTCATATTTTAAGAGAAGTATAAGAAAAGGAAAGGTATTATTTAACTATAGTCTGGAAATGTAAAATTTACAGAAAGAGATTAAATTAATAATTTACAGATAGCCTTGTAAGAATCAGTCTCAGGGAATTGATAAATGCTCCATAGTAGAAGAGTGTCAATGAAATAATGAGGGGTGAACGACTGATAACATTTTATAAACCTTGGTTTATAGCACTGCAATCTTGTTTCGGAAAGGTGCGCTGTTGATCTTGAGAAATGAGGTTTGTGCAAAAATTAACACATATTACAAGCCATAAGAAAAAGAATTTTACATATTCCTTCATTCAAATATTTCCTTCAATATGCAAAAGAAATTTCTTAATTTCTCAAAGAATTTTATCAGAAGATATATTGTCAGACACGACATGGGTGGGTTAAAAAATTTCACTCATTGCGATTTTTGTGAGCATAGCTTTTTTCTTTTTTTATAGTACACAGTAACAAAGACAGAGCTATTACAGAAACACTCATGGAAATAGAGCCATAAAATCTGTGAATTTAGAAATCAAGGCATAAAGTCACAAGAATAATATTACATTTTGAATTAAAAACATCTCAGGAATAGAAAAAATAAATATAAGATTAATTTGAATGAAACCTAAGGCTATTTGAACTATTTTGCATTGTATAAAACATGATTCACAAGAAACTATGTAATTTTGAAATATAGACATTGAATACTATAGATATAACACAGAAGGCCTTTTTTCCCAGAAGGCTTAAGTTAGAGGATCAATCTAGCAACTCCCCCGACACTAATAGGGGTATCAAGATTTTATGATCAAAATCACATTATGAGAAAGGATGTAAAAAATAATCTTTGAAAATTGTGAAAGAAACCACTGCAAATTTCAACATCTAGTTCAAGGAAAAAATTATTGACAATATCTTAATATAACTTCCACATTTTTTCAAATGGGGAACTTGATACTAGCATTGTATAAAATAAACCATAAAATTTTACTGGGTTTCTGTCTGCTGGCCTTTTTCTTGCAAACTGAATAATAGATGGCATTTAAGAAGACTTACCTACCATGTGTTGATAATTTCATGATATAGTTGGTAGGATTACCAGAAGATTAATTTTCATAATTGCTCTGCACCCAGAGCTACCCTATAGAATTCTCAGGAATGAAATCTGCACAGCAAGAACCCTGCTTAGACTGTGTCTTTGTAATACCATGACTGATCACTTCAAACAAATGATCTACAGTGTTAGCATTCAGAGATTGATGACTTCTCTATTTGGAACTGTTCAGCTTTAAATGCGTTTAATAAATCTCAAATAAATTAAAATTTGAGAACTTCTAATAAGTTTTAATATTTTTATTCTAATTCTATCATGAAATCAATGTGTTAAATATCACTTTAATGACTCCAGGAAGTAATGACCTCGAGAACATGACTTCCTATTTTTACTCTTTCTAACTTACATTTTAAATAACTTACATTTTTAATATTTCCTTCACGTTTGTACGAAGAAAAAGAATCACCTTAAGAACATAGAGCACAAAATCGTGACCCCTGTTTCAATCTTCTAAGTCCTCTAACTTCTCTGAAGTAAACCCTATGAAATGTTTATCTCTCCAACTTATTTCTAACATTTATGTTCATATAGTTCCTTCTCAACATAAATCATAGTAGATAAGTCATAGTAGATATATATTTTGTGTGATTTTTTTCCCACATGATAACATGTCTAAGAAATCTTCTATGCAATTTCACAAAGGTCTACCTCATATCCCATTTTATGTATGAATTCTTCCCTCTCTCTTTTTTTTTCCTGCTAGAAACAGTATTGCAAAGGATATCCTTTTAAATATATGTTTGCATACCCAGGCATATATTCCTGAATTCTAGAGTCCTAGGGGTAAATTGTTGGGCCAAATAATGCGCATACTTGATACTTTAATCGCATCTATTGTTACTTTCTCAAAAGCACATATAATTTTACATTCCCACAACACTGTTTGAAAGTACACATTTCTTCTCAATTTGCAATCTCTTATTTTATTTATAAAGTTTTCCAACGCATAATTCAAAATGGGGTGACATACTCAACATATATTCAGATATTTATAGAAAAAATTAATAATATCTTTATATTTTGCCAGGTTTTTATATAGTTATTTTTTTCTTGTTGATTTATAGAAGCTTTGTGTATATATATATATATATATATATAAAATTACAAATACTTTGTGTTGTATTGTATTAGTTGGGTTTCTGCTGTTATAATCCTTTTTGAAAACAAGCTCTGAATGTCAAGCTTACAAAGACAGTCATTTACTCTTCTTGATCATAGGTCTGTAGATTGGCTGGGATTTGGCAAATTTTGCCTGGTCCCGACTGGACTCGATTCTACTCTGGAGGTCAAGTTCAGGTATCTTTCACATGTCTTATGCAAGAAACCATTATCTACTTGGGCAAGTTTTTCTCATAGTGATGGCGAAAGTGCAAGAGAACAACTCTGACCACATCAACACATTTAAAACCCCTGTTTGGAATGTATGTGCACTGTATGAAGAAAATTTGTGAACTAGTGATCCTGTCCATCAGTATATCATGAATGTTTCTCCAAATCAATTGCTTATGCTGTTGTTTTTGTACAAGTTGTAAAATCTGCATTCTAATAACCTGTTCCTTTGTAAATTCTGGATTTTGTGTCTTACCTAAGTCTCCATGCTAATCATGAATAAATATCATCCTATGTTTTCTCTTAATTTTTTTATAGTTTTGACTTTTGCATTTAGATCCTTGTTCCATTTGCAGGTTCTTTATGTGTACATTTTAAATGAAAACATTTTTTGTGAGCTTTAACTTATCTTTCCTATTGCCACAAGGTAATTTTTATTGTCATTTCTGCATGAATTTGAAACGCCATCTTCATGTACTCAATTGCCACATATAAATTGGTTTCTTTCTTGCTTTTTTCATTTTTTTCTTCTAATCTACATCTCTATTTCTGCACCAGAACCACATAGTTCTCATTTCTGCAGCTTTACAAAATCTTTGGTTACATAGTAAATCAAGTCCTAGCTTACTGTTTTGGATTTTTTTGACCTTTTCTATATATTTTCTCTTTTGGATGACCTAAAGATTAAGTTTTCCTTTCTCAATTTAAAAATACTTCTGGGATGGGGCTGGCCCCGTGGCCGAGTGGTTAAGTTCGCGCGCTCCGCTGCAGGGGGCCCAGTGTTTCGTTAGTTCGAATCCTGGGCGCGGACATGGCACTGCTCATCAAGCCACGCTGAGGCAGCGTCCCACATGCCACAACTAGAAGGACCCACAACGTAGAATACACAACTATGTACCGGGGGGCTTTGGGGAGAAAAAGGAAAAAATAAAATCTTAAAAAAAAAAAAAAAAAAGAAATACTTCTGGGATTGTGAGAAAAAAAAGAATATAAAAATAACATAGATTGATCCATCTGAAATTGCTAATCTTTCCTCCTTTTAGACCCACAAAAATAGCAATCATTGTGATTCAACCTAATATATAAAATTCATTTGGAAGAAATGACATGTATACAACATTAACTGTTCCCATAAAGGAATATAATGTAGATTTTCCCTGACATATTTTTGTTTGGTTGGTTTGGTTTTCACCTGGCTTTTTCATAATTTTTTTAGGTATATCAATAAGGTCTCTAAGGTTTAATTTGTTGTTAACAAATGGGAATTATTTTGCATTAGATTTCTGTATTGCTATTGCTGATTTATAGGAAAGATATTGCTTTTTCACAAAGCTGACGTTGAAAGGAAGTGAAGTATAGTGGTCCCTATCAAAAGGCTCTGAAGCCAGGCTACTTTGGTTCAAATCCTAACTCTACCACTTATTTGAAGAATGATATTAAGGAGTTCCTGCCCTTGGCATGTTTTCTTCTCTACAAATAAGCTATCATAACACTTTCTGTCATGAAGTATGGTTTCCCAAATTCCTCTATCTATTGTCCTCTTTCAAGATTACCACCTCAAATCAGTGACCTGTCTGTGTACGTGTGTGTTCCCGGGGGCGGGGGCGGGGGGGGGCTTGTCATTGGGAGAGATGTGAGAAGCAAGCTTGCAAAGACAAACTTTGCTCCTGTCTATGAGGTAATTTCATTTTCCTTGATTCAGTAGGTCGTATTCTGCTAAATTGTTGAGCAAAAGTCAAGCAGCAGTTTCTGAAAGCTTTCTTAGGATTTTAATTTCATGTAAAATTTATTAAAGTGTTAAAATACAAAACCAAACATGTCATCTGAACATCCATCATAGCAGAAATGTATAGAAATTCTACATTTTTACATTGCAGTGTAAGAAGTTTGAAATATTGTATTAACCAAATGTAATACATCCTAAGACAGAAAAGAATAGAGACTTAGTGAACAGGACTAACTTCACTTAAGTAAGTAGAACAAGGTAATGTAAATTGAGCAAAATGAGAGAAATTCAGAGAAGAAAAGCCAGACATGAAGAGATGACATTTACCCCACACTTTAATTGGGCAAAGAGAAAAACTCCTAATCTGAGTATATCCTTTTTTTCAGGCACTTTTTTATTATTACATTTTTAAGTATACAGGTCAATAGTTTTTATTATATACACAGTTAAGTTATACCATCATCACAGTCAATTTTAAAACATTTACGGCACCCCGAAAAGAACATCACATGTATTCTTTAGCTCTCACCCCACTATACTCCACTCCTCAAGGATGAAGCAACTGCTAGTCTACTTTCTGCCTCCATGGATTTATCTATTCTGGACATAGCATTTAATAGATTAATATCATATTAACCTTTTGTAACTGGCTTCTCTCACTTACTGTAATGATTTTAAGTTTCATCCATGTTATAGCAGGTATCATTATTTCATTCCTTTTAACAGCAGAATAATATTCCATTCTATGGATGTACCATATTTGTTTATCCATTCATCAGTTGATGGAGATTTGGATTGTTTCTACCTTTTGCCTGTTATGGACAAAGCTGCTGTAAACATTCATGTGCAAGTTTTTGTTTGGACAGACATTTTCATTTCTTTCGCAATATACCCAGGAGTGGAATTGCTAGGTCATATATAATTCTATATTTAATTATGTGAAGAACAGCCACACTGTTGACCAAAGTTGCTATGGTGTACGAATGCTCTGACTTCCCTCTAGCAGTGTAAGAGTATTCTGGTTTCTCCAGATTGTTGCCTTGTTATTATCCGTTATTGTTTTTTTTTTTTTTTCACTCTAGCCATCCTTGTGAGTGTGAAGTAGTATCACACTGTGGTTTTTATTTGAATTTTCCTTATAGATAATGACACTAAACACCTTTTTAATGTTCTTATTGGTCATTTGTATAATGCCATTGGAGAAATGTCTATTCAGATCCGTTGCCCTTTTTATTTTCTTTTTTTTTTTAAAGATTTCATTTTTCCTTTTTCTCCCCAAAGACCCCTGGTATATATTTGTGTATTTTTAGTTGTAGATCCTTCTAGTTGTGGCATATGGGATGCTGCCTCAACATGGCCTGATGAGCAGTGCCATGTCCACGCCCAGTATCGGAACAGGCAAAACCCCAGACTGCCGAAGCAGAGCGCGTGAACTTAACCACTTAGCCACGCGGCCACCACTCATTGCCCGTTTTTTAGTTGAGTTGTCTTTTATTCACTGAGTTCCAAGTGTCCTTTATGCATTCTGGATACAAGTCGTTTCTTAGATATATAACTTGCAAATATGTTCTTCCATTCTGTGATTTGTCTTTTCATTTTCTTGATAACGTTCTTTGAAGCACACAAGTTTTAAAGTGGTCGTCTCTTTCCTTCGTGATTATTCTATTTATTGTCTGTAAGCAGCTTGTTTCTCATAAAATGCTGTATTAGATTGTGAGGACTACCATGAAAAAGCACCACAAATTAGGTGACAAACAACAGGAATTTATTGTTTCACAGTTCTGGAGGCTAGAAGTCCAAAATCAAGACTTCTGAAGGGTTGGTTCCTTCAGAGCGCTGTTGGGGAGAATCTGCTCCCTGTCTCACCTAGCTTCTGTTGCTTTACTGACGGTATTCAGTGCTCTCCTTGGCTGGTAGGAGCATCAGTCCAGTCTCTGCCTCATCTTCACACGCTGTCCTCCCTGTGTATGTGTCTATCTCCAAATTTCCCCCTTTTATAAGGTTGTCAGTCATATTGGATTAGAGGCCTGCCCTACTCTGGTACAACCTCATCTAAACTTAGCTAATTACATCTGCAACAACCCTAATTCCAAGGACGGACACATTCTGAGGTACTTGGAGTTAGGACTTGAACCTATGAATTTTTGAGAAACAATTCAAGTCATAGGTACATCATCAAATAAATAAATACATGTCGAGTACTTAGATATTACTTAATAAAATCTTGAAATTTACATAAAATAACTATTTTCAAGGCTTTTCCCATACATTGTCTCTTTTATTTTCCTCATAACCACCTAGTTTGATAATCAGTACTTATTTTTGTCTTCATTTTATAGATGAAGCAGTTGACATCTAGAAGGATTACTGATTTGCCCCAGTTTATTAAGTGTCTATGTAACAAGAACACAAAGGTACCATCTCCCACTCTATGTCCTCTCCAGGGCCTTTTACATTCCTAAGGGTAATGCCTATGACTATACCTATCTATTTAAAGGGAAGGTGGCACTGATAAAAGTTGCAAAGCTTATATACTTCTGTGAATGTGTGGGAAATAAATGCTCTAGGAAGATTGCATAACATTTTATCTAACAAACCTAATGCCTGTCTGCTGTGAGTTCTACTCAGCTAGATAACATAGGAAAGACAGAATGAATAAAAAGCATTATCCTTGCTTTCAACGTACATATTGTCTATTAGAGAAGTTAAGAATAATATGGAAAAGGATGAATAGGAAAACAAGATCAGAGAAACTATGATGAATTGTTCAATTTTGTGATTCAGACAGTGGTCAAAGGAGAATTAAATTTGGGTGGCTTGGAGTATTCTGGGATGGCTTTATTATGAAAATTGGACTTGAATTAGGGACTGATGTAAGGAGATGGAGCCTGAAGTCATACAAAGGAGGGAGCATTCCAGACAAGGGGAAAAACGTGAACCAAGGTAACAAATGGAATTGTGAATCCTCTCTCTCAGGGAAAGGGACAATTCAGGGTACGGTAGTACAGAGAAAAAAAATAATTGAAGAATTAATAATAACAATTGAAATATTAAACTTGCCATTCTTCTCATTTCTTTACTCATATTTGTTGATTAATAGGTGACTGAACTAGTAACTATAAAATTTTATGTTCATTCCAAAGCATTCACCCAGCAAGAAGAGAACCACTCTCAAAAATAAGATCAAGTTTTCATTTCATGGTATTAAGGAAAATTAGCACATATTCAAAGTAGTGGTTTAAACTCCCTGTACCTTAAGTGTTTCATCAGTCTACCTACTGAGTAGGTATGGAGTATGGGTCATGAAAGAGCAAAGTTCCCCTTCAAGCAAAGTCAACCCTAATCTGGTGGGTCAGTGCTTTAACCTCACAGCCTACTCAATCCATCTCTATTTTTCTGGAACTACCAACAAGGCTGCCAAATGTGATCCATGCACTTGTCCACTAGAAACTGAATGGGAGCCATCAACTCATTTCACACAGGTCAGCAAACAGCAATCAAAGGCTAATGGCTTTCTGTCACCACAAGCCCAGGATAGGTGCAAAGGCCGACCTGGAGGTTAGAGGCTCTGCATCCCATTACCTATCCCAGCAGCTGTCTATTCCCCCTCTAAAAAGCAATTTACTTGGTGCAAAATTGAAAGTAGTACTTGATTTGCTGTTTTCCCAGAGCTGTTTTGAAATGCCAAGAAGTTTTTAAGGTGGCAGAACTGATGGACTGGCCTCTTTGTTAAGTATCTGGCAGGTTTGAGGGAGCAGTGGTGAGAGAACTAATAAAGAGAAAAGCCAAGCTATGCCATGGCAAGAGTGAATCACCATTTGATATGTGACAAAGACTCTTGGGCTAAAATCCTCATACAACTGTTGTTAAGTGTCAAATAGAGCCACACAACGGTGTTTCCAAGGAAAGCTTTTCTTTCACAAAGCAACTGTTAATTGATGTCAGTGATTAGAGATGGATCAGTTGAAAATACTTTTCTGTCTACATCATTAACAAACTGGAATTATAGGAATAGTAACAACTTAAAACATTTGATGTCAATATACTATAACTCTAGTAATGTTTATCTTCAGAAATAGTTTGTCCCAAACTGTTAAATAAGCAAGTTGCATATGTCTTGTCCTAAATTTTAGGAAAGCTTTGCCTTAAAATTAATAGAAAACTACCAAAAATGGAAAATCAAGAATAGTGGATGGATATACACTATAATTATTTAAGATTGGGCTTTACGTACCCTCGAATGCATAAGTCATACCCAAAGTTCTAGTAAGCTTTTGTTGATTCATTTTATTATTTTTCATCAAGAAAGTGCTTCTAATTATATAATATTTAGGATCCAAATAATTTGGATGCATCCCTATGAACTAACTAATCATTTTATTAATCTATGAAAAGCTATAACCACCATGTCTGTCTATGCTTCTCAGTCTACACAAACATCACTAGAAACAATATTTGAAAAGATTCCTTTCTGTGGGCCTCTGGGGGGAGACACAGCCCAAAGAGTGGTTGCAGCATTTTCTCAGGCTAGTTTATAGCATAACTACACACAGAGATGCACACACAAATACAGGTACAAATGCATAACAAAGATAAAGGTGGAGTGAAAATAGACACTAAGATCTGAAAAATGCTCAACAAGAAAGAAATCTAAAATATCTCATTTCACTTAGATGTCTAACTGCATTTAGCAAGACATAAAATTACATTTAGTTAACGGAGAAATTATATGACCTCCAATAAAATGTCTCAGCTTGTCAGTAATGCTTCGTAGGGTGAAATAATCCTCAGAATTTACAAAAGCCTTATAAGACCCTATATTATTTATTTTATACTTTAGCTCAAATAATAATCATAATGTTTAATCATTGCCATTGACTTTCCCACAAATTATGAGTGTATGTGTGCATGTACTGTATGATTCAAAGTTAATTATGTATCCCCAGGAACACCCCAGTGATTTTCAACACATCATATAAATCTGTTCCCAGAATAGCTTTAAAATATTGATATATGAAAAATATCTTAGAGTCAAATCAAAGTTCAGGGATATCCTAAGTCATGTTATTTTAGCAAACAGATATAATTTAAATTCTAAAGTAACTTGCCTTGAAAGCTACTATTTTTGTTAATACTTTAAAAAAGACTTTATTTAATCTTAGAAAAAAGTACAGAAAGTTCTTGTATGCCCTCTACTCAGCTTCCATAAAGGTTAACATCTTCTACAATCATAGTATATTTATCAAAACCAGTAAATTAACAGGTGTCAATACCACTAACCAAGCTACAGACCTTATTTGAATTTCACCCATTCTTCCCCTCGTGTCCTTTCAAGAATCCAGTCCAGGATCCCACATTGTATTTAGTTTTTGTCTCTTTAGTCTCATCTTTCCTAGTCTTTCATTCTGTCAGTTCTCTTTCAACAGGAATTTCATTTATTTTCTGAAGCAAGAAGATAGACATTGATTTCCACTGATTGTCTACTGTCACAATGATTTTATTATTGATTTTATTGATTGATTGATTTTATTATTGTGTCCGCTAAATTAAATGAGAAGTAATCAATAATTTTGTGAAAATATATACAATCGCACAAAAATTTAGGGTCATGTAAGGAAGAATAACTTGAACCTGTATGTTGTTCATGTATAATCATGATATGTTTTTGCGTTATCTTATTATCATTATATCTTTTAGAAATGTGTTGTCAATTCCGTTTTGCATGTGATGAAATTGAAGCACAGAAAAGTAACTTGCCCAAAATCACAGCTGATAAGGAACAGACCAGAATCTCAAAACAAGTTTTTTGTATTACAATCATATGCTCTAGACAACCTCCAATGCATGAGTTCTGCTGACAGGTACATAGGATTAGATTTTTATAGACTGAAGGATCTAAGTCCTAAACAATCTAGATCTTTTCAGCTGCCTTGCACAGCTTCAACCGCCCACTCACACCAAAATGTGACACGACCCAATAGAACTGTTGCTTGCCAAGCCCTAGTGTGATCAATAGATATCAACTTTTCACTTAATTTTTCTGTTTTTCCATTAGGCAGTGTCAAATATCACATATAGACAAATAAGTCATGCTAACATCTTTCATATAAATTTCAATGAGCCCAATAGTCCCTATCTGAATACCAGTGCTAAATTTCCCCCTTCATATTGCCTCCCAGTTTTGAAAGGAGTCATGTTCAGAGACATCTATCCATACACGTTTCCCCAAATTTTCTTGTCACCAAGTTACCATGAGACCTGAGCTGACACTCATGAACGGGGTGTTGTCTGACTCAATAATCCATAAAGTTGGGCATGTCCAGCAGCACTCCCTCATCAAATGGAAGTGATATATACATGACTGAGTGATATATACAGGCCCAAGCAGGCCCTGAAGGCACAAGTAAGTTAAATGAAGAAGTGGCCTAAATGCCCATGGTCCCTACTCCTGCCACACTACCTTCTTTCTCTCAGCCTGCACCTAAGGTGTCATGGAGAGTTCCCAACAATCAGTTGACAGAGGAAGAGGAGACTCATGTCTGGTTTAGAGATGGTTCTCATAATATGTAAGCACCACCCAGAAGTGGAAAGCTGCAGCGCTAAAACCTATTTCTAGGACATCCCTGAAGGAAAGAGGTGAAGGCAAATTCTCCCAGTGGGCAGAAGCTTGAGCAATGCACCTGGTTGATCACTTTTCTTGGAAGGACGAATGGTCATATGTGCAGTTATATACGAAACCATGGGCCATAGTCAGGAATTAGAAGGAATGTGATTGAAAAATTGGTGACAAGGAAATTTAGGAAGAAGTATGCAGATAGACTCTCTGAATGCGCAAAAAATATGAAGATATCTGTGTCCCATGTTAATGCTTGCCAGAGGGTGACTTCCACAGAGGAGTATTTTAATAATCAAGCTCTGTTCTGTGGATACCAGTCAACCTGTTTCTACAGCCACCTTTGTCATCATCTAATAGGCCCATAAACAAAGTGGCCATGGTGGCAAGGATGGAGGTTATGTATGGGCTCAGCAACATGGACTTCCACTCACCAAGGCAGGCTTATCTACAGCCACTGCTGAGGGCTCAGTCTGCTAGCAGCAGAGACCAATACTGAGCTCCAGATATCACGCTATTCCCTGAAGTGATTAGCCAGCCACCCGGTGGCAGGTTCATTACACTAGACAACTTCCATCATGGAAGTGTCAGTGTTTTGTCCTTACTGAAATAGGTACTTACTTTGGATACAGATTTGCCTTCCCTGCATGTAATGCTTCTGCCAAATCTACCATCTGTGGGCTTATAGAATGCCTTATTCATGATCATGGTGCCAAACACAGCATTGCTTCTGGTCAAGGAATTCACTTCACAGCATTTTGCACACCAGCCTGAAGCAGTTGGCTTAACAAAACAGTGGAATGGCCTTTTGACAACCTAGGCACAGCACAGCTAGATGGCAATACCTTGTAGGGCTAGGGCAAGGTTCACCAGAAGGCTATATATGCTCCGAATCAACTTCCAATATACGGTGCTGTTTCTTCCATAGCCAGGATCCACGGGTCAAGGAATCAAGCAGTGAAAATGGGAATGGTGTCGCTCACTATTACCCTCTAGCAATCCAGTGGAAAAATTTATGCTTTCTGTTTCCATGACCTTATGCTCTGTCGGCCTAGAAGTCTTTGTTCCAAAGGAAGGGATGCTTCCACCAGGAAACACAACAATGATGCTATAGAACTGGAAGTCAAGACTACCACTTGGCTGCTCTGGACTCCTCATACCTCTGAAACTACAGGAAAAGAAGGGAGTTATTGTACTGGATGGGGTGACTGATCTTAGCTATCAAAGGGAAGTTAGGTTCCTACTCCACAATGGAGGTAAGGAAAGCATGTCTGTAATATAGGAGATCCCTTTGGTATCTCTCAGTGTTACCACGCCCTGTGACTAAGGTCAAAGGAAAACTACAACAACTGAATCCAGGCAGGACTACTAATAGACCAGACCCTTTAGGAATGAAAGTTTAGGTCATCCCACCAGGTAAAGAACCATGACCAGCTGAAGAGCTAGCTGAAGGCAAAGAGAATATAGAACGAATAGTGGAAGAACGTAGTTATAAATAACAACTACAACTATGTAAGTAATTCCAGAAACAAGGACTATAATTGTTATAACTGCTCCTCTTTATTTTGTTATAAATATGTTTGTATGTAAGTGTGTATAGGAAATATCTTTGTTTCCCTCTCTCTCTTATTTCATCATCATGTAACATAACATTTATTGACTTATTATCATAATATTTAAGTATTGTTAATTTCATATAATAGTATTTAAGTTGTGGGATACCAAAGAGAAGCCTAAACAGAACTCAGGAACTTTACCTCCTGTTCTAGAGAAGGGGTTACTGTGTTTTCAGTTACATGCAGGAGAGTTGTATCAAGTTAGGCAGAATTCTAACCTTGTTATTGCCTTTATTTAAAGATTAAGTACAGTTAAGAAGATGTGTATGAGTGCCAAGTTGGCAAAGGGTGGACTTATGATGGTTAATTTTATGTTTCAACTTGACTGGCCTAAGAGATGTGCAGATATTGGTTAAGCAGCATTTGGGGTATGTCTGTGAGGGTGTTTCTGGATGAGATGAGCGTTTGAATTGATAGACTGAGTAAAGCAGATTGTCCTCCCTAGTGTGCGTGGGCTTCATCCAATCCATTGGAGGCCTGAATAGAACAAAAGGTGAGGCAAGAGAATATTCACTCGCTGCCTGTTTTTAAGCTGGGACATCCATCTCCTCCTGTACTCAGACTGGAGCTTACACCACGGGCTCTCTTCCGTCTCCAGCCTGCAGACGGGAGATCACGGGATTTTTCAGCCTCTGCAATTGCGTGAACCAATTCCTTATAATAAATCTCTTTCTTTCTTTATAAATATGTATAATAATTTATATAATCTTAGTCCATTTGGGCTACTATAGAAAAATGCCATAGACTGAGTAGCTTATTAACAACAAACATTTATTTCTCACAGTTCGGAGAAATCTGAAATTTCAGAGGCTAGAAATCTGAGATTAGGGTATGGTCAAGTGCGGGTCCTCTTCCAAGTCTCAGACTCTGTTGCATCCTCACATGGTGAAAGGAGTGAGGGAGCTTTTGGCTCTCCTTTACAAGAGCTCTAATCCCATTCATAAGGGTTCCATTCTCATGACCGAAGCACCTCCTAAGGGACCACCTCCTTACCATTACATTGGGCATTAGGATTTCAACTTATGAATTTTGGAGGGACACAAATTTTCAGACCATAGTCTTCTGCACCCTGGTCCCTCAAAATTCATGTCCTTCTCACATACAGAATACATTCATTACATTCCAACAACTTCAAAAGTCTTAATTTGTTCCAGCATCTACTCAAAAGTCTAAGTCCAAAGTCTCATCTAAATATTACCTAAATCAGATATGAGTGACAGTCTAAGTGTAATTCCTTCTAAGGCAAATTGCTCTATAGCCACAAACCTGTGAAATCAAATATGTTATGTGCTTCCAAAATACAGCAGTGGTACAGGTACAGGACACACTCCGATTCCAAAAGGGAGAAATAGGAAAGAAAGGGGTGACAGGTCCCAAGTAAGTCCAAAATCCAAGAGGATGAATAACATCAAATCTTAAGTCTGGAGAATAATCTTCTTTAACTCGATGCCCCACCAGCCAGGCCCACTGTGGGGGTCCCATCTCTTGGACACACTCAGGTGTCCCTGCATACAAGAGAAGCCACTTTGAAGCTTCAACACTGCTTAAAAGTAGCTGCAGCCAAATATCCAATTTCATCACTCACAAGTTCTACCTTTCATAAAACATTAGGACACAAACATAATTCAGCCAAGTTCTTTGCCACTCTATAACAAGGGTGGCCTTGCCTCCATTGTCCAATAGCATGTTCCTTTTTTCTGTCTGATGCCGCATGACGGTGGCCTTTTTCATTCATATTTCTACCAAAATTCTGTTCCTGACCATCTAGGTATTATCTAGAAGATTAATGCTTTCTCTACAGGTCTCCTCTTTACTATCTGGGCCCTCACCAGAATTGCCCTTAACAGTGTGTTCATGGCAATGTAGGCTTTTTCTAGCACTTGTCTAAAACCTCTTCCAGCCTCTACCCATCGCCCAGTTCCAAAGCTGCTTCCACATTGTTAGACATTTGTTACAGCAGCACCAGTACTTCTCAGCATCAATTTTCTGCCTTAGTCCATTTTGGCTGCTATAACAAAATAACACATTCTGGGTAGCTTATGAACAACAGAAAATTTACTTCTCACAGTTCTGGAAGCTGAAAGTCGTCGATCAGGGTGCCAGCATGGTTGGGTGAGGGCTATCTTTGGGGTTGCAGACTTCTTGTATCCTCACACTTTGGAAGGGACTAGGGAGCTTTGTGAGGTCTCTTTTAGAAAAGTAGTAATCCCATTTATGAAGGCTCCATCCTCATGATCCATGCCCCTCCCAAAGGCCTCACATTGGACATTAGGATTTCAGCATATGACATTTAGGTGATACAACCATTCAAACCATAGCATATATAAGAATAAATTTTATATATAAAATATATATTCTTTATATAAATATAAATAGTTATACATTATATAAATATAAACACCATATCAATATATATTATGTATTAATATGAATAAATATAAATTCATATAATTTATTTCTTTATAAATATATATTTTATATATTTACACTATTGGATTTATTTCTCTGGAGAACCCCAATATGAATGACCATGTGAGACACAGGGAGAAGGTGGGCATCTGCAAGCCACGGAGAGAGGCCTCAGAAGAAATCAAATCTGCTCATCCCTTGGTCTTGACTTATAGCATCCAGAATTGTGAGACAATAAATGTATGTTAAGTCACCCTGTGTATGCTGTTTTGTTATGGCAGCCCTAGTAAACTAGTACAAGATTTGACAGTCACAGAAATAACAAAGGAAACAGACCTGGATAGAACACAAAATACGTGGAAGAGTGCAGAGTGAGTAATACATGACTTTCCCAGCCTGTGGCAGTTCCCTTCTTCCCTTCAATCTTCTAACTAGTTACTCAGGCCTAGTTAAGAGCTATTCATACTTGAGACTCTATTTCCCCAAATGGACTGAATATATGGGCAGCACACCACAATGAAGAGAATGTCTGCATAAGCCTATTCCTGATTGCTCTACACATCACACTTACATATTGCATTCGATTTTTATTGCCACATAACCAATTTTCACAAACTTAATGGCTTGAAACAATATTCAATTGTGATCTTAAAGTTTCTGTAGGTCAGAAGTTAGGCATTGGTTGACTGTGTCCTCAGATACGGGTCTATCCATGTTGAAATCAAGATATTGCACAGGTTGCATTCTCATCTGGAGCTTGGAATCCTCTTACAAACCCATTCAGATTATCCACAAAATTCAGTTTCTTGTAGCTGTAGGACTGAGGTGCTGCTTTCTTGCTGGCTAAAGGCCAAAGATTGCTCTAAGCATCAAGAGGCTTTTCTCAAGTCATTAGCACATGGGCCTCTCCATCTTCAATGGCAGCATTCCTCCTAGAGAATCTGAATTCAGAAAGGGCCTAGTCTCTTTAAGGGCTCACTTGATTAGCTTAGTAACACGCAGACAACCTGTTCTTTGATTGACTCAAGGTCAACTGATTATTAGTCTAATCATTAGAGTGATATCTCATTGTGTTTACAAGGGGGGGAGGATTTTACAAGGCATGTACACCAGAGGGTGGAAATCTTTAGGGCCATCTTCAACTGTGTCTACCCCACAGATTCTTCCAAATAACAACAACAACAAAATGGTGAACAAGGTTGAAGACTCTTTCAGGTATAAATTCTCCATTTTATGAATAAAAGATAACACCAATATTAGTTTCCTTGGTCAAATTTATAACAAATACTAGTCTTTGTTTTTTCAGTTTTGATCCATAAACCCAGGTAATCCAGAGTGAACTGTTTTTAAAACAGCTGATATTCTCATTTGAGTCTATTATTTAAAACAGGTTTTGTATCTATTATCTCATTTAATCCCACCCCCTATAGATACACATGGCATGTGGTAAATAAACTAATTAACTATTATCCTCACTTTATAAATGGAATAAAGGTGATTGAGAGAAGTTAAGTAACTTGTAAAAAGTCACACAGTTAATGAGTGCTAGCACCTTGACTTAACTTTAGATTTCTGCATTTGCTCTTTTCAGCACACCATGCCATCTTTCAGAAGTCATTTGCACTAAAAGATAACAGAATCTAATGCTTCTATGTTTTTAATCTTTAAGGCAAATAAGACAAGAATCATAACATATTTGCTGTTAGTCTTGACTGTCACAATATTGTGTACCGTCTTGTCCATTTGAGTGGGCTTTAGAATCACAAATTTGACAGTCAATATGCAGATCTTTATTGAATCTATTGTTTCCTAGATACTAGGCTACACAATGTGGAATGCTGAGATATATAAGGCAAGCTTGCTGGACTCCAAGAGGTGTTTGTACTTAAAAGGCAATATCAACGGCAAGGGCTATTAATTGTCATTTTTCTTTTCTTTTTTTTCTTTTAATGATTGCCACCTGAGCTAATACCTGTTGCCAATCTTCCTTTTTTCTTCTTCTTCTCCCCAAAGCTCCCCAGTACATAGTTGTATAATGTAGTTGTGAGTGCCACTGGTTGTGCTGCCATTTTTCTTTAATTCTTTTTTTTTTTCTGAGTAAATTCTGGATTTCTCGTGTGGTCATATATGACATATATGTCATATATGTCATATGTTGTTCTTATATGGAAGATCTCTTATGAAAACAGGAAAGTAAAATCAAAAGACATTGTACAAAAGAATAAACTTCTTAGAAATTAAAAGAATACAAAATGACAGAGTGGCAGGGTCCAACATTTGAACACAGTTGAGAAAAATATTTTAAAATAGACAACTAAGAGAATTTTTACTCCATTAAATTATTTTCTTATTTCATCCTTGATGAGAGTTAATTCATTATGGGCTTCAGAGAAACTGATTGAATATACAATCTTATACTTATAAAAATTTTATCAAAATGATACAAGAGAACACTTTTAAGAATTATATTTATTTGTGCCACACTTACAAGGTAAATTTTGTCAACCTTGTTAGCCAGTTCTGGTTAATTCAGAACTAAATATAAATTGGGTTTTCTTTTTGTCTAAATGTCAGGCTTACTTTAATCAAAGATGAAGACAAAAAAATGAAAAGTTGGAACATTAAGAGTTACTACCTAAAATTTTCAAAGCCTGAGTAAATATACCTATCTGCTAAACACAAAAGGTAAGTTTTAGGTTTACAGAGATATTGCGGACAAGTCAATAGATTTTGAAAGTTTTGGTTTTACAATGACTTGCACCAACTCTAATCCCAGCCCTCATATTTTAGACTATCTTTACTTTTACCTTCCAGAAATATGAAATATCTAGGTTTAAGAGGTATCTCCATGTTGACCTTGAGATTAACACAAAGGCACTAGTTTTATAAGTGTAATCAGGTGATCAGTAAGGCATTTGAGTAGCACATTTCTTCTTGTATCATCCTTAATTAATCTCATCATTCATATCTGAGTCGTAATTTGCTACACCACTGCAAACTGAGTTTTAGTCTGGTGATTGAACCTATGCTACTTTCTTATCTTACCACTACAAATAGTTTGCTTTCAGTGGGATGTCTTGTCAGAAAATCTCATGATTCTATTGATGAGTTCAAAAAAGAGAGATAAGTAAACGAATTATGGTGTGGTAAAAATTGGCAAATAACTTTAGCATTAGCTACATAAATTAAGAATAACATTCCTAAACGCAAGAGGGAAAAAAATGAGCATTTATCAAGTTTTTCGGCTGATTGCTTATGTGGTTTGGGGCAAATAGTTTAACCTCTCTGTTCTTTCATCTCCACCTGTTTATTTATATTCTATGAAGCATTCTGGTGTCTTCGCATATCTGCAAGGTAAAGTAATGCTAAAAAGGAAAGAAAGAAAGTGTCATCTGGAAAATGAGGATAATGATATCGTAATTGTCAAGCAGTTTGAATTTTTTGAAAAAAAATATGAAGCAATTTGAAGAAGTATTGTTTAATGAAAGCAGCTATATCTGTAACTCAAATTCACATGATCATAACTGTATAAATTATAAATGAATCTTTTTGCTTTGGATAGAAAATCGGAGGCAAAAAACTGTCATTCATCAACAATGTGATATGTGAAAAGTAAAGAAAGTAGCTTTATCTTCTGGTTTAATAAGCAAGTCAACCAAAGGGTGAAATATCTTTCTTTCAATGAACAGAAAAAAGTTTATTATACTGATTTTTTTGGCCTGTCTCTGTCTTTTCATTGTTAATGTAAAACACTTCATCATATTCTGGTTGCCTTTTGTCTTCAAATAATATGATTTTTTTTAATACACTCGGGCTTAAATAGGGATCTTTTATCATAGATGTGATAGCATTACTTCTCAAATTTCTTATTGCATATTTCCACTGATTGTATTCATTTTCCAATAAATATTTATTGGTCACTTGTTAAATGCAATGTACTAGGAGTTGTGAAGTTTTTAAAGATTGCACTAAAGCTTGCTAACTCTGAAACGTGATGGATGGTTGCACTTGGTTTTTAATGACACGACAGCAGGTGTAAACTAGCTCAATACAGGACGGGGAAAAGGTGGTCTATGAGGACTTTTGGTGCATGTCTGTCAGGCCAGTCTCCATCAACACGACAAGAATATGGTCCAGGGAATACCAGTCTTTCTCTTCCCTCAACTGTCCTTTCTCTCTTAAAGTCTCTGCTGAAGCTGGATACTCAGGAAGCATCATCCTTGTTCAAAGATTCAGTCCTTTTCTCTGTTGCCCTAGTAAGGAAATAAATAAATATTTTGCCTGCTGTATTAGGAAGGAGGATTTTTCCTCATTCTATGTATTTATACAGACTCTTATTGGTTGATAAAAAGAAAAGTCAATTTTGAATTTTTAGTTAATGAACATTTCACTCACAAATTCTGACTCAATAATATCTTGGCATATTTTGTGGGAAAATTAATATTTATTCACTTTTTGTTGAATAAGGATGATGTGAATTGACTCTGTTGAAAGAGCTTAATTAAAAATTTGAGAAAGTTTTATGTTAACAACCATTTTTCCAATGTCCTTCTATGCAGAGGTCTTTCAATATTACTGTGAATTCGAAAAAATAAATCATTGGTTCATACCCTCAAAAAGCTAATAGTTAAGTGAGAGAATCTGACATGCATAGTGTGTTACATTGACATAAGAAAATATATTTCAACTGCTTATTAGCTGTGCAAAGTCTCATGCTAGCACTGAGAATAGAAAAAATAGACAAATTCTACCTGAAGATCAGGTAAAGCTGAAAGGAGGAAAATACATTGAACATGGGTAAGGTTTCTATTGGTGAATAAGTGTTGGATACACATCTACTTTTGGAATTCTGTAAGAATTATTCCAAGGGAGGAAAGTGTGGCTTGTTCAAATAGAAGTTTGATAGAGGTCATGCATACAATATGAGAGATTCAAAAGAGGGACATGGCTAAAATGTGGCCAAATCAATACCAGCCTTAAATCTATTCTAAAAAATGCAGAGCTGAGATAACTCATATGAGACTAATTGATGTTGACTCTTTATCATATTGCTAAGTGTATGACGGTTCTGCCAAAGCAACGCATCAATACAAGTAACAGAGGGTACTCTACATTTCAAGGATTCCTAGAAAACTTGGGGACAAATTTTGCTAAATAAGGAGTCGTTCTTTCTTTCTAAATGTCTATATAAGGCTGAGGTAATTTAGAGAATCACGTAAATGCTATTTGATTAAAGTGTCAAGTCTGTATGACTTGACCTAAGTTGGTATTTGGAAGATCTTTGTGTCATCTTGAGAGAAAGAGAAACTGAGTAAGCCTTAATAGATTGCAAGAATTAAATTAACATATGCATTTTATTCATTCTTTTTAACAAGGCCTTGTTATGTATTGGGGGAAAAAGATATTTTTCTGAAGTTGAGTTGGGCCTGATGAGCCATTTACAATGGGCACGTTGCATTGGCCATCTCCTTCAAAACAGATGAAATAAAATATTCTAGAAAATTCCATGTCTTTTTTAATCCATCTCATTATTCTTAGAGAAGATGGTAGTTATTCATGACTTTCTTATTAGGAGAACAAAATTTTCTTAGGTGTCCACATATCAGGGTAAAACATCGTGCTTTAGTTTTAAATGTTTAGAGCCTACTCTCCAATTGTTCAAGAGACTATAATAACATGCAAGAAATTTAAATAAACTTTATTAATAGATGCATATTTATCTTCTATTTTAAATAGAAATATGAAAACAATTCCATTCACACAATAAAGTTTATAAGGGAATCATTTTTAATATTTTAAACTATATAAAAGTTCATACTATTTCAATACATTTCTAATTGAGATTTTGTTCTGAAAGAATTAAAATGACACCCTCTGTGCATTTGTTAATCAATTACCATCAAATCAAATGTATCACCATCAGATGGTAATGTATGTCTATCGCAGGAGCTTTGAATGAGCTGGACCCAAGCTTGTATTACAAGAGCATGAGACGTTATAGCTTGTACAGCTTCTCATTCAATAGTTTGGAACATAAAAATGCAAATAATGTAAGTCTAAAGTTTTAATGATGACTGTCAAGGGAATATTGTATCTGAATCCTGCTTCAAATTCATTTTAGAATGGCAGACTTTAATCACCATGGAAAGAATTTTGAAAACCACTATATATAGAAAATATTTATCTTTGCAAACCTAATTACTAAGCTTCACTAAAAGACACTCTAACACTAACTCTATTTACCTATAAATTTTCATCCCTGTTTACCCTCTTTGATGTAATGTTTAATGTGGATTAATAGAAAATGAAAGGGATGTAATATTCTAGAAACCAAGTTTCTAGTCCTAGATTTGCCAATGGCTAGTTTTGTGATGCCAGATAATTTCACATTCTCTGATCTTCATATTAGTCATCAGTAACATTGTAGCTTTATTCCGATTTGATATAATATCTATGAAGTAAGTGTTAACAAGAAAGTGTTATAAAATTGTATATTTTGTACTATATACTGATTATTTCTAATTGTAAAATAATATATGCACCTTGTAGAATATTTAGGAAATATAGTACAAGGAACATTTATACCTAATTTAAAAATTATCAATGGAAATAATAAAACGAACTAATCATCTCTCTATTTTCTCTCTTTCTCTCATACAAAATAAAACATATTGCATGCATTTGCATCCCAATATCCCAAGAGCTGACAGAAATAATCATGGAATTTAGATCTTGCCTATGATTAAATTACTTTTTTCTGCAATATGTACCTTCACATTTAAGAATTATTTTGACTTGTCCATTGCTTTACAACATCAGCAACACCATAGAGACATTATATTTTAGTGAAACTGTAGCTTTAGCATCAGTTGTTGTGGTAGGTTCTAAGATATTCCCCAGTGCTCACCACCTCTTGATATTCATGCCACTGAGTTCTTTCTGCTCCCTGAATGAGGACTGGCCTTAATGATTTGATTTTTACTAATAGAACCCAGCAAAAACAGTGGATGTCATTTATTTGGTTAGACTATGGAGATTGTGACCTCCATGAAGTTAGTAGACCTTTCCTATTGCCATGTCACCTTTCACACTTTGATGAAGCAGGCTGCCATGTTGGCAAAGCCCCATGGCAAGGCTCTGAGGGTTAACTCCTGCCAACAGCCAACAAGAGACTGAAGCCCTCAGTCTAACAATCCGTGAGGAACTGAATTCTGTCAACAACCATGTGATCTTAGAAATAGATTATATCCATGTGAGAGTTGAGATGACCATAGTCCAGCTGACGTCTTGAACACAGCCCATAAGAGATCTTAAAGTCTAGGATCCATCAAAAACATGTCCAAATTTCTAACTCATAGGAAAGGTAAAATAATAAATGTGTGTTGTTTTAAGTTATTGAGCTTTCGGGTAATTCATTATGCAACAATAGATAACTAATATAGTTTTTACACTCTAACTTTGTCATTATAATATTATTTCTATAGTGTCTCACTGATTAATATTTCTACTGAGTCTTAGGTGACTGATATTTCCCAGGTAACTAGAGTGTATTACTGATTAATGTCTCTTTTCATAAAGAGTACATCTGTTGGTTATTTTAAGAGACCTTGAAAATCTTAATGTATCTTTTATTTGTCTGCACATATACATAAACATTTTTTGTTATTATAGACATGTCAGTTCCCAATATATTATCTTCAAAATATAGATTCTCTACTGTTATTTCCTAGTATTTATTGTTATGATATGTGTCTATTTTTAATAATTAATTTCTAATTCTATATGATAAAAATTATTAATATAGCTTGCAAAAACGATATGAGAAATGATATGGTATGAGAAAATGATATTATACGAGAAAAATAATCTGAAAAACATCAAGGCAAAGACAAAATGGGGCATAACAACAAAATGAGCTCAGAAAATAAATGTGTATAGTTTTCATAAAGTCCTAAATCGTTAAAAATTTGTCACAAATTTAGCCTTGAGTTTTTGTTCAGTGAATGAAAGAAATATGTGGGACAAACTTCATAATATCATGTTTACATCTTTAAGATGGTAACATGTTGGATTCAGTATGATTTCATCCTTTAGGAGAATTATCCACTAGCCTCCATTCCATCCCAAACCTCTTTTTGGCTAACATGTTAGTAGACAAGTTTCCTTTATCTTTAAAAATAATTGTTGTGTACCTGACCTGTCTTTTTGAGTTCTAGATTCACATCTTTCTTTCACTTAGAAAAGTTAGTTTGTGTTATATTTTGCTTTTATTCCATTTGTCCATTGAATTTTCATCTTTTACCTAGAAGTTTCTTATTAAAATTTAGATCTTTGGATCTCTAAACATTGTTCTTTCTCATTGTTTTACTCACTTTCTCATTTTCTTAGTTCTGATGGAATGTATTAAGTTAGACTTTTCCTTTACCAAAACTTGTTTCTATAGTGTCTAATGTATGATTGGGGTCATGGATCTAGTTTTATTTCAGCAATTATGGTTTTTATCCCTCTATATTTTTTCCTGGTTCTAGCTCTACATTCATGGATGTAATACAATCTTAAGTTTTATTCTAACATAAATGAGGGGTTAGTGTAAATCTATACAGAAAGGAGTAGCTTATCATTATTCGAGATGAGCTCTTCCTTATGAACTGTAATATTTTTACAAAACTGGTGATATTTCACTGATTGCTTATTTTTTATATGATATTCTATATTTGCCTTGCCTTTTAATGGCTTAAAATGATAAAGAATCTTAGATAGTTTTGTTGGGCATTAAAACTCATAGACTCATCATGTTCAGATGAAAAGGGTAAGTATAGCTCAGATTAGTCAAAAAGTCACAAAATCAGTGCATTGATCCTGAATCTTTGATTGACAAGTAAAGAGTTAGGATTGATTTAGGAGGCATTTGAAAGCCAGAACGCTGGGCAATGTCTCCAGGATACTTCATCTCGAGGCATATCATTTTCTCTTCTGAGTTGATAGGATCACACATCGTAGGAACAAGTCTTGGCAGTGCCTGAGTTACTCTTTTTTGTTATAAACCAGTCCAGGAACAAGACCCACAAAGAAAAGACAAGCCACAGACTGAGAGAGAACATTTGCAAACATATATCTGATAAAGGACTTGTATCCAGAGTTTGCGAAGAGCCCTAAAAATCAATAAGATAACAAAGGATGCAGTTAAAATGGGCAAAACATTCCAAAATACTTTATGAGGGATGTGATAGCAAATAAGACGTTGATTAAAATTCTATACATAATTAGTCATAAGGAAATACAGATTGAAACCACAATGAAATTCCACTATATGTTTAAGGATGACCAAATAAGAAAACAAAAAAGAAACAAAAATTCCAAGGGCAAATAATGATGTATAGTGGCTACAACTCTAATAAAAGACCGGTAGAAATGCAAAATGGTACAGGCACTTTGGACTGCAGTTTGGCAGTTTACCACCAAAGCTAAATATTCATTTACCATATGACCCAACAAACCGCTCTTTGGTATTTACCCAAGACAAATGAAAACTTATGTTCACAAAAAAAATGCATAAAAATATTTAAGGCAGCTATATTAATAATTGTCAAAGATGCAAATAACACAAATGTCCTTCAACAGGTGAATGAATACACAAACTGTGGTATATCTGTACAATGAAATACTATTCAGCAATAAGAAGGGATCAATTATTGACACAAGGAATAACACAAATGATTCTCCAATGCTTTATGCTAAGTGAAAGAAGCTGATCTTAAAAGACTACACTCAGAATGATTCCCTTTATATGCCATTCTGGAAAGAGCAAACGGATCAGTTGTTGCCAAGGGCTGGAGCTAAGGGGAATGATTGATTACAAAGGGGCAAGAGGAAAATTTTCCAATAATGAAAACATTCTATGTAATTCTGGTTTCATGAATCTATAGATTTGTGAAAACTCATAGAACTGTATACCTAAAAGGGCAAATTTTCTGATTGTTAATGATATCTTAATAATCAGACTCAAAACAAAAGTGTTAAAGGTAACTATGACTGAATTTTTGCAAGAGTTAAATGATGGACAATATTTCAGATGCTACTATTAATACTAAAAGCAAATTATAATTATGATAAAATATGATAAATTCCATAGTAATGAAATTTTATGTCTTGCAATTTGGAATGAAGATTACATAAGTTTTTCTTTCATACTCTACAGTGTGCTTTCATACTCTACAGTAGCATATGATTTTCATACTCTACAGAGGCTTTCATACTCTACAGTAGAATCATACAGATCTCCTGCTTGTAGAATACAGGTCATAACAAATAATGGTGTATTTAACAGACATGAGCCATTCACATTCCATTACTATTCAATGAAAGAAAAAAGACATATGCCAACTCTTCCATAATAAACTTTAGCAATTATTCTTTTCAGAAAATGACATTAAAAATATAAATTATAGGTTTATATTATACCAAGTTCACTCTGAATTAAAATACCGCAATATAGATTACATCATAACCAATGATGGATGACTAAATACAGTTCATAGATCCCTTCCCACACAGGGCTATATGATTGCCAAAAGCTAACTGTAGTGGAACAATTAATGGTAAACATAAATGCAAATATGTTAACAAATAGATCTAGTACAAATACCTAACATCAGCAATTCACTTGCTGTTTTCATTTAAATACTGGTTGAATTTCTTCTTTAAATGTGGAATGGTTTTGTCATGATCTTCACTAAGCTCCTAATAGTCCTACCAACAAATTAAGCATCTGTTAAGAAGTCCAACACCAATTCTGAGTATATTTTATATCTTTGGGCAAGGATGCTAGCTGTATTTGCACAGTAATAATGTTTTTGAAAATATAAAATCCTGTAGAATAATTGTGCTACGAATCCCATTTTATTTTTCAAAGACATTCAGTGAAAAATAATAAAAGTGAAAAAGAATGCAAACTCAGTCATTGAAGCAACTATTTTTTGGAATATTTTATTGTTTTATTTTATTTTTTCCTGAGGGAAAGGATGGATTATTTAAGTGTAGATAGAAGACCTTCTGATTGTCTTAATATTTCCCCATAGTACTGTGAAATAAAGGAGACAAGGAAAAAAGGACTTTTCCAGTAGGCAGTTACTTCTGCTATTTCTTTTGGATCACTATTTTCAGCATTATAGAGCATATAACTTGACAAATGAGATATTAACGGATCGTCTAACACCAACAGCATTTATTTATGGTTGTCTTAAAAAAATCAATTTTGTATATCAAAAGAGCTTCTAACCTAGGAGTTTAGAGATATGAAATGTGAGTTGTATTTGCTTCAACCTACTGTCTCTGCAACACTGGACATAATGTACTCTCTCTAGCATCTTTATATCTTCATTGTTAAGTGAAGTTAATAGATTAGAAAATGTCAGAAGTCCCAAATAATTTTTGATAAATCACTTTCTGATTCATCAAATGTTGTGAATTGGGTTTTTTTGCAGCTTGATAAGGAACATTTTTACTTTTTCTGTGAATTGAATTTAAATATAAAACATAATTTTTATTCAGTTAAAGGCACCATAGTTTAAAAAAGTTGCACACTGTAAAACAAGACCCTAGAAATGTAATTTACCCACAATGTTCTAGAAAACAATCACTAATACTATAGAACCTCCTAAATCACACTTTCCTGGATGTTTAGAGTTTTCATTTAGTTATTTTAATCCTGTGTTTTCAAAGTGTGGTTCTCCAATAACTACTTTCTTCTCAAACAAGTGATTCTTATTATTGTGGCTTTCCAATGGAAAAATTTTAGTGTACACTTAATTTTAATCATTGTCTTGAAAATTATTATGTTTTAAGGTTACTTGTTTTCTTATTCCTCTGCAGATTTGCCACTAAAATTCAAGGGATGTGTTTTATATTCTATTTACATAGCCCTTTTTCTAATAGCTTAAATTATTTCAATTTGGAGCAAGGATTAAGAAAGTGTAATGTGGTAAGGAGAAACTTATTTTATTTGCTCCATGGAAGGTGCAGAAACCAGGAATTTTTCCAAAGTGATTCTATTTATCCATATTCCATTATGTATTCCATTACAGTTATCAGTTAAACTGACGATTGGAGAATACATTTGAGTAAAGAGGAAACTAGATTGGAGAAGGCACTGGAAAAATCATCAAGGAGTAAAATTGAATCTCTAATCTTTTTTCCCTTTCTGCCTGTCTTCTAGAAATTTGACCCCTAATTCACTTCTCCTGATAGTCTAAATGCAAAGTAGTACGCTCAGTGAACCTTCTACTGACATCGACCACTTCTTGGGATGAACTTATCAGGGTTTAGATTTTATAAGGAAAGTAAAGCCTCACCAGTAATCAGGTAGGGTATGATACGTTATCATACATTTGCAGTGTAGTGTGGAATTCAGTGTAAATTTGCCTTTCCTGGGAGTGTTTGCATTTTATGTCTTATAACTTGTTGAGGAATGAAAAGGTTGGTATTCAATTAAAAATGTTGGACATGAGTGCACAGAATGGGGAGGAGTTACTCAGTTAAGAGAACATCTCAGTCTCTAAATTTACTCTACGCAAGCTGTCTGTACTCTACTAGGTCAATTGTATTTATTTTCATTAGTACATTCATTGAATCCAGGTTGTAACAGTTTCTATAACTGCTTAAAACAACATCAGTCAGAAATCTATATAAATAATTTATCACCCTTCCCCCACCCATTGCCCAAGAACTCCCCTGAGTTTTGTGTAACATCTTTCAGTTGAAAGGACATTTACAGAAAAATATGTACATGCCATAAATTTCTGCAAACACCAAGAAACAATCTGCCTTCATAATTTAGTGTGCAGGCAAAGTAAAAAATAGAATCTCTGGTGAATTATTGTTCCCTATAGTCATAATGTGCCTTGTTTCACTGCCCATAAAACAATATGAAAAGTGGCACTGTGATGGATTCAGCAGTTATACCATATGCCAGGATGTTTTCCTGAAAATATCTTTCCTTAAATATCTAACAAAACAGGTAGCTCCTCATGGGCTGATGCATATGCAATTCTAAAACATTTCCTGCATACTCGAAAAGGCCCTAACAAATAATAAAAGGATAATGAGCTGTGAGCATTATTCCGATGATTAAATGCTCAGGAAGTTGGATGGTGAAACCTGTAGGTTCCTAGTGTTTGATTGGTGGTCACACAATCATATCCTAGGAAGGAGATATGCCCAGAACCTTATTAGTCTAGATGCTAACATGGTATCTGGTCCGAAAATTCTAAAGTGTCTCAGTTGCTTAACATTTAGGAGATGATGGTACTCTGGAATGATAGTAATATTTTCTAAACTAATACAACATTTGAGAAAGATATCCTTGTTCTCACAAAGTAAGTGGTACTAATGGCAAACAAGTGAAGTAGAAGCAAAGCAGGAGTCTGTACCTTGGAGTGGACAGTTAATCCTTTACTATTATTCAATAATGGTTTAATGAGAGAAATTCACTTGAAATTTAGATGCAACTGTTTTCAAGCCTTGCTTTAGAACATATAGATGAATATAGTTAATCTATAGGACCACACCCTAAATAATAAGCAGATATTCTAAACTTAGAAAAAAGTACTCAACTAAAATATTCACTGTCTCTCTGTTATCCACTACGTTATCTCCACAGCAAGCCCAGGGCTAGATCCATAAGGAAGACTTAAAAAATAGACTTCAAACAAACGAGTAAAATATGTTTTCTAGCATTAAAGTTACTTTTAAAAAGATTATGTTCCAATTATTTCAAGCCCTTTATTAAATTAATGCAATCTAACATTTCTCCGTATTTCTCATCTCATCCTTTTCTGTCATCTTCTTCTTTTCCTGTATTCTTTCCCTCTCCACACTCTCTCCAAGCAACTGTTAAAAAATAAGAAAGTGACAAAGCTTAGCTTTTAAAATATTTCATTTATTAAAAGAAAATTATCTCATAATTTGAAAGAAAAACGGTAGAGTAATTAGAAGGAAGTTGTTAAGTTTTGTAGATGGAAATAAAAGCTATGTGACCATGAGATGATTCTAGATACGTGGGAGCAATCAATCCCAGGCTTGACCTTTGCAGAAAAAAAGAAAAAATAGGAAGGCTGGCCCCATGGCTAAGTGGTTAAGTTTGCGCACTCAGTGTTGGTGGCCCAGGGTTTCGTGGGTTGGGATCCTGGCCATGGACATGGCACCACTCATCACGCCATACTATGGCAGCATCTCACATAGAAAGACTAGAATGACCCACAATTAGAATATACCACTCTGTACTGGGGCTTTGGGGAGAAAAAAAATAGATAACTTTGGTAGGATATACTACTCAATTTCTCTTCGAAAAATATATAAAAATAGGACAACAATCCTAATTATACTAATTTAAATGTTTTATTTATGTTTGTACTTTCAAAGGAGTTAAGATGATGGATGCTACATGATACATAATTGATAGATTTTTTTTCATTGTTGATATTCATAACACGCCAGATTCTTTAGACTAAAGGCTGCCTATGTTAATTAGTTCACAATTAAACCTTCACACCACATTAAATTGTACCCAAATGGTGCATAATTAATAGTCCATTGTGAATAAAATATGAGGCAACCCAACACAAGAAACCAAAATGAAAAGGGAAAAGACGTAATAGGATGTCCTGTCAATCACTTAGGGCATACAAAAGACTGCCGAGGAGCCTCACTTTTAGGAAAACAGTGACTAGATCTTGTACCTGAAGTTTGTCAGTATACTTTGGATGATTTGTCCTTGTTAAGACAGTAGGAGAGGATTGACCCTTGTTGGGTTACAAAGAAAACAGCTTTCTCAAGTCTAATAGAACTATTACAAAATAGCAAGCACACACAATTTATCATCACATAAAACAGGTAGAAATACTTTACAGATATGTTATGATTTCTCATGTGTCATATTAGCAATCTGTTGGGGATTGACTGGCCCAAGCTTTGTGGTACTATGTTCTCCAAGTTTAGCTTATGTTTTTTGCTTTGCCAAACTTACGTTTCCATGATCATCTCATAGGAAACAGCCAAGAGCTTCACACAGCTGAGGTAGCAGTGCCCATGTTTCCCCAACACAGAAAATAAATCCGTTCTCAGTCAATATTTATTTTACTACGTAAAGTGTACACGGTACTTTCTCATTGTCTTCTTAATCATCACAATAGCTCCAGGAGAACATATTGATAATGTCCCCATTTCACTCCTGAAGATCCAGCAACCAATAGGCAAATAACTATCAAAGCTCCGTGCCTCATATCTTATTCACAATGGACTATTAGTTATGCACAATTTGGGTACAATTTAATGAGGTGTGAAGGTTTAATTGTGAACTAATTAACATAGGCAGCTTTTAGTCTAAAAAATCTGGAGTATTATGAATATCCACAACTTTTCACTGTTCCTGCCTACTCATTCTATCCTGTAATTTTTTCTGCATCTGTTTCCACTGATGGATTTTTCTCCCCATTATGGGTCGTAGTTTCCAGCTTCTTTGTACGCCTTGTAATTTTTTATTGGATGGCAGATATTGTGAATTTTACATTATTGGGTGCTGGATAATTTGTATTCTTATAAATATTTTTAAGCTTTTCTTTGGGGCATAGCAAGTGTCTTGGAAATAATTTGACTCACTGAAGCTTGCATGGAAACTTTGCTAGGCAGGACCAGAGCAGTCCTAGAAAAGCTAATTTTTTCCAACTATTGAGGCAATAACTTTCTGAATACTTACTTAATACCCTGTAAATTATGAGGATATTTTCACCTCTTACTGGTGAGATCACAAGCTATTTGCAGCCCTTGTGAAAGTTGGGATTGTGTCCTCTTCTCTTTGCATGTGGTTCTTTCCCCAACCCCATGTAATTTCCTTTCATTCATGAGCAACTGACTATTCAGCTGAGGACTTCGGATCTCTGTGTAGCTCTCTCCTTCTTGATATTATCTCCTGCAAACTCCGGCCACCTAGGACTTCCCAGACTGCCAACTCCATCTCCTCAACTCACGAACATCGCCAGGTTCCTCCCAGGTTTCCTTACCATTCTGTGACAGTTGCAGACTCTTATTAGACAGTGAACAGGGCCACTCATAATGTTCACACTGATTGTTTCCCGTCTGTCAGGTCACTGTCCTTTACTGCCTAATGTGGTAAGTCTGTACACTGTTGTTTCTTATATTCTGTTTAGTTTTTATTTCTTTCAGGAGGGAGGGTAAATCTGTCCCCTCCCACACATTTTGAAGATTAGCAATCACTTACAGTCATTTTGTTCCTACCAACATCATAGAAAAACACTGGAGACTGAAAAAAATTTTCTTTAAAAAAAATAGGACACATATTTAGTCCAGCTCACCTATAAATAGAAATGTGTAAGAGATGATAGGTGACTTGCACAAGGATCTAAAAGTTACTAATGATAGAGATAGGACACTAATCCAGCACTTATTCTATTAACTCACAATTGTTTGAACTATTGATGGAGCTTCCAAGAATCAAATGAAAGTCAACAAACATAACTTTTTGACACTATAGTTTTAAATGTAATTCTCATCTGTGAAATGGGGACATTATCAATATGTTCTCCTGGAACTATTGTAATGATTAAGAAGACAATGAGAAAGTCTTGTGTACACTTTACATAGTCAAATAAATATTGACTGAGAATAGATTTATTTTCTGTGTTTAGGAAATATGGGCACTGCTACCTCAGCTGTGTGTAGCTCTCGGCTATTTTCTATGAGATGATCATGGAAACGTAAGTTTGGCCAAGAAAAAAACGTTATTTGGAGAAAACTGATCCTGATATTTCAAAATTTAACAATTTTGCAAGTTTGCAAATAAGCCCACAGTTTGGAGAGATTCTACCTTGGCTTAATCCTCATATGATCATGATTTCTTGTTCAAGGATTTGTGAAATTTCTTCACCTTAAAATTATCCTTTTTATCGAGGTTTCTTATGGGCCCAGCAGGAAATCATTAAATATTTTTATTTTTCTAATATGAATAAGAACTCCTCATGAGCACCATATGTTAACCTAGATGAACCTGAGGAAAAGATAATAGGCAGGTCTGGTAATGTGGATTGTCCTATTCAGCTGTGTATTTTCAAATTCAGATGCAAATTTAATTTGATTTGCCCTTTGACCTCATTTTAGTCCCAGGCACATGGGACTATATGTTTTAGTTATACAAATGGTTGTTACAGTAACGTGACTTCTAGATCTTATGCAAGCCACCTACTTCTCTTCAGAATATTCATCTAAGTTTCTTGGTCTATTGAGATTGATCATGATAAGAACATTTAGGGTTATTAAGAGCTGCAAATAATGCATCTGTTACTCCTAATAAATTACTTTGCTGTAAGCTAATGGTCAATTATTATAATAACCAAAATAAATTAGGAGGTAAAGCCTTTACTGGTGCCCGAAAACTAAGCTGCTAATATGAGCAAGATGAATGAGATTTATAATATACATCTTTGGTTAGGGAATAAATATATCATCACAGTTATGTGCTGATTGCTAACTAAAAGCAATGTTCACGGTTATTATTTCTGATGTTCTTTTGTATTTGGGTAATTCAGAGGGGTGATTTGGGAGATTGTAAAACAAATATTTCATTTTACCTTCCTTTTTTCCTTCACTCCTTTCACTTTTTGACATTAATACTGCTAATTGAGAAAGTAAAATATCTAACTCATCTCCTAAATTATATTTTTCCAAAATATATTGCTTATTATATCAAAAATTCCAATGTTAATTAACTACATTTCTAGGGTTGATAGATTTTATTTTGTTTTTAGAATACAGAAGCCTTCAAGAATTTTCTCCATAAATAATTTAATTTAGAACAAATTATATTTAAATCTATAGTGTCAGAAAGTTATGTTTGTTGACTTTCATTTGATTCTTGGAAGCTCCATTAATAGTTCAAACAATGGTGAGTTAATAGAATAAGTGCTGGATTAGTGTCCTATCTCTATTACTAATAACTTTTAGAGCCTTGAGCAAGTCACCTATCAGCTCTCATGCATTTCTATTTATAGGTGAGCTGGACTAAATATGCGTCCTATTTTTTTTAAAGAAAATTTTTTTTCAGGATCCACTGTTTTTCTATGACGTTGGTAGGAACAAAATGAGTGTAAGTGATTGCTAAACTTCAAAATGTATTGGAGGGAACAGATTTACCCTACCTCCTGAAATAACTAAAAACCAAACAGAATATAAGAAACAACAGTGTACAGACTTACGACATTAGGCAGTAAAGGACAGTGACCTGAAAGAAGGGAAACAATCAGTGTGAACATTATGAGTGGCCCTGTTCACTGTCTAATAAGAGTTTGCAACTGTCACCGAAGGATAGGGAAACCTGGGAGGAACCTGGCGTTGTTTGTGAGTTGAAGAGATGGAGTTGGCAGTAGGGAAGTCCTAGATGGCCGGAGTTTGCATGAGATAATATCAGGAAGGAAAGAGCTACACAGAGATCCACAGTCCTCAGTTGAATAGTCAGTTGCTCATGAATGAAAGGAAATTACACGGGGTTGGGGAAAGAACCACATGCAAAGAGAAGAGGACACAATCCCAACTTTCACAAGGGCTGCAAATAGCTTGTGATCTCACCAGTAAGAGGTGAAAAAATCCTCATAATTTGCAGGGCTTTAAGTAAGTATTCAGAAAGTTATTGCCTCAATAGTTGGAAAAAATTAGCTTTTGACTAGGACTGCTCTGGTCCTGCCTAGCAAAGTTTCCGTGCAAGCTTCAGTGAGTCAAATTATTTCCAAGTCACTTGCCATGCCCCAAAGAAAAGCTTAAAAATATTTAAAAGAATACAAATTATTCAGCACCCAATAAGGCAAAATTCACAATATCTGCCATCCAATAAAAAGTTACAAGGCATGCAAAGAAGTGGGAAATTATGACCCATAATGGGGAGAAAAATCCATCAGTGGAAACAGATGCAGAAAAAATTACAGGATGGAATTAGTAGGCAAGAAGATTAAAGAGTTATTAATTCCACGTGTTCAAGAAGGTATAGGAACACTTGAGCATTTTAAGTAGAAACACAGAAGATGCAAAAATGACTGAAATCAAACTTCCAGTGATGAAAATTACCACATCTGAGATTAAACAAGTATACCAGATGGGATTTAGAGCAGATTAGGCACTGTCAGAGAAAAGTCAAATTTAGAGACACAGCAATAGAAAATAAAATATGTAGGGAAAAAATACTACCCCAAAAAAATGAACAGAAACTCATTCTGTTTCTGAGGAAAGTATTACTCTGACACCAAAGGCAGAAAAAGAAATCTCAAGAAAATTAAAATATTCACCAATGTCTTTCATGAATATAGATGCAAAAGTTATCAATAAAATATTAGCAACCTAAACCCAGCAACATATAAATAGGAGTATACACAATGTTCAATGGACTAGAATTAACAACCAAGTTAGTCGAGGACTGAGGATACAATGCCAACGTCTATATTGTATTTCCAAATAATAGTAGTAAACAATATGAAAACAAAATTAGAAAAACAATTTCATTAACAATAACGCATCAAGAATAAAATAATGAAGAATAAATTTAACAAAAGAAAAAATCATATACAATAGAAGTTACAAAACATTACTACGATACATTTTCTAAAAAAATCTAAGTAATTGGATCCACATTGGATTTTCATGCGTTGGAAGACTCATTTCACTAAAGAAGATATACAATATCCAAAAAGCATGAGGTTCAACAATGTTAGTCATTAAGAAAATGTAAATCAAAACTATAATGAAATACCACATCACACCCACTAGAATGACTACTATAGAAAGGCAATAACAAGTGTCAATGAGAATTTGGACAAATTAGAACCCTCATAAATTGTTTTTAGGTATATACAATATTGCAACCACTTCAGAAAATGATTTGGCAGACTTAAGATATTTAAAAATATATTCATTACATGACCAAGCAATTCCACTCTAGGTATTTACACAAGACAGATGAAAAAAAAATCCACATAATAGTTGTACCTGAATGCTTATAGCAAAATTATTCATAATGGACAAAAACTGGAAATAATCCAAATGTTTATAAATTGATGAATGGATAAACAAAATGTGGTATATTCACACAATGGGATATCATTCAGTAATAAAAGAGAAGAAAATACTAATACATGCCACAACATGTAGGAACCTCAAAAAACATTAAGTCAAAAAGCCAAACATACAGAAACCCACACATTACATGATTTCATTCATATGAAATGCCCAGAAAAGTCAAATTCATAAAGATATAAAGTAGATTGTTAGTCCCTGGTGCTAGGTGTAAGAATGGGAAATGACTGAAGAAATGCATAAGGGAAAAAATGTTCTAAATGTGGACTGTGGTGACATTTTCAGAATTCTGTAAATTCACTAAAATTTTTAGAGTGTACACTTAAAAAACATTAATTTTTGGTATGAAAATTATGCTTCGAGAAAGCTTTTTAAAAAATAAAAGAGCAGAACACCAATGAGCTCTGGATCAACTTCAATCTGACAAATACAGTTTAATGGAATTCTCTAATGAGAAAAGAAGGTGAGGAGGAAAAAAAACATTTAAGGAAATAATAGCTGAAAATGTTCCAAATTTGATGAAAATTTATAACCCAAACTTCCAAGAAGCCCAACAGATCCCAAACATAGGACACACGAAGATAGTTACGCAAGACACCTCATAATAAAATTGCTTAAAACCTTTGGTAAAGAGAAAGTTTTAAGAACAGCCAGAGTCAAAATAAACACTACATAGAGAATGACAATGGGATTCTCAACAGAAGCAAGATGACTAGAAGACCATAGAAAAACATGCTTAAAGTATTGAAAGAAGGAACAAAAATTGTCAACCCAGAAATCTCTACCCAGCAAAAGATATCTTTCAAAAATAAAGGAAAAACAAGGCTTTTTACAGACATTTAAAATTTGAAGTAATTCATCATCAGCAGTCCTGCATTGCAGAAAATTTTAAAGGAAGAAATTCAGTAAAAAAATAATACCAGATAGAAAACTGGTTCTCTACAAAGGAATAAATGGCACAGGTAATTGTGTGGGAAAATATAAAATAATTTCCTCCTTATTTTAATATCTCTTTCAATTTGAGTTTTATAACCAAAAGAATGATAATGTAATTGAAGTATAATCTACATGGAAGTACATATAATCTACATGGAAATAAAATATGTAACAAGGATGACAAAAGGCCAGGTGGGGAAAATAGAAACATACTCTTGTGAGGTTATTATAATACATACGAAGTGGGATAATATTACTTGAAAGTAAGACTGTGATAAGAAAAAAACGTATACTATAAACTCAAAATTAAACATTAAAAAAAGACAATGAAGGATTAAAGGTAATAAACCAACAAAGGAAAAAACAGAATAAAAATTTGTCAATAAGCAAAAGAAGATGAAAAGAAAAAGAGGAAGGAGAAGGAAGAAGAAGAAGGAGGAGGAGGAGGAGGAGAAGCAGAAGAAGAAGAAGCAGCAGCAGAAGAAGAAGCAGAAGAAGAAGAAGAAGCAGAAGAAGAAGAATAAGAAAGAAGAAGAAGAAAAGGGAAACAAAGAACACAGGGGACAAATATACTACAACTAGCAAGATGGGCAATTAAAACCCAAACATCAACAGTCGTATTAAATATAAATAGTCTAAACAATCTACTTATAAGACAGGGATTGTTATATGGGATTAAAAGAAATTAAGCCTCAGCTACGTGGTGTCTACAAGAAATCCACTGAAACATAAAGACACTAGCAGATTAAAAGGAAAGGGATGGGAAAAGCTCATATCACATTTAAGCAACCATTGCCCAATCCAAAGTAATGCAGATTCACCCCTAGGTTTTCCTCTAACATTTTTATAACTTTTCCTATTATGTTTGGGTTTTTGCAAATGGTGTAAAATGGGGATCCAATTCCATTCTTTTGCATATAGATATACCATTGTCCCATCACCATTTGTTGCAAAAGCTCTTCTTCCCCCATTGAAATGCTTTGACACGTTATTGGTGAAAATCAGTTAACCCTAAATGTGTGGGTTTATTTCGGAATTTTAATTCTGTTCCACTGATATGTATGTCTATCCTAATGCCAGCACAACACTATCTTGATGATTGTTGCTTTGTAACAAGTTTTGAAATTCAGAAATATGAGTTCTCCAATTTCATTCTCTTTTTTTTAAAGATTGTTTTGACCATTTTGAGAGTCTTGGATTTCCATATTAAGTTTAGGAACAGCATGCCAATTTCTGCAAAGAAGCCAGCTGGGATTTTAACAGGGACTATGATGAATCTGAAGATCAGTTTAGGGCGTATTCTCATCTTAACAACATTAAGTGTTCTAAGTGATGAATATGGGATGCCTTTCCACGTTTGTAAGTCTTCTATTTCTTTCAACTTTAAAAACTAAATTTTATAGCTTTCAGTGCATAAGAATTTCACTTATTTTGTTAAATTTATTCTAAGTGTCTTACTATTTTTGATGCCAGTGATAAAGGAATTCTTTTTTTAACTTCATTTTTGGATCATTCATTGTACATATCTAAGAATACAATTGACTTTTGTATATTGACCTCGTATCCTGAAACCCTGCTGAAATCACATATATGCTATAATAACTTATTTGTGGATTCATCAGGGTTTCCTATATACAAAATTATGTCGTCTGCTAATAGAGATACATTTAATTCTTCCTTTTCAATCCAGACACATTTTATTTGTTTTTCTTGTCTAATTGTTCTCCCTGGAAACTCCAGGAGAATGCTGAATAGAGGGAGTGAAGGCAGACATCCTTGTTTTTTTTGATCTGACGGAAACAGCATTTTTCTTTCAACATTGAATATGATGCCAGCTGTGAGTCATTTGTAGAGGCCTTTATAAAGTTGAGGTCGTTCTCTCATATACCTAGTTTGTTGAATATTTTCATCATGAAGACTTTGAAGTTCTTTTTCAGTGTCTTTTAAGACGATCATGTAGTTTTTGCCCTTTATTCTATAGATACAATATACTACATCAGTTGGTTTTGATGTTTAACCAACATCACATTCTTAGGTAAAAACTGTTTCTTAAATGGTATATAAGTCTTTGCTGTGGATGAGAGGCCCTCACTCAAGAACACCCTGCACTGTACTTCTTTTACTGGAACTTACCGTAATCTCTGTACTGAATCTTCTCTCATCAAAGGCACATCCAACATCATAGGGTCTGCCAGCTGCAGTGTCATTTCCTGCTCTGGGTCCCACTCAAAGCTAGCTGACTTCAACCAGTAGATGGGATGAAGCAATATTCCTGGGTTTGGAAACATGTCTGCTTCAGAATTTGAAGAGGCCTACCAAGTATTTTGTGTGTGTATGTTAGATGCAAGATGCACCAATTTGTCTTTTATTTTGTAACGGATGTTCCAGCAACCCCCTAACTACTGGAACCCTAAAACCTCACTATAGCAGCCAGTCTCTGGACCTATGTAAGGTTTATCTCCCACTGTCAGAAGCACACGTATAGTAAGAAGGCCTCCAGTGTACCAGCCACTTCTCAATCATTCTGTCTAATCATCAGGTCATTGCGATGTTGTTGAGATAATGAATCAGTGTGATGTTCTGTGGGATATCCAGGACTTCAGGTCTCTGGATTATACCATAACGTAGAAAAAGGCAGTTAACATAACTATAAGCCAAGATTGTAAATTAATATTATTGTCCATTTTAGGTGAACAAGAACTGTTTCTGATCCTGTTTTAACTGGAATAGAAGAGAATACATTTGCAAATCAGTGGCAAACCAAGGACTAATCAATGGCCTTAATAATCTGCTCTAGCAAAGAGATCACGTCTGGCACAGTAGTTGTGATCTAGGCAACTGCATGCATAAGTTTATGGTAGGTTGCCATGACTCTCCAGAATCCGTCTGGTTTCTGTAGGTGACACTAATCTCCCAGTCCCTTTGTATATACAGCACTGGTTTTGATTTATTAACTGGCAATGATGGGTGATAGTTTCATTTGTCCTTCTTCACTTCACAACTTTTACAATACAGACCAGTATGGAGGTTACCCTGAATTCTGAGTATATCACTTCAAATTCTGCACTCACAGACAGGGTAGAAGACCTTTGGATATGCCTGCAGGATCTCTGAACCACCATGAGTCAGATGTTACCCAGACTCTATTTGTTACCTGGCTTCTGTAGGCCCCTACACTAACAGGTGGGCCAAGATTCTCTGGGCAACCGTGCTAACTCAGTAGTTCTAGAAATGTGTGGGTCCTAGAAATGTCCCTTTTCTCCAGTGGGCAGCAATCTCAATAAATAGTTACAGTCCCCTTTGGAGACGAACTCTAAAAGTCATCTTGGTATATTCTTACCATACTGTTGCAAGGGACTTTCTTCTAGGGACTTGGCCAGGACTTCAGCCAATGGGTTCTGAATCCAAAAATTGACTCATATGTGGGAACTGAGAAAGGGATTACTGGGGAACAATTTCTCACAGATCTCATCTTTATATACAATCTTGTGAAGAGAAGTACTAATTGCCCTTTGTATTGAAATATCTTTTCAAGGGTGTTTCTGTGGCAAACAACCTTTAAAGTTAAAAGAAAGTTTATTCCTTCATGGCAGAAGGTAGATTTGCTTAGTCCTCATCTTAAAAAATGTAGATTTCCTAAGCTCAGGTTTCCTGTCCTGCGGTGCACTGTGTATGCAGGTATCACCTGGCTGTCTTGCTGTTGGTCTACACAGATTGGGACTTGGATAACTGCCCCCCCCCCCAATGCTTATATTTGGCTACCACTATTGCTGTGAGTTATAAAGTGTCCTTCATCTTTGTCCCAGAAGTCTTGTATCTTCTACCAGCTTCTACAGAACTGTGGCAGCCTAACTTGTTAGCTTGCAAGTAGGGTAAAATATCCCACTCTTCACAGTTCTTGACAAAGATTATAACCTTATCACTGTGGCAATTGTCCTCAGTCTCTTGCTCTTCCAGACTTGCTTGGTTTTTGGTTATAGAGGTTAAGCAGGACTGTTGTTGGCTGCCTGTGTAAGACACGTGATACACATCTGGAATGGTTTGAAAAGGAGAAGCAAGGTAGGGATTTGGTGCTGGTTTACCAATTTCTTCACTTGTAAAATTCGTGAAAATATCAGTATCCTCCTCATAAAGGTTGTACATGTATTAAGTAACATACTGCATGTAGCATATTGAGACCAATATGTGGTATTTATAAAGGACTCATATATTATTATCATCATCCCTCATTTACTAATATTACTGAATTACCTATTACTTATTACTGAAAGTAGTAAGTTACTTGAGAAAATTATTTTAGGCCAATCCTAGGTCTGACCAGCTCCAAAACTGCGGGATAATTAAAAAAACTAAATGTTTTATGTCATGTGTCAATTACCCAGCACTTTGAGATTGATCAATAACTACTGATGCTGCCTTTCTTATATATGTACATGCTAAAAATGTAAAGAAGAATATGAGACCTTATCCTTAGGGCAAGAGCAATATTATCCTCTCAGCCAAAGTTTCCGAGATTAAATGGGAAGTAACAATTTTCATTCCTATTATGTTGAATAAGTATCATCAGAAAAAAAAGTGAAAATTTTATTTTGTTTTTGCACAATGAAGGAGACCATCAGCAAAACAAAAAGGAAGCATAATGAATGGGAGAAGATATTTACAAATGATATATCCGACAAGGGCTTGGTGTCTAAAATATGTAAAGATTTCATACAACTCAATATCAAAAAAACAAATAATTTGATAAAAAGTGGGCAGTGACCTGAATAGACATTTTTCCAAAGAAGACATACAGATGGCCAAGAGGTACACGAAAAGGCGCTCAACATCACTAATCATCAGGGAAATGAAAATCAAAGCCACAAATAGATATATCCTCATACCTGTCAAAATGACTATTATCAAAAAGATAAATAACAAGTGTTGGCAAGGATGTGGAGAAAAAGGAACCTTCATGCACTGTTGGTGGGAATGTAAATTAGTGCAACCACTATGGAAAACAGTATGGAGGTTCCTCAAAAAATTAAAATGGAACTACCATATGATCTAGCAATACCACTTCCAGGTATTTATCTGAAGAAAACAAAAACACTAATTCAAAAAGATGTATGCACTCGTATGTTCACTGCAGCATTATTTGCAATATTCAAGATATGGAAGCAACCTAAGTGTCCATCAGTAGATGAATGGATAAAGAAGATGAGGTATATATACACAATGGAATATTACTCCACAATAAAAAAGAATGAAATCATTTCATTTGCAAAAACATGGATGGATCTAGAGGGTATTATGCTAAGTGAAATGAGCCAGCAAGAAAAATACAAATATAGTATGATTTCAATTGTATGTGCAGTCTAAAAAACAAAACAAATGAACAAACCAAACAAAAGAGGAACAGACTCAGATACAGAGAGCAAATTGGTGATTGCCAGAGGGGAGTGGCGTGCAGTGGGTGAATAAGAAGTGCAAACTTCTATTCATAAAATAAGTAAGTCAGGGAGATGTAATGTACACCACAGGGAATGTAGTCAACAATATCATAATAACTTGGAATGATGACAGAAAAATTTCATAAATTTTGAATTTCGCAACTAGTCTTATCAGTGTGATTATTTTGCAACGTCAATAAGTGTCAAATCACTATGTCATACACCCAAAACTAATACAATATTATATGGCAACTATACTTCAATTAAAAAAAAGAAAATATTCATTAAAATCCTGTCGACCTGATTTTATGAGCAATGTATAACAGAGCTGTAATTCTGAGATTAAACAATATTTAATGTAATGAAATGTCTTGTCAACTTTAATTTACTAACACAAATGTGACTAGATGTATTGGTCACTGATGGGAAATTGACTTTAATTTTAGTACTGTCATCATTCAAAGATAAATTGCATCCTTTGTATATTAATATACTAGTGCCTCCTTAAGAATAATGCCCTGGATTAAAAAAAGAAGTAAAAGAAAAGCAGATGGACATATTAACTAGGAAGACATTCAGTGCATTCTTCCACCCAAGTTCTTTCCCCAACGTTATTGATTTTGGCCCAGAGATAAACCCAGCCACCGTGAGTGATAAACTGTCACCAAGTCCCATTGACTTTTTTCTCTTTTTGCTGTAGTTTTGTCAGGTCAATGAATTATCCTTGGCTTATACTCTGTTCTCTAAGGCATAAATCAAGATTTTTAAAAAACATTAGCTCTTCACAAGTTTGGAGGGATAAAGTCAAATTTAGCCTGAAAAGAACATCTATGCTTTTGTTTATTTGAAATGCCTTAGTCTGATTCATAGACTGTCAATATAATTGCCACTTATTAATGATAAGAAGCGGTTTATTTTCATAAACTTTGAATTTGTTAATGGACAGAAAGAAAAAGGTTTGCTTTTGTCATCTTTATGCACTTTACTTCAATGGTCATAACATATGAATCTCAATGATTTCTGTACTTGCAATTAGTGATGATCAAACTATATAGTCACGATGGTATTAATAATCGCAAATTTTTATTAAAAGTTTAGCTTTTGCCAGATGCTATATTAAGTACTGTATGTGTGTCTATTTATCTATCCTCAACCTATCTATCATTTATCATCTATCTGTCATCTATTCATCTACCTATTTATCTAAAGTCATTACATGCAGCCAGGATTAGATACTATCATTATCTCTATTTCATAAAAATGAAACCTGAAGCATAATGAGGCTATGTAACTTGCTCATGTTAACAGATCTAGTGAGCAGTGAGATGAAAATCTGAATCCAGGTCGTCTGGTTTAGTGCCCATAGGCTTTTAACTACAACATTATATATATTACCTTTTTAATGTAACAGCAGAGCTATATTTAACGGTTATTAAATAGTCTATTGAAAATTTTAAAAGTACTCATAGGTTAAGCTTTCTCAGATTAGTATCCTATTAAAAGACACACAAGGGGCCGGCCCAGTGGCGCAGAGGTTAAGTGCGCATGGTCCCCTTTGGTGGCCCAGAGTTCGCCTGTTCAGATCCCAGGTGCACACGTGGCACCGCTTGGCTCGCCATGCTGTGGCAGGCGTCCCACATATAAAGTAGAGGAAGATGGGCACAGATGTTAGCTCAGGGCCAGTCTTCCTCAGCGAAAAGAGGAGGATTGACAGCAGTTACCTCAGGGCTAGTCTTCCTCAAAAAATTTTTTAAAAAATAAAAATAAAAGACACAAAAATAACGAAATGTACTAAAAATAAAATAAGAAGCAATTTAACCCAAACCAAACAATGTATTATTTTGAAGCATTTGAGTTGATAGTTCCAAGAAACAGGTACTCCAGTGGCTTGAGAGTCCTTACAAACCTAGTATAAGATTTAACTTCACAGAAGGCTACTGTTTGGACCCTCTCTCTCACCCAGCAATTGCCTCGCCCCGCTATTCTAGCACATTCTCATTTTTTCGTTGGCATCGTAACATTGCATTTTCTGGCTATACACCATATATTCGGCATTGTGTAATTTTTAACAACTAAATGGAACTCACTGAGAGAGAGAACACTATATAGCCAATATTTTTAAACTATAAATTACATTACATATAATATTTTGACTTTCTTGCAAACATATTTCCCTTTATCATTCCTATTAACGGGATCCAAACTTTCCCAAGCACTACCTATACTATATAAAAAGTTTACTAAATGTCAATTTTCTGATTATCTTTCAGTGTCATTTTCAACTATTGTAACACATTTAAGTTCTAATCAAAAGCAAAAATATTAAGTACAATTATAACATAAAGCCTTATTGTGAGTCTATATAACATTTTAGTCTTATTCAAGATTTTGCAGATAGATCCTGAATTTCTATTTATTCCTTCTTGAATCTTATATTTGAGGGACAACAAGCAAAGAAAAGCTAACAGAGGTATAATAGGAGTGTGCAGAAAAAGAAAATCAAAGGACAATAGAACAGAGAAAAAAATCTTTAAAAAAGTGTAACAACTTGAAACAACGTATTAAAATGCCGTGAAGTAACTCCTGGATTCATGAGCAACCTGATAAATGATCTTTCCAAAATATGTCATATCATGCCATTTCCTTGCCAAAAACACTTGTATTTCTTTCCTGCACTTCAAATTAAACTTCAGTTTTTTATTTTAGAGTTCAGGGCCAGCTATTATCTAGTTTCCATCTCTCCCGACTTCAGCTCTTACTTCTCCGTGTTGTTTTTCTCACTGTAGCCACAATGGCCGATTTTCTTGTCAAGAATGCATCAAGCTTGCTCCTGCCTTTGGGTCCTTATCCATGCTAATATTTTCTGAAAAGAAAAAGCTCAATTTTCCATGAGTCTCTTGCGTGACTGATAGTTGTTTCCTTTCAGATTTCCTATTAAAGGTCAGCTGAGGAGACAGGCTTCCTCTGAACACTGAATCTAAATAGCCCCGTCTGCCACTAACACAGTCCCCTGCTCATTGCCTCTATTGAACTTGTCGCTTCCTGAAGTTATCTTCCATTTATTTGTTTCCTCTTTTACTGGCCACATTCTCACTTCTAGAATGCAAGTTCTCTGAGAGTAAGGATCTTGCATATCATATCCACTATTATATGATATGAACACTGACACAAACCTAAATGCTCAATAAATATTCGTAAAATTAAGAAAAACATAGTCATTTAAAAATAGAGCATGTTTTACTGTGTCATCATTTAAGCAAAACATCCTCCTTTACCTACGCCTCCACCTTCCTGTGATGTGATTCTATGAACATGATGGCTTGTGAAGACTGGCATTTGGAACAACAAATCTTAAACAAGAATATCAAGGTCTGTGAAAACAGGTGAGTCAATGTGATAACCAATATGAATTATAAAAAGTTTGCTCTTTGCTCAAACTAATTAGTTCTTTAAATGTTTAAATTCCTTGTGGTTATGGTACAGAGGTCTTTGTTTCCTTGCTGGCTATTAGCTAGGAGCCATTCTTAGACCCCATATACCATTCTCATATGGTCCCACATGGTTCCTTTTATCTTGAAAGGTAGTTACAGAGAATCTCCCTCATCCTTGCTCATGTCAAATCCTTCTCACCCTTCTAATCTCTTTAAAGGTTCCCCTGACTAGGCCAGGCTCACCAATGATTATCTCTCTCTCTCTCTCAGAATCAAAGGAGTCATTCAACATAATCTAATCACAGGGGTTAGCACCCATTATGTCCATACTTCTGGCCCACATTCAAGAGGAGCAGGGAGATTATATAATGCTTATCAGCAGCAGGCACAAATATTAGATGTCAACTTAGAATTCTGCCTACCATAAGATGTATTTTCTTCATATTTAATCAACATATAAATTTTATAAACAATGGTTCATAGATTTAGTTATCTAAAAACATTAATAAAATAGATACATAGATATTGATAGACAACTGGCAATGTTAAAGCAGTAAAGGAGAAATCTTTTTTTTATTTTTGGTGAAGAAGATTCGCCCTAAGCTAACATCCATTGCCAATCTTCCTCTCTCTCTCTCTCTCTTTCATTTCTTTTTTGCTTGAGGAAGATTAGCCCTGAGCTAATATCTGTGCCAATCTTCCTCTATTTTGTATGTGGGATGCTTTCCCAGCATGGCTAATGAGTGGTGTAGGTCCATGCCCAGGATCTGAACCTGTGAATCTGGGCTACCAGTGTTGAGTGTGCAGAACTTTAACCACTCAGCCAGAGGGCTGGCCCTAAGAAATCCTTTTTTATGTATATATAATTCATACATAGATTGTCAAAGTCTTAGGTAAAGGACAAGCTGATCATAAATTGCACCACTCTCAGTTATTTGTAATTCTGAAATAGACGTAATTTGCAGTTAAGAGTATTTGTATGTGCATTTCATTTTCTCATTGGATGAGTACTTGTAGATATTTAATTAACATCCAAGAGAGAACCAGTTTGCTTAAAAATTAACTGAAAATTAGATGAGATTTAATTTTATAATTAGATTATAATTTATACATTAAATCTAGAATGGTGAGATGTTACCTGCTTATTAAGCATGGAAGTAGGACAGATGGTTTTGAGTCAATTAGCCATGTGAAGAGTGCGTAATATATTTTTGTTTTATAAGGATTTATCTGTCTGTTAAATTGGGACGGAATCTGCTAAACCTGCAACCACTGCAATTACCTTTGATGGCTTAGAAACAGCGTTCAGAGAAGGAAGGCCTCGCATTTGCCCCGACTTCATCATTTACAAGTTATATGGCACTGGGCAAGTTTTTCTGCAAGATTTCCTTACAATTTTCTGTTTTCAAAATGTCTTGGAGTGCTATCGCTCCTTCCCATGGTTTCCTTTGCCTTTGAAAAATATAAAAACTATATTACGTGCTCTTCACGTGGCTAACCAGCTCAAAACCATTTATCTTACTTCCATGCTTTGAAGAGAAAGGGCATCATGTGAGAAGGGGCACATCCTTCTCAGCCCTCCCACATCCTTCGCCTCTACTCTCTGCCGTGAGAACACCATGACTAAGCTCTTCACCCCGGTTTTTCTCGTTCACAGCGCAAAGCCCAGCTCAGCAGCCCTCCTCATCTGCCACACTCTAACGCCCATTTGCCGCCGGTACTGTCCATTCTAACCTGATCTCTCATCCCCTTCCCAGCTTCTGAAACCCAAGGATTGTTAGAGGCAAAATCCTCTTTCCTCAAACTCTTGCTACATGTTCCTTTCTCTTTTTGCTCCAACGTAAAATTGACTTTCCCTAAAGACACTACTTCCCCTGTAGGCCTCTCAAGTGGTGGGTTTTCCCCCCAAAGCTTTGGTAACACCAGGCCTTCGGGAGTTGGAGGTATTCTCCTTTCTCACGGTGACTTGCAGTCTTTACTCCACCTCCTCCGCTACAACTCCCTAGATGGGAATCACATTTCAGATTCTCCTTCAATCTTCCCGGTTGTACTTCATTACTGACCTCTAAATCAGTCTTCCCTTACACATTTTATTTCCTGCAATATTGTCTCTCTTTCCAGCGCAACTCCTTTTGTAATTCTTGATATTTTTATTTTACTGTTTAATAACATTCAATAGAACTTCCAAGAAAATTTTGTGCAATAATGGAAATAGAGAATATCTCTCTAGAAACTCTTTGTTGTTGAGTTTTGGTAAACATATATTTTTTTAACACCGTCTCTGCTCTTTTGAAGAAAAATTCAGTCAATTCATATAATAAACAATATATTTTATTTTATTCCTCTCTGTTGAAACCCATCCTTTTACATAGCTGTTTGTGATGCTAAAGCTGGGATTCCCAAAACTGTCTTGCCCTTTTGTCCGCTCTCCTTCTGTCAGGCTCAGCCGAAGGAGGGCGCTAGAGCGAGGCCGCAAGGCTGGAGGAGGGTGAAGGGACTGCTCTTCTGTTTCCTGCTCCCTTCCTGTTTTCTTATGGTTTCTGCGAGTGTCACCCCAGCAGCCCTTTCTCATCCAGCGCTAGTAATTCCCTCTGCAGAAGGCGCTGAAGCCAGTCTGCCGTTTTTCCAATAATTGCAAAACCAGCCTCACGGGCCCCCATCATGGTCACCAGCAGCGGACCAGTGTGTGCCTCTCCGTCACCAGAGTTTTGGGTCCCTGCACAGTGGGACCCTTCTCTAAGTTTCTAAATTTTAATAATTCCAGACACTTCTCTTTCTTCCCCTCTGACGTAAGGATGACGGTGCTTCCTGTAGCTGTAGCCGTTATGACCTTAGAATTCTTTTCACCTTTTCAATCTCCTAGTTAAAAATTTTATGCATGGTTAACCATTCTTGTATTGAATTCTCTGTTTTTAAAAAGCCTCAGCTAAGGCATTAATCCTGCTTAGACCTGGGTCAGGTCCTTAAGTCAGCTCACTGAGGGTTTTCTTCAAGGTAAGAAAAATTTCTTCCATTATTTGTTCAATTTCTTTCTCTTCTAGCTCTTCTTTTTCTACCAAAGGGACGCCTATAATTCAAGTATTAACAGTTCTGAATATATCCTTCAAGTCTTTCTTTTTCTTTTTCCTATTCTTTTTTTCATGATTTCTATCTTTTTGCATTGTTCTGTTTTGAAATAGATCTTACACATGATATTTCAGTCCATTGATTTACATCTCCAAAGAGGATATAAAATATTGGGCAAGCAAGTTATCGTTTCTGCCGTACTTGATCTCCTTTGATTTTTCTTGGTAGTGGTACTATTGAAATTGTCATAAAATTGTCAAAGTGTTGTGCAAAATACCTCTAAGAATTCATACTAAGAAAAAAGTTGCATGCGAAAAGATGTAGGTAGAAGATTATCATTAAAGGCTTATTTATGAATAGCTAAATTCAGGGCACAGGAAAATACCCAACTTTGGTAGAACAGTTAAATTATGAAGCAACAAATGATAGAATGGTATTATAAAGTGTTCAAAGAATGAGGTAAGGAACCAGTTACTAGTAGAATGACATTGGACAGGTTACTTCTTTATGATTCAGTTGTGTAAAATTGGCAAAATAATAATAATAATCCTTCTTCCATAGGATAGTTGTGAAGATTTGTTGACCTAATGCAAGTAAAACATTTCGAAAAGTGCCTGGTACATGGTAAATCCTAACTAGGTTAATGTTAGCTGTTATCATTATGATTATTATTCAGTCATTAAATTGTATTTATCATATTATGCAAATGTTATGTGTTCATGATATATTGTTAAGACATATCAAGCAAGTTAGAAACAGTAAGCACAATTTCATTTAGTTTTGTTGAATGCATATATTAATATGGAATACAAAATCTAGATAACTAATAGACTATATATTAAATATATGTGGCAGCCTATGTACTAAATTGCTCACTCCATTCTTTGGAGTTAGAATAGTTGTAAGTAATTCTTTTCTTTCTTTCTTTATTTTAAATTTTTCTTTATGTAATAACCATACTCTACCCAATTATTTAGAAAAATTATTTTTAAAAAGCTTTGAAGTCTTAATATTTTATAATTTTCCTCCTTATTTATATTCTAAGAAAGTATAATAATTTGAAATCATTCTTTACATCTTTTTTGGTCTTATTATTACACTTTTATGGAAGATTTGTTAGTCTTTGGAAAAATAAACGTTATTCAATTAGATGGTAATATTACCTTTATAGGTAGAAATTTATAAATATGAATGTTTCAGAAAATTGAAGAGACTCTACAAATTGTGTCTAAATTTTGATCAAGTTGAGAAATGAGACAAAAGTATGGCAGATAGAGGGTAAAATAATTTTTCAATATGTTTCATATATAAATAATATATAAAAATATATAATATTGCTTCAAAATAAAGATGTTTCAAAATATTCTAAAGATGAAAACAAACCAGTTCCTCAGAAGAAGCAAAATTATTCCTTAGATTAGGAGCTAGGAAAACTTTATCCCTTCAAAATTTAAAAAAGAAATCATTACTAAGTTTTAAAAAGGTAAAAATATATAAATAATATGCTTACTAGCCTTTCTCTTTATTGATAAAGACAAAAAGAAAGAAAATGTTCCAAAAGTCTTTTCGCTAAAAATCTATTTAACAAAATTGATAGCACAGCCACACAGGAAGGACTTATTTCAAATAAATTTAAAGCACACTAAATTGCCAGTGAATTCTTACCTGATGATATATGCCAAAAAGACAAAAATAAATTAACAAAATCTCTAAAACTGCTTTCAATAAGCATGGTCTTGGTAATAATATTGGAATACTAATTTGAAACTGCAATATATATAGTATAAGATAAAGCAAAGAACAACCATCTTATCATGATGTTCAAAATTGAAAAATAGGTCTAGACATATCTGAGTATGTGTGTACATGCAAATATGTAATGAAATAATATACATAATTTGGTAATTATTAAAGTTGAATTTAAAGTGTAGTTATGAACATAAATTAAATCTTAACTTAAAAAAAAGAGTGTGTTTCACTATTGTCAAAAGTAGAAAAAAAGGGCAACCCAATAGTAAAGAGCACCTATAGCACAAAAATTAAGATTTTGTTCTCTACACGCCATTTCCCATTTCTAGTAACCAATGTAACTTAGAGAAATAGCTGCTTGTAGGTATAGGAGAGAAATGATGATGATTTTACATAAGGAGCCTGTAACAAATCGTCTTATCAGACAGCTAAGAAACTAACAAAAAAATGCTAATATTTTGTCAAGAGGACTCAGGAGCCAACAAGAGGAGGCTCTCTCATTTGCCAAAGATTTAAAAACTTGAACATCAATTAAGAATAATAAGCACAATGGGTTTATCAGATAAAATATATTTAAATTAATGAGATCATAAATATAATACAAAAAAGAAAATTACTGATTGATGATATTCAAAGAATAAAAGGAATGAACATGTTATTTTTGTAACTAAACTTTTAAAAAGAAAGAATCAGACACTTATTCTGATTTTTAGTATAAAACTTCCTTCAAAGTAATCACAGAATAGAGAAGGAGAATTTCTCTTTGAGAAAGTATTCTCTGTAGAAATGCAGAAAGAATGTAGAGTTAGAATATTGACATTTTAACTTTAATCTGTTGGAAATAAAAGAAAACTTCAATCTGATAAAGGGTTAAACCTAAGACCTATTGCTAACATCATACATACTGATGAAATGTTCTCGTTTCCTAAAATCAGGAGCAAGGAAGGATGTTTGATTTTAACACCTCTATTCAGCTTTGTAATTTGGGTTCTAGCAAATGCAGTGAAACAGAACAAAAAGAAATAAAAGGCGTATATATTGGAAAGAGGTAGAGAGGTTCTTTTCTGCTGATGACATGATTATCAACTTTAAAATCCAAAGGAATCTACAGAGAAGTTACCTGAAATAAGTGAATTTAGCAAGGTTTTAGAATACAAGATCAAAATTCAATTTAAAAAAATTTTTATATGCTACCAACAAGCGACAGGAAAATTAAATTTAGAAATACCATTTATAGTAGTGGCAACCAACATTTAATACCAAACAATAAATTTGACAATTCATAAATTAAACAAATTTTGCCAAATAAATTCATAAATGCAATAAAAATTGTATAAGAAGTTTTCACTGAGCTCTATAGCATATTGCTGAGAGAAGATTTAATTTATTACGTTCATTAGTGAAGACCTAAATAAAAGAAGAAATATAATATATTAATTGGAATATTCAATATTGTTAGAATGTCAATTCTATGCATATTGTGTCACCACCATGCCAATGTTTTTTGTAGAAATGGACAAATAAATTTGAAAATTTGTATAGAAATTAAGAAGACCTAGAACGTACAAGGGTATTGAGAGAGAGAGAATAAATTAGAGAGAGAAAGAGAATAAAGTTGGAGGACTTGCACCACGTGGTTTCAAAACGCAATAGAACAATACATTAATTTAGGTAGTATGGAAGTGGTGGAAGGAATGAAACATAGTGGAGAGCAAAGAAATAGACTCACGTGTACATAGACAATCAAGTATTTATTGACAGGGATGCCAATACGATGCAATGAAAAGTGAAAACTCTTTTTCCTAAACTGTGCTGAACAAGTGGATATCTTTATGGTTAAAAACAAACCTAATCTTATACATACAAAATTTAATCTGAGATAGACATTAGATCTAATTGTAAGTGCTCAGACTGTGAAGCTGCTAGAAGAACCATAAGAGAATGTCTTCATTCCTTTCATGTGGGCAAAGATTTCTTACATAGGATATACAGGACATCTTCCACAAAATTAAAATGACAGTTCATTAAAATAAAAATTACTGTTCCTAAAAAGATCAAATAAAGACTGGCAGAGAATGTTTGCAATTCATAAATCTGACAAAGACTTATATCTAGAATATGTAAAGAACTCTTAAAACTCAATAATGAGAAGGCAAACAACTCAATTCTTAAAAATGGTGAAAAGTCAACACTTGGACATGAATTGCCAATAAGCACATTGAAAGACTTCATCCATCATCAGATAAATTCAACGTAAAATCAAAGTATGATACCACCACACACCCACAAGATGGCTAAACTTCAAAATTAAATGAAACAAAAGAAGATTAACAAAGTCCAGTGCTGGGATACGGAGTAACCTGAACTCTTATATATTCCTTCTGGGAATGCATAATGGTTGCACACGGGAAAAATCCATGAGAGTTTCTCAGAAATTTAAATATACATCTTGCCATATGATCCAGACATTCCACTCCAGGGTATGTCGCCAAGAAATGTGAAAGTGTGTATTCCCCAAAATCATTCTACAAGAATGTTCATGGCGGATTTTCTATGGTAGACAACATTTGAAAACAGCTTGCAAATGCTTCCATTGGAGGATCAATAAGTAAATTGTCGTGTTAATTACACAAGGCCTTAAACTCAGATGCTCTAATGCTACGGTGGCCTATGTAAAAAGAACAAAATCTAAATCTGCAAATGCTTGAAGGTGAGGAAATCCAAACTCTAAGGACAGCCCAGCACAAACAGTCAATGAAGCTTTAAGCTACAGCCAATCAAATAATTTCCTTTCTTTGCTTCCATACTTTCTCTATATAAGTCTTTCCCCTGGCTCCTGTCTAGGAAGCACTCCTAACCACTGCTCGTTTGGTGCTCCCCAATTGTAATCAATTTTTGCTAGAATAAATTTAAAATATAATATGCATCAGTTTATCTTTTTTTGTTTTTTTTCGGTGAGGAAGATTCACTATGAGCTAACATCGGTCACCATTTTCCCTCTATTTTAGGTTCGGGTTGCTGTCACAGCACAGCTGATGAGTGGTGTAGGTCTGTGCCCAGGATCTGAACCTGTGAACCTGAGCTGCTGAAGTGGAGCACACTGAACTTAACTACCAGGCCACAGGGCCAGCCCCTCTTTTAACAGTAACTTATCCATACTATGGATGTATCTAGCAATAAAAGGAAACAACTAATGATATATGTAACAACATAGATGAATCTTCAAAACGTTATGCTGAACGAATAAAATATGACTTAGAAGAGAACATGCTTAATTCTGTTTATATGAAATTCAAGAACAGATAAAACTTCTTTTCAATGATAAAAATTTTAACGCTGCCTTTTTCCAGAGGATGAGGTGGGAGCCAGTAATTTACATATTGCTCATGATTTCAGTTCCATGGGTGTAAACATTTGTCAAAACACATTGCACTGTTAAGATCTTTGCACTTCACCATATGTAAATTAAACCCCAATAAGAAGATTGAACTCAATAACAATAGGTTCTTCCTCACCTAGAAAACATAAAAACAAGAAGAAATGCAAACCTCTAAAAAATAATGGATCCAGCAATGATCCTCAGTGACAACTAATATTACAAAAAGAAATCAGTTGTATATTAAGAACATCTTGTTGAAAAGAACCAGCACCATCAATGAAGTCATTTTGTCAAAATATGGAACTTCTATGATCTAATTACTTGATCTAGCTAACAGAGTGTAAGAAATACATTATTTAGGAAATCATGTTAAAATATAAGAATACAGGAAAGCGCTATCCAAAATACAGGGGACTCTGGAGGACAAGCAATCTCTTTCTTCCACAAATAAATTTCAAAGAGATAAAGGAAGGTTGTGGAATCTGTATATTAAAAAAATATTTAGGAGACCTTTAAAGCAAGTGCAATAGATAAACATTTTTGGATCCTGGAAAGCTTTTGGGTCCTTTATAACATGCATGTATTGTATAGCTAGCTAGCTAGCTAGAATTATATGTCTGCTTATAGGTATATATGAAAATTAATATTGAATTGTATTTTAATATATACTCTGTATTGAAACATGATACAATAAGATAATAGAAATTTGATAATTAGATATTTCATTATATTAAGAAATATTTGTCATTTTTTGGTATTATAATGGAATTGTGGCTACGTTGGAAAAATATATGCTTAATTTTAAATACACATACATGTATATTTATGGATACAGTTATAATGGTGCCTGAGGCCTTTTTAAAAATAATTCATCATGGGGAAAAGGGAAAAGGAAGTTATAAATGGAAGGAGATTTGCCATGAGTTAGATCGTGAGAAACTGGATGATAGATGTTTGGCGATTCCTAACACAAGTCCCTCTACTTTTGAATTTTAAGTTTCCATAATAGGTTGCTAAAAAAACCATCATAATAGAACAAACTATGACAATTGCACAGTAATTACATCCAAGTGTTTCATAAGGTTCTTTTGAAACTTTCTTCAGATGGCAACAGTCCAAAGTACAAATTAGTAAAAGTAGTTTTACGGTTGCAAAATATTCTGCTCTAAATACAAATGTCTCCAATCGTCAGTATGAATAAAAATCTGGTTTTGCACTTATAGAATAATAGATACCCCTTTTCAAAGGATATTTATTTCTATATGTGGAAGATTTTCTATAACCTCTCTATTGGCATACAATATCAATAATCAAAGGCCTATTGTTGATTACAGGGATGTCAGTCAGACTTAACTTTTTCCTTCTGTGGATTATAATTGCCTTAGTGCAGAATAGTAATGTGATTGCCTAGATATTTTCATAGAGACTTCTATTCACTTTTCTTCCAAGTTAGTGACAGAGTATCCCTGCTGATTGTCTGTATCTTTCTTACCTGAACCTTTTAAAATTTCTGGTAGGTAAACGAGGCCTGCAAAGACACAACGTCGCCCTTCTCTCAGATAGGCAGAGAAGGTCAGACAGCTGGAGACCGCTGTTGACAATCTTTCCTGATGAGATTATTTCTACCAACACATGCACCACTGGTCCCTTCCACATAAACACACACACACACATACACCCTATATTCTGCTGTCCTACTCTAATCATACTACTGTCAGAGGTTGTGGGGTTGTGGCAGAGATTGAAAGTGAAAATAATTAAGCAATACTTTGCATTCTAGGAGTATCGTCATCATTGACACCATATATCTTAGTTAAAATATATATTTTTTAAACAAGTTTAAGGCATCTTGATATTTGTCTCCGGAGATGCTTTTGGAAAGCAAAGGTTGATAAAATCTCCTGAAATTTAGATGGGAAATATCTTTTTCTTAATTTAAATATATCCAAGATCCGCATGAAGCTCAGGTTCTGGTATGACTAACACCAGGCACTAGTTTTCTCTGTCTGAACTTCCAGTAGGTACTCGCTGGAATTTAAATTCAAAACTATATGCCCTAACCAATACCTGGAATAGAGCTGCTCCATATTCCTAGAATGATGTGCTTTAATAGTCTAATATTTGAATTGGAATGATAAACATCCCTTAAGAATATTCAGAAACCTAATACATATATCCATATGCATCTTTATATATATATATATATATCCATATATATTTATATATATCCATCCCATTTATGTATATCCCACGTACATCCATATATGTATGTCCAGCATATATGTATATTATATATACACACACACATTTTTATATATATATATATTTATATCCATCCCTTTTCTAGAGAGACATAGCCCAAGAATTTATTCATTGGTGAGGAAACCATTTTCCTCAAAAACAAGTTAACACTTCAATAGAGAAAAAAATTGAAGAATCAAATTCCTAGAGATTTTTTATGAAAAAAATAAAACTAGAAGTTTTAGATACATTTAGGTAAGAACTCTTTTGAAGTACATACTACCAAAAACCTATCTTAGCCAATAAAATCCTTCGCGGTGCATTCCACGTCTTCTGCTTGTGAGCACTGGTGACTTCCAGCTGAGAGAAACGTATTAGTAAGTGTGTGCCTCAGTAACACTTTAATTAGAGGGTGGCCAGTGTTTCTTGCTGTCAGCTCTATTTAATATTATAATGTCATCTTTCAAAAATGATAACCTGGCTTTTCAAATATTGAGTGTTCAGTCAAGTTAAAAGTTAAAAATAATCAGGAATTAAATAATACTCCTTGGTGAAATATACCTTGATGAAAACTATTATCTGATTCTTCAGTTCCCATTTTCCTGACTCTCTCAGGCACAGGATATTTTAAATGCAAATACATATCTAAATTTGTACATTAAAACTAATCCAAAACTAATTTCTGTATTCAAATTTAAGGTCAAGGAGCACAGAGTAAAAGTCACAATATTACATAAATATTAAAGTTAATCATTTGTTTTCCTGGGTAGACGTACCCCACCCCACCACAACAGGTTTCTTCTGATCCACTGCAGTGAATAGGGCTATATTGCTTAGATCTAATGATCTGTCGTTAGAGTAATAAGCAGAATTCTCTCATTAATATGTCTCCTTTGAATTTGTTTTGCACCTCCCTTTCACAGAACCTCTGATACTCAATGAGTTGGCAAATCCCTGAGACACAGAATCTTAGAGTTGAACTGTAACCTGGATGATAAGTGGTTCAGACTCTCCTATACGTAAGAATTCCTTTTACAGATCCTCTGCCTAACTTAAATTTCACATCTCTTCATTTTCATTACCAATACCATCACTTTAGTTTAAACCTGCATGTGCTCATCAACTGTTTAAGCAGCAGTGATATCCTTACATCCTTATCGCCATTTCTGTGCTTGTGTTGCGTTAGTTGCAACATCCGGGTTAACTTCTTTCCTCTTTTCTGCCTGGATACACCTGCCAAGAGCCAGTAGAAGTACAGACTTACGTGTGAAGTCTTTCTTTATTATCCTTATCCACGACATTCTTTCTCCTCTGAATTCATTGGCAGCGTGAACCCTGATATCAAATAGTTTAAAATCCCCTGGTGATTCAAAGAAAGCAAATTTCAAAAAATGACCAATGACATGAGCCAGAGCCAAAGGAGTGACACAAACCATATGCGCACGGCTGAGGCAAGAGACATCATCAAGAACTGGTGTAAGATTTATGTTTACTGAAAAATGGCAACACGGTTGCAAAGAGGAATGCTCCAGATTTTAGGGATAAGATCAGGACATAATAACTTTAGAAATAGATACAAGTGTGAAAAAAATCTGCTATTACTTATCTGTAGAAAATTTACAAGAAAATGTACATAAGCACATAGTAGATTAAATAAAAGTTATGAAACTAAATTATTTTCCCCAAATCACCAGGATCTCCAAGGTCTATCCCCAAATAACTTCAAAGAAATACCACTCTATGATTTAAGGTAAATTAGATGCAACTTAAATCAATGTTACTTGCAATAGGAGACTTTTTTTAAATGGCAGATAAATGGCAGAGATTTTCGTTGCATTAAAAAAATATTGCAAACAGAGCTATATAGTGAAAACTTATGTGGATTCTCCTGGCATCATTCAAAAGAGAAATAATCTGATTCTGTATGATTTGTCCCAGGTATTCAGACAGGAAATTCTCCAGAGGGCAGAAGGGAAATTCATTTCATTACTACAGCATGATAGAAATATTTCTTAAAGAACATCAAATTCCCTTTGTTCCAATTCAGTGCTCTCCAGGTAACTATCTGATCTATCATTTGTTTCCCTGAGTAGATATACTCAACCCCACTAGGACAGGGTTTCTTATGATCAACTCCAGTTAATCGGGCAATATTCCCCCTCACACATTAATAAGCAGGCATTGTTCTCCATTAATCGGTCTCCTGTAAGATTGGTTCAATTGATTCATACCTGATTTTGACGACACCTTTAAGTAAGTTAATAAAACAAAAATCTTAAGAGAATACCTAGAATAACTACATCCCCACAGCATTCTGAAAAATTATGAATTAACTAAGCGCTTTTTATCTCAAATGAACTATTTGAAGTAATCCATAACCAAAACATACCATTGGATAATCAGAATTAATTTAGAAGGGAAATTGTTTATTAATGATTTTAGTATTAATTTTGATAATTGATTTAAAACTGAAAATTAATTATTAAGGAATATAGACTAAAGTTTTTTAAGTATGTTACAAGTTTAAAAAAATGTATTAATTATAATGGTGTGTTGACCATGATTCTCTATAATCAGTTATATAATCGTATGTGTCAATGTTAAAGATGAACTGAGTTGAAAATACAGTAGGGATTTTTGAAAGTCTGTTTTTCTATACTTATACCTAAAAGGAACTAATTAACTGTAATTCATAAATGGTTTCTGTGAAATGAAAAAAGTAAAAAACAATTTTTAATAGACCTTGGTCTTCTGAACAAGGAACAAACCTAACTACTGTTACTTGTTAAGCTTTCAAAATAAATATCACCTAAATTAAAAACCCTGAATCTTCCTTTCCATAAAAGACTTGGTCTGATGTAATTACCCAATTGTCATATCGTCTTAGTAACCTCAAATATACTCATAAACACTGAAACTCATATTTGAGTAATGGAAATGACTTGGCAGTCAGTTAGGATGATGACTGTTGGTTTCCCCATTCCTTCAAATTTTAGTTTCATATTTAGAGAGAGAGTCAAGAATGAAGGAGAGGAGTTATACAGATGGTAAATTAATATTGCTTGTAATTTTCCTCATTTCTCTCCTTTATTGTTCATCACTTGGTTTATTTGCATGAAAACAGGGCTGCTGATTCTTAAGAATTCATTTGCATGAACTGTCTCAGCACACAAAATCACAAGCTCCTCATCAACAAATACAACTGTGTGATCAGACAACAATAGAAAGTAAAGGTGAATGGGACCCCAGAGATAATATAAGCCACTCTTTACACAGATGAAGACAGTAACCTCTGGAAAATAAAAGATTTCACCAAGGTAGCTGTAGTTTTAACAAAGGCAGAATTCAGCTCAAGTCTTCCTGAATTGCAAATAATTATTTGCGTTGCATTACGAAACAGTCTCACTAAGGCGTTTGAGTCACTTTTAGATCTCAGGATACAGAATCTCTTTTGGTCATGATGCTTATTGATGATGTTTTGGATGTTATTCATTTTCTTCTGTCATTATTATGACAAATGGCACAAAAGATAATAGCTTTAGGTGAGACATGGCTGGTCTATGCTGGTCTCTTCCTATTTTAATGATCCCACTTAATGCAAAATGGGGAAAACTGTGAAGAAATTTATGAGCAGCCCTGTTTCTAGGTATAGAGTTTTGGAAAGTTTCTTAAGCAATATGAATAATATAATAAATGCCTACTTACTTTTAAATATTATAAATGGCCTTTTATTTTGTACTAATAGATTTTCTTTTAGAGAAGGCTTAGGTTTCAAAAAAATTAGTAAAAAGTACAGAGACTTCCCATAAATCCCCTCTCCCCACTCCCAACCTTCCACCTCACCTTCCCAAACAATTTCCCTATTATTAATGTCTTTCATTCCTGTGTATGTTTGTTACAATTGATGAACTAATATTGATACGTTATTGCTATCTAAAGACTATAGTTTACATTAGGGTCCATTCTTTGTATTGCACAGTTCCAAAGATTTTGGCCCATGCGTAATGTCATGTAGCCACTATAACATCATCATATTACTATTTTATAGTTCCACTGCTCTAAACATCCCCTGTGCTCCACCTATTCCTGCCTCCTCCAACCCTTCCTCCACTCTGGAGCTCTAGAAACCATTGTTTTTTTCCTGTCTGTATAGTTTTGCCTTTTCCATAATGTTATCTTGTTGGAATCATATAGTATGTACCCATTTCACATTGGCTTGTTTCACTTAGTAATACGCATTTAAGGTTCCTCCCTATTTTTCCCTGGCTTGATAGCCCATTTCCTTTCTTTCTTTCTTTTTTTTTTTTTGTTGATTTCTAGTTTATTTTAATTTTCTTCATGTCAACTAGATTTTTGCTCTCAAAGAATTTTTTACAAGATTTACATATTTATTATTAATTTTAAAAATTCAACCACTTTTTATTATTTCACTGAGGTCACACTGGTTTATAACACTGTGTAAATTTCAAGTGCGCATTATTATATTTTGGCTTCTGTGTAGACTGCATTGTGTTCACCACTCAGCCACAAAAAAAAACAAAACTGTGCCATTTGCAGAAACATGGATGGACCTTTAGGGTATTATGCTAAGCAAAATAAGTCAGACAGAGAAAGACAAATACTCATATGATTTCATTCTATGTGGAAGATAAATGAACAGAAAAACACATAGATAAGGAGATTGGTAGTTACCAAAGGGAAAGGGGATGGGGAGAGGGCTAAAGGGGCACATATATATGGTGACAGATGGAAACCATTTCTTTTTAATCAATGAATAATATTCCATTGTAGGTATGTACCACGGTGTGTTTATCCATTCACCTATTGAAGGATATCTTTGTTGTCTTTCAACCAAGTTTTGGCAATTGTGAATAAAGCTTCTATAAACATTCATGTGCCCACTTTTGTGCAGACATAAGTTTTCAGCTCATTTGTGTAAATACCCAGGAGCATGACTGCTGGATCAGATTATGTTTAGCTTGGTAAGAAACTGCCAAACTCTTTTCCAAAGTGGCTGAGAAAAACTCTCAACAAACTAGTAATAGAAGGACATTACTTCAGTATAATAAAGGCTATACATGACAAGCCCACAGCTAACATCATATTCAATAGTAAAAAACTAAAAGCTTTACCTCTAAATTGGGAACAAGGCAAGGATGCCCACTCTCACCACTTCTATTCAATATAGTACTGGAAGTCTAGTCAGAGCGATGAAGCAACAAAAAGAAATAAAAGGCATCCAAGTATAGAAGGAAGACGTAAAATGATATCTGCTTGCAAATGACATAGACTTATATGCAGAAATCCCTAAAGACTCTACCAAAAAAAAAAAAAAAAAAAAAAAACCTGTTAGAACAAATGAATTTAGTAAAGTTGCAGGAAACAAAGTCAATGTCAAAAATCACTTATATTTCTATACACTTAACAACAAATTATATGAAATGGACATTAAAGAAAATAATTCCACTTACTACAGCATCAAAAATAATAAAATACTCAGGAATAAACTTAACTAAAGAGGTGAAAAACTTGTACAGTGAAAATTATAAAACATTGATGAAAGAAATTAAAGAAGACACAAATGGAAAGACATTCTGTGTTATTATGGATTGAAGGAGTTAATATTGTTAAATTGTTCATACTACCCAAAGTGATCTACAGGTTCAATGCAATCCTTATCAAAATCCCAATAATATCTTTTCAGAAGTAGAAAATAATTCTGAAATTCCTATGGAACCACAAAGGACCCCAAGTAACCCAACAATCTTGAGAAAGTAAAACAAAGCTAAATGCCTTGTGTCTTCTTTTTCTTTTTCTTAAAAGTCAGTTGGTGTGGCTAAAGGTTTATCAATTTTATTGGTATTTTCAAAAAACCATTTTCTGATTTTGTCTATTGTTTTCCTTTGTCAATTCCATTGATTTCTGCCCTAGTTTTTATTATTTCTTTTCTTCTTCTTACTTTGGATATAACTCATTCTTCTTTTTCCAGTTGCCAAAGGTAGAAACTTAGACTACTGGTTTTAGGTCTTCTCTGAAATATGCATTTCAATCCTATAAATTTGCCTGTAAAGACTGCTTTCACTGAGTCTCACAAATTGTGACAAGTTTTTATTTTCACTTTCATTTATCTCTTTTAAAAAGTAGCCAACAGGATAGATAGATAAGAAAGGATACTCTCTTTTTAAAAAATCTATTTGTCTTTTATTAGTGATTTTTTCTTAATTTTAAGTTAGGTTTATCGAGTAAATCTGTTATCTTATTTGAAATCTTCACCAACCCTAAGAGCTACACCTCATGCCAGTATTTTACAGCTCTTCATATACAAATCCAACACCAATTTTAGATGCTGCTTACTCTGATAAGAATCACCTAGATTGCTACTTAAATATATATATTTCAAGGCCTATCCCCTAGAATTTCTAATTCAGTAGGTATCTACAGGATCTGAGGAATTTGTATGTCTATTTTTTTTCCTAAGCAAGATTAGCCCTGAGCTATTATCTATTGCCCATCTTCTCCATTTTTGCGGAGGAAGATTCACCCTGAGCTAACATCTGTGCCAACCTTCCTCTCTTTCATTTGTGAGTTCCTGCCACAGCATAGCCACTGACCAGTGGCGTAGGTCCATGCCCAGGGAACCAAACCCAGGCCCCCAAAGAGAAGCACGTTGAACTTAACCCCTAGGCCACTGGGGCTGGCCCAGGAATTGGTATTTTTAATATGTTCTCCAGGTAATTTCTTTTTACCCTTCACAATTGTGCCAAATACTGCACAATCTCTGCCAGAACACTGGTGTACTTAAGATATTTCTGTGGAGTGTCTAAAAGTTTGAATGATATGGTTTGGCAAATATCTCATAAAACACTTAAGGTCATGTGCTATCAAATAGTTTCATAGGGGCTTTTCATTACTTCCAGTTACCATGTCTATTCATTGTTTTACTTCTTAAAAAGTTTTTTTAACATTTTTTTTTTTACTTCCAATCAAAATACCATGGTTAGTATGATATGGGAGTATTTGACTTTATATATGAAATGTGAATGGCAAAATGATAAAAGCCTTGAGCTGAAATATTTTCCTTTCTCCAGATTTGGGATACTTCTTAAAAATTAAGAGAAATATAAGTTATAATCAATTTACTAATGTGTGTGTGTGTATTTGTAGCTATGGTTTATTCAAAAGTCAGTCCATAATGAGGAAAGGAGATGGTAAAATTTGGCAATAAAAGTAATCTTTTTTGGGCTGGCCCAGTGGCGTAATGGTTAAGCTAAGGCTCTTTGCTCCAGCGGCCCAGGGTTCATGGGTTCGGGTCCTCGGTGGGGACCTAAACACCACTCATCAAGCCATGCTGTGGTGGTGTCCTGCATAACGAAAAATAGAGGGAGATTGGCACAGATAATTAGCTCAATGACAATCTTCTTCAAGCAAAAAGAGGAAGATTGGCAACAGATGTTAGCTCAGAGCTAATCTTCCTCAAAAAAGAAAAAGTCTTTTCACCAACAATTTACAATGTTTCAGGCTTCTGGCTTCAACCCTGGTCCAGTCCAGTGGTTAAGATTTCATGCTCTCACTACTGTGGCCCTGGTTTGTTTCCCAGACAGGGAACCACACCTCCTGTCTGTCAGTTGCGATAGTCTGGCAGCTGCATGTTGCTTTGATGCTGAAAGCTATGCCACTGGTATTTCAAATACCAGGATCACCCACAGTGGGCAGGTTTCAGTAAAGCTTCCAGACTAAGACAGAGCAGGAAGAAAGACCTGACCACTCACTTCCAAAAAATCGGCCATGAAAACCCTATGAATAGCAGTGGAGCATTGTCTGATACAGCACGGGAAAGTTAGAGGATGGCACAGAAAGACCAGGCAGGATTCTGCTCTGCTGTACACACGGTCGCTGGGAGAGGGAATCGACTCCATGCCACTAACAACAACAAAGGCTTCTGGGACTACAGAAAAAGTATCTGTGTATAATTTAATACTTTATAAAGCATAACTGACCAGTGCAAGTATCTATGTGTAACAAGTTTGCATTCCCTTCAGGTGAAAATATACATGTATTCTTTGTTGCTACCCTTGCCTTGGAAACATATGTGTATTATCTCTGAAACGATCTTAAAAGAACTTCACCCTTTCAAAGTTACGCTGTCAAATTTTCCATATCCCATCATGTCCTTATTCACGACATCACGAGAGAAGTCTTTGTAAGTAAATGGAATGCTCTGTTTGTAAAGCTTCCGTAATATTAGTCATTAAAACAGTGTTGGAGAATTTGTTGTTACTATTATAATCTCCTTCAATGTTACTTAAAAAATACCCCAGAGAGCTCAGCTGGCAGGAGAGACGATAATGGGGCAGAGGCTCCAGTCGTAAGGTGTATCCTTCCAGAAATCCTCATAGTGTGTTACACTAAAGCCAGTACGTATTTTAACAATGGAGTGACTTCCCCAAGGAAATGTCCCATGTTAATGGAAGAGTTGGGTCAAGAATGCTACTCTCTGAGACGCCTTCCTTTTTTGACGCCTCAATTCCTTATTTCTTAAATAATACAACTCTTTCATGGTGACAAAGTACTAAAACTAAAAATATATTCAACACATTTTCTGAAGAAAACCAGTAAAGTCAGTGAAATATTTGTTCAAGGAAGTTAATTATATGAGTAATTTCTATACTTATGTTTGTTATCATTATAATTCCTGGATTACAAGGATGTGAGACCTATAGTCTTTCACTGTCTGAATATTATCTAAACATAACAATTTTCAATTTCAGAAAATAATGTCAGATACAGCCCGAGACTTACACATACAAAATAACATTTCCTTAGGGAAGTTCTCTGCTATATTTCCCTTCTCATCCTTTTTGCTTCTTTTTTTTTTTTTTTTTTTAAATTCCCTATCCAATCTACTTGACATTTTTCTCCTTAAAGCCTATTCTTATGTTGTCCAGTTTCTTATATATTCTGCTTCTGTTTTGTTTGGTCTGGGTTTGTTTTCTACATTGTCTTCCTTATTCCTCTACGGATTTCTCTCTCAGGTTTCATACAGGCAGTGTATTGATGGCGATTTGTTTTCTAAAACTGTATTTGGGTTCCTGTTAAAATTATTTCCAAAGTTATGCTTTTCTTCTGAATTATGCAATTTTGTTCCTTTTATCTTCTGTCAGGGTGTATTTTCTGAGGCGCCATGCATTTCCCATTTTATTTAGCCTCAAATCAGAGGAGATGTCCAAGCCTGATATTTCCTAGTGGGCACAGGGTGTATATTGGCCTTACTTCACTTAACTTTTCATTCAGTGTTCAATTACCCACAGCTGAATGCACTCCACTCCCATCCCAGTTCCCCGTTTCCCGGAGGAATTAATCTAATCCAGCTATTCTGCACTGAAGTGAGAACTTGTCCTGCACCTATTACAAGAAGGAAGAACATGAAAATCCCATACTCTTACTATTTACTCTTACCAATTTTCCTTTTCTTCTCTGATTTGGCACAATCTTTGAATTGTAGATTCTTTATTTTTAAAAATGGAATACACAACTCCCTTGACATGTCCCTCCTGACTTCCAGTTTGCTTCTTTTCCAAGATTTCTCATTCATCAGTGGTTGTAGAGGAAAGGGCACTGTTAGGAGAAAGAACAGAGGGCGCTATCAACCCACTTGCCCCAGAGAGGCCACATCCATAGAATAGAAAGTCTTGGTTGGGTCTGGGTTTCTGATATCATTTTTTAGGCAGTATATGAAGGCAAAAGAAATCTCCCTGCAAATGAGCTGGGCTCAGGACAGCTGTGAATGTGTGATCTGTCGATGGCACTTCTTAACTTAACCCAGTACAATTAGCATGCAGTTAGCGAAAATTCTTCTAAGACTCTGGAACTATATCAGTGGTGTTTTTGTTTTTCTTCTCCCCTGGTGATCATAGTTATGTTAGAATTAATAAGAGTTTTTATGAGGATGTATGAGCAAATTCCAGGAAGATGTCTCTTTTTTAAAAAAAGAGAAAGTACCAAAGTCATTTCTAATACATTTCAAATATGTTTCCTTCTTTCTTCCTGCCCCCCCCCCCCGACCCCCACCCCCATCCGCCACCCAAATCAACTTCGTTCCTTTGGAACATCAGCACTGGCAGAATAAAATCAAGACTCTTCAGCAGAACATTTAATCTATAGATGTTCTAGCCACAAAATAATCGGCAGCTTACATTCCTCTTCCAGCCCCTAAATTAACAACACATAGATCTACGAGTCACCTTGGTAATAAGCCTACCTGTCTATTTTTGTCTGTCTTTGCTCATTTGCACCTCCCCTATGTTTTCCATATTGAAACCTTGCTCTTCCTTAAGGCTTCTCACAAACGCTACACATAATACTAAGTCTTTTTCGATTGACTGCTTAGGGTGGACCTATTCCTCTTTTATACCACAGCCTCATTATTGGAATGCTGTTTTGCACTATTAATTTATTATTTGCACAAATAAATATTGAATCCCCTGCGTATCTTTCCCAACAAATTCTCCTCTATCTGCATAGTAGCTCTTTTAAAATCTCCCTGTTGTCAAGCATCCTTTTCCACTACTCTCCGTTCAACTTTACAGAGAAAATATCAGCCATGAGATAAGATCTGCATTAATTCTCAAAACTTTATTGGTTTTAATGAAAACATGCCTTCTCCTCTCATGACTATGAAGAAATCTTCCTTTTTGTTGCCAAAGACTAATTCCTTTACTCTTGCTTGAGTTCTATCTGCTCTCACTCTCTAAATAACAACTAGTTTATTTGAATAACAATTTTCCTTTTTACTAGCTCTTCATCAGTATTTAAAAATGTTCAAAATCTCCCACCTTAAACATCATTCCCATCATCTAACATAATATTTCATGAAAAGAAGAACATTTAATGACTTAAATTCTCTAAGTACAGTGACTATAATGACATACGTACTCTCTTTGACTACCGTGCATGTTTTTATCGTTGTTAGGGTCAATAAACTGATATCTACTAGTCTCTATTTCTGTCTTTATGTCTCTCTTGAGCTATAAAACCATAAACCCAAATAGTTACTGAGCATCTCCATTTAACCCCCCAAACACTCAGATTCTTCTTCTAATGTACTTCTCTTGCAAAATCCCCAACCTTAGTAAATACGATCCACCCCATTGTGAAAATTAGAAACTTGCATGTATTATTTGACTTCTTATTCTTCCTCAGAACTAACCCCCAATCACCACCAGGCCCTGTTGTTTACTGAATACCATCCTTTTAGTCTTCTCACTTCTCTTCTTACCCATGTTCATGCTTATGGTCCAAAATGATTTATCACCTGGTTTTTGACAACCTCTCCTAAGAGTTGTCTTTGCTCAAGTGAGATCTATAATTTACAGAGCAGCCAGGGCAATGTTTCTAAATCACCCAGCTGACAGTGCAGCTAAAAACCTTAACACAGTTCAGAAGCTCATTGCCTTCTGGAGAAATCCAAATTTCTTAGTGTAGCACAGAAGGCTTTTCCTAATCAGATACTTCATTTCTTCTCCTATAGCTCCAACATTTCCAGCTGGCCTCTAAAACCTATTTTGAGATTCTCCATGTTCCTTATCTTTTGTTGTTGTCAAACAGATGCATACGGCCCAGTGGAGTCTCTAGGACTCTAAAGAATGGCTGAACCACTAACAGGAAGGGCCTGTGTCTTTGTGAAACAGGGGACCCTCAACTGATTTGCAGTGGGCAATGCTATGACAAAGCAATAAACTGTTCCTGTATTTAGTCACTGAAATATGGTGCTTGTTTGTTACAATTAATCTATCATAACTAATTTATTTAGGAGAAGAAGTATTAATTACAAGAGTAATATCCCCAATACGTAGTTGACTAACACAAATACCCTAAACAAATAGAGGATTTTTTGGCATAAAGATCATATCTGTAAATACTCCCAATATGTAGTACAAAAGTAGAAATAGATGAAGACAACAAAATAAATACTATTAGTGATGGGAAATTCCAGATGTAGTAACATGCTTGCAAATTCATCTCCAGAGAGATGAGAGAGGGGAGAGGAAAAAGAAATCATTGGAGAAATTTTAAGAAAAAGATTCCCCTAATGATTAAATAAGACATGGAATTCAAACTTAAACTGCTTATCAAATGGCAAGTAGGATAAAATAAAGAGACTATAACTAGACTTGCCCTTGGGAAATATCAGAATTCCAAAGACAAATGGATTCTAAATGCTTACAAAAGTGAGAGAAAAAAAGCAAAAGAAAAAGCAGTTCACTTACAAGGACCTGTAATCGCACTCTCCCCAGATTTCCTCTTAGTAATTCTGAATACAACAACAGTGGTTGCCTTGAAAGGGATGCGGGAAAATAATGTTCACTTGAGAAATTTTGTACTCAGCCAAACTTCAAACTGTGTGTTAGAACAGAAGAAAACATTTTCAGACATGCAAGAACACAGAAAGGTTATTTTTGTTCACATTTTTTATGAAACATCTATGGGATCTATTTCAGGAAAATAAAAGATGAAAAGCAAGAAAGGGAACTGCTCAAGATCAAGAAGCTGGAGCAAATCGGGAGGAGTGAAAGGAAGTCGCCCCCCCGACAGTTCTGGAGCATGCCAAGGGAGCTATGGCTAGACGTGGGTATGGAAAAAGGAGGCGCTCAATATCGCAGGCAGATGATTAATAAATGAAGTAAAATTAAGAAAAGATCAAGAGAAATTATTGCTTTAGAAATCAGAAAATGAAAAAATGTAACTAAAAACTCTATGACAATAAACTTTCAGAGTTGCTTGTTTCACACAATTCTCATACTTTTGGTAGAATTATTGGTCTTCCATGAGGAAAGGTCAGAATTTGAGGAACAGGAAACTTTGCCTCAATTAGTGCTGGCTTTCATTCAAGAAAAAGATAATCGTTCTTTATAACACAATTGAGAGCTGTCTCTATATAGTGATGGAATTAGACTTTGTCAAGTGTGCATGAAATTTAAAAACACTTAACTCCAGAAAACAGTGAGATCATCAGATGCAATGTTACAAACTTAAGAGTGCTTTTTAAATATATCCCTCCTTTTTCTTGACACAGAATTTGTTTACAGAATGAATTGGAAATATGAAGATTTTGTTATTGACATTATGTTTATAATATGCATATGAAATTATATGTATGTAAAAATTAGATATATAATATATATTTATTTGAAAATAAAGCCCTACATATTCAAGATTAAAACTTATAAGATGAAAGGCAGCATTTAAACCAGAAAATGACAGGATTTATCATTAAAATATCATTGTTATCCCTAAAATAGCATCCTTCTTACTAAATATAAAACGAGTAATAACTTTAGCTCACTGGATTTAAGTGGCATCACTTGTTTTGCTCTGAAACAGAAGCTTTTTACTTGTTTATTAGCTATATCTGAGCTAAATATATACAGAAATAGGGACTATATATTGTGTCCATGAAACACACAGGAAATGTATAATTGATTTTTTCATGTCCAAACATAAAGAAGGCCAATTTCTTTTTTCCTTTAAATTCTGGAATGATTCGAGTTCAGCAATGGAAACAAGTTCATTGTGCAACATAAATGTTAGGGTCTCTTCTGTTGTGCCTCATCTTCCATGGTACAAAAGACCACCATGATAGGAACAGGTAAAATGCTTTCCGATGTTGAGGAAGAGGAGGAAGATGTTGCTTGGCTAACCTAGGACCCTCATACATTCTTTAAATGGCAAATTCTGAAAGAAGATAGGTTGCTAGAGTGTGAAGCCTACATGGTATTGATCATTTGCAGGGAAAAAAAGGGCAATGAAAACAAGAAGCTGATGGAGTAGCAAAGAAAGGAGAAATTCTATTCTGACAACCAGACAGAGCCAAAAGTTAAGGTGCAAGTACAATAGGATTTGTAATAGAAAAGCAGAAAATAAACAATATTGTGAGCTCTAAATTAGAAAGGAGAATTGAGAAATTAATCACGCCAGTTTGAAAGCTCTCCTCTTTTTATATTCAGTAAAGACTAAATATTTAAAGGAAAAAGATCTATCGTTGGAGGGAAAGTCCATATGGGGTGCCCCCTTGGCGCTTTGCGCTAGTATTGGAGCTGAGAATCTATTGGTGGTAGGAAGAGAAATGCTGTTCTAATTCTATCAAAGTGCCTCTTAGTGAAATAAGTCAAAATGCTGACTGTCTTGTGGACACATGGCTTTGGTTTGTTTGTTTTTCTAGGAAATCTGCACGGGGCCTCAGTATTGGCCTCTTGTATAATGCAGATCAGGTTCCTTTCACTGACTTACTGAGTCTCTCCTCAGCCCTCAACCTCTAACTGGTGGTGTTCTCTTGCCCCTTCACAGTTTTAAGAGTGAAATGTAAAACACTGTAAAATATAACAGAGCAAATAATTAAAGTTGAGGAGGAAGAAGTCAGTTGGATTTCGAAATTAGCCTCAGAGAATCAAATGCAGTGTAAGGCACATTTGGAAGGTGGAGGTGGGGAAGAAGCCACACTGGGTTAGGCTGAGTAGAAAAGAGAAAGAAGGAAATGAAAATAACAAGAGGAGACAATCCTTTCCAGCAACTTGGTGTAGAAAAATGATCTTAAAAGTTAAGGAGAAATATGTTTAAACTCAAAGGGTTCAAATAGAAAATACAGTGAAACTTCCTGTGTTGGAAGGAAGGAGGGGAGGATGGAATCGCTTATATACACTTTTTAAGTAACTTCATGGTTAGAGTCTTCTATTCAGGTCTGGAAGTTGGAGGTAAAATCATATGCTACGATTAATAACTAATCATAACCATTCACAGTTACTGAACGCCTAATGAGATCAGTGTTCATTTAAGCTCACAATCATCCCATGAGAAAGATAAAATCATTATCTTTGTTTTACAAATGAGGAAATTAAAACATAGAAAACTGAGTAACTAGCACATAACCTTATATTTAGTAAGTGGTAGAGTTTTGTTCCAGAGCCTGTATTCTTAATTAGTATACTAACAAATAATAGATTGCATCCAAAATTAACAAGCAGTGTTAGACTACAGGGCTTAAGTATTTTGGTCATAGTTTATGGTGGTAGAATTACGCTTAAAATAATGAAAAAGGACAAATTTTAAGGGATTATACAATATTCTGTTTAGTTTTGAGGACCCCACTAATGTTGGAGACCAGGGATTTTGAGTACCATGATCACATTATTGTGTGAATTTCCTTTTCTTTTTTTTTGTTAAATAAAACACTGCACTTGATAAGGTACTACATACAATAAAGATGAGCCAAGAAAAAGAAGTTGGCCAGTGTTAAAAAAACAGCATTTGGAGAAAATATGAAGAACTCAGACCTCGGGAGGTAGAAAGTAAAATCCTGTCATCTGTCCAATTGTATCAGCTTTCCAGGGCTGCTGTAATGAAATCCCACAAACTAGGTGACTTACAATAGCAGAAGTTTGTTGGCTCACAGTGCTGGCGGCTAGAGGTGTGAAATCCAGGTGTCAGTTGAGCCATGCTCCCTCTGAAACCCCTAGGAGAGGGACCCTTTGTTGTCTCTTCCAGCCTCTGGTGGCCCCAGTCACTCGCTGACTTGGGGCAGCCTAAGTCCAATCTTTACATCGTGTTCTCTCTGTCTCTTCTCACAGTCTTCTCTCTGTGCATGTCTGTCTGTGTCAAATGTCACCTTTTTATAAGGACTGCAGTCATATTGGATTAGGGACTACCTTAATGACCTCATTTCAACTTAATTACCTCTGTAAGACCTATTTCCAAATCAGATCACATTCTGAAGTACTGGAGGCTGTGACTTAAACATATCATTTTTTAGGACACAGTGCAACTCATTACACCAAAATATCCATACAGGAGGAGATTCTCAAGTTCACAATAGCCTAGGGAAATATTAAGAGCATTAAGATATGCCAAGTGGACATAGACCAAACCATTGGCAGGCCATCCTGCCTTTGTTTAGACCTTTTAAAGAACTGCAGGGACTCCTCTTAGAATGTCTTATCTGGTAAAAAGTCCTTACAGAAGGATTAAAAGCATGGTTCCACCAAAGCCTAATGTACCATAATACCCATAATTGAGTAGACATGGAGAGACGTGTCTATAAAAGAGTTACCCTGTGGCTTTTGAACTAACTAAAATAAAAAGCCTGGGAAATTTAAAGGTTTTGAGAGAACTTTATTGGCAAAAGTGCTGCCAGTCTGGAATAAAAAGAGAACGAGAGTAAGATAAGAGACTTCTGGGAGCCAAATTTCGACATAACCAAAAAGCAGGTTGAGAAAGCAGCTCAATTGCCAAAAGGGAAATAATATTCAGAAATCACTTCAGACATAACCAAGCAGGACAATTAAAGAAACTTCCAGAAAGAAAAACAATGGACTCTGGAGAACCAAGGTACGTTCCTAAATCCAGGGTAGAGAGAGCTGATAACATGTCGTCCACGAGATTTTGGACATGCTATAAAACAGCAACTGCTATGGGCCTCGCAGTCTCTCCTTCTTCAAAAAAAGTCTTTGCTACTATTACCTTTTCCCTATTTCAGCATCATATGGTGGGTATTTGGGGAGACAGACAACTTTTTTTGATGAGGAAGATTCGCCTTGAGCTAATATCTTGTTGCCAATCTTCCTCTTTTTTTGCTTGAGGAAGACTGGCCCTGAGCTAACATCTGTGCCAGTCTTCCTCTATTTTATATGTGGGTCTCTGCCTCAGCATGCCTAATGAGAGGTGTAGGTCTGTGCCCAGGATCCGAATCCATGAACCTGGGCCGCTGAGGTAGACAGTGCTGAACTTAACCACTATGCCACGGGGTCAGTCTAGATAACTTGTTTGTTTGGGTTGTCATTTCAAAAGCAAATATTTGAAGACATGTAGATCATGAAATCCTGAAATTTTAAGCAGATACTGTAATTGGATGACTTTTGGCAATCATGGAATGGGGTCAGTGGGTTTTTCTGGTGAGAGGGAGGTGAATACTCATGGAAAGAGGACTGAACACAGTAGATGAGATGATGGTGAAAAAATTCACTCCCTTCCTTTTCACATCTCCTGGTGGCAGAATAAATTCCTCCCGCCACCCCTCCAGCCACCCCTCAACTTTGGGCTTGCTGCTGTAACTTACCTTGCCAAATATGACACAGGAGAGGCTTCAGATATTTTTCTGGAGTTGCATTTCTTCTCTTGTACCTCTCCTATTGCTACGAGAAAGACTTCCCTGAGTAGCTGCTGCTCCTTTATCCTTAATTCCCCAATAGAACACACTTGAAGCAACCTGAGCCCAGCCTACATCGGCAAGGGGCCAACAGCAGTCAGACCTGCTTCTTGAAGCAGAACTGCGCTGCCAAGATCAACCTCTATCAGCGAAGCCCCAGCCGGCTCTTAGACATGCCAACGAGCCCAGCTGAGACAGAAGAGCTGCACCAGCTGACTGGGTTTTTTCAGGTAGTAGTTACCCAGCTTTATGTAGCAACAGCTAACCAATACTTTCTCAGCTATGAAGAAAAATGATTAAAAAGTATACAACCTACTCTCCTATATGAAGTGCTCAAGGATGATTCTTCTTTTTCTCTTTTATTCCTATATCAGTCTTCATTGTATATGTTTTAAATGCACATGAATGAATTAACATTTGTGCTTTTTAGCTGTTTTGTTTTAAATCAAATATAATTCCTCACCAAAAAAGGAAGGAAAATTGTTAATGTTTGTTATATTACCTTCTGCTATGTTGATTTTGAAATATTATATTGTCATTCTGAAAATCAAGGGGATCCAGGGTATGACCATCTACGCACCTATAGTACTTGAGTTTTAATCAGTTAACTAACCATTTCTAACATTCCTTTGTATGTCCTCTTATAAGGCCTTAAATTAAGAATAATAAAACTGCCGATGTGTCTTTTACACCTATGTCATCCTTATCACTTCCCAGAACAATGCTAGGCAGCTCCAAAGCTTCACTCCTTCACCTTATAAAGGAGGGATGATGGAAATATTTAGACACAATTGGAACTCTCTATATTTTTAACTAGCTCATTCTTATTTTAAGAGCTATCCTATTTTTCAAACACTCAATGTAAGAAATCAGTCAAATCCAAAAAACAGGATTACTCTCCCTGAGATTAATTTTATAAGGTTAAGTGTTATTAATATAAATAGGTTTTACCAGCTGCATACTTGTTTTTTGGATGAGTAAAGCCATACGTATACTTGTATGCAAGAGTTGACACAATGACCAATAACAAATTGACTTATTTAAATATTTCATTCTTAGACTAAAAAGCCCTATTCTATTATCGATGCTGGTAGCTCACCATTTTTCAGGTCAAATTGAAAGGCCCCAGAGATTTGTCAATGCCTTCATTGTTTATAACACTTTCTTACTCAGTGTAATTATTACTTGAGTCCTTAAGAAATACAGACAAACCCACATACTTATATATATTAGACACAAGAAAGAAATCAACTTTTCTATATTCTGACATTGTCAGTTCTATGATAAATTTGCTAGAGTATTAATAGTCAGTTTCCACCCATGTCGCCAGGGTGGGGAAGTTTGGCCCTGTGGTAGAAACATCAAGATTCTCAATTAAAAAGTAAATAGTATTCCAAGATAATTTCAGTATAGAAATAGGTAACTTTCTTCTAATAAACTCTAATTTAAGACCTTCAGAGTATGAAATTGATAAGAACATCTTTATTCTGATTGTTTACCTTGAGAAATTTGGGTACTATTATTGGGGTTTTGTGTTCCAACAGTCTCATGTATTATCTTCATTGGTGGATAATACACAAGAATCTAACAAGTTCGATTCTGTCTAGCCAGGTTGTAGTAAACAGATCTGCCTCTATTGGAGACATAAGGTATCTACAAGTCAGTTTATAAACAATTTTAGCCCATGAGGTAGAATGTACTCAGTCAGAATCCCAATGTGATCTACTACAAAATTTTGTACCAAATACCATGAGACTAGGTATCTAGTAGGCTGGTTTGATGCTTAATTTTATGCGTTAACTTGGCCAGGCCATGGTGCCCAGCTGTTTGGTCAAACATCAGTCTAGATGTTGCTGTGATGGTATATTTTGATGTGGTTAACATTTAGATCAATAGACTTTGAGTAAAGTACATCACCCTCCACAATGTCGGTGGGTGGGCCTCATCTAAACAGTTGAAGGCCTTAACAATAAAGACTGAGGTTTCCCCTAGAAGGAAGGAATTTGAACTTGATACTGCAGCATAAAAACGCCCCTTAAGTTTGCAGCCTGCCTGGCCTGCCCTGCAGAATTAAGACTCAAAACTGCAACTTCAGCTCTTACTTGAATTTCCGGCCTCCTGGCTTACCCTGACTTTGAACTTGCTAACCCCCACAATTCTATGAACTAATTCCTTAAAATAATCTCTTTCTCTGTCTGTCTGTCTCTCTATTTGTGTTTCTGTCTCTATCTGTCTGTGTCTCTCTGCCTGTCTCTTTCTCTCTCTATACATATACCTACATATATATACCTCTCTCTGTATATCCTATTGGTTCTGTTACTCTGGAGAACCTTGACTAATACACCCAGTAACTAGGACAGACCGAACGCTGATAATTAAAAGGAGAGTGTGGCTCTGAAAATACTAACATATATAAATATTTCAGAATTTCTAGCTAAACTCAGAGCAGTACAACAAGCTTATCGGGTTCACTGTGTCCTTTCTCTCCAGGTTATAGTAATATGGCCTGTTGCCATTATATACTGATTTAGTTAGAACATTCACTATTTTAGCATTACTGCATTTAAACTTTTGTGTTAATCAACTGGGTTATCAAATGATTTCAATTGCTCTTACTAAAGTCTTCTAATGCGAATCTATCCAACTAGGAGCAATGCAACTGGTGGCAGTGCACCCAGGAAAAAGAGCCAACACTACCATAGGATTCTGACAGTGAAAGACACCAATACTATCACCACATACTGTTTTGCAGCTATGGTTCTAGAAAGTGGATGTTTGTAGAGGAACCCAGAGGAAATAAATACTTCTATCAGTGTGCTTACAAGAAGTTTCCGTCTTCCAGTAGCTGTCTCTACTTGCTCGCTTCTACATCTAAATCTCATCCAAATCTTACTAGCTGTCCAGTACAATGAAAACATCGCCGTGTTCCTTGGTAGGAAGATGGCTCTTTTTGCTTCTGAAACCTAAAGTCATCAAATTATATAGTCCTGGGATGAAGGCAAATATTTTACCAGTGGTTCATTGAGTGAAATAGCTCCCGGACTGTTTACTGTCTATGGGAGAAAGAGCACCATGTATTGGTCATGATTCAAAGCATGTTCTACATCCTGTAGGTGGGCCCCACAGCCTTGGAGGGCATCACCTTATAGATGGATGGTGCCATAACTGAGGTTTCAATAGGCCATCCCACCATTATAAGGTCAGCTGCTTCTGATGATATAGTACATGATGATAATGATGAAACACACAAATGTCAGCCCATTGCTCTACTTATTTTGGCTGTGTAATAAATTCCTTTATCAGGGCCAATATTACATTGGATACAAAGCTGACAATACAACATTCGGTCGTCTGCAGATGGTGTTCTTTCTGAAACATGGCAGTCTTTTTGATGATGAAAGTCCACTGTAATCAACCTGCTGCTAGGTGGCTGTCTGATATACTATAGGGATTCTGCCACATTGACAACCTGACATAGATTTCTGCTGCTGGTGTAATGGCTCTCAGTGGTGGCGGCAGCCACGTGAGCCTTAATGAGGGGAAGTATATTGTTGAGCAGGCCCAGAACCAGTATTTCTGGCACCACGGCTACATGTTCACGAGCTCATTGAGCAAACACTGAGGTGTCTGGGGAAGGAGGAAGATCATCTTGTCAGCTGATTCTAATGCAATGTGGAGGGAGCATTTTCATGTTATACAAATACTTTCAAAGTCTGGGCCCATTATGAGAGGTCCATCTACCTACTTCCCATTACGTTTGTCACTTGGTCACTGATCTTCCTATCTTCTCTTCCAATTCCCTGTTAATGCAGCCAAACTGTTAGCCATTGCTTATTAATCAATGTAGTTGCTTATTCCTACCTCTCTTCCCTTCTAGGAAAGATGGGTCCTGTGCACAATTCCAAATTCTCTTCAGGGAAGAGTTTTACTTACTCACTGTCCATCAGGGCTGCCATGAAACAGTGTTCTTTCACTTCAGGTCATTGTATTATTATTATTATTTTTTGTTGTTGTTGAGGAAAATTGGCACTGAGCTCATATCTGTTGACAGTCTTCCTCATTTCGCTTGAGGAAGATTGTCACTGAGCTAACATCCATGCCAGTCTTCCTGTATTTTGTATGCAGGATGCCACCACAGCATGGCTTGATGAGTGATGTGTAGGTCCGCACCCAGGGTCCAAACCTGCGAACCCTGGGCCACCAAAGGGGAGCACGTGAACTTAACCAGCATACCACTGGGCTGGCCCCAGTATACTATATTTTAAAAATCTGTAAACCTGTCTTGAATCTTTGTTCTCATTCATACACTGAACATGAATAACTCCCATGATGAGAGTTCAGCTGCCAGAGCAGCAAGGATATTCTCACGAAGAATCTGCCTGCTAATGCAACTTAATTGTGATTTCTCAACCTACTTGAGCCAAGATATTCATGCTGCTGGTCACGTCTGCTCTGTAGGTGAGTAAGTAAGAAAATAGCCACTTCAAGAAGAGCAGTTCGATTCTATAGTTACTTTGTATCACATGTTAAAGCATTCAGTCTCTTCCAGGACCCAATACTATACTTGGCCTCTATTTCAGGAGTAGAATAATCATTGACCAAGGAAAGCATGATTTTGTTCCAGAACTCAAATAGCCCACATTATAACTCATCAATATGGGTTTCCCCCCACATAGAATACAATGAACCACTCATGGAGAGAAAAAATACTACTTAAAAGCATATATACTTGGGCCCATGTTAATAAAAACTTGTTCAAAATAATTGGAGGAGATTTTCTCTTGTGCCATTTTAGTATTGTCCTATTTTGTGTCATTTATTATTAGCTATATATTTCCAGCCTTTCCTCCATTGTACATAAATTTCCTTAGTTACATAGGACCCTTGTTAATAACAGAAATTATTATGAAGTGCACCACGTCAGAATTGCCCAGGTCAAATTCTAACATTGGCAATTCTCCCTCAATGTCTTTCTCTCTTCCTCTCATGGTCTGGTCTTTGGTGGTCAATAATAATCTATATTCTCTGTCATGCCCAGCAAGTGATTGAGCAGTGTTCTTTGGTTGTACTTTTGTTCAAGATGACCTTTCTTATTTCATAATGTTATAGTAATAGATGATCAATAAATGAATTTTCCAGGATCCCTAGGATACGGACAATGAACAATAGATCACATGGAATTCAGAATTGAGTGGAGAGATAGGATAATACTTATGCTGCATAAATAGCACCTCATTCTAGATATTTTTATGGGGATATAAAATATAAGTGTCTTGATTTAGTAACCTGGGTTAGTTACTAATCTTCATATTATCTCTCCATCTCCATTGCAATTACCACATTATTTATTGTCCAAACACCCTAAAATGAAATTTACCCAAATCCCAGAGGACAGTCATAGCACCCAGAATTCATTTTTACTCATCGTCTCTTTTTTGCCCATTGCATCAATAGCTATATGGTATACTTTTTTTAGCTTCCAGTCCTAAATATTGTGGTGAACATTTTATTTTATCTATTGTGTGGACATTTTATTTTGATGGAACACTCTGTTATATAAATGGGCCAGAGTTGGCGCCTGTGTATTGGCCTAAAATGACCCCCATGCTGTTTATTTCTCCACAGCAGACTACACTGTTACCCCAAAGCCTGTCAGTGCCAAACTCAAATTCTTACATCTGCAAATGCTTTAAATATAGTCCATGTAAACACAGTTTTAGCTATTTAGAGCCTATGAATGTGGTGTACTCCACAAAACCGCACACAACGTTTATTAACCAAACATTTATTAACCAGAAATATTGGTGGTAAAGGTAAGACAAATCCTTTAGCAATAAAAGACCCCATACGGATTCTGCCCTTTGTGCTCTCTGACCTGGGGCCTCCTCATTCTGCTGCTGCTGATGCATCACCTACTCCAACTTCCTCTTCTCCCCCTGGAGGTTCCTGACCTTATTCTGCTTCCGGGTGGTGGCCTCTCGCTGCTGTCTCTGGAAGGTGTCTTGTTGGAAAGGACTTCGTCTCTCATATGACCCTGTCCAAGCATCACTCAGTACAGCCTTTTGTGGTCCTGTCTCCTCCTAGATCAACTCTGAAATCCTTTAATTTACCGCACACTCTCAAATTTAGCAAACTTCCTACCAGTATATTATAATCTACTTACAGTAAGTGTGTTATACAATCAATATTCTTACCTTATAAGCTTCGGAGTCCTTTTTCTCCATTCTCAGACTCTTTAAAAACTCACAGAAGAGGGGACAGTCCCTAGTCACAGAGAGATGGTGAGAGAAGAATGAGTGAAGTCTGAAGGTGTGAATGGCCAAGGGCTACAGATGAATTCTGTTATCTCCTAGCAGCCTGAAGAAAAGTCACTTAGTGTTTGAAACATCAGAAATATCAGTGGTGAAAAGAACACAGTGTGTGCCAAAGAGAGAAACTGTATACAGACTCAGATAACGATAATACTGTGAGGACTTAAGTATGGGAAAATGGCAGCAGAGAGATAACAATCAATGACACTTGGGAAATAATTGTGTCCTAAAGTGCTCCCTATGTTGTTAATTATAAAACCAAATGTAATTTCTATTTGTGCCAGCCTCTCTCTTTTCCGGGGCTGTTAGCTCTATGATTCATGTCCTGAGTTTCTCTGCTGGAACAGTGAAAAAAAAATTAACACAAACACTTTTGCTTCTTGTCTCCAAAGTACTGAAATGATAGAGGAAAAAAAGGAAGATGAAATGTTGATTATATGGTAGTATGAGATGAGAGCAGGAAAAGGATGATTTTTATGAGCTCATGTTCTTGCAACCTAATTCATCAGTTTGAAATTCAAACACTCGTCAAGCAAGGCAAGTTCTGCATGGTTATAACTTGGAAGCGCTATAGCTATTGATTTTTAAATTTAGATTCTTTGTCTTTTTTTATTCCTAGCAATGCACCAAGTTTAGTAAAATTTACTGCAATTTCAGTGGGAAGAAAATGACACTGTAAATACGAGAAAATAACTCAAGAAAAATGCTCAAAAAGTATTTTTCAGAGAATTGCGTATACACACAGGGCAAGGATATATGTCAGATTTTCCAGCACAGAGCAGATTATAATAATCTGACTTTTTTTGACTCACTGCATTGGACCATATGTCCTAATTTTTGCCTCAGAAAATAAAATTGCTACATGTACCCTTTCCAAGCATGCAGAAATAGGAAACCAATTCAAATTTATTTATATATTTTATATTCAATGCATGAGTTTGTTACAACACTTATCAGGGTATTATAGTCTCAAAAAATTGCATTTGTAGTAGGTTTTGATAAGACTAAAAATAAGCAACAACAAAATTTATTGCAGACCTAAAGAGCCAATTTGGAAATTAGTTAAAAAATAAATCAAAGGTAATAATACTATACTTATTAAGTTACTAGAACTTTAATAAGATAATTAAAATGATAGTTTACAAATTAGTTATATAAATAACATATGTCTGACTAACATTCATTATACAAGCAGATAAATTAAGATACAAAAATGTTAAGATCAACTTGATCATTAAGGGCTTAAGAGTCTACAACATTTATGTTACAGCCTAGCTTTGTTCACCAAGCAAGCTCGGGGAGATTTGAAGAATAATCATTAGATTATATATAAACATGTGTATATACACTTTGCTCTGATTTGCCTGCCGTGCATAAGTACTACAATAAAATTTCCAACCACTCTGTTAGCTCTATCCTAATACTGTATTTAGCATTCAATTTTTGCTGGTTATTTTACAGTCAATACAAGTAAATTGACCTAGTGACTTACTTCTAATGCATAATATACCAAAAAAGTGACAAGATGTCACCCACAAGACTATCTTATAAAAATGCTCTGCATTAGGACGAGCCTGGTGGTGGAGAGGTTAAGTTCACGCACTTTGATTTGGTGGCCCAGGGTTGATGGGTTCAGATCCTAGTCACGGACCTATGCATTACTCATCAAGCCATGCTGTGGTCGTGTCCCACATATAAAATAGAGGAAGATTGTAGTAGATGTTAGCTCAGGGAAAGTCTTCCTCAAGCAAAAGGAGGAGGCTAGGCAACAGATGTTAGCTCAGGGCCAATCTTCCTCAGCAAAAAATAAATAAAATAAATGCTCTACCTTCCCTTCTGCTCACTTCTCTTGATCTCTTATTTGTTCACTCAGAGAAACCAGCTGCCATAATGTGCGTTGTCCTATAGAGAGACCAAGGTGGCAAAAAACACCCCTGAGGAGTCCACTGGTCAGCAGCCAGTGAGAAACTGAAACCTGCAATTCAACAACAAGTCAACGAGCCGTGAGAGTGGTCCTGGAAGTGAGTCCTCCCTCAGTCAAGCCTTGGATGACTGCATCCCTGATCAACACCTTGATTGCATCCTCATGAGAGAGCCTGAGGAAAGACCCAGTGAAGCCATCTTTAGATTCCTGCCCACAGAAACTGGGAGAAAAATAAATGTTTGCTGTTCTAGGTCATTAACTTGTGGGGTTACTTATCATACAGCAACAGATAATTAATACACATGGTTTCAAAGATGACTGGATATGGATTATAAAAGGGAAAAAAATGCAAAACAACTTATGACTTTTGCCTGTGAAATGTACTTGCTAGTGTTAGAAATGATGACTTTGGGAGAAAGAACCACCTTGGGCAAAAGAGTCAAATGAACTCTACTCTTGGTAAAATTGAGGAAGTGGTTGGGCATTCAGAAATTAGAAAGGAGGGGTTAGAAATTAGGTAAGTGGTCACAGGTGAAAATACATATTTAGGAATCAGAAATTTAGATATTTAGACTTGTAAAGCAGTTTAAATATATTCTCATTCAATACATCAGTTGAAATATGACGAAAAAGATGGCCAGAAAGTTATTTGCTATGAAAAGTATCATCCCTCGATTTGAAGACCTCGGTTTGGGGTCCTGACCTGATTCAACCATAGTTCATATGTTCTTTCCCATTCAGTTTCTGATTGACATCTCAGATATGGATGAGCTCTCTGAGGAACACAATGTGGAGAGAGTAGAAAAAATGCAATGTTTAATATTGATTAAGTAGCTATTGTATGTAAATCATGTGCTTTATTTGCATTTCTTCATTGAGTTTGATAAGTAGTGTCTACAATAGTAAATAATGTTATATTTATTTTACAGATAAGAAAACTGAGGCTTAAGACACTGTTCTTAAGAAACTGTTTTGATTATGACAAAAATCATATATAACACCAAATTTTTAAGATTAATTTGGTAAGCCTATATGTCAGACTCAATCTAACAGAAATTTTGTCCTTAAACCTAAAAATATAGATTTAAATTCCATGTTACTCTTTTTTTTTTTTTTTTTTGATGAGGACAATTGGCCCTGAGCTAACATCTGTTACCAATCTTCCTCCTTTTGCTTGAGGAAGATTGTCATTGAACTAACATCTGTGCCAATCTTCCTCTATTTTGCGTGTGGGATGCCACCTCAGCATGGCATGATGAGTGGTGTGCACCTGGGATTAGAACAGGCAAAGTTCTTTCCCGTCAACTGATATACACATTCTTATAAAAAATGTTTTCTGTTAAAAGTGAACTATGTCTTTAGATATGCTTAGCTGAGATATCTTGGAAGAATTGATTATGAAGACATGCGTCCAACAAAGTACTCATTTTTAAAAATACTTTAGGAACTGGATATTTTTCTATCTCCACATATGACGTTCTTAATACTGGCTAATCACTGAGGACAAATCAGTACTTTACAAAAGGAAATGCATACTGCTTGTCATATTACATGATATTATTAAAAGATCTGAAATCAATCAATGAATTTAAACAGTAAAAGAAAGCTTTATTTCTAATTCTCTATTTTGAAAGTGTTTTGTAGTTGCTTTTTATTAATTTATAAATTCTAATGTTTTCTCCTTCGGCCAGTGACCATTCATCCTTTTTAACGGACCCAGGAACGAGTGGGAAAGCTTTTCCTTACAAACTGTGAGTCACTTTTATTTAAGCAAACTCAGTATATAAAATATACGTTGATATGTGTTTATTCATGTTTCCAAATGTTTTTTAACATTTGGGTTTTTCGTCCATGTGTGCTTCTAAATCAAAGATGTAAAGGTATTTTGGTAATATATTTATTAGTGAAAGAGTCAATGCATGGTTTATTTTTTTCTACTCAAAATTAAATGAACTAATGTGATCTGATATAGATGTTAATGCAATCTCTTGTAATTCTTACATTTTTAAATCCTTTGCTACATATTACAGAATTAAAGAACATGTGTTCAATTCAGGAACGTGTAAGTGCTCAATACATATAGACCAACTTATTGACAATGGCAAATTTTGAATTTAAGTTTGAGCAATTTAACTTTCTTCAAGAACAAAAATAAACACATATGATTTCAGGTTGATAGCTTATTTCTCCATTTGTGTTTAGCCTTACTTTGCAAGGATTTATTAAGCCAGAGAAAAGGAAAAGGATGAATGATAATGAACCCAAATGAAATTTTGTGCAAATATAATCCAGACAAGTTTGTACAAAAAGACAACAATGAGTTTTCATCATTCTGCCTTATCAAAATGTGTAAATGAGGATTCCAATGAGCCATTCCATTTGGCTGATGTGGTAGGCTGGTATCCTTAGTTCTCTAAACATCTTTATCCTTGGCTGTAACAGTAAGGTGAATATGATATATTTCTGAACTTCTGTTTTGTTCAAGTTTTTTGATGAGAGTAGAATTGGTTCACCTATTATTTTTCCTGTATTAACACCCATTTGTTGATTTAAATTTATTATCCAATAACAGTTGAAGAAGATGGAACAGGAGAATACAACCAGCGTCTTGAAGAAGTCTTGATTCTGCATTTCAATAGTCTCTAACAAAACTTTTCTATACGCTTCCCTCCATCAATGAAATACACTGTCCTGTTTTCCCATGAATGATAACTTTATTGTTTTTAAATTTTTTATCAATTATTTTACTGAGGTCATAATGTTTTATAACATTGTGTACTTTCAGGTGTACATTATTATCTAACACTTTCTGTATAGACTGTATCATGCTCACCACCAATATTCTAATTTCCGTCTGTCACCGTTTGTGTGTGCCCCTCTACCCCTTTGGCCCACCCCCCAATGTGCTCCCCTCTGGTAATCACTACTTTGTTCTTTGTCCGTGTGTTTGTTTATCTTCCACATATGAATGAAATCATGTGGTGTTTGTCTGTCTCTGTCTGGCTTATTTCACTTAACATGATACCCTATATTGTTGCAAATAGGATGATTTGGGTTTTCTGATGCTGAGTAGTATTCCACTGTATATATATATACACCACATCTTCTTTATCCTTGCCTCAGTTTATGGGCTCTTGGGCTGCTTCCATGACTTGGCTATTGTGAATAATGCTGCAATGAACATAGGGATGCATAAGTCTCTTTGAATTGTTGATTTCAAGTTCTTTGGATGAATATCGAGTAATGGGGTAGCTGGATCATATGGTATTTCTATTTTTAATTTTTTGAGAAATCTCCATACTGTTTTCCATAGTGGCTGCACCAGTTTGCATTCCCACCAGCAGTGTATGAGGGTTCTTTTTCTCCACATCCTCTCCAACATTTGTTAATTTTTGTCTTGGTAATTGTAGTCATTCTGACTGGTGTAAGGATTACCTGGTTGTAGTTTTCATTTGCATTTCCCTAATAATTAGTGATGTTAAACATCTTTTTCATGTACCTGTTGGCCATCTGTATATCTTCTTTGGAAAAATGTTCATATCCTCTCCCCATTTTTTGATCGGGTTGTTTGTTTGGTTGTTGTTGAGTTGCAGGTGTTCTTCATATATTTTGGAAATTAATCCCTTGTCAGATATATGATTTGCAAATATTTTCTCCCAGTTGAGGAGTTGTATATCCATTTTGTTCATGGCTTCCTTTGCCTTTCAGAAGCTCTTTAGTTTGATGTAGTCCCATTTGTTTATTTTTTCTTTTGTTTCCCTTGCCTGTTCAGACATGGTACTTGAAAATATGTTGCTTAAGACCAATGTCAGAGTGTACTGCCCATATCTTATTCCAGAATTTTTATAGTTTCAGGTCTTACCTTCAAGTCTTTGATCCATTTTGAGTTAATTTTTGTGTATGGTGTAAGATAATGATCTACTTTCATTCTTTTGCATGTGGCTGTCCAGTTTTCCCAACGCCATTTATTGAAGAGACGTTCCTTTCTCCAGTGTAAGTCCTTGGCTCCTTTGTAGAAGATTAGCTGTCCACAGATGTGTGGTTTTATTTCTCGGCTTTCAATTATGTTCCATTGATCTGGTGTCTGTTTTTGTGCCAGTACCATGCTGTTTTGATTTCTATGGCTTTGTAATATATTTGATAGGTTAAGTTGTTTGTTAGAGTGGACCTGTATTGCTATGAACTTCCCCCTTAGAACCACTTTTGGTGTGTCCCATAAGAGTTAATATAATGTGTTTTCATTTTCATTTGCCCCCAGGTATTTTTTGATTTCTCCTTTGATGTCATCATTGATCCAATGGTTGTTCAGTAGTGTGTTGTTTAGTCTCCACATATTTGTGACTTTCCTAGCTTTTTTTTTGTAGTTGATTTTTAGTTTCATAACATTGTGGTCCGAAAAGATGCTTGACATGATTTCAGTCTTCTTAAATTAATTGAGGCTCACCTTGTTTCCCAATACATTGTCTACGTTTGAGAATGTTCCATACGCACTTGAGAAGAATGTGTATTCTGCTGTCTTTGGATGGAATGTTCTATATATATCTATTAAGTCCCTCTGGTCTAGTTTTCATTTAAGTCCACTATATTCTTGTTGACTTTCTGTCTGGATACTCTACCCATTGATGTAAGTGGGGTGTTGAGACCCCCCTTCTATTATTGTGTTGCTGTCAATTTCTCCACTTAGATCTGTTCATAGTTGTTTTATGTTTGTCTCTGTTTGTCTTTTAGCTGATATGTGTTACCTGGAGGCAGCATATTGTTGGGTCTTGTTTTTTAATCCACCCAGCCACTCTGTGTCTTTTGATTGAAGAATTCAATTCATTTATATTTAGAGTAATTATTGACATATGAAGGCTTAATACTACCACTTTATCTGTTGTTGTCTGGTTGTTCTATATTTCCCTTGTTTCTCTTGTATTTATGACTGCCAATTCAGTTTGGTCGTTCTCTATGATGGTTTTCTCTTTATTTATGATTTGTGTCTCTGCTCTGATTTTTGGTTTGGTGGTTACCATGAGGTTTTATAAAGATCTCATAGATGAGATAGTCCATTTTCTGAAAGCTTCTTATCTCCTTTAGCCTAAGCAGGGTCCATCCCTTTCTTCTTCGCTAAGTTATTGTTGTCACAGATTATTCTATTTTGTGCTGTGAGTATGTGATTAAAATGAAATGTTTACAGTTATTTTCCATATTTCCTTCCCTTTATCTTTTATGTTACAATTGTTTGCTAAATTGCTTTCATAGAAAGCTGCAATTTTCTAATTTTGCCTTGCTCAAGGTTTTTTAATCTTTGTCTTTTTGTTTCAGATATGAGGGCATTCTTGATCATTTCTTGTAAAGGAGGTCTGGTTGTGATGAACTCTCCCAACTTTTGGTTATCTGGCAAAGTTTTACTTCTTCATTATATCTGAAGGATAGTTTTTCTGGATAGAGTAATCTTCACTGAAAGTTTTTGCCTTTCATTATTTTGAATGTATCATCCAGGTCTCTCTTAGCCTGTAGGGTTTCTGCTGAGAAATCCAGTGTAAGCCTGATAGGGTTTCCTTTGTAGATTATTCTCTTCTGCCTTGCTGCCCTTAATATTTTTTCTTTGCTTCTGGCTTTTGCCAGTTTTCCTATTATATGTGTTGGAGAAGGTCTTTTTACATTGATGTAGTTAGGAGTCCTGTTAGACTCCTATACTTATAAGTCCAATTCTTTCCCCAGATTAGAGAAGTTCTCAGCTATTATTTCTTTGAACAAGCTCTCTGCTCCTTTCTCCCTCCCTTCTCTCTCTTGAATAACTAAAAACTTTATGTTATACTTCCTGAGTTGGATATTTCTGGAAGAATTCATTTTTTTCAGTCTTTGTTCTCTCTCCTCCTCCACCTGAAGAATTTCTATATTTCTGTCCTTAAATAACTAATTCTGTCCTCCATAACATCAGCTCTGTTCTTTAAGGTTTCTAGATTGTTTTTTATCTCATGTATTGTGTTCTTCATCTCCAGGATTTCTGTTTGGGTTTTTTTTTTTTAGAGTTTCAGTCTCTTTAGTAAAGAATTCCTTCTGCTCATTAATTTTATTCCTGAGTTCATTGAACTGTCTTTCTGAGTTTTCTTGTAACTCATTGAATTTTTTATGACAACTATTTCGAATTCTCTGTCATGTAAATTGTAAATTGCTGTGCCTTCAGGATTGAGTTTTGGAGACTTATTTTCCTTCTTCTCTGGAGTGTTAATGTAGTTCTTCATAGTGTTTGATGAAGTGATACTTTCCTCGTGCATGGTAGTAGTATCAGGTCGCAGATTCTGCCTGCCACTACTAAGGGCAGGGAGGAGTATGTTTTCTGAACCCTCTGCACGTGCTGAAAGTTATGCCTATAGGGCTTGTCTGTGTTTTCCCACTGGCTTCAGCCACTTGGCAGGTCACACATTCACACAGGCACTCTGGTGCAGATCCACTGACTTGGCCAGGGACTAGCTGAGCTGGTGCAATGTGGGGGGGTGGGGGAAGGATTCTTTCATTCATGCAAATGCCCAGGCCCACTCTGTGCTCATGGGTGGTTCACCTGAGCTGCTGCACTTGTTGGGGTCACCAACAGGGTGGCTAAGCCATGCCACTCAGTTTGGAGCATTCCTGGGGGCCAAGTTGCAACTCTGAAAGTGAAAGTGTTTGCACTCTGGCCTGTGTACCCCCCACCTCCTCTTACAGTCACATACCAGCTACTGCATGGCGACCTGCAACCTAGATTGGTGCCACTGGGGAGGGGGTGTGGATCTGCTCACCGCTTTCCATCGCTTCCTGGGATCCCAGTACCCCACCTTCAGGTATATGGCTCTGTGGATTGCTCAGACATCCTATTGTGCTTTGTAGGGAATCCTCTGTTGCTTAATGAATATCCATTTGGTTGAAATATGGTGGGGTGAGACTAAGGGAACAGCTCACTCCACCATGATGCTGACATCATTCCCTGCTAAAATTTCTAATATATGTTATGAAAACTACTAAAAATAATAAGGAAAAGGAATTTTCTGTGTGGTCGTGGCTAGCTGAGATTGCAATAAATTTAATTAAGCAATTGGTTTTAATCTAAAATTAAGCTGTTGAAAAATTAGTATTTGGTTTGCTCTCTGTTTAAAGAACAATGTTTTCTTGAACTATTGGTCTGCTCTCGATAATTAGAAATTATGAAAGGTGTGTTTCTTTTCCTTTGTAAGTAATCTGCCAGGAGACATTCAAGACTCAGGATTCACCTTCTTTGACAGGACCATACTTCCCATTTCTAGGTCTCCTGGGTCTCCCTAAGTCCTTCCTATGACTCCCACAGCCAGTGAGGATCACAGCATGACAGAGGCATTTCTAGGTTTCCTGAGACACCGGCACGCTTCCTACGACTGCCATGGTTGGTACAGGTCACAACTCCACAGAACAGGTGGCAGAGCCACCTACAGCCTTCACTGGCAGGGGACACACTGTTACCTAAATTTCGGTCTCTGATCCTGATGCCAATCCAAATAACAAGAACAGAATCTTGGGTGAAAAAGGAAAGGCTTTACTCTACCAGGCAGAGGGAGCAAAGCAAGGACCAGTGCTCCTGAAATTTCTTGATCTCCATTAAGAAATGGGTAAGTATTCTCATTTGGAGTTTTAGATAAGAGAAGGGGGCTATGGCCTTCTTGGTCAGCAATTTCCCAGTGGCCTGTGTCTGGGGCTGCTTCCAGTGGAGGAGACAAAGGATTTCTCTGATGAGTGTCCTTGGCTGTTTATCTCCATGATGGAAGGTAGACTCTGACATCAGGAAGCCAAGGAGTTTGGCTTGAGAAGCTTCAGTTTCTTGATATTCTCTGGACGTTAGTTTCTCTGTAAAAGAACTTCAAGTTCCTGTGATTAGCCATGACTTGAGAGGGAGCCAAGCATGGGGTCATCTGAACTTTAACAATTTGTAACTTCTCAGGGAGTCAGAGATTAAAGAAACAAGCATTTACATGTGAGTGTAACTAAAGAGCCAGGGAACTGGGAATGTGTGCTTTTAGTTTTAACCCATATAGACAGGGTTCACTGTAGGGGAACAAATATCAGGGCTGATATTAACTAAGAGCCGGTAACAATGCCATTCCCGGTGTGGCTCCAAATGATACCTTTAACATTCATGTTACTAATACTAAGTTGCATATGTATAGCACTTTATAAGAACATTTCTGTTGAAATTTTGCACATAACAGCTACCTCCTTGTATAGTCAGGACAGACATTTAAAGCTGAAGAAATTACAAGATTATGATGAGAGAAAGTGACTTGAATAAGAGTCAGACTCAGTAAATGATAAGATAGGGATTACATCCAGTCCTTCAGACTCCAAATATTCTTCATAAATCTTTCTACGATAGCACACTAAGTCGGAAAATTACTGAATCTAATAAAGTGCTACAGTATTCCTTGTGATTACTTCAAATTTTAAATGAAATTATTTACATACTCAGTGCATCTTAGCTGGCCTATATCCAATGTTTTGCTTTGTTACTCTGAGACTAAAGCAAATGGTTTTATAATGAAGAAATGTAGGTAGGAAGTAGAAATTTGGAAGAAACCTCAAATTTTTGCACTAGTAAGTTGTTTTTGAGCTAATTTGTGCTGCAAAGAATGGTATGATCATGAAGTCGACATACTTTAGATACATTGGTCTACAGGAATGGAGATTGCCCAAATCAGTACTCTGCTGTGTTTGGAAGTATAAGTCAGCCTGAGTGAAAAAAAGGGGAAGAGAAAGGAATTCATGATGACATGGTATAGATTACTTTTTCCATTTCAGTCAATTATTTCACAACTCTAAAATTAAATTAAAACATAAAAAACAATTGTATAATGAAAGTTTGCCTTTATGATGTCTCCTGTTAATCTCAGCACTATTTTTACCTCATTATCATCTGTATTTTATGATATATATTTTTTCTTTTGCTTTTTTCCATTTATTTTAGCCAAATAGTGTACAATTGGTTAGAAAAATTTGCCAGCATTATGAACTGAATAAAAGCAATGAGCAATTTATTTTCTGAGTAGAATTTAATTCAGTAATATATTAAGAAATATTAATTGAGCATTTACAAATTTTAGGTATTTTTCTAGATATTAAGCATGCCAGAAGAAACAAGACAAATGCCCCATAATTAAATCCCGAAAATGTGAATTCTATTTTTATCTCAAGAGCTAGTGATTGGGCTTTTAGGCCTGACTGCTTTTTTTTAAAAAGAAAATAATTGCCTTTTAAATAAATTTCTTCAGAGAAAGATCTTGTGAATACACAAGATGAAATAGAAAATATAAAGTTAACTAAAATGAGTCTTAATTCTGTTCAAAATTTGGGAGCTATAAAAGTTGAATGAATAAATCACTCAACACCTTTATATTTAATCTCGGTCTTTAAATGGATTCATTTAAACACATCAAGGTTTTGGAGAGATTTTGTTTTATTTTATAATAGTAATTTGCAAAAATACAATTCTTTCTGCACTTGAAACTTCATGCAGCAAATCTGTGTCTGAAAAGCTGGTTATTTACGTAGCGCCAAACAAAAATTTGTCTTACTCTCAAACTTTGGTTGGAAGGTCTGAGTCAAAGTCAGCTTCCTAATTAGACTCATAATTTTTAAGTTGTTTTTTTTCGTTGCTATCTAGTTTAGTAAACGTGAAACCAAACAGATAATAAGATTATTCTTCCTTGGTTAAAAGGAACTTTTTTAGATAAGAAATAATAAGTGTTGTTGAAGATGTGGTGAAACGGAACCATTGTGCACTGTTGGTGGGAATGTAAATTGGTGCATCCACTGTGGAAAACAGTATCAATCTTCCTCAAAAGATTAAAAATAGAAATATGGTATGATCCAACAATTTCACTGTTGGGTATTTATCTGAAGGAAATGAAGACACTAATTCAAAAAGATATCTACACCCTCATGTTCACTGCAGCATTATTTATAATAGCTGAAACATGAAATAAACTGTGTCCATCAATGGATAAATGTATAAAGAAAATGTCATATATATATACACAGTGGAACATTATTTAGCCATATAAAAGAAGGAAATCTTGACGTCTGAAACAACATGGATGGACCTTGAGGGCATTGTGCTAAGTGAAATAAGTCAGACAGGGAAAGACAAATACTGTGTGACTTCATTAATATATGCAATTTCAAGAAAAAAGTTAACTCATAGATACAAAAAACAGATTGGTGGTTGCCAGAGGTGGGAGGTGCAGGGTGGGCAAAATGAGTGAAGGGGGACAAAAGGTAAAAACTTCCAGTTATAAAATAAATAAGTCCTGGGGATGTATTGTACAGCATGGTGACTACAGTTAATAATATTGTTTTATATATTTGAAAGTTGCTAAGAGAGTAGATCTGAAAAGTTCTCATCACAAGAAACAAAAATTTGTAGCAGTGTATGGTGATGGATGTTAACTAGACTGATTGTGGTGATCATTTTGCACTATATTCATATACGGAATTACTATGTCATATACCTGAAACTAGTATAATGTTACATGTCAAATATATCTCAGTTAGAAAAAGAAAAGAAAAAAATTTGAAATGAATTTATGTCAATATATTTGCTTTTTGTAATTAAAAAATAACATACAGATAGACGTTTAATGAGTACCAAAGTTCACTTTCAAAGGGTTTATGAAAGTTTCAATTACTTACTACTGTATTTATTTACACAGGTGCCAAACATTTGGAAGAAGTACAAGAAGAAAGAGAGAAGGAAAGACGGAGAGAAAGACAGAGAGATGGAGAATAGAAGAAAATATAATTATGCTTTGGTAAATAATAAAACATTTATGGTAATATGTAGAATTATCATTGAGGTTCCAGTGTAGAGTGTTGAAAAGTTGAAAACACTGTAGGGAATGATTTCCATGATCCCCAATCTCTCAAAGAAATTATTTTACCTCAAAATTATGTTGAGAATATTCGATCTCTCCCTTTAGAAATTAAAGCAATAGAAAATGAAAGCACTGGCTTTATAATTTTGCATCAATGATATCAATATTTCAAGAAGATTTTCATGTTACTGCTCTCTATTGTGCCATCTGCATTTTGGTAAGCAGGCTCTGATTTCTTCCATAAGTAACACTTAATTCTCCAAATTCTGGAAAGAGTAACTACTTTTATAAGTGAAAAGTAGAATTTCAAACTCCTTTAAAGTAACGTAAATCAGAATTCCCTAGACCCATCAAATTTCTCTATATTTTGTAACACTCTTTCAATATTTAACTAATGAACAAACTTGCTTTTCAAAATACTGTGAATTGGTACATGCAGAATCAGTTTCTAAATCATTCAGGTAAGAATCATCTTGTTTGTCAGAAAGCATTTACTTAAATAATACATTTAGCATATTTTCACATTATTATGGCATTGAAAGTGATGTTTGTTCCTTTAAATAATTCAAATGAGTAAGACTGACTCTGTATCTTGCAGGCACAATCTGAATTTTTACTGTACAAATGGACTACAAAGCTATTAGTGTATTGCACACCTTATTTTGATTCAGAAAGGATTTCTGTATCTACACACTGTTATCTTTTCTGTGATATTTTCATTTCAGATACAACTAAAATTTCGAATACCCATAATTCTAAGTAAATTAATTTTTGTTTCTGTAATGTCTCATGAATATGAAGATTGCAAATATATAATTCTTTAATATTTAAAAGGTAATTGACAACGAGCTTGTCTTGTGATTCTTTATTGAATGACCTGCCTGGAATGCACTTTTAACTGAATCAGGTTTATAACTAGTAACTAAATCAGGCATAACAAATGTTTAAAAGCCTTTATTAAAATGCAATGTTTATTGAAAAATAATGAACATCACTAATAGAGCACTCTGTCAATAAATTGTTATTAGCTTGTCCCAAGTTATCTATAATGACAGAAAAAAATGGCAGCTAAGTAATGTTTTGTTGTAAACATATTTGTTTTAAACTGCAAATCCTGCAACTGTTTCAAATCTCCAATTTTCGTTATCAGAGCTCTTCACTTTGAATGGACTTTCCATTGGTCAGAGTTCTGTGTGGAGATTCATAAAACAACACAACTACAAAACCTAAAATTAAATTCCATTTTCTAATAAATATCAAGCTCAATCTGGATGGATGAAGTAAATCTACTTTGCATTGTGCAAGTCAATAGCTTTAAAATACCAGCTTACTTTATCACACCTGTATAATATATTGACTATATTATTGATTGAATTTTAATAACATCCTACAGAAGATACAGAAGTTAGAATAACATTCATCAAAAAATAAAGAACAAGCTTTATGCTTTTTATTGTAATTGTGTTTTTGAGTACAAACTAAACTTTTAGATTGTTAAGACAGATATTCCAGACATGACTCAAGGCTAATATGGAGTTTAAGACCAATTTGCTTTTTATATAATTCTCAATTTTACTTTAGTCCCGTTTATTCAATATAGCCTAAATCAATAACAAAACTCTCACAAATTTTTGAAACAAAGTTTCAACTTTAAAAAATTGTGTCCTAGGAGACCTTAACCACAATCCTGCAGTAACCCAAATGTTTCACACAAATGACAATTAGTGTCTTATTGCAACAATCAGCGCTGCTCTTAAAGCCAGCTTGTAAATTCCAGGCATGCTATTTCATTAAGTGGTATATCCTCAATACCCAACCCAGGGCCTTGCACATAGTAAGCTCAAAAGAAATGCTTCTTTAATAGGGAAAACCACAGAAAAGTCACATTAGAACAGTGTTGCAGAAGCAAGGACACAGTGTGGCAGAAGCAAGGACATCCTAAGTAACGCGCCTCATTCTTAGCAGAAAGAGCTCCCAGATGAGAATCACAAGACCGTGAATCTGCTGGTCCTGCCACTTGCGATATGTACAACCGTGGGGGAATCGCTTAACCTTCAAGGCTACAGTAGCCTTATGTAAACAAAAAATAATCCTAAGAGGTCACCTACAGAGAGTTCTTCCATTCTAAAATTCTGTGACTTTCAAAATTTCTGAGGCTTTTAATCTGGATAGCATTGTTTCAAGGCATGATAAATTTAATTGAGCAGATTGAGCCATATAGCTTTTAAATAGTCAAAAATATCATGCTTAATTATTTGTTAATAGTTGCCAAGCTTATAATTCAATAATTCAGAATTTAGATGGATTGTATATTCCAAAATGAGCCTACCTTCACTACAAGAAAAAAACACCAGCTTTGATATTATTTCTTAAGTATGAAGAATCTCTGCATGTTGATTCTTTTAAATATATGAGTCTTAAAACTCATTGCTGTTAGTGTCATAAATATAGAAATTTAAAAAAATTATCTATGTCTGTATAATTTTAGTATAACCAAAAATGTCATAATAAGAACTAGATAAGAGCATTCATTCTTAGAAAAGAATCTCAGCCCAATGAGAAGATTGACAGTAGTTATGTTGGAAGGAAAATGGAGCTGCCGAGAATAACTCAGGTAACACTGACATTCTAGACAAAAGTACTTAAAGTTGTTCAAATTCTTGTTCATTTGTGACAGGGTGGTTAAAAATAAAGAGATGCCCATATAAGGATCAGAATTTTGATTTACATATAAAAATGTAATGGGTTTAAAATTTAATGCTATCCATATAATTAATTCAGAAACCAATATAGCTGTATAAATTAAATAAAGCTTTTGTAAGTAATAAAACTTGCTTGTAATTTTAATCGCTGAGTGGAAGGCGGCATTTGAAAATTCCTCAGAGAAATCTTAGGAATGTATTTTCAGAATGATATTAAATGGACACTTTTGATTTATTTTCTTCAAATCGACACTTTGAAGAAAGAAAGTCTTCATGAAGTCTGAGAAAAGTGAATTGAAATAGCTGTATTAAATCAGGAGACAGGCAGCAGCCATGTGAGCTGCCTAGTAAGGAACATGTGGTTCTGGCGGTGCAGGAGGAGAACGTAGCAGAAACAAGTACAGAAAACTGCAGAAATGCCAGGAATAAATACAGCTCGATTGGTACCATCTCTAGGCAACGCCATACCGAACTCCGTATTGAGGGAGGTATTTCTAGTCCCCTAAAATTCCAGTCATGGAAAGGACCTAATGATGCGGGGTCGGTGAGCCGAGGAGTCGAAAGAAAGATTTCTTAGACTCTCAAGATCTGGCAGTAGTGCTCTTTTATTTAGAGAATAGTGTGGAATAGCATGGGGACAGGACCCATGGGCAGTCAGAGCTTCTGCTGCCGCCGCTTCTGCTGCCCCCGCTGGCATGGGGACAGAGCCCATGGGCAGGCAGAGCTGGTGCGTGGGGACAGGACCCACGGGCAGTCAGAGCTCCTGCTGCTGCCCCAAGTTGAGGGTTAGGGCTAAATTTAAGGCATAGGTATGTGAGTTATCTCTTTACAAGACAAAGAATATGTAAAAAAGTTAAAATGGTAGATAAGAATCAAACCGGATTGAGTAAATGGCAGAAGTCACCGCTTGAATTTTATCCTCGGCTAAAGACAAAGGAGGATTTGTGGGGGGGAGGGTCAGTTACATGAGGTTGCCAGACCGTAACCAACTTAAATTCTTGCCTCTGGCATTGATTAAGAGCTTCTAGAGATAAGACCATCCCCTCTTCTTCCTGGCACAGAGAGGGAGGCATCTTCACAGATAGAGGTTTCCCTTAGAAATGTAAATATTTCCCAACAAAGTGGCAAACAAATTCCACTCCTTGGAGCCTGAATCTCATCTGTAGTTTTAAAACTAACCAGCCTAAAAATCCTCATCATAAGCCATTTTAAAATTAAGCAGCCTAAAAATCCTCATCACTAGGAGCCCATCCTCATTTTATAAATGGACTAAGGACGCCTCAGGATGTCAGGTAAATTCCCTACGGTCACTAAATATTTAATGCAAAGTCCAAACTGTATCTCATGGCTTCTAATTCCTAGTCTAATGTTCTTCTCCCCTTTGCCATGTCTCATTTTTTAAAGACATAGTATCTGAAGCCTAGCTTTTCACAAATTGCTAAACTCTTTAATATGTGTTTCCTGTAGTCTAAAAATGATACCAGCAATTTCATCTCAAGCTATTAATTATTTCCTTTAAGAAAGTACAAAAATTAACATGAATTTCAAATTCAGGAAGAAATCTTAACTAATTTTCAATTTATAAAGAACAAATTAAAATGAGTTCTATTTATGCCACTTATACCCGATATTTAGAATAAATATGACAGTCCAAATATGCCTGAGAATTCTTTGCAATAAAACAGTAAATTTTGAATCTTTGAGTTGGTGAGACAATGTTTATATTTCTTACTGAATTTGTTCTAAAATATCAGGGACCAAAGAATATCTTTTAAACTGTATGCAAGCACACAGAAGTCCTTTGATTAAGTAAATGGAGACAGACAAACAAAGTCATCAAAACATCATCTTGTCTCTCATTTCCCTAGGAAATTAGATGTACCATAAGAATACCCCATTTGTTAAAATTCCATCACCCTCCTGTACACTAGGAGTTTTCAAACTTTAGTTGCATCCAAATCACCTGGTTAAAAGCAAATTGCTGACCCCACTCCCAGAATTTCAGATTCAGTAAACACAAGATGGGGCCTGACAATTAGCATTTCTAACAAATTTCTTGGTAACGCTCACACTGCTGGTCTGATGAATACACTTCAAGAACCATTGCTTCACTCTCCCTAGTTCATTTGTATTTTAATTTACAGAATCTTACTATTATGTAAAATTAATCATTAATGTAACTGTCAACATATGTCTTTCCTTAGGCCTTTTTCTCCTAACTTGGGGAAAAAAAACTTGACCTGGGTTAATTTTCATATCCATACTCTCCTATTGTTTAAAGACACAATGTGCTCTTTAAACAATAATTATCAGATCCCAATTCCATGTGATTTCAATCTTTATTTTTCACTTTAGTATGAGGCCACTTCTTTGTTGAAATACCTCTGTAAAAGGAAATAACTGTACTTTTGCCTTATAACAATAATATTTATATATTTAATGATTGATGTTAAATAGATAATTGAGTCACTCCTCAAAATTTCTCTCATGAACAAACACTGATTGCAGGTCTTGATGGAAGAGTACAAAATTGGTGAGTTGTGAAATACAGCCTGCCAGGGCACTGCGGGATCTGTTAAATCACCTTGGTTTTTCTTCTCCAGCCTGAATTACAAGCTCATTTATTTGTTCTTCCTTCAGCTTCTCAGAGATGTCGCCTGTTAAATTGCTCTCCCTTTGACCATACCCTGCTTTTCACAATCTAATTGAAATGTGGAACCAAAAAATGGATTCACAGAGAGTGAAATATATTTTAAGTTTGTACGATCACTAAAACATATATAGTTCAAAGCATTTGTGTGTATGTGTGCGTGTGTGTGTGTGCAGTTTCTGTACAACTCTTGTGAAGGCAATGATTTTCTCTCTGATAGAACTCTTCCTCAAAAGTAGTCCCGATTTATTATTAGAATAAGTCATTAAGCATTTAATATTAGACAGTAGTCTACCAAAGATGGAACTGTTAAAGAACAGAATTAAATATTTGTTGACATGGCAAAATTTTTACAGGGCTTTCATAGTAGCTGAAACACTGCCAGTGATTTCATAGTAAAGATGGTGCCACAGGCATTTCTGAGCTCCTGGGTCTCTGAAAAGCCGAGAAAAACTGATATTCATTGGAGAGTTGTGAAACTCACTGGAGAATCCCTGAAGTCAATTGTGATTATTATAAATATGTAGGGGTCTTTGGATTTTACTCAAAACATATCATTCTTAATGAACTGCTTTTAGAACTCAGGATAACCTTGTGTTCTGTAAAATGCTGACACATAGTGCTTCTATGTGAAAGCACAAAAGATAGCAACTGGAACTGGAATTTTCCAAGAACTACCCATGGGGTTTAATGAAGGTTCTTATAATTGAGTTCAAAAAGATGAAACCATAAATAGAATGCATTTCTTCTGCAAGTTGCCTAGAAACTCGAGTTCATATGCTGCCAGGAACAATGTTAGAATCCATTGTTCAACGGCTGAAAGGGCACACTCCAGGCTGTGAAAACCCCAGGAAGCACCAACACGTGCTCATGTGTTCCACCATGTTCCACCGTTATGCATACAGGCTTGCTATGCTGCTGGAATCCTAAGAATTCTGTTCTTTGGAATTTTAAAAAGACTTGTATTTTGTGTTATAATTCCCAAATAATGTGATAAATTTCCCAAAGTCTCATTTGGAAATAAAAGTTAATCATTGCAATCCTCTTATAAAGTTAAACAAAAGTTATTTATCCTGAGGTTATTTTACCAGTTAATTTAATAATTTATAAAGAAAAAATAGAGTGAAGATTTTCCATACACTATATAGCAACAGTGAAAGATTCTACTGAGGGTTATGGAGAAGTTACAGCCTAGGCACACAATCCATGCACGAGACCATCTCTCACCTGTGCAATGCTAACCACCTCCCTAGCTCTTCTTTCCTGTTATATTTTGTATTATCCAGCTTAGAAGATTTGAGGAAGAGGAGAAAAAAACCTCCCTTATGCTCTTGCTATACTAAAGCAGTACAAAGAATTACCAACTATGCTGTTTTTAACTCTTTCTTAAATATCACAAGTCTGATCTTGCCTTTCTGCCTTTAAAGTTTGTGTTTCTACTTTGGACAAAGGCACACTTCTCTGCACCCACGACACAACTCATCTTGTGCACATAAGGTCAGATTCACAGGCACATGTATTTACAGGTGATATGGTACCTTTACATTTAAAAATAATTAACATAATTTAAAATAAAATTTTAATTTGCTGAAAATGAACAACTTTAACTGGAATGACATTTATTTTGATATTTCTAGTTTTGTCAATTTAAGAGACTTGAACATGCTGATTTAAAAGAAATATTCTTTATAGAGTTAGTAGATTTCCTTCATGCCAAGAAAGAATATCACATTTCAGTAACATAAAGGCTTACATAATTGCTCTCTTTGTGCCAATTGTGGATATTTACAAGTTTGCTTTATTTTACATTTTTGGTTAAAATTATAATGTTTATTTTGGGGGAGATAATGAACAAATATAGTGAATATTTCAAAAGATTAAAAAAGGAGGGATAGAAATGTAAGTCTCTTGCTCCTCGCTCCTCCCAGTTTTCCAGATTTCCTCCTCGGTGATAACTATAGTTTCCAATTTCTTGTGTATCCACTGAGAGATGTTTTATGCAAATATAAGATGTATTAAAAAGATTTAAAGTCGATATTCTGTCATGCAAAGGAAAGGAAATATATTTTAACAGCATATCGATTTCCGTAATTACTTTTTCTCTTCCAAACATGGGTTTTAAATGTTTGCTTTATTTGAAATGTGTTGCATGATGTATTTTTCAATCTTAGTTTCCTTAGATATTATTGAAATTATAAAAAATCATTGTAACAAATAAACATATTCTAAAATACTTCACTGAGTTTTATATTTTTACTTCTTTGTGGCTTTCATTATTAAGTAGCTGCAGCTCAGATTTTTTTTAATTTCCCTTAAGAGTGAAGGCACAATAATAACTTTAACTGTACCTGGACATTATTTTGGTGTACATCATAACTTTTATTCAGTCATCATCAACTAATTCTCAGAATCATGGTAAGGTGTTATACTCAATTTGTAGAAAAGTTAATTTAACATATACTGTACCTATATTTTAAAGATTGAGAGAATTATGATTTGGAGGAGGGCTGAAAATGAGATATCAATTGTAATTTGCTTTCAAAACCTTTGAAAATCAGTGGTAATTGGATTCTATTCCATAAATGACAATCTATTCCATAAAATGACAATTTAATTACTTAAAATCTGTGAATTAAACATACCATCTATAAAAATTTCAAAGATAATATATTGTCTTCACCTGTCCAATATCTTTTGTTTCTTTAAACATATAGAAAAGATAGAGAGACAATCTCTGTATGACTTCACTCACATGTGGAAGTTAAACATGTAGACAGAACAGATTAGTGGCTACCAGGGGAAAGGCGGGTGGGGAGAGGCGCAAAGGGTGAGGGGGGTGTACCTAAAACACAACTGACGAACAATAATGTACAACTGAAATTTCACAAGGTTGTAAACTATCATAAACTCAATAAAAATTTTTTAAAAAAATAAAAAAACCCAAAAAAAGATAGAATCTGAAGTCTTTAGACAAACACCAGTCTGTCTCAATACTGAAAAATGCAATTTCATGTTTTTGCTCATATGGAAATTACCTCATGAATATTAAATATTTGAGAACCTTTGTACAAATATTCTACAAACATAAATTGTCTTTAAAATGTCATTTAAATTATTGCACCTCTGGCTTTATTCCTGATGTTAGTATTGACATCCACGTGTTGTATTTAGATATAAGCTGTTTTAGAGCATTTCATTTCAGCTCAGAAACCATTGCCTTAATTCTGAAAGTAGGGTAGATCCATAGAGCTTTCTCTGAGCCTTTTAGCAGGTGTTATTTGTTCTGTTTTAATTTAGAAAGTTTGGAAACAATGAATTTTTCTAAGTAGTGGATTTCCTTCTTATTCTCTAAATAGTTTCATCTGATTCTAAATGAACTTACTATTTCAGGAAGAAGTAAACAGTCTGTGGTAGAAATGGGGGCTGCTAAGCAAAAAGATAAATAGAGGTGCGATAAATAGAAGATAGATAGAGGCAGATAGAGATATGGAAATATAATTACATAGGCTAAGTACTGATATCTATGTCTGTCTACACCTACATCCATCTATCTATCTATCATCTATCTATCTATCTATCTGGAGGAATCTCAAATGCAGGAATCTCAGATGCATAGAATTGAGTTGCTTATGCTCTATTCATTGGACATTGTCATCATCATCTTGTTCATTGTTGTTCTAATGTTTCTCCTTAATCTCTTGCTCCAATTGTATTTTTCTTCCTGACTTTGACACTCACTCTCATAAAGTTATTGAATTTATGTCTAAGTGATGTATGTGTATGCATAAATCTATAAGGTACTATTTGGAGGTTATTTATATAAATTTTGATGAGTTTTTATTAGGATTATGATAGTTAACAATAAATTTTGACGATTTTTATCATCAATGGTGATGGTTCAATATTTTTTAGACCAAGTTTCCCAAATATAGTTTGTTCTTTCTCTAAGATTGTTGAAAACTTAATTGTATCTATATAAGATGTTTTCCCTTTACAGCCCACTATTGATAGAAAATTACAATATATTCAATAGATTACTATCAGAAGCAATGCCTACTCGAAGCTTTTTGTGCTGCAGGAGACATTCCTTGGGCTACCTGTTATCTCACCTACAGTTGTCACTGAAATTTCCCATGCATATAGGAAGCATCCCATTTCAGGAAAAAAACACGTTCTTCCTGTTTTTTGCTTTAAGGGAAGCAGAGGAAGCTTGCTCAGTCGAGAAATGTGGAGAGTTAACACCCAGGAATTACTGTCTAAGAATGGAGGACTGAATAGCTGACCTCAACATAGCCTGCAGAGGGCAAGTGAAGTATGATCTCCGTTTCCTCAGCTGGTCACCAGTGGAATTCATCTCTAGTCATCCACAGAGGTCATGAGCTCCATCACACATACTTTACTGCTCTTTCTTCCTTCCCTGTCACAGTCTTCCCAATCATTTTCTCCACAGTCCCTGGATCACCTCTCAAATGAATCAGCCTCACTCAAGTCCTTGTCATAGGCTTTGAGAGGATCAAATGAAGATACAATGTTATAACAGACATTTCCATATATGATTCCTTGTGAATTTATGTTGGATTGAGGGTAGTAAGGTGTGAATATAGTGAAGTGAAATATTGGATTATTGCATCTAATTCCTTACTCCTCCCGGTTATGGGGTTTTATACTCATGCCCATGACTGTGTGATCTTGCAGTACTTTCCACTATAGTAGCCAATCTATTCCCTTACTTCACTGATGTTGTAATTCATCATGTAACTAGCAAGTCTAATGAGGTTGTTGTGGCCAAGATGGAAGCAGAGGCTTAAATGCATTTACAGGATTTTTCTTGGCTTCTTATGCTCCTAAGATTACTCTTAGAAGAGCATGCCTCAGATAGCAGCTGCTCCTTCAGCCTGAGCCCCAGGACGATAACAGGTAGTGTTAACATAACCCCAACTAGAAGTCAGAGACCAACTGGCCCCAGCCAAACCCGGCCTAGATCAACGAAACAACAGTAGAGCAGATATACGGACAAAAATATACATATTTTTGGGTGCCTGTGAGTTGTTTTTTTTTTTTTTTTTTGAGGAAGATTAGCCCTGAACTAACTACTGCCAATCCTCCTCTTTTTGCTGAGGAAGACTGGCCCTGAGCTAACATCCGTGCCCATCTTCCTCTACCTTATATGTGGGATGCCTACCACAGCATGGCTTTTGTCAAGCAGTGCCATGTCTGCACCCGGGATCCGAACCAATGAACCCTGGACTACCGAGAAGCAGAACCTGTGAACTTCACTGCTGCACCACCGGGACGGCCCCCAGATTTTTGAGGTTAAGTTTTACCCAGCAAAAACTTAATACCATAGTTAGTTTTAATAGTAATGTTCTATTATTCTACAAAATAGCTGCCTAGTTATTTATACCACTGATTGTTGATATTCAATATTCTAATATTTGCCAATTTGTCGGGTGTGAGGTATCCCCTTGAAGCTTTAATTTGTATATCTCTGCCCACTGGTGAGGTTGGATATCTTTCCGTATGTTTTTAACCATATGAGTTTCCATTTACAAAAAGTGATTGTTTATTTTCTTGCAATTTTCAATTAGTACTCTTTTGAAGGAATCCATTTATATCCTAAAATTTTTTCTGCTATTGTTGTTTTTCAATGTTGCAATGAATTGTCCCAAAGTATTACCTCTCTATCAATTTTATCAATATATTTCAGTGATGAGAAATCATTTTGATTTAGTCAATTTATATATACTTATATATATGTTATATACACATATGTATAATTTAATTTTGGGCTTTGAGCACCATGTGTTATGAGTCTTTCTTGATCTTGTGTTCAAGATATTCCTACATATTTTCTTCTAGGGATTTTATTGTTTTACTTTCATAGTTGAAGTAGTACGGCCATCTGTATCATGTGGTTGGAGATAAACTGCCTATAATATTAGTCTCCATGCCAATATGATAATATTTTCATTGTATTTAGGTCTTTTGTAATTTTTATGGAGTGTTTAAATGCTAGCCAAGTTCTCGTCAACTCCCTACCCCACTCACAGAGCCTTTATACGTACTGTTCTCTCACTAGGAAGAGCCCCAGCATACTTTGCCCAGCTAAGTTCTACTCTTCATCTCCTTCTCATTTTAAACCTCATTTCCTCAAGGATACTTTTTCATTAAAACTGAGTGTGTAAAATGTCCTATTTATATTCAATAGGCATCATATATTAAAATATTGCTATCAGGCCACTTGGTACCACAGAGTTCATCATTCTTGAAAAATAGGGCAGACATAGTATGTAATACCTTTCCAAGGGTTAATTTGACTTTGTATCTTTTTTACCCTCAAATGCTCTCAAAAAAGACATGAAGACTGGGGCTGGCCCTGTGGCATAGTTAAGTTCACATGCTCCACTTCAGTGGCCCAGGGTTCTGAGGCCCAGATTCCGGGCTTGGACCTAGCACCACTTGTCAAGCCACACTGTGGCAGCATCCCACATAAAATAGAGGACGAGTGGCACAGATGTTAGCTCAGTGATAATCTTCCTCAAGCATAAAGAGGAAAATTGGCAACAGATGTTAGATCAGGGCCAATCTTCCTGACAATAAAAAAAGGTAAATATTCAAATTTGTAGAATATAATCTCAAGAAAAACATATTAACATACTGACTGTTTATTTTGTGCCAGGCGATAGATCTAAAATTTATATATATTTTGTGTAATTATATTATATATAAATATGTTTTATATAGTAGCAAACAAAATTCTGGCATACTCACGTCCTTGGCACTAAGCTAGAAGCTTTACATATGCTAATTAATTCAATCATTATAACAACTCTATGAGGTAAGTGCTATTATTATCATCCTCATTTTATAAAAACTGACGAAAAAGAGATTAAGTAGATTGCCCAGGTCACACAGCTAAAAAGTGGTGAATATGATTTAAATCTACTCTTGCGGTTTAAAGTCTACGCTCTTAAACGCTAGGCAGTTATGTCTTTGATTCTAAGTTTCATGTTATTTAATAGTCACAATAACATGACATAGTAAATAACTACACTGAATTCATTATCCAAATGAGCAAGCTGAGAACTCAAGAAATTCAACAACTTTCCAGGGGCACATGAATATAAGGTTCAGAAGCAAGTACTTACAGTTGTCCCACTTCATATTCTATATGCTTACTAGACAAATAAGAGGAACTCCATATTATATTATGGATTATATTATGTAGAATATGGTAATCAAAGCACAGAAATTTAGTTAATTTTTATATGTTTTCAAAATACAACATTCAAGCACTGTTCATACTAATATATGAATTTCCTTTTGAAAACCAGGATCAAAAGCTGAATTTCCAGACTTCCCCATTATGGAACAATACAAGTGACCTTAAACAGAATGTCACTTAACAAAGTAAACAGACGAAATTTCAGAACTTCTTGTCAGCAACCTTTATTGTGTTTACTCTCACAATGATTATAGTGTTACAAAGGAAGTAGGAAAGGAGACACTTAATTTAGTAATTGAATATTAGATTCTGTATATGTGGTCTAAATATTAAAGATATTCACAGATTCTAAAACTCAAAACTATTTTAAGTGTGCTGAGTACAAAGCTGGCTTTCTTAATCCCTCAGAGAAAGCTGTCTAAAGCCCAGAGTCTTTTGCTCATGTCTATTTTGAAGGATGGAAATTTGGGGAAAAAAATAATAGCATTAAGATTGTATTAAATTTAATAAAGTGTTAGGGTTTTTTAAGCAGGGATTTGCTTTGAAGCTAAGAGATTTCAAGTCTTACCTATTGCCACAAAATCATTATTAAACCATTCTTGGAAGTTCCAGATATTTGTAATTCAAGAAACCATACTTTGACATGATAGAGGGCAATTCAAGTCACTGTAAGAGTTTACTATAAATTCCAAACTCCCAAAGGATTCCCAAATTTATATTTTTCATTTAGAGACACAAAAGTACAACTTTCCCCTCTATCTTTATATTTATCCTGGTTCTCAGTGCAGAAAAACACATGGGATATTAATGGCAGAAAAGTACATAATTAATAGTATAACCTTAGCTTACCAAGTGATAGAAGATATAGCAACAGCTAAGACAAAAATATTACATACATATTGAAAAGAAAAAAGTAGTAAACAATTTTTTAAAAAGCATTTCTTATGTACATGAGTCATACCTAGTTTTAGTATTCTTGACTAATTATTTGTATTCTCAACAAAAGTTAATTTTATTCCTAAGTGTAATTTTTAGTTATTTCTTCCCAAATGTTTTACTATGGAAATCCCCAAAGATATAGAAAAGATAAAAGAATCACTCAGTGAATACACCTTGTCCCAACTATTTCTTCCAGAACTGTTAAATTTTGATATGCTTGCTTTCTGATATATCTGTCTATTCATTATTCAATCATTATATTTTTGATGTATTTCATATACTTTATTCTCAAATACTTCAGAATGCATACATTAAATTGAGTTTAATGTTTAGGGGAATAAAATTTACATGCAGCGATATGCACAAAACAAGTGCCTCTATACATAATTTTAATGCACCTTAGTCTTTCTTGTTTCTGCTCTAAGTTTTGCATCCTTATCCTACACCAGATGTCCCTGTTTCACTATAATTCATATATTCTAAATGGCAGAAATCGTGAAGAATCCTGTTGTTCCCCAGCCCTTAGCCAATATGCTGCTTATTCTCCTTGGGATGCTAAGATGTCATTTAGCTTTGTACTAGGCTGTTCTCTGTCATATTCTTACAAGAATATTGAACGAAAGCAGGCAGGCATCAGCATTTGGTAGTACAGAGGAAAGCAGAAAGAAACATAAAAATGCCAAAGCAGGAGATAATTAATCCCTAAATGAAAGGTCATTTATAATTTGTGTCTACAGAAGTGACATTACTAAAATTAATAACCAGAACTTCATACACAGGATCTATTTTCCTGACAAAAGGTAGTCTGCTTCTACTCTGGTTGTATTAATATGTGCTATTAAAGGCAATGTTGTTAGCCTGAAGGCAAGGTACCTTGTTAATGTGAAATGTTGCCGGAGGTTTACAGATGATAACACTTGATTGTTAACAGGCCACCCTATAAAATCAATTAGCTCTGCTCCAAATAAATTTTTACTGGTCTTATAAATAATTTCAGCTAAGGGCTATATAGTATCAGAATATTTCCATCGACCTCAAGAATAATTTTGTTATTGCAGTCTTATGCCTTCATTAAAGGTTATTTTTTATAGAGTTAAAAAATACTGGTAGAATACAGTGCATAAAATTTTAGTATCTACAAATCACATGGCTTCTTTAAGTCTCTAAAAAGTCCTATATTCACATAATATAATTTAGGAGACAAACCACCCCACCTCAACTCTTTCAGTGTGTTTAAGGGAGCTCATAATAAATACGAAGAATATTGCTACCCTGCTATATGTAAAAGAATGTGTTCTAAGAAATCAGAGTGAATCAAATTCTTAGTGAATATGGAACACTATTAGGTGAAACTGTAGTTTGCTTATGCACAACATAAGCTGATTAATAATATGAGTCTGGTGATCCATCCTTCTACATTGTTAACAGTTGAATGATGCCAAAAGTGGTTAGACAAGTGCCATTTACAAATAAAGTACTAAACATAACAGCTTATTAGTTAATTTCAAAAGGGAATATGCCCAGGATTTAGAAATTTCATACTTGGTATTTTATGAATTTTAATTCTTTACCATCTTTTTGGTTTTCAATCCTTCACTTTTCCTCACAGTACAAAAATGATTGCAAATACTAGAAGTAAATCAGAGAGTCTAGATCATGAAACTGAACTCAGCATTCGGCTTCAGGGAAGTTTGCAGTAGTCAGCCCAGCATAGTGAGCGTGCGATCTCTTTCCCTGTTAAAATCCATTGAGGATAAGAAAATCTGCAATTATTTATCTTCTGAGATGAAACTCTCACATTTCAAAACTATTAAAATCAAACAATCTGCATCTTGCTGAATAACACCATAATTTGTGGGGCAAAGCCATTTACCTTAAATAATGTAAGATAAAAAGAGAAGGAAACTCTAAGTGAAGATACAAAATAGATTTAAAAAACTAATGGGGGCTGGGCCAGTGGTGTAGTGGTTAAGTTCACGCGTTCTGTTTTGGCAGCCCAGGGTTTGCAGATTTGGATCCTGGGCGCCGACCTGCACAGTGATCATCAAGCCATGCTGAGGTGGTGTCCCACGTACGAAATGAAGGAAGATTGGCACAGATGTTAGCTCAGGGCCACTCTTCCTCAAGCAAAAAGAGGAAAATTGGCAACAAATGTTAGCTCAGGGCCAATCCTTCTCACCAAGAAAACTCAGAAAAAATCCACAAGTGCTCATATATCCATAGTTTTATTCCAATTTGGAACAATAGTGTAATAGTTTTATTTAAAAGCTAGAATGATAAAATTTCTTTATTAGTTATTACCATTTTTTTCCTAAAATAATAAAATGGAATAGTCACTCATAAATAATTGAAATGTGTTTTTCAAGAAAATGTCCCAGCAAAACATTTTAAATTAACTATTATCTAAAACTATGCAATAGCTTTTGTCCTTTTAACTTTACTATGTCTTCTCAGCAATGATCTCTAGGTAATGTGGCATTTCGCTTTTTGGGAACAGCAGGAAGAGTTGTGAGGTTGAAGCTGTACATGTTCATAGAAACTGTGAAGTAGATCGGAAATAAAATGTGGCTCATTCGTCCATTCACTCCTTGTCCTGAAAATGGTCTGTTGATCCAGTTTGTAAGTGGATCTTGTAGGAAATGCCAGGGCAGACTACTCTGCCCCGGAAGTTGATGAGCCCAACCAAGAGCCGCGGCTGGCCCAGTTCAGCCAGGGCGGGAAAGTGCACTTGTGGGTGGAAGCGGCATTTGCCTATGAGCCCAGAACTCACACCACAGTCTGACTCTTAGTATCACCCCTCCTCTGATAAAACTCCCAATGATTTTAATTGTTTTCTTTGGTATTCACACTTTGATAAATAATTGTCACAGTACTCCTAGAAACATCTGTAAGCCGAAAGGCTGTTTTCTTTGCGAATATCAGGTAGAAGGAAGTGTAGCTTAAAATAATTAAACAAATTGCTCTGGAGCCAACTGAATGGGTCCAAATCCTGGCTGTGCTGCTTGCTATCAGGTGACTTTAAAGAACCTCTCAGTTTTCCCATCTGTAAAATAATTATAATTATAGGACCTGTCCCACAGAGCCATTGTGAGAGGTAAATAAAATAGCGTATTTTAGATACTTAGGAGAGAGCCACGTGCATGAACCCTTTGTTATTTTACGGATGTAAGAGACTCTAAAAAGAAAAAGGTAAGAGGTAACTGAAAACAGACAAGCAAATGTATAACTTCGAATAAGGCAGAAACTGCACATGAGCTTTGTCTTTGGATCTGAAAATAGTGGACATGGTCTCACAAAATTTCATATCTTTTTTATCCTTCTCTCTGCTGAACTTGCAAGAGAATGGGTTTGTTTAAGGGCATCTTAGAGGATGCTTTTCTTTAAAATAGGCCTCAAGTTCAGAAGAGGATCCATAGCTCTTTCAGACCCTAGGTCCCTGGAAACCCCCTGAGGCTTCAGGATCAGGCAAAAGAGGCCCGAATGTGGGTTTTTCAATTGATGAATAAACTAATAAACATATTTATTCATCCAAAATCAAGCATTCATTTAGCACTTTGTCCTCCAGGAGCTTATATTCTAGTAAGAGCCAGAGACAAAGGCAAATATTAGAAGACAATATGATATTGCTACAATGGAGGCCTGAAGCTGATATTGAAAGGAATCAAGAAGCTCCCCAACAGAACCACAAGTGGTCAGGGAGAAGAGAGGTGCCCAAGGGGGATCAGTTGTTGACCAAGTGGAATGTGAAGAAAAGGTAGGGGAACAGCATATGCAAAGACAATTTACTATAGCGGAAAATAAAGTGGAAGATTCAAGATGAAGCTGGAGTGATAGAAATGGAGCAGGAAATAAAAAAGAATCAAGAATATGTCTATGGCCACACAATGATCAAGGAGAGAAGCAACAAGGATACTAAACATGAAGAGAGTCTTCTGGGATGTTTAGTTGCAGAGATCTATATAACAGACGCTGTGAGCATGCGTTCTGGCAGGAAGCGGGGAGTCTGGCGTAGACAAAGTCAAGACTATACATATTTTGATGTCAAGTGAAGAGTTGAACACAGTCAAAGGATGACCAAAGTTGTTTTGTTGTTTAAAATTTTTTATCTTAAGCATCCAAATTACATTTGATTCTAGAAAACTGATGAAACAGTAACCAAGAACTGATGCAGAGACTTCACAGCAAAAGAACATTAAACAACTAAACGGAGGGTCTGTCAAACAAAACGCCTCAGCCTGAATATTAGCAACAAGAAAGAAAAAGAAAGATTCAAGCTGTAGTGTTGGAAGTAGGTGGGGAAACGGTAGAAGATAAGGCAGAAGGATAAAATGGATCAGAATTTTTTTGCCAAGCTAATAAGTTTGATAATATTCTTAAAGCAATATGAAACATTTCAGGTTTTAAAACAAGGATTATGTATAATATCGTCTGCCTTAAAAAGATCCTCCCTGGAAGCAATATGGAAGATTTACGGGAAGCATGGAGGCCAGTTTTGTGGTTATACCATGATCCTGGTAAGAAATGGCAGGTAACTGATCTAAATCAGAGAGCACTGAGAAATTCTAGAGGTGGTAAAAGGGAATTGATTATATTATAGTAGAACCTTTAGCCTATTCAAACTCAGTGTGCCCCTCCACTCTAACCTCCAAATACGTTCGCTGCCACTGATATTTGTGTGCACACTTTCAATTTATAATTTCCATTTTGAAAGGAATAAAGAAATTTGATTGACCCTTGAGTCAAGAGGAAAGATGATGGCAATAGAGAGGATGGCATGATTTCAGTATCCTCAAATATGGGACTGTATTTGATGACCAGATGCTTCTGATATTTTTTCATTAGTGATTTCAGATGTGGCTTCTTAGAGCTCCAAGTGAATAACAACAGAGATGAGAGCCCTACTGTGTGTCCAGCCCTGGTCCAGTTCTGGCCCCTGAAGACTGATGTCAAGCCTGTTGGTGTGTTGTGCATTGGGAGTAGTGCTAGATAAGGCATCTACAATAACTCAACTAGCAGTAAATAGCAACAAGTGGAACTGAAAGACGAGGAAAAAGACCAGTTCTTCTGGTAACTGCAGCACACAGACAGTTTATTAAAATTCAGAATATTTTTTTTTATCAAAGGAGCAAACACACACATAGTTTTACAGTCAACTCCAATAGTAGTCATAATACAAAAATAGTTCCTTCCTTTCTCTTTCTACCCTTTAGTCCTGCTTCCAAGAGGGCATCGCCATTCATCTTTTCAGGTGTTTCATTAGGAATTCTGCAACTTTAAATACTATGCTATATTGTTATTTTATGGTTTATTAGTTTCAGAAATATTATATTGACTTCTTTGGAAAGGATTTAGCTTCCTTTATTTCCCACTGCCCTCCCCACCCTCCTTGTTAATCTATTTATTTTGATGAAAGAATAATCAATGTTTACATTTTTCACAGTTTCTAAACATATTTTTCACTATATAGCCAAGTAGTTTACTAGAATTACATTTTCTTTCATGTACCACTTTTCACTTTTTAAAAAAAGAGTCAGCTTGTGTTTCTGACAATATTTGCTCTCAGCACAGCCATGATTGTTACGCGCTCTATCACATTTGGTATTTCATTGAGTCTTCCTCTTTACCTTTCCTTTCATGAAAAAGCAGTAATGGTTACTGGCTGGAAGCATAAATCATGCCTGCAATACATAAACCACTATATTTAAATACATTCCCTCTCAATTGGAAACATAACTGAGTTTTCAAAAGGCTACTACACTTTTCTTCACAATGAGCTCTTTGTAGTTGTGGGGTTGATGGCAATACCTTTGAGTTTCATGAGCCTGTGCTCGTTGTAGCACTTTGTTTACTGTGAGATAATTTCCTTCGCCAGACTCAATGATGGTGAGCAAAGTATTTCATAATACTTAGAATATATGTACGTGAGATTTTTTAATAAGGAATTGGCTCACACAATCACATGATTATAGAGGTTGAGAAGTCCCAAGATTTGCAGATCTGCAGTCAGCAAGGTGGGGGCTCCAGAAGAGCCTATGCGGACTTCCAGACCTAATCTGAAGGCCTGAGAACAGGAGAGCCCCATGTGTATATTCCAGTCCAATAGCCAGCAAGCTCAAGAACTGAAGACAGCTGATGGTTCAGGTCAAGGACGAAGGCCAGAAAAGACTGATCCTCCAGCTCAAAGCAGTGAGCAGGAGGAGCTCCCTCCTATTTGTGGGAGGTCAACCTTTTTGTTCTATTCAGGCCTTCAACTGGTTGGATGAGACCCAGATTAGGGAAAGAATTTACTTTACTCAATCTACCTGTTTAAATATTAATCTTGTCAAAAAATATCTGCACTGACACACCCTGGACAAGGTTTGACCAAATATCAGGGCACTCTGTGGACCACTCAAGTCAACACATAAAATTAACCACTATGCTTAGTTTTTATAAGGTAAAATACACTGCTTTGGTGATCCTTGCAAATTGATATGGAGTCTTGCCTCTCAATGGAGGTGATTGCTGCTCCATGGAGACATTTGGCAATGTCTGGAGAAATTTTTTTGTTGTTACAACTGGGAGGGGTACTATTAGCATCTACAGATCTTCCTTGACTTACAACGGGGTTGCATCCCAATAAACTCATTCTAAGTTGAAAATATCATAGGTTGAAATGCATTTAATACAACTAACCTAGCAAACATCATAGCTTAGCCCAGTCCACCTTAAATGTGCTCAGAACACTTACATTAGCTTACACTTGGGCAAAGCCATCTAACACAGAGTCTGTTTTATAATAACATGTTGAATATCTCATGTAGCTTATTGAATACTGTACCAAAAGTGAAAAACAGAGTGGTTTACGGATGCAGAATGAGCGGCGGCTTGCTGCCGCTGCCCAGGATCATGACAGAGGATCATACTTCATACCGCTAGCCTGGGAAAAGCTCAAAACTAAAAATTCAATGTATAGTTTCTACTGAGTGCATGTTGCTTTGACATCATTGTAAAGTCAAAAAACTGTAAATGGAGGAAGATCTGTAGTGCTAGAGGCCAAGAAAGCTGCAAAACATTGTAAAATGCACAGAACAGCTCAACACAAAAGACTCATTCAGCCCGGGGTGTCAATAGTGTTGAGGTTGAGACTCCCTGGTTTAGAGAAAAATGTACATGTCATAGACTTACTTTGTCCTAGTTGCCAGAAGCTGTGTAGTTGTATTCCAGTAAATAAACACCGTCTAGAACATCAGCTGCAATTGAAGCAATCTCTGATTTAGTTTATGATAATTCTCAGTCATTCTTCAAGATCTGTTTGCCTTACCCAGAGCACCAGAAACAAGTCAACTGGACATGTGATGGGAATCCCTACTCCTATGCTATTTGTTTGATTTGCCATCTTAGTCAGAGTTCTAGGGCCTTATATTTGATTGTCCCTACCGTAATAGCTCTCAAAACAGCAAGTCCTACGTATTGATTGTTGTATTTGTCTCCCATTCAGGAATGGGGCAAATAGTCATACAATGCCTGCCAACCCAATGCATTTTCTGACCTTTGAATTTGGGCCAAAAATCTATTTTTGACTTGACCACTGGAAATCCCCGTTTTGACAAGTGCACTCCAGTGTCATTTGAGTCCCTGATAACTAAGTTTAATTTACAGCCAATGTCTAGAAATTCCTAAAATGATTGGGTATTTTCTTTTCTCATGCAAAGATATCCTAGACAATGGCTATATTTTCCCTCGGGGAAGGACTGGAAGAGTAATTACAGCACACCCTCATGTCAATATTGTAGCATCTTTCTCAAGGATGCCTGAGCTCCCAATCATGGGTATTTTTACTGTCTTGGGTCTGAAAAATGGATAATAAAATCAATGACTTGCCATTGTGGCAACGTAAGTAAAATTTTGCCCACTAGACCTAAAGGTTTTCCTGTTATAGATGAAGTAATACTTTAATTCATTATCACCTATTTTATTCCTAGGTTCCTACTGATCAATTACACCATGTTGTTGGATTGTGAGGACAGGAAGTATAGGGCAGCTTTCGACTATAACCCAGGGGAGAGAATCAGCCTGGGAGAGTGAGAATCTGCACCGACCGTGCAATGGTGCGTCATGATCGATCTCCCACTTCCTGTGGTTCTGTGTGTGGACTTATACATATTCAGGCACACACATATCCAAATATAGAGATTTAGTTTATGGATTAGCAAGGCTCTCAATGTTTTCAACCTATCCCAATTTTTGTTCCCTTTCACCTTTTTAATCTGGCATTAAATGCTTGTGACTAAATTTATTTGTCCTGAAAATGGTGGTGACTTACCCACAAGTTCAAAATCATGGAAATAGTAAATTTTTTGAATGATTCTCTATTCAGAGTTTTACAAATACCAAAAAACAAAAATACTGCAGTATTGAAAATATTTTTTCATTGTAAATATATCACAGTTATGGTAACTTGTTTTGGTAAATAACCTCTCCCTCCTTTCCTTTTCTCCTTCCATCTTTCCTGCCTTCCTCTCTTTCTTTTTTATCATCTTCCTTTTTAAATCCTAGGTGTTGTGTTGGGCAGAAAGCATTTCCTCAATAATATAAGCATTACTGTATTTTTATCCTGTACCACATTGAATACAAAACTGTATGAAAAGAAGTCATTGATAGAGAATCTGTAACTATTTTTAATGCCACTTTATCCTCACATACAGAGATTTTATAGAAATTGTCCTGTTATTGAGGAGGCAAATAATGAAATGGGATATTGTTACTGTGAGCTAACATGGCTCCCAACTCAGAGATAGAGAACCACGAGTTATACTCAGGCTTGAAACCAACATAGAACATCCAAGATGAAGGAAGAGCAAAGTGATCAAGTCTTGGATTAAAGATGCTTCCACAGAAATTTCTTGCATCATGCCTAAATATCAAGTTACCTAATTTAATGTTGATCATCTGCTGTGAGTCACCATAAAAATTTGTATAAAAGATGGAGAAGGTTTTGATTGAGTTGGATGGACTTAAGAAGAAGATAACTAGAATGGGGAAATTGCAGAAATTAAGGAAAATTGAGTGATAGTTATTAAAACTAATAAAAATCAAAACCCAAAACATTGAAAAGAAAAATCAAGGTGTGAAAAGCTTTTCTGTGGAAAAGTGTTCTCTTGGGCCATGGCAATAGTAGTTTTCTATAGCAATTAGCAGTGAGATCCCAGAGCTGGAGATTATGTATGATATAGCCACTTAGTGGATTTGCTTTAATTAATTATTTACAGATTTGTATAAAGTAAAGAAGAAAATTCTGGAGAAGGTAAAGACCGTGGCCAAGAAAAGTAGTCAGGTTACTCCCAAGGTTTTCCATTTTATACAGAAAGTAAAGAGTGAAGAATTCTTTAGGTTAGGTTTTGAAGCAAAGAAAACAAAAAGTCACGCTGATCCTGAGTTAGTGTATACAATGGTCCTTCTGACAAGTTTTGTCCTATAGTCCTGTTAGAAGCCAAAGAGCAAATGCTCGACCTTTAAATATAAACACTAGCACTGATGACAGTGGAATTCTTGAAAGAAAATGAATTTAAAGGGCTCATTTACAGTTTGCATATAAAATACAATTCTTCTCAAAAATTATAGAAATCAATGAGTTAACTTTAAACATGTCTCGTTGAGGTTATAATTGCAGGTTGCTTGAGGTAAAGAGGTGAATCTAAATTTTACTTTTTTAACTCATAGAATAAAATACAAAAATAGAAAGATTGGTTAATATAAAGCTTTCATTGGTTATTAATTATTCAATTAAAGAAAAGAAAAATATTATCAAAGCTAAGCAGAAAAAGCATGAAGGTAATTTTTAGTGCTGAGAATAAACAAAGAGACATTTTATTGCATGGTCCAAAGAGAATACTGGAGGAAGTCACTGACATCAAGCAAAGCTGGGATGCAATCTCTATTCACAGATTCCAAGCTTATTAAGTCAGGAGCCAGATGGCTTTTCCAGGACAAAACACAATATTATAAAAGTTAGACCAACCAGGTCTTTGGTTGTTTTATTGAGTTACAAGGAGATGAAGTGAGGGAGAAGTGTTTTTCTCAGTAAGTGTTGGCCTCAGGAATCTCATTTGTTGTTCATAAAGATGGCTTGACGCAGTTACGTGCTGTGTTACTGGTGAATTCAGCAAATGAAGCGTCCAGTGTCGGTGGAAGACTGGCTGCTGCTCCTTTAAAAACTGCTGGCCCGGAGCTAACAAGGGACTTTGACGATATAATAAATAGAGCGGGTCAGATTATATTACATCGAGGACCAGATTATCCTTGGCTCTTCAGTTTTCTTCAAGAGAGTTTTTATACAATCATATAATTCTTGCAGTTGGTCTCTAATGGATGAAAGATGCATCAAGGAGTGTTTACCTTTTAATAAGGCAGGTTGAAGAAAGTCCCATTTGACTGAAAAATACAAATATCCGCACATAGCCATCCCGTCTATTTGATTTGGTGTTCTTGGCTTTCCCCTAAACCAGTATGTAGAGACCATTATGAGGACCATCAATGAAAGCTTTCAATACTACGGGGATGGACACAGATTAGAACAGATCTACTTTATGGGCACAAGTAAGAAGCTGTAACAACTGTCTAAAGAAACACTGCATAATAATTTTTCCCTGCCCAGTTTAAAACCAGAAATCCAACCTAGTGTAAGAAAAGATCTTGAAAATGGAAACAGTCTGGAGGCAGCTCAAACTATAGAGTCTAAGGTCCCAGTTGATAACAAGTGATATTCAGGATGCTGTGGTAAATGCTCCTATTTTCAGAGAATGCACCAAACTGACTTTGACTTATAATTAACTTTACTTATCCAGAGCCAGACCGAGGCGTGTTAATTCACAAGAGTTTACAGCCCCTGAGATTCATAAAGATATAGCTAAGGGAAACATTCAATGTCCTCTACCCCTGAGTCAAGCCAGATATACGTAGATAACCAGATATTTCAAAAATTATTCACTTGTTTATTAGTTCATTAATTTTTGAGATGTAATCAGATCACAGGGGTAGATTTCTAATAAATTTGAAATGCCACAGTAATACCTTATATGTGCATTTCTCTTTCTAAAATTTTTGTTGTTTTTCTGTCTGGCGTTTTCACAAATTTAAGGTTAGACTACCTGTGTGTTTTACTAGTAGCAGATACAGAAAAATCAGAGCTTGGGATAAATAAAGTCCAGGAACAGTATGAGTGGAACTAAGTATAAGCAAATATGAGGACCAGCATCTGAGGGACACTGGAACTTAGCACAAACAAGGAGAGGTTGATGAAAAAGTATGGTGAGCTAAATTAAAACGTGGACTTTGAAAAAGGACGAGATGTCTTGTAAGAACAAAATTCTATGAAGTCTGAAAGGAGTGATACTCAAAGTATAATGGGACTGCACTTAAAAGAATTAACTATGTGAGATAATGGATGGATAAGTTTACTAATTGTAGTAATCATTTCACAATGTGTATAAATATGTTAGGTGTGTCTGTATATACACACATATATATATAAAGACACATATATATAGCAGGGCCTCCATATCTGCCGGGTGTTGCATCCATAGATTCAAATAACCACAGATCCGAAGGCTATGATGGTTGCGTCTGTACTGAACATGTACAGATTTTTTTTGGTCATCATTTACATAGCATTTACGTTGTATTAGATATCATAAGTAATATAGAGATGATTTAAAGTGTACAGGAAGATGTGCGTAGGTTACATGCAAATACTATGCCGTTTTGTATAAGGGACTTGAGCATCCGCAGATTTTGGTCCTGGAACCAATCCCCCCCCACAGATACAGAGGGATGGCTGTCTACGCATTGTGAAATGATTATCACAATCAGGTTAATTCACATCATGTATATATCAAGCCATCAGCGTACAACTTAAATACATGTAATTTTTATTTGTTAATTATACCTCAATGAAACTGCAGAAAAAACCCAAAATATTATGGGACCAAAGTCTCAGATTGGTCACTGTGTGTAGTGCTGAGCAGAGTCCTGGGGGAAAGGACAAGGGTGGCAGTGGGTGTTCATAACACTCAAGGAAGCATCCACATTTAGCAGAGAGATTTTCTAACATTTAAAAAATGGTCATAATTATACTGCGTATATCAGTTAGATGGCAGCTATATCTGCACCATGCTCATTGGATGTGAAGGGAAGAGTGGCGTAAAGGATTGACGGGCTAGTCACTATACTCATGTGCCCAGAAAATGCCTGCCTTGCTCTCCAGGCTGCCTCACATCCTAGTGGAAATGTCTTCATGTCCCTTAGTCTTTTGAAGTATAGATTGCAGTCCTTTGTACTCTCCTATCCATACAGAGATTTCTTGGACCTCGGTGTTCACACTCTCTTCTCCTCGTCCAAGGCCTCATCTTTCTTCTTCTTCTTGGTCAGAGCGTCCCTGACTTTTCATGGCCTGCTCCCCAGGTTGCCAAAATTTGCTCTTTTCACAGATGGTGCTTCTGGCCACCATTGTGGCTGTTCCTACACTGAAACTTTCATCTTTCTTTTTTCTTGTTTTAATTTTCTTTTCTTTCTTTCTTTTTTTTTTTTTTTTGAGGAAGATTAGCCCTGAGCTAACTACTGCCAATCTTCCCTTTTTTGCTGAGGAAGCCTGGCCCTGAGCTAACATCCATGCCCATCTTCCTCTATTTTATACATGGGACGCCTACCACAGCATGGCTTTTGCCAAGCGTTGCCATGTCTGCACCTGGGATCCGAACCGGCGAACCCTGGGGCTGCTGAGAAGCAGAACGTGCGAACTTAACCACTGTGCCACCTGGTCAGCGCCTCATCTTTTTTCTTTATCCTACCTCCTCTTGCTGCTCCCCCTAAAAAAAATCTATTTGTAAATATCATGAGTTTATCAAAACGCTTCTCATTTCAGTGAAAAGAAAAGCCAACAATTCTTAGCAATTGGGATACATTTATTAGAATTTCCTTTCTTCGTGGCAGATCCTGGTGCTGACCTTTTCTCATAAGTTCTTTGTCTTCTCCCACAGACACTTTTGACTTTCTTTGTTCTTCTAGCTTCAAAATCAGTAGAGATCGCTGAAGGTCTAGAAAGTCCAGATATTAAGTTCACTCCTAGCCCTGCCACTTACTAAGCATGTGACCTAGGACAAGGTATTTCTCTTCCTTGAGGATAAGGACTTCCTCACCTATAGTGGATTTGAAAATTTCCACTGTAGAAAGGCATATGTAATGAATCACTAAATGGTAGTTACACGTACTGTAAAAAAGGAAGAAAAAGAGAAAAAAGTACCAACTCTTCGGGCCCTACCTGGCCACCTCAAAGAGACAGAGTGAAGAGGGTAAAAAAACGATGTTCAGGTATTGACAGTATCTCCTTGTTCCCGCCCGCAACACTCATTCCTCATCTTTCTACTCATTCTCTAATGGGAGAATCAGGCCCTGTGTTCAAAGAGAGGTTCAAGTACAGCCTTTTGAGCCCATAAGCAAAACTAATTTTTGAAATAAGTATTAACCTGCCTATGTAAATATTTAAAATCAATGTAAAGATATATGGAATAAATCAAAATATCAGGAATAGTCATGAAAAAATATCAGACAAACACAAAAAGAGAAACATTTTATGTTCAGCACTCTTCAAAACATCAGGAATAATTGAGCAGTTTCCTTTGGCCTGCTTTCCTAGAGAGGTCTTCATGCACGTCATATCTCAAGACAATTTGTCTCTCCTTCTCCCTCTCTCTTTCTTTTTACACACACACACCCCTCAGAAAACATAAACTGATTTTACATATCAAGAGTAGTAGCTAACTTTTGAAATATTGCAAACTAAATAATCCAAAAATAATGACAGCCGTTAAACTCAAACTTGTTTGTTTAAACTAAGAATATAATAGATGGTACAATTAAGCTGACATATTATACAAAAGGGGTTACATACAAGCCTATATGGCCCAAATATAGGCTTCAAGAGGATGAACTAGCGTATTTAAGCCAAGGATCTAGAAAATTCAAAAAATGGTTGCTCAGCTCCTAAAAAATGGAAAGTGAGCTAGTAGAAGAAAGAAATATACGGCTTATTATGCAGCCTTTCCTATACCCTTAAAGAAGCCTGAGAATTTAATCCTTGATTAAGTATCCCCTGTAACACTAACTCAAAACATTTTTAGGAAATCACTCATACTAGTTCCAAGATACATGAGAGTCCAGTTTAGCACTATGAAGTAGAATAAATCCTGCATCTGTTGTTGAAATTATTTATAGAGCAATGTGGGATCAATACTGAAGAACTCCAGAAGCACAAAAGAACGGGCACTATCATGTTCCCCTTTGGGAGCCTGCGTACATAACCGTGTATCCATCTAAAGGGACCCTGGAACCGGCTTTCCTAAGCTGGGGTCGTGTACACTTACTCAGCACTCCTCATGTGACTGTGAGCGTCAGGAGTGCCCAAGGACTGAGACATTCAAGGACATGCTTCGGAGTCAGAAGAAGACTTTCGTTCTGCTTTACATGGGAATGCTCTATGGTCTTTTGCCCAGGGTCTCTTCTCAAAGCTAGGAAACTTTGGAGATACTTGAAACCTGTTGTGTCTCTGAAAAGAAGATCACTGTTCTTAATAGAATAAACTTGTCATAAGAACTAGAGAATTAAAAAGTATTTGATAAATATTCTACGATACTTGGCTAAAGTGGATCACTTTTTTGACGTTGCCATTTCTAGTAATAATTCCTTTGTGTTTAGCCATCCCTACTTCACACTTGGGCATTTTGACTCCTCGCTCTCTCATCCCTCCATATGGGAACAGTCATCAAATCATAGTCATCTGTTTCCAGGTGACTCACACCTGCTTCCCCTTAGTCATCTCCCTGCAAGCAATCTGATATGGGCTCTTATTCTGCCAAAAGTTTGCATTACTAATATAACTGCCTAATTGTTTTGCCTTTAGGGACTTATTTTTTTCCTCTGCTTTTTAAAAAAGGAATACTTAGGGCCAGACCGGTGGCACAGTGGTTAAGTCTGCATGTTTTGCTTTGGCAGCCCAGGGTTTGCCGGTTCAGATCCTGGGTGCGGACCTATGCACCACTTGTCAAGCCATGCTGTGGCGGGCGTCCCACATACAAAGTAGAGGAAGATGGGTATGGATGTTAACACAGGGCCAGTCTTCCTCAGCCAAAAGAGGAGGCTTGGTGGCAGATGTTAGCTCAGGGCTAAGCTTCCTCAAAAAGGAAAAAAAAGGACTATTTACTTAACAAAACTCCTTCAGCACAGTGAGCCTAAAAGAGATTCACAATTTAATGAAAGGCTTACCTCAAGAACTTTAATATGTCATTGAAACACCAAGACCAATGTACTAAAATTATCAATATTGAGTGCTAAACTTCCTAATTAACTTTAAACAAAGTGTACTTGGATATGTTCTACAGGATATTAAATGAAATAAACACAATATAACAAGCTTACTAAATGCTTTACTTTGAATTATACCCACAACTCCTCTACTTGTTTTACATTTAAAAAATAAAAAGAATATATTAACAATGTGTAATGTGATATGGTTAAAAAATACAATTAAAACTGCTTTAGCAAGCTATACTTATTACCTTAAGTAAGCTTCTGACTTTTTTCTTGAAAAATATTGAAGCTGAAAATTCCAAAAACAAATCCTCATTTCTACATGGAATGAATTTTATTAATAATCATACTTATATAAGCCAACATTTCCTATGTGCTTGTTATGTGCAAGGCACCAATCTGTACACTTTACATGAATTTTTTAATTCAATTTTTCGTAAAAACACTTTGAGGTAAGTACTACTATTCTTATCCTGTTTTAGTCTTGAGCAAATGAGAGACTAATTCATTTACTCAAGTTCATAACTCTAGGAAATGCTATGGTCAGATTTGAAAACCAGACATGCTGAACACATCACATTTTCTAAATTGTTAAAATTAATTTTGCCCCTTTCTTAAGATTGTTTGAACTGAGCTGATAATCAAGATTAATTGCATTTCTCAAGTATATTTTACTTGAAATACGATTACCTTCCTTTTGCTCCTTCTATTCCTTCAGATATGTAGCTTTCACTGCCACAAGTGTCTATTTATTAGTCCTTGGTTACCTAAGCAATATGTCTTTGAAAGTCACTGATATTTTTCTGTAAAAAAAAATATCCACCTCTCCTCTCGTCTCTGAGCTGCCGTAATCTAACCTGTGAACTGCTGCAGGACAAACCTGATTACATGAACTGGCTTAGTTACGGGGGTCTTCCTGACCTCTCAGCCTGCCATCCGAGGTCTGCCGGGCCATGGCACAGCCTTGTTGTATGCTGGCTGGGAGCACAAGCCTCTATTAAGTCAAATTCATCTATCCACTGCTCTCAAATCACTTTTATTTAGCTGGTTCACTTCTGTTTCTTATAATGATTTCTCCCTGTTTATGCAACAATCCCATTTTCTCAGATCTCACATTTTCTATGATGTCTTCAAAATTCACTAAAGTAATCTCTTCTGATCTTTTTCAGTAATCCAATGCCATTCATATTTTGACATCTATTTTTTATCCTGAAGGTTATATAAATACACCATGCTTGATTAACATTTGATTATTTCTGTTCTGCTGTTAAAGATCAAAAACCAACCTCAACTATTTTAGATAATCCAAATGTTTTTAATATTGTAATCTATTGATGAATGTTTGCTGTTCAAATATGAAAGAAAATGTTTCTTTTATCTTTAACACCATCATTGTTTTCAACTCTGTCCCTTCTTCATCTTGGTAAATAACCACTTTCTTGGGCACTTTTGCAGAAATTCTTCCCAGATACAATAGGTCAAGTGGTAGCTGTAAGTATGGACCAAGTTCTTAGAACAATTGATTGCAATCTGCACTGCAACTTTATCCTTCATATGATGGCTCCTGAGTGGAGAAATGGCCCAAAAGAGACAGACAAGGGAGGATAAGCTTTTATACTTTACAGTATATTTGATAGCCTTTGATGTTTCTGTCCACAAAATGATGATTGGATTCTCTCTTTTTCAGTTCCTTAATAAATGTTACATTTCCACAAGTTTGTCTCCTAATAGCATATCTGTTTTTCCTAGATATAGCTCAATTCCCCTGAGAATAAGTAAATAATAATATACAATTATAGTGTCCAATATTATCTGTGATCAGAGAGAGATCTTAGTTCTCTGATTTCCTTGGCTACTGTTAAAACCAGAAATATTAGGCAGATAATTGGCAATGTTGCCAAACACTCATTCTCTTATTTTGAACTCTTATTTTTATCTGTGTTTTATAAGAATGATGGAAGACATATCAGAAAAGGTTTGTATACCTAAGAGAGACTGTCTTTAAAGTCAATTATTGGGCTTCCTAAAAGCATTTTTGCTAAATCAATCCTTTCAGGTTTGTTCAAAGTTAGTGACGCAATTACCTTATGGCATTACAGCAAGGTCACTTTCTGTTCCACCTGAATAATTTTAGCAATATTAAGGTATATTCTCTCCTGTGTCTTCTAATGTTTTTGGCAAGTGGACCATAAAAAATTGGATGTCTTTTTTGGTCTAGTAGTTGCTTCTTTCCTGCATTCCCCAGGAGCATTCCACAGATTTTGTTTTTTTCCTTCCTGGAGGAGACTTGGTTGACTGAGCTAGGCTTAAGGTAACAGTAAACTTTTATATTAAAATGAATGTATTCCGTTATGGGATTTATCCAATGATGAAGTTCTCTGAAACATGGTACCTTTCATGAGGTAAAAACTGACAGAATTAAAAAGAGGAATACAGAGTTCAACAATAATAGTTCAAGATGTCAATGACACATTTCCAATAATGAATAGAACAAGTAGGCATAAGAATCAACAAGGAAATAGAACAGTTGAACAACACTAGAAATCAAAAAGATCTGATGGGTACGTATGAAATACACCACCCAACAATAGCAGAATATATACGCTTCTCAAGTGCCCATGGAATGTTCTGCAAAATAAATCCTATGCTAGCATATAAAGCAAGGCTAGGGCCAGCCTGGTGGCACAGTGGTTAAGTTTGCTTCGGCAGTTTGGATCCCGGGTGTGGACATGGCACCACTTGGCAAGCCATGCTGTGGCAGGCATCCCACATATAAAGTGGAAGATGATGGGCATGGATGTTAGCTCAGGGCAAGTCTTCCTCAGCAAAAAAAAGAGAAGGACTGACAACAGTTAGCACAGGGCTAATCTTCCTCAAAATAAATAAATAAATAAATAAATAAATAAATAAATAGAAATAAAATGCCTGCAGATGAATGATATGAAAATACAAATCCCCAAACTTATGGGAAGTGGCTAGGGCAGTACTCAAAGAGAAATTTATAGCTATAAAAACCAATATTAAAAAAGAAGATTTCAAATTGGTAAGCTAACCTTCATCTTAAGATACTGGAAAAATAAGAGCAAATTAAACCAAAGCAAGCAGAAAAAAGGAAATAATAAAGAAATCAACAAAATAGTAGGAAAACAAGAGAGAGACTTAATGAAACCAAAAATCGTTTCTTCAAAAAGATCAACAGAATTGACAAATGTTAAGTTAGAATGACTAAAAAAAAGGAGAAAATTCAAATTACCCATCTCAAGAATCAATGGGGGATATCACTACTGACATTACAAATATAAAAAGGATTTCACATACAAGGAACAACCGCATGCTAACAAATTAAATAGCTTAGGCGAAGTTCACAGTTTCCTAGAAAAACGCAACCTACCAAAACTGACTCAAGAAGAAACTGACCATTGAATAGATCTGTGACAAGCAAAGAGATTGAATTAGTCATCAAAAAGGTACCCACAAAGAAAAGCACAAACCCAGATGGCTTCGCTGATTAATTCTACCAAAGGTTTAAGGAAGAATTAATACTAATCTGCCACAAACTCTTCCAAAATTTAGAATAGGAGATGATGCTTTCCAGCTCATTCTATGAGACCCGTATTGACCTGATACCAAAACCAAGCAAAGACATCACAAGAAAATTACATAGTGTACTTGCTTGTGCTTTGATGTCATATCTAAGAAACTATTGCTTTACCCAATGTGACAAAAGTTTATTTCTCTGTTTTATTTTGTTTTAAAGTTTTAGCATTTTCATTTAAGTCTATGATCAATTTTGAGTTAATTTTTATGTCCTGAGTCATATGTCCGGGCCACAATGCAGACTGAGTAGGAGAGGATTTAGAACCAGAACATAGAGTGCACACAGGTCGCCATAGACACAGATGCGCATCACACTTGGAGAAGTGACTTACCCTATAACCTTGACTATTCTCACCTGTAAAACATGGAGTATGATTGTGTGTTAATACTTTCAATCTCAAAGGACTGTGACGACTGAGTAAGATGATTGAATTTAGTGTTTATTATAGTATCGCTGCTTGGTTTTTACTCAAAACAGTCAACTAATATTTTTATGATAAGCTGAAATAAAAATTAGAGGCAAATTTTTAAGTTTTATAAACTCATAAATGTATTTTAATGCTAGTGTTAACTCTTTGCCCTTATTATAATTTTTTATGACTATTGAGTAACTTCATATAGTTGCATTCCTCTAGAAAATGCTTTTTTCCTGGTCATGTAATATGGTACATACAATTCAGAATTACCTGGTATGTTTTTTGTCATTGTTGTTTACTTGGGGATACTGTTTGCAGTGGCAACATTGAAAATATATATATAAACCAAAAATAAACCATGGCACTTCCTTTAAACAAGAAAATAAACGTAGAAAATTTTGACTTACCAGTATGAATTCAATTTAACTGAGATGCATCCTCAAGCTTTGGCACCAGGGATGTAATTCTCTTCTCTGGTGACAGCCTTGAGGTCCTGGGATGGTTGTGTTAAGGAAAATCTCTCTTGGAATGTGCTGCAAGTCTGCGAGGTGGCTCATCCCTCTCTCAATGCCTGTAGAAGATGACATTAGTGGAGCCGTATTAAAATAGAGCCGGGGCAGCTATTTCAGAGGAATTGCCTTGCAGGTCTTGTTTTCTTCATCTCCCAAGCTGGACCAAACCACCAACATTCCCAGAAGTCTGTAAGGACAAGAATATCCTGTCTGTAAGGACTGATGAAATTAGAATTTGCTGATGACCAGATTGCTAACCAATCAATGAAGTACAAGTCTAGCCTTTTGCCTGATTACCAAAGCTCAAGGCAATCTGTGAAGTACAAACCTAGCCTCACCTCATCTAGCACCAATGAACTCTTCCTTAATAAAACTTGTCTCATCCTCCTCCCTTTTTCACATAAAAATCCCGAGCCCCTCTCTTGTAATCAGGACGCTATTTGAGTTTCTACCTGAATCTGTGCTCCCTGAATTGCAATTCTCTGATCCCCTCTTAAACTGGTTTGTGTTTTGGTAGGTTGACACCTCCTTCCCATCCCCAGATTTTAAGAGCCTGTTAGGCTACCCTCTTATCAGTAGAGCCAGAATACTCTCTCTGATAGAGCCATTCCTGTATGTATGCTAACTTTTCTCTCTTCCTTCTCTTCTTCAGCAGGACACATTTTCTCTCCCATTAACTACATTTCACTGCTAAATTGAATTATTGTGATTCTGTGACTCTAGGCAAATTAGGATTAGGTGGCCCCCATTCACTTTTCAAAAATTACTGATCACATCGCATACTCCATTTTATGGCTTTCTCTAAATTCTAAAGCCTTGTGACCTCTGACAGAAGAAGTGCTTTCGGGATTACACAGACCTAGCTCATTCTAACCCATGCTCTCCAGTGGCCATATTCTGTGTCTCGTGTTCCATTTTAAATCCACGTGCTACTTACACTCACCTCCCCCAGCCTCTCTACTCTTGTTCTTCTGGAGAACATCCAGATGACTTTTTTCTTTGGCTTATTAATTTGGACATCATAAATTTGGGATTTAATTCATCTAATTTTCATGGTATACTTCAACAATTTCCTATGCTCTTTAAAGTGTGTTTATTTTAAAAAATTTTACAACTTCCATATAAAATGTTAATCTTGCTTCCAGGAGTTTCCTCAACAGTGCTCCGGAGGACAAGCACATGAATCCAATTTGTCAATATCTTTTCAGATTTTTGTTGTTTAAAATATCTATTTTATTAGATAAAAAATAAAAAGTTCTCCTTTGGGCTTAAGTAAGTCAGACTTGATTTCTGAGCTCTGCAGCCAAAAGATAATCTCTCATTTTCCTGTAATAGTTCTAATTTTCGCCATGCAACGATATAATTAATTTTAGAATTTGAGTCATTTTCTTAATCTTGAGAACTAAAGGAGCCACCAAATAATATAAAATTGATAATGAGAAACAGGTCATTGTCTTTAGATGATGGCCTATTATAACATCTTGCCAAAACATACCTAACGATGCTCGTTTGCTTAAACCCTAAAACAGCAAATTTACACACCAATTTTTTCCTCAGGTTATTATATACATTTTTTTGTCCTTAATATTGCCATTAGAAATCACAAATTGCTTTCAAAGTAATCTCAGCCCAGATACCCTGTGGGTGACGTGGGAAATGGGACCTTAAAAGCGCTCCCTCCCTATTCGTCTCCTGATTTTCTCTGTGCTAGTCACAATTAGGAAAGCAGCAGCTGCTTCCATTTATTGCCTCACTGTTCCAGAGTTACATTGGACGTAGATGATAATGCTCTTCCTAGGACCTCTTTAAGGAACGTGGAACTGAATCTGAAAGAGAGCAAGGAAAATATCTGTGAAAGCATCTTGCTTTTAATTGGATAATTCAAAAGATCTAGTAGCATCCAGAACTGGTTAGAGCTCATAGTAACTGAGAGCGTTGTTCTCTCTGTGATACAGAAAGACAAAGAGTGAAGACATGTGAATACTCTAATTAAAAAACAAAAATGTGTAGGCATGCTGTCAGGCCAGAAGGAATTTTAATATACAAACAGTGCCTGCATGTGTTTGACATACACAGTGACAGTTTGAAAGGCTTTTTACATTCACCACATTTTCATTAAAATTGAGCATGTAAAACTAGACATTCTATTACCAGATCATAAAACCAATATATCCTTCGTTGTTTCTTGAAACAAGATTTTCACAAATTTTCAGCTTTAAGGATGCAACCTTGGGAAAGGTTCTGAGGGGCCAATCAAAAGTTAATACAAAAATATGCCAAAGGAAAAGATTTTTAACTTAAAAAAGAGTCGTTTTGTTCTTTAAACAATGTTATTCAATAGAAATAAAATGCCTAAGTTTGCATGAAGCTAGGCAATAATCATATTTATTCTGAGCATCATATTTTAATGATAATACATTAAAATTTTGGTTTACAATAATGTCAGTATATAGAAGAAAACTGTTTTTTAATCTGCTTTTAGGAGAAAGAGAAATCAATCCAAGAGCAACAAAAATAAATTTCAGACTAGATTCAAAGTAAGTTAGATTCTGAGTTTATGTCTGTGGTGTTGATCCCATCCTTCATTTACTAGCACGTCTTTCTCGTCTACCCTCAATCTGTCCTGCTTTATTGCCTCTTTTCTTTCATTCACTAAACAATATGGTAGCATCTTACCTAGTTAGGTTATTTATATAGCTTTCATTAACAAAAGTTGATATTCAAAAAGATTTTAGTGTTACCAATTATCTTCATAATTAATACTCCTTTCATTCCACTTGTTTGAAGTTTTACTTAATGGTGAAAGGAAAGCCACAAGGAGGATGAAAAACTGACATAATGGCATCACGCACTCATTATCTAAGATTGTATTCTGACATTTGCTTTGACACCAAAGGAAATTATTTCCACAGTAACTAGAGAAACAGATTTACTCTAGTTTAGAGCCATTTCTATCAGTGATTACTGATAAGGAATATATTTGATACTTTGTAAAGAACAATAATTACACCAACTGTGATGCAACAAATTTCCAATGGTGTGACCCTGTTTGGGCAGTCAGATTTGCATAGTAATTTGAACTCATACACTCCTGAAAGTATTAACTCTCACTGTTTTAATAACAAATATTGATTAGGCGTCTACATTGGTCCAGGGACTGAACTAATTACCATACAGTATTAATATAAATAACAGTCAATAGAGTTATAAAAGCTGGAAAAGACCTATAGAAGCTAGAATTAGGTTCAGTAAGATGGAATTAAGGGAATTGCAAGTAACCAAGCCCGAAACAAGACAACTTTGAATCCTAAAATAAGTCCAAAAAGTCAGAAACAGACTTATTAGGAAACTGATGGGCTCTACCAGATGGTGAGAAAGCATTATGAAGGAGTCACTATGACAAATACCAGTCAGACTTTTCAAAATCCCATTGTTCAGACAACATAAAAGGTTATTTCTACAATTATAGGCCTGTAGCGCAAGGCAAACACTCTCTGAATGGTGGTATCCTAACATTTCTAATTTTTGAGATCTTAAAAATTATTTGACACTCAGTTTATAACATTATTGGATATAGAGTAGGTATTCCTGGCATGGGAAAGAGAATAGGCTAGAAGAGTAGAGGCACTGAAATAGGACAACGAAGTGAAACGATGAATGTTACTTACTTTACCCTTTCACTTAAATCAGGAACACTAAATATGGGACACAAGAGGCTCTGCAAACCCCAGTCTTCCAACCCTGGCAGGCACCACTAGCTGACCAAAGTCCTCTTTTCCATTAACCTAAGATACACTTCAACCCAGAATTCTGAAGCCACTTTTGTGGCTCAATGTAGTTCAAAGTGAATTTAATTGTCCCAACATTTCCTCAGACAGGAAGAAACAGGAAAAAAACAAAACCTGGCTTGAATCAATAGTGCTGTATTATCAGAAATTATAAGCCCAGAAAAAGGACTAAATACTACAGAGCCACCAAAATAATAGAGAATTTGGTTAATGCCAAGCCTTGTCTGTGGCAGCAATGAATGCACAGATATGCCTCCGATTATCCTGGGGTTTAAATAACAGAGGCTCAGATATTCCCACTCATGTATAGAGCGTGCTAGGCGTTTCCTGTTGTCCTGGATCCTAAAATTTTAGAAACCTTTGGTGTACTTTCACTGCTCAAATTAATGTTAGGCCAAGAATAGAAAGATATGCTGTGAACAAAGGTTCATATGTTATGAACAAACAAAAGGAAATCAAATGGTACTCCTCAACAGTAAGCAAGCCGTATTTATCACAACTTGAGAATTGTTTATTATTATTGGTAGAGTCAATGCTCTGTACTTAGCGACTCATAATTACCCCCATGTCTTTGCAGATGCTGCTTGCTCTGCCTGTGACAGCTTTCCCCAGCTTCCACCTCTCCAGGTGTCTGACTCCTTCAGGATTCAGCTGAAGAGTTACTTTCCCCAGGGAACGTTTTCCCATTTGTTCAAGTTTCATTAGTTGCCAGTTGTCCAGGATCCTCTGGAATTCTACAAATCTTGCTTCTATGGCACTTTTCACACATGTTGTGATTGATTGTTGCTGTGTTTATCTGCCTACCACAGGGGACCATGAGATCCTTAAGCATATAATCTATTTCTACCAGACACCTTTCATTATAACTGGTAATATCTTTAATTATAACAGATAGAGTGAGAAAGTGGCAAGGAACGAGAGCAGAGAGATGGGAAGGAGTAAGTAATAAAACTAGTAGACATCTCAGATGTAATAAGTACACAGCAGAACACTTGATTCTCTGCTCCTGACAATACCGCTCTGCCCTTGGATTTCCTTTTATCCTGAAATGGCACTACCATTTACTCAGTTGTTCAAATCTGGATCTTTGTAACAAGGAGTCTGACTCCATTCTTGATGTTTGACCCCTGATAGTTTTTAAGACTCAGCACTCCGTTTTCCCCTTGTGCCTCACTTCTGGGAAAACTGATAAGAAACCCTGGTTGCTGCCTCCTTCTGCACAGGCAGGAGATTCAGACCACGCATGGGAAGTCTCACCAGAGCCCTGTGCCTAACCACAATAAAACCCTGAGCCAGTCGCCCTTCCTGGCATTCTCAAACCATTTCAGACTTGCTTGAAAGGCCTGCCCCATCCTTTCCAGCTACCTCAATTATGTAAGTAGTGAGCCTCTTAGTGTGGATTTGGCATCATCAGTCTGGATAGCCAAACCAAATTTGGGGGGGGGGGGTCCCTTCTGCTTTGGAGGTTGACTATGACAATTTTACAAGTTATCCTTAATTCCTTTTTTCCTCATACACCTAACAAAATACTCAATCCACACCTATCAATGCTACCTTCGATTCATATTCCTAACCTCTCCCTTTTCATGGCCTCTTAAGTCTGAGACATCATCATAACTCTTGGGCTATTTATCACCATCCTGCCATTCTTGCCTCTCAGGAATTCATTCAAACACAATCACCACAACGTTTCTAAAAGATAAGTATATCTACTGACCTTTCTACACATTTCGAATAAAATTCTAATGATTCAACACCTACACAAGCCCCAATCTGAAGGCAGGAAAGATGACGTCGCAGCTCAACCAAACAAGCAGAAAGACAGTGAGTTTTCCCTTTCTCTGCCTTTTTGTTCTCTTCAGGCCCTCAGTGGATTAGGTGATGCCCACTCACTTTGGGGAGGGTCATCTGCTTCACTCAGTCTCCTAATTCAAATGCTAATCTCGTTTGGAATCACCTCGTAGACACACTCCGTATGACGTTTAACCAAATATCTGAGCACCTTGTGACCCAGTCAAGTTGACACATAAAATTAACCTTCACATCACCATTTCCTAAACTGTTCCATCACATTCCATCCCTTTACCCTGCTATATTTTTTATTACATTTATTACTTCATTCTATTGCATTGTATTTTCTTTTTTACTTTGTTGAATGTATCTCCCAGTAGAATATATATTTCAAGAGGCAGCCTTCATCACTGGAATATACCCAGTACCCAGAACAGTGTCTAGCTCATAGTATACACTCAATAAAATATGTGACGGTTAAATGAATAAGTTAACAGACGTATCTCCAAACACCTGTACATATCACATACACACACACATATACACACACACACAAGCCAAACTAAATGTATGTAATGAGGCTGAATAAATGAGGAAACAATCTGAATCAAATCTGAAAAAGTCAAAAGTCCAGCCAGCAAGCTTTAGAGAAAAGTAGCAAATGAGTATATAGAAAAAAGCCACAATCGCAGCCTCAGCAGATTCATTGTCAGTCTTCTCTTGACCATCAACACTAAGAGAATGCAGAATTAGGGTATGATGTCGGCTTCCAGTCACATTATCCTTCTAGTCCATGCACAATTGAAATGTTATTCTATTATACACGGTTTCTTCAGTTTCCTCTTTTATGCAAATAACTCAGTTATGAAAATTATTATTATTTTTATTGTTAAGGTACTCATATATTTAGTCACATAAAGAAGTCCCTGGCATCTTTTGACCTCTCCACTATGAAAGGGCATGAGCTCTCAGCTAACCACGTAGCTATTGATTGTGTCGGGCTGGTCTTCTAGAGTCCGCTCCTCATGCTTCTTGAACCAGAAAGAGAACTCGGGAGTTTCCGGGAGAGTGGTTAGAACCCTGGACTCATTAGTGCAGCTGCAGGATTGGAGAGAAGCTTCACGAGATTGTTTCCAGGTGGTAAGAAATGAAGACGTCTCCAATGCATAGCTGGGACGGAAGGAGACTGACTCGTTTCGCTGGTAAAACATAATCTCTCTTTGAAGCCAGACTACAGCTATCTACTCAGGTAGATTATTGGAGCAGAGAAAGGTTTTTAGTCAGTCCAAGCACTTGAATATCTGCACAATATAAGTTTGGGAGGTTTATGCTTCTTTGTGTGTGTGTGCTCGCATGTGTGTGGTGTGTTTACTTTTTCATTTTCTCATTTCGAATCTTCATTTAGAAAACTGCAGCCAGATTCAACAGTGCTCAGAAGAATAAAACTTAAATTATTTTTGTCCTTTCTCAGTCAAAAGTTTTAAAGAAGGAAGACTACCTCCAAAGAACAAGGAATGCAGTACCAGTGCCCGTTTTTATGAGTGAATCTCAAGTGGAAGGTGACAGACAGCAGAACAAACACTATAAAGCATAGTGGCTAAGAAGACAAGCTTTGGAATCCAGCAGGGCAGCATTCAAATTCGGCTTCTCTCATTTATTGTAAGATATGGAGAAATGATTTAATTTAATATCCTCAGTATTTACAATAATTCTAACACAACTCACCTCATCAGGTTATTATAGGATAAATAAAATATGCATGCAGAGTGTTTAGCACAGAACTTAGCATACGGTAGGAGCCATATTACAGGAAGTCAATCTTAAGATCATTGATTGATATAAACATCTACCATCTCCTCTAAAATTTTAGAGGTACAAAGGATTGTGTATTATATCTTCTGAAATGAATGTTTCACTTACCAACCCGTATATACCAATAAAATCATATTGTAACATAATGATAATTCTTATTCGCATGTGGAAATTTACCAGAAGTATGTGCTCAGAGATGCTCATTAGTTCACAGTAGATTACAATATCAAATACCTATAGGAGAATGAAAACAGAAAAAAAAAGCAGCAATTTTTAAGTTTTGTTTCTTGGCACTCTCAGTTTTCTTGTGTTTCCTATTTTTGTTCTGTTTTAAAGCCCATGCCTTGCTTCGACAGGTTTTACAGCCTGATTGCCTTTAGGGCTGCTATTTGACAGAGTTCTTTCATAACCCACCACAAGAAGAAATTAATTTTATTTTACTCAAAACCTGGATCAATAATTTTTAATGCTTTTATGCATGATGATTTTTTTTTACATATCCTAGCAGGAGACAGAGAGAGATCTGTATAGTAAATCTTAAAGCAACTTTATTTTCAAACACATGAGAGTAAAATCAGCTGGAAAGCTTGAGAGCACAACAGCTATGAGAGAGTTTAGAAGAAAAGAACAATGTAAAAACGAGTGAGTTGTTGTTGTTGCTGTTGTGTCTCATAGACAAGATACAAGAAAACAAAGAAAGCCGGGCTAGGCTCTGATTGACTTCTAAGCATTCAGTTAAAATTGTGCAAGATGGTATAAAGCCATCAAGAAAGCCACTGAGGAGGATGAATGCTTAGCCTCAACCATCTGTTCCCTGTGGGGGAAGGGTATCTTCTCAATCAGTAAGTTGTTTGCTTTGATCCATGGCCTGTTGTCCTGAGTTACTGCAGGAATCAAGCCAGGTTTCAACCTCAACTCACTCCCTATTTAAGTCCCTGATACTTCAGTACATTTTATTCTAACCTACTTCTGCTGGGTAACTTGGGGGGTGAGTATCTCCTCCAGTATTACTAAGGTATTTACTGATGATCTTCTAATAAATTCAAATGTAATAATCCTCTTCTAACTTTAATTATACTCAAAAGTTTTACCCTTCCTCTATTTTTAAAGGCAATTGATTCTTTTATTTATTTATTTTTTCTGGCCCTGAGCTAACATCTGTTGCCAATCTTCCTTTTTTCCCCCCAAAAATTGTATTCCTAGTTGTAGGTCACTCTAGCACTTCTATGTGGGATGCTGCCACAGCATGGCTTGATGAGCGGTGAGTAGCTCTGCACTCAGTATCTAAACCGATAAACCCCAAGCTGCCAAAGCAGAGTGAGTGAACTTAACCTCTTGGCCAAGGGCTGCCACCCCCCCCCCCATATTTTAAAAATTATCTATTCCCCACACTGTTAAATTGAAATATAGAATTTAAGCATAAATTTGAGTAAATTTACAGTTTATATCCCAATGTATTATATGTGGTAACATTTCATTAAATATGTGTTTATTAAACCTTGAGGCTGCAGATTTAGTTCATTTCATTTCTGGAAAGTATCTGCCATGTGGGTGAATTGACAAAGCTCATCCACATTAATAAACCGATCAATCAAATCAGAAGTAATTTATTCCAGAACAACCTAACTTTATTTTTAAATTCTAATAAATAGGTTAATAAGTAACCTATGAAAACTTTCTCCAACTAAATTCTAGTTTTAAAACAGAAAAAAGCCCATGCCAACCTCCTCAGGATGTCTCGTTAAATCTCTCCTGTTTTCCTCTTAGGGGTCTTGGCTTTAGGATTTTAGAAGCAGTGCATTCCTAATGGTGCCTCTGTGTGTTCCCCTGCAGGGCCTCCTCCCTGGGATAACACACCGTGGTAAGATCCATGAGAAGCATGCCTTTCTGCTGCAAAACAGGAGAAAAATGGCTGTGAGAGGAGAGGTAGAAATCCACGGCTAGTAGATAGACTCTTAGTCCCGTCACTTTTGGAGAAGTCCACCTATGGAATTGAGATCTTGAAATTGCTATCCTTGCCCCAGCTAACATCTGGAAAGCCTTCCTTTTCTTTAATTTGAAGATTACGACTTAAATCTTCCACCTTGTTTTTTCCACCATCTCTGTTAAAATTTTGATGTGATCGTGTAAAATCACTGAGTTGCAAAACGTTTGGAGACAGGATATGTTGTCCAGATATTTTTAATTAAAGAGCTGGAAGTGAATTCTGAAAACTACATTTGTATGTCTGAATTCAATAACTCACAAATTTTTTTTAATTTAAAAAACTTTTTTTTTAGAGATTGGCACCTAAGCTAACAACTGTTGCCAATCTTCTTTTCTTCTCCTTCTTCTCCCCAAAGCCTCCCAGTACCTAGTTGGATATTCTAATTGCGAGTGCCTCTGGTTGTGCTATGAGGGATGCTGCCTTAGCATGGCTTGACAAGTCATGCCATGTCCGCGCCCAGGATCCAAACTGGCGAAACCCTCTGCCGGTGAAGAGGAGTGCGTGAACTTAACCACCTGGCCACGGGGTTGGCCCACTCACAGAAAATTTGACCAAATTCTTAAATAGTTGACTTATGAGGCCCAGGGCACCAGTGATATTGATTGCCTCAATCACATCGACTTGGCCTTATCTCCGATCCCATTCAAGTCTTGGGTAAATGGTACCATGCAGACATCCCAGGCCAAGATTACTTTAAGCTGACAGGTCCTCATGTCACATACATGTCATCATTTCATTTTCAGCCCTGGGACGACTCCTCCGCAGTGGACACTTGCAGCAGCAAAAATGCTTCAGAAACATGGGGAAGTTATTCAGGAGCAATCTTCAACCAGTGAAAAGTAAGCTCTGACGGACAGGCAAATACCATTTCAAAGCATTCTGTGGCTTTTTGGAAGGTCTCAGCTGAAACAAGCTCCTCATGCTGGTGACCTGAATAACTCTCCCTTATATGGGCTTTTTCTCCTTCCGCATCTCACTCTCTATTTTCCCCAACTCCTATTCTCTGGGATAATATAATGAGTTAATTTCACACAAGACCTTGTTGCAAGCTGTGCATTCAGAGAAACACAAGCTAAGGTATTACTAATAGCAGTAATCTTAGCAAGCAGACCCTCAGGATTCCCGAACTGTTTCACTTACTCAAAAAACAGTAAGAAAGGTTCCTCTGCTAACGGGGAATGAGATGATGATAACGCCTGGCCCCTGACACTTTCGTTAAGATACTCATCTGTGGCAGATTGGAATAAAGTACAGTTACAGCAAGAAGTGCTTAGACTACGCACTTGAACAATTTTGTATTTGCCTTGCTTAGTCAACTACTTTGAAAACTTTGTTAATTGCTTTGTTAACTTTTTTTAGAAGTCACCTGTAAAGAGAAAGGACAAGTTCAGTTCAATCAAGTGTCAGCTCAGGAATGCTGTGACAGCCAGAATTTCTACATGGCAGTGTTTAAAAAAGATTCTTGTGTCAAGGGTCTGGGGTAGACTGGGACATACCAGTTCACTGATGGGTCTGAAGATGGATTGCTGTTGCTCTACAAACCTACTCAGAGATATTCTGAGTTATAAGTGGTTTATTGGGTTGTTTTATTTTATATAGAGGAAGGATCAGCCTGAGGCAAAAATACACATAAATGCCTTGGTAGTGACAAATGACTTGAATGGTTCATCAGAGGCCTTGGAGGATCTGATAAAAGGTAATCAGAGAAGGGGAATACAAATAGACCAACAGAAGCTGGCAAAAGACATACGTATTTTTGTGTCTCATGTTAATGCCCAGCAGAGATCATTCACTGCACAAGAAGCACTCAACCAGCCAGGTGGACAGGAGGATCTTTACTTTAAGGAAAGGATCATTACTTCCCATCCTTCCCATTGCTTGTGTGATGAGCCCTTCAAAAGTGGATCAGTTGTAGAAGAGATGAAGTCTGTGCATTGGTTCAGCAGCTTGAGTTCCTTCCAACTAAAGCTCATCTCACTACTGAAGCTGCGGCTGAATATCCAATTTGTCATCAGTAGGTGTCAACTGATATGGCATGTGCCCTTGTTATTAAACAACTAAACAAAAATATATAATAATATGATAGGTAGGGATTGGTGTTACAAAGAAAAATAAGACAGAGTATGATGACAGTGTCTGAGGGAGATGAGTGTTTCTATTTTCTTTTTAACAGATTAATAAGAATTGTTTTTCAGATAAGGTGAGATTAGACCAGAGATCTAAAAGAAAACAGCAGAACAGGAATTTGGATAACTGCTGAAAGCACATTTCAGGAAGTGTGAATTTCAAGCTCAAAATTCCTGGGGCTGAAGCAGGTTCAGTGTGATGGAATAATAGCCAGGAGGCCAGTGTGGCTGGAGCATCTGAGTGAGGAGGAGAGTATTAAGACATGAGGACTAAACTACAGTGAGAGGGATGATTTTAGGAGCATTTATAAAATTCTAAACTCAAAAGTATTTTTATGAGTGAAATGAGAAACCATTGGAGAATTTGAGAAGAGGAATCCTACGACCTGGTAATTCAAAGGGCTCTCTCGGTGAAGGGTGGAAGGCACATCTCCTCTGTGGGCTAATATTAATACCAAGGGTGTTATATAGGAAGCTACGTAAAAGGCTCATAGAGAGATGACCATGACTTAGACTAGGTTAGTTCAGGGAAAGGTGGTGAGGAGAAGTGGTCAACTCTGAATGTACATGTGCACATGCACACTCATGCACATGTCTGCAAAGGGTTTGACTAAATTAGAAGAGAGATTGGGAAGGCTGGGCTCAAAAGTCTCTTTTATCTCTCAAATTTCTTGCTTATAAATGTCAAAGACATTAATCAGAGAAATATATTTTTTCTCTGTGTATTTGATTAGTAACCCTCTAATTTGGATTAAGTACACACATATATAAACCTACATAAACATATGAATATGCAAAAACTACATATCTCCTAATTAGATTCATGACTCATTTTCCTTCTATCTTTTAATTATATGTAAATATTTGGGTAAATGTGATTTGTGACCTGAATGTTTTTTTCCACGTCTCAGAGATTCCTTAAAATCTCACTCAGCTCTGAATTTAGAATATTTGTTTTATGTTTGCATTTAATGTTCATGTACTATTATTGGTTTGGTTTTTCTTTGTATTGTCAGTCTTTTTATATTGTTTTAAAAGGAAATATAGAAAAGGAGGAGACTTTTTCAAGCTTACAAGTTACTGTTTCAAAAACAGAGGCACCGTTACTGTGACTTCTGGAAGAGATTGCTTTTATGTCATGATTTCAACTGATGTGCCTTCAGAAAGCGTGTGACCTGGATAAATCATGGTGATGTGTGAGGTGCCACGGCTGAGATGTGATTCATTTCCACATAGACACATTGTCTTCAACTTCTACAGTGAAGTTTATTGAAAAACGCATTTGTTAAAAAGATCAACTTTCTTCTCTCAATAATTTTTTTCCCTTTGATGTTAACATTTATAGCCCTTACCCTGGCTTTCTACTAGTATTTCAAATTAACATTTGAAATGACTTCCCTATAGTGCAGAGCCCGGCACCAGGGATGGGAACCTCCATTCACCTTAGGGAGCCCATGGTGAGCTCTTGAATCCCAGCTCTACTTTCTTCTCCCAAGAGCTACGAATTCCTGGCTTTGAAAACCTCTCAGGGACCACTGCCATGCAGAGCTCTCCCCAGTGATTTCTTCTAACCTTCCTCTGCAGCTGCCACTTATATATTTTCTATCACTCCGTGGCTTAGCAGATGGAGTCATTAAAAAATAATGAATCTTTAGAGTTGAACTCATCACTGTAATGAAATTTCACATAAATGCTCCTTCCACCAAAATGTAATATGCTTAGTTGGCACAATGGTTGTGCAGTTAAACACAGAAGAGAAAGCAATCCTTAATTCTATATGCCTCACCTCAAGATATTCAAATAACATTTTGCAAGTCACTTAACCTATTTTTTCTTTTTATATATGCGTTCATATATATATATGAAAGTGGTGGATGTATTTTTATACAAAATGAATAAAGATGCTTTTTTGGATAAGGTGAGAGTACAGCAGAGACCTAAAAGAAAAGAGGAAACAAGGAATACGGATACCTGGAAAAAGCACATTTCAGGAAGTGAGAAACTCAAGTCCAAAATTCCTGGGGCTGAAGCAGGCTTAGTGTGACAGAACAATAACCAGGAGGCCAGTGTGCATGGAATATCTGAAAGAAGAAGAGATTATTAAGTACGATGTCCAAAACATGGAGAGATGATTATAAGACCATTTATAAAATTCTAAGTTTTTATGCTTGTATTCATATATGTATGTATGATTAAATATGTATTCATAATTATTTAGACAATGCCTCTGATCAACACTCATACATTCACGTAGACATGCAGGGTATGTGTGTAGGGTTGTGTGTAGCACTGAGAGAAAAGACAACTTCTACTAGGGAACCCGTTGCTCTGGTTACCTGTTTTGTCATAGAAAAAGATTTTTTAGATGGGAAGAAACAGTAGGCAGCATCCAAACCCAAAGTTCAATTTATGGATGAGAAAAACAAAGCCTGGGGAGGTGAAATGACCCATCCAAGGACAGACATCTAATTACTGGGAGAGCAAGGGTGAGAACCCAGATGCCTGGGCTTTCAATTAAGCATCTTTCATCTGCAATACCATAGTGACTAATGATTAGAATGTTCAAAGACTAACAAAATAACGGCTTCTTTCTGAAAAAAAAGAGTAAAATTTACAGGAATACTTAATAGATGAAGACAGCTACAATTTACTGTTAGGAAAAAATATGCAGCACGCAGCATACTTGTAAGTTCTCGAATTATGAACAAAACTGATCCCCTGAATAGTATCCTCAAATTCAAACTAGTAAATCAAATGTAATTACTTTGCAGCTATTTAAATAGGATTTACTGAGAGGGATAGCCTCAGTTTTACATAGGCGCTGATAGGATGATTGAAGTCAATATATCCCCTCTGGCTAACATTGCATCTGCTGGGCAAACTTAAGAGTTTTCTCAAACTTCAGAGATGAGTAATGTGAGTTATTGCCCAGATGGATGATGATTATTCACTATAACCATCCTCCATTGCCCCCTAAACAAGGTATCTTTCTGGATAAGATGTAAATATTAATGAAATCTTCTGTTCAGGAATCAGTGCTGAGATCAGAAGAGTATGAAGAATCTGGACCTTTGTAGTGAAATTAGCCTCAGGGGGAGTGGATATATCTGGGCTATGCTGGGTCACCCTAGCAAACATGAAGGAGGTGACAAACCTCAAGAATCCAGTAAGAATCATTTACAAAGGACAGAAATCCTACTGAAGACAATGGGAAAAGCAGGAACATTTGCCTTGGTGTGCCATAGAAATGAGGCATAAAATTAAAGAAATACTCCAAACATACATTTTGCATAAGATTAAAAAAAAGGGAAAGTGAAAAATACGTCCATTGACAATTACTCAGGATGCACACAGAGCAAAGTGTCTCTTTCAGCCATGCGCACTCCATCCATCTGACTCCCTTTATTTTTAGTTTAAAGGAGGCACTGATTTCAGAACTTCGGTATGACTGAATGATAATACAAAATCCAGAAATAAAGACCTTTGAGCTTTATGTGGGCACATTATCCGCTCTTCCATAACAGCTAAAGATTGTTTGTTTGTTGCCTTGGGAAACGTGATAAATACATGGCAAGCGATAGGATATATTGGAGCATATGAGGAAGCCATTTGGTTTAAAACTAATTCAGCCTGACCTTGTTTTTCCGAAAGGGCCTGATGTGGCCTGTTGAGTATGCATTGTGCATCTGCTTTAGATGCTTATGATGTCCCAAAGACAAGAATGATTCCCTTAAAGATAAGGATGTGGTTTCTCCTCATATTGGCATTTCCTTAAGGATAGGCATCTCTTCCTAGAAACTAAGGATTCATTACTGACCTGCTGTGTTTGCTTTGTGACCGCAGACCCACTGTGCCAGCAACAGTATCCCGTGACTGTTGTAAACAAGACATTCCTGTCATATGTAAAGTATGCTCCCTGTTCCAAGGTGGTATATAACCACTCTGTACATGCCACTTCGTTGGCATGTTTCCTTGCTTGGGGAAGGAAGCCCCAGGGCTATAGTCCTCAGACCTGGCTCATAATAAGCTCACCCCAATTTTGATTTATAGATTGATTATGGATTATTTAAAGTTTTGCTTTGATTGAAAAATAAACAAAAACATAGCACATGAGTTTGTAGCATTGTTTATAAGTCCTATTAAAAAAGAATGAAACTAGGGAAACACACATTTCTTAGACAAGTATTTTCATTAACCTTAAGCCATTAATTAGCAAGCAGCTGGATTATTTGTGGAAAAAGGAGAATTCTTCAAAGATGGCTGAGAAATTATGTCCTTGGGATTAGAAAGAAGATTCTGTGACTGTAATCATTGGATAGAGGACTGGAATACGTCATAGCTTCTGAGCCACAGCATCAAGAAAGTAAAAATACAAGCATTAAGAGAGTAACAAACAAGGCTCAATAATATTAACAAGAAATATTCCTTCGCCTCAAGTCTTCCAGCTAAATTTTCACTTTAGCCTGGTCTCAAATGCCTCCCAGAGAATTCTAGGACTTCTCCAGAGGAGGTTTACCTGTGCTTTTGGAGGACTCTTATTGGTATCCAGTTGGCATGCTAACCACCTCACTCCTACCCCATCTATCCCTAGCACACTTTGTTAATCCTTTTTCCTGGGCAGCCTGGGAGCACCTGCCAACTCTGAGATTGGCAATGCTTAACATGGAGGGTGCCGATGTCTGCCTTGAGGCATTGTTTTGTGTTGCTGCCAAAGCAGCTGGCAATGCCTTCTATTGCTGCAGAGGCTGCTGGCATCAACAACATAACTGCTTTGTGCTCTCAATGTCCCAAGGAGATGTTAGAGCTTTTACTCAATTGTTAATTACAGGCGTTAAAGACACAAGCATAACCCTATGGGGGACCAGGGGAAAGAATCTCTAAATGACTAACTCAATTCTGATTAAGAATCAATCCTCCTGTCTTGTGCCCGTCTTTGACCAAAATTTTTGTAACCAATTTTTCTTAACTGAAATAATATTTTGCCAAGAAGTTCTGCATTTCTCTCTCTAGAAATGTCTGAATGCATGAGAAAGCGTGGACTCAAGCAAGAATTTCAGCTCCAGGGACGAGAAAGCTAAAAGAACTACCGAGGAGTATAAAAGTCAAAAGAAATCTCAACTTTTAATGATTGGAAGCACTTATGGAATAAAAAGAAAAATCAAATTAAGGAAGTTATTTGCAGACAAGCAATTTCACATCAGCAGCCTTTGAAACAAAGGAAGCCATAAGAATTCTGTACAAATTGTTCTAGACATCTTCCCTAAGAAAAACGAGTAAATTAATAAAAAATCTGAATCCAGGTTTGGATTAAAATTAAAAGTTATTTAATACTACATTGGAAATAATTATCAGTTAAAATAAAATATTAAATTCATTTTTTTACTGATCACAAAGCGTTTTTGTCAACCCAAGACTTAACTATATTATGCTAGAGTGTGCTTTTAATAAAAAAATTTTCTGTATGGAAAAGTCAAAATTCATGTGTATATGACCTTCATTCTGGAAAATGCTATGGCTTGAAATTAAGCCCTAAGGCTAGTATTTGCAGGACTCGGGAGACACAATCTATAATAATCAACTTGAACTGAGTTCCCCACTGTTTGATTCAACCTGCTCCTGGAGCACTTACCCTGTACCCTAGATGCGAACTTGGGAAAATTCCATGATTTCTTTAGTAGATTTTTTGGTAACTCAAAGTTTTAGTGTCAACTTAAATCACAAACACAGCCTTCATAATTTAAACACCAGCCCTAAGGGACAGCCTGGTGTCATAGTAGTTAACTTTGCATGCCTTGCCTCACTTCAGCAGCCCAAGGTTCACAGGTTTGGATTCTGGGCAGGGACGTACACACTGCTCATCAAGCCACACTGTGGCAGTGTCCCACATAGAAAATAGAGTAAGATTGGCACAGATGTTAGCTCAGGGACCATCTTCCTCAAGCAACAAGAGGAAGATTGGCAACGGATGTTAGCTCAGAGACAGTCTTCCTCACCAAAAAGAAAGATACTAGGCCCAGAAACTAATTAATTTGTGACTTAAAGTGAAGCTTCTTCTCTCGGCAATCTGAGATCTGCAATAGCGAGGCAGCTGCTCTAGGAAATGGGGTCATCGTGAGCTGCTTCTAATTTTCTCACTCTGGTCTTTCTTCTTAATCAGCCTTGCTAGAGGTTGATCAATTTTATTAATTTTTCAAAGAACCAGATTTTGACTTTATGATTCTGGTGTGTTATTTGCACGATTTATCGATTTCCACTTGTATTATTTCCTCCTTGTACTTATTTTGAGTTTAAATTACTCTTCCTTTTCTCGTATCTTAAGCTGGAATCTTTGATCTTTATTTTGTGGTATGAGCATTTTAACTTGTAAGATTTAAATCTAAAATATACATTTCTTTCTGTTTTAGATAGAGAGATACACAAATGGATAAATACATAGATAGATACCCCACAAGTTTTGGTATGTTGTGTTTTCATTATTGTTCATTTTGAATTGTTTTTCTAATTTACCTTGTTGATTTTTATTGGATCAATGGATTGTTTAGAATTGTTTAACTTTATTCCCACAAATTTGGGATATTCTAGATTCCTTCTTGTACTGCTTTCTAATTTTATTCACTTATGGCCACAGAATATATTTTGTATGATTTAAAGTTTTTAAAATGTCTTTAGACTTGTTTTAGGGCTTTTCATGTTGCCTATCTTATTTAGTTTTCTATGTGTATTAGGAAAACAAAGCATAATCTGCCTAAGATGAGTATAGTTGTGTATAGTTGCTTACAGGGTGGTCAGTTAGGTCAAGGTGGTTGATACTGTTGTCAGGACTTTTATATTTTTGTTGAATTTTGTCTTCTTATTCTAATTACTGAGAGAAAAGCATTTAAATCTTAAATTTTACGTTTTTGTTCCATTAATGCCACCAATTTTTTCTTTATGTACCTTGAAGCTCTGTTATTAGTGGATAAACATTAAGGATTATTATCTTTTCTTGATGAATTGACCCTCTTATCATTGGGAAATGTCATTCTTTTGCCCTCGTAACACTCCTTGTCTTGAAATCTACTTTATTTGATATTTACTTAGCAGCAGTCTTATGAATAGTAATTGCATGCGATGTTTTCCATGCTTTTCATTTTATTCTAGCTGCAGCTTTATATTTAAATCCTTTCTCTTGTAATAAGCACAATAGATTGGCTTTGCTTTTTTATCGAATCATTCAGTATCTACTTTTATTTGGAATGTTTAGTCAATTTACATTTTTATGTTTTATTAAGGTATTTAAGTCAGCCATCTTGCTACTTGTTATTATTTGTTCCATCTATTTTTTGTTCTCTTCTTCCATCTTTCCTGCACTATTTTGGATTAATTAAGCATTTTTTAGTATTTCATTTTATTTTGTCTATCATATTTTTTGCTATGACTCATTGTTTTACTTATTTACCGCTTGCTCGATGGATTATAGTGTACATTTTTAACTTTTTCAATGTACCTTTAAGTAACATTATACAGCTTCATGTTTGAAGAACTCTATAACCATATACGTTTACTTAGCATCGTCTACTCCTTTAACTTATTGTTACCATATATTTTACTTTTACATATATTACAAACAACAGAATACATGTTATTATTTAAGCATTAAGTAGTCAATTGTTTTTTAAAAATAGAGAAAAATTCATATTTTTGCACATTTTTATCCTTTCTGAAACTTTTAATTTTTTTGCTGTAGACATGACTTCCAAACTCCTACCATTCCCTTCAGTGTAACTTTCTTTTACATTTCTTGCAATGTGAGTGTACTGGTAGCAAATTTTCTCAGTTCTGTTTCACATAAAACTGTCTTAATTTTACCTGTATTTATAAAAAAATTATTTGAAGTAAACAAAAATTCTATATTGGCCATTTTTTCCACTGGCTCTTTAAAGATGTTATTCCATTATTTTTTGAGTGCAAGTTTTCTTAGGAGATATCAGCCTCTGATTCTTCCATTTACGCTATATATTATATGTATTCTTATTCTTCATTCTTTTAAGATCTGTGCTTCATTTTTTTTCAGCATTATCACTATGATGAACTTCTGTATGGTTTTCTAGACATTTCTCATGCTTGGGGTTTACTGAGCTTTCTGGATATCTGTGAGTTTATTTGATCTCAAATTTGAAAAAATTTTTGCTATTTCAACACATACCTATACAGACATACATTCTGACTCTTTCTTCTGGAATCCTAATTGCACAATAATGAACACTTGATATTTACTGACCTTATCCCACAGGTCACCGATGTTTTGTTAAGGTGGGTTTTTTTTAATCTTTCTTTTCTCTTGATTCAGCAAGTGTGTTCTTCTATAGTACCCACTATGTTAATTTTTGATACAATGAATAGTATATTTTTGCTGTTGTAAATTTCATTTGCTTCTTTTATCTAATGTCCTCCTTGTCTGTTAATTCTGTTATTTAACGATATGAGCATTTGCTTCTGTTGATTATATTTTCTCTCGATTATGGTTCCAATTTCCCTGCTTCCTTGAATCTCTTATATATATATTTTTTTTCATTATGTCCCATACACTGTGTAAAAGGAATTAATCACAGTAGTGAATAATTCACGGTCTTTTTGTTCTGTTGGTTATTTCCCAGAGAGTAAAAGTTATTTTTTCGATCTATTGATCATAAGAATGGCCACTCAGATTCCCACAAGAATAAAATTGAATTGATTCTGGGCCTCAGCTATAATTACGTTGAATTTATCTGTGATCAACATCCAATTGTCTATGCCATCATCATTTTTATAATGTCTATATTTGAGTTAGAGAAGGGTGCTGGAGTTCCATCTATGACCTCGCTGATTTCTCCTCATCCCTGTGAAGTTTCTCCATCTATGACAAATCTGCTTCTCTGTTTAACTTTGTCCAGGCTAAGAACCCACATACAGTGTAGAAGCTGCCACAGCTCTCTGCTCACTTATAAGGTCTCCTTTCTGTCTGTAATTCAGGTTATCGAAGTTTCCTGGTATCCACCACTTATTCTTAGCTTTATAGAAAAATACAATTTTTAAAAAATGTTCCATGTTTATCTTACTGTTACCATGGTAGCAATGATCTTTCATGACCTCCTCCATCCTATCTAGAAATATAAGTCCTTCTTTGGCATCTCTCTTCTTTCTCTTGTCTTGCTACCGGTTCCTGGTTCTTCTCACACTGCAGTGAAGAGAAGAGGACAGGGGATATAAAGCACAGGAATTCCTACAAGACTGATAATGTTACAAAATGACTTTATGCACTTTGGTCTCACAGACATATAAAGCTTCTTTTTTATTTGCAATTTTCTCTTTTAGGCCAATCAAACATTCACACTGCAACTCCCATGTAGTGGTTAATGTTTCTTAAACATCTAACCACACCACATCTTTTGAGCTATTATTTACAACTGGCCTTGTTTTTCTCTGACAGAGACCCTTTTAGTCAGGCTCTCTTTCAAAGTGACTACAGGAGACAGCCCCACCATGGTTTCTATGTCTGTTTTCTGGATTCATGCAGCCTTGATTCACTATTAATGGGGTGGGGGTGGAGCGGCATGGATTGTGGATGTCTAGAACCACCTTCCTCCTCTGTTCTCATACATCACTTAAATCTGGTTTTTGTCTTTAGGTTCTTCTGTTGTCTGTCAGACACCCATCAACTGTGTTTCAAAAGGCAAGAAAGAATGCTTCTAAGTATAGTTCTTATCTGTCTCTGTTAATGCACCTATTTATAATGTAACTGTCTTCTAAGATTTGAATTTTCTTAATTTTTGAGTGTTAGAGATTTGACCATTCATAAGCATTATCTTAGATATTTAATCCCACACTTAATAATCCTACTCCATATTACTCTATAAGCATTGATCCTAATCAACTCATACACAGCACATATTTTATTTATGAAAGGAGATCACTTTACCTGTGTTCACTCATTCTTCCCCTCCTTGAGTTTGAAGATGTTTCAGAAACTTTTAGAATAAAATCTGCTTGGAGCTTTGTAGAATGATATTAATATTGGAACCTAGAGACTCTAGTATTTTGAAACTTTTCTCCTTCGTTTCTTTGTTGACTGACTTACATGGAACATAAAAGGAAGACTTTTGAGTTACAGAATTAATAACAAATTATGGAAAACTTTTCTTTGCAATAGCAATTACTGACTATATATTCTATCAGACCCTACAGATAAAAACAACTAAATAGCCTACATAAAAAGAAAATAAATGTATCTATAATCCAGTAAAAAGTTAGGAATATTTGGAAGCCAAACACATGTAACAGACATTCCAAAGTATTTTCCTTGAAACTTGCATTAGATTAAGAAGAAAAAAAACTTCATTGGCAATTTACAAACATAAATTCACACTATCTGTGTGTTCTTAAGAACTCCAAGCTACAAAAAAATGTAAAACCTTTCTTCAACCATGGCCTTAGAATATTCCAACAGAAATTATTTCAAGAATAAAGAACTCATAATTGAAAATCAAAAAGCATATATAATGCACCATAAGTGAAAGCCAGAAAAATTAAATGAGAACAGAATCAGATGTGTAAACCTATTATATATCTGAATTACTAGACTCAGAATATGTAATAATTCTGTGTAAAAGAGTTAAAAATAAAATAAGGATAAAACAATTAGTAAAAAGCAAGAAACTTTAAAAACAGCGTTTTAGACAAACGAAAGTGAGACTTACTGAACTGAAAGATGTATCTGAGGAAGTCATCCAGAATTTAATATTGAAAGGTAAATAAAAAGGAAATGCAGAACAGTTAATGTATAGTTCCAGAAGTAGAGGGAAAAAAAGGAATATGAAGGAGTCAATATTGAAGGAGCTTGAGAGAAACCAAAAGTAGTCAGAAACTGGGAAACTTCAACCCACAAAAGGAAGGAACCACATTGGATAATGTTAATACATTTATTCGGTTTATATCTTAAGGGAACTGCCTAGCCTGATGTATATAGAAAATAGACTTTAATAAGAAAGAAGCAGTCTTACTGAGTTGGAGGATCACAAGTCAGAATTTCAGGTGCCAGAACAGTTGAAAATAAAGAGAAGTGGGTATTTAGTCAGAGTGGGACCTTCCAAATCTGTGTGCACACCCGCCTCAGTTTGAAGGGCCTAAGAGTAGGGAGAGAGTTTCATCCCAAAAAAAGAACAGATAGTTTGTTTTTTTTTAAAGATTTTATTTTTCCTTGTTCTCCCCAAAGCCCCCCAGTACATGGTTGTATATTTTTAATTGTGGGTCCTTCTAGTTGTGGCATGTGGGACACTGCCTCAGCATGGCTTGATGACTTGTGCCATGTCCGTGCCCAGGATTCGAACCAATGAAACCCTAGGCTGCCAAAGCGGAGCATGCAAACTTAACCACTTGGCCACGGGACCGGTCCCCAGATAGATAGTTTTAATAGCTGAGAAATTAAGCAGCTACTTGACATTGGGAATCTAGATTTTAGAGTTCAATTCTTGAGAAGTTAGAAATAAGTGTTTGCCTTAATCATTCCATTGAAACCCTGGATATGGCCACAACTTAGGAATAAGAACCATATCCTAAGACTAAGGTTTTCGCCCTAAGAATATGGGCAAAATTGAAATCCACCTTCCCTAACACAACTTAAAACCAAGGCTCCACAAGGTCAAGGATAGCTTCAAGTAACTTAATGCAACTCAACATTCTACAGAGAAAGTTAATAGAAGCCAGATTCTCCACATATATCATCCACAATGTCCAATATACTAAAAATCAATCATAAAGAGAAAATATTAAAATACCAGATAAAGGGGCACATTACATACCAGGAAATAATGATAAGAGTGACAGTTAATTTCCCACTGAGGCCAGAAGAAGATGAAATTGTTAACCTCCAATTCTATATCTAGCAAAAATATCTTTCCAAAATGATTTATAAAAATTTCAGTTAAACAAAAGCTGAGAGAAAATTTTGCCAGAGGAAAAGAATGTACTGAGAAACCCTGAGATTTTTCAGGCTGGAATGAAGTAATCTTGGATAGAAATCTATATTTACAGAAAGGATTAGAGAGTGCCAAAAATGTAAAAATACATAAAGATAAAACTATTTTCCTTCTTTTGTTATATCTTTAAAGTCTACTATAAATTGTTCTACTAAAGCAGACCAATAAAATGAATAGAAAAACTGAAAAATTCTCGTATGACTTGAAATTTTGATCATATATAACAGCAATACATGCGTAGTAAGATAATTTGAAGTTATAAAAAACATAATTTTTAAACATGACATTCCATTATAACTATGTTAAAAGTTAAATTTAAAATCAAATCCCAGAATTGGGACTATAAGTGATTACTACTAGGATATTACTGCAACAATCTGTACTTCAATTGTAGGTTAAACACATCTTTAGAATTTAAATCTACCAACGTAATCATATAATTAAAGGCTAGTTCACATTACTTTATGTGTTTTATAACATAAAATATTATGAAATATACATATGTATATAAAAATGCAATTGGTTTTGGTTATATGACTATTTTTGTTTTAAAATATAACATCCTTAATAAACTGGAAATACGTGTTTTTGGATTTAAGTATTATCTAATCTACAAAGTAGTTATCATTGAACAAACGATGCAGGTAGTTGGAACTATTTCAGATGTAATAAGATTATTCAGTATTTCTATCATTAAGTTGGGTAGAAAAATGATGATATGCTCATTAAGTTTTTATATTATACTAAACTTAAAATTGCTAATGCTGAGACTTTATAACGGGAAATGACGCTATTAAAAAATCAATGAGTGGAAAAGTACAATTTAGAATAATTATGGAATTTAGAAAAGCATTAGTGAGTATATAGGCCTTCTCTTAACCTCAAGGAAAGAATTTTGTGTGGTGAGACATAAATACCTCAACATATTCAGGAGTGCCATCTATGTATATAAATAAATTGAAAATGGTGAATAGTAAGCAACAAAGAGAAATTAAAAATAAAAGTATTACCAATATATGCTAATCTATTCCTTTTATTCCAATCTCTACTCAAACACATGTTTTGTTGGTACGGCCTCTATGGGAAACGGTATGGAGGATCCTCAAAAAATTAAAAATAGAACTACCATATGATCCAGCTATCCCACTTCTGAGAATATATCCAAAGGAAATGAAAACACTAATGCAAAAAGGTATCTGCACCCCTGTGTTCATGGCAGCATTATTTACTATAGCCAAGAAATGGGAACAACCTGTGTCCATTGGCAGATGAATAGATAAAGAACGTGGTATATGCATATACAATAGGAAATTATTCGGCCATAAAAAATGAAGAAATCCTACCATTTTCAACAACATGGATGGAACTTGAAGGCATTATACTAAGTGAAATAAGTCAGACAGAGAAAGACAAATACTGTATGACCTCACTTATGTGTGGAATCTAAAACCAAAAAAACCAACTTATAGAAAAAGAGATCAGATATGTGGTTACCAGAGGCAGGTGGCGGACGGAGGGAGAGTTGGAGGAAAACGGTCGAAAGATACAAGTTTCCAGTGATAAGTACTAGGGATGTAATTTACAACATGCTGACTATAATTAATATGGTTGAATGATATATAGGAAAGTTTCTAAGAGAGTAAATTCTAAAAGTTCTCATCAAAGGGAGAAAGTTCTTTTTTTACTTTTCTTCTTTATTTCTTTACATCATTTCTATACAAGATGATGGATGTTTGCTGAACCTATTACAATAACCATTCCACAAGATATATAAATCAAACCATCATGCTGTATATTTTAAACTTATATAGTAATATATATCAATTATTTCTCAATGAAACTGGAAAAACTGATATTTTTTTTTAAAATCATGTTTTGTCAAAGCAGAATATATATATATATATAATATATACGTGAAGAAAAAGATTGCAAGGTGTTAAAACATGTGATTATACATTCAATGAAAAAATAATGGCACTAGGTTTACCTAATAATGTGTAAATACCTCAAATATCTCAACAATCATTTTAAACTTTGCATGGCTCTTGTCAAAGAGAGAAAATAAAATTAATCAATAAAAGTTGTGTTGCAAATAGTAAGTAGCACTACTAGCAGCAATAAATGCACAAGTTGTTGCAATGAATACTTAGTGAGGCTTTTTTATGCTACTTTGTCCTAAATAATTTAAATATATTAACTTTTAAATTACTAGAATATCATTATGTGATATATGATATTATTTTTCTCATTTAATAAGTGAGAAAATTTAAGCAGAGAAAGATTGTTAGTTTTCCATTCATATATATATTTCACAATATTGTATGGTATAAAACACATAAAGTAATGTGAATTAGCCTTTCATTATATGATTATGTTGGAAGATTTAAATTCTGAAGATTTGTTTAATCTATTAGTTGTTACAGTAAGATCCTACCAGTAATCATTTATAGTCCTAATTCTGGAATTTGTTTTTAAATTTAACTTTTAATATAGTTATAATGGAATATCGTGTTTAAAAATTACATTTTTAGAACTTTAAATTATCTTACTATGCATATATTACTGCTATATATGTTCAAAATTTCAAGTCATATGATAAAAGATTTTCTGTGTGTAAGTGGCAGCCTGAATCTACAGACCCAATTTGTGAACCTTAGTGGATTGGGAAGAGAGGATCTGGGTTTTCCTCCAATAACAAACAACACTTTTACTTAAGTGTATTAAACTTTTACCTTCTTTAAAACAAGAAATCGAATTACATTCTATCTTATGTGTCCTAGATATTTATGATTCCATTGAAAAGTATAAAAAGTATTATTCAGTCTAGAATTTATTGAATGCTTTCTCTGTCCAGGGAGATGTGCAATTTGATCAAGTAAGTGTTTGATTGATCTTGTGTTATTCTTCTATTTTCTATATCAGAAGGGAAACAAAACCCAGTTGGAAGTATTGAATAGGATAACCTTTGTGTACAGCCTACAGGGTCTTTATAGAATCATTCTTGCTTTCTTGTGTAAGTAGTGCATTCCTGAGAAAGTATTTGAAAGTATAATATAAAAACCAAGCTTCCAAGGAATTGAAAAATATTACAACACTCCTAAAGTAAAACAATTTGGATCTTATTCTACTTGTTATCTACTATACACGTGAGATAATAAAGCTTAAGATGAGGCAGCGTACAAACTGTTTTTAGAGTTCAGACCTTGTCTTAGTCACCTTGGGCTGCTGTAATAGAATATCACAGGCTGGGTGGCTTAAATAACATTATTTTCTTATGGTTCTGGAGACTGGGAAGTCAAAGATCAAGGCGTCAACAGACAGAGTAACCGATGAGAACACTCTTGCTGGTTTTCAGTCGGCTGTCCTCTAGTTGTACCTGTGTCTTCATATGCCCGAGAGAAATCATCTCTCTCGTGTCTCTTCTTCAAGGAAACTCATTCGATTCATTAGGGCCCCACTGTCATGATCTAATTCTCTCCTAAATGCCCTGACTCCTAATACCATCACACTGGGGACTAGGATTTCAATATATGAATTTGAGGAGGACGGGGGACACTGGCATTCCATCCTTAACTGACCTGTAACTAAGCCCTAATTCATCCATTCATTAAATATGTGAGCGTGGACAATTTTTGTAATTCGGTATCTCATTTTTCACATGTGTAAATTGGGAATAACACTGGTATGTGGTTGATAGTGTTCTTGTGAGAATTAAAGGAAAAATAGGTGCAAGTTTTTGGCAAATAATAAACAATAAATAGGATATATTATTATTGTTATTACTTATAAATATTACAGGCACAAATCAAATATAGACATTAAAAGTCTTTACAGATAATTAAAATTGCCACTAGTGAGTCTGCAATGCTTACTTAGAAGGAAGCAACTTTCTTGCTATTTATATCCTGAGAAAGGAGGATGGCAGCCTTCATTTATGGTCCCAGAGTCTGTAGTAAATTCTGTCTCCCTCCACAGTTCTGTGTCTGTGAGCTTCATTAATTCTCTTCACAATCAACGTGTTAGGAAGCACTTCGGAGTCATTCAGGTGGGGCCCTGTTTGCCGATCCTGTGGCAAACTGAAAGTGGCTTCGAGCTACATTCACTCAGGCAATCCTCGTCTTCTAATAATTGCGCAAATAACTCTGCTGAGCTAAAAAAAAAAAAGCTGGTGACAAATCTAATCTTTTCTAACATCGGTGCTCATGTTCAAAGGCTTTACTCAACAGTTTAGCTGCTAACATACAAGTTAGAAGAAACAAAGGTATAATCTGCCATTCTTAGACTGGTTCAAAAGTCAAGCAAATGAGAGCCCAGATCGCTCCATGAGAAAACACATAACAGATCTTTTACATTCTTCTGCTTGTTGTATCATTGTATTCTTAGCATTTGTCATTTCCTTGAAGGCTGAGACCACACTTTGTCTTTGTGTCTTCTACTCTTTAGCAGCACAATAAATGTCTTCTCACTTGAATGAATAAATTAATGTTCATTTTTCCTGGGGAGTTACTGGAAATTTATAAAATTTTAAATGAGATAAGCATCCTGGATACCTTATAGGAATATAAAGCAACATCCCTCATACATTTGCATTTAATTCTAATTCTAATTTTTTGGCAGATAATGAATAACTTAATTTCCTTAAAACTTAAATAGAAATAATCAAGTCACAATATTTCCTCAAGGAAGTTAAGATTACTTTAAAAATAATTGTTTAACATAATTTCACACTTGATACAAAGTCTATTCTCAGGAGAAGTTCTGTGACTCCTTCTGTCAGTAGTGAGTAACTGCTCCCCACCTTATTGTTCTGTTTCTCTCAGGTTCATTTCTTAGTTTTAACAGACCTCATAGAAAGTAGGAAACGTCTGGCTTTCAGTCAAACAATTTAGTGAATTTAATCAATCCACGCTGAAGGAAAGGTCAGTTAACAAGCTTGTTCTCACAGTCACAACAGTTTGGTTGCCATTTGTCTACACTGGAGAATTCAACTCTTTATTCTCAATAGGGTGATTGACAAAACATGAGGCACTTAAGGGTTGGGAGGTGAGAGCAGTGGGAGAGGGAAAGGAGAAGGAAAGTAGAGAGTAAATGAGTATTTTATGTTTTTTTATTAGGACAACAAAAGTATGGTATAATAGATTTGTCCATTTGCCAATCGTGTTTGGACTCAATAGTTCCTAAGTATTTATTTTCTTGAAACTTTTGTCTTTTCTAAATATTGTCACCTTTTTTGATGAATGTGAGTTGATTTATATAGAAGTAAAATTCAATTCATGGACTCAGCATAAAATAGTGAGGAAATACTTTCAAATCTTGTCATTGCTCACAGTGCCTTCAAATGCAGAGGTCTGATCTGCCAGGAAAAGAGGAACTGAATGTAATTGCTTTCCAACAGTGAGATAAAATGCTTCCTCTCTAGGACATTTCAGTTTTGTTTGCTGGTGGGCAGTGGGAAGAGGTGGCACCAATGCTAAATTGCTAATTACTATTAGAAAAGTTTTCCTAGTGTTAAGGCTATAATAAGTCCATCAGCAAACAGTATTTGTGATGAGTTATCCGCCAGTGCTAAACTCAATGTGCCTCCTAGGTTTAGTGTTACTTCATTTTACATTAACTTCAAATCCATTACTGAGTTATGGGCCCACAAATACCCTTTTTTTGGCCAACATTTATTTGTAAGATTCTTCTGATTGCATTGAATTTCCTGTGCTGCCTTCCAATAATGACATTGTTTCAGCTGTGAGAACTTATTAGGAAGTATATGATGCTTGCAGTTTTGCAGAAGTTGATTCCCCCCTGCGGAATAATCTCTATTCTAATTTGACTGTAAAATTCCCATAAATTATTTCAATCTCATTTTAGACTGGGACATATTTCATTGATTGGTAATAGCCTTAAATTACTTTTTATTGTGATTATAATGTTTTCTTGTCAAATAGCAGGAAACAGTAAATTATAGAGTAATTTAACAGGTGGAAATATACACAAGCAAAAATTGTTAGAAACAAAGATAAACCATTAGAACAAATTGCAGTCTGCACAGACCTAATCAGTTCTTTCATGTCTATGGCTTGAGAAATCAGTTGTTTCTTCCACAAAGTTTAATTAATCTGGAATCCTGAACTAGTATGCAAAATAAAAAGTGTATATGTGGGAACCGTGGAATCATAAAATTAGAATGCAACAAAATGTATTTGATGCATTTATTTGAGGATAAGAATGCTGTTAATTTTAATGCCAGAAACTCCATATTGAGGGACCAGTACTAAACTATAGACCCGTAAATATTCCTTGGCTTAAAATGAGCTTTTCTGCCACAGACAAAATGATGTCCTCACCCTCATTAAAAGAGGATGGGTCATACACAAGAAATATAATTGCACTGAAAGATTTGTAGGTGTGGGGCTTGCATGAATTTGTGCGCACACTTCAGATGGAAGCCGTCAGGGATTTCTAACGGGCTCTAATTGGAAGCGAAAATGTATGAAAATCAATTTTCTTTCATAGGAAGGCTGAATCTGCAAAACCTGCTAGTTATCTGACTGGCACTGTTATTTAATCTAACATGAATACTTTATTTCTAAACCTAAGTCAGATCCACTTTAGTGTCCTTAGAAGATACTCTGACTTTTCCAGAATCAAGTGACATAATTAAAGGAAATCATTATTTTGGAGATATTCAACAACCATTTAGTCATGGACCTATCTTGTGGAAATTTTGAAATTACTAAAATATACTAAATTGATTAATGAAATTGACAATAGTTGGTTCCTGCATAACCAAATCAGTGAAGAAGTGTAAAAATCCAAAAGATGATATGCCAAATAGTAAACTATGTTTTATTTTGGAAAATGTTGAATGCTTGCATGTATATGGCAGTGTGTGAATATGTGTGTGTGACTGTATTTGTGTATTTGCATATCTTAAAAAGTTTCTTCCAGTTAAATTTAACATTACATTTAAATCATTAGAAGAGTATATAATATGTTGGCATTGAGTTAAGGTGCAATAAATGCTCTGTATGATTTTCTCAAGGAGGCTGTGGAATATGGTAGAAATAACCTGAGCTTATGAGCAGAAAGGCCTAGATTTGAAAGGTCTCTAGTATACACTTTTTACATAACTTTGTTCATGGAATCTTTTCTATGTAAATATAAAATAGATAATATAAGACCTATTTTAAGTTATGGTAGAAAGGTTAAATATAATGTTTACGATTGCCTTAAATCTTTCTTGAAACAAATAAATAATGTCATAAGTTGTTTCACATAGACTAGATGCTCAATAAATTTTAACTAAATTTCAAATTTGATTTCACTGAATCTAGGCTGTCAATTTGTAAGGTACAACATTATGCCCCATTAAAAAAGGGTGAATAAACAGTGAGACGAAGATTTAAAAATAATCCAATACTGCATATGTTTTGGTCTCATTAGCTTCTACCTGCTTTGAAATGTCTTCTATCTCTTCTGAGAGATTTAAAATTTCTTATAACTTCAATTTCATTTCAACAATGAAATATACATAGTTTCACTTACTTGTATCTTCCTGTTTTAGGTTTCATAAAACACTTTGCAGTTGACTTGTTTCACTCAGAGTTTACCTGTTATTTTGTTCCCTGACTGTATTCTCAATGACTTATTTTGTTTCAATGTCAAATCAATGAATAGTCTTTGTTTCATTTTTTAAATAGTGTTTTTGAATAATCTTTAAATGGAAATTACACCGAACAATTGAAACATCAACAATGCATATAAATCAATAGAAGCAGTTACAATATGAACTGTTATGACCAAATTGAAGCCTACATAGGCAATGACAACTAAGTCATGAGTGCCATCTGCCAATAGCAAATATACAATGCCATTGATTGTAAGTTTCAATTAAGTTTTGAAGATGATAAAATGTGAATCATTTGCATCTTAGAATAGATGACATATAGGATTATTACTGTTGTAAAACATTTAACGTTTATTGAGTTTCTATTATGTTCCATATATTCTTGGAACTGTGCTTGGCCCTAAGGGTAAATGAAAGAGGAAATCATTTTCTGAGACCTAGAGAGGTCAATGAAAATGTTCTCACGGTTGTAGCAACACATTCTAATCTCTTGTTGAACTCAAGTCTACCTCCAACTTGGTCCATCCTCCAGAAAATGAAGTTACCACTGGTTTCTATGATTGAGCCTCACTTTTGATTCTGGCCATAGCTCTTTTAATCGAAGAGGTTTAAATGGAACAATCCATTTTGGGTTCTTTTGAATAGTTTTCCCCATATAGCTGGCGTGATGAAACAGTTCCCTTGAGGAGAAGCAATCCAGCTTTTACGATATCTAATCAAAAGTGAGTAGAACGCAGGGCAGTTAGAGCTTCCACTAATCCAGCTATTGAAACCATATTAACAATGCAACTATGATCATTTATCTTTTCCTTCATTTAAAAAAGAATTATCGAATCTCTACTGTATATGAGTCATTATACTAAGTGTTTAGGATACAGCATAGTTAATGAGTTGGAAACAAAATACAGTTTGAATATAAAATCATAACTAATAATAAAAAACTAAATTTTTTGAACATACACTCTCAACACATTTGTGGTGTACGTGAGGTAGCTATGGATATTTAGGTAAGGATTCAGTAATATGGTCATATTTTTTCAGCGAAGATTAATCTGATGGTAAGTAATGTACTTTAAGGCAATATTTGAGTGCATAAATTTATCTCTGCATTTAAAATACATAATGCATTTCATGTGTTTCATGAGGTTTCAGCTGGGTTTTATTTTCATATGTTTAAATTACACAATAAACATGCAAGTATCTAGCAAATCAAGTGAAACTCACTTGTCCATTGATACAGGCTCCTTGACATTAACAGGCAATAGGTCAAAAGGAATACATTATAGATTTGTGAAATGTAATTTATGTAAGCAAGTGTCCACAGCACTCATGAAATGTAAAACTACCTGAATCACATGGAAGCAATATGATAAAATATATGTTAATGAACTGTTACAGGGGACAGCAAATAGTTTATGGAAACCAAGTGAACAGCTATGCAAATAAAAACAAAAGATAAAAATGAAGGGATAAAATGAAAAGAGCAGAGAACCATGAGAATATCAAACACAGGCATTGGATGAAAATAATTACCAAACTGCAAAAATTGTGAAAGATCGATCACAAGAAAGATAGTTTCTCCTTGTTAGTAGTACAGTGACTTTGGTGTTACTTCCATGCCATGGATACTTCTCATTCAATCTGAATATTTCACATTCAAATAAAAAGTTTCTTACCTGTTTATTGATTTCTATAGCCATCAATAAGGGATATGTCACACTTAAGGGAGAACCTATTTATAGTTGATGAAATAGAGATCAAGTCTATGTTCATCTTTCAGGATTTTACCTTGGGTTTCTCATATGTAATATCTGAGAAAACCATAAAATCAACTAAACAGTTCCCTGAAAAGTCTTCCAGAAATAAATGTATTTCTTACAGTCATTTCCTGTATTCAAAGACAATTTTCAATATTTTGAGTTAGAAAAGTCCTCCTCTTCATTCCTGCACCCCTTGACAATGTTAGACAAATACCATCATTTGATATTTGCGTTGTGGCCACTGATATTTTTTCTCTGACTTCAAAAGTTGTGCATATTGATCATTAAAAAGTCAAAAATATTGAAATTGTGAGGAGAAGAAATTTCTAGTGTTGTTTCTGGGTATGGCAATCAATTACATTGGGCTTTTTTGACATGAAACAAATTATTAAGCAGCATTAGCAAGACAGAAACCTAAGCACTTCCCTTAAAGTCTGACCTTTTCTCTTTTATAAAATGACACTGATCTGGTGACTATAGTTGCCCAGGATATTAAAATGCCTGACTTTACTACACCACAACCTCATTTATTCCTATGCTTCTGTGTGTCCAATAGGCATTCCTCCAACAGTCTGGCCACAACATTCACGGGACACAGACGTGTGCTTTCTCAAAGGGAATGTGGTTAGCCTGAAATGGCTTCTGCTTCATCTTATTATTACCTCTGCAACTGGAGCAAGCAAAGCTACTTCTGGTTTTCCAGTCTTAGCAGGAAAACCAGTAAACTTTTAAAAAGCCTTTCCATTTGGGAGCATATTGTCTGCTGCTTTCTCTTCAAGCCCTGACTCAATCTCACTGTCTACTTGATCCACAAATTTTCTCTCCTCGCCGAGAGCCTCTATCCCTTGCTGCTTCTGGTGTCCTGCAAAGATTGGTTCTCTCTCAGAACAGGCATGATAGTGTAGGGTGTATATTTGTTTTTTCTTTAATAAAATTAATGTCACAAAAGAATTTTTATTTCAGTGGCTTATAGCAAAATTCCACATGTCTGTAATAGTACATTTTCTCATTTTTGCTTCCATTTTGGCTTCGAATTCTATTTGGTGCACTTTAATGGTTGAGTTTTGGCTGAGATTAGATTTGCTTCTCTGATTTGACACAGAATAATGTTCCTAACCCAACCAACTATCCGTATAGGAGTTAATGTATTTAGCAGACTCAACAAATGAAAGCAGATAGAAAGTCAATCTGTAGCCCCAGATACAAATTTTGACGATATCTTTAACCTTGATTTTTTAGTCATAGATAACGGATGTACAAGAATAAAGAAACTAGGGCTATCAATAGAACTACCAAAGGTAAACCTCTCTAGGGGGGAAAAATGTTAGATTTAAATATATTCGCCCACATAAATGCCTTTGAATGAGGACAACAAATATAAAAATGTTGCACTACTCCAAGAATAATCTATAAACCTATATGCTCAGTAATAAAAATCCAAAAGGAGCTAGAAAAAATAATTTAAATATATAGGTATATTTGACAAATGATGTTGATAATCTGGATATTTCAAAACCATCTTAGGAATCATGTATTCAAACACTTGTAAAATGCAGAAATTCTTTCTTTTACATCACTTACAAATACACTTTTAATAAATTCTTCAAGTGGTAAAGATTTCATTTACTATCTCCTAAAGCAGCTCACCTTGCTGAACAGCTGTAATTGTTATAAAATCTTTTCTAATGTCTTTTCTAATATTATGAGATAATTACTCTTTCCTTGTAATTTCTAATTATTGATCAAATTTCCGCCTTTTTGAAAAATGAAGGATAACTTAGCTCTAACTCTATGTGGTTATTCTCTAAATATCTTAAGAAAATCCTATCTTTATCTTTTCTTTGCCCCCCTAAATAATTTAGACTTCTTCAACCGTTCATATATATACTGTATAAATTATAACTAGGCGAACAAGCCTCTTTGACTCTGAAGCACTCTTGTTTGTCAAATTTCATCTTAAAACATGGTCTCAAATATTGGGTCAATATTTCATAAATTGCCAGTTTAAATCAATATTCATGGAAGACCAAAGGTAATTACATCAACAATTAAGAGTTTATAGATTTACAATAATATTCTACTGCAAAATTGATTTCAAACCATTACGTGTGTCTACAATAGTTCAAGAATCTGATATTTGTTTTAAATTTCTTTTTACGAGGAATTGAGAAGAAATTCCTGATTATCTAAACACCTTTTAAAAGTCATTTCTTTTGATTGTGTAGGTGGATGCAGTACATTTGGTCTAAGTTCTTTCCTCCTCTTCCCTTCAACTTCTTGCTCTAATAGAAATCTGATTCTCTCTGAGAGCACTGCTTTCTCCTCTCCTCTTGGGTCTTGATGGTTTTTTCTCTCTCAGCCTCTGTATTACTCTTCTACTACCTTTTCTTTCTGTCTCCCTTCCTTCTCTCTAATAACCCTGGGCTCTAATCTTATATCATCTTATATCAACTTCCCCTACATAGTTGCTAACATCTGTGAACCTACTCATATTTCTCAAATACTTTAGCTCCTGACAATCTATCTTATTTTTTAGATGATTTATATGAACACATAAATGACCCTTTCCTTGCTTTAACTTCTCAACTCCTTAAAATTTGCTTCTTCCATTCCTCAGCTGCTCCTCCTCATGGGCATACTCTAGAACTTCTCCTTACCAATAACCAGCTCCTTTAAAATGTTAATTCCATGCATCTCAGTGACCACCAGTTTCCATCTTTCGAGCCAACTCTTTTGCACTTGGTTCCAACAATCTTTTCCCTCCACAGAGACCTCTAATTTGTTAATTATCCTCCTTCTATTTGAGGCCATCTCTCCTCTCCATAACCACCTTCAACTCAATAATCAATCATTATAATCACTCCCTGGCACATACCCTAGATTCTCTTGTCCCTCTATGACTTGGCTGTTCTCAGCTGGTAAAACCACACCCAAATTTGATTCAGTACTTGACCTATTCCCCCCATACCTGTGCAGATAAATAAGACTTAAAGAAACACACAGTGGTTTCACTCTGCATTTATGACTTAAATCGTAAATCACAATTCTGCTGTGCATTCACACTTTATGTCCCTTCCAGTCACTCTTTCATTTTTCTGCCACAGGGGTTGCTACACATTTTCTTAAAGGATCAAATAATAAATATTCTTTGCTTCTAGGACAGATTCTGTAGTAATTACTCAGTTCTGCCCTGGTATCTTGAAAGACTCATATACATTATGTAAGCAAATGAGCATGGCTATATTTTAGTAAAACTTGAACTAGACAGTTGGCCTTTGGGGCATAGATTGCCAACCCCTGCTCTGAAAGACTATTTCACACCTTATCTTCTCTCCTTGAACTTAAGCACCTTCTCTACCCTCTCACTCAATGGAAGATTTTGCTTTTAACTTCACTGAGAAAACGGAAGCAATCAGAAGCAATCATCTGTAGGACCCCATTACATCTGCCTACTTAATGTCTCCTTCCATATGTTCTGCCTTCCTGTATTTTACCACAGGTGAACTACCCATGTTCTTATATAAAGCCAATCCCTTCACTTATTGAAAATATCTCATTCTCTCTCTAGTTCTTACTGAGATCTCTACAAGAGTTTCTCCTTTTCTCTCCTATAGCATCAGTTATTCATTGTCTATGAAATTATAGATGTGCTCTTACTTCTCCTGTTTTAAAAAATGATCTATATTTGTTGCCTAATTTCTCTTAAAACCATTCCAACAGGTGTTTGCCCCAATAGGCTACTAAATTGTCCTTGTCAATGCCATTGATAGCCTTCAAATTGTTAAAGCCACTAGTCAAATATTGTCTTTATTTTACTTGATCTATCAATAGGTGATCATACAATTTAACATCCAAATGCAGGCTTTTTTGAGAGTGGGAAGGAAAAGGAGCACTATTATCACTTGTATGAAGATACAATGATATACTAAGACTGTCCTGGAAAAACTGAGATGAATCTTCAGCAGGCTTTGACAGAGTTAATTACACTCTCCTGCATGGTACCCTCTTTCAACTTGGCTTCCAGGATACCACCTTCTACCTGATAGCCTCCTGCCTAACTCCTCACTACTTTTCAACTTGCCTTGTTGATTTCACTTCTTCCCTATCTCAGGGCTGGGTCTTTAGTGCTGCAGGGCTATTACTAGGGCCCTCTTTTCTATCTGCACTCCTACTCTTGTTGATCTTACCCAGTATCGTGAATTTCAATGCCATAGACATACCAATTATTCCCAGACTTATATTTATAGCGAACATTTCTCACTGCCTCTCCTGCTACCCACCTTCATCTGAGCCACCATTGTCTCTTACCTGAATAACTGGTCTCAATGACTCTAACCTTTTCCTTCCATGGTCTATGTTCAAACCAGCATTCACAGTGATCCTTTTAAAAGAGCATTTAGATCATGCCTCTTTGCATCTTTGAACCACCCTTCAAGCAAGGTAGAAGCCAACTATCCTTATGTTGCATGACTTTCCCAACCATATATTCACCGTCAGCCACAAGTCTCCTTGCTGTGTTCCTTAACATGAAAGGATCCAGCTTAGGATTGGAGATTGGCTGTTCATTCTGCCTTGAATGGATTTCCTAAAGATATCTCTGTGGACTCTGATCATTCCTCCAATTCTTTGCTCACCAGTTTCCTTGTCAAGGAGACCTAACCTGACCATTTGTTTAAAAATTTTACTGTTTTTTTTTTGCCACTTCCATCTTGATTCCTCTTACCTTGTTTTGCTTTTTCTTTTTAATATAATGTGTATATCTTTTGCTTTTATCTACTAGAATGTAAGCTCCATTAATGGCACAAATATCATTAGCATTTTTTCTTATTTAATAGATAACAAACACATAAGACATTGCCCGGCAATCAGATACTAAATAATTATTTATTCATTTAGTGAATGGGTACTTAACTTGAATGCCTTATCTTCACAATTTAAATAAGATATAAAGCATTAAATAGTTATGTCTCATTTTTTATTCTTTCATGTTTTTCAATATTATACACCTAGCTCATCCTTACATAAATCTGCAAAAAGCCTGTTCTAAAGACAAATAAAATTTATATTCTCATTTGTATAAGATATCTATTCTTGTTCTAGATGAGAACATTTTTAATTCAAAAACAACAAATAAGTCTTGTCCTTTGAAATAACTGCCTTGGAGGCCAAGTATTTTACTCTAGTTATGCTGCCATATTTGGAATTCATTTTAATAATGTCTGCTTTTGGAACCAATTTATAAAGCAAATGAAGAAAAACAGTCTCATAACTATGTATTCACATCTTATTTTTTGACCATAAATTGTACTATCCGATTCGATAACCTATCTTATTCTCTATGTTTAAAACTACATCTGCTTTTTACCTCATTTAAAATCTACCCTCAAGGCATAATTATTTGCCACCATTTAGGATGTTCAAAAGAATGCGTAAGAGATTTGGATGCAATTCAGAAAATACATCTCTGGAAATAGCAACATCATTTGAATGCATTTTTAGAAGAAACAGTCATTTGAATATTTGAATTTTGGAATGTTTGTTAAAATATCCATAGCATATAGATATATTCTGTATCCTCCACTGACATCAGATATAAGGCTCTTTAAAAGCGTTCATTAAGACAATAGTGAGAAAATAGAGTGGAATCTTTCTTAATGTTATTCTCATATAATACTAATATCATCATCAACAATAAAAATAAAAGATGAATTTGATTCTTTTCTTTTCTTATATATAAATTTTACATATATATCCACACACTCTTCTTTTCCTAACTCTTCGCACCTGCTAACATTCTGGAAATATTAGTTTCTGCAATCCTAAATATGCTGACATTTCTTTTAAGCGTATATTCTACAGTCAATATATGATACTAATTTTTATCCTATTCATCATAAATATACTAGTTATGTATATTTTGAGAGTATATACCTCAGACAAATTAACAACAAACTGGGACCCACAAATAGATCAGGACTTAATTTGGAAAGCATAAAAATTAAGAAGATTTTGGAGAAATATCTGAACTACAATGCATTTACAAAATTTTACATTATTAATATAATTTCCACATAATTATAGTGTCTCAATTTCTTAGATCCATTTCACTTACCTACATTTTTCTGGACGTGAAAAGTTCATGTTTTTGTTTATTTCATAGTAACAAATGCTATAAAAACATATATAATCGTAACAATTTTCTCCAATTTATTTGTACTTGCCTCATCTCCTAGAGATTATCATCTACTTCCATTTTATGGTTCCAGTTGAATATATTCAGTTTAATTTAAAAAATGTAAAGACATCAAGGGCCAGCCTGGTGACATAGCGGTTAAGTTTCCCTGCCCGGCTTTGGTGGCCCAGGGTTCACAGGTTTGGATCCCAGGCATGGACCAACACACTGCTCATCAAGCCATGCTGTGGCAACATCCCACATACAAAATAGAGGGAGAGTGGACAGATGTTAGTTCAGCAACAATCTTCCTCAAGCAAGATTGGCAACAGATTTTAGCTCAGGGCCAATCCTCCTTGCCATCCCCCGCCCAAAAAAGTAAAAACATCATGAAATACTAGTGAATTGATTGTTCTCCCTCATTTCCATATAGCATTATCTTATTAATACTTTTCCATTTCACATCCAATTTCAATTAAAACAATATTATTAAGATAAAAATATCTATCTCTACTAAAAGAATATTTTTCAGATAAATGTCTTACTTTAAATAGCTATTGATTCCAATGCCATTTTTCACTAAATAATACAAACAATCCCAAAATTTGTATGTAACCAAAAAAAGATCTCAAATAGTCAAAGTAAATTGAAAAAGAAAAGTAAAGAGGGAGGCATCACAGTTCTAGATTTCAAACTCTATAACAAAGTTATGGTTATCAAAACAGTATTGTATTAGCATAAAAACAGACACATAGATCAATGGAACAGAATAGCAAGCCTAGAAATAAACCCACACATATACAGTTAATTAACTTACAGGACAGGAGCCAAGATCATACAATGAGGGAAAGGACAGTCTCTTCAATAAATGGTGTTGGGAAAACTGGACAGTCACATGCAAAAGAATGAAACCGGACCACTGTCTTACACCAAACACAAAAGTTAACTCAAAATAGATTGAAGACTTAAATGTAAAACCTGAAGCCATAAAATTCTTCGAAGAAAACATAGGCAGAAAGCTCCTTAACATCAGTCTTGTTAATGGTTTTTGGATTTGACACCAAAAGCAAAGGCGACAAAAGCAAAACTAAACAAATTTGACTGCATCAAACTAAAAAGCTTCTTTCTGCACAGCAAACTATCAACAAAACGAAAAGGCAACCTGCTGAATGGGGGAAAATATTTGCACATTGTATATCTGATAAGCAGTTGATACCCAAAATATATAAAGATCTCATACAACACAATAGCAAAAGCACAAACAATCCAATTAAAAAATTGACAGACGATATGAATAGACATTTTTCCAAAGCAGACATGCAAATGGCCAACAGTTACAGGAAAAGGTGCTCAACATCACTAATCATCAGAAAAATGCACATCAAAATCACAATGAGATGTCACCTCACACCTGTTAGAATGATTTCTATCCAAAAGACAAGAAATAACAAGTGTTGGTGAGGATATGGAGAAAAGGGAACACTTGTGCACTGTTGGTAGGAATGTAAATTGGGGCAGCCACTGGAAAACAGTACAGATGTTTCTCAAAAAACTAAAAATAGGTTGGTGTTGTCAGCATCTTGGCAGAGTGAGCTCTTCCCTTAGACTCTCCTGCTTAAGATACAATAAAAAGGACATTCATAAACTAACATAGGATATTCACACAACACAGCAGATATCTGAGAGATCCACCCAGCCATACATCTGAAGGTGGATGTGCTGGACCCCCCAGGAGGCAGTAGAAGGAGGTAAGGGGATCTCTTCTCCCTGAGCAGCAATGACTTAGGTCACAGGACTGTGCAGGGTGGCCAATGTGCAACTCTGAGAGGAGAAGTGGGAAAGGGCAGCCCTCCACAGGAACAGCTTTGCTCTTGGGGATGCCTCCCAGCCTGAGGGAATACTCCACACCAAGAAGGCTAAGCAACCAAGGGGGCATCTAGATTAAGCCAAGCAGCCCAGGGGGGCAGACAGCAAATGAAGAGCAGAAGCCCTTGGGATTGTTCCCGTTGAAAGAAAGAGCCCCTCCTCCCCACATGGTACACCAGCTTGGCCAGTTGGCCAGAGCAGGCGACACCTGCCAAAGCACCTGCATGCCTACATGTGTGAAGCAGTAGTGGCCAGTGGGGAAACGCACAGGACCCTGTCAGCACAGCTTCCAAAACAGGCACAGCTGCCAGGGATCACAGTGGGCTCAGAATACACAGCTCCTGCCCCACCCACTGGAGGCAGGTGAAGTCTGCAACCAGATACTGCCAATATGTGATGGCAGAAGTCAATCCCTTCAAATAGCATGAAGACATATATTAACACTCCAGACCAGAAGGAAAATGACAAGAACCCAGAAATCAATCCTAGGGTCACAGAAATTCACAATCTAAATGACAGAGAATTCAAAATAGCTATCATAAAAAAAAACTTGACAAGTTAGAAGAAAACTCGGAAATAGAGTTCAGTGAATTCAGGAATAAAATGAATGAACAGAGGGAATTCTTCACAAAAGAGATTGAAACTATTACAAAAATCAGAAGTGTTAGAGATGAAACACACAATGAATGAAATAAAGAAAACTCTGAGTCCTTAAATAACAGAGCTGGTATTCTGCAGAAAGAATTAGTAATTTAGAGGACAGAAATACAGAAATAGTCCAGATGGAGGATGAGTGAGAAAAAAGACTAAAAAGAAATGAAGAAATTCTCTGAGAAATATCCAACTCAATTAGGAAATGCAACATAAGGATTGCAGGTATTCCACAGGGGGAAGAGAAAGAGAAAGGAGCAAAGAAATTGCTTTAAAAGCTAAGAACTTCACAATCCTGGGGAAGGAGCTAGAATTATAAGTAAATGATGCTAATAGAACTCCCCATTACATCAGTGTGAAAAGACCTTCTCCAAGGCACATATTAGTAAAACAGGCAAAAGTTGATGACAAAGAAAAAAATATTAAGGGCATCAAGGCAGAAGAAAATACAGAGGAACCCCTATCAGGCTTTCAGTGGATTTCTCAGCAGAAACCTTACTGGCTAGGAGAGAGTGGAATGATATATTCAAAATTCTGAAAGAGAAATTTTCAGCCAAGAATACTCTATCCAGCAAAAATATCCTTCAGATATGGTGGAGAAATAAAACCTTCCCAGATAAACAAAAGCTGAGGGAGTTTATCACCACAAGACCCCCTCTATAAGAAATGATCAAGAAGGCCCTCATACTTGAAAAATGAGAAAGAGATTCCAAAGCCTTGAGCAAGGAGATAAGTAGACAAAATCAGAAAACTGTAGCTCATTATAAGAACAGGTTATCAAATACTTAGTTATAACATTAAAGATAAAGGGAAGGAAAGCATCAAAAATAACTATAATCACTTCATTTTAACCACAAACTCACAACACAAAATGGAATAAGTTGTGACAACTATAACTTAGACAAAGAGGAAGGGGATGGAACCAGCTTTGACTAAGGAAATAAGAGACTATCACAAAATGGACTATCTCATCTCTGAGATCTTTTATACAACCTCATGGTAACCAGTAAACAAAATCAGAACAGAGATACAAATGATAAATAAAGAAGAAACTGAGAAAACCATCATAGAGAACCACCGAACTGAATTGGGAGTCAGAAATACATGGGAAGAGAAAGAAGCGAAATACAAAGCAAATGGAAAACAAGTGAAAAAATGGCAGTATTAACCCCTCCTATATCAGCAATCACTTGAAATGTAAATGGATTTAATTCTTCAATCAAAAGACACAGATTAAATGGATTAATTGGACGGATTAAAAAACAAGACCCAACAATATGCTGCGCCCAGGACACACATCTCAGCTCTAAAGACAAACACCAGCTCAGAGTGAAGGGATGGAAGATGCCATTCCAAGCTAATGGCAAACAAAAGAAAGCAGGTACTGCCATACTTATATAAGACAAAGTAAACTTCAAGATAAATAGGGGAATGGAGACAAACAGGAGCAGTATAAAATGATAAAAGGGGCAATCCCCCAAGAGCACATAACACTTATAAATATATATGCACCTAACACAGGTGCACCAAAGTGCATAAAGCAATCATTAAAAGACCTAAAAGGAGAAATTAACTTCAACAACCCACTTACATCAGTGGATAGATCATCCAGACAGAAAGTCAAGAAGGAAATAGAAGAATTAAATGAAAAACTAGACCAGATACACTTAATAGATAAATATAGAACACTCCATCCCAAAACAGCAAAATACACATTCTTCTCAGGTGCACATGGAACATTCTCAAAGACAGACCACATGTTGGAAAACAAGGCAAGCCTCAATAAATGTAAGCAGATTGAAATCATATCAATCATCTTTTCTAACCTCAATGCTGTGAAACTAGAAATCAAGTACTAGTAAAAAGCTGAGAAAGTGACAAACATGTGAAGACTAAACAACATGCTACTGCACAACCAATGGATAATCGAAGAAATTAAAGAAGAAATCAAAAGAAATCTGGAGACAAATGAAAATGAAATTATCATACCATATCGTATGAGATGCAGCAAAAGCAGTCCCAGGAGGGAAATTCGTAGCAATACAGGCCCACTTTAACAGACATGAAAAATCTCAAATAAGCAATCTTAAACTACACCTAACAGAACTTGCGAAAGAAAAACAAACAAAGCCCAAAGTCAGTAGAAGGAGGGAAATAATGAAAATTAGAGCAGAAATAAATGAAATTGATACTTAAAAAACACAAGAAAGGATCAATGAAACAAAGAGCTGGTTCTTTGAGAAGATGCATAAATTTGAAAAACCCTTAGCCAGACTCTCTAAGAAACAGAGAGAGAAGGCTTAAATAAGTAAAATTAGAAATTAAAGGGCGAGGCAGGCCCTATGGCCGAGTGGTTAAGTTTGCGCTCTCTGCTGCAGCGGTCCAGGGTTTTGCCGGTTCGGATCCTGGCTGCAGACATGGTACCACTTGTCAGACCACGTTGAGGCAGCATCCCACATGCCACAAGTAGCAGGACCTGCAACTAACATATACAACTATGTACCGGGCGGGGCGGGGTGGGGGGATTTGGGGAGATAAAGCAGGAAAAAAAAAAAAGATTGGAAACAGTTGTTAGCTCAGGTGCCAATCTTCAAAAAAAAAAAAAAAAACAAAAACAAAAAGGAAAGTAGATGTGTGCATAAAAAGACACTTGTGCCTTCTCTATAGATAGGGAAAAAAATCCACTCAAAAAAAAAAAGAAATTAAAGAGGAGAAATTGCAATGGATAACACAGAAATACAAAGGATTATCAGAGAATATTATGAAAAACTATATGCCAACAAATTGGACAATCTAGAAGAAATGGATAAATTCTTAGACTCATACAACCTCCCAAAATTGAATCAAGCAGAAATAGAGAATCTGAATAGACCCATCACGAGTAAAGAGTTTGAAACAGCAATTAAAAACTTCCCCAAAAATAAAAAGCCAGGACCAGATGGCTTCTCTAGAGAATTCTACCAAACATTCAAAGAAAATTTAATACCTATCCTTCTCAATATTCCAAAAAATTGAAGAATATGGAATACTTTCTAACTCATTCTATGAGGCCAGCATCACCCTCATCCCAAAACCAGACAAAGGCAACAGAAAGAAAGAAAATTACAGGCCAATATTGCTGATGAACATTGATGCAAAAGTCCTCAACAAAGTATTGACAAACCCAATTCAGCAATACATTAAAAGGAGCGTACACCATGATCAAGTGGGCTTTATACCAGGGGTGAAGGGATGGTTCACCATACACAAATCAATCAAATCAGAATTACCCTTATCCTTTTTCCTCTTTCTTGATGAAGAGGTTTTGTTAAAGGATCATAAACGTTTGTTAGTGGAAATGACCTTAAAGATTTTGGATTTTTTGAGGAAGACTAGCCCTGAGCTAACTGCTGCCAGTCCTCCCCTTTTTGCTGAGGAAGCCTGGCCCTGAGCTAACATCCATGCCCATCTTCCTCTGCTTTATATGTGGGATGCATACCACAGCATGGTGTGCCAATCAGTGCCATGTCCGAACCAGGGATCCGAACCGGCAAACTGCGGGCTGCATAGATGCAGAACGTGAAAACTGAACCACTGCGCCACCAGGCTGGCCCTGACCTTAAAGATTTTTTAATCCAATAACTTTACTCCTCCCTGCCAATCCTAGGTGAGTTCTGGGTCTCACTGCTTAGTTGGAAGTCTCAATATTCTGTCTCTTTTTGGTCAAAACCATATAATTGAAATTCTGCATCATTTTCTGTCATCGTGGTTTTGACTAGTTGCCTGGTACCAGTTTCCCACTACACACAGAGTTCTGGCCCAATCTTGGCCACAGTCCCAAAACAGTACTCTTATATCCTATTTCCAGCAACAGATTTTCTTGTGATTTGTAGTCTTATCTCTACACCCTGGTTTGTGCCTTATTTCTAGTCTCAAACCATAATTAATCATTTACTTTTCTACTCATCCTGAATTCTCTAATTCTGCAGCTGTAAATGATCATGCTTGATGGTACCTCCCCAGGTGTGGAACATCCCTAATTGTATTTGGTCTTGCTCTCCCATTGGCTCCTACATCAATTGAGTAACTTTTCAGTCAGAAATTTTTTTTGCAAATCATCCTGTGGGTGAATCGTTACCCAAATCTGCCATACCTGACCCGTTTTCCCTCTGGTCCTCCATCATAGGGGAACTTTTCTGAGGTTCTAACATTCTGTATCAAAAACTACCAGCATTAAGGTTGCATGCATTTCACAATGCTGCTTGAAATATTACAATATTTTTACAGTGTGGTTTCTCTAAGGAGTTTTCTCCATATGTGCCTCTGGATTTATTCTCACATGTTTTCTGATACACTGTGTGTTGTCTGAAGTTGACCATAATTGATTACATCATCCAGGTTTCTTTTTCAGCTGACACTCTCTCTTCTTTAGTCCATAAGAGAGATGACCAAGAGGTCAGAGGGCAGGAGGAGGCAAAGAATGAGATATTTTGTCATTATTCCTCCCCTGCTGTGATTCCAAACTCCTGGGAGGGTTGTGTCCTTTCACAATTAAAGCCCTTAGCAGGCGTCCTGTCCTGCATGGCTCCAGCTCTCACTGGATTCTTCTGTAAAATCATTTCCTCTCTTTGCCACTTCAGCCTTCAGGATGATATTATCTTGTTGCTTGCTGTTACTCTCTGGGAACTTCTGCTGGTTCCTTAATCCTACTGACGCCAATGTAAATTTTAAATTCATTAAAATCTCCTCAGTTGAATCATGTGAGTGGAATCTCTTTTCCATCAAGAACATGTAACTAATAGAACACCTATAACTGAACAATATTCTAGTCGTTATCTGGTAAAAATAGAGAAAGAGAGATCTCATCAAGTTTTTGAATTATTGATTTTCCTGTCTACTAAAATCCCCTATCTCTACCTTTTTTAGACATATCCTCTCATCATTCACATCTCTCTTTTTGTTTTGTGCAATTTCTTTTTTCTTTTTTTGCTGAGGAAGTTTAACCCTGAGCTAACATCTGTACCAATCTCCCTCCACTTTATATGCGGTTGCCACCACAGCATGGCTGATGAGTGGTTTAGGTCCATGCCTGGGATCTGAATCCATGAACCCACCCACCAAAGTGGAATGCACCTAACTTAACCACTATGTCACAGGGCCAGCCCCATAATTCACATTTCTTTATCTTCAGTTTGTAAGGTTCTTGTGTTAAACCCAGTGTAGGATCACAAAATTTTCCATGTTGACAATTGTTCTGTTAGAGACAGTCTTTTACTCTGGACTGTCTATATTTCTTTGCATATTAATCTTAATTTAGTATGGCTGCTGATGTTCCTGTAATACATCAAACACAGGAAATAATAGGCACATCACTTATGACTCCATCCAAGCGAAGAGTGGAAATTAAAAGAGATCTGTGGCACATCGTTAGTTTTCAGAAGTTCAATTATGACATATCTAAGCATGGATGTCTTTGACTTTATCCTGTTTTGAGTTTGCTGATCTTCTTGATCATTTACATTTATGTCTTTTGCCAAATTTAGGATGTTTTCAGCCCTTTTCTTCAAATATTTACTCTGTACTTCACACTTTCTCCTCTCCTTCTGAAACCCAATGATACCAATGTTTGACCTTTTTGTGTTTTTCCGTAGGATTCTGAGGCTCTGCTGACTTTTTCTCTTTTTCTTGTTCATATTGAATAATTTCTGTTGATCTGTCTTCAAATTCACTGGTTTTCTTCTGTTATATCCATTCTGCTTTGAGCTCATGCTGTGAATTTTTTGAATTATTTTATTTTTCAGTTCTAAAATTTACATTTGATTCTCTTTTGTGCATTCTATTTCTCTGTGAGGAAGTTCTATCTTTCTCTTGGTTTCAAGTATATTCAGTCATGTCTTGGAACATGGTCATAATGACTACTTAAAAGTCTTTGTCTGATCATTCCAACATCTGTGTCACCTCAGAGTGAGCACTTGTTTATTGTCTTTCCCCTCGCAAATTGTTGTTATGGTCTTCTCTTTTTCATATGTTGAATAATACTGGATTGCATCTTGGACATTTTTCAATATTGTGTTATATCCCTGGGCCTTGTATAAATCCTATGAGGAATACTTATTTGTTTGGTTCAGGCCATAGTTTCTATCACCTTCTGTGGGCTGTGGTTCAAATGTCAGTTCAGTCTTCAAGCCCTTTTCAATGCCGTTCAGATCTGTCCAGGGTGTGTGCCACCCGGTGGTTAGTCTGGGGCTTGAAAGGTGGTCTGCATCGTGGCTATGCTCTCATAGCCTTTTTTCAGATCCACAGATGGGCAGCTCAGGCGTGAGCCTAGGAGTTCGTATGGAACGTTTTGAAACTGCTTTCTTGAACTTCCTCCTCTCCATGACCTTCCCAACTATTTCCCAGATGCCGTCCTTCTTGGTATGCTGGCTATAAATCCAGGGGTTTAGCTTCCTACTCTGCCACATGCTTCCTGTGACACTTCTGCCTCTGCAACCAAGCAGCAAGAAGACAGGAAGAGAAAAAAAAGCAATGATATTTTCCCCATGCTTTTGAGACCACATTTCTTCTAGTCAGAGAAATGCCCGTTCTCAAAGTTTTAGACCCTTCTCAGATACCATTGCCATCCTTACTACCACAGCTCTGAGATTGCCTGGGGGCTGGGGAAGAGAAAACAGAAAATAAACAAAAAACCAAAGATTTCCCCATTCTCTCTCACCTTAAGGGCCACCATTGCTACTTGGGTGAAGAATAAAGGGCTCTCTTGGAGTTCTTTCTGTCTGCACTCAGCGTGAGGTTCTAGGTTTTAGGTTCTATTGTAATCCAAGATAGAAGATATTGAAGGAAATAGTCTGCTGGTTCAGCGGTACTTTGGGTTATGTTTTCCTTCCACAATCCATTTGCTACCATTTATTTTTCAGAGTTTTCAGGTAGCTGCCCCACTCATTCTGTCTGGGGATTTTGATTGTACTCAGAGGGAGTTTAGACTAGTCTTCTTACTACATCTTGACTGGAGCAGAGACTTTACACTAGATTTTAATGGTACCATTTATAAGCATTTAAAAAGAAGCAGTAGTCAATATTAGTTCATCTGAACTTAGTAAGATTATGACTTTGAAACTGAGTTTCTTGCCATCGTTGATGGAATAACTAAACTTGCAACATCATGACAATGTGGCAATATCTTGTGTTAAGACAATCAGTTGATGGGATCTCCTGAAAACCTTGATATCCAAAGCTAGTTTATAAGGAATATGATACAGACTACATGGGTTTAGACAAGGGTACTAATTTTGGAGTAAAAAATAGCAACTTCAGAGTGGTTCCTATTATTCACCCCATGGTTCTAAGCTAGCCCTACATTCTGGCTTCTGGCTAATTACCTCATGAGTATGTCAGTCTCTTGGCCACTTTAATTGGCCCAACATAGAAAGAGACTGAATTCATTCAATTTGGTTTTTGGAGTTCAATGTTCCAAAGAGGAGCATCTTTAATCTACCAGTCTATAGTTTTCCAAGTGGCAAAGCAAACAGGCCTCTGGCAAAAGCCCAAGAGGCAGTAACAACATAGCAAGGTTCATCAAGGGGTTTCATAGACAGGGCTATGAGAAAAGACTTGAGTTGTGCCAATTGAAGGGAGCAACCATGCCCACTTTTGCTTTCTCATAGCTGACACTGATACTGAACATCCACCGCATCTCAATTTGCAGAGACTCATAAGTCTCAGGGGACTTCAGATTGTGGAATTCTGTAGGAACTAGCGCTTTTCTATCGGCCACTCTTCTCAATTGTGGTAATCTGCTCTAAACTTAAGGAATGGAAAAATACAAGCACGTAACACATCAATTTCTACTATAAATTCAGATATAGAAGTAGCAATGATACATTGATGTGGACTACAGTGTCTCTACCCATTAGGTCACATTAACTTCCCTGCCCTTCTGCACATGTTGGCCAAACCCCAACAACTAAGGTGAGTTTACATCTCATCCACAGATAGACTCTGTGTACCCAACAGTCATAAAAATTTTGAGTTCCACCTCTCCCTGAAGTTTCTCAGCATACTCATATGCATGCATATGGCTCTGGGCTCCCATGGAAACCCTGAGTCCTCCGTCACACTCCTAATCATCTTTCTCCCTAAACAATTGGTGAAAGGGTAGAAGGTGAGTAAGGGATTAGAAGTTACAAAAGGAGGAAATGGCGCTGCACCAATATCAAGGAACATTTGTTTTCAGTTTCGAGTTTTGTGGTGGTTGTTCAACAAGGAAACTTCTGAAGTTTATAGCCTACCCAAAGCTAGTAATTGGATACCAAGTCTATTTCTGACACCGTCTATTTCACCGTTGGGTAGTTCCTGATTCAATAGCCACAGAAACATTTCTTTCCAACTATGGCAATGGGATTTACACTCTTTTCCTATCTCAGGCCTGGCTCACACAGTAATGATACTCTTTAAGTCTTCCTTAATTTGGGACAACTGCTGTCCTGTTACTAGATAATATCTCTCGTTTCTCAATCAGTTAAAATATATGGGCTAGAGGAGTTCTCCAGGGCAGTGAGACTGCCCGCTATAATTTATCTAAATGTCTACAGGTCTATTTCTCATTTTTCAACAGGTCACCTTTATCAGCATTATAAACTCAACCTGAGACAGTAAGAGCCTGAACCCTACTCAAGTCCTCATCTATGGTTTCAGATGGGTGTTTGCTTTAGAGATATCTCCCCCAGATGGACAAAGTTCCCTCTTAGCAGCTAGGGTTCGCTATGAAATATCTGAAACCTTTTACAATCATCTCCAAGTGAATCTAAGATTGACCTGAAGGGCTTGACAAAGGAAGGGCTTAATGGTAAGATGTTTCAGCTGTTGCCATTCCTCCTTAACAAATTCCACATGCCCTGTCCCTTCACATCCCATGTTAACTAGCCAAAGTTCTATCACATGTTTTCATTCATATAGATCTTGATGTTCTCTTCATGAATGCTGAAGTGTTTCTCTCTGTAACTCTTGTCTGAAAGGGAATAGAAACTCTCGCTAACCAGGAGAGATTTCAATACTGGTTATTACAATGAGTAGTCCACCAGATTTGTAAGGAAGTTCCCCTGCCCAAAAAAGACTTAGAAACAATCAGGGTACTGTTCAGGTAGCTGTCTTTGAGCTTACTTCCAGTTTCTTGACCTGCAACTTCCTCCCCAATTCCTCTTCATTAACAGGCAATAAAGTGGAGGTCCATTTATTTCCCTGTTGCCTGTACACTTTGGTCGACATATTCACTATTGATCCCCTTTGACTTTCTTCTTGTTATTCAGCCCACAAGGCCCTCAAAATTCCTCTTCCAGGCTGCCATGTCTTTGTTAGCATCCCATCCCTGAATCCAAAACTGTCTGAACTAATAAGAGTCTTAGATTTTACCCATCATGCAAGTCAAGTAAGCCTGCCACACAGTCAAAGATGTTGGTACAAATATGTGATTCCTGGTCAGAGATAAAGAATTTGTGACTCTGAGGAATAGAAGCAGATTTTTGTCTTCTTTGGTGGCTTACTGTTTATAACTCCGTTTTGTTGCTTTAGTGGTTACTTTGAGTTTATTGTATACCTCTTTAATTTGTTACAATAAATTTATTGTATTACAATAATTAATGTAACTTAATTACAATAGTAAATGTTCTTTCACCCCCTCATCTTTTTTTAATTGCCTAGATATATTTTACTTTATTTCCCACACCATATATATATAACATATAATAATTAATATATATTTTTTGATACTTTTTTATTTTTTTCTCCCTTTTTTTTTTCTCCCCAAAGCCCCCCGGTACATAGTTGTATATTCTTTGTTGTGGGTCCTTTTAGTTGTGGCATGTGGGATGCTGCCTCAGCGTGGTCTGATGAGCAGTGCCATGTCCGCGCCCAGGATTCGAACCAACGAAACACTGGGCCGCCTGCAGCGGAGCGCGCGAACTTAACCACTCGGCCACGGGGCCAGCCCCAATAATTAATATATTTTTAAATCTAACACTACATTGTTATTGCCAGCCCTGGTGGGGTAGTGGTTAAGATTCGGTGCTTTCACCATCACAGCCCAGGTTCATTTCCTGGTAGGGGAACCACACCACCTCCATCTGTCGGTTGTCATACTGTGGTGGCTGCCTGTTGCTGTGATGCTGAAAGCTGTGCCACAAGGATTTTGAATATCAGCAGGGTCACCCATGGTGGACAGGTTTCAGCAGAGTTTCCAGACTAAGATAGACTAGGAAAAAGGACCTGGCCAGTCACTTCTGAAAAACTGGCCAAGAAAACCCTACGAATAGCAGCAGAGCATTGTCTGATAGAGCACCGGAAGTTGAGAGGATGGTGCAGAAAGACTGGGAAGAGTTCTGCTCTGCAGGACACAGGGGCGCTAGGAGTGAGAATTGACTCAATGGCACTAGCAACAAAAACGTTGTTATTATTTCTGGTTAAGTATTCAGTTAAATAGATTTAAACAGTAAGAAAAGATCAAAATAGCTAAGTTTCTGGTGCTCTTTATTCCTGTGCATGGATACGTATTTCTATCTGATGCCATGTGGCTTCCAACTGAAGGACGTCCTTTACCATTTCTTACAGTGAAGGTCAGCTGGTGATAAATTCTTTTGGCTCTTGTATGCTCATTTTGTATGCTTATTTATCCTTCATTTTTGGAAGGTCTGTTTGGTGGGCATAGAATTTTAGCCAGACAATTGCTTTTCCTTTCAACAGTTTAAAAATGTTGGTGAACTCTCTTCTTGCTTACGTTACTTCCAACGAGATGTCTGCAATCATTCTTTTATTTGTTCCTTTGAACACAACATGTCCTTTTTCATGGATGCTTTTAAGATTTTCTATCATTGATTTGCCCAATTTAATTATGAAGTGCCTTGGTGTAGTCTCTTCATGTTTCTTAATGATTGGGGCTCCAAACCAAGAGAGTTCCCCATTCTCTGGCTTTCTCTGGACACTACTTCAATGCTATAAGCTAGGGCAATCATAGTCCTTATTTATTTATTATAGTCCTTATCATTTATTTCTCATCTCTGAGGAATCATTGTCCATTGTTGCCTGATGTACAATGTCATGATCCACCATTCATCAGAAGTTTCATATATTTTCTGCATACTTTTTTTAGTTAGGAAGGTAAATTTGACACCTATTTCCAATCCTGGCTGGGAGTGGCTCTTTATCTGATTTTGATTTTGATATCACATTAGTGAGTTTCCTGTTATTATTTCCATTTTACAAATGTGGAAACTGTGGCACAGAGATTGACTTGTAGTATTAATCAGAAATTTAGTTAAAAAAATAACAAAGAAATCTGTTCCAGGAAAAATAATGTAAAAATTTAGGAAACATATTTCAAGAATATATTTCATCCATGTTGGTCACCATATTCATTATTTTATTTAATTATTGCTTTCTAGCAAACAATTGTAAAATTCTTTCTAGAGCTAATTAAAATACTATGGTTTCATCAGTATTCACAACCACACTCTCCTAACTAAAACCCCAAATAAACACCCCTACCCATTTCTTAAAATGGAGCTAGCAATTTTTGAGGCATGAGCCCTTGCTTTTCTCCCTCTGCCTGGCAAAGCAAAGCCTTTCCTTTTTACTCATGACTCTGTTCTCATTATTTGGATTGGCATTGGGTTCAGAGTCCAAACTTTTGGTAACAGTCTAGGGTATAAAACATAATAATATCACTGAAATTATGTTATCTCATTTCTCATGTTTTCTTTAATTTGGGGGCTATATAAACAAATATCCTACATTTCTTCAAATTACACTGTTAATATCTATTAATATTAATATTTCCCATTGACCTGTGTCTGGGGCTGCTTCCAGTGGAGGAGACAAAGCATTGCTCAGATGAGTGTCCTTGGCTGTTTATCTCCATGGTAGAAGGTAGACTCTGAAACCAGGAAGCCATGAATATGGGGCTGGGAAGCTTTGGTTTCTTGATATTCTCTGGACATTAGTTTCTCTGTAAAAGAACTTCAAGGTCCTAAAGCAACAACTTTAGTGGGAGCCCAGTTTGAGGCCATCTGGGCTTTAACAACTGTAACTTCTATTAGGTTGTAAAGCTCAGGGATCAGAGGTTAAAGAAACAAACATTTACATGTGAGTGTGACTAAAGAACCTGCGAACTGGGAATGTGTTTTAATTTTAATGCCACACCGTGCTGAGTTCACTGTAGGGGAACTGATATCAGGGCTGGTATTAAGAGTCTGTAACAAATGAATTTATGACATAATTAAAGACTTTCATTTCAAACTTTTTGATCTCGTTAAAGTCAGAGGACTGAGTCACAGTTTCTCAAATCTCTTACACATCTGTGATGAACAGAAAAATGCATATCATTATTCACTGATTTGTAATAGAGATGATGTTGGAATTTAGCTTTTTACACGTGTAAGGAAATGGCTTTGCAAAGCAAATATATTGCATAATATACCTAGAAAACTAAACTTCAGCTCTTCAAGTCCTTCCATAATTCATGACATGGAAACTGGTGGGTAATTATTGCTAATCTCAGACATGGCTGGTGCCATTCTTAGAATGTAAAGTCAGGGTTTCCATTCAGGAGAGAAATCAATGAATATAGAGGTTGGACAGCTGATGCTCAGGTGCTTGTCCATAAATTCGTATCAAGAGCATTCAAAATCTAGAATGGACGTTTCAAAGCAAGAAGAGAATAAAAATTGAGGGCAGAGTCTCTAATCCACTTACATTTTATTTATTTAACTAATATTTACTGACTTACTCTGTTTCAAGTACTGTGCAAGGATAATCTGTGAATAATTTAGACGTAGTTCTGGCACTGACGTAGTTTCGATTAATGGAAACATCATGCAAAGACTATTCGGTAACCTGGCTAAATCCTTGGATTAGAAGCTTCACTGAAAATAATTGAGGGTTAAGATCCAAGTTTATTTAATTAATATTCTTATTGCCTAGGAATTTAAAACTAGAAGGAGTGTTATCCATTTATAACAGGCTTATTTCCTGTGAGGCTACAAGTAATTCTCATTTCCACAGAAATACCCCTGAGTTGGAAATCCAGAGGCTGTCCATTTTACTTGGTAATGGTTTGTTCAGTTGTATTTTGGTTGTATATATTTTTTGTATCTTTTATTTGTTGAAGAAAAGAGACAGTTGGGAGGATGCAGGGTTTGAGATTGAGGGTAGTGGAAGTTTCATTTAAAGTGGGGGCTGAATTGGGGATCCCTCATCACCACAGGAGCTGCTTAGAACCACTGATTTATGAAAGAATGAGGGAGTTTCTGTGGAAGACCTTGTGAAGGAGTTTTCTGTGTTTTTGCTTACTTCCCCAGAAAGTTTTTCCACACAGCATAACTGGGAGGCATCTTGTTTCAAACTCCACTAAGAATTCTCTGGAATGTGTCTCCCACCTCCTACCTCAGTTATCACCTCTTCTTTCTCAAGAAGATTTCGAAACATCTGTAGGTAAATTGTCAGAAAGTCGAAAGAAGCCTTAAATATTTTTTTAAATTTTAAAAGATTTTATTTTTTAGAGCATTTGTGGTTTTAGAGAAAATTGCATAGATAGTAGAAAGAATTCCCACATACCATCTATCTCTCACCATACAGTTTCCTTTATAACATCTTACATTGGTATAATGTGTTAAAGCTAAACCAATATTGGTACCTTTATTATTATTAAAGTACACAGTTGACTTTACTGTTCACTGTTGTACAATTCTGTGGGTTTTGACAAGTGCATAATGTCACGCCCATCATCAGAGTATCATATAGAATAGTTTCGCCACCCTAAAAATGCACTGTGCTCCACTTATTTATCCCTTCCTACTGATTCATACCTCCTGACCTCCTAGAAACCACTAATCTTTATAATGGCTCTATATTTTTGCCTTTTCTACAGTATCATATAGTTGGAATGATATAGTTATAGCCCTTTCCAATTGGCTTCTTTCACTTATCAATATGCTTTTAAAGTTCCCTCAGGTCTTTTTGTGGCTTGGTAGCTCATTTCTTTTTAATGCTGAATAGTAGTCCAGTTTGTTTATCCATTCATTCACTTGAGTAAATATCTGGGAGTGTCATTGCTGGATCTTACGGTAAGCCTATTTTAGGTGTATAAGTAACTGCTTTCCAAAGTAACTATAGCATTTTGTATTCTGACCAGCAATGAATATGAGTTTCTGTTGCCCCACATCCTCCTCAGTATTTGGTGCTGTCAGTGTTTTAGATTTTAGCCATTCAAATAGGTGTGGTGTAGTAGTTCATTGTTGTTTTACTTTCTAATTCGCTAATGACTATGATGTTGAGTATCTTTTCATATGCCTTTTTGCCATATCTTCTTTGGTGAGTTGCCTTGGTTGAAAAATTTTTTAAAAAGCTCTACAATGTGAAAGTATATAAAAATTATGCTTGTTCTCCCCCTTCACAAATAGCATGAGCTTTTGGATGATTCGACAGTCTCTTAGGGAGGGGGTGTATTTTTCAGTTTGAAAGAAGTGAAGCAGTTATGTGGAGAGCACAGGGCAGATTATAGCTGACAAAGGCTATCTTTGTACCACATCTGTTTTCTCCTCCTCCTGAACACTAAACTAGACTCAATTTTTTAGCCTCTTCACAGTTAGGGGTAGCCCATGACTGAGTTCTAACCAATAAAAGATGAGTAGACATAGTATCAGATCCTTTCAGATCTACCTCTAAGAATCTTTCAATAATGATTCTTTTCCTCCTACTTCTGCTGAATGGACATTGATTATCCTTGGAGTCAAATGTTAGAAATGGCAGAGCCTCCATCTGCCTGAGATCCAGAATGACTGTGTGGAACCATGCACCACTACGACCACCACCACCATACCCACCTACACAGTGAGTGGACCTTATGGAAACAAGAAGTAAACTTCTATTGCCTTGATGCCTGAGGTCTTGAGGTTTATTTGCTATAGCATCTGGAAACACCCTGCTCCTACAAGGGTCTTGAGGACCACTTCAAAGGATAGGCAGATGAAGTTGCTTTAATAGACAAATTTATTTTCATCTATGAAAAGTTTTCCCATGGCTAAATTTCCTTTGATAGTTTTAAGAGATTCAACATCAATAAACTATGAACAGAAGAACAAAACAAAGCAAGCAATTTTCTAAAGGGGTTAGTCAAACACTTACATGTCAACTGAGGTCACTATTTCCATTAAGAACTTGATCAAATTGGCTGAAGTCTTCATTTTCTTGCTTGTGAATAGTCATATTGCTTTCTAAGGTTTCTGCAAAATCTGAGGGTCTTACGCCACATGGTAACCTACAAGTTCATTGATGACCTTCAAGTTCATGCTTATGTTAATTTACTTCAATGTATTAATCATCTTTCTCTAAGTTTTTTCTCAATGGATATGAGCAAAGGGATCATTTAATCTATTTATTTAATATATACACATATATTCCCACATACATGCATAAGCTAACACACACCCACAGGCATACGTACAATCTTACTCAAAGTATCTGTGTATATAGCAGATTTACTGAAGGTTTAGTGAGATAATTACATCACAGGAAAACTAGCAACTTAAATTTGAATTATAAGCCTCCTTATCTCTTAAAGTTAATTCAGCCATCCAGTCTACCACTGTGAACTTTTTACTTCCTTGTTTTTATCACACCAAAGACAGCCTCGTCCTCTCCTGGTCTTTTGAGGCTTCTTTTATTCCTCATTCTGTGTGCCTTCCTTTTGATTCCAAAGAAATTTAGACTTTTCTTTCTTGTACATTCTTTTTCTAGACTCCAGCTTTTTTTATACACTCAAGGACTATCAAATTATCTTCCTAAACAAGGCATATTTTTCCTGTACAAAAAGTTTTTTGTATGCCAAAAGAAATTAATTTATATTACTATACATTTAAGAAGAGTTATAGGCATTGACCCAGTGGTGTTGTGGTTAAGTCACACACTCTGCTTTGGTGGCCTTAGGTTCATGGGTTCAGATGCCAGGCAAGGACCTGCATACCACCCATCAAGCCATGCTGTGGTGGTGTCCCACATACAAAATAGAGGAAGATAGGCACAGATGTTAGCTCAGCGACAATATTCCTTAAGAAAAAAAATAGGAAGGTTGGCAACAGATATTAGCTCATGGCCAATCTTCCTCACCAAAAAAAAAGAAGAAGAGGTATAAAAACAATCTGCAGCTCCAATAGCACACAAGGAAATAGCACGGTAGTCTAAAATATCTGCTTTATTCTTCTCCTGAATGCTAATGAAAACATAATTACATAATAAATGCAATATGTATCTTAAATTTTTATTCTTGGCTTCTTAAAATTAGGCTGATGAAACTAGTCAATTCCCTTTTGAATACATAAAGATGTTACCTATAAATGTCAATGGTTAGAATAATTTATTGAAAAAGACATTCTTTCATTTTATTGTAATAGTACATCTAAGGAGCCATGAAACTTAGTAAACCATTTACATTTTCTAAGTTTTCTTATCAGGAAATGTCAAGGTACAGTTAAGATACTGAAGAACAGTGAGAAAGTATAAAGATCAAGGAGAAGACCAGGCCTCACAGCATTCGCTATTTTGCCATTTGTCTACACTCTGAGGATTTCAGTGAAGGCTCTTATGATTTTGTACTGCATAATTCCCATTCATAGGTACCAACTGAAAAGAGCTACTTTTCAAATTCTATACCTGTAAGCTCTTGCAGTCAGATTTTTTTCTGTGGTGTTCTAAAATCTTGGCATCAGTGAAAGATATTCAAAACTCACAAATACAGTTGATTGACAGTGACTTTTATGCTAAATTTCAGTCAGAAAAATGTTCTCCTTGATGTAACATACAAGTTAAAAGACAAGGTTTTTATCTCATCTGGTTGGGAGAAAAGGAAAAAACCATTGGCAGTTAAGGAGATACAATCAGAGAAAACTCAAAATCCCCTCAATCAAATTTCTCCCCACATCCTGCCCAGAAACTGAAATTCTCACATTTGTAGGATTAAGATAGCTCCTTTATAGGAAATTTCCGGGAGGATAATCCATGAACCCTCACGGGCTATTATCTCAGATAATATATCCTTAAGGAGATATATTTTAATGCCGACCCTGAGATTGGCGGGTGGAATGCTCGAGGCAGGGAATGAATGCGCCATGTCCAAGTGGAGCGAGTAAAGGAGCTGTGCATAAACACCTTGATTACCTGAGAGGTCGTGTGGAATAAGGAGCAAATAGAAGGAGAAAGTGGGAGGCATTTCTAAAATCAGAGTAACTTAGCATAGTATTTTTCCTGCTACACTTGCCAGGATTTTTTTTTTCCATCAAAGCTTTGTTCCTTGATGCAGGTAAATTATCTAAGATCTAAAATAATACATAGGTGGTTTATTTGAATTAATAATTGAATTTATCAAATTTGATGGTGTGTAGGTAAATATACAAAAAACAATTATTTATGTATAGGCTATAAACAAATAGGTAACAAAATTTAAAAACAGTATACCATTTTAAATACATCAGAAAATGTCAAATATAAAAGAATAAATCTAACCTCTCCAAAAAGTGCGTAAACTCTACATAACTAAACAACATTATTGAAAGAAATTTGAAAACTTCTAAATAAATTGAAGAAAGTCATTTCTACCAGTCCTCCCTTCACTAACAATTGATTCTCTTTCTTTTTTCTTTTGTTTTTGAGGTAGATTAGCCCTGAGCTAACATCTGTGCCCATCTTCCTTTACCTTAGATGTGGGACACCTGCCGCAGCATGGCTTGATAGGCAATGCATATGTCTGCGCCCCGGATCTGAACCAGCAGAGTGTGCGAGCTTAACTGCTAAGCTACCAGCCTAACCTCTTATTTTCTATTTTTTAATGCACATCAGCTCCCAGTATGACGACATTTCCTGCAGCTCTTGGTTGGAGGACTGCCCTGGAGCTCTCAGAGCTCACTTTGCCTGGGTACAGGGAGAGCCACAAGTGGGGAAATTACATCCATCAGGGACAGGGCTTTCCAAATGCTGGTGGGGTTGGGAATATAAATACTCCAATTACCATGGTCCTGATTGGACGTTTCTGATGTGTGACCTATGTTCTCCAGAGCTTTCCTGTAAGATTGAGCCAAAGTAAATTTCATGGCAGTTAACTGGATCTAGAATCTTTATTATTCATAATAGCCAAGGTATGGAAATGACCTACGTGTCTGTCAACAGATAAATGGATCCACAACATATGAGTATTATTCAGCCTTAAAAACTGAAGGAAAACCTGTCATTTTTGACAACATGGGTGAACCTGGAGGGAATTATACTAAGTGAAATAAGCCAGACAGAGAAAGATAAATTACTGCGTACTGTCACTTATATGTGGATTCTGAAACAAAACCAAACAAAAACAAGAAAACAAACAAAAGTTGAACTCATAGAAACAGAGGATAGAAAAGTGATCGTCTGGGGCCGGAGGATGTTGGAATTAGGGAGAGGTTGGTAGAAAGGGTGCCAACTTTCAGTTATACTGTGAACAATGTATGAGGCTCTGATGACTAATATGAAGTGACTCATGATAGCGTGCTATCAGTTAATAACGCTGTGTTGTACAATTGAAATTTGCTGAGAGGGGAGAGCTTAAATGTTCTTACAAAAAGAAAAGATAAATATGTGAGGTGACAATTGTGTTAACTAAATTGATGAGGGAAACCCTTTTACAATGTGTTTTTATATCAAAGCATTATGTTGTACACTTTAAATATCTCACAATCTTGTCAATTATGGCTCAATAAACCCGAAAAAAAAAGAGGTTAGAATGTGAGACCTTAAGAACTAAAAAGGAAAAGACAAAAAGAATCCTTGTTGGTCTCTTTCTAATAAAAAGGACTTAAACATTATCTTCTAATTTTGACAACTGTATTTCTTCTTTTGCAATCCTTAAATGCTTTATTTTTCTGGACTTATTTCATTGGCCAGGACTTCCAGTACCACGCTGAATAGACGTGGTGATAGTGGGCATCTCTATCTCATTTCCAAGCCCAGAGAGAAAACTCTCAATAATTCAAGATAAATTGTTTTCTTTATTGGATTTTTATTTTGTTTACATATATAGCAATGCTTCTTGCTTTAACGTATGCTCAGCTAACATTTGAATTTCCACACTGACTTTCGTTAATTTATGTTTTCATCTTAAAAGTATTTCTACTCATTACTTTCATCATTTATGTGTCCTTATTTTTAAATTGTCTGTCTTCTAAGCAGCTTACACAAGATTTTGTACAATTTATGTGTGTGCAATCTGAAACTTATCTTTCAATTTGAGCGATTAGTTCGTTTGTATTAATTACGTGCAAACTTGTATCCTCCATATTACTATATGTTTTCTATTGAAGCTACCTGTGTTATGTTTCTTCTCTTCTAGTTCTTCTCTATTTTGACTTCTCAAAGATTAATCAAATAATTTATTGCAACTTATGTCTCTTGGCATGTTTACTAACTGTAAGTCAAATGCCATGCACTGTGTTCAAAACATTTGTTGTTGATGTCATATTCTCCTGAGAGCTTTCACCTTTTTACCAGATGAAAAGTGGAGTCTGATCAACTTACTCCAGTCATGGATTGAGCTACAGGGTTGATTACTCCCAGTTTTGGTAAGGTTGTGTTTACTTCACTCTTCCTGCAAGATATATTACTCCAGGCTTTCCAGGTGACACCCTAAAGTGTTCTCTTGGGTCTATCCTTCTGAAAGGACTTGAACTCTAATTCTCATCTCCTCAGCATAAGAGAACCAAAATTACCACTCTACTCTTCAGAATATATGTTATTTAACTTTTTGTTTTCCTATTTTACACAATTTCAGGTCAGTAAGTCTCTTGAGAGGAAGATTAGCTTGCGTGAAGCTCAAGTATATATGTCCCTCTGTCTGGTATATTGGCCACTCAAGGTTCTGATTTGTCCCACCATTTCTATGAGATCACCACAATCTCAGAAATATTAGTCTTTTCAAGTCCTTCCTTCTGTCTTCTTAACTTGCCAAAGTGTAGAGTGCCAATTTACCCTGGTTTATTGAAGACTTTCCTGGTATCAGCACCGAAAGTCCCACATTCTGGGAAAGTGCTTAGTTTGGGGTAAACTAGGGTGATTCACTCTTCCGGGAAGTAAATATTTTTCTAATGTTGATGAATATGTTTTATTTGGCTTTTAATCCTGGCATTGAGATGGCTACAGATAGGGCTAAATGCACAATGAAATAACCACAAAGTAACTAACATTAAAACGTGAGTTGTTTAGAATGTGTTTCAAACATCAAGAAATTATGCTAAAGTAGAGAAAAGCCAAATGGAGTAGCCTGGTGAGAGGAGTGGGGGATGGGGTAGCGCTGATTATACTCCTCTGAGGAAGATGAAGATATTTAATGGTTTAAATAATTTAAATAGCTAATTGAGCTTGCTTGGTTTGGAAGTCGCTTAAACATAGATAATATGTTAGTTTGCTAGGGCTGCTGTCACAAAGTACCTCAGACCGGGTGGCTTAAAAGGCAGAAATATATCATCGTACAGATATGGAGGCTAGAGTCCAAAATCAGGGAATCAGCAGTGTTGGTTCTTTGGAGGGTGTGGGGGAAGGATTTCTTCCTGGCCTCTCTTTTTGGGCTGTTTCTCTTCATGTCACCCTCTATGCATATCCTTCTCTGTGTCTTAATTTCCCGCTTTAAGGACATTAGTCATGTTGGATCAGGGCTCATACTTGTGAGTTACTTCTAACTTAACTAATTACACCTGCAGGCATTCTATTTCCAACATCCTGATATAATGGGGGTTAGGTCTTAAATATATATGAATCTGGGGGGACGTAATTCAACCCATCACAGGTGTCAATTCAATACACGACCTGTGAGGAAGGAGTGGAATTGCAATATGCTAGGAGATAGGTAATTTGGGGGCCAAATTACAACAAGTCTTCCTTGTCAGATGCAAATATGAATCATCTGTGTATTTAGTTTTTAGCTGCCTAAAAGTTGCAAGTTTGTGAAGTGTTATTTCAATAGCTTATTTATTGGGACTTAAAATAAGTAGATGATTTTTCCAATACAAAGACATTTGCTTCAAATCTTTATATTATACTAGACCATGGAAGGGTATAAGCCATAGGGAAATGGTTGATACAAAAAATTCTCTTGTTCTAGATCATGAAAAAGTTTATATAACTGCCCACTTCTTAATACTATAGTTGCTATTTTAAATTAATAAATTTGAGGCCATTAAAATATTCATTTGGCTTTTGAAGTTTTAAATTGTATTTCATAGTGATTATGTTAAATTTCCAGAGTTTTAAAATACTTTAAAGAGCTACGCCTTATAAAATAGAAAAGATTTTACAAAACTGTTATTTAGAAAGTATTCAATTTGACTCTAGTTCACTAATTTTCTAATTTAAAAAAGTTGACATTACTGAATATATAAGAAAGCTTTTGGGGGCCATTATTTACTTTAAAGCTAATTTATCCAAAATTGCTTTAAATTTCTACTCACCCTTCAATTTGTTAATAAAGGAAATATCTCCTTCTAACAAAAATTTGGAAAATGTCTTTTAGCTTGCTAAAAGCAGTTTTAATAAAATCAAGAATGGCAGTAAAAAATGTACAGCTATTTACATTTTAAATATGACGGAATGGTTTCTACTTTTATGAAGATGGAAGAAGACATTTACATAACTTTTATTTATTTTTCTTCTCTAGAAACATCCCTGATTAGATTTTGCTAATCAGAACTATCCTCTCTTTTTGAGAAAATGTAATATAATATCACTTGACCTTCCCCGCAAATTTCAGGGATTTAAGTTGAAATCCATAACACTCCGTCTCTTTATTGCTGGGCAATTTGCTATCAGACCATATGTCCAACATACCATTTGCATTTGAATTGGGGAGTGTAAATGATAGTTTAATGAATTCGTGTGCTGAGGAATGAGGTAGATAGCAGAAAGGGAAAACAATACACATTCAATAGTCTTCTCATTTGTGATATTCTTGCAGTCATTACACTTTGCCAAAGGAAGGCCATATTCTCTAAAGCTTTTAATGAATAATTTCTAAAAATAAATATTAGGTTTAGAAAGAATTAGAAGTATGCCATAGTACTCTTATGAGAGATCAACTGTAAAGCCATGTTAAATTGAGCATTGACTATCCATTTTCACCAAGATGAATATTATGATTAGATGATAACTGAAATTCCACTTGATGATTTGATGCCTCACCTATAAAAAATTGACAACACATACTCAAGGTGCTTCTGAAAAATGAAACACATTTTATTAATGCTTCAAACACTACATTTACAAAAAGATCCAGCACTTTCCACAGAGATACTAAAGAGAAACCCAGAATATGAGTTAAATTTCTGTTAAAATGACAAATATTCTTTGAGATAATCAAATGTTTATTATTGTTTTTGTCTTCTAAATAAGCATTGAACCAAAAACCTATGTAATTTTATATCTTATTTGAAAATATTATATATAGATATATATTACAGTGATTGCTTTTACATATATATAGTGATTGCTTACGTGTTAAAACTTCATTTGAAATTAAAAGTCATCAAAAACAAAAACATATGCCATCGTTCATAAATATACTCCAACTATTTGTACAGAAATGTGCTGAAGGTTAGTTTAAGACTGACCCAGTAGGACAACAAAGAAATATAAAGGAAGAGAAAACTAAGAAATAATGTTTGAGGTACTCTTATATATGCTTACTTAATTAAGATGATTAACAGTATGACTTTGGAGAGTACAAGGCAAAAAAAATGTGTGAAATAGTAATAAAAATTGTAATTCGACCCTTAAAGAGCATGCTTTTTTGTTCTTAGAGTTTGCTCTTAGAGTTGATCTCTATTTTCAATGAAACAATCAATAGAAAAGTTTCAGAATACAGTTGATATGAACACAGGCTGTCATAGTTTACTATGACATTTCCTTTCACCAGATAAGATAGAAGAAATAAAATGGTTATGTTTATCTGTAATATGTGTCAATAAATAACTGGATATCTTGAAAGATCCAAAGCTTTAACTGAATTTTAAATTAGTGTCATACTATCTTCAACTGCATATTTACAAAAAGAGACAAGGCTTAGCATTATATAACTTTAAACTTAAAATATGCTATGGTGACAATCCAATCCAGCCCTTTGTTTCATGGAGGTAGAAACTGAAGGGCACCAAGACTAAATGGCATTCATGTCGTTTCACAGAGGACAAACTGGGATGGAAACCTAGGTCATCTGACAGCCAAGTCAAGAAGTAGTACTAAGTTGCCTTTCTCTAACCATGTGTAACTCCTGGGAAAAGAGTTGTCGTGTGTGTACCGCCAAGAGCCAGATAGAATGCTTTGAATCATAGTTAATAGCAAATATATAGTTTAATTTCATAACAAGTAAATCTAAATGTTTGTGAAAGAGAAATGTTATCTCCACCTACCTATCTTTTTATTCTTTTTCTTTCTTCCTTCCCTCCTTCCTTCCTTTCTTTCTTTAAATGCATAATAGATTCCACTCATCACCACCTCAGCTCAGTTTAAGCTTAGGATATAGTTTTGCGACTGGCAACTACATTTCCCAGACTCTATAGCAGCTAAATGCAGTTCTATGACTCTGGTGGATCCAATAGAAACGACTGGTGATGTTGTGTGGGACTTCTTCACCATCTCATCATTGACAAAGCCCCTTACCCTGGGCTTGCTTTTCTCTTCCTTCTTTTTGGCTGACAATGGTAATGGTCTGGAAGCAAATCATGGATGGCAATCAAATGTCCCTTCCATTATTGGAACTTTTTGTAGTGTGGCATATAAGTTTTTTAGTTTCAAACTTGTGATAATCATTCACACATTTCTTCCGGAATTTTTAAAAAGTAATTGAATCTACCAGAATCATTTAAAGGGTATAGGAACATAAAACTGGGTTGAGGAGAATTTTTATTCAAGTACTTTGTCCAGGATCTTCCCTGCGCATTGCTAACAGAAACACATGGTGAGACGTGAATGTTATCAAAATGCCCACGACTTAAAGTCAAGTTTTCATTACCTGTTGTGTTGTGTGAAGTCTCATAAATAGTTTTCTTTACAAAAGGCATTTTGAAACACTTATAGATTTACTGACATTATTTTTGGGGGTAGAGATATGTGCTATGAGCATCTACCAATTTTTTCCTAGCAGAGAATAGGATCAGTATATTTGATAGAAGAAGGAAAGAATAAGAAAAGTCAGAATCCAGTCCCAGGTCAAAAATAGACCGATACAACCATGGAGCCCTACATGACATTAAGAAGCACCCAGAAAAATACCTTTCTAGGGCTTAATATACATCCTGCACCATTTTAAACAAAATAGACGCTTGAATTCGTTCATTTAATTTTCATAATATGCCTATCACTTTATATTATCATTATCATTATTATTGATTTATGGATAAGAATATTAGTGTCCAAGGTATGAAACTAGTAAATACTAGCACTGGGATTCAAATCCAGACAGTATAACTTCAGATCATCTACTCTTAGCCACCACCCTGTAAGGTCTCCCAGAATGTCATGGGGCATCTGAGAAATTGGTAATCGTGTATCTTTGGTTGGGAAACCGAGAGACGACACTGGGACTGGCTGCTGCCTCTTTCCTGCTACACTCAGCAGCCAGCCCTAAGTTTTCAAATTGAACAACTGCTATTCCAATATGGACAGGTCACTTTGAGAGCCCCATCCCTGTGACTTGCAAAATTAGACAGTTGCACTCAGACCAGAGGCAGCAAAAACAGTCCTAAGTGAAAACGTGATGTCCAAATTGTACCTCAGCAGCAGGAACAACAGCAGAGATGCATATGCGAGCCTTACAAATGTAACTCAATCAACACATTTTGCTAAAATATCTTAAACTAATTGGAAGTAGTTTCAGGGAAGTAGCCCACTGCTGCATGGACACAGTTAGATGCCAAACCAGCATCACAGACAAACTTGCCCTGTGCCTGCTCATTCTCCATATGTGGCCTGAATCATTCAGTGTAGACACTCTCATCCATGAGCATGACCTTCCTGCTGAGATTTAAAATAGAAAGAAAAGCACTCAGTAAAGAGTCCAGCATCATCAGTCCTACTTTGGAAAGCTAGCCAACATGTATACCCATCATCCATCTGGGCGAAAGGTTTTACAGCTTTTAGACATTAAATGACTCACTCTGCAAAGCTCTTTCCAGACTAATGGTGGCTCTAATTTCTCTATTAGATGGACCAGAATATTAGGGAGGCAAATCTTTGCTATTATGCTCCCGGAGAATGAACTCCCCCAAAGCATAGATGAGTATAATAGCTGATAAAACCTTGAAAAATGCAAGGTTAAAATTGTGTTTATCTGCACCATGCCATCTGCATCCTCTAACAGCTTGAACAGGAAGGATTTGTTCCTTAAGCATTATTAGTTTTGCTAAAAATTGTCCTTGTTTTTTGCTACCCTGAGGAAATAAATGGCATTGTAAAAATGAGACTGCACTTATTATAACCTAACCCATGGACCACTTTCTCAGAAGTAATTTGGTCATTTGACATCATATACCTCCCAGTGAGAATAAATAGAAATGATGTTTTTTTCTTCTCTTCAAGTTCAGCTTGCCCTTTATGTCAGCTTTCCTTTCACATTCTTTTTTATCCAGTTATTCATATCACGATGGGTTTATATTAAATAAACATCTTCCCAAAATATTCCTGAACTTATTTGTCAAATGTAATACTTTACTATTTTATTAATATATTGTGTTAGAAGTCAATGTGCTGTTTCCCCTTGAGAAGGACTAACCAGGAGAGAGTCAAGGGGACTTCTGGTTGCAGGTAATATTGTACTTTTTGGTGTTCGGGGTGATTATGCAGCTGTGTTTTACTGTGTAAAAATTTACCAAGGTCTATATTTAAGATTTGTTACCTTTTCTCTGGAAATGTTATTTTTCACGCAATTTGCCAAAAAATGGCCTATTTAATGAAATTTACTAGTACCCAGAAAATTGATTCACTGAACTGTAATAGAATTTGGCAAGAGGCACCTTTTCTGAGGAAAGCAGACACATTACACTACTTCTAAGATTTGCTTTTGTCTTTTTTTGTTTGTTTGTTTTTTGGTTTGTTCAGGAAGCTTAGTCCTGAGCTAACATCTGCTGCCAATCTTTCTCTTTTTGCTGAGGAAGACTGGCCCTGAGCTAACAACCGTGCCCATCTTCCTCTGCTTTATATGTTGGACGCCTACCACACAGCATGGCTTGCCAGGCGGTGCCATATCTGCACCCCGGAACCGAACTGGCAAACCCTGGACTACCGAAGCGGAACATGCTACTTAACTGCTGCGCCACCAGGCTGGCCCATAAAATTTGCTTTTAAAGAAATTACAAAGCACTACACCATCTTAGTTATCTCCAGCTCAATAAACTAGAATGAGAAAAATTATTTGAACCTATAATTTTTACTTGTCAGAATAAGCTGTTATAATGTGCTCTGGATGCTATGATGATTAGCACCCAGACTAGCAGCTATAGGTCTATTAAATTATGACAGGGCAGAACCTTCTCATGTCCCGTGAATGCTCAGATATTCTTAAGAAAAGATAAACGGAGTACTGCTGAAATGCATGTCCAGGTTGGTTATGGAGTGTCCCTGCTACGATCAGAATTTACTTGTGGTGCATTACGTAAAAAATTTAGTTTTCAACCTTCAGTAACGTGAGAAACTCTGACAGCCATAATCCCCAAATGCTTTTACCTTGACTAAGAAAGAGACTGCTCTCAACCTTAGGATGCTGCTTGAAAAGCAATGGATTCTTTCTTTATTAAGTACATGAGTAGTAGTATTAAAAATGAATAAATCTCCCAAATTATCTAGTCTACTATTTCCTTAATATGACAGATTACCTGGGGTGCTTGTTAAAATATATATATTTCTGGGCCCCATCATGGACTTCATACAATAGCATCTTGAGGAAGGAAGAAAGGAACTAAGGAACCATGAAATACATAACAAAAAGAAGAATTTCAGGTATTATTTTAATCAGAAAGAAAACTGATTTAGACTTTCTAGTGTTTTAAATTTCTCTTATTAATTCACTGGGAAGAAAAAAGTTCTAAAGCTCAGGAATTTGTCCAGCCAAAGACATTTGGTAGGTGAATAAGTGTCCCTAGCAGGGCAAGGTATTTGATGGTCTCTGCACACACACATGCATAATCGTTAAGTGATCATTTGAAGATCTGAAGACTGGGTAATATTAGGAGCAATTCATGGGGAGGCTGTATTAGCTATAAAAATGCATTGAGCAGATAGATCTTTTCTATCAGTGAAGTAATGGCTCCAAGTGAAAGGCTGAAAACAATATGATAATATGATAAAAAGTTCCAAATTAACTTGCCTATCACTGAAAGAGTAAATGAAATGTATAATCTAACAATAATCTGCTGCAAAATAATATAAAATAAATAAGTAATTATAGAAATTGGAGTCAAGGAAGAAACGAGAGAAAAGTTTAGAGATTCCAATTTCTTTGCATTTTACGGTGTGGTAATAATTAATGTTGTTTGCTAACATTCCAGTATCCACTCTCCTCTCTTGCCCCCACAGAGCCCTTTGTCATCTCTCCCATGTGCTGACTTATTCTACAACTAAGTGAAAGATAAACCCTTTTTTCTCAATTAACAGAGATGTTTATGTTCATTATTACTGCAGGATAACCTAGCCTAGACTCAGTCGTATACACAACTAAAGGCAAATGAGACTCTTTGACTGATGCTCACAGATTAAGGATCAGAGTAGGTACATTATGCTAAGTTATAATGTAATTTGTAAATGAACTAAAAGTGATGATATCACTAACAAAAAATTTTCAAAGTGTAATGGAGAAGGTGAGATGATTTTGTATGAGTGTGCATTTATATCATTGAATGAAAGGCCCCCAAGTTGTTCACACCTCCCTGTGTCTACAAAATTGGACAATAACCTCTCATAGTGACTGGTCTTAACCACATAATGTATCTTGGTCAAAAATATTGTTGCAAAAGTGAGATCAGCACGTGAAAATGCTTGTGTATTTGAGCTTAAGTTCTTTTAATTGCTGTTGGAAATCTGATGACGTGAATAAGCCGGGATAGCCTGGTGGTTGATGAGCGACACATGGTTCCAGTCCTTGCTGTTGACCCAGCTTTGACCCAGCTCATAGGCAACTGACTGCAAGACACTAGAGTGAGGCCATCCAGGACCAATGTCTGAGCGAGCTCATCTAGGTCCAAAGCCATCTCAGAAAATCTACTTTTTACAATCGCAAGCTGAATAAGTGGTTGTTGTTTTAAGCCAACTGATTTTGTGGAACAATTTGTTACACAGGAAAAACTAACCATTACAGATATTGGTAGCAAAATGCTGTAGTATTCATCATACATTCTGCATTTGCCAAATGACAGTTACTACATCTATCTGCAACTATCGAAAATGGGGGAAAAGGTTTGTGCTATTAACAGCTCCAGGCAGTATTTAAATATACTTACTTTGGCAGAGTTTATACTGTCCCCTTGATCTCTTGCTTTATTCTTGGCAAATTGTAAGGGGAAAATTTATGCTGCTGTTAGTGCAACTGCTGTGTATGCCGAGCTACTGTTGTCATGCCAGTCAGGGGCAAAAGCAGCGTAGCTACTGAGGTATTGAATATTCTGAGAACATTCTAGACAATGGTTTAGTTCCTTTTTCAGGCTCATTTACTTTTGTTTTTCTGTTGAATAATTCCATTTGTAAATAAAGCTTTTAATAATTTTGCGGGAAAAAAATATATATCATTACTGATATTGGTAATAAAGTGCTGAACCGAATAATGGTGGAGCCTGAAAAGCAGCAAAGAAATTGTTAGCAGAGGCAGGAAAATGGCAAGTACGTGGCCGTGGCCAAATGGAAGAATGGTGAATCACGTTATGCAATTGCAAAGAGTTTACAAAACTGTCATACTCAGTACTTGGAAGACAGAAAATGTACCCTACCTGAACTTGGCAAGATGATTCACAATCCACACGTAAAAGTGTCTGGTGGAATTTAGCTATTGTGGTTGGGTATGGAAAGAAAAAAGTCAGCTCGATAAACAACTGTTAAACTCACAAGCAAAATATAGAGGCAATACGGAAGATCTAGCACTTGCTATGTTGACAAATAAAATTGTTTCTCATCTCCTGGCTTCCAAGCCAATAAAAAAATTCTGAAAATCAAACACGGTATGGAAACAAAGAACAAATCAGTGGCATAACTGGAACAAAGCTTTGTTAAGACTTTTGAACTATTTCAGTTGGTGGCTAATATATGTCCTCAAATAGATGAAAGAACTTCTGAGTCATAAGGACATGGTCCCACAGAGCCTAATCAAAAAGTAGTCTTGATGGTGTTACAGGGATGCAGGTTTTTGAAAAAATTGTCTATATGAATGCAATTAAATGGAGTGCATTACAGGTATATAGAGAAAGAACACAACATTAGTAGGGTGGTTGTGTTTTCAAGCTAAAGGGCCACCAACTTGGACTTAGAGGGACTGAATTTGCTCAAATTGCAAAAAGGCCTCTGGGAACTTTCAACATGAAAGAGGCTGGTTGAAAAAAACTACTCAGGTGCAAACTGAGGCCTTGTCTTATGGAAAAGTGAGGACATCTCAGAGAATGGAGCCAAGATCCCAGACAGCAGAGGCAAAACAAAAAAAGAAAAGGAGAATATTGGACATTTCCAAAAATAAGTAAGGGAGAATAAACTAGAAAGCCATTCCAACATGTAGAAACTGGTCCTCTCAAAATCAAAACAAAACAACGAAATGAACGAAGCATTTCTAGTTCTCAGAGTAGGAATACCTGTCAGAATTTGTGCTGAGGGATTTAAGAATTGCTAAAGACCAGTGATTGCTATATGCCTTCAGTTTTATCTCTTTGAGGGTATCTGCTGAAGTTATTCTGTTCTTGTCTCACTGTCATATATTAGGTGTCTTTTTAGTTCATATATCTCTGAATTAAAAAAAAAAAAATTGCTTCCAAGGAGCCACGATATAGAACAAGAGGTCCTGGACTTTGATCCTGATTCTGTGACTGGATAAGACCTTCAGAGGTCTTAAGAAGGTAGGACAGCGTTTTGCATGTAGGAAGGATACCTGATCTGCTGGGTCCCTTGGGAAGCAGATGTTATAGTAGTTAGGTGTGCAAAAGATTTATTGAGGAGAAACATCTGTAAAAAGAAAAAGAAGAAACCAGAATTGGGAAAAGATAGCTATCAGACTTCTATGCAGATCTGACAGTCTCTGCCAGTCCAACAGCGAGCTCCTGAGCAAAGATCACAATACAAGGAGGTCCAGTGTTGGACAGAAATAGTTAAGCCCTTGTGCCCATCTTGCTTAGTCAATGGCTTGGGCCACTCCCAGAAGAGCATGACCTCAGGGCAAGAACAGAAGAGGAACTGAAGGAGTTAATAGGTAGAGACCAGAACCTAACCATACTCCTCCTGGCTGAACAAAGAATCTTTTCCTGAAAGGGATTCTGAGCTCTAAATTGGTTACAAATGTGAATTATTAGGTCAGAAGACAATAGAAATAGATTGCAGTAGTTATGGCTCTGATTTGTTTCCACCTATCTGCATCCACACTCTTGAATAGTATTCTCCCACACTGACTCTGGTCTTTGACCTTTGGTATTTTGACCTATGGGATAACAGCAAAGACTTGAAAAGGGCATGCTCAGAGAAGCTTGCTTTCTTGCTGATCTAAAACCCTGATAACATGTAAATAATCCCAGCTAGTCTGCTGGACTAGCTAGCCTGAAGCCTAATCATCACTGTTGCCCTCACTGAAAGCAAGCTAAATGCCACCATGAGATTAAGGCCACTTGAGGTCGGACAATAATCTGCCACCCACCTAGCTCCACAGGCTCCTGCATCTTTCTCTAAAAAAAAATAAAACAAACAATTGAGCAAACAAACCAAAATATAAACACAAACATCTCATAATGATTTATTTCTCTCTGATGCTGTTTCTATGCTCCTTTAGAACAAAATTTAAATACGTAGATATATATGTATTCAGTATAGATATTCAGTATATGGTGTTCTTCATTTACATATTTCTAATCCACTACATTTGGCTCTATTCCCCCAAACTCCCATGAAACTGCCCTTGTAAAGTCACCAATGAATCTCACACTGATTAACTCAATTACCTTTTGTCTGTACTTGATACTCAGCACAACAGTTGACCTACTATCAACTCTCCTTGATATACGTTTCCCCTATTTCCTTCCACGATATCAGCCTCTTCTTTTCTGACTACTTCATAACCACCCGCTTCTCACACTCTTTTTTTAAACTGGAGTGCAAGTTCCAGAAGGAAGCAAGAAATTAGATGACACTGAATAGAGAGGCTAATATTCAGAGTGAAATTCATGAGAAAGCAAAATAAAGGGATCTAATAGGAACAGTGAGATTTATTATTGGAATAGATGGGAAGCCAGGGAGGATGAGAACAAATATACATAAGGTGGCAGTTCTGGTGGTAGGAAAATATGGAAAGCACTATGGGTTTGCTTCTGTATTTAAAAATAGGGGAAAATAAAAATGCAGGTTTAGAGAGGAGTGCTCAGAGAGGAAACATAGAAGATTTAAGAAGAGAAAAGGTGAGAGACTTTATGTTTTCACCTTCAGACCGAGCTTCTAGAGCTGTAAAAGAGACATTTTCTCTCTTGAAATAATTAGGGCAAATTGTTGAAAACTTTTGAGAAGTAACAAAGTGGAAAGATATCAGAATTGACATCCATGCTCTGTTACTAACTGTAGGAATTCGGGCAAACTGTATGATCATTTTCAGCCCCAACTTTTTCATCTACAAAACATGAGTTATAGTTTTCATCCCACTTTCATTGTGAAAATTAATCAGAATAGGCTATAAAAATCAATATTCTATCATGACCCATCAAAATTTGTTTACTCAAATTCCCTGTTCCGTTAGGAATATCACAACCACCTGAGTAGTTTTGAACAAACGGAGTCATTGATTTTTACAAAATCATTCTCATCAGTATAAATTCAGACATAAAGGACCATGGAAACCTGGGAATCTGCAGAGCTAAGAATGGAAGTAATATTGTTCACAGTGGTGTGCTCTCCTTCTCAGATCCTGGAAGTGGAGGCGACCAAACGAAAGCGTCCCCGTATCCTCTTTCTCAAATTTGATTCACCTTCTTTCTTTCCTCCCACAGTTATTTGCTTTTGATATTTCTTCTTCTGCTGCTGAATTTTCTGTATGATTATCCTCCTTCTAGAAGATCAGAGGAGTGGCTGGTTGTGGGTATAATTCATAGAAACATATTATTTTCATTTGCTTCCTCTGGCTCTGGCTCTGGCTCTGGCTCTCGGTGGCTCCCCATGGATGCTGAACCAGCAGAAGGAGACTGCAACTCCAGTCACCTCAAGACCTCTTGATCAGGGTCCTCACTACCTGAGGGCACATAAGACCTCAGAGAGCAATGAGAGAGTGCCAAGAACCAATGAGACTGTAAAAATCCATGAAACAAGAAATTGGCCCAAATCATTCATTTTCTTGCTATTCAGCACAATTCCTTATTTTCCATTCTGTTGAAGGCCCCCATCAGTTTGAGTAATGAGGCTAAAAACCAACATAAGATTAATTACTCTAAGCCAAGTGAGTTTTAGGCTGGAAGCAGCTTTAGATGGATTAACCGCCTGTTTCATAATAGGTGGCATAGAGGAGTGAGGAACAAATGGAGAGTAAGGCATAGAGAGGACAACTTACACCAATAGCATTTCCAGATAATATAAAAGATAATTATAAATACCATAATTACTAATACAAAATACACAATATTGTCAAGTAATAGATTTACTTAGGCTTGGAAAAGTCATGGAATCACAGAGTTTATTAATTGGCAGTGCCAGTATCCAAACCCAGTTTTTCCACCTTACTTCAACCCTGAGAATGAAGTGTCTTGCTGTCCACTCACTAGTCAAATTCTAAACAAGCAGTAGGAAAAGCTCTCAGATGAATTACAGAGAAACTATTTTCCTTTCACATGCAAATCTTATTTAAGAAAATACAATAAATGTTTTATAGACTTTTTAGAACAAGTATTGATAAATTATTGAGAATGATGTAAATTGTTGAAAATCATTTTGAGGAGATAATTTATGACTTTTAGTAACATTTATGAACAAATGATCTTTAATAAATAACTCCATGTTCAGCTACTGTGGCCGCCAGCAGTGTACGTTTCAATTTGTATTAATTATCACTTGTTCTTCTGTAAAATTAACTGTTTAACTCTATGCATCTCTCCCTCCTTTCTCTCACCCAAATTGAAAGAAAATTTTTCAAAGCAACCAGAGTCTTTCACCTTATTGATTATTACCCAGCAAAACGCAGGGCTTAATATGAATTACGCCCATGCTGCTAAATTTTCAGCTGATGCTCTACCAAGCTAAATAAACCAGAAGCTCTAATACAGTACATGGAAAGCTATGAGCTTGTCATGTCGCATTTGCTCTAAAACTTGTTTTTCTCCACACTAGGTAAAGGCTTTTGTAGAAAATCAAACTAATTATGTCATAATTGCTTGTTTCATAAATAAATTCACTCACTCTTTATGCCAAGAGCTTGGAAACTCAATTGCCACAATAATGCTGGTAGTAAAATGGCCAGTAAGGACATTTTTTGTCATGCTCAAGAAAAATAGTTCCTATATCTCTGTGGAATTTGTCTCTTGTATCCATGTCTAATAAAATGATTCATGGTATTATACAAAACCTTTACTTACTTGTTTTTATATGCTAAAACATATATTGTTTACTATCTACAGGCTTCCTGACCCAAATGCAGAGAATCAGATTAAGTACATTAGAGTGAGGCCAGGAAATTTTCTGAAAGTGCATCATGATAGCCTCGGTTTGGAAATCACTAAACTAGATGACGTATTTTTTTTTTTTCATTTTATTTTATTTTATTTTTTTTTTATTAATGTTATAATAGATTACAACCTTGTGAGATTTCAGTTGTACATTTTTGTTAGTCATGTTGTGGGTACACCACTTCCCCCTCTGTGCCCTCCCCCCACCCCCCCTTTTCCCTGGTAACCACCGATCAGATCTCCTTATCAATATACTAAATTCCACCTATGAGTGGAGTCATATAGAGTTCATCTTTCTCTGACTGGCTTATTTCGCTTAACATAATACCCTCGAGGTCCATCCACGTTGTTGTGAATGGGCCAATTTTGTCTTTTTTTATGGCTGAGTAGTATTCCATTGTGTATATATACCACATCTTCTTTATCCAATCATCAGTTTCTGGGCATGTAGGCTGGTTCCACGTCTTGGCTATTGTAAATAATGCTGCGATGAACATAGGGGTGCAACGGACTCTTGAGATTTCTGATATCAGGTTCTTAGGATAGATACCCAGTAATGGGATGGCTGGGTCATAGGGTATTTCTATTTTTAACTTTTTGAGAAATCTCCATACTGTTTTCCATAGTGGCTGTACCAGTTTGCATTCCCACCAACAGTGTATGAGGGTTCCTTTTTCTCCACAACCTCTCCAACATTTGTCACTCTTGGTTTTGAATGTTTTTGCCAATCTAATGGGTGTAAGGTGATATCTTAGAGTAGTTTTGATTTGCATTTCCCTGATGATTAGCGATGATGAACATCTTTTCATGTGTCTATTGGCCATATTCATATCTTCTTTTGAGAAATGTCTGTTCATGTCCTCTGCCCATTTTTTGATCGGGTTGTTTGTTTTTTTGTTGTTAAGCAGTGTGAGTTCTTTGTATATTATGGAGATTAACCCTTTGTCGGATAAGTGGCTTGTGAATATTTTTTCCCAATTAGTGAGCTGTTTTTTTGTTTCAATCCTGTTTTCCCTTGCCTTGAAGAAGCTCTTTAGTCTGATGAAGTCCCATTTGTTTATTCTTTCTATTGCTTCCCTCAACTGAGGAGTTACAGTGTCTGAAAAGATTCTTTTGAAACTGATGTCCAAGAGTGTACTGCCTATATTCTCTTCCAAAAGACTTATTGTCTCAGGCCTAATCTTTAGGTCTTTGATCCATTTTGAGTTTATTTTGGTGTGTGGTGAAAAAGACTGGTCAATTTTCAATCTTTTGCATGTGGCTGTCCAGTTTTCCCAGCACCATTTGTTGAAGAGACTTTCTTTTCTCCATTGTAGGCCCTCTGCTCCTTTGTCGAAGATTAGCTGTCCATAGATGTGTGGTTTTATCTCTGGGCTTTCAATTCTGTTCCATTGATCTGTGGACCTGTTTTTGTACCAGTACCATGCTGTTTTGATCACTGTAGCTTTGTAGTATGTTTTGAAATCGGGGATTGTGATTCCGCCGGCTTTGTTTTTCTTGCTCAGGATTGCTTTAGCAATTCGCGTTCTTTTGTTGCCCCATATGAATTTTAGGATTGTTTGTTCAATATCTGTGAAGAATGTTCTTGGGATTCTGATTGGGATAGCATTGAATCTGTATATTGCTTTAGGTAGTATGGACATTTTAACTATGTTTATTCTTCCAATCCATGTGCAAGGAATGTCTTTCCATCTCTTTATGTCATCGTCAATTTCTTTCAAGAAAGTCTTGTAGTTTTCATTGTATAGATCCTTCACTTCCTTGGTTAAGTTTATCCCAAGGTATTTTATTCTTTTCGTTGTGATTGTGAATGGGATTGAGTTCTTGAGTTCTTTTTCTGTTAGTTGATTGTTAGTGTATAGAAATGCTACTGATTTATGCACGTTAATTTTATACCCTGCTACTTTGCTGTAGTTGTTGATTATTTCTAATAGTTTTTCTGTGGATTCTTTGGGGTTTTCTATATATAAGATCATGTCGTCTGCAAACGAGAGTTTTACTTCTTCATTATCTATTTGGATTCCTTTTATTTCTTTTTCCTGCCAAATTGCTCTGGCCAGCACCTCCAGTACTATGTTGAATAGGAGTGGTGAAAGTGGGCACCCTTGTCTTGTTCCTGTCCTCAGAGGGATGGCTTTCAGTTTTTGTCCTTGAGTATGATGTTGGCTGTGGGTCTATCATATATGGCCTTTATTATGTTGAGGTACTTTCCTTCTATACCCATTTTACTGAGGGTTTTTATCATAAATGGGTGTTGGATCTTGTCGAAAGATTTCTCTGCATCTATTGAGATGATCATGTGGTTTTTGTTTTTCATTTTGTTGATGTAGTGTATCACGTTGATTGACTTGTGGATGTTGAACCATCCCTGTGTCCCTGGTATAAATCCCACTTGATCATGGTGTATAATCTTTTTGATGTATTGCTGTAATCGGTTTGCCAAAATTTTGTTGAGGATTTTTGCATCTATGTTCATCAGTGATATCGGCCTGTAGTTCTCCTTCTTTGTGTTGTCCTTGTCAGGTTTGGGGATCAGGGTGATGTTGGTTTCATAGAATGTGTTAGGGAGTTCTCCATCTTTCTCAATTTTCTGGAACAGTTTGAGGAGAATAGGTATTAAGTCTTCTTTGAATGTTTGGTAGAATTCTCCAGAGAAGCCGTCTGGTCCTGGACTCTTATTTTTGGGGAGGTTTTTGATTACCGTTTCTATTTCCTTGCTTGTGATTGGCCTACTCAGATTCTCCATTTCTTCCTGATTCAGTTTGGGGAGATTGTAGGAGTCTAGGAATTTGTCCATTTCTTCCAGGTTGTTCAATTTGTTGGCATATAGTTTTTCATAGTATTCTCTTATGATCTCTTGTATTTCATTGGTATCTGTTGTGATTTCTCCTCTGTCATTCCTAATTTTATTAATTTGCGATTTCTCTCTTCTTTTCTTGGTGAGTCTGGCTAGGGGTTTGTCAATTTTGTTAATTCTTTCGAAGAACCAACTCTTTGTTTCATTGATCCTTTCTATTGTCTTTTTTGTTTCAATATCGTTTATTTCTGCTCTTATTTTTATTATTTCCCTCCTTCTACTGACTCTGGGCTTTGTTTGTTCTTCTTTTTCTAGTTCTGTTAGGTGTCGTTTGAGGTTGCTTATGTGAGCTTTTTCTTGTTTAGTGAGGTGGGCCTGTATTGCAATGAATTTCCCTCTTAGGACTGCTTTTGCTGCATCCCAAATGTTTTGGTATGTCATGTTCTCATTTTCATTAGTCTCCAGATAAAATTTGATTTCTTCTTTAATTTCTTCAATGATCCATTGTTTGTTGAGAAGGGTGTTGTTTAGTCTCCACATTTTTGCACCTTTCTCTGCTTTTTTCTTGTAGTTGATTTCTAGTTTAATAGCATTATGATCAGAAAAGATGCTTGATATTATTTCAACTCTCTTGTATTTATTGATGTTTGCTTTGGTTCCCAGAATATGGTCAATCCTTGAGAATGTTCCATGTGCACTTGAGAAGAATGTGTAACCTGCTGTTTTTGGATGAAGTGTTCTATATATATCTATTAAGTCCATCTGGTCTAATTTTTCATTTAATTCTATTATTTCCTTGTTGATTTTCTGTCTGGATGTTCTGTCCATTGGTGTTAATGGTGTGTTGAGGTCCCCTACTATTATTGTATTGTTGTTGATGTCTTCTTTTAGTTCTATTAAGAGTTGCTTTACAAATTTTGGTGCTCCTGTGTTGGGTGCGTATATATTTATAAGTGTTATGTCTTCTTGGTGGAGAGTCCCTTTTATCATTATATACTGTCCCTCTTTATCTTTCTTTATCTGTTTTGCTTTGAAATCTACCTTGTCTGATATTAGTATAGCGACACCTGCTTTCTTTTGTTCATTATTAGCTTGGAGTATTGTTCTCCATCCCTTCACTCTGAGTCTGTGTTTGTCTTTGGGGCTGAGGTGTGTTTCCTGGAGGCAGCATATTGTTGGATCTTGTTCTTTGATCCATCCTGCCACTCTGTGTCTTTTGATTGGGGAGTTCAATCCATTTACATTTAGAGTGATTATTGAGATGTGGGGGCCTACCACTACCATTTTGTGTCTTGTTTTCCGCTTTTCTTCAGTTTCCTTTGTTTCTCGTCCCATGGTTTAATCTGTTCTGATGTAGAGCTGCTACTCTCTGTTGTTGTCCTTCTACTTATCTCCTCTGCTCGTGGTTTTGTAGCCCCTTTCCTTTTTTGGATTTTTCAGGAGTGAGGGTTTTCCTGAGGATTTCCTGAAGAGGAGGTTTTGTGGCAATGAACTCCCTTAATTTTTGTTTATCTGCGAAAGTTTTTATTTCTCCATCGTATTTGAAGGATATTTTCGCTGGGTAGAGAATTCTCGGCTGTAGATTTCTGTCCTTCAGATTTTTGAATATATCATTCCACTCTCTTCTAGCCTGTAAAGTTTCTGCTGAGAAATCTGCTGATAGCCTGATGGGGGTTCCTTTGTAGGTTAGTTTCTTTTGCCTGGCTGTCCTTAGTATTTTCTCCTTGTCGTTGACTTTTGCTAGCTTCACTACTATATGCCGTGGAGTTGGTCTTCTTGCATTGATAAAGTTTGGAGATCTATTGGCTTCTGTCACCTGAAGATCCATCTCCCCCACCAGATTTGGGAAGTTCTCAGCCATTATTTCTTTGAATAGGCTTTCTGCCCCTTTCTCCTTCTCTTCTCCCTCTGGTATACCTATAATCCTTACGTTGCATCTCCTAATTGTATCTGATAATTCTCGGAGAGTTTCTTCATTTCTTTTTAGTCTTGCTTCTCTCTCCTCCTCTGCCTGCAGCAATTCTATATTGCCATCTTCCAAATTGCTAATTCTTTCCTCCATATTATCGGCCCTACTGTTCAGAGCATCTAGATTTTTCTTAATCTCCTCTATTGTGTCCTTCATTTCCAATATTTCTGTTTGGTTCTTCTTTATCGTATCAAACTCTTTTGTGACATAGCTCCTGAACTCATTGAGTTGACGGTCAGAGCTCTCTCTTAACTCATTGAGAATTTTAATGATGGCTGTTTTGAAGTCATCATCATTTAGGTTATATATCTCATTTTCTTTGGGATTGTTTTCTGTGTATTTGTTACTTTCTTTCTGTTCTGGAGATTTAATGTATTTTTTCATATTGCTTGATGTTGTTGATTTGTGCCTCCACATGGAGATAGAGTTTAGTTGCTCCTTTCACTTGTTTCAGCTGCTGCGGTGGGGGAACAGCTGTTTATACTGCACCAACCAGGAACCCTGTCCGCAGTTGCTAACTGGGCCTGGGCCCCTCCTCGTAGCCACAGTGGCCCTTTGGATTCCCTCCTCTGGTGTGGGGACTGTCACAGGGGGGCTTCAGGCTGCTGGTGCCTACTGTTGCAGCCCACCTAGATGTGCTCTCTCCTTGGGGTCTGCAACGGTGTTATGGGCTTTTCCAGCGGCCAGGGGTGGGATCACTTATATTTGTTGCTCCGTTGCTGTCGGCACCCACAAAATCTCACTTGTCCTCTATGGGTCGTAGGAGAGCTATTGGCATCTTCTACAGTCTGTGGTTAGTTCACCTAGCTATGCTGCTTTTGCCCTGGGGTCTTCCAGCCTTGTGGCTGGTGGCTGGGTGCCTTCTACTGGTGCTGTGCAGAGGCTTTCCCTAAGGCTGCTGTGAGCCTGTAGGGTTTCCCCCTAGGCTACGAAGCTGGGTCTCTGGAACTCCCCCCAGCCCCAGTCCTCTCCGAGATCTCCGGCAATCCCTAGTCCCACGGGGCGGGCAACGGCAGCTGGGGGTCGCCCCGCCCTCTGGGATTCTCTCCGGGCCTCTCCCGGAGCCGTGAATGCTCGGCGTGGCCCCTCTGCTAATGGCAGACAGAGAGCTTTGTCTGCTGCCCGGGCGGAACTCCGGCGCTTCCCGTCCGGGTCGCAGAGCCGGCCTTTGAAACTTCCCCCAGCCCCTGTCCTCTCCGAGATCTCCGGCAATCCCTAGTCCCATGGGGCGGGCAACGGCAGCTGGGGGTCGCCCCGCCCTCTGGGATTCTCTCCGGGCCTCTCCCAGAGCCGTGAATGCTCAGCGTGGCCCCTCTGCTAATGGCAGACAGAGAGTTTTGTCTGCTGCCTGGGCGGAACTCCCGCACTTCCCCTCCGGGTCGCAGAACCGGCCTTTGAAAGTTCCCCCAGCCCCGGTCCTCTCCGACATCTCCGGCAATCCCTAGTCCCACGGGGCGGGCAACGGCAGCTTGGAGACCTCCGTACCCTCAGCAACTCTCTCTGGGACCCTCCGGGCGCTGCGAACACCAGTCGGGGTCTCCCCCACAATGGCGGGGAGAGACTCTCCCCGTGGGCTCAGGTGTGCAACTCCAAAGTTTCCCTCTGCGTTTAGGAGTAATTGCGGGGGGTTTAGGTAGGGTTCTGGTCACCTGTTTCCACCGTCGCTCCTCTGTTGTGTGCTCGCTCCTGCCCTAGATGTGTGTAGATCCTCGGGGGGCGTCCGTTGGAAGAAAGCCGCTTGCGGGTACTAGGCTGCTCGTCGGGTCGGAGAGTTTTCACCTATTTCCACATCCTCCCAGAGGAAGGTCCGTCCGCCTTCCGATGTATAGTCGAGTGGGTCTCTCAGACGTCCTGAGATGCTGTCTGGATATCCTTTGTCAAGCGATAAGTGTCCAAATAATTGTAGACTGGAAGGGGGAGAGACAAAGAGGACTACTCACGGCGCCATCTTCATGACATTATCCTAGATGACCTATTTTTATAAAATTCTTTTTAAAAATCTCTACCTACTTAATGTCAACATTTTAAAACTGCTTTACAAAAATGTTTACATTCAATTAAATTTACCATGATTTTTTTTTCATCCATACTACGTGATCAGGAAGAGCACCAAAATATATTGCAATTGTTTTCTAGCCAAATATCCCTTAAAATATAATATACTAATGCATAATGTAAATTAGGAACATAAGCCATCTGCTTAGTAGGATAATGAAGTGCTCTGTACCAAAATTTAAAAATGATACATTCATCAATTACCCGTAGAAATACTTGCCATTTATTAAAGATGGAATTTCATACAATGACTTGAGTGCAAAATTTTTCAAGTGGGTATTCTTGTGCATTTGGAAGCCCAGCCTTCTACAATGCAGTCTAAAATTTCAGTTGAATGATGTTTTTAATTTAAGTTTCTCCATTTTCATATATCAGCAGTAGATTACCATTTCATGTTACAATTACTCACAGTGCTTATCTGTAAATGAAATTCAAAAACATGATGTGAACATAATGTGCTGCCAGCACAAGCAGAGACACAACTGCTTCCGCTCCGATCACACCTTATGTCAACATGTTCATTCATAATAATAAAAAAAAACATGCCTTCAAGGAAGTAATTTGATTAAACCTTATCAGAGTACCCAACATTTCCTGTTTGTGTGTAACATCTTAAATACTCCAAAGTCTTACAAGTTGATCAACCTAGAAGCGAAGCGCTTCGACATACAGAAGCAAGACACTGTGTTCTGTTCTTGTCTTTGTTTCTGTCTCCGTGTCACATTGCAGGTCTGGAGCAAAGAAAACCCTTGCAGTGTTTTGTTGATGCTGCTGTTTTGAAACTCATACAATCACTATTTAAAGCCTCCCAAGTAGTTGCATTAGATAGCTTAATTTAAGTATATGGAATAACTTAAACCGGCTTCCCGCTGCCGCCACCACCAGCTGCCACCCAAACATATATGCCTAGATAGTATTTTAATCCAGAGTTTAGCTCTCTCTTATAGAAAGGTCGTTGGAAATACTGATATTGTGCAAATTAGCTACATGCTCTACACAATTCTGAAATCAGGAAGAACTCTGGAGTGCGCTGAAGATGAAGGAAACATGAAGGAACAAGAGTTATGTCATCCTTCTAGGGATTGTAAGGGAAGAGATTTTTAAATTCACATTTGAATTTTGCGTGATAGAATTAAAAGAGTGATTCACGATCTTTGTAATAAATCAAGCGGTAGAAAAAGAGAAAGAGGAGAAAGGAGGGCAGAGAGTGGAGAGGGGAGTAGTTAAATGAAAAAGAGCAAGTTACTAGGCAATGTGTAATTTGTGTTAAAATAAACACGCAAACCTCAAAATCTCCACATGTATACATAAAGAACATAAGGAAAAATGTGGCAGAGTACACACTCAACAGTTAAGTTGATTACTCCAGAGAAATGGAACTTGAATAAAGATCATAAAGAAATGGGGAGAAGAAAATTAAAAAAAAAGTTTTTTCTTTGTCTTTCTTTTTTTCCTTCCTCCCTTCCTTGTTTCTTTCCTTCCTCTCTTCCTTCCTTTCTCTCTTTCTTCTTCCTTTACTCTTCCTATGACTATGTGCAGGGGAGGGGTGTTAGATAAGCTTCCACTAGGAAAACCGGAAGCAATCTACATTTTCGAGTGCAAAGAAACCAGAAGAACAGAGTTCAAAATGAGAGTTCAAAGCTCGTGGCTTTCGGAGATTTGAGGTACAGGATTTTGTTGCCTGTAGTATTTGCGGACAGTTCACATAAACTCCACTGCACACCTCTTGCTCTCTTTCCTTGCATCTGCCCGTTACTTACTCTTTCCAAAAGTTGCGTATTGCCTCTCATGGGCAGCATCTAAGCCAGATTTCTGCTGGCAAAAGAGTCTGGGAGACATAGAGCACAATTTCATTCCTTGAAATGCGTAGGAGAGTGTGGAAGTGAGAGGAACGAGGTTTAAATAGCAACAAATGATCCAGCAAAAGATTTAGAAATTTTGAGACTTGCATAACAATAAATTTCTTTACATCATAAGTGGTCAAAAAATGGCTAAGGATAAAATTTATGTTGGAAATCTTTTCTCTCTCTCTCTTGCTCTTGCTCTCTTACATTTTATGATCTTTTAATCTCCAGGTTTTTGAAATTTCACAAGTATAAACCTTTGTGTAGATATTTTTGTTTGTTTGGTTTGTTTATTTTAATTCATTGAGCTAAGAACTAGTGGACCTTATGATCTGAAAACTAATGCTTTTCAATTTTAATAAATTTCCTTATATATTTTTCTTCAATAATCTCCCAATAGCATTTCTCTATGGCTTTTCAGAAACTCCTATTAATTGAGTATATGCTTTACTAGATTCGTATCTTTTCTTTTTCCTCTAGCTTCTATTGTTGTTTTATTTTCTGGAAGATTTTTCTCAATTTTTAGCTTCTAGCCTTTCTATAGGTGTGTGGTTTTTTTTTTTAAATCACCTTGTTAATTTCCAAAATTTTGTACTTAATATTTATAGATTTGTTTTACAGCGCTTTTCTTTTCACAGATGCAATTATCTCCTGTTAGATTTTTGTGGAGATTGACTATACTTGTGTCAAAATTCTCCACTGCTCCTGACTTTTCTCAAATAATTTGTTTTTGCAGGGAAGGAAGAGGATTCCTCCATCCTCTCTTGATTCCTCTCTCCGGCAAAAAAATTAAATTCACTTGAGACAGAATAACAGGAGAAGATCAAAGAAAGCTTTATAACATGTGTACGTGGGAGAAGCCCAGGAAAACTGAGCAACTTACTAGAATGGCTGAGGTTGCCACCTTAAATACCACCTTCAGCTAAAGACAAAGGAGGACGTTAGGGGTGGGGGAAGTCAGTTACAGGAGATTCCCAGAAAAGCACAGTAAACAAAGGTAAGGTTGTTATGCAGATTTAAGTCCTTGCCTTCTGCATTGATAATAGTTTCTAGGGATAAGGCCATCCACCTCTTCCTGGTACAGAGAGGAAGATATCTTCACAAATGGAGAGTTTCCTTACAAATATCAATGTCTCTTACAAAGGGTAACTTCTACTTGGTGTTCACAGCTTTTCCCATGTCTGTAGTTTTTTTTAAAAAAATAGGTAGCCTAAAATAATCTGCATGCCAAAGAGACATATCTTGAGGTGGCAAATTCTGATCCACTACATTTTATCTTTCTTTTATATGGAAGGATTTATTGGAACAGCTGTTGGTTTGACCATCATTCTTTATTTAGTAGTAAAGCACTAACAAACTATTTGAAGCTCCGTTAACTGTGTGAGAATTGTAGATGGACAGGCCTCATCTCAGGGTAATAGGTACCAGGCTCTTTCATTGGAGGATGCCAAATTGTGGTCTGTCTTTTAAGGCAAGCACTTTCCAAAGAAAGATGCTCAATCTCCTATGTAGGGGATATTTTCCTATTTCATTTGAATTATTTATCAGCTGGGAATTTTAATCTTTAGTACATTTGTTTTATACAATTTCTCAGTCTACTTTTCTCTTAAACTTTGCTTATGGTGAAATTTCATGTAATCTTTTTCATTTTCATGTACCACATATTCTTCACTCATGATTTTTGGCTCTTCTCAGATGTCTAACAAGGTGTCCTTTCTGAATATAAATAAAGATTCCATAATAATTTTCAAATATTTATCATTTTATTTTTCATATAAATATTTACACCATCCATCAGGATCTCCCCTCACATGTTTTGTTTACTTTCAAGGGATGACCAGTTATGCTAACAATAATTACTAAGTTCACCATCATTTTCCACAAATTTGAAAAGCCAACCTTGTTGTATATTTAGTTCACATAAATGCTTTAGTGTATTTTAGTAATTACTGCACAATTTAGTAACTTTGATCTTTTAAGCATTGTCAATATAAAAAAGTGCAATTTTTTTCAGTAACATTATAGGACACATTACTGTCAGATAAGAAAAAAATCTTGCTTCACTTTTCTTCCTTTTGAAAATTCTGTTCTCAGACAGTTTTGCCTCCTTCTGACTTTCTGCTGAAAGAAAGGAGAGTAAATGTTCATGAAAAAATGCTAAATATCCACATGGTAACAATATTTCCTATGTTAGAAACTGGAAATGTTGCCCACTATAATGTGAACTTAATATTTAGCCAAAAGATATTGAAACCAGCAGAGAGTTAGCCATTGATGATCAAGTAGCAGGGAACTAAAGGCTTTTTCCTTTTTGCAATTACTGATTATAGCTTTTAGCCCTTTAACCCACCCATTGTTAACTGCTGCTTCAGCAACATGCTCTCTAACTGCCGCTAGCCTCCTGTAGATACCATCTCCCTGGAGCCTGGGTCACCATGGTAATGGGTGTGTGAGCTGTTTTTCAGGAGTAGGACTCCTTGTCCACTTCAGGCCAGTTGAGACCACCAACTCATCAACTGGGCCCACGCAGATGTCCAATAGGTGACCTTTTGATGTCAAGAGGCTAAAAACTCCACCCTCAGATCATGCTAATGATGCCATTTTGTGAACATGGGTCCTATGAGGAGGCTTGAAGTCTGACTACACTTGTGCAGATCACCAATTACCTCACCTCTCCTCACCTCCAATCACCTCTCTCCACATTTCAGACCACCTGTCCCCCTATCCCATAGATATCCCTGAGTCCCTGTTTTCGGGGAAGCAAATTTGAGGCTCATGCTCTCGCTTCCTCACATGGCTGCCAGGTGAGTAAACCCTCTCTCTGCTGCAATCTCGTCATCTCAGTGTTTGGCTTTCTGGGCAGCAGGCAAAAATGGACCCGGTTCAGTAGCAATATTAATATGAGTGTCTTTTTCCCCCTATCAATATGGATGTGAATTCGGAAATTCTTAGCAATTTCAAGACTAACCTCATTCTTTAGTTAATTAGTAAATAATAATACTTATTGAAAGGTTACTAATTGCTAAGTAATATGATAATGACTTTATATGTATTATTTTGTTTAAATCACACATCTCATGAAGTAGGCATTATTATTTATCCATTTGTCGTATCAGCAATATCTTTCTGTTGTCTTTACATGTTTCCCTCCCTCTAACTATAACTATTACTATTTGCACATGGAAGGTCTGACATCCGCTCATCATTTTATTCATTTATTTATATTTGCATTTTGCTTTGTTCTATAAGAAATCTCTTAATGTTTGCTCATTTCAAATACTAATTTTGTCCTCTTAAATTTGTTTAACTTTTATTTCCTTCTGAAATTTCTTTCTGTCTCAATATTAAACTGAGCTCAGGCAATAGGAACTCAATGAGGAGAATATGGAATTCTAGTGAGTGGCTTTTGGGCCAACAAACTGAACCAATCATTCTTGTATCAGTTGGATATGTATTCAAGTGCTAATAACAGTGACTGGAAATAGTGGCATCAGCAAGATGTACTTGTCCAGAGGTAGCAGGACTGCAATGGCAGCTCTGTTATCAGAGATGTCCAGTCCTTCTCTCTGTCCTGCCACCTTTAGTATCTGACTTGTATTCAAAGTAGCTTCATTGTCCAAGAAGACTTCTAATGTTCCAACTATCATGCTCAAATCCGGCAGGATATAGGATAAGTGAAGTAAAGTAAAAGTGATTTCCTGGAAGATTCCACTACCAATTTTTCCTTAAATCTGTTTGATGAGAACATGGTCACGTTTTTATAACTACTTGCAAGGAAATCTGGGGATTGTGTGTGTATTTGAGTTCACTTCAAGCCCCAATAATACAGGTTTCTGTTTCTATGTAAGTAACTTTAATCCATTCACAGTCCACCACTTTGGCAAACCAGCTATCAAGGGATATTGATTCCCATATATTGAAATATTCAGTCTCTTCACAAGAGGGACAGACCCAAAATTTCACCCAGCTACCTAACCAGCTCAAAGCCCAGGACATTTGCTTCTTGTGTATATGTCTATACCAGTATGGCAGATGACATCTCATAGTGGTAGTCCACTGACCTGAAGCTAATAGATGAGTCCTCTGTCCCCAGTAATAGTGAATGTACAATGGTGGGGATGGAATAATATATCCGTAATAAAAATTTCCATTTTGAAGACAGACACAATAACTACTAGTGAATAGCTTTTACCTGATACAGCTGTGCAGGTGTAACATACACTCCTGCCCTGAGGGGTGCTCTGGCTCCACTCTCCAGGGGACACTTCCTTGTCAATATTTACTTGACTAAAATTAACGGGGACAATGGATATCTAGAATTCCTAAGGGATATATAGTTTTAACGGCCTACTTTGTGATAGCCTTGAAATTGTTTTAAGGTACTTATAGTCACAGGCTACTGCTGGGCAGGAATGGAGTTTATTTCACAAAGAAAATAACAATAATAATAAAATATTAATATTCTCATTCCAAAATATAATAGGTTTCAAAAATTTCCTTACACAGTAACATCAGTGTTATAATTTAAGGTATATGTGACCCTAGTGAGAGATCTGGTAACTCAGCGAGAGATTTAGAATATTTTGGAATACATCATTGTTTTTAAGACCTAAGAAAATATAATGAAGAGAGTACAAAATAAGATATCACAAAATCTAAGTTTGTCTCTAAATCTATATTTACTAGATATTTGGCTTTGAACAAGAAACAGATATTCCTTAACTTAGTTTTGCCTTCTTTAAAATGCTATTAACCTCTGCAAGGAACAAATGAGATAATAAGAATGAAAGTGTTTTGTGGATTATAAAATAGCCCATTATATTAGGTATTATTGTTATGACAGCAATCACTGAAGAGCACCTATTATAATAGAAAATTTTCTTTATATAAAGTATGTCATAAAAGAAAAAAATTATATAATGTGCTGAGTATGCTATCAAGGATTGTATATTGCTCAGGGAGATTTCTATGAGAACTCGGCATTGCTATTCTCTCAGTGTCAAATGCATCATTGTGGCTGCATTATAGAACTTCATCATTTCAGGCATCTTTCATAAATTTTGCATATAATGAATATATATAATTTTCCTTTTTGAAGCAAAAAGAGTGCTAGTTCCTTATGATAGAAAAGGATTATAATTTATTGTAGAAATAAATTTTTATCAAGGGCTGCATGCCCTTGTTTCAATGAGCCTTATAAGCCCAGCTCAAATATATTCTTTAATGGCTCATGAACTGTACAAAAACATATTGAACACTGGGAAGAATCTGGGACCATTCAGAATGTGCAAATATAGATGTCCCAGTCTACACTTCCTATTGTGCAGATAGATTTTTTTTTTGGTGCTCCTGGAATAAGTCCATAATATTCTGACTTATCCAGAGCTTCAGTCCAGGGCAATCTTTTCATTATCAAGAACTAGTGTCAAAACACTGGCGTCAGATCAGGAAAATGGAGACAACAAAGCTAAATTTTTAACCACTTGGACAAGAAATACCAGATTGGCTATGTAGATATTATCTTTATGTAGAGGTAATAATTTAAACAAAGAGTGAATGACCCACTTTCATATAACCTAGGCAAATTTTTAAAACCTAATTTTCAGGAGTTTGTTTAAACATGGCATATATGTGGGGACTTACAGAGTGTGTATATGTATATCATATATATGTTTGCATATATATGCATATACTTACATATATAATATATGTACATGTATATATTACATATTATATATATATTTATGTATAATTTTTATTATACAGTGAAAAATCTATTTCATTCTCACTTCCATCTAACCTCACATACACAAAAATAAGGATTATTACTGTTTTGTGTCTTTATTTCTTGATGCTTATATTTACACAAGTGATAAAGGGTATATGCCCTAATCTCCCTTATTACATAAGAAGTAGCATACTATCACACTCTTCTGTACCTTGTTTTCTTCATTTAATAATAGATAATGTATACACTAATACATATATTCCTTATTCTTTTATACAGGTACATACATTCTGCTTTATGGTGATCTGTAATTTATTTAGCTAGCCCCTTCTTGATAGACAATAACATATTAAATGCTATTTAATGTTTAAAAATTATGTCAATAGGAACCTTCAACATGTTAGTTCTAAGAGTGCAAGTAGATATACTGGTCAACCTAGACAATCTAGAAAACCTAGGTTTCTTCCAGAACAACCTAGAATAAATTCCTAGAAACATACAATCTACAAATAGTGAGTCAGGAAGAAATATAAAATCTGAACAGATCAATAATGAGTAAGAAAATTGATCAGTAATCAAAAATCTCCCACAAAAGAAAAGCTCAGGACCAGATGCTTCACTGGTGAATTTTACCAAACATTTACAGAAGAATTACTGTCAGTTCTTCACAAATCCTTCCAAAAAATTGAAGAAGTGGGACACTCCCAAATTCATCTTATGAGGCCAGCATTACCCTCATTACCTTGATACCAAAGCCAAATAAGGACACTACAAGAAAAGACAGCTACAGGCCAATGTCCCTGAGGAATATAGATACAAAAGTTCTCCACAAAATATTAGCAAACTGAATTCAGCAGCACATTAAAAGGATCACACACTATGATCAAGTGGGATTTATTCCAGGATACAAGGATGGTTCAACTTCCACAAATCAATATGATAACCACATTAACAAAATGAAGGATAAAAATCATACGATCATCACAACAGATGCAGAAAATCATTTGACAACATTCAACATCCACTCATGATAAAAATTCTCAACAAATTAGGTATAAGAGGAACACACCTCAACATGATGAAGGCCATATATGACAAGCCCACAGCTAACGTTGTACTCAGTGGTGAAAGGTTGTAACCTTTCCATCTAAGATTAAGAACAAGACAATGTTGCCTACTCATACCAATCTTATTCAATATGGCGCTGGAAGTCCTAGCCAGAGCAATCAGGGAATTTGATTTGGAAAAGAAGAAGTAAAAGTTTCTCTATTTGAAGATGACATGATTTTATGTATAGAAAATCCTAAATACTCCACAAAAAACCTGTTAGATTTAATCAACACATCCAGTAAAGTTGCAAGACACAAAGTCAACATTCAAAAATCAGTAGCATTTCTATATCCTAACAACGAATTATCTAAAAGTATAAGGAAAACAATTTCATTTATGATAGGACAAAAAACAATAAAATAGGAATAAATTTAACCAAGGAGGTGGAAGGCCTCTATACTGAAAACTGTAAGAAATTGATGAAAGAAATTGAAGAAGATACAAATAAATGGAAAGATATCCTGTGTTCATGGATTGAAAGAATTAATATTAAAATATCTATACTCCCTAAAGCCATCTATATGTTCAAAGCAATTCTCATCAAGATTCCAATGGAATGTTTTACAGAAAAAGAAATAAACAATCCTAAAACTTGTATAGAACCACAAAAGACCTCAAATAGCCAAAACAATCTTGAGAAAAAAAAAAACAAAACTGGAAGCATCACAATTCCTGATTTCAAACTACATTACAAAGTTATAGTAAACAAAACCGTACAGTACTGGCATAAAAACAGACATATGGACCAATGGAAGAGATTCAAGAGTCAGAAATAAACCCATGCGTATATGGTTAACTGATACTTAAAAAGCAAGCCAAGAATACTAATGGAGAAAAAACAATCTCTCTAATAAATGATACTGGGAAAACTAGGATAGTCACATACAAAAGAAAGAAACCAGACCCCTATCTCACACTACTCACAAAAATTAATCTGAAGTGGATTAAAGACTTAAATGTAAGACCTGAAACCATAAAGCTCCTAGAAGAAAACAAGGAAAAACCTTCTTGACAAGGGTCGTGGCAATGGTTTTTTGGATATGTCATCTAAAGCACAAGCAACAAAATTAAAAATGAACAAGTGGAACTACATCAAACTGAAAAGCTACTGCATAGCAAAAGAAATGGTCAACAAAATGAAAAGGCAAACTATGGGATGGAAGAAAATATTTACAAACCACACATGTGATAAAGGGCTGATATCCAAAATATAAAAGGGACACACACAACTCAATAGCAAAAAAATCTAATCCAATTAAAAAATGGGCAGAAGACTCGAGTAGATATTTTTCTAAAGAAGATATCTGAATGGCCAATAGGTACACAAAAAAGTGCTCAGTTTCACTAATTATCATGGAAATGCAAATCAAAACCACACTGAGATATCACCTCACGCCTGTTAGAATGGGTGTTATCAAAAAGACAAGACATAAGTGCTGGCCAAGATGTGGAGAAAAGAGAATACTTGTGCACTGTTGGTGGGAATGTAAATTGTCATGGCCACTATGGAAAATAGTATGGAGTTTCCTCAAAACATTAAAAATAGAAATACCATAGGATCCAGCAATTCCACTTCTGAGTATATATCCAAAGCAAACAAAATCACTATCAGGAAGAGACAGCTGCACTCGCATGTTCACTGCAACACTATCTACAGCGGCCAGGACATGGAAACAACTTAAGTGTGCACTGATGGACGAACAGATAAAGAAAATGTGGATAAAGAAATAACATGGAATATTATTCATCCATAAAAAGAAGAAAATACTGCCATTTGCAAAGACATTGATGGACCTTGAGGGCATCATGCCAAGTGAAGTGTCAGACAGAGGAAGACAAAAACTGTAGGATCTCACTTATATGTGGAATCTAAAAAAACCAAACTCACAGAAGGAGAGATGAGATATATGGTTGCCAGGATGGATGAAAGTGATGAAAATGTACAAACTTACAACCATAGGAAAAATAAGTTCTGGAGAAGTCATGTACAACATGATAGCTATAGTTAACAATACTGTATTGTATATTTGATAGTTGCCAAGAACATAGACCTTAAAAGTTCTCACCACAAGAAAAACTTGCAACTATGTGAGGTGATGGATTTAACTAAACTTGTGGTAATCACATTACAATATATCAAATCATCGTGTTGTACACCTAAGACTAATACAATGTTATATGTCAATTATATGTCAATAAAACTAGAGAAAAGAAATTAAAATTAAAAAATAAACATACCTATTCTCCATTGGGATTTTCAATACATATGGTTAATATCATTATAATTAAAAATAACAAGTTTTTCTAAGTCTCAATGAAAAGAGGTACCACAGAAATATCCCCTATGCTACAACTCATTTTTATATCTTCCATATCACCAGAAAATTCTCACAAAGAATTCTGGAAATTTGTTATACATTTTAAAATATTGAATGGAAAATCTAGTTCTGAAATCATTCACGCATAATTACATGCATTATTAAAATACCAAGAAATATCTGTAAACTTGTCCTCATCAGCTCAGATTTCTGTATCAAAATACCATAAACCAAGTGGCTTATAAACCACAGAAATTTATTTCACACAGTTCTGGGGGCTGAAAGTCCATGATCAGCGTGACAGCACAGTTGGTGAAAGCGCTCTTCCAGGCTGTGGCGTTTTCATTTGTATCGTCACATAGTAGAGAGCAGAGTTGTATAGTGTCCCTTTTATAAGGACACTAATCCCATTTATGAAGGCCCTATCCCCAAATATGATCACACTGGGTATAAGCGTTAAGGTATTAGGTGGTATCTTGGGTATTAGGTTTCAACATGTGAAGTTGGGGGTAACACACACATTCAGTCGATAGCAAACCCACGATTAAACACCAATAAGTTAGTTGTTTTCAGCACCTGAAACAATGAAATGAAAAAAATATTGATGTCATAGAATAGGCTCACACTTGCTCAGGCATGGAGAGATAAGTAGATTCAAATAAAGATGCAAAAAAGACTATATTCAATGTCACTGGATAGTTCACAGAATTGTCAGAAAACTTGAATACAATCAGATCTCCAAAAATAGGGAATCTTGAGTTTTAGAAAAAGAAGTGTTCATTTTAAGATCTTTAGATTTGAATGTCACCTACTTGAGATTCTTACTCTAAAGAAAAAAGTCAGATTAGTCTAGATTTTGTTTATTCTCACCCTCATGAAATTAAAGAACTAGGAAAGAGTATGATCACCAAGAAAAAGTAGTGATACCACCAGAAGAAAACAAGTGTTGCTGATGATTGTTAAGATCATATTTTCAGAAAACCTTTTAAATGGTAAATTGTTTTTGATTAATAATTTTGCTTATATATGTATGTGTAGTCATGTTTAGAAATGTTTCAGACATCTAGTATTGTAATTTTGTTTCATTTTTCAAAACATTAAATGTTGCACAATAACTTTGCCAAATGTAAGGAATAACAAAAAAACGTTTCAGCCTTTCCCAGGGAAGGAGTAATTTCTTTCACATTTTTCAGGTGTGTGAAAGACAATCATAAGATTAATTTCTGTGCTTTATCTTGGCATTCAGGAAAATGTTAATGCTATCTTTTTAAAATTTTCACAATAATACATTGTCTTTTAATAAAACAAGAGACAATGTCTCTTTGTTTTCTAATATAATGTAATATCTACTTAAAACTCATTTTCACCAAACATGTAAAATACCAACAGCCAAACTGATGCAGGAACATCTGTTTTTAGAAAACAAGGTGGTAGGAAAGCGTAAATTTATTGGAATAATATACATATCCCAAATGTCAGTCTCGATGGATACTAAAGAGTGGTGGTTATAAGAAGATTATTGAATAAAAACCATCAGAGTGCCTTCTTATCAAATAATTGACCACTCTGATACATGGCTGTATTTACAAACCATGCCTAAGCCATTAATGGTTATGGACACAGTGCAAATTGTTTTCTCATCATTTAATTCGCCATTCTGAATATGGCATGAGATGCCAAGAGTAAAATGGAGTAGAGACTATTAAAAGCCTAAATTTTTAATTAGCTTTATGTAAGATAACTAATTAAATACATTAACTGCAGGGTCAATGTTGAAGCTCCAGTGTAAAACATTGGAAATATAGCTTTAAATGCTCTAATTAAAAACTCCTTTCAGTTTTAGTTATATCTTTAACAGAAAGTTTAATTTTATAGAGTAGTTCAGAGAAGTAAAGCTAGAATTCTGATTTTACACACACACGCACAGGCACACACACATACAGCGTCAAGTCATACACACCTTAATGGTAACTTGGCTTTCCCATCTCCATAGGTCATTAATACTGAGACAACTTTATTGAGAAACGAAGACATGAACATGAAACTCATTTTCAGAAAAATAATTGGGGGTGGGATAAATATCAAGCTTGACATTATAAAGTAATAATTTTTATGAAAGAATTAAATTATAATTTACACTAGTATTGTGACTTTTATATGCAAAGACTGAATCTTCACGTATGTCATGCTATTTCTGTATCCTAAGGTTTGTTTGTTAGCATTTTTGGCAGAAAGCAACTGAGGACTCTGCATTGTAACGGTGAGAAATTCAATTCAAACCAACTGAAGCCACAGGCAAAGGAGTGTGTGTCCTGAACCAATGACCAGAGGAAGGTTCAGCCTCAGGAATACAGAGTCACATTCTTGAACGCCACAGGGACTCTTCCTCTCTCATCTCTAATTCTCTCTGCTTTAGCTCTAGACCAGCTTTCTCTAACTAGAAAGAAAACATGGCTTTTACCAGATCGTCAGCTTTAGATTTTGTAGTTTGAATAACCTGTAAGAAGGAGGATATGCTCTAGCTCCACGTTTAGAAATCTCACAAAAAGGATCCATTGCGCAGTTTAGGACTGATGCCCACCACCCTTTGCCCAATCAACTAACTATGCCTCGGGTGAGGTGGGGAGCATCTAACTCGGGCTAGGAAACAGGCCATTTGATACTCAAACTTGTAGTCTGCACGAGAGTCATGTGATTGAGAAGGAGGTAATTCCTAGAGAAGGGGTTACAGTATCAGAGTCCAACGATTAGAAGGATATTTGGAAACTTGAAAGTAATATTTTCTGTTGCCCATTTAAGGAACTTTTCTCTGGAAAATTCCTGACAAATAGTCCCCAGACTCTCTTTGAATAATTCTCATGATGAAGAATTTATTATTTTGGTAATTATTTCTTGCAGAATGGAAGCAGGCAGACTTGAGTCCCAATCTTGAGTTTACCTCATGTTCCACGTGTGACTTTTTATAAAAGCTTAACTTACATGATCTCAGTTTCGTCATTACCATATGGGTTTATTGTACTTTCTGCACAGCAGTGCTCTAAGGATTAAGTAGAATAATATGGCTGAACACCAAGTGCCTATATGGACAAAACTTCTAAAAACGTTAGTTCCTATTCTGTCAAAAAGTCTTCTCATGTTCTGCTACAAACAACCTTGATCTCTTGTTCACTCTCCTATTCCTGTCATGGAGATCTATGCAAACTACATCAAGTTTCTTTTACTAATCTGCAAGTCCACCTATTTGCTTTATATTCTAGCCCATGTCTTTTCACCTTGTCCAAAAGTTGTAATGAAAGACTTCATCAGTGCTTTTCTGCACCGGGGATCTATAGGAAAGCTAATGTGCTATTGGGAGACCTAACTGTGAATGCAGGCAAGTCTATTACATCTCAGGAATTCAGTCGTAATAAGACTAATAATGTCTTATTTGCCTAATATTCAGAGTTGTGGTGAAAATCACACATAATAATATACATGAAAGTGTTTTTTTATCAAGAGCTAAAAGAAAGATAAAGCAGTTTTATTATCTCACCAATTCCATCTATCTTATATGAAACAACTACCAAAAAAGTAAAGAATGCTAGTTTGCCCCAACTAGTACTCACTGAATTCATGTTGTATTCTAGTAATGGCTCCTCTCTAGCCTGCCCCTCCCCCCCACCATCTATTTAATTCCTTCTGAATTCTCTAGAAAATTGAAGCTGCTAAATACCGGATGATAATATGTTTCCTTAGCAACTATGTTATAAATAATACTTAGGTTTACAACTTAGCCTTCAGAGGCCTAATTATCTATAATGTAGATATTTTTACCTTTGCTATATATTAAGATCCCCTGAGGAGCTTAAAAAGTTTTAATGATCAAGCAATTGAATGCAAAACAATTGAATCATAGTTTCTATGGAGATAATTTTTAAAGCTTTCAAGATTGGTTCTAATGTGCAGTCTGACTTGAGAATTACTGACACCACCACTTCTTGGATTCTAAAGCTAGAGTGGTGGGAAGAACATTATCCCACAGCCTAAGGTAAATTGACTTAATATAAAACGTCTATCTTTGACTTCCAAATACTTTTTTTCCAAACTCTTTTTTCCCCTTCCCTTGGTGGTACTCTCTCCAGGTGACCAGTCTTCATGCCTCTTCACAGCTTGGCTTTTTCTATTTCTACAGGTCGTGATTTTCTCAGCAAAACTTGTTTTATTTTTCCTCCTCCGCATTTGAAATTCTTGTCCCCTCTCAACCCCCAACATACATGCTTCTGAAAGTAGCTTGTCAATGTATTGGTTGTTAACCATTCCACGTCTCATGTAAGGTGAGGAACTGGGGTCAGAAGGTAAATCTACCATGTCATTAAGCACATCGTTTAGTTCACCTGTCATTCTTTTCTTAACTTTCTCCATGAAGGAAGATGGACATTGATTGATATTCTTGTGCAAGGTCCCTACATCATTGCAGAAGAGTTTCCAGACCACGGTGGGTACACAGACCACGGTGGGTGCGCAGACCACAATGTTCTGGCACTACTAATGGTTAACACCTCAAAGCATGGCCTGTAGACTGCAGCATTGACGTCCCTTGGAATTGTGTTAGAATTGCAGAATCGCAGGCCACACCTGAATCAGAAGATGCTTTTCAGCAAGATCCCCAGGAGTTTCATGAGCACAGTAAGTTTGAGAAGCAGTCATCTACACTATACCTTAGAAAGAAAACAAGCAGATGGGAAAATCTATACATTCCTTGCTGGTTGACACGCTAATGGAGGAATAATATTTCTCAAATGAAGTAAAGTGATGGCAAAATATTAGGAAGTATGAACAGAATGCCACTCTTATACATGAAGATTCTCAATTCCCACGTTTCGACCATGTCACATGAGGCTTGTAATTTAATCACTATGAGCCTCCTTGACTTGTCTTATAAAATGAAGTTAAAATACTGATAAATAAATTAAAAGCAATAGTATATATTGGAGTATATGAGGAAGATATTTGGCATAAAACTAATTCAGCCCAACTTTGTTTTTCCAAAAGGGACTGACATGGCCTGTTGGGCATGCATTGTAGATCTGCTTTAAACATTTACTATGCCCCAAAGACCATGATTGCTCTTAAAGATAGGGATGCAGCCTCCCCCCAAATCAGCATTTCTTTAAGGATAATTATCTCTTCCCAGCAACTAAGGATTAATTACCGACCTACTGTGCTTCCCTTGTGACCACTGACATGCTGACCATTGAATGCTGTGCCAGCTAAGCATCTCGTGACAGTAATAAAAGAGATATTCCTATCATATGTGATGCTCTTCGTTCCAAGACAGTATATAACCATTCTGTACAACCCATTTCTTTGGTGCCCCTCCTTCCTTGAGGAAGAAAGGCCCTGGGCTGTAGTCCTCAAACCTGGCTCATAATGAACTCACATCAATTTTGATTTGTAGATTGATTATGGATTATTTGCATCAACAATACTTACATTTCAGAGTTTTCATGAGACTTAGTTCTAACGTGTATAAAGCACTTAGTACAGGTCCAAAGCATCAGAGATGCTAAATCTAGAGTTTTTTGTAATGTTGTAAAGCAAGCTAATTTGGAAGATGGGCCCTGGGCAAGGGTGATCATTTGATTTGTTATTCAGGAGTTGTGATGTCACTTAAAAACAGTGAGCTGATGGTCAGGAGATGTGGATTCTAGTTCTGGTCTGCATTTGCCCGGCAGGCTGGTCTATATCCATGGACCTAACTGTCCACTGCCACAGTTCTCTCATTTATAAAAAGAGAGTTTAAATCAAATGAATTTAATGTCTTTTGACCTTTAAATTTTTTGAACCCACAGTTAAGCAACAGTTTACCTCTTTAATTAAATCAGCAGTTTCTTGCAATATTTTAAGTTGTATTAAATTTGATATTGAAGAGTTGAAATTATTTAAAGTGGGTAGAAATCTCTAATGATTGTCTTAACTTACCCCTTAATTTTGGACTCTTTGCATCTGAACATCATCCTACGTGATAGGAATGACATAGCAAAATAGTGGATGTGTTGTTTTAATTTTTCTGTCATCTCTTAATATTCCACAATTTATCTAAAGTAACAGGCCATCCCTCCATTTTCTTTCATATTTTGACATTAAGGATCCATGTCCCTGTCTTTATAGACCTTTTTTACAATATATGACACATTTCTCGCTTTGCCTTTCCTGAAACTTTCCTACTAGATTTGTGCCTCTTCTTCTGTGTGTGGAACACAAGAGGTGTGTTTTCATGGGTTCTAAACTTATTTTTTCTGAGAAGAGACTTCTGCCTGCTGTATAACCTTTCTGTTGTGGGAAAGGGAAATAATTTTCCCTCTGCCCTTCTCAGTTCTCAGCTGAGACTCTGGTAATAAAAAAACAGATTAATAAGGGAAGAACAATAGAAGTTTGTTAACATGTATACCTCTTGCATGCATGGGAGATACCCAGGGAAAAATGAGCTACTCTCTGAGGCGGCCTATGCCACCAGCTTAAATACCATCTTCAGCTGAAGACAAAAGAAAGAAAGGTGTGGGAGGCCAGTTTGGGGGAGGTTACTAGGAAATGTAAGGTTTTCCTGGTAAGGGGGCATTGGGTTTGTGATGCAGATTTACGTGGAGGCTTCTCCACTGATAAGATTTTCTTGTGATTTAGAATTGCTCTTCTCTTTCTGGTGCGGAGAGGGACATATCCTTACAAATGGAGATTTCCTTTATAAATATGAATTTTCTTTACAAAAGAATAACTTCTACCTCTTTCAGAGCTGCTTCTCTGTCTGCTGTTCCTCAAAATATTCTTTATGCCAAAAAGGCCTATTCTGAGGAAACATCTTCTGCCATCCTTTGTGGTACTTTTTCTGTTTTACCCCTGTGCACTGTTTGCAGATTCTTCTCTACCCAGTGAGAATTAGCAACTCTCATGAATTGAAAGCAATGCCAGGGCTACATTTGTTTTTTTTTTAGATTCCAAGAATAATAAGAATTGGGAAGGAGATTTTAAATAACAAGTCAAGATTAAAAACTAAGGTTTGCTGTAGCTAGTAATTACCACATATTCTAACATCTCCTCTCCCAAATACAATCAAATATATGACAAATTAAAGATAACATCAAACTCAATCTAGGAAGCCTTTTATGAAAGTGAGGAGACTTGGCCATCCTGTCCCCCTTTCACTTCTTGAGAACTACTGATAAAAATACTACACTTTGGGGGCCGGCCCAGTGGTGCAGCAGTTAAGTTTGCACGTTCCACTTCTCAGCAGCCTGGGGTTTGCCAGTTCGGATCCTGGGTGTGGACATGGCACCACTTGGCAAAAGCCATGCGGTGGTAGGCGTCCCACATATAAAGTAGAGGAAGATGGGCATGGATATTAGCTCAGGGCCAGACTTCCTCAGCAAAAAGAGGAGGATTGGCAGTAGTTAGCTCAGGGCTAATATTCCTCAAAAAAAAAAAAAAATACATACTTTTCTTTTTTTCTTATTTTCTCCTTTGAGGCATGACTTCAATATAGTTTATATCTGCATCATGCCTAGCAATTAAATAGAGTGAAGCAAGGGTGCCCCCAATCTGTTTACATTCCCTTATAGTGGGGAGGCTGTCTTACTCATGTACCCATGGACCTGGTAACTACTAGATCAAGCAAATGGTTTTAAGGCAAATAAACAGGAAGCACAATATAGTATACAGTTGCTAACCAGTGGAATTTTCTTCTAATTTTATTGCTCCTAAATCTCAAATTTATCTAAGATTCATTGTGAATTCCTTCGAAAATCTTCTATTTAAATTTCTTAGTCAAAATACCCTTTTAAAAAAATCTGGAGGGCTGGCCCCATGGCATGGTGGTTAAGTTCAGTGCTCTCTGCTTTGGCAGCCCAGGTTCATAGGTTTGGATCCCGGGTACAGAACTACACCATTCATCAGCCATGCTGTGGCAGTGACTCACATTTAAAGGGAGGAAGAATGGCAATGGAAGTTAGCTTGGGGCTAATCTTGCTTAGCAAAAAAAAAAAAAAAAAAAAAAATCTGGGAATGCTACTTAAATTTGCTTCCCTATCTTGCCTGTGTGTGTGAATACACATTATGTGCATGCATGTGTGTGTTTGTTTATCTAAATAGTAAGGGATATTTCACCCCTTTTATTCCGGTTTTCATTTTTCGAATTCTAACCAGAAGCTAAATATAGTTTGAAACTGAGAGGCACTAGTTTTATTCAAAGGACTATAATCATTCAGACTTTCTGCAGTAAAAGTCTACATCTCTTAAAGCAAAGCATTACTTAGAGATCGAGTGGAGAAAACTATATAAAGTCTCTTCTTATGTTCATTAGACAAAGAGAGTTTTGCTTTTAGAACTTTGACACTCGGATTTTCTTTTTAATATCTACAACTAGCTAGTTATTAGCAACCCACCTATCTTCCATAGAAACACTTGGGCCTAAACATGCTTCAAATGCTTTGTATACACATTTCACTGACATTTTTACCTCCTTTGTTTTATAAATACCACAAGTTTTTGGCTGCTGTGAGGGAAATGAGTGACACATTCTTTGACAAAGATGGGGAACGAAGGGCATCATTGATATAGAATAAAAAGGAACATTTTCAGCACTAGCCTCTAAGATATGATTTATTATAACTTACAAACAGAAGCATTTGTCCTGAACAGCCAGTTTTCCATGCTGAGACATGTTAATGGAATAACATTATTACTCAATAAAACCACTTAACACATATCAATAAGTTAAGTAGCCCACTCCAGGGGTTGGCTATGAAAACTATTCACCGCAACAGGAGCAAGAGGAAATAACAGAAAAGACAAAAGGTAATACAGCCTGCAGCTGCACCATTCACTTAAGCAAATTTGTTTTGTATTTTTTTAAGCCAAAATGAAATGTAAATCTCCAAAATGTCATATGACATTCTTGCTCTGATTCCATTGTAACAGAACTCAGAACATTTTAAAATAAAGCCATAACTAAATCTAACCTGCCTTACTTATTGTAATCAAAACGTTTAAGTAGTGTGAGTATTATTTTTCTCCTCATAAACAATTCCAAGAAGTATACATGATCCTAAGAATATTAAAGGTTAAACGTATACATGTGCACCCGCACATTCACATATTGGACTGAAGCTGCCTTTTCATCTATTCCTTCTCTGTCCTTTTGTTCCACGGGAACAGTCATGAGCCCTTAGGTTGGTCTAGTTCTTTTTGGTACTAACAGGTGGTCACACGCCATGTGGAAAATATATTTATTACATTCTTAGATTGAATTCATCCAAATTTTAAACTGGAAGTATTTTCATACTATTTCTTTGTGATTTCTGAGAGAAGAACATAAGCTCAGTGAAATATTTCTGAATACCTAAGAAAATAGTAGAAAATTATGTTTTTCTTTTTCCCCTGGAAATATACTTTTTCAAAGATTCTCCTAACAGTACTGGAACATGAAACAGATTCAAACTGTGCCATATATTTAATCGGACTCAGTTTTGTAGCATCTTTTAGCCACAGTCTTGAAATTCTCCAAAGGTATGTATCAAAATTTCTATGTTCTCCTTAAACTGCCTCAGCATCACTTTATATTATTTATTTTATCTTAAGTTTTAAAATAATATCTGACTTCCCAGTGGAATCTAAAAGGCTTATGTTATATTAAAATATAATATAAAGTGTGGAAAGCTGGATGTACTTGAGCTCAAATTTCTATAATCGACTCTCCCCATCACCCAAGGGGACTTATAAGGAGGACCTTGATTCTATCTGGTGCCTCAGCATGGAATCGATATTGTTATTAATAGAGTGTACCCTTGATCCTCACATTGTTGCCTCACGCTTTCATCCTGCCTTGCCCAGGTCAATTGAGTTATTCCCTCATGCTTTACCAGAGTTCAACCACATGTCCTTTCACACTTGTTCTTTCATTTGCCAAAGCTACCAGTGACTAGTGTGGGGTATCAGAATTGGCCACCCTAAAATGTGTCTCTTTGGCTTGATTATTTTTCAGAACAAAAGACTCTGAAAGGAATTTTGACCTTCCCCCTAACTGCCTAAAAAAAATTTAGAATACAAGGACCTGTTCCAGCAAGAAGCTAACACCATGAAATAACTATAGTATAATGTAAAATAGGTGTGATAGAAAGGCACCAGCAAGCCCGTTTTTGTCAAAGTTCTGTCTCTCGGGTCACATTGTCTATAGATGGCCCAGAAAACACTTTAACAAACATTTGCATTTCCATCTCCATGTAAATTCCCTTCCACCCCTTTGAAGTCCCAAACCACTACTCTCAACATCCTCCTTTCTCTTTAGCTGAAGATGAAATTTAAGGTGGTGGCTTCAACCTTTCTGGAGAGTTACTCAGTTTTCCTGGGTTTCCCCCATGTATACATGTTAGTAAACTTTGATTTTATCCTGTTATTTTGTCTCTTGCTAATTTAATTCTTAGACCAGCCAGAAGGACCTAGAGAGTAGAGGAATTAATGTATTTTTTAATCAAACAGCATCTATAAATAGTATGAACTCCAAGTACCACAAAACCTTGGTTCACTCTTGGCAAAATAAGTTCCTGGGCACCTAGTAGAAGGTCAATAAATGGTCAGTGAATGAATGAAAGAATGGATAAGTGAATGAACGAATATGTATATGACATCCTTTAAATTTAGCCACTTGGAAAGCAAAATTGAAAACTAAAGTTAGGATTTCTGAGTATCCTGGGTTCTCATTAGCATTCTTCTTTTCTAGAGAAAAAGCAGGGAGGAGTACTCATAAGAAGGAATTGGGACAAGAATTCTTTCACTATTAAGCAACTCAAATAATACGGTTGGACCCAATCAATCGGGGCAGAATTTACATTCTAGATAAATATGGATGTTAAAATATATTCCCAATAAATTTATCTTAAATTATATTTGAGGAATGTTTATAAGGTAATTTTTAAAAATATTTAAACAACTTCATCAGTTAACTAATTCTAACCCAGAACAAAATACAATTTTTAACAGTTATCTGTTTGAAAATATCTGTCATCAGGTTCTCCTCTCTTTAACATTAAAACTACTAGAATACTGGGTCAACAAATATATCATATACAGCCGATTCTCATTATTAGTGGTACTTATGTTCTATAAAGTTGCCACAAACTCCAAATAAGCAAATACTGAACAATGACTCCTAAGTGAAATGCAGGGTTAGGGCCCCTCAAGTCCCTGGTCACAACCTTTTTGTCAACTGGCCAATGTATCACCTGGTTTCAAGTATGTCTTATTTAATACACATTGTTGATTTGCTAATATTGAACTCATGGCCAACAGCACTGTTATTCGTGCCTGAAAGAAGCTTATCGAAGACATAATTTTTTCTGTAAGGCACATCACGGTCTTGTGCTTTGGAGCACTACACAGTGCTTAAGCACTATGCTTTAGGGCTATTTTAAACAGTGAAATCACCAAGAAAAAGCACAAAAATGTGAAAAACATGTTACTAAATAGATCTCAATAATGACACTTGCTTGCATTTTGAGAGCAGAAACAAGAAGGCAGAGCATCACTTTGTTCAACCTCAGCTGAGAATGAACACATTGAGCAACTCAAATGTTTCACTGTTTTAACATGTCCACAAATGGTCTTGAAGGTATTGATTTGGGGGTTACAAATAATTTGTAAGGAGTAGGTGAATTTGGAAATACAGGATCTGTGCATAACGAGGATGAACCATATCATGATTTTGTAATGAATTGCTCTTCTCCTTGTTTTCATATTCTGTGATAATTTCTTTTATCACCTTCTACTTTTCCTCTCTTATTTTTGTCAACTCTTTCTCCTTACCCACTAGCGTACTTCTTCTCTACGTTCCATCTTACCACTTGTAATATCTAGCTCCAATGCTACATGATATTGCCCGCCATAGAATTCTACATGGATAGTCTATTACTGTTTTGATTTTGGCTCACTGTTTTCTTTCTAAAGACTGCAATTTCTCCTAAATTCAAGATTTTAGTGAATGACACTGTGAGAGTTAATGTTATGTGTTATCTTGACTGAGCCGTGATCTGCCAAGACATTTTGTCTGAGTGTGTCTGTGAGGGTGTTTCTGGATAAGAATAATACTTGAACCAATAGACTGAGTAAAGCAGATTACCCTCCCTAATGCGGGTGGGCACCATCCAATTAGTTTAAGGCCCGAAGAGAATAAAAGGACTGAGTAAGAGTCCTGCCTGATTGCTTGAGCTGGAAGGTCAGTCTTCTCCTGTCCTGTGGCTGGAAATATTACCATCAGCTCTCCTGGTTCTCAGGCACTCAGGTTTGGACTACACCTCCAGCTTTCCTGGGTCTCCAGCTTGTTGACTGTAAATCTTGGGATTTCTCACCCTCCATAAACGTGTACGTCAATTGCTTAAAGTAAATGTATCTATCTATGCCTATAGCAATCAATCAATCAGTCTATATCTATATATCATCCATATCTATACCTCCTATTGGTTCTGTTTCTATAGAGAACACTGACTACCACAGGCATGACTATGCTTACAGTCACCCAATTTGGGATTTATCTTTGTTTTCTTGCTCCTCTCTCTCACAAATGAGTTTGTTAAGCCCTCTCATTTGTCTCTTCTATTAAATATGCCTTGACTATGATAATAGTGCTCCAACCAGACTCTCTGCCTTACACATCTTGAACAGGATAGTCACTGTATGAATACAAATTTATTTAAAATAGAACCCTACACAACAACTATTTTTGGAAGCATGTATCCTAACAGTAGATACTATATATAAGAAAGTTGTATATTATGTGGTACATACAACAATTTTACAAAAGTTCAAACAACAGGAGACCACAAAGAGTACGAAAATAAAACGATTGCCCATTGTAAATGTGGAGGTGAAGTTAGATATTTAAAGATGAACAATATTTGCATACCAGGAAAGGGTGAGAAAAGGGCAGCCTTGGTAATGAGAATACAGGATAGACACAGAGCAGGAATGTCAAGAGTATATTCAGACAGTGAGAACCTGCCACAGTGAAGGGAGGGGCTACTTTTGGATAACGATTGATTCTCATTCGTGAAGAGTAGAAATAGCCCATTCATAATTGTTCATGGAATCCAAACAGGAGTATTGACAGGATGAAATCAGGGGTGTCATGTTAGAACCAGTTACCTAATGAAAGCGCTGTTTAGTAGTGGTCTGGCAGGAGTATACATGTTTGTTGGAAGGAAAGAAATGCTTGAAGAAGAGCTTGGAAGGAGCTAGCTAGAAGAAGCCTGCTGAACTGACTCCCAAGTGACGAGATCCAGATTAGTAACAAAAAGTTGGTAAAGGAAGAAGAAAGAATATAGAGGCACCATAATTTTATCTTAACTGCTTCCAGATGGCATCTATTGCAACAATGTTTTTAAAAAGTCAGAAACTACTCAAGAGCAATAGTTCTCAACAGGCTGTGCATGCCTTCAAAGGCAGAGTATGAAATATCTAGGGGAGATTTCCGGATGGCACAATGACTGCAGAGTGCTGCTGGTACTTAGCACACTGAAACAAGCATCTTAATTTCTAGTCATTGCAAAGGTAGTCACATACGACATAGAAGTACTACACTCCACATGTCAATAGTTCCCCCGTTGGAAAGCACTGAAAGGAAGTCTTCTTAATTAAAACCAAGTGGGTGGGCTTTTGGAGATTGGGGAACCCCTGGAAATTAGAATATGCTGCTATCCCCTCATCTTCCTCTTAGGAACCAGCAGCATTCCTATGAAAAAGTTAGCAACCACTACTTCAAAGTACAATGGTCTTCGGGTGATAGTATACGCAACTCAGTGGTAGTAGGGAATGCTGACCATTACAGTAATAGACAGCTACAAAGGAGATTACCTAAAGGAAACAGAAAATGTTTGGCCATAAGAATTTGAGGTGATTTTAAGGGCCTACGTATAGTATTCATAAATCAGGTAATGTCATATTCTCAGTCCAAACTTTATCCTGTTTCCTAATCACCAGTTAGGCTTGTTAATGCATAAACTACTAGAGTTTCTGATTCTATGGTAAGTCCAGGATGGGATCGAGAATTTGCGTTTTTAATCAGTTCCTAGGTAATGCTGTGTGCTATTTGTATAATGGGTGAGGGGGTTGGTGGAAGAGAAAAAAACAAAAACAAAAAACAGCCTCTAGAAATTCTCTCCTTACCTTTTGTCATGTGATTAGATGGACAGTGGCACTGAGAGAAGTCTGGTAAAATATTACAATACTTTGGCTTATAAAATCTTTTTGAAGATTTCTTTCTCTTGGACATAGAGCATGACACTACCTGATTTATGAATATTATGTGGCCAATAAAATCACCTCAAATCCTTATGGCTGTATGTTCTCTGTTTCCCTTTAGGGAATCTCCTTTGTAGTCAGATGCTATGATAATAGTCACAAATCCCAAATATATGCTGAAAGAGAGCAATCTTGAAATCTTAGTAGCTTGTATTTATTTCTCACTTCTATGGACTTAAACAAAGGCCACCCAAATGAGAGCAAGCGACGGCTATTTATTTAGAGCTTCCTGTAGCAGAGGAATCAGCCACTATCATTTGTGTTTGCTCACAGGCAAAGGAGTGGAAAAGCTTCATAGTGAAAAAAAAGGGAGGGCTTTGTATATGCCCTGACTGGAAGCCGTTGGCATGGGGAAGCTGTAGAGAGGCTAACTAGAAGCGGGCCATCCTATGTGGTTGGTTTGGGAGGGCATATTTGGCTTGTTTGGGTTGGTTCTGAATTGGAAGTGGAGGCAAAAATTAGGGAATTTGTCAGTTATTAATCAAGTCCTGACTGTTTGGGGCCAATTGCTACAGAGGCTGTGATTTGGCTTCCTGGGCTGGCTGCTGCAGGTTGTGGGTCAGGTTGTTTTTATAGGTGGTCTGGCTGGAGCTCATGTGGACATTCAGTCTCTCGCTTCCATTGTGTTGGCAGCTACAGGTCCAGGTCTGCTGCTCTGCTCCAAGCTGTAGGCAGTTCTGGTCTCTTCCTTCTTATTCTCAGTTCCAAGCTGAATGACATGTCCTTCTCATGACAAAGGGCACAGGAACAAGAGCACTTTGAAAACTCACAAGGTCTCTAAAATCTTCTGATCAGGATGTATAGGTCATGGGTCACATCTGCTCACTATTCTTTTGACCAAAGCAAGTCATATGACCAAAACCTAAGAAAATGGAAGGAGGGACAAAATAACTTTGGACATAGTATCATCATCTGTCAGAGCCACAAAAGGATCGTGACTAGAAAAGGAAGTAGGAAATGGAGTAGTATAATGGGTTATAACTACACACATATAGAGATAGTGTTAGTGATAACTGGGAGCAATCTACTGTTTTTACTGTAGTCCTAGACCATATGTCATTCATGGTACTTAGCATTTGATTATTATATCTCTGGTTACATATATTTATGTATTTTCACGTTATGCATAACTTCAGAAATTTGATGACTAATAGAAAATGTGAAACTAGTCTAATGTGCTACAATTTTTTATGCATTCAATTTATTTTGTTTTTTACAATATCACAACAATTTGTATTGCTCTCGTACTGCATTTCTCTGTAAAAAATAATGATGATGTGTTAAAAATATATTAAGCATACATTTGTAATATTGGTATGTATCTCTAGCAGAATAATTCCAAGGCTTATATTCAACTAATGATTGCAAACTTGGCTTAGGCCTTTATGCAAGTATAGACTTGAGTTAGATATTTTCTTCTCTTATCATTTATGGTATGAATTTAGTACCTTGGGGAAATCGTTTCAGAACAATTTTTGACACTAAAATTTTTATCTTTTCTCTGAGTTCCTTAAAGGAAACTTGATATAATCCAGTTTTTTAATATCTCTCAACACAGCACAAGCCTCATATACATTAGGAGCTCAATAAATGTTTGTTGAGTAAGCAAATAAGTGAGTGAATATTATCTAAACTCTTAGGATAATGGAGGAAGAAAATGGGACTGAAAATGATTCAGAGATGTGCCCTTGTTGCCTAGCTCACAATGAGAGAGAAGCCTTGACCTTGTAGTTTAGGATTTTTTCTACCACAGTGAACAAGGTCTAATATGACTGCTACCCCAAAGAATGGTGAGTAAAGAGATAAACATACGTAGATACAGGAGCATCTCAAGAATGCACAATCCGTGGAAGATCAAGTATCACCTGTATTTCATCTTATATATAATAGTTCTGAAAAAGTTTTCTCCCATATTGACTGAAATTTCTTTTATTTGAAAACTCTGAGAGATATTCACCTGGTTGGACAGTGAGCTGGTTATTTAGGTGTTTCTCAGTTTCAAATCCACAGTTCCATACTGTACTTTGTGATACTAGGGCTGGGACTCTGAAAATGTACGTTTTTCCTTTGCTAAGTGGGGTTCCCTGTTAGGTTTTGTGAATATGGGGAACCGAAGGAAACTGGACAGTTGGTGGAGGATGGAGTGACTTGCTTCTCTATGTTTTGCTTCCTACTCCTATTAGTATCGCCCTAGCAAACGTTCTCCACCTGGACAGCAGCGGTTGGTGTGAGTAGCAGCAGTTGGCTTCGGTTTTCCATTTGCTTCTTGTATTAGTCAGGGTTCTCCAGAAAAACAGAACCAATAGAGTATATGTAAATATATATGAGAGGAGATTTATTATAGGAATTGGTTCATGTGGAGGCGAAGAAGTCCCATGATCCACTGTCTGCAAGCTGGAGACCCAGGAAAGCCAGTGATATAATTTAGTCCAAGTCTGAAGGCCTGAGAACCTGGAGGCCAATGGTCTAAGTCCCAGTCCAAGACTGAAGGCCTAAGTACCAGGAGTCTGCTTGTGTAAGTCTCAGAGTCCGAAGACCTGAGAACCAGGAGCTCCGGTGATGCCCAAGCGTAGAAGGAAAGAGAATTTGCCTTCCCCTCAACTTTTTATTCTATTCAATCCCTCAATGTATTGAATGATGCCCACCCACATAGTAAGGAGAGATCCTCTTTACTTAGTCTACTGAATCAATGCTAATCTCTTCCAAAAACACTCTCACCTACACACCAAGAAATAATGTTTTATCAGCTATCTGGGCATCCCTTAGCCCAATCAACTAAACACACGAAATTAACCACTATACTTCCCAAACTCCCACAACCAGCCTCATCACACAACCTCAGAGATGCTACCACCAGCTAATTGCCTTGAAAGTCTGAGTTGTAGCTGCACAGGGCTGCACCTCCACATTTCTAGATTCTAATTCTCCCAACCTCTTGCTGTTGGTGCACAACCTCAGAATGATCGCTACTTTCTGCAGCTCTCTTTGTTTCTTTTTTTTTTGCCTTTTCAGCCTACCAATAACTATTTATCCAATTTCTCCATTAAATTTTCTCTGTTAAAATAAGGGATGATTCAGGTTTTCTTGTTGGACATTGCCTGATAAAAGAAGAGTTTAATTCAAGAAGTGTCGTCTTTGAAAACGAAAAACAGATGAAATTTTAGATTTCATTAATCTGATTCTTTTCCTTGCACAGCTTATTCAAACTCTCAGGTAAGAAATAGAAGTTTATTAGAGCTGAGATGAGAAAGAAAAATAAGTAATGTCATAATGAGAGGAAACTCAAAAAAAAACAAGCCCTGGAGTTCTGTTCCCAGAGTGCTTATGGTAACATAAAGGTACTGGTTATCCACAACAAGGCACAAAAATATTTATATTTCCCCAATTTTTTGTTGAGCAGGGCTTACATAAGCATAACTTTTAATATGAAAAATTAAATTATATTAAACATAGAATATTAGTCAAATAAAGATGAAAACAGTGTTTTTAAAGTAATGAGGATTGAAAATTCCATAAAGTAAACAACAAAAAAGCTCGCAAGCATTTCTGCCTCCTGCCCTCCCATGCACCCACCCACCCACCCACGCTGTTGCTACATTGCTTTAGTCATCTTGCCAAAATCTTGAGCATTTTTCATATCTTATATGTTTTGCTTCATGCTATTTTCTTTTTGTGGGGCGCTCTTCCTGCCTTTGTCCATCAGTCCAACTCCTACACATCTGGCAAGCCCCAGCTAAAGCCCAGCTCAAATGTCGCCATCTTAGAGAGGTCTCCCCAACCCTCCAGTCAGTGTTGACATCTTCCTTTGCTGGGCTCCCACAGGCATTGTTAACACCTTTTAAAACACCTTTCATCCAATTCTGACACCAATCCTTTTTTTTTTTTTTAAAGATTGGCATCTGAGCTAACGTCTATTGACAATCTTTCTTTTCTTCTTCTTCTTCTTCTCCGCAAAGCCCCCTAGTACATAGTTACATATTCTTGTTGTAGGGTCTTCCAGTTCTGCTATGTGGGATGCCACCTCAGCATGGTTTGAGCAGTGCTAGGTCCCTGCCCGGGATCTGAACTGGCAAAACCCTGGGCTGCTGAAGCAGAGTGTGCGAATTTAACCACTTGGCCATGGGGCCAGCCCTGACACCAATTCTGAAGCATGTGGGTTTTCCCAACACCATCAAGCAATTCCCCAACACCAACTGGGTGTCCTACAATTCAACTCAATTCCAACACTATCTACCTGGAGACAGAGTCAGATCCCACAGCTCAAGGGCTCAGTCCTACAAAATTGCTACCCCAACCCCACTTCAGATATCAATCACAAGTCCAGGTTATCACCTGTGCTTCTTACTAACCAGCTGTAGAGTGGAGGTTCCAACGACCCCCTCCTTGAGTTTGATTAATTTATTAGGGCAGCTCACAGAACTCAGAGAAACATTTTACTTACTAGATTGTTAGTTTATTATAAAAGCAGATAACTCAGGAATAGCCAGATGGGAAAGATGCATAGTGCAAAGCATGTGGGAAGGGACGTGGAGCTTCCGTGGTCTCTCCAAGCAAGCCACTCTCCCAGCACCTCCACATGTTCCCCAACATGGCAGTTCTCTGAACCCCATCCTTTTGGGTTTTTATGGAGGCTTCATTACACAGTCATGATTGATTAAATCATTTGGCCATTGCTGACTGAACTCAATCTACAGCCCCTCTCCCCTCCCTGGAGGTCAGGGGTGGAACTGAAAGTTCCAACCCTCTAATCACGTGGTTGGCCCCACTGGCAACCAGCTGCAGTCCTTGGTGCTTTCCAAAAGTCACCTTATTAACATAACAAAAGACACCTTTATCACTTGCATCACTTTGGAAATTCCAAGGGTTTTAGGAACTGTGCCAGGAACAACTGAAGAAGACCAAATATATTTTTCTCATTATAAGTCACAATATCACAATATTATATATGATATTGATAAGATATTCAAATATAACATAGATTCTAATTACATATTTGGCCTTTCTATTTCCATTATGACTGAGTTCTGCTGGCGTAGGAATTGTGCTTTGTCTGTTCCTGCAGTTCTGACATGTAGCTGGCATTTAAAAAATGTTTGATAAATGAGCAAATAACTAAAAATTAAGTTGTTTTATGGCCATTGCCTAAGTATATTGACAAACTATGCATATTAAAGCTTCACACAGCAGGTAGGATATAAACTTTTCCATGTTTGATTAATAGTTTGGTTTTCCTTTAAGTTATTCTCCATTTATACAGAGATGTTGCTCCCTTTTGAAAGCTAGGATTTGGGCCCAGTAATTTAATCAGGGATAAAAAAGGCTTCAGGTATAAATAAGAAAGGCAACAGTTGGTGTATTTCTATTGGAATGTACTTTAGATTAGTTATTAAATTGTACATGTATTAGATATTTGTTATGTTCTTATCTTCTTTTATAGAAATATTTTTTAATTTCATGTGATTTTTTTGCCCAGTTCTTCCGATTGTCAACCACAAGAATGTGGATTTGATCTTGGTCCACCCCCTGGACCATAGAGTTTATTCCAAGAATGCAATCAAAAGTACTTAAAAGAGCCAAGGAAAGTACTTATTATATGGTCCCTCTAAATGCTAGAGAAAGTAGATCTTTATGCTTTCTGAGATCAGGAAATTTAAGAACTAGGTCTGTCTGGATATGCCTGTTGTCATATTTCTTGGCATATAAAGAGAATTTGCAAGAAAATGAAACACAACAGATGAAAAACCCACTATAAGAGAAGGAGAAAGAGAGAGAGGGTATGCACGCATCATGAAGGAAAGTTTCTAAAAATATCATTTGATCATGTGGATATAGTGATGTCTGAATCTATTTACTTTAATCCAAGACTTCATTGTTATGTGATTTTATAAGTTTCTTTTGGAGTTTAGCTGGCGTGAGTTTGTTCTGGCTTCTCCTGTGAGGGTCTTGATCACACTTCCTCTTATTTCTTTCCATTAACGTAGTTCTTTGAGAATTGCTAACATAACTGGTATGACTTCACCTTCTAGAACAAGGTTGTTAACACTGAAGATCTTTTTAAAATCCATAACTTAGGCTTCATTCCAGATATACTAAATATTATTAGTTAACATAACCACCAATTCTCATAGACTCTATAGTTGAAGGAACCTTGGTTCTTCTAGTCTACTCTTCACACAAGTACAATAATTTCATACATTCTACCTTGGAGAAACGGATCACCAGCTTAAGTATTCCTGCACTGAGTGGGAGCCCTCAGCTTTACAGACTTGATGGTGCCAATGATGAGGAGAGCCTAGAAATTTCTTGCATATGTCTATCTTGTAATATCTAACTTCAGGGCAATACTGAGTGAGCATCTTCTTTCTTACATTTGACAACATTTCACATATTTGAATGCAGCTATTTTCTATTCTCTTGTGTCTTCTTATTTCTGGGTTAAACATATCATTTCCTCAACTATTCCTTTTAAATAAAAGTTAGATTATCTACTGTTTCCCTTCCTTCCCATAGATGTTTTCTGTTTTGATTATGTCATTTTTCCCCTAAAATGTTTTACCTTAAATTGAAATCAATTTGCAAAATGCTTTTCTGGCTAGCTTAACATATAAGTAACACATTCTTAATCACGAGTAGGATACAACATATAATTGCTGCAGTCTAAGTCCATGTTACATTTTAGTGTTTTTGAATAAGCTTGAGCTGTGGTCAACTAGAACCCACAGATTACTTATACCCAATTGCTGCAAACATTGAACTTTACTAACATGAAGATGTGGAGCACTAAGCAATCCATTTACTGTTTCCTTCTCTGCATATTTCCTTATTAAGCAGTACAGACCAAGTAATCATAAACTTTTAGCACTATTATCTTGAAGGTCCCTGGCAGAGTATTTTACAAACAGTTTAATCTAAGTTGATTGAAATACTTCATTATCAAGAGCATAGAGTAATCATACAAAAGGCTAGTGGATTGCCTTTTCATTCTGAACTGAACTGTGTAGTTCGGTTTAATTCATTACATGAATCAAATAGGTTAATATCATTGTAGATCCCAAATTTCTTCTTATATTCTGAGAGCTAAATTTTCATTAATGTATGTTTTATGTGTTTTCCTATTGTAAAATTTAAATACGCTTTTTCATAAACTTTGGAAAATAACCAAATTTTAAAAATTTCTCGACACTGAAAAATTAGTACACATTTAGACACATAATGAGGAAAAATACACAATGCACACAACTCCGGGATTATATATATATTTTTACCTAAATGTATAACTGGAAAATATTCCTATTTTAAATATTCTTCAAAATCACCATTTTGTAACTAATGGGGTAAGATTTTCTATGGCTTAATAATTCATCATTGAGAGGTTACGGACCTTTAAAAAAATTATTATTTCTTGTTTAAACCCGGAGAGGCTATAGGACAAGACTTGTGAGAGCCTGTTAGTACAATTCCAAAAATGTCCGGATAACAGATCATTTTGTCTAGTTCCTGGGTAAAATTCAGGAAAGTCCTGGATCCTTTGTCAGCCAGTGGAAGCTGAGAGTGGTAAATGCAGCTGACATCATGTCTGTGTTCACTGTACTCCTTGGTGGTTGTAGTCTTAATGTATATCTCATAACCTGGAGATGATGAGGTGCACCTGGACCAGCTGAGGTCATCCCTGGAACAAAACCATATCTATTGCTGTGCTGAATTTCATAAGCCTAGTGCATGCAAGGCAGGGCCTGGATGGTAGCACTGGAGCATTCAGAAGGCCTGAAATAATGTTAATGTCTCACACTATGATCCACAAGCTTGTATCTCATGGTCATGCCCTTTTGGGACCAAGCAACTGGCACCTCCTTTGGCCAATGTTTCCCATCACGCTGCTGTGTCTCCTGACTGTGCTGACTCCTTTCTGACTCTTTAGGCATTTAAATCTTATTTTATTTATCCTTGTGGGATCTACATCTCCCCCTTTTACCAATATGACCTCGTGATGGAAAGTTTTCTATGCAGTAGTCATGTATTTTTATCCTAAAAAGTGCAGCTGCAGGAGAAGGCAAAAGAGAAGTCTTTGCTTCTCATAAAAATATCAATTATTATCTGCATCATGCAGAGGTGACAAGTTATGGAATAATTAGAATATGACTTCTCTCCTTATCATTGTTTTAGATTTCACTTTCTATTTTAATTAGTTTTTGTCTAGAATGAGGATTTCTGCTGTTATCTGCCAGATGATGGGAAAATGTTTAAATGTGTTGATAAAAGAACCCAAAGTAGTTCACATTTGGAGTGCCAAGATCCTTCCAACACCAGAATATTCTGTACTATTTGAAGTGTACTCTTACAAGTTATATTCTACCTAGAATAACTCAGTATTAAGGAAATATATATTTCCCAGGGAAAAGTAAAGAAATATTGCACAGATAGGCAACCTTTGGAGATAAGAGGTGTGGCTTCCTAAACATGCTATCCTGCTTAGATGGAACATGTTCTTGAAGATCTGGGCTTGTCTTTTTTTCATCATGAACAATGAATCAGATTAATACAATGCATTGGGAGTATATTGTTAGATCCTCCAAACCTCTGGTCCCTCTGTTCTCTTCTGTCTTCTAATGTCTGATTAAGTCTGAGGCCAGCCCCATTCTTCTTCCTTTGTAGATTCTTTTTCCCTTGCTTGAGGAGGATTTTCCCTGACCTAACATCTGTGCCCATCTTCCTCTCTTTTGTATGTGGGTCACTACCACAGCATGGCCACTGCTGAGTGGTGTGGTTCTGTGCCCAGGAACTGAACCTGGGCTGCTGATGCAGAGCACGTAGAACTTAACCAGTAAGCCATGGGGCCAGCCCCAGTAGACTGTTTTTTAATGTGTTGATTCTAGCTGAATTATATTTTATTTATGCTCAAAATTCATATGCTCACTAGATTGTTTTTACATCTGGATCTCTTAATTTTACCATATACTTGGCAATCTTTTTCTATATTCAGAATCTGGTATTTTTTAAGTATAGGAATATCACCTTTGACTATATATTTAACTATTGAGTTTGTTCAACTTCTTTCTTCATCAAGCATGAATACTAATATTCTGAGTTTTGGATTTCTGTTATCTTTTATATATCTCTATCATCTCTTTCATCATCACTTTTAATTCTTATCTTTTCCCCATCCTTGGTTTTTAATGACATCTGTGTTTTATTTCTTCTAGTGTAAATATTAATTATGTTCTTCGTTTATAGCTTTCTTACTGTTCCCGTATCATCTATCTTCACTTTTATTTGTACCTCACGATAGCAAGCACTTTCTTCAATTCCATTGGCCTTCATCTCTTCTATGGTCTCTTATATGAATCTAATTGACAGTATAAAGTACAGACTTTCTAAATATTTTACTGCAGTCAATCTTTTCAACTTGAATATTAACTTCCCCTTTTCTGATACATAACCTTTTCAAAGGTCCCACTTTTATTTATTTTCAGTGTCCCAACACTTCAACCACAAAGATCTATCCTAGTCAGGGTTTTGTCTATAAACAAAGTGGCATATTTTCCTTGTTTCTCCTAATTCTGTATGTTGATATCAGAAAATATTCCCTAAGGCAATAGTCTGGAAGACTGGCAGACACACACAGCTCATCATGAAATTTCAGGTAGCAACGATCATTTAACATTGTGTAGTCCACAGATTAAGGAATAATATTTTGTTTTCACTTTCTGGTTATCATAAAGGGTCTGAGTTCCTTCTGTTAAAGAGAAATAAGAGGAGGGGTAAGGAGGGGAAGAAAATATGAATGATAATCAACACTCAGAGAGCAGCTTTCCTACAAACTTTCCCCACATACGTTCTTTATACTACTCAATTTATATGCCTTACATAAAATCACATCTTGTTCACTTCTGCCCCAAATCTGCAGTATTTCTGGGAAACACATCTAAAAGAGGATGAAAAGAAATATTGTGGTTTTGTAGAAATGGGGAGGAACAAACAGTGGGTCATAAACAGTAATTGCCAATAGTAAAGTGGCACATTTCCAGTTGGTGTAGACCAGGAGCATCTTACTTTTACAGATGTGTTTAGTTTGGTTTACACGGTTCTTTAAGAATTTTTACTTGAAGACTTTTAGACTGGCTATTTGTTCACTTGATCTATGAGTCCAGCTTTCGCTGTGGATGAGAATAGAGTCTGATTTACATGTTGATGTTGCCTACCTGCCTCTAGCAGGTATTTGAATTTACAGTTGCAGGATGGATTACGTGTCTACACAGTAGGGCCAGTAAGTTTAATTATGATCCATCTGGAGTGTCAGCATAGTCCTTTCATTCAGATAAATTTCTCTCTTGTAATTAGTGGAAATGTCTCCCAGATTTTAGCAATGGTATGCTTTTAGTATTAGTGTTGAATATTATTCTAAATTTTGTCTTACACTGAGACACTATAGATATTTCAATTAGAAAATAAAATAAATATAAACTCAAAAACGTATTTGCACTGCTCTCTCCAATCAAATAATTTGATTCCTAGAAAGCCTTTTAAAATAATTCAGTCCAATCTCTTCATTATATAGATGCATTTCACGAATTTGAAGTTACTTTGCTAAGGTTACATTGGTTGTTCATCATAGACTTCACACTAGAAGCCAATATTCTTTCCACACTCCTGTGCATATTTCAAATATTTCATATTGAACTTGCTATTTTGCCAATCTTGTCCAGGATTTCTACTTTTAAGTCCTTTTTACCTAATTTTTTTTCTTGTCCTAAGGGCATACATGAAGACCATCATTTGAAAATTTATGTAATTCTGATATAATAAAAAGAATTTTAGAAAATCTTTTTTATTTTTAGATTCAATTTGTAAAGCACCAGCACCAAACAGTTGTTTAATTGATTTATTTTTCACCTAAAGTGCCTTAGAATCGACGTCTTTGTGATTGTGGAGACATGCTGTGGTTCATGAAACACACTTGTCCAAATTACATCATTTTTACTCCTAATTTGTTTTCAACTCAGAGTATTTTGAATCCTTGTTGTTTTCCCCAGGCAGGAAGTCCCCACTTAGTATTTGTGATCTTCAAAACTTAGTAATTTACTTTATCACCTTAAGTAAGCTACAGAAAGTCTGCAAGAACCCACGCTTGAACTGCTGAAGTTATAGTCCTAGGAATGAATCAACTTATATTAAGTTTCTTTCTTGTTCTTAATTTTTGTAAGCACTTCATTGGGCTTTCTATATAGGCATTCGAAATGAGCATTAATTAAAGACATCGTAAACTAATTTGTATCCCTAATACGTTTTTGTTAACAACAACAAAGTAATTGAGATATTATCCCTATAAAATGAAAAAATATACACAGGAATTAAAATAAAGAGCAATTCTCAAGTTTCGCATCTTAATCCTTTTGTTTTATAGGGACATTTATGATATTATTTTCCTCTAATGTTTTTGACAGAACAAATTACTAGTAATGCCTGTATGCCAAAAAAGAGTTATTTTTTGATGCTTCCAAGAGTAATTGTCAACTTCATTTAGAGGCTTTACTGATACCTGAATTATCTTTTCTTTTTAGAGCCTGTGTCATTGGCTAACCCTTTATTTACTGTTTAATTACCTTCTTTTCAATAGAAATTTGCAAACTATCTCTTTCCAAGCTCATTGAGGGTAAATGTCTTATGTCTTTGAGGGTTATGTCTGATGTCCAACATTTTAACACAATGGGGAAAAATTCAGTAATACCTGTTCAAATAATATACTTCTTTACTGAGACTGATGTTCACAAAAGCAATCTTAGAATTCATCAGCAATATATACTCTAGTTCCACTAAATAGATATCTGGCTTATTCTAAATTACCTTAGAGAAGATGTTGATGTTTGACATCATATGAAATACCCGTTGACTATTAATCATGGGGATAGTGAGTACCATATCTCCTACATCTGCACACACTCTAAAACTATGAAAATTTCACCGTGGATACAATTTTGAGTGAATCAGAAGATATGGTGAGTATCCCTGGACTGTTAGGCCATGCTTTCTTCTCTTATTCCTTCCTTTCAGTTACGGGATGTAAAAAAGGTGACAAGACCAAATTCTTAAATAAGTACTACAATTGGTAGAGCCAATAAGAAAGATGACTAGTTATTAATACACACGTTAGACCGGGGTCAGGGTATAAATTGTTTATTATAATGGGCTCAAAATACTCCCTTTTTAATTTATTTACAGTTAAATTTCTCCTTTATTCCTGCTTTGTTAAAACTTATAAATTATGAACTTTTAATAAAATTAGAAAAGGAGCTGGCCTTCTCTATTGCTCATTAAATCCACTCCACTTTACTTACAGGCAGCATTTAAATTCTCTTTATCCTCACTAGAACTCTCAGCAGCTCTAACTACAAACTGAAAGCCCAATAGCCCAGGGCTTATTTCATAATAGTTTCTCTCTCCATCCTGGATTTGAAGATCATTGTAAAGGAGCCTAGCTATATATCTACTACTCTTTTGCAAAGCCCCATTATTTTTCTGATTTTGCCTATTCAGGATATTTCAAGACAACCAGTAACCTGACAAACACATTCACATGTTTTCATGGCCCCAAGGACATACCTGAAATTAAATAGCTCAGTAACCACTACAAAACAAAAACTTTTCTGCTCCCTTTCTTACACCATGCTTAATAACCAAATGTCTATTGCTCTAGTCAGGGAGAGTCTCTGAGCAAAACAGAATTGGAATTGTGTGTGTGTGTGTGTGTGTGTTTCTACTTCTTTCTCTCGTCCCTTAAAACCCAGATAACAAAGAAATATTTAGCTTCCAAGGCTTAACCTGAACATTAATGTGTCTTCAACTGAGTTTGATGACTTTCTGTTACAATACTGATTCTTAAAATAGGGGTTAAAGCCCTTTGAGAATTCAGATAGATCTGATTATTTTTGTTCCCCCAGAGCCCTTATCTCTGTCCTCACAACTACACCTCCCTGTCTCTAGAGATAGAGAACACATCCACATCTCTTTCAAAGTTGTTCTTCTTCATGTAAGGGTCGCCTATGGTAAATTTCTGAGTTTGAGTGACTTTCATTAGCTTTTTTTTTTTTTCTTAAGGGAATATGTGACATGCCTTTAGATATTTAGACATTCCAGCCTGAAATAACTAGAAAAAGAACTAGCTTTAAGGATAAAATATCCTTTGAAAAAGAGCAGATGGAAACATTTTTCCCCCAAGAATAAAAATTTGAGTTTATAAGTGAAAACAAAAGTGTGATTAATTTAATACTTATGGATAACTGGGGAAATTGTTTTGACTATAAAAATAGTCAGGAAAAACTATGAAGGTCTTGGAAATGGGCAAAAGAGATGACTGGCTTTTCTTTCAATGGAATACCGAATGTTTTCTAGTGGGCTTTTGGGTTTTCTGAAACTGTAGAATGTGTACCTTGCAGTGTCTTTGACTAAAATATTGTATAATTTTGTAGAGATAGAAATTAACTTTCAGAAAACTGAAAGCAGTACACATTTTTCCTATTCATAACAGTGGAATGGTTCTCATTCAGGCTGATGCAAATGAAGTTTAACTGGTAGAGAATGTAAGTCTCTATGATTAAAATACTTGTTTTACTGATTTTAAACTCTATTTCTCTCATTAATTAGTTAGAAAAATATTTGACGTGTTCTCTTGACATTTGTATGAGAATGACAATTTAGCTATTTGAAAATTCTACTTTAAAAAAATAATTACAAAAATTATATGTGTGGGGAATAAAATAAAAATTAAGAAAAGTTCTGTTCACCTCCTAGTGTGATAAAGTTACCATTTGCCAGACCTTGTTATAATAGGCAGCGTAAGTCCTAATTGTAAACGGATAATGGTTTTTTGTTTGTTTATGAGGAAGATTGGCTCTGAACTAACATCTGTTGCCTACCTTCCTCTTTCTGCTTGAGGAAGGTTGTCCCAGGGCTAACATCCGTGCCAGTCTTCCTCTATTTTGTTTGTGGGACACTGCCACAGTATGGTTTGATGCGCAGAGCACAGGTCTGTGCCTTGGATCCGTACTCACGAATCCCGGACCACCAAAGTTGAGCGTTCAAACTTAACCACTACATCACCTGACCAGCCCTGTAAACAGATAATGTTTAAGAAGTGTGGCTTTAATAAACCAAGCTGTGTTATATTTTAATATAAATGATTGTCTGTATTAGAAGAAGAATTGCATTTTATGGATTATTTTGCCTTTGACATATCCTTTCATGCAGTTTTCTTTTGTCCTAGGTTGTGCCGTCACAGTCTTCATTGCTTTGGTGGATCTGTGTCCACTTGTGACAAGAGCAGTTGTTTAAGAAAGATGAGCATTGAGTGTCAGTATCAGAAGACAAGAGGAGAGCTCTACAGTCTGGATTGCCGATGGTCTAAAGTCAAGTTGGTTTCGTGGATTCCATATGAGCTGCAGGTTTTGTTCTTCATGTAATTTTATTTAAGGCTGGGTAAATAAGACTTTGAGTAACGATAATAACAAAAAGAGCAATCTTTCCTGTCATTTGAAGGGGACAGTATAGAGGAAGTGCATGTTAAAATGGCTGTTATCCAAAAGACAAGAGGAAACAAGTGTTGCTGAGGATGTGGAGGAGAGAACACTTGTGTTCTGTTGGTGGGAATATAAATCAGTAGAGCCACAATGGATGTGGAGCTTCCTCAAAAAGTTAACAATAGAACTACCAGATGATCCAGCAATCCCATTTCTGGGTGTATATCCAATATCTGCATCCTTTTGTTCATTACAGTATTATTCACAATAATCGAGACATGGACATCCTAAGTGTCCATTGATGAATGAATGGATAAAGAAAATGGGACACACACACAAAATGGAGAACCATTCAGCCACAAAAAGAAGGAAATTCTGCCACTTGCAACAACACGGATAAACCTTGAAAGTACTATGCTGAGTGAAATAAGTCGGGTGGAGGAAAACAAATACTGTATATCTCACTTATATGTGGAATGTAAAAATGTCAAACTCATAGGAACAGAGAGTGGAATGGTGTTTGCAGGGGTTAAGGGGTAGGGGAAATGGGGAGATGTTGGTCAAAGCGTACAAACTTCCAGTTATAAGATGAATAAGTTCTGCGGATCTATAGCATGGTGATTATAGTTAATATTACTATACTGCATACTCAAAACTTGCTAAGAGAGTTGATCTTAAATGTTCTTACCAGACACACGCAAGAAAAGTAACTATGTGAGGTGATGGATGTGTTAACCCATTGTGGTAATCATTTCACAATATATACATCTATTGTATCATCATGTTGTACAACTTAAACTTACACAATGTTATATGTTAATTACATCTTGATAAAGCTGGAGGAATAAAGAAAGGAGATGCAATCCTGGCGGATGGCCAACAGTAGCTCCTGGAGAAAGTAAATCTGAGCAGCTGGAGCTGAATGGGACCGCTCCTCAGACTCAACTGAGAACAGAATCATTGCTGAAACACCACTGGGGCCTCCCCAGTATTCTTGAGCCAGAAAAATATAGACTTTATTCTTGTGACTTCTTTTGTTTCCATAAACCTCTCAGACCTGAAGGACAATCCTTGAGATTACGACAAAGACCTGGAGATCGCACGGATTAACTGTGTTGAGCTGCAGTGGGAAGAGTTTCATAGACTCCCTTGACTTAAATTAAATAACTTTTATTAAAGACTTTCTCCAATTACTAACAATTTTTCCCTAAGGTTGTTTTCCTTATCCACCATCAAAGTTCGTATTACCAGCAGCAGATGAATTACAATTACTATATGAATCGCTTTGCTGAGATTTTTGCTTCTCCTTCTCTCTTACATTTGAGCTGCATGAACAAAGTTTTATAATTTTAAAAATACTTTTGAAGGGGGCCTAGAAGTGTTTACTTGATGGACAAGAGTAAGAGAGATTAGGGCCATGGAATAATTTGAGAAATCCAAGGTTTAGGCACATTTATGAAACATTTATGTATTATTTTGGTACATGATTCTATTTTAGAAAAAAGTGTTGTCTATTGAAATCTAAAACAACAGAACACTTTTATATCTATGTTATTTTCCTTGGAAAAACTAATTCTTTTCTCCCGTGTGGAATAATTCTTAGACCTAAATGTAGTTATTAAGGAAGCATTTACCTTAGTCCCAATAATTAAATATATTAAGTTGCACATAACGGGTATGATATTGTGAACTAAATTCTTGAGTGAATTGCCTTATATTTTATATGGGATGCTTTTCATATTAGCATTATATCAGTATCTGGCAAAATGTATTTGTGATTTGAAAACAACAAAAAAAATTCTAATTGATGATCAAGTTATTCATGTATCCACTCAATGTGTTTTTATTGAGCTCCACTGTGTACCAGGCATTTTTGCTCTGCCTGTGGGACAAGGCAAAGGTGGAGAGTGGATTGGGAAAGTGTGTAGTTTGGACTTGAAGACCTTGCAAGGTAGTGATAAAGACAGATGCATACGCTCACAACTGTATTTCACATCAAACTGTGGTTGGTTCATTAGAAGAATGGAAAACAGAGTAGTATAAGACCACAAAGAAGGAACAAATTAATTCCAACTGGGATAATGTGTAAAGATTTCAGGGAGTGAAGACCATTTCATCTGAGTTGTGAAGACAGGTAGGAGTGTACAGAGCAGAGTTGCAGGAAAGATGGATGAGAAGGCACTAGCCAGGCAGAGACACAGTACAAAGCCAGAGCCATAGCAATGCGCAGGGAACAGAGGGAACATGAGAAGTTCAGGATGACTGGAGGGTTGCAGACAGATGTAATAAGACGGCTGATGTGGTGTGCAGTGAGATCTGTGGCAGGAAGATTAGACTCCTGAACACGTTGCACACCAAAAGAAGGAACACGGATGAAAGCAGTGCACGGTGAGGAGCCACTAACATGTTGTTCCATTGTGAAGTAGTATAATAGAGCCTCACATTTGCACACTTAAGAGGCTTAGAATGATTCCATTATTTTCACAAAAAAGAATGACTAGCCTGATAACTCAAAAAGAGTAAATGACAAAGTTAGTGGTGGAAAACACACCTTGACTCTACATCAATTCAAGTCTAAAATTGTGAAAGTTTTCTTAAGTATCAGGTATTTTATTTTAGTTTGTATTTTTATCTTCCAAAACAAGTAAAGAAAAGATTGTTTGGAATAGGGGCCAGCCTGGTGGCGCAGCGGTAAAGTGTGCACGTTCTGCTTCGGCAGCCTGGGGTTCACCAGTTCGGATCCCGGGTGCTGACATGGCAAGCCATGCTGTGGCAGGCATCCCACATATAAAGTGGATGAAGATGGGCATGCATATTAGCTCAGGACCAGTCCTCCTCAGCAAAAAGAGGAGGATTGGTGGCAGATGTTAACACAGGGCTAATCTTCCTCAAAAAAAAAAAAAAAAAGGAAAGAAAAGATTGGAATAAATGCCAAAATCATTTAAAAGTATATTGCTTTAGAGTTATTCCCTATACTAATAATTTGAGGTGTTTGCAAATAATACTGTAATAGAAATATCCAATAATCCTGACAAGTCTACTAAGAAAACAATAAAATCCATTTTTTAAAAAGATATTATCAATTATATATAAAGAAATTTTTCCAATTATTTTATTCCAGTTTTATTGAGATATAATTGACATATAGCACTAAGTTTAAGGCGTATAGCATAATCATTTGATTTACATATATCAAGAAATGATCACCACAATAAGTTCAGTTAACATCCGTCAACTCACATATTCCTAAAAATATAGACAAAGAAAAAATGTTTGTTCCTTGGGATGAGAACTTTTACAATCTACTCTCTTGACAACTTTCAAATGTAGCATATGGCAGTGTTAACTCTACTCATCACGTTGTACGTTACATCCCTAGTACTTATTTATCTTATAATTGGAAGTTTGTATCTTTGAGAAAGGTCATTTTTTAAAATATGGAACTCAGCATCCAAAATAAGTTTATGAAATTTTCTTCAAATTACCAGCATGTATTTGCATATATTTTCTGTATTTTAAACATACTAATTTAGGGCTTTATCTTTTAATATGCAAAAAAGCAACACCCTTGGCAAAATTATAAAACATATATGTACATTTTATACATAAAAGATATTTAAACATATGTTTTAGTTTTAAATTTTATGGTGAAGTAAAAAATTGCCAAAAAGCCATCCCTTAAAGTTTCTTCAACATTTGAACTTTTCCACATAGTCTATATTACACATAGGCTTAAAAAATGATAAAAACCCCTCAAACTGGAGTTTATGGCAATTTATGTCACACTGAAAAGTCTAGTGAACTACAGACTTGACCCATGGAGATTTCTCCCCTACTATGAAATGGGCAATATTATGAAGCCTGCTATTATATTTTTATGGTGCTATTCAACCTACACATGGATACTTTCATTATCTGACAATAATATTCAATTTGCAAAACTAGCCCCCGTCACGTGAAAGCACTCAGCATACAGGGAACCGTTGGGCATTTTGTGTTGGTTTTTACAGAGGGCCTTGTAGGGACCAGACTGGTGCCTTCCATTTTTCTCTTTTAACAGTTGGGTTGCTGATCTCACAAATCATATTTTGGTTGGAAATGAAAGGTGCACCGCTGCCAGCATTTTGTTAGAAATAATGACACACTTTACTACCTGTAAGTGCTGACCGAGTGCTTCTGCCTTTTCTTCCCAAGGTGACTGTAACACAGATTGATGAAAGATTCTGCAGGACGACAAAGGTTAAAGATGCGGACCCGGAGCTGGAAGCCAGTGCTGACACTGATGGAGTGCAGCGCAATGAGAATGCCCACATTACTGTCCGCTCCTCTGATAACCAATGTAATATGAAAACTGACTACAGAAGAAAGGAACAAATTAAATCCATTAATCAAGCATATCTCTGCTAAACAGTTGTTCTAAAGAGATGAACAAATGAAAAATTTACTGTTTGTTTTCATGCTCACAAGGATTGGGGAAGAAAATTAATTATAAGTTACTGGACACACTATTAGTTAAGTTTTTCTTGAGGAAACTATTTATTGCTTTGTCAAAGGACAAATGAACCTCATTAGGGAGATTAGTTTCAGCGGGTAGTTTTGCATTAGGACAAACTAATAATACACACTTGGAAAGATACCCTAAGTAAAATTACGAAAATTGAAAATCCATTTTTTACTTCTTAATTTACGAACTGTTCGAAAATGACTGCTTTATTACCTATCATGAAACCAGAAGGAAATCGGATGTAGCTTGACTTTTCACCCAAGTGCCTGAAGGAGAACTATTTCAGCAGGGGCTCTGTGAGTGTTGCGATGATGAACTTATGTATTCAGAGGTTATAACTTGGCCATGGCATTTTACTCTTATGTTGAAGCATGTCAAGCAGAACGTCACGCCAAAAGCAATTTTTGATAAGCTCCTTTGAAATCCTTTTCTTTTCAAAATGTTTTAAGTGCCCTGGACAAATAGCAAGCTGATGTCTGGTATTCTGAATTTCCCCTTCAATCCACACAGTGCAAGGCAGGAAAAAGAAAATACTACTCTGCTATCAATCCTGCCTGGGCAGTGGACTGAGGCTCCTGAGCCGGCCACAGCATGTGCAGCTCAGCTTCAATGTTCATTTAATCCCTGGCCTTTCTGTCGAGGCTGCTAACAAGGGGGCCAATTACTGAGCTGTGTGAGGGGGTGCTCAGCTGCAGACACCTGTCTTCCAAAACCTAGAGAGAAACCAGACTCATTCCACAGAGCGTATAAATCAACTGTGAAATAATAATGACTTTTGGATTCAACTGACCTGGGCTGGATTCAGGCTGCTGACCCAGAAAGGAAAGGCTTCACATATCCCGTTACCGATCCTGTGAGCTTTGAAGACATCCTCATCCTGTTCTGACTTGCTCAGTTATAAGAGTCTTCCTTTTGTTTATGGGAATGCAAGCCAAATTGACATTAACTTACTGCTTCTCTGTGGTTTGTTAGTTTAACTTCCCTAATTTAACAGTGGCTATAGGGGCATGGCAGTTGAATGAATCAGGTCAAAATGGCATCAAAGTTCACTGCTTCAATCCCCAAGGTCTGTTACTGAGAAATGATGGAGGGAGAGTTTTAAAATGTTTTTCTTAATATAAAACTAAAGGGTTTTCTTTAGACAGCTTATCTCATGACATCAAAAAAAAGTTCCAGCAAAGATAATGAATCTATAATAGTGATTCCCACTGTCTAACCTCTTGGCCTAAGGTGGATCGGGAAGATTCAGAATTAGCTCAGGATTTTCTTTTTCCAAAATAAGTGTGCCACCTTGAGGGGAGGATCCAGGTTGTGTAGGGTTTGTAGGTTACACAGTATAGGAGGCCCTTTAAAGAAAAATAGTACAAATTTGCAAATACAAAACAAGAGGTCTTAGTTTGGGTTTCCCAAAAGCAAACTCCAGGAGGAGAACATGGGTGCAATTAGCTTACGTGGGAAGGGATCCCATAGGCACAGTGAGGAAGTGAGGAGGTGACACGGACAAGAGAGAAAGCCAATGAGGGGGCATAAATAATAGAGGAACCACTTTGGGCAGTTGGGGCTCAACTCGCTGTGGGCCCCAGGGGACACATTTTAGATCACACCTCAGAATGCCACACCAAGAGGTAAGCGAACTCATGGATTGAGGGTTGTTCCTGGGGCAGTAATTCCCAGGCATTTCTGGCCTTCTCTATGCTTGTGCATGTCCATGCACTGTGCACACCCATGCAGCCAGAGAAAGTCCGAAATCGGGGAAGGCTTGAGGCGGCAACTATGGACATGTACAGGAACTGCTCCCAGAGCCCTAAATGAAGCCCAGAGTAAGGTGAGGGCAGGAATACTGGATGGGTACTGACAGCTCCTTCTACATTAGACATGAATGTGGCTATTTAATTAAATGATTAAATAAGTCACAGCAAATCACAAATCTAAAAAGGTGACAACTAAGGTCATTTAAGTGGTACCCAACATGTGAGTAAGTATGACAGAGGAAAGTCAAAGTGGAGTGGATAATGGTCTTAAATGACTGCTGATAAGCCATCTTATTGTTGAAATAGTACAATAATTAATAATAATAAGACCACCTGAACACATTGATAGGGGCTTTCCCTGTATCTCTCAAAGGACTGACACTAAGTGAGGGCCCCTGAAACTTGGGCTTCCATAATTTCTTGGTCCATGGCGACTATTATTGAGTTTTTCTTTTATCCCTCGTGTGCCTAGTTCAGAAATAAGTTGAATGCCACCTGTCAAATCACTTTTGAATGACAAGAACAAAAACTAGCAAAATAATTCACAAAATTAAGTTAACAACAAAAATTAACACAATAATTCAAAACATTTATTTCGATACATAGAGATATTTGTGATACTTACTAAACTATGATTATTTACAGCCTGGTTTCTCAGCCACAGCACTGTTGACATTTTGGGCTGGATAATTCTTTGCTAGGTGGGGAAGGGACTGCCCTGTGCAGTTTGGGATGTTTAGCAGCATGCCTGGCCTTTCCCCACTGAATATAGGAACACATCCCCCTCAGCAGAAACAAAGAAAAACGTTTCCATACATCAGGAATCTCCCCAACGCCACATCACCCCTGGTTGAGAACTACTGATTCAGAGGACAGGAAAATTGCAGACTAAGGATTTGACAAATAAAATCTGGCTGGGGTCGGCCTCAGTTTGGTTCATTTGCCCACACATCTTAAATCTACCTCTGTGCCACTGCACAGATAAAACAATCCTCTAACTCAATTTTTAATATTCATGCAAGAATATCATTTAGATATTGTGTGAATGAGAAAATGTCCTTAATGGCGGAACCATAAAATATTGTTGAAGATTTTAAATAAATAAAGATACTTTAAGGAGATATCTAGTCATCCCAGATTATTCAACATTCCAGACAAGTAAGAAAATCTCCTGTTTTTAAATAATTCTAGGGTAGAAACCAAATGTTCCACAGTTATTTAAAATTCTTATCTAAAAATATGGGCTTAGTGCAATATTCAATGTCTCTTTGGTACAATATAATTAATTTTATTTTATACATGAAATATTTATGATCTATGATATATGTGTGAAAAATGTTTAACATAAGATAAAGAATATCTTATGAAATAACAAAGAATAGTATTATTTTCTTCTTCAAAACCATGTATATGGCAAAAATTCAAATAAATCCAATTATTATTTAGCAAACAACTACCATATGCTATAAAACTTTACCAAGCTCTTAAAGGTAGGCCGATATAAACAAAATAAAGAAATCTACAATCAAGGAGAGAAAGGAATGCATATTCATGGATAATTGTAACATAATGACAAACTTAATAAATATAACAAAGTAGTGCCAAATAATGCTATTCCTCTCAAATAGTATTCTGTGCATGAATAATCCCAGGAGATGTTAAAAGGTGTCCACAAAGAAAAAAAGTTCCTTAGGTAAATAATTTCGGGAAATGCGGGATGGCATTATTTCCCTCTTAGGGACATCCACATTATCATACAAAAGCCTCTGGGAGGTTCATCAGAAGAAATACCTATTAAAGTCTAATAACCCAACATTTTACCAACTAATTTTTGCACAGAACAATTCTTTCATAACAAGAACAAAATTTGGTGGGTCATCAAATCAGAAAAAAATGTATTACAGAATTTAATTTTCACTGAAAGGTGAGAACAAGTGCAATAAAAAAGTACAATTTGGAGTGGGTACTATATGATGGGAAAAATTTTCCCAGAGAGGAATGTGGCTTGAGACGACAGAAGGTATAGGAGATACCAAGATTTATTTTTTTAATTTTTTTTTTTTTGAGGAAGATTAGCCCTGAGCTAACATCTGCTGCCAGTCCTCCTCTTTTTGCTGAGGAAGACTGGCCCTGAGCCAACATCCATGCCCATCTTCCTCTACTTTATATGTGTGATGCCTACCACAGCATGGCTTGCCAAGTGGCGCAGTGTCCGCACCGGGATCCAAACCGACTAACCCTGGGCCACAGAAGCAGAACGTGCGCACTTAACCTCTGTGCCACCGGGCCAGCCCCAGGAAATACCAAGATTTAAAAATGCAGATCATATCAGAATGCAGCCTGATGAAAGTATAAATGCATATCGGAGGCTGTTCCAGCAGAGGTAAAATCTCCTCAACTCAGGGCAAGTGCTTCTGAAATGTTAGGTTGAGGTCAGTGAATTCCAGCGTAAGGTGAGTGCACTTTATTCTGGAGGCCCTGTGGAAACGCTGATGCTGTTGAGTAGAGCAACACGATCAGAGACGTAAGTTAAAATTGCAGGATGAAAAAACTAAATGCAAGAAATTAAAGTAGAAAGCAAGTTACATAGTCCAAGAGAAAATGAACAGCATTTATTCTAGAACCATGCCTTGAGAAATATGATCAAGTGCACAGTTCCAGCCAGAGTCTGCACTGGCCCGTTCACTCAGAGATAAAGGTTGGCCACGGTCCTTAGCCTGGTAGCTAAGGCCTCTCACAAGCTGGCCCCTGTTTGCTTAGTTAGTAGCCATCCTTCACAATCTTCTCTAACACCCCCCTTCTCACACAATCTGTACTCCAGTCTAACTGAACCACTTGTCGTTCAAGTGGTTGGGTCTATAAATCAGAAAGGCAATTAAGCATAGAGATGCAGATATAGAAGTAATCCACAGGAGATGTAAGTCAGTTATGTTAAATAAAGTAGCTTCTTCACAAGTCACCCACAAAACACATCTGGATATATTCTGATACTTATTATGGTAACAATATAGTAACGACAATGCTGGTATCGGGATAGACATGTGCAGGCCATGGCTATCTCAAGAACTAGCTTTGTGAATTTGGCTGGTCATCTAACTGCTAGCTGTGTGGTTGGTTCTGGAAAGGATTTGACCCTTCCAAGTCACAGCTTCCTTGATTCTTAAATGGGGATATGACAGAATTTAACTCCAGGGTTTTCATGGGGATTAAAGAGAGAATTGATGTACCATGCTAAATACAAGTTTTGGCCTATTCTAAGCATTCAATAAATATTGGATCTTATTATCATTATGATATTATTAAGTATTACCTGAGTATAACTACTTTTATCTGGAAAATGGGACCATTGATACATTGAGTTCCTCCCAGAGACATGAATCTCAGATGATCTACTCTACGTGAAAGTGCCATTTATACTCCACAGCAGTACCTAAGTGGAAAATATTATATCACTCAAGTAGTTTTTACTTCCATCTACTGTCGCTCAATAAATCAAAATATTTTCCTCTTCTATCCTGATTAGTCAGGGTTGTCCAGCTGAATATTGGATTTTCAACTCTAGGTTTTGCTAAAAGGTCCTTCTTTATTGGAAGGATGTTGGGCTAACTGAGTGGAAAGAAAACCTACAGAAACCAGGGCTACTCTGGGGGCCTCATTGAGTGAAAAAAGATACTTAATCCAAGAACTCTCACCATCTTTTTCTATCTCATTTCTCTTCTTACTGGGAGACACTTTCCTTCATTTAGGCTTTTCCCTGGAGATATGAAAGCTGATGGCTCTGATACTACATTTGCATAACCTGAGGACTTGAGAGAAAAGGGGATTTGCCTGCCAACTCTACTTGGAAAACCCCAGGTAAAGGAATGTGGTTGTGTCTTTGTTGCATTCCTCTTCTTGTGCCATAGGAGTCCTGAAGAAAGGCTTTTCTCCCTTCCATGGCTTCAATTAAAATATTTTCCCATTAAAGAAACAGAATGGATGATGCAAACTGATGATTACTTATTTCACTTCTGAGCATAATGTTGGAAGAGTCATAAAATTATTGCCCCTCATCAGAAGCGGCCATGCAAACTCAGCTCAACCTTTCCAGCCGTTTAATTGGATGCCATTGGGTGCTGTCTCTGTGGAGCATTTCCTGTAAGAAAAGGATTCTTTTCTGTGACCTCCAATGTAGTGAAAACTATTTGGCTCAATTTCCCTTTTCCCAGAAGAACAGACCCAAGAGAAATTACAAAGGAAATGTAATAGCATTTTTACTCCTTGCTGCTGGAGGGGTTTGCGATGTGACTGCTTTAAAACTTACGATTTTCAAAAGCCAATTTCCTTCAACAGGCTGTTGGCGCTCAAATCAGCAGCACAATAAACTTGCCAGAATCAGACTATGTGTTGAATGATGAAAAAAATCGCCGCAATTTTATAAAGCAGAATGACTTGCTTTGTGATATTATTTATTTATTTTACTATATAATATGCGTTAGAATTGAGATGAAATGGGTGTTTCTGGTTTAAGTGCAATGCTTCCTCCACAATTTGGTGAACCACAAAAGCAGTCTATTATACTTTCAGTATAGGCGGTGTCATAAGGGTTGACTACTCAGACATATGAACCTCACTGCCTGGATTCAGTCCTTAGTTCTTTCCCCTACTAGCTGTGTAAAATTATGTAGCTTCCCAGTGCCTCAGTGTTTTTCTGTAAAATAAGAATAATATGTGTGTATCTATGCATAAATATACATATACTGTGATATATTCTTAGTATATGTATGTTTGTGTGCATGTGCTTGCCGATATGTCAGTCCTAATTATATATTCAGGAGCTGGTAAATATCCACCAGATTGGTCTGCAGAACCACTAGAACTGTTACTGAAACCAAAGTGGGTTCCCTTCTGGCGAGTTAAATCAGACTCTCCACCAGAAGTAGTTGTCTCACAAAGTAAAGTATATGTGCAGCAAATAGGAAATCATGCAGAATCATTTCCAAAGTCATGGTATCCCTGAACAAAGGGAAGCAGGGGCCTTTTATTTTGTATGGGAAATGAATATTCAAAAGGGAGAGGTGGGTATTTGCTAGCGCGGGCTCAGTTGGAACACATGCTTCCACATACACTGCGGGTTACGGTAATAAGGCCAAACTCCTCCTGGAGAGATCTTAGCATTAAAAATGAGGCAAAGGTTATAGTCGTAGCTCTTTTGGTGAGGCTTGGGCTGGTTCAGGGTGGTTGGTGACTGCATTTCCTTAACATAACAGAAGGAAAAAAACAATTTGGGAAAACAGTTAAATGCTTCCAAACCCACCCTTGAGTTCCTCGGGGCAGCTAGTCAATGACAGAACCACCGGACTGGCTATTATTGGACACTGGTGAACTGAATGGGCCCATTTCCATCCGCCATATAGCCCGATTATAGCCATAGCCTCCATTTAGCCCCATTCTAAGGGGGCTTTAGGTCTTCAGATACTGGTGTCAACTCAAACGCTGCATGCAATAACCCTCCTCAGAATATGTAAGCATCTCCCTTTCCTCGGGGAACAGTGACCTGAACAACCCCACTCCATGGCTGCCACAATTATCAATCGCCTTGTTTCCGAACTAGTTCCTTACCTTTACCTGAAGTAACTGGTTATTAAGATTTGATGAAAATGTGTTTCATCCTTTGTTTTCCCTAGACTCCAGAATCATCACTACTTCTTACTTCTCATTCTATTTCCGCTCTTGATTGTAAGATTGTGTATATTTCAGGCTTCTCGCCTTTAACCCTCCCCTACATTTTGTTCCCAAACCTAGTTGAAGTTTCCCAACCCTGGCTTTCTCACTGACACATGATGCTCCCCTGTTCATGGTTCCAGTCCAAATACACACGGCCAGCAAGAGGGTATCACAAAACAACACAGCCAAAATGCCAACTTTTTCCTCTCCAAGCTCTTCAACTCCTCCCCTCTATGGCTAAACTTAATAGTAGTATCATTAAATATTTACTTTTTAACTTTCCAAGCCAATTATGTAGCTGTGCTTACATGCGACTTTATAAAAAGATATGGTCACCTATGTTCTTGTTCTCTCACTACTATCCTCTAAATTGATTTTTTGGGTTACTACCACCCTCTACATATTTTTTTTGTTCTGGCTGCTAAAACAAAAACTGACTGAAAATTCAGAATACTGTGAGGCATTAGAAAAATACCTGACATTTACTTCTAACTGAATGCTCATTCTGCTCAAATATTTTAAGGCCTAGAGAATTCCACCTGGGACTCTTTCATATCTTTATGATTTTCTAAATCTTTGTAGAAGACAGTAGTCACACAACATACAGATGTAGCATTCTGATATCTTCCCCTTGAATTGAACTCTGTACTATTAAGAAATGTCCCTCTTTAGGTTTAGTTATGAGTTATGGCAGAGCTCTATATTGGTAAGGCTCCACCAACTTCTGGTGCATCTCTGTTCCTAAGGCATTGTCTTCTTTCTTGGTCTTTTAATTGAGGTCTTATGGGTTTCATTACTTCATTACTACAAACTATAGGATATTGAGTTTTGCCCATCAGAGATTTTTAGCTGAGCTCTTTAACATTTCACCCCACAAAACTTCAAAATTTGGTAAAGGCCTTGAGATACAGAATGGGTATTTGTTTGACATCTAATAGGCCACCGCAGCCTCATAGGAAGGCCAGAACACCTCCTGGTTTTCTGATCCTCAACTGTGTTTTTTCACCAGGACCATATCTGGATGCTCAGGCTCTAAATAGCCCAAAAGTAAGTGTGCACAGGCAAAAAGTCACTCTCAATCTCCAGTGTCAATTCACCCCTTCCTTTAATGCTGTCTTCTCTAGCCTCTCCTGTTCTCACGTGCCTTCTCACAGGTGGGTGGGTCTTTTGTGCCTAAGCACTGAGAGACACTGGGTCCTTCCACCTGCCCTTTTGGATTCAGAAAATGTCCGGTACAGAAAACCAACCATACATTCGAGGTCCTCAAGTCTCCAATTTTGTTACTTTAGCAACACATACCACCCCTAAAGCTGTTGGTGATTTTGCTCTTGACCCAGCAGGAGCCCTCGGCCTGGTTCATGCCCATATGTGCAGCCCATGCCCAGCACCAGCAAGCGCTTATGGGGAAAACCAATAGCTGCTAAGAGTCAGCTCACCTATGAACAGTCTCCCTTCTCTGGAGTTGTTGTTCATTTCAGTCCTTCCGCTGCTTCCACTGCTCTTGGACACTTGAAAACTAAAGTTTTGGATCTTACCCAGGCTTCCCTAGTGGTTGTCAGGGAAAGCGTCGTCCTGCCAAGACCAACTACATCTATCTCAAAAGTGAGAGTTCCATTTTGTTTCAATGCTTAATTTTCCCTCTTGGCATCTATTTTCTTCCCTGTAAGTTGAAATTTCTATTTGAGTCTACTTAACACAATCTCCAGGACCCATGAAAAAATATTGTCTTTCTGGCAAGGCTCGCCTTGAATTTTCCTGTCTCAAATATGGAATTAGTCATTGTACCAAGAATCCTGGTTCTTTTAGTGAAGAATAGCATTAGAACACGAGAGTCCAAAATCTTGGCACGGAAGTTGCATTTCAGATTTATTTCGTGCAATAGCTGGGAAAATGCTACCAGAAACCCAATAGTTATGAAAAATTATCCCTTAAAAAAAGCAAGGAGTTCATATTATTTCTAATTTGATTACAAATATTACTATAAGAGATTATTAACCTATTTCCCCCTTTTAATAAAATTTGGTACTATTTTATGATATTATACTGTTTAACTTACCAAATATCCACTTTTTTCTTCCTTTTAACTCTATGTCCGGAGATTGGTTGTAAGGTAAGGAAATCAGTAGATATCCATTGTCAAAATCACTTTAATATCAATTACCCAGAACATATTTAAAAACTCCTAGACGTTTTCTACAACAAACAATACAGACAAACAAATTCATTAGCCTAAGAGGTAAATATTTCATATAAAGTCACAAACAATCAGTTCAGGGGGAGGAAAAGTATAAAACAGACCAATATAACATTTTGTTTCTGTTTTGTGTTTTCCTTAAACTTACCCTCTCTCTGTGACATTAATGGCATCATTTATGTAGTTAATTGCTCTGATCTGAAAGGATAATAAGCATTCTTTTATCTCCCCAAGAGAGTTGAATGCTTGTAGCCCGGATTAGGTCTGCAGATTAAACTCCCCAAGTGCTGGGAAGCTGAAATGCTGTCTTCTTAGGTATTCACATTTCAAAAGAATGAAGTACAGACATGAGAGACATCCCTATCATAAAAGTCAGAGACAACAGACATTTATCTGGTCCTTGCAAAGATATATTTACATTCATAAAAGTTATATATATATATATACACACACACATACATATGTATAATTTGTATATATGTGTGTATGTATATATGTACATATGTATATGCATAAAATGTATGTGTATGTATATGTATATAAACTAAGAAAATCCATCGTTTTTGTCCTTCACCAATGAAGTGTCTGGCCACTTGTGTAGGAGATTTTTCCAGCTGGCTTTCATCAAGTCACTGAGGGGTAAGGTCTGGAGCAAGTAGGACTGAAGCTCTTATTATTTGCTGTATGGTAATTCATTAGGAATCTGTCTGATTCAGAGCATACGCAGAAATGAATATAGGACAATGGCACTTTTAGTTGCTATATTTTATTTGTAGTTTAACATTTAGATTGTGTTTAGGCGCCCACAATATCAGAACATGTACAGGCGCCAGCCCTGGTGGTCTAGTGGTTACGATTCGGTGCACTCATCGCCATGGCCCATGCTCGTTTCCCAGTCAGGGAATCTCACAACAGTTGTCAAACTGGCAGCTGAGTGTTGCTGTGATGCTGAAAGCTATGCCACCAGTATTTCAAATACCAGCAGGGTCACCATGATGGACAGGATTCAATGGAACTTCCAAACTAAGACAGATTAGGCAGAAGGAGCTGGCCACCCACTTCCAAAAGCAATAGCCATGAAAACACTGTGAATAGCAGCGGAGAATTGTCTGATACAGTGCCGGAAGGTGAGAGGATGGCGCAGAAAGACTGAATTGGGGTCTTTTCTTCTGTCTGCAGTCTCCAGGAGTTACAATCGACTGGAAAGCACTACCAACATCTTATTTTTAAAGTAAGAATGGCATCTTCCCCTAAAGAAAATTATAGTGGGAGGAGAAAATTCAATCAATACGTTAGTTGTATTGCCTTGAGACCATTTCAATTTATTACACATACTAACACCAGAAATGAAGACACTCACAGTTATCAAGTTCTCAGGCATGGATAGATCAAATATTTACCTCCTCTACCTGGTCTGGCATCCCATGGATATTTGTCTATCTATTTATCAAAACCAGAGGTTCTTTTGTATACTTCACAGAAGTTTTTACTGTCAATTGAGGGAGTTCAGGACACGCCACTCCAAAATAGACTGCTTTGGTATATTGATTATTTTGAGCTGATGGCACTTGAAAAACAGCAAATGCAGAGAGGCTCTCTCTGAACTCCTCTTCTCTGCCTAAAGAAGACTCCGCCAGGAACTCAACTGCCACAAATCCCCCCCTGAGGACTTTCACCAACCAGGGAAGATTGACGCTTGTCACAGGAGAGGAGGCTAGAAGTCAACACTACATCAGACAAACTTTGTCACAAACCATCGTATCCCCCATCTGTCCTTTAAGGGCCCATTCATCTGTCCTAAAAATCATTTACTCTCCCCCAGCTTGCCTCCATCCCCTCTTCCCTTTCTCCATTAAGGCAGTATGGAAGCTCTCAAATCTCACTGCCTGTTCTGCTATTCACTTTTTTTCTTGTGATGCCCCCAATCACATATTAAAAATTAATACAGGCATACCTCATTTTATTGCAGGTCGCTTTATTGAGCTTCTCAGATACTGTGCTTTTTACAAATTGAAGGTTTGTGGCAACCTTGAGTTGAACAAATCTTAGCAGCACCATTTTCCCAACAGCATTTGCTCACTTTGTGTCTCTGTGCCACATTTTGGTAATTCTCACAGTATTGAAGCTTTTCCATTATTATATTTGTTATGGTAATCTGTGATCAGTGGTCTTTGACATTGCTATAATATTGTTTTGGGGTGCCACACACCACACCCATTTAAGATGGCAAACTTAATCGATAAATGTTGTATGTATTCTGACTGCTCCACCAGCGGGCTATTCCCCCATCTCACTTCCTCTCTTCAGCCCTCCCTGTTCTCTGAGACACAACAATATTGAAATTAGGCCAATTAATAACCCTACATAGGCCTCTAAGTGTTCAAGTGAAAGAAAGTCACTCGTCTCTCACTTCAAATCAAAAGGTAGAAATGAGTAAGCTTAGTGATGAAGGCATGTCGAAAGCCAAGAGAGATCAAAAGCTAGGCCAAAAGCTAGGTCTCCTGCACCAAACAGTTAGCCAAGTTGTGAATGCAAAGGAAACGTTCTTGAAGGAAATTAAAAGTGCTGCTCCAATGACCACATAAATGACAGGAATGAGAAACAGCCTTATTGCTGCTATGGAGAAAATTTTAGTGGTCAGGATAGAAGATCAAACCAGCCAGAACACTCTCTTAAACCAACCCTAATCCAGAGCAAGGCTCTCACTCCCCTCAATTCTGTGAAGGCTGAGAGAGGTGAGGAAGCTGCAGAAGAAGATTTTGAAGCCAGCAGAGACTGGTTCACAAGGTTTGAGGAAAGAAGTCTTCTCCATGACATAAAATTACAAGGTGAACCAGCAAGTGCTAACGTAGAAGCTGCAGCAAGTTATCCAGAAGGTCTAGCTAAGATAATTTATGAAAGTGGCTCCGCTAAACCACGAATTTTCAATGTAGACAAAACAACCTTATATTGGAAGAAGATGCCATCTAGGACTTTCATAGCTAGAGAGGAGAAATCAATGCCTGGTTTCAAAGCTTCAAAGGACAGATTCATTCTCTCTAAATTTGAAGTCAATGCTCATTTACCATTCCAAAAATCCTAGGGCCCTTAAGAATTCTGCTAAATCTACGCTGCCTGTGCTCTATAAATGGAATTACACAGCCTGGATGACAGCACATCTGTTTACAACATGGTTTACTGACTATTTTAAGCCCACTGTTGAGACCTACTTCTCAGAAAAAAAGATTCTTTTCAAAATATTACTGCTCATTGACAATGCACCTGGTCACCCAAGAGCTCTGATGGAGATGGACAATGAGATTAATGCTGTTTTCACGCCTGTTAACACAATATCCATTCTGCAGCCCATGGATCAAGGAGTAATTTTAAGTTGAAGTCTTATTATTTCAGAAATGCATTTCATTAGGCTATAGCGGCCCATGGATAGTGATTCCTCTGATGGATCGGGGCAAAGGAAATGGAAAACTTTCTGGAAAGGTTTCATCATCCTAGATGCCATTAAGAAAGTTCATGATTCAGGGGACGAGGTCAAAATGTCAATTATGAGGAGTTTGGAAGAAGCTGATTCCGACCCTCATGGATGACTTTGAGAGGTTCAAGACTTCAGTGGAGGAAGTAACTACAGACATGGTGAAAATAGCAAGAGAACTAGAATAACAATTTGATCCTGAAGATAAGACTGAATTGCTACAATCTCATGACAAAACTTTAATGAAGAGCTGCTTGTTATGGATGAGGAAAGAAAGTGGATTCTTGAGATGGAATCTACTACTGGTGAAGATGCTGTGAAGATTGCAGAAATGACAACAAAGGATTTAGAATATTATATAAACTTAGCTGATCAAACAGTAACAGGGTTTGAGAAGATTGATTCTACTGTGGGTAAAATGCTATCAAACAGCATTGCAGGTTACAGAAAAATTGTTCATGAAAGGAGGAGTCACTTGACGCAGCAAACTTCATTGTTGTCTTATTTTAAGAACAGCCACTTCAACCTTCAGCAACCACCATGTAGATCAGTTAACAGCCATCAACGTCAAGAAAAGACCCTCCTCCAGCAAAGAGATTATGACTCGCTGAAGGCTCAGATGATGGTTAGCATCTTTAGCAATAAAGTTTTTTTTTTTTTTTGAGGAAGATTAGCTCTGTGCTAACTGCTGCCAATCCTCCTCTTTTTGCTGAGGAAGCCTGGCCCTGAGCTAACATCCGTGCCCACCTTCCTCTACTTTGTATGTGGAACACCTACCTCAGCATGGCTTGCCAAGCAGTCCCATGTCCGTACCCGGGATCCGAACCAGGGAACGCCAGGCTGCTGAAGTGGAACATGCACACTTAACTGCTGCGCCAACAGGTCAGCCCAATAAAGTATTTTTAAATAAAGATATTTACATTTGTTTTTATTTATACATAATGCTATTGCACACTTTATAAAAAACATAACTTTTGTATGCACTGAGGAACCAAAAAATTTGTGTGATTCACTTTATTGCAATATTTGCTTTATTGTAGTGGTCTGGAACCAAATCTGTAACATCTCTGAGGTATGTCAGTAAATTTATATCCCTCTTCTCTTGGTAACCTGCTTGTTGTCAGTTTATTTCATAGACCCAAGCTACCAAACTTAACAGGTGGAAGGAAAGTCTTCTTACCCCCCAACCCTGAAGGGGTGCATTTACCATTAGCAATTAGCATTAGTATCCTTATTTTTACTTTCGTGCTCATAAATGTTCAGAAGTTTCCTTGTGACAATGAAATAAAGTTTTTCAGGCTCCCCTTGAACTGTCGTTGATCTAATTTTCTACCACTCTGATTCTTGTTTCCTATAAAGAAATTCTCAGATCCAGTTTGATTTTGATCCTCCTCGTCACCTAAATGCACCCAGGAATTGCTGTATCCATATTTTCTCATCTCGTTTCTCCCATCAATGATGTCTTTCTTCAATCCCTTACAGATTAACCTTCCTGTTTTAGAAGGAAATTAGAGTGAACATTTGAGTTTTTGTAAGTCCTGCATCCTTTTCCCTCTCATGTTGGATGAACTTGTATTTTCCTCAAGGAATCATATATTCCCAACTCTCACTTTCTGTGATTTAAATGGAACTGCCCCCTCCTGCAGTAGCCAGAGGAAGGCATGGGGCTCTGCCCTTTCCAACCAACAAGTTTCACTCTTCTACCACAGTTCAGTGATGGTCACATGACTCCAGTCTGTGTACCAACCAGGCTTTTTCCATGTTTCATCTGATTGGACAGACTTAGAGATAGCCCTGGGATTTTAGCTGGGCATCCTAGAGGAAATGTTCTTTTTCTACTGCACTTGGTAGTTCTGTGGATTTATGCCTGGTGCTGCAAGGGATGAAACATGGAAAAAGCCTGGTTGGTACAATGGCAGTGAAGAAGCATGCAGAGAAAACAACTAGGGAGAGAAAAAGAGAAAGAGAGAGAAGATGAGGCAAAGAAAGCTTGGGTCTTAAAGACGTTGAAACACCCCTAGGACACAGTGCTTGAAGCAATTTCCTTGCTTAAATATTTCCTCCCATGTTTTCCATCAAGGGAGCCATAATATCCCACATCTCTTGGCCTAAAAAAATATTTAAGAGAAACAGTTCCTGAGTGCTGCATAGACATGAAATTCATATCATATTAGATAGAATATATATATTTTATCTTTACAAAATCAAGATTGCAATTTTGTTTATAAGATAGAATTTATTTTAGAGAGTATTTAAAAACAGACACATAAGAGTCCACAGAAATGGTTTAGTTGTGAAAAATGAAGATATTAATAGATTTTATTTTCCTTTCCTCTGATGGTTCAGATTTCCAATTATGAATAATTTTAGAATAGATTAATTATGTTAATTTTTTTGGATCCAAAAAATAACATTAATTACATTAATCTATTCCAAAAAGACATATCATATACTAATTTTTACTATTAAAATTAATATTTGGCTCAAATTAATTTGGGGATAATTTTATTTTCTTCAAGCAGCATTGTTTATTTAATGTTCTTCACTATTACAATGAATGTCACAATTCTAGATACAAAAACTGAGACAAAATTCTTAAAGAAAATTATTTTGTTTTATATTATTGAATACACAGATATGCCCTTAAGAAAAAAAAATGTTGTATATAAATAGAACAATTAAAAGACAAAAGCATATTTTTCTAGAAATCTTTCATTTTTTTCCTTAAAATAATTTAGTCATGAAAATGATACAAGAACATAGAAACCTAACTCCTATTTCAATGATAATTCTGCCTTCACTGTTTCTTAAATTAATGGAAGATTTTACATAAAATCTTTGCTACATTTGATTTTCAGTCCTATAGCCTATGTTTGATTTACATAGGTATAATGGACTGTTAACCTCAATATTAGTAATGACCGTGCCAATGTACAATTATTTGACAAATCATCTAATCAAACTATTTTCCCAGGTCCTGTCAAAGAATTGTTGAAGCATTAGGAAAGGACCCCTTTTGTCTATATAATATCAGCAAGGATGAAAAGACGGATTATACAATTATAATATGATTCATAAAACTTTCATTATTCTAATATATATGAGTATTGACGTAGGTGTATAGATCCTGTTCACGATAGGAAATCATGTAACTTACAGGTGCCACTGTAAATGTTTCAGATTCTAACAATAAGACTTTTCCCTATGTACATTAATTCCTTTTTCTGTACCTGAGGCAATATTTTCATTGCTTCCTAAATAATGAATATGAGAAAATACTATGATATAACCAGCAACAAGCCTAGACAGGACTAAGCCTGACTAATGAAGTGTTCTGTAAAGGATCTATTTTCTTTAGTGGCCCCATTCTGTACACTGAAATCTTATTTCCCTTGTGAGTTAGGGCCCATGAAGTTGAATCATTGCTCTATAACAACATCATTCATTGAATATTTTTTAGGATTTACAGAGACAGTTAAAACATTAACATATGATGATTCAACCTACATTAAATCACAAAAACACATATAATTTACTCCACTAATAAAGCATAAATACATATAAAAACAGGCGAAAATACTTACAAGGTAGCTTATCTTTAAACCTCATTAATTATGTGAGTGTTTCTCATCGGGGTATTTTTAGAATACAGTAGATGCTTTCCTGATGTGTCAGGATATAAGAGAAGTAGCAAAATAAATACATCTTTTAGCAATGTCAATTTAGAATGTCATTCTGTTCAATTAGGGACCACCTTTTGGGAATAGAAATTTCTGTAGGAAAATCTTAAAGACTATAATCAGTAACTGTTTTAAACTATAATTAATTTCACATGGATTTTTCAACTCTTTTTTTGAAGTACATAATACATTTATATAATACAAATTTCAAGAGATTTAAGAAGTTTTGGTCCTCCCTCTGCCCTTCGTCCCAGAAGGTATTTTTAATAATGTTCCCATAGCGAACAATCTTGAAAGTTAGAGAGAAGAGTGTCCTCTTGAGAGCAAAGAGCAGGCGCGCTTAGGTCATGATGAAAGATTTGGGTCTCTAAGGCGCAGGTCTCCTGAAGTGCAGAAGTCCTGTCCTGTAACACAAACCATTGCATATGCAAGTATCTACCTAAGTTCTTGTGTCACCTTCATGGGACTTAGAGGCAAAAAGAAGTGACAGAAATACGCAGATGTACATGTTCTTTACTTGGACTTGAGATATAAAGTCTCTTTTCCTTGACCTAAGAGTTAAGGTCTTCTGCCAGCATTGATGAAATTGGAACAGGCTAACTTGTTAGCTCGTAAGCAGAGTAAAATCCCAGAGCTTGCATCGTTCTTGACAATTCTGCAATAAGGATAGATTGCTAACAGACCTGGTTCTCTGGATAAGAAAAGACAAGGGCCCTACCGGCAGGTTCAGGTATAAGAGAAGACCCCTCCATGATCTGGTCGTGAATGCCCTTGTTTAAGTTATGGGTGACGAGGTTGAGGAGTAAGTCTCTCACTGTTCTGCTTTCCAATGAAAGTTCAGAGGCTGAGTGGAGAGAGGTAGGATTGGAACAGCTGCCCAAAGACCGTCTTGGTAGTTGTTTCCTCTTCTCTGGTTTGAGAGAAAGGATGTCTTCACGATCGGGACTCACCATGTTCCCCAGTCCCAGCTAAACTGCAATGCAGTTGTGGAGGCTGCGTCTCCAAAAGTGAAATACATGGTGCAGTGATGAGGACCTTGATATGCAATAGAGAGACTTGGGTGGACTAAAATATTAGGCATTCATTTGGTTGAGCCATGAGCAAGTAGCCCCTCAAAACCACCAAAACAAAATGAATGCAGAGGCTTGCTTGTGAGGGCAGGGCTGCTCTCTCCCTAAGCATCTCCTGACTCCTCCCTCTCCCTCTACTCTGATCTAGCTGCTTTAAAGGGAAAGATAATTAGGTTTGGGTTGAGGTCTGCCTGTCCCCAAGGAGGACTGCAGGCTGTGCACATCCATCTATGCATGTTTGGAAGCTTTGAGAGAGGAAGGGACTCAAAGTTTTATGCCTCTGTTGGAAACAGTCTCTATCTTACCTGGTCCTGTGGGGGGATAAGAAGTGCTAACTTAGGTAGGTTCACAGTGAGGAAGAGAAGATAATCAGACCTTGTGGGTGGGGCCATTTTGACCAATTTAATTTACTGTTACGGTTGCTACACTGAAAAATCCAACGTTAAAAATAACGATGTTAATGTTAACTTATATAAACATTTAATCCATTATGTAAAAACATTTGCTATATCAATGACCTCCATTAGATTTACTCATTCAGAGCATGTTTTCTGAATTCCTATAATAACACATTACTAGGATTAAAAGGACATCGTGTCTATCTTAATACCTGGCACCTGGTAGGCACTTAACAAGTGATTTCTTTCTTTCTTTTTTTGCTAAAAAAGATTCTCCCTGAGCTAACATCTGTTGCCAATCCCCCTCTTTTTGGCTTGAGGAAGATTAGCCCTGATCTGACATCTCTACCAATCTTCCTTCATTTTATACGTGGGACGCTGCCACAGTATGGCTGATAAATGGTGTAGATCCGTGCCCGGAATCCGAACCTGCGAACCTGGGCTGCTGAAGCAGAGTATGCCAGATTTAACCACTACACCATGAGATCAGCCCCAACAAGTGATTTCTTGAAATGATTTGAAGTGAAGTAAGGTGATGCAGATTTCACTAAAAGCTTCTTTCTTGTATCATAGAGCTCACAATGTATGGGTAGGAGGGAACTGCCAGAAATTAAACATACCTCCATCATTCTGAATATATGTTGACGTTCAGTGGAAGGGGAACTCAAAAATGAACAAATATTTCATTACAAAGGCAAATAATTACCAGGGAGATGACAGAGACATGGTTGTAGGAGGGCCTTTGTGGCTCTTTGAGGTTAGTGAAGGTGGACAGAGGGAAAGAAATGCAAGCAATACCAGCTCCAACCTCAGCAACTAATATTCAGTTTTCTACCTGTAGTCACAGGACTGAAATGCATCCTGTGGTCTGAAAGCCACTTGGTTTGGGCTGTATAAAATAATTTGAAGAGTAAAGAGAGCAGGGTTTAGCGTACCTCAGAGAATTTCCACGTTACTCACAAGAAGTTTGTGTGAAACAACCTGGAGGAAGTACTCTCTTTGTGAGGAAACTTACATGAACATCCACTTTTCCCTAAAATATTAGATTCTTAGGAACTAGAATTTTCACAAAACATATATAAAGTGGAGTGGAAAATTGCAGTAATTAGTGAGATATAAGACAAAATTTTTAAAAGGCAAATAAATCTCTACTGGATGATACAGAAATCAGGACATTTCGTCTCCTCTTATACATCAAGTGGTGTTAGTCACAGACATTTTGAATCAGTCGAAATAATAGCGGCCCAAACTTGTTCTACATGTTATCTGAGTAATTTAATTACAGAAAATAAATTTTGCCTAAATTCTTTGAGCATCTAGGGAAAAAAACTGAAAAATTTGCTTTACTTGCCTACGGAGGTGTCACATATAATTATGATATAATTCAGGTAAAAGTAGAATTTCTTCTAGAATTATTCGCAAAGTTTTTCAGAGTCTTTTCTTTGGTCATGAAGTGTCAACTCTTGAGATTATGAAACTTTTCTAGTCCAGCCAGGTCACCTCTGAAAAGCCGGGCTCCTCCGGAGACTCAGTGCTGGCGTTGGCTGGAATCTGGAGAAAATTAGGTCTGCAAATGTTAAGCAATGAAATCACTCATCCCAAATTGTTACACGCAACCTTGGGAAAGGGTTTAGGTCAGTTCTGAATTTTAGCAGCGTGGGTAGCTCATCCCTAATGTGTTAGAACATTAGTATGCTCCTGAAGTTAAATGTTGGGTTTATTAATTGGGAAGAGCTTAGGCAATGCTGTGGAGCGCAATGTGAACTTTCCAGGTTTCTGCCCACCTCAAAGCCCACTGGGAGGTTCTTTGAGTATAAATGAATTTTCCAGTTATGCTACATTGACCAAAGAGTGTAAAAATTGAAGACTGACTTAATTAAGTCAATTGTAGCATAAGATACTTCACATTAAATTAATAAGCGGTAAAAATAAGTTTAACTTCTAGTGTTTTCTGTTTGGGTCAAATATTCTCAGATTGCATGAATTTTTCCTAAATATTACATATTAGCAGACCTATGGAATGTAAAATAATTTTTTTCATTATAGCATTTAATATTTGATTGACAGGTATAACAACATTTGAGGATTTAAATAAATATTTTTATCTTCTCAAAATATTAGAATATATACATTAAGGGCTTAATCTTTATTTCTCAATCGCATATTTAATAGATGGCCCCTTGGCCCCCATTACAAATCAAGATTGTTCAATGCAAAGAATTAGTGCTTAGAAATCATTAAGTAAATTCTGATGCATTGTTAAATATTTTACATAAGCAATAAGCTCTCATTATCTTCATCATACCATCAATCAAACCATCCCACTTCTCCATCAGACTACACGAGTCTTCCCTAGAAATAGTAGTACAATTATCTTAAGAATATGTTGAATTCCCTACCTTTCTCAATAGATTCTAAGTTCCCGGAAGACAAGGATCACCAACTCAACTTGTACAATCTTGGGACCCCAGTACATAGCACAGACTCTGGAACCAAGGAAGTGTTCAATAACTATTTGATGAATTAAGCTAAGCAGAGAAATGGAAGCAGCCCAACCGGAGGACTCAGGGACAATTTACATTTTTAGTGCATACCTCGTCTAAGCCCAGACTATTTATGCTGATAGTTATCAATTCCTGCTTCTGAACGTTGGGCTACTGTGCTTTCTGATATTAAGTCAAAGGTTAAGTATTTCCTTAAACTATATCCGTGGGAACCTCATTCTTGAATTCTGCAACCTTTGAATTTGGTCTGGTTAGTGTTTGGACATTGTTTTAAATATTAATCTAGCATCTGCTAATATTGCACAATTTTTACGCTGTATAGAAAAAGAACATCTTACTTGAACTGTCTCTAAAGTATGAACATAGCATTGATTGATGGGACATCATGATGTTTCTAAATAATTTCTCTTTGAAGAACATTAATAAAAAGTCCTTAATCACGGTCAAACACTAATTGGAATAGGAGAACTCCTGATTTTCTTTGGATAACTCATTTATATTGTCATTTTATAAGTCTTGCTTTTCTTATTTGTAATTTACTTAAGTTTTAATTTCACTTCATTGAGTTATATTTATGTCCTAGTCTTCTTTTCATAATCAATATCAAAAAAATGCCATTTACCAATATGTTCTGCCTTCTCCATATTTGTTGAATTGTTTTCCTATATGTATGATTGGTATTACTGTTATGCTTCCCAATTGATGGATCAAATAAATTTTTTTGGTCATAAAGCCTTCACTTTGTGTGTGTGTGGTGTATTAAATATATCAATCTAGGACATCATTTCTGGAAAGTCTTGTGTTCTCTGATGTAATTGAATACAATCCTTGATGAGTTCTTTTTTTTTGATAGTAAATATTTTATGCCCTTTTACCATCAGGAGTCTGTCATAATTGGTAAAATAATGCACACCATCTTCTTCTGGAAGCACACATTTTATCAAACCTAATTAGTGCACTCTCCCTGGTACTTTAGAGAGAAAGGAGGGCTCAAATGAGTAAGGAACCCCATTGCTCATTCTTATCCCTTTCAGAGTGTGTTTGTTAGGCATTTCCAGGCATTCCTGAAGTTTGTGTCTCTCGCTGCCATCCCAAACGAAAGAGGAGAACATATCATTCATGCCTCATGAGGAGGGAAGACACTCAATCAACCAACAAATAGTTCTTGAGTACCTATTCTGGGCCTGGCAAAATTCTAGACTCTCGGGGTTATCAGTGAACAACAATCCAGCCTCAATATAGCTTTTTCTATTTGCTGTACAGTTCAGTAGAGCTTTCTGGGGTAATGGAAATGTTCTATATCTACACTTCCAATACAGCAGCTAGCCTCTAGCCACATGTGGCTATTGGACACTTACAATGTGTTTAGTGTAAGGACTATATTTCTAATTTTATTTAATTTTAAGAAATTTCAATTTAAATCACCACACATGTCTAGTAGCTTTTGTCGTCCACAGCATGATCCCATAGCCTTCGTATGTGTGTTCCCAGGGGTGGTGTGGGGCAAGGGGAGTTGCGTGGACATGACATAAAAAGGTAAAATGAATGAGGAACAGAACAAGGTCAGACTAGACCTCTTCCTTCAGATTTCTGAGTATTTTTAAAGACTTAAATTCTGGTTAAACTGATTCTGAGAGCCACAAGATACATGAGTCCTTGAAATACATAATTAAGCTGCAAAATGGTCTTTTTACTGATAGGCAATCACACTGATGTCACGATTAACGCCTGAACACCAGTTAATGTCCACATAGGGAAGAATAATTACAATAAGTCATTAATTAGGGTCTATTTACTGCTCCATTGTCAAAACTAATTGCCTGGAGTAAGATGTTCTCCCTTGACTAATGGGATTATAAACGTAAGGCCAAATCTATGAAGGCTACTCTCTGTTCCCAGGCAAAGTGCTTAAGGTTCTGGCAACAGTTCACGCCATGTAACAGCCGTCCCTTGTGCTCTGGCTGCTAAGGCCAGACCTTAGAGTGATGTCAGGGACCGTTAATTGAGTCTGGGGTATTGAATACATGATCCAACCAAATATCACTTTTTCCATAAAGATGAAAATCTTTTCAAAAACAGAATCTTCTATTATCTAAGTACTGCTTTTATTTTATAAACTTCACCCAATATACAATATGGAGTTATTGTGGAAAACATAATTCCCTCTTTGGTGCAAATTGCTGTGTGCTCGCTACACTATTCAACAATTATATCCACCTTAATTCAACCCTAGGTTTTCGCTTGCTTGGTTTGCTTTCCGCAGAATTCAGGATTCATCCATTTCCTGGGGCCTTGGGTGTTGGGGAGGCGTCCACAGAGCAGCACAGTTCAGCAGCAAAATTGGATGTTTTCCCCATTTTCTCTAGTTATAATTCATATACCCTTCCTCTGAGCATCCAAAGCTTGTTCATGCCTCTATTTTGTTCTGTAAACCAACTCCCTCTTGTATCATAGCATTTGCGATGCCTATTTGTTCCATGTAACAACTTGAGGATTGAGCCAGGTATCAAAAACAGCAAATTTCTCCCAATCCAAGAATTCAGAACAAACTCATTAAATAAATGAGTGACTGAATGAATAAACAACCCCATGAGGAAATAAAAGCACGTTTGAATGTACCACATTTTGAATTTCTATAACAAAAATTGAAGCTGAACTAATAACTTCATATAATTTTGTTGTTATCAACGTATTACTAGAGCCCTTAGTAGAGAAATAAACAGTCCTAATTCAGTGACTAAAAATGACATTCCCCTGATAGCAACAAGTGCTATTTTTCAATATTTTATTCCTAAGTATTTACTGTTTATCAGTGGTTTGTAATAGCGGAGGTGAAAATATTCATCAGACCCCTTGGCATGGGGAGGTCATAATCCATAATTAAGAATAATTTATTAAACCATTATCCATCACTCCAGTGTCTCATGGCAATAAAAATGAAAAGCATTATACAAATAAAATGGAAAGCGATATGTATATTTGCTTATAGTGCATACATAGCTTTCCATTTATTTCCACACATTTCCAACAAATTTTATTCTGACAGTTCTTGCTGAGAAAGATGGAAAACAAAATGAGTGCAAAGAGAATTTTCTACGCTCCTTGCATTACTTTTTTTTATTATTATTATCATTTCAAGACCTCTAAAAGTCACCAAGCCAGAATTAGACATGTAACAAATTGTCTGGGAGTCACCTGGGGAGAGTAAGACCTCTGAGTGAAAGCTGAGGTGAATCTCAAACGTACAGCAACCGGAAGCTGTCAGCTCACTACACAACACAGCAGTGTGTCTGTGGCCAGGAGGTCTGGGTGACACCTGCCCACAGCTGCAACAAGCTGCAACCACTGTAACAAGACGAAGAGTGGAACTGCCGCGCGGAAGTATTTCCACTTTCAACATTTCAGTAAGTATCATTATAAAATCCCATGTTAGGACTGTTCTAGATTAAAGGGATTTAAAAGACATCACAAAAGGTAATGTGTCTTTGTTGTTTGCATGCTGGTCTTAACAAAACAGTTTAAAATAAAATAGCTATAGGGGCCCGCCTAGTGGCGCAGCAGTTAAGTGCACACATTCCGCTTGGACAGCCTGGGGTTCGCCTGTTCGGATCCCGGGTGTGGACATGGCACCCCTTAGCACACCATGCTGTGGTAGGCGTCCCACATATAAACTGGAGGAAGATGGGCACGGATGTTAGCTCAGGGCCAGTCTTCCTCAGCAAGCAGAGGAGGATTGGCGGCAGTTAGCTCAGGGCTAATCTTCCTCAAAAAAATAAAATAAAATAGCTATAAAAGACATTTCGGGAACAATTGGTAACAACTGAATACGGACTGGATAGTAGACGATTTCAAGGAAGTATTTTTAACTTTTAGATGAGCTACAGTATTATAGTTACATAGGAAATGTTTATATTTATTGTAGACAAATAATGTAATATTGAAGGGTAAAGTGCAGTGATATCTTCACTTTACTTTTAAATCCATCAGCCAAAATAAAGTAGCAAATTAAGTCCAAATATTAACAGTTGTTAGATACGTTATGAGTATATTTGTAAATTAAATATTTTCTCTATTGTAATGTATGTTTGGATATTTTTATAGTAAAGATTTTAAAGAAAAATAGAAATCAATGTCTTTCTTTTAAAACATATTTCAACCAAAAGAAAAGTTATAATATATAATGAAACAAAATTTTACTACTTTTTATCCCTAATAAATTTAAAATAAAAATATTATTAAAGATATAATTTCATCTGTGGATGAAAACTATTTTATTTTATTTTTTGACAGAAATTCCCTTTATCGTAACCACTTTCAGAACCACACAGTCCACAACGAGTTGCACCTGTAATATGTGTGGCTCAGACACTGAGGAATCGCTCCTCAACTCTTTTTTATATAAAAATGTATTTATTGTGAAAATTATTTTAAAAGCTAATTTTTTGTTTTAATTAGAGAATCTTTAAGAAATGAACATTTACTGGTTTGCGAGTGGTGAACAGACAGGCAGATCCTGCATCTCCCAACTGATGACTCTCATTTTCTGTGCCTAGACCTCTACTCTCAGCATTGTCCTACTGAGCATGTAAAAGCAGTCAGAACATGCGATTCCGGTGGACTACCTTTAAAGTTTACAATAATGCACAAAATAGTGAGAGAATTGCGGTAGTGCATCTACATATATTTCTTTAAGAATGCACTAACCGAGAAGGACTCCATTTTTGCCACGTTAATGTGTGGTTACAAACTAGGGCTTTACACAAAGAGGTTTAAGTGTGTCCCATATTTAGCATCATTATTTTGTCCATCCAAATCAATACTTTCAGTCAGAAGTCTGAATTCATGTGCACAATAGAGATCATGGAAAAGTGATAATCTACGTAAGAAAATGCACAACATTTTCTGAGTCTACAGGGAAATTAATGCAATCAATAACCAAAACTCTTTTTATTTCACCTGTGCTTTTTGCAGAAGTACGTGCATGACAAGGAAGGGCATTTTGTTCATGCACTTCACTCAGTATGATGGAACTAAATTATCTATCCAGCATCTGATACCGAACTTGAATTTTCCGTTCCCTATAACATGATGGATTTTCAATAGTAGCTATGTCTCAATAGCAGATTTGCAGAAGTCCTAAATACCATTTGAACTGATGGAGAAGTATCAATATCTTGATAATACAAAATATCTATTTCTTATGTCATCTTAGTAATTATTCTTTGCTATGCTAAACTCTACTCTGCTTTTCTGAATGGGATCCAAATCTCTTCTGCAGTGCAACCTAGTAATCGAATACTCTCTAGAGTTTCAATTCTTAGCAAACATTATTTTTTTTCCTCCACCAGCAGAAACAAGTGTTAGTGCAATATAATTATTCAGTTATTCATTCATTTATTTATTCTCTCAGTCATTCATACTTTGCTCAAAATTTCAATATTACACGAGATTCTAATAATGTAAAAATAAATAGTCAAGGCACCCTCTCTCAAAAAATTATACGGGGGTGGGAGGCGGCCCAATGGTGTAGTGGTTAAGTTCATGTGCTCAGCTTCTGCAGCCAGGTTCAGATCCTGGGCACAGACCTACATACCACTCATCAAACCATGCTGCAGTGGCACCCCACATGCAAAGAATAGAGGAAGATTGGCAATAGATGTTAGCTCAGAGCCAATCTTCCTCACCAAAAAAAGAAATAAATAAAGAAGAAGAAAAGAAAATACAAGGGGAGCGGGAGACAAACTTGATTTTAATATGAAATGATAAGCACTGTTACGAAGGCAACCTGAGTCTTTCACCTGCTGCATTTTCCCAGGTATAGGACCATCTCTGCATGCAGAGAAATTCAGCACTTTTAGATTCAAGTTTGTTAGTCTATGGCATTTGTTATTGTTGTTTCCAAGTCATTGCAAATCAAAACCATGTTTAGGGATGGAGGGTTTATGTTACAAAACAACAATCAAACTGTCCATCTCCATACCTGCTCCCTCTAATTCTGATTCCACTGATTTTATAACAGATTCCCTATTGCTCATTTTCTTTTCCTTCTGAGGGCGTAGCAATAGTGGCAGTTTTTCATGTACCTTAATTTGTTATATAATGCTTGTGCATGGAGGCTATGTTCCAACCCATCCCTCCACTTTCAATGTCCTTGTCCTCCCTCCACTCTCTTCTAATCAAAGCTGTCTTCCCTTTTCAGAGAAGGGTTGTCTTGCCTTTGTCCATATTGGAGGCAGGCAAAAACTTTATGCAATACCTTAATGTCTACTGCAACTTTGAACAATGAAATGATAAAAGATAAGACTGAAGTTCCCTTATAATAAGATAGGAGTGGGGTGACACTTGTTTGGGTCACCAACCATTCCCCAACATGTAGGTAGAACTATAGTAACAGACAGGTGCACACAAATAACATCTTCTGTGAAATTCCTGAAGTCAGCCCCTAGGAGCTAAGGATGAGTATACCAGGTTGTACAACAAAGGAGAACACTTCCAGAAGAGAAAACAACTTTTTTTTCTTTTGTAAAGTAAGACAGAATGTGGTGTATATTGGGAATGGCACATAATTTATTATTGTTGAATTATCAGGTCTATTGAAGAGAGTTTCAGGAAATTAACTCAGACAGGTGGCAAGTACCCACTAATGAAGGACTTGGTACTATGCTAAAAGCTGGGATTTTAAGTTATCTATGAGAAGATATAATAAATAATTTTAAGCAGAAAACTTACACGATGTAAATTTAAATTCAGAAAGATAATCCTTACTCAGTTTTAAGGGAAGAATAGTCAAGAGTTAGTTCAGAATCTAGGACGATAGAATTACCTAGCATTGAGATAAATAAAACCTAAGATACTAGCATATATCTTATTTATCTTCTTACAATGTCCCTGTTAGATAGAAACACACGGATATATGATTGTGTGTGTCCCAATAGGTAAGACTATCCACAGCAAAAACAATGTGATGGTTGTCAATGATTTTTTTCATTTGTTTATTTGGTGGCAATTTCCCAGTAAGTCCAACACTGACTTTAGACTTTATCTATAGCACACCATCAGGCAAGTCTCTCCATCCTATTCCTGACAGACATCTAACCAGCAATCTGCTAACAGAGACTTGATTGATGAAATATTTCCTACCTATTCTAAAACAACTCAACACATCCTTGAAGTTTTGTTTAATGAATATAATAAAGTATAATTTCTAGCTAAAAATAATTTCTAAAACATACTTTATCTTTATTTTTGATTTTGAAACTACTTTACTTACCTATTCAGTTGGTTTTTACAGCCTGTCTAATTCTACAACACACAGAAAAACTCAACATCAGGAAAAGCATAAAGTGAACTCTGAAGTCAGAGTCAAAATTGACATGGGGATAAGGAAGTGTTGTGAGATGGGAGGAGTCATAGTATACAAATGTGCAAGACCTAAAGGTCAACCCAGTGGCTAGAACGGACCACACTCTGGATCTTAGCTTCTTGTTGATGGAAGAGAAGAGAAAATACTACCAGTTAAAAAAATGCTCATTGTCAGTGAGCTTCTCAGAGAAGCGAAGCTTTTTCTAGTATATGGTTTTAAAAATAATTTCTCATTGGCAACTAGAAATAGAAATTACTCAAGCCATTTTTTGGCTTTTGATAAGTAACTGTGGCTTTATTTTTCAGCTTATAACCTTCAAAAATGGTAGTCATTGACAATTAATTCTTCTGAGAGAGGGTAAATTTATATGTTAAAGAGCAAATGTTTAGTCTATAGCAGTTGTATAACTGTTCAATTTGCAAGGCAAGGTAGAGATCATAATATGAGTTCTATTTGGCCACAAGTCTACATTTATGATGACAAATTCTATTTTAGTAGCATATTATCTATGAAGACAGATTAACCCACACAAATCTTTAAAATATTTCACTGTAAAAAAATTCTATTTTGCCATCTTAATTTTAATAGATTATTTGTACAATAAAACTAAATACTCAATAGCTTTTTTAAGGCTGATGTTATTATCATAAAGAAGGGGCATCATCTGAGAAAAAAAGCATCATAAAAAAAGAAGACTGGATCAAATGGGTGCAAACGAGGGTAAAGGTTTTATACGTTTTCTCCAAGCAGATTAGCTCATTTTAATCTTGCATTATAATAACAGTACTGCTAAAAAAATACACAAACATTCTTCAAGAATCACAAAACTAACACAAAGTAATAGCATGGGAAGCAATAAATGTTAGAGATTCTAGACAAAGAAAAATCAAGTTGAAGTCCCTTGCAATTAGACAATATATATACATACATGTATATGTATTTATGTATGTATCACTGTGATAGATAAATTTAAGTGAAATTTGAAGAGGATTCTAGAAAGATGGCAGTTTGAACGCATATCAGCATCCCTTCACTGCCAATTCCAAACCATCTACCCCTGCTGCGCCAACTTAATGCCAAGCCAGGAAGGTCAAGGGTGCAGGAATGCATGAGGGAAGCTTCAAGGTTCTGTTTGAGTCCTGAAGGTGAGAAATGTTACTGAACTTCCCTTCTGACCAGGAGGAGATGCTGAGTAACGTTGTCCGTGGATCCCAGGGAGAGTTTAGATCACAGATCTGTGGCAACCTCAAGGAAAATTAACCTGGGCTGGAATAAATGTGTCTCTTTTCTCTGGTCCCTACATTATTACTGAAGTGGCCTTAAAAGAAGAACTAAAGCCTGTCTAACACTAATAGGAGAAAAGTGGGATCAGGGAGCAGGATGAGAGCCTTTGTCACTTCTCTAAAATAGTGACAACAGACTTGCTAACATCTGCTAGCCCACCGCAGAGGAAATGCTACCACTTGTTATCATTTTAGTAGTCCAGAGCTTGGGTCAGCCCCCAGCCTATGAAATTTGCGAGAAAATAATATGCAAAGGACATTGTCAATAGGTTCTTGCAAAAGAGCAGAAAAGAACAGGAAATTTGTTCCAAAAGTAATAAAAGCACTTAAGGGGACTAGATAGCACTCAAGCTAAACTTCATGGAAATCAGTCCCCAGGAACGTTTAGTAAATGAAAAAAGAAATTAATTGATGAATTGGAGGAGATTGAAATACAAATTAAAGGTCGGGAACATTAAGTTCAAGAAATATGTTAAAGAATAGAACAAGAAGTAAATGATAAAAACAATGACAAACACACACATAGCATTGGGGATTGGATTTCTGGTTACCATAGGGGAAGATGGGAGGGGGAGGGCAAAAGGGGTGATTAGGCTCACACGTGAGGGGATGGACTGTAATTAGTTTTCAGGTGGTGAAAGTGCTGTAATCTACATAGAATTCGAAATATACTATGATGTACATCCAAAAGAAAAAGAATAGAACAACAATAAGCAAATAGAAATCATAAATTGTGACTCAGAAAATAGATACAGGAGACAAAATATGTAAATAAAGAGACTCTAAAGGATAAAAAAAAAAATATGGGAGAAAGAGATGCGGAGATCTGTTTCTGGAGATTGAAAGAACTCAGACAGTTCTAGTTGGGACTGACTTTTTTTAACAAAAGAAAGAGGTGTCCTGATAAAATTCCCAAACTATAAGTATAAAAAGAATGTATTACAAACCTACAAACAGAAAGAATCTGCTATGTACAAAGAAAAAAAATTCCACCCACACATCTCAACTGAGAAAAGAATAAAGAAATAACTCTAATAAAACAGCAAAATGAATACACAGAGGCCTCAATAGAAACAAAGAGAAAGAAGAGAAAAAAAGACCAAAAGAAATAGATCCCTTTTTATAACTTCAAAGTTACATCTAAATGGAACACAGTTACTGCAAGATCCTTGCAATAGAAGAGCCGTGTGGCAGTCAAATTGCTAATGCTACTTTAGAACAAAGATATAAAATCTAGGACAGCAAAATTTAGGGAAAAGAGAAAGCAAGCAACCCAACATTCTCCTTCAGTGGGGAAGAGGTAAAACAGTGAAAAGATTGGAGCATGAAAATATCACAGATAGGCTTATCTCATAGGGTGGTGAGAAGAGAAGCAGATGGAGAGGATTTAAGAAGGAAGGCATATTGTGGGACAAATGATAGGAATCTTATTTTCGTATAAGAATAAAGAACCATATGTTTGATTATGAACGTTGGAAAACAGACATTAACAATGGGAAAAAATAGAGGAAAATTCCCAAATTAACACAGAGGAACAAAAGGAACGGTTACAAAATTATTAGATGATATAAAACAAGGAAAAGAAAAAGGAAAGCCCGGCCTGGTGGCACAGTGGTTAAGTTCGTGCACTCTGCCTTGGTGGCCTGGGGTTTGCCAGTTTGGATCCTGGGCATGGAGCTACACACCGCTGATCAAGTCATGCCGTGGTAGCATCCCATATAGAAGAACCAGCAGGACTTACAACTATGATATACAACTATGTACTGGGGCTTTGGGGAGGAAAAAGAAAGAAAAAGGAAACAACGAAATAAAATGAAACAAATATTAATAGAAGTGGAAGGAATAACATCAAGTATATAGGTTATTAAGTTGAATTCTCCATTAAAGTTGAAAATTGTCAGTGAGATTTAGAGCTTGAAAATAAATGAACAAACAGAAATTAAGCAAAATAAACACAAAGCAAGTATTGTAATATTAACACCAGACAAGATAGACTTTAACATCAAATAACAAAAGAATACAAAGATAGACATTAATAAAAGTAATATAAACATGTGTAAAATATTTGCACACCTAACAGTAATCAAACACTATACCAAAATATAACTTACTCAATGACAGAAAAAAAGCATAAATTTTGTGACATCAGTTTCTATAAAATATTAAGTAATTTAACAAATATTCTTTAAATGAAACAAATAAATGATTTCACAGAGAAGTTTCAACAAATTTTTAAGGAATAGGTAATTGTATCATTATTTAAACTCTTCTGAGCATAGAGAATGATGAAATGTCCCCTAAATCATTTTATAAAGCTTACTTAGTTTTAATAGCAAAACCTAATAAAACATTTAGAAATTAATAATATATACCAAACTCACTTATGAATGTAGATGCTAATATTCTAAATGAAAGAATAGCAAATAGAAGCCATCCATATATTTAAACATGCTGTACTATAACTAACAAATATTTATTACTGAAATGAAAAAATTGTTCAGTATTAGAGAAATACATCAATGCAATCCATACCAGTAACAAATAAAAAGTGCATGTCATAGATTCTTATTGAGAGATGAAGAGTCAAGTGAAATATGCATATTTCAGTTTATCATGTATATATAATATTATAGGTAATATTTAATAAAAATTATAAATACAATAAGAATAAAAGACAGCTATCTATATATAATCAAGAAAGAAAAATTTCCAAAAACACTAGCAATAAGGACTTCCTCTTCCAGCCATGATGGTGTCGATGAAAATAATCCATATCCAATCTATAAATGAAAATTTGGGTGAGTTTATTCTGAGCTTAAATCTGAGGATTATAACCCTGGAGAGTCTTTCCACAAAGGAACATAGCACTCCAAAGAGGTGGGGGGTATACAGGGTCCTTATATACCCTCAAAGAGGATGTTTCACATATGATTGGAATGTCCCTTTTACAATAGTCGCGAGACTACTCTGTCGGCACAGCGATTGATGGAAATAGCAGGTAGGTCTTCTGTCTCGGTGAACACAGCAGGGTGGCAGTCTGTTGTCTCCAGCTGGGTGGTCACAGGTGAGCTGGGAGGTGAGTGCAGCAATCAGTTCCTAGCCTAAGGAAAAATGCTAATGTCAGGGGTGGGGGGGGGGGGGAGTTGCATCTTTATCTCAAGGGCTTTTGTTCTGGCCATAGGAAATGTCTAAGCAGATATGCAATGCGTGCTCAATAGCCAGTCAGGCCCTTTTGGAGGAAAAAAGAAGTCAGGCCGAATTAGGTTTATACCAAATGGCTTCCTCATATACTCCAATATATCCTATTGCTTGCCATTTTTATTTGTCAATGGGAAAACAAGGACTAAATTTATATTCTTAAAAGTTAGAAAACTGTAAAATAATACATAAAAAAATGGCTTTCAGATATTGGACAAGAGGGAGTAGAAGACAGTATTTCCTAAGAGAAGTAAAATAAATGAGGTGAGCCCTCCAATGACCCTGGTTACAGCCTAGAGAAAGCACCAGACTGTGGGTCAGGGAGGATTAGCCCAAACAGAGTTCAGGAGTTTTAGAGAGCTGAGGAGAGAGATCTCTTGGCCAGGGAAGCTAGAATTGGTGGATTGAAATATCGGAGAGGAGGGAGCTACATGGAGAATTCTGGAAATCTGCAAGACAATCCCCTTGATTCTTTTGTCTGAGAATTGGTTTGCACATGCATGAGAGGTAACTAGCCAAAGGTGGGGAAAAACCTCCGGAAAGGCATAGCCAGAAAAATCCTCACATAGGGTTTTTGCTCCACCCAGGCAGAATAGAAAGACTTCAAAAAACAGCACATCAAGGAATATTCTAATAAGGATGTGGTGATGGAGCCAAATTAGCCGTACACTAAACAGTGCCATGAACCTTTCCTAGCACAGCTGAAAAGCACAGCTTGATATATAGATTATCAAAAAACACATATAAGTAATTTATGTGTGTCCCAGAGCAAAACCCAACAATATTTAAAGAAATATGACAAAATCAAGCACCAACTGTATAAAGTTTTAAATGTCTGGCATCCAGTAATAAATAATGAGGCATGTAAAGCAGTTATACACAACCCATAACTTGAGAAAAGTCAATCAATAGAAGTAAAACTAGAACTACGAGGGAGCATTATCAGATAAGGATATTAAAACCGCCTACATAAACTCCATTATATATTCAAGAAAGTTGATAACGATGAGGAAAGAAATGGAAGATAGACATTTTTTAATGAACCAAACAAATATATGGAAATAAAAATAAAATCTCTAATTTGAAAAATGAAGTCCAAGAAGGAAGGGAGATAGGCAGAAAAATAGTTTAAAAATAATGTATACAATTTTTGCAAACTTGATGAAAGCCATAAATTTACAGATCCATGAATCCCAACAAACTCCGAGGAGAAGAAACATGAAGGAAACCACATCACAACACATCATGCTTGAATTGCTGCGAAGTATGATAAAGAAACACAATTTTAAAGATGGGGGAAAAAGGTGCATTTTATTCAGGGGAACAAAGATAAAAAATGGTGGCACATTTTTGTCAGAACCATAGAAACCAGAGGATGACTGAGTGGCATTTAAAGGTGTTAAAAAAAAATGTTTTAAAAAATTGTTTAAAAGTGGTGAACCTCGGACTCTGTCCTCAGCAAAAATATCCTTCAACGAATGAGGCAAGATAAAGATTTATTCAGACAAGCAAAACAAAATAATATACTTTTTAAGAAAACTCAGAATTTTTAAATGTTTTTCAACTTAATAAGATATAAAAAGACATGGCCTCGATAAATTTGCAACAGAAGGATACAAGAAAAGACCAGAATAAGAAAAAGAGAGAGAATCTAATAGAGTGATATTAGTAACAATAGAATGGAAAGAACCCCAAAATTTCACAGAATATTTAAAGTTCACAGGTGAGATAATGAAGTAGTAAAAGGCTGTTGTAGACACCTGCTATAGTACAATGAGTAAGAAAATTTTTGAACTTTTCCACATTTTAGATTGAAATATGTAATGTGAATATGTCAAAAATAAATTATATTTATTCAGTTTTAACCAGTCTTTTTCAAACACATTATTGTTCTACTTCTAATTCCCTGTTCTTCAACCAAAATGACTACTTACTGTTCCTTTCCTCCCACTAACAATATTCCTGCCTAGGTGCCTTGGTTCAAGATGCATTGTCCATTTCACGCCCTCACACCCCTCCCACTTGTGACCAAACACTGCTATCACACTTTGTTACGGGTACAATCGAACATGTGGAAAACACTCAAGAGACTGAAAATTTGCTAAAGTAACTGGATATGAGAATAACATATAAAAGTCAATGATTTTTGGGGCTGGCCCGGTGGCACAGCGGTTAAGTTCGCACGTTCCGCTTCTCAGCGGCCTGGGGTTCGCTGGTTCGGATCCCGGGTGCGGACATGGCACTGCTTGGCAGCCATGCTGTGGTAGGCATCCCATGTATAAACTAGATGAAGATGGGCACGGATGTTAGCTCAGAGCCAGGCTTCTTCAGCAAAAAGAGGAGGACTGGCAGTAGTTAGCTGAGGGCTAATCTTCCTCAAAAAAAAAAAAAAAAAAAAGTCAATGATCTGAACACACAGAAAGACTTCCTGTGGCCCTGCCTGAGAAGAGTGAATCAAAACAAGAGTGAATCAAAAAGCAAAAGGGACCAACCCAGTGGTGTAGTAGTTCAGTTCACGTGCTCTGCTTCAGCAGCCCTGGGTCACAGGTTGGGATCCCAGGCTTGGACTTACACACCATTCAGCAAGCCATGCTGTGGCAGTGTCCCACAGAACACAGATGAAGACTGGCCCAGATGTTAGCTCAGGGACAATCTTCCTCAAGCAAAAAGAGGACGAGTGGCAGCAGATGTTAGCTCAAGGCCAATCTTCCTAACCAAAAATAAATAAAAAAACCAAAAAAGTCAGTTATCTTAAAATTTATCTAGTTATTGTAATTATAATTAAATTACATACTTGATTTTGGAATTGCATAAAATATTCTTAAAGTTCATGTAGAATATAAACTCCCTATAATAGCCAGGAAAGTTATGAGAAGATAAGAACAAGAACTTGACATTTCATATATTAGAACAGTAAAACACTAGAATCAAATCAATATGGAATTACTTTAAAAATAGACAAATGGATGAGAGAAACAGAATCCAGGAAATATATGTATGTGTGTGTGTGTGTGTGAATCACAGAATTTCAGTTAAATAAAATAAAAATAAATTTCAAATAGATTGACAACATGAATATAAAAATCATTGCAAGAAATATTATTAAAAATCTAGAAGATTGCTTATGCAATTTAGGAATAGAGAAAATTTTTTAACAAAGCAGGATACCAATATCTATAAAAAATAATAGACAATCTTGACTATACAACTTTCAAACATTTCAATGCTATTAGTGAATAAAACAATGATTCATTAAGGGCAAAATTATAATTGAGATGGTCAATTTAGGTTGTTAAAAATATGGAGAGAAAATTTATAGAAAATTAACTTTATAATGTACAAAAATATATCAAACTCATCAATAATCTGGTGAACAAAAGTTATAGTAAAACTAGACAACATTTTATATCTATTTTTCTAATAAAAACAGTGATACATTACTGGTGAGAATGTTGAGAAAATGGTTATATTCATAAATTGTTGACAGAAAAGTTAAGTTTCACAATCTTTTTTGGAAAGTAGTGTGGCAACATCTATCAAAATTTAAAAGTACACATACCCTTCAATCCAGCAACAGTAATAATGGTAATAATGATGACAATTAACACTTCCTTGAGGCCTATTTTGTGTGACCCACTCTTCTAAGCATTGTATGTAATTGAGTCATTTAATCTTCAAATTCTCTCATGGATTTGCTAGTATTATTCCATTTTACATACAATAGGATTAAGACAAAGAAATGGTAAACACCTTGTGTGAGAAAATGCCAAAGGTGGTTTGAATGCAGGCAGCTTGCCTCCAGAATCATGCTTAAACATGTCTAAAGATGTTAAAACAACTTCATAGCTTTGCCCATATCTCACCTGTGAGAATCTAGTAAAAAAAAAAAAATGAATAGTTAGTAAACTACTGTTGATAAGCAGAACAGATGCTAGGAGATCATCTATGTTGGAGAATAATCAAAGTCTAGAACAAAGAAAAGAAATGTTCATTAATAAGGGAATGCTGAAAAGTGCTTGGTATATATAGAACATGGAATATTATGGAGCCTTTAATTAATATGATTTAAAGCAGTAATTGCTATCTTGGAAGGATTTGTACAAGGTATTATTGGGGAACGGAAGTAAGACAGGCTATGTCTATTATGATTCCATTATTTTAAAAGATAGCAAGAAAACATATAAATGCTAGATATATAAATGGAGAAGAGAGAGGGAGAGAGAAGGAAGGAGGGAAGAAGAAAATTAATATAATGCATAGAGAAAAAATGGAAGGATCTATGAACAAGCATTATTCCTGGTGATCAGGAAGATGTTTGGAGAGAAGAGAAACGGCAAGCACACAGGAGAAAATAAAATTGTTCAAAACTCCTTAGTATATATGATATCCCATTCGAGTAACATGATATGTATGTGGGTGCGCAGAAAGAAATAGGATGTCAGTGCAGTTAAATATCAACTTTTTCTATTAGCATCGAGAAAGTAGAAGAATATCCATAAGACTTACGTCACAGTGTTGGCATCACAGAGGGCAGGAGAGATAAGATGAGCCTTTTCCTTGTACACTTTTATATTGTTTTACCCTCTTTCATATGTGTTGCTTTTGCGATTTTAAAGCAGCAAATAAAAATCCCCTTTCCAGGTAAGTAAATGACAATTTATTAGAAGTATGCAATGACAAAGCTACAGCTCCTGAGATATCATGACCTATATATACCGCTTCTTTGAAAAATACCTTGACAGAACCACAAAAATTGAAACAGTCAAGAACAAACAGCCCATGATTAAAATAATACTAATAGTTACATGAAAAAAATCACTGATTCTTTGTAATGACAATGCTAAGTTACAATAATTGTCATGTTAATTACTACAAAAGAACAATTATCACACTGCCGTACTATGAAGATTACTTAATTATGTAGTCAAAGAAGAGGCACTTTTAAATATTTGCTTGTAGTTTAGGAAATCATCATTTAACCAGAAATTTGTTTTAAAAGTCTACAAAAAATAAATGCATTTAGCATCATTGGAATACAAGCTATGTATATATTTATGACGACATATAATTTTGTCCATATAACTATTGTCAATTTTCCCAACTCCAAATGAAAAGTATAAAATACCAGCAAAACACTCAGGCTAGTGAATCTGACTCTGATATATTCCTTTGCAGGAAAATACAGACCGTTCAATCTTGTATATGGTTCCTAGCAATAAATTATCAGTATTTCAGAAGAGTCAAAGAGCATCTCTGCAACATCCCTGTAGAATCTTCTTAATATCCTTGTGCCATTGGTTGAGGGATTCATGTGTTCTACTTCCTTGCAGAAGATTTATGTGCATGCATGCGGTGTGTGCATACAAATATAGAGAGTGTCGAGAGAGGTGTTTTGAAATTGCCATAGAAGTTAAATTCTTCCCTGTAAATAAAATTTTTTCTTTGTAGCTTTGGAGAGGTATCCTACATGACAGCTGAAAATTATTTCTGAACTCATATAAAAAGTTTGTCACTAGAGAGATATCTGATTGGACACCCAGAGCAGTTGACAAGCATATCTGCTCTGCTGCTCAAATCTAAAGGCTTGGAGGGACTGGCTCACTCTGATGATGCTTGCCACTTAGTAGCATGTATTTAAGTTTAGTGGGAAAGACGTTGTGTCTGTACTGAGACAAAGTGCTGGTCATCTCAGCTGAAGAAAAGTAAACTAGTGTAACAGAAAGAGTAGAGCTGTAGGAGCTAATGACCTAGTGACCCCATCTGTGGCTTTGGCCCAGCCATTTAGGCTTCTTGTATCTTATTTCCTTTACGGTATAACAATATGTTACCGACTGAGTTCTGGTTAAAAGAAAAGTTGGGTCCCCCGGGATGTTAATGGCAGCATCAAGCCAAATCAGCTTGGGAAATGCTGCTGATCCAATGAGCATCATGTTACTAAACATTGTGTGAAGTCATGCATTAGGTAAATAAGTAGGAATGGTTTAATCCCAAAACCTGTTTCACTACAATTTTTTTATTTTTTGCTCAGAGTTTTGAGACTTCACAGAATATAATTTGAGACACAATGTGCCAAATGATATTTAATGTTCCTTCCAGGCATAAAAGTATATGATTTATTATGTAAATCATTCAAACTGAGTTTAAAAGTTACATCACCGTTATTTTTTCATCACAAACTTGACACAACTTTTCACATTTAGCAATATTCTGGCACAATATAGAGTAAGCAAGAGAGCCCTTCCTGTCTTGTAACACAAAAAGGACAGCTTTCTCTCTACAACTTTTTTCTTACACATCCACTCAATTTTATTTAACACTTATTTTTAGTACATAGACACATTTCCTGGTATAATGCATTAGTGTGGTAACCAAAACTATTTACTATATTCCATTAAGTAGTGATATGTTTAAGGCAGTTTTTCAAAATCCATATAAATGATCTGTTTGAATCTATTGCTCAGAATTATAGAAGTGTAGTGATGTTCCTCACCCACCCAACTGAAAATGATAGAAAGATTTTTTCTATAAGTGGTTCCAAAGCAGTGCTCACAGGTATACTGAATATTTAAGAATCCAAAATTAATTATTTTCCTGCCCTCTTGAAATATGTCTGAGCCCAGAAGATAATGTCATAAAAGGAACTTACTTAATTTACATCAACTTTAAAATAACCCGGCTGTGGCAAAGCATGACCAGATAGCCGCCTGCAGCCACAGTCCTACATTCGGTTTACGTTTAATGAACTATTTTGGTTATATAATGAACATCGCTCAGCTCCCTCAGACCTGTGCTATACTGAGCAGCTTCCAAGGCTCTGAGAGTTTCAGCAAAGACATAGCACAAGGCAGAAAAAATAAGTGGTTCCCGATAATTGTCACCTTCGGCACCAAACAAAAGGGACGGTAAGCATGGCTGAGCTGACTCCTCTGCAGAACGTGTGCTCACCCAGGGTCACAGGCAAAGCACAGCACCTCTTCGGTGTACACGTTTTCCTTCTGTTTTCTGCTCTGTTAAGTTTTTATTTAAATGCAGAGATCTGACTGGAACATCAGAGAATTGCTTTCCATACAGTGGATATCCAATTATTATGACAATAGTCAGCAAAGAAAAATTAATTTCATGTGAAAAGTGACAAAGTTCAAACAAAATGTGACCTTGAATACAGATGTACTCATATTGGGGAAAGAAACTGCCCATTCTTCTTAGTCACCCACATATTAGCTTAGTTACCCAGGGAATGTGCTTTCTTGTAAATTTACTTTAAATTTTCAATATTTAAAAAAACATGTGGGTATGTTATTTTTTCACATCAAACCTGAAAATTTTTCATCAGAATATGTAAAACTTTAACAACATTATTAGACTCCTAGACCATACTAGACATTTCCCATGCTATTTAAAAGTCATTTTAATTAGGGAATGGAAAATGAATCATCAGAAAGCAAATATGGGCATAGCTTGTTCTAGAAACAGAAAGAAGGAAAGCTGGTACCAACAGAGGAGGGGAGGGGTGAGATCATATGAAGAACTGGTAACAATGTTCAAGGGTTTGTTTTTCATTCCAGTGCCATTAAGCTACTGTAGATTTTATAGACAATGTAGCTTGATAAGATTCATCAAGTGAAGAAAATCACCTGGTCTGCCACCTGAGAAATGGATGTGAGGGCAGAGTGGGATGATGATGTCTTGCACGGGTGCAGAAACACTAGAAATCGTTAACTAAAGAAATTCAGAATACATTTCTAGTGCTGTCAGAAGATTTGCTGATGGATTGGCTATTAGGGAGTAGAGAGTCAGTTTTGTTAATCAATTATGATACCTTAGACCATTTCCTTTTAGATTTAGGGACAATATGGAGTTGAGGGGAAATTACGGGCTGATAGACTAGAGACGGTTGTAATATTCCTAATTCTCTCACTGATGACTTGTGAAGGCTCCCTATATCTCTTTATACCTCTGGAAAATGACTTTCAAATTCCCTTTCTACTTGAGAATGCTGTGAATGTTACACACCACGATCTTTGTTACTTCTCATTGTTTTCATGCAACTCCTTTCTCTGTCTTAATTGCATTATGCTACCCTTGTTTCTATTGAATGTCAGTTCCGTTTGTTTTTTATAACTGCCCCATATATCAAAGTCAACTGAATCCAGCCTTACCCTCTCAAGGTATTGACCTTCCCTTTTTCCCTTTTTGTTCTCATATGTACTCCTGAGGTAAATTTTCTACTCTATCATTTAGATTCTAGATTCTTCTTTCGGTATTTATCACCACTATTCACTCACTTTTCCCATGGCCCATTGATAATCATGCTTTCAAAATCGCTTGCTTCCTATTGATGCTGTCTGTGAACTGATTTTAACTTTTAAGACGGAAGATAAAGTTATGCTTGCTAAAGATACATTACAATCAATATTCTTCACAATATGCTATATCCAACACCCTGGGTTTAGGGTGGGATTAATAAAACTTCACTGCACAAACATGAGGCTTCGTACTGTAAATTCTGCCCATATGAACACACATTTCTCATTGGGAGTAATCTTTCAGATGTAGGAAATAATTACAGGGTTCAAGTAGTAATTCCGGTTCTACAGTAACCAGCATGGATGGGATGGCTCAAAAATTATTTATATGAAATATGTATTAAAATCATATGTATAATTAAAATATATATTAAATAAATATTTAAAATATATATTATTAAAATGTCTTTCAGCATATCCCTCCTTATGGTGGTTTGACTATTTCCCCTTTGCCTGCTTTTATTTGATGCCCTTTTTTGATTAATGCAGAAGTAAAGAGACAGCAAGTATTAAAATATTTTTTACAGTGGTCTTAGTATATTTATTCTCATTTCTCACCTTTTATATACAACATAAATATATGAATAGCCTATATTAGGAGTATAATCTAATGTATAATGACTTTTGCTTATGTTTAATACATGACCTTTAAATAATAAGTATTTTAATCTTGTATACTTCAATCTGCAGAGAAGAAATGTCTAATTACATGGGGAAAATAATTAAAAATAATACTGACCTTTCCCTATGATTGCATACTGTATGTTTTTAATTAGAAAAAACTTATTACAAATGTGTGAACACAGATAATCATTTTAAAATATCAGTGTGTGTCCAGCTTAATATGGTTTACTTTTCTGGATCAATGACTGCTTTCTATTCATTAATGCTAATATATCAAACTTCGTAAAAGTGTGGCATTTTATAGCAGTGAGCAAATCTTTTATTTGTCGTTGTAGAATTAAACATGGAAAATTTAACCTTGAAAGCTAAAAGAAATCTACTAACGTACTAAGAAAACTACACTAACAGCATGGAGTAACACAGCATAGGATGCAGATTTTCTAATGATTCTTATTCGCATTATATGAAAGTTTGTTTCTAAGCTTTCTCAATATTTCTCAGCCAATCAGTGTCATAAATAACATCTGTATAAGATAGTTTATATACTTGTGTGTTTCACCTTAAAGTATATAGCTTGACTGTAGTAATCTTTTCATTATGTATATGTATATCAAAACATCATATTGTACAATTTAAATATATACAATTTAATTTAAAAAAATAAAATAAAATATAAAAGGAAAAACTTCACCCTAATAAAAAATGCATATTATTTAAAATAGCAAATCTAAACTCCTCTGATGTTAGATTCAATTTTATATATTTCTTTTAGGCAAATAAAATCATATAATAAATGTATATAATGTAACTAAAAACAGCAATTCTTTAATATCTTTAGCATGCATAAAAAAACAGTGATTCTTCACATTTTTCCAGCTTTCAGTCAATAAGTTTTTCTTTTCCTTGTGTTTCCATCTTTTAGACTTTGGGAACCTTGGAATTTATCAGTTGAACAAAGCAGGGAACCTATGGCATGTTATAACATGACTACAATAAACCACAAGGCAGAAGTACTATAGTCTAAAAGTTCTAAGAATGAAATTTAAATTCTTTTCGTTAGATTTAAGATATGACATCAATCACTAATATTGGGAATATGCTCAAAATAACGTCATGTCAATTACTCTACCCTCAGTTCAGAGGCACTTTGGGACAATTCCTATGATAGGAACTTCCCTAAATATACAATAATAAAAGTCTCAATTTTATAACAATTTTTGTAAGTTATTTTGGTTACATAAAATCATTCCTGTCATTCTCAAAATCCAACAATTGAAATATGTATTTTAATCAAGTGAAGACTTCAGCATTAAAAGCCTTTAAATAAATACTTGAAAAATGTATTTTTAAAAGTAGGCATTCAGCAAGAAGTCAATTGGTCTTAGAAGTGTAATGGTTGTCTTTATGAAAAGTCATTCATTTTAAAAAGAAACGTCATTAAAAGTTGAAACTAGTGATCATATAAAAGAAACAATTATGGAAGAAAATTATTTTGGGCAACATAATTATATGTGTTCTTCTATGCTCATCATCGTTTAAGTCTCACTTATTTGAAAATAGAACTTTGTTGCTCTATCAAACAGTAAAGGAAAAGTATTGAAAAGCTTTCATGGCATATAGTTCAAACTCTGATCACTTTTAAAAATTATAGTAGTGACAGTTGTTGTATCTTCCTCAGTAATGTTTGATATGTTAGTTAGAAAAATATCTACATAATTTCAGTAAAATATTAAGAAAAATAAGAAGGTCAAAAAGTTGCTGGAATGTTCTATATCTGCATGATTTAAAAGGTCAGTCATTATCAAAACTATTGAAATTAAAATTTAAAATAATTAAAATTAAATGAAATTGAAAATTCAGTCCCTCAATTGCACTACCAACACATCAGGTGATCAATAGCCAGGTACTGCTCCAGGCTACAGCGCTGGACAGTACAGATACACAGCATCTCCATCCTTGCAGAATATTCTACAGGACAGCATCAAATCGAACTTTCTATATATCCTGAATTTCCGTATAAAAGCCACTTTGTTTCCATATTTTCCCTACGAACTTCTGAACACAAAATGAGATGAATTGAAATAATATGATGTGTTCTTAAAGGCAAAAACAGTTCAAAGCTATTCAGTTGGGATGCAAAGCTTTTTCCGAAGGCCAGATGACAGGAAACTCATGTTAACCCTAAATATCAGCAATTTCTAAATTTTGCACAGTAAAGAGGTAATCATTTACATTAAAAGACTGAGAATCACACTACCAATTGATGACACTAGTCCAAGTTTTTCGCTGAGTTGGGAATGTAGGGTTGCGTTTATAAAGAATTATTAACAAAAGGCCTCTAACCAATGTCTTTTCTAGGCGGGATATGGAACAGGAATCACAAAGTTTCAGTTGAAATGGATGCTTCTATGGATAAACACAACTACAATCTGCTTTAGTGTTTCTTCACCCCTAGATCAAAACTGCAGATTAAACACTCTATATCAAGTATGCCGACACTCTATATCAACACTCTATATACAAGTACGCCAAAGCTTATGGGGGTACCACTTTCATGAAATTCCAGCAACTAGCAAACATATAGGTTGTGATCTTTTGGGGTGAGGAGGAAAAATAATTCACTTAAAGCTGACCTCTGAATTTTGAGACCCCTTAAAAACTCCGAATCCATCATTCCTTCAACCCATTATTATGTTCAACATGTTGGAAGCAGTTGGAGCCTCTTACATACCTGTCTTCAATATAACAAGTGAATTTAACACATATAATTTTGTTCATCGAAGGAATGTCAGGAAAAAAATCTGTTTATCTTATTTATAGTATCATCTTTTTAAATATATAAATCATGTGGGGTTTTTTGGTTGAGGAGATCTCTCTCCTTTTAATGTGGCTTTGATGGTAAAGTATATATTGAATGCTTTTGATAAAAAGTTTTAGATAATTATTTAGTAACACGTTTATATATGTAAGGAATGGAACCAGAAAAAATAAATAAAGGCAAGGAGGTCTGGAGGTGGGAAGAAGAATAAGAAAGCATGTAGAAACAGATTGGATCTGGATGGTAGCTCCATATACCCAAGGCTAGAGTGGAGATGAAAGTCAGTAGCTATAAAGTGGTCTGGAACATATGATCATTCCAAGACCAGGCAGAGACTAGGAAAAGACTGAAGATGAGGAAAATTCCCGAGAAAAACTCAGTAAGGGTCAGAAATGCAGGTAGTCAAACACCAAGGGCAGTGACATTGGCAGTAGGTGTTAGTGGACAAAGGAACGAATTCCGGTAGAAAAATGAGGACAATAGCTTTAGCAGTAGGGGATTCTGAGGCAAGGATCATTGATTTAAAAGTATGTGAAACCTCAAGCAGGTAATGACATGCCCACAAGTCAGATTCCGTTATAAATTATCAACAATCTGTAATTGGCTCTTGTTATGACTTGAAACTTTGGCACTTTTCAGCTTGAAAACTATGGCACTTTTCCTCAGTTCATCCTCTTTGTCAGTGACCAAGTAAATCATTTGTTTTTAAACAATCTTTCACAGTAATTCCTTTCCTTCTCATAAGGCCTCCATCTTGTTGATGCTTTCATTATCTCTGGCCTCAATTGTTATGACATCTCAACATACTCCTGTTTGTCCCTTCCTTCCCCCAACCACTACCATAACATTAATCTCTTAATGATCATCCAATGGAAAAGGACAGAACGACTCCCATGTGGTAAATAAGATCTATCTGAAATATCCAGCCCTGTTACTGATTCAAATTCTCTCTGATTCAAATTCTCCACCATGGCAACAGTGATCATCTTGGGATTCTCCAGTCGTACCAGGCTTAATATGGGGACAGAGTCTTTGCACATGCCATTATATCTATCTACTTGAGACATTCTCTGTTTTTACTCCCTGGGTTCCCAAAATTCTTCATAAAAGAAAGCACAAAATCTGCATCCTCCATAAACCAATTATACAACTATTTACATGGTAACCTTTCTAAATAAATTTCTCTAACCTTTGGACCAAAGATCTAAGATAAGAGCTGATTTATTTGAAGTAATTACAAAACCATAAGTACACAAAGTATTGCCTATAGACTCTATAAATAAACAACAAACAAAAATTATACAAATCACCAAGTACACATATATAATTTCATGTCTATGTAGGTACAACTTCTTTAAAATATATTTTATAGTCATTTTTTATGTAAGAATATTTATAATGCAAAACATAGTGGTTTCTCACCTCATTACTTAGAGGTTTTTATCTAACTTTTCAAATTGCAAGAATATAAATTCTACTATTTAATATTTTATGTTGGTTAAATTTTTGTTTTTAAATTCAGGCCAGTATTTCTGGGGTAAAATATTAACAAATAATTTATTTTCTCTATAGATAAAAACTCCTTGGTTTTGAGGTTAGATGCTTTGGGAAAGATGTGAGGAACTTCTTTTTGCTTCATATATTAAACAATCTATAGCCCTTAACTTTTTTATGAAAAATGTTTTCTTGGGAAAAAGAATATCTGATAAGAAACTTGGACATACAAGATTATATCGGGGCCAGCCCCGTGGCCGAGTGGTTAAGTTCACGCGCTCTGCTGCAGGCGGTCCAGTGTTTTGTCAAGTTCGAATCCTGGGCGCAGACATGGTACTGCTCATCAAGCCACGCTGAGGCGGGGTCCCACATGCCACAACTAGAAGGACCCACAACTAAGAATATACAACTATGTACCAGGGGGCTTTGGGGAGAAAAAGGAAAAAATAAAATCTTAAAAAAAAAAAGATTATATCAAACTTTATTGGCCTAGAAAGCAGATTATGAAACTGGATTCTTAATATGACTTAGGCAATAAATGCCAATATATGCCCTATTTTTAATTTGATATGCTCTTATGTACCCACATCTATCCATCATCCCTTTTTATTTTAAATTAGAGTAATTATTTTATATTTAATATATCTTACCAAGGCCTATAGTGCTCAGACAACTGAAGAAACTCAGAAAAACATAAACCACTCCAAACTTTTGAGTGACGAAACTTTACTATTATTAATCTAGTCTTTTTAAATGCAGTATGTAGAGGGTATCTATATTTCTAAAAGCATACAAATATTATCAGCTGACAATTTTCAATGTGAGGAATAGTTTAAAACATAGTAGGCAGCATTTTAATGAGAAAAAGTGAACAATGTTATAACAGATTGCTATATCCTCAACATTTCTTTCTATTTACCGTGAAAGTTACCAAATCCAATATCCTATGCAATTCCACATGATTGAAGCAATTTTGTTATTCAAATTATTGACAAAATACAATAAACCCAATATAAATAGCCAGATCCATTGGGATCAAGCTTTTGAGATGACAATCTCAATTCTACCTGAGGGCAGAATCTATAGTTAGACAGTTTCTGCTAAGGGATGCAGAAAAAGGATGATTTCCCTATCCATGTTCTGATACTACTGCCTAGGAAATAGTTCTGGGAAATTTTCTTACAGAAAATAATAATAAAGAAAACTTATTCAGCCGTCTTGACTTTGATTAAAACTCTCAAGCAAGGCTGGACTTGCTTCTGGAAAGATGTCTTAATCTTCAAAGGGAGCAAATCAAAGACCTCTTCTGCTGTGAAAGGAATAGTAGAATCAGGATGAAATATTGCCAGTTTGTAGAAGAGAATAAAAACTGCTGTTTGACCACTCTCCAAGACAAGAAGTTTCATCTTTTATTCACTAATGAAAATGGTCTCTACTGTGTACCTCATGTCTGAATAGCTCTTCTAAGAAATGAGTATCAGACAAGAGTGAAAACAAAATGAAAGTGTAGCTCACCTGAAAGATATTTTTCTATATTTTATGTAGACAAAAAATTTCTACCTTATATCACTGGCTAGTATCTCTTAACTAGAATATTTGCTTCCAACACTATCAAAGTATAAATTTGGTCCAATAAAGCTAGTAAAATTGCTAGTTGATTACCGAGATAACTATCTTCATTTAATGATGTTTTAAAAAGTTTTCTCTAGGAGCTTTTCCTTATTAAGAACATATTTGTTTTTGCAAATTTATGTCAATACATAAACATAGTCAAAGAGATTAATAGGAAAAATTGTTAATTTGAATGGAAAATAAAGTTAATCTGAATCATTTAAAAAACAAAAGGATTCTTGGTTCCCCTTCTCCTTATAAAAGGGGTTTTAGTAAACACTTATGTCGTGACTTAGCAATGGCAAGATAACATGCAAAAAATTCTGTTAGAAAGAAGACATGCCACTAATTCCGATATACAAATGATGATTTAGCAGGGTGTAAAGATCACATAAAAATACTGACAAACTGGAAATCCTTTTGTTTGATTGATTCCTTCCAAGTAATTTTCTGGTTAACAGAAAGTTAAACATAGAATTCATTTGCTTTAAAATCTGATGTTGAAAAAGCTTTCTAATATATGTTAGCTTGTCTTTTTCTTGAGTCTCAAGGTAGTAGTGATGAGTTGAGAACTCTAGAGATGGATAAATTTGGGTCAAGTTAAGGCTTCACCCTTTACTCAATGTACTCAACTTACATATACTTTTATTTCTTACTCAGTGATAAAGTCTAAAGTAAATGCTTTTGGTCAGCTAGGAGTAAGTGGTAGGGAGCAGGGGGAGCATGTGTTGGTAGAGGAGTAATGGAAGAGTAAATGTTGTGCCATCTTCAATTTGTCACTACCAATGCTGCCTGGATACTGCTTCCCAGTCTTCTTTCAGAAGACAAGAGAACACAGAATCAAGTGTGGAAGCTATTTGTGTCAATCACCTACCACTTCTGCTCATCTTCCATTGGTTAAAATTTAACTCATAACTACAGCTAAATAAAAGAGAGTCTGAGATGCTGTTTGGCTGTGTGGTAGGAAGAAGAGAAATGGATTTATTGAATAGCTAGATATCTCTGCCACAAGATAATAAATGCTACCTGCAACATAGAGCTATATGGCAGGGAAATGACATAACGTGAAGTTCAATATTCACCACACAGTGGTTAAACAAATTTGCTATTGTTATTAATGTCAGTGTTACCATTCTGAACTTAATTTCTCATTATAGAGCTTTCAAGTTGTGAAAGAGATTGTAAATTGGTTAAATATTTACTCTTTCCCAGAGAGAACCTGAAAATTTCCTTTCTAACACTTTGATACAACTTTCTTATTTTGATGTAATGAAAAGAGAATGAACTTTAGAGTTATACTAACTAGAGACTAAACCTCTGCTTTCTCACTTAATACTTGGGTAACTACAACTTAATAAATGGTTGTTGAATATCTACAAAGAGTTGACCTTGTACTATGCTCAAAGAACATAAAGAAAATTAGAGTTTGGTGGAATAGTCATTAAATACTGAAAATATTTTTAAATTAGTTCAATTTTAGTGATATATTCAGAGAGCAAATATGGTCAATATGAAATATAGACTATGTCAGGGGACATCAAGTGAGAAGGTTATTGTGCTAGCCCCAGCAAGAAATCATGGGGACTTAAACTTGAGCTGTGGCTAAAAAAAAAAAGAAGAAACACATGTGAACACCCTTTTAGATGTGGAGTAACAGTACTTGGTTAATAATTGAAAGTTGGAGAAATAAAGAAGAAAAAAAATCAAAAATTATTTTCAGATTTTATCTCCTGAGGGAGATATAATATTACCTGGGCAGAGAATACATAAGATAAAGTAGGTTCAGAAGAGAAGATAGTAATTTAAGTCTTACATATGTAAGTTTGAGTTTCCTGTATGAATTATACTGAAAATGCCTTGTTGGTAGTTAAAGATTGTCTGGGAGACAGAAAAGTTCACAGGTAAAGATTTCAGAATAATGAAAATAAATGTGACTTACTGGGTGAAAGCTAATCAGAGAAAGCAAAGAAAGAAACTGTCCAAAGGGACCAGGAGGAATGCATTAGAAGTAAAAGGAGAGCAGAGAGCAGTGGGGACATAGAATCCAAGAATGAAGAGGCAAGAAAGAGGAAATGATGAACAAAATTACCAGGTGCTTCTTCGTGTTAATTTTTATCCTGGTTGGGTATTTGGAAATGTCAACTTGCACAAGGGCCAAATCAACTGGAGGTCTAGATTGCAGTTGCTTGAGAAATGAAAGAGATTAGAGGAAATGGAGACTGTATCTGCAGACAAATCACTCAGTAACTTTCTTGGTAAGGAGAAAGAAAGAAGTACGGAAGTAATATAACAAGAAAACAGATGAGAGATTTTAATTTTTAGGATGGAGGATACTTCAACATGTTTGAAAATTGAGATGAAGAAAGTCAGTGGGAAAGAGATTTGCATTACAATAGGAAAAGTGACAATGAGAAAATCATAAGCTTGAAAAGGAATTGAACGCTGCTTCTACCAAGGCAAGGTGAAGCCAGGGAGATTCCAAGGAGGATGAGAGAGAAGAGGAGGAAATGAGGGCTCTGTTTCTCAGTGAATAACAAACAAGATTATGTGTAGCCAGAGAAGAGACTGAGTTTCAAGGTGCAGATTTTATTTATTCATGTATTCAAAAAAACATCTTTTGAATGCTAAGTTCCAAACAGTAAGATAGGCACTGGAAACACAAAATTGAATTCAACATGCTTCCTAACCTCAAAGTGCTTACATTTTGATAGTAAAGACAAATAATAAAACTGATGATTAGGGAACTGTGGGATAAGTGCTGTCACGGAGGTGGGGACAGGATGCTTCTTAACAGAGAAAGAGCTCTAACATGATACATGGGAGAAGAGAAGCAAGGAATCCTTCCTGAAGGAGAGAGCTAAAGGTGAGGCTTAAGGCTGAGTAGTCTTTAAGTAGACAATTAAGGAATCAGGAAGGGTGTTCTTGCTAGAGAAAGCAGCATGACTGAAGGAAGAGTTAGGAAACAGCATGATGAATTAAAAACCTGGAATTTGTTTATATGGCTCAAGCTTAGGACTTGAGTGAGGAATTTATAAGTAAGATTAGAAGCACTCAGGAGCCAAATTGCAAAGCACATTTTGTGCTAAGCATTGGAGTTTAAATTACATTTTCAAATAAGTGATGGTCATGTATTTTAACACAAAATGTGAAGGTAGGCACTTCAGATTTACGTTTGAGAAAGACCACTCAGATTCAAAGAATAAGATGGCCTGCTAGAGGCAGTCAGACTAGTTTAGGCATTCTTGTCTAAACTGATCTAAGGTAAGAGAGATGGAAAATTGGTGAAAAATACAAGAGCTATTTAGGACTTGGAGTTTGAGTGATCAGACTTGGAAGGGGAAAGAAATTTCCTAATACGAAGCATAGGTCTTTGGTGGATAGTGGTACCAATAATGAGAAAGGGACTAGAGAAGACTAAATTGGGGAAGAAGATGATCCAGTTTTGGACTTTCGCTAATACATCTAATTCAGCCAAAAATTTATGAACACATACTTATTCCAGGAGCGATGCTGAATGCTGACATATTAAGCTTGAGGTAGCTACAGAACATTCAAGTGGAGATATTTCACAAGTGTTTCAATCAGACTTCAACCAGAAAAGCAGAAACACATGGACGCATACACACACACACACACACACACACACACACACACACACACAGAGAAAGAGAGAGAGAGAGGTACTTATTACAAGGAATTGGATTATATGATTGTAAGAACTAGGGCTGGCAAAGCAAGACCAAGATGCATAGAACTTCCTTTCTAAATTTTAAGCAACGTGAACTTATTTGTATGCTGAAAGAGAGAATCTTTTGAAAGTCAGGAGTAAGGGTAGAAGGGTGAAAAAGGATGGAGCAAAACAATGACCTGCACAAAGCAGTGGAGAACCTGAAGGATTCGGTCACCTCCATCTGGCCCCTTGATGGTGGGGTTAGAGGCAAATAACAAGCCTCAAATTGAGAAATTGCATGGGTACCAATGCTGTAAGGACAAAAGCATTTACCAGTATAGATGTGGAAGCGGAAATAAAATAAAAGAATTTGAGAAATTATCTTGGCAATATGCACAAAGGTCATAAATTAGTTTTAATGATAATATTAGATCATTTGAAGTCAGAAGATAAATAGAAAGGATATGGGAAAAATGGGACCATAGCTTTCCATCTAGCAACTGAGCATGAAGTTGTGATGTTGCTTTTAATCCCAGCACCATGTTTTGGGCACATTGTATGGGTTTTGAGCTTCACTGGAAAAAGAGAGCACATGTCTGCTGCCATCAGAGCCATGAGCGTGGTAGAAAGGTCAAGATTTCCTCATCTAGTGTCCCGGGCTTATGAGGCAGCCCAGGGAGCTGCAGCCTAACAATTTATTCCACTCTACATAGGTGTATGTATGTGCCAACTGTGCCCAGAATTCTCTTTAGGTCACTTATCTCAGAGAAACACTTGAAAATTAAGGAAATAAGTCAGTAAATGGATTTAATGTACATTTAGATTCCACAGGGAAAAACGCTCTTATTCTAAAATTAAAACAAAGGGGACGGCCCCGTGGCCGAGTGGTTTCAGCCCAGGGTTTCACCGGTTTGGATCCTGGGCATGGACATGGCACTGCTCATCAGGCCATGCTGAGGCAGCATCCCACATACCACAACTAGAAGGACCTATAACTAGAATATACAACTATGTACTGGGGGGCTTCGGCGAGAAGCAGAAGAAAAGAAAAGAAAAGAAAAGGAAAGAAGATTGGCAACAGATGTTAGCTCAGGTGCCAATCTTTAAAATAAATAAATAAAATTAAAAAAAATAAGAAGGAGGAAGAAAGGAAGGAAGATAGGAAGGATGACCAGAAGAGGGCAGTAAAGGAAGGAGGATGATGTACTCTGTAATTTTTCACCTTGGTATGCATGTAAACACCACCACGGAACAATGACACTGTATTAGTTCCCTAGGGCTGCCATAACAAATTGCCATAAGCCAGGTAGATTAAAACAAAAGAACTTTATTTTCTCAAATTTCTGGAGTCCCAAATCCAGGTGTCAACAGGGCCATGATCTTTCTGAAGACCTAGGGAAGAATCCTCTCTTGCCTCTTCCTAGTTTCTGGTGGTTGCCTGCAATCCATGACATTCCTTGGCTTGTAGCTACATCACTCCAATTTCTGCCTCTGTCTTCACATGGCCATCTTTCCTTTGTATGTGTCTGTGTGTCTGTCTCCAAATATCCCTCTCCTTTCTCTTATAAAGACAACAGTCATTGGATGTTGGACCCACTAGAATCCAATATGACCTCATCTTAGCTTGATCAAATGCACTAAGATTCTATTTCCAAATAAGGTCACATTCACAGGTACTTGTGTATGGAACTTGAACACATTTTGGGGGGACATAATTAAATCCAGTACAACAAGAAATGTTTACCTAAGAAAAAATTTTGCTCTATCTTAAATCATTTCAAGTTCTGAAATGATTGAACTATCATTTCTTTCTAGTCCTATTTCAATATCTTAGTTTCCTCATCTATAAAATGGGGACAACACTAGTTTCTATCTCCTGAGGTTGTTACAAGGATTAAGTTCAGCAACAGATGTCTAGTGTTTAGAATTGTTCCTGGCTATAATGAGCACTTTGGAGATGTGAGATGGGCAGCCTTGAAACACGTTCTAGCCCCTCCCATGACAGTGAGCCTGCCAAAACTTCACCCTGAAGAAATGAAGATTAGCTAAATCTTATTGTCCAGACAGTGTGGGAAGGAGCCAATCTATTAGCGAGACAGCACTAATTAAAGTATCTTTATCATGTTTCCCCTATTGTTTCTGCAACTTACTCTATAATTGGACAATTTACTCTATTAGACAATGACCTCGGGCATTGTGGTTAGTTTTAGCAGCCCATTCTCAGTCAATTTTCTAAGAGAAGCAGGTGAACTCTCTTAATTGGTACGCCTGGGGAGAAATATAAACATGTCAGGTAATACACAGTGTTGGATGACATTCACTTTCTCTTCTGCCAACTGCCTGTGAGGTCAACTTGGTAACAAAGCAGGACAACTTTTCCTTGTCTATGCAGACGTAAGATTAGCTCATTTAAGAGGTGTAATGGGGGTGGAAAGCAGCCTAAAGTGAACATCATAAGCCAGCAAGCACAATTCTCACCTGGTAAGCACAATTAATAGACAAGCCTTGGTTGTAGAAAACAGTAGAAGTGCTACTCAAAGATGTCTTTCCTTGCCATATGCCAGTCAAAAGTCTCTTTATTCATTTCTAACTACCACAGAAATAAATGCGCTGAATCTCTCTGCAGCCATCAGGCTAATAAAGTGGTGACGTTATTTTGCAAGGACTTAAGTTGAGGAATTCTGTGAGAGCAATATCTCAATCTGCATTGCATGTGCTAGTTTGTTTGTTTTTTCTCAAACTACAGATGCATGGAAAAAACGATAATTTCTCCACTAATTTGTGATTCCATAGATCTATCTAACAAACAATGAATCTCAAAATTATGAGTAACCCCTTTTCTACACGAGCTTCACTGTGTGGAAAGAATTAACTAAAGACTTGTAATAAAGTCAATCCTAGTGCTGGGTAATTTGGGATTGGCTTGGCATGGGGCCCTATAATCCATTGACAGCAGCCAGATATTTGAATCTTTCATTTTCATGCTGTATCTAGGGAGGGAGCGAGGGGAACAGAGGAGGCCAGAATTAGTACCAATATTTTAACTACCAAAAGAGAAAAAACTGACATTTTTTCTCTTTCTTATTCTAATGTCACACACACACATATGTATATACAGTATTTAAAATAAATTAAAATCCTTCTCTAATTTTCTCTCCTTGTTATCATGGTAGCATTTTCATCAAAGAGACTTACATCAGTGCTTCTCAAGCCCGTTGGCTCACTGACATCGCCTGGCCTGATTTTAAGGCTTTGTGATGCCTAAGGTGGACCTTGACCAATTAAATCAGAACTGAGCGGGGTGGGGGATGGTATTGCTGCAGAGATATGTTTAAGAACCTTCCTGAAGTATTATAACCTGTAGAATTGTGAACCATGGACTCACGTGGTCAGAGTTTGATCTTTGAGGTGCTTGTTTTGTCCATCTTCCACCTCTGTTCCTTGTCATTTCCCCAATTTGTAGAAATCACTATGCAAAATTATTGAGGTTCTTATGTTGAGAAAGCACATGTACTTCTTCATTTTCCCTTTCCCTTGGGATTTCCAGCATTTCACTGTGTGAGTATTAACTTCTTGAACTTTCTAAGGCATAACCACATTAGATTAGTTCTATGATAGCATTAACAACAAAAGTGCCTATTAAGGACCCTATTTCTGTGTAATTGTCTAGAAAACAACACAAATATAGTTAACACCTTTTAGAATCCTGCACTGATAATAACTGAAAGGCAACCGAACACATCAGTTTTAAGAAAGGTTCAAATCTCTATCCTCATCAGCAGCAACTTTTGATTTCTAGCCTTAATTACACCAATTTTTCCTAAAGTATGTCCCTTCTTGCTGCTTAAATAGCCCTTCAGATGGCAGATTACTCCTCTAGAGGTCTTGTTACTGCTTATCTTTCAAGAATTGTGAGTAGTTTACTAGGGTCAGAAGGCCTAGAATAACTCAACAACCTCAAACACAAAAGAATTGTGTATTATTCTGTCTCTGAAAGGACACTGGCCTGAAGTGTAGAGTGCACTATAAATAAAATGCTCTTTTACAGCAGTGGAATTTCAATATTTATTCATTGATTTCCACACCAGAATGGAAAAAAAGCTCATGTGCATAGCTAATAGCAACATACATATTTCTCACGTTGCTTCCAAGATGTCCCAAACAATGCTATTTTCAAGAAAGCATTCATTTGCAAATCTGGCAGGCTTTGTTATCTATTTCTAAGATATTCTTAGCAACCTTTAAAACTGGGAGGCAGGTGCACTTATTGTGACAATACTATATGCCCGGCTAGTATTGCAAAAATAATAATAATAATAATAATAAGCATTTAGTGTTAAATGAAGTAGTGTAAACTTTAAAACAGATTGACTAATAGTTTAACCACCAATACTACAAAATTCGCTATGAGGTGAAGTATATAAGAGCAGACCCGCAGACAACTTCATTTTGTGGCACTTGACCAGATCAGAGCATTGATTTGATTTCTTTCTCATATTACATTATTGATATCACAGTTACAGAATCAACTGTGTAGGTGGCCCCACAGAGCACTTTGTTAAATCTACGAGCAGCTGATTAGGATCAACAGTCCTAAAATCAATTTCCTTCCATCTCGTTTCTCATTAGCGTACATGTTTTTTTGTTTGGGATTGCCTAACTCATTTGAGAAAGTGATTTGAATGGTCTATCCTTGCATATACTATCAACTTCCAAGTAAGCCCCTCCATGGCAAACAGGATGTTGCTTCTAGACAAAAGAAAAGAAACAACAATAACAACAAATATTTCCTTTTATAATTGCTCTTCCATTAAATTAACAAGTCAGAAGTCATTCACACACTGGCTAAAATAGTGGGGTCATTTTCATCTCAACTCACCATAAGATGGAGAGTATTTGGTTAGGATTTAGTTGCGAATATAGAATAGAATGTGAGACAAAATCATAACTCAAAACTTCTGGATATTTAACTTAACTGTTATGGGTTCCTTATCGTGGAACTCATCCTGCCTGAGCCAATAAATATGTATTAGATACCCACAACATCCCAAAAGTAATTAAAAATTAAACAGATTTCTTCATCTTCTGGGCCTACAATTCACCATGAAATCATAATCATCAAAATTCATTCTCATTCACTTGGTTCTCTGATATACTCAATTCAGTCCTATAAATATTTATAGCATGCTGCTTTCTACTGTTGAAAAGTTTACAATCTTGTACGAAGGATAATGCAAGCACATATAACTACTACCCAAATGAGCTAAGTGCCATGAGACAAGCATGAATGAAGAACTGTGGTTCAAATTACAGGCAGGGATTCTATTTACCAGAAGCCCATATGCCAGAGTAAGTACCAAGGTAAGTCTTCAGAATTTTTCAAAGTAAAGGAGTTCAAAAGTATATAGAGACTATACGTGGCCTACAAGATAGTGAGCAGACTGGCCTTCCCTCTCTAAACAACACAAAGTTGGACAAAATATATGAGATGATGTTTTCAGGTATCACAGAACAGAAATGAGTGAAGAAAAACTAGTAAGGTAAGTTCCACAGTCCCCCCATATTTCTGCCCAGAAATGCTTTATATACCACGGTACAGAGGAGAGAAGCTCAAAGAGAGAAAAGTGGTTTCACTGAGTTGAGAAGACGGATAAGAGGGAGCTGTACAGAAGAAGAACTTGAGAAATCTGCATAGAAGTCCTCTTGCCTCAGTATCAGAATATTAAACTGCACATGAAAAAGGTCATGAAAGATAGAAATATCTGATTTCTTCTTAGGGGTATGGATTAGAAAGCTATATTCGTTAAAACTCCTCAAATTCTACACTTAAGATTAATGCGTTCACTTTCTGTAAAATATACCTCAATTTTCTAAAAAGCTGTGTCATGACCTGGCTCACCTTTTAACAGGGTCACTCTGGCTGCTTTGTTCACATTTAATCAAGTAGGGACACATGGAGGCAGGAAGAAGAGGTAAGAGCCTATTGCAGCAAGTTGAATGAGGGTGGATCTGGACCATGGTGGGATCAGTGACACTGTAAAACTTGTTACAATTCTGTATATATTTTGAATCTAGAACCATGGGATTTCCTGATGAATTGGAAAATAAGTAGGAAACAAAGAAAGAAGTCAAGAATGACTCCAAGTATTTTTGCCTGAACAAATAGGAGGGTGAAGTAATCATATACTGCTATAGGGAAGAGTATGGGAGGACCTGTTGTAGAAAAAAATGAGGAATTCAAGTTTAGATGCATTAAAAATGTTGGATGAGACTACCAAGGGATTGCATGTAGATAGAGAAGAGAAACGTTCGTGGTCTGATCCCTGGGACACCCTCACAATAAAAGGCCAGGAAGCTGAGAAGAAGCCAGGAGAAGAAAGTGAGATGGATTGGTGAGAGTGAGGCAGGGCAAAATCCAGGAGAGTGAGACGTCCTGGAATCCATGTTAGTAATGTGTCCATTGCTGCCCAGAGGTCAACTTCTCTTATCAACCGGATCCTTAGACTTTGAAACACATGACAAATCCTTCTGTTAAAACAAAATAAAGCAAACATCCACCCCATCTACTCCAGCTATAAATCTAGTTCTCCTGTCAAAGTCAAGGTTTTAGAAAGAGTTGTCTCTTCTCTCTTCTTCCACACTTTCCACTCACTCCTCAAGCCCCTCCAAACTGGGTCCACCCCCACTGCTCTGAGGAAGGCTCCCACTAAGGTTACTAACAAACTATAGGTTTTTAAATCCCAAGTTTGAGTTTTCTCCTAGATCTGATCTCACTTGATTTCTTTGGAGTATGTGATCCTCTTCACTTCTTACAATACTCTGCTTGAATTTCCAAGACGTCAAACCTTCCCAGTTGTTTAGGAACCACCTTTTTGGTTTCTCCTTCTTAGTCTCCTTTTTGGACTCATCCTTTAGTCTTTAAATGTTGAAATTTCTCAAAGCTCAGTCACTAGCTTTTGAATCGATCTACATTCAGTCCTTAAGCAATCTCATTCATGACAGGTGGCATAACAGAATGATTAAGAATATGAATGCATTTTCCAATCTGCCTGGGTTCAAATCTTAGCTTTAACACTTAAAAGCTTTGCAATCCATAGCAAGAGTTTAACTTCTTTTTGTCTCATTTTTCCCATTTATTTTAAATTGGGGATTATAGTGGTACTTATTTCATTGGGTTTTCACAAAGATTAAGTGAGTGCATATTTGTAAATCACTAATACAAATGAATATGGCTTTAATTACCACATGTAAGCAGATGGTTCACACTTGCTTTTCAATGGCCTAGACTTCCTCTCTAAACTAGAAACCTATATATACAACCTTTTACTTTATAATCTTAAATTAGATTTCTCAAACTTAACATGTCCAAAAGACAACTCATGATCCAAAAGCCTTATGTTCTCTCAAGTTTCCCCATCCTGGCGAATGGCATTACAGCTCAGAAGACTAGACATATCCTTGACATTAACATTTTCCTCACCACAACCTTCACAGCCATATCCAATCCATCCCCACGTGTATTGATTTTACTTTTTTACATGTTTCTTGAATCTGCCTTTGTCTTTCCAACAAGTTCTACACCCACTAGCCTATTCTAATCTACCTTTATCTCTCCTCTCCACTACCACAATAGCTTCTAACCTGGGCTCTCTGCATCTCTTCTTCCTCCCATTCTCCAGTCAGGAGAATCCTCTGATTATGTTCCCCAAACTTGGCATAAAATGTTTCATTGATTGCCTATGATTCAGGAAAAAGCCCCAAACGCCTAACATGCATTACAGATCCCTCCATAGCTGGTTTCTTCATGCTCTTATTTCTACCAATCTCTCCATCTTTAGCTTTTCTCTTGCTTTCAATAAATTCTTTAGAAAACACATGCTTCTTTCTGCAACAAAGCATTTGTGCACACCCTTTGCCTCTCTATTCTATGGATGGAATTCTTACCCTGCATTCAGAGTTCAGCTCAATAATCATGTTCTTAGTCAAGCCTTTCTGGTCTCCAGGTGTGGTAAAATCTGCTAATTCATGCGTGCTTGGCAACATATACTTCTCTTTACCCATTGTGATAATTTTACATTTTTAAATAACAATTTGGTACTGAAAACTCATTGAGTGTAGGAACAGGGTCTGCATTTGCTTGTCATTGTAAGCCCGGGATCGAGCATAGCTCTTAACATTTAGAAAGTGGTCAATACATATTTCTTGAATGCATAATGGAATAGCAGTGCTTACTTTCAGGAAAAACAATTAAAAAGTTTCCAATGACCTATGAAAGAAAACAAAGCAACTAAGTGTACAGAACCATCAGCACAAGCACACAGCTAAAATATGCGTCCAGTCATGAGCCAGAGAGCATTGTTGAAGAACAGTCCTCTCAGAGCGGCAAGAGCGCCAACCAAAATCATCTTTTCCAGAAAACAAGTATTATTCTAAATGCCCTCGTGGGAGAGTCAAAGAAGCAGAGGTCTAATATGTTAGGATCTTTAGACTTGAAACGTGGTAACTTCAATCTTTTCGAGTCCCACAGAATCAAATTAACTTACAAAAGGTTAGGAGGAGAAAAATAGGCAAAAAGACTGTAACAGGCATGTTGGAGCCAATTAGGAACACATGACGGAATGAGTTCAGCTATTAGGATGTTTCACTTCAGTAACCAGCTTGGTCTCCAGACACCTGTAGAACACTGAGTCTTTTCTCCCAGGGCTCTCTGCAGAGGGACAAGGAGCTTTACAGGAAGTAAACAACAGGAGGTGCGGCTATCTTTTATTGGTCTCAGAGATAATAATGTCTCTCCGACAATTAAGCTGATTAGAAGGAGATGCTGATCAGGGGGAAAAATATGGTAAATTGGGCAACATACCAACTCTCTCCTGAGTCAGCAGTTCCACCTCCAACTTTATTGTATAATTCAAATTATTATTAAACAAGCACAAAGTACACAGAATTGATAGCAGGTCAAACTTATGTAATATTAAAACTCTTTCCTCACCCCAAATGTCTTTCTTCTTAATCTGTGAATCTGAATCTGAAATTTCTAGCATACGGCCATTGGAAATAGATACATCTAACTTACTTTGGAAAATAATGCTGTCTAGGTGAGTGAGAAGACAGTTGCCTATCACAGATTAGTTTATCTAATGTTAAAAAACAAAACAGCCCCAAAATGGAGCGACTTATGCTAAGCCCTGCATTACTAAACCAAGACTTAGCTACAGTTTTGGCTCTTCCAGAAATGGAACTTTAAACCAGTCAATCAGGAATAGCATGATCAGCACTAGTTAGATAATCTACCTGATAGACCCCTGCCATCCCCTGTAGGAAAGTGACCTTGTAATAACCAACCCACCATTTTGCCTAGAATAACTTCCTTATTCTCACTCCCTTCTGCCCACATAAAAGCTTTTAATTTTGGACGGCTCCTCAGAGCGCCTTTCTGTCAGATTGGATGCTGCCCAATTCAAATCAAGTTTTGCTCAAAAAACTCTTAAAATTTTTATTATGCTTCAGTTTACCTTTTAAAAGTTCTAGTCTCAGAAGAAGGAAATGAAGGAACTCCTGATGGCCTCCTGGAGCAACAAGCAACCAGGAGCAAGTATCTCTTGAGTCCCTTGAGCTTGTCGCTTTCTCATTGCCCCACAAGGTAGTGGGTAAGTCCCTCTCAGGTCCTAGCTCTGCAGCTTTTGCATCATAAGATTTCAGACTTTATTTGAGCATTTCTTTTTCCAGACTGGTCTGGAAACTGGCTGGAGTCAGAGTAGGTCTGACTTAGAAACTGGACCAGGTACAGGGTCGAACTAGGTCTGACAGAAAACAGACTGGGTCCAGTGTGAGGTCTCAGGTCTTAACATTTTGTTTTAAGGCTGAATAAGCAGGTTAAACTTACCAAAGATAATCTTGAATTAGAGTGGCCACAGCGAAGTTTTAACCCAGATAAGCTCATCTATTTATGAGGTGCACTAGAGAAAAAGGGGTCTCAGCCAGGCACTCACCATAAAGGACAGGGGGAAATTATTTTTCCTCCTCTACAGTTTCTAGTGTGGATGAGACCCCCTGGGACACCCCACTCACTCCACAGCCTGCAGACAGAATCCTGGGAAAACTGACAGAAGCTGGCCAAGAGTGAGAATTCTTATTAAATTCAGCTCTGCCAGATCTCTATCTGTGGTACCTGATTGAGAAAGGATGGTAAAACTGTCCCTTCCTTTCCAAATTCAGATCAGCAGGCAAAAAACATTTGTCAGAATTAGATCTGTGAATTTGCTTTTGGATACCCACTGATCGTCAGTCCTTTCCTTCCCAGGAACATCTATTGGCTTCTTGTTTGTGTAAGTTTGTGTGTTGAGAACTTGGGTTGGCACCCATCAGGTTGTGGGCCCCCAGATTATGGCTAGACAGAAGTGTGGGATACATTCCGTTTGCAGTGAAGATCCTACTGACTGTTACCGGCTCTCAGGGGAATTGTCCAAGTCTTTCTTTCTCTTGGCTGTCTCTGGATCTTGGGAGGGTAGTATCTTTTGCCTCTTTCATCCATCTGGTTGTTCAATACTGCTAGGAGTATTTGCTCTTTGCCACAGCTGAAACCTGACAAGACATTCAAAAGGAGTTTTTTTTTTTTTTTTAAGTAACTCTATGGTCAGAAGTTGGCCAGTTTGAAAGCTGATATTCAGAGTCTGATGGGAACATTTTTTAGGTACATAGATGAAATGTGTACCCAGAGGGAAAGAAAAACACTTTGAAGTCTTTGTGGAAGGATTTACTAAAACATTCCAAAGACACGCAGCTCTACATCTAGAACATAGGAATCTTCTGGTTCCACCGTAGTTAAAGGTCTTCTCCCTGATATAAAAAAGCAAACTATGGGCCTGCCTGGTGGTGTAGTACATAAGTTCACATGCTCCACTTTCGCAGCCCAGGGTTCACAGGTTCGGATCCTGGGCGTGGACCTATACACTGCTCATCAAACCATGCTGTGGAGGCATCCCACATACAAAATAGAGGAAGATTGACACAGATTTTAACTCAGGGCCAATCTTCCCCAAATAAACAAAAGAGGAAGATTGGCAATGGATGTTAGTTCATGGCCAATCTTCCTCACACAAAAAAAGAAGCAAACTAAAGATAATGTAGTTGGATGAGGGGTTACCACCTTCCTATCATTAAGGTTGCAATCCAATTCTTTGAGAAATTGAAAAAAACTGTTCTAGTCTTAAACGTTGAGTCTTTACAAGAACATAAATGAAGCTCTAGAAACATTCAATGACCACCTGTCCTTTTTACCAATCCCCAAACGTCCTCCATTCATCTCAAAGGCTTGCAGATACTGTAAAAGATCTGGACTTAGGGAACAAGAGTTCTTCTTGGTGGAACTTGCGTTATTTCTCTGTGCCTTTTGAGATGTAAGTATTCTACCTGGTCTTCTCTAGGAATGAAAGTAATTCTTACCAGAAGGAAAATAAATAAATAAAAGGCTATTTTTAAAATTAAGCCTATGAAAATCTTAAAAGTCTCTTTTAGGATATTAATAAAAAGCTGTAGCCATCTGAACCAGTAACCTTAACTTATTCCATCTGCCAGAAACTCGATTTGATCCAACCGTTCTTTATAAACTGGTGACTTTTGCATTATCATACCTGTCTCATGACTAAAATTTTAAAGTGAAAGCTGTAAGATCTCTATTTGCATCTGTCTATATGTTTATGTATGTTTACATATGTATGTTATAGATGCGTTACTTTTTCAACCTCTGGGTAGTATTGCCAAAACTAATTTGTAAAGTTCTCTCTTTAATTGGTTTAAAGACAAACAAGTGCTATATAAATAAAGTATACTCTTACAAATATAGAAAGTAACCCAAATCTTCTTCAAGTTAATGTGATCTAATATAATCTTTGATAAACAAATGCTAGTTTAAATTTGTTCCTTTAATTAAAATAGGCATCTCATTAGGGTTATCAGCGTTAAATATAATGCTTTTCTTCTACCTAGGCTAACTAAAATTCAAATAAGTGCATGTTATCTCTGTCACTGAATTTGTCAGCAAGGAAGATAACTAAGATGATGGTTTGCTGAAACTTTTATGAGTAATATAAACTAATTAAGAACAAATAAATTAAATAGATGTAAGTAAGATGTAAGTTTAGAAAGAAATTTTTCAACAATAATTATGTTTTGTGGTATGTGTACTTAAAAATAATTTCAAAATCTTTTTGGTGACTTGAAACCCTGAAGTTATACTGGGATGAGTTAAATGATAGATATTCACTGCATATCTGGATCATTACCAAATAAGATAAAACACCAAAACATTAATTGTTGAACACCAGTTTATCTAATTTTGGCTTCTTATTAAAAATTAAATAAAGATATTCAGGTCTATCAGCAAGCCTGTCTTGTTCTACACTGGAAAATTTACTAGGAGAAGAATGCACCTCTAGAAATTACAAAATGTATTTAGAAATTTATACATTTATAAATGTGCAAAACCACAGAAATCTAGTCTAACAGACAATCCACAATTGATTACTTCTTAGTTTTCACTAAGAATAAAAAATACTAAGGGTTAATAATTCTAATTAATAAGACTACTTAGAAATAATGAGTGAAAGGAAACAAATGTGTATGAAAAGTAGGTAAGAAATGTAAAATGACTGGTTGTACCAGAATGAGAAAAAGGAAAAGAAATACAAGAAAATCTGAATGGATATAAAAAATTATTGAAGGTTTGTGGAAAAAGACTCTTGGGAAAGGAATTTTATGTGTGGTCAAGCTGAACAAGGTTAGAATGGATTTATTTACATTTTTAAAGAATGAGTTTTAATGTCAAAAGTTCACTGGTGTAAAATTATAATTTGATTTTCTCTGTGTTAAAAGGATAAGGTTTTCTTGGATTATTTCTCTGCTTTTGATAAGACATTGTGAAAGGTATTTTTCCTTTTGGGTAATCTACCTGGAAAGTGAAGATTTTGTGTCTTATCAAAATAATTTACTATGCCTCACATTGTCTTTATCAGGTCTCTGACTACTTGAGAAAACTCAATCTTCTCAAAATTAAGTGAGCTAAGTTTTGTATTTGCCTTTAAAATCTTCTAGTTACTTTGGTTAAATAGATAATTATGTATTATTTCCTAATGATTTATAATCCTTTCTAGTCAAATGTTCAATCCTTTTGACATTTTGATAACTTGCCAAAATCAAATTCTACGTGAAGTCTTTTGGACCTCAAAGTAACTTTGAGATTTTCCAGAGGGCCCCTGGAAAAATCTCAAAGAATTTGTCTCTTACCTTGTAAAAGAGAGATAACATTAAAAAGATTGTACATGATCAAGTGAGTTTCATTCCAGGGATACAAGGATGGTTCAACATCTGCAAATCTATTAACGTGATACACCACATTAACAAAATGAAGAACAAAAATCACATGATCATCTCAATAGATGCAGATAAAGCATTTGACAAGATACAGCAACCATTTATGATAAAACCTCTGAATAAAATGAGTAAAGAACATTATAAATAAAGGCCATATATGACAAACCCATAGTTAATATCATTCTCAATGGAGAAAAACTGAACACTATCCCTTTAAGAACAGGAACCAGACAAGGATGCCATTGTCACCACTCCTATTTAACATAGTATTGGAAGTCCTAGCAATCAGGCAAGAAAAAGAAATAAAAGGGATCCACTTTGGAAAAGAAGAAGTGAAACTGTCACTCTTTGCAGATGACATGATTTTATATCTATAAAATGCTAAAGATTCCACTAAAAAAATTTTATAAACAATAAAGGAATACAGTCAAGTCACAGGATACAAAATCAATGTACAAAAATCATTTGCATTTCTATACACTAACAATGAAGTAGCAGAAAGAGAAATTAAGAATACAATCCCATTTACAATTGCAACAAAAAGAATAAAATACCTAGGAATACACTTAACCAAAGAGGTGAAAGATCTGTGCACCCAAATCTGTAAAACATTGTTGAAAGAAATCGAAGAAGACACAAAGAAATGGAAAGATATTCTGTGCTCTTGGATTGGAAGAATTAACATCGTTAAAATGTCCATACTTCCTAAAGCAATCTATAGATTCAACGCAATCCCTAACAAAGTTCCAACAACATTTTTCACAGAAATAGAACAAAGAATTCTAAAATTTCTATGGAACAACAAAAAACCCCGAATAGCCAAAGGATTCCTGAGAAAAAAGAACGAAGCTTGAGGTATCACACTCCCCAATTTCAAATTATACTACAAAGCCATAGTAACCAAAACAGCATGGTACTGGCACTAAAACAGACACACAGGTCAATGGAACTGAATTGAGAGCCCAGAAGTAAACCCACACGTTTAAGGACAGCTAATAATCAACAAGGGAGCCAAGAGCATATGATGGAGAAAGGAGAGGCTCTTCAATAAATGGTGTTGGGAAAACTGGACAGCCACATGCAAAAGAATGAAAGTAGACCATTCCCTTACACCATGCACAAAAATCAACTCAAAATGGATTAAAGACTTGAATGTAAGACCCAAAGCCATGAAACTTCTAGAAGAAAACATAGGCAGTATGCTCTTTGACATCGATCTGAGCAGCATATTTTCAAGTCCCATGTCTGACCAGACAAGGGAAACAAAAGAAAAAATGAACAAATGGGACTACATCAAACTAAAAAGCTTCTGCACAGCAAAGGAAACCATCAACAAAACAAAAAGACAACCTAACAATTGGGACAAGATATTTTCAAACCATATATCAGATAAGTGGTTAATATCCAAAATATGCAAAGAACTCATACAGCTCAACAACAAAAAAACCAACAACCCAATTAGAACATAGGCAAAAGATCTGAACAGAGGTTTCTGCAAAGAAGATATACGGATGGCCACCAGGCATATGAAAAGATGCTCAAAATCATTAGCCACCAGGGAAATGTAAATCAAAACTACAATGAGGTTTCACCTCACTCCGGTCAGAATTGCTGTAATTAACAAGACAGGAAACAACAAATGTTGGAGAGGATGTGGAGAGAGGTGAACCCTTGTTCACTGCTGGTGGGAATGCAAACTGGTGCAGCCACTATGGAAAGCAGTACAGATCATCCTCAGAAAATTAAGGATAGATCTACCATATGATCCAGCTGTCCCACTGCTGGGTATTTATCCAAAGAACTTGAAAACACAAAGGCATAAAGATAAATGCACCCCTATGTTCATTGCAGCATTATACACAGTGGCCAAGACTTGGAAGCAACCTAGGTGCCCATCAAGGGACGAATGGATAAAGAAGATGTGGTGTATATACACGATGGACTACTGCTCAGCCATAAGAAATGATGAGATCCGGCCATTTGTGACAACATGGATGGACCTTGAGGGTATTATGCTGAGTGAAATAAGTCAGAGGGAGAAAGTCAAGTACCATATGATCTCACTCATAAGTAGAAGATACAAACAACGACAAACAAACACATAGCCTTGGAGATTGGATGGGTGGTTACCATAGGCGAAGCAGGGAGGAGGCGGGGCAAAAGGGGTGATTAAGCTCACATGTGAGAGCATGGACTATAATTAGTTTTTGGGTGGTGAACATGATGTAATCTACACAGAATTCAAACTATATTATGATGTACATCTGAAAATAAACAAATAAATGAAAAAAAGTGAGAGATGTTAAATTAATCAGGTTTATTTGGTATGTTAAATTACACAAGAAGCATTGCCAAAGAAGTGATGAAAAACCTTTTTAACTTATATTTTTATGGATGAATGTCATTAATGTAAATGTCCTAGATATTGTATGAAATTGCAAGAATCTAGTATGTCCTAGCATAATGTTATAAATGTCATAAAACTAGTTATCTTAAATATTTTATGTCACAGAAAAAAAAAATTTCCTTGTCAATTCCATTATAATGAACTCTCATCAGATATTTAACCACGGACATTTTAAAGTCTTTTGTCATTTGTAGGCAGTTATTGTTTTATGCTTTTGCAAAAGTAGCATTTACGGAAAGGACACGACCAAGTAGTTTTGACCATTGACACTGCTGCCAAATTATAAAGTGTCAAAATTGGGGTGCATATTCCACAACTGAAGAAGGCTTTACCCGACACCTGGTCCTGTGTAAATCCTGGAGGCCTGAAAATCAAATTGAACAGGAAGAGAAATAGCTGACATCAAGGAAGACTGCTTTCTCTTAAGACATTGGATCAAGAATGTTTCTTTTCCTTCTTCCTTCTCTCTCTGCCCATCCTTTTCCTAATTTTCGTACTATGAAAGTCTTTATGATTCTTTTGTTCACCTTTTGTCTTGCTCTGGCCTGGAAAGAAAATGCCATCGTTCACACATCTCAGGCCATTGCAAAGGAGAGTAATCCAAACTCCAAACAGCTGTTGGATTTGCTGCAATGCTGGTGATCCTGTAGTTCTGCTCATCATAAACTTCTCTCTGATTTCCAGTGCCTCCGTTTCTCTGGAACAAACTCAGCCCTCTCTCCATCACATCAGACAAACTAACCCTGGAGTCCATTTCCCTGTGTCTGGTTAACAACCCCAAACCTAGGGAACCTTGTATCAAGGCTCTGTACAGGGACACAAGACAAGGGTAACAAGAATAAGGCCATCTGTGTAGTCTAAAGAACCTTCAATTTTACTGGCCTCCATAGCTGTCACCTTTTCAGTCCCAGGCCATAGGCTCAAACGGAAATTACAAGCAGGCATTCATAATTCAAAATTTGCTTCCTTTGGCAGATCCCCACTCCCCTGACTAGGAGTAAGCATGAATGAGGCTGTGGTCAGGAAGTTCTCCTTAACTCTTGAAGATATTACAGAATCTGCTAAAGCAATAGCTGCCCAACAAAAATCTCTAGGTTCTCTGGCCAAAGTTATTTTGATAACAGGATAGCCCTTGATTACCTTTTAGCTGAGCAATGAGGTGATTGTGCCAGGGCCAGCACCGCTCGCTGCAGTTGGATTGACACTTCTGGGGAAGTTGAGACGCAACTACATATGATCACTGTATAAGCCAGTTGGCTTAAGAAAATGATTCTTTCAACTGGGTCTTTCCTTAACTATTTGGTTCTGATTAGTTTGGTCTTGAGGACCATGGCTCCAAAGTACACTCCAGACATTGGGAATTAGCTGCTTGTAACAATCCATAGTAGTCTCCTTCATGTGCTGTATTCTCTCAAAACTTTTAAATGCATGTTTGCACCTGCTAATCACCAAGAAAATGATCTCTCTAAGAATAGAATGTTGGAAAAAGAACAAAGAGAATGACCAACTTTGAGAATTGTGAATCTGAATTGTGAATAACACACATAGATTCATCAAAAACTGCAAGAACTCCAGAGTGGTAGCTGGGAGTGGCACTAATGCCTAAAATTTTTGATCAAGTCTCTCAGTTAGGCTGAGAATCTGATCAGAAAATGGAGATTGTTAAAAAACAAAACAACAGGCCCAAAACGGAGTTGCTTATGCTAAGCCCCACATCACCAAACCAAGATTTAACTTAATTACAATTTTGGCTCTCCCAGAAATGGAATCTTAAACCGGGCAATCTGGAATTGCCTGATCAGCACTTGTTAGGTAATCTGCCTGACAGACACTTGCCACCCGCTAAAGGAAAGTAACCTTGCAGTAACCAACCCACTTTTTGCCAGTATAACTTCTTTGTTCCCACTCTCTTCTCCCTATAAACGTCTTTCATTTTGTACAGTAACTTGGAGCTCCTTTCTATCTGCCAGATTGGATGCCGCCCAATTTGTGTCAATTTTTGCGCAAATAAACACTTAAATTTTTTAATATGCCTCAGTTTATCTTTTAACAGTAATAAAGGCCATTTGTAGCAATAAGCAGAGCCATGACATTTAGGATTGCATGAGTTTCAGGAGAATGGTATTGGCTGGCCGGCCCTGTGGCCAAGTGGTTAAGTTCCCGCGCTCCACTGCTGTAGCCCAGGGTTTCGCTGGTTCGGGTCCTGGGCACGGACACGGCACTGCTCATTAGACCACGTTGAGGCGACATCTCACATACTACAACTAGAAGGACGTACAACTAAAATATACAACTACGTACTTGGGGGATTTGGGGAGAAAAAAGCAGAAAAAAAAAGAAGATTGGCAACAGTTGTTAGCTCAGGTGCCAATCTTTAAAAAAAAAAAAGGAATGGTATCGAAATTTTGGGTGTAGGCACACAAAGAAAACATTTAACACTGGAATCAGAGTTACTTGATCATATAAGGTTGAGGCCAAGTGACACAATATCAGTAAGTTAAAGACATCTTGCATTGCAGCCAGGTGGGGTTTAGCTGCAATGAATAGACAACTCAGCACATTTCGATAATCATAGGAAATGGTGGTGAGATAACTACCTTGGTTCACCTCATTCATCCTAAATTGTCCACAGTAAAGACTTCTACTCATACTATTTTCTTATTTATATTTAGGCTTCCAGAAGAAACCCTATCTTTTACACGAATATTCTTTTCTCACTGCCAAATCACATCTGGGTCCCTGTTTTCCAGAAAAAAATCTCTTTCATATAACTGATTCTCATAATCTCCCTTCTAAGTATTTGTAATCCTCCTACCTGTTTCCCCTGATTTGAAAGTAAGGTGTTACCTCTGCGGAGCAGTCTACGTAACTTTATCTACAAGAAAAATTATTTCCCCCAAATCCTTACTTGGTGTCTACCTCAACCAGGTGCGCCTGTGACCCTTTGCCTCCCAAATCAAAGCATCTCCATAAATGACTTTGTTACTGCACCTCCACTACTGACTTCCTGTTATAGACATTGTATGTGTTATTCAAGCCCATGTTTACAGCTCTGTGTGGCTAAAAAGAAGCTCTGCGTTCTGCTTTTGTGTGATCTTATATGTTTAACTCATCTAAGTGAATGCTCTGTGACCATTCAGGATTCAAGAACAGACTTTGTCCCCTAATAAACAGGATGGAATTGGAACACATCTCTTCACAGTCACCGCCTGAGATTAATTTGACAAACACCCATTAGTCCAGCCAACAGCTTGCTCAGTTACTCCTATTTGCTTTAATTTATTTACCAAAAGACCCTGATCTATCAAGTTAAACGCCTTGATCATTCATCAGTTCGCAGATAGTGAAGTGTCCTAGTCTATAGCCAGATTCTCAATCTGCGAAAGGTGAACATTTGGGTAACTCATTTAACTGAGCAAGGTCTAAAGCCTCTAATATTTCAAGCTATTGGAGACCATGGCTGAGCTATAATCTTCCCCTTGTCAAATATTACAAACTTATAAGCAGACATTTGTTTCTATGAACTAACTGAGCTCTGAATAAAAGCATTTTTCCCTGCAGTTCATTCCTGACTAGGTATTTATTCAGGAGATCTTCATTCTATTATTATATTGGAGATGCTTTGGCTGTGCACAGAAATTATATTGTTTTGACAACTCTATTATTTTTACTGGTTGGCTTGTAGCGATTTATCTTGCGGTGCATGAGGAATTTATTTTTTTTAATTGGCTCTGCCTTTCTTTATGAATGTGTTTATGAGGCACTCTAGCAGTACAACATTTTAATGTTTCAATGTTTTCCACCAGTTTGGTAATCTTGTAAACAGCACTGTTTCTGAAGGACCTCTAAGCAGTTTTGAAAACAGGATTAAAAATAAAACGCTGGTCAATTTAGTTTCATCTTTAATACTTTCCTGACAGTGCCATTCTGGTACCAACCTTGACTGTACATAAAGGATGCAGGGAAACCTGGGAACAAAGGTAGAACTACATACAAAAAAATTCTGATCAGAAGTAAGGCATTTTCAATCCTTTTCAATTTCATTAGAAACTGTCAAGAATTTCCATTAAAGAAGCAGAATATTAGTTTTCTGTTACTGATATTACCGTAAGAGCCTGTGCAACTGGTAGCTTAGCAAATCAAAAACCAAATTTCTGACATCCCAATATTTAACCTTTATCTCAGAATACTTAAGTCAGGAAACTAGAAATGAACTATATTTTGACCATTGAACCAAAATTCAAAAGTTAAATAACTTCACAGGTAGGACTCTTTAGGCCCATTATTTTTTATGGATCGTAATACAGATATATGGCTTAGTCAGTTAAAACACAATTTTTTTGTAATCTAAACCATATAATAAAGATCTCTAAAACATATTGCAACTATAAAATGGTAATTCAAGTATTTATTGTCCATTTTGTTTCACCATAGCTGAAAATAAACCAAACAGGTACTCTAATTTAGAGTTTGGCATAATTTAATAATACATCAAATTTCATCCAAAAAGGCAACTACTTATAACACAGGCAAATGTAACTTATTAGATTCACGTATATATTTACTCATTCAGCAAATAATTAATAAGAACTTTCTAAGTGCACAATACTATGCTAGGAGTTTTAGGAGATTCAAAGATGAATCTAATATCCTCAGTATGGATTTTCATCGTCTATTTACGTGTACATTAAAAATGCAATATGAAGTAGAAAACCCTAAATGCATCATTTTGTGGTGGTGTTGATAAGGTACTTTGGAAATCCACTGGAGAGAAAGACAGAGAACTTCCAAGAGGTAGGTTTAGAGATCAGACGTGAGGAATGACGGGGAAGGCAATCCAGGAGGTAGAAACAGCCTAAATAAATCCTATCAGACTTCTAACCAATGTTCTTATGGCTCTCAGCTGACATTTCTAACCATGTGACCACAAAGTATCTGAAGGAGAAAATGCAGCAATGCATGATAACGCGAGGTATAAAGGGACTCTCTCACTAGCTGTACATTAGAGTCACTTACCTTGAGCTCCACCTCAGATCAATTAATCAGACTCTTTGGTGATGAGACCTGGCTAGGCATCATTTTAAAACTCACGTAAGTGATCCAATGTGCAATCGATACTGAGAAACACCAAGTACAACCACTGTAGCAGAGAACACCAATTGGTCATGAAATGAAGTAACTGCAGGTCCACATATATTCAGGGCATTCTTCCCACTGAGTCTTGTTCGGCCTCCAATAGCCAGCTTTGTCTTTGGAAATTTAACTTCTGCTCTTAAACCACCTCCTCTTCTCTCCTTCACTGCTGTTATACAGTTAAACCACACTTTCCTCTCGTGTGCTACAAGCTTTATCACCAAGATAATAACCTTCACCTCCACCCTTGATCCTGCCATAATTCTAAAAAATGCCAGGATATCTTGGCGTCTAAATTTTCTTGAGTTTTTCATTTCCAGTCACCCTTTCCTGCACTTGGTCTCATGGTCACCCCTTGAGCTCTGCCATCATCACTTGCTCTGCCTCTGAAGCCATTAATTCAATAACCCTAGTGTCTAGTGAATACTTTCTGGCCTTTGTACTCACTTTCTCAAGTTCTCCTGAAACAATTCTTTAACTTCGTCTTTCCAAGGAACTTACTGACCCTTCTATTTTCACCTACCCATCATCTCATTTCTATCTTTACTTTTCTTCACATCGAGCTAAGATATCATAGTAAATCACTACAGTTACTACCTAAAAAACACCCTCAGCTTCCATTTCTTTCCTTTTCATTACAAAAAATTAACCTTCAATTAAGCCAACAACCTGCCTTCTTCATGAGTGTACTCCAAAAGATAAACATCACTGGAGAAGATGCACGTAACCAATGATATTAGTATTGTTATAGTTCATGATCTCTAACCTCATCTAGGCTTTCAACATTGTTCAGTCTTCTACCATGTGTCTCTGGCAATATTTTTCCCCCATTCTCTGTAATATATATTCCAAGATCTGATATTTCAAACTCCCCCACACCTTGTCCACCTCAGCAGATAACCTTGCCCCACGTAGCATAAGTACTTTGTGCACTGGCCTCTATTCTCTGTCTTCTTGTCATCGATCATCACCCCCTCTGGACAGGATATTTTCATTAGCATAAATGGGTCGACCCCATTTCCCCTCCATTTTATCTATCTTTTTAAAGCTAAACTTTCAATTTTCTTCCATTTCTTCAGTCCCATTCTTTCCTGAATCCAATTCATTCAAGTTTTCGCCAATTGCCTTCACTTCGTTAAACCCCAGGACCAGTTCTCAGTCAGTGTCTTACTTCACCTGCCAGCAGTGCTTGACATTGCTGGCTGCTTCTTCCTTCTTAAAACACTTCATTTGGTTTCAAGGGTACTACACTGAGTTGATTTCTTCCTTTTTTAAAATCACTGCTCCTTCTCAATCTCCTTTGTTGACTGATGCTCATTTTCCTGACCTCAAAAACTCGAAGTGCCCTACAGCTCAGTCCTTAGACTTTTCTTCTTTCTAACTACACTCACTTTCTATCTACACTCACATCCAATCTCATGACTCTAAATGCCGTCTATATGTGGCTTTATGAACTTTCTATTTTCAGCCTAGAAACTCTCCTTTAAACTCTGGACTAGCACTTAAAACTGGCCACTTCATATCCTCACCTAAATATCTTAATTTCATGCTTAATGTTTCATGTTTAATAAGAGAATACACAATCCTAACATTCTCTCTCCATCTGCACCTCAAAATCCTTTATCTCAATAATGAAGTCTCCATCCTTCCGTTGTTTAGTCTAAAAATCTCAGAGTCATCCTTGACTGTTATATTTTCTCACAATCCACATTCAGTTATGTGCTGAATTCTATAGGCTCTACATTCAAAACATATCCATAAGCTCATTACATACACTCTTAAAATATATCCAGAATCATATTTCTCATTAAATTCACTACTATCACCCTGGCAAATCTTGGATTATTTCCATTCTTTAAATTCATTAGTACTTCTAATCCAAAAACACTTCTACTTTTTCTCTAAGTGGTCTCTTGATTTCATCCTTGCCTCTTTTCAATACAGCAGCCAGAGGACTTCGGTTAAACATAATTAAAATCATGTGTTCTTCTGCTCAAAAACTTCTAATGTCTTCCTCTGTCAACTCGAGTGAAAGCTACTCTCTATCCTGGAACCAGAGAGAACTCTTACCTCTTTGTTGAATATTCCATGCCCATTCTCACGTTAGTGACTTTGTATTTTTCCCTTCCTGCAGCCTGGAATGTCCATGCCCCAGATATCTGCATCACTGCTTACCTCCTTCAGATCTCACCTTCTCTGTGAGACCTTTTCTGATTGTCCTATTTAAAAACAAAACCTCTCTAGAATTCTCTATCCCCATTCCTGGCTTTGTTTCTCTCCATAGCCAATATCATGTAAAATACTACATATTTTACCAAGGTATTTGGAGTGTTTTATGTCTCCCAACCTCCTAATATAAGGTATATAATTGAAGAGAATGTTTTCTAGTTCATTAATTTTGTGTATTCCTATATTCCCAGCATTTAATATAGTACATGGTACATGGTAGATATCATACAAATTGTCAAACAAATACACAAATAGAAGTCACCCAAAAAAAAACCTATCATATTATCTTCCTGTCCTCAAATCTGAAATTTCCTTTCATCTGGCCCCCTTCTCTTTTTCATCCCTATTCTTACAATAGAGAAGCTGCTTCATCTTCTATCAGAAGACATGCCTCCATACGCACTTCGGACCCCTCCCCTCTGTCTTTTCGAGGACTTCAGTCCATTATTACCCCTGTTTCATATCTTCTGGAACATTTCTTTCAGGAATCCAACATCCCCTACTTTAGTCCATATTTCAGCAACATTTTTTTATATCACATCTCATGTCAGTTACTATCTTAGTTCTCTATGCTCCTTTACACACACTTTTCTTGAAATAGCTAAATATATACTCTTCTTCATTTCTCATTCTCATTCATTTTTCAAGCATCTCCATTCTTAATTCTGCCGCACAAAATTTCCCTATATCCTTTTCAGCTGGAGTCATCAATAAACCCCAGTGGACAATTTTCAGTAATAATACTAGTAACATTAATGTCTATTGAGGTCTTATTATATGTCCAATCTGTTCTATATATTAAGGTTATTGGGAATACAACAATTAACAAAATATACTCCTTTTAGCCCTGCCAATGACCTTGTCAGATGGGTACTACAGTTGTCACTGTTTACCAATGGGAAAGTGTAGAACAAACAGGTTAGGTAACCTACATCAAAGGTAGATTCAGTTAATGTGAAATCCAGGATTCGTACCCAGGACATTTAACTCCAGAGCACTGTTAAAAACTATACTCTAGGGGCTGGCCCTGTGGCTGAGTGGTTAAGTTCGTGCGCACTCCTTCGGCAGCCCAGGGTTTCGCGGGTTCGGATCCTGGTTGTGGAGATGGCACAGCTCATCAAGCCATGCTGAGGCAGCATCCCACACAGCACAACCAGAAGGACCTACAACTAGAATATACAACTATGTACTGGGGGGCTTTGGGGAGAAGAAGAAGAAAAGAAAAGAAAAAAAGATTGGCAAGAGATGTTAGCTCAGGTGCCAATCTTTAAAAAAAATACTACACTCTACAACTTCTTCCTATCTCAGTGATACATTTCATTTCTGAGAGATTCTCAGTATACTTAAGTGATTTTTAAAGCACTATCTGACCTGTAAATGTTGAAGTTCCTTGGAAATCAGTCTTTGATTCTCTACTTTTCCCCATCTCCGTACATCATACTAGGTGGGCTTATCTCTGATGACTTGCAATACCATCAGCTTGCCCACTTCTCAATGTAAATGTTCTACCCAGACCTCTCGTCTAAACTAACTTGACATTTTTACCTCACTTTCTCATAGATTCTTAAACATATTTTCAATATTTAACTCATAAACCCTGCCCACTGTTCCAACCTACTTCACCTCCAATGTTCCCCATCTCAATTGTTGGCACCTCCATACGTGCATATTGTCCAGCCAGAAAACTGAGATTCTTTCTTGATAGCTCCTTCTCCCTCATTTCTCTTGCTCAATCTGTTAATAGATCCTCTTGATTCTAATCCAAAAAGCTTTGAGTCCTCTCATTCTCTCCATCTCCACTGCAACAATTCTAGCCATTACCTCTAAGTCCAAAAAAATAGCTTCCTATCTATTTTTCTTAGTTTCCACCAAACTTTTCATTACACAAACACACTCTCTTGCTTAAAATTGTCTGATAGTGGGGCTGGCCCTGTGGCTGAGTGGTTAAGTTCACGTGCTTGGCTGCAGGCGGCCCAGTGTTTTGTTGGTTCGAATCCTGGGCGCGGACATGGCACCGCTCATCAGGCCACGCTGAGGCGGTGTCCCATATGCCACAACTAGAAGGACCTGCAACTAAGATATACAACTATGTACCAGGGGAGATTGGGGGAGATAGAGCAGGAAAAAAAAAAAGTAAGAATAAAAAGTACTTATTCTCTATATAACTCCCTAATTTGATAAATGCTCACTTTAAAAAGGGGCATATGGGGGCCGGCCTGGTGGCATAGTGGTTAAGTTTGTGTGTTCCACTTCTCGGCGGCCTGGGGTTTGCCGGTTCAGATCCTGGGTGTGGACATGGCACCGCTTGGCACGCCATGCTGTGGTATACATCCCACATATAAGGTAGAGGAAGATGGGCATGGACGTTAGCTCAGGGCCAGGCTTCCTCAGCAAGTAAGAGGAGGACTGGCAGTAGTTAGCTCAGGGCTAATCTTCCTCAAAAAAAGAAAAAAAATTTAAAAAAAAATGGGCACATGAGGGAACTATGGATGAACAATATGGTAATTCAACGTTTTCACAATTTTTAATTTAATTACATATATTGGTGATATAATTGTAGTAGAATACGCTCTCGTATTTAAAGTTTATGAAGCTCTTATTTTCTATGGGGAAGAGTTGGAGATAATATTTTATCTTTAACACAGGAGTACATAATCCATTGAGAATAATACTCATACCTTTAATAGTTGGGATATATCTATCAGACATGAAAGAGCAGCACCAACACTGTAAAAATCATAAGCCAATTTCAAGAAGACAAGAATAAATTCGTCAGTTTTCAGAAGTGGTCAACAGATTCCTGTTGTATAAATTCTTCTGGGGCACTATATTGTAAGCTGTGAAGAATGAGCACACACTAAAAGGCCATATTATTCACATCCATATGGCAATATAGGATTGAAATTAATGGTTTTACCATAAAGGAGAATTTTTAAAGATATTTTTATGAAAGCAAACATGATTTAGCAAGAAAATGTTTAGATGCCAGGATTTTATTAACAAAAATGCATTCTAAATAATAGAGCAAATGTTATAATGAACATCCCCTGAGGTTCAGAATGGAAACTAGTAGGTCCATAGGTGATAAATAAAAGAGCCCCTGAAGCGCTGTTTCTCCCTTGCCCTCTCTCAGCCCAGCTGGTATCCAGGATATAGAACTGAAGGATAGAAAAGTATAATTCTAAAGGGACAGGTTTACCAGACATCCATGTAGGATTACTGAATTTAAAATGTAAAGGCAAATCAAAATTTTAAAATAAGTTAACAAATAGTCCAATAAGCCAAAATGATTTCTAACAATGAATTAAAGCTGAAATGGGATATCATCTATAAAGTAATGATAAAGACAATCTTGCCAAAAGTATGTTTTAAAAGTAAAAGTAGCGCAACGAGGAAAAATCCTTAATTATTTTCTAAAGGAAAAGATTAGAAAGGGTCTAGAAAAGAAACAAAATAAAATAAAAAGTCCCTATTGTTACTAAAAAATGCTCCTCTCACAAAAATAAAAATCAACAATAATATTAATAGTAAAGGATATAAAGATGTTTATGTTTTAGGAGAAGAAAATAAAGGAAATTTCACTAAGATCAATAAATATTTGGGGTTATTTTGCATATGTTTCTAACAGGTCATATTTTCAACACTTTGTTCTCTCACTCAGTCATCCACATATATTTATTGAGCACTACCTGGTTCCAGATATTGCTAGGTAATAAGGCTACAGAGGTGAAAAACAAAACCCACACCTTCGAGGACTCATAACCTAGTACGTTACAGAGTCCAAGATGGAGAAAAAAGGAACAATTTTCAAAATATTGCAATAAGTATTTCAAAAGTTAGAAGCACTCCAGTGGCAGAAAAAGATAACTTTTGGAATTCAAAAGTTTGCTGTCTTCAAAGCTAACAGGAAAATGCTTCTTGATGCTAAGATATTTAGTAGATATGAAAGGTATGAAAACTATTTATCAATAATTCTCCTACTGGATTTCAATGGAGGGTAAGAATTAGAGTCAGTGGGGTTTCGTATTAGTTATCATTGTTATGTAACAAGTTACAGAAAATTCAGCAGCTTGAAATAGCAAGCCTTTGTTATCTGTTAATTCAAAGGGTCGAGAATTCCCAAAAAGTGTCATCCTCTTATAGATTCAGCTCAAAGTCTAGAATATCATTATATAAATCAAGTCCAGGAGTGAATGAGTCTCCTCATATAAAATTCCATAATTGTAGCTCCTTATTTAGAGTTCCTTTCAATCTGCACCACTGTGAAATAAAAAGACAAGTTAGCTGATTTCAAGTACCCAGCACACAATAGTGGGATAGCCATAAGGAACTGCTATAGACATTAAGTGAGGATCACAAAAGAATCGCTGGGCCATAGCAATTCTTAAATCCAGCCAGACAGATGCTGGACATTTCCTGATTATATCTCAAGATGTAGAAATAATTCTCTATGGCTCTTAGTTCCTCTCTCTTGGTTTCGCCCTCTGAGTAAACCTTCCATTTTCAAGAAAGGCAGCATAAGTTTACAAATGAGTTTTCTCAGCCTGCTTCCTGCCAATATAATTTTCAGACTACATCTGCCCTCTTTTCATTTTATACTGTCTCTGCCCCTTTCAATTCAAGCTGGCAGTGTTTCTTCCAATGTAATTTTCTCAAAAACTTTATGAGCTGCCTATGAATATCATTGGAGTTCACCCCCATTAGACAAAAGCCATACTCACAAATCTCTTTACAGTAAATATTTAGCTTCTTATAGGCCATATTGTTTGAGTAAGAAAATCTGTGAGTCAGAGACTCAGCTTCATCTCTAAGTCCGATTTTCTGGCAGTGACCTGGATTTGAACTTTGCTTAGAAGTCATTTCTTAATTTTAGCATCTTTGCCATCTAGAAATTCTAAGAATTTTCAAAATCATAAAGTCCCATCTTCTTTTTAACAGTCGTTCCCTCGATTTGTCTCCCTCCTCTCACATTTCACTGTAAGTAGCAAGAATAAACGAGGCTGCACCTTCAACACTTTGTTTATAAACATCCTGAGCTACATCAACAAATTCATTGGCTATTTTCCACATGCCTGTAGACAACAGTGGTGCTAGGCTCTCTGCGCCACAAAACAAGGATCCTCCCTCCTCCAATTTCTAATAAGACGTTACTCATGTTCTTTTGAGCTCTCAGCAGCAGTATTCTCAAAGTCCATATTTCTACAAACAGACTGTCCAATATAATTTAGGCTTCCTCTAACACCCTCCTCAAAATCCCTTACAGCTTTTGCTCACTGCCTACATCCAAAGGCGTGCCTACATTTTTGATATTTGTTAAGTCAGCGTCCTACTTTCAGATACAAAAATATGTGTTATTTCTTTATTGCCGTATAACAAGCACACCAAAGCTGAATGGCTTAAAACCACCATCACTTTTTTTTTTTTTTTAAGATTTTATTTTTTCCTTTTTCTCCCCAAAGCCCCCCAGTACATAGTTGTATATTCTTCGTTGTGGGTCCTTCTAGTTGTGGCATGTGGGACGCTGCCTCAGCCTGGTCTGATGAGTAGTGCCATGTCCGCGCCCAGGATTCAAACCAACGAAACACTGGGCCGCCTGCAGCGGAGTGCGCGAACTTAACCACTCGGCCACGGGGCCAGCCCCCCACCATCACTTTTTTAATCTCACAGTTTCCAAGGCTGAAAAATCTGGGCATGGCCTAGTTGAGTGACTCTCATGAAATTAAAACACTCTCACCAATCTACAATCAAAATATTGGGCTGGGTGACAGTCATCTCAAGCCCCAACTGGAGAAGGTTCCACTTCCAAGCTTACTTACATAGCCCTTAGTAGGCTTCAGATATTTGTAGTGTTTGGCTAGAAACTTTAGTTCCTTGCCACATGGTCATCTCCACAGAGCAGGTGACAACATGACTAGGTGGCTGACCTCAAAGCAAGTGAGGAAGGATGAAACAGATCAAGAGAGAGCACCCAAGATAGAAGGCACAGCCTATATAATGCAGTCTCAGAAGTGGCATCCCATGAGATCCACCATACTCTATTCACGTGTCATGCTCAATAATTTCAGCTAATACTCAACGTGGGAGGATTACACAAGGGTGTGGATAACTGAAAATGGAGATCTTTGGAGCCCATTTTAGAGGCAGCCTACCACACACAAGGAGAGACATTGAGAGCTAGTTTAACCCTATTTTCTAGAAAATAACAGAATCCAGACAAATACCTAAAACCCAGTGGATTTGTGTGGTAGGAATAATAATGGTCTCTCAAAGATGTCCACAGGAGCTTTGAATATGTTACATTATATAGCAAAGGGAAATTAAGGTTTCAGACAGAATTATGTACCAATCAACTAACCTTAAAGTAAGGAGATTATCCTGGGTTATCTGGGTGGCCCAATGTAATCACAAGGGTAGGATCTTAAAATGGAAGATAGAGGTAGAAGAAGACTGAGTCAGGGAAAGGGATGGGACAATGGAATCGTGGTCAGAGAGATATCATGCTAAGGAGGGAGAAAGGGGCCATCAGACAACAAATGTGGATAGCCTCCAGACTGCAAAAGGTGAGGAAAGAGATTCTCCTCTGGAGCCTCCCTCCAGACAGAAATGCAGCCCTGCCTGGAGCCCAGTAAAACCTGTGTTAGACTCTTAACCGACAGAACTAGAAGATACTATTTTGTGTTGTTTTAAGCCACTAAGTTTGTGACAATTTGTTACAGCAGCCATAGAAAACTAACATAGCTTGTATTTGGAAATGCACTATTTGGAGAAAAAAGTTAAATAAAGAAGTCAGTAACATTTAAATTGGCTTATGTGTTTAGAAGCAAGCATATATTCAAAGATCATTAAGATATTTAACAAACTGAAAACATTAGGAAACTAGAGAATTACATTTTTTTCAAAACTCAGTTAAATTGTATTTTATCAAGACTATGAGATGGATACTCGTATATATAATCATAACATATATATGTCTTTATTATGTGTATGTATCTAATATGTACACACATATATACAGTAGGTAATACACACACTCACAAATCAACGGCATCTAATTGAAAAACATAGGCTTATATTCAGGAGTAAAACTTCACCTTTGACAAAGCAGAAAAATACACAGAGGCTGTGTCAACACTGCTTAACATCAAAATTAGATAAAGGGCTTTTTCAGAGGATTTTCAGGGTTTTTATTTTTTATTTATTTATTTTTTTAGTATTTTCTGTAATAGAGAAGAGAACTTTTGCCCAGTCTTTTAATGTTTTCTGAGTGGTTTTACAGACCAGCTTTAATCTTTCAAAATAATCATTACTTTCTCTCCTTTCCAAAATGTGTGCTTCCTACCTACTTCCTGCTTCAGAGTAGGGTGGTTCTACCCTCTCACGCATGTGCGCTTGAAAATAAAGACTTCTAACCTCTTCCCTCGTCTTAGGCTCATGTCTAATCTATCATCAAACATTGTTTATTTTCCTCAAAACATCAGCAGGAACCTCATTCTCAGATACACAGTTTCCTCTCCACCTTTATTCCCTTATTATAGTTCAGATCCATACCATCACTCTCCTCAACTACAATCATAAACTCTTAATTCACTTGCTGATCCACAGTATTTTTCCCTATCGCCTCTGCTGCCTCCTCTTATCCATTGTCCACACTGCAGTTAAAGTTCTCTTTGCGAAAGGTAAATCTGATCAAACCTCAGTACTTTAAAGTTTTGATTAATTTTTAAATTAATAAAATTCATCTGAATCAGTATTTGGGTCACATGGACTAACTTATAATATTGCAATATACACAAGCACACAAAGTAACTGAGGAACAAACATAGCATTTTTTTTTCAATTTTTATTTTTTTCGGATGTACATCATATTTCGAATTCTGTGTACCTTACATCATGTTCACCACCCGAACACTAATTATAGTCCACCCCTCACATGTGACCCTAATCACCCCTTTTGCCCTCCCCCCTCCCCCCTTCCCCAATAGTAACCACCAGTCCAATCTCCAATGCTCAAACATAGCATTTTTAACACATCATTTTGTCAGGTAAAAAGCAAAAATTTCCATTCAATATTGACATCATTTTGTGAAAGAAAGAGATTGCAAAATCAAAATGTAGGAATAACAAGATCTCAGAATATAGAATACTTCTCAAGAGAGGACACAATAAATGTTCAGAGATATGTATGGAGACAGAAGGACAGAAAATAGAAAAGAGGAAGGAAGGAAGGGCAGACAAAAAGAACAAATTTAATATGTTTAAATATTGAAAAGGATACATCTGACTCCAAAAATCACCAAAAAGCTGTGGATCTCTATTGAATTTCTTGTTGGTGCAACGTGTTTGCGTGAATGGGGGATGATGTGTTTGTCTGTATGGGAGGCCGACGTGGAAATAGATCGTATATAGCATACGAACACTTCTCAAAACTCCTCCTTCCTAAAGTTTCCGACCTTACTCTCTTGATTCTGGCTCCTCCTGACTCCCCCTTCCTCCACTTTAAATGCACCTACCTTGGGATCATCCGATCACCTTATTCTATAGAAAATTTTTATTTTTATTTTCACCTTTTCTCTGATCAGCAAAAATAATTGAAAAATCCACACTTGCAGAGATTTGGGTTGAGGTAGGGGAGGGTGGAGAGACCAAAAGAATCTCCATATAGATGCTTTCCCTCATCACAAACTGTTTTATTGATAGACAGTGGTTAGTTTGGGAAGAGATATTCAAAAGCTCTAATGGGCTTGTATGTTTAATTTGTGCTGTTACTGTGTTGACACTGCCAAAAATCTTGGGCCAGACATTATCTGGAGCTGCACAACTCTGGGATCTGATTCATCAACGTGGAGCTATCTGGAATTTGTAGGAAGGATGGTCAGGACCAAGGATTTTGATCAGCAGCTGGGAGGTCATCATTTCTCTCTGCTTGGAAAGGAGGGTGGGGGTGGAGCCATGGTACTTCTTTTGAAGCTGCATTTTCATATCAAACACAATTTTATCATTTAGGCTTATTTGAGGAGGCTCCCCTGGCACAGTCAACTAATCTCTGGAAGAAAATTCGAAATCCTTACCATCTGCCACCCATTCCCCATCAACCGTCTTCACTACAGTCACTCGATTTCACACCACTGCCCTCCACCACTAAATGCTGTGCTCTTTGCTGCTACTTAACTTTTGTATTGTGTTTTTTTTGCTTGAAAAGCCCTTGATGCTCACCCGCATTGCATAGTTATCTTAAACGTAGCACTAACCACGCTGTAATTTAATTCAACATTATTCCTCGGCTGTCTCCTCCCTGAAGTGTTGTGCTTCTCTAGAAAGGGTTCCACCCTCAATTGTAACATGAAAGAACCCTCGTCATAGGAGAGTATCTCAAAATGTCTTTTGCCTTCATCTTTACTCGAAGGCCTTTCATAGGTTTAGTCTGGCCCCTCATATTTATGTAATGGTGCTGTGAATTGTGGGTCTTTAAGCCATCTGCTGTTCTGCAGGGCTAATGATTCCTGGCTAGCTATTCCCTTAGGAAAATATAATAATTAATAATGGTGACCAGAGAGCCTGGTTCCCAGTAAACACACTGCCATACACATTTTCCATCATTATTTCTAATCACCCAATTAATTAAACAGCAAAGTCTAAACCTTTTATTCTGCAGAAGCCTGCAAAATAGTATATCTCAAGATCGATTTTTTTCTCTTCTTCATTGCAAGAATTGCCTTGCTCCGTTTCAGAATCAATATAATCTACTTGGGTTTTACGATGCGGTAGCCTGAAAAATTCCGCCTAAAAGATATCCACGTCAAACCCCTGAAATCTGTGAATGTTACATTATTGGGAAGAAGGGCCTTTGCAAATGTGATTAAGGCAAGAATCTTGAGATGAGGGAATCCTTGATTAGCAGGTGAGCCCTAAATCCAGAGACAAGTGTCCTTGTAAGAGAAAGGCAGAGGGAGATTTAAGACAGCCAGAAGAGGAAGAGATACAGAAGAGGAGGCAATGTGACAACAGAGGCAAGAGTGGAGTGACGCAGCCACTGAGGTGTGCAGATGGCCACCAGAAGCTGGAAGAGGCAAGAAACAAAACCTCCCCACGAACCTCTGGAGGGAGCGTGGGCTGGCCAATACCTTGATTTCAGACCGCTGGCCTCCAGAACTGTGAGAGAATACATTTCTGTTGTTTTCAGCCTCGAAGTCCGTGATAATTTGTTACAGCAGTCACAGGAAACCAATACATTATTGAAAGTTACAAGTGTCTCTCCCCTGACACACACGTCACCACTGCCACTTTCTTGTTTTGTATTTCTTCATAGCATTGGTCATATTCTAAAATACCATACATTTGACTCATTTATCTTGTTCATCTTCTGTCTCTCCAGTTGTAGTTGCCGTTATAGTTGTAGGTAAGCATTTTCCTTGAGGAAATTCTTCTGTCAAATAATAATAAAGCCAAACATACCAAAAGACACGTTATGCTTCCCAAGTATAAAAAGAAAAGGTAATTATTACATTCGGTTTGCTCTGATGTAAAAGTGAAATAAGGCATATTCATTATTAGCCCCGAACCCTATCAAAATTCCATCTTTAAAATAATATGGTTAACGTTAGCAAGGAAAAATAAAATGAAATAAAAGGTAGGTTGTCCATTTGGTGAGGGGAATAGATAGTTATGTGGGAAAAAAGGATCTAAAAGTGATATTTACGGGCTGGCCCTGGCAGCCTAGTGGTTAAGTTTGGTGCATTCCACTTCGGTGGCCCAGGTTTGGTTCCTTGGCACAGACTTACACTGCTCTGTTAGCAGCTGTTCTGTGCTGGTGGCCCCATACTAAAGAAAAATAAAGGAAAATTGGCATGGATGTTAGCTCAGGGCAAATCTTCCTCAGCAAAAAAAAAAAAAAAAGTGGTATTTAGAATCCATAAAGTAGTCAATTTATCACTGTCAAATTTGCTACTTCATGTAATAGAAAGGAACATAAGAGCTTACTGCTTTCAAATGGGAATGATCCCCAAAAACCCCTCTATATGAGTCAAGGAAACACAAAATATATCAAGAAGTATATCATGAAACAGAAAAGACAGTACAGATTGGAAAGAATTTTATTGATTGATGATAGAAATATATTCTATTTCCGAAGCCATTCAATTAAATAACATGGAATATCTGTGATATAAAATAAAGACACATGGAAGAATACTTGTCACATTGAAGTTTTATGCACCCATGTGAGAAACCCAGTGTAGTTTATGAAAACTCTATTTATCCTTATTATTAGAAAAATAATGTCAAATACTTTTCTATTTAATTAGATAAATTCAACTTATTTGGTGCCAGAAATAAAAGGAGAAGAATTTCTTTTACTTGTGGAAATAAAAGAAGGATGACAAAATATATCAGCAATGGATATCTACTGGATGATAATATCGACATCTACAAATAATCTTGTAGTGTCCATTTTAAAAACTTACATCCCTCATATAAGGGAGCCAATAAAAAAGTAGGAAATATTATCCTATAAACAGTTCTTTCATTTGTCCAAAAAGAAGTGCAATATTCAGGGGCCAGCTGGTGGCCGAGTGGTTAAGTTTGTGCACTCCACTTTGGCAGCCCAGGGTTTCGGCAGTTTGGATTCTGGGCGCAGACATGGCATCGCTCATCAGGCCATGTTGAGGTGGTGTCCCACACAGCACAGCCAGAGGGACCTACAACTAGAATATACAACTATGTACTGGGGGATTTGGGGGAGAAGAATAAAAAAAAGATTGGCAACAGATGTTGGCTCAGGTGCCAGTCTTTGGAAAAGAAAAAGAACTAAAAAAAAAAGTGCAATATTCAAATTCATATTTTAAATGATCAAAATATATGGATATTTAGAAATCTCTTTCTCATTATACATATATATTCATCTATAGTTAAATAATATTGAAAACATCACTTTATAAAATGCCTCTGTATATAAGTTAAATAACTAAGTAGATATCAAGACATTAATTTAACTGGTAAATAATAAAGTGTCATAATTATCATGCAGCACAAGTAAAATACATGAAAACAATTTGATAAAATCTTTTTCCCCAAAGACAAAAAGGTAAAATGTCTATTATTTCATCTATCACTAACTCTATGAACTTTTGATATTTTATTTAGGAGGAGTAAGTGTGAGAGATGTGTCCGTATGGGGGTGTATGCATATGGGTGTACACATACCTTTCCAGTTGATATTAAGGTCGCCTGAAAGATTTTTGTTATTTTCAATAGGTTTCTGGCTTTATAATTTTCTTTCTTTCTTTCTTTCTTTTTGAGTAAGATTAACCCTGAGCTAACTGCTGCCAACCCTCCTCTTTTTGCTGAGGAAGACTGGCCCTGAGCTAACATCCATGCCCATCTTCCTCTACTTTATATGTGGGATGGCTACCACAGCATGGTGTGCTAAGTGGTGCCATGTCCGCACCTGGGATTTGAACAAGTGAACCCTGGGCCACCGAAGCAGAATGTGCACACTTAACTGCTGCGCCACCAGGTCGGCCCCATGACTTTACAATTTTAGATCTAGGGCAGTTGAATAGAAGGTAGCATAAATCTCCTGCTACTTTTAAAGAATAAGTGCAAATGGAATTCTTGGTAAATTCCAAACTATCATGTTAAAATTCAACTTCATTTTTATCTTTTATTACAAAGGAAACGTAGATTTATATTCTGAGATTCGCTAAAGCCATCAACGTATTTTTAGACTTTCTAATCGAAACTAATGCCTTGATGAAACATTTCGCCTCACAAAATGAGTTAATGCTCCAACTTCTAAAATTTTAGGTGTTTGATTTCATGAATATGTATGATTCATCAAAACTTTAAAATGTACATTTCAAGGCATTTACCTGAACCTCTACAGGAACTGATAACAAAAGGATATACAATAATACTGATTTTTTTTAAAAAAGAGACATTTGAAACTATTATGACTTGGTAACAATTCTGTGAATAAAACCATGTACATCTTATGAATAACAAAATAACCCACTATAGTCCTGCGTTGCTAATGATGGGGATATGTTCTTTGAACTATGTGTGTTAGGCGATTTCATCATCATGTGAACATCATAGAGTGTATTTACACAAATCTAGATGGGATAGCCTATTACACACCTGGCCTATATGGTACTAATCTTATGGGACCCCCATCGTATATGCAGTCCATCATTGATCAAAACATTGTGTGGTGCATGACTGTATTAGTAATTAGATACTTACGCCAAAGTTTCATTAATGTAACAGAATTGGTTTAACTGACTGTGCTAAAACCTGTAAATATAATATTTTTGTTACTTCCTAATGTCTAATTGTTAGCTATTGTTAATGACCTAAAAAGGCTTCAGTGATAATTAAACAACACAAATATCTTCAGCTGGGACTTCTCTTCTAGATTACAGCTTGACATAGCTACCATATATTTCAACTTAGATGGTTACTGCATTTCAAAGTCCAGATAAATGAATCTAAATCCAATGTATCCCCCACACTTCCAACTTGCGTTTCACCCAGTGCTACTCACCAATATTTATGGATCACACACTATTTCCAGGTATTGTTCTCAGTGCTTGTGGTACCCCAGTGCACAAGACAGATGAAAATCTCTCCCTGTATGGAATTTACATTCTAGAGATCCACCCACTGCCTAAAACAGCTGAATGTCAAATGTGATTCTGCTCTTTTCTCACCCAACATCCAATCGATAACCAAGTTCTTTCTATGCAACCATTGAGAGAATTGTCTCAAATGTACCCAATATTCTGCATTTGATATTACCCAAACCTAGGCTGGAATAATTTCTCTCCACAGCTGTTGCTATCTCTCTTAACTTTCCTTTCTGCCAGCTATCTTCTGTCCCTTCACTCATTTTCAACATATCAAGAGAGATTTTCATCAAACTAAACACGTTGCTCACCTGCATAAAATTCTTCAATGTAATGAGAATTCTATTTCTGGCTGAAGGAGGCAGTAGGTCTTTGGTCCTGTGGAAATAACAGGGGAAAAAAATCAATGAATTAAAAATTCATAATGTGAAATATCAAAGAGTGATAAATTCAAAACACCTTTGAAGAACTGAATCCAGGAAAGAATGAGAAATTCTTCAATGAACAGAGATGGTAGCTTCCAAACCAAAGATAAGCACCTGGTCTGGGCAGTAGTGTGGCCTAAGAGAAATCAGATGAATTTTTTCAACACTGTTGTCAGGTGCAATAGATTGGAAAGTGGAAAAGACCCAAACGCAAAAGTTATAATTATTGTCAATGTTTCCTCCACTTACTCTCCCACTCCCAGAAATATTCTTAGAACAAGGCAGAGAAAAGTTCTGAGAAAGTTCTGCAAAGCAGAGAAAATTCAATTCGAAGTATCACATGGTACTTGAATTCCAGGGTACTGCTTAAGTTAAATATAGTGGTACATCAAAATTATGATCGTACTGTACTGTCAGCTCAAATAATGACAACACCAGAACAATGAGAACCACAGTGGTAGCAACACAAGAGATTGGGTACTGAGTATTGACAAAGAAAATCAATTTAATTAAAGGTGTGGCCCAGACCCAGCTGAAATCAATCCTTGGAAGAGTCTGAAAAATCAGTCTTTTACCCTAACTCCCACATAAAAGAAAGGAAACTTCCTCAATCTGGTAACAGAAATTACTGCATTCACTCTGGATAAATCCTCCACCTCAAATTTGATTGAAATACTGAGAGCAATGATGCCACTTATGAACCAAGAGGGTATGAAAAGGTTTATTACTTATATAGTGAGGCTTTCTGGGGGAAGCATGGCAGATGTCAAGCAGTTACAAAAATGGTTTGAAAGTACAGAGTGGGCAAGTGGCTTGGGGTTTTACGCTGGTCAGAAAGTGGGGTTAGGGCTTCCTCTCCTGTGCCACAGAAGGGGAAGGAAGAGGGTGGAGTTTGAAAGCTGCCTGCAGCCAAACAACAATGGAGTCTGATTTTTTTTGTAGGGGTTTATTAAACACTCACATCTTATATTTAACTTAGTGGTGAAATTTGGAATACTCCCTCTAAAATTGGAAACAATTTACCCAACATTTTATTTTACCTTCTTACTAATGGAATATGGCAAGAAAAATAAATAAAAAATACAAATATCAGAAAAGGAGCTTTCAGAGAACCTGAATATGTTTAATAACAATCTAGCATGTGGGTTTACACATGAGTAAAAATCTTCTAGTTGCACACCTGTGACTTGAGTGTTTTCTTATATACAAATTATTCTCCTCAAAAATAAAAAACCTAAAACATAACAAAAGAGAACAAATAAATAGAAAAACATAAACCCCTCTTCAGTGTCCTTTTTCACTGATGCGGGGTTGGTGAGCCGAGGAGTCGAAAGAAAGATTTCTTGGACTCTCAAGGTCTGGCAGTAGTGCTCTTTTATTCAGAGGATAGTGTGGAATAGCATGGGGACAGGACCCATGGGTAGTAAAGAGCTGCTGCCATGGGAACAAGACCCATGGGCAATGAAGAGCTGCAGGCATGGGGACAGGATCCAAGGGCAGTCACAGCTGCTGCAAACATGGGTTGAGGATAGGGCTAAATTTAAGGCATAGCTATGTGAGTTATCTCTTTACAAGACAAAGGAAAGAATATGTAAAAAAGTCATTAAAATGATATCAGCACAAGTGGGGTCTGGTTATTGGGTGGTCCTACAACTTTTAGATAAGAGCCAAACCAGATTAAGTAAATGGCTGAAGCCACCAGCTTAAATATTATTTTTAGCTAAAGACAAAGGAGGATGTTGGGGATGAGGGGGGAGTCGATCATGGGAGATTACCACACAAGTACAGTAAACAAGATGCAGATTTAAGTCCTTGCCTTTGGCATTGATTAAGAGTTTCTAGAGATAAGGTCATCCCCCCTTCTTCCTGGTACAGAGGGGGAGACACCTTTACAGATGGAGATTTCCTTTACAATGTAAATGTCTCTTAACAAAGGGTAAGTAAATTCCACTCCTCAGAGCCTCCTTCCCATCTGCAGTTTTTAAAAGTAACCAGCCTAAAATAATCCTCATCATTCATTATGAGATGAATTCTAAAATTTTTAATATGTTTGAAGACCTCTCATAATCTAGCCTCTGACTACTAATTTACACGCTGATTCTCAATTTGTTTCATATCTAGTCACTCTGTGCCTCATATTTTCTGTTATGTACCAGAAAAAATAAAGTATTTTAAATTCCCAGCATTATATTTTCTATCACATCTAAATCATCATATATGCCATCTCCCACTTTAAGCTTTCATATACCCACACCCTTGTCTTGAACTCTGTCCCCTCACCCTCTGTCTCATTAACTTCTACATATATTTAATATCTCAGTTTAAAAAAAGATAATAAACTGCCTGTGACTTTATTTACAACCAAAGTGACTAAAAAGCAGGTATAATTTGTGAAATATCACTATCTCCTCTATTAGCCATTATCTAAAGCAAATTTCACAGACCTTGATGCTCATACAAACATAGGATAAACATCAATTTATAGTTTTAAAGTGTAATGATAATTCCTATAATAGCCTTAGAGAGGTATTATCTCCTTAGATGGTGTCAGTAAACCCAGGACATCCATGTATGGTTATATAGGTTGTATATTGCACAAACTTAGAAGTGCTATTTATAGAGGTTAGCTCACAGTCTGCACAAACCTAAGTGGCATTTTTGAGTATACTGTGGAATTGTCAAAACCAAAGAAGAAGATAGAAAAAATAAAAGGAGTGCTGTCTTAGTCCAATAAATAGTGAACAAGTTTGCATAACACAAAACATAGTCATAAATATTCTAAAACAATCTAATTTGTTGTACTATACTTAGATAAACAAAAAGCCCCTGTGATTAATTTGTTTCCCTTTGTCAGAAATATTCCAAAACAACCTAATTTGCTGTACTATACTTGAGTAAATAAAAAGTCCATGTGATCAATTTATTGCTTCCCTTTAATTAAAGGTGAATCCCTTCTTTGAAAAAGGCCAGATCTAGGATTATACGACTTCTCAAAGAGTGGCTTATATTATCTGACTTCTTAAGAGTGCAGAGATGACGAATTGATCGTCCTAATCAACATCCAAGATACATGAAGAGAATAAAGGATCCAAAGTAATGCCAGTAAGCAGAAGCAGCAAAAAGCCAAAGTGACAGCATGAGGAAGGAGAAACTTTGGAGAACAATAGTTTGTTATACTTCCTTGGACACTGCATCCTACACAGTAGACTATCCTTCTCTTCTATATAGACCTTAAAAATCCACGAAATGGATTCATGTGTTTGAATTTGTGGTTAAAGTCTGTGAAGGTCCTAAGTTCTAGGTTTATGCAAATAAATTAGGGGGGGAGGTAAAGAGAGAAACAGAGTCTGTATATTTGGACATATTGACATACGAAGAGCTGTTATTATTTGGTTGGTATCAGAGAACTTAGATTTGGGGAATTTGTCAGTGTCATTGTTCATTCAGTGAGATGTTGTTCCTATTCCATTGCTTCTTCGATGACGAAACTCAAGAGACAACCCTATCTGCTTTTGGACAAGAGTTGTCCATACACACTTGATGAGAACTCCTAGGAATCCTATTACCTCTCTATCACCGGCCAACTGGAAGTGTTCCACTTGGAACAGAGCTTATTGAATAAATGGGGGATGAGAAAGTGAAAAGCATCCCCTGACATTCATGAATTGGCCTGAGACATCAGTTGGGCCTCGGTGTTGCTATGAGTTGTTCTGGCACTCAATGCTAGGCTTTAGTGTTCTCCTGTTAGACATAAACAATTTAAGGGAACATCAACGTCAGACAAGGCCACTCTGTAACTATGATGGATGATGACAAAGATGAGACAAATCATGAACGTTGTCCAAGCCACGAAAGCGACCAGCCATCCCCCTATGCTGGATAATAAGAATGACTATTGCTTCTTTACCAATTACAGCATTAGCCTCATTCTAGTCCTGTCTTATTCTAGATAAGATTTATTAATATATCCAGTCACTCAAGGGCAAACTCTTGGTTTCTTAACCTCTCGACAATTATCTAACCCAAGCTTAAATCCTATAATAAGTACTTTCTAACACCGTCTTACTGAAATGCCCGCATGGTTCTCCCTGGAGTGTGTTCTCTTTCATTTCAACAAGCGCTAAACATAATTTCTTCAACTACGGGGATATTCCTGGTTGTCCTTGACTAGGGGACAATGAGTGATCAGAGATGAGCTCTTCTGAGTGTAAAATAGCCAGGTTCTGAAATTTTCTCATTGTTCTTGGAGTTTTTCTTTTTCTTTTATTTTACAATATATATCTTCAACTTTTATATCACAATTCTACTGCATCTTATGTAGATTATAATCTCATTCAAGGCATGTTTCTAACATGGTTTTTACACCTTGTTTCCAAAAAGGTGTTATTTTCTAACACCTTAACACTATGAACAGACATATGTGTGAGAAATATCCATGCAAAAAGACTTTCACATTTTGTAAAATACAAGTAACCCTCTTATTGAATGAGTTGAACTCAACAGCATACAAGGAAAACAAACAAAAACATATTCTTTCAGCTGTCTTGGAATCACAATCTGCAGATTTATTCTTCATATGTCTCTACCTACATATGAAATTTCAGATAAACATAACTTTTCCTGGAGACATTTAGACATTTTTTAAAATTCTAGTCACTTTGATTCATAACAACATTCTCAATTAAATGATCAAATATCTAGCTAACTTAAAGTTTCTTTTCCACTCAGCCCTTACTGCTTTCAACATAGAAGTCTGGACTGAGCAGAGTGGAAAGGCTGAGTCTTCCTTTCTCCCACATCCTGTTCTTCTACCTCTCATCCTCCTTATACTAGGACACCTGTAGATCCTCTAGCATTGGTTTGGGGGCAAGAAGAAGAGGTAATGGTGATCTGGCATGGAGGGAATTGACGCTAGTTCCCTCTGAGTGTGGCACACTGCCTAGTGCTGATCCCTTCCCTCCTATTTTGTGTACAGCATTAATGAGAACTAACAAATGATAGAACAGCACCTCAGGGCCAGCAGTAATGGAAGCTGTTACCACCTTTAAGCCTAGAAAGAAAAATAAATATTTACTAGAGCCAGAGAGAATTATAGCTTAGGAGAGAGAGCTATTAACAGGAGCTGTGATCATCAGTAGAGGCATTTCACCACCACTAAAACAGAGGCAAGGCTGAGAGGGAACCAGGGGAATAAATACCCTAAACTCACTTGACTTCTAACCTCTGATCTCCTGCCAGCAACTCTAGTTGACTGAATCCATTCAGAAGCCAGAGGGCAAAGGAGGCAGCTAGAGGATTCTGTGATACAGCCTCTCAGGGCACATAGGCAGGTGGAGAATGAGAAGTTGATCTGAAGGGGTAAATGACGAACATCCAGCATATATCCTCAGGCTAATGAATGTAGCCCCAAATTATGCAATGAGCCATAAGAAAATCTAACATGGACAACCAAGTATTAGAACTATTAAGAGAGTTCAGCATGCATTCTGGACATACAATCAACTCAACATCAATTATTTCCCTTACCAGCAACAGCCAACTAGAAAATGTAATACAAAATGTCATTCTGAATATCGACAACATAATTAAGCATTTGGGAATCAATTCAGTCAAAAAAATGCATAAGAACTTTCTAGAGGGCCCGGCTCTGTGGCTGAGTGGTTAAGTTCGCACACTCCGCTGCAGCGGCCCAGGGTTCGGATCCTGGGTGCAGACATGGCACCGCTTGTCAGGCCATGTTGAGGCGGTGTCCCACATCCCACAACTAGAAGGACCTGCAACTAAGATATACAACTGTGTACGGGGTGGGTTGGGGAGATAAAGCAGAAAAAAAAAATATTGGCAACAGTTGTTAGCCCAGGTGCCAATCAAAAAAAAAAAAAAACTTTCTAGAGAAACGTTATAAGTTCTATTAAAAGCCATAAAAGAATATTTATATATCTGGAAAAATATTCTATATGCATATATAGAAGCACTAAAATTTCTCTGCATATCTACAAATTTGATGATATTCTAATTCAAGGTGAAATACGTTTTTAAAACTCAACAAACTAATACCAATATTCATATTGAATATAGATGTTCACATTTAGATATGTTAACTTTGACAAAGAACAAAGATGTGTGACTCATTCAACTAGTTAGAAGACATAGTTTAAAAAGTTAACAAAAAGCATGGGTATAGTACCAGTGAGGAACAAGTAAATAAATAAAAGGAAGAAAAAATAGGATGTATATATGGGTACTTGATAAACAATGCGATGGAATCACAGTCAGAATAATTCGTATTGCTAAAATGTCCATACTACCATCTAATGCGATCTCTGTCAAAATTTCAATGACATTTTTCACAGAAATAGAAAAAAGACCCTAAAATTTGTATGGAACTACAACAGGCCCCAAATAGCCAATGCAGTCCTGAGGAAGAAGAACAAAGATGGTGGCATCACATTTCCTGACATCAAACTGTATTACAAAGATATAGTCATCAAAACAGTACTGTACTGGCATAAAAACAGACACATAAACCAATGGAATAGAATAGAGAGCCCAGAAATAAACCCTCACATATACAGTCAAGTAATATTTGGTAAGGGAGGCAAGAATATCCAACGAGGAAAAGATAGCCTTTTTAATAAATGATAGTGGGAAAATTGGATATTCACATGCAAAAGAATGAAATTTGGCCCCTATCTTATATTACGTCTCACAAAAATTAACTTGAAATGGATTAAAGACTTAAATGTAAAATCTGAAACCATAAAACCCATGAAAGAAAATATAGGGAAAAAGCTACTTGACATTGATCTTGGCAATGACAATTTGTGTATGATGTGAAAAGTACAAGAGACAAAAGCAAAAAGCAACAAGTGGGACTACATCAAACTAAAAAGCTTCTGCACAGAAAAAGAAACAATCAACAGAAAGAAGAGGCAGCCTACAAAATAGGGGGAAATATTTGCAAAAAATATATCACACGAGTTAATACCCAAAATATATAAGAAACTTATACAATCTAATAGCAAAAAACCCAAATAATCCAAATTAAAAATGCATAGGGAACGTGAATAGACATTTTTCAAAGAAGACAGACAAATGGCCAACAAGTGCATGAAAAGGTGCTCAATATCACTAATCATCAGGGAAATGCAGGTGAAAACCACATGAGATATGACCTCATACCTGTTAGAATGGCTACTGCCGAAAAAAACAAGAAATAACAAGTGTTGGCGAGGATGTGGAGAAAAGGAAACACTTGTGCACTGTTGGTGAAAATGTAAATTGGTGCAGTCACTATGGAAAACAGTATGGAGGTTCCTCAAGAAATTAAAAGTAAAAACAGAACTACCTATGCTCCAGCAATCCCAGTTCAGGAACATACGTGAAGGAAGTGAAATCACAATTTCGAAGAGATAGCTGCATTCCTATATTCACTGCAGCATTAGTCACAAAAGCCAAGATATGGAAACAACCTAAGCGTCTATCAATGGATGATTGAATAAAGAAAATGTGGCACATATATATACAATGAAATATTATTTGGCCATAAAAAAGAAGAAAATCTTGCCATTCGCGACAACATGGATGGACCTTGAGGGCATTATGCTAAGGGGAAACCTAGTCAGAGAGAGAAAGGTAGATAGTGGATGATCTCACTTACATGGAGAATCTAAAACAAGAGAAAAAAACAAGCCAAACTCATAGAAACAGAGCATAGAATGGTGGTTGCCAAGGGCTGGGGGTAGGTCAAAGGGCACAAACTTTCAGATACAAGATAAATAAGTTCTAGAAGTCTAATATACAACCTGGTGACCATAGTTAACAATACTGTAGGGGCCGGCCTAGTGGTGCAGCGGTTAGGTTCGCACGTTCCGCTTCTCAGCGGCCTGGGGTTCGCTGGTTCGGCTCCCAGGTGCGGACATGGCACCGCTTGGCGTGCCATGCTATGGTAGGCATCCTACATATAAAATGGAGGAAGATGGGCACGGATGTTAGCTCAGGGCCAGGCTTCCTCAGCAAAAAAAGAGGAGGGCTGGCAGTAGTTAGCTCAGGGCTAATCTTCCTCAAAAAAAAAAAACAAACAATACTGCATTGTATACTTGAAATTTGCCAACACAGTAAATCTTAAATATTCTCAGTACAAAAAAAAAAAAAAGTAATTATATAAGGTGATGGATGTGTTAGCTACCCTAATTGTGGTAATCATTTGGCAATATATATGCATATCAAATCATCATGTTGTATACCTTACACTTACACAAAAGTTATATGTCAATTATATCTCAATAAAGCCGCAGGAAAAGACCATGGCATCACAAAGTCATGTGGAAAGGACAGATGTTTTTCATGATATTGCAGAGAAAATTGTCTCACTATAAGGAGAAAATTAAATCTGGGACCCTGCTTTACACAAGAGATAAACATGTCCTCCAGATTAAAGATCCAATTACAGAAAGGTAAATATAAAGCTAATTTACCTATTGAAGAAGATATTTGTTATCAATGTGCATGGAAATAAATACTTAAAGTATTCAAAAGGCTAAACTTGTAAATTGAAAGCAATAGATTTGACTGCATCAAAACTAAGGGCCATTTAATAGAGAGAAAGCAGATTGAAGAATATATTTGCAGCATCCAAAGCTGATAAATGATTTAAAAAGAGAATATACACGTAATTGCAAACCTCCAAGAAAGAGGCAAAAAGCATGATAGAAAAATGAACAAAAGATTTCAAAAGGCAATTCACAGAAGAAGAATCCTAATGTATGACAAGCATGTGTAGAGTTGTTCAAACTTACTATTAGTCAAATAGTTGCAAATTATAACAATGAGATGTAATTTCATATCCATCAGAATGTTGAAAATCAGAACATGGAATCATTCCAATCACTCACAAGGATGTGGGTAGACAGGAACTTTCATGCCCTGCTGGCAGTGTATACTGCAACAGCCATTCTGGAAAGCCATCTGGCAATATTTAGCAAAATTACATACGCGTGTTTCCTATGACACAGAAATCTCAGTCTTAGTATATATCCCAAAAAATACTCACACAAATCAGTGTAGTGTTATTTATAGAGAGACTCATTTTAGCATTTTTTATGATAATCAAAAACATGGGTATCCTAGGTGTCTATCACCGGGGGATCAGTCAGTAAAATATGGCGGATATGGACCACAATGCTGCAGAAGGATGCATGAACCACAGGTGCATATAGCAACATAGACGGCAGAAAAACAGCATTGCACGAGGCGGGAAATTGATCAAGGTCACCGCACACATATACACACATATGTGCACACAAACACACTCACAAAACTACTTATTTACACCATGATTTAATGAGTTAGAATGATATGATTTTAGACCTGATATGTGTGTTTAACAGTGAATATCTATGGAAGACAATCAACTGTGTATGTGTCTGCATATACATGCATGTGTGTGTGTGTGTGTGTGTATATATATATATATACACGTATGTCTATGAAACATATTTATAAAAGGCATAGTTAAGGTTATCATCCGTCTTAGAGAGTCCAGGCTGCTATAACAAAGTACTGTAGAATTGGAGGTTTATAATAACAGAAATTTATTTCTCACGGTTCTGGGGGCTGCAAGTCTGAGATCAGAGCTCTGCCATGGTTGGGTTCTGGCGGGAGCCCTCTTTTGGATTATAAACTGCCAACTTCTTTTTGTATTCTCACCTGATGGAAAGAAAGTGAGAGAGCTCTCTGGGGTCCTTTTCATAAGGACACTAATCCCATTGATGAGGGCGGTGCTCTCATGAACTAATCATTTCCCAAAGGCCCCGCCTCCCAATACCATCACACAGGGGTTAGGATTTCAACATGTGAATTTGCGGGGTGCACAAACATTCATTCCATTGCATCATCACAGTATATAAAAATTTTAAACATTTTTATCTACCCGCATGATTCAATTATAGAAGGATGGGGGTTAAATTTTCCAATATTCAAAATATTTAGAAAAGGAAGCTTGGAATATTTCCTTAATTACAATTATGGTGATATTATGGTTCTGATAGTTATTTTGTGAAGACTATTGAAAAATACAGAGAACTGCTTCATAGCCAAGTGGTAACAGTATCAATTACCCTTCCCATGAGCTAAATTCTTTTCTGTGCCTTCTGCGAATTTGCAGATTAAAGCTTGAGTCAGAAGAGTGCTCTGAGAACACATAATGGACAGTAAAATGAATTTTTGCCCTTAAAATTTTGGGTGGAAAAGAAAAGAAAATTTAATCAGTCACTTTACATTTACATTATTGATTACCAGCAGGATTTTGACTGTCGCGGGTAAATGTCAGGAGCACTAATAAGATTATGTCACAATTTGTGTGGAAATTAACAGCAGACATTATTGCATATAATGCAAACTCAGAAGAAAGGAATTTTATTCTTTTAAGTCCTTTCTTTCCTCCTAAGGCCGCTTTCTTTTCCTACATCTTTTATATCCGTAGGATGATGGCATCAAACTGTGCCTTGCTCAGAATATAGATTGGTGCTGGATGTTCTGTAGGTTTAAGTATGCAGACAGTGTGATTCTTATCCCTCATATTCCAAGGGTCTGCATAGCCACGTGGAAAGATTAATTACAACTCACATCAATTTTGGCCTCTAGATGTCATGTAAAGAACATAACATCAGAAAGGAAGCTGCAGAATTTTGATTACGGCCATCTGAAAAACTGTGTGAGTGGGAGTGGGAGAGAAAAAGGGATCTTGTATTCCTTTACAAGGTGTGCGTTCTTTTACTAGGCAGGCAAGGACAGATAGGCTGGAAATCACATCTTGGAAGTGCCGTTAGGAAATGCTTACATACTACAATTACTCAGCCCTTGGGATTAAAAGAAGAGAGATGAAGATTATAAGGGGTGTGCTCCCCCTGACCAGTCTCTAAGGTTGAAAATGATACTGTTGATAGCATTCAGAGTGTTCGAGACAATGCTGTAATTAATACTCTGCTGCATATCTAACAGAAAAAACAGAAAGAAACAAGAACTGAGATTTCCGGGCATTTTAATGATCTTCCCTTGAAAACAGAATAAACAGGAGAGGAGCAGATTTGAATGAATTTAATTAAATTATTATATATGTTTAATTACAGCATTTTAGTGTGAGACGAGACAAACGATATGGGCTTCAATTTTTGTGCAAGCTGCTTCACAGCAGGAAAATAAAATACATTTCAACCTGTTTTGCAAAACCGAGCAAAAAGGGGAACGAAATGAATCACGGAAAAAAATCCATCACAAAAATTGTATAACATGGATTAGAAAAGGAGACCGTATCTGTTCATCCCGATGTTTCTTACAATCTTCAGTTAATTCATCACAGTGTAGCTCCCTGGATATTTAAGGACAATGGGAAACGTCCACAAGCCCTCCTCTTATTTCCATTTGCAGCCCTGGAGTGCAGTGGGCTGCTAACAACAAGCCATTTAAATGCCTCCCGAGGAGAACAGATATGCGACGAGTAGGCAAGCTTGCTGTAAGATGAGCAAGGAAACACAAAGCAGACAGACAGTGAGGACAGGGAAATCATGCAGAAGAACCAAAAGGAAGCAAGAGGAGCAGAATATAAGAAAATGAGAGTCTGCTAAAACCGATGTATGGTAATAAGCTCAGACACTGGAAAAAGCTCACAGTCGAAACGGAAACAGCACATCTGATTTCAGAAGCAGAACAGTGGAATAATGAATAGTGTCGAACCTTTTTGTCCTTAAAACTAGGTTTAGATTCATCCCCAGGAAAACTCTAGTGTTTGAAAAAGTACCGGATTCCCCCTAAGTAGCTAAAGTTGAATTTCTTCTTTTTCCTTGGAGCTGCCAAAATAGGGGAATAAACTCAGAGTAATTGCTGGACTTTGTCTCATAATTATAGATCTTGTTTATGTATCTGAATTAAGCAACTTTTTAATGAAAGAAACTTTCACTGAGTAGACAACATAGTACACTATTATTATTTATAAAATTTAAATTATGCTTTTACTCTAAAAGAAAAATCACACTATTTTCAAATTATCGTAATATTAATCTCAAGCATTTCTTGAGCCCATAGGCCAATCATTCTTGAATATCTTTCACTGCTGATTATTTTGAAGGTTTCCTGCAGCAGAAACAATCTTAAAAGAGATTACTAGGCTCAGTTAAAGAGTTAGCAGCTGAAACCTGTGTGTCTGTGGTTCAAAGGCACATGTGAGGAAGTTTCTCTTCGAAAATGGCATCTGTCACCCAGCTCCTGACCAAAATTTCCCCCAACATATCACTAAAGCGTATATGAAAATATGAGCACAAAAGGAAACACTCATGATGCCAGTGCAGTAGTGGTTAAGTTCACGTGCTCCACGTCAGCAGCCAGGAGTTCACGGGTTCGGATCCCAAGCGTGGTCCTACACACTGCTCATCAAGTCATACTGTGGCAGTATCCCACATACGAAATAGAGGAATATTGGCACAGATGTTAGCTCAGGGACAGTCTTCCTCAAGCAAGAAGAGGAGGATTGGCAATAGATGTTTGCTCAGGGCCAATCTTCCCCACACACACGCAAAAAAGATAACACACAATAGCATACACCATAATTCTTGGTCAGTCTATTTCTAGAATCTGTAGGAATTTGCACTAACCAGAGGATTGTAGGAACTGACTTAGTATGTACCTCTGTGAGCTGTCCAGGCCAGGCCACCTAGAGTCTTACTTAATTGGAAACAGAAGGAGGATTCTTTGTCTACCTGCCTCACTGACACTGGATCAGCAACTAAAGATTCTCAGTGAGCCAGGAAATTGGACACATGGCCCACATCTCCTTAAAGAATATTTGCGTGCTTCTATCAAGACTCCTCCACTTGTATGACCCTCAACTCTCTGTCTCACTGCCAAAATTTACATTAGACTATTGGGTCCCTTCTCATTCTGTCCTTTGTTCTTATTTGTTATTCACCACAAAAAACACAGACTTCCCGGGGCTGGCCCCGTGGCCGAGTGGCTAAGTTCGCGCGCTCCGCTGCAGGCGGCCCAGTGTTTCATTGGTTCGAATCCTGGGCGCGGACATGGCACTGCTCATTAAACCACGCTGAGGCAGCGTCCCACATGCCACAACTAGAAGGACCCACAACGAAGAATATACAACTATGTACCGGGGGGCTTTGGGGAGAAAAAGGAAAAAATAAAATCTTAAAAAAAAAAAAGAAAGAAACACACAGACTTCCCATGTAAAATCTCACACCACACATCACATCACAGACATTGAGAACGACTGAGAAAAGAAGAATGTTAAACAGGAGAAAGAAAGAGAGAGACGAAAAAAAGAATGAGAAAGAAGCACTTCTTAAGACTAAGCACATAGAAAAGTCAAGAGATCCACAGGGAGTCCTTGGTGCTCAAAGGACAGAGGCACAGAGGAAGTGTTTGAGGAAGAGAATAACAAGAGAGACCTAGGATCAATAAATCAAAGCAGACTCTCCTTTCCCATCTTCATGTTCTGTTTCAATCTGCACTTGCTTGGGGATAAATAAGCCATTTTCTGTTCTCTGTAGTTAATTTTGTGTTCAGTGGAGTATGTAAGTATACTCCTTAACTCTTATAAATAATAGTGCATGTGCTGAATACAAGGAGAAAAGTTGCTGAAAGGAAGGAAAGTGAAACTATATCCTTTTTTTATCAATTACTCTATTTTTCCAAGTTTTTTTAAGCCATAAGCCAAATATCTCTCTCATGGGAGAGAAATTTTGTAATATCTAATGACAACTATAGATACCCTTAAATCAGTGCTAACTCAGTAATTTTTTCCTTTATCACATAATAAATAACCAAAAATAAATTACATATCACTCTTAAAATTGTCAAATCCTAAAAAAGTTCTCTTTTCATTTTTTATTTTTTCTTGATCAGGAAGATTGGCCCTGAGATAACATCTGTGCCAATCTTCCTCTATTTTGTGGGGACACCACCACAGTGTGGCTTGATGAGCAGTGTGTAGGTCCATATGCAGGATCCAAAGCCACAAACCCTGGGCCACCGAAGCAGAACACGTGAACTTAACCAGTATGCCACCGCGCCAGCCCCTCTTTTTAATTTCTGAAGGCCAAGACTTGCAGTCTCTAACAGGATTTTTTTTTTTACCATAGCACTATGATGTATTGCTCAATAAATATAATTACTGATTCTTTTTTCCTTAACTAAGAGATGAGAGGAAAAGTAGACTTTCATAGGGTTAAGACTAGCTAATAGAAACAGAATAGTTTTTTTCCCTTTAACAATCGATGCCAGTCAAGCTTACACAATACTTCTCAGGCATTCAACCAATTCTTATGCCATATGAGTTCAAGAAACCATTGTGACACAGGTGTAGAAAGGACTTCAGGTGACAAGTCCTTCCCCTTTTCAGCTGACAAATTCCAAAGATAAATAAGTAAGGGCTCCACTCCCCTCCTCATCCCTACCCAGGACAGGGTCATAACAATAATTCCCACCTAATAGGCATTGTTATGTGAATTTATCATCATTATACGAGATTATGTACACACATTCTCAATGTTCTTTCTCTAAGTGTTAACCAGTCACAAAAAGGCTTCTCCACAGCACATCTTTACTCATCTTGCTAAAGAATATTTTCTAGAGCTCTGAATAGCTCAGTTTCTTGTCTTGAAACAATAACGATCATGTCTTCATTTCTACTGCTTAATTCAAATTCAAGGTACTACAATTTCAACCTCTTCTCTGTCGTTCTACCATCACCACACACACACACACACACACACACGTATATACACACACACGGCATCATTAACTACCATCTAGATAAGCTTCCATAAACTTTGAAAGTAATAGTAAGCTCCCATGTCCATCTTGTTTCTAGAATAGATTCAATGCCTTTAGTTTTCTTGTAAAAATTTTTTCCCAACCAAATAAATCCCATTACTCCTTGGGCCTCCTGTGGGTACTGTATGCCAGTTATCTTTTGCTAGATCTTGCTGGGCATGTTTTTTAGAAATAAAAATACCCTTTCCTGGATAAATATCATTAAAAATTAATTTTAATGATTTTACTAATTTTCCTATATCAAAATTTGTGTTTTCTGTGGATTTCTGTCCTAGATAGGGAAATCCCAGCTTCTCTAATATATAAACTCCCAAAGTTTAGTGGCTTAACATAATAGCAGTTTATTTCTTTGTCATCTAACAATCCAGTACTGGTGTTCTTTGTGGAATTATGGATTTCCATATGGTAATTCAGGGGCCTCAATTCCTCCTGTTTGCTGGTTCCATCTTCCCATAGGACAGCAGTGATCCAGGACCCCTGAAAATCCCTAAGACCCTGTCAGTGGATCCATGAAGTAAAATTAGTTTTATAATAATACTAAAATGTCATTTTTTAATCTCATCCCACAAGTGAACAGTTGCATTTTCCAGAAATATATGATGTCATACCACAACCACTTGAACGAAGAATTAAGAAAGACATTAAAGAGATTTTCAAAATGTAAAACGGTGTCACTCTTCTCACTGTTTTTTATTTTTAGTTCTGGAATACAGTTATTTGTCATAAAAATTCTTTATATAATGGGTTTTTATTTTTATGATAAATGCACTAAATTAAATACTTTAAAAAAATTCTCCATTTTCAGTTCTAATCCAGTAAATATTGATGAATATAATCCATAAATATGAAAGCTCTTGGGATCTTAAGTATTGTTTAAGGGTGTAATGGGTATAATCTTGAGACCAAAAATGTTGAGAACTGCTACAGGAGGGCATCACGTATTTTCCTTTCAGGTGTGTTTGGAGAAAGAGAGTGAGGAAGACACAAACACATCGTAAGCTCCTTGGTCCCAAAGTGGAATACATCAATTCTGGTGCCATCAATTATTGAGTACTAGCACATGGCCCTTGAAAAAAAAGAGCAAGGGCTCTGAGAAATAGCCCCCCATTGTCCCCATCTGTCAGCCACCTCAGAGCTACCATTCTATGCTCTGGAAAGAGGAGCACAAATCTTTGGTGGACAGATAGCTGTCTCTTCCACAATTTCCAATAGCAACAGTAATTCTTCCCCTGGAAAGATATTTAAATTATGTGGTAAACCATGACTTAGTTGAGTTTCCTTGATTCCCTGTTCTTATAATTCTTATAAGGTAGATTAATTCTTCATTCGTTAACATAGCCCTCTTCCAAGAGCAAGATAAGCAAGTTTAACAAATGTGAACACTGAATAATGGTTACAAATTAATCAAAGTGTGAAGGAGTTGAATATATCAGACTCTGGAGGGGTCACCATGGAAAGTTACATAGGTTGTACACTGAATAAAGTTGAGAGTTATAGATCTCCTTGGGTGCTGAAGTCCAGCCAGGAAGTCTTAACAAACGATTCACCCTGGCACTTGACTGTTTCGCAACACAAGAGGTACCTTTTATTTAGTAAAAAAGCCTAATTCATCTAACGGGGTACTTTTTTATAATTTGAACAAAAGAGCCATACAGGTCATCAGCAGCCCTGTCTACTCTATGAAGACAGACAGTATGTTTTTATTGTCATATCCCCAACATCTTGATTAGTCCCTAATGCATAATAAAAACTCAGTAGATATTTGTTGAATGAATACACAAAAGCATTGAACCATGGATCAATATGTAACTAGAAAGATGCTTATAATGGCATAGCTTTGTTCTCTGTCCTTGACTCTGAGCCAGTCAACATTTTCATTAATGCCTTAGATATAGAAAGAAAAAGTATGCCGATTAAATTTTCAGATGACCCAAATCTGAGAGGATTAGCTAATGCAACTGATGATATTATCAAGGTTCAAAATAAAAATGGCAAGGTAAATGATGGGCCCAAACTAGCACAAATCAATTTAACCAAAATAAATATCCTGCAAAGAGGCTCAAAGAATCAATTTTATAATTACATGCTTAGGAAAGCTTGACAAAAAGTAGCTTATATGAGAAATTTCTAAAAGTTTTTACTGACTAAAATTATAAAAAGAACTAAAAATATGACCCAGCGCTAAAATAGTAAATAATTAATGAAAATAAGGTGTCTAAAATTAAAGATACAGTAGATTAATCGAACACTGGATTTGTCATTCAACATCTTAAGTATTGTATCAATTTGGGATGTCATCTTTTAAAAGCTTGTGTTGATAGAGGTAGAGTTTGTCCTGAGGAATGTTTGACCTACATGGAGAATGGGGGTGAGGGGTGTTTTGGACTTTCTTGATGGTTATTTTCAAATATTTGAAGGACTTTCCTGTCTTCCAAAAGGAGTCTCAAAAGGAGTCTGGCCTTATGTTGAATTTCTCTAGATAGCAGGATCAGAATTCATGCTGAGAATGTACAGGGAAGCACATCACATCTCAATATAAGAAAAAGTGCCCAACAATTAAGGCTGTCAAAAAACGAAAAGGGCTATATTTAAATCATTGTGTTTTCCCTTCTTGAAAATATTCACAAAGATTCTAGATGAATATGCCACATCCCTGAAGAACCGTGCCCTTTATCAGGAAACATAAATAACTTGCAAGATTCCTTTCCTGGCCACGATTCTATGCGACATTGTGATTCCAATTCTAGGATCAAGTAGCAACACTAATAAGCAGGAAAAACGGGAACTTTGTCTCTTTCTCTATTTATTACTCCAGTGAAATGTTTGTGGATTACTTCATGTAAACCATGGAGACCTCATTTCACCTAAATGTCAGGAGCTACAAATAATACACAGTTGCCCTCACTGATCTCTCTCTCTCTTTCCCGGGATATTCAAATTCTCTATCAACTGTTGAGGTGGGCTCCCGGACCACCCATCTATTACTCTTTTCCCTTGCTTTCCCTCTCTCCATCAATTCTTAACATCAAACTCTATAAACTGAGGTCATCTTTTCTACAGAGAGGGCGTAGTATCAACAAGGGTATCCAAAAGACACAGTCATTAAAGGATCTTTCTTTACCCAATGGCCATATTGAAGTTACCTTACGCAGAGAGCTGCCAAGGAAAACACGTTTTTTTCCCCTTTTTCTTTTAATCACCCTGCCCTAGAGACAATTTCAAAATTTAGTTAATGGCAGTTGAATTCAACATAATATTTGTTTCCTACACTAAAAACTATTTTGTTTTTGCTTTTTTTTTTACTCAAAGTTCACAGAGGTTCCCCTAAAAAGTGAGATAACACAATGAAATGATGAGGAGAAAGTGGTTCAAAAACACCCATTTCACATAAGCTATATAGCAGCATGTGTATACTATTATCAAATTTGCTGAAGATACTAGAAACGGCACGAGTCTATTTTTCAAGTTTTGTGGAATGCAACAAAAACAACAGCTGTTTTAAAACACTGAATTCAAAGAAACTTTCCAATGGCACAAAGTAGAACTGCAGAAAAGAATAATCTCATGCTCCAAATACGAAGTCAAAGTTAGAAGCCCAGTGATAACAAATATCCCATTCAGTGAGGGGTGAGTCACACAGCAGGCAGGAAATGTCTCCGATGACGAAAGATAACCTGAGCATGGAGGGTTATCCAGTACGGATCCTTTTCGACCAAAATATGTATTATAAAATCAGCCTCAAGTTGAAATACAGCAACCAGGTAAAAACTCCCACTGCTGCGCTTGACATTGCTACATGCAGAATTTGAGAGTGAAAATATGAGAAGCAGATGGAGGAAAAGCTGTAACCTCCAGTGAGTTGACAGTACTTGGGCAGTGCCCTAATTTCTCCTAGTCAGCCATGAATCACCCCATAGCATCTTTCTCTCTTTTACGAAATATTATAGCAAGCAGATTTATATTCAGTGTGACATTGCAAAAGCACTATAATTTTAAGTCCCACAAGCTTTAGCATACAGAATATTTACCTAAATTCTCTTGCTTTTCCAACAAGAAATTCCAAGAAAATGTACATTCAAAATATGACTATAACTGACAAAATATTTGGGGGAAACTTTTATGTCCTAAAGGCACTGGATGTTTTATTTAGTTCATCAGTCAGAAACAAACAAAGCTTATACATATAACATAGTAAGACAGAGCTAAGGCTAAATATAGAGATCTTATCAATACATAGGAATAGGCTTAACTCATTTGTTTAAAGTAAAGTATAACATCTTGTTTCACCTAAAATAAAGACATGCAAAGAGACTAAAAAAAATTAGACAAAAACATACCAGCCTAAAGTAGTATGATTGTTATGAAGAAAAATTTAATAATATCTACTGAAATTAAAGGTACATTTGGCCTTTGACCTAATAATCTCACCTCTAAAAATGTATCCTGAAGATATACCAGCAACAATATGAAAAGGAATATGTACAAGGTTATTTATTGAAGGACCATTTTACATTAGCAAAAAAGTGGAAATAACTCAAATATGCATCAGTATAGGACTGATTTAATAAGTTATGATATGCTCCACAAAGTGGAACACTCTGCTACTGTAAAAATAAATGAGGATATTTCTATATATTACTCTAGAGTAATCTCTTAGATTTATCATTAGTTGAAGGAAAAAAAGCAAGGTAGAGAAAAGTGAGTATATTACATCACAGTTTATCTAAGAAAGAAGAGGATGTGAAAATATATGCTTATATGTTTGCATTTGACAAACAAACAATGGAATGAAAATCCATGACATTTTCTAAATGTTTATTATAGTTAGAGTGAGGATTTAAGATAAGAGCAAAGAGACAGGAAACAAAAATTTTTGAATACAACTATTTTCACATATTTAAAAAAGAAATCCTGAAAAATAAAAAAAAATGCCAAATAAACAGCAATAAACAGATAAGGAAAATCATGTAACGTGGTGGTACAATACACCTAGAGAGTAGCTATTTCAAGAGTAACTTAACTAAAAAAAACCCTACACTGATTTCCATAATCGTATTATTAGTGAAAATTGTGATGGTCATTAGAGACTTTTGTCTGTTTTGTGGGATAAAGCAGATGAGCAATTTTGTTATATCCTCATCCTATCATTGCAGCATTGTGGGAATTGAGGTTCTCTGTGTGACAGAAAGGAGATTTAAATTAAAGTTAGAATTGGTTAAATAAAAATTCAATAGTTTTGAAATGTAATTGAGAGAATCAGTTGAACTCATGATGTATTTCACCTTAAAAAAGGTAATTCCGGGGGACAGCCCCATGGCATAATGGTTAAGCTCAGCACGTTCCACTTCTGTGGCCTCATTCGAGGGTTTGGATCCTGGGCACAGACCTACACCACTTGTCAGGCATGCTGTGGCGGCAACCCACATACAAAAGAAAGGAAGATTGGCACAAATGTTAGCTCAGGGTGAATCTTCCTTAGCAAAAAAAAAAAAAAAAAAAGTAATCTTACCTGCACTCACTGATAAGACCTAAAATTAATGACCCACAGTTGCATGTAAGTTAAGAAGGCTCCTTGGAAAAATATTATTCCAGGTATGGAGCTGGATAAATAAAAGATGAGCCTGGAAGCTCATAAATCTTGGCAAAGAAGACATCAAAGACTACTCCAGTCACCCTCAAAGGACTCACAAGTCAATTCGCCTGGGTTCCCACCAGCCAAAGAACAGACAAGAAGGATAATCACCGTAAAGGAGGAAACACATCAAGTATATTTGAACTAATAAATTCATAATTATACCAAAAGAACAAAAAACAGAAGCTATTTGGTCACCATTGAAGTATACCAACTAACCCACTATTTTAGAAACTGGTGAAAGGAAATATATAAACATTTATCCTGCCTTTTCTATGTGAATTTTACCAAACAGTAACAAATGGAGGATGAGAATTTGTCTTTCTAGAAGTGATCTAGGTAAGAAGTGAAAGGGAATTAAAAGAATCAAAGTATCACCATTTTGTAGTCCCTGAAATATTAATGCTTGGAGATATTAATTGTTCATGGTCACTAAATAACAGAAAGAGAAACAAAATTATGTGCCTCCTAATTAAAGGACATATCACCACGAGCGAAGGAGATTTAACAAAAATATCACCACGTGAATCTGATCAAGCCTTTAAATTCAACTCCAAAGAACACGATCCAGAGGGGCTAGACAAATGTGCTAAAAGACGCCATGGAGATTCAACCAGCTAAATCCAGAGGGTGGGAAATGCTAAAGAAAAAATGACGATGTCTTTCTAACACAGATATATCAAAGAAAAAGAAAGAAAGATAGAGAGGAAAAGAGAGATTAAGAAGACATTTCAATTCAAATGTACTGTGAAACCCTTATTCGGATATCGACTGAATTAAACAATTAAACAATTAAATTTATGAGACAATCGTACATTAGAACACTGAATGCTAAGTGATGTATCAAGAACTTTGTTTTCATATTTAGGTGTGATAATGGTAGTGCTTTTTTTTAGGAATTCTTCACTTTAGAGATACATATTATTGAAATATAGATGAAATGCTATAAAGTCATGGATTATTTTAATATAATACAGTAGGGTCTTAGTGGGTGAGGGTGTTAGTTCAAGTTCCCCCAAGGCAGACCTGGAGACAAGGACCACAGGCCCGCTTTGTTAAGTTAGGATGCCCACTGCCACCCAGGGAAAGCAGACCAAGCATGGAGGAGTACAGGCAGGGTCCATGGAATGTCACACAAAGGTAGCTTTAACATGATCCTGCAGTGGAAGTCAGGAGTAGCAATTAAACCTCTGAGATTTCCAGACTCAAGACATAGGAGCTATACTTTCATACCTCACATCTGTCCATAAGTGTTCAGGGGCCACCCAGGGCCTAGTAAATTCCCAAGCACTACTGTCTTGGAGACGAGGGTGGGGAGGCAGAAGCACACACGTAGGGAATTGAGAAACCAACTTTGTCACAAGGACTTTTCGTGAAACAAGATTGGTTGGGAGTTGATACTTCTGCAATCGAGGTGATGGATGTAGATGGATGGGTGATCACTGTATTATTCTGTACACTTTAGAATTTGCTTAAGCCCCCTCCCCTCAAAAAAAGTTTAAAAGCAAAAAATTTTTCAAAGAATAAATAAATAAAAGGACTGATTTCAGAGTATTCTCCTGGTGTTCCTTGGTTTATGGCAGCATAACTTCCATGTCTACCTTCGTCCTTACGTGGCCTTCTTCCCTGTGTCTCCGTGTCCATCAATCTCAAATGTCTGTCTCTCCTTTCTCTTATGAAACAATAGTCATTGGATTTGAGACCCACTCTAAATCAAGATTATCTCATTTCAAGACTCTTAACTTAACTACATCTGCGAAGACTCTATTTCCAGGTAAAGTCATGCTCACAGGTATCAAGGGATGGGATTTGGATATACGTTTGGGGTGGGGGTGGGGGGTCATCATTAAGCCCACTACAGGCTGTGTACGGGCAGGGGAGTGATTTAAATGAGCTTGGTATAAAAAGGCAGGGGCAGAGTCTTGGGGCAGTGTCAACTCTCCTCCGCTTCTACGGCAATGCCCTTTGGTTACCTAGTAGCTACTTACCCCTCTGTCATCTGTGGCATGGTCTGTTTGCCCTTAGCCACCAAGTTTACTCGGTGGAAGCTGACTCTTAGGCTAGAAGAAGATGACCTGAAAATCACCTTCCTCTGAAATCCACAAAGGCAGCCGAGGACAGAGCCTGCACACTTATTCAATGCAGCATCTCCTACTTGGACATAAGCCTGCCGAGGAGAAAATGAGGACACTCTTTGGGCTTCTTAACTCTCTTTCTTCCCTCTCTCTTCACTGGCCATCCTCAGGGGTATGAAAATTGCTGGCGTATCATTTATTTCTCCTATTTCTTATCCTCTTACCAGAAAATAGAAAGTTGTAGACACAAAGAGGATATTCTCTTCACACCAAGAGAGCTCTCTGAGCTAAATCAGCCAGGCTAACCATTGATAGATTAAAGGAGAAGTCGATAAAGAAATTCAGAAAATCCTTTTCCAAGCTAATTTGCCTGGTTTAAAAGCCTAGTATATCTTGCTGCAAGATCCTGTTAGAGAATGTAAAAAGTTAAAGATGTTTCCGGGTATTTCTCTTGGTTTATTTCTTCAGCATTGCTAATAACTTCCATCCCACTCCCATCTACCCTAACCCTGTCCACCCCCCAGGGAGACGTATGCAGGGGCTAATTATGGTAAAAATCGTGTACCCAATATTTTATCCTATCAAATAATAAAATAAGAGACACGAAATGAGAGAGGCAACCAGAAGATGATAATTAGTAAGAAAAAACAGAAATGAAAATAAAGTGGAGGAAAAAGGCTGGATTTTTGTGAGGTCAGCAAATTCCAAGCTCCTGTCAGTTTCTCCTCCTTGGCCCTCTTTCCTATTCTCTCCTCCCAGTTTTCTCTTCCTCCTATTTCCACTGGCAATCCCAGCCTGCTTTCCCTCATCAGCACTCCAGCAGGACACATTCCCTCTAGGAGGCCTTGCCGCCACCAGGTCCTGCCACCTTCCTGCCAGAATCTCACCAGCTGCTCAGCACTGAAGCCGACATCTCTTGTTTGGGGCCTGTATTTTCCCCGAATCCTCAGCAAGCAGCTGATTTTCTTTAGCCCCACTTTAATAGCATTATCTCAAAGCCCCAGTGTGACGGAAGCTTAAAAGAGCATCATCGGTTGTGGAGCTCTTTGACTATCTGGGTTGGAGAAATCTGAAACCACACATAGCGGAGTCCTTTACATGCCTTTCCCCAACGAAAGCAAAAAAGTTTGATTAGTGTAGGTGGAACGAAGGAGGAGTGGGAAGCTTTTCTTAAACGAAGTCTGTGCACATGCCTGACCGACTTCACGGCGCGTGTTCGGCTTTAATCAGAAGGTTTTTGCAGAGCCGCCAGCCCTCACCTCGGCCTCGAGCGCGCGGGGCTCACTGCGCTGATCCTGCATCAGGCAACGCTCGGGTGCACAGAAGCACGGGAGCTGACTTTACAAAATGGGGAGAAATGGCGCTCCAGGGTCAAAGCATGCCCTTTGTTTGAGGCTGGACAGGTTAGTGTTAGATGTTTTTTTCTTTAAGATTACAAAAGTGTGATATTAGTTCCCATGCCAGTCAGCTACATTCCCACACATCAGCTACATTTACAAAAATTAATGGTAGAAGTAGCTTAAGGCCAAGAGGGTGTTAGCGGAGGGAAAGAGTATGTGCCCTTTGATTTCTCATGAATTTCTTCCTTTATAGACTGTAAATATGGCTTATGTGAAAAACATCCATTCATCACCCAAAAAGGACATGACTGATTTTGGATTAAAAACAAAAGATGACAGAAAGGGAAAAAGAACCCAGCCCACAATGCAGTCGGGTTCTATTTTGTGGCTCACTTCCCTACTAGCCTGAGGACTACGGAAACTTTCTACAGATTAGTGAGGAGATAATGCTTTTCAGCCGAACTCAGAATCTTGGTATCCCTTTTTTTCCCCAAGTTTGTTTGTTGTTTATTTCTCACATGGGAAAATATAGTTTCTGCTGAGGTTGGTTATTTAAATGTTCTATCCTGAGTTTAATTTTAATCACATGGCATTTTAGCTCTCAAAATGCACCAAAATTCTGATTTAAGTCTTTTAAAAATATCCCTTTACTGCTATTGAAATTTAATTATTGTAAGAACAGTACCACTATATTAAAATATAATCACCTTACTTCTTTTTGGCTTCATGACAATGTTCATAAAGTTCTTAATATTCATGTAACATGCTACCTCACCCTGTAATATCACTATATTTATGGAAAGAAATTGTAATCCTCTTTACTGGCTCAGGTTAATTCCAATAAAATATTAAATCCATTTTCTAATCTAAATGAGTTCATTAGGAGAGGCATGGTCCTCAGAATACCAAACTCTCTACAGAGTTCAGCTTCATTACATTTCCGCACTGTGTGTTTCCACAACTGTTGTACTACATTTATGAGGATTTATCTGTACTGTTCCAAAAACATTCATCCTAATTCTCCTCCTTCTGTGCATGCTAATCATGAATATGTTAAGTGGAAATACTAAGCTTGTAGCCAATCTCGTCCCCAGATGGGTTCAAGTTATGATTACAGAAGCAAATTTGCCATAAGCACTCTTAGAGCAGTGCCAGTGAGGAGGAAATGAAGGTTTGGAGCCCTGCTTAAAAAAAAAAAAAAAAAATACAGTTTGAGACAGCGTAGGAATGTCATAGATGCTAGAAGGAAAAAAAAAGGGTATTTCCAGATTGCTATGTCTCAGAGAGAGCTTCAAGAATATGTAAATAGATCTGTTCAAAGAAATTTAAAAGAAATACAGGGATTAAATCATTAGTTTTAACTGCTTGGAGTCCCCAAAGTCCATAATCCAAAGTTGAACTCCACATTATTCAGCTCATTGCATCTAGCAAAGCTTTACTCCATTAAGCTCTCCATTTGAAAGAAATAATGGACCTTTTAGAAAGGGAAGATGAGACCAATCTGGGATGTTCAGGTAGTGAATAATTATGCAATCCCCAGCTGTTTGCCCATGGAGCGCTGTGACCTGTTTTTCACATATACCTAGGAGTTCTTTTCTTTCCCTTGCAGATAGAAGAAAAAATAATAGATAATTTGGTTTACATATCACATAGCGTGATCCCATTAAGGATCTTTCGGTCACCTCTCATATGTTAGCATTGGCAGTGACCTCTTAGTAAAGCCATTTTAGCCTACATTTCAGGTACTTAGTTCATAAAACAAAAGATTTCTCTAACAGACGTGGTATCTATCTATCTACTTTTAGTAAAAGATAAGATGAAGATGAGCAAGAAGCAAGTTATTTCTGAGTGCTAGTTATTAAAGCTGGAAACAGGCCCATCTTAATCAAGACAATGTCTGCAATAAATTGTCAGCCTCAAGTGAAATCCAGCAGCCACTGGTTGTCACTGTTGTACCATGAAACAGCTAGGCAGGTAATATTCTTTCAAAAGACTGCCTTTAAAGAGCAAAGTTTGAAATGATGTATTTGACTATTTGGTTTATCACTAAAGCAGAACACAGAAACCCATACCAAGGTTCCATGGAATTCAGGCTGGTATCAGGCATTTTGATGTGGAATTTGACCAAAAAATGGTTCTTATGTGGATCACACAGAGATGTAAAATAAGGATCTGATTATATACTTAAACAAAAATCCTTTATATTTAAATAATCGTGTGACATACATGCTATGTCTGTTCATTAGAGCACACATTCATCCTGATGTTTAAACTAAATGTTATTATGTTAACACTCAGTGGGTGTAATTGATCTCTTTAAGGCTTAGATACATTAGTCAAATGAAGTGTTTTCTAATGATTGAGCTTATAACATTTTTAACCAGTAGATGAGTAGACAACCTTGACGTAATCTTCCCTTTTCCCAAATCTGATTAAAACTGGCAAGACAAGAAATCAATGAGATCCTGAATATAAAAATCCCAAAATATTCCACTGTGTTTGAAATTAATTAAGTACTGCAATGCAGGAGACTCAAATCAATAAACATCAATGATGGTAGTGTTAAAGGTGGGAAGAGTTGGCAAGAAATCAGCATGGTATTCATGGTTATAAGATGATTATCTACTCAATGAAATTAAAGGTTAAAATTAGACCAACTGTGCATTGGGGAAATGCAAAGGCAGGTCCTGAAAGTCAAGAACAATGACTGTGTTCCTGAATACAATCTTTCAAATTTGGAAAGTTATACTTTTTAAATGAATGATAGGATAGCAACTCAATTTCAATTTTAATAAAATAAGATACTTTCCAAACCGTGTTGAAAATCAGTACAAACTGGGCCCTGGTGTTTCCCAATGATCTCAGTGAGAACTGGGAGAGAGGAGGGGAGGCTACAGTTATCAATGGGGCTTTTATTTATTTGAACATACATAACTGGGCTATGGGATCTACATTCATATGATTTCTCAAGATAAAGTACTATTGTTCTTTAAGGTCATTCTTTCTCGCTTTGTCTCTTTATTCTCCTCTTTTTTCCCTCCATTTCTTCATTTCTTTCTTGCTTGCTTGCTTTTTTTCTTAACCTCTGACATAAATTATAAGCCAGAAACAATGAGGCAAAACACCCAGTCAGGAAAAAAGAGAAACTAATGCTATTTATTTTGCTGATAGTAGGTATAAATATTTGTTTGTCCCATTTTAACACATTTTTCTCATTAAAAATAAGTAAAGAGATAAAGAGACCATGTCAATCACACCTCTTGTGTGGGATTACATTTTCATTAAGATGTAAGTATTTTAAATCCACTGATTTTTGTCTTAATATGGCAAATGGGAAGAATTGCCTTCTCCTGAGTGAGGCAATCACAGTGGCAGAAACAATTTCACAATAAAGATGTTTATGCACAAAGAATTAAACTATGCAAAGAAAGCCTGTCAATAGTGGTATCTATTCATATAATCTCCCCACAGTGTATTCTTTAAGCCAAGTGTTCTTTAAAGGGGGAAGAAGAGCAGCCACATATCCATATGGGGGCTCATGGAAAATGATGGCTCCTGGCCTTTATATAGAACACCTATGAGTCAGAATCTCTCTGTAGGGTCTTTACATACATATTGTCAGCAGCCTTCTCACTTGATTAGGAACATTAAACTTTGAGAGTCACTCTTTCTGTCTCATTAAAGAAGAGAAGAAATATTATGACATTATAAAGCTTATAATTATACAATTTTCATGATCAATAGAATCAAAGAAGAAAGGTTATATGATTTAGATGAACAGCCCTGAATGGAAGTTAGCATTATTTTTATTTCCAAATATGATAATTATATATTTGTAATGGAATATTTCATAAACCACATGGAATAAAAATACTTATTCAAGAAGGAAGTCTTTTGGAAATAGGTATGATGGAAGGGGTTCTACTAGAAGCCAAAAAAAAAAAGAAAATCTCGTCTCTTCTGTCGTGTGACAGCTCTTGTATCATTTTCGTTTGGTGATTTTTCAGTAGGTATCCTCAAGTGGTTAGTAAGATACTTGAGGAAAGTTTCTTTGTGTACAGATTCTTTGCATCTCCAAAATACTACACTCAGCTCTATTCATGTAGTAGATACACAGTAACCATTTGGTGAATTAGAAAACTAATTAAACACACACTGCATAGTTCTCTAAGACCACAAATAAATTCTTTAAACATTTATAGGAAAGCACATTTTTGTGAATTAAATAACTTTCAATTTAGGGCCTAAATTAATATTTAATATCTAACTATGCTCTAATGCAACATGCCCTCCATATTCTCTGAAAGGGGTGCAATGAATGCATAAATTATAACCTTAACCAAAGAGAAGGAAAATAAAAGATCAGGAAAGAGGGAGGCATCAAAGTGTTGTGTTAACATCAACAGCTTGAAATCCAAGGCTGTGACCCTTCCTGGTTTGCCTTCTTCCTTTTAGAGCCAGAACTCACCTCCAGGTTTTAGCAGGATACAGGCCTCCCGGCTAGAGACTACAATTCCCAAATTGCCTTGTGGCGAGGTGAGGCCACATGACTGAGTTCTCCCCAAAGGAATATAAAGTTGCACACCTCGCTTCCATAAAAGGAAATCCCCTTCCCTGTGATCTCTCATTCCTTTTTCTAGGTTAAAATGCCAGCATGGTGGTGACCCAGCCTCAATCTTGATTGACTACAACACTCTAGAGAAGGCAGGATAAAGAAATAGAAGGAACCATCATTTCTACTTTAGACAGATGAGAAGAAAGTAAAGTTCTAGCTTGCCTTTTGTGCTGTATTTAGCCCTCAGCCTCAGTCCATAACTGAACTAATTTAACCACAGGCAAAAATAGTGTTGTGACTGTGTTCAATGTACTAATTCACTCAGTTTTCTGCATCATGAGTCGACCGACCGTGGTGCTAACCAGTAGAAATTAGGGCAAGTTTAACTGGTGCAGAGGTTGGAACTCCAGGATAAGGAAGCGCAGGTCAAAACCCTCGGAGAGAATTGATATGAATGTTGTTACTACTGGCTGACGAAGAGCATTTGGAGGTGGGGAGAGTGCCTTAGTCTCAAGACAATGTAAAATACTGAACATTCTAAAATGGAAAAATACTTCTTTCTTGGCATGCCTGGGGATAAATGTCATACCCAGAAAGCACCTAGGAGTCAGAAATACAAATTAAGTAATTGCTTAACAAAACTAGAGAGCAAGAAGAGTGTGAGCAAAATCAAAAGTAAAAAGCCCCAGTTTAAAGTAATTTAAAGCACATTTGGCTTCCCATTTTTTTCTTTTAAAGATTTTATTTTTTCCTTTTTCTCCCCAAAGCCCCCCGGTACATAGTTGTGTATTCTTCGTTGTGGGTTTTTCTAGTTGTGGCATGTGGGACGCTGCCTCAGCGTGGTCTGATGAGCAGTGCCATGTCCCCGCCCAGGATTCGAACTAACGAAACACTGGGCCGCCTGCAGTGGAGCGTGTGAACTTAACCATTCGGCCATAGGGCCTGCCCCAACATAATGTTTTAAGACAGACATTTTCCTTTTTTTTAAAAAAAAAGAGAGAGATACATGACTAATTCCAATATCTGAAATAGCTATTTACTGAACCTGGATTTTAAACTACATCTGGTAATATTGTGAGTTTTAATTAATGAATAGACCGTCTTAATAAGATGTTTTAGGTTTCTGACCTGTGTATGTCACTTTTCCCTCCCTGTGGACCAAAACAATCCTGACTTTAAAATATGAACCAAGCCACCACTTCTTAACATTTGTAAAATCTGTGCTCTTTTATGAAGTCAGTACACAGAATAAGCGAAACAAGGCAGTTAGCTGTTGAGAAAGGGGTTCTGTAAAGAATACAGAGCTAGCTAAAGTACAGTTCTAAAGAGGCTGCATCCATGTTTATGCTCTTCACGGACTCCCTGCGCTTCCCTGTGTGTCAGCCTCACCGAGGCTCTGCCCCTCCAACAGAGCGGCCCAGCCATTCCTTGATCTGCTTTGGTGGTTGCCAATCACTCAGACATGTCAGGATTCTCCTGGAATCTTTGTCAAACTCTCCGCTCCTGAGCTCCATTACTTTCTTCAGGGAGGCTGAGAGAGTTTGTGTCACATTACACGGACACTTGCCTCTGGCTATGCCTCTTGTCACTTTACCCCTAGTAAAAAGGTCTGAGTCTTAGGTCCCCCAAAATGAGCTCTCTGCAGTGAAAATGCTTGAGTCTTATGTTCCAAGAAACTGGCTCTATGCAGCAAAAATGCCAGAGTTATTTACTAAGAAACCGTCTTTAGCTTTTTAAAGATGGTCTTTAGCCAAATAGATCAACTGTTATATAAAGAGGAACATAATGGACACTCCTTTCTCTCTTCATCTATAGATAATATGTATTTATTTTAAGTATAGTTTTTGATGGATGCGTGAGTAGAATGGAGAAGAGATTCTAATGTTGAGATTTTGAAAATGTAGCAAAGGGGTAAAACCATTCAATAGTCAGTCTTCTGAAATATTCACAGAGAATACGTCCATATGATTTGTTCTCACCCATGATGCACATCTTTTAAACTATGGCATATCTAAGGTTAAATTAATGAATGTTCATGTTTTTAAAATTGGCTCAAATATTCAAATCAAAATTATACATTTTATTAATTAAAAAATTATTAAGTATGCCTTACACCTTCAACCTGTCAACATTCTATTCCACCTGTCCATTATGACAAAGGTTACTCAGTGTGTCCCCCTCCATTTGCCATTATGCTTTGTGCAGCAATGAGAATTACTGGATCTTTGGACTCTTCTTCCTCTCAGGCTGCTATAGAACAGCCAAAAGAAAAGGGAAAAAAGCACAACAAGACTCATTGTTCTTATCTCAACACTGCCAAATAGACAGACTTGAAATATCTAAGATTTTCATCCTTCTTGGAAATGGTTTGCAGCTTCAAGGCATTTGACCTAGAGTGAGGTTATATTTCAGTCAGCCTACTGAATGGTATCGAGAGAGGCCCGTCAGCAGGAGCTTAGCAGAAAAATGTGAGTGAAAGTTCAAGTGCCTGGTAGCTGAGAAAGCTGGAGGAGGGCATATCGGCTTGAATATCAAAGCAAAATTCTGACAAAATGGCAAAAGTCGTTTCCAAAACAAGGCATCCCAGGAAAGCATTAATTGAGGAAGCTCAAATAATAGTTGATCTATTTGACTAAAGGTTGTCTTAAAAAGCTTTGAAACAGTTCCTGGAGACATAAGAAGCAGACATTTTTATTAGAGGTAAAGGGATAAGATGCATGGCCAGAAGGTATTGGTAGAACCTGACATACAACCCCTCCCAATGTCCCTGATGAAAATAACTTTGCTCAGAAGCCAAGGGTTTGACAAAGATTACAGCACAGTACTGACATATCTGAGCAAAATGTCTAAGGAATTTTATTCCAGGATGTTTATGAACAAGAATCAATTATGAATGGATAGTACAGCTAACTGTTTCAGCCTGAGCATTTTAAAGATGGCATTTTCTAATAGGTGTAGAAATGATCAGGGGAGAGAAAATGTTTAAAACTCGTAGATTGGCACCATGTTAATCAAGACAGGTGTTGATGCCTGCGTCACTGTCCTCTGTGTTCAGGGATGATGGCACAGAAACCATCAATGCCTCATGCTATAGAACTTTTTCCTCAATTGAGCAAGCTGATCTGTGATGGCTGCACACAAGCATTGTCTGCTGGGCCACTTGGCAGCAATTTTCAGTCTATTTCTCTAAATTGAGCTTCACATTGCCCTTTGAATGTTTCCCCCTCTAGATTACAGGGACTCCAATGCTGCTCAGTATACATGACTCCCTTTTGCCTTTCGCTGCCTTCCAACAGAATCTGGCCCAGATAAATGGAGTAGTGCACCTCATTTTTATTAGTTGGGTATAGCGTTGCCAGTAGAGCAAGTGGGAGTGCTTTTGAGGTTTAGTGAAAGATACAGGAACAGAGTCAAAAGGGGAGTTGGCTACCTGATTCAAGGTTTAGAATAGTCGGAGGCTCAAAGTGCCCACTTTCTGGTCCAGAGATTCACAATTCTATGAGATTTTTGTGTGGGATTCTCCAGGAATAAGTGAGCAGATGCTCTTATTATTTTGCAAGCTTGTGTTTAAACGGACTCAGCAGTAGCAACCAGATATTAATGCGTTCCTGAGAATGGTGTGGGGAGGTGACATGTACCAGGAAATTCTATGAGGTGACATGCATGCTGTCTCATCCCAGTGTCCACATGCTTAGCATATGGAGCCACAGCCCAAGGATCCCTGTCTGACATAATGACGCGGAAGAGACTGTTCCTGTTCTCTCACTGTGACTTCACATGCACGAAATGACTTTGGATAACAACAACAAAAATGGGTTATGTGTGACCACTGGTAGGAGCAAATCACCACCTCCCGTTACAAATACATAGCAGGACATGTTTACATAGGAGTACATCTATATCTTTTCTTCCTTCACACACACACACAATGAGCTTGGGGTGAATCTCTAGGAAGGTCATGGAGAGAGAGCATAAGTTCTTACTTTAAAACTCACAAGCGTTGGAAACAGCGTGTCCATTTTGTTGATAATTTCCTCTCTACTCTCTACCCTGGGAGTTTTCACATTTATCTGTTGGTAGAAATGAGAGCAGTTTGGTTACAGCAATAGATTATTGCACTCCCACTTCACTCCATTACTGCTACCAAGGAGTGAACTCATAAATTGAATATCCATTTAGTATAACAATGTTGATAAGTTGGGCAAGTGACACGGAGTCTACTAAAACTCACCTACGTGCAGTGACCTATAAGCAGAAAGGGCAGTAATCGTCCTCTAGCATACCAGCAATCCTCAAACCACATGATTAGATTAAATCAGGTTAAAAACCTCCCTCTCCTTTGTACGTTTTTTCATTCCACCCAGGTTTGTATTTAGTGTCTCCCTCACAGAAATCTAGAGCACACTTTCCCACAGGAAAGTCTCAAAATGCCACCCATCTCCATGCTCAAGCTTGGCTTCCACGTCATCTACAGGAATGGTGTCCTTGCCACCCTGTTGCCCTCATCACAGCCCTTCCTTGAAGATAATCCTAAAACCAATGATTTTTCTTCCAAATATACATAAAACATAATATACTTATGTGACAAAAGCAATGTTTGAACCAGGATTTTATTTTCTGTTATAGTAGAGACATTGGTTGATAGTAAACTGGCTTATCTTTTATCACTGCTCTTGTATTTAATCCTATTTTAATTTTCCTGAAGCTTTTTTTCCTGCAATCATTAATTTTATTTATTTTAAAGTAATATTTGTACTCAGTTACATTAATAGTAGCCACTGTTGATTTTATTCCCCATTATTTTACTTCCTAAACCTCTTCAGTAGGAAACATGAGTACCCAAAAGCTTCTTTTAAGGCTATTCACACGTGAATGTAAAATGCTTCTAAGTAAACAAAGTTCTGTTTGAAGAGTTCAAGGATGTGACCCTGAAAATTTCCAATAACGTGGATTGAAATCAGCCAGTTCCTCAGTAGTCAGAAAGTCCATGTATCTATTTTAAAGTAGAGCACGTAGCCACTTTTGGAGTGGATGCCAAGCATAAACATCTGCAATGGTACGCGTTTTGAAAAGAGTTAACGACTTTTACTGATATTCTTTAAGATTTACACATCTTGTTACTAAGGATATATCAATATTTGAGTCAATGGCTCCTCTATTTAGATGTGACCTAATTCTATGAAGTACAAAGAAAGACTCTGTCAATGAGGACAGCAGATGATCTATCTTGTGTTGCTTGTGTCTGGCATCGTGCAAAACTTAAGCTATTATTCCTTATGTCAAACCTCGAATACGATTTGAAGAGTACAAAAATAACACAGGACTTACTCCATTTGTTCTCAATCCCTGCCTCCTGCCATGCTTTTCCTACCAACATGAGATGAATAAGTAATCACTTATAAAGTGCTTCTTATGGGCCGGGCACAGTACCATGTCTTAAAATGGATTAAACTCATTTAATTCTCACAAAGCCCTAGGAGGTTCACAGCAGTATTATTCCCATACTATATCAGAAAACTGAGTCCTAGAGAGTTGTGAAACTTGACCTAGGTTATACAAGCAGCAAGTGGAGTGGAGACTCAAATCCACGCAGTCTGATTCCAGAGAACATGCTGCGCATTATTGCATTTCACTGTCTCACCTTCATGGTGCTTCATTCCCTCTTAATCAAGCCTGGAGACAGAGCCAAGCCTTGCCACCAGGCATGAGGTGGGGGGTGGAGAGTGAGGAAATCTGGAATTGGTTTCATGCTAAACTTGATATCCCTGGACCTGTACTCCCCCTACCAAGCTGCAGGCCCTCCCCAGTCCATTGGTGATTTACCCATCCTAGTGCTGGAACTTCTGGGACATTTTAAAGGCTCCCCAGCTGCCTTCACCTTCTCACAGCCCACCCTATTTTTGGAACCTTGAACCCCTCCTTATCTCTTGTCAGCTCCCCACTTGAATTGCACTCCTCATGACCTCAATCTTATCCTAAGATCCTCTTTCAAGTTGAATGAAGTTTCCCGAGATTATGATAGAAGCATTGGGATAAATTAAAGATAAACATCACAAAATATCTTATAGAGTTAGAAGGGATTATTTTCCCCTGAATGTTCTGAATTTCTCACTGCCCTCAAAACTATGGAATCTGTGCTTGTCAGTGTGGGTGGGAGCCTTGTATTTCAAGTGCTCCTTTTCCACTCTTGGATGTTGGGGCCATCTTACACATCGTTTCACCCACAGCTCTTCCGCATTAGTCTCCCCTTTAAACCCACTGCAGAAAAGGGGCTGCTTTCCAAAGGTGCTGAATCCGAATAAAGAACACACTTTCTTTTTTACGTTATTTTTATTTTTGCTCTTGATAATAATAACAGTAGTTTTTGTTTGTTTGTTTGTTTTTAAAGGTTGGCACCTGAGCAAACAACTGTGGCCAATGTTTTTTTTTTTTGCTATATCTCCCCAAACCACCCCCCCGGTACATAGTTGTATATCTTAGTTGCAGGTCCTTCTAGTTGTGGCATATGGGACGCTGCCTCAACATGGCCTGATGAGTGGTGCCATGTCCACACCCAGGATCTGAACCAGCGAAACCCTGGGGGCGCAGTGGAGCATGCAAACTTAACCACTCGGCCATGGGGCCGGCCCCGTAACAGTAGTTTTTAATCTGACTCTTTATTCAAATACAATTAATCCTAATCCTTTTCATTCTCCTTCCATGATTTTCTCTCAGTAGTTTTCCTAGAAGAAAAGAGAGCAAATGTTGTAGATTTTTCTTTCCTGTCTTCTTTGACAGAAAAGGATAAAGAGAACATAATTCTGTTGCTCCCATTTTTCCTTCATCCATGGATGCATTCTTTTGGATCAAAGGAAGATCTAGCGAAGTTTCAGTTATATATCTAAGAAAAAATAGAATCATTTTTGTTTTCTTTCACTTGGGCACCTTTCCTCATTTCCCATTAAATATTTAATCATGATGCTATTTCATTGTGCAAATTAAGATAATTCTCCATAACTTTTTCTAGTTTCTTCGTCTTTCCTGTTTGCCTATATTGGAGGCTTCATTCTTACATGGTAAATTCTGCACTCAGCACAATGCCTGGAAAAGTGTGGGTGCTCTCTAAGTACTTATTGAATGATAAACGAATTAAATATTCCCTGTATTATTACTATAATGACATAGCAAAATATTTCATAGAAAATAAAATAAAAACAAAAAGTATTCAATTAGCAAAAGAATAACACATTTTTAAATTTCAAAAAAAGAGAAAAACATAATTATGTATCCATACATGCAAAATCTACCCTTTCTCAAAGTTAACATTTTTCTTCCCATGTTACAAAGAATCATCGGATTCTCGTGTAGATAGCCTTTAATCACTGCCATTTTCAAAGTTTCAGTTTTTTATACAATGATCTAGGGAAAAAATACCAAAAGAGTTCTAATTCTGAAGCATTGGTATAGGTAAAAACTCAAACTGTAGAAACATATTTATATATAAAGAGCAAATGCAACCTTGAGTGGATTCTCTCAGCTGCCAGTTTTAAATCAAAATGAATTGAGCGTTACCTTTGGGGAAAATTCTCGATTTTGCATCACAGCGTCCCCAAGGGCAGGGGTAGAAGCTCAGTAAATACTTGTTGAATTGACTTTCAGCACTTTAAGAAAAGGATCTCTTTTGGGATTTGATGTTTCACTTTTCCCTCAATTTTTCACGGCCTTTCCCACCAGAGAGAGAGAAAGCAAGAGAGAACATCATTTTTTAGATTTGCTTTACGTTTTCCAAGGTTTTCTTAAATGTTAACATTTAACAAATGATTTGGTTCCTATTTCTAATTTTTATTGATTGATTTTAATGACAGAAAAAAAGTGAAGAGAAAGAAATTAAGTATAATAAAAAAGGAAAAGTGAACGGAAAGAAATACTTGAAAGGAGAGAAAAACTGAAAAGAAGTGGCAAGGAGTTTTCTTATATAACATGAGAATATGGGTTTGTATATGCATAAACACACACACACCCCCCACACCTGGAATTCATATCTTGACAGAAATGGAATATGGAATACTTTAGGGATTTTTGCTGGGTTAGTTTAATAATATTTAAGTTGTAGAAATGATTATCTTTGGGAATTTTAAAATACTAGAAATGTTTAATAACTATTTTAAAAAGTATTTTCCAGAAAAATATTTCCTGTCTAGATTACAAACTATTTGAATTATGCTTATTTTTAATACAAAATGCAGAAAACTGTGTGCCTTTATTGAAAATAGCTGAATTTTTAGAAAGCTATTTATTATTACTATACACACAGTATTTGTATTCTCAAAAGTTCCGATTATTTCAATTTTGCAATAATAATAAAATGGGAGATGAGGAGCTGTGAAATTCTTGGAAAGATTAACGCATTTTACATTTTATCAAAGTGTGCATAAATGTCATATTTATCATTTATCACATATGAAATTGGGATTGATAATTTTCATTTCCATATTTGAAATCAAATTCCATAGACTTTTAAATTTGTTTTAGTTTCGTTTTGTTAATGCAAAGACATGACAATTGTTTCAAAGTCTCGTAAACCTTATTCTGTTGAGGCTGATATTTACCCCTAAAGACTTTTTTTTTAATGTAAGATTAGTTGCCTTAGAATTGGTACAGCTCTCAAAAATCCTCAAATTTATCTTGATTTTTTTTTTTGGTGGATGTCATGTTGAAGACAGTGGACTGTCATCCCTTGGTAAGCAAACTGCCTTTGTATTACTTGCCAGTGTAGAACCGAATTAACAGATTCACGACATCAGCAAGTAAACTGAAAGTCATGGTCATTAAGTGAGGAATATATGGGTAAATTACTCCTACATGGCCATTGACTTGTGGAAAATGTGGCTTCCTTTTTTACCTTTTATCTATGAAATAAAGGTATACATGATGGAAGTAACTAGAGACAGGTACATTTTCATCAGAGAAAAAAAGATTAATAAATTACATGAAAAATAAACTTAAATATCAAATATCTTACATATTAAAAACACTATAGTGATTATAGGATTACTTCCTACAGACAGGAAGTGTTCTGAGTCGGGTTTTGGGGATTTTTTTACAGTACCTGGAAAAGCTAAATGTGGTAGATTTCCTGATTATATGTCTAATACAGAGTTTTGCACCCTAAACACATTTTTCCCAACATCTCCTAACAGAGCAAAAGCCCAGCTGCCTATTCACATGCTGCTCAGAAGTCTAAGTAGGTAATTAACCATCTTGCACTTAAGCTCCTCCCCAAGATCTGAATTATCTATGGGACATAAACGTCACTGTTTTCTTTCCTTTCACTGCTAAATAAAGGAAACTATTATTTAAATATACAGTGCAGTGATTTCTCTTTAATGAGAATTGAATTGTGCTTTTTGATTTACCCCATTGCCTCCATTTCCTCAGCTGCAAAAGTCTCTGGGGACTTAGCTGGTTTACTAGTAAGTAGTTATTAGTAAACACTAGGGGTTATGAGAGAAACATGCCCAAAACAATAGCAACAACAACAAAGCTTCCTTGGCCATAGCCAGTGACAGGAAACTGTTAAATTTCATCCCTACATAAGGACTTACTTGACGAGCAAAATGTATTTTCAATCAACCAGAGAGATGTCAAAGTTCATAGTCATGAGTCAACCTCTCATCTGCAAGAACAAAACATACCTATCTATATAGACCCAGGATGCGAGCAAATGCTATTTTAATTTGGATGTAGTCATTTGATATTTATCAAGTCTGCGCTATGCAGAGTGCTCACATGATCTCTGCCCTGTAGGAGATAGAGTTTCTTCATAATTTTGATATGTAAATATCAATTTGTAAATTTTCAAATCACACTTTAGATGATGCATAACTCAGGCCATAATGGAAGTCTTGTCTTCACCAAGTCAGTAACGGTAATTTTTACAAGTTCCAGAGGACTTCCAACAAGAATTCATCTGGAGAAGTAACCAAATGCAATGCTGTTAAGTGTGTGGCTGAGAAGCTAGGAAGAAGATAGGATCGCCCTAGCAGGATGGTCAGGGAATTCCACATAAAAATCAGTTCTATGAATAATCAAAGGACTGCGGGATTGGAGCAGGGTTAATTAAGGAAATAGGTGGTCAAAATGAAGCTTAGAAAAACAAGCAGGTTGGGATAGCAACTCGGTGTGTGTGTTTATCTTTCCCACGAAGTAGGAGAAGCACATTGGACTAGGGGGACATGAACATTTAGATGATTTAAAAGGCATTTTCTCTTATGATCATGATGTCTCCCTAGACCTTACCCTATCTGGATGAGAAATTCCTTCCTAACACTCACCTTCATTTTATTTTGATTCCAAATTTATCCATTTAGCGGTTCCAAACATGCTGACACTGAGGAGGGCATTCACAAGAGTAGTAGGGGCAATATTCTTGGAAGTGGAAAGATTCTCATAGATTAATATGGGATAAGCCCAATTCATACATTGGTCCTTTGCACATTGTATTAATGTGAGTCCGTCCCTGCCTGCATGACATCAGCTTTGAATGAATTGGTAGACAATTGTTTTGGAAATGTCAGAACCAGGGATCATGCACTGAAGCAAAACAATCCCCCTCAAAGTACAGCCTTTAAGTCAAGACATGGTTGCGAAGACAGCTGGACACCTTAGACGACATTAGCATGAACTTCTCACCCACTAGATTCTCTTGGGGGTAGGAGTCATGTTTTACTAAAATTGGTGTCACTAGCCCTGAGCGAGTGCCAGTCACACAGTGGGTGCAAAGTACAGTGCTACGACATGAGTGGGTGAATGTTTCTCTACGTTATTTCTCTCTAAATGTGAAACATATATACACAATGCGTCATTCGCCTCTCAAATTTCTAGTTTTAACCTAATATTGATTCGTTTAACAAACATTTACTGGGTCCCTATTACATGCCAGGCACTGTTCTAGACATTTGGGGCACATGAATAAACCAAGCAAAGATCCTTACCCCTGTGGAATGTAGTTAATCCCTAGTGTTTGAGGCCTCTGTCTCCTGTCTTTGATCACCCTCTCATTGTCTTCCTCAGTTTCTCATTTCTCTGAAAATCATCCTCTTTATACAGCTATGCCTATATCTTTGCTGGCATGCATATCTTGAATTACTTCATGTTCGTTTAGTGTATATATATATATATATATATATATATATATTTATATGTATGTAAGCTTATATTCCCAGTTAAATCATAATAACTTTCATGGTAGTGAATGTATCTTAGCATAAATCCAATGGTCTATTTTGAACTAAGCAAAGCTCTAGGTGTTCTTAATACAGATGCCATGTGGGTACAGTCTCCACTAATGTCTTAAGTTAGGTTTTCTCCCACAAAGACTTTGATATGGAGAACAGCCTGTGGGAGGTTTACTGGGGAGTGTTCTCAGTGACAATACTGTGAGGAAACGAGGGAATTAGAATTGGACGGAGGCAGGAGTTGAATTTACTCTGCAATTGCAACAAAGCCCTCAAAGTTGACAAGATCTGGAACCAAAATGCTTCTTTAGAGTTGTCCCTAATTGAAGGAAGGGAGTTGAGCTTTGAGCTTCCTCATCTGATGATCATTGAGTGTAGGCTGGTGAGGGACCCAATGGCAGCTGAGAAATGCGTGCCTCGGTCCTGAATAAGAGGACCTGAGCAGCGCACCGTAGCATCCCCTGCAGTCTGCCCCTAGCACTGCTCTGATCCCTTTGCTTTGTTTTAGATGTTCGACATATCTGGAAACATCTTCTCCAGGATTCTGAATAGTGTCTTTTCCTGTGAACTTTATATAAGGCAGGCTAGTGGAGAAACTACAGTCTCATTGCTGCAGCTATTGTCAGGGCCACAGCTGATATTTATAATCTCCCTCCTCTATTGGCCATGCGAGATCCAGCTCACCCTCTGCTTCCACCTCTGCAGGCCTAGGTGGCTGACTTGGAGGGGATCCTGAACTGTCATCCCCCAGAGCTCTAGTCACCATGCCTTCCTCTGGCCATAGCTGAGGCACTTCTCATTTACTGTCAAAATTGAGTGACCCAAGTGGATCACCTAGAAGCCATATACATTCTCGCCTTCTCCCACTGCATAACGGCAGTTCCAACTCCTCCTGAAGTCAAGGCCAATTATCCCTGCCAGCGTGGTGATTCCTTTCCTTGCCTGTTGGTCTCTTGTTAAGGAGTCTGAAATGACCCAGTGGCAGACATGCTTAAACTGAAATGGGACTTGTATTGTGTCCCTTGGCCAAAGCATTGCACTTCTGAGAATCAAGATCTCCGCACTGGCAGAGCCTAGCATTGCAGAGATGGAAAGCACAAATTCCCCTAGTGGGTTGTTGGAAATGATGGTTCCTGGGTCCAGCATTCTCCTTTTTAAGGATGTGGATTATACATGCTATGTCCTGAAAAGCAGTGTCCTATTCTCACCAGGTATCGTCTCCAAGCTGGCACCTCAGTTACACTTACTACAGTCCTACACTGCTCTACCGAACCGGCAACCTCTGGGTGGTGCGGCATACAATGTGGATGCCGTTTCTTGGCTGTGAAGCAGGTCACAAGATCTTTCCTGACATTATGCAGGATCCACGTTAATGTATTCAACACTGTAAGGCTGCAGATAAAGAAACTGGTCCAGAATGCAGCAGGACCAGCTACATAATTTACTGGGCACGTGCAAAATGAAAATGTGGGGCTCCTTGTTCAAGAATTGTTAAAAATTCCAAGGTGACAACAGAATAACTTAAATCAAGCATGGAGCCCTTCTGAACTTGGGTCCTGTGTGACGACACAGATCACATGCCCATGAAATTAGTCATAGACTACAGGAAGGAATGATAAATCTATAACAAATTATGTGTTGATTTCAGGCAAAACAGATCACTAGCCTTTCCAGGGAGGAAGGGGTTAAATGTAATAAATTTGCTGCCAAGGGACTGGTTGGTCTCAGAGGATGGTGCTGTGGGTGGCTCTTGCACAGGTGCCTTCTGCTGGAAGATTGGACATTAGCAGTGCCAGATCAGCCTTGGTGCATGAAGTGCATGCTGTTGGGCCATGCATAGCCCATCCTCGGCAGCACGGCTACTACGCTCATGCAACCCTTGTCCCAGAATTGGGTTGGCCAATGTCAGAGGCTGCCAGACATCAACTGGTTGAGTCATTTTTGTCTAGTTGGTTAGTGCCTCTTTCATGGTGGATAATCTCTGGTGAGCACTAAGATATCATACAAAAATCTTAATACACTCCCTAGGTCCATCGACATGCCTCTTTCTCAGACCTTTTTTCTTCCATGAACAACCGGCCAAGCTATTCACCATGACTCATAATTTAGTAAATATTTTATCTCAAACAACTTTTCTTTCCACTCAAAGTGCATTTATCAGGTGCATTGCATGCAGGTCTGCTCATTGGGGCAATCTATCACCATGGCCAGCCTTTAAGGCCACCCCTAATCTGCACTCTAGGGCAAAAGCAGTCCGTTTTTAGCCCAAGCAAAAGGTCTGCTTTCACTGCAGCCCAAACATGCTGCCGGGCTCTTCTCTGGACCCCTCTGAAACCGGCAACTTTCTATGTTACCCAGTAAATGAATTACAGCGGTATTTCTAAGTGTGGAATCTGCTGCTCTCAAACCCAAAGAGACACACAAAGTGTTTGCTTCCTTCTTAGGAGTGGGAAGTGTAAGACGCAATAGTTTATACTTTACTTTGGAGGGAATCCCCTACTGTGTCAAGAGCACTAACGTGCTGGGCCCTGAATCTTTGTAGGTTTTATCTCCCACCTTATACAGTGTATATGTTTTTAAATGCCTTCACTATACTTGCAAATTCTTGCTCATCTGGTCTGATTACATGATGTAATCAATAGAGTGGAACAATGGGATGTTCCGCAGGATATCCTGATGGTCCAAACTACACTATGACAGGATGAAGGAGGGTACACATAGGCATGGGACAACACTACAGAGGCATCCCCTTCTCTGCCACATGTGAATGTAAACCACTTCTGGGCCTCCTTACTCATGAGGATAGAAAATAATTCATTTATCGAATCAATGGCCAAAGCAATACTTGAGTCCATGTTAATCTGCTCCAGCCAAGATACCACACGTACACAGCAGCCGCAGTGAGGACAGATATTTGTTTGAATTTTCAGTAGTTTACTGTCATCCTTCAGGATGTGTTTTTGGTAGCGGCCAGACTAGTAAATTAAATGGAGGTAGGTTGGCAATCACTATATCTGTATTATGTAGTAATTTAAAAGTGTCACTAATTCCTTACTATTTTTAATTTCTATATTAGCTGTGGGTTCAGTTTGAAAGTCGTCCACTTGGCTTCCATTACTGTATCAGCTCTTACACTATAGGAAAAGAAACTAATGTTAGGGTTTTGCCAACCACCAAATACGTCCAATTATATACTTGAGATTGAGGAAAGAACTCCTGGAGAGATCCATAAATGCATCTGAGCCAGGACTCCATTTATTATCTGACTCTTCTATGTCCCCTTGAAGGGAAATTCTAATATAGTCCATGAGTGAGAAAAATGACCAAGGAGTAATAGTAAGATGAAGGAGTTTCAATCAAAATATGCATATGAGGTCATTAGTATTCTCCAATGCAGTAACTCTGTCCCTTCCAGTAGGAATTTCCTGTCAAGTACCATGGTACTTGGATAGCATAAGGATGTTTGACTCTACCAATAAACTAATCTGTTTTAACACAAACAAAAAAAAAGCAATAAAACATCAGACACTTTGTTTTATGATTTCTAATTCTGTATTTCAAAACCTAAAGAGACAATTTGGAAGGGTTTCCTATATAGAAACATAAATTTAAAAGTCATTTTATACTCAGTGGATATTCAGATTACCCCAGGGGAGAGATAGGAAGAATCAGGAAAGTACTAAGGAGATCTCCCAGAGAGGAGAGGCTTAGAGGGCAAGAGCCACAAGCGTAGCTAGTATTTGACTCACTGGCTTTTGCCGTTTCCTGCTTCATTGCTACCCATTAACAAACACTATTACCCGTCTAAATTTGCCATCACACCCTCATCCAGTCACCCCGTATTACATCATGCTCTTTTTTTAGAAAATATACCAGAATCTGAACTTGTATTTTTCCTTTTTTGTTAACCCGTCTTGTACATTATCTGTCTGGTATATGTTTCTATTTCCAGTTCCCCAGACACTGCCTGGAACTTGGCAGGCCTTCAGGAAATAAAGACTGACCAAATGAAGCAGTGCATATGCTAGGATCTGAGAGGACAATGATGAACCAACCTCAGCCTGGCCCCCAATAAACAATCCTTTAGTTTGAAGGATTGTGATGTTACCAGAGAATCACAATGTATTAATACCAGGCAAATGCGATATGAATTAGAGCAAGTGCAGGGAGCTCCGATGACCTGGGGATGCCAAATTAGACTGTCCAAATGGAGAATCATTTACTCTAAAACCTGGAAGATGAATAGGAGTGAAAGAGGCTATGTATGGGGTGCTGGTGAGCTATGGTGAGACAGGAAAGTGTATTCCAGACAAGTATTACAGCTGATACAAAGGTCTGGAGTTGAGTAACTTAGGCAAACAACATTTGGTTCAGTCCAATTCCCGTGATGTATTTATGTGTTTGGTATTTGACAGGCCTCAACTTTCAATGCTTCAGAATACTAAAAAGCAATAGACACTAAAAATAATAAACATGATTTATATTTGGTACTAGGCCTTTATAACAGACACCTTCATCTTCAAAAAAGCTAAAGAAATCAACCTCCTGGACAAAGTTTTGATTCTATAGGTAAAATATTCTATTTCATCATGCCTTCCTCTAATATTTATAGTGATAAATAGGTTGTCATCCTAATTCATCAGAGCAACACTTCATGAAACCATATGAAGACTAATACTATGATAACGTGTGTCCATTACATGCTACCTTGAGGGGAAAATCCATACGTAGTAAGTTTGTGTTATGAAGACCTTTCATATTATATAAAGGCAGAGGTTGAAAGTTAAAGCCTTTACCATAATAAGAGCAAGTTGACTTAATTTCTTAATGCAGTTGTATTTCTAAGATCTATAAGATTAAGAATAACTTAAACATTTTAAATATATTCACTACTTTTTGAACAAATGAAAAATGTAGCACATTATTTTATACTTATAAGTTAACATCTAACATTTTTCTCAATGAATATATACATACATATGATTAATACATATCTCAATCATATTAACATAATAGCAATATATGTGTCTATATATAATTGCCAATACTAATATATACATTCTGGAAAATTTCAACAGATGCTTTGTTAGAGACATCTCTTGGCTTGTGCTGATTTTAAGAGACAAGGTAAGAAAAATCAAGATTTGGCTATAAAGCTGTTTTAGAATTCTGAAGTTATTGTTTTTACATGTTGAATATGAGAGCCACTCCCCACAGAGAAAAATTCCTTAGTTCTGTTCTTACTTGCTCTGAGCCTTTAGCAACCTTATGGGCAAAATATTTTTAAGGTTAAAAAAAAATACAGAAAGAGTATAATGTCCTTTAAACGTTCTTTTATGTTGGCGTTTGGATCCTAAACGGGGGGAAAGAATGCTGCAACAGTGGTGATAGGAACCGCACTGAAGAGTGTTGTTTTATATGCAATGACGACGCAAAACAGAAGAAGCCAAAATGAGTCAGACGACAGTGTATCAAGTCCATTTTCCTCGTTTTTGATTCAGAGGTTTTTAGCTAGAAATCACAAGCCAGTCTTCGTGGCAAGCTTCAGAAAACTTGCACAGCTCTGATAAGAAAGGACATCGCTCATAAATATTCATTAAAAATTACCTTTTCTGGATCATGAATTTTTCAAGCAGACACTGATTTGACCTCTACAAGGAACAAAATCCAGCCTACAGTGGAGTGTCTCCTATTTCTGACAAAAAAAAAGGTGAAAAATTGGTTTTCCCAGCTAAGCAGTTACTTTGTACACCGTGTGAGGTCCGAGGTCAGTTACCTCTGCGCTCCACACACTTGAGCATTAATATTCATTCGAACTGCAATCTTTACATTCGAAAGTCCTGTTCATACTTCCCTGAGAACCGATTGGAAGGGAGGCCATGGTTTGCATTTTAACTAATTTTTAAAGTAACTTCATCTAACTTCTCTGTTGCTAAAAAATGTATGAATTCGGTAATTTTCTTTAGAAAAAAGTCACATCTGCCTGTTTTGAATTTATATGCCCTCTCACTAAGGATAAAAGCCACGTTTTTCCTGGTAATTATCTGCAGAGTGGGTGAATGGATAGAAATGTCTACATTTATGTCTATCAGAGAGCTATTGTTGGCATTTCATCTTCATATGGCTCCTCATAGTTCATACATACAAAAGAGGCTTTGCATTATTTGGGGGTATGTTTTTTGCTTCCATTGTTATTTCTACAATATCTTAGTGGAGCAGTCAGCATCACCACCTGCATTGTTTAAATAGAGTACCTGATAAGTAGCATATGAATTGTGATAGCTAATAGTGTGCCAAATTAGCATCTAAATCAGGTTGTTTTCCCAGAACTTTGTCCCAGATTTTTGTTTTGGTTTAAATTCTAGGAATATTGCACTTTATGTCTGGAACTCATATTTGGGTTACTTTATAGAGAAACAAAATGTGGCTGAAGTAACCTTTTAAAGACTATAGCTGAAGCTGTAGTGGAGTAATCTTGATTTTTTTCTTATGCAGATAAAGAGCAGTATAAGTTTTCTTATTACAGCTGGATTCTAATGCCAGCTCCTTCATTTTCTGGATTTATGAACTTGGACATATTTTAAACTTTCTATGCCTTGCCTTTCCACGTGAAAATCAAGGTACCCAGTTTAGAAGTTTTACAAAGCACCTACATTTATGCCCAGCTCTCAAAATGTTTACTTTTTCGTATAGAATTAACTTGATTTGAGTACTACGTAACTTAGCACAAAGATTGATAATGGCACTTTTACTGGGATGTACCCTCCGAGAGAAATGGAAATGCGCCAAATTGGACATTTCCTGCCCTTCCCCCATCAAATAAAAAATTGCCAAAATTGCCAAAAAGGTGACTGGGCTAGAGTCCCCGCTTCCTCTAGCTTCTGCACTTTTTATTTATAATTCAACCCATACTGCCTCCTTAGATAGGTGCTCATATGACTATCACAGGGCAATTCTTTGAGGGTGGAGCGTGCATATTATATCAATGGCCTTGATGATTTAATAAGTCAAATGCAGATGCTGTATATTGTTTACCATTATCTCTCTAAGCCTTACACAGTCATATGTTGCTTAACGATGGGGATACATTCTGAGAAATGCAACGTTAGGAGATTTGGTCATTGTGTGAACATCATAGAGCTCACTTACACAAACCTAGATGGTATAGCCCACCACACACCTAGGCTATATGGTACTAATCTTACGGGACCATTGTCACATATCCAGTTCATTGTTGACTGAAACGTCGTTAGGCGGCACACATCGGTATATAGTTGCTCCTAGACACAAGGATCCTCCCTAGATTTGATAGCTCATGGCCCCAACTCCCCTTCTCTCATGTCAGAGTGTGGACCAAGGAACGGAAGCTATGCAAAGGAGATGAGCACGACTGTGGACTCATCCACTCCACCTTCCCCTACCACTCTACCATGTCTCTACAGTAGGGCTGCCCAGTTTAGTAAAGGAAAATATGCAACATCCAACTATATTTGAATTTCTGATAAGCAATGAACAATTTTTTTAGCATAAGTGTGCTACGTGCAATATTTGTGACAGACTCATAATAAAAGTTTTTTTTTTAGTGGAAATTCAAATTTAACTGGACATCCTGTATTTTATCTGGAAACCCTCTTGTGTAGCCCAAATTCATTCAAAGAATCTCTTGCATGAGGAAAATAATTGCTTTTAACCTTTTGGCCACTTTCTTCCTCGCTCATGCAGAATGGCAGATGTCCTCCTGTAGTTTGTACTTCCTCTTTTTTACCTGAGGAAGATTAGCCCTGAGCTAACACCTCTATTTTATATGTGGGTCACTGCCACAGCATGGCTTGACTAGTAGTGTAGGTCTGCACCTGGCATCTGAACCTGTGAACCTGGGCCACCAAAGCAGAGCATGAGGAACTTTATGTACTTGGCCACCAGGCTGGCCTTGTACTTCCTTTTCATTCCATATAATTCCAAATTATGCCATCAATGTAAACCACAGATAAATCTCTCATGATTTTATGTCTGCTGTGGAGTCATATGTTACTAGAGGTGTTAGGCTGTATATTCACCAACTAAGGCAGAATTCCTTAATGGTCAAAGATGTGCTTAAAAATTTATTACGATGTCTCATTGGAGGCTCTCATATGGTCTCTCAGCAAATCCATTATAGGCTGGTTTTTTTCTAGCATTGGAAGATGTTGCTGTGATGCTATTGTTGAGCATCAAATGAGGGAGGAAGCTTGATGTTGCAGCGATGTTGTGTGAGAAATATATCAGCACTCTTTGGCTCCTGGTGGTCATCAAAAAATATTTTTTATGTCATTTCCATAATAAATTTAACTGCCAAAAATATTTTACTTTGTTTCCTATTCCTGGGAAAAGACATTATAGGAAGGAAAGAAGGAAGGAAGGCAGGAAGGAGGAAGGAAGGAAGAAAGGAAGAGAGGGAGGGAGGAGAAAAGAAAGAAGAAAGAAGAGAGGGAGGGAGGGGGGAGCCGAAGGGAGGATGGAGGGAGGAAGGAAAGAGAAGAGTATTCAGAACTCTAGTGTTCAGAGCTGTCATTATTTTCCAAATAGTATCCAGTAAAGACCATGAATACATACTGATGATATAAAATGTTAATTCGTGTAGAAATGCCTTGAAATAATAATCTGTATATCACCAAAAATATGCAATATTTGTTTAGTGAATGTTGACATATGGCATCTTGAACGGGAGAGGACAGAAATGTAGTGCACAGACATTGGCCGAGGGCAGGTCTAAGAATGCCTCTAGCGTAGTCCTTGGAGTACTAATTATTCTTTTGAAATCAGAAGCACGTTTGTTATTTATGAACTATTTAAACTTTCTCTCCGTCAGGCAAACAGAATAGACCATGAGAATCTAAACATGTGTTCGCTTTTATAACACGACAGCTCGTGTTGGAAATGATGCCCTGCGCGATGCAGGGAGCTCTCGGCACAGGGGCCCTTGGCTCCTTCTCTCTGCAAGTGCCGTGACAGCTACATTCGCTCAAATGCTAGAAGTCCATCTTTAATATTAAAAGCAATTCTTTACCATGTTAAGCTTCTATTAGCTTTTTGTTTTTACAAGAAACAAATTAGCTTCTGACAGATACAGCTCCGTATCCATATCGTGGTGTATCAAGAGTTTGCGTTGGTGTGAGAGGCACAGTGAGAAGAGACTTACTGTGTTTCACATTTGATTGTTTATGCACAACAGTATAGTTAAGCCGAGTTTCAGCAAGCCAGTTGCCAGGGATTCAAAGCCTGCCAAAGAGAACACAATTCTCTTCACAAAATAAAGAATGTACAGGCACCCACACCAGCTTACAAGTTATTCTTTATGAACAACAGAATTGCTTTTTGCCCATTTCAGACAGAACCCTAAATGTGCCCAGCACAGCAAGACAGAGCAGAGGAAGCAAACAGAGCTTAATATTCCAGCCCAGCTCACTGGAAACAACCACCACGAAAACTAAAATGACCAAGCAGCGTTCTGTAAGAGCAACATGATTTGTCGCGTTAAATGGAGAATAATGATTTTAAGTTCAGAGCAGAACCAAAGGGCTCAATTACTATTCATGGATTCCGAATTGTTCTACTTGGGAAACTCCTTTAGCATGAAATGTTCATCAAAATCAATGCAGGAAACTAAACGGGGAAAAACTCCTGGTTTCCAGTATAAATAAGAGACTTCCCCAATTTAGATCACTGGAAAACATTTACACAAATCCACCTTAGGCAGCAGGACTAAACATTCTAAAATCATAACTTTTGGGTGGATGTTGAGAGACAGAGAAATACATACATGAGATGGTAATACAGGTTCCCATTTTCAGTCTTACACCTGACACTGATAAAATAGTGTGCTAACCCCCGTGTGGAAGACTTTACTACTGAACTGCCATCAATTTTTTTTCATCTTTAAAAACCATACTAACAGTTATCGAGAATAAACAGACACACCTGGTGGGAGAAAGGGCTGAATTGTTTTTGGGTATTTTTGTTGTTGTTGTTTAGATAAATTGAATTAAAATAAATAAAAATAAAATATATAGACATACCTTTTATTAAAACTAAGAATTGCTGCCATTGCAATTGAGATGAGTCTCTGAGGACAACAGTGTAATGATAAATTGGCAAATACATCACTACTTTATGCTTATATCCCAAAATAAGGGCGTACAGAGCAGCTTTCACCTTGTGGAATCACAGAGCTATAAAGGCAGTATTCGGCAGTGGAATAGCTGTTAACTCTGAGACTCAGAGCTGAATCACTTCTCTTTGCTTTTTTTTGATATATTCCCCCCAACAGTATTATGGTCTTCTAAAATGATGCAAACGAAAGTGAATGACCTGTTTCCCCAATCATGTGTTCAGAACAAAAAAATGCCTATTAATATGTGAAATATATCAGTTTCGATTGGGTTTGCCCCCACATATTTTTCTCATGAGTATGGAATGATCTGAGAAACATTGGTAATAAACTAAGGTAAAAATGCATCCCTTATGTTCTGACTTGTGTAGAAAACATTTGCTTTTATGTTGACATTGGCAAAATTTCATGCGGACTATTATGGATTATAACTGCATTTCGTTTGCCATATTAAAAAATGTCAAATCCTAAAACCAAGCAAAAACGCTATCTGTGTTTTTTTTGTCATTATGTAGGAGAACGGTAAAGTCTTGAAGGCAATTTGAAAACCTTAGTTAACCAGCTCCTTCTGTTTGCATATTCAATGCCTCAATGTAACATATGCATAATTTCATCATCATTGTGTGCCATCTGGAGTATACTGATTGAACTGCAGTTTGAAAATGAGGCTTAAGAGATAATTTGGTTGCGTACATTTAGAACTGAAATGTCTCTCATGGAGCAGAACAGAGTTATTTAAAAACAGAACTATGACTAAAAGATGAAAATATATTCCATAAACTCAAGAAAACCAAGGAAGACAATTAAGCCCTCACGCTTTTTCACTTCAAGCCTTTTTAAAATTTTAATAATGATAGCATTCTAGGGAAATTGTGGTAAAAAAAGATTTGTGCCTACCTCTCAAGGCAATACTTATAAATAATCTTTCAAGCTACTTTACATGTTCTCTTTAATTTCTCTGGGAAGATTTAACAGACTAGCAACAAACAATGTCAGCTAAGACCCTGGTATGTAACCAACTTATTTTTTAACTATGACGTCACTTAATGTTAGGTTAGGTTGAAAACTAATAGGACTTCATGAACTTTGAGCATCCTAGCTGGGAACAATTGCTCTGGAAGCACGTGAGAGCCATGCTGAGGACTGACAGTAGTTCTAATCCAGAATTTTTATTTTCAGTTACCGCAGTGTGATGTCAAGTGAAACATTTTATAAAACCAGTTTGAAAACGGAATTACCTCTTATATATCTGTAAGAACAATAACTTTTCCTAGCCTCTCTTCCAAAACTTTTTCCCATTTACTCCCTCTTTGAATTTTTCTGATTTTTAAATTTTTCTAAATTTCTCATTTTTTTCACATTTTCTAATGCCATGAACGGCTGAGCCACCGCATTGTGATCGGCATACTAAATTACAGTGTCAAAAGTATAGCCTTCAAGGAAGAAATTACATGACTTAGATTTACTAAAAAATTAAGAATTTTCAAAAGGCTTTATAGGTGGTTTAAGGTTCTTACTCTTCCTGCATAACACGTGCTGTGCTTTCTTACCTGTTGGAGAGGACTTTTTAGAAACCTCCTCCACATTAGGGATTCCCAAATTTGTGTAAGAAAGAGCCCTGTTACCACGTGACCACCTTCCCAGATACTAGAGAACCTCTGAGCATGCTCCTTCACAACTGGAACTTCCCCTTTTCTCACCCCTGCTCTGCGTAGTTTTCTGTCATGTTCTGACACTATTATGACTTATTTGCCCAGCTCACAGAGCAGATATGGAGGCGTGAGCCTAAATATTTTGAACTGTGGATAAAAAAGAGTGTGAGTGCACATATTAGAGCACCATGGCAGTCCTAGACCTGAGTGAGGCAGTTCACAACTGAATTTCCCCTTTATTTATCCAGGAGAGCAGAGAGGAGAAAGCATCTAATCTATTACCGTCCTGTCACAGAACATGACATTCTAATTCAGTCAGTGGGGACTCACAATAAACTCGAAATCACATTGAGTGCTTCCCTGGTATGACAATTGATTACATCTCTTAACCTTTCTGCATCTGTGGTACCATCTGGAGCATTTAGTGCTTACATTTTTGTACACAAAGAACAGGTAACAGCCTATAGCCCCATACAGACTCAATCCTTCTACTGTAAGGCTGTAACAAGAACAAAAGGGAAAAAGAAAACAATAGCCAGAATCACCTTGATTTCACAAAAGATGACATTCCATAGAAAACTGAGCACATACCCAATAACTAGTATTTGGTAGAACAATTAAGGTAAGATTATCAATTTAAAAAGTTATCCATTCACCCTTGGGAAATTCGTCCAGACACAGAAGAGAAAGGAAGTAGTTTTATAAGGAACTATTGTGTGCCAAGGCTTTACATACATGATATTTCATTAAATTCTAAGTAGAGAGTACTAAAGTCCTATATTTAGTATAAAGCTAACACTCTTAAACGTTAAGTAACTTGATCAAGGTTACACAAACATTTAATTTTGAAGCTAGGATTCAAACCCAGTTCTACTCCCAAAGCCAGTGTTCTTCATACTACATCATTAAATTTAATCCAGTTTAATATATTAACCTTTGTGACACATGTTTATTAAATACAATACAGTGTATTAGGAACCACTGTTAGTTCCTGAAAAAATAGCAGATATCTCTATTATATGTAAATAATTGTGCTAAGTAAAGAACAAATTCTGTTCAAAGCAGTTTAGAACTGGGTTTCTCATTTGGGGCCAGATTATACTTTATGGTGGGCTCTCTCCTGTGCCCTGTAGGATATTTAGCAGCATTTCTGCCCTCTACCCACTGCATGCCAGGAGCACCGACTCCCGCAATCAATAAAAATGTCTCCAGACATTGCCAAATGTCTCCTGGGGCAACCTCTCCCCTCTCCACTACCATTGAGAAGCATTGGTGGATGCACATGTTTTTTGCAAAACATAAGAAGATTGTAAACTCTTAGGGAACAAGAACTGTCCTAATATTTTCTGCAGCAGTTAATTCTGTCTCTCCCCCAACAGTGAGACCCTTGGAAAATTTTGATTGATAAATGAATGAATGAATGAATGAGTGAAAAAATAGAAGAAACTGCCAACAACATACTTCTGTCACAGTCACAAAGGAACACTGGGGCAAGCACTAGTCAACTGAAAATAGGTAGGAAAGACCGGGGTTTGTTTTCTTCTTTTAGACTTCCTGTGCTAGCGCCCAGACAGAGAAAAAACAGAAAGTACATGAGAAAAAGTATTACCCAAGTTGGCACACACTTCTGCCATCACAGCGCTGAGGCGCACTCCTTTCTCTTTTGCCTCATCCAGGTTCTCTGTACCCAGACAGGGGTGCTCTCCTGGGTCATCGCCAGCTGCCGAGTATGGCAGAAATTCACATATGATTGCTTTTTCCTTAGAAGGGTTATAATGTTAGCCTTTGATAACGTCATTCTTATATTCTTGCATTTCTAAGTACTTTCCTAAGTGAAAAAAAAGATTTATCGGAACACATGGGGAAAACTCAAAACCATGGTCTCTGGAATCTATGAGAAAGCTGAGTGACGATTGGAGTTATACTGACCTGCACTTAGCTGGTGTGTCAGTTACAAATTATTGTGATGCTTGGGCACACAATTGTATAGGGATTTCCATTTCCTCTTTAAATTTACTCACAGATTAATTTTTAATAAGGAAAGAGGCAAGGAGAGATGGAGAAAAATGAATAGAGCAACATGTCTGCATTGCACATGAGTGAGAATGACGCAAGAAATCATTTTCTGAATACTGATCTAATAATGATGCAGATGACGGAATAAAAGACAAATCGAAACTAGGGCAACGATCTCATCCATATTAACTATGTAGAAAAATAGGTACTTTGTGTGTGCTATAAACATTAGCAATCTGTTTTACAGCAATCAGAGGCACTGTTGAGTTTTTATACTGTCAGGAATTCTATACCATATTATTGAATTCATTAAGCACTTTTAAAGATAAGGAAGTTGAGTACCAGGAAGTTTACCAATGAGGCCTCCCTAAGAGGACATGGCGTCTTTCTGAGCACAGGGGACCTCTGAGCCATCCTCTCTAACTTCTGTTCCATTCCCTAGACCTCAGAATCAGCTTTCAGGTGCCTGTGAGTGTCTCTGGAATAGCATATCAGTGAGACCCACACAGGACAATTAACTCCAGTACTAAAGATGACATTTATTTAAGAATGGCCTCCTTCTACTTCCCATGAGCAGGATTCCAAAGGTAGATGGCTGCTGAGGCTCTGCCAACTTGAAGCAGGATCGAATCCTGCCCAAGCTGACGGAGAACTGAATCATAATCTCACAAACAAGAGCACACTGAAAAGGTTCTGTTGGCAATTTGGGGAGCATGAGAACTCCCTAGGAGCCACTGTCCATGCACCTGTCAGTTACCAATTGCAAATCAGACTTGTTTGGTCTCCCAAATTGATGCTAGAAGGGTATATACACTCTACATTCAAACCGTTTCCCACTTGTCAAGCATATTTCTGAGTCACTTATTCATTTGTCATCTTTATTCATAGCAAGATGTCTATTTGTGACAATTCATTGCTTTTCAGCATGAAAAGAGAGTACCACTGCTTAAATATGGGGAAAGTTCCTTTTTCAACAGTTGAGGGAAAGTACAGCTTCTTTGAATTCATCAGTAGAAAAAAAGGAGGCTTGCCAATCCTCACTTTCCCGCTGTTTCTACAAAGTGCATTACCTAAAGATTATGAACTCTGAAGATCATGGAAACCATAAGACTTTCTCAGAGAACATAAAAAAGAAAGAACCCTCCCTTTCAAAAACTGTGTTCAGAAGTTTCAACAAATCACCAAAGAAGTATAGTCATTTATGAAATCCCCTGTTGCAGTGTCTAGCCCAGGCCGAGACAGGCCCCCACGTATAATCAACTATTTCAAGGACACAGCCTGTGTGCAGGGGTGAGTGACTGCTTTGTCCTTCCTTAGGCCCCTTCTTGTAATTGCTTTGCTGGCTGGCATAGGAAAGAATCAGCCTCATTTGGCCGCTGTCTCTTCTAGTCAAAGAGAGCACTCCCTTTCAAACAAGTGATATGTTTGGTGGGAATCCAGTCCAGGCAGCCCATTTATATTACTATTGCAAGGATACAGCTCCCGGCAAAGGAAACAAGATATTATTTCCTAGGCAAAATACTGTGCTTTTTGTTTTTATTCTGGAGGAAAGCCCATATGAACTAAACGAAAAGGAAATAGTGGAGGATAAAAGAAAAGTGGAAGCAAAACATAATGTGGGATTGATACCTGCATGCAAACACACAGTTGGCTAAGACACTCTGGGCTCCAGGCCTCAGAGAGACTTTCATTTCTTCCTACTTCTTTTGAGTAGGTAGAACTATTCCAGAATGATCTTTGTTTATTTTTCCACCAAATACCTTCTTTCTTGAAAGCATGTTGTAGAAGAGAGAAGAGACCAAAAAAGAAAGAAAATGGGAACAAGCATTCTGCCTGTTTCTCTGTTCCTCTTCGGCTTATTTGGAAAATACAGATGGGTCAATACAGAGATACAGATTTTAAGACTCGCTTTTTTTCTTTTCACTAAGTCTTTGGTTTTTAGTTACTTCTTTTGTTGCTTTCTTTCTTCCTTGTCTTTAAATATTTGTGCTCAGCCTTTTCTATTCTTAACACGTACATTCTCTGGGTAATTTATCCATATCCAAAGATTCAACCCCTGTCCATCTACACTAGGAGTCTGCAAATTTTTTATGAGAAGACCCTGATAGGACTATTTCTTGGATGTGTGGGCCAAACGGTATCTGGCACAACGAGGTCTCTAGACTCAATCCTGCTGTGTAGGTGAAAGCTACCTAGACAATACATAACCAAATGAGGGTAGCTGTGTTCCAGTAAAATTTCATTTACAACAACACTTGGAAGAATGGATTTGGTTTGTGGGTCATAGTTTGTTGATACCTGGTCTAACTCAAAAGTCTTTATCTTCAGTCTAGAATATTCTATTCACATACTTTCTTTCTAACTGACTGCTATTGTCTGAATATTTGTATCCCCCCAAAATTCACATGTTGAAATCTTAATGCCCAATGTAATGGTGTTAGGAGGTGGCACCTTTGCAAGGTGATTAGGTCACAACAGCAGAGTCCCCATGAATGAGATTAATGCCTTATAAAGAGGACTGAGAGCTCCCTTGCCCCTTTCACCAACTAAGGATGAAATGAGAAGTCTGCAACTTTGAAGTGGACTCTCACCTGACCACGCTGGTACCCTGAACTCAGACTACCACTTCCAGAACTGGGAGAAATAAATTTCTGTGTTTAAAAGCCACCTACTCTGTGGTATTTTGTTATAGCAGCCTCAACACACTAAGATATTGAGCAATAGCTATCTCTTCCTTGATATCCCACTGACCCTTCAAACCTCTTTCACTACTTTCCCCATCAAATCCTGCTCCCATGTTCTATGGTTCAGGGTCTGGCATCACTAGCACTTCCATCTCCCATGTCGGTGACTTAGAAATTATCATTGACTAATCCTTCTCTTTCTTGTCCCTCTTAAGACAGTTTTGTCAAATTTGCTGCCTAAATACTTCCTGAACCTCCCTCCCACATGAGTACACCTGCAGCTTTAAGGTAGTAAAGTACGATCTTCCCTTCCAGGTTTGCCTTTCTCCAAGCTCTTACAAATGTGCTCTTTGTAACATGTAATATGATCATGCTCTGCTGCTGCGCAAATCTTTCAAGGGTCCCCAAGCCCGAAACATCAGTTCCAAACCAGATTACAGAGCCTAACCTCAGACCTTCTTAATTAAAGACTCCAGGGAATAATAAGTAATTCTTTCGAATGATCGTTCCTCAGTAAGACTGGCAGTGAGAAGCCTGGCACCAACCTGCCTTTGTATTAAATCCACATTCTTTGATATGTCCTCAAAAGACTTCACGATTTAGCTCTGGACTGTATCTTAAGCCTCATCTGTTTTCCCCAACTCCTTATGCACATGCAAATGTTAGTAATTCACACACATGCCATTGGATCTCTTTACCCTCTGGGGACACACTGGCTCTAGGTGTTGTGTCACTTTCACAGCCATCACCTGGACCTCTTGCTCAGGGGAATGCCCTCAGGCTACTAGGACTGCTTAGTCTGCTCACATGAGTACTTAAGAATTAAGCCCCTCAGGAGCAGCCTTGACCAATAATTACGGGAGGGAGAGGATGTATATGTTTCCTGAATCCTTGTCCCCTGATTGAGACAACCCTTAAAATGTAATCTACACTGTGTGCACAGCTACCAAGTGGAATTGAGCCAAAGTTACTCACCCTGGGAATTTACTCAATGTTGCACTCTCGCTGGGCCTCTGTGATGGTTGACTTCATGTGTCAGTTTGGCTAGGCCACTGCACCAAGATTTTGGTCAAACCTCTGTTGGATATTGCTGTGGAAATATTTTTTAGATGAGATTAATATGTAAGCCAGTAGACTTTGAGTAAAGCAGATTGCCCTTTATAATGTGATTGGGTTTCATCTAATCAATCGAACGCCTTAAGAGAAAACAGATCGAGGTCCCCAAGGAAGAGGGACAATCTGCCTCCAGACAGTCTTCAGCCTCGAGCTGCAACATCACCTCTTCCCGGGCTCTCCAGCCTACTGGCCCGTCCTGCAGAGTTGGGAACTTCCAGCCTCCACAATCGTGTGAGCCAATCCCTTAAAACAAATCTTTCTCTCTCTTTCTCTCTCTCGATGTCTCTCTCTGCCACACTTCATATGTATTATTTCTCTATTAACATAGGATAACCTGTTTCCTTGGTAGCTGAATATAGTGATAGCAACTAGATGAATGGTTAATTATTATAACATAGGATCAAAACTGAAGATCCCAGAGAGAAGGTGCATTATTTGCTCAAGGCTAGAGAGTACCTCAGTATCTTTTAGAGTTTTCCACTCCAAATCTTACATTTGGAACATTAATCTTGGTTCCACGTTATTAGCAAAGTAAATTGCTACTACAGTATATATACAGTAAAAATATGAGGCTAGAGGTGCCATATTTTGTCACTGTAAATGAATCAGTTAAAATGCTTGGAGAAATTCCTTGCCTTGGGTTTAAAACGGTTGCAGTTTAACCCTGCTGGTTCACCAGCTCGGTAAAAAAAAAAAAAAAAAAAAGGTGTGTATTTGTTTTAGTGTAAATGACATCAGACAAACAACCTTCTACTTCATCAATTTCTTATTAATGTGTTGATGTTTATGGAGCTAAAATATGTTTCCATTGGCAAAATATATCAAGGGGAAATTTTTCACAATTAGACATCAAGGAATTCTAATGATTCTGCATGAAATAGAACACCAATACATGAAAGGTACTATGTATTATTCAAGTTTTATCAAAGAACTTGCCCAACGCTCTTAATATAATGTGAAAATGTAATCATTCTATTTCTATTGCTTTTAATATTCATATAATGCAAAGCATTGTGAATAACCTATAAGAAATATATCATTAATTATAATAGTATGAAAGTATAACAAACAATCCTCTTTCTAATGTCCATAAACCTACAAATTTTTTTTAAAAGTCGTAATCTGAAACATTAAATGTAATCCAGAACAAGAATTGAAATATTGAAAGAAAAGTTCCAACATTATGAAAGGGAAAAATTTGCTGTACCAAGGTTAACACTTCTGCTGCAGAAGAATCTGTTTTGCTCACACTTTTCAGTCAGATGGAGGCTCTCACACCCCTAGACCACTGAGACAGCCGTAGTTACTGGGAAGTCATGCCCTCTTACAACATAGTAAACATGAAGTTGAATTATTTAAAGATGTCATCACGTCGAGTGTTAAGAATGGCAGTTTTTTTAAACAATTATTTATCTTTTTTTTTTTTTTTTTTTGAGGAAGACTGGCCCTGAGCTAACATCCATGCCCATCTTCCTCTACTTTATATGTGGGACACCTGCCACAGCATGGCTTGACAAGTGGTGCCATGTCCACACCCGGGATCTGATCCGGCGAACCCCAGGCCGCCAAAGTGGAACATGCGGACTTAACCACTGCGCCACTGGGCTGACCCATATTTATTTTTTTAAGTTGAGATGAAGTAAGAGTACCCTAATGATAATGGCCAAGCCCATCCATAGGGGCTTTCAAATTCTTAGGACAGTCAGAGCATAGGGAGGGAAGTCACTGATTTTGCCCATTCTAGGAATTTGGTGTGAGAGCAGAGGTTAAGCTGAAGATAAAAAGGAAAGGCAACTATTATTTATTAAGAATTCTCTCTGCTGTGCCTCTTCTACTAGACAATTCACAAGATCATAGAGAATCATCGACAACACTGGGAAGAGGTATGATAATCCCTATTCGATGTACAAGAAATCTATAATACAGACAAACTTAAAAAAAATACCCCGAATCACACAGGAGGTAAGTAAGGATAATGATGAGCAGTCAAGCTGAGGTCTGCCCCACACTGGGGCCCTTACTTTCTGCTGCTATTCCTTTTACCTCTGGCATCACTCACGAGCTCAGGAGAGCGGATCCAGAACTCATCGGAGCAAGGCCTGTGTGTGCAGCCGGGCCCCTGAGCGGGCATGCAGCCACACAGGCGTTCAGTCTCCCATCGGTGATTTTGGACTGAGATGAGCATGCCCTCTCCACTGATGCCGGGCACGGCTCTGATCCTCAGCAAGTTTCTTTTCTATAACAAGACAAGGAGGACCAGAGAAGGTGAAGTTTTCAAAATTTCTGACGAGAAACAACGTTACAAGTACTACGTTTGAGTAAATAAAAAAATAAATGGTATTTATCTAAAAGGCACTGCAGGGTTCTCATGAGAATCTGGTCAGACAATGTTAAGGTAGTGATGGTGCCAAAATATAAATGGGCGAATGGGCACAAAATTCTTTGCCAATATATCAAAACTTTGCTATTAACATGCTGGCCTTAAGGCAGTTAACCCAAAACTCTAGTCTTTGATGAATTGCTGAAAGGCAAGGGTGGACTTGATAACTCTTCTTGCTGTTTATTTGTTATTGCTGTTCTTCCTGTTTCCTATTATTCACCTCATTTGGGGTTTCTTTTAATCATGTTATATGCTCTGAAATGTTAGCCTAATTTCTTCTTTACCTGCTATCACGAAAAATTAAGCAGCAAAATGTCAAATTTTTAGATAGTATTTTTCCATTCAAAGTAGTCTAAATTTTATAATGTAAATGATTAAAAGTATGGACTAAATTACTCTACTTTTTTTTTTTTTTTTTTGATGAGGAAGATTGGCCCCAAGCTAACATCCATTGCTGATCTTTCTATTTCTGCTTGAGGAAGATTTGCCCTGACTGAACGTCTGTGCCAATCTTCCTCTATTTTGTATGTGGGTCATTTCCAAAGCATGGCGGATGGGTGGAGTAGGTCCACACCTGAGATCCAAACCCGTGAACCTCAGGCTGCCAAAACAGAGCACACACAACTTTAACCACTCAGCCACTGGGTGGGCTCTTGACTCTACCTTTTTAAAATAAAATTTAACAAACTCTTAAAGTATTGTTATCATTACTTCATCATTTCAAAGCAGGCAAGATGGTGAGGAATAGCAGTAGCTGTTGCTGCTCTTCTGAATTAGCCCATCCTGCAAGTGATCTGATGATTCCTCTTTGTCTTTCTCTTTCTCTCTTAGCTCTCCCTTTGTGATTTCCTTTTTGGCAGTCACAACATAATCATGTCTCTAATTTCTTATCCACTGGGACCTAACCCAAGGAGAACACAACTAACTAAGCAAAAAACGTAGCTGTATACATAGACGCAAGACCACTCTCAGACCTCAATGTGACTCCTAAAACTTTTCCACCATGTTTTCCTGTTTATGTTTAAATCTGTTTTATTTAATCCTGATTTTTCTAAGAATTTCAGTTTCTTTCTTTAATTTAATTCTGTCCGATAAAGAGAAAATGGGCTAACATGGACTTTTCTGTTTAAGGCATGGATTAGCTGAGGTAATACCGGTTCGGTGGTGTCTTGGGGAGACTGAACAATAGTTTAGGATGGTGAAGTCCATGTCTCCTTATGATAAACGAAATGACCTTTCTTATATATGACACTACCTAGGGAAGTTGAATCACCGCACATATATCACGTACTTACGATTTGTTGACACATCATATCAATGTTCTTCTTAGCGGAGCATCTAACTGATCCATTTTTTATGTAAAATTTTCAGGCTTTGTCCAAGGTTTTCGAGAATCATATAATATGATAAGCTCATTTGAATTTTATAATCTCCTTCTTATTAAATTTGGTTAGAATATTTTTAGCCATACCACATAGACCAGGCAGAATAAGTAGATTTTTAAATATAATAACATGCTTTTAGGTTGCACTTTATAACACTCTATGAACTTTCATACAAATTGTCTTATTTCTTGAGCAACTAAATATATATCTTCTCCTTTTACTGAAAAGAAGAAATCATACTCCTATACAAGATTTAGACATAAATGTCCTTAGCAGCCTTTTTTTAATAACGAAAAATTAGAAACAACCTAAATGGCCATCATCAGGTGCATGAGTAAATAAAATATGGCATATCCAAACAATGGAATACAAATTAGCAATAAAAATAATTTAACTGTCATATACACTACAACGTGAGTGAATCTCAAAATAATTATGCTGAGTTAAAGAAGTCAGACAAAAAATGTATACATGCTGTGTGATTCTATTTCTATAAAATGCTAGACAGTGAAAACTATTCTAGTGACAGAAAATAACTACCACTGATGGAAAGCAGACCAGTGGTACAGTGAGGGGGCAGAACGGAAAGACTGCGGAAAGGAACGAGGAAAATTTGAGTTTGTCATATATGTTCATCATCATGATCAGGGTGATGGCTTTATAGTTGTATACACGTGTCTACACTTATCAATCGCACATGTTAAGTATGCGCAGTTTATTGTATCTCAATTATACCTCTGTAATAGCTGTTAAAATGTTTTGTTTCATTTCAATTTCACTATCATCCTGTGAAGTAGTATTTTCCTGTTTTATAACTATTAAAATTGTGTTTTAGAGAAGTTATATTATTTTTCCATGATTGCACTTTAAGAATCTGTCATAATGCGATTTAAATATAGGTTTTTCTCTCAGCTGCATACTCTTTGTATGTCAACATTTTCCCAGCAGAAGAGCACGGTGGATTTAGTACAACCTTTGTCGTATCCAAGAATCCACTGCTAAATCCGAACAAGTGTCATGTACTATCTTTTCTCTGCTAGAATATTATCTTCAATATTTCTGATAATAAAAGAAAAAACATTTCTCAATTCCTCATGCCAAAAACGTATGGTTAAAATATCTAATAGTACACTCCCAGTTTAATGTCACATTGCTCACCATAAAAATTAAAGGGAAAGCGCTGAAAATGCTAGTTATGCATAGCAGCACTCAAACCTTAAACTAACATCAACCAGTCATCAGAGTCGGAAATGCCAGCACTATAACAATAAGGATAATGGGACTTGTATGAGAGACTCAACTAATGCATTATGTACCTTCTAAGTAGGGAAAATCTTCCAGCTTCAAAGATTAGGTAAGAAAAAGAGTTGACTTTTGTCCTCACTGTTTCAAGATACAAAATGGCCTTCTCTATGCTGACGAGAACTGCTTTGACTGTAGAAGCCTGACTCTATACCCCTTACCTCAAAATCAGTTAACTTCCATTCTACAAAATCCAGGGAAATGCTGATTCTGATGACTTAGGCAGGTGGTGGTACTTTGAAGATATAGTTTACTTGTATTGATGTAAACTGATCAACATGGTGTATCACTGGTAGAAGTACAAGGACTATAATTACTATATTATATGTAATTATTATAATTAAAGAACTGTAATTTTTGAAGTAGTACCTTGGTTTAGAGCTTTAGAAAATAAGACAATGCTTTATGAGAAGGTTCCATCTCACTTGAGCAGAACATGGAGTGATTTCTACTTGACAGCCGTAACTACTTACGTACCATGAATGCACTCTCTAGTTGTATATCTGAGAAAAAGGATTTCACAGAACTCAAATGAATATGAAGCCAAGACAAGTTCACAAACCTACTTTGGTGTCAAATGTTGACTTGGATTTGACAAATTTTTCATCTTTGAAGTATGAATAGAAAGGGAAGAGAGTAATGAGTCGAATAAAACTGCTTCAACACTGGATAAAAGTGAACACTATTTTGTAGACTCAGAGAAGGAAAAAACCTCTGAAAATAATTTATTCCTGGAATGAGGGGAAAAAACCCTGAAAATGGTTATTATTTGTGCTCAAAATAACTCAAGTAGAGAAGGTTTCCATGAAAAATGTGCAGAAATCCACAGGAAGAAAACAGGCTGAAATGAAAGACAGCAGGACATAATGAAAGATAAATGGAAGAAACTGAAAATTCGTGAGAGAGAGAGGAAAAAATTGCCAGGAGGCTAAAAGTTAAACAAATTAAAGTCCACCTTTTTGGTCTTGAAAGCAAACAATAAGTATTAAATTAGACTTACTGAGTCAATGAATAAAAAATTTTAGAATATGTACCTAAAAGATAAAGTGATAAAAATGACAAGAGAAATGTAATAGATATAGAATATAAACTGAAGATAAAAACTAAAAACTAAAGATGTTCACAAGGAAAAAAACAAAATGTCAAAAGAGAAAAAATATTGACAGATATATATATAAAGAAAATTGCTATGGCTCTGGTGGGGATGGTAGGGTCAAACTCTCCCATGTAATAACGATGAAAGTAGAATGACACACAAATCTATTTATCTCATCTACAATTTGAGAAGTATAATAATAAAGTAAAAAAATTATGCAAACAAATTTGCTAGAGAAAAAAGGGATGATTGTCTACAAATAGTAAATTCTGACCAGCTCATTTTCCTCCTCTGCAAGACTAAATGGAAAAGATATAGGAGCAATGTTTGGAGTTTTGAGAAGAAATTTTGTGAATCTAAAAATTTTGTGCCCAGCTACAGCACTTTAATTAATGAGGGAAACCAAAAGATAATTTTATATATCAATGACTCAGAAAACATATAGAATTAATTCTATATAAATGCACAGCCTACCACAAGATTAAAACTCAAAAAGACAAACTGTAATGCGGATAAAAGGAATAAAGCACAAAAGTTGTAAGAGCCAGCATAAGTTTAAATATATAAAGCAAAAATAAATAAAGGAAATATTACTTACAGAGAATGTGAAAATGATTCATTAGTTTATTAGACAAATATGATGAGTACTTAATTAGAGCCATGAACTTTTTTCAGCTGCAGGATATACTGTATTGGATCAAATACAAGAGCCCCTGGATTCATGGGACTTTTGTATTTTAGTGTGTGTGTGTTATTTATGATAGTTTGTTGTTAGTGCCATGCAGTGGATTCCAACTTGTAGCATCCCTGTGTACAGCAGAGCAGAACCCTGCCTGGTCTTTCTGCACCATCCTCTCACCTTCTGGCTCTATATCAGACAATGCTCCACCACTATTCAGAGGGTTTTCACGGCCAATTATTTCAGAAGTGAGTGGCCAGCTCCTTCTTCCTAGTCTGTCTTAGTCTGGAAGCTCCACTGAAACCTGTCCACCATGGGTGACCCTGCTGGTATTTGAAATTGCTGTAGCATAGCTTTCAGCATCACAGCAACATGCAGCCTCCACAGTATGACAATCCACAGATAGGTGGTATGGTTCCCTGACTGGGAAATGAATCTGGGCTGTGGCAGTCAGAGCACTGACTTTACCAGGGCTGGCTATTCAAGATAGTATTAAATGCTAAAGGGAAAAGAAATAAGCTGGAAAAGAGGATGTGAATTACAGTATGTGCGAAAGAGTGTATGTGTTGTATGTGAACAGACTGGTCAGAAAAGTCCTCAGTGAGAAGGAAACCTTTGAGTGAAGATCAGAAAGAATGATAGAATGTACCACGCGGACATATGAGGGAAGAATATTGCAGGAAGATAGCAGAGAAATTGCATATGTCTTGATGCAACAGCATGTCTGCTGTTGCTAGAAATATCAAGGCCACCAAGGGAGCTTGAGTGAAGGAATAAGGGAGAGAGTATTAGGACCTGGGCTCAGAGAAATAAGGGAGAGCAGAGATCAAGGCATTCTCACATTGAGAGGTCAGAGAACGAGAAAGAACCAGGAAAACTGGTGGCCAGCAAATTAATAGGAATACCAAGCAAGTAAAGTGTCAGAGGAGAAATTACTTCAAAGAGAAACAGCTGCTAGCTCAAATGTAATGAGAACTGAGAACAGCATTGGACTAAGCAAATTGGAGGTCATTGGAGACTTTAACCAAAGAGACTATTGTATAATCGAGATACAACTTCATTAATTGGGTTCAACAGAGAATAGGAAGAGAAAAATTGGAGATGAAGAAGGGAAGAAAGAAAAGAAAGGAAGGAAGGAGGGAGAGAGAGAGGCAGGGAAGAAAAACAAGTGGACGAAATTCAACCCAACTGAGACAAATGTCTGTACTTGAACACATCCTTCCAGTGTGTCGTGTTAGCTAAGGAGTTTTTATAAAACTCTTCCATGGGATAGGGATGCAGAAAGTGTCCACAAGTATTGAGAATAATTATATATTCCCTGGAGACCTTTGAGGTCTGGTCAAAAGATGACTCATGGGAAAGCTTTTGATGATCAAAGGTATTTCATCTCAAAATCTTCCTTAAAGGGTAAATGCAAGTGACCAGGAGACAGTCTCTGAAAAGAGCTGGAAAGACCCAAGAGAGCTGTGTTTAAAATTAGTCATCAAGGAAAGGGAGAAGTAAACGTCTCTTTTCCTGTAGTAAAATTTATAATAAAACCATAATAAATTAAACAGTGTAGCACTAGCACACACACAAAAATTCTAGACTGAACAATGTAGAAAATAGTAGAAGACAATAAGACAGATGGAAATACATAAAAGAATACGAAAGTAATGATGATCCAGAAGCCCATTTAGAAGAAATGGATTGGTTATTAAATGATATTTGGAAAATGGGATAAATATTTGGTAGAAATCCAATAAAATTTTCATTTTATGTTAGTGATTCTCCAACTTTTGGCATTTATGAACATTTCTAATGAGTGTGTGTTTCATATACTGACCTCAAATTCTAGTAATTTTAAAAAACATTGTGATAATTTTTAATTACAAAAAATGTTCAGAATTCATATTTTCTCTATCAGTAATGATGACATTGGAAGCTTATTCCAAGATATCTTTCTATTTCTGATTCAAAGCAGAATATATTATGTCAAAGATCAAGTTCCACATCCAACTAGTTCATTTTCTTACTCTAGTCCTGCTACATTAGAAAATTCAGTTGTAAGTTTCTGAGAGAAATATCAAGTGTTTTGTATTGTGGCAAATCCTTCCATATTTTTGGACCAAAATTGAACACCGCATTTATGAAGCTACTTCTTGCTGAAGAGTCCTTTTAGTGCACAAAAGGAGACTAAGACAATGATTGTTGGGTGTATTTAGGAACCACATCCAAACACATACCATATTCGAAAGTAGAAAGTTTAAATATTTCAAATTGAGAGATAGTGGCAAATAATTCTGAATCAACTATTTGGCTACTTTTGACTCTCGAAAGTACTACTTTAAGAAATATGCCAAAATATTATTAATTTCTTTTTCTGAGTAGTGAATAATGTGATCAAGGGCTGGGAAAGAACAAAAATCTTAACCAAAAGCTGCTCTATCAAGGGTTGGAGTCATCAAGTTCCCTACAACCAATTCTAACATTGTAGTTTTAATGCTGTAAAGTCAACAGATGAAGCTATTTAAGATACGGGATGCATTCAGTGTAAGTGAGTCACTGAACTCTGGGAAATAGCCTTTCGAGCTTCACCAGGCTTTGCTTCAAACGCATAAGGGAAAATCCTCCCTGCGTAATGGCAGCTGCCTAACATTGAATCTCTCCAGACATCCTTCATGCAGATTTAAAAGGAGAATAAATAAAATGACCCATAACTCACAGGTACGGTATACCTAGAAAACAGAGAATTCTTCAAACTTTTAAGTATATGTAAGTGGAAAAATAAATATCCAAACCAACAGAGCCATCTTCCGGATCTGCCAGAGCCAAAAGTCAGGGGAGATTGTACGGAAAAGATGATGGGAGAGCAGAGGACTGTCAGGCAGAATACAGATAAAATCACTCCCAGAAGAAGTTCTACTGCGGGGCGGGAAATACTGTAAATGGGTATGAGAACTGTTGGACATGGGCAGATGTTGGTTTGCACCCTCTGGAGCTTCCAGGGTGAAATCTGAAACTGGCTCCCATAGACAGAGGGCAAGGAGAGACTGAAGAAAGAGGCAGGCCACTCCAGATTCGTAGGTGGCAGGTTTAGCGAGCAAGGGAACTTACATAGGAGGCTTGTCCTGGGTGGCTGGAAGATGAGTAGATCTCCACACGCAGCCGCCAGAATCTTAGAAGTTTATATATAGGCCTGAACAGAGTTCCGTCATGCATACAGTCTGGATGTTCTCAACAACACCTTACTCTCTCAAGGCTGCATCCTTGGAACAGCTCCTAGTGTGGGAATTGTGGGCAGAGTGCACATTCCAAGAACAGGGGAGTGGGTGAGGAGCCTCCGATTGCCCAGTCAGCCGGAGGTCACGATCTTTCCATGACCTCCTTCAACAGCAAAATGTACCTAACAATTAACAAGCAAGCTATTGACTGGGAAACAATTTTGCAACACATATTACTGAAATCTGTTTAATGTTATTATTGCTTACAAATCAAACAAAAAGAAAGAAAAAAGGAGAACCAACGTCAAATTGTCTTCTCATAGAATGAGAATTAGAAATGCCTGATACACATATAAAAAGTCAGTTTCACTAGTAATATAAGAAACATATATCTAATAAGAAATTTTAACTTTTAATTATATTGACAAAGATTAAAAAGATAATACTCAATATCATATTGACAATATTGGTTTTCTAAATATCACCAGAAATTGTCAAGCAATACATGTTAAAAGACTAAATATTCATTATTCTGGGCTGAGTAATTCTACTTCTTAAAAATATATTCTACAGGAAAAAATCAAGAATTTGTTTGCAGATCTCTGTTAGAAGTTATTTAGTATCATGATAGAATATGAAAAAAATTGGAAATGATATAAGAAAAGAAGGAAATTGTTAAATTGTAGTAATAAATTCTAATGATAAAATTTGGTATGGAAATTTAAACAGTGTTTTAACAAATCTTTTATGAGAAAATGCCAAGAACGTGCTAGTGAAACATGTGGTATGCAAACAAGGACAATTTACTAATCTTCTCCTGTTGCTTTGTCCCACTTTGGGAAAATTATCTCTTGGTTTTTTAAACCAATTAGAAAACTGCGCGGCACTTTTCGTTGTGGAAAGGTAGACAATTATTTGACTGCACAACTACCCAAGGCACGTTTAACATGGAGTTTTTCACTTCAGATTTTCATTCAAATTACACTGTTTGTACGTTAGTGAAGACAAATGATTTACTGAAATGGTTGCAGATGCATTTTTAATAAATGTGAGAAATTAGTTGTAACATATTTACAATTTTAAAGCTTCTTCATTCTTCTTCGGGGTTTTCTGAATTAAACTTAATTCCCTTGACCTTAATAAGTGTAAGGGCTTCAAGAATTTGTCAGGAGAGGCAGAGAGTAAAAAAAAAAAAATTAGAAATTAACTTTTCTCTGATTAAGATTAGAACAAGAAGAGGTTTTACTAATACCTTTACCAAGGTATTATATTACCAAGTTATTTAAGAAAAACTTGTTCAGGAACACATTTTTAAAAGGAGACTTTTCTTCGGTCTTAGCATTAGAAGAAACAATTATAACGATTATTTAGTCACTTAAGAAAATTTGTAAATGTTAGATTTGATTTCATCGTGACAGAATCTTTGTGGTTTCACGCCACAGTGAACTCTCTCCTCTCCGCTGCGTGAAGAATATCATTTCCCATTGACTGAAACTGGACAGGGATCGTTATAGTTCACATTTCAGTAGCATGAGTTGAAAATCTAATTGACATTTTACTGGATCACATTTATACAGTGCTCTACTGTAAATGGCAACCTCACAAGCTGTCTCCTACAGTGATCATTTAAATTGAAATACCTCAGGGATCATGTCATTCACCCAGCACAGCATTTTCTGTTTATCTAAATTTAGTGTTTATTGCCATAGTTAAAAACTCATTACAAAATCGTGTTTTGATTAGGCTTCAGACAGTAGTGGCTTTGATGGGAAAAGGAAACTATTTAATTTTATTTCAAAGAAAACTACTGTCAAAATGCAAATATCCAAGAAAGGAATAACAAAAGTAAAAATGATAGCTTGAATAATTTTACTCTAAACATTAAGAATCTACGATGGCAAAAAAAATTCAAAATAAAATTTGTCTTCCTTCTATTCAGTCCCAATCTCCACTGATTAAACTGAGAGGGACAAAAGCTATTTAGAAATCATTTGTATAAAACAGAGAAGGTCTGAGTCTTTTATGATCTTTACCACAATAATAAATAATGCCAACTAGGAATAGACATTGAAATTAATTACAATATAGTTACATTAGGTACAAATGCTTTCAATGGCATGCTTTTGTGTGTGTGTAGCAGAAATAAAAACAAAAGTTGCATATTTTGTTATTGCTATAAAAGTTAGGATATCAAGCTTTGCTCTTTGATCATTTTTTGTACCAGTTGGGTTTAAATTTACACTGAATTTTTTCATACCTTGTATAAGGGTAAAATGATAAAGAAATTTTTGTTCAGAAAAAGAGGAGAAGATGCTGCCCCTTCTTCTCTTCCCCTTCAGATATTTTCTTGAAAATATGATAGGCTGGATAAGAAGCCCAGCTTTTTGATTTTTATAATGTAAGGTCGTGGGCCTTCTGATCCTCAGAACTGTGAATACATCGCTCCAAAAATTAACTCAGGAATCTCTCACGAAGTTACAAGAGACCATCACAAAGTGCGTCTACTTGTCTCTCAAGGAAACAAGAGAAGTTTTGTTTTTTCATCTACTTTATTGAATAAATTTTCATGAAATTCTGTCCAGACTTTGCAGTCTCTTGGGAATATTACCTGCATGCATGTATCCTGATTGCGTTACTTAATAATAAATTGTATGCAGGGGGTCTTTCTGTTGGCAGGATTTTTTAATTACACAAAAATTAGTAGCAGGATTATTTTTTTATTTTGCATTTCTGCTTAAGAAATAGTGTGTCTGTGATAAAACACTTTTAAAATAACCCTAATGCAAAAATATATTCGGCTTTACAAGTTATTGCATGAATATTAGTAGGATTTTAAAGAACTTTTATTACTTAACTAACGTGAGATTAATGAAATACTAAGCAGGAACCAAATGCAAGTATAAGCAAGATTTAGATTGTACGGTCAAGGACAAAAGTGTTTTATTGTTTGGGGATTTTTTTCACCTTTTAATCAATACTTATGCTATTGACCCTCTAGTTGAACTCCTAGTCTGTTGATGATTTTTGAGGGAGAAATGAGAGAGAAAGACTATATCAGTCACACATTTTGATTAGTCATTTTTCAATATAGATTGGGGGTAAGGAATACCCAAGGCCAAATTTCTCTACTTGCTATAGGGATTTCCTAAAGAAAAAGACTAAGTCAGTAGGCATAGATATATCATAGATACTTAGATAAAGGACAATAATGTACTTCAGTGAAAAACTATGCATTGTTTAGAGCACACTCTTCTGGGTTGCTGATTCTCATTCTATGGGGGCTCTGCACCTTTTATTGCCTTTTAGCTATAACTCTCTAAGTTGTAAATAACTGATAGCAATGAAGAATAACTCTTGTCTACAGACAGGCAAATAAATTCTGTTAGGCAAAGGTTCAGTTGATTCCCCTCTCTCATAGTGGCAAAAGCCGGTTTTGTGCCATTTGCTCATTCATTTCAATATTCCTGATTTACAAATGTGTTTGTTCTTTGGACTTTTCTTTGGACCAATTATAACATCTGCTGAACTCACTCATTAATAATGAGTTCAGCAACATTTTTACCATATGTTCATTTTATGTCTGTATGAGAATGATTTTACTGCTTAAAAAATAATTATCCTAGATAAGTGGAGAGATTCATAGATGACACATAGCCAGATGATAGAGAAAGAAAGAAAGAAACAGAGAAAAAGAAAGAAAGAAAAATGTTTGGATGATCATCAAAATAGCTCTTCATTAAGCCTCTGGAAAATTGATATCTGAAAAGAAGTTAATTTAAAAACAATACAGTTGTAGTTCTTACTCTAGTTGTTTTCCATTGGCCTTTCTCCTACATTCTCTTCTTTTAAATACTAGAAGATATCCATATTTTGGTACTAAACACAATAAAGATTGACAGAGAAAGAGAAAGAGGAGAAATAAACACATACCATAGAAGGACGCATTATCCCATCTCCTTTATTTTTACCTGTGTCTGTAATGTTTTCATAATGCCAAATTTCTCTGCCTCTCTTAATGATTCTTATAAAACAACAATATTTACCAAAATTCTTGAACTAAAGTTATGGAAAGAAAGAAAAAGATCAGCTAAACGTTTGTTTACTTTTCAGTTTTTGCGTTGTTTCAGTAAATAAGTTTAGCATATTTGTCTTGATTGAAATTATTTTAATTGGTAAACGTTAGGAAAGGAACATTAACATGGAGGCCTTCCTGGAGTATTCTTTTGATTTTCATGCTTATTTAAATGTTTTTAATCATTCAGGATGGCCATCAGGAGGCAACATTCACATTTTAGTTTATGTAAATACCCTCCCTCCCAGTCCCACTGAAATTTAACTCTATTTACGAAAACTGCCACATGAGCAGTGTTCCATGGAGTTTTAGCAACAGAGGGTAGCTCTGCTCTCCTTGAACCATTTTAGAGGTTCCAGCTCTAGATCAATAGGTCAGCAAGAAAATGATTTCATCTCTGTCATGAATTAATTATATTTTTGCAGATAATATGTTTCCCTTTGATAGAATCCTCCACAGAAATAACATAGGCCCACAATTCAACCCCCAAAATAGCTAAAATAAAAAAGAATAACAACCCTAAATGTTGGTGAGCACGTAGATCAACAGCAATTCTCATGTATTAATGACAGAAGCACAAAATGAGTGAGTCATATGGAAAAAAAGATTCTAGAATTTTCCTATAAAACAATATATACTTACTCCCTGTTTCAGCAATTCTACCATTCTACTCCTAGGTATTTATGCAAGAAAAAAAGTATATATATGTGCGCATGTGTATTATACATATATATGTATATTGACAAGATGATTTGTATGAGAATGTTCACAGTAGCTTTATTCTTAATAGACCAAAATTGAAAAAAATTCTGATGTCTATCAGCAGGAACATGGATAAACACCCTGTGGAATATTCATACAAATAAACTACTGATCTATGCAATAGCATAGATGAAATGTCAAAAAAACACAAAATCCATTATTCTGGATGAAAGAACATCTTCACAAAAGAATACGTATTATATAATATCATTTATATGACACTCTAGAACAGTCAAAATTACTCTGTGATAAGAAGAAAAAGAATAGTGGTTGCTCAGTAGGGAAATTGACTGGGAAATGCATGATGGAACTTTCTGGAGTGATTGAAATTTCTATATCTTGATATGAATTAGGATTACAAAGGTTTATGTTTTTGAAAATGTTCATTGAACAGCACGCTTAAGATTTGTGCATTTTATTGCATATAAATTCTACCTCAAAAAAAAGAACTGCAATCAAATATTGAACTCTAAGTAATGACATTAGTGAAGATGTGCTCAGGAGTGAGGTATACTGATGTCGGCACTTTACTTTGAATGTATGAAAACAGATGGATGTGTTGTTGGACAGAAGGATACATGGGTGGATAGAAATATGATAAAACAAATATAGCAAAATATATATTATAGAATCTAAGAATGAGTATTTGGGAGATAATTCTTTCAACTTTTTTCATATTTGAGATTTTTCATAATAAAAAAGGAAGTATTATAAGGATTTCTAAAATAAAAATAGTCATATAAGCACTTGTAATTATCAGCATATCGATTATTTGTTGGGTGGGTGATCAATGGCAAGATTTCAGTACAAAGAAAATCAAGCGTTGTGTTGATTTTGTCCCCCAGTGTCCTTTATCTCCTCATTCTTTTGTTTATGTCTGGCACATTTCCCAATATCCTCTGCAGCTAAGAATGACAACACTACTAGATTTGGACTAAAGAAATGGAAGTGAAAGTGAAAAGTGCACTTTGGACTTGTAACATCAGATATACATTTCTCCAGCTTCTCTTCCTCACTGTTTTGAGCTGGAATGCTCATTTCCCAGTGACCCACCTTCAACCATGCAGACTCAAACAGCAACCTAGAGAAGAGGTTTGCAACTTGCAATCATTGGCTGAAATCCCATGATCCATTGCCTGTTCTGTAGATAACGTCTTATTGGAGTTCAACTACACCCATTCATGTAATGTCCATGGCAGCTTTCACATTACAGTAGCAGAGTTGAATGGTTGAGACAGAGGTGGTATGGTCATGAAGCCTAAAACATTTCCTACCAGGCCTTTTACACAAAAAAATGTGTAAACTCTTGCTCTAGAGCATGGAGATGGATGGATCTGGGGTCCCTGAATGAGCTCTTGGAAAAGAGTTGTGACACCAGAAAGCCTGGCCAGACTGTTTTCTAAGAGAGAAATAAACTTCTGCCTATTTAGCTGCTGGTTTTTGTTTCTGTATTTGTTCTTTTGTTGTTGTTGCTCTTTTCTGTTCTTGTTATTTTGGGTTCTTTTTTTATATGAAATTAAACAGATACCATTATTTTAACAGACACCGTTAATATTTTTTCATATCGTTTCAACATCATCCATGCTGCTGTCAGTATATAAACTAACTTTAACACCTTCTTGTTAAAAAATAAGTTACTTGCTCCCAAAAAGCAGTATATTTTGGTATTTGGCATTTTGGAGCTGAAGAAAAATGACTTTGATTATCCGGATCATTGTTTCCCTCCTTTAGTGCAGTTCATTGGCTTTCGGCATTTCAAAAACACAACTTTGGATCTCTCCTCCACAATCCAAAAGGATAGTCTTTCCCGTTAGATTTTTAAAATAATTTTCATCAATGACAAATTTTGGTGTCTATCTGATATAAGAGGACACCAGGTGATGTCTCTGATGAGCTGTTTCAGAAAGCTTTGTTTTTCTTCTTTTAAGAAAGAACTATGATGATCGTTCTGCCTGGAGATTATCTGTTCCTTACATTCCAAAGATTAACAGACATCAACACTGCTATCAATAGAGACAAGATGCACTACCGGAGAGAAAGTACTCGAGCATAAGACTTACAATCTGAACATCTGTAGTGAGGGCCAGGCCCAGCACTGACGTCAGTGGCATTCCTCACTGAACTCCTCTCTGAGCTTGGGATCTCTGACGTGCACAAGAAGGAGTCCAATTGCTAGGTGATCTCTAAGGTCTCTTCCAGTTTTAAAATCTCCATGACTTAGAATCACCGAATATGATTAAAGACCACATATAATTATTTAATATCATACCTCTACTATATTTCACTGTTTTCACCCTGTATATTTTACAGTTTCTTATGAGAAAACTTACCCAACAGATCAATTTTAAAGCATAAGAGCTCTTAGTTCTGTACTTCCCACCATGTGTTATTCATCTCATACCATCATCTTTACCTCCCTACACCAATCAGCAATAAGTGGAGCACCAGAAGACTTCAATAAATATTTGTTCCAGCTTTGCACCCTCAACTTTATTACCAATATGTTAACCAGTCATCCTTTAAAAATATAAAGTTAGGTCATGTCATTCCTGTACTTAAAAACCTCCATAGATGTCCCATCTCACTCAGAATGAAAGCTAATGCGTTGACTATATGACTATGACTATTTGTAGATCATGGTCTACAAAGGCCGTCAAAAACCCACCACCAACTAGTACTACTTTCTCCCTCACTCATTCTGCTCCAGCCCCAACCTCCTTGCACATTGCTGCCTGGGGTCTCTCGTACGGGTTGCTCTCTCAGAAATTCACATGGTTAACATCTTCACTTTCTGCAAAGCTTTACTCAATCTTCATCTGTCTCTAGCAACTTAAATTTCAACTTCCCCTACCACTCTGCCACATTCCCAGTCCTCCTCAACTTTCTCTCCATCCTCCCTCCATAGCACTCATCATCTTATGACATACTAGATAGCACACTTCTTTTGGGGTGGTTGTTGTCCCCCAATCAGGATGTAAGATACACAAAGGCAGGGAATTTTTCAATTTACTTCATTGATGTATTTAAGCACTTAAAAGATCACTTGGCACAAAATAGATAGCCAATAATATTTGTTGAATCGCTTCAGAGAATAAAATAAATTATTGAACTAATGAATCTCTTTTCTCATTAACTATTTTACTACACCCAAAATATATTCTTTAACTAGTCCATTTACTATAGCTGTGGATGATAGCAATGAGGAAAAACGTTCATAGGAGGTGCTATAAACTGGAATGGTTGTGTCTCCCCAAAATTCATATGTTGAAATCCTAACTCCTAATGTGATGGTATTAGGAGCTAGGACTTTGGGAAGTTATTAGATGATGAGGGTGGAGCCCTCATGAATAGGATTAGTGCCCTTATAAAAGGGACCCCAGAAAGCCCCCTCACCCCTTTCACATATGAGGACACAGGGAGAAGATGGGCCTCAATGAGCCAGGACACCACCAGGCCCTCACCAGACGCCAAAGCTGCCAGCACCTTGATCTTGGAATTGCCAGTTCCCAGAACTGTGAGAAATACATTTCTGTTGTTGATAAGCTGCTCAGGCTATGGCATTCCATTATAGCAATGTGAATGGACTAAGACAGGAGGTAATTTCAATATTTTTGAAAAGTGTTCCTAACTCATCAACATAAATGATAGCATCAACTTATTCAATAAAAATATTTTTTAAAGAATACAAGTTTTCTTTGTGTAATACATTGTGTTAGACACTGAAGTCAACAAAAGAAAGCCATGTCCCTGCCCTCAGAGATTTCTAAACTTCCCAACAAAACATATAAATCTACAAATATTATTAAAGAGGAAATAAAAGAAAGAACAAATGAGGGTGAGGAGAAGGTTGAATGTGGTTCTACCAAGCCTTTAGATTCTGAATTGGACTGCTGATGCTGTGAAGTGGGCTGCTTTTAAAATCCATTGGCAGTAAGTACTTTAGGCCAGAAGACAAAAGACTTTAGTCTTCTTTAGGCAGAAGAGCAGATTTGATGGAAGGAATTTTGGTATCCCTAATACGCCAGTGCAATATTTCACAGTTTTCTATCTGTAAGAATAGCCCTTGTTCAGAAGTGAGAACATCCGTTTACTGTAAGAAGCAATTATTCTCTGGTGTCATAGATTGCTGATATCACGTCCTCCCCTTTACCTACTGCTCTGACCAGTTCACGTGTCTCCCGTTACTCGCCACATTTGCTGTTTTCACTTTAAAGGGCACTTAGGAAGGTCCTGCTATTGATTTTTAAAACTTTTATTTCTGCATTCCTCTTTGTTTTCCCAAATCACTTACAGTTAACTATCTAAAAGCTTTTATGGAAGGAAAACTCTTTCACTGAGCTGTCCCAAGGATTCAAAGCAGTTAATCCACCATTATTTTTTAAAGTACTTGTGCTGCTTTTACTGTTAGGATGTGCACTGTTATGACTTCTAGATTATGTTAATGGGGAAACTCTCCAAAGTCTAATGCTCACAAAGCTCACCATTGTTCAACCCGCTGCAACCCCTGCATTTACTCATGGCCATAAATTCAATCGCATTACTTCAGTTATGGCAGATTTACACTCTCTCGCTATCAGTCGGTACATTGACTTTAAAATTTGGCTCGGAGTTTTTCATTACCTCTACAGAACTTCCCTTTCACTCCTATCAGAATTGGCCTCCATTTATACGTGCCCTGAGTCCTTACTTTCTAATAATAAATCTCAAATTCATCAACCTCCTTGTCAGGTCTCTCATCCATGGGCAACAGAGCATTCACCTGTTATGCCCCCGAGCTGTGGAATTTCCGGAACTGAGCACTCCTCTCCAAATCCTCTGAGCTTTATAAATCCCTTTTTGAGTCTCACTTATTAAAATTTGCTTTTAATATTTGATCTGCCACTGACACATGCTGTGGGCTTGGCTGTTATAAAAAATATATATAAGGAGAAGAAAAGTATTTTTATTTTCCTCACCAGTTGTGAAGAGGACTGAAATTTCCTCTGCTTCTCTGTTGGTATTTTATATTTTTCATCATTCTTTCCTTTCTCCCTTTCATTACCGGCAGAACAATCACCCAATGGCTTTGGCCGCTAACCAGGACTTCAGAGTTAAAGATTTCATGTGTTATGGGATTATAAATAAACTGGTCACAGTGCCATTAATTACTTTGCACCCTGGAGATTGGTATAGATTTTTTTGGGGAGATAACATGGAGTTAGGAGAAAAACAGCTCATTTCTTATAGCCACCCTCTTCCATCACCCACCCTACATAGCACCTTTCTCTTCTATTTTTATTTTAATTAATAAATATTCTGGTTTAACTCCACTCTTGTTAGTAGAAATACAAAAGCATGCATTTAGTGGCACTAAAGGACACATGATTTTTGAACTGTTATGATGCTGTAAAGAATAACCTCAAATTCTCAGGCATAGATAGTCCTATTCCAAAGTAGTCTGTCCCAACGATCTACCAACATTAAAAGAACATTGTTTATTTTTGCATTCTCCTTGACACATAGCCCAGCACTATGCGCACAGTAGGCATTTCGAAAATGTCTGTAGAACATTGAATCAATTATTTTTATCTTAGCTCATTAATTCTTATTTCCATTCTTCTTTGAAAAGGATCTGGTTCTCTCTGTTTCCCTACTCATTAAAGCACACAGTTTTTCTGTCGCCCTTGTCTCTCTTCTACAGCTGTTGATCAGCCTATTGATTAGGACCCACAGGCTAGCTGCCAGCCAGGAAAGGGCATTATATGCTGGCACAATTTTCCTCTAAGTGCTTAATGTTCTTTAAAACCATCATTCAATTAGATGGCACAAGCTACTACACACAAGTGCCCCACCACAGAAAATTACACGCTCATAACAGAGATACAGAGAAAGGAAGGCAAAGAGTAAGTAAATAGGACATTGTCTGTGTGTTTGGTAAATCCTGGGGAGTTTAGGGCTCAAGGTTAATATCAGAACGTCAGGCTATGGAATTTAAACAGCAGGTAGATTTCAATAGCACAGAATAAGAGAGAGAACACAGTCCAGCTTGATATATTATTCTGTTATTTGAAATGGCTGCTGTGTAAAATTCAGCATTTCCTCTGAAACATTTTGAAGATGATTTAGGTTATTGAAAATAATGGCAAAGTTAAAACTTTTTTTAAGGTTAAAGTAACGTTACTAAAGTAGGTGACCTGATTGAATTTCACTAACTGGCAGAGTTTTGAGAGTTTTGATGTATTTACAGACAGAAAGAAGAAGAAAGCACTTCTTTTTCTTTGTGGGAAAGAAGAAAACTAACCTCGTAAGGTATAAAACTGAACATATGAAGATTTTTAGTTATTATTGTAGGAAGACACTGGATTTTACATGAGAACAAAAACTGTAGTGCTTCTGCTAGCTGTTGGGTGCCCTTGCACTGGGAAAGAACGTGGCTGGTGAACTACAATGAGGGCTGGTTTTAGCACCTCTTACCCCCTGTGCCTGATGCCTTTGTGCAGTGCATGCACGTACAACAGTACCTGACCACTGGAAAACACTCTTACAGTGAATATGAAAACACGAGCAGACTAGAGAATCAATTTCATCATCTATTCTGGGCAAGTTTGAAGTTTATAACTATGATGCTAACTTTTACTTACATAACAATGGCTAAACTTTAAAGCAAAATCAAAAATGCCCTGCATGGTGGAACAGTTTCACCTGATCTCAATTAATTTTCAAACTAACTTTATACGGTAAATAAATTTATTTTCTCCAGTTTACAATGAGAAAACTCAAAATGAGACATGGAGCATTTGCCTGATGTCACCTACAGTTAGTAAGTGGTGGAGTCAGGACTGGAATCCAGACAATGTGATCGCAAAAGGCTTAACCATGATATAAACTAGAGCTTAAAGTACATCATAGTGTTTGTTTGTTTGTTTTATTCTTAAATAATGGTACGTTGTTTAAAAAAATTTGAAGTCAATAAACCCAAAGAAGAAAATTAAAATTACCTATAATCTCATTACAAGGAAAACTACTATAAATATTTTGGAGTATATATTTTCCAGGCTTTTTTGTATTGTATAATTTATATATTGCTTATAACCAATTTTTTTCAATCAACAAGTTTTCCACTTAAATGACACTTCTTTGACATAATTCATTACGTACATATATGTACCTTTTATGTACCATATTTTACCTAATAAATCTCATATTGTTAATAATATTTCCAATTTTATTTCTTTGCTATCATTGAAATACTTCCATGAACATCTTTATCACTAAATATTTAGAATCACACTTAAAACCATGTTTAATCATTTCCCTAATTTTAAGTACTTTTTACAACCTGCTAAATTGAGCTCTAGAAAGTTATACCAATTTACATGCAGTAGCAATATGTAACGATACTTATTTATCCCCATGCTAACCAATAGTGTCATTTTAAAGCAACAAAAATCTGCCAGATTGACAAAAGTGGTATTTCAATAACATTTGAATTTTATTTCTTCGATAAGTAATTTAGAACACTTATGTTTATTGGTCTTTCATCTTTTAATGAGCTGATTGTCAACATTTTGATCATTATTAAGGTATTTTTAAATTGCATTGTTGCAGTATCTCCTCAAATTCGATAATGTCACCACTTTTCCATGTATAATACACTTATCTTTCCCATTTCATCATTTGTACTTAATTTTGGTTGGAACGGTTTGCCATGTGTAAATTTTCATATTATATAGTTAAATATCTCAGTCCTCTTTTTTTCTATTGTTTGTAGGGCTTTGCTTTTCATGCTTGGAAGGTGTTGCTACAAAAAGATTAAATATTTATCCTTTTTCTGAAGCTTTATTTTTATATTTAAAATATCAATCCATGTGAAAATTATTTTGCATGGAGTGAAGTAGATATTTAATTCTCACCGTCAAATCATGAATCACTTGACCCAACATTGTTTATTAAATTACCTCTCCTTTGCCCACCAATTGAAGATACCAACCCTATCAATTATACAATTGTCATATATTTGGGGGTCTGATGCTGATTTTTCTGACCTTTTCCTTTGATCAGGTACATAGATTATTTTACTGACCATTGGAAAAGCCACCTCATATTGATTCTTTTTCAAAACTATCTTGATCACTTGGGTTCTTATTTTGAATGAATTAGAAATTAGAAATTCTTGATTAGAAATTTTAAAAGGGTGAAGAGTGTTGAAAATAAGAAACTTACTAATGCCCAATCTACAGAATATGAAAAGAATGAATTCAATATTGTGATTTTTTTAAAGTATTTGGTTGAAATAAAAAATCATAACAGATGAGCTATCCAGGCCTATTATTTGCATGATCATATTTTAATATTTCTTTTGAGGCGCATAGAGTGATCACATAATGTAAAAATTATTCTGGGACGATGGTTTGGAATCATCTCTGAAGGGTTATATGAAATACATGAGACGCTTTACTAAAGTCACTGTGCTACTACCGCCTCTAATAACGGGTAGATTATTGGCAGCTCTGACTAAAAGAAACTGGACAGATCTAATCAGACACACCATGAGAAAATCCATTGACTATGGAACTCCAAGCTTTGAGCATTTTTTGAAGTTATAACATTTTAGTTGAAACAAGAGGACAATCGAAAGATGCACTTAAAAAAAGTCTTCTAAGATATCCTGTTTTTTTTTTTTTTTAATATAGAACTTTTATAACAGAAGCAGCTATTTCAGTGATTGACTTGACAATGCCAGGCTGCAAACAGTTCCCTGACAGGTCTGCTGTATCCCAGAGAGCACACTCACACCTTGAATCTTCCGGCAAATGCAGCTCACTAGTAAATGAAGCTCGTTCATTACAGATGATATATTTCTCTTATGTCAATAGTGGGAAAGATATTGGAAAGTTTTACCAAGGTTAGACACTAGGTTGTTCCAGGAAAAAGACAAGCAGAGAGAATGCCCATCTTTCAAGGGTACTCCTACTTTACAGCCACTTGAGAAATATAACACCTACTGCCCTGAAGTTTTTCCCACCTGCTAAGGTTGTGAGACAGACAGATTGGTCAGCCAACTTAGATTTCACAGGACAAGTCTGGAGTAAATAAGCCATTCCATCTAGCTTTGAAAAAAAATCTATTGGAAGTGACAGAGTGGTTGATGAATAGAGATTATTTTGAAGTGTGCAGCAGAAATTGGCCTTGGTCCAGGACTTTCTTTAAAGGGCATTCTTCTGCTTTGTTAGAATGAAGAAAACTGTGCAATTTTCCCATAACCATTTGATTCTTTTCCTCTGTTATAGAGATGGAATTTCCCAAGAAGGGAACCACACTCACATGATTCACAGCAAGGAAGGAAAAGTGAAAGAAGGAAGCTGGTTCCCAGAAGAAATGGTGCATTCATCACTCTTTCCTTCATGAAAGGAAACTATGGCTCCATTCCTGATGTAGGAAGCTGCGGTTCACAAATGTGGCAAATTTATGCCTACAGAAGACTTAGTTACCTGTCCTGCTCACAAATTCCCTTTTTTAAGGGTAGAATGATGATAGTCAAACTATTAATGGTAATAATCGTAAATTGTATGTAATGCAACTCTGCACCGGGCCCCATTTTAAGAATTTTATATATTTTGCATATATTACAATATATATTATATTAACACAAGTAATTCCCATAAAACCCTATAAGACAAGTACTATTATTATTCCCATTTTACAGACAAGAAACTGAAAGAAGGTTAGGTGACCTGCTTAAGGTCACAAAGAGAGTGAAATGTACAAATGGTATAGAACTCTCACTCTTACTAGACTACAGAAGACTATTCCTCGGTGAGAAATAGGAAAGGGTTCTAAAATTTCTTTCTCACTTCATCAATAATGCCTTACAAAGAGCACATAGTATGATTCCACTTACATAAAATACCCCAGAAAAGCAAATATAGAGAGACAGAAACATATCAAGACAGAAAGTGGATGAGCTGTAACTCAGGGCTGGGATAGAATGTGGAGTGACTGTAAATGGGCATGAGGTTTCTTTCTAAGGTGATGGAACTGTTCCAAAGTTAGATTACGATGATGCTTGTATAACTGAGAATATTTGAAAATTCATTGAACTGTAAACTTAAAACAGGTAAATTTTAAGATATGTAAGTTTTATCTCTGTAAAGCTTTTTTTGTTTTCAAATAAAAAAAATCAGCACACTTCATTCCAACCCCTTTACCAAAGAAGGTGGCAGAGAGCTTCTTCCCCAGTCATGGTGGTGATCTTCTTGAAAAATCTCATCACAGATGAAATCAAAGTGGAACAATTTTATACCTGATTGAGGAAAGAAGAGTTACAGGGAAGAAAACATGACTGTGATGCCAGGATCCCCGTATTACTATTTTACATTCCCTAAGTTCTCTAAGTTAATAAACAATTGGGAAATATGCCAAAAAGAAAAAGCGTGGTGGCGCGTGCCTGAAAGAGAAGCCAGTGCCATTTTATACAGATTGTTTTAACAGGCAGTAATAACGGGTACTTGAGCATTAATATGTATTTACCACTTCCTATTTCCTAGGAATATCCTTCTCCCACTTTCTACATAAAATTTGTAAATGTGTTACTGGGTATCTATCCTAAGAACCTGATATCAGAAATCTCAAGAGTCCGTTGCACCCCTATGTTCATCGTAGCATTATTTACAATAGCCAAGACGTGGAACCAGCCTACATGCCCAGAAACTGATGATTGGATAAAGAAGTTGTGGTATATATACACAATGGAATACTACTCAGCCATAAAAAAAGACAAAATTGGCCCATTCACAACAACGTGGATGGACCTCGAGGGTATTATGTTAAGCGAAATAAGCCAGTCAGAGAATGACTCCACTCATAGGTGGAAGTTAGTATATTGATAAGGAGATCAGATCGGTGGTTACCAGGGAAAAGGGGGGGTGGGGGGAGGGCACAAAGGGGGAAGTGGTGTACCCACAACATGACTAACAAAAATGTACAACTGAAATCTCACAAGGTTGTAATCTATCATAACATTAATAAAAAAAAAAGGTACATAAAGCAAAAAAAAAAAAAAAAATTTGTAAATGTGTTTTGTTTTGCTTCAGATAATATGCAAATCAAAAGGCATCTTTCCTGTCTGTGGTCCTTCCTCTAAATGTTCCAGCTCAAGTGGCCAGTTAGTGAATTGTAATTCTAGAAATTTAAGAACAGATATTCTTGAACAAAACCACCATAAGGTTAAAAGGATAGCCACAAGGCCAATAAAGTGATTTAAAGGGTAATATATCAATCCCTTCTTAACAACACATTCCTTTATGTCACATCATAGCACTGAAAGTTTCCTTTTTAGCATTTTGCCAAGCACAGAATCACAGTTTTGAGGATGGGAAGCGTCCTGAGTCTTTCTTCATCATACTTCTTCAGATGACCCACAGCCCTGCTTCTCTGATATACTGCGTGCAACTAGTACTTCCTTCATCAGTAATTTACCTCTTAGAGAACTTAAGCCAATAGTTACTTCTTCTAGGAAGATTTTTATTTTAAACTCTGGCTAATTCAATCATCTTTTACTGGAGAGAGACATCCAAGGTATTGTACATCCCCAGGAAATTTAATATGCAATTTTTTGTATATTTTGCCAACTCCTGTTTCCCATTGCCATGTTCCTTAATGATCCCTTTACTCTCAATTATGTTCACATCTAAGGCATCTAGGTAGATAAGAAATTATCTTATTTTAACATTGTTTTAGCAGGATTTTCACTACCAGCTTCAGTAAATCATTCTAGGGTGAAAAACCTTTATGCTTATCTTGTACCTAAATTGGTACTGCCTGAGGGAATTCCTAAGAAAACGCTAGAAGAGTTTTATAAGCCTGGAGGACAGGAGGTGAAGAGCATAGCAGATATTCCGTTCAAATCACTAATATTTACATAGACAGAAGTTAGAAGCTGGAACCCCATCTGCAGGGAGCAAGCACAGTGTGGAGCGTTGGAGTACAGGCCTGGGATCACAACATCTCCAGTTTGCTTCTTGCTTCTGCTATGAACGAGTTTTGCCATCTTGGACAAATTACTTATTCGTGATGTGCCTCAGTTTCCTCTTCTATAAAATGGACCTCAAAAGAGTACTTATACCATAAGGTGTTTCTGAACATTAAATGGGCAAATATATACAAAGCATTTAAAATACTGTTTGATATAACTGTTAGCTATTATTATTTTGTAGGTCACTGAGTCTCAATCCAGGAAGGGAGGCGTAAGTCTGAACCACTTGGCAAGGTTTGCACCTGTTCACTCACCTTTGCCTACTCCCAAACGCTGCCCTAGGTGATGGGGAGTCTCAAAGATTTCAAGCAAGGAAGTGACATGATGTTTGCCTTTTACAAAAATCTCTCAACAGACACTGTAGAGGGAGGGAGGAAGGAGATAAACCAGAAAGTCGATTGCAGATGTTCAGATAATACTCTGAAAGAAAACTGTAGCCACAAGAATAGAAAAAGACAAGATGGACATAAGATACATTTATCAAGGTGGAAAAGGACAGAGTTTAGTCACCTGGTGAGTATAGGATGACATCCATGTTTCTGCCTTAGGGACCAGAATGGATGGAGCTACAATTGTCCAAGATGGAATTATAGATGGAGGAGCACCTTTCTTCTTCATAACTAGTAAACTAAGAAACATGTACTCAGAAGTACACTTATTAGGAGTAGATGCAAAGCAGAATCAACAAGAGGGAATATTGCCTGTGTCTCTCGAAAGAAAATGTGCTAGTCTTTAGAGCACCTAAAATCTCCCAGTTGCTCTTCTCCTCCAAAATCAGAGGTATCTGTCTCTTGTTAATATCAAAATTCTAGCATCAGTAATTCCACTAGCAACACACCCCTAATGATACTGACATAGAGTGTTTCAGTCATTCGGGTATTAAGTAATGGTTCTGAGGTAATATTCCCAGTTGCTGTTCAAAATTGAAATTCCAGAGACAGCATATGGTGGAGGAAGACGCTGGAAATGCATGCTCAGCCTGCACGCCCAGACCCACTTTGTCCATGACAGCAGGCTTCAGGGGAGAAGTTATCTTGCACAAACCAAATGATCAGTCCTCTCCCAGTGGAAGATAGTTTTCACGGGATGAGAGAGGAATCACAAGTAAGTCCAGCAAAGATGTAGGAAAAATAGGTCATTCCAGGGCTTGAGATGGGGAAAAGAATCAGGAAACAATGTATTTCCACAGGTCACATGTCATCCCCCAATGCACAAGATCAATTCATACAGCAGGGTAGCAAGATCAGAAATTCCAAGTAAGTGCAGGGGGCACTGGTACCTAGAAATTGTACATGATTCTTGGAGAAAATTGATGTAATGTGGCACATCGATGGAAGAGCCAACAAGGTTTTTATTTTAATGATAGAACTGAATTCTGAAATTAAGCACAGCAGGTAGGAAATGGATCTAGCACAGATGTCAAAAGCTATCATTGGATTTTGTGAGAAAACATTTTTTTTTCCCTTAAGCCCAGGCCAGTGGCCTATGTAGGTCATTGATGTTGGACAGGAAAAACAAACATCACAAGTGCAGATGACTTTCTGAGGAAATTTTGAAATAAGTTACTGATATTCAAAAGTCCTTTTATTTCAGCAAATCTTTCATTACCAAATAGTAATAACAGAGGTACCATATTTTCCATAGACCACATTCCACTGCATAGGAGGCAGAATGAACAAAATAAGCAACTGAAATAAGCACCAGCTAAAACAAAACAAATAAATGGCCACCGGAATTCTAATCAGTGACTGACATTAGGCAGAACTTGAAAGGCCCAGAGTATAGCTGTAGTTTTGTGCTAACCCTTGTTCACCATACAATTTGAATAATCTTTCTTCTGATATATAAAGTGTTTCTCTGGAAATGGCTTTCCCTCCCATTTTCCAGCTTTCTACACTAGAAGGGTTAGAGCAATTTTTAATTGATTTTTTAACCAGTTTCTTTGCTTATCTTAGTCACTGCAGTTTCACGCTGAACACAGAAGGCCAATTATTCTGTCATTTAGCATTGTTTCAAAAGAAGGAACCAGCAAAGTTGAAGTCCTGTCTTTTAATCAAAATGATATTCAGTCACAGGAAATTCATGCGTATTATGCCTTTTTTCCAAAAACAACTGAGATTTGACTACTAGTGAATGCATTGACCTCCGTGGTATGATTCAAAGGACGCTAGTAAGCCCTTTTGCCCATATCTTCCAAATCTCCAGTAAAACACTGAGCCATTTCACAATTAGATGTTGTGTACTTTGTATGCCTGAGAGGCCTTTTACTTTAAATGTAATCTGTTAAATAAAAATAACCCGAGGAAAGGCAGTATTTTAAGGCAGTTATTTTTCATGCTTTTTGTATAAGTCACTGAAATTAGTCCTTCAAATAAATCTTATATAGAAACTCAATACATAAACCAGGTGGAGAAAATGGAGTTAGACCTTGTCCATATTTCTTTCTTTGCCTCTCAGCCCAAATCCATGCGGGCCCTGAGGCACCGCTATGAAATCTCAATGATTCCTGAGAGCAAATTTGAAAACTAAGTCAGAGAGGTAGACAGGAAGAGGTCACACTATAATGAGGTTGGTTTCTTTTGGTAATTATGTATGCATGTTATCCCATCATTAGTGACTTTATTTACTAATGAATAGAGCTTCTTAATGTCCCAGATACTATGCCAAGTAATGGGTATACAGTGATAAAAGATACATTTCTGTTCTCAGGAGCTTATAGTCTGTTGAAGTAGTGAGATAAAAATGTCAGTAATTACGAAGAGTGTTAAGAATTAATTGCCATAGACTTGCACTTCGATCAAGATGTTAAAAGGATCAGATTTACCCTACCATGAAAAAAAAATAGACAAAACATGTAAAAAAATAGTTTTCAAGACTTTGGATATCAAGCAATGAAGGAGTGTTCTCTGATAACAATGAAATCAAGGAGGTGAGGCCCAAATTGCTCCAGCTTACTGCCTGGACAGAATTTTCTGGCCGCAGGGCAGAGAAGAGCAACCTAAAAAGAGTCTTGGTTGAGAGCTCAACATGATATGAGCACAATGAATTGAGGAGTAAGGGGAGGCCAAGTTGGCTAGAGTTTTCAGGGTGGAATAACAAGGAGAAGAGAGCTGCACAGAAAAGAGCTCTGCAGACCTGCAGAAGGTTTCCTTCTAGCTGTCAAATGAGTATCAATGCATGTGAAGAAACTACTCATGGCCAAAAAGGAACCACTGGGAAGGATTAGAAAGAGCAATATCCAAATCTCAAACAGGGCCAGCAATAGTCCGTTTCTACCAGCCAGAGTAAAATGTCCCATAATTCACGGGCATCAGATTGAGATCTCAAAAGGGTTTTGCTCCAGTTGTGGGGAAAAGTAATCGCAGACTGAAAGCCACTTGGGTCCCAATTAATAGAGATTATGATCAAGAACTGGAAAGATCAAACTATTCCACCAGTAACTAAAACACATCCGAGAACAAAACTCAAAAACTATTTTGAGGATATACGCATCCTATATCTATATTGCCAACTCCCCAAAAAATGTAAATTTCACAGTGTCTCACACTTATCAAAAATTTATCAGGCATGCAAATGGTCAGTAAATACAACGCATGATGAGAAGAAAACTCAATCAATAGAAACTGACCTAGAAATGACAGCGATGATAACGTGATAAAACAAGCAGTTAAAACAGTTATAATTGTATTCTGTATGTTCAAACAAGTGGAGGAAAGATTTATCATGTAAACTAGAGACATAGAAGACATTCAGAAACAAAACAAATCAAACTTGTAGAAATGTCTGGCATAAACAAAATATGTTAGATAGGAAAATTAGTAGATTAGACATTGAAAAAGAAAAGACTAGTAAACCTGAGAACATATCAATAGTAATTATCCCATATGAAAAAAGGAAAAGACAACTGAAAAAAACAAATTGAGCATCAGTGATCTTTGGGGCAACTTTAAGAGACCAAATGATGCATAATTGGAGTCAAGGAGAAGAGAAAAGAGAGCGGAGAGACTGATAATATATTTTAAAAATTAAAGGCAAAATTTTTCAAATTGAATAAAAATGATAAATCTACAGATACCAGAGACCCACCCAATGAACTCCAAACACAAGAACATAAGTAAAATAGAAAATAAATAAATCAAATACCTACACCAACACACATCATAGTTGCATTTCTTACTCCACTAATAAAGAAAAAGCTTTAAAAGCAGCTAGAGAAAAAAAGACAATTGTGTACAGAGTAAGTAAAATAAAGATGACAGCAGTTTTCTTGTTGGAAATAAAAAGAGCAGAAAAATATCTTTAAAGTACTACAAAAGTAGATAAATAAAAGTAGCAAACCAAAAAAAAACAAAACAAACAAAAATCCTTACAGACTTCAATCCCAGCAAAAACATCTTTCAAAAATAAAGGTGAAATAAAGACTTTGATTTTTCAGATATACAAAAGTTGAAAGACTTCATCGTCAGTAGGCCTGTATTACAAGAATTGACACAGAAAGTCCTACACCCGAAATGAAAAGGATGCCAGATGGAAATCTGAATCTACTGAAAGAACTGAAGAGAAGTGAAAACGGTAATTAGTGGGAAAATACAAAATACTTTTATTACTATTTAAGACTAAAACATTTGACTGTTTAAAGCAAAAATGGCAACGTATTATGGAATCTATAACACATGCAGAAGTGTAAAACTTATTAAAAAGCTACAATGATCAAAATAGCATGGTAGTGGTCTAAATATAGACCAATATATCAATATTGACCAATATATATATATAACGGACCAAAATAGAGCTCAGAAATAGCCCCACGTGTGTGTGCTTTTTGATTTTTGGCAAAGGTACAAGAAAACTCAGTGGAGAAAAGATGGTGGTCTTTTAAATAAGTGGTACTAGAATAATTGCATGTCTATATGCAAAAAAAAAAAGAACCCCATAGACACCAAAAATTAACTCAAATTGGATCATAGATTTAAATGCAAAACCCAAAATTATAAAACTTGTAGGAAAAAACTTAGGAGAAAATTTTTGTGATCTTCTGTTAGGCAAAGAGTTTTAAAACATAACACTAAAACCACTGCCCATTAAAAAAATGACTAACTGGGCTTCAACACAATTAAGAACTTCTACTCTTCAAAAGACATTGTTAAAAGAATAAAATACAACTTGCAACCTGGGAGGAAATATTTGCAAACCATGTATCTGATAAAGGACATATGTCCAGAACATACAAAAGGCTCTCAAAAGTCAATAATCAAAAACAAACAAAAAAAATTGTGCAAAATATTTTAATAGACACTTCATCAAAAGAAGATATAAGAATGATAAATAAGCAGATTTAAAAGTGACTTCACATGTTTAGTCGTTAGGCATTTAATCAAATTAAAATCTAATGAAATACCTCTACACACCTATTCAAATTTCTAAAATTAAGAAGACTGACCATATTTAGAGTAGGTGAAAATGTGGAGCAACTGAAACACTCAGGCACTGCTGGTGGGAATGAAAAATGCTAAAACTACTTTCACAAACAATTTGATTTTTTAAAATTATATATATGCTACCTTATTATCCAGTCATTCAAATTTTAGCTATTCATCCAAAAGAAAGGAAAACATATGGCATAAAGCCTCAATTATGCCAGATGAAGAAGTTCTAGAGATGTGTTGTACGACATTGTCCCTATCGTTAACAATACTGTATTGCACACTTAAAAATTTGAGATGATAGATCTCATGTGAAGAGTTCTTACCACAATAAAAGTAAATGTTTTTAAAAGTTCATACATGAATATTTATTAGCAGCTTTATTTTTAATAACGAATATTGGTAAGAAACCATCAGGTGCATGACTAAACAAACTATGGTATTTCATACAATAGAATAGAAATAAACTATGATTCACATAACAATATTGATGAATGGCAAAACAATTTTGCCAAATGAAAGGAGCCAGAAAAATAAATATATACTATATGATCCCATTACTATAAAATTCTATAGAGTGAAAACTAATCTTAAGTGACTGAAAGCAGATCAATGGTTGTGGGGTAGAGGGGAAGCTGCAGGAGAGACGGATTACAAAGGAACAGAGGGACCTTTTGGGAATGATGGATATGTTCCTTATCTTGATTGAGGTGATAGTTCCATGGGTATACACATATGTCAAAACTTATCAAGTTAAGCTTTTCAAATATTTGCGTTTTATTGCATGTCAATTCTACCTCAATAAAGCTGTTAAAAACAAATTCCAAATGTGTGAAAAATCTGAATACTAAATATAAAAGTAAAAAAGGAAATTTAAAACAAAAAATGAAAAGAATTGCATTACATATTATGGAGATATCTTTAGAGTTTATAAAGGTGACATGCACCCATTCTTGTGCAGTCATGCAAACCTATGTGTGGTGACCCACAACCAGGAGAAAACTCAAAAGCTTCTCCCTGAGGAGTGAAAGATTTGAACCCCACATTGGGCACCTCAATTTTTAGGACCTGCACCTGAGAGATGAGGCCCCAAACCATCTAACTTTAAAACCCAAAGAGGCTCACGGCCTTAGACCTGCAAGATTGTAGTGATCTGGGAGGCAGCACACTCAGACTTATCCACACCAGGGCCCAGCTCAGAGGCAGCCAATCATGCCCAGACTTAAAGTCAAGGAGGTTCTCCTGCTTATATTAAAGAGATGGCCGGAGGGGCAGACATCTAATTTAACACACAAATCCAGGAGCTTGCTGGAACACTATCCAGGGACAGAGGCTGGCTAGTGCCATCTTTGTGTTCTCCCTTTGCCATGCTCTAGAACAGCAGGACCTCTCAGAAGGGAGCTTTTACACATATCTGGTACCCTGATCTTTGCTGCTGCTGCCCAGGGGACACCTCTTGATTGCCTGGCTTTGAAGGCTAGGGGATCTTTCATTCCTGGATCCTATGGGACTTGGCAGGCTGCCACCCCCCGGGCACTGCACAGACAGCAGACTGAGGCACACTCCTTAGTCTTTCTCTGAAGGAAGCCTCTTGGCTCATTCTGGAGCTTCAGCCTAAGGGGCAATCTTCAGGTTTAACACACATCTAGTGGACTGCAAAGCTGATGTCAAGGAACACAGATTAGGGATGCCATCTTGGAGCTCTCCCTCTGCCTTGCTCCAGCTTACCAGTATCTCCAAGAAAAGAGGTGATACACTTATCTAGAGCCCTGATTTTTGTGACTGCCAACCAGGGAACACCCCCAGATTGCCTGGCCAGTACAGCTTATGCTTTCCGTCCAACAGAACTGTACATGTTTACATACTTTTAAAAGTTGCTGCCTGAGGGTCTGCCTTCCCAAAAGCCTGAATCTAGGTGCTGAGATCCTCCCCTTTGGGACACTGACAGGTCTTGGCACATCTTCAACTACTGGAAGCTAATAAAAATATAATAGCCTGCTTGGACATGCACAAAGATTTGAAAGACAACAAAGAGTTTGAGCAGGATTGAACAACAAGATTCATCTCCTACTCAAGGCCACTGCTTCAAGACTGGGAGAGGTGGTTGTTTCATCTACTGTATAGAAACCAATACAGAGAGTCAAGCAAAATGAAGAAACAAAGGAATATATTCCCAATAAAAGAACAAGACAAAACCTCAGGAAAAAAACCTTCATGAAACAGAGATAAATAATTTACCTGATAAAGAGTTCAAAGTAATGGTCATAAAGGTGCTTACTAAACCGAGAAGAAGAATGGATAAACACAGTGAGAACTTCAACAAAAAGGTGGAAAATATAAGAAAATACTAAATAGAAGTCACAGAGCTGAAGAATACAATAACTAAAATGAAAAACACAATAGAGAGGTTCAACAGCAAACTAGATGAAGCAGAAGAAAAGATCAGTCAACTTGAAGATAAGGCAGTGAAACTTACCCAATAAGAACAGCAAAAAGAAAAAAGAATGAAAAAAAATTGGAGATAGCTTAACGGGCTTATGAGACAATATCCAAAGAACTAACATTCTCATTACAAGGGTTCCAGAAGGAGAAAAGAGAGAGAAAGAGGCAGAAATCTTGTTTGAAGAAATAATGGCTGAAAACTTTCCTAATTTGGGGAAGGAAACAGACATCCAGATCAAGAACCCACAGAATTCAAAATAAGATGAACCCACAGAGACCCATACCAAGACACATTATAATTAAAGCATCAAAAGTTACAGATAAGGAAAGGATATTAAAAGGAGCAAGAGAAAAGCAACTTGTTATGTATAAGGAAACCCCCATAAGATAAGCAGCAGATTTTTCAACAGAAACTTTGCAGGCTAGAGGGAAGTGGCATGATATATTCAAAGCGCTGAATGAAAAAAACTTCCAAACAAGAATACTCTAGCAAAAGAAATCTTGAGAAAGAACAAAGCTGGAGACATCATACTTCCTAATTTCAAATGATAGTGCAAAGCTATAGTTATCAAAACAGTATAATATTGGCACCAAAACAGGCACATAGATCGATGGAGCAGAACAGAGAGCCCAGAAATAAACTCACGCTTATGTGGTCAATTAATCCACAATAAAAGAGGCAAGAACATATAATGAAGAAAACAGTCTTTTCAACAAATGATACTCGGAAACTAGACAGTTACATGCAAAAGAATGCAACTGAAGCACTTTCTTACACGAGACACAAAAATAAACTCAAAATGAATTAAAGACTTGAATGTAAGACCTGAAACTATAAAACTCCTAGAAGAAAAGATTGGCAGTAAACTCTTTGACATAAGTCTTAGAAATATTTTTTTGAATCTCTCTCCTCAGGCAAGGGCAACAAAAGCAAAAATAAACAAATAGGACCGTATCAAACTGAAAAGGTTTTGCACAGTGAAGGAAAACATCAACAAAATGAAAATGGAACCTACTGAACGGGAGAAGATATTTGCAAATAATACACCCAATAAAAGGTTAATATCCAAAATATATAAAGAACTCATACAACTCAATATCAAAAAAATAAACAACTCAATTAGAAAATGGGCAGAGAATCTGAATAGATATTTTTCAAAAGAAGATATACAGATGCCCAACAGGCACATGAAAAGATGCTTAATATCATTGATCATCAAGGAAATGCAAATCAAAATCACAGTGAGCTATCACCTCACACCTGTGAGAATGGCTATTATCAAAAAGGCAAAAAATAGCAAGTGTTGGCAAGGATGTAGAGAAAAGGGAACCCACAGGTGGGAATGTAAGTTGGTGCAGCCACTGTGGAAAACAGGAAAGAGGCTCCTCAAAAAATTAAAAATGGAACTACCATATTATCCAGGAATTCCACTTTTGTTTATTTATCTGAAGAAAATAAAATCACTAACCAGAAAAGATATATGCACTCTCATGTTCATTGCAGCATTATTTATCATAGACAAGATATAGAAACCACCTAAGCATCCATCAATGGATGAATGGATAAAGAAATTATGATATATATATATATATGTACACACACACACACACACACACACACACAGTGGAATATTATTTAGCCATTAAAAAGAACAAAATCTTGCCCTTTGCACCAATGGGGATGGACCTCGAGGGCATTACGCTAAGTAAAATAAGTTAGATGGAGAAAGACAAATACCGTATGATCTTTCTTACATATGGAATCTGAAAAGAAAAAAGAAAAGTTCATAGATACAGAGAACAGGTTGGTGGTTACCAGAGGCAGGTGATGGAGGGTGGGAGAAATAGGTGGAGGTGGTACAAATTCATGAGAATTTTTTAAAAATAAAGAATCTAACTGTGTTACAGATATATGACATAATTTCATTGAAGGGAGGAAGAAAAACTTACCTAAGTAACTTGGGAAATGAATAGAGACTACAAGACAAAACAAAACAAAAAAAGACACCTCTTTTAGCCAGGCCAAGTATGGACATTCCAGGCTGAGAAAGCAATACGTGCTCCCATAGTAGAGACCCTACTGAATTAATAGAGTAAAGCTAGCCAAAATATGACAAGGCAACATCGGTGTTCAAAAACTTCAGTATTATCCTACCCATCGTGCTCCTCTGACACTGTGAACTCCCCATATCGCGGACACATAGTTGCCAGGGAGGCAAAAATACAATCTCGGATGATTTGATAAAACACGACTAAGCTCAATAGAAATGAACAATGTGCATGGAGTGTTCAGACACAAATTCTACCAGCAAAACTATTTCACCCATCATCAGCTTTGCTTTTGCACTATTTTTATGCTAGACCCCTTTGGAAGAGGGAAAAAGGAGGGGAGTGGGGTGGAACCTATGTGAACCTGGGGTGAGCTCTCCGATGGAGGGTCTTAGGGTGCTGGATCCTAGAAAGTTCTCCCGAGAGCTGGTGCACAGGAACTCAGCAGAGAGGTTCCTGTTGGGTGTTTGCCAGTCCTCAGAGGGCAGAGAATCCAGTAAACAATATAGTCAGCAAAGAAGTTTGGCGATTAAGCATTGCCAAACCTTCTATTTTTTGTTCTTATTTTGTATACCTATCAGCTAAAAAAAAGTATCACACTCCCAAATATCCACTTGCTTTTTCATAAATTACACGAATGCAATACTGTCAGAATATATTATTATAAAACAAATATAAATATGTCAACGAACTATAACAAACTGTATAAAAATACGTAAAATATATAGAACTATACAGCATTACAAATTCTAATCCTCTGTTCTGGGACAAGTCCCTTGCTGGTTACACGTCTCACTTTGGACAGCCTTGTTCTAGATAAATTTGTGTCAAGATGAGATCACCTGAGTGAGTCAGAAACACCAGCATGCTTATTTTTAGGTGCTGATTGAGGCCTCATCAATGTACTTCACAAAGAATGTTTTATCCCTGCCTTTAAAATGAAACCCTTCCCAATTAATGTGGATTTTGTGTGTGTGTGTGAGGAAGATTTGCTCTGAACTAACATCTGTTGCTCCTAGTTTTTTTTTTTTTTTTGATTGAGGAAGATTAGCCTTGAGCTAACATCTGTACCAATCTTCCTCTGTTTTGTTTGTGGGTCACCACCACAGCATGGCTTGAGGAGTGGCGTAGGTCTGTGCCCAAGATCCCAACCCGCAAACCTGGACCACCAAAGCAGAGGAGGCCAGCCTTAATCACTACACCACAGGGCAAGCCCCAGTGTGATTTTTTTTTTTAAGAAATAAATAGGAGTGGATGTTAAGGGGAGCAAAATCTTTATTCAAGATTCCAAACGCAGCTTGAACTCTCTTTTTATAAGCTATGATGGCAATGAAAAAGATTTTTTGGGGAACACAGATGATCAGGTGAGAACATATCGTCCTAGAGAAAATTAACTACCTCCTCCAAATGTCAAATTTGGATTACTAGGAGATGAATAGAAGCAGGTGGATCTTCTCAAATGTGAAGCCCATGTAAAATACACGATGGCAGTTACCAAAGTCATGATGAGTTTCACTGTTGCTTCCGGCAAACCCCTGTACATGTGCAAACACCCATTGCTAACTCTTTAGAAGAGCAAATATTTTCAAAGCAAGGCTTATGCAAACTAGAAACTAATTACCAATGTTTGTTTGCAGCCAATTTTTGCAAATTAAAATTCCAGCTCAGCCAAGAGAGTGTCTTTTAAAATAAGCTGGATTATCAATATTTATAAGTGATTAATCATTAGAAATGATACTACATACTTAAACTGTGGCCTAACTTTTCTCCCATTGAACAAAATGTTATTCTTCACGAGACATTCCAGTAAAAGAGCCACAAATGTCTGTAACTCTACAAACATCCCTAACTCTAATAAATCAACATGTATTTAAGCATTTCACATGTGCCAAAACATAAAATATGGGTTCTCCTATTTAGTCTATAGCACCATGACATTTCCATCACTTGTAACCATAGTAATTACCCCTTATTACCACTAGTGTAATGTATAATCCCCAACTTTCTGTTTTTAGTACATGTGCTTGGCAGTACAGTTGAAGATAAATTTCATGGCAATATAGTTAGAGAAAATTCCATGCTCTCTGGTGAAGTGGAGTTCACAGAAGGAATAAGAAAGGATAAAAGAAAAGGAAAAAGATGTAGGAAACGCTAATGGTATGATTAATTATCCATTTAATTTATTACATGTCCTGGTTTGCATTTAAGAAAGAAAAACAGAATCTATTGATTGCTATTTTTGTACCTAGTACTGTTAAAATAGTTTATATTTTCTAATTTAATCTTTGAAACAATATATGATGGAAATAAAAAAGCAAGATGGGGAGGTGGAGAGAGGGGAGTCTGAAGCTGGTCTGAAGATGCTCTCCATGCCAGTGTTCAAATCTCCATCTTTAATTTCAAATCCAGTGGTTTTCCATTCCATTCTCTTTATTCCCATAGAGTCAAATAAATTTGAGGCTTCAGCTCACTTCCTTATATCACGTTTTATCACATCAATAACTTTTTGAAGCCTAAAATTTCAAAAATATTACCTCTGACTTAAAGAAATTAATTAGAACCTATTAGGGATTGTAAGGAAATATAAGAATGTTATATGCAAAAAGTAAAACCTGAAGAATGTATTTCAACCTCCAGGAAAAACCAGACCGCATTCTGCAGTAAAGTTTGTTCAACATTAACAACTAGAAGCCATTTGAAAAGTTTAATGCAGACCACAGTAGAAAAGATGCCCATTGCCAAGTCCTTCACGGCTCACCATAAATGTGAACAGCTAAGTGCTATCCATTTTAAAATCAATCAAGGTGATGCAACGCTTAAAATGCAATTGATTTTGGCTAATTTGCAAGTAGAAAGGTTTAGAACTTGAATAATTTCTTTCCCACTTTAGCTGGTTCAACAGCCTAGTCAATGAGTTGCCTAATTATTAGTCTTGTTTATTTATTTGTTTACTTTAGATAAATCCCAAGTGAGACAACTTTTGATTTATTTTCAACTGCCCTTGGGTAGATGAAAGAGATCACAAACCAAACTTTAAAAAAAAAAAAACAAAAAAAACCCACTAGTCAGGGTGAGAGCAAGATGAAGAAAAACTTCAAATTCAAGAACTACAATTTTCAAACTGTGCGTTTGGAATTTTAAAAAGTGAAAACAATTAAGAGACTCCATTTCAGTCTCCTATTAATGATTAGGTTGAAAAACAATGAGAAGAAATAGGAAGAAAATCACTGTGAATTCCATTAGGGACAGAGTAGAATGATGTTAAAGTACTCTTTCTGCCTGCCTTCTCTGGTCAGCCAGCCCAAAGAGCTTACCGCCTTTCCAAGGAATCAGCCTGTCACCTCATTTGTTACCTCAGTGTCCTTTTAAATAGCATTCATAACCTTTTAAAAAAGCTTTTATAAACACAACCTTGTATTTGGATCATATGATAAGGAGTCTGCTTTCCCTGAGCCCTTGGAGTCCCCCTTTCATACATTTCTTCAAAATGATTCCTTGCAAAAGGGGAGGCAGGAACATTCTAAAACCTGACAAAAACAGTCAAATAAGGTAAATACTCCCATGCACCGAGCCAACGTGTGCTGCCTCCTACGTATGCATACCTGAGACAAGGGATTTGGGGACGGTAGGGCTGGCATCACCAAACGTGCACATCTCTGCCTGGGACTCAATAAAAAGAAATGACAATCTGAAAAGAATTGTACAGATAAGAGAAATATACAAATACATAGATAAAACCATATACATACACGCACGCTGGTAACATAAACGTTTGCAGATTTCAATATTTGTATGAGTTAGGAAAATGAGAACTCGGTAAAACTTTTTCAGCAGGATGAGTGGATCAAAATACCTACTGTTTTCAGAAATGCCTAGTTAATTGGGTATCTTTTTTTCCCCCCCAAATTGTATATTTTGCAAAGTAATTGCCCTACTTTCCTTTGATAACATTGTTGGTTTATCCAAGTCTAGTTCATTTAAAATCTGCTTGTGGTGGGGGAGTTCGCACCTTGCTTTTCGATTTAATGAGGTTTTACTGAATATTCACACAATTATTAAAATATCTTTGTAGACTTACCCTTAGTGCTCTCATAGCTAAAGTTTCAGCGGCATTTAAATGCTTTTTTGTACAGAAATTTAAAAACCTGGTGAATTGTTCACAATTTCCATGCTGAAAGACAGTCTGTCAAACTGAAATAGCAGCACAATGCAAGCCATTTTGTGACTCAGTTCTTGATTGCAGACAGCTGAGACTCAATAGCTGAAGGGGGAGTTAAGGACACCATCCAGACGTCTGCGATAATTCCTCTTTTTTCCCCCTAAGTTGAATACTGCATCAGTGTGTCTGCCTATTTCTTGTCTCTATAATTAAACAGGACAGCAGCACTGATACACATCTTGATCATAAAAAATTTACCCATTCACTAAAAGACTAATGAACGTACCGGCAGAGTTATCTGGTCTGGAAACTTTGCTTATTATAATTCCTGGGACCCTGGTTCTGACATTTACAAATGACCCACTAAAACTCCTGCCACTGATCACGATAACCTCAAAGTTATCTTGGTGACATGGAGCATTCTCAGCATGAGGGGAGATGCACAGGATAGCAGAACAAATGGAACCCTCTGCATAGCCTGGACTTCTCTGAGAAGCACATCACTTATGAATACACACACACACACATACACACACACAAACATACTCATCCATGTACGCATATGCAATTCCTTGAGATGAATCAAGTAATTGTACTTTAATAGAGATGGCCTATTTCTGCAACAGCAGCCTATGTTTTCTGAAAGATAAATAGCCTAAATGGCAGGGTCTGCAACACAGCTGACTTCATACTGGACTAAGGAATTACAGGATTTTCCTGGATGTTAAAATAATTGAATTTTCACCCAAAAACACACAAGCACCCCAAAATGCGACACATTGCAGGCACTCCAGTTTTGCTCCCAGAGATCACCCCGCACCCTTAAAAATATTCAATCAGTTTTTATTCTGATCAACACTGAGCAACACTGATCCGTGACTGTTAACTCGGGGCATCAAAGCTGGCATTTGATTAGGTCTTTTTACCATTCCAGCCAAGACATTTTTTCTTTGGCCATCTGGTGTTCAATACCCAAGGCAATCTCCTGCTCAGAGGATCTCAATCTAATTTCAAGCCCCTGATTCCCCCTAACACAGATGATAGTTATTTCATGTTATTTTCAAGTTCAACCACAAACAAAAAGTCTGAGACTTCTTTGTGAATCTCCTGGTTCCATCCTGCAGTCTGCCTTCTTCCATTGTGTCCTATGTCCTTGTTTTGCTCCCTAACCCTTCCCAAGCTACCATTCGATACATTAGTAGAATTTGGATCCCCTATCCTCAAGCCAAAACGAATTGCCTAGCTATAGGGCACACAGAAGCGTGTAATCATGGCTTCATATCTGCAGGAGTTGTACTGATGGGTTCATGTGCAAAATCTAGGTACAGAATGATCACTGAATAATTCTAGCTTTGCATGCAATCACCTCATGCCACTTTATCATTTCCCAACTGCTCCAACCCTGCCCAGTTGCAATGTGGAAGATTTTCCATCAACACCATCAGCCTCAGTTAATCTAATACGTGCAAGGAACTAGAAGTCCTTCTGCCATAGTAGAGTCTGAACTTAGTTTAGCACTCCACCAATTTGGAGTATGGAATAGATGAATTTCTAGACCTACTAAGGATTCAGTTAGAATAGAATTTAGGAGGGCCTTGTCCTTCTCCCAATCAGGCATTAAATGAGGGCATCTATTGACCCAGATGGAAATATCCACTGTGAATATCACTTTGTCTTGGAATTCTAACAATGTACCAATATCAAAAACTGATCCCATTGGAAAGGGTAGAACTTCACGTCCACTGACAGGTCAATGTCTCTGATAACAGCACTTCCAGGCCTGACTTTATTATAAACTCGGTTCCTTTACTGATATTCCAGTGCTACTGATGGCCCACGCCACATGGGCCATTCATTCTTCATTCAAGGGTCAGAGATATGGCAATAAACAAAGCAGAACATATCTCTGCTCTTATGGAGTTGCATGCACATGGAGAAGGCAGACATTAAAATTAAAAAATTTAAACAAATAAAATAAATATGTAAGATCTTGTGGTGATGAACATTATGAAGAAATGTAAAATTCAATAAAGAAAGAGAACATGGGCACATTGTTATTTTATTTTTTTGTTAAAGATTGTCCCTGAGCTAACATCTGCTATCAATCTTTTTTTCCCTTCTTCTTCTTCTCCCTAAAGTCCCCTGGTACATAGTTGTATATTCTAGTTGTAGATCCTTCTGGTTGTGCTATGTGGGACGCCATCTCAGCATGGCCTGATGAGTGGTGCTAGGTGCAAACCCAGGATCCGAACCGGTGAAACCCTGGGCCACTGAAGCAGAACACGCAAGCTTAACCACTGGGCCATGGGGCCGGCCCCTGGGCACGCTATTTTAATTATACTTCCTGGGGATATAATCTTTGAGCCCAGGCTTGAACAAAAGGAGGCATGCAAACATCTAGAAAACTGTTCAGGAAAAGATATCTCTAAGAACAAAGGCCTAAACATAGTTGAGCCTCATGAAAGTAGGGCTATCAGAAGTTGTTCTCATTTCTAGGTCATTTAGGAGCATGCGACACTTAAACAGAATCCAAACAATGGGTTTGACAAATATTTCCGAGAAATATTTTACAAAAAATAACTTTTCCCTTCTTTACTTCCGATGCCATGCTCTCAGTTCAGTTCTTCATAATACCTCGCCCAGAATCATTCTAGGGTTCATAGCTGGACTCCAAAACCCCCAGTATCTTTTTAATCCAGTCCATCCACATGCTGCCAAAATTATCTTACAAAAACAAAGATGGTGGCAAGGTGCTCTCCCTCCAGAACACAATGTAACTCCTGAGTTCTAGCTTTGAAGCTCTCCACAGTCTGGCACTGGCCCCTCTTTGCAGGCTAACTTACCAAGGTGTATTTTACTGTGTCAACTTGCCTTAGCTGTGACCGTATTTCCAAGAATCCCCTTCTCTCTGTGCTTCCAAGTTACAATTTGCCACAAGAGAAAAGGTGTGCATGATTTTGAAGGCAGAGTAAAGGTACAGCCATTCCTCCGTAAAGGTCATTGCAGTAGGTTAAGGGAAGAGACAGATAACAAAAGTGCTGGCAGTTTCCAGCATGTCTTTGATCTCCCTGTTCCACATACAGCTCTTCTTCCCAACTGCCAGCTCTGCTGATGGAACCTCATACTCCCCGCCACATGCAGACGTAACAGATGTCAGTTCTCCTCCCTGGTCCCACTCTGTCAACTGGAGGAACCAGCCTTCCTAGATCCCTTTGCAAGTTCTAATTTGTTCACCCATATCAGTGTTTCAGATGTCCTGGGGATTGACTTCTCTCTGATTTTCTACAAAAACCCTTACTTCGCCAGTGTCTCTGAGTGTATGAGGCCTTATTCCCATAACCAATCCCTTATTCTACAAAACTCCTAGTGATTCTGCCTCCTTTATTGAATACAGACTCACTCAATCTCTCTCTCTCTCCCACACACACACACATACTTTCAAAGCACTTTGTATGGACGCTTCTGTTAAAGTATGTATTATTCCACTGTAAGTGAGGAAGGGTTAACTTTATTAACTTTTGACTTCTTTTTTCCTTCTGAAAGTGACTTTGGAAATTGCTAGGCATGAACAGAATGTAATTCTGATACTACTTGCCTAGTGTACAAACACAGTCTGCTCTGTTCCCACAAATATGTTTCTCTCACATCGATCACATTATATGTGATCAGGACTTAGGAAATAATGGAAGTTTACATGTAGGTTTTTCTAGGGAAAGGGAGCCAGAATAGCCAGAGAAGAATTAGAACTTTCATCAGGAAAGGAAAAAGCCCTCAGTTCAGCAACACTGGTAGAAGCCCTTTTAGCTAGAGTTCAAGTGAAGTAAAAGTGAATACCTTCATGCAGGGCTCTTTCCCCAGAGAGGCTCCCTGCCAGCTTCGCACAGCTTTCAGCTCATGGCACGGTACTCTTCCTCCCGTGACCCCTAAATGGCAGTCCCACTGGCTCAAAGCTCAAGTTGGTCTGCATCATCTCAGTGCCCACAAACCAGCATTTCCAATCTATTGTTCTGGTGGTTTAGAAAAATATTATCCCCTAAGGCCAACTTTGAGACACCTTCCTCTGTTGTTTGTATTATATTCCCAGATAACAATTAATATTTTATTTAATGCTCTAGTTAAAAAGTTACTTCAGTATTGAATCTCTGCCCAAGTCTATTTTTTTCAACAAGCCCTGTTATTTTCAGTGTGTGATTCTGCAGAACAAAAATTATCCAAGAACACGTATGTTGTGTATGGCAGAAGTACCCGTATATGATGTCTGAATTGTATATGCAATTATCTCTGTATATGAGTCTGTAACACACACTAGTATTGATATGTGCTAAATTGACTAATGAATGTACATGTGTGTGTATTGTGTGTAGTACGTGTTTCCATGTATATGTGCATCTTGCATATTGATTTCAACTTTCTATCTTTGAGAATGTTTGTTTCAATTTATGGAACCAATATTGAGTTAAATGGACAAAGTTCATGCTTTCTTAGAACTTATAGTTGGTAGGAAAGACAGATAATTAAAAACAAAATAAAATCTTGTTTGTGTGGTCGTAGAGTTCAAGATTTTCTGGGAAGTTACTAATGAGGGGGCCCAACCTGCTCTAATGGTCAGGAAGATTCTCCTGAAGAAAGTGGTGTTTACCATAAGATCTGAAAGGTGGGGAGGTTTACAGAAGAATGGGGTGGTGGCAAATGATAAACAACATGTGTGAAGGTGGCCAGATAAGAGACAATGTGAACAAAAATCAGACAACTAGAAGAAATCAGAATTTGAAGCATGAGGTTGAGGGGGAACACTCCCAGGGATGGGGTGAGAAGATAGAGGCAGGACAACGGTCCTGGACGGTCTGACCAGCCACCACAAGGAGTTGGAACTTTATCGTGGTGGCAATTAGGAATTATGGAGGGGTTTTAAGAATGAGAGTGCCTGAATTGGATTTGTGTTTCATAAAGATCATTCTGGCTTTATAGGAGGTGAATCTCAGATACAAAATACTATAGTATCTGAGACAAGGAAGCTGTTTCAGAAATTAAAAAAAAAAAAAAATGATACCCTGATCAAGGGCAATAGAACTGGGGATAGAAAAAAAAAAGTGGTCTTTTAGATGGTAGAATCAATAAGCCTTTAGATGGTACAATCATTAGGCCTTGGCAATTAATAGACTGTCGTTAGGGAATAGGGAGTTAAGGCCAATGGTGAAATAATCAAGTACCCTTAGGTATTTTTGTCAGAGTAATTGGGAAGATGAAGCAATCTAATGAAATGGGAAATAAGAGAAAAGGAATAAATAAATGCTAAAAAAGGAAAGATGAATTCAAGTCGTAGGTATGCTCCATAAGAAGATCAAAAGGAAATTTGGCCTGCAAGTACATATTTGGGGATCAATAGTATAGTCACAGTATTTGAATCTTGAGAGTGGATGCAGCTGCCCTAAGAGAGAGTATGGAGAGACATTCCAATATTTAGGATGGACCTAACCATTTGCCTCATCTTCATCACTTGGTGTCTAGTCCCAACCCTTCCTCCCATAATGTCTGGTGGGCCTGGTGGTACCTGTGCACCCAAGGGAGGCATGGAAATCAGGTATCATTATTCCTGACCAACCACCACACATTCAAGCCCTCGCAGATGGAAGACCACTTGCTGATATCTTGCCTCAAGTTTAACTACCCCTACAATGAACCTTGAAATCCGTTTTAAAGAAAACCAACAGTAAACATCACTTGAAAAAGAGCAGCAGAAAATGCGTACTGTATTTCTAAACATCTTATCATAGCAAAAAATAATCATCCAAGGGAAACCAGTCAAGGTTAAAAGAAGCACTGAACAGTGATTCATTTGGTAAACAAGAGTAGGTGTAATTATCATGAAAGCAAACTTTGCTAAGGGGATAACTGTCAGAGCTCTTGCAGTAAAAGGTCTCTTTACCATTTTAATCCAACAGGCTGGAAGTTCCCTAGTGGAAACAATTCTCAATAAAATCACAAATGTAACTACAGTATTCTTTTAAACTTTCATTTCAGCCATAGCTACCAAAACAAGCTTAGTATTTACAATGCAAATGACACCGGTAGATTGGCTGATAATGTGGATTATGAAAAATCTTTTAGTCCTCTATTTTTGTGTATTGGACAGTACTCTCTATCAGCTGTGACACTTTGAAGAGTTTTGTTTATTTGCTTATTAGAAGCCAAATGGGCCTGACCTCTGAAAGAAACCAAAGTCAAATTTCAGTTTGGGAGGCAATGATGCATTCAGAAACTTTTAAAAGAAGAGTACACTCTCAGGAGACTCCCGATTACTTGTGGCTCTATTCTGCAACAGAATCTTATAGCATTTGTGCATCCCTGCTGATCAGACCCGGTGGGTTTTCACACAATGCCCTCATTTGAAAAAGAAGGAAGTTGAATTCAAGAAAGAGGAAGTAACATGTTCCAGGTCACACAAAATACTAGTAAGCCTGACTCAAACTGTGGTCTCCTAACACTCAGGTACCACCTTTTTCATTATTATTATTTTAGGATATCTTGCAATGCTGCCCAATAGAACTTTCTGTGATAACAGTAGTATTCTGTCTTTGCAGTATCCTGTGCAATATCCACAGGCCACATGTGGATACTGAGCACTTGAAATTTGGTTAGTGTGACTGAATTAAAAAGTGAATCATTAGTGGTATTTAATCTTAATTTAATCTTAAGTAGCCATATGGGCTAGAGGCTGCCATAAGAGCATGCAGTAATCAGCTCACTAGGCATGGGCCCGGGTACTCTCTGTCTCCACCAGCAGCTAGTTAAACTGACACAGGAGTGGGGGGGATACGAGATTTGACTATTTGCCTCTTTGAAATAGGGGCAACGACCTGTGTTTCCTTTCATTTCCCAGATTCCAACATCTGGCTCTTAACAGGATGAGAACAAAACTAAAATCTGTTGGTGCTATAGAATTGTATTCGCTTTGACAAATGCTGGGGGCAGAGAAGAACACAGCTTAGAAACACGTTCACAAAAACTACTCAGTTTGCGCCTTCCTGCAGTGAGAGAAACCCCTTCCTTCCCTAAGGTTGACTAGACTTTCTTCCAGGAGAGGCCCCTACGCACACACAGTTGGCTAGTCCTAGCCCAACTGATGTGTGATCCAACTGGAGTTGTGCCCAGTCCAGAGAGCAGGACCACATAATGCAATTGCCACTAAGCAGTCCACCACCTCCAGTGTCCTCATAATGAAAAGCATGTCTCCTCTTTACAATAAGCTATCTACCTACCCCTGCCTAGAGAGGAGAATTGATAAGGTCAATTCACTTTTTGAAATGGAAAAAATAATTGAAAATAGTATTGATTTTACTTTTCAGATATCCATTTAAAAGGTAAATGCAAGCTTTCCTTGATGAACAACAGGAAGAAAATTGGTAGGGATGCTAGAAACGGAATGTAACTAGTAACTATAGGGTAACTTTCAATTATCACTTCGTATTATAAACACTTCTCTCCCCTCAAACTCTTATATTGTTGTCCCTTGAAGATCCCTGAAACGCAAATAAAATTAGCTGTTGCTGCAACATAACAGTGTTCTCCAGCTTGTTTTATTTATTTGTTTGTTCATTGGACTTGTTTCTAGAAAAACAGAGCCATTGATAACAACTTATCAAATAAGTACCCTTTTCCCAGGGCATGTCTTTCTTTTTCTTTCTTTTTTTTAAATAAATAATAGCTTTCTTAAAGATTTAAGGAAATGGTTGGCTTAGAGCAACCACCATCAGTCAGAAACTCTTGTTGAATGTATCTCAAGGGAGCTACTTTACAAATCCTGCAATGCATGTCAAATTCCATCGACTTCTTAAAAAGCCAAAAGGTCTTCTGACAGGGTCTCAGAATTGTTTCATCTCCTTAAGCTGTCCTCTTTGAAGCAAACAGTTTTGATGCTCTGAAAACCAGCATTTATTTCTATTGCTCCCAGTCTCTGAGGATCATAATTTCTTTGAAATGAAGAATCAATGATGTTACCTAGGTGGTTTATTTAAAGCCAATTTTGTTGTTTCTATGTAATCTTAGTGCTGTGTCAGGAATTCTTCCTTTAATACAAATGAGCATTTTACTTTATGTATTTAGTTTTTACTAATCCTATTCTTCTAAATTAATGGAAAGTAGTTCATTGTTAACTAGAATTTGTCCTTAACAAATGAACCTTATGCTATACGCAATCAGTAACAGGCTTTGAATAACTTCATTATCACCAAGGAGACATATCCCCATATTCCTAGAATGAGAGAATTGCATGGCCATTGTAAATATTTCTAATAGGCATAATCTGGGGTTTCTGAGCAATGATTCAATTAATAAATCATGAAAGGAAAAATGTGGGTGTGTAAATGTTGTCTTCTGTGTTTATAGGCTGCACTCTTGCTGGTCGCAAGAGCGATGAGCTTCACAATGTTGCATTAGGAGATGATCCTAAACCACTGTGGCAATTACTGAGATTTTTTAGAGTCTGTAGTCAGCAGTACCATAATTTTCACTTAATAGGCTTAAGAATTGGCCTGTCATCCATCCTTCAGAACTTTCAACTGAATGATATAAGCCCAAGATACCATCCTTTAGATGTCGCAGACAGTCACGAAGAGAATATATATACACCAAGATTTAGGGGATTCTAAGCTTATGCTTAGCACAGCTTCTAAAAAGGACTAACCCTACTGAGCTTTCCAAATCCCCAAGGCCCAATTATATTTCTTTGCTTCAGCATCACTTTTCAGATGTTTTCACAACTGCTGGTGAACACAGATAACATTGGGGTCAGTGAGGAGGGAATTCTTGAAAAGCGGGTCCTTAAGTATTAAGTTAATTGTAATTTATTAGTGATCACAATCATTATTTCCTGAAGAGGTTACTACTGTTCACAAAATCATATAATCTCAGAATTCAAAGCTTCTCAGATGTAACATAGTCTGAATCGTTTACTGTAGTTTAATCTTCCTCCCATATTGAAGTTGACTTCAACTCTTTTAAGGCAGCTATTACGCCTGCCCCTAGAGCTTTCTCTCGTCCAAGCTAAATAGCCTTAGTTTCTTTCTACTGTTCTTAATATATGGTTCCCACCCCCCAACCTCCATCCAACTTCAGTCGCATCTCAAAGCTAATAGAGCCTTCAAAGGCATTAGCTCTTAAAGGTAGACACGTCACACTTGATTCATACTGAGTTTACAGTCAAATGGAAAGTCCTGAGTCATTTCTGCATGTGCTTCAGCTATAGCTTCTCCTATCTTATTTCATTCAGTTAGACTTTTGACCTAAGAGCAGTTTTCACAGTTATCATTGTGACATACACGTAGTCTGTTCTTTGACCTTATTTTCTCATTGCTTAATTTGAACAACCTCAGAAAAATATTTAAAGTATATGTATCAAAAAAGTAACAACAAGTGCAAAGAGTGAGATGAAGTTGTGGGAGAAAAGGGAAAAAAAGCCAAATACTTTCACTTGCTCTTCTTTTCTCTATGAGCTAATAGAGATTTATGGATCACAATAAAAAAAATTATGTGGTCAGAAGCTCTATATGTAAAGATATATATGACCTAAGGCCTCTACTGACTGTAAAAAAAGTCAAAAAATGACATTATTTGATAAATTTAAACTCTTTCTTAGCAGAACTAAAGTTTTATTTTTAGGAAAACATAAAACCAATTATTTTTAATCAAAGAGTATTTGGCCAGAGGAACCCGGAAACTTTTAGTTCAGTTTATAATGTCAGACAGGTAGTTTTGAGACCTATGATTTTCATATCTGTTAGGAATCACTGATAACCTCCATTGTAATTGTTCCAAGAGAATTTTTCACAAGCTATCAAATTTTTAAAAAGCTTTTGAGTATACATTATTTTTAATACATATATTCCCCAAAGATCGGGTCTAATCAAAATGATTACATATTTAAAGTCATTAATATATCCATTAAAATAATCCATATCTTAAGAAATCTAAGCACATAAAACATTATTTGCCAGTTTAATGTTATGAAAAGCATATAACTATTTTAATCAGTGCATACTTTTAGTAAAAATGTAGCAAATGCTCTAATGAAAAAGAAAGCATTAAAATAATGCATATAGTTAAATTCATTTTGTAAAATCAGAATTTTATATGTAATTTTATTAAATACTAGTTTATCTGTCAGTGTCTGAGGATATCTTTTAAGCTTGAAACCCAAGGTTAGTTCATTCTCTGAATGTATGTTTCACTATTAGTTGTTAGAAGCTTCAATCATCATTGGTTGACTGACTTATCCACTAACTCAGATTTGTGCTAGATCCTGATATGTCACTAAAATTTCAGTGGATAAATGTGCATTCCCCTATGGAAATGTGATCCATGAGGAATAGATCCAAATTTTGCAAATTAACATATGGTTTTGGGGAGTGTATGGTGTTTTGTCAAACAACAGCACTTCCTTTGAAAAGTCAGTGATAGCTGCTCGTCCTACTCATTTCAAATCTGCTCTATTCAAGTTTATATAATTTATGCAATGCTATTTGCAATATCCAGCTGCCTTGTAGCTCCATATATTTAAGCAATATAAGGAAATTTTCAGCAACATTTTCACTTTTAGAAGTGCTACATTGCACATAAAGATCTTATTTCTCAAAGTATTATAAATCGCTAAACAGTCCTCCTATTTGGGTTGCATGTAGAGGCAAGTAATATTCTTAATGCAGAAACTATTTTCAGATACAATCTTTTGTAATGTTCACATTTGAAAATAAGAAGGCTTAAGCAAAACAAGTCCTTCTAATCATTTTAAGCGTTGTGATAAAGCGTTTCATATGAGCTTACAGTTCATTTGAAAGTGAAAGAAAGGTTGGCAAATCATGTAGTCAAGCTTAGGTACAGACAGTGCAAAAAAAATTGTCATACATAACCATGGAGGTAGGTACAAAACTAATCTGTCCTCTCTCTTGAAGGGCTAACGAGCTTCCACTATATTGCTAGCAAATTCCGTGAAATTAACTATATTGTATGTTTTTCAAACTATTTTCTATCTATAGGGCCATAATAATTGTTGCAAATTTTAAGCCTAAAATTGCCAAAACCAAACACTTCTGAGAATCCTAGAATTGTTTAGCATCAATCAATAATTTGCAGGTATGTACGTGAAGTATTTTTAAATCAAGATTAATTAGAAATCTATGACGTATACATCTGTCTTAGCTTGGACTGGGTCTCTTATAAACACAGAAATTCATTTCTCACAGTTTTGAAGCCTGCACATCCTAGATCAGGGTGCCAGCATGGTCGGCCTCTGTTGAGAGCCCTCTTGCGAGCTGCAGGTTGATAGTTTTGTGTTGTATCTTCTTGAAGAAAAGCAGCATGCGCTAGCTCTCTGGGGTCTCTTTTATAAGAGCACTCATCCCATTCGTGAGGGTTCCATCCTCATAACCTAATTACCTTCCAAAGGCCCCACCTCCTGCTACCCTCACATTGGGGGTTAAAAATTTAACATGAGTTTTGGAGGGACACAAACATTCAGTTCCTAGCAATGCATAATCCTAAAGGACAATGTTATGCAAACTACAGAGTTTTAAATAAAAACATTGTAGCAACTCTACCCATGTAGAATTTTCCAAGGATTGACCGGATCTCTAAATATGGTCAATGTATCACATTGAGACCTAAACTGAGCTCCTTTAAAAGTTAAAACTACATGACACAGTCATCTGAAATTTAGCATCTAGCACCCAATGTCACAATACCATATACCCAGCTCGTATTATGAATACTTACAGTTCTTCTCATTTGATTCTCTGGAAAAAAATAAGTATATCCTCAATTAAGTAATGAACTCAATTAGAACATTCTTAGTTCAGGTTAGAAAACAGCATATTATTATATTTTCAAAAATATGTATGTGTGTGTATAATTATAGCAGCAATTATTTTTGATTCTTGAAACTCCTAATAATTTCATTTTCTGTATTTTCTATATTCTTTACACTAGCCATGCATTATAAAAAATAAATGAATAAGTAAAAGTTATTACCAAACCCAGTAATATAACAATAATAACCCTACAATGTATCAGCAGTGAAGGCACTAAATCTAAATAACAAAGTTTTGTCTTTCCCCTGCCTACATTCCCATAGTAGCTGATAAATTTTTGTAAAATGTTAAATTGCATCATAAAAGATTTCCCTTCTATGTGTTCAAATGGATAGAAATGCAGAGAAGAAGAGAAAGCTCATGTGGTATGTTATGAAAAATAAAACAATTTTTGACTACAGAAGAAGTACCTGTCATGCAATACAGCACTCAGGTTGCACAGCAACAGTAAAACTGTCTTTCAATAAACTATCCAGGTAACATCATTGATTCTTCAGGTCCTTAGAGACCAAGAGCAGTAGATATAAGTATTGGCATTCCAAGCTTCAAAAGTATTTGCTTCAGAAATGACAGCTTCTACAGATGAAACAGTTCTGAGTCCCTGTCTAAGGACCCTTGGCCTCTTAGCAAGTCAGAGGATATTTGACATGCATGGCAGGGTTTTTTGTAAAGTGGTTCTCTCAAGTGATCTATAAATGAACCCTTTGCTAGATGTCTCGTGAGAGGGGGTAGATTTGGCAGCTGGGATCCAAGATCAGAGCCCTGTATTAAAAAGACGGCTCAGTGCTAGAGTATTAGACACAGTGAAATCAGGCCCTTCCAGCAGGATCCAGAGCTGGGACTCAGAAACATTAGCATCAGTAATAATTGCCAAGGGACAAGGTACTGAGAGGGTCATCCAAAAGACAGGACATCAAAAAGATACTATTTCCTAAAAGTTACACAAACCTTAGGCTTAAGAAACCTTTCTCATTTCAAATTGAATTCTTTGTCGTTCAGAGTGGTTGGCTAGTTGTTATTGTATTCAGTTTATTAGGTCATAATTTTATCTTATTTAAGTGGCATTTGTTGTTTGTGAGATATAATTTCTTAGAGCGTGAAGTCCCCTTTATATAAGTTATAGTCACAGCATAAACGGAACAGCAGTGTGCTAGAGTGATGTCAGTGTTTCTAATATGGATGGAGTCTTCCCTGAGGTCGTCTTCAGAGGGTCTTGATCTACCAATTTTAGGTCAAGATCTGAGTACAGACTAGAACCAGAACATCATGACATGTATACAGATAACATGGTCCAACGTCCAGAGTAGATACAGGACACTGATATGGACTGAATGCTTGTATCCCTTCAAAATTCGTATGTTGAAATCTTCATCCCCAATGTGAGGGTAGTAGGAGGTAGGGCCTTTGGGGTGAGGAGAGAGCCATTGTGAATGGGATTAGAGCCTTTATAAGAAGAGACCAGAGAGCTAGCTTACTCTTTTCCCATTTTGTGAGGATACAACGAGAAGTCTGCAGTCCAGAAGAGGGTCCTCACCATAACACGACCATTCTGGCAACTGACCTCAGACTTCCGGCCTCCGGAAGTGTAAGAAATAAATGTCTGTTGTGTAGAAGTTACTCAGTCTATGGTTACAGCCCCCAAACTAAGACAGACACCTTGTCTACTCTTTCTGCTGGGAGAGGTACTCAGAGCAAACTGGATGCCTCAGCCATCTTTGACTCTTCACTATTCCTCAATCCAGTATATTAAGTGAGATTACGTTTCATTTCTATTTTCAAAATGCTGCTCAAATCCATCTTACCTTTATTTTAAAACCTAACTATGAATCTCAAAAATTGTCACTAAATTTTACTAAACTACATTCAGTCTCTCCCACCCTTAATCCATCCTACATAATTTTAACATATAGTTTTCTTTCCAAAATGCAAACTGACTTATTCTTTCACCTACATTATTCTCCAGCTCTTACAGGATAAAGTCTAAACTATCAGTGGACATTCTGATTTTATCTCCTGTTCTCACCCACTGAAAACCCTGAGCAGGGGTGTTCCTATCATATTTTGTTAATAGCAAGGAGGCCACAAGCTGAGTGAATGAAGAAAAATGACACAGGAAATGACGTCAGAGAAGTGAAAGAGGAGTATGTGTGTGGCCTTGAAGGCCATGGGAGGGGATGACTTCAGTCGGAGTGTGATGAGAAGCCACTGGGGACATTTGACTGAGGAGTGACTTGGCCTGGCAAGATTACTCTAGCTGCTGTGTGGCAAATAGAAGGGGAGGGGATGCTGAGTGACAAGGAGTAGAAAAGATAGACCAATTAGGAAATTATTGCAAATTTAGAAAAGAGGTGGTGGTAGATGGGCCAGTGCAGTAATAAACGAGGTAATTAGAAATGGTCATATTTTGGACATATTTTTGGGGTAGAGGTGCAGGATTTGCTAATGGATTAGATATGGTATTTGGAAGAGAAAGAAGAAATAAAGATGACTGTAAGTGGTTTGGCCTGAATAACTGGAAGCATTTGGTTGCCATTTAGTGATTAATATAGGGTAGAGAGCATGAGGAGCAAGTTTGGAAGATCAGATATTGGACATGCTATATCTGAGATGCCTATTAGACATTATGCCTATTAGACATTTAATGAAAATATTGATAAGCTGTTGTATATATGATTCTGAATTTCAAAGGGGAAATATGAACTAGAGATATAAATATGACACTATATTTAATGCCATGAAATTGAACAGTATCACCAGAGAGTGAATATAATTACAGAAAAGAAGTCCAAAGTCTGAGCTCTTGGGCAATCCAATGTTTAGAGATCAGAATGATAAGAAAAGATGGGGGCTGGCCCCGTGGCCGAGTGGTTAAGTTGGCGCGCTCCGCTGCAGGCGGCCCAGTGTTTCATTGGTTCGAATCCTGGGCGCGGACATGGCACTGCTCATCAGACCACGCTGAGGCAGCGTCCCACATGCCACAGCTAGAAGAACCCACAACGAAGAATACACAACTATGTACCGGGGGGCTTTGGGGAGAAAAAGGAAAAAATAAAATCTTTAAAAAAAAAAAAAAGAAAAGATGGGCAAATGAGACTAAGAAGGGGCAACATGAAAGGCGGAAAGAAGGGAATTTAAGGATGTTTCAAGGAAGAGGGATTGATCAACTGTAGTTAATGTAAGATGAAAAACGGACATGCATTTAGACGTTGAAGCCATTGGCAATCTCGACACAGATGCTTCTGTGAAAGAGTAGGGACAAAAAATGGATTACAATGGGTTCAAGAGAACACGGGAGGAGAGGATCTATAGAAAGACCCTATAGAAAACCCATGAATGAGTTTTGCTGCAAACACAACAGAAAAATAAAGCAATAAATGAAGGAAAATGTAGCATTAAGAGAGTTTTTTAAGATAGTAGAAATTATATACTATAATTTAAGTAGAAATTATAATACGTCTGTATGCTAGTGGAAAAAAAAATCTAGTAAAGAGTAGAAAAATAATAACATAGGAGGATTTCTGGAGTTAGATAAATGAGAGGACATAAAATCTAGTGCTCAGATAGAGGGATTGGACTTAAAAGCATAAACACTCCATCTATCACAACAGTCTGAAAGCAGAATATATATGTATAAATGCAGATTTAATAGGTAGATGGGATGGAAAAAGTTTGTAGCAACTCTTCCAATTGTTTCTATCTTACCAGTGAAGTAGGAAGCAAGGTATTAGGTTTAAAAGAGAGGAAACGGTATAAAATAGTTGTGTGGGAGAGTAAATGATTTCTAAACAGTGATAGGGACAAGGTCAGTTTTGTGGTCATGGGTCTCAAATGAGGCCAGGTTGACAGTTGACGGTTCCCATCAAGATCTGTTCAGCTTCAAGCATACAGAAATGGAGGAGGTAGACAATTACATTTAAACAGAGATGCGGTTTTGATGAATAAGACAAAGTGAGAGAGGGGCAAGGAGGTGGAGTGATTATGACAAGAGATAATGACATTTAAATTGGTAAGGAAGGCTGAAGACATGAGGGGCTTAAAGAAAACATGAACAAGTAATGAGATCAGTACATGGGGTGAAAGACTTTTGAAGTTGGGTACGAGACAGAAGAATAAGAGGTGGTAGACCCCTTGAAAGCTGAAATTATGGAGGGGTTGGAAGTTTTGCAATAACAGGTTCTAGCATGAGGCCATGATAATGAGTACTTGAGGGGGAAATAAAAGCACTGGAAAAAAGGAAGTCAAGGAAGTGAGAGGCCACATTTATTGAAACATTATCTAGGTGGGTATTGAAATAAAAAATTTATGATATGATATTGGAAACAATGACAATGAGCCAAAAGAGAGAGAAAGTGCTTTAGGGATTAGAAGTTTACTGCAGATCGGGGAAAGGAGGTATCAGGTGTTGGATGATATGAGATAAAATGCTGGAGATTTTGTGAAAAGAAGAGTGAGAGAAAATGGTCCAACAGAAATGTAATGTGAGACATTCCTAATTTTAAATTTTGCAGAAAATTTCAAAAGGAAATGACAAACAAGTAAAATTCAGTTTAATACCATTTTATTTAACTCAATATATCCAAACTAGCATTACTTCAGAATGCAATCAACATGGAAACTTATATTGGTGCAGCTAGTATGGAAAACAATGTGGAGGTTCCTCAAAAAATTAAAAATAGAACTACCACATGATCCAGCAATTCCACTTCTATATTTATTTGAATAAAATATAAAGATGCTAATTTGAAAAGATATATGCACCTTCATGTTCATTATAGTATTATTTACAATAGTCAAGATATGGAAGCAACCTAAGTGCCTATCAGTGGATGAATGAATAAACAAGGTGTGGTATATATATATATATATATATATATACACAATGGAATGCTATTCAGCCATAAAAAATAATGAAGTCTTGCCACTTGTGACGACGTTGATGGAACTTGAGGGCATTATGCTAAGTGAAATAAGTCAGAGAAAGACAAATACCATATGATCTCACTTATATGTGGAATTGTAAAACAACAACAAAAAAAACAACTTCACAAAAACAGAGAACAGATCCGGTGTTGCCAAAGGAGGGGGATAGGAGGTGGGTGAAATGGGTGAAAGGGGTCGAAACAAACGTCTAGCTGTAAAGTAAATAAGTCCTGGGGATGTAATGTACAGCATGGGGACTATAGTTAATAATACAGTATTGCATATTTGAAAGTTGCTAAGAGAGGGAATCGTAAAAGTCTTCATCACAAGAAAAAAAACTTTTTGTAACTATGTTTGACAGATGTTACCTAGAATTATTGAGGTTAACATTTGCAATATTTACAAATATCAAATCATTGTGTTGTACACCTGAAACTAAAATAATGTTATATGTCAACTATACCTCAATAAAAAATGCACAAAAATATGAAAACATTAAAATACATTATATTCTCCCTTTTTTCATACTGTCTTCACAATCCAGTGTGTATTTTTCACGTACAGCACATCTCAATTTAGATTAGACACATTTCAAGTGCTTGAGAGGCACCTATGGCTAAAGGCTACCATATTGCCCAGTGAAGAGCTAGAGATATCAATTATATAAGGGTTGTGGTAGAGAATTCAAATAGTTTCCAGAGCCACCAATTCAGAGAGTTTCTGGAGAAACAATGTATTCAGGGAGAAAACCAGATTTCATTAGATCGAGAAGGTGAAGGAAACATTCAGAAAAGTGAAGGAGGAGAATATAGTGGATTTTGCTGATGACTGTCTGTGAGTGCCAGAGGACATGGTGGAGAATTTTCAGGTCTTAGGGAAGGTGGTAGATGTGTAAGAAAATAGGATGGGCAGAGCTACATGAAGATGTGGGTCTGCAGGACAAGAATGACCTCACAGTCTTGGGTTTGCAGCGGCAGTTGACAGGACCAAGAGTAAAGTGACATTTTGTCTTGGTGGTTCCAATGCAGAGCACGGGGGTAAAGCTGAGACTCTTGGGGCTAGGGATAGAGGAAGAAAAGGGAGTGTTGTCAGTAAAGTTGAGAATTCCAGGGTCCCTCTTCGCTTGAGCTGGTCAACATTGAAGACGAAGCTGAACAAGAAACACACTCATCCAGACTTACCTGGGATTCCAGCTAACTCTCAAAGCAGAGGCCATCCTGAGCTTTCTGCTGATGCTTAAAGGTAGCTGGGGGAGGAAGGTAGGATTTTGCTTGTTTTACTAGTTTCCAACAGTATATTACTCGCAATTTTTCTAAAGAACATGACCCAAGGTAGGACTATAGAAATGTTTGATTGACATGCTCCCAAGTTTTCTGCTAATGCTGTTTATACAGACATTATATTTTATTTCAAGCTCACCGAATTTGCTGAAGACAAAAAACATAATAAGAGATACTCACAATGACAGGATTGTTAACGCCAAGGAGAAGCGCTAAATCACTATAACTGAAGGAATATAACTATAACACCTTACCTTTGTATAGATACAGGAATATATATAAATAGGCTAAACCCTGAGCTTGCTAAGGGGATGATATTTCTGGGAAATTGACTCTAAGAATATAGTTTCACTGAAAAATGAACACACTAAGGTTGTCACCAGTTGCTCTCACCTGTTGAGCAAGTAGGAACATAGCCAGAGCTGTGAGAAAAAAGGAGTCCAAGGAGTATTAGAAAAATCTAAGGGTTTTGAAAGCTAATGGAACTTCTCAAAAGACCTTCTAGAATCCTCACCTCAATCAGGTGATTTCCCTGGTAGCAAGATACAGTCACAGGAAGAAGCCCAGGAAGCTCCAGAGGGAGGTGCCGCTGTAGGTTCTGCTTTGTGTGACTGTGTCTGCAGTGAACTATGGCATTTACTTGCTATGGGCTGAATTGTGTCCTTCCCAAATTCATCCGTTGAAGCCCTAACCCCACAATGTGGCTGTATCTGGATAGAAGGCCTTCAGGGAGGTGATTAAGGTTAAATGAGGTCATAAGTGTAGGGTCCTAGTCCAAAAGGACTGCTGTTCTTATAAGAAGAGGGAGAGATACCGGAGATCTCTCTCCTTCTACACACAGGCACGTAAAAAGGCCACGTGATAACGAAGAGAGATGAGCCTCAACAAGCCAGGAAGAGAGGTCTCCCTTAACTCTTGTATTAATCGGGGCTTCTCACACAGAAAATCAAACTATGTAACTGAAGCTAGTGTTGGCAGGGAAGAATTCTTTTTCTATACAGAAGGCTGACATGAAATCCAAAGACAGAAACGGGGTGAAGCATCAGGGAGGCCTGGAAAGCTGTCTGAACTCTCAATCATGCCTCATCTCTCTAGATCTGACTCCTTTTTCTTTTCTCTCCTAAATCTTTTCCTCTTCTTCTCTGGTCCACGTGGTAGGTTTTAAGATTGTGTCTGGAGTTGCATATTATACGTCCAGGCACAAGCATTTGAAAACAGTAAAACAATCAATCACTGTCTCTTCCACATTTCCCAATATCCAATCACAGAAGTCTCCTTGGCTTAACTTGGACCACATGTTCACCCCAGTCCAGTCAGTTATGGCTGGATGACGGGGAATTAGGAGGGGGACAAGTATACAAAATGGCTTGGGTCCTACCATGGTGGATAGACCAAGTAAAGTCTCTACCACAATCTCAGAACAAACCAGAGAGGTTGACCTTCTCGTCCCCATCTTGCATTTCAGGGAATTAAAAGTCTGATTTGCCCAAGGGCACACAGCTTTTAAATGGAATCAAAACACTTGCCTCTGATTCCACATTCCAAGTCTGTCAACCTCACCACGTGACTAAAGTGATATATTACCTCACCTTCAAATATTTCAAAACGAACTGAGGAATTAGCCCTCAAAATTCAAGTACAGATGAAACTGATGATTTTAGAAAGATATATTTTATTCATTGAAGTCATGAAGCTGAATTCTTTCAGCAAGTTGTGTGAAAATGTAGATTTCTCCTTAAGTTTGATATTGTGTTGTCAATATAGGTGAGGATAGCTCATTTTTAAAACGTAACAATATTCTACCTTTGGGGTGGTGTGAAGATAAGAACATTTCATAAAAATATGAGTGATGAACCAAATATTCTTTCTTCTTCATTCCTAGGACACACTAGCAAAGAAAAACAGCAGGGAGCCCCCATTACTGTCTCCTTTCTATTTATTACTGGAAGTCAGATTGCTTTCATTTAATTTATGTTCAGATCTATGGGGAAAGGTCGTCATTAGTTACTGGAGACAAAAATAACAGTAATAGTGGAAGTCACCTTGATAATTCCACTTAAACTCATTTACTTTCAAAACGATTGTGATTTTGTAAAATCCCATGAGATGTTATTTTGTCAGGATTGTGATATTTTCCAGTAGAATTTTTATAGGAATACTATGACTTAAAAATATGTACAAAAAATTTTCCTTTCATTTTGTTTTACAATATGTCAGATGGACAATAACAGAAAATTTTTAATATGCTAGTTATAATACTGTCGTTGCCATCTGTACAAATTTTCTGTTTTTAAAGATTTCTAAAATATAATTTTGCCTGCATAGTTTTTATACTATATCCTCGGTTAGGGAATGGAGACACTGTATAGTCTATTACAAAACAAAGGATCTCTTGGTGAGTTTGTCATACACTACACAAAAGTATGCATTAACCAGTCCTTTACCTAGAATAAGTCAATATTTTATCCAATAGAGAAGTGAAGGTAAGGACATAGTGCAGAAGTCCCTCTGTTCTTACTCACTTTTCTTAAAAATCATGGGAAAGTCGTTCTAGATTCTGGAGGCGCCCCACGTGGCCACCCATCCCATGGTCAGTGAAACAAACATTCTTGTGTCACCTCTCTTTCTCGTCTTTGCTCCCTCCTCAAGTACTCTGTTGTAATCAGCCTCTGGTATGTTATACCTTCCTGTCATTCATAATCACCTTTCCCTCCTGTCTCTGTAAACCCAGAGTGAGATGGAGACCGAGAAGAACACTGTGGAATAAGAGCAAGAAGAGAATAAGGATTTCAAAACCTATGGGGTGTGTTAATACATGACAATGGCATATCTACTAGTCATTTCACACAATTACAACACTTCTTAGACTTTCTCTTTGTTCTACTTACGCTCTGATCTTGTTCTCAAAACATTTCTCTTTCTCTTCCTCATGTATGAAATCAGATGAGAGGTTGATAGCATCTCAAATGAGGCATTCGGCTAAATGAAACGCCTGCTCTCTAGAGTTAAAAAAAAAAGAGAGATCGACAGTTTTTGAGTGGAAATCCACACCCCTGATTCCCCTCACTCTCTTTTCCACTGATGTTTTCTGTCTGGATCTTATTTTCTTCCTCCTGGACCATTACTATCCAGCATAGTCAACTAACTATATATAGACACACACACACACACACACACCCAGCCACAGACATCTGTGAATATTAGCTTTGTACAGCTGAGAAAAATTATCTATACAGTTTATGTTGTTTAATCAACTTACTGTGTCCAGGAAAATTTATATTCCCATATTGCTGCGGGTGAGAGATTCTATGTAAAAGTACAAAGTGAACTCTCCCAGGAACTCAAAGAAGTTAGAACTGGAAGAAATTTAGAAGTCTTCTGGTTCAAGCTCCTCATCTTGCACGTGAGAAATGAGGCCATGAGAGACGAACTGATTTGGCCCACATCTCATAGCTCTCTAGTGAGTGTTGAGGGGCGGTGGGGGTAGAAGGCTTCACTGCGAGCTCAAATGAGTCAACAGGTGATATGTTTACTTCAAAAACTGATTTAAAAAATAGGCTGCATGGAGTAACAAAGGCTCCCTTGTTCTATCTTTGGTAGGTATTTATGAGGCCCAGGAAGCATAGCAGCAGAGACGTGGTGGGGATGAGGGGTGGGAATGGGTTGGGATCTTTTCTCTCAGTTGGCAGGGAAGGAGTTGAGTGTAAAACCATTCCATTGTTCCAAGTCAAAGTTGTCTACCAAGGGCCTCTCCCTGGCAGTGGTGAGGTTCTTCAAAGTAGTGGGTTGTCAGCAGCCTCTGCATAAGAGTAATGCCTCTTGGGGGAAGCGAGCCATGAGGGGTCAGGGTGGATTAAGAGTGTGGGTGACGCTCTGGATGTTAAGATGCTTGGTATGGTCACTGGCATTTGATTTATTATCATGCTCCATAATTTTCATATGTATTACATATATGTTTTATATTTATCAAATATTAAAAATGAAGCCAACTTTTAAAGTATGACCCAAGATTTTTATGCACACTGAGGTTATTTATCTATGAAGACAACAGACAGATATTTTCAGACATATAAGAATTCAGGGCATGTAATCTACAAATCCTTCTTGAAAAACTACCTTGAGAATGAAACCCAGCCAATTAAATCATGAATAGAGATACCTTCATTAAAAAAAATTGATGGTGAGTATTAAAACCACTAACACATAAAACTGTGGCTGAATAATTACAGAAATGACGTTGAAAGAATATAAAGGTTATAAACAAAGAAAATATAGAAATGATGACAAAGCCAGAGGTGGGAGGAAGATAGGTTGAAGAGATCGTAAAAATTGGACAAATCTTAAAGTTGATAAATCAATTACTGGAGCTACCCATTTCTTATTTTAAAAGGTATAAAGATCCATTAGGAGAACCTAGAAATACATAAAACATGCACCCAGAAGCTGGAGCAGGTAGGGGGAAGGTAGGTTGAAGTAAGGTTAAGTGTGTATCTCTTCATCTTTATAGCGATTGTGTGTCTTCTAAGTACTTGAATAGAACATCCCCTGACATATATTCCTAAGTGACAAGAGTAAGATTTTAAAAAGAAATAAATATATATGTAGGTACTTGAAATTATAAAGAAAACTGTCAAAAAAAAAAGGATTCCTCTAGAGAAAAGATTGGGTAGACAGCCTGAGAGGGATACTTACTTTTATATTGTGCTTTCTGAATTTTTACCATATGCAGTGAATTATTTTGAATTAAGAAATAAATGGTAAATTAAAACTTTCTAGTTTGGATAGCAGTGAAGATAAAGGGGAATTGCACCAGATGTTTTAGACTCCACCAATTGATATGATTCACAAGCAGTCAATTCTCAATCTTCATCTTTTAGTTAAAGCAGATCTTAAAAAAAAAAAAGAAAGAATTCCTTCCAATCCAAAACGCAAATCATTTCCTGAGAGACTGTAACCACTGGGCACTATCAGCTATGACAGGCAAAAAGGTCCTTCCCTTCATGTATACTGCCACCATTCGGATTCCGGGGTCTAGGTCAAGCAATGGGATTCTGCGCAAGTGTTCGTTTGGGTGTGAGTCACCTTCACGTAGTATCCTGTGTGGGGAACATTTTCAATTGAATATGGCTTTGTGTCTGAATCCCCTCCACAACATTGGGTCAGAAGAACTATCTACTCTAATACTCTAAGACCTATATTCCCTGCTTATCCATATTTATTTCCGGAGGTATCACGCATCACTTTCAACACAATGGGCCATTCTTTCTGTGGTCCTACCAACAGTTACTGCAGACGTCTGTCTGTGCTCGCTCACTCTTCCCTCTCTCTGTCCTTCTCTCTATATGTATCTCTATCTATGTAGATATGCACACACACACTTCACTTCAATACTTAGTGATAGTTTACCACTCTTCTTCCAAGAACAGATCTCTTCTTCTTTAGCGAAGCCTTTAATCAACCCCTTGGGAAGGACTCACTTCTCAACACTGTGGTTTACAGTTCTGAAATTTCCCACCACAGATCATCTTCTTCCATCTGATGGTAGGGATGGTTTTAGGGTTAAATAATTCACAGTTTCCCACACAGCCCACCCAGGAACCCAGCCCTTTTTCCTCTCCTAAATCGCCTGCACAAACTTGCCAGAGATGCTATGAGAGACCTAAAATTAACACCAAAGCAACACAGCTTGGTACATTTGTGCTAAGCCAAGACTGATAAATGCTGTAATTAGAGACTACGAGAGCTCCTTCACAGCACAGCCTCACAGAACCCAATTTAACACTGTAAGGACACTAATGAACAGTTGTCTCACTCTACACCTAAAAATGTCTTTTCTCTCCATGCTTTTTGCTCTTATTTGGCATTGCTGGTGTTAGAACTAAAATGTCTTCTTTAAGTGTGTTGCATCTTACCCGGTCAATGGATAGGCTCATACCAGTGAAGAGCACAAAATGAATTTCTTAAAATCTGCCTTGTGTGTTACTCACCCTCTCCCCCACACACATATGCACGTGTATGTATGCACACACACACTATTACTAGCTAGCATCAGTGCATAATATAAAATCTCCTTGGAGTCAGGAAAAGCCAATACAGTGAGTCCCCTTGGTTTTAGGATATAGAAGCATGAGTTTTCTCCACCTCTCTCTAGATGGTTCTAAGGAACAGCAGCTCTGCCTTTCTTTAGCACTGTCAGGATAACTCTCCAGAAATATTTTGAAGCCTCAGGCTTCCCTTAATCACACGGCCTTTGCCGTTCCTGATATTTCTAATAAAAGAGAAATCTTAACAAGAATATTTCTGTGCTGATTCCCAAAGAAAGTAACTAAACTGTACTTCATCTATAGGTCAAATCCTATTATGTCAGAAACTATTTCAATCAAATTTTTCGTATAACAAAAATACTCAACTGATTACCTTTTGTTTCAGAAAAAAATTTCATTAAAATTATAGTATGAGGACCACAAGCAGACTCCTGTAGAAGTCACTGTAATAGGATCTGATTTATTCTAAGTCTGTAAATACCTCATTCACATAAGCTATTCATAAGCAATCCTCTGTTTTCTGTATTGATGTTTTCTCTATCAAGGAAAGATGACATCAAAATTATTATTCTCTTTGTGCAGTTCCCAAACACATAAAATTCATTGTTTTTAATCAAGCCATTTCACTTTCCAATTCACAGACTCTTATTTGCTATGAGTCCTGTTAGTCATTAGTATAAATTAGGATGGTCCACAATTGTAATGATCCATGTCTTATTAACCTCCTTTCTTTATCAGCCACTGTGATTCAAGAGAGATCAGTTCAGCCCACACAGTCTGCAAAATTAACATCAGTCACTCTGGAAATAATCGTGAAAGAAAGCATTGTAACAATTTGGAAAGAAATCCTCAGTCATATAAGAACATTATCAATTCATAAACTTGAAACCTAAGGAAAGATAAAGGAGTAGAGATCCCTCTGCAAAGATTGCGTGCGTCCATCCAGCCATACGCTACTTCAGTTGTGTCGGATTTAGTTACTCCAAACCCTGAATTCTAAGCATGTAAAAGATCTGGTAATCGGTGTGAAACGGAAGTAGCATGGCTTACTGGACTAAGCTCTAGGACTTAATGGAATAATGAGTCAGTTTTAGAACCTGGTCTACCACTAAAATGTTGCATAAACTTTAGCAGTCACTTAAAATTTCAGTAGTTTCAGGCTCATGACTTCCAGCAAGTAATGTGTGAAATATTGTCTGCCAAAATCCACCCAGTTATTAGTTAAAAATGTACTAGGAGATATTTCCATCTCTATATGTATCCATATACTTATATTTTCATATTGATATTTTCTGTTTACCTACATGCCTAATTTAAAGGACATAATCATTAAATGAGATTTTACTTTTTATTTCTATTGCCTTTCCCACAGTATCTTTGTAAACCTGTGGTTGCTAATGAGGGGTAACAATTCTCTTTTTTTGCCTAGACAATGGTAAACATTGAATCACTTAGGTATTTATCCTAGAAATTGTACAGAAAGGTGGATGTGGTTCGCCTCTTCAAGAAAATTCTAATTTGACATTCTACTAGTCACCTTTCCTGGTGTATTAATGAGTAGAATAGAAAAATCACTAAGAGCTGAACATAATCATTAGGCAAGTTCTAATCATCCTGTTCCTGAATAGTCACTTTTTAATTACAGTTGATCCCTCACATTCTCTGCCCCTTGGGTTTATGCTAACATAAGTCATTTGAACCCTTGCCCCATCAGTGCATCTCCTAGACCAAACTAATAAAAGATGGGAATTGTAGAAAGTGAATGTAGACATCATGAATAGAACTCCTTCTTTATTTATTTATAATTAATTTTCCAAAATATCCATCCAGTACAGTTCTAGCATCCCCTCTCGTATCGTGGTTTGTCTCCTGCTGTATGAAATCTCGATCGGGCAGTTATGCACTGGTCTAAACAATCTCTCTGCTATTCATTCCATCATTCATTTAGCAAGACTAGTGACACAGAGATGACTAGAACAGAAGGAAATTCGCATCTACTGGGAAAATAGACATACGACCAAATAGGTATTTCCATAACACAAAACACCACAAGTCACCGGTTTTTTTTTTTACTTTCAGAGATCCAGGCACATTGTTGAGTGCCTCACATGGATGATCTCTGCGTATCCTCATAATAACCCTATTGAGAAAGTGACTGTAATTATCTGACATTATGCAGATAAGGAAACTGAGGGAAAGGATAAATTACTTGCCTAAAATCATATGCTAGAAAGTGGTTGAACATGGATTTAAAACCCTTGCAATCCAGGCAAAAGTATGATATGGGAACCCAAAAGGAAGCCTGCTGGTTGGAGCAATGCTGCTGTAACTATAATAAGCCACATTCATTCTCAGAGAATAAAGTCTTTGCATTCCAAATGTCTCATTAGTTCTGATGTGGGTCTAAATCAATCTCCTACAAAACCTACCTTGTCTAGGCAGCATTATCCTGCAGATTCATTCTTAAGTAATGCAAACAAATTCGCATCCCATGTAAAGGAAGAAGATTTGAGGAAAAGGAAGGAGAAGGCAGCTAGCTCATGCTGAGTACTTACCCTCTGAAGGCACTAAGCAACATATGTTAGTAAATAGTTAGAACAACTCTCATATATAGGGACTGCCAAGTCATTTTACCGATGAAGAATTTAAAGTTCCAAGAGGTCAATCAACTCCCAAAGGTTATCCTGGTTGGAATTGAATTCTAAATTTAAAAATATTCATGCTCTTGCTCTTTTCACCACATAAATAAAAACCTAGGCACAACACCACTGCCCCTCCCCACCTTGGCATTAGAGTTAAGGCTATTTGTTCATTTCAAACTCAAGTTTTGTTTCATTTTATAGGTTCAATAGAATTATTCTGAAGGCATAATTTCACTGCTTAAGATGTAGTGTCTCAAATCTCTAGTTATAAAACAGGCCAAGATGAGGGTTGGGGATCAAAAGGAGCTCATTTGACCATATAATCCCTGTTATCTATTAAAACAGATTACATAAATTGCATTCAATAAGACAAAACCTTACATTATTTGATTTGCAACAACAACACACGTTCACCCTTCAAAACATGAAAAGATGGCATGGGCTTTGACAGAATTAGGTGCAGAAACCATAGCTAATCCTTTGAAAGAAATCTAAACCGATCACAAAGCCTTTCAGAAGGGCCATAATGAAAAAAAAGAAGAGCAAAAGAAACCAGTAATGTTAAGAGAGATGAAACATACACATATTGATCAAATTAGTCTTGGAATACAGTATTTAGTTGATAAAATAGCTTGTATTCTATAAACTCTCAGGAAATGAATGGGTCACAACAGTTAATGCAAATGCGACTCCTATTAATAGAGAAGAATGGCACCAGCCCTCAGGACAGTCACTCTTTCAACTGTGTTTAGTAAGGTGGCCCCTCTCAGCCCATGCCCTTAATAATACTATATGATTTTCCTCTGTGCTACCAGTGCTTAGTGGAAGTAAACTGAGTGGAAAGATCTGCCAACTCCTGAATGTGCAGAGTAACATCAACCTTAATCCAGACAACTGGAAATGCAAACTTACCTGAAATTTTGCACTGGTGACCATGAATCAGAAACACTGTCTTTGGTAGAGTGACAAGAAAAGCATGACCCTGAGTATCCTAGATGGGAAGATCCTAAGAATAGGAGAACTCCGTTGCTTTGGTAAAATCTGGCTAATCAAAAGGTTGGTCAAAACCTCATTTTTGTCCATAAGCAGAAATTCATCAAATCCCAAACAGTCTTCATTTAAAGTTGGGGAAACCAGTAAGGCCCCGAGAAAGCGTGTCAAGCCAGAAGCTGAGTATGGAGTCAAAAGTGGCAAGATAAACCCAACTTGAGATTCACAATTCGAAATTAGAAATTATAAAGCCTGCAGCCTGTGGGCCTAAGGCACCCTCATGCAGTCCAGAGTAAGACAGGGATGTCAGTAGAGCAGGTATGTCAACCCAGAGTTGATGTATGTGCCAAAAGTTTTTGGATAACAATATGGGACAATGATCTTGGAACACATTGTGGCAATTTGGATTACAGCAATTGGTGAGTTAACACATCCTTGCCTTTTTGTTCTTCATAAAGCTTCTTTTCAGTAAACATAATTCAACATATTGTCAAGGGAAAGGCACCAGGCTGACCAATACAGAGGAACTCCCAGGATAATTGTAATATCACAAAAATATAAGTTGCACCTTCTTGCTAAGGATAATTCTATAACACGTGTGGCTGAAAACACACTGGGCTAGGATAGCAGACCGAGATCTGTGCTCCAGTCTGCCACAAATTGGCTTACTTCTTCATCACTAAAATGAGCCACAGCAGTGGTGTTAAATGATTGTATTCACGTAAACTTTCTAGAAACAAAAGCTGACGTAATACAGATAGATATGCTCACACGTGCAAACACACACACAAATGTATGGAAATCACTGCTTCAAGGGAAGCAAAAATGAAGGGCCCATCATCCACACAATTCTCTACACTGGCTCTAAGACAGCGCCTATAGAGATTCTGAGGTAGCTCAAAGCTGGTTGAGGTTGCTAAGGTTATTTTCAAATGTGTTCATAAGACAGTGGTGTTTCTTTTTAACAATAAGAAACTATCTCTTTAAAATTGACTTCTGATACCCCAACTACATCGTGTATGTATTCAATAGTATTTTCTGGAAAAAAGTGTGGGGAAATCTCTGGACTCAGGACATTTTAATCTAATTCTATTGAGTTCATGTTCATTAAAGGGTTCACAAAATTTCACTGACTTATAAGGCAAAAATGAGTAGAAACACATACCAATTGAGACATAATTCTGAGGATGAGAGAATTTAATGCAGGATTCAATCTTTATGAAAAGAAAAAGAATTAAGAATAACTAGCAAAATAAGCTTAAAAAGAAAAGAATAAAATCACCTGTAGATCATGTCAACTTTTCCATCCAAGAGAAACTATGTCAGATCTACCCCTCCCTGGTGGAAAGCTGCCTCAGGTGGGCAACATTATTCTATCTCCTGAGGGAGTCAACGAGTTTCCGGCCTGGGGAAATCCCTTCACCTGAAATTGGAGCCCTGTGTTGCACCTGTGCAAGAAGACGGCCTCAGACATTGTGGTTAAAGGCTATATAAGCAAGGAGAATGCCTATAAGGTTCACTATTCTCAAATAAGTAGGGAAAAGTCAAGAAATCACAACACAGTTCTTTTCAGAAAAACAAAACTTTCCCTTAGCATTATTGGGTACCCCAAAATGAATCGTCATGAATGATCCATTGTTTGTTATATATGAAGAGCAGAAATTACGTGAGTGTGAGACCCGGGAAATGTGATGTACAAAGTAGCAGAGTAGTAAACATGATAACAGGGTGAACCCTGATCATCCTAGAAAACTAAGTAATTACATTGTGATGGGAGATTTATGAAATTAGAAAGGGAAGGGAAAGATGCAAATTTAGAATAATTTCATTAGGCAAAGGTAACTCATCCCCGAAGAAACACATCAATTATGTCCTTGGTTCTGGAGTAAATAGTATGATATGCTAAAAGTGATTTGAGCTAACTCTCAACCTTTGCCTACACGTTCATCTTCTCATTAAACAATAAAGTTTTTTTTAATTGAATGCCCAGAGGACGTTTATTACTATTTTCAGCATGTGAAAATCTGATTAAAAATAAGTATAGTTCCCTACTCAAGGCACATGGCTTATAACTACAAATTTACTGATTAATCCTCATTGCTGTCATTCCCACTTTACGTGTGACAAAACTGAGACAAAGTTTTCGATTCACTCATTTAGTACGGCATACAGCATATGTGATGTCAAAAGAAAGGCACCTCAGAGATAATAAAACCAAATTCAACACTGGAAAACACGGACAAGGTGGCCTAGCCTGGGGCACAGGCCGTGAGGAAGGCTTTTCGAGCAGATGGAGCTGCTTCAGGCTTTTGCACAGAGAGAGAGAGAATGATACATTTCAGGGACTGAGTGTTGTTGGAGCACAAATATTAAGGCATAGCCAGAGAAAAGGTTTGGAGAGTTAGGCTGGTCTGTGTCATGAAGTATACCAAAGGCCATGCCTGGAAGTATATACTTTTCCCTATAGGCCCCTGAGGAAACAATACAGGATTTTAAGCAAGGAAGGATATTTGCTTTTCCAAAATAATCTTTCTGGATAAAATATTGAAAATGGTTTAGAAGGCAACAATTCTGAAATTAGGGAATTCCATTATAAGATTTTTTTCTTTCCTTTTTTTTCCCCCAGCTTCATTGAGATATATTTAACACAAAACATGGTGCAAGTTTAAGGTGTGCCACATGATGATTTGATACATGTGTTTATTGTGGAATGATTACCATGAAAAGATTAATTAATATCTCCATCGCCTCCCTTGATTATCTTTGTATGTCTGTGTGTCTGGTGAGACCATTTAAGGTTTATGCTCTCAGCAACTTTCAAGTATGTAATATACAGTATTGTTAACTACAGTGACCATGCTGTTCAGTAGACCCCTAGAACTCATTTCTCTTGTAATTGCAAGTTTGTACCCAATGACTGATGTCTCTCCATTTCCCCCAGCTCCCGGTAACAACCATTCAATTCTCTGTTTCTATGAGTTCAGCTATTTTATATTCCACGTATAAGTGAGATCATACAGTATTTGTCTTTCTCTCTCTGATTCACTTCACTTAATACTCTCAACATTCATCAGTGTTCTTGCAAATGGCAGGATTTATTTATTTTATGGCAGAATAATATTCTATTGTTTACATATATATATGTATATATTTATATATGCCACATTTTATTTATACATTCATTCATCAATGGACACTTAGGTTCTTTACATGTCTTGGCTGTTTCAAATGATGCTGGTTCACAGCTGGAGGGGTTAGCCACAAACACACACACAGCAATGGGGTTCAGCTGTGGGGATCTAGGCTGGCCTGGCATCTTGCACTCGCATTGCTGGCTACTCCCACTGAGGCGCTGATACTGGTAACCGCTGCCATTCTTCCTTGTTCCAACCTATCTTTATATGTCTCAGCTCTGCTGCTGGTCTCTGGGTGGAGTGAGACTGAAGTGGGTCCTTCATGAAGTGCCCTGAAACGCTGGAAAGGCTCGTCACTCACCCCACTCTCCTTTCCCAGTGAGGGGGACCCTTTCAAACAAGGGAGATTCTTTTCAGTACTGAGAAGTACCACCCTGGGGGATGGGACAATACAGGCAAAATAAAGCTATTCTTCCTTTCCTTTTTGCACAGTTATTCTCAGGGGTTTGTGGGGGGGGGGGGGGGTGCTTTTTGCTGTTATTTTGCTGAGGAAGATTCACCCTGAGCTAACATCTGTCACCAATCCTCCTCTATTTTGTGTGTGGGTCACTGCCACACATGGCCACTGATGAGTGGTGTAGGTCCCTTCCCAGGAACCGAACCCAGGCCGCCAAAGCAAAGTATGCCAAACTTAACGACTAGGCCACTGGGGCAGCCCCAGTCTCAGGTTTTGTTCCACTATTTTGCTGAAGTTTCGTATGTGGACTTCTGAGCTGTCCTACAGCTATTTTTGCTTGTAGACAGTTGCCTAATTGTTGTTCTTTGATGGGAGATGGACTCTGCAGTCTCCTACTCCTTCATTTTGGTGACATCACTCCATATCACATTGACGGATTTCCTTATGCTGAACAATCCTTGCATCCCAGGGACAAATCCCACTTGACTGCGGGGTATGATCCTTTTAATGTGCTGTTAATTCGGTTTGCTAGTATTTCATTGAGAATTTTTGCACCTATATTCATCAGGGATATCGGCCTGTAGTTTTATTTTCTTATAGTGTCCTTATCTGGCTTTAGTACCAGGGTAATGCTGGCCTCATAACATGAGTTTGGGAGTGTTTCCTCCTCTTCAGTTTTTAGGAAGAGTTTGAGAAGGACTGTTGTTAATTCTTCTTAAAATATTTGGTAGAATTTACCATGAAACCATCTGGTCCTGGGCTTTTCTTTGTTGGGATGTTTTTGATTAGCGATTCAATCTTTTTACTCATTATTTGCCTGTTCATGTTTTATACTTCTTCATGATTCAGTCTTGGTAGATTGTATGTTTCTGGGAATTTACTAGGTCATACAATTGGTTGGCATATAATTAATTGCTCACAGTAGTTTCACGATCATTTGTTTCTGTGGTAACAGTTTTAATGTCTCCTCTTTTATTTCTGACTTCATTTATTTCAGTCTTCTCTTCTTTTCCTTAGTTAGTCTAGCTAACCATTTGCCAATTGTGTTTATCTTTTTAAAAAAAACAGCTCTTGCTTTCATTTATCTTTTTTATTTTTTTTCTGGTCTCTATTTCATTTATTTCTGATCTAATCTTTGTTATTTCTTTCTGTCTGCTATCTATGGTCTTAATTGGGTCTTCTTTTTATAGTTCCTTGAGGTGTAAAGTTAGGTTTTTTATTTGAGATTTTTCTCTTTTTCTTAATATAGGCATTAATTGCTATAACCGTCCCTCTTAGGACTGCTTTTGCTGAATTCCATAAGTTTTGGTATATATCATTTCCATTTTCATTTGTTTGAAGACTTTTTCTATTTCTTTTCTGATGTCTTCTTTGTCTTTTGTTGTTCAGCAGTATAAGGCTCTTTCCATAATCCAGGTAATAATGAATCTTGATTCAGGGCAGATGCAAACAAAAGTAATAGAATGAAATATGTAGAGGAAATGAAATTAATAGTATTTAGTAATCACTTGACATGGGCAGAGGGAGAAGTCAAATACAGTTATCAAGAATCTTATTTCTGTCACTAACCAGAAGAGCAAACTGGATAGCAAGAGACCACAGAAGAAGGTATAGATTTAGTGTAGAAAAAAATGGTGCATTCAGATTTTAGGCACGTGAGTTTGATAAGACCTCATTGGTGTGGCAGGTGGCTTGCTGTCATTTTTTCAGCCTTTATAATCGATGTGGGCATTCAGAGCATGGAGGTGGTTGAACATCCTTACTAAATATTTCTCTCGTGACCCCAGCTGGGGGATTTAAAATGGTCACCCCAAAGTGGGACCAACAACTACCCCAAAGTGGACTCTCAACCAAATGGCTGGTGTGTTCATCAGGGTGCCTCCACTCTGAATCTTCAGAACTCTAGTCTCTCCCATCCCATTCAACGAACAGAATCTTTGTTCAGCTTCCAGCTCCCAGTAGCTGTTCTCTTCCAAGCCTCTCAGAATCTTGAAATGTGCCTGACAGTTTAGAGTTTATTCAAAGACTAGAGGTGTCCCTAGACTAGTTTCTGGACTATTCTCTATGATAACTTGCCCTGAAAATTATAGCTGCCTCAGCAGCCCAAGCTGGTCTGTTTTCCTCCAGCCAGTGAGACTGCTGACCTCTGCTTGGGCTCCACTTCCTGGACCAAAGTTTGAACAGTGCCTTGAGGCAGAAAGCAGAGTGAATGTGGGGCTTACTTTCTGAGTTTCCTTTCTCTTAAGGATTACAGTCCTATGCAAAATTTTGCCCAATGTCTAAAACAGTTGCTTTATATATTTTGTCTGGTTTCATAGTTCTTTATGGCAGAGGGTTATTTGATCATTTTAAGAATCCCACATTATAAACATTTTAACAGAAGCTACCCAATTACCCTGCCCAAAAGCTCAATAGATATTTGAATAATCCAAAGGTATAGAGCTTTTAAAATACAACAAGAACATAGAAAGGGTTTTTACATCAAGAAAAGTATGACTCAACGATTATTTTATTTTAATATTTATTGTTATTATTTTAAAATGTGAATATTTAATGCTACTAGGTTTTTAACTTTAACATTTACTTTGCACATAGGAAATGCTGCGGGATGGAAATGTAGAGAAGGAGATGTATTGCAGGGACTTCTCAAAGATACATATGGTCTATTTGGAAAGGGCATGTCCACACAAGCAACATAAGGAAGTGATTAAAGCGGATAGGATGTGGAGTAACGTGTGGTGGCTGATGAAGGAATACATGAGGTTAAGCTCAAAAATAGAATGTAGTGTTTATATGTAATGGGATTACTTTTCCATCTTGTCTCATTGCCAGAACCTCCTCTTCAATCTAGGGAGAGAAGAACAGGCTGGATAAGACAGGCTATATTTAAGCCCCTTCTGTGTCACTCCTGGGAGTAGAGAGCAGGTGAAAAACTACACAAGCATTCCTCAAATCTGTTTCACAAAATGCATGATGCTCTTCATGGAAAAGTTTCTAGATATTTACAAAGGACTTAAGAATATTGAGGACAATAAGAAATTTTATAATAAAAAGGGCCTAATTAAGTTGATTTAATGTAACATTTCACAAAATTGTTTAACCATAGAAAAAATTACCCAATAACATGTATTGATATGCTCTATACCATTAAGTGATTATTATGGTATTAATACAATATGAGTAATCTTTGGAACACACTTTGAAAAATCCTGAGTTATACTATGTAGAAGTGCTTTAAAAGACTTTTAGAGAGAAAAGGAAATCCTGTGGACAACAGGATGCAGCTTTTTCCTGAGTCAAACTGATTAGTGGGGCTAGTGAAAGATCCTGCAGAAAATGGTCTTCGAAACTAGAAAAATAATAAAGCCCTTGTCCCTGTAACCATATATCTCAAGAGGAGACACCTGAGATCGAGGTTTAGGCAGACGGGAACACGGGGCATAGAGTAACTTAGAAGTCAGTGTATAACAGAGAACCTGAAGTCAGGACGTATTATTCCAGTGTTCAAAATACAAAGGTCAACAGACAAAAAGACAAATTGCAGTACTGGGGTGAGACAGCAGCGTGCCTCTTACTCAGCAACGTTACAGAAGGTGTATCTGTGCTAATGGAAAAGTCAGAAACAGGATGGTGAAAAGAGCAATGTAGTGGCAACATCAGCAGCCCAGTTAGGCCTTTTTTATTAAGAAAAAAATAGAATAGAGACTTAAGGGAATACAGAAAGATTGTGATGGAATCCAACATTGTGCTCAGAAAAGGCTTCAGAGCACACATTATAACCATCAGACACATTTCTACCAGCAGAAGGGGATGGCCAGCCTGAAGAATACTAAGAGAATGACAACAGAAAAAAGGTTTTCCCTCTTAAGGACCTGTAACTCACAGAGTTTATCTATTAATCACAAAACAACTAGTGATTAAATGAGTCAAACCAGTATTGATTTCTTACAGATGTAAATTATTTGCAAACTTGTTTAACGAATTAATTCATAGATTTCTTTCTTATGCATTCATAATTTCTTATTATTTATTGATCAGTAATATGTAATTCTGATGTAATTCACATTCAGGCCGATATTAAAATGTAAATGTTTGACTTGGGTGAAGCCAAGTCATGATCTTGGTGCCTGGGTAAGAACTAACCTTGACTGTGTCTGAGTGATGTTAGTTAACCAGGTAACCAACCTCTACGTATTTTCCTACCTGCTAGACATTTGTGTTTCCTACTTTACCATCAAACAGATAATATTGATCCATCTTCAGTGAAGGATGGATTTAAAGGCATTTGCAAGGTGCTTTCCTTGTGCTGAGTTTTGGTTTTATAGGTGCACAATATGATAGACATAATTTAGCTATACCATTAAAAAACCAGACTTATTCCCTAACTATTAGTACAAGGTTCTAAAACAACCATGGACCAACATGAGAGTTGTCTTTGCATAAGGAAAAACTACACTTTCTAGGAAACATTTGTTCATCTTTTGTTTTTCTTCGACTTTTTTTTCAGTTACACCTGTTATGATATAGAGCAGGAAATATGCTTGCATTTTCTAAAATTGCAATCTGCCTAAATGTATTTCAAATATTCATAAAATTAAGCTTTTTCAGGATAGAAAAATAGTCTCCTAAATTGTTTATAAGAGTGACTTTAAGCCGATGAAGATATTTTGAGCACAAGGTGCAGTAGAATTTTAAATAACTTCCTCTCGCTGCTCATCAGTGTCTATATGATTTCTAATCATTCCTCTACACATCAGCTGTGATGAGAATGAACCCAGGTGTGATGAACACGATGTTCTTGTTATTCTGAAGGACGTTTATTTTTATTTATGCCATTGTGTTTAGGCTTTTCAAGCAATATTTAGAACAGAGAAGCATACAAAACTTCTAAGTTAAACCTTCTGCTAGCTCCATTTCTGGAGTGGAGGCAGGATCTCTTCCCGTTTGGATAAAGGTTTCTAATTGGAATAGAATGAGTGAGGCCAGAATACTAATTTTCAAATTTCCTTTACTCTGCTGTGGAGTAAGGGAGGATTTTCTAAGTAGTAATTCCATTTGAAGTTCTAAAACTCTCCAAAAAAATTGGATAGAAGAAAATACACATTTCCCAATGTCAACTTCTGTTAAAAGAAAAACTTTTCAAGCACAGATGTCTATCCATAGATAGAGTTGTTATGGCAAGAGGAACTTTCCATAATTATAGGTAATCATGCAAACCCCCTTGGAACACAGATTCCATTTCATCTTTTGTTCCTGAGATTATAAAGACTTGGGAAAAGGGGTATTTTCACTTATCAAGCTAACAACAAATATTCTGAAAAGCTTAGCATAATATGTTTTTTATTAAGCACATATTTGCTGACTAAATAAGTGATTCCCATTTATTTCCACAAGATAATAATTTTGAAGCTCAATCCATCCACAGTCTAATGCTTCACATTTGCTGCTGTGCAAATAGGAGAAATAAACAAGAGCTAATTAAAGAAACAAAGCTTAGTGTTAGAAGCCCCCTTGATCACACCCAGGAAGTGGCTAGATTTGGTTGATACTCATTAAAGCTGCATATTTAAGTCTATTAAGATGCATTTCATTACCTCTGCCAAATGCAAATAGACTCTCAACCTTTTCAGAGCAGCAAGATTTATTGTACAGTTCAAAGAATGATTGGATCTGCCTTCTGGGCTTGGTGTAGTCTAATTTCATAATATACACACAAACAAGATTTGTTCTCAGAGTAACATTAGGACAATTTCAGACCTGTAAGTCAGGTGCTTGATGAGCTCCCGAAAATATTTGTTTAGTATTCTGAATAATACATAGAATTTACAGTGTTATCCTGAGATAACAAGGAAATGTTATTTCAAATAGCAACTCACTTAGTGAACATGGATTCCAGTGAAGATGCTGCTCAGCTATCCCGAGACACCATACATTCATTCTAGGTAAACCCATGTCTATATCTCACGTCCCAAGAAAATTATGAATATTGTTGTGAATTGGCTGACATTCTGCTCAAATAAGATTTCTCTAGCAGCTTCAAAAATGCAAATGGATTAATGCAAATTAATTGCTTTGAAAATGCTTTATTGGGTTGATAAAAATTACATTTTATTTGAAGTGAAGCCAGGGAAAAAAATAATTCCTAAAGGCCACCAGCAAAGTGTAACCAAATTCACTTGAAATAATTATAACGTAAATCATTAAAACTATATCCACATTCATCAAATGTTATGTCACAAAAGATATCACTATATAGCATATATATCAACATTCTCTGGAATTTTTAAAACTTTATCTTTTCAAAATTTAATTTATACTCTCCCACAAAAGATGAGGTACACCAAAATGTCCTGTTACACTTTATTTCAACACTCAAATTTGAAATTTATGTAGATTATTCGGGCTTCTATTATTTAAAAAAATACATTAATTGTCCAATCTGTATTTGCTGTTTTTTCTGCTCATCCAAGTTTTTTATGAAATTATAAGTTTTCAAAATATAATTCCAATAGTTGTTTATTTATTTGCATCTGAGTTACCTGTTACCAAATGATTAACATGCAAACATATTATTTCACACACAAAATACATATATATATGTGTAGATGTATGTGATATATATAAAAATTCTAAAATAAAGATATACTATATATAGTAGTTATAATAATCTCAATAAATACAGATATACATTTACCTACATATCTACCTTAGAGCAATGTGTGGTGGAGTCTTGTGGAAATGAGAAATAACTCCTCACATTATTAGGTTTATATTTCCTCATCAGTTTTTTAACAAATCATTTTTTTGACCAGTACCATAATATGAGAATATGAATATAATAAAATTAATCTACATAACCGAGGGGAACAAAAAAGTTGAAAAATTTCAGAAAACATACTCTGTTAATTAAGATGCACATCTAAGTCAATGTTTCTGGTTATAATTCATTGCTTATAGTATTAAATATATTAAAAATATATAACCACTTTAAATTATCCCAAATATTAAAGATTTATCTCTCTATTTTAAGCTTTGGGCCTACATCAGTTTTATTTATTTTACACGAACTTCAAAATTTATTCCAAGTTTTGTTTTTTATTTACCCTTTAGATACGTGTTGTCATTAAATAAATAAATTTCAAAGAAATACAGGAAATGAGGGCGTTGAATTATAATGAATAAGGTATATAAAAAATACAAAACATCAATAAGAGGCATTTGCACAGTGCTAAAGTTTTCTTAAAAATATACACACTACCAAATGGCACCAAAGTCCTTCTTTCTCTGACCTCTAGGTAAACACCTCATTCACTTCAAGGAAGAAAGTCAAGTCCGTTTCATAGTGCTTCTGGCAAGAGCTGAGAAGTGAATGAGGTAACCTACCTTTGCCTCCTAGTGGCAACTCTCATATCCGTAGACAGGTCCCTTCTCTCCATTCCTGTCATTGATCCCATCAGCTTGCCTATTCTCCTATCTGCCGCCACATGCACGCATCTCTCATCATCACCATCCATGGTATTCAGTGTAAAGATTGAAAGGTATTTTCCATAAGAGAACAGCCGTTGGATATTGATATCTGTCTGCTCTGCATGTTTCTCTTCTTTATAGAATGATAGGCAGGCGCTATTGAGGAAGGTTCGAGTCTTTTTGTTCCCATTCTTGCCTCAGGCTTTCAACATTCGGAAGCAACAGTATAGAATGGCTGAATCACTCCTCCAACACACTCCAGTCTCCAACTGGATCACAGGCAAATAAATGTTTTATCTTATTTGACACTAGTTACGTGAAAATTATTTCATAGATTTGAAAATGGTTGTGCAATTTTTGAGTCTCGTCACTGACAAAGTGAAATATGTCATTCATTCAGCTCGTATGATCCCAGGGGTTCTCTACATCCCGGGTTTGTAGCAGAGAACATACAAGAAGAATCCTGCTCCTACCCAGCTCAATCCTCGTGGGGGTGAGGACAGACAATTTATAAGAAAACAAATAAACAAGGTCATTTTAGCCTCTCTAGTCTCAGTTTACCCACTGCAAAATTACTCATCCATTCTCCCAGTCATCAAAATTTTATTAAGAGTCTGTGCTGTGCTGATCACTACTCTATTAGTTGTGAGTAAACACAAAAATCCCAGTCCTCATTTGCTGACATTTTAATCAGATAGATAAGAAGCTAAATGAGCAGACAAAACATATAGGATGTTAGATGCTAACACGTACCACAGAGAAAATAACCAAGGAGAGAAGTGCATTAAAAAAATGGCAGAACAATGGATGTGTGAGTGTCAAGTTTCAATTCGAATTTGGGTAGTCAAGGAATTACTCTCTGTGAATGTGTTAGGTGAGCAAAGTTCTGAAAGAGGTGAGGAGCAAGGCCTGGGAATCACCTAGGGGCAAAGCATTACTGATACCCGGTTTGTTCCAAGAACATTAAGAAAGCCAGCTTGGCTAGACTGAGCAATCAAGGAGAATCATAGTAGGGGAAGAGGTGAGAGAGATAAGGCCATGGGTTGGAGGGAGTAACTGATGGTTTACAACTTTGTAGACATTCTAAGGACTTTGACTGTTAATCTGAGTGAAGTGGGAAACCCATTGGAACATTCTGAGCAGATAGGTTTCACATGATCTGAAATGTTTTAACAAGGGAGAGGCAAGAAGAACAATTAGGATACTATTGCAATTAGCTGGATGGGAGATGAGCAAGAGACATTGCTGTTATTCCACCAACACTGTAGCAGTGGAGGCGGTGAAGAGTTGTTGGATTTTGAAAGTAATCTGTAGGATTCACCGGTGGTTGGATTTGGGGTGTAAGAGAAAGAGAAGATTCAAAGATAACCCCAAGATGATTGGCCTGAGTGCCGCACCCCCACACACCCCAAAGGGAGTTACTATTAACTACGATGGAGAATCAGGGGAAAAACTGGTTTTGGAGGAAAGGTAAGAGATCTGTTAATGGATATGCAGTTTTAAGATGCTTACTAAACATCTAGGGCATCTAAGTTTGGAGATGAATATAGAAATCAGAGCTCAGGGGAACGCTCCAGGTTGGAGATACACATCTAGAAATCATGATATTTAAAACTATGAGATGGATGAGAAAACTATGATAGCCACATTTAACAATATCTTAGGGTATTGCTAAAAAGAATATTCTCAGACATTTACACTGGACCTAATACAAAGTTAAGCCTTTAATAATTGTTAGCTATTATTATTATTTAGGATTCTGCTTTATGTGTAACTACTTTTTATTCATAACTACCATAACAGTTAGGAACTCCCAGAAACCAGTGTCAGGTGTAACTAAAATGTGCTACTACTCTTGGAATTGAGGTCCTACATCACAGATTATACAAGGTTCAGAAACAAGCAGAAATAAAAAACAACATTCCTAGGAGAGTATGAGGGTGAAACGCTGTACATGCACAGTGCTTTCATGGACATTTAACCCTGAAGCATTTCCTTCCGATAAGAAAGAAGTAAATATGTACATCAGATTGATCACCTCCCCTCCCGCAAAAAATAGGTTTATATTGCTGTTACGTACTAATTCAGACTCAAAGTCAGAAATAATTTAATTGGCACGTGAAAGTCATGAAAAACTAAACTCAGCCATATTGTAAAAGGGAGTTGAATAATAAAGACTATCGGGAAATCTGGAAAGTGTGTTGGAGGTGTGCCCTATTGACTTTTCTCTGCTGATGTTTCTCACTTGTGGACTTCTTCTATTTAATTAGCAGGGAGAAGACAGACAACCATTTTCCACTTATTTCAAAACATGACTTTTTTGAGATTGCTTTGAATCATAAACTTATTGAGCTATAATAAAATAAGAGAGGGTAATAAAGAGTAACAAGTGTTCCCGCAACCACATTGTGTGGATCTTAGAGAATGCACTTTATGGGTGACCAGAGATGACAGAGATTTAAGCCCCATTCCCAAGGAAATGCAGACAGAACCTGTGGTCACATTTACTGGTCTTTTCACATTTTTGCCTTTATGATTCAACCAAATTTGGCAAACGCTGGTTATTCACGCTCAAAACCACATTTTTAAATCAATATCAGTTGTGTTTTTCTTATCATTTTTCTCATTTGAATCACTGTTCAACTGTAGAGCAAAATGAAAATTAGTATTTCTGGATCAATCATTGTGTTTCCATACAAGTTCCAAGATGCAAAGTACAAAGACTGACATGAGCAGTTATGAACAAACCCTATGGGCCATTGCTCCATCAGCATACTTGGACTTCAGTCAATTAACAAACGTAAGAGTATTAAAATTGTGAAACATGTTACACAGACACTTACAACTTAACAGATGTTGAAAAGCTGCATCAATTATGTCACCTAGCAGATAAAAAGAAAAGAGCAAGACCACTCCTTTGGATTTGGGGGCAGCAAAGTCAGATTTATTTTTTGAGTTTACAGTACCTGACTAGGAAGTTTGTAGAAGCAACTGGGTGGTGGATATAATGGCTTCTTGTTTTCAGGAGGAGGAGGACATTATTCAAGCATGAAGTTATCTCCATTATTGAGATAGAGAAAAAGTAAGAATCAGGTGATTAGACTCAAGCAGGCTTTTATATTTTTTAGAAAGGCCAATCCAAGTCTTATTCAAAGAGAAATGTGACATAGACACGAAAAGAAGATATGGTGCAAGCTACTGCTAATTTTATTTCTATGAGTTGGCCCAATGAGAATATCTTTTTTTATTGTTTTTTAAAACTAAAATTCTTTAAGTTCGTTTAAGTCGATTTTACTTCATTTATTTTGAATATATGAAACATTAACATGAATATTATTTTTACTTTCAACAAGTAGAGTTATTATTTCCCTAAGAAATGAAGAAGGAAAGCCAGATTCTAATATAAGAAAGTCATGTACAGACATGTGTTTCAGGGGTCTCAAACCAGCTTGTAAGGCAATTTGTAGATTATTCAAAAATCCAATTACTCCCAGGAGCAAATGTGACTGAAATACTCTGCCATCAAGAAAAGAAAGTACCTAATCAATGTCAAATATAAACTTAATTGATAGTCATAATTTTAAACCTGAGGCTTAACTATTGTTAAGGATTTATATTCATACTGAGCACATTTTAATAGCACTTTACTCTCCAAATTCTGAACCCTATGCTTTCCTGACAGAGGTATGTGACCCAGATATGGAGCTTACAACTTGCATAGCACAAGCCTCGGAACTGACAGATACATCATGCCATTTTATTTTTCTTTTTAAATAAAAAAGAGATTTGCTGTTGTAGGAGAGTTTTACTTAATGGGGAAAAATTTTAAAAGAAAAGAAAGCTCACGCGTTCCTACAGTGCCCAAGGAAGGAAGACGCACGTATTCTAATCAACTTGTATGAACTGTCTCTTCACCCCACTGATGAATAGCGATGTAGCTGAAAAGCAGACACGAAGTCTGTCAACAAGTCTAACGTGATTAGTTAAGGAGAACTGCTGCTAGTTCCTCTTACGGTGATCTGAAGCGTTAATATAGTCAGCCTGGGCAAGCTTGTCAACCAGGTCATCTGCCTTAGGCATGAACCTGCACGCAGCATATTTGATAGTCCTTTGCTCGATTCCAACTGTCAAGCAGCTCTAATGCTATTTTTCTTCGGTGTCACTGTGATTGTCCCTGACTGAGCAGTGACTTAGTTTCTCGGTGTTCCACATTTCTGTAGCTTCATGCCCAAGGGACTTGACCCAGGCTTCACTCGTGTCATGCTCTGTTACCTATGGTTAACCAGGGGTACACTTAAATAACCTGACTTTTCTTGTAAAAATGAAAAAAAGTAGAAGAACTTAATGTTCAATTAGTCATAAACGTTCTTCAAGTGGGTGGGTATGTGTGTGGGCTTTCGTACATGTGTGCGTGGGTGGGCACCTGTTGTTTCTGCCCTCAAACTTTATTGATAAAAACAGACTAATAATAGAGACAGACATTTTGATATTATCATGAGCCCTGACCCCAGTAAGACCAGCAGCAAGACTTCTGATTTTTCACTGCCAGATAAAGCCTAATGGATACTGCTGTAAGTATGAATCCAAAGTTAATATTAAGGCAATTTCTGGAAACTTTGCAGTGTCACATTCAGAAAAATCTTAATCAAGGCATTTTTATAATAGTAATGAATGGAAAATAATTATAAGTATTAATTAAATGTTAAGTATTATTGTTAAACATTTAAAATATGAGAAAGTCTAAACCCCTTTAAATAGAAAAATGTTTATGACATTATCAAGTGAATAAGCAGATTACAAAAACCATGTATGATATGATTTTTTTTGGAGGTGGAGGGTAAATATTCATAAGGGAGTAAGCAAACATAGAAAACTATCTCAAGGATGTACTCCAAAGTGTTAGTGGTCATTATTCCTTGATAAAAGGATTTTAGGTAAATTTTTGTTTTTTCTTTATTACTTGTCACATTGACAAAATTATGGTATATCCATACAGTGAAATACTACTTAACAGTAAAAAAAAACTAATAATATATGAAAAAGCATAAACAAATTTCAAAATAATTCTGATGATCATTATACGAGTCAGCCTGATCTGCCCATCAACAATCATTAACCTAACGTGTACCCACAAGGTGAGTCATCTAGTTTTAGTGAAGGCAAAAACTATTCTGTTTCCTCTCTCACAGCAAAATTTTTCTCATGAGAATAGGATGTTATGCATTGCAGAGTAAACTGGGAGATTCGGGAAAAAAATTAACATATCCTTTACAGTCAACATTAGTACTACTATTAGCTGAGAACTTTCTAAATTCCTTAGAAAATTATGTATTTTATGGTTCAAGACCAAGCAGGATATTGGCATAAAAAAATAAATGGAACTAATGAATTGATGTTATACTTATTATTCTACTATTAAAACAATAGTTTATTAATTTTTTGTAAGATCATGTGCTGTAACTTCTGATATAAACATATTTGAGCGTTGACTTCACTGTGGATCTTTCTATTATATTAAGTACAATACATGTGAAATTAAAACACTATCATTCTGTTAATTTTATGCTTTTGATAACTGGACTACAGTATGTAAGCTATTAACATTAGGGGAAACTATGTGAATCCTATACTATTTTGCAAGTTTTCTGTAAGTCTAAAATTATTTCAAAATAAAATAAATTTTTAATATAATAATTATGCTGAACGAAAGAAGCCAGGCAAAACAAGAGTCATGCTACATGATTCTATTCATATAAACCTTGTAGAAAAGTCGAATCTATAGCAACAGAAAGCAGATAAGGGTTTGCCTATGGCTGGCTGGGAGCGGGGATTGACTGCAAGGGGCATAAAGGAACTTTCTAGAAATGACACAGGTATTCTAAAACTAGATTTTCATGATCTTCTCATGACTGTATACATTACTAAAACTTAACTGTACTGTTAGAATGGGTATGTTTTATGAAATATACATTATATTCAATAAAGATACTAAGAAATGCATGAGAAATGCATGTAGATATGTTCATACACCTACGAAAAGATGTATATACAAAGAAATTCCTTGCAGAATTGGTCATAAGAGAAACAAAAGAAAAAGAAACCTTGATGATACCAAAATATCCAAAAGCAAGAAGTTGAATAAGTTATGGTTTATTCGTACAATCGGACACTGTGCAGGTGTTAAAGAGAGAAAAAGGACATATGTATGTGCTGATATAGAAATATTTCTAAGATGCATTAAGTAAAAAAACACAGAATTATATGTACATTGTTACACTTTAAAAAAGGGGAAATACTATAATCTGTATATTTTTCCACAAATATTTTACGGAAGAAAAAATTTCCTTCTGATCTCTAGGTTCTGTAGCCTGGCCTGAGAATTAAAATGACACAAGACAGATTAATAGAAGAAAAGATATACATCTTATTTAATACATTTATATGCATACAAGAGCCTTCAAAAGGAAAACGAAGATCTGAAGGAGTTGTAAGAACCAAAAGTTCATATACCTTTGGAAACGAAGAACCATAAATTATGGGAATGTGACAAGCCAAACAAGGTCGTGTCAGGGGCAGTAAATTGTGTGACAGTGACTAGGAAGTGTTTGGGAGAAATTAGTGAAAGATGAAGTATTTTAGTAGGTCTCTTTGTACAGATTCATCTTGGTGTCCACTTCCAGTCTCTGGCGATAAGAATGTTCTTCTCTTCCTGGTACAGAGGGAGCACCTTTCTCATGGGAAACCTTATGACCTGCTTTTAGGTGGAAACGGGGAGGTCAGAGAGCCCCTCCTGCATCTGCTGTTTCTCAAGGGCCTTCTGTTCAAAATAAGCAATATGTCAAGGGGCACATTGTGGGGGGGCATGTTCTGAAGGCTTTCAGGATAAAATATCTGAAAAGCACACATAAAAATTAGAAGTAGGACTAAGAATGGAGAATTTATTTTTTCAATTTAAACTCATATTTAATTATAATCACATGCATATCCAGCAAAAACTAATTATTCTTCACCAGTAGTTGCTTTCCCCTTCTTCCTGCTCCTTTGCCCAGTTCTAATGTCTCATAGGAGGTGGGGTAGGGACTACCTTTCCCGGGCTGTCTTGCAACTAAGGTCACGTGACTACGTTCTTGCAATGAAAAGTAAGCGGAAATCAGGATGTAGTTGCCTGGGCATTTTCTTATAACAAAATTGTTTTGTATCCTGATCTTTTTTCCTTCCAACAGGCTAAGGGATGGACTTTGGCCCACTTCGGCCACGCAGATGAGGACAGCACCTACGTGATGGTGCATTGTGAAGCTGGACTGAGCACCTTTGAGCTGGGCTATCTGCTCTTTATCTTCTTTGTCCCTTAGAACTGTTACCTGAAAGAAAGAAATACTTGTCTTTTGTGAGCTTTTGCATTTTGAAATCGCTTTATGGCAGCACGGCCTAATAAAGATAGCATATGTTGTGTTTAAATGTAGTCTAAATTTTTAAAATTCAAGATCAAGGAAACAAGTATATTTTAAATTAACATAATCAAAGTGTCAAACCTAGTACTTATTTACCCAATGTGTGTGTTTCAATAGTATTTGAAACTACTGTTTGGAATGGCAAATGAACTTACCAGTTGATTTTTCTAACTCCTATACTTTGCTCACGAATTGTTCCCAATAAAATTATGCAAAAAAAAAAATTGATGCATTGTCATGTCCAAAGGACAAAGCTAGTTCTTTTCATTTCATTTCAGAGATTTTTTTTCTATGTTCACTCTTCTTCATTTTCCTAGACAACCCTCGCACAGGATTATATGTCATTTTGACAGCTATGATATTGTCACTTGTTTACTTCTCATCAGATAATGGACTTTGGTATCTGATTAGCTTTACTCTATTCTTGAAAGAAAAATGCCATCCTCGGGCTAACATATCTACTGATGGCTGTCAGTAAAATAACCTTTGGCGCCTTCCCAACACAGCTCCACCAACTTCCTCAAATGGTGCTGCAAACAAGGCTAGCTGGATTCGGAAGCGGCATTCAGAGTTTGAAAAAAGCTTCCCAATAATTATGGCCTACAAATCTATAAAATTATCAGTTTGCGAGAAACTTATGTAGCTTGTGAATCAACAATAATCAGACAATGCACAAGCTCGCATACACAGTGTCGCTATCAAAATAATTAATATGGTGTCATTTACTTCCAGCTGATTCTTCTAAAAGATGAAATATTTTCTATCCTGAAACTTCTTCTGCACAGTGACTTCAAAGTTTGCAACGTCAACTTTTAGAAAAAGAAAATTAACTATTTCTAAACTCAGTATTCTGTAGCTAGATAGACTACTGCTATGATTAATCTTACATTTATAATGTGTTTACTTAGAGGGGGGTCCTACATCTAAAAGTAAATTTTTCCTGACAGTATTTACATGAACTATTTCTACTCTTATTTTATCACCAGTTTTACCACAAAATTACGTAATTGTGAGAACTTTTTCCACTTATTATGAAAAATGAAATAAGAAACCTCACATCAATGGGCTGGTGTGGGGATTGAGTCCCTCTATGTTTGAATGATCTCACCTAATTTCTACAATTCACTTTGGCTTTTTGAGGTTATTGGTGTTGAGTTTATTTTGGAACGCTCATGAATAACTTAAAAAATTTATTTGGCAATAAAAGATCTTCTAAGGAAAGGCAAAGCCTAGTATGTGTTACATAATGATGAAAATAGATGAAGGCTATTGCACCACTTTAAGTTTTGATGATACCCAGAACCTGGGTATGGTCAATGACATGAAAGGGAAGGTGCAGATGTGAGAAATACTGAGAAATAAAATTCATAATGACGAGTAATTTATCGAATATGGGCAATGAGATTAGGAAGAGCTCAAGGAAGCCTATGAAGACTTAAGTCTAGCAAACTTAGATAATGGGGAAAATTTAAAATAAACATTTGATGAATGAAAGTCATAGCCATGTCTACCTAAGTTCAAAGTAAAATGGCAGGCATAGCAGGACTGTTTCAGGAGTTCAATAAACTTGGGAATTGGGTCAATCATAATAGATATTCAAATTCTTATGTTTGATTTACTTGGAATCACTGTAGAAGGCATTTCAAAGACTCCTACTTTGAGACATGCCTTTCTCTCCATTATAGCTAATTGTGCAGAAAAAGGGAGAAAAAGAAAAAAATAATAGGCATTCAACATCGACTTTAAAAATCTATTTCCAACAAGAGACTTAAGAAAATTGTCATTCAACAAATACTTACTTTAGTATTTAGTGCCGGAATTTGGGCTGGAGTTTTGGGAAACCATAATTAGTTTCCCAAAGGGAAATTATAATTATTCACAAACTCTAAAACAATAGGGATTAAGTCAATTATTGTTAAAAAAAAAAAAAGTAACGACATCAAACCGTTGCTTTCAAATAAAGGTTAGATCACTTTTATTTCAAAGTATACAGAAAAAATAACTGGAGTAGATAGCATTTGAGAGGAAAATTGTACTCTTCTGTTTACCCAACAGAGGTCCACCACCTTGAATCATTGAAATGTTTGTCACTGATCTGTGAAGACGTAAGTACAGAGATTCAAAGGGTTTAGAAACTTTTATTTGACATTTGAAAATGTGTTTTGAATCTAATAATAACTCATTGGGACCTGTATTTTATGTCTTTTTATATTTATTTCCTATTTTTAGCAACTTATTTTTTTTACATTGCAATGTTGGACTATGAGTGAACAGGAACTTTCCACGAAACTGACCCTTCCCCACAGAGACTGAGAAGCACTGATGGATAACACTTCTACATAAACATGGAGGCCATTCCAAGGTTTTTGCACTGCATGTGTTCTAGGATCAGAAAGTTGTCTAGTTTCATTGAACTCTACGTTTGTATAAAGGTTTAAAGTCAAGGGAAGTTTGTAAATTAACCTCAGGTTATAACTTAGGAAGTCTTAAATGCTACAGTTTAATTAAAGAGAACTTTCCTAATATTTAGGTAATAAAAGCTTATAAGTGAAAATGAGACCACAATATAGATAGTCGGTGGGTTCTCCTTGTAAGTTTCTTGTAGAGACACAATTCTAACTTGTGACCTTCTCATTGTTCTCCTCTCACTTTCTCATCAGCTATCAATACAAAGCCAGAAGGAATAACTAATACCAAGTAGTATGTTGTATTCTGGGGTATTTCCTTACATAGCCAATGATTTGAAAAAGAGTGTTACCTTCAAACCCAAGTTGCATCAAATATCTCAGAAACTGAGGTTTTGAATAGCTACCCATCAGGTATTGGAATGCAAGTTCAAGTCACCCCATTACTTTCTCATATCAGAACAACATGAGTTCCCATCCTTCTTCTTCCTTATTCCTGAACAACAACTTATTATATTTAAAAAAAAAAAAAAAGGAAAGAAAATGGAGGGCTTATAATTTTGTCCTAGGAGGATTTATTCTGGCTTATTAAGAGACCCAATAGTGGATGGATGAAGGAAAAAAAAAAAAAAAAAACTACCAAGAGGGAAGGAGAAAAGCCTTTAGGGGAAGCCAGATTCCCAAACACTTCTGATTTATGAATTGAAGCCTTCAGCATAAATCTCTTTCAAGCGGATACATTGGGATGATATGGACTTCAAAAATGTGATCTGGGATGCATTAGCTGAACTGAGGCTCTTAGTTATGAGCTCTTAGTCAAAAATAGCTATCAGACTACGTCAGCTACCATGAAGCAGCACATTCTAAAGGGCCAATTCAGTGATCTCCTAAATTCACTTGTTTTTCTTTTGTCCTATTACAGCATTCATAACGGTGAAGTTGCATCAAAGGATGCAAATAGGAGACTTGATTAGGAGCAATCATGGAGTTTCCTGTCTACGTGACTCCTTACATCCTGAAAGACTAAGGAAAAACAATCTGATCCTGTATCTTTGCCACCCAATGTTTTTAAACTCCATTTCAAAACCTATATCCTCAATCTAAAATGACTTGAAAGAGATTCAGCACAGATATTACTTGGAACCAGTAAAGAAACAAACAACCAAAGAAAAACCAAGGTTTTATTTATTGAATGGTGATTTGATTAAGCATTAAGACCAGGCTGATGCTAAACATAAGACAACTGCAATATGTCATTTTTCAATTAAAGGTACCTTGATAGTTTTGTTCCCTTAGTGGGCATATGTTATTTCCAAGTCACTCTCCAAAGTTATTCATTGTTCATTTTCTCCTCTGTGGTTGGGTAGCTATAGTTTCTTTTGGAGAACAGCATTTTAAATCACATAGGTCTCCTCAGTATTAATATAAAAAAAAGAATCCCATGAAGTGATGTGAATAGAAGATATATTTTTTAAGTTAATATCATAATTTGCATAAAAATATAAAATGAATATGTGCCAAATATTTTATTTAACTCATTAATTAATGAGAGAACCAGTAAAATATTACACAACTGGTTCAAGGGAGAATTCAAAGAACTCACATGGCTGAAGTCAATCATGAATGCTGAAATAAATTTGCAAAGAATGTAAATCTGATGAATATCCATAGGGCAATAATCAGTTTCATTCTACTGGACAAAACTATTTTTCATTTCTATGAACAAGAATTATTTGCATTACTAAATAGCTCAAAGAGGATGAAAGGAGCAGGACCAGACAGAATCAGTTAATCAGGAAAGGTGTGCTGCCCGGGACACTCTGAGATTTTTGGGTTTTGTCCATTTCAATGCCTTTGGCAATTTCCCCTACAATCCTATCAACTGAAACCTTCTATTTTCGTATGTTGTGTTTCATTGTAGTTATTATTATCTTCCCGATTGATCCTAAAGTAACAAGAGGAGACAGACAGTCAGGCTTCCTTAAAAGTAGGGTTTTGCAACTGCTTTTCAAAAAGTTTAGCTGCCAGGCACCTGAAAAAGCGATGCGTTAGGTCAGTGTATTCTCTATGCTTAACAACTTTTGATGGCACTTATAAGTAGCCATGTGCTGTTTGTACAGTTTCTTCCAATTCTTCATATGGAAAATTCATCTGTTTTTAATTCACCACCAGTTGCTGGCTCTTCAAAGATCATGTTTGTTTCAGGAAATCTGCTTGACAGCCTGTGGAGTACAAGAACAATTCGGTAGACACGCTGTTATAACATGGCAGTAGAGTGTAGAACGAGCATATCCTCTCAGGTTCCTAAATGGCAGTGACAGCAAGCAGTGGGATGTTCAACCAGCAAATGCCTTCTATGAAGGAGACCCATGCCTCACTACGGCTGCCCTACCTCAGCCTGTGAATTTAAAGCCCTGACTGAACACAGCCTTGGGTTGATCGGTGCCCTCTGAGTAGGAGCTAGTAGTTTCCAGAAAGTCCCTATTAGACAAGCATCAGTGCTTCCTGGAAACTTGAAAGGGATCTCACAAGCCTGAGGGGCTTTCTAGTTTACTCCTCTGAGCTGTGTTGGTTGATTAAGTTTGAGGGTCTGGTGTGAAGTGCTTTGGGGAGCCCACACTGTGAAACTGGCAACACAAGACTTCTTTTTCTGATTAACTTCCCCAGGGCTCTCAACTCAAAACCCTCCACTCGCACTCACTTCACTTAAAATTTTACAAAAGCCAGAACCCCTGAGGTCTCATTGGCTTCTACTGAAATTTGTCTTTGCTGCCAAAATTTATCTTCTTTAACAGAGGCCTATATTCTCTCGCCTATCTCTCCTTTGGAAAATTGTCCAGCTGTGGCTCAGACCTCATAGGCCATGCTTCTGATATCCAAGATAAATCTGACTCGGTGCATACAGTCATTCTGATTCAAATAATTACATGCTTGGCTTAGGAGTGGGTGCCAGCCACAAATGTGATAATTTTTTCTTCCCGCAGCCTCACACAAAGAGGCAATTTGTTCCATGCCCCCAGCAACAGGTGAATGGCACAAAACATGAGCAATGCGTGCAGAGAGAGAAAGGCACATTTTATGGGTAAAATGGGTGACAGAGAAATGATCCATGTGCACAATTACTAAATTTGCATTAATCATTTGGGGATGGATGCTCTCATTGTATGAGTCTTGGGAAATTTGGCAGAGGAAAGCAGTTGCCTAGAGGATAAAAATAGCTTTATTCTCCCCGTCATAAGCCTAAGCGCTGGGGGATTCAAGTCCCTTGCCAACTTTTTGAAACTCCAGCCCAAGGCACTAGAGTGTCACTTAAAGCCTGCCACTTCTTAATCAAATCCCAAGTTTTTCTTTTTCCAATACTTAGGTTTTATTTGCTCTCAAACGACTCAAATAAGCTTGGCTTTTTCTTGGCAATTATGTGCTATTCCTTTACTGGTATGAGAAAAATTAAAAGGTATCCCACAGGCAAAAATACAGAAAGTGAAGTACACCTATTAATATATTAAAAAAAAAGATTTTAGACTTCTTACAAACGGTTCATTCTAGCTCATAAATTGGCAGGAAGAAACGGTCACTTGCTTTAAATGTCACTGAAACTAATGCTTAAGCCACAGGTGAAAATGAAAGAAAATCTATGCCAGGAAGGTTGTACAAAAAAAACTATTCCTCTCCAGCTGCTCTGCAGCTACAGATAAACACTGAAGTTCTTGGAGCAAAACAAATTAAAACATGATAGATGGTGAATTAGGGGACCAATCAGTGTTCGTATATTCACATGAATGAAGGTTATATGGTTAACTTTTTGTTCCATTAATTGTACCTACCTTCTAGATCTTCATTTACCTGGGGAACGGCTGCCACCATGCCCATAAACTCAGGCTGTCATTCTCTAGCAACTTCTTCTCCCTCACTCCCACAAACACAAAAAGCCTCTTCATGCCTCATCACGACCTCCCCGCCACACATGTACATACCCCGTTAAGATTTTTCTAGCCTCCACCACCTCTATCTGTTTGTGCCATCTTTGTGAGCGCTGCTATAGATCCTTTCCACTGATTCTTGTTCCAGGGGCATGCTCCTGAAACATCTTTTAAGCTAACTTTTTTGTTACTAAGGTCACCTTCACTTGCAAAAGGGACTTTGGTTCTCCTTTGATCTGATGGCAGATGACATCTGGAATAGGCCAAGGGGATGTGGAGCGCACCAACAGCATCCATTACCTCTTCCAACTCCAGTGTGTTCTGTCTATATCATTCCCATCTTTCAAAGCATTTTTTTTTCCTCCATGAAACTAGCCAAGACAAGCAACATGCCTGGTAGGAAGAGACGAGAAGTGGGGAAAAGCCCATATTTTCCAGGAGATGTTGAATTGTTAACCATCTGTTGTAGGCTGAATGATGGTCTCAAGTCAACCTCACCATGAAAGCTGAAGCCTACAGATGAGAGAGTCCAGCAGAGATCAGTAAAGTTGCCTATCCAACCAGAAAAGGACACAGACGGGTGGGAGAGCTCAGTCAAAACCAGAACTGCCTACTTAAACCTCACCTAAATTGCCAAACTGTAAAATCATGATCTAACTAAATGCCTATTGTTTCAAATTACTAAATATCAGGGTGACTCAATGTATCACAATAGCTAACCAATACTATACTGTACCTCCACCATCTGACTCCACAGAAAGAGTTCACAGGCTTGGATATTTGTATGCCTAGATTCTTGCATGCATGAATTCTGTCACAAGCAAGCTCTGGGACGTTTGTCAAGTCCATTGGCTCTCAAACTTTTCACCTGTAAAATGAGAAGTTGCTACCATGTGATATACAATACCACGTCAGCTTTATGACTCCATCAAGCATTAAAAAGAGAAAAGGATTTCAAAATATTCCTTCCATTAAAAACAAACATATAAAACTCAGTTGCATTTCTATACACTAATAACGAACTAACAGAAAGAGAAGTCAAGAATACAACCCCATTTACAACTGCAACAAGAAGAATAAAATGCCTAGGAATAAATTTAACCAAAGAGGTAAAAGACCTGTACACTGAAAACTATAAGACACTGTTGAAAGAAATCCAAGATGATACAAAGAAATGGAAAGATATTCCGTGGTCATGGATTGGGATAATTAACATAGTTAAAATGTCCATATTACCGGAAGCAATCTACAGATTCAACACAATCCCAACCAGAATCCCAATGACATTTTTCACAGAAATAGAACAAAGAATTCTAATATTTATATGGAATAAAAAAAGACCTTGCATAGCCAAAGCAATCCTGAGAAAAAGGAACAAAACTGGAGGGATCACAATTCCTGATTTCAAAATTTACTACAAAGCTATAGTAATCAAAACAACATGGTACCGGCACAAAAACAGACACACAGATCAATGGAACAGAATTAAGAGCCCAGAAATAGACCCACACATCTCTGCACAGCCAATTTTTGACAGAGAAGCCAAGAATATACAACAGAGAAAGGAAGGTCTCTTTAATGAACGGTGTTGGGAAAACTTGAAAACCAGGTGCAAAAGAATGAAAGTAGACCACTATCTTACACCATACAAAAAAGTAACTCAAAATTGATTAAAAACTTGAGTATAAGACCTGATACCATAAAACTCCTAGAAGAAAACATAGGCAGTACATTCTTTAACATCAGTCTTAATATCTTTTTGCATAGATCTCCTCAGGAAAGGGAAACAAAAGAAAAAATAAATAAATGAGACTACATCAAACTAAAAAGCTTCCGCATGATGAAGGAAACCATCACCAAAATGAAAAAACAGCCTAACAATTGGGAGAAGATATTTGCAAATCATATAAATAAAGGGTTAATATCAAAAATATACAAAGAACTCACACAACTCAACAACAAAAAGCAAACAACCCAATTAAAAAATGAGCAGAGGATCTGAACAGACATTTTTCCAAAGAAGATATACAGATGGCCAACAGGCACACAAAAAGATGTTCAACATCACTAGTAACTAGGGAAATGCAAATCAAAACCATAATGAGATATCATCTCAACATCCATCAGGATGGCTGTTATTAAAAAGATAAGAGATAACAAGAGTTAGAGAGGATGTGGAGAACAGGGAACTCTCATACACTGCTGGTGGGAATGGAAACTGGTGCAGCCACTATGGAAAACAGTATGGAGTTTCCTCAAAAAGTTAAGAATAGAACTACCATATGATCCAGCTATTCCACTTCTGGGTATTTATCCAAAGAACACAAAAATATTAATTCAAATGGATATATATGCACCCTTATGTTCATTGCAGCATTATCACAATAGTCAAGACTTGGAAACAACCCAACTGTCCATCAATGGAAGAATGAACAAAGAAGATGCAGTGTATACACAATGGAATGCTACTCAGCCATAAAAAAGATAAAATCTTGCCATTTGTGACAACACGGATGGACCTTGTGGGTATTATGCTAAGTGACACAAGTCAAAGGGAGAAAGACAAATACCATATGATTTCAGTCATAAGTGGAAGATAAAACAGCAAGAACAACAAACAAACAAACACATAGATACAGAGAAGAAATTGGTGGTTACCAGAGGGCAAGAGGGAGGGAGGAGAGCGAAAGGGGTAAAGGGGCACATGTGTATAGTGACAGATGGCAACTAGACTTTTGGTGGTGAACACGATGGAGTCTATAAGAGGGCAAAATATAAGGAAGTACGCCTGAAATTTATATAATGTTATAAATCAGTGGAACCTCAATAAACAAACGAAAAACAAAGAGTATTACTGATATGTACTCCACAGATATTACTTCGTATTTGACTGGGAGAAAGAGTTTTCACAACTCTGAAAGCAAAATTAAGCCCTGAGTTGAAGATACATGTTTATTTCCCATCTCCTCTTGTTGTTCATCTACCACCGCAGCAGGAGAAACGGAAGGACATAGTTCAGTAACAACAAAAATTAAACAGTAAACAACAGAAATAAAGGAGTGTTTGAATTATCGAGCATTAAGCCCCATTACTAGGCCCTAATTAAAAAAAAATAACACATTATTCTCTGTTTCTATATAATTTAGTAACTTTGCTTTCGTATTGAAAACAAAATCTAGAAAGCAGCTCTATGCTTTCTGAAATAGAGCTAATCATCACAAGAAAATTGAAAATTTGCTTTATTTTAAATGTAAAACAAACAGAATTGTGTGTATATGATCAATTTATTTCCTCTCAGCTCCAAATCCCCCTTCTTGACTCCTTTGTGACAGTGAAGCTGGACTCTGTAACAGTTCCCCTGTGCCAGCTGGCACGATGTCAGGCCTTGTCAACAGAGAGTGCTGAAGGTTACTGCAAGACCAAGCAGAGGGACCTTCTCTTCTGGATTCAGGAGCTTCTTGTGTTGCAGCCCCCGGTAGATGGGTATGCAGAAGGCCCAGTGGCACTCACTCTCTGGAAGGTTCCTCAGCCACAGTGGATGGCTCCAATGGGCCAACTTGGTCCGCCCCTGCTCTGCCACACGTTTCCCTGCCCTGGCTGGCTGCTTTCTGTGGACAGACTCGAGCTCTTAGTCTCTGCATTAACTATGGCACGTGATCAACAAGTGCTATCATGTCATTTTGATACTTTTTGACTAGCAGTCAGCTATCATCAAATCAAAAAATATATAAAAGTTAACAATTCATGTATCTTTTCTAAAGTTTCAGGAACAAGATTTCCTGCTCTTCAAAGTGGGAACCATAACTGCGTGATAAAAGAATAAGAAAATTAAGAGAGTTACATTTAGGCTGACATTTTTCTAGAGAATATAAGTTCACTGATGATAGTCAGAAGAAAATCAGTAGACTTATTCTTTTTTTTTTCCTTTGGTGAAGGAAGATTGGCCCTGAGCTAACATCTGTTGCCAGTCTTCCTCCTTTTGCTTGAGCTAACATCTGTGATAAACTTGCTCTGTTTTTTGTATGTGGGATGCTGCAACAGCATGCCTTGATGAGCAGTGCCTAGGTCCATGCCCGGTATCCAAACCCGTGAACCCCCGGCTGCCGAAGAAGAGCACGTGAACTTAATCACTATGCCACCAGGCCAGCCCAGCAGTCTTATTCTTAATATGTAAACTACCACTCATGGTTTTAGGAAGGAATCAGTCTAAAATAATATCACTAGTGCAAACACTTCTACAGTCTCACAAATATTGCAAAATTTTGCTAAAGAGAACTAACTTCTCTTTAGAAAGTTGCTCTGGGTATGGGCTGGAAGAAGGTAGTCATTTGGCTCATCATTTGTCTTAGGTCAGGTTCCCCAGAAGCAGACATTAAGAAGAGGATTCTTTTGCTGGTCATATATTCATGAAATAATCCCAGGAGAGATCACTAAGGGAAGTGGGGGAGAGAGGACACATACAGAGAAAAAGAAGAAGCTCACAAAGGGTGCAATAACAGACAATGTCCTAGAAGGCACCCGAAGCCTGCTACTGCAGAACTCTACGTTTCAGAATTGTCCCCACCTGAGGCAAGAGAGCTGGGTTGTCACTCTCATATGATCAGTCACTGGCTAAGGGCCTGGAAGGAAAGACCTCTTCCAGGCGTTTCAAGCTCTCTGGCCATGCGAACAGAGCAGCTCTTGTAAAGAGAGGGCTGGCCTCTGGAGAAGATACAAAAGCACCCCAGAGCAGGGGAGGATGTGGGAGTGGATGGAGTTAAGGATGGATCCAAGGGCACTGAGCAGAGCAACAAGCGTTTGATATTTAGTGAAAGAAAAGAATCCTTCTGTCCTTAGTATTTTTATTTCAGATGATTGTCAGAACTATCCTGAAAAAGATGCAACAGAGAAAAGATCCAGAATCAAAGAACTTGTCAAAAAATCAGGCCTGGTGTCAAATAGTGATGACCAGAAATGGATTTAGTAATCCCACGATACTCTCTAAGTCAAGACCCCTCTCTTTCAAAATAAGCAGCAATGTTCTAAGGAAATACAGGAAATCACAGGACACTCGAAGGTGGCATTGAGTTCTGTTTAAGTATAATCATAAAGACTGTGGAGGTGAAGGCTTCTGCAGGGACCCCAGGGGCCTCTTCTCCTTAACAGTGTCACTTATGTATTTGTTGGAGGCTCCAGAATGAACCCAAATATTTAGGTATGCTTTCCAATTTGGGTTCAGAATATTTCTCTTTGTTTCTATGCAGCCAGAATCTGAATCATATCTATCCTCAGACGATGTAGAAACACTGAAAGTAAAAAAGTGAAGGGTAAACCGCTGAGCCAGAGAACACAAAGGATGCAGGGAAATGTAGGTTTTTAAAGGCTACAATGAAAAAGAAATTTGGGAACTGATGGAATTATTACGTAAAAAACTATCCCACGCCCTCATGGAAAAAATATAAGGACAAGCAAGGTAGCTTCAGGATAGCTTAATTGACTAGATGGGAATGTTTAAGCATTAGAGAGCACCAGTGTCTGTATGTAAGCCAGGTTATGAAACATCACTCTCATCCAGAAAGTGTATTTCCTGAAAATAAATCTCAGTTAGCTTGCAATGACATTCTAAGAGGGTAGGATACACAACAGCTGCCAGGAATGATGTGTTACTGTGTCAAATGGTTTTGTTTCTGGCACATTTCACCCTACATAAGGTAAATAACGTGCATGTATGGTTCAAGCTTTAAGAATGAAAAATACAAATCAGATTTCACTCCTTTTCAAAAGAATTAAGGATATAACAAGATTAATCAGATAAGTCAGAATAATCAGGCAAACTCATTCTCAAGTACACAAACCTAAAATGACAGAAATGCCAATGTCCTAGGAAAAAGGAGGGAGGTCGGAATAAAAAGAGATAAGAATAGCAAATAGAAACTTTAGTTATCCTGAAATCAGACGTCTGTTCTTTCTCTCTCTCTTCCTCTTCCTCTCCCTTTCTTAATGAGGAATGAATTACACAAAGTGAAATGTACTATGTGTACTAATCTTTAGCATACACTTCAATGATTGACTTTTTACACACACACACACGTATGGATCATTTCCAGCACCCAAATTCCCAATTAAATCCCCCCCGTAGCAATTATTCTAATCCCTGTCACCACACACAAATTTTGTCTACTTTTTGACGACTCATGAGTAGATTCACACAGTATGTATTTGTTTGATCTGGCTTTATTATAACCCGCTATGTATCTGAGGTTGCCCATGTTGCTGCATGTATCAGAAGTTTATTCTTTTTTACTGTGTGTGTTTTACGTTGTATAAATATACTACCTTTTAGCTATCCTTTCTACTTGTGAAGGAAATTACAGATTACAGAGCTGTTATAAATACTACTGCAGAACACTTTTATATATGTTAATCGGTGGACATAACACTCTTTTCTATTTGGCGTGTGCGCAGGAGTGAATTTGCTAGGACAGAGAGCATGATGTTTGGCTTTGTTGATACAGATCGGTTTCCAAAGGGGCTGTTCCAATTTATATTTCCACCATCAGTGTATCACTCTTCCAAATGCTCCACATTCTTTCCAGCATTTGTTATTTCTCTCCATATAATTTAACCATCTGGTGAGTTTCAGTGGTATAACTTTGTGTATATAATTTGCGTTTCCATGATGACTACTGCTATTAACTGCTTTTTCATGTTTACTGGCCTTTCGATGTCTCCTTTCATGAAGTGCCTACCCATGACTTTTGCTCATTTTTAAGTTGAGTAGTCTGTCTCTTTCTTACTTATTTGAAGGAGTACTTTACATATTCTGGATCTGTCTTTTTCCAGATATATTTTATAAACATCTTCTCCCATTGTATGGTTTGCTGTTTCACTCTTTCACTAGTTTCTTTGGAAGAACAGAGTTCTTAATTTTAATAAGGTCTAATTTTCTTTTATGGGTAGTCATTTCGTTGTCCTGTTTAAGAAAGCTTTGCCTACCAAAAGACCATGAAGATACACTTCTATGATTTCTATAAGCTTTGTAGTTTCTCTTTCACACCTAGATCTACAATCCATTTAGAATCAGTTTTTGTGTATGGTGTGTCGTGGTTCAGTTTTCTCCATATGAACATTTAATTGATGAAGAATGATTTATTGAAAAAAATTATTTCTTGACTGCTTGTATTGGTAACTTTGCCATAAATCAGGTGATCATTATACTTGTAGGTATATTTCTGCAATATAATCTGTTCCATTGATTTCTTTGTCTTTTCTTGCATGGTACCATACTGGCTTGCTTGCCACAGTTTTTTAATGTCTTGATATTTTGTGACTTAAGTCCTTAAATTTTTCTCCAAAATTGCATAGCTAATCTAGATTCTTTGCAATTAAACGTTCATTTTAGAATAAACTTGTCAATGTCCACAACAAATTATGTGGGGATTTTAATTAGGATTATGTTAAATCTATAGATAAATTTGAGGATAGGCGTCTTAACAATATTTATTCTTATGGTATGGATCACCATACTTTTACTTCTTGCATTTCTCCTAGCAATATTTTATAGATTTAAGTATAAAGATTGTGCACATTCTTTATTAGATTTACTCTTAGGTGTTTTATGCTTTTGATACTATTGGATTTGGTGTGTGCTTCTTAAATATCATTAAAATTATAATTTATATGTAAACACAATTGATCTCTGAATAGAAACTTTGTAACTAGCAACATTGCTGAATTTGCTCTAATTTAGTTTTTCTTTTTCCCATTCTTTCTTTCACTTTCTTTATTAATATAAGACTCCTTCATTTGAAAAATAATTTATTTTGTAGCATTGTTCAATGCTACCCACCTATTTTTTACAGGACTCTTTCCGCAGTTCTGTGATGATAATCAAGGATAAACTGTTTATGTTTATGTTAATTGCTAAAATAAGAACATATTAAAACGCTATTTGAAATATTTAATCTATGAGAAAAGTTAATTCTTCCCATAAAAATATGAAAGAGGAAAGGAGTCTTCTAAAAATGTTGTCATCTGTATGTAGAGTTAATAATAAAATTTTATGTCAAGGTACTGTAAACAAATCAGTGTCTACACACACAATGCCAAAGAAGAGAACTGTAGCAATTTTGGGATGATTTGGATAGTAATAAAATGTAACCAATTTTTCTTTCTCCTTTGCATGTGAACCAAGTTTTCTAGTGAGAACTGTATATGTATTTAAATTTAGTATATAAGTTTATTCTTTAATTTGATATTTATTATTTTATTATTTATTTATTTATTATTAATTATTTGTTTGTTAATATTAACCACCAAATATGAGGAATAGAGATCTTTAAGTCTAGTGAGAGATACACAACTATTGAGGCAATTATAATTTGGTGATTGGTTCCTTGATAGGAAGAAAAGGACGGATGCTTCTCAGTTTGAGAGGTACGATTGATAAGTAACGAAGTAGAAATGTCGTCTCAGCCGAGACCTGAAAAACCAGTCGTTTTATCCAGACAAAGAGAAGGAAGTATGCATTTAGAGCAAGAATGAATAATATGTGAACTTGACAAATAAATACAAATATTAGCTCTCTCTGAACGATATCCTCTGAATGACTTTTAAACGTAATTGCTTGTTTTTTCCCCTATGGATTCATTCTATCCTCCTGTGTCTCTCCTCGACCCCCCACCTCCGCTACAAAGCATGTTGGACCATGACTTTTTGAATTTTTCATTGAGAGGGAGATGTACAGCCATATGACCTTTGATATCCTGGCACCGGAGAGAAAAGCCCTGTGGCCATTTTCTTAGAAGAAAGATAGTTTTATTTATGGTACTGGAATGAATATGGAATTAGGCTACAAAATTGGATTTCTCTTTTTTCCCTTCATTTTGTTCCCTTTAAATTCTTCACTTGATTGTTTACTGGAAAGGTGCAAATTTCCATTTTTACCTTCAATATACAGTAAACTTTACATAATGAGCTGGACTACTAAAGTTCAAAGAGATGCTTAAAACCTCTAAGGACCTCTTACAGAACTTTTCAATTTAAATTCTTCACATGTGATGTCTTTTAAAGCATTTTGACTGATTTTTAGAACATAACATTTTAATAAGTAATATCTTAATGTATATGTATAATTATCAAGAGGAATAATATGCTATATTAATTTATTTTATTCTTATGTTCAGCCTTTTCAGAACATACACAAATACCTGCAGTTTCCTGTACTAAATATGTGAACAAAAGTAATCCATTGAGATAAAAGGTTGATATAATCCAATAAAACAGAATTTCAGAATATAATAATGATGATTATGCTGGTGATAATGATGGTCTGGTGCTGATTAAAATGGTGAGTATGGGATGATGATAATACAAAAACGCAAAATCTATTGAAAGCTAAACATATACCAGTATTTTACATATTGAGTCAGTTATTTCTCCTAAAACTCTCACAGATTACATATGATTATTGTGTCTTCTTTTGTGAAAGGGAAAACTCAGGCACAAACAGGTTAAGTGAGATGTTCAGTCTCATCGTCAGTTAATTTTGGAACCAGTATTTGAACTAAGGGAGAATGAGTTCCTGCCTATCCTATTAACTGTAGGCTGTATTATTGTGTATGCCATGATATATTACCACTAACTTTTATTTATTATTTTAGCCAAAACATAAATAAATAAGAATACTAGCCAAAGGCATATCCTGTTTGATGACTTCTCACAGAAAAGCAAGCAAAAAAAAAGCCTACTTACCCATGTGTGTGTGCTTGTGTGTGTCTGTTTGTGTGCGTGTAGTGCTAGCGTGGTGTATGACAATAACCCGACCCTTCTCTACAGGGTTTGGAAAATCAAACATTGAAGTCTATTTAGGGATTTAAGAACTTATCCTTCATCTTTTTTAAGCCTGGGGAAAAAAAATTTTTTCGTTTTCCCTTTTATGGGTGAGAGGTGGTCTTTTTACCAATCTCCAAGAGTGCTTATTGATTCAAACCTGGCCAAACCTTTCACTTGAAAGAACCCAGGTGGTCACGTTATGGGACCTCGGTTAAAGAAACAGGGCTTCGAAGGCCCTGCCCTGTCTCCACAAGTTATTTATTCTCAGGAAGAGAACATCGAAACTGCTCCAATTCTTTTCAGAAACAGTGCTTCTTTTATGTGTTTTATTTTGAGAACCAATCTGCCAAAACAACTTTAACCTTCTGAATCATTCTTAAAAACAAAAAAAAATTTAAATTCTAGAATATTCTCTTTGGAAATAATGAGGCTGGGGTGGTAGGTTGGTGGGCCATCAAGGGAACCTCCAAATAGGGCAATCAGGGAGACAAATGAGAAATATGGCACAAATAAAACTTTATTGACCTACTAACATTTAATATTTGTTCTTTAATCTTTCCATCAATTTACAAATTTTCATTGAAAAATGAATGTATCTAGAGAATTGAAATAAGATTTTAAAAAATATAGTCAATTGAAATTCATATTGAGGGAAATTTCCCAGACTCTAGGGCAGTTACTTTTCTGTATGAATTATTTATTTTATTTGCCCTCTGAATGACACAAAAATTTCCACGTGCTTAGTTTTAAACTCTAAGAAAAACATGAATACTTCTGTTTTACACTAAGTATACAAAAAGATAACCACCTTCTGTTTTCAATGTTAGGTCTTTCCTTAGAGTTATGTCAAGTGTTTGAGGAATAAATCCATACTCATTCTGAAACTGAAAAGTACTACCATCTCCTGGGTATTTGTGAAAATTGAGTAAATGATTACAGTGTTACTTGTAACAGCTCCTAATATGATCAATACAAACTTGGTGATTCTTCTGCTGGGAACTCTCATCCCATTGAGCAAGAGACAGAATTCAAAATCTTTACTGAGACTTCCAACTTTTTCAATAAGCTCATAAAGTAAAGTGAAATGATTCCACAACTTTCAACTAAACAAACACTTCCAAGCAAATCAGAGTATAAAAGGATCATTTTTAATCCTAAGACATTTTCAGGTCATGTAAAAATTGTTTGTCAAATATAATTGTTCTCTGTCCCTTTTTAAACATCATGATGTTTGGCTTTGAAATGTATTTGACTATAGTAAAATTGACAGTACACAGCAATTTATATGTAGATTCTAAAATGGTGAGTACAAAGACTCAGAACCTCAAAGAGAGCCTGCAAAATATAATTATAAACTGGAACAGAAAGAATCCTTGGTTTCTGCAATCTACCTAGAGATATTACTGGTAGAAATATAGTATAGAATATGTAAATATTCCAATAACTACTCCTTGGAAATTACCAACATTTCTAAGCCTCCATTCCCCACTGGTAAAGAAATAATTACTCTCCAGGCATAAATTATTTACAGAAAAATAATACTTCTTTATTTTGTGTGCTGTTTAAAATCTTGCAAAGTACTTACATATGTGTTTAAATATTAAACCAACTAAATATTTATATATAAATATATATACAATATATCATATACATAATACATTATATATACATATATATTATTTAGAACTCAGAACAAAATTATTTATGATTAATGTTATTAACCACAGCTTTTTTATGAGGAATCTAAAGCTCATAATACTAAATTATCCAAAGTAACATAATTAGCAAATGGTAGATCTAGATGCACAGTTAATCCTTTAGAATTGAAGTCCTATGCAATTTCTAGGACACCAGGCAGGGAAAAGTATTCCAGAATTATTATTTTAAAAAGTACCATACAGGTAACAGACAGAATTTAGACTTTTGGTGGTAAACATGATGCAGTCTATACAGAAGCTGAAGTATAGCAACATACATCTGAAATTTACACAATGTTGTAAACCAATCTGACCACAATAAAATAATTTTAAATAATAATAATAATAATAAAGTACCATACAGCCTAAATATTGAACATGAAAATGTAATACTGATACTGAACCTCTTAATTTCAAGTTCATGTGCCCAATGCGCAATAAGCCAATCACTGAAACACCAGTGCATGGAGATGGAGAAAGCTTTATTTAAATCGGCCAAAACAAGATGGTGGAAGAAGGGGTTCTGTCAAATCCACCTTCAAGAAAGAAGAAAGCAGGGGGCCTTTATAAAGCTAAGGAGTTTCAGAGAAACGAAGGAGAAATCCATGTTTCTTTCACTCCAGATAAGTCCTTGGGCAATCAGACTTCTAGGTGGCAAAGGCAGCTGGGGCTGGTTATCTGGTGATCATAACTTCCTTGAAGGCATTCTTTTTCTTCTACAAAACAAACTCATAAATCCTTGTGACCCTTGAGTCACCCTCAGGTTAAACAAGAAACCAGCAAATTAACAAGATTAACTTCTTTTCACCTGTGTTTGTTGGGGACAAGGTCTAAAGGTAGTCAACATTCTTATTGAATATTTACAGTAACTCTCAGCTACCCGGCTTCAATACTTAGGATTTCACATTGTTGAAATGTCCCACTGAGGGTCACCTTTTTTTCTACATCCCTTACAAATCACAACTCCAGGTCGAAGTGATTAGTCAGAAAGGTAAATGAGATAAATCAGTTCTCAAAACAAGCCATGAAGTGAAACTTCTAAGTGACTACTTTCAGAGGTTCATTATTTCTCTTGCGGAAAACCTAGAATCTCAGGAGGAATTTGGACACCCTAATATATCATGGATTAAGTCATGCCTTTGAAATTGTGATGATTTTCTCCACCCAAAGATAAGCTAAATGGAAGAATACCAGAGGAAACCAAAATAGAAACTGGATTTACCACTTTTTAAAAAATAAAAAGATTTACTTTGCAAGCTTTTTACTTAATCATCTCCCATTGAAGAATGTAAAGCTCCTGAGTACTGCAAAGGGAGCCATCACCAAATTCCAAATACGCCTTGGTTTCAAGGCATCCCATAAATTTCACATTATTCATCATCTTCACATCAGAAGCTGCATTCTCATCTATTGGATCCTCAGCTACGTGACATTTTTCACTCAGCCATTGCTCACTTTAGAACACTTACAAATATCTTTCCCGCTTGGCCAAAAAGAAAGAGATCTGAAAAAACTGCTGGAGCAGCAATGTATTTCAAAATGTACCAACAGTTTGAGAATTCATAAACTTGTGTGAAATGATTCTGGTAATGGCCAAGATGAACTAAGCTCACTATAGCCTATAGCTTGCAACAATAATAATTAAAACTTTGGACAGATTACAAAGAGAAATGATGGAAAGGGTCTAAAAGTAAACAATAACAGATTGAGGAAGGAAGTCAAAACTTGAGGCAAGACCAGCATAGCGATGAGTCAGTAGATGTTTTCTTTCCTCCTTTATCTGCCATGTTTGATCTGAGAGCAAGCAGAGCCCCATCAATGCACAGAGGGCAGTGACAGGAAAATCTCCGAGAAACCCCATTTTTAAAGCAATACGCCTGGGAAAAGGAAACTTCAGCTGGAGAATACAGGAGGAATTGTTGGTAGGTTTTTGCTGCTGTTGCTTTGTTTTTGGTTTTTGTTTCTTTCCTGGACCTGCTCTGAGTCAGCCAATGTTAACTGGTTACAGTAGCAGAGACACTGAAACTTAGAGAGTTGGATCACTCCTACATTGCTGGTAGGAATGTAAAATGGCACTACCACTCTGGAAAGTACTATCGCAATTTCTTACAAAACTAAACTTGTGCCTGCCATACAACTCAGAATTTGCACTCTTGAGTAATTATCCCAGAGAACAAAAACTTACGTTCACACAAAACCTTGTACAGGAATATTCATAGCAGCTTTATTCATAATCACCCAAAATTGGGAACAATCCAAATACCCTTTAATAGATGAAAAGTTAAACTATGGTACATCCTTACCAAGAATACTGCTCAGTGATAAAAAGGAAAAAAGTAATGATAAATTCAACCACCTAGATAGAACTCAAGGTTCCACCAGGTTCATGCCAGGTGAAAAGACAATCTCAAATAGTCACACACTGTACGATTCCACTTACATAACATTTCTTAAATGACAAATTATAGACATAGAAAGCATATTAGTGGTCGGAAAAGGTTAGAAAGCAGGTGGTTAGGGGGACCAGAGAAGGTGGCTGTGATTATAAAATGGTTAGGTGACATCTTGTGGTAGAATTGTTCTTTATCTTGAGTATTATGGTAGTCACACAAATCTACACATGTTATAAAATTGCATAGAGCAAAATACACACACACACAAATGAGTGCATATTAAAGGAATGAAACCTGAATAAGGTCAGTAGATTGCATCGATTTCCTAATTGTGATATTGTACTCTAGTCATACAAGATGTTACTATTGGGAAAAACTTAGGGAATTGTATATGGGATCTCTCTGTACTATTTCTTATACCTGATGTGAATGTAAAATTATCTCAAAATTAAATGTCAAAAACAAACAAATAACACAAAAATCCTGAGAGAAATCCTGTCTTGACATATACAGATAAAAATTTCCCTTTGAGCATTACTTTTGCTGCATCCCATAAATTTAGGTAGTTGTATTTTCACTTTTATTTACCCCTAAGTATTTTCTAATTTTTCATGTGGTTTTTTCTTTGACTCATTGGTTGTTTGAGAGTATGTTTAATTTCCACATATTTTTAATTTTTCCTTCTATTCTTGATTTCTAGCTTCACTCCATTGCAGTCAGAAGAGATGCTATGTATGAGTTTAATCTTTTAAAGTTTATTGAGATTTGTATTGTGGCTTAATATTTAATCTATCTGTAACATTATATTTGTAGTGATTTTCTTGTGACGGCACATATTTTATCCAATGTGACAATCTCTGTCTCTTAATTGGTCGCTTAATTGGTTTCCCACATTTACATTTACAACAAGCCAATCCTCTAACTCATATGGAATTGCAAGAGCCCTGAACACCTGAAATAATCTTGAAAAAGAAGAATAAAGTTGAAGCACTCACACTTCCCGATTTCAAAACTTACTACAAAACAACAATAACCAAAATAGTGTGGTACTGGCATAAGGACAGATATAGAGACCAATGGAATAGAATTGAGAGTCCAGAAATAAACCCATACATTTATGGATAATTGATTTTCGACAAAATTGCCAAGTCCATTCAATGGGAAAAGAATAGTTTCCTCAATAGATGATGCTGAGACAACTGGATTTCCTCCTGCAAAAAAATAAACTTGGACCCCTACCCCACAATATATCAAAAATTAACTAAATCTTAACCAATGAGCTAAGGATAAGAATGAAAACCATAAAACTTTTAGAAGAAAACAGGGATAAATCCTCATGACCTTGGATTTGGCAATGGATTCTTAGACATGACACCAAAAGCATGAGTAACAAAGGGAAAAAATAGATAATTTGGACTTCACCATAATTTAAAACGTTTGTTTTTTCTCGTTGTTGAGTTGTAGGATTTCCTTATATATTATGAATATCAAGTCCTTTTCAGATATATGATTTGCATTACCTAAAGAATGGACACATGAAAAGATGCTAAATACCATTGGTCATTAGGGAAATGCAAACCAAAACCACAGTGAAATATCACTTTATGCCTACTAGGATAGGTATAATCCAGAAAAAATAAGAAAAGAAAAGACAATGAACTGTCAGTGAGAATGTAGAGGTTACTAGGAGCTGGGAAGAGAGGAAAATAGGGAGTTATTGCTTAATAGCTACAGAGTTTCTGTTTGGGGCAATGAAAAAGTTTTGGAAATAGTGGTGATAGTTGCACAATATTGTAAATAAATTAATGCCACTGAATTGTACACTTAGAAATAATTAAATGACAAATTTTAGGTTTTATATACATATTTTTATAGGGTTGGAGAACAGATCTGTAGTTATTTAGGTTGGGAGATGGGGAAAAGCATGAGGGACTTTGCGTGGTGAATCTGTTCTGCATCTTGGTTGTGTTGGTGATACACAACTCTGCATTAGTCCATGTTCATAGGATGCATGCCAAAACATGAATTTCATTGTACGTAAAGTTAAAAAATTCAATCCATCCCCAAAAAGTAAAAGTGCTTTAGAAATAGTTTATAGAAATAGAATGTTTTACCTACTAAAATAATCAATTGACAGTCTTCAATAATTTCCAAAGAAGTTCCCACTTTTGTGCGATTTTCTTTTTATTTTGCTAGGACTGTTTCCTTATAATTTGAAAATATTTTCAAATTATATGAAAAAAAAAGTAAGTGCATCCTTTATGGGAACTTTGGCTATCCACCCAGGTTATAACTATAACTTACAGAACATGCACCCATAGAGAATTCATGAAAATTGAACGAGGATATTATTAAGTACCTCATCAAGTAGAAGGAATTTCATGAGTTTCTCTTGCAATGGGTCGGCTCAATCTTTAACAATTGACAAGCCAAGCCCATCACCATATTTAAACTTTTACTTTGCCTCAGGTTCAGTTCTGTTCCTGTTAAAGGACAATGGCCATTGGTCCTCTGAGCCCAGCCATTAATCATTTCTGAAGTTATGCCACTAAAATTTTTAGTAATTTTCATAAGATTGAAGAAGTGCTCTATTTTTTTTCACTAAGATAAAACTCTAGCTATCTTCTTTATTCTGTTTCTTCCTAAAGATTCATGAATCACATTATCTGTAACTATTTCTGATTTTCCGTATTAGAAGTAATCATTTTTCTCCCAATGTATTTTTAATAAGTCCAATAGTGAGGAGTATTACAATTTCATTTCTTTCAAAGGGTCTAACGTGAATAGCGGCTATGCCTGTCATAACTGTCTCTAAGACTCCAAGTTTGTTACCTGACTATGAGTTCAGCAGCTAGTAACTTCCAAGACACTTCCTTTTTCTCAGGGAATCATTCCACATTCCGTCTTTCACTTCCACTGACTCACCCTGCTTGTCCTACAGATGCAGAATTCCTCTACAACTGCCCACTTGTATTTGATGTTTCTAAACATACCAAGATACGCAAAACTTCAGGATCAACAGGACCCATTTTTTATTAATCATGGTTCGTGATCTCCCAAAACAAAAAATTGAACTGTTTTGTAACTCACAGAATTGCATTGGAGGGCCCAGCCCCATGGCCAAGTGGTTAAGTTCACGTGCTCTGCAGTGGCCCAGGGTTTCGCTGGTTCGGATCCTGGGCACGGACATGGCACCGCTCATCAGGCCACGTGGAGGTGGCATCCCACATAGCATAACCAGAGGCACTCACAGCTGGGGGGCTTTGAGAAGAAGAAGAAAAAAAGAAGGAAGAATTGCACTGGAGTCATAAATGTTCCATTCAATGCCATCTGAAAACACCAGTTTCATTGTTGGTCTCACAATAGCCGTATAAAGTGAGATTCGTATCTGTAGGCGTGAGCTTGGATGATCTGTAGTAAGTATGCCATCTTTACGGAAAGCCCATCGGAAAGAAAACTCATGTGTATTCCTTTCCAGTACATAAGATTACTTTTATTTGAAACATTGTTCACTGAGCTGAAACTGTGCACTGTGCTTTATTGTACTTCGTATCTGGATCTTACAGTTGTAATCTAATGGTAATAGAAGAAGTTATCTATATGCACTAAAGGCCTAGTAATATTTTCCTCTGTCTTCTGAGGCATAGGCCTATTATGCATAAATACAATGTATTTACATCTTACATTTGAAAGCTTTGGTTATGCATTACATATTCACAGGTTTTAAATTATGGACATCTACTTGAAATAATGTTGACAAATCTTATGGTTCCTCTTGTGTCATTAATAGATCTTCCTCCTGCTCACCATCAGTGTTGAAATAAAGGTCCATGGGCAGAGATAATGTCTAGCTTTATAGTCTTTCTGCATTTGTCATGCATGGACACACACACTACAGCACTATAAGGTGTAAATGTAAAATGAAAGAAGGTTTGCTGGGAAAACTCACAAGCAGAGATACAGCAGAGAACATGATTCCTCCATCCTCTCGGCATCGAGTAGAGAGGCATGCTTGGGTAGAGCACAGCTGGAGAGACGTTGAGCTTAGCTTCTGGTATCAGGCTGTTTTACTGTTGAACTAATTCAAAACTGCTGTGCTAGCTGCTTACTAAGCTACCAAAGGAGAGCGGGAGTGGGAAGGAAGAGGAATGAGTCTCAGAGCCATCCGAATTTGTCTCTCCTCAGTCTACCCACCCCCGGTCTTCAGTGGCTCATTAAGTATGAGTCTTCCCATTAGCTCCCATGGTTTCTGGGTCACAGTGGTTCCTGCATAGTTGCCTGGGAGCTCTCCTGCAGCTGGGACAAATAGCAAGCTACCGTGTGAAACAATTGTGAAAGACCATTTTGGCCTTTTCATCCATATGTGAAATAGCAAATCTACACACATCACATGCTCTCTGGGGTCAGAGGTATTCATGCCTGACTAACTGAGGTCTGTCATTTCTCTTTGTTTATATGTTAGGCTGTATATCCACTTAAAAAAAATAAGCTCTACAAAGACTCAGGGATCACACTTTTGTTATCAAAAGCAACTTCTGGGGATAGAAAAAGGTAATTGTACAACCATGAGAGTTAAACTCACTATCCAGATTTGTGTCTCTCCAAGTGTCCTCAATCTGGGTAACATAAACGATCCATCGTCACCACGGTCATAAACGATCCAGCCACATACCATCGTCAAAGCAAACATAAACTTAAAAAATACTCAAGATGGCCAAAATATTCCTCCTCAGACTTTCCTGGCATGCTACCCCACGACTCCTGGGTACACTGTTGCTCAGCCAAGGCAAAGTAGATCTAACAGTGGGCAACTTTTAAAGATCCAGCCCTGTAGAAAAAGTTAATGGAGAGGCTAGAATAGGTGGCAAATAGAGGATTCCGTGAGCGTCAAAACTTTTCCAATTGGGCATCCCCATCAATTATGGTGGTTTTATTTCACTTGTTGAAGTATAGTAAGGGAAACTTTATTCAATGGGAGGCATTGCAGTGGGTGTAGAGATCACCGCCATGGGGTCTTGTAGCTGGGGAGAGAAGCTGGACTCAAGTCCAAAGCAGAATTGGAAAGTGGGAATTTATAGCCAAGGAACATAGTGCAGATCAGTGGATAGAAAATTTCTAACAGAAAATATCAGGAGTAAGGGCAATTCTAACTAAACTAAACTGACAGGATTCTTGCTGAAGACAGGCCAAGGTGATCAGACATTACCTGGGGGATGGTAGAGGATGAGGACCCTGACCAGTTGTTGAGGGTGATCAGATATGGGGAAAAAAAAATTTATCTATAGAAGTAAATTTTTTTTATAAGATTTTATTTTTTTCCTTTTTCTCCCCAAAGCCCCCCAGTACATAGTTGTATATTCTTCATTGTGGATCCTTCTAGTTGTGGCATGTGGGATGCCGCCTCAGTGTGGTTTGATGAGCAGTGCCATGTCCGCGCCCAGGATTCAAACCAACAAAATGCTGGGCTGCCTGCAGCAGAGTGAGCAAACTTAACCACTCGGCCACCGGGCCGGTCCCTATAGAAATAAATTTTTAATGCCTGGTTAATTGTATTGCTGCATTTTTATTGCAATATGGTACTCCTTTAAGCACTTAAAAATGGAAGGTGTACAAAGATTAAATTAAGACATGGTAAATTGACTAAATATTTTGTTTTTATATAAATAAAAGTCATAACCACACTGTTAAAGTGTAATACTGTTATAATACAACAGTTAAACTTGTGAGTCTACAACAGAAGTCATCTGCAGTGAAACAGGAAACAAAGTTGAAAAAGACCACATTAGAAAAACCTACTGGGGTAACAAGTTGGGATTGTAAGTAGCAAGAAATATAGCCACTCAGCTCCTGACTATCTCAAGTTTTACAGCCAGTGAGCTAAACCAACTTAACAGAATTCTTGCTGAAATCAGACAATCCAGAGATGAACATGGAAGTCCAAAAATGGAGGTCTAGTGGAAAAGCTCAGGGAAGCCTGAGTAGAGTTTGGACCAGGAAAGACTCTTTGTCATGGACCACGCTTCTGTATAGATGCTTATTTCAGTCAATTTCAGAAATGCTGCTTCACGATTAGGAGAACTAAAATTTAGTCCATGGCATAGAATCACTAACGCTGGGGGTTATCAGTAACTTACTCTCATTGTCTGGCAGATGGCTAAGGCATTCCATAGGATTCACCTCGGAGGAGGCCTTATTTTTTTTTAATCATGCCCTTTTTTAAAGTGGGAAATCTTGTTGACAAGACCCCTACTGAGCTAGTAATTTGGGTAAAGCCGTAGGTGGGCCATATTGTGAGAAATGAGTAGGGAGTCACCTGTTCGTGAAGTTAACTAAGACTCAGAAATGAAGACTAGCTCCTGATTGGTTGTACTACGTACATTTTTCAACAGATTATTTTAGGCTTACCTTTTCTAATGAGATTCATAATTCAGTGAAGACACTTCGCAGAAAAAGTCATAATTCTTTCAGTGAGAACAATTTCCCTTCACTAAAGCCCAATTGCAGACTAGCAGCTGTTGCTAGATGTTGAGAAAATTCTCAAGTACAAAAGCTCAGAAGCCACTGAATGTCAGTGGAGGTTTTTGTTTGTTTGTTTTTTTGTTATGTTTTGTTTTGATTTTGGTTGTTTTCGCTAATGTTCTTAACAGCCACACGATTAGTCCCAGGAATCTGGGATTTGGGATCTAAAGCAATTGGTAGCCCAAGGATAAGGCTTGTGTTAGCCTGGACACTTTTCAAGAGTGTGGCCTGCCGGTCAAGTCTGGCCACTAATCTGGTGGCTTGGGATAGAGATTTTAGTAAAATTCCCAATTATAGAAGGCATTTCCTCCAATATCCAAAGAGGTCAAACAATTGCTGGGCCTCCTTCTTAGCAGGAGACAGAAAATCCAGTACATTGTATTTAATGGGCCATGAAGTGTCTCTAAGGACTGCACTTCAGTTAACCCCAAGGTTAGCTGTGTGGCAGATCCTTGGAGTTTATCCTTATTTAAGGTCCCATTCATATTTAGCACCTTGTGTTTGGATGCCACATAACGGAATGAGAAGAGTTTTCTCAGCGGGGACCATTATCCAAATATCTTCAATATCCTAGAATGTTTAGACTTCATCTACAAGTCCGCAATGTACTTGTGTTTGTCCATTTCCCAGGAAAGCTTGGGAAAGTAAAAACATACTGTGTTACTTGTCAAGAAAAGAAACTGATTTGGGGAATTTTTAGTTAAGGAGTATGGAAAAAAGGGCATTAGTAATGCTCAAGCTTACATATAAAATATCACTGGTGGCAGCTATTTGTTCAGTCACTGTAATGAAATGCTGCATTACAAGAACAACAGTCCCTTCTTTATAAGCCTCAGTAGTCCACAGTAAGTCTCCAAGTACCAGTGACTTTCAATGACTTTTCACTGGCCAGAATAGGAGTCTGTTTTTATAGCACCCCTGCCTCCAATGATGCTTGGATGAAGAAGGTAAATTTTTTTCCTTCTTGTGAGAGGTGACATTATTTCAATGTCACAATCTTGACAAGCTTTAAGCTTATAAGCATTCAAGCACTAGAGAAGCCGCCCACAAGAGTCACAAAGAATGTGTCTGATCAGTAGGTCCAGGTGCCCCTGCACTCACAGCATCTGCATTAATTAAAGACAGGAGAACACAGAAGAACAAGCACAGTCCAGGACCCCTCCCTTCATCAGGACCCTCGCCCAACAAAATGATTCCAACTAGTTAGAATGAGACTTCCTCATAATTCCCTGAAATCCAGTAATCCAGGTTTTCACAGCAATGCATTGGGTTGTTTGCATTTTTTACTGCACAAGTAGCCAAATAAATTCCAGGTATTGCTATCAGTCAATCAGCCTGTATGCATTTCTGAGCAGCCTCTATTTTTGTTTATCCCAAGAATTTTTGCTCTGTAGAAGTCCCTACGTTTCCTCCTCTAAAGTGCTGCTAGTTTTTGTAATATTGTTAAACCTCTTCCAGGCCCCCTCATCCTCAAAGACAGCCACTGGCCCCAGCACAGCCCCTCTCTGTAACTGTATCAGTCCTCTGGCCTTCAGCTCCCTTACATTGAATAGGATTCTTCCTACCACCCAGCCTGCTCCACCCCACCCCAGCTCTCCTCAGCCCTGCCTTCTTCACACTAGTTATCAACAACCTTGTTACTGTGTTTTCTTTCCCAGGAAATCCATCACTCTGAGGTTTCATATCATGGATTTTGCTGCCACCTTCCCAACCCGTGCATAGATCTGAACGGACACTACAGAGAACCGACTGCTTTTAGAGCTTGGAAGACCGAGGGCAACTCACCTAATCTGGGTCTATAAGGTACTCAATTACCAGCCCTCCTGCTTTCCTTCCCCTAGGAGGGAATACGGCTGAACTCTGCTATTTCCAAAGACACATAGCCCAGAATGGAGTGGTATACGTCCCCTTGTGGTTGCCTGTTATTAGGCAAAAGAGTCATCAACCCACCGCTCCAAACATAAGACAAAGTCTTTAGAGGAAACTTGAAGGGAGTGAGATAGGTGGGATAGGAGAATTGCAGGTCAGCTGGGCTTGTTAATTGACTTTACCCAAAAGAAAAGGGAACTCTCTCCTGTCTTCATAAGAGCAGATAGTTTTACAACTTAGAGCAAGGTATCCCTCCTGAATTAAGCTCTTACTCTCCCACAGAGACTGAGAGACAGAGCCACTATCTTCCTGGGTGATTACATTTCAAAAAAGTGGCTCCAGGGTTAGTGAGAAAGACTATGCTGGGTTGGAAAACTGGCAAGAAACTTTTAAAAGATTTACACCTCATAGGGGCAGGGAAAGAATGTATAATCATTGTTTTCTAAAATAAGGGTTCTAAGAAAAGGGATGTCAGAGGCCCAGAGACTGGAAGAAACTTGTCTAAAATTTAGTCAAGCTGAGGGAAATATTAAAGTTTTCTTGGTTACCAGGTGTCCTCCCTGGACCATAGAGTCACCAGCCTAGGAGCTCTGAATGAAGGGAGAACTGAGGTTTATGTTCTGGCTCTGATCTATTCGAGTAAACACCTATGATTCAGAGAGGTACTATACACGGAGCCAGGGACACTGAGCTGAAGAAATAGACGGTAAAAGAGTAATGTAAGAGTGGGGGATTCAACAGTCATCCACCTTGAATAGAAGTGGAATGTGAGTCAGATGAGGGAGCCAAATATCAATGTGGCCTCTCCTGGCTCAGGACGCTACACTCTTCTGCCAGCCATTGAGCCCCTCATCCAGGGCATATTTCTTCAAAGACTCCAGCATCAAAATAGTTTCCCTTTCCAGGGAGGTAGCAGTCCACTCACCCAACAGCTGCATTCTCTTGACTTGAGAGTGGTTGCCCCTGAAAAACCATTTGAAACATACCGTAATTGATTCATCTAATTCATCCTGATTAATTGCCTCAATTTACTGAGTCTCGGATCTTTTTTGCAAAGCTACCAAGTCTTAGAGACTGACACTTTCCTCCTAGGCCATCCAGGAGTCAAGCACAAGCCAACAGAGCATTTGAATGGAGTCTGCAGAGTCACTTGGGAAAACAAAAGTAGCAGACAGGCACACGAAGTCACACAGAACAGCAAGGAACAATGCCAACCACCTCCCCTCTCTCTACCACTGTCTCTATTACCTGGAATTAAATCAGTTCACACATTTGCCATTTTTCACCAAAAATGAGTTGAAAATATTTATATTCATCTTGTCTCAAATAGAATATTGAAATAGCCATTCTCCCTGCCTTCAGTTGACACTTAATGCTGTCATTTAGCTTCTCAAAACGCAGAAGTAATCCCATCATTCATCTTAAAACTCTTCCTCTTCCTAACTTCAGAATAAAGTCACCAAACTCATTAACATAGCAAAAATTATAACATACCCCAAACATATTTCTTCTTCCCCATTCCACACCAGTGGGGCCTTGTGTACTGGCACCAGGTGAAAGGTACCTGCTGGAATTGTGTGGTAGAGTGAAAACTTGCAACACCTTTCTTTAGGCTGTTCCCTGAATGAAGCTGCCCTTCCATCCCACAAAAGACATTAATCATGAACTAATGTGATTATTATTTGAGGCAAAGAGATGGAGCTTTCACTGTTGGAGTCAAAGTCTCTCATCTGATCTTTCTTATAAGCAGAATGTAACCTCTTTAGGAATTGGATATATTGCATTCATCTTTTGTCCACACTGCCTATAGTATAGATCCTGGTTCATGGTTGACCCTCAATAAGATTGTGTCAATTGAAGGAAATTAATTAATTGTATATGAACGAGTGGGTAAAAGACTCAACAGAACAACTCGTTAGAATTAACTTACAGCACTGGAAAAGAGAAATGCAAATGTGCACTCCAAGGGCTCAAACTAATGATGTTAACCCGCATTAACCATGCTGGATAACTGAGTTGATGAACCACAATTCACCCTTCACAGATAGACAAAAACACGTATATGTATACACAGAAAAAAATGGCATAACAGCAAGCATTCTTTTATCTTCTTCTTCTTCTTCTTTGGAAGGCAAAAAACTGCATTCTCTTTCCTGAAATCACTTTCCCTGACAATTTTTTTGAGTGTGTTGTAGTGATTGATCTTCATCAGTTTTAGCCTTGAAATGATAAAAAGGGTGGAATATAAACAAAGAGCTGCCTGCACAGTATTTAGGTGGAGGACATTCATCAGAGCGAACAGCTCTAACTTAAAAGCAGTAAGAAGCGCGTTCCCCCACTGCCCAAGTATAGTTCTCAGCTTTAATGAAAAAGAGACAATTAGAACAGAGGCACTTGCTCACTTCAAGTCACAATTCATCAAGCTGTCAGAGACAATAAAATGCTACATACCTAATCTTTCCTGTTAACCATAATGTGGGCAATGCAATTACATTGTTGCAGCAAATTGGCAAGAATTAGAGGAAGAATTAATGTAAAAACCTTGTGAAATCTCCTGTTCCAGTAAATGATGTCATCCATATTTAAAAATCTGATAAAGAAATATTAAGTATTAAGTGAATTAGCAATAAATACTTCTCATTAGGCCCAGTTTCTTGCCTGCAAGTATTAGAGGGTTTTTTATTAACTACATAAAGTGAGGAAAAATCAATTAGTACCACCAAGGCCATCTATTAAAATTACAACTGAAGAGATAATTTTAGATGAGATGGAAAATAGCAACACAAACACTTTATAATACATAGAAATGAAAGAAGGCATAAATATAATTTCAGAAGTGGTCAAAATGCTTTGAGGACACTTCTTCCATGAATGGTAGATCCCCATTCACACCCAAGAGGAAACTGCAGCTAACTATTAAATTATACATTTAAATATAGAGCATTTTCTAAATGACATCTATTTGCAAAACTCAGTTCTTGGCACTATAAGGAATAGAGAAAAATAAAACAAGTCCCCTTCTCTAAAGGTGCCAACATTAATTGAGGACTTATAAATGCCAGTCCTAAAAATTAAAAAGTTGAGAAGGGGTCTTGTCTGACTTGGAGGAGCCCACAATCCCCTGGGGAATGCTGTGTGTAAACGAATCATGCAATTCATACTTTATTGTTCATGTATGCCAAGAAAATGGAGCAAACATTTTTCTCATCTGATCTAATCTTGCTTCAAATCTCCACCCTGGTGCATAACAGTAATGACATTGCTTGTTCAGGTTTGTTTGATATTCTCATTTTAATGTGTTAATTCAAAGTTTAACCCCCGTCACTTCTGTTTCTCCTACTTCCACTTCTGCTCCACAAGAAACTAATGCATATATGGAGGGGCGCAGCTTAAGGACTTCCAGGATTTGGACACTGTCTCCCACCTGCATCCTGTCTTCTGAATCCTGGCTGCTTCTGCTGTGGATTCAGCAAGCTCAGTTCTCCTTTGCTGTCTCATCAACACCTCAAGTCTTCTTGTCATTTGGACTTTCCTTATGTCCTTATTATAGCCTTGGCCACCTGTGTACTTAGCCCCACCAGATCAAGGTTCCCTCCTCATTTCCCCCAGCCCCCAGCTCATCAACCAACAGTACAGTCACCTGATCATGGAGTAATGTCTCTTTCTACCCCTTCTGCACACACCCCAAAACCACCACTTGCTCCAGCTCTCTCTGTCTCTCTCTCTGCTTGCTCAAATTACAATTAGCAATTTGAGAATACGGAGGTCATTGGTGGCCTTGATGGAGCATTTTCATGGCGTGGTATGGTCAGCATACTGATTGGAGTGGGTATAAGAGATCATAAGAAAATAAATTAAGGATGCATCTGTAGACAACACTTTTTAGGATTTTTGTTATAAAGAGGACAGGGAAGTTGGAAAATTGCTGAAGATAAAATAGGGAAAAATGGTTTTTAAAAGGATGGATGAAAAGATGCAATAAAAGGACTGTAGGCTCTTTTTTAACTTTAAGTTTCAGCATCATGATCACGTGAAGAACAGCAATGCAAATGCACTAGTCTGCCTTGCTGGGTCAATTTTTTTTTTTTTTTTTATATAGAGCTTTTACCAAAGACTTTAACACATAAATGTCATTAATATGGATTTCTGTTTTTCAGTCAAGTACTTTAAATTATGAAGCTCTCTCTTAAACACCTGCTCACTTGTAATACTCTTCAAAACAGCTCATTGTTAAACATCCAAGTTAACTTACAATCTCTTAACAGGTTAAACACTAGCACTTAACTCCTAAAGTGTATTAGCTACAAATTGAACATTAAGTAAAAAGCACTCAAGGCTATTTAAGGCTTTAGTGCCTTCTTATAAAGGTATGATATTTGCAATCAGATATGGTTTTCATTAGCTATTATAGAAATAATCCACAGAACAATGTTTCTAATTGGTATTATAAGAAAATATTTCTCCTTGGAGCAAGAGCTGAAACAAGACAAAGATTTGGGTTAAAGTAAATGGCTCTCTTACCTTCTGGCCCATTTATTTTTGTCTCTCTCTGCTTATTTGGCCACGAATAAGCAAGGACTCTGGATGCGGTTATCTTTAATTGACTCTATTAGTACCTGTTTGCTTTGGGAGGCAGGCGAGTGTCTGAGCATCAGCTGCACCCACTGCCAGGGTAAGCAGACATCTAACTACTCCTTGGCACCTGGCAGTGACCGCATGACCACTTTCCTTCCAATTCCCTGTCCTGTTGCCCAGAGATGAGTTCTAAATGCCCAAGGCTGAAGGTGAAGAGATTGATGCTAAGGCGAAGAGTTATCCCAATTTCCAGTGAATTTGTATTGTTAACCATTTAACTTTTCAAAGGATTTTGGAGTAAAGCAATCAACTCTCTGCTGGAGTTGGGCAGGACACAAGGCTGAGATTGCTGAATCAATATGTGGAAACCTGACTGACAACTTAGGTAATTTGATGCAGGATTTGGGACAACAACTGGAGATAAATTACTTAACACAGTTGGGAACCAAAATTGTGTTCAGAAAGAGAGATGTATTTTCCTGAGAGGAGTGAGGAGAATTGTACTGACAGGGAAGGGATGGGCACAAACAAAACTCTTACAGTTATTCCATATGCAACTGTGTAAGTTCTGACGAATATCTTTGAATTATCTTTGTGGAGGATGGGGAACTATTGTGAAATATATGTAAATCAACAGAGATATGAATGCCTTCTCTTTAAAGTATGTAGCTATAGAACAGTTAGAACTAAAATATAGGAAAATACTTATTTCTTGGAGAGAAAAATGCAGTATATAAAAGTCATATTTTTCTTTCTCTGAATCATGATGCAATGCTTTTAGAATTCAATTTGACTTACAACAAAGTAAAAATACTTTGTTAAAGTTTATTTTTATTTTTACCTAGCTTGTATTCGTGCACTAAATGTTGGCTCTTCTCCTCACCCCAAACTAACTTCCCCCTGTAATGCAATATATTCAATAGCTGCAAAAAACAAGATGAATAGATCTGGTCAACCCTAGAATATGTGAAGTGAAGAGGAAGAGGAGGAGGATGCAGTGAGGGGCAAGCTCAGTTAATTATTCACTGTCACAGTCATTGCCAATTAAGAGAAGATGCTCCCTTTTGCACATGTGAGCAAACGAATGTTTGCTTCATTTCTGCACTGCTTTAGCAAAGACTTGAGAGAGAGAAAGATAAATGCCTTCCAAGGTGCAGCATAGATTTGTTTTTGGCTTTTCAGATTTCAGTTCCCATTTCTAAATGAATCTTGACATCCTTCTGAGGAATTACCTTCTCCAGTTTGGTCTGCTGTGGCCATATTCAGTAGATGACATGCGATATGAACTAGGCCAATTAGAAGCTTCCTCTTGAGCAGAAGGACAAAGAAACCAGAGATAACTGGAATCCATCCCATTCTAACAGCCATAACCCACCCAGATTGCTACTCTTCCTAGACTCTTGTCTTCTTGCTTTCCATCCTCTGGGACTACTTGACCTTCTCATTTCCAAGTGCTATGTTTATACCCAGCACCCCCTGAATTCTGTAACACCTCCATTATTTGCTCAATAAATTCACTTTTGCTAAATTTAACCAGAGTTGATTTCTGTGTTTGCAATCAAAGATTCCAAAAGTCATTCTGAAGATCATAATTGACTGGCCCCAATGCTGACAATTCTACTGGTATTATGTCACCATCCTAGCCCTCCATGAACGTGTGTGTGTGTGTGTGTGTGTGTTCATGTGTGTGTATGAGAAATATCAAGGTGAGCTCTCCCAACACTTGCGTTACATCTTGGCCACTTCCTTTAACATCTTTAGCAATTTGTGTTTACTGTTATGGTAGCAAAACTGATCCTTTTCATTAGCACCCTTTTTTGATGAAATTGGTCAACAAAGAGTATAATTACAAATGTCAAATATCTAGGAATTATTCATAACACCTCCCTCCCCTTCACTGCCTTCATCCAATACCTCACCAAGTCTTAATGATTATAACTTCAATTATCTCTTGGATCCATATACAGGACTCCATCTCCACCACCACTGCTCTGGATGATGGTCATTTCTCTCCTGAGCTACTGAAAGAGCTGTCTGAAATGTTGTTCATGTTTACTTGTGCCCCTTTCCAATCTATTCTCCATATATGGCCACCAGAGCAATCATAATGAAATAATAATTTTAACATCTCACACTCCACTTTAAACACTTCAATAACTCTCAGAACTCTTAGGACAATGTCCACATTCTTTAATATGCCCTCTGTGCCAAGTATTCCAACACCCTCACTCAGTCTCTTACTTCACATAACATCTGTACTCTGGTCACACAGCTTTCAACTCCAGTAAGGAGCTCCCAACACAGGGCATCTGTACCTACTTCTAGACATGTTGCCTGATAGTCTCTTTTGCATCATTTCTAATTAAATCTTAATCCTTCAGATATCAGCTAAATATCCTGTCCCCAGAAACACTTCCCATCCTCACCAGTTAGATCAAATCCCTCTAGTACACTCTCCTCAGAACCATAAACCTTTCTTGACATCAGTTATTCCAGTTGCTTTTGCATTATAGGATTATTTGACTAATTATTACTCCTTTCCCCTCTCCCAACAATGGAGTCTAAGCTCTTGAGGGCAGGGACCAAATCAATCACTTTCATCATTGTCTCCCCAGAACTAAGTACAGTGTCTGATGCATGTTAGGCACTTGGTAATGAATGAATAAGGTCAATCTTCCCTGTGAAAATATACGTTCCATGAGGACAGGAACTATAATGCCTGACACAAGTGCTCAAAAACTCGTTGTTGATCTATCTTCCACTTGGGTTCAGTAAAGGAATTTCTTACTTTAACCGCTGATAAAGGTTAGAAACATCTTCTTTATCACTCAAGGTCATGTACACATTTTGGCCACAATCTGAAACTGCATAATGTTTTAAAAATTATTTTCAGATTCCCTTTGATTAATTAGACTCAACAGGCCAGCCATGGTAGTCAATAATCTTTCAACAGTCCATGATATTCTTTTTTGACAGAGAACATTTCAGAAAATCTGAAATCATCAACTTCAACAAAATAATTAACTTTTCTGTTAACAGACTACTTTATTTGAAATCTTATTAATTAACTCCAGATATTTAAGCAAAATCCTAAATTAAATATCAACTCTATCCCAATTAACTCCCACGCATGTGCCCTTGATTTTCTGGAGAGGCAACCTAGAAGTACAGATTCAGACTCAAATCCCAGCGCCAATGTCCATGATCCTCCCAAGGCCCCCTGCGTTGATGAACCTCACCTGGTCTACTCTCATATTTTCAGGATTTTCCTTGGTCCCCCGATGCTGACTAGTCTTGGCAATTCTTTCTTGCTGAAGACAAGCCACTTTTCCCATATAAGTGCCACTGGCTTCATCCATGGAGTGGCAAGTCTCTTTTTTTTTTCTAACTAGCACATTAGTTCTCACTTGAACTTCAGAGAGATTCACGAGTAAAAACTAAGTAAACCAAAAGATCTTAAAATATCCCTATGATACATAAATTCAGGAAATGTATATTATTGTTACTTTTGGTATATAGCAGGCCTTTAAGAAATACTTGTAGGATTAATAAATTGTAGTGGGAAGAGATTTTCATTCCTCTCCAGTCATATTTTTTCCTGCCCCAGGTAGGATGGTGTTATAGTAACTCCATTTAATCTAAGCTAGGAGAAGCAGTCAATTTTGGCACAAGAAATTTTGCCTCTAGATGCTCCATTCTGGGAAAAAAAACGAAATCTTTCTTATGTCTAGTAAGGAATAGCCAGAGGACTCAAGCACGCTCTCAGAAAACAATTATATCATCACTCTCATCCCTTGTCAATTGAAACCTGCTCTCTTGGACTCATTATTTCCTAACAGATGAAATAGAATGCAGATTTATGCCTTTTTTCATTACTGTTGGACAATAAAATGTGCTCTGGACAACCTACTTTAAAGGACTAAACATATTCTGAGTTTCAGTAGTCATTGTAGCTGATCTATCGAAGCTTATGCTGATATCCTTCAAACTGTCGTAATTTCACTAGAAGATATCTTCCTGGAGCTACTTCGTGTCAGCAGGGACCAGGGTTCCTGATCATGGATACATTCTTGAAGAAGATATCCAGCAGGCTTTCAGGAAAATGAACTTTAGAATATTTGGCTGTGCAGCTATAGGAAACCTGTGGACTTCGTTGGTTGGTGTTTGAATGGCAATAGGGGCAGATAAATCATTCTTAACTTGAATTTTAGCTTTGATTTGATCAGCAAGAAGTACGCATAGAGGGCATCTTTCAAATGTGAATTGAAATAGTCTTCTTTACTAGGTTCTTACCAGTGCTGAATTGGACCCAATGGCAAAGCACTAGAAAAATGCTTCTACATTCTCTAATTTTATAATTCATTGTCGAGATTGAGCAAGAGCAATGCAGATGCTCTGTTGCATAGGCCCCAACAGGCACTGATGAGAAATGTGGAGATGGGCTACCAGCCATCTCCCAAAGAGAGAGGACCATCTCCCCTGTAGGAGAAGGTATGGCTGGGAGCCTAGGGCTATCCCATGATATAAATGACAAAAGCTTTGATTTTATAGCCCTACATTTATCTTTGCTCCTTGCTACCCTAGATAAGGGAAGTAGGGGAGTGAAATGTTCAGGAAGAAGATTAATAGTTGCAAACAGCAGAAAGTAGCTATTCTTTTAACAGATGTTCAACTTTTTCCCAAGTCACAAGACTTCTACCACAGTGGTTGGGCTACTTTATAGGGCAACGGTTTGACTCTGGAAGTGTTGGCAGCCATCTTGTGACATTTGAAGCTGAAGAAGGAAGCCAAAACCAAGAGAAAGAAGTCTAAAACTATAGAGAACGTTTAGTCCCTGATGAAAATGTTTCAGCGTCAGACCACACTGTGCCCAGATCTATTCAATTTTGTGAGCCAACCATGTTTCTCTTTCACTTACTTCAGTTTGAATTGGGTTCTCAGTTCTACATGTCACTGACCTATGATCCGCCAAGTCTGCTCAAGAAAAGCATCTCCCAGGTGGCTAACTGCTCCCTGGGATGTGGTGCTTAGAGATATCTTACCCTCAACTCCGAAAACACAAATCCACTCACTGAGGAAAGATAAACACTTCTATCTGTTCCAAAAACTCAAAGAAGACCACCAGCAGGAGAGAGTAACAGGAAAGAGCTTTTTGCTCTTTTCAAAAAGCACATAGTTCTCTTTGCACTGTGATTATTTTGAAAGACATAGGCCTACTGCTACTAAAGACATGATGGCATAGAAGCTGTCAGCTCTAAGGTTACACTTGAAGCTACTCAAGATTTTCTTCACGATCTTGACTATAAAGCTGCGCACCAGAATGGAGCCAAGGCCCTAAGATCCTAGTGAAGAAGAGCAGAGACAATTTTAAAAGATGCAGAAGAAACTAAAGCACTGGGGATGGGGAGCAGTGGAGAAGGGATGTCAGAGAAAGACACAGTTTCTAAACGTCCACTTTACATAGGAGCCTGCTGCGTAGACTGAAAGGTGACAGTGTGAAAAGGAAACAATGTTTTGCATCATCTATCAGTCTCCATGTGCTTGCTTTCTTATGAAAAATAAGCTTGTGTTCTCTCTGCTAACAGATTGTTCCTGCAAAGCCTTTCAAATTGTGCAAGACATAGCAAAACAGTTAGAAAATGAACAGTCCTGGAACACGTTTAAATGTTTCTTCTCCGTTCTTTCAGTCCTGACTCCCATTTCTGGCTCCCTTTGGGGATTCCCCTGCCTTTTTTATCATAAATCAATGACTGTATCTAAAGGCTATATATATCATTTTCTCCAGGGAAGCTTTAAAACGGAAAGAAAAATACCTGTTGCGTATATATATATTTTTTACTTTCTCCAGTTGTCCATCATAAAATCTTTGCCAGAATCTATACTTGGTCTAGCATACAAAGGACCCACTTATCTAGGTTTTGGGCAAATTTCTTGATCATCTGCTTTTACAACACTTCCTCTCCACTCCTCCCTGCCTCTCACAATTGCTGCGCAATGGGATTTTACTTAGAAACTGTACCAAGAAGTCAATGCTTCATTGTTGGTTTTAAATATGATAATTATTTATGATTAAAATAACTATCCATAATAGTGTACGCATTAACAGCTCAACATTTTACAAGCAGAGCCTAAAGAAGCTTCTTCTCAAGGAGCAGTAAAAATCTAAATTACTTTCAAATACAGATAGCACCAATTCACAAAACTTGGAGTGGGGAGAAAGGAAATGGGGATATTGTCCATCCTGTGTCCAGAGGGCACTCATTTCCTCCCCACTTGCCAAGGAGAGAAGTGAACTGAAGAACAGTGCTTACCCAAAGCTGCCGTGGGTATGCAAATGCTTCTGGAACTTCTCCAAAGATTTTAACCAAATATTCAGCCCATAACAAGTATTCCCCGTGGCCCCGTTGAAGCATGCTGCAGTTACACATTATAAATGGAAGCCAAATCACACACTTATGTAAAATGACTAGTATAGCAGAAAAACAAGTTATGTGTTTAATAAGCAATCTCAAGCTTGTAATGTAGTGAGACCCACTTGTAATTTCTTTCATAGTTGTTTTTTTCCCCTGCATACACTGTTCATTTTTAAAGCTCTCTACAAGGCTTTTATAAAAACCAACTTAGCCGATATACTATCACTCCAATTTTCTTTGCCCATTGCTTTGAAAAACTGTCCTCTGATTCTCGAATATTAGTCATATCGAAATGCATGAAATGTGGTTGTACAGCATTCCTTAAAGCATGGTTTTTACTTATGAAATATGTACATTAAAGAAAGAAGCCTTGAGTACATGCTTACGCCCTACACAGGCGTGCTGTCTATCTTTCCAACGCGTGGGATAGTTTTACGTACAAAAGCTGTTCATCTGTATTTTCTCTCGCAAATGAAGCTTGTTCTAGTTCATCATACTGACATTTACTACCCCACGATTCTGATTGCCTTAACGAAGTAGCATAATGGGCATTTTTGCCAATTAAACATAAGGTTATCGTTAAAAATTAAAATACTGGATATGGCAGTCAATTCTGACACAGACTAACCTGAAACACCGCCAGCATATCTGAGCTGTCCACTCAGAGGTGGAACTACCCATTGTCACTTTCAGCAGACCCTTTGCTAGTCGGGTTCCCTCTCTACTGAATTACTTCATTAATTCTCATGACACTTCACTTTTCTTTAATTAGATAATTATCTAACTCCATTTGAGTTATTTGTAAATGTGTTTTCCTGCATCCAACCCCTCAGATCACATTCTTTTCCATCAGACGGGAAAAAAAATTATACTGATAATTAGTTTCCCTATGGGACAATGTTATAAGAAAGTTTCCTCTTGTCAACTTTGATTGAAAAAAAAAGAAGACAGCATTTTGCCAGTGAGTGCATATTGGCTGAGGTTTTCAGTGTATTCTAGATTTATTTTTAACCTTGGCTTTCTGTTTGAGCCAAAAAAGATCATCTTCTTCCCGAGGATTTTTCTCCTCTTTTGCTGATTAGCTATAGAACGAGGAGAAGCACCTGACGGGCCACATTAAGAAGGATGCTAAGCGGTTTGCAAGTCTCAGTAATTAATGACTATTTTTATCACAAAGAATATAGACTGGCTTCTTCCGTCTATATGAAACTCAATGTAAGCCCCTATAAGCTTCAATGCAGCATAATTGGTGCAATAGAGCTGAAAATGAGATGGAGGATATAATGCAGCTCCAGTAATCCTGCCTTTAGCTAAAATGGAACAGTAGAAGCCCCTGGCAGCCTCCAGCGTGGTTGCCACTAAGATTTAAAACCAGCCAGCTGTCTAGTGTTCCTTGTGAAACCCACATCACTGTTTATATCCTCAAATAGAGTTAAAATGTTTCAAATAATGACACTCACAAGAATGATTTACTGTGGTAAACAATTTGTTTCTCAGCCTTTTGGCTCTAATTGGGTGTTTTCTCTAATTAGGAACAATCATGGACTATGTATTTGTATCAGTTTTTATTCTGACCACCCTGTGCTTACAAAGGGCTCTCAAACCTCTTGGGATGAACAAACAGGTTTTGCTTTCTCAGTGTTGTTATTAAAAACCCACTCTCTTGTAAATCATAACATGCTAATAATAGGTCTGAGAACTCAATTGGGAAAACGCAAAAAGCTCCACATTCATGAAGGCATGCTAAGTGACAGCGTGGTAAGTGCTGGGCAATGTCTTTGTTTTAGATTTGTGACCATCCCCTCCATAGCCTGATAGCACTGCTCTGGCCAAAGCAGCCATAACCACAAATAAGTGCCTGGTAGGTCTCTACAATGTTTCTGGAAAGAGTACTCAAAACAAAAAAGCAAACAAAGGGAGGGACGGGAATACCTCCTAGGAGGTTCTGAAACAAGTCAGCATTATTTTCAGCTACCTCTGTAAATAATGTGTAAGTGCTTCACTGACGTTCTTCCTCAGATGCCAGGACCACCAACTGTAAAAGTAAAAAGACTGGTTTCTTCAAAAGAAAGTGATGTTTACAGACCCAAAGGAGCATCTTCCATGAGTATTATATAACAGCTGCATGCCACTTTTCTGTGGATGTCACAAGTTAGAAGGTCTCTTCTAAAACCATCTCTTGAGAATGTGCCAGTACTCAGAAATCAAAAGATTCATTGAAGAAACCACATAGAATCAGATTAAGCAGGGGTGTAGTTAAATTGAACACGATAATACAGATAAATCAAATGGGATAGAGAAAGCAGTTGTAGTTCAAATCTCTTAAGAATTATTATAGATGATGAGATCCTATGTTTGGATGGGAGTCCAAAATATTACCTAACTCATTACTCCATGACGTGTAACAGGAGGGTTTCAACATGAGTTCAAGTCTTCTGACAGGCTGTCTCCTCCCCATTTCACAGCTACAGGAGTCCTCAGTAGGGGAACAAGTTCATGAGGTATTGTGGAGGAAGGTCCAAGAATGACTCCAAATGTTGATGAAAAATGAAATGAAACAAAGTTACAATTTCAATTCACTCATTGCAAACAACACTCATCATAACAGAGCAGATCAGGTGTTATCCTGTATTTTTCTTTGACTTTTCTCACAAGGTTAAAGACTTTGCTCAGTTGAATTATGCAGTTTCCTATGATATAAATATGAGCACACAAAATTTTATTCCCCTTATACATAAAGCTGAGTAGTATTAAAATCCAAAGCCACTGCATCTGGGCAATATTAGAAGGGGTGTAGCAGGGTAGGCAAGATTGCTGGACTCCGGAGCTAGCTTGCCTGAAAGTGTTTCTTATTTCTGCCAATTTCCAGCTAAGTAATCTTGGGCAAGTCCTTCACTTAATCTGTAAAATGGGGATAAAAGTAGAAACTTCTTAATAGGATATTGGGATAATTAAATGAGTTAATGAATAGAAATACAATGTAATTCAATAAATGAGTAAAGAGAAGCCTAAATATCTACATTACTTTCTCAAGATCACACGCATAGGAAGTAGTGAGGGCTGTAGCGGGGGCGTCCTGTGATTCTGACATAGACTCCCCAGGAGCCCCCACATGGCCGGATGCAGGTACTGATGATTCTGGTGAGAGTGATTCTGGAGAGGGGAGTACAGTGAATGAAGGGCAAGGAGTTAGGAGAGGATTATACATCACAGGTTCTGAAGAAGGTAAAATGAATAACAAACACGGGAAAGATCAGAAGCTCAAAGGAAGGTGACTAGATGCTCCACCGCCGTGTCTATCTGCTCAAACGCTCCATTGGAACGATTATATATTAGGAGAGGCACTTAGAGTCAATAGATGTGAACAACTGCTTTAGGTGAACAACACACAACTTATGTGTATTTAGTTCTTCCCTACCCTGCACATCCATGACGTCTTTCATGCAGGGTCCTGAGAAACTGCTAATGCCTCAGTCTCTTCCAACCAGGAATACAATCCTGTGACTGGCTAGTCAGTCTGCTTCAAACACACCTGGATGGATTCCTTTTAAGGTTTTCAATATTATAAAAGAAGTGGATATTACAGTTGTCTTCCTCACAATTATTTAGTTTCATGAGCCATACCTACTGTCAAAATCTACTGGCTATTCCGCATAAGAATGCTGATAATATGGAACATTATGCCATATATTTGATTTGTTGGTCCTTCCAATAAATCATTTCATCAAACATTGTCTATGCCAAAAATAGCTCCTTTATTGTTTTACCTTCTCCAATATCATATGGAATGTTTTGAAAATATTATTTTTTTTTCAGTTTGGTACTCTTGCATCCGATTTAAAGTGATTTCCTCGCTGGAAAACCTTGGCTACATCGAACTCTGAACAATTCTCCACATTTTCGACAGGATTATCATAGTATTACATGGTTCTGTTGCTGCAATGCTATTGCATTAAAATAATAATGTGCCACAGATAGGATTCCAGATTACAAATTTTTTAAGAAAAGAAAATAGAATCATTTTCACAACCACTCTAGGATTGAATATTCTCATGAATTTACTGTTATTTGTTTTTAGAATATCTATACACTAAGCTTCAGTTTTGCTTACTTCCTCTTTGTCTCACACTGTTTATAAAAAGAATTTGTGACTTATTCTGGTTACTGCAGAATTAGAATCAATGAGTGGGTGTTAATAAAAGCAAATAACTGCTCAAAATAGAGAATAAAAACCAACCAAACAAAAAACTACAGCAGTCCCTGATTCGTGTAGATACGCAGATGCCTTACAAGAAGAGGCATTCCTGCTATTAGAAATATTTAGAAGAAGCAAAGAATCTCTCTATCACCAATATGGTGGACAGGATTCCTGGGTTAAGTGAAAGGTCAGACAAAGGACCCTCTGAGGTTCCATTAGTCTAAACTAACTCACAATACATCTACCTCAGGAGGAGGGAAAATTTTTCAAGAAAAGAAGTCATAATTTTTAGAACATTTTCCACTTAATAATAGAAATTAAGTTATTGGATTATCATTACATAAAGGCAATAGCCACGGACTCTGCAGTACTGTGGACTTGGCTTTGAATGCCAGTTTTGATGTTTATTAGTTATGTGTAATTGGGCAATTTGCTTAACCTCTTGGAAGTGCTTTTTTTAATTGGTCAAATGAGATTAATAACACCTATTATACAGGGTTAATGTAAGGACTGAGTGAAATAACCTTTTTTAATGCCATTACAATTCTCAGCACAGAGTGAGTGCCCAATACATAGCGGCTATTATAACACATATAAATCAGTAGACATAAAACTTTTAAACAGCCATAATACTGAGAATGTTTTCAAAAGTTGTAAAATGCAACTGTTCCATAGTTGCACATAGAAATGATTCATTTATAAAATGATTAAACCATTTTTTATCAAATCAATATATTCATTGCTGTGCTTCAATTATGACTTCTTGATCTGTTAATATTTCTTTGTTTGTTTATGTCACCTAACTCATTTATCTTGACATCCTCTGAAATCACTTTAAAATGAATCAAGTAATGTGTTTTTCTTGTTTGGCAGTTTTACCTTTTTGAGGAGCTGTAAAGTCAGAGACCATTATCTTTGATGGAGGATCTGAAGGGAGGTAGGGGGCAGTGGAAGAGTGGAAGGGGAAGAGAAGTGTTCACTGGAAGGAACCCGTTTAGCGTTGAGTGGAGAAATAAATGTTGGCATATACAAAAAGAAGTTCCTAAAGAAATGCAAGGAGAAAATCAGCACTAAGATGCTAAACACTAAGTGGAAAATTAAGAAACCAGGAAACCCAACAAAAATAACAAAATGAGACTTACGAAATAATTAGGTTAAGCTGGAGATTATGTCCTGTTGAAATACTAATGTTAAATTCATTCATTTTTATATTTGGATTATAGAATGTTAGCACAGAAGATGGAAGGTAGCATAAAGTTATCTGGTCAACGCGTCTGCCTGAATCAGGATTGAAGCATCTTTAGACTGTGATGAGTACAGGCATCACAGGGGACTACCGAGAACATTTGCTTTGATTTTAAGCCATTTCAGGAGTTATCTGTTGAAGATAAGCTACTTAATCTTAATTAATTAATTAATTAATTAACTTATTTATTGAGGAAGATTAACCCTGAGCTAACTACTGCCAATCCTCCTCTTTTTGCTGGGGAAGACTGGCCCTGAGCTAGCATCCATGTCTGTCTTCCTCTACTTTATGTGGGGGACGCCTACCACAGCATGGCTTTTGCCAAGTGGTGCCATGTCCGCACCCGGGATCCGAACGGGCAGACCCCAGGCTGCTGAGAAGCAGAAGGTGCCAACTTAACCCCTGCGCCACCAGGCTGGCCCCTAATCTTAATTTATAAATTACTAACAGACATCAGTTATTTTTTATTTACTAATGCAGTAAGCAATTAAAATATATTTATACTCTTTCTTTGATATTTTTTCTTTTTTTTAATTTCTGCTTTTTCTCCCCAAATTCCCCCAATACACAGTTGTATATTTTAGTTGTGGGTCCTTTTAGTTGTGGCATGTGGGACACTGCCTCAAAGTGGCTTCATGAGTGGTGCCATGCCTGCGCCCAGGATCTGAACCAGTGAAACCCTGGGCCACCGTAGCGGAGCATGCAAACTTAACCACTCCCCCACAGGACCGGTCCAATCTTTCATTGATTTTATTGATCAGTGTCGAAAAGGAGAGAGAAAATGAATGTCTCCAAACAGCAGATCTGTAGCATTCTTTGCCAATGGGAGTCAACTCCACTCAACCAGGACACAAAATTCAGATTCAAGGCTTTTTTATATTCTCCAAAATTTGTTTCCCTCAGAGCTCAAGTCACCAAATGTTAATAAAGCAGAAACAATTTTCTGTCTTAGATCCCCCATGTTACTAAGTTGCTTCAATTATCCATTGACAATATTCATTGTCCAACATACCTCTTTTGTTCTTCTACTCTATTCTCTGTCCTTTGTTATCTGAAGCTTACAGATTCTAAAACAAAAATAAAAGAACAACAATAGTAGTTCCAGCCTTTCCTGATCCCCTCCCCACTAAAGATGCTTCTGGCTCTGCCTGCTAAGTTTCTTCCTTTTCCCCAGACGATGAGGAGCATTCTGCAATTCCAGTCATCTCTTTGCATTTCTGTGGTGCAATGCTATGGGAAAGAGATTGCGCTAGAGGCTGGACAGTTGGGGAAGACATTTTTGGGGAGATTTGGATGTTAGGGTTTGATACTGAGTTTTTTGGAGGTAGATGGGAGAGTAGTGCTATATAATGAACCTTGTCTCTTCCTGTGGAGTTTGAGACATGTCATCAACGTATTTTGACATTTCTTTTTCATGGCTTGTCTTGTTCGTTTCTCTGACCAACACAAGGCTAAAGACTGAATGCTTGAATCATGGCTATATCATCTACACAACTACTTTTTGAAAAGAAAAGAACCATAAACAATGTGGAAATTGAAGCATGTTTGATATTGTTTTCAGTAAAACCTGCATAGAATCTGCACCCCTTTACCTGGCAGTAGTACTCATCTGTGTGGTAAGGCTATTAAAATGGTGCTTGGAAACTAAGTACACAGCACAGGCTGAATCACATGAGGTCTATTTAGATATACCTCGGGGTTAGGTTTTAAATCAAGTTATTAGGCATTTGTGTTGCAGACAAAACTGAAAGGTCACGATGAAAAGAATTTGAGCTAAGTATAAGAAGCTCCAGGGTACTGCATAGCATTTGCCTACCAACTCGGGTCATATTCATGTCCTTAATAAATCGTGAGGTTGCCTATCCATGAAGTTCTGTCTGGCCTACTGGTTGGCAAATCTGCCTGGAAGGAAAATCCAAAAACTGAGAATTGGAGAAATTTTTCTTCTGGGGCCTTCTAAAGTGTCCTGGGATGCGAGTAATTGTTACAGGCTGACCTTTCTATCACCTAAGCGGGTAGTGTGAGTAGAACCATATAATGAGGACTAAATCCCAAAATCTTTTCTATCATCTTCTTTAACCCCTGCAACAACCAAATGCAACATGAACTGTATTTTATGCATAAGGAAACTATGACTTTCAAAGTTATAGGCTCCAAATCACTCAGCTGGTTTGTTTGAAGGCCAGGATTTGAACCAAGTATACAGAGTGGAGTTTTTTTCATATGACACTACATCTTTTCAGATTTCTTCTCTTTCTTTCATTGCTTTTCTATCTCTAAAAATACGCCCTGCTAGACTTTATGCTCTTTTTTGTTTTCCTATCAAAACTATTGTAAAAACAAGAGTAGTAGAATCATTATTGAAATAATATACTTCAGAATAACTTGCTGAAAATGTCTAAAACCTCGGTAGGTATAAAACAAATTATCCTAACAATCACGCTTTTGTCCTAAATTCAAACAGCCAGATAACTCAGAAGCTAATTTTTTCCCCAAGATTGCAATGCCATTAATGAAAATCCAAATTGATGCAAGTTTTCTAAGTGGCTTTGAAGCCATTAAGGAAATATTAAAATATCCTTAATAGGGTATCAGTGTTATGTATATTTTATTGCATTATAATACCTGGAACAATTTTCAATTTATTTACGGTGCATATTGTTAGTCTCAGACAATTCCCTGATTGTGACTTATAAATGAACGTTTAATGGAATTGTCTTTGTTCAAAGCTACAGGGTCACTGGGCTTCACTGCTTTTCTGTACTAACATAATGACTTTTATAGTCATAGAAATAATAGTGTGCAGTGAGAAGAGAAACAGTCTTTCTACCAGGGTGGCAAAGTTTCCAAATATAAATTGAAGCAGAATCTGCATAAATATTTAAATGCTCCTAGGCCTATTATTATCCTGGTGTTCATACTATGAGATTCATCTATGAACGGAATCAAAGGCTGAATTTAAATTCTCTACCAGGATAATTACCCATTGCATCTAATTTCGAGGGTAAGTTATTAAAGAAACTGGGGTCATCTGCTTGTAGGGACACACGTTAGCTAAAATCAAGGTATGACCCTTGCTGTCATATCTTAAGATTAATATCTTTCCCTCACTGTCTTTGTGCTCGCTTTCTTCCTGCATTAACCAAAGAGCTTCCACAGTGTATACTGAGAACTGATGTCTATTTGCATGCAGATTCTTACTGCGAAAAGTTATGTGGTCATGATTCTGAAATAATCCTGGTAGGTGAACGTGGGTAGACCAGAATTCTCTGGTGATGTTTTTGAAAGATTCTGAATGGGTCTGAACTCAGGCTTTTAAAGAACTTCGAATCTTCATCTACTCCTGGATGCTGCCTGCCAGCTCCAATTTCTTTACTTTAAAGGACTAATCTCCTTTTAAGGAAAGGCATTAACTCACCAAAAAGGAAATGGTGTGCTTGTAATGACAAATGAACCTGACTCTTCTCTTCTATTTGATAGAAGGGCACTTGTTCTGCCTAAATTGTATATTCTTTTGTAAACAGACTCTCCAGCCCTCTGGTTAGAGGAATCTATGCCCTGTGGCGATGGTGCAGACCCTTATTCAGAAATGCACGCACTTGATTTATATTAAAGTTTTGATATTTAACCTTCTGTCTAAACCTTAAACAGGGGCCCTAGGGCAAGGACAAACGTCTTCATCTTTTTAAATTTAAAAATTTGTTTCAAACTATAGAAGGAGAAATTAAAATACCAGAATGATTTGAGTCTGTGAGCATAAAAATAGCCCTCTAGCATAGTATGCATTTATAACGAGAGTCATAATCTAAGGATCACTCTCTCAAAATGAGAATGAGAATCAAAAAGAATAAGAGGGAAAAAGTTGTGTCTGTAGAAAGACATATATAAAGCCATGTGAATATAAAAACCAAGCCAACCTAATTAAAATTCAAGCTTATTTTAATACATCTCTATACCCTGTTCTCCAACATACATACAAATATACACATAAAAAATACAATATAACCTAAAATTATGCTATTTAGAATTTTTTAAAAGTAATTACAGGACTTAACTCATACAGGAGCTGGGGAAATTATCACAGGTTGTAGCTGCCGCCACCATAAGAATTGGTTTCAATTCAGCCTTTAATGAGATCAGCTATTTCTATTCATTTTCATGGGTACCTACTTCTGTAATGAAAAGGATTAATTTGAAGTTCCTAGAAATGCATCACCTAGCTCATGTTGGAGGGTAGCTAGTCTGTGGGCCATAAATATAAATTCTTCAAGTAGAAGGTTGACTATTTCATTAAAACTGATGATGTTTTAGTACTTTGTATGCAGAGCCATGCAAAGGTTGTGTAAAGCAGGGTTTCAATATAGAATGTCTTTGAGGAGGAAAAGGTGTCATGGAAAGGTGATCATTAGTTACTCAGAGATGCATTAGTAGGGGTGGAGGGAGCGTCCTTTGTCAAGCAAAAGCAAAATAATCTCTGAATCTCAGTTGTCTCTTATGGATAAAACAGGCCCATGAAACACATCCCCCCCAGCTAACGTAGCCAATAGGAAGGCAAGGGAAGGCCTCTGTGGCATAGCTACCCTTCAAATGCCAATGATATTAATTTATTTCCTTTTCCCTTAAGTAAAAATAATAATGATTGGAAGGGGATATTGGAGGTTTGGGAGAAGGTGGTGCACGTAGTATGGTTACTCAGCCCCCTAGGGGTTAGCCCCTGACTGTAAGTGAATATTTCCCAGCAGTCCTTCTCCAACCCCATAAACAACGCCATGCAGATAAACAACGTCAGCAGCGGCAGTCCACTGTCACGCTAAATGTGAGGGAAGCTGCGAAACTGGCAGCAGGTCCATCATTCATTAATTCCCTGAGAAATCTGCCATGACTCGGATCCCTTGTGTACGGTCAGTTATGCACATGTGATAATCAAACAAGTAACTTCGCCCCAACTTGATCAATTCACTGAGGTGAGAAAAAGAACAGATAGCCAGTCTGCTTTCATGTGAAGGGGGCAACTTGTATCTTGGACTGTTCACCAGGAATGTTACAGACTTGTGTTTTCCAGATTTCTATTATCCAGCAAAAGAAGAATTGACTAAGATTTTGAGAGTTGACCATTAGAAACATTTAGAATACCGAGAATTATTTGTAAAATAGTGTTTATCCATCTACTTTTTTAAAGTGGAAATCATGTAGAAGATGATAAAATGTGCATTTCTTTGAAAATTATTTCCAGAAGCTGTTCTGAATCAACATAGTATTCTTCATCTTGCAAGTGAATAATAACATATAAGGATTCTTGGCCCTGCCGCAAAAATCTTGCTTTGGGATCAGTATCCTCTGTGACATCTATAAACCAAAGACAAGACAAGATCACCAAGCACGATGTCCTGGACAGCAGTGAGCCAGAAGGCAGTGACATCCAGGGTTATTGTCCTCCTCTGCGCCAGACAGGTGGGGAGGGGAGTTTGTAAATGATGTATGAAGTCTTCTCTTGCAACTAACAGACACAGAATGTTTATCTTCCTAAAATTTGCAAGACTCCTGTCACTTAGATATATAATACTCCAAGAAGACACAAGGAAGAGGGAAAAAGGAAATTTAAAAAAAAGTATCTTTCAACCCTTGTGCTATGGAGTGTCGGGAGAGGGGACTGCCAAGTTTGATTAGCTCTACACTCTTCAGTGCATGTGTTTATGTAAAGTGAAAACCACAAATTAATTCACTGAGAAGAGAATGAAAAGAATTCCGATTTCCTTATTTCCATGAAACAGCCCAAACACTGGTTGACTTTTTTCATTTTCAAGATTTCACCTGGTTGTTCTTTTGTTAGTGTCATGTTAATCAAAGCCACAATCAATAGAGTATTAGATGGAAAGAAAGAGGATTCATCTTCTCTCTTTTGTTTTCAGCCTTATTGAGGTATAATTGACAAGCATCATCTTCTTTTAAATATCCAAACTAGTATGGATCTTGACCTCTAAAAGAAAATATTTGTTCTACCTGCTGCTAAGCACAGCCCTGTTAACTATTAACAATGAAGATTTAGAGATGTTAGAGCTTGAAGGGCCTACAAATTCATCAAATCCAGTTCTATCATCTTGAAGACTAGAGCTGGAGTTGAGAGAATGGTACCATCTGAATATAAGTTCCAAAATAAATCATGATTTTTTGCCTGTGATATATAATGAATAAAGTAAATACCCTTTTCTCAGTTGATGGCTGTGTACATGGGCAGCAGCCCATTCAGCATTGATGTCCCCTTACAGTCCACCTTGTTCATTACATGTTTGAAGGCAACACATATAGTCCCTAAGAGCTGGGCTTTGCAATTAGACCTAGTTCCCAAATACAGTGCCTCTACCTCCTAGGACTATAAAAAGGCAGTTACTTTATCACTCTGATCCTTAGTTCCATCCATAAAATGAGATGAATAATTAATGAGGTCGCTTTAAAGATTAAGTGAAGTAACACACGTAAAGTGGCTAGTACATTGCCAGCACTCAATAAATATTAAATGTCATTATATTTTTATTTCTGCAGTCAAAAAATATTTCAGTGAATGGATCAGTAAAAGTCAAGTCTTCCTTTTTTTTTTTTTTCTGTATGATTGGCCCTGAGCTAACATCTGTTGCCAATCTTACTCTTTTTTTTTCCTCTCCCCATAGCCCCAGTACATAGTTGTATATCCTAGTTATAGGTCATTCTATGTGGGATGGTATTCTATGTGGGGTGCCGCCACAGCATGGCCTGATGAGCTGTGTGCAGGTCTGCGCCCAGGATCCAAACCGACAAACCCCAGGCCACCAAAACAGAGCAGGTGAACTTAACCACTCGGCCATGGTGCTTGCCCCCTCAACTCTTCCTTAATTCAGACTTTGGAGCAAGTGTTAGTTACAGTGTGAAAAAATGGAACAGAAGATTAGGAGAAACTGAAGATCAGATAACTTTTATCCATTATAATTGACTTCCCATTTGTGATTAAACGTCAGCTTCTTCATAACCAAGAAGATGCTAGAATAACAGGTCATAACATTTGTTGTGGATATCTCCACATGTGGAAAGACCGATTACTTCTGACTACAAGGCACCAGAGTATTCACACTACACTTCAGAATGAGGATCCCAATATCAGCTCCTGATTTCATACGTGAATATAGCAGAAAAAGCCCGAGCGATATGAAACTCAGGATATGAACTACATTTTTGTTGTCCTAAATAGATCATTTTCTCATACTGTTAGTCATGGATTTAGCAAATATATTTCGAACACCTACTATGGGCCAAATACAGTGGTAATACTAGTAGGAAGTATTAAAATTAATAAAACAAGAAAGAACTTGCAATTGACACACATATTGCAATCAACTGAAAAACAAATATTGAACGAGATAATCAGCCACAGATCCTAGAGTTGAGTGGGATTTTGACAGGAAGAGATAAAGAGGAAAGGAGCTGTGGTCAGAAAGAATGGCATGAAAAATACGTCCAAAGAATGGAAACATGAGATCTGATTTGCCCTTTCTGTCCTTTGTTTGTCTGCCCAAATCCCACTGTTTCTTCAAAGTCTAATGCAAATTTAAAATTGACTCTTCGTTTGCCCCTCTACCTTCTTAATTGTCCTCTTCCCATCTCATCTTTCATTTTACATTAGTAAGTTAAGAGCTCTCTAGATCAGGAACAATTACTGGGCAAAGTTTGGTTCCCCAGGACTTTACATGGTATCTGGTACACAATTGTCACTAAAAAATGTTCATTCTAGAATAAGGGGAGTAAGGGAAAATGAGAAGTGAAGTTGACCTCTAGAATTTAAGTTTCAATGACTGGTGGAAAGAGCACAGAAATATGGTGCCCCTGAAGAAAGAGGTCGTTTACATTGTTTGAGAAAAAGGACACTATGGTGATTTTAGTTTTGATGACAACTGAATAAATATCCAAGTGAAGGTTCTGGCCAATGTTTACACATATAGGATGAGAATTAAAAAGGAATCCAGAGCATTAGAAAGAGATTTTTGAGAGTGGTCCACTTAGTGGTAACTGTGTGTGAAAAAGATGAGGAGTGCTCTAGTAAAGGAAACTCAAGGTACCATTCTATTTGGGGGACAGAAAGAAAATGTGAATACAGAAAACTGAGAAAATTAGAAAGAGATATAGGAGAGCTTATTGTCAGAGGATTCCATGAAGAGCAAAATAGTCAAAAAGAAAAGAGAGAGATCAGGAAGAACTGAGAAAGAGTTATTAGATGTGTGACTTCCGTGGTCACTGGATACCATCCAACATTATCTGGGGGCAGAATGGAAGTTATTTTATCAGAAAGAATTTTTCTTCCCATGCTGGGTACACTTACACCTATGAACATAGTATCACAGAGCAGAGCCTATAAAAAGTAATATGACATATCAATAGCTTTATGAGGGGTGAAAAGAAAGTATTTATTCAAAGCTATTTCAATATATTACTGTGATTTGCACACAGTGACATCATTTTAATAGTGCGCTAGATGAAGATTTTATACTTACTTATGACTTTATAATATGAATTTTATAAAAGTCCATTATTATTAACACTTCTAAAAGGTAGAAAAGTTAGACCAACCATCACAATTAAACTACAGTGTCGAATCACTCTTGATGCAAGAATAAGAAGCTTGCCTGCCATTTTGGAATCGTGGTTATTATTTTTTTGAGGAAAAGTGGATGTACTTATAAAATACAGTGGAAGGAGGGTCAGACTACCCAGAGGTAATTTAGCTGGCAGGTAGCTTAAATGTTTTGCATTTTGGAAATTGTGTATAGGTTGCAAGGGTAGGAATGCAAAAAATGAAGAAATGAAAATAGATGACCAAGCTACCCAGAGAATCTGCCTGATTCCATTTGCAGAAAGTATGTAATTAGGTGTTTAGATTATCACTTTAACCTTTAAATTATTTCAATTCTGTTGAGGGTGGAAGTCAAATTACAAATTGCAGGATCTGGTTAGCTGAGCTAGGTTAAGATAGAACAGATTCATACTGAGGATGGACTTTCTCTCTATATTATTATGTAAAGAGCAAAGAAAACATTTCCCACAGTAATATGAAGCTGGACATGTTTTCATGGTGGAATTGGTGTAGTAATCTAGATGCATGTCCTGTGAAACCATGTAGTAGTCAGTATATTGTCCTTTTCCCCATTGGAGTAGATGTTCATTCAGTCATCCACTCATTTATCTATTCAAATAATAATTGAATGCTTATTATATGTCAGGCACCGTGGTCAGTACTGGTCATAGAATCCTGAATAAGGTCCATCCCTTGTCCTCAAGGGCTGAAAACATAGTAGTACTTTCTAGATATTTCAAAAATCATCAAAGAAAATTAATACAGTAACTATAAGAATCCAATGTATATGTCATACAACTGCCACTTAAATATCTCATCATATTAACCAACGTTCTTAATTTGCGCTGTGACGTATATCCGATGTCCATAGCATACTGAATGCTCAAAAATAGGATCTCTCTTATGTGTTCTAATACTTTTCCTTCCAGTAGTTGAAGATTTTTATGTTTTTGTTTTTGTTTTTACCAAGAATACAATTTGGATTTGTTCCCAAACATATTTATATAAGTTATGCCTATGATTGTAATTATGTAATTGAATTAAATATTGCTTAAACTGATCCAACAGGACTGTGGAAGTGCTTCTTTGATGCTGTTGTTTCAATGAGAACTGAGCTGAATGCTTTGCTAAGACAATAAAAGTAAGTTGCCAGTCGGGCTGAATTTGCTTCAGGAGACACAACTTTAAACAATTGAAGGGAAAAATCTTAAATGTTGGAAAACCTTCTCTACCTAGGTTAGATTACTTCACAATGGTCTTTAAGTTCTTGCTCCACTTAAAAATTACAACAAAACAGGCTTTCATACAACATATATTATGTGTATGATTTACGACAGAAAGATGATGAACTCCAAACCCTGGAACAATCCTCAAAAAACAAAAAAGCACTTTGGTCTTACATTAAAAAAACAAAAAGAGGAGCTGACCTGGTGGCGTAGTGGTTAAGTTTGTGGGTTCCACTTCAGGGGCCCGGGGTTCGTGGGTTCAGATCCTGGGCGCAGACCTACACACATGCCATGGTGGGGAGGCATCCTACATACAAAATGGAAGAAGATTGGCACAGATGTTAGCTCAGGGCCACTCTTCCTCAAGCAAAAAGAGGAGGATTGGCAACAGATGTGAGCTCAGGGCCAATCTTCCTTACAAAAAAAAAAGTTAGTGAATATATATTTATAGGTTTTAGAGTAATAGATCTTTATGCATATAACAGATTACTCCGTGATTCCTCATAAAATCAACTTTTTCGCAGACTACAATCCTAAAGGTTTATGGATATGACATAAGGGTGTTGCATACTAACTGCTTACATGGATGGATATGATTTTGTTACTTCAAAACAGAGAAAGATGCTTTTGCTTCTCAGTTTACAAAAAGGAAATGGGAGGTGATCATTCAAATTACAAAAAGACAACCCATAAGGACCAAAACTAGTTCACACATGCACATTTGTCAACTACCCGATGGAAAATAATATATTTAACTTGTCACATAATACCACTCAACTTCTGGGAAATCACCAAACGCGTTATTTAAACTCAGTCTGTGCTTAGGGGAATACTTTATTTAAAAGAACAGTTTTTGCGGGGAAAAATAAGAAGTTAGAACTTCATAGCCCTAAGGTCCTATTCTATGCTTACTTCTTAGGGGCACGACACTTCTCCCAGTTGATGGATAAAAAGTTCACATGGGGGAGCCATGAGTAGGGTAGCGTGTCCCTGGAAAGGAATGAGATATGATAGTTTGAAAATTGAGTTTTCTATTGAAAATGTTGAGTTATTTAATTCTCAGTGACTCAGGGTACTGGTAAATGTTTTTGCTTGAAATGCACATCCTTGAATGTTATGTTATAAAAATGTCCAGAAAATGGGATCTGACCAAAGCCATTTTTCTCCCATTACGTACTAACAGAACAAAGAAAAACAAATGTGTTTATATACTTTGTGCTTTATTAAACTACCATGCCTGCAGTTTTTGCCTGTAGGATTTTTATGAGAAACTTTTCTTACTTTACTTACTCACATGGAGGCCATTTAATGGTCACATTTAGTCCCCACTCATTAGCAGACTTACATGATTACAACATAAAAACTAAAACAACAGTAGTTTAAACTACCAAAAACCAAAGATGAAGGAAAAGCAGTAGAACGTTTTCTCTTGTGAATCTCTTTGGAAAACCTAGAAGCCCGCTTGCACTTGGTCATTTGGTCTAGAAAAGATACATAATTCAGTGACCCGCCCAGTGGTGTAGTGGTTGGGTTCACGTACTCCATTTTGGCTGCCTGGGGTTCACGAGTTCAGATCCTGGGTCCAGACTTACACAGTGCTCATCAAGCCATGCTGTGGTGGCATCCCGTATACAAAGTAGAGGAAGGTTGGAATAGATGTTAGCTCAGGTCCGATCTTCCTCACACACAAAAAAGATATAATTCAAATCATGACTTCTCTTTCCCATTTCCATGTTCTTGTTTTATCCCAGTTGCTGACTTTAATAAAGTCGCCATCTTATTTAACCAGCTCCTCCATTTTACCCTTAGATCCACTCTTTACCAAGTTTCGTTGAGTCCTCCTTTTCATCTCCTTCACAATTCTCAAAACCACCACTCAGATCCCCACCTTAGCTGACACCTGAACTAGGACAAAAGTGTGCTAAGTATTCACTTCAAATCTTGTTTCCTTTTGCTGTCCACACTGCACAGCAATTCCAGATGAGTCTTCCTCAAACATTATTTTTATTACTTAATTCTCCTGCTTAAGAATAAATAAAGCAATCTGTTGACACCATCACCTATATAAGTGCCTTTTCTTGTTATTCCAAGTCTTCCATAATCTGTTCCCACTCACTCTGATATCATAGTCGCTTCTAATCCGTTTTTAACTAGCTAGGGTTTGAATATACAGTTCCTCAACATCAGCATAAATCCCATAGCTTAAAGCAGGGGTCTGCAAACTATGACCCGTGAACCAAATCTGGCGTATCATCTGTTTTCGTATGGCCCATGGCCTAATTGGGGGTTTTTACATTTTTAAACAGCTGGAAAAAGATCAAAAGAAGAATATTTCATGATATATAAAAATTATACAAAATTCAAATTTCAGTGTCCATACATAAAGTTTTATAGGAACATAGTTGTGCTCATTTGTTGACGTATTGTCATGGCTGATTTCACACTACAATGGCAGAATTGAATAACTGCAAGAGAAACCATATGGCCCATGAAGCCTAACATGTTTACTGTCTAGCCCTTGACAGAAATTTTTGCCAACCTCTGGCTTAAAGAATATCAGATCAATTGATGGTAGACAAATATATATATATCTAATTTCCCCTTATTCAAAACCTTATGTTAGCCATGTAATATTCTACTTCACGAGCAATTTTACACATGAATCTCTTTTCAGCAAACAGAAAAATACTTTCATCAAAATGCTACTTTGGGTTTAGTGGAAAATAACAGCAGGAGAAAAGGAGAAAGGAAGAGAAAACATAATCATGGAGTAAGAGGAGAAGTTCGTGAAAGAAAAACGTAAGTAAGGAGGGCAAGAGGGAATAATTTGTACTGACAGAGAGAAAGAGATTTTAAGGAAAGTAGGAGCCATATTCTCGAATCTAGCTAACTCTTGTCCTTTTGCCTTTTCTCCCTATTAAAAAAAAAAAAAAACCTACTTATTATCTCTTACATGTGAGATTTAATTATATTATCTCAGCTGACCCTCACCACTACTCTAATCAAGACAATAATATTATCCTAAATTCTAGACGAGGAGCATAAGACCCAAAGAGTTGATCAAGTGAAAGACCTGTTGTGTTCATAACTCAGGTATGGTGCCAGTGCCCATTGGTATAACACCACACTGCCTTCCATTATTCTTCAGTATTATGTTCCTTATTCAAGAGTGTATATTTAGTTCTTTAGAAAATCATGCATTTTTAAAATTACTGTGGATACTGTCAAATTGAAACTCAGCTTGCCTCTTACACTTAATAACTTCAAAACCTTCTTGTAAAATCCAGGTGTTGATTTTTACCTAAGAGTCTCTTGTCAGAAAGAGTAATCGAGATTTTGTTGACATGGGGAATAAACTACACTAGTAGGCTTGTTTCAAGGCTACTGACTATTAATAAACTATCATCCTAATAGTGAATATTTATTGACCTCTTATCATGTTTCAGTCCTTCTGCTCTCACAATAATCCTAAAAGGTATGTATAAGTATTATCCCTATTTGCATCACAGGAAAGTTTTAAGTTACTAACCTGAAGTTAGTCTAATTCCACAGCCGTAAGAGTAACGATTTGCCAGGCTGAGAAAAATCTTTAAAAGAGTTAAATGTATGAGACTTATGAGTACCTAAATTTCAAAGACTATATTAGTGGATTCCATTTTTAAAAGAAATAAGGCAACAATTTGAATATATAATAAGATTATTGAAATATATATGAGCTATCTTTGAAGAAAAAGCAGCACAGTATCCTGACAACAAACACACACACACAATTACAGTCACAGTGGTAAGGTATGCTCTCGTGGTCAGGAAGATCCCATGTGGCATTATGCTTATCGACTTACCAATAAATAGGAACCCCTGCTACGAGAAGCAGCGTGCTTGGACCATCATAAGAGGAGTTGCTTTAGGTTCAGGAAGTGTCTCTCCTTCAGGCAACACCCCAACCAGCTTTCTCATCATCAGATCATGGCACTGTTCACATGAAGTGTTTGCTGTCATCAGTGGATTGTGAATGGTGCATAATGAACACTGCCTCGGGTAGCTACAGTCCATGAACTCCCCAAACACTGATGATCACAGCGATTGAGCTATCTGTTCAACCTTATTACTGTTTTTAAGTCGATTTCAAGATATAATAGGTGTCTGGAACGAAGCAGAGGAAATTCACTGTGGCTGGTATAACCTTTTGTCGGTAAATTGCCTTGGATATTTTATCAACACAATGAACTGCATTTCACAGGAACTATACTATCTAAAAAGACAAATGCTAAAATTATAATGTAATATTTAGACACTCTTTTCCTCGAGGTCAATGTAAGGACATCGAGTAATTACACCATAACATGAGATATTAATTACAGAGGTGCATATTACCTCTCCTAAAGTCATTTTTATTACAGCAATTTCTCATTTCTAAGAAACACTTCTTTCTCATATAGGAAGTCTGACACCAGAACACATTTTCACATCCCCAAATCAGATTTAAATGTGTACCTTTAGTGAGGGGATACCCTTTCCCCAATGTTGATTTTAATTCTAAGTTACATCTTTAAACTAGAGGGCATCTTAAAATGGAAGAAAAATGAAATGATCTAATATTGGTATGATATAGAAATATTTTTTTAAAAATTAGAGAAAGCCCTTTCAGTGTTTTCCACTGCTGCTAAAATGAAACGTTTGTTTGGATCACAGAATGCTCACCACCTCCTCCTGACAAAGTAAAGAATTAATAGTGGCAGCAGCCATAACATCTCGTCTCTCCTACTGCCAAAACCAGCGCCCTGTGACGTAGTGAGAATTGAAAGTTCCTAACCTTCAACTCAGTTGATTGGAAAGTTTTCATTAGAAATAGGTTCTATTGAGGCCCCATAACCTACATTTTAAAGCTCATTATCCTCTGTTTTAGCATTGATAAGCTGACAACTGTAAAACAGTCATGAAAACACAATTGCAGTCTTGATAAATGCTCCGCTGTGTAATCCATGGCAACAATGATCTATGCATTACAATGACTTCTTAAAGTACCCAAATTCACAAATTCACGTGGTTTACATACACAAACACACATACACTCACACGTATGGAAGATGTAGTACTGGGTCTTAAAACTTAGTTTTAGAATGGGTGTCATTTTCTTTTGTTCTCAGGAATTTTGCTTTCCATACTCCCATAGGTATTTAACATGAACAACTTTCTGTTTCCATCCATCAAACAGCGGTGCTCACCAGCCATACAAATACCCCACAGACAGTCAGTCCTGATAGTCAAGAAAATGTTACTCATCACGTGCACCATGTTACATTCACCAACCTGTAGTGCACTGTTTTCCTTCTCTCCTACAGTGTGAAGACATTTGTAAGTCGGCTTGCCTAAAAGGTTTCTTATAATGTAACCTCCAAAATGATTGTATAAGTAAAAAATAAAAGCAAACGTTTTCATTTAAAAGTTAAAAATATAAAATGCCCTGTGTAGATTCAGTAATAAATGAAATATCCTCCACTTACTTTAGTCTTCATTCTACTTAATACATTAAACATATAAATATCAGGACTTTAGATTATAGAAAATGAATCTGAAAATACTCGGCAAAATATACCCCAGTAGACCTCTAGATGGCAAACTTTAGTAAATTATTATGACCGGCCTGAATTCATGGTTTCTTACCAATTCTGTCTAATCCACCTATTGAAATGATTTTCTGTTTAATAAGCTACTCAGAGGTATTTGTGCTTTTATGGAACAACGAATGAAAAAAGTGAATCATATATTTTTTTCTAAAATTTAATCCTCTTCTTTGAGATAACCTAATTGCATCAAGATGATGTCCCAGTGTCTTCTAACAGTGTCTCTTTGGTGTGCTGGATGTTCTGGAAAAGTTTTACCGGATAAATGATTTCAACTGGCCTCTAAAAGCAACTATTTCTTTAAAATTATAAAGATTAGTTACAGCTTTTATTAAAGGAGTTTCAGAAATCTCCTAGAACAATAAAAAAGATCTTTGAGAAATATTAAGTACAAATACATGTCTGTCATTAGAATCTCAAGCACGCCTTTTATAAAACAAATATCTAACAGGACAAATTTCCAAAGCAAATCTCTTTTAGTGATATCATTCACGTCTGTTTAATTCCATAATCAGTGGTATTCCTTTAGTCGAGTTAAAAAAATATTTATTTTCAATGCCGACTATATTCAAGACTTGTCGTGGGATGAACAGAAATAAAATTAGTGAGAGAGCTGATAATGACAATATATGCAAGCAGCATTGAAAAGGACAAGTCCACTCTGCATATAACATTATCAGCAAGAATGTTAAAGCATAAAATTCAATTATAGCTAAGATATGCATGTTAAATTTTCAATGAGGACGTGAACTCCTATCCTAAAGCTATCACTGGCTACGAGAAAATTCCTTCCTCAGTGTGCTGGGTATTGTAGAATCCCCTTTCTGAAAGACAGTACCTCCCCCATACGCAGAGTAACTGGGAACAAAATTTTAGCATGAGGTAATACTGGCTACTGACAGAAACTAGACATCTGACCCAATTGGTATAAGCATCTGACAAAAACTGGGACAAAGTTCTTTTCAAATTCCAACTTCTGGTCACTAGAATAGGTCCCTGATCCAAGATGAACCAAGAGGAATCTTTCTCAAAAAATTATAAAACTAGAAAAAGGAGAACAAATCTTTCTCTAGTGGCTAATGCTATAATACATATAAAGATGTAAAGTTTATACATTAGAAGCACCACTTTTGGTTTGTATTGGAGACGAGAAGGAGGCTGCTGGAAAAGAGAGAGAGACAGGTGAATACAGTTCTGAGTGTACTAGGCCCCTGATTCCAGTTATTTGTGAGGTTGAGCTATTGTCTTATCTTCCCAATCTGTGATACAGCCTAGAAGCCATTCATTAGATTCCCATTTTACTTAAGCTTCCTCACGTTGTATTTTGAACACTTGAAACCAACAGAATCTTAACTAATACTCTCTGGTTTTGTAGTTGTAATTGGAAGGTAAATAATTTTAGAGCTAAATCAAGCAGCTAGGTTTTTAATTCCTATTTATGTAAATATTAACAGAGAGTGAATATATCTCTTAAAATATGACAGAAGCAAGATAAAATCCAAGTACATTAATTATTATTTATGGTCAATAAATAGAATCGTATATTTAATTTAGGAGACTTTATTACAAAGAACAGTTAGTGACCATAGAAATGTAAAGAGAATCCAAATGAATAAAGATACAATTTTCTTTCATTTATAAGTATAAATGAGTTTTTTGAGGGGATGCATACATGTACCATCCAAGAAACACAAAGATTGAGAATTTTTATAGCTCTTGTAAGATGCTTTGATCTAGATTGTGCATATGAAACTGAAATGTAGTATAAAGGTACAGCCCCAGCGCTGGCTCAGCTCTCCTGTTCACAAGCCAGGTACCTTTTCAAGAAATCCTTACAATCTCAGTGTCATGTTCTTTTCAAGCAGTAGACACCCTTGTTTTCAACAGAAAAATCTTGAGATTTGCTCTGTAAATGCTTTTTAGATGCTCATAGATTTTCTCTTAATTTTGGATGGTGAAAAATGCAAATGATTTCCACTAGGGGCTCCTAAAGTCCTGCCCTTGGAGAACACCTGCCTAAGAATTAAGTCAATTCACGGAGAACAGTGGAGCCAGTGAGGAGAGATGCGGTGCCATGAGGATTTCACTCAGCACGTGGACCCAGTCATGCCTGAGTCAGTCCTGCCCTTTGACTTTACATTTATGTGAGCTAATAATTTCTCATTTTTACCAAACCAGCTTCTGTATGGTTTGATTAGAAACCAAAGGAATCTTGAAAAAGAGAGTCAAACCCCACCTGTCTGATTCATAATTTTCAGTGGAATCTCTTATTCTTCATGACTCCAAAGGGCAGAATCAGAGCTAGAGAATAGGAGGAAAATTAATTGCCCTTTTAGAATCACTGTAGTTTTATACAGGAAACTTTAATATGTTGATGCCAAGATGGAATTACATACATAGAAGCAGCATAAAGCGCCATCGGATCACACATCCAGATGTTTAAGTTCAGAAAAATGTTATTGACATATAGTTATTGACAGAATAAGGTTTTCAAAAAATTGGGGAAACTAAAAGAAAAAGTCAGTCAACACTTAAAATATCAAAGACCTAGTGTGGTGACTCCTGGGTCAACATTCCCGACACCCTCCCCTATAACCCACCGGCCTATATAACTTCTTCAAGATACTATGCCCCTTTTAAGATGGTTCTTTTAGATATCAGTCAGCCATCTTCCTTCTTGCTAGCAAGCTGTAATAAAATGCCCTTTCCCTGCTGCCGTCTTGCTTCTTAATTGCCTTTGTCTGGTAGGGGAGGAAGACATTTCCTCTACCCACTGTGGGTTCTTCTGGCTGGAGAACAAATTAAATTCACATGAGACAGAATAACAGGAGAAAATTAAACAAAGCTTTATAACATGTATACATGGGAGAGGCTCAGGCAAGCTGAGCAACTCACCAAAATGGCTGAAGCCCCCACTTAAATATCATCTTCAGCTAAAGACAAAGGAGGATGTTGGGGGTGGGGGGAGTCAGTTATAGGAGGTTACCAGACAAGCACAGTAAACAGGAATAAGATTGTTATGCAGTTTAAGTCCTTGCCTTCTGCATTGAGAAGAGTTTCTAGAGATAAGGTCATCCCCACTTCTTCCTGGTACAGAGAGGGAGACACCTTTACAGATGGAGATTTCCCTTACAAATGTAAATGTCTCTTAACAAAGGATAAGTAAATTCTACTTTTCAGTTGCTTTCCTGTCTGCAGTTTACTAAAAGTAACCAGCCCCAAACAATCCTCATGCCAAAGAGACATATCTTGGGGTGGCCAATTGCAGGCCCCCACAGTCTCATGGCAAGCAGATCACGCCCTTTGTGTGGTAGCAGGTCAATTAATGGGAAGTGGGAATTATTCTGTACCAATTAAATGGGCCATCAGGAACTTTTCTGGGAATTCTGAGACAAAGGTTCTCTTTCTCCTGTCATAGGCATTTGGCCCTGAATCTGCTGGCCACCTTTAAGTGACTATGAAGAAAACAATCCCAGGGTAGGGGCTAATATCTTAGAAACAAAGCAGACAAATAAACCAAAACTGTGTCCTTGATGACCAGGTTGAGTCATTGGATTAAACCTAATATTAAACCTTCATAGAGATGAACTTTTTTATTTCTTTTTAGTATTTGACAGTTTCAGCTCAGTTGGCTTTAACTTTAACTGGAAACATCTTAAATAATGCAAGTGAGGGGGTGATGAAAGAAGGGTAACAGAATATGCACCCCCACCACCACCACCAAATATGCCTCTTTGGCATATGGATTATTTTGAGCTAAAGGCCATTGAGAACCAGAAGATGAAAGTAAAGCTCCAGAAACAGCTCGCAAGTTTTCTTTTTGTAAAGGAAATTTACATTCAAAGGGAAATCTCCATTTGACAAGTTTTTTCCCTTTCTTCTACCAGGAAGAGGAGGACTCAACAATTCTTATCAAAAGAAAAGACTTAAATCTGCATAACAAACCTTACTAAACAACCTCATTCACCATACTTTTCCTGGTCACCTTCCCATAACTTGCCTCTCCCACCCAAAAGCCCCAAATTCCTTTTTCTTTGTTTGACCTGAGATGGTTTCCAAGCCCAAGTTCTAACCATCCCTTTGGGTTACTCATCACTGGCTGCTGTTCTGGTACGCAGAACACACATGTTAATAAACTTCTGTTTGTTTTTCTCTTGTTAATCTTTTCTTAGGCTATGACAAATTGCCTGCTAAATGTGATTGAGAAAAGTCTGGAAAGTCTGAAGCTTTAGGTGAAATTGTGTAATGCATAAAATGTGGCTTCAGGATCACATTCCTCCCCTCTCACTCGAACCTATGCCCTCTGCTCCGAAGAAACATATATGCAGAATATTTATATTTGTCCATCAGTATATCTGTCCAACACATAGAGTGAATACTTCCTGGCTTCCAACCTCTGTTTTTCCTCTGCAAGAACTACATATGAAAGGGTATTGGGGTGGAAAGGACTTTATATTTTCCAATTCCCCAAGTTGTCTGCAATCTAAGGGAGTATGCCAGTGTGAGTCAACAGGCATTGAACTCCTGTAACAAATGTTTATAAGAACAGTTATAATAGAATATAACAGAAATGACTGTAATAAATATGAACCTCATAGTCCACAAACTCAGGTGTAAAAAAACCCAAAACATAGAAAACTTTATTCTTTTCATCACTTAATTTAATTACTATCTCCAGTCCTTGTTCTGCCTCATGACAGAACACTTACCTATCTTGGCTTCCTCTCTGCCTTCTATTATTGTCTCTCTTCCAGAGGGAGGGAGGAGGAAGTAGGAGATGCTGAGTCTAATTCAGAAATATTATCAAAAATAAAAACCCGTATCAAAATGTTTTCTGCTATACTGTCTTATTAGTAAATTTCTAAGCATTAACTAAGAATTCTGAATTAATCTGATTGTTAGATCTAACGGAACTTTATCTTAACCCAATCTTAAAGCCTCACTTTACTGAAATAAGATTGGTTTGGATAGACTTGAAAAAATAATGCCTAAGAGAGCAGAATGAGTGTCTGAGAGCGAAATCTCCAACATCAGTGATTAGAAGACAGGAAAGAGACTAATTTAACCTATGTTAATGAAATGATTCAGAAGAGAGGAGAAAAAGAAAGGAATGGTTTTTAAAGAAAATATCTGAGAGCAAGACTTTGTATACAGTTTCCTGAACACAGGTCTGATAAAGCAAGAGTAGAAGATAATGAGCTGGGACATTTCCTCCTCTTCTGCAAACCTGTGCAACCTCATCAAGATCAAACACAACCTGGCCTGGCTAGAAGTCAATTGGGAAAATAAATTATCAAAAATATAATTAAGTAAGCAGAGCAGTCTGGGCAAACTTCTTGGGCTTTTTTACATCAAAGCTGTAAAAATGGAGCTTCCTGGGGTCAGTCCATCAAAATCACTAACAAAGCCTACATCTGGCTTGACTCTGACCAAAGATCTCTCCTCAGAATCAATTAGGGCAATTACGAACTAGTGGTGCACAAGGGCTCATCTGTGGCTAATTGAGTAAAACATACTTAATCAAGCTTTCTGAGTAATAAGTAAGTAGAAAATCAAAATGCCTAGTGTCCATTGGTTCTAAGTATCGCTACTTAAAATCTGGCTCTTTTATGGATGCGAAGGGGAAAATGTTTGAAGGACGAGAATGAATGGCTCACGACGGTTTTTCTGGCATAAGAGGGGCTTAGAGGAGTCCCCTTCCTCTCGCTGTTACTTGTTTTCTCTTATCTCTAGCGAGAGCACAAACACGTAAAAACAAAGAGTCAATCAAAAGCAGCTGACGTGAAAGTTGCATCGGTCCATAAGCCATACACGAGCATTGATCCAAAACTCTAGCTCTTGAAATATTTTGCAAGGATGTTCATTTTTGATCACTCCCCGGCCGATGACATATTCTGAAAATTGAGTTAAGAAAATACTACTAGATCATTAACTTTGTTAATGAATAGTTTTCAAGCTATTCCAAGAGGCGAGGCCAGAGAGTACCTGCTTTGGCAAGATGGCAGAAAATACAACCCACACCGGCATCTAAAATTCACCAAACATTAACGTTTCAGAGTCGATCTCCAGTGTATCTAATTTTTTTGAAGACAGCTCTGTTATAGAAAAAATAGCCAAAACCATTTCTACTGAGCATGGGGTGAGGAGGCTAAGAGCAAATTATGAGAGAGTTGGGGTAAACCGTCAAAGTCTATAGGTTTCTACTGAGCAACACAATTTCTCGCCTAAGCTATTTAAGGAGTGAGGCCACTGTCTGTGGAAAGACTACCCTCTAATTGTTATCTAAAGCACAGGGCAAATAAGCAAGAATGATTTTAAAGAATCCAAACAGCTCATATCCTCCTCCTGCTGGGTCCACTTCTGACAAGTTGGCATTAGCACACACCTTCCTCTGAACGGAAGAGAACAAAGAGAAAGAACAAACGAGATATAAAACAGAAAACAAAAACGCCCTAGGGTTGTTCTGAACTCCAGTGGCTCAGGCTAGGTGAATGGTGCTTCATCAGCACAGTAGGAAGTTCCCAAGCAGGCAGGTCCCATGCCCTAGAAAATGCCTCTGATCTGGATCTCTAATCAAACTAAACAAAGAATTTTAAAGAGAGGATGAAAATAAAGTGGCGTGTTTTTGTGGGAAGAATATTATGTTGCCTCCCCTTCTCCGGAATCAGTACTCTAGCACCACACAACTGTCTGGAGAGTTCTCTCCCAACAAAACAAGGCGCAAATTATTTACGTTTTCATTGTGTGGCATTACATGAAGCTACAATGCAAAATAATCAACAAAAAGAAGCCTCAGGTGACACAGATGGTAGCACCAATTGTTTAAGGAAAAAACCTGATCACAAGCTTTGCATTAAAACTACTCTGACAAACGAAATCATCATAAGAAGAAAATAGAACTTTGATTGAATAATAATTCTGAGTAAATGTCAACTTCCCCCATCTCTAGATTCATCTTTGGCATTAAAGATGGCTTTGGAATAAAATGAGAATGACAACGTTTCTTGTTTCACATGAATAGAGATTAAGTCCTGTTAAGATCTTTTGAGAAGCAAGGAGAATTCCCACAAGGATGGGCTCAGATGTTAGAAAATGCACCTACATGTATGTGCAGCCTGTAAACACACCTTCGCATCCTCCGCACACGCACTGTTTTTAAGTGTTCAGTCTTCAGGCATGTGGGAACAGAGGCCAACAAGCTAGTAGAATAGCAAAGAAGGGAAGATGCTAACCTAAGTTTGAATATATTTTCCCATTTTTTTCATGACTTACACGGAGGTGTCAGTGTGTATGAAAATAACAGATACATAGAGCATTTAGACAGCCTTTTCTGAAATGTTTATGTTTGTGATCTCATGTTGAGAGTGTCATTTGTATTACTTTAATATTTAAGATGTCTCTGCAACTCTTTCGTTTCTTGCCCTTTATATTCAACAATGACACAGAAGACAGGGAGACTATCAAATACAGCTGCCAAGTTTGATGTATAACCCAGGGTCCTTCTAAATCCTAGGTTCAAATGGCTATACCCCTGCATTCACAGCGGCAGGTTCTCCAGGCAGGTCTTATCTCTGAGTTTGACACTGCCCTGGCATCGCCAACATGGCCTCTGTTATTCTTCTTTCTGTCTATCTGCTTCTAGAGAGCTAAGCCAAAGATTTCTCTTTTGTGAGTCTTTTTAGGTTGTGTGGCTTGCCGTTCTCAGTCGGCCCCCTTCCTCATGCTCTCCATAAGCTATTTTGGCATCTTTCTGTCTTCCCTCCCTTGCGTGTGACTTGCCTTGTGAAGCTCACTTACAGCTGCACACTTTCCATGCTGGTTGGCAGGCTGAGCTGCAGGATTTCATTTTTAGTGATTGTTGCGGTACTTGCTGTCCCTTCTGATGTAAATAGGACTCCACTGCTTCCAGAAAAAAAAAAAAAAAAAAGAAGCAGCATTCCATGTAAAGCCTTGTGCGTCAAGGTAGAAAGCTTAAAGGAGATTAGTGAATTCCTCCCACCCTGGACGTCTTCCCCAGGTGTACCCAAAGTGAAAAGTCAGCATCCACGACCTCCCCTATTGCCTCAGTTTTCACAATGTTGCAGAGTGGTCTTGGAAAAGGGGATAATACATAGTAACCCCCAATGGATTCCCAAACTATTTTCGCACCCCAAGCACAGGTCAGGCCTCTTTTCTCACCTATTCTCATACTGTTTAACAAACGTTTGTCAGAGAGTTTACAAGTCAGCAGACTGTACTGACAGCTTTCATTTCTGCATCTCCAAGGCTTATCCTCGGTATTGCAGTAGCCGTCACCATCTAAGGTGGTGCTGCCATTTCAGTTTTCTTCCAAATGGAGACACTGTCCCACGTATCTCTGCTGTGTGTGGCTGGCTCCATATTTCCAGTGAGTTATCACGTATGCAGCACGATTTCTGAGTGTTATAAAGATGTCTATAATTTTTTGAGCTGGAAGAGCTTCCCCAGAGGCCAAATTTATATTCTAATAACATAATCCTCATTTCTCATCTCCCTAAGCAGGCCTTCAGGAAAAGATGATCCTGAAGCCAAATCTACAAGCAATTCATACTTCTGCACCATTAGTAATGGGAGATGGTTCTAACACAGCCCCTCAGTGGTCATCGGCAAGGCCATGCCCTCATGTACTAGCTTTGGATCACAATTAATTCTATTCATATCCATATCTATTTAGAAGTACTACAAGTCTAGCCCACTAAGTTGAAAATACGTCCATACAACATTCTGAGAGATGTACCCAACTATTCATATAATTCCTTGTATTTGTCTCCTATAAAGAGTATACCATTCTTACCGCAGGCAAAAACCACCAATGGCTCTGAAACACTTATTTAGCACTGCACAGTAACTGATTGAAAGCAGCTCATTCAGGGATCGTGCCAGTGCTGGAGAGAGATGACAAGTCCTGACAATCGCTGCACTCAGCATTCTGACTCTCTTCTTCACAGATGGTGACGACAGGCAAGCTGCATCCTCAGACACATCACCAGTGCTTTATGAGAAGAATCCTTGGAGACGTCTAAGAAGCCTCTTCTTGTTTAAAACTCCTTGGCAAGGATGTGGCAAAGTCCAGGGGCTTCCCTATTTTTCATCTGCCTTCCCTGTCAACTTCTTGAATATTCTCTTTAGCAGCTTCTTGAGTTTTCTATGTAATAGAGAGCCTTGTGCATAATGGTAGGAGTCTTTCGGGAGGCCTATAAATTATTACTACCTTGGATTTCTTTTCCAAAAGCCCACATGGTGAAAGAGTAGAACCCATAGTATTCCTGTCACTGGATCCATAAGATACTCCCTAGTACCAACTAATGAGGAGCCCAAAAGAGGTATATGAACAAAGGCAAAAGCCAGAAGTGACAAAAAAGAAGTGAGTGTGAGGGTTAGTCCTGGCCCCTTTAACTCTTCAGGGTCTGGCAGAGATGATCTGTGCATGAGGGACTGTTCTCAGGAAACCTTTGAAAGGAAGTGAACTTGGGCAAGAAAAGTCTCAAGCTTACTTTTTTGGAGTTTGGATGTTAGCTTTGTCTTGAATAGGCTTTACCTTCTCAGCGCCTAATTTTCCATATTTTATTGGGATCTCGTGTTGACTGTCTCAGGAAATCTGTCATTGCCACTTTTAGAGTTGCCTGAGTATGGCTTACAATTTAGGACTCTGCTTACTTCTGAGTTTAAAAGAGCCATGTAGTTGAACAAAATGGTAAAATATTAATAATTTTATAATTCATCACATATTTATAGAACCATACATCATGGATAAGATGAACAAAGCATAATGCTCACCAACGAGGAAATTCATTAAACAGGGTTCTATTTACACATAGAAACAACATTTTTTGAGCACTTATTCCATACCAGGCACAGTTCTAAGTATTTTACATGTATTCACATATTTAATACTCATAACAAAACTTATAAGGTATATGCTATTGTTTTCCATAATTTATAGATGGGAAAACTGAAGCATGATATGAATCAGTAATTTGATCAATGTCAAACTGTTAGTAAGTGGCAAAGTGGAGGTTAAAAGCCAAGACATCTGACTTTAGAGCATGCTAAATTATTAACTAATTAACTAACTGGGAACAAAATTTTAGCATGAGGTAATATTGGCTACTGACAATAACTAGACATCCACTACTCCACTCCTACTTCATTCTGTAGTAATAACCACTACTCCATTCTGTGTATAGTCACCACTAACTGTTGCTTTACCTTTACCAGGGCTATTGCTTGATTAAGATCACCAATGATTGCAGGGTATCAGTTATGTATTATGAGAATACTGCATAATAAACTACTCAAAACTTCAGTGGCCTACAGCAATGAGTACTTATGTCGTGCATCACTGGGATTCAGCTGATCTAGGCTAGGTCTGGCTGGGCGTGGCTGGGCTTATTTGTTCTCCTGCAAAGTGGTTCTGCTTCATATGCCTCTCCACCGGTCTCTGTTTGAATCTTGTTCACCCACATTCCATTGGCCCAATGCAAGCCACATGGCAGAGTTGAAGAGTCAGACTGTGAGGGCCCCACCAAAGGTATAGGGCAGTGGGTATGGAAACAGGGAGAAATAAAGAATTGGGACATTATGTCAGTCTACTATAATTAGTAACAAGGAAAGTGATTTGGATTGGGAGCCAAATTCTATTCTGTTCATTCGTCCATTCGTTTATCCATTCAGTAAACTCCCTTGAGTTTCATATATAAACACTCTCCTTACATGTTAGGCATACCAAGACTTCATTCAAAACGCTCCTTCAAAAAGGCCTGTAATCTCATGGGTGAGATAGACAAGTCAATAATTACACTATACCATAGTATTGCCAAAAATGTTATGAAAGCAAAGGCTAAATCTTCAAAGAAGAGTTGTGTTTAACTAAGGGAAAGAAGAAAAAGGAGAAGTGACTCCCCCCGAGATAATGTTTGGCCTAAACCTTTATGTGTAGGTAGTTAGGATAATAGCCAATATGCCTAAAGCATCCAGTACATGTAGCAGGGTGTCAAGAGATGAAGAAATGGAAGTTCAATCATGAGGGGATTTGCATGTTACCCTAAACAGCCCCAACTTTACCCTGAGGACAATAGGATGCTATGAAAGCTTTTAAAAAATTATCAACTTTATATAAAAAGTCTGAACAAAGCCTGACAATTTTATGATGGATATTTTATAAATCAATATAAAGGTAAGTAAGTGGCATCACACCAAAAAAAAGCTTTCTATAATGTTCCTTCACTCTGAAGTCCACAAGGACACTTTCTCATTGATGTCCCAGAATGGGATCAGGCCCTGAATGATGGCTCAGAGTTACTAGTAAACAACATGTAAGATAAATACCAAAGGATCAATTTATTTATATGCACTGAAAAATAAAACTCTCAAACAAGCCGTCAATGTTTGAGTCATCAGAGCTGACACAGAACTCCCAGTGCCCAAACTATGTGGCCAAGCCATAAACATAGTCAAAGCCTGTTTTATTGATTTACTGTCAAACAACTGCAGTGACAAGGACGAAAAACAGAAAGGAAGACAGACATGGGTATCAGATGTCTTGGTGAGCCTGGAATCAAAACACTGGGAGTTAGGTGAATTGAACGTTTAATGGCAACAGGTGAGAATGTCTGCTCTTCCACCTCACAATAGAGTTGATCTTTCCATTCAGATCAGAAAGACTTGAGGGCCCCCTGGCTCCAAATCTCAGGACCAGCCTTCTCAGTGGGACATAAATAACTTGATGTCCAATGACTAGGATCCCCATTTTATTTCATGATCTACCATTTGCCCAAAGACATGGCTTCTTTTCCTCCATTTCCGTAGTTGATTGATGCCCCTTTTGTGTTGCATCTTTCTTTCATTAAATATGTTAATACTTCAACCAGAAGCAGTCTAGTCTGCTGTAAGTCGGCTGACCTATAATCTAATATTGATTTTATGATTTTTCTCCCAGAGAGCCAATTATTTCCTTCATTGTCAAAATTCCTATTGGGCTCCTTACTGTAGCCCTTAATACTAAAAAAGCAAGGACATTGGAATATGCAGTCAACAACTATTATATAAACATACATATGCAGTCACATTAAAAAAAAATAGCAGACATTTTTGGTTATTAGTGATCGAGCTCCACTGCTGAGTTCTGACCTGCGATAAAAGTATATGAGCTTTCTCTAAGTTATTTATATCAATATATTCATGAAAACAGGCTTTTTATTCACTGGAAATTTTAACTTCAAGTTTCTAATTATATAGTAAAGGGCAGTGGATACCTCCAGGTAATCTTTGAAATAGGAGAAGAAACAACTTGTTTGTTCTCTGATTTCCTGTCCTGTTTTCTCGCGCTGTTTATTACCATGAGCAAAATATTTGAATGAAATAGGATTTTTGTTCATAGATGACCGTCTTCTGTTAATGTCGAGAAACCCTCCTGACTCTTAAAAAATACTTGGATTATATTATGTATATTTCCTGGCAAAGAATGAAGGAAAAGAAAATAAAGGAAGCAATTTCTAAATTGCTCACTGATATTAGGTATTTATGCCTTCAACTATGTTCCTATGAAATAAGCAATTAAAATAAGGTATTGCGTGCACCCATGAGTTACAAATCATGCAGGAAAGTCAGAAAAAAGTTTACAATTGTGTAGAAATATTGCTACTTACGTGTCTGTTTCTGTTTCTTTCTATTTCTTTAATTTTACACACGATTTAGGGATTGGACAACGGAGGATTACCACATTTATCAGAATGCTTTCTGTTTGCAACTAGTAGAAAACACAACTCAAACAGACTTAATTAATAAAGATAATTTACTGTTTTTGTGGCTGAAAAGTCTTTCAAGTCGTGCGAGAACCATAGCTCAGAAGGTATTCCCAGGGCTTGTTTTATTCTTTTTGCATGTCTCCACTCCATTTTTTTTTTTTTAATTTTTATTTATTTATTTATTTATTTTTGAGGAAGATTAGCCCTGAGCTAACTGCTGCCAATCCTCCTCTTTTTGCTGAGGAAGACTGGCCCTGAGCTAACATCCATGCCCATCTTCCTCTACTTTATATGTGGGACACCTACCACAGCATGGCGTGCCAAGGGGTGCCATGTCCGCACCCAGGATCCGAACCTGCAATCCCTGGGCCACAGAAGTGGAACACGTGAACTTAACCGCTGCACCACTGGCCTGCCCCTCGACTCTTCTTTCTGGTTGTTTCTTTCCTTCATTAGAGGCTTCTCTCCTTATAGTCCAAGATGAATGACAGTGGCTCCCAAGAAACCACACCTCTGCATTTCTAACCAGCAAAGGAGAGCAGTTCTGTTACAACATCCAAATAAACGACCTGAGACTTCCTCTGGGCAGACCAGCTAAACCACAGGCCCACCCTTGAATGAATCACTGTGGCCAAGAGCTCATGTGCCCCCTCTGTACATGACAATCCAGTCAGCTTTCTGCACCACATGATCTTCAGGGGAGAGAGGAGAGAAGTTCACTAAAATCAGGGTAGTGTACCATGAAAGAGAAGATAAATTTGGAGTCAAATAAGTGATTTAGACTCTGATTTTAACATCAAATATACGCCTTGAAAAACTATTCCTATTTGCAGTAATGTATTTGGGCAATATGAATGGGCACACAAAGAAAATAATTTTAATGAGGTTTTCAATGAAAAAAAAGAGAAAAAAAAATCACCTGTAAAAGAGATTAACAGGAACAATAAGAATAATTGATATTTACCTTCACCCATGACAGAACTCCATAGCCATCTCCATTCACCTTCAGGGTATCCCAAGGTGCCACTGCCGATCAAAAGCTATTGCAAGCAACTAAGTTCAACTTCCCCTGTTATCTTCTAAGCAGCCACAAACCCACTGTCCAGTTTTGCTTCTTGTCTTCTGTCATCATCCTTCTCTACACGAGTAAAATGATGAATCATAGAGGCCAGCTCTGTGGCCAAGAGGTGAAGTTCACATGCTCCACTTCAGCGGCCCAGGGTTTCGCCAGTTTGGATCCCGGGGGCGGACCTACCACCACTCATCAAGCCATGCTGAGGTGGCATCCCACATAGTAGAACTAGAAGGACCAACAACCAGAGTATAGGATTACATACTGGGGGGCTTTGGGGAGAAGAATAAAAAAACAAAACGATTGGCAACAAATGTTAGCTCAGGGCCAACCCTTAAAAAAAAAATGATGAATAATAAAAAGGCAGGAGGAACACTAACTCGTCGCTGACAAGGAGCAAATAGCTAACCCAACCCCACAGTGCTGAGTTTGCAATCCACTCAGGAGATGGGTCCTCTGAAAACTAGAAGGCAACTATCTCATGCAGATTGAGCCATCTGTCCTTCATTGTAGCGCTCTGCCTGTTTGGTATTTGGTTGTTCCATTTTTTACCTTGTTTTAAATTTCTTCTAACGAGAAATTTACACCTTAATTTTTTTCTAAAGAAGCTACTAATTATCCTTAGGTAGTGACCAAAACAAAAGCCTGAATTTCCATCCTCAGAGCTATTTAAACCTGTTATATCTTTAATTGTTTCTATTTGCAAGAAAGCATTTATTCTATTTCAAGTGGCCCAGAACCCTTACCAGCTCCTGCAAAAGTAAATTCTTTTGCATGTAATCTAAAAACAAGGTAAAAGGACTGTACAGTTCTCCTCTTTATCCCCTTTCAAGATGGACTGCCACTTTCCAGGTACTACCGGGCCTGGGCAGTGGCAAATTTCAAGATGTCCATGTCACAGCATCTGGACTGCGATGAACTGAACCATCAAACTGTTTTGTGCATTAAATAAATTGTGCATTGGCAATGACTGTTTCTCTAGTCAAGGCTGGCGTTATAAGGATTTAAGGTGCAGAAGCTCAGCAATAAAGTATAGATATAACCAGCAGCCTTGGAAAAGAATTGATTGAATGTGGGCTTAAAATCAAGTTTTACACAAACTTACGAGTGTTTTAATGAATTATTAGGTATTTTATTCTAATGAGAACTTAACTTCTATGCTAATCAGCTAAGGAAAGATGTATTTCCTTTAGATTAATAATTCTATATAATAGAACTTAATTTACTTTCAAGAGCTCCTCTTTTAATTATGACTACCTTGTACATAATAAAGGAAAAAAACATATTGTGAGTTCCTGTTAAGTATTTGAACTAGAAAGATATTCTGTTGCTTAATCACAACATAAAACTCCATATCCATAGGTGTTTGTTATAATCATAGTTGACTTCAGAAAAGTTGTTGATATTAAAGCATATGATTAATTGTGTATATTAAATGAATTTGAAACAAAGAAAAAGGCAATAAATGGAAAATGATGTTTTACAGTACAATTTCACAATTAATAATCAAATTCTTTAATTTGTCCCCTATATCCTTCCTACTCAACTGCCTTTAATACTCCTAACTCAGAACAGAAGCCACTACCTGCAGCCTGGTTTTTCTGCCTTGACCTACTGATGACAGGGGCGTTCCCACATTTCTCCCCTACAGGAATGAGCACCCATTCCCCAGCTCCTAAGAGTCTAGATTGCTGGCAATTTTCAACTGAGCTCTCTCCATAGATTCCCAAAACCAGTGGTTCACAAACTTTAACCTGTATTAGAATCATGGGGAGAGCTTAAAGCACAGATGGCCGTGCCCCCGGATTTTTGATTGAGTAGGTCTTCGGTGTGGTCTACCTTTCTAACAAGCACCAAGATGAAGCTGATGCTGCCGTTCTGGGAACCACACTTTGAGAACCACTGCTCTAAGCTGAAGAAAGCTGCCTAACACGGGTCACACCTCCCTCCTTGGAAGCAGCCCAGATCCATTGAGAGGATAAAAGACAGGCCTCCTTGCCTCAAAAGCACAAAACTAAAGGGCCATTTCAGCTCCAGATCTCCTAGTGGGGTTGGCTGAGGCATTTATCACTGCAGTGCATTTCAGTAATTCCCTCTGTCCATTCTCCCCAACGGGTGTTGATCCTATGTGTACTACAAGACACAAATTGATCTACTTAACACACCTATCTGACATTATAATGGCTCTCCAATATCTCTTGAACGCCACCCAAATTTGTGTCTATCTTTTGTATTCTTCACAATTCTGGATGAATGAAACCACTAGGTTTAACTGGCTGTTGAATGCTGCTGGAGAGAATGTGTACAAACTCATAATTCCTCCTCCAAAGAGGCCCTCCACACTGCCTGATAGTACTAGAAGGTGTGGAGGTAGTTTTCTCTCCCACTTTTCACATTAACTGTCTTCTCCATTTTCTTCCAACCTCCCACTCCACCAGCTCCTAACATACTCCAAGAAGATGGCCTTTTCATCACCTTACCTCACTGCACAAACCAGATGCCAAAGTCGTCCTCCATACTGCCTTTCCTTTATTCCCAAAATCTAGTCCAATATCAAGTTCCAATGAATCTATCTACAAAGTCTCTCTCCAATTTTTCCACACTTCTCCTTCCCAACTGTCCAGTCACGCCCTACTGTGGCAAATATTGTTTCTCACTCTGATAACATTAAAGCTGTCCTGACTAGATCCAGGTTTTTGTCACCTCAAACCTGTTCTCTACTTTGGCAGTGTTTCTAAAACAAAAACCTGATTTTGTCTCTCCCTTTTAATGAATTCTTTCTATAGTCTTCTACCACAAACATCCCCGTGACCCACCCCTACTCCACACAGACACACGTTGATCTCAGGATAAAGTTCAAAATTCTTAACTAGGCTTGCAAGGCTGTTCATGGTCCCACCTCTGTATATACCTCTTGCCTCGTCCTGTGTCCCCGTGTACAATACAACATGCTACAGTTATGCTAAACGACCTGAAGTTCCCAAGCTCTTGTATAAGCCACTCATCCAAAAAAATGTGTCTGAGTTCTCAAGGTTAAGAAAACAAACAAAAATTTATGGCAACAAAGTTTAAAGCTTTCCAGTCCTTGAGAATATATCCTCAGACGCTGAGAAGCTGGTCATAAAACCCCCGGTTGAGAAACACTGTCATAAATGCAATCCTCTTAGATAAACGCAAAAGAATTATAGAGTCTTGGGGCTAGAAGGGACATTAAATAAAAACAAGTTCAACTCTCTCATGTCCCAGATAAGGAAAATGATGCTCAGAGAAGTTAAACCTTATACAATGGATATTACAGGAATCAGAACTTGACTGGGAGGAGGGTGGGAAAAGTTGAAGGAAATTTATAAAATATCAAAGAACTTAAAAAAAAAAGTGGTTGTAGGGACATCACCATCAATTTTGAAATCCAATACTGATAAACCCAATGTATGAGGGACAAAGGACAGACGGGAGAACAGAATCCCACACTGGTCTCCAAGACCAGTCCCCTGATCCCTTTCAGAAGGCACTGTTGCCAATGATTCTTTGTTGCAGACAGTGGAGACATAGTGAAGGGTTTACTTAGATCCTCATCTCTTTGAGCAGCTGGATATAGCTCTAATAGCTAACGTCTCAGGAAGAAATGTATTCTACATCATTAACTGGGACACACGCACATGAAGCAAACATGCTCATCCATACAACTGAATACTAAAAATTTCACAAAGGAAATTCTGATGTTTTCTACTTTATTTTGTTCTGTTCTAAATCATTAAGAGAAGGACTAACCATGACCTTCTTAATTATTTTCACCGTCCATTAATGGGTTGTAACCCACGGTTTGAAAAATAATGTATACTTGATTTCTTATTATTTGGTCCAAATTTGAGGTCTTTTTTTCTGTTCTTTTATCCAAAACAGAAATAATACTTTATAATACCCCAAATATATGCGACCTTTTTGGTGAATTGCATTTGGTCCCCCAACAATCCTTTTTATTAAGATTAAGCCATGCAATAGGAAGAAGATGGATAGAATGTGTCTTAATCAGCTCACAAAATACCATGGACTGGTGGCTTAAAACAACACAAATTTATTTTGTCACAATTCTAGAGTCTGGACGTCTGAGATCAGGGTGCCGACATGATCAGGGTCTGATGAGGTCTTCCTTCCTGGCCTTCAGACAGCCACCTTATTTCTGTGTCCTCACCTAGTGGAGAGAGAGAGAGAAAGGAAGCTCTGGGTGTCCCTTTTTAGGAAGACACTAACCCCATCATAAAGGCCCCACCCTCATGCCCTCATCTAAACATAATTAATTCTCAAAGACATCATCTCCAAATACCATCCACTGTGAGGTAGGGCTTCAACTTAAGAATTTTGGGCAGACACACTTTGGTCCATAGCACAATGTAAAGCAATTCACTTCCAAAAAGAAAGCATCTTCTAGTCCTGGTGGAAAGGAAGACTTGGGGAAAGTGGAGGTGAAATGTAGTGTGTGACACAAAAATCCTATCTGCCTTGGAATCAAAATTCTAGGATAGGTTGTTAGGAATATCCATATTGATGGAGGAGGGCTTATTCCTTGTTTTTAGGTTATGACTTATAAATTTCAAAACCCTTTGGAGGAGCAGCCTGACAACACAAGGTAGCTCCCACAAAGTACCGATGATGGCATGACCTATATAGACAGAGAACAAATCATGAGACGGTGACCTCTGCATTCTTCATGGCCTGGGAAAAGTATGAAAGAAATCTGGAAGTTTTCGTGTGACATCTTAGTGGGTGTACGGTAAACAGCCCTAAATCACAGACTTGGATATCATGGTGTCAGAAGTACTTGCTAGGATTGCTTATGGGATTACCAAGGTGTGTGTCCCAGATAACAGGAGATGGCCAGCATCCCAGGAATTTTCTTGCACAGAGAGATGATATTAAGACACTTCACAGAAGATTCAAGGACAGAAACCAAGGCCTGAAACCAGGCAGGACCATCTACACCTCAACTGGAGACATTCGGAAGCCAGCAGATAAGGATAACATGACATTATGTATGCTCTCACTGTGCCCAGATGTCACCCAGAAAGAGATGTCGGAGAGAAGAGATGGAGCCTGCAAGTCTGGGTATGAACCACAAAAATACTGAGAAAGACAGAAAGAAAACGTTAAACTGGAATAGACTGCAATGTAGTTGATTGCTAAGTTTGTGACTTAAAATGTGACATTGTTATACTTCACTTTTCTTTTTATGCTCACTCTCCATTAAAATATTCTGACTTGTCATTATAACTTAAGGAAATTATAAGGTGGTTTCTAAAAATATAACATAGGTTATCATAAGAAGCTGGGGTCAAGAACAATGTGATTCCAGACTAATATTTTCAGAACCAAGTAGTTAACTCCTCATTTCCCTTTACCCCAAAGATCATAATAGATCGATCTATGCCACATGTCAATATCACAGGTGTCACACAGTTCTCATTTATAAAATTGCTACTCTTTGTTTTATACAAAAACTACTCTATTCTTGGGACTCCTCCAAAATATATGAAAGTAAAAATGAATAATGAAGGTTAAGTCCAAGATAAATAGCCATTTCTGGATAAATTTGTAACTGAGAACAGGATGAACTCCATTTGGCCACGGAGCACCACTATCCCATAGTCATTTGTGCGACTCTGAGCTATTTCTAAATGACTGTTGGCGTTCACTGTCCGCCTGCTGTGTACTTATCCCTGTGGTAAGTAGGAACTGAGGATACAAATTGAATGGGACAGAGCTCCTGCCCTATCAAAGCCGATTGCCTCTTCCAAGAAAGAGAAGACTAAACAGTTCCAGAATAGTAATCCTGCAATCGGTGGCCTGTTTTATGTGCTACGTGAGCAGGGAGAAGGGGCAAGGACCCTCTCGCTGGGTAATGGGGCTGCATGCATGGGGGAAATTGTGAGAGCGGCTTCACAAAGAGGTAATAGCTAGACTAAATCTTATGTTATGGGGAGGAATGTTGTGTTGTTTTTTTTAAAAAATGTCCCTTTTTCACACTTAAGAGACATGGCTGAATCTAGTAAAAATATTAGAAAGGAGTAAATTAGGGCTAGAAAAAATTGGGAGATTTAATTTGGAAGGTTCACCTCATGATTTCATGGGTTGGATGCTACAACAAATAAGCCATTTAAAGATAACTTTGAAAATCCATGCAGTGGTTATTTATTTTGAGGAGATTGCAATATATATCTGCAAATATGAAGAAACAATTTTTTAATATTATCAGAATGACTACTTGTGGCTTGGTATAAAATATCTATCAATGACACCGTGTACCAATTCAAATATTTGTATACTTTAAAATATTTAGACAGATAAAGATGAAGTAATCTGGAAAATGCCTTGATGATTCAAAAATGGCTTAAGTGATGTTGATGAAATGGGTTTATAAATGAATGATATTTTCACCCAAGTTAGGCCAAAGTAATTTTCTCGTGAATTTTAAGTTGGAACAGAGTCCACTGTCTTTGGGTGCTAGACTCTGAAAAACATGCAAAATTAGACCTGGGACAATCATGCTTGCCTCCCAGCTTTGCTGGGAAAGCAGTGAACGTCCCACAGCAGAAGAGTAAAGTGCAGAGGGAAGCAAAATTAAAAGGCCATGTGAACTGTAAGAGAGGAAGAGAGAGACAGAGGGAAGTTGGTCTCTGGCTTGTCTTGATTGTCTTGGTTTGGATGCTCTTAGTTTTAGTCCCTTGAAGAGCCTGGCTGCACTTCTCATCCTTGGATTTCCTGAGATTTGCCAAGATTGTTCCAGGTTTTGCCTAAGAAATTATGAGCGGATTTTGTTACATCCAGGCAAATGATTAATACACTTGTGCCTTTCAAAACAAAAAAATAGAAGGTAGCCTAAGACCAAGAAGAAGAGGCAACAAATTGTTTAAAGTATGATCTATACAGATCCCTACCATTTTTTACTTATTGATCCCACTAGAGTCAATACTGAATAACAAGCAAGAGAATATAAATAAATTCAAATGCTACCTTTATATTCTCCTGGGATCCACAGTATAAATAAAATTGTATGTAATCTTAGCTGAATGAGATGGTTCCATAGTTTTATCCATAATATTCAGTTTAGAGAAAAATTATTCAGTTTATCATTTCCAAGTTTATTCTTTTGTTAAGTAGATTAAACTGTAATGTTCAGGGTGATCCCAAATTTCATTTGGAATTATGATTTCTTCCATCTGGAAAGAAGGTTAAAAGAAGAGTAGTTGATTAGCCATTTATTTTCAAATACTCAAATATATTGAGAGTATAGTTGAAATTTTCCATGATCCAGATGTTGGACATATGTAAACTTTAAAAGAACAAGCAACTGCCACTTGATAAGTCATAGGTTAGGGCAGCATTGGGTGTAGAAAAAACTTTGAAGAGACAAATCTGACCTTGATGGCATCAACAATGATTTCCTGTTGAGTGGCTGCTCTCGCCATCCTATGCTACATTCAGTAATTTTATAGAGGCTCTTCTTACTACTGGCCCCTCTAAATTCCTTTTCTTATTAACTCTTCAGAAATTCATTCCCACAAAAGGGATTGATAGTTACTCAGTGTAAGCTCTCCCAGGAGAACTGTCATTTTAAGCCTTTAATTAAACAGAACAACCTTTTACAGCAGGATTTTTCAAAATGTAGTCAAAATAAAAGGGAGTATTTGAAGAACAAGCAAGTTTCCCTGCTGCCTCTTATCATACCAGGTTGGGAACTGTCCACTCCATCTCTTTCCCGAACAAATCAGGCCTTGTTTGCCAAAAAAGTAGCAAGCAGAAGTAATTGTTCTACTAATTCTGCCTTATCATTGCTATTCTCATTCACAAATCATCTTATTTTCCTTGAAAGTTTGTATATCCTTCCCAAAAGAAAAAGAAAATGAAAAAAGAGAATGAACTCAATGAGGGGTTAAGCAAATGATATCAAGGAGACATGGCACCACTGGCAATTTTTATGAACATATATAAAACAAAATAATTATATAAACAATAACATACATAAAAGGAAAAAGGTAACTTATTCAAAGCAATTTCCTGCATGTTGGTCTCTTGCAAAGTTCCTTGAAAATTTGCAATACAAGTGCTTAAGGCAAATAATGCTGGTGGAGCACCAAGGTGGTGACTAGGTCACCCATCTACCCCATCATATTTGCTGTAGCAGTATAGAGGGGCTCTAATTCATGATTAAGTCAGAGCAGGAGTTGGTGCTCCCCAAACCAAGGCAGCTCAGGTAGCAGGTCATGCTATTGGCCGATTCACCAAATAGCAGCCACCACAAGAGTTGGACCCCGGCTCATGACAGGAAGAGGTAGTGCTTCACAACAATTCAGTTTAAAAACCCCACAGCCTGAGAGCCGAGGTCTCTCCCCCAAGTCTGATATCTGTTTCAGCCAAAGTGCAATGGGCAACAGCAAACCCCACATCTACAATTCCTATTATCCTGTGCACATTCTAAATAAATACTTCCCCAGTAGGACAGGTGTGTGTGAAGTCTGGCCATTTGCTGTAAGTACTTTCTATTGATTCATCTCTCGACAAATCATTTTTGGGGACAACTCTGTGCCAGAAGCTGTGCTCCATAAAACACATACTCAGAACTGGGACAGAGGACAAAGAGCAAGAATGGGCTTTGGAATTATGACAACCAGATTAAAATCTCAAGTTGCTAACGACTAGCAGTGTAACTTGGGCAAGTTATCTTCTCTAAGCCACATTTTTGTTCCATAAGATGTATAAGCTTGGGATTAATGAAAACATATGAATAGCACCAACATTAATACGATGGCTATAGTATTCCATCTTAGTCAACTTGTTTATATTATCACACTTTGAAAAAGAATTCTGGTAATCAGGACATGTAAATGGATTCTTAATTTCAGAAACACAAATGATCAGACAACACATTATAGGAATATCGGGATCAGATTTTAAAACTCTTTAGTAAAATATGAGGGGTAACTTTTATTGAAATAGTCCATTATTAGAGCATGGATGCATAAAAACAGTATTTGTAAATAGCTTCTTCCAAAATTCACACTGATAATTGTTCATTATTAAGCCGTTTATCAGTGGGAAATATATCAGTTCTTGGTGACAAAAAAAAAGCCAAAATAACAAAAGGACTTCTCAAGAAGTCTTCTCATGTACAATTTCATAGAACACATCTAAATAAGTCAGTAGTGTGGGTGGGTTGCTAGGAAATGTTCTAGCTTAAGGTACTTATGGTATAGCCTTGAAAACATGGGTCCATGTAGAAATTAAACTATAAGAATTACATGGTCAAATTCCTCCACAGTACACATCTTGAAGATATTGCATACTGTCACAGATTGTACAGAATTTCCTACTCATAAGCTGTAACAACTAGGTGACTTCCCATGATAGAGCTAAGAGGATGCTTTAGCAGGAAGATTCTTTGCCATACCTTCCTTTAGTTGTAGATTAAAGATCCTTAAATTTTAGCAAACGAGCCGAAAGCTTCCAGTCCAGGGCTCTGAAAAAAGAGATTGCTCCTGGGATGTTAAGTAAGAAATGAACTAAACTGATTTATTCCTAAGGAATTTACTACCTAAAAGTGTTTCTATTCCCACCTCTTCCTGAAGAATTCATTTCCCAAAAGGATTGTTATAGAATGAAGTTTATTTGGAGTATATGCATGGGAAAACATAAGGAAAAAAGCATTTTTTAGGAAAAAAAATGAATTGCACTGGTTGCATAATTTTATAGCCAAACTTATTCCAAAAATAGGACCAGGATGTTTCTAGCATCCAGTGGGTACACAGTTAGATTCGATGTTTCCACTGCAGTTCAGACTAATATTAAAAGTTCAATATATACAGGTGCTTTGGGGGAAAAAATGAATAGTTTAAGTAAATGGAACACGTCATCCTCAAATAAGTTTAGAAGCATCAATGAATTAATCAATCCCAACATTTGATGCTTTAAATATATGACCCTTCTTCATCTCCACCAGAATTCCATTTTACAGATAGGAAAGTGATACGCAATGACCCTTGCTTACCCAGGAGGAAGTGCTGGGGTGCCAGTGTTCTGGCCAGGGCCGTGCCCTCAAACCAAGCATCTTTGCGAGGCTGTAGGTGGAAATTAAAGGACAATTGAAGAGATACATGAAATACATTCAGGCAATCTAACCGCAGAAAAAAGATCACCAAAATATATTTCTCATTACTGAGACAGAATAAAGAAAAATGATCCAATAAGTAGCTTCTACCTTGACCGGAAAACAGAATAGGAGCTTCCATGTGAAGGTACACAAGCAGAACCTGTAAAGGGATTACGTATTATTTTTGAAAACAATGTTTCACCTTGAGGCATTGTCATCTATATCACTTCCTTCCTTCACTGAAGGTAATTAAACAACTTATTTACTTTTCTCTAAATTAAAATAAAGTTCATAGAAGGAATACATTTTTGAAATTAAAGTCTATCATAAAGAAGGGATTTTAAGGAGCTTCTATAGCCTTGCCATCATTTTTAAAGCACACAATGGAATTAGCTGAAGACTTGGAAAAAACACACTCCAGGGAGCCATTCAGTATTAACTAAAGAAATACACTCTGTTGTAACCATGGTTTTTGTTGTTTTGATTTCATCACTTGTTTCTAAAATGCTATGATCAAGCTCTTGGAAATCCAGACTTCGACGTTTCTTCCCCAGATTCTGTAGGACTGCGCAATAATTTAAGCTTTTCATCTGAGTTAGAGTCTGCACTTCCGGAGTTCATCAACCTCATCTGTCATGTCTATGTCACTGAAATGAGAAAAACCTTAGAAGGCAGAAAAAAAATTAAAAACAAATTAATGTGGGAAGATGATATAAATCAAGTGGTGAAGCCAAGAGTAAATTATCAAAAGATCTTTCATCAGGAGTGAATACATTTTCCTTTCTCAAGAGGAGCCCATTATGTGTTTGTGTTTGCACTATTATGCATCAAGTGGCATATTAAAGAAATAGATTTATTAGGATTTAGAATGTGTTTTACTCTGATAGGAAAGAATAGTGGTGCTTCAAATTTAGTTTGAAAAGGCTTAAACCGTGAGAGTCTACCTAGGCCACGGCTAGCCACGAATGCTAGGAAAAACAAATACTATTTTTAACTTAAAACACACGAACCTATAAGACTTCTTCTCCCTTCTGAGAATGCAATACCAGGTTAGAATGAGCATGAAACAATACCATGTCAGAATAAGTATTATGTATTCTACCTAAAATCCTCAGGATTTATTCAGTTAAATACCACAGTTTGACGTTTTTATGGCAAATCATGCTCTGTTTACTGAGAGGGGAAAGAAACAATTAAAACGAGCCTTGCTTGTGTTTTCTGAGCTTATTTTTCTTCTGAGTCAGACTGATTGGCTTTACCAACAGGTTTTGAAAGACACATCTACATAAAACAGAGATCTCAATACGGGGTTTGAGATTGCCAAGCAATTTGGGAGGACATCAAAAGTGGATAGAAATTCAGAGATAAAGAAAAATCTGCTTTTCTGTGGTATGTTACTTGTAACTTGTGCATCACCACACCTGTTCCTTTATTAGAGAAAAATAGCCATATTGGAGCCCTTCTGGAGAAGTGTGTACATCTGTTTGTGAGAGAGAGAGACAGAGAGACACCGGGGAAGAACCATCTAGGCATTTAATGGGGCCTAAGCCAGGATAAGCAGGAAGATGGGGGAAAGCACTACTGGAACAGGGAGAACGCTGACCAGAGATTTGCGAGTGTCTCAAGAGTTAAGCAGAAAAGGCCTTTCTTTCTCTGGAGGAGCAGACAATGCTAGAAAGAGCCAGGTGTGGGGAAGTAGGATAAGGGTGGCCTGGTGGGACACGAGTTCAGAGAATGTTCTACTGTGAGACCAGCCTATTCTTGACAGGGGCTCTTAGGGAGGGGTTGTCAGGGTGGCTTAAAGTTCAGAGACCTGAGTGAAGGGCAGGAACTTAACAAGTTTGGTTAACCAGCGTTTGGTCCTGAGTGATCAGTGGGGACAAGCGGTTCAGCGAGGAACAGTGTACGAGGCAAAGAATACAAGTTTGGAGAGTTTGTGTCTGGCCTTGTCGAGGGGCCATCTGTGAGCGTATCTAAGTCATATATGGAAGGGGGCTTCTCTGCAGGATGCTGTTTCCTGGAACACCAAGCCTGGGGGGGTTTCTCTAACCTTCTCTGTGTTCCAGGATCACAGGGCTAGGGCAAAATTCCACACAGTCAGTCTTGATGTCACGCCCAGCTCTGAGTTTTTCTTCTTGCTCTTGTCCTAAAAAGGAAAGGCTCCTCTTATCCTCTCCTGACACAAAGATCCTGGGAGAACCAGTGCACTTTACCGAAGTGCCGGGCTGGGGAAGGGAGAATTAGGTTGGAAAGTCTTTAAAGAGGAAAGAGACCCCCCGGGACAATGTCTGAGCTGAGATTGGCCTCCTAAAATGATCATAGTCTCCTTAACAAGATAAAAAGCTTGGGACATGTCCTGTCATAAAGTCCCCTCAGCTGCTGGGAGTCACTGCTGGAGCCTGTGGATGGTTTCCAGCGTTCTGACCATGGGAGGAATCTGCTGCAGCCTCTGGGTGGGCCAACAGAGGGAAAGGCAGTGTACAGGGAGTTAAACAGATGTTTGAAGCCTCTTCCAGGCACGTGTTGGTGACAGGGTCCGGCCTGAACAAGAACAAAAAGGTCACATTTGACAGCAGATCTCATCAGGGTAAGCTAGTATACGCCAGTGATTTTATCACGTCCCAGAAGCTCAGAGGGAGGAGGTACATGAAATTAAGTAGGTGGTGATCTTTTACCTCCTGGGAAATAAATGCTGCATAAACTTGAACTAAACAAACTGCATAAAACCTTGAACTCCCTGTGTCTCCTTTTCTTAATCAAGAACACTGCTTACCACTCTGATGACTTGTAGGTTTATCCTGTGAATTTCTAGACCAATTAAGAGCTCGAGAAAAAACTTCTTCCAAATAGAACACAAGGATTGTTACTGTTATATACACTACTAGCGTCTGAAGCAGCGAAATGCATCGTAAATTATATACTTAACTCCATAAGGGTGAAAAGAAATTAGTTCTGCTCAAAAGTAACAAAATGGTGATAAGTCTCATTCAATTTCACCGTTTAGGAGCATTCAGACCTTTTATCACTATTGTGATAAATTGGAAGTGGGAACGGAGTCTGTGTTTTCTGTAATTTTGCAGTAATAATGCCATTTCTGACACACTTTGTCTCTGTCATCAAGGTAATATGATTTGCTTCTTAATTACATTTCTGGGGAAAGGAAAGATAACAAAGAACCACGCCAGTGAATCCATCTCCTTAGAATACGTGTTACAGTGAGCCTTGGTTAATGCTAAAAAGGTAGAGAGGAAAGAGGCTCAGGAAACCAGATTAGATTGTCTCTTTCTCTTACTTGTCCTAGTTTACAGGATGTTATTATTCTGTATTCCATAAATTAAATGTAATTACATTTTAGTGTCATCTCCATTTCTCATAATGCTAGAGTGTTCATTGTAACTTACCAAGAAGCCTTAAATGTGGGTGCCTGGGAAGTTGGAAGGAACAAAATGAGCCAATCCTGCTTTCTGTATCCTATTATCAAGCTTCATTTTACCACTCTCCTGCAGGAGGGGCCGTCACACCTAAATTACACCACCAACTAATGGAGACCACCTAGAGAGATGCCGAAAGTCTTACGCACAGTAATTTTTAGAGATTTTCCATTATCCTTTATTCAGCAATATTCCCAATATCCATCTTAGCATTTGGTGAATGATTCTGAATCTGAAGCATCATTTTCTCCCCTAATCATCACGCCCAAGATCCAGGTAAGTTCTGTCACGCTCCAGGTCACCTCTAAAAGCTGCCATGTCTTTGTACCACTTACGGCGCAGACTCAAGCAACGAGCAGCAGGGACTAGAAAAAGACCCCCTTGCTTCTCATGCCCAAACTGGAGAAGCCAGCTGAGGGCTATATTGTAGAGTAGGCCGACCTCAGCTGATACTCCAAAATATTTATTTAGCACTGCACTAGATGTGAATAGAAATTAAGATAAATAAATATAGGGCCCAAGTCCTCCAGAAGCTGACAATGTACTCATCCACTTGGGAAGATTCTGATAAGTTTATTCACACCAAACTGTTATTAGCTGACAAGTGTTAGTTCCATCAGGTGCTGTTGCAACACATTCCTTAGCAACCCACTTTCTCCCTCCTTGGTGGGTATGTAGAAGGGTGGAGGCTGGGTGATTTGGGTATTGCTGTGTGGGAATAGCTTCAGAGAAAATCTGTCAGAGAATTATAAAGTTGCCCAACGGAGGCTCCAGAGAACCGGCTGTCATCCTATTTCATCCTGGACCTTTTACAGAATGGGTTCCCAGAAATGTCCCTTAACAGATTCTCTGCCAACGGAGAGGGCAAGTGTGCAAAGCTCACCTTGGAGCCAGAAGTCTCAAGAGAGTCATTTTCTCATTAAGGATTTTATTCCTTTTAAAAGCACCATAATGTAGCTTGAAAAACTGCTTTCCTTTGAGAGCTTGTTTCATAGCCTGATGTACTTTTCAGGGTAATGGCCGCAGAATTTAGGTTCAACTGGTAGTGATCCTGAAGGGCAGCGTACCAAGTGTGCAGTGCGTCCGGAATTTTAGGCTGGAGATAAAGTGGCCTCCTGAGTGAATGTCACATTTCTGTGAATGGATAGAGGAGATGTGTCCTGAAAAAAAGGTTTTTTGGGGGAAAAAATCTAGATGGCTTTCTTATAGGAGATATCTGTATTTCTATCTACCTATGAATGTATAGATATTTTCATACCTATATATCAAATAATACCATACATCTGTATATATACATATATGATTTCTTATATTCAATCGTTGGTTATTTATCAGTAAAAAATGAAAACCGGGGCCAAATACTTACAGAAAAATTTATAGGATGTTTCTTTTTTTTGGTCTATAATCATAAAACAGTAAAAGAATTTTAAAAAATGAAAACTAGGGACCAGACTACTTACAGAAATTTTCCTGAAAAAAAATTTAACGATAACCTCTCCTATCATTTAGGCACCTTACTAGATATATTTGGGTTTAAAATATGGGAGGTCTGTCCTGCAAATCAAGGCCTTGGCCAGTTGGCTTGGGATAAGGCTTCTTTCATCTGTGAACATATAGATGCAATAAACTGTTATTAGCAGAGGATGGTACCCTGTCTTCCTCTGCTCTAATGCCAAGGTATAATTTATATAAGTTAAGAATCTAATGTAGAACATGATGACTATAGTTGACAACACTGTGTTATATAATTGGAGTTTGCTGAGAGAGTAGAACTTGAACGTTCTACTTACGTGAGGTGATGGATGTGTTAATTACCTCAATGAGGGGAATTCTTTCACACTGATATATATATCAAATCATCGCGTTATACACTTTAAATATCTTTCAATTTTATTCGCCAATTATACTTCAAAAAAATTTTTTAAAAAAATGTGGTCTGTATCTGAATATTAAACTTATCCAGAGGAGAAAATAAAAGGATTTTGTTAGAAAAACTCTTCTGACTGACACCTGTCTCTTCAAGTTCTGAAGTTTTTACCCAGAGCCTTAAAAAAAGAAAGTATCAATTAATCAATGCCTGACAGGAAGGGAGGGTCCCTGACCTTAACCAAGAGGTTCCATAGGACAATAAAATATGTCAAAATAAACAGTATGTGGTCGACACAATAAATGCTTTTACTGAATAATAATATTAATAATAATAGACAATGTCTTTGGGGAACTCAGTATGTGCTGACACTTGGCTACACACCACACTCATGGGGTCGCAGCTCCAAAATATACTGTTTTCAAAACTCATTTGACAGCAACACCTGACCCACCTTGAACTCATTTGATGGCAAAACTTGACCTGAACTGCTCTGTGGCTATTTCTAGTCTTTATTTATTTGACTTACTGTGAATATTTGTATATTTTCCTGCAGAATTGTTAATATGCTTGACTATGCTCTCCAAAATCTGTCATGGGGTATTATGTAATACATCGTACATATTCCATGTAACCCTTTTTTAAAAAATTAAAATTTCCTAATTCTAGAATATATCTAGTCTCAAGGGTTTGGACAAGGGTTGTAGATACTAACTCCTTCCAATAACCTTTGATATAGTGTTCCTATAGTATTACTATTATATTTATTTTGTGATTGAGAAAGTGTAGCACAGAGAGATTAAGTGGCTTTCCTAAGTCACACAGCTGGTGATAGTTGGAGTTACGACAAGAATTTAGACAGTTTCTCACCAAGACCTATGATCTCTACCCACTGCTTTGTACTGCTTCTTATATGGATATTGAAACATAACAGAGAAATGATCAAGTTTAGTAGTAGGATAATGGAACAACTACATGTAAGCAATAAGAAAATATTTATAAACAAGCAAAAATACTTTGTTGCATTTTTGACAATTAGTCTAATGCATTGACTAAGAGCTACAGGCACTAGGCAGCAATACTGGAGAGACGAGGAACAGGACAAGGCCGCTTTGTCAGTGGCAGTCCTGGGAAACCCAGGATGTCAAAGAAGAAACAATCATCAGAGGAGCCTCTTAGGAATCTTTGTGTCAGAAGCCTGGAGAAACCCCAAAGCAGTCACTAAACAGCAGGAGCCACAGAAATCAGGAGAACCACAGCTTCGCCAAAGCCCAAGAGACACTTGTGAACCTCTGCTTCCTCTTTCCCTTCACCTGCACGCTCCATTGGGATTGCAAGCATCTTTCCTGCTACTGGAGGCCCTTTCTCTTATCTTCCCCTGACAGGTGAACAGACTTCGGGTAAGGAGGACTTCATTTCCTACGTAAGAATGTCACAATCTGTGAAAGCTAGTGCAGAGGTTACTGGGGAAAAGGGAGAGACAGCGAAATAGCTTGCATGATGCTAACTATCCATCTTGATAACATCTCATTGAAAAAAAGTCTTCCAGTTGTTTTCAATTTTTTATAAATATACTTAAAACAACCAAAGAGAAAGAAGGGTGGAGAGATGGAAAGTGATGTTCTCAACAACAAAGGTGAGGGCAAAGCCCTTTGCAATACGATTGGCTACTAGGAAAGGGGCCAGAAGGGCTGCAAGCAGATGCTGAGGGTAAGCAAGGCGGAAGGTGCAAAAACAGATGCTAATGGCTTTAAGAGAAATGAGTTTTCCAGAGAGTTCTATCACCATGTGTTCTAAAGCTAGAAGGGGTCAAGATGAAATAACTCTACAAGTAAGGAAAGGATAATTGAGTTTGCTAGTCTCTGAGCTAAATGCTGGCCAAGTAGAACGGGTTGCTTGATGCACCATGTAGAGTGGTGTCCAATTAATTCTAGGACTCTCGGTCTCTGACTGTGGAATTAGGAAGGTGAGTTCTTTTAACTAAACAAAGATGGTTATTGATGTGCGTAACAATTCATTTTCAAGCATGTTTTTATTAAGCGATGGTATTAGAAGATAACCCTTCAGGTCCCCCGAGGACAGTGACTTATCCTGGTGGCCCCACGGATCTACAGAAATATAGAGCCATTTGTCCAGAGATCAAAAAGTGATGCTAAAACAAGCTTGCTTACCTTGGAGGTAATGTTGGAGTTAAGTTATACATGGTCTTTGAGTGATTTGCGTCAAAGACCAAAAAGTGACTTCAGAAAGATTTAAGCTCTCCTCCCCCTTTATCCGTATAAAATGGCCCTTCTCCAAAGGACTCTGAAGAGTTTCTAACAGCAAGTTATTACAAGGCTGACAAATCAGCTAAATGGCCTTTTTTAATCACTATAAAATGAAGCATACTTGCAGAGATCAGAATGCCAATTATTTTATCTAAAATTTCTTTCAGAGAAATTACATTATAAACTATCAAAACGGAGCCTGGAACTGATTATAGCATGGCAATGCATTCATGCCACTATCGTTAGTAGCCAGGAAATGTTATTGAAAAGTAAAAAGATATACATTGTTTGATATCCAACCACACGTCAGAAATTTTGACAGACAAACCTGGTATGGCTTCAGTGTTTTCAGATAAACTTTGAGGATTCATTTCACATCAGAGACCCCTTGAATTACGTTGCAAGAAGAAATCAAAGACTTCCTCCTCTGGGACAGAAGGCAGAGAGTAGAGGGAAAAAATTACGGAATGAGACTTCTTTTAAAAATAAGTACTTCAGCATGGTTATATAATTTAACTCTTCGACATCCTCAAACTGTAGTAATAGTCCTTTGTTATTTTCTGCTCAGCATGCATTTTTCCCTTTGTCTGGCAATTGCACTCTATTTTTCTTTGCTAAGTAATTCAGGTAAATCTGGCCCAATCTATCCTGCTCCGAGGAATGGGAAGTAGCCGATACACAGTCAGATAGCTTTACAATGAGTAGCTCAAGGACAGGCATGTGACCCTGTCTGAGCCAGGGAGTTAAGCCCAAGACTCTTTCAGAAATCATTGGAAAGAGAAGCTAAATTGATAAGCCGAGAGCTGCCAAGGGCCTCTGTATAGTGAGAGCCTGCCTGAGAAGCAGCCAACACGGAGAATAAAAGAGCTGAGAGATGGATAGAAGTGGTGGCTGGGAAGAGGAGTGGGGAACAGTGGAGAGACTGATGAAGTACTGATGATACTCTTTGGCTCTTCCTAACACTGGCTTTCTCATTTCTGGATTTTTCCATTATATAAAATAAAATAATCCGTTTTGTATTTATTATGACTATTTTAAGCAAAATTATAATTGGGATTCTGTCACTTAAAGTTTAAAGATTCAAATTTATAGAAATGGATACTTGCAGGTGGGGTAAAGTGTAAGCTTTTGGATTGACTGACTCTAAGTGGAATAGGAGAAAGCTGGAACTGCTCTACCCGAGGGAGATCATTGACATTGCCTGTTATGCAATAACAAAGCAACTGGTTAAATTATCTCTTGCTATATTTTAGGAGTCTGGTGATGTCTCCACTGTAGCTGGAATTTTAGGTTAATAAGTATAAAATGTCAGAAGACAGCTAAATCTTTCATCCTATGTCCTTAAGGAAAGATAAAGCATATGGTCAAATGCGGCACATCTGAAAGTAGGAACAAGGAAAAAAGTAGTCTTAGTTTTCTCATTTACTTATTTGCTTCTTTGTTGCTATGAAGCTACAGTAATAAAGACAGGGCAGAATGGTAGATAAATAGATTAGTGGAAGAGAAAAGAAAATCCAGAAATAGACTCTGATTTTCCACAAGGCACATCCGAGCAATTCAATCGGGAATGAAAAGTCTTATCAAGAAATGGTCTGGAAAATGAGATAAGAGCATGAAAAACTATTAACTTTAACCACTATCTCACAATAGTAAAAAAATCATTGCAGAAGATCATAGACGTAAAACATAAAACCAAAACTATAACATTTCTGGAAGTAAACATAGACATATATTCCTGAGAACCTCAGGTAGATAAAGACTTCTGAGAAAGGACTAAAGAAAAAAGCACCAACAAGAAAAGAAAAACATATAATACATTGGACTTTATCTAAATTAAAAACTTCTGCTGGTCAAACGACACTATAAGAGGGGCTGGCCCCCTGGCATGGTGGTTAGGTTGGCGCATTCTACTTCGGCGGCCTGAGTTTGTGGGTTGGGATCCTGGGTGCAGACTCACACCAATTGTCAGCCATGCTGTGGCAGTGACCCACATACAAAATAGAGGAAGACTGGCATGGATGTTAGCTCAGGGCTAATCTTCCTTAGCCAAAAAAAAAAAAAAAGGACACCATAAGAAAATGAAAAGCCTGGAACAATATTTGTAATACATATATCTAACACAGGACTTGAATCCAGAATATCTAAACTCCCACAATTCAAAAAAAAGAACAACAATAAAATTAAAAATGGGTAAAATATTGAAAGACACTTCACAAAACAACAAATTGAAGTAATTAATAAGCATGTGGAAAGATACTCAACACCATCAGTCATCAGGAAAATGCAAATTAAAACCACATCAGTTAGAAACAAATTGAAGGACCCGATAATACCAAATCTTGGCAAGAATGTGCAGCAACTGGAACACTCACACATTGCTGGCGAGAGGGTGAAATAGCAGAACCACTGTGGAAATATGTTTGGCATTTCCTATAAAACTAAACATTCACTTACTAAATCAAAGCATTTACCAAAGACAAAATGAAAATACTTTTATACACAAAAGTTTGCACATGAAGGTTTATAGCAACTTTAATCAATTCTATCCCCAAACTGGAAACAGTTCAAGAGTGTCTCAGCAGGAATATAGAAAAACAATTTGTGATGTAGTCATAGACTGGAATACTATCCATCATCATCACCATCATCATCAACTACTGCTACATGCAATACAATGAACGAATCTCAAACATTATGTTGAGCAAAACAATCCAGACACAAAAGATTACCTACCATATGCTTCCATTTTGATGAAGTTCAGAACAGACTGTTGCTATGATGCATCCCCATCATAGCACTTGGTTTTACCCTAACCCTATCCCTAACAATATCACTTCCATCTCAGGCTCAACTCTATCCAAGGGCTCTCTTCTGCCTTCCCAAATTAAAATCTCCCTCCTGCACCAATTCCACTCACTCTCCCAGCTGTCTTACCCAAGGGGAGATAAAGGAGAAAAGGCAACAGAAACTTTAGTTGATATAATCTGTATGACTAGGAGCTTATAAGACGGGCGGCAGCGAAGAGCCTTCATTCTGCACTGAGTAGACACGGCCTTTTCAGGGGCAGCATTAACACTTACACTTCTACTATTTCTGACCTAGACAAATTGGCAAGAGAGGAAGACTATGAAAGTACTAACCTATGGTGGTAAAATCAGAACAGTGGTTGCCTCTGTCAGGTAGGGATTAGCTGGAAGAGAACTGAAGTCACTTTCTAGCGTGATGGAAATGTTCCTGACCTTGACTGGGATATTAGATACGCGGGTGTTTACATTTTCAAAACTCATTGAATTACATCCCTAAGATCTTTGTGTTTTCTTATATCTAAGTTTTCCTTCAGTGAAAAATGAAAATTGATGTGCTTAACAATATTTCTTTAAGTGTGGAAAAACCGAAAAGACCTTAAGGCCATGGGTTACTGTTTGTGGCTAGTAATCTGTGATGCCTGCAAATCAAGTAGTCGAGTTTGATAGGATTGGAAAAGCTGAATTCTCTGTGAAAAATACAGTTAGTCCTGGCGGGAAGCAGGATATAAGATTGAAACCAAGGAAACCAGAGCTTGAATCCTCAGGCCCATTCCTCTATTTCCTTCTTGCCTGAGAAGACGGTGAACACCACATTCACATTTCTGGTGGAAATGGCATTTCAACCTAAACTTTATACTCAGAAAACTGGTTCATAAAGTGAGCAGGGAGAAAAACATTTTCAAACGTGGAAGAACTCCAACAAATCTTAGCCTTTTCTTAGGAAGCTCTTTGGGGATGTGCTCCAAGCAAACAAGGAAGCAGATGAAGAGATAAGGCATTGCTTTTAGGAACAGGGAAGCTCACAGAGGATCAAGAAGGGATATAGGGGAACTCTCAGAATGGCCAACGTGTGCCAGGTACAAAAGACCTTCAGCCCCAACTGAGCAGGATGGTGGAGTGTGGCAGAGAATTCTTCAAAAGTAAAATAAGTGTGTGTGTGTGTGTGTGTGTGTGTGTGTTGGGGGGTCAGGTCACAAGACATGAGCAAAGAGCACATTATTTAATACGGGCAACTGTGCAGGTTGGAGATCACCACAGACTCCCCAAGAAAACCTCTAATATGCTCCTCAAGAGAGCCAACCTGTGAACTTCTGCCACACAGAAGATGCCAGTAGCTGAATTACAAAAGCACCGATGACATAAGGTCTTTGCCACCCTTGCCCTAAGCTCTTCACTCCTTTCATCTCCTACCCCTGTGGAGGGGCCAGGAAGTATGGAGGGTGGGGAGAGAGCTGGAGGAAGAGGGAAAGGACAGACCCTATAATCACTTCCCCATTGCAAGTCTCCGAGCCAACCCCAGGACAGCCTGAACTTGAGGATGGAGGGAAATCGAATTAGAGATGACATTGAAGGTTTAAGTTGGAGCGGTCTGGACATAATACCTAAAAGTAGTCACAATTAACTTTTGCTTATACGTGAAAGGGACCAGAAAGTGATGGAGGATCTGACAGAGCAGGTGAAAACACAGTGATGGGAGAAAAATTACCTTTTTTCCCCTGTTTTTACCCCACTGAGTTCAGATTGTTCGATAATCTGGTTACAGCATCTGCTACCTGCCTGTTAAGATTGTCGAGGTTTGGCTATCTATTTTTCTGATACCACCACCCATCTTCCATTCCCAATCAGCAAATGGACATATACCAGAGTATTTGATTTGGTGTATTCACTGCTTACATCATTGTGACTATGTAAATATTGTTTAACTGTGGATCCACATGTAGCACTACGATCACCTTTCTTCATGTTATAAAGCTTTGCATTTTCCCTAAGTTACACCTTAGCTTAGCTTTTTAAGACTCAATTGAGAAAGCAAGAACTATGTTTTTAGCACAATAAAGATCCTTACAGTGGGGCTGGCCCCGTGGCCAAGTGGTTAAGTTCGCGCGCTCCGCTGCAGGCGGCCCAGTGTTTCGTCGGTTCGAATCCAGGGCGCGGACATGGCACTGCTCGTCAGACCACGCTGAGGCAGCGTCCCACATGCCACAACTAGAGGAACCCACAATGAAGAATACACAACTATGTACCGGGGGGCTTTGGGGAGAAAAAGGAAAAAATAAAATCTTTAAAAAAAAAAAAAAAAAAGATCCTTACAGTAATCTTTGGAAATATGTGTGTATTTGCTAAAATACTAGATATGCCATTAAATTATGTTTCTTTGTATTGTTTGTTTGACTGTTTGTTTTGAATTAAAATGTTGTATATTCTGATGATGCAGTGGTTCAGGCCTAGCAATTTGATTGTTCTTTGCTTAAGCTTAACTTCTGGGCATTGTGTTGGTTTATTGAGTGAAATAGAGTGAGTCTTCTTACATAGACTACCCCTGCTTAACCAGTTATGCATCTACCTATTTTCTGTGACCAGAAAAACAGATAGAGGGAAGACGATAGAAAGATAGATAGACAGATAAATAGATGTATTTGTTGTTGTTAGAGCCCGTCAGTCGTTTCCCACTCCCAGCAACCCTGTGTACAACAGAGTGGAACCCTGCCCGGTCTTTCTGCGCCATCCTCTCACCTTCCCGCACTGTATCAGACAATGTTCTGCTGCTATTCACAGAGTTTCCATATGGCCAATTTTTTTAGAAGTGGGTGGCCAGGTCCTTCTTCCCAGTCTGTCTTAGTCAGGAAGCTTCGCTGAAACGTGTCCACCATGGGTGACTCTGCTGGTATTTGAAATCCCTGTGGCACAGCTTTCAGCATCACAGCAACACGCAGCCGCCACAGTATGACAACCGACAGATGGGTGGTGTGGTTCCCTGACCAGGAAACGAACCTGGGCTGTGGCGGTGAGAGCGCCAAATCTTAACCACTAGACCACCAGCACTGACTGGATAGATAGATATAGATAGACAAATAAATATTTATATATAGTGATAAACAATATCAGTATAAAAATATTTCTTATATATGTAATATGACTCATGTAAAATTGAGACAAGTTACTTCATAAGGTTGTTGTGAGGATTTACTGAAATAATTTATAAAGAAAATAGTGCCTGTCAAATAGTGCTCAATAAATTTATGTTTAGGATAAAATATACAAAATTATTCACTCATCCCACAGCATAGTAAGAAATATGGACATATTCCAATTATTTAAAAAGTAGGGAGTACAATATTGAAGTTTAAAAGACCTAGTTTTTAGTCCTGGCTTCTGTATCCAGCTAACTTTGTGACTTTTGCCAAAACGTTCCACCTCTCTGGGCCACAATTTCCTCATCTTTAAAATTAATGGTCTGATACGTACCTCCTCTTTAAAGTCTACTTCAGCCTTGACTTCCATGATTTTCTTACTTTAACAGCTTTCCAACCAGAGAAGATTTGTAAAACTGAGAAAACTAAAGGGGAAATTTAGAGGTGAGTAGTAAGTTAAGAAAATGCATTTTTCCACAGCCAGTCGTGTATGACACTCGGACAGAAAGAGTTCAGCCATAGTTTGAAGCTGTTATGTTTAACAAGAATTTACTGAACACTCACTCTGAGCAGGTCTCTTTATGAAGCCCTGGGCTCGGGGCTGGCACACAAAGAGATTTCTGCAAATTTGGGGACCATATCACAGAGAAGATTCTGTCTTTATTGATAACATATCTTTAAGACTATAGCTATGGCACCTTACCTATATAGCTAGAGCACTTTCTTTGCATAGCTCTAGCACATGGGACTTCGACAGCTAAAGGACCTCAGTGCTAACTTCTAGAACGTGTAGTTTCTCCCTTGTGACGTTTGGATCCAAGTCCATCTGTCAATGGCCGACTCTGCAGAAACTGAAAAACTGCTTTTGGAACGCTGTCAGCTCCTGCTTCTGGGCTGATTTCTAGCAGCTGTTGTCCCCTTGTGACTTCACCTTTCCAGCTCCCGTCCTTTGCACTAACAAAAGGAGTCTCTCAGCCATTTAATGCACTTGTGGAAAGCTCCATAGCCCAGTAGATGGGAGCGCATCTGGATTAGGATTGCCTTGTCCCCCTGACATAGAAAAAGGAAGCACCTCTTTACAGCTGGCCACTCCCCTTCCAAGCTGCTTGCAAAGGACCTGGCAATTTGATAGATTTACAACAATGACGCTCTGATAATAGAACCAGGGGTTATATTGAGGCATTAGGACAGATGTAGGCTGTCACCTACTGACTTCACAACCACCACAACAATCTTACCTGGGATAAAGAAAGTGTTCAAGTTAAGAGTCTGAAACATTCAGGAGTAAACCACATTCGCTCTCTTTGGAATTACACTATGCCTGCGATCAGGATTCCGATTAGGACTGACTTCAAATTCCCATTTTCAGGAAGGTCTCATTAACATCACCAACTGTGGGCAAAAAAGGTAAAATAACACGTTGATTTCATGTGGCAAATAATTTCATCTGGTGAATGCTGTGTTCTCTCACAGCTTCACAATAAGTACAAAGCTAAATAAAAATGGAAATTATCTTGCAAGCTTTCCTACAACTTAAAAAAAAATGAAAGAAAGATACCTTGGGACTTATTTTCGAAATACAGATTCTTGAAGTTCTTTATTCTTTTATCAGCTCTGTTGCCCAGGGGGAAATGTGTACAACAGGCATCATATGTCTTTAATAATGAAGCAACCCATGATCGCTCAAATCTTTCTAGCAGCTAAGAAACCCAATTGTGTGTAGAAAATGCCAGAGAGTTTGTTTTCCCAGAGAGATAAATTCAGCAACATTCAAGGGTTAGGCTCAGTTCAGTCAAAGGCAGAAAGGCAAAACTGAGGAAAACGTTTTAAAGGATAATCTGTATAGACTTGATTCTGAGGGAAGTTTCTCATGAAGCAAACATCTTCCTTATACCAGACAAGTCTAGAATCCTTCCTTTACTTTTTTTTTTTTTTTTTTTTTGTTTAGAGTGGCTCAAACTTTATAGGACTCAAAACAAAGTTTCATTCTTCTTGAAAAGAGAAAAGATATTTATTTTTGAAGCTTCTAATAATATTTCTCCAAGTGAAACGTTTTCTCTATGATCCAATTTACATATCTGCATTTCAGATTGAAAACTGCAAAACTGGAGTTAGCAAATTAGATATTAAAGAGCTTCTGAAGACACTTTGTTACACCAGACAGCACGTTATATGCCTTCCCTGGTGGAAGGACAAGGACTAAAGGTTGCTATTCTACAAAGTGCATATATTAAAGATAACTGAGAAGATAATGTATTTAAAGCATCAAGGAAACAATTTAGGCCTCATTTTTATATGTTTCAAATTGATGTCATATTAAATACTATCCATTGATACTTAAGATGAACTCAACCAAAAGGCGTCAATTCAAGTTACTGTAGATTTAAAGAATATTTAGTCAATAATTCATTTTTCTTTCAAAAACATCCATTAGCAGAAATGTGTGTACATTTAGTGAAAGAAAAGGAGCATGTTTACTTCAAAATTTTTGTATGGCAGACCTGGGCACTATGAAAAAGATTGTCCTGATAACAGATTAGCTCTGTTCTTAGCTAAGAATAATTAAGAAATACCATCAAAAATTGATGTGCACTTGGTAAATTGAAGGATCATAAGGCATCTTGACTAATGTGCTTTCTAGCTTGAGACTCATCGCAGGTCTAACATTTACAGGTCACTTGGCAACAAACCTACTTCAGGGCAAAGTCCAAGTTAATTTAATGCAAATACTGCTCAAGACAATCTCTTTAACTTTAAGAGATTCAACAGCAAAATTCCTTTCGCAAACAAGTGATTTCTTTATTTTGTAATTAACAAATGGTAAGATAGTTTTTCCTGACTCTATCTATCTGTCTTGAAGTATCTGGACACCCCAAATGAAATAAGTCAGTGTCCTTGTTCCAGAACTTGGTATGTTAGACAAATCCCTTACTGAAAACTCTTGACTCCTTTTCTATACACAGTTCTAAACAGCATGCCTATTTGACTTTCTAATCTAGAACAGGTTAAAAGCAGAAAATTAGAAGGGGCCATGACCATATTGGCAGGCCATCAAAGAGTGGCAAGAAATGACATCTGACACCCTGACAGAGAGGGGCAAGTCAGAGGAACCGTAAAATTCACAAAATAATTATAAAAAGCAAATACAACGAACTGACCCAAGAATTGAAAAGGCATGGGCCCTCGAGGTAGATGTCTCCTCAAATAATTTCTTTACTATTACACTGTACCATTGATATGCACAATGATGACCCTCAGTCATCAAGAAAACATTAAATTATGCACCCTGCTCCAATAAAGCAGGAAGTAACACATCACACAAATGGTCCCATGAAAATTCTTAGCTTATTAAAAAAAGAAGAAAAAGGAGAGAGCGTGAGTAGTCTGGGCGGAGCCTTTATGGAATATCTCCTTCTCAATGATGGCAGACCTCTGAGGCCAGACTGCATTCAAGTCAGAATTTGATGCTTAATATGACTGCTAGATGCCGTCTGATAGCTCAGGGAATAGAAGGTAAAACAAATAATTTACGTGTAACCTTAAAAGTAACCTACTGCTGCATTGTTTTCATGATTATAACACTTAATGTCTCCCAAATATTTCTTCGAGTGGATATTTTAAAATTTATTTTCCACTCCTCTTTGGTCGATCATTTACCTTGTTTATAATGACATCATAGTTAAAGCTGGATGTCTCAAGATGTTTTTTAATGTAAGTATCAGAAAAAAAGAGTGTAAATAACTGAAATTGATGAACATGTGTTTGTTTAGATAGCTGATATCCAGAGGCAGGACAAACTCCAGTTCTCTTCGAGCCTGCTTTCATTTGTCTGCAATTCCTCAGCTGTGCTCTTCCAAGGGCCTTGACTTAGTCCCAGAGCCAGCTTCCCTTCTGGTTGCAAAATGCCTCCAGCAGTGCCAGGCCTCACACATCCACAAGTCAAGATGTGTGGTAGGGCAGAGGTCGTTTTTTTCTTGATTTTGCTCTCATAATGACTCAGAAGACTTCTTTTCTGTCACCCCCAGGAAAACTCCCTCCAATTTCACCTCAGGAATTATGTTAATCCTGGTCCCTGAGCCCTGTGGCCAACAGAAGGCCATTCACTGATTGATTTAAGTCTAGGTCATTGAACTAATCACTGTGGGATTTCCCTGAGACAGTCAAGCCCAACCTTGGAAGTTGGGGTGGATCACCTTGACCGCAGAGGAGTCAACATCCATATGCAAATTGGGTTCTTATGAGAATGAGAGGAAATGGAATGCTAGATGGTAACAAACATTGACTGCTACATTAAAATGGATGTTGTATGTACATACAGAACTTTCTCTTTCCTTCTTTAGTATAGTTTATCAAGCATAACAAAAATATTTTCATTTAATAATGTAAACTTTTTTAGTCACAATGACTGAACCCAATTTGAATTATTTAAGCAAATGAGGACGTATTTCGAAGTAGGTAAGGTACATTTATTGTCTTGTTTTTTTCCAGGCCAATACCCTTCCCCTTTCCTGGGGAAAGTGTTTTGAAGGGAGTAGGCTTGTCTTGTTTACATGTTGTACTTTCAGGACAACGGTGACCAGGTGAAGGACGAGCATCTGATCCAAGATCAGCCTATCACAGTTTTTATCCCTTTATCCCTGACTAGACTGTAATTCATCCAGGGGATAGACACATGGTCCAAGCCAGATTAGGCTACTTTCCAAAGAGTGTTATAACTAGGAATTGTGGGAGTCGGGGAGGGTGGTTGAAAGCTGATTTCCTTTCATCATGAAAAACCCAGGGCTGCTGGCGACCACAGTTCTGGCATTGTGGAGACAGCAGGTTTCAGAGAAACCAGGACACAAAGAATTGCCGAAAGAAAAGATGGAAGAAAGCAGTCCTGAAGACATTGACAAAGATTCTCTCCTCGATCAAACTCTACTTAGGCGTCACTGAACTTTTTCAACTTGACCTCCACCTTTGGACTTCCATGTTCGTCTCTGCAATGTCCAGTCTTAGCAGGAATTCTGCAAAATTCGTGTAGCTAGAATCCCCCACCCTCTATATCTGATCGCCTTTGATATGTCATTGGGTTCCTCATTCTTCACCATCTCCCAGGTGATGTCTGAGTACCCTGGCTGCCTTTAGCAAGACTCCTGTTAGGTCACTTTAGCCAGAATCCCCCCTTATCCTTGATGTTTCCTCTTAGTAATTTTCCATACACTGACTCCCATCCTGAGCCTTGGCTATAAATTCTCACTTGCCCATGCTATTAGAGTTGAGCCCAATCTCTCTCTCCCACTGCAAGACCCTGTTGCAGTGGTCCCTATTTCAATCACAATGGCATCCCTTGAATAAATTCTTCCTTACCATCTTTAACGAGAGTCATTGAATAATTTTTTTCTTTAACCAAGATCCAAGCGCCAAATTCTAGTTGTGTCCAGCAACACTCTGGCCCCTCCCATTTCTTGGGGTAAGCAGTTTCCAGAAAGTTTGCTCCCAGTTACTTCTATAGATATCTGCTTATATTCAATTTGCTTTGCCAAAATGTTCTGCTGATTTATAACATATTTCATCATAAATCAGCATGTATTTTTTATTTAAAAGATCACATAATGAATACTTCTGAAATGCATATCGTGTCACAGGAAAGTAGCGGAAGCAGAGAAAATCTGTCATAGTGAAAGGAATAGAGTTTTCAGGGTCAAGCAAACCTGAATTCAAAACTCTGCTCCTCCTGCTTACTAACCATATAATTTTGGGACAGTTACCTGAGCTCAGTCACTTCAGTTACAAAAACGGCCGTATTAATGCCTAGCTAGCATCCAATTAAAAACCCAGCCTTTAATAAAGATCCTTTTTCCTTTTTCCAGGAAGGAAAAGATCTATTCCTAATTTAACCACAAATAGCATGGGCTAGGGTACTCACATTGCTCACATCTCTGTGCATCATTATCTTACGTTTTAACTAGCAAATTTAAAAATCTCCTTAAAATCTAATTTTTGATAATTGGTTTAATATCTTCAGATGTATAAATATTGTTATAACCTAACCAAGTTAAATGTGCAATAATTTATATTTATGCAAAAAGAAAAGTTCTTTTTGGGAAAATTATTACTTAGAGAATAAATAAGTAATACTTGTCTCCATGGAATTTCTAACTTCTTGATACTGGTCAATTGTTCCCTGACCCATTCACGAGGCTGACATTATTTCTCTGGTATCATTAAGCCAAATCCAAAATTGCACGAGGCTTTGGTATTTCTGAGAAAGCTGTCTCCAATCTTTACATTCCCTTTGGTAACACCTTGTTGCAAGAAATTTGTATCTTTGGGGATTTAAGGGTACACTTAGAAAAACGGAAAATCTACCTGTGTGAAATCACTGGCTTTGTGAGGTTCCCAATTATATACTCAAAACATAGACAATTATGTAAATTTCATGTGTTAATGAATTTTTATAGTAAAATCATGAATCTGTATAGATTTATCAGCATTCTATATTGACAGCTATTTCTTTGTAGATTTTTCCAACTTAATTTGCAAGCTAGAGAGGAAATATTCATTAGTATATATTCTTGAAGTTTGAATTATTTTTAAGGATTTAATGAATCATTTCAGCAAGTTCACTTTAATTCAAAGAGAATACTTTATTGCTTAGCCTTAAATTTTAAATTTATATGTGTGCTCACTTCAGGAAAGCACCTTAATTATTTAAATCTTTCCTTAATATATGCAGATATGAAACAATAGTTTTTTGAAGCCTGAAATATTTTTACATCAGAAGAGACCAGAAAAAAGTAGGTAAGCGTTAGAAACACCGCTGTTTCTCATTTCCGTACATGCATTTGTCAGCTAAAGGTTACTTTTCAGGTCAAGAAAACTTGTACGCTAATCCCTTCTGATGAGAGAATCAAGGAACCATGTTGGGACTTTGGTTTTCTTAAGTAAAAGAATATTGTAATACTCAGAGTGGCAGAGACATGTGTCAATATGATGTTACATTGAATTTAAAGTTCCTTTCTTGTCTTTATATTCTGGTTAGGTATAAACATGTAGAACTCACAAATATATACACACATACAATCTAATGCTTATCCTTCTTTTTTCATTTATCGAAAAGTTTGCTAAAAAGGGGAGCAAAGTTTTAAGTCCTAAATCCCCTTGTAATGCTTGCACTGCAACACAGAATCTGGAAAACCTCTAGACACTTTTATTGTACAGGTAAAAGGATCAGATATTGCATAAAGCTAGAGATCCATGGGGGAGAAACTTGAAGAGTAAAAGCTATTAGAGGAAATTGCAGGGGGGCAGAGTGTCATGTTTGTTTTCCAGGAAATAAGCAATTTGGTTCCTTTTTCATTTAATCCATATTCATCCCTAGAAAGGAACACAAACACCTATACACATGGACATGCACACACACAGAGCTCACAGTCATTAGAGAAACAGCCATTGGCAATTTGCTGTTTTTTTCAGACAGTGGACAGAGGTACTGAAAGCAGAAAATACTTTATTTTCTTCTGTAGATGTATTCTTGAATATGAGCAATCGACTGAGATTAAAGATCATGGATATCCTCATCGTGTATCTCAAATAGGTAAATGGAGGTGGTAGACTATGGCATAAATTCGGGATTAGAGTTTTGTTTTGTTGGTATCATGGGAGACTTGCAAAGGAGTTGAGGATATAAGTATGTTATTAAGTATTTCTGTTGTTGAAGGCAAAAGCAAGTGATAGTCACTGAGAAATTATTGGCATCAGGAGTATAGGAAGAGAGAGGATGAAAGAATGAGAGATTTCGGTCATCCAACGGCATGTTGGATTTCAAATTTCAGAGGAGGAGCAGCATTTCCTCATGTCAGATCTTGAGGTATAGAGGAAGTAATGACTAAGGTATCAATGCTTCAAAAATTTTGAGAATAAGGGATGATTGTAGAATGACAGCTATGAGGAGGGGTAGAGTGTGGCATGAAACTCAAAGAAAGAAGGGATTTTGTCCAGGGTGGAAGAATAAATGTTGGGAAATTGCAATGCTCTATATCATGATGAAAAAGATTTGGTCCCTGTTTAGCAGTCATGAACGGCATTCTGTAAAACATAATGGGTCCGCATTCTTTTGACTGAGAGCAGTGTCAGGTGAGGCCACTTCCCTGTTATTTGCTAGCCTCCTACATACCGGCTTGACATTGATACATTACCTTTTAATGAACAGATTCATTGAATAGTCAAGGTGGCAGAGCTAAGTAAACACACCAAACATTTTATTACTCATTAGAGGTATTTGGTCATTTGTAAGGTTGGCATATTGCTGACTGTGTTTTCACTTCCATTTTCTTCAGCTAAGTCAGAATGCTCAGTTGTTTCTCCCTTATAATGTCTCTTACGTTTATGCATTGCTCTCCATTCCCTTCTTCTCAACAGTTTAGAGTTAGAAATCTGCAACTATTTTTGCCAACTCCCCTCTCTCTTCCCTTTCAATCATTTTAATGCATCAATCTGATTAATCTTTGCAAAAGAATGATGTCATTATCTAATTCCATTGCTCAAGAGTGTACACAATATTGATTCTCCACTGGGTATGCTATTTAGTTCTATTAAGTCCTTCATAAATCGATGTCTTCAGCCTTGTTCCCCACCATGCCCAACCCAGCACTGTGTATTCTACTCCGGCTGATGCTCTCTCTGTCCTCCGATGTATAATGTTCATGCTCACATTTGTGTCCTTACTAATGATATTTCGTTTGCTTCAACTGAGCTTGATTTCCCATTGATGAGTCCAAATTCTGCCCTGCTTTGTGGCCAAATTATAATTGTTTCCACAAAAATTTATCATTTTGAATATTACAGCCTACCATGACTTCTCCCTTCTCTCAATTTTATACATGTAACCATTCTCTTGTTTTTTCTCTCCAAATAGATTTTAAGCTATTTGAGGGAAAGTGTCACATTATATACTTCTTGTCCACTGCCATAGTGCACAGGAACACGATGTTGGTGAACTATGGTTAAGTACACATGGCTGTCATTGTGCTCTCAGTCTGCCATCAGAAACACAGTATATTTCTTCAGTGATTGCCTTGGGGTTTTTTAAAGAATTTCATCAAATGTTGGCTACTTCGTGTGATATTTTTCATGTTGCTCAGTTCTTTTCTGTATCAGAATTTGCCAAAAGTACTGCCCAAAGTACTGCTAAAATCAGCTCGTAATAAAGTCATCACTAAAATTGTCAAGGCCATTGCACAAATGGACTTTGATTATAGGTGGATGTTAACTTTCAAAGAGCAAGCTTTGACTATTCAATTCTTAAGTCTCCATTAAAAAAACACTCCAGTGACTTCAGTCTTAAGCCCCAGGAGAGTCAATTCAATTTGTGCTTCATAACCTGGGAAGGCCAGATGCTAGTCTACTCAGTTCTGTAGCAGAAAGATATTCAGAAGTATCTGAAGGTCAATCATGAGGAAAAACTCAAGCTCAATAAAAGAAATAGAAAAGTGAATAATTTAAAGTGATGCATAACACACCATTTCGTTGCAGTTAATTCTATTTTCCACCTCTTTACTGTAAGACAGTCCAAACATAAGAAATTCTAATTCTTTTGATACCCTGGAAAACATTTTTATGAAGAATTAAGTGTGAAAGTGACTCAGGTTCAAAAGTAATGAAATTATTCCTATGCTTTAACTTTGTATTGTAGAAAATCCAGACAGACTAAATTTCTCCAGTCAGGAGAAGGAAAGTCAGACAACAACATATTTTAGAGTAGATGACACCCTGTGTAAACGTCACGTGGCTTTCGTCCTGGTTGTTGCTATTGTTTTCTTCCATTGTCTTCAGGAAGTTAAAGTCATCTGAGTAAACGCTTATTTCCCTCACCTACAAAATGAAATCGCTAAGTCTGATCAGCCTTCCTGGTTTGAGCCAGTGCATAACGAAAATTAGATTATCATCTCAGTTTATGGGAGCCAGTGAACTGCATTGTGCAAGCCTTTTGTAGGCAAAATATCAAGCGGACAAATAATAAATTTAGGTGAAAATACTCTCTTCTATGGGAAAAACTATTTGTTCACACAAAAATTTATTGAGCATATTCTCTGTGTCACTGTGCTATCCACTGCATTGTGAGTTGAAAAAAGAAAAGAAAGCCACAGCATACAAGGAATTGAGCTGCAGGGTTTTATGCTAAAATGGTTAAAGAGACAAAACACACATATGTGAAATGTTCATAGCAAAAAAAATAAGTCACTGGGAAGTATTAAATGCTATGAGTTCAGGGGAAGGGGAAATCAGTGGGTCAAGAAATAAAATTCATTTCAGCTGTTGGATTGAAAATCAATACATACCCACATGCTAGATGCTTTTCTCACATTACTTCCTTCTAGGAAATTTAAAGTGTGTTCTGAGCAGGAAGACTTTTGCCACAAAAGGAGGGATGGAAATCAGAAGTCTGAAGACGGGACAGCTGAAGCACAAACAAGATAACAGGAGCAAAGAGAAGTTTAGAAATCCGGGGGATATGAAATCAGTCTGGGCGTGAACACAGAAATTCAGATACTCTCAGCCCCTCCAGTGCAGCCCAATTATTCTCCTCCTGAGGCTCCTTCACCAGCTATCAGGGTTGCTGTTTAAAGACAACCTTTTCAAGAGCATTGTAGACTACCCTTTCCTTGTGGCTTGATTTAGCACAGAACTAGCAACTACAGCATCAAAAGCACTTCCTAACCAAAGTTTTGACTAATTGTGAACTGCTGGCTTCCCAGTGGCGAACTCAGGAGAGCTTCAGAGCCTGCACTTAGATAAATATATCACACGTACCTATTCACACATAGACGGATTTGGTAGCCATATCTTGTTTATGCCAAGAGTCCCTTGGTCAGCTGCCTCAGCATGGGCATCTGTTCTTCTGCTGCCCTCCCAGTGTGCTATGGACAAGCTTCTTCACGCACAGGCCCAAGATCATATTCTGGGAACAGAGTAGTTAAATCCAAAAAATTACTGTTACAACAACTTCAGCAATAATATGGAGTCCTCAAGTTGATTGTGACTTTATTTCCACCTTTTCTGGAGTATATCAAGGTTCCAGTTCTTGATCCTTAATATGTAATTCTGATATAAGGTAAGTAAATTTCTTTGATCAATCTCCAGTTTAGGAGGCAATTCTAAACATAAAAGAATTAGTTTATCTTTATGCTCATTAGCTTAAAGCTTAACCCAGGTTAGGTTTCCTCTTTTCATCAAATGTTTTCTTTTTCCAGGTGGTTCCAAAGCAAGAATTGTGGATTAGTTTTTAGAATTGATGTATATACATCCATGGCAAACTCAACATGAACAAATATGACTCATCCCCAGGTCATGGTTTGTCAAGCATCACGCCCAAATGGAAATAATTATGTGGAAGGAAAGATACTTGTAACTTGTTTCTTCCGGCTTGTTCACTGAAAGACAAAGCTATCGGATTTTATTTCTTAAAAAAAGTTAAAAAAGACAAAATCTCCCTTTCATGTAATAATAAATTTTTTATTTTTTTAAGCTCTGGGAAAACCTATTTGATAGAAGATAAAGAAAAATGAAGTTACACTGAATAATATCAGAAAAGAGTCCCATAGAAAAAGCTTCCTAAGAAAAAAGCAGAAGATCCAACAGTCTGACATAATTCTCCCTGAAAAAGAGATAAACACATGCAGGGCTTGAAGAGGCAGCCTAGAGTTGTATGAATATAATTATGCATTTGAACTTGAAGATAAAGTATTTGACATTGGTGAATTTTCACTGAACACCTGTAAAGACAAATTCTTCTTTTTTTTGCCAACAAAGAATTGCTTGCCATCCTTAATAAACTTGATCTTTGCTATCACCTGTCCTATAGTCACTATATATTCTCAATTCTTTCAACTTGGTTCTACTCTTCCCACTCAGACATGCTTTTTAACCAGTTTTCCTAGCACTAAAAGATCACTTTCTTGCTTCACTTCCTGCTCTATCACTATACCCCTAGAAAGACTATCAATCCTTTTCTCTAATCCAACTTTTAAGTAGCTAAGAACTGAAATAGAAAATATTCATAAAAATTCAGCTCATCCATGGGTCAAATTCATATGATCCGATCTACCAGATGAAGTTAAACAACTACTGGAAAATTCTTTTAGATATGTTTACCAACTCTGATAATGCCTATTATAAACTATTTTCAGCTCTTCACAAGTTCTCAGCTTGATGCTGCATTCTTGCTCCTCAAGGTGAAGAAAGGTGCTAAAGAAACTTCCACCAGTTTCCCTCTTTTTCACCTAAAAATTTTATTTGATGCCTCGTCTCTCTTTTCTGTCACTCACGAAGAAATGCCCTTATTGGTGTCCAATCACATTCAGTCTGCTCTCTCAACTCCAGCCGCTCCACTTCTTCTAAACCTACAACTTCAATATTCATCTCTCTACCAGATCCTTCTCTGAAGTAAAATACGTACTCGCCTTTCCTAGGCAAAGAGACGGTGCTTTTCTTCTCCAGGTGTATTATCAAGCTCTCCTTTCTTTCTCTAACAAATGTCTCAAAAGTATAACCCACATTTGCTAGTCATCCACTGTCCATTACCCCCTCCTCAAGTCTTTCCCTTCTTCTAGCTCTCAGCATTTTATTGAGTTTTCTTTTCAAGAATCACTGTTGACTTTTTAAATGGGAGATCTAATGATGGATTTTTACTTAGGACTTATCTTGCTTCTCAACATCATTTTTACTATTGCCTACCTTTTGTTCTAAAAACTCACTTCCCTTTGCTACATAATTTTGCATTTTCTGGATTCCTTAGGTGTCTCAGGATGCTACCGTCTACCCTTCTCTTGGTTTGTTATCTTCCACACACCAAGTACATGTGAGTTCTAGGAAGGAACTGAGTTGAACTATTTCATCTCCTAACTTCATTTACCACCTCTTTGTGCACGGCGTTCAAATTTAAATCTTTAGTTCCTAAATCTCCTGAGATATAGATTGAAACTGTAACAACCTGCTGAACATTTCCACATGAATTAGCCTTAGCACCTAAAACTTAAGAGATTCAAAATCAGTATCTTCATTTTTCCTCAACTTCTCTACCACTTGTTTCTATGTCACTTATTCATGTTACCATTTTTCCTCCCTAAATTTTGAAGTTATCATTGATTTTTATTTTCCTCTTGCCTCTTACTCCCCACACTATTACAGGACTCCAACTGGTCACCAAGCCAGATACTCCTTTCTTTGCAAGTTTCCAAAATACAAGAATTTTGGTGACTATGTTTTAGTTTAATAATACTAGTTCCAAGCAACACGGTTCAAATTTCAGTTACCAAGGCATAATAACTGGGTAATTGCATAACGTATGAACTTTCTGATAGCTCTTCAGTCTAAAATCATTATGTAATTAACAACTGTGCATCATAATCAGTGGCCAATAACATCACTTCCTCCAAATTATGTTGATGATAAGTCACTGTAGGTCTGTTATTCAGTTCATGCGTAAATTACATGTAGTTGTGTTGACTCCTTTTCTCTCACGAAAAATTCACATGCCATTTTATAAAAATGGACAACTGGAAAAGGGAATTAGCCAACAAAGTTGAAAGTGCAGCAAAGAAATGATGTGATAGTGCTGAAAGAGACATTTGAATCAAATGTAAACAATGTTATAGAAAAAATTGCTGACTGTGGGAGTGTTGACACGGCCAACGTTCAAGAGACTCTAGATATGCGGCTAGAAATCCACTAGTCTATTGAAGGTGGGCTCAGTGAGGTAAATGAGGAAAGTGCTTGTAGGGAAAAGGATGAAGGTGTCCCAGCGGAAGTGATGCTGGCAAAAAACTACATTAAAGGAATTCTCAGAAATATTTCACAGCTCTGAAAGTTCAAAGTATAAAATGTTGGAAGCTGATCTAAACTTAGAAAGGATTCACCAAGGCGTCAAAAAGATGTTCTTTCCATGTAGTGAATTATACGACAAAAAAGGTAAGTACTGTTCAAACGACTCTTGATGCGTTTTATATAAGGAAATCAAACAAGTTGATTGACAGTGTTTCAAAAGGTTTAAATTACTGTGTACTAAATAAACATTAGTTTTGCTATTTTTTCACTTCCCTTTACAACCTATAGTAAGAGAGATTTTAATGCTTTGACAAAATTTTTAAAGGTTGTTAAACAATTATAATTTTTCTTCTTGATTATTAAGGTCCGATTGCATGGTTTCATTTTGCACAGTCATTTGGATGATTCCTCGTTACCGTGCAAAGCCAGGACGGGGGCTCTGTCGATTCAGTGTCAGCAGTCTTACGCATGTGTCCTGTGCTACATACTGGGTGTTCTTGCACAGGAACTTCTTATCCTTCTTAGAGTAAGGACATCAGCAGACGGCAGAAGGGGAGTTTTGCCGGACTTCTAGCATTCTCCTGAGAATTACCCACTTCGGTGCTATAGGCAGCTGTGATAACCAACAGCAACTTCTAGAAATAACTGGGCATCCTCCTGAGAATCGTGGGCTTTGGTGTTTCAGAGAACTAAGTTTATTAGCAATGGCTTTTCTGTAAGTCTTATATTTCCGGAATTTCTGAAAGCCAGAAGTAAACTGTGTTACCTCTGCTTTACTAGCACTTCCGGGTCTCTGTAATAATTCACTTTATATTCGCAACACCTGTAGTGACGTCTGTTTTCCTGACTGCCCCTGACTGATACACTATTTGGCTCCAGAAGAACTTTCTATGTAAAGAGCCACCTAAAGATGAGTCTTTGTATTGGTTATCTCACCTGGTGAGATCTGAAGGTGGTAGTGATTTTATCATTAGGGGAAAGTGAGATGGTAGTCCACAAGATACAGTGGAAAACAGTTACTTAAATTGTCACCTGTAGTTACCTGGACTATAGAGCCCAGCGAAAGCAAATATGGGGAGTCCTAGTGACTCTTGGAAAAGAATGACAAGATAGAGACGAGCACAAGGACTGTGGGGGACAATACCTACTTCTGAGCGCACTGAGATTAAAGAAAGAAAATTCTTAGGGTTTTAAATTCTCAGCTCAAAGCATCGTCAGAAAACTAGCCTGAAATAATCTTTTCTCTCTTATAGCCTCAGGACTGATGTATCCAAATATCAGACGCAAAGTTTAAGGCTTCAGCTTGCAAAGTTACAACGTAAGTGAAATTCCCAACTTCACCTGTTCTCTTTAGTAAAAAGGAGGGTGTTGATCTGTGTGTAAGTCAGGATGCAACCAGAAAAAAGAGAAACCATTTTGAGTATTTAAAACACAGGGAATTAGAAGCAGGAATTTGGTTACACTGTTGATGAAAGAGTCTTAGAATGCATTTAGGGCAACTGACATGTCCCTACCTGTGTAGTTCTACTGAAACTACTCTGGCTTCATGCCATCCCCATCTCTGGAGGAGCTACTGCACTCGGTTTTACAACCTGTCTCCTAGCTGCCAACATTTATCCCTACAATGTACACTTCAGAGCATCTTCCTCAAGCACAGCTCTGATACACACTATAATATAATGAGGGAAATTGGCTTATGTTCTACAGACCTGTGATCAAGTCTGAACTGGCAGTGGGATCATGGCAAAAGGCTCCTCTGAGTTAAAATTTTCCAATAAATACAATGAAGAGATGAAGGTACATTGGTAGACTTCACATTTGTCAGCCTTGGAATATGTAGTTCAAAGAAGTGTTAGGTACAATTATAAACAGATAAAAGTGAATTGCTCTGAAGAAGGGATCACGGTGCTATGGAGACTTACCCAGTCTGCAGTCCCTAAGGCTTTGCCCCAGCCTCCGCCCCCCGAGTGGTTTTCATGGGGATCCCCCAACAGCACATTTTGAAATCACTAAAGAGTGGATTTTAAGGTCCATTCAGATCTAAATATTATTTTTTTCTTACTTTGTAAATAATCCATAATGACTATATAATCAGTAAAATAGAATCCAATCTTCCTGGTTTGGACATTGAAAGTCATTTATAAACTGGTTCTAACTTACCATTCCACTGTTATTCTTTATCTTTTTTTTCAGACTCTGAACTAGTAACTCATGTTGAATGAATTAATATGAGTTTAGAAAGCATTTGATGTAATTTCCTACTTCTGTTATACTAATATGCCTTCTTTCTGTATCTACCACCTCATTCACCCAGTTGGTTAAATCTTACATATACGAGGGCTAGTTCTTGAGTTTTTTCATCAATTAGATGACTTAGTTTCATTAAGTGAATCATTTAGGATTGGATTGGCTGCATGTAACAGAAAATCTTAAATATATTAGTAAATATAGAAGGGCTTATTTTTCTTTTACATAAAGTAAATCCAGAGAAAAGGCAGTCCACGGTTGTATAACTGGTCTGTAATTATCAGGAGTCTAGCAGCTTCTAACTTTCCCACCTGCCACCTAGCATGTAAGTTCTCTCATGCTCTAAGATGGAGGCAGACCTCCAGCCATTTTATCCACATACCAAGCAGCTGAAGGAGAAGGGAAAGGTTGTTATTAGTAAATGCCCCAGTTTTCTATTTTCCCTTGTAAGGAGTCTTCCTGGAAGTTCTGCCCAGCTTCTTTCTCCACTTAGAATTTAGTCACACAGATGGAAAAATGATGTCTTTGGCACCTGAATAATGGTTCTATTCTTATGGAGACAGAGGAATGGATGCTGGACAGGAAACTTATAGACTCTGCCACAACAACAAATCTATTTGCTCCTCTGAGACCGCAGTCAGCAGACTAAATTGTGAAATTCTGTTCCTTATTTATCTTTACATTCCAAGCGCCTGGCACAGTATCTCGTACATGAATGAATAATAATGAATGAATAGCAGACTTATCTTTTTTTAAACTGACATTTGACTAGCCAGACAGAATGAGAAGAAGGAACCCATATCCTGCTTGTGCTTGGACTCTGAGATGGGCTAGAAATGGCCAGAGGGGACAGGAGTGAACCGTATTCAGGCACGCTCCTTCAAAAGTAAGAAACTAAAGCTGAATATTACCAACTTCATTTCTGCAACTGTCTGTGAATAAATATACATTGTTTTACCCAAGTTTAATTTTTATTTTTGTCCAATATTGAGAGTTTATCTTAACTCTTCATATTAATGATATCATAAATTTTAATGATACAGACATACTAAGGAATAGAAATTTGATAAAGTACAGGTAAGAATTTATTGTTTTTGCCACACAAGGAAAATTCATAATTCTTTTTCATATATACTTTAAATGTTTCACGCATTATAATGAGATTTAACATCCTGCTGTTACAATATTGGGCAGAAATCTTTTTGAATCTAGACAATCCAGGTTTTAGACTAACGACCTATCAAGGGGAGCTCCTGTCCTCTGCATTAGCTCTAAGGGTTCCTCAGAAACTAGTCACAAAATATGAAAACACAGCTACAGCCTTTGCCATCACAACCACCAGAGCCATATTTAGAGAATTTATTCATCTATCTATCATCTGTCTTTCTATCTAATCTATTTCTGATCTATTTATCTATCATCTCTTTACTGCCTTACTCCAAAAATGATTTAGATAGCTTTCAAATGTATACTACAGTGAGCAATGTAAAAATGAAGTTTCAATGTATAGGTAACAATAATCAGAGCAAAGGAAAATTAGGGTAACAAAAAGATAGATCAATCCAGGAATTAGGTGATTAAATGAACTGGATACATGGAAATTCTACTCCTTCTAGAAGTTGGTGATTAACCTGGTTCTAAGATTTCTCATAATCCAGTAAACCTCATTCCACAGAATTTTGAGCTCAGTATTTGGGGATCCAGTTAAACATCTATCAGGAGAATTCTGAACCTAGGGAAATAAGAATTTTTTCACTGATGGTAAATTATGAGATGAAGAAATGATTTTACTAGAAATGTTGACTCCTAGATAAGCTGACTTTGAAGGAAAGTGAACTGAATACACACACACATACAAACACACACACACACGAGTTTGAAAGATGAGTTACGGGTCATGGAAGCATGGAAAAAAGGAGAGCAGTGTGTCTTCGAGTTAGTATATTCAAACTATGTTTAAACAAATACAGTGTCTTTTCAAGATGTTTATTGATGTTTCCCGTGCATAAGGACTGAGTTAAAAAACTGTGTAAAAAAATGTTTGGAGTTAACCAACCTTAGACTAGTTCTTTATTATAGGAATTCTCAGGGTCTCTGATATTTAATGTGCACTGTGAGTTCTGTAAGGGGAGATGAAGTGTGTAAGATTTCCCAAACTTAGTTGACGGCTATGGCAGACGCTATGCTGTGTTTTTATTGCACTGTTTCCTTTTCCAGGATTTGGGAAAGATCCGGCCTCCCCTGCAGTTGGGTCAGGACAGTGTGACCAAACTCTGCCTAACAAGGCAGGATTATCACTTGACTTACACTGATGATGATAACCAGGATCACCTGGCTGAGCCAGTTTGCCACTGCAGTTTATTTTCCCTCCTCCCTCACTCTGCTCTTTAGAAGGCAGTCACTAAGCGCAGCCCACACTCAAGGGAGGGAGTTGGGGTGAGTTAAGCCCTACCTTCCTGAGGTGGAGTATCCCCAAAAATCATTTAGCATTCTTCTCTACAGATTTGTCTCTTCTCCCCCACTTATTTACTCAATCATTTATTTATATTGGTATGAACTCGTGGATACTTATTTCACACTTTATGCAATAATACATCATTTATTTTCTTGCTCAAATTGTTTCAGTTGTGACCACTGGGTGCTTTTCCGTTGGCTCCTTTGTCCCTTGGACATGCTCCCATTCTTTTGACTTGGGGCACTTCCTTACTTTCTCCTGGCTCATCTTGTATATTCCCTGCCCCAGTCCTAGAATCAGCCATTTCTCCAAGGATTCCTGGTTTCTCCTCATGGAGAATCGTATTAGAAACGAGGATCTGCGAGCTGGCTTCATGATCTTCTAAGTTTTTATTTCTGTGCATCACATGGCAAAAATAATTCCTGGAACTTGAATACCATCTCACAACAGACTGTGGGGCATTACACACCCGGGTGGGCTTCAGATGTCATCTCTTCCCCCACCAAATATGTTCAAATCCATTTGAAGACAAAAAACATGAACGTGAGAAACAATTTTTGACCCCTGATCAGGAGATTGCCAGTGTCCATTGTGGAAGATGGCAGAGTGCAGTAGGATGAGCATGAGCTCAGACTCAAATAAGGATAAAAGTCATCCTTCTGCAGAGTTTAAGAGACTCAGTGATAATGTGTATAAAGGGCCAGCACAGGGCATAGTAATAAGAAGGCACTCAATACAATGTGTCCTTTAAAAAGTATATCTGCTTAGTAAGTAATTAGGCATTCTACTGCTGTTTCTACAGAGCTCAGTGATGCCCACTCATCATAGGAAAGTGTAGAGGGGACAGAAAGTGACTGTGTGCGTGTGTGGGTGGGGGGACCTCTGTATCATATGACTGATTTTAATCAATAGTTGACAACATGGCTAGAGGCATTCATGAAATAAAATTACATGGAGTGTTTTCCATTATTTATATTACTGAAGTGAATGGAAAGTGACACTACAAACTCAGTTAAAAAGAATCCCTTGTGGACATAAATAAAGACGTAATAAAGGTATTTCATTTCTCTCCCCATCCCCTTCTAGAGGAAAAACAAGACTCATTGCCAAATAGTTTGAAGTGAGAAATTCTCTAAAGGGATCGAAATGTATATACTGTATTTCACTGCAGGATTTGGAAAATTCCTTAAGTACAATCAGTTATTTAGATTTGATGCTCATAATATGATCAGAAAAATATCTAAAATTGGGTACCAGTATCCTACACAAAGATCAAGTGATTCATTCATTCAAGATAATATTGCAATCAGTGAACGTTGTGGGTTTTCGGTTTACATACGTGTGTGTGTGTGTATTCACATACCCAGACATGTGCCATAAAAACACAGATGTTGGAGGGGTTTAGTCAGACATTTACAGCTTCATATTTCCTATATTACCTTAGACAATATACAAAAACAGTTGGAACACTTACCTCATTTAACTTACATGTAATTTAACTTTAGGTAATTTATAACGTAATTTAGTGTGATGGCTTTCTTGTGAGTTTTCTGCTTTGCATTGTCTTATGGTAAGTACCAGACAACTGTGAATATCGCAGATCAATGATTGATCTCTCTTCCCACTTCTTCAAGACATTCACACTTTGTACAAATATTTACTTGATGAAAATATGTGTTTCTGATGACAGAAACGACTTTCACTCCAAAAAACGAAGGGCCAAACTCTTTCTAACAGCTCTCTTTTGCAATTCTTCAGTTTCCTCTGTCATTTATTCCCTCTGCTAGTAGTGTATACTGGGCTGCGAGGAAGGAGAAGAGGGAAAGAAACAGAGACCCTCAACAGCGGGTGGCTGCGCCTCACTGGAGGGCACCTGTGGCTATTTCACTTCCTAAACACTTGCAGTGCCCTATGGCTGCCATGAAGAGGTCGTTCACTTTCATGCACACACAGGAGGCTGGGTCATACAGGTGCAAAGTCTGAGAGGAGCCGGCACACTAAGGTGGCAGCATACTGATTGCAGGGGAATGGAATTCACTGGGACGTTCTGGTGCACTCAGAGGAAAAGCTAAAATAGGCAAGTTAAATTACCAGCGGAGGAGGACTGATGTTTTGGTCATCTGTGATGGTGGAGAAAATGCACAATCCCCTCCCTGTTAAAGCAGCCCACAGCCCCTGCCTGGGAGAGCGGGGAGAAGTTCCCACAGAAGCCTTGAAGGACAAACAGGTGGTGGTGATAGTGTGTTCCTGACAACAAACTTGGACGATGTTGCCAAACACTGACTCATCATCCATGTAGCTATTGCTCAAACAACAGCATTTGTAAAACCAACAACGATGCTTTTTTTCCCTTTCACTTTGTCTTGTGACCCTGGATAAGAATGAAGGGTCACTGAGTGCTATCCAAAATGAGGCCCCGGGAGTAAAGAGCTGACACATGAACTCAGGTCTTCTGACCACTATGTCACAGTGTTCTGTTAAAACACAGAGCGGCTTCTGGATGAAATGGTCTATTTACACAGCGTGCATGAGGGCCGATGAGCTGCCTCTGGCCCAGCAGAAATGACAGGAAAACTGTCAGTCATAAGTAAACTTCCGAAAGATAGGCCCTTTAGCATAAGCCTATCTATCACAAAATCCATTTTTTCATGTAAATAAATTATTTTCTGCAGAGCTTTTGCCAACAGTTAAAATCTAGATGCAACGTTTTAAATATAGAGACAAAAACTTGTAAGCTACTGTATCTTAATTCCTCACACTGCCAATTAAGAAATTCTGCCCTAAAGTGTGAATGTTTCTCTGCAATTCTCTACAAATCACCATTAATAAGATAATAGAGGAGAAAAATTAGTAGGGAGTTCATTTGATTTTTTTCCCCTGAAGGCTGGCTTGAGTGGGAAAATTTATCTACATTTCAGTTCTAACACATTGTGAATGATAAATGAACTCTGCCGCATAAAGGACATGACATTGCTATGGCTTAGATTTCTATGTTCTTTCATCAAATGGTCTACCTAGCAAAGTTCATAGCTCAGAGCTTGTCTTGCTATGAGGAATATACAGATTAATGAAATCCACCACTCCCAAGAACCCTAGTTCAGGACATGACTCAAAATGAGTGAAAAGAAATAGCCCGAGCGGTGCAAGTTCAGCCAGGAAGGTGCTTCACTGTTTGGTTTCGATCAGGTATGTCTGCTCCGGCTCATTCTAGATAGCAAGAGCAATAAGAAACCTATCTGACATTGCTTTCATCACCAGATCCAACAGCTGCAGGACCAGACAGTGCAAAGATATTTGCCCTGAAGCTGCAAGCGGAACAAGAGAGGAAAACACATTAGCCTTCATCGCTTCCCCTCATCTGCCTGCCCTCTCTACTACATTATTTGAAAAACAGGCTCCTTATTCAGACAACCTCCTGTATGATCCCGCATAGCAATGGCTATAACCCTGATGGGTGACAAATGCTGAATTGATATTGCTAAGGGGAGCGCTCGAGTCAGAGGGAATAATATGTGCATTCTTTGGCAGTGGCCACGGGAAAAGTCAGTTTATTGTTACTGGTTATTTTTTGAACTTGAAGAGCACAGTGGCTGAATCCCCGGTTTTATGTCAGAGATGAATATGCCAGCTCAGGCAGGGCCAAGGGAGAAACATCGAACATACAGCAAAGAAAAAACGAAAGGAGTTGACCCTCAGAGTGCAAGGGCTATAAAGTAAGAAACATTCAAGGAAGAATGTTTACAGTTCAATTTTTGACTATTAAAAACTATGGCATTTTCTGAGTAAGTTTATAGTAAACTAAAGCATTAAGCATCATAACACTAGGGGTAAATTCTATTTTGGATAATAGAGCAATTACTAGGACTCACAGACTAATATTAGAAATGATGGAGAGAAGTTTATAGTCACCTATGTTTTCTAGAACATAAAAAATTAGAACAGCAAAAATACTTATTCTAAAAAAGTCAACAAAGATAGATCACTCTCATTTTTGATGTTGGTAATAAAAACATCAGAGAAAAAACATTATTACAAGGTACAGAGAAAAATTTTGCACCTCTCTGTGGATTATGGAAAACGTTTAGCTAATAAAAAAAACTTCTCACCAGATTACATGATGTTGTAGGGGACTGGAATTGGCCACCCCAAGATATATCTCTTTGGCATGAGGATTATTTGGGGCTGGTTACTTTTAATAAACTGCAGACAGGAAAGGAGGCTCTGAGGAGTAGAATTTACTTACCCTTTGTTAAGAGACATTTACATTGTAAAGGAAATCTCCATCTGTAAAGGTGTCTCCCTCTCTGTACCAGGAAGAAGGGGGGATGACTCTATCTCTAGAAACTCTTATCACTGCCAAAGGCAAGGACTTAAATCTGCATTTGTTTACTGTACTTGTGTGGTAATCTCCCATGATCTGACTCCCCCTCCACCCCCAAGATCCTCCTTTGTCGTTAGCTGAAGATGATATTTAAGTGGGGGCTTCAGCCATTTTGGTGAGTTGCTCAGCTTGCCTGAGCCTCTCCCATGTATACATGTTATAAAGCTTTGTTTAATTTTCTCCTGTTATTCTGTCTCCTGTGAATTTAATTTGTTCTCTGGCCAGAAGAACTCACAGTGGGTAGAGGAAATGTCTTCCTCCCCTACAATGTTGAGAATGTTACTGATTCAAAAATGAAGATTTAAAGTGAAATATACTACGTTAGAATGCTCTATAAAGGTTATATGTGCTATGATAGGAAAAAAACAACCACCATGTTCTATTTTGGACTCAATATTTTATTTGTTTGCATGTATTTTTATAACTCTTACCTAGCAACATACATTTATTGCTCTTCTTAGGGGGAAAAACACTGGACAAGGGCAATCAACTTACATTACACTGTTCAGCTCAAGCTTTAGACTGTGAAATCTAAGGAACACATTAGTGAGACCCATCAGTATAAGGAAAACACAGCATAGAATTACTCTGGTCTTTTTGACTTTGCCACAGAGGTCACAATGGAAAGGCAATGGGTTCTGGGTGCGAAGTAATTTCTTGTCATTTTTAAAGAACTTCAACAGAAAAATAGCACAAATCTTCATACATAAGAAAGGCATAGACAAGGAATTATAAACCAGGACATGAAACATCACGGTTGCGCACTGTGTTTTATCGATAGCAGGTACAGCCCATGGATCACGGCAGAGGGACGATACTAATTATTCAAACTATTACTCTACCTTGAAGTGAAAGCAAATACATTTCAAGACCTAGATTCAAGGCTTTCCCCAAAAAAAGTTATAAGGCAGGTAGTCAATATATAGGTTTAGCTATAAAAGTAAGTCTATTTTGCTAATCTCTTTCATGATTGAATGAGTTTTTAACAGAAAGGCTTCCAAGTGCTTCTTACTCATCATGAAAAACCAGGCTAAAAACAAACAAAAAAACAGTATTAATGTAAAAGAAAAAATTAGATCTTTAAAAAAAGTGACAGATACATTATGTTTTATAAATGCATCATAATTTCTCTGTTATGAATGAATTACGCATCAGTGATTTTAGACCTGTGGCAAAGTATTTAATAAACCGAGCGGCAATTTCATGACTGAGTAGCCCACTGAGTTGAGACAGTTAATTCAGCTTTTAAAAGTGCTCAGATTTATAGCTGGAGAGTAGCTTAGATATCTGAGTGGGTTAGCATAACTTCAAGTTACAAAATGGAACCTAAAAGAAAATATATTATTAATCGCCATGCCTCCTCGTCCTTGTGCACATATGCATATACGTGGGGAAAGTATCAGAGTTGTGATAAGGCATTTTAATATTCATTGTAAATCAATCCCCATAATAGTACAGCAAAATAGCCATTTGTAGCAAAGGCAATTTGCAAATTTTTTTTTATTGATTCTAAGTAAAAGACATTTTCTGAAATGTTAAAATTACCAATTCAGGCCTTTGGATAGACTGAGATATCAGCATCTACCAAGATACTAAGTGAACAAGAGATCACATGATGAAACTTATGCAAAATGAGGCATAGAGGAGTTCATCGATAATAACTTTTATGTTACCTTTGATACAACTCTTATTCTTATATTACTATTTATTACAGTATTCCTAAACACAATTTTTTAAAACACAGTAACAATCTTGGTACTTTGTAATTCAGACCAAGAGATATTAGAACAAATAAAGCCACCAAATATCCACCTTAAAAAATACTGTCTACATTCAACAGAAATAACCATACACGACACAATTCAAATTTGAACTTAAAGCCAGGAGAGCAATGTTGTTTAAAGACATTATGTATAATGCTTCGTTTGAGGATCCTAACTGCTCAGATGCTTGGAAAATATAGTCCAGGGTCCCTGAAATTTCAAAAATATCCTCCGCCCACTTCTTAAAGTTTGACCATCATTTGCATAGAGCAATACTGAATTTCAGACATCTGACATTTTGGCTAGACAACCGTTTTTTGAGAAGCGTACACATCATAAGCTCTGCGACATTGAGGACGGGGAGCAAGGCACAGTCTTCCTCCAGTGGAGCTGAAGCCAGGTCTCTTCAGTTGGGCGGATCCACGTTCTGAAGAATGAGGGCCACTCGGCTTGGAATGTACACCTACGTCAACACAAGCATGTCAGTGCAACTGAAAGAAATACTGAGCGCAGTGTCACTGTGGCAAAGGGACATGACGTAGTGTCACGTTTGCTTAAAGTTGCAGTTATCTTTATAACTCTCCCGGCTCTGGGGAGACTAGTTCCATGTTCCAACAGTTCTGGCCTCACTGTGAGACTCCTTTAAAACAATCACCACTAGAGGGCTCCATACGCTTTACAAAAGCCAACGTTCCTCAGACACTAGGGACATAAATGGCACTGACTGCTGTTTCGGTATCATGAGGTGGTAAAGGCTGCCTGACAGGTCACAATGTTATTCTATTCAGGTGAGTAAAAGTAAGACACAAAACACTGCTTTACGTCAAGACATTTGCCATCCTGTTTTTTTGTTTTCTCCTGTCATTTTAAGAACAAAAAGTTAAACGTAATATGAGGGATCCTAAGTGTATTTTAGGCCCCTCCCTAACTTAAACGAATCAAAAAGCTTGCCATGGCACTTAAAATACAATACACATCCTTTCCACACCCCGCAGAGTGCTGACCTAGCTCCTTCTCGCTTAAGTGCACCTCTCATCCCAGCTAAGCACATCATTTGTCTCTTCTCCCCTCACTCGCCAAGCTCCAGCCCCAGGGGCCTTTCAGTTCCTTCAATACGTCACACCCTTCCCTTCCTCTGGGTCTTGCCCAGGCTGTGCCCTCTGTTTGGAACACTCTCTACTTTGCTAGTTCCTTATCGCTTGAATGTTGAAAAATCCCAGCTTAATGGAGAGGTGTTCCTTGACAACGCTAGAGATGACAGTTTCTCCATTTCATTTTCTGTCATAGCACCATTTTTGTTTCTTTCTGAACACTTAATCTAATTTGTGATTTTTTTCAAGTTTATTATGTTCTCCCCACTAGACTATGAGCTTTACAAAGGCAGAGGCCATGTATCTTCACATTTCTAACTCTTAGTAGGTGCCAATGGACAAAGTAGGTGCAATCATGGCTGAATAAAGAATGAATACAGGAATCAGTAATAGTGGGATCAATATGTGCATATTTCACAAAATATCCTTTTATATACTTACATCTGAAATAATTTTTATACAATTGAGAAGTGATTTAACTGCTTGATGCTTCTCTATGTGCTAAATAATTACACATAAGATATTTACATAAGATATTTAATTACACATAAGATATTTAATTATTAACAAAGCAAATCATAAAAACATTACAGATTGCTGTCATCATTGTGAAAGTATCTCTCCATTTCTGACTTTGCGAATATTTTACTATTTTTAGTCACTTTAAGAAAATGATTGACTGATGGTTAAAGGAAAAGGCTTTTATATAAGTTTAGGACCATAATGAAAGATGCAAAGAAAACACGGCTTTAGGAAAAAAATAAATAAAAGAACAGAACAGCTGATTTTCATTGAATGAGACTTTTGTATGTCCAGTGCATCTCAACCCAGCACATGAACACTATGTTTTTTCTTAAGGTTTCTGTCATAAAGAACTCTTACAACTCTTAAAAAAAATCAGATATACCAATACAGTTGGTTAGTTTTGAACATTAAAGATTAAAGCAGTTTTAAAAGGATGGCATTTTGAGAAATTTATATTATGAATGTAATAACTAGAGAACAGTGTTGCTAATCTTTAAAAGTAACAGTGATTTAGGAAATGACCATCAATATTTGAGAAAGATCTCACAAATGTTAACAGTCACTGCATGGCTCAATGTCTCACAGTCTGACTTGCAATCCAGTACTTCCAATGATAAACATTATATCCTTGCAGTCATTAAGCGTGGGGAAACCATGTATTTCAAAGTCACAATCTGTTTCCCTATAATTTACACACTCTTTTAAATGTCTCATAGCTTTTAAACCACATCAGTATTTAATTGCTAATGCAATCCGTTCCATTCAATATGTTCTGATTGTGAGAGGTGAGATGGTTATGAAATTGGTTCAGCAAAAGGAAGCTGGAGGTACCCATGAACAAAGTAGGACCATTACCAACGACCCAGCCAGATCTAGTCCAAAGGATGGCATATTTCCATAGTCAACACAGACCAAAGCAAAGGAGGAAAAATAAAAGAAACAACGGTCAGATTGAACCAATTCTATCTCCAAGTCTTATGAAGACAGGCATGAATGAAGCCAGTGTCCTGCCCTTCTAAAGGAGTTTGCCAGGTGCTTATTTTATTCTGTGTATTTAGTTTGGGGAACCACAGTAACTAGGTGTAACTAATCAGTAACATGGCAGGTTATAATCAGAATGTTTCTGAATTGTTCTGTTATGAGCATCCTAAAACTCAATCTAAATTTCTCAGTAGCACCAGAAACGGGACAAAAGAATTTCAGGTCCCTTTATATTAAAAACATTTCTCTGATATTATATGGTTCTATACGCAGATAAAAGGATTCTGAAAAGCCCAAGCCTCCTGAGAACAATGCGATGAAACACAGGAGTCAGACCTAGGACAAACGAGGGTAGGTCCCCGCTCAGCGTGTGGCAGTGATCCATCAGGACAAGTACGCCAATCTCTGGTTTGGTTCCTATGCAGTTTTGGTATCTACTCTGTTTACTTCATAACCTTATACTGATTTCATGAATGAAATATAATTGATAACTATAACTGATAATTTATAAACATTCTCTGTTATCTTTTAGTATTTTAGCTAGCCCAAATTTAAGAGTAAAACAAAAGGGATGATATAAGAAGTTTGAGGTTTGCAATATATGCATTGAACTTCCTATTTTGGCGTTTAATGATTAAAAAATGCTCCAAGAACTCTTGCTAAAAGATGCTGGTCATTTTATGTAAGGAGCTTTATGACACCAATTCCAGTCACACTTAGAGACCTCTGAATACTATCTATTTAAAAACCTTCAGTTGATAATTGTCTAATATCATTAACGGGAATATTGTGTAATTATAGTTTTTCACTGCAGTGTTAATTACCAGAATGTGTTATGTTGCTCTAGAGCCCTTGCAGTATAGGCAATATGAGAGAATTTCCCCAAGCAAGTGATGTTTCTTAACTATGGCTGTTTATGGAATTTTCAGATTTCTTCTTTATTAGGGTTCTGAGTATGTAAATCAATTTTCTTGGTGGTTGGGAAATGACTACCAATTATACTAAAGGACTTAAGATAATCAGAACTAATCTTTATGATGAGACAATTACACACATGAACAATCTGGGGGCTCTGTAATTTAGTACTAAGTATTGGCTCTGTAACTCTCATTTTATAATTTTAATTCTAAAAATAGTTTTGATTCATGCAGCAAGAAAAAAATATGAACATAATTTAAGTAGATCGAAACATAAACATTTAAGTATATTTAAATATAAACAATTTATATTTAAGTACATGTATATGGAAACCGTGTAGTACAGATGTCGGATAACATGTGCTGATAAAGATATTTATAGCTACGTGCCCACTTATAGCCATTAAGCCCTAAACATTTTGTAGCTAGGATCACATTAAGAACATATGAGATAATGTAATGTATGCCATGAATTTCATTTTTTCTAGCTATATTTATAGTGAACTCTTCAAAAGGAATCAGAATGCCACAGTATAATCCAATTCATTCATTAAGAGAGTCAAAATGCATGCTAATCTACCCAATTATTTTGACTACCTTAATGACTTAGTCACCATGCCACCCACTAAGACAGCTAATACAATAACTGATCCCACAATAATCTACTATATTACATCATCCAGGCAAAGTACTGTGTTCTCCTAGGATCATAACTGGGTTGCAAAAATTAATTACATAATTTTTGAAAACAGAAAATTTTAAAATAATTTTAAAAAATACATTAAAGGCTGATTTTTAAATTTTCTTAGAAATTGTTAAATTTAGCCATAGAACATAATTGAAGAGTGATGACATCATTTGATGAAAAGGATATTAGACTCTTAACAGTCTACATACACACATTTGTCATAAAAAAATTACTAATTACTTTGAAAACCAAGGGTGACATATAAAATAATGTTAATTTTCGCAAACATACTTTAGTTCATAAAATACTCTTTAAGAAAAAAGAAATCTTTCTTAATTCATTATTTTGTATTAGGTTAAGAGAAAAGTGATGCTGATAAATATTTCTATATAGAGATGTATATTTTCTTATCTAACTTAGAAATATTAAAAGGAGAAAACTGTAAGAATCAAGATTGATTTTCTTGGTCCAAAAAAAACTAAATATTTTCCAAACTTTGGATACAGCAAAAGATATTTCCCAACTGTTAAGTACTATTTTCAAATACTTACAACTGAGGGAAATAAAAAAGTACATCTATGCCAAATCTCCTATTTAAACCAAAGTCTACTTTTGAACCCCCAAATTTAGAAGGAGAATAAACAGATCTACTGCTTAATGATAAGGAGCCTAACTGGCAGAGTAAGAAATGCTAAAACTATTGCTTTATTCAAATTTTCACCATTGAGACGGCTTGAGTAACTATAAAGGAGTCTAATTCGCTTCAGGTTCAATAATCTCTGTTCAATTTGTGGGATGGAATTTGAGTTTATAAATCAGAGAAGAGAAAGCAAGTGCCCTGCCCTGCCTCCGGTGCACTCATCAACATTTGGGGTAACACAGAAGTTCCTATATCAGGAACCAAAGTACAGAGAAATGACCATGCGAAACTGGAGTTTGCAATAACTGCCAGGAGAGCAAAACGGAGCTCTGCCCCGTGGCTTCTTGGCATTTGTGCGAGACTCGGGCCTCAGCAAATACGTTTGAACGCTAGTACCCGTGCAGCTCTCCTGTGCCTTCACAGTTCCCACTGATGGAGCAAAGACAGACCACGCCGGAGTGGGCCCTGCTGATGCTGCAGCACGGATGGCTATTTTAAGATTCCTTCGAGCTCTGTTGGTTGCTATCTTTGAAAACAGATTTGACACTTATTCAGCAGATCCTTTGGATTATTGAGCTTGCAAATTAAGCTTTAGTGAATACAGTGTACCAGTTATGATGGTCAGAAGTTTCATGGAAAAGGAAAATGTTATATTTTTGTCCTCCCCTTTCCCTTTTACTCTAGGCACTTGGGAGGCAGAAATGATCTCTTATTGGTGGTGGAAAGTGAGGCCTACAGCACACACGGCCATGTTCAAGAAACCTGACTGGATCCTAGCACATAGGAATCAGCTTACAAAGAGTTCCATTATAATCAAGTATTATTACAATAGGTACGTCTTTTAATGTAATTTTTTCTCTGGCTCTTCGAAAGATAACTCTGGCAAGAAGGAACCTGTTTTATTGGATTTTCTGGTCTATTTGGGCTCCTTTATTCTTAGATTAGACCAGTGATCATTTTCTCTGGAGCCTAAAGACTTATTTAAGTGACTAATTCCTGAAGCACCTGTAGTCATGGAAAACAGGATGTTGCAGGGCCCATCTTTACCTTTCTGGCCAAGTCGGATCAGAATTCTATTACCGGCAGGGGTTAAGCTCTACTCTATTTCTCATGTGCTTGCAGTGCTGTATTCTTCCACATGTTATCGAGACATGTTATATTCTCCACTCCACCTGCTAATTTAAAACTGCATATTCCATATTTGCAAGATCAAGTCAATTAGAGTTTGGAAAAGTAATCTCTTGACTGTTGCTGCCACTGGCTGGTTGGCTGGTTTAATTATGACAGAATATCTTTGCTCTTACAGAATTGAAGAGATGCCAAGAAATTTTTTGCCCACCCCTAAAGATTGTGAGCCCTCGCCTAAGATTATCATTCCCACAGTTGTGAGGTCTTCTTAATCCTGTGTCCTCAAAGCATCTAGTGTTTTGATGTACTTAAAATACCTAAAAAATTCTCAAATAGCTATCACAATAATAACTTTAAAATACCTTGTGCAATAGCACTTTTCAGTTTCCAAAAAGCTTGGCTGCGTTAAGGAATTTATACCTCCTAAGAGTCTCTTGCTATAGGAAGGATATTATTACTAATCCTCATTATACAGAGGAGGGAAACTGAGGCACAAAAAGGTAAATTACTCAAGTTCTCATAGCTAGTAAATGGCAGACCGAGGGCTTGATCCCAAGTTCCCAGCCATGACACTCTCTGGCCTTTCGGATCCCACCAGGCCTCTTTCCCTAACACTACCCTCTTTGGATACAGGAACCTTTAGGAAAGTTGGCTACATAAGAATTTTGCTGTCTGGATCTTTCAAAGTCCTTTGGGTCTGGTTTAATTGGTTCAAGTTCAGCTTTACCGCAATCAGTTGCTGGTCTCCATGACTCCTCTTTGCCAGCTGAATCATCTTCCCTAACCCCTCAGGAGTCACTAACTCTTTTGGTTATTTCAGAGCTTTAGAATAATTTTCTTATTCATTTCAGAAACTATTTTTATCAGTCTTATTTTACATGGCAAGACTGAATGTTCTGACAGACTATAGCAATTGTTCTTTGAAGAAAGAATCTGATAACACCTTTGAGCCCTCTCTCTTAAAAACACATATGTAACTATATCTACATCTAAAGCTCTGTCAATATCACCACCAACACCACCCATTGGCACACACATACACTAGGGTAATACCTAAGTCTCCTGTGGCCATTGCATTTGCCTCAAAGTCTACAATCAACAACTCAATCTTGCTCATCTCTGCTCTTTTCATTTATCTTATGCCCACCCCTAAAGATTGTGAGCCCTTGCCTAAGATTATCCTTCCCACAGTTGTGAGAAGATGCCACTTATGCCACTGTCTTTGGCACATTGATTCTGTATATAATATGGTGGTTTACAAAGTGACGTGCTGGCACCACTTTAAGAGGGGAGAACATAGTAGGAAAATGAGGAACCAGGGGTCCCATACAAATTCTCCTCGTTGACTTATACCTAAATATTTTAAAAATGAGAGAATTTAACAGCTATGACAAAGCTATGTATACATTTGTTAGATACATCCTGGACTCATACAAGTGAAGCAAATCTTAATCCAACATCTCCCATGGGGGAAAAGAACGCAGATCTGAGACAGAGAAATAGAAGAAGAGAGAGAAAGAGAGAGAGAGGGGCATATGACTAACCAGGAAAAGAAAAAAATACACCTAACGTAGATGTGGGATTGAGCTTATTATCTGGCCATAAGGTAAATGAACAATTCCTCCCAATCTGAAGAGTTTCTAAATTCTACATTTTTAAAAGACTTTAAACCCAGTAGTTTAAAGCAATATTCTTTCATTTGTGTTAAGAACACAAAGTAAAAATTAGTTGTGTAACTTAATGCTTTCCTCAGTAATATGAAGAAACCAGGGAATTTTCTAACTAGAATAAACTCAGTCTTCGATTGACTACAAGAAAAAAAAATATTTCTATTGTTCCTTTTAAGGTGTTTTAAATTGAACTTCATTAGACATTCAACGTAATGTAGAAATCTGCCTAATGTAAAATACAGAAAGCAAAAACAGAAGGAACATGAATTGTTGCGTAAAAAGTAGAAATGTTCATAACAGGAAAAAAACTGCTTTCCTCTTACTTTTTGAAAAATAATTTTTAATCCTATCAATGTTCAAACTTCCCCAATTAGTTTTCCCAATTAGGTTCCCCAAATCCACTTCGGTCCAGCACCGCACACTGCATGCGTCTGGTTTTTTTCAGGGCAGTTCTCCATCCCTATTCCTTCTCTACCCGCTGTGGTTTTCACATGTTGCTTACTTGTTGGAGAGTTTTTCTTTGCACAAAAACATCACTTTCAAAGTAAAGGATTAAATTAAAATGCAATGAAAATATGTTAAAAACCTTACTTACCAAAAGAGAAGAGGGACGCTCATTATGCTCATAAGGCTCAGAAAAGAAATCGGTATTGTGGTCCAATCTCTGGTGTCCTCCATATTCCGCTGCGTCGGAATCTAGCACAATTTTGAATGTACGGCTCTTAAGGAATAACAACAGGTCAGGAGTTGAATGAGACATTATGAAAGACGTTCTGAGATAGGAATTTAAAAGAGAGTATTCTGAACACGGTTAAATCGTACTTTGTGCCATATGCTCACTTCTTCTCTAATGTTTCAGTGATTCTCATGTTTGAAAGGGGTTTTGTAGCCTATCTAGTGCACACACCCATGGGATCCTTGTCTTCCTTCTATCACAGCCCATCACGTGATCATCCAGACTGGGACTGAATATACCAATTACCAAAGAATCTACTTTTCTCAACACAACCCATTCCATTTGTTAGAAATTCTCCTCCACCGTGAACAGAAATTTGACTCCTTGGGACCAATTTTACCCAGAAAAGCTATAAAGAATAAGTTCAAATTACAGTAACTATTCAAATATTTATTAATAGCTAGGCTATCTCCATGTGTCCTCTGCATATATTACTAAATACATACTAAATATAATCAAAGAACCTTTGATCATTCCTCATTTGATATGGCTTTTTACTCCCCCATCTCTGAATTCATTCCAGTTTTCTAGATCCTGGTTATTAAAGTGAGGAACGGAGAAGTGACCCGAGTGCTCACGTGTGGTCTGAGGAGTGCACGATGAAGCGGGCTTACCCCCTCCCCCGGTTACAGGCAGCATGCTGCTATTAACACACAAGATCACGTCCACAGACTATCCATCATGCTATGGGTGGATTCATGTTACAACCAGGAGATCTGCTACAATTTAACATCTGATTTTTCAGTGAGTTATTAGACATGTCAGCATTACTGCATTTACAACAAAATAAAAACTATGGTTATTAGATTCAAATTTATTATGCTCAGAATGTCTAGACGTGATACTTTGATACAAAACCCAACAAGTAAATATACATAGGTACTTAGAAATCTTAAATTTCTTCTAGCCTAAGGAGGCATACAGATAGGTTTAACGGCTTTGTATTTTCTTTTCCTAGTACATGAACTTTTAATCCCAGAAATGTTTGTATATTTTCATTACAGCAAAAATAATCATATTAAAATTACATGTGAGTACTAAACGATGACCATCATTTTCATGCCTCGGGAAGCTCTGTCTGGGTCAGAGATGCAGACGGACTCACTCCAGGAAGTTTTGCTGGGAGTGGTGGTGTCATCTCCCTCAATCTGGGTCAGCCTGCTCTGATTCAAGTTCAAACTAATAATCAGCATATTCGTGTGTTCAGAGGAGAGAGAGACAGAGAGACTGAGATTCAAAAGATGACTACTGGGCACAGGCACACTCTAAAGTCACTTAGTACAGGTGAAAATGATTTGAGCAGACCTACTTATTTAATGGTAAACTATGGATAGTGAAAATAAATAATTGGGGACACAGTAAATAAATAAATCATTGTGGAATGAAAGGAACTATTAAAATAAAAGTTTAGATTTTGTTCTTCATCCTAGTTCATTAAATACTTATACAAATACTCAAAAAAGCAAAAATAAAAACAGAAAGAGTACAGTTTAGAGAATTATATCCTAGAATACTTTTGAAAACTTTTGATATAGAGTATCAATAATTAAATATGTGGTTAAGCACAATTATTAAATTAGTGGTTAACTACAATTATTAAATTAGTTACTAAAGAAAGCAAGTATATCATCAAAAGCAATGGTCCCCAAGCTGTGAGTTGACAATCACTGGTAGTCGTATTATTCGAAGGGTCTCACTGAATGAACAATTATGTTATTGTAAGGGACTGGGAATCTATATGTATATTAGGCATTGTCTGAAGACTAAATTACGTTATTATACACATTTGATACTGTTTTTCAAAGAATGTGCATTTTTTAATTAATAAAGTACAGATTCACTTAAAAAGCCACAGAATTTATAGTAAGTTTTTGCCTACGTATTTTCTCATTCAAAAATTATAGAAAGAACAATTATTACATAAGGATGCATTTCTTTTTGACATTGAAAAAGATAATCACACTGAAAATGGTTAGAATCTACTCACTCAATATATATAATTTGTGGACATAAAGGAAAAGCTTACAAAAGCCACAAAGAAAGTCTCAAAATATCAGTTTAGACACATTTCTCTCATCTATAATTTAAAGAAAAAATTCAGCTGTGGTCACTTTTGGAATTACCCAGCCCCATGTCTGTATCACCCAAGAAACACAATAACTTCCTGGAGAAAACGCAACCCTTAAAGTCCACAAATTCCAACAATTTAAGATTGTTGTAGATTAAAAGTAATGATTGTGAAAGAGCTTATGATTGTAAATTAGTACCATATATTATTCAAGAATCAGGAAACCCCATCTTTTAGGAACAATGCTTAGAACAAAAATTTTCTAAGAGGTTATTTGAGCAACTGGATTTTTGTGTATTTTTCTGTCCTCTCACTCAGGCGTTCCCTCACTCCCTCTTTCTCCTGTGCACACACACATACACAGATACACATACATACACAACATGTGACCCACACAGTACCAAAACCCCTACACAATCCCGTCTCCATTAAAGAACATCTCTCTGAAAATATAACTCAGCCAATTGACACTTAAACTACCTTCTTCATATGATTTCCAATTCCATAGTAGACAGGACAAATGTAGCAGGACAGCTCAACACCTCCACATCACCTGTTCTATTCATAGCTATCACCCGACACCTAGCAGACTGCCTTCTCACAACAGGTTCTCAGTACATCTTTGAAACTGATATTCAGGATGACAATTCTGATTCACCAAGAAAGGTCAAGGTACATATCTTAATTTTTTATATTAGAATAAAGTAGAATAAATTATCCTTACTCTCTATTCACTTAATAAATAGATACAATGTGTGAGGCACTGCACAAGATTTTAAAAAGTGACTAAGAGATGGTCTTAGTTTACATGCAACTTACAGCCTATGAAGGGAGATTAGGCATGCACATCAATGTTGATAAGTAAAACAGAAAGCAATATGCAATGAGAGGTAGAGCCAAGGAGGAAAGGCAGGATTGACATTCTGTATATAAGGAGTTTTGACCGATGGGTTGGGCTGCTAAGATTTATTTTGGTAATTAAATATGAGAATGTTGAAAATTTTTGAGAAAGGGAATGAGAATCAAGAAAATTAACCTGGAGGTTGGGAATATAATAGGATCAACAACCGAAAGGCTAAATCAGAGAAACCAGCCAGGAATCTAACAATGCCATGAGGATAGTAAGTATGGCTAAACTCTGATGGTGTAAATGGAGACATATAGATAAGTCAATGAGATTTTGCATGTACAACTGATGGTAGTCAGATGGTAAGGAAACTGACGCTCAATTTGGGGAAACAGAAGTGGAAGGGAAGAAGAGTTGTGCCCAAAGGCATACAGCCAGTTTAGTGCCAGAGTTGGGATGTCCACACACATAGTCAAACATAGATCTAATCACTCTACACAGTAAACAGCTGTTTTCTGCCAAGAATCAGGCAGTGTTTTCATATGCAGTTTCCTGTTTAATTCTAAAGTTGAGATTCTAAGAATAAAGAGGCTAGAATGAGCATGACATGAGAATAAAAATAAGAAAAGCAGATAAAACGATATTTATCTAAATGATTAATCTAATTAAATTTAACAGATTGTGTTAAAGGACTGGATTCCTAATATTCCTTATGGAGTCTGAATAGCTGTCAAAATTCTTCCATTTGTTCTAGATCCCTTTCTTGTTCATTTGGTCATTTTACTGGTGAATACAAAATATTGGACCAAATGTTTACATTGCTCAATTTAGGAAAATACAGTGGGAAAAGAATGATAGAATTATTTCATGGAAATTTTTTTAAAAGAAGATCAAGTAGGTCCCTATCCATTTGAACGTCATTTGAAAATATTATGATTCCTTCTTATTTTAAATTCAAGAGATTCCTAAGTATTTGATAAATCTATCAACAGGTTGAAGCAGATAAAAACTTTTAAGCATTATATCACAGTCTATGTTCTTAAATTTTAACCAAGGAAGAGCCATGTTCTGAAGACCTGTACTAATAAGATTAAAGAAGAGTGACGGCATGAAGACTCTTAAATTCAATGGCTCTTCAAATACTTCAAAAGCTGCTGTGTTTGCTCAGCCACTTGATAAAGTGTCTGTTCAAAGTATAAGGATTTTCATGTAAGAAGTACTATCATTTATATCATTCTGCATTAAACTCACTTCACTCCCACCGATGAAGCTAAGGAAATTTATTGTAAGGTACTATCCCTGAGGTTTTGAACTGAGTGACAATAAAAGGGCTTCTCCAGTGACTAGATGATCATAAAAATGGCAAAGTTGGTGAGTTACCATGCATCTTTAAATCGAAGACAATATAGATTTGGGATGAAATTTTTTATATATCTTCAATAAAGAGAAAAAAATGTCACTACCATGCCAAGCACTGTAAGAAATATCCCAATTGAAGACATGTGAAGTGTGAAAAAAATGTACATCTTAGAATACATGAATACAAAATTCATGAATATAAAATATTGGACAAAAAATTTACCTTGCTCAATTTGGGAAAATATAGTAGGGAAAGCATGATAGAATTTTTTATGGATATTTTTTTAAAAAGGAGATCAAACAGGTCCCTATCTATTTGGATGTCACTTAAAAATATTTAAGTTATTTAAAAAGCAACAAACAAAATAAGTTCATAGACTCAGAGAACAGATTGGTGGGTGCCAGAGGTAGGGGTTAGGGAGGGGGAAGAATGGGTGAAGGGGGTCAAAAGGTTGTAAAAATAAAAGGAATATATGAATTTAGTATGTTACTTTTTATATCTTATTCTTTAATCAACCCAGCCATATTATTATGATGGCGGTAACTTCTGGGACCTGAGTGACCCTAGGAGGGAGAACCGTTATCAAAGGCAGAAAACATCCACAGGAAATTCTAAGAAACTGAGAACAAACATCTGGTAGAATAAGACTAGGTGCGGGAAAGCCAGGAGAATTTTATGTTTTTAACAGTCTAAACATTACGACCAGCACAGGACTTGCCACAACGTTCTAACACAACCCTTCCCTTTGCATGCTTCCTGAATTGAATTTTATTTTTTGCCAGCTACAATCCACAAATGTTAGGTTATGAGCATCTCAAATACATTTTGTCCATCTATTTTATAAATATAGGTAAATTATGCCTAGTTTAACTGTCCTAGACACAGATTACAACTTTTAGTTGCTCTCTCTGTTCTCTTTCCAAATGCAGGGGTAGCAGAGAGCTGTAATGTGTTACTGAATATTTTATGGATGTGTATGTGTGTTAGTGTGAGGTAGGCATGTGTGTCTGATTTACACATCCCTATCTTTACTTCTCTGATCTAATATATATATTAATTTAAAAATTCATCACTGGAAAGGAGTTCTGATATTTTAATCATATTTTCAAAACTATTTTATGGCAGTTTATGTAGCATTTATGACTATGTTACTTTCAACGGAAAATATACATTTAGCTTTTTTTTCTCCTTGACTTTAGTTTAAAAAGAATCCCCAAATATTATATTTCTAAAATAAAATTAAAAGAGAGAATAATATGAAAATAAATACAGAATTTACTATTGAATGTAGTCAAAGTATATTTTAAAATACAGTGAATGCCAAATGCAACTTCTCTTTAAGGGAGAAATTTTTCTTTTTTACTTTTATTAGTTTACATTAAAATTGCAGTGTACTTGAAAAAAGCAACATCTTCATCATGAGTTACATATGGATTCAATTTTGCGAACACTGTCTTCATTAAAAGTTTAAATGACAATCACACATTTTACTGAAGTGCAAAATGGAAGTATATTTCTAGTATAATCTAGGATGTGCTCATATCGTCAATGATAGGTTTCTGATTTTACAGTGAAAAATTAACTCCAATTTCTGCAAGTTTACTTCCTTGGCTGTAAATTTTTAGAAACTGTACAATGCAGAATAGCAATAAAACAAACTTAAAGGATGAGGGGCTCAAATATTATCTACCACATTCATTAATGGATTGCTAGGCTTTTTGAAATGTATTTTCGTGAAAATTATTAGTATATTCTTAGGCATGCTTAATAACACACATCAGCAAATAGCAAATCGAATGTTAATACAAAATATTGAGTACTACATATTTCTAGGCAAATAGGAAAATTATTCTAAATACCTAACAGAATACTTTGACTAACCTAATTAGGAAGTTTTCTTTGTTCTAGAAGATGACATAACTTGAACTAAAAAATGTCATTGTTTCTCAGTGACTCAAGAAAGAATAATAATGAGGAAAGCATGCCCACACTTAAAGAATAATAATGAAAAAGTATGCTCACACTTCCAGCCTAAGCTCCCTCTAAAATTGTTGCTCTTTGTCTGTGCCATTAAGGATTACCCAAAGAAGTTCTAAATTCAATTATTTGATGAAGCAAAAGCAACTATCTAGAAGAGCAAAAGAAGAAATAACAGATCTTTATTCACCTTTTAACCACATATTTTGTCATCAAAATGAGTTTTGACTATGCAGATTCAACATTTCTTACAAACACATTATGCTTTTGAACCCAAAAGAACTTTGACTTAGGCTATAAAGACACACCCCTCCCCAAACTTGCTCTAACACAGCCTTCAATGGAGTCCAACACAATATAGATAAGTGGGAAAGATACTCGGAAACTTCAAAGTCCCTGAAAAATAATGACAATTATAAGCAGTAAGCAAGCATCATCTGCGCCATTTCAGGCAGACAGGCAAAAACAGGAGCAAGTATCCTAAAATAGTAAAATATGGTGGGTGCAGCCAGGGGCTTTGGGGTCCAACAATTACGTTCTAATCCCAGTCCTGCCAATTACCAACTTGTGTCTGCGAGCAAGTTAGTGAATTCCTCGAGGCTCAGTTTCTCGTTGGTAAAACAGAGGTACTGTATCAGAGGCTGCTGTGAGGACGGACTGAAGCAATGCACAGAGGGCTTGACACCGTGCAAACACTGGGACACGTCCTCAAATTATTAGCTGCTGTTTTATTGTCATTATAGACTTTGGACCATTTAAACTACTGTTTTAAGTTATGAAAAATATAAAAGTGGGTCAATTTATTCTCTTACGTTTTACACCCAACTTGGCCTCTTCTTTAATGACCTTTATTTCCATTCCCTTCTCCCCACTGTCTTTGTTCTCATTAGAATCCAAACATTTTTCCTGTTATATAAAAACTTTAACATTAAAGCTTAATTAGCACACCCAACTCTTTGAGGACTAGATACTTTCTTTTAAATTTTAAGGTGTTTTTTTTTTTAAGGGAAAAATCTCATCGTGTTTCTCAGAAACATTGAGAAGCCTACTCTGAACACCCTCACTGAAAATGAAACACCTCCTTACACCCTCCTGTATCGGCCCTGATTTTTCACCATAGCATTATCAACATGTTATAAAGTTAATTATATTTTCTGCCTTTCTTTGTTAAAATACAATTTCTATAAGGATTTCTGTCTTTTCCCACGCCCCACCTGCTTCCTCCTCACTGCCTAGGACCCAGATCAGATATTTCTGGAGTGGATGTGCCTCTCGTTATTTTCCTATTGTAGTATCCTCCTTGGGGTTTGATCTATGCATGCTTTTGCTAAACTTTAAGAAATAATTTAATACTACTTTGGCTATAAAAACCAACCTTGATTTTCTTGCCTCATTTTATAGAGTTAACATTTCAAATCTGTACAACATAATTTCTAACACAATCCCATTTCATTATCTGTAAAGTTTTACTTGGATTTTTAAAAAGATTTTTTTCTTTCTTTTTGGAGAAGTCACAATAGTTAAACAAATTCATGTCAGTTTGAAGAAATTAATTCTCAAGTGAATAACTCTGACTGGTATGAGCTCTGGAGATAGACATTTTATATAATTCTTAGTTGAAGTGGATAAGTGATTACAGGTTTACTAAAGTCAGCATATACTCAAAGACTGCCGTATCAACTTGACTGGTTAGCTTTCTCTATACAGATTGAATTTAAGCATAGAACATCCAAATGATTTCTCAAAAATCATATATCTATAAAAGAATTTGGCAGGGCCAAATTATGCACCTAGGTATAATATTTTCTACCACTCTACCACCATCTGCCAGTTAAAGACTGAAAACTATATGAACATTAAAATACATAACCATCTGAAAGCTGATTATTTTAGTGTTGGTAGTAGAAATATCCTTTTTTCTTTATTTGAAGTCATAACTCATGAGGAGTAATGTACAGGTAATGTATATTCCTTTTTCTCTTTTAACTTTTAAGGCCAAATAGAAAATTATAATACTTTAGGGCTCACTCAGAGCTTCATGAAGCCAAATGAAGAGACTGAGCTAGCTTCCCATGAAAAACTGTAAAGCAAAGCTTGCAGGCCTGTGTACGTGTGTGTGTGTGCACATGTAAACACTCGTACATCATCACTCCCAGTCTTTCCTGAGCACTTCCGGGCACACAGCTCACAACTATTATAATTATACCTAGATTGATAATTGTGATGGAAAAGATTCAAAGTAAACATTTCCTCATAGGCACTAAAAACATAGTGAGAGAGCTTTAAAAACACACACACACACGATTGCTAATAAATATATTTCCCAGGAGTATAATGAATCTAATATAGTAGTTTGCAATCATCTTTAAAACCACCATATTGGTTTAATGTCACCAGGTAGACACGGGAAAGAATTACACAAAGAAAGAGTAGAGCTGCTAAGTTATTTCTGCAAAGTGCGTGTTTGTACAATTGAAAATGAAATCCGCAAATGTTTTGGCTATGGGAGTCAAACATGGAGATGATTTACATAATTCAAATGAGCAAAAATTTTGGCATGTTGTGAATCAAATTCTATGTCGATTTAATTATTTATTTTCATGGTGATTTCACAAATGTGAGTTTTATTTAGACTATCCAATTATTATTAAAATTCCAAAGTGATGAGACTACTACAGTGATGAGAGAGTTCATCAAATCCACCGAGAGGATTCTCGACAGCCCTTAGGTACGTGTCAGAGGCAGCCAGCAGACAAAATATCACCAGGAATAAGTCTCCTACCACCAAAACTATTAAGGTGAGGAACGCAAATACATACAATTCAATGTTTCTAATATAAATCGACAGGGAAGCTCATCTCCCTCAATCTAAGGCTGTATCTACTGTGTGTGGTTAGAACAAATTAGAACTCATGCTGTAAACCTACACCGGTAACACAGGGCTAGTGTGCAGATCACAACTTCTACACTCAAGGAGGAACACGCCCAGCAGTTTAAGAAAGCTGAGGACAGGAGAACTCTTATCTTTCACCTCTCTGTAGTGTTCTTTCCTCTGTTCTAGGGGATGTTTACTCCAAAAACCCTTTTATCCTCTAATATCCTTCAGCACCTATCATGACACTTTCCCAATCAGCAGTTGAAGTTGAATATGCTTAGGTTTATGTCATGGTTTAATAAAATATCTGAGTGGACATCTTTTTCCTTAAAAAATTATTTTACCCTTTTAAGGTAGGTTTTTTTAAAAATTCTCCATTTGAATTGATCTTTGCTATTGAGTGTCCGAAACCAGGAAAGGATAACACTTCAAAAAAATGCCATTGAGTCAGAGGCACCATTAACTTTTACAAAGAGAAGCAGGGAAAACAAATAAAATTATAAGTAATTAGTGAGACATGCTTTACCTATTTTAATGGCATTTCTACAGGGCAAGAAAGCGATGAACTATCTGGCGCCCAAACGAAAAACTGCTGAACTTAGAGGAACTAGATTAAATCACATTTATTCACTTACTAGGAATATGATCTTGAGAAAGTTATAATCTTCCTGATGTTCATATTTAGGTTGGGGATAAAAATACTTGCCTGATTTGCAGCACTAAAATGATGTGAGGATAAGATGAGTCAATGTCAGTGAAAGCAGGTCAACACTGTGAAGGGTGAGGTAAATTGAACTTACGGTACTAACTAGGAAATCTCTCCCAACCCAGCTATTCGATTTAATTTGAATGGGCTGAACCAGGCCGTGCTAGAGCTCTTCTACCTCTCAAAAATCTGATTCCCTTCTGCCCAGTATTTCCTAACAGTCATTAAGCACCACAAAATTGCACTTGGTGAACAAGGCACAGATCAAGGTAGGATGGGTGATTCCGGACCACCTTCATGCAGCTGACAGCTGAAGCTACGAGCATGTGTGAGTCACTGAAGGGCAGAGCGCCAGGAAAGAGAGTACATGACTGGACTTGGATCTGAGGGGAAAGGTAACACAAACAGTGGGTGGAGAAGAAAAGAAAATCAAAATAGTGCTGTAGCATATGGAGAAAAGGGCGAGGAAGAAAGGTGGGCTGATGGTACAAGAGTGAGGAAGGATTTAGTAGGAGGCGGAAGATGCGTAATTCCAGTACTGTGAAAGGACAAATCATTTTGTGGTGGAGAACTGGGGAATAGGAAATGAAAAAAGGAGGACAAGAGAATGCGGAACAGAGAGGATTTGTACCCATTCCTCTCATTCTTTCTTTTCCTTCCTTTTATCATCAAATTTCTAGTGCATTTTTTTTCCTCTTTGTTGCTGAGGAAGATTTGCCCTGAGCTAACATCTGTTGCCAATCTTTCTCTCTCTCTCTTTTTTTTTGCTCAAGGAAGATTAGCCCTGAGCTAACATCTGTGCGAATCTTCCTCTATTTTGTATGTGGGTTGCTGCCACAGCATGGCTGATGAGTGGTGTAGGTCCATGCCCCTGTGAAGCCAGCTGTTGAAGTGGAATGCGCCAAACTTGACCACTATGCCACAAGGCCAGCCCTCTAGCACACTTTTTGAATGATGATGATGACAGTAGCAATGACCACAGCAGCTAACACTTACTGAGCTCAAACTATGTGCAGGATGCTATTGCCAAGTCTGTCACATGCATTCACTCATTTAACTCTGATAATTCTATGCGTTGGTGTTTTAAAGATGAGGAGACTAGGAAACAAAATGTTCACTTTCGGGGCTGGCCCAGGGGTGCAGCGGTTAAGTTCTCATGTTCTGCTCCAGCAGCCTAGGGTCCACTGATCCCCGGTACGGACATGGCACCACTCATCAAGTCATGCTGTGGCAGGCATCCCACATGTAAAGTAGAGGAAGATGGGCATGGATGTGAGCTCAGGGCCAGTCTTCCTCAGAAAAAAGAGAAGGATTGGCAGCAGATGTTAGCTCAGGGCTGATCTTCCTCAGAAAAGAAAAAAAAAAAGGTCACTTTCATAACACGAGTAAGTGGGAGAGACAGAACTTGAACCCTCGAACTGTCTTAGTCCCAAGCCTGTGCTCTGAGCCACTAACCCAGTAACCAGAGCAGATTCTCCAGGTTCACAAATACAAGAAGCAGAAATACCTGCTACCGCTGTGGCCACACCAGTTACATGAGGCTTCGGGAGATAAAAACGTTAGGGGAAGAGGACAAACTGAAGGAAACAATGTCTCAGAGTCAGAAAAGAACGCTACCACCAGAGAAACTTGTTTTCCTTAGCTGGAAGAAAAAGAAGAGTGTTGGTGGGAAGGTAGGAGAGTGAAAACTGACTATTTCCCTACATAACAAAGGGGAAAAAAATCACAGTAATGTTCATAATTTTACAGACAAAGAAAACAATTCTCTGTTTTAATTAATGTTCGTGGAATAAAATACTCATTGTCTGCCAGTAAAAGGCAACAGGAGCGCACTTCATTAGGTTACCCATTTCTGCAATAACTTTTCAAGATGTCTAAAGAATACTTTTCTTATTCAAAAATTGACACCACATAATTACCAAAAAGAATCACAATTAATTTCACAAACAAATTTTACAAACATAATTGGAATTAATTAGGCATTTTTCCACCCTTAGGCCTAGAGACACTACATTAATAGGATCAGAGATGGTTCTTACACAGGGTTGCAACTGAAGCCACTAGTTCCAAGAACACGTCGTTCCTGGCTCTACTTTCTCCACGTCTCTCTGGAGAAACAGACACTCTTCTTTTGGCTGTAGCATCAGTATATTCTTGGGAGCCCTTAAATAATTATGGTGAAGCAGTAATTACATCACAGCCTAAATTTTTTTTTTGAGGAATATTAGCCCTGAGCTAACATCTGTAGCCAATTCTCCTCTTTTTGCTGAGGAAGACTGGCCCTGAGCTCACATCTGTGTCCATCTTCCTCTACTTTATATGTGGGACGCCTGCCACAGCATGTCTTGCCAAGCGGTGCCATGTCTGCACCCGGGATCCGAACCGGTGAACCCCGGGCTGCCGAAGCGGAATGTGAGAACTTAACTGCTGTGCCACTTGGCCAGCCCCCATCATGGCTTAATTTTAAGAAATTTTCTGGGGTATTCAGGAACCACTTTCACATTTAAATGAAACACTGACCACTTAGTTTGACCCTGTGAAATTCTGAGTTAGAATAGCTTAACAGAAAATAGTGGAAATGGAGCATCTCACTTATAGAAGATCTAAACAGCTTTCTGGTAGGCAGGAGATAGTTACTGGAAAAAGGCTAATTTCTACAAAGATTCAGAAAGAAAAAGCAATTTATTGTTCAATATTAAAAACTTATTTTAGACACAGAATGCTCGATTTAAGAAACATTGGCATCAGATATAAAGGTGACGAATATAATTTATTTTTCATAATGGAAGAGAACATCTGTTTGGGACTGATTAAATAAAGGGCTATTTTAAAAGCAAGGTTAGATATGCAATCTCTCAGGCCAATGTTTTTCACTGTAGATTTCCTTCTTCCATATTTACCATGCTGTTCCCTAGGAAAGGAAAAGGTTCACTAAACGAGATACTGAGTGTAAAGTGCTTGCAGACAGCAAGGCATATAGTAAGTTTGTAATAGATGGTAGATCTTATTAAAACAGTCTGTTCAGCAAATATTCTGACAACAGATTCTAGTATATTAGTTTCAAAGTCTACAAAATTATGATGTATTTTATTGATAATATTTTATCAAGTTTTTCTTTCTACCATTTAATTAAATATCTACTCTAAGGGAAAAGAAATAGATTATAGTAATAGTTTGTGTTTTAATTATTTAATTTTAAACAACATCAGGGGTTCTTTCATCATTAGGTAGTTGCATCCTCCATCCATCCATCTATCCATCCATCCATCCATCCATCTATCCATCATCCACCCATCCACCCATCCGTCTATCCATTATCCACCCATCCATCCATCCATCTGCCCATCCCTCTATTTTTCATCACTCATCCATCAAGAATTTAGCTTTAAGTTGTGAGTATCTAATCTAGTCTAACTAAAGATATAGTTGCTAATATTCAGGTAAGACTCTCAGTTTTACCATGTATCTTGGAGTCACTTTCCACATAATAGCACTTCTTTTTACAAATTGGTAAAAATGATCACCCTAGACACTGTTTTTCCCCCTTATTAGTGATACAATTATTAGGCAAGATGTACTGTTTTTAAAGGTTAGACTAATGTTTCTGATTTCTTTTTCCCACAGAAGAACAAGAAATAGAGGATAAAAATCTTAACTGAGCTATTGTTACATGAATTTCTGGAACCAAAGGAGATCATCACTGCACAACTGACCTACAAATCAACGAAACAGAAATGCTGTTGAATATCTCAGAGCACTGAGACACTGAATAGCACTCAGCTATTCACAAAAACCCTAAAACCATTTGTGTGTAGTAAGGGCTTGCTCATTATTCATTAATGCCTATGGTCTTATGAATACATATTAAGTCAATCTAAAAGTGTTACAGCAGTTGCAATATTTTAATCATGCAAAATATTTTTCTTACTTTGTGATTCATCTCCAATTTCTCGGTAGAAACATGAGGCTAAATCATAGGCCCTTTCTTGCTGGTGGAGGGGGGGATATGCGTCTGTCATTACCATTAAATCCCAGGGATTGTTGGACAGTGTTTAACAATGAAAAATGATCAAAAGACCGCTTGGTAATGTTTAAAGTATTACTGGCATCTTGAAACTAAAGAAGGCTGACCTAGGCAATGAGTGTACATCCATCCTGAAGCTACAGAATCAAAAGGAGGACCTATATTAAATATGAAATGGTTCATAGGGTTGTCTGTCTCTGTTCACAGAAAGAACATCATCATTACGTTGCAGCATAAAGTAAAAGCACACAGACACACCCACACACATGTACACACACTCACATACACAAGGAAAAGAAAGATGCTTGCATATATTCAAAGTCACTGTTGTAGATCTTTTCAGAGAAAATCTTACATTTTTAAAAAATTTTTTTACCAAAACATCTATAACCTGGAAAACTAGAAAGCTGAGATGCTCAACGTTTTTAGTCCAGAAATTAACCTTCGCATATAAAATCTTGATAGTGTGGCATTTAGCTAATCCTAAATTAAGTCCTTTGTTTTTATTTGTTGCATAAAGCACAGATTCTGATAAACACCGAGTGTTACATAACCACGCTTCAAACCAACGCGCAGCAACATCTCTGCCTTCAGCGATCACACTTCAGTGAATCATCCAAGTGAGCTCACTTGCTCATTAGAAACTCTGTGTACAGGTTGCAAATGTCAGAGCCTGAATTTACATTTTAAATAGTACATCTTGCAGCAGTTTAATGAAAATATTTCAAAGATCTTGGGTCAAATCCAACTATTTACTCATCTGTTCCCCTAGCTTTAAATATTTTTGGCCTGGATTCACGTATTCTTCACAAACCATACTTTCTGATTACTCCTCTTAATATTTCAACACTGTAACAGTTTGAAACACCATTTGGAAAGGGGGCTGCTATTACACTAGTATTTCCACTCCCACCTCAACAGCATGCTGACAAATAATTTTAAAACATTTGATTCTAGTGTTGTTTATGCTCTCAGAACAATAGATTCTGTGTAAACCAAAGACACCACCTTATAAATAAGCTATGAGGACTTAAACTTTAGTCCGAATATTATAGGGTAAACCTCAATTGACAGGATGTATCAGAGGAGTTTAACCATGGACATAGACCCATGAGACATTTATATTCTACTCCAGAATATGGAGAAATCACAATAATCATTTTACCATTTTTTTTCTTATGGAGGATAATGACAGGGGTCAAGAGGAAGAATTTCTGGGGAAGCATTTGTGGGGGGCGGTGGTGGGGTGCTGATGGAAGTTAGTGGATGAGAGAGAAGCTTGCCTGTGCCATGAATTCGTGTATAGTTTCTCATGCTCTCTCTTCCCCCATAACTGTATCAAAATCATTTTGCACATTTTGGGAATAAGTCATCATCCACAATGCCACTATTGCTCTCACCACAAACCACACATACACACAGGAACAGACAGAAAGAGGCAACACGGTTTAGTGGAAAGAACATGGGCTTTGCAATACACTGCTCGACCTTTATCAGTTGAGTGTTAGAAGGAGGCTAGGCAGTTACTGAAAGGCCTCAGTTTCCTGATCTGTCACAGGAAGCTAAGACAACCTACCTTAGAGGGCAGCCAGGAATATTAAACTAGATACTTAATAAAAATGGCTAGCAAACAGAGACCCTCAAAAGAGGTCCTGTAACACCCACACTGTCCCTTACATCACGCAGAATGTGGCATCATCATTTGCGTTATTCAAAATACATCAGAAGGGGCAGTCTGCCCTTGGGGGCTCAGCAGTTTTCCGTTTGAGTCAATGCTGATTTGATATGTTCCAAGTGAAGAGATGTGACAGAAGAAATACAATAACGATTCTGATAATATAAAGGGCATGTGTTTCTTTCTTTCTCTACAGCTAAACAATGTGAAGTCACAAGCAAATATAACACATCAAGAAAACGTATTTCATCTTCCTAAGCAAGACATGTGTAAGCTGCCTGCTTACTCGGGATGTTTAGGCCTCAGTCCGCATCACCACATTGCTGTCTACTGTATTAAAGAACGCTGGCCATTAGCACATGGAACAATGGCCATTGTTTCTTTTGGGAAGACAGTCACCACCTCTTCTCCACAGAGCTGACTGGAAGTTGACATCTTGCTATTTGATATACAGAATATACAGGTTCAAAAAACGGAACTGCTCAAGAATTCAGACATATTTCCTATTGCAGGTTTATATTTCATAGTGACAGAAGTTCAAATGACTTCTTTAGAAACTTTAAATTTGTTCTGGCACCAAATCCTGCTTCCCAGGGAATTAAAAATTTGATGAATTTCTTGACTTGATTAATACATCCAATTTTGCCACTGTGGGTTCTTCACAGTGAAAATCTGTATTCGATTCACTGGCTCAGTAGTTGGAAACACCAATGGCATAGAAGACTTTGGTAAAGTCAGAAAATACAGCATAGAAATCCTAATTTTTTCGTACCTTCTATATCTGAAATAATTCTATAATGCTGAGCTACATTGCCGTTTAAGGGACAAGAATAAAGTCAGAAAGATGAAAGGCCAAAAAGAAATGAGACTTGGAAAATGGTAAGGACAATAAAAAGAACTTTTATAGCTAAGCTTGGAACAACAAGAAGCTGAGAGAATAGGTTTATCTGGGGCTTCTGGAAGATGGTACAATCACAACAGATTAATAACACAAAATTGTTCCGCTCTAGTACGCTTTTATCTTCTCTATTAACAGGTTAGTGGCAAAAACAATATTTTTTTGTTTTAACGTTAAATTTGGGATTTTGGGTTAGACTTAACTGAATAAATAAAGAATATGGGAGATATGACATAATGCTAGTATACATAAAAAATATAAAGTTTTTATTTGATGCAAATGCAATATGAGCAGAAAATGTGATAGCTAATGTAACTTTACCTACGTGAAAGAGAACAGTATCAAGACAACGGGAGAAAATGGGGCACTCCACATCGTCCTTGCCAGACGTATCTGGAATAGCGTGCTGTTCGTTCTGGAGACACAACGTGAGAGGAATGTGGATATGCTGGGTGCATTTTGATAAGGGATGCGTGATGGGAAGAGGTCTGGAAAGTGTCACAGGAATCTATTACAGGAATTAGAGGTATTGGTCTGGCAGAGGGAAGACTAGGGTGGTGGTACTGTGAGGAGCATGTTAAATGCCTTCTGATTCAGACAGCTGGCATGAAGAACAGGCATTAGGCACCACGTACAGAACAAAGGCATTTACATTTAAGGCAATACTTTTACAAATTAAAAACTTTAAATTGCTTACCTTGTGAAATAGTGAGTTCCTAGGACTGGAAAGTGTTCTAAAGATGGTTAGCTATTATCTGTGTAGGAATTTATAGATGGGATTTCTACACTGAACTGGGTCATTGGTGTACAGAATATTGCAAAATCCAGAAAACTTTATAATTCCAAACTAGGAGTTAGGGCTGGCGGTATGAACATAAAGCTAATTAGAAGGCGTGGTTTAAGGTATGTTGGAAATGCTCTCAGGCTCCTCTCCCCTCAAAAAATAATCCTCATTATAAAATAATTATTCCATTAGATATCCAGTCCATTAGGTCTTGCATACTTCTGGTGTATTCAAAGAGACTTATTAAAATGCAAATGTCCTTAGAGGAAGCAATAACACAAGGGAATTAGTTACAGCTTGTTGACAGAAAGACATGAATGAGAAAGGCAGCACGAGTAAATGAGGTCCAAGTGGGCATAAGTCTGTAGAGGACAGAATCCTTGTAGTAAAAGAACCAACAATATTTCTTCAAGGTTCTCCTAGAGATCCAAGAGATGACTGAGGCTACCACTCTGACTTCTATGAAGAGGTGGCCCAGTGTTCCAAGGTGTCTATCATTACAACTTTTCGTGAGTACAGGTTCTGAAATGGGTCACTAATGTAAACCATCCTGTGTTTATGAAAATAGAGAATTTCTGTGTAATACGTGCCTAAGACATGTAAACAAACTGCTAAATTTCAGAAGACACAATGTGTGGCAAGGTTTATCAAAACCGAACTAGAATTTCATGTACGGTGTAACTTGGTATTACTAAATAAAATTAACTTTTGGGTGGGTTCCACTTAATAAAATATGCCATGTTATTATATATGTTTTTATTGACTAATATGTGTTAAAGTTACATAGGTTTCAGACAGGAGATTAATGTAGCCTGAGCCAAGATTTTTCTCCTAAACATCTTCATTGAAATTCCATGTATTTCCACTTGTCAATGATCCTAAATTAAACTAATATTTTCTCTTGCCCTGGCTGATTACTCCTCCTTGCTTCGCTAATGTCAGAAATAATATCACTGCCGTTCTTCCCATCGTTCAGAGTGAAACCATGTATTTTCTCTTCTGCACCCCATGTCCAAACAAATGCTGAGTTCTTTTACTACAAGAAAGGGCTTCATATACCTCTTTCTATCCAATGCCATTACTTTAGTTCGTGCCCTAATTATCTTTTGTGTGTACTGCAATTTCTCATAATTAATATCTGTACTTCCCACCTCTCTCCTCATGAGAGCTCTCTCACACATTGGGTACATGAGAACTTTTCCTAAAGCACACATTCTTACCAAGCAGCTCCCTCGCTCAAAAAACCTTCAACGACTCACTATGATACTACAGAAAAACGCCTAAACTCATTAATATGGCATTGAAATCTATTATGTGATTGCAATCTATCTTTACAGTTTTATCTCTTAGTAGTTCATTTTATGGTCATCGTTCTCCAATTAATCCATTGTACGGTCCACTATCTAAGGATATTCTATACTTTGCAACAGCTGGAATGGCCTTCCTCAATTCTTTCTCCTATAATTTTATCCATTTCTCAAGGTCCAGGCTTAACGATCTTTTTCTCCATCAATCAATCTCTCTCTCATCTAGGCTTAAAGGTCTTTTCCTTAATCAATCAATCAATCAATCTCTATCATTTATTTATTTACTTTTCTTTCACTTGTCCTCTGTTCCCCCATGGAACATTCCTGTCCCATCCCATCTATTGCATTACACCTTATATCCTCATTTGGTTTTATACATCTCTCCTCCCTCACTTAGAGTCAAAGACAGTGATTAACAAAGACTGCAACAGATCCCAAGTGTTCTGTAAATGTACTTTCCTTTGATTATGTTTTAATTTGATTATCATCAAAATTATATTTTGATTATATTACATTATCAGGAATAAATGATTTAGTCTAGGGGCATTACTTCAGCAGTTTGGAGCTGAGAAGGGTTGCATATGAGTTGCTACTCATCTAGCATTTGTTTGCGTGTCTTCATGGAGATGGAGAGAACATTTGCTTCCTGAACAGCACAGCTCTTTGGTGCAGAGAACCCCGTCACAGTAATTTTGCTCATCTGAGCATTCTCTGTGAACTGAGGCACGTTGGGGCCATTAGTCACAGCCACAGCCTCTGCTCTTCAGTGCTCTGTGGAACAGTGAGCTGCTGCGAGGGGAGAACGGAGGGAACCAGCTCTCACCACCCTCAACGTCACTGAGAGCACAGGGTAGTGGCAGATGCCACAGGCTACTTACTAGACAGCGCTGGCTCTTTCCTCCTCACTGCCAGACAAACACTGGGCAACCACTTCACCGAGGAGTCCACTTCCTGGAGACTCGGGGGTAATTCCTAATTAAGACACTTCTGGTGATAGCATTCTCCTTTCTACCAATTTCTCTGGGGATGTGTGACTGAATTCTGGTCAATGGAATACAAAAGGAAATTTGCTAAAGTGACTTCATTCTTGAAAAGAGACACAAGAAGTAAAATGTTTGCCTTGTGTTGTGTCTGAAGGTGACATTTGGAACCATGGCTGTTGTGTTGCAACTGTAACAGGTGCCAGCCCTTGGACACTGCCAGCCCTGGAAAGTTGAAAGCAGCAAGACAGAAGGAGCCAGGGACCTTGATGATATATTGTCACAGTACCAGGGTCACCCTACCTTGGGGCTTTTATTAGGTGGCAAAATACATTTTCCTTATTGTCTGAGCCAGTTGAACAGGGGGTTTCTCCTACTATAGCTAAGACACCCTGACAAAGAGGACCTTGTGTTGGCATCAGGCACGGGCTCAGGTGGCAGACATTAATCACTGTTAGGGCTTCAGGGGAGAAGCACATTATTTCTACTGCCTGCCTAAAAACTTGTGCTGGTTTGTTGCTAGGTCCTGCATCTGTCGCTCTTTCCATGGATCTGGTAAGCTGTAATCTCTTTAAACTACATAGCACGGTCCCTATTGTAACAATTATCAAACTTACAATTACTAATGTTTGCCTTCTTCACTGGTTTAAAAGCTCCATGAGGGCAGTGACTGCATCTGCCAGGAAAATTCCTGTATTTACAGCATCTAGCACAGGGCTGGCACACAGGCGTGCGATAAACAGGTGCTCAGTAAATATCAGTGAAATGCACAAATGAATTTACAGTCATGAATCACTTAATGACGAGGATAGGTCCTAAGAAATGCATTGTTAGGCGATTTCACCCTTGTTCAAACATCAGAGAGTGTACTTACACAAATCTAGATGGTATAGCCTCCTACACACCTAGGCTCTATGGTACTAATTCTCTGGGACCACTATCATACACGCAGTCTGTCAATGACTGAAATGTCATTTTGCAGCACATGACTGTGTAGAGAACATCAAAAACATTCTCCCTGCTATTTCCTTTGCTTATACCTTCCCTGCCCTGATTTCTGACCAATTCAGTCCTACAAAAGTGAGCTGTGTCCTGCATTTTAGGAGACAGGAGAGAGAAAAAGGAAGGAAACTATCTTTACAGCTACTGTCTGCCCTCTCAGTGCGGAGGGGAAAGGAGACAATTCTCAGACACAACTTACAAAATATTTTCGTAAAGAAAAACTGCAATCATCTCCTGTATTGCATATTGGATCAAAATATTATTTAAAAAATGTTCAGAATCCTACTTTTTAGAGCCAGAATGAAGTTTAGGATGAATTCAGTATAACCGAGCTGAGCAAAGATTTATCAACCAACTATTTCAAGTCCCTCATTTTTGAGATGAAGAAACTGAGAGCTACTGTCACGACACCAGCATTAGTCTTTCTTAGGCTCTATGATGGAATAAAAAGTTGAATGCAGACAGTCACAGTCATTGGCAACAAAAAGGATATTTCCCTGGCAATGTCGTTCCGACTCTGTAATTGGTGTAGCTCTTGCTTGGATGGAAGTTGAAAATAAAAAGAAGAGCTGCTCTCTCAAAAGCGATGACCTTATTGCCTTCATGCTTTTCACTCACAAATGCCTGCAAGAATTAACACATATATTATATTTAAATATAATATATTGCTGTTAGAAGTAAATTATTTACAAAAAAGTTGTTTTTGTTTATTAATAGCCTTGTTAGTTATTAAGCCAAAAATGAAAATGCCAGCACGTTACATTTTTGAATATGTTGCAATTCTGCCATATCAAACTCTAAGCCAAGAACAGTCTCAAAAACTGCTAAAAGAGTATGAAAATCTCACCAGCCACTTGCCAACTTCAAACTAAGCACAAAGCACTAGTGTTGTGGCTTAGGTTTTAAGTAAAAACATGGTACCTGTGGCTACAGACAAAGTGTTTGTGTGTATGTTTATGTACTTATAAGCGAATTTTCTTTAAGACTTTTCTTTTAGTCCCCAGATTAACGAGGTAAGGTACATAAAATTACTTTTCAAAATATAATGTAACATTGTTATCATATGAGAGTTCTGAAGTTGTAGTTATCTTAAAAACTTTACATAGTTGCACAACTTCGTCAGATACAAGGGCAACTTAAAGTCTTTTACTATATACATACATATGCCTAATCAAAGAGAAGGTCTGAAAAGACAAGATACCATCCACAAGCTCTCTTATTTGGTACACCATGTTTTATAGTGGGGGTGAGGAGCCTCTGCTGTTGGGCACCGCCCTCTGCCAGGCCCAGCGTTGAGAGGACTCACTTCCATGCACATCAGCATCACCACTCTTGGTAATTTTGAAATGTGAACCACGGCTCTGGCGTAAACAGCACGCCTTTTGGTATTCAACACTGTCCCTATTGAAAAGGAGCATCGTTTTGCTCCCTCTCCTGGAAATAGCATTACTAATAAATGTGATTAGGGCATTCGTGTCATGTAGCCAATCTTACTGAATATATAAGCACCTTTGTTCAACCATTAAAAAAAAAAAATCAGAGACAGAAAAGTAAAAACACATCAACAGCAATTTCAAACAACACCAGTAAAAAGCAAATGGATTATAAGTAACACATACTATATGCTAATTTTTGCAAGAGGAAAAAAAGAAGCCTGTATAAAATTTGCACCTGTTAATTACATTTTCTAAAACTTATTGAAAATGGACACGTTAATTCCAGAGGAGAGTCAGGCTCATGAAAAATACAAAACAGCATGCAGGTATAATGGCATCTATTGAAATGACAAGTTAGAGACCAGTAAAGGAAGGAAAAAAAGGAACAAAGAAATCTACATGTTGTCAAAGTCGTTTCTTTATGGCAGCATAATTATTTATATAAAGAAAAACAGTCAAAACAATTAAGATGTTTCCACAGCAATTTTCAAAATGGATTCCATGCAGAGCTTTTTGTCATTTATTTTAACCAAATGAAACAAAAATTACTAAATTTAAACAACAACAACAAGCTAACCAGGAAAGTAAGCAGGGCATTATGTTTAAGACTTTCATTATCTATTGGGGAGACTTCAGCGACATGTTTTGACAACCTGAAGTGTGTCACAGGGTACCACACGCTGAATAATAAAGTGATGTTTAAAAGATCTGCATACGGATTTACGTGGATTGCCATTCGAAGCATGTACAACATTGGTGACTAAAACATAACATTCAGAGGAAAGAGCTTACCTGGGGAGCGGAAAGCCAACCACATCTTTCTTCCAACTTATTCATATCCCTGTCAAAGTTATTTAGGAACTTGTAGCGAAGAAGGTCATCATCAGTTAAATGAAACTGCCTTCTGGCATAATGGTAGCTCTCATTATTCCCCTTTCTTGGGAAGTCTAGCCATTCCGGATGCCCAAATTCATTACCTGCATTAAAAACAAATATACCTCCCACTCAGTAATATTCACATTGCTTACTAAGATAACTCAATAATTATATGTTTTGAAGCCCTTAAAATCCAATTTAGGTTACAATTTACTACAGCTGTGCCCTGTAAATGATGTACAAACCTGGGTCAGAAACGGCACAGTCTAACACAAAGAGTACCGCCCACGTCTGGATCCAGGTCCGGTTTCAGCCTGGACACGTTTCTCCCCTATTGCATGCCTCATTCCCTCAGGCACAAACTGAGAACAGTTATCTCTGTCATCCTTGCTCCATCTCCGAAATAATCTCTGAAGTCTCTGAGTAATTTCCGAGATCTCTATTTCCGCAATCTCCGAAATCTGTACATTGCTTTACAATTTCCAAAGGCTTTGTGGTGTACATTATTTTTTCAACCTCAGAGGGACTCTGTATTATATCCATTTCATAGATGAGAACTCCAGAGCTCTGGGCAGTTAAGAGATTTGCCCAGCCTCACACAGAGAATAAATGGAAAGCAACCACTAAAATTCAGTTCTTTTGATTAAAATGCAAAAGTTTTAATGAAGTTCTTTCTACCTCATCACATTAGGCAAGTACATTTTAAACTTCAAGTGCTACAGAGACCCAAGTCATCACTCTCATTATTCATTTTCCCTATTTCTTTCTCAGATCTATGTGTTACCATTAGATGTGCATCTTTAATTTTAATTTGTGTCTGCGTGGGGGTGTGTGTGTATAGCTGGGACACTTGGTTGGGAATCCACTTAAATATTATTTCTCATTATAATGATGAGAACCAGAAACCCAATACACTTGAAAATAAAATAAAATAACACATACATATTCTTCATTCTGAAAATAAAATTTAAGTATTAGTCATCTAATAGATTGGCTCTTATTGTTTTCCCCAAGTTGGATTTCTCCTTTACAGCTTCTTCTTTTCTTCTAAAAGTTACATGCTACTTTCCAAAATTTACTTTCATTTACCACTTTAACACTAATTTTCTAAGCTACAAATTTCTCTTTTGAATTAGAAAGTACCAATACAGGAGGATCCTATTTTAAAGAAATGAGTAAATTAATATTCCAATAAATGAAAACTAATAAGCTAGGATGTAATTCAAAGTGATTTATCGTGGAGCTGCTTCAAACGGTAAACTCTGCTCAGAAGCGCTGCAATCATATTTAACTTTTCAGGGCCACAGTCATCAAAATAAAAATAACAGCCAAACAAATATGTCCATAGTAGTGTCATAAAAATCAAAACGTCTGCAAACATTTTGCTAAATTCTAATATTTCCATCTAAATAATATTTTTTATAATGTCGCCTGCTATGTGACAGAGGAGGGAACCAGATTTCTGACTCTGTGGGCCTTTATTTACTATGAAATGCCTTAAAGTGACAAGGGACCTCCCTCTGCTACACTTTGGAGTCCTGCCTGGGTCTCGAGCCTGATTCATATCAGTCCATGGTGCAGCCACGGCATAGCCTGTTCCATCATCCACTCAACTGGCAAAATGATGCGCCTCCAGAATTGTAGTGAAGCACGTTCTTTACCGATAATGAAGGTACTGCCAGCCGAGGGAAAACTACATGTCCAGGTACTAACGGGATTTCATCTAGTCGCGACCTTAAGGGAGACTAGAAACAGCATGAGGGAGCTAAAGTAGAGCAGCCTACAAACTGGATCCAGGCTTCCTATAGGCAAAACACTTTTATTTTGGTATAGCCATGGACCTCGGCATTGCCTCCAGGAATAAACACTTCCTTCAGCCTTTTCTGGGGGAGACTGCCACATCAGTGCCATCGTGATTATCACAGTAGAGGCAGTGGGAAATGCTTAATGTCTGCTTGCTATGTGCCAGGCAAATGCATATAGATTAACTCTTTCTACCTTCAACAAACCTGAAGTAGGTAATACTATGATGCAAATTTACAGGTAAGGAAACTGAGGCACAGAGAGTTATTAAGTAGCGGGGCCTATGAACCCAGACAGTCTGGTTCAGCACTCTGACTCTTAATTACTTCTCCACGGTATGGGTCTGGAGTAAATACCACGGAAACACAGTGCAAAGAAGGACCAGCCTCTCGTATGTGGACAGAGACTCCAGCTACTGGGATGACATGCTGATGCACTGGAGTGAGAAAGTGAGACGCACTGAGGAGTTCGGTGTAATCATAAAGTAGGGCTTGTGGTGAGAAGAGGTGCGGCAGGCAGGCGGAGGTGAGGTTAGGAAAGGCCTCATAGAATCTGGACCTTAGAATCCAGACAGCAGGGAACCAAAGGCTATTTCTAAGTAGGGAATGAAAAGTTCAAACGTGTTATTAACACGTCTCTGGTACAGCGTGGAGAAGAGACTGGATACTGGGGACAGCTGAACGGTAGGAGAGCTGTATGGAACCCAAAGTCTAAGGGAAGAGAAGGTGAGATGCAGCAGGAATGGAGAAAAGAAAGATCAATTCAAATGGCCTTTCTGGGGTGGAAACAATGGGACGTGATGACTGCCTGCTGAATGGAGGTTGGGAGGAAAGGGGAAGTGTGAATGCAATTTTGAAGTTTCGAGCTCAGGAGACGGAGTAGTGCCAGCACTAAGTGCGCTTGGGGAAAACGGTGACAGAACTGACAGAATGTGTATGGGGAGAAGATAATGAGTTCATTTTTTGGCATGCTAAATTTAAGACCTGAATGATATGCCAGCATCCATGGATTCAGAGTGACATTGATAAAAATAAAGTACTGAAATTCAGGAGAGAATTGGGGGTGAGGACCAACAGTAATTTGTAAGGACTCAGTGAGGGATGGTTGTTACAGCCACAGGAGGAAAAAGGGCCACGGGCAGCATCTCCAGGAACTGCAGGCAGAAAGAAGGCCGATCAGAGAAGACTGAGGAGGAACGGTCAGCAGACAAAGAGGGACATCAGAAGCAAATACAGAAGGCTAAGAAGAGTTTGAAGGAGGGTGGCCAGTGTCAAACGCTACCAGGAAAAAAACCAACTTGGTACACTCTCACCCTCTGGTGTAGGAATGAGTATGGAGCTGTGCTTTTCAATCTACAGCATGCTCCGAGGAAGCATCGAGATTCCAAGAAAGCTTGTTAAAAATGTTCATCCTCCAGCGATTCTGATTGGTTACCTTGGGGTGAGTCCCAGGCAGGAATCTACATTGTCATCAGCCTCCCTGTAACATTCTGAAAGGAGGTGGGCGAAAGCTACACCCTGAAGAATAACAGCGCAGAGACTGGAGAGTTCTTTAGGTCTAAGGACAGTTATACAAGATGATGCCCAGGAACACAGATTTCCAAGTCAGCAAGACTTGGGTTTTAATTCCAGCGAGGCCACTTAGAAGACTGGAAGGAGGTCAGTGAGCTCTTGGTACGGGGTCTGGAACCTGTAAGCTTTCAATGCCTAGCAGCTTTTATGTGACACATTTCCACTCATTACCGACGTTTTCCAGGAAGGAATGACATAAAGGGCCATAGACGAAAGTTATAATAAAGCTAGAATTTCTGGTGCCCATGATTCTGAGGCGGGAACTGAGCAGCCCCAGCCTGCAGCAGACGCAAGGCACAGGAAAGGGAGCTCTTCAGCTCCTCTTCACTTAGGGTTCATGGTGCAATGCTATTCCTTTCCTTAAGTGCAGAAATTCTACACAGACTCATTTATTCACATATTTACTCAGACAAACACATTTCCCTAAGCCAAGTATTAATGTCCTTTGAATTATCTGCTATTTTACATCTTAAAATGCAGGACTGAATGTGAAAATAATTTTGCTACAAGACATCCAGATTGATAGGGTAAGTCAGGTTGCTGTGTTAGGAGCTCCCTCTCTGCTCTCTTCCTTCATTATTCCTACATGTTCATCCTGCAAAAACTCTGAACAAGCTCTCAGGGGTTATTTTATACACACACACACACATATTAACTACAGATTACATACATACTATAGTATATATATGCTATATGCTGTATATATATTTGGCTATATATATAGTATGTATTTTTATAGTATATATAGGATATAATTAATTACATTCCACTTAAAATTAACATTTTAGGAACCTTCTAAAACTAGAGCTCAGCTCTGGCTGGAACACTACTGGCACTTGAGGATCTCCTCATCCCCTAACTTCTTCTCAGCCTTTTTTTTTTCTTTCTGCTGTTTCTCCCCAAATCACCCCAGTATATAGTTGTATATTTTAGTTGCGGGTCCCTCTAGTTGTAGTATGTGGGACGCCACCTCAACGTGGCCTGGTGAGTGGTGCCATGTCAGCTCCCAGGATCCGAACCAGAGAAACCCTGGGCTGCCGTAGCGGAGCACGTGAACTCAACCACGGGGCCGGCCCCTCAGCATTCTTGAAAACGTTACTTCAGGTGACAATTCCTGTTGCTTGCCGTCTTTTCCTCAGGTAGACTAATGAGGCGAAAACACATTCTTCTCCACTGTATAGTTTAGCTTCTCTCTTAATGTCCCTCCTTGGAAGTATGGTTTTCATCAGTACAGAACTGAACGGTGTTTTTGACCAAAACTATTGGGGGCAGCATTGACCTATCTCATAATCTGGTTAAAAGCTAAGTGCCTGCTCCCCAGAAACACACATGCACTCTCACAGGACGCAGCCCCAAGGATTCAGAGACGCCGCTCAAAACCGATCCCACGTGAAATTACATTATCATCATTTATTTCTTACAGTCTAGCATGAAAATTCACACCCTTATAATCTATAGCATAAATAAGGATTAAAGAGTAGCACTATTACAATTAAATGAGGAAAGGCATGAAAATTATTTAGAAGAGTACAAGACAGACAATATACAGCTCAATAAATATTATCTACTATTATTAGTGTTATATTTTTCTTTTAGTTGTTATTTTTAATATACAAGTAATATACTGATAAATACATTGCTTTTTAAAATTACAATTAAATACACACACAATATCTGAAATCTTACTAAATAACCACCTGCTATGGTCTGAATGTTAGTATCGCCCCAAATTCATATACTGCAATCCTACTCCTCAATGCAATGGTATGATGAGGTAGGGCTTGGTCATGAGGGTGGAGCCCTTATGAATGGGACTGTTGCTCTTATAAGACTCCCCTTCCACTACGTGAGGACACAACCAGAAGTCTAAGAACCAGAAGAGGGCCCTCATTCAACCATCCTGCCACCCTGATCTCGGACTTCCAGCCTCCAGAAACCATGAGAAATAAATTTCTGTTGTTTATAAGCTACCACGTCTGTGGTATTTCGTTAGCAGTCCAGTGGACTCAGACACCACTGTTTCCCTCTCGGTAAAGATTTTATTTATATCTATAGCTATAGCTATATATCTACATCTCTAGATTTCTATCTATATCCATATAGACATTCATTCATCTGTTTATCACTTACCCACCTACATCTTCTTTTTGAACAAAGACAGACTTATATGCTGTTTTGAATTTTAATATAAGCACTTTCCATGTCAAGAAGTACACCTCTCCATGATGCTATTCCACTATGTGCATATGACGCAAGTTCATTTAACCATTCTCCTCCTACCTTAGTTATTTTGGCTTTTTCTAACATTTTAGTATTATAAAAAATGATCAGTCTTATAAATGTATCTCTGTACACTTGTCTGATATTTCTCTAACACAAGCTGAGTAAGTACAACAGCTGCTCAGAAGGTAAAAAGCAGACATGACTTTAAGAGAAAACATTTTCCAAGTTTTGAACTTTGCTAATTATTTAAAGGCACAGGTTAGCAAACTGTTCCTGAAAATAATGTTCAACACACAAATTATATTCTTTAATGCATATGTTTAATAATCTACTTTAAAAGTATTTTTCACCACTTAAGTTTAAGATACATCAATTTTAAACATTCATCTTTTCAATAACATATGTAAAAAGTTATTAATAAGAAAATTCATTACAAGAGGTCAAATTAAGTACTTAGAAAAATATAAGACAAAGATGAAAGGAGGAAAAATGTTTGGTATCATAATCCTATTTGGGATTTTTTATACATTTTAACCTTTACTTCATTTACTATTTGTAAGTATAGAAACACTACTTTAAAGAACATTTGAGCAAGCATACTTACATAATATGGAATATGAAATTGAATTTCTAAGTTAGAAAAAAGAGCTACTTAAAAAAAATTTTCAAGATATGATGAAGACTCTTTCCTATTAGAGAATCATTTATTAATCTCTATTACCGACTAATTTAAATTTTCTGAGAATCTCTTCCTGGAGAGGCTTCTTTTTAAAGTGAAAGATATAGAAAGCTGCATAAAACAAAGAAATAGAAAAATTACATGAGTGATTGCAGACAAAACATTCTACTGGGTGGCTTTTGAATGTTCTCTCTCTTGTAAATAAGCTGACAAGGGGCAAATTAAGTTTAATGTAGACAAACGCAACATTAAATTTCATATTTCGTTCAAAACTGTAAACACAAGCATAAAATAAATGGAAGCAAATCACAGAAAGACTTTCAAAGTGACCTTGGAATAATAGTGAACCATTCTCAGACCGAACAGAGAAAACTGGAAAACGCCTGTTAGTATCTTATACCAGTTCACAGCTCACAAACCTAACGAAGAAAAATACTATCATTAAAAGAAGTTAAGAATGTTCTTCTCAGCTATGGTCTACAAATTACTTAGGAAATGTGGCAGCACTTGAGACAGTACAGTGACATATGGCCGCCCAAATAAGCTTATAACTAAGGGCTGCTGTATATAAAGATGGATAAGAAATCTAAATTTATTCAGGTGATAGCAAAGAAGGTAATTGATTTGTTTTAGTACAGATAACTTGATGGAATAGGAAACACATGATCTGAATCAGCATTTTAATTTAACCAAATAAAAAAAGTGTGCCTATATTTCTAAATTATATATAAATACATGTTTTGTATACATGCATACATAATATATGTATATATTCCTCAATGAATGCAACAGGCCATTTGTAACCTGGGGTTCACGCATTCCTATCAGGATTCCCTGATATTTTATGCAAAACGGTGTATGTGTGTTCATCTCTGCACTTTTCTGAGGAGAGAAAGGTTTTCTTCACATTCTCTAGGCGTCTGAGTCTTGAAAAGGGTAAGAACCACTCGCCCATTTAGAATGTTAGGAACTAGAAGAATGGGTCACAAGTAAGGGTTTCTAAGCTATACAAAAAAAAAAAAAAAAGGTAGAAGCATAAATTGAGGGAAGTATTTTTAAAACGTTTGGCTGGTTTATTCAACAGATAAGAGGCTTAGAAAAGTCGCATTTAAACTAACTGTAGCGCACAGAGGCAAGGACTGTGACACTTGAGAGCAATACTTTTGAGTCCAAAATATGCATTATAAGTAACCTGGCAGCAAGCATCAAAGCACGATCTTTCTGCTCATTAATTATGATTATGACCACTAATGTCAGACATAGAATGTTACTCATTTCTCAGTGAAGGCAGGAGAGCAATTCTTGAGCTGTCACTTGGGATATTTTGCAGGAAAATTCACAGTGCATGCCATGATTCACTGCATTCAATATACTAACAGAACTGGGTGTTTCCAGAAATGAGCAGGCTGAAAGCTTTGGCTAAGCAACTTTAAAACAAAAACAGGGAAGCAAGAGACTAACACTGCTATAGTTAATTAATGATTCCAGAAAATTCTACTAAGTTTCTTCCTCCCTTTCCATTTCCTCTGTGAACGGCACCATTCATGTCTGGTTAATTGTGAAAAACCTCTAAGTGCAAAATTCCTATTGGGATTTCTTTTCCTGTAATTAATTTTTTGCTGTTTGATGGAAAGGTCCAAACTATAAATTGACAAGAAGCCAGCTGGTACGGTGATGAAATTCAAGACAATAACAACTAATGAAAAAGCAGCAGCTCCGTTAGCTGAACATTTTGATTAGCAGGTTTGTGTGTTTTGTTTCTCCAAACTGAAATGCATACTAATTTTACCTAGGAATTAATTACAGGCTATCACAGCCTCCATGCTGTGGATGTTATATAACTCTTTGTTGATATCAAGGTTACATATACATATACACATATACAAGTCCTAAAGAGAATATAAAACACTTCAGCTCTAATTCCTCTGTACTCTCTGTACTGAAGCCTAACTCTTAAAAGTTAAGCATTTATTTTAAAATTAAATGATTTGGTCTTCCTCAAGCCCTTCAGTGAGTACTCAAGTCACCAAAGGGTGGGGCACAGCATAAAATATTTTTGCACATCAGGGCCTGTGATTTCCCTTTTCAGAAAAATAAACTTGCTCTCCACTCCCCTGTCCCACCTTTGATACTAATCAATACGGCTCTGGACAGGGGCCACGTCTAATGTTTCTTTTTCATTCTCCATAGCACATTCCAGTGTACTATACCTACAACAGGGACTCCCGAAATATTTGTTAAGGGTGGATGTTTCCCTCTACAATTGCTAAAGGTCTAACACCATCTCTTTTGAGGCACAGAAGCAGAATGTTAACAATCAGATCCGGAAGATGAGATAAAGGGTGGCATGCCAGCTGAGGCAAGCAGAACAAAACTGACCAGCGCTGCTGGGGATTCACCGTTAAAGTCCGTCACGGCCTCCACACTGTGGATTTTAGGTAACTCTTTGTTGATATCAAGTGTATCCATACACAGTTTAAACACACATATATATGTGTATAAATATATATGTGTGTGTATATGTGCATATGTATAAGTCGTGTCGCTTAATGACGGAGACATGTTTTCAGAAATGCATCATCAGGCGATTTCGTCCTTGTGTGAACATCATAGAGTGTGCTTACACAAACCTAGAGGGTACAGCCTGCTACACACCTAGGCTATGCCGTACTAATCTTATGGGACCACTGTCACATATGTGGTTCGTCATTAACCAAAACATCATTTGCAGGGCATGACTGGATATGGTACAGTCCTTGTGAGAACATTAAAAAACAAAACTTTAACGCCCACTCCTCCGAACTGTACTGAAGAGGATTTTAAAATCAAATGCTTTGGTCTCTGGATTCTCCCGTGCAGGCTCCCTCATTACACGCCTCCTTTAAAAGGTACAAGTCAACGATTATATTCTCAGCCCCATGCCTCACTCTACTGGTCGTATGCTAACTATAACACAAGATTATAAGTTAAAAACTATTGAAATGTACCCTGTGTAGCAGATAACATGCTTAATGCACATCAGCAGGATCCCTGTCCTCATAGAGCCTACGATCTAATAGGAGAGACAAACAGAATTAAACAACTATAAACAGATATATTTCCTTAATGAGTGGGTAAGAGAGAGGGCTTAAAGAAAGGCTGAAAGAATCAGTAAGAGTTAAAACAAGTAGTAAGGGAGGAAAAGACAGAATGCCAGCAAATCCCCTCCCTCCTCTACCCCCTCAAAAAGAGCAAATGGCAGCACAGCACCTTAGGGAGGACAGGCCCGAAATGACGTCAGCATACAGGGAGGAGGAGGAAGCAGTTTTACCAACTCCATCTTGGAATTCTAGAAAAGCATCTTTGATGCTAAGAAACAAGACACGTCTTTGCATACCAGGCTCGCATATGGCTTTTAGAAACGTACAGGGTAGATGACCCCAAGGGAGTAGGTAAGAGCTGCAGAGAAGAGAGTCCAACAGGACAATGCCTGAGGAACACTCACATGGTGAGGGGGGCAGAGGAGGAGGAGCTGGAAAGAAGCCTGAGGAGGAACGGCCAGAGCAGGGGGAGGAAAACCATGGGGGGCAGGAGATGAGACGGACCCAGGGAAGGAGGGCTTCCTAGAGGAAACAATGGTCAATGGGAGAAGGGCTGGTGAGTTAACAACAACAGGAAGTACCATAAGCCAGTAGTAACCAGAGAGGACACTGATGAACGGAGAGAGCAAGCGCAGCGACGTCTGAGTGAAAGCCAAAGAACTGAAAACTGTACCATGAGTAATACAGACTTTATTTTTTTTTGTTTGCTTATTCTAGGATATTCTGACAGGTAGGATTTAATTAAATACGTGAGAGAGAATGGTCATTCTTAACTGTGTGTAAGCTTTGTATTCATAAATTTTAAACTCTGAGGTGTTTTATGGTATATATATATGTACTCTATCCTAAGACTCTAAAAAAGGAGTCGACTATTAGTATACTAACTTACTAGTAATCTATTAGGTTTCCTTAAAATACCTATAACAAATTTATGCACTAATATTTTCAGTAAAACAAATAAATTCCAGTCCTTCGTTCCCTGGATAAAGGGGATGGTGGCCTGAGTCGAATGCTACATCTCTCTTGCTCCATCCATCTAATAATACCATAGTGACTAATCTCCATGCCCCTGATGCCAAGAAATCTGAAAGGGGCCAGGAATGGTGCTGAAGGTTACAGCTATAGTAGCAAGGCTGGTCCATACCCTCATTCTGCTCCGCTCTCCCCAGCTTTCCCTCTGATCAATTGTGCATAAAAAGTCTTGAGGCAATAGCCAAATGAGCTCTGGGTACTTTGGAAAACAATTTTCAACATGAACGATGCTTGGACCATGGCCAAACCCATCAGTCGCTTTACTTGTCTACATGATTAGAATTGCTTTGGGTGGTAAGTTCCCACCAATAAGGCGCAGGATAGTGAATGAAGTAAATGCTCAGGTCAAGTGTTTTGATAGCAAGGTTGTCAAAATACAACAGAAAACACTCTGAACTATCAATGCCTACAAGTACAAAGTCAGATTAACTTTGTATTACATACAGATGGGGTAGAATAAATGTAGGCATAGACCAGTCTTATTTGAAATGCTAAAGAATTAGCATTATAATACTGAAGAGTAATTATATATCTCTTAATGCTTTTATTTAAATCAAGGAAACGGAAGAACACTTTAAATAAATGAAATGCAAAGTAGTCACAAAATTATATTAGAATAGTTAGGGCAATGGTAATTTCCTGAGAGCCCTCCATATACGTGGACTCCATGCTAGAATCTTAGTAATCTTAGTAGTTATTTCAAACAATAGTCATAAAAACCCTTCAATATGGGAAGGACATTATTCCCATTGTAAGATACTAGATCAGGAAGAACATGAGTTTCTAAGGTTATGGAATTACAAAGTTTCAAGGCTGCTATTCAAACTTAGGTCTGTCTGCATTCTTTCCATTGTATCTGGCACTAGGTACTTGACTTGAATGACGCTAGCTGGAAACCTATCATGAATGCACAGGCATTAGGGAAGATAATGAAAGAGCTATAAAAAGATGTGTAAGAATGTATTTTCAATGCCACTATCAAGAGTACAAATAAAGTATATTTATTACTGACCTGTCCTCCCTCTGTGCCTTGCATGTTCTGCTACTCTGGCTGTTATTACTCCATGTTGCAGCTGGTTACTCTCCATGAGGCCTTTTTTAACTCCTGCAAGAAGGCTTTGGTGCTTGTGCTTCCACATTCACTTAGATATTTTTTCCTTGGGAAAGCAGTTATCTAAATAGTGCATTTTTTCATATGTTTGTTGTTTTGCTTTGCTATCTCTTTATTAGGCTGGGGGTAGATAATCCTACATATTCACCTATTAGCCTTACTGCCCCCTATTAGCCCTACTACCTAACGTATTAGCAGGCATACAGTACAACTCAAGGATTTATTAAATAAGTGTTGAAAGGAAAAAAAAAAAAGGAAATTATGTCTGCTTCCTTTAGTAGGCTATATTGTTCGTGAAAAGCTCTGCCCCTCTTTTTGAATGCCCAGTTTAAAGCACAGGGCTCAGATAAAGAAAGCGTCTAACAAACGTTTCCTTACTGATTACAAATTTGGTTTTTATGAGGGCCATAGAAAGAAAAACAGACACAAAGTGCTATGGGGCAGAAAGGGGATGGATAAAGAGGAGTACTGCCACCCATCAGGGAGGGGAAGATGTAAATCAAAAGAGAGCAGATGACTCACTTCACTTCTCTATTCTTCAGGGGCCAGGATATCTTCTTGGGTGTTTTCCTATTCCGAATGCCACGCCGAGGGGAGGCAGAATTTCAAATGGTTCATGTTGCTGTATGCACCTTGACGTACATGCCATTTTTGGCATAGTTTTGATTTAAAATAAATAATAAAAGCATGGCAAAACAAGGAACAAAAAAAATGAGACAGAATTGAGAATGAGTGTTATTTTTATGCAAAAAGAATTTTTTAAGAAATAGAGATTATTTTCTTAAGAAAACTGACAGCAACAGCAAAGGACTTCCACCATTCCTTCAGTTCGATGCTGCATGAGGCGGAGGACTCAGTACCAGCATACATGTTGAGGGGGGGAGAGAAGGAATAAACCACACCAAGGAAGAGATGGTGGGGAAAAAAGAGGTCATTCAATAAAATCCTAACTGAATTCAGATGGTTTGCGAGTAATTTATAAATGTCTTAGAAAATGCTTTGTTGATGGCCAGCCTTGTAAAAACTGTAAAAGTTTTGCATTTGACAAGGGCGCCAACTCAAAGACTCCGCATCTTTTTAGGGGGTAGAAAACAAGTGGAAAAAACAAATAATACCTTGGTGGATTATAAAATTAATTATACACATGTGGTTTCATGGCTATTGTAACTTTAGGTTTAGACTCAGAATTTTAGTGGTGGAGTCAGATTGTGTTATTTTTTCCTTAAAATTTGCCTACAATTAGGATATGCTACCCCAAGTCAAGGTTAGTTACTTGTGGTCACATCAAACTTCCTTAAAACAAAACAACAACAACAACAACAAACTTACCTAATCAATTATTCTCTCCGAGCCAAGAAGAGACATTTAAAAGAGAAGCACATAACCAGAGCAGATAAGAGTGGAAGGAACAGGTCCACTTAAACCCTCTGTACTCGATAACTGACATCAGTTTAATTCAATCCGGGTGTCATTCCCAGACAAGACAACTGTTTCTGGAAGAATCGAAGGCTCTTTCAAGGCACAGCCCGCTGCAGCTTTTCTAGGTTCCAGTATCCCCCAGTCTTTCTTCTCTAACTCCCCTAGTAGAGACTTAACTACCTGCTTATAACTTAATCAAAGAACTAGTATCAGTTTGCCCTTGGATGGGCTTCCACGGCTCCACGTTCCTGCCCACAGCTAGTTAGCCTGCTCGGCTTCCCTGCTGTCAGCTCGCGCTTCCTCTCAGGCCACTGGTGCCAAAGAAATGAGAAAAAATGTCCATAGCAGCATGAGGGCTGCTGGGAAACACTGTGAACTTCTTCCCTCAAGAAGAAGAAAGGTTCTCAGTATCTGTACTTGCTTCAGGTGTCTTCTCTGCTCTGGGTAATACTGATTTTGAATTTTTAAAAATGCGATGGCAAGGTTATAAATTGGCCTACCAACTAGCTTTGAAGGCAGTTAAAGGGCAGGGTTCAAAATCACACAAACAAATCTTAATGTCTTTAAAATAATAGCATTTAAAGTATCATTCACCAATCTCCTAGAGAGGTTTGATCCAACATGAACAAGCACGACCACCACCCTCCATATAGGGAAACCGTCAGATCCTCATGTGGCTACACCATTCTCTGCACTTCCATAAAGTTCTATATGAGGAAAACTGTTCGGTAAAGAAAAGAAGATAGAAATGAAGCAATACAATTAGTAGTTTAGTAGGCGTTGCACTTATGTTTAACTTTGGTCATATCCAACCATTTCATCACTTAAACTATTCCATTTGGAAATGCTTTGCTCTACCATTTGTACCTGGATGAAAAGTTTCTTTGCTCTCCTTTGAACTTTATCTCCAAAACCACAGACCTTGCTTCAATCAAACCAGATGACACATGGTGATATGATCACGGCCTATGCTTCCTGCTTCGACATCTTCTCTCCAGTTAGTCCTGGACTTGGAAGGCCTGTTTTCGCCTCCAGAAATCCTGTCCATCCTCCGACAACCAGCTTAAATATCATCTCCTATGTCAAAGATGTCTCTCCGTCAGTCTGAGAAACAATTTTTTTAGCTGATAAATTGCTTTACAAGGAAAGACACATATCCTAACCTCCTCTGTGGCTCTCTAAGTTTGTCCAATGACATATGAGCAGAAGTATTACGTGAAGATTCTTTCAAAAGAGCTGACTCAAACGGTGGATGTTCACTGCTTACTTCAGTACTTTGACCTGGACTATGGAAGAAGGGCAGCATTCCAGTTTTGTGCCTTTTACTTTATAGTGAAATGTTTTGTACATGTAGATATAAAATTAAGTGAATTTAAAGTAATTGTATCAAAAAAACCTAAGGGTATGACAAATATCTAAGTAAACTTCCTTTCTTCAGGTTAGAAAACATCTGTATAGTGCAGAGAGCAACTTAATATGAAATATGCTATTACCATAGAAGAAATATCTTAAATAGTTGACCTGAGATGAACGAAATGTATTAAATTTTAAACAATATAAAGAAAGCTATTCAGAAATAAATGCTATAGCTTACCTAAAGTGTGAAGAAATAGCCAAGACACTCTAATTACACTAAAAAGAAAATTAAAATAGGCATCCAGAATTATGGCACAACAGCTTTCTGGGCCCCTCACAAACTGGCACATGAATGTATAAAACAACTTTGTCAAAGTTTTCCCCAAACTTCTTGAAAGTTTACAAAGAATCATTAAATGTGTCAGGTATTTGGGGGAAAAAAACACTTTCAATATTCCAAGTGACAGATGTCAAGACTCATGAATATCCAAATATTCATAACTTAGCAAACATTCTAAACTACCATCCAGGAATATGTACATATTTACTTTAACGTTATTCCTGGGATCCATTAAAAAAAGCTTTATAGGAAGAGTGGGAGCACAGAGTGGAAACACTAAGGAGGTAAATCCTACTAACCAACCTCTACACCTAGAAATTCTATTGCAATTTTATGCTTTCATATAATTTTCTGACTATGAATTAGTCCAGTCTTCAGTAAATAAACAATTTCTCTTATAGAAATTAGAAAATAGGAAAATTATATGTCACACAGCAGGAGAAGCATGAGATGTGGATACAAAAGACATAAATTTTAGGACTCAGTTTGTCATTCACCACATGTCACCTCAAGCTGTGTAACCTTTTCTTATTCGTGATATAGTAAGAACTTACATTTATCAAACGCGTAATACATTCAGGGCATCATTCCAAACTCTTAACATCCTTAAATATTTTAATTCTTACAAGTGCCCAGTAAAATAGGTATCACCATAATCTCCAATTTTCAGATGACAAAGGTGAGGCACAGAAAGATTAAGTAATGTGCCAAAGATGACGCAGCCAGGAAGTAAGGCAGCCAAGATCAGAAGCTAGGCAGACTGTCTCCAAACCTGAATTCTTAACCAGTGTTATACCGTCTCAAAATGAAAATTTTAAAAAAGGATTGCAAGTTGGTTGCACTGAGTGAAATTATGCAGGCAAAAATGCTTAACAAACTTGAAAAGTTTAAACAAATGCAATATACATAGAAATTATGTGGGAGTTTATACCAGAAAGAGGATCTGAAGAATAAAGAGGCAGTCACTTGGCTACTGGATGAATGCTAAGAACAAGGAAAAGAAAAGAGCAACTGAAATAGACTCACAGGGTTCAACCAGTGGTTACCGGAATAGAGATGATGACACTAATAATTATAATAATTTTACAAAGGAATCACAATTTTAGGGAAGATGATTTCAGTTTTGGTCTCAGTGACTTTGAGGAGCCAGCAAGACACCATAGCGAGATCTCAGGCAGGCAGCTTCAAAATTCATGTCTGTAGTTTAGAATGGAAGGTTGGAGTTGGGGACATTGATTTGGGAATTATCTATGTCAAAAGAGATGGCCAAAGCCTAAAAGTAGATGAGCTTCCTGAGGAAGAAAGATTGGGAAGAAATAAAAGATGCCCAGGACAACACCTGAGAAAATAAGTACATTACATTATACGAGAAACAAAATGAAAAGGAGACTCTGACGGAAACAGGAGGCACCGTTGACGGAACAAAGACGGCAGGGAAGGAAAACACGAGGCTAGTCAAACCAAACCAGGTGACCAAGAGAGCTCAGGGGGTGGACGCAGAGTTCTGCAGGTCAACGACGACCTTGGGAGCTGGAGTGTCCCAACTCTGGCGAGGGCAGCAGAAAACCTGCCAGGGTTTGAATGGTGAATGGAACGTGAGAAAGTGGCTCAGGACATAGAACTACGTCGTCAGGTTGGCAAAGTAGAGGGAAAACAGATAAAACAGTAATTAGCTCCACAGGTTAGTAACCTATTTCTTCCATTTGTAAAAATGTGCATTTTAAAGTAATGTTTTAAAATTTTGTGATATTTTCTCAGATTCTTTTCCTAGTTATTTTAATTATCAAAATAATTAAAACAAATGTGTAGCAAAATCATGGTGAAAAGAACTATCTCCAGTCCAAAGCTCACTGTTGATAGTGCCTATTTTGCCATACTATAAAAGGAGACATTTATTACTTAACTATAATTTAAAAATAAAACAACTTAAGTGTCACTAACATGTATCATCAAGTTGCAGAGGAAATACTGGTTGGTATAAAATATCTTGTACTAAGGGTCAGAAAATAGCAAGTTTTCTGCTAATTATTAAAATTAAAAAATTCTGTTTTTTCTATCAGTAAGTCATAATTACATGTGCATCTTCCAATTAATATTTCCAAGACAAAACAAGACATCACTTACACAAAAATATTCCTGATTCATATGGAAACAAGAATTTTGTGTACCCAAGGTGATATAAACAGAAACTAGTTTTAAGAAACAAAATTGTTTATACAAATGCATTTCAATATATTAAATGCTAATTTGAATAATGATTACATTATGTTCTTCACCAAGAAAATAATTTTCATGATATGCACATAATAATAAAGAGATATTGTAACTTTTTCCAATTTAAACATGTGACCTAAAAGTCAACCTATTAAAATGAAATGGATTTCATTGTCTTTTACTCAAAAAATGATGGTTGTCTATAGGAAGGAAATTTAGAATTTAAAAGTTTCAGCTCTTTATCTTAAGCTGTCTGGCCTTTGATGTTATATTTGCTCAGGCAACTCTTGCCCTCATTTAGTCGGGGGCAGCACATGTTGACAAGGGAAGGAGAAAAAAGCAAAGAAAAGAATTAAGTTGGAAGTAGGCTGGCGGTCATTGAAGACTGTTTTTTTCACTTTCAAAAATCTGTTCATTTTTAGCTACTTGAGAAATATCTTCCAAGGGAATAAGGGCTCTCATCAATTCCACTATTAGGAGGAATATGAGGCCAAAATTCCTATTTTATTTTACACAGGAGAACATTTAATTACATGGGAATGGGTGAGCCGGGACTAAACTCTTACCTGTCTATCCTAAAAGTAGAATCCACACATCAAAGCATAGAACTGAAATATTATCCTTGAGATACTACTTTGCAATAAACAGAATCTAGTGGACAACGCTTGAGTAGAAAGCCCAGAAGTGACAACGAATAATACAATGTTTCTCAACCAAAAGAAACCCAAAATTTTTTCTCAACAAAAATGTCATTATCCCTCCCACCCTTAACCTCCTTCAGACTCATACTCAGAAGCTTTTTTAGACTTTTTTTTCCTAATTGCTTCCACCTCATGAAATTTAAATAACACAGATCTACTGCATATCTGTTTATATGCTGTGAAGCTCTGGAGGGCAACAGACTATTATAACATCTAAGGTTATTTCTTTTGCCCTCCTTTAACAATGAATTTCCACCCCCATTGGGGGTGATATTACCCCCGTTGAGAATGTATAAATAAGGCATGTTTATGAAACCATGAAGATAGACACGTTGCTGGAAATGGGTGCATACATTCTGCTCTAGGTACAGAGGGCGCAGGCTGCCTGCACTGGGTAGTCCTGGAATTGCCGGGTTATACCTCTTCAAAGAAAATAAAGGGACCCTACATGGTCCAAGTGATCACTGCCCCCTGGACTTTATTCCCATCAAGCTCTCCTTAGAAGCCATCAGAAAAGTCTGGCTCCAAAAATACCGGGAATGGCTAACAAATATTATAATAGAAGCTTTCCAACTTTGTAAGCAAGAGAACATCTTTGACTGTTATTCTTTATTCTGCTAATATTTATTTGGTCTCATTTATAGGAGAGCTCATACAAACACAGGATTTAAAAGTCTCCAATTAAAAGACAGAGAGAGATTTCCATTTGTTCACATAACTTTCAGAAGACTCTTGCTTTAACAAATAAAATGCCTTTTAAAAAGTCAACAAATGGACTTTTCAAAATGTACCAGTTACAAATGTTTATTTGTTTGACATGTAATAATAATTGACATGTCATACTACTATTTTAAAGTCTATAGCTGTGCAGAAAAAAAGCTGATCTTTAAAAAATTATTTTTAAGTACACAGCATTTTTGTGTTCTAATAAAGAAAAAGGGAAGGAAAGAATATAATAAGATGTGGAATAAATTTTTCACCACATAAAATAATGTAATATTTTTTATTAAGCTATAGATAATACATTGGAATAATCCAAGATATATGGATATCTCCCTGTTTGTGGAAGGGTGTTATTAAGGCTGAATAGTGTGGTGGAAAGGAGAGCCTATAAAAATAACAGTATAACAACTACATAATAAATTGACTGACCCACCTTATCAATTTGTTATCAAATAAAACATGAAACTTTAATTCATGACCCATATATACTGAAGCATAATGTATTATGTGATTAAAGTATTGAAAAAGTGTGGATTATCTAAGTTTTCAAACTTTTATTTTTGTTATCTCATCATTACACCACAAAATGGTTATCTTAGCATACCTCAAAATGGAACTCTGAATGACGGTAGTTTTGTGTGTGTTGGTGAAGCTCAAAATCTATCATTTGTTTTATTAACAGTCATTCATAAGGGTGTGCAAACCAAGTTGCAAAGCTCTTTCTGGGTTGCTTCTCCCAAGCTATACAATTTCCATATAAAAACTGACAGATGATTTATATTTTTAAGGTTAATAATGTAAGCCTATTAGTTAGTTCTTTGTTGATAGAGTTCCTAAATGTAGTTTTTTTCTTTTTTTCTTCTTCAGCCCAAAGCCCCCTAGTAAATAGTTGTATATTCTAGTTGTGAGTCCTCTGGCTCTGCTGTGTGGGACACCACCTCAGCGTGGCCTGATGACGGTGCTAGGTCCATGCACAGGATCCGAACCAGTGAACCCTTGGCTGCTGAAGTGGAACGTGCAAACTTAACCACTCGGCCATGGGGGCCTGCCCCCTCCTAAATGTATTTTTAAAGAGACGATAACTATTGCATTGTAGACATTTCTGAAATATATTTATGAACTGTTTATGCTTTAAAAGTTATACTATTATTCTTTTTCACTCCCAATTTATGCTTCTATGGGTACAACTTACTTTAAGCAACTTAATTGTATAAAAATGTTTTCATAAAAGATAAATCAGGTGATACTTCTTTGCTATATTACAGAATTCTTTAAAATAGCGCATTTTTCAATTGAACCTCAAATTATTCATTTTAAAAACTCTAAATTAAAGAAAACCTTTCCAAATGATAGTTACTGCACAATGTGACTTACACCTTTTCTACCTTATATATTTAAAACTGCTTAAATCAAGTACCTGATCGTTGAGTTATAAAATAAAATGCAGAAAGTGACTGAAATTTGCACATTCAAAGAAGCACATGTCTTATATGATCCATAGAAAAAAAACAGCATTCAAGTATTTGATTATTTTGGATATAAATATGCAATGAAAATAATCTACCTAAAAAATATGATATTTTTATCTTTTACTACATAACTTAGCCAGAGTCAACAATTGAATCTCTCTTTCATTTAAGTTAATAATCAAAGATATCTCAGTATTCATATGGCCCTAGAAAATGGCAACTTTATTTTCCTCATAATCTTCATAAAAATCTTATTTAAAAGAAATGATTTTGAACTCATCCACAGGAGCTTTATCCGATTTATTGACTGATGTGAATAGTGCAGAAAGCATTTAGAGCTATAACTTTAAAACTAATTCTACACAATCCTGGCAGCAGAAGATCTTGCAGTGCTACCTTTAGTGTGAGGTGACCGTCCCCTCCAATCTATCTTTCACGTTTTCAGTCAAGTAACATATCAATGCTGTGGATCTGACTCTGTCAATCTCCTGTAAAACTCTTCAATAGCTCCGTGACCTGGGCTTCACGTCTTTCCTCAGCCTTCTCTGTCATCATTCACACTCTAAATTAACGCGTCCCTTATTCTGTTTCACCTTCTTCAGTTTGTGTAGTCACCATTCCAGTGATGGATTTTCACATAAGATCAGGGCAGAGAGGAAAGGGGTGCTTTCAACTTAGCCCCTCCCTCCTCAGGAAGCCTTCCCTAAGGGCCACCATTTCCTCCGTTGAGTACCAGGTCGCTTTTCTTTCTTGGGGTACTCGCAGCGCTCTGTACAGACCCTGAAGGGGACATTTATCACCTAACACACCTACATCTGTCTGGTCTCGTCTGTCTCCTCCCAGGGCAGTGGTCTCTTTGAGCTAATGGCTCCCAGGTCAGGTCCTAGGCTGGCGCCTGACCCAGGAGCAGGGGCTGAATCACTGTTATGAAGGAAGCAAAGGGGACTAACAGGTAATTTGTAAGAATGGCTCAAAATTTGGAAATGTTACTTTCTCCCTTGAAAGTAGGAATCTGCCGGTTTCATAGCTTACCACACTGTATGAAATTCGGTTTGCTGTTTTCTCTCTTTGATTCATCTCCTCTGGAGGGATGTCTGTAGTTAACAGATTTGCTGACACCACTGTCCATCTTTGCATTCATTTCAGGTAAAATAATAAAATTGGCTTATATGGGGTAAAGTGTTTTGGAGGCAGATAGATCTGAGTTCAAATTCTGGCTTCTGTATTAATCTGAACAAGCCACTTAACCTTCCGTTTCCCTCATGTGTGAATGAAAGTAATCATTCCTGCCTCTCAGGGTTGTAACTCAGGTTGAATGACATATCAGATGTAAGGCACTTGGCGCACTGCCTTACTCAGGGTAGATGTCCAAGATACTGTAGCTACTTTAGAATAGCATGCTCAAAGACTGGCAAATTAAGACAAGTCACCCAAAGAATCTGCATCCCCCCAACCCCTCAATGAAAATATATTCCCACAGAGAAACCTATGTCTCTCTAGTGAGAAAGGAAAAAGAAAAATTATTTTATTTTCCAAAGAACTTAGAAAATATCTCTCCACCATTAATTGAAATTAGTGTGTTTAGTTCACCCTCCTGCTTTGTTTGGGGGCATGAGCTGGGTGGAGGGGTGAGACTCAGATAATGATAGAAAGTTTTAGAGGCAGAGAAATTCATCTTCTAAATTCCTAGTCTCCTGTTGGCGAGTTACTCAGTAGAAAGGCTGTCAGAGCAGAATTTTCATGTTTAGAGCACTCATGACCACATTCCAAGAGATGAGAGCCATACAACTCACCAGGTCTAGCAATATATAACCAATCACATTTGCATCCTATGGTTATAAGGATCTTTACAGCCTGCTTGAACAACACTGGAAGAGTCAGCCATTCAGCCTTTGAGCTAAAATAAACTCTCGCTCTGATCACTTCTCTTTTGAAGGAAGATCTGTGGGTTTCTAGAACCTGTAGAAGCCTCCAGAAAGTTCTAAGAGACTGCGAGCAAAATAACAATACTTACTACATAACAAAACTGAAGAGGAGAGAATTAGAAGATAAGAAATGACTCAAGGGCCTAACACAGCAGAAATATTGTGAAGCATGAAGAAAAGTCATACCATGGGATGGGTGGGGGTAAGGGGGACGCTATTCATTTATTGGCATCTCGTTTAGGCAGAGTACACCAATAAGGTGAAGTTACCATTCCGGTGGGTCTGTGGGATTGGATCAAGGGGAGGCTTAACTGAAAATATAACACTAAATTAGGAATTTAGGGCTAGTATACTGGCCATTGTATATCAATTTATCTTTACTCACATCTCCTAGAATAATATCCTATTTTTCCCTCCTTAGGAAGATGAGCAATTTGATAGAGAATCCTACACCTAGCCGACTCCTTGGATTTAGAGGAATGTTCTGTAGGACACTGAAGCTCATGAAGTGAAGCTTTGAAGTTCTTTCAAAATGCAAGGTAATAAAGTAATAAAGAAGGCTTGACGAAATTTCTATATTTCTAAATAATGTTGAAGTACACAGTGCCTTCATTCTGCAAACTCACCCATCCACAGCTCACCAATGGAGCTGGAGAGGATTATATACTATGGATCTGCTTCTAATCCAGGGCTATGTGAGCCCATTCAGTGGTATATGTATATATAAAATTGTATATTATGTAATATACAAAATATACAAATATAAAATATATATATAGTATAGACATTTTTGTGTATGTACTATGTATATACACTCTGTATGTGTAGTAGCCTAAGAGCAAAGAATTCAGATGTTAATTTTAGAAACAATTGTGCTCTTTTCACTGGGACTTATTCTAAGATCTAGGCCTATTTATTGTTTTGTTCGATTAGGAAATCTGCTATGCAGCCTCCAAGCTGAAATTCCTATTTGTGATTATCTCACTTTGAGGAGATAGAGATGAAAAGAAAAACAAGTGCTTTCCCATGCAAGGGAACTTTCTTTCTTTCTTCTTTTTGAGGAAGATTAGCCCTGAGCTAACTGCTGCCAATCGTCCTCTATTTTCTGAGGAAGACTGGCCCTGAGCTAATATCCATGCCCACCCTTTCTCTACTTCATATGTGGGACGCCTGCCACAGCATGGCTTGCCAAGCAGTGCCATGTCTGCACCCAGGATGCGAACCAGGGAACCCCGGGCAGCTGAAGGGGAATGCGCAAACTTAACCGCTGCGCCACTGGGTCAGGCCTGGGAACTTTATTTCTTCATGATAACATGATGATGTACTTTCTCTAAGAGAAAACTCAATGCCCTAGATGGTAGGTTTGGGTTTAAAATTCATAACACTTGAGAGACAATATTCCACTGGTTAGCACGTCCTGCAAAGGAAAATGATTTTATTTTCCTCACAAGTCTCTCTAATGAAAAGAAATGATTGAACCAATAGTAATAATTAATATCTCCACTTTCTGACAGGGTTTCATAGAGACAAATCAAAGAGAAAAGTTCCTTTTTCTGGTGTAAAAGGCTTAGAGGCAAGACCAGAGAGCAGTAGACCCTGCTTAGATGGACAAAGACTAGGGCTGCCATGGGTCTCATCCTATTGCTTTTTCTCCGGAACTTCAGTAGGACGCGAGCCCAGCTGAAGAGTAGGTCAGGAGGAGTCATTAACACAACCCATCGACACCCATTGACATCCACACACATCCCAAGAGAAGAAATGCAGGGACCATGCAAGTATCCTACCGAGACCAACGCAGAAAGAATTAAGGGCAGACAGTTAGGTTCAGTTGCTTCTTCATTTCTCTCAACATGCCGATTACTGGTAGCCCCTTTTCCTATTTGTAAAAAGTGTGACGTATTCAATTTGGTCCACATGAGTGGGCTAAAGAAAAAAGTGAGAAAGTTACATCAGAAAAGATGAAGTTTCTCTAAAGTGACCCTTCTCCTCGATTATGATCATCAGCAAGGATGTGGAGGCTCTTTTGTGAAAATTAACCTGGCAGAAAGAACATTTCCAGTACCTAGGAGGGTTTTTAAACTATGTGGGGAGAGGGAGAGGCGATTCCATCAGCTGCCCATGATTCTGGCACAGTCTGGACCTGTCTCTGGCCCAACCCTCATTTTTCCATTTCCCTCCATCAGTGGATCTCTGTGTTGTGTCTCCACAAATTAAAATCACTTGGTGAGATTTTTAAAAACTACCCCTGCCAGAGCCTCAGGCTCAGCGACTCTGGCTGAACGGCTGGTGTGGGCCAAGGATCCAGGATTTTAAAGCTCCTCAGGCAATTCCAGCAGCACTTCCTTAATTCACAGCGCAACGTTAGACTCGTGGTACGTTCTCATTAAATGCCGGCTAAAATTGGTTATCAGGGTGCCGTGAATCCAATCAGGGCCATTACTCTTCAGTCTACACCATTTAAAATAGATGCTACTTGTGTCTCTGAGCATTTTAACAGGGCTCCAAGCCATTTATAACTGCTCATATTGAGAATTTTGCTGTCTTTCACAGCTCAGTTTTATAGACTTCTATAGTCATGTTACACTCAGTAAACTTGCCTCAACAAGCTAAGAGAAAATGCCAAAAATTAGCACTCCTACTGTTCGGGAGAGTGTATTTTGTCTTCCTATAAACTGCTTCAATTCCAGCACTTAGCAGGAAGACATTTAAATTTTCATTGTATTCATATCTATCAGAAAAAAAGAATTTACAAGTTTGACACTAAACAATCACAGATGGAAGATTTGAAGTAAGAACACACACTTTACACTGAAGTATAATGTGGGCATCACAAAATGCAGACTGACGCTGAGGACGAAATCCATCCAGCTTTCCCTGTGGCTTTAGCGAGAAGGGAATATATTCATTAATGAATGTCCCACAGAATTTCAAATGTCAAAATACAACATAATCGTATTGAGAAAATCCTTCAAATTTAGTCATGGAAATTTCATAATACTGCTGAGAGAGAAAATTGTCAGTTTGTAATTACGCCTCCTTCTCCACAGGTATCACTCATTACAGAAACCAGAATAACATCATGGTAATGAGATTCCTAAACAAGAAAGGAGCAAAAATGTACGTACACGTATCAGATGACACTCATTCTGAACAAAACATAATTTGCTCTCTATTGTCATGATTTTAGTTTGTTTATAAATAGAGAAGACAATACAAGAAAAGCAGAGAAGGCTTCCAATGTAAATTTTATCTATTGATGAAAATATATTTGAGAAAGCTTCTCAATAGCAGCCACAAAAACTCGGGAGCAGCCCCGTTCCTGCTCGCCATCTTTGCTATGGAATGTCCAGCTTCCTGGTCATTCATTGACTGTTGGACTGCACAGACCATAACCCATCCCAACTGCCCTTCTCTTTCTCTTACGTCCTCCTGCTGGTCCTCTACGATTTCTATTCTATGACCAGAGAACTTTCCTGTGTCTTTTACATCCTCCTGGAATTCTCTTTTTGCTTCCTAGTCTTAAGAATCATCTGTGAATCTTTTAAAAATTCTAAAGCCCAGGCTACAGCCAAGACAATTCAATCACAATTTCTAGTTTTCTTTGGAACTCCCCAGGTCATTCCAATGTGCAATTTTGAGAACCAGTGATTTATTGGTTCTCTATTATAACAGGTATTTTCTAATACTTTCAAAACTCTTCCCTCTTTTTGACAGATGCCTGACAAAACTCCAACCCTTATCAATCACGGCCTTCTAAGAAAAAAGTCACAAAACCAAGGTGCTGATTCAACTCACAGTCTTGATTGCAAATCTCAAATGAGCATGCATTATTACCTAGATATCCTGCTATGGTTCTCTAGTATTATCACACCTGGAGATGTCTATTTCGTACTTCTATTTTTTCCTCAAAGTCACTTACTCCTTCCACTCTCAAATGATGACCTCACTGAGAATATAAAAGCTATCAAGGATGAACTTCTTCGCCTTCGCATAACTCCACTTAAAACCAACTTGCACCTGTATCCAGAAACTGACATGGAAACAATGAGTTTAACTTGGATGAATGAATGAGCAAGGAAATCAATGAGTCCCATTGATTCTAGATTATTTCTGACATTTCAGTTTGTGCATGAACATCTGATGTCATGGGGAGTGCACGTTTTATGACGACGACGTGAGTTTTCAGTTTTCTGGACTACTGTGCTATATTATAGCAGTGAAACATTGCTCGTTTTGTTGACTTAACTCTGCTAGTTCAGTATTTTTTAAATGAGAAATTTGAATCATTTATGTTTTGAGACATACCCAGAGAGTTACATGCAGCATTAAAATTTTAAGTCGAATGAAGGTGTACTCATTTAGAAAATGTTCTTCTATAACACAGTAATCCCCAAGAGGAAGAAGAGAACGATGACCAAGAAAGCAAAGCTTCTGTTGCAAGAATAATTCTTACTTTAGTTCAAAGCTTCTCTGAACAAGTGGAATATGAACAAGACAGTATGGAAAGTGATTCAGCTCATCTGCATTTGAATCTCTATCTATATATGATGAAAATAAAGAAGGTGAAGTCAAATCAAGGGGGAAAACCAAACAACTTCCTTTGAAAACAAAACTGGCAGAAAGCTCTTAATAAGATTGCAGTCTCTACCAAAAAAACACCCAAGAGTTGTTGAAAAAGACTTTTCTTAAAGTTATTAGATAAGACACTTGATTATGTGAAAATGAAGAAAATACTTAGACTTAGCTGTCCAGTATAACTTTCTCCTTACCACTGTGTAGTCTAGGAGAGGGTTACAAAAAGCTTTCTGAAAAGCCAGAAAAGTTTTTACAAAAACCAACTTGCAACTCAATGATGACAACATTTTAATGCAACTGATTTTTGAAGTCACATCTAAAAAACTATTAAATAATATTATTTCCTTTTCAAATTGACGATTAAATTTTCACCATTTTGTTTGGATAGCTGATTCTTAAAAATGCATTTTACTTTACCAAGATTTTAAATCAGCAAGATATGTGCTTAATGCTTAGATTTTAATTTATGCTTTACTTGATATTTTAAAATAAGTTCGTAGATGTTTATATTTTAAATGAATTAAGTTTTAGTGTCTTTTTCTAGAATTCTAAATAGTCTTGAATAGAAAAATACTACTGATGCCATTATTTTGGTATTATATAGAACTCATACTGCAGTATCACTATTGGTGTTTTTTTCCTAGTATTGTGATCACTGGACATAGCAGCCTATTTACCTGCCTGATCACACCTCTTTTTTTTTTTAAATGCCTTTTTTTAAATGCTTTTTGGTGAGGAAGATTGGCCCTGAGCTAACATCTGTTGCCAATCTTCCTCTTTTTTTTCTCCCCAAAGCTCCACTACATAAGTCATTCCAGTTCTTCTCTGTGGGATGCCGCCGCAGCATGGCTTGATGAGCAGGGTGTGGGTCTGCACCCAGGATCCCAACCGGCACATCCCAGGCCACTGAAGTGGAGCCCGTGAACTTAACCACTCGGCCACAGGCCAGCCCCTGACCACACCTCTTTACAATTCCCCACCAGTCACGTGATGCAGCCATGTGACTTCTCCCTCTGCCTCAGCTGACTGGATCAGGAAAGGGTAGCACTCCCATGATAATCAGATAACCACCAGAAAACTGGCACAAGATATCCTTGTCCCCATTTTCTTCTCCTTGGAATTGCTCTAGCAGTTTATCTACAGGCACTTAACATATTTACTGAGGTCATCCTTTGTGTAAAGCAGATGTTTTTCATTTTATATTTATTTTTATCTTGAACCATTAAAATTCTTAAATAATCAATGATTATAAAAAATATCAAAGACATATCCATACAGATTATCAACAATCACACATCTTACTTTTCTAATCTGGACCCTTTCAGTTGTATTATAAATAGAGAAAAAAATAAACATAAAGTCATTCAACCATCAAGGACAGGTCTTTCTTACTAAAGAGTTCATGATATTTTAAAGTGATTTAAAGTGACTGAAAACCACATTTTTTCATTAAACTTGCTAGTCAGTGAATGATCTCTAAATTGATTTCCTTAGGCCCCAGTTTTTTCATTTATTTGAAGTTTAATACCCCCAGACGACTTTAATCTCTCCCCATTGCTTCAGTCCTATGTCCTACTCAGACTTTCAGTGATTTTGTTGCATGGTTTTCTTGTGCCTTTCTATTCTGAGTTTGTCTGGCTGAAGCAGCTCATAAATTCCACCAACAGTCTCCTAACTCAGTTTCCTACACATTTACATGACATCTGTGCTCATCTCTGTCACTGCATTTAGTGCATGTACCAGTATAAGGACACTCGTCAGCTTGCTTGTTGGTATTCCCTTTTGGGTTTTGGACCCTGAGGGCAAGAACTATTTTTCACCTTGGAATATCCAGCACTTAGCAATACTTGGTACATAGTAGATACACATAAACGTCTGAAGCATGAAAGAATTTTATAAATTGTGTTAACACACATTCTAGAATGTGTTATGAATATATTAAATTTGTAGTTTAAATTGACGTATATCTCAAATACACTAACTTTTCAAATTGAACCTGATTTAAATCAATCTGCCTTCTCTCTCTCTCTCTCTGTGTCTGTAGAAATTCTGTGCACATGTACGCCAGAAAAACATATTAAGTTTTATCCAGTGCTCACACAGACTCACACACAGACACCATATAATAGATACATAATAAATGCTAACTGATCAATATGATTTTGGCTCATCCTAGAAATAAAAATGAGTTGAGGCAATTGTCAGACCTCCTCATACATAAAGCTAAGTAAGGTGTTTTAGCAGCAACATTCAGTAAAGGTCACTATGAATTAACGACAAAAAAAGTAATATTTACTCTTAGTGAGAGATTGACTGCAGAAATGGCTTAATTTACCACATAATATCAACTGGGAAATGTCATTTGATTTCTAACAAAAAATTATTATCCTTACTGCTGTTTTAAGGAGGAAGTGAATTAAACATTTTAAGAAATTTTTATATTAAAGATTCCAAAGAAACACTCAGATGGAGTTGGAACATCAGCACTCAGGACCCAAATATTTAATGGAATAACTAACAATATTAAAAATCATAACGTTAATTTAATTTTAAACTAAATTTAAATTTAAATAAAAGTTAACTACGAGCTACGTGCCTGGGGATATTCTGAATCTCATAAACGCATTAAATCACTTCACCCTCAGAACAGCCCTGAGGCAGGCGCTGCCCCATTTCACCACCGAGCGAGCGAAGGCACAGCGTGACGGTGCATCTCACGGAGGTCACACAGTGGAAAGCTTGGATTCCCACCCAGAGACTCTTTGTAACCACCAAGTTCTGCCTTTTCCCTAAAAGATACTCGTCAATTATACTTTGGCGGCTAACTTACACATTGATCTAAGAATTATTTTTTTGGTAATTTTCTCAAATTGGAAATCAGAAGAAAGAGACAACCAACAAGCTGCTGTCGTTTTCCGCTGTACAACATCAAGCATGTCCCTTTACTTCTCCAAGTTGCCCTCTCAGCAAAATGGGACTTGAACATCTACCTAGCACACCTTAGTACTCTGCTAACTTTCATCCAGGTTTCTTTTGAACTAAGACATACTATAAAAAATATATCTATATCAAGATTAAGTTAGATGATACATATGAAAGTGTTTTAGAAAGTATAAAACGCTACGTCATTATAAATGTACTTTTATTAATATTTATTATTTTAACTCTCTTATGATCAGTGACATAAAAATATAATCTTGCTCTCTCCTCTTCTATATTTGAGTCTTTCACGACTATATGCTAGAACAGGAAATATAAAAGTATTTATTCATAACCAACTAAAATAGCCTAGGAAATCAAAAAAGTCATAGCAAATATTTCTCGCTTTAACCAGAGTGAAAGAATTCTTTTTCAAACTCAAAATTAGGAGTCTATAAGACAAAAACAAACAAAACAAGTCAGCCAAACTGGTTTCATTCTGAGAAACTCCATATTGATCTTAATGATTTTTGATAAATAGAACACATATCTACATGCCTAACAAACGAATTTATGGGAACAGGTTTTAAAGAAAAATGACAAAAATGTGTCATTTTCTTACTTATTTTAACTCATTCTTTCTCTACTAGAGGGAAATAAAAATAAAATTCCAGAAAGCTAACAAGTTTAAAAATGCCTAAAACATGAGGAAACAATCAAGTTGCTCCATAGTCTTGAAGAATTTCTTAAATGGATCTTTTAAAACATTAATTTCTTACTTGCTACTTGAAAAAAATTACTTTGCTTAAAACTACAACTGGTGATTGCAGCTAATGAACTACTGCTAAAAATATTACAAGGTAATATTATATATAAATCTACACATATATTAAATATGTAGATATCTGATATCCTTTTTCAGAAAAATGTGACAGCCTTGTAATGGGCTAGATACAATGCTAGTTGCTACTAGTTCCTGGAGATATAAGAGTGAATAAAATACAGATGACCTCTATTCTCATGGAGTTTTAAATTTATCAAGGAAGTTGTGTATTTAATATTTTTTCAAGTGCAATTTTGTCAAGTGCCATGAAAGGTAAGTAGAGAGTGACATAAAAATGTATAACAGGGAAATCCAGTGTGGTTTGAGCTTTGGAAAGGCTTCCCTAAGGAAATGAGATTGAGGTAAAGGAATTGGTCAGGTAAGGGAGGGGGCGTTTGAGTGGGATGATTCCAAGAGGGGAGAAAACAAAATGTATGGAGTTCAGAGTGGAAGGGGGTTGGTATGTTCAATGAACTGAAAGAAGGCTTGCTTGGCTGGAGCAGAGCAATCAACCGGGAGACCCTGGGGAGACCCATTCACGTGAGGCTTACAGGTCACCTGGAGGACACTTAGTCATTGAAGCCATTAAGTACGACAGTGACATGATCAGAAAATGGAAAAAAAAGTATTTAGTCATCCTAGCTCATGGAGAAAGATTATATTTTATAAAACAACATCAATAATCAGAAATTATATAGCCATCTGGAGATTACCGATTTTAAAATTAGCAGAGAAATGCTTGATGTAGATAAGATATCAAGACAGAAAGGATTTAAAAAAGGTACTATATAGGAGTTAAACATTAGAAGCCATTTGTTTCAAGGACAAAAGCAAGAATAAAATTCAAAAGATCTCTTAGTCCTACATCAAAGAATAATCTCAAAATTATATTCAAAACCACCAATATTGTCAATTTACAGACCTTATAGAAAGAGATGCTAGAAATAATTACATTTATTTATTGTGTTACTATTGAAAGTTCCACGGGAAAAGTCTTCAGAACAGAACAGATGCTCAGCCTGCCTTAGGCTGAATATATATAGTTCAGGTGATAGCAATATAAATATTTCACAAAGTTTATGATGTTACTGGAGATTTGTTAATGTCCTAGCTGTCCATGCTGTTTTTACCCTCAGGGAAAATACTGACCAAGACTCACACTTGCCTTATTTGAAAGTTATCAATATTCAATTAACTAGGGCCATTAGGTCTCTGTCCTCTGCATATAGCTTTGTTTTACTCTGATGCTTGCCTGGAGGTTCTGTTATACGCTACAGGCTAGAACTGTCTTCAACAAAGGAGAGTCTCAGGAAAAGGACACTTAGGTACTTCAGACTACTGACACTGGACTTGTTGGTACAGGCTTCTGAGCTGACAGCGCCTACTCAACTTCCAGACCAAAACAGTAAACTGAGTCAGGATTCCCAGAATTCTCCGATGGAGGAGACTTCAAGAATTAGTGACATAGGACTGACTGCATGAACTTAGAGGTCTTATTTTATTTTGGTTCTCTGCTTGGAAAACTGTTTTCAGTTTCCACATATATAAGGAAGCTCTTTCACTTTTCTTTTCAAGCTATCTAGACTGTAACAATTTAATAAACTTCGGTTTTGCAAATGAAATAAAACATTTAAAAATGTCTCACTAAACCCTCAGTTCTCCTTACTTCGCGTGGTGGCATAGTTATTTACATAGGTTCACAGACTCCACCTTTTTATCAGGATATGATCGCATAAACAGATTGTGCAGTAATGGCCATTCTTGTGCATGACGCACATTGCATCAAGGAGGACCAGCTGCTTTTAAGGAGCTGAGGCTGATTTTACTTATGGATACCATGTCTATAGAGTCCACCTTGAAAATCTGGCCTGACTCTTGGCCTGGACAGTGTAGTCTTCCAGGTCAGGAAGGTCACCTCCTGGCAGGTTAGGAACATTAACAATTTTGGTGATCCTGAGAGGAGAGGAATACAGGCAAAGGCCACACAGGTGCAATCTGGTCTACGGTCTCTTGGGCTTGGCTTCCTAACCTCAAGTTGGCAGACAAGAAAGGCTTTTAAAAGTCCAATCTGAGATGCTTTATAAAAACTTCCAGACAGAAATGAATTAATCTGAAGCTCTAAGGCTTTTATTATAGAAAAATAAGTCAGCCTCCCATATGAATTTCCCAGTCTTTCTGTCTCTCTCTAGTCTAAAAGCTGGTGAAATCTCCTAAAACTCAAATGTTTAAATGGTCGTTGTTGACAAAATAGAACAGAAAAACTGTATTAGTTCATTTCTATATGTATCATTCAAGATCTTTCAGACAACAAGGACCTTTGAATATTCATATTTTTCCTATTTTTTAAAAATAAATAACTTTTTTGCCTGTCACAACATCCTGGACCTTGGTTTTCATATTTATTATACAAATATACTGAGGACAAGTACCTCAAAGAAGACCAACAATATTAACTTAATATGTTATGACATGACAATTACATCTTTCTCATGTTTAATGTGCAAACACTGCAGTAATAAAATAAACTCAGAATGATTAAATGAATAATAATAATTCTAAGTTCTAAAAATAGTTCACCCATTGGTTGATAATATTAAAAATAGCAGCTATTAGACTATTTTTGCATCATGTATTAGTATAACAGTAATCCTAGAATAATTTAATTTTTGCAGTTTATACATGACAGTATATTAAAGGAATAAAGTAATTTTCTATTTTAAATCTGAACAGCCAAATCAAAATATTCCACATTATATATGTCACATGTAATATTAGTTAGCATTTTAAATGACTGGATATGTGTTCCACTCATACTTACCCATGAAATTGAGATAGCCCTCTCCACCGAGTGCGTGAGTAATGAGTCGAATCATTTTGTGAAGCTGTATTCCACGATCAATAACTGGAGTAAAAGGGGTCAGAACACTCATGTTGGTATACATTTCGGCGTCCATCAACCAAAATGCCAGTGACTTATCCCCAACGAGTGCCTACAGAAATAAAAATCACTGAAATAAATGCAAAGAATAGCTACTAAGAAGCTGTGATCTACAGGAGAATAACACATGATTACACAGGGTGGAAAACTGTGTGCATTAGGATTAATTTCACGTAGTTTCCATTAGTTACTTTCTATACTGAAGGTCAGCTGGTAAAATACATTAGAGATCAACACACCTGTTTTCAAGACTGATTTTTATTTTATTTATTTATTTTTTTGAGGAAGATTAGCCCTGAGCTAACATCTGCCACCAATCCTCCTCTATTTTTGCTGAGGAAGATTGGCCCTAAGCTAACATCCGTGCCCATCTCCCTCTACTTTATATGTGGGATGCCTACCACAGAATGGCTTGACAAATGGTGCAAGGTCAGTACCTGGGATCAGAACCAGCGAACCCCGGGCCACTGAAGCAGAGTGTGTGAACTTAAGTGCTCTGGCACCAGGCCGGCCCCAAGACTGATTTTCATTTTGAAAAGAGCTTGGTGAAAAACTCATGAGAAGCTACCTGAATATTGGTTGTACCTGAGCAGATGCTTAAATTTTCTGAAATTGTAATAAACATTTATTGCAATGTTGAGAACACTAAACAGATTTTAAAACAGTTTGCATACCATGATTTTGTTTTGAAAGAATGGAAGAGTTTCTAAAAACTTATTTATATGTATATGTATTTAGACTTATGTGTATGTACTTACATGTATATGTAATTTATAGATGTAGATTTATTTTATATATAAAATATACATATAAACATATTATAAGGGACTCTCCTCCCCTTCAGCAGAGGGATGACAACTTTTTTTAAATGCAAAATTTGCTTTCTCATTGTACTTGTCATTTAATCTAAAATTAGTTTGTTTTATATGAAAATATAATAATTGATAAATGGAGCAGGTAACTCAGAAAGACCCTGAGTAGCAGAAGAGAGGCTTCTTAACAATCTAAATTATTCACGGTTACTAACAGCTAATTTATGTGAAGTATTCTTCACTGACAAAAAATTATATATAGTGAAACATATAATCGAGATTAAACCATAATCTCATTACTCTATTACAATTATTTTCACTTTTAGAAAAATATTTTTACTTACAAACCTATTATAATCCCTATTTTGATTTAAATGACTTTTAAACAAAAATACTGTTACAAGATGATCTACTCATTCTGTGGGTCTTGTCCTCATTCTGAGGGCCAAGAAAGAACTGGCTCAGAATATAGTTTCCGCCAGAAGAATTCCCAGAGCTTGATTAGGTGGTAATTGTCATCTATATTACTTGACTTCAAATTTTTTTGCTTTATCAAAACAGCATCTTCGTTTTCTGACTTATTTTAATACTTATGTTGAAGCCCTAACTCCTAATGTGACTGTACTTGGAGATGGGGCCTTTAAAGAGGTGATCAAGGTTAAATGAGCTTATAGGAGTGAGGCCCTAATCCAATGAGTGGTGTCCTTACAAGAGGAACAGACACAGGGATGCGTGTGCACAGCATCCGGGATCCAAACTGGTGAATCCTGGGCTGCCGAAGGGGAAAGTGTGACCTTAACCACTATGCCACCGGCCAGCCCTGCTTAGACTTTCTTAATAGTTAGAGGAGACACATGAAACACCACCTGTTTACCTTAAATGGCCAATTTCTGTTGAAATAACAGAGAAGTTTATTGTTTGAGCTTCAATTTTCTTAATACACATACTGCAAATAATTTCAAAATTTTTATTAGTTCTTTTTTAAGGTATAAAGAGTACATTTTATGTTATTTATGGTTATGAGGATTAATATGGCTTTAAATAACTAAATGGCCTTTTTTCCTCATTTATTTATGTTTATTGAGTGACTACTGGGAACAATCACAGTGCTAAGGCTGGAAACACAAAAGGTAATGGAAACAAATGTTCTGCCTAAATCACGATGAGAACGTGGAGGATGGGGCAGCTGTTTTTTCTTATTTGTATACTGGAAGACGGCTTCAGAGTGTGATATCTGAGCCAGGGCATTAGGTGTTTGTAGGAGTTTCAGGTGAATTCGGCATTTGCAGGTATGTGGGGGAAACTACCAGATTGAAATGCTGTCGACCTCTTCCGGAATGACTGGGAATTTTACAGTATTGAAAATACAGCGCTCGGAAGGTTGCGCAGAGAATGAAGACAGAAACTTTGGCTTGGGCCAGGACACGAGTAACCATGAATGATGAGCTTCAATCAAAAGATCTGGGTTGACAAAAAGCAGTTTTCTCTTTGGCAAATACCTCGCCTGCATTAGAGAGGATGGACTGGAGTGGAGACGGACAGGGGTCAGGGTGGGCAATTAGCAGGAAATTCCAGTGACTGAGGGGAAAAATGACAAAAGCTTGTCAAAAGGCACAAAAGAAAACCTCTAGGAGAAAACCTAAAATGGAAATTAAAATAAACCTGGATCAGCACCAACACGTCTCTCATTATAACAAAGAAAAACATGTAAAATAACATTTGCAACTGTCATTTACAATTTTTTAATTACAGTTTGGCAGGGTAAAAATGGTACTCCATTTTAAAGCTGGAATTTATAGATCTACAAAATAATTTAAAAATGTTTTTCAAGTATGAGGAGCTTTCATATAAAGATATATATAGCTATGTAAAATTAGTTATGTCAAATGTATTAACTATAGAAATTTGTATTTAGATATGTTAATCAAGACAAAGAGAGAGAGAAGGAATTTACACACGTATTCATTTACCTGATCATGGCTCTCTGCATAAGCGATGCACTTTTCAAGGTGGCGTCTGTTTGTGAGAGTGTACACTATGTTGCCCATGTTCCAATCTTCATCTTTAAACTCCTTAACTAGCTAGATGCGAGAGAGAAAACAATTTGAGTAAGTCATTATTGTTCTTACTTTAAATCCCAATCTGAGGGTAGACATCATATCAATCCAAATTATTTGACATGCAGATGCAAGTGCACCCATAACGCAAAGATATCCTTGTTTAAACTTTTACTGAAATCAGCTTTTATACAGGCTGTTGAAATGAAAGTGGTGTAGTGTGTGTGTGTGTGTGTGTGAGCTTCTGAGCAGATGGTTTGATCATCGCACTTTAGGATTTTTACAACCTGCCTGTAACAACTGTTGCCTCTTGATTAATGACCATGGGAAAGTGTTGTGGTGCAAGATGTCTTTCCGTAACTTTCACAAAGTGGATATACACTACTTGCCACATTTTTAGGTTTGAATGAAAAAAAAATTTAGCAGGAATAATGTTTTGTTCTATTCTTTAAAAATGATAAATAAAAAAAAGCTACTATTTCAAAGTTTAAAAGCTAATTATCATGAAATAATTATCGTCTTAACAGACCGCAGATTCTTGTCTCCACTTGAGTTGTCCCTCAGTCTCCAGTCTGGGTTCTGCCTCTCTAACGCCTCTTTGATGCCAATGACGTGGCCAGGATCTCAGAGCTGCTCTCTTAGGTCAGCAAGGGCTCTTTCTTAGGCAGACGCTTGCTGTACATGTTGGAAATGCTTTCCTTCTTAGTCCACCACTGCGAAACTCCTGATTGTTTTGTTTTGGTTTGTTTTCTCACCAGGATAGGCATCCTGCAAAGTCTCTTCCTCTGCCTGTCCTATAAAAGCTGGGGCTCCTCAGAGTTATGTCCTGAAAACAGCCTCTTCTCTTTTACCCAACACACTCTTTCTGCGTGGGCTCATTTCCCTGTCCAAGGTGTCAACTGCACTCTGATGGGCGGAATCTAAGACGCCCCCAGGATTCCTGCTCCCTGGAATATTACACTCTTTTGGGTAACCCTTTTCCTAGAGTGCGGGTGGGACCCTTCAACATGATGGATGTCCCCTGAAGAAACCGTGAGATAACAACTGAGTAATGTTTTCAGTTGATAAATTCGAGATAATTTGTTACACAGAAATAGAAAACTAATGCAGATTTTGGTAGAAGAAATGGGGCTCGGGCCCGCTTGTGTCTTCCTTTGCTGACTTTTTTTTGCCTATGGAATTCAGATGTGCTTAGCCATCCCCCATAACTGCAGTGTGACTCATTGGGCACCAGAGGGCAGACCGCTTAGGCAGAATAATAGCCACCCGCAGATGCTCACATCCTAATGCCCAGAATCTGTGAATATGTCACCTTACAGGGCAAAAGAACTTCAGAGATGCAATGAAGTCAAGGACATTGAGATGGGAAGATTATCCTGGATTACCCGGACGGGTGCAATGTAACTAGAGGGATCTTTCTAAAAAGGAGGCATGAGTTGACAAAGTAAGAGAGAGATTTGAAGATGCTATACTGCTTTGAAGATAGAGGAAGGGGCCACGAGCCAAGGAATATAGGTGGCTTTTAGAAGCTAAAAAAGGCAAGGAAACAAAGCCTCCAGAAGGAATGCAGCCTTGATTTTAGCGTAGTAAAACTTATTTCAGATTTGTGACCCACAGAACTACAAGAACTATTTGATAGTAAATTTGTGTTGTTTTCAACCACTAAGTTTATGGAAATGAGATACAACAACAATTTGAAACTAATGTATAGACCTACACAAATATACTTGATTAATTTTTGACAAACGTGCAAAAACAATCCAATGGAAGGAGGGTAGACTTTTCAACAAATCATGCTGGCAGAGATGGCTACCATAGGCAAAGAAAAAGAACCTTGATGTAAGTCTTACACACTGTACAAAATTTAACTCAAAATGGATCTTGGATTTAAATTTAAAGGTAAAACTACGAAATGTTTAATAGAAAATATAGGAGAGTCAAAGAATTCTTGGGCTTGTTACCAAAAGAGAGATCTCTAAATGAAAAAAATGATAAATTGCTGTCATCAAACTTAAACAAAGAACTTTTGCTCTGTGAAAGCCCACAAGAGGAGGATAAAAAGACAAGCAACAGGGGCTGCAGGCAGCCCAGTGTTTCGTTGGCTCGAATCCTGGGCGCGGACATGGCACTGCTCATCAAACCACGCTGAGGCAGCGTCCCGCATGCCACAACTAGAAGGACCCACAACGAAGAATATACAACTATGTACCGGGGGGCTTTGGGGAGAAAAAGGAAAAAAAAATAAAATCTTTAAAAAAAAAAAAAAAAGACAAGCAACAGACTGGGAGAAAATATCTGTCAACCACATATCCAACAGAAAACTCAAATCTAGACTATAGAAAGAACTCTCAAAACTCCACAGTAAATAAATGATCCAATTAGAAAATGGGTAAAAGACACGAACAGACATTTCACCGAAGAGGATAAACAGAAGGCAAACAGGCCATGAAAAGATGTTCACTGTCATAAGCCATTAAGAAAATGTAAATTAAAACCACAGTAAGATATCTCTATAACCTATTAGAATGACTAAAGTAAAAAGCAGTGACAACAGCAAATGCTATTGTGCAAGGATGTACAGAACCCGGATCTCTCCAATGTTGCTGGTGGGAATGTAAAATGGTATAGGCCACTCTGGAAAATAGTTTGGCGCTTTCTTAAACAATTAAACATCCAACTACTACTCAGTAACTGCACCTTTGGGCATTTATCCTAGAGTAAGGAAAACTTAGGGTCATACAAAAACCTGTAGGCAAATGTTTATGGCAGCACCTGGAAACAACTCGAATGTCTTTTTTTTCTTTTTAAAGGTTTTATTTTTTTCCTTTTTCTCCCCAAAGCCCCCCGGTACATAGTTGTACATTTTTAGTTGTGGGTCCTTCTAGTTGTGGCATGTGGGATGCCACCTCAGCGTGGCTCGATGAGCGGTGCCATGTGCGCGCCCAGGATTTGAACTGACAAAACACCGGGCCGCCTGCAGCGGAGCGTGCGAACTTAACCACTCGGCCAGGGGGCCAGCCCCACAACTCGAATGTCTTTTAAGGGGCAAGTGATTAAACAAACTGGGGTGTATCTACACCACGGAATATTATTCAGCAATAAATAGGAACGCAGTACTAATACACGCAGCAACCTGGATGACTCTCCAGAGAATTCTGCTGAGTGAAAAATGGCAATCCTGAAAGATTGCATACTGTATGATTCCATTTATATAACATTCTTGAAACAAATTTATAGAAATGGAGATCAGATTAGTGGCTGCCAAAGTTAAGGAGTGATGGGAGCAGGAGGGAAGTAGGTGTGGTTGTAAGGGCAACAAGAGGGAACCTCATGGTGATGAAAGTGTTCTGTATCTTGACTGTCCCAAGGTCAGCACCCTGGCTGTGATCTTGTACTACAGTTTTGCAAGCTGTCACCTTTGGGGAACACTGGTTAAGAGGACACCAGATCTCACTGTATTATTTCTTACAATTGTATGTGAATCTACAATTAGCTTAATATAAAAAGTTTAATTAAAAACTATATATAATAAAAAAGTACTAGGTACACAATACATATTTGGTGGAATTAATGGATAAATGAATGAATTCAATTAAACATTTACATCATCTTTACATGAACATTTCAGTTATTAGATAATAAAAATGACAAAAAAACAAAAGGAGACACAGTAAATTAGGCATATTTTAGATAGTCAAATATTTGTTCAGTAAATGATTAAACTAATATGATATGCCAAACTATTGATTTTGACTACAAGTAGAAAATGGTAAATAATTTGCTTTTGAACAAGAAAAACATGAATGAAATCCAGCATTCCAATCTAACTCACACCCTGTGAGTAGATAACGATGCATGCCATGTACATTCTGGGTACAGCTGTCATTTGGATTAATACACTTTTGTGTTTTATTGGCATTGGAGGGAATGACAGTCATTTATGGAATTATGTTTTTAAATGCACAACTTACAAAAGTAGGGGAAAATCCTGTCTTAGTTTTTTTTTAAATATTACTTTAACTCTGTCTAGTCTTACTAACTAAAGGCCTCACTTTGGCGATGCAAAAATATTTTTAAATAATTATATAAAACAGAAGATGACGAGGGCCAGCCATGTGGCCGATGGTTAAAGTTCCATCCACTCCACTTTGGCAGCCCGGGATTCACAGGTTCCGACCCTGGGCACAGACCTACACCACTTGTCAGCCATGCTGTGGTGGCAACCCACATATAAAAAACAGAGGGGGACTGGCACAGATGTCAGCTCAGGGTTAATCTTCCTCAAGCATAAAAAGAGGAAGATTGGCAGCAGATGTTAGCTCAGGGAGAATCTTCCTCAGCAAAAAAAACAAAAAGAAAAGAAAAGAAAAGAAAAAAAACACAGAAGAAGATGACATCTGCCTTCAGAGAATTTACAATCCGAGAGGACAGGATGTTCGTACCCTAAACACAGGACATGGGTATGATGTACTGCATAGTACAGTACCTTGAGCACACAAAGTACTAAAATGTTTAGTAAGTTAAAGATTTAAAAAGAAACTGCCATCATTACTCAGAGAAGGGAACATCCCAGTGTGATCTATGATTGACTGGAAAATAACTGAAGGTTGGTACAACTAGAAATATTCTTGAATCTGCACAAAGACTGGTGAAGACTTTTCAGCAGGCTGTTAAAAAAGAAGCATTTGGCACTTGTGAGGGGAAAAAGTCTGCCTGGAAGACTAGAAAGATAGAAATAGTAAGAGATGGTGGGTGGATAAAGAACCTTAAAGTAAGGTGAGAAACTTCAAGTCCACAGCATTTTTTTTTAAATAACAAATATAAAGTAACTTTCCCAGGTATTAAAGCTAGAAAACTCATTTGTTTGTTTGCTTGACTTCTAAGTCTAACCTTCATTGTAAAACACCTGCCTTTTGACCTGACAATGTTTGAAGAACCATTAGAACTGGAGAAGTGGAAGTTGTGTTGGTAGAGGTCTAACGTCACGTCACGGCTGTGCACTGCACAAATTGCCTGGGCGGGTCGGAAGACAGGTAAGAGATGACTGCAGTCACCACTTCCTTCGGAGCAGGCTCTATGGTTTTTCACGCCAAGTTAAGCACATCTACCATTGTGATCTCAAGGCACCAGCTCACTTCTGTACTCAAGAGCTCGTCAGAAAGCTGGGATTATTCGATGCATATCTGACTCCTTACACATATTCAGCATTTGATTAAAGACTTGGCCACTCAAAAATGTGCTCTATCAAATCTAAGTCTATGTAACAACTTCAGTCTTTTAGGTAAACATTAAATGAAACAAAACATAATCCAAACTTGAACTGTTACTAAATTTAAAAAAATTCTATTAGAAATGATGTACAATTATTCATTCCTAGTGCCTGACACATGGCAAGGACTTTTAAATGCTGAATGAAGGAATGGGTGAATCGAAATCTGTCGAAGAAAAACCATCCTAAGAAGCAAGTAGTGCGAATTATGGAGTAACTTCTACATTAATTGATGATTTGCAGGCAGAAATGGATGCTTTGATGAACTTTAATGTGTTTTAAATATAGAGCACTAAAGATTTCACATAATTGCATTGTTAATGCAAAATTCCATTTACACAGCTAACATTATATTAATCATATTTTGCCCTTGCCTGAATAATGCATGTATGAATACTTTAAATAAGAACTTTTAGAGGTTTGAGAAGCACCTTATTAAAAAGCACAAGAATCAACACACTAATGAGAGAATTTAATACTTCAATTATAATACCTGTAACTAATGAGCACAACTAAGAAATAAATCAAAGAAATAATAAATAAACCAACATAATACATATATCCACAGGAAAAAATAATTACATATAATCTTACCTGGATCCATTTGTCCGGAATTGCCATGGCTAATCTATAGTCAAAGCCACCCCCTCCCTGGGAAATCGGAGAACACAGAGCCGGCATTCCTGAGACATCCTAAGACAAAGTACATCAGCATCATCAGCTCGCGCTGCTCAAAGGTTTACTAAATAGCCTTCTGACAGCAAAGTCAGAGCCAATAAAGAAAAACAATAAATAGGGGCACGTGTTTTTGGAGCATTTTGGAACATAACTGTGAAAGTAGATAAAATTGTGATAGCATATCTCATTTCCTAATAAGATTATGTGTAATCTCCTGTAAACTGCAGGACAACTTTGATCTCGCAAAGTTATTTTTCTCTTTTCCTTGGTATCACACAGAGAACACAAAATAGTAAACCTATCACTGCTAAAGCATAGTTTCTTTTTTTGTGGTGAGGGATTGGCCCTGGGCTAACATATGTTGCCAATCTTCCTCTTTTTGCTTGAGAAAGATTGTTGCTGAGCTAACATCTGTGTCAATCGTCCTCTATTTTGTATGTGGGATGCTGCCACAGAGTGGCTTGATGAGAAGTGTGTAGGTCTGTGCCCGGAATCCGAACCCATGAGCCCTGGGCCACCGAAGCAGGGCACATGAACTTAACCACTAAGCCACTGGGCTGGCTCCTAAAACATAGTTTCTTAGACTTATATTTGGGCTACTGTATGAACACTTTTTACTAGCTGTTGCTTTCATAAAACACAAAAATACATGTGGCATATATCTGTTATACCTGTTCCCTCTGTATACAGCACTGACATGGAGTGTACTTGGTGAGCACTTAGCTTCCAACGAAACGGAAAATAGAGTTAGTACATTAAGAGTGAAGCAACAGATGGCATTCACTACAGTCAGTTATGCTTGCAAAGGGGCTCTGAGGTCATCTCGCGGATCTCCTCATTTAGAAGATACAGAAGCCAGGGCTTATTGAGGTGTAGGGCTCTCTAAAGATATATGCTTCTCAAAGGCAGAGCCAGGATTCAGATGTCGGGCCTTTCGACAGTGTCTTTCTACTCTGTCATGCCACCACTAGGTTATGATAATCAAATAAAAAAACAATCAAACAGGTAAGTAAAAAAAGAAAATTGGTATAAGGACCCCACTGTAACAAAATACATTATTGTAAAAACTGCAGCAAAATATGAGCCAAGTACTAGCAATTCTAACTCCACAATGTTTCAAATAAATCCTTTCCCTTCGCTCCATTTCTACAGCCACTATCTTACTTAATCTTCATTTTGCTTGCTTGGACCATTTTATTTCCAAATGGAACCCCCCCATGTCCAGTTTCTTTTCACACCCACTGCTGCCAAATTAACATCTTGTGAGTCTGTTCCTATTACTGCGCGTCAATAGCTTTCAACAGCCGACAACTGAAAACTTAAACTCCGTCGCTTAAATTCAACAATCATACTTTCAGCATTGATGATATAATTTACTCTCTGATGCCTCACTTGCTATTAGAATGTAAGACTCATGAGGCAGGCGTTTTGTTGCTGTTGCTGTCGTTCCCTGATACACGCCAGGAGTCTAGAGTAGTGAAGAGGACCCGGCACAAAGCAAGAACTCAATAAGTATTTGCTAAGTGGATGAATGAAGATGCTTTCAAGGATTTAAAGATAAACAACACATAGTATTTGACCTGCAGGATTGATAAACTAGAACCTGAATAAACATGCACACACTTACTGTCATGAAATGACAATGTGATGTAGTGGTTATTATCGTTAACTGAAGGAAAGAGAAAGTGCAATGGAGAGACCTACATCTTTCCACCATTATTTCCACTATTTCAAGTATTAAAAACATCATCAGCTTTGAGATAGTTACTCCTCCCTGTGGTTGTCACAAGCTTTTCTATGCGTGTCATTGCCCAAGCTCTTCCTTGGATTATTATCCTTATTTCCTGTAAAAGATTATCACATACCCTGAGCTCTCTGCGACCTAACGCACACGCTTCCTCTTCCGTAAGATCATCCCCAAACTCTTTCCCCAAAAAAGCTGGAAAAAAAGAAAGAGATGACCTCCCTGGACTTCCAAAAGAATTCATTGCTTTCTAATGGCAGAGAGGTACAGTTAAATACGAGAATATGGTGAAACACATCCATAAGAAAACAAAATATTTCTCAATGATATCTTATTTCTATATAGTACTTTATAGTTTACAAAAGTGAAAAAAGAAATTTAAAAAAGTGAAAAAGAATGAATGGTTAAAAGAATCCACTTTAAAAGAAGTTATACTTATCAAAATATGTCACATTTTCACAGATATGATAGGAATTCAGTTCAATTCCTTATAAACACTGACTGAATATGTATTAAATATCAGGCACCTATGTTACACACTTGAATTACAGATACAATGCCTTCCTAGAAGAGTTTTCATAAGACTGGTGATAGGCTGGTATTAAAAATCAAGATAAGGGGCCAGCCCAGTGGCGCAGCAGTTAAGTTCGAAGGTTCTGCTTCTGCGGCCCGGGGTTCACCAGTTCGGATCTCGGGTCCAGACATGGCACTGCTTGACAAGCCATGCTGTGGTAGGCGTCCCATGTATAAAGTAGAGGAAGATGGGCATGGATGTTAGCTCAGGGCCAGTCTTCCTCAGTAAAAAGAGGAGGACTGGCAGCAGATGTTAGCTCAGGGCTAATCTTCCTCAAAAAAAAAAAAAATTAAGAATCAAGATAATTTTTTTCAAGAAAATAATAAGGTGTATTCTATATTTGGTCTAATGGTAGTTTTAGGAAATAGTTTGATAGGAAATAAAATCTAAGAAAAATATTTGGACACCAACTGGTCTTGACTCCTAAATCTGAATCCTAGAAAGCTGCCCCTTTAATGAATATGAGATATTTGCAGCTTTCTTTAGAAAATGGAGAGTTATTGACTACCCTTTTAAAATCTAAAACTAAAAAACAGATTAACATAAAGGTCACTAGCATAAATATAGTTCAAATATAAACAAGTTGATACCAACACAGTACAGTAAAATAATCATATGTGTTTCAAAGGAAGTTGAAATAGTTTTAGTTCTTTAATATTTAAAGATTACTTATGACTATTCTGGAGTGGGGGGAGAACCTCAATTAAAAATGTCTTTAATTAATATAAAAAATATAATAATGTGGAATGGTCGATATATTCTAGAAAAAAAGGCTTTAAATTTAATAACTGTCTTTATAAATAAATTCAAATTTCTACTGTAGGACTTTATATAAATTATATTACTTATTTATTATACCACATTGCTTTCTCTTTTTTTTAAAGATTGGCACCTGGGCTAACAACTGTTGCCAATCTTTTTTTTTTTTTTTCTGCTTTATCTTCCCCAACCCCCTGTACATAGTTGTATATCTTAGTTGCAGGTCCTTCTAGTTGTGGGATGTGGGACGCCGCCTCAACATGGCCTGAAGAGCGGTACCATGTCCGCGCCCAGGATCTGAACCCTGGGCCGCCGCAGCAGAGCACGCGAACTTAATCACTTGGCCATGGAGCTGACCCACCACATTTCTTTCTTAAAAAAAAAGTTCATGAGGATCAATTCCACATTTTGAAGTGACTCCCACTAGACAGAAAAGTGATGTATTGAAATTGAAGTAGTTTTCAATTTAAGTAGAATAAATTGAAGACACATCTTGTTAAAAAAAAAAATCTAAAACCAAGTAACACAAAGTCGGCTAAAGTCTCAAAGTTTCATTGGTAGAAACACTGATAATCAGACAAGAGCTCCCTAGATGATGAAACTATTCTACTTGAAATGAACGGAAAGATCAATGTAACAATTTTAAGTTTCATCAATTAAATAATTGCTGCTTTTTCTTCAGTACCCACTTTTGATTTGTGCTGTCATTAATTGTTTGTAGTAATTTGAAACATAATGTCTCTGCTTTGAATTGCCATAAATATAACTGGCAAACTAATTAACTTTTTTGATGTTTGACAGATAAAATTAAAATATATAAAAGACAAACTAAAAGTTTGAAATACACTCTGATTGATGTTAAACGATATTCAGCACATAAAGTATTAGCAAGACTTATAAGCTATGACCACATGCAGGAAGGGAGAGCATGTGAAATAATACAGGGTATCAAAAGGGTATTATAATTGTGGATTTTTAAAAATTCTATATAAGAATTTATTGCAGGAATTTAGGGTCCATCGCTCTATTTCTATTCCTAGAAGATATTTAGAAGGAAAGAGGCCTAAAGAGAGTAACTGGTCTCTATCCAGAGATAAACGAGGGAATCATACCACCTAGCTGGAGTTTGGGGTTTTGAGAAATGATGGACAGAAAAAAGCCTGTACACATAAAAAACACCACAGGAAGGAGACTGTCACCTCTGCATTCATTTCAATGAACTTAATGCCAACAATGTGAGAATACACCTTAACTCTGAGTCTTCTAGCAATAGTCTTACTATTTTTATATGCTAACCACAACACTTCGTATAGAACAGTTTTAACATACTAAATCCAATTTTAATAATAATTCTTAGTTAGAAAACTCAGAAAACCAAAGGGATTTTACTATTAAATCTAAATTAGCATAGGCATTTAACAAACTTCTTAATTTATCACATTTATCACCAAGAGGGGAATTGTCAATTATGTATATACCGAATTCTATCATTACATTGCAGCTTTGGGACAGTTAATCAGGAACCTTCAGTACTCATGAATAACTAGTGAACATTTGGCAGCTGGAGAGCAGGTACGTAAACAAGAAAGGTAAGCGCATCAGAAGCAGAGAGGCTGCAGAGAAGCGTGCGGGCAGCCATCCATACCACTCTAACGACTAAACCAGGAAAGAAAAGATAAGTAAATAAATAGACAGGCGCACATTAATATTCAATTCTTTTCTCTGCTGAAGGTCTCATGGTGAAGAACCTGTCCACTGATTAGGATATTTCACTTTCTAACCACTGGCATTTTCTCAACAATGGAATGATAAGTAATTAGCGTACACTATCTGCTAATAGGAGAACTGAATTCTAAAGGATATGCTGCCTACACAAGGCAGCTGCACTACAGTCAGGGAACAATTTCAGTTACGCAATTATTGATAACGTGAGACTGATTATTCAAATAGTGTGTGCTGACCAACGCTCTCCATTAAAGGGGGTCAGAGGGCAGAGATCATTATGGCTTTACCTCAGCTATTGTGATAGAATCCGGATACAACGTGTGAACCAAATGATTGGCCAGCATGAGATAAGTCAAGGCGTCTTCATCTACTTGGAGTCCAAAATATTCATGGTAATCACCTGAAAAGCTTGCACCTAGAGAAAGGAAAATCAACATGGATGCATTATGTTAACACGCAAGTCTTAACTCTGCACAAATGCCCCCACCAACTAGTTTGTTGATATCAGTTCTGTTATCATAGGAAAGTGTAACGAGTCTCGATACCACACAACGTTACCATCAGCAAATCTATGATCAACTTAGAAAAGTACTCCACATCAACTTCCAGAGTTCGGACAATACTACAATTCAATTTTTGTTTCACAAAAGCAAACAAACAAAAACACTTGATTTAAAATTTTAATTTAACTTTAACTGAATTTTACAGCAGAAAAATAAAATGAAACGATACTGAAGAGAATTCCAAATTTCAACTTTTAGATATTTTTTTTGTCACATCAAGAGATGTTAATGTTAGCTAGCTCCTATTAGGGACCTGTGACATAAAGAAAAGCAAATATGAAAAACATCATAAAATTAAGACATAATGTTTATAGAATTTTAATATGGGCTTCCATTTATCCAATATGGATTTCCTATGACAAAAAGATTTTAACATTCTCCTACCTCCTTCCACCTCCCCTTCCTCCACCACCTAATCTGGGCTGCTTATGGCATATTTCACTTACTGGGTTATACTGTTTACTTTCTATTCCTTCAGTTGTCTGCTCTTATTTTTAATTAAATCAAATTACTGCTCAACACCTACCTATTTTTCCTCTGCTTCCCTTTATCTAAATTCTTTATTTTGACTCACTTTTTTCAGTTTGCTGGATTCCATCACTGAAAGATATTTTCATGTATAATTATGGACATTTTATTCCACAGGCTCTTTCAAATTTATAACTCTATGGCAATTCAACTATCAAATTCTTGAGTGACACTTTGTTTCCCTAAGGATTTTGTAGACATTGCTGATGGCAATGGAGTAGTTCATATGAGTCCAGCCCTTTTTTCATCCATGCAGGTAAATTGCTTTTTCTTGCTAAATGTCACCTGATGAACTTTTCTTTATCACTGAATTTTATAAATTAAACACTCTGTGTCTTGATGTTAATTGCTTTATCTCAATTTTTTTCTGATATATTATGTGTTCTTTTGCAATTTTAGTTTCGGTTTTTTCCCTCTCATTTCAAAGGGGGAAAACATGTTAAGTAACTCAGAGTGTGTTTCTTTACCATTTCATGGGCTCTCTACCCATAAAAAGTATATCCTATATCCATGGACTTCAGTTCATTTCCCCAATTCCAAAATTCCTAGGAAAATACCCAGCCCTCAGCAGAGGGAGTTTCTACAGGGGCGTGTAGGAGTTTTAATCTAGAAGAGGATCTTTCCGGAATTTGGCCACGCTTGCCTTTTTCATCCCCTAAGTCAGCTTCTCTCCAAACTGGAGAATATGCTTCAAACCTGTCATGTTTTATAGATTCAACTTCTTTCCTAGGAACACTTCACGGGGGCAGCACCAGGGCCAGAAACAGATAGCAGCATGCTTTGAATAAAGCTTCTTTCTTGGCAGCCACTTTTCCAGATTTACAGCCTAAAGTCCCTTTTTTGGAGTGGCTGTTGCTGGTAAATATTTGGTCATTAAAAAATAATAACTGTTCGCCATGTGATCTATTGAGGGATTAGGATTCTGTGATCCTACTTCTTTGTACAATTTTTAAACTAAAGATCTCTGATCAATATTTTAATTACAAATTAATTTACAATTTAATTTTAACTGAGTACATCTATATTTAAAATATACATACTTTCTTCAATGTTTAATATGCAAAGGAACCCACATGTTCACAAATGTTCTCATTTATTCTTTTTGTTATTTATTTTTCATTGCAAATGCTGTCACGTTCACAGGCTGAGTATGCTGCAATAAATACTTTCCTTAAAAAACGTTTTTAAAAGAAAGCTACATACTAAGGATAGCATATTATTAAGTAGATATATTTCAAGGAGAATCATTGTCTTTCATTTGCTTATACAATGTACTTATACCCAACCTCTTGCCAAAAAAAATCAGAAGTGACTAGAGAAAAGCAATACGCATCATAACTAATGAAATCCAAGCCAACAATAACAGTCATTGCAGCTTCTGTAACTGAACCCCAAACTTGGTTATAATCTTCCAGTAAAAAACAAAATAAAATCATTAGTTATGTCTGTAACACATCAGGCTACCTACCAATTCCATGGTGATGATAGAGCATGGATGTAACACCATCAAAACGAAACCCATCAAAGCCATATTCTTCCAACCACCATCTTATGTTTGACAGAAGGAATCTTAAAACTTCCCAGCTAAAATATTAGAGAAATATACATTTAAGAACAATGTATATAATGCTTTCCTTAATTGTTATACATCGTTTGCTGAGAGTTTGAATTAAAATTATAAATCTCTCTCTTAGGAACCATGATGTTTAAAGGAATAATCTCATAGAAAAACCAAAAACTACTAATAATTTACTTCATTTGTTTGATGAAATTCATTCAAAAAGGAAAAATTATTAAATGTCTTTAGCCACAAAAATCACTTAATGTCTGAGAAAAACAGAAAAAATGTGTAAGTCGGGTCTGAAGTGCAGGGACTCCGTCATGTTCAATGTTGTGCCCCCAGCCACTGTGCACTGATTAATACACAGTAGTGCTTACCCCCCAAAAAATCTGTTACTTATTTGTGAATTTTCATCAAGATTTTTCATGTAACATAACCAGTTATTTAGTTTCTCCTTCTAGAAAATATAATTTCATTATCAGTAGAAAAACTGCCTTCAGTGTTTGTCTGCTTAAAATAGCTCCTCGTTCTATAATTTCAAACAGATGCAATTCGGAATAAAAAGTAAGGGAAAAAAGGACTTAAAATCAACCACACGATAAGCAATACTACATTACTAGATTACTGCTTTCCGGGGGTTAAAAAAAGAGACTTAATTACTAAAAACACATGTTTCATAAAGGAAGAAGTTCTACAAGGTAAAGAGTCCTACATCCATAAAAACAGAAAGAGAACAAAGAACTGTTATAACTCAATTAAAAACGCCACATGAAACCAGCTTATTTCAGACAAGTGAAAAGAGGGCCTCAGCAATTAGTATTTTCTAGTCATACGGTTATGGGTGAGTTCTCTATCTTATTATAACCGTGGTTTCAAGACTTTAATACCTCATTTAGTTTAATGACAAAGCAGTAAGAGTGTACACAAATCTCTAACCCAGTTGAAATTTATGCATTTTCTTAAACTTTACATATATTAAAGAGCAATCCGACATGAGTGGAGATGAGGTCATCACAATCAACTCCAGAATTGTAAATCTAAACTTTGGGGAAAGATGAGTGTTCTGGGTAATTAACTGCTTTAAATAAGTTGCTTTGAGTTCTGAAAACTTACTGAAAGTTAAAAAAAAGAAATGAAAAAACAGAAATCCAAGCAATCCAGTAGATAGGAAAAGGGAGCCAGGAGGTTGGTTCTAGATTGTTACGTCCAAGCCATGATAAAGGTAGAATTTGATTATGTTTCTATTAATACATATTCATGTAGGGTTTAAGGAAAAAAATTCTGTTTAACAAAAACAAATGAATGAAAAGAAAGAGGTATTCTTCAACAGAATGAGATCAAAATTACTCTATTTTGTATAGGAATTTCTAATATTTAAACTTTCTTTGAAGATGTTTTTTAAATTAATAAACTACTTTTTTTTTACAGCAGTTTTAGGTTCACAGCAAAATTGAAAGGAAGCATATCTATACTTTTTAAACAAGTTGCTATACGAATATTTCAGAAGGGAGACGAGAATAAATTTGCATATCAATAATCCTTTGTAAATAATGTTTTGGAAAGGATATATCTTTTTCTAATTTGGCCATTTGACTCGTAATGTGTATTTTACTTTTGAAAGGTAAATTGAAAGATATTTTTTTGCCAAAAATATCCCAGAGTAGGAACAAAACCTGTTTAAATACTAAATATCTTGGGTAGATGTATGGAGATACGACCCTGTAACCCAGAGAGGACAAACTGTCTGGACTGTGACAGGCACCTCTGCATTGTTTAGCTTGCAGAGTACTTTAAATTTTTCAGTTTCAATTTCTGTAGACAGAACATGTATTTTCTAGCTCATCCCAGTCCCTGCCTGCCTTCCACATTTTCACATACCAATGCTATTTACTTATTTACATCACCAGCTCGGGCTTGTGAACACTTGCTGTCAATTTCTAACATAAATATCATGGACTGGATGTTTTCCGGGTAGACACAGGTTCAAATGTGAAAACTGTGTCCTAATATCCCTACAAAAATAAAAGAAAAATAAGAGCCAATGTTACAATTCAACGAAAAACAGAAAAAAGAGATGATGTGAATTTAATAACTGGAAAAAAAGCATTGCCCAATATCACATAGTTGATTAAAGGCAGAATTACTAAATGTCCTTCCGATTCCTGCTACTACAATATTTAATCCAGTCTCTTTTTGACCAAAAGGAGTAATAAAATTGCATTTAACATATTAAAAGAAAAAGACATCTTTAGCTGTAACTATGTGAGTAAAGAGATTCTCGGCATGGATGAACAGGAGAAGAATTTCCGGCGGGGATCAGAAAAGAAAGAATAAGAACAATGGAGGATCTAATTAAAAAGTTCTAACAGGTTAAAAAAAAACTAAAGTCTATTCTTCAAACCTCTAAAATGCTCTTAAACTGAAACAATGGCTAAACAACATAAACAATCCTAAAAAAAATCACCACAAGATTAAACTAATAGGAATAAATCAAACCTGTACTGCTTTCAGAATAATTGGTTTGACTATATTTTATGAATCATTAATGAAACATAAAATAGATGTGTTGTCTCTAGAGACAGAAAAGAGACACTTAAAATTTACAGGAGAGCAAACTTTCTAGAACAGAAATAGTAAAGAAATTAAATTTGGAATGTTTTATTTTTTTAACAAAATCTCAGGCAATACCTAACAGGAAAAACAACCAGGCTTAAATTTTTAAAGTTAGTAGCAACAAATGAAAGCAAAAGTTAAATATATCAATTCTCGGATTATATCCATTTTCTAAAAATAGTTTAGTAAAAAGAGTTAAGTAAAACAAACAGACTAGTATTACAAGGGTAACATTTTATAAACCAGCCTTTGTTGTTTAAGAAAAAATGAACTATCAGTGCAGAAAATAGGAGCAAAGACAGACTTATAAATATGTTCCCAATATTTCTGTGGTCCAAATGTTTTGTCTCTGATCATCTTAGCATGACAAATCTAGACAGAGTAATTCACTCTCTATAAAATCAGTGTCCTGATGAAAATAATTTTAAAACACATTCTTGTATTCAGGTCACAAAATCAGGTTTACGGATCTAGCAAGACAGAGAACCAGGAAGACTGAGGTTGGAGTTTATAAAATAACCCCCATGCACATGAATACTTGCATGAACACAATTCAGAACTCAAAGTTAAAAACGGTAGGTCATAGAGCATTTATAGTGTTATTGAAACGAAGATGTAGTTTTCTTTTTCTTACACTATGTAAACATCCAACTTAACGGAGACAATGTATTTAACTATTATGTATATACATTTATCCCAGATCACTGTAGTTCAATCACAAGAGGAAAGCTGAGCCAGGGGTCCTCCAGACCACCTCTAGGTCCAGTGATTCACTGGGAGGACGCACAGGACTCAGCATATGGTCGCGCTCACAGCTATGATTACAGCAAAAGGATAAACAGCAAAATCAGCAAAGGGAAAGCACACGGGGCAAAGTCCGGAGGAGTCTAGGCGCAAGCTTCCAAGAGTCCTAACCAGGTGGAGTCACAACAAATTCCTCCAGCAACAAACTCTCACCACACTTGTGAAGTGCTGTCTATGGGGAAGCTGATTAGAGACTCAGTGCCCAGCAGGTTTATTGGGTGGCCGGTGACTGGGCATCCTGTGTCTTAGGGCGTGTCAAAATCTAGACTCCCAGAAGGAAAGCGGGTGTTCAGCATAAGACACATTGTTTATAGCAGGAGTTTAGGAGCAGGGAGCCATTGTTTTCAATTCCGGGAATGGTGAGAACCTTCCCGAAACCCAAGTTCCCAGGCACAGGCCAAGCGCCAATCTCGCAGGCAGGCGCTTCTAAGGATAGCAGTTTTAGTCCAGCTATATCAGCTCTTTTCTGCACAAAAGCAGAGCCTAATATTTGTTACATAATTATAAAAGACTTACTATAGGTTACTGGAGAAAAAATTCTTCTAAAGGCATTTTATTTCAGACAGACTCAACCTCAAAACCAAGAATCTAAATACCTAAGGACCCCTGGCTGAGGTACTCTGCTCTGTACTCTACCTTCCAGCCATCACATGGATAACAAAATCATGAAGCTTGCACGTGAATGAACTAGTTCACCGAATCTAAGATTTGCCTTTTAAATAGGACACTAGAACAAGCTTAAGGAATATGTACCAGTGAAAATACAAATTTCTGAAAGATGTCTATTGCTATTTCAACTATCATAATTTTCCAATTCAGCACCCATAAATTCCATTTTTCCTTCTTTGGGGGGTTGAGAAGAAGAACAGTTATGATGTATTCCAAATTACAACTGCATTAGAAATATTACTCAACATGGAGTAATAAATGAACTGAATCATCTCACTTGAATGGTTTGCCTTGAGTCAAAGTATGAAAATGTCTGGCAAAGGGTACAATAAAAAAGGCAATTTACTTTTCCTACCTCAAAATGTCATCAGACAGCCTATAACACAGTTGATATATTCAGTTGATTAGAGTCCCATAAAGACAGAAAGCGGAATTTAAGAGCACAGTTTTACTTGGTGTGTCCAGCAGACAAGGCGGGGCTCTGATTTTAAGACCAGACCATTGACACATGGCTTTTAAAGCCTGTCCTTAGAAACCACAGGGCGCCCTAGTTTCCAAACAATTATGGAGCCAGGTGCTAACTTTCAGAAGGTGATGCCAAAAGATATACCTTAGTGGCCAGCATGAATGTGTATGAAAAGTGACATATGTTAGTTATTAGCCTTATATCTTAAACTAACATATGAGTTAGAAACTAATATGTCATCTACACTGCCTACAGTCAATTGATTAGTTTACGCATGTTTTTTATGAAGCAAAAATCCCTAAAATCCAGAAAAGAATAATGAAGAGCAGCTGACTTTCTTATGAATCATAAACCATTAAAAACGTTTAAATCACAGATGTCTGATATAGAAACCAAATACATCAAATATACATTGAAGTATTTCTGGCAATCAAAATAATCAGGATTCTAATTGGTTTAGATGTCTGAAATCTTCAACCTGTAATCAAGTAATGAGGATTTATTAAGGAAATTTTGTCACACACAGATAATCCCAATATTAAGGTTTTTAGGAAATATCCCTAAAATCAAAAACTGTTGATTCTCTCACATTCTGCCAATGAAATTTATAATGAAATAAAACAGTCACATTTTCTTATTGAGGAAGTATAATCAGATATAACAGCATCTATTAGATGACGTTACATTTTCTTATTCAAACCTATCTGCCTAATGTATTTATTTGTCCCGAATAATTTCTGGGATTTTCAAAATAAGCAGCTTAGTCCACTGGATGTTATTAAACCTACTAATATTGTAAACTAATAAATAGGAGGCATTATTAAACAGCAACTAAATATCAAAAATATGAAGAAAAATCTATATATTTCTCAGCTATTCCACAGTCTTTGAGGCTGAATGGCTATTAAATGGCATATCATAAAACCATGAGGAAAACCACATGCTTTGATCTGGGTATTTCAAGAAAGGCAGTAGACTGACCTTGGATAAAGGAGGTACTCTGAGACTTTTTCTTTCATGAAAAACATATGGCATGTCAAATAAAAGGATAGAGTCTTAAATTACAATAAAAATAACATTTTTTAAGGAAGATACTATGAAGTGTCACCTTCAAAAAGCAGGTATTAATCTAACTTCCTACTCTATTTTTCAAAATTAAAAAAACCTCATCTATCAGTTTGTTTAATTAAATTAACCAATAAAGACAAGAATGTTATATTTTTGTCTATACTTTGTCAATAGAAATTATACTTTTTGAGTAAATTGGGATTGATTAAAAGAAAAACTTGATCAAATGTGATTATTCATATCTAATGCTAGACAGCAGTATCATCAGTAATAAAATGGATCTGGATTTTTAGACACTGAGAATTATATTGAAGCTATTGTATAGATTAATTTCAAATAAAATTTGGTAGCAAGCAGCACAAAACTCTAGTGAGACAAATTGTTAATTCAACTACTAAAAATCTGTAACAATACAAATTTCAGAACATATGTAGTTATAAAATATGATTGTGAAGTTTTCTTTTCAGTGTTACACTATCTTCCGGATTTCCCCCTGCGTGACTTTATTTTATATAAATTAATATATAGTGTAATCGTATTATATCCACTGAGCCCTAGTTATCTATATTCATCATTACAATAAAACATTTTCTTTCCGTTAAGGCCTAAATTGTACTTGGCTAATTAAATATTGCATTAAAATTACCTCTATTTGTACTATCTATAAGTCTAATCAGGTATTCTCTAGGAAATAAGTAGGAAATGATAGCATATTGTATCTTTATGCACTAAATGCTTCCAATTATACTTTTACTAGAAGAAAAAAACAAATTGAGAAATTTTGTTTGTTTTTTCTCTAATTTAATCCATATTCATAACAAGCTCGGTTAATTGCTCAACTAAGATTAGGAAAAGGCAAACGTGAAGGTGAGTGTGTTTGTGTGTATGTGTGTGTGTGTGTGTAGTAGTAAGGGACCAGCAGTGAGAGCAAAAGTAAAAGTTTTGGTTCTGAAATAAAAGGAAGAGACAAATCTAAAACAACAAATAACGCACTCTGATAATGATCACTCTCAATGATTAAGAAATTAATAAATTTCCATTATTTGTTTTTAAATTGGTTCATATTTCTCCACTTTCTCAAAAAGATTGTTACCAAAGGTGATTTTTGAAAGCATTAATGCTTATAAAATATACTATAAACGTTTTGAGAGAACTTAGAAATATCTTTTTCAAAGTAGAGGACCCAAAAAACTGAGCAGCCCATGGTCCAGAAAGCAGAAAGCCAAGCTAAGTCATCCCCTATAATCAAATACAGGCGAAGTAGTATGTACATTATTACATATCTCATCTGAACAAGACACTGCTCTTCCCCAGAATAAATCACTATAGGTCAGCTAATTACATATACACACACATACATACACATACATATACACATACAAAGACATAGGTTTATAGACACATACACACCCATGTTTTTCAAACACGATTAAAAATCCTCTTACCTATAAAATTGCCGAGATCAAAACAACTGACAGTGACTTGAAATACATAGACATACATCTTTGACAAATATTAAACCATAATTGGCAATCAGCTTTTAACACCTTTTTTAATGGTAAAAGTCTAGAAATATTAACTATTCATATACTTCTCCTTTTTTATTTTTTTCCTTCCGATTGATTGGTAATAAACTATGATATTTAAATAAGCTGTTATAGTACTTCTATTATAGAAAAATACGTTCTTGAACTTGATAATTTCCCATCATCTTATTAAAGTTTACAGTTAGGTATATAACGTTTACTTATTTATATCTAGCCAGCTTCATTTCAAGAGATGCCTCAAAGCATCTTCCAGATAAATACATCCCAACAGCAGCAAAAACAAACGAAGAAAACGCAGGTGAAGGAGAGTAAGGATACTGCAGATATACAAGCATAGAGCATCCGGGAAACAATTTCCTTTCCCAGTCCAAATACTTAGGGTTTTATAGACTATGCTGACTACAAGAGGATTTCCCTCGACTATCACCCCTGCTTCTCCTCTGTCCCTTTTCTCTCTCGTTAGCCTCTCTTCCTTTTCAATTTTCACTGAAGAAGCAAAAGTGAAAGCCTATCAAACTAAACTAGCTATTGCTTGAAATTCATTAAATATATATATATATATATATATATATAAACATTAGTTTGAAAAAATAAAGATATCAGGTGCCCTGGTTTGATCCATTACATGAGAACGTTATGTCATACTTCACTTAAAGAAAATTAACAAAGAATTTGTAATACACAAGTAGCACTGAATTAGGAGTCAGGAAAACTGTTTTCTAGCCAATTTTTAAAAAATCAGTAGAAACATATAATCTCTCTGAACTTTAGTGTGATAATTTTTGAAAAGTGGGCACTAGATTATTTGTTTTCCTTCTAATTTCATATAATTTCATAAACTTTTTCTATTAAAGTGAAAGATCATTTCAAGATAAAAGATCTTGAGTTCCAGGATACAGACTTAATAATTTGAATCATTTCACTAAATGCTAACATAATCCAGACCTAAAGGTTTGCCACCTCAAATATTGTGTTTTAGGCAATAATGGAGTTCTAAATGACATGGAAAAATAAACATCCACATTCAAAAAACAAAACCAAAACAAAGCAGGCCGTCCCCCCAGAAAAATCAAATATAAGAATCATTCACCTACCCAACTCTCCTATCCCAGCTCTACCCATTATTTAAAGCCCAGCACAAGCTTCACAAAATCTTCCTGACTATTCCTTACATTAGTGCTACGTGAAAGACAACAGGAGATAAATCAGTTCATGCAAGTAAGTCCGGTCTTCCCAACTTAACCATTACTGTCTATGTGATAAGAACTATGCCCTACAAGTTTTTTTATTAATTTAAAATAAATTGACATGAACTGAATTAATAATGAACAAAGAAAGCTAAGACACTCATATAATAAAAAATTAACATTTATTTTTTTTAAATCTAACATTAACTCTGAAGCAGTAAAAGAAATAGTTAAATTAATATATGTTACTCATGAAATCCCGTTTTCAGATTCACTGAAATAGAAAATGGAAATTAAGAACAGAACTCTTTACTTCACTGGGATACATCTAAACTTAAACAATGATTATGATACTTTGGATCCCTACGAAAGAGGCTCTGTGATTAGTACGATGTAGGCTTTTTGAGAGGTCTTTTCACGAAGAAAACTAAATAAGAAATTATTTAGTTGGAACACCCAAAAGATTATCCTCTTCCTTTTGCCCCCCAGTTTACAATCCCTGTTTAGGAACCTGTTATAAGTTTATCACTGCAAAAAGTAAAATCATTAAACTCTCCATTAATCGAATTTCTTTATTAATGCATGAATCTGTTTATTAGATATTTTAACACACATAGACATTCACGCAAACATGTACCACAATTAAAAAAAAAATGTTGTATGTCGGGCATCTAGTTAGAGTGAGTTCAGACTGGCCTGTATGGACAGCCTACATTGGAATAAGAATGCTTATGATTAAATATTGAAAATTTCCCAAATGTTACATAAATCTCTGGTGACGACAACAAAAGGAAGAAACCACAAAAACATCAGTATCCTTAAGGAATCATCAACTTCTTTTTGTTTGCTCCAGTCATAAATTTTGCATTTGCACATTGCTGCCTAGATTTTCAAAGCGTTTTGCAATGATTAATTTAACAATCTACCCATATTGCTGTAATATAGCCAAAACTTCTACATATATATAATTTATAATCTCCATATCAGACAGATTAGTGGGCAAAATAGAACTTCTAACATCCAGGAGTATTATTAATGCAGAAATGGGCAGGTGTCACCAAAACATGACTACTTAAAAACAGACTTCTCAAACTCGGGTGCTGTGCCCCTACGGACACACATACACAGTGGTGCATTTTCCTGAGAGTCAATTTAACCTGAGGATTTGGAAGTAAACACAATGAAGTTTTTAAAATTCTAATAACTGCAAAAATATTGAGTGCATACTAAATGCCAGACTTTGGACTAAGTGCTCTGCATGAATTATTCCACGAATTCCCACGACAACCCTCAGAGGTACGCGCTCCAACAGGGGTCGGGACACTTCCTCTCTAAAGGGTCAGGCCTTGCGGGCCACCTTCAGTCTCAGTCTATGTCGCAATGACTTCATTGCTGTTGCTGGGTGAAAGGGGTCACAGGCAATATATGAAAGAAGGGCATGGCTGCGCTTCAACAAAACTTTATTTACAAGAACAAGCAGCAGATCTGGATAGATTTGGCCCACGGGCCATAGTTTGCTGACCCTCGAAATTACAATTCACCTTTTCCAGTGTTAGTACGTAACTTTCACATGGCTGCATAATTGCCTAGCGATAAAGTCAGAATTTGAACTCAGGTCTCTCATTGAAGAATCAAAGCAGCTGCCCGCCGCATACATCCGCCTCTCGAGAGCAATTTAAAGAGACACTTAAGAGTAAAATAAGCACAAATACATTCTAGAGCAAAAGGCAAACTGATGTGTCTGTAAAAGATAAAACAATAGATTATAAGAAACTGTGCATTTGCAGTGGATGCCGGCCCTGCTAAATAAAAGCTTACACTCCTCAGAATATCAGGAGAGTTGGCGAAAAGTTTGAGAAGAATTTAGCCTATGCTTAGAAAATGAGCTTTTTTAAAAAGTCCTAAAATTAAAGTGCTGTAGTATGTTTCAGGGCTCTTTGTCATATACAACGACACAGGATGAATTGCTAAAGCCACACATCTGGAATTATACATAAGTTTATATATACACATATATATATTTATCAATGCCCAGACGCTTTACAAATGTACAGTGTGCAGCCCGGTTGAGAAGCATGACCTACACTCAGGCCAAAACCCTGCCCGGTCAGAGTGACCCTGGCCTGTCACATAAAGGCCCATCTCACTTGTAATAAAACCCGGTCTACAGTTCTGGTTACAAGGTCCCATGCGATCTGGCACCAGTACAATGTTGTGACTTTCTCCTCTCCAGTAAGCGCCAGCTACCGTGCCCTTCTTTCTGTTCCTCAAGCACAATGGAGCTCATCTGAGCCACAAGGACGTCACGCCTCCGCCTGGAAGTCTCTGCTCCGAGTCGGACCAGCTCAACTGACAGGAAGATTTCACTCCAACCTGACCGCTGAGACGCCTTCTCTGGACCGCGGTCACTCTACCCAACCACATCATCTTCATTTGCATTTTGCTTACCACTTAGGTAATACTGTGATCCTTTTCTGGGTTATTGTTCGGTTAATTGTTTTCTCCTTTATTTTCTACATAGCAATTATGTAACACTGTGTAGCAGTGTTTTGATTATTAATCTTATGCAATAAAAAAAAAATCTATGCTTCTAGGGTATAGGTGTCATGTTCATTTTGTTGCTGCTGTACCTGAGCCTGGCAGAGCACCCAGGAACCACACAGTAAACACCTATAAAGTGAAGGAATAAATGAGACACCTGAGGGGCGCCCAGACTTGGAAATCAGGCCTCTCAGTGCACGGTTCTGTACACGCGCCACGTGGCCCCTACCTGGTTGTTTACTTTACTTTGGAGAACAATATGTTATTAACATAAAAACATGATTCAAATTCATTCACAGCCAGTTACATGAGACAGATGAGGAAAAATGAGAAAAAGGAGGTAAAAAATCAATAAAGATGTAAATGTGAGAAGAGAATGAAACAGGTACATAAACCAGTAGAAAAGTCAAGAAAATAATGGCCAATCACAAAAATTAGTATTGCTCTGAAGTATAAATTATGCTTACAATTTTCTGATTTTTTCAAACTATTATGCCATCCCATGTCACATGTCTGGTCCATTGGTTCAAAACTTTCCTTCCCTTTGGCTACAGCAACAGCAGTACTAAGCCAGCACAAGGAAGTCTGTACATGATGTTTCCACGTTTCTCCACCACCATCCAAGATACAATCCTTAACCTTTGATATAGCAAGTTAATCAAAGAATAATTTCAAAGATCTTTTGTCTTACACATACTTGTTAGTCTTTGGCAATAGTTTATTTTATGAAAGGTACACTTCTTTTAAAGATGAAAAAGGGGACTATCTAGTTGAAGACAAATGCATTTTTGTGAGTAAAATATTTGTTGCATTTACAGATAAAAGGCCTACATTTGTTTCTCATAATTCATAAACACTTCATAAGGAAAGACCTCTTTGAAGGCTTATGATCTTATTAAAACAAGACAGAAAAAGTGATTTTGATACATTGAAGGTGGAATACACATTTCTAATGCAGCTTTTAAGAGACAGAGTCTGAGGTGGCCAGCACCTCTGAGGTGCTGCCATCACAGTGGCTGGCTGAAGAGAACCACAGTAGCTCTCTGAAGCTCCAAGCTCCTTCACGACACCTGTGATTGCAGGTGGCTCTACTTGAAAAGAAACGCACCACTTGCGTCTGCAGTGGTGACCACTGTGTCCACAGGGGGTCGGAGGTGACCAGGGTGCTTTCAAGTTCGGTTTCGCAATTCTGACGAACTGGATTGTGAGCACTGACAAGCTCCCAGTTCAGCCTGCTAAAAACATAAACGTGGTCTCTTTCCCTCCTCTAACACACACTTTCATTCACTAAGTGTAGCAGGAGATTTAATCTAGTGACTTTCTTTTGGAATCCAATTTAAATTTAAATGATTGATTTTAAGATTTTGACTAGATGTATATTGAAGCTTTAAATAAAAGTAATCTCTACAATACACTCAAGGGAGATTAAATGAAGTTAAAGAAAAACTGTCACAATGAGTATTTTTTTTCCCCATTACCCTGTATACAAATTATTTAGGAGTCTAGAAGACAGAACAGAGCCAAATCTTAACACATTAGAGTATTTTGACAGAATTGCACTTTTGAGGTATAAAATAAATAGCAAACAACAAGGACACAATGCATTCCTGATCTGGGCAATGGCTAAGAAATTTACTGAAATGTAATATGATATAGTCAGAATCCACCTGGTCTATTACACTTAGTTCAGAATCCCACATTTAAGAGGGATCTAGACAAATTCTATTTTGCTAATAAATAACTCAAAACCACGTAACATAACAGGAAAAAAAATTGGGGGATAAATGAAGCACACACTCTGGAAACAGGAAGAGCCCCAAAGTATAACATTCAAAGGCACATCAGGGAGAAAAGTGACAGGATCTCTTTTGTGAGTTTCCATGGGTTACAAATTGGTAGACAGATTTTTAACTCAATATAAAAAAGAACTTTCTAATGGAGAGACCTGTCCAAATATGGAATGGACTACCTCATAAGATGAGTTTCACGCCACTGAAGACATCTAAGGACAAGCAGAACATGAGGGCTGCTGAAGAAAAATATAAAGATTGAACTATGATATTGAGGCCTCTTCAAAGTCATGAGTCTACAAAGTTTCTAGTATGAGAATTGTCCACAATGAGACAGCCCCAGACAGATAAGGAGAGCATCTCAGAATAAAATGAATACCAGCATATAATGAACCACATTAGCTGGTAGCAGAAATAAACGTAACTAAGATATAGTTTATAAATGCTTTGTTGGTGGGGAGTTAGGAAATACCCAAATACAATCCAAGTGACAAATCTGAATTCTCAAAACCAAGATGTACTGAAGAAATCTGAGAAAATCTCAAGAAAAATAACGCATTCGGAAAAGAGCAATGATCCGCATTATGTCTAGTAAAAGCAAACACTGTTACTGATCTTCACAATATGCATTAGTCAGTCTAATCCAGCAGTGATGGAAGAAGGAACCACTAGCTGATGGACCCAAACTTTGCAGTTATTATAGGGGTAGCAGCGCTTGTTAGGCAGGAATGGTCCATAAGACATTTACTTTACCAAGATTATTACACATATTCTAAGACCATGTAACTAACACTGTTAATTCTATGCTCATTTCAAAATTCTTAAAATTACTTATTTGCATTCAAAACCTCTTCAGAACAAAACAAAGGTAAATGTAACTTGCTTAGTGAACACAAGGATCCCAATAACTTAAGGCATATACTTCAACAAAGATCACTAGATCAACATTTTTTATACCTTTTTCTTAGGAGTTTAGTGAGTTTGACCCCTATAGCTCGACCTAATCTAGGGGGGAAAATTCTGTGCTCTAAAATTGAGGATCAGCTCTGAACCACAACGATTTTAACTGGCATTGATGTTCTAAGACCGCATGAGCATGAGCAGCAGATATCCTGATTTGACTAAATTTCAACACAAGTTACTTTAAAAACATCTATTTGAAAAGTTATTACCTATCTCAATATGTTTTTGAAAATGAAGATTACTGTCCCATGAGAGGTAATAGTTACTTAACTGTTAACATTTTCACATATTTTCTTACAGCCACTGTTTCTTATGCAAAGAGGTTTTTAAAAAATTTTAATTACACAGAGATCCTATGTACATGTTACCTGGTTTCCCCCAGTGCTAACATTTGGAAAGCTGTAGTACAATATCACAGCCAAGGTACTCACATTGACAGAGTCAAAATACACAATTACATCACCAGGGTATTCCCAAAAAGGAGGCAGTCCTCTTCTATAACCACATCACTTTCTTCCTGCCTTAACCTAGCAACCATTAATTTGTTCAGTTTCTTTATTTTGTCACTATAAGAGTGATACATAAGTGTAATCAAACAGTAAACATTTCCCGTTTTGGGATAGGCTTTTTCCACTCAGCGTAATCCTCTGGAAATTAACCCAAGGTACCATGTATATCAATATTGTTACTTTTCATTGCTAAGTAGTATTTCATGGTGCGGGTGTACCACAATTTGTTTAACTAGTCATTCATTGAAGCACACCTAGGGTGTTTCCAGGTATTGGCTATTATGAATAAACCCGCTATGAACGCTCGTGTAGATATTTTTGTGTGGGGGGGGTTAATTTTGGAGAGATAAATACCCAGGAGCGTAATTGCTAGATCGTATGGTAGTTGCATATTTAGTTTTACAACTACCACACTGTTTCCCAGAGTGATTGTAATATTTTACATTCCCAGTAGGAATAATCCAGTCTCCCCACATCCTCACCAGCATTTGGTGTAGTCACTATGTTTTATTTTAGCCATTCCAATAGGTATGTGGTGGTATCTCATTGTAGTTTTAGGCTGTATTTCTCTAATGACTAATGATGTTGAAGATATTTTCATGTGTTTATTAGCCGTCTATATATACTGTTCATGTCTTCCGCTCATTTACTAACTGGGCTTTTTGTGTTTGTTTTTTGTTTTGTTGTTTTTTTGTTGTTGTTTTGGTTTTTTGGGGTTTTTTGCTGAGGAAGATTCACCCTGAGCTAACATCTTTTGCCAATCTTCCTGCTTTTGTATGTGAGCCACCGCCACAGCATGGCCACTAACAGATGAGTGGTGTAGGTCCAGGCCTGAGAACCAAACCCAGGCTGCCAAAGTGGAGCATGCCAAACTTAACCACTAGGCCACTGGGACTGGCTCTGTTTTCTGTTTTTTAACATGGAGTTTTCAGACATCTTTATATATTCCAGATTTCAGACTTTTGTTGGATATGTGGTTTGCAAACATTTTCTCCCAATCTTGTGGTTTTCCTTTTCATCATCTTAACAAGAGTCTTTATATCATATTTTGATGAAGTTCAGTTTATGAAGTTTTCCTTGTATTGATTGTGATTTTCGTGTTGAGTCTAAGAATGCTTTGACTACTCTTATGTTCTGAGGATTTTTCTATTTTGTCTAAAAGTTTGAGTTTTAAATTTCACATGAAAGTGCATGATCTATTTTGAGTTAACTTTTATATTAGATGTAAAATTTAGTTGACGTTAATGTTTTACACATAGATATCCAATTGCTCCGACATCATTTGTTGAAAAGTCTATCCTTTTTCCATTGAAATGTTTTTGCAACTTTGTCAAAAATTAGTTGGGCATATTTGTGTAGGTCTATTTCTCTGTTTCTCTATTCTGTCTCATCACTCTGTGTTTATCCTTCCACTGATACCACATAGTCTTGATTACTGTAGCTATACAGTAACTCTTAAAATTGAGGAGACTGATGCCTACCACTTTATTTCTCTTTTACAAGACTGTTTTAGCTATTCTAAAACAATTGCTTTGCCTTTCCATATAATTTTAGAACAATCTTCTCTATGTCTATATCAAGCCAGCCCTAGTTGTCTAGTGGTTAAGATTCGAGGCTCTTACCATCACGCCTGGGTTCAGTTCCTGGTCAGGTTAAGCATCACGGGACTTGTAGTGAGCAAGCCTCACCTTTCTGGAATAAATCCTACTTGATTATGGTATTCAATTCTTTTTACGTATCACTGCATTGTATCTGCTAATATTTTGTTAAGAATTTTTCTGTCTATACAGTTAGGCATTGCTTAACAACCGGGATACGTTCTGAGAAAGGTGATTTCATTGTTGTGCGACATCATATAGTGCACTTAGACAAACCTAGAGAGTATAGCCTACTACACATCTAGGTTACATGGTACTAATCTTATGGGACCACCGTAGTATATGCGGTCCATCATTGACCAAAACGCCATTATGCAGCGCATGACTGTGTTCATGAGAAGTACTGTAGCTTTCCTTTCATTACCGTCTTTACCTGGTTCTGTTATCAGGGCAATACTGGTTTCATAAAATAAATTAGGAAGTATTCCTTTTCTATTTTCTGGGAAAGATTGTGTAAAATTAGTGTGAATTCTTGAAATGTTTCATAGAATTACCCATTGAAAACACTCATACCTGTAGATTTCTTATTTTGAAAGTTACAAATTGAATTTCAATAACATTTATAGAATATTCAAATTATCTATTTCATATGGTGTGAGCTGTGGTAGTGGTTTTTTAGGAATAGATCCATGTCATTTAAGTTGTCAAATTTATGTATGTCAAGTTATTCTTGATATTCTCTTACTATCATTTTGGTGTCTACAGAGTGATATAACTTAAAAACTAAAGAGAAGAAGGAAATTTTATTGTATTTATTCATATTTTTACTCTCCTCATTTTCTTTCTTCCTCACTGATATTCCAGTATTCCTTCCTTCATAGTCTCATTTTTGTTTAGAGAATTTCCCTCAGCCATTCTTTTAAGATAGGTCTGCTGGCCACAAATTCTTTCAGTTTTCTTTCATTTGAGAATGAAAGAATGCCTTAATTTGCCCTTCCTTCTTGAAGAATATTTTCACAGTTTTCTAGTTAATAACCGTGTAATACATATCTTTAAGCACAGAGCATTTTCTTTTTAATATATAGTAGGCTTATAGACTTAGAATAAAATGCCTTAAATAGAATAATTCAATGATCATGTGAAAGCACTTTTTAACATAAGTACTGCGAAACTGTTTTCCAAAAGGATTGTAGAAAATTATACACCATGAAAAACAGTGCATAGAAGTGATCCCTACTCTTAGAGAGAGGATGGACTAGCTGACTTCAGAAGACCCTTCCAGCTCCACAGTCCATGATTCCAAAGGATAACGTGGAGGAGGATCATTTATCCTGTTAATTTTTAGCTCTGACTGTATTAGTCAGTGTTCTCCAGAGAAACAAAATCAATAGAATATAGAGAGATATATACAAGAGGAGACTTAGTATAGCAATTTGTTCACGTGGGTGTAGGGGCACAGTCCCACAATCTGCCTTCTGCCAGCTGGAGAAGCAGGAAAGCCGGGGTTATAATTCAGTCCAACAGGAGCCAGTGATGTAACTCCCAGTCCGAGGCCTAAAGCCTGAGAACCAGAGTGACACTAGTCTAAGTCCCGGAGTCCAAAGGCCCAAGAACCAGGAGCTCTGATACCCAAGGAAGAAAAGGTGGACTTCTCAGCTCAAAAAGACGGAGAGAGAGATTTCGCCACTCTTTCACCTTTTTGTTCCATTTGGGTCCTCAAAGGATTGGATGATGCCCACTCACACTGGTGTGGGCGGATCTCTTTACTCAGTCTACTGAATCAAATGCTCATCTCTTCCAGAAACACCTTCACAGACAGACTCAGAAATAATGTTTTACCAGCTATCTGGGCATCTCTTAGCCCAGTTCCTTTGACGCAAAAAAATTAACCATCACAATGACAAAGAAGAATAAACTCTGAATAGCAGTGAGAAGTTTCTTTTGCCTTTGACATTCTCAGTCAACACCTGTTTACTCCCACTCCTGTTCCCCTTGGCATTTTTGCTCCACTTCTCTCCCACAGCTCAGAAATTTCATTAATGATGTATATCCTACACTGAATTTTCCTTTCTACAAAGAGCTTAGGGATGAGTTTGGGCCAAGCCACACTTTACAACTCTAGAATAAGTAAGTCCTTGAGAAAGTAGAATTAGTTACCTACATACTTAGTTGAAAAGTTACAACTAGATCCAGAAGTATTGGTGTTCCACTATTGATTTCTACCTTTTAGTAAATCTCATCAGGCACTCTTTGGGCCTGAAAAACTGCCACACACCCAGAAAGAAACACCTTATCTAATGTACTCTTGGAAATCTCTAAACTTGTATATGAGCTATTTCTCAAAAGATGACCCTTTAAATTACATCAAAATAATGAAAATACATACAAAATTATTATATTTACCATTTTGTCATATATTTCAAGGAATATGTAATTTTCATTTATTTTTCAAAAGGGCTCTCAAGTAGTAAAATCATTAATAGTGTCGATATTTATGCATTGGTCTCTGCTCTATAAAAACAAGTATAAGTAATCATATTATGCAGATGTTCAGCACCTGAATAGGATGGCTGAACTATACCTGTAATATTCCTTCTATAGAAAATATATTCTTCACATTATCCATGTCTATATGAACTTGACTCAAATTTATCTTGCAAACATATCTATACATCATGTATATTAAGACAATCTCTAATTTTTCCATTTAAATTTAAAAAGAACACAGTGATTTTATGGTCTTCTACTATATCTTCCCATGTTGAAATGAGAATAAAAAGAAACCTATAACTGACACATATTACATGTACAAATAAAGCTATTATACTAATTAAATAAAACTGACAGATTGCTTATTTCTGTATTTAAGCCTATTTAATTTTATATTTATATAAAATTGTTTATAAATCAAAATAATCCTGGCATTTAATTATATGCCATGATAGATATATCATAGATAATGAGATAGCAGATTGGAACTTATAAATTATTTAACACTTAACATACATTTCATGGGGGGGTGGGTAAGGTAAGTACTTGATAAAATTATGCCTTTATGTGGGATGGAGAAAAATTATAAAGCAAATAATTATATACATAATTGTTTGAAAATTATCTTCTAGGTTAGAAACATTCACATTTGACAATTCTTTAGGGACTTAATTAAAAGAGAAAAGAGTCATGACTTCTCAAAAATATGATCAAGAGACTTAATTTTGGCTTTGCACACTTATTTTGCCATTTTTAAATGCATTTTAATGTGAGGAAACGAAGCATCATTTTATATTTAAAATAAAGTTTTTCTTTTTACTTTCTTTTAGTAGGTCTCTTAGAATAAAACCTTTTCATCATAAGTAAAACAGCGTAGTATTAAAATGTCATCACCATTAAGATACACACAAATTTATAAACTAAAATGTCTCCATACTTAAGAAGAACTGGACTTTGTAAATCAGTTCGTATCTTAGAAAACGGATCACGATTTCCTACTTTAAAAAAGCATATTGCTTTCATAAATTACTCAAGGCACAAATAAAATTAAAACTGTATGATATAAAACATATCAGTTAAAAAGGCTGTACTATGTAGCAGTGTGGGAAGATGAAAATATGTTTGAAATAGAAATAACTTTTAATAACAAAAGCCAAAGGAAATGGCAGAGTATCTTACATTAGAATATCTCATAAAATGTACAGAGTACTCTCAGGATACAGATTTTTATTTTAGGTGTAATTCTAATAGTTAATAAGCATTTATTGGAGAGCAAACACATGTTGTGGAAATAAAGCCAAAAGAGAGGTCACTGAAGTGACATGCTGTCTAGTAGGAAAGACTAACACAGGGAGTTTTTTCAATGTAATACACACATTGTTAGATCTGTAAATGCAGTGTTTGAGTAAGAAGGGGACGTCCAGATTAAGTCTGTTGGAACGAGGTGGGAGAGAGAACATTCAAAGGGGCAGACTCAGGGATGAGATGGAGGACTTGTAAGAAGGTTTCCTATAAGGGGAAACAGACATTTGATCTTGAAATATAATAGTCTATAAAGTAAAGTGGAGGAGGAAAGGCATTCCAAAGAAGGAACGCCATGTGTCAAGACAGAGGCTCCACATGTAAGAGGAACTGCTTTGGAACTTAGAGAAGTAGAAAGAGATCAGATACTAGAGCTCATAATTTGCCAGGAACATGGAATTCAACCTCTAGGCCAATTTAAAAACGTGATCCTCACATCACAGGGCTTCAGTGAAGACCTCTCAGAGCCCAGTGGTTAGGACTCATGGGGCTGCTACAGGCAGCCTGGGCAACACCCTTCCTTGATGCCTCAAGACACAAAAAGGATTAACCCATGGTGACTACTGTCTATTGTTCTTAAAGTCTGTGCACTTCCTCGCAGAGACTGGCTAAGGTTATACAACAAAGGAGAAGGGCAGCCACATCCCTATTACAAGCACCTTTTAAAAATAAGGCCACCTCGGGGCCAGCCCGGTGGCACAGCGGTTAAGTTCGCACATTCCGCTGCTCTTCAGCCCCGGGTTCACCGGTTTGGATCCTGGGTGTGGACGTGGTATCGCTTGGCAAAAGCCATGCTGTGGTAGGCACCCCACGTATAAAGCAGAAGAAGATGGGCCTGGTTGTTAGCTCTGGGCCAGTCTTCCTCAGCAAAAAGAGGAGGATTGGCAGTAGTTAGCTCAGGGCTAATCTTCCTCAAAAAAATAAGTAAATAAATAAATAAAAATAAGGCCATCTCTTTTAATATGTATGTTTCCTTAAAATTTAGAATTGGATCCTTTTGTATATCAAAAAGTTGTACAGTGGTCCCCCTTATCCTCAGGGATATGTTCTGAGACCCCCAATGGATGCTTGAAACCTGTGATAGTACCAAACTCTATATAAGCTATGTTTTTTCCTATACATAAATACCTCTGATAAGGTTTAACTTAGAAATTAGGCACAGTAAAAGATTAACAACAATAACTAATAATACAATAGGAGCCAGCCTGGTGGTATAGTAGTTAAAATCATGTGCTCTGCTTTGGCGGCCCTGGTTGACAGGTTCAGATCCCAGGTGCGGACCTGCACCACTCATCAAACCACGCTCTGGCAGCAAACCACACACAAAAAAGAAAATAGAGGAAGATGGGCATGGATGTTAGCTCAGAGCCACTCTTCCTCAGGCAAAAAGAGGCAGATTGGCAACAGTTGTTAGCTCAGGGCCAGTCTTCCTCACCAAAATAATAATAGTAATAAAATACAACAATTATAACAATACACTATAATAAAAATTAATGTATATGTTAGAAACCTCAGGATATGATTTTTTTTCTTCCCTTGTTAAGTCAAGAACTTTCACCTTTTCATTTAAAGGAGGCATTTTATGGCTTCTCTTTGGCATATCTGAATTGTCAGCATCGCTACTCTTGCATACTTGAACACAAGCACTGCAATATCACGACAGTCCATCTGATAAGTGACAAAAGAGTGGGTAGTGTAAACAGTGTGGATTTGCTGGACAAAGGGATGATTCACATCCAGGGTGGGATGGAGTGGGTCTGTGCAAGATTTCATCAAATTACCCATAATGGTAAGCAATTTAAAACTTAGGAATTTAAAATTTTTGGACCGTGGTTCGCTGTGAGTAACTGAAATCACAGAAAGCAAAACGGAGGATAAGGGCGGACTGCCATAATTGAACACACCCGTGGACCCAGAGTTTCTGCCCTGGGGAAAACAATACAGGAGTTAGAACTCTGTTGTCACTACCCTACTCACCATCCCAAACACATGGGAATGTGCACGCACACACATCTGTGCACATTTCTGCACAAAGCACAATATACACAACCACCTGGCTTTTCCTGAGACAGCTGAAAACTGGACAATACCCTTGTGCTGCCCAGTGCTAACTGCATTTCTACCCACCTAGTGAACAATGGCGTCTTTTGTGCTCAAGACCATTTAGGCAATTGAAGTATTCCATCTTCAGTCTGTGGACTAGAAACAGGATAATATCTGGGACTTATTTGGGATAGTTTATATGGAATAACTGGCATGTAAAACCCTGTTTTTATGTCTGTGGGTCCCATATATCTATTTCATATGATGAAGAAAGTATCAAGCTATGACATAATCCATAAAGGGGAGGCAGCCTCAAGGGTGAGAGACTCTACAATAGATGTTAGATCTCCACTTCCACCAGAGCTATTAGCATCCATCTGTTTAGAAAACAACTGCCATAGGCTATTGTTTTCCACTGAATATTTACATTTGTGAGTCACACACCAATATGCATTTGAGAAAGCTTACTAGGCAATACTATGAAGAATGCATTCAGTGATGAACTGAGTATATTTGAATCAATTGTCTCTCTAGTTTACTTAGCTTATAATTAGTTATACCTCCTGCTGGGATCTAATATTTAACAGATTTGACCTAGAAAACTGTGATTCTTTTTGTTGTTGTTATTAACTTTCTGGAAATGTTAACTACATGAAGATTTTAGGGAAACGGAAAAAGCCGAATTGTTGTTCGCGCATTTCTTGAGGGACTCCTGGGGGACTGCCTTATCCAAACTTGAGGACAGCCCTCAGCGAGATTTGAGGGGAGTCTCCTGGTTCTAGCAGAACTCCAGCCCTGGTCAAATCCAACTTCCGCTTAGTCCACACCAGGTGGGCCCTCAAAATCCCTCAGGAATCTCATCAGATTTCTTAGTGGAACAGCTCCCCCACGCCCTCAGACAGTAATTCCACACATCTTCTCACCTGGAATTGCCAGTCCTCCTCCCTTAACTTTCCACTTTCAGCTGACTGCTTTGCCCTCTATTTACTTGGAAAAATGGAAGCAAACAGGGAACATGATCAACACCCAATCAAATCTATGTCCCTTGCTGCTTAAAACCCGTAACTCTGCCTCCTTCTTATCATATCAGACAAACTGTCCCTGACCTTTTCCAAGAGCAGCCCTCCGCTGGTACACCAAATCCCATCTCTTCCCATCTCAAAGGGTTTGCACCCAGTCAGCCACTCTCTACTGACTCAGCAGGTTTCCCTTCTCTATCAGTTCAATACCATGAGCTGAAATATCTCCTACCTTAAAAGAAACTATCTGACTTTTAAGCCTCCCATTCTGCTAACAACACACTTTTCTACTCCCCTTTAAAGACCATCCTCTCATAAAAGTTATCTACACTTGCAGCCTTCACTTTCTCACTTACCATTCTCTTCTTAAGCCCTCTGAATTAGAATTCCAGCCCAATCATTCCAATGAAAAACTTTTTAGTCCAAATAAATGACCATCAGGCCAAATCAATGGCCAATTCTCAATCCTCATCTAACTTAAGCCCTTCACGTGCAGCTGACCTTGAGCGCTACCTTCTTCTTAAAATTCATTTATTTCACACTCCTGACTGTCCTCCTGTGTCACCTGCAGATCCTTTCTATCTTCTTAGCTGGCTTCTGTTCTTCTTGACCTCTTCATCCCAGAGCAACTCAGAACTTCACAGTCGGGCCACATCTCTCCTCACGCTCACTCGTCAGGTGATTTGATACCATCTCAAAGCTTGAAACACCTTCCAAAACCAGATGACTTCTGGTTTTAAATTGCCAGCCCTAACCTCGCCACTGAATCCCAGGCTCAGATACTCAATTGCTGACACAGCACCTCCACTTATATGTCAAACAGGCATCTCAAACTGAAGTTATCCAACACTGACCTCTGGATTTTCCCCCAAATCCGTCTCAGTTTCCCACAGCTCTATAAATGACAAGATGCTCAAAAGGTATAGAGGTGATATTTTCAGAGGCCCATTTAGCCGCTAGTCAAAGATGTAGGAATAATTTTTCTTCCCCTTGTATAAACTAATTACTCAGCAAGTTTTGTCAGGTCTACCTTCAAAATGTACCCATTTTAATCTAACCAACTTTACAGCCCGTGATGCTGCCTCTCTGATCCAAGACACTACCATCTCTCACTGGACTACTTAGGTGCGAATGCCTCCTCACTGCAGCCACCAATTCCACACCTGCTGGCACATCCCTCTTTCTCCTAGTTTATCAGAGAGTAGGTGGAGTTATCTTCTCAGGATTTTTACAACATTCCCCTGATCCAAACCTTTTAACAGTTTTCCATCAAATGAGAATAAACTGAATAAAATACGAGAAAGTCTAAACTCCTTACAAGGGCCTACAAGGCTTTACATGATCTGACAATGGCCAGACTCTGGGGTTTCCTAAAATTCTCCCTCACTCACCTGTATCGACACCTCCCTGGTTTTCCCGTGAACGCTCTGAGCCCCCTCCCCGCCACACACACACAGAGACCTCACAGTTGCTCTTCTCTTCACTGTTTGCTCTCTCTGCAGGATTTTATATTGCAGCTCACTTCATTCAGGTTTCTGCTTAAATAACACCTCTTCGGAAATGCTTATCTTGACCACACTAAAAGACAGCTGTCATGTAATATAACTGAATACTTCTAGCTGGCTTCATTTTCCTTCATGGTCCTTGCCACGACCTGGAAATTTACTTTGTATTGTCTTCCTTCCCACAGACAGGCTCTCAGGACTGGTGTATCACCCGTTTTTTTCACTGCTTCATTGCCAGCAATCAGGAACGTTGGGTACACAATAACTACTCATTTTTTGTTCAATTAATTAGTTAATTCAGCACCCGTGTGTGCCAGACATTTTAAATACTCAACATGTGTCCATAAAGTCTCCTGTCCCGACATTCATTTTAAAAAGCAGAGTCGGTCAGTTCATTTTATGTACATATGTTATATGTTTTTTCTAAAGACATTTCCAATACAGAAAAAGTATTTCATATCTATTTTTAAAGTGATACTTTCTTTGCTTTAAAACAAATCTACTTGTACAGCCTAGAAATGTATATTCTTGCCCTATTTTCTATCAATTTTAGGTCTTAAGATCATGAACTATAATTAACAGCAAGAAACAAACACATTAAATAATCTACGATAAACCTGTATAAACTTTTTGATTTTAGATGCGTCTCCACACACATATACACATATAAATGATGAGAAAACACAAGAAAACAACCTAGTACATATTAATATTAACTAGCTAATATCTGTATGGTAATATAATTTATAAACACACACAGTACAGGAATCAGATTTCCACTTCTACAGGATGTGAATGCATCCTACAGAAAGAGTGGAGAAAAGGACCAAGTCTTCCTCTGGTTTGTTCCCGCCATCTCTGAATTGCCCAGGCTTGTGCTCAAACGGCCTCAAGAGTTGACATTTCTTAAAGCACATTTCTAGCCGCAGCCGATTTTTTCTACATGCTAACATAATCGGCACAGCAGGGAAATAAGCCAACCATAACGAAGACAAAGAAGAGGAGCCAAAGAGAAACCCCAGCCACTTCTCCTGACACAGACCCAAATCCTCCTCTGCCTCAGAACCTCGCCTCCTTTGTGTCATTGAAAAAAAAAAGGAGCAAGAGAGAGGCAAAGAGAAAGAGACAGGAGAAGAGAGGAAAGGGGAGGGGAGGAGAGGGCAGAAAGAAGGGAAGAAAGGTCACAGAGAAAAAACCCAAGGCTTCACTCCTGCCTTGACGGGGACATCCTCAGGCCTTTCCCAATTCCGAGATGACTGTCTGATCCAGACACCAGGGACAGCTTCTCCTCAGGAGCAGGTGGTTCTGAGTGAGGTTCTTATTTTTGTATTGGCTATGATAGTTTAATATTTACACTTTGCTCATGGCAGTTGAAGGCTATATATATATATGAAGACTTTTTAAAAGAACAGAGATAACTTTCCCTCATCTCTTTCCAGAAATTGACAAGCATGAATAAAAAAATAAAACCCTTGACTTTTTATTTTCAGCTATCTTCCTTTAAAAATCACAAAGCTTAAATTGCCAAGTGTACAGGTGAGATCGATGCGCGCACCTGCGCGCGCGCGTGATAGAGAGAGAGAGAGAGAGAGAGAGAGAGGGAGGGAGGGGGGAGAGAGAGAGAGAGAGGGAGGGAGGGAAAGAGAGAGAGGGAGGGAGGGAGAAAGAGGGCGGGAGGGAGAGAGAGGGAGGGAGGGGGGAGAGAGGGAGGGAGGGGGGAGAGGGAGAGGGAGGGAGGGAGGGGGGAGAGGGAGAGGGAGGGAGGGAGGGGGGAGAGGGAGAAGGAGGGAGGGAGGGGGGAGAGAGAGAGGGAGAGGGAGGGAGGGAGGGGGGAGAGAGAGAGAGAGAAGAATGAGAAGACGCAAGAGAAGAAAGGCAGTCAGACAAACCTCTGATGGGCTGACGGGGGAAAGTGATGTAGCATTTTGTTTACATAAGCGTAAATCCTGAGGTGGATTGTGCTATTATTTTCTCCTTGAGGAAATAGTAAAGAAGCTTAATTTCTCTAAAATGTACACTATAAATAAATACTACTTCACGTTGATAGGGGTTTGGGAGTGATAGAGATGAAAATAAAAGATTTCAATGAAGTAAACAATTACAGATGATGACAAACACCACTCAGTAAGGTGCAGCCCCCAGCTCGGAAACGGCAGAGCTTGAATGCTGGAGCAAACCTATCCCGTTCCAGCCCCTAACCACCACACGCTACTGTCACTATACCTTCAGTGGTTAAGGTATTAGCGAAAATGTTTATTTTCTTTCAAGGACACAAATTTCAAACAGGATATTCTTTATAAAAATGTAAAACCACAATTAACAATGTTTATAAGATAGAATTTACACACATACTCATACAATAGAGTATATCCTAAAGATGAGATCAAAGGAAAAATGGGCAAATTACAACTTTTAAAATACAGAATGCAAATAAAATCATAAATTTTAACTACAGTTTATGATTAATGTAGGATAAAAAAATAAATTAAGGATGAAAAGAGGAAGCCAGGGATCCACCCCATGTCTGAGTGGGTAAGTTCGCAAGCTCTGCTTCAGTGGCCCAGGGTTTCGCTGGTTTGGATCCTGGGCATCGACATGGCACCACTCATCAGGCTGTGCTGAGGCAGCATACCACATGCCACAACCAGAAGGACCTATAACTAGAATATACAGCTACGTACTGGGGAGCTTTGGGGAGAAGAAGAAGAAAAAAAAAAAAGATGGGCAACAGATGTTAGCTCAGGGCCAATCTAAAAAAGAATAAAACAAGGAAGCCACAAGTGAGCATTCTGGGGGGACTGATTTTAGACTGGTGAAGTGAAGGAGAAGGGGCTTTTCGACGGTAGACTAGAAAATAAATAAGAGATGGCCACAGGAGGGCAATAGTCCAAGGAGAGGGAAGAGCACGTACAGAGGCCCCAAGGCAGGAAGGGCACCAGAGTGGTTAGAGATTAATGAGTGAGAGGAAGAGGATGGTAAGATGAGGCCAGAGCTGGTCCTTTAAAAACCTCATAAGCCATGTTAAGATTTTTTTTTTAAATCTCTTCTAAGTGCATTGAAGTGCTTCAAGGTCAAAGAAATTTGAGAAATGAAGTATTATTGTATAGCACTTACTTGGAGATTCAAAATGCACATTAGCTAATTAAGAATTCCAAGAATTTCAACCACAAAGAAAAGTGTTGAACTGATTTAACTCAAGGTTTTCCAAATTTATTTGAGCACTGAACACTCTTCATGTGACACACAGTGAGATCCTGTGGAACCTTCCTCCTTGGTGGATCATTTCCCAAATTAGTATGTGGGACAAAGAGCTGTGACAAAGATGCCATTGTCACTTTATGAATTAACTGACACACCATTTTCTGTATCTGGGAATAAAAGGACCTAAAATATTCTATAAGTATTACTTCATAGAGATAATGGGTTTCATTTTTACTCAGCTGGACAAACATATGACAGTCTACCCTCTGGTACAGGTACTGTGCTAAACAATAGGGTTATAAGATGTATAAGACCTATATTGTAATTTAGAAGCATTAAAAAGCATAAATGTATTCATTCACTTATTTATCCATTCAACAAATTTGTGTTTCAATGGCTCAAGCACTGTTCTAGTCCTGAAGGACTCGGCCTTGCTCAAGCTTATATCCTTGCTTCATGTAGAGAAGTAAACTAAATAATAATAACGCAATCCAACATCTGGTATAATAAGACCCACACTAAGATGTAAGAGAGCAGAGGGTGCATGTAGATAATCGCGGCATGGGGTAGGACAGAGAATATGGAACTGAGAAACTGGAAGTGATAGAAAGAGGAATTGTAATGGCTAAATGGATATACGCTCAGAGCTTGCGTGATACATAAATCTGAGCTCAAGAAATAAGTCTGGATATGGAACAAAGCATGGAAGTTACAAGGAACAGCAACTAATTCTTATTATGTACCAGGAAGTGTTCTAAGAACTTTACATATTTTTAATATTTTAAATCTCACAACGGTTCCGTGAGGTAGGCTCCTTTTTAACCACCATTTTAGAGATGGATGTGGCTACTAGAATATATTTAAAATTGCATATATGGCTTGTATTCTATTTCTCTTGGACTGTGTTGTTCTATATGCTCCTCAGCAGGACTCTCGGGTCTCTATTTTGCACACTTATTTTATATACACCTGACCTATAACCTCCAGTGACCCCGCCAGCCAGCAGCCTGGCAGCGTAGCGGTCTCCTGTACCACGTGGCCAGCGGGAACAGCAGCACCAAGGGTTTCTCTCACCACCCCCACGACCCGAAAGTGTTTGCTGTGTTCACCCACCTCATTTTATCACTAAGCTCCCTGAATTCTCTTCTTGTACAGGAGATGTTAGATACCTTACTTCTGGAAAGGGCTAGGAAAAGACTGAGAGATGAGCTGCTTCTGATAGCCTTTCAGATGTGAGCGCACAAACTAGGAGATGGGCACACGACAGAAGCTACAAGGACAAACTGAACTCCAAGCAAATCCATGCTAGCTTATAAGGCAACCCTTAATAAGAACATTCTGTCAAGAAGACAAACAGCAGGGGCAAATGCTATTCCAGACTGGGCACCGGACAACCGGCACAAAGGTATGATCTCCCCACTCACCACCGTCGCCACATCAATGGCCACACGAAACAGAAAGAGACTGTAATAACTACATAGGCCCTTCCTGCCTGAGTTAATCTAGGTCCTATTACAGAAAACTGTTTATCCATTATACTAAAAAATTTGTCACCTAACTCCATGATTGGGAAAGACTGAATACTCTGATTTAGAATAAACATTCTGAAACTAAAAATCTGTTTCCCCCTCAGAACAGAGCACCCAAATTATTGTCCTAGAAATATATCAGATGGTCCCTGATTGCAGATGCAAAATAAGCAGGTAGTTAATTCAATAACTTTAATAAAATGCCTTTGGCACCTGAAAATTTTAAAAATTATAACAAGTAGAGGGATACTTTGCTTATTCCACATTGGAGGGGAACAAAGCAGTCTACATAAATAAAGTCTTCACAGTAATCCTCATTAAAGAATATTTGACAGATAACTTTAACTTAATCCTTAAAACAGCATTTAAAAATCTAGCATTTTTAACAGAAATACTTTGAAATTACATTTTGCTTTTTCCTAGTGTCTTAAAAAGAGATTTTTGAACATGACAAAGTTTTTTATTGACTCACGTTCATTATGACCAATTATTATGCCACACTGCAGTCTAATGATGCCCAAAGGGACAATTACAGTGTGTGGAACTGTTTGCTGTTGCACCTTAGTGGCCTGACATTGCTGCGCTTTCAGTTCTGGTCTCTGACCTTGACGGGTTTTCTCTACCATCGCTCTCAATACTGTTAGATGTTGCTCACCATCGGCCATTTCCACAACTGTTCCTAATTTTGTGCTTCTACCAAGAAAAGGGCTTAACGTTCTTTTAAAAAATAGTGTGAGACCAAAGTGAACAAAGACCCACAGCCATTATGGCACATATTTTGGCTCATGGAAAAAAATGCTGTTACCTGTCTTCATGCCTCTAATTATGTTTCAGAGGACTAAGCTGGCTGGTTAATCTGCCCAAAAGATAATTGTGACAATGATACAGTAGTAATGATAGTAACTAAGGCAATTATCATGACTACAAGTCAGGCACTGGGATAAGTGTGTCACGCAACTTCACAATCATAGGACAGAGGTACAATTAGAATCTTATTTTATAGGGGAGGAAATTAAAGTTAAAAAGATTAACCAATGTGGGTGTGGTTACATGCTAATAAACGGCAGATCTAGTATTTGATCCCAGGCCGAGACCTAGAGCCCAGGTTGCTTCCCATTCTCTATACTGTCCCCAAAGGTCAGTAACTACATTTACAGTTTTTTAAAGAAATTACAACTTAGATGCAAGGTGTTTAAAGAAATAAAGGTTACTGAATTTTAACTATGTTAATTTCTCTAATATACATAATTTCGTTTTATTGAGCCTGGTTTAAAAGGCACTTATTTTGTTGATTTATCTGCTACTTAAAATCAAGGAGATGTTAACATAACTCTGCTGAGTGATAATACCATACTACCAGTTTAGTTTTATAAAATTACCCTTGCTAATCCAAAAAGAAAAATAAATTACAATGCTGTATTTAAGCCATAAAAGTATCATTATCCTTATCATATTTGAATCATTACTCAATTTACTATTTAATTTTGGAAGGTTGGTAGGTACTGACACTGTCATAACCCAGGACACATCTTGGAGTCCAGAGACAGCCCCAGAGGCCCAGGGATTCCATCCATCCCACAGGCGTGTTCCTTTGGTCTGCACAGTGATTTCAAAACTTTAAATTAACTGCAAATATTTAAAAAATGAGAGATTTCATATAAAATGTGGACTTCTGACTTCTCTTAAAGAACTGGAAGATGTGGCCACAGGGGCCACATTCTCACATGGAAGGAAACAACTGGCAGGGGTTTCTGAGTGGCAGCCCCTTCAGATGACCTGTTCACTCCAGGTTGCCAAAAGCAACACCTGGCTGGCTTCCCTTGGTTACCTGCCTGGTTTGTGAGCTGAGCCCTGCTTTCATTTTTAGTAAAAATCTGAGAGTACAGCTCCAAACTTTCCATAATATTCTATACTCTAGTTTGCCATGCATTTTCAATTATGTTATTTTATATAGTTTGAACAATTGCCCTGTGGCACATAAATAATATGATCATTATGAGCTCTTACACATGAAACTGAGATTCAAGCGTTCAGCTGCTTGGTTCAAGATCAGGGAGGTAAAGGTCATTTAATTCCCAAACCACCTAGTTTATATTATATCAGATCTCTTACATCTTAATTCTACATAGTATTTGTTATTATTATTATCATTTTGGCTGGAAGTATCTTTTGTGCCTTTCTTCATTGAATTCAGTTCTAAACTATTAACCCCACCAAATCAGTTCTTTGCAGTGTCACATTTGTGGCAAGTAAATGTGATGGTGAAAAGTTTATGAGACAGAGAAACAGAAAAGAGACAGCTTTACTTTAAATATAATATTCTCTATAAGAAAAAATTAACTTCCACATTTAATATTTAAAACAACAAGTATATCACTAAAATTAAAAATAAGTTATCTGTTTAGAATGTCACATGGTGATAAGTGCAACGGAGAAAAATTAGTCAGGGACAAGAGCTAGGCAAGGGCTGGGAACAGGAGTTATTTTACATCAGGTCGTCAGACAAGGAAGGTCAGTAATGTACATAAAGCACCTAATGCGTCCAAACTGAATGATCCTTAACCAAGGCGATCCCTGTAATCATCACAATTATCGTCACGTCACAAACACCAGGGAAGCCCAAGTGGACAGCTGGTCGGCCTCATTTGCTGCCCTCACTGCGGTACTAGGAGCAGAGATTCGGTCTGGGATAAGCTGGTTCTCACGCTGTTTTGTTTCCTAAAGCGCTGTGAGAAGATGTTAACCACAAGTGCCCCCGAGTTTTCCGATGCTTTCAGCAGACAGAATTTTGAAATGCTCCACTGGCAAAGGTCTAATCTTGGGGAGCTATTTTAACCTGTGAGGAGAGAATCAAATACACCCTGAGGCTGATGGCTTACTACTAACGGTGAAAGAAAAAGATGGAAGACTAGAGACCCAAGGTACAAGCAACTAGGGGTATCTCATCGACACAAAATGTGGACGGGAAATTCAGAAATTAGAGAAAATTACGCCTGATCACTAATCTAAATGAATGAAGAGAAAAAAGCTGTCAAAAATGAATAAATTTATATTACTTATAAATATGTGTCCCTCCAGAATTATTTGAGATACCTATATATTCCGAAAATAATTAGCTCAACATAACATAGGTTATTTATCTACAGCATAACACTAAGGAAATCATTCAGCTAGAAAACCATGAAATAGCTCTCCGTAACTCCAAAACTGCTAGTCCATGCCCTAGAAAACAGACGTGTTTAAACGAGTTGTTTTGTTACACGCACAGAAAAACAGAAAAATTGATTTTTTTCACTTTTTACCTGCTTGTTTAAAAAGACCATAAACAAAACCCAGATATTTTTATTATAGACTCCAAAATTCCCAGACTTAAATGAATAATCATTGAATAGGGACTTTCAGACCATTTTCACAAGCACATACCCCTGTCTTAAGCTAAAGAAGCTGCTTTTAGAGCAATGCACATTTTCAAATTTAAGGTAAATTACCGAGTAGAACTGACCTACTTTAGAGTGAGTTTGGATTTGAGAAGGTGAATGTTACAGGTGAGTAAGACCTAAATACTAAAGGTATTCTCACGATATCCCCATGCACCTCAATTTTAGACTTGTGGGGAATAAATGAGGCAGGTAATACCAGGAACAAAGTTTACACAAAGACTGTAAATCCTTACCCCTGCACGGTGCTGCAGCAACAGAAACCTTTCTGCTGGGCTGAATAATCTCCTAAACCCTGAGAGGGGAGTCATATTTCCAGCATTCAAACGCAAATCCAGACAGATTAGATTGATATAGCAACTTTCTTAATCTCTTTTACAAAAGAGAATTAGTCTGTCTGAATTTTGAATCCAATTCTACTTTCTTTGAAATAGCAGATTTACCCATTTTCCTTAATCAAACTGAACTAAGGTTCTGGTTTAAACAGGAAGAAATACTAAAAAGAAAAGAAAAATACTATAAAAGAAGAGAACAGTACAACTTTTTATGTGGACATCTAGCATTATTAATAATCTTACTATGAGATTTTAATATTCTTAATGAATAGGTTATGTTATTGTTTATTTGTTTGTAATTGTCTCTCTCCCTTTGGAATAGTTAGCTGTTTACTAAATCTATGTCCAAAATTGTCTATTAATTATCCATCATTTGCAATTGTCTGTTAATCATCCATCATTTACAAATGCTTTATTAAAAAAAGCATCATTTGCTTTTTATAAAGCAAATAGGACAGACATTTGCCTGTCTAAAATGATGCTGTATTACTTCAATTAAAAAAATATTAAATGTTCTGAAACCTATCCAAAGAAACTTAAACATTTCTTTTAGAGTTTTGTGCTACATTAAAATATATTGAAAACATCATTTCCCTAAAGATATGACATACGGTAGATGCTCAATATGTTTATCAAATAAACAAATCAATAAATTCATGAATGAATTGATCAGAAGAAAATAGTTTCTCCTTCTTTTAAGAACAATCTTTGCTGTTAACCTCACTTTACTTAAGCAGTGGTCTAATTCACTGACCTGTAAACTGTTTTTGATCGTGTGCCCACCTAGTAAAAACTTTTCAGGGGCTGGCCCAGTGGCACAGTGGTTAAGTTCACATGCTCCACTTCGGCGGCCCAGGGTTTGCAGGTTTGGACCCTGGGCACGGACCTAGACACTGCTCATTAAGCCATGCTGTGGTGGCACCCCACATAAAATAAAGGAAGACTGGCACAGATGTCAGCTCAGGGACAATCATCCTCAAACAAAAAGAGGAAGATTGGCAACAGATGATAGCTCAGGGCCAATCTTCCTCACCAAAAAAACCACAAAAACACAACATTTCAGCAGAGTCCTCTATATATGTATGTATTTATTAATTGCATATACATACCACTTTAGTGATACAGTAAGTATACTGTAAACTCATACACACAAAGAAACGAATTTTAAAATACACATAAAATAATCAAGGTCTGGTTAAAGTTAAAACTACTTTGATATATGATTTTAATGCTTGTCCTGTCTGTAATGACTCACTAAAATACATAGATATAAATGAAAAGAGAGGATCGATGGTTGTGACTATTAAATCATGAAACTCTTTTCAGCTCCCACCACCATCTACCATCTTTCATGAAATTCAGCTTGTAAATTTCCATTTTCCCTGTAGTCAGGTGATCTCGCCAAGGAACCACACAATGATTCATTCATATTTATAATCATATTTATATTTCTAACCAATGAGCTTAAGATAAACTAAAACTGGAACAATTTTAAGTTCAGCAAAAACTGCTCCACTCATCTGTATGCAAATACAAAGATTTTTATGACTGAAATCATTTGTGGCAATGAAATCACAATGCTAGAAAGTTTTTTTGATATTTTCCCCCAAATTCTTTCTCCATAGCTGAAGTTTCTTTGGAAGTAGTTACTTCAAATTAACTATTAAAATGTCCTATATACCCTAAAGGGTGTGATGTTTAAATTTCTATTTCTTCCCAAACTTCTGATAAGCATATGCTCAGAATTTCTCAAGCATAGATATATATATATCAAAGATATATATATCTATGCTTGAGAAATCTATCTACGTAGATATATGAATCTACAACTTTTCCAGGTAATACCAAATTGTTTTCAAAAGTACTTGTATACATTTACCCTATGCTATTTTCTCGGTGTTACTGTGGCCATTTTTACTACAGCAAAAAGAGCAATTATTCCACTCAATGGGATGTGGCTTTCTGGGGTATTTTTGCTTTTAAGAAATCACAAAGTAGCAAATGATTTTAAAGCTCTCTTAAAAATAATAATTTTAGAGTTTTTGATTCATGCCCTAAATGCTTAGTTTTCAAATATCTTGCTAATAATGATGGTCTCGTATGTTCATTAGCTAGTATATCAATGCACAACAATCCTTAAGTTAAGACTCATCATTGAGAACTGATTTGGTCATGATGAAATACAATATAAAAATACCCTAAAACTTTGTTTAGAATATTAGCACCTATGTTCATGAGGGTTTATCCCAGGAACGCAAGATTGGCTTAACATTCAAAATCAATAAATGTAATTCACTATATTCAGAAACTAAAACAAAAAACCTATATCATAGATTATTTAAGATCCAAATATCCACTCTGAGCAGAGAAGCCTCCCCATGAATTCCCCTCTACATTCTAACCTGTAGAAAAGGCCTAGCATGATTAACATCCCCAAATATTATAGTTTCCATACTAAGGGGTATTTTATTTCATGTGGTTATGACCCTAAAAAGCAAACTGGATCCACTCTTGTTTCTGAAAGGAACTCTAGTAACGCAAGATCAGAGTGGAGTACCTTCCTGCTTATGAACCCATGCTGATGGAATATGATCACACTACTTCCATACCCAAATGTAAGGTTCAGGGGAACAATAAGCATTAGCTCTACAATGCTTTCTCCATTGAGTTTCAATAATCTTATCTTGAAAGAAATACTTAACAAAGAAAAGGTACTCGTGTGAAGCTGTAGTAATGGTTAAGGCATAATAATTGTTTAAGCTCAACAAATCCACAGCTGTCTTGTTTTATCAAGTGCATTTACATGGCACCAGATGCACGTGCAAAACTTAAACCTGAGATCACTAAATTATATCCATTACTTCTCACTCTACAAACTTCTGAAACTTATGGGTGACAGATTTGTCAGAAAGTTTTCTCTTTACCAACTAAAGAAAGGACAACCCAATGTCTGGTATGAGCTGTCATTAGTCATTTAGCAGAGCTAGAAGGCAGTTCAGCTGAGTAGATAGAAAATTAAAACATGGGCAGCTCCTGATTGGAAATTTATTCAGAGCAGGTAATGAAATAGCACAGTCAGGATCTCCGGTATTACTCGGAGTGAGAGATTTAATTCTGATAACTTTGATGATGGCACTTGAATCAGAGATTATAAATGGTGACAAGTTGTGACACACAGATAGGATGAAATGAGCACCAGCAACATATCTCTACAGAAGCTGATACTATATAAGATTTTTTCTAAACAGTAACTATAATAATTTCAAAAATTATTACAAGCTTTCAAAGAAGAGGCTTACGTCTTAGGTGAACCATGTACCATTTTTATATATACTTTTCAATGGAGTATAATATTAATCAACATATCAAAGGTAAGGAGTGCAAAAGAACTTATATTTTAAAATATGAAATATAAATTGTAGTTTCCGATTTCACCTGGATAAAGAACAACCCAAAATTACAGACAGAGTAGCTATTCTACATGGAGAGTAATAGTGAAGGCTTGGATTTATATGTGTTTATATGCACGTAACAGATACTCATTAAAATGCACTCAGGTACAAAGAATGTTATTTATATTTATAAAGAATAATAATTTTATTTTGGATTTTGTGTGCTTTTTTATATTTTCTAATTATCAACAATGGCACTATTACTTCTACAAACAAAAGTATATTTTGTAAAAACTGCCTATTTCAAACAAAACTCTCTACCACAGAAATATCGTTGAGAAAAATAATAATATTTCCATATAAACAGGTATTTCAATACATCTCTTTTGAATTTGTGAAGTACCATATTCATTGTGTGTGGTCAACACTTATTAGATGTGGAAATTTTAAAACATAGCCCTAAAATTCTTTAAAGCTCCTACCATTGAACGAAGACGTCCATGTCCCCTGTCCCTGGAATCTGTAACTGTTTGACCAATAGTTTACAGCAGAAATAATGCTGTGTCAGTTTCCAGACCCAGACCATAAGAAATGGCAGCCTGCACGCCCTGTTATTTGGAACTGTCACTCTTGTAAGAAGGCCCAAGCAGCCTGTGGAGCGGCCTACAAGTTGAGGAACTGAGGTCCTTTGGCCCACCTGACAGCCAGCCCCAACTGTCAGTCATGGGAGCAAAGCATCCTGAAAGTGGATGCTCCACCCACTTCAGCTGACAGCACGTGAAGAAGAGATTAGCTGTCCCTGATGACCTATGCCCAAATTGCAGATCTGGGAGAAAAATAAACAACTGCTATTGTCTAAAGTCACTAAATTTTGAGCTCGTGTGTTAAGCAGCAATGCCCAAAAGAGCAGAGTAGGACTTTAATCATGAATGCTGATTATAAAAATGGCTTTAGCATTGCACCAAAGCAATGTTATGTTACATATGCTACAACTAATCAGAATAGAAGGAAGAAAATGTAAAAGAAAAAGCCTGATAAATTTCATCAGGCTATGATAAATTTTGTTAATAAAGTTTTTAATAAATGGCACATACTACTGAGAAAATAATTCAGAGTCCTAGAATCTTTAATATTTTACATAAAAACCTAAGTATTAAAGAATTATTTGTTTAAATTTGGTGATTTAAATTTTTTAATTTGGCTTTGTAGGATTTTATCTATATCATTTAATGTCATAACTAGTAGTAGAAGCCTATATAGAAAATACTAATACAATAAAAATTGGAAAATTTAGATACTGTCAAATAGAATGACATACAGAATAATACAAATACAATTTTTTTTTTAAGATTTTTGTTTTTCCTTTTTCTCCCAAAGCCCCCCAGTACATAGTTCTGTATTTTTAGTTGGGGGTCCCTCTAGTTGTGGCATGTGGGACGCTGCCTCAGCATGGCTCGATGAGCGATGCCATGTCTGTGCCCAGGATTTGAACTGGCGAAACCCTAGCCGCCGAAGCAGAGCATGCGAACTTAACCACTTGGCCATGGGGCCAGGCCCCCAAATACTTTTTTAATGAAACTAAATTTACAGAGAACTAAGCCTATATGACATAATACAGCCAAAAAAATTGTCATAATAAAAATAATAATAAGCTAAAACCATACTGTACATTATTTACCAAAAGTAAGCACCTGAGAAAGATTATTTCAATAACAAAAGAAATCAAGTAGTAAATAAAAATGTTAACCACGTCTTAATTTCTGTAATAGAAATGATTTTTAAAACAATTATGTGTAATCCCTTTTCTTTAGAAAATTGGACAAATTTAAATGGACTTTGAGAGCTCAAGATACAGAAAAACACACTATAATAGATATTTTAATAAAATAATTTTTTTATAACATAAAAATCCACCTACTTAATGTATTTCTTTTTAAGAAACAGTTCTACAGAAGAATTGATTCATAACATAAAAATTCAACCATTTAATGTATTTTTTTCACAAGGAACAGTTCTATAGGAGTCAACTCTTATTCATTCAAATATGAATCAGAGAGTACAATTAATTGTATTTCTTGTCCACAGTCTACTTTTATAAAATTTACTCAGTAATGTAACTAGTGGATTATATCACGGAATTAGTACGGGTCCAGTCCTTTTTACTTGTTATAAATCCATAGTATAAAAAGCAATGTTCCAAGAGGTGACACAAATACAAAATACCTTCACAGAGGAAATTGCATTAGCCCAAAACTCTGCCTCCTCTGATAATCAAAAGCCTGAGAACCGGAATGATTAATCGATTTGCACGGGAGTGAAACCAGGCTGGAACCCTGCCACCCACTCCCACCTCTTGCGTCTTTTCTCATATATTATGCTGCTTCATCTGGCATGAGCAATTCCTATATGGCTATGAAATACAAAATAATGTATGATAGCAAGAAAAGAGTGAAGCAAAACAATTTTCTCCATATAAAAGTCATCTAATTTACATTGAAAAATTAGAATTCCTCATTTTATCAAAGTATTCGCCGAAGCATGTTTCTATACTGCTCGTTTTCCAGGTATGTGTGTGTTAATGTACAATGCAATATCCAAAAGAAAATTCGCTAAATTCTTTCAAAAATATGTATTATAAAAATTAGTTATACATTACTTGCCACTCTGCTACTTTTAAAATGCCTGATGACATATTTTCACTTATGATAAATAATGGATACAAGTTTATAGTACTTTTGATTTTTTAGGACATTTTTGCCATATTATGCTATTTAGATTTAATCACCTAAACATCCTTCTAGTTACATAGTAAAAGAAGTCAGAGATGTGTTTAATCTTAACAAACTGCTTCAACAGCAAGCCTTAGTTTACTCATCTGTAAGATGGTCATAACTTACCATGTGTATGTAGAGTTACTGTGCAGAATAAATAAAATAAAATATGTAGCTAATATATCTAAAACTCTTGGCACCAGAGCTGACATATTACATACCAACAAATGTTAATTGTTATTATAGTTATAATAATTTAGCTTCAGTACAAAACATGATAATATTATTAAGATAGCAAAACATAAAGTATGATTTCGAAAAAAGGCCTACTTAAAAGAATGTATATTTTTCTATTAAAAGGAGATTTGCTATCACTAATTCAACCTGATAAAGTGGTCTTTTACATATTAAAAACTTATTCATATTAATCCTCCTAAATGGCAATATAACCAATATATTTTAAATGGCATAAGATTTGTAAAACTGAAATTTAATGCAACTCACCATGAAAACATGTGCTATACAAAACAAGGTAAATTCTGTAAGTAAGTTAAACATGCCTCATAAAATTTTTAAAAATCAAATTAAGAAATTAAATGCCCGTGAGAAAGTACACATACAATGAATTTAGTAAAATTCCTTGAGATTTTTTTAAACAAAGAAGGCATTTGCACGTTACGTGTACCTACCTGGAGTAGATAAACAATCGACTATCCCAAAGATCGTGAGTCCCTCTAGGTCCAGAATGAAAATAACAGGAGTCTGTCCCATCAAACATATTCAATCCATCTTCTGAATTTTTGGAGGCATGGCTGTGCACTACATCTAAGAGGACTGTAATACCCATTGAGTGAGCGGTGTCAACCAATTCTTTTAGCTCTTCAGGTGTTCCGTAACGGCTAACGGTAAAGAACACAGGAAAACCGAGATCACGTCACAGTTAGAGCAAACAAGACAACCATTCACTGTGTGTCAATTGTTTCACCAGCCCAGTACTAGATATACTAAATTTGTAAATGTGGTATGACGTAATTCTTAGATACAAGTCAAAGTTGCTTAACATTTGTTATTAGGCAAATTTAAAAGCATTCAATAAAAAAACCCCAATAATTTAAATTTAGCTATTAAATGTAGATTCACATCCCAACAAAAATTCACATTTTGAGTAGCTAGACAGTAAAACTCTGTTCCTCTACACTCAGAGCTCCTGATTTCCATCTCCAAACCTGGCTACTCTGGGGAGCACGGTCATTCCTGTTCACACACCTGGCCATCCCTTCAAGTGTGTATGGTTGGGGGTGGAAGGCTCTTAAAAGCATTTCTCTGAATGACCTTGGTGCCTTGATTGAGGCAATCCCTCCTGCACTTACATATTCTCAAACTAGAACGCCCTCAGGTATGAGAAGGCCAAGATAATATGCCATGTCTGTCACCAAGCAGAAAAGATGGGTAGCTCACATGCACATAGTCTGTGTTAAAAGCAGTTTTCTAGTCTGCATGAAACAGAAAACAAAAATCACTCTGAAGAGGAAGGCCTTTCTTAACCCATGTAATAGCTCGATATTACAGTCTTCCACAACTTTCCCTTTGAAATAAATAATCATTCTTGTGATAGTCTGTTTTCTCTCTGCCTCACTAAACCATATGCTCCTTGAGGGCAGGGGATGTGACTGTCTTCCTTCCCATCATATTGTATGATGTTTAGTGTAGAACAGGTCTCCTGATAGCCAACTCCATTGGGCAGCAAGAGCTATCTTTAAAAAATAGAAATACGATCACGTCATCCTCTACCTAAAATCATACTTGCACTCCCATTGTCCTTAGGATAAAGACCACTGCCCTTATCATCACCTACTGCACTGCCTAATCTGGCTCCTTGCAATAACTTTAGACTTATCCTATGACCCTCGACCCCTTCCTCTCCTTATCCCAGCCACCTAGACTTTTCCACTCATTGAACAGCAAGTTCAATGAATGAACAGCCCTAAAGTTTCATTCATTCATTCATTTGTTTGTTCAACAAATACTTAAGCTATCTACCACGTGTCATGGAATTTTCTGTGCTCTGGGGATTCGGCATTGAGCAAAATAAATATCACTGCCCTTATAGAGTTGACATTTTAGTTGGGAGACAACAAATAAGCAAAATACGTGGAATGTCAGATAGCAATAACTTCTCCAAAGCAAAATGAAGCAAAGCCACTGGGGGGAAGGGCAAGTTTGCTGTTTTAAATAAGGTCATCAGTGAAAGTGTCATGAATAAGCAATATTTGAGTGAAGACCTGAAAGAATTAGGGAGCAAGGTACGCAAATACCTAAAGGGAAGAATGATCAGAGAGATGGGGCACTGGAGACAGAAATGAGCTAGAAGCATTGGAGAATAGCAAATAGGCTGGTGTGGCTAGAGAGGAATGATGAGGAAAGAGATGAGCCCAGAGAGTCAGCCAAGACCTTGATCACATGAGGTCTTATGGACCAATATAAGGCCTTTAGCTTTTATTCTGAAAGAGACAGGGAATCATTAGAAGGTTCTGAGCAAGAGAGTAACACGATCTGACTTTTATTATAAAATGGTTCCTCTGGCCACTGTGCAGAAAGTTGTCCACATGTATGAAGGGAAAGAAGGCTAGAGAAACGGTATGAGGATAAGAGAAAACAGTGACCAATTAATAATCCACGTAAGAGATAATGGAAACCTAAAACAGGGTGGGAGCAGTTGAAGTAGCAGGTTTGGGTTACATTTTGAAGTTACAGGTGGCTAGGTTTTATGACAGCTAGAGTGCAGGGAGGGACAGACAGGGAAGAATCAAGTATAATGCAAAGATGTTTGGCTTGAACAACTGGAAGATGAAGATGTCCTTTATTGAATTAGGGAAGATGCAGGACGAGGAGGCCGGAAGAGAAGATCAGGAATCTCATTTGTTAAAGTATGAGTTTAGTATGAAATATGTTAAGTATGAGATACGTATTTGATATCCCAATGTCAAACACATACTGTTTGAAATTTACAACAGAGAAGAGGACTAGAGAGTTAAATTTGGGAGTTGGCATATAAAGTCTATTTAAGCCATAGGAATAGACGAGAATTGATGAGATCCCCAAGGTACTTCACATGGATACAGAAGAGAATGGAACCAAGAGCTGAGCATTTGGAGATCCAATCATTAGTGGTCAGAAAGGGCAAAAAAATAAAGAAGAAGCAACAAGAGAAGTGGGAAAAATAACAGGAGGGTATAATATTCTGAAATCTGAGGAAATAAAAAAGTTCCAAGAAGGTGGGAGTAACCAATTGTGCCAAATGCTGACAGTCAAGTAAACTAATAACCGACCATTGGACTTGACGATGTGAAGGTCATGATTTCACAATTTCAGTGAAGAGGTAGACAGATGACTTGGAATGAGTTCAAGAAAGAACAGAAGTGAAGGAATGAGTGACAGTAAGTACAGATAACTTATTCAAAGAGAACTAGTATAAATAAAAACAGGCAAATGGGTCAATGTTTTTTCCCCAACATCTGGAGTGCGATGCACCTACTCCCACTTCACTCCTGCCCCCAGTTAACCTTTCATCATGTTCTAGATCGAGTTCCAACATCAGTTCAAATCTTAATCTAAACTGATCAGACCTCTGATTCTATACTACTACAGTACCCTGTCATTTTCTTCGTAGCTTTTATTACAGGTAGAAATCATAATATGTATGATTATTGGATTAATGTCTATATGCCACCACAGTGTAAGCTGCATGAGGTGGAGACAGTATTGAACTTGTTCAGCTTGATGTCATTCAGCTCAGTACTTCCTCAAATGCATAGTATTTCTTCCCAGAGAGCCATATTCCTTGTATTTCAACATGGAAGAAGGACAGTCCTTCTGTGGGTAGTATATGTCCTACCAAGGGCTTCCTCAGTCACCTTCCTACATGAGTCAACGGCTTTCAACAAAAGGCTGTGAGCTCTGGCAACAATGGCTTCCATAAGACATGATTCTCTGACTAAAGCTTGGGCCTCCAGGTGCAAGACAATTTCAGCAGGTAATTGCATATTCTTTATTAGAAATCATTTCAAGAAAAGCAACATTAAATCAGGGCCAATCTTTCAGGCTAGATGGAAAGAAAGTCTATGATCTTAGGAAGAGAAAATGTTCAGCTTCTGTTAGCTCTGTTAACCCTAAAATAAGTTACAAAACAACATCATATAAAATGTAAAAATTAGTTTTATTTTTTTATTTTTTGTTCAGATAAGAACGGATATAATGAGTCTTTCATTTTACCTTGACGCTGCAAAGAAGCTTGTGATCTGGTAACCAAAACTGGCGTAGTAAGCGTGCTCCATGATTGCCATCATCTGAATGCAGTTGTATCCTATACAAGCAAAGGTCAAGCAGAGATTAAAGCCACATTAAAAAGAAAAAAGTAATAAAAAAAAATATAATACAGCATCCTCATTCTAAAGACATTAAATTTTACATAAAATCATTTACATGTAAATGATTTGATCATTTTGAAAAGTTCTACTACTTTACCATCTTTTGCCTGTCTGACCTTCTAACACAAAATTGGACAGTTAGTTCTTGAGGGTTACACTCTAACAAGCTATTTGAAATGTCTTCATTTTAACAAGTAATAAACGATATGCAAATATACATTTAATTTGGATTCAGAATATTAAAGATGGCAATCTGCATCTTCTGAACTTCAGTTGCACTTGTAATATTCATGCTGAGGATTATGAACGCTAAATAAAAGTAACTGATTGCATGCCGTATTCTTTCTCTCTTACATTTTCCCTGTATTTCAGTGATTGCTGCCATATAGCAGAGACACGCCAGCAAACCCTTCTTCCACAGGGCGGCTTCCACGGAGCGGCATTGAGTCTCCCACTTTCCACTATTTCTTGGACCTATAGAATTACTCAAGTTGCAGGTGTGCACAGAAGTGCAAGCGCGCATGCGCACACACAATCTCTCCTTTCTCGGTCCGAAAATGTTTTGCTCTAACACTAAATGAAGAGACTCAAAAACGTAGGTATTGTATTTTTAAAAGTCCCTAACACTTAAAAGTATTTACTAAAGTATTTTTAACATAAGCAAATAATCAGGGAAGAAGAAACTTTTGGTCTCTAAAAAAAAAAAAAGGAACTAAAAATGTCAGGTTTTCTTCTTCAATGTACAATTTGGTAAAATTTCCAAATATGATTTGATTGCTTTGAAAGTCACATTTCCGTAACATACATGGAAAATATTCTTATTCTGTTCTCAAAGTCCAATTCATGTCAATATAGCTTCTCGTGCACGTATCTCAGCACATAATTAACATTGGAACAAATACAAATTCACATTCAGAATTCGGGATTTGTAAATTTAAAGGATAATATAAACTTCATGGTTCACAGTCTGCTGAAAAGTTATTATTGTTGGCTTTTTTATTGTTAAAAAAAAAAGATCAAATTAACTCTATCAGGCCTGATAGTGGTACCAGATAACTGCTCAGATAACATAAATCAATTATATACTTCATAACAAAATATAGTTTGTAGTTTATTTCCCTATTATGCAATAAATATTATTCTTATGATCAAGCACCAATATATAGCTTTTATTATTAATTTTATGGCATTAATCATTCTGGATTGCTTGATGTTCAGAGTACTGGCTGAGACAACTCACACACAAAGAGGAAGGAGAACCTTATTCTTCCGAACCTTGTGCAAGAACTTGGTCATAAACCATTTACTACATTACAAAAAGACAAAACATCTCAAATACAATAATTTTAATATAATTTCTATTAAATATAATTAACATTAAATTCTCCACACAGTTATTTAAGTTTGGTTTCTGGAACTTGATCCCATCATCACAGATCATTAGGATCCATATATAACTGGAAACTTTAACCATGAGTTGCAAACCTTTCCTCTAGCCAAAGTTTAGACTGCGTACTAGAGCAGAATAATCACATGTTCTTTATCCTCCTGCCTAGCCATTGGAGCAGGTGCTAAGATGCTGTGAAATGATAAAAAAGCATTACCTATAAAAAGAAAAATGCCAGATTTAAAGCATACTAGATCAAAAATTCAGCAGTACTCTATTCACTCACCTGGTTGCACCTAAGAAGACAAGGTTTGTGTCGTTTCACTCCAATATACAAATACCTAGAACAATGTGTCTCACATAGGGGATGCACCATAGATATTTGTCAAATAAGTCATCCAGACAAGAGCCACAGATACAATGACTCTGATACAAACTGAGTTCCAGTCACCTTACGAAAGTAAGATGTTTTTCCCTAACAGACTAAAATGAACAGGCTATAATCAACGACCACTCAACTTGATAAAAGTTCCCTCCTGGAGAAAAGTAATTACATATTTATCTACAATTTCTCAAGCCATCAGTTCACATTACTTAAAACTGAAATTGGAATAATATCTTGAATTCTTTTGCTCTATCTTATTCCGTTTCTCTTTTCTATGCTATCACTATTACAGGGCAATCTGAGAAGCCTAAAATAAAATGCATTTCTATTACATATTTAATCACTTAGCACAAAAAAAGAGACACCTGTAATTAGCTTTTCTAATAAGAGAACAGATTTATTAAAATTTTAGCTGAATAAAAATCACAGTTATTCCTTACCAAGGCCTTTGATTCTTGGTAGTACGTTGCATGTAAAATGTTTATAAGAAGCTATTTTTCCTTCATGGGAAGAAATTCCCACATGAGATTCATAAATTCTTAGACTTCTTGGCTTCTTTGGTCTGGAATGCTTAAACTACAGAAGATAAAATTACATATAGAATGAGACCAGAAAGCAGGTGCGACACCAGTTGATCAAGCATGTTAAATGACATGGTAAATCAACTCAGTCAAATACTTGAGAACTATTTTTGCATATAAAAGGCACTGGCTATATCCATTAAATTTTCTTTTGGAAAAAAAATCCTTTTTAGGATCACGTTAATGAACCTATTTTAAAAGAGTAATCATGTAATGGCTTATGCCTTATCATTGAGTGAAGATATATTTTGAGCCTAAGCCTTAGAGAAAACATAAGAGCTGTGAAATGCATACATAATTATTAAATGCAAAGCATTTATCAACAACTCCAATAACTTAAAGGACAGAAAAGTGAGTTCAAAGACACCTATAACTCTTGTCAATAAGACAGGCTTAGAAATTACCCTAATTAATACAGTCATGGGATGTCTTTGCTATTCCTTGTTCCTAAGGAGACTGATCCTGCTTCAAACCCATGACAGTGAGAAATATACATGACTGAAGAGTCTGATGAATCAGAAATTACAGTTAAAGTTAAAAAAAAATTATTAGCCCTTAAAGTCAGTCTGTAGAAATTGAGTTTTCTTTCCCCCCTCAACCTCAGAAACACATAAAAAAACAAAAACTCACTTCTGTATTTTATTGGCTACAGGTGACAGACTATAATATATGTATGTACAGCATAATGGGTGCACTATAATGTAAAATATTAAACTAGTGGTGAAGAGAGAAATTGATCATTACTATAAAAGTTATAAAAGTAAAAATTAATTTTCCTAGAAATATTGGAACAAGCATTTATTTAAAGATTTGTTGTTCTCACTTTATATGGCTGTTCTGGATCCCAGTGTATCCAATCATAATTCACATTACCACTTTCACGAACCACATACTTCGCCCACGGTGAAATACGATACAAGATCTCTCCACTTTTACTCCTAATAACTACCTAAAAAGAGAGTGAGATGTTATTGCTTTAAAATACTTTCAGAACTCTAAGATAACGCATAACAGTTTGTGAGCACTGCTGCAAGTCAGAAAAGGAGGAATGATCTCAAGAACCTGAACTACCATGCAGATGGGTGACCTTAAAGATGTTTCAATTCCACGACACTGTATTCCGAGTATGGTTTACCATATAAAACCAAAAAAAAACCCATTCCTATATTTGCCAAAAGTATCACTATTGTTATCAGTAATAAAAAATAACAATAAAAACGCAAACACACTTTTGACTGAATCCACCCTTGTAGACTTAGTACTACTTTGAATTGATCAGCATGGTTAGATAGCAAAGTGAGCTCCATCCATGGGGCTTCCGAGTGATTGAAATTACAGCATTTTTCAAAGTTTTCATTTTTCAATAAAACAATGTAAAAGTAGGTAGAGTATGACCAAAAGTGTTCAGATTAGGAGCTACGGTATGCTCTCAGGATTGAGAGAGAACATACTCTTTAGTCTCCTTTAATAGAGAAAACCTCAAGTATGCATAATTCTTGGTATTTAAATATTGGTCTAGCACTTTATAGTTTAGAAGACTTTGATAGTCACATCTCACTTGATTTCACAGAATCTTTATAACCCAAATATTAAGTGAGATTAAGTGAGTTGCCAAAAGTCCCAAAGACACCAAGCAGCAGAGCCAAAAGCTGAACACAGAGCTTCTGACACTCACTTCCTTGCTCTTAAATGGCAACCACAGCGCTTCCTTCAGATACCAAAAAAGAATAAATCATGACTTATAACGGAAGGGGCAGGTGAGGGGTGAAAACAAACATCTAACTTATATGAACTCAGTTCTTTCTCCTTCATTATGCCTCCCATTTACTGAAGCCAATCATAGCAATGCGTTGCTACTATTCAAGTAATTATCACAAAAACATGAATGAATAGGATCAATGCCACTTCAGGAGTATTTTATCCCAAAAGATATGTCCCTTAAGCCACATGAATTTCTAGTATAATATACAATAGAGATACGTTTGAGAGAAGGTCCTTTTGCTCTCTCATCAACCCAGAACAGACTATGGTAAAATAAAATGCTAGAAATCAGTTTTCAATGAATAGCTAATTCATTGAAATCACTCCGCCTAATCCACCCATATCTTTTCCCTCTTTTGCAAATGGTTCTACAGCTCCTCCAAAGGACAAATATGAACCAATCATTATTTTTGCAGGTATCTGTTGGCAGAGAGAATATTTGAAACTTTAAGAACGTAAAGAATCTCATGCTGAATATAGTTTCCACATTCTCTGGAACACTGTGTATCCTGCTATGCACATGAATGTCTGCAGAGACTACTGAGAGATGGGTGTGAGAAGGAACAGTCCCTCCATGGGTCTCTCACACACCTATATATTCTGCTGGGTGAGTATACCGAGAATACAAGGCCCTGACTGTCACTGGCAGGCCTTCCTCAGGGTTGTGTTTGTAGCAAGAAACCCTGGGGAATGAGGTGATGTCTCCCTTGAAGACACAAAACAGGCTTGCTTACTGCATGCTATAAAAGAATAGGTTGCCCGAGATGAATAGTCCTTAGCTATGATGCAAACCAACTGTGTGAGTAGCATCTATCTGAACCACATAGTGTCATGGGACTTGGAAGACGAGAGGAGCCAATGCAAACATGATGCTCATACTGCTTACTATGCTGTCAGTAATAAAATCATTTGTCTCTGACTCAGGAGTCCCATGTTTTCTGCCAGAATGCAAGAAACAGTAACAAGTTAATTTATAAGCTTGTACACAGGGTAAACCCAAAGTGCAGTCATTCACTGAATGACTCCAATATTTTGTTTCCAAAAGTTCTGTTTCTTGCTTCCCAACAGTCATTTCTATTAGTGCTGCTTCTTGGGGTGGAAACTTAATTACCCAATTCCTTCCTTCTTTCTTAGTAACAGATTATATATAGCCTGGGTTCCCGAATGATAAGTAAAACAAAGCTCCCGGCCAAGTCTGGAATACTTATCTGTGATCATTACATAAAAGGCAAAGAAATTTTTCTGTTCTTTAGACCCCTGAATTTTGGAGGTCCTTTTGTTACAGCAGTTTAGACTTTCCTAAACAAATGCACTTGCCTGGGGAAGCCACCTCACCTCACTTTGGACTTCCTGTTCCTAAATTGTTGTGGTAACCAGCTGAGAGTATTATAACAAATCTAAAGAAATCTAACTTGAGAGACATTTCAGTGGGTAAGGAATATAATCTTTCTTGACTAAACCTTGCTCACAAAACATTTTTGAGGGGTTCGGGGGAGAAAAGGCTACTTTTTAGATTTTTTCTCTTGAGTTCAGATTCAGAGGAAAGATTTTTTTAGATGATGAGCTAAGATTTTATACCATTTAACTTACAACCTCAAAAAAGCACATGATATATAGCAAACTGACAAGAGCGAGCCAGCTTGATTGATCTTTCAATGAGAATAAGTCTAATAGCTGATGGGTAGAAGAGTTCACATAACACTACCAAATAAAAAGACTTTTACACTGCTAGTATGCATATAAAATAGTATAAAAGTTCCAAACAGCAATTTGGCAATATACATCAAAAATTCAAAATAAGTTATTCTCAATGACTCAACAATTCTAATTACGGAAGTTTGCCCCGTGGAAATAATCAGACATGTGTCCAAAGAACTATATCCTTGTCTATTAATTTTAGTGCTACTTTTAATAGCAAAAAGTGAAGGAATAATGCACAATTGTTAAAAATTATACTATTGAACTATATTGAAGGCAGCAAGAAAATTCGTCCAAGTTATAAAGCTGTGTTACACAAGTTACATGCCGTGTGTATCTTAAATATATCGGCACAGTGTTAAAAAAAAATTTTGAAAATACATCAAATCATTCAAAAGAATATATTAATGAAAATAATACCACAATGAATTTTTTTAGAATGTAAATAAGACACTTTGTAAAACTGTAACATTTTGCAACATTATAAAAAAATGTATCAGGCTCCTTTAATGAGCCAAATTAACCCTTTGGCTTTGGGGAGGTTACCATCAAAGGACATTTTTAGGGGCCAGACCCGTGGCCAAGTGGTTAAATTTGTGCACTCCGCTTCAGTGGCTCAGGGTTCACTGGGTCGGATCCCGGGTAGGGACCTACACACTGCTCATCAAGCCATGCTGTGGCAGAGCCCACATGGAGGAACTAGAAAGACTTGCAATAAGGATATACAACTATGTACTGGGGCTTTGGGGAGGGGAAAAAAACATATTTTTAGATTAAATAGGGAAGTGAATAAAAGAAACTCGTACTTGTGCAAAAGTCAAATTGACTTAATGAACTGTATGAAGTCAAATTTTATTGAGAAAATGACATTTAGAACTCAAATATACAATGTAAGAAAGAATTTAGTAAAATAGTGAAGACGTAAAAAAACTTTGTGTATTCATTCTAGGAATCATTTGAAATGTTTCTTGCCAAAGAATACTGTTCCTATGGACTGGAAAATTACTGAGATAAGATGCTCCTCAGGCGGCCAACAATTGTATATAAAAACAGTGGATGTGTTCAGCTGGTTAGCAGTGTTAGCATACTCTGAAAACCAGTATTGAACACAACACTGGGCTTCATGAGTGAATGTGTAATAGACCAAGAGAAAAGGCACAGGTACTAAATAATATAATTCAATTTGCCCAGATTATACTTCCAAAATCACAACTGTGTGCTATGAGACGAACCTTTTCCTTAAAAAAAAATGCTTAAAGAGGGATGTAAAAAAAAAAAGATATTGAGGGGCCAGCCCTGTGGCAGAGTGGTTGAAGTTTCATGTGCCCTGCTTCAGTGGCCCAGGTTTGTGAGTTCGGATCCTGGGTGTGGACCTACCACACTCATCAGCCATGCTGTAGAGGTACGTCACGTACAAAAAATAGGGGAAGATTGGCACAGATGTTAACTCAGCACTAATCTTCCTCAAGTGAAAAAAAAAAAAGAAGAGGAAGATTGGCCACAGATGTTAGCTCAGCATGAATCTTCCTCACCAAAAAAAAAAAAAAAAAAAAAAAAAAATCAAGATACTGATCAAAATAACTATTGTATGGGGCACAGGTCAAAATAAATAACCAAATAAAGTCATTTGTAATTTATAATATCTACTGTAACTAACATATATTCAAATATATAAATATATAATAAATATAAAATATATAAACACTAGATATGCCATACCATACTAGTGTACAATGTTGAATACCAATATTCTACGTGTGTGTTTAAATGTGATTAAAATATCCATGTGTATGTGTAGAGAGAGAGAAACATACACATACATTCAAAACATATTGTAATCTATTCTTAGGCAATTTTTAAAATGTTTTATATATTTGAAATATATTTGACATATAACTGTAAGTTTAACACACTGATATATTGTAATATGATTTAAGTAATTTTTAGAAGTGGGTGGGATCAAAATAAAGAAGAGAAATTGTTAGAAAAAGTAATCAAAAGTTCACAGTTAAGTAGGAAAATAAGCAATATCTGAGAGGGGAATCTGGCGATTCTACCAATGACCAGAATCCTGAAGAAATAAATGTGTTTTTAAAATGTACAAATAACGTAGTATAAACAATACTTTAAAATGTATAGATATAATTACTAAAACTTTAAGATAGCTTAATATAATTTAATCTCATTCATAATTTAATCTCACTTTAATTCAACTCAAATTTTACTACAAATCTTTATCTTTAAAAAAAGCAAAAAAGAAGGGAAATGAGTCTAAATTTTATTCATAGGTTTTGTTTGTTTGTTATTTCTACTAGGCCAATTTTAAGATTCTGTGAGAGTATATAAGAAAGACTATCTTTGCCATTGTGGGAGCTGAAAACAGTCCCCCAGGAGATGCCCACACTCCTACTCTCTACAATCTGTGAATGATACTCTATATGGCAAAAAATGAGTCTTTGCAAATGTAATCAAAGAAAGAATCTTAGAGGGGAGAGACTAACCAGATTATCCAGGAGGGCATCATATACATGCCTAGAAGAGGGACGCAGGGGAGACTTCACACACAGACAGAGGAGGAAAAAGGAACGTGACCAAGGAGGCCAAGACTGCAGTCACGAAGACACTCCCATGTAATTATTTTCAGAGATTGAACAAAAAGAATCATTCTCTACATGATGCAAATAAAAGCTCTAAATTTATGATAAGGAAAAGCTAAGGGGCTATTTTTTTCTACCTAATACCTGATATACCTGCTTCATTAAACAGAGATGTGACTATTTAAATAAACAGATAATCAGTTGGCAAAAAATAATAATGCATATTGAATAAATTGCATTCTGAATTTTCTAATTAGCAATATCAGAAATACTGTCCAATATTAAAAGGTATTTCATTATGAACTTTGAGTTTATATGTCAATTAATGAGGGAAGAAAATCAAGACACCCATAAAAGCATCGAGGCAGTTTTCTGATAATAGTAAGGCCCTGACATGCAAATTACCACTTTGTGGATGCACTCTTATAAAACTACATATAACTGATTGGTAAAACTATATAAATTATGGTTACATATGGGCTATAATTGACATACCATTGTTTATATATTGAGCCTGCTATAAGTAACAAATAAACATAACTCTATTATTTGAATTTTTTAAAATTTTCTGTTAATTTTACCTGGATACTGAAGTTCATACATTTTAGAGATCTCCATCTTTGTTTCACAATTTAGTTCATAATTTTCAGTTAACCAAACAACCTTACACAAGTCATGGGCATATCAAATCATCAAAAATTATCACAACTTTGTGATGTACTTTCTGTCTACCACGTTCAGGGATTGAGAGAGGCGGAGAAGAGATGAAATGATTAGATTAAGCCCCTTTAGCTCTTATGTTTCACAGTCCTGGACACTATACAAAAGAAAAGGCGATACCCTTCTTAGCAGTTTAGCTGAGAACAGATAGAAAGCAGCTGAACTTCAAAAGTAATAACCTAGTGATGATTTTTCATTGGCTCCCAGTATTTTAGCTTTGTGTGGGATTTCTTATTTTAAAACATGCCATCACAATTCAGTTTTTTTTCCTTTAATAAGAAACAAGAAACCTTTCCAAGGCTGAACCCAGTAACAACAGTTTGAATAGAAACAGTTAAAAGATTTATCTCACAAAAAGGAAGCCATTTATATATATATATATCCTTCCTTAAAAGAAAACATTAAGCATACTACCCTCGCAAGATAAATCTGTAACGTGACACAAACAAGTAGCAAATCTAATAATACCAAACTTAGGCATAAAGGACACTAACGTACAGAACAAAAAGAGATTATTTTTGAGGCATAATACTCATAGCTACTTTGCTCCTGATTGAACAGCAATTATAGAATTACAGAGATATAAACATACATTTCTGTGATACTTACAGAAGGGACAGAAGAAACTGCAGAATATTATCAAAAAAGAAATCAATGAAGCTCAGTAGTTGCTTCTTCTAAAAGCAGGCCCTTATTTAGAATGATTTAGAGACAGGTGCTCCTGTGCCTGTAAAGAGGAGCATTACTCCAAAGGCTTCCACCCCACGTCCCCAGTCTTCTAGTCTCGTTAAGAAGTATTACAACTATAATACTTTTTTCTGTTTCTGTCTTTGGACTAAGGCAAACCTTTAAAGAAATAAACAACTAAGCAGAACTGATAAAGTGTCTGCTTCATTTCAAGTACATTACCTGAACAAAAACCTTCTAAAGTGAGGTCACTACGAAAAGACAAAATCTGAAGGGATTATGCGAGATTTAGGAAGCAGGCATTGAAAACGATATCCCTGAGCAAGTGAGAACAACTACGCCGAAGTGAAAAGAATAGGAACAATGCTGAAAAGCCGTAATCGGGTAAAGATTGATTCGCTGTCTTAGACTAGAAAACAAATGAATTACACACGATATAAAAATATAGGATTTAAACTTCCAAGATATTGAAAAATCAATATAGTAATAAAAGAAAAAAGCTATGGAAAGGGGAAAAAATCAGTGAGTTTTCATTACTGAAAAAGTGTGCTTCAAAGAGACTCATCCATGGGCAGCGAAGGCTAGAATTCTATTAAGTAAACAGAGTTATAATCTGGCAAAAGGCCAATGAAAACATCTAAGCAGTGTTTCAGAAGTGCTAGGATGGGGAAGGATGATCGTAAGACGAGTTAAAGCTCTCTTTAAAATATTTTATTAAGTACAATTATGAAAGTCTGTATGGTGATAAATTGAATCATTTGAGGAAAAGAGTATGATTCTGAAGCAGTCACTCTAAGTGCTATTGAAACGAAGTAAAATATAAAGTGTACGGGAAAAAAGAAATAATTCAGCCGTTAGGAGAAATCTAGAGAAATTCCAGAGACTAGAAACAGAAAATATAATTCTAAAAATCATGAGATCTCTGAACATACAATTATATATTTAATACACACTGAGAATAATATCTCCCAGAATATAACTAATGACTATTAAATAAAGAAAACAGTTAATGATGAAAAGGATTCTTCCTAATTTTTAAATATTCTTTATAAATTAAGGTCTCATTATATAGATTGCAAGACTATCACTCTTTTCTCTTCTTCCTTCCACAAAGACACATATTTCGCCAGGTATAGGTAGAATTGGGGGAGGAGAGCTAGAAAGAAGTGTGTATGAACACTGACAGGGAAATAAGAAATGAGAAAGTGATGAGACTGACAGTACAATGGGAAACAGATAATGACTGCACGTGAGATGGAACTCAAGATAAGCATTTGGATGATTTCCTGTCAACCGATTTTTTTATAGCATTAATTGAAGTGACCCTTTTGATAACGGATTCAGGCACTGGAGGTGGAGACAGCGATGACGGGCAGAAGCAGTGGTAAACAGGAGACGTCACAATAGAGCAGTTTACTGTAAACCTTGCTAGTTCAGATGTATTTAAATTATTAAACATAGCTACTCCCATCTTAGGCAGACAGCTAAGGCACAGGACAGCAAATGAACTTGGATCTCCAAGTGTGACAAGCCCTCTGGAGAAGCAGGGAAATTTCTCCAACAGTGCAGTCGATAAAGCCCAGGTCAGGGAATTACGCGCCTGACTTCTGCGTGAGGCTCAGGGAACACCCACGTGCTGAGATGCAGTGGCCTACGGTTGACTGTCTCCAAAACAAAATCTGCCGAGGAGACATTTTTTTTTTTCCAAATTAGCGCCACATTGAGTCATTTGGGGAGATTTATGGCTAGTGGCCTATTGGAATGGGCAAAGATGAACAACTGAGAAGTGAAAAAAAACACTTTAAATTGAAGAGGGTTAAACATTAATGTTGACATTTAACACACATTTAACTGTGCTCCTCAATAAAAGAACTCAGCTTAAATGTAAATATTTAAATCATAAAAAAGATTATATTATATGTACTTTACCACAAGATAAAGGTTATGCCCTATAGGTGTACCTTTACTCATCATTATTTGAAGGCACGCTTGGCCAAAGTGCAAATAATTCTACTAAACATAACCAAAAATAATACCCACCTAAACAGTCATAAAATGTAATTTTCTTCTTTTTCCTGGCCCATGTTAAGAGATCAAATACTGAATAAAAGCTCTCAAAAAAAAATGATGCCTACATATTAGAAGGAAAACAGCATGAAACACTTTCATTAAAAAAAAATACTACTAAACAAAAATGAAAGTGTTAATTCTCTAGAATATAATCATATTTATAATCAATCATATTTAGAATCTACTACGCCCACGTCAAAGGGCAAAAGAATAAAAGATTATAAAATAAGTGCAAGATATTTCACAGCCCATAGATATAAGAAAAAGAAAAGTCTGCTAATACATTTAAAGTATTTCTAGAATCTATGTTCGCATAAAGGGAGCAATCAGGGAACATACTTATGAGCAATCTAATTTTCTAGATACCTGTGATTCACTTCTATAAGCACTAAAAGAGAAAGAGGAAAAGAATATTTTTATTTTTTATAGTTATCTTTCTAAAATGTATTATACATTCCCTTGTGGCCTTGACAAAGAAAATTAAACACTTGTTGAAATTGATTTGTATACACTGAACTGTGACATGTTTGGAATATGAACATTTCCCCTCTGAATTCAGTAAAGGGAATATTAGACTTTTGTACGTGTCTGGCAGCAGGTTTCAACCCTGGATGCACAATGAGAACTATCTGAGGAAGATTTTAAAATAAAGATGCTCGATTTGTATCCAGCACCACTGCCTTTGATTCTGGTTCTGTCGTCTGCAGTGTAGTGCCCTAGGAGATAAAAGCTGGACCTGAGAAAGCAAAAGACAAAGGAGCTATGGGGACCAGTGTCCCAATAATAAGATGCTAGATTTTTATTAAAAAAATAATTATTGTGAAGGAAAGAAAACTAACACCAGAGTTACAGGGAATAATTTTCTAGAACCTTGATAATAATGAATATCTTTGCAAATGATAAAACATATTTTGTGGGCTGGCTCCGTGGCCTAGAGGTTAACTTCAGTGTGTTCCACTTGGGTGGCCTGGGTTCAGTTCCTGGGTGTGGACCTACACCACTTGTCAGTGGCCATGCTGAGGTGGCAACCCACATACAAAATAAAGGAAGATTGGCACAGATGCTAGGTCAAGGCGAACCATCCTCAGACAAAAAAAAAGGTAATTTGCAATGAAATTTGCCTCAATCTCAAGTTTGAATTTTAGGGTTTTTTTTTTTTTTTCCTTTCAGTTTAGCTTTCTCATCAACGTGATGTGGCAGACCATTATACTCAGTTTTGGGTACCATATTTTGGGAAGAATTTTTTTTTTTTAAAGATTTTATTTTTTCCTTTTTCTCCCCAAAGCCCCCCGGTACATAGTTGTATATTCTTTGTTGTGGGTCCTTCTAGTTGTGGCATGTGGGACGCTGCCTCAGCGTGGTTTGATGAGCAGTGCCATGTCCGCGCCCAGGATTCGAACCAACGAAACACTGGGCCGCCTGCAGCAGAGCACGTGAACTTAACCACTCAGCCACGGGGCCAGCCCCTTTAGTTTATTTCTTATTCAGTAATAATTTACAATTCTCTTTAATTCTTCATAGTTTAATATTCCTACCACTTTATTATTCTCAAACAGTTACTTTGTAAATTTAATCTCACCTCAGTCACTAAAGGCATCCATACTGGCTCACAAGTTAATCATTTCTGGTCCTGAGTATCACCATGAATGGCCTCACATCATTTACTTATCAAAAGCTTCCCACTACACGTAGGAATGCCTTCATAAAAGGAATGGTGAATTTATTCAAGCTTCTAATCTTACTCTATAGTTCTAACCCATCATTTTGGAAAATTCACAATTTTTATACTACATATCACATAAATCATTCTGCAAAACAATATTTATCATTGCTACTTTAAATGCCATTACTAAAATTAAATGATTTTGTTTACAATACTCTGTTCTTAGGAATTCCATTTATGATTTTTTTTTTTTAAAAGTAGTAGCAGATATTAGCTTATCAGTCAGTCAAACTACTTTCTGGCATTTTCTCCTGTAGCAGAGAGAATGGAAGGCTTAAAATCACATTTTCACACTTGCAGCTAGGTTTCTGAATATTGAAGGCACGCTGCAAGATCTAGAAGGAAGGAACTAGTACCTGGGGTAAAACATATGGAGATTAACCTTTTTGACCAAGAACCCTGAATGATGCTTAACCTAATAAAATGCTACTATCTCTATAGATGTGAACAGTGGAAAACTGAAAGATAATTGTCATGCCACAATTTATTACCTCACACACTCATAATTTCCATTTGTACCTCCCTGCACACATTACATACACATTCATAATCAGCTTTTTCATGAGAAATAATGACAAAAAAAGGTGTTTTGCATGGGGGAAAATATTTTTCTTCCTGTATTTGATTTCAAAACTCAAACTTTAAAATTCAAATTTTGTAAGTAGAGTTGATACGACTATCATGCCAAAAAAAACGTTGGCAATCCCCAGGAGTCCTCAGCGGCAGAGGGAGTAGTGGCCTGGAGGGCTATGGATAATGTGTATGTGAAGTGGGATCTGAAGCAGTATTCTTCTCACTAAAAACAAGAGGAAGATTCTCAGAGAACACACCAAGTGTGGAACATGAGATGGCACAGGGTCAAAGCACGTTTAAAAAAGAAGCCGAATAAGCAGGCTCGTATGAGGAAAAGCTGGAGGTAGAATCTGGATTGGAGGCCTAAAGACCTGAAGGAGAATGGAGCAGATTTCAAGATTAGACAAACAAAAATAGAAAACTGCTAGATGGATCAAAAAAGCACCAGTACTATGAAGAAAAACACTATGGTAAGCCCAAACCCGGGCCTCAAAGGACGAAAAATTTCGAAAAGAATAAGAAACATCCACAAGATTAATTTCTTCAGATGTCAAAATGGCTTTTTTTTTTAAGGATTGGCACCTGGGCTAACAACTGTTGTCAATCTTTTTTTTTTTTTTTTCCTGCTTTATTTCCCATACCACCCCCCCCCCCCTCACCCCGGTACACAGTTGTATATCTTAGTTGCATGTCCTTCTAGTTGTGGGATGTGGGATACCGCCTCAACGTGGGCTGACGAGCGGTGCCATGTCCGCGCCCAGGATCCGAACCCTGGGCTGCCACAGCAGAGCGCGCGAACTTAACCACTCGGCCATGGAGCCGGCCCCAAAATTGCTTTTGATATAATTATTAACTTAAAAATAAGTTCAGGTCTCAGGAACAAACGGAAAGGTTTGCCGCTGGCTGTGAAACAACTTGGGAGACAGCTTCTGGTTCTCGCTCTAAGAAAAGATAGGATCGCTTGCAATTGCTTCAATCAGCAACCAGATATTTGTTAAACGTACCCACAGTAGAATTATCTATTCGCCAAAATAAGGTTTCAAGGTTTGCAGGTGAGTGACGTGTTACTTTCGTGTCTGACTTGCAGATTCACTTAGAGATTTGCAAAACTCACTCACCGTAATTACCAGTGCAAGACATTAGGAGTCATTATTTCATTATTATTATCACTTCAAACCTCTCAACGTGACTGTTTGTAAATGTGACTTCTTAAGTCAATAAAATAGAATTAATTGGCCATCATAAACTAACAATAATTAGCATAATTATAGAGTAAATCCACTTTAATATAAACAGGAAATTGTCAATGATATTGTCACTTACAAAGACAACAAACAAAAGCCACCTCCTGGATATTCTTCAGTTTATACTGTTTCATTGAGTTCTAATTTGTATACGAAATAAGGCCTATTCTGAGAGTTTTTTTCCTTAAATTCAGATAGAAAACAAGTTTGCAATCTTGTTTCATAATAGTAATACACGTATTTATATATACACACACACATATATATTCGCATGTAGTGTGGTTATGCAAGGTCCTTTTAGATTCTGTAGGCTGATGTAATGTTTTCAACGTCTTATGAATGCTGATTAAATAATTAAGTTCTGAAAGTAAAATTTATGAAAATTAAACAAACAAATAAAAATTACCAAACTGATGGCAGACGTGAGACTTTTTAAAGTAAAAGAACTTATTTGACTCTCACAAACATTTTCTTTTTATATTACATTTAAGTGGTCTTTTTGGGGTACAGTAATGGTTAATTGAAAATCTTTCAATCTGAAGCACTTCTTCAGATTCCATAAGCAAAGTTACAAAGGAGTATACAATAAAACCTGAGACCATATAAAGCTAGACTCAACATTGTCGGACCAATTTACAGGTAAATTCAGGGCACTTCTCAGGCCCAGATACAGGCAGCAAGGAGGGTAGAAAGAGAGAAAACGTCGTTTTTCTAAGGGATGGTAATGAAGGAGTCCCGATTTTAATAACTGAAGAAAGCACAAAATTATTATAAAAACACTTTAGCTATTAAAAGACACAGACTTGTGTGATACACATTATGGGTATGAGTAAGCTTTTATTTCTTTTTATAATAGTCGGTTCTGCCAAGGTAGAATGCTTAGCTAGAGTAAATGTTAGTTTCCAGTTTATAGGCATCACTTCATTAATATGAGTATGGAGTTGATGCAAGTAAGTAAAATAGTAATGTACCTTTTGAGATTTGTATGATATATTGAGTGAGAAGAAAAAAAGCAAACTGGAAACCAACAGATATGGAATAATCACATTTTTATGATAACAAAAAGCATATAAATACAAAGAGGCAGAGAGACAAGGAGAAAGCAAGCTTATAAATGTCTAGAAACAGATCAGGAAGAATATCACAAAAACTACAACAGTGGATGGTGAGAGGGAGAGCTGGGCTGTTGACAATTACAAGAAGAGCTACTTTGCTATTTTTTTCTACATTTCGTTTTAATTCTGTTTTTTTAACAGAGATTATGAAACATGTTTAATAATTACAAAAAAGTAAAACTGACTCTTCAAATAAAAATGAAAGCATTTCAAATATCAAAATAAAGTTTTCCTGAGTTGAAACACCTATCAAATGGCCTGCAGTTGTCAAGCTGAAACAAATACATATGCGCGTTTGTATATGGAAGTTTCACTTTTTTATTAACATTATAAAATTCCAAAGGAAAACCATCCCAAAGAAAAATATTATTTTTACAACTGTATGCTCAGGAAATTATGTAAACTGAAAATCTGTAAAGAATCATTTAATCTCAATCAAAATGCCATGCCTCGGCATTCCAAAAGAGGGAGATATAACTCCATTGTCACAAATGTATCGATTTGATACATAAATGATATGTTCAAACACACAACTTATTGAGTTACTGAAATAAAATATTTTTAGGAAAAAACTTTAAATTACGTGTTTATTTTAGCCTTGTGATTTTAATTGCCTAAAGAGCACAGTTAAATCTATGCAAAGTATCATGATCTACGATAATAAAACAGAAGCTGCTCCAACTCCTTTATGGAGCTCTCAACTGTGGAATAAAAATATGACAGAAGTCTCATAGTGTTTACATTTTGGAAAAGACATAGATTCAGAGACCACAGATGTTATGGTTAAAAATTATAGGTTCTGATTATTATTTGAAAATAAGATTGAGCGTTGTTCAGAAGAACTAGAGACAGAATGCTATTCATTCCCTGCAGTGATTATTAAAAATGTGAATATTAAATGCTGTACCTGGGGGCTTCCTCGTGAAAACAATGCTCACAAAACTTACTTTATAAATTAAATCAAACTTTTAAAAATGTACCGTATCTTTTGGAAAAAAAAGAATACAATCTAGTTTCTAAATTAAGAAAAAGAAAAATCAATGAATTAAAAAGCTCAAAGCAAAAGAAATATTTGAGCTAGATTATGAACAACGATGACACATCAGTGATGAAAGAAGGGATATCAGGATCAAATCCAAGATATTAATTTAACTTGATAAAAGCAATGGTATGACTCTCTGGAAAAGCATATTTCAGTAAGAATGTGAAATTGTTCTAGATTAAATAACACAGACATGCATTTAAATATAAAATGCAAATAAGCAAATACAGTTGAAAACAGGGCACCTATTTATTTAGAATTCTATTACCATATTTATTTATTTTATCCACTCTCTATGTAATTACAGTTAAAAATAGATGGTTTGTTTCTCTTAATCAGCATGTGGCCAAATCACTAAGTTTCCACACATTTAAAATAAGGTTTGAGCTAGTTGATTACTACCGTTTTCCCAGCTTCAACATAAATCACGATATTCCAGAGGAGAGAGTAGAAAGTAAACATCTCAGTTTGATTATCGTTTCAGCCACCTATGAGATCGGACAAGATACTTAATCTAACCAACATCCACTCTCTACAGTTAAAACTGGAAATAATTATAGTATCTATATGTCATAGGACTCTTAAGCAAGGGTTAAACCGGAACAAGCTGTTAAGCAAATAAAATGCCTAAAATAATACCTTTAATATGCTGAATACTCAGAATATTTTTTTAATTCAAACTAAAACGCTCTAACCATCTAAACTCATAAAAGGAGACTAGTATCCATGGGGACTATTCATACTGCAAATAAAAACATCTCGGCTGATAACATTTTCTTATTGATACCTTAAGCAAGTATGGATACTGCATTTTGGGACAAACATGAGCTGGTATTTAGTAGGCTCAGACTTCACTAACATGAAGAGATGCATGATCGTGGGCAAGTTATAAGTTTCCTAAAATCCAATTTTCTTAACTAAAACAAGAATACTGGACAAAGATGACCTCAAAGATTCTTTCTTGTTTGCAAACTCTAGGATGCTTATCATGTAGAGAAAACAATATTGTATATATGTGTATATACATATATATATATATATATGCACAGATATAAGAGAGAGAACAGGATAATAAGAGAATAATAAAAACAGCATATGTAAGTCCTGAGGCTATGCGAAATCGATGTTTACCATAATGTTATTTCAATAAGGAAAGGACTTTCAAGACATTTTGAAGAAGGAAATGGATTTGGAAAGGCAGAAACACAGAAAAATGGGCCATTCTAGGAAATGAATGGAATAAAGTAGATTTCCAGAGGTGGAAACAAATAAATCCCATGAGAATTTAAAAAGCTGATTCTAGAGGATTACACAAACCTCCAAATAAGAAATTGGCAAGCTGAACATAAGGAAGTTTAAAACCACAACAGTTAATCAATTCTTGAAGAAAACGAAAAGGCCATATGAGGAGTTTAGGATTAACAGCTAAATAAGTGCCAAGTTCTTAAGAAACTAAAAGTACAAGATAAAAATAATAGTGACATATCATTAGACCATTTTCATCCTTTAAAGGTATCTTCACAAAGTCATTAGATGGGACATGTAAAATATAAATATACTGAGCAAATAAATGGAGGAACCAAGATAAAAGCAAACAGCTAATTACTAACAGTCAAACAACAACCCAAAGTTCTTGCCCCTAGCCCAGTGATATTTTTATAAGGCCAGTAGTTCCGAACCCACCACTTACAAAATCATCAGGGGCTGTTTAGAAAGACAGAGCCCCTTCCTGTGTGATGGTGATACAAAGCTATCTTTGAAAACTACTGTCTGCTGTGGTGAAAGGGGAAGCCACTGAAGTAACTGGACAAAAGGCAACAAAGGCCCCAGCTACAAATGGAAAGAACAGCATTCCAGAAATCCTACAGTGGTAGGATCAGCTGAATGTCTTGACTGATTGAATGTGACAGTAATAGAAAGACAAAAGGTAAAAGAAATGTAAGTTTACCGTTTGGGGAGACCAAGAGAATGGCAGACCCGTTGAGAGTGATAAGTAAGATGGAAGGTTATCCCGGTTTACAATTGAAAACATGAGCTTGTTTCCTCATATTAAATGTCAATTGTACACTTGAATCTCATCAGATTTACCTCACTTAGTTTGATTTACACATATAAATGAAAGATATGTGTATTGTTTTGCAATATGTTCAGAGATTTTTTTTTTTGTTAAAATTAAGCAACCAAAAACCTATATGAGGCTGTATGCACAAATATATTTTGTGTTTATATATAGGTTTACCTTCTCTCATCCCCCAAACCCACAAGATCACACGCACTGTTGAAAGCAAAAGCTAAAAAGTTAAACTATACTGATTTCATTATTTACTCTCCTAAAAAAAAAAATCTTACTTTAAACTAATTAGGCTAGCAAAATAGAACTAACTGTAAACTATTTTAAAAGTCCTTATTTTCAAATATTTATTTCCAAAGTTTAATCTAATTTAAATTATTATCCTTAAAGTAAGTCTAGTAGAAGCCCACTTTTCATAAGCAAGAAAGGACCATTTATAAACAATTCATAAAGCACTTAGTCGAAGTAAAGCAACCATTGGCTCGGGGGTGTACAATTTACATGTGTGAATTATCCTTTAATAAGGCTGAAGCATATTAAAGGTATGGCTCCTTCTGCAAGGCATCTCTCTCTTACAACACATTCTCATTACCCACTAGCCTAGGAAATTTGTTTCATCTGTATATTACTTACAAATTATGATAAATTAAAATAACTTTTATATTTTTAGGCAAATTTCAGTGTAGTGTGTTCAAGCAACTACACGAAACACAAAATAATTGTACTAAGTGGTAAGTCAACATGTAGTTGGCAGGCTTCGGGAGTTATAAGCAGAAACAGCCAAATTTGTTCCTGTGACGACTTAGAGGTCACTGGAAAGACCATGGGAATTGTCTTCACCAAAATATGGTTATTGGACGGACAAACATGTGGGCAATATGAGAACAGTATCCAAGTTCGTTCCGTTTACTCACCGTTTACTACATTTCCTATGATATGCTTTTTCACATTGATTAGATCTTATCGATTATTCACATCCAGTCGTTGCATCCGATTAGTCTCAAAACAACTAGCAATTCTCATTTCCAATAGTTCCTTTCTTCATTAAGGATTCTCTATCCATCTTCACTGTGGTAGTTTCATTTTGGTCTCAGTCTCCTTGATCTCTCCCGTAACATTTCATTAAGATTTCTTTTAAAGTTGTACAGAGATTTTATACATAATTCCAAGATTCTTAAAATGTAAACTTTGAATTAAGTAAATATATGCTCGAAATCATATAAAATCCTTTGCATGAATAAGTGCTGGACAAAGCACATAGTTTCTATAAACACTCTCATGAATTTTCAGTCACTGATGAGGTTGGTCCCATGAACACACCCGCTGAATCTTAGGAAACAGCATTTTGCAAGGAGGGAGATAACACTGATTTACACACAATCATCAGATACTGCCTTATTATACAAATTTATAAAATATTTGGCCTATACTTTAAAAGACTACAAAGATGTGACTATTGAAGGCACAATACACATGCCCTCTGAACACAGGTGTGAGAAAAAAATAGCTGAGATTATAGAGCGTTAACTAAGTCCAGGCATTGTGGAAATGCTTTTACCTTCTCATCAATTCTATAGGGTAAGAACGATTGTTATTCCCACGTTAGAGAAAGCAACTGAGGTAAGAGAGTGTTTGTCAAAGGTCAACGGCAGATGTGCAAAATGGCAAGTGAGCACAGGCAGTCTGGCTGGAGTGCATGCTTGTATTCATTATGCTATTATCACTATTCAAGAGAACATGGAGACACGTCTCCTCTGAAATATAGGTAGAAGTATTGGCACCGACATAAAGTCAAAGCCATCCATTAGGCAGAGTGCACAGGAAAAATGTCACATGGGCATCAAGTGTCTATTAGATAGTCAGGTAAGACACGGCATTGCATCAAATAATGTTACTGGGCAGTAAACTCAAAGATGATTTGTTCTATCAGATGTATTACGAGAGAACAAAATTTTAAATTTGTGTACCTGAGAGAATAAAAACAATCATCATATTTCTTATTTATTATGAATATAAAAAATCAAAACATTGAAATCTACTTGAATGCTATTTCTTTGCAAAGTTTTTGATGGCTATTCATTATATTTTTTAAAATGCAAACTGGGGAATAGCCAAAAGGCTCAGATATGTAACTTGCTGAAGACTGTGCAACTTATAAGTGGCAAATATTGAACTGACACCCACAGTCTTTTTTTATCCAATTCACTATACAACATAGTGTGTCACGACACTCGGCTAACAAGATGGTAGATGGACTCCAAATCAGTATACACTGAATTTAGGATTTTCTAACTTCTCTGATGCTTTGCCCTTAAGAAAATTGCTGTAGCTGGACTCCTAGCACTGGCTTAACTTTTAAAGTGACTATGTGAATTCACATATACTAATCTCGTATTGAAGGAGAGGGGATGAATCTCCAGGACATTAAGGAGCTCTGCAACTGTGATGGTATAAGTTTCACTGATTAGGGTTATCTGATGTGGGGAAATAAAATAGCACAGTTTGGGAAGTGAGAAAATTTTTAAAAAGGCATTCAATAGAGAGTTTTCGTGGTTTGAGTTTATTTCTCTCTTCAAGAAAATAAAACATAAAATCTTGCTCAAGCACTCCTTTATGGCACCTGGCCCATATTCTTCCTTATTAGAATTAAAACAGTTGTATACAACTAATCAAAATAAAAGTATCATATTTTGGCAAGAGACCTTGAGATCTACGTACTTAAAAATCAATAAACAAAGAAAGAAAAGGAAAAAAATAAGATTTGAGGACATCTTATGTTGAGGACAAAAAGAAGATTCTGTTTTTTAAAGCATCATCATCTAACAGTGTGTGCTAAAGAGTAACAAGAGTCCTTTCAGCAGTTCTCAAAGCGTGGCCCCTGCACTAGCAGCACTGGCGTCATCTGGGAACTTGTCAAAATGCAAATTCTCAGGCCCACCCCAGGACTACTGAATCAGACACCTGGGATGTGCCTTACAAGCCTTCGAGGGGATTCTGACACACGCTGAAGTGTGAGAACCAATACTTCAGGGTACTGTTGTTACACAGGTTTCTGCAGAAATGCAAGCGGATGGGATGGATGTGGGGAAGGGAGAGAGTCTACGAGTAAAGACAGCATCTACCCACAGTATGACCACCACAGCAGACGGCTGAAGGCCATCCAACTTAGTGGAACGGAACTGGGAGGAGGGCAGAGCACTGCGCAGAGGAGGGGAAGGGCCTGAGAGGCGGCATGGTGAAGACGCTCCCGCGAAGACACTGAAATCACCAAAATTACTTTTGTTTAAAATACTCTCTCTGGATTACAAGTGAAGCATTTTAAGGTGCTTTGTCTTCCCCATATTTTATCATTTTACCCTAAAATATCCTTTAGAAAAGATAAATTTTGAGAATACAATTCTTACTTTAATGAGATTCAGTTTACTAATGGTTGCTTTAAAAACGTTTAACCAACTTACCAGTTTTAAAAGCAGTCTTTTTCAAGCCCTTCTAATATTGTGTAAAATGTAAAAACTATTCCTTTATTATTATAGCTTAACAGATACAAAGGAAAGATTGTGAGCTAGCACTTATCTGATGTTCCCACAGAATTGATTTTTTAAAAAGCGAAGAATTAAATATGTTTATTAAAACTTCTCACCACCAATAAAAAAATAAATTATTAGAGCCAATACCTATTTGGTTTTATTAAGAAGGGAAGGAAATCACTCTTCCTGAGCCCTAACTTAAATGGTAGGTATCTCAAATGCACCCAATCCAGCTGTGCCATGAATTCCATTAGACAGGTAGTCAGTTTACACGCTCAGTTTTGCTATTAAAGAAAACCAGGTTGGAGCCTGGCTGCTGACAGTCGCAGATTCTGCTCAGGATGCTTTTACATCCCACACTGCTATATTTACACGAAGTGTTTTCATTAAAATCCTACTCTTATTTTATGCAGAAATTGTTGTCAAACTAAAAATAACATTAAAAGTGAGACTGGCATTTCACGATAATTTGGACATCCTTCAAAAGGTGGCAAAATTTTAAGCCTCATAGAATAATATCTAATGAATTCCAGATTGCCTTAGGATTTTACTTTCATTTTATTTGTTTAATGTTGGAGTTTACAAAGTACTACAAAGATCTGAAGTATGCCATTATGACTGCACATTATTAATACTAGCTACATCCTTTAGTGTATACTACTAATTATATCAGCCATATCCCTCAAATTTTCCTTTTTATTAAGAACACTTTCTAAGATATAATGAAGTAACTCATAGGAGTTTTAAAACAATGTGTTTCTATAGCATATAAACAAATAAAATAGTGACACATTTTTACAGTTGATCTGAGAAGTATAAAAAATTAAAGTTTCTAGTGCAAGGTTAATTCTTCTATTTTCTTAAAAAGTTCATTTTAAATAGATATGGAAGTAAATGTTAATTGTATTTCAAAATCAATCCTCCATTTTTTCTTTAAGCAAGACAGACTTGCTGAATTTTAGTTGGACAAATGGCCCCAAGCTAAAACCAAATCTCCCAACATACTTTGCAGGTAGAATGGCCAATGTGACTAAGATCTGCCCAAAGGGATGTGTATAGAAATGATGTATTCACATCCTTAAAAGGGAATACCTTGACCTTGTTTTCCTTTCTGCAGGAAACACAGACAGAGAGATGGTGAGTATTGTTTATCATGCGGATAACACACTTGGAGATAGAAGACCAACAGGATGTAAGGAACCTGGTCTGCACATACACATGGAGCAGACACAGCCTATCCACACAGCACCCACTGACCTGAACTCCTACTTCAGAGAGAAACAAATCCTCTATCTTGATTAAGACACTGTTATTTTGGTCCTTGAGAAAGCAAAATAACCAATATCTTACCTAATGCAATGACTGAGGAAGATACCTATCTCCCACTGAAACAACCTTAATAAGGAGTAAGAAATTCGTAAAGTCAACCAAATGCGCTCCTGGGCCAGCAAAACACATTATAATCCAAATATAAGGAATAGCACAGTGGAGCCCCAGCACTCGTCTCACCTGGCTCACCTCACATCTCATTCTGTCTTCTTAACCGTATTCATTACCGACTTCTCCACCCATCGTCCATCTAGCCACACCAGCTTTATAAACAATTGGGTTTCTTTCATCCTCGATCCACTCAGTTTTTCCTTGTGGATACTTTAGACTCTTACTTCTTTGACTTCTTAATGCCACTGACGTCCTTCCAGGTACCATGTATGGTCTCACCTAGTCACCAGGACCTCGCTTTCTGAACCTTGATCCTTCAGCAGACCCCAAGCTGATAAGTTCAGCCACAGAGATAAAACATAAATATATTTTCACACTAGGTGTAGGGACAAGTCTATGTTTAAAAACTAAAATCCCCCTTGCCTTGTAATGTTCTGCCTTACATAGCTAGAAAGCTAACTAACTACATATATACATGCATGCTTGTATACAGATATACACAGTGAGGAGCAAATCAGGAGATCAAGCTGTGTCAATTTGTGTGCACAGCCTCCTTTGAGGATCTTCACTGTGAGCTGCCCTCACATTGATGTCATGGTGTCACCTACGAGAAGTTGTGATTCCATCAAATACCTAACTTGAAATACATACACACACATATAAATATATTACTTATATTAGCATCTGTTCTATTTAATATTCCTAACAAAAGATATCAGATTGTTTTCTATGTTCTCCCAGGTTTATTACTGTCATTGCAACTTACTGATAGGAAAAGATGAATTCTAAAAACATATTAGGATTTGCAAAGGTTTATCATGTTAGCTGAGGGCTATGCTTGGCAGTGTTTTTAAATAGAGTTATCAAGAAGTCACAGGAAGTAATTAATAAATTATAGCAACATAGCAAAATGGTTAAGAACACAACCTCTACAGTCAGACTTCCTAGGTTTTTTTTAATTGAGATATAATTGACACATAACATTAGTTTCAGGTGTATGACATAATGATATTTGTATATTTTGCAAAATGATCACCACAATAAGTCTAGTTAACATCCATCACCACACAGTTAAAGGTTTTTCTTGTGATGAGAACCTTTAAGATCCACTCTCTTAGCAACTTTCCAAATTTTAATACAGTATTATTAACTATAGTCACCATGCTGTACATTACATCCTCATGATTTTTTATTTTATAACTGAAAGTTTGTACCTTTTGACCCCCTTCACCCATTTAACCCACCCCCAACCCCTGCTTCTGGCAACCACCAATCTGTTCTCTGTATCTATAAGTTTCTTTGGTTTTTCTTTTGGATTCCACATATAAGTGGGATCATACAGTATCTGTCCTTCTTCTCTGACTTATTTCACTTAGCACAGTACCCGCAGAGCCTATCCATGTTGTGGCAAATGGCAAGATTCCTTTCTTTTTTATGGCTAAAGAATATTACATTTTATATACATATTTATATATGACATTTTCTTTATCCATTCATCCATCGATGGATGCTTCCATGTCTTGGCTATTGTAAATAATGATACAGTGAACATGGGAGTGTAGATATCTTCCTGAGTTAACGTTTTCCTTTGAATAAACACCCAGAAGTAGAATAGCTGGACCACATGGAAGTTCTATTTTTAATTTTTTGAGGAGGCTCCATACTGTTTCCCATAGTGGCTGCACCATTTTACATTCCCACCAACAATGCACAAGGGTTCCCTTTTCCCCACATCCTCGCCAACCCTTGTTATTTCTTGTCAGACTTCCTGGGTTGGAACCCCAGCTCGACCAACTATTGCTACCTGTGTGATTTGAACAGTTTATGTAATCTCTCTGTGCCTCAGTTTGATGATGATAATATAGATCTTCCTGATAGGGCTGTTATGAGGATTAAATGATTTGGTTAATATTCATAAAGTGTTTAAAATAGTGCCTGGCACATAGTAAGTGCTATAAGATAAATAAAAGAAAGAAAGGAAGCCTCTGACAAGGAACAAACCTAATTATACTTATAGCCTAGTTTAGGTAATAAATTCTGGATAGTCAATCATAGCATGTTTTAAATTATGAAATAATTATTTTACAAACTGTGTTTTTTTGTTTTTGAGGAAGATTAGCCATGAGCTAACAACTGCCGCCAATCCTCCTCTTTTTTTGCTGAGGAAGACTGGCCCTGAGCTAACATCCATGCCCATCTTCCTCTACTTTCTATGTGGGATGACTACCACAGCATGGCTTGACAAGCAGTGTGTAGGTCCACACCCAGGATCCGAACCGGCAAACTCTGGGCCACCAAAGCGGAATGTGCAAATTTAATCGCTGTGCCACTGGGCTGGCCCCACAAACTGAGTTTTTAAAGGAAGAAAAACAAAGAGAAAAACCACAGGAGAAAAGGATTGAATCAACAGGTCTGTGGGATTTTTTTCCTTGTGCTCGTCTCTGAAGGTGACCTTTGTGGGAAAACGTACGTTATTTGTTCTCTGAGCTGTGCATGATTAGTTTCTTCATCATACACAGACAAATTAGGAAGGCTGCTGTGGTGCTCAGAAATCATCCGTTAAACAAAATCAAAATTAATGATAAAATTGAGTTCCCTTTGTGTTTGATTTTCATCTATCTGCACTCAATTATAAACAAGCTATCAAAGAAAACCACCCATTAGTTGTTAATTCATAATGACTTCAGAAAGCAATCCCTACACTGCTATTGATATCTCACTGACAACCTCTTACTCTCTGCAGGGCTTTAGCTGAGAAGGAAAAGGGAAAACCAAACCACGTGATCCAAGGGCCTCCCCCTCCGCAGCCTGGCCGCGGGGACTCCAGGGCGCAGCACCAGGCTTCGTTTACACAACATACACGTCTATAGATTTAAAAGAGGCAATGGAACTTTTTCTTTCACCATAATAGATTGCTCCTTAAGTAAAACAGACATAGATAACGTAAGAGTACATCCCAGATTTCTATTCCGTTATGTCAAAAGGGAATATTCTTCAAAGTTAGAGAAAGTTTTCAAAGAGGAAAGTGTCTAAAACAGAGACAATATGTGCTCCACCAGGAGAGAAATAACATCTAATTATTAATTTGGGATAAGAGTGACATCATCCCATAACTGGAGTTCTCTCCCTTCATAGTACGCATCTAAATGACTAAACATTCTGACCTCTGGCACATCCCACAGTAAATCCATTTTGCAGCCTCCTAACTAACTGGTTGTGAACCATAAGGAAAAAGAATTATGTGCTGTCCATTTAGACATAGGCTGATTCAAAGAAATATTAAAAACAATTTGGGCCTTGATTTGCAATAATTCTAAGCCCTTATTTGCAGATTTATACACATTTAATGTATATTCTTCTTACTTGAAAAAAAAAAAAGAGACAGCTTACAATTTTTAAAAAGTAGTCCTTAAATGACAAAGAAAAATCAGCAATTACAATGAAAATGGCCAGAAGGAGAGAGGGCTGGAGGGTGAGGAGGTGAGACAAAGCTATAGGACTCGAGTAGGATGGATATTGCAATTGTACAACTCACTTAATTTCAAGTTTTCTGACAGATAAGAGGAAAGGAGGAACTATGAGAGAAAAACAAGCATTTCAAATCTTCAGGATTTTTCCGAATGTTAAGATCTCTAAATGGTGACTCACAAGGATCTTCATATTACAAGCAACACAGAAAATACTAAAGGTTCATTAAGACAAGCTGTGGTTTCCAGACCAATATTGGCTCATTTGCGTTTTTAAAAAACTTTTTTTTTACTATGATGTCAACAGGACTCCTCTTAGAAATAACAGTTCTATAGGTTTAAGATGCCTAAACTCAAAGGATATAATTTAAAATTATCAACGTGTAACTTTACAATTTTTTTCCCTTTCTGTATGATGCTCACATGCAAAAATTATTTCCAATAGCAGCAAATGCACTCCTCTGATGGTCCCTATCCATGCCAGCCATCCAGTCAATAAAATTTATTGAGTGGCTTCTATGAATCAAACATTACTAGGTCTCAGGGATACAAAGAAGACAAAGACAGCATCCCTGGCCTCCAAAAGTGCCACCTGAAAGTACCGCTCACCACAGCGAGTGAGGAGAGAACGGGCCCTGGAGTGGTCTGTGGCAGCCGGGGCAGTTGGTAAGCGAAGAGTGGAGTTTGTGATTATGGAAAACTTCACCAGAAATACATGGCACGTAAGCTCTATCTCAAAGACTGGGAGTTTGTCAGCCTCCTGAAACAGGGGAAAGCCATCTCACATAAAAGGGATGCTGCCTTTGCATTTGCTAAGACATGACCAGAATAGTGTTTAAGAAACTGCAAGTAATTCAGTGTGGGTGGTTACTGGACTGTTAAGGATTGAATGTCTGTGCCCCCCCAAATTCTTAGGTTGAAAACTTCCCCCCACCCCGCAATGTGATGGTATTAAGAGCCAGGGCCTTTGGGAGGTAATTAGGATTAGATGAGGTCAACAGGGTAGAGCCCTCATGAATGGCATTTAATGCCCTTGGAAGAGTCACAAGAGAGCCTGATTCCTCCCTCTGCTTTCCTCCATGTAAGGAGAAGATGCCAAAGAGTAGCTGGCAGTCTGTACTCCCGAAGCGGCTCTCACTAGAACTCTGCCATGCTGACATCCCGGTCTCAGATTTCCAGCCTCCAGAACTGTGAGAAATAAATTTCTGCTGTTTACAAGGCACCCAGTCTATGGGACTTTGTTATAACAGCCCAGACAGTCTCAGATAAGGATAAAGACAAAGCTGGAGAGGAAGCCAGGGGCCAGGGCATTGAAGGCTTTGTATGGCAAGCTAAGGAGCATGGAATTCATCCTGGAGGCCAGTGTTGTTCAGTTATTTTAAAACAAAGAAATTGTTATTCAGACATAATCATACATGAGAGCCCAATTACAGAAGAGAAAAAGGATCTCCTTGTTTCAAGTGACTTCTGGGGAATCTGAAAACTGACCAGGTTAGCTTCTTGACACACAGTTTGAAAACTCTGGCTATAAGCAAGTCGGGGGTCAGAAGAGTTCATCACAAATGGTTTAGAGCAGACAAGTAAGAGGAGCAGATCTGCAATCTCACAATGCTGACCCTAGCTATAATATGAAAATGAACTGGGGTAAAAACGAGATCCAGGAAGATGAGTTATGAAGGTATGACCTTTCCAGGAAAACAGTGAAACCGAAACCTGTATCAGAGCAGATGGTAGTCAAATTTTTAGAAAATCAAGGATAAAGAGGAAATCCAAGTGACTACCAGGAGAAAAGGTCAATTACAAACAAAAAGAGTAAGAATCAAATTATCAGGATTCTTATCAGCAATGCTGGACATATGACAAAAAGTGCAGCAACGTCTTCAACATGCTGAGAGTAAATAACTTTGAATCTAGATATCAATAATAAGTAAACATTAAACCTAGACAAAATGTGAAATGCATAAGATCTCAAACCACTGCTAAAACAATTCCTACAGGTTGTGCCAGAGGAAAAGAAAGTGTTAACAAGTCAGCTGCAAAAAACAATGATTTATGACGAGTTTGAGCTGGCATTTATGCTCTAGATGAGAAGATATGAATATTAGTGAGAAAAAAATGAGATCAGTAAGGGTCAAAGTCCTGAAAAAAAAAAAAAAACAAGAAAGCACAGATTAAAGAATAAATTGGTCACTATTAAAAATTGTTTTTTTTAAAGTAAGATATGTAGGATTTAAGAAAAAGCAAAGAAGAATCTCCATCAAAGGTTAGCAATTGTGTTGCCCTGCACGTTTTCAGAGTAATATTACCTGAAATAGATTCACTATTTTGTTTAGTCTCCTTTATACATCTAATGTCTTCATAAGTCAATACAAGTCAACAGACCACCAAATCCGCGTAGAACCGGTTAATTCCTGTTCAGTCTTGGTTGGCTTTATATTCTTTTATTTCTTAACTGACCCCTGACAACCTACTGATTATTCTACATCCATTAACTCCTTTAAGACCAAGCTTAAAGTGTATCTCTTCCCATAATTATTCCCTAACTAACTATTCAGTCTGTGACCTTTATTCTTCCCCATCTTTCTACTTCCCCAAGAATCTATCTCTAATCCTTGTCCTCAATCTCTGTCATCTCCTCTCTTGGGTTCTTTCTTGGTTCCACCAATATTTAGCCAAAAATGAAGAGAATTAAATCACTAACAAAAAAAAAAGAAACAAACACATATTCCATTTACTTATTCCTGCTTTTCTGTCACCAGGTTCTCAAAACATATAAGCTTCTTCCACTACCCCCTTACCAACCACAGAATGCTCAAGTAACTCATTTCATTTGTTTATGGGGAGTTTTCTCCATGTGGACAATAAATTCAAAATGCAGGCATTTTACCTTTTATTTCTTCACATACATCCAGGGAGTTCAGTGCAATGCTTCAAGTGCAGAAAACATAAAATTAAATATGTGCTAAGATATTAAGAAAGAAAAAGAGCAAAATTTGATGAAGAAATTAATGTGGAACAAGCTAAAACAGAAGGAAACACTCCCACTTTCTAGCTCATCCATCCTCTAGGCAAAGAGAGTTACTCTGTAGACTGGCAAATACACTGCTTTGGAAATTTACCCATTTATTTTGTATTTCCTGTCAACATTCTAGAGAGGTTCAGAAAAAAAGAAAAGAAAAATGAATCAATTAACAAGCCTTTATTCTCATCTACAGAGGAAGACTATTTCCTAGTATGTCATTTAGGTTCATTAACATTCACATTGTATTTTGCAAACACAAAGAATGATAATCTCCATGGTAAGGGAAAGTGCATCTAATTCTAACTATGCATTCTCCCACAAATTAGATGTTTCAGGGTCTTACAGGTTGATTAAGTTGAACCAGGTAACAAATGAAGTGAATAAAGGATTTTCTGTGGGTCATGGAGAAGAAAATCTTTATCACATATAATCATATGTAAAGACATCACAAGCAAGAAAGAATGAGTTTGACCAAAATCCTATAATCATGGCAAATCATGAGAACGTAATGACCTAACTGAGGCCCTAGAATTATAAAATATTCTTCTATCCAGTAGATGTGCTTTTTTCTTCTTCCATTTAAAGAAAAGTGCTGAGACATATGAATTAAAAATCACAAACCTATCAAACTCTAGTTGAACTAAATAACAGCAAAGAAATGCAAAAGGTATTAACAGAAAAAGAAAAGGAGGCAACAAGAGACCACACATTTCAACAAATTTCTGGAAGAGAGAAAGCAGTTGGAGGGGTAAGAGACTAAGGAGACAAGCAAAAATTACCATCTGGTGTTGCAGAAGAAGAGCCTGAAGAGGGGTGGTCAACCTGCCTCACAGAACCCCAGGAGACTCGGCATCTGGAAGCCCCTAGTTCTACGAAGGTCAGAGGCGGTGTTAAACAAGGGCACTGCACGCTCCGGAGCAGAGCCTCTTCCTAACAGACAAACGTGTATCCCCTCAAAACACCACCACTCACCCCTCAAACTGGAGGTCAGAGGTTCAGTCTCTGAAAAACAAAGAAAGAAGGTTCCAGACCCAGAGACAATGTGCACAGCAGATGGCAGAGGTGAATCACATGTTTGAAAATAGGAACACTAAGTGTCTTACTGAAAGGAGAGACTCTTGTCCTCTTTCCCTGCCCTTATCCAAGGATGCCAGTAGCCAGGTACAAAGTCCTCCCCTTCATGGCCCTTCCAGCCACCTTGTAGGAGGCTGAAAGATTCATCTCCAGAAAAAATACATGATCCCAGAGAAAAACTTTCACTTACTGCCATCAACATAAAGACTGGCTCACTTTCTGACTGCCCAACAGAGAGGCTCAACAGGAACAAAGCCCCATCCAGGTTCGCAGAACTTTCAATAGCCTTTTCCTACCACCTTCTAAAATACGACCACATAACCATGGACCACCACACATTTGAAGGCAGCCTGCAACATGAGACAGACTAAAAGAAACTCAGGAAAAGAAAACCTGAAAGAAATAGAACAGAGAGTGGTGGTCTCAAAAAGATAAAAGTATCTTTGGACATTTAACAATGACAGAATTTATGAAAAAGGGAAGAGAACAAAACCATGTTATTAGAAATTTTAAAAATCTGATTACAAAAATAAAAGCAGTTAGAAGATAAAGTAATTTCTCAAAGTGGAACAGAAAGTCAAAATGATGGGCAATTTGAGAGAAAAAGATAAGAAAATCTAGGAGATCCAATATCCAAATATTAGAAATTCCTGAAACAGTAAATAAAGAACGTGGAGAGAAGGAAATGGGAAAGAAAGAACACAAGAAAATATTCCAGAAATGAAGGTGCCTATGAGGTAAGGTGCCTATGAGGTAAGGTGCCTATGAGATTAATCTTCTTAAGCAAATATTCAGGTGTTAATTTTTCAACATGCCACATCCCTCCCAAAACCTCTCAATGGCATCCTTCTACCTAGCAATTTCATTCCAACTCTCAATAATTAGTTTCACTTTACTTAACCAATCTGATCTCTTACCCTCTAAAACCCAAAGTCTTTCCAGAAATTATCTATCTCCTTTCTATTCTCTGGGACGGTCACTTTAACACTGCTTTTTCAGCACCCTGAAAAATGGGGACAATAGTCTCTATACAAAAAAAAAGCAAATATGGTGTAAAATGATTTGTTAAATCTGAGACAAGTTTCAAGTTCTACTTCCTCTGCATCACTGTTTTTCCTTCTTTTCTCTGTGAACTCTTAGCCTGACCAGCAGTGCAGCATAAGCGTTAAGAGCATGTGGGCCAGCTCCATGGCTGAGTGGTTGAGTTTGCGTGCTCTGCTGCAGCGGCCCAGGGTTTGGATCCTGGGGACGGACATGGCGCCGCTCGTCGGGCCATGTTGAGGCGGCGTCCCACATCCCACAACTAGAAGGACCTGCAACTAAGATATACAACTGTGTACGGGGGGTGGTTTGGGGAGAGAAAGCAGAAAAAAAAAAAAAAAAAAGAGTTAAGAGCATGGACTTTGCTGTCAGACAAGCCTAAATTCAAGTTCAGGTCTACCAGCTACTTAAACTCTCTAAATTTCAGGGAACTCATCTAGGAAATGAAAATATAATCACAATACCTTCTCTCATAGTATTACCATGAGGATTAAATTAAATATGAATGTGAAGTATCTCAAATTTTTTTCATCTGTCTTATCTAAGAAAATTGCAAACAGAGGTATTAGGTTTTGTGCCACTCTTCTCCCCATCAATTGTGTAACATCTAAATATAAATGGAAAAGCAACTTGATCTGCTCTGAATTGTGGCCCCTCTCCAAACTCACATAGTGAACCCCTAACTCCCAATGTGATGACATTTAGAGATGGGACCTTTGGGAGATATTTAGGTTTGAATGAGTCATAAGGGTGGGGCCCTGATGATGAGAATAGTACCGTGTGAGGACTCCGCAAGAAGGCAGGCATCGCAAGCCAGGAAAAGGGCTCTCACCAGAACCCAACCATGCTGGCTGATCTCCGACTTCTAGCCTCGATAACTGTGAGAAAATTAATTTCTGTTGTTTAAACCACCCAGTAGTATTTGGTGATGGCAGCCCAAGCTGACTAATGACTAATACGTGATCCTTTGAGATGTTAAAAGTCTGCTATCAAGAAACCTCTGTTCTAGTCCACATTGTTACTGATTGGCAAGGAAAAGTTAAAGTACACAAACGTCCTAAACACCGAAAAGAAGACAACTCCAATTGCCATTGTTACTCACTTGGGTATTGTTGAAACAACTTTTAGGCCCAAGATGGAGTTGTTCCTGCCCCAGGTGCCATGTCAACAAACCAAAACTTAGATAACTTCCACGTCCCAATAAATGTTCCTCTTGACCAGAAACACAGTATATCCATTCAGCCAATCCCCAAATGCCAAGCCAACTCTGGGTCTTCTCACCCCAAACAAGGTTGACTATGTGGCCTCAGCCAGTTATTTTCTATTTTTCTTTTCCTTGTTCTTTATTCTTTATCCTATAACAGCTTTCTGCCTTCTGCCCATTTTGCAGTTGTCCAAATGGAGAGACCGTCTGCTTCATGAAGTGTTAAAGTTTGTTTCTATCACCTAAATCGTCTTCTTAAATCATTTTTAACAGTATTAATTGGAAGGATAAAAGAAGAAAAAATGATAATCAAAGACGAGAAAAGGAATTCTTCACAGTCTGCCTCGAATCCCTCTTTCAGGTTTACTTTCCTGGACCTCTTGCTTTTCCCGACCTGAAGTCTTCCTCTGACCTCCTGAGCTACATTTTACTAGTTAGGACAGATCCACTTCCCACCCAGCTCTCTGCCCCAGAGGCTGACCTGTGTGGGCCATAATCCCCAGAACGCTGGCTTCTCACTGGGTTTGGCCAATGTGGAGCCCCAGTCAGACGTCAGAGAGAGGGAGGAACGTGCTAAAGATCAGAGCGTTTGTGCCTTCTTTCTCTGGTTCCTTCCCTGAAGGTTTACCACGAATTAACCATGTCCCTCAGCAAAGCTCAGTGCTCCTCTCAAGATGAAAAGCATCTTCGTCCATGGGGGCTGCTATCACAAAATACCACACGCTGAGTGGCTGACAAACAACAGAAATTGATTTCTCACAGTTCTGAAGGCTGCCAGTCCAAGACTGGGGTGCCAGCATGGGTGGGAGAGGGCCCTCTTCCAGGTCACAGACTTCTTGCTGTATCTCCTCCCACCGGGTTCTAGTAATTGATCCCTCGCTCCTTGTGGCCTAGGCAAGGTAACAATCTGGGTGCTCCTAAGCCCCCTCAGGCCACCCTCCTTTGAACTCTCGTGTGCATCCCCTGCGTGCTCAACTCTGAAAACAGCCTTTTGGAAGAAAAAAGTCCTATTCAAACTGTCCTATTTTGAGCGTGCCATTTGCTTCCTGTTGGGACTTCGATCAATACACACACTTTTATTCATGCAGTACCCTCAAGTTAAAATATCCTTCTTCCTTCTATCTCTCTGGTCAACTTCTAAACATGTTACAAAGCATGCTTGAATGTTGCTGCCCCTCTCTTATTTCTCCTGTCACCATCACAGAATGAATAGACCGTTCGCTCATTTTTTGCTCCAACAGCACTTTATTTTTAAAACACACAGGTACACACACACACACACCGCATATATATTACAATTCAGTACAAACATCACAGATCAAGGACAGCATCTAACACACAGCAGACACTCAATAACCGTGTTAAATTCCTATCAAACAATTTCAGAAGATTTTTTTAATATAATAATGTTTTTAAGGTGTATATTTTGATATAGTAAACAAAAATATCTTTACAGAAGTTAGTTTGGCTACATATGCAGGAAAAAAAGCGTTAAAGATATGAATAACGTATGTCTCACTACCCTTCAGGAAGACACCCTTCTATCCTATCCTTACATCTTCATAGCCTGGAATGTTTACTTCACCTTTTATTAATTCATTTTTAAAATATTTTCTCTTTGGTTAACTCACTTAAAAACATAGAAAGGAGACATTTATATGACCATAGAAGCCATTAGGTATCTTCTTCCAAAGCATTCACCTGAAAAGACCAACTGTTTTGCAGAGGAAACAAAGCTGTTATTTCAATGGCAGGTGACAGTTCCTTTTTCTTAATGGTTACCAGATAATTCATAAGAGAAACAGCCTCAAGTGAGTTATAAAGGTCAATCCCTTGTGGACTGAAAGAAATTTTCAAGTTCAATTTAAAATAAGATTTGTAATTACCAAGATAGACTACCTAGGGACAACTTCAGATTGAAAGGCCAAAAACCTCAAGTTAGTTGACTTTTTTATAGAGAATTTAACCTCTCCCCCAAAGAAAATCTGACGCATCATTCCCCATAAATGAAAAACCAATTACATCACTATTTCAACACAATCACAGCATCTAAATATCTCCTCAACATTGGAAACATTTAAACACTACAAATAACATTTTGGGCCTAAATTTCCAGTTCATCATCCTCACACAATAATAATGAAGAAAGATTACACAAAAGTTTACTTGATATTTGTGGGACAATTATTTGCTGTTAAACATGGACTTTAAAAGCCAAATGAAACGGCAAAAGCCCCTCTTTTTTTTTTACTATCGGATTATTTCATTTTATCCAGGTAAAATAAACTTTGGAAAGAAAGCATAGAATAGTGCATAGCATTTTACAAAAGCAGCTTAGTCCATTTGGGCTACTATAACAAAACAGCACAGACTGGGTAGCTTAAAAACAACAGAAATTTATTTCTCACAGTTCTGAAGGCTGCAAGTCCAAGACTGGGGTGCTAGCATGGTTGGGCAAAAGCCCTCTTCTAGGTCACAGACTTCTTGCTGTATCTTCACATGCCAGAGGGGCTAGGGACTTCTCTGGAGGCTCTGTTATAAGGGGGCTGATCGTATTCAGAGGGCTCCACCCTCATAACTTAAGAACCTCTCAAAGTCCCAACTGCCAGTACCATCACATCAGGCATTAGAATGTCAACATGTGAATTTTGGGGAGACACAAACATTCAGACGACAGCAGAAAATATAAAAGATTTGGAGTTGGATGGGAGAGGTAAATGCCTGTCATTATTCCCAGTATTTATCAATAATCATGCTTTCCTAGGAATCCGTTATTTTTCCCCATGCATAAAAACAACATATCAAGATTACTCCATTTATTTTTTCATGCAACAAGTAGGTAAGGTGGCAGAGCTCATCAATTTCCTAATTTAAGAAGGCAGAAAAAAATTCTGCAACACTTTAAAAAATTAGTAAGTTTAATTCTTTTAAAAACTGGCCATTAGACCTACAGCAACAGTGAAAACAAGGCTAGTACAGTTGCCTTGCCTCACAGTTTCCATAAAATCAGGCCTCATAAACCAGAGAAGAATCAAGCTATTTGGTCTATTCCTTCAAAAACTGGACCTAAAAATGTTGTAACATTCAATAAATGTTTCTCGAGTGCCTACTCTGTGCCAGGCACTGTTCTCAGAACTGAGAATATACAGTATTAGCAAACAAAACGGCAAAGGCCCTGCTCTCGTGGAGCTTATAGTGACTTAGAAAAGAGATTATTTATATTAAATTTAAATCCCTCTTATTGTATACTCTAGCTACTTTTTCTCTTTTTCACTGCAGATTAAAAAGAACCTTGGCTGCCGTCCCATGTTAAAATGTCTCTTTATTCCAGACAGTGTGCTCTTCTGGTAACTATATTATGTGCGGCAATATTTCAGTAATTTTCAGATACATTTATAATGTCACTACTTGCAAAAAGCAAAACAAAAATGGCAAAACAAACATATGATGCATTTTAATTTTAAGTATACTTTAGGTAACTCTAAGTTAATATTGTTAAATAACAAATGCTAATAAAAATAATATTTCAGTCATAGGACTTATCATTGTAAATGCTACGAATGCTATTGCACGTCTAAGGAAGAGACAGAGACACAAGGGGCCTGGAAATATTATATAATTATATGAGCATGGGCTAAAATCAAGTAAATGTTAAAGGATTTAGATAGCTTCTTAAATAATCAAAGCCCAAAATCTGTAATGGTGGCTTTGGGACCCAGCCTTCAAGCTTCCCTTGAAGAGACAGGAGAAGCTGGCTGTGTCAGCTGTGCAGACCCTGAATGCAGAACCGCGTGGTCAGCCAAAGCAGAGGGAGTGTGCAGGACGCTCAGCCTGCCTCTGAAAGGCAGCCCGAGGCTGACCCAGGTGGCCTTAACACAGGAGAAGCCGAGAAACAGGAGCACCATGTCAAAGATAACCAGAAAAATCACGTCCCCAAATTGCAAGTTTCCCACGCACCACAGTGTCGCCTCCCATTTATGTGGCTCATCACAAAAACAATTTTATCAAGATTCTCTTTACAGGTAAAAATCCTCTCTACATTTGCTGATTTGAAGACTTTTCCTTTTTCTATTAAACTTTCCGTTTTCTAGATAAACCTCTGCCATACTCAATCACTCCTTATGTGAAGTTTGCAAAGTTGATGATAATGCAAATAATCAGTTTGGTGCCTTACCAACCAAGCAGTTCTAAGCTAACACATTTTAAATTTTCCTGCATTTGGACATTTAGACTGTTTCTCCCACAGTTATAATGTATCAGTTTGCATTCTAACATTTTAAATCTGACTTCGCAAACAGTATAAAAAGAAAATAAGTTCAAATAAAAATAGGACGGAAGAAAGTACCTTTAATTTGGATCCATGCGGTACCAGGAGGGATTTATTAGGCTTTGGTGGGATATACAGATCCCATTTTCCATAATCCAGTTTTTTGTATGGGTACGAAAATGGATTCCAATCATCTAAAATAAAAAGAAAGCTCAGTTAACAATAGCATGATGGGACCAATATTTAATGAATTTCAAGCAAAGAATAATATGCTGCCTACTCGTACAGAATCAAATTATCTAAAATATATTGTTTTCTAAGGTGTTAATCAAAACACTGTACTAGCCATTTAGAAAAACCAGGTTATTTTTAATTTAATTTTTAAAAACGTATTTGAAAGTTTGTCCTTTGCCCCTTAAAATTAAAGATCACAACATTTTCAATTACGCTTTCACCTCCAATACTTCTATCAATAAACAAAATGTAAAAGAAAATGAAGAAACACCATAAACAAAGATAATGTGAAAAAAATTGGGGCCGGCCCCGTGGTGGCCCAGTGGTTAAGTTCTCGAGCTCCACTTCTGTGGCCCAGGGTTTTGCTGGTTTGGATCCTGGCCGCGGACATGGCACTGCTCATCAGGCCACACTGAGGTGGTGTCCCACATGCCACAACTAGAAGGACCCACAACTAAAATATACAACTATGTACTGGGGGGACTTGGGGAGAAAAAAGCAGAAAAAAAACAAAAAAAAGAGATTGGCAACAGTTGTTAGCTCAGGCGCCAACCTCTAAAAACAAAAAAGTAGAAATGCATTGTAGGCTATTAGATAAGATACATGTCATGGTAGAAAAAAATGATGAAAAATAATTAAGATCATATATGGGTATATTTACCCAAATTCATAAGCATGTAACAGAACTGAGTTAAAAATCTAAAGAAATGCCTCAAACGAGAAAAGTACAAGGTTGGAAACTATAGGGGGCAAAGAAAGGTGGATTGCAGACCCTGGAAGAAAGCTAAAATGAACAACGACAGACCCATGCACACAGGGACACCTAACATACAACAGAGGTGGCATTACAAGTCACTGAGTAAAGGACACGGTTAATAAGTGGTGCAAGGACATTCAGTTATTCTTATGAAAAAAATGAAATAGATCTCTACTTAATAATATGCCCAAGAATTATCTGAATATAGATTAATGTTTAAACATGATAGGCAAAAATGTAAAATGCTCAGAAAAAAATACAAGGAAATACATTTATAATCTTGGGTTTAAAAAGTGTTTTCTAAACAAAATACAAAAAAACTTTCACAAACCATTAAGAAAAAGTCCGATAAATTTGACTGTTAAAATTATAAACTTATCTTCATAGATAGATGGATGGATAGACAGACAATGACAAGACAAGCTACCAACTGGGAGAATATATTTGTAATGAAAATGCCGAGAGAGACCATCCAAAATATATGCAGAACATCTATAAGCCAATGAGAAAAAGAAAACAAACCAATAGAAAAAGAGACAAAGACAGTCAGCCAATAAACAGATATGACGATGCTCAAGCTCACTCATAATCAGGGAAACAAAAATTAAAACAAGATGAAATGCCATTTCCCACCCATTGGATTAGCAAAAATTAAAAGTTTGAAAATATCAAGTAATCAGCAAGGACATAAAATAACACTGCAGCTGAGGGTATAAATTGGTGAAACAATTTGGCCTTTTAGAGCAAAGCTGGATTAACTCCAAGGCCCAACAGTTCTGCTCCGAGGTAGTAACCTAGAGAAATTCTCACAAACGTGCACAAGAAAGCATTCAAAAATGTTCGCTGAAGAATTGTTTGCAATAGCAAAAAATAGAAGCTATCAAAATTTAAATCAGCTACAAAATGGGTAAATATGTTGTGGTATAATTAAACAACAGGATGCTATACAATGATATAAAGTGAATGGATTAGAGTGAATATATCAATATATACAAATAGCTGAAACATGAAAGTTAATTTTAAAGGGGTCTTGAATACCATTTATATTAAGCTCAAGAAATATGAAAAATAGTAATATATAATACTTATGGATACACATGTATGTAGTAAAAATATCAAAAAAGAAATGAAAATGTTAAGCATCAAATCCTATGGGTGATTTCCACTAGGTAGAAGAAAGGGAACACAGGAAGCTTCAATAAGATCTGTAACATTTTATTTCTTAAGGTAGGTCATGTATACAGAGATGCTTATTACGTTATTCCCTGGTTGTTTATGCATAAAATATTTCATGGTTCTAAAAAAACATTAAGCAGCTCTGTGATGCTATGCACTCAGTGTTGTGACGTTAGATTCTCAAGCGAGGAGATTACAAAAGCCTCAGGAAGCTTGCTCCGTGCCACGATTTCCTTCCTTACACACAACTCTTTCACCCCATCAGCTCTAAGGATCTTCACTCCCAGCCAGTCTGAACGTTGGGGGGAGAGTCGGGTAAGAAACAATATTTAATTAAAGGTCCTTCTAAACGTTCCCCTGCTCCCCATCATGAGGACAACGTGAACATGTCTAAAGGTGGTTTACCTTCCGGAGCAGCTCCACGGGCCCTGTGTTGTTACACTCTCCTGCTCCTGAAATCTCAAATACATCTCACCTATACATGGTGTGACATTCCTTTACCAAAGCAAAGAATTTAGGGGATAATTAAGAGAGAAAATAAAGCTTGAAATATGAATATCTGGGTACTATAACACTTTATACATTTACTGACTTTCTTTCTAAGCTTATCACTTAAGACAATTAATAAGCTTAAGACAAGCAGCAGATCTTTTCCTGGTTAGTAAGATCTGAAAATAAAGGGTACAGTTCATTAGCTCATTCATTCATTCATTAAATGCATACTGAGTGCTTAATGCAGGACCTGCTCAACGCTAAATTCAAAATTATGTTCAGAATGACAGTCACATCTCTTCAAGAAAAAGTTAGAGTAACAGTGTACCAAAATGAATAGTAAAATTTATAATGCAGGATCCACTGAAAACTCAACTATAAACAAGATTTTGTTGCCTTGAAACTTCAATTATATGTGAAATTTACATACTCAGATGTTTTTTAAAAACTGTTTCAGTAATGTGAAAATCAATGTGTTTTTGAATATTAGTTTTTGAATATCAATTGAACTAGTTCTTCAGCTTGTAGTCACTTGTTTTAAGATCTATTTAAACAAATATCAATATTTGTATAAAGAAAAAATACTTTTACTGAATCACATTTTCCTTTTCTACCTTAGAGATCTAAATCTCCTAACGCATGCGTTGATTATTTGTAGTAATTCTACATTGTGAAAAAATCTCTTTTCTATCATCGTCAAGAGTTTCATTTTATTAGCACACCTCCACTTTATGGACACTCTGCTGACTTTCACTATAGGTACATTTTTCTTGCCAAACTCCAAGCTTCAAAGAAAGATTTAGAACATCCTCACATATCTCCCCAAAGAAAATCCATTCCACCAACCACAGTAAGGAATGTAGAGTATGCTAAAGATTTCATATGGGAGAGAGGGAGGAAGCGTTACAGGGCATCGTAAGAAACTTGAGATTTTTTCATTAGACAATTCTCTCCCCACGTAAATCCCTCTTCAGCCACACCACCACCAGTCTTTCACCTCTTTGAATCTTTCTCCAATTCCTGCTCAGCCCTAATTTTCCTCATTCTCCTTACTTTATTAGTGTTGCTTCTTTCCATTTAAAACATGGACACCAACAAAATACCCACTTCTACCGTACTGCGTGCATATGAAAAATTATTTCCAATAAAACTAGTTTCTCCCTAAAATGGGTTTCCCAAAATAGCTAATAAGAAAATGAGCTTTTCTCCATAGGATACTCATATCTAAGGCCCAGAAACAGAATAATCAAAAAAATCATTGGATTTGAACCTGTTCTTATAAACCTATTGTTAAACACTTAGTCAACAAAGAAGGAGCCATCGTTAAGGTATGCATAGGTACAGCTGCAGGAACCAACTGTGGAAGTCCCCCATTAAAAGTGAGCAAACAAAAATTCAATGTCAGATTATTGGTTTAAAAATACAAATTAAAAATGAATTTTTTGTTTTCGAATAAAGTTTGCTTTAGAAAAACATGGAAGGCAAAATAATACAAGGTGAAACACAAATTTTAGGGAAATTTATGTCTTGTGAAATAAGTCATGAGACTTTATTCCTAAATATAACTGAAAACAAAGAAATAATAAAAACAACAATAATAATGATAAACAGTTCTAAGCCATATTAGACTATATCTAAAGAGAACAGTTTTAGAACCAGACTACTCAAACATTTTTCATTTTAATTTTATATGACTTACATTCTGAGTACACAAAACAGAATTAGTTTTAATTAAGTACTTAATGCAAATCGTTTGTATCCCTATGTAGGCCTCAGGATAGACCAAAACCTCCCATCACCACATGTGACAATTATCTGCTTCTCTATCAGGCATAGAAGCGCACATTGGGAGCTCTGTAGTTCGGTGGTTCTCAAACTTCAGCTCACGCCAGAACCACCTGGGCTTATGAAAGCAGCTTGCTGTGCCCCACCCTCAGAGTTTTTGATTCAGTAGGCCTGAAGTGTGGCCTGATAATGTGCATTTCTAACAAGTTCCCAGGCGATGTTGATACTACTGGCCTAGGGCCCACACTTTAGAAAGAACTGCCCGGTTCAATCGGTGTGTTCAGGTGTTCTCTACTCTTAGCTTTGTGGGTGATCTTCTAGATTAAATTAGATTTACAGATGACCAAGTCTTCTAAACCAATAGGTCAAGGAACTTCTGAAATAAAAAATATCATTTAATAATCCTTCAAGGCAAATAGTACATGAAATTTAGGATTTAGGATTTGGAAATGAATAGGGTTGTAAAGCCCAGAAGGATGACCAATGAGATCAAGATTACACAACAGATCTGAGATATTAAAGAATTTGAATGTATTAACGTGAGAGAACAAAAATTGACAATCTGAACATGAAAAGATAGCATATGAAGACCAATACTCAATATACTGTTTTTAATGTCTATAGAGAATATTTTCTAGAATATTCTCACCAAGAGATAGCTTAGTTAAAGTGTATGGGCCACTGATCATAAAATGAATAAAAATTTGAAGGCTTTTACTTAGAAAAGTAATATTAAAATTTTTAAATGTTAACATATTAACTCATCTTCCTTTCTCTGCCTCGTTTCCTGCCATAACCTAGACATTGCTAGGTTGGAGGGTTAGGAATCCCCAAAAGAATGGGTGTTTATTATTCTGATTTTGGTAAAATGTTAATGTTTCCTGCTTGCATAAATTATTTTATTATAACATTTTCTAAGACATCTGATGTTTATCCAGTTAAGATCAGCTGACATATTTTTAAAGCAAACATTTTAATAGATATTTTATTATTAACAGGCTCAAATTCATCACATATTTGATAATGCAAAAGATGCTATTTGTCCATAGTCTCAAAACCAGCAGACAAAATTTAAATCAAGAAATGGAAAAGAAATGATGTGTGATGCGCAGTTTAATATGAACTGCAAACATACATTCGGCACAGCGATCAAACGTTAACTAAGGTCACTGCATCGGGCACACAAACTCTAGATTTATCCTAACCCAACAACCTTTCTTGTTCTACTGTAATAATTCTCACATAAAATTCTTAAATGTCAGCCTCTTTCAAATATTCTCAAACTCTTTAACTCACAGCAAAGTATTTCTCTTCATCAGCACTTAGCCACCTCATTTCTCTAGAATTTTTGAGTTTAATATAAAGTTTCCTTATGCATGGTTGAAATGGCTCCATCTTACTATACAGAGCCTTACACCTTTGATGCAGATGCCAATGTGCTGAAGAACATGGTCCACACTGGGGCCAACTGCTGCCACACACAGGCCTCACCAAGCAGAGAGGTAAGCTTCCTGGTGAATGCAGCAGGCAGGGTTAATATAAGGCAGTACTGGCCCATATGGCAGGTTTCACTCACTTTGCATCTGAGTGGACGTCCCTCACGTCATAACAGTTGTTAAATATTTGGAATATCACCTCCTTAAAGTAAGTCAATACCCTTCCCCAACATAAAATGTTATTTAATTGTTTCAAGGGTTTTTTGGTTTTGTTTTGGTTTTTTTTGAAACTGTATTATTTTATAACTAAGGAATCCACTTCTACGACTGTCAGGAAGCCCAGGCTGGATTAATAGTGATGAGTTCTGGAGGTCACTCCACTCCACTCTGGACTTTCTGGTTATCACCACTGTCCTATCTCCAGGTCAACTGAAAACCCAGAACTATGAGGCTTCAATCTCTGCCCTCCTATTCCTGGAAGGTGCCAAAGCCAACTATGTAGGAGGATTTTCCAGAGAAGACAACTTTGTCTTCCCAGAAGACAAATCCTCCACTTTGCTCTATGAGGCAGATAGCAACCCCAAACCACAGACAGGTTGGGACCTGCGCAGGCCTCAACTGTTCCCAGGTTTTTATCATGCAGAGTTTACACAGATTTATAATGCAAAGTCACCTTGTCAAGATGGAAGTTTGGGGACTTCTATCATGTAAAGAAGCATCCACTCTGTTCTCAAAAAATTATAACATCCGGAACTGGAACTTCCTATGGCATTGCCCTTACCCAGGGTGATGGGCGAACCACACAGCCTTTGGGGATGGAGGATGGAGGACAGCAGTCCTTCCGACATACACCCCTGTACTTTTTGATCTTCACCTCTTGTTCCCCTCCAGATAATTCTTCCCCTCAGTTGGGTACCTGGGAGTCATCCTTCTTCAACTTCTGCTCGCAGTTGGTACCCTGGGAATGACCTAAAGACCTCCAGCATTATTTCTTAGGGGAAAGTGCTCTTCACATCCATTAGTTTAAGTTAGCTGTGCTTTTCAAGACAAAATCTAGAGTATGTCAGAGGGCCACTAACTTCAGAACCAACAGGATACTAGCATCTCATTATTTTAAAGAACAATAGGGCTGAGTCCTGTGACATGTAGCTTTCTGGAAATAAGAGAACAAATCAAATAATCTAGAGCTTCTCTTATTAAACTGTTCTTAAAGGCATGCACAGAAGAAAAGGGCTCCATGATCAAAAACAGAGTGGAAAATGTGACCTTAAATTAACCATATTCCTTTATTATAGGAATAGTATTTATATTAATGATACTTTTTATGAAGGGGGTAATAAACGAATGTATGTAGTTGCTTGTGATTTCAAAAAGCATGAAAATATAATCCAAAAACAAACAGAAACAATCATACAAATGTGGAGGGAGAACACAGATTAGTAGTCTTCTAGGATTGTACCTTGTTATATTATGACTAGAGAACCAGGTAAACAAGGTGCAAAATTAGAAAATTTAATAAGTCAAAAAGTAGGCAACATAAGAAAAAAAATCCCTTAAAATGGAAACAAACTAAAATAAATGAACCTGTGTGATGGTATTTGCAGGTGGGGCTTTTGGGAGGTCATTAGGTCATGAGGGTAGAGCCCTCATGAGTGGGGTTAATGCCCTTATAAAAATAGACCCCAAAGAGATCCCTGCTCCCTTCCACCATGTGAGGACACAGAGAAAGACAGCCAACTATGAGCCAGGAAGATGGTCCTCACCAGGCACCGAATCTGCTGGTGCCTTGATCTTGGATTTCCCAGCCTCCAGAACTGTGAGAAATGAATTTCTTTTGTTTATAAGCCACCCAGTCTATGGTATTCTGTGTTGCAGCCCAAACAGACTAAGACAGAGATTATCTCTAGTTTTCCATATACTAAGAAATTTTCCTAATAAATATTTAAAAACTGATGTTACGAAGTCTTTGTACACAAATACTTGACTAAATCTCTTTGTTATCAATTATAAAAAATAATCTTATCAAGTAAAGGATATGATTTTAATTTATTTATGGTTCTAAACACAGATTAACAAACTACTTTCCGGATAGGCAGTTCCAGTTCGTACTCCCACCAGCAGCATATGAGAATGCTCAACTACCCATATCTTCATCAACATTGGGGATTATCATTTTAATAACAAGGCATGCCTGCCTTGCTCAACCAAGGTTCACTAAGAGAATTAAACCCTAATGCCCTAAGGATCCATTGTATGCAATAAATTAACTTCTCTTCAGTGCATCTAGTACAGTGTTCGCTATGTACCATACTTAGGAGAATTAAGAAAAAAGGCATTCAAATCGTTTTCTGTGTTCTGTGGTTCAGACGCGGAACCAGCAAGAGAAAAGTTGCCTCTCATTATTATCCTAGCTGTAACAGAAAGCTTTTCATACACAGTGTTTTCATTTCTTTTCAAAACAGGCTATAATTATAACTTCTGATTATTTTCTTTAATCCCATTGCTATTTGGGAGGAATTGGGTGGTGAATATTATATTTTCTTTTAAACTTTTTCATTTATTTCTAGCTTTACTGAAATCAATTTAATAACGTGGTGTACCTTATGGCCTAATACAGTAGTAACCAATCCAGTTATTTATTGATTAATCTATTTATTTTTAGCAGTATAAACCATTCAATTATCTCAAAATAGATTTTGTGGAAAATTCCAGCACAGAGACTGTATAAAACACGTAAATGCAGAGCTGCTCTGCTGGAAGTGCCCCTCCCCAGCTGGACCTCCGCCTCACCGCTTACTCTCCCTCTCAGAGCCCACCACTGGAAACGCAGTTCTAGAAAGTGCTTCAATGTATGATCTATCCTTGTAGATATTCCACAGATCCTTGACAACATGTAATTTCACTTGTTTTAAATTCTCCATTTATTTTTAGTTTACTTGATCCATTACAAGTTAAGAGAATATTAAATTCTATCATGACAATTAAGTCTGAAAATTTATCCAATTTCTAACAACTCTTGCCATCTATACTTGACCAAAAGTTAAATGTTATTTGGGACCTAAAGATAAGGCATCTATCTTTGCTGTGACATATATTATTGATCTCTATGCCATTTTACCTGGGTTTGTTTTTGGTCTGGATTTGACCACCCTTTTATTTTATAATATTTCAGTGACAGTAAAGCAGAGGAAAATTAATGGTTAAAGCTGGGAAAAGGTATGTTATTTGCTTAGAAAGAACACAGAAAAGGACAAAATAGAAAGGAGAAAGAATGAGAGAGAGGTACGAATGCAATATGGTGGATCATCAGAAGCAACAATGGCATCCTATGGGCCAAGGTGGCCCTCGAATATGTCTTACCTGGCCAGTACACTGAACTGTATCCCTCCATGTCAGCAACATCTGGGGCTGAGCAGAGGGCTCTCTCAGAGCACACACTCTAGTTCACTGTTATATGCTGTATTACTATCAACTGCAACTTAACTTATTTCTGACTTCCCTGGCTTCAGCACAGAATTAAGTTTAGAAACTCTTCTCTACCCGCTAAAATATAATCTTTCATCTTAAAAATATTCCACCTGAACCAGCCCCCTGGTGTGGGGGCATGTCAGGGGCCTGTCGTAATCAGGAAAGCAACTATATAGGTTTCCTTCCACCCTATAGCCACCTATGAAAATATATCAATGAAAGTAAAATAACATTTCTAACATGTCGAGCAATGCAACAGAAATAAACCCATGTGTCCATGGTCAATTAATGTTAGACAAGGATGACCATTCAGTGATCTTTCCCCAGCATTCAATGGGGAAAGAATAGTCTTTTCAACAAATAGTGCTATGACAACTGGATCTCCACATACAAAAGAATAAATTTGGACCTCTACCTCAAAACATAACAAAACTAACTCAAAATGGATCAAAGACTTAAATGTAAGAGCTAAAACTATAAAACTCTTAGAAGAAAACACACGGTCAGCATTTGTGACCTCAGTTCTTAAATATGGCAACACAAGTACAAGTAACAAAAGAAAAAAACGATAAATTAGGCTTCTTCAAAATTAAACATTTTGTGTGTCAAAGGACACTATCGAGAAAGTGAAAAGACAACCCACGGAATAGAAGAAAATATTTGGAAATCATATATCTGATAAGGGACTTAAGTCTAGAATATACAAAGAACGTTTACAACTCAATAATAAAAAGACAATCCAATTTTTAAAATGAGCAAAGGATCTGAATAGACATTTTTACAAAGAAATTGTAGAAATGGCCAGTAAGTATGTGAAAAGATGCTCAACCTCATTAATCATTTGGAAAATGCAAATCAAAACCTCATTCACATTAGGATGGCAATAGTCAAAAAGATGGATAATAATTGTGGGCAAGGATGTGGAGTAATTGGAAAACTCATTCAATGCTGGTGGGAATGTAAAACACTGCAGCCACCTTGGAAAACAATCTGGAAGTTCCTCAAAAGCTAAAGATTGAATTACCATTTGACCCAGCAATTCCACTCCTAGTTAAATACCAAAGAGAAATGAAAACATATGTCCACATGAAAACCTGTGTATGAATATTCATAGCAGCATTGCTCATAATAGTCAGAAGTTTTAGTAAAAATAACATAAATGTCCATCAACTAATAAATGGATAAACGAAATGTTGCATATCCATCCAACAGAATATTACTTGGCCATAAAAAGGAATAAAGTACTGAGACATGATACAACATGGATGGACCTTGAAAACATTACATTAAGTGAAAGAAGTGAGTCACAAAAGACCACATATTATGTGATTCCATTTATATGAAACATCCAGGATAGGTAAATTCATAGACACAGAAAGTAGATAAGTGGTTGCCTAGGGCTAGTGGAAGATGGGAAGATCGTGGGATGATAGCTACAGGGTACCCGGTTTCTTTTGGGGTGATGAAAGTGTTCTAAAATTGACTGTGGCTATGGTTGCACAGCTCTGTTTTTAGTATGCTAAAAACCATGGAATTACACTTTAAAGAGATAAGCTGTATGGTATGTGAATTGTATCTCAATTATATCCCAAAGCCATTAAAAATTTTTAAAAAGTCAGCTAGCCTTTAACTGTTCACTTCTACTGAGTTTTTGCCCTAGACTAGGATCAGTTTCTATCAGAGCTATCAAAAAGGAAAAGACCACCTAGGGAGACATATACAAAAATTTAATGCTGAGAAGATAACTTGGTCACTAAGTAGAATAAAGAGCCAAGTTGGCTAGCAAAGACTTCTTCGAAGAGAAAATGATTAAATGTTTCAAGGCTTTGCAAAGGTACAACAATTTGACCACATTAGAAGCTGGGGAAAAAAACAGGCTTTTAAGCAAAGAAAAATATATATCTCCTACTCTGGAGCCCAGATTAGTAGTAGCTTTGTGGGTGATTATCAACATAAGCATCCCAAGCTGCTGCTACTGATGTTAACTACCATGTACTATAGAAGAGTCTTACAAGGAAAGAAATCATCTAAAAACTATCAAACGATCCATTCCCTTAAGAAAAAAAAAATGGTTTGAGTAGAGGCTGTCTCAAAACTATTCCATACAGGAATGGAGAGTTTTATTACAATAGAAGTAATAAAAGTCATTACAATAACAAAAAATAGGATGACCTGGTGACATGATGGCTGCAGTAGTAGTTATGGATTGTCCTTAGTGCTTGACATTCAATATCTAACACAATTATCTCAAAAGTCCTATAAAGCAGTACAAATTTCATTTGATGGATGAGGAAACAGGCTCAAAGGGAGAGAGCAATAAAGGTAAAGTCCCACAGCTCTTAAGTGACAGAGCTAGGATTTGAATTCATGTTAATCTGACTCCTGCTTCTGTCTGTGTGTGCGCTTACCCTCCAGGACACACATAAACAATCCAGACCCAGTCCAGCATCTATCTACATGAGAAATGCATATAATTCATATCGGGCTCTTACCTAAATTTTATGTTATAGCTATTCTTGTGGAATCTTACACTTTAGGAGGCAAATTTTGCATGTGGATTTTTTTTTAAAAGAAAAGTTCTGTTTGCAAACCTTGAAAATGTTAGGCGGGTCTGTGGCAGTTAACCAGAGAAAGAGCTACATACATCTGTCAAACACAGGGCACCCAGGACCACAATGCCCGGACAAGTCACCATTCCCAGCCAAGTAAGTGAAGAAGCATGATTCAGGCTGCTCCCTGGACACGCAACCTTACGTGTCAGCAAGAGTTTCATTAGTGTTCACAATATGCCTCGCACTAACTTTAGTGTTATGGCTTTACGGAGAATAACGACAAAAGTAAAAGTGAGTAGCAGCAAGACAGACAGAGAGAGAGAAGAAGAGAAAAAGAGACAGAGAAATAAAATAGACTCTACTGAGTAGCTTCTGGTATGTCCACAGAGAGGTAAATATATATATTCCTTTCCTTCAGGGAAAAACTGTGTTATCTACTTAACAGAGAAAACTGGAGTCAGTGGATAAGAACTCCCTCAGCGCCTGCTTTCAAACCTATAAAGGACACCTGCAGCCATCTTTACCTCCTTCCTGTTAGCATGTGAGGAAGAGGGTTTTGTGTTTTTCTCTTGTTCAAGACTAATTTCTTGATTCCATTCTTTTTGTTTGTTTTCAATTATCATCTCATGTTCTGAGGTTTTCAAACATTCTCTCTCTTCAGCCTCTTTACTCTCAGCATTAAAATATGATGAATTGATGTATTTGCTAATTATGAAATAACATCAATGACAATGAAGAAAACTTCTCTTTTTTCAAGTCACCGTCTGGTTCTCCCGCCTTTGACAGCCTAATTTCTTGACCGCTGTTTCCACTTCCTCCTATCTCTTCAGCCCCTAAAATGTTTCTGAAACACTCTGGCAAAGGTCACCAGCGACCTCCAACTTTCCAATCCCAACTGTTCTTTTCAGATTTCAATTTACATGAGCTTTCAGTGGCATTTAAAACTTCTGGTCTCTCTTTCTTGGGCATCAAGAAAAGAGTGAGTGACACCCATCTCAGTTGGTGCCCTTGAATCACAACAGTGAAGATGAAGAGAAAAAAGACAACACATTTGAAAGCTATTTCAGAGTTAAAATTGCTAAGAGACCGTGTTTGGTTACTCGGGATGACAGACAGTGAGAACTTCCTGCCTGGGTAGTTCCTAACAGGATCTGGAACAACAGGAGAGGATTCAAAGGAACTGAAGTGGTCAACACCATTTATTACTGTAGAAAGGTCAAGTAAGGAAAAAAAATCTCAATCAAGGAGGGGAGGTTAAATGGAGAGTGCATGTGCATAACAGTATTATTGTTTCTCTACCACTATTTTTTCTTATTGCAAAAGAAATGTGTGCTCAGTGTAGAATAAAAATATATATATAATTTTAAAAAAAACCTCTAAAGTACTCATAAACCCAACACTTCTTTTTGCTAATACCGTACTACAAAATTTTCTTTTTTTTTTTAACTATCTAGGTATTTATATGCATATACATACGTTTCCATAATATGAATTATATATAAAAGTATATGTATGTACACACTTTTTTAAACTTAGTTTTGTAAACTTTTCCACATGCTACACGGTCAGTCAGCATTAGCCCTGTCAGTACACATTCCTTTATGATAGTAGTTTCAACATGGCTGCTTTTAAAAGTTAGAAATCACTAGACTCCACCTCAGATCCTTGAATCAGATCCTGGAGTGGATCGAGACTTTTATAAAGCTCCCTAATTTTTTGCTATGCACACTCATGTTTGGTAACCAATGATCTACAGTACCATTCTAGAAATCTGACATAGAATTAAGGGAGGGATGTTCTTTAGTTTTCCAATATCTTTAAGGGAGGGGGAAGATATGAGCAACTTTACATGTGGAGAGAAAGGAAGCAGCAGGGGGGGAGGCAGACAGGAGAAGCAGAGGTGAACAGATTTACCTTATTAAGGAAAAAAGAGAAAGGGATTCAATGTATGGAGTCGTGACACCAATTTCTTCCACTAACTTTTGAAAGCACGTGGAAAAGATGAATATACATATACAGAGATCTTTTTAGGGAAACAGTTTGGAAGCTGAAATTTTCCTTTCTGCTGGCTTCTATTTTCTCTGAAAAGTAAGAGCAAGTATTTTTCTAACAGACAATGTGGAGGCAGCGAAATAAGGGGTTCTGAAGGGAGAGAGGAAATGGAAATAGCTGTGGAGGATGTAAAAAAGAGCTGACCAGGGGGTGTGCAAATGAGTTCTGTGGTGTGCTAATGCCATGAACCTGTAGAAACAGCAGTTCACATGGCTGTGTGATTTTCCTCACAGTGCCTAGAAGCTGTCTAAGAGCAGAGAAATTAGACAATCTGATGTGACCAGCACCGCAGATTTACAAGGTGAGTGTGGTAGAAGGCCAAGGGTCAAAAGAGATGAGACTTTCAGGAAGGGAGCAGTTGCAGAGCTTAGAGCAAGGGGTCTAGAGATCAAAGAGACACAGTCACATCAGAAAGCAGCATGGCTTAAGAGGTCTCACTCTGTCCAGAAGAACTGGTCTCATGGAGTTTAGAACAGGAAAATACTGCTAGAGCAATCTTTGTACCTTTACACAATAAATTTGGATAATGCTTTGCAACAATTCCCCATCTCTCATCAGAACCCTCATTGTCCATCAAAAAAATCTTCATGCTACCGCATCACCTTCCCTAGGCATATGAAGACCTCTAAAAAACAGAGCCACCCTAGCAGATCCATAAACACAGGGGTGAGAGATAAATGCTTACTGTTGTTCCACACTGAGTTTGGGACAGTGTGTTACACAGCACTACCGTGGCAACAGCTGACTTGTGCACCAAGTGAGAGTGAGCTCTCTGCCTCTGGCATTCCCACAAGTAGCCTAAATCTGTGTCTAGTACAGCACTTATCGCGTGTGTCTCTACAGACTTGTTTGGTTTTGACTATAAGCTATCTGCAGGTCGGGGTCAAGTTTTATCCATGTTTGTCTCCCAACACCCAGTACAGTACACCTCCCACATAGTAAGGACTCAACAAGTTTTCTCTGAAAAAATAAATATTTGATTTTTTCTGCCAAATTGAGATCATAAGATAACTTGGCAATTGGAAATTTAGTAAAGAACAGAATTAACCAAAAAAAAATTTCTTTTTAGTTTTGCAAATGAACATAAATAGTATTCTTTTAATAAGACTTCATTATATGCTGATTATAAAAAATTATCTCTATATTTAGCAAATGTAAATAATTAAAAAGCACAAAATCTCCTTAATCCATTTTTATTAATCTTTCCAATTATTACACATCACTAACTAAATGATGTAGACATAGCTTAAAAGCAAAATTATAGTAATTAAATATGAATGTATTTACTTGTCTTTAAGATAGATCTTGATTTTCTCCTTTATGTTCTAAACTCAAAAAACTTATGTACAACTTATATAACATAAATATATTGTAGAAGATCACCTTTGAGTGGTGATATTTAATTACATATTAGATTAATTACATATATAAAGTGAAAAAGATTACAAAATTGTAAGTTAAAAAAGGCTGTGTATATAACTATATATACTATGTACATATACAAATCACATATAATTAATTTAATATGTATATATAAGTAAATATCACCACTCAACAAAAGGCAACATTCTAAAATGCTCAATAAGCTATTAATTTAAAGATTCACAAAATGCCTGATTATCCATACTTAAACACAAGTAGCATCTAAAATAGACCTTTGTATGTGATTTCTACATTTATAACACACATAAGACATGATTCATTAGGCTATGCTCTTTCTTTTCTGAAATCCAAAATCCAAGAAAATTGAATCACTTTTAAATGAACCAACGTGTTTATTAGATCTGTGTGGTGTAAGAAAACTTCAATTGCTACTCTATGTCATACTGATACAGGCATAAACTCTCAGGTTAAACTTCTCTCTTTGTAGTACAAGTTTCAATTTGGATTTTAAAAAGCTTGAGGCCATCAATTTTCACATCTTTCCCCACTCCCATTTCAGAAATCAGAGACCCAATTTCAGGAAAATACTGGCAAGTTATATGGAGGTTTAACATGTTCAAGAATAAATCTGCCTGCCATTAAGGCAATTCCATTAAAATAAAGAATATTTAAACCACTTACTATTAGCAGCTTTTCTGGATTCTAATTTAATAAAATCAAACAAAGTGAATAATCATGTTTTTATTAACTACTGTATTGATCAGATTCAAAAGGTTTAAAATTTGAAACAAAATCATTAAAATATTTCTGTCGCTTTTAACCACCTCATAATTCTTGTCCCAAACACTCTCCTCCATCACTGAAGGGCTAGACCACGGTACGACTTTTTGAACAAACTAAGCTCCTCCATCCTCTCTTGACCATTGACCTTCTGCCCACTGCACAAACCCTTTGAATGCGACACTCAGGAGACAGAGAACTGCCTGTTTCTCTGTGCCTGCGCCTGGTCTCCACTGAGCACAGTAAGGAAATCTCCACAGCCAGGGACTGCTGTCCCACTTGAGACTATGGGGACTCAAGCTCTCTGATACCAGGTAGACACTCAACACAAACCAAGGTCATATGTCCATCCCTTCAATCCTAACTCTATGTGACTACTTTCTCTCTAAATTCCTCTTAAGTTCCCAAAGAAATGAATGAACTAGATCTCAGATGGAGCACTATCAATCAAGTAAGACAATAAGAGCTAGATACAGATACAGCAACTAAAAAGTAGTAAGGTGATATACCTTCAGTTCTAATATTGGATCAGGCACACAGCAGAAAAGCAAGTGTGCATTAAACAAATAGTTACCAGAGTTACTCATTTTATAGTTACATGTAATATGCATTTTTAAAACTACAATAGCAATATTCCTCATCTTAAAGTATGTACCAAACATTTGCTAATAATTCATCTTCTTTATCATTACTACCTATCCTAAAAGAATGAATATCTCAAAACCATTCCATAAGAGTAGCATAATCATAAATCACAATTTTAAATCATGGCAAGCCTGTTTTTTAAAAAAGGTTAAACCATCTATGATTCTCTTTACTGTTTGGCTTTCCCACACTAGACACTATAATTGTCATTTGTAAGGATGATTAAGTCCTACTAAAATAACTCAACTGATCACCTACCCAAAACCCCCCTCTTCCCCTAAGCAGTACACTCAAAAGTCAGGTGGTTCTCCTGCATTACCCACTGCAACACATTCACACACACACTTATAGTTACACATATACTTACTTTTACTTATAGAAACAAAAAGTTGTGTGTGTTGTGTATGCTTGTGCATATATATGTGAGTTCTCTTCAAGTCAGCCCTCTTTGAATTTTCCTGTCTCACATCTCAAAGGTGGGAAAGTAAACCATTTAATCACTTATATATCCTATTGCATTATACATATATAATGTTACATACATACTCAACATTGATATCTTATAATTTAGATACCAAATTATCCCAAAAGTATAAATCAGCTTCTAGAGACATAAACATGAGTTTCAGATTCACATCATAGGATTTACATGTAGTTCAAGAGTATGAAACTGGCATGCCATTGGTAAGCAGACCCTTAATAGAAAGCAATGTGTGTAGAATATTGGTAGCTAAACCTTTCAGTTACTATTTTCTGGATATGTGACTTTTGGCAGTTTATATAATTCCTTGAATTTAAATTTTGCCATCTGTAAAATACAGAAACAACTCTCTAGTACTGTAAAGAAAAGCTGCAAATGGAACTCACTTTCCTTAAAGTTCATGGTCCTCAACTGTTCTCCAGCTCAGAGCCAAAATGGCTTGAATGCAATCCTGGCTCTGCACAGGATAGCAAGTGTGAGTTCTGTAGTCTCTCAATTTGCTCATCTGGCAAATGAGGACAATAACAGTCTCTGCCTCAATGGGCTACTAGGAAGATTTAGTCTAAGAGTTTGCATCAAGCACTTATTGTACAGTTAAGTGTTCACAACACCTTAGATATTACATCGATATACAATAATATTGTATATAACCACCTCTTCTTTGAAAAGCCCTCCCCTCTTTCTGTGTGTGATAGGGGATTCTTCTCATTTCCTAACGCTGCTTCTTCTCTCCTGCCTTAACCACTTCTTCTTCCTCATCCTTACACCCCCAAATGTGAGCTTTTCATGGTTCTGTCTTCGACTGTCTACTACTATCGTTCCAGTGATTTGTAAACAAAATATTGAAACTTTTGGTGAACGGATGAATCCAAATTCCATAAGAAAGGACTATTTTATCCTGGAGAAACTTAAGAGTAGGGTTTACCAGGTATAGTCTACATATTGCATAGAGAAATTCTGTTATGCTTTCAATTTGAGACAACACCACCACCAATGAGCCTAGTAAGGGAGTCTACACCTTCAAAAGGTAACCTAGCAAGGGCATGTTTTGACAAACTAGACGATAATGCTGATGTTGTCCATTTAAACTTTGGAAAATGCCAAGCAAAGGCAAAAAAGGGTGAGTGAAGACCTTTACTGTGAATGTACTAGATGTCAGGCACCATGCCAAGAGCTCTCACACACACAACTTCATCTGATCTTACTTGCTGTACAGCAAGGATCTTCCAACAGGGCTGATGATGAAGGTGTGAAACAAAATAAAGTCCAGAGCAGGATAATCCGTCAGCTTGCGAGAATGACTCCCCATTGTCTGCATGCCTAACAGGACCGTGCTCTCTTACTGAGCCTCTGAGCGTGAATGGTCTCGATCTTCACCGAGAAAACATTAACAACTCTATCATGTTGCAATTACCTTTGGGGTAATGATGGTATATTTATAGGAGATTTCAGTTTGTGATTACCTCACCCTGTGGAGAGGAGGAAAAAGGAGAACAAATATGGACCATTTTCTATAGAAGCTGTTCCTTTAAAAGAAAAATGAAAGCTATAGTGAATAGACTTACCTTTTAACAGAGTTTATTTTGATTTAATATGTACAGTTAATCTGAGATACTTTTCTGCTAGTCAGGATGACCTAGACACAAAAAAGGTCTTAATTCCAGAAGGATATAGCTATAAAGCACTTAAAGTAATATTGCTACTCATCTGAGTAGGTCTTAGGAGAAAGTAAGCCAGTAAAAGATAAAACCTCTCTTCTGACTTAGGAATCCTTCAAAAAAGGGACTGTTGACAAGTTGATTGACAGGAGCCACAGACCTGATCACAACGCAGTTGCAGCAACTGGTATCAATCCTCTCCCCAACCTCGACTCTGGCTTTTGTCAAGCAGGGGAACTGGCATGGCCTAAAATATAGCCCAAACCTCAGCATCTGCCAGAACAAGGAACCCTCATGTCCTGACACTAGGGAATGCATTTCCAGGGCTGAGGGGTATGGTCAAGATTAGTAGTTGACTACACATCCTTCTGCATTCAACTTACTTTTTTGTAATGCCTTGGGCTAGAAGTGCACAATTAGATAGGGCCACAGAATGAGCTCGGAGCACTCTATTTTCCTCTAATTAACCTAAAACTGACTCCGCAACAACAGAGTTTGCAAATTTGGCAAACACATGAACCCAACATATATTCTCATTTATGTTTCCTTTTCTACTTTGATAGCTTCATTCTTCATATGCTTTACCTTTTAGGAAAGTGCTATCCCCTGGACAGTATTACAAACGAGAAACCAACCCATCAGGTGATAACACTAAGAACACTAGGAAATACAATCTATAGTAATTAAGAAGTTGTGTTGATGAGGTGTTAGGAGAGTTGAGGAGGCAGATCCCCCTTTTATTTCCAGTTCTTAGTTTAGTTCGATAAGTTTGGTTACTTACTCCATCAAGAGAAAAGTAAACCATACTTGGATCCAATATACTAAGTTATAAAATTCTTTCAGAAACTTTCTTTATATATTCACTGTAATAGTTCAATTAAAATGTACCTTTTGGGGGCTAAACTTTATAAAGAATCCCTATTAAAGGAAAGTCCTGAATACAAGTTAAATACAAACTAACCATAAATTTAATTTAAGATTTTAAACCTATTTCTAACTTAAAGGGAGGTTAAAGCAATCTACTTTTAATTAAATATATCTATGGCAACTTAATTCCAAATCTTAAGGTTCTGCAACCCAATTTCTCATGATAAGAATATTACTAAAACTCATCTGCATTGAATGACAATCTTCCATTCCTCTCGGCTCTCTGAATCCATTATCTCTCTCATGGGAATGAATGCTTTGCTATGACTGATGATGAATAAGATATATAGGACAAATGATGCACTTTTTCATTTAAAAGACTAAAAAAGAAATTCACTTCAGTCTCCTTTCTGCCTAGTTTCATTAAAATCTAAATACAGCTTTTCTAAGAGATTTTTTCCTAGCTCAGTTCAGTTTGACAAAAACTGTCTCATGTATCATTTAAATCAATTACAGATTCTCTGGAAATACACCTCAAAATTTCATTTGAACACTTATGGTTTAAAAATAAACACACAAAATATCACCAAAATAAATAAGTGATCAAAAAATCCTAAAAAAAACACAGTATCATGAAAGAGCATATTGTTTATAATTATTACTAAATTATAATCTAAGAGTTGTTTCATCTTCAGAGTTGTTTCAACTTTAGAAAGTACTTAGGAAAATATCTTCATGTAAGTCTTAATTTCCTAAAATATCTTTATAAAATAGTATATTTAATCATTTATTTTTTTTTCCTAAAAAGTCATTCAGCAATGGCTACAATACTTAGAATAACATCAAAATCTCAATTTAATTTTACTACTAAATGAGCTTAGGCAATTACTGTTAGTTAAGAGGAGACTATCCATTTCCCCTGCTACATAAGAAGGTTATTGTCTCTCTTTGCATCACTGATTTCCACGGCTCAGCACAGTGTCAGCCACTTAGAAGGTGTTCAATAAATGGTGCTACCTAAGGGAATAAAAGCAGGGAGGGATGAAGGAGAAGTTGTTGAATTTAAGTTCCCGAGCTTTCACATGCTCTTCTCACTTCAAGTTTTTTGTGGTTTTTTTGGGTGAGGCAGATTGGCCCTGAGCTAACATCTGTAGTCAATCTTCTTCTTTTTGCTTCAGGAATATTCACCCTGAGCTAACATCCCCAAGAGATTTTTAAAATAAATCTCCTTTTAAAAAATCACCATGTACTATGACGTACAACCATATATTTAGTAAAGTAGAATGTTATTTGAGAGATACTACAACGTTAACAGAGTAACTATTTTAAAATCATATTCTACAACTCCGGAGAAGAAGAACTTTGATTTTACTTGCCCAGAGTTTAGATGTACTAGTAATCATATATGCATTTTTTTAGAAGCCTCTAATAAATTGCTACAAAGCTAATTGCTTGCTTTAAATGGATTAAGAAATCAAGCTCCATCTTCTTTTCCCTAAGAACCCAGACCCTTTTGTAAACCTGAAACTCTTCTGCTTCTTAATATTAGTTACTAGCCTTGCTCAGGATTAATAAGATCAAAGACATAACCAAGGAAAAGAAGGAAGGGAAAGAGGCAGGAAAGAAAGAAAAGAGGGAGAGAGGAAAGGCAGGGAAGGGATGGAGCAAGGGAGGGAGGGAGAAAGAAACCAAGGCACCAACATTGTTTTCATCCTCTTTGAATAGAGACTAGTTACATAATACACTGATGTTGCTATTTAAAGAAGTTGGGAGTCACTTAGAAGAAAATAAAGTCAGAAATGCCCCTAGTGATCTGTGTTCCCTCTAAACCATGTTAAGAGAAACCTGGGTAGCCACTCTGGTTATTATTCCCCTTTCTCCTTGCTAGGAACCACCTTAAGAACCCTCTGAGTTTGTCAGACCTGCTGCAGACCTTGGAGGCTGACCTCAACAGACTCAACCCCAGGACTCTCCTGCACTCCAGCTTCACGTAGGGACTGGCCAATGGGAGCCATGGGCATAAGAGAAATGGTAAGATATTTAGCACCCTCTTCCTTCTGACAGCAGCTGCCTTTCTCTCTGGCCACACAGATCCTGTCATGGGGTTCCTCCTTCAGGACTCCAGCGCTAACCACTCCCTCCTTTCCCATACCTACGCCTGCCCAAAGGGGCAACAGCTTCCAATTCTGTTTGTTCCCTTAACCCTGACCGGCCTTCTGTCAACAGCCGTTCACGAGACTCTCTCCAGCGATGCCCCTGAGCATGCCATCTGTGTCCTGCTGCTCCCTAATACAGAAGCTAAAAACATGTGACTCTCAAGAAAAACTCTTCAACAGAAGCAAGTCTGCAAATAACTACCACCTACAGCTGACACGATTGTTCACTGGAGCCAAGCACACTTATCAGTCAGCTGAGACAGCAAGAATAAAGCAAGCAAGTCAGAGCAGCCCAGGTGAAAAATAAATTCCTATGAAGTGCCCAGAATTGTCAATCTGCACATGGTTCACTCACGTTTGATCGTGATGGGGCTCTCTCATCACCTATTTCCCCCTTATTGGGATGAACATGTTTGAGCAAACACATCTTCACATTTCTATCCATAAAGCAATGTCTAGATTAAGCATATACCTGCCTGGCATATCTGTTTCATCAACTGGCAAGTACAGCAGCTACATTTATCACCATAGAGATACAATTCACTTATATTTTAATAAGTAGTTTTTAATTATATGGCCATGGTTACTCACATAATGATAGCCTTTTAAAAATATCTTCCAAAATCTTTTCTCATTATTGTTACAGAAACAATGTAAGCACTTAAGTATTTAATGATGTTTCTATAGGTTAATTCAAAAAGCTAAAAACGAATGAACTCGGGGCTGGCTGCGTGGCCGAGTGGTAAGTTCGCGCACTCCGCTGCAGGAGGCCCAGTGTTTCGTTGGTTCGAATCCTGGGCGCAGACACGGTACTGCTCATCAAACCACGCTGAGGCAGCGTCCCACGTGCCACAACTAGAAGAACCCACAACGAAGAATATACAACTATGTACCGGGGGGCTTTGGGGAGAAAAAGGAAAAAAATAAAATCTTTAAAAAAAAAAAAAAGAGTGAACTCTTACATTATGGCAAATATTGTTCATTGCAGTTAAGTGTAAGACCAGGATTATGAATACTTGTCCACAGTCCAACAACGTGACCCAGTGCCACTATACTAGTCTGTCTGGGCTTCCGTAGCAAAATAACACAGACTGGGTGGCTTCAACAACAGACTTTATTTCTCACAGTTTTGGAGGCTGGGACATCCAGGATCAAGGTGCCAAAAGACTCAGTTCCTGATGAGGACTCTCTTCCTGGCTTGCTGACTGTCACCTTCTCACTGTGTCCTCATGTGGTAGAGAGACAGAGAGCTCTGGTCTAACTCTTCTTGTAAGGACACTAATCCCACTGCAGGGTCCCCCTGACCTCATCTCAGCCTAATTACCTCCCAAAGACCTCACTTCCAAACACCATCGCATTGGGGGTTAGGGCTTCAGCACATGAATTTGGGGGGGACACAAACATTCAGTCTTCAACAGCCACCTAAAGGAGACCCTTTCCAGGATCATGTTAAAACAGAGCCTTACTTTTTTTCTTCTACTGAAAACCTTTATTCATATCCTATCATTTTCTAAACTCCCAAATATTTTCTCCATTCTGCCATTTTCCTCCCAGGAAAACTCCTCCCAAGGAACTTCTTCAAAGAGTCTTCTCCACCCGCTCCCTTCCAAGCTGTTTGTTCTCCAAGCCTCCTGCACAACTTGACTACCTCTCTTTCCGCTTAACTGTCTCCTTAGCTTGAATCTCTGGTTCCTGCATCTCATGTCTTCCTCTTTCTTGGTTTATTCCCTCATTTTTCTGGCATCCATACATAACCTCCTAAGAATGCTTTGAAGACAGACTTTCTTTGTCTTCCTACCTACCTGAATATGTCTTAACCCTGCCCAGACTCCTGACTGATAAACTGACTAGGGAGTAAGAACCAAATTTCCTCCACCCCAGAAATCTGAAGTAATTAGTTCATTGTTCTCTACCTCCCACCATAAGTGATGAGTCCATCTGATTCTCTCCTAGGAGATAGGTGTTTTTCTTTCTTTCTAGAAGATTCTCCTAAATAAAGAAAATATGGGTCACTGCTTTGGGTAGTACACTGCCAACCATGTGCTAGGAAAAGAGAGTATGGCTGTGACTTCCCTCATGAAGATGGAGTAGGGGAGATGAAAAGAAAAGATAAATGATACCACAGCAGCCACTAGCATATAAATGATACAAGTCCTCAAAAAGGAGAGCAATACATCATCAACATTAAATTCTACCCCAAAAGACTGTGATTCAGGAAGTTGTTATTTATCCCAGAATCTTCATTTTACCAACACCCAAGTTACTCTGTTTCAAGTGATATATGGACCACACACTGGGAAAAATTATTTTAGACATAACAAAGCATGATGTAGATGAAATTGTTCCCCAGTAGAAGGAGCACCAAAAACCCTGTTTAAAGTAAAGCATAATTAATTTGCTACAATGCAGTAAAAGAATATAACATATCTCTCACGGCTGAGTTTTCCAGAATTTTGAATAAAATAACTGAAAATCTATAATACATATCTGTTTACCATAAAAAGACTTAAAATGTCACAAAGTTGGTAAACCTAACTTTAAAAAAATTATTAAAAATACTTGAAAAGAAGCAGGGCCACTGAGCTGAAGCAGGCCAGGGGTGCTTTAGAATACCTAAAATACGATGTGAAAGGTGTCCTGTAGACTTCTGTAACTCGGCAGGCCTAACGGAAGGGAAATACTGTTCCAGCGATGAGAGGCCAGAGTGGAAACCACTCTACCTACTGCAAATAGAGGGACTTGATACAAGTCATTGGTTACACAGGTAATAGGAGAACTGAGAATTCAACCAAAGGACAATTAAGTAACCCAGGGATTCGCAACAATAGAAATCTGGTAACACCTCTAAGGGGGAGGCAGAATTACTGGAACCCCGAAGCCAGGGCCATCTAGCAGAAGCTGGAAGCAAGGGAAACCTTCCTGGCAGGAGGCAGGCTCACAGAAAGAAAAGCAACAAGAACTACAAGACACACCTGCTGCAGAGACACAGCCTGCGTCACTTTACAGAGGAGTCGGCAAGGGAGCAGGGGAGAAGTCCCAGGCTTCTCCCTCCTCCCACCCTTCAGTCTTCCACTAGCACCTCCCAGTAAACCAACTCAATGGAAGCACAGGCCAAAGGAGCTTGGGAAATGTGATGCAGAGTAGAACAGGGCAGGTGAAAGGATCTTAGGGCAAATAAGCAAATGACCAGCACATCAAAATACCTGAATTTGGTCAGAACATCAACCAAGGTAACCCAAGAGAACTGAAAGCACATGTTCACATAAGATCTTGCACATAAACATTTATAGAAGCATTATTCACGACGGCCAAAAAGTGAAAACAACCCAAATGTGCATCTGCTGAGGACTAGATAAACAAAATGTGGTGTATCTATACAGTAGTAATATTATTCAGCCATAAAAACGAATGCAAGACCATTAGATGCTACAAAATGAATGAACCTTAAAAACACTATGCTAAGTGAAAGAAGCTAGAAACAAAACATATGTATTATATGATTCCATTTACATTAAATGTCCAGAATAGGCAAATCCACAGAGACAGAAAATAGACGAGTGGTTGCCAGGGAATGGAGGGAGAGGGGAACTGGGACTAACTACTAATAAGTATGACGTTTCTGTCAGGAGTGATGGAAATGTTCCGGAAAAATACAGTGATAATGGTTGCGCAACATAGTGAGTATACTAAAAACCAGTGAAGTGTATACTTTGAAATGTATACACTTCAAAGTGTATAACATGAAATTCATGTTATGTGAATTACATCTCAACTTTTAAAACGTTAGAATAAAAAAATAAAATAACTAACAAGTGAGAGTAGATAATAAGTCTCTAAGATTTAGGTTAACAGTCATTTAGTCTCCATGATCGTTGGGCAGTGACAACCGCACAATGGTATCACTACTGAAGGTCAGTGATACTTGCAGAGAATGTGGTACTATTTTCAGGTTCCTAATCTCTAAATAACACATTTGAGGTACTTCTGCCACTGATTTACAAGCAACTAAGATGGCTAAGTCATTTTTTTCAGGAATCCATCATAAGAAGTGGGTCTCTGGCAGTCCAAATTAAAATGAATACTTTCACAGTTTCACATGAGGAATTGCCAAGCTACAAAGAAGCAAAATCTTTTTTGTTTTCAACATCTGTTCAAGCTTAAACATACCTCTAAATTTTTCTAAAAACAAAATAGTTGGACAAGGATTGAAAATGTAAAGAATACAAGCTAGTAATAGGAAAAGGGGACAAAAATGTAAGGAGAGAGCTCCAGACTCAAAGCTTGACAATAAACCTTCAACTGCAAGACAACTGAAAAGACTAAGCTTCACAACTCATCAGTGGAGTCCAGCTGACCTACTTGGGACAACTGTCTGGATAAGCAAAACAGACAGTGTTGTACCCCTTTTACAAGTTTACTACATTTCTGTAAACCTCTCTACAATGCAGAATGAAATTCAGTTATGTTATCTGCAGCATAAGAAAGGGAACATCAATAAATAACATCAGAGTTGCCTTAAATGTCTCTCATAAGTGACAGCTTCTTGGAATAATACAATTTGAACTTAAAATAGTGAAGCTGTGATCAAAATACAGTGAATGTTGATATATGTTATAATTAGTCACACTTGGGGCTGGATATGATTATTATAAAATAGAACAACACTTCTCTAAGAAAACACCTAATTTGATAAGAAAATAATATGAATAACATACCTTCTTTGTGTAGGTAAATGGTGAGCCTAACAAAGTCACTTTAATGGATAAACTTATGAAAATTTCAAAAGACAACTGCTGACGAACAACCATAAATAAAATAATTCTACAGACACTAACGACAAGTGAAACACAAAAGCTGAAACCTAACAGAAAGTATTATATTATCCAAACAGCATAAATTTTTAACAGGATATTTATGAAATAGCAACACGAAACTATAATTATTTATGTCACACAGTTCAAAATCTACCTCCTAGCATTAAGGTCTCTAACAGCAATCTCCTGAAATCCCAGGAGGTAAGGATGCTTCCCTATGAAAATAATCCCATTAGGCATTATAACACAGCTCTCTGATCCAGCACAACTCAGGCCAGAAGCCGGTAGATATATTGAAAATATTGGTTAAAGCAGAGAATGATAAAATATGTGTAAAGTATGTGTGTGTGTGTATATATATATATACACACACACATATACACAAACAGTAAAAATTTTGTTTTAACTTACAACACAAATAAAAATATTCACCTATCTTCTGATGTAAGACCAAAGACATTCCTTTGAGTTTAGTTCCTTTGATTAGGATTTGTATCACCGTTATTATAAGAACCTACCCCTACAATGCAAGATTTATAATTTCCAATTCCCTTTAGAATGAAAACTAAAAGATGCATACAAAATAATCTATACGTGAAATTGTTAGATTTTTTTTCAGTTTGCTTGTGCATACTTAATTCAAAATAATTTTTTCCAACTTGTTCTTCTGAGATTTTTGCATTACTCAATAATTTTCTTTCCTGTCATGCTCATAGTTCATCACTTTATATAACGTTATGTTATAGAAGTAAAACGAGAATTAGTACTCGCAGGATTGGAGGCGGATGGGAAACTGGCTCACTATAGGCACATGATGCAACTGGCAGAAACAGAACTGCACATGTGGTAGACCAGACTCTACTACTCGTGCCTGCTCAGTATCCTGTGGGAAGCTGTCAGTGTCACTTACAGTGAGCCTGTCAAGGAGACATAAACTCAGTAAATCTAGGAAGTGGACATAGGTTAAGTAAACCTCCACTGTGCATCTACTCAATTGAAAATGAACAATCCACCAGTGAAGAGAGACAAAGGGGGGTGAAAGAATCAACATCAGGTTGGAAAGTTGGAGAAAGTACTGACAACTTTCTACAAAACACCTATTGGCTGATCAGTTATTCTAAGTTCACATACATCAAAGAAGTCATCTCTCAGCACAGGTGCCAGTTTGATTAACAGCCCTGAAGCCTTCGACCTCTGCCTTGTAGTTTGCTACCCTTTTGCCAAAATAAACAATATCAAGAGTCCCCAGACCACCCCAGAAATTTGCTTTCTAGAAATATCACAATCTCCAGTAAGCCAAACTGAAGGGAAGCCACATAACAAAAATGTATTCATAGAGAACCCACAGGGACTTGAAAATATCTACCTGATAGAAGACTCCTTGAAGTTCCACTTGAACCCAGAGGTCAGTAGATTCCAAAGAAACCTTCTCAACAATCTAAGTAGGGAGCACTACCCTACCTCACCAGGGCCCATCCGCTGCCACAAAAAAAGACTACAAGATATTTACAATGTCAAAAACTCTGGAACGTTTACACTTTATATTATGAAAATGTGTTATTTGCCACGGGGGTCATTTACATTATTGTTCCTAATTTTTCATGAGCCTCCACAAAAGAGGATTTTGCTTCCATGCCTCATTGACATAAGGCTAAGCCAAATTATTTGGTTAATAAGTACAAGTCACATCTGCCACTTCTAAGCTGAAGCTTTTAGAGCCATGACAGGCTTCCTCCATTGCCCTTTCTCTCTGCCATGAGATCAGCATGTCCCACACTGGAGCTGCTCCAACACCCTTGATCCTGGAAAGAATGCGACACTTGGGACAGAGCCACGGCTGATGACTATAGCCAACATGAGCAAGAAATAAGCCTTTGTTGTTGTAAGTCATTACAATGTTGGAGTTTTTGGTAACATGACACCACAGTGAAACTTCACTAACAGCCACCACAGATTTAGGTGAAGGACGGGGACACAAAGGAGGCTGACATCAGAACTAGATTTTCTACACTTCCAACCTTACAGGGACTCTAAACCATAAATAATGATCACTCATTTTCAGATCAGTGTTTCCCAAACTTTCAATGATGATGAATCAGTTTCCTTTTTTTTTTTAATTTTCCAGTCTATTATAGGCCAATACTTGTGTGAAATATGATAAAAGGAATTATTAGAAAATCAAAATAAAAAAAGACTTGCAAAATTTAAGCCCCGATTTTTGAACTATCATTATTAGGTTCAACAGAAATAAAATTACTCTGTCAAACTGTTATTAAAGTTTCTAAATGCTTACTCCCAATTTCTGACAATATATCACTGCAAACCAGTTACAGTGCACGGAACCACACTGGTCCACAGAGTACACTTTGAGTAGCACTGTGTCAGAGCATATGGAATTAAGAAGTATAAAGTCTTTGGCAATGATGTAAAACTTCTTGGCAACTATATAACTAGAAACTCAATTATACACAAATTTCATCTAGAAAAAGGTAAAATTCTCCTTAGTATTTTTCCCACTCTGAAAAACTATCTGTGGTTTCTTTTCTTCTGTATTTTTTTCATAAAAATGAGGGTGTTTTTTCCCCCTTTTTTTCAGTCTATCAATGATAGACATTTAGGTTATTTGAAAAGTGCCTAGCTTCCAGACTTAGTAATTTTAAATGAAATGTTTTCAGTTATGGCGAATAGGAACCCAATTATTTTATATTGACATATGTAGTTTACTGCCTTTCTCTCTACTTATTATCATCTAGCTACTGGAAAGGAGCTCGTTTTCTTCAATTATTTAGTAACCTGCAATAAACATGATTTACTTGCAAAACCCCAAGTATATTTTAAATCACATTTAACTTTCTAAAGAATCAGTCTTTGCTGTACTGAAGATGATTCAAAGTTTTAGCAATTCATCTCAAACCTTTAAAGTGCTTTCTGGCTTACCCAGAAATACTTTTTGGATGGTAAGATTCCAATGTTGATGAATGTCATTACCTATCCACTGTCCTGTGTTGCTGTAGCAGTTGCTAGCTGCTTAAAAAGCTAATTTTCTTAAAAAATGATTGAAAGAAAAAGAAATGATTGTTTCATTTTCACACAAATGAAGAAGAATATGTGAAATATATTTAAATTGAAGCTGCTTTCCAAGTTTTAAAAATGTGGATGGCAAATCCAGATCCACCTCAGTTTGGGCAAAACAGAGACTAAAATCATTTGACTCTTGCAAAGCTCAATTGCCTTTTGAAATAAATAGTAATTTTTTTAATAAGAAAAAAAGACCTTTGCAAATGAGAGTATTTCTTCAATCTTGTCAATTAACATTTCTGCAGCACTGACTAATGTACAAAATGTCTTCCCATTTGCAATCTAGTCAGTTTCCAGAGTGACCCAGTTAGGCAAGTAAGAGGAATATCACCACTTTATCCCACTGAGCCAGATGAAAACAGTGTTTAGAGAGTTCAATGATGGTTTCAAACTTGCAATCCCATCATTTTTTTTTTTTGAACACACCAATTCAGGGCAATTTCTTTCTTAAAGATCATTCATATTTGACTACTTTAAGCAGTTGTACCTAAAATATTTTCAGGTTAGTTGGCAAAAAATACACTAGAACAACAAACATACACAACAGCAGCCATATTATGAATAGGCCCTCAGAAAAATGTATAGTGCGATTTCTAAAACGATAAAAAGAGGAGAAAGACATCAGAACTATTTGCTAAAGTATTTTGATTGCAGGTATAATTTTCCATAATACAGAATTAAAATCTAGACATTCTTTACTTTTAATTTCTTCTGAAACATTATCAGATATAAACAGCTAATCATTTAGATAAAGACTGAATTAGGAAAATTTCCTTTTTTAGGTAAAATTACTAATAGCCAATTTATCTATTGGCAGAAATAAGATTTTTGTTGCTGTTTTTGAAGATCTGCTTTATATTATCTTTGCAGTTGAAGGAAGAGATAGTTACAAAGGCAATGCTTTAAACTACATATACACTTCCACGATAAAAACAATTAAAATTATGTTGCATCTTAAATCTCTGCCATTAGGTAAAGAAGCCATGGATTTTTTTAGGTGAAACTTGAAGTACATATACAGAAGCTAAGCTTACTGTTACATAAGATGACAAAGTAAGAAAGAGAATTGTTAAAAATGATCAGTGTTATATTCAGAGATTATTTCTACAGAATCTTTTAAGTTTATTGCTGTTTCAACTTAGCTAATAAACATGAGGTCATATGAATATAGTTAAATGCTTTAAAAACATTTTAATGTCATTAGCAAAACCACCTAGAACATTTTAATTAAATCTTCATTTGCATTTTTTAATTAAAAAAACTACTGTAATTTTTTAGCTAATTAACACAGATTTTCTTATCCTTTCAGTTTAGTACAAATTTATACATTGGAAGACTTACAATAAAACTGTCTCACCCATTTTTGATCCTGTGAAAAAAACTCAACAAAGAAAAATAACTCTCTTCTTGATGAACTCTTCGAAGAAGAAAGAAGTAGATTTTATGTAAATAAGGGGAAAATGAAATATAGAATCCTTTAATTGTGTTTAAAAAAAACATGATTAGTTCAGTTATTTGTGGGTATCTTTTCAGCTATGCTGTCATCATCATCAAAATTCTGTGTTCTACACAGTCATATTAAATTAATACCCACATGTACATTTTTTCCCAAAGAAATATTCTTTTAAATGCATTATTAACCTAAAATTTTGGTTCTACTCTCAAAGTTTTTTTCTTAAGATTCAAAGCTCTTTAGCGAGAAAAAGATGGATAAAGTGACCTTGAGACTCTGTAACTCTGGGCAGAAAAGAAGATATCCTTTCACCTAGATAAGAAAATAAATTGGACATTTAAATTTTCTCAATATACTGCCTGTTAACTATTTTAACAGTTAACTATTTTCCATCACAATTTCTTTTATCTTAGTCTTTCCAACCTCTCCAGTAAAAATAAAGGCCCATTGACTAAATCTGACGCTCTTTGTCATGTGCCCTTAGACACTAAATAAATATTGGTCGATTGAAAATAATCAAATGAGAGCCAGCCCTGATGGCCAAGGGGTTAAAGTTGGGCACACTCCGCTTCAGTGGCCCGGCTTTGGTTCTCAGTTGCGGAACCACACCACTCATCTGTCAGTAGCCCTGCTGTGGCAGTGGCTCACATAGAAGAACTAGAAGGACTTTCAACTACAATATACAACTATGTACTGGGATTTGGGGAGGGGAAAAAAAAGAGGAAGATAGGCAACAGATGTTAGCTCAGGGCAAATCTTTCCATGCCAAAAAAAAAAAAAAAACAGAAGAAAAGAATTGGATGAATGCTATCTCAAGGATATGGAGAGAAGCCAGCCTGGTGGCACAGCGGTTAAGCATGCACATTCCGCTTTGGCGGCCCGGGGTTTCACCAGTTCGGATCCCAAGTGCTGACATGGCACCGCGTGGCAAGCCATGCTGTGGTAGGCCTCCCACATATAAAGTAGAGGAAGATGGGCATGATGTTAGCTCTGGGCCAGTCTTCCTCAGAAAAAAGAGGAGGATTGGCAGATGTTAGCTCAGGGCTAATCTTCCTCAGGGAGTAAAAAAAAAAGGATGCAGAGAGATTTTAAATTATGCGATATACCTTCACAAAAGATAGAACTTTTAAAAATCAATGTACGTTGAAAAAATAAAAGAGGACATTTTTACATTAAAATAGGGACTAAGTAATTTTTAGTTTTCTCTTTACAAAAGATTTTAAAATTATTATACTTTTAATATTTAAGCATTAAATCCCAAGTACTTAAAATTTTTAAACATATGTCTCCAAATGCACATACAGCCCAACTAGATTCACAGGGAACAATTTTTAATAGATCATTGTTAATCATTACATAGCTTCCAAATCTAGCTTTCATATAGCTCCTTTCCCATATTTTTATATTTCCAAAAGCTAGTTAGTGGGTTTCATCATAAATATGGGCAAGGGGGGACCAAATGCAAGTATCAAATTTTCACTGAGGCTGTTAGAGTAGTTTGGGTGTCTTTAGGTAGAATGTGAACTTGAACACTCTCAGTCAAGTCCTCTCAATCTTGAAATAGCAGTAACAAGAACCAATGGAAGGCTAAAACGTGCCTTCATTATAGGTTGACGTCTAAATGGTCTATTAACAAAAATCTAGAAAACTAGCAGTCAAGGCAGTTGCTTAGAGAAGATAAGGAAATAATCAAGTTTAAATAAGAAAAAATTATTAATAACAATTTTAATAATAATTTAAGTGAGAAGTTTCCTATCCTCAAAATACATTTCATAATTATCACCAAGCCAAGTTAATCTGAATCAGCAGATCACATGGTCTTTCTCAGAACCTTCCCTGAAGTTTTCAATAACTCCCAGAAACACAGGCAGCCGACATCACCTAACCTGGGGACTGCAGAGTATCAAGTCCTTAGACCTGTGCTTTCTAATACGGGAGCCATTACACACAGGTGACTACTGAACACTTAAAATGAGGTTAGTGAAACTGAGAAACTGAATTTTAAATTTAATTTTAATTACTTCATTAAATTGAAATTTTAAAACTATTCCTCAATTCAGTTACTAGAATTTTTAATTATGTTTCGAAAAACTTGGGTATGCACTTTAAAAAAAACTGAAAGTTTTATTAAATACAAATAGAGATCAAGTATTTTCAATGAAAAAATACATACCAGATTTGGAAGATGTAGTACAAAAGAATGAAAATATCTCATTAACAAATTTGATATCGATTACATATTAAAATAATATTTTGATATATTGGGTTAAATAAAATTTATCATTATTAACATTCATTTTTTTTCTCCTTTTACTTTGTGTGTGTGTGTGTGTGTGTGTGTGTGTGTGTGTGTGTGTGTAAGAGGAAGACTGGCCCTGAGCTAACATCTGTGCCCATCTTCCTCCATTTTATACGTGGGACGCCTGCCACAGCACAGCGTGATAAGTGACATGGAGGTCTGCCCTGGGATCCGAACCCACGAACCCTGGGCTACTGAAGCAGACGGCATGAAGTTAACCAGTAGGCCACTGGGGCGGTCTATTCTTTTACTTTTTTAATATTGCTACTAAAATGTTTGAATTACATAAGTGGCTTGCATTATATTTCTACTGGACAGTGCTGCCTTAGACAACACATGTAAAATGAAAACTTTTAAAAAATCAGGTTTCTTAAGGTAAATGTACAGGCAGTAAAATTCACTCTTTTACGTGTACAGTTCTAAAAATTTTAACAAATGTGTGCAGTTATGTAACCACCACCACAATCAGGACATAGAACATTGCCATCACCCCAAAAAGTTCACTCATGCTCCTCGGTAATCAACTCAAACCTGCCAGCGTCAAACCCTGACAACTCTGTTTTCTGTCTCCATAGTTTTGCTGTTTCCAGAAAGTCGTATGAGGTGAATAGTACAGCATGTAGACTTTTGAGTCCAGTAAAATTAAATTTTAAATACCATAACACTCTATGGCACTAAAGGATTATCATTCTGATATTTCCTTTCCTTCTATTACCAACAATTTGCCAAGGCCTATTTTGCAGTTATCCCACTTTTAAAACAGAGCTTTCCTCCTTATCACTATTATATTAACTTATGTACACTTCTAGAATAAAACTGAGCAGATTGTATTATAGTTATTTACATACAGGTCTTCCTTCCTTCTAGAACCACTACGCTTTCCATAAAGATAACAAGGCTGGGAAGACACTTCCCACAGTGCTATAAAAAGGAAAAGGAAAAGAATTGAGTGATGAAGTTTATCCCCTAGATTAGATGTCTACTTTTACTGAGGTCTCAGCAAAGGATCTTAGGCGATCCGGGATCCAAGAACTACAACGCCAGCTCACCACCCACGCCAATATTCTCACGCAGACTGTTAGCAAGCTCTGACAAACCAATAGCAAGTAAAGCTGAAGTAGGCTGCCTGACACTATTTTTCTCATAAACTGTTATTTCTGGTACATGATTTTACAGAACATAAAGTTTTTCAGGAACACATGTATCACATTAGAGCAGAAATGCCTGTACCACACGAAAGTCAAGATTTAATAAGTTCTACAGCTCTATCTGAAAATTTGCATATTTGTAATCATTAATCCTCACATAGTTAAATACATGAAATAAACAAGTCTATGTTTTAAACAGATAAATAAAATATTACCACTGACTTTAATGCTTTCAAAATACTTACTGAAGTCTCCAGTAAGAAAAACTCCTTCTGCTCCCGGGGCCCACTCTTTGCAGTATAAGCCCCCGTCAGCACATCTGTGGACGCCAAATGATTCATAACCTCTGGAAAACTTGTCAATACCACCTTCATTCTTTCCAATGTTGTCCAAAGTCTGGCTAAACCGGTTATACCTTTGAAAAAGCGCAAAAGAAAGAACTTAGAAAATTAAATTGTCTCCCAGAAAAGCTACTGTAATTAAGTAGCTACTTTACTCTTATTCAGAGAAAGAAAAAAAAAAAGACATCATTAAAGAGGAAAAATGTGAATAATTTCATTTATTGGGAGAGCTTACCTGATAGGATAAAATCATCTCTTATCTCAAATAAACTGAACTAATGCAACTAACGTTTTTTGTAATTTCAAGCATTTTGGTATAAAAGACGAAATACGATGATTATGTTATCCATGATTTGAGATTTACTTATTTATATTTTTTTTTGGTGAGGAAGACTGGCCCTGAGCTAACATCTATCACCAATCTTCCTCTTTTTGCTTGAGGAAGATTGTCACTGAGCTAATATTTGTGCCAATCTTCCTCTATTTTGTATGTGGGACACCTCCACGGCATCGCTTGATAAGCAGTGTGTAGGTCCGCACCTGGAATCCAAACCTGTCAGCCACAGGCCACCGAAGTGGAGTGCCCGAACTTAAACACTATGCTACCAGGCAGGCCCACCCATGAATTTTTTTTAAGTCATCATATTGTCAAGTAACTTCTAGGTCAAGACAGTATAATGAAACAGAATCCTACAGAATCCCTACATCTCTCTCCTTTAACTCCTAAGAAAAGGAAAGAAAAATAATCAAAAACCAGCAAGAAAAATAAAATTACCCTACAGCAGAGGGTTTAGCAAGCTTTTCCATTAAGAGATAGAAAACAAATTTTAGGCTTTGCCAGCCATATGGTCTCTGTCACAACTACTCAACTGGTCTCTCAAGCATGAAAGTTGCCACAGATAATATGTAAATGAGTGAGAGTGGCTGTGTTCCACTAACACTTTATTTACAAAGACAAGTGGCTGGCAAATGTGGCCTTTGGGCTGGAGTTTGCCCAGCCCTGCTCCACAGCAACTAAGCATGAAAAGAACATAACATCATGTCAAACTACAAAAGCTAGCAGCCTTGAGAAGAAATTGAAGACTCCTTCCCAGGCAGGAGCAAGAAGAACACATGGCTGCTCCTGCCCCTCTGCCAGATCCCTGGAGTCCACATGCAGCACTGGTACACCAGAAGAATGCTACTATCGTCACTAATACCCCCAAATCTGGGGAGAAGCAAACTAGGACAAAACTGGTGAAAGTGGAGAAGTGAAGCACGTGGCAGGTGCTCTCCACCAGACATTGAGGTTCCAGATTTATGCAATGAACTGAGCAATTTCCCCATACCCTGAGGACAAGCAATAAAAGTCCCAGAAAGATGGCATGGATCCAAGCAGGGGCTGGATATGACATTTGAGAAACTGACTACTGAAGAACACTCCAACTGAGCTGAACAGAAAACGAATCTTTCCACAAAGGTTTCACACTATACTTCAACTTAACCATGAATTCAACAAAATAAGAGCTGAGAGGTTATATGACAAAACAGCACAACAAAAAGTAAAATGAGATTGCAGACCTAAGAAAACAAAAGGAGAAACAAAATATATTATTGAAAAATAATAAATAAATTAGAATTGACAAGGAACAGAATATACATATAAAAAATAAATTATTAGTTAAATGAATAAATAATTGTAAATTGATAAATAGAGAAGAAAAAGACAAATTGAATACAGGATATACTGAAAGAAGCTAAAAGATAAGCAGTATTGACAAAAATGATCCAAATAAGGATAGCTGGTCACTCTGAAGAACAAAACTAAATATAAAAGGTGTAAAACTGGAATTTTTTTCTTAAAGAATTAAATCTTTATATTAAAAAGAACGCAATGTTTCAAGAAAAATTTGGAAAACAAAGAAACACACAAACATGTACACACAACATCTCCCAGTTTAAGCTACTGAAACTCAAAGGATAAAGAAATAATTCTATAGACAGCAAGTATCAAAGCAAGGAGAGGGGCATTTTTTTTCCTAAAGAACATTATATTGAAGACCAAAAGATAACAAAGACAAGCCCACACAATTCTGAGAAGAAAAGTAGTAATCTAAGGATATTATATTAGACAAGCTCCCTCTCAAACCCAAGGAATTCTTTAAATATTATCAAATTTAAAAATAATTTTAAGTCTAAGACACTAATGAACCATTCTTGGAGGAAAACAAGACTAGTTTCCATAAAAATTGGGTAATTAAAAGACTAAACACACACACAGAGGAATGGACAGTCATTGCAGCAGTGTGGCTGGGCCCTGAGTCTTTAAATATAGAACTGTGGCCACACAATTGTGCAACTATGTGAATGTGATAACGAAAAAAGAATCTCAATGGACAGAATAAAAATTTTATTTATAAAAAAAACAAGAGATGAGTGAAAGGGAGATGGAATAAAACCCATGTGTACAACGATAATCATTATGTCATTATTTATAACACCAAACCATGGGCAATGACCTACCTGTTCAACAATGGGAGGCTGGCTGAATAAACTGTGGAACATCCAAACAACAAATTACACAAGATCCATTAGGAAGGATCAGGGAGAGGGAAATGTGCTGATACAGGAAGATGTAAAACAGAGGGCTCAGGAAAGACGCTGCAGAGCAGTTTTCCACAAAGCATCCATTTATATAAGGAAAAACAGGCATAGCTACGGATGGCACGTACACCCACCTTCACAAGGCCTCTTCCTCTGCACTGGGGGTTGGATTCCAATGGCCTGGGCGGGGCAGGGGCCTCAATCCTCCCTAGCACCACACTCACTGCGTTTGCTTCAAAGACAGGAAGAGAGAAGCTGCAGCATCTGATCAGTGGGGTGCAGCGGCATACGGGAGTGGCAGGTGTGGGTGGAGTATTTCACATACGACCCCCTTTTGTCCTATATATATATACATAACACACACAAAGACACACACCGACATGTGAGCGCACATGCCATGGTTTTATAAAAATGCAGATTACATTTAATCTATTATTTGAAACAAATTTACTTTTCATGAAATGACATAACCCTGGTCTCACTGACAGTCCTTACTCCAGGGGACACAAACTAAACTGCTCACAGGAGCCAGACAGGTATCATAAAGATGAGGAGCTGGCCCCACACAAGTGCAAAGCTAATGATAAAAGAATGACCAAGGAAGGGGCCGGCCTGCGGCGGAGTGGTTAAAGTTTGCTCTGCTTTGGCAGCCTAGGTTCGCTCATCAGCCATGCTGTGGAGGCGTCCCACGTACAAAGTAGAGGAAGGCCGGCACAGATGTTATCTCAGGGCTAACCTTCCTCAAGCAAAAAAAAGAGAGAGAGAGGAAGATTGGCAAGAGATGTTAGCTCAGGATGAATCTTCCTCACAAAAAACAAACAAGCAAGCAAACCAAAAAAAAGAATGACCAAGGAGGTAGGCCTCAGAGTATGGAAAACAATGCAGAAAGGAACGGCGGTGAGATGGAGAACACAAACCCCACCGACAAGTGGCAGCACCTATGTAATAGCTACAGTCCGTAGTTACCAAGCTTGCTCTGCCAGTCAGATAATGATTCAAGAACTGAAAAAATTCCAGATTTTTCTATGAACTCTCCCTAATTCAAACATCGGCGACTGTTTCAAAATACTTCAAATACTGATCTAGACCAAAACGAATAAATAAATCAGATATACAGATCTAATGAGGTCCTAGTATGCAAACTCTCTCCTACACTCTAAGTCCTGTGAGAAAATGAGTTTTTCTCTTACGCATATCATTCAGCTATAACTCTCGGTGTATTAAAACTCTAATTCATATTAAACATCACAGGTAATAACATTCAATAAAATATCCAAACAGTAAGCAACAATCAACAAAATAAATTTGGACTGAGGGTAAAAAAATATATATATACATACATATGTATTATAATACAAGGAAAATTACTGATATTTTTTAAAAAGACATAAACGGGAGGTTAAATAAATGTGCTAGTAGTTTCAATGTGGTTATAATATCTTTCAAACACATTTTCAAATTTATAAGTTTAAAAAATAATCATTCTTAAGAAGTTTCATAAGATATGTACAAATGTCCCATTTACTAAAAATTCAATGGAAACAGGATTATAGCATGATATTACTTTAACTAAATATCTTGACTTCCCTCAAGGTCAGCCCTGTAGCTTCTGATACAGAAATACACATTCCACTTTGAAATCACTGTGGCTCAAAAAAGAAAACGCCTGAGGATACAGCAAGCTCATCATGCCTTGTGCCCTCTCCGACTACAGTCGTCTCTCTTAATATTTTGCTATGAATTTATAGGATATTTAAAAACTGGGTCAAATTCTTGGTAACCAAGAACATTAAATGGAGTTAGTATTGCCAACTAGCATTTTGTATAGATATAAAATGTTATAAATATTATCAGATTTAATCTTTACTTGATGTTTATAATCCTCTTTTTACAAAGGAATAAATAGAGGCACAGATAAATATCTAAGTTGTTCAAGGTCAAGAAGGTAACAAGCAATAGACATGTAGCATCATTCCTCACAAAAGGTGATTAAATTAAGTAAATCAAGAAACAAAATCTCAAATTAAAAGGTATATTTTGCTTTTAAAGAAAGCCCTTTAAGTTTTACTTACAAGGCTACCGATCTTTTAATTTAGAGAATCAGGTTAGTCTCTAGAAATAAACAGGGTACGTTCAAATCCTAACTCTGTTACATCCTATATGTGACCTTGAACATGTCTCTTAACCTCCCTTTTCCTTAAGTTCTTCCCCTGTTAATTGGGGAAAAACTCATAGTTTATAAGAAATCAGTGAAATCACTCTGGGATGCAGCCCCACATTGGCCAGCAAGTGCTCAGAAATTGTCGGCTGCAACTTCTCACCACCTCAGTGATAGGCAATGCTGTAACAGACTTTTTCATTCATTAATCAATATTTTAATTTTTTTAATTTTAATGCTTGTTTAGATTTCCATGTACATGTTAATTATTAGCAAACATTAAGGACTGCTCACCCTCAAAGTCCATAAGCGTTTGAGAATCCTTACTGTTTTTTCCTGCTATGAAAAATTACAAATATAGGCATACTAACACAACACATACTAGGTACTCCATATTGACTTGAGTGTATGGATTACGGAAAGTTGGGAAGAAAATTAAGTAGACTGGATTGATCAGGGGAAAAAAAATAGCTACTTTAGGGAAGCAGCAAGAGAGAAGTTTGGGCAGAAAAGGAAACAGGCTAAAGTTCCTGGAAGACAGTTTATCCTAGATGTGTCCTGAAGTTCTAATTTCAGGCAGGGTTGTGAGCAGAGGAGATACGGGAGGGAGATGAATCATACCTTATCTGGAAATGTCTACGACGGAGCATCCTTTCTCAACTGCTTCTGAGTGGGCCTGAAACCCAAGGGACCCAGGGGGAAATTCCTTCCTTGCTGGCTTAATTTTCAAGATTTTATACTGTCATCTGCTCTTATATTGTCACCTGCTTGCTAGAGGAGACGTGGATTAGAGTCAAGAAAAAGCACAGAAGTAAAAGCTCAATAGGAATTTTTAATAGCTAAAAAAGGGGGAAATAAGGTTAAAGGAGGGCGGCATGGAAAATTTTCTGAAAGAAAAGAACAGCTTTTTAAATCAGCCTTTAAAAAAGACTTCAAGGTGACTGGCAGAAACTTTCTTCTTCAAGCGAAAAATATCCAAAATATACAAAATGATCTATACGTTAAGGCTGTCAAATGAAGTGTAGGCAGTTGAGACCTTAAAGTGAGCAGTCGATGTCCCTCAACCAGGGATAAGCAGTCAACATTAATTAAAAAAACACCACATATTTACTACAGGATAAAAATATTTATCGTGTGCTAATAATTCCACTACATAAAACAAGAACCGTCCTTTAGGAAGTCTGTCAGTCCAGTGGAAGACTCTTCACTCACACAGGACAGGGCTGAGATAAGCAAGTGTTAGCAGAAGAATAAGCAAGACAACGGAAGAATTAGAGGGAGAAGAGTTTAGAGCAGGCTTTAGGGAGTAGCTGGCATTTGTGCTGTATCTTGAAGGATGAGTAGTGTATTTTGACAGCCAGAAAAAAGACACAGAAGGGCATTACACGTGTAGAACTTAGGCGGTTCCTGTCGACGTGACGACTAGCTGCGCGTAGCCAGAGCAGGAGGATGGGTAGGAACCCAGTGGGCAACCAGGATGGGAAAGGTGGTTTTCAGCTAGATAATAAGTTAAATGAAAAATAAAAACCCTTTGAAACTTTACAGTGGAGATAACGGGTAGGATCAGAGACAGGCTGTAAAGGGAGCAGTCTGAAGGATGAATTTCAGTAGGCACAGTCCACAGATTAATGAAGTCTTTATTAAATAGACGGAATATGAAAAGCACAGGCATTTGTGGACTCTTGTTATACAAGATTGATCAATAAAAAGAATTTAAAAATTGACATCCTGGTACACATGGTTTCTTACTTTTTGAGTGCTATTTCATATTATTAAATGTTTAAGTCATTAATCACCAAATAAATGTATACATTTTCAAAATTCCATTTAAAATCTCAGTGGCACTTCCACTGTGTATCCAATTTAGCACACACTCTACACTTCATCTTTTAGGAAACAGTAAAAATGGGAGCATTTAAGTAAAAGTGACAAGCAAGGACTGGTAAAATCCATCCACTTATTCCACAGATATTACTGAGCATCCATGATACACCCAGCACCATGCTAGTCACTGAGAACAAGGCGACGAAAGACATCACATTCCCTGCCTTCAAGACATTCTTTGTTACGTGTGCTAGACAGTAGCCCAAAAAGCAAAGAGTGGGAAAGCATTACCTGAGGCACTGATAGACGCTTATAACCAGAAAACAGCAGCAGCTAGGAACTAAATTCCACAAAGTCAGGGAAAATGATCTGTTTTGCATGCTGATATACCCAAGCACCTAAAATACTAGCATACAGTAAGTACTCAACAAACAAATATTTACTGAACACTTGTCAAATTGTGACTATGTAATGGTGATACAATGGTCAGATTTAGGTTTAAGATTAGGATTATTTTGCCCAAAATATTGTCATTTGAATGCCAATCCTACCTCTTACCAGCTGTAACTAAGACTAAAGTTCCTAATCTGAAATGAGAATAATAACAGAACTTACTTCATAAAGTTGCTTTGATAATCAAATGAGATAATACACCTAAAATGCTTACAATACTGTTCGCATGAAATAATAAATAACACACTATCAAGGCAATAAATGTATTCAATGATTGCTGGATTTAAGATCAACATAGAAAAGACAACAGTCTCTTAAAATATAAGGGAGCTACAATCCACTGTAACCGAACAACGCTCGCTCTCTGATCCTCAGTCCCACTGGCCCTCCAGGCTTTGTGCGCTCGTTTCCCTGGACCTGAGAAGGCTAAGGCTTGCAAGCAGCTCCGGGAAGAGGCCAGATGCTAAACACAGATGTGTGGGGGAACAAAGGCCCAATGGGACAAACTTTCACCGACAGGAGACAGAAAATGGGGAGGAGTCCTCAGAAAAATTCCTCACCCTTCTTCCTGCAGGTCCTCTGTGACCAACCAACCATTTGAAAGGAAATACATTATCTCACATAAAGAAGTTGATTCATCGACTTGGGTGCTATATGAAGATCAAATGTAGGGAACCACAAAGTGAACAGCAAATCGGGGGATGTGATTGACCCAGTCAAGACACCAACTGCCACCAGGAGCCAAAATACATCCCCCTCAGCAGTCAGTGCTATTTAAGATGCGTGCAAACTATTCTGTGCTGGAGGTCTACTCTGCAGAACTGAGAAAAAGTGAGTGGAAGACAATTAATTCCCATCATCTCGTCTCTACTCAAACTGATAGACAGCATCACGCATGTCTGTGGGTTTTACTCAAGCAGTTTTTCTCACTATCACCACCCTTACCAATGCCTATGTTCATGAGTTTGGGACTAGACCTTAATTAAATGAGTTGTTTCACATATGGAATTAGTCTATGGCTAATTGGTATGGACCACCTACTACGTGCCAGGCGTGATGACACACTAAAAAGGACACATATTAGAAGTAAAGGATTGGGTTCTATTGGTAGGTTCATTAGCAAACTGACCTTAGATTTTTCACTTAATGATCTGAGTTTCAGCTTCCTCATTTATAAAACTGAAAGATAATACTATCCATCTCAGGGCTGTTGTGCTTATATATAACTAACCCACCCAAACTTTCCTTTTTTTTTTAAACAAGAAATTGATTTCTAAGCAGAACAAAAAAACAAGAAAATCTTGAAAACAAACTGGAATAGTTCTATCATGCTAATTATAGTACAATAATAAAATCTAGATAGTAATTCAATTACAAGCAAATATTAAGTGTTACTAATTTTAACCTTTTTAAAAAATCTAATTCATTTTATGCCATTTCTAAAAAACAATCAAATGCACTGTGGTCAATCTGATAAATACATCCTCAGATCATATTTAAGAACAAATAGTTGATCTCTTATTTTCTGACACTATAGAATAAAAGCTATTTAAATAGTTTTATTCTTACTTGGCCTAAAGTTAAATGCAACTTGGCTTCTTTGAGTTTCAAATTAATAAAATCTATGCAGAAATTATGATTATATAGAAATCATCAAATCTTTCTTTTTTGAGAGAAGGAGAATGAGGTCAATTCAAAACTGTTAAAAGTTAACTTTTAAAAGTTAGAGTTGCTACTATGTACAATAGAGTCCTGAAAGTAAATAGCAGCTGTTATTTATTAATTGTACTTTCCTAATTCTGGTCCTGGGCCATAGGGGTAAGGGGGTTAGGAAGGGTTATTGCTGACATCCTTGGAGTTCTACATCCTACAAAATCATAAACATGAAATGTTCTTATTCAATTAACGAAAAACTGAAAATACCCCACTTAGTGATACTACTTAGAAAGCCTTATACAATTCTCCAATTATTTTACTAAGGTACTTATTTCTAGAATTCTACATGTAGGATATTGGAAATGACACAATGACACAACTTAAAGAACCTACTATATAGCCATTAATGTAAACATATTTTGACTTCTTAACAGATTAATTAACTAGAATAAATTAACAAAATGTAGCTAGAAATTAATTTTCATCACTATGTCTTGTCTCTTGGTTGCAAACAAATTAATAATATATTGCCCTTGCAGTTTACCAAGGTATGATTAATGGTCAATACTAAAATTTCTGAGGGCTTCTGGCAAAGTGAAAACCTGACTGCCTAACTAGAAAAAGAACACCACGCGAATGTAATAAATCAGAATTACTGAAGGGAGGTCCTGCGAGATGGCCCATCTGGTCAGGCCTGCAAGTGTCAAGTGTTGTCCCCAACACTGGAAGCAGCAGCCTCTTTATCAGCCACTCTCTTTCCAGTCACGCTCCTGTTCACGTCTTTGCTACATGCTCTGCTGATTACCTTGGAAAAGGGCAATGCTGTAACTGTTCAACTGACCTTTCAGTTTATTTTCTCTTGTGTAATATGAAACATGAGCTAACAGAGTCTTAGTCTACTGATTTCTAGGAAGAAATCTAACTTAACGTTTCAACAGCTCTTGGCTCAAAGAGCTCTGTTCTGGGGTCAGGTTTCTCTTGGAAAAATTACATGGCAAAGACCAGAGGCTTGAGTTGGAGAGAGAGGGGCTTTCAGCCCCCCACAATGTAGACCCCCATCTGCACCAGAGCTGTGCTCTTGAGAACGTGTAGTCAACTAAACTGCTGAGAAGCAACTCTCGTCTTCTGAATCGCCACGAGAATCTTGTTCTTAACGTGACTCACTGTATTAACAAACATTAAAAGCAATGATGGCTGGGTCTTTGCATCTTTTAAATTGAATGTCACTGTTATTCAGACACTGTCCTAAATTCTATACTCACCAAAATAGAGAGGGAATTTAAGGAGTCAGAAGACAAGTTCTAGACTGACTCTAAGGTCCTAACCATGTGAACTTGAAGAAGATGACCACCCAAAGCTTTAGCTCCCTCTTCTGTGAAATGAAGGAGCTGAACTGAAGGGTCGCATCCAGGTCTAAGAACCTGTGATCCATACTCTAACCTTGTCTGATTAGAAGCTGGGTCCTAACTGCTCCAACCAAGAAAGAAAAAAAGGCACCCCAATTCAAAGGTTATTTTGAACATCTCCCACATACACTAAAGAGTGTGTATTTTACCACGCACGAGCAACATAATTTTTAATATATCTTTTTTCTTAAAATGAAATGCAGCATATAAGCCATCTATGAAACATGAAATGTGCAGCAAATAAGTCTATCAACAGACAATATTACAATAAATTATAAATATCACAAATCATAAATGATAATGACTAACACCTCATGGAGTACTTACCATGCTCCAAGTACTCATAAAAATTAACTTATTTAAGCCTTCACAATAACTCAGTGTGGAGGATACTATTATCATTCTCATGGCACAGATGAAGAAACGAGAGGTTAAGCAGTTTTGCCCAAGGTCACACAGCTATTAAGTGGATGAAGCAGGAATATAAACCCAAGACTGTTTCCAGAGCATCTGTCCTTAACCAGTACGCATAGCACCTCCCCATACATTTTGCAGTTTACAGTTTTCCAGTTAATTTGGACTTCTATACTAAATTTAAATTATTTGTTACTTAGTATTTGTTAAATAAGTTTACTAGACTAAACTTTTGAAGGAAAAAGATCTTTTGCTTTAGGTAAAAGTAGTACAAATGGTCAAAAATAAAATCACCAGAAAACTCACTTGAGAAAATTAAAACTTGTCATATTTACATGAAACAAATCCACAAAGCATTTTATTTTTTTTTCTATTTTAATTTTTAAAGTCTAACAAAGGACAGAAATCACATTGGTGCTGATTCTAATTGCCCAGAGAATTTTATGTGGAGGGCAATGTACCTGTCACAATGAACCCAAATTAATTTGAGTTAAAGTAAAATATGCAAACAAGTACTATTTTATACCCTTGATATATAGTTTCACACCGGATGGTTATTATATCAATAAGATAAAAACTAACGAACCCTAATTTTTTCATCTAAAAAACCACCAAAGATCAGAAAGTGTATCTTAGTACTTGGCAAATCAGCAAACCCCATCACACTTTTGAATTCATTAAATAAAGCCAGAGAGCCATGGACTTGATCCTCGTGAATGTTTTTATATTAGAAACAGGATAAATGAATCAATTTTCACTTTGACAATGGCACAGGACACACTATACTAATATATATCAAAGAATCCAAGGAGATATATATATATCTCTAACAAAAAAATCCACATCTTTTGGACTAAATAGCCATGAAATATCAAAGGTCTGTCAAACACCCTGACAGTCCTTTGCCTTTACTGAGGGAGACAAAGGTTTCAAAATTCTGTCAGCTACAAAACCAAAAGATCAAAGAGCTTTCATAGTGACTCCCAACATATTGGCAAGATCTCTTTTGAGTTATAAAAATCCAAGTTTCATATCTATATCCATCTGTCTATCCATCTATCTATCTATATATGTATATATAAATATATCGTGTGTATCATGTATGCTTATATATACACATATGACATATATATGCATTATATACACACACACAAATTTTTTTTTTTACGTCCAATGACCTAATACAGACCAGACAGAATAGGTCTGAAAGCACAGGACAGTGTGGCAAGTAGAGAAGTCTATGCTGTTTGCATGTCCCAGTTTATTTCTCCCGAACTACATATTTTATTCTTTTAAATATTTACACAAATTGAACTTGAGATAAAGTATTTAAATGTTACTGAGCAACATTACTCTGCAGATTTGGTAATGAAGTACTGATGTAAAATAACATTATAAATTTGACTTCCCACATTATCAAGAGTCCTGTGCCAACTACTATACCCAGGACCAGGATGCTATAAGCAGACGTGAGAGAAATCCCAAAGTCAAACTCCATTCAAGTACAACTAAATGTTTGCTAACAAAGCCATGCTGATGCTTAATTTAAAGCCTATTCAACATTAATAAAAAGGAAACTTTAAATTCATCTAGGACTCTCACTGCTTATAGCCACAGTTTTCAAATTTGAGGTTCCCAAAATGCTCCCGCTTGATCACACAGTGGTAATGATAATCAATACGGTGGCCTTTTCATAATCAAAACTACAGGAATTGTGAGTTCACATAGGCTCCTCATGCTCATGGGCCAACCTTTCCCCAGGCTGGGTTCACAAAGAGCTTTGGTCAAACTGTCCCAATGGTATAATCATACAGTATTATAAATTTCTCTGCTGACATTTTCCCCCACCAGGTTATAGAGGCCAAAAAGCCAAGGGTCCTTTTTTGTTTAATTTTACATCTTCACCAGCTAGTACAGCATCCATTAAGGAATAAGGTCTGAACAAATGACTCCTCAATATGTTTCACCATGGGGCATTTATAATAGGAGAAAATGTTTTAACCACCTGGGATGATTTCAGTGATAATTGCTACCTGTTACTGAGCACTTTCTATATACCCAGCATTGTGTTAAATGCTCTACAGACAATATCTCATTTAATTCTCCCAATTCTATGTGTTGAGAATTCTGTACTTATTTGAAACTTAATTTCAAACCCCCTTTAAGAATTTCCAAAGTTCATGGGAAATAATTTAGCTGTTAGGATTAATATTCATACATAATATCTTTGAATTTTTGAGCACCTTCCTGCATATCACAGATAGGATTTTATTGAATATTTATGCTACATTTATATATGAAATATTAGGAAGTGTTAAATCTATATTTATTGACAAAAAAAGATGTGCATAACACAGTTAAGTGAAAACAAATCAAGTTTAAAAGGTTTTCTGTTGTTTAATTATGAATGTATACTATTGTGTAGGAAAGTATCTCAAAGATTATACATCAAAATGTTAACCATGATCCCAGAATAATGAGGTTATGAAGAATTTTTCTGTATTTTTGTCTTTATTTTTTCCAACTATAAACATGCAAAGACAGAATATGAAGAATACGAAGACAAGATCTACAATATAATTATTTTAAAGTTTATTGTTTAATAAATAATTTATTTTATACATCTACCTACTTTAACAAAAGGATATTTGTTGAAAAGCAAATGAGGGAGGACAATCAAATAAGGAAAACTTACATCTCATTAGCTCGTTAGTTCTTCCCTATTCAAATCAGTACAACAGAAGGCATAACTGCTACGTCAATACTGTGAGCTGCTCCCACTGATAACTCAGCTGAAATGCGATGGCCCTTTAAAGCCTTGAAGCTGAGTGATTCTACCTATACACATTTCCCCCATTCCTTTTAATCCATTTATTAATTCATACAAAAAATGTTTAGGCGCTCTCTCTATATAATGATCTCATACATGAAACACATAATCTCCTACCCTTTCAATCTCCAACACCTAATCAGGTACCTAACAACAGCAGGCACTCCTCAGTAAAATATCTCTTGAACTAAAGAAAAAAGAACAAAATTTGGTGCCCGTCTTCAAAAAATTCCAATTCCATAGGGCTCCCTAGCGTTATTTGCTTACACATTAAATCCTCCAGCCTATAACCTATCTCAATCTTCCTGATACCCCCTTACTCACTCCCAAAATGCCAGCCGCACCCCACACCAGGGACTACACAGATCCTCAGTATTAAATAAAAGTAACTTTTTAAGAAGACTGCAATATCAAAGCTGCCATATTTAAATAAAAACTACCACCTACGGGACAATAGAGGAAACCATTCAATTTTTTTCACCTTATATTTTTTCTTAAAAACAGTGCAATGCAGCCTAAATTACTTCACTGCTGTTGCAGACAGTCCCAGTGATAGATCTATTTTATTATTGTTTGCTTCAATACCTATCTCCCTCCTTTCTTCTTACTTCCAGCAACATTCTCAAAACCATGCTTACAAACAATAAATACTAAAAGCAGTGGAACTGAAGCATGACATACTCATTCTCTTCTAAGACTGGTAACCATGAGAGCACAAAAGTCCAGCCTGCACCCTCAAGAGTAACATTATTTCTATTTAAAAACTCCCAGAGAGGACCAAGGCAGCCATGTAATTGCATATCCACAGCCACTCGCTCTGCCCTGCCTCCTGCTCATAGACAGCATGCAGTTCTATGAAAAGCATTAGTCATTCGGTCTCACAAATCGACTCCAAAATCAAAGCCTGAGCTTTGGTTGCATGTTTGCTTGTTTCGCTTTCTTTGTTTTATTTCTCATCCCTGGAAAACACTAGGTTTCAAATTCCCTCCCTTTAACTTGCTACTAGAATGAACACCTACACAATAATTGTACCCCATCAAGAACTGGGCAGCTCAACACTGCTGAGAAAAGTGTGTTTGACATTTTTCTCCACAAGACTCCATTCTCAGTTCCTGTACTGGTTCAGTGAACAGAGCTATAATTGAGAAAAATCCAAATGCAGGAAAGATTCATCCTACAGGAAAGAGATGTGTATATGTTTAAAATATTTTATAGAGCGTACTTTAAATGAAACTGGATTTATTTCCAAATTCACATTAAAATAGGATTTGCCAGCATTTTCTTATTAACATCCTAAATTTAAAAAATGAAGATGCTTCCAAGTATGATAATAAGTAAATTATGATACTGTTCATTAATTATTTCCTACAGTTCTGTGGTATCAAGATGTAACTTAAAATTATAATGTTTCACAAAAATCTCCCACTCTCCAAGATCTTTCTAGTTAATAAAAAGAATCAAAGATTTTTCAGGACAGAGAAAATCTTTTCTCTTGTTTAAGGAAAAAAAAAAGTGAAAAGCTTCAAACAATTATAAAATAAGTATTCTAAAATTCTATGTCCAGTTTCCACAGCTCCTCTACACAGCTCCAAAACCCCTTTGTAGCCATAACTGATTAGGTTAGCAAACAGTGATTTATTGGTTTCATATGTATATATGAAAATGTGGTGACTTCCATTGAAAGAAAAAAATCTCATTCATCAGAAGCAAAAATTATTTTTTCTGAAAATAAAATTACAAATCTAAAATCTGAAAAGAAAAAGTAAAGATGCCTTCATAGCCAAACATTCTACAACCAAATACTAATACTAATTTTAATACTTGAGTCACATAAATTCCCTAAAGCCAACGAATGCATTTTAACTTAAACATAATTCCCAAAAAGTGTGTTTCTGTAAATGTTGTCCCTCTTGCATTCAATTCAACTGGGGTGCTTATCACAATCAAGATTTTTGACATGCGTGTTACTGGACCCAGTTTCTGGAAATAAGAGCCACAAATAATCATATAAACAAAACTGTTTTACATCACCATTATGCACATCAAACTGTTTTAAACGTCTCCTGGTGGGTACACTGCTTCTTAATTAAGCTTACTTGAACTGATAATCAAGACTTCTTGACTCTTTAAAAGAATAAGATGAACCATATCAAGAATTCAATTTTACCCCATGTTCCCATTTTGGTAAATTCAAATGTATTTTTCATAAGATCATATTTCTCCTTTCAGGATAATATTCTCTAACAACACATCTCCCTTCAGGATACTTTTGTACTAAAAGTGATCTCAGGATTCTCCTGAGACACATCAGCACTGAGAATACATGCAAGAAATGCCCCTTCTCTAAAGTAGGCCTTTGGTTTCTTTTTAAGAACAATGAAATGTTCATTTCAGGACATGAAGAGGCAGAGATGGCTCAAAGGGTTATATATAGAAGTTGCTAAGCAACATTGGGGCTTTACGTGAGTTATGTTTAAAGCCTGTACCAACACGAGGGACTATTCCAAATGATCCAGCAGTACTCCCCGGAGCTGATGATGTTCACACAGCTTTGGGCACCAAACAGTGATGTTGCCCAGCTAGGCTATGTGGCTATGCCTTGGTGACTTCAGTGAGGGGTGGCAAGGGAAGAGAAGGGATTTCCTGGGGGGTTTCTGATCCCTTTTATTCTCTTCCCTAAAGCAGAAATGATGCTCATGATGATATCCAAATCAACCAAATTACCAAATTGAGGCAGTTCAATGGGCAGGATACTTGGTATTCTTTAATAAAAATATGAAAAGGCAAACATGCTTAATTCTTGGGCAAAATTCCCTTCAAACAGGAATTCTGCAAACAGGAGATGTCACACATTCTCTTCCCTGGTACAACATGTGTAACATCTTCTGAAAAGAGACTCATGGATCTTATCGTTACCCGAGAAGAAACGAAAGTCACAGATTACTAACCTATCATGAGAAAGGGAGAAAAATCAGTAGTTACACTGCAAGTGTTGGAGGATCTTCAAGCCAACAGATGGGATTTGACCAAGGCATTCCCAGAATAATAAGCTACTTTTTTATGAAGTGTTGTCTATTCAGACATGTTAACTTTCTATATTTAAACGTTTAAAGTAATTTTTCATCACCTGCCATTGAGCAATCACTGCATAATATAAAGTCAACTATCTCCAATGCAATACTTCACATGATAAGAAACTTTAGCAGCAATTTTCAAGCTAAAGTACAAAAGAGGATATGAATGTCAATATAAAATGAGACTCCCAGGAAAAATAGGAAAAAGAAGTAGGCAGTATATTTTTAAGCTTCTTTTGGAGGATAAATTCATGCTGAATAAATTGAAGTGACATTTGGTTTCTCAGAATTCCAGCCTGTCCTGACGGCCTCCAAAGTTACAGATTCTTACATGTAGCCTTTTTTCACTAAAACTGACACCTAGCCAGAATTGTCAAGGCAAAAGATTATTTTTAAAGATGCTCAGATAATGATTATTTAGAGTCACATCAGCTAATGATATAGTAGAATTATCAATTAACCTCCCAATTAACACAGAGTTATCAATAAAAACTAGTTTCCTGGTAGTACCTATTTGTGCACAGATTAGCTGTTAAATCATAAATATTATAAAACATTGCAAATGAACCAAAAGATATAATGATACAGAGGGGGAAAAAAGAGAATGATACCAAAACTTTCTGAATTTAAAACGTCTCACTGAGCAAGAATCTGCCTTATATATTATAGGAAAAAAAAAACTGTCATCCTAAAGCTAGCTAAATGTATTGAAAGTAATTTAAACTTTGTGAAAAGAAAATACAAAAATTTAGTAATTTATGAAGTAGGAACTCTGTAAATGGGAATAAGAAGGAACTATAATAATACAAGAGAAACTGATTTATTCTAATTACATTCATACGCTTCCCACTTAGACCGTCCTTGGCCATAGACCTATCTCAACATAGATATTCATGGAAATAATATGAAATCAGTTCATCCAATTTTTCCTCTGAAGGGCAGAGACAGTAAGGTATTAACAGAAAAGAAATTGGAAAAAGTAAATCTGGCGAGCAGTGCATTACCTGTCTGGTTTGGAACCGACCCCTTTAGTTTAGCCATATATTGCAACGGAATATACAACAGAAATAAATTCTAATTACTACTTGGCCATGGAAAGGGAAGGGAAGGGAAGGGAAGAGAAGAGGGAAGGAGAAGGAAGAGAGAAGGAAGAAGAAAGGGACGGGAAAGGAAGGGAGGAAGGAAGGAAGGAAGAAATGCCCCTGACAAAGAAAAAGGCACAATGAGAAAAATGACTATCATGAAATTAATTCTAAATTCTAATCCCAAATCAAATCCTTACTAATGTCCTCTATACAAAAGATGTATAATAACAGAAGAAGTGATTAAATATGTATCATTAACAATTTGAGGAAATTCTTCAAAGTATTCAAAATATGGAGAGCATATTCCAGTTGCCCCTCCAAATTTACCATCCAACCTTTTCTATCCTGACCTCTGCCTCAAGAAGCTGCTATGTGTGGGCTACATCAAACGGAACCCATGCCCTTATCTGCAGACAACCGCTCTCCAATGGGAAGGCAGCTCCTAGCTTACTACTAGGTACTAGTAGAGATTAATCACTTGCCCATTAACATCAAGTGACTTTGAGATTTGAACAGCCCATGTTGAACTGGCTGTTACCTGGTCCACTAAACCTTCAAAAGGGACATGCAGAATGGAATTCCATTAAAAAATGGAAATGGTACATACACGACCCAACCCAAGCATGTCTGGAAGGCACAAGTAAACTCAACTGCACAAACAAGTGGGTCAGACTCCCAAGGCACTTGCTCCTTCTATGTTGCTTCCTCTCTCTAAACCCACCCATTTGGCCCCAAAGGGAGGTCCCAATGGCCAGGAAACAGAGGAGGAAAAAGCATGACCTGGATAATGGATGCATCTGCTCAGTAGGCTTGCATAAGTTAGGAGTGTACTACAGCTCCACTCAGTGGTAACCTTCCCAGTAAGTAGAACTGGGTTGTACATCTTCCACTTTGAGTGGGATGAAAAGTAATAGAAGTACTCCTTGGTAGCAGGTTGATTACACTGGACCTCTTGCATCAAGGAGGTGCAGCATTTTGTCCTCACAAGGATAAACACATATTCTGGGTAAAGATTTGTCTTTGAGGCTTCCACCAGCATCACCATTCATGGTCTTACCTTATACTTTATCTGCTGCCATGCAGGATGATACAATAGTGCCTCTGACCAGAGGGCATATTTTATAGATAATGAGCTTACAACTTAGGCAATTAACTGGTATTACTAAATGCTCCATCACCCAGAATTAGCTGCCCTTATAAAATGGTAGAAGGGCCTGCTGAAGGTTCAGTAATGATGGCATTTGGTAGGCAAGCCTGAGAGGTTGAGGTACTGACCTATAGGATACAGTATATGCTTTAAATTAGCAGCTAATATACGGTGTTATGTCCCCACTGGCAGAATATGGGTCCAGGAACCAAATGGAGGAGGTGGGTGTAGCCCTCACATTATCATATCTGATAAGGTACAGGAAGAATTTTGCTTCACATTGGGACTTTAGGCTTGGTGGGTTTGGAGGTCCTAGTTCCGAAGGGGAGAAGTCTTCCACCAAGAAATATGATAATATTTTCAATTAACTGAAAGGTATGACTACTCTCTGGCCATTGTGTGCTCCTGAGCAGCTGAACCATAGGAAGAGAAGGAGGAAATTGAGATGTAGTTTCACAACGGAGGCCAAGAAGACTATGTTTAGAATCAGGAAACATACTGGAAAGTCTCTCAGTCCCAGTAAGGAACAATCCAATAAAAATAAGACCACCAAGGACTCAGATCCTATGGAAATGAACCTTTTAAAGATTACTCTTAAAGGTTCTTTATGAATCTCATCCAGCCAAGATGGAGGCGAGGGGTAGTAGGAGGAGACAGCTATCATTATAATGGGGTCTGGAGCAGCTATGTTTTATATTACCTAATCAAATATTTTATCTTTTCTTCTCTGTGCTATCTTATATGAGGAATACTAGTGGTAGGGAATGCTTTATATTGCAGTGAGAGTATGACGAGTCTGACATCACCTGATAAATAGGATAGCTGATGGGACTTTGTACATTGCCTGCATTAGGATCACAAACTTTTTACCTTGAAAAAGGATAGGAGTGTAGGCCACAAGCCAAAAGGGGCAGACTGTGTCAGACACCTTTCACTTGCCCCTCCAGGCCCATTCTCCACGATTCTGCACACTGTTCTCGGCCCCAGGAATATGACCTCTTGGGATCTATCAACAGACCTCTGGCATCCAGTAGGGTTTGGCCGTTGGAGAGATCCAGGAAGAGATCGAGAGAGGCAGGGAGGAAATCAGGATACTTGCCCTCCAGGCTCCCTCCCTGCAACTGAGTTGCCAACGTCCCCTGACCTAAGACTACTAATCTTCTCAAAATGGATGACTCTCCATGATAGTCTCCTTCCTGATTATATTAACTGCTCCTTCCCTTATTCCTTCAGGCCTATAGATGGTAGTAACTCAGAAGCTAAGAGCCTGGTCACTGCATTATCCACTGTGGTTCCCCTACTACCATATCTTTATAAATATTTACTTTATAAATAAATAATTCTTAGATTATACTATTTTTATTGACATCTGTTTCCTGTGACAGCCCTGACAGATATAAGAAGTCTAAAAACTTATCTTTATCCTCAAATAAACACTAATTTTGACTTTGAATTCTTCTACAGGAACTAATGGAAAAAACAAAAATAAAACAGTAACAAACAAAAAACCTTTAGACATATTGATTATAGCACCATGAAGACAATTGTCTGCTTTATTTGTTTGCTGCTGTAGCGCAGCGCCTAACAGAATGCTTGACATACAGTAAGCATTAAAATATACTTGTCTAATCAATGAATATACATAAACATGATGGGAACTGCATGGAGCCAGGTCAATAAGTAAAATGAAACAGAAAGCCTACTATTAATCAAGATAATTATCACTCACAAATGGAATACTAGAGTACAATACAGCACCTTTTATATTAGGCAAACATACACAGCAAGCCCATTTCCATTAAAAATAACTCAAATCGCAGATTCAACTACATTAAAAAAATGCCAAATAAATGTGGTCATTGTTCCTACCATCTAAGAGATTTAACCATTGAAATCTGTGAGCTATAAATATTGAAACCCAAGATCTACTACTGTTCCTGTAACTAATTAGATGGCGACCTCAGCCAAGTCACTTAAATTCTTCCCTATTGTTTATGCCAAAAGCATCAGAGACATCCTTGATTCCTCTTTCATATCCAGTCCATCAGGGGGTCCTTTGACTCAATTTTCATAATAGATCCAAAATCCCAATCACTTTTTACCACTTTCACTGCTAAGACATTGGTCCAACCACTGTCATCTCTCACCTGGATTATCTAACAGCCATATCTAGCCTTCCTGCTCACATCCTTGCCTCCTATAATCTATTTTGAATACAGCCACTCAGAGTAATTGTGATGGTTCATTTTATAAGTCCCAACAGATATTTGACTAAACATTATTTTGGGGTATGTCTGTGAGGCTGTTTCCAGATGAGATCAGCATTTGAACTAGTAGACTGAGCAAAGCAGAGTGCCTTCCCCACTGTGGGTGGGCATCATCTAATCCTTGAGGGCCTGAATAGAACGAAAAGGTGAAGGAAAGGAGGATTCAGTCTCTCCGTCTGACTGCTGAGCTGAGACATTGATCTTCTCCTGCCCTCAGACTAGGACTGATAACATCTGCGCTCTGATTCTCAGGCCTTCGGGGTTGGACTAGAACTTATGCCATCAGTTCTCCTGGTTCTCAGACCTTGAGACTCGGACTGGAACTAAACCACCAGCTCTCCTGGGCCTCCAGCCTGCAGACAGTAGATCATGGGACTTCTCAGCCTACATAATCACATAAGCAAATTCCTCATAATCAATCTTTACGTATGTATGTAGGTGTGTGTGTGTGCATGTGTGTGTATTGACCTGCTTCTCTGAAGAACCCTGACTAATACAGTGACCACTCAAATCATAAGTAAGATCATGTCATTTCTCTGCTCAAAACTCTCCAGTGGCTCCTTATCTCACTCTCAGTAAAAGCCAACCAGTCTTTACAGTAATCTGTAAGTACTTGCACAACATGACCCTCACTCAGTTATCTTTCTTACATCATTTCTTACTGCTCCGTCCCTAACTCACTATGTCCTCAACAAACTGTTCTACTTCCAGTTTCCTGAATCCTCCAGACAAACCCCTGCCTAAGGGCTTTTGCACTGGCCATTTCCTCTGTCTGAACACCCTTCCAGAGGTATCTGCCTAGGTAATTCCCCTTCAGGTCTTTGCACAAATGTCAGATTCTCAATAGTTCCTACCCTGAAAAATGCCTATTTAAAGCTGCCCTCCATTCCTGTGGCCCTTATACTTGTCTATGTTCTCTTTTTGCCACAGCATTTATCATCCAACACTTACATTTACTGTGTAGCGCCTGTCTCCTGGGGCTAGAAAGTCAGCTCCTCAAATGTACAGACTTTCGTCTGTTGTGTTCACTCTCACATTCCACGTGCCTATAACAGTACCTGGGCCATAGCAGACACGAAATAAATTGCTGAAATGAATCTGTTTCTTTACTTGAACAAAGGATGAGAGTTGGACAAATTTGCCTCTCTTTGTTACAGAAGTATTTATTTTCTGTAGTTATCTGTTATTTTACTAAATATAAATAAGATTTTACTTGCTTAAGAGCATTAGGTAAATCAATTATGAAAAAGAAAAAACTTTAGGATAGAAATTCTGGTTTATTCTAAAGCTTTCCAATGTAACTTTTATTCTCATTTTTATACACAAGTCATTAAACTATAGAGTTCTATTTTTAAATACCACATTAATTTTTATGTATGAGTGTGTACTTGCATAAAATAAATATACCAAATTCCATAAATTTATTTTCTATTTGACAAACAAGAAAAATTAATCACTATTCAAAAATAAAGCTCAAGTCAAAAAGCTATAGAAATTCGTATTTCAGAAGTTTGACACTGTGTCAGTTGTTCAAAGTGAGTACTCTTTTCAAATTAATAATATGCGGTTCTTTGTTTTTCTTTATTTAATTAAATACCATTCATTTGGAGAAAGAAAAAAACCCTAGAGACTCAGAAGCGCTGAACCAATATTTGAACCCTGCATTAAGTTAAATTTTGCCGGGTCACCAGATTAAAGCACAGAGTTTATCACCCACCATCTGGCATATGTGAGTCATACTAAAGCACCTAGGCTGCTTGCTATTCCGTGCTCATCAGCTTCAACAAGTACGATGGCTTTAGTGTACTAGGCCAGAATGATGTTCTCTAGATATCCGGATGACGAACATCTGTCTTAGTCTGGGTTATCCAGAGATACAGAACCAACAGGAGAGAAACAGCTATTTATTAAAGAGATTTATTATAAGGAATTGGCTCACATGGCTATGGAGACTGAGAAGTTCCAAGATCTGCAATGCACGAGCTGGGGACCCAGAAGAGCCAAGGGTTTAGTTCCAGTTTGAGCCTGAAGGCCTGAGAACCAAGAGAGCTAACAGTGTAAATTCCAGTCAGAGGACAAAGGCCTGAGAACCAGGAGAGCTGAGAGTGTAAATTCCCCTCTGAGTCCAAGTCCGAAGGCAAGGGAAGCCCAATGTGTCAGCTCAAAGATAGGCAGAGAGAGAGGGAACTCTCCCTTACTCCATGTCTTTTTGTTCTCTTCAGGCTTCAGTGGATTGGATTCCACCCACCCACACTGGGGACTTCAGTCTACCAATTCAAATGTTCATCTCATCCAGAAATTCCCTCACAGGCATACCTAGAGTAATGTGTAGTCAAATATATAGGCACCCTGTAGCCCAGTCAAGTTGACATAAAATTAACCATGATATGGTCCCTTTGGATCATATTATGACAGAGATCAAGAAAACTGTCATTGTTTTGCCCTAAAAACACGAAGATGTTCAGCCCCCACTGTGAGTTGAAGGCCATCTGCCTCTGACTGTCCTTACTAATTTGCAAAGAGAACAAAAAAATTGTCAAATCAGCTGCTGCATACTAGGTACCACAGACTGTATTGATAACACATTTTAGAAAGCAAAGCAACTGGAGTCCTTCTGATTAGGTTTGCTCTAGTCCATAGTTATTCTCCAAGATCCACCCATCAAATCAGCAAATTAAAGTGAATGTTATAGAAATCTCCATTACGTATCTGTCACGTCTTTGAAGGTGGCCGTACTTGCTGCACTGTTTCCAGGGACGTAGTGCTGCTTACGGTTTTGTCTTTCGTTAGTGAGAAGCAATCCCAGAGGCTTCCACTTGGTCCTTCCCAAACAGACCTCACCCCACAAGAAGTCAGTGGGAAAACTTTGCCAACTCCCTAGTCTGTTGCAACTAAGCACTCAGGAAACTGGAAAGCCATCACAGGATTAGTTTGGCATGCCATTAGACCCACAGGGACGAAGATCAAGTGACCCCCATAAGCCTCAACTCTGACTGACATGCCACTATGGCATTTACATCCCCAGGATAAATCCAGAATCTATTTTTATTAATTCTCAAAATTCTGGGCTTTTTCCTGGTAGACAGCAGGTCCCTTTGGGAAAGCCTTGAAAGATTTAAAGCACATATTTGTGGTAGTATTTTATGGCCTTTCTCAAGGGAAATCAGCCTCTCCTTTAATCAAGAGGCTCCAACAAAAGCTGTTCTCCCTATTTCAGTAAATAAAGTCTAGTTTCTATACAACATACCCAGAATTTCCCCAGTTATATAGATCAAGTAAAAATTTAGTAATCAGCCAATGTATCACATTCCTAAGAACACTATGATCAATTAGCCACATCGCAGAACCCTGCTCTTCAAAACAGTGACTGTCACCCCCCCAAATGGCAATTACAGCCACTTAATCAACAAAGCCTAAGCACTGCCGAAGCCTTTTGCTACCAGTTTCCATGATCCCCACTAAAATCAATGAGTCTAGTTCAATGGTAGCATATCCCCACAACACTTCCCAGCCTAGAGCTACAACAGCAGTCTGCTCCCTGCACCAATACATTTCTTAATTATTAGTCAAAAGTGTGCCCTCTGGAATCTCATCAAGGCAGAGTGACAAAGTGGGTGAGAAGACTGTCCACGATGAACCTATTCTACTGTTCCCATCTTCCTATGCCTTCCTCCTTCCTCCACAGCCTAGGAATGTTCAGGTATCTCAACTTCATCAAATGCTAGCCATTGTTGAGCCCAAGTTCCAGTCAAAGCAATCAAGCAAATTCTTGGAGCCACTTGCAGATGCTCGAGCTAACACATTAAATCCAGATTCTTGTTAAGAACACTCACATCAATAAATCTGGCTCAATCTGAACTAAATATACTCATATCAGTATGTTCCATGTTCCTTAGTCTACTTTGCTTAGAATTCAACACAGTACATTACTTCTGGGTTGCTGTGGACACAAATTAGCTTGCTAGCTGATATGCCAGTCATCCCTGTGGAAGGCTAAGATCTGACTCAGTTATGAGCCTGAAGGAATTGAGAGGCATACAGGTAGATCCCAAGAAGAACAGTATTCCTTGCCCTTTAGAACCTATAAATGGTCTCCGTGCCTCTGGTTTATTCACATTGATTTTAATACTTGGCAATCTCTCAAATCAGTATTATTTTTTCCATTTATACAACCACCACCCCAATCAAAGCTACCATATCACCTACCTGGAATGCTGCAATTGCCTCCTAACACTTTGAAAATGTTTTGTTACACACCATTCAGCCAAGGAGAGTGTAATTAAAACACAAAGACACTAAAGGTTATAAACAAGCTTACTTTGTTAGAAAAATTCTTGTAGATATATAAAGAATGAAGGAGGGGTGGAAAGTAGAAGCCCGAAGTCCAGTTCTAAATTGGATCAGACATTGATGGTGCCTTTGACTAGAGTGTTAGCACTAGAGATGTAAAACAATGGTAAGATTCAATAGGACATAAATGATGGACTGATGGGAAGGGTAGGAAAGAGAGGAATCAATGATAACAGCAGATTTCTACTGGGTAGATATGTAATGCTATTTACCCAAAAGACAGAGGGTCAGCTCCAAATATGGAAAGTGTGAATCTAAAGGTCAGAGAAAGGATTGTGGTATAGATACGAATTTTGAAGTAAATTACTATATACATGATATTTAAAGCAGTGCTCAGCTGCCAACTGTTTATCACTGGTCCATGACAAGGTAAGTATTGAAATTGAGAGGAAGCATTTATAAACTTTCATAGCAATTGTACACAGTATTTTTATATCTTTTGAATGTAAATTAAAAACTAAGGCTTTTATTTTGTATGCCTTTTTTTCTCCAGTTTTATTGAGAAATAATGGAAACAGATCACTGTGTAAGTTTAAGGCATACAGCATGATGGCTCGATTTACATGTATTGTGAAATGATTATCACAATAGGTTCAGCTAACAGCCATCGTCTCAAATAGACACAATAAAAAGAAAAGAAAAAAAATTTCTCCTCGTGATGAGAACTCAGAATTTACTCTTAACAACTTTCGTATCTATCACACGGCACTGTTAACTACAATTATCATGCCGTACATTGCATCTCTGGTACTTCTTTATCTTATAACTGGAAGTTTGTACCTTTTCACCATCTTCTTCCAATTCCCCCTGCCCTCAACTTCCGTCTCTGGTAACCACAAGTCTAATCTCTTTTTCTATCAGTTTGTTTGTTTGTTTTAGATTCCCTTATAAAGGATATCATACAGTATTTGTCTTTCTCCGTGCAACTTGTTTCACTTAGCACAATGCCTTCGAGTTCCATGCATGTTGTTGCAAATGGCAGGATTTCCTCATTTTTTATGACTGAATAATATTTATGAAAATTATATTGGAAAGCACTGATTTAAAACTACGGTAGTGGGTGGAGGAGAGAAATCTAGAGAAAAATTCAAACTTTTAGGGATCGGGTATGATTATGAGTTTTGTCCTTATTGCACCATAAAAATTCTATACATTGGAATGTAATTCCTAAGATCGCTTATCACACCATAAAAATTCTATACACTGGAATGTAATTCCTAAGATCGCTTTATCATCCATATCTCCTTATAACCATCAATAATATTTAATGAGCACTTACTTCTAAACAGATAGTCTTGACAAGGGTTATCTCATTTAATCCTCACAAAATCTTGATAAAGCTGGTATTATTATCTCCATGCTACAGAATAAAAAATTAAGGGCTAAAGAAGTTGAATAACTTATTCATGTCACCTAATTAATAAGTTAGGGAGCTGGGATGTGAACACAGGCCAAGTGACCCAAGCCTCAGCTTTTTAACTACTGCAACATACATATACTGTCAACCTATCAATAAGCCAGTTTCTGTATTTTAAGCAAAATATTTCATATGAAGCTCATCAAAAATTTCTGGATACATGCCTCCTAGAACTAGGAATCTATTTACATCTTGGTTATCAGGTAAGTTTTACATACTAGTGTTTATCACTGGATTATTCTTGTTACCTCCAACTAGGCAGTAATTGCTCAAGAACAAAAGACAGAAGCACACCTTCTAGAACCTAAGATACTGTCTGGTAAATCCTGAGTGAGTTAATGCCTGTTTCAGGAGAGTTTGGATCTAAGCATCCGGCTTTCCTTAATAGAAAAATTAAGTAGTTGACTCTGTCCATCAATTGTGTAGGCAACACAATAATGTGGTCACACTGACTTTCCAGCTGACTTGATTTTATTGAGAGTGTTTTGATTATTGACTTGAGTCTTTTCTATGAGGCTTCTCAAATGGGTTAAGCCAATTTTACCTTGGCTTGTCATCCCTTGAAGACTGATTTATCTCTTCAACTCCTTTTAGAAAATATTTCTGCTAATTTTCTTATTTTTAACTATAAACACATATCCAAACATTATATAAATTAGGCAAGACTTTTGCTTAAGTTTCTATACTTCCTTTCGATAGCCCATAAAAACAATTAAAAATAAAAATTAACTATTACATATCGCAGGGTATGTATTTAACCTAGACTTTTCCACTTTTTTCTAACTCACACTTGAATTTTGTCTTAGCTCCAAGAAAATGTGGTATGAAATAATATTAACATTGGATACTACTTATTTCAGTATTCAGTATCTGCCAGGCAACAATGCTGAAGGCCTTAAATGCATCTTCCCACAAAAATTAATCCTCAGAACTCTGGCACGTAAGTATTTTTTCCCCCTCATTTTCACATATGAAGAAACTGTGGCTCAGTGAAATAAAAAGAAGTCCCAAGGCAGAGCCAAAATTGACACTTAATCTCACCCCAAAATCCCTGTTCTTAATCATTATGTGCACTTCCTCCCCTTTGTAAAATGTACAAAACTCCCTTGGTAACGATCACTTCTAGAGCATCTTGCTAACATATATTTTCTTGCATTAACTTTCTCCAGTGGATTACAACAGTCATTTCCTTTTCTGGATTTGTGGACATAGATGTATCAGATGCTGGATGATGCTAAGAAAAGCTGGATGCAAAAATGAATGATTTCCTAATTGAAAGTCTAAATCATGATTCAGGTACGGTGAAAACCTGACATGTTAATTTTCTCCCACAGGCAAAAAACCCTCGAGAAACATAAGGAAGGTGCTGTGAAACAAGCAAGGCAACTTCTACTGAAATGATCACTAGAATATCTGTTTGTTCTAACATGCGATATTTTCACACAATGTGAAGATGACTAGACTGAGTTAAGCCCTTACAGAGAGAAATTTCTACCATCTTAGATGAGTCATTCACGGTAGCAACAGCACAGGCTCCTTAATTGTAAAATAGAGATAAAAGCACAAAATTAACCTGAGCTGAAAGATTTGCAAGAATTTCACTGGCGATAATGCATTTTTATGCATTACAAACACTACAGGAGAAAAACAAGAAATTCGGATTTTTATAACAAATTAAAAGACTATGATTTCATTGAAAACATAGGTAAATATGTTTTGTCAACTAAGGCCAAAAAAAAGAAAGAAAAGAAAGGAAGAAAGTGATACTCTTAGGGGGAGGGGGTTGTTACAGTGAATACAATGAGCAACTGCAGGCATTACTGACCCTGCTACTCAAATTGTGGTCCAGCAGCATCACCTGGAAACTTTCCAAAATGCAAATTCACAAGCCCCACCCTAGACCTACTACATCTGCATTTTAACAAGACCCACAGGTGATCCACAGGCACTATTCTTGGCTATTTGCATTGTTTGAGAGAGAAAGCAAAATATAATGACTTTAGCTATCTTATACTCCCCACATTCAATTCCAGGCCCTATCACGTGGCCTTCTGCTAGTTACTGCAGCAATCTCCCTCCCTCACAGTTCTCTTCTGCCTTGTGTATTTACTAAGAAAAGAATAATTAGATCTTAGCTTTGTTCTAACATGTGACCAGGTAGGTCATGATTGTAAGTTTTGGTTTTTGTTTATTTTGTTTTGGCTTTTCTTAAGGGCCAGCATTACATAGGGGTGGATACCGGTTTAAAAAAAAAATCCTCCCATTCACAGTTGAAACTCTCATAAATTCCTAGATGACTGATCTTAAGTCAGCCTGCAAACACCATCATTTAAATATATGTAATATATGAGTATAACATAAGTTATTATCAGCTGTTATCACTTTACCTCTAGTTAGCTGACCAGCCAGAAAATCAACTAAAGGTCGTAGAACGGAAATGGAACCGAGGGAATGCCAACAGGAGGGACGGAAATAGGATAAAAGGCTCAGTTACCATGAAAATATGGCCAATATCTAATGAATGTATATTTGTCTCCCAAATTACTCCAAAGCTAGCTTTTATTAAGATTATATAGAAATTACATTGTGGGGTCTCTACACTTCATGTATGCATTCACTTAAGAAACAAATTCTTCCTTATTAATACACTCACTAACGTACACCAATTCCACTACATAGTGCTACACAGAAACATCACAATACAACACAAAGAAATCTAGTATAAATTATTTGCATCCTTTCATTCTTTATAAGTTAAGCATGCTTGCAGATTTCTGATGACTAGGCAAGGAGGAAGGTGAAAAGAAATGGCTTAGAGTCTTGTCAAAAGCGTTATGAAAATGAATGCTTAATTGGTGGTATGACAACCACTTGTATCTGTTCAGTCCAGAGTTAGCACTGTATTTATTATTACTTCTTATAACAAAATCTAAAATGCAGTAAATGCTCTTAAGGAAATAAATAGCTTAACTATTCCTTCTCATGCTAACCACTGAATGAATTATATCTGCCTATAACCAGGCCTCTGCCTTGCTTCCCAGGAACCCTGGAAAATTTAATGGTCTCAGTCTTTCCAAGTTGAAGATAAATTTTGGGAGACTTGCACTATTTCTTTTTTGCCTTTCACAGTAGTTAAAAATAGTGGCCCCAAAAATCTACCACTCCCTAATTTAAATCATGTAGTCCTTGTCATTAAAAGCAATTACTCTGTTAAATGATCACTAGTCTCATGGCTGCAGAAGGAAATTAGAAGGACCCTCTCACGTATTGCCTAAGAGCACTGGAAAACACACGTGTGTGCCCACACACATACAATTTGTTTAAAATCTAGAAACTAATTTTATCAAAAAGAATCCAACACAAACACTAACAGCTGGAAAGATCCTTAGGGAATTGTCGTGGACTAAATGTTTGTGCACTCCCAAAATTCATATGTGGAAATCCTAACCCCAGTGTGATGGTATTGGGAGGTGGGAGGTGATTAGGTCGTGAGAGGGCAGCCCTCATGAATGGGATCAGTGCTCTTACAGGAGAGACTAGAGCAAGCTTGCTGCTTCCCTTTCCTCTCTGCCAAGTGAAGATACGAGAAGACAGACCTCTGCAAACCAGGAAGAATGCCCTCACCAGACACTGGATCTGCCAGTGGCTCGATCTTGGAATTGCCAGCCTCCAGAACTGTGAGAAATAAATTTCTGCTGTTTAAGCCGCCCAACCTATGGTGTTCTGTTACAGCAGTCCAGACGGACTACGGCAGGAATCAATCAGCCAAACCCGCCCTAACTGGGCTGAGGTCTAGGCCACCAATTATTCAGCGAAGACATCTGTCTCTCTCTCTCTCATACACACACACACACACTCACACACACATATACACACGACATCTCTCTTTCTCACACACACACACACACACACACACACACACATATACACACGACATCTCTCTTTCTCACACACACACACACACACACATTCTCCAACACACAAAATGTCAATGGACTGGGATTCAGAAAGTTAAAAAAAAGAAAACATAGAGTATAGAGCCAACAGAAGTCATACAGCACTAAATCCAGCTATTTGCGGCTCATTCACATTTTACTATTTCCTAGGTTATAAATGACTCTTAATTAAAAAGTAAAGTGAATGTCATTACTAAATAGCAATTAACTAACAGTACATCTATATGAAACATTTCTTTGATGCCATAAAACATTAAGTGCCTAAAATTTTAATATTTATCATTGTATTTTCAGCCTGAACTTTGCATTAATGCAAAAATGGTTGTTAATAATGCATAATAATCAGTAGCGTCATAAGCTTGAGAAACATTTTGCTCAACAAAATGTTTGATTTTTTTTTTAAGCCAAAGAAGAAGTATTCAGACCTGGAATGAATCATGATGTGATAGAGCCTCCGTTGTATTTAAAAGTGTAAATTCTGTTTTAAGCTTTTCCACTCTACTCGAGAAAGAGCAACGACAAAATTCCCAAATGTCAACACAGATGGAAGTTGAGAGGAACAGCAACGAAATTTAAAATGCAAACTATAACCCAAAAAAGAAGCATGCTTCCCTTCTCCTTTTTAACACCAAGATGACTATCCCCAAAGAGAGGAAAACCCCCATTTTCTGCTGTGTTTGTACACAAATAGCACAATGAATAGGAAAACATTTATTCCAACTAAGACATGATACAAAAGCCATTTATATACACATGAACACACACATAACATATATGATACAAATGTATAATACATATTTATAGCAGAGCCAGAGTTCTAATTTTAGTTGAGCCCTAGGCCTCTAGACAGTCCCTAGAATCTCCTGAAAATGTTGATATTATAATAGATGTTTCAAAATCTACCTCGGCATAAGCCAGAAGCGGCCAAGGATAAGAGAACAAGGACTTTTCCATTACACACCTCTGTTTACCAGACTTTCCCCATTAAAAACCTAAATTGCTCTCGAGAATGTCATTATTACCAAATTGAGACCCAAAAGCAGCCTCAAGAGCCTCAGCTTAGAACACTGTCTTATCTCAAATCAAAATCAAGACTAATTCATGATCACTCGGGGTGGCAATCTAGATAATTCGTTTCATTCACTTTTCAGATGCCGCCTTAAAAAGGGAATGTGCCACCTATTAAATGAACCTGAATGCCCTTTTTTTTAAATCAGCAAAAGTGAAACAGTCTCTCATCCTAGTATGAATACTGTTGCTCAAGGAAACTTTGTGGATGACTTTAAAAGTTCAGGTGGAAAGTCAAAATTCTATTCACTAAGAAAATAAAGTCTGGTTTGCAATGTAGAAAACTAAAACAGATTTGAAATAAAAATTAAAACTGTACATGTCTTCTGCATAGTAATAAAAATGAAATATTTCTGTGAACCAAAGCAATTTCAACAAATAGAAAGCATAGGCATCCCAGCGTTTGCTATGCCATAAACACAAAAAAAGACATTCCTGGGAAATCCAGACAGAATTTTAACAGGGAAGGTGAATGACGCCAGCAAGGATAGAAATTACTACTGGCCTGGCTGGAAAAGCATGTTAGGCTTGAGGCGAAAGAAGTTCTTTAAATAGGAGAATGTTCTGAAATAGAAAGCATGTTAAACAGAATTGCCCGAGGTCTGTTAGGAAATGAAAAATTACACTAACTGCATTGGGAACAGCAACCTGATAAAAGCACAATGAAGAAATTACAATCTTCTTCCTGAGTAGTATTAGACAGGAGAAAGGTTAAGCTGTATGCGAGAGAGGTTTTGCCCCCCACAGGCCACTACATGGTAGAAGAATTACTTTCAAGCGTTTCCAGGGACCCTCCAACAACTACGGTAATAAATATTTCTATATTTCTAATATTACAGAACAAGTCGGACCAGACCCCCAGTCAATATCTATTTGCAAAGCACCTCTTGAGCACAAACCTCTACTCTAAGCTCTATGGAAAACACCTGAAAGACAATAATGTGTTCCCTAAACATATTCTTCTCTTCTTAACTTCGAAACACACATCCAGCATCCCAGGGATGCTCAGTGAGTCAGCATGTACTGAGCAGCTACAGTGTGGAAAACACAACACTAAAGAGAGAAAGAAAAGAGCATTCCACAGGAAGAATGTGACTGACAGCTCTTGAGGGCGAATACTTTTATAAACAGTAATGTTTTTAACTATTATTACAAGGGTAACTATTAAGTATGCAGAGTGAGTAGGTGCAAAACAAATAAAAAGCATAAACACTGAAGAAACTACCATCTAGAGGAAATAAAAGCAAATCATGAAGAAAAGGGCATAAGATGCACATGTGTTCATGCACATACACACACCCACAACACTGTGGACAGTTTGAACAGTGACCCAGGAGCAATCCGTCCAACTCTCCTCTCTTACAAGCAGAGACCAACTCAGGAATAATGCAAGTCATAATGAGTCACTAAAGCAAGATGCTCGGGGCAACAGTTAGGAACAGCTGCTATTTGGGCTGGGTCAAAAGGAGGTTGGCACACCCCAAAAGGTCTAAGGCTATTAGAGCACAGAATAGCCACCTGATCTCAGTCACTTTATCACGAAGGACCAGATTTACCTTGGCTGACCCATGTTTTGTTTTGAGTTTGTTTTTGCTTTATGGGACAGATGTAATGCATTTAGCGTACAAAAATATGATATAAATAAGAATCACCTCAGTGAAAAGGGCAATGTGGAGGAGACACGCCAATTAACTTGGGGAAAATGTGGCTACCTAGTTAGCCCCAGTTAATTAAGCATGTGGCATAACTCCATGTTGACATTTAAGACACCATCCATTTATTTCTCTTCAAGTATGAAAAACAGTCATGGGTCAGTAATTGCTGACTCCCTCTCTTAGGCAAAATCAGAATCTCTATGGGTCTACTTTCTTCTGTCATGAACAGAGAGCTGACTGAACCTTTCCCCCTGCTCAATCTCCCCTTTCAATGTCTTCACAGGTCATATCAACTCTTTCTATAAAAGCTCTCTACCAAATAGGTAATCTAAACCTGTGCTCTCCAACATTGTGGACACTAGCCACATGTGGTTATTGAGCACTGGAAACATGGCCAGTCCCAATTAAGATGTGCTGTCAGCACATACACATCAGATTCCAGACTCAATATGACAAACAAATGTGATATCATTTTTTTAATCACATGTTGAAACAATAATATTTTGAAAACACTGGGTTAAATAAATATATATTATAAAATTCATTTTATCAGTTTCTTTTTACCTTTTTTCATGTGGCTACTAGAAAACTTCAAATTACATATGTGGCTCCTTTTTTTTTTTTTTTTTTTCAGGAAGATTAGCCCTGAACTAACTGCTGCCAATCCTCCTCTGTTCGCTGAGGAAGACTGGCCCTGAGCTAACATCTGTGCCCATTTTCCTCTACTTTATATGTGGGATGCCTACCACAGCATGGCGTGCCAAGTGGTGCCATGTCCTCACCCAGGATCCGAATCAGCGAACCCAGGGCCACCAAAGCAGAATATGCGCGCTTAACCCCTGCGCCACCAGGCCGGCCCCTATGTGGCTCATATTATATTTCTGTTGGATAGTGTTGATCTAGGTGAGACACTTAGAGTGGGGTCAGCAGGGGACATTCAGTATTTGTTCACATTTCTGGGACCCTCTCCACTGCGTGGCACTCAAGAAAATGTCCCCCTGATTCATTCAGGAAGAGATGCCCTTAACTTACCTAGGAATTGCCTCTAAAAACAGCACACAATCTCTTCCAAAATGGGCTTATCTACTATAAAGAAACATACTGATATATCAAACATAATTTATAAACTATTTTAGAGGTTTCAGTTCTTACACAATGTGGCAATTCTTACACAAGCGCATATTGCAACCGAACCATTTTTGCAACTAAACTTTCATTTAAAAGCAACAAAAGCTGTGTAAAGGTCTATAGTTTTAAGGAAGATTAATGTCTTAGCTATCAATTTCTTAAAAACGAGTCTCACAGACTTTGTCCACATTCTTCAAGACTCAGTCCTCCTTTTATGGAGAAATAACTTCCAGAATTTAAGGCAATTCAAATGAACTTCTTCCCTAACAGAACAGGGCATGCTTTCATCCTTCCCACACTGAATTTCATGCACAAATATTCACTATAACAGCATTTACTTGTGCATCTCCCCAGTTTGAGCTCCCGTCAGGTAGGAAGCCTACCTTACTCATATTTGTTCTGCTAGCACATAGAAAAATGACTGAACAAAGAGGATGTCGAAAATAGTTTGCTAAATAAGTACATTAATGAAACAGCCTGTGACTAGATGCCCTTGTATCCCCTGGAACACCAGTCAGGGGAATAATTTTCTCTATGTGGTCCCCTTTTGTATCTTGTCCTAAAGACTCATAGGCAACCACGAAACTCACAATGCAGATGTAAGAAAAAGCAACTTTGATAATGCTAAAATAAAACCCCTTTTACCTACAAGTAGAAAAATCATTGTGACCATTAAAAAATTAAATTATCTGGTTAACTATATTAGTATATATGGATCACTTATTTTCAAAAAATCAGAACATACAACAAATATTTACAAAATAAAATTTGGTCCAATACTAACTCAGTTTTAAACTGAGGCTGGGACCATGCCATGCTTTGCTAATCAAAACATTAGCTGTGAAACAGCAGCATCAGCATGACCTGGGAGCCTCTCAGAAATGCAGAGCTCAGACCCAATGCACATAAGACAACATACACATAAATTGTAGTAATAATCAGTATTACTGTGATGATGATGAGAATTTATTATCAGGAGAGTTGGCAGAAGTCTCTTTTGGGCGTTTATTATCTAACTCATCATAATGAGTAAGCACTGTGGAAGGAACAAATCCTCAAAGATTCCACTTTACTTTTGCATTAGGTGGGTAAATTTTTAGCTATCTTCTTCAAAATTTTCCAAGTTTTGCCCAATAAATGTACTAACAACTTCCATCTCTTAACATCTAACCAATTTCTTTCTGGAAATGGACACACTCTGATTTCTAATATATTAACAGCACACTGAATCCTGACACACATCCAAGTAAAGATTGAGACTGAACTAAACCCAGGCTAATTTCAACTGGATGAAAAGCAACTAATCTTAGGAAATACTGACATTACTTTAGGTAAGATTTAACAAATTCATTCGTATAAAGGAGAGTATAACACAAAACTATTTTGGAAACTTACTCATCATTTAAGTCAAGTAAACAGACAAAATGAATGAAACTTGTTTTTAAAAGAAATATTTTTTATAAAGTAGAACTGAAGAATATATAACACTGACAAATGAGTGAGTTCTCAGTATAAGTAAAAAATAGGAAAAACCTTAAAAAGTCAAATTAAAATTATAGGTTCAATCTACTATATAGATTAATATCTACACATGATTGGAATATAAATCAATAAAGTAATGCAATGACATAATAGAAAAATATGAAAATTAAAACTAAAAAAACTCAACATGAGGTATCTACTTGGGAATGAATTATTGTATATTTCACAAATTATTCTTCCCTTGCTTCCTAAAGTTTTGAGACTGTCTTATAATGATAATCAAAAGTTAAAATAAGATCTTAGAAATAAGAAACTGACAGGTTAACTAGTTCCCACTGCTTTCAACAATCTATAGTTTATGTAAAATTGTTATCATTCACATATCTCAGTGAAATCTGACTAAAAACTAATTTAATTTTGGTCAGGTGGCTCCCCAGTACAAGTCTGTCAGTTTATGATCCTAAAAAGGAATCAAATAGGGGCAGGCCCAGTGGTGTAGTGGTTAAGTTTGTGCGCTCTGCTTCAGCAGCCTGGGGTTTATGGGTTCAGATCCCAGGTGCAGACCTACCCACTGCTCATCAAGCCATGCTGTAGTGGCATCCCACATACAAAATAGAGGAAGATTGGCACGGATGTTAGCTCAGGGACAATCTGCCTCAAGCAAAAAGAGGAAGACTGGCAAGAGACGTTAGCTTAGGGCCAATCTTCCTCACTAAAAAAAAAAGAGGAATCAAATTATCCATAGGCAATAAAATGAACCTCAAACTAAACCTCAAACCTTATACAAAAATTAACTTAAAATGGGTCATAGACTTAAGGGTAAAATGTGAAACAATAAAACTTCCAGGAAAAAACATTCAAGGCAATCTTTAGACCCTAGAGTTGGGCAAAGAACTCTTATACATGACAACAAAAGCATGATCCATACAACAAAAAAAATCAATAAATTGAAGACCAAAATTAAAAAGTTCTGTTCTGTGAAAGACTCTGTTTAGAAGATGAAAAGGTAAGATACAGACTGGGAGAAAATATTTGCAAACTAAATATCTGCAAAGGACTTGTATCTGGAATATATAAAGAAGTCTCAAAATTCAAAGGTTAAAAAAAGAAAAGTCAATCCAGTTAAAAAATGGACAAAAGACATGAACAGACATTTCCCCAGAGCATATACAGATGGCAAATAACACTTTAAAAGATTTCCAATATAACTAGCTATCGGAAAAATGCAAATTAAAAACCTCCATGGTCTATCACTATATACTTATTAGAACAGCTAAAATTTAAAAAGTGACAAAACCAAATGCTGACAAGGATGCAGATAAACGGGCACCCTCATACACTTCTGGTACAGCCATTATGGAAAACAGTTTGGAAATTTCATATAAAACTAAACATACATTTGCATATGACCCAACAATCACACCTGCAGTCATTTCTCTGAGAAAAATAAAACCCACACATAAATATTCACATCTTAGCTTTATTGCACTATTTTTAAAAGCCAAAAACTAGAAACAATCTACATGTCCTTCAACAGGTGAATGGGTAAACAAACTGTGGTATATCCATACAATGAAATACTATTCAAAATACTATAAAAGGGAAAAAACTATTGATATATGTGACTTGGATAGATCTCAAAAGCATTAGACTGAGTGAAAAAAAGCCAACCTCCAAAGATTACATATTGATGATTTAATTTACATAACATTCTAAAAACGAACAAAATTATAGAGATGGAAAATAGATCTGTGCTTACCAAAGGTTAGGGATGGAGTGAGAGGGGACAGTATAATTATAAAGGAATGAGGAGTTCCTCTTTGGTGATGGAAGAGTCCTATATCTTCACTGTGGTGACATTAATATAGACTTATGATAAATTTGTAAAGAAGTATACACACACAAATAAATGCACGGTGAAACCTGAATGAGGTCTGTAGACGATGAATGTCAATTTGCTGGTTTTGATACTGCAATCTAGTTAAGCAAGATATTACCACTGGGGCAAGCTTGGCAAATTGTACAGGAGCCTTCTCTGTACTCTTTTGCAACTTCCTGCAAGTCTATAAGTATTTCAAAATAATGTTTTTAAAAAAAATTTTTCTAACACAATTTGTAATTCTCTAAATTCACTATATTTTTAAATGTCCTCTAACTTTAAACGTACTTTGAACTTGCTAGAACCAAACTTCAGTTTTTATAACACTCTTGATTCTAAGTACTTGCCACTTAGGTGCTGTCTTTGTGAGTAAAAGTTTACCTAGTTCTGCATGGATAGCACGGTTTTCAATAAAAGGCACTTTAGGGAAATGAAGCAAAAGAAGACCCGTTAGTTTTACTACACTCCTATCACCAGCAAGTATGATTTAAACAACCCAAACAGCACGGCCAACTGAAATGGTCAAGAGGACAGAAGACATCCATTTGTCAACAAAAAAAAATTGCACAAATAAGCAAACCAAAGGATCAGAGATTTATAATGCAGAAAGATAAGAGCTGCAAAACAAAAAGCACAGAAATGACCAACATGAACTACCTCTAAACATAGTCGTATAGAATGATCACAGATAATACACCCGTAACGTCTTAGGAAAGAAAAGTAGTATGACCCCAGATCATCCATCTTCTATTCTGACATCAAAGAGGAATCGCATTCTTCCACAAATTCCCCTGTGGTCCCATTGTGAAAGACAACACGTTAAAATTGCCTATGAGGATCAAAATCCTCTATTTATATGAAAAATCTGTAGTAAGTATGTTCTGAAGAACAATAGTTACACATCTTAAACTTTAAAAAGAAAAGCATAGAAAGGTATAATGCCAAAGCCCCATAAGCTTGTATGTCATTAGATAATAAAAGACAATTCATATTTTAATGATTGAGCATAAATTAATTGACATCTTCAACTTAATTCTTCTCTCTAACCTCACAAATACTACATTCTTCAAATAACTTAAAGATAAATCATTTTTTAATGAGGCCAAGAGGACATGGAAAAATTATTAGTAATTGACAAACTCATTTCCTCTCAAAACATTCTCATATTTAAAATATCTGTAAAATTAAAAAGAGAAGATAGTGGTACTCCCAAGCTGCGGGGCCAGGTGGCTAAGGAGACCAGATCGGCTCATTTTAGACCAGGGCAGCCAAAAATGTCTATATTTCCCCAGGAAAAGAATCCAAAAAAATATAGATCAGGTCCAGTAAAGTGAAAGCCGTGACCCAGATGTCTCCCAGGAGTGGAAATGTCTGGATTCGGCCCAGAAGGATTTGTACACAGACGTGATGTTGGGGAACTATGACACGGTCTCACTGGGACTTTTCATCTTTCGCCAGATGTAGTCTCCTCTGTGGAGCAAGGAAAAGAGCCTTGGGAAGCTGTGAGGCAAAAGGACATATCTCAGAAAGGCATGTGTGCAACCAAAAGCCTTGATTATTCAGGCTCACTTTCAGCTAAGGATGACCGTGGGACAGTTCTGGTCAATAATTTGTAAATTGAAAGAACTAGATGGAGTTTACAAACAATTAACATATGTTGGTTAAAATGCACATAGCAAGCTAGCACATGCTCCTGCTGGAAAGATCACATGCAGTTGTGCCCCGCCATCTTCTAAGCTAAGAACGAAGACCACGTGCTAATGAGAACGGAGGAGAAAGATAAAGAATGAGTCCCCGCCAAGGCCTAAACCTCTCACCTTCACTTTCTCTGTGAGAAACACAAACCTCTATTTCAATAACTCTCAGTTTGTGGGATTTTCTGTTAATTGAGGGTGTGCTGGGTTTTCTGTTACACAGACCTAAAGCATAACTGATTCTATTATGTTTCTGTAACAGAGGATGTATCTGTATTATGTAGTTATTCATAATTAAATATAACCTGTGACTAGTTGCTTATCATTTATGAAAATGAAAAATTAGACTGATAATATTGAGTAACAAATGATTTCACTGGTAAAGGAAACATTTAATTCTCACTTGCCCAATATTTGGAAAACTTCAAGTTACCTAGATAAGAAGTATATTTGCAGACTCAGTCTCTGATTATCATATTTTAGCTTATAGACCTAGAGATTATGTCTCATTGTAATTTATTGTTCAATGGATCTACTAAAATACACATGAATATTCCATTCTTTTGTTTTCTACATCTCATTGCAAAGTCAAATATATTGAAAATAACTGAAATCCTCAAATTTTAAAAAGAGAGGGGAAAAATAAAAGACAAGGCAAGATATAGAAGTTAAATTTTTTTTTTTATTACTTGATTATATTTTCAGACTCTACTGGATAATTCTTTCATTTTCAAACTTTTAAGCTGCTATTGTATATTTTTATTCATATTTTTGAAGTTATTCCTGTTAGAGTAGACTTGGTAGGACCATTCCTCCAACCATCCAGAGTCCAGGGAGAGGAAAGTCCCTGCCGCTGTTTGATGCCCAAGAATAGGAACACCCAGCAATTCAGATGAAAGAAGAGACAAGAATGAAAAGGGAGATCCAGAGAAGAGTGATTCTGTTTCTGCAGGCCAGCACCTACCTCTCTCAACAAAGGCAGCTTTGAGCTTATTATATCCCAGACTCATCTTGCTTTCAGCTTACGGTAAACTGGCAACTGCCTTAGCATTTCCTCTCCAAATTAAAGATCAAAGTTCAAACATATTCTTTTCCTTCTCTATTAGATTATGATTAAAATCACCACCTCTCCACTTCATTCACACAATCACTCTACTGGGAAAAAGAAGGAACCCCCTAAAGTAAAGGCACCATTAACCAGCAAAAGGAAGAGTTGTGGGGAATTTCTGGTCATGTTATTTACCTGACGGTTGATTTCAGGATACAGCAGTAAAGAAGCTGACAATAAGAAAATCTTCTGAAAATAATATTCTAGCTAATATTTGAGATGGAAAGTTAATTTGCTAATCACATCATTATCTTTAAATGACTATTATTTATTTACTGAGCATCTTTCCATATATTCCTAGTCCTCAAGACATTCCTAAAATTGGGTCCTAGCCATATTTTACATAGGAATAAATTGAGGTTTGCAGGGGTTGATTAATTTGCTCTCAAACTCAAAGTCACTTAGCCCTTACAAGAGCTCAAATTCAAGCCTTGTCTTGCTCTTGTACACTGCAATATGGTCACTCAGCAATATTTTTACATACTTTTTTTCCATTTTACATGTAAAGAAACTAAATTTAGAATCTAAATTCTTTTGATCACTTAAACATAAAAATGCATCAAGTTTTACAAGTTAGTCACCATAATGTAAACAATGTCAAATAAACTGCAATGGAACTATATGATAAATTAATGAATCTAGATTGTTTAAGAACATATGTTTAATGTGGAGTTTTACCTTCTGTCAATGTACCGGTTCCTGTTCCCCTAAACACAAAACAGAACAGAGCTGCTTTTGGATACTAAACACAAAAGAACCCTGGATCCAAAACAGTGGGGAGCACCTATTGATGAGCAGACATCGCCACAAGAAGAGAATCTACTCTTTACTAAAAAATAAACTTACTTTAGAATGAAAGGTACCTGATAGCAGCAATTCTCTCCAATGAAAACACTTTCATGTTTTCCTTTAATACCTACAAATGTATAATTGAAGTTTAATCCATGCTTTCAAATAACAGCTGCGTGATATACTTATCAGTCAAAAACCATAGCACATTTCACAGAAACGGTATTATCATCTCACTGTCTAACCGGGACCAGCTTGGTGGGAGCTGGACTGAATCCTCTAAGAAGTTACCACATAAAGAGTCATTTCTCGGGATGTGGTGCAGCAGGCGCCAGAGCCTAAATGAAACCAAAATGCTCCAAGGAGTCATTTTAAGGCACTTTGAAAACGAGAAGAGGTCAAAGCCTCTTGCCCATCACTGTAGAGAATCAAGGTGTGAGTCTGGAGTTAGCAGACATGTCGGCTGCAAAGGGCAAATGAATCTGCTGGTATAGAGGAGCAGGCCAGCTACATCTTGTAATCTTCAGGTTCCTCCCTGCCTTCTAGAATCATTGACATTTGACTTTCTTCAGAGCCCACAACTTGGCCAGGCGCTGAGAAAAAAGTACACCATTCAGCTATGAAAACTTCTGTGCTATGAGAATCAATTTTTGGTGTGGTTGCTGATACACCAAATCTAAACTACTTTCCAGCTCTGATTAGAAACCAATGTAAAAGCTATTTTGATTTATAATGGAACAGAGACCTCACTCTAATTGTAATACTTAACACACTCAGGATCACAAAAACCTCTCCTCCCATTCTTGGGCACAGAATCTGACCTTAGGCTCTCCCAAACTGAAAATTCCTTCAGTGATTAAACCTTAGTCTCTGTGGAGTATGGAAGTCTCTAACTACTAACAATTTCCTTGGTTTTCTCTGGTTATCTTCAGCTCTTTACTTGAACATATATTCCCATTCTCATAACTCCTGGTAACTACTGCTTCTTCTCTGTCTATGCATCCAAGCGTGCCCAACACTTTCAGCTTAAGGTGAGTTGACCTGAAACTCACTGGCATAGAAAAGAGAAAAACAGAGTCAGCAGACATTCACTCAGTCATTTGCTGATTCAAATACTATACTGTTTCCTATAAACCAGGTGTGGTTCCACAGACTGAGAATACAACAGTGAGCAAACAATATGGGCAAAGGGTCCATCTACTGGAGCAAATCATCGAGGGGGGCACACAAAAGAGCAGGAAGACAATACCTTACAGTAGATGATGACTCTCAGGATAGGGGTGTTCAAAGTGGTAGACAAGAGGTGGGAAGAAGGTTTAAGGATGGGGAGAAGTCAGGGAAGGCACATAACATCTAAGGTGTGTCTTGAAGCACGTGTAGAAATTCACAAGATAGAAGCAAAGTACACATCAAGCAGAAGAAAGAGCACGTACAAAAGCATAGCTGGACCCACAGCTAGACCAAAACATGTAGCATCCAAGACAGGAAAACATTCTGGCACTCTTCAAATTGATATTCTTTAACATGTGGTAAAACCTATTTTATGGGGTGGAGAAAAATTATTTTCTATTAATAAAAATTAAACGCAGAAAAGGGCTCACTTAATCACTTCTACTAAGCTAAGAGTCACTCTTCTGATAAAGATCAGAAAATGTTTATAGTTCTTGATCTCTCTTGCCTTTTAGTCAGTGATTCTCCTAGACTCCTAACTTCTTAGCCTACACAACATAAGAAATGAAAATCTTCAGTATTTCAGAAAGGAGTACGAGTGTAAAACAGATATCATGATTTCAATTTATTCTAGCGATATTTTAGTGTATAGAATAGCCCCCAGACATTCCAGCTGCCTCTCTACCCTTAGGCCCTCCCTGGCTGGATGGTACAGAGTGAGAAGGAGAGTCCAAAGATGAGGCTAAAAGACAGACAGGGACCGGATCATGCTGAGGCTGGTTTTGTAAACCAAGTGAGAGATGCTAGCAACTTGAGCAGAATGATAGCAGCAGGATACAGAGTGACACACACGTGAAAAACTACTAATGACTGGAGTTGGAGGTAAGAGGAAAGGAGGGGTGGGGTAATTATGGATAAGTTTAGGCTTGAGCAGTTGGTAAATGAGGATACCACATTGAAATAAGGTATAAAGGGACAATCAGGTTTGGGATGAAAAAACGTAAGTTCGGTTTTATGCGTGTTAAATTTTGTACTTATAGGACATCAAAATGAAGATATTTATAAATAGGACTAAGACCAGGAGAGAGATTTGGGGTGAAGTTAGATGTGGGCAGCCTCAGCACATAGATGGAATCCATGGGACGGATAAGAATGCCTAGGGAAAGTATACAGAGTAGAAACACACAAACATACCTAGGGAAGAGCCTTCAGAATCTCAGATATTAAATGGTCAGAAAGAGGTTGAGGAGAAACAGCCAGAAATCATGGAAGAAAAGCAAGAGCTACAGTATCATGGCTTCAGAGATCCAAGAAGTAGTCCAAAATGTCCAATGCTAGAGATAAAGAGGAGGAAAGAAATATCCAGGATGTTACCAAGAAGTCATTGTGAACTTCTTGAGAACAGTTTTAGCAAAGAAAGAGTAATCCCAGTGGGAACTAGCTATGTGCACTTAAGCGAGTCACTTGACCAAATTTCAGGTTCTTCACCTTTAAAACAGGAAAAATAAAAATGCCCACCTTTTCTGCTTCCCAGTTTCGTTATGAGGATTAAATAGCATAATATATCTAAAAGTACTATATAAATTTTAAACAGAGGGTATAGACAAGTGTTATTGCAACTGTGTCGTTCTTCATGCTGTTCACAAATGTCAGTTCTCTCTTCCACCCACACGGTTTAGAAGTCACGTTTGACTTGCAGTGGCCAACATAACGTCTCAGCAGAAGTGGCTCATCACTAGGCTAAAGCTGTAAAAAACAGTGCATAGCTCAACACGCTCTCTGTTCCTTGCCACTGACACTGTAGAAGCATGTTACCAAACGAAGCTTTCATTAGCCTAGATCCTTGAGTGACTGCCATGACAGCCTGACTCACATTGGCATGAAATATCGGGACAATTCAACGTTCCTGTTTTAAAACACTCAGATACCGGAATTACAATCACAGAGACTAAGTGCAGTATAAATAACAAGTGAAAAAAGCAGGAGAGCCAAGGGGTATCTCAGGAGGTAATCAACAAGACTTCACAGGGGCTGTCGCACATAGTAATGTATAAATTTTTATTTTATGGCACAGAATAATTTACTGACCCTCACACTTGATTCAATAGTCTTACAGTTACAGAAAGGGTAACCAAGAACAACAAAATGTACAGAGAATTTCTAATGAATTTCTAATGAATATGTGTTGGCTGGCGAAGGATAAGACAACCCATCAACGAGAAGAAACTGACTCCTCCATCATCATTCTTATACACTGTTGTTCGTACCCTCAATTTTCTTCACTCCTTAGGAAGCATACTTTGCACCTAAATGTCTGACTGGTTGTATATTTGTGTTAGGCCAAGGACACGCTGTCCAAGTGGGTTATTAGAAATAAACAGAAAATAGGAAAATAAACCAGGACCAAACTTTATGAAAGAGGAAATTTTTATTTTTCAAATGTGAACAGTAAAAGTTACTGCTGCCAAGTGCCAAATTACTATTTGACATGCGTAAATGGAACATGTGTGCTGGAAAATGGCAATTACTCAGAACCAAGGCCACAAGCAGAATCCAGGTCAGAGCAACGCACAAGGGCCCATTGAGCCAGCCTTCTCACCGAGAACACTGGACTGTCCCCATTTCTTTATTCTAGCCTTTGTCCCTCTCATTAGTTTTGACAAACCATGAAAGAGGATCATAAACGCTTCAATCTCAGTGGAGCTGAAGTGAATTACATGAAAGAAACATTTAACAAGGGATGTTTATCTGCTTGTGATCATTTTTTAAAAAGGAGGAGGAGAAATGCAGACAAAACATTTCCACAACTCTTCTTTTAAAACGTCTTAAGCGCCATTCTACAAAGCATACAAGTAAATTAGTGTCATCATTAATAAGCACATCAAACAAGTCTGACCATCATCTCTTGCTCTGAACTTTTTTAATTCTAAATCAAATTCCACCTTGAACTCTGAAGATTACTCACTAAGTTCCTTTGAAAGCATATATTGTAAAAGTGAAAGCAATTTCACAGCGCTGCTCTCAAATGGTTTATAGAAGGGCCCAATCATCTGACTAAGGGAGCAATGGCTCAAGGTGACCACTCTGAGGAGGGCCCATTCATTAGGCTACACAAGCTCCGGAATGAGATGCTGTACTGGACTTTGTGTCCCTCACTTTTCCTTCACAGGGAAATCCTTAACAAACAGTTGCTGAATTGAATACAATTAGTAAGTCACAGTGCCAGGTTATGAACCTAAGATTTTTTTTTTTTTTCAAACTCCAGTCAACCCTGCTTCATTACCCCCAATCCTACTTCCTGTCAGTAGACGTTTTCTGCTACTAAAATGTCACTGTATATTCTGTTGCCACGGTAGGTTTCATTCTCAAGTGACTTGGCTAAAAGGGCAGAAAGCATTAAACCACAGTGTACTTAGCTCACAAATGTAACTGCTGCAACTAGGATAACAACTATTTTAATCTTAAAAACTATACCTTTTAAGTTGAGCTGACTGCTAGTTATTATCCCAGCAACGTAATTGTGGTAAACCAATTTACTACAGCAAGAGAGGGCACAAACTAAAGCTAAAGCATCCTAAATCGGCCTCTAGAAGTTCGGCTTTCCTGCCTTTCTCCCTCTTGGGTGGCAGTGACGAACACCGACGAAGAGTGCTGTACATCTGGCCCGAGAAAGAGAAAAAAAGTGACCAGGACAGGCTTAATCTTCCCTGAGAGGGAGAATATTAACAAGGAAAGAACAAAAGCAGCCTGAAAGAATCCTGTTGGATATAATACCACAGTATTTGCTATGAAATAGAGAATTTCGAAGGCGCAGCACACACGCGGGCGGCCCCGCCCTCAGCATCAGCACCCGAGGAACCGGGCGCCCGAGCACGCGCGCAATGGCGCAAACCGCTGCTTCCAGGGAGGGGAGGGGAGGGAAGACGAGGGGAGGGGAGGGGAGGGGAGACGAAGGGAGGGGAGGGGAGGGGAGGGGATACGGAGGAAGTTTACTCCGCGCTTCGGGTCCCTAGTCCCGGGACAGAGCTGCCCCCTGCACCTCCGAACGTTCTGGACCCGCTGGCAGGAGCCAACCCGACGCCCACCCTCGCAGGCTGCTTCCCTCCCAGCGCGGGGGCGGGGCCGGCGCGGGGCGGGGCCTCGAGGGGCGGGGCCTGCGCCGGGAGGCGGGCCGTCGGGCTCTGCGCCGCGGGGGCCGGGGCGAGCGCGGCCGGGCGGTACCTGCGCTGGAAGTCCGGGGCGTAGGGCTTCAGGTACGGGTCGACCTCCAGAAGGCGGCCCAGGTCGGGCACGTCCGCCAGGGCCGCCGCCAGCGCCGCGTCGGAGCCGTCGGCCCGAGCCGCCGGCGCCGCCATCTTCGGCCGCAGCCCGAGTAGCCGAGGCCCGAGCCGCTCGAGCGGGAACGAGCTCCGCGGAGTGGCCGGCGCGAGGGCGGAGCCGAGGACGCCGAGGCGAGCGGCTGCGGCCCGGGGCCCTTTATAGCGGCGAGCGCGGCGCTGCCCTGCCCCCGCGGCGGGGAGGAGCGGCCGGCGGAGGAGGCGGCGCCCGCCCGCCGCGCGCACCTGGGCCCGGCCGCCCCCCTCCCGGCGCGGCCGCCTGCCCTCCCCGAGCCGGCCGGCGCCCCTCCGCTCGTCCGCCTGCGGCGCCTCCCGCGGCGGCAGCCCCTTCGAGTGGCTGAGCTGGCTTTCTTGGGAGGGACCTTTCTTCTAGAAGTTCCGCGAATTTGTTGCTGTTAGGGCGGTGTTTCCGACGGATCGAGTAAACTCCCAGTGAGGGCAACAGTCTAGTGTGACTGTAGCGATACCGTTGAGAATGTGAGGACCGCTCCCCAGCCCACACTGGTCCGGGCTTCCCTGTCTCGGGAATTTAACCCGAAGCGGCAGGAGTCGTCCCGCGGGTTCTCTAGTGTCCTGGTTCTGTTCTCTGGGTTACCAAAGGCGGAGAATTGAAACCGTGGCAGGAAATTTCCCATACCTCAAAATAAAGAAAAAAGACCTTTTTGCCTTGGTTTATCATTGTCACAAGCTTTTCAACGATTAAACTGTCCCTGATGAGACAAACGGTATAGGGAAGAGCATTAAGTCGAAATTTGTGCCACTTACGAAGGAAGTGATAACGCAAGAAATCTCCCTCCCTCTTGGCTTAAGAATGGGGCCTCTGTGTAGTCTCCCCCGCCTGGAAACTTCCTCATCTTCTTTCATTCCCATTAACTGGCTTCGAGCTCAACGATCCTTTTTTTCAGTATATAGAATTGTACACGGAGAGAATTGGGTCCACCAACCAGGGAGTTTCCAAGCTGCCTTGTACCTAGAAACGAGAGGCTTGAGGTGTCTGTCCCAGTTAAGACCGGGGTGTGGAGAATCCTAGGGGCTGTGAGGAAGGAAGAGTGTTGATCAGCATTGTGCTTGAATTTTAAAACATTCAAAACATTTTTTGTGAAAGGGTTCATAAAAACTTGATGAAAGATGTCTAGTAACAAAGGATCGCAAAGTGAAAGAGTGCAAGACTTTGGACAATCTCCAGAAAGGCGTATCTTACTTTCCATGCAAACGTATGTAAAATATGAAACAATGCCTGAAACTCAGAAGCATGATACCCAGTAGACCCACAGATCTGTATCTCCAACCCTAAACGTTTCTCGGAAATCCGGGTTCGTGTGGCTACCTGCCTCCCGAAATCTCCATTTCCCTGTCTGAGAAACCTAAACCCAGCTTCTCCAAAACATACCGAGTCAGTCTTCTCGTCCCTTCTGCTGTCACTCACGCAGGCAGCCTTCCTTTACCGGTTGGACTAACATATCTAACTGTTTTGTGCTCTTCTCCTCTTTCTCACCTCTAATCCCTCTCTGGTGTTTCTCAAGCTTTCATGTGTATATGATTCACTTGGGGATCTTGTTAAAAGTACAGACTCATTCAGTTCTGGGGTAGTGCCTCATGGTCTGCAATTTTAACAAGCTCCAAGGTGCTGCGTGCTGCTGCTGGTCGGGGCACGATGTGAATAGTAAAGCTCTACACAGGAATAAATCATACAGCTTCAATGACATGCCGCTTCAGTTAGAGTTAAATAAAAACTCCTTATCATTCCCTAACAAGGCTTGGTTAATCTGGTCCCTGACTGCCTTTCCACCTCTTTTCTCATCTCATCTGGCTTTGCTGTTATCTAGTCACATTCATTTTCCTGGAACTCGCTGAGGACTCAGTAGCCTCTGAGACTCTGTTTGCCCTTGTCTTTGTTGAGAATTTCTTCCCTGGGCTCTGCATGGTTGGTTCCTTCCCAGCATCAGTTGAGTTCTCAACATAAATGTCAACTCATCTCTGAGAAGCCTGATTCCACTATCTAAATATGGTAGATTCCTCAATATCCTCTATTATAGCACTTTCTCTCCTTAACAAAATTTGGGTGTTTCTTTTTCTCTTTTATTTATTGATCTCCTCCTTTAGAACGTAAACTCCAAGAGAGCAGGGACTTGTTCACTGTTGAACAAGTGCTTAATGTCTCAGGTACCAGCCAGTTTCGTAGATTCTGGGGATAAGTGATGAACAAGACAAGTCCCAATTGTCATAAAGTTCACATTGCAGGGGAGGCAAATTACCACCTGAAGATATAGCAAATGCAAAAAGCTCCACAAATAATAATAATAAAAGTACTATAAAGAATTAAAATTAAGCAGATATGTCTATTTTAGTTCTGTGGTAAAGGAGGGCCACTCAGAACTGAGATTTAAGTTGAAGTGTAATGACAAGAAGGAACAAGCCATAAGAGGAAAAGCATTCCAAGTAAAGAGTGTGTGCAATGGGGGAATGAGTCGATTTAGTCACAGAAAAGGAAAGAAATCTAGTGTACCTGGTGTGTAGTGAGAAGGAGGAGAATACCAGGAAGTAAGGTGCGAGAGCTAGGCAGACGTTTGATCATGTAGGCCCTCAATTCAAGTGTGATAGGGTGCTATTGGAGGGTTTTGAGCAGCAAACTGATACAATCTGGTTTACGTTTTTAAAATATTCTCTCTGTGGCAAATGGATTATAGGGATACAAGTATGGAAACAGAGAGACCATTAGGAGGACTTTACAATGCCTATATAAGAAATAATGGCTTGGTCTAGGGTAGTAGATGAAAAGATGAAAAAAAGCAGATTTAGGATGTATGATATAATGAATGCCTAAACTATTTTAGGGGAGGAAGAGCATTTCCTCTACCCACTGGGTCCTTCTGGCTGGGCTACAAATTAAGTTGACATGAGACAGAATAACAGGAGAAAAATCAAACAAAGCTTTATAGCATGTATACATGGGAGAGACCCGGGAAAACTGAGCAACTCACCAAAATGGCGGAGGCTCTCGTCTTAAATACCGTCTTCAGCTAAAGACAAAGAAGGATGTTGGGGGCCATCGTTTGGAGCTTCAATGGGGAGGAAGGCAATTCACACGGAAATAGAAAAGCAAATGTTTGGTAAATAGAAATTTGATAAGGGTGGGCTTAGCAAGGATCCTCCCAGTGTACCAGATACCCAGAGTTATCTATGGTGATGGCCTGTCCTGGGGATAGGCCTTTATTTTAAATTTCTTTTAGGCAGTTAGGGAGAAGGTCAAAGTTTCTTTCAGAGTCTTTTCTTCTTAGAAATAATCAAGGCAAGGCAAAGAGACACATTTTGGGGTGGCCAATTGTGATCCCCCACACTATTATGAAGTCATTTAGTGTTTGCATCAGTTTCCTAGGGCTTCTGCAACAAAGTGCCGCAAACCAGTGTCTTGAACTAACAACAATTTATTTCACAGTTCTGGAGGCTAAAAGTGTAAAATTGAGGTGTCATTAGAGTTGCTTCCTTGTGCGGGCTCTAAAGAAGAATCTGTTCCGTGGTGCTCTCTTAGCTTCGGGTGAAGGCCAGGAATCTTCAGCATTTCTTGGCTTATAGAGACTTAACTCCAATCTCTGCTTCCATCTTCACATGGCATTTCCCCTGTATCTCTGTCTCTTCACATGATGTTCTTTTCAAAAGGTCACCAGTCATGCAGGATTAGGGGCCTACCACACTCCAGTATGACCTCATCCCAACTAATCTGCAATAACCCGATTTCCAAATAAGGATGCACCGTGAGGTGCTGGGGTTCCCTGAGGTACTTCAGCACATCTTTTTTGAGGTGACACAATTCTACCCACAACAGTATTGGAACACTAAAACAGGAAATAGTTCAAGGATAGAATTCATAAGATGTGGCAACTGGTTGGACGTGGAAGTAAAAGGAGGAGTTAAAGAGCTTTTTGAGACTGGGTGAATTCTATCGTTAGTGAAAATAAGGAAGTCCTTGGAGGAGGGAAAGTTGAATTCAAGGCGCCAACTCCCAGAATCCAAGTGGAAGTGTGTAGTTGCAAATGAAATTTTGGTGCTTAATAGTTTAGAAAGGGAGGTAGCAATCAGAGAGTCATCCTTTTGTGGTTAATAGTTAATTGTGGCAAACAGTAGATTCTCAAATAGTTTGCAACTGCGCTTCATTTTGCTGCTCAAGTCTCCTAGCTGAGAAATTCTAGTCTGCCTTCCTGTATCACATCGTTTATGTATTCTCACCAGCCAAAATATTTTGTCAAGGTTGACTTCTCAGTAGTTTGTATCATAAAACCAAAAGGTGATTGATAATATGCTGCAACATGGATTAACCTTAAAACATTATGCTAAATGAAAGAAGCTGTTCACCAAAGACTGCATATTCTGTGATTCCGTTTATAGGAAATGTCCAGAATAGGTCAATCTACAGAGACAGAAAGCAGAGTACTGGTTTCCCAGGGCTGAAAGGAATGAAGAGTGACTTCCTGCGAGTGTGGGGTTTCTTTGGGGGGTGATGAAATTTTTCTAAAATTGATTGTGGTCATGGTTGCATAGCTCTGGGATAGACTAAAAACTACTGAATTGTGTGCTTTAAATAAGTGTATGGTGTGAGAATTATAGCTCAATAAAGCTGTTTTTAAAATACCAAAAAACGATTGTTTAAGTATAAATAATATTAAATATACTCTTTATATATCCCCCCAGTTTAAAACCACTAGAAAGAAAAAACAAAAAACCCAGAGAGTTGCGACTCAACTCTAGAAAGAGAAGCAGAGTAGAAGTAACTTTTCAGTAAAAACCAGGAGAGGTGATAAAGGAGAACATGATTGCTGAGAAGACAAAGAAGAAATTTCGGGAAGAAAAGAGTGATGATAACTCTTCTATCTTTAATAATGTCGCTCAGGACCGAGGTTCTTTCATTCTTTCGTTTCCTCATTATGTAGGCTTTGACCCCGAGTTTGTCTCCTCATGGTCGTAAAGTTCCTACCACAGCTCTAAGCCTCACTCCTTCATAAGGCCACATCTAAAGGAAAGAAAAATGAGTGTTTATCTTGTGCATCATTGCCTACGGGAAAACTTTTTTTTATATCTGTTTCCCTTATGTCTTTCCCTTATATCTGTTTGGCTAGAACTGGGTCTCATACCCACCCCTAACGCTGACATAGAGGAATGTGACGACCATGATTGGTTTAAATTACTTGTTATGCACTGCCTGAATTGGATCCACATTCCCTTACTGCGTTGCTGCCCAACATCTGGGTAAAATGGTGATTCAGTTTACGTGGAAGAAGAGGGACGGATAATCAACATGTCTGCCACATCTTCCTTTGCTATCCATCCTAGATCCCACCGCCCCTGAAACTTACCAGTTATTAACTATCGTCTCCTTGTGATTGATTTTATCATACTTACATGGCAAAACCCCAACCTAGACTCAATTAATTAATTTCCCTTCTCCATTCATACATCCAGACTGCTGGGAATACCAAAAAAAATCACAACTATGGAAACTTTGAGGAACTATGAGGAAGAGGAAACTTTTTCTTTGAACAAAGGTGCTTCCCCCTTATCAAGCTATGATTCCTCAGGAGTGTGTCCACTGAGAGAAGGCACTTCTTTCTAATCCACAGAAAGGTACAGTGTAAGTGAGTGGTAGCCCACCCTTAATTCTCTTTTTCTCTCCTTTGACCATAACACTTCTCTTTCTTTGTTGCCAAGGTCTTGAGAGATTACCCCATTCACTATTTAACACACTGTGCACTGGCTTATATTCCTACTATATTGAAAGTCCTCTTTCCAAAACACTCAAAACTTCCTAGTTGTTAAACTGAAGGGGCAGTTTTTAGTTCTTGTCCTATTTAATCTCTGAAGATTTGGAACTGCCAATCATATGTTAGCTATTAAGAAAGAAAAGGACAGAAAATTGTGACAGAATTTGAGATAATAATGGTGTGTGGCCACTGTGAGATATGGGAAAGAAAATTACTCAAAGCCAAGAAGATTTCTGAACAATGGTAACAGAACAGCTGAGGCTGGACATCCTATACCTGAAATAGTGCCATGTGGCCCAACCATTAGTTTCTGTGCAACATTGCTTAATAGGTTGAGTGTGTGAGTTCAAAAAATAAATATTTGAATGAAGTTAGGGTTGGAAATTTTGACAGGGTGAGTAGAACAGGTCAGCAGGGCTGAGAAACTCGTGCTGGTGACCGTGTCACGCAAATGCTTAGCCATGGAATTCAGTCAGTAAGGGGGTTAAAACAATAAGAGAATTAGAAGATCTTTGTTTAGCAAGGATGAGAAAAGTGGTTGGCAAAAGGGAAGTTGTTTGTGGTCAATGAGAGCAATGACCCTTGGTGCAGACTGCCGGAGTTCAAATCAGACTTCCTCCATGTTTAACCTTGGCAAGTTACTTCAGCTTCCTATGCCTTCATTTTCTGCAAAGTGTGGCAAGGATTATATAAGAATATTTAATCATTTAATAAGTTCTTAGGATAGTGCCTATCATACAGTAAGCACTATATGTATGAGATATTATTATTAATAGATAATGAACTTTAAGAGAGAAAGTGTGGCTTTTTCATCCCTATATCCATAACACACATCCAAATTTCTCTATATTAATATTTAAACTTAATCAATGATTCTGGATATAAATACTGAAACATGGAGGAAACATGAGAATGGGTAATTTTATTTATTTTCTAAATTAAATATTTGAGTGCCTACCATTTTAAGGCATTATGGTAAAGCATTGTGATGGTAAAAAAACCTTTGATATGACCCATTAAGATATTCACATTAGATGATTCATAAATGAAAGTTTAAGTAATGACAGCTCAAAATACTATACAGTTGTATTAAAATTGTATGTTAAAGTTTAATCAAATTTTTAAATTCTATTATTTCTCTCTCTCTTGTTCTTTCTCCCCCACCCCTTCTTTCTCTCAGTACCATAGGTATTACTTTCTTTTTATTTTTTGGTGAAGAATATTGGCCCTGAGCTAACATCTGTGGCAATCTTCTTCTATTTTGTCTTTTGGGTTTTTTTCATCTCATGTCTTTTTCTTTTTTGTTTTGTTTTTTACGTTTTCCTTTTTTTATTATTTTAATTGTGGTAACATTAGATTATAACATTACATAAATTTCAGGTGTACTTCATAATATATTTCAAATTCTGTGTAGATGACATCATGTTCACCACCCAAAACCTAATTACCATCCATCACTACACACGTCACCCCTTTCTCCCTCCTCCTTCCCCCCTTCCCCTCTGGTGACCACTAATCCAGTCTCTGTCTCTACGTGATTGTTCATAGTTGTTTTTATCTTCTACTTATATGTGAGATCATACAGTACTTGACTTTTTCCCTCTGACTTACTTCACTTAGCATAATACCCTCAAGGTCCATCCACGTTGTCAGAAATGGCCAGATTTCATCATTTCTTATGGCTGAGTAGTATTCCATTGTGTATATATACAACATCTTCTTTATCCATTCATCCCTTGATGGGCACCTAGGTTGCTTCCAAGTCTTGGCTATTGTGACTAATGCTGCAATCAACATAGAGGTGCACGAGAGTCTTTATGCGTTTGTGTTTTCAAGTTCTTTGGATAAATACCCAGTAGTGGAATAGCTGGGTCATAGGGTAGATCTATTCTTAATTTTTTTAGGAATCTCCATAGTATTTTTCATAGTGACTTCACCAGTTTGCACTCCCACCATCAGTGCACGAGGGTAACCTTCTCTCCACATCCTCTCCAGCACTTATTGTTTCCTGCTTGTTAATTATAGCCATTCTGACAGGAGAGAGGTGATATCTCATTGCAGTTTTGATTTTCAATTCCCTGATAGTTAATGATGTTGAACATCTTTTCATGTGCCTGTTAGCCATCTGTATATCTTCTTTGGAGAAATGTCTGTTCAGAACTTTTGCCCATTTTTTATTTGGGTTGTTAGGGTTTTTTTTTTTTTTTTTTTTGAGATGTATGAGTTCTTTGTACATTTTGGCTATTAACCCCTTATCAGATATACGGTTTGCAAGTATCTTCTCTCAATTGTTAGGTTGTCTTTCCTCTTGTTAATGGTTTCCTTTGCTGTGCATGAGCTTTTAGTTTGATGTAGTCCCATTTTATTTTTTCTATTGTTTCCCTTGCCCATTCAGACATGGTACTTGAAAATACGCTGCTAAGTCCAACGTCAAAAAGTGTGTACTGCCTATGTTTTCTTCTAGAATTTTCATGGTTTCAGATCTTACATTCAAGTCTTTAAGCCATTTTGAGTTAATTTTTGTGTATGGTGTAAGATAATGATCTACTTTCATTCTTTCGCATGTGGCTGTCCAGTTTTCCCAGCACCATTTTATTGAAGAGACTCTCCTTTCTCCATTGTATGTTCTTGGCTCCCTTGTAGAAAATCAGCTGTCCAGAGATGTCTGTTTATTTCTGGCCTCTCAATTCCATTCCATTGATCTATGTGTCTGTTTTTGTGCCAGTACCATGCTATTTTGGTTATTATAGCTTTGTAGTATATTTTGAAATCAGGGAGTGTGATCCCTCCAGCTTTGCTCTTTTTTCTCAGGATTCCTTTGGTTATTTGGAGTCTTTTTTTATCCATATACATTTTAGGGTCCTTTTTTCTATTTCTGTGAAAAATGTTGTTGGAACTTTGATAGGGGTTGCATTGAATCTATAGATTGCTTTCAGAAGTATGGACATTTTAACTATGTTAATTCTTCCAATCCAAGAGCACAGATATCTTTCCATTTCTTTGTGTCTTCTTGAATTTCTTTCAACAATGTTTTATAGTTTTCAGTGTAAGATCTTTCACCTCTTTGGTTAAGTTTACTCCTAGATTCTTTTTGTTACAATTGTAAGTGAGATTGTATTCTTAATTTCTCTTTCTGGTACTTCATTGTTAGTGTATAAAAATGCAACTGATTTTTGTATGTTGATTTTGTATCTTGCAGCTTGGCTGTATTCCTTTACTATTTCTAAAAGATTTTTTCGTGGATTCTTTAGGGTTTTCTATATGTAAAATGATGTCATCTGCAAATAGTGACAGTTTCACTTCTTCCTTTCTAATTTGGATCCCTTTTATTCCTTTTTCTTGCCTGATCGCTCTGGCTAGGACTTCCAATATCATGTTAAGTAAGAGTGGTGAAAGGGGGCATGTTTGTCTGGTTCCTGTTCTTAGAGGGATAGCTTTCAGTTTTTATCCATTGAGAACGATATTAGCTGTGGGATTGTCATATATGGCTTTTATTATGATCAGGTACGTTCTTTCTATACCCATTTTATTTAGAGTTTTATCATAAATGGATGCTATGTCTTGTCAAATGCTTTCTCTGCATCTACTGAGATGATCAGGTGATTTTTATTCTTCATTTCGTTAATGTGGTGTATCATGTTGATTGATTTGCAGAAGTTGAACCATCCCTGCATCCCTGGAATGAATCCCACTTGATCATGGTGTATGATCTTTTTAATGTATTGTATTCAAGTTGCTGGTATTTTGTTTAGGGTTTTTGCATAGATGTTCATCAGTGATATTGGCCTGTAATTTCCTTTTTTGTATTGTCCTTGTCTGGTTTTGGTATCAGGGTAGTATTGGCTTCATAAAATGAGTTAGGGAGCTTCCACTCCTGTTCAGCTTTTTGGAGGAATTTGGGAAGGATAGGTATTAAGTCTTCTTTGAATGTTTGGTAGAATTCACCACAGAAGCTGTCTGGTCCTGGACTTTTATTTTTGGGGAGGTTTTTGATTACTGTTTCAATCTCATTACTGGTGATTGGTCTATTAAAATTCTCTATTTCTTCTTGATTCTGTTTTGGAAGATTGTATGTTTCTAAGAACTTATCCATTTCTCCTAGCTTATCCAATTTATTGGCATATAGCTTTTCATAGTATTCTCTTATAACCTTTTGTATTTCTGAGGTGTCCATTGTAATTTCTCATCTTTTATTTCTGATTTTATTTATTTGAGCCTTCCTTCTGTTTTTTGTGGTGAGTCTAGCTAAAGGCTTCTTAATTTTGTTTATCTTTTCAAAGAACCAGCTCTTGGTTTCATTGATTTTTTTCTATTGTTTTTTAAATCCCTATTTCATTTATTTCTGCTCTAATTTTTATTATTTCCTTCCTTCTACCGATTTGGGACTTTGTTTTTTCTTCTTTTTCCAGTTCCATTAAGTACACCATAGATTGTTTATTTGGGTTTTTTTGCGTTTGTTGAGATAGGCCTGAATTGCTGTAAACTTCCCTCTTAGAACCTCTTTGCCTGTATCCCATAGATTTTGGCATGTTTATTTTCATTTTCATTTGTCTCCAGTTAATTTTTTATTTCTCCTTTGATTTCTTCATTGACCCAATTGTTGTTTGTAGCATTTTGTTTAATCTCTACATATTTGTGGCTTGTCTGGTTTTCTTCCTGTAGTTGATTTCTAGTTTCATACCTTTGTGGTCAGAAAAGATGCTTGGTCGTATTTCAGTCTTCTTAAATTGATTGAGACTTGTTTTGTGGCCTAATATGTCATCAATCTTGGAGAATGTTCCATGTGCACTTGAAAAGAATGTGTATTCTTGGTTTTTGGATGGAATGTTCTGTATATATCTACTAAGTCCCTCTGGTCAAATGTGTCATTGATGGCCAGTGTTTCCTTATTGATCTTCTGTTTGATGCTTTATCCATTGGTGTAAGTGGAGTGTTAAAGTCCCCTACTATTATCGTGTTACTGTCCATTTCTCCTTTTATGTCTGTTAATAAATTGCTTTATATATTTAGGTGCTCCTATATTGGGTGCACAGATAATTACAAGTGTTATATCCTCTTGTTGGATTGTTCCCTTTATCATTAAGTAGTGCCCTTCTTTGTCTCTTGTTACAGTTTTTGTTTTAAAGTCTATTTTGTCTGATATAAGTATTGCTCCCCCCACTTTCTATTCTTTGCCATTTGCATGGAGTATCTTTTTGCATCTCTTTCACTTACAGTTTGTGAGTGTCTTTAGGTCTGAAGTGTGTCTCTTGTATGCAGCATATATATGGGTCTTATTTTTTAATCCAATTGGCCACTCTATGCCTTTTGATTGGAGCATTTAGTCCATTGACATTTAAAGTAGCTATTGATAAATATGTACCTGTTGCCATTTTGTTGCTTTTTTCTGGGTATTTTAGTAGTTCTTCTCTGTTGCTTTCTTCTTCTCTCACTTTCTTCCCTTGTGATTTGATGGCTTTCTTTAGTATTATGTTTGGGTTCCTTTCTCTTATCTGCGTATTTATTATTGGTTTCTGGCTTGTGATTACCATGGGTTCTTATATAATCATCTATGTATATAGCAATCTATATTGAGTTGATGGTCTCTTTAGTTTGATCTCTTTCTAAAAGCTATACTCTTTTACTCCCCTCCACCCACATTTTATGTTTTTGATATCATATCTAACTTCTTATTTTGTGTGTGTGTATCCATTACCTTCTTTTTTTAAATTTATTTTTATTTTTTTGAGGAAGATTAGCCCTGAGCTAACTACTGCCAATCCTCCTCTTTTTGCTGAGGAAGACTGGCCCTGAGCTAACATCCATGCCCATCTTCCTCTACTTTATACGTGGGACGCCTACCACAGCATGGCTTTTGCCAAGCAGTGCCATGTCCATACCAGGCTCCAAACCGGCCAACCCTCTGCCACTGAGAAGTGGAACGTGAGAACTTAACCAATGTGCCACTGGGCTGGCCCCTCCATTACCTTCTTATCATTGAAATACATAATTATTAGTACTTTTGCCTTTTGACTACTGTATTACCTTCATAGGTGTTTGATCTGCTCCCTTTACTGTATTTTTGGCTTTACTAGTTATTTTATTGCCTTTTTTTGTTGTGATAATTTTCTTATTCCTATTTGTGGTCTTCTCCTTCCCACTTAAACAAGTCCCTTTAGCATTTCCTGTAAAACTGGTTTCTTGGTGATAAACTCCTTTAATTTTTGCTTGTCTGGGAAACTCTATCTCTCTTTCCATTTTGAGTGATAACCTTGCCAGGTAGAGTATTCTTGGCTGTATGTTTTTTCCTTTCAGCACTTTAAATATATCATGCCACTCCCTTCTAGGCTGCAAGGTCTCTGCTGAGAAGTCAGGTGATAGCCCTATGGGGTTTCCTTTGTATGTCACTTGTTGCCTTTCTCTTATGGCTTTTAGGATTCTCTCTTTACCTTTAATTTTGGGCATTTTAATTACAATGTGTCTTGGTGTGGGGCTCTTTGCCTTTATCTTGTTTGGTGCTCTCTCTGCTTCCTGTACTTGGACGTCTGTTTCCTTCCTTAGGTTAGGAAAGTTTCCAGCTATTATTTCTTCAAATAGATTCTCTGCCCCTTTGTCTCTCTCTTTTCCTTCTGGGACAGCTAAAATACGAATGTTAGTGGGCTTGATGTTGTCCCAGATTTCCCTTAGACTGTCCTCATTCTTTTTAATTCTTTTTTCTTTTATCTGTTCAGCGTGGGTGATGTCCTCTAATCTTTTGTCCAGCTCACTGATCTGTTCTTCTGTATCATCTACTCTGCCATTGAGTGCCTCTATTGAATTTTTCATTTCCATATTGTATTCTTCATTCCTGATTGGTTCTTTTTTATACTTTCCAGTTCTTTGTTGATGTTTTCACTGTGTTTATCCAATCTTCTCCCAAGATCAGTGAGCATCCTTGTGACTTTTTGTTTGAACTCTTTGTCAGGTAGATTGTTTATTTCTGCTTCATTTAGTTCTTTTTCTGGGGTTTTGTCCTGTTTCCTTGCTTGGAACTTATTCTTTTGCCTCCTTATTTTGCCTCTTTCTCTGTGCTTTTATCTATGTATTAGGTGGGTCTGCTGTGTCTACTGATATTGGAGAAGTGGCCTTATGCAGGAGACACACTTTGAGGCCCAACAGTCTGCTTCCCTCTCATCACCAGTTCCAAATGTTCCAGGAGTGACCCCTGTGTAGGCTATGTGTGTCCTTCTGTTGTGGTAGTGTTGCTCTTGCTGCAGGTGCCCAGGGAGCCTAGGCTGTCCGCCTGCTGGCTGGTTGTAATTCTCAACTGTATGTGGCTAGTGTGGACCCTCCAGTCACTTTAGCTGGTTTGTGGAGCCCTCCAGCATAGTTGGCTGCAAGGTCTAATAGCGCCTTCCTCTTTCACTTTTTCTGTTAAGTGAGTAGGCCCCCAGCATGGTTGGTTGCCAGGCTCAGGGGCTTACAATTGCTGTAGGCCTCTGGCCTGCAAGGCTGTTCTCAGCTCTCTCTGGATTGCAGTTGATTGGGGCTTGCCCCAGGCACAGGAGCACCCAGTTATTTCAGGCTTTGGAAGTTGGGGCCAATCCCCTATGGGGCTGTTTGTGAAGCACAGGTCTTCTGTTGCTGATAAGCCCCATGGCCCACAGGTCCACACACACTGTCAACACAGTCCTGGCCCATGCACACATCCCAGCCTCCTGGAGCAGACCCAGTCATCCCATTGCAGAGTCCCCCACACACTGCACCCAACACCCCAGCTACTCCAACACTCCTCATGCATGCCTTCCAGACAGAGGCAGAGCCACTTATCTGCCTCCAGCAGATCCAGGCACCCAGTCTATGCAGGTCAAAAAGTTGCCTGAGGGCTTTTTGCTGTGTGGGGCCAGTCCCTAGGGTGGGCTGCCTGCCCTGGCTGAGCTGGATTAAATCAGTACTCCAGTGGGCAGGGCAGATCCTGGCCTAACAGGCCAAGGGAAGAACTCCAAGGGTGTCTGCCAGTGTCTATGTCCTCCCGCCGGTACTAGGTCACAATAATGGCTGCCGCCAATATCTCAGTCCCTGGAGATGTCTCACCTCTCACTGAGATGCACTTAGAGCCTATCAGATGAGTCTCTTTTCACCAAAGGACTTTGTACCTTTCTGGTGATTTTAGTTTGCTTTCTGAAACTGGTGAATTTGTGTGTGGGCCCTTTAAGAGCTGGCTTTTTTGGGCTTATGTCCAATAGCTCTTCTAGGGGTATTCCATGTTGTAATTAATAGCCAGCAAAGTCAGATATTATGAGACTCATCTCAGCTATGCTGAGTCTGACGTATGCTTATAGTGGTAACACTCCCCTGTTCAGGTACCTGGCTCCTCCAGGGATGACTGCATACCTCAGGGTGGCTCCTGGCCAGCTGTGAAGCACTGTGGCTTGTGAAGGTGAGGTTTTCTCTCCAGAAGGAGTTTCTGCCTCTTCCACCTCAGTCAGGACTGTCCTTTGTTGCAGGGTTTTTTTTTTTATCCAGTTTTTACTTCTCTTCCAGGGGTAATTGTTCCAAAAATAGTTGTAGCTTGGTTGTGTTCATGCGAGGAGGTGAGCTCAGAGTCTGCCTATGCTGCCATCTTGACACCAATCTCTTCCTCTATTTTGTATGTGAGACACTGTCACAGGCATGGCTTGATGAGCAGTGTGTAGATCTGTGCCCAGGATCCAAACCCACAAATCTCAGGCCACTGAAGTGGATTGTGCAAACTTAACCACTGTGCCACCAAGCCAGCCCCAAGTATTACCTTCTTTTAATTAAGATAATTTAATTAGATATTTAAATCTTATAAAACTTATAAAACTGGATGAGGCAATGGTTACACAATTCTATAAATTTACCAGAGATAATTGAATTATACATTTAAAACAGGTGAATTTTATAGTGTGTGAATTATACCTCATAAACCTAGTTAAAAATTTTCTCTTAAATAAGACTATAGCTAAGAATCTTCATTGAAAAGGTGAATCTAATGGCTGGCAAGTGTTGGTATCCCAGTCTCCAAACTGACATCCACTTATTTCTGGATTAAATTCAGCAGAGGCAGTGCCCAGCGAAACTTCCCCTCTACCACCTGCCAAGACTTTCAGAGGACACTGGAAGAAGAGACTGTCATCCTATCTTCAGACTCATTCACCCTCTAACCTCTCTACTCAGATCGCCAAGTGGTGAGTGTTCTGTGTGACAGCAATTGTCACCACCTGGAAATGAGAGTGAGGCAAACAACTTTTTCCAGAGACAGTATTTAATGGTTTCTAGATGATAATGATTTTCAGTTTCTTTTGTCGTAAGTTGGATGAGAACCAGTGACCTAAAGGTGAAAGGCTCTAACTTTTGTGACAAATCTCCTGAGGATCTGGTCCTCTCCATTAGAACTTAAACAATTGCTGTTAGTCTCAGACCTACCCAAGCACAATGACAATTTTTATTTCACACAAATTTACAGGCTTCCTTTATGCCTTTATGTTATCTCTATTGATTATTTTATATCTGAAATTTCCAGTACTTCTCCATCATTTATTATTTGAAAATTTGCAAACATTTTAGGCATAAAATCTTGTAAGAAAGAATCAGATAGTGGAACTTATCATAATGGAGTTTTTCTGAAAGAAGACTATAGTGGTTTTTCTATTATTCTGAAGGAATAATAGCTAATAATAATAACACATTGCTTTCCACAGTCTAGGCACTATTGTTACCATTGTGTGGTGAAGTGTGTGTGCACGTGTGTGTGTAAAATCCTTAGTTAACCCTATGATAAAGGCACATAGAGGTGAAGTAAATTGCTTAAGGTAATGCAGCTCATAGGAGTCAGTCAGTCAAGATTTGAATCCAGGTAAACCTTTTGCAGTCTATGCTTTTAAGAACTATTTATACTGCCTCTCAGAAAGATGAATAAGAAGGATAATGTAGAGAGTTTTCAAAAGACTTTAAGACATAAATTATACGAAATTTAAAACACTGTGTATCTATCAGCTTTAACTAAAGTTGCCCCTGGCAAACTTAAACAATCCAGAACTAAGCAGAGAGCCAGGAAATGGGCAAAAAATAAAAAGACTTTTCACATATAAAATTTGTCTCAAAGCCCATGGATTAAAGCCTCATGCAATATACTTATAGAAAGACACCTCCAGCAACCATCATCTGTTATAGTAGCTTGAATAGTGGTCCCCCAAAATATAGGTCCATCTCTGAATCCCAGATGAATGTTAGCTACATGATGTGTGAGTGTTGAACATGTGAGTTTGCGAATGTGAATGTGACCTTATTGGGAAAAGGGTCTTTGCATATGTAATTAAGTTAAGGATCTTGGGATGAGGAGATCATCCTGGTTATCTGGATGGGTCCTAAGTCCAATGACAGTGTCCTTAGAGGAGACAGGCCCCGAGCAGAGAAGAAGACCATGTGACCATGAAGGCAGAGATTGGGGTGATAGAGCCACGAGTCAAAGAACGTCAACAGGCACCAAAAGCTGGAAGAGGCAAGAACAGGTCTTCCCCAGCACCTCCAGATCCTTGATTCAGACTCCTGGCCTCCAGCCCTGGGACGGAGTTCACGTTTGTTGTTTTAGCCACCAGTGTGTGGTGATTTGTTCTAGCAGCCTTGGAATACCAATACATCTATTCTCTTTTTTTTTTTTATTTATTTATTTTTTATTTTTTAAAGATTTTATTTTTTTCCTTTTTCTCCCCAAAACCCCCTGGTACATAGTTGTATATTCTTCGCTGTGGGTCCTTCTAGTTGTGGCATGTGGGACGCCGCCTCAGTGTGGTCTGATGAGCAGTGCCATGTCCGCGCCCAGGATTCGAACCAACGAAACACTGGGCCGCCTGCAGCGGACGCGCGAACCTAACCACTGGGCCACGGGGCCAGCCCACATCTATTCTCTTTTTAAAATGACTTCTCAATGATTGCTGACTGAAAGCTACAAATTACATGACTGACGAACTGCTTTAGGACATCAATTGCTTATTTGCCTCTCACCTATTCAACAGAAGAGATTTGAGGTGGCTACTAGAAATACTTGTAATAAGTAACACAATACTTGACAAAAGCAAAAAACAAAAAATCACAGAGTAGAGAAAATCCGTGGAATCTGAGCTCAGACCTTGATTCTCAGGCACCTAGTAACAAAAACAAAAAAGGAAAGATATGAGCTGTTTATAATTCTGTAAACTTTGAATTGCCCCTTTTAGTTAGAAATGGCTCTATAAATAACAGGTGTTGGGTAACATTGTGACTCATGTACTAGGAAGCCAGCTTTAGATAAACTACAAAGGCCTTTCCAGATAGTTTTATGGATAGATGTATGATGATGTGGTTAAGGACACAGACCTTGGAGCCAGACTGCCTGGGTTTGGATCTCAACTCTGCTGCTCACTTACTATGTGATCATGGCAAGTCAATATCTTTGTGCCTCAGTTTTTGTTTCTGTAAAATAGGAATCGTAATAGTACCTGCTTTCGTATTGAGAGGATCAAATGACTTAATACATGTTAGGTGCTTAGAACAGTACATAACATATAATAATCACTCAATAAATGCTAGCGTTTATATTTCTGCAAAGGCAATACTATGCCAAAGAAGAGTGAAGTGTTCCATCTATGATGCTTTCCAATAATTTAGATTAGTACAAAAGTAAGAAGGCACTAAGGTCTTGCGGATATTTAACACACGCTCAGGGGGAAAAAAGTTATGATGTCAGTGAAACCTTACTTGGATTCTGGTGGACACTAACACTGAGCCGAGGTTTTCTAAAGGAATCCTCTAACAAGGGACCAATGCATTCCATACATCAATGCTAGTAAATAAATGCTTGTTGCCAATCTACAAAGAGAAAAATACAGGAATTGAGAAAAAGTATTTAGACACTTCAAGGCCAATTTGACTGTGTAATTTTATGTTTAAAAAATTTAATCATAAAAAATTGGGGCTTCTATTTGGTATTTTTAAATTTATATTTCTCTAGAAAATTATTTTAATTTTATTTTATGAATCTATCAATCCGTGACTGATTGTAGGGAAAAAAACCCTTCTTCTTTATTATCAATAGTTTACTAATCTTGCACTAATAGAACCAGAACTCTTCTCGAAAAGTTCTTTATCTGTGCAAGCGCCCTGCTGAGTGCATACTAGACACCCCCAAAATTCTCATTAACAAAATAAAATAGGAATTATACTGATTTGGAACAGTTTAATAGTAAAACTACAATTTATGTTTTACGTGTTCAAGATCAAAGCTAAATTATTCAAGTGAAGTTGATCTATTCAAATTGCATTGTAAGATGACCATGTCAAATTACTTAAAGTTAAAGACAAATTGTAAAGTATGGGGAAGCTGGTCAGGATATGACCTATTCTATATTCTTCAGGTAGAAATGTCTTTATTGCTGCATATGTTGAGCCCATTGACAATAAGTCAATAGGCAAAGAATGGCTCAAAAGACTATAAAAATGCCCATTTAGTAAAGTAAAATAATCTGGGTGCTTTAACCATAAACCCAGCCATACCATATTCCTCTGTAGGATATGAGATTTTAACCTTAATATAATAATTTTTCATATTTTGGACTTAGTATACAGCTGAATTCTAGTCTCATTTCTGAACCATATGACCTTGGGCCAGTCACTTTCAGAACCTCAGTTTCATTTTGTGTAATATAGATATAGTAAAGCATGTCATTGGGAAGATATGATTATTAAAATATGATAATATGAAGACCACCCCAAGAAAAATGCCAGCCCAAAGCAACTCAATTAATTTATCAGGAGGATGCGGCTGGCCTTGTGGCCAAGTGGCTAAAGTTTTGCAAGCTCTGCTTCGGCTGCCTGGGGTTTGCAGGTTCGGATCCCCAGTGCAGACCTACTCCAATCATCAGCCATGCTGTGGAGGCCTCCTAAGTTTAAAATAGGGGAAGATTGGCTCAGATGTTCATTCAGGGCTAATCTTCCTTAAGCAAAAAAAAAAAAAAAAAAAAAATGAGAAGGATTGGCAATGGATGTTAGCTCAGGACAAATCTTCCTCACAAAAAGACAAAACAACAAGAAAAGATTTAGCCGGGGGAGGAGGCAGAGTTGTGTTATTACGGCTGTATCTAATAAAAGTCACAGCAGGAAACCTTCCTCATCTCTGCCTTCACTCCAAGGGGAGGACTTGCTCTAATTGCCCCACTCCAAGAACAAAGAGCTCTGGCAATGCTGGGGTGAGTGAATTATAAACAAGATGGATTACAATGCTTTAGAATACTGCTTCTGTAAAAATTAATGACAATCATCTTCAAAAGGAACCTTTGCAACATTGCATTTCTAAATTCCATATAACTTATAGCTGTGTTTTTTGCTCAAGAGAATTCTCTTTAAAACTATGTTATTGGAGAGAAAAATATGCTAACCTAATTTTGGAAAACACTGTTTTGACTGGCTGTTGCAAGGCTAAAAACAAAAACTGCACATAAACATTGTACTCTAGTTGTTAAATTTATTTTTCACAGGAATATGGAGGAGGAATTCTCAGTATACATGTATACTACAATTGGTTGAACAAATAAGTAAATAAATCGAAGCTAATGGGAGCCAGGTTTCTTGCTGTCAGAGCTAGAAGTTACAAATAAGCAATGGGGAAGGATAGAATAAATCCTGTGGCGCTGAATTAAAGTCAAGATAGCGACATGAACTCAGGTACATATACTCACACAATAGATAAATACAAAAAAATGTGCATCAGTGGGCTTGTATAATACATATATTTCTTAGGTCTGTCTGTTGAGAGAACATAGAAGTTGTGACACCCCAGTAATGACAAGCATTCCCAGACCCAGATATTCGCTTCTAAACACCATTCTCAAGTAAAAGAACCAGGGCTCCTTGAAGAAATGGTTGATTCTAGGGCTGGGTAGGGAAAATGCAAAGTGAACCTGGAGCATTTTATAGTGCCATAAAGTAACAGTGTTTAAAAAAGAAGAATAAAATGGGAGCATGCCAAAAGAACATAGGAGCCAACCAGAAAGAGTCCCAAATGGTCAAAGCAGGAATCATTTGAACAACAAAATAATTAACAGTAGTATTGGACTCTTAGTATTAATAGTATTTATAACCCAAAAGAGTGAAGTAAATATCCATGAGTACATCCTAATATACATAATCGACTGAACAAACAAATGGAGGAGAAGGGAAAAAATCTTCCTTTGGAAAAATTCTAAATAATTTATGTAGAGTCTCCTCCTTCCAGGAGGTGGAACTTAATTCTCCTCCACTGTAATGGGGGCTGGGATTTAGCGACTTGCTAATAATAATAGAATAATGAAATAATAGATAATATAGTAGATAATAATAATATAATAGAATAATGAAAGAGAAAAACAGGAACTTTACAGTGGAGAAAGCTGTCGGACTGTAACTTAACGAAGTGACCAGAGTTGACACCACCAGTGACAAGACGAGTTGGTGTGCTATAGCCCTTGATATAACATAACAAGCACACTTCACCTCTGAGATATTCTTCTCAAAAATTCATTGAGAATTCCTAATTTTGAGTAAATATCAGACAAAACCAAATCAAAAGATGTTCTACAAAATACATGATCAATACACTTGACAACTGTCAAGATCATGAAAAACAAGGAAAGACTGGAACGCTGTCACAGACTGAGGGGGCTAAGGACGCATGATGACTAGAAGTTAAGTGATGTCTTGGAATGGATCTGGAATAGAAAAAGGTGAAATATTAATAAAATATGCAGTTTAGTTAACAGTACTATGCCAATGTTAATTTCTTAGTTTGGCTAAATGTGTTTGCATAAGATGTTAGCAAAGAGGGAGCTGGATGAAGGCATATGGGAACTCTTTCTACTGTCTTTGCAATTTCTCTATAAATCTGAGATTATTCTGAAATAATTGTTTTTGACTCTAATATTTGTTGATTTTGGAGAGAAAATACATGCAGATTTCAAAAACTATTGTTCTATGTATTTTTCTATAGTTTAAATTTTGTTCTAAAGGAAAAAAATACTGCAGTGTTTATTTCCTCCCTTTTTCCAATGGTATTTAGTGCTTACACAAACTTTAGTTCATGTTAAATGAAAATACATAATATTTTACTAATGTCATAGTTAATCAAAAATTTCTGACTCTTTTAGTGGAATTACGTGTAATGGATTTTCTGGGCTTCTATTAACTCTTTGAATTTACAAGGCTGCCGGTTAGTTAACTGGTGGCATAGTGTTCTGAGAAATTTAAAGGAACTGCTACAAGTACCTAATTAATCCTTACAAAGTTGAGATAATCTGATTCATTAAAAGAACAATGTGTGCCTGGCACTGAACTAGAAATTTTTAATTACCATTTTGTACTTTGCTGATAACTTGATCTTCAGTGAAAAAAAGTGACTGTCTCTAAGTGATGTACCAAAAAGCTTAAAGCACAAGACTGCAGAAAACATAGAAAATCACAAGTGAATGACCTAGTCTTAAGAATTAATTTTTCTCATTTTGATATTATTTTCCCTAGATTATTTGATTCTTAAAACAAGAATGAGGAACTCCTCATTCTACCTATCTTTCTAACTGGTTATATCATTTCATTTTAGTATCTAATACAACATTTTCATAACGTTGAGTCACTTAAGCCATTGAACACTTTGAAATTGCTTTCTAACCTGAGTTAATTCTTCCTGTATTTGCTTCCATCTATTTTCATTCAAATGTTTTTGTCTTTTTAAGAAATGTATCCTGTTTTTCAAGATTTCCTTGTCTTTTCATTAGCGGTTGTAATAATGCTTTTCAAACTTGAAAAGGATCATGGTGTTCAAAGATATTACAGTGAAACCTAAGTTATTTACTTGATATTGATATTAAAAGTTTTTTTTAACAAAGATTCTGTCTTTACGTAAAGTTAACAATCTAGGTATAAACTTACCTATATCAAAAATTCTGTTGAGAACTTTTTCAGAGATAATTAACCTTACAGATATCTCTGCATGCCCCACATTCATGAACACCTCCTAAATTAACTCTCATGTGTGACGGTAATGTTTCCTAGGCCAGCCATATTAAATTTTTTTCATGAGAGTGTCTATCATTTCACCTGCCTCAATATTCTATTAGTTATACTATACTTTTGATCTAAAAAATTGGCTGAGAAGGATTGAAACTTTTCTTTAATAGGATGAGGTCAGAAAATTCTTTAAGATCTAAGAATAGCTCCAATAAAAAAGGATTACAGAGGCTGGATTTGAGGTACACATTCTGTGAAGTTATCACAACTTAACTAAACAATAGATACTCTTGTAGTATCCAGGTTTGCTTTTCTTTCTTTTAGAGAACAGTATTTGAAATTGAATTTCTTGCTCATCAAAATCAATACTTCTCCAGAGTAGGGGAATGTATTGTAAGTTAAAAAGATATTCATATGTATGTGTATGTAGAAAGAAACTTTGATTCAATATTTTACCACAAGCTGGATTTTCTACAGAAGAACTATATAAAGATTTCTTAATCTCCCTATGGCCTGTCTCCTTTATTAAGATCAGCTAGGACTTCAGCTTCAGGTCAGATGGAGTAACAAGGATGGGATTTTTCCTCCAGCATGAAACAACAACAACAAAAATATCGAATCAAGGTGCTGGGCATCAGACAACCAAAGAGAGTGATCCCTGAGAAATGGAAAACAGATGAGGTAAGCCCTACAACTGTCCTAGCTTACTGCCATGAGAGAATTTCCAAGCCATGGTTCAGGGAAGAGGAACACAGGCAGAACGAGGCCTGAGGAAGTGGAAGCCAAGGTCCAGAGAGAAAAGGCAGCCTAGAGTTCACAGGTCCTGTGTAAAGGAGAGACCTACACAGAGAAATAACCCAGAATCACGCAGAAGGTCCCTGCTGAGCACGCCACAGAGTACTGATCAGTGTTTGCATTTGAGGAGACTGCCAGTGGCTGTGAAAGAACCATCCAAAGGAATTAAAGCAAACAGTGCTTAACATTCACACAGGGCCAGGAAAAGTACCCGTTCTGCACAGCCAGACTAGAAAAACTCGTAATTCATGTAGCATTGGGTAGAGTACTCAGGAAAGTCTTGTCTCAGTAGAGGGGAATAATTAGTTCTATGTTGGGTAGTTTTCTGGAGCCAGCTAACAAGTCATAAAAGCAGGACCTTAAAAGATCTGTTTCCAAATAACTTAACTGCATACAAGAATGAAGGTTAAGAATATTTATAGGAAAAGAAAAAACATTTATAGGAATGAGAAAACACTCAGCAAATAAAACCCACAAGCTCTGGCATTCGATCAAAGATTTGCAGACATGCAATGAAGCTGGAAGACATGACCCTTATTGAAGAGAATAGTCAATCAATCAAAACTGACTTAAAACTGACCTAGATCTTAGAATTAGCAGACCCGAGATCATAAACACAGTTATTACACCTGGAATATATATGTCTAAAAAGTTAAGTAAAAATATTGAAGCTATGAAAAAGAGTGAAAACTACAATGTCTGAAATGAAGATTTAGGATATTGAAGAAATAGCAATAGAAAGTATCCAAAATTTAAAACTGCAAAAATAATTTTAAAAAAAGAATGCAAAGCACACCACTGAGCTGTGGAACAACTTTAAGCAACTTTTTAAATATGTAATTGAATCCCTCAGGTAGTGAAAATAAAGGAGAACACAAAAAAAGTGAAGAAATAGTGGCCAAAATTTTCCAACATTCATAAAATTAAGCAACCACATTCCAAGAAGCTAAATGAGCCTTGAGCACCAAAAATGTGAAGAAAACCATACCAACACACTTCATAATAAAATTGCTTAAAACTAGTTATAGAGAGAAAAATCTTAAAAGAAGCCAGAGGAAAAAAAGACACACGATGTACAGACAAACAGAAGTAAGGAAGACAGCAGATTTCTTATTGGAAAAACTCAAGCAGTGGAGCAACATCTTCAACTATGTGAAAGAAAAAATTGACAACCTAGAGTTTAATACTCAGTGAACATATTGTTCAAAAATGAATGCAAAGAAAAAGATAGCTCAGACATACAAAAGCTGAAAGAATTCATTTTGAAAAGACCTACACTATAAGAAATGTAAAATAAATTTGTCAGGCAGATGAAAAATGATACCAGATAAAAATATGCATCTAAAGGAATGAAGAGCACCAGGAAAGGTAACTAAACAGGTAAAAATATAAGATTTTTTTCTTATAATTTAAATTTCTTTGAAAGATAATTGTTAAAACAAAATAATTATAATGTATTGTGTGTTTTGTAAGATGTATAAGTAAAATGAATGATAAAATAGAATAGGAAGTAGAAATGAAAGTAAACTATTGCCAACTTACACATACATATAGTGGTATAAAATCACTCGAAGGCAGCGTGTGATAAGTTAAAGATATATAAAATAAACTTTGATACAATCAATAAAATAACAATTTTAAATAACAAATTAGGTAGAACTAATAATTCACCAAAGGAGATGAAATGGAATCACTAAAAAATACTCAATTCAAAAGAAGGCGGAAAAAGAAGGAAAGAGGGGCAAAGAACAGAAAGGACAAGAAGAAAACAAATAGGAGATGATAGATTTAAACCTATCTGTATCAATAATTGTATTAAATACATGAATCCAGACATTCCAATTAAAAAGAGATTGTGAGATGGGATAAAACAAGAAGACCCAACTCAAGGCTGCTTATAATAAATTCATTTTAAATATAAATATACAAAGGAGATGCTATGCTAACTGTTCAAAAGAAAGCTGGAGCAGCCATACAAAGTAAATTTCAAGGCAAATAATATTACCAGGGATAAAGAAGTTCATTTCATAATGATAAATGGAGCTATTTATCAAAAGACATAATAATTCTACATCTTAGTGCATCTAATAACAGATTTTCAAAACGTATAAAGCAAAAATTGATAGAACAGCAAGAAGAAATAGACAAGTCCACTATTATAGTTGGAGATTTCAATATACTTCTCTCAATATATGGTAGAATAAATAGACAGAAAATCAGTAACAATATAGAATGTTGAACAACATTATCAACACACTTAACCTAATGGACATTACTGTAACGCTCCATCCAACTACTGTAGAATGCACACTCTTCTGGTGCACATGGAAAATTACCAAGATAGATTATATCATGGATAACAAAACAAGTCTCAATAACTTGGAAAGGATTGACGTTATAAAGAGTGTGCTCTCTGACAATGATGAAATTAGTTGAGAGAACAAGAGAAACGTATCTGGAATATCCCCAAATATTTGATAATAAATAACACACTTCTAAATGATACATGCATTAAAGGAGAAATTAAAATAGAATTAGAAAACATTTTAGGTTAATTGAAAATAAAAACACAATGTAACAGAATTTCTGGGATGCCAAAAGCAGTACTTAGGGGAAAATGTATAGCACTGAACACCTGTATTCGAGAAGAAGAAAGGTCTCAAGTCAGTGACCTCAGCTTCTACTTTAAGGAATTAGAAAAAGAAAAGCTACTAAACCAAAATAAGTAGAAGAAATTAAAAGATCAAAACAGAAGTCAATGGAATAGAAAACAAAATCAATAGAGAAAACCAAAGAAACAAAAACTTAATTCATGGAAAAGATTGATAAAATTGGTCATCCTATAGCCAGACTGATTAAAGAAAAGGAAGAGAGAGTGAGTGAGTGAGTGAGAGAGGGAAAATAGACACAAGTTACCAATATACCAATATTAGGAATGGAAGCAGGAATATCACAATGGATTCTGCAGATTCTAAAAGGACATTAAAGAATTGTTATGAAAACTTTATGCCTATAAATTCAATAACTTAGATGAAATAGAAAAAGCCCTTGAAGGACACGAACTACCAAACCTTACTCAAGAAGAGATAGACAATCTAAATAAATATATATGTATGTGCATGCATACATACACAAATATATATATATATATATATTAAGTTGTATTTGTACTAATAAGCTTCCCATGAAGAAAGTCCAGATGGCTTCACTGAATAATTCTATCAGCGTTTTAATGAAGAAATAATACCAATTCTGCACAAAATTCCAGGAAATTGAAGAGTGAGAAATACTTCCCAACTCATTCGATAAGGGCCAGCGCTGTCATTATACCAAAAACAGAACAGACGTTACAAGAAAGAAAAAAACTACAGACCAATATCCTTCATAAATCTATATTCAAAAATTATTTTTAGAAAATTAGCTAATCAATTCCAACAATACATAAAAAGAATAGTACATCACGAACAAGTAGGGCTTATCTAAGGAATGCAAGGTTAGGTTAACATGTATAAATTAGTCAATATATTTCACCATATTAAAAATATAAAGTGAAAAATCATGTTATAATCTCTATAAACACAGAAAAAGAATTGACAAAATCCAACATCCATTCCTGATGAGAATTCTCGTCAAAGTACAAAGAGAAGGGATCTTCCTCCACCTAATAAAGTTCATCTACGAAAAACCTTCAGCTAACATACTTAATGTTGAAAGGCTAAGTGCTTTCCCTCTAAAATCAGGGAAAACACAAGGACGTCCATTCTCACCAGTTCCACTCAATATTGTACTGAAAGTTCTGGACAGTGCAATCAGGGAAGATAAATAAATGTCATCCAAACTGAAAAGGAAGAAGAAAGTCTTCTCCTTATTTGCAAATGATGTGATTATCTATATAGAGAATTGAATGGAACTGCAAAAAAGCTGCTAGAACAAATAAGTCAGTTTAGTGAAGTTACAGAATATGAGATCAAAACACAAAAATCAATTGTATTTCTGTGCACTAGCAACTAATGAGAGGGAATTCAATTTTTTTAAAAAAAATTGAAACTACAATAGCCTCAAAAAATATGAAGTACCTAGGGATAAATCCAGTGAAAGATGTACAAGGTTTGCACACTGAAAATTACAACTTTGCTTCAACAAATTTTAAATAAATGTAGAGACATACCATGTTCAATGATAGGAGGAATCAATATTGTTATGATATCAATTCTCCCCATATTAATCTAGAGAATCAATGCAATTCCAATAAAAATTCCAGGAGACTTTTTTTTTTTAGAAATTGCTAAATTGATTTTTAAAAATTCATATGGAAATGCCAAGGACTTGGAATAACCAAAACAAATTTTAAAAAGAAGAATAAATGTGGAAGAGTAATGCTACGTGATTTACAAATACTTATTATAAAGCTACAGTTTAAAGACAATGCAGTATTGAGGCAAAGATAGACAAATAGACTATTGGAACAGAATTGGCAGGCCAGTAGTAGACCCACACCTATGTGATCAATTGATTTTTGATGAAAGTTAAAAGGCAATTTGGTAGAGAAAGGATAATCTTTCAATAAATGACAGCTGAACAATTAGATTTCCGTATTCAAAGAAAATGAACTTTGATCCCTACCCCTCACCAAGTACAAAAATCATCAAAGAGAATCATAGAACTAAATTTTAAACCTAAAACTATAAACATTTTAGAAGAAAACACAGGAGAAATCCTTCTGACCTTGGGTTAGGCAGATTTCTTTGATTCAAAGGCATAAACGTGGTCCATAAATAAACATATTGATAAATTTAACTTAATAAAATTGAAAATTTCTGTTCTTTGAAAGACTCTCTTAAAGAGATTAAATGACAAGACACAGGGTGGAAGAAAATATTTGGAAAGCATTTATCTGGTAAAGGGTTATATTCAGAATATATGGAGAACTTCCAAAACTCAATAATAAGGTAGTATGACTTATCAACCCACTCTCCGCTCTACTGCCTCCTGGACAGTACAAAGAGTGTTATGGAGTTGTCAAGTAGACCAACTAGGCTGCAGTAATTAATTCATAGGGGGAAATGAGGCTGCAACATTAAGGTAAAGTATGAGGCATGCTGGAACACTGGAAATGGCAGAGAAAAGTGATCCAGGATCAGATGGGACTGGGGAATCTGATCTAGTTAGACGGTCCAAACAGCTCTGACCAGGCCAGCAAGGCTATTCAAAGCATGGGGTCTATAGGTCACAGCACATTTAGTTGTGTCCTGGGCGTGTGTAAGGAGGGGGCCAATTCTGTGGACAATAGGAGGCTCTGCATAGAGGGTGGTGATGTGGAGTCAGTCAGAGGTGCATCATGGCTGTGGGGATCTGTGTGCTCATCATCCAACCCAGGCTGTACCTGGAGTGGAGGTTACAGTATGTAGTTTTACTAGGGTATCAAGGTCTTTGCTCAGACAACTTCCTTTAAGGGCCTTATTCCTAACGGAGACTTAAGTACTAGATGTAGATTTGGGCTTAAATTTGAAGACTTGAGACAGACCCACCCTAAGAGGGCAGATGCAGAAGAGCCAAAAAAGCAGGCAAAGGAGAGAGAGATGTTGAAAAAGAGAGAAGAAACACAAGAATGTTTACGGATATCAAGAGAAAAGAGAGCTTCCAAACAGATTTCACTAAAAGTTGTAGAGAAGTCAAAAAGGGGACATCGTGAACTGATGACTAGATGATGATTTGTGACCTGTAAGAATGCAGTACTGGTAGAGTGGTGGGGTAGATGTCGGATGCCATGGAGACAGGCGAGGCAAAGTAAAAGCAATGCAGAGGTTGCTGTTTGGTGTTTATAAGAACCTGAGCTCCAGAATCAGAATGTCCTGGTTTGAATAGTGATTTCTTCTTTTAAACATGCTGCAACTTTGGGCAAATTGTTTATTCCTTCTGTCTCAGTCAAATGAGTGTAACATAATAATGACTACGTCATAAGTTGTTGTAAAGACAAAGTAAAAACCTTGCCACGTAGTAAACATTTGATAAAGATTAGCTATTAAAATCATACATTCATTTGAGGGGTTTGGCTATGAAACGCAGAAGATAAGCAGATACGTTTTTCCTGGGTTATACCAGTTACGGAAAAAATTAAGGATCTACCTTACTATGATAACAAGTATCTGATTCTAGATCAGAATTTTTTTTTTAATTGATATTTGAACTCCATCAACTTTCCTTCCTTTCTGCCCTTGACTCTTGAATCTGGAGAAAAGATTTCTCAGTAGCCCTTTATGCATGATTTCCAAGTGCCTCACCCAGTAGCTATCCCTCATGTTCCCAGCCCTGTACTCTTTCTTCTGCCACGTGGATGCCACTGATTCACCTAATTGCTGACCACTAAGATGAGGGCATGCAGAATGAAGGGTGCAAGAAGGTTGTACTAGTAAGAACATAATTTTGAATATAAATATTCTTATTAATATGTATCACTATCAATAAGAATTATTCATAGAGCAGAATATATTTTTATTACCAAATTTATAAAAAATATATTCATAAGAAGAATATATTCACCAAAAAACACATTCATTCTTGTGGTTCTATTATCTTATGCCTCTCAGTCTTCTTTATCCGCACCTCTGTCTTCCACTCTAGCAATAGAGAGTTAGGGCGGAGACAAAAAATAGACATTCCTGCAAACTTTATGTTATCACAATAAAATCTGGTCAACTAAAACTAAATAGTCAAACAAGTGAATTTTGCAAATTAATTTTAGTGAATTGGATTCTGCCAAATTGTACTCTCTGCCTACCCATGGGTTCATTGAGATTCTTTTGTATCCTTGTAAGAAATTTTCTCTCATTTTATTTAAACTAGTTTAAGGTGAGTTTTTGTTACTTGCTTTCAAAAAAACCTTGACTAACACGCACTCTCACATCTGGCTCCTTTCCATATGCATATAAACATGTTTTGCATCTTCCCTTTCGCTGTCAAGCTTCTTAAATGAGTTTATGTTCTATAGTTCCATTACTTCCCCTCTCAGTTATTCCTAGTGGTTTCTCCCTAAATTACATTGCCAAAATTGGTCTCACCACAGTTTCCTGTGAGTTCCAGGTCAATAAAGCCAGTAGACGATTCCAGTTTTTATCTAGCTTGGGTTTTCAACAACATCACTCTGGAAATTCTTCCCTTGGTTTTTTTAAGAAAATTTCTTATAAGTTTTTCTTTTACTGTTTCGACTTCAACTTTTTGATCTTCTCTGTCACTTCTTTGTTTCCTACCTGATCCTTAAATGTCAGACTTCCTCCAGAATTTCTTCTCCATTTCTGTTTTTTTTCCTCTAGTTTTCTTTTTTCAGAAATGGTATCACCACGTACCCAGTTGCTCCAGAGGAGAAACAGACTCATGCAATCATCCTTGATGGCTTCTTTTCCTTCATCACCCATATAAATCTTAAAGGGTCTACCTCCAAATTGCTCTCAGGTTTATCCACTTTTCCCCAGTTCTACTGCCAACCACCCTGCTCTGATTCCCAGCCTCATGTTCCCAACGTGGACTACTGCACCAGCCTTCTCAGTGGTCTCATGCATCCAATCTATACCTTCTCTATTATTTATCTCAGCTAGAGTGTTAAAAAAAGAAGAAAAGAAAAGCATAAAATGAGTTAATTCTTGCTTAAGACCCTTTAACAGCTTTCTATTTCTTTTTGAATAAAGTCCAAACTCCTTAAATGGCTTAAGGGCTTCCCAAAGTGTGTGTGGTCCCCACCTATTATCTCCAACCTCATCCCTTACATGCTTCCTTCTTTCTATTTCATTCACATTTAGTTTCTTTTGGCTTTGGTAAGGTGCTATTACTTCTCTCACCTATGGGCCCTCAAATAGACCTATGCTTCCCCGAGTTGGGAAGCCCTTCTCTACTTTCACCAAGTTAACATGCACCCATCTTTGAGGTCTCAAATAAAAAGTCATGCCCTCGACCCTTGCCAAACACTAGGTTGCACATCTCTTTAATAATACCTGTTACACATATAATTACTTATTTAATGTCTGTATTTTCTGCTATATTATAAATTCCATGAGGGCAAAAGCTAAGTCTATTTTATTGCTATGTCCCTAACACCTAGCCCAGGCAAGGCTGATAACAGATGCTAAAAAATATTAATGAATGAGTAAATGAATGAATGACTTTTTTCCAGAATCTACTGTGTAACTATTTATAAATTATATTATATTTATAAATTAATTATAATAAATTATATTATTATAATACATATTATGTATTTATTGTATTTATAAATTATATGAAGACTTCATTGAGATGAAGCAATGCTTTCCCTAAATCCTTGGCATTGATGTCTTAGAGTGCCAACTATGCACTGTGGATAGATAGAAAGTCCACCTGCCTCAAAATATCTTACGTTGATAACCTATCGTAACTTCCCTTCCTTGCCATTTGTTCTAAAGCTGCCCTACCTCTACCCATACTCACTTGGAATCCCTAATTATAGGATGAAAAATATTAATTGCTTTCCAAAAGGTCAGTATTAAATGCATATTATTTTTTTCTGGGGGCAGAATCCCACTTCCCTTTCTTGGGCCAATTGGAAGGATTATCAGATTTGCTAATTGCTAAACTGCTATCCCTGAGGAGATGAGAGAAAGAACAAGCTGCCATTAGAAGGAGCTGTGAGCTTAACCCAGAATAATAGGGCACCCTCTGACCTTTATGTTTTGGAATACTAAGTAAGAAAATTAGCCATCAGAAAGAAGAATGACATTGAAGGACTAACTTTTCCTTCCTTACAGTTTTGTAGATCTAGCCCAAATGCCTTCAACACTGCTGTGCATCTTGGAGTAATCCTTTTACTCTGGGATAACAGAGTAGTGCCCAGGTATTGGATGCATGTGCCAGCTCTCTCTGATATCGATGTCGCTGGTTAACTGAAAGCAGAATAAATGAAATTAACTCCACAGGAGTAAATAGTGCCAAGTTCCATGACACAGATTGAAGGGAACCCAAGCACAGGCCTTAAACTGCATCTGGAAATCAAGGCCAAATCAGCAAAATTACTTGCACATAAATTGGTTTGAAAAAAGAATAGTGAAAGAAGGTAGGTAAGTAAAATATAATGTGCTCGGTAGTTGACACTAGAAGTAGTACAAAGGAAAAAGGCACATTGACATACATAAGCTTGCCACATTTCATCAATTCTGTGGTACCTTTTTCTCCATATTTTTCATCTATGAAATGGGGATGCATTTTACAATTGATGATGTGTCATATTTAATTGGAAATATGTTTTCTTAGTGGTGCGTATAATGATGTGTCTTATAATCAATGACATCTTAGAGTGATTGATTGAAATGCAGTATTTGCTTGTAAATATGTACTGGTAGCATATGTTCATTGCCACATTTTCAATTCATGTCACAATTGACCATTTCATTTTTATGTTTGGCAGAATGTACGCATAAGTTTTACCCTGAGAAGGAGAATGAGAAGCTTATGTAATAGATATATTTGACAGAGAATTATAACATGCCAAAACCTCCACAGATAGCAACAGCCCAGAAAAGAGCAATAAACTCTGTAGCAACTATAACCATTGAATGGATGGTTAAAGACCCTGTATTCCAGAGAAACAAGTCATTAGACAGATATAGAGACACGGAGGATAAGGGGTAGAGGTGCAGAGAAACAGAGAGAGAGAGAGAGAGAGAAGCACATGATATGCAGATATGTAAAAACATCAATATAATTTTCTTCTATTTAAAGATGACAGGAATATCTCTGAAGTTGGGCAGCAAGACTTCAAGTCGTTTTTCTTGCTTAAGACTTTCTTTTTTAAAGTTTACATTGAGTGATAACATAATTAGTTGAGATGGAAAATGCCAAATGAAAATGAAAAACCTAACATGCTGCATATGAATGTCTTCTCAGCAAGTTCTTGTGGATTCTTTTTTCTTGTCAAGCAGTGTCTGTCAGTGATTGAATCCAAAGAAAGAAGACTATCAAACTGGTGGCACCCAAAATAACCAAAACATGCTCAGTGGTGCTCAAGAATTGCAGAGGAAGGTGGAAGAGCTTTATGTTTAAAATTTTTCAAAAACCAACGAATCCTTTAGTGCACAAAACGCAAAAAATAACCACAGAGGAACGTTTGTGTTGCCTTCCCACAAATGTTCCTTACAATGCAGTACATTATTTTACAGGTCACTATTAATCAAAAGTCACTTTTGGTAAGATATGCCTATTACTGACAAATGGCTTACCCCAGTGGACTCTTGATTATCTGTGTATATTTTTCCCAAAAATATAGCAAAGTTTTAAGAATGCTTGTTCTTGCATGTTTCAGAAAGCTCCAGAATATATCAGAGGAATTGAGAGCAGGAGGAAACATCCTGTTCTTCTACCCAACCACATCAGATTAAGCACTGACCATAAGCTTTTTTTTTTTAAAAATAAGGCTGTATGTCAGGGGTGCAGGACACCAAGAAGAGCATGATGATGTCCACTGTCCATTATCCCTAAGGTCCCATCTTTGGTTCCAATGCATGACACTCTCAAGATGCAGTCCTCTGCCTCACAATGGATGTGGCTGGTGATTGCTGGTGGTGATGGTCCCGACTCCTCTTGGACCTTGGATCTGTTGCTTGCCTGAAGTTTATTTGCTTTTTTCTAACTATTTTTCAAAAGAGTAAGATCAACCTATAGGGATACCACTTGATGATCAGGATAGCAAAATTCAATTTTTGTACAGTCACGCCTCACTTGACAATGGGGATACATACTGAGAAATGCGTCATTAGGTAATTTTGTCATTGTGCAAACATCATACTTACACAAACCTAGATGGCATAGCCTGCTACACACCTAGGCTTTATGGTATAGCCTATTGCTCCTAGGCTACAAACCTGTACAGCATGTTACTGCACTGGATACTGGAGGCAATTGTAACACAATGGTAAGTATTCATGTATCTAAACATAGAAAATGTGCAGTAAAAATGTGGTATAAAAGATAAAAAATGGTATGCTTGTATAGGGAACTTACCATGAATGGATCTTGTAGGACTGGAAGTTGCTCTGGGTGAGTCAGATTCTTTCCAAACACTGTACACTTAGGCTATACTAAATTTATAAAAAAAAGTTTCTTTCTTTAATGATAAATTAACCTTAGCTTCTATAACATTTTGCTTTATAAAATTTTAAAGTTTTAAAAACGTTTTGACTCATGTAATAACACAGCTTAAAACAAATATATTGTACAGCTGTACAAAAACATTTTCTTTATAGTCTCATTCTATCAGCTTTTTTATATTTTAAAGTTTTTCTTTTATTTTTTAAACTTTTTTGTTAAAAACTAAGACTCAAACAATCCATTAGCCTAGGCCTACATCAATATCACTGTCTTCCAACTCTACATCTTGTCCCACTGGAAGGTCTTCCGAGGCAATAACATGCATGGAGCTGTCATATCCTATGATAATAATGCCTTCTTCTGGAATATCTCCTGAGGGACCTGCCCAAGGCTCTTCTTGAGGAGGTGTCATTCTTTTCAGGAATACATCCATGATGGTTTGCCTGGTTTGTTTCTTTTTTCCATCACAGGTTTGCTTGTAAGCAGTTAACGTGCCATGAATGTTCCCTTCTATTAATGAAAACCTTTTGTTGTTGGGGTTCATATTTGTAAACATCTTTTTTTAGATTGGCCCTTAGTTACCATCTGTTGCCAGTCTTCTACTTTTATTTTCTCCCCAGTGCCCCAGTAGATAGTTGTATATGCAAGTTGTAGGTCATTCTAATTCTTCTATGTGGGATGCCGTCACAGCATGGCTTGGTGAGCAGTGCGTAGGTTTGTGCCCAGGATCCGAACCAGTGAACCCTGGGACACAGAAGCAGACCATGCAGCCTTAACCACTTGGCCAAGGGGCAGCCCCTTTTCAAACTTTTTAAGGAGTTTGTTGGGGTCTATAAAAGCTTTTGCTGAACTCTTCACTGTGAATTTTCTTGGAGATTCTTCTGCAGTTTTCTTTTCTCTTGTCGCTTCTTCAACTATGCATTCCTGTTCTGGTTCCAACATCTCCTCCTTAGTGAATTCCTCAGGAACCATCTTAGGGGCTCCTGAGTGTCATCATCATCCATGCCCAGGTTAAAGTTGTTTGCCATCTCAACCACAGCCTTGTTGGTTTTTGCAACCTCCTCATCCCTGGCAAACCATTTGAAGTTAGGGATGAACCTCTTGAATGTCTTCTTCCAGATGCCACTCATACACTCCTTAGTGACATCACTCCGAGCCCAAGCATGGTTCTTGATGCAGTCATAGATGTTGTAATCCTTCTAGAATTGCATCAGTGTCTTCTCAATATCTTCCTCAGTTGTAGCAAGAGTCTGGGCAAAGGTTCTCCTCAGTTAGTAAGCCTTAAAAGCTGCTATACCTCCCTGATCCATTGGTCAAATAAAAGAGGTGGTGTTTGGAGGGAGAAACCCTGACTTGATATTGGGATGAAGATCACCAATAAAAGAAGGATGTCCAGGAGCGTTATCAACAACAAGCAAAATCTGGAAAGGTATGTTATTCTCCAAATAGCACTTCTCCATTTCTCTGGCATTGCAATTCAGGAGTTCATCTTGGAAGAGGAGCTGGTCATCCATGACTTCTTACTGCTCCTGTAGTACACTGGCAGTGTGTGCTTATTGATAGGCCTGGATACCCTGGGGTTCTCACTGTGCCAGACCAAAAAGGGTTTCAATTTGTAGCCTGCACCATTGCCCCCAAGCAAACTGTTACTCTGTCCTTAACAGCCTTGAAACCTGGCATTCACTTGACCTCCTTAGGGATGAAACTCCCTTCAGGCATGTTTCCAGAATAGGGAGCTTTCATCCATATTGAATCTTTGCTCTGGCAAGTAATTTTCCTTTACAATCAGCTTTTCTAGATTTTCCAAAAACTCTTCAGCTGACTTCACATCAGCACTTGCAGACTCACCACTCACTTTCACATTATGTAATGAACAGCGATTCTTGAATTGTTTAAACCATTCAGAACTACCAGTAAGTTCACATAGTTGGGTCTAGCCTTTTCTTTGAACATCATAAACAAACTTTTTGCTTTAACTGTGATCATGATGGTGCCGAGAGGAACATGCTATAGTGTCTGGTGTACAATCCAGGTCATTAGAAGTTTCTCCATGTCTGATATTGGATCTTCTCGAAGTTTTGTTAGTCTTGTTGCCCTCAATAAAGCAAACTCTTTAACAGCTTCCGTCACTTTGTTCTTCTGCTTCAAGATTTTTCTATGGTGGAATAGGACATGCCTGACTGGCAAGCAATAACCATCACTGATTTTCCACCTTCATAGTCCTTAATCACTTTTAATTTCATTTCCCAATCAATCACTCTACGTGGCCTCTTACTGGCATTGTTAGCAGTGGATTTTGTATGCTTAGGGGCCATGATAAACAAAACAACATGAGACTAAATCAAGCACAAGAGAAAATGGTGCAATCAAGAGATGCCGTAAACATGAGATGTATGAGGCTGCTAGTAGTGTAACACACATACAGTTTTACAGTAAACTTTTTCTTTTATAAGTAGAAAGAGTATATTCTAAAATGATAAAAATTATAGTACAGTAAATCCACAAACTAGTAACATAGTTGTTTATTATCATTATAAGTATTACGTATTGTACATAATTGTATTGCTCTACTTTTATATGACTGGCAGCGCAGTAGGTTTGTTTACAACAGCATCACCACGAATATATGAGTAATGCATCATGCTATGACATGACAAGGACAATGACATCGCTAGGCTGCATTATAATCTTATGGGACCACCATCGTATATAAGGTCTATCGCAGACCAAAGCGTCATTATGTGATGCATGACTTTATATAGTTTTAACCCTAATTTTTCTCATTGGAAGAGTGATAGATTATAGATCCATCTTCCAGAATGCTTTAGATGAGAAGTAGAGAGAGGGGAGATTTCTTCTCATTGGTCTATTTCCTCCTAAGTAGCATTTGCTGAAAAGGGAGCCTTTGATTTCATTTTGCGCCTCAATTGATTTATCTTACCCAGTGAAACATAGTTTAGCAATACTAGGAAATAAAGCATTTGTTGTAAACAGCAGTTGCAACCAATACAAGATTGTTACTTTGTCTTTTTTTAAAATCAAAATGTTTTTTATTCATAAAAACTTGGTATATATATTCTCCTTTCCTTATCTCCATCAATGAGATAATAACAAACAAGAAGTTTTAAATTCTCCTACACAGATAGATATTTTAAAATTCAAATATGTTAGCACAAAGAGATTAAATATTGTCATTAAATTTTGCAGTTTGATATTTTTATTCTAACAAAACAGTAGAAATGTTAAAAAATGATTTAATATGTGGCTAATTTTTATTAGAAGTAAGCAAGATCATGCACACTTTCAGCTCTTTTTGAAAAATTAACTTTAATGGCAATTATTAGTGAAAAAAAAAAACCTTAGCTAATTCAGAATAGAATTCTTGAACATCCCTTTTCAACTTGCTAGGCTAACATAATGGGGCCAAGTTTACCTTCAGTCAACTTTTGGGATTTTAACTTGGAAGTTCTGGAAACCAAGCTAGTCTTTTAAGTGTAGTACCACCTCCACATTAGCCTCCTGGATTTGTTGAGCTAATGTGTCATTGGCCCTATTTCTCAAGCTGTTACTTTTCCATTTTTGAAGAGTAATGTTCTTGGCCAGCACTGTATGATATAGACTAATGATGGGACTCTCCATCCTCTAACTGCTATACCTGTAACACAACCCTTAATCAGCAAAGTCTGCTTTTGACAATTGAAAACATAAACATTACAGATAGGATAATGATACTCACAAATCAATTAAATTGATTGGAGCTTGCAATGTTGATACATCATTTAGTTTTGCAGACAGGTATCCTTAATGGGACAGGACAGGAGCTACCTTTGGTTCCCAGAGAACTTTTCCTCAGAGCATTAAACTCACATACACGTTAGCATTACATTCATTTTCATGGTAGGTGGTGGTGCTTGGATTTAAAAAGGGCTAATATTCATTTGTAATTTTCTCAGTAATTTTAAAGTGCTTTGTGATTTTTGCTTTTGAAAAGAGGAAAGGAATATATCAGAGCCGTCACGAATCTTTCATACCCTGATACCCTACTCCCCCCGCAATCCACAGATCTTTTATTAAATTTCACTATGCCTCCGTAGGAAATGTGAATAGTCATTGAAACTGGTTCTATGCCAGGTCTTGAAAGCTGATACACTGAAAAGGTACCCAGCGTATGTTAAATGAACACCAAACTCCCTGGCAAGGAAAGGACTAATGTGAGACTATGACACAGTTAAATTTAGAAACGGGATTAAAAATAGTTCATGGGTTTTCATTTCAAGGTCATTCACAGACACATTTTCACAGTCCTGTGGGATTCCATTCCAGCTGGATTCCATTTCACGTGAGGGGTAGTCTTTTATTTTTCCAATCTATTAAGACTTTGAAGATATATGAGAAAGGAAACTAGTACTTATTAGGGATCTACTATAGTCCTGAGATTGTGCTAGATGCTTCTCTTTACATCGAATGATTACAATTATAATAGTAATACTAGCTGATGTTTTTGGATGCTTACTAGGGGAGAGACTGTGGTAAGTAATTTCGATTCCTAGTTATACTTTTTCTAACCAAAAGCTCATGGGTTTTACAAATGAAGAACTGATGCTTACAGAGGTTTAATAACTTGTTAAAAGTGGCTACCACTTTTACTAACTGGCAGAGCAAGATTTGAACCTCAGTTTCTTTGCCTCCAAAGCCCATATTGACCAAAGAATGTCAATACAAATGCTTTGGAATCCCATTGTGCATTAATGTCTTCATTTGTGAACTGCTAATGGTAACACCTACCCAAGAAGATTGTTGTGAGAATAAAATTAATGAATGCATATAGAATTTTTATAATGATAGTGCCTGGTGTATGGTAAACATTCAAGAAACATTAGCTATTGGTATTTTTGTTTAAAGACAAAAATAATTAGTAGGTTGTTATATTTCAAAATATAGTGATCTTTTCTTTATGTTTTATCTTATTTTACTATTATAATACAAAGCATTAAACAATATGAAAATATTCTCCTTCCATTCTAACTTCCCAATACTTTAAAATAGCAAAGTTTGAAATATTTATGCAAATTGTTCTTTAATTTAATATTTATGGGATCTATGACCTGTTATGTAAAATCAGTGTGTCACAGCTAAAGTCATTTTAAAAGCAACATACACTAAAAGCTTTACTATTTGATTCTCAAACCACTATTTCACTTTCAAAATGTTCATCGTCCTAGAGAAAATGATACATTGAATATAAGGCATCATGTGAAATTAACTGTGCTGTTAGTTGTTCCCACCACACAGGTAAAGTTTAGAGGTTCAGACATTGGCGGATTTTTTAAACCAACCCTAAAATTCTTTTCTCTCATATCCTTTAGGCCAGGGAAAATTGTTCCTGTATTGTAGACTTCAATCTGTTTCTCAATTTATTAGTTATACATTATCTAGCAGCAGCCATTCAAAAGACATTTTGGCAGAAAACCTGTTCTTAAAATGGCTGAGTTTTCAACACCTCAATGAAATAACTTTTAGGGCTGGGCTCTTCCTCAGTTTACAAGAGTGGTAACAGTATGCACCTGTTATTCCCTTCTCCGGACCTTTGCCTCCCAGTGGGCAGAAGGCTTGCCAAAAGCTGACCGCTCTTGCTGAAATGTTTTTGTAACTGACATCACTCAGCCTCTCAGAATAGCAGTTTTATCCAAGCTTACAATTAGTAAAAAGCTTTTGAAGTGCACTGAAACCTTAGCAAGCCATCCCAGCAGGAGCTGGCTCTTAAGAAGGCTTCTTTTACTCTGCTAGGCCAGAAAAAGTGGCCTGTTAATATCACTTTTTAGTCATGCTTGTGTTTCAAAGAGGTCAACACTTAACCGAGTTATTCAATCAATAATGTTGCCTTTAAAACAGAAAGGGTGCTGTAAGTACAGTGTGTAAATCATTAGTGCTGTTCACTAGCTATTTTTGATATCTGGCTACCTAGTGGGATTTTCTTTCTTGATTTTTTTTTGCTTGGCATCCTCAGGTGAGTCCATATGACTAGTTCTGGCCAAAGGAGTCATGAACAGAAGTAGCATGCATTACTTCTAGGCCAGAGCATTTAATTGCCAGAGTGAAACCCTCATGAATTCTTTCCTGCTGCTACAATGATTGACAGCATTCCAGATAGTGGCTGTAGCATCTATCAATTTGTCTCTGAAACACAATAAAATGAAGAACTCTCAACTGATCTGCACTGGATGTACCAAGTAAGCAAAACAGTAAATGTTTGTTGTGTTAGCCACTGAGCTATTTAGGGTTATTTGTTACCACAGCATTACCAAGCCAATCCTGATGGATGCACACGACAGGAATTACAAATGAAAATTCGTGGCCATTCAGAGAGCAAACTGGAAAAGGGAAGCTGGGATTTTTAGAAAGTCATGTTTATAGCCTTTAATGGCATATTTATACTTCTTGCAATAGACCTAGGGACCTAGATTTTGTTTCATAGGGACCTAGAGCCTACGATTGGATCCGTTATTTATGAAGTCAAGACCTAATACATGAGTTGTCATTATGAAGCAAGCACTCCTAGTGAATTTTTGCAATATCTTAAACTTTCTTTTAAAATATATATGTGGTTATATATAGTACATTTCTTTTTCTTAGAGTAAAGAACTAGAGTGAATTGTCTTATAAATCATTACTTATATTCATTCAAAATAATACTTCTGCCACAACTAGAAGGACCCACAACAAAGAATATACAACTATGTACCAGGGGACTTTGGGGAGAAAAAGGAAAAAAAAAACCCCACAAAATAATACTTCTTTAGATCATTCGTTTTTCATGATAGCCTATATTGTAAAAATCTACTATAGTCTCAAAATGAAAAAATTAAACATAATAATTAGAGCCAAATTGCTCCTCATCTATAAATTATTTTCTCTCTGCCAGGGACACCAAGCTATGGTTGCTCTCCTTACTTTGATCAGAAGTACTTCTCTCCAACTTCTTCATTTTCTGTAATAACCCAATTGTGTACAATCTTCCATCTCATGTCGAAATCTTGAATGAATTGTTTTGTGTTTTTACTGTATACTACTTCCTAAGGGTGATGATTCACCTCTGTTTAGAACTCACTATGAAAAGCCCTGCTTAAAAAATGTTTCTCAATTTTATTTTCTCAAGGTCTTCTTCCAACATTGAAGCTAGTAGAAAAGTCACAGTTAAGCCTACCAACACCTCCCTTATTTGAATGTATTTCAATCTCATTTTCTCTTTATTTTAGGTTTTCCAGGCCTAAAGGAACCAACAATTTTAGTCCATTCTATTATGGCATCACTCTTAATCTGCATTCTTTTCATTGTCCACCTTAGGTACTTCTCCATCATTGTGCTACCACACACTTAAAAAGTAAACAATGACCAAGTTTCAGAAACTGTAGCTTATAAAGATGCATGGTCATGTTATGTTCAGAATAGAACCTAAGATGACTAATTCTAGAACAACTTGTGATGAATAATTGTATAGTTTTATAAGCCCTATTGATTTAGGCAGTATTTTCATAATAATCTAAACTAATACTTTCCCTCAAAAAATATTTTTAAAGAATTTAACTGTCCTTTCTCATCCATGCCATAACATGCTATTTTTGTCTTCAAAATGGTTATAAAATCAAATTTCTTGTATTAATGGGTTTCAAAAATTACTATAACTCAAAGCAAGGCAAATACTGTAAAATAAACCATCTTCTGGTTGTTAAGAAATGAGATCACTCCATCTTGGATGACTCAACATAAGATGTGTGAAATTAATTTATTGAACAACTGAAGGTTGAAGTAAGGTTCTGAAATTTAGTTCTTTTGTAGAAGGGTAGACAGTGATTTCCTTCAGAGTATGTGTCTGACTCTGATTAAAATTCTTCTGTTATGCTGCACAGATGAAAGAACAAACTATTTTTGTTTTAAATTGATAGCACTGGATTCTGAAACTGAGCCCAGAAGATTGGATGCAGATTTCAAAGGACAGTACACATCCATGCACTCATGAAAGCCCTTAAAACTCCACACCACAAGGTCAGATGAAAATACCAATGCTATTTGCTGTTCATTGTTGTGTGATGAAACAGATTGGCAGTAGCTAATAATATTTCTACAATTTATACCTATGCAAATTTAAAGCCTATATTAATTAAACACAAAAGCTATGTTGAAACATCAACTCATTTCTACTTTTGCCTGCTGATTTAAATTTGAAAAAATCTATCCACCTCTATTATTTTTTAGCATACTTTAAATAATCTGTGTGTATAAGAAATGATACTTAATGTACACTCAGTTATCAACAGTCTAGAATTTTGGAAAGTTGAAACAACATACAGTCCAAAATTATATAAAGTAGAGCCTTTATCACATGAGTCAGATGAATTTTATTTTATTTACATAGCATATGCCAAATGTAACAAAAGGAAGTAACTCAGAAAAATCCAAGGTAATCAACCAAGTATTACAACATCACCATTGATAATCTACAAAATAGAGAATCTATGTACAAATAGTCATGAGTAATAACTTTAATCCACTTATTTTGAAACAATTTTGAGGCAGTTTACAATAAAAGCATAGGTACAGGAAATATGAAACCATTAGTCCAAAATTAAAATATAAAACTCAAATTGTAAAAGGCAAGGCTTGGGGGAAATTAAACAGAAAAACTTCCATTAAATAACTTGCACTTAATTCCTTATCTGAATAAAAAGCCTTGGCTATCAATCAAAAGATTGACAAATAAATGAATATTTATATGCTTTAAGTTGAAAGAATATGTTTGTTTATGTGTATGTAATCTTTCGTAATTTCAATATTTTCCAGAAATTTCAGTTAACTAACCGATTGGATCCCAATTGTGTAAAGATAAGAGGGTATCAAGTGAGTTAAGAAATGATGATGGAGGAAAACAGCAGCAGTTGGGCATAAAATTTAGTTCCAAGCCGAAGTGGATTTGCCCTGCAGCTAATAAAGCTTAAGCTTTAAGGTTCTGAACTGGGATGAGGCTCTCCCACAGTCCTGAACCTAATTTTCTATTCATAATTTTGAATTCTTTTTTCTTAAACAAGGGTCCCCAAATTATATAGACCTGAGGTCCCATAAAGCTTGGATTGGTTCCTGCCTCCAACTTTCTCGGTGGTCAAGGAAAGATGTAGTTGATTACACAATGCTCAGTGTTTAATAATAGTTAAAAATTGCCAGTTTACCAAGAATAATAAACATTTTCCAGTTGGTATGCTCATAGAGAAGTTTACTATTAAATGCTTCATGTGAGGACATTGAAAAATATAATTATAGTCTGTTGGCAAGGATGTCTCAATATGGCAATATATCACAGAAAAATGCAACATTATTCTACCCATGGTATTTCTTTACATAAGCAGCAAAAGCATGTTATTAAAGCATATTTCACATACTGGTCTTTGTTCAGGATGGCACAAAGGGGCCCTGGAGAAAAGTTTGGTACGAAAGTTTGTTATGGGGTGAGGGGTGGAGAAGAATAATAGCAAACTCAAGGGGGAGGAGAGAGAATGAAATAGAAAGAGATGAGCTAAAAGAACAAGCACATTGTGTCCAGAAAGGATATTATCCAGACACAGTAGAGTGGAAAGATGAATCATCTTGTGGAACTGCAAGATTCAACAACTCATGTAGAATTTTCCATTACTATCATGCATAAAATGAGAGCAATAAAATTAAAGCATTATTAGTAATGAGAAAACTGGATTTTCAATGCAACTAACTGACAAGATGATATAAAGGTAATTGGTCATGAGAATGTTTAGCAGTAGTAATGGATTGTCTATTTTAAAAATTGCCTTACCATAATTAAATTACAAAAAGTCACTGTTTCATTGCAGCACATTCCTGTATACCATAATAGTGAAAAAAAATAACTATTTCGAGCACAGTATGGATATTATTTTCCAACAATAAGTATTCAAATCAAGATTTGTTCATTGTTATATTACTGGCACATTGAGCACGCCTGACTTAGATTCTCAGTAAATACTTTTTAGCAAATTAAAAATTCGCACAAAGCATTCATGACACTCTAGAAATTTAAAATATTATAATTTTGTTATGAAGGGCATAATGTGAGTAATAAATAAATATAATTACTGTACACTGTAATTATAAAAAAGGACTCAATGTGCAACAAATTACATATACATAATAAAAATCACAACTCTACATTATAAATGTAATATATCAGAAACTATTAGCTGATCATTGTAAACATAAATTACACAATGCAAACAATTGCTTAGAGACTGCTGGAGTGGAAGGCGATTTCAATTGTTTATATCACTTTAAAAAACTATCCAGGGAAGTTTATAACTTGCCTTCATTTTCTCATATAGCAAGTAGAAATATTTAGAATTAGTCACTAGACCCTAGAAAAGCACTAAAATTGGGGACAAGTTTTATAGAATTAACAACTGAGGTATCCAATATTTAAGAGCTTCATCAAAGGCTTTAGTTGAGAGATTCTGGAGAAGTCTTTCTTAATGATGTTAACTTTGTGTTTCTTTGTACCTCTATACTCCCAAAGAATAGCCTTGAAGGGTAAAAGAACTCAAAAAAGAACTAAGAGTACTCCTTCAGAAGTGTGTGTAGAAAGCAGAAATACAATGGCACAGTCATACTCTTCTGTCCTGGCAATAATTGGGGTTATGTGATTATAATATTATTTTCTTTACTTAAGCATCCCTGACAGAGTCAGTTTCTTACCCTCTATTCTCTACTTGAGTCCTTGTCTAGTGCCAGCACCTTGGGACTGTGCCTTAGACATTATGGAATAAATTAGAAGTAGGGTAATTTAAATTGTCTTGAATAATCGGTGGACAAATTCAGAGATTTTTAGTTAGGATAATTATTTCCTATTTAAGTTTTGATGCAGTAAAGATTCACTATTCCATCCACCTTTTCTTCCTTCAGGCTGGAGACAATCTCTAGGCAATACATTGAGAAAGAGAAAAAAGAACGTATACTTTCTAATTTGTATATCCCTTTTACTAATTAAAACAATTAATATAGCAATACGTGTGTTTGATAAAAACACAGTAATAAATTACCACCTGAGTCAGCCATTAGAACTTTTGAATTTAGTTACCTCATTACTGAATTTACAGTTTGCTAAAATGACTCATATGTGCACACCAGTTAATTTACTATACTTTTCTAATTTTGAGTTATGAGGTACGATATAATCTTTGTTACATAAGTGGAACATGTCTATTCCTGCCTATCCAATAATTAAAACTTTGGAACACATTTTATGATGGGAATTTGTATCCTATTATTTTAAGAAAAATTATAGATGTTTGGGAACAAGAATGTGCACTAACAAGAGGACTTGCTATATTTGACATAAAATGTTTCTGATTTAAAAGAGGTAGAATTGCATTATTTTGTATATTACCGGCACAGAATTGTTGAAACTTAAAGGGCAAGATCAGGCTCTCAAAGAGAATTATCGGCTAAAGTAAAGGAAAGTTCTGATTGGGTACAAGAAAAAGGCATAAAAACAAAAGAGCAAGTAGAGATAGGGCAGGAAGCACACACATTAGAAATAATCTAGGGGCTAAAAGTAGGTACTTGCACGAAGCAAATACAGAATTAATCAAAAGCCTGACATCTAATTACAGGAAAGTCCTGGGCTAAGAAATGTAGAGGGCTAAGAAAAATAAGAAAATTAACATTTAATCTGAAAGGGTTAAACCTGGCCGTGATTATCTTAGAAATTGAAATGGGAATGCTCCTTCCGGGCTGTAATGAACCGGCCTTAAAGTTCGAAGCCGTTCAGAACCGAGGACAGAGGCAATTCAATACAGCCGCATAGATTTTCTCATCCCACTTGTCTGAGATTCATATATAATCATAGAGCTGGAAAGAACTTTAGAAATCATCCATCCCAACTCCTTTACGTTACAGATAAGAGAACTGAGGCACAGGGTTATTACCAACTTCTCCAGTCACCCTGTTAATAAGGGGTGAGGTTCAGTTTAGACTCTAAGTCTGCTTATACCTAACACAGTGTTCTCTAGGACCTGCAAATTTATTGTCACGTGCACAGAAGATTTTGAGTGGTTGTTTTCATATTAAGAAGGTAATTTATATTTGACTTTTGTGTATGTATTTGTTGGTCTGTGTGTGTGTCTGTATGTGTGTGTGTGTGTAGCTTAATAGTCTAGATGAACAGAAAGAACTTTTTCTAAATAGCACAAGTGACCAGATTGTTTCAGACCAAATGTGCCCTTCCTAATTTTGGTGTGTTTATTTGGCAATGGTCATAAGAAAGCTGCCAAAGTTCAAAATATCTTCTTAGATCTTTCTTTCCTTTGTTTAGCAATATTTTAAATAGTTACTTGTTACTTTAATCTTTTTATTCTGCAGTTTTCTTGTCTCATAGCTGAGAACTCTTCTATACCATTTTTTTGGGTGGTCTTTGTTTTTGTATTGTTAATTTTAAAATAGACATACTTTTGCTAAATTGGCTCATTTTTTCTTCTTTTTATTTGAAGCTTTGGTCAAAGAGAATTAGAATTTACGAAATTAAACTATTGTTGAGATTTCGTGAGAAAGGATCAATCAGGGAAAAGTTGTATTATTGTTACAGAACATTTTGTCTACGTTTAGGCAGAGATATCAAGAGGAACTAAAGTAAAGATTAAGTGCAAGTAATAGCATAAGATTCAGAGGCTTATTTTATTATCTATACAGTCACTCAAATAGTAAGCTAAATTAGAAACGGAAACATGAATCCTAATTTGGAAACAATGTATTTAAAAAAACCCAAACAACTTTGTCCTGCCTAGGGAATGTTAGAACTTCTTGATACAGTAGAAATATTATGCGCTCTGGAGTCTGAATACAAATGTTGGCTTGACTCATTCTACACGATGTTGGAAAAATTTCTTAGCCTCTTGCAGTCCCAGTTTCTCTCTTTGAAAAATAAGAATATGCTTTTGTCCATACATGTAGACATATCAGACCTCCTTGATGGGGACCCCTAAATAGCTGAAATGATAAGTTTCTGTCCTTGCCTCCATACCTCCTCCTAGCACCAGCTATCAACACCCAATCCGATCCTTTAAGGCCTTTGGCCTTGGTCCCACTTGCCATGAACTCTGGTGCAAGGCTCCAGAGATCTTATAAAGATACAGGGTCCAGAGTTCCCTATCACCAATCGGCCCAGCTTGAGCTGTGCTGATAGACTCCAAGAACCAAGTGACTAACTCTTATTTTAGACATAGGGTTCCCTAGAAAGAAATCTGATAGAATCTTAGGGGTTTTCGATCTAATCTTGGACTAAATGCTGGCCAAAAACTTCTGCCTGTTTCTGTGGATCTCTAAATTTTTATCCTTCAACTCCTTCTGCCTTATTCTTCTTTCATGTGGGTTTTTGGAAAGAAGTTAGCTGTTGAAATATACCTGGCTACTGACAAAGAAGCTTTCCTTCATTTTGCACTGGGTACCATTTCTATTTTGTACTAAGCTATTTCTACAGCTCCGGCTTCCACAATTTAACCTAATCTACAGTAAAGGGGCACCACAGAGAAATCACACTCAGTTCACAGACGCATTTTTCCATAGATTATAATAAGTAAACATTAAAATTTTTAAAACTCCTACCTTTATCTTAATGAAAAGGATCTGGGAAAAATCAAGCAAACAACTTTAATAAGAATGAGATAAGAGAATTTATTTTTGGATTTTGGTATGTTCCCTTTTTTGTTTTGCTCAGATTTTAGCAGGACTGATTGACCATCCACACCCGGGTAAGTTTGTCTATTTGTGAGAGAGTATTCTTCACAAGTGGGTGCGGTTATATAAAGAGATGAGACGTGAAGTCACACTTCAATTTTGAAGTCTAAATGTTAATTTACATTATATTTTATAACTTGCTCAGGGAGAATTTATGTGTGCAAAGTGCAATGGAGCTTGGTTCTCCGACGTCAAAAAACTTTCAATTTTCGCTTTCTTGTGAAATGCACACGTGGAACATATTTTCCTTTATTCATTCCACCAGTAGTCTGTGATGAAAGATACGTATTTTGACAAAGGAACAAATTACTTTCTGGAGTCTTATTTAGAAGCTATTTCTTGAATTTTATAGTTGCCTTTACACTTAAGAAAAACATACAGTTCTGCCACAATACTCATACACATATACAATAAATCCAAGGAAAATTATGAAAAAAATCTACCAATAGAGTTTGAAAATAAAGCAAGATGAAGCTATTTAAAAACTGTCTACACTAACAAAGAAAAAGGAAAAGTTATAATATTTAATTTTTGCGCCTATGTAACTTGCTCACATATCCATTAGTATCTTGAGACAATTTCGTACAAAAACTTTTGTGATTTCCTTTGCTTGAAGACTACATACCTACATATGCTCATCAAAATTTCCCTGTAGGTCTCAGTTCTCTTCTGGAACTTCACAGCTGTAATTGTTGAAAAAGGATTTTTTCTTATTTTCAGCAAAAGTCTGCTTCCAAGAACCTTTACCTATTGGTACTCCTGAAAGTCCCTATGCTCTGGGAGTTAGTAAGACTGGGACATGTTACATCATCTCTGACAATATATGCAACGTACCTGATAGTTTTGAGCCTCAATTTTCTCATTTGTAAAATGGGAATAGAAGTATATGTATTGTGCCTGAGTGTGGAATATAGTAATAATTTTCTCCATGTCAGGTGACTCCGTCCGCTCCTTTTTTCCCCTTCCTCAAGAAGTATCTGGTATCATTGAAGAGGCAACACAGAAACGGTTGTAAAAATTAATGAACAATAAGACAGTGTGTAATTAAGCATTAGATTTCTATTGTATCTAAATATACATGCTGATTTGTGGTACATTTTATAGTTTCCAAGTTGTGAATTTAATTTAGAACGCAATAGTTTTCAAAAATATTGTAATAATTTTCCCCTACAATACTTGCATGTCATTCTGTTTTCTCTTTCCCTGTTTATGGCCATCTCTGTTAACTACTTCCACACTCTCTTCCCCACTCCCAATCAGTTACTAAATCCAGTTGATTCTATTCTAGTGTTCTTGCACATTTGACCCCATATTTTCTTTTCCACTTCCTGTTCTCGTCCAGGCCCTCACTAACTCTTGCCTGGGGTATAGCATTCCACCCACTCCTGGTCTATTTGGCATGAGCTATATCCCTCTTCAATTCATTCTATAGACTCCAGCTGGTTTAATCTGTCTAAGCAGAACTCTGATCAAAAAATTGCCTTGCTCAAATACTCTCAATAATTTCATATTTCTTGGAAAATGAAGTCCAAGCACCTTTGCTTCAAAATTAATATTGTCTATGACCAAGTTTCACCCTGACTTACTCCTGTCTTCCTCCTCACTACCCTGCTTAACAAACCCTAAGGCCCTGCCAAATTTAATATTTGCTGCTTTCCTTCTGTGCTTTGCAACTGTTGTCTTTGAGCAATGCTTAAATTTAGTCTCGAATTATCCCTCCCTCTTTTTAGAAGTTTTACCATCTTTAAATACTTACATTGGATACTACCTATACCTCTCTCTTATTTGTGCTCCTGTGGCTCTTTGTGGCCATTTTCAAACACTCATGATCTTTTGTCCTGTTTACATAAACGTGTTTAATCTCCCCACCTGTACTATAAACTAAGTGAAAGCTGTCTTTATATCTGGCACCTTAGCTAGCAGAGTTTTAAACATGTAGATACGAAATATTCTTCTGAAGATTCAAGAGCTTCACTGTGAGTTGGAACAGCAGAGTTTGTTTCACAAAGGAGGACGGTCTTTGAGTTTGGGCAGAAGAGAATTTAAGGAAAGATTTTCATGACAGATATTTGTATGATAGGAGGCAATCACCCTGAGTTAAGATTTGTGTCGGGACTACAGTCAGAAATAAGTTCAAGTAATTATGAACGAGTCTCAATGTAGCGATCTTGAGAAACAGAAGAGTTTAAAAAGGATTGGAATGGGAAAATAGAAAGAACATTACATCAGAGTCAGGAGACTAGTCACAGTTTCGCTTCTGACAGGTAATGAGACTTCAATAACGATTTTATGGGCCTCAGTTGCTATTGTGTGAAATTAACATATAAGATTCAACAGTTTCTAGTCTCTTCTGGCTTAAAAATTCTACACCTATAAAGAAATAATGGGCTACTCTATGTTTTTGAGCAATTAGTGGCATATAAAAGCTGTGCTTAAGGAAGATAGGAAAAAAGATCAAAGAGGATAAAAAACCTTTATAAATATAAAATTTTAGCTGCTTTATTATTTTATATAAGTAAAAATAGTTACTAATTTATGTAGAGATCTATAGTTGTATAAATAAAGTGTTACAAGATAGTGTGTGTATATCCTCATTTTTATGAGTTTACCATTTGCTATTTGAATATTAAAAATTCTTAATATAGAGCCATAATAGTCTGGAGGGGTCACAACTGTTAGGCAGACCCACACTCAAATCATCCCAGATACGTGAGGTTCTGTCTTTGATTTGAAATACCTCCAGGCAGATAGCACAGTCTTTTCCCAGCTCAAATAGATCCAATTACCTCTAAAGACTCTCTTACAGTTTCTTGAGTGTCTGTGATCCAGGTGCTTGTGCTGAAGCCTAAAATAAATTTTTACATCATTTTGTGAAAACCCCTGGACAAAATGAATAAAAATTGCTGAGATCTTTTCCCACAAAACTATTTTTTATTTGAATATTTATTGAGCACCTACTGTGTGAAAGAGAATGTGCTGAGCTCCACAGAGAAGACAACTCTTGAGTAAGACAGCCTTTGATCTCAGGGAGCTGACTCTTTGCTAAGATTACAAACATGCAAAGTAGGCTGAGCTTCTGAAGGGCGGACACACAGCAGATATTCAATAAATGACAATTGATAAGCCAAATAACGCAGAAGTTAGACCGTGAGCCATACCACTAGAGAGATACGAAAAGCAATGGGAACTGAATGTATAAGGATTATCAGAAAAAGTTTGTCAGGGAAGTTTTATTTGGGCCTTGAAGTTAGTTCTTAATGGGTGTAAACGTTGGAAGGTTATAGACAACAGGAGAGAAAGAGCCCAGAAAAAATGAAAAAGGTAGGATAGCTTAGAGTAAATTTTGGAAACAAGGAATGGCCTAATTTGTCTGTAGAATAGGGGAGTAAATGAAGAATGAATTCAAAAAGGTAGGTGACTAAAAAGTTCTTCATTTTGTAGGTAACTTGGGAGTCATCAAATAAGTCAGGAAGTCCTGCCTAAGATCTTCGCTTTCTCTTTTAGCCACAATTTAATATGATTTGGGATGATCCTTAAATAGCCCCTTCAATGCTTAGAAATTCATGCACTGAAAACACAAACCAAAAATAGAAACAAAGAATCATGTAGCAGCCTTTTCATTTCTCACTACTCTGGGCAGCAATGTCAAGAATCAAATGGATTGTTTATGAGAGTTCTCATTCCGCCCTCGAAGCGGGTGTTCGGGGGAGTAGCTGCACACGGTCGTGGTTATGGACTTCACATCGCAGCTTGTTTGAGATTCTACTGACATTAGATTTACTATCATTTAAAAAAAGCGATCCTATGTAGCATCCTTTTACAACAGAATATCATAGAAATCATATTAGGAAAATATTTTGCCCTGACACATAAAAGAAATGATGGATTTCTGTTCCTGACTGCTTCTTGCCCTAAAGTTATGCTGGAAAAAATGTTATTTCCAATTATCAAAGTAGGAAAGGTACATTTTTCAAACAAAGTCATCATTAAATAATTTAATTTTTGAAATGATGTTGGATATTGTCGTATAGATTTGGTTCTGGGAGATATCATCTCACTGCACTCCTATGTTAACAACCCAGTTACATGTTGAACGTGTGTTTAACCTAAACTCTTACTATAAACTGACATAAATTCTGGCTAAATTTTCAACTTTAAATTCTTATTACAAGTGGATCATTTTACCTTACTGATCAAGAGATTTTTCCTCAAGCTGTGCAAATATATTTATGAAACTTAAAGTAAGGAATGTTTATTATAAAATATTATGTGAATATTATGGAATATTATTGTTCCTAATTCTTCATTATACACTCAAATCCTTTTTCAAGTAAATTTTTATTATCTCCTACTAGGGTAGGTGGAAAATATTTTCCTGTCACATCAATGTTGGGCTTAGCCGTGTGACCTGCTTTAGTCAATGGAATGTGAGCAGCCATGCATGAGCAGTTATGAATGTCTGAAGGTAGCGGTGTGCTTAGGCTTGAGCTCTTGGGCTTCTGCTAGCTACCATGAGAAGAATATGCCCTGAGCAGCCTCTGGTCCCAGAGTGATGAAGACAAATGGAGCAGACTTGAACTAGACCCAAAGCCTGGAGTCTACCAAGCCTAACTGAACCCTGGCCCAGCTAGATTGGTGGGTCTGCAGCCAACCCACAGATTGATGAGCAAGAAAAAAGATTGTTTTTGTAAGTCACTGAGATTTTGGGGTTGCTTATTATCCATCATAACTGTAGGTGTCATTGACTAATACAGGTATTATTTTATAATATTTTAATAGTTATGTTTCCTAAATAATGGTAGGAAGTAAAGTGTTAAGACTGTGAGATTTATTGTAATGAATTAAATGTTAATTAAATGTTCCAATATGAATATGTCTCACTAATGGTAATAAGATTTTGGTAACTAAAAACATAGTCTTCCCTAGAATGTATTTTTAGTTTCACGAGGCCCACAAAAAAGTTCAAACTGAAAAGGAGATTAGCCTGCACAGTTTTTATATAGGAAAGCTGTAAATCATTTTAGTTTCTACTCTTCAAACTCACGTTTTACAAATTTCCCCTTCTTACCTTAAAGCATAGCATTAAAAATTGCTTATCTATTTAGATCATTCATCACTTGAACATTGTAATTTAGTTATTAGGGACCACAGTGTAGGGCATGAACAACCTTTGCTCCAGTGTGGGCTTGTTTAGAATAAGTGGTCAAAAGCTATAACTATATACGAAAGTTTTGTAACTTTAAAACTATGTACAAATGTTTGGCAGGAAAAAGTTCGATGTCATATGAGGATATGCTTATGAATCACAGACTCAACTGAATAAATTCCTCAATTTTAATGGATGGCCTACACTATTCAAATAAGCTCATCTAAAAATTTTTTTTAGCATGAATATATATATGAAAAAAATATACATATAAAGTTGTATAATTATAGAGTGAATATTTCCATTTCAGATGTCAGAGACATCTTGTCAAAAGCCAAGAGCTATGAGTAAGTGGATGAAAATACTTTGCTTCATAAACAAGTTGGCCTATTTTATTTGGCCTACTTTTTTAAAAAGGCAATTTCCTTTTATAGGTAAGATAGCAATTGTTGAACAATTAAAATATTATTTCAGAATAAGATGAGAATAAAGAAGGGATATTAAGATCATTTCTTTTCCACAAGACTGAAACCATTTTCTACATATTTGTCTATCAATGCATAATAGACTCATCAAGTAGACATTTTATTGTTATGCATTTATAATTCAAATTTCTAGTTCCAGAAAGAAACTCTTTCTGATAAATAGGCGCTTAGTGAAAAATTGTTGTTTGATAAGATTTCTACATTAAAGTTGAGGTATGATTTAATAAAGGCTATATTTAGTTAGTTGGTTGTTCTTGGATGGAAAAGGAAATAATTATATACACTTCACTTTTTAAGCATATATAGTTTTCTTGGATTTTGAACATCATAGTTATTTTGATTTTTTCTTTCTGCAGGAACATAATAAGCTATCTCTATTCATCCTTCAATTAAGTGCAGATATTTAATTTTGTAATTAGTTACAGATATTTTTAAAAAGTAGAGTTTTCAGCACCTAAAACGACATAATTGGGGACAAAGAAGATAAACTCAACTAATGAACATAGAGTTGAAAAATAGAATTCCAAAAAATTAAATGAACCCTTGCTTTCCATGTCAGTGAAAACCTTTTGTTACTTTCTGGCAGGTATCGCCATAGACAGAAGCTTTCCCATGTATTGACAGAACTGTGCAAATCCCAATTAGTTCTTCAGCTTTTCCAACGTCTGTTCTTGCCTGAGCAGTAATTCCAAACAATTCTCATGCAAGCAGAAAGTCATCTACATTATAAAAAGTTTAGGAATACTTTAGCTTAGTTTTATTTTGGGCTTTGTAAAGGCAGAGAGAGAATGTCACAAACACCAGTTCTAGACAAAATCTACAGTACATTAGGCCTGGTGCTTCATCCACATTCAAAAGGTCAACAGCTAAGGTAACGGGGAGGAACTGTACATACAGAAAGTCAGAGGAAAGTGGATGAGAAATAAAATATTAGAAATATGTGAACGTGTGCACTCTCTAGGTCATATGTAAATTTGGCATTTAATTTATATAGTATCTGCATAGTGCTGTGTTATTACAAGTAAAACAGTCCTCTCCTCAACTATGGAGTAAGCTCTTTGAAGCAGGCTTTGAGTTTTATAGTCCCTCTGTATTCCTTAACACAGAGCCGAGCCTAGTGCTGAACACCCAATAAAAAATTATTGATAAATTGATTAAGATCATAATTCAAATTTGATAAGACATTGCAATGTTAGAATGTTCTTTGCAAACAACACAGCCATTAGGGATTCAAACTGAGGTGATATGGAGAGCTTTAGGTCACCTCAACATTGTTTATTTCTGATTTTAGGATTGCTTTAACTTGCTATTGACAGAAATTTGTAGTTGAAAAATATTTCCTGCTTAAGTGTGTTCTGTGTACTTCTCTTTATTGTCTTATCCTCTTCCTTTGGTTTTGTGCAAAAAGAAAAGATACGCTATATGCTCTTTAAGAATTGCATTCTAGGGTCCAGCCCAGTGGTGTAGTGGTTAAATTCACATGCTCCACTTTGGTGGCCTGGAGTTCACAGGTTCAGATCCCAGGTGCAGACCTACACACTGCTCATCAAGCCATGCTGTGGTGGTGTCCTACACACAAAGTTGAGGAAGATTGGCACAGACATTAGCTCAGGGACAATCTTCCTCAAGCAAAAAGAGAAAGATTGGCAATGGATGTTAGCTCAGGGCCAGTCTTCTTTACCAAAAAAAAAAAAAAAAAAAGCAAAAGAAAAAGAATTGCATTATTCGCTTTCAGACACATTTAAACCCAATGAAGTATCAAGATCCCCTTTTTTTAAAATCCCTTTCTCCCCACTCTCCAACTAAAGTTTGGGAAGAGAGAACTGTTGAAATTCAATACAGGATTATAGAAATCCCAGCCTTCACTATCCTGACCCCACAGAGGAAGAGAGGTAAGTTAAAGAAAGTCATAATGACACACAGTTTTCATTACATGACATTTCAAAGTTAGGAGAGAGAGGTGATACAGAGGGGGTACCCTCTCTCAGACCCAGATCTTGTCACAAAGTTCCAAACAGAGAGATGGTTGTGGAAAGACTATTCTCTCTCCTATGGACCACATTGTATTCCTAGGAAAATTCCGAGTAGACCACTGGCTTTGCAGTTCTGTGTATTTAAGTGTCACAGCTTTGTTTTAGACATAGCTAATTAGGTCTGGCTGTAACCAGCCTGCGTCAGATTGCTTCACTGGAACTGAGTGGGTAATGGAACCTAGCTTCTCCTTACTGGAGAAGGGTGTCTTTGGTGATTGTGTTGTTGGTTATATTTGACTCTAACTCAGGGCGTATTGCCTTGAAAAAACTACTAATAGTCTCTGGACAAAGATTTTCTGTGTCACTAATCATTGAAAAGCTGTCACTATTTCAGTGTACAGTAAGTGGCATATTAACTAACATTTCTGTTTATATGTGAATTCCACATGGCTTATCTTTTGGCTCATTGGACACAGGTCAATGAAAAGTGAGCCTAGTTAGCACAAGGGAGCTTTCCACGCTTTATGTCTCTAAGCTCAATGAATCACTCTAACATCCAAATTGGCATTGCTCTATTTATACTGTCTAATCAGGAATATAATTTCACAACATCGAGTTTGCAGCACAACCATAGCATTGCAATTTAGCACACATTTTGTTAATGAGCTTTGTATCCCATTAAATTCTCATCTTTGCAGCCCAGTGCCATATGTTATTGGTCTAGAGTAAACCTTTTAAGCAAGAGGAAATAAAAAGGAGTAAAATTACTGTGTGACATGCTAGTGGTTACATACCAACAACCAGTCCTCTCTTCTTCCTTCCTAATCAAGCCCTAATTTTGTTCAAGTTTGGGAAAAATGTGCTCAGGGAAGTTGTGCCCACTCCCAGCCCAGGGAATAAAGCATGAAGGCTATAGGTCATAATCTCATTCCCCTTTCACCAGGGATTCATTTGGAGTCCATATGTAACCAAGTTCTGGCCAATAAGACCTGAAAGAAAGTCTGTTGCAAGGCTTCTGGGAAAGGTTTCTTCCTGGTAAAGGAACTATGCATGAGGAGAAAACACCTCAATTCCCTTCCTTTCCAGCCTTTGGATTCTGTTATGAGGATTTAATGCATAGAGTTGCTGCTGCCTAGGGGATGGGGAAGAGGAAGATTGACGACATGCAGAGCATGGCAATGCCGAAGGTAAGAAAGAGCTTAGGTACGTTAAGGCATTGCTAGGCTGCTGAGCCAGTCCTTAGATCTGCTTCTCTCTGGACTTCTTGCGGAAGGTCCTAATAAATGTCCTTATTGTTTAACCGCATTTAGCAGGGTCTTCTGTTACTTACAGACAAAAGCATTCCAACTGATAAAAGAAGTTAGTTAAAAGAATGCGGTTCATCATACAGTGTGATTGCTTCTCTCACAGGCAAAGGCAAGGCGAAGAAAAGAAAGGGCATTACTGGTTTACTAATGAGCTTTCTGTAGATCTGGTACTTTAGAGCTTGAAATGCATTTCCCCTATAGAAATGTTATAAATGGTGTCCGGGTTCCCAAGGTAAGCCCATAAGGCCTATTTAATCCAATAATGCCACAAAATCTGTGCAGTCTAGTAGAACTGAATCACCTTGAAAAACAATGTTTCCTTTGGGACAAAAATGAGTTCAGGAAAAAAACCATCAATTTCAGAGATTCAGCTTGGCAAAATAGAAAATCATCACCCCAATAGCAATAAAACTGAACACGTCCCTCTGCTTAAGGACTGGGCATTAGGAAGGGTATTAATGTATATGCCAAAAGGCAATGATAATACCTGCTGCCTGGGAGTCTGTCTGAGAGGTCAAAGCTAGGCAGTGACACAGGAGCAAGATGGAAGCTCGGCAAGGGTGAGGGGTATGTTTTCTTTCCCCTCGACCCCTACTTCCGGGAGTTTACCTGCCTGTTTCTATTTCTATACTGCTACCTACTGTTTCTAATAAAACAATTCTTCCTCTCTCTTCCCGGAAGCATACATAACTTGTGGCACATTCAGGCAGAACTAACAGTGTTATGCTAATATCATTGCTTACCTGGTTTTGTTCACTCTGAAAACAAGATCCTTGATGCTGTTATAAAACAAAATTCAACTGAATAAATTTTAAAAGTGGCTGTTCTGGTGGTGTACTGGTGAAGTTCACGTGCTCTTGCTTCGGCAGCCCAGGGTTCACAGGTTCAGTTCCTGGGCACAGACCTATGCACCACTCTTTGAGCCATGCTGTGGCAGCATCCCACATACAAAATAGAGGAAGATTTCCACAGATGTTAGCTTAGGGACAATCTTCCTCAAACAAAAAGAGGAAGATTGGCAACAGATATTAGCTTAGAGCCAATCTTCCTCGCCAAAAAAGTGAAAAAACCAAAATCTAATTGGCTTTATTAAATGACTCATGAATCAGGCAGCATCTCATCTGGCAAGCAGAGAGATACTCCAAGGGGTTACACAACATGGAAGGCTTTTATAGTAAGAAGGGTGGGACAAGAAAAGGAAGTCATCAGCAAGGATAAATGCAAGTTCATTGGAGGAAAGTTAAAGTTGAGGTGATGATGGCTTCTCATTGGCTGAGCTCTGGCATTTCCATTGGCTTGGCTAGTTGCTGGGCAAGAAGGAAGTCTTCCTTCCTCCTGCTGGAGTAGTAAGGTAGTTGCACTCCCTGTTTGGGGGTCAAGGTATGTCTCTTCCTGTTGGGATCAGTTACTGAAGCTGCTTCTTTTTGGGGTCAGTAACTGAGTTCTTCTAACTGGGGTCTGTAATTGACATCTTGTTTGGGGTAATTGAAGACGAGTGGTAGGGTGTGAGAACTCCCTCTACAGGTCTTCCCAACTCCAATTTTAGTTGAGATTTCCTTTATTAATTTTAACAATGCTAATGGTGAGATATTGGTCTTAAGGTATCTATACACAAAAATACCTATGGGAGCTATTTAACTTGGGATCAAATGGCAAGACATTCTACTGATATTAAATTAATTTGTGCTTTGTTCTCACCAGTGAACCGGGAAGATGTGAGAAGTCTTGTTGGTCACTTCTCCCTAAAACTCAAAAAGGTTGCCAGGTTTTGTGTCCTGAGCTCTGAACTCCTTGCCTTGTGGTGTTGTTGACCACCTCCATGTGGCAGGGCCAAGAGGGGAAGTGGTCAGGACCCCAAAAGACAACTCTCACACACTCTTTGTTGGTTTGTCTTCTCTTTAAGCCTAAACTTGTGGAAAGAGAAGGCAGACAAACTGGGGAAGAGAGAGGCTTTCCAGGAGTTTTCTCAGAAGCTTAGCTAGTAAATGAGGATATGGCGGTCTTTCACTGGAAGACAAAAATCTGAGGCCTGTTCTCACCCTAAACCTTTGAGATGTGTCTAAATCTCTGATGGGGTTATACTGAGATGTTGAGGAGGAGGGAAATTAATTCTTGTGATAGGCAATACAAATTATTAAAATGATTACGCTGAGAATATATAGTCAACCACACGTAAAGTACATAGAAAGGGAATGTGTCTGATTTGTCTTAGAGCCTCTCTGATTCTTCCAGTTAATCACTGAGTCCTTGTGAATATGAGCATGATTTCCTGTATGCCACACTTAAAGTCTCTTTCATGCATAATATCATGTGGGTTCCTTATGCCCACTACTCCTTTGACGATTGCTAGAGATTTTAACTGATAATAACCACCAGAAGCAGGAAGTGGGATTAGGTAAATGGCTGCTGCTTTGCTGTTTCAACATTCTTTTCCTTTACTTAGAACTTCTGTCCCCCGCGTCTTAGTCAGTTCAGGCTGCTAAAACAAAAATGTGATAGACTAGGTGGCTTATAAGCAACAGAAATGTATTGCTCAGAGTTCTGGAGTCTGGAAGTCCAAGATTAGCGTCGAATTCTGGTGACAGCCCTCTTCCAGGTGGCGGACTGCAAACTTCTCATTGTATCCTCTCAGGATGGAGAACAGAGAGAGGAAGCTGGCTCTCTTGAGACTATTACAGGGGCACTAATCCCATTCATGATGGTTCCATGCTCATGACCTCATCCAATCCTATTTACCTCTCAAAGGCCCCATCTCCTGATACCATCACATGATTGTGGGGGAGGATTTCAACATGTGAATTTTGGAGGGACACAACCATTCAATATATAACACCCTGTCATTCCAGGGGCTGTGTGTCCCCTGCCACCAAAGGAAGAGACATGAATTATCTCCTTGGAGTTTTGAAAACTGGTAAAAAAGAGCACTCTACCTCTGAGTTACATTTCATGCAGTCAGCTCAAGCAATGCATTCTCAGTAAAATATATGAGAAAATATTAGACTGTGGGAAGTTTCCCAGTGAGGCTTCTCCAGGATTCCAAATTCCTCATGGAATTATGTTTGGATCTCAGCAAACATCATCTGCCTTTCTGAGGTGGAGCCTGCCAGGCTGGGGAAGTCATCAGTGGGACTGACCACTGTAATAGTGTAATAGTTTCTATTGCTATGTAACAAATTACTTCAAAATTTAGTGGCTTAAAGTAACACATATTTCTGTTTTATTTTTGAGGTAAAATTGGAATATAATGTGATATAAGTTTCAGGTGTACAGCATTGTAATTCAACATAGGTATACAAAGTGTTCATCCCCAAAAGTCTAGTTAGCATCTATCACCATACGATTGAGCCCCTTCTTCACCCATTTTGTCCACTCCCCAACTCCCTTTCCCTCTGTTCTCTATATCATGAGCTTGTTTTTATTTGCTTGTGTTTTAGATTTCACATACGAGTGAAATCATACATATTTCTCTTTCTCTGTCTGACTTATTTCACTTAGCATAATGCCCTCAAGATCCATCCATGTTGTTGCAAATGGCTGGATTTTATTCCTTTTTATGGCTGAACAGTATTCCATTGTATATACGTACCACATCTTCTTTATCCATTCATCGATTGATGGACACCTCCATATCTTGGCTATTGTAATGCTAAATGAACATAGGAGTGCATGTATCTTTTCAAATTAGTGTTTGTATTCTTTGGATAAATGCTCAGAAGTTTAACAGCTGGATCGTATGGTAGTTCTATTCTTAATTTTTTGAGGAATCTCTATACTGTTTTCCATAGTGGCTGCACCTCCTTACTTTCCTACCAGCAGTTTATAAGAGTTCCCTTTTTCTCCACATCCTCGCCAGCACTCATTTCTTCTCCTTTTGATAACAGCCATTCTAACAGGTGTGAAGTGATATCTCTTTGTGGTTTGGATTTGCATTTTCCTAATAAGTAGTGATGAGCATCTTCTCATGCGCCTGTTGGCAATCTGGATGTCTTCTTTGGAAAACTGTCTATTCAGATCCTCTGCCCATTTTTGAAGTGGATTGTTTGCTTTTTTGTTGTTGAGTTGTATGAATCCTTTATACCTTTTGGATATTAATCTTATTGGATATATGATTTTGCAAATATCTTCTCTCATTTAGTAGGTTGTCCTTCACTTTGGTGATGGCTTCCTTCACTGTGCAGAAGCTTTTTAGTTTGATGTAATACCACTTGTTTATTTTTGCTTTTGTTTCTATTGCTTTTGGAATCATATCCATAAAAATATTGCTAAGACTGATGTCAAGAAGCTTGCCACCTATGTTTTCTTCTACGAATTGTATCGTTTCAGGTCTTCCATTCAAAATCTATTTCAGTTAATTTTTGTTTATGGTGTAAAATAATGGTCTAGTTTCATTCTTTTGCATATGACTGCCCAGTTTTCCCAATGCCATTTATCGAAGACACTTTCCTTTCTCCATTGTATGTTCTTGGCTGCTTTGCTGTAAATTAATTGTCCATATATGTGTGGCTTTATTTCTGGGCTCTCAGTTCTGTCCCGTTGATCTGTGTGTCTGTTTTTATGTCAGTACCATCCTCTTTGATTACTATAGCTTTGTAGTATAGTTTGAAATCAAGGAGTGTGATGCCTGCAGCTTTCTTCTTCTTTTTGAAGATTGCTTTGGCTTTCAGAGATCTTTTGTGGTTCTGTAAAAATTTTGAAATTCTTTGTTCTGGTTTTGTGAAAAATGTCATAGGAGTTTGATGGGCATTGCATTTAATCTGTAGGTTGCTTTGGATAGTGTGGCTATTTCAACAATATTAATTCTTCCAATCCATAAGCATGGAATATCTTTTTGTTTATTTGTATCTTCTTCAATTTCTTTCATCAATGTCTTATCATTTTCAGTATACAGATCTTTCACTTCCTTGCTTAAATTTTATTCTTTTTGATTCAATTGTAAATGGGATTGTTTTCTTAATTTCTCTTTCAGATAGTTTGTTATTAATGTATAGAAATGCCACAGATTTCCATAGATTGATTTTGTATCCTGCAACTTCACTGAATTCACTTATTAGTTCTAACAGTTTTTTGGTGTAGTCTTTAGGGTTTTATTATTGTCCTCATTGCTGTGGCTATCTTATAACATTCCAGTACTATGTTGAATAAAAGTGGCAAGAGTCAGCGTCCTTGTCTTCTTCCTGATCTTAGAGGAAATGCTTTCAGTTTTGCACCATTGAGTATGATGTTGGCTGTGAGCTTGTCATATATGGCCTTTATTATTTGCAATACATTTCCTCTACACTGACTTTGTTGAGAGTTTTTATTATAAATGGATGTTGAATCTTCTCAAATCCTTTTCTTCATCTATTGAGATGACCAAATGATTTATATCCCTTATTTTGTTCATGTTATGTATCATGCCAATTGATTCAGAATGTTAAACCATCCTTGCATCCCTGGAATAAACCCCACTTGATCATGGTCTGTGATCCTTTTAATATATTGTTGAATTCAGTTTGCTAATAGCTTCTTGAGGATTTTTTCATTTATGTTCATTAAGGATATTAGCCTGTAATTTTCTTTTTTGTGGTGTCCTTGCCTGATTTTGGTATCAGGATAATGCTGACCCTGTAAAATGAGTTTGGAAGCTTTCCATCCTCTTCAATTTTTTGGAAAATTTGAGAAAGACAAGTATTAATTCTTGTTTCAATGTTTGGTAGAATTCACCAGTAAAGCCATCTGATCATGGACTTTTATTTGCTGGGAGGTTTTTGATTACTGATCCAATTTCCACACTAGTAATTAGTCTATTCAGATTTTCTATTTCTTCGTGATTCAATCTTGGAAGATTGTATGTTCCTAGGAATTTATCTATTTCTCCTAGGTTGTTTGATTTGTTGGAGTATAATTGCTCATAGACGTCTCTTGTGATCCTTTGTATTTCTGTGGTATCAGTTGTAACTTCTCTTTCATTTCTGATTTTGTTTATTTGAGCTCTCTTTTTTTCTTGGTTAATCTAGCTAAACGTTTGTCAATTTTGTTTATCTTTTCAACCAATCAGCTCTAAGTTTCATTGATCTTTTCTATTATCTTTTTAGTCTCTATTTCATTTATTTACTCCCTGATTTTTATTATTTCCTTGTAGTAACTTTGGGCTTCATTTGTTCTTCTTTTTCCAGTTCCCTTGGGTGTAAACTTAGATTGTTATTTGAGATTTTTTCCTTGTGTGTTGAGGTAGGCCTGTATTGCTATGAACTTCCCTCTTAGAGTCACTTTTGCTGCATCTCATAGATTTTACATTGTACTTCCATTTTTATTTGTCTTTAGTATTTTTCACTTTCTTCTTTGATTTATTTGATGACTCATGGTTGTTCAGTAGTATGTTGTTTAACCTCCACATTTTTGTTATTTTTTCCTGTTGTAATTGATTTCTAGTTTCATACCATTATGGTTGGAAAAGGTGCTTGATAGGATTTCAATCTTCTTGAATTTATTGAGACTTATTTTGGTTCCAAACATATGGCCTATCGTTGAGAATGTTCCATGTGCACCTGAGAAAAATGTGTATTCTGATGCTTTTGGATGGAGTGTTTTGTATGTATCTATTAAGTCCATCTGGTCTAATGTGTCATTTAAGGTCGATGTTTCCTTGTTGATTTTCTGTCTGGATGATCTATCCATTCACACAAGCAGAGTGTTAAAGTCTCCTACTATTACTGTATTGCTGTCAATCTCTCCCTTTAGGTCTGTTAGTATTTGCTTTATATATATTTTTGTGTTCTTATGTTGGGTGCATATTTATCTGTAAACGTTATAACTTCTTACTGGATCAACACCTTTATCATTATGTAATGCCCTTCTTTATCTTTTATTACAGTCTTTGTTTTAAAGTCTATTCTATATGATATGAGTTTAGCTACATAAGGTTTCTTTTCATTTCCATTTGCATGGAATTCCTTTCTCCATTCCTTCACTTTCCTTCACTTTCAGTCTGTGTGTGCCCTTACTTATGAAGTGAGTCTCTTGTAAGCAGCATATAGATGTCTTGTTTTTTATCCATTCAGTCATTCTGAGTCTCTTTTTTACTTTTTTGCTGGGCAATATTGGTCCTGAGCTAATATCTGTTGCCAGTAGTCTTCTACTTTATATGTGGGTCACCACCACAGCATGGTCAATGAGTGATGTAGGTTCATGCCTGGGATCCAAACCTATGAACCCGGGCTACCGAAGTGGAACACACTGAACTTAACCACGACACCATGGAGCCAGCCCCAACTCTGTGTCTTTTGATTGGAGAATTCAGTCCATTTACATTTAAAGTAATGGAGAATTTAGTCCATTTACATTTAGAGTGATTATTGATAGGTTTGTACTTATTGCCATTTTGTTATTGTGTTATGACTGTTTTCATAGTTCCTCTCTTTTCCTTTCTTCTCATTCTCTCTTCCCTTGTTGTTTGATGGTTTTCTTTAGTGTTATGTTTATATTCCTTTCTCATTTTCTTTTGTGTATTTACTGTAAGTTTTTGCTTTATGGTTACTGTGAGGTTCACATATAATATCCTATGTATATAATGGTCTATTTTATGTTGATAGCAACTGATATTTGAACACATTCTAAAACTTTACATTCCCCTCTCCATGTTTTATATTTTCCATGTCCCCTCTTGCATCTTTTTATTTTATGCATCCCTTAACTGATTATTATAGTTTTAGTTAATTTCACTACTTTATCTTATAACATTTATACTTGCTTTATAAGTGATTGATCCACTACATTTATTATATATTTACCTTTTCCTATGAGATTTTTGCTTTCATATGTTTTCTTGTAATTAACTAGTGCCATTTCTGTTCAGGTTAAAGAAGTCCCTTTAACATTTCTTGTAAGGCTGGTTTGATGGTGTTGAACTTTGTTGGCTTCTATTTATCTGGAAAACTCTCAACCTCTCCTTCAATTCTGAATGGTAACCTCACCAGGTAAAGAATTCTTGGTTGGAAGTTTTTTTCTCTCTGCACTTTGAATATGTCATGCCACTCTCTTCTGACCTGCAAATTTTCTGGTGAAAAATCTGCTGATAGCCTTATGGGATTTCCCTTCTATATAATAAGTTGTTTTTCTCTTGCTACTTTAAATATTCTCTCTTTATCTTTAAATTTTACAATTTTAATTATAAGATGTCTTGGTATGGATCTCTTTGGGTTTACATTATTTGGAATTCTCTGGGCTTCCTGGACCTGGAGATCTGTTTCCTTCTCCAGATTAAGGAAGTTCTTTGGTTTGGAACATATTCTGTTGTCTCCTCATTTTGCCTCACTCTCTGTGTTTATTTCTGTGTATTAGCAAATCAACTACTTCTCTCAGCCTTGAAGGAGCACCCTCGTTTGGGGGTTGTCATGGGCCCAGAAGTGCAATTTCCCCAGGCCACCAGAGCTGAGCAATCAAGGGGCATCCCCTGTGTGGGTTGTGCACACCCTCCTGCTGTGGAAGGGCTGTGTCTGCAGCAAGTATGTGGGCATGACTCTCAGTGGGACACTCCCACCAGCACTAGTAGGTTAGAGAGAGAGTTCCTAAATGTCACCTGCCAATGCAAGCATTAGCAAGGTAGAATGAGGTTGCAAAAATGGTGCCCACCAGTGTCTCCATCCCTGGAGAGTTTCCTCAACATTTTTTCCCTCAACAGTTTCCTGCCTTTCCAGCAGACACTTTAAGATTAGTAAGTGGGTCTCCTTCATATATGGTCTAGGTGCTTTTCAAACTGGTGTTTTTGCATTGGGTCCTGAGATGAGTGACTCTATACATGAGCCCTTTAAGAGTGAGTTCTCTGTTCACTACAGTTCTATGGTTTTCCTGGATGTAATCCCCACTGGTTTTCAAAGTTAGGCATTTTGGGGGCTCATCTCTCTTGTGCACAATCTAAAAGTTGGGGTCCCTGATGTGGAGCACAAACCCCTGGCTCTTCAGGGAAAAGTTCCATATTTTTTGGATCCCTCCTGATTGTGGATTCCTGTGCCTGGGGTGTTTTTTTGGCTTTGGTGAGACTATTTCTCTGCCTCTCCTGCTCATCTCAATGCTGTCCCTTTATCCTTTGTTGTGGAGGCTCTGTTTATCTAGTTTTCAGAGGAAATTATTCTGCATGTAGCTGTAGATTTATTGTGTCTTTGGGAGGAGATGAGTTCGTGATCTTCCTATGCCACCATTTTGAACCCCCTTCAGTCCAACCCATATTTCTTATCTCACAATTTCTGTAGATCAGGAGTCTGGCAAGTCACAGGGCCCACACACTCAATAAAGGGAGGTTACATAAAGGCATGGCCACAAGGAGACAAACATCAGGAGGTAGGAATTACTGGGGGTCACTTTAGGGCCTGTCCACCACACCAAGTTTCTTAAACTCTAGCTACACACTAAAACTCTGAAATAATTACCTTACATGACTGTAAAAATTGTCTTCAGCACTTCTCCTAGATCTGGGTTCTGGGTTCAGTGTCTTGGTATGTCATTAGCATTATCTTGTACCATCATCTTTCAACAATATAATCCTGAGCAGTCTGTATACAAGTACAAACTAGACCAGAAGACACTGGGTCTGCAAGGCTTTGCCAGAGCCCATAAGTCAGCCCTGCTTCTGAAAGCTAGGTGGTGAGAGGGAATACCAGAAGGGCCCAATCAATTCATTAAATCTTTACTACCGTAGGGTTACCATTGAACATTATTGCTTCTGTAGTGACGGTGCAATACATAGTTCAGGTCTTTGGGCAAACTATGCTGGTGCTTCATATTTAAGCCCCAAGATTATAGCTTTCTGTTACTGTTTCTACAGTCATAAACCAGGACAATTGTAGCCTTCCCTCCTTAAGGAATCTCATTTAGCCCGGGTCAACCATATGGTCTCTCTCTTCCCTCCCAGTGAATTCCCTTTGGGGCTCTGGGATAGCAGTAGAATTTAGTCAGGGCGACTACTCTCCACTAAACAGTTTTCTTAATTTCCAATCTCAGGGAAAAGTCGTTGAGAGTTTGCCTCCTTCATACATTAAGGGTTCTTTGTGCAAATTGGTGCACCTACTTCTGAGGTTCTGATTCCTAAGAGTTAGGTGCAGCCCTACTAAATCTAACAGAAGATTTGTTTGGTTACAATGGCTTTTTGCGTTATATTTGCATAACTGTGCAACTGCACAGAGTAGAGAAGAATGGCTGTAAGATGACTTTTTTACCTCAGCCTAAACAGAGAAGCAGCTGGTACTCTGCTCAGTAAAACAAATTAGAGCCCTGCCTCACCAGGCATTCCAGGCACCCCGTTACACTGGTATTTTATTATACACGTCTTCAAAGCAGTCTTTAAGTACTGAATCTTTATCAATTGAATTCTATGGGAAGTTTTACTCTTCTCCATTATGCTCTGCCAAATGCTGACTGGAGCTGTGTGATGCTACAATTCTCTGTCATTTCATCCCCGGAAATCTTTGTCTGCTTTCTTTATACATGCTAAGGCTATAGGAACAGTGTTTTAAGGTCTCTTTGTTGGGAAAAGCCCAAACTGAAAACAGCTGCCCCACTGGGCAGAAACAAGGAGGCCATGTCATTTCTTATATAGTGCATTAAACAGTCATTCCAGGTGTTACTGTTTAACTCTTTCATAGTCCAAATATCATGTGGATTTTACAAGCACATGGGACTTTTGAGATTTTTCTAGGGCCGTTAACAGCTAATAAGTACAAGAACATAGTGACTGGAAGTTGGGTAAAAATTTTTCCTGCTTTGCTATTTATACTTTGCTTTCTACTTATGCCTCTCCCTGAAAACTCATAGACACAAATTTTGGATCAACTTTTCTCTGTTTAAATCTATTTATAAACACATGAATGTTGATAGCTTTTGAGTACTGAATTTAGGTGAATTTATATTTCAGAACAAAAATTAACTGATATCTTCCTGGACATTTTATTACAGCAGAGGCAAAAATCTAGTACCTTGAGATGAAGATAAAAAAGGATAGGGAAGTGGGACAAGCTTCTGAGTTTGAGACGTCATCTCTTTCCTGGTAAGAACCGTACGCTCAAACTGAGGGACTAGGGTGCATCGAATGAACATAGTTGTTAATCATGGTCTTCCTTGCTACTATTCTTTTTTGCTGTTCAACTAATACTTGAGTGGAGACAAAAGGGAATCAAGAGAGAAATCCAAAAGCCACAACTGAGAGGAAAGGAAGAGATGAAAGTTCCTATAGGCACTGCTCTTTGCAGATAGCTGTTATGACATAGCCATTTATATAGAAGGCAAACAGAAAGAGAGACACAGACAGAGACTCACACACACTTGCCATTCTGAGACTGCCTGGGTGTTATTTTGGCTGATACAGCTAATGAAACCAGTATTGGTCATGGTTTTTAGTTATAGACAACAGAAATCTAGCTAACGAAAACAGAACATGAGTTATTAAAAGATAATCGTAGCTCCTAAATCGTTGAGAGAGCTGGAAAAAGAGACTCGATGCTAAATGCTATAACGACTCACAAAACCCTACCTTAGAAATGGAGTGCCCAGAGAGCTGTGGCCTCTGTGATGATCAGGAATTTGCTGAATCAGGAAACTGCTCTTATAACAGCCACCTCTTCCAGAAACCATATCGGTAATAGGGCGAATCAATAACATGGGTCTTAGACGGCCTGTTTTTCCATGTGACTAATTTCTAAACTAGGAACTTATGCGAGTATGCTTAGATGGGTAAACCTAAATCCTATCTTGAAGCTTAGCCACAAGAAATTTTGGGGAATACTGCTTTTTTCTTATTCTCCCAGCCTCTGCATGCTAGGAGTTGGAACAAGTATTTATCAAGACACATCGCTATATGCTGCCATTCTACTGGATTTAGTAGACTACGAAATAATCCTTATTCAAAATGGAGGAAAGGATGATAAAATTTAAGTAAAAGGACAACAATAAAACAAAACAAAGCAAGCTCCAAGTGACCTCTCAGTATTCACATCCTTGTGTGCACTTCTCCCATATGGAATCATGGCTGGTCAAGATTAATAGAATACTGTGTGTGACTTCTGAGGCTATTGTCATAAAAAGGCACTACAGTTTCTGCCTTGATCTCTTGGACTGCTTGCTCTGGGGAAAACCAACCTCCATGTTGTGAAGACACACAAAGAGTTCCTTGGGGAAATCCATCTGGAGAGGAAACAACTTGTCCACATCAACTTGTGAGCCATGTGAGGGGGCCACCATGGAGGTGGATCGCCAGCCTCAGCCAGGCCTTTGGAGATCATAGCCCCAGCTGATGTCTGACTGCAACCTTAAGATCCTGTGCTAGAACATGCAACCCAGCCTTTTCTAAATTCCTGGATGAAATGATGAGAGAAATACATCATTATTGATACATATTATTGATATTTTAAACCACTACATTTTGGGGTACTTTGCTACACAGCTATAGATAACTAATACAAGGCTCTTACATCATGAGGTCAGCAAAACCTCTCTGAAGAGATAGTATTTGCTATGACCTGAACAAGGAATAACCAGCTGTTTGACCCTTGGGGAGTTCAGTTTTCCAGGCAGAAGCAGTAACCAAAAGGAAGTTGGAAGGAAAGTGAGTGTGTGCAGAGCATAATGAGTGGGATTGGGGGAGGAGGGTGTGGGGAGAGGTATGTAGGAGCTGGGTTCTTTAAAGTAGTGCAGGTCATGGCAAGGAATTTGGATGTTTTCCCTAAGTGCAATAGGAGTTATTAAAAAGTTTTAATCATGTTAGTGATGTGAGGTAAGAATGGGAGGTAAAGAAATACTTCTTGATATACCCACTCAAGAATTTTTGCTGTGACAGAGGAGCAGATATAGGGTCAAGTGAGGCTTTGTTCTTTTCTAAAATGGGGACAAGTAAGACCTATTTGTATGCTGAGGGAAATGGTTTTAGAGTGAGGGAGAAATTAGTGGTGCAGGAGAGCAAACGGATAATTGCAGGACAATTGTTCTTAAATAGGCAAGAGGGATGAATTCAGATGACAACAAGTGAGGCTGTTCCTCAGTGGGAGCAAAGACAGAGAGCAAGCCAAGTACTTGGGGACATTGGCAGTTAGACTGGTGAATCTGTGAAAATGAGGTGATTTTGTCTGATTGCATCTATTTTCTTAATAAAATGTTTGCTTTGATTATAAGTTAAAAGTGAGGATATAGGAGGTGTGAAGAAAGCTGAAGTAGATATTTGTGTTGCGTGTCTGAATAAGTGGAACACTCAATTGGAATTTCTATTGCTTTCCACTTCTAGAGAAAACAACAACAAAAACAAGAAAGAGAAAAACAAGTTGATATGAGTTATTTAGTCCAAAAAGGTATAGCTGGTGGCAAAGGAGGATAAAAGGGAGAGGAGCGTTTGAGCTGAGAGAGAAATGATCTTATTTTATTCCCCTAGAATTCTAGAATTTTAGAGTTAGAGGGAAGCTTAGATTCATATATTTAGGCAAAGGCACACCCTTTGTAATTTTTCTTTGTCCTTTTTGTTCGTGTTTGGTTGACCCAGGAAATTATATTTATAAAATAAACTGATGATTTCTGTTTTTATCATCAGTGAAATCAACATGATCATAACTAAAAACTTGAGACTTTCACTCCAACGAGAGGCATCAATGATTATTTGATGGGATTTATTCATTCAGCAAAATCGATTAAATGCCTACTTTGTTTACTATAGTGTTCTAGGTCTAGGTGATAGGAAACAATGTCGAGTGAGTAAGATAAGCTCTCAGCCCTGCTAGGTCCTACTCCAGCCTTCATCTACCATGTAGATAATCAGGCATGTTTTCAGTCTTTCAGCTCCATGAAACACTTCTGCTATAAAACATGCCTCTAAGGCACACCTGGAGACAGTATAGTGTAATGTTCAGAGGCCTGACCAGGTTTGAATCCCTTAAACTCTCTGCCTTGTTTCCTCCCCCGTACAGCAGGCACAATAATAGAGCACACGTCATTCAGTTCCTGAGATAATTAAATGAACTTTGACATACAGAATGCTTAGTGCAGAGCCTGGTACATAATGAGTGTTATATAAGTGATTCTTATCGATTAATATAAAGGTGTCTTCTTCATGTAAAGGGGAAAGACAATCTTCAAGTAAAGTTTACTTTTAGTTTAAACCAGACATAATTTGGAAACTAAATAGTCTGGCATAACCCCATCTCCATTCACACAATTCTAAAGCAAGTGTGTGTGTGTGTGTGTGTGTGTGTGTATGAGTATATATTTGCACACCCTGCAACTCCTGTGGAAATTATGTGTTCATGAGAGGATCAGACATGGATTCTGACATTACTTTCATTCTGATGAAGCTTATTTTCATACAACAATTTTAGAACTCTATTTTCCAACTTTATACTAAAATTTAAGTTAGTGCTGGAACTAAATGTGTCAAATCAAAATCAAATAACCCCCACAATCAACCATTGAGTAACTGAATATATATATTATTCTACAAAAGCAAGTCATATGAACATCTGGAAGCCTCCTCATTAACGCCATCCTTCCAAGTAAAATAAATGCTTCAGCCATATTTATGCATTTACAATCCTCCCCTGACCTCAGGATGAACAGTTATAAGTTGTTTCCATTGAAGCCTGTACAGATCAATTATTTAGCTTTTTGTGGGTTTCTTTTAAACACAATTACCTGGAGGAAGAAAGATGAGTTTATGAAAGCTTCTAAGGAATTTATGCAAAAAAGAAAAAAATGGTGCCCAGGTTGCTTTTCATTTTCAGAAGGTTTTTTCCCTCCATATTTAAAGACTGCATTATGCAGTCATTCATTCTGTAAATTAAACCTTTTGATTCCTAGTAACATTATGCAAAGCTAGCTTATTGTACCTATTTGCAAATACACTATATTAGTGAATGCTTTCTTTTTCTTTGCCCAAATTACCAAGATGTGTCACAACATACAAAGGACATTTTAAATGCTACCAAAATAGAAAGTTTTGTGTAAGCTATGATAAGCACAATATACAGCACAGTCACTCCAAGTGCCCAAAGACACGTGGAATTACAATATGAAAAAAAAAGAAGGCACTCTGAAAAAGTTAAAAGCACAATATGTGAATATCACGGAAAAGTCACTCAAGGGCACTTAATCATTGAAACACAACTACTGGATGTGAGGGAAGTTGATGAAAATAGACTTGGGAGAATTTTTCCCAATCTCACCCTTTTCTTGTTCCAAACGTAACTGTCAACACTTCATGTTCCCTGGAACACCCTAAGGTGGGCAAGAGATTTGATGGAACAGATCCTCGGAAACAGAGCAGAGGAAATGCGGCATAGCTGAGTTACTTAGATATTACAGATTGTTTTGTCTCTCTATTTTGAACTGTGACTCTGACATATTAAGCTTTCCTCCTGTGTTCCCTTCATTCTACAACAACTGTATTTACATGGGACACACAAAATCTGAGTGATAGGACAGAACCCGAGGAGAAGGGATGGAATCTACATAGCTAAGATGTTTCCATATGTCCTTATCTAGTCTTTAACCACTGTCTTTAGTAAATAAAAAATGAAAGTTAAAAAAAAAAGACTTGAGAAAGCCTCATGCTATTTGTGCATAGGGAATGGAGGTTTGCAAGGGGCCAAGAGATCAGGGAGGAGAAGAAAAAGGGAACTGAGTGTGGAAAAGAAAAGAAAGCTCTTTCTTCTGAGAATTTGAGAAGAAAGTAGATGCAGGGGAGGAAGACATTTCCTCTACCCGCTGTGGGTTCGTCTGACCAGAGAACGAATTAAATACGCATGAGGCAGAATAGCAGGAGAAAATTAAACAAAGCTTTATAACATGTATACATGGGAGAGGCTCAGGCAAGCTGAGCAACTCACCAAAATGGCTGAAGCCCCCACCTTAAATATCCTCCTCAGCTAAAGACAAAGGAGGATGTTGGGGGTGGAGGGGAAGTTGATCATGGGAGATTACCACACAAGTACAGTAAACAAATGCAGATTTGAGTCCTTGCCTTTGGCATTGATTAAGAGTTTCTAGAGATAAGGTCATTCCCCCTTCTTCCTGGTACAGAGAGGGAGACACCTTTATAGATGAAGATTTCCTTTGCAATGTAAATGTATCTTAACAAAGGGTAAGTAAATTCTACTTTTCAGTTGCTTTCCTGTCTGCAGTTTATTAAAAGTAACCAGCCCCAAATAATCCTCATGCCAAAGAGACATATCTTGGGGTGGCCAATTCCAGGCTCCCACATAGACTTACATTGTGTTCTTCATTCTCAAGTGTTGTCCATCTGAAAGTGTGTTGGTAGAATCAATGTCCTCTCAAACACACACACACACCATGCAGACACAGATAAAATTTATGAGAAAACATTTAATAAGTGTTATCAGACAGCTATTAGTAAAACCAAAACACTTTTCAAGCTCAATAACTATTTACTGTAAAATTTTTATGTTTAAGTATTATAAATTAACTATTAAGAGACAAAATAAGAGAAACCTGGGCTATTTATCTGTGAAGATGAGGAGACCACGGAACACTCTAACGTTCACTATTGTTTTTCATGTTACATACGGAGTTTCTGTGTCTATAAGGTTTGTCTTCATAGGCGGTTCATTCACTTGCTCTACAGTATTTATGGTTCCCTACTCTCTTGGAGCGCTCACAGCACCTCTCTCCCTCCTCTCCTCACCTCCTTAAACTCTCAGAGACATTGGTGAGGTCCTCTTTTGAGAAGAATGTGAGGAGAAGATGTTTAAACTCAGAATATGAGATTTACATTATACTTGGGAATAGCGTGATAGTAAAAAATATAAGTTCATAAGCAAATTACTGATGGTTTTAGGATCGTCAGAATTTTTTTTTTACAGATTGTGTATGTGTGTGTGTGATTTCGGTATAGTTTAACAATGATATTATAAATGTTCAAACTTAATTTGGCCTTAAAAAGATGTTTTTGTCTATGGAGAAACAAATAGTGTTTTGGGATGAAAGTAGATCCTAGGTAGAGGTGTTACTTGGGTTCTGCAAGTTGGCCTAGGGACCCTTATCTTAATGCACTTGTTCAATGCTAACTTAAGGGAGATGCACAAATAAATTTATACCAGAAAAGCTGCCTTCGATGATATATATACAATTGATGGAGAGAAGGCAAATGAAAGAGAAAGATTTTAGTCTCTGGGACACAGCTTGCCAAGATTTTGGTCCCCATAGGCCTGGGTGTGGGCTTGCAAGCCCTCCAGTGGCCAGAGCTGCCTCCCGGCCACCTCAAGCACCCCTGGCCAGTCTTCTTTGATCTTTAGGGGTACCTATCTGTTTACCTTAGAGTGCAGAGCGCAGTACAGATATTACCATTTTAAGATAGGAAAACATTGCCCTAAGGAGCTATGACTTCCTAGGTCGAGGAATTGCTCTGCATTTCTTTTTGTAAAGGAGTAGTCTTTGATTGTACTCCTTGTCATATCTGGGCCTATGTCTATCTGTATTTATATCTATTCTACAAATATTTCTTGGACACACACAATATGCCATACAGCACAAAATAATAAAAATCCAATTTTGATGAATGCTATGCAGACCAGCAAAATAGAAAATGAAAACATAATTTGCAACAAACTGTGACTAGAAATTTTGTCTAATTTATACAATATTGCTATTTTCTATGAAGTGAATGTTTTGATTTTTTTCCCCACAAAATGCATCCCTTCTTTCTTGAGCTGTAACAAGTTCAATTTCCTTGCTCTTCTTCTTCTAAACGTGAAACTTTATTCCTTGTCAGTGTCTATGAAACTGGAGAACAGAAACTGGCTTATCTGTTACTCTTAATATTATTGATTTACGAGATTCTCATCCTGGTATTTCTAAGGAAAGAGCCAAAGTATCCTGGTATTTCTGTTTGCGAAGATTCAAAAGCAATGAAGCAAGCTATTTCCCTTGAACGCTGTTATACACGACAAAGGAGCTAACTGCTTAATTCCAGGGGTCTGTTATTATTTGTAAACTGCTTCTTAAATAAGGATACTTCCAGATGCCTCTTGCTCCAGATGGTACCATTTAACTGCCTGTGTTACTCATGAGTGGTTTTCTGCTTTAGCTTTAAACAAATACTTAACACAGCAATTCTGTTATCAAGAATTCTCTCTTAAAATTGGAACAAAATCCTAAAGTGGTACATGAAGTGGCAGCACAAGCAATTTCTTTCAGCATGGGACACATGGGTTAAAAATAAATGAAGCATGAAGGTATCGGTAGGGATGAAACAGAACTATAGCCAAGTGGAAAGAGAAAAGCTCTCTGGGCTTCGTCTGAAGAGCTGAGTGCAAATCCTTGCTCTGCTCCATGTTAGCCTGGTGACCTCGACATCTCTTTCATAGGATTTGTTTGAGGACTAAACAAGATAATTAATATTTTCCAACACTATTTCTGATGGATGGTAATACATGTTACCAGTAAAAAAAAAGTTTCTATGGTTGCATCCATTTGAGAAATGTTAAGTTAAACCAAGAAATAGCTTTCTTCAGTGAAAGACTTCTCAGTCTTTAAAATGACTTTAAAAAGGACTTCTCAGTCAATATGTTTTGTGACTCTTGTGTCACTGTGATTCCTAAACTGACTTGGCCCCCAGCCAGCACTCTTGTTGGAAATATATTCAGTGGGACACATTTTGGGAATGCTACTCTGCTCTCTAAAGTACTGTTAAAATGTAAGCTGTTACAAGTTTATATGTAACTGTAGACAGCAATGTGGGAACTGCCTTTTACTCATTTGTGTTCTGGAGACCTTTCCTATCTGACTGTCAAAATTAATCCATTATTAAATACAACATTTTAAAGTAAATTTAGTTAGCAATCATGATCCTTGGTACATCAGATATTTAAAAATAAGCAAACATAAAACAAAACAAAACAATGATATATTTAAGCCCACAGGTTCAAACAACACTGGTTGTTCTTTTCAGCTTTATGTTTAAAATCTCACCAGGTATTATGATAATAATTTGACCAGATGTTTGCCTCTTTCATGGAATTTTCACTCTTGAATTTTATTAGTATGGCTTAAACTAAAGCTCTGTGAAAAATTTAATGCTATTTTTGCATTCCTTTTAGTAGTACTTGAAAAATATGAGCGTGTCAGCGAAACAGCCTAAGTACTGGATACACCTCACGTTCAGAACCTAGGGGATACCTGCTTACTCTGCGATCTCTACAACTTACGTACCCTCCAGCCTCAGTTTTTTCATATATAAAGTGGGTATGGTACTACCTACCTTCCAGAATATTTGTGAAGCACAAAGAAGGAAATCATTAGATGAAAGCTTCTGACATGCAGCTGCTACTTTTGAATGACAACAGAAAGTCGTGGATTTGCGTATTTACATGAAGGCATTCCTTGGAGTGGGAATTAGTGTACGACTACAAACGTCCAGTTTTTAAAAATTAGAAACAGATTAATCCTTATTAAAGCAGCTCTAAATAATGATGCAGTTAAATTTCAATTTATATTGCAAAGAATAAAACAATATCTAATCTGTATATCTGCATATCTGCATCTATGGGAATCTTCGATTAAGTATTTCTTTCTTATTTCTCCTTTATGCCCTTTTGCATGCTTGTGATTACTTAAATCTTACACTGAGATCTGAATTTTAGTAGCTGTGCTCTTAAAATTCAAAACTACCTTATTGCCTCAGTTTATTTTACGTTTGTGATGGTCTCAGGAATAATACAGAGTATATTAATTATTCTCATTTTAAAATTATTCTCTGCATCTTGGATTAACGCTTTCTCCCACTTTTAGTGCCTGCCTCATCAGTCTGCTGACCACTGGCTGTGTGGACCTCATTGGGATCATTGATTCAGGTTATAGGGGCCTCTCCTGAGGTTGGGGGAGGAGATTTACAGCTGCTTACTGTTTTAAGATGTGTAAGGAGGTTATCTGAGCTCAAGTATTTGTCTACTACCAAAGGAAGTCACCTAAACAAAACACCAGCAGCCCCCTGTGTCTTCAGCAGTGATGCCGGAGTCAAGCTTCCTTTTAGAAACCTGTCCTAAGGCTTTATCCTAGAGACAGATATGCCGGCAAATCTGAGCATGGGGCTGGAGTGGCTGTCCTGTGCCCCTTGACTAATTTACACCACTGATTGCACCCACGTTCCTGCTTCTTAGGCTGGACTATTCTGGAGTTCCGATGGGAATACTCACTAGGGAGCAAGCCTCTGTTGTCCCACATTGTACTAAAGTTTACTCAGGTCTGTTAAGTGTTCCTATCTGTCTCCTACTGTGTAGTATATTCAGAAGTTCTTTAACTTTCCGGCCAATGCTACTATGAACTTATTCTAATTTTCTAATTGCTTCTATTTCCCTTTAATAGGATTTTTGTGGGGGAGAAGGAGAGGTAAAGTCCTGTGCTCATCACCCATCTTGAAATGGAAAACCCTAGAATGATTGTGTCTTTCTACTATCATCTTCTACTTTCTTTGAGTCTCTACATGGTCTCAATGAGAGCTTTGTTTTTCACTCTCCTTTTTAAACCTATTTGACTATAGCCACCAATGAATCTTATTTCTCAGCTTTTGGCTTGGTTTATTTCCTCTTCAGAGTTGAACATGCATCATTCATTCAGTCAGTCATCAAATATTTGTTGAACGTGTCTTAGATACCAGGTGATGAAGAAATACAGACACAGCCTTGCCAGCACAAAGGTAAGCTCCTTCTTTTCTGCAAACATGGAGCAGATTTTCTTATTTTTTCCCATGAGAAGAGTAGATCTGTCTTTACCTTTCTGCTTATTTAACCTATTAGCACAGCATATGTCTAGCTTTTGTTTAAAAAATGGCTTATTCTTTGTAAGATAAAAATTTTCATTCTAACTTGGCAACTGAAAAGAAGAATATTTAAGGTTAAATATTAAGCTTCAAATACAACAGCAAATTAAACTGACATTTTAATTTCACTGTCAATACCGTATATGTCGTAGAGACCTTCTAATATAACTGTTGTCATCATGTAGCGTATAACTGATGGCTCTTAGTGCAAGTGGTTATTTTAAATTAAATTATCTGAATTTATTTTTTACAGGTCTCCCAAGGCTTGTAGAGTTAAAGTGCACTTTGCCCATATTAAAGAGGAACTTCCTGATATTAAAATGGAATGAGTTTCCAAGATTGTTTGGAATTCCTTCTCTGCAGAGCTTTCAAAACAATCCATCTTATCGTGTGTCTTTGGTAATTTAAATGTGGTTGTGCTTGAAGGCCAGAGATTAGGGTCCCTTTCAATCTTATGACCTGTGGGCAACTCAGGTTGTTGTATCCAGTAAGTGAAGAGTTTGTGAAAATGCGCATAAAACTATACTGCGCATGTGCAAATGCGTATAGGGGAAGAGAGGGCTTGTTGGTCCTAGAGGTCTGTGTCTCTCAAACTGGGACGTGCATGAGCCCAGGGGGACAGAGTGTCATGTCAGTGTATATCTGAAGCTGCAGGAGACACATGGTGCATCTTCCTGAGAGGTCAATAATCCGAAAAATAGTGCAGAAAAGCATTTTGAATTTTTATTTTATTTTTATTAGAATAAATATGGATGTATCATTAAGTAGAAATCACAAATTCTTGCACTGACTGAAAAAATAAGATAGAAGTCTTAAACAATTTGGACTACTTTGGATTGTTCCTCCCGTGTCTGCCCAGGGTGCTCATCCTCTCTCCTGCTGGACTTTGGTGGCGATGGTCACTGGCTCCTCTGCAGGTAAAAACGTGTGACGTAAAACGCTGGTTTCAATTCCTAATTATTATAGCGTGAGTAACGTTTTTAAATGCTAGTAGTTAATTTATCTAAGGATTCAAGAAAAACTTGCTATGAGACTAGCAGATTAGAACTTAATCTTTTAAAATTTGATAAAGGGGAGATGTAAACCAGCCTCAATATACATATGTAATTTGTTTTGACAGATTAAGATATGAACATCTGATTGAAAGTAAATGTCAAAATGCATCAAGCATGCAAAATTGTCCTTAGCACCTTTGTATATCGTGCTATCTGTGGTTAGATAACACCCTAACACCCAGAGGATCCTCTTCCGCATTCTGATTTTACCCAGATTCTCCTTTTTGTGAATCTCTAAGTGAATCTCAAGCCTTTCAAAGTTGAATCTCTAAATGGTACTAAAATACTCTGGAAATTGTGAAGAAGTTTGAGATAAAGTGCATGCATATTCAAATTACTTAAATGACAGCTTTATTTTTAGTTAATTTTCATTTATGGATGCCTCTCAATTTTCTATCAAAACCTAGATATACAGAGCCATGAATTCTGGCTTTTTTCCCCCATTTCTGGCATCTATTTTAGAGACCTCTGCAAATAAAAGAAATCTGTAAATGTGGCTCTTCCTTGTTAACCTCACACCTTTTTTTTTCTCTGCGAAACATGTCTAACACTTAAGTCCAGAGTCAGAGCCAGGGACAGACTCTGAGGAAAGCATGGGCACACTATTTTTCTTGCTTCTTTAGTTTCTCTTTTCCTCCTCTTTAGAAGACTGCTAGGGGAAAAGGTTTAGTTTCCTTCTAGGTTTCCTTTTATTCCCGTGGTGAACTGTAGGCTGATGGGCTCTAAGCTGGTCCTGCTATTTCTAACCTTTTGCCAATAGAAAAACACTGAGATGTACATGGCTCATTTTTAAGCAGCCGGCACACGCGGGGCTCAGTCAAAATAATTTCATGAATAGATACTGGCATCCTTGATTTGAAATCATCAAGGAAGAACCTACAAAAGCAAATATCTGATAATCAAAGTAACCATTCAAACCTCAGAGTTGTAGGCCTTGTTCGGTCTAACCATAGCAGTTCTGGGTTCTTTCTACAAATCCACCATCTAAGGTCATTCGGCCTCTTCTTGGACGTTTTCAGTAAAAAGTATTTCTTTGGATACTTTCAGTGAAAACTCATTGCCCCAAATAGTCAATCACAGTGGCAAATTTCACTGTGAAAAAGTGTGCTCTTTGGGGCTGGCCGCATGGCCCAGTGGTTAAGGTTCTACACGCTCACTTCGGCAGTCTGGGTATGCGGGTTCGGATCCCGGGTGCGGACCCATTGCACTCATCAGCCATGCTGTGGAGGCATCTCGTCTGCAAAAAGTAGAGGAAGATTGGCACAGATGTTAGCTGAGGACTAATCTTCCCCAAGCCAGAAAAAAACACGAAAAACAAAAAAAAGGGGAAGATTTGTGCCAATCTTCCTCTATTTGTTGTATGTGGGATGCCTCCACAGCATGGCTGATGAGTGCAATGGGTCCGTACCCGGGATCTGATTTCGATTTTGCTGTTCGATCACAGGCTTAGCTTTCTAGCTACATTTTGGTTAAACTAATACTAACATTTGTTTACATTCTCAGGTGATTCACTATAATTATTATAGATTATCTCATAAATAGATAGATAATACACATTGATAACTGAGTGTAAGTTCTCTAAAGCCAACTTTTTACCAATTTAAAAAATTCTGATATTATAAGTAAAACATTCTTAAAATTAGGTTAGTTTCCATCTTCATATTCTTAAGATAATCTTCCATATTTTCAGGGAAAAAAGAAAACTTCAATCTTTTATAAAAGTAAAAACCTAAAGATTTTGTAGCAGAATAGTAAACACCAAAACCTATTTCTTTAAAGTGTCATCATATTTAATGAATGCAACTCAAAAAAATACGATAAAGTGGTATGAACAGAAGAGATTGTGTGATGTACCAGAACCTAGAGTAATATGTTACGGAAAGATAGAGACAAGGAACCAGGGGCAGAAATGAAATGAAGAAGGAAGGACTAAAGGTGTTGGGAGTTGGGGGATGGGGTTGCAAAGGTAGATTAGGCTGAGAGTAGAGAAGATACCATATATTTTATTAAAGATTAGTCCTTTTTATGCAGCAGGAGTCACTGAAGACTTTTTCAGCAACTGAGTAATCTGAAACAATTATGTTTTATAAGAGAACACTGGCAGTTTTGTGGGTTGTATTGGAGAAGCGAAAGACAGACGGCAAGGTGGCCAGTAATGAGTACTTTACAATGCCATAGCCAGATCAGATTGCATTGAAGTTTTAAGAAGTGTCAGTGGAAGTCGAAAGAGAATAATGCAGATTTGGCAATCTACATAAAGATGGTAGCTAAAACATAAAAATGCAAACAAACAACAAACAAAATCATCAAGGGAGTTTGTGTAGAGAAAATATACCTTGGTCAAAATCTTAGGATGAAGAGAAGAAAATTCAAGAAGAGGCTCTTCAATGTCAAATGTCAAGAATGAGAAAGCCAAGTAGCATATATTTTATTTGAGCAGGATTCTGCTTAAGCTTCTTCATAAATATGCCATATTATTTTATTTAATATTTTGAGTTGATTTCTTTATTTAAACTTATTTTTTAAAGCTATGTATTCCTTTTATAAATAGGAAAACCACACATAGAAGGTAACTATAAAATAAATAGAAAAATATTAATACCAAATAAGAGAATATTACGTATCACTGAAAACTGACTTTTACACAATCAGTGGTTCATGTACTGCACTTTGTGAAATACAGGACTAGGAAAAGCCACTCTAGATATATAGTGAAGACTTAAAGGAGATGGATTTGGAGGAAGAGAATTAGCTCGAGGAGACAACTAATAGCTTGTGAGCAGACCAGCTCTCCTGGCTTGTCCTTGAACTGAACTGTAGGACCGAGGACGGAGGATGTAACTTTGAAGGATAAGAACTGAGTGCTTCCTGATGCTTAAGCATGGAATTTGGATATTAGCATCAGAATGTCTGAGACGTCATAACTTTCTCCTTTCAAACATGCTGCCGAATTTTGCATCCCATTTGGTTATATCTCTAATAACGTAATTTTCTATCACCACTGGGAGATTTGTCTTCTTAAAGTTTCTTCCCCTAAACAACAAATGAAAGAGTGGTCCAACGGAAGACAAGTAAATCTATAACTAAAGCAATAACTGTATTGAAAGAAATTGGTTTTCTTTATTTAGTGTTGGAGAATGCAATTAGAGTAAAAGAAATTTTTCTCAAATCGCTTTTTCTCTCTTTTTAAATCCAAGTTGCTTCCCGTGGAGAAATAACCTCTCTTTTTATGGTTGTTTGTAAAGTTGAAGGAAGGAGGGCTCCTTCCTGGCAAAAGGATATGCTGTAATGTACATGTCCTTCCAAATGTTAACAATTTATTTAGATTTGCAAAGAAATTGTCTTTATACAATGAAAACCTCTCAGGAAGCCCAATTGCTTATTTGTTTGTTCTTTCAAGTGAAACAAATCATCATTAAAAAGGTTCAGCTTCAAATTAAGACCTTTTAGAAGCATAGAGGGACTTGCTCACAAAAGTTCAAACCCCTTAGAAAACGGCTCATTGCTGCCTCAGAGAAAGAGAAAAATAGCTACTGATGAGATTTAAATCATTCTCTATCTTCCCTTTCATTAATTTTAAACATAATTCATAGGCCATTATGCTCTGGAAATCAAAAGAATTATTCCATATTGTAGCCCACCATTTTTCATCATTATACACGCACAATGTCCAATTCACCCCACTCATTCAAAATGGCGCTTAAAGCAGGCAGAAAAGATTAACTTCAACACTTACATTTGGCTTTAATTCATAGCTTTCTAAAGAGTTTTACTAGTCTAAATATGTATTTACACAATAGAATATGATGAGTCATTTCTAAAATGTAAACATACTAGTTTTAAAAATTGCTTAAATATGTCTTTCTGTCTGAGCTTCTCTCAGGATATTCCTATGAGATGCACAGCAATAACTCCCTAATGTTTGAATCACTCAACTTATCAGTACTTTGCAAATAATAAAAAAAGAGTGGGCAAGAGGTAGAGATACCTCTCAAAGTAGTCAAAATATTGTAATCCTTCATCTTTCCTGATGAAGGATAGTCATAGGGGTGCTGGCTCTCATTTCAGAGGGAACCACTTTCAATCTATTCTGAATAAGCTTTTTTTTCCCCTGCTTTATCTCCCCAACCCCTCCCTGTACACAGTTGTATATCTTAGTTGCAGGTCCTTCTAGCTGTGGGATGTGGGACGCCGCCTCCACGTGGCCTGAGGAGCTGTGCCATGTCCGCGCCCAGGATCCGAACCCGGGGCCGCCACAGCGGAGCACGTGAACTTAACCACTCAGCCACGGAGCCGGCCCCTGTTCTGACTAAGCTTTTAAGGGTGTTAGCAGGTTACTGTTTAAAATCTCTAATATAATCAAACACCTGGGCAGATATTTCAGAGAATAAAAGTGTTTACTTTCTATAAAGAGAAATGTAGCTCAGCACATTGGCTTTTATTTTTGGCTAGACACACATTTCACTACATCATCACTCTCTCTTTGCTTTTTAACAATCTGCTGCACATTAAAAACACCCTAAATTTTATTTTCTGTTGCTAGTGAGAGTCCTGATGAGTACTCTTTGGGGGCCAGGGTCAATGTCATCCTATGTCTGAGGTTTGTATCTCTGCTTGACGTGCCACTGCCAGTTCCAATTTTGATCCAAGATCAAGCGGAAGTGACTTAGGATGGTAGTGTCTATAGTTCAGATATAGAAAGAAAGGAAGCAGAGTAACAAGACTTATCTAGTCTCCAATCTCTTTGTTATTAAGAACACCTATTTCTACTGTGGGGCAGTCTAATCCAAACATTGTCCCAAGTAATCCATTTTCTAAATGCTGCCTGCTATATCTCTGTCTTGAGTATCCTCTTAGAAGTTCTGTAGATGCCTGTTTAACTTGTTTGACCTTGGAAGACTCCCCAACTGCCACTGTCCCCCACCTCCTTTGTAACATTAAACACAGGCTGGTTTTTCTAGGAAAGAGACTTTGAGATGCACAACTTTATGGGGGAAGTTTACTGGGACATGTTTTCAGATAAATAGTTATTGGAGAGTGAATGAAGCAAGGCTGGATGGAAGGAGAAGTTGAACTGAGAGGCAATCACAAAAAAGGCCTCAGTGGGTCTCACGGAAACTCTGGAGCTGGGATGTCCCTTCAGACGTGTCTGGCATCAAGGCAGGAGGGAGTCAACTAATGCCTTGGTTAGGAGCATTCAGTGCTTAGCCTTCTACAATTATCAGACCAGACTTGGTATCAGATGTCAAATTTAGGCAAGAATTGTATCAGAAAGTATTTTTTCAGAAATATTTGTGTTGGGGCCGGCCCGGTGGCACAGCGGTTAAGCCTGGACGTTCGGCTTCTCGGCGGCCCAGGGTTCACCCGGATGCGGACATGGCTCTGCTTGGTGAAAACCATGCTGTAGGAGGCGTCCCATATATAAAGTAGAGGAAGATGGGCATGGATGTTAGCTCAGGGCCAGTCTTCCTCAGCAAAAAGAGGAGGATTGGCAGCAGTTAGCTCAGGGCTAATCTTCCTCAAAAAAAAAAAAACCAAAAAAACCCGAAATATTTGTGTTGATACATCCAGGGCCTTAGGCTTCTGCCTCCTTATCAGAAGGGTGTTAGAATTTAATAATTTTGAAAAATATTTGTCGAGGGTCTATGAATTAGATGTGTGGTATAAATGTCATCTCAGTTAATACTGAAAGCCAGGCATTATATTTTTCCTATTTTATAGATAAGGAAATTGATCCTAAGTGTGATCAAGTGAGATGCCAAGGCTCACACAATTAGCAGGCTTGCATGCAAACCTATGTTTCCCTGCTCAGTGGTGGCACTGTGCTCTTTTATAGACTCTGGGGAGAGGATTTGGATGGGAGACAGATGCAAAGTCTAGAATTGATCTGATTATGAAGTAAGGGTCTACAATCAAGGCAGAGGGCAAAGAGGCGCATTAGGGATCTCCAGAGAAACAGAACAAATAGGAGAGAGAGCGCGCGTGCATGAGAGATTTATTAAGCAATTATGGAGCTCAGAATTTCCACAATCTGCAAGCTGGGGACCCTAGAAAGCCAGTGGTATAAATTAATATGAGTCTGAAGATCTAAGAACCAGGAAAACCAGTAGTGCAAATCCCAGTTGGAGGCTGGAAAAGATGTCCAGTTCAAGTAGTGAGATGGGAAAAAAGGGACGAATTCCTCCTTCATCTGCTGTTTGTTCTATGCAGGCTCTCAATGGATTGTGTGATGCCCACCCACATTGGGGAGGGCAATCTACCAATTCCACTGGTTCAAACTCTAATCTCATCCAGAAACATCCTTGGAGACACACCTGGAAATAATGTTTAATGTGCGCACCCCTCAAGTTGACACTTAAATTAACCATCATAGATGGTAAAACTGTTCATATCTCGGAAAATCCACTGTTTCAAGCCTCTAGATACTGTGGTAATTGATGAAAACACTTAAAAATTTAATATGCTTGAAGAAGATTAAGACATTTTACATTATTAAGGGTAATAATACCAACTAGGAAGAATCAAGTACCTAATGTATTCCAGTCCTGCGTTAATTACTTTAGACATATCATTTTCAACATGAATATTATTATTATTATTTCCATGTTTAAGGTGAGAAATTTAGAGAAATTAAATAACTTTCCCATGGCTATATTACTAGTAAGCCAGGTCTAGAATTAAAATCCAGACTGTCTTACTCTAAAATCGGAGCCACTATTCTACATAGTTTCTCAATGATCTTTCTGAAGTGTAGACGTGTCAAGATGCAAAATTGTTCATGTACGGGTCTGCCATGAAAACCCCCATTAGCCCCTTCTGGAGTCACTGTAATTTTGGGAAGCAATGCTCACTCTTCCTACCTGTGCTAGATACTTCTTTTGTCAACTTGCTTAAGTTGGGAATGCCATTTCTTAGAAAGCCTTCCCTGTGCCAGGCTGGAATTAGCCAAAAAAGAAACGTGGATGAAATTTGAGAGGTTGAAGTGAAGCAGCAACCATTGTTCTCTACAGGTTGTCATGGTTAGTCACAGAGGTGTTGGCTGGTCCCAGCTTGTCCCCTCTCTGCTCCACGTTGAATCTAGCGCTTCTTCCTGACTGTTGACCATGGTGACCAATGTTTCACCAGTTTCTTGGATGGATACTCAGAAAAGCCGACCTTTCTGTAGCCTTTTCCACTAGGTACTTTTTTGTGGTCTTGTTTCAGAAGCTGGATGTGCCTGGCCTCTCAGATCAATGAGTTGGTGATGCTTTCGATCTTCTAAGCTTCTCTTTCGGATCTTCACTACCCCAGTTCTTTCCCGTTTGTGTGAGGTCTAATTCCTATAATAAATCCATTATCCCATGTCTATAATTGTTTAGCTTCCCTCACTGAATGCTGAGTGATACAGAAATTAGTACATGGGAGTAGGTGCTATCATAACAAAAACCTAAACCATGAGATTTTGGGGGCAAGGAGTAAGACTCAAAAATATCTATAGAACACTTGCAAACTTCTTAAGAAATTTTCCTAGAAAACATACCATGAAGTCAGACCCAAAAGGGCAGAGGTCAAACTGAAAAAGAGCCTGTGGGCTCCAAATTTCTACAGGGAGGAAGCAGGCTGAGAGAGCTTCTCAGATGAAAGTATGGACTATTTTTTTGTGGAAAAGGGACGATATCTCAGAGGGAGGTCCCAAGACCCCAGAGAGTGAACCCAGCTGAGAACAACATATTATGGAACCATTGCTAGGGAGCAGTGGGACTAACCAAGAAACGTTCACTGCTCGTGGTGAAATCAGGGGACCTGAAAACATGTTCTCACGTTTTCATGAGAAAACATAAATACACTTACTTAATTTTATTCTTTTCTTTTCTCCTCTCTTCCCTTCCCTTCTCTTCCTTTCCTTCCCTTCCCTTATCCTCCTTTCCCCACCCCTTTCCTGTCCTCTCTTTCCTCCCTTCCTTCCTTTAGTTTGCCCAGTTGTAGTTTTGGAATTACTATGAACTCATGACTATGATTTCCATCTTCCTCCTTTGTGAACAGAAGTGTCTATTGTAGTTATTTTGTCCCTGTCTCACCACTGGATGTTGGTTATGCAAGCATCAGATAACTTGTATATTTAAGTTCAAAGTTTGTTAGATTAAAAGGAGTTGCATCTGATGAGCCTTATCCATATCTGGGCATAATTTAAATGATGAGGTCTTGTACTTTGAGCCACCAAATGCCATGGTTGGATAAAACTTTGAGGATCCTATTTGGAGATGAGTGCAGTTTGCATGTGTGAGAAATGTGAATTTTGACCAGGAAACTATTCCTCCCAAGCCTAGATATGCCACTCTTCTTATCAAGAAGCAAAATCTATTTCCCTCTTCTTGACTCTGGGCTGCACTTATAACCTTCTTTACTTCCTAGAATGCAGAGGAAATGATGCTGTGCCAGTTTTGCACCCAGGCCTTAACAGGCCTAGCACCTTCTACTTTGCATTTGTGGAGCCCTGAACCACCATGTAAGATGTCTGACTACTCTCCTGAGAGAGAAGCTCAGCACTCCCCAGCCGTTTCAATCAGCCCAGCAAATATGGAATGGAGTTATCTGGGAGAGTCCAACTCCAGCAAAGCCCCTGGCAGAACGCAGCTTCATGAGTGACTCCAGCCAGGTGGAGTGGAAAACAGCCTAGCTGATCCCAAACAATCCATAAAATTGTGAAAAATAACAAATCATTACTGTTTTAAGCCACCAATTTGGGGATAGTTTGTTGTGCAGTAAGTGATAACTGAAAGACTTACAAATAAATGAATGAAAGAAGGAAGGAGTCGATGACTGATTAGAACAAAAGCTTCTGTAAATAGAAGTAGATTATAGTCCCTACTATGTCACTGGGTGCGTTACCACAAAGGTGTGTTACCCCTTCCTCCTACCTGGCATCTTCTGTGAAGTCTTACACCTGTGATGGCCTGTGGACACCAAGGTGCCATGGAAAGGTTCCGAATCTTTGTATGTGTTAAGATAAAAATGAGAAAGAAAAAAGAGTGTTGTTGACTAGTCCCCCCAAATTTAGATCAGAACAGCTTTCTCCTTTTCTACCTCTTTTCAGGGCAATGTCATGCCCATTACTTTTTTTTAAAACCCTTGATGTTTACTAAATATTGAAGTTACTGAAAAAAATGAGATAGGAAAAACTAAAGCAATAAAGGAAAAGACATGGAAAGTCAAACTTTCGTGCTGAGGGAAAAAGTATTTCTAAGACAATAGTTAAAACAAATTCAAAGGATCTAATACGCTAAAACTATCAAGATATCATTGAAGGACTTCATGTCAGCATGCTGTGAATAAAGTAAATGAAAGCATTGGAATAGAGGCAAAGTGATGGAGAAAGTTGACTTCGAACAGAGGATCAGTTGCCTTTGGGCTGAGATTTTGCGTTTGAAACTGGTTGTTTGTGTCTTGGTATCTCAGTGAGTAGAGTATGTAAATGACAGAGATAAGAAAATAGTAAGGAGGAAAATAGATAGACTTTATAGATACCACTAAAAAAGCAATAACGAGGAATGATTTAACAAAATTCAAAGGTTTCAGATCATTTGAGAGCCTGAAACAGCAGATGGTAAGTATAGTTCAATTCAGACAGACATAAAAATAAGATGCATAGCAACAGAGAACTACAAAAGAAGGCTGTGGAAACACACTTCAATGGACTAATCACACAGTCCGCCAACCAGAATACATTCGAAAACTTTTAACTATCAGCTCAGTGCAAAGAAACAGTCTTCTAAGATGAAGGCCAGAATAAAAAAGTGCCTTAGGTTTTCAGTCTTAACTGTTGAGGGAGGAGCAGAGAAATGGGGATGAGAAAAAGACTTAGCGGTAGGAAAAGATGAAGATACTTTCCAAAGCATGAGATTCTCAGTCACAAACTTCAGAGGATTTAATTTTCTCCCTGGAAATAAGAAAGCATTTTAGTAGGTGCATTAGCATATTTAATAGGGTACATTTTAGTACCTTACGTAAGAGAGTTTCTAAAAATAGCCAGGAGAGCTTTTTTCCCAATTGGAAATGAGGACTATGCAGTCTGTAAACTAACAGTTGTTTACACTGATGGCCTTAGTGACAGAGGAAGAGCCATATACATTGGTACGGCTGAATTGGCTGGAATCTTTCAAAGCATCTGTTTCCATGTGGTTTCTGTATTTGGACAGGCACTTCTCATAGAGGAAGCTTGAGTGGCACATTAAAGCCTTCACTCTCACTCTGTTAAGAACAAAAATCTCTCATTAGCCTGTTCTACCAGGTTCCACAATTTACTCAGAGACAACAGATTTGGTCCCTCTAGCCACAGCATTTTCAGTTTGTTAGTAGATTGACAATCACATTTTTTTCTTATTACCCTTAACAAATATTTTGGAACAAAATGGAACAAGCTCATGCTATCTTATCTTTCTTTAGAGACAGTTTTGACACTAGCAGTCATGTTATTTATGTGTTTCTGAATTAACTTGAGATGTCATTGTGCATTTATGGGTGGTAGTTTTGGACTGAACTCAAAATTATCCTATCTGGGACATCTAAAACCAAGACATTGAGGGGGGAGATAGATAAACATATGTCTTGGGAATATGAAAGATTTTAAGCCAGAAAAATCTTGAATGGATGTCTATGGAAATATCTCTTCAATATTTAAAGATACAGTAGTCACCAAAATATGTTATAGGTATATAAAATGGACTGCTGTCTAAAGTTCAGAGATTAAAGCTGATGGTCTCTAAAGAACTCCTCCAAACTGATTCTTCTTTATTTTGCATTTCTTTTGGTAAGAGTTTAATTGCCACTAGAATTATTTTCAAGTTAAGAAGATAAGAGGAGTGACTTTTTAAACTTCAAAATGAACTTCCCTGCTATGAATGACTATATTTTCCAATATGAAGGTTTTCACAATGAAATCATAAACTTTTAGTGTACTTTGACTCCCTGCTTTATGCCTCATCCATCTGCCACATAAGTGTATTCGAGCTGGCACGCTGATAACAGCTAGCATGCATACTGCATGCAGTTTTAAAATTACTACTTATAATACAAACTGAAACAATATAGATATGTTTTTAAATTTATTCCTGTGTAGCAAAAAATAGAAATGGCCAATAACAAGAAATCTAATTTTAGGATCTTTAAATAAAATATATTTGGGATTACTAGAGATTATTTGCTTAATTAAAAAAATAAAGTTAGCTTAAGTTCTCTTGGTGAATTTCTCTTTCCTTTAGTTGGCGTGTTTGTACAAGTAACTCTTGCTTTCCCCATTAAAAAGACTGTGACCATGACTTCACCAAATGCAGGATGCCTGTTATTCATTTTTCCATCCTCTGTGCCCAGAACAGTGCTTACAGATGGTGGGCTAGCAAAGATTTGTGGAAGAAATACATAAACCATAATTCAGTACTTCCCAATGGATTCAAGTAATGTTATAAAATCAAGATAAATAACCAAATCAAAATTAAATTCACTAAGAATTTTATTTCACTTAAAATTTTATTATATTTCACTTTTCTGAGAACAGAGAGAGGGTCACAGAAAATCAGAAGATTCTAGGCAGCTACATTTTTTAAAAGATCGAGAGCCACTGAATTCATAGAGTAACAGAAAGCTATATTTAGAAGTAGACTTAAAATATGACAGTTCATGACATGGTATTTATTAAGGACCACACTTCACACGTGGGAGTTGACTTTTTGCTCTAGCATGCCTTGCCTTGCTCCTCCTTTATATAGAACAAACAAAAATGCTTTTGTACATGACACTATGGCAGAGTTTCTCAATTTGATTCTCTGATGTAGTTATAAAAAGGCTGTTAGTAGTTTTCTACTGCATAAGTTACCATTTCAATACTGATATAAGCTAAATGTAAAATTGGCATCAACAGTGCATTATATTTCTGAAAACTTATTCTTAATTATTGTTGCTGTTATTTTCGTGATCATACCCCCAGCAACCATGTAATATTTTCCTTGTGGATTACCATTCTCATGCTCTCTTTGACTGATGGTAGAAATAGCTAACTGCCCAAAAAAACATTTTTTCCCATTCTTTCATAGTAGATTTGTTGCTGGGAATGTGGCTGCCCTGCTAGAAAGCATATTTCTTAGACTCCCTTACAGCTGGATATGGTCCTATGGCTACATTTTCACAAATAGAACGTGACCAAAAGTGAAAGTGACACTTTCAACTATGAGTCTTAAAATATTAGGCATGTGAATTCTTTATAGTTTCCCCATCCTATGAGCTGCAGTGTGGTCACTTGTGGGATCAAACTGTGACCATAAGGAGGAGAACAGCAGCTTAAGTGATGGTAGAATCACCATGTAAGGACTTGGGTCCTGAATGACCTTGTGGAGCAGAGCCGCCTGCTTGCCTGTACTGCTTACTTGGATCTATTACATAAGAGAAAATTGAATGTGCATTTTGAAGTCTCTATATTTTGGAGCATCTTCATTACAGCAGCTTAGTCTTCACTCTAACTAATGCAGTTGGACCCAATGGTTTTCACTCACCCTGGTCCAGAATGAAACCAAACTATAGTTCATTACTTTAGATGCTGGCACTTCTCTTTGGAAAATGAAAGTCAGCATGTCTAATTTTATCTTCTGATAGGTGTATCATCTTATAGGTGATATGTTTACTTAAACAGTATAAAAACAATATCCCAGCTCATAGTGACTATTAGATAGAATTTCAGACCAGGTTGAAGTAAAAATATTCGGGATATTTAACAATTATTAGGTGCTGTGTACAAACAAATTCCATCTTGTAGGATACTGAGAGTTCCCGCTTTACACAGTGCTGCTCTCCATCAGTGATACTAACAGATAAAAGCCAAAAAGGGCCTTGGAGCTTTCAGGACCTCTGCTGCATTTACCCTAGAGCCTCTAGATGACCCCTGGCTGCACAATCTAACATTAGCTGTCAATTCCACTTTGTTTGGGCTGATGCATGGGGTATTTCTTCTCCGACTTTAAATAGACAGGTATGCAGTTCATTCAATAATGTACGCATTCATTCAACAGATGTGTGTTAGGGGAATGAATGAACAGCATTTACCAGGAGTTTACCGTGAGTTAGGCACTATTCCGTTACCCAGAGATTCAATGATCAATGAAAGAGACCAGGTTGCTGCCCTCTTGGAGCTTACGTATCAACCAGCAGAGACATGAACATATAAGTAAACAAATAAATAAATAAAGCTATTCAGATCTCAATGGATACTATGAAGGAAATGACAGCAGGGAGTGACTCAGTGGGGAGGAGAGTTCTTTAGATGGGGGCCCAGGTGGGTGTGGGAGAGCTGGGCAGGGAGCGTTCTAGGCAGAGAGGACACTAGGTGCTAAATCCTTGGGGGAATTTACATTCATCTTTGGATGCTACGTATATGCTATTTGTCTAATTTATTATAGAATAATAAATAGCATACTAGTGATGGAAAAATAAGGATTGATAGTTCTATGGAGAGTCTAAATTAAAATATTGAGACCTTTATCTTCACTTGGTGTAGTATTAGATGTCATGTGAATCAGGTATGCAGATTTCATAATTCCTGGCAAAGGGTTATCATCCAAAGTAGATTCAAACAAGGGATCTTGCTCAGCATAATAGATTATTTTATTTTATTTATATTATTTTTAATGCTAATTTCAGGTGCTGTTAAGTATAATTTTGTGTGGTTTGGCAGGTATCATTAGGATGTAACTGTCTTTGACTAATAAAATCTCATTAATTGTTGTGACTTTATTTTCAACTGAGTGTACGAACAAGGGTTGGAATGATTGACTAATAAAAAGTTGAAGACGTGTGATGTTTAGATGAGTAATCTAATAGACAAAAATATAATTAAGTAACATAGAAAGTAACTTAGCAAAAGGAAGAAAATCTGAGGTGTCTCTTCATTAATACATATCAGGAATTGTTGAAAAAATACTGGAAATACCTAAACTGTTTTTCTGTATAAATTTCCCAAACTCTGAACCTTAGTGCTTCTGAGCATAAACCTATTAAAATATCACAAGAAAAGTAATCAGTATCTTGTAGAAACTAGTAAGGACAATTTCACTGTTGAGTAGAATATTTGTGACCTGGAAAACAATTTAAGGATTAAAAAATAAATGACTCTCAATAGTTCTTTTAATAAGTTCAGGTAAACTGAAAATCAAGTATGCAATACAGCTCTTACCTTACCTCTATATCTTGTCTGCAATGCATGAAAAAATCAAAATGATATTTGCAATAATACAACATGAGCCAGTCTATGAAATTTAATGTCCCAAAGAAGATTCAGCATGCCTGAACAAGAGTACAATGAAGAAAAGTTACTGTAATTATGAAACTTATGACCATTAAGTTATTTATGTTGTATACATTTGCTGCATCTTTTTGTAAACCTTTAAATAAGCAATCTAAGAAAATAATTTTCTGGGAAATGACTGAGATAATCGGAGATAAGAAATTAAAATGAATTATTTGGCAGCCACTGTATAGTCACATTAGATTCCATTTTACTATTGAAATTGCCTCTAAATTGTAAGCAGTTAGAAAACACTTTCTCAAATGATCAACATCTATTTCCAAAAGTGCAGTTATGGATGGTATGCATAGTTACAAATCATCGTGGACTACCTTCAAGAATCAATTCAAGGAGAAGCATTCAGACAAACAGATACCTTTTAATAAGTCAAGTTCCAGCTGTGAACTTCAAGGCAATCATAACAAATAAATATAAAGTGTCCAGGCACAATACAAAATAAATAAGTCCTATAAAACTGAAAATTTGCAGAGTTCTAAATCCTCAGGAATCCACAGGATGTCCACAAATGCATTTAGAGGGCAAGACTTTCAGAGCTAACATAAAATCTGACTTATTATCTTTCTGTAATTTAGTACTTCCTCTTATAAGAATCCTAAATAGAGGGTAGCTAGAATAGCTGAATTAATCTAAACTTCTTTTCCATCAAAAGTTCATTACAAGTGCCCTTGGCTCTGTTCTCATCTCCTTCATCCCTGCGCATCTCTCCTGCATGACTTCAAAGAGAACTCTCCACACAGGAGATAGGAAAGGGAGGTGAGCCGATGAGAACAGGGCCACCTCTGTTAAAAGAGAGGCTTAATTAAGTACATATTTGAAGAGTGCCTTTGACATGAAAAAGCAGCACGGAAATTCAGTACTATTAACACTGAACGAGAAGTGCTTGGTCCTGGGAGCAAAGCCTTATAGAGATAAGAAAAAAGTTTATATTCTCCCCCTCCAGGCAAGCATTTTTCAATGGGGTTCTTTATTGATCTGTCATCCTAAGAGGGTCTGTAACTCTAACATCTGCATATTGATTCCTGGTTTGTATGGAGGAAGAGGAAGCAGAGAGTAAAAGATATATCTTTCTTAAATCTGAATAAAACTACAGTGTGTGTGCTTTAAATGTGCAAGCATTTCTTTGCACAAGGACTTAAAATGCATGTAAAATTTGAAGGAAAAGAATTTGCCTGTATAATAAGAAGAGGATTTTTACATTCAGTTTTTGCTTAGAAATTTAACTGGCATGTTTCATTATCAAAATGACCAATATTAATGTAACCATATATGAAAATTGGAAGTTTCAACTGAGGCACTGTGATCCCACAGATATAAACTCTATAGTGAGATGCCAGATCAAAATGGAAATCAACCAAAAAAATTTTAACTGGTTAGAAGGCTCTAATACCCATAACAAAAGGATTGAGAAAGAAAGTGGAGTAAGAAGAGAGCATATTTGTGCAGAGATTTCCTTCAAGAGCTGGTACTGGCCACGAAGTGCCACCACCCATCCCTGGGGTGAGGAGTGGGAGTCATCCCTCTTCTAGCTGAAACCTAGAAAGAGGGGCTTCACTGGGAACGGTGGGAGAGCTGGGGATATGTCCTCATAATGTGGGGGACTCTGATCTGCTATCTGACAAATGCCCTGACATTCGTCAGGGCAAGGTCATGACTGAGGTGGAGGGTTGAGAGAAAGAAGAGACTTCATTCATGAAATAACTGCGTTCTCACTTGTGGAAGGGCAAAAAGTTCCTGAGCTTTTCCTGTAGACCAGGTATAGACAACAAGAGTGGAGCCATCCTGGAACCATTTTACGTTCTGTCCAGCAGGACTTCCGGGATAGCCAATAGGACTCCAACTGCCAGTCTGTGTACAAAGTAGACACCTGAGGGTTTAGAGGTGAGGGTGAAGCAGGCATCTGAAAAAAATGTACCAAACAAGAAGTCACAGGTGTTGTAGCCAGAGGAGGCTAACCTCCAAAAAGTCCACAAAAGCTTTGACCATCTGCCAGGTCAAGTTCTGGCAATGCTGCCAGATGACGGTATCTGTCCAAGTAAGAGAATCCCTTCCCCTCTTTGGCCTCCACTCCCTTTAATTTAGGACTGGCATTTACAGGAACAGGTGAGTACAGGGTGAGGTGAGTAAGATAGAAAGACCCATTCCCTGTACCCTCTACCTCCGAAATGGCCGGTCTACTGCCAGGCACTAGCTGAAGAAGGGAGAAGAGAGGATGCTAAATCAAGGTCAGAGTTTGATTGTTGGAGACTGAACAGTGTGATTTCTGAAACAAGACTGCATTTGTGACGTGAATTGACTGTAGAACCTTCAATTACCTAAAACCGACCAAAGGATCAAATGTTTCATTCAGTATCAGTGAAAACTACTCCTAATACAAAAGAAAAAATCAAGTGAGATGCAAAACTAGAGTTTTGTTTTCAGTTTGCCCCATGAGTTGTGTTTACTAAATAGCAACCTTCAGCCTAAAATCATTTTTTTTTACACAAAAACGACAGCTAAGTAGCAACTGATTGAAATTGAGATTATCTGCTATTTTGCTGTGTAATCAAATTAGTCACCATGAGATGCAAACTTATTATCATTTAAAGTTAAAATACAATTTTGAAACTCAAAGAGAGAGTAGTTGAATAAAAAACTCACCAAGGCCTTCAGCCTTATCTTGAAAGATATTAAGCCACAAATTCGTCCATTTGTAATTGTACCTAGAGGACCAAATAATTATCCAATGTCATACCAATCATTTAAGGACAAATTATAGAATATACATATTAACTATTTTAAGATTTACTTTATTTGTTAGAAACAAGAATTATATATTAGACACATGTAAGTTGTTTTCATCAGAATGGAGACCTGGCAGACGTATTCTAATTGTCCAAGTAGAAGATATACAATCATTGTGTGGAAAGCTGACTAGATGGCCCACTTCAAAAAGGCTTTCAGACTTTCCATTTGTCTGAGTGTTTAACACAGACTCTAATAAGAAAGAGACATATATTCATGGAAACCTAAATATTTACTAGTTCAGCCATTTTGTTGTGGTTGTGAACTCTTAAGTTAACTGAAATTTCTCTGCCATGATCTGTCAAAGAGCGACTTTTTTGTGACTTGAATGGGTTTCATTTATTGGGATCAATTTGGGCAACAGCACTTTGATTCTGTTAATTAGCTGCCTTGCCACAGTAGAAAACGGAGTTTTCTATCCTCTGCTTTAGAGAGCAAAGCCTAGGACAAAAGAAAACACTATTGCAATAGTTGTAAAAAGACAGAAGCCTTGAGCTGCAAAGAACAGTTTCAAAAAAGAGGTTCTGAGCAATCCTCAGTTAGTAAATAAAGTCTGTGCCCATAGTTATTTATGAAACTTGCATTACTTTCCTCTTTTTGAAATTATTTTCAGAATTGATCTAGAGCTTAGAAAAATGGCTGATAGATGAATCAGTTTGGAATCTGTCAGTTTCTGTTCACGCTGTCTGGATCAGATTTTCATCTTTCAGCTGGATTTTGACAATACCTTCTTTTCCCCGTACTGCCCTGACTTCAGTGTTGCTCTGCTCTCCTGGACCCTCCACTATAGCAACATTATTTTTCAATGAAAATCTGTTAACATTTCCCCTTTATTCAAAATAAATTGTTGGTCTCCCATTTCCTAAAAGAGTGTTTGTCAACACTTTTTCTGCCTTAACACACAAGATCTATGGCATTCATATGAGGGACAAACCAGCTTGGCACACTTAGCTTCGGTCTCATTAGCTATTTGCTTGCTTTTTTCTTCCTATTCAGTCAGAAAAGCCTACTGAAATGTGAGGGACTAAAAGGGATGGTAGAGACATAAGCCTCTTTTATTAAAAGAATAATTTGTGACTTTGATTCATTGCTTTTTATTAACAAATTACTGATAGAATATTATATCAAGACACTACAGTTAAAAATGAGCTGGATCATGGAATAAATCCAAACCACTCCATTTGGTATCCATAGCTCTAGTCAAACTCATTTTCTGCTCCTTCCTCAGTCGTATCTGCCTCTGATAGGGAATTAATACAAATTACACTGGAGGGGAGGATTTTCCCGAGAGAGGAACATAGGAGGACAGGAGAGGATAGAGAACAGTGGACATTTTGGATCTTGCGGTTTGCCTAAGGTTAGTCCTGGACCCATTCATCTCCTCATGCATCTTCAGGACTGTTTTAACTAGGCATTGTTACGTTACTGGGAGCCCTTCAGTTTACAACTCTGATGAAATAATAGAGTTTAAAATATGGATCTGGGACATAGTGAAATTGCTAAGCTTGTCGGTAACTCAGAAGATTAGAGCTTCATAATTTAAATTTCACAGTCATGTACACTTTTTACTAACATTATGTGAACTTTAAGAGTGGCAGAAAGTCATAATCAAATAACTAGATTTCGGTTATTAATATTACATTTGATTACCTTATATATTTTTAATAAAAATATTAAGAATTCTATACCTATGAGATTTGCAAAAATAAGATTAATTATTGTATCTGTAGGTAGAGTAATTTATCAGATCAGATAGTTGCTGAATTACAATCTCTAAGATCATTTATCTTTTATCATTCTGTTCTAAAACGAATGAGTGGAATATTCTATTTTGTAGCAAAACACTTTTTTCAGTTAAAGATTCAGTGAAACTAGAATATGCTATGTGCAAATTTCTAAGTTATAATTAAGAAAAAGCTCACATTCTTAAGTTCCACAAACATCTTTTTGATACAGGTTTTCCTTTTTAGGTTTAATTTTCCTTCTAAGCCCTTATTTGACAACTATATGTCACCTTGAGTCTGCTTTTTTATGTAGTTTTCAATCTTCCTAACTAAATTATGATTTCTTTAGAGAAAGGAATATGTATTCTGTTTCTTTGTGTCCTGAATATATAGCACAGTGCTTTGGGGATACTAAAGCAAATTTAGTTTAGAAGAAAATTTGAGAGGAAAATTTACAAGGTTTTTTTCAAAGTGACTCAACATCATTATCAACAAATGTTTGGTTTTGAGCACTATCCTAGATATGAGTTACATTTTGTGGCATTTGCCCTCAAACAATTTATAGTCTCTTTACAGAGATAGGCCGCAAACCCAAGGCTCATTCATAAAAGAGCTCAATGAACAACATAGACATTAATTGCTGGAGGAATTCTGAAAGGACGTGACCACAGTACATGCTGTTATCAGGGAAATCTTTAGGTATCTGAATGGAATTAAATGACATTCTTTTTCACTTTTTTTAAAGATTGGTACCTGAGCTAACATCTATCGCCAATTTTCTTTTCTTTTTTATTTTCCTTTTTCATCTTCTTCTCCCCAAAGCCCACCCCAGTACATAGTTGTGCATTTTTAGTTGTGGGTCCTTCTAGTTGTGGCATGTGGGACGCCGCCTCAGCATAGCTTGACTGAGCAGAGCCATGTCCACGCCCAGGATCTGAACCAGCAAAACCCTGGGCCACTGAAGTGGAGCATTTGAACTTAACCACTTGGCCATGGGGCCGGCCCCTAAATGATATTCTGTATAATTTTAGTATATGTATAAGTAAAGACTTTTTTAAAAACATGATTTTACCAAAAAAAAAATCATTGCACTTGTGCATGAGGTAAGGAGACATTTGAACTTATTTAATCCTCTGAGGGTTGGCTTCCCTCGGCATATGTACATGAGAACACATCACTAATACTAGTTAGGCCCTCTTTGTTTTCATTGGACAACCATGCTTTCTTATAGGCAGTCATGCACATTTTGTAATGTAAAGTTTATATTTACAAAGAACTCATTGGGGACATGCAAGTACTCTAATCAAATTTACTGCTTCCTTTGCTGGAAGGGAAGAAGTTCAAAGGCCAGCAATTGGAGACAAATAGTGATAAAGGCCATTATTTATAGAAATTAATAAAAATAAATGATCTCAATGACAATGTGGACTATTTCAATAGTCTTGTACTGCCGTGGCTACGCCTTGTAAAAGAGACAACAACAGAAGCCTGTGATTTCCAGTTTTGTTTTTTTAAATCCCAAAGGGAAACTAAAGTTCCGAGAGCTCTCACCCAAGGTGTTATCATTTGGACTCCAGCCTCAGCCTTGGCTTGAAGGCCCATATTCTTTCCACTTCACCATCTTAAAATTAACCTGACCATTTATGGACGTATATGTATGTATACACACACACACACACACGCACACACACACACACACACACACATCCCTCCCACACGCACACGCAGGCTTAGTTTTCTTTCAGGTTTAGGAAACATTTTAGGCACAAGAGATTTCTCTTGGGCAATCAATACTATGTTAAAAATTACGTAATGAAGACTCCTGTCTTAATTGCTCCTGTTGTGTCTTTGAATTTCTACTGTCATAAATATTATTCATTCACTCATTCATACATTCTGCCAGAGTGCTGAGGATGAATAAAGTCTGTATATTCTGGGGACTTACTAGCTAGTGGGGAAAAATAAATATATAAACAAACATACACTACAAGTAATTAACATGAAAGTAGTTCCTAGGTTCAGAGAAGAAACAACAAGGGAGAGTGGACAATCATTATATGTGAGTTATAAAAAACTGGAGCCTCAGGTTTCTAACATCTATTTTGTGCATTTGCTGTAGAGATAAGATAGTCTCATTATAGGTCCTATTCATAACCGCGGTTAACAAATGTCTTGGATAGTGTCCAGCTTCGACCTATCAAATGATGAATTTAGTTCTTTCTCTTGTGGCTTCTTTTAGCCTGTACATAATTCTGTCATAGACCTTGAAATGTTTTGGTCTTTATTATTTATCTGTTTAAATGTTCTGCCTTAACTAGACTAGCACCTCCTAAAGCCAGTGTCTTTATTCTCTCTGTAGCTAAAGACTAAGACAGATCAGACTTATATAAGGCATCCAATGAATATTTGTAGAGTAAATGAAATAAATATGCAACACTTGACAGTTTATAAATCTCTTCATAAAACACACAGATATATATGTGTATACAAATAAGTATGTATATATACACACATACATATGTATATGTATACACATGCATACACACCAAAATATATATGTGTATGTTTGTCTATCTATGTACATAATATAAAAATTATTATTACAATTTTAATGTGAGGTAAAAATTCTATAATTAAGCAAGATTTAATCTGAACTACTGATTTTTTTATTCTAACAGAGATAATTATAAGACAGAGCAGGGAATAATAAATTTATTTCGTGTATTAAAAAACTGATGCTCAGAGAGATTGCTATCAGGGCAAGTTCAGATGTAAGCCAGAACTAGGACACAGATTTACTGATTTCTGAATCAATGTCCTTCCATTTTACTATACTAGTAAATGCACTGACGCAGGAAATAAGAGTAATAACACCTGTTTGTTCCTTTCACCCAAGGTTCTCAGCATGCCTTGCTAATTGTACCTGCAGTCAGAGAAAAGAAAGCTCTTATACCTTCAGGATTTTGTCTAATTCATTCTTCAGCCGGTGGCTGAGCCCAAAATACAGCCCTTGCTTCATTTTGATCAAACGATCCTATTGGCTATGCCAACCTATTAGTGTCTAGAGAAGCTGTGAGTTAAATTTCTGTGCTTCAAAGCACAAAAAGCATTATTTCTGTTTTGAGGTGGTATTCAAAAAAAAAAAAAAGATTCTGCACGTGGGAGGTTCATTCAGCACACACTTCTAATATACTTTTCAATCCACCTTAAAATAGAAGTCTGTCTAGTTCCTCTGGATCTCTTGTAAATTGCTAATGTCAATGCTAGGAATATATTATGTAGTTGGAGCTTTGAAAAGCAGTACAGTTTATAAGTTAAGAATGATTATTACACAAGACCTCATTTAGATGGATGCAATGTTAATGTTTAAGCACTTATATTTTCCATCCTCATATTAGCCTTGGCAGGTCATATTGATAAAAGATCTTTGGTGCACTGCAGTCGTTCTTTAATTTAGTTCCTTGGAGTAAGTGATGATTGTAATCAAGCTTTTGCAGATAGTATTTCTGACAATAAGTGTATATGCTAAGGCGAAGTGATCCATAATAATGGATCCCATTGGAAATAACAATTTTAACTCTGATATTATGGAAAAATGTTTACACACTTGAAAGTTTGGGTTAAACATGCTATGAAACGTTCATATTTAAATACATTTAAAATCTTGCATTTTGAGCCTTTTATTCAAATCCTCTATCATACCTATATTCATTCATTTATTGCTTCCTTATTATATAGGTACTTTAGGATAGGCAGACATGATAGATTTTTTCTTTTTCAGAAGTTATCATTAATGATCAAACACTTTATTGAATTCCCAAGTAGTCTAATTCGGTTATAACAGCAAAAATAATGAGATGGTTGTTTTCTAGTTCATGTATTGACACTATTACATTGTCTCAACCACTAAACTATAATACTCTCTGGGAGTCTCCTGTTGGGAAGTTGGGATTTACTGATCCATCTTAAAGAACACCTGGTAACTTTCAGGGCTGATTGCTCCCATGATGCAATCTTTTATATCAAGAACACCCATCCCAACACCAGCTCCTACCTTGCAGTATTTCTCCAATGTGAGCACAGTTGGCTAATCAGTTTAAAAAACATAATTACTGAGTAGCTTAAATATGAATATGGCATTGTGTTAATTGCGAGAATATAAAAATAAACATCATATGCCACTTTCTCAAGGAATTTATTATCAGTTGGAGTAGAGAACATCTTTAGTTCAACTGTTGTATAAGAAATTTCATGACAAATAAATTAATGGTCATATAATTAGAAGAACAGGAATACATAAAAAATGCTAGATGTAGAATTGAGAGTCAGCATAATGTGTTGGTTTTGAATATTGCCCTCGTATCCAGACTCCATCAGTTTAAATCTCAACTCAACCAGCTGGGAGTTGAGCCACTTTGGGCAAGTCACTTGAACTCTCTATCAGGTATTTATTATATATTACTTCTTAATAGTGATATGACTAGTGATAATAATAGTGTATATGTACTTCAAAGCCTTGTTATTAGAATTAAATAAGTTAATATGTGTAAGAGAACTTGGCACATAGAAACATATAAGCATCAGCTACTATTAGTACTAGCATCATATTGAAGAAAAAATGACATAACAATGAATATAAAGAGCTTAGCAGAGCACCTCTTTCATAGCAACCAATTGAAAATTTTAGTTTATTATTATCATTGTTATATGTGCTAGGTTGCTGTGCTAACTTTTGAGGAAAGTAAAACCAACCATACCAAACCAAACAAAAAATATGTGCACAAGGTAAGTCAGGACTAATGTAGCCATACAACTCCACATCTAATGAAAGAGAAATTCTATTGTATTGTGATGTGTTTAAAGCATAGGTTTTGAAAGTTTTATGGAAAAGGGAATGGTCTAGGATATTAATACTTGAGTAAATCACAGGGTAAACACATGCAAAATAAGAGTGAATGAAAAACACCACACCTGGTATTACTTCTGTGCTCTGCTGTGAAAAAGGCCGAATACCAATATTAAACCTCAGTCAGTTGCCAAATGCTGGTAAAATAACTACATTTATTCCAGAAAACATCATGAGGACTATTATAGTAGGAGAGTAGGATGAGTGCAAAAAATTCTCCTAGCCCCTAGAGCTTCCTTTCCCTACCAAAATACCAAACAAAAATAAACACCACATCCCAAGTTAGATTGCATGCATTTGTGCCTCCATCAAAGACTTGAAATGTGCATCCCTTGTAACTTGCCTGTTTGGCTTGCACAGAAGTCAAATGGATTTTGGAAAAGGACAGTGGATTATCATAAAGACAAGCACTAACAATTCTAATTTCAGTAGCTGTTCTAGATGTAGTTTCTTTACTGGAGCAAATCAATAGAGTAACTGGTAACTGCTATGCAACTAAGAATTGGTGAAAGCTTTATTCTCTATACCTGATGCTAAAGACCACCAGCAGTGGTTTAATTTCACTGGCAGGGAAAGCACTACCCCTACACTTTCTAATTTCAGAACCATGTCAACTTTCCAGGTTTAATCCACAGGGCTTTGTTTACTCTGCTATTTCTTACATCATCATGCTGATCTGCTACGTTTATGATATTATATTTATTGGATTTTGTGAGAAGGATCTAATAAATAATCAGTATATATGATAAGTCACATGGGTGCCAGAAGACAGGAAATAAACCCATTGGAAATTTAGTGGATGGGAGCTTAGTTGTCACATTGCAGTGGCCATGGGAAGAGAAGGTGATGGCAGACGTTATGCAACATATGTGTTTGACGTAAGCCTCAAACAGTAGATGGGACTTTTGGAGTTAGAGCTGGGGAAATGGGGACAGTTTAAGTGGAGATAAAAACTTGGGGGAAAAACATGCAAGTTAGAAAGTGGAGCAGTACAAGAACTGTTTTGGAAATGGAGCATAATAACTAAAGAAAATGCAACTGGAAAGGCAAACTGGGGATTGAATTGCCAAGATAAGGATTTTTAGTTTATTTTTGATAGTAAGGTTTGCATTGAACTAGAGGAAGTGCTTCAGCAGTCCTATTAAGCTATAGGAGAACACAGGGACAGGAGGGGAGGGTTGATTAGGATACAAACCCTCCATCTTTTTTCCTGTTCCCCAGTCACTGACCTCAGGAGTCTGATAGGCTGAGTATTACTGACCCTAAGGTAAGAGCTGCATCTTTAATTGAACACTTACAAAAACGTGATAGATTTCCTTACCGAGACTTTCAGAATCTCAGATAGTAGCTAAAAGATGAAAGTCAAATCATGCTTACATGAATGGTAATGTCCACTGCCATGACAGTTGATTTGCCCTCTAGTTTTTAACTCTCTGAATAGCCAATCCCTTAGCAAGAGAATAGATTGCAAATTATTGATTTGATATCTTATTCAGAAATGGTCTAAAAGAAAGGAAATTATTGATATTTGTACTTTATAAAGAAATGTTTCAATTAGTGAGCTAGATAGGAAAATGTTGCTGGCCCACTCTCATAAATACTCAGTTTTAAGTTTCCAACTTGATGAGTTTTGAAAAATACATATACCCATATACCATATATAGAATATTTCTACTATCTCAAAAATTTAACTCATACCCCTTAGCACTCAATCATCTCTCCTAATCTCTCTCCTCTGACAGCCACTGATGTTGGATCTATAGTTTTTTCTTTTCTGTAATTTCATGTAATTGGAATTATACAGTATATAATTCTTCGTATCTGGCTTCTTTCACTTTGCTTAATGTTTGGATATTTATCTGTGGTGTGTTTCTTTTTATTGCTGAAAAGTATTCCATCATGAAAGTTTACCACAATTTGTTTATCCATTCACAAATTGATGGATATTTGGGTTGTTTCCAATGTTTGGCTATTGTGAATTAAAGCTGCTTGGAAGTTTAGTCTTTTTTTTTTGAATTCATGACTTACTTTGAAAATCATAGTTAATTTAAATTTTCATTATTTTTCTGAAGTTGTGATTTTAGGTTGGTTTCTTTTCAATGTTGCCGTCTGTGTTACACTTCAAGACTTCACTTTAGATTCAAGAGTTTTGACCAATTATGCTAACACTTTGTTCTCTGTACTTCATGTTGATGCTGTTATATTTGTTATAGGAGAGTGATCATTGTGTTTTGTTTTTAATTTTTACATGTTCGAATATTTAGGCCTCACTTATAAATCCTGTTTTTAGTTCCATCATATAAGATAGCTAGGGCTGGCGCCAATTTCTCTAGAGCCTAATGTTGGTAATTCAGATCTCGTTTGATAAATGTATAAGCTATGCCTAAAGGCCAATGGTCCTGTGCCAGAAATAGGGAGGACCAATTAGTAAATGAATCAATTATCTTTCTGTTTAAATTTAATTCCACAATATAATTTTATTTAAACAAAGCCATATGCCTTAATCATGAGCATGGTGTGTTAAAGAGATGGCTGATCTCTAGCTCCACCTGTGAACTGCAACACGTGAGACTCTAACATATTTAGAAGCATTTCAGTTTCTTTTATTGCGCACCATAATGGCCAATAATTAAGGAATAACCTCTTAAATAAGCAGTTCACTTTCAGAATTAAAGCACAGATTTTCTAATTGTTGCTCTCTCCTGCAGATAATGATGTTAAACTTTTTTGTCAGCTATGATTTGTAGGCACTATATTCATTATGTTTCTCTTCCTGTATACCTTACTATATTCTTTCTACATTTCTCAAATAGGACATTTCCTGAAGCTAATATTAATAATCATTCTCATTAAAAACCAATAAAACTTAGGGGAAAATACTATGGATTTTATTGCTGAGAAAATCTCTACCAGACTAGTGATTTTTTAAAAAATTTAATACTTTTGTGCTAAAGATTTTGTTTCAGTCCAATCACATCTCTTAGAATTTCTCTGTATGCAAGTATATTTGGTATTTTTATGCTGAAAATACAACACAGTTCTGCCATATCACATCATATTTGTTATTAAATAGTTCAAAATTTTAACTGCATTTTTACATTGGAAACCAAGCATATATTCCAGAAATCTGAGGTCATCTTTAAAGTTCAAGAGATTTTTCAGAATAGTACAATAAACATAAATTTTAAGGGAAATGTCAATTTTATTTGAAGCAATCACAATAAAAAATGAAATAGTTAAGGATAACACATTTTGAAAATTGAAATAAAAGCAGAAAATGTTGCTTTTTTAGCATGATGTTGACGTTGTTACAGCCCTACAAAGTTTGTTATACGGTAATTTTTTTCCTTCTTTCTTTCTTCTTTTCTTTTTATTAAAAAATAACGTATAATATTGTGATGTTCAAAACCAATTGCTTCATCTCTGAATCTTTTGTTTATCATAGCTGGGCAAGACTAAGTTTTTTCCAATGAGACAATATCTGAGTTAGTATTAAGCAAAAATGAGGCAATCTGAGAGAGTGAAAGATGTTTTAGGTCAACAAGTCTTAACTGAAAACATTTAGAATGGTGAAAAGAGCCAAATTTAGGTCCCAAGTTCATGAAAAAACTCATTCTGATTATCAGGGGCATTTTGTGCTCTCTGGGATAATTATTTAAAGCATATAACATATATAGTTTGGCTTCTTATTAAAGAGTAAAACTTGAATGTTCTTTTATTTTTTATTGAAGTCACAATAGTTTATAAGATCGTGAAATTTCAGTCTACATTATTACTTGTCAGTCACCATATATCTGTGCCCCTTTACCCCTTATGCCCACCTCTCAACCCCCTTCCCCTCTGGTAACCACTAATCTGTTTTCTTTGTCCAAGTATTTGTTTATCTTCCACATATTAGTGAAATCGTAGGGTGTTTGCCTTTCTCAGTCTGGTTTATTTCACTTAACATAATACCCTGAAGGTCCATACATTTAGTTGCAAATGGGACAATTTTGTCTTTTCTTATGGCTGAGTAGTATTCCATGTATATATATACCACATCTTCTTTATCCATTCATCAGTCAATGGGCACTTGGGTTGTTTCCACATCTTGGCTATTGTGAATGATGCTTCAGTGAACGCAGGGGTGCATAGGTCTGTTTGAATTGTTGTTTTCAAATTCTTTGGATAAATACCCAGTAGTGGAATGGCTGCATTGCATGGTATTTCTATTTTTAATTTTTTTTAGAAATCACTATACTGTTTTCCATAATGGCTGCACCAGTTTGCATTCCCACCAGCAGTGTATGAGGATTACCTTTTCTCCACATCTTCTCCAACATTTGCTATTTTTTGTCTTGGTAATTATAGCCATTCTGGCAGGTATAAGGTGATATCTCATTGCAGTTTTGATTTGCATTTTCCTGATGAATAGTGATGTTGAAATCTTTTCATGTGCACGTTGGCCATCTGTATATCTTTGGAAAAATGTCTGTTTAGATCCTCTGCCCTATTTTTAATAGAGTTACTTGTTTTCTTGTTGTTGAGTTGTATGAGTTCTTTATATATTTTGGAGATTAACCTCTTCTTGGATACACGATTTGCAAATATTTTCTCCCAGTTGGTGGGTTGTCTTTTTGTTTTGTTCCTGGTTTCCTTTGCTTTGCAGAAGCTCTTTAGTCTGTTGAAGACCCATTTGTTTATCTTTTTGTTTCCCTGGCCCCAGTAGACATGGTATTCGAAAAGATCCTTCAAAGACCAACGTCAAAGAATGTACTGCCTATGTTTTCTTCTAGGAGTTTTAGGGTTTCAGGTCTTACTTTCAAGTCTGCAATTCATTTTGAGTTAGTTTTTGTGTATGGTGAAAGATAATGGTCTACTTTCATTCTTTTGCATGTGGCTATTCAGTTTTCCCAATACCATTTACTAAAGAGACTTTCCTTTCTCCATTGTATGTTCTTAGCTCCTTCATCGAAGATTAGCTGTCAGCAGACTTGTAGGTTTATTTCTGGGCTTTCAGTTGTGTTCCATTGATCTGTGTGTCTATTTTTGCAATAATACCATGCTGTTTTGATTACTATGGCTTTGTAGTATATTTTGAATTCGAGGATTGTGATGCCTCAGCTTTGTTTCTTTTTTCTCTGGATTGCTCTAGCTATTCAGAGTCTTTTATTGCCCCATATGAATTTTAGGATTCTTTTTTCTATTTCTATAAAGAATGTCATTGGAATTCTGATTGGGACTGCATTCAATCTGTAGATTGCTTTTGGTAGTATGGACATTTTAACTGTGCTTGGTATTGCAATCCATGTGTATGGAATATCTTTCCATTTCTCTATGTCATCATCAATTTCTTTCAATAATGTCTTATAGTTTTCATTGTATAGGTCTTTCATCTCCTTGGATAAATTTATTCCTAGATATTTTATTCTTTTTGTTGTGATCATAAAAGGGATTGTATTCTTGAGTTCTCTGTTAGTTTGTTATTAGAGTATAGAAATGTAACTGATTTTTTGTAAGTTGAGTTTTGTATCCTGCAACTTTGCTGTAGTTGATTATTTCTAATAGTTTTCTGGTAGATTCTGTATTATTATAGAAACTATACTATTATAAAAACTTTTAGGGTGTTGTATTGTTAAAGTCATGGCATCTGCAAAGAGCAAAGTTTCATTTCTTCCTTGCTGATTTGGATCCCTTTTATTTCTTTTTCTTGCCTGATTGCTCTGGCTAAGACTTCCAATACTATGTTAAATAAGAGTGGTGAGAGTGGGCATCCTTGTCTGGTTCCTGTTCTCAGAGGGATAGCTTTCACTTTTTCTCCATTGAGTGTGATATTTACTGTGGGTTTGTCATATACAACCTTTATTACGTTGAGCTACCTTCCTTCCATCCCCACTCTATATTGAGAATTTTTCTCATAAATGGATTTTGGATCTTGTCAGATGCTTTTTCTGCATCCATTGAGATAATCATGTGGCTTTTATTCTTCATTTTGTTAATGTTGTATATCATATTGATTGATTTGTGGATGTTGAACCATCCCTGTGTCCCTGGTGTAAATACCGTTTGATCATGGTGTATCATCCTTTTAATGTATGGCTGTATTTGGTTTGCCAATAGTTTGTTGAGGATTTTTGCATCTATGCTCATCAGTGAAATTGGCTTGTAATTCTCCTTCTTTGTGTTGTCCTTGTCTGGCTTTGGGATCAGGGTAATGTTGACCTCATAAAATGTGTTAGGAAGCATTCCATCTTCTTCAATTTTTCAGGATAGTTTGAGAAGGATCGGTGTTAAATCTTCTTTGAATGTTTGGTAGAATTTTCCAGAGAAGCCATCTGGTCTGGGACTTTTATTTTTTGGGAGGTTTTTGATTACTGTTTCAGTCACTTTACTTGTGGTTGGTCTATTCAGAGTATCGATTTCTTCTTCATTCAGTTTTGGCAAGTTGTGAGAGTCTATGAATTTATCCATTTCTTCTAGATTGTCCAATTTGTTGGAATATAGTCTTTCTTAGTATTTTTATAATCCTTTGTGTTTCTGTGTTATCTGTTAGCCTCTTTCATTTCTAATTTTATTTCTTTGAACCTTCTCTCTTCTTTTCTTAGTGAGTCTGGCTAAGGGCTTGTCAATTTTGTTTATCTTCTCAAACAACTATCTCTTAGTTTCATTGATCCTTTCTACTGTTTTTTTTTGTTTGTTTCAATTTCATTTATTTCTGCTTTAATTTTTATTATTTCCCTCCTTCTGCTGACTCTGGGGGGTTTTTTTGTTCCCTTTTTCTAGGTCTGTTAGGCATAGTTTAAGATTTCTTGCTTGAGATTTTTCTTCTTTGTTAAGCTGGGCCTGTATTGGTATGAATTGTCCTCTTAGGACCAGCATTGCTGCATCACATGTGACTTGGTAGGGTATAATTTCATTTTCATTTGTTTCTACATAGTTTTTGATTTCTCCTTTAATTTCTTCAATGATCCATTGGTTGTTCAGTTGCATGTTTTTTAGTCTCCAGATATTTGTCACTTTCCCAGCTTTGTTCTTGTAGTTGATTTCTAGTTTCATAGCATTATGGTCAGAAAAGATGTTTCATATGATTTCAGCCTTCTTAAATTTATTGAGGCTTGCCTTGTTTTCCAACATATGGTCTATCTTTGAGAATGTTCCATGTGCACTCGAAAAGAACGTGTATTCTGCTGTTTTGGGATGGAGAGTTCTATATATATCCATCAAGTCCATCTCGTCTAGTTTTTTGTTTAGTTCCACTATTTCCTTGTTGACTTTCTGCCTGGAAGATCTATCTATTAATGTAAGTGGGTTGTTAAGGTCCCCTACTATTTTTGTGTTGCTGTTAGTATCTCCTTTAGGTCAGTTAATAGTTACTTTATGTACTTTGGTGCTCCTGTGTTAGGGGCATATATATTTACAAGTATTACATCCTCTTGGTGAAGTGTCCCTTTAATCATTATTTACTATCGCTCTTTGTCTCTCATTGCCTTTTTAGTCTTGAAGTCTACTTCATCTGATATAAGTATGGCAATGCTTGCTTTCTTTTGTTTGCCATTGTCTTGGAGTATCATCTTCCATCACTTCACTCTAAGCTTGTTTGTCTTCAGAGCTGAGATGTGTTTCATGGAGGCAGCATATTGTTGGGTCTTGTTTTTTAATCTATCCAGCCACTCTTTATCTTTTGATTGAAGAATTCAATTCATTTACATTTAGGGTGATTATTGATATATGAGATCTTAATGCTGTCATTTTATCACTCATTTTCTTGTTGGTCAGTATTTCCCTTTTTTCTTGTCCTGGGTGTTTCAGACTGCCAATTCAGTGTGGTGACTCTCTATGATAGTTTTCTCTTTATTTATCATTTGTGTCTCTGTTCTCATTTTTTGTTTAGTGGTTACCCTGAGGTTTCTATAAAAGATCTCACAACTGAGGTAGTCCCTTTTCTGATAGCATCTTATTTCCCTAGTCTAAGCAGGTTGTATCCCTTTCCTCTTCCCCATTTAAGTTGTTCATGTCACAACTTATTCCATTCTGTGTTGTGAGTTTGTGGTTAAAATGAAGTGATTATATTTATTCTTGATGTTTTCCTTCCCTTTATCTTTAACGTTATAATTAATTGTTTGCTAATCTATTCTGATAGAGATTTGAAGTTTTCTGATTTTTGTCTGCCTATTTGTCTCCTTCCTCCAAGCTTTGTAAACTCCTTCTTATTTTCAGATATGAAGGCCTTCTTGATTTCATGTAGGGGGGAGGGTCTTGTGGCAATGAAATCCCTCATCTTTTATTTATTTGGGAAAGTTTTTATTTCTCCATCACATCTGAAGGATATTTTTGCTGGCTAGGGTATTCGTGGTGGAAGGTTTTTGTCTTTCAGGATTTCAAATATAACATTCCACTCTCTCCTAGCCTGTAAAGTTTATGCTGAGAAATCTGATGAAAGCCTGATAGGGGTTCCTTGGTAGGTTATTTTCTTCTGACTTGCTGCCCTTAGTATTTTTTCTTTGTCATTGATTTTTGCCAGTGTTACTAATATATACCTTGGAGAAAGCCTTTTTATGTTGATGTAATTAGGAATTCTATTAACTTCCTTTACTTGTAATTCCAGCTCCTTTCCCAGGTTTGGGAAGTTCTCAGCTATTATTTCTTTGAACAAGCTCTCTGCTCCTTTCTCCCTGTCTTCTCATTCTGGAATACCCATGATCCTTATGTTCCTTTTCCTAATTAAGTCGAATATTTCTTGGAGAATTTCTTCATTTCTTTTTTAATCTTAGTTCTTTCTCCCTTCATGTGAAGCATTTTTATATTTATGTAATCTAAATTGCTAATTCTGCCCTCCATCATGTCAGCTCTGTTATTTAAGGACTCCAGATTTTTCTTTATCTGTTTCATTGCGTTTTTCATCTCCAACATTTCTGATTGTTTTTTCTTTATAGTTTCAATCTCTTATGTGAAGATTCACTTTGTTCATTAATTTTATTCCTGATTTCATTGAATTGTCTTTCTGAGCTTTCTTGTAACTCATTGAGGTTTTTTTATGAATGTTATTTTGGATTCTCTGTCACTTAGATTATAAATTTCAATGTTTTCAGGATTGTTTCTGGGTTTTCATCTTTTTCCTTCTGGTATAGAGTATCACTATACCTCTTCATGTTATTTGATGGGATGTATTTGTGCCTGTGCATAGTGATAGTGTCCTGTCACAGATTCCATCTGCTGCCACATGGCGGGGGCAGGAGCTGTGTATTTTGAGCCCACCATAATTACTGAAAGCTGTGCCTCTCCAAGCCTGGGCCAATCCTTGGGACTGCAGCAGCACTGTGGGCTGTCCCACTGAGTGGGAAGCTGATCTTGTGGGGCCTCAGGGCTTCTACTGCCTGCTCCCACAGTCCTGCTGTGGCATGCTCCCACCTTTGGGGCTGCAGTGATACTATGGACATTCTTGGCAACTGGGAAGTTGTTTGTCCGGGCACACAGATCTGCCACTGCCTCTTCCTAGGTTGCTCTGGCCATTGAGATTGGTGGGCATGCCCTCTCTACTGTGTCTGAGCTTAGACCACTCCCTGTGGACTGCAGCAGCACCATGGACTCTCCCACTGGACAGGAAAGTGATTATGCAGGGCCTCAGGGCTGCTGTCATCTGTTTCCACAGTTGTGCTGAGGTTCACTCCCACCCGGTGGTGGCAGCGGTACTATGGGCACTCCAGCCAGGAGAGCAGTTGAACACATGCACAAGGCTACCAGGGAAACAGAGAGTGCTCATCTATCTCCCCCACCTCACCAGGAGTAGCCCACCCACCTTCAGATGTATAGCTATTTGGGTCTCTCAGGAGTCCTGTTGGGTATCCTCTGTTGATCAATGAATGTCCATTTAGTTGTAGTTGGAGAACTAAACTGTTGAAGGGGGGGAGATAAAGGGAAAAATTCACTTCACCATTTTAATGACAGTAATCTTATTTTTTTTATTGAGGTAAAATTGGCTTATAACATTATATAAATTTCAGGTGTACATCATTAATATTCCGATTTCTGTGATAATTACATCATGATCACCATCCAAAGACTAATTACTGTCCATCACCATACACATGTGCCTAGTCACCCCTTTCATCCTCACTTCTCCCTCCTTCCCCTATGGTAACTACCCATCTCTTCTCTGTATCTGTATGTTTGTTTGTTGTTGTTTTTATCTTCTATTTATAAATGAGATCATATGGTATTTGACTTTCTCCATCTGACTTATTTTGCTTAGCATAACACCTTCAAGGTCCATACATGTTGCTGCAAATAGCAAGATTTCATTATTTCTTATGACTGAGTAGTATTCCACTGCATATATATACCACATCTTCTTTATCCATTCTTTCCTTAACGGGCACCTGGATTGCTTCCAAGTCTTGACTATGGTGAATAATGCTGCAATGAACACAGGGGTGCATATATCTTTAAGCATTCCTATTTTCATGTTCTTTGGGTAAATACCCAGCAGTAGAATAGCTGGATCATATGGTAGTGCTATTCTTAACTTTTTGAGGAATCTCCATACTGTTTTCCATGGTGGCTGCACCAGTTTGCATTCCCAGCAACAGTGTATGAGAGTTCCCTTTTCTCCACATCTTCTCCAACACTTGGTATTTCTTGTCTTGCTAATTATAACCATTCCCATGGATGTGAGGTGAAATCTCATTGTAGTTTTGATTTGCACTTCTTTAATAATTAGTGATGTTGAACATCTTTTCATGTGCCTGTTGGCGTTTGTATATCTTCTTTGGAAATATGTCTGTTCAGATCATTTTCCAATTTTATAATTGGGTTGTTAGTTGTTTTGTTGTTGAGATGTAAGAGTTACTTATATATTTTGGATATTAACCCCTTACCAGATATATGGTTTGAAAGTTCCTACTCCCAGTTGTTAGGTTGTCTTTTCATTTTGTTGATGGTTTCCTTTGCTGTGCTGAAGCTTTTTAGTTTGATGCAGTCCCATTTGTTTATTTTTTCTATTGTTTCCCTTGCCTGGTCAGACATGGTATTTCAAAATATGCTGCTAAGGCCAATGTCAAAAAGCATACTGCCTATGTTTTCTTATGCTTTCAGGTCTTACTTTCAAACCTTTAATCCATTTTGAGTTAATTTTTGTGTATGGTGTAAGATATTGTTCCACCTTCATTCTTCTGCATGTGACTGTCCAATTTTCCCAACATCATTTATTGAAGAGACTTTCCTTTCTCCATTGTATGTTCTTGGCTCTCATGTTGAAAATTAGCTGTCCATAGATGTGTGGGTTTATTTCTGGGCTGTCTATTCTGTTCCATTGATCCGTGTGTCTGTTTTTGTGCCAGTACCATGCTGTTTTGATTACTGTAGCTTGGTAGTATATTTTGAAGTCAGGGAGTATGATACCTCCAGTTTTGTTCTTTTTTCTCAGCACTTCTTTGGCTATTCAGGGTTTTTTGTTGTTCCATATAAATGTTAGGATTCTTTGTACTATTTCCATGAAAAATGTAATTGGGACTTTGATAGGGATTGTACTGAATATGTAGAGTGCTTTAGGAAATATGGGCATTTTAACTATGTTAATTCTTCCAGTCGAGGAGCATGGAATATGTTTCCATTTCTTTGTGTCTTCTTCAATTTCTTTTGACAATGTTTTATACTTTTCAATGTAGAGGTCTTTCACTTCTTTGGTTGAATTTGTTCCTAGGTATTTCATTCATTTTGTTGCAGTTATAAATTGGATTGTATTCTTAATTTATCTTTCTGCTACTTAGCTGTGAGTGTATAGAAGCTCACCTGAGTTTTGCATGTATCCTGCAAGTTTACTGTATTCATTTATTATTTCTAAAAAAATTTTGGTGGATTCTTTAGAATTTTCTGTATTTAAATTCCTGTCATCTGCAGATAGTCACAGTTTGACTCCATCCTTTCCAATTGGGATCCCTTTTATTTTTTTTTCTTGCATGATTGCTCTGGCTAGGACTTCCAATACTATGTTAAATAAAAGTGGTGAAAGTGGGCATCCTTGTCTGCTTTCTATTCTTAGAGGGTTAGCTTTCAGTTTTTCTCTGTTGAGAATGATATTTGCTGTGGGTTTGCCACATATGGCCTTTATTATGTTGAGCTACTTTCCTTCTATACCCATTTTATTCAGAGTTTTTGTCATAATTGGATGCTCTATCTTGTCAAATGCTTTCTCTACATCTCTTGAGATGATCATGTGATTTTTATTCTTCATTTTCTTAATGTGGTGTATCACGTTGATTTAGTTGCAGATGTTTAACCATCACTGCATCCCTGGAATAAAACCCACTTGATCATCACATATGATCTTTTTAATGTATTGTTTTATTCTATTTGATAGCATTTTGTTGAGGACTTTTGCATTGATGTTCATCAGTGATATTGGCCTGTAATTTTTTTTTTGTATTGTGCTTGTCTGGTTTTAGTATCTGAATAATGTTGACCTCATAGAAGAAGTTAGGAAGCTTCCCCTCTTCTTCAAAAAACTGAATGTTCTTTGGCAGAGAGTTGAATAGAGTAAATGAATTTGGCATGTTTATGGAAAAAGATTGCTAGCACATATGAAGTTTTCCATTTCATGGTCCCTGCCTTGCTTCAACTACTCATTTTTTGGTTACTTTTTTTCCCCAACACTCCATTGAATCAAGTGACTGCCTTTCCATATACTGAGGTTATTCAGCATATGCCTTTTGAATAGTTGTTATAGGTCTAAGGTGCATAAAGGTGCATATAGTTGTTATAGGTCTAAGGTGTGGAGAAGGCACTGGAGAGTCACAGGAAATGGGAGCAGATGAGAGGGTGTGTGGTACCACGGGATGCATGCTGGAATTAGAGTCACAGTTTCAAGGTTTAAATTTATGGTGCATTCTTTTATTGGCAACTGTGGACAACCTATTTAACCTCTTTCAGAGTTCACTTTCTTTGTAAGGAGAATATGGGGCCTGACAAAAATGGGTGAGATGCTTGCCTCATGGGAATTATATCAGATGATGTGTGATGGTGACTTGTAAATTGGGACCCACTATTTAGGTGTTAGTGGGTGTCTGAAAACTAGTGCTCCAAAATTTGAAATTCCTAATAAATATTCCAAGATGTTGTAAACTTAAAAGTTGAATTCAGCAGTTATTTTCCCCTCAAAACAAGTTACCAGAATAATTGTAATTTGGGAAGTGCATGCTATGACAAACCATAGGCAAATTTGGAAAACAAAGGAGGGGAGCTGCTTTTATAGAGAAAAAGGAGGAGGAGTTAGTGGCTGTTCTAAGTGGAAGACCATTGGGGAAACATAACAGTTGTAGGGGAGGAAGATATTTCCTCTACCCACTCTGAGTCCTTCTGACCAGAAAACAAATTAAATTCACATGAGACAGAATAACAGGAGAAAATTAAACAAAGCTTTATAACATGTATACATGGGAGAGGCTCAGGTAAACTGAGCAACTCACCAAAATGGTGGCAGTTCTCCCCTTAAACACCACCCTCAGGTAAAGACAAAGGAGGATGTTGGGGATGGAGGGAATCAATCATGGGACGTTGCCAAAAAGTATAGTAAACAAGAGTAAGATTATTATGCAGATTTAAGTCCTTGCCTTCTGCATTGATTAAGAGTTTCTAGAGATAAGGTCATCCCCCCTTCTTCCTGGTACAGAGAGGGAGACACCTTTATAGATGAAGATTTCCCTTACAAATGTAAATGTCTCTTAACAAAGGGTAAGTAAATTCTACTTTTCAGAGTTTGTTTCCTGTCTGCAGTTTTTTAAAAGTGACCAGCCCCAAATAATCCTCATGCCAAAGAGTCATATCTTGGAGTGGCCAATTTCAGTCCCCCATACAGTTCAGGGTGGCAGTGGCTTCTCTTTGGCTGAGCTGAGGTGTTTCTCATTGGTTGGGCTGTTGCCAGGTGGGGACAGAAATCTTCCTTCAGCAGTAAAGTAGTTGTACTTCTTGTGGGAGATGCAAGTACATCTCTTTTCCTGTTTGGAGTAATTGATGATGTACGATAGGGTGTGGGAGTTTCCCTTCCAGGCCTTCCTGACTCCTCAATTTAGCTAAGGTTTCTTTTATTAATTTCCACAATGTCTAATAGATTTTCTGTAGGATAAACATTCACTGCGAAAAAATTATGAAATCCCAGGTATTGTTTAGATTGCTCAGTTTTAACAAAACATCAACTATTGTAATTTCCCAAATAGAAGAGCTGACTGTAGGATAGTCCTTCCTACAAAGAAACTTGCCCTTCCCCCAAGAGTCCTATAAGAAATTGTCATTATTATTGACTCTTTCATTGACTGATTACACATATCTTCATTTTCTTTTCATAAAGCATATGTGAGAAGAAAGCAACCTGGAATAAATTTGTGCTTTATCGTATAACTTTCAGTTAGCAGTCAATGTCAACTGTGGGCAAGGCTTGATCCAGGTTTTGTGGGGACTGAAACTTAATCAACTTGGAGGACCTTCTTTGAGGAAAAGAGTGCAAAATTACAAATACAAAATTATGTATGAAAATGAAACTTTATTTGGAGTGAGAGAACAGATTAAAACAAATCAGATTTTTTCTTCTCAGTTCTTTTTAGACTATTTACTGGAAATGCTTACATAGAAATGCTTCATGATTGCATTCATGACTTCTCCTCCTCAGCTGGACCTTCACAAATCCCAGCAACTCCTAGCAGCCACAGGGCTGTGCAAGGAAGCGGCCTGCAGGATTATCTGACCCTGACTATGAGGAAAATCTGTTTAACTGTTTTTGTTCCGTTTCTCTTCACTGGGGCTAACCCATGCAATTCTTTAAAAAGCAGAGAAGACTCTTCCAAGTATGATTGCTTTTTCAGTTAACTCCCCCTCTAGGGTAACTGCCAAGTGACATCAGGCAAGGGTATTCAAAGGATTCCTCTTATAGAGAGGTTCCTGTGCCTAGGAATTTAAATAAAATTTCCCAGAGGCTAGACCTGGAAGCTATTTGAAATGAATACCTGCCTTCCACCAAAGGTGATTTTTATTTTGTTTTGTTTTCCTGCTGCCCTTCTCCTCTTCTCCCTCAAGGCTGGAGCATCTTTCATTTTTTGGTCTCCAATTTCATTGTGTTATCACACGAAACTGGGGTTCTCCTACTTGATGTAGATAAACAAGTTAATTAATTATCACATCAGCTTTTGGGAAAAGAAGTCAGCTTCCTTCTGCGAGAGTGATCTGCAGGGAGACAAGGGGTGTGCCCTCAGATCTGTCTCCTCAGTTTAGGATTTGGGGCAAAATTTAAGAGATTAGGCAGAACAGGTTGTCATGCAGAAATGCTGGTGGGACAGGTTTTGATTGGTGGGCTTCAGGCATTTATGGTAAGGTTCTAAACATTTCTGGTATGGCTTTAAACATTTATGGTGAGGTGGGGAAGAAACTTTAACACTGGATCTTCCTGAATGATGGACTCCTCACTTCTGATCTGAGTCTGACATTTAGGGTCCAGTCACATCCTGGTCCTTTGGTTCTTTAGGGAAGCGACCCCGGTTCTGCGGTCATTTCAGGTCCAGATTTATTCTTCTGCACATGTTCTGGCTACATGACTTTGAAAGTTTTCTGAAAGACAATCCTATTTTTGGTGAGGAAGTTTTTCCCTGAGCTAACATCGGTTGCCAAACTTCCTCTTTTTGCTTGAGTAAGATTAGCTCTAAGCTGACATCTGTGCCAATCTTCCTCTATTTTTTTGTATATGGGATGCCACTTTGGCACAGCTTGATGCCTGGTGTGTAGATCCATGCCTGGGATCTGAACCTGCAAACCCCAGGCTGCTGAAGCAGAATGCACAGACTTAACCACTACACCACTGGCCAGACCCTGAAAGACAACTCTTAATCATTCTGTTGATAACAGATGGGGTCTGTTCAAACTGGCTCTAAATGGGCCTGTGGTTACTGCGTAAAGCACTGGTCCTCAAACCACTGCACACCTCCTAGGGAGCCTTCAAAACTACTCAACTGGGTTTCACTCCTGGGCGTTATAATTTAATTAATCTGGGGTGATTTTACTGTGCGGCCAAAGTTGAGAAGCATTGTCTAAGATCCCAGTGGACTGTATTTTTTTAAAGATCTATCTGCATTTTTTTTAAAAGGACAAAAATGACTGAGGATCCAGAGTTGAATAGGCATGTAAGACCCCACTAATTTGTGCACTTTTCTGCTGAAAAATAAAAAGACCGCCAGGTTATTTCCACATGGTTGAAGATAATTGGTATCTTATTGAATGATTCTTAAAATCAGTTTGGATATTATATATATGCTCTCAACCATTGAAAAGAGGCAGAATTTAAAAATTAACTTCATTCTGGTCTCTAAATTTACTACCCTTTCCAATTTTATTCAAACTACATGGCTAGATTTATCAAACTAGAAATTTTTGTTTTTTAAGATGTCTTAAAACTCTCTTTTATGATTCTCTTATTTAGGGAGAGTCAGTGGCAGATCATAGGTGAATGTGGAATAGAGTAAACCTGGGAGTGAGGGCTAGAAGCTGTGCTGTAAAGTAGAATGGCTAGAGAATAGCGTGGGGGCAGGCTGAATGGGAAAGCTGAGGTGTACGGCTGAGCCTACAATCCAGGGTGGACACTGAGCCCAAATGAAGGATGGAAGCAGAGTTTCAAGATCTAAAGAGGGAATGACAGTGTACAGAGTTAGCTTCTGCCATAGATCTAGCATTACAGTGATGGGACCAAGATAAAGAGATATCTTGGTAGGTGTTCCCAACAGCCCTAGAATAACTGAGACTTGATGCTGAACCCAGTGTTTTTATCAGACTTCTTTATGTGAGTGGGGATAGATGACCAGAAGGCATGATCTTCTATAGAGCGAGGCATGGTTCTGCAGGGGCTGAAACCGAAGCAAAGGGCCACATCTTTTTGTGAGTCATGCAATAAATGTAGGATGGCTTGAAGAGCATTTAAAATAAATGAAATTGAATAGAATTGGTAGAAAATGCTTCATAGAACTTAAATGGATGCACCTTGATACAGTTTGTGTGTGATAAGTATAGTTAGGACAGAAGGGACATATAACAAAGGAATTTTGATAATGTTTGGTACTTTTAGTTCTGGAATAGCTCAACAAAATTTGAATTGTGAGAAGGATAGGGGAAAACTAGGAAATTATTTCAAATGTCTCATCTGGGAGGTATGGAGAAAATGGGAGAAGTGTAGTATTTTAAAATTTTCATTTGGGGGGTACTGTGGAAGTAGGGAATGGAAATAGAGTGTCCTGGGAGAGAAAAGAGTGCATCTTTGTTGGATAAGGAGTTTTCTTATTTTTAAATACTAGCGAAGAATGGAGTCTTGTTGTGAGAACAGGAAGAGTGAAGGTGGCCCTCAAGGGAAGGAAAACTATACTAGGACTTCCACATTCCCAAGAGGAAAAGCAATAACACATAGCAACTTGATTAAACCAGCAAAAATAAGAAAATAGGTAAAAACAATGTAAAATAAATAACAGACTTGAACTAAAGTGAAAAAATAAGATAAACTGTTTAAATTATTATAACAAATGTAACATTTGTTAAAAATTATATCAAATCATTGTAACAAATCCAATTCTTCTATTGACAGAAAAATTGAGAATGGGCCAAAAAAATCTCTGAAATCCTGGTTAAATACAGCTTATAAAATTAATTAAAACCAAATAATAAATTATGCTGATGTGAAACATATATCTTTCTGTTTGTCATGTCAAAAAAATTGAAACCACTGTTTTAGGAAGTTATATAATTTTAACCTGAGAGTTACCTACTTAGTTGCTTGATTGGTTGATTCATATATTCTTTCATCTGCTCAACAATTATTTATTAAATCCTTAACATTCTCCAAGTATTGAGAAGTTTTTGAGTTACAATGATAATAAGGAAAACATGGTTCCTGATCTCATGGAGCTTGTCACCACACAGAAATGGGGGGCTCGCTGCTGGTGTACATAAAAAGCCAATAGTTATGGCATTGGCTTTTGAGAAAAGAAAAGGCATTATTGTGAGGTCGGTATGCAAGGAGACAGGACGCAAGGCTCTGAAATCTGTCTCCCTGATCCAGGGTTTGGGGAAACTTAAGAGGTTAGGGAGAAGAGGCTGGTATGTGGAAATACTGGTGGGGCAGGTTTCAGTTAGAAGACTTTAAACATTTATGGTAACGTGTGAGAGGGGATTTAAAACCAGATCTTTCTAAATAATGGACCCCTCACTTCTGATGAGAGTCTGGCTTTCGAATTCCAGTGGTGTCCTGTCTTTTGGTTCCATGAGGGGAGAATCTGGGTTATTTCAGGTCAAGATTTTTCTCCTCTGCACACGCTCTGGCTACATGACTTTCTGTTTTTTGTCTTGCTGCCCCTGAAAAACAACCTTTATCATTCTGTTGATAAGACGAGGTCAGTTTGAACTGGTCCCATGGTTACAAGCTTACATCCTAAAGGGATATAAATAATAAATAAGTATATTAAGCCAAAAATAATTTCATCTTATCATATAGGTTATGTGGGAAAGAATCAGTGTGCTTGCAACAGAATAACAGGAGGTAATGTCGTATAGAAAGTATGATCAGAGGTGACCGAGAAAGTGAACTTAGTTGAGTTGACTTCTTCTGTCAGATACATAGAGGTTCAGGATTTTTGCATCTCATATTTTATGAACTATTTCCTATTTCTCAGTCATGAGCCTCTCATAAAATTTATAAAGACAGTTATTTCATTTCCCTCTACAAAATGAGGGTCTAAAATTTACAGACTTATAATGGGCTAATCCATTTAATTATAATATTTGGAATCAAATCAGACTTATTTTATTTGCCTTTAAGTTTAAAAATACATCTGAAAGTAAATGAAAGGAAAAGAACCTCTAAAAAAATTTCTCTAAACCCGCCTTCTAAAAATAACATCAAAAAACCAAGTAATTAGCTAAATAGGCTTCATATTCAAAGAGAAATTACCAATTAACCTTCTCCTGGCCCCCTATCAGGAAAGGCAGCTGGAGAGTTGAAGAGTGAGGAATTCCTACAGAGGGAGGATGAGATCCATTTTGAGGGATGCCCTTGCTGGAGGCAATACTGACTTGAAAGAAAATCCCAGCCACTGATTCCACTTAAGTTTAGGAATCTCTTAAAGGCTGAAAGGAAGAGCTCTGTTTGCTGAGAGAAAAATAAACCATCAGGACAAGGAAGGGGTCAGTTGACAAAACCTGCCCAGAGTCTGATCTGTTTTCTGTGAGTGGGTTCAGGTTTGGCACTGGATATGACCAAGAAGATTATGTTTTATTTTGAGCCCAACACTGGTGAGATGTCATATGCAAACACTGTCTAAGCTGTATAACCTTAATTTGCTGATAAGAAGAGGATATATTATTTGTGTTAGAATCAGAAGTCTTTCTGGAATTCTATATGCCATGCCTACTGTTTCTCCTTGGTGGGTTACACTGTCCTTATGTCACCTACAAGAACAGCACATTTTAAGAAAATTCTTACCTGAAAATTGAAAATCGAAAGCAAAGAGCTAAGTGCTCTCTTTTCATTGCTCCCCTAACACTATATCTATCCCTCTATTTTTTATATTTAATGATGAGTTTTGAAACTTTACTGATAAGTGTTTTTCTCTAGGTTATGAACTCTTTTGAGGGATCTTGTTTATCTCTGTAATATCACTGCCTCACGAGGTCTGACCTACTTAGAAAATCTTGAACTGAAAAAAAACATCGGGAATGCTTATTCACCTTATTTCAAACGTATAAACCCACTCCAACATGGGCTTTTGCCCCCACCTCTCTGACAAAACTATTTACAGTAGCCCCCCCATATCTGCAGTTTTGCTTTGCATGGTTTCAGTCAAACACAGTCTGAAAATATACATGGAAAAATCCAGAAATAAGCACTTCATAAGTTTTAAATTGCACGTTGTTCTGAGTAGCATGGTGAAATCTTGCACCATCCTACTCCGTCCTGCCCGGCACGTGAGTCAGCCCTTCGTCCAGTGTATCCACGCTGTGTGCTCAGTAGCCGTCTCCTTGATCAGGTCGCTGCTGCAGTGGCGCAGTGCTTGTGTTCAAGTAACCCTTACTTGACTCAATAATGGGCCCAAAGCACAAGAGTAGTGAGCCTGGCAATTCAGAAATGCCAAAGAGAAGTTACTGTTTATCTCTTACTGTGCCTAATTTATAAATTAATTTAATTAATGCTAAATTAATCTTTTTCATAGGTATGTATGTGAAGGAAAAAACATAGTATATGTAGACTTTGGTACTAGCTGTGGTTTCAGTAGTACTTATCACATTCTATAAAGTTTAAATGTTTCAGTCTTATCATCTGCATCCCTCTGCTGGGGTATAACCTCCATGAGGGGAAGAATTTTTTTGTCTGTTTCCTTCATTGTTGTATTGCCAGCATGTAGAAGAATGTTTGGCACATAACAGGCATTCGATGAATGCTTGTTAAATGGATGACTGGACAAAAAGAAAGGAATAGTTTATTTAGAGAGTTTGGAACAATTTTCTTTTATTTATTTAAATTACTGAAAAACTTTGTTTTGTGTGTGAACATGCTATATAGTTCCAGCCTATAGAATAGTCAGGTTCACAATTTAATGATGAGTAGGACAATTAATGTCATTAATTGAGACGCTGGAAACTCAGGAATGATTGGGAGAGGCAGTGAGTCAGAATTTAGACAGCGCTTTCTCCTTAGTGTATAGCAGAGGCTAGCAAAACCAGCTCAAGCAGGCCCAGGAGGCTGACATTAGCTTTCTAGGCACAGGTTGCAGTGAGTACAATTTTCCAAGTTTCATTCCTGAAGTTGATACTGGCAGTTGATCTGGGGAGACAGAGAGCACTGCAGAGGTGAATGGACAGTTAGGTGGGACATTGCTGAAGGACCTTACCAGTGGCCCATAGCAGGACAAGGGGTTGAGAGCCTTCCTGAGAATGGAGATTGGCAAGAGCTAGGCATGGTACCATAGGCTGAGCTTTACAGTGGTGTTCTAAAGAACCTGGAAGGGAGACACATCACAACAAAGGAGAGAGGGCTTAGTACTATCCTGTTCTGGAATCTGGGGCCACAGAAGATGGAATGAGCAGAGGGGGCTGGAAGTGCTAAAACTCTAAGAATATGAGGGTCATCATTTGTATTCTGGAATTTAGGATGCACTGATGAAGAAGAGATATGGGAAAGAAAATATAGAAGTCCTGAGATCCAGTCAAGACCATTAGCCCTGGGTCGGGGAACAAGGCTTTATGCTGTCTCACCAGACAAAAGTGGGGAGTCGGAGGAGAGCATAACCCGGGTAAATATGACCTGTTTCTCTTGCCATTAACTTAGTAGCATCAAAATACTTATCAAGCACTTCCTCTGTATCAGACACTGTATATTCATTTTCAGTTAATTGTTACAATGCTAATAACAGTTGGTATCCAGATTTAACAGAAGAGAAAACTGTGTGTTAATGTTGTTCCCAAGATCACATGCTTTGGAAGTGCACAGGATTGAAATTTGAACCCAGAGTGGTTAAATTACAAAGTTCTTGCTCCTTTCTATTTCTAGGTGGTTCTCAAGTCTAGCTGCCCATTAGAATCTCCTGGATAGTTTTAAAAAATAACTTATATCCAGACACCACCTCCAGACATCCTGATGTAATTTGTCTGACATGGGGCCCAGACCTGGGTATTTTTTTCGTTTTGGTCATCTTCCTCAGATGATTCAAAAGTATAGTTGGGATTGAGAACTGCTGCTATACAATGCCGTGTGAGGGGGAGAGAGAGAATTCAGTGTACTGCAATGTCTTTAAAGTGTGGTCCAGGATCAACAGCATCAGTCTCATCTGAGATCTTGTTAGAAATGTAAAAACCTTGAATTAGAAAGTCTAGGGGTGGTGTTCAACAATCTGCATTTTAACAAGCCTTCTGATACACAGTAAAATTTGAGAACCCTTGATATAGAGGTTAAGGGCCTTGGATTTGAGCTCAAGAAGACCTAAGTTTCGACTGACTTTCAACATTTAACAGCTATCGACACTAAATCAAGTAACTCAACACCTCTAGGTCTCAATTACTCCAGATGTTAAAAAAAGGTCGTGTCATTTATAGCTCTGACAAATAATGGGAGACTTCGTGTATCCCATACCGACACTGGCCCATACCAAGTATTCAATAAACAGCAACTAATACTAAGGGGTAAGCATTTCAGAAAGAGTAATAAGTCAGACACTGAGCCTGTAAGTGAGAACCTAAATGAGCCCATCTTTAAAGATCTGGGGAAGACAGTTATGAGAATATAAAATAAGTAATCAAGAGTTGTATGTGCGTATTAAGCCTTAGAAGATTCTTAACAGCTAATATTGAAAAATGGACAAAAATATCCAGTCTACTGAACAGTTAAAGATTAACTTTCTGAACAGAATTGAGAATACCTCTTATGCAAAATGTTGGCTGTGTAATAGCTATATAATGAAAACTAACATTTCCTACTTTTTCATTTGACTAGATAAAAATATTGCTGACTTGCTTTTAGTTTGATCTGTTTAAATACTCTTTGAATGTTTACATAATAGATTTGGTCATGTGAAGTACTGATGACAAATGGGTTAGATTTGAACTTTGGGCTTAAGTACACTTCCTTTTTGAGCCAAACCTCATTCCCTTACCCCCTGATCTTAGAGATCAGAGTCTAAAAGCAAATGCTTGTGGGCACCGGAAGGAAGACATGTGCAGATAGAATGAAAGGATTCCTGAGAGCTTAAATTAGAATTTTTTACTCCTGGAATTTTTTCTTTTATAGTTCCATGACAAAAAACCTGTGTGTGTGTGTGTGTGCGTGTGTGTGTGTGTGTGTAAGATATCCGTAAAAGATTACTGACGATTATTTTCTACCCTAACTTAGAATGACTGTGTGTTTTATACATAGTAATTGTAACATAGTAATAGTAAATGGCCTCACCTCTATTGGATTGAGCATTACCACTGAAATTGTGATATGCTTGAGGAGGGGAGAAGATGCTGCAAGTAGATTGAATAAAATCCTGCAGATGTTTGCAAACTGTTGAGAAGAAATGAGAACTAAAACTCACTTGAAGGTAGATAGGTAGAAAAAGAAACAATTAGGCAAGAGGAACTCTCGACTTGAGAACATTTTCTGGGAAATATGACTGTAGGATACATTTCAAACTTACACTTGCACATACACGTGAAGAGGGTCCTGAAAACATGTCACAACACTTGAGAGAAGAAAACAAGAACAACTTACCCATTGACCTGAAAGTTCAGTCTTTTTTAATAGTACTCATGGATGTAGCATAAAATGACCTCCCTGAGTGGTTTATATCTAAGAAGACTTTAATAAGTATTCTGGTAGAATGTACAATTTTTATGTGTAGAGTCTCGAATGTGACCTTGACATTTATGTTGAAAAAGTAACAATCATTGGATCAAAAGACATACTGTAGTATAGCAATTTATGAATTGGGGTTGTGGAATCAATCCCATTGAAATTCTTTTTTTTTAAATGGAAAAATAATATGGGCACATATGCATTTGGGTGATCGAAAAGGGGGAGAATCTCAACTTATGCATGTAAGCAGTGTCCAATAATGCATTACTGTGAAATTTATAATATCGTGAGTTCTAAATCAGTACTCTAAATAAGGCAGTTACACCTTGATGTAAGTACTTGTACCTTTTTTCTGAAAAATATAGTCACTAATTTTCTCTTTTATATTTGTTAAAAAGAGAGATTTATAGTTTAATTCTACTATGGTTAACCTTAACTTGTCAGTAGATTATTCAAGATTTGTAAGACTATTTACTGTACTAATTAAAAAGTGAGGTTACCATAGTAACTAGTATATCCTGAATACTCTGCTTATGTAACCTCTGAGATTCAGAGTGGTTTCTCATCTGAATTTTTCTACCAGCTACACTGACTTCAGATGCTCTCTTGCACTTTGGACTATAAAGGAAAACATTTTCTTTACTGATTATAGAAGTTTGAGTATTTTTAGATTTTGTTTATAATGTAGACCAAGTGCCTCTGATATTTGGGAAGTTTTAAAGGTAGATATAATTTAAAAGCACTTTCGAAAAGACTGAGAATAGTAAAGAAGTGGTGGTGAAATATTTGTTTAAGGAACTGTGGACTTAGAGTTTCAATTTCAGAAAATGCCTTGAAGTAAAAAGGCTCAGTCATTTGATGAGTATGTTATTCTGTGCAATTCTTCTACCAGTGAGATCACATCTTGTTATTGGGAGACTATCTTATTAACTCAGAACATGTAAAGAAAAGGAAATCTTACTTAGCTCTTAATAAGGTTTGCTACAAATAATATATATGATTTTTGCAGTGAATGAGCGGACTTGGAGTTCTGGAAATTCAATCCACTCTTCACATAACTTGTATTCTTGCTGTTGAACTTTTCTATATGCTGTTAGCTCTGCTTAGGATGACTACAAAATTTCTGCACACTTACACCCCTACCTTGATCCTAATAATTCTTGGCTTACTGGATTTGTCCTTTAGATCATAGCTGAGATGTCATGTTCTCTGGGAACATGGCCCTGACTCTGCAAGACTACATTACGGCTCCTCCTACATTCTTATAAGACTCTGGTTGAAGATGGTTTCATGCCTAATTGTAGTAGTTGGTTCACTTGTCTGTCATCCACTTTCTGAAGTGTCCTAGAGAGATAGACCAGGATCTTGTTATGTTCTGTGGGCCCAAAGACCCACTTAGTGACTGGCCGATAACAGGTTTTCAAAAAATATTATATTAAGTAACTATATTAGTTTCATAGGGCTGCTATGACAAAATACCACAAACTGGGTGAACAACAGAAATGTATTTTCTCCAGTTCTGGAGGCCAGAAGTCCGAAAACACAATGTTGGCAGAGTTGATTCCTACTGGAGGTTTTGAGGGCGAATCTGCTGCATACTTCTCTCCAGGCATTTGGCAGTTAAGCAATCATTGTCATCCCTTGACTTGTAGACAGATCACTCCAACCTCTGCCTCTGTCTTCATATGGTGTTCTCCCCTGTGTATGTGTCTGTGTCTTTTCCTCTTCTCATAAGGATGTTCGTGATATTAGCTTAGGGCCCCCCTAATTCAGTATGACCTTATCTTAACTTGAGTGCATCTACAAAGACCCTATTTCCGAATAAGGTCACAGTCACAGGTACAGGAGTTAGGACTTCAACATATTTTTTAGGGGACATAATTCAACCAGTACAGTAACCATCTAGAACATTTTTACCTTATGGCTGGGTTGACATAAAATACAATCTTCATCATGGGCAGGCCAGTCGCTAAGCTGCTAACTGGCTCATTATTTAGTCACTTAACAGGACAACATTCACGGAATGGAAAGTACTTGGTCCAATTATTTTAATGGTCTCAATGTCCAGACTTACTAGCTTTTTAGAGAATTTTATTTATTGATAATACACCCTTTGAGTCAGTTGCCAAATGTATGAACTAGTTTACTGTATGGGCACAGCTTAAAAATTCTCGAAAAGATAAATTCATATGCTGTGACTTCAGAAAGAATTAGGCCCAGATAACTGTGCTGTATTCGGGGCTGTTGATTCTTATGTGTGACTCAAAGTCTTATATTTCTAATTTGGGTCATCTTTATTTTTCACCCACTGACAGGCACAGGGAGAGGAGGCAATAGGAAAAATTATTTCTTGGCATTTAGCAATTAGTTGATTATAATGCAAATTTTATTCAAAGTAATATAAAATATGCATCCATTATTTTTGGTTCATCAGATTGGGTTATTTTTAATTTTAATAAGATGCAACAATAATTAAGCGATTTAAAATATATAATTTAGTGCTGAACTAGTTTTTTAGTAGCGATGATTGCCAGGTTGCACATGAGGTTTCAGGGACATGCTCAGCTACAAGGTCCAACAGACAGCAGGCAGAGGATGGGAACTGGAAAGCAGCCCATGTTGTCCAGGACAAGAGAGGATTCTAGAATTCGAGGGAAAGGAAAACAAAGACCCAGCTAGCGCTAGAGAAAAGAGGGATTTGAGCATGTGTCTGTGCATGTGTGTGCCATGTGCCTGTGTGCATGTTGTGTATGGTCTTGGGTGAGGGGGTTACTGTTTTGGGATCTAATTGGGGTGAATGTGGGCCGCTGGAAATGCACATGAATGCCAGTGGGTCTGTGCATTTGCTATGTAAACGGACGTTGCTGCTACTGGTAAATGCTTCATAACTTCCAAAAGATACCTCTCCTAGATTCTCTAAATTGATAGGACTGAATTGTTTTAGAATTTAAGAAACTCTCACAGGGGTTTTCTTATTTTTGTTATTCTGCTAAGCCAGCAGGGGGAAGTCACACATTATTTTTTGGTGGGCTTCAGAAATATTTCTTCAGACATTTCCTTAAAAAGGTCTATCTTCTTGCCAAAAAAATTAAATAATTTAAGATAGAGTTCTTATAGTTATGATTCTCATAAGCACGCTAGTATCAATTCTTAAAAAGCAGCCTTAAACCTTAAGTTCTTTATTTCTATTTTAATCAAAAAGAACAATGAAACACCCCAATATTCTTGGTAAAAAGTAATTGTCTTATTGTTGATGATAATCATAATGCTTCCAAACTGCTAATTTCATTTGTGACGTAAGAAACTTAATTACTGAATTTAAATGACACTGCAAAAAGTAAAGGAAAAATTTATTGGTCAATCTTTAGTGCTGAAAGCAAATTATTTTAATATTTGCTTCTGTATTCTTCATATACTTGCTTTTTTCTTCATATACTTGCTTTTTGCTGAAGGGAAACATTTTAAATTTCCAAGATACAAACCAGAATAGCTCTTTTCCAACACAAAACCTATTATGGGGACTCTATGGCTATTGTTTCCAAGAATATAAGCGCTGATTGCATCATATTGTGTGTATTCTGTAGGAGAAACACTGTAATGCTTACACGGCTAGTAATGGGATGATCTAAGTCAATATATTGTGCAGTTTTTAGTGACATGGAAGGATAAACCATTATTCTTTGCATTTTAGTCTCTGTACTAAGTTAATCATGTTCACTGTTCCATCGTCAATTGTCGTTCACTCGTTTCGTAAAATTTGAGCATCTGCATTTAATGTCATTGCATTGTTTCTGTTTACCACAGCTGGCTGCAATAGACTCAAATGACAGTTTCACTGCCACACATAAAAGGTCACAAAAAATAAACATTCAAAATAGAAACATCTTCCTTTGCAACAGGTATACAATTGAAGTATGAATAGGATATCTAAAGTTCTGAAAATTGAAATGAGTTTATCTCATTATATGTAAACTCATCTATTTGAAAGGTACTATACATTTTTTTAAAATAAAAAGCTAGGTAACATTTATCTTTTTTTTTCTTTTTCTGGTCCTATTGGTAAGTTTATTGTATTTGGTCTCTTCTTTCACAAAATTAAAAACTTGAAAAACCAAACCCAGGTGATAGGTTGAGCTCCTCTGTCCATGGAGACGAGAAGTCTCAGCCTGGTTGTGGTAACACTCATCTTTGAAATCATGAATTCTCAATCATTATGATTCTTCTGTGTTGCTAATTGCATATGAATGTTTAAAAAATTACAGAGAAAGATAATAGAAAACAATGATCACATATTTAACAAATAAAAAAATCCCAAAAGATAATGAAATAAGATTCAGATCAAGAGCTAGAACAAAAAGTATTACAAATGGCACTTACTAGAAAAACAAAACTATATAATTTGTATATTGTATGTTTTGGAAACTTTTATTTTTTTCTTTTGAGGAAGATTAGCCGTGAGCTAGCATCTGCTGCCAATCTTCCTCTTTTTCTGAGGAAGACTGACCCTCAGCTAACATCTGTGCCCATCTTACTCTACTTTATATATGGGACAACTGCCACAGCATGGCTTGAGAAGCACTGTGTAGGTCTGCACCTGGGATCCGAACTGGTGAACCCCAGGCTGCTGAAGCTGAATGTGTGAACTTAACTGCTGTGCCAACGGGCCGGCCCTGGAAACTTTTAATTATTCTATTGGAAACAATTTTTCTACATATACACACATGTACGAACACACACACACACACACAAACACACATGTACTTGCAAAGTGCTGAGGAAAAAATTTGCAGTGGGAGAGCAAGCAGAATGAAAAGCTGACAAGATAGCGATGCCTCCAAGTCACTACCTGTCGTCACCAGGATTCTTTAAAGTGGTAAAGTACTAGTGTAGCTAGCAGCTACCTCTCAGAAGGATATTCTTAAGTACTATGGAATTGAAATCACAAAGGCCTGAGGAAATAGGAATGAAATAGTTAATTTCTTTCATTGATGGAGATAATACTGAGTGTGGGGCCTTTTCTTTCACTACTGGGGTTAATATTTTAGCCATTCTATTTTGGAAGGAGTGTTTTTTTTCCCTAAAGTTTTATGAATTTGAAAGTTATGAGAACACAGCAGTTGCACGTTAAGTCGAGTGCAAACCAGACCTAGATTAGTTATTTTCATTGGCTAAGAGTAATGACAAAGTATCAATAATCTTTAGATATTGGCAAAAAGATACATAGAATAAAGGATAGTCTTAAGAATCAAATAAGGCATCTAACATACTAACAAATTTGGGGCAGAACAATTAGAGGGAAGTTAGTCTTCTGGTTAAATTATGAGTTCTTTAACAGTAAAGTGTGTGACTATGCTATCTATTTCCTCATCTGCTCCTCCACGAATAACTGCCACATAATAGCAGCTAAATAAATGTTTTCTTAAAGAACAGGTTTCCTTTCAATTTATGTAATGTTTTAATCTGGAAATGTAATCAGAGAAAATCACCCCATTTTTAGCTCTGCTGATTGCAGATCAGAATTGATATTACAATAAACACGATATGACTTATGGTAGACCCAAATGCATGGATTGTATATTACTTAAGATTCATTTAAACTTCCTGTCCTTTTATGTGATTATTTGTAAAATCTTTGTGTTAATGTGCCTCATGGTAATTTAGGAGCAGTTACACAGTCTTACAAACAAAATGCTGGAGTTCTTGGCTTAAAATGTTTACTTGCGTTTGATATGACAGAAATTTACACGTTGGGATTAAGTGGCCTGAAGTTCAAGTATGTAAGATAAAATGGAAATAATGCAACCAACTGCAATCATATTGTGCCAATATTCAGGCAGGGCACAGAGGAAAGACACAACAGATTTCGAAACCAATCAAATTAATCATGGCCTAAGCTGGGAAATAGAGAGGGAAAGATTGCTGCTCATCAGATCATGCTGCGATGATGAAGGAAACAGATCTGATCATTTGATTACAGGGCTGTAGATACAGAATTGTGGAAACCCTTCCCAAGTAACTACCTTCTACTAATGTGCGTGTATTTCTGTAGCTTGGGAGCATGAGTTGAATTTCTATTATAACTTGTGGTATGTTTTAAGGTGAGGGCCCCAAATACAACCCAAACTGTGCAACTCTCAGATCAAGCAACAATTTATGATATACAGAAAACAATATAGGAAAAGGAGCTAAAAGTGTGAAATTGAAAAACAGAATATCAGACTAGAAGCTCTTGAGGTAGATGAGTTGGAGACCTATAAAGGCTTCTGCTTTTCATTTTACTGTCATGCTGACCGCTTAAAGAATTTTTTTGTGTCAATATTCACCTAGCTCTACTTCAGGGAGATAATTCGAGTGTCTGGAATGCTGACTGAGGAAAGATATAGAAAGATGAGTAAGGCCAGCACTGTTCTCCTGTCAGCTCCTTCCTGTCTTCTCCTTGAGTTCAATGATGCCATCTAAAGAAATCTCTGATTGACACAGTGTGTTTGTTAATAATAAGTATTTATCTGTAATGAAGTGATGGTGGTTGATACTGGCCTCTAAGAATTTTTGAAACTAGGCTTTGTGAAATATATAAATTTTGAATTATTGGGACACAGCAAGACATACTGAAGACAGAGATTGATTGCCATGAAATGAAGGCAAATTTGATTAAAATTTCGAATCTAAGATTCCCAAACTGTGTGACTTTGGATACATTACTTACTCTCTTTTCTTCAGTTTCCTCATTTATAAAATGGAGATGTTAACATCGACTTTCAATGGTTGCTGTAAAGATTATGATATATGTGACCTGCTTACCTGACAGGTAGAAGATGCTTAATTGGCTAACAGCTATTTCTATAGCCCACAAGATTCTTTTCACTAACTATTTAAAATCATCATTTGGAAATGGATGATGTCTTCAAACTTAGGTGATATCAAATACATTTTCATACTTTCTTCCCTAAAAATATGATGGAAAATAAGTTACCGCTAAGGAAATACTGGTAGTTCACAAAGGTTTCAACAGTCTTCAAAGTCTGAATATTTTGGGACACCAAATTATATAAGCCAAGGCAAGTACTTGTTCTGTATTTTAATGAGTGAAGCTGACATCATAACTTTTTAATGTAATGTATTTTCATAGTTCCTGTCACTGTGAAAACCAAGTGTTCAAAGAAATACTTTAACAAAGAAATGGATATGTGAATGCTTTTGGTCCCCACACTCTTCTAGCCATGACAGACAAAATGAAGGATGAAAGGAGAGCTCATTATTTTGAAGAAACGACAGCTTAAATTAAAATAGCACTGTTCTCTTCCTTTCTTAGAAGTTCCTTTTACAGTAAGAGCTAAAACCTGTTATCAGTTGAATTGTGTCCCCCCCAAATTCATGTGTTGAAGTCCTAACTCCCAGTACCACAGAATGTGACCTTATTTAGAAATGTGGTCACTGCAGATGTAATTAGTTAATATGACATCATACTAGAGTAGAGGAGCCCCCTAATCCAATATGTGTGGTGTCTTTTGGACACAGACATGCACACAGGGAATATACCATGTGTTCATGAGGGCAGAGATCAGTGTGATGCTTCTCCAAGTCAAGGAATGCGAAAGATTGCCAGCAAACCACCAGAAGCTAGGAGGGATGTATGGAACAGATTCCTGCTCACAGCCCTCAGAAGGAACCACCCCTGCCATCACCTTGAACTCAGACTTTTAGCCTTTAGTACTGTGAGACAATAAAATTCTGATGTTTCAGCCACCCTGTTTGTGGTACTCTGTTATGGCAGCCTCAGTCAACTAATATAACACCAGACTATTTATTGAAATACGAGTTGTGAGGAATTGTGTATAAACCTGTATTGGGCTTCTCTTGCTATGATATTTTACCACAACTTAGCAGCTTACTACAGCACACATTTATTATCTGACAGTTTCTGTGTGTCAAGAGTCCAGGCATAGATGAGCTGGTGCTTCTGCTCAGGCCCTCATAAGGCTGCAATCAAGGTGTTCGCCAGGCTACATTCTCACCCGAAGGCTCGACTGGGGAAGAATCTATGGCCAACCTCATTCAGGTTGTTGGCAGAATTCTTTTCCTTGTTCTTGTATGACTGAAGTCCCCGTTTTTTTGTCTGGCTGTTGGTTGGGGCCATTCTCAGCTCCTAGAGGCTAAATGTTGCTCCTTGCTAGGTGTTACCCTCCATAGTCAGTTCACAACAGGACTGTTTGCTTTTTCAAGGCTAGCAGAAGAATCTCTGTCAGGCCAGTCTACTAAGACAGAGTCTTATATAATGTAAGGTAATCATGGGAGTAACATCCCATCAGTTTTGCCATATTCTATTGGTTAGATAAATTTACAGTTTTGACCCATGATGAAAGGGAGGTAATTGCAGAAGGATGGAACTCATTGGGAGTCACCCTAGGGTCAGTTGACCACAACACCTAAAAAATATTTTTTTTTTTAGTAATGAGAAAGCATGCTCAACATTGATACAAACACACATTCAACAATGGAAGCAGACCAACTGTCCAATTACAAAACAATCATGGCATTACAGAGCCTGCAACTCTGTAATAATCAAGTTCCAAAGATAGAGATATACAGTTATATTTACTTGGAGAAGATTAACTAGTGCAAGCCTAGCCAAGACATCCTGAGATGTCCACTGCCATCATTCAAAAGGCCTTTGGTCTTTTGATTTTCTCAAGCTTTGATTGATTTTATTACCCTCTCTTATACATAAAAAGATACCTTTAAACAATTCTGGAGTATACCTGAAGTAATGGTAAAATGCTTATAATTATATGGGAAAGAAAAATAAAAATATTTTTTAATTATAGGAATGAAAAGAAGGAAAAATAAAATTGACCAGAATTATTGATGTATTTTTAATTAACTAGTCCTTTCAATGAGAGATATAACCAAATATAGTTAAGAAAAGGTCAAAGATACAAATATTATAGACAAATTTTGGTAATTTTAATTAAATAATAATTTCATTTTATTAAATAAATAAATTTGGAAAATATTTTCAAAGTCTTAGGTTAATTTATTCTGAAAAAGATTAGATGTTGTGATTCAATTATAATTTAGGCATATACTACAAGATAAATTTCATTCCAGTTAATACTATATTTTTCCAGGTACACATTCAATAGCTAAAAGGGAAAATATTTCAAGTTTTAACTCAAAGTTACATGTGATCTGGCTCTATGATAAGATGATGAACTATCTTCTTCTACTTTTGTATCTTTAAATTTGCAAAGCTCTTTCTGAAGTTATGGATTGATTAGATTAAATAGACATTCTGCAGAGTTAAAATTAAAACATACATATCATACAAGAGGGTCAGTTGGCAAGGATTGCCTTCTAAATTTTATGTCCCCAGACAGCCATCAGGCAGCCAGCAGAAAAATGCAGTTTGAAGCCATGGAGTCTTCAGTTTTTATCTCTGACACTACATTGAGATTGGACAGATGGAAGCCCAGCAGCAGACATGCAAAGTGGATGCCAAATGAGGCACATATACATGGCAGAGTGGTGCCCTACGCAGGTGGTCATCTTCTCCTTTCCAGAACCTTTAACATGGCTCACTCCAAACTTGACTATGCTGTAGCGATATTGACACGTTCTTCAGTCATTGGTGAATGTCAGTGGGCTCTTGGCTCTTTGCATAAGGAACTTTAGCACACTCTCTGCTCTGTACATATGTCCAAGTTGGCAGCCAGTTGGCATGGCTGCTGATGTGTCTCTATCTGTCAGATCTTCTCATCACCTTTGGGATGGAGATAGACGATATGAATATGTCAGCAAGAATGTTACCATTGGCTATGGAAAGATGTCCAGGGAAATAAAAATTAGGGGATATTTTAGAAGTAACCTGGCAAATTATCTTTATCATCTAAATCAAGGATCTACTTATCTTTTGGAATACAGGAAAAATCCAATCAAAATAGAAAAAGTTTTATGACAATTTTAGCCAATATTTCAAATAGTCTTCAATAGTTAATAAATAAAAAACATCTTGTGCAGTTGAGCCAAAGATAGTATAGATCAAGCTTACAGATTAGAACTCTTTTTCTAACACAATATCAGACAGGGTATTAAAAAGAAAACCTAATAACCAATCTTTTAATTGATTAAAATTACAATAATAGATCATTACATGAAACAGAATCATGCAGATATTCTAAAAGTTCACTGTAATAATTTTTCAGACAGTTTTAGAATGATGTGTATGTTTCTACATTCACATGCACATATATTTACACTTCCCATTTGTCTACCCATTGCTCAGCTAATGGAAGACACCCAAATTATTTTTTTTCTTCAAATTTATCAGGTAACCTTGAAACAATTGGTTGAACTAGTTCCATTTTAAATTAACTTCTCCATCATCTTTTCAATTCAGTGATGTTATCTTTAATTCTTACATTCATTCATCTATCCATTCATACCAGTAAATATTTACTGAATTCATTATCACCTGTCCAACCCTTTAAGCAGTTTCTCTGACTACTTTCCCTAGGTAATTTCATGAAATCATTATTTAATCACTCATTCACTCATTCACTGAAGAATCATTCTTGATTTTTCCCTTTCACTGACCTCTTACACGCAATCAGTTCTTAGTCTTCTTAATTCTATTTCCTAAATATCACGGATTAGTCATCTCATTTCCAATGCCAGCAGCAGTATTCCTTCCCCATGTATTCAAGTGACCATGAATAAGACTGTATAGCCTAGACTTTGGAAATATACCAATGCCACCCTGTTTTATAATAGTAAGGATGCATTTTTCACAAAGGTGATAAATATTATCCTTTAATTATCTTGGGGAGATTAATTTTGGAATAGTAAGAATAGAGACTGGGAAAATGTAGGAAGGAGTTTTTCTCTTGCATCTGAGTGGGGGTTGTGGACAATTGTGTCTTATTTTTAGATATGCAAAAGTTTTCAAAATGCTCTTTTTAGAAGTAATTATCTTATTTTCCAATGACACCCCTGTGTTACAAATGGAAACCTTAAACCTTGGCTTTTCTGTGGTGGTCTTGACAGCATAGAAATAGTAGAAGAGAGCAGCCTGAATCCAGGACAACATCTCTGGTCTGTTGCAGGTCAAGGTGATGTATCTGAGTTCCAATTTGATGGGTGAGCAAAAAACCAATGAATAATAATGCTTTGGAGATTTAGAGCACAATAAAGGCAGGGAGAACTTGAAGGAAGACTGGACTTCATATTTACTTAGGCAAGTACTGGCTGGGGATCCTGACATCAGTCATTATTGGTTGGGTCCTATGTAATCACAGTGTAATTCAGTGCTGTCAAACATGGGCTCTAGTGGTGGATTCTGTGGGTTTGAATTTGAATCCTTCTGATATTTAGTAAATAATTTAACTTCTCTAGGTCTCAGTTTCCTCAAATAAAAAGAGAGATAATAATAATGACAATATCCATCTTGCGATGGTGTGGTGAGGTTTAAATGAGATAACACACATAAACATTTAGAACAGTGTTTGCCAGACTAAGTGATAAACAGATGGAAGAGATACATTAGCTTGATTGTAATCCAGACAAGATAACTGGAGGTGCAGTTTAGACTGACTTGATCCCACATCCTACCTACCTCCAGGTTGCCCTCTCTGACCCGTCCTCCACCATTGCTAACAGAGTTGCCAGAATGCGCTTTTTAAAACCAGGATGATCATGCCATTTCCCAGGCTAGCTTTCTTTAGGTACCCTTCATAACTTTCAAGTTAGACCAAAATTTCTCACCATGGAATGTAAGGAGGGTGACCATACGATTTATCGTCTAAGCTTGAGAGTGATGGTATGCACTGTTACTAGCTACTTTGGGGCAATAGGCATAACTTAGGCAAATGGGGACATACAGTTCCTATGGAGATGAAGTCCCTCTGCTGTCTGGTCTCCAGCCACACCTGTTAGTTTCCTGATCCTCTGCTGCAGCCGCCCAGACCCACCAGCAGTCGCTAAACTCTCGTGTTTCTCTGTGCCTTTGAATATGTAGCCCGTAGAACCCTCACTCTCTTCTCTCCATTCTTTCACCAAATTTATACCTGTCATTTTAAGTCATTTCTGACTTAAACCTCTCTGGATTCATGAATTCTGAGATATTTGTGTGTCTATGTGTAAAACAATGGGGGCTTGTCTCTCCCATTATACAGTCATGTGTCACTCAATGACAGGGATAGGTTGGGAGAGACGCGGCGTTTAGTGATTTCTTGTGTGAACATCACAGAGTGCACTTACACAAACCTAGATGGTATAGCCTACTACACACCTAGGCTATGTGGTAATCTTTTGGGAACACTGTCATATATACGGTCTGTCGTTGACCAAAGTGTCATTATGTGGTGCATGACTGTAATCCTAAAAATAATGGGGTCCAGCCTGGTGGCACAGCAGTTAAGTTCGCATGCTCTGCTTCGGCAGCCCTAGGTTCGCAGGTTCGGATCCCAGGTGCGCATCTCACACCGCTCATCAAGCCACGCTGTGGTGCCATCCCACGTAAAATAGAGGAAGACGGGCACTGATGTTAGCTCAGGGCCAATCCTCCTCACACACACACACAAAATCATGATAATAGTTGCCTATTCCATGCATACCGGAACCAGGATAGGTGCTTTATGTGTGCTTTCTCTAAACAATCCTGCAAAGTATACATACATTTTCTGAAGTTTTAAGATAAAGAAATTGAAACCCAGGGAGGTTAACTGACTTGCTAGTGCCCTCACAGCTAGTAAGTGGCAGAGGCAATGTACAAGTTTAGATTGTTCCATCTCTAAGCCCATCTTTTGCCCAAATTGCCCTCTCATCAAAACACCTATTTGAAAGAATTGTAACGAACATATGTGTTCTCTCTCCACCTGCATTATAGATTTCCTGAAGGTTAATACCATTCTTTATTCATTTTTTCCATTAAATTTCCTGTACCTAGTCCAGTGTTTGGCACACAGTAAGCATGTAATAAGTGTCTCATGGATGGATCACTGAGTCTTAACCAATTCAATGACTTTGTGAATAGTAATCAGTTTCTTTCACTTCAAAGTCATCCTTCCAGAGTTTTCTGCCTTCAGACACATTCCTCCACTTTGGGGCTCTGCATCTCATACCTTTGTTGACCACCTAACAACGTCCTGCAAGCCTGAAACCAGCACTGGATTCTAATATTTGCAAAAAATCAAAGCAAACTGACACATACGGCAAGGCACAAAGGCTTCCCAGGAAGATGGCGGATCAGGGAAACAACACATTTGCTACATAATACACAAGGAATTTTATGTAAAGATTGCTTCCATTGTTTTCTTTCAGAGTTAACTAGAAATATCCTTTTTGAACAACTTGCCAGAATCATTAAGGAAGTGGTAATTATGATAAGAATAGGAAGAGGGAGAATGAAAGGCAATTTTGGAGCATAAGGTTACTGTGGAGGAGGCCAGGTCTTAATGGGATTTTAAAGCAGGGGACTTTGGATAGCTAGATGACAGTATGGCAAGACTGATGGGATGGTGGCACTGGGAGTCTGGTGTTTTGGGGAAAGGAGTGTCAGCCCACAGAAGAGAGGCAGTGGCACAGAACACAGCTCAGTAAGCAGCATTATAGATAACCCACGCCGTTCAATTTTGTTTGGACTAGTCCTTACCTTCTGTGAAAACGCAGGGGCAAAGCGAATCTGCCATTTGACTCATATTCCTGTCAACTTCAGGGTGACTCCTGCAGACACAGATGGGACACCTCACAAATGTGAGTCCTTGCACTATAGAAAGAAAATTGAGTGAGGGCCCTTTATGACATGAGCAGCTGTGCATGTGCACAGCTTGGAAGGGCCTGTGTAAATCAGTCACCTTTAATGTTTTGGGTTTAAAATGTTAAACTCTTACTGTGCTGTCTCAACACAATATGGGAATCCTCCCAGTTTATATTTCTACTTTGGTTTTGCCTGTATATAGAAAAAGTTGTGCAAAAATGAACGAAATACCGTCCAACATTGAGAACATCGCACTTTAGATGACTCAGAGGGGGTCTTCAATAAATGAGTGCCCAAATACAGTCTGAAACCTGAATTCTGTTCTCAACTCTGCTGTTATTGGCCATGGGTCCTTGAGTAAATCTCTTGACCTTCTTGTGTCTCTAGTTCCTTATGTTTTAAATAAGGACATTGTGAGGGATAATCCCTAAGGTACTTTGCAGTTTTAAAAAAAATTTGTATTATTCTTAACAAAGTTAGAAATGCTAAAAGAACAGGAAATTTTAGAGTCAGTCAAATCTGAGTTAAAATCCTCAAACCACCACTGAGTGACCTTGAGAAAGTTACGTAGCCTCTCTACAGCTCATTTTTCATCTGTAAAATGGGAATAATATTGACAATCTTGCAGGCTTGCAGAAACCATCAAATGAGATCAAATGTGAAGCTGACTGCATATCACCTGGTATATAGAAGTTATTGATAAACGAGGATATTTTTACAGGCAGAAGGAATCTCATTTTCTATGAGATTCATGCCAGTGGGATGCTCAAGTCACTGTTTGCATTCCTCCCCCGTGAAGGTGTCCATGAATTGAAATGAGCACTGTGTTTGAGCCTCATGGCATTCAGGCGTTGCTAAGGCAACCACTAATTTCCAAATCAGGGTAAATAGTTTTCCAGAATGTGCAGTTTCCTTTAACAAATTGGGTTCCATTGAAGGGCACACCTTTCCTTCCCCTGCTGCTTGGACCCCGGTTAGAGCTGTGCACCTGCAGCTGTGTGTGCCAGGGCCTGCTTTCATCTTCTGCCAATGACACTCTGAAGGTAACAGCCAGTAACGGAGATCCCTGAGGTCTGTCAGCTTCCCAGTCTTTACCTTTTGTACTTTGTCAAGTTAAAGGCACATTTCTTGACTCACACAGTAGGGCACTGAAACAGCTCCTTGGCACATTGTGTGACAGACTTCTAAGCAAAGATGCCGTGCTGTTTGCAGTCATCTCGTTCTGCCTTCTCTTCCCCACCCCGCGACTCTCCTTATTTCCCCTACTCGCTCATATGCATTCCTGCAGAGAATGAACCTATTAAGCCAGCCTTGCCTCCCCGGCTACATTCTAGAGTTAAATTAGTCCTCTTCATTGTTGCAAATAATAGGCGACCACTTATACATCAATGAAAATTCACTGCACTGCTGTGGGGTTATTTCAGTCCTCAGTAAACTGCACAATCCTGCCATTGTTTATGGGGAGTGATTTTAAATCTCTTTTGCTCCATTTTAAATCTTTTCTTTCAGGAGGGGTGGCCAATCTGCCTTGTATACTTAGCATGCTTTTTCTTTCAACCCCTTGGAACAATGGGTACTGTAACAGCAGCATCTTTTTCTGCAATAATTCTTAGTGTTGGCTTCTGCTTTTGAATATGCCAGTAGCAAAGCATGAATACAATACTAAAAATTCATGGAAGCATGTTAATTACCTTCCCTAGGAATATGAAAGAGAATTTATGGTTATTTATTCTTTTCTGGTCAAGTCCTGAAATCAGAAAAAGCCTTACTCGCTTTTTCACGGCTCTATTAGGAAAGGCGTTCGCCATTCACTTTCGCTGAGGTCCTGCCTCGTTCCAGGCAGTGTTAGGCCTCTCGTGAGTACTGTCTCCCTTGGAACTTGAAATAACTCTGCAAAGTAGGTATTATGATGTCCATTTTACTAACATGGACACTGACTGGAATTTTTAAAGATCTTGCATTAAAAAAGTATTCAATCTGGAAAGCTCACATTTCTGCCATGCACCGAAATTACTGATACAATCTACTAAGCAAAACATTTCTCCACATGCTAGGAGAAAAGAAGTTTAAAAATTTATTGCAAAGTGTATTGCACATAAAATAAAAATGTATATAGTTTAAAGAATAATGATAAAATGGACATGCATTCACTTGCTACTCTTTTGAGAAGACCCTACCTTCCTGATGTGCCTGTCCTGGGCCCATTGGCCCTCAGATTCATTGCGCTGTATCACAGGAGGGATGGTCCTTGCATCCTGACATGTGTGAGGTCAGTGTGAACCATGACAGGAGACTGGAAGGCAGGAGGCAGGGAGAAGCCAGGCCAATTCCCTCCCCGCCCAGATCTTGGGTGGCTTTCTTGGCTGTGGCTGTGTATTCTCCATGGCTCTTGGAAAGGCCCATGTGGCTCCAATCTGGCCTCTGGTAACACTACCTTCTTGCTTTTTCTCTTTGGTTCAGAGCTGATAGTGGATTCCTGCTTTTGCTTGTTCCTGGCTTGCCTCGCTCTCTCCTATTTGGGTTCTCAGCTTTTTCATCACCTGTCAGTAATTTCTGATTAAATTTCTCTTGATGCAAATACTTGAAGTGGTTTCCTGTTTTCATGTTTAGATCCTGATTAATGGACCTTAAAATCCCAGTTTTATTAAGTAAGTATTGAAGATTTAAATGAAGACCAAATCTACATATCTAAATAAGCTATTTTCCATACTTTCTTGCTTTTCTGCCTGTCATGCAAGCAAATGTAACACTAGCGTTTCTACAGAGTCTGTGTATAAAACTCTTGGTTGTTTGTAGATAAGAGGATTTGCATAGGTCATTGTGGTAAGCTTTTCACTTTATGGCGATTAGGTAATTTGTTGAGGATAGGAAGATGTAAAAATGTGACTCTCTGTGTCTTGTATTTGACTGAAGCCCCAAGATGAAGAGAAAGAAACGAGAGGAGGCAAACCATTCCAAAGTGAGGTTCTGGACCACTTACTCATTACTTGCTGAGGAGATGCCCAAGCAGGTTTTATAACTTTTAGCCTAAAACTCACTTGAGGGAATAAAGTGTCAGGACTGAAGAAATAAAGAAAAATATTTCTTTGGAGAAATTTATTGCATTCCAGTTGTATTCCCTCCACCCATGGGAGAAGGGAATAAAATGCTGTTCTTTCACTTCGTGCTGACTCTGAGGAGCTTCAGTGAAACACCTTGGAGAGCGCCATTTGGATTGCCTGCATCTTTAGGCACAAAGGATGATGCCAGGTCAATTCCCAGAAAGTCCTAAAGGGAAAGGCTGTGGCTGGGTAGTTGCTCTGACGGACAGTGAAGAGGCGTGATGCACTGGAAGTCACTCACTCCAAGTGTTTATTAAGTCAAAGGAATCTATGGACTGAAAGTGGGTTTGAGAGAGAGCTTTGTGCTAGAATGTTTGATTGGGAGGACTGTGGGTCCTGGATGGAGAGCTTGAGCAGGGTGGCTTGCCAGAGTTTGAGGAGAGAGATGCAAGCAACACAACGAAGGAGAGTCATTGTCATGTCAGGCGAGCTACATTTGGAAGCTCCCAGGGTGTATGGATAAGGAGTGGGGTAGTGTTTTCCAAAGAATCTACAAAGGAAAGATTCATCTTTGAATGCACAAGTCTAGAGAGCACCAACTCCAGATTGCTGAAGTGCCAGTAACCCGTAAAGTAAGATCTTTCCTACTCTTTACCTATTTCTCTCTCTTCCTCTTCTCAGTGCCTACAAGAGCTGGTGGTGGATGGCAGGGGGAGAGGAGGAGAAAGTAAAGAAAAAGTCACCCACGCTGTGTCACTCACTGTGAAGTCCAGCATGAAGACTGCCAGAGAGGAGCTAGCGGATGACTTCAAACGTAAATGAATTCCTGAGTTTTGCTATTACATGTACTGGACAATTTAATTACCTGAATGAAAATGTTTTGTGAATAAGAGTGACAGGAGAACTTTTGAAAGTGAAGAGAAAAATCATAGGAAAAAAAGCCAGTCTGAATATAAATAGTTAGCTTTTCTCTATCTGAAACTCCCACTAAAAGTTTAGTAAATCTATATATAAAGGCATAAACCAACTAGGACAAAGGAAATTGCAGAGGAGGCAATAGCAGATCCAGCAGAAAAAGTTTTTGAGGCTGGAAACCAGCAGGACAAGTGGTAACAGACAAAGCAGAACCAAGGAAGCTGAATCCTACACAGTGGGAGGGCTGACGATCAATTCGATTTAATTAGAGAATTACTAAAAGGCTCAGGAGTTGGCTAGCACTGGAGACATGCAGAAGTGGAAGTGAGGGTTGGTGAAGCAGAATTGTTGAATGTCTGCTGAAAAACCATTAGACTCTCTAGATTCCCACCAGATTGTTCGAGGCCCTTCCTCTGTTCCTCCACAGCCCTGTACATTCCTCCATATTTCCAAATAATGTGCTTATATTCTCCTTCCTGACTTTTCACTTTTAGACACTATCTTTTGACTTTCAGCTGCTTGCTTCCCCACACACTTTTCTATCCCTGGTAGTTTTACTGTCATTTTGGATGATTAACATACCATGTTTACATCATCATGACTATGTAAATGCTGTTCACTACTAATCCATAGGGGATACTTAATTATTTTCCTGCAAACATTTTTGTTTTCTATAGCATTGATAAATGCCTTTTCTTTACAAATTTTGATTACTTTTACATGCCTCCATCCAGAGGAATAAAACGAGGAGTCATACGAGATGTTCCGCAGGATAAGAACACTCACAGTCACAAGACCAAGGCTTTGAGGAAGAACTGAATTTGGGGATGGAGCAAGAGGAGTGAGATTTAGAACCACCAGGCAAGTCCCATTGACTGGGGAGGTCGGATATCACTTCAGTTTGATGCTTCTAATGTACTGTATTCTCAGCACTGTGTTAGGCACTTAGAATACAAACACACTCATTTTCATATGGTCTATGCCTTACTTGTCACATTAAAGTGTTGACAGAGAGACAAATAACCAAAAATTACATCACGGAGTATTTGAAGAAGGGCAAGGGGGTGGGGGTGATGGTAAATCCGGCAAAGCTTCTCAGAGTCACAAGGCTTGATGATTCTTATGAGACAGGTAGGGATTAACTAGATGGAGACAGAGGAGAGTGAAGTTTCAGACAAAGAGTAAATATTTACCATTGTTTGGTATAATATTTTAGAGAAGATTTTTTTTCAGTGTTGTTGAGAACAAATCTGGGGTGGGAGGTTAGATCAGTTTGGAGCTATTGCAATAGTCTAGGCAGAAAATGATGAGGGCATAAACTAATACTCTATCCAGAAGGAATTGATTTGAGAGCTAGTATAACATTTGAATTAATAGGACAGTGTTACCACCTAGACACTGAGGGATACAGTGGACTCTTGGATAGCATAGGTGCTTTTTTAGGGGGTTACTAGATTGATAACCATGCCATTTACTGAGATATGCACACAGGAAGTGGGTAGACTTGGGTGGATGGTTATGACTTTTAGATTTATTGAGTATATACCATTTGTGGAAGATATATACGAAGAGAATGATGAGGTGGGATAACATATTGAGATGTAAATGATGTTTTAATCCCTTCTCTTGGATTCAGTTGGTATTCCCCTGGCCCAGGCAGCTAGGGTATTCTGTCTACGCTGCCACAAGAGAAGAGATGATCAATATGAAGCACAGCAAAAGAGTTAATTCTTAGGTTTAACTTCCATAAGCCTAGGCCTTCCCATAAAGAAAAATTTTGAAGAAAAAAAGAATTTTGAAAACAGATAAAAATATTCCTTTTCTGCAAATGTCTTCCCCTTCCTAGGCTAGAGAAAATGTTATGGGCTCCAGAAAGGGACCTCTCTTCCTCAACTCCAGAGACATGATTTGGCAAATTACAGCATTCTCTCACAACAAGCAAGGGCAGGAGCAGAAAAAATCTTCTCCTGGTGTGTCTAGATAGACTGGCTGGAGATGGCTGTGCAGACATGCCCACAACCCTGAGTGATTTGGGATCAAGTGAATATTTTCCATGTGCCCTAGAATGGCTCATCCATGGCTGAAAGTGGGCTGAATTCAATGAAGTCAGGAAAGAGGAGATTGTGGCCCAGATTTCTGTGGGTTGATGAGTAAAGCCCAAACTGGGAACAGGGACATCTCAGCAAATGGCAAAGTGCATATGTAAACAGATTGTTCTCAAACCCCGCAATGTCCTCAGAATTGAAGAGCAAGTCGAGGGAGAAGGCAGATTGCTCCTTCAACTGATTGAAATGAAGTTTTCATTATTGGGTGAAATGGGTTCTCAAATACAAATGAAGTTCAATTCTTGAAATATAAAGAAAGCTCATTTATGTGAGGTATAGTTTTGTAGCGTGGGATGCACACCTGCAGTGTACGGTATGCAATTGGATATGCTCTCCTGGAATGCAACTGAGAAAGCTCATCTGGAGCTGTTAGCTTGGAAGGCATCAGCGTGTCTGTGGTAGTCGAAAGCTTGGCAAGAATCGGATTACCTTGGTAACATACGGAGCAAGAGAGAAAAAGGTTGAGGGCAAAAATGTCTGAAGAACACCAAAATTCAAACCAGCAGAAGAAGATGACGGTCCCCTTAAAGAACACTGAGGAAGCATTTTTAGCAGCCTGTTGTCTGAATGTCTAATGTTGCCGGCCTTGCATTGCAATTCAAAAGGGCTGTCACCTAACGTGTCTAGGTTTCATAAGAAATGTTATATATTGGTAAAATCTTTCTTGCCTTTCATCATTCACATGATTAAGCTAAATGACTTCTGCAGTTCTTTGTTTTATATTGACTTTGACTTCAGGCAGAAAGGAGAATCTGAGCATCGGTACACATAAACATTTCAATGAGCTTTTACTTAAAAAAAGATCAGTGTTTACCCTCCCCAAACAAGGAACAAGCAAACAGAGAAAGTAGCTATCAAATAACATACATTAGATCATGGGTAAGCTGTGATTCGTCATAAACAGCTGTAGTACAGAATAGCGTGAAAAGTTAGAGCTTGGTAGCTGGGTAATTCTTGAGTGTTTATTAGAGTTTCAGTTGTCTTCGAGTAACCTATAGCAATAAATCTCTGGTGCACACACTGGTATTTTCGAGTGCTTTAGAGATATAGACTCTTATTCAGGGTGAAGCGGAAGGGGCTGCCAGCACTTCATGTGTCAGCCTTGGTAAAAACTGATGTTCATGTCTCACTGTCAGTTGTCACCTGGGATGGATTTCAGTTGCCATTGTGAATATAAAAAGCTCACTATCCCATTATTAATTCCCATGAGTTATTTAGTCCTGTCTTTCTTTTTCTAAAGGTTAAACTCTTATCTTTCTTCTAAAAAGTTAGATAATTAACATTCTCACTTACAATGCTTCCATAACATCTGTAGATTATGCACCATTAATCAAGTTCCTCTGCAGGCATGATTGACTTTTGCAAGCAAACTTGGCAAATAAATCCTTTCTGTTTAGCAATAACTTTGTTGTTATTATGGCTAAAAAATCTCTTTCTGAGAAACTCAATTTAGAGTAACAGTCTCTAGCTACTTAAAACGAGTATCATAAAGCCATATAACAGAAATAAGAGTAAATGACGTATTTTAGAATCTTTGAGTGCTGACATCTTTTGCATTAGAAACTTTAGAATTTGTGGTTTCCAAAGCATTGCCTATTTATAAAACCATTTGTATTAACATTTAAAGTCCCCATTTTCAAATGACAAAAGCAAAAATTAAGGATATATATTTTATTAGTGTTTTAACTTGAACTTAGAATTCACTTGTATGAAAAGATATAAAAAATCAGATTTTTAACATTCTAGAATTTCTGTGCCTGAAGTATTTGTCAAGAGCACCTGTACAAGGCAGGTGCTGGACATTTATAGAAAATATGTCCTAGCAACGATTTGTTCATGGAAAAAATCTGTTTTATGTCTGTGATGTTTCCTTGACATTTTCTTTCTGCTATAGGTTTCTTATAATGCCTCCTTGATCTGTCTTAGGAGATAGATTGTGGGAATTTTTTGGAAACTTTAGAGATCTATTAAACATAGAAATAAAACCTCTTCTTTTCCATCATAAGACCTTGTTTTCAATTCTCTCCCTCATGTTGCCTTCTCCTTTCTTTTTACTTCCCTGAGAAAGTGGCAGAAAATACCAAAGCACTTTGAAGGAAATAAATTAATATAAAACTTTGGGGGGTTGGATAACAGAAAACACACATGAATTGGATCAATAAACCTAAATATCAGTGTTTTATGCCAAAAATATTGATAAAACGTCTTGATCTAAGTGACTTTTCCTCTATATTTGAATATAATAAAAGTTTTTACAGAAAAAACGATTGACAACCTTGACGTAGAGGCAAATATGTTTTTAATCTCAGTAGTTTAGACAAAGGATCCAGAGTTTTGAAAAAGAAAGCAGTGTAGTGCCAGTAGATGATGTTTAGGTGTACTGACCACATTACAGGGTCGAGGTGTCTTCTAAAAATGGTCAACTAGTCAAGATCTTTGTATAAGACTAAGGTCCTGAAAAGGTGATACACTGAATAATTAGTCATCAAGTAACTTGTCTCTATTTATTAAAAAAATTGTTTGTGAAAATAATTACATTTAGTGTTCACTTAAAGTTTAATCTCTAACCATATCGGACCATTCATAATTACCTATATGTTTAAAAATCCTTATAAATTTGCTTATATTGACCTCTACCTCTTTCCTTCCGGGTGACCTGCTACTTATTCTTAAAGAGGCAAAGATCATGCCTTCCTGTGAAGGTTTTGAAACCCCTTTATTCATAAATAATCTTTTTCCTTGCCATGATCCTCTATTATTTGGCACAGAGCTTAACCAATCACTTTGCATCCTACTTTTTTTGCCCACGTGTTTTGTTTCTCCCTGTTAAATGTGATCTCAGCAAGGGCCATATTTCAGCCATCATATTCCCAGAAATGAGCTCAGTGCCTGACACAAGCAGTTATAGTTTAAAAATATATGTGAAAGTATAGAAATTTATATTCTTAGAGTTAGAAACAAGGAGGGGCACCGTTAATATCTTAAGCTCAGGAAATATTTACTTCTTTCTCCAGCTACAAACAGCCTCCATGATTTATTATTACTTCCTAATGGAAGACTAAATTAAGAGGAAAAATGACTAAGAACAGAGATTTAAGTTGCAGACTGATGAAACCGTACAATTCAAACATTATGAGGAAAAAAGTCTGTGACTTAAATATTTTGTAACCTTGCACTTAAATGAGACATTATTTAGAAAAAATGGAGGAAAAAGATCATCAAAATCTAAGCATTTGAAAAATGAGAACATATTTCTAGATTTACCTTATTTGACCTTTAACAAATAAGCAAACACAATGACATCAGAGTAAGTGCTAAGGATGTCAAGTACCAATCTGTACTCAGAACTGATGACCAAGCACCCTTTAAAGTGTGTTGTACCAAGAGTTTAGCAGAAGCAGACACAAGTAATTCTACTGGAGTATTTGTTCTCACACCTTTGGATTTTAAATGCACGTGTTCCTTTCATTCTTAAGTATACTGAAAGCAAGGTTGAACTAGGATATGGAGAGAAATTGTTCTTCTAATAAGACTTCTACTGTAAGCACATACAACTTCTTAGCTCTAATCTCCCTCTCCTCTTCTCCTTCCCTCCCTATCTCTGTTTGTCTGTCTGTCTCTCTATGTATATATTCTTGTTTAGAAAATGATTTTGTTTGGTATATTTTCTTTGTTACTATATCCTCAATAAGTAGAACAGTGGTCGACACACAGTAGGAACTCAATAAGTCTTTGTGGATGGATATACATTTCTATATTACCAAGATAGGTCACACATGGAAACAGAACACATGGTCTTTGTTTGGTAGCTGGTAATATCTAGAGGACTAGAAGACCTCTAATATACACACTCTGATCAGTTTTACTAAACAGTCCTCCTGCTGAAATTAGAAATATCTTCATTCTATTTTCAGTATAATGTTTAATAAAGGTAAACTAATTATCATACCCTGTGAGTAAGACTGTGTTGGTCTCTATTTCCAAAGTCCAGAGGCCAAATTGATATAAACATCGGCCTATTTCCTCTAATAAATCAGTTTGAACATTGATTGTAATATAATAAAACATATTTTCTAGAAGATGTAATTATAAATATTGTCAACAAGAGAGAAATCAAGTATTTATTGAGCTATCTGCAAAGCTTCCACAGCAAAGAGAATGCTTAGCTTTAAGAGCAATGTATGAGATTTATGGGTATCCGATAATCTTAACATTTTAGAGATGAAACTTTCAGAGTTTGAAAGTCATTATTTCTAGGATCTAACCTTTTTAAAAGAGAGAATGAGATGAAAAACATCTAGGTGACTGAGCAAGGACACGTAGTTAGACGGTGAGTCCTCAAGAAGGAATCCATGACTCCGGGCTCCCCTTCTAATGCTCTTTTCAGTTCACCCCTATTGTTCAGTATACCCCGTGATTTAATGAAACCCACATATATCCAAATATTAAACTAATTTAACCACTTATTACAAGGTAGAATGAAATGTCAACGTAGGTAAAAATCATTCAAGAAAATCAGAGGAGGAAGCCATGTTTTTCTTAAGTGATGGAAAACCACAGCCTCTGTATATGCGTGTATTGTGAAGAGCTCCATCATGTGGAAGTTTTGAGAACTTCAATGTAGACGGTACTAGATTTCACAAGCCCTTGGCATTACCATAGGCCATGATCTTCCTTGATGCTGCAATTTCTCTAGCTCTTCTTTTGGATTTTTATTGGTCCATTAAAAAAAAAAAATAATGGAAATCTCTGTTTCTGAACAGAGAATTCTTCAGAATGACTGTTTCTGAAGGCTATTTTGTAGCACCTTCAACTGATTGGGGGATTCTGTTTGGAAGACTGATCAGAAATGTTATCTTTGGATATTGGAGATAATTTTTTAAAGCACTCCAGTGTTTGAAAAATGGTATGTGAATCAATAAGTAGTTAAAATAATGATGATGACAGAGGAAATCTTTTGGGGAAAGCATTTCAAACTGAATCATTGAATTCATCTTTCAACATCTTAAGGTATCAACCAGAAAAGCAGACAATGGAACATATACAAATTAATATCTTGGTCAGGTGGAGAAGTTAAAAAAATCCTTTAATAGAACGGAAAGTGTAGCTATTGATTTCTTAGGAGATAGGATTGCTAAAGGCTGAATTGCTTCTATGATTAAATCACCAGCTTCAGCTCTGGCATCAGTGTTTCCTTCAGTCAAAATCACAGAGGATATCTGCAGATCCCTAGAGCTGCTTCTCTGAGTAAACTAGTAAAACACAAATATTTCCCTGAGGGCTTTTGATCCAGTGTTAGATTAGCTGCCTGAAGTTGATCATTTCAGTTTTTCTTAGAGAGATCTATAGAAGCTAGTTACCTCCCTGACTTGCCCTTCTGTATCTGAGAATTAAAATGGATAAGAGTTGAAACCTCTGCATTTATTTAGTGCACTGCAGGGCAAGATGGAAAGGCTGGTTCCTAATGGATCAGCCTTTCGTATTTCTACCTTCTGGGTGAGATATTATTGCTTTGGGTGTTTGAAAATATTATACTCTAGAAAGGGAAATTAGGTATTTAGAGTTCAGAATTCATCACCAACTACTCTTTTGTCTCATGAGTAAGATAAACCACCATTAAAAAAATGATCTTATGAAACAGATTACAGGCACACCAAAACCCTAAACTCGGCTTGCAATAATGAAATGTCTAAGAGGGGTGGGTGAAAGAGAAGGTAAGGTTTTAAACAAATAAATTTATTGGACAGTCTTGACTTGGCGGTATACAAACCCAAAATAGTTCCACCCCCCATCATCGCCTTCAACCATGCTTCGTTGATTATCCTTTTTCCGACCCATAATGACATCTTCGGAGATCCCATAGATGTCCCGTCACTTTCTGTTGTTAAAAACTGCAATCTAGCCTTGTTGTCTTTAAAACTCTGATTTCATCACCTTCTTTCCTCCCAGTGCTGACCATGGAGCATTGCATTTCCACGACTTCACCCCTTTTCCCTTCTTTCTGGATCTGTTTACTTCATTGATAGTGGCGGGAGAAGGCATTGCAGAAACAGGCAATAATCTTTTAACCTCACTAGTACATTTTCACTGCTGTGCGTGCTTATGTACATAATGATGGCCAGCTGTGATTCCCTCTGTCTGGCAGGAATCAAATGCTGCTCTTCCAGTTACAAGCCTGACTCTTTGGGAGCCATGAGATATTTCTTCCCATCTCACCATCCCAGAGGCAGGAGATTTACTGGCTCTAATTCTTCCAACCACCTTTCCCTTCTTCCCTCCACCTCCAAAAGCTCCCTGTTTGCAGCTCTCTGCTCTCTGTGGCCAGCAGAGAGGGGTGTGGTGAGGGACCAGGGAGATGACTGAAACATAGGTACCTTCTCTCACTACTTGACTCATAGAAATCTGCTGCATTCTCACCACCTCAAACCATGGAAATGCCAGCTATTCCATTGTTCCTGTCTCTTCACATTGTCTTTTCCGTGCAGTTCTCTTTTCTGCCAGCTTGTATAGGCTCCAGAAGATTAGTGAGCTCATGGCGTAAACTGACTTTCATGCAGAAATGCAATGCCAATCATTCTGGAAAGAGTTAATCTTCACTTGGCTGTTGGGCAGGGTGGCCAAATATTGCATTGTCAAAATCAGGTCACTTTTGAGAATAAAAGGGGCTCGAGGTATAAACCAGGTCTTTTTTTGGGCAATTACCCTATTAATGGGAAGGTAAAGAGCTCTTTGTTTGTAGGGCTCCCCTTGTGAGTATAGGAAGCCACAGTCCTGTCTCCCTAGGATAAAGTCTCAAGACCAAGGAGATTCTCCTCTCTCTCTCCTCCCTAGTATTCGGTTTATCTGAGGGGAAGGGATAGGGTAGTGCAGGTTAATGGTGTAGGTAGTAAAGTGAGTTTGGCAACAGTCAAGGTGTCTGGCCCCCAATTGTTTGTGCTTCAGTTCAGAATTTTAGGTACTTGATGCCCCTTTGTTCTTAGCTTTCAATCCTTCATATCAGTTATAGGGCAAGAGGAAAACTACTCAACATCAACTGAAATGTACAAATTTAATTATAAAAATCAGATATTTCAGGAATCATGATTTAACAGAGATTAATGTAATCTAGTTATTTTCAACTAACCATGTGGTAAAGGGTGTGGTTTTCCAGAACAAGGATCCTAACACTCCAAGACTATTGCCTTCTCAATAACTTTCATTCTACAAATATATCATTTATCTTCTGTATCATTGACTTCTTCCGCTTTATTGGATAATTCTCCACAGCCTATGTATATTTTGTAATACATTATCTCTCACCTTACCAAAAACTCCATCTGTTTTGATTCCATGTTCTGTGCCTGCTGCTATATAATTTCTCTGCTCCCTTCCATTTAAAAATTTCTCAAAATAATTGTTTATATATGTTTTTGAACCAACTTTTCATTTCTTCTGCATCCTCCAAGCTTTCTTCCCTCTTCTATACTCACATTGCTCTTGTCATGGTAACCAAATTCAGTGGTCACTTTTATGTCCTTATCTTGACCTCAGCAGAATTCAATTGTGTTGGCCTTCCTCTGTCACGTCATTCCTTAATTTATGGTCTGAGACATAAACATAAATGGTTTTCTTTTTACTTCAATTTTGGTCCATTTCAAACTTCTTTGAGAACTTCTTTTTTTCCAAATCCTCAAACATAAGCCGTTTCTTATAATCCCATCCCTTAGGCATAGGAGTGAGCATATGATTCAGTTTGTGCTAATGAAACACGAGAAGAGATTTGCTCAAGATTTCTGGGACTAACCTGACTATGTCTTCTGAAAGAAAGCGAGTTCTTGATAAGATCACTTTTGAGACACCTCCCCGCCCCTCCTCCCCTCATATTTTAGATCTTCCAAGCAGGAAAGCCAATGGATCTCACTTATTGTTTAAGCCAGTTTCATTCGTGTTTCCTGTTGGCTCCATTTGAATTCCTCCCAAGAAGCAGGGTGACTTAGAAGAAAGAGTAGACAGCTCTGCTTCTTTTAGTGTTTCCAAAAACCTGAAAGGTGAAAATTTTTGTTCTTAAAAGAAAGAAAAGCAGTAAAGAAATGGAGAAACTCGATAACTTTATAACCCATTTGGGTTGCAATGTTTTCACCATAGCCTCAATATTGTGTGAAAAATAAGCATCAGGAAATGTGTGTTCATGTGGGTACAGACGTTATGATACAACAGAGCAACTGCTTTCCCCTTAGTTATTGACGTACCTTACTCTCACATGTGTTTGAACATTGAATGGGCTATCCAGAAAATTGATCATGAGATGAAAGCAAGCATAATCAAAAGGATGCTATTACCAAAGAATGAGAAATTGTAAACTGAAGCAAAAGGGATAGTTTTACCTTAGCAATACGATAAAAAGAATGAGATTACTGAAAGCACACCATAATCCACTTCCCCACTTTACTGGCTTGGTTTAGCGGTGAGACGTCTCAAGATCCATGAAAGGCACACGTTACTACTGCTTTCTTCACCTCCCCACTCCCTCTCTTCCAATCTGTTTGAATTTATATCCTTTTGGGCAGGAAAACTGAATCATATTAATATTTATTTCCTCCATTATGGTATAAAGTTTAGTCTTTGAACCATTCAGAACCCAAAAAAACATTCTTTCAATAAGAAAACTGATTCTTGCAACCAAAAGTTTGTGCTTTTAAAACTAGTATCTCTATTTTGATGTTAATAACCCATTTTGACAGTCAAAAATCTAGGCTTTGAGAGTTTATCTTACTAGTTTGGCTCTCCTCTAAGTCAATAAATCTGAGCCTCACGTCCAATTTTAACTATGGGAAGGGTCACAGTAAAAGGTGTTTCTGAGAACAGAAATAATCCCTTTGGATTACTATTTCAAAACATTAGCCTACTGTGGATATAAATTTATATAAACCAGAGGCTTCAAGTGCCTTCTCTTTCCTTCTCAGTGAGTGCTTCTCCTAATCTGCTAGATATTTAGAAGTTAAAGCTTAAATGTCTCTTCATACGTCCTCTGCATATGTTCCTCTGTGGTAATGGGTCTCTCTGCTGATGCTCTTCGGGCTGCCTTTTGGTGTTATTGATTATCACTTGTACCACTATTGTATTGTAAGGATCACTGAGGGGACTAACAGCTCTTCCTTGATTGGGCCTTGGAGTAAATGAATGGAGCGATCTTCTCTATTTTTCACACCTGACATTCAGCCTCCAGAAGACTAATACACCCAACTGCGGGCATATGAGTCAGGGAACTTTCATACGGAAATTACAACACGGAAGAGAAAAAATGAAAGATCTAGTCGATTGAGACTTCCCTTTGAACCTGCTGTCTGGGTTCACATACACTCACCAAGCTTAAAAATAAAACAGCCAGTTATTTTGCCAGCCAAATGGCTTTATTTGGGAATGGCAGAGGAATCGGACTTCAGGATATGCAAGCTGTGGTGAAAGACAGGCAAGCCCGAAGAGACAAAGAGCAGGTCAGATTTTACTAAGTTTTAGAAGGAAATTGGGGAGAGTTGCGTTTGGACGACAGCTCATTGGAGAAGAAGAAGAGCTGGAGCTGGTGGCCGTTCCTCCTTGGCTGCACGCGGTGGTCAGGGCGCTGTTACTGGGGGTTGGGAGGGATCTTCCATTTTTTTCTTAAAAGCAGGAGATAAAATTCCCACGTGGTTAATGTTCTCCCTTGTCAAAATAATTATCTTCCTTCTTCCTGCTCATTGTGCGGCTGCAAGGAGTGGTACGTGTGTTAGAGCCCCTCTTCAGGCCTCCCAACTCCATTTTCAATGAGGTGTCCTTTACTTATTTCCACAATCTTTACAGATACATCTTAATTAGGAGGACACTGCCAGGATGACTCTCTGCTTCCCTGACCTCAGGTTTGTTGTTGATGTTCTTTATCTGCCCCTCAAGTTTCTCTTTCGGAAATTTGACCTCATCTCCCTCTTGAAAATGCTAACTTCCCGACAGGGTGAACTTACCGCCTCTCCTTCCTGAGCCCTACAGTCTTGGGGGGGGGGGGGGGGGCGGCTTCCCTTAGGTGGGTGTGTATGTTTGCAACTTCCCAGGCTCGCAGGCCCCAGGCCCATGAAATAGGGTTTAAGTGACTCTTTCCATTTTATATTCCTTTTCTCCTTTCACGCTGATGTTCTCACTATTAGAGGAAATATTAAGAAAACTCATCTTAGAAACACAAACTTTTCCCCCTTAAATACAATATAATCTAAATCTCTATTAAGGAAAGAATATTTCTTTTATTAGCAATGCTGTGCACTGCTGGTGGGTCTGCACAATGGAACACTTGGGGTCTGGCATCGGCACAAAGACCCATAGTAACTTTTAATGGTTGCTTTCTCTGTTGGATGGGGAATGGCATGAGTCTCAAATTAATTCCTGGGATTCAGACTGTCCTCTGATACGAAGGAGGGGGGACTGTAAATTCCTGTCACACTTCTATATGGGGTTCCTTTAAAGTCAAGCCAAAAGTTCATTAACTTTTAAAAATTCTTTCACTTTTGTTTCCATTTAAGAAGGTTTTTGACCTTAGGCAAGTTATATAATGCCAAGCTTGGCTTTATAATTTAGCAAATGGCAATTATACAAACTGATAGTTCTTCAGATGTTGGGAAACTTTTAATATATCATGTTTTGTTTGTACCTCTAACTTAATCTTTACCACATTCTGCCTTGTACTGTAATTACACAATTAGTCTTGTATTAAGGTCTTTTAAAATCAGGCAATGTTCTGCCAAGTGCTGTGAGGGACTAAAAGCCTTTGCACATGTAAGCATTTTTCTCTCTTCCACTAGATGGTGCTTTCCTTGAGAGAAGGGCCTTATGTTAGTACATTTATTAATACGATTACAATTAAAATACAACAATAATAATACAATTATTAATATTATTGTATCTCGTATAACATGTAGCACAATGCTTTGTTCAAAATTATACGGAGATTATCCACAAGGACAGAGGATGAGAAAAATATTTTCACAAAATTTGAAAGGCTATTACTAAAGTACATATCATGTTACACTGATCTTTCTCTACAAATGATCAGAGGAGAGTTCAGGTCTTTTACTCCTGTAGTCTAATTACAGACCTCACCATTTTAACCAGGAACAGAGATTACTGTGGCTTTTTCATCGTGGCTTATTGTTTGTAATCAATTTACAGGGTCATTACTTCTGATCAACCAGCATTATCTCCTCCCAAGACCTGCAGGTGAGGGTTATTTTCTTTCAAAGCAGTGCTTATAATTTTTTAGTGTGTTTGTCTCTTTTTCTTTGTCTGCTATGATATTTTCCAGACTGTGGGCACTTAACAAATATTAAATGATCATTCTTTATTGGCCTGACTGGGCTCGGGAGCTTTCAGAATTTTCAAGGAAGCGTTTTAAATGTTTTGTGATCTTTAGGATTTTAAAATAGAATTATGATGACCTTTCCAAAGCAAGAAAGCAGAAAGTTGCTCCGATCTGAAGGCCAAGCAGTTAAAACTGATGATTGGTCTCTTTTGGCTCATTAATTGCATCTAAGCGGATACGGAGAGCCGAAGCTTTTGTTAAATAATCGACACACAGCTAATTCCAATTTGTAGTATGTCCTGGGGATGGTATTATAATACAGCACAAAATGGCCTCTGTGGCATAGAGTGGAGAGGCAAATAAATGCTGCATAGAGTGCCAAACAAGATGGCTCAGGGTCTCTCCTATCCTCAGTGTGAGTGTTGATGCCCCTTATGATGCTTATGGTGGCTTCATCACGGCCAAGACCACCTGAAGGCCCTTTGTATACCACTTTGTTTCCTATTGCTCCTGTAAGAAATTACCAAAAATGTAGTGACTGAAAACAATGCAAGTTTATTACCTGGCAGTTCTGGGGGTCAGAAGTCTGACAAGAATCTTACTGGCCTAAAATAAAGGGATCAGCAGAGCTGCATTCCTCTGGGAGGCTCTAGGGAAGAAACCGTTTCCTTGCTTTTTCCAGTTTCTAGAGTCCGGCTACCTTCCTCGGCTCCTGACCCCATTCCTCCACCTTCAAAGCCAGCAGTGTAGCATCTTTGAATCTCTCTCCTGCTCTGACATTCCTGTTTCCCTCTTTTAAGGACCCTTATGATTACCTTGGGCTGAGCTGAATAATCCAAGATAGTCTTCCCATCTCAGTGTCCTTAAGCTAATCACACCTGCAAAGGCAAAGTTTCTTTTGCCATGTAAGGCAATAATTCACAGGTTTTGGGTATTAGGATCTGGACATCTTTGGGAGTACCATTATTTTGCCTACCACAAGCTAAAAATAAAATTTTAGACTATTTTTAAAAGACAATTTTGTGTTATGATGATAATTTTCAAGGTATACGAGAAGAATATTGTTTTAATATCAAAACAGTAAAATTAAAAATTGAGCAAATATGGAGGCTGGCCCCGTGGCACAGCAGTTAAGTTCACGCACTCTGCTTCTGCAACCCTGGATTCACAGGTTCGGATCCTGGGTGCAGATCTATGCACCACTTGTCAAGCCATGCTGTGTCCCACATATAAAGTAGAGGAAGATGGGCACAGATGTTAGCTCAGGGCCAATCTTCCTCAGCAAAAAGAGGAAGATTGGTAATGGATGTTGGCTCAGGGCTAATCTTCCTCAAAAAAAAAAAAATTGAGCAAACATGATGATTAGTATGGTGGAAAAACTGGGTTTTCAACTGTCCTGGGTTTTAATCATGCCAATGCTATGCATTTGCTGAAGATTTTCTGATCTTTAATTTTGTTACCTAGATAATGAGTTTATAATGCCTACCTTATAGGATTCTTTGGAAAGCCTTATGTTGTTTTTATCACCTAGCATGGTAATTTCTTGACTTCCAATTCATTAACTACCTACTCAGGGAGAGCTAAAGTTTTAATGGTTAATTCTCAGTCAGTATATTGTTTGAAGTACATATATTGTTTGTAAGTATTTCAGCTGGTCATTAAATACAAGTCAAGATAGCAGTCGGAATGTCCTTGGTGTTGCCTTGAGAAGAAGGATGCACAGATGTTCTATTGTGTGCCAACTTTTATCTACTAGGATAAGACAGGGAAGAGAAAAATAATACTCCATTTGGCTAATTCCACTACTTGCTGGAAAGCGCTGGTTTCAAAGGCTTAGTCAAAAAGAAATGCAAAGCTGAGTGTTTAATATCAGAGAGCATTAGGTCTATGGTCTCATAGGTTGGTGACTGGACATTAATCAAATTAATATCTTCAACTAAATAGATTCTGTTGAAAAAGTAGAACAAATGAGGGCCAACAGGTGTTTTAGTCAGTTAATAAATAGACTGTTGTTATATCCAGAAGGAAATGGATGAAAATTGAATTCAACATGATAAAATATTATTAGTTTTAACCTGAAGACAGATTGGCAAGTACTTGCTGTCAAAAATTCTTTTACATCTAATTTTTCCCCTCTTTATTTTGCTACATAAATAAATGGATTCCATGTCTTCTCTAATTCATTGGTTTATCTGGAATTCTGATCTAATACTGTAATTTTGTTATCATTTGATATCAAGATTTGTTAGAACTGATATTTATATATTTGGAAATATGTACCTTTTGGGTGGCTGCTTTAATATTCTTTAAACTGAAAATTTATTTTTTGATATTTTGGCTGGTCGTGATTTGTCAAGATAAAATAGGCTACAATTGGAGCATACATGTACTACTATATTTCTAATTTTAATAATTCATAAAATCATATGTTTTAGGAGGTTTGATTTAGCACTTCTTGAAAGGGTTAGTATTAAATAATAATTTTGATTTTGTTGCCCCATTGGTTATATAAAATTATTAATTTTCAATGTTGAATACATTCTTGTAAAAGTACCATCAAATAGCTAATACAGTATAAAGAAATCATAAGCCTTTCTTCAGAAAGATATCTAAGCTGATGAACTATAAAATTTTGAGTTCTTTTGAGTGTCACTTGGAGTTCTGGGGGATGTCTCCCTTTTGAATTCAGAAATCATAAATTGAATATCTTGATATACTTGAGTAAGCGGTAAATGAGTGCTGCTTTTGCAATTGACTCATAGATGTGATCCTAAGCAGGAGGGCAAAGATGAAGAGGGTAAAAATGAATAATGAATGTATTTGAAAATGAGTTTTAACATGTAGAGAGTACCCAAATTTTTCCAGCACTCTGAAACATCACTGTTTCTTTTTCTTTACCATGCTTCTTAAAGAATAGAATATGTGGCTGGTTGATTATTTCATCTTTATTATTATGCGATCTTAAAAATAAATTCTTTAGAAATATTTTTCCTTGTAATAATATGCCCAAATGGCTCTTCATTTTACAGATCTCATGTAGAAAACTGTATTTTTCCCTAAGACTTTCTTCCAGTAATATTTGCTGCTAATACACTTAAAACATTTTTTGTAGAAATTTACTGTGTTATCTTGATGTGAGGGTTAACTTCTTTCAATGACAAACAAGTCAAAATGGAATCAGAAATATATTTTATGGGGTGGAAAATTTCTTCACAACTTCAGCTTCTTTTTTAGGCTTAAATTTTTCTTTCATTTTTCTTCTTCCAGGATTCTGAAGAATTCCAGCCTCCCTACTGTTGCCTCTTACATAGATTCATGTTGAATATGTATTTCCCAGCATCTAGAGATGCTGATTCAGTGCACTTGGTGACAGGTGTCTCAATGACAAAGACAGGAGGCCTTTAAAATCTTCAGTTGGGGAGTGTCAGGATGGGTATGACACAGGCCCACGCTGGCAATCTAAAATGAAGGCTGTTGGCATAATTGCTTTTCATTCAAAAGTTAAGAAATGCAGCTGCGTCCTCTTCACCTCCAGTTCTTGGAATCTCTATGCATGGGATGGAGAATTGCCTCCTTCATTTCTGAATTTCTGTTCCCTCCTTCTTTAAACTAACTAAAGATCAATGAACTGAGTGCTATTCTGGTTCTCACTAGACTTACCCTGGCCGAAATAATCCATTTAGCAGGAAAATAAATCTAACGTAAAGAGAAAGACCCTGTGTTCTTCTTTATACAAAAGCAAATATCTCTTTTCCTTCCAGTGACAGGGGCAAACAGGCACTGCAGTATAACCTGAGGCGACATGGAAACAGAGAGCAGAAGGCACTGCATTTCTCCAGAAATGAGTCATACTATTTATTCAGATGACAGGAAGGATAAATTAGCTGAAGATTTATAGGAATCTATTAACTCTTGTGCATGAGTTGCAAGTTAATTGAACTATAAAAATATGTTCATCCATGAATTGCTCTTAGCTGTGCAGGGCAAACTGTGTGGATAAACACACATGTTAATAATTTTTAAAAATAAGCCCGACTTAGAAAAACGATAGTCTGCAATGGGTTAAAAAATCAATTTAATCAATATACTTCTATATTTCTTCACATGGATTAATTACTTACATGTTTTCTGCCTGAATTTGACTATACATATATACATCTCTTCATAATTTGGTAAGGAAGCTTTGGTCACAAAAATCCTAGCCAGCACTTTGAATTGTTGAATAAAAATTCTCCTTAAATGAACATCATTACAACCTTAGGGTTTCTGGATAATTTGAATCGGTTTTACAGTCCACAGTCGGTAGTGTCAAAGGGGCCGCTGATGGCATAGGAGCAGCCTTGACAGTTGTCAGCTTACCATACATCCAGTGTGGTGCCTCTGAATTTGATCACTGTCGGGAACAAATCATAGGTAAATGGATACCAGTTCTAATAATGAAGCAGACTGAAGTGGCCCAAGACCTTCTTACTAAATTTAAAGGAAGGCAACATCAGAGCCCAATAGCTACTGCCCACCCACGTTTTCCTTTTTGACTACACTGTGGTAAGGAGGAGAGACAGGTAGGTTTAGGAATGTGTTGAAGCTAATGGTGAGGTTAGCACACCTATGTATAACAAAGCAAAAAGTATCCTCATGCGGGCATTTGAAGAGCAAAACATGGGGTAATTAAATGTATGTAACTGTTTAAGTCACCACTGCCAGCAACTGCCTGTGGGTAGGTTCAAATTACTAGCTTCTACTGAAAGAAGAGCTCTTGTCTTTTTTTTTTTTATTGTTTTTAAAGATTTTATTTTTTCCTTTTTCTCCCCAAAGCCCCCCGGTACATAGTTGTATATTCTTCGTTGTGGGTCCTTCTAGTTGTGGCATGTGGGACGCCGCCTCAGCATGGTTTGATGAGCAGTGCCATGTCCGCGCCCAGGATTTGAACCAACGAAACACTGGGCCGCCTGCAGCGGAGCGTGCGAACTTAACCACTCGGCCACGGGGCCAGCCCCTGAAAAGCTCTTGTCTTTTGATCATGTTATATTTTGTGTTACGTAAGGAAAAAAGCCAGTGTAATTCTTGAATGTATTTTCATGTGATCTTTCTTTCTTTTTCTTTCTTTCAACTTTCCTTCCTTCCTTTCTTTCTCTTTTTCTGTCTCTCTCTCTTTCTCTCTTTCTTTCCCCCTCCCTCCCTTCCTTCCTTCCTTTTTGGTTTGATTCTTTTATTCATGGCTGGTAGGTATGATATCTTCAGTATTAAGACCTGCAATTATGGAAAACCTGCACATGGGACTGTTTATTTAAGCAGCATACACATATTTTGATTTAGTAGATCCAGAAAAATAACATTGCTCTGACCTCTGCAATTGTGAACTAAAAAGACCCTTGAAAAGGCCTTTGAAGATTTAGTACGAACTCTCCTCTTGACAAATATATTATCCTGTTTGAAGATAGTGAAACTGTAAGTTACTTCATTCAAATGAAATACTGTCGTTCAAAATGACTAAGCCACAGGTTGCTATCTGTTGGTTCAGTCCGGGCTTCTGGATGTTTCAGAGGGCCAGTCTACAGCTTCTCCTTTTCCCAGTGTTCTCTACATCCTCTCGAAGTGTGGATTCTGTTGGACTATGACATTTGAGGAATGCTCTGGTACCCTGTGTTTCTTCAGTGTACCAGCTGCGGAGTGATTAGTGAATCATTTTAGGACATTACATACTAATTGCTAAAATGATTAAGGCTCTTTCCTCTCCTATACTCAATCCCTTAACCCATCATTTTCCACTTTCACAATTTAAACACAGATTATCAAATTTTGATTCACTAACATGCTCATTTAGCTGAAGATCAAATTTTGTTTCTGAGAGATTCGCATCAGTTTTCCCTGATTTCTTGCAACTGAGGCAGCAAATCATCATTCTTGGCCAACATATGGAAAGAGAGGGGGAAGGGAGAGGAGGAGGGGGTGGGGAAGGGTGGGAGAGGGAGATTTGCTTACTCTGGGACCGATTTGGAGCTAAGCTGTCCATCTTACCAAGAACCACACTGAAATCTAAACACTTGAAGTCATTGCTGGCTTTCTCCTCCACCAAGGTTAAACTTCACAGCATCTGGACACTAAGTCACGTTTCAACAGATGGAAACAAGACAATTAGGTATTTTTAAAAAACTGTTTGAGAGTCTCATTTTGTGGCAGAGTCCTTTTTGCACAAAACTGTCTTAGAATCTGAATATCAGTGTCTTTTTACAACCGTGATAATATCATATTCATCTCCAGAGATAAGAAAGTGTGACTGCATTCTTGAGAGCAAAGAGAAAATTCTTACTGATAAAATGGTCAAACAGGGCTTGATAACAATTTATTTCTGACCTTTTAATGCCTTCTGTTCTTAATGATTTTCTGTCATTTCTGTCTCGTCCAGACTTGAAGCTCAGTCTCAGAGGTGCTCAGCTTTATGTTGCCACTTAACTTTCAGTTTCCATTTTCAGCATAGAAAGGTAAATCAGTCATTGTCGCTTTGGCTTCTGAAGGTTTGCCAGGCCCCGCGTGGGATTATGACGAAGATCTAAAGGGTGTTTCACAGGCCTTTGACTTTAATCTTGATATAATCATGGAAATGTCTTAGGACTTTTAGAACTTAATTATTCTGTTAGCCTCACGTCTTCCTTTGTGTTGGTCTTTGGTTCATTACTTTGGTCCCATCCGTCCTCTGACCTATCAAGAAGTGATTAAAGGAAGAAAAAAAAATATTTCGGGATATCGTCTGTGACCTGTCTCCTTGGCTGACAATTGTCTCTTTCTCAATGCCCTCCTTTTCTTTTGTCTTCTTTTCTTTTTCTTTTCTACCTTATTTCTAAGGAGATAACACGTGCGTTCCTCTAGCTTGGGCCTCGTGGAACAGTTGTAGAGCCGGCGGAACCACCCTCTGAGAAGTTAGTACATTGTGCTTTGTTTCAGAATATTTCTGGGTCTACTTTTTATTTTATCAGTTGGAGCCCAGTGAGACAGCAATCCACCTAGAGATCATCTTTGGGTCAAGGAAGAAATGGGAAAAAGGAATCTCAAAGGAATGGTCTATGGAGATTCTGTCTTGAAAAGATTAAAACTGTGGTTCTAATACATTTATCCAGACAGATTTGTCTACAGATCTGTGATATAGATTATTGTATGTGTGTATTACTCAAAACTTCTTCACTTATAAGTGAAGGAAACTGATCTCAATCTGGCTTAAGCCAGGAAGTCTTCAAGGATGACTGGCTTCTGGAACTCCAGCAGTTTGCTAATTCTCTCTTGTTCTTTCTCTCTCCTTGACCCTTCCCTCTTTTTTTCTCTTCTTGCTTGCCTCTCCATCTTTCTGTGTGTTGCCTTTCTTCTTTCCTGCCAACGGTTAGCTCTCTGCATATGATGGGAAAGGTGGCTGCTGGCAGATCCAGTCCACACAGAAAAGAGTCGCCTTTCTCCCAGCATTCATAGAACGTCTCCCGGGGAAGTACTGGAATTGGCCCTAAAAGGATTCCATGACCACCTCATGGCTCAGTCACTGTGAATAGGGAATTGGGAGCCTGGATGTGTATGTGCTCATCTCTGCTGACAGGCTGTGGACCAAACCTATGACTGGTTGCCATACCATATTGGATGGAGGAAGGGCAACTCAGCAAAGGAAGACTGGTCTGCTGCTACCAGAATTAGGGTACAAGAAAGCGTGTTGGGAAGGCCATATTTACTACAATATGGATCTCTGTATATTGCTACGTATATAGCAAACCAAAAAATCAACATACTTAGAGGGATATTTGATGTTAATTTACATTTATTGAATACCTACTATAGATAGAAAATGGTTCCAGGTGCTACTGTGTACTTTTTTATGATAACAAATAATAAGTGCACATTGCATTTTCATGATGGTTTCATATCTGTTGTCTAAAGAATTCTCAAAGAGACATATTTCTTCTGTTTAACAAAATATCATGCAGAGGTTAGGGAACTTGCTTATGAACAGTCCTGCTAAGTTTCACCGTGTTTTTAAACAGTTGTTTACTAACAAAATAGAGATTTTTCAAGTATATGTATATATTTAAACTGTATATTATGGACGATGGAAAAGTACCTTAAGATCACTGTCCTGAGCAGTTACTGCCCTTGAGTCTTGTTTCTAGACCTCATCGATACGTCGTTAACACTTAGATCAATAAACAATTATTGTTCTTTGTGAGATGCTGTGAGAAGATTTGGAAAGTTTACAGGTAAGAGGCATACTTTACCAGGGACTGTCAAATGTACAACTAAGGACTAAAATGTATTATTTATAGATCTATCTATTATCTACCTATCTATCTATCTATCATCTACCTACCTACCCATCTATCTAAGTCCAGAAAGATCTGTATATATCTATCAACCAAAGTCATATAAAAGATATTTGAATTTTTTTTTCCTTCTACAGATTTCCACAGGGAGCAGAGCTGATATTACTGGCTCTGTGCCTCATGGTGAGTTACGGTTATAATGGGGACAGCAGGCTTCTATAACTCTGTTTAATAGAAAGCAGGGTACCAGCAGAGATTTTCTAACTCTGCATTTAAAATCCCCCCAATAGCTATTATTACTTCTTAAAACCATTTGAGCATTAGCACCAAATCAAGTGGAATAGTTTCATTTAAATAATTTAAGGGGCTGACTGATGTTCTCACATTGGCCATAATAAATAATATTATTAATTTCGAGAGTGAGAAGAGGATCAGAATATTGTGATTTTGATTTTCTTTCACCTGAAAAGTATTTTGAAAAGGATTAAAGAAGCAGGTTTTCCTCCTCAGGTGTGCCTCCCCATGTACCCACCTCTGGTCCTTTCATAGAAACTCCACCCTTTGTGTTTGGCCCCGAGTACCAGCCCTGGCAGGGCGGTGTCCTGTGGTGGGAAGTTTTAGTCTTCTGTGGAACAAGCTTATTGATCAGCAGGGTTTGCTCACTCAAGTGTAAGGACATTCTGATTCTTTCCCTTGGGTTTTCTTTTCTTTCCTGAGAAAACCCTTATGAAGAATTCTTTTACCCCTCTTATAGTGCTTCCAATCAATCTTTCATTTGATATGCTGTGAAAAAAATAAGAAAAAAACTCCTCAAGTCTTATCTCCAAGGGAAAAACTCTTCATACAACAGCTACTCTCCTTTGTTTACATTATCTGTATTTTCTTGGGGGTTGTCATCGTAACTCTATTTTTAAGACTAAAAGTTTGAATTTTTGTCTTTTCTGCAGTGCCAGTGAACATTCAAATACCACTACGTTTCTCAAAACTCTGGTCATAAAAATTATTTGAAAATACACATTTCCAGTTTCCTCCTTGAAATTTGGATGTAGTGAGTCTGGGGTGGGGCTTGGAATCAATGTTTTTAATCCAAGTGATTTAAGTATGGGAAATATTGGATTACCTCCTTTAATTTGACAAATTAATGACAATTACACCACTCGATATTCCAAAATGAATATCAGCAGTTGTTATTTCATGTTCTTTGTTTTAGTATTTTGGGCTTCACATTTCATGGAACTACCATTGTCATCTCCAGAGAATCCTTTCATTTTGGAACTGAAGTTGCCTCTGCTCAGCTAAGGTCTTTTTTAAGGTGATATTTGAGGGTCTTTGGTTACTCATGATGGCCTGAAGGAGAGGAGAGGAAAATCAGAACTCAAAGGGCAATTGCTCCAAAATGGCTGACCTAGTTCTAAGGATGAGGACCAACCAGGAAGCAGCATGCTTTGATAAGTGTGTAATGAAAAATTTACTAGCAGAGGAAACAAGCCTGGAAATGGATGGGAGCCAAGAACATCTGTGTTCCTGGTATCCCAAATGTGTGGAAGGAACAGATGCAGCTGAATATATAACAGAAACCCTGGCACAATTCCTAATAATGTGGAGGAGAACTCTGGATGTGCACAGGCTTTCTGAAACTCAGAAAAATGAAAAATACTGGGGAACTCCCAAGTAATAATATTAGCTATCTTCAGGAGAGATATTATTAAAGTGGCTCAAGACATCGAAGACAGCTTATTTACATAACAGAAAAGGAAGTTACCCATTGCACACACCCGATAAGACAACTCAGCAAATATATTGTTTATAAATATAACAATACAATTACATTTAAGCATAAATATGAGAAGTGAAGCATAAGATTTGTTTTATACTTGCTTCTTATGTTCGCTATGAAACTATAATCTCTTTCAAGACCGGCACATAAGCTTCTCCTTACTAAGTAGTTTCATACTTTTCATGGGCTCAGCCAATAGTTCTAAGAATGACTGCACTGAGGTAGCTAGAGATTAGAACAAATATAAAGTGCAACTAGGAAGAGGCAGGTCATAGCAGCTGCTGTTTTGCTTATTCCATTATACCAAGAAAATTTATTTTAAAGCTCTTATTAAATGAGTATGTGGGTAGGCCACAGTAGTTGGCATAATTTTAATATTGTGTATGTGGTTGGGGTGGGCAGAGAACACCCTTTCCTTGGCTACATTCTGGCTAGGATTGGCCGTGTGGTACAATTCTGATCCATGAAATGTAAGTGGAATTCTGTTGGGTCATTTTTTGTTTTGTTGATAAAAATAGATAGACTAGGCTGGCATGCCCCTTGGCCTTTCCTTCTTCCTGCCTGCAATGTGGTGAGGATACTAGAGACGCAACAGCCACACTGTGATTATGAGGTGACCAACACAAAGATGAAAGCAGATCCCCTAAACGTGACTGAGTGGAAGGATCTTTTGACTCCCTCGTGGCCACTGCACCAACACTACACTGCTATCCCTGGCCTTTGTTTATGTGAGAAGAGAAAAACTAATCTGTTTAAGCTACACTTGGTCAAGATTTCTGATACTTGCTGCTGAACACATTCTTAATGGATGTAGTCATTATAAACTATTAATAACTCCAGTTCTGTATGAAATTTTAAAGTATGTTTTCAGTATCCTTAGCCTTGCTTTTCTGCACAATTTCCTGAGTCGCTATTGTCAGAGCTACCTGTCCTCGATGAACACACCAATTATTTACGTGTCAAATCTTCTCATCTGTTCTGGCCGCTATTTTTTTAGCTAAGATTTATTCCAAAAAATGATGTTATATTCCACTTAACATTACTGTCTGTATATATTTGTATTTCATTGCTTAAAAATATGACTTTAATTCAAAATATCATGTAAGTGCATAATGTTGGGCGTGAAAGCTTTGTCAAAAGAGAAAACATTGATTATGGAGTTTTAGACAAAGCTAGGAATGAGAAAATTTTGGCAGTGGGTGGAGGAGTAGGAAAATCTTTGTAAGTCATAATGACATACAAATTTCTATTCTTAAGCCTAGCTCTGAATAAAAATTCTTACCTGGTTTAGGTAGATCAGCTACACTAAGTTTTTATTTTATGTGCCTTCCTTTGTCATCAATTCTAAATTTACTTTTCTTGCTATTACATTGGGACTCACAATTAAATTTATTTAAAATAATTATTTTACTACAATATCCCTTTCATTCAAATGCTTAAAGAAGTCATTAATTTGCCTGGATATAACTAGGTTCATAATATCAGTTAAACTAATGTGGTTGCAACTCTGCCTCCGAGTGAAGGAGAGAGGGAAGGAAGGTTGGACAGAAGTGTCCTAGACTGCCATGCTGTCTAAGGAGAGTTCTGGAACACTGGGGAGGCCTCCAGACAGAGTTGGCTGACAGACGAGTCTCTCAGGATTGAGCCTACCTCAGTATTCCTACCACACTTAGCTAGTGCCTGGGATCCACCTGTGGAAACACTTGCCTCAGTGCAAACATAGTGATGGAATCCAGAGCCCAGCAGCTGGGGTCCTTAGTTAACTATGTCCCCACAGTAGGAGGCCTGCAAAGGGCATTCTCTTGCTCCCACAGTAGATCCTAAAACATCAACTTCTAGGAGGAATCATTTAAGAAATTTTCCTTACAATTTTGAAACAACTGATAGTCTAAGCTGATAATTACTAGAGAATAATATTTCTTTTGAAGAAAATACTCATGATGATAACTAATGGAGAAAATAAGAATTTTAAGAAAGTTAAAGATTTTTTCAAATCCACTGCTTTCTCTACAATACCTTTATTTCATTCTCTCTTTTTGGAGTCACTTCTGATTTCATGAAAAGCTGTGTTTGAGAATATAAGAAAGAAGGACTCCAGTTGTGATGATTTACTCTCGAGAAAGACATATCATTCATTCATCAAACAAATATTTATTGAACATTTTCTATGTACCAGATGTTTTTCTGTATGATAAGGATATAGCAGTGGAGAGAAAAACAGGATATATTTACTGTCAATCTTCATTCATGTTAAAACAGAAATTACTGGGCCGCACCTCCAGAATTTTTGATCCAGTAGATCTAGGGTAGGGCCAACTCATATTACTGTAATGGTCCCAGGATATGAAAGTGAAGAAATGGACTATTTGGTGAACATGACTGTCTCTGCCACAAAAGTAAAGAGTAGAGAGTGAAGGACAGATTTGAATAATTATTAAGAGCTATAAAGCTAGATAAAGCTTCTTGGTTAGGAAATTCAGACGTCATTCACGCCAACTCAGATGAAGATATGGAAGACATTTTATGTTTTTCAATGTTGTGAATAATATTTAGTTAGGAGGAATAGTTAAGATATTAATTGACATCTGGAATGACAGAACACAACCAAAGGATAAAATTCACTAGAAGTTATGACTTCAGGTTTTATAAAATAAAACTCTCAAATATAGGGTTCAAAATTCATTTGTTATTCACTCAACAACTATTTATTTAGTAACTACTATGTGCCAAGCATGATTTTGTGTTAGGGATATAGCCGTGATCTCTTTTTTCCCCAGCTGTGTTGAGATACTATTGATATGTAACATATGTAAGTTTAAGGTATACAACGTGATGATTTGATACACATATATATTGCAAAATGATTACCACAGGAAGGTTAGTTAATACCTCCATTCTCTCATATAATTATCATTTTTTGATGATTGTAAGATTTACTCTCTTAACTTTCAAGTATATAATACAGTATGGTTAATTATAGTCACCATGCTGTATATTAGATCCCCAGAACTTATTCACATTATAGCTAGAAGTTTGTAACCTTTGACCAAATCTGCCCATTTCTTCTACCCTACAAGACCCTGGCAACCACCAATTCTGCTCCCTATTTCTATGAGCACAGCATTTTAGATTCCACGTATAAGTAAGAGCATACAGTATTTATCTTTCTCTGTCTGACTTATTTCACTTTGCATAATGCCCTCAAGGTCCATTTATGTTCTTGTAAAAGGCAGCATTTCCTTTTTTATTAATGGCTGAATAATATATGTATATTATTGTATATATATATATGTATCCATTCATTCATTAACGAACACTTAGGTTGTTTCCATATCTTGAGTATTGTAAATAATGCTTCAATGAACATGAGACTGTAGATATCTTTTTGAGTTACTGTTTTTGTTTTCTTTGGATAAATACAATTGCTAGATTATATGGGAGTTCTATTTTTAATTTTTTGGGGACCTCCATGCTGTTCTCCATAGTGCCTGCACCAATTTACATTCCCACCAACAGTGTGCACAAGAGTTCCCTTTTCTCAGCATCCTTGCCAACATTTGTTATTTCTTATCTTTTTGATAATAGCCATTCTAACAGGTGTGAGGTGATAACTCCTTGTAGTTTTTTCTTTTTCTTTTCTTTTTTCTTGGTGAGGAAGATTGGCTCTGAGCCAACATCTGTGCCATTCTTCCTCTATTTTGTGTGGGATGCTACCACAGCATGGCTTGAAGAGCAGTGCTAGGTCCACACCCAGGATCTGAACCTGTGAACCCCAGGCTGCTGAAGCAGAGCATGTGAACTCAACCACCATGCCACCAGGCTGGCCCCAACCCTCTGCGCATGTTTTAGTTGGATTGTTTGGGAGTTTTTTTTGCTATCAAATGTATGAATTCCTTATATATTTTAGATATTAACCCCTTATCAGATAGATGGTTTAAAAATATTTTCTCCCAGTCCATAAGTTGCCTTTTCATTTTGCTGATTTCTTTTTTCTGTGTAGAATCTTTTTAGTTTGATGTAGTCCCACTTTTTTATTTTTGCTTTTGTTGCTTGTGCTTTTAGTATCAAATCCAAAAAATTGTTGCCAAAACCAACATCAAGGAAATTTTTCTCTGTTTTCTTCTTGTAGTTTTATAGTTTTACGTCTTATATTTAAGATTTTAATCCATTTCGAGTTAATTTGTGTGAGTGGTATAAGATGGGAGTTCAGTTTCATTCTTTTGCATGTGTATATCCAATTTTCCCAACACCGTTTATTGAAGAGACTATCCTTTCCCCATTGAGTGTTCTTGGCTCCCTTATCAAATATTAGTTGCCTGTACGCGCATGGACTTATTTCTGGGCTCTCTATTCTGTTCTGTTTGTCCACGTGTCTCTTTTTATGCCAGTACCATACTGTTTTGATTACCGTAGCCTTGTAAAACAGCTTGAAGTAGGAATTATGATGCCTCCAGCTTTGTTCTTTCTCATAATTGCATTGGCTATTCAGGGTCTTTTGCAGTTCCAGATAAATTTTAGGATTATTTGTTCTATTTCTGTGAAAACTGCCATTGGAATTTTGATAGAGATCACATTGAATCTATAGATGGCTTTGGGCACTATGGACATTTTAACAATATTTATTCTTCTAATCCATGAACATGGTATTTCTTTCTACTCACTTGTATCTTCTTCAGTTTCTTTCATCAAGTCTTCTGATTTTCAGTGTACAGATCTTCCTCCTCCTTGCTTAAATTTATTTCTAGGTATTTTATTGTCTTGATGCCCTTGTAAATGGGATTGTTTTCTTTGTTTCTTTTTTAGATATTTCACTGTCAGTGTATAGAAACCCAACTTATTTTTGCATGTTGATTTTTGTATCCTGCAGCCTTACTGAGTTTGCTGATTAGTTCTAACAGTTTTTTGAAAGAGTCATTAGAATTTTCTATATATACGATTACATCATCTGCAAACAGAGACCATTTTACTTTTTTTTCAGATTTGGATGATTTTAACTTCTTTTTCTTGCCTAACTGCTCTGCCTAGGACTTCCAGTACTATGTTGAATAGGAGTGATGAGCGTGAGCATTCCTGCCTTGTTCCTGATCTTAAAGGGAAAGCTTTCAAAGTTTCACCATTGAGTAAGATGTTGGCTGTGGGTTTGTGATATATAGCCTTTGTTTTGTTGAGGTATATTCCCTCTCCCCCAAGTTTCTTGAGAGTTTTCATAATGAATGGATGTTGAATTCTGTCAGATGCTTTTTCTGCATCTATTGAGATGATCATATGTTTTTCTAATCTTTCACTCTGCTAATGTGGTGTATCACAGTTATTGATTTGCTTATGTTGAACTATCCTTGCACTCCAGGGAGAGATCCCACTTGATCATGGTATATGAACCTTTCAATGTGCTGTTGAATTTTGTTTGGTAGCAGTTTCTTGAGATTTTGCATTTATACTCATCAGGGATGTTGGCCTGTAATTTTCTTTCTTCTTCTTTTTCTTCTTCTTTTTTTTACAATGTCTTTATCTGAATTTGATATTAAGGTAACACTGATTTCACAAAATGGGTTTGACAGTATTTCCTCCTCTTCAATTTTTTTTTTTTAAAGATTTTATTTTTTCCTTTTTCTCCCCAAAGCCCCCCGTACATAGTTGTATATTCTTCGTTGTGGGTCCTTCTAGTTGTGGCATGTGGGATGCTGCCTCAGCGCGGTCTGATGAGCAGTGCCATGTCCGCGCCCAGGATTTGAACCAACGAAACACTGGGCCGCCTGCAGCGGAGTGCGCGAACTCAACCACTCGGCCACGGGGCCAGCCCCTCCTCCTCTTCAATTTTTAAAAGAGTTTGAGAAGAGGTGGTGTTAATTCTTCTTTAAATGTTTGGTAGAATAAACCAGGGTAACCATCTGGTCCTGAGGTTTTCTTTGTTAGGAGGTTTTTATTACTGATTCAATCTACTTACTTGTTATTGGTCTTTTCAGATTGTCTATTTCTTCATGATTCAGTTTGGGTAGGTTGTGTGTTTCTAGGAATTTATCCATTTTGCCTAGGTTATCCAATTTGTTGGCGCATAATTATTTATAGTAGTCTCTTGTGATCCTTTGTATTTCTGTGGTATCAGTTGTAATGTCTTCTCTTTCATTTCTGATTTTATTTATTTGAGTTTTCTCTCTTTTTCTTAGCTTAGCTAAAGGTTTGCCAATTTTATTTTTTTGACAAACCAGCTCTTAATTTCATTGATCTTTTCTAATATTTTTCAAGTCTCTATTTCATTTATTTCTGCTTTGCTCTTTGTTATTTCCTTCCTTCCTTCTGCTATCTTTGGGATTGATTTGCTCCTCTTTTAATGGTTCTTGAGGTGTAAAAGTAGGTGGTTTATTTGTGATCTTTCTTTTTTCTTAATGTAGGCATTTATCACTGCATACTTCCCTCTTAGAACTGCTTTGGGTCAGCCTGGTGGAGCAGCGGTTAAGTTCACATTTTCCACTTTGGTGGCCCAAGGTTCAATGCTTCAGATCCTGGGTGCAGATCTACTCACTGCTTGTCAAGCCACGCTGTGGCAGGCATCCCACATACAAATAGAGGAAGATGAGAATGAATGTTAGCTCAGGGCTAATCTTCCTCAAAAAAACCAAAAAGAACTGCTTTTACTGCATTCCAAAGGTTACATATGATGGGTTTTCATTTTCATTTGTTTCAAGATTTTTTTTCGTTTGTCTTTTGGTTTCTTCCTTGACACACTGGTTGTTCAAGAGTGTGTTGTTTAATTTCTACATATTTGTTAATTTTCCAGTTTTCTTCCTATTATTGATTTCTAGTTTCATACCATTGTTGGTGGAAAAGATACTTGGTATGATTTTAATCTTCTTATATTTGCTAAGGCTGGCTTTGTGACCTAACATATGATGTATCCTGGAGACTGTTCCATGTGCATTGAGAAGAATGTATATTTTGCTGCTTTTGGGTGCAATGTTTTGTACATGTATGTTAGGTCCATTTGGTCTAAGGTATAGTCCATAGGAATGTTTCCTTATTGATTTTCTGTCTGGATGATTTATCCATTGTTGAAAGTGGGATATTGATGTCTCCTACTATTATTGTATTTTTGTCTATTTCTCTCTTCAGATCTGTTAGTATTTGTTTAATATATTTAAGTGTTCCAATGTTGGATGTATATATATTTGCAGTTATTATATCCTCTTGATGAATTGACCCCTTTATCATTATATGATGATCTTGTTTGCTGTTACTCTTTTTGACTTAAAGTCTATTTTGTCTAAGTATAGCTGTGCCTGCTCTCTTATGGTTTTAATTTGCATAGAATATCTTTTTCCATGTCTTCACTTGATTCTGTGTGTGTCCTTAAGGTTGAAATGAGTCTTTTGTAGGCAGCATACAATTGAGTCTTTGAAAAAAATTTATTCAATAATTCTATGCCTTTTGATTGGAGAATTTAATCCATTTATATTTAAAGTAATTATTGATAGGTAAAAACTTATTAATGGCTTCTTATTAATTGATTTCTGTCTCTTTTTTGGTCCCCTGTTTCTTTCTTCCTCTTTTGATGTCTTTCTTTGTGAATTGGTGACTTCCATAGTTGTATACTGTGATTCCCTTCCTTTTATCTTTTGTGTATCTACTGTAGGTTATTTTGTAGTTACCCTGAGGCTTGCATAAGCTATCTTATAGATACAATAGTTTGTTTTAAGCTGATAACAACTTAACTTTTATTCCGCATGAAACTCTATTCTTTTACTCTCCCATCTTTTATGTTTTTGATGTCACAATTTACCTCTTTTTATATTGTATATCCATTAACAAATTACTGTAGCTATAGCTATTTTTCAAACTTTTGTCCTTTAAGCCTTTATACCAGAGTTAAGTGATGAACACATCACCATATTACGGTATTGGAGTATTTAAAATTTGACTCTATGCTTAACTTTAACAGTATATTTTATATTTTCACATGTTTTTATGTTACTAATTAATATCCTTTCATTTCAGTTTTAAGAGCTCCTTTCAGCATTTCTTGTAATGCAAGTCTAATGGTGATGAACTCCTCCGGCTTTTGTTTGTTTGGGAAAGTCTTTATCTCTCCTCCATTTCTGAAAGACAAGCTTGCTGGGTAAAGTATTCTTGTTTGGCAGTTTTTTCATTTCAGCTCTTTGAATTATCATCTCACTCTCTTCTGACCTGTGAGATTTCTGCTGAGAAATCTGTAGATTGCCTTATGGGGGTTCCCTCATATATATATGGAATTTTCTGTTCTCTTGTTGCTTTTAAAATTCTCTTTGTCTGCTGATTTCAAACAGTTGTAATATATTGTGCCTTGGACAAGATTCTTTGGGTTGAAATTTTGGGGTGATCTCTTACCTTCATCATCTTGAAAGTCCAAATATCTCTCCAAATTTTGGAAATTTTCAGCCACTATTTCTTTGAAAAAGCTTTCTGCCCCTTCCTCCTTCTCTTCTTCTGGGACTCTCATAATATGTATATTGTTTCATTTAACGGTATCCCATAATTTATGTAGGCTTTCTTTGCTCTTTTTTATTCTTTTTTCTTTTCGTTCCTCTGACTGGATGATTTCAAATGACCTGTCTGCAAGTTCACTAATTCTTACTTCTACTTGGTTGAGTCTGTTATTGAATACTCCAGTTCAGTCATTGTGTTCTTCAAATCTAGGACTTCTGTGTTATTACTATTATTATTGGTTTCTATTTCTTTATTGAACTTCTCATTTTGTTCATGCATTGTTTTTCTACTTTTATTTAGTTGTCTATCTGTGTCTTGGTGCAGTTCACTGAATTTCTTTAAGAAGATTATCCTGAATTCTTTGTCAGAATGTTCATTTATCTCCATTTCTTTAGGGTTAATCATTGAAGTTTTATTAGTTTCCTTTGGTGGTGTCATGTTTCCTTGATTATTCGTGATCCTTATGGCCTCATATTGATGTCTGTGCATTTGAGGAAGTGGGCACCTCTTCAGGAAGTAAAGCCTTTCACCAGTCAACCCATCCAGAGATTCTGGGTGGGCCATCTGGTGGTTTCAGCAGATAGGCTTGCTGCTGGAGTCATTGGGTAGGCAAGTCTGGTGACTTGGTCAGCAAGGGGCAAGCCTGGTACTTGGGTACATGGCCACCAACCTGCTGCCTGTGTCAGCAGGGGTGGGCTTAGAGCCTGGGTTCACTGGGGTGTGCCTGGTGATTGAGTCTGCAGTGATGGGAACTGGGTCTGCCTGTATAAACCTGGATCTTGGGTGCACATGGGCCAAACAGGTGCCAGGGAACTCTGGAATGGGCCTGATTCCATGGGGGCCAGTCCAGTACTGGGATGGGCCAGGAGCCTGGTTTTGCAGGTCCTAGATGCTGTGTCCATAGAGGCCAGTCTGATGCTAGGGTGAACCTGAAGTTTGGGGCCATGAGAGTCAACCTATAACCTGGAACCTCAGGGCCAGCTGGGAGATTGGGTCTGTGGGGGCTAGTCTGGCACTGGGGCAAGCCAGGAGCCTGAATCCTTAGGAGCTGTTCTCAAGGCTGGGATTATGAGGGCTGGCCTGGTGCTGGGGTGGGCTGGGAGCTTAGGTATGCAGATGTGGTCTGGAGTCTAGCTTTGTTGGAACAGCCTGGCACTGGGGTGAGACATGGGCCTGGGGCTGTGGAAGCCGGGCTGGTGCTGGGGTAGGTTGAAACATGAGTCTGCAATAGTAGGCCTAGTGCTGGGCCTGGTCAGGAGTTTGTGTCTGTGTGTGGCTGCCTGGAGCCTGGGATTACTGGAGTCTGTTTAGTGCCTAGAGCAACAGGAGCTCCCTTGGGCTGCAGGAGTCATCTGGCACTTGGATGAGAAGACTGCTGTGAGCCTAGGGCCATGGAAGCTGACTGGGGTCACTGCATCTGGCAGGCCCTGAGGTGAACCAGGGGTCTGGGTTTGTAGGAGCCTGCAGGGAGCCACCCAGGTCCACAGGAGTTGTCCTGGGGCTGGATGGGCCAGCTCTGGGGTCCGTGGTGAAGTTGGGTGCTCACTTCACTCTCTTTCTCCAACAGGGAGGGTGTCTCTCTCTGTGTTGGGCTGCCCGGGTTTGGGAGAGGGTGATGGGGATAAGGTGATTGTATCTTTCCTACCCTCCTCAGTGTGTCTTTTCTTGTTTCTGTGCTTCACCCAGGTGCTGTAATCTGTCTCCTGGAATCCTTATCTCTTTTGAAGGTATTTTTGCACACAGATAGTTGCTCAAATTGATGTTTCTGGTGGAGGGTTGATGAGCACTAGAAATTCCTTTGCTGCCATTTTGCTGACGTCCTGAACAAGAGATTTAGCCATGTTCTTCTTTGCAAGAATTTTCATTAGTCAAAGACACAATGGGAGTCCAAATATCACAAAACCATTCAGAAGCTAATATTCTATTAGGTCACGTTAAAAGAAGTGTAACTGCAGAAGGCCAAATTCAGGATAATGGCTCTGAAACACTGCTTTCATTTCTGGATAACCCCAAAGAAGAGCACTGAGAAATCAGAAGACCCCAGAGGTGTGATCACGATAGTAAGGGATCTGAAAAGCATTTCAAAACTGAAATGATTACTGCCAATTGGGGAGGTTCAGCATCAAAACCCAAAAGCAGAACCAAAATTTAAAAATGTATAGTCATGACATGATAATAATTTTCAAATACTTGAAAGCATTTCAAGTAGAAGAAATAAACTTATGGTCTCCTCCAAAGGATAATATCAGGACAGATAAAAATAATGGGGAGGAAAATTACTGCAAATTGGGAAGATTATTGCAAATTACTGCTAGATGATAAAGAAATATATTCTAAGAGTTAAACCACCTAACAAGGAATGTGCTGAACCATCTTTTTAGAAACATTCCTGCTGGATCAACCTTAGCTGTAGGAAAAGAGAGTGAGTCTCATTTACCTTTGAAGACTCAGAGCCCAGAAAATAGGAGCTCCTCAATAATGTCTAGGTAATGAATGAATTGATTCTGTCTTCAAATATCTTCTGAATTTAAATTTCTCTACCATTAGAATATGTGCACACTAATTGTGAGATTCCCCCCACCATTCAACAGTTGCATTGCCTTACGTAGGTGTGTAGGACAAAGTGTCTAGCTGGACTAGAGAATAAGCACACACTGATCACTCAGGAACGAGCACTGCAGATGCCCTTCTCTTAATAAGGTGAACCGTGGGGCTGAAGATAGTGCAAACTCAGAATGTTTAAAGCAAGTCTAGAAGACATTTTATCCCTTAGAGCCCAGTACTCACATATATCCATTTTGGAGATTATGGCTCATGAAAAGGTATAAAAATGATTATTTTTCCTTCTAGTCTCTACTGGATGTGGAGCACAAGCTTAGGTTGCTGCATCTAGTCTCAGAAATTGATTCAAAGAGTTACTTATGCTTTCAGGACATAATCCTCCGAAACAGTTCTAGCATCAGTTTTTGCTATTGTGAACTGTCTATTATTTGGTTTTCTGTCAACCAGACAAGATGTCAAGTCATGTTTCCTTGCTTCAAATTGCTGCATATCCTCTATCCCCTGGTGAACTTCTTTTCCACGTGTTCATATTTAAGTAGGAATAGAGGTGAATACATAAAGTAGAATGCCTGAATTGTTTTTAAAAGGCCAATTCAGAATATTTTAAAAAGTATTTTAGTGTGTCAAATGTGAATTGACATACAGTATTTTGCTCACAGCAAGCTGAAAAATCTTCAGAATATGAACTTTTTGTATGACTTAGTAACCAACAATTTAAAAAGGTACACCTGACTGTTTTGTAATGAATGTTTTTGGAAACACATTTGAAATCTATTCTTTACCCAATAAACTTGGATATGCATGTCTTGGGCATTATCTTTTCTTCTCTTGGCAAGCGTAGCTGCAGACAACATTTCCAGTTGTCTAAAGAGTTTCTTTGTTGGTAAAACTTTTCACACTTTTTAGTGAGAAAGTGGTGTTTTTGAAAGGAAACCCTAAAAGAGTTTTAAGCTACTTTGTTACAATGCTAGAGTTTATCATTAATACTCATTATCTGCATATCTGGCAAGGATTCATTTATTTTTAGGATAAATAATTTCATTTTATTCAAATACAGTTTTGACATTTATTTAAGAATAGCCAATTCTCAATTTCTCAGAGTAATGTGGAAAAGCCCAGTCATGGATTAGCTAAGCAGTGTATTGGAATATGTAGATTAGGCAGTTACGGTAATTAACATGAGAATCTTTCAAAGTAGAAACTAATGTTATGCAGTTTTGTTCAGCTATAACTGGAAAGTGCTGAAATTTCAAGCATACTTATAAACATCAGTGTTATATATACAGCAAAATATATTTATATTCAAAAGAATACAAAAGCAATGACAAACATAACAGAAAAAAATAGCTTTTTAAAAAAAGACAATTGCTATCTCTTTAATCTTCTTTTGTTTGTTTTGCACACAGCCACTGGTGGCGTTTGGAGGGTGAGGAAGTGGGAGGATGGTGGCATGACTATTAACTGGGACCCTGAGGTGGTTGTACAGCTCCTTTCCTTGTGAATGCGAGAACAAGGAAGCTGAAAATAAGGCAGCTCCATAAGGTAGGGACAACGGAGACAATAATTTGGGAGTGAGTGGAAACCATGAGAGAGAATAAGAAGGAAGAGGAGAAATTAAGAGTTACTGAGTAGATATTATGTGGCAATTCCTACGCAGTACTAGATGTTTTATAATCATGAAGTCATTTCACACCAACATCAACCCTTTGAACTAGAAAGCACCCTCCCCAATTTGTAGTTAAGAAAACAGACTCAGAGAGATTAGGGAACTCAGCAGGATTACACAGCTGAGTGGAAAATGCAGCTTCGTTCTGACGCCTGTGAGCCATCTAAACAGAAATGGTAAGTTGGCAGTTGAGTACAGAGTTGGGAATTAGAGGGAGAGGTAAGGGCTGGAGGTAGAGATTTGGGAGATATCAGATTAAAGGTCATAATTATGTCCTGTGTATGGATGAAATCACCAGAAGCAGGAGTAGAGATAGAGAAGAAAACATGAATGGGAGTTCTCTCAGCCACTTCCAATGATGATTAAACGATTTCGTATACATGTAGTCTTGGCTTGACTGCACGAGGATTCTTGTTATGAATATGTGGAAGATTTCATCTTTAAAATGCATCTACCACAATGCTTTTTTATTTTATTATTATTTTTTTACCTGTTATAGAGAGAAGTACAAAGAAGGTGAATACCATTCCAGGCCAATTTGGGAGATGTGAGGGTTGGTGGTGGGCAGAGAACTCCAGTTTGAGGTTTAGTGTCAAGTAATTGTTTTCAGAGTGATTGTGGGTAGGAAATGATTATAAATGCAAAATGAAGGGATAAAGAAAAATATGGGGGAAAATAGAAGTGACACAGAACAGAGTGTTATTATTAAGGTATAAATATGATCAAAAGAAAAAAAGACTTATGGGACAAAAGACTAAGGACACATCAATAACACACTTAGTAAGAACAATTTTCTACCATGTGGCGTCACTATTGATATGACAGAGAGCGAGGGAAGTGAACCGGCTCTTCTCAGTATGTAGGAGACTCTATTATAGCAACATCTCCCTGCCTGGGCTCTCACTTGATCAAACAAGCTTGAAAAATAGGGAGGAAATAGAGAAGACGAACAAAACTCTGTGTCTTGTCAGACAAAGCTAACTATGGTGATATCATCTCAAATAGGAGGGTACTTAATATTGTATTTGAAGGGTTAAATTAAGGAGGGTATTAAATAATTCTTTTCCATATTGCTTGACAAATAGACTTATATTGCCTGATGTCAGAGTCAGGTTTTAAAAAAATACGTTCTAGTAGCCATTAAGCAAAGCTGTGGCACGCCATTTTTGATAAGCAGGTCCTCAAGTGTCCCACCGTGGCACATTAACTGGAGTTATATTTGTCTCATTTCCCTTGCCCTTGTCCATCGTTAAGTGTCTCCTTCCTTAGAGGTTTCTCTTTTTCCCAGATTCTTTATTCTGTGTCTAGTTTTTGCTCACATTCGCTGTCAACTAATTTTTCCTAAAAAATTGACTCTTAGGTTATTAGAACCAGGGACAGAAAGTGGAAAGAGTACTGGAGGAGAAGCCAGTAGTCACATACTTCCAGTGCTGGCTCACATTAATTTTGCCTCAGTTGTATTAGCTGCAAGTGGCCTCCATTGGAAACCCTCTCCAATCTGTTTGCTGCACATCTTGAGTGATTTTCCTAAACAAGGGTCTTAATCATGACATATCTGCTCAAAAAGCTTTGACGCCTTCTCATTGTCTACCAAATCCAAACTTCTTACTAAGGCAATTACGATTCTAAACAATCTTTCCAATCTGCTCCATGATCTGGGCCCTACTGCTGTCTTCATCTACCCACTATTCTGTGAATGTATCGTGGACTCAATAATTACTCTGCCTTTGCTGGTAGTGTTCCCCTTATCTGGATTATTCTCTCTCCCCCCTTGTTTCTTTTGTCAAAATCCTACGTATCCTTTAAATCTCAACTGAGGCGCCTCGTCTGTGAAGCCATTTTAGGGCTAGATTAATCTTTCATAACACTTTGGTTTTATGTGTATTGTAGAATAGAACACATTCTACTTTTCAATACTATTTGTATTTGAGTCTCCCAAAAGAGCATTTGAGCTCCCTGAGGGCAGAATCCCAAAGTGCCTTAACTATGCAGATGGATATTCAATTAATGTTTTTTGGATTGGATTCTCCAAAAGAATGAATAAGTTGATGTAGGAAGAAATAGTAACTTGACTGCCAAGTGCTATGATGTTAATGGTCCTGGGGACAGTAAAATACAGCTCAAATTAGGCACAAAGGGTTACTCCAATAGCACATATGGAAATGAGGGAAAGTGGGATGAGCTGAGAAGAGTCTTAGCTGTTTCAGGAAACAGCCAGAAAATGACTCCAGAATGCGCTAGAAGGAAAAGAAGATAAGCAAAACTTCAAATGCAGGACAGGAGGACATTAAGAACTTTTCTGTGCACAGAGGCTTATGAGCTGCGTAGGGAGGACACATTTTAACTGCCTGGCGCTGGTGCTGAGAGGCTCTCAGTTTCTGAATATGTTCAGGGATGTCTCCTGCTGAAGAAAAGGGGTTGAAACTAAGTGGGGCTTCTGGAGAAAACAGACTAACGTAGAGAGATGATGTCTTTCAAATGACATAAGAAAACAAAGAAGGCTGAGAAACAGAAATATCCTTCTACACAGTTTGAGGAAAATGATGTGTCCCAGTCAGATCTCAGGGTGCTCACATTTGAGGCTGCTCATGCTGTTGACAACATGCAGACTGCAGGTCTACAGTGTGTCTTCCGAGCCTCAACCCTCCTCCTGGTAACGAGTCCAGGATTCCACATGTTCAATGAATCGTTCGTTAGAAGGACAGAATTCCAGGAAGATTTACTCTGGTCTTGTACCACATCTATGGGGTGCTGGCTTCTGAGTAGCAGCTGACCTTGTTGTTCATTCAAGAAATGAGTGCCTACCAGGTAAGCCAGACACAGTTCTCCCTTGACTGAGTGTAGTGTCTAGTAGGAAAGGCTCACATTAGTCACATATTCAAAAACTAAATGTATAATTACAACGTGTCCTAAGTGTCAAGGAACAAAGTGTCATGAGAATATTCTTTTTTCTTTATTATATTGAGGTCACATTGGTGTATAAACTGTGTAAATTTCATGTGTACCTCATTATATTTCAGCTTCCATATAGACTGCATCGTCTTCACCAACAAAAATCTAGTTTCTGTTTGTCGCCATACACATATCCCCTTTACCCCTTTTGCCTTGCCCCCACCTTCTTCCCCTCTGGTAACCAGCAATCTGTTCTCTGTATCTCTGTGTTTGTTTGTTTATTTATCTTCTACATATGGGGGAAATCATACATATTTCTCTTTCCCTGTCTGACATTTTGCTTAGCATAAGACCCTCAAGGTCCATACATATTGTTGCCAGTGGCAAGATTCCATCTTTTTTATGACTGAGTAGTATTCCATTGTGTGTACCACATCTTCTTTATCCATTCATCCATTGATGGGCACTTAGGTTGCTTCCAAGTCTTGACTGTTGTGAATAATGCTGCAATCAACATACGACTACATGTACCTTTTCAAATTAGTGTTTTCATGTTCTTTGGATAAATACCTAGAAGAGGGATAGCTGGATCATATGATATTTCTGCTTTTAATTTTTTGTGAAATCTCCACACTGTTTTCCGTAGTGGCTGCACCAGTGTGCATTCCCACCAGCAATGTATGAGGGTTCCCTTTTCTCCACATCCTCTCCAACACTTGTTATTTATTCTCTTTTTAATAATAGCTGTTCTGATGGGTGTGAGGTGATATCTCATTATAGTTTTGATTTGCATTTCCCTAATAATTAGTGATGTTGAACGTCTTTTCATGTGCCTGTGGCCATCTGTAAATCTTCTTTGGAAAAATGTCTGTTCATATCCTCTGCCCATTTTTTAATCAGGTTGTTCATTTTCTTGTTGTTGAGTTGTGTGAGTTCTTTATATATTCTGGAAATTAACCCCTTATCAGATATATGATTTGTAAATATTTTTTCCCAGTTGGTGGGTTGTCTTTTCGTTTTGTTGATGATTTCCTTTGCCGTGCAGAAGCTCTTTAGTCTGATGTAGTTCCATTTTCTTATTTTTTCTTTTGTTCCCTTGCTTGAGAAGACATGCTATTCAAAAAGGTACTGCTAAGAGCCGTGTCAAAGAGTGTACTGCCTATGTTTTCTTATAGGAACTTTATGGTTGCGGGTCATACATTCAAGTCTTTAATCCATTTTGAATTAATTTTTGTGTATGGTATAAGATAGTGTTCTACTTTTCATTTTCATTCTACATTTCATTTTCATTGAAGAGATTTTCCTTTCTCCATTGTATATTCTTGGCTCCTTTGTCAAAAGTTAGCTGTCCATAGAGGTGTGGTTTTATTTTTGGCCTCTTGATTCTGTTCCATTGATCTGTGTGTCTATTTTTCTGCCAGTACCATGCTGTTTTGATTACTATAGTTTTGTAGTAAATTTCGAAGTCAGGGAGTGTGATACCTCCAGCTTTGTTCTTTTTTCTCAGGATGGTTTTGGCTATTCAGGGTCTTTTCCTTTTCCATATAAATATTAGGATTCTTTGTTCTATTTCTATGAAAAATATATTGGGATTCTGATTGGGTTTGCATTGAGTCTGTAGATTGCTTTAGGTTATATGGATATTTTAACTATGTTTATTCTTCCAATTCACAAGCACGGAATATCTTTCCATTTCTTTGTCTTCAATTTCTTTCAATGATGCCTTAAAGTTTTCAGTGTAAAGGCCTTTCACCTCCTTGGTTAAATTTATCCATAGGTATTTTATTCTTTTGATTGCAATTGTAAATGGGATTGTATTCTTGATTTCAATATTCTGATATCTGATAATGGTAATGCTGGCTCACCATTCAGTAAATTCATTGGCTATTTGTGTTCTTGGGCAATTACTTAACTACTGGTTGCCTCAATTTCCTCCTTGGTAAAATGGAAAAAATATAACCTACTTCATAGGGTGCTTAGAATGGCATCTGGCATCTGGTGAACACTCAACACATTTTCACTATTATATTATTATTGTTATTATTACTTTAGTGAATCAGAGCCCTAGTCCTGGTAGTTATTCTCTCTTAGCAATCAAGGAAATCCATTGTCTCATGCTCCTTTTGAGCAGCATCTGTGGTTTGGTGTCACATAAAAATCTGAATCAGCTGCACAAAAATAGTGGAACTTGATTCATTAATTATATTCTGGTCATTTTTGTCATGTAATAACAAAAGCAAGAGAATGATCTTCTTGGTTATATGCCCTCACCCTGTCATTCATCCCTTCATCCACACATATATCAAACATTTCTTGAGAAAATAAAGCCAGGTACTGGGGGAATTAAAAGATAAAGTAGCATCAATTCCTGATCTGTCTCCCACTCTAGCAGGGCTGACAGACAAGTACATAAACAGTTACAAGGTAGTAAGAGAAGTTATATAATTGAGAACTGTACCAAGGACAGCTGAGGCACAATAGACCACTCCCACCCAAGTTGGGGAGATGAGGGAAAGCAATGAGAGGCAGAGGGGGAGCCCTCCTGTCCTCTTCCTTATCTTACACGTGTAGATTGTAAGAAACAAACTTCATTATCATTCTCATGCACAGGACATACACTAGAGAGAGTCAAGAAGATTTCTTATGATATTCTATTAATCATAGTGCAATTTTATTCAGGAAATAAACATAACAATAGTCATACTTTCAACTTTTGATTGACTGTAGCAATCATATATAGTGATTCTTGGCAAGGTTACGTTATATCATTCTTTTAGTTTGCTTCTCTATCCCTGGAGTTAACAAAAAAACCAATGATACTCTCATGTCTTTGGTTTGAAGTTTTAGACGTTATTTCCCTTAAACTACCCTCTTGCTCCTTATTTTATTCTTATTTTCCCCTCTTGCCCTTTGCTGACAGTTTCACTGTTAATCCTCCTATCCTTTTATCAGTTTCTGACAAAGAACAGAAGAATGTCCATTTAAAAACACGTGGAATTATAAATCACAGGATTAGGAAAAAACTAGCAAGAAATAACATGTTATAATAAGGGATGCTGATAACAATTTTTAATCTGCTTTATAGGAGGAAGGAGGAAGAAAGAATGAACGGAGAAGCTTTTGAGAGCAGAGCAAGAATGATTTAAGCAGTTTCTGATGCATATTTCCCTTTATATCCATTCTGTAATATTTCTGACTGTGAAGGTGAAGTGACAGTAGAAAGCTAATATTTGTCAGTTGATAAAGAACCAAGTTTCACCAATGCAGATTTATTTCACAGGGAAATATTTATGTATCTAAAAGGTAGGTGAGCAAAGTAATATAATGAGTAGGTTTAAAAGTTTCATTACATGGTTGGAAAGGATAGAAATAATTATTCAAAAAATGCAGAAGGGCAAGGTAAAGTAGATGGTAACATGGGAAAGAAAGACGTGTTCCCTGAAAGAAAAATGTAAAGTTATAAGCCACAAATTATAAAGAGTAGTCTGTGGTTTATTCAACTTGACATCAATGGGAAGGATGACTATGTTAATACCTTTTATTGTAACAGGCAGAGTGAAATGAAAAGTAGGCAAAACAATGATGGCATCTGCCTTGATCTGCAATAAGAAGCTGCTAGATGAAGTCACTATAAATGACTATGGCAGGAGTAAAGCACCTTTCTGAAAAAAGTTCACAGAAGAGGAGGCACAGCAGTGTCTCTTTATTGAAAAAGTCATGGCAAAAGACTTTCAGATGAGATGGCAGTGCTAAGGGGAGAGTGTATGGGTCATTTATAGTTACAAAACCAATCAAATCCAAAGGAAGAGAATGGAGATACATAGAAGCAGGGAGAGGAGAACAGAAACATACCTGGGGAAGCAGAAAATCTTTAGAGTTTAGGGAGTAAATGCCATGAAGATAAAAGAGTATGAAACTCAAAGGAAGTAGCAAAACGAGAAATTGTGGACCAAATACATGTATCACAGTTTTCCTGATTTCCAGCCCAGCTCATAGGCATTCCTTCCTGGTACACCAGTCACGTTCCATTATCAGAAGATGGCTAAGAGTCAACAATGAATAAAGGTCACTGAATGAGTCTAAATGTGCAACTCATCTAGTATTTGGGAGAAAATGTAAATATGGGATCTGTAGGAAGACCTTATAAAATGAAATACTCATAAAATGTCCTTGGAGATGAAGAAGGATTCTGAATGGATAAAAAGCTAAAGAACTAATTGTTGTAACTGCTAGGAAAGGAAAATGGGGGACTTGGGCAAAGGAGGATTTTCAATGGTTAGTTTCATCTGTTTTGTTTGAACTTTTATAGGAATGTGTTATAATTTTTATTTATTTATTTATTTATATTTTGAGGAAGATTAGCCCTGAGCTAACTACTGCCAATCCTCTTTTTGCTGAGGAAGACTGGCCCTAAGCTAACATCAGTGCCCATCTTCCTCTACTTTATATGCGGGACGCCTACCACAGCATGGTGTGCCAAGTGGTGCAATGTCCTCAGCCGGGATCCGAACTGGCGAACCCCGGGCTGCCGAGAAGGGGAATGGTGCACACTTAACCGCCGTGCCACCGGGCCGGCCCCAGTTATAATTTTTAAATTCAAAGATTAGTAAAGATTTTTCAAAGCTAAAAATGGGCTAACCTGTTGTTTTCATATTGTTTAGATAATACCTTTGCCAAGGCTCTAGGACCAATTAATTGGCCATGTAATGAATGAATACAGTCCCAATCCCTTCTTTTTTTAATAAAAGAGACAGAAGACAGTTGAACATGAGACTAAATCAGCTGAGCTATGAATGTTCTTCAAATTATTTTTTTGTGAACACAGTGTGTAGAAATTTGAAGACGTCTGTTCCCCAACTTTCCCAGTTGTAATGCCTTCCTGTTGTAACTGTATGTTCTCTGTTAAAAATCCTATGCAATACTTGTCGAAATTCAGATATTCTGATTCTGTAGTATGGGTTTGAGCCTGAAGACCCATATTTTACATAAGCATCTTCTAGGACAGAGGCGGCAGACTTTGTCTGTAAAGGACCAGATAGTAGATATTTTAGGCTTTGTGTGTCAGAAGATGTCCATTGTAGTCCTCAACTCTGACTGTAGTGCCAGAGCAGCTAGTGACAACATGTAAAATGGGTGTGGCCGTGTTCCAATACAAAGTTTTTTTAACAAAAATAAGTGGATTTGGCTCACGGGCAGTAGTTTTCCCACCCTTGCTATAGAAAATTCTTTTCAAAGATCCTTAGAAGACATTTTGAGGACATACATGTTTATGTACAATATTTTAGTTAAGCCCAACTGTCACAATTGTTTTAAGATTCAGCACAGGGAGATGTAAGAGGTGCCTTCTCTCCTTTCACAGGGACAGTTTTACATCAGAAACCAAAAATTTAATTGCATGTGTAATAATGTCATTAAGGGGTTTAGTATACTAGCTGTCTGCACTGCTATTACCACCATAGTCTGCCATTTTGATGAAATGTGGAGTATTGCATGAAGGAATGCCCCCCACAACGTTGATGATAAAATGTCAATGATAAGATGCTATATGGAGAAACGTTCCTACAATGAAATTTTGCATAACAAGATGACCTTATGATGAAATGGTCAACAAAATGTCACCAAAACACATAGTACATGTGCACACATGCTCACACCAAGAAATGACAGGGCAACTTGGCTGCCTAATTACCTTCCATGTAGTTTATATTGACAGAGAGCCTTTTTACTTTTAAAATCAGAGACTGCTAGCACATTTAAATGCCAAAAAGTTTTTTTCCTTTTTCTTTCTGGGACACTGCAGGTGGCCCCTTTCATCTCTGTGCTTCACACTCTGCAGAATGTTGCCGAGCAGGTGATCCTGGCATCTCTGAGTCAAGAGAGCTAGTTCAATCGCCTGCTTTGCGTTCCCCACCTCTCCCACCTCCTTCCCAGTTGGAACAGTAAGTTCCCTGTGAAAGCTTCTGCAAATGATGACAAGAAGGAGAGTTCTCAGGGAAAGCAACAGAGCTTTAATGCGAGTAAAACTGTTCCAAATGTAAAACACATTTGAAAATCTAAATGTGTGCCCCTGAAACCACATCAATAGAACCTTTAATGATCTTCAGAACCAGCCTTTTCTCTTCCAGTCAGTAGGAAGATTGTTTCAAATCTGTTTGTGCCTGAAGCACTTTTGATTGTGACAGTCTTCTCATTCATGGGCTAAACATGGCGTCCCACTGGAGGTGCCATCCAGGTTCACAGCAATGCAGTATGATGTGAAAGTATAAACAGAAGTCAGAACTGCATTTCTCCTCTGAGATAACAAGTGCAACTAGATTTTCAGACCACCTATTATGCCGTAAAAAATAAAAGGGAAAGGAAAATAAGACCTACTTTATGTCAGCTGCCCGGTTCGTGGGAATGAAACTTGCCAGGTCAATATGGAGCCCTTTAAATGACTTCTATAGACAGTATCTTCATCCTTGCTCCCAGCCAGCTGTTAAAATTTTTCATGAGAAAAACACAGAGATAGTAACATCAATCTGAACTTTTTGCTTTTTGTGGGTTGGTTAATCATCATTGGTTAAATAATGGCTTGTTTCCCAACCTGGCTTAGTTTTTCTCTTTTGCTTTGAGTCCCTGACCAAAAGCAAGGGCTCAGCCACACCTAATGTTTGGGCTTCCCAACATACAGATTAAGATTTAAGATTCTTGTAGCCCTGTTTCTCCTAGTAATGAGCTGACTGGATGAAATAACACTGGCTTTCTGTATAGATAGATACACTCTACCCTCATTATAGAACTATTTTCAAAAGCCAAGGATATTGAAAGTTATAACAGTAATGTCAGCCCTCATGATTAAATCATGAGGCACATGAGTTTTTCGTTTAAATTTGATGTTCTCATGATCTCAATATTTTTCATGCAAATCTTGTTATTTCTGCATCCTTTCACACTCCAGCTTAAATTGCTTGTCAATCGCAGTGCTTTTCTTGAGTGCAGCACTTCTGAGCTTCTCCAATACGATTTTATACATCTATTTATATCCACTTCTTTAGTATATTTTCCCTTAAAGAAGACATTGGTACAGCATTCCAAATCACATTTAATGAAGTCTTTTGAATTGGGAGCAGTGACTTTGGAGGCCAAAGGAGATGAGACCAGAGGATTGGTTTGGCCGGGAGATGGGAGTGAGGAGGAATTATAGGTTAAAAGAGGAAGAAGCCCTTTTATATTTTAACATTTATAACATTTTTTAGCATTATAACTAGAGTGCTTACACTAAGGGCTGATTTGAGCAAGGGCAAAGCCACAGCCTAACAAAGAGAAGCACCATACATAGGAAGATCATTACCAAGTTCGGTAACAAAAAAGGATATTTGCAAAAGTCCTTGCAAAATAACACTTGAAATCTCAAATCTTTCAAGGGATCCCAATTTTTCAGAACCTATAAGCCCTCAATTTTTAATTTTTTAGTCAAATATTCTCTTTTTTTAGTGAATGTTGTTTCTGATTTCTATAATATTTCCTGGTACCATCATCTGCTTTGACCTTAGAAATCAAAGGGAAAGTGACCAGAGACAAACGTGCTCGGGTCAGGCCGGTGCTCTTTCTTCTTCTGAATTTCACGTGACTTGCACTGTAGATACATACAATTGCACAGGCAAGTTGCAGTCCCCTGTCACCAAGCCCCCTAGCACTCCATCTTGTTTTCTCATTCAGGGGAACATATTGCCATTTAGCTTGTAAAATCAGCTACTGCACTTGCATAGGGCTGGAATGTCACTGGTCTAACAAGACATGCAATCATGTGCGCTCATGTAGTTGAGGACACTTCTAATTGATTATACATTTATTTGCCACACCACTATTCTCCTTGGAATATTGCTTCAGAAAACAGTGTTTGAATAATCTCATAGTGTTTTAGGGATACCTGATGTTTGCTAATGAATACGCGACCAAGCTTTATTTTTCAAATGTGTTCTCAAACGTGTAGCCTACTTATTGCTTTTTCCATGCATTTTTATATTCCAGAGGATCCTCTAGTGACAGACCATTTTCAATCATTGCTTCTCTTTGGTGGAATCAATTACCTCCTGATAGATTCCCTTTCCAAGTTTAAAATTGCATTTAAAAACTCATCTCTTTTCTGAATTCTAATTGGGTGTACTTTGAACTTTAGATTCTTCTCGTGAATATTTGTTTATAAATCTTTCTATGACTTAAAGGGCTTGCTAACATGCTTATGGGCTGAATGTAATAATCAACATATAATGTGTAATTCCTTTAGGAACTTGCATTTATTAAACAAAGGTTTTATTTACTCTCAAAGGAAAGATCAAAAACAGAATCCTGACAAAGTAAAAATGGAGAAGTAATGATATATTTTCAACACATTTTATTCTGCCTACATGATTTGTTTAAAGTCACATTTGAGGACATGGAAAATAGAATTGCCTATAATTGTCTCCCTCTTATACACAGAATCATATATAGTGGCTCATTTATATTCCTCATGGACTAAGCAGCCCATTGGCTTTTCAGTGGTTATTATTTTGCAGATTTATTAATCTACATTATATCCAACAGGTGATAAAGTAAACCATCTCTCTAAATAATTATACTACTATGTGCAAACCTTTTATTGACAACCGTCATGTACAAAGCATGTTGTTTATACTACGCTATTTGTTTGTTACAATAACTCTATGAGATGGCAATTTTTAGCATTGTTTTTCAGATGAAGAATATAGGAATAAAACTAAAACTACCTGTTTGAATTTACATAATTAATTAGCTGCAGAGGTGGGTTTCAAACCCAGATATAGCTCACTCCAAAGTTATTCATATTTTTTCTAATATGGCACCATGTCTCTCAAAGTAGGTGGTAAAAGTTCTTGATCTAAAACATGTGCAATCTCATCTATAGAAGAAATTTTTAGGGCTTCACTTAGAGCCACTTCTTTTATTTAAAAGTAAATTTTTCTACTCGCTTAACTGAATTTATTTAGTCCCGAATATAAGATCCTGAATAGAAAGTGGATAGAGAGAAGACAGTAATTCTAAATATAGATCTGTAACTTCTCTTATCTTAAGATCACATGGAAGACACAAAGTGACACGCAGTGGAAATGATTCAAATCTTTATTCCCAACCTCAGCACTCTAGAGGATTTAGCACAATTCCAAAAGCAGCAGAAACCAAACAGTAGAAAATCTAATCCAAGCTCCTTCTGACTTGAGGTGAGTGTGACACTAACTTTTTAAGTCAAGGTCACAACATTTCAGTCCTTTGCCTTGTTTTATTTGGCTGGTTAATGCCTTTAAAAATCTGAATTTGAGCGCCTTTAGATTTTCAAATGTTTGTGTTAATCACAGGCCCTGTCCACACCGCCATCTGACCCCAAACCTACTGGAATAGCTTGTATCCACCACTTGGCCCATGAAAATATTTGAGTTTGCAACTCTTGTCCTGACATGTCGTGTAAAGATAGGCTCCTTTCTCCAGTTACTCAAGTTCCACTCATGGTTATTCCGAAGGACCCAGCAGAGTTGGGATTAGAGTGAGATCATTTTACTTTGGGCACAAAATTGAAGATGGCACCAAAAAACTCAGTAATCAAAATAAGGAGTATTTTAATGCCATATTTTTAAAAAATCAAAATTAATCCAAAAAATTCATGATGACCAAAATAAAGCCATCACCTGGTCTTGAATCTGGTATCCAAACTGCCCATAGAGACTATTATATTTTTATACTAAGACCCTCAAGTCCAAGGCCCTCGTTCTCACTTGGTTAGTTTCTGCTTCATCTGCCTCTTCTCTTAGTCTGAAAAAAACTGGAGAGTAGCAACCAAACCTAATTAGGAGAGAGGATCTTGTGGGGGACTGGAATTGGCCACCCCAAGATATGTCTCTTTGGCATGAGGATTATTTGGGGCTGGTTACTTTTAACAAACTGCAGACAGAAAGGCAACTCTGAAAAGCAGAGTATACTTACCCTTTGTTAAGAGACATTTACATTGTAAAGGAAATCTCCATCTGCAAAGGTGTCTCCCTCTCTGTACCAGGAAGAAGGGGGATGACCTTATCTCTAGAAACTCTTATCAATGCAGAAGGCAAGGACTTAAATCTGCATAACAATCTTATTCCTGTTTACTGTGCTTGTCTGGTAACCTCCTGTAACCGACTCCCCTCACCCCCAACATCCTCCTTTGTCTTTAGCTGAAGATGATATTTAAGGTGGTGGCTTCAGCCATTTTGGCGAGTTGCTCAGCTTGCCTGAGCCTCTCCCATGTATACATGTTATAAAGCTTTGTTTAATTTTCTCCTGTTATTCTGTCTCATGTGAATTTAATTCGTTCTCCAGCCAGAAGAACCGAGAGGGTAGAGGAAATGTCTTCCTCCCCTACAATCTCTAACAGCAAACTCATGTGGCTTTATTCAGAATAGGAGCCTATATTCAGTACATCTTGAGAAAATCCTCTCTACAGTTAATAATTTTAAAACAACAACAGCTAACAATTATTGAGAATTTATATGGAGGCTCTGTGCTTGGCACTTTATTTGAATTATTTTACTAATTCCTGACAACTATCTTATGTGATAGAGATTGCTATTATCTCCAATTTACATAAGAACCTATTAATACAGGTAGAGTAAGGGATTAAATTGGGACATCATAGTCACAGAATCCACATCTTTAAGGGAATAACTAAAATTGACTCTGAGTCATAAATAGAAGGCTAAATGATTTTACCTTAAGAAGCAGGGAAATGTTATACTAAGAGAACTTATTATTTAAAACTGGTTGTTATTGGGGCCAGCCCTGCAGCCAAGTGGTTAAGTTTGCGTGCTCTGCTGTGGCAGCCCAGGGTTTCGCTTGTTTGGATCCTGGGCACGGACATGGCATCGCTTGTCAGGCCATGTTGAGGCGGCATCCCACATGCCATGGCTAGAATGACTGCAAATAAGATATACAACTATGTACCAGGGGTGATGCGAGCTCCGTGAGCTAAGGAGTCAAAAGAAAGATTTCATGGACTCCCAAGGTCTGGTAGTAGTGCTCCTTTATTCAGAAAATAGCATGAGGACAGGACCCATGGGCAGTGAAGAGCTGCAAGCATGGGGACAGGTCCCATGGGCAGATAGGGTAGGGCTAAATTTATAAGGCATAGGTATATGACTTCTCTCTTTACAAGACAAAGGAAAGATCACGTAAAAAAAAAGTTGTTAAAATGTATCAGTGCAGGTGGGGTCTGGTTATGAGGTGGTTGTATAATTTTGGATACAAATCAGGTCAGGACATCCTATAATTCCCTGAGGATGATATAGATTGGTATGTAGGGCAGGACACCTTGGGCCACTCTCCCTGGGGCAGCCTTGATCCTCATCAGTGGGATAATATTTGGAGATTTTTTGCCAATTTCTTATCTTTCTTACATCATCATCATCATTATTGTTTTAATAATTGCCTCGCAACTCTCCACTGGAACCAGGTGTGCTCACTGTCTAAGCAGGAGGACAGATATAGTCTAGGACAAAACAAAGTCATTTTTCTATTTTAAATTTGAAGATTGATTTTCAAAATTCTCCAGGAGAGACTATTAACTTGAAAGCTTATAATTTTTGTTATATTTCATAAAGAAGTAGGCACTTTTATTTCCAAAAGTTTGGCTTGAAACATCAAGAGCCACAATGTGGAGGACTCAGATCTGGTTCTGTCATAACCTAGAGTAGGGGGAACTCCAGGATGATGAAGGAGCTCCTGAGGAGGCTAGAATTTGACGAGCAGGATGAGAGGGAAATCTGAAGATGTGTTTGGAGTTATGGTTGCCGGCTTTCTGTGTGTAGGAAATGGCACGCATTGTGGAGAAACTCCGCACTTGACATGGGACCTGAGAGGCAAAGGAGCACTGACTGTGGGCCTGGGTGTAGTGCCACATGGTTTGGTGTTATCCTTCTCAGTCTCAGCAGTGTGCAGGAAAAACAGCCAAGACCACTGAAGTGGGTGCATTGGAATGAACAGGATGCAGAGCAGGTGTACCTGAAAAGTGGAGGCCATAGCAGGGCCTCAGACATACTCAGTAGATGAATGGGGATGAAGTGTACTCAGCAGCAGCCACAGAGGACAGAGAGGACCACAGACTTGTTGTAGCACTCTTCTAATTATACCCCCACACCCCACCATGATGCTACCTCAAACTTCCCTGGAGCCAGAGCCATCCAGGGAGAAGAGAAGGCAAAGAAGGAAGAAGGAGATACTGTATTGACGGCATAGTAATCTCAAAGAGATCGAGATTTAAATTGGAAGTGATTGGGTCAACTCTTACATTTGCAAGATTGAAATCTCCTTAATCTTCAGAAATGGGGAACAGTGAAATAAGTTAAGATTACTCACAGAGGAATAATGGCAAGATCTTATTGCATATCTGAGTGTTGTAGGTGTAAATTTATGGCAGCTATATGAAAATAATTTACCAGTGTTATTTTTACCGCCCAAGGCGGGGTCGTCCGCTCACTGCAAGACATGCCAATGGTCAGGAGGCAAGGAGCTGGAAGGGGCCACAAAATCTACAGAGCATGTCTGGGCTAGTTAATCAGAGGTCAACCAAAGTTACAATGTAGTTTCTTTTCTACGATATGGCTTCTCTTATGTCAACCTTGTGTTGAGCTGGTATCATTATGCTACTATAAGCGCTTCAGTTATCTAGAAAATTTAAGCTATGTGGAACTCTGTTCTCTCACTATGATAGAAAATTAGAACGTCATTTGGTGTGCAAAATATCAGTTAAATTTCATTACCCATTCAACAATAGAATCAGAAGTGCAAATTTTAACCTTCTAAAGATTTTAATATAATTATCACGTGTATTTTTATGACTGCTATATCTTAGGACTTAGAGATACCAGATTCTACCAAAATCCAATTAAAAAAGAGGAGGATATTTTTATGATCAGACATCAGTGCTGATCTACAATTCTCCCCAGAATTTTTCAGGTTATCAAATTAGATTTGACGATTTTTGCTCATAAACCCATATTCATCTTCTATATTAAAAAACTCCTATTGTGCATGTTTTACTGGGGTTTAATATATTTCTCATTCTAAAATCAGCCCATATTTGAATTGCAAGTAGCACCCTGGAAATCAGCAGAGGGAAAATGAAGAAATTAGAGTAAAGACGGGGTCTGGTAGAAGAAAGAAAAGCCACTCTTCTTGGTTATTCTCCCAAACCTTAAACAGTTGTGAATGTTATAACACCAGACCCTGAGCTGCTTTGCTAGAAACTTCTTTAATCGCATGCTCAAGGTGAAGAGGAGTTTCCTTTGCACAAGGGCATGCGCTTCTGGGATTCATGATATCTACTAGAGAAATAGCAAACATTCCGATAAATCACAGGGAGAAATGTAAAAATTTTAAGGAGCCCCAAAAATAGAAGTTCAAAGAATGTTATGCTTTGGCAAAGAGATTTCAGATATTAAGATTGCATGTTTGTCTATTGGGATGATTTTTTCCCAATAAATTGAAGGAAGGCTAAGCCTAGAGCGATACCTATGATATGAAAACTATAAATGTTAGGAATCAGTAAAAACTGTCCCTTTGGTGAAATCAAGGTAAGCTACCTTAGCAAACTTTAGCTGCCTTAGAGCAAGGATCCTCCTACTCCACATATTTCTTTTAGTAATTATTTGATAATTTTAAAAGTTAAACTGTATAATTTCTTACTTTGAATTAACCTATTATTTCAACTCCGAGTAATAAAAGAAAAACATCCCTCCACTTCTATATATCTGGAAACATCACCTGTTATCTGATAGAATAATTATCGTTATTTTGGTTTCTAGGTGTAAAGCGAGCAGCAGGTAGAATGCATGTCGGGATGGCCTGGGAGGAACGCCAGAGGAAATTGGAGTTGGAAATGTAAGATGTGTGCAAGAGTTTGTCTAAGGAAAAGCAAAGCCACTATGTTTGGAAAAGGTCGAAATCTCATTATTTTGCAAGAGGTACGTTAGCAACTGTAAAAGCTTCAGGAATTCCAGGTAATCAGGGTCTCAGAGGATCACCAGCCCACGTGCTCCTTCCCGTGAGTGCTGCCTCTGTAAAGCAGATTTTTTCATTTTCACATTAATAGCATGGTTGAGAAGCTCTTGATAGAGTAGCTTCTGGGGGAATGGAATTTGTCTGAAGAGGAAATAAGCCTGGAAAAGCCAGAGTAGCCATAAATAAAGGCTGAAATTTACTTCCCTACCGGGCCTTCTTTTTCGGGATTGGGGGGAGACCTGTTTTTGAAATCGTGGTATATTTCTGACAGTTTAGGGTTCCTGAAATTAAGGGGGATTAGAGAGAAAAGGATTGTTAAAAATATCTTGTGAGCAGATTTTACTTCCTTAATTAAATAAAATGTTTAAAAAGACAGAAAAATGACGCCTGGTGTCCCCTGGATTTCTCCAAGCAGTTGTCTTCCCTGCGAATCTGTAGCAGCTTTACTCCATTACTCTGCTAGTTACTGACTGCGGCCTAAGGGGAAGGGACTGCTGCTCCCTCTCTCTTCGTTTCCTCCTCTTAACTGTGCTGCTTGCTCCCTGCTCTTCTCCCCTCTCACACTTTCTCCCTGATGGCCTTGTTTCTTCATCGCACCGTTTCTGGTGTAGATTTCCTCGTGGACAAATGTAGCGTGGTCTGAAAACAGAACAGAACAGAATTCTATATTGATGTAGGTGGCCCAGGCAATGCACAGAGATATTTTAAATAGAAAAACCCAAACCTGAAAAGAAAAGAAAAAGAAAAAGACAAGTAAATGGGAAATGAAGCAAAGACCTAAAATCAAGGTGTGAACTTATAACTCATTACTGCCCTGAACAATTTGCTCCACAAATATGCAAGGAAGGCTTCTATTCAGAGGAGCGTTTGGTTTTACAGGACTAAGAACATTGCCCTGGAGCATTGGGAAATTATTAAATTTGATCATGTTCCTTTTCTTACCTCATTTGAAACGCTATGCTGACGTGAGGGCAGAAAGTCACCTCTGGTTTTACAACTCCCAGGGCTAAAGCTTTAGTATATTACATTAAATTTTACAAAGTTTGCATAAATAAAATTAATACCATCTATACTATTCTGTGGTTTTCTTATTTTAAAAAATTTAAATTAAAGCAATAATTTAATGTTATTAACAAAAATATTAAAATCTTATTTCTGAAAAATACTCTTCTCTGCCTTGTCCTCTTCTCACTGTCTGCCTTACTTTCTGTTAGCATTGATGAGGATTTTTAGGCTGCTTAATTTTAAAACGGTTTATGGTGAGGACTTTTAGGCTGGTTACTTTTAAAACTACAGATGAGAAGCAGGCTCCAAGGAGTGGAATTTGCTTGTCCCTTTGTTGGGAAACATTTACATTTGTATGGTAAATCTCTATCTATAAAAGGTGCCTCCCTCTCTGTACCAGGAAGAAGAAGAGAGATGACCTTATCCCTAGAAACTCTTTATGGGGAAGGCAAGAACTTTAAGTTGGTTCCTGTCTGGCAATCTCATGTAACTGATTTAGGGTGGTGGCTTCTGACCTTTACTTAATCCGATTTGATTCTTGTCTAAAAGTCATGGGATCACCCAACGACCAGACCCCACCTGCACTGAGACCATTTTAACTTTTTTTCATGTTCCTTCCTTTGTCTTGTAAAGAAATGATTCACATACCCATGCCTTATAAAATTAGCCCTAATCCTCAACTGGGGCAGCAGCAGGAGCTCTGACTGCCCGTGGGTCCTGTCCCCACTCACCAGCTCTGCCTGCCCATGAGTCCTGTCCCCATGCCAGCGGGGGCAGCAGCAGCTGCTCTGCCTGCCCATGGGCCCTGTCCCCATGCCAGTGGGGGCAGCAGAAGCGGCAGCAGCAAAAGCTCTGACTGCCCATGGGTCCTGTCCCCATGCTATTCCACACTATTCTCTAAATAAAAAGAGCACTACTGCCAGATCTTGAGAGTCCAAGAAATCTTTCTTTCGACTCCTCGGCTCACCGACCCCACATCAGCATCATTCTCAACTTTTTAACCTTTCTGGGTATTTGTGTTCCTATCTCTAAATAATGTAATAATATTGCTAGTTCTGGTTTGTGTAGCTCACACCTGACCCGTTGACACCCTATTACGGCAAATGAGGATTTGCTCTCTGAAGGCTCCTTCTGTTTCCCCTCCATTATTCCAACATCATCATGTCCCAATTTGAAGACAAAGTCATATTTAGTTTGTAGATTATCCTAAATAAAGACTATTCACCGTAGAGCCGAGGAGCACAGTGTGTTTCCTTTCTTGCATCATATTTTTCTCTTTCCTGAAGTCAGTAACTGGCTCATTGTTCCCATTGGTCTAGTTTTCTAGGTACCAGTTCTTCCCACGCCCTCAACAGCCTCTCAATACACTTTTCTATGTGATCAAATACACCAGATTATTTTGCCGTTACACTTTCTCCTCCAGCAGTTTCCCCCGGAACAGATTCCCACCTCACTGACCCTCTGAGACTCCTCGCTCTCCAGGCCTGCAGTACAGCTGTGACCCTGGAAGTTCCCCCCTTGACCTCTGGTGCTGGAGTCTATTTCTGGATTCCATCGCTTCTTCTTTATTGGTCGCCTTTGCGTGTTAAACAAAAATGCCTTCGATGCCAATTGAATGAGAGCTTTATTTATTTATTTTCAGATGAATTTATTGAACATGCAGATGACATTATTCTACTGTTTTTGCGCTTTGAAAGTAAAAAACGTCTAAGGTACACAGAAAAGTAACGGGGCCCTCCAGTTTCTTCCTATTGTCATTAACCTAGCTGGGTGCCTTCGTAAGACAATGAAATATTCTGAAGAAAATAATTTGTAAGTGTGAATATATTACATTTCTATAATATTTGAATTATATTAGTGGGGAATTATATCTATTGGGTTTATCTGATATGAGAACCACTGAGCTATTGGGGTACCTGAGGACCCCTGTAGTTTAGTGTGGTCTGCTAGTGGGAGAACCCCCAGAGCCCAGAAGTTAACACCCTGTGCTGTATGTGCACGGCCTTATCCTGGAGGCTTCCCACGCAGCCTCTTCTTCCTCTTCCTTAATTTTGTGGGTAGACAAGGGAAAAGAAAGTAGCCATACTCAATGCTGAGGTTACAAATTGCCTGGACTGTCTTGGAGTAGATGGGCAGCCCAAATCTGCTTATTTCCACATGAGAAATATTAACATAGTCAGAGCCTGCCTTACGTTTAAGTCTCAGGAAAAGAGGAATGTTTAAGGCTTCCAGTGTAAAATATGCTTAAAATTCTACTACTGAAATTATTTTGAAGAAATTGGCGTCTTCCAAAATGAAGAAGCAACCCATAAAGCTGTCTTTTCCTTTGTAACAGAGGAGGAATAAATTGAAAACTAATAGGCTCTAAGCCTCTGTTTGAAGACGATCCAAGATACGCAAAGAGGCCATAAGGAGAGGGATGCTGATGGCACTTAAGGGGGAGTTGTGCCAAAACAGACTTGGCTGCCCTGCCACTTTGTCTAGGACTTGCGGCAAGTAGGAGCATTGGGTTATAATGCCATGGGTGCCGTCTATAAATGCTTGATGCTGATTGAGTTGGTTATTTTCATCCTTTATTACTAACAGCACTTATGGAATTTAGCAATAATCCTATGGCTTTGCAGGCAGAGGAGCTTCTCGCTTTTAAGTAAGACTGTTCTCTCAGTGTTATGGCAAAGTACAAACTCCACGTGGTAAGGAACATTCTCTAACTCAATTGAGTATTGTCTTTATTATTATTATTATTTCTTAAGGATATCATAATTGCAGGTTATCTTCGACGTTGTAGAGCATCATCATCTACCTTAAGGATTCTGAGATATTGAAATCTCTTGGCCCTCAGGGGCAGATAGAATCACATCTCACTTGCTCCCCTAAAAGGCACAAAATCAAATTACACCAAAGGCTCCTTAGAGTACAGCTCTTTGCCAATTACTTGAATTATTTTCAGCCACTTTGGCACATTTCCCCTCCAGACAAAACGGAAGTCTTTCAGTCTGCACCAGTGAAGGATTTCAGATTTCTTAGTGCTTCCCATACAGCATAATGAGAATAAAAGCTTCTCTGCCTCACAGATCTTTCCTCTGGTGCCATAATGCAGGGAAAATAACATCCATTTCTAACACATGAAGCCCACATATTTTCTAAAGAAGACGAGAGAGACATTAGCATTACACAAGAAAACTATTTGCTCTTTGCTTTAAATTTCCAAATTTGAGCACACCAGAGATTTCAGACTTCAAAACTACATACATCTGTGCTGAGATAGGGGCCCTCTAAGGTGCCTCATTATGGGCACTGAAAGCTGGTTTCATGAAACACCTGCTCTGAGTAAGCAATGTGATCAGAGCATGTCAGCAGGGCAGACAGATTTTAAATGGAAGACTGTTACTTACCCAAAAGCCATTTGGAAGCTAAAAACAGCAATATCAGCAAACCAGTAACAATAGCTTACATATCCCCGAGTACATTATTAACACTTGCAGCCGTCTACAGAGCGCATGACTTCTTTTTAAAAGTTTTTATGCCTCAAGAGAACAAATCGTTTCTCCACATTTATCATTTTAAAATATATTATTTTGCATTGATAGCCTTACTTATCTTTTATTATTCCCAGTTGCCCTTTTATTTTTCCTTCTGATTTGAGTTATTTCCTCGCCCCCGGTGCCTACAGCAGCATTCGCTGAAATCACTACCAGTACTCAGTATTCTTCTCTGTTCTCAATAGCACAGGCCTTAGGATTGAATCTCTTGCCTAGAGCATTAAGAACTGGGGGGAAAAATCACTACTCATTGCTTTGCTTGCAGTTCTCATTTGGACTAGTGCTTGCAGAAATTGAACTGAACTTTCTTCACTGCTACTGCATCTGTAAGGTAATTGCCTAAACTTGTTGAGCCAATCGGAATTGCTGTTCTTGAGTTTTGCAAACGTGAAGAATCCGATGAAGCAATTTGTAAGCCGTACGCGGTACGTCCCTCTTTCCCCACTCCAAGTCATATTGCTCTCTATAGGCTTTTGTATGACCCTTATGAAACACTACCCTCCAGAATTCTATTTGAAAAGCTCCAAACATTAGTGTTTAAAAAAAATCATTTCTATTTATGGGATCATTTTTATTGCACAATTCTTATATTAAATGAAAGGGGCTTGAAACTCTTTAGCACTTTCTCCAATGTTTTGGATAACTCAAAGAAATAGCATTTAATAAGTGAGAGAACACACACAAAACTATGGCCCTGTAAAATAAAAGGAGGGATAATATGTCATGTGCTTGTGGTACATTTTGTCCACTACAAAATTGGTGTTCAATGTAGAGACGTTCTGAAAGGCCTCCTTATTACTGCTTCTTGAGCTGGGAAAATGGAATGTTTAATATATATATATATATTTATATACACATACACAGATGTGTGTGTGTGTGTGTATGTATATATAGAAAGAGAGAGAGAAAGAAAGGAAGAAAAGAAGGAAGGAAGAAAGAAAGAAAGTGAGAGTGTCATGCCTTCAGTAAAATCTCAGGTAACTTAGCCTTATTTATTCTCTGGTTTAGAGGCACAGTAAATAAACAAACTCTGTATTCCCTGGACCGTAATTCTATCCCTATTTTTAAAATTTAAAGTACTTCCCTTCCTAAGGGAGGGGTCTTGCTTCTGAGCCAGTTGAATCCTCCCTGAAAGCCTAACTAGCTGAATTATCCTCTTCACACTTGATGTTATACAGGTCATTGTCTCATCAAAGAGAGAATTACTGAAAACTAGTCCAATTTTTTAAAATTTTAAAACATTTTTCTCTCTTGTAGATCAGTCATTGGAAAGATAAAATAGTCACTTAAAGTAACCGTAATTCTGCAGATCTTATTAAACATATTTATCCTACTGTCTCACTCGTTTTCTTAAAAAGCCAGGTTATTCACAGATCCTAGATTAATGTACTGACTGGCCGAGAGAAGCACTTTAGTGAGACTCAAGGCGAAGGCCTAAGAAATTTCAGTTAGTGTAAGACAGTGCAAATGATTACACTTGCAAGACAGTACAGGGTATGTTGTGATACAAAGGCTGTAAATTTAGGAAACCTGAGAGTTCTTAGGAATCAAAGTGGGCTGGAGGACAGACGGAGCTCACTGCAATGCTAGCATGCTCTCCAGGGGAAGCAATTGAACCATTTTGGTGCAATTTGGTAATTATAACGATTAATAAGTGTCATAAATGGTTGTGGAATACTGAACTTATGTGGATATGCTACATGATAATGACTGATAGAACCATGTTCCTGAGCCATCTGAAGGGAGCCAAAATTGGGATTTTGACAGGAGCTGTGCACTTGTACGAGGCTATAAAGTTTGTATGGAAAGTGGGGGACGATAGCAATGGAAGCTCGTTACCTTAAATTAATCACTATGATCATTAACACCTACTTTGGCCATGGCATTGTTCTAGGTGCTAAGAGAATTGATGAAATACCAGTATTATGTAATATAGCCTTTAATTTCAATAAGATTGTAATGTAATGAACACCAAACAGTAAGAAAGTTGGATTACATTTATCAACCATTTATTGATGAATAAAACACGTGTATGTGTACAAATGTGAAATACAGTTCATGAAAAGACTTGGATGCACAGAAGCAGACACGCTGGTGAAGCAGGAAGTATTTGGATGTGGAACTGAGTTTAACAAGTCAGTGAAGGTTTCCAGTAAGAGTTAAAAGTTGTTTCCAAATATGATGGACAGAGTAGCGGCTACTTTGAGAATACGGAACATTTTGAGAAAAGTCTTAAAAGTAGTCAACAGAGAAAATTGGATGAGAAACTCGTGTAAGAACTGAGTTGTTTCAGGGAAGGCAGAAGAGTGTGATAGAGGATTTGAAAATCTGGCTGGGAATTCCGATGTCAAAATTCACGAAATTGAAAGCTTTTCAGAGATTTGAGGAAAAAGGAATGTAAGCATGCTTACAGAGGATAAAGCTCCCATGGGAATGCCCTCGATATGAGGGCACGAAATAGAAAAGTAATGAAGAGTTTTAAAAAATTGGTATAGATTTCTTCTACAAAATCACTTCATCTGTAATTGGAAGATTCTCCGTAGAGATAACTAAAGAAATTTAATGCTAATTAGATTGTTGCAGTGACAAGATCTTATTTTTTCACATAAACATATTTTTTCCTCCATCGACTGCAAAAATATTTTCCTTCTATTTTATCACAGTAGTTCATTTTGATTACACTCAGACCTCAGCGCATCACCTATACCTACCAAGCTCATCTGAGTAATTAAAGAAAAATGATGCACGATGCATTTATAGTTAAGTGAAATGAGTATAAATCTCACACAACAGCTGGATTCCTATACTTGGCAACATGGCACAGTTTGAGAAAAGCAATCATCTTCCTTTCCTGTTGGCAAAACACTTCACTGGTCTCTCCAATTTGAGTCCTCTTCAGGATTTAGTGTCTTCTCACTCTATAATGCACAAAACGCTACTTCCAGATGGACAGCCTTGTCATATGCTATTTTTACGCTGCACTTTAGAATTTTAAAGTGGGAGCACTTATTCACCACGCATGAAATGTATTGCTTATTGTGTACATTGGAGCAGCTTTTCAAACCGGCATGCTCAACCAGCTGCTGATGAACGTCGTACACTCAGATGAAAGAAAGCATGCGTAAGTCAGCCGGTCAGCCTATGTTTAAAAATTCTTATCTCGTGTGGTCCTGATGGGGACTGGGGAAAACTCAAAAGAAGAGGAGGCAAGATTCCTGCCTTTGAGGGGTTTCCAATCTAGTATAGATACTTGACAAGATTTTGAAGGCAGAAAGCATTCTGGCAAATGTATTAATGCATATCCAGGTGCAGAAGAAACGGAGAAAGAGAGAAGAGAGAGACAGAGAAGGGGGTGGGGACGGGTAGTTATCAAAATTGGATTGCCAAAATGCAGCAGAAGGCCTCTAGAAACAGACGATTTACTGAATGTTGAAGGAGATTGTATATCTAAATTTCAGTAGGAAAACCTTTATTTGTACCATGAAAAGAGGTTAACAGAAAAAGTGCAAATACCATTTAAAGTAGCTACTTAATTGATTTGGTTGGAGTGAAAAAAAAGAATCTAAAGAACTGAGATATGACATTAGAGAAATGGATCTAAGATTAGGTGTTTGATTTTGACATAGAAAGACAACAGAGAGACACTGGCAATGATAGAAAGCATGAAAATGACAATTAATGAAGGCTGGGTTTTATAACTTTTACAGAATATGGTCATGGATACCAAATGATCAGCTGAGTAATTCAAGCATTAGAGAGATAAGAACCTGATCTACAGAAATGGATAGGAAGTGGTAACTTTTCCATCAAATCCTAATTCTCTGTATTTTTTTCTTTAAAGTTCAGAATTTTAGTGGCTTGACAGGGCATCGCCTTACGAAGTCAAGTCAACAAGAGATACTGCTGCCCCTTTAAGCCGGGTTGTGGTGTGTAGAAATGCTTGCTGGGTTATGCACTGTTAGAGGAAGGGTCAACTTTGGGGAAGCATCTCAATGAAAAGGAAAAGAAGTTTTTCTCTTTATTCCTTTCCATGTACCCTGTACTCTGAATCATAATCAAGTGGTGTCATCTTATAAATCAGATTACTGCCCACACCTTGGGCATTAAGTAAGTTTTTGGGGGGAGTGGTTTAAACTGAGTTTGAGAGATACCTCATCTTTCACTTAAAGATGGCACCTAATGGTTCTCAAGCATTCTCTGCTTAGCACAACTGAGGGATGTGATAAACCTCTATCAACGCTGGGCTGGCTATAGATGCGATTCTGTGAGTCTAGGGGTGGGTGGTAAATGGTGGTAAATGGTCGTGAGGGCTATATTATTTCTGAAAGCTCTTCGAGTATTAATTGGGAATCTTGCTTTCCTCCTAAAACCACAATCAGGAAAATCATTGACTTAGGGAGTTTTGGGGGGTGGGGGGAATTTCTTCATACTGAACTTAATTGTGTGGAAATAAATGAAGACCAAGCAAATGAGAAAAGTAAAGCCTATTTATTCTGAGTTTGCTCATAGCAAAGGAGTCAGTTACCATTACTTGTGTTTTGGAAGAGACTCAAAGGCAGGCAGAGGAGTAGGAAAGCTGTATAGTGGAAAAAAGCGAAGGCTTCAGGTGAGCCCTGATTGGCAGCTGTGGTCATGGGGAAACTGAAGGCAGGCTAACTAGAAGCAGGGTTTCCTATATGATTGGTCGGGGGATCCTACTTGGCTTTCTCTGGTTGGTCCTAAGTCGGAAGCGGGAACAAAGACTACGGAAGCTGTCAGTTATTGATCAAGTCTTGGCCATATTGGGCTGACTATTACAGAAGTCATTATTTAGCTCCCTGGATTGTCACTAGATAGCCATCTGGCATCCTGCAAGCCTGACTTCCAGCAGGCTGGCTTCCTGGGCTGTTTATCGTAGATAAGAGGGTTGGTTTCCTGTACAGATTGCTGCAAGTTGTGGGTCAGAGTTCTATTTTTATATGTGATCTGGCCACGGTCCATTTGTATATTCAATCTCTCAGTTGTTATTGACATTTTCCCCCTAGAGACCGGTCCTGTCACTGCATAATGCTTGTTGTACCGTATCCCTTAGTATACATGCAAATGTGTGTAGCAAAATGTGTACAGATTGCTAGACGACCTTCTCTTAATGTTAGCATTTAAAAGCTTGCCAGTTTATGTTGTTAGTGAAAGTGTCTGTGTTTTTTTTAATTGTTAATTTTAAATACTTTGGCCTTTATCTAACTATCAAGAAATCAAGTTGTCATTCACTAGACAAGTCTTAATTAGTTTTGAAAACAAATCCACTCTCTTTTCAAAATGCACTACCCTGCTTCCTCATATCTCATGATTGCAGATTGGACTGGAATAGCTGATTCCCGTCCTAACCACTCCACAGCCTGGCTGCCTCACTCGCCACGGCTTTGTGCATTACTGCCTGGCCCTCAGTCTCTAAAACTTTCCCTCCTTCAGTTCTACCTGCTTCCCAGCACCAGTATGGCTGCAATCGTCTTATGTTCGGAAGCAAAGAGAAGAAATCAATCACTAATGAGTTTGACTGTACTCATGTGGACTGTGAAATAGGATATTTGAAATCAGGATTCCTTTGGAAATTACAGGCTATGTAGTTTATCATTTTTAATGTTTTTGGTTGCAAGTAACAGAGGACAATACACAAAATTGCTTAAGCAATAAGAGGATTTATTATCCCAGGTAAGAAGCACAGAGGCACAATTTTAGGTTTGGTCAACTTAGTGGGTCAACATATCCCCAGTGATAGATTTGTACCATCTCTCCATCTGTGTCCTGTCATCCTAAGTGTGTTGACTCTTGACCGCAGCTTACTCCCCTCAAGAATATAAGTTTGCTACAGCAGCCCTGTCTTAGTTTCCTGGAGTTGGGTGGCTTAAACAGCGGAAATGTATTGTCTCACAGTTCTCGAGGACAGAGGTCTGCAATCAAGGTCTTGGCAAAGTTGGTTCCTTCTGAAGGACATGAGGGATAATCTATTCCATGCTTCTCTCCTAGCTTCCGGTGAACTGCTGGCAATCTTGGGCACTCCTTGGCTTGGAGAAGCATCACTTCAATCTCTGCTTTCATCACTATATGGACTTCTTCCTGTGTCTCTGTCTTCACGGGGCCAAAGGACAACAGTCATATTGGATCAGGGGTTCACCCTACTCCAGTATGACCTTATCCTAACTAATTACATCTGTAATGACCCTATTTCCAAATAAGGTTGCATTATGAGCTATGGGAGTTAAGACTTCAACATATCTTTTTTGGGGAACACAACTCAATCCATAACAAGGCGCTTGCGTTTTATTCTCACACAACAATGTTCACAGGCCGAAAGAACAAAAGCTTCTTCCTCATTTTCTTGGTGAAGAGTATACTTTCCCATGTGCTTCCATGCCACACACAGTAGACTGCCCTAAGCATCTCACTGGCAAGGAAAGCATCACCTGCCCTTGTTTAAAACGATCACCAAAAGGAAAAAGAGAATTACTGTGATTGGCTTAGACTAGGGATTGGCAAACGTTTTTGTAAAGAATCAGATATGAAACGTTTTAGGCTTTGTGGGACGTACAGTTGCCATCACATGTGCTCATTGCGGCCCCAAAGTATCCACAGGCAGTAAGGAGTGGGTGTGGCTGTGTCCCAAAAAACTTTTAAATTTTTTTTAAAAAAACAGATGATAACCTAATTTGACCCAAGGGCCGTGGTTTGCCAATCCATGGCTTAGATTAATATAATAGTCTCGAGGTGGTGGCTAATTCAGACTTCCCGGCCAATTGAAACCTGAACCATTATTTTTTCTTTTTCAAAAAAGGAAGAAGTTTGGGGCTGGCCCTGTGGCGTAGAGGTTAAGTTTAGATGCTCCATTTTCGTGGCCCAGGAATTGCAGTTTCGTATCTCAGGCCTGGACCTAGCACTGCTTGTCAGGCCATGCTGTGGTGGCGTCCCCATAAAATAGAGGAAGATTGGCACAGATGTTAGCTCAGTGACAATCTTCCTCAAGAGAAAAGAAGAAGATTGGCAACAGATGTTAGCTCAGGCCAATCTTCCTCACAAAAAAAAAAAAAAGGAAGAAGTTTGATAATTGTTGGAAGGCAACATATGTTATATAAGTATAGCGCTCAGCTTTTCTAACCTTGGATCGTTTATGGTACAGCTTGTCAAGACTGCTCACTTGGACACGTTGCCTTGCAAGACAGGTTTTGACGGTCAGAACATAGCATGGGTGTTAGGCTTCCCATGTTCAAACCCTTGCTTGGCAACTACCCAGATGGATGACCTTTACCTTCTGCCTCATATTCTCTCAGTAAAACTGTGATGATAATAGGAGTATATACCTTATATCTAATATCTGATAGGGTTGTTGTGTAGATTAAATAAAAAACTAGAAATGATCATTCATTTACTTGAGTCACTGTAAGTGGCTGTATTTTGAGTCTGTGGCCTGTTTCAATACTGTGGGGAGCCAGAACTTGAGGTAAAAACTTTATACAAACTTGCTATTCCCAACAGATTTCTTTCTTAGACTACCGCTCTTTAACATTCCCTTCAGGACTAATGAATTAATTCATATAATTACATATATGAATGAGTAATAGATACAAGGATGAGCTACACTACAAGAAGCGATAAGACTGCCAAGCTTAATTAATGATACTCTTGGTCGCAGCTGGAGAAAAATGGACCATCGCACAATAGATTCAGCCTTTGGATTTGGATTCTATCAGCCTCTATAATCAATGCTGATCACCCTCGGATGGAAAGAGCAGTAACGATTCACATCGACGATGACACCTGGCAGGAAACCCATAAGGTTTGTGCCTGCATTGCCCTGGTTGGTTTTTATTGCTTGTACATAGATGCAGTTTAACTGAAGCTTGTGTCTGATCCCATCAACGCTCCTTGCCCCATGCTTACTGCCTTCACAGCACTCTTGTTGACTCAGGGAGAGAGAAGTCCTTAGCATGGCAAACTTGTTTATTCCTTTTCTCCTCCCTGGGACTCACATTAGTGATGCCTTTCTAAAGGACACTAACTTAACTACTACCCATTTCTCTTTTTCAAGATGCCATTAAAATCTGCTAGGGGTGACATGTTTGAATAAGCCCTCCTATCCTTCTCTTCATACTCAGCATTTATTTTCATTCTAATCAAAGTCACCCTCGACTTGCCTTATTGTTGAATTTCAGAATTTTAGAGAGAGAAGCAACTTTCGCCATCATATGGAGACCAATAGACTCTACAGAAAATGAGTTGGCTGAAGGCATATGCCTGATATTTAATATTTATGCTACAGAATTTTTCTTATGGAAAAATTCAAAACATATGCAAATTTAAGAGAACAGTATAATGAACCCCCTATGTGCCCGTAACCTAGGTTCTACAATTTCCGATTCTTGCCTTATCTCATTTCTGCTAAACTTAGGCTGACCACATTTTTCTAGTTTAAATCAATATATGACTGCTAATTGTCTAAACCTCCCGCTACTCTCTCAGAGGTGTTCAAATTTGAACAACGAATTGTATATCCACCCTCTCTATATACCTTCTTAACCACCCCCAAGTCCCTACCACTGGGTTGTTTTGAAGCAAATCCCAGACCTCCTATCATCTCGTCTTTAAATATTTTTGTGTAAATACCTTTCTTAATAAGAATTCTTAGCCTGCTGTATGTCCATTTTCTCCAAAACCATGTTAAAAATTCTAATCAATAATAAAATGTTTGAAAGTACAAAATGCTAGATCCATGTTAGGTAATATTCTCCTCCTCCTCTTCATCTCCCTTTCTCTCTATTTTGGAGCTGTGTTTTTATGCTCCAGATGGACCGTTTTGACTGAATTGACTGATCAACGTCAACCTGTGTGACTCATTATTGGACTTCAGGGCCTGCTTAGCTGATGGTCTGGCCAAATACACTGGTAGCCTTGGCACCTGCAGGTGTACTTCGATTGCTCAATATATGATATATGGAATGTTGTTTAGGGCTGTGATAAGCGAGAATAAATTAGGTCTAATAAATATTCCTTCTGTGTGACTTATTAACTGTGAAATTAAATACATAGAAAAAAACTCTTCAGTTCTGACTTGTTTCAAAAGCTCTAGAAATTGTTATTTTTTTCAACCACTGTATAAAATATTTACTGAGAAAACCTGTAAGGATCTGAAGAGTAATTGAAACATGTGAGAGGTTTATATCAGCTAGTTTGAGGCTTTCATATAATATGTTATTGAAGTTGGGGGAGGAATTTGTTTATGGGTGGCACAGTATTTTGTGTAACATGGTGATTTAAATATGCCAATTGTTACCTTTTTCTTTCTAAATTTTAAGACGGATAAGACAGTAGTGAAACTGGAACAGAAGAGCCAATATAGTTAACTCTTAGTAACTACTTTTAGTTAAAGCAGACAGTACCTTTCTTCCTCTACTATATTATACTACAAAATGTTCTCCACTCTTGGAATTTGCTTCCCAAGATTCCAGAGTGAACTACTGCAAACACGATAACCACTTGGGAATATTCCATTCAATACAAACCAATAGACTCCAAGCAAATTTCCAGCTGAGACATTTTGAGCAAATTGTATGTCAGGTTTTTTGTGTAGTAACAAAAGTCCCAAGACCTTTTGACAAGTTCTGAAGCTTTCAGTTCATCTGAAAAGGACAAAATGAAGACAACGAGTCATCTGTGTGTGCATGCGTGTGTGTGTGCATGTGTGTGCGTGCCTGTGTGCTGTGATGTACTTATACATTGCTATATAGAGAAATCTTGTCTTTAGATTTCTCTGTATAGCAAGATAGAAATAAAAAATTTGAAAATCACTCTTTCTGATGAATGCGTCGAATGAAGACAACAGTGGTCAGTCTGAAGCTTTTTACATTAAAACCCAAGGACCCCTATTCATTTTCCTCTGTCGCTAAAACACAACCCACCCAATTCAAGCACAAATGTAATTTGTCTCAGAACTGAAGATACTGGGATTGATGGCCAATCTGGATCCATTTCCTGGTTTGTGTCTCTCTTTCCTTTTTTCTTTTAAGGTCCTTGGTTTCCCTTGAGTTCTCTTTGCCTTTGGAGTAGAACAGCTATAAGAGTCTGTGTTAGAAGTTACAAGGCAGTTCACGTTGCTTGGCCCTGTGTTTTTGACATGACTGGTATCCAGGAGCAGGTGGAGAATTGGAAAAACATTCCGTCTCACTCTGACTGTGGCATAGTCTGATTACAGCACAGACTACGAGGCAGATTTCTTCGCTCTGATCCCAGGAACATCCTATTGCTCTTGTACTGACACCAGGAATAGTTCTGTCTTTTTAACCTTTTCCAGAAATCAGATTATTCTGGATTCTGGGCCTTGACGATAACTCTAGTGTGTTATCAGTTGTCAAAGCGTCCTCTCTACAACCTTAATACATCCTGACAATCACTGCACTGAATGACTCTCTGCCCTAACCTCTATGAATTCCCCATCCTTGCCAAATACCGCAAAAATTTGCAAGTACATATGCAACTAATGAAAAGAGGTTAAGCCCAAAGCTTTGAGCTTAATTCTGCATGCAGGCAAGGTAGCGTGGTCAGAATGCTGCACCTTGCTACTGCAGTGACTTATATTTTTTTATAGTTAAGCCTCAAACCTTTCTAGGTTGGCATGCATAAATAAAAAGATAAGGGAATTGAACTTGTGTCGTGCAAATGGAACTCTAAATACTTAGAAAAGAACCTTCTTTAAGAGTGGGCAGAAATCTGTTCATCTTCTGCAAGCTTGAAGAACAAGGCAAAAGTCTACTAGCTATAAAAAGATGGAGATAAGAACAGCTGGATAAAGCTTAAATAGCACTTTTTTTCCTCATTTACATCCTCTTCATGGTTCTGATTTCCCTCTAAGGAACCATTTCAGAAAGCAAATGAAGAAATGTACCTGGGAATTCATAATATGCTGAAAGAACTACAGAATGAAGAGATTTTGAAAGAGAGGAAAAATCTTTGTAGATGCCACTTTGTTTTTTAATGGTTTTCCCGCCTTAACTAATATTCTATAGACAGGCCTAATGTAAATTTTGGAAGGGACTTTTTAATATCTGAACATTTGTTTTGGCAATGTCAGAGTGTCTTTTGGACTGGAAATGCCTTTCTTAGTTTCAGAGGATCAGACAGAGTTTTCTATGCAAAATGACTTTCTGGAGAAACAAGCATTTCATTAGGCAGCTGCCTGGAAATGTTAAGAGATGCTAATTGCTTGGCAGACTTAGATGAACCGGGAGCACAGAGGGCCACTCTCTCGTTACCCCAATTCATGGAAAGCAGAAAGTGATACCAAACTGAATCTAAGAAATGTATTATCTGGTGGGATACTACTTTCTTCTTGCTTTAAACAAGTTTTATATTTTTTTCTAGTAAGACATCAGATAAAATTCAAGACAGGGTAAAACAATTTAATTCTTGGAGTTACGAAGAATCTCAAACACAGTAATTGTGCTTGAAGGACTAGATTTCTCTCCCAAGAAGCTGTCATTCTTACAATAAAAAAAATCCTCAAAAATCATTAATTAAATATTAAACAAATAATATCACACTTAGAGGTAGAGTTAATTACCTGTCACTTTGAGTCCTAAGAAACAAGTGAAATAGGTATCTACCTACACATTATGGCTAATGAACTGCTGGCAGGTCCTTACCAAAAACAAAAAATCTCCATTTATTGAATATTTCCACCTTAAACATCCGTGTCTTTAGTTAAGACATTATACCTCCCCATTACTTAAAAAACATAACTTAGCCTTCTGAATAAAAGTCTTTTAATTATTAAGTAAATAAGTTTTAGATTTTTTAGAAGTATTATAAATGGTTTCAAGAGTTATTTAGATCTTAAAACAAAACATGGAATTTTCAACAGTTATTGGTGCCTTATAATGAAACCAAAGCGTGTTTACTGAGTGCTTACTCTGTGTTAGGCACTGTTCTAATGTTTAACATGTATAACCTAACTTAATCCTTACAACAATCATATCAGGTAGGTACCATCATTGTTATCATCCTCATTTTACAGAGAAGACAACGGGCACATAGGATTCAAGTAACTTGCCCAGAGGGAAAACTACAGTTAAGAGGTAGTGGAGCGAGAATTGAACCAGGTGTAATCTGGATCCAGCACCTACATCTTCAACGCTATACCAGTGGTTCTCCAACTTTCATTTGAGTCGGAATCATTGGAAACTTGTTAAAATGCAGGATGCTGGGCCCCTGTCCCAAAGTTCTCCATTCAGTGGGTATGCGGAAAGGCCAGAAAATTTGCGTTTTAACAAGTTTCCCCATAATGCCGATGCTGCTCATCAGGGGTCTACACTTTGAGAACCTGTGTGCAGTGCTATAGTAGTATTTAATTTACTTAGAATCATAATCTCTTCCACTGGACCAGACTGTTGTCTCTTTGAGGGCAGAGTGTGTGTGTGTGTTGTACTCATTTTTCAGTTTTCCACAGCTGGTGTTTCCAAGTTGCAGGTAAGTGCTCAATACATGTTTGTCCAAAGTATGAATGAATGAATGAATGAATGAATCTCCAGAACCCCCTTTTAAAGTGTGAAAGACCTTAGGAGTGATATTTAATTAAGCTGTCGTCTTGCAAATAATTTAGTACGGATTCATTTATTAGGAATTAACAAATTAACCGCTTAAAAAGCCCTAGAGGGATTTATAGCAGGACTCTCTGATGTGAATTATGAGGAGCGGTTGGGAACAAGCCCAGCGGCAATGCTTGAGGACAGTCCTGGATGTAATACTGCATTGTAGGCCTGAGAACGGAAACGTGAGGCTAGTGCAAGCTTGGGTGGATGAGGGAACCCAACAGTGGGGAAGGGACACTGAGAAGAGACAAGATGGGTCCTTTGCTCAGGAGCAAACCTGCTGGGAAAATGTGAATGTTAGGGACTCCTTTGAAAAGGACTGCAGAATGTGGTAGAAAGATCCAAACCTTCAGAGGCAGGCAGATATAGGTTCAAAATGGTGATTCTGCCACTTAGGAGCTATATGCCGCTGAGTGAAAATATAATTTAACCTTCATTTTCTCATCAATAAAATCACTTGACTCATAAGATTAATATGAAGATAAAGCAATTTAACATATATAAATCCTACACCAGCGATGACTGGTACTCACCAAAAGTTAATTTTCTTCTTTCTCTAACACTTTTGATTCATGCTACAAATTAAGGCCGCTTGTTCCCCTTTGGTAGGAAGTTGTTAGTAAAGGAATAAATATGTACGTTTCTCACTCATTATATCCTATATAGAATAGATTTAACCTTGTTGGGTTATTCATTATATTTGCTTATATTATTGTTGTGCCTTTTAGACTTGACTCACCCAAGCTCGATTTCTTTAACTTTCAGATTTTTTGTTATTCTCTTGCACCAAATATCAAAGATAATTTATACTGGCTATGCCTCTGTTATCAACACCAATAACACTCAAAATGTCAGTGCTCTAACGTTTGTCCCTTTAGCATATCCTCAGACTACTCTTAGAAAAGAGAAGCTAAAGCACAAAAACGTGAAATGGTTAGAAGAAAAAGTCATATGTTGTTAGCATCCAGCTTTTCAACGCCCACTTCAGCACTTGCTATCCGTTAGGTGTTGCTGCTTCATTGAATTACAACCCACAGAACTGACATATGCCCGTGCATTTGTATTAACCACACTGAAAGTTTTGTTATTATAATACTATAGGAAAGTTTCCACATTTTAGAAATCACCTACTCATCCTATGTTTTAAAAAAACCATTTGATATAACCCCTAGTTTGAAACTGGTTCCTTTTTTTAACTTGCATTTAGCACTTCCCCTCCCTTCATCCCTGGGTAGTTAGGTTTTGGCAGGAAGCGAGTGCGGTGGAGATGAAGCTTCTGGATGCTCACACAACTCTGCCATCATACTTACTCTGTTTGGATTAGTATATGTGTGATAGTGGTCCTTTCATGCTTTCATGTTTTTCAAAACAATTTTCCAAGTGCATTTCTAAGATTTAGAGCCAGTTTTAAATAAAAGCATCTTTTGTTTTAAATCCCTAGTTCGTGTCTTTTCTCTTGAAAAAACAAAACAAAACTGACAGTAATGATCAAAATGAACTGTTTAAAACGCTTGCTGCATTCTACCCAATTATGCAGATAATACCCTCCATCCATAAAATGTCTCATTTTCCTTGAAAACATCTCCTTCCCTCTGGCTGCCGTGGTCCCTGTTTTCTTGTGCACTGTGGGCCCCGACAGAAAGCAGGCCTTGGCAGCGTTCTGAGACAGCAGTGAAGCATTTCAATCATTGCTGTCACTGTTGTGGTTGCACATCCTTCTAGTCACAGATTTGCCAGGAATTCACATGCACACTCTTTTTCATTTTAAATGACTAAAAAAACTCTTTGTGTGGCTTTACATTTTAATGGTGCTTGCTTCAAAACCCTGCAGCCTTATGAAATGTCGTCTATAATGAGATCTCATTTTTTTTAGGTGTCAACATAGAGAGATGTAAATATGCTAAGGTACTTGATAATAGGCATTGAAGGCTTTTACTTTTAAGTCATTAGCTGCAAGCTAGCCTCAAATAGGAGCAATGGATTATTTATCGAGTACCAATAAAGTAATTGTATCTCGATGAGGTAAAAGGGTTTAATGACTCCCAAGAAGAATCTAAGTAGATATCCCTTTGTCTTCAGTGGCTGGAGGTCTCTCCCACTGGTTCTGAACCTTCATTCAGTTTCAGTAGACCTGAGGCCCATGGCGCAACACCATTTGCAATACAGGCTCCCTTTACAGCTTGCTGGAAAACAGGTCAGTATCTGAAACTCAGACTAAATAATTGTCATTTAACAAGCACTGAGTGCCTCCAATTGCCCATGGTTCTAGGTACTGAGGAGAAAAGTGAACGAAACAAATTGAGCATCCTCATGAAGCTGATATTCTAGTGCATGGGGTTAGACAGCACAAAAATGAATCATGATGTAATTTCAAGTGGTGATAAGTACCATGATGAAAAAGTGAAGCAGGATAAGGGAATGGAGATTGAGGAGAAGATCCAGTTTAGATGGAAAGAATATATAGTATTAGAATCTTGGATAAGTACCATTTCTTAAAAGATCCTTGATAATTCCAATATGGATAGTAGATATAAAAATTATTTGTTGAATGAATGTATGAAACACTATTTCCTCTACATTCTCCATGAATGATTGTTCTTTTTTTTTTTTTTAAAGATTGGCACCTGAGCTAACATCTGTTGCCAATCTTCTTTTCCTTTTTTTTTTAATTCTTCTCCCCAGAGCCCCCCAGTACATAGTTGTGTGTTTTAGTTGTGGGTCCTTCTGATCTTGCTGTGTGGGACGCCGCCTCAGCATGGCCTGACAGTGGTGTCATGTTTGTGCCCAGGATCCAAACCAGTGGAACCCTGGGCCCCCGAAGCGGAGTGCACGAACTGAACCACTCAGCCATGGGGCTGGCCCCTGAATCATTGTTCTAAACGGCCTGCTATGGATTTTGACTAAGAAATAAGAGATTTCCATCTCAGCGGAAGGGAGTATTGGTGGTGGTGGTGGGTGCATTGTAAAGCGAAGTGGTTAAGTGAGGAGCCCTCTCAAGCATAGGGAGTCACTGACATCAAAATCATTAATTAAGCTTCTATATCCATATATTGGGACAATAAGCGATCCAGTCAATAGTGACAGTCCTTGTACTATAAGCACTTGAGTTCTATGACATTTGACATCAGTGTGGGTGATCCCAGGGAGGAGAAAAATACAGACACATGGAAGATTCTTCAAATACGTAAATTAAGGCATTTTCCATTGGGTTGGGTAGCAATAAATTGGATAGGAAATGAGAAGCTCTCAAAGAGTTAGTCCTTTATTGCTGAAAAATGTACTTTAGAAAAACACGTATCCTAAATCACTTCAGTATATAAACTGGAAATATACAAAGAGGCTGAAGACCATTGTAACTTCTACCACATGCTCTCTACAAACATTGTAGGCTGCGACATCAGATGTGTTTGTGGGATTGAAAATCTTTGTCTTCCAACTAGAGCCCCCATTACTATATGAAATGTTTGCAAAGGCATTCCATGGCCCGAGCTCCTCTTCAGAAATGTGGATGTTGAACTGGAAATGTCTCATATCTTAAAATTTTACCCCCCCAGGTGATATTTTTATTTATATGAGGATTAAATCCTCAAAGGAAAGGCAAGAAGCTTCTTGATGGGGTTCAAGGCATCGGGCAGATAAGGGAGATTTTTTGAAGGTTCTTAACATTTTACCAGACAGTCATTTCACTTAAGAGTAGTGCTGAGCTACTCTGATTACATAAACAAGCAGAAAAACTCACCGTTTTGCTAACTTTGTTCAAAGTCAAATTTTATTTTCTTTTAAGCTTCCCTGTATCTATTTTGCACTTACTACTCATAGTTGAAGTTTTATACTTGACTTATTGAACTAATTAAGCAATACATATAAACACACACACACACAGAGAAATATCACAAATAAAACTTATCTTTCTTGTTCAATATTCATTTCTTTCACATTTAGTGTGTATTAAATTGTCAGCATTTCACCATTTTCTCTTCTTTTGTAATGCTTCACTCCAGTAGTAACTGAGAGTACTACAGCTTACAAAAAGGAACTTTTATCCATAAAAGAGCTTTTCTATTGAATGAATCAGAAGATAAAACCAAGGCACTTTTTGAATATATCTCTATCATTTTTTTCTCAGCTTGTTGCTCTAGACCTTGAGTTTAAACTAGTTCAGAATCAATCAACTCAACTCAGAAATAGAATGAAAGACTTCTCAAAAGAAAGTGAGAACAGAGGAAAATATATATTTTTAAATTGCCTATCGTCCCTTGTATCTCAGACAGAATTTATCAATGTCTCACAGAGGATCAGAGCATGAGGCGAAGCCCTGAGAGCAGATGCTCAGGTCAAACAGCCAACATTGTTGCATGAATTGCAAGGGGGTTGAGAGTCATTAGACAAGCTAGTAAAACAAAACAAAAAAATAAGTGTCTATTCCATAAAAAGAAAATCTTTTAGTAGTTCTTATCTGTAATATAATGGTAGTTGAAAGTAAATCTGAGTTGACCTCAGAAAAGAAGTCAATTGACAATTTTCCAACTCACAGCAACACTATAAAAGTAGAGTGGAAGCCCCTTGAGGTAGAAAGAGAGAAGCCTTTCTACTTTTTTTTGGAATATCCATACAGTTACATTCATGCAGGTGGCTTGGTGAACTGTTTCATTGATTTTTGAAAATTCATTTTAACAAGAATTATGAAACTATAGATTCTCAAGATTAGATTAAATAATACATTTAGTATTATTTCTCATGGAGACTTACGGGTAACCTAGAAACATGTTGGGTATGCCCAGTAGGAGTTAATGCTTCTCCTAACTTAGAATACGAATATGAAATAGCGGGATTAAAAAGGATTCCCAGGAGACCAAACCTAACTGTTTACTGTGTACATGGGTAAAGGCCTTAGGAGCAGAGGATTAACCATGCTTGTGTGCACGCTGTGTCAGGACCATCAGTTAACCAGCAGGCCATCATGCCTTTAGTGAGCACAGTGACAAAAGGAGAGTCTTGGCTTGGAGGAAAGGAAAATTGATGGAGACATATATTACCATCAACTCAGGCAGAGCAGAACTCATTTTCTTCCAGTTTCTCTCTTCTGACTGGCCATCCTTATTTTTTTTTTCTCTTTTGTAAACCTCACTTTTATGGGTTCTCTGAAAATATTGGTTATTGATTTCACAGTTATCATGAAGTTGATAAATGCTCAAAGTTTCTGCCCTAGGCCAACCTTTTAAAATAAAACTGTGAAAAGATGAGAAGCTGCTAAAAGAAAGCAATGATGCTCATGAATGTTTGTTTCTGTTATATTTGTACCACATTGATATGTCTAATTTGTCATTGAAGCTCCTTAACTCATTCATTAATTCATCTATTCATTAACTTGAATTGAGCGTCTACCAAATGCCAGGCATTGTGCATGGAGCAAGGGATAAAAAGATGAATAATAACTCATTCAGTTCTCAAGGAGTTTTTAGTCTCCAGGAACATTAGTCAAGGACCAGCTGATGATGAAACTGTCAGAAATATTATGCTACAGGCTTGCATAGAATCTTATAGGGGACTGAAGAAGGGTGAGGTGCATCTTTCAGAAAAAGGTCACATCTAACTTGAGTCTGGCATTCAAATTGGAGTTGGCTTGGGAGAGCAGGGTGTTTCAAGCAACCAAACAGTGGATCTGAGTGAATCACGGCACTGTCGCTATCCGCAAGCCCACCTCAGTGTTCTGCCTGGTAGATCCTCATTATTTGGTAGTTGGAAGAAGAAATCTACATGCATGAAATGGTAAAGTTACAAAGATATCTCTAAAATATTTGAGTAAAATAGGATTGATTTTATAGCCCTGAGGTAAAAGCTTCTAAGGAGGAATATTAAATTATTTCTGCCTTTAGTGTGACAAAGATTCTCTGATTGACCACATTCTACTCAGGTTCCTCTGAACTCTTTTTCAAGTAGGCTTGACCTTCAGACTTCTATGTTCATCTCTGCATTGTTCAATTTTAGTAAAAACCCTGCTAAGTCCATTTAACCAGAATCCCTCATCCTCCATATCCGATCACCCTCCATGTCTAATGGGGATATTCATCCTCCACCATCCTCCAGGTGATGTCTCATCACCTTGGTCTGCCTTCAGCAAGAATCTTGTTAGGTTGCAACAAAAAATCAAACAAGCTGATCAAAAAATGGGCTGGAGACATGAACAGACATTTCTCCAAAGAACATATACGGATGGCCAATAGGCACATGAAAAGATGCTCATCATCGCTGATCATCAGGGAAATGCAAATCAAAACTACACTAAGATATCACCTTACACCCATTAGAATGACAAAAATATCTAAAACTAATAGTAACAAATGCTGGAGAGGTTGTGGAGAAAAAGGAACTCTCTTACACGGCTAGTGGGAATGCAAACTGGTGCAGCCACTATGGAAAACAGTTTGGAGATTCCTCAAAAAATTAAAAATAGAACTACCATATCACCCAGCTATCCCACTACTGGGTACTTATCCAAAGAGCTTGAAGTCAGCAATTCCAAAAGTCCTATGCACCCCAATGTTTATTGCAGCATTATTTACAATAGCCAAGACATGGAAGCAAACTAAGTGCCCATCAACAGATGATTGGATAAAGAAGATGTGGTATATATATACAATGGAATACTACTCAGCCGTAAAACAGAACAAAATCGTCCCATTTGCAACAACATGGATGGACCTTGAGGGAATTATGTTAAGTGAACCAAGCCAGATAGAGAAGGACAATCTCTTTATGACTCCACTCATATGAGGAATTTAAAAATGTAGACAGAAAGAACAGATAGTGGCTGCCAGGGGAAAGGTGGAATGGGGGGTGGGCACAAAGGGTGAAGGGGTACACCTACAACACAACTGACAAACAATAATGTACAACTGAAATTTCACAAGATTGTAACCTATCATTAACTCAATAAAAATTAAAAAAAAAAAAAAAGAATGTTGTTAGATTGGTTTAGCCAGAATCTCCCTCACCCGTGATGTTTCCACTTAGTAATTTTCCATCCACTGACCCCCATTCGGCTCCTTGGCTGTCAGTTCCCATTTGCCCAGGCTATATTCAGCATTGAGTGCAATCTCTCTCCCTCATGTTAAGCTTCCACCGTAGCGGTCCCTACACCTGTCTCCATGGCCCCCTTTGGATAAAGTCTTTCTTACTGTGCTTTAACAAGTGTCATTGAATAATCTCTTTCTTTACCAGGTGTCACCATATTTTTTATTGTTATTGCTGGTGTTTTCCCCTCTCTCATGTCTCTTAAGGAATAGCAACAGTGTGGTTCTCTCACATCAAGGAGTGGGAAAATTACAGAGCTAAAGACTAGGGGAAATGTGATAGAAATAATTCTAAAACCATAAGTACTGTAAAAAAATTGCTAATGATTCATAAGGCATATTTTAGAGACTTCAATAGTAGTGGAAAGTAGTTTTGTAATTAATTCATGCAAACTCAATGGAAGGTAGTAAAAACAAATGTTCAATCCACATTATTGTTTGTGTGAAATGAATCCTTCAAACCAGAATTAAATACCTTTACTTAAGAAGCCAGTGGATTTTCTTAATGTCACACTATCTGGTAAAATTTAAAGGGATAGGTTAATATTAATAGTGAGTAGTATTTAATATCTATTAAGCATTGAAAAAGTGGTTTCCTAAAGGGAGATCAGGCATCAGTCTGAGTATGGGTAACACTTTACGGAATTATTTTTACCCCTTCTCTTCTTTTTATAAGAAGGAGAAATAAAATGTATTCTTTATGTTTTGGTCTGGAATTTCAAGATTTTTTGTTTTCTACTTGGAACAGAACTGGTCATATTTTAATTCCACACATTGTCATAAAAAATAATATAAAATAATTGATCCAATGATGACCACTCTTCCCTATCCTCACCTTCATCTCTGATTGGGTTTAAGGTGGAAATATATAATGAGAAATCAGAGAGAACTCCTGTTCAACACCTTGGGAGATGAGGACTAGGATCTTGCTCACCCCTGAATGGACAGACCTCTTCTTTTATTATCCAGTAAAATGCTTGGTGTTGCTGGAGGATCAGTTTGATTGGGCCAGATGGGTGGTCTGGGGAAGACTTTTAATAAACTCATTTCTCCCTGCCCCAATCCAAGGAGCTTTCAGGAATCAGTGCATAACGTGCACCAGGTTCTGGACTACTGGTTTTACATGAATATTTTATCTAATTCCCATAACAATTCTATGAGGTAGACCCATTTATTACCCCATTTTACAAATGTGGAAACTGAGGCTTATATTTAAGTAGTTTACCAAGGACACAAAGTTAGTAAGTGGTGGAACAGGGATTTAAATCCAGTTCTTATTTTTTTTTTAATTCCAAATCCAATGGTCTTCACTATTATGTTATATTACAGTAGGCATTTTTTTTTCATTTATTTGTTTATTTTCAGATGTACATCATATTTCGAATTCTGTGTAGATTACATCATGTTCACCACCCGAAAACTAATTATAGTCCATTCCCTCACGTGTGAGCCTAATCACCTCTTTTGCCCTCCCGCCTCCCCCCATCCCCTATGGTAACCACCAGTCCAATCTCCAATGCTATGTGGTTGTTTGTCGTTGTTTTTATCTTCTACTTATGAGTGAGATCATATGGTATTTGACTTTCTCCCTCTGACTTATTTCCCTCAGCATAACACCCTCAAGGTCCATCCATGTTGTCAAAAATGGCCGGATTTCATCATTTCTTATGGCTGAGTAGTAGTCCATAGTGTACAAATGCCGCATCTTCTTCATCCATTTGTCCCTTGATGGGCACCTAGGTTGCTTCCAATTCTTGGCTATTGTGTATAACGTTGCAGTGAACATAGGGGTGCAACTATCTTTATGCCTTTGTGTTTTCAAGTTCTTTGGATAACAGCAGACATATTTTTAATGTTTACATCTGGTAATATTATTTATGTGCAGAGGAAAATATGGTTAAAGATAGATCCCAGCAGCTAGATGAAATTTTATTCAGACATACAACTCTACGCAAGTCTAAAGTGTTGCATAGAAGATGAACTCAGCGCTGGCATTCTCTCTAATGTGGTTGGAATCTTACACACCCATATTTCCCAACTGGGTTTCAGCAAAACCTGTGTTTAGTTGGGCCTGAAAGAAATCTAATCCTTTGCTGTGATTTTCAGGAAACGATGTGTGCACACAGTGTAAAAACCTCCTAAATTAAATTTGCAAAACAAACTCATCATTTCTAGTTGTCTCTGTTGTGCATAAAGCACAAGGAGTGTGTATGCTCTTCCTCTCTCAGGGCTTTTTCTACCCTGTGACAGGTTGAAGAACTGCCGCAGGAAAGAGTCTGGAACAGCAGAGGCTGGGCGTACAAGTCACCTCTCGTCTCGCCTAGTTAGTGTCAGCAGAGTTTAAGAAGGTCCGACACCTGTATGTGATTTGGGGAATTAGGATCAAAGAGATTCTTCCATGATCTGACTTTGGTTTGCACTCCCAAGTGTACCTTGCTCTTGCAAATCTATTTTTCATTTTCACCATCTGAAAAAAGAAGCTTCCTGCTTTAACTAGAGGCAATAAAACATGGAAGTAGGATCGAAGAGTCATAAATTAGCTATTCAAAGATTCACTAAGTGCGAGCTGGATAGGATGCCTATTAAGGGCATGGTGTTATTAGAAGCGGTTGGTGGTTGTGTTCATAGATTTAGTTGTCTCCACAGTTGTTATGAAAAATAAACATATCCATTAAGAGAGTTACCCTGGTAAGCCTGGCAAATCCACCTCGTCTAACAGAGATGACGACTCTGTCTTTAAGATACAGAACTGAAGTAAAATTACTACTCTTCATTACAGGTAGTGTATGGCTGTCTGCCAAACTATTCTAACTCGCCGAAAGACATCTGAGGGAGACGAGGAAGAGCTCAAATGCTCTAGCGATACAGGAAGGAAATCGGATGACTGAGGCGGAATTCTAGGAGAGGAAAACCGTTAGGAGAAATATTAAGCATTTAGAGAACATTTTGCTTATAAAAGGCTTTATAATCATTTTCTATTGGATTCTAGTAGGCTTTCAGCAGGAACGTCAGTTCTGTGATATTGTTCTCTCGCACATTTGGGCTGAATGTTTTTGGTTTAATCTATTGGAGGATCTTGCTGACATCAACCTGCCTTTAAGACAGAGGCATCAATATTCTCTGAGAGGTCACACTAAAAAAATTAGATGTGACCTCTCAGCTCGAGAGACCTAAACCAATATTTAAAAAAAATTTTCCCTTTTTCACTGAAGGTTTTTATGCTAGTGTTCTTCCCATATTAGAGATTAATGAAATGAAGCTCGTATCTTTCTCATTTTACAGATCAATACAATTAACAGTTTAATAAAATGAGTAAGTCATTCATAGATCGAGACAAGGACTTGGCTTTAGATTAATTCTGTTTGTGGACTTGCTTTCCAGTTGTTAGCGTAAATCTCCATACCTAGTTGTTTTCACTTGTTTTGGCTCATATGGACAAAGAGAAACAAGATTCCTTATTTTCCACATTAAACATCACATTAGTTGAATATTATGGAATATATGAAAATTTGGACAATTAGTTTCTTTGAGCCAGAAAATAATTTCTAAATGTTCAGAAACTCTATAGATGTGCATTTTGAATGATATGTTCAACAAAATTCCCCTGAGTTCACTCTCTATTTTGTAGGACCATTTTATAGTTCAACTTGTGTGTACAATTTTAAATGGTCTGTATCAAGGGTAAACTATAGCCCATGGGCTGAATCCTGCCTATCACCAGTGTTTTTAAATAAAGTTTTATTAGAACAGAGCCACCTCTATTCATTTATGTATTGTTCATGTTTATATATCGATTTTGTGCTACAATAGCAGAGTCAATTAGTTGCGACAGAGGTTGGATGGCCTGTAAGCCTAGAATATTTACCATCTGGACTATTAAAAAAAATCATGTGTTGACCTCTATTCTATGTGATGCAAGCAGGGAGCCTGGTCCTCATTTATTCTAATCAAAGTATATAAGAGTTTACACACATACATACAAAAATGTGAAGCCATGCAAATAACACTTACTGAACTTACATTAGGTGTCAGTAAAAGTGTTTAAAATGTCTGCACACATAGGGATTAAAATTCCAGATTAAGAAAATATCTTATCTAAAGTTTCTCATCACCAAACTTTTTATTGGTGTGTTTTTAGCAACCTAGGAAGTTGCCAACAATCCAACACAGGAAGTAGAGACGTATTAACTCACAAATTCTCGATTCAATTCCGTTTCATTCCATTTCAATTACACATAGGAAGCTGGCCATTGCATTTCCACATAAGCCAACCTAAGGTATTTAAAGTGAGACATATGTATTACTCTTCTCAGAATTCATTTATCAACCAAGCTATAGCAATCAAAGAGGATTAAGGGAGGAAAATTTCTTTATTGTATGCAACGTTATGCAATGTGCCAAATCAAGGAGAGGGAGAGCAATATTATAATTCCATGGTTCAAAGTTATGATGATCCCAAATAGGTTTTAAGAAATTCTCATGGACATAATGCCATGTGTTTCACAAGTAGCACTCTGAGAGTGCTGCTGAACTGCTAAAGAAAATTTAGAAGGTTCAAAGTTCAAAAAGCTGAAACTTATCTGTTGTAGTAACATGATTATGACCCAAGGTTTTCAGTGTACTTGTCCTGATTTGGAAGAAACACAAAGGTTAGGCAATTATCTGTACTTTAGTTTTGTTTTTGTTTTAAAAATCCTTTTAACCAGAAAACTGGGGCACTGATGAGGACCATTTTTAGATAAACAAATTGCAAGAGCAACTTAAGACCATCATTCATTAGAGGGTTTTTACTCTAACAAATGTACTCATTTTCCCAACTTGCACATTCAACCATTTTGAATGCTCTATAGATTAATTCATAGCCAAGGGAAACGTTTTCTAGACTTTAAAACTATTTATTAAGCAGTATGGCAAACACAAAATGTTTTAAATAAATTTATCTTAAGTTCAACTCAATGGGCATATCACACTGAATTTTAAAAACGGCAAAAACGTTACACGAACTACATAAGCTGTAAGATAGATTGCAATACAGATACATTTATTTTAACAATCTCCTGCAAAATTTTGCCAACCTTTCATTTGCTTTAGCCACAGCTGTTATTATATGGGAAATAATGAACCTAGATTACCAAAATAAGGGCATGAATTTATTTTATGCTTTATCAGGATTTGTCTTCCCACTGGATTTTCGCTTAGGTTTAGTCTTACAGTACTAGGAAGAATAGCTTTATGCAATCGAGGTGTGAGTAAATTAGGAGGAGCTCATTTCTCCCTATATAAGGTCAACCATGGATATATATTGGGAGAAGTATGTTCAAACGGTTATGATAACAACAGTCTTCTTCCATGCAAATTAAAGAAAATAACAACCTTTGTTATTTCAAAGGTATTTGCACTGTTACCTCTTGAGTCAATCTTGCCTTTTTTCTCCTCTTCTCTCCTCTTCTTTTCTCTTCTCCCCCTTCTTCTCCTCGCCTCCCCTCTTCCTCTCGTTCTCTTCTCTTCTGTACAGCTCTTATCCTCTGTCACTCTACATAATTCACTAATTGGTTGTGTTGACTGTTGTCGTTACCATCGGACTCTCCTGCTACATGATAAAGCATCTGAGGTCAGGGATTGTGTCCCTTTTTTTCCTGCTCTACCTTACCTGCCTGGAACTTACTTGGCACACAGGAGAAATTCAGTACATATTTGTGGAGAAAGGCAGGAAGGCAGAAAGGAAGGAGAGAATGGCCACCATTTGAAGGAATTATTCAGGTGAACCGATAAGAATTATAGATATAGCAAGATAGTGAGGCACGTCAATAAACTTAGTAAAATCCTTGAGGTAACTGTTAGCTTACTTCTCTTCCACCAGAGCTACATTTTCCCTAAACAATGAGAGCGGGGGGAGCTGAAATTCAGTTCCTGCCCCACTGACCAAATCCTGAACCCTGACTCGACTTGTCTCCGCCCAGCGGGAGAGCCTTTCTGATTAACACAGAGGCCCCGTGTGGGCCACCCATAGGCTTTGCCTTTACTCATCATTACTGTAATCTTCATTCTTGGCCTGATACTCTGCCAATGCAACAAAGGTTTGCCTGATTCACCCTGATGATTTGCCCTAAGTTTAGCATATTTCATTTTCTATTAAAACAATTTGCTGATGCTTTTTCACTTAAAGTCTTATTTCCGTCTTCAGGAAAGACACACTCCACTGTTAACCTCATTGTAGAATTCCGCCAGATTAAAAACTCAATGAATGAGGACTCCCCTTGCGTACAGGACGCAGGCCTTTTTTTTCTTTCTGGAATGAGATGAAACTTGCTGTAGATTGAACAATTGGTCTCAATTTTTCACCCCTCCTGGCACCCACGTTTTCACCATGGCTTCATCCTGGGCAGGAGTATTTCCCTGCCCTTTGACTTGCGGCTTGGAGTCATGACATGCTTAGGCCAAAGGCACATTGATGGGAGTGATACTGTGTTTTGAAAGGCCTCTTGCATTGCCACTGGCCCTTTTGCACCTCTGCCATTGTCACAGATAAAACATGGCTCAGTGGCCTGCTGGTAAAAAGAGGATAAAGACACATGACCCTTAGAGCTGCTGTTGGAAGCAGATGCGCTCCAGCAGCCACAGGGGGATGAAAAAGCACCAGCCAAGCCCACCCTCAATTAACCAAAACAATGCCAACCTGCACATTCATAAGAATCATCAGTTTTTTTCAAGCCCCTGAATTTTGTGTGAGTTTGTTATGCAGTGTTTTTGGACAATGGCTAACTGAAATAAAAGCTAAGTCTATTTCTTATGTAAATACTGCAAAGCAACAGTCATACACAATTCACAAGACATCTACTGTGTGTGACACCCAATACCAAGGCAAGAAACAATACAATATTTAATTTTATCCAGGTGTGTCTGCACCCTTTTTCTAATGCGATTTGCATGTATGCATTTATATTCTAAGTCATGACATGTTAGCAAATTATTGTAATTCCTTTTACAGGAATACAAAGACGCACAAACTGGAATAGGGGACACCCAGCCTACGTCTTCCTTCTGTTCTTGAAAATAGTGTTCACCTTTTCACTAGGTTTTTTTACAACTGCTGTAACAATTATATCTGTTTCGTGTTTCATCTCTTATGTGGATTAATTGTCATCTTTGATGTACGGCCATAAAAATAGAGATTCCTAGGGAAGATGCTTTCATAGAATTGACTTAATTATTCAGAGGCCAATTATCCTATTTCTAGACTATTCATATTGTTTTTATTTCCTCTCTTCTTCTCCCTACATTGGAATATTTTTCTGAGTCCATTAACAATCCATTTTGCTTCTCATTAACATGTCTGGTAAAAAGTATGGTGAAAGAGATAATAGAGACTTTGGGAAATGATGAAACTTTTGAATTAAGTATAGTCTGGATACTCTATCTTACTCTCTATCTTATTAAGACAAATAGCTGCGTTTATTGCATTTTATAGGTAAACTTGGACTGAGAAAGACTTATGGTGTTCTTTCGGATACATAAATATATAAGAAGGGCATCAAAAACGCCCTCTTTCCATAAGACTAAAAACAGAAATTATAGCACAATTAACTTCTTCTAATAAATCCTTTTGGTATACCCTGGCCCTCGCTTCTAGGTTATAAGTTTATTGTGACAGTTATTAACTATTATATTTTAGTGCGGTGATGCTGGGGGCTCTGCAAACTGCGTTTCTTCTTTGCTGGCTTAGTTCTGCGGGTGGAGGGCATTAAAGAAGCTGAAAGGAAGTTGGAGAGAGAAGGCACTTGCTTTTTCCAGGCATCTACTGCTCCTGTCAGCCTCATCTCAGCAATGGCTTCTAACCTCTGAAGCAGCTGTTTGTTCCACTTTCTTATTTTCTTCCATGTTCTTAGAACCAAACTCATGGCATTTCTTTGGAGAAACTAGCAACAGTCTAGTAGCATCCTCTCATGCAGGGTAGCCAGGTACCTCCTTTGAGCACTTGAGCTCTTGAGATACCAGCTGTAGTCAGGGGTTCTCAATTCTAAGAGATCTGAGTCATGGCTTCCCAAGGCCTCTTCTCTAGTATCTGGATAATCTCAGCCTCTTCCTTTGTTCCTCACTTTCTAAGGGGAATAGATGCTTCCTTCAGTTCCTATCTCTATGTTAGTCCAGTGTTCCTTTTTTGATCGTTCTGTCTTCCAATAACTCTTTACACAATTCCTATATTATATTCTCTCTATTGAACTAACCAATGCATTTTCCATTTACTGGCTGTACCCTGATGAAACAGGGTAAGTTTAGAAGTCAAATACCTTAAAGACTAAGCCTTTGGTTTGCTTTTTGCCTTCTCCTCCTAGCTCACAGCTCACTGTAGAAATGCTTGCTCTCTCTATAGTCACGGGAGATTTCCCCGGCTCCGTACTCTGATCACTAGGCATCTATTTTACATCGTTTGTACCTAATACATTTTGGTGTATATTGGCTTAGTCGTGTTAAGTGGTTCATTTACATTACTCCCCTCATCAGACACTGAGATCTAATTGTCATGCTCTTTGCATCCTTTAAATTGTCTCTTCCCACATGTTGTCATTACTTGGCTCATTTCTATCCTCAGGGAACAATGCAGCGTCCTCATCCTCATCAGCCACTTGATGAGACTGAACAGTGTCAATGTCAGCCTAATTCTCACTTCAGTTTTTATTATCTGCCTCTGATTTGGCAAAATTTCTTCCCAAAAGGTTAATGTAGGGCTTTCACATTAGGCCTATTAGTTTTATAAGGAGTGGTCATGGCCAGTCTTAGTCTAGTCTCTTGTGCCTCCTTTCCTCATAGCATTCCACCATTGCATTTAATAATAGTTGTTATTAACTTATGACACGATACTGTGTAATAGAGTCTGTAATTAGTGCTGAGAAAACGGCTCAGAAGCAAAGTCTGAGCCTTCATTCAGCATTCACTGTGCTGCTTTACAAAATCTCAGATTCTTTTTCCTGGGTCAAGCCAGCCCTCAGGCTAATTGGCTCTTCTGTTCCCTCTTTTCTTCAAACTTCTGTTGTTGGTTCTGTGTATTGTCACTGAAGCAGAGTACTCTACACACCATACTGGCATTTGGTATCAGCCACAACGCTCAGAGATGAAGCTTTTTCTTCTTTTTGTTTTTTTTTCCCCCTCAAATTAACTAGGTGAATTTGTGTATCTGAAGATTTTTTTCTCCCCAAGCATCAGCTTCAAATGTTATCAATGTCAAATATCTATGCACTTTGCCATTTATTTCCCTTTTATTGTCTCTGAAAAGGACTATTTGTTGTATGCTATTTTTAATGCTTACCCATGAGCTCTTTGTAAGATCCAGGAAAGCAAACAACCAAAGTGAACTGGTATTGAACTGAGTGGAATATTCGGGAAAGTTTCAAAGTGGATTCCAAACCTATATACCTCCTCCCACGTTTCCTTTCTTCCTTTTCTTTCTTTCTTTTTTACCAGCTACGCTTAATGGAATCTGACTTTCATACCTGCTGTTATATATGATTGAATGTTAACCAAATGGAAGATAGCATTGAAAAAGGGCAGGGGGGGTCTTATTTTAGTAAGAGAAAATGTAAATTTAGAATTTTGAAGTATTTATTTTAGTTATTTCGCCCACAGAAGATCTCCTTCCTTCCCCTTTCTCCAAGGAAATTTAATGGCTACTGGCTGGCAATCAGATATAAATTTATAAAATTCTTGATATTGTTATAGGAAAAAGTTAAGAAGGGTAGTGACTAAGAGAAGAAAACAAGTAGAAGGTGAAATTCTGAAGACCAGAAGTTTCACCCCAGTAAAAGTTGTAATGAAGACTAGTTAAAAAGAAAGGACTATTTGCCGTGGCTTTTACTCAAACTACCAAGAAGATATGCTATCACCATTGTTTCTGCCATGTCTTTCTAGTTTCTGACTCAGAGGAAGGATCTTAAGTCATGCAGTGGCTAGGTAATAATGATGGGTAAATGGGCAGTATTTTCTATAGGCTCAAAGAAGGGCAGCATTTCTAGAAGGAAGGAAACTGGGGCACACAGCCAGTGCGTGAATTTGAGGTGACCCAGGGAAGACAGTGCTGCACTTTTCCATATCTGGAGGCTTTATCTGGGTCAAAAGAATGCACCTTGCCTTTGCCTCAGACAACTGGAGCCAGCTGGACTCTATCCACAAAGATAAGGCTGACAAATTCTGGGGAAGCAAGAAACAGCTGATCTTCTCTTACTGCATGGCATGTGATAGCACCATTTCTCCTAAAAGTCTCTTTGTCCATCTGACATGTAAAAATAATTAAGCCATACAGACCTACATTTGTTAGAGGCCAAATAGTAGCCTAGAATATTGAATCAGAAGTTTCTACATGTACAGGTCACATAACATCAATGAGGGATTAAGCCATCTTTTAATCCTTAATGGAGAGTGAACGAAGATTTATGGAACACCTCCTATGAGCCCAGCCTTGTTCCATGTACTTATACACATGCTTATTTAATGTGAAGAATAATGATTATTTGTTTCGTAGATCAAGAAACTGAATATTGGCAACATTAAGAATAACCCTGGAATGTAGCTATCATCCTCCTCAATTGAGACATAAGAAAGTGTACTAGGAGATATGAACATTAATATAGATGATAACGTTATTTTTTAATGTTTTTGCTGAGAAAGATTCACCCTGGCTGACATCAGTGCCAATCTTCCTCTATTTTTTAGTATGAAGGCCACCAGTACAGCATGGCTGCTATCAGAACAGTATAAGTCCACACCTGGGAACTGAACCTGGGCCACCAAAGCTGAACTTAATCACTATGCCACTGGGGTTGGACCCAATGATAGCATAATTTTTAACAGAGAAAAACAACCCTAGAAAGCACTCAAGTGTGAGGAGAATAGGTAAATAAATTTTGGTGTATATATTCAATAGCATACTTTAAAGTAATGAATATAAATAAAATACAGCTATACATGTCAATGTAGATGACCCTAAAAAACACAATGTTGGGGGCCGGCCCTGTGGCCTAGAGGTTAAGTTTGCGCCCTCTGCTTTGGCGGCCCAGAGTTTCACCGGTTCAGATCCCAGGTGTGGACATGGCACCTCTCACCAGGCCATGCTGAGACGGCATCCCACATAGCACAACTAGAAGGACCCATAAGTAGAATATACAACTATCTACTGGGGAGCTTTTGGGAGAAGAAGAAGAAGAAAACAATGAAGATTGGCAACAGAAGTTAGCTCAGGTGCCAATCTCAAAAAACCAAAAAAAAGATGTTGAATGAAAATTTCTAACAACAGAAGAATATGATTCTACTAATACAGAATTCAAAATATGCAAAATGAAACAATGTTATTTAGGAACGCAAAGATGTGGTAAAAATGTAAAGAAAAACAAAAAAGTAATAGATAAAAAGATTCCTTTGAAGTAGGAAGAGAAGTATTTGGGAAAAGATCCAGGAGGTTCGATAAAGTTCTATTTTGTAGCTGAGTGGTGAACACCCAAGTGTTACATTTTGTTATTGGTTTAAACTGTGCACTTTCATTATATATACTCTTCTTTATGCACGATGCAAAAAAAAAAGACAAGAAAATAGCTAAAGACAGAGGAATCAACTTGCAATCCTGTAAATTCAGTGCTCTGCCCCCATGCTACAACAGCCATGAACGATGTCCAAAATTCTGTTTATTTCCACATATAAGCAGAAATTTTTGTTAAGACATTAGACAAGAGATATGGAAGACTGAATATAAGAAACAATATATTGTATTAAATGCATATAAGAAAGTTTATCCATAATATGTAAAAAACTCACACAACTTAATAGAAAAAAACCCCAAATAATTTGATTAAAAATCGGGCAGAAAAACTGAATAGATATTTTTTCAAAGAAGATATTCAAATAGCCAACAGTTACATGAAAAGTTACTTAACGTCAATAATCATCAGGAAAATGCAGATCAAAACCACAGTGAGATATCACCTCACACCTGTTAGAATGGCTAATGTCAAAAAGACAAGAAATAACAAGTGTTGCCGAGGATGTAGAGAAAAGAGAACCTGTGCACTGTTGGTGGGAATGGAAATTGGTGCAGCCACAATGGAAAACAGTATGGAGGTTCCTCAAAAACTTAAAAATAGAGCTACCTTATGATCCAGCAATTCCACTTCTAGGTATTTATCCAAAGGAAATAAAAACACTAATTTGAAAAGATATCTGCACTCCCAAGTTCATTGCATCAGTATTTACATAAACTAAGACAAGAAAACAACCTAAGTGTCTATTAATGGATGAATGGATAAAGAAGATATGGTACATATATACAATGGAATATTATTCAGCCGTAAAAAAGAAGGACATCCTGCCAGTTGTGACAACATGGATGGACTTTGAGGGCATTATACTAAGTGAAATAAGTCAGACATAGAAAGACAAATACCTTACGATCTCACTTATATGTGGAATCTAAAACAAAGACGAAAACTAAATTTACAGGTACAGAGAACAGATTGGTGGTTGCCAGAGGCAGTGTGGTGGGGGTGGGCAAAATGGGTGAAGGGGGTCAAAAGGTAACAAACTTCCAGTTATAAAATAAATAAGTCCTTGGGATGTAATGTACAGCATGGGGACTATAGTTAACAATACCGTATTGCATGTTTGAAAGTTGCTAAGGGTGTAGATCTTAAAAATTCTTATCACAAGAAAAAAATTGTAACTATGTGTGGTGATGGATATTAACTAGACTTATTTTGATGATCATTTCCCAGTACATACATATGTCAAATCATTACGTTGTACACCTGAAACTAATATAATGTTATACGTCAATTACATCTCAATAAAAAAATGGAAAGATTAGGTTTTATTTTTAATCTGGGCCCTGGCTTGTTCAATCACATGACTTCTCATTTAGCCTCTTTGTTAGTCCACATCCTATAGATGCTGTGTATTCAATAGGATCCTTCAAACACCTGCAGCCCAAATGAGAATGTAAAATATTCACCAAGATATATGGAATACCCTTGCCCCAAATCCCTAGATTTAGGTAAATAAAATATTATCATACAGATTTAAAGGCTGGAAATAAATTGGTGGCAAGTGAACTTACAGGTTTAAATTTCTGGACCACATTGCAGTATCATAACCATAATTATAATCTCTTGTTATAGAAAATAATCCAGAAAGTGGAGACAAAGTCTGTATAATTCTTGACTTGTGCCTGATACATAGCTATAATATTTTAAATGCTAAAATGGGAAAACTGTCTTTATGGCAATTTCTATTTTTTCCGTATTTATTTAGGAAAAGCACCCTAGGAGATTATTTTAACGGAAGAGAAAATTGAAGGTTGTTTTGATAGCTATGGTATACCTATGAACAAGCCTTGCACCTTGCTACTGAGCAAAGGAAGGTTGATAAAATGGGAATTATTTGCCTTGAACCAGAGGTTGTGATTGAGCTTTGGGCTAAGAATCAGCAGACCTATTGTTTAGGTCCTGCTGTGTCATGAATCACTGTGTGAATCATCACTATGAAAGTCTGGGGTCGCAGATTGTCTCCAAGGTCCTGTTCATTCTTGTCAGTCTTGTCTCCAAAGCGTGCCACACTTACCAGATGACTTTTCCCCTCTTCAACTCAGGGGACTTCTTGACTCCCTGGACTGCAATTTTCCTGCCGGGTGCTCTGTGTTGTGGACCAGCTCTGCTCTTTCCAATATGGGCACAGGCTGGTGCCCTCAGCCCTCTCCTGTCGTGATTGGCTGGGAGCCTGGAATGATAAAGTGGGCCATACCTCTGTTTCTACAAAGCTGCTGGGCCATTTCCACTTTGCAGCTGCTTGACTTGAATGCCAAATTCCACTAGCCAGCGCTGACTGACCACCTGGCCAGGGCCATGCAGCCAGCGGCCACTTAGAGCTTGAGGCTAACATGTAAGCATGCTGATGCCCAACCTCAGCCTCATCCGAATTCATTTCTGCTCCCAGTTCTTTTTCTCAGGGAGTTGATTCCGGGTTGATTCTCCCTCTTTCTTCCTCTCTTATTTGCTTCCTTCTTCTTTCCTTCCTGTATATAAAAAAAAAAATGTATAAATTTCCTGTTAAGTGCTCTGCATTGTGTGAGGATAGAATCTGTTATTTATATCTACGCAAACATGTAAGAATTTAGGTTTTACAGACAGGAAAAAATGAAACAAAGTCTCTCAAACATAAAAAAAAGAGAGTTACCAAATTCCATTCTTTATTCCCATAGCTAACAAAATTTCATTTCCCTATCCTTGGAAGTCACCTGCTCCCAAATGCTGCCCGGTGCACTCAAATGCTATTGAACAATCCCAGCTGACAGTTGTTAGCTGACTCTCTTTCTGACACAGCTCGTGTCTCTCCCAGGATGTTTTTGTTTGGGTGTACAGGCAGCGCCGTGTATCCGACAGTTCACCTAATGTATTTCTGCTATTGTCGTGGGTGACTTCTTGCAGCTGAAAACTATTCCATGTTCTGTCCTGATGAGAATCTTGGCCAAACATCAAGTGGTGGTGGCAGGTCAATCCTCTGGTTTAACTCCGCAGCATTTCCTCTCTGCTTTTAAAAGCTCGTTGGACAAAAGCCAAGGTCGCAGTTAGAATCCAGAGGAGCCCGGGGGAGAGGTTTAGGAATGCATGGTGAGCTCCTGTTATTAGTTCCTCTTCCGGTGTTTGAAATTCTCCCCTGGTGTTTGTGAGCATCTTGATAATTAGAAGGAAATATTACCTGCTAAAAATCGCATCTTCATTTCAAAGTAAAGAAAAAGAAATACTCAATTTTACGGAAGTTGAATGAAGTTGCTTGCTTTCTTTTTTTTTTTCTCTTTCTTGCTGTCTTTCTATCTTCGTCTCCTTCTTTCTTTCTTTCTTCCTGTCTTCCTGTAATAAAGCTGATTGGTAGAAATATAATTGATTAGTTCTGGAAAATTATGCCATCTGACCTATTTTTTCCATAATTAGGCAATGCACCTTTCCTGTTAGGCTCAAATACTCTGCCCCGGCTGTTCTTGGCTTTCAGATCCCTGATCACAGACTCATCTAAGCTTCCGAAGTGTACATTGGGACTGAAGCCAAAACCTTTATAAAATGTGAACGGAACACAATATTTTAACAGATACAAGTGCACCCTCAAATTCTTATCACTATAAATCTCTAGTATGAATAAACAAACTTTCAAATATACGTATTTGATACATGTAGCAAGACATTCGTGTGCTTTAATGATGTCGTACATTCAGATGATTTTGTATGCTTTCTGTCCTCACAGTGGCACTCACCTGGACTTCGTGGGCCACTGGAGAAGAACAAAGGGCTTGTATGCAGTCTGTGCCAACACTGTTTCTTTCTAAAATGATGCTGGAGAAAGATGCAAACATATATATTTAGACCCTGCGGTCTCATTTCTCTTAATAGAAGAGCATTACCGACGTCAAACCCACTGCTTTGTGACATAATGGCTATGCCCACACAAACAGGGGCATCAAGGGGCTGCTTCGGGGTTTTGATTTCTTGCCAAATAGTGAATAATCTTATAATCAAATGTGCAGCAATAACAGGCCCAGCCGGGAGGATTAAGGACTAAGTATTCATTGGGCTGCCTGATCTCTTTGTTCTTCAAGTTCAGAGTAGGATAAATGAAATGGGGGAGGCCAAGAGGGAGTGGTTTAATATAGAATAAATTGTCTAAAAGGGATCAGTGAAGGCAGGATTATCGATGAGCCAGCTGACTTTTTATTTTAAAACTAAGACAGGATAGAGGTATGAGGATAAAGGAAGAAATCAGATAAGAAAAACAAAGGATGCAGGCGTATTGGCCTTAAGTAGTCTTTTTCTGTTTCTGAGATTTCTTATGTTCTTGTGCTCTGAGCCAAGATCAATTGAGATTAATCAGTTGTATAGAAAGCATTGTGATCGCATTGCAGGCTTTTAAAGTTTAAATTTGTTTATTGAGCACAATTTGGTTAGCATCAGGTGCTGAAGTTAGAGGCACCAACACTAGCATAGAAATTACTTTATTTAGCTCCCAGTTGTAAGTTTCTATAGCAACTGGGTCCTATACCAGAAAGCTGAGATTCTAGAGCTCAAGTGATGCAGTCAGAGATGGCAAGATCATATTTGGGGGGCACTGGCTTACTTTTTCCATTTTTTCCCTCTGCTTTGTGAGGAGTTTCTTCAATGTGACTCTGTCTGCTTAGTCATGCTTTTAATTACACCTTTTGCTCTGAACTTTCTCCTCTTGGCAGCAGTATAAAGTGTCTATTTCGGTTGTGTTTTGATTTCCATTGACTAGCTAGTATGTTGATGCAGAGGAGGTGGATGTGATCTGTTTTAAATATAGTTGAAGATTCTGAATAGTGAGGAAAGCGTCCAGAGCGCCAAATTTAGTTAGCTACTCCAGGCAGAAATTAGGATGTTAATTCAAAGAGGAAACCTGATTTAATTTCTATATTATGCTTTCATTCTGTTCATAAATGCAATGTCATAATCCTTTCAAATATGTGGAATGTCCTTTCCCTTATGAAATTCTTTTTTTTAATTTTTAGGTAAATGTACACTTGGAAGAAAATTGATTTTATTTTTGTGTTTTATAAGTGGATGTTTTTATTGTAACAAATAGGCATTTTCTGGGGAGCCTTGTTATGGTCGAAGTAATATTTTATGATGGTAGTTTAGCCAGTACTGCAGAAAAGCTTGGGGAAAAATAATTACATCTGGGTTCCAATTGTGAGACTGGTCATGAAAATAAAAAAAAGAAAGAAAGAAAGACAGTAGCATCCTCGCTGTTCATGTGTTTGAATGGTTCTGATCCAAATATGTGCCTATTGAACTAGAAAAAAATAAACCTTAGGTAAAATAAACCCACACAGGAAATACAGGTTTTAAATAATGTCATCTTTTCCATGAAATTCCCTGTTTTATAAGAACTGGCTTTTGCTATTTGAACTAATCACTAACTGACTAGTATACAGACTAGTTAGCAGAACAACACTTACCATGTACCATATGGCACAGACTATTAATTCAGAGAATGACAAGAATATACTGCAAAAGCAAGGATTCTACGTGTGCCTTGATAAAACAAAACAAAACAAAAGATTTCCACCTAATGTTCACATTTATTGCTAACTTGGGACCCATTAACATTTGGAAGAGGCAGCTGCTGGAGATTGGCCAATTATAATTTTGCAATTCAGAGAAAATCTTATTTGACTTGAAAATTCTGTTCTTGTTTCCTGCTTTCGCGAATTATCACACAGCCAGAGCACAGTGTTTGTGAGAGGAAGGATGAAACAGACGTGCTTCCGGAGAGGCTGCACAAGCGCGTCACCTCAGATGAACTTGGTTCTGTTTGCACTAAATAAGAAATTTTCTTCTTCTAATTTTACAACAGATTTAATTATACTAAAATTAATTCAGACTGTCATTATCTGTTCTTTTTTCAGTTTTTATGAGGGATCTTGAAATGTCACCCATCCTGTAGTAGAGTGTCTGCGTGCCATTCAATAGAGCGTGTCTACAGTATCATGAAACACTCAAAAGTCATATAAGATCAGGTTTTACTCTCCCAGACAGGCAGTTTCCAGAGCTTTGTTACAACTCTGAGCAGATAATCGTTCCTTTAACAAAATATGCATAGCGAAGACACTCGATGAATAAAAAACAGTTATTAACCTGTACTGACATTTATGAGTATCAGTGTTTGGAAGTTTTACAAAATGGATTCTGACATGGATCACTGAATTTTCTTTTCTTTTTTAAGTCCATCTATGATATCATTTTTTCTTCAGGTAACTTATAATAATATTATTTGATTTAAAAAATATGGGGTCACCTAATGCAGTAACTTCATTAAAAAAGAGTTAAATGTTAACTCAGAATAATAATATATGGAATATAGAACTTGGAAACAGCAAATTGGATTTCTCGGTATTTTATTGCAAAAATGAAAACAGCAGTTATTGGATAGATAAATGATTAATACAATTTGATTTTGTCAGCTAAATCGAAACAGGTTTATTTTAAAATATGTATTTTAGTCATAAATCAGTTTTTATGATCAATAACCAATTATAATTATTCTCATTAATTCTTTATTGGTAGTATCAATGAAAATGAATCAAAATCAAAAGACTAGAGTGTCAAAAGACATTTTGCTGTGTTATGTGCAAAAATAGTTAGCCCAGCAGACCTGAGGCCGGTCTCTTTAGAGGGCTTGTTAGCAAGGTTGGTTGTTGGCTGGTGTCTGAAAACTTGACTTCTGAAACATTCCCTAACTGATGAGGTAATTTTCCTGGGCCTAGACTATACAAACAATGTGATCTATAGAGGCACCTGCTTTCCTTCTGCGAGTCTGGTATTTTGATAGTTGTTAGGCAGAGAATGCCTATGTGATCAGCCCCCAATAAAACCCCTAAACTCTGAGTTTAAAATGGGTTTCCTATGGTGAAAACATTACGCATATATTACTACTTATTATTATTATTATTGTTTTTTTTGCTAAAGGCAGTGTGTTGCGTATGACTTTTCATGACAGGAAGACGATATAGCCCTTCTTGTCTTCACCTGTCTTCATTTGATGTTAATTTCTCTTTCTAATGTGACTGTGATCTTTACCATGTATTCATAGCGAATATTAGCCATTAGTACAACTATATGCCTGAGTCCTGTGAGTCTTTCTAGCAAATCACTAAATACATGGATGTTTTTGAGGGATTCCTGAAATAGATTATAACTTCTCTGGCTGATTCCATCATTGTGCGGGATTAAAGGAAATCCCAAACTGACCCATGGCATGAATTGAATATATAGGAATAAATATGTGCAGGGTAAATCAACATTTTAGCAGATGTGACATGACAAATATGCCATCTACTACCTTCTCATTAGAATACTCAAAAAGACTCACAGAGGGGCGGGCCTGGTAGTAGAGTGATTAAGTTTGCACACTTCACTTCAGTGGCCCAGGGTTCATGGGTTCGGTTCCAGGGTGCAGACATACACACCACTCATCAAGCCATGCTATGTAGGCATTCCACATACAAAATAGGGGAAGATTGGCACAAATGTTAGCTCAGGGACAAACTTCCTCAAGCAAAAAGATGAAGATTGACAACAGATATTAGCTCAGGGTAAATCTTCCTCACCAAAAGAAAAAAAAGACTCACATTAGTACCAAACCTGGTGTCAGCTTTGCAAACAAAATTTAAAAAGGGATGCTCTGGAAAGCTTTGGCATAATTTACATTAATTGTACTATTGTCATATTTTGCTGTAAGTATATCTGTCAAATCCTGGTAGAATTTGTGCTTCTCTTTTGGTGGCTTTCTATCCAAAGCAGGAAATCGTATGGGAAACCTTAGGCATGAGCTAGTAGTAACCTGATGTGCAGAAAGGTTCATCAAGGAAACATGGTTCTCTTAACTCAATGCTGGCTGGAAGTAAAATTAAAATCACCCTTGAAAGTTTGTAAATACAAGCCTACCCTCATGTTAATGTGAGGACAATTCACACTACTGGTGTGATTTGAAATGCCTTAGCAAAGAATTTAATTTAAAGAGATTCTGGTTTGGTAACGGCCATGGTAATTTGTAGAAGCAAACACAATTTTCCTTCTGGAAAATTCCTTTTCTCAAAAAGGCCCATAAGAAGTCTTATTGCTTGAGTTTCAAATAACATGAGATCATAATCACAAAACACATACACACCAAAAAACCATGAGCAAGGCCCAGCAGAAGAAACAAACAAACATACAACAAAAACAATAAAAACCAGTTGGATGAACACGACCTGCAAAAATTATCCACAAAATGTTCTCTGGACAACGGTAGTTTAATGGGAAACGGCTTTCAAATGGCTAAAGGAACAGATAATTCTCAAACCATAGCATCTTATCTAGATCTTGAAGGGGAAGAAAAAGAGCTTTATGGTTCATTTTATGAAGCTAGCACCACCTTCCTACCAAAGTTTGATAAGGCACAGAAATAGAAACTGTAGGATGATCCAACTTTGCATTGTGCATACAAGTATCTTCAATCAAATACCAAAAAAGTGAATTAAAAGTTATATTTTAAAAATTTTATGGCGTAGGGGCTGGTCCCATGGCTGAGTGGTTAAGTTCACGTGCTCCACTTCGGCAGCCCAGGGTTCATGGGTTTGGATCCTGGGTTCGGACCTACATACCACTCATCAAGCCATGCCGTGGCAGCATCCCACATAGAAGACCCAGAATGACTTACACCTAGGATATACAACTATATACTGCGGCTTTGGGAAGAAAAGAAAAAGAGGAAGATTGGCAACAGATGTTAGCTTAGGGCCAATCTTCCTCATGAAAAAATAATAATAATAATAATTATATGGTATAATAAAGATTATTTAAGCAATACAAGGTTGACTTCTATTAGGAAATCTATTAATATAAGTCTTCATTACACATGGATCTCCAATAAGAAAATCCACTTGGTCATCTAGTGGGCCTTGAAAAGGAATTCGATAAAGTCTTACAAAAATAAGCCAAAATCTCTTAGTAACCAGGGAGATAAGCAAATCTTCTAATCATCATAAGGGATGGATTTCTTTTAAAACAGCAATCAAATTCCTGCTGGAACATGTTATTCAATAATATTGTGAAGTGGGTAGTAACATCCCCAGTCTGGTAATAAAGACACTAAGGCACAGGACATTTAAGCATCTTGCCAATTTCACAGAGCTGTTGAAAGGTGAAGTTAGATTGTGAATGAGGTGATGAGGTTCATCACTGTATGCTACCCCCTGCAGAAGATCAGACACACGATGTTAAATCTGAGTGGATGGTTAGGCGTAGAGGTGGTGCTATGCAATTGATACATGAGTCCAGAGTTCAGGGAGAAAGTCTGAGCTAGTGACAAAATTTTGAAATTATTAGAGTATAGATAAGATTTAAAACCATGAGATAAGATCACCAAAAAAGCGAAGAAATCTAGGGATTTCATTATTAAGGGGTGAGGGAGATAAAAAAGAACAAGTAAGTGAGACTGAGAAGAAACAGCCTGAAAGGTAGAAGGAAAATGTGAATCATAGAAACCAAGTGAATGAAGTGTTTCAAGGAAAAGAAAGTATTCTTCTGTGTTCAGTTCAGCCAGTGGATCAAATAAATGTGGCCTGAGAATTGACTCATGGATTCAGCAACCTGAATTTCATTGAGGTCTTGACAATAACAGTTTCAGTGGAATAGTGGAGCAAAATTTTAAATGCAGTGGGTTTAAGAGAGAATGGTAAGGGAGGAAGTGGAAGTAACACATTTTATTGAGATGTTCTACTGTAGAGAGAAGGAGAGAAATGAAGCAGTAAGCAGGAGGGAAATGTGACTAGAATAATTATTGTTTTGTTTTTAAGATGAGATAAAAGCAATATGCATATTAGCTGATGTGATGATCCAGTGGAGAAGGAAACATGATGCAGGAGAAAAGTAACATCTCTGGAATAATATCCTTGGACAGGCAAGAGGATGCAATCTAGTGCACAAGTGAGGGGTTGGCCTTAAACAGGGACATTTAATTATTATAATATGAGGAAAGGCAGAGCATATGAATAGGTGAATCAATTTGGTGTCTTGCAGAAATTGTCTTCTGCTCATGTAAGTTCTCTCACTGGGTAGTATTGAAAATAAAGATGAAAAAGCAGATGCTCAGACGAGTCAAGAGTATCTAGCAGAATCAAGAATGAATGAACTACCGACATGTGTTATGATTGTCAAGAAGCATTAGGAGACCTCAATATTTGTAGGCACGAATATAACATGAGACCAACTGGTATGGTTGTGCATTTTTCTTGAACCACGGTCAGTTGCAAAAATGCAGGTGCAGAGCAGGCAGAACATTGGAGCTTTATCAAATGAATATCACACGTTGAGACAGAGTCAAGACATCTGAAGGTATCAGCAAATAATTATTTATAATTCCCATTGTTTATTAGGATTGGCCATGGAAATTATCTGGGCAAAATGGGAATGAAGGGTTTGAAGTGAATGAGAGACAGTGAAAATGAGGTAGGATTAGTAGATTGTAGGTCCTCGGAGGATTTAAGTATTGTAGATATTGGAATGATGGAGATAATGAGTTGGAAATTTGGGAAGTAACATTCAAGGAGTGGGATTCTTGAAACTGGGATTATAGAAAGTTTGCTTGATGAGTAACGACAAAGGCAAGTTATGTCCAGGGGAATGAGTGGTAAAGGGAGGGTGGCGTAGATCATTCAAAAGAAGCCAAAAAGCTAGGGTGTTGGAGACATTGTCTGCATGGATATTGAAATCACCAAAAATGCAGACAGTGATAGTTAGAGAAAGTTAAAATTATCCATAAATGAGAAGGTCAGTTGATAACTCCAAGAAGGAGGGAAAGGATATAATCGTCTACTGATACAATATTCAACACTGGGAATTTTTAAAGTGCGAAGAGGAAGAATCTGAAAATGAGAATGGGAGTAAGGAAGGAAGCTTCACCACATTCAGACCCTGTGCGGGGAAGGCTGTGGGCAATAAAACAGCCACCACCAGAGGGGGCTGCAGAGAAAGCTGTATGTTCAACAAAGTTCCTGGTCCTTGTTGCAGGAAGAAGGGGGAGGAAATGTTCAGAGAACATGTTGAGATTATAGAGGATTTTGTTGTTGGTGGATGGTGAGTTCCAGAAGGTGCAGAGGGGAGGTTTTACAAATGGGGGAGTGGTAGGAGTTGGGAAGAGAATAGAGGATGCACAGAGTTATACGGAGATTAGAAGGAAGCAGAAGCGTGGTGACCTGAGAGTGTCCTTTGGTAGCAAATATAAAAGGAATAAAAGGACACAGTGGTGTTAGTGCTGGTGATCTCAAGGCCAACAATGATGGTAAGGCCATCAGGGAGCAAGGGGAAGAGGAGGAGGGTGACCAAGACCCATTTCTCCTTCTGCTGCAGGTGGCATGGGAGCCAAGCTAGAGGTGGTCTTCTTCTAAGGCCCAGGACTCTCTCCTGAACTGGCAGATGGAGGCCGGCAGGTCTGAGGAGGGTGGTAGGTCTCTGAGTGTTTAAATGTTACAGGCTCCCTCTCGACACCTGCTGGGGTGGGTAGTGATCTTTTTCAAGCATGAGAGGCTGCTCTTCACTCCTCTGCAGTCTTAGGAGATGATATTAAGTGACAAAAAAGCAAAATGTAAAACTATATTTTAAACTTGACTCCAGTTTTCTTTGTAAGATTGAATACGTATACTTATAAATGCGTGTGTGCAGAAAAATAGAATGGGAACATAGACATCAAAATATTAAAAATTATACTGCTGATGTGAGATTACAGGTGATGTTTATGCTCTTGTTTACTGTCTCTTAAATTTTCTAAAGTAAACACCCATAATCAGAAGAAAGCCTTTTATATCAGGAAAAAAACGTTATTTAAAAAGAATACATTTCTAGGTATAGGATCCTGCATTTAATAGCTGTTTGCTGAATTCTTGATCATATTTGAATATTTGTTATGAATATTCTTGAATTCTGATAATCCAAATTATATTTCTCACTAGCAATGATAACTTTTAAAGAGTTTTTTAAAAAATGAAATGTTATTGATAAAACAAAGAATAGGTGTTCTCACAGTTGGTTTTTCAGTTAAAATTTTAGAACACGTAATTTAACTAGAAAAGAGTAATTTTAAATTTACTTGAGCAGTTTATATAATTACATGGAGATGAGGCAAGTATTCCTCTGTCAGACAAACATATACTATTAGAACACAGTGAGGATGATTTGAGGAAAATCCACAAGTCTGTGTTAGAGAATTTAAATGAGCATTTCAATAATTGAGGAGGATTTAATGTAAAACAGGGAGCGTTTTTGAAATAAGCAATCAAAATAATTCATTAAGGCAGTAATCACTAGAAAGCTTGGCTGGTGCTCTACTTGATAAGTAAACAAAATTGGTAAATATTGTTGAAATGACACCTCAGGTAGTTTAACTTTCTTTATTGCTGAGGGAAAAAAGTGGTTCATTACCATCCTGAATTTTCTTTTTCTTTTTAAAAAAATTTTCCCTTAAATGCAAAGGGAAGATTCAACCATGTAAATAGTTTATAACACCATAAATGTAGACATAATTATTTTTCAGCCTACGAGATAAACAGGATGAACTGAACTAAACAATATGATCTTTTGAACGTATCAAAGATACATCAGATGAAATTCATAGTTGCTATAGGCTTACATGACTTAGTGCGTTTAAGAACACAGTTTTTATGGAATATAGGGAATGAATAAATAGGTGTCAGATTTGCTTCTCTATCCTTTCACATCTATCCTTACCTGCCCCTTTCTGTGCCCCACTTTCCCAATTAGTATTTTCCTTACAAAAGTAAAATTTGTATTTTAGGAGAGAAAGCGTTTTCCTACTATATGTGCTTTTGACCCTATTTTCCACTCTTGTTGGGAGGAGCTTGTATCGCTTTTGCCTGCGTCATTTTTTAAGGTTCACTTCTTTGTGAGGCTGTACTTACCTGAAATGGTGGTCACTTTGAACTTTCTGGGTACTCTGTGCTTTGTATTTACATATGTGTCACGGTCATCTGATCCTGTGTTTTCTACCTTACGAGCTTTCTGAAGGGGGCGAGTGTCACTGACAGGTTTTGAGTCTAGATATAGTTGGAGACTAGAAGCAGGTTTGGAATAGAGTCAGAAGCCTGTGAGATGCATCACTTTGCTAATCTACTACTACTGCCTCCACTAGTAATGAGATGAAGTGAGCATTGGTTTTGGAAATATGACAGTAGAAGTTCAGGTACTTTAGAATCTAAGCAAAACCTTTGCTAAAAAATGACACTCATTGAAATGTTATAGATTTACGTGATGGCACTTATTCCCATTTTCTTTCATTTATTATTGTCCCTTAGTTGGCAGCCTGACTGAATTACAGCTTAATATCCTGCCATCGTGGAAGTGTGCTAGATCGTCATTAATACTCACCATGTTTGAGGTTTCAGGTGTTATCTGTCTGGGGTTTGGGTGAGATGCCATTAGGATGTCTCTGAGATCTGAGAACTGTGGTCCAAAACTCCCAAGTAAAATAACAGAACTGATTCTAAGTCACATTTTCTAAAGTAATATCAGGCTCACAAAGCGATAAGATGGATTAGACCGCATGCCACTTTGACTTAGGGTTTAAACAGGAAGCTGGAGGTCTGAGCAAGTCCATGGTAGGGGTTTCTAATCTAAGAATATAAAGATGAGGATGTGAGTTTGGGACTTGGATCAGAGATAGAATAAAACTTTTTAGTGGAAAGAGCGGATAGGAAGAGATTGAAACTAAAAGTGTAGATATTCAGAGTCATCACGGCCCTCAAATTGGCTTAGGTTCAGGGACCAAGAATCAGGAGCTGGGATATAAACTCAGGAATCTGAATAAATCTGGGGCATATTCCAGGTGTACAACGGCAGAGATACTACTACTGGGAAATCATTGAGCTAAAAAAAAAATACTACAGAGGGTATGACACTTGGCTTAGGGGAGTGCATAGACCCGAGGGTAAGGATGAGTAGAGCATCGGGAAGATGCTAAGAAGGGGTGGGAAATTGGTATTAAAGGTGATGCTAAGTAGTTTAAGTATTAATTACTAAAAATGAAAAATAAGCATAATTTTTAACAAAGATCTGAGTCAACCTGAAGATCACAATATAACAATTTATTTTTAATTCCAGATTTATGGTCAGATGACTCCTGGAGAATTACTTCCTCTGGTTATGACTGACTTCAAAGGTCTGTAAATAATTGCCATTTTCCTTTCAATAACCTGAGTAGGGCTAAGATGATCTTAATAGGAGATACCTTCAGCTACTGCGATTGGTTCTGTAAGATCTTCCTTGCTCTCTAAGAAGTTAATGCTAATGGAAAATTATTCATAAGCAATCACGTGGTACTTTCCTTTAAACCCATCTTTCTAGGACTTGTACATAAGTACGTTAGGAGTAATAACAAAAGCTATCACTTTGTCTCATAAAAACTGAGATTTCTGGTTAACACTCTTCCTTTGTCCTGTTAAAACTTTTGTTTTTTGACAGTTACTTCTCCTACCAGATGGGAATGATAAGCAGTCATTTTATTTGCCCTGATGAAGTCATTATTTGTTTATTCATTTAACAAACAATGACTGAGTTGCCTCCTGTGTAGGTGTTAAACCAGGTGCTCCTTTACAAGCATTGATAAGACATATTCCTTTCCTTAGCTCGCTCACAGGCTAGAGAGAGAACCAGGCAAAAAGAAATAGTTGCAGTCCATGGGGGGTAAGGACAAAGGAAAAAGTCACACAAGTTCCGCGGCAGCCCAGATGAAGGGCACGAATTCCTACTGAAGTGGAAGGGTGGGGATGAGAAGAGCTTCTGAGATGAGTCTTAAATGATGAGTGGCCGGTAATTAAATGAAATGAGAGAATAACAGCAGCATGAGCGGGGCAGTGAGGCGTGTGCAGAGAAGGGTGAGCAGGCTGGTGTTGCTGGAGCATCAGATGCAGGGCATTTGATGTGCAAGATGAGCCTGTGAGGCTGAGCAGAACTTGGGAGTCAGATCATGCAGATTCGCATATCCCCTGTAAAGGATTTGGCCTTCATCCTGAAGTAGACAAAAATAAAAATATGTTTAAATAAACCGGAGTGTTTTAAGAGCAAGTTCTGGGTGATGGATTTCGCATTTGACAGGAAGAGTCCTAGAGGCGGGGCCATCAATTAGGATTATGATAAAGTTATCCATCTCTAGCTCATTAGGGACTAAATCAGTGGATTGTAACCCTGGCTGCAGATTAGAATCAGCTGGGAGCTTTAAAAACTATTGAGGCCTGGGTCCCACCCCCAGCAATTCTGCTATAATTGAACTGGACTGATGTTTAGGTATTGGAAGCTTTAAAGGTTTCCCCAGATGATTCTAGTATGTACCCAAGGCAACGGTTTCAGAGATTAGGAAGAGGAGCAGATGAGTTCAAGTCAAATTTAAAAGGCAAAATGTGGCGAATATTTAGATTTGGGGGAGACAAGAATGACATCAGTGTTAAGGATGATTCTCTACTTTCATTTTGGTTTCTGAGTGGATGGTAGCTCTGTAAACTCTGCTGGAGAAAGCAAGTAAAAGAAAAAACTTGAAGGACATATGAGGAGATTGGTTTGGAACACATTTAGAGTGGAGGACCGAGGTAACCCAGGACACAGAGCTGAAACTGGCAGGAGAAGACCAGAGTAGAGTTATTTATTTGAAGTATTTTCAAATTCATCAGAATCTTTGCTTCACACAACAGACCTGTGAGGTACATAGGATAAGAAAGTTTACATAATAATACTTTTTAAATTAATAAACTTTATTTTTTAGAACAGTTTTAGATTCATAGCAAAATTGAGTGAAAAGTACAAAGGGGTCCTATATACCTCTGTCCCCACACTTGTACAAGCTTCTCTGCTATTGACATCCCCCACCAGAGAGGTATATTTGTTACAATCAATGAACCTACATTGACACATAGTTTGTTCATAATTGCCAAATCTTGGAAGCAATCAAGATGCCCTTCAACAGAAGAATGAATAAATAAACTGTGGTACATCCAGACAATGGAGTATTATTAAGCATTAAAAAGAAATGAGGTCCATAGTTTACATTGGGATTCGCCTAGAGTGAATTTTGACAGATGATGATGACACATATCCACCATTGTAGTATACAGAGCAGTTTCACTGCCCTAAAAATCCCTGTGATTTGCTAATTCATCCCTCCCTCTCCATTAATCTCTGGCAACCACTTATCTTCTTACTGTCTCCATACTTTTACCTTTCCAGATGCCATATAGTTGGAGTCATATAGTATGTAGCCTTTTTGGTTAGGCTTTTTTCACTTAGTAATATGCATTTAAGTTTCTTCTATAGTTTTCCATGGCTACATAGCTCATTTCTTTTTAATGCTTAATAATACTCCATTGTCTGGATGTACCACAGTTTATTTATTCATTCTTCTGTTGAAGGGCATCTTGATTGCTTCCAAGATTTGGCAATTATGAACAAAGCTGCTATAGACATCTGTGTGCAGGTTTTTCTATGGATGGAAGGTTTCAACTCCTTTGGGCAAATATCAAGTAGTGTGATTGCTGGATCATGGTAAAAGTATGTTAAGTTTTTTAAGAAACTGCCAACTGCCTTCCAAAATGGCTGTCCCATTTTGCATTTCCAACAGCAATGAATAGAGTTCCTCTTGCTCAACATCCCAGCCAACATTTTATGTTGTCAGTGTTGTTGATTTTGGCCGTTTGAATAAATATGTAATAATACCTCATTGTTGTTTTAATTTGCATTTCCCTGCTGACATATGATGCAGAATGTATTTTCCTATGCTTATTTGCTGTCTGTATATATTCTTTGGTGTGACATCTGTTCAGGTCTTTGGCCCTTTTTTTTCAATTGGGTTGTTTATTTTCTTATTTTTGAGTTTTAAGAGTTCTTTGTATATTTTGGGTAACAGTCCTTTATCAGATACGTCTTTTGCAAATATTTTCTCTCAGTTTGTGGCTTTTCTCATTCCATAAAAATATATCTTTATAAAAGAAATAAAATACTGTAAACAACACCTTCTCCTCCTGCTCCTCCTCCTTCTTTGTTTTCTCTTCTAGCACATACCCCTTTACTTGCACAGTTCTAGAGGACAATGCAGTTAAATTCCATGTACGATCAATGATAATCAGTAAATAAACATGACAACCATAACTAAATATTGGGGGAATATTTATGAGTATTACTAATAGAAACTTAGGTAAGTGAGTAACTATAATAAAATATGGCATTGCCATCTTGTTTACTAACATTATTTTTCAAGCACAGAATAAGAAAGAGCACAATGCAGCTATAATGCTGAAGAGAATGTAATGTTGTAGCCTTAAATGCTGTATCATTTGGATATAGTAAACTGGAGAAATCAAGTCATGATGTTCCGTATGACTTCCTGAAAAGGGGAAAAAGTGTCCCAGGAAAAAGAAACAGTTAACAGGCATTTTGGTAAGTCACCATTATCTTCCTCAACCTATGTAAATGCTCTTCTCAGGACTAAGTGAAGAAAAAGAAGCTCTAGCCTGGATTTGGCTGCCGAAGATGGTGGAAGGTTTCTGAAAACATGACGCTAATCCGATGGCCATATACCCTCCCTTTCGAGGAAACTAAATGAGCAGGAATCAAGGAGCAGTTTAGAAGCAACGTACTCCAGAGAGTGGAGTGCAACTGCTGTAAATACTTGTATCATGTTGGTATTGACGTGCTTGGAATTTGTTGTGAAAAGTCGTGGAAGCATAAGAAGAAGTACTAATTTAAACAGTGGTTTGTAGTTGTGTTCCACAGGGCTTCCGTGTTTCAAGAAGGAAACTGAAAGTCAGCTTGCACAGAAAGAGAAGCGTTCAGTAGGGTGATCCTATGCTTCTCATCCTTTCCTATTAGCCAGGACATACTCTGATTATATTAGTTTTACATATTATGTTTTGACCTATACTTAAAAAAAAAAATCTTCTGCAACTAAGGGACAATTGGAAGCTGCTAATTTAAAGAATTCAGAAGTCCCCCGATTGGGTTTTTTCACCCAATGACCTTTTAAATTGATTGCTTATTATGATCACATTAATCATCCTAAAATCAAATCTCAACATTAGTGAAAAGAATAAACTGGAACTACCAGTTCAATCACAGTTACATCTTTCTTCTTCAGTCGCTTGATAGTAAATTTCATATAATGCACATACACTTGTAAGGTTGGAAAGTAATTGTTTTTTCAAAAGCAATTTATTAACATTTCAAGTAGGTGTGGTGCAACTTTGAGTTATCCATTTTTGATCCCATAGAGGTTTCCTTATAACTCACACTTGGTACCTTATTTGTATGAGCTTCCTTGCTGTAAGAATTTTCACTTAGATGTCTTGTCAATAAATATTAGGTTCAGTCACCTGTTGAAATTTGTCTTAAGTGAGGTATTGCAATTTAGGGTTTTTTTTGTGTTTGTCATTATAAGAGAGTAATTTTTTCAACTTCAGTAAATGGTAAGTCATTATGATCTGTCTGAATCAGCTAGATAAGAGGGATATCTTGAGAATGTATTTTCCTTTTTCTGTGGTTGAACATATTCTTTTATGTGTAAAGAGCAATGGCTTAGGAATTAGTTCATGCAAGGGTGATCAATTTTTAAAGCACGGCTCGTGATAAACTATATATTACCCATTTGTAAATTAGATGGAGATTTGTTTAGAGTGGGGATTATACTTTGCTAGTGATGAAAAACCTTCTGTCTATGATCCAGGTCACTATTTTTCTTATATACACCTACCAGGGAAATTGAATTTGTAAGTTATATGACTGTGGGGTGTTCATGAAAGTAAAGGCAGCTAAGCGGTCTTAGGAAATATTTCATCCAGGATGGAGTAGATTCAGGAGAATTATCCACATTGTGTTACAGAACTCACTGTTTACTTACTTGAATATTCATGACAGCCATTCTCTCTTAGACAAAGCTGGCTACCATGGATTCATTTTTAATGTATAAGCTATTCTGTTTTATGATTCATGCAGGCCACAGCTTTTCTGATTTGAAATGGGGAGATCACCACACAGTGATCAGACACAGTGCAAAAGTGGCAACTGAGTGGCTTACAGTTTTGCAGGAAACTTAGGTGTGTTTCATCTTTTTGAATGGATTGGGTAGAATGCCTTGGATCTTTGGATAGGTCACTCCTGTGAGGGGTCACATGCATTAATATATTTTGGTTTACCTTTTAAATTTATAACAGTACTGCCTCTATTTACCACAAGTAATTCATGGTAGCCATTTAATGACAGGCAACATTGCCTCCCAGGCATTAATGATTAGTTTGGATTGTACACGTGACACACTTCATGACAACTAGATTCTCTTTTTTTGGGAGTTTGAGATTGGGAATGAAATAGCAAGGGACTCTCGCTTATAGACAACATTTAACATGTAAAATTGGGAGCTGTGATGTGACCATAATATCCTACATGGATAAAGAGTCAAAAGGAGGAATAATGAAGCTGTGCAAAGGGAAGCATCATTGATAGAAATAAAAACTCTCAATAGTTTACATTTCCCAGCTCTAGTCAATATCTGAGGTCCGTCTGAAATCTTCCTTAGGTTCCATAAGACGACTCCCCACCTGTATTTCTTCATGGTATGTTTCTCTTTTTTTGCTTAAGCAAGCGTGAATTCTTTCTGTCATTTGCAACTAAGATATCTTTCTAAATACTAATAGAATCCATTAATAAGGACAACCAATATGAGGATACATATCAGTAATATGGTACATGCTCAATATATTTAATTAAATCTGATACTGAAATGTTTTGATCTTTGTAACTTTCGATTTCAGAGGGTAACCTTTGTCTGACTTTGTCTTCAAACTCTTAGAATCCTTTACTTTAGCCGCTTAAGCACTTTCTACAATGATCTTTAAGATGCACTTCAAATCTAAAATTACATAAAATCATTTGCTTTATTTCATAGGGCAAAATATTGAGGCATTATCTTTGAAGAAACAAAGTAATAAGTCATCGTTACATCTAATGAGTTGTTATTGAATTTGTACAGGCAAATCAAAGATCTCTTCTTAGGAAGCCAGAAGAGCTGATCTTATGCGTTACGTTAGCTTGCCATTAATATCTTAATCTTATTGACAGAACTATAGAAGTGCCAAGCATTATGTCGCTTCTGTGTTGAACTACTGAATTTATAAAATCTGGAAGAAGTAGACACTGTTGACTACAAGTAATGTTTAATGTTTTTATTCCTGAAAATGGCTACTTAAACATTTGTAATTTAACCTTGTTTTTTGATTTGTATCTTTGCGACCTCTTCATCTTAGGCAGTGTCAGCTTTTTGAGTGTCAACATATTTACATTGTTATTTTATTGCTTTGAATTTATATGAAGAGGAGAAAATAGGTTTGGATCAGTTTGATCAACTACTCCTGGTGCTCGTTCCCTTTAATTGCAGTATCGATCGCAGCAGGTGTAAGGGGCCCTGTGGCGTTGCAGGACACACCATGGCAGCTTTCAGAGGAGGCAAAAGCTTTGGAAGCAGGTGGTTCAGCTTACAATATTTGTCTCCTGACCCCATGAAAGTTGACATGCGTCATCAATAGTGACGTGCCAAAGATTCAGATTTCTCTGGCATAGTTTCTGAAAGTTAAGACAATTCTCCGAATCTATATAGTCTTGAAATCTTCTCACGCACATTTCCCTTGAGAGGGTTAGTATTTCTTGAGTTTAGCAAGGTCAGAGAAAAAGCAATTTTTTTCTTTCTCTGGTTCCTGGTTGGCCTTTTTGTTTTAGATAACAACCAGCAGAAGAATTTTGGAATTCTAGGAGCTTATATTTTAGTAAGGGAAATAAGCCATGGATACAAATAGTGACAACCTAAGATGGTCTATTAGTGACATATGTGAGACCAAAGTGGTTGGGGAGACATATTTGGAAAGCAGATATGGGCGGCTGATGGACCTGTCCCGGCTACTTTTTAGCTTCTTCTTTGCTGGTGACTTTGGGCAATAAACACAATCTATATAACCCTCAGTTTCTTCATCTGAAAAATGAGAATAATAATGCTCACTTCATTAGGCTGTTGGGAGAAAATGAGACAGTGCGTAATTCTAGGTAATCATTAAACACTCCAAAAATGTAAATGAAACATGATGCCTGCAGTAGAAGAAGGAAAAGTTACTTTTACCAAGTATAATCAGAGAAGAAGCCAAGAGAGAGAATCTAACTGTAAATTGCATAGAGTTTCAAAGACTGAGATGGTGGGAAATGCCTCTTAAGTGATGGATATCAGAGGTGTGAAATCGGAGCACAGGAAAGTGAATTGACTAGTTTGAGAGACACCTGACGCTTCTGTGTGTCAGTGCTTCTCACACTTTTCACCGAAAGACCCCTAAGGGCCAGGGAACCTCTGACCCGTGGGAAGGGAGCACCACCACCATCACGTCCACCATTGCCACAATAATAACAACCATTTATTGAGTGCTTAGAGTCCATTGGGCTCTGGGCTTTGCATTCACTGTCTCGGCTGATTGCCAAGGTAACTCATGGAGGTTATTCCATGAGTCTCACAAGAAAGAGAGTAAGGCTCGTGGTGAATGAGTTGGTGGTGCTGGGCCTCTTGGGAGTGTGCCTGCAGGGCCCTCTCTTTAAACCTCTCTCTATCCTGCTTCTGGGGATTTTGGTCCTGGGGGTCCAAGTTTTTGGAAGTCCCTTGTTTTATTATTATTTTTTTAAATCATGAAAATGTTGAATCCAACTCCATAATATATACATTTGTGTTGCTATAACATGTTTTAAAACACTTTCTCTGTGGGCTGGCCCAGTGGCCAAGTGGTTACAGTTGTGATCCACTTAGGCAGCCCTGGTTCACAGCTTCAGATCTGGGTGTGGACCTACTCCACTCATCAGCCATGCTATGGAGGCATCCCACAGACAAAACGGAGGAGGATTGGCACAGATGTTAGCTCAGGGCTAATCTTCCTCAAGTGAAAAAAAAAGAGGAGGATTGGCAATGGATGTTAGCTAGCTTAGGGCAAATCTTCCTCACACACACAAAATAACTTTCTGTGCACATGTTTTCCTCAATCTATTTAGTAGGTTAATAGACCTACACAGACAGTCAATTTCAGCAGATCTTATATTTTTCAAGTGTCTCCTTTCAAGGATATTAGGATGTAACCTTGAAAGAGCTTCAAGCAACTTTTAATTTGCATGTTTGATGATGCTTTTCACTACATAATTCCTAGTCTAGACTCTTGCTGCTTTGTTTGCAAAAAGAAATAAAAAATCTGACGCTCTTCCTTCAACGTTTGCATGATTAATATTAAAATTTGCTATAATATTAGCAGTTTTATGTAGTTATTAATTGAGGCTTTGTGATAACAGAATAGCTCTGTCTAAGACTTTCGTGAAGTTTTACAGTTTTTCAGTTTATGATTTACGGTTAAATATTTATTATGAATAACCATGAATCTTCTCTGAAGAAAACCTATAAGTGGATTTCTAAACTTCAAGTTTAGAGTCACTTGAAATATATCTTCTATGGAATTAATAAAGGATAATTTTAAAGAAGTAGTTGTAAATATCTATAGCACACAGATTACATTCTAATGAATGTTATTTGCCACATTAGAGAACAGTATTGTATTTTAGTTGCAAATAACATTAATCTGTGTAATGTGTACTTACTACTCACAAATTATTTTCTATTTCTACTTTAACTGCAAAGACCAAATGCTCGCTTGAATCAATTATATTTAACATCTTGATTAGCAACACATCTCTGGAAAAGAATTAACAAAGTTTAGAGGATTTATGAAATTCAGACATACTTTAAAACTGCAAAAAGCTTTCATGTATTGATAGTCAATAATGGATGGAAATTAAGCTTAACCTACTAACTGAAAACAAACAAACAAACAGAATGTGTATCTAAATAGCACTAACTGTGGTTCTAATTTTAAGTAAGAACTTGAATTTATAGAACTTTAACCCTTAATTTTATGGGAGTGGATGTCCCTAGGGAAGTGAATTACAACTATATTTACATGTAACATTTTGTAGTATAGGAGTAGCAAGCCAGCCAGAAAAGAAGGAAAGAAAAGTCTAAGGAACCATTGTGCCCACTATGCTGATTTCTTTCTTTGGCATGTGGCCAAAAATTTGCCTTTGTCCAAGAGGAAAATACGATTGTCATTTTGGTCATAATTACTTAGTCTGGAAAGTTGCTTAAAGATAATACCCCAAAGTGTGATTTATTTGTAAGTGAAATGTAAAAATTTTCTTTTATTTTTGAAAAATATGGTTTTTATGTGAAAAGGGTAAATGATGTTATGGATCAATAATTTCTGATAAAGTAGTTCCAACTATGTGAAACCTGGAGTCATTTTTTAAAAAATTGTCACCACTTTTCAGGAGTTTAAGTTTAGCAACATATAAAAAAATGTAAGTAAAGTATATTATCTTATTTATTACCTTCCACATACAGTACAAGAGAATGTGTAGTGAAGTTGTTTTGAGACCGAGAAAACATTACAGAGGAAGAGTTGATGTACGAGTAAATGAAATATAAGGAGGTATTCACCTAATGAATACAACATGTGGAAAACAACATTCACGCTCAGAGGAAAGTGAACTTGGCATTTCCAGAAATTAAGGAGAGAAGGACTTGGTGGATGGATATGAGACCACAGGGCAACCAGGTCAAGAGATGAGTAGTAAGTGTTGTTAAGGTACTTGGAGTGTTATTATTTTGATGAAACAGTACTTTAGAAGAGTTTCTGGGTCAGCTTTGCAAGATAGGATAGTTCACACTAGTAGTGTGGAAGACAAATTCACTAAGAGCGAGCCAGGTGACAGGGAGATTAGTTAAAAGGTCATTTTCACAGTTTAAATGAGAAATGCAATCGTATACAACCTCAGAAAGAGGTGGTAAAGATGAGGAACTAAGACAGACTGAGAGCCATTTCAGTAAGATTTAGTGATTACATTAATATGACTTGTGAGAAGGAGTTAAATTAACTTTTGAGAGTGTGACTTTGGGGAGGGAAAAGAATAATAGATTCAATTTTGGACCTGTTGAATCTGAAGTTCTTGTGGAGGACACAGGTTATATAGATTCAGTAGAAAATCATACGTAATCTTTGTGACCTTGGAAAAAAATGACAGGACCGTGATAGTATATTGGTGGGCATATCATTCAGGGTCCCAAAGGAAACCTGAGGCACACTCAATAATTGCTAGAGTAATTCATGGAGGGTGTATTTACAAAGAGATGGATTACAAAAGTGTAGGCAGGATAAAGGGAAACCAAAAGGATGTTGTAGGAAGCTATGACTAACAGCAATAAAATGGTCGCAACTTCTAGACCTAAACATATGAGAGAAAAGGTCACCTAAAGCTAGATATAAAGATATACCAGGAGTGCAGGTCACCATGAGAGAAACAGTGACCATCTGTTGAGGGGTGAGGAGACCTCACAGGAGGGGAATAAATAACCTGACCTGACTCCCTTCTCTCTCTGTAAGCTCCTGCTGTTGCTCTCCATTGATCACAGCTGGTCAGAAGAAGCCAGAGTGCACGGAGATCATTGATATAGTCCCTACAGGTCAGCATCTTAGGGCACAGAGCAAGGTGGAGAGAGTCGGGAGTCCATCTGGAAGGACAAGTGAAAGATATCCATCACAGAAGCTCCAAGGGATGCCTGCCTCCAGCAGCGTGTGCTAAGCAAGAGAAGCGAGAGTCTCTGAGAGAAGAAAATCAGGCCACGCCAGCACTGATAAGAAAATGGGAAGGAATTGACACAATGGTTGTCACAGAAGAACTTGATGTTGGGCCACTCAGGGTAAGTCAAACTGGTCCTAATATCAAATACCATGGAGAGGTCAGGAAACATGAAGATAAGGCCAGCAGACAGTGTGTATGTATATGTTGGCTATTGTAGGTGGTGATGTTCATCACAGCAGTTTTAATGGGGTGGTGTGAAAAGAAGTTCTATTGCAATGGGTCAGGGAGTGACAGGAAGTGAGGGAGGGGAAGCAGTGCGTCTCGACTGCCTTTTAAAGAAGTTTTGTGAATTGAGTTAAAAAAAAAGAGTGATGGCGGTTAGAGAGGTAGTCAGGAGGTGAATTCCTTGAAGAAGTTTTCAAAGGATACAAGTTTTATCTAACATTTTAATGCTATAATTTTAGACTTGAGAATGTAAGGATCATACTTTAGGAAGGCGACACCATCCAGACTAAGCAAGGCTGTTATAATCTCAACAGGGCGTAAACAACTACACTGGCGACTCTTTCTCTTGGGTCCAAAGCATACATGCTAGCACGTGGGCAAGATGGTATGTAAAGGATTAAAGGTGCTCTTAACCTGGGTTGCTGGGCCATGTGCTGTCCCTTACTGATCTTAAAGTTAAATGGAAGTGTATTTCTGTGGACACAGTCCACTGCTGAGAAAAGAGAATCCCCAGATCTTTTTAAGCACTGGGTTTCAAATGATACCACTGAGTGAAGAGACTGTACAGCTTTGTAGAGATTTTAACAGACCGAGCAGGTTCGTACCTTCCCTCCTCAATCCATACTACATACACGCAAAAGTCCTTGATACTAGTGGGAGTCAGTGCTGAGCAGAGGTTCTCAGTGGAGGGGGGTTTTGCCTCCCCAAGGGGACATTTGGCAATGTCTGGAGACATTTGGTTGTCACAACTGGGGATGTACTACTATCATCTAGTGGGCAAAAGCCAAGAATGTGGCTAAGCATCCTATAACAAGCAGGACAGCCATACCTACAACAAAGAATTATCTAGACCAAAATGTTAACAGTGGGGCTGTTGAGAAATTCTGGTGTAGAGTTCTGAGGAAGCAGATGAAGGTGCAGGAGGCATGAATCGTCCCCCGACTCGGTGATTCCTCAGAAGGAGGGGGTGGATATGCTCAAGTTCCTCAGAGGCGGGGGGTTTCAGAATTTGGAGAAACTGGGTTTCGATTTTACCACTGAGTTTGAGAGTAGCAACCCATAAAGATGTCTACCACACCGAAACCTGGATGAGGGAGCAAGAAATATGGCAGCGTGGTGAGGGCTTCTGGAAATGAGAGGGCATTCAGATCATCCCTTGTGTTTCCCACTTCACTAAAGTAGCACGGAAGAGATCCAGAAATCCCTGTAAACCTAGGGTGTAAGGATCCTGAGTAAGGATCCTGTGCTTGCCAGGAACTAAATACAACACAGAGAGTCTCAAGGAAGTCTCCATAAGGAAAGTGGTGCAGAACCACCAGCTAAGCACGTGGGAAACTGAGGGGCCTGTGTTCTCACAGGTAGCAGCAAACCCAGGAGCTCTTCCTGGCCGTAAATGGCCATCCCAGATCTAACAGCTGCTCACCACCAAAGACTCTTCTGCCACAGACAGCTCAGGGCAGAGAGGCGGACTTGTGCCCAGCCCTTGCTGTAGGTGCCCAGGAAGCTGAATGAGTTTCTAGGAGTGTGCAGTCAGGGCCCAAGGGAGGCAACTGAGAGGGCCTTGCGAATGCCTTGGGATGGAATATGAACAAGATGGTGACTGCTTTAAACAAACCAGCCAGAGAGAGTGAAAACCTCAAGGGGACTCAGTAAAGATATCTGTATACAATAGGGAGCTCAGGAGCTTGGATTGGGTTGAAAAAATTTGTTTCAGGGCATCTGAATTGTATTGACTTACATTGTCAATAGTTCAAATCCACTACACATTTAAAAATTAATATCAATTATTCAATTGTTACATTCTCCTTATTGAAAGATTGACAACTCCCCCGCTTTAACAGGATTCAGAGGTGTAGAAGAAAGCATTTTACATGTAAATTGTGTTAGTGCTGATTTTAGACATACTTTGTTGTACATATTATTTTCTATCACAATAGATTTAGTTGTCAAACTATTCTATGATTATTTCTTGACAATTGGCTACAATAGAATTTGTCCATGAATGCTTCTGTAATACTATAAAACGAGTGCTCAATTTAAAGAAAACATCTGAGAATGAGGAATCCGTAAAAGAGAGTAATCACTGGGCCACATAAATTTTAGAAGAATATCATTAGGGGCAATTATGTTAAAGAACAAAATATGCCAGATTTTACGGAAAATTGGTAAATAAATGAAAAGATTGCTTTCTAAAATCTCTATAAACAAATCTTTTCATTTACAGTAGCCATTTTAAAAGCTTATAAGAAGCTTATTGAAATATTATGGTATTATTTAGATAAATTCAGGGAGAAAATCTAATGATGAGAAAAAGTTTATCCTTCGCTTCTCTAATTTCTTTTCTTATTCCCTTATAGGAAATTTCTTACTCATAAAGAACAATTTCCTGAGTGCATACAAGTGGCCCTCTTGCCAGTCTCCAGATTATCCTTGACAATCGAGATTTCCAACTCCCTTTTTGGTCCTGCCCTGGTGACTGCTGCGTTCACCTCAGCTCCTAAGACCTCCTGTCCGTATTTCCCACCCTGTGTGCTAAAGCCTTTCCCCGTTACTGTTCGTCAATGATGCACCTCATTGTCAGATTTCTACTGTACAGAGAGTCAGGTCTGGGAGGAAGGAAGGCGAAGAGTTTGGGCATGTGGGGTAGACACCAAGGAAGTTACGATTTCAGATGGACGCAGTAACTGCGATCTCAAATATGCGTTCCCCACCCCCCATCTCAGTTCTGCCGTTGCAAAAGAGAACATATTCTTTAGCTTACTGTAGAAATTTTTTGAGTTTCAGTCTATTATTTAAGCCAAGACTTTTGGGATTTAGGCTGCTGCTCATTGCTTTTCTTTAAACCATCCAGCGTGGTTAGCAGCACCCGCTTGCAATGCGGGCCTTGAGTGCCTCCTTCCTGGTGTCTGGCTCCATGGCAGTTGCTGAGTTTCTCAGTGTCTTCAATGAGCTCTTTGTTCCAGGTTACTGCAGGGCAAATGTGAATCGTAGATGTGCTCTATTACGCTAGGGGTTGGGATTCTCCTCCTGGAATACTGGATGAACATTTGGGTTGCTTGTTTTCAGCCCCAATTAAGCAAGATGAGCAATTTTAGATTCCTTCTTATTTACCAAGACTGTTTACGTTTAGACCACTGGGGTACAACCCTGGACCCCTTGTGTATCATGGTAGCCCCTCCAAGTCACCTTTACAACCCTACTCATGGTATCATTTATTTCCCCACTCATTAGAATTCTTTACTTCAGAAACCACAAATGGTCTCTGGTGAATTTAAGCTGCCAAGCAATTTATTTGGAAAAAATTAAACAGATATAATAGGCAAGCTGGAGAACTAGGCTCAGAAAAACTCAGATAACTTAACTGGATAGAAGCACAGGCAAGGTCATCTAAGGGAGCATCTGTGGGTGGAGAGCCAAGGCTGCCAACACTGAATACCAGATTCTGCCGCTGGCTCTGCTGTCCCTGGGCTGCTGCTGGCACCACCTGACTACTTGCCCCAGACAATCAAAATTGATTCTGAAACTGCTCTGCCTCCCTGGAATGAGCAACCCATTGATGCAGCATAGCTTCCAGGAAGCAGAGAGAACAAATGTCTAACTTGTTAGCTTCTTTATGGGAAGATGGTCCCTAAATTTTGCCAAATTAATACATTGGTGGATTGCCCCAAATATAAAGAAGGGCAGTGGGCTGGAAATATTCCAGTGCTCTTTCAGATCCACTTTCCACCCTTTTCCACTCTGCTCTGTGCCTTGAGATGCTGACTTGTAGACTCCATCAACTCATCCTCTTATTGTCTGGTCTCAGCTGGGGCCACTCAAACGAAAGCCCAGGTAGGAGACCAGTGCGAGAGGAGAGAGAGATCAGGGTAGTTTTTCTTTGTCTCCTTCCTGGCAGGGTCTCCATGGACTGGCTGCATCCTTGACTGTAGGGTTAGTTTCTGCAGGAGATCATCTCCAGCTTTCTGGGTCACTGCGATCCTGTAACTGCTCCCTCGCTTTGCTCCTTCGAGCCTGAGGATGGTGATGCCATGAGATCCTGCATTATCCCTTACGACTTCCCAATACACTGCCCTCATTTTTGTAAATTGCCCCCTAACTAAATCCTCCTCAAATTATCCTAATTTGAATGTGTCCCCTCCTTCTGGCTGAGACCCCAAATGATGCAGGCACCCTCAAAAATGGCAAGTGTCCTCTACAGAGACTTTTCCTCCTATGGCCTAGAGCAGAGCTGTCCTGTGAGGAGCAGCACGTGCCACCTCTCTCTTTTCCTCGCCGTGGTCCTCTTCTGCCTTCTGAGACTAGAGACCCTGCAAGGAAAAGAGGTAGTCTTGGGACTATTTTACTGTAATAGCTGCATGAAAAGACTCAGAGGAAGGAAATGCCAAAGCAAAGCAATATAAAATAGAGAAAACTGGGAAGAAATCTCACACGAAGAGAGGAGAGTTTTCACTTTGAATGTGTCAAGAAAGACACAAATTGTTCCTACCAAAGTATTACATTACGTTCCTTACTCGTAATGTAGTGCCTTATACCTGGGTATGGATCTGGGCCTTGTTAGTGAGCTTGACTGACTGATCGGCATCTATATATAAAATCAACATATTCTTAAATTTATACACTCAGGAAGATCTCCAGATATTAAGCTTCTAAAGAGGTATTGTGGTTTTTGTTCCTCAATGCCAGAATCTACCTTCAGAGTGGTAGCTAAATGGCTCTATCATTTTCCTATTTTATGCATTATATTTTATTGTTATAATGGCTTAATGCATTATTCTTTCCAGGTATAATTCACTCTGGAACAAAGGATATCAAGAGTCTAGGCCAAAGGAATTAAAAAAAATGGGAACATTTCAGACACCAGAATAAGAGGATAGTTGATGAATGTATTTAGAGAAAGCAGTCCTGGAGCACTTGTCATCATGCTGTATATACACAGTTCCCTATTTCATCTAAGCATGTGGCCAGAGGTACCTCTCTCCACGTGGCATAGTCATGCCCTTCCCAACGCATGAGAAAGGAAAGGTGCTCCTTGTTGGAGCAGATGTTGCCTTGTCTCTTCGGTACACACATCTACACCCCGGAGGCAGCTCACTGTGCACACCTGTGACTCTGCCTGAGGGCTTCAGTGTAGCTGAGGGGGCAGGCTTGCCCTGTGCATAAGGCAAGCTGAAAGGGCCAGAGAGTTAATGCTCCAGCCAATGACAGAGGGAGACTTACTGAGTAAATACCCAGCTTCTTCACCCCTTAGCTGGGATATCATCTCCCCTGAGTGCCCTAGCAAGATTGAGCCCATTTGCCCAAATTAGTAACTAGCCTGCTAACACACCCTTTGATGGTTTCCTTACTGTTCCTTTCATACTATCCCACTCCCTTAGTGGTGCTTTCTGGAATCGTCTCTCAAATAAAAGAGCTACATTTGAATCCTTGTCTCAGTGGCTACTTCTCAGGGAATCTGAAGACAATTGGTGCCAAAAGTGGTCATAGGAGCAGACCCTCAAGACAGGATTCTGCAACTGGATCAGTCAGTCACCAGCCTGGTGGCAGCCATGCAGTTATAATTCGTCTTATGCTAAGATTTTCACCTGTGGTGAATTGGGATGCGTTCCAGGGGAAGGAGGTACCTTAGTTCAGGCAATATCTCTAGGTCTTGGGAGATATGAAGTAATGGTATTTATAAGGATACAGCATTGACTGCATATGACAACTGCAATAGGAGCCCCATAGGATAAAAGTGACAAGGCTGTGGCAGCCAACTATCAACTCAGAGCTTGGTGTGATAAAAAGGTGGTCTCCTCCAACAGTGGGTGGCAAACTGCTGACAGAAGCACAAAGTGAGCTGAATTCACAGCCCTGCCAAGGCTCCTACACTGATGTCAGGGCCCTGTTGGGGAAGGAATGGACTCTGAGACTTGGGATGAGAATTCCCCCTTGGATATTTTAGGAAGAAAGGGATTCTTTACCAAACGAGTTACAGAATCTATGTAATATGTAGAGTAGGAACCAGGGAAACATGCTTGAAAATGAATGTTAAAAATGCTAGACTGTGGTAGAAGGTGGGGAGTGGACTATGAGGCAGGAAAAAGCAGAGTATACCCATATGGGCACTCTCCTGAGATTCAGGATTAAGGTCGTGGCAGAGACCCCACAAACTAGTCCTAATATTCTGTTGCATTGGCTCCTCAGCATTTGGAAAAAATGACAGCCTATGGTAAAAGAGGTGGATTTACCAGGACTTCCTTGGAAAATATTAAAGAAAGGATTAATAGTCTCAGTAATGTGGGTATGTTAGAATGGCTTTACTATGTGACCCCAGAGAATCCACCAGTTGACTAAGTTCTCTGTTAGAGGGCACACCTTTCTCTCTAGTGATGGGAGTGTGCTAGTAAAGGGCACGCCGATATTGTTGAGAAGTAGGGGTATCTTCTGTAGACCAGTTAAGGGTAGGGAATGAGCATGATGGTAATTTGTAATTCTAGAGGCCATGTAGCAGTACTTAACTATCAGAGATATGAATATGATTCTTGTAATCACAGGCAGTGAGGTCAGAGTGACAACCAGAAGAACTTGATCTTCAGGAAATCCAGGATATCAAATCCATTAGAGCCTAAAGTGACAGGGATGGGAATCACACACCCCCAAGTATATAACTGAGAGAGAACTCTCAAGAGAATGCCATTCCCTAGAGACCAACCAGTCACTTGATGGCAAGTTGATTGCATTGGACCCTTTATAGACTGGGGAAAGACACAATTCTTCCTTGCCAGTATTGAAAAATATCTCCGATATGGGTTTAATTTTCTGCCTGCAATGCTTCAACCAGCACCAATGTCCAAAAATTCAAGATTGCACATAACACTGCCTTCGCTTTATGGTGAAGGAGCTATGAGAGTGGGCACTTGACCACGGGATTTACTGATCCCACCATAAAACTGAACCCTGCGGAAGGCGCCTGCCAGATAGAATTTTAAGTGGGGTCCTAAGAATCTATTCCAAAGTTCTATCCACATCTCTGATGACGGATAATGTCTCTTTACTGACTTATTTCCCTTCTCAGTCTCACTTCTTCATTCCCCACTAATGTTTCCTGGGATCACACCAGAAGTAAAATACTTGCGCTTGAATCCATGTCCCAGAGTCTGCCTCTGTGGAATCCCAAACCAAGAAACATATTTGACTTAAAAGATAGATAACGCAATGATGTGTGACCTCTATCAGTTAGGTATGAGTTCAGCTGCAAGTAATAGAAAACCATAAAGTTAAAAGCTTAAATATACAAAGAATTGCCTAAAATAACAAAAAATTCAGAAATCCTCAATCCAGGGCTGGCACACTCTCTCCATTATGCCAAAAGGGACTCAGAATCTTTCTCAGGCCTTCACATATGTATGCTATTTCCTCATGTCACAAGAAGGCTGCTTTGTTTCCAGGCTTCACATCATTTTCCAGGCAAAAGGAAAGTAGGAAACACTCTGGGGAAAAGACAGAATCAGAGAACATCTGCTTACATTTCTCAGTGGGAACAGTGGGAACATGGGTACCCCTGGCAGTAAGAAAGTTTGGAAAGTTGCAGTTTGCGTGGTTGAGTTTATACCTTTTGGAGGGTTTATAATGAAGGCATGGGAGAAAGAGGATGAAAAAGGAGGTTCAGTCAACTCATGGTGTTACCACATGAACAGGCAAACTCAGAATTTGTTTTTTAAAAATTTGACCTAAGTTTTGATATAAATATTCTTTCCATTTCCCAAAAATAGATAAATAAATAAAAGGTTGCAATGTTAGACTATAATAACTCCCTATGGTGGATTTAAAAGAAAAGTACTTAAAATAATCGACTATATTTAGTTGGAAAGTTTTCACCATGCCCTATTTATTAATTCAAAAAATATATATCAAGTACCTGCTAACTGCCTTCTGTGAACACAGCAGACAAGGTCTCTGCTCTTCTTGAGCTTCTGTTTTATGCATGAACTCGTTCAAACTGCCTGATTAAAACAGAGTAACTGATATGAACTTCTTTTTCTTTGGGGCCACAAAGAAAAATATGTCATAAAAATTTGCAGTAACTTTTTTATGCTAACTCTAAGAATATTTTTGCCCTCAATAACTGCAAAAATATCACAATTTATTCTTCTGATTCTTAAGCTTTGTCGAGAATTTCCAAATAACTTCTGATACTTGTGTTGCTCCAAGTACAAAGATATCCAGAACCTTGAGCCTCAAAAACTGTAAATTTTTGACATTTTAAAAAACATGAAATATTTTTAAAAAATGCAACAGGATCTGCTTGTTTCTGCCCATAGCCTTGAGGTGTTGGCTGCAGCCCTCCTAGGTAACTGTTTACTGTCGCTTGCATCCCTGTTTTGTAAACTCATGCTTACTGTTAAATAGCCTTGGATGAGCGCTGACACTGAAATCTGGAGCATTCAATTATTTTTATTTTTTGTGGCAGGAAATCATTTTTTTCTCTGCCAATTTTGTCTGTTAGGCTAACGGTCTTACATATTTTTTAATTGCTATTTCTATTTTCCCTCATATATTTTCACACCTTCTAGAAGTCATGTAACAGCAAGCTTTTTATCACCACAACTGGTGGACACCTGGGTCATTCCACTGATCATTTAAAGGAATATTCCCAAGCTGTAACAAAGCTGTTTCTATGTGCTCGCTCGCTGCTCGCTCGCTTTCCTCTGCAGCTTCTCTGAAAAGCATGTTTCTGTAGTAAGAAAACAAAGTTCCTAGGGAGATTTTTAATTTTAAGTGCTTAAAATTTGTAAACAAAAGTAAGTATAAAATTATGAATAATATGTAAATTTTACAGTGATCTTTATTTAGCAAAGACAGTCTTTTCTCTAATTGTATCAATAGAATAGCTTATTTAAAATGTGTGTTATAATCATTTATAACTATTATTTCTGAAAGTTTGAATTGTTTAAAAAAATTTCAACTTTAATGAGGTATAATTGATGTATAAAATTTTAAGATACTTGAAGGCAAGTAGTGGTGATTTGATGTACATATACATTGTGAAAATATTCCCCTTATCTAGATAATTAACATATTCATCACTTCACATATTTATCTTTCATAGTGGTTGAGAACGTTTAAGTTCTACTCTCAGCAGATTTCAGTTATACAACACAGTGTTATCAACTACAGTCACTTCTGTTTTTTAAGATTCCACATGTAAATGATACCATGCAGGATTAGTCTTTGTCTGGCTTATTTCACTTAGTATAATACCCTCAAGGTCTATCTAATTTTGTTGCAAAAGGCAGGATTTCCTCTTTTCTCATGGCTGATGAATTAATTCGTATATAGATACACACACACACCCCCCATATCTTCTTTATTCATTCATCTGTTGAGGGACACTAAGGTTGTTTCCAGTTGTTGGTTACCGGGAATAATGCTAGAATGAACGTGGGAGTACAGATATCTTTTTGATATCCTGTTGTCATTTCCTTTGGACATATACCCAGAAATGGGATTGCTGGATCACATAGTAATTCTATTTTTAACTTTTGTAGCAAGCTCCATACTGTTTTCCATAGTGGCTGCACCAATTTATATTTCCGTCAACATGCACAAGGTTCCCTTTTCTCTGCTTTCTTGCCGACATTTGTTGTCTCTCGTCTTTTGAGTAATAACCATTCTGACAGATTTGAGGTGATATCTCATTGCGATTTTGATTTGCATTTCCCTGATGATTAGTGATGTTGAGCACCTTTTCGTTTAACTGTTTACCATTTGTGTGTCTTCTTTGGAAAAATTTGTAGTCAGTTTTTCTGCCCATTTTTAAATTGGACGTTTTTTTTGCTATTGAGTTGTATGAGTTCTTTACATATTATAGATATTAACCCTTTATCACATGTGTGATTGGCAAATATTTTCACCTATTCAATAGGCTGGCTTTTCATTTCGTTGATGGTTTCCTTCACTCTTCCAAATCCATCTCATTTACCATGGGCTGTCATTTTTTCCAAAGGCTTTTATTGCCCTTGCTTTTGGTGTTATATCCAAAAATTATTGCCAAACCCATTATCAAGGAGCTTACCCATTATGTTTTCTTCTAGGAGTTTTATGGTTTCAGGTCTTAAATTTAAGTCGTTAATCCATTTTGGGTTGATTTTCGTGTATGTTGTAAGGTAGGGGTTCAATTTCATTCTTTTGCATGTGGCTGTTGCATTTTCCCAACACCATTTATTGAAGACTATCCTTTCCCCATTGTATATTCTTGGGTCCTACGTTGTAAATTAATTGACCAAATATCTATGGGGTATCCTTTATTTCTGGGCTCCCAATTCTGTCCCATTGTTCTATCTGTTTTTATGCCGATATCGTTACTGTTTTGATTACTATAGCTTTGTAACAGAGTTTGAAATCAGGACATTTGATGGCTCCAGGTTTGTTCTTCTTTCTCAGGATTGTTTGGGCTACTTGGGGTCTTTTGTGGTTCCACACGAATTTTAAAATTGTTTTTCTAGTTCTGTGAAAAATGCCATTGGAATTTTGATAGGAATTACATTGAACCCATAGGTTGGTTTGGGTACCATAGACATTTTAATAATGTTAATTCTTCTAATCCATAAGCAAGAATATCTTTCCATTATTCGTGTCTTCTTCAATTTCTTTCTTTCTTCGACATCTTGGAGTTTTCTGTATATAGATCCTTCTCCTCCTTGGTTAAATTTCTTTGTGGGTATTTTATTATTTTTGCTACAATTGTAATTGGGATTATTTTCTTAATTTCTCTTTTCAATAGTTTATTAGTGGATAGAAACACAACTGATTTTTGTATATTGATTTTGTATCCTGCAGCTTTACTGAATTTGTTTATTAGTTCTAAGAGATTTTTGATGGAGCCTTTAGGATTTTCTCTATATAAGATCATATCATCTGCAAACAGAGATAATTTTACTTGTCCCTTTTTGATTTGGACGCCATGTGTTTCTTTTTCTTGCCTAATTGCTCTGACTAGGACTTGCAGTACTATGTTGAATGAAAGTGGTGAGAGTGAGCATCCTTGTCTTGTTCTGATCTTAGAGGAAAAGCTTTCAGCTTTTCACTGTTGACTACGATGTTAGCTGTAGGCTTGTCATATGTGGCCTTTATTATGTTGAGGTATGTTCCCTCCATACTCGGTTTGTTGACAGTTTTTATCATGAATAGATATTGAAAATTGTCAAATCCTTTTTCTACGTTTGTTGAGATGATCATATGATTTTTATCCTTGGTTTTGTTAATGTGGTGTACCACATTGGTTGATTTGCAGATATTGAACCCTCCTTGCATCTCTGGAATAAATTCCACTTGATATAGAGTCTGATCCTTGTAATGTATTATCGAACTTGGTTTGCTAATATTTTATTGATGACTTTTTGCATATAGTTTCATCAAGGATGTTGGCTTGTAATTTTCTTTTCTTGTAGTGTCCTTGTTTGGTTTTGGTATCAGGGTGATGCTGGCCTCATAAAATAAGTTTGGGAGTGTTCCTTCCTCTTCTATTTTTTGGAATAGTTTGAGAAGGATTTGTATTAGTTCTTCTTTAAATTTTTGGTGGATTCCCCAGTAAAAACATCTGGTCCTGGGCTTTTCTTTGTTAGAAGGTTTTTGATTACTGCTTCTATCTCCTTAGTCATTGATCTGTTCAGATTTTCTTTTGTTTCATGATTTAGTCCTGGTAGGTCATATATTTCTAGGAATTTATCCATTTCTTCTAGATGTCCAACTTGTTGGCATGTAATTATTCATAGTAATCTCTTATGATCCTTTCTATTTCTGTGGTATCAGCTATAATGTCTTCTCTTTTATTTCTAATTTTATTTATTTTAGTTTTCTCTTTTTTTCTTGTTAAGTCTAGCTAAAGATTTGTCTATTTTGTTTACTTTTTCAAAAACCAGCTCTTAGTTTCATTGATCATTTCTGTTGTCTTTTTAGTCTCTATTTCTTTTATTTCCATTCTGCTCTTTGTTATTTCCTTCCTTCTACTGGCTTTGGGCTAATTGGCTTTAACTACCAAACTTTGAGTTTATTATTTTTTTTCTAGATTCTTGAGGTATAAAATTCAGTTGTTTGAGAGCTTTCTCTTCTCTTAATGTAGGTGTTTATCACTGTAAACTTCCCTCTTGAACTGCTTTTCCTTCACTCCATATGTTTTGGCATGTTGTATTTCCATTTTTATTTGTCTCAAGATATTTTTTGACTTCTCTTTTGATTTCTTCTTTGACCCATTGGTTGTTCAATAGCATGTTGTTTAATCTCCACACATTTGTGAATTTTTCAGTTTTCCTCTTGTGATTGATATCTAGTTTCATACTATTGTGGTCAGAAAAGATGTTTGACATGATTTCAACCTTCTTAAATTTACTGAGACAAGTTTTTTAGCCTAACATATGATCTATCCTAGAAAATGCTTCATGTGTGCTTGAGAAGAATGTGTATTCTGATGCTATTGGATAGAATATTCTATAAATGGCAGTTAATAGACCATCTGGTCTAATGTGTTGTTTACAGCAATTATTTCCTTATTGATTTTTTGTCTGGATGATCTATCCATTGTTGAAAGTGTGATATTGAATTTCCTTTACTATTGTATTGCTGTCTGTTTTTCCCTTCTGGTCTGTTAATGTATTTAGGTGCTCCTATATTGGGTACATATATATTTACAAATGTTATATCCTCTTGTTAGATTGACCCCTTTATCATTATATTATGATGTTCTTTGTCTCTTAGTACTGTCCTTGGATTAAAGTCTATTTTGTTTGTTATAAGTACAACCACCATGCTTTCTTTCGGTTTTCCTTTGTGTGGAATATCTTCTTCCATCCCTTCACTTTCAGTCTGTGTGTCCTTAAGGCTGAAATGAGTCTCTTGCAGGCAGCATAGAGTTGGGTCTTGTTTTTTTATCCCTCCAGTCACTTGATTGGAGAATTTATTCCATTTGCATTTACAGAAAGTATTGATAGGTATGGACTTACTGTTGTCATTTTGTTAGTTATTTTCCGACTGTTTTGTAACTCCTTTGTTCCTTTCTTCTCTTGCTCTTTTCCTTTGTAATCTGATGATTATCTGTAGTGGTATGGTTAGATTCTTTCTCTTTGTTTTCTGTGTATTGGCTATAGACTTTTGCCTTGTGGCTACCATGAAGCTTGTATGAAACACCTTATGTTTATAACAGTCTATTTTAAGTTGTTAACAACTTAACTTTGAACGCATTCTAAAGCTCTACCTTTTTACTTTCCTCTCCCCCCACATTTATCATGTTTTTGATGTCAGTATTTACATCCTTTTACTTTATGTATCCATTAACAAATTATTATAGATATAGTTATTTTTAGTACTCTTGCCTTCACACTAGATTCTCAGCTTTATTCAGATCTTTCATTTTCTTGTCTTTCATGTATAAAATGTCTCCTGTGATTACTTTGCTTAAATCCAGATTTAATAATTTTTAGTAGGTACTGGCATTAGTCAACTTCATGATATCTTCTGATGTAGTCATCCCTGATTATTGTACATTAGTAATTTCTCTCTTTATTTTGTAGCTAGAGTATTATATGCATACACATATATAAATTTATATGCACAGGATAGTTACAGTATGTAAAAATTTCAATTCAAGTTATGCTATAGGACAAAATTTAGTAACAAAAAGCAATTGCTAGGTCTGGTAAGGTTGATCCTTATGTCTAGAGTGCTAGATCAGTACTTAACAATTTACTCTTTAAGTCCTCGAGATATAATGTACAGCATGGTGACTATAGTTGAATAATACTATATTGTATAGTTGAAATTTGCTAAGAAAGGATAAGTATCTTCTCTCATGAACACTGTAAATAGGGCACTGACGACATCTCTCTTTTTAAAATGTTTACTCCTCTTTGGTCCTTGGAAACCAACCAAAAGAGAACAAAAGTGAACACATTCTTTGTTTAGATATTAAAATATTACCCGTCAGGTTATAGTCATGTCTAGGAACTCTTGGCCTTTAAGAGTTTGTTTAAGTTGATAATACGTGTCTCTGACTTGTAAAGTAAAACTTTCAGAGTGCAGCTTATTTATATTATTCCATGTTTAAGGGGAACACCGTGTAGTCACCTTCACTTAAAACCTATAAGTAAATTTTATTAATTTCCCATGTATTATGCTTGGACTTTGTTTAAATCTACCATTCTCCTCCTCTTATCCATCAATAAATAAAAGGATAGTTTCTTTCATAATTAAGAAAAAATGCTATTAAGTTAAAAAAATCCTAACCTGCCCATTCAAGAACATTTTGATATGCCCCTATGTTTTGTTTAAAAGACTATGGATGAGGGCTCATATGCAAACAAGGGGTGGTGATATAAGTGGAACTAACTAAGTACACGAAAATATATTATTACCTTTGTATTCAAAGGCAATTGTACTTAGATTTAATTCTGTACTCCACATGGTTATATGGATCTCTAACTTCTTCAGTTTGATATGTTTGAATTTCCTTATTCTATAATTTTTATTGAGCATCTGTTGCAGTTTTGCAAATGATCCTTAGGATCTCTAAGGTATAAAATTCTATAATTCCATGATATGCATGAACTATATACATTTTATAGTATACAAATTGACTTCCAGTAAGCTATAAAAATTTTCACTTAGATTAACCAAAGTCCACCTATATATCATGTCTTGATTGAATCATAAAATTCTTCCTCTTAATGGTGTAAATAAGTGGCATATATGTAAGTGAAGGTAATGGTGTAAGTAAATTGCCAATTGTACAGTAGAAAATGCACAAAATTTATATACATAAGATACGATTATAAAAAATGTTTTTCTAAACTGTTGATGAAACAGTTCATCTACTGTAAATTAAATGATTCCAGAAGTCTCACTAGTTTTTTTTTTAGGGTAAAAAATAATCCTTTTTCAATTCTTTGAAATTGGGTTTTGAGGCTGTGGTGCTCTTTCAAATGTGAAGCACACACAAATCAGTCAATTTTATCAGCCAAGGAATTTCCTAATGCCTGAACTGCCCTAGAAATTAACCTATTGTCAATGTATACACATCAGTGCAATCTAACTGAAATTTCCACCTGAGTTAGTTGATTAGTGCTTGTTAAATTAGTCCATCCACTTCATTTGTGTTGGCAGACACATTTTCCTGTGTGCCATGCTATTGACAGAGTTGGTTGATGGAACAAGAAGCAATCACTCGTCTTAGCATCTCTTTAGCCTCCGGCATTCTCATTCCCCATCTCTGTGTGTGTTTTTTTTTTTGGCCACCTATCCTGGCTTCCCAAAATGCTCATGATGTTCACTAATAATACCAGGAGAAGCTTGGAACCCTCTGGGTACCTTCTCTTCTCTCATGAGAGCACTGATGATTTACATACCCTGTTCCAGGAAGGATGGGATGAGAGAGTGGAATGCTATGTGTTCCAAATCACCATTGATAAGATAATTCCAATATTACAGTCATTGCAGTAGACAGAGTTTGGGAAAAAGAAAGCTTAGTTGTAGTAGTACAGTGTCTGACAAATAACAAGCACTGGACAAATGCATTGATAAATCACAGATCAATTGGGTCAATTTGAAAAAATATTGGTATTCTCTTGAGAAAGACCTTTTCAATACCAACAATGCTTAAATATGACCTGACATTGGATGACCTCAACAAAAAGTCCAAGGTCTTTTACAGAAGAGTAAATATTCCTTCCGTATTGGTGAGGAGCGATGCTGCAACAAGCAGCAGGCATCCAAATCTCAATTAGGCTTCTGTGCTTGACTTGGCTTGTGATTGAGAGTTTGGAAACCTCAGTAGAGGAAGAAAAATGGTTTATGTAATTTCCATTGGCCTTCACTACAGCCACATAGGTTGCCATCTAAATCAACTTGAGGTTGGCAGCTGCTGAGACCAGAAGTGGATTGCCTGTATTCAGACCTATGTGTCATGTTATGACAATGAAATTAGGGAACAATGTACAGCAGTAATCATAATAGCCTTTTGCCTTAAAGCAAAGAACACACAATCCTCTATTATGTCCCTGAAAGTATTTACAAATGACTTGAATTGGAACAGATTAATCTTTCCACAACATGCATTGAATGCTATTTCATCATGTCTTATAAGATTTTACAACCTTCAAAAGAGTTAATGTCCAGCGGTTGCTTGGTTTTATGCTTTTGCTGGCCAAGTCATATTTTTTAAGTCTAATGGTTTTCAGGAGCAGTTGCTGAAATTTCACAGCGTAAAGTATTTTAAGATAGGAAAAGAAAGATAAAGACCAAAAAAGAACTTTGCCAAGAACCATATATTGTCTATTTGACCAAAGACATCTAGCCAGTGTGACACAAAAGAAAAATGCCCCATATTAGTGTTTTGTTTCAAGACATATATAATCATAATGTCATATCTAACTCTCATTCTCTGATCTTGACATGTTAGCAACGTTCCAGTCAATAAGTTATTGAAAGGCTATTTCGTTACCTGGCATTAGCCTCAGCGATACAGACCATCATCCTATATTTTGAGAGAACATGAGATAGATTGGAGGACATTAATTTGATGGAGAAACACTCACCCAAGTTCTTCAACAAAATGGGCAATGCACTATGTCATTACCTGTTGCCTGAAAAGAGAGAAAAAAATCTCCAAAATGACTCTTCTTCCACTTCAACAATCTAACTCCCAACAAATTACACTACTATAAAAAGAATGACTAATTATGCTTCCACTAGGTACTATAAAGTGTCTAATTATGGGCCTAATTAGAAGGGAAGGGCATAAAGTAATGAGCCTTTATTTAGAAATGTTGTTATTCTCAGGACACCTTCTAAAGTGGTTTCTGTGTTTTGTTTTATGTATTACATTTATTCTACCTTTCTGCAACTTGCTCAGATTTATCTCAATAGGACAAACATCTGTCACATCTTGCATATTGCTTTAATTTGATCGTCCCTGACCCCTTAGGCAAATATAGACAGGTGGAAAACATACTGGCTATTTCACACAACATCTGTAGTCACTTTAGCCAGTCTTTTTTTTTATGGTTTATCCCAGCATGAGAGGGCCGCAGACACCACACTGCCTTTCTTGTTGCAGCAGGGAGAGAGGACCAGGTGGAGTTCCACCCTCTGTTTGCTTGAGCAACGATGTCCCACTTGGCATTTACAAATGCCGGCTGAGGGGAACATCCTCCTGCTTGCAGGACTGGTCCTTAGAGTTAGGGGAAAAGAGAGAGAAAGTAAAAAATGGACAGGTATGCCTTTCAATTAAGCCATTATCTTTATTCTGAAGTTTAATAAATGACCACACACACAAACATACACACATGCTCACACACACATTCATACACAAAATGTCTTTAGCAGCAATTTGATGTGATTGATGATGCTGTGCTGGAACATCTTGGGGATAGCATATTAGTCACAGTTAATGACTCTTGCAGAGCCTACTCAAAGAGCAATACATCCTTATTAAATGTTTCTAGCACAGATCAGGAAAGACCTCAAAGTATCCTCTGGTCAATGACCCAATTTCCAATATTGGTGAAGGGACACACCCTGAAATAGCCAGGACTGATAGATTTTTCTTCTTCTTCTTATTTTTAAGCAAGACAAAACAAAATAGGAATATAGATTCTCCAAAATGCCCTTCATGGCAGTTCTAGCCCATAATCATTATTTAAGCCAAGAAATCTGTCCTTGTAAATGAGTTTTTACTTTAATCCCAGTCAATTTCCTCTTGTGTAGACAACAATGGAAATGGAGAAAAATCACTCAGTTATCCTCTTATATATAAACTTAATACACTTGGAGGTGGTTATTAAATTATCTTCCTGCCTTCTTTGCTGTAAACTCAAGTTAACTTCTTTAATCTTTCTCACTGGAATTAATCTCCATCTTTTAAAATGTTTCTTCTTATTATTTTTAAAATTTTCTCTGGGCCCTCTAACATTTTCAAAGTATGGAAAGGATGCTATTTCTATCACCTGGGAGATAATTACCTAGGGGGACTTTAAAACGGAAGATTCTTGGGGCTGACACGATGGCATAGTGATTGGGTTTGACACGCTGTGCTTCAGGTTTGTGGGTTCAGCTCCCGGGCATGGACCTACACCACTCATTAGTAATACTGTGGCAGCAACCCACATACAAAATAATGGAAGACTTGACATGGATGTTAGCTCAGGGTGAATCTTCCTCAGGAAAAAAAAAAAAAAAAAAAGGAAGATTCTTGGTCATCCCTATCTACTCAATCAGAAGATCTGTGGTTGGGGCCCAGAATCTAATTTTTTTCTTTTTTTTTTTTTGAGGAAGTTTCCCCCTGAGCTAACATCTGTTGCTAATCTTCCTCTTTTTGGTGAGGAGGATTGTCTCAGAGCTAACATCTGTGCCATCCTTCCTCCATTTTGTATGTGGGATGCTGCCACAGCATGGTTTGACGAGCAGTGTGTAGGTCCCCACCTGGGGTCTGAACTACTCCACCAGTCAGGCCCCATGGAATCTGCATTTTTAACCAGAATCTTGGGAGATCCTCATACACATTTATGTGTGAGCACCAGTACTCTAGTTTCTCTTCAATTAAACCATCCAGATACCTTCTTCTGCAAGGCACAGAAGATACATGATGTCTAGTGAACTTTCTATCTCATCATCTCACCATTTCTACATTTTGGTTTAACCAAAGGATGAATGTGGGTCCCTCCAGTCTATTCATAACCCTTCCAGCTTTCCATCAGTTGCCCATCATATTTCCTTCTGAAAGAATTTCATGTCTTCCTAGTATGTTCTCCTAATATGATTGCAAGGTGATTGCTATTACTCCTTCCCTTCCAGTTTGACTAACATATATAACATCGCCTCCACCCCCGAAATGTCCTCTGTTTCTTATTTCATAGCCATTACTCAATTTCCTGTAACTTAAAAAAAAATTCTTGTATTTTATGTGTATTTATTTTTAACTTATTCTTAAATTCACGTCTTCACATCATTATGCTTTGATTTTCCACCTATTTTGCAAGTATCTGGGAGCAGTATCCTACAAAACTTTCCTGGCTTCACAGATCCTGGCATAATTGTTTGCATACACTTCTCACGTATATGAGTTTCCATCATCCGTGTAGACTTCCCAGAGGATACACAAGAACACCTTCTGAGGAAACACCAACCAAATTACTCCTTTTTATTTATAGGTTAAGATATAATTTTAATACTAATGTTCTGTTCTTCCTTTTATACTACAAGCATTCCTTCCTGGTTTTCCCTAGTCATTTCCTGCTTAATCCACTGCTTGCTGGCTTAAATTCTTACCATTGTCCCAGAACTACTTTCCCAAAGAACACCAATGTTTTGCTAAGTCTAAGACCCCATTCCTGGTCTTTCTTGTTCTTAGCCACTTTTAATATTTGCTCTTGGTGACCATTTTCTCTTCAAATTCTCCATATTTTGCTTCTGCTCTATTCTTATCTATCTCTTCTATACTTGCTTTTCTTACTTCTTTTATTATTACACACCATATGTGAGCTTAACCAAAGTTAAGCCCGCCATTGTGTTTCCTCTTTGTTCCATTTCCTTGGAGAACAGGATATATTTCTGTGATTCCTGTGAACATGTCTTAACCAAAACACTCCAGATGTTTCCTTTGGTTATAGCCTTTCTGCAGCATTTCAGTCCTGCAGCTCTAGTGCCATGATATCCACATCTCTAATCCTATTATTTCCTCATTTTCCAGTGGACCTTTATACTTGCGTGTGCTTAGAACCTAAATGGACGAAGCACAATTTATCATACTCTGCTGCAAGTCAGTTCCCTCTCCCTGTTTCCTTTTTTACTACAAAATAACTCTCAATTACCTCATCTCAGGTTCAAATTTGAACTCATCGTGACTTTCTCTCTTCACCTGAAGCATTGTCAGAAGCTATTGCTTCCTCTCACCAAAGCTTGACTGAGTCATGTGTACTCCCTTAGTAGGCTGGGAATTTGGCAATTCTTCCACTAAATATTCTAAATGTATTATCGACATTTACATTGGGATGCAACTCATTTTTTATTATTTAAAAAGTGTATGTAGGGGCCCGCCCCGTGGCTGAGTGGTTAAGTTTGAGCGCTCCACTTCGGGCGGCCCAGGGTTTTGCCGATTTGGATCCTGGGTGCAGACATGGCACCACTTATCAGGCTATGCTGAGGTGGCATCCCACATAGCACAACCGTAAGGACCTACAAATAGAAGATACAGCTATGTACTGGGGGGCTTTGGGGAAAAGAAGAAAAAAAAAGAGGAGGATTGGCAACAGATGTTAGCTCAGGTGCCAATCTTTAAAAAAGAAAAATGTATGCAGAAAGACGTTCATCTGCTAATTATCTTTCATTGCCCGAAGCAGGATTAATATTGTGTAAAAAGAAATGGGTAATATGTTTTACACTCATATGCCCCATAATGACATTTTGGTCAATGACAGACCCCATGTACAGCGACAGTCCCATAAGATTAATACCATATAGCCCAGGTGTGTAATAGGCTATACCATCTAGGTTTGTGTAAGTACACTTCTGTGACGTTTGCACAATGACAAAATTGCACAACGATGTGTTTCTCAGAATGTATTCCCGTTGTTAAGCGTCCCATGATTGTACTCCACTTTTCTCCTGTGACTTTCAAATAGATGTTTTCTTGAAAATCACACCAAAGAATTTAAAGGCTAGATAATAAAATGAATTCTTCATTCCTGGTACAATCCACATTGTTTGTTTTCAGAAATTTGGATAATGATGATCACCAAATTTAAGCAACTGCATCCCAAAATTTCAAAACATACATGTTCCAAAATTCTACCCCATCCATGTGATTTCCCACAAAGTTTGGGAGTTTGTTTTTTTTTTTTTTAATGTCCATAAGGTGCTGTGTATTTCCTGAGACTGAATCAATTTACATTGTGTTCATCCACTGCTGTTGTATGGATTGGAGTCTTCAGAGAGGATAGTGTCTTATTTGACCTATCAATTAATACACCTTTCTTCTCCCTACTCTACCTTCCTAAAAACCATTTTCCACCTAATCATAAGGTCTCAATTGTTTTCTTCAAATTTGCTTCTTAATCTGGGCTTTATGTAGAACAAACCTCCCTTTTTATTTTATCACTAAAAGTTAAATCTCTGTCTCATTTTTCCTCAAACACAGTTGTGTTAATTTCAACACCTGGACTTTATTTGTGCTGCTCTCTCTGTTGGAATGTCAACAAATATTTATTGAGCAAAATTATTAAGAATATGGCCTTTGAAGTCAGAAACAACTAGGATGAGCTCTCATTTTACAACTGCAGAGCAATGTGTCCTTGCATTAGTAATTCAACCACTCTAAAATTCACTTTTCTTAGCTATCGCTTAGAAATAATCATGATTATTATGTAATGTCTATTAGATAGCAACATTAAGTGATGTGCCATTTTTTCATTATTTTCAAAATTCCTGGTACAAGTAAGGGCTCAATAATTGTTAGCTCTTTAGTATCAGTAATGGTATAATAGTGGAAATTGTTATCGAATAGTGATAGTAAGATAATCACAGTAATGTGCAAAGCATTATGCTAGATAAAGGAAATACAGTGGAAAACACAGGAAAGATGTTGCTTCTCCTTTTATGGAATCTACAGTTTACAGAGGAAAATAGAAAATTAATCTAATACTTAGAATAAAATCTGCACAATACTATTATGTAGCAGGTGAGCCTAAACCAGTTTTGAAATCTTGAGAGGCCTCCCTGACGGAATGATGCTGTGAGACAGGAAAACATCAGTTAGTCATGTGTGTTGGAGGAGGGGAATGGGAGAAAAAGGAGAAAAGGGATGCTCAGGCAGGAGGAGTGTGTATGAGAGCCTCAAAGTTGAGACATTTTGGAGGAAAGTAAACAAGTACTGCCTCTCTGAAGTATGGCAAACCCAGAAATTGTCAAGAGATTGATCTAGAGAGTTAGGTAGAATCCAGATTGCATGGGGTTCCTTAGGACTTGTAAAAGAACTTGTATTCTATCTGAAGAAGATTGTGAAGAAGGATGTTGAGCAATAAAATGAATTGATTGAACTTTTGCATATTGCATTCATTTCCTAGGGCTGCCGTAACAGATGACTACAAACTGGGTGACGTAAGACAACAGAAATGTATTCTTACGGTTCTGGAGGCTAAAAGTCTGAAATCAAGGTGTCAGCAGGCAGGGATCTGCTCTCTCTGAAGGCTCCAGGGGAGGATGCTTCCTTGCCTGTTCCTATCTTCTGGTGGTTCCTAGCAATCCTTGCTGTCCCTTGGTTTGTAGATGCATCCAATCTCTGCCTCTGTCATTTCTCCATTGTCTTATAGTATTCTCCCTGTTCTTTTCTGTGTCTAAATTTCCTACTTCTTATAAGGACACTAGTCGCTGAGAAGGGCCCATCCTAATCTGGTATAGCCTTATATTAACTTATTTCCAATTAAGGTCATCTTCACAAGTTTTGGGAGGTAGCACTTAAGCATATCTTTTGGGGAACATAATTCAACCCATGACACTTAATAGCATAGTGGTAATTTGAAGAACTGATTTTAGGAGAATAGTTAGAAGTGGAGGGGATAATTAGAAAGATTTAGCAGGAGTGCGAATGAACAAGAATGGTGGCCTGAACAAGCATTGTGTTAATGGGGAAAAAAGTACATAGAGTAACTAAATTGAATTCTGGAAGTATAATCAACAAGAGTTGCTTATTGATAATTATGGTTGGAGGGTGAGTGAGGGAGAGGAAGCCTATGATGATTCATGGTTTCTTACTTGGGCAAGTGGATGAATAGCGACACTGAGGGAGGGAAAGAGGAAGAGAAGTTGGTATATCATGTAAAGAAAGGATCCATCCTTCTGTTATCTAAGTACCTGTTCTGTGTCTCTAAGGTGGTAGGCTGCAGATACAGCAGCAAGTCAGTTGCAGGCCTGCCTTCGTGGAGTTTATGACCTTGGCTAGTCACATAGGAGTTGATTCCTGCGTTAGGAGTAAGTCCATCAAATTTTAGGGTCTAAATCACACATCTCCTACAGTCATCATTGTTTTGCATAATTGCGGCTGCATCTGCTTTCCTATCTGTTGATTCTCTGGCTCTTAATTCTCTGGTCTGAATACTTTTCTGAAGAAAAATTGTATAATGTTTTGATGTGGCAATATTCTATTTCTAATTATCTGCCTGTGAAATTACCTTGTGCATCTCCTGACCTTTACTGCTTGCTTTTACCTTCTTTCTTGCTGTCTCCATAGATTCTGACCCTACTATGATCCCTTCTTCTAATTGACTTTCTCATCTTTCCTCTCTGCTAGTCAGCTTGGAGAAAAACCTGCTTTGCACATGCAATGTGTCCAATCCCAACCCTGTGATCTTGTCTCTGCCTTTGGGTATCTGCCTGGCAGGCACATCTTAGTTTGTACCATCCTTCATTGATTCCAGAGCTTCAGTACCACATGCAGCTGTGTCTGTAGGGTCTTTCAAAGGCCTGGCATTTTTCTCTGCTTGCTCTTCTCTTCACTCCCAAGTTTTTTTAGGTTTCAGTATTCATTCATTCATGCACTCACTCACTCATTCATCAAACACATATTGAGTTGCTGCTACATTCCAGTCACTGTGTCTGTTATGGGCAGTCAAAGACTAATGCGAAATTTACATTTTAAAGGAGTTTAGAATGGAGATACATACAAGCTGATTGACTATTACAAAGTGTGCAACGAATGCTAAAGATTAAGGAGAGCACACAGGTGGAGCACACATTCTGGACAGGCCAGGTGATGGGAGAAAAATCAGAGAAGGCTTATCAAGGCGAGAGATACAGAAGCAGAATCACAGAGTTCTAGTAGAAACTCTCCATGAAAGTGGTGTAATGTAATGCAGGTGGGGGAAGGGAGATGATATTAGGGAGAAAAAGGGCATAGGAGGGGAAAGCAGCAATTTTAAATGGCAGGACATAAGAGAGAACATGATGATTCTAAAATTGCAGAAGTATGTGCTGTGTGTGCTGTGAAGAAGAGAGAGTAGGAAAGAGAAGACTAGACAGGTAAGAAAGGCCAGGTTAAGATTTGTATGCCTGTATGTCTTATCCTGACCTCAGGTCTCATATGAAGGACTCCTTGTCAGCCATGTTTCCTGCCCCGAATCTAAGTCCTGACATTTCTATGTTCCCTCATTGTTCTCCAACACCATGTATGCGGTTTCCTTTGTCTTAATGTCTGTATATGTATGTGACTACAGATGTATTTTGAAATGTATGCTATGGGGCCTTATGAATGCTTTGTGCCACGCTGAAGAGTCTGGCAGCCTTCTTGCAGGCACTGGGAAAACAATGAGTATTTTGAGTATTTGAATAAAGTTACAACAGCTACGTTTTAGAAGGTTGACAAAGTGAGACATTAATTGGTGATGATTGAAGTCAGAGGGGATAGACTGGTTGAAGGCCCTCTCACGTCACGATCGAGAACACTCTGTGGGCCGACTTTGTGGTTTGAATTGATTCCTTCATACACGAGGGATACGATCTGGGAAAGTCACAGCGCTTCTCTGTGCCTCAAAATAGAGATTATGATGGTAATAACTATTTCAAAGTGTAGTTGTGAGGATTAAAGGAATTAATATAAGTAAAGCAGTTATAATGGTGCTAGAAACATAGAAGTGTCCAAAAAATATTCCCTTATTGTGTTACTAAAATTGTCCACGATGATAAAGATCCATGGTGGTAAAGCAACAATTCATTTTTAAAATAAATTTTTTAATGCTGTATTTATGTAGTCACAGTGCACGTAATTTATATCTGGTGAATTAAAGTAGCTACTAGCTTTATATTTGTATTAATTTCCTAGAGTTGCCAAAACAGAGTACCAAAAACTGGCTGGCTTGGAACCACAGAAACGTATTCTCTCATGGTTCTAGAAACTGAGAGTCTGAAATCAATGTGTTGGCAGGGCCAGGCTCTCTCTGAAGGCTGTAGGGGGAAGATCCTTCTTTGTTTCTTTCAGCTTTTGCCCCCACGTCCCTTGGCTTGTGGAAGCATAACTCTAATCTTCATGTGGCATTCTCCTTTGTCGCTTTGCATTGTCTTCCCTTTGTACATGTCTGTGCCCAAATTTGCCCCCTTTTTTTTCATAAGGACTACTGTCATGTTGGATTAGAGTTCACCCTAATAAACTCAACTTGATCCCATCTACAAAGATCTTGTTTCCAAATAAGGTCACATTCTGAGTTACTGGGGGTTGGGACTTCGACATATCGTTTTTGGGGGGAACACAATTCAACCTATAACATCACTTCTGTAATTATTGTAAAATATTAATATTTCTGAATTTTACCAGTGAAGTTGAGTTATAGTAAATGAGCATTTATAGTAAATAAAAAATATAGTAAATAAACATGTCACTAACCAAAATTAGCACATGGTTTTATTAACCTGGGCTTTATTTTTCATATTAGGTCATCAACTTTGAATTAGTAAACAGTGAAAGATGTTTTAAACAAGGAAGTAGTGAAGAAAATTAATGAACTTATTTTATTTTCTCCTATCAAGAAATAACAAAAATTTAATTTGTGATCCATTATTTAAATATCAGTGAAACCAGATTACTGCTATAGGATTTTCAAATGTCATTTGGTAGAAATTAAAAAGAAAACATTGTTATGATAGAGAAAAATATTAGACCTGAAATAAGTATAGGAATTTTCAACAACAGCTTGCACTTTCAGAGAATTAATCTTGTGAGCTGCTTTACCATGGGAAACACGTTTATATCTAATATAACACGTTAGGAAAGAATGGGTGGGTCACACATTCATCACATTCTCACACACATAGAAAATAATATAGCGGGACCTGTACATTAATATCCATATTTTCATATGAAAACTCCATTGATGAAAACTGGAGGAGGAAAGCAGTAAGTGGAAATTGGAAAAATAAATTTGTAATGATATTTAACACCTATGTGCCTAAAAGTAAGTTAGAAAAAAAAGGTCTGGTTTTTTTAATTTGGAAGGTTTATAGAACAAGTAGGAAAGTAATTATGTTTTAGATATTTATTAGGACATGCAAATAATGAATAACAGAATCACTGAAAAATAATTTCAGAAACGGGAGTAGTAAGTGCAAAGAGATTAAAAAAACTAAATGAACTGAAGTTTTCTCTTCTTGTACCACTTTACACTCATGCTATATTGACTTTTTTCTTACATAAGAGAGAAGGGCAGAGAAATTGAAAATGAAAATATTAATGACAGTTTTATCAGATAAGATTCCAATGTTGCTTCATACAAAATAAACAAACAACCCCAAGAGATGGTCAATAAATAATTAACAAGACAAAAATTTTTAGACAAGTTATTAAAACTTATATGGAGGATTATCTGAAGAATGATGATGATAAAAAAATAAAAAATATTTCATGACAGATGAGGAAGTGCTGCTGGGCCTGCTCCTTCAAATACAAGAGCAAAATATGCAATCCCCAGAATGTAGACTTTAGGAAAAGCTTTCGCTGGAAGATTAAATATTGGCTGCCAGCAAATTGATTTGATATTATCAGAAAATAGTGTTCATGTGGAGAACAAATAAAAAGCAAAAGAGAGAAGGGAACAAAAATTTAATAGCTATTTACTATAGGAGGCACTTTATAACTGTTATCATACTGAATCTTTATAAAAATTCTGTGAGGTAAGTATTATTCCCATTTGATGTATGAGGCAAAGAAAGCATAAGTAGTCAGCCCATGGTCGTATAACTAGTAAGGAGGGAAGTGACTTTCAAATAATTTCTCAAAGTCCAAGACTTTCCTACTCTAACCTGAAGAATCCCCAAGAACAAAACTTTTTCTCCAAAACTTATAAATAATAACGTCATGTTCTTCATCCAATTAAATTTCTGAAGGCCTGCCGGCTTTTGACAAGTCTATCCCAAGACAACACTTTCCTGTTTTAGAATACAGTGGCCCGTGGCTTTGAGATAGAGCAGAGCACATTAGACATGGAATAATACCCTTTATTTAATGACGTTGATAGGTCATAGCACCGTCTTCATTTCAACATACTATTGAAATGGCAAGTCCACAAATAGGACCGTTACTCCTGGAAACCCGGCTCTAGACGCTGCGTTTGGGCTGCTGAGGTCACTAAGGATGAGTCAGAAGCCCCTCAGAGAAGCTCTCCTGCACTGAAATGCTAAAACCACACTATCTCCTCCCGTGGATACCAGCTTCCCTTCTTTTGCTGCTTCATTAACTTCAGACTCCCATAATTTAGGATTTTCCTCAGAGTCCCATTTCTGTATTCCTTCACTCTCCCCTATGTTGAATTTGTCTTTTTTTCTGTGAAATTAGTCCACCAGCTTAGTCAGCCCCTGATCTGTTCCAAAGGTTAAGTGGAAGCAATTTGGGTAATGCACTTTAAAGAGAAATGACCTTATTCATACTCAAATGGTTTCGATGAAGAATTCTAAGGTTTTAGCATTTTGTATATGTCAAATGTAAATTTATTATATCAGATCAATGAGAGAAGGAGTGAAAATAAAGAAACTGCGAGTGACACATTAACTGTGATTAAATTGTTATTCCAATACTATGAAATTAAAAGTTCATGGCAAACATTTTAAGATGAACTTAAAGCCCAAAGTGTCAAGGTATGTGGGAATGTAGATGAAAAACCTTTCCCTAGAATGAATGGCAAATGCTTGTTGGTCACAGGTCAAGCAATTTAAACACTTATCTGGTTTTATATTTCTACATATACAGTTAGTGTGGTGACCAGTCTCCAAGATGTCCCCTAAAGATCCTTGTGTTCATGCCCATCTGTTCATACCCATTGAATCAGGGCTGATTTGAGTGACCAATAGAATACTGCAGAAGTGACAGCATATAACATTCACGGATGGGTTGTAAGAGGCGTTGTAGTTTCTTCCTTGGTCCCTCGCATTGCTCTCTCTGGGGAAAGCCAGCTGCCACATCATGAACATGCCAGAGCAGCCCACATGGAGAGGAACCAACTCGGCAGTCTTGAGATTCAAACACCTTGGAGGTAGATCTGCCAGCCCCAGACAAGCTGTCAGATGACTGAAACCCCAACCAACAGCAGACTGAAACTTCGGAGACTCTGATACCTTTCTGCATTCCTGTTAGAGATAATAAATAATTTTTTATCCCTAAAAAATTATAATTTTAGATCACTAAGTTTGAGATGACTTGTTATGCAGCTACAGATAATACAATTGGGTAAAGTGATACATCAACTAGACAAAAAGAGAAAACCATCTCAATTTGCTGCTTTTCCCAAAAGACATGTTTTAAATAATCTATAATGATTTCCCTTAAGAAGAATGCTTGAGAATGATTATATAGTGGCCAACAATTATCAGGGATAAATTGGGAATGGAACTGAGAAACAATGACACTCCGAAAACTCTTTCTCGGAATTTGATAGTTGGAATAATATTTTAGACTATTTAAAAAAGTCATACAATGATAAAATAAAACATTCATTTGTTTATCTAATCGGCAAATATCAATTGAACACACACTATATGCTAACCACTGTGTTAGGTGGTAGGGATAAAGTTAACAAATGATACAGCTTTCTCTATGATGTTCACATCCATGTATCAATGAATTTTAATGTTCAATTAAATTTAAATAGGGTCATTTATTTACATTTTTATCTTCTTATGTAATACACAAAGAAATCATATTTTCTTTAGTTTTATATTAGTTGGTGAGCAGTTTCTTCTCAATTCCATTGGTTCTGATGAGGGCCCTGCTGGTTTCTCAGTAATAGTGGGAGGGGGAAAGTGAGCAACAATTGCAAAATTCCTTTGTCTTTCAGAGAAATTAGGAGTTATAATCAGGCCTCAGTTCATTCATTCATTTATTCCAGAAGCATTTCTCAAATATCATCTACATATATCCACAACCTTAAATTTATTATTAATTACAGGATGCAAAAATGACTCAACTCTGAGTGTTCCTTATCAAAAAAAGCTTAAAATATGTTTATTATACTATATTTTCTAAATTTATGACAGAGAAAATGGTTAAATATTTTTATTGAAAATATATAAAGTAATTTAAAAAATTTCAGCGTTTAATGAGATGAAGGATAAAACTATATCAGAGAAATGAGATGCTATTTTGTCCTTTTATTTTAAAATTTATGCTTATTTAAGGAGGAAATAAGGTGGCTTAGAAGTAGTTTTAGGGTCATTGTTTTACTTTCTGTAAAAGGATAATTGGGTAAAGGATGTTACGGAGCCTGGAATATAGTGGTCAGTCAGTAATGAATTTTATAATAATTAATTTTAGATTTATAAATAGATAGCCAATGTTTACCTCAATTAAAAGTATTATATAAATTGTCATAATAGGTTTCTGGTTTTTCTTTAGAAAACTGTACATATATTTGCCTTATGGATTGTGCTGTGTACCTGAATATAGATACATTTCAAGCATGAATTACGTTACTGAAAAGAGTCTTGGTTAGATGTGAAATTATTTCCTATGAAGTTTTTTTTTTTTCCTAATTCATCCAACTTAATTTGAAACAATTCAGACCCAAACCAAACAATAATTCAGAGTTCATTTTTCAGGCTAATAGTTCACTAACGATTTCCATAAAGAAGTGGTTTGTTGGGTGTCTCATTCAAGTGCTTTAGGTTAAACACCAGAAACAGAAAATTTGAACCAGAGTCAAAGTGGAACAAAATTTCAGGAAATTCTGTTTGACGTATCTCTTTGCTTTTCCAGGAACCCTGAAATTGTTACTTTTCAGCAAAGTGAACCTAATGATGTGCCTTTTCTTTCCCTGGTGACTTGATGTAGCTTAATTAGCTGATTCAGGTCAACTACCTGGTTCATGAGTTTTGCACATCTGAGACTCAGTCTTTAACTCCCTTTTGAGAAATGAATTCCCATCACAAGGGCCTCATGGGTGTGTATGTGTGGGAAAATAATTTTGAGCAATTAGGAATTAATGATGACCTTGCCGGGGAGAGAAGAGGACATAATCATAAAAGTTGAACATCCATCACTCGGAATGAGTAATGCACTCCCATTAGCATAATTGGCTGGTGTTAAAATGGGGGCATCTACAGTTATTATGGTTTGGAACCTTTCTGAGGGAATGAGGAGGGACTGGAAGGTGCGACCCTAGACATTACTCTTGAATCTCATCAGTGATAATTTGGAAGCATATATCAACGGAACTGTGAGAGTTGGAATCTGGAAAACTACTCTAGTGGAACAAAAATGGAAAAAAATCACATTGAAAATCGGAAAATCAAGTAACACTGTTGTGTTTGACACATTATTATAAAGAATAGCAATTTGGAGCTTGGGCTACATGTTTTGATAACACCTGTGTTTGATTCATTGCTCTCCCACCACTTAACTGCGTGGTCGTAGAAAAATTGCTTGTCCATGCCTCCAAAGGTGAGTATAATATTAGTAATTACTTCATAGGCTTAGTGTAAGGAATAAATGAGTTAAGAACAGTACCTACCTGTCTCACTTTTCTGTCGCTGGGTAATAAACCATGCCCAAACTTAATGGCTTAAAAACCACGTTATTGTTTCTCATGGTTCTGGGGGTTGACTGGGCTTAGCCGAGCAGTTCTCACTTAGGCTCTCTCATGCAGCTGTAGTCGGATGTTGACTGGGACTGCTGCCACTTGAATGCTCCACTGGGCTGAATGCTCACTGACGTGGCTGGCAGGTAACGCTGGCTATAGTCTTGGAGCTCAGCCTGCCTATGTGGTCCAGGCAAGGCCAGCTAGATAATTTGCAGGACCTAGTGTGAAATAAAAGTATAAGGCTTCTTGTTAAACAATTATTAAGAATTTCAAGACAGTGATAGCACAGGTTGCATGCTCATGACTCTAGCTCTGGGTTTGGGTTTCTCACAGTATCATGAGTGGGTTTTGAGAAGAAGAAGCCCAAGAGTACACATTCTAAAAAACCCAGAAAGAAGTCGTGAGGCTCCTTATGACTTGGTCAGAAACATTTCTATTTGTCGAAGGGACATCACAAAGCCAGTCCAGGTTCAAGGAGAAGTGAATTAGATGCCATCTTGTGTTTTGTTTTCGTTTTATCAAAGAGTAGGCCATCTTTTGTCAGGCCTATTCCTTTTTATTTTTATTTACTTTAAGTTTTTTTTTTTAAATCTTCTTCCACTTTCTTTCTTTCTTTCGTTTTTTTTTTTTTTTAAAGATTTTATTTTTTCCTTTTTCTCCCCAAAGCCCCCCGGTACATAGTTGTATATTCTTCATTATGAGTCCTTCTAGTTGTGGCATGTGGGACGCTGCCTCAGCATGGTTTGATGAGCAGTGCCATGTCCGCGCCCAGGATCCGAACCAACGAAACGCTGGTCCACCTGTAGCAGAGCGCGTGAACTTAACCACTTGGCCACGGGGCCAGCCCCTTTAAATTTTTTATTTTTTTGCTGGTGAAGATTTGCCTTGAGCTAATATCTGTTGCTAACCTTTCTCTTTCCCCCTCCCCTCCTCAAAGCCCCAGTGCATAGTTGTATATTTTAGCTGTAAGTTTACTGCCACATCATGGCTACTGACAGAGTGGTGTGGCTCCATGACCAGGAACCAAACCTGGCCCACTAAAGTGGAGTGCACTGAACTTTAACCACTAGGCCATCAGGGCTCTCTGTAGATTCTGTCTGTGGATGTGAGGAGCAGGATGCCTGTACAGGGAGAGGAAGAATTTACGGTAGCCATATTTAGAGATTATCTACCACATGACCTTGAAGATTTTTTTACAATTTTTATGAGAGATAATTCATCTTATTTAGCAGAGTGCCTGTCCTGTAAAAACACTTATATAGGGGCTGGCCCAGTGGTGTAGTGTTCAAGTTTGCATGCTCTCCTTCGGTGGCCCAGGCTTCACAGGTTTGGACCTACACACTGCTCATCAAGCCATACTGTGGTGGCATCCCACATACAAAATAGAGAAAGATTAGCACAGATGTTAGCTCGGGCTAATCTTCCTCAAGTAAAAAGAGGAAGATTGATAACAGATGTTAGCTCAGGGCCAATCTTCCTGACCAAAAAAAAAAATGCTTTTATAATAACTGTTGTTATTATTCCAGATTATACACTTGGAGAAGAAACTAAAGTGCCACGGTTTTGTAGACATGCTATCCATCTGACTGAGGTAAAAATGTCTGTGGTATTATGTTCATCTTCACTAGTCTATGAGATCTGTCTTGCCAAAATATTAGAAAAGCTAACAGTTATTGCTATTAGATTCTATAATGACTGAAGCACATTCTTAAGGTAATTATTAATGAGCTTAGTGTTATTCATAATGATAACAAATCCTCTCTTTTACCTAAAGGTATTTTGCAGAAGTGGATAGTTTAGCTTTGACTTTTTGCTTATTAAATAAATCTGCCACCTGTAGTCTATTGTCTTGCTGCATTTATCACAGATAAATGCAAAACAACAACAAAAAATGAAAATGAATTGCTTTAATACGATACTCCTTTCTCACACTTTGCCATAAGTGTCATATTCCTTGAGTGCATCTTAGCTAGTGTGTAACTTGGGATTCCAGGTTATAAAAGCTTTTTATAATCTTTAGTCATTTAACACTACCTACATCTCATTTGATGGCTTTTCTTTTCAGTTTGTGCCAAAAGCAATATAATTTTTCAATTAGGAAGCAAACATGCTTTTTAAAATGAGGTGCTGTTTCTGACATCCAAATTTTGTTTATAGGCACCAACAATATTCTAGGAAACCTTGTGTATAAAGATAATTATAAGTGAAAAGAAGTGCTCAATGAGCATCCAGGACGCACAGAACAGTTTATTCTGTTGTGATAAAGACAAAAGAATATAGTCAACTGCAAAACTATGTTTATTCTATTGTGCGAGGCCTTTGGAAGGCCCTGGGAAAACATATATTTTCAAAAGTCACTACACAAATAATGTCAACCTGTGTTGAAGGAGGCCATGGAGCAGAATCTCTGTGAAGCAAATCTATCAAGTAACGTAAGTCTATGGTTCAATTTTGAATAGTTTGAATGTTTTATGAGTTGCTAATCTTACAGACCTTCATATTCAATTTACAAGAGTACACTCTTTCTGAACCTGGCCCTGTCCTTATTTTCCCTGGACTCCTATTCCCCTTTGTTATTTATTGTTATGATAGCTCACCTCAGGGATGTCTTATATACCACAGCTTTCAGGTACATTAAATTTTTTTGGATTGAAAAGCAATAAACATACATTGCATATAACATAGGTCGCATCTTGGTGAATTTCTGAATACAACTTTGTATCCAGAGCCCCAGAAATCATTCTCATTCTTCCTTCCAGGATCTAAACCAGCTCCTCGCCCCCCGAGGATAACCACAGTCCTGACTTCTACCAACAAGTATTTATTTCTCTGTTTGATAGTTCGTGTAAGCGGAATCTGACAACAGGAGCTCTCTTGTGTGCATGCCTTTTGCTCAGATTTGTACTTGTGAGATTCATCCACACTGTTGCATGTTGTAATATCATTTATTCTCATTGTTTTGTAATCTTCCATTGTGTGAATATACCATAACCTATTTATCAATTCTACTGTTATTAGGCATCTAGGTTGTTTCTAATTTAAGGCTTTTATAACTAGTGCAACTCTAAACGTTCTCATACTGTCTTGGTGAACATCAGGACCTGATTCTAGCAGCACAACTGCTAGGTCATAGCATATGTGTATGTTTAGCTTTAATATATGCTAACAGTTTTCCAAGTGGCTGTGCCAGTTAAGGCTTCCACCAGTAATGTGTTAGAATTCCAGTGGCTCGACACCTTTGCAATCTTTCTTGCTATTTTTGTCTCTTTAATTTTAGTAATTTGGGTCAGTGTGTAGTGCTGATGACTAATGAGGTTAAGCGCCACTCCACATGTTTTTTGTTTTTTACACTGAGGAATATTAGTCCTGAGCTAAGATCCGTTACCAACATTCATCTCTTTTTGCTTGAATAAGATTAGCCCTGAGCTAACATCTGTGCCAATCTTCCTCTGTTTGTATGTGGGAGGCCGCCACAGCATGGCTGACGAGTGGTGTAGGTCCATGCCTGGATTCTGAACCTGCGAACCCTGGCCACTGAAGTGGAGCACATGAACTTAACCCCCAGGCCACCGGGCTGGCCCCCACCCCTCCACATGTTTACTGGCCATTTTCTTAACCTCTTTTGTGAAGTGTGTCTGTGTATCTAAGGCATTTGCCCATATACATGTAAGAAATGTAATGATTAAAGATGGTTATCTGTATTCTAAAAATTAATTTGTGGGAGTCCTTATTGATTTGTAGGGTTTTAGAAAATATACCCTAAATATTAGGGTTTTGTTGGATACATGTATTGTGAATGCCTTCTCCCACACTTTTGTCCTTTTATGCTCTTAATAGTGTCTTTTTAATGAATAGAGGTTCTTCAATTTAATATAGTCCAGTTTAACATTTTTTTCTTTTACAATTTAGTGTTTTTGTGTGTCCTCTTTAAGGAAACTTTGAAGATATTCTATTTTCCTCTAAATGCTTTATTTTGACTTGTCGAACTTAGATCTGCACTATCTGGAATTAATTTTTGTGCTTTATGGGAGGGAGGCCCACCTGACCATGCATCCTTTATTAAAGAGACAATCCTTCCTCCACTGTAACACAGTGTCAACTTTGCCTTGAATCTGATGACTGTTATTTGTAGGTCTTTTTCTGGACCCTCTATTCTATTCATCTATTCTTGCACCAAATCTGCTCTGTCTAGTTAACCAAATGCATTTTTCATTAAAATAACTTGAGTAAGTTAGATCATTTAACAAAGAGCAAAAACATTATAGTTTTTCCTTAGTAAAAATAACATGTTCTAGTGAAGTTACTATATATTCAAATTCAACATATTGAATAATGACAACTTCTATTGCTTTTCATTTCAATATGAAACATGCACCCCACTGCATGAAAGATTAATATGTCACAATGTGGCATTTATTTAACTTTTATTCAACAACTACAATGTACTAAACACCAGGAATAAAAAAGCTAACCAAGACTAGTTTTCTGCTCTCAACCTGTCTAGAGAGGGAGAAAGATATATAAACAAAGCAAACACAATATGAGTATTGTGCTATTTCTGTGAAACCAACATCTCACAGTCTCAGGTTTGGTGGGAATGGTGAAATGTGAGCTGGACTAAAATTTGGAGGAAACCCTAACGGGAGTTCTTAGAAAACTGGATGAGGCTCAAACAAGATCGAGTTGAACCAGTTTACAGTTTTCTGGAACAATAAAATTACAGAACAACAGGGAAAAGAAATTGGAAATATTGAGGGAAGTGTAATTTTAATGGAATCTAAGCTACCTAGTCAAGGAGGTGATCAGAAGGAACTACTGATAGGAATAAAATAGAAGGGCCAGGGAAGTGGAAACCCTGTAGGAACAAAGAAAGGTGCAATGGGAGGTAGAGAGTGAGAGAGCAGAAAAGACCACCAGAGGATGTGGCTGGAGAATGGGTTATTTGAATGCAAAGTGTGGGTGGTGGGTAGTTCAAGGCATTGCCACAGGAGTGGGGGATTTCAGAGGAGTTGAGGTGAAGGCCGCCAGAAATAAGGAAAAGTAATTGGAAGATTAGGGTACTGGTTGTGTCTCACTTGTAGACATTGAAGTAATTCAGGACCATGGCACAACATGAGTGGGAGGAAAATTAGTGAATCTGCCGCTAAGGTCCCCAGTGAGTGAAAAGAGCAGAAATTATTAGCTGAGGAGATGAAGAAGGTATTATTGTCAGGTGTCATCAATCTCCACGAGCAGTGATTTTGACATAATTGTAATTGAGTAATGACCCCAAAGTGCTGTTGAAAAGCAGGAATGGTGCTCTCCTCAACTAACAACACTGGAATGAATGGAATCTATGAGAATGAGTGTCTTCCAATGGAGAGGGTTATATGGGAAATGTTATCCTCAGGAAAAGCCAGGTTTCTGTTAGGAAGGAATGTAATGGGAAGACATTGAGGGGGACTGGTACTTCCGCTGGGGCGGTTAAAAGGCTCGGGAGAAAACAGAGCTGTTGGGGCTGGTCATGTCAGGGGAGTATCCACAGTTGAGTGCGGAGAGAAGTGCTCGGGTGGAGGCAGACAGTGAAGGAGAAGGGTGTTTGTGAGGCAGTGTGGAATTAGCAGACTTCAAAAACTTTGACCCAGAAATTCCCTGGGAGGTTGATTGTGGTAGATGTCCCGGGGATTGGTTGTCTCTTCTACAGTTATTCCGAGTGTGGAGATCAGAATCCTTGCTGGAGGAATGCACACACTCATCTCAGAAGTTTGGATTTTATTCTGTGTGAAAATACATAGGGTTTTAATCAAAAGGATAGGTGGAATGGAAGGAAAAAGATTGATTGCAGGAAAATCAGTTGTAATAATCAGTAACAATAATTTAAACAAGAGAAGACAAAGACAATGGTAATTGGTTTGGAAAGGAGAGGCCAGATTTTATAGACACTTCAGAGGTAGAATCAGCAACATTTGTTTTGGGATATGAATACGGGATTGGATATGGGCAGTTAGAAAGAAGTCGTGTTGAGGTTTACCCAGTGTCCAGATTAGAAGTCTGAATAAATGCCAGGTGAGACAATTAACCGAAGATAATAGAGACGACACATATTTAGGCTGGGTATTTTGGGCTCTCTTTTTTATGATTCCTCAGCATTCATTATCTTTTTGCTAAAACAATCCATATATTTCTTGAAGAAGGATCTGTCTCCTTTTTATAGTCCATGTTTTAAATACAGCTGACTCCACTGCCAGTACCAGAGATGGCCTATTGCAGTATGGGACATTTTTGGCCATACAAATGGAAGTAAGAGAGAATCTTTCCTTGAGTTTTGAGCTCCTGAGGAAAAATGATGTAAATCTGAAGCTACTGGTCACTCTAAAGAATGGAGCCAGAACAGAAGACAGCTGAGCTGTGAGATGGAAAAAGCAGGAGATTATGATGGCATTTTTCTGAGCTACTTAAGGCAATCATTCCTAAAGCTGATGAATGCTTGGGGTTTGCTGAAACACAGCCAACATAGATTCTCTTCTTAAAATTCTCATCTTTTTTCTTCTTGCCATTTTAACAATGCAAAAGTCTTAACTAATACAGTTGAGGAGGAAGTATAGGGAGAGATATTTTTTCATTAGAAATCTTAAATTTGAGGTACCTGTACTAGAATCTGATAGAAATGGTTAGTGGGCAATTACAGTAAAGAGTCTGAAGCTCAGAGGAGAAGTCAGGGTCAAAGACAAAAGAGGAGAAAATGTTTAACAGGGATTTGAAGTCATGAATACAGAAAGTTCATCCAAGATGAGTAGAGAAAGCAAGAATTGATGCAGCTCAAGGATAGGGTCCTGGAAAACTCCAGAATTTAGAAGTCAGACCATAGAGCAGACAGAAGAGGTAGAAAAAGAATGGCTAGAGTGGTAGACAGCTGAGATAGCTCTGGACAAAACTGTAAGGGCTGGGAAGCAAGTGTCTAAGGCCAAAGCGCTTCTGGAATCTAGAACAGTGCTACTCGAAGTGCCCCTAGGGAAATTGTTTCTGGATGGTCACAACACAAACGGCTGTCATAGAATGGAAAGCAGTGAAGCACACTGTTGAGTTCGGCTAACTTTTGCTTTGTTTTCTTTTCATAAGACTTTCTCCACGTGAAGGAAGCAGTGTGGTGGTTTGCATTCTGACACAGCTTCTTGTCTCAGATTCAGCAACAGTTGCTGATCCCACTTTGAACAGCATTGATCATCTGTTTGCCCATGATTATTCTGTAATGTAATCAGACTAGTACATCGTGCATATCAGAGGAAATACAGATAGGTTTGAATTTGGATCATTGTATAGAACTTTTAACATTAATAATTGATAACAGTGAATGAACTAGACATAAACAGACATGCATCATCTAAAGATGAGGACTTAGGGGCTCTTGGTAATGAAGGCATTTTATGATTAATTTAGAAAAATAGAATTCTTAACAGTAAAATATTTTTGTTTAAAAAATTCTCACTTGGAGCTCTGATGTCCAAAATTCATTGTTAGAGGGCTCTGTGGAAGCAGAAGAAGGGCTGAGGGTGGGAGGGGCAGAGTGTGGTCTGCTGAGGCACCTCCTCACCTCTGCACCACTCCTAAGATTCCAAAATGGAACCATAGGATTCTACGTTTCACAGTGTGAAAACCACTGAGGTTGACAATAAAAAGCAATTAGCTTTGAAATCTGTGTTGGCTCTTAACTCTTGCACTTTCTAGTCTTGAGAAGTGAAGAAAGCCACTCAAGCTTCTCGAGGCTCAGTTTTCCAATCTATAAAACTGGGATACGGTGGCAATTTGAAAGAGTGGTTCCGATGATCTAGTCAGTCAGTGTAAGTGAATGCGCCTTGTGCAGCTTAAGGACCTAATAGAGCAGGAGTACGTTAATGTTTCATTCAGAAAGGAACTCTCCGTTCCTCACCACAGCCCCGTGTGCTTCAGGGAGCTCTGGTGGCAGAAACTATGTGGTCTCAAGTTGGTGCTTGAATATCTCAAGTTCAATAGCTCCCTGAAACCTGGTTGTTTCTAGGCAAGAGAATGAAAAGAATGAAAAATGAGCACCATGTTCCAGTGACGTCTTGTAACCATGAGCAGGGACGTGCTAAAGTGTGTGAGGGTCAGAGTCCATACGTGTTAACAGCGCTATCAAGGGTATAACTGAAACTTTCGGTACCTGATTTTCACGGCAAAAGGATTGACATAAAAGGAGGTAAAGCTCTTTTTTTCCTTTTAGAGATTTTATTCAGAATTCTAGACTTCTTGACAATCTTTCTGAGTCTCTGTTATGTTCATTCTTTTCTTGATTTCTCTCCTTTTCTTTCTTTTCTTGATCTCCTTTCTTTTGTCCTGCTTTTACTTATCATTTGCTCCCTCACTCCACTTTTGAACTTGTATTTGAAGGGGGATTGGTACTCATGCATGTGTGTAGCATTTTTTCGTTGAAATTTAAAAACTGTACATACATACTTCCTTACTTGTCACGTGTCCTTTTTGATTAAAAATGGCATTACGAAGTTTCCTCATTTCCCTGGTTCATTGCCCTTTGCTCCAATCAACACTGATTTCAAAGGAAAAACTCGGTCAATTTTCAAAAATTGAAGGTGTAGCATCCTTAAGAAAATGGTAAAGAATGTGACATCTTTTGCAGGCCATCTTCAAAGAAAAGTTGCAAACGTGCATTGAGTAATGACAGTAATACTGAAGAAATAATTCTGAGTCATCATTAATTAAACACTTACTCTGTATTAAGTACTCTTCCAGGTTCTCTGTATCTATTAACTCAATTCTCATAATACCTGTAGAAAGGTAATACCACTGTTATCCTCTAATCCTCATTTTACTGATGAGGACATTAAGCCACAGAAAGGTTGAGGGATTTCTCAGGGTCACACAGCTAGAAACTATGGAGTAGCATTTAAACCTAGGCCATCTGGCTCCAGAGACCTGCGTTAACAGTATATTATCATGAAGTAAGTTCATAATCTCCAAGGTGACTGATGCGTCAGACGATTAGTGCCTGTAGCTCCCCTTCTCAAGATAAAAACCAAACAGACAGAGTCAAGAAGAAAGTATATTTGTGTTAGTCTGACTCCGTGGTAACTTTATGGGGCAGTCAGTACATAGAAGAGGGGCGTCAGTTTCATTGATTCACGTCCTCTTGGATCCCACGCAGCAGAAGGCCTAGAGGACTCAACAGATTGTTCCCTAATCACCCACATCCATGCAGTTCCTCACGAATAAGAGTTTGCAGTATTTTCAAACTATTTAGAGATTGGCAGCTGGATGCACTATTAATTCCTTTCGGAGCATGCCACTTAAGATGGGCCTTAATGAATGCAGCATTTTATTTTTAATTAAAATACTTAGTTCAGGGAGTATTTATTAATAATTCTAACAGCAACAGATGGTCTGCTTATGTGTTGTAACAATCTTTACCCAAAATCAGTCAAAATAATTAACAAAATGTAAATTATTAAACACTTAAATATGTATTATGTATCATTACCATTCCCACAACATATTTTAATCTTTTATGAGAAAAAACATGATAGCTAAACAATAGTATATAGAATATTGCATATCAAATGTTCAAAAACAGAAATTTTCTTATTTTGTTTTATTAAAAATATTATTTGTATCGGTAGCATTTTCTAGCATTCCTGCTACGTATAAATGGAATTAAAGCCAAAGCTAAATTAACGGAAATTTTGTTCTTTAGTAAGAACATTATATAAAGTGCTTTACAAAAGAATTACGTCTAATATTGGACAAGAACCTGAAAGTTCGGGTCCGTCCTTGGTTTTTTGTAAGGACTGTGGGGCCAGTTCTCATCCTGTCCCCTCATCTGAAAGTTGACAGGGCAGCTCTGAGTTTTAGTTTCTTTGAAGTGTTGGGGCATCTTTGGCAGGAAGCCACCTGGGTATAAGGTTGGCACCATCTTCCTCCCTGCCCCCACCTTCTCCTCTGCGCTCTTCATGCTGCCTCTAAATCTACCTTTTTGACTCTTCAAATGAATAGTATCATTTTTATCTTCCTCATATTCTCGGGTCATCAAAGTGAGATACACTTTTGAAACCCCATATCTTGATGACCTGTGGGCACTTTGCAGTTAAGTCTAGATTTTAAATAGATAATGAGACTTACAATTACTTCAACTGAGAACCAGCGGACAGAAAATCAGTTCATGGTTGGGGGGTGGGCATAGCTCTAACACGCCCCAATTTGGTGCAGCTTTGGAGATAATATTGGTCTGTCTTAGAAACCATGAGTTTCACAGCACAGGTTCTGAAAACCATCCTTTGCTCTGGAAACAGTGTATGTATACATAGGGATTAACTAATCTCATTTTAATTCAGGTTGTGTTTAAATTTAAATTTCAAAATTTAATTTAAGTATTCAAATTCAGTATTTTAATTCAAGTTGTATTTAAGTGTTATTCTTCAGTGTTAATGGTAGAGGTAGAAGGGAACTTAAAGGTCTTTCCAACTGTGTGACTTTGAATTTTTTCATCTTGGGCAATTTATTTAAATTTTTTAAGCCTTTCTTTCTCCACTTGTACATTGGGAATAGGAATACTACCTGCCTGATAGATTTGTTGTGACTGTTAATGGAAAGCCTTTGCCACAGTGCTGGATATGATAAGAGACTATCTACTCTATCTCCCTTCTTTTAAAAGCTGATGAAGAAACTAAGTTCCAGGAGGTTAATTGATTTTTCCTGGATCTCCAAACAGCTAGAGATGCCGGAAGTAGAAATGATGCATCCTGGGTATCAGGTCAGGGTTCATTTAATTAGATACTTCTCATGTTTATTTGCTGAGAAACAACATTTATCTCTCAATTTTCAGGTTATAATTTGCTACTAATAGTCACATTTTTGTCCACAGGAAGAACAGCAGTGGTAAATTAGTTTTGGAGAGTGTTCAGTGGTTGTACATCTAAATTATTTGCTTTAAAATGTACAAAAATTACTTTTAAAAATACCTAATTCATAATCTTTTTCTTGTCAGCTATAATATTTGCAAATGTTTTATGGTAAAGGATGTTTTCATAAGTTTAATTTTGCTGACTACCTATTTTCATTCTTTTTTTTTCGGATTTAAGGTAAAACTACCAAATGATCATGTAAACAGTTATTCTGTGGGTTTTAACATCTTAACAATTTTAGTATCTAAATGAAACAGATTTTCTTACAGTTTGACCAAACACATAAATCAGCAAATCCAAGTGTGAAACATTATAAATAAACAATTCTTTGAATTTTTTGATCATTGAAAACTTTTATTTTGCCTTCCAGCAACTGTCTTCGACAGGAACAGCTGCTAATATTTATATATAACATTTGTTAGGTTCTTTTACAAGCCATATAAACCACAAAGGCTGCTTTAAGGGAAGTTTAAAACTCTATGTATATCTATATACCAAATGCTTAAATTACTTACAGATTTTTCGGATAGATTGGCACAGAATTCACTGAATCAATTTTTTTTTATACTTGGCTACTTGTCATTCCTGTCTGTAAAATTTCCTTTCATTTGTAGACCAAAATAATTTCTTCTACGACACGATTTAGCCTAAACGGAGTTATTGATTAATGCAACTTGATTAAAGATAAAGCATAGACAGTTATATCTATTACCCAGACTTTTTGGCGTTGGAGATTACGTACTTACCATTAAAGATGCCAATGTAGCAACGATAATGCATTACCAGTGTGCAGTGTGTTCCACCATTTCGTTCCCCTCTTTTCTCCCAGGTAGAAACACCTGCGGTCCATTCAGGATGGCTGCTGCTGCCCTGGAACATAATCAGTCACTACTGATCAAATGTCATCCATGGAGGTCTTGAGGCTAGATGGTCCCTGCAGTGTTCGAAGGCAGCCGCTCATTCTGCATTTCCGTCTTGGGCTGCCCTGGATGGTTGCTAAGCTTTGCAAAGCACATGCGTAGTTGCCTTGGGATATCTAGGGCAGCATCATGTCTAGAGGGTTGCAGACGTTAATCATCAGCCTTTTCTGCTGCACATGGTGGCAGGGAGGAGAATTGGGGATTAAGCAAGCCAGGTAGAACTTGAAGAAAAAAAATGAGTTATGCTCTCTCTGCATATTTAGCATTCTGTCAGCCTCCTGGTCAACAGATCCTGTGTAGGGCCTCTTCAAACCCCCAAGTACAGCAAGGATGCAGCTGCTCAGGGCTTGGCAATCAAAACTCTGAGAATATCTCTGGGGTGGGAGTTTGGCTCCATTAACTACTGTCAAATGTCTACCTTCTTAAAACCTTTGTACTGCTTGATGTTTATGTAAATAAGGCCATGGTTTTTAGGATCAGAAATAAGGAGTAGGAGAGAAGAAGGAAACTAAGATTGATTTAAAGAGTTTAATCCTTTGATGGTGAAGGTCCCCTCCCCCCACCAGCTATCAATTTTCTAAGAAATAGCTTATGGAACTTCCTTCATTTTCTATAAGCTAGTTTTTTACCAATTTAAACATGTTTCCTAAAGGGCAAAGTGCAATTTACATGGTTCAAATTCATTTTAGTATTCCTGTTGAAACACTCATAACTACATATTTTTCTCTCTTTCTTTCTTTCTTTTTTACTTTGTGAGGAAAATTGGCCCTGAGCTAACGCTTGTTGCCAATCTGCCTCTTTTTGTTTGAGGAAGATTGTTGCTGAGTTAACATCTATAATAATCTTCCCCTATTTTGTATGTGGGATGCCAACACAGCATGGCTTGATGAGCGGTGTGTAGGTCCATGCCCGAGATCCAAACCCGAGAACCTCAGGCTGCCAAAGCAGATCACGCAAACTTAACCACTACGCCACCGGGCCAGCCCCTCATACCTATATATTTTTTTCTCTTGCTCTCATCTGTCAATTAATTTAAAATGAGTTCATCTATTTCACTAACTCCTAACATGTAGATTTCGGTCTTTTCATTTTTTGTTTTTCATCTAATCCTCTCACTGCCATTTCCACCTCCAATAGTTTTAGCAGCATTTTTGAAGACAAATCCTGGATTCAATTTTCCTTTCAACTTGTAAAGAACCTATGCGCTACATTAAAATCCTTTAAATGGTCCTTTAAAATCATTTAAATGGTCCTTCCCCTAAAGACATTGATGTTTCCTAGCCATTCAATCCTCATATAGGCATTTACTTAACATTTCCAAACTTTCTGCATTGACTATATACCTTAATAAAATTTTAATCTTTCTTCTGTTAACCGACCCTTCTCTCCTTCAAAGTGTTTTTTAACATTCTTCAGACTGGATTTGATTACCTGCTCTGTGAGCGGCGAGGGCCTATCTGTCTGCATGCTCAGCAGGGTCAGGTCTCTGTACAGATATGATGGTCAGGACCATCAAATGGGTGAAAATTGAGAACTGCGAGAACGGGCATTCCAATATTTCCATAATTCTAATTCAAGGCAAGAGAGGTGGGTAGAGATATGGGGTCTCTTAATATAGAACTCACCAAGGAGAAAGCATAACAATTATTTTCCAAGAAAACTAAAATAATAGAGGGTTTGAAAATCCTAGTTGAGCATTTAAGCCAGTTATAAAGACTTTAGATTTTCAACCAGCTTTGACAGTCCTACTGAAAGTGTGGCCAGCAGATGAGATTTAGGTACATTTACCAAAGCTGTACTTTGGATTTACTGAATAAATCATTCTTCAAAAGTAGCCCAGTTCTTTTTTTAGCTTCCAAATTTGCCTTGGTTGTCTCATGGGAACTAACTCACAGATGTGAGGATTGGCATTGGACGGACATCACATGACTTTGTAATTTACGTGTGTGATTGTGCTGGCCAGAGTAATTATGACAGACTAGAGCCTCTCTGATAGGTTCTACGCAAGCCAGGGAACTTGGGTCCCAATTTCATATTTTAAGGGGAGGGAACAGAAGCAATAGAATTCATAAGGACATAAAGTCTAAAGGTTTGCCCGACTGGAGCGCTACAGATATTGTATTGATGGATTACCTCTATTTTCCAGTTTACACCTGCCATGGGGGGAGAAAATTACAGCCCTCTCAGAAGTTAAACATATGCAGGCTGTGGAAATCTGCCAAATAAACACCTCCCGTGAGGAAAGTTTGCAACTTCTGGTTTCGTAAGATCCAGAGGTGCCGCTCAGAGACAGCACAGGCATAGGTGAGAGCAGGCCACTTGGGGCCTTGATGGAAGACCACTGCCTCCACTGTAAATGATGACAAAACGGTGTCATTCTCTAATACAAAACCCTCGTTGTATAAAAGCCAGCCTCTCATTTTTTATTACTAACAAAATCTCATTTAAGATGTCTTATCAAGTAGAGGAAAATGGAGTCTGGCCCTGGTTTTGGGTGGGCAAATGTCCTAGTTTTGGTCTGCAAAATATAAGGGGATGTTCACTAGAGGCTTCTGGGAAGGTTTATATTCACTGATAAATCTTTTTTATCAGCTAAGTATGGGGGTAGTTTGTTACATACTAATAGTTAACAAGAATAGTGACCAAAAATGAATAAAGGAATGTTATATCCATGGCAAAATATTTCTACAATTGTGAGAAAACTTGAAAAGGGAAAATGTTTGAATTAAGTTATTCAAACTAGAAAGGTCAATTTTCTGTCTATTATCTGGTTCTCTTTCTATATGAATTCATTCAAAGGAAAAACACACCATTTGTCTACTGCTACATGAATGAAAAGCTATTGGACATGTGTGACAATGTGATGTGCATAGCCCTGCTTTATCTCTCGTCAGTGTCCAGTGGATTTAGATGGGCTTACCTCCTGATTTTAGACTAGCCTGTCTTTCTGTAGTCTCGATCAGTGATGCAACCAGAAACTTGAACACTGGTATAAAGATTTCCTTTTCCTCCTCCAGAAAGTTCTTGCCCTTAAGCAGGATTCACTAGAATCCTGCAATATTTGAAGGAGTCACCTAGCAGTTGTTTAACGTGGATGACGATGCCCTGCAGGTTTCTAAAGAAGGAGATGGAGCAGGTTGTCAATTATTTCTGCACTCAGGGCTATGGGCTAACAATATGCTTGAGTGAGGCAGAGGTTACAATCAGCTGCAAGCCCACAGGCAGTCCAAATTTGCCATTAATGGTGAGAAACTGAGAATTTCAACAAGGTTGGGTTTCCTTGGTAGTGAGTTCCTAGTGATGCAAACTTGGACCAGGATATAACAGCCCTTGTTAAGATAAGTCAGTGCATCAGCTAGAAAATGAACAGGTAGGTATGGCAGCAACATGTCATCAAATTATAGTTCAAGCTCCAAGGCCTGTGTGTTGTCAGGCCTTTATGACTCTGAGACCTGCATCTTCCTGACAGCACATGCAATGGGAGAATTCTTACAGATGCTGCTTTCTCTGGCATAAAAATGTGGCATGAATTTATCTGATTACAATCCCATAACATAGCCATTTTGTGATGTTTAAACCATGGAAATACAGAATGGAGTGATTAGGGCATCTAATTAGGAGTGTCGGGATCAAACTTTGATATGATTAGGGTAGCATATGGTAAACACATTTATTAAGTTATAGAATGAGCTATAAATGTTCTGTAGGAACTGTTGGTAGCAGGCACACCGATCTGACAAATTCTGAGGTTAAATTAGTTCCAGGACAACAAATGCCCAAGCAGGCCACAAGGCAAAGCCATTTTTCATAAGCACCATTAATTTATCTAACCAAATGGAACCCCTTCTTCAGTGAGAGTGCTGTGTTCCTCTGCAGCATGCTACAGGGTGGTCTCAGTCCTTTTATTCAGGGGTTTCTTCTGATCCTTTCCATATCAGATGCAGAAAAATTCTACTTCCTCCTTCACACATCTGTGGATGGGTCTGATGAAGTGGGAAGTACAGGTCCTTCTCCTTTTAGATCCTCTGAACTATGTATCATTCGTCCCCTTCTTGACGTAGAACTCAGTGAAGTGGGTTCCAGGTGTTAGCCATCGCTCTACTGAGGTCCTGTCTTTTTCACTCCTTTCTCTCTCCATCTTCTGCATTTTCCCTTAGTATCCTTAAAGCAAATTTAACTAGTCTTGGAACTTGGGAAGTAGATGGAAGTAAACTGTCCCTGGCAGATTGTTTTTCTTCCAAATTTCTTATTTATGCCTTGCCTTCTGCTATTCACATGCCCGAGATTTTGCAACCCTTCCTTGAGGCAATGGATGTCTCTGGGTTTAGTCTGAATTGAGGAAAGGGCCATGGAATAAAAAGAAATTAAAGGAAATGAAAACCGTGAGGAAGAAAAACACACCAATATATTAAAATATTGTTTTCCTCCTTTATCAAATATAGTGGTAAATCCGCTTTAGGTTTTGAGTCTTTTCTTCTTTTGGCTACATCCTCACTTCTGTTTTTTTAAAGTCTATTGTCTATTTCCTATTTCTGGATAGGACCTAGCTGACTCATACTAGGAGGGATGTTATTAATCAGAGTTCTCCAGAGAAAGAGAACGCATAGGAGACATGGACAGATAGATAGATAAATTGATAAATAGAGATCTATCTATCGATCTATTTACCTACTTACCTGGAAAGAGATTTATTATAGGGTATTGGCCCACATGGTTACGAAGGCTGAGAAATCCCATAATCTGCCACGTGCAAAATGGAGACCCAGATAAGTCGGTGTAGTTGTGTAGCTCCAGGCCTTTGAGCCAGAAAGCTGATGGGTCGATTCCACCAGGAATCTGAAGGCCTGAGAACCAGGGCAATGAGGGTAGGGGAGGGTCGATGTCTCAGTTCCCTCAGTCAAGCAGAGAGTGAATTCCACCTTCCTCTGACTTTCTGTTCCATTTAGGACCTCAGCAGACTGGTTGATGCCACCCACATTGATGAAGGCTATCTGCTGTACACAGCCAATCAATGCCAATGCTAATCTCCTCCAGAAAACCCTCATAGACATACCCAGAAATGACTTTTAACGAAATATCTGGACATCCCAAGGCCCAGTCAAGTTGACACATAAAATTAACCATCACAGTGTGACAGACAAGTCTTCTCTTCTGGCTTTAGCTTTGTTCTTCACTATTAATGCAGAAAACAAATCAGTAATTTTTTTTTTTTTGGTAGAGGACTTTGATGATTGGGACTCTGATGTCTCATCTTGACTAGGCTACAGTCCAGTCTGTAGTTATTTAATCAAATATTAATCAAGATATTGCTGTGAAAGTAATTTGTAGATGTGATTAAAGCCCACAGTTAGTTGACTGTAAACAAGGCAGGTTATCATAGACAGTTTGGGTAGGCCTGATTCAATCAGGTGAAAGGTCTTAAGAGCCACACTGAGGCTTCCCTGAAGGAGAAGAAATCCCACCAGTGGGCACAGCTTCCCCTTGTGCCTGAGGGTTTCCAGCCTGTCCTTCCTGATGACCTGCCCTCGGATTTCAGAGTTGCCAACACCACAGTGATGTACGCCCATTCCTTGCAATAAATCTCTGAATATATAGCTCCTGCTGGTTTTGTTTCTCTGGTTGAACACTGACTGATACAGGGAAAAAGGAGTTAACGGGTAATAATGATGTAATATATTGTCTTTTCTGAAAAAATTTTTGCTTCTTAAATGCCTTCAAGCATGCGAGCTTCACATGTTGGTCTTGTAGCCTACGTCCTATATGACTCTCAGTGGCGCCAGTCTTATATATATTATAGTGTAAATGCCACCTCCTGGGGATTTTCAGTATGAGAGCCATGGTTTCAATGCTTTCCTCTGAAGTGGTAAAAATGTGGGAATTTGAGTCACTATAGATGTCAGCTCTCTTGGGCTTTAGACCCTTGATGCTGGTGGACTGCTCCTCTACCTACGCATCAAAGCGGCCCCGGAGTCACCCAGGTCTGAGAGAATGTTACTGAATCCACCTGTTGGAAAAACTGCAGAGGGAGAAGAATGGGCCTTGCTCATAAGGAGCTGCTGCTATTGAGGTAGCGTGGTTGTGTTCCTGAAAGCATGATATCTTTCAGATAGAGGCCCAAGAGGATGGAAAAGGGCTGGGTGCTGGAAATTGGATTTCTAATTTTGGTATTGGAAAATATCATAGGTAAGACTCCACTGAAGGATTGGTGGCCTAATCACAGATCCAACCATTGCTGGAGAGTTGGATCTTCCAGAGCTCCGAGGGCTACTATTCTCTTAGAGCTGAAGGACGACAGTTACTGAGTAGAAAATAAGACTATTCACCCAATAATTTCCTTGATTTTCAACTTTTTCTCTTCCTATATTTCTTCCTCACTTTGTGATTTTTGTTAGTTTCACTTATATGATTTGGCAAGGAACTCACAATTCCAATAAATTATTCTGATAAGATAGGATCGATTGGCTTGTTATTAATATTTCTGTATCTTTGTCAGGTCTTCAATGGAAGTTTATTTAAGACGTATAGTACACCAGAGTACTCCATAAAATAATATGGAAGCACTGAACTAGCCAAAAGAATTTTAGAAAAACATCCAGCTTTTAAATTCTACCCAACAACTGTCAGCACTGCAGTGTGAGATCGCCCAGCACCACATGTGTGACCCCATGGTATGCTGTCTTTTTAAAAAGCATGCTCTGTTTCGCTATCCCCAGTTCGTTTCTCCATCTGCCTGCTGACCCATGTGGCTGTTTTAACATCCACCTCAGTGGACGCCTCATACCTGCCTGGCCAGCAGAAAGTAACACGACAGCAGTTTCTGTGGGACTACAGAGGAGGGATGAGAAACTTTGGATGCCCTGTCTTTTTCCGGACAGCTGAAATTAAGATAGAGGACAGCTCCAGGAAAAGTCCTGCCTGGAATTTTCGGTTGGCGCACAGTGGTTTAGAGGGTGGGTGAATAAACGGGCAATCTATTTCAGGGCAGTTTCCCTTTCGGCAGAAAGGGCAATTTGTTTTAGGGTCACGTGCTGGGTAACTATCTGCATAAGAAACTCAAATGGTTTCCAGGCACAAGCAATTCACCATAGAATCTTGCGACCACTTTCTCAGGAAGGTGAGCTTGTAATGAATCAGAGTCTGTCAACACACTGGTCATGGCTGTGTTCACTGCAGTAGTCACCAAAAGTGTATTCTGGGTGGTAATCGCCTCCTTTGAGAGTATACCAGGTTATTTACAGGCTAATTTTCATCTGAATTTCTTCCATGTTTCCTGACAAGACACTTAACAAGTGTAATTTCTTCAAATGATCACATGGATATGTTTAAAGAGCCCAGTGCCTGTTTACTGCATTATCACCTAAAGCAAAATAACATTTTAAAAGAAAAGTTTCAAAAATTTTAGTTTTATTCCCCTACCCCTGAAAATGACCTTTGCTTCACATTAAATGGAGAGAGAGAGAAATAATTTTTCTCATTAAAAAAGGAAATCATCTTTTGATAATCAACTCAAGTTTAGTGGACTTTAATTATTGACTATGTGAGACTGCAAAAAAAAATCATTTTTGGGAATATCACTGATATAATTAAAATGCATGGATAGTTTTTGATACTGAATACTAAACTAGCCACATAATTTATCTATGTGCATGTTCAAGGCTAAACCGTGTTAAAGCCAGTGGACATTTGCCCAAATGTACATGTAGCTGCCAAATTTTATTTTGAGGTTTTAAATTTATTAGAACCCCAAACTCACATTCAAATCTCCTTTGTGGTAAAAACGAAGTTTGTCTTAAATCTCTGTGATCTGAAATCACTGCGGCTCACACAGCTTTACAGTTTTACAGAATAATGCTACGGTGAGATGAACGCTGTGCTCCGTGGCAGCCTCGGTGGTGTTGCGTCTCTGGCCTCTAACAATTCAGCTCGGTGGCTCCTGTGCCTCTGCAGGTAACTCGGGAAATCTGTCTGATGGAACACCTTGGGAGGTACAGCTCCAGGTTAACTGATCAGAAAAGGCTTCCAGCGCTTGCCAAGGCTATCAATTAACTTTCAAAATGCTCATTCTTGTCAACACAGAAATTGTCATAATGAAAAAGAAGACAATTTGTCCATATCCCTGTCTCCAAAAGCTTATTTGTTCACTGATGACCCAAAGACCATTCCTAAAAAATGGAGCTGGTCAAAGGCAACCAAGGGCACCTCATTATTTCGGGGAGAATTCGAACTTTAAGGCGGCTGACTACGCCGTTCAATAATAGCAATCTCTTTAATCACAGCTAGGTCGATAGTGAAATATTTACTGCAGATGCTTCCAGAATGATTTGAAGCCAGCTCTTTGGAGAGCATTGATAATCTCAGGGCAATCTGAGGCGTCCTTATGTGAGGTGTCAATGTGCCACACCGAACAATGCCTCTGATACGCATCCGTGGGTCATAAATAATAAAACGCTATTTTAAGAGGGTCCATAGCCCAATGTAAAATTACCTCTGACTAAAAACAGAGCAGGGCAGCTCCCAGTGGGGGAGGAGAAAAATGTGAGATTTTAAAATATCAGCCGTGAAGATCAGAACATGGTAAAAACCCAATTATATCAAACTTGGGGGACCTTTAAAAACTTTTATTTTTGTAAAAAATAGTTTTGGTATTTCTGTATGCTGTAACTTTTGCTTGATCTTTTGTTAGCTATCCTTTTAGTCTCAGCCTCCCCCCCGTATTGCTAAACGTGTTTCAGATCTTTTGGGACAGAGATTAGGCACTTTTCTACATTTAGTTGATGTCATCCTGTGAATTTATTAAAAATTAAATTTCTAGAAAGATCTATTGCTAAAACAAGTGATGGGCCAGTTTTGACTAAAATGCTCTTTAAATTATTGATGTATATCTCCAGAAAACAAGCTTAATAGCCTATTATGAAGCTTATTTGAATGAAAAGACAAAAACAGTCACTCACAGAAATTGTCTAGCAGCACTTCACAGACAATTGCACAAATTATCCAAAAGCAACCGTGACATGAGCTCCATTCCATTTATAATATGACATAGATGATATGGGCCACTGCTTACAGGGCCATATCTCAATTATTTTAAATAGAAAACTTTAATAAATGCACTCAATTAGAGTCCAGTTTTAATCAATTACAACCTGGCCAGGGCAATGTCACTTTTTAAAGAAGCAATAACCATTCTGCAAACAAGTATGCGCCTTAAAAAGATTGTATGCGTGGGATGAAGTAAATAGCTACTGGCGAACTTGTCTTATGCAACACATAATTGTGAAGAAAAAACTTGAGTGGGTTGTGATACGTTACCAATGGGCCATTTAAAAGGGGCTTACTGGTAAGTATAAATTTCACCTTCAAAATTTAAAATTCTAGGGGCCAGCCCAGTGGTGTAGTGGTTAAGTTCGCGCTATCTGCTTTGATGGCCTGGGGTTCACCAGTTCCGATCTCAGACACAGACCTAGCACCGCTCATCAAGCCATGCTGTGGCAGGCATCCCACATATAAAAAGTAAAGGAAGATGGGCACCGATGTTAGCTCAGGCCAATCCTCCTCAGCAAAAAGAGGAGGATTTGCGGCGGATGGAATCTACCTAAAAAACAAAAAACCCTCAAAATTCTATAATGTGACAAATTGTATAGAAATATTTGCTTTATATGTTTCTGATCAGTAAGATTGATGGTTTAGGTTGCTTCCAAGTCTTGGCTATTGTGCCCATCAAGGGACGAATGGATAAAGAAGATATGGTATTTATACACGATGGACTACTACTCAGCCATAAGAAATGATGAAATCCGGCCATTTGTGACAACATGGATGGACCTTGAGGATATTATGCAGAGTGAAATAAGTCAGAGGGAGAAAGTCAAATACCATATGATCTCACTCATAAGTAGAAGATAAAAACGACAAAAAAAAAAAAAAACACATAGCATTGGAGATTGGACTGGTGGTTACCATTGGGGAAGGGGGGAGGGCAAAAGGGGTGATTAGGGTCACATGTGAGGGGATGCACTATAATTAGTGTTCGGGTGGTGGACATGATGTAATGTATCCAGAATTTGAAATATGATGTACATCCGAAAAACTAAACATTAAAAAAATAAAAAAATAAATAATAAATATTAAATTAAATTTATATTTAAAACAAAAAATAGTAAATACTCAAAAAAAGATTAATGGTTTATAACTGGTAAAGCATCCAATATAAAATAAATATCTTGTGAAATCAAAGGAATGTATTATGGTTTTGAATTAATTTAAAAAGGAAAATGTATAGATGGTCATATGGGTATGTTAACATAAATCTAAAGTAGTTTTTTGTACTTACAACAAAATGAGTTGAAAATACCTGCCAGGTGTTTAAAGATCTACATATCATATCATTAACTGCATCAATTTAATTAATTATTCACAAAATAAGTAAAAAGCCTTCTTCCTAATGAAACAAGAAGCCTCCATGTGTGCACAACACAATGTTTTACAAATAAAGGTATCAGTCAGTTTTTTAGAAGGATGTTAATGGATACTTTCATAATTTAATGGTCGTTCTTGATTGGCTTCTCATTTGTAATACACACATCATAAAAATATGAGGTTCAGAGTTACATGATGCTGCAAGAAGCATTCCAGAACTCATCAAGAGATGTGAGACTGTGTACCTGTGTGTATATAGTTACGTGCGTGTGTTTGTATACAGAATTTAGTATTCAGTCTCTGACTCATAATCAGCTGCTGTGCCCTGGAGCATGGGCCTGAGTGTTTATGGCAGACTGGTATCTGCTCTGATGTAATTATCCTAACAGATGTCAAATATTTTTAATATCACTCTGGGTAAAACAAGATGATCAAGTGTTGATAAGCAGCACGGCTTATTCTAATACTCCAATATATATGAGTACATTTTACTGTCCATGTAAAATTTCATTACTGATACAAGTAATGAAAATTCGGGGAAATAGGTTTATAAGCACTAGATAAAACAAAGGGATCACTTACTTTAGTGGAGAGAAGGCTGAGAGTTGAAAGTGTTTAATGTTCAAAGTATGATAACCAGAAACTGGATATGCACACATCTGATAGGTCAAAAAGAAATTGGTTTAGGGCTGCCCACATGGCCGAGTGGTTAAAGTTTCGTGCGCTCCACTTTGGTGGCCTGGGGTTCACAGGTTTGGATCCCAGGGGCAGACCTGCTATGCTCGTTGGCTTGGCTGTGGAGGCATCCCACGTACAAAGCAGGGGAAGATTAGCACAGATGTTAGGATTAATCTTACTCAAGCAAAAAAAGAAGAAAACAAGAGGAGGATTGGCAACGAATGCTAGCTCAGGGCAAATCTTCCTCGCACACACACACACACACACACACACACACCCACAGACACAAGAAATTGGTGTAGCTGTCAGTAGTGATGAGGTCCTGTCTAATATGCCCTTGCTGGAGCTGGAGGCTGCTTTCATCCGTGAGAAGTTCTGCAGCTGGCAAAAACCAGAATTCAAAACGTCAATATCCCAGAGAAAATAAAGATTAAGGATCAAATTTAAAAATCTCTCTCTTGATCGCTTTTTAAAGTTTTGAACTGGACATATATAGCTTGAAATTTAATATCTTTAACATTTGCATTCTTCTTTGTTCAGTTTTCAAAAGAAGTAAACTGCTTGGTTAATGCCTAGTAAAAATGAAAAATTCTGGCTTTTTTTTTCCAGAGTCTAGCCATTCATATCTACATATCTACCTATTATCTATCTATCAATCTATCTATCATCTATCTAATCTATCTGTTGGATGAGAATAAATTGATCTTTTCTTTTCTCTAGCACCAGTTCCTGTTCATTCTCCAAGTATGGAGCACTGATTGCTGCCATATTTTTATTTTTAAAAGGATTGTATCGAATCCAGATTACATGAAAAAGGATCAAATGTTTAAAATTTTCAGCACACAAGTATGAGAGAGTGTTATTTAAACTATAGTTGTTGAAGGCTAAGTGTAACTCAATTCCACCTTCAATCCTCATTTTTCTTCTTTAGTTATTTAAACTATAAATTTATGAGGCAAACAAGGGGATAGGATGGTTTAATTGTTTGCTTCTGCTGTGTGCCATACAAAATTTAGGGTAAAATTAGTTGTTCTTTCTCATATTCTTCAACAGTTTCATGTTCTTAAACAGTCATTCCCTATCTTCTTCCTAAATTTACATTCTGGTACCATCTCAAAAATATGAGAAGGAAAAAAAATGCACTGTTCAGAAATAATTCTATCGTGGGAGGCTAAATGCTGACTCTGTACTGGCAGATCGTAACTCCCTCTCTTATCTTTTAGATTACAGGCCATTGTTTTATTATAGATGGTTTTTATGATTTGGGGGTTGAACTGTTAATCTAATATAAACTAATTCATTGCCAGATTATGATATCGAAATGCTAATTTTATAAAATTATATGACCAGTGAAAATTTCCAAATCTGCATAATTATTTATTAAGATGTGTAAAATTACTTTGCTGATATGTATACATAGGAAAAGTGATATCTTTCATTCAACGTACCAAGCCAGTTGTTAAGACATTTACGCCAATGTTCTCCTCTCTGAATATAACCTGGGGAAACTTTTTCTCCTTTATAGTCATTCAACTTAACTAAATAAGTTTCTAGATTGACATTGAACATTAGAAAATCAAAAAGAAGATGGTGAAGTTTCACAGTCAGTATTTGATTTGATATTCCTTTAAATTTGAATCATGACCCAGCCGGACCCTAGAACAGGCTGAGTTTTTTATCCCGAGCTGCATTCTATTGAGCTACTCTGTGAACTGACTTCAGAAGTAGCTGGGAACAGACGCAGGTGCAGACATGGCATAGAGATTGAGGTGGAAGCTGGGACCAAGTTCTTCTCAGGCTGCTCTCTGAGCAATGGGCGACAGTGTTTCCATAGTAATTAAAATCTTCCACCTGTGGAAAGGGAACATGATCTGTTGTCATTTCTACTTACTTTGTGGAATTTCTCTAATCAGGTACTTTTTTAGTGAGAAAATCTGGCCTTCTGATTTTGAATAGATGGTAGTAGGATGTCAGTTGATGTGCCAAAAATAGGTCTCCAAACCTGTATCTTCTTTAAAAGGCCAATTGAATTATTTTTACCTTTTCATTGCGGTAACGTCGGCTTAGAACATTATATAAATTTCAGGTGTACATCCTTATATATGTCAATTTCTGTGTAGACTACATTCTGTTCACCACCCAAAGACTAGTTACAATCCATCACCACACACGTGTGCCTAATCACCTCTTTTGTAAAAGGCCCGTTTAGATTGCAGCTACTATGTAACACATTTGAGTTAGGTTTAGCGTTAGAAGAATGAAAAACTCCAGAAATCAACTCTAACTGATTTTAGAAGTAAGCATATAGCTAAACATCAACAATCTTTCTCTCCTTTAGGAAATGGCTACCCTATTTGTCTCCCTTCCTGTTCTGTTTGCTCTAGAGATCTCTATAAAATTATATTTTCATGGAAAGCTCCCAGCACACTTTAATTTCCAAGAGCCATGCAGAAATTTTACGTATTTGCAATTGTGTAGAATTCTCTTCTGTAAAGCACTTTGGTATCTAAACTTTGGAGCGCAGGAAAGTTGAAATAGAACACATCAGCATCCTCAGGAACACTGCACAGGTTCTGAGGGGCTAAAGTCAATCACTGGGACCATGACTACTGCCAATAATCCTCCACCTGGCTAGACTTAAATTGAATTTTAGCCATCCTGTGTACATGCTCAGCTCTTGAAAGGAAGTTTTTTTTACCACATGGGGGATGGAGGAAGAGACAGTGGCTAAAATGGAATCCATTGCATCAAATGGCTTGTGTGCTGATTGAATTTAAAATTAAACTTTCCTATTCCCTGATTTTTGCTTCAGAGATGCGTGAAGGGGGAGGCAGGAGTCTTGTAAATAAAAAATGTGACTCAGCTATAAAACATGGAATGGGAGGAATAAAAGGCTTCACTGTTCATTTAAAAAAAGAAAAGAAAAAGAATAGGAGGCTGTGTAACTTAAACAGTCTTGGCAGTTTCCAGAAATCAGCTTTTGTACAACAAACCCAAATATCTGGATGTTTCTCTGGTTCTAGTTTTCAGCAAATTTTAACAAGAGGGTTGGGATAACTTCATCTGAAAAGCAACACTGGCTTCTCTTAAAATCCTGTTCTATGTATTTACCAAGGCTTCCTCAGCAATAGCATTTTTTAAAAGAAATAGAAACAAATGACTATCTTCCAAAAGATTCTTTGGTAAAAAAGATATATTTGTAGTGTGACAGAGGGACCAATGTTTACACGATGTCCCACCTGTTTTGTCCCACTTAAAAATTTGCGGTACAAGTTCCATCCAATAATTTGAAAACATTTTAGTTTACTTAAATGATTTACTCAAACTACGTTTTTTCAGAGAGAAAGAGAGAAGGCAGCCAAGCCCAGCCTGAGTGGGAAGAGACATCATTCTGTTGCAACATAGCAGATCCAAACATGCTATTTTCAGAATGTATTAGAGTTTCATTCCTTTGGTTTTTCCATCAAAATCATACACTAAAATTCGATCCTCTCCTTTCAAATAAAGCAAATTCCCTGTTGTCTTAAAGAAAGCCAGTGTTAGCCACCTTGAATTTAAAGAGGAAAACTCCAACAGCAGTCAACAAATAAGAAACACACTGGTTACTTAAAAATTCTCTCTTGGGTATTGTCGAAGAGGCTCCAGGGACCGGGGAAATAGAGGATTTTAAGAGAAACAAAAACATACTTCAAAGAAAGAGGTATCGAATTTCTTCCTGAATGTTTTTATGTCTAAGCCTCTGTTGAACTAGGGAGCAGCCTCTATCTGCTTCTCATGGTGGATCTTGGTTTCATAGCCTTCAAATGATAAAATCACAGGAAGGTTGGACATTGTATTTGATTCTAAAAAAATAAGACTATGAAAACACTAAAAGCAGAGGGTTGATGGGGAAAAATCTTGACTGGAAACTAAGTTCCCAGTAAGAAGTACATCAGGTGGACTCCACATCCAGAGACAACCAAGCACTATTGATCCTATTCATTTTGTTGGTTCAACAACAAATTATTGAGTACATACTACGTGCTGTGATGCTGCAGAGGAAAATTAGGAGACTTTCTTCTTGATCCAGAAGAACACAGATTCAAATGACGAGGGAAGGAGAGAGAAATGATTTTGAGAAACGAATTAGGATTCTTATGTATTAACAACAACAATAACTATAGCAGAAAGAGTGAGGCTAAGAGACTCCCAGAACAATCATACAAAAAAGTAATTACGTATCTTCGATAATAATTTTATCAGATCACACAAGCAATATATTCATTATAGAAATATCATTATAGAAAACTAAAAAGGGAAAATAGAATATAGACACTGATAACCAATATGAATGTTTTAGCAGCTTTTCTTTCGTTCTCAATTCTGTGTGTTTGCACGAATGAAATAATAAAAGATTGTTTCCCCCCTGCTCTTTTTTATCACATTATCCCACATCACCATTCAGACGGCAGAGTTAACTTTAATTATTGCCTGCCCTGAACGTGAGGTTATGTATAGTATAAAAATACTATGTTAACTGATATGCAAAATGGGATTTTTGAAATGTGTTACAGAGCCTTTATTTGCAAGTACCAGGCTTTGATGAGACAGATTCACGTTCCTAGGTTCTAAAAGCCAGAGCCTGGAAGACTTAGGCAAGAATTTAAAACATAAACTATAGAGTAATTTCCTTAAGAGCTCTTTCTCTTCCAAAATCATATAACCACAACCAATTGGCAGGGGATAAACTATCAGAGAGCATGACAATAGGGCAAACCACGTTGTTGCTGCCGGCTTCTAACACTACGACTCTGGAGATGAGAGTGGTGGGGCCCTGAGCAGAAGGCTGTGGAGGGTGGACTCATGGAGGCTGCAGGGCTATGAGAGTTTTCATGTCTGACCCAACACCTAAGTGCCAAATGAGACATGGCAAGGAGGGGTCTATTTAGAAATTCTTGAATACTCCAGTATGGTAAGGGCAGCTGAGGCTCCCTGAGAGTCAGATTAGAAAGGGATTAGAAAATGCTAAGAGGGTCAGCCAACCAGTAGAGGACTGGAATTGTGACTGGGCAGACTCAGAGATCAAGGTTTTTGAGATCTGAAGTCGTGATGGGGCCATGGACATAAGTAGTGGATACAGTGCATACTGGGACACATGAAAGATCAGGCCAGGCAGATTGGTAGGACAGGATAGTGGGTAAAACATAGGCTTATCTGCTGAATCGGGGACATTAAGAAAGCCTCCTGGGAACTTAGATCATATTGGAAGAGAAAACGTCGAAGAGAATGGAAGAAAGAGAATCTTCTTTAACTTAGTTGAAATAACAAATTGAACACATATTAACAGAGTTTTGTCCATCTTAATTTGAATTATTTTTTTCTTTGCTTCCAAACTGAAATGGGGGCTTATGAATGATGTTACTTTCTGTTTCAATCAAATAAAAATTTTCTATATGGGGCCAGCCCATTGGCACAGCAGTTAAGTTTGCACATTCCACTTTGGCAGCCTGGAGTTCGCCAGTTCAGGTCCCAGGTACAGACCTATGCATCACTTGTCAAGCCATGCTGTGGCAGGCAACCCACATATAAAGTAGAGAAAGATGGGCACAGATGTTAGCTCAGGGTCAGTCTTCCTCAGCCAAAAGAGGAGGATTGGTGGTAGATGTTAGGTCAGGGCTAATCTTCTTCTTAAAAAAAAAAAATTGTCTACATGGCATCCCAATACTATCATTTATTTTTGATTCTCTGATGTTAGACATTTTAGATTTTTTTTTATTTAACTAATTTACAATAAATATCCTGCACATATATTTTAGTATGTCTCACCAATTAGTTTATAATGTTAAATTCCTAGAAGTGCAATTACTGAATTAAGAAATCTGATTATTTTAAAGATTTTATTACATATTTTAAACTTCTTTTCAGAATGAACTTACCAATTTATTCTCCAATTAATGTTGCCTAAGAATTTCTATTTCTCTTGTCCTAACACAGGACAATTGCAGTTAAAATTATTTAACAATTTCAAAGGCCAAGGTATGACAGTTTTACTTTCATTGCTAAAAGATGCCAAAGCCTCTAACATCACTAAGGATATGTTCCGGATTTTCTGAAGTTTTCTTCTATTTCTTGAAGTAAAACAAAACTATTTCACAGGGAAGCGTTGGTTTTGCTTCTCAGATTGGCCCTGTTCACATGTGTGTCTGTCTCTGCTCAGACGTAATAGGACAGGGGAGATCTCTGTTCAGAAATGGTGTTAAAATAAGTTGGCTCCAGGGCTGGCCCCATGGCCGAGTTGTTGGGTTGGCACGCTCCACTGCAGGCGGCCCAGTGTTTCGTTGGTTCGGGTCCTGGGCGCGGACATGGCACTGCTCTTCAGGCCACACTGGGGCGGCATCCCACATGCTGCAACTGGAAGGACCCACAGCGAAGAGTGTACAACTATGCACCGGGGGGCTTTGAGGAGAAAAATAAAATCTTAAAAAAAAAAAAAGGTTGGCTCCAAGACTGTTTTAGCCCTTGTTCAAATGTGTCCATGATGAAAGGAGAAAGGAAAGTTGGGACTTGCTGGAGTCTGAATTTGCCACACTGCGGGGTCTAGTGGCCTGAGGCAAGTGAGGAAGGACCCTCAGCTATACGTGCTGATCTAGAAGGAATCTTCATTGCTGTTCTGAAAATTTTCACTTTTGCTGCAGCAGACTAAAGTCAGTTAGAGAACTGTGCCCCCTTTTCTAATTGACATTTTCATGATAAAGGGAGAGAATTAACACACGGACTCCGGGTTGGGCCAGAAATCAGTATGCAGGTATCAAGGCTTTTCCTTGAGAGGATTTCATGGTTTATATTCCCATCAGCGATGCATGAAAATGTCTATTTTATGTCCACCCTCACATATTCCAATGTGCAATATGATAGGCAAAAGTTCTCTATCATTGTTGTGTAAATTTGAATTTCATTGACTGGGAGTGGTTAATATCTCATATGGTTTTAATTTTTTCATTTTATATTTGTTAATCTATTTGAAAGGTGTATAAAAAATTACCCCAAAACTTAGCAGCTTAAAACAGCAAACTTTTATGAACTCAGAGTTTCTGTGGGTAAGGAATTCAGAGGTAGCTTAATTGGGTGGTTCTGGGTCAAGGACTCTTAAGACATTATTGAGATGTGGCCTGGGGCTACAGTCTTCTGAAGACTTGCCTGGGCCTAGAGGATCCACCCCAAGGTGGCTCACTCATGTGACTGTTGGCAGGTAGTGTTAATTCCTTGGTGGCTGTTTGCAGGAGACTTTAGTCCCTCCCCATGTGGGCTTCTCTACAGAATGGTTTTGGCGTCCTCATAGTACTGGGGGCTGGCTTGCTCCAGAGTAAGTAATCCAAGATAACAAAACAGAAGCCTCAATGTCTTTTATGATCTAGCTTCAGATGTCACACTCCCTCACTTCTACAGTATTCTATGGTAACTAAGTCAGCCTAATCATTGTGGAAGAGGACTCTAGAAGGTTCCAAAAGTCAGCATCTCGACCCTCTCCCATATGTATGCCATTCTCACCTCACTTGGGTTGTGATACCTCACACCTGGCTGTCCTCCTACACAGATAGCTTCTTCACCTCCATGTGGGTGCCAACACCCTGGAGGGATCCACTCCTTTGTGAAGATGCTTACCACTGTTGGGCTCTGAAACCCAGTGTCAGACTTTCTCCCTGTGGGCACTCTACTCACTGTAGTAGAGCTCTGACAGTCCACTTTGGGCCACTGTGCCAACAACGTCCCTGCTCAGCCACTTGAGGGGACGCCTACATTGTTCACTCTCACTAAGAAGGGAAAGGAAAGGATGGGAAGGGAAGAGACATCATTCTTAATGGGAGAAATGCCAATAGGATTCCCTGAAAAATCAGGAAAACAATAAGGTACCAAGCATCTGCATTTCTATTCAACACTATACTATATGCTACAGTAAGATGAAAAAATAATCAATAGCATAAAGATTGGAAAGAATAAATCAAAGTGTTATTTGGAAATTATATGACTCTCTATATAGGGAAACCAAAAGAATTTATAAACAAATTGTTAGACACAGTAAGAGTTTAGCCAGATAGTTGTCTATAATAGCAGTATATCAGTGCATACAAATATATTATTACATTTCTACTCACCAGCAACAACCAAAACAAAAAAAATGGGGAACACAATTAAACAAAAACCACAATTTATAACAGCAACAAAAATTATGGGGTCTCTTGAAGTAAAAACTAAAAGATATGTGGAAGACCAAATAAAAAATTATAAAATTATATTGAAAGACATTAAGGGAGACAAATAAATGAAGTGATATCTCATGTTCATGGAAAGAAGACTCAATAACATAAAATTTTTATATTTTCCCATTTTTACCTCTGGATTCAATGAAACTCAATTAAAAGGTTGAAAGGGTATTCATGGATATTAACAGGATGTTAACAACAATGAGGGAGGATTTGCCATACCGGATATCAAGGCTTCTTGTGGGGCTAATACAGTGTAGCATTAGGTCCAATGGGCGTATATATTGAGCAACAGAACAAATCATACAGCAAAGAAACATATCAATTCAATTAAAATTGAAGTGCAAAACTTAAAAAGTTTTGGAAAAAATTAGGAGACTATCTTTCTTTTTTAACGTTATAAAGAGCAATAACTGTAGAAACACAATTGATGAATTTGATTCCATTAAAATTAAGAATGTTTATTTCTTCATTATAAAGAGGTAAAAAGACAAGTCATGTAATAGGAGAAAATATATGCAACATAAATAACTGGCAAAATAACATAAAAATGTCAATCACTAAGAAGAAAAATACCAAATAGAATAATAGGCTAAAGACGTAGACAGGTGTGGCAGATGCTGGGGTGGCCTGCATCATGATTCCTGCCACCCGGTGTTCAAGCGTTTGTGTAATCCCCTCCCCTTGAGTGTGGGTGGGAGCAGAGACTTGCTTCTCACCAATAGAATAGGATAATACTGATAGAAGGTCACTCCCAGGATTATGTTACATTACATGAGACTGATTTGATAGCAGACTTATGCTAGGGATTCTTCTTCCATTCTTGACAAAGTAAGCTACCATTTTGAGAAAATCCTTATGGCAAAGAACTATTGGCAGCCTTTAGGAGCTGGAGATAACTTCTAGAAATTGAAGGTGTCTTCCAGCTGATTGTCATCAAGAAGCGTAGACCTTCCGTCCTACAGTTACAAAAAATGAAGTTGGCCAACAACCTAGGCAAGCCTGGAAATGGACTCTTCCCCAGTTTTGAGTGTTCAGGTGAAAATGCAGCCTGGCCACTCCCTGATTGTGAGTTTTATGAGACTCTAAGCAGAAGACCCAACTAAGTTATTCCTAGACTTCTGACCCTTGGAAACTCTGAGACAAAAACTGTGTTTCATTTTAAACAACTAAGTTTGTGGGAAGTTGTTACACAGCAGTAGATAACTAATTCATCCACTTCACAGACATCAAAAGACATGTGGCCAAGACAAAGATACTAGGTCTCATTAGTCATCAGTAAAATGAAAATCAGTGCCACAGTTAGATGCCATTTCCTTTTCCAATATATTGGGAAAAATATAAAAAATCTGAAAACAAGAAGTGCTGATATAGGGTGGATAAAGGAGAACTCACTTCATTTTCTTTGGAAGTGTAAATTAATTCAACCACTTTGCAAATCAGTTTGAAATTTTCTTAGAAATTTGGCCAGTGTACTTGCTCCTAATGGGAGAGGTCAAGGGACTGGAACTGAGAGGGACACATAGGTAAAGTTCATAAGAATGTTCTCATTCTTGTGTTGGTGACGATTGACATTTGCTCATTTTGTTATTATACTTTACACATTTCTTTTATGCTATAAATATTCTTTTGAATGTTTTGTGAAAGTTTGAAATGGTATGTGATTAAAAAGTAATGAAGGAAAATAATAAAAAAGAAAGCTTTAAAATTATTTTTAGTATTTAAAAAGTTTAAAAAAGGAGACAAACTTTGTTCTTGGGAAAATATCAAGACAAAACATTGACCCCTGCTGTCAATGTGTGTGTGTAGGAGAAAGAGAGGGAAAGAGAGAATGAGAAATTTGAAGAAATCAGAAAAACTATGATGAAGCATGATTAATACCATTAAAAATATTCCAATACCACCTTTCCAAGAGAAAAGATTTATACAATAAAAATTAATCATTTAGACCCTTTTAATCTCCTCAGACGATGTTCACTCTCCTATGTCTGAAACTTAATGTTTCATTGATCTCCTTCCATCTCAGCATCATATGCTAATTCTCCTTGCTTGTGGATAAATACCATTGCCTTCATCCAGGACCTGAAAAAAATATTATATCCCCAAATTTCTTTTTTGCGTCTTTCTGAAAAATAATTTATTTTATGGAAATAATTATGGAATTATTTATGGAATAAATGGCTTATGGAACATACATTAATTTGTTTCCCTTTTGCAGAAGAGTGTTTAATGCTGTTCGAAAGTAGGGACAATAACCTTAATGTTATCACTACTGAGTAATTACTAGAATGAAATATAGCATGACCAGAAATAATGTATCAAATCTGTATCAAATTAATCTCTCTTTTAGTTTTATTTTCTATATATAATATATGATAATGAGAGCCCTCAAAATTCTAAAAGTCCAGGATTATACGTACCTTACACATTAGAACACTAAATATTAGACCTGAGTCTTTGATACATTAGGAATGTCAAAATAACATTTTTGTTACTTGAAGTCAATGCCACTGATCCAGCAACTCTTTTTTTTACTCATTTTTTCCAAACAATTTAAAAGGAATAATATTTCAATGAAATGTTTCATAAATGAATAGCAGGGGTTTTTTTAATCTATATTTTCCGTAGGTCTCCAAATTTATACACACACACATATACAAACATACACAAATACATATGTGTAGTTGTTCATTTTTTTTTCCTGTAAGATGATTTTAAATAAGACATGACCACTAAAGTAGGCAACGGTAACATATTTTTAACCTTAAAAATAAAAGAAAAAACTACAAGTGTCCTTGTATAACTTCAAGATCTCTTTGACTTTCAGGTAAAAATCAAAGACTTTTCTATAGTTTCTTCCCATTTTTACATTGAGCTTATTTCAGTCTCAGTAGAACTATGATATGCTGTTCTCAGTGGAATAAGAAACAAGTAACATGGACAGCTTAATAGGAAATTTGACTTTGAATTTATTTCCTATTTAAGCTTCAAGAAATTTTCACAAAGACTGAAATGTTTTGGACTATTTTTAAAAGAACAAACAGAATTCTCCCCGCTCATACACTATCTACAGGCTAAAAAGCACTCTGACAGCTGAAAAAAAAAATCCCTTTGAGATGGCAGAATGGAACCCCAAGTACAGTACTTCCCCTGGCATAATGTCATTGAACACTTCCAAGTCCTTTGTTCTTTCTAAGCCCACTTTGAAAATGGGAAAGTTAAAGATGTGCATATGATATAATGGAATTCTTTGTGTCCTCTTTTGTGAGAACAGGATATTTCATGATTGAAGGAATTCAGGAAATTTTGCTCTTGTAGGGCCATCCTTTCCTTTGAATTTGAACATGGAACTAGGTTACCTTTTTGTTCTTCTATGTATTTACAAGCCCATTATCAATGCTTTCTATGATGGTTATTTCACTTTCATTTAATGTCTCCATCAAGATAGATGCAACTTCTGAGCATCAAATATACAAAGTGACCTTTTTTTATAACAAAAATAAATAGATCAAACAGGAAATGATTTGTCCTAAAACACGTTTTTCATGTTTTAACAAATAACAACAAAAAAATTTGTATCAGTGGGCCTTAACTCCAAAAGATATGAGAATATCATTATTAGAGTGTTTATTAAATAAATTTTTATTATCTGGCTACTTGTTGCAAAGAAAGAGATCCCTCAAATATCAATTCATAAAATATCTTTGACCATTCTTAAATATAACATTTGTTTTTGAGGAAGATTAGCCCTGAGCTAACATCAGCTTCCAATCCTCCTATTTTTGCTGAGGAAGATTGGCCCCAAGCTAATATCTGTGCCCATTTTCCCCTATTTTATATGTGGGATGCTTGCCACAGCATAGCTTGACAAGCTATGTGTAGGTCCACGCATGGGATCTGAACCTGTGAAACCTGGGCTGCTCAAGCCGAGAACTCAAAGTTAACCACTATGCCACTGGACTAGCCCCTCAAATATAACGTTTAACAGCCATTGCATAAAATGCAGCATGGCCCACTTTTAAAAGTTATTTTAAGAGGCAGTTTAACTGTGATTGCTGTCAATTTGTGAAATCTGACTTCAAATATAATGAAAAAAATTGTTTTCTTACATAAATGGCCCCTTACAGTTCTACCAATTCCAAATATAAAAGAATTTTACTTTGTAAATTATTCAAAATAGTACAGCTATTTACATTAATTTTCTTATTTTTTAAAAAGAATTTTACTTTATTCTTTTAATAGTCTTGATTTGAAACAGCATAATATCAAGCAAAACACAACTTGCAGCCATTTCTAAGCTTGATTTTACACTTAAATCCCTGGAAAATGTACTGCTATGCAAGGGAATATTTCAATTGAGGTTTGGCGTCTGCAACTAAAAGTGCATTTCATTTGAGATTTACGTATTATGTTGCGATCTTTATAGAAGGCAATTATACAAAAAGTATACTCTATTCCTACAGATTTTTAAAAAACCCTCTATTTTGTTTTTCTTGTGCACTAGTTATACACATTTGAAAAGAGCTACAAGAATAAAACTAATGTCTAAAGGATACCAGACGTGTTCTTGGCTTGTGTAGCTCGGAGGGCTTATGGTATTAATGTGAGCTAAGGGTAGATGGGAAGCAACATGATTTGTTAGTAATGAGTCCACACTTTAGCTCATTTACAATACTAAATAGCAAATGTTTTAATACAGGCCTTAGAGATATAGTTTGCTCACAGGTGGAGCTATTTTTTAATGTGTTATCCACAGCTTAACATAATGTGAACCTATTTCATAAAGACAATATGTCACTATTTGAATTTTGCATGGAATATTCACTAGACCAAGGAATAGAATAGTATAATTTAAATTCTATATTGATAGGCAATAGACATACTAAACAGGGATGAAAAATACAAGGTCCCCCTGGATCAAGAACAATTTAAAATGATACAAAAATGTGAGAATCTGATAGAGCTTTCAGTTAGGTAGGCTGATGCTAATTTATTTGTTTTGTTTTGTTTGTGCAGTTCCTTATGGAGTGTGTTACTTCTCAACTATCTGTTGTATTTATAAATCTGAAATTTCAACATGTATTAGTTCCATTGCTAATGTTACCTTTAAATGCCCCTTAACCATATGGCCCTTTTGAAGCTTTTCTGGACATACTCAATCTCCTCTCCCCAAGAGTTGTTAAATGGTCATTCAGAGTTGATGTTAAGCAAATTACCTGGAGTTTAAATCATGGCTGAATTCTTTTGGTTCCTTATTGCATATTAACTAAAGATATATTTATAATAATTGATCTGGTAAAGCATTTTTAAAGACAATTTCAATTGACCTGTATGTTGTTGGCATTTGTTGGATGCAAGATAAATCACGACTAAATAGAAGCATTCCTGAGATTATATGTATACCTTGATTAATACGTTGAAAATAGCAACTGTTATACAACTCCTGGATGATAACATTAAATTACTTCTAATGAGTGATTTAAAAGTTAATTGACTACTTTTATAACGGTAACAAATGGAAAAAGATATTACATTCCCCAAGCATTTTTCAAAAAATTAATGAGGCAATAAGAGCTATGTAAAGCAGGTAATCACTTGTTAATTGATCTGTTATTAGGATTCTATTAAACTTGGAGTAATATATTTGCTTCCAGATTTCTTTAAAATGGACAAGGTGGTCACACCCTTCCTGAAAAATCTTTAGTTTGTTCCTTAGGTAACCACTTAGCCATTTGTTACAATAGGGAGAGGAGTTGACAGATCATTAGCGAAATAAATATATGAGCCCTATGAACTCATATCTATCCGCAGGTACTAACTGTCTTGTGATGTGGGAATACATCACAGCCCTCAGTAGACATTCCTCCAAAGTGTTTGATGGGAAGAGTGTTATGCTGGGGAAAATAAATGCAAAGAAGTATTACCACCCTGTGAGAATTAATTTGCTTTGATTTCATTTGAAAACTTCTAGATATATTCCACAATATTCCTTAGTGAACCCCACATGTGAGTTAGCTAGCAAGATAAATGGAATAATTCACCTTTCAACATTACTTTGTTGGCATCCTTCAAACATTAAAAACTATTAGGATCCATTTTAGTGCTTTACCCTCTCCCACCCCACCTCCATATTTTAGCCCTAATTATTCCTATGAACACGGATATGTTTTCAGATATGGCATTTATAATAGATTCATCCTCATCTGCACACCAATGTCACTTTTCTTTCCTTCTATCTTATAATTTGTGGGGGATACCTAACTCAAATTTTTTCTTCCCAATCCTACACTTGAAATCTAAAGTGCTTTTTTTGTGATTTGCCTCCTTTCGTTTCATACACTTTTCAGAAAAGTTTTCTCCATAATTTTCACATAAAACAAAAAAAATCCCTTTTATTGGTTTGTTTTAAGGCTTGAAAGTGTCGTAAGATCTGACCTGTCCAAACCAGGCATGCTGTCTTCTTCCACCCCAACAAACAACAGCAGATTAATCATGTAGTAAACCGATAAAGATGAATGCCTGATTAACTCCCTGGCCAGAATTAATTACAACAGAAGCAGTTGTTCTTACAACCTAAATTAGAGCTTGTAAATGATATGGATAGTCAATGAATCACTGCTTCTAATATGGTGTTCAAAATGTGCATTCGATATATCTTGTTCACACCAACAGCAGTGGCGTTATCCAGTGGCGATGCGATTCAAATTTCTAACATGTATTGGTCTATAATGATACTAGGAATTTAAAAAAAATTATTTTATTGAAGTCATATTGACTTACAAAAGTGTTTAAATTTCAGATATAATATGACTATATTTCAGTTTCTGTATATACTAGCCATTTTTTCTTAAAGTTGAAATAAGTCAATCAAGGTTAAGATTTTTATTTTACTTTCTGTGGGAAAGCTAGCTATATTGTTTATTATTACTGTTTTCTGTCCCTAACTATTTTATTTAAAGCCTAGAATTGTTAGTGTGTCAGACTTAAAAGTAGTATTAAAATATTTCATAACAGGCATTTGTCATTTGGCATAATTATTTTTCTGTGTTCCTACAACTGTTTTCTCTTCCAACAGATTCTTCCCCACATCCTTCCTCATGAGGATATTACTTACTTCAAAATAAGAGAGCATTTTTATTGCTTTTCTGGACATTTATCATTGCATTCCCTTGGGGAAAAAGTCAAGAAAATTTCTCACTAGTTTTCTTATTTAAAAATCAGTTTTTCAGTTTATTGTGATTGATTTTGTGCTACTGTACCATTTTTATGGCTGTCCTCAAAGTCAGCAACAACTACCTGTTTCCCATCTAACCTACTTCTGACAACATACTATCAAAGTTTTTGCGTAGTTTTTACAAGTTCTCTTTTTGTGTTTTTATCATATATTTTTCCTTATGCTAAGTGGTATATGGGTCATTATGTTATTTTGGTATAATATAACCATTGTGAGTTTTGATGATACCTATTTTATGGCATAATTTTTTTCTCTTTCTAAACTTCTTAAAGTAAAAAAATTATTTTTTTAAAACATTTTGGCAATGACTTTGAAACAAAAGAAAATCACAAAATTAGTACTTTGTACATGTGCTTATGTAAAATATGTACATAAGAAGTTTTTTATGTATGATTTGGAGGATTTGAGATTTGCAGTCACTAATTTCCAAGAATTTATGGAGATTAGTACAATTTGCTATGAGTCATAATGTGCTGCACCTAGTTATTTTAACCTTAAAAAACATTCTGCTCAAAGATATCTTAAACTTGCAAGTTTAAAATTTTAAAATACTAATGTTTTTCACTGATTTCCTCTTCTGATGATAGAGGACTGGGTAACTAGGACCAATTTGCCACTGGGAACAATTAGAAAATTGGACAAAATATATATTAAAACATTTATTTGCAGACATATTAGTTATATCTTGTTACATAGCAAACTAACTCAAAACTTTAATGGCTTAGAACAATAAACTATTTAACTCATTGTTCTGTGGGTTTGTAATTTTGAGCATCATTCTGGTAAAATCCAGGTTTAGCTGATCATGGCTGAACTCATGTGTCTTTCAGCTGATGTGTTACTTGGATCTGCTTGGCTTATTTACCTCATCTGCAATGGCTGGGATGACTGGAGTCTCTCTACACAGTCTTTCATCCTCCAGCGGGACAGCCTGTGCTTGCTCATATTTTGTTTGTAAGGCTCCCATGAACAGCAAGAGTAGAAGCTGCAAGGAGCTATTGAGTCTTGGGCTTCAAACTCATTTCTGAAGCCTTCTATTAGCCCAAACAAGTCACAAAAATGGACGAGTTTTTAGAGGTGGGGACTTAAGACTTAGGACTCTGTGTCTATCTCTTGAGAAGCTGTAAAATGTTGTGACCATTGTGCACCTGGCACAGAAAAATCTCCCAAAGAAGTGGAGAATTACAGGGCTAAGTTCAAGGAAAAGAAGGAAATCTGAAATGATTAAATTGCCATTTGGATCTACACTTTTCCTTGTCTTCTGGTAATTCCAGGAATGGGATGGAGAATCCAATATTCTGAGATATGTTTTTGACAACTTTGTGAGGATAGGGCAACAAAAATGAGAATTCAAGGCCCACCAGGGAAGCCCTTCATAAATGCCCCATATGTTTGGATAAGACTTTGGGGGGGCTACACTACAGTGATTCTCTTGGTAGGAAATAAAATCCAGCTCAAATTTAAATTCTGTTTGGAGAAAAACACCATCATTCTATGATTCAAATAATTTCTATAACTTTTTAACACACAATAACAAGCATTTAATTTAAAAGCATCAGTCAAACAAAAAGGAAAAAACAAAAACAAAAATCACTTGATCAGAAAACCAAGACAAAAGTTGACAAGAGAGGGCATCCAGATAAAGTCCAAGAATTTTAAAATAACTCTGCTTAGTATGTTCAAAGAGATAAATGACAAGGTTAAGCATTTCAGGAAATAACTAGAAACTTTCGTTAAGTAATAACTGAAAAATCTAGAATTGAAAAAGAAAACATAATATTTCAAATTTCAAATTCAGCAAGTTAGTTTTACAGATTAGACCAGTTGAAGAGATAATTCATTCATAAACTTGAAGAAAGATCACTGGAAAATATCCAGAATGAAGAATAAAGAGAAAAAAAATAATTGAGAAATACAGAGGATAAGGTAAGAGAGATAGAGGATAAATTGAAAAGTTGTAATCTATATATATATATATATTTTTTTTTTTCTTCTCCCCAAAGCCCCAGTGCATGGTTGTACGTCCTTCTAGTTCTTCTTTGTAAGCTGTCACCACAGCATGGCAACTGACAGACAGGCGGTGTAGTTCCATGACTGAGAAGCAAACCTGGGCCACTGAAGTGGTGAGAGCACTGAACTTTAACCACTAGGCCAACAGGACTGGCTCAAGAAGTTGTCGTATATTTTTGATTAACGCCCCCCAAATAGGATATATTATTTGTGCAGAAACAATATTTGCAGGGATAACCACTGAAAGTTTTCCAAAACTGATGAAAGACATCAAGCCTATCAAAACTTATGCAGAATAAATAAGGATAAATACTAAGAAAATCATACTAGTCATATAAGAGCAAACTACTGAAAGCCAAATGCCTATAAAAGTATTAAGATAGCTAAAGTGAGAAAAAAGATTATCTTTAAAGAACTGAAATCCTGCAGAGTATGTTTTCTGGCTGTAGTACAATTAAGCTAAAAATGTACAATGAAAGGTAACTAGAAAATCTTTGTATGATTGGAAATTGAGCAACACTTCTAAATAAAATATGGGTCAAGAAATAAGGAACAAAATTAGAAAAGTATGTGAACTGAATGATAATGGAAATACTAAAAATTAAAACTTATGGCATGTAACTAAAGCTTCATTGAAAAAAATGTATAGCTTTAAATGTATATATTAGAAAATAGTAAAAGCTAAAAATCAACAATCTAATAATCCATTGCAAATTAGACAGAATGCAAAATGAAATAAAATTAGAGCAGAAGTAAATGAAATAGACACAAAATACAAGGCAAACATAGAAAAGGGAATAGGAACAAGTCAAAATGTGGTTCATTTAAATGGTCTAATAAAATTTATTAAGCTTTGGTGAAACTGATCAAGAAAAATTAAAATATGATATGAAACCTAATTAAAAATGTGGAAAATACTTGAACAGACACTTTAAAAAAGAGAATAAGCAGTCAATAAATGCATAAAAAATGCTTACTTCTATTATTAATCAAGGATTTTCTACTTACTGCAGCCTGTACTTCTGTTACAAGATGATCTGAGAAGTCTCCATTACAACAAGTCTGTCAACCATCCGTTTCTTCAACTGAGAGAATCAAAGGCATCCAAACAAGTATTTTCCCTGGATGTTCTTCCACATCGCTAACTATTCTTAGTTGCATTCAGGATTCTTATCAGTCAGGATGGTTAAATTGTGCTGCAGTAACAAATCATTCCCAAATGTCAGTGGCCTCAATGAGGGTTGTTTTTCATTCCCACAACATGTCTATTATAGATACCTGGAGGCTCTGCTCCACGTCAGCCTCATGCCGGGAGCTACCTGGTAGAGCAGCCGTCATCTACACTACAGTGTTTATGGTGGATATCACAGACAGAAAAAGGAAGACAGATTAATTACAGAAGGATTCTTGATGCTTCTGCTCATATTTCATTTGCTAAAGGAAACCATGGCCTTGTCTAAATTTGGAGGCAGGAAATTGCTCTGAAAAAGAAAAATGGACCTTAGTGGACAACACGAATGATCTATACCTATCCAATGCTGAACTTCTCTAATTTTTTCACAGCATTTTCTTCCTCTGATATCTTTGTAAAACTCTCTCTTTTCCTTTATGGGCTTTGTCTTCCACCTATTCCCTCCTTGTTTTTCTAGGGCTTGACTTTACCAATCTTTCTCTCATGCTTTTCTCTTTATTGGCTATGTGCTTTAAAATGAGATTCTTCTTAAACACAAAACAAAACAAAAAAGCTATCATTGCCAGTTCTAATACTTTCAGATATTCCTTCATCTCTTTTTTTTCTTTTCATACCCAAAATAATTAAATATTTTTTTACATTTGGGCTTGGTTTCCTCAATATATACTAACCCTTTAATTCTACCCTTTCAAACTCAAGCACACTACCGAAATTTTTCTCATAAACACTATGAGTTATTCCTCAAATATAAGAATTAATGATCTGTCTTCATTTTTTTTCTTGTTTAACTTCTCTGCCACACTGTCATTGGTGACTGTTTCCTATGCTCGTATCTGCTTGTCTCCTACTCAGTAGCTCCTCTTACGTAACTCTATTTAACGAGTATTTTCTCCAACTTTCCATTTTGTTTATTTTCTTTATTTACCTTTACAATCATCTATGCCTGGATCTCTCATCCATTCTCTATCAAGTAATATCTAATCTGCATTTCAGCTTTTCCCACTCTCCTTATATCTAGGCTAATATTTCTAATTATCTGATTGGCATTCCAAGTGGGTCTCTAGCATCTCAAACTCAACATGTCAAAATATGAATTCATCATCTACTTATATTCATTTGCTCTTTCTCCTGAAGCCCATATTTCAATGAATGGCACAAAAATAAATTAATTATCCAATCTTTTAACCCTGGAATTATACTTGATTTTTCTCTTCTCTTTTTCCATAAATCCAATTGAGGATCCTTCTGAAATTCTATTCTAATCATTTCCCTTGGTTTTGACTCCTTGTAGTGAATTTTTGTTTGTTGTTTGTCTGCTTACCTTCCATTTTTCTTTCTTATGGAAGGAAAATTCCAAGTTTGATTTAATAAACTAAGTGCTTTGTGTAGAATTATGACGGCACTTCTCTATTTATGAGTATTAATCTTAAGTCTAGGGGCTGACCCCGTGGCCGAGTGGTTAAGTTCGCGCGCTCCGCTGCAGGCGGCCCAGTGTTTCGTTGGTTCGAATCCTGGGTGCGGACATGGCACTGCTCATCAAACCACGCTGAGGCAGCGTCCCACATGCCACAACTAGAAGGACCCACAACAAAGAATACACAACTATGTACTGGGGGGCTTTGGGGAGAAAAAGGAAAAAATAAAATCTTGAAAAAAAAAAATCTTATGTCTAGAATTCCATATGTTTCATCACAATAACTAATTTAGTTAGGGATATTTGAGAATTTAGGCCAAATTTATCCCAAACTTATAGAAAAGTTGAAAGTACAGCTTAAATATTTTTTTCCTCTGAATCATTTGAGAGTAAGTTGCTGACTTAATGCTCCGTCACTCTCCAAACCTAAAGTATGTAATTCCTAAAAACAACATTCTTCTACATAGCAATGATACAACTAGCAAGATCAGGAAATTATCAATGCATTAATACTATTTACATTAGTTTCCTATTGCTGCTGGATGAATTAAACACATTTATTGTGTTACAGTTCTGGAGATCATAAATCCAAATGGGCCTCCCTGGGCTAAAATCAAGGTCTTGGCATGGTTGCATTCTTTCTGGAGGCTCTGGAGGAGAATCTGTTCCCATCACTTTTCTGGTTTGTAGAGTCTGCCTGCATTCCTTGGCTCATGGTCCCCTTCCTCCATCTCTGAAACCAGGATCACAGCATCTTTGAATCTCTCTCTAACTCTCCTGTGTCCCTCTTTTAATTACAAGGACCCTTGTGATTGCATTGGATTCACTTGAATAACCCAGGGTAATCCCTCCATTTTAACATCCTTACATCTGCAAAATTCTTTTTCTCATGCAAACTAACACATTCACAGGTTTTGGGGATTAGAATATGTACATCTTTAAGGGGCCACTATTCTGCCTACCACACCATCTAACTCAAGTTTTGTCAATTGTCCCACCCAATAACATCCTTTATAGCAAAATAATAAATTTTGAATTATGAGTTGCACTTAGCTGTCATGTTACTTAAGTCTCCTTCCATCTGGAAGAGTTCTTTACTCTTTTCTTAACTTTTATGTCCTTGATAATTTTGAAGACTGAGTCCACTTATTTTGAAATGTGTGCCTCAGTTTGTCTATAAATCTTCAGGATGATATTTGCTTCACTTTGCAGCCTATCAGGTAGCAACATATTTTAATTAGTCATATTACTGATAATATTTACTTTGATCAACTGATTAAAGTTGTGTCTCCTAGAAATCTCTACTCTAGAGCTACTCCTTTTTCTTTTAGTATTAATGAGCATTCTGTGTGGAGGTATATTGGGATTATATGAATATCTCATTGTCCTGTAAAGCTATACTTTCATAGCTACATGATCAGATAATTTTAAGAAGCTTCTCATTACCTATAGGAAAATCCCAAACTTTTAATCTTGGAATTTAAGGCTTTCGATTTGGGGGCCTTGCTGTAATTTTTTTTTTAAAGATTTTATTTTTTTCCTTTTTCTCCCCAAAGCCCCCCAGTACATAGTTGTATGTTCTTTGTTGTGGGTCCTTCTGGTTGTGGCATGTAGGATGCTGCCTCAGCGTGGTATGATGAGCAGTGCCATGTCCTCGCCCAGGATTCAAACTAACAAAACACTGGGCTCCCTGCCGTGGGGCGTGCGAACTTAACCACTCTGCCTTGGGGCCGGACCCTTTGCTATAATTTTTAAACTCATATTTTACCCTCCTTTTCCTCACCTCACACAATCTTTGGTTCAATCATATTGTTTCTCGTTTTATCTCGAACATACCCTGAGAAAGCCCTCCTCTGAAACTTTTTTTGCTGCTCTGTCTAAGTTTGGGTACTTATTCCACTTGTCTTTGACAGTTCAAATCCTAGATATACTACATTTTCATTACCCCTACAGGTTTTACTTGATCTCACAATGAGAATGAATCCCTCCATTATCCATCCTTGAGATGACTAGAGGACTTTCTGCCTCTATGAGAAGAGCTGTTACAGCCATATTTGGCTGTGTTTTGTGTATCCATCTCTCTCCCTCTAGAATATGAGCTCCTGAGGAACAGGGTCCATCTTTGTATCTTCCAAAGTGCCTAGAAAAATGTCTTAAGGAAAGTATTTGTTAAATCAATTATAAAAAGCAATTCATAGTAGTATATTCTTAATTCTTAAAAATGTTTTAAAAAACCAAACTTTACAGCTTCAAAAACAACCAATGCTTATAGCCCTATTTCTTTGTAGATAGTTTGAAGTTAGGAATTTTGGAGTCTATTTTAGATGTTACAGGCCTTTTAGTTTTGGAAGGCAACTTTCTTGCTATTTCTGGTCTTTTATTTCAAAGGTCTATATGTATGTAATGAGGGGTTTCTTTCTTTCAGTATCACAGGGATTGACAAATGCACATCCTAGTAAAACCAAAGATACTTAAATTGCAAGTTATTTGCATTATCTCTATGCAAGTTTAGATATATTAATGTATTTCTACACATTATCAATAAAAATGATTTCAAAGTAATATTGCACAAATAGAAAACACTACCTGAAAATTTAATGTATTTTATATTCATATCAAAAGTTTTTAATCTATCTTAAAAGATTGTTACTTTCCTTACTTCTTCATTTTAGTACAAGATACTGGACGGCAATTGTCGGTAAAGGTCTACCTAGTCCAGATGTACTTGTGGGTCTGTTCCTGTAACTAAGGAAGTTCTTTAATTCAGTACTTTGTAAAGATGGCAAAGAAGATAAAGCTGAATGAATCCACACTATGTATTGGGACTACCTGACTACCTGAACTATGCTACATAGCATTTACTTAAGTACTAACTTATAAATGTAACCTGTATAAAACTCTATAGCATAATTTTCTTGCTTTTTTTTTTATTTATTTATTTTTTTATTTTTTCCTTTTTCTCCCCAAAGCCCCCCAGTACATAGTTGTATATTCTTCATTGTGGGTCCTTCTAGTTGTGGCATGTGGGACGCTGCCTCAGCGTGGCTTGATGAGCAGTGCCATGTCCGCGCCCAGGATTCGAACCAACGAAACACTGGGCCACTTGCAGCGGAGCGCATGAACCCAACCACTCGGCCACGGGGCCAGCCCCAGTTTTCTTGCTTTTTTTAAAAAAAATTTTATTTCCTATACCTGTGCTTTAGAAAAGGGGCAAATGTCCTTAGCCTGATGTAGCCAAGGTAATTGTCTTTGTGTCCAACTTCTTTTATTGTCTTTAAGGCTGTACTAGTGGCTTGTACTGTCTCCCAAGAGCCAAATATTAAATATTCAGAAATTTTGCATGTCAGCTGTTAAAACATTGCTAGCTGAAAATTGACCATGGTGTAAATACTCACACTATGAATATTGGCAAATGCTACAAATTAGGGTTCCCATTGTCTTGATCTGTTTGGGCTGCTATAACAAAGATACCATAGACTGGTTTGATGAAACAGCAAACAATTGTTTCTCACAGTTCTGGAGGCTGGGAAGCCCAAGATCAAGGTAGAAGCTGATTTGCTTCTGCTGAGGGCCTGCTTCCTGGTTCATAGATGGCCATCTTCTCACTGTGTCCTCACATGGCAGAAGGAGTAAGGGAGTCGCTTGGGTTTCTTTTGTAAGGACACAAATACCATTCATGAGGGCTGTGCCCTCATGACCTAATCACCTTCCAAAGATCCCACCTCCTAATCCCATCACATTGGGGACTATGTTGCACATTCATATTTTGGGGAAACAAACATTCAGTCTATAGCACCTACCTACCCATCCACACAGGAAAGTGATTTACCAATACACCACTGATTATAATAGTTATGGGAAATCTTATTTTTGTTTCATGCTGTTCTTGTTCCAAAGCAGTCTGTCCTGAAAAGCTGTTTGGTTACTAATGGGGATGCTGCTAAACACTGGTTTATCTCAAGGGTCTTGAACTTTTCAGTGTAAATATCCCTTTGTGTGTAGGGAGCTCTCTCCTCTCACTGGTGGGTTTCCAAGAAGGCCCCTTTGAGAATACATGCGAGCTTGGGAAGTTGTGGGTTGCTGTCCAACTGGTGTTAAGCAGAGTCTGGCAGACCTGATATGCTTTGTTAGTGAGATTTCCTCTATCAGTGAGGTGTTGGTGCAGATAGCATCAACTAAGATCAGCTGACTCAGACAAGTTTTCTAAAGCTCTTGGCAAAAGAATAATTCTTCTAAAAGTGGTCTTTATCAGGGCCTTTCTTATCAGTTGATGATTGATAACATTCTCTGTTCTATCTACTCTGCTCCCACCCTCATCCAAACTTCTTCTTCTTGCACCTTCACAACAAAAGCTGACACGTTTTTTCCCTATGTTTGAAATGGCTGAATAGCTCATAATTTCCTTGAGTTTTCTTTCTAATGTTTAGACTTTCTCCAATGCAGTGTGCTGAATATTACTTATCTGAGAATTCTCTCTCTAAATCTGCAACATAGATTTCAAGAGCCAGCTTCCCCAATACCTCAGTCATCAGTGGTTAGCCACCATTGGACTAAATTTACTGACAATGAGGTGCAGCACATGGGGTAACTGAAACTGAGAGTCCGGGTGTAGCTATGCCTCCTGGTCCTCACCACAGGCAAGAGTCTTCCCGCCACCCCAGCCACTAGGGTTGAAAACGGCAGTCAGGAAGGAGTACTTATTCTGAGTCAGGGAGAGGGGAGAAGTAATACCTACTCTTCAAAAGCACTCTGACCTGAATCTTAAACCCCAGCCACACTGATAGAGAGCTTGGCTCACTCTGCTGCCAGCGTTGGGGTGGAGGCATCTGTTCAAGTGATGTTTACATGATACACCTACTTCCAGGGAAATGAGGTCACCTGTTTCTTCATTACAGCTGAGCATGGGGATCTGAAAAGGAGGTCACAGATTTGGAAGGCATTGGTTATCTCCCTGGGCAATACTGAGTTTCGGTTAGTCTTGTTGTCACTATTAAGGGGAGGGAGCACCTTCATCTATGTGCTCTTCTGTCAGAAGGATGCTTTTGTTATATAGAGAGTCTGAGAACTTTTTACACAGAAACTTATTGGGGAGAACAAGACAGAGGGTGAGCTCCACCTTCTTTAGGTTCGTCCACTGTTTCTTGGACGTTCTTTCTCCTTCTTCATTATCATTTTGCATTTTTTGGTGTAAAGGGAGGTCTTGTTTTAAAAAATAAAAGAGGAGGAGGAAGTTTGGATGGAGATGGTAGAAGTTGATTGACTGGATTAAAAAAAAAATGGAGAGGAGTGTATTGTCTTTTCCTGTCTGACCTCTTGTAATGAATTTGAACTTTTCCAGTTAACATATGAGGGCTGGAAATGGATGGATCCTTTTATCGTGAGAGGCTCAGACTGAATCTTGCAAGGAAAATCACCAATGAAGACAAACTCTCTTATAGCTGTAAAGACTCTGGACTCTTGAGAAGGCAGAAAACCATCAAGCTATATTACAGACAATCTATATGACTTCATGGAATTGTGAGAATCATGTGAGAATGGTTCGAGATGATGTGAGGATGTATCATCTATCATGGGATATGGATCCTGAACCCATATACACTCATAATTTTAACTTAGAATTTAGAAAACTTCAGTTTCTAAATGAGAAAGCTGTACTTCCCTTTTTCCCACCTTCCAATTTAGCTTTTCTCAGCTGTCAGGGTCCTCTCAAAAGGCCTAATAGCTACAGTGGTTAATCCTAGAAAATGTTTTTCATAGAAGAAGGAGGTGTTAAGGAAAAAAAATCAATCTATTATTCTATTTAAAACTTTATTATGCTCCATATAGATATGCTTTAAATCCCATTAAAGAGTGGGATCTTCCAATTTTAAATGCTTATGTGTTTGGGAATATGAGTGAAAATGTGCTAATTAACAAAAGAGAAATTGAAATTCATATCCATTTCTTGCAGAATTCATCCTGACTTCATGAATAGAGCTCTGTTCTTTGGTTTCTTACTCCTGAAAAACATAAATACATTTTTTAAAAACATCATTATTATAGGGCAGAAGGCTTTTTCTATAGCTTAGAGAGGTTATATTGTAAATTAGAAGAGGTGTCCTTTTGGTCAGAATTTACATGCTTTTAAAAAGTAGTTTAAGATAGATATGTTATCCTTTAAATGAATGCAGGACTTGGAGGTGATGTACAAATATAATAAACTAGGAGATTATAAATTTAATAAGAATTTTCCACCAAGTTATTTATAGTGGATGCTGTAGTGGTCATCCAGATCCCCCTTCTGGGATCAACTCCCCAGTTGTCTCAAGAGTTCCCTGCAGAGTGTTCATCGCTAATTCCACCCTCAGGGATTGCTCTCAGACAAAGGGAGTCGCCTCACCCATGTTTGTGCTCTCTTCTCCGGGGCAGCTCATATATATTGACTGATTCATGTTGGAATAAAATGTGGGGCCCCCTTGTTTTGGGGGAACCACTGTAAACCATTGCAGCTTCAAAATCTCCATGGAATTGGCGGCATCTTTTGTTACAACAGCAGCACAGCTCAGCTTCTTCCCCTGTCCATTGCTGCTCGCCTCACTCCTCGCAGGTGTTGATCCCAAACAAAGTAAACTTCTTGCATTCAAATCTCTGTCCCAGATTCTGCATCTCAGTCTCAGTAAATGAAACCTGACCCAAGCTACTTGGTAGCAGAATTTGGGTGGGCCAAGAAAACAGATTCTAAAAGCTGTTGGAGCTTCATCACCTGCCAGCCAGCTGAAAATGCATACCTCATTCTGGGTGGTGGATGGAGCTCTGAAATTTCCTGGTATGCTGTAGCAGGGCAGCTGTTAAAATTTTCGCCAGTGGTGAACTAGGATAACTTAGCAGTAGACGAGAAGCCACTGAAGGGCACAACAACTCCAATGATTGAGAGGCTCAGAACAAGCAGCAAATATAGGACAGTGGAATTGGATGGCTGCTGCTGAATGTCATCAATTCACTAGGAAAGACAAACACAAACTTAGGCTATTAATCACCAATTTAAAGTGAAAGGTGAAAACCAGAGGGTCTTTCCACAGAATGTGAAGAGACTCTCATCCCCTACTGCCAGACGGAAAAAGCAGAGGATCAGATCCAGAACTCAATTAGAAAGGTAGTAGAGCTCTAGAGAAGACTGAATTATCAGCCTCAGCATGTATGCTATGGGTCCTGATTGGGAAAGAGTGGGACCCTAAGTCTTTCTCCTCCTAAGATTTATTGAAATATAATTGACATATAATGTTGTGTAAGTTTAAGGTGTACAGCATGATAATTTGATATACATGTATTGAGAAATGATTAGCACATCCACCACCTCTCATAGTTACCATTTTGTGAGTGTGTGGTGAGAACTTTTAAGATTTACTTCTTAGCAGCTTCAAAGTGTACAATACAGTATTGTTAACGATAGTTGCCACCCCGTGCTTTAGATCCCCAGAACTTAGTCCTCCTATAAGGAATATGGGAAGTTTTACCCTTCGACCACCTTTTCGCCTATTTCCCCCACCCTCCCACCACTGGTGATCACCAGTCTACTCTCTATTTCTATGAATTGAATTCATTTTATTTTTAGGATTACACATAAGTGAGATCATACAGTATTTGTCTTTTTATGTCTGATTTATTTCACTGAACATAATGCCCTCAGGCTTCAACCACGTGGTCACAATGGCAGAATTTCCTTTATTTTATGGCTGAATAATATTCTATGATATATATACACCACACTTTCTTTATGCACTCATCTGTCAACAGACACTAAAGTTGTATCTATGTCTTGGCTATTGTAAATAGTGCTGCAGTGAACATGAAGGTGCAGTTTGTAGAGCTTTGAACTTGCTTTTCTGCCCAAGGCGTGCTATAGAATTGTCTTCACAGCCAGTATGGCCCATTGGCTGGGGACCCAAATCAGGCAGAACTGTCAACCTAGCTCCTTAGCCAGATGGGACCACCAGTTCAGCTCTGCAGATGACTGATGGTTGAGATCTCTGCTCAGGTGCCGCTGCAAGCAATAACGTGATCCACCAAGACCTGAGTGCTGGTTGCTGTAAGCCCTGCCCTCTTCTCTGTCTCTGTGTGATCCCCAGTGATTTCTATGAGTCAAGCACGAGGTGGGCAGCCCAGGAAGCATCCTGCAACGCTGGGAAAGCTCAATGTCCACCTTGGGCTCTCTTTTTTCCCCTGGAGGAACTGTAGGCCCAGGGAACCCCCTTGCTGAGGCACTGTGCCAGCCTGGGGTAGGAGTGATACAGTCAGAGTGTAGTCACTCTTATCCTTCTAATGCAGTCCTTCCGTCTCTGTGGTCTGGGGGGTGCTTCAGTCTCATCCCCAGGTTCTAGGATTTTCACAGAGGAGTCTTACCTGTGGATAGTTGCTAACTGGTCTTCTTATGGAGGGGACTGGAGTTGGGAATGACCTATTTTGCCATTCATGTGACATCCAACCTTCCTTCCCCCAAAGCTTGAGTAGAGGAAATCTAGGTCAATACACTTGGAAGACTTTTACTTCTGGATTTCTCTGTATTGGCTAAGGCTTCAGAAGTAGTCCACTATTCCATATTAAAAAGCAGTCTTTCTCCTTTGCTTGGAGACAACGCAGGCTCTGTCTTGAAAGACAATACACATTGCACCCCCTCAGGATCTACTCTATCTCCAGTCACAGCCCAAGACAAAAAACTAAGGTTGAGTGACAATGTAATCTAGCCAGATATGTGCTGGGCCTGCTAAGGAAGAAAAGGGATGACATACTGAAGGACCTATAGAACTTAGCTAACTTAATTTAATTTAGCGAATTTAATAGTACTGGTGGGAATCATGTATGTATGGGACTGGATCCTGATGGAGCTGGACCATGCAAGCACTCTCCCATGATACAGGTGATACATTTTAGCAAAAAAGAGGGAAGATATGCTAACACACTTCTAGGTGGGCTCCTAGAAACTAAGAGAAAGTGATGGTTCTCACTAAGTAAGATACAAATGCTAAGCTTAGAAGGAAGATGGTGAAAGAAAGGATAAAAAGAGTCAAAGAAGTTGGCATAGGGCTTGCAAACTCACCAGCTGACCACGTTCTGCAAGAGCCTGGAGGACATTCTGTCTTCCACAGTGATGATGTCAAAGGGGCTCCCACATTGTTGTGAAGGTCAGTGGTGACTGCCTTCTAAAGATCAGGACTAATGGCAGAAGGTACATAATATTGGAAAGAGGGCAGAGTTGACATTGACATCTGGGGATCTGAAGCATCCCTGATAAAATGGGAACTGTAGAATCCTGACACAATACAGGCTAGGTAGCAGTGCAGCAAGGTAGAGTGGCAGTCATCAGCGGCATCTGAGCAGGCATAGGACTAGGGATGCTTTCCCACCAGGGATGAGGGTCTATGTCACCAAGCAAGCCACTCTTATCAGAAGAAATGAATTGAGAATGGACGGCAGAGGAGGGAAACGATGAATATCAGTTGTGGTCCTTGAGCTGTAGTTCCTTCTACTAACCCACTTATCGTAAGTTTTCCTAGAAGAAGAGACAAACCTGAATCCTGGAGTAACTGTTCCCAGGTAGAGTGAATTTATTGTCTGATGTAAGTGGGATCTGAGCGGCACAGGGAGTGGAATAGTATGGTGCATTGCTCAGATTCCTTTTCACCACTGAGACATAATCCCTGCTGCCAGGAAGACTGGCTGCTGAAGATTCTCAGATGAATCTCTCCCCAAGAATTACCCCCACTTTGAGGCCATTGATTGGCTGAAGTGAAAGCACAAAGCCTAGCTCCCTTGGCTTGGAGACAACTCTGAAGGGACATCCAAGCTCCATAGCACCTTATTGCATTTATTGAATCCTTGTTGTAACCGCACCACATTTAACTTCTCCCTCTGCCCAATCTGACACCCTTCAAACGTCCACAGGTGTTGCTCTGAGATGGCTCCTCAATAAACTTCCTGCACACAAATCTCAGATGCTCAAAGTCTGTTCTCTGGGGAAGTTGCCCGAAAGTAGGAGTCCTTAAAATTGCCAGGATTATTTAATAGAAAATAATTTTTTTTCCTTTTTCTCCCCAAAGCCCCCTGGTACATAGTTATATATTCTTAGTTGTAGGTCCTTCTAGTTGTGGAATGTGGGACGCTGCCTCAGCGTGGCTCGATGAGCAGTGCCATGTCCGCGCCCAGGATTCAAACCAATGAAACACTGGGCCACCTGCAGCAGAGCGTGCGAACTTAACCACTCAGCCACGGGGCCGGCCCCAGTAGAAAATAATTTTTTAAAGGAATTTTTGCACATAGATGTTGAAGAATAAATCTATCGCATAAAGTAAATTTCTATCCTTATATACTTTTTAGTCTAATTTACTTTCCATTACTTTTTATTTCTGTTTCTGTTTGTTTTCCTTTTGCCATCTTCAGTTAACTTTGGATATCATGGAAAAAATGAAGTTTAGGAGGCTTGTTTTTTTCCGTTGGCTGCATCACTAACCAATCTTGTGAACTTGGATGAATTAAGTTTCCCTGGTTAAGAGGTGATTCATTTGTTAATTGAGGAGATTGTACTAGATGATTGATTTTTAAAGCATCTTGAAACTTTGAAAGTGAAATATTTTCCTTTTCACTATGTTTTTATACTTTAAATGACATTGCAATTTGGGTTAAAAAGTTACTGAATCTGAAGGAAAAATACTAAAGACATGTTTGAATCTTATGGAGTAGGGTCTTAACCATTCTAAAAGTAGGTGCAAGTTGTATGAACATTCTTTTTTTTTTTTTTTTAAAGACTGGCACCTGGGCTAACAACTGTTGCCAATCTTTTTTTTTTTTTTTTCTGCTTTATTTCCCAAATCCCCCTGGTACATAGTTGTATATCTTAGTTGCATGTCCTTCTAGTTGTGGGATGTGGGGCGCCACCTCAACGTGGCCTGGAGAGTGGTGCCATGTCCGCGCCCAGGATCCGAACCCTGGGCCGCCGCAGCGGAGTGCGCGAACTTAACCACTCGGCCACGGAGCCGGCCCCTGTATGAACATTCTTTAATAATGCTAATGAGACAAAAGAAAGGCTTCTCCATGGCAGATGACTTGCGACAGACCATGTAACACCGGTGCAAATAATTCATTTTATTCTTCAAGGATCTGCAGTATTCATGATATGAGAACTTGTAGACATGATTGAATTCATGATTCCTGCATTCAGCAATTACTCACTGAGTGCCTATTTTTGTGCCCAGACCATACTAGGCCCTGGGGATACAGAGATTAATAAGATAAGATTCCAATTTTTGAACAGCTGAGAGTCTAGTGGGAGAAACAGACAAACACAAATATTACAATGCAAAAGATCTGCTACAATAGAGTATAAACAGAGTGCTGCTGATGAATTTTGTAATGATCTTAGGCAGGCAGGATATATGTTTTCTCCAAGTATTGACTGTCAATCAGTTTGACTGTGTCTGCATTATAATGAAGGCAATCCTGATCACTCTATCACAAGTCGGTAAGGCACCTCATTGAAAGCAACAATTGTGATTGCTGTTCACCTGAGCTCTGCAGTTCTGCTGGGATATCATGAGCCCCTTCTCTTTTCAGCAGATCTTATCTAGTGTCTATGTTAACTTAAATATCATACAAATATTTTTTACTGACAAAAAGAGGGAAGATCATTACTTGAAAATCATATTTCATAGACTAGAATTATGATTCCAGGTTGGGCCACTCCCAAGCAGGTCAAGGTGGCAGAGGGAAAAAGTCACAGAAATGAAGGGAAAGAGTAAACTACAGAAAAAAGAAAGACTAAAAAGAAAGGAAGGAACTATTTTATGGCAGAGATAGGTAACATGCTATGTAAGATGTTAACTTCCATGACCATCCTACATTTTCTTCTTCCTTTTCTAAACCAATGCACAAAGTGGTCTCTCTGGTAACTAAAAAGCAGATGCTGCCTGAAGTCAATAATTCTACCATTTTCTGAATTCAAACCCCGTGGAGAGCTAATGCTAGCGGACAGGAAGTGTGGTAGTTGATGAGTCTGGGTCTGTGAGGAGGGGAAGGGACAGTCTAACAAATTGGGAAGGCTTTTGAGATTAGTAAAAGAGCAAAAGGAGAGCATCCTGGACTGAAGCGTCGTAGAGGTCAGTGTGTCCTAAAGCAGCAAAAAACCCCGACAGGTCATCCAAAGTAAGACAATCTTGAGAGTAAAAACTGGTGCAAAAAAATACTTAAAATTAATTTGTGTTTTGAAATATTTATTTATGGATTAACCAATTGGCTTCATAATATTGATTAATTCTTCAAATAGTTTTAGTCAAAAAAATTTCATTTGCTGGCCCAGTATCATAGAGGTTGAGTTCAGCACGCTTTGCTTCAGCGGTCCAGGTTCGTGGGTGCAGATCCTGGGTGCAGACCTACGTCACTCATCAAGCCGTGCTGTGGTGGCATCTCATATACAAAACAGAAAAAAATAGAGGAAGATGGGCACAGATGTTAGCTCAGGGCCACTCCTCCTAAAGCAAAAAGAGGAAGATTGGCAACAGGTGTTAGCTCAGGGCCAATTTTCCTCACACACACAAAAAATTCACATATAAATGTTTTCCTAAAAATAAAAATAACATATACTAGGTACGCTAAAGCCAAGTTAAAAAAAATCTTCTTCATCTCGATTATCTGAGTATGCTTAGTATGTACTCGTGTACTTTATTTCTATCTCTAATCCTAAATTATTGGCATTTTCTGAAAATACATTTTTAATTATTTTACTATTATTAATTATTTAATTAAAATTCCTTGCAGTCATACCTTCAAATAACTTCTTGCTAAGGTACTGAGATACATGCAAGCTTGGTGAACATTCTGCTAAATGGAAGCTATTCTCAAATTCTAAGGCTTTTCACGCTGAGATTTGTAATTATTTTAGACCAAATATTTTCACAGGTACTGTCTTTTTACCTCGAATTAAAGCCCTTTCTTCAAAATGTATTTTTAAAGATGAGACTTGTCAAATTAAGTTTTTACTATTTATAATTCATCTAAATGGTTTGTCAAATTCACATACGTGATATCTTAGGCAATCTCAATTTTGCTCCACTTTAGTTCAGCATATAAATTCTGAAATGAATAATTGAAATGCCATCAAAAAATCATTTTCATGAATTGATATATTCTAAATAAAAAACCCAGGGTTTTCAAAATTAAGCTGTGTATACTGTTTGCATTCTCATATTCTGTTGTGTTCAGTACCTCCCTTGTTTTTGTAGGGATGAATTTTAATGTCTCTCTGCTTGCAAGCTTTTGTTCAATAATTTGTTTTCTAATAGCTTTAAAATTGGAGATTTTTGGTGATCCATTGTCCAAGTCCATTTGGGCTACTATAACAGAGTCAGCTTCTGCCAACATGCCAAGACAGATTGTGTGTGTCTCTTCCCAACTCCAGGTTCAGTGACTTCAATTTGGTGCTTGAAATTGTTCATGGTGGGACTATTCACACCACAGACATTGGCAAATGCTACAAGTCTGATTCCTGACCTGTGTACTCTACCCTTAGAGCTGGTTGTTAACCGTTTACCAGCATACCACTGCAAGGAACCCTAGCATGAGGCTTTCTAGACACTGCATGCAGCTCTTCCTTGCTGAGGAATCTCCGCTTGAAAAGGGCGCTGCAATAGAGTGGGTCACGGAGCCACACATCTGGGTTTGGTTGGAACGATCCCAGTAATACCTGCTGTGTCAGAGTCCTGTCCTATTTAGCATTTCAACCTGAAATATTCAGTTTTGTAACAAACTATGAATTACTAATAAATACAACTAATTTGCTTTTCACCCTTAGCTTTTACCATGATCTTGCCTAGAAGTATATAAAACACATCTGCTGTGATCAGGATTCTTTCTTGATATACGGTAATGAAAAAGACAACATGCAACACCCAACGCTCTTTCCTGACTCTCCCACACACGACATAATTTATACTTCTCTGTTAAGGACAGTATGCCAAGGGCTGGCTGATGAGAAACGAAATGTTCTCACGCATGAGCAGGTTTAGGTTTGGCTGACTTCCTCTGGGCTGGGTGGTCGTGGGAAAAGAGTTCCACCCTGCTGCCCCTGCTGGACATGTAGCGTGTCAGTGTCTCAGGTTGTAACGTACCAATTCGGGCAGGAAGTGAAGTGGGCTGCAGTGTCTTATTTCTTAGAAATTATCCAGTGGAGAAAATGTTTTGCAGTCTCACTGCAATTGAATTTTTCGAAGGGCTGAAAGTCAGCTCTTACGTGATTGGCTATCAGCAGTTTTTGCAACCATTAATTCAATGTTATTGCATAATTTACAAATGGTATGCTTTATAGCCAAATGTTTTTATAACCTACTAGCTTTGGGGGGATGGGCTCAAAATAATATTTTCATAAAGTGCGCACTAGTCACTGTGACCCTAGTTTCAGCCAAATAGATAATGATTAATCGAAGTTTTAGTAGCATATCTAAAGAATCATCAGGTATTTAAAATTAAAGTATCAACCAACGTGTATTAGTTTTCTATGACTGCTGTAACAAATTATTATACAAGTCATGGCTTAGAACAACATAAGTTTATTACCTCTCACAGTTCTATAGGTGGGAAGGGCTGGCATGGTCTCAGTGGGCTGAAATCAAGGTGTCAGAAGGGCCGAATCACTTCCTGGAGCCTTCTAGGAGAAATCATAACTTTGCCTTTTTCAGCTTGTGGTACCACCAGCAATCCTTGGCCCATGGTCCCCTTCCTCCAGCTTCAAAGCCAGCAATGTTACATCTCTCTGGCTGTCCTTCCATGGTCACATCTCCCTCTTTATGACTATATCCTGGTAAGGTTTTCTGATTTTATGGACCCATTTTAAGGGACATAATCAGATAATTCAGGATAGCCATTCTATCTCAAGTTCTTAGCCCAATCACATCTGCAAAGTTGTTCTGTCGTGTCAGGCAACCTATTCACAGGTTTCTGGTGTTGCAGTGTAATCATGCTGGTGTAGTGTACATTATTCTGCCTACCACAGCAGCTGATACTTTCTCAGCAAAGAATATACCATGCCCATGAGAAAAATCTCTAGAGCTCATTCTTCTGTCATTGCTTTGAAAGGACATAAAAAGTTACCCAAATTTAGAATAATTTTTAGAACAATAAATCACAAACGAAGGTGTCAGTGTTTTTTCCTGCACGCACTGGGTACTACTTCCCCATGTAACATCAAGAAGAGTGAATAGTCAGATACAAGATCTGATACCGGATAATTTGTTCATTACTGAAATTCCTTGAAATTTTTGTTCATGGTGGCCAGATGTCTATTGTTTGGTTAGGAATTAATTCTGTAATTGTTAAAAAAAAAACAGTGTTTCCTATTTGAGGCCACACATGAGGCTCAGGTGCAGTTCAACAGCTCTGCTGTTGTTTTCTCTAATTAGAGCCAGGATTCTGGATGTGCACACATTTTTTCCCCCCAAAGGCTGCATACCCACTCAATTAAATGAAAGACATAATCATTGAAAGGAGCTCCCTTAGATCTTGGCAAATAGTGTATAAATTTTAATCCAGAGATCATTTCAAAGATAAATACAAAGGGAGATATATCTGACGCAATTTTAAGTTTTTAATGATAGAACATTGGTCAAATTTAAAGTTAAATGGATATGTGGTTGACAATTTATACATAAACATATATTTCTGTTAAATATTTGTGCATATCTAAATACAAGCCTCTACAAAATAAGGAAAATACAATTTTAGAAGAATGTTTCTCAAAAGTTTAATTTCTTAAAATTGTTTGTATTCTCTTTTATGTAATTATTAGAACAGAAGCAAAGAATATTTGGAAATAGAAGTTATGCACCAAAACTGAACACAGAGGATAATCCCTAACATGGCTGGGAGATCTGTGGTTGTCTGAAAATGTTGAAAATAGATGAATTTGTGAAGGGAAAACAATCTGTAAAAGCATGAGATAAATTCAGTTAAAAATATGAGGCACTCTTTGAAGGTATAATTCTACTGTCACTGTCTTGAAATGTCAAGAATGGAAGGGCTTTGAGATTATAAACTTCCAGTGAAAATAAAAAAGAAAGACATAAAAAAAATTGTCATTTAAAGTTAAATTTAAAAAGTTTTTTTTATTTGTCATTTACAAATAGCTTATTTTTCATTTTCTAAATTCTTTACCCCTGTATTGGTTTCCTATGGCTACTGTAACAAGGAATCATAAATGGAGTCACTTAAAACAACAGAAACTTTTTTCTCACAGTGCTGGAGGCTACTAGCCAGAAATCAAGGTATTGGCAGGTCAGTGCTTCCTCCAAGATCTCTAGCGGGAATCCTTCTCTGCCTCTTCCAGCTTCTGAGAGCCCCTCGGCATTCCTTGTCTTGTGGTAGCATCACTCCAATCTGTGCCTCTGTCCTTACATGGCCATCCTCTTTCTGCATGTCTCTGTCTCTTCTAATAAGAGTCGTATTGAACTAAGGGCCCATCCCACCCCACTTGGACCTCATCTTAACTAATTACATTTGCAATGACTGCATTTCCAAATAAGATTATATTCTGATGTACCGGAAGTTAGGATTTCAACATATCTTTTTGGGAGGGACACAGTTCAACACATAACAATACTATTATATAAAAAGATCGGTTCTTATGAGGCTTAAAGTAATGATCAACCTAAAGCTAGTGGGGATATTTCTATCTCATTCTTTAAGGGATCAAGAATTAGTTTAAGTTACTAAATCTACGTTTATACTGGATCAACAATTCAATTTTCAGACTATTACATTCAAAAACACAGTTTGGACATGGTTTTAGGGAACTGATGAAATTGAATCTATTTTAACGTCTGTGTTATTAAGATATAGTATGTATTCAATACAAGAATGAAAGTGTTAATAGACGGGCAAGTTTCACTCATTTGTCTTCCAATTCTGAGTAACTATCATCTCTCTTACTTTGCTTGCATAAGAAATTAAAGAAATAGACACGATTTTAGTGCTGCCCAACCTGCTCCATGAACCTGATAATATTCTAATACTGTAAAAATTATGTACGTGTATGTGGTTGCCTCAAATACTTTATGGAACAAGGCAAGATATGAGTGAATAAATAAGTAAAAGGCATGCACATGTTGAAAAGTCATCTTTTTTAATTTAAACAATGCACAAGGTATGATAGATTTTTATTAGAGAAAACTAGGCCAAGATGTGACACTTAAAATTGGCTACAGCGTCTGTCTTTTGGAAACTCACACATGCAGCAATACAACTGAATTAAGAAATGGCTGGTACGGAAATACTCTAAATAGTCACCAACCAAACTTTATAAAGAGTTTCAGAGAAACAAAAGCCGATCCAGTTTTCTTACCTCATCCGAGGTACTTTGTGTTATGTTGGAAAAATGGATTCTTTATTTATATTGTATAATTTTCTATTTATATATAAAATGGGTTTTTCATTAAGCTGCCACGAATCATTTTTAGAGCGTGATAGTGATCAAGTAAATAAATAAATCAATGGACTCCTTGCCTCCATGCCCAACATGGTTTCCAGGATTACGTGACAAGACTGGAACTTTAGCAGCCAGCCTCCCTGGGTACGTCATGCAACTCTTTGTTTCTGAGTCTTGCCTCTTGCCGGTGTCATAGATTGGTTCATGGTCAGAATGAAACACACATCCTGGTTCTCCTGGGACAATCCAGTGAACACCTGTTACATTCATTTGCCTAGCACTTGTCTTGAATTGTTTGTTTTGTAATGAAGCATGAATTATAAATAAACGCATTAAAATAAGCCAGAATAGGTTTGATAGACTTTCATATTATTCCTCTAGCTTCTGCCAAGGTCTTGTCTCTTAGTAGGAGAAGCTCATAAGCAGTGATCAAGGTTCATTTTTAACGTGTGATTAAATAGAAAACATTATCAGCAATAATTCATTACTCTTTCCTGAGTCCACCCAAACACAAGGCACTGTGTCTTTCAAGGACGTTATGCCAGGTTCTTGCCGATGATGAAACGCACTTTGACATCATGGGCTTAGGTCCCCTCACTCCTTCTGACTATGAGTGGTGGTAGGAAAAGAGTTACACACCACTGTGCAGCAGTGAGGCATTTATATTTACAGGTAATGGTCTTAGAATGTTTCTTTTTCCCACCAAAGTATCAGAATGTCACTTAGAAACTTATGTGTGTACTAAATCAGTTTTGCATTTCAGCAGGAATATATTTCAAAAACTGCTTTTTTTTCGTTAACAGAAAGAGATACTTTTTGTGGTAAAAAGTCACAGCATGACCTTCTTGGTTATGCCTAATTTTGTCAGCTAGTTTCAGTTATCTGATAAAAAAAATTGAGGAAGAAACAAAGGGACCATATAAAATGGCATACAAGAACATATCAGCAGAATTTGAAACAATCAGACAGAACAAGGGACCCCCAAGGGAGAAGAAAGCTATTTGGCTGCTCGACTAATTATATGCACTAATAGATTTCCATTGGGCCCTCTGGTTTTTAAGAGTTCATTTAATTGCTGGATCAAATTAGATGTATTTCCAGACTCTTCTCATGGCCAGGGCATAAATTCAGAAATACAGCAAAATCAGGAATCAGAAAACTTAAATTTAGACTCTTCTATTTTCTAGTTTCCTTTGAATGCTCTGAGTTTCACTTTCATGACCTATGAAATGGAAATAATAATTTAACCCAAGAAACTGTTCTAAGTATGGTCATGAGAAAAATAATTGTGAAATGTAAAAATTATATAGATGCAAATATTATTATTAATCTGAATTGACTTGAACTCTATCTTCAGAGCCATGGTATTACTTTAAATTTTCTCCCCTCATATGTAAAAATGTTTCATTCTATTACTGCTTATATAAAACTATTTCTTTGCTTTTAAAAATACAAATATCATTCCTAGCTAATTTTTTATTCGATTTTATTATTTTTTTTAGAGAAGTTTCAGATTCATAGCAAAATTGAGCAGAAGGTACAGAGATTTCCCACAAACCTCCTGCCCCCACACATAGGCTCCCTCACTGTCATCACATCCCGTCAGAGTGCTACACTTGTTATAACTGATGAACCTACACTGACACATCATTGGAATGTGTCATAAGGAAATTCAGATTCCATAGTTTGCATTAGGATTCCCTCTTGGTGTGGTACATTCTATGGGCTTGCATGAATTTATAATGACATGTATCCACCATTGTGGTATCATACAAAGAAGTTTCACTGCCTTGAAAATCCTCTGTGCTCCACCTGTTTATCCTTTCCTTCCCCCCTTGACCCGGGCAATCACTGACTTTTTCACTGTCTCCATAGTTTGGCCTTTTACAGAATGTCATGTAATTGTAATGATACAGTATGTAGAGTTTTCCAATTGGCTTCTTTAAGTTAGGAATATGCATTTAAGTTTCCTCCATGTCTTTTTGCGGCTTGATAGCTCATTTCTTTTTAATTCTGAGTAATATTCCATTGTCTGGATGTACTATAGTTTATTCATTCACCTACTGAAGGATATCTTGGGTACTTCCAAATTTTGGCTATTATGAATAAAGCTGCTATACACATCCACGTGCAGATTTTTGTGTGGACATAAGATTTCAATGGGCTTGGGTAAATATCAGATAGGGTAATTGCTAGATCATATGGTAAGAGTATATTTAGTTTTATAGGAAAATGTCAAACTGTCTTCCAAAGTGTCTGTCCCATTTCGTATCCCCAGCAGGAGCGAATGAGAGCTTCTGTTGCTCCACATTCTCACCAGCATTTGGTGGTGTCAGTGATTTTAGCCCTTCTAATAGGTGTGTAGTGATATCTTATTGTTTTAATTTGTATTTCCCTGATGACATAGGATGTGGATCATCTTTTCATATGCTGTTTGCCATCTGTGTATCTTTGGTAAAGAGTGTGTTAAGATATTTTGCCCATTTTTTAATCAGGTTGTTTGTTATCTTATTATTGAGTTTCAAGAGTTCTCGTGTATTTTGGATAATAATCCTTTATCAGATGTGTCTTTTGCAAATATTTTATTCCAGTCAGTGATTTGTCTCCTCATTCTCTTGGCAGTGTCTTTTGCAGAACAAAAATTCCTAATTTTAAAGAAATTCAGCTTATCAATTATTTCTTTCATGTATTCTGGCTTTAATGTTGCATCTAAAAAGTCATCACCATATCCAAGGTCATCTAAATTTTCTCCTATGTTATTTTCTAGGAGTTTTATAGGTTTGTTTTTTATGTTGAGGTCTATGATTCATTTTGAGTTAATTTTTGTGAAGGGTGTGAGGTCTGTGTCTAGATTCATCTTTATTTTGCATGAGAATATCCAGTTGCTCCAGTGCCATTTGTTGAAAAGACTATCTTTGCTCCATAGTGTTACCTTTGCTACTTTGTCAAAGATCAATTGACTATACTTGTGTGAGTCTGTTTCTGGGATCCCTATTCTGCTCCATGGGTCTTTTGTTTATTCTTTCATCAATACTACACTGTCTTTATTACCGTAGCTTTATAGTAAGCCTGGAATTTGGGGAGGGTCTGTCCCGCAACTTTGTTTTTCTAGTTCAATATTTCATTGGCTATTCTGGATCTTTTGTCTCTCCCTACAAACTTTAGAATAAGCTTGTTGATATCCACAAAATAACTTGCTGGGATTTTGAATGGGATTGCATTTATAGATCAAGTTGAGAAGAACTTAAGTCTTGGCACTTTGGAGTCTTCCTATCCATGAACATGAAATATCTCTCCATTTATTTAATTTTTCCTTGATTTCTTTCATCAGAGTTTGTAGTTTTTTTAATATAGGCCATGTACATATTTCATCAGATGTATTTCTAAATGATATTGTATTTTTAATTCCAAATTAACTTTTTCATTGCTGATATGTAGGAAAATAATTGATTTTTCAATATTAACCTTGTATTCTGCAACATTGCTCTAATCACTTATTAATTCCAGAGTTTTTAAACAAATTATTTTGGATTTTCTACATAGATGATAATGTCATCTACAAACAAAGGCAGTTTTATTTCTTTCTTCCCTATCTGTATACATTTTTATTTCCTTTTCTTATCTTATTATATTTGTTAGTACTTCTAGTACATTGAAAAACAGTAGTGAGAGGGGGCATCCTTGCCTTGTGCCTTATCTTTACTGGGAAAGCTTCTGGTTTCCACACATCAAGTATGACGTTAGCTATAGGTTTTTCTAGATATTCTTTATCAAGTGGAAGAAGTTCCCCTCCATTCCTAGTTTATTGAGACTATTTATCAAGAGTGGGTGCTAAATTTTGTCAAATGTTTTTTCTGTATCTATTAATATAACCATGTGACTTTTCTTTGTTATATAAAGATGCCAACATGAATTTATTTCATTTATCTGTTTTCTCCACCAATATAGAAATTTATCCAAGGAAGGACCATGTTTTATATTGCCATTCCTTGCGATATGACTAATCCTTAAAATGCAATATATTTTGAAAGATTGACAAACAAATGGAATCTGTATGAGATATCTCTTTGCAAATAGCACATGATGATCGGATAACTTGCCTCATATAGTATATAAGATCACTAGATATCACTGCGTGAACAAATTTGAGGCAGGTAATGGTGGTAAGTATGGCAACATATAAATGAAGAGAGAAGTATTATGGGCTTATTAACAGTCTTATTCTTATCAGTGTATTGAATTTTTGATGGTATTCCTCATCTACTTTTCTGTACACATTTTCCATACTGATGGAAATTCATGACAAAGTGACACAGAAAATATATATATATATGTATATATATATAACATTAACTTCTGATAATTTTCTTGCATTACCAGTATGTACCAGGTTTCACTAACAAACTAAAATGAAACGTAGGGACATCAATCTAAAAAACATATTGTTGTCTATTTACCTAGATAAAAGCCTCATGCTCTCACTTAAGTTTTCCCAATTATATCTGCGGCCTCTGTGAAAATACTATTGTTCCAAATTGAAAAAAAAAGAAAAAAGGATTACGAGTTTCATATGTAAATTTGTAACCTAGTTTGGCTAGTGAGCTCATAAGGAACTACATTATTTGAAGCAGAATTTTGCTATGGAACACGGTTTTTACTTGGTCTCGTTTCTGTTCATTAAAACAATGAGCACGTTATAATGAATAATACATTTGTATGCCATTTATTACATCCACTGCTAAGGTGCCAATACTGATCATAAATTGAACTCATGCTCTCCCAGGTCCATGCCAAAATCTATTTAATAACATCTAAGAGGTGTTGAGAAAACAAAGGTTAGGTTTCCCAGAAGCTGTCAATATCTGTATATCTTTTGAAAACCTAAACAATATTCATCATGGAAAGTAGAGAACAGGAACAGATGGAATTTGACCTTTTGTGGCATATGGATAAAATAAATCTAATTTACTTTGTGCTAAATATCATTCTGTAATTATAAGAAATGTACTTTTTTCAGGAAGGAAAATAACTAGAAAGGATTTGCAAAGGTACAGGGAATTCTGTTGCCATCTAAGTCATTAGATTGTGCAGTATTTCTAAGGGATAATGTCACGTGTGCTAATACATAATTACCATCTCACTGACCTGCTGGCATGAGGAGCTAAGGTATCCCACACTGGTAACTTCTCAAATCCTGAATCTTATCACTTTAAACACCAACATTTCAAAATGTTAGCCATATTTGTTAGAATTCTGACATGTGTTATATGCTTTTCAGCTGAGGAATAAAATCTTTGCTACATTTTTACACTATCCAAAATTAAAAACAAACAAAAAATGGGTAATTTAAAATTTTGGATTAATAATTAAACTTGTGATTAATCCAAAGATAGAAATAATATACCAAAAGTACTATTTTTGACATGGAAACTAGGTGGAATTAAACTGATCAAGATTCCTAGAATTCTCCTCACTAGATTTTGTTATAAAATATTAGCTAATTATAAAGATGAAATTAGCATGGATGAAAGAAATACTCATCTACTCCTAAATCTATTTTAAAGTTAATTATATCCACCGATTTTGCTGACTCACATAATGTAATGGAAAGATGGGCTTTGAGGGAAAAATTGGTATGAGTAACAGTATTGAAAGGGAAAGAATGGCAAGTAGACTATTCTTAAGTCTCTGAAAGGGATTTGAGAAATTACCCTTATATGTAGTCAGTAATTAGTTCACAAAAGCTAATCTATAGTTAATAGTATCATCATCATCAACGCTTAAGAAACGAGATAAGATCATCAATGTTAAATGCTAATTAAGTGGACTGGAAGGGATCTAGAAAAGCTGTGTAAGTGAGGTAAGAATTTAACCTGGTGGAAAGGAAAGGACTTAGAGAAAAGGCAACTAAAAGGCAGGCAGTGTTCTTTACCTGAACATCGGCATGAGCAACAACAGTAAAAGAAAACATATATTTCTCTATTTTTAGGCAATACGTACAGCTTATGTTTCATAGATGTATAAGACTATACTTACTTAGAAACTAGGTTGAGTAAAATCATTATATTATATACCTATTAATTCAGTGTCCCAATTTGCATATCATTTGCACTTCGTTGCCATACTTGTCCATAGGTTCTGGACACCAGCCAGTGAAGTAGCAAATACTCAGCTTAAATTAAAGAAAGAAAATTTTTGAAAAAATCTGGTGATTTTGATACCACTATATTATTTGTTTTTAGTGGTAGAGTATATGGATTTGGTTATAATTATGATTGAATCCTTTTGGCATTTTATGAGGAATAGAGTTATCAATCACGTTATTTAAAATAAAACAACATCTTTCAGTCAAATTTTACCTTGCAATATAATTACATATATTTATAAAGAATGGATTTTAGTGAGGAAAATGATTCTTGGAGTCTGGATAAGTAATCTTTTTTTTCTCTTCTAACGGCGTTTTGTTTTGAGAAGTGATTTTTAAAATTAAAGTATCATGGAGCTAAAATATATAATGACACATTTATGATTAATCAGAGATTAATCTCAATTAACAGGAAATTATTCCGAGCATAGCAATTAAAAACTTAACGCTTTTGAGAGAGATAGACCTGGACCCAAATCTCAATTTTCTGATTTATGCCTGTTTGAATTTGGTGAACATGGTTTCCTCTTTAACAAAATGGGGATAATTATCAATATATGACCATTAGGTTTTTTGTTTTTTGTGGGAATTGGTGAGATAATATCTTTGATGTACTTAGCACTGTGCATGACTCAGAAGAGCTCAGTGAATGAAAGTTGTTTGCTTGCATTCACTCTTTGCATCTTAAGAGTACACTTTCTGTCTGTTATCTAAATTGAGTATTGGTATAGTTGAAAGCCTGGCTCAGAGAAGAAACGGGGTAACCACCCGACATAGCTGCTAACTAATTGAGCTGGTCACTGGCCTCCCTGGACTGTAAATTCTAGGTCCGTAAAGAATCCTTTCCAAAATTTATGAGGTTACTCTTAGCTCCCTTTCAGAATTCTTCTGAAACTAGTAAGGTTACACAATTAGTTATTTCTTTTGACCTCCTTTCTATTTTTTGATAAGATATTTGAAAGCAGAGACTCTACTGGTTACAAAGGTCAGCTCCTTTTTCCTTAACTCTTTTAGTCAGGTTTTGTCAAGCATTTGCCATGTAATCAGATATATTTGTCATAGCTGCAGCAAATTTTTAATGTTTTTGATACATATTGCCAAATGACTTTTAAGAAATGCTGCATAATCTATCAGTGGAAAGTAGAAGTTGGCAATATTTTAAAGTCCACTAGTTTTATTTATTTATTTTTTTTGAGGACGTTTAGCCCTAAGCTAACATCTGCCGCCAAGCCTCCTCTTTTTGCTGAGGAAGACTGACCCTGAGCTAACATCCATGCCCATCTTCTCCTACTTTGTATGTGGGACTCCTGCCACAGCATGGCTTGACAAGCAGTGCGTAGGTCCACATCAGGGATCCAAACCGGCGAACCCCAGGCCACCGAAGTGGAGCCTGCAAACTTAACCACTGCACCACTGGGCCAGCCCCATAAGTCAACTAGTTTTAAAAGCTTTTGCTCTTGTCAAAAAAGGTCTTGACTGAGATATAATAGGTATTTCATAGGTACTAGTTATAAGACACTGACTGCATTGCAAATGCTCCGGGCATCCATTTCCCATCTTCACATTAAAATAGTTGAGTTACACTAATGAGTGTATTCACTTAATAGAAATTCAATGATATATGCAAAGAAAAAATATATATTTATATTATATATGTTATATATATACTTTGAAAATAATTAAAGGTAAATACTAAAACAAGTCAAATTACAAGCCTTTTAGGATCTGTAAAACAATTGTTTATAGTCATGGGAAAGACGAGTTATAACTTATTTATTATGCAAAGATGTAACACTCGATCTGTCAGAGTCTGAGTCCTAGGCAGGCCACAGCCGTTACAGGAATACTAAGAAAGGGAATTTTAAGAGGCAGAGAGAAAAAAGACAATTATTCCAACCCCAACTGGCTCAAGTTCTCAGAAACCAGGAGTAATTGGATATCTGTGCATTTAGTCCAGGGAAGTAGGCATCGGTTTCCTATACCAACATTTCCTGAACAAATGAGAATGCCTAACTTCAATAGGAAGTGGAGCCACAAAAAGTCTCCGTAGGTTTCTAACTGAGTAGATAGTTCAATCATGTAGGTCTGGCTATGGGAATTAAAACCTTTCTTGCACTTGTCCTGGTGCTCTCTTTTGCTTCAATATTTTCAGTATATTTGTTTCTTTGCCTGTTTTCCTTATGGCTGGGTGACCAGACTTTTGCCAGTTTGACCACACTGCTTATCTGCCCCTGCTCACATCCAGTCATCCTGTTCTGAGTGACTGCTCCAACTTAGCCTGACTCCCAGCAAGCCTGGGTCCAGACACCAATGCCCTGTCTTGAATTCTGGATATATATATATATATATATTTTTTTTTTTTTTCTTAGATTCTGGGTATAAGCATGTATCTTGATAGGAGAACATGACATTTAAAAAACTAGGACAAGAAATAGCTAATACTTTGGAGAAAACTTAGATGAAGCAAATTGCATTTCATCACAAATAATTCTAGTAAATTAAAAAAATGATTGCTAGTTTGCTGAAGGAAATGTAATGTGGTGGTTTGGATTCCAATCAGGCAGTTAAAAATTTCCAGTTAATAAATAAAACTGAGAAATCAAAACAAAACATGCCATGAACTTGACAAGGATTGGGAAATGTTAATAGACAGTAACATCCAAATTTGTAATCAGTAGGAGAGTGAAAATCAAAGGGCCATTCAATCATTATTAAAGAAATAGTTTGTGAGTCATTATAGACTAATCTCATTTTGATTTCTGATTGGTAGTTTAAGAGAAGTTATATGTAATAAATATGAATGTGAGCAATGCATTTAACATGGTAATTCATGAGTAGTTGAAAGATTGTCCTCTTCACTAAGCGTATACACGGCTTTGGAAAGAAGACACAGAGAGCAGGGAAGAGAGAGGACTATCTGTAGTGTCTATTTGAGAAACAGAACTGATTCTGGCAACAGATAGGATAGTTACAGCTGAACAGCCCTCACAACCTTGTCATGATATCTTTGTGGATAAGATGCAACAACATACTGGATGCTAGTAAAGGACCGTGGATTGAAGGACAGGTGATTGCTGATTAATGGATCATTGTCTTCTGTGATAAGGTCTCGAACAATATGTTTCAGAGTTCTGTTCCTTTAAAAATGTCCCATTCAACAGTTTTACCAACGGCTTTTCTGAACACACAGAAGTCATGATCGTCTTATTTGTGGATGACACGAATCTAGACAGGTAGTTAATGCATTGCATGCAAAATTTGGATTCTAAAGATCTTGCCAAGTTTGAAGAATGGCCTGAATCAAACAAAAAGAAATTTACTGGATAATGCAAAGCTCCACACTTAGTCTCAAAGATTCAAAAGAACAAACAAGCCAAACCTCAGTTATAGCAAAATTAAAATCAATAAATTAATGCCACTTTATGTAAAAAATGATTTTGAGGAGCTGGATAACTCTGAGATTGACACAAATTAATATGACCTCTGACTACCACAAAGGAATTTAGGAAGTATTGAGGGAGACATAGTGTACAGAACAAGACTAGACAACACTGTGATCATCACTAATGAATGGGATGCCTTCCCGGAAATATAGTATATAGAACTAAAATAAACTCACTCTCTTCTATTTTCTGTTCAGCTATATGAATCACATTTAAGGGAATAGCAGACACAGTAAAGGTTACTTAGGATGATGAAAGAAAGGTACTGTATGGAACATTGCAGTGAGCTAGGTATTGAAGCATATGTTAATTGTTATGTATGGGAGAAGTGGCAAGTATCAAGGCTCGATGGATTATTGAGTAGGACACAGTCAATGACTCACTGGGGCCCAAGTATAAGATGATGCCAGGAGGAAACACTGTGTATTTGAAATCCATGCCCATCAAATGACAACTTTGCTCAAGAAATGTCTTTTTGTCACAGATGTTATCAGTTGAGACTAGACTGCCCAGAGGGAACAACATAATTACAGTGACAATAGGTGAATTGCTGCAGGGAAGCCACGAATTATCAATAACATACTTTAAATGTCAGAAATGATTTTCTGACAATTTCTAACTGTGGTAGATTACATATTGGTCCCAATTATCAGAAAAATCATCTCTGACAGTAAAGTTACATCTCTGCAATCACATGGCAACCAGCAGAAACAGATACTCCCGTTTTGGGGAGAATCACATGATTTGCAGTGCTTTCCTGTGAGAAGGGCTCTTTTCTTTAGGCTTGGCCATAGGGCTTGCTTCAGCCAATAGGACGCAAGAGTAGCGACATAGGAGACACTGGAAAGATGTTTTAGAGGCTGTTGGGAGGTTCAGCTACTTCATTTTTCCCTCTGCCACAAGAACAACGTAGAACTGCACATCAACTGGATTCCAGGAGGCAGGCTGTGTAGAACATAGCTGAAGACCTGCTACAGATGCCCAGCTGGCTGAAGGACAATGTGAGGAATAAATAAGATTTTTGTCATGTTAGACTGCTAACATTTGGAGACTGTTTGTTACTGAAAACTTCCCTGACAAAATCTGACCAATAAAACACCACAGAACCCAGAGAAAGTATCTGATAGGGCCCTGAGGTAAGGCTCTTTGGCCACATCCAGCTTCCATGATGCTGTTTGGCTGTTTAAACTTAAATAAGAAGGTAGCAACCCTAGAATATTGTCAAGAGAAGGCCTGGAGACAGAATAACCACCTACACCAGTCAAAGAGGGTTTAAAATTGTTTGTTTGTCTCCAGAAAGTAGAGCTAGAACAAAGACAATGGACCTGCTCTCAATTTAATGAGAAACTGTCTAATAATTAGAAATGTTTCAAAGTAACGTGGGCTTCTTCTGAGGTGGGACGTTTCCCGTTGTTGAAGCCATGTAGAGAAGTGATGGCTTTTCTGGGAAATTGGAGACAAGAATCAGTAAAGCAATGGGCTGAAGGATTCAATAAAACTCTACACTATAATAGAAAAACTAATATTCCATCTTATGCTTCCGTAAGAGTCCAAAAGACTTGTCTAAGTAAAATGGAAAAGATGGTGAAATTCGTCTTTGATCTTGCGCCTCTCTCAGTGTCCTCTCCCTGTTTTCAGTTACTAGCAAAACTGAACACTGGGGCTTTTCCATTGCTTTTTTCTCTACTTTAAGTAAGATATTTGGATGCACCATCAAGGTAAAGAGGACCTTGTAGTAGAATATCAAATATTTGGCCTAAGCTTGGTTCTGTTGTCTATGTGTATTATTCCCTAGGGCAGATCATTTTAATCCTTCTGAGCTTTGCTTATTTATTAACTAGATATACTACTACTTACTTCTCCTATTTCATAGTGATGTAATGATGAAACAAACCAACGTAGGTAAAAGCATTTATAAATAACTTAGGGATACTCAAATGTAGATAATTATTATTATCATCACCTTTTTTATCACTACTGTCATCATCCCTGTATAGACAATCGTACTCTAAAAAAGATTATACCCCAATAACAATGTTAAACAGAATAAAATGATTACGTAATGTATAAATACGTATGTGGATTTTTTTTTTTCAGCAGAGAGGCAGTCCCTACCAGGATCTGTCAAGCTATATTACTTACGTAGCAGCATTTTCTTCTTACCTTCAAGATTTCCTTAAGAGAAAAGGCAATTGAGTAACTGAAACTAGATGATGAGGACTTGTTTAAAAAACTCTCTCATACTTTACTACAGAGTATATTGATGACACAAAAGACATCATGCTTGTTTGCTCCTGATTCATGTATACTCAGGGTCATCATTCCCATTAATGACATGTAAATAAAAATCGAAGGACCACGGTGAACTGACCAATAACACAAAAATTTGATCACAATGTAGGGAGCAGAAAAATGAAACTGTAAATAAATTTGGGAAAATGGGAAGTAGACTTTTTACAAATGCAATTTGGTACTAATCAAAGATTACTGAAAGTAATTCAAACACATGCATGCAGCGAAAGTTGATGCTAGACGTAATGCAGTATTTGCACTGTCCACTCCATTTTGTGTTGCTATGCAACTTTCCAGAATTGTCATCTCATAATCTTCAGGTGTCGTGTACCCTATTTCTTCTATCCTGAAACATATTTGTCTGCCACACTCAGATTTCATGCTTATTCCCATCCTATATACGCCCAAGCTGTTAAATTGTCTTCTCCTCCCCCACCAAATGCCTCACTCCTTCAATATTATTTATTTCAGGGAACTGTTCAAATGACCTGGCAATGGGTAGCTAACTGATAAGTACGGGTTATGACCACTGTAAAATAGACCATTTATGAATGAATTTATGGTAAAATTTCAGATAGTATGATAAAGTGAAATGGATTATTAAGAATAGTGGATAAATAGTATCTGAGAAGAGGTAAGTCTTCAAATATCACTTCAGTCGAATTATAAAATTAGCCTAATTTAGAGAATTATCTTGATATTTAACTAGAGCAAAGCTAGAAAAAGGTATGAACAATCAGATAAACTCTTAAAAAAGAATAGATTAGGGACTAAACACTACAATTAGAAAAGGCTCCTTAAGTTGGTTTCTTTCTTTTCAGCACTTATAGGAGGTAATTTTTTGCTGTTATTTTGTTGCTCTGTAATTTATGTAATTCTTTCTGACAGTCTCTAAGTGCCATCTATTTTCATGTACAAAGTTAGCAGCCACTGACGCATTTTTGCTTTGGGATGGTATATATACTTTTCATGGGCAATAGGCCCTTTGACGACAAGCACACTTCAAGAAAGATTTTTTTAATGTATGCTATCTTCTCTTTATAATGTGTTTGAGATCCTGAAAATTTACTCATGTTGTGATAGGAGGAAATATAAGTCTAAAAATAGTTAATGGTTTTATTTATGTTCTCTCTATTTACTGTATATTGTCAAAATGGATGTGTGGTCGTGTAATAAATGTAACCAATTGCTTGAAGCTAATAACTAATCCTGAGTGAATCTGAACTGATGCTATAGTCCATTAAGTTTCGAACTATGGTTATAATTTTCCTTAACAGACCCAGATACAGGCTATATTTTTTCATTATCATAAACCAGGAGAGGAGACTGAAAGTGGAAAGATACAGAGGTTTACATAGTTCTCACTAAGGCTCTTGTTAAAAGGCCACGAGGAGTGGATTAGAAAATCTAAATCTGATTTATGGTTCTGAAATCCCCCTTGACTATTAGATATGTAGGACCGTCAGGCATGAGACACTTACGGAAATAAGTTAGGAAGAGACCAGGAGTCAACAACAGTACAAACAACAGAAAATAAATGTTCTTTAAAGACTTAATAAATGCACATGTTGCTGCCACTAACTAGTTTACGTGAAACAGAACAGAAGGTAGCCCTCTTCAAGCAAAATATTTTGATTTAATACCAAAGCACAAAAAAAGCACATCTCTGGTGTTAGCAATACCTTCAGCTTTACTATTTAAAAAATATTTGGATTGTAGCCACATTTAAAAGAGAAAACCAATATAAGTCAAGTGCCCTTTCTTTTCTGGTGCACAGCTTATAGGAATATGTTTATTTTGCATCCCTGTATTTGCATACATACCACACTCCTTGTTTCTTTGATAAAAGTTTTATGGGCAATAAATTATAAATCATGCTTATGTATAATTTATCCCTTTAAATACATATTTTATTTTTTGGCTTTTTAAATGAAAACCGTCTTTACCTTTGTATTTTTAAGACATTCAAATTCAATACTTTAAGAAATTCATGAATAAGGCATGTTTCAACCTTAATTTGCATTTTTATAGTGTCTGCTGTAGAACAGTATAGATTTTGCTTTCTGTGTGTTCTCTTTCAAGCAGACACTATTCCCTTAAGAATAAGCCTTGAGAAAATTCACTTGCCCTTCATAAGACATACATTTCATTATCTCCCTATAAATTGGACACTTCCCTAACATGGTTGTGCATTTGTGTCTGCTCCCTGAATATTGTAATATCCTCTAGTTCACATACACACACTAATACAAACAGAAAATGACCATTTTATTGTGTTGAATTGAATGGCAAGCGACCTGATATGAATCCAGAATGCATTCTATCTTCCAGAAGATAATCTTAAAATTATGCAATTCTTTAAGTAAGACAATCATGCAGAAGAAATTCGTTTTCGTGAGCTATAATCACATTTTAGACTTGGTTTAATATGTTAATATGTTGGTTAAAATTGCTGTGAATTTAGAATACAGTTGGAATACTGCACCAAAGAAATTTTGTTGGTGAACACAAGGGAACGAGCTTCTGACACTGTAAGAAATGGAGCTAAGGACACTGGTGATATAATAGCATAGACAACATCCTATCTTCTCTCCCTCCTCTCCACATAGGCATACTTCTTAGGAATCACTGCTATTCATGAAGCTTTGGTTTTGTACTTAAGGAGGAGTTGCATTTCCCCTGCAGGTAGGGTTTTGAGCAAGAAGGAAAACTTAAGAATTAACTGTTGGGCCCCATCTTATTGTACAAGAACTAAGGTTAGGAACCTCAGATGATCCCCTTTCATGGATTCTTGCTCTTTTCTAAAGTCAGATGCCCTATAGTCACAGTCATCTTTTAATAATCTGATCATTTCTCTCTTTCTTACTTAAAGGTCTCTGTTTCTGTTACTGTTTCTCTAGTTGTGTCCTCCCTCAAAAAAATATGTTGGAGTGCTAACCCCAAGCATCTCAGAATCGACTTTATTTGGAAATAGGGTCTTTATAGAGGTCATCAAGTGAAAAATTGAGGTGGTTAGGGTGGGCTTTAATCCGATATGACTGGTTTTCTTACTAAAGGCGGAAATCTGAACACAGAAACAGACACGGAGGGAAGACCAGGTGAACACACAGAGGAAGAACGCCACGGGAAGACAGAGGATTGGACTGATGCATCCACAAGCCAAGGAGCACCTGTGGCTACCAGGAACTGGGAGAGAAGCATGGAACAGCGCCTGCCCATGCACCTTCAGAGGGAGCGTGGCCCTGCCAACACCTTGATTCCAGACTTCAGGCCTCCAGAACTGTGAGGCAATCCATTTCTTATGCCACTCAGTTTATGGTACTTGTTACAGCAGCCCTAGAAAACTAGGCATCTAATAGAGAGTCTTATTGCTCTTAAGATCAAACTTGATCTCTTTAAGGTGGATTGCAAGACTGTTCAGCATCTAAGTCCTGTGTACTTTTCCAGCTTCTGCATTAGTAATGCTTCCCTTCCCGCTGTGTCATGAAGCAATGGTGGGCACTTTTCAGCTCCTCAGAATGTCAGACTTCCTAATTTTTCTCTTACCTAGAGCCTTCTCCGTTCTCCTTCCTACAATGTTAGCACCACCCTTTTTCCTGACACATCTCCACCCCAAATTCTTCCTTTGACTACTCCTAATCATCTTGTAGGTCTGAATGTCAATATGACTTCTTCTTTCAGAGGTCTTTCTTGTTCTTTTAGTCTCCCAAGATACTCTGCTCCTCCATCATAAAAATCCTCTCCTTTCCCTGATTTAATGTCTCCTTTCGTTGCAAGACTGAACGTTTCTTGAGGGAAAGCACTACGTTTAAGTTGTTCATGCTTTAGCCCTAGCACTTCTTAGTTGCTCAATAAATGTATAACAAATAGATGACTGAATGGCAGCGCATCATCTACTGCCTGCCCTGTTCCTCTGTCTGGTTTGTGCTCTGTTAGAAGGGGAGTGCATTAGCTTCCCAGGGCTGCCATAAGAAATGACCTCAAACTTGGCTTAAAACAACATAATTCTGGGGCTGGCCCCGTGGCCGAGTGGTTAAGTTTGCGCGTTCCGCTGCAGGCGGCCCAGTGTTTCGTTAGTTCGAATCCTGGGTGCGGACATGGCACTGCTCATCAGACCACGCTGAGGCAGCGTCCCACATGCCACAACTAGAAGAACCCACAACGAAGAATACACAACTATGTACCGGGGGGCTTTGGGGATAAAAAGGAAAAAATAAAATCTTTAAAAAAAAAAAAAATCAAAAAACAGCATAATTCTAATCTATTGCAGTTATGGAGGCCAGAAGTCTAAACTCAAGTCTTGGCAAACCAATGCTCCCTCTGAAGGTTCTAGGGGAGAATCTTTCCTTGCCTGTTTCAGCTTCTGATGGATCCTGGCATTCCTTGGTTTGTGCAACATCTTTGCTTCCATCTCCAAGTGGCTTTTTTCCATGTGTCTCTGTGTCTCAAACCTCCTCTCCCTCTCTTTTATTAGGACGTCTGCCATTTGATTTGGGGTCTACCTTAAATCTAGGATGATGTCATTTGAGATCTCTAACTTAACCACATCTGCAAAGGCCCTTTTTTCAAATAAGATCACATTCACAGTTAGAACTTAAGCATATCATTTTGAAGAACACTATTCAACCCACTACAGGGTGAGGCTGATTAAAGTAATTTTATGGGATTTGTGAGACTGAGGGCTTAAACTTAGTCGCTTTGGGTTCTGATGAAAAGTCTTGCATAGAATAGAGAGAGAGTTATTTTCTCTACTGTTGCCTGGAATCCAGTAGTCTGGCACCCAGTGGACTTGTGGCTTTGCTGACTTGAGGAGCTATTACCTTTGTTATGGACATCAGTGTGCCTTCAATGGCAGAAGCCACAGTGACATTGAGATACTGCTTCCAGCAGCTTCGCAGGCAGAGGATGTGGGCAAACAAAAGTTTGAGCAGGAAAAGAAGTTGGATGGTGAACACCTGACGAGACTGCGACTGAAGGGCTTTCTGGGACTCCCTGAAATAACAGGAAGACACCTTGAGCAGAGAAAGTGGGCCACCCCAGATCCACTGGAATGGGGAATAAAAGTCGAATGAACCCATTTTTATCCATAGCCTAGTAAGGCCGGGTGATATTTATTTTGCAGCTATAATTCAAATGAAAAATGAAATATTTCATGAGAGTATGAAATAAAGTATAAAGAATTTCCAATTAATCACCTTAATGAGAGAAGGATGAGATGAATAGTTGAAGTTCACGGAATCATCCACTTAATTTTAGCCTTAAGTCCACCATTTATTTCCTCATTAGCATGACTATAAAACAGAATCAATGAGTGATTTGAATCTCTCTCTCTTTGATTGAAATCTCCTCCTAGTGAGCCTAATTAAAAATAGCAATATTATAAAGCCTAATCAGTCTTATATTTTGGTAGAATAACTCTTCTGACTTGACAAACTGTCCACTATGGTGTGCTAAATTACCTTGGATTAAAATAAAAAATATCACTAGAAAGTATCATATTTTATATTATCAGCCATTTCCACTTGCCATAAATGATTTTTTCTCTGATACTTTCCCGTATGATAATACACTGGGGCAATAGTCTTGTGTGCCGAAGTTACTGTGGTCTGTTGGGGGCAAACCCCAACAAAGAACATGGAATCAGAATTCCTCATTTGAGTTCTAAATAGTCGCATAAGCTTGAGCAAATTACTTAATCTTTCTGATCAATCCAAAGGGCTCTCCTAGCCCCCCTCCTGTATGATTCTAAAGAGGAAATACAGTCATGTGTCTCTTAACAACGGGGATATGTTCTGAGAAATGTGTCATTAGCTGATTTTGTCATTGTGCGAACATAGTAGAGTGTCCTGAAGGGGAAAAAAATTTGCCACCCAAAAATCTGTCTCTTTAACATAGGATTACTTTAGGCTGGTTATTTTTAAGAAACGAAAGACTCAGGAAGTTTTCTTTTACCTCCCTCTTAACTGCCTAAAAGAATTCGGGTTGAAAAACCTGTCTCAGGAAGCAAGTTATCAGTTTAGCATAACATGAACTTGGTAATAGACAGGGAAGAACCTAGAAAAGCCTGTTTGTTGAGCTCCCCTCTGTGTTCTTCTGTTTCTGTGTGGCCAAACACTTGTTTTCCAAACATTAGCTCCTTTTCACCTACCTATGAATTGTCTTTCTTCCCTTTGAAGTCCCTGACCCTCCCCTCTGCCCAACATCTTATTTTCTTTAGCTGAAAATGGTATTTAAGTTGAGGGTTTGGGCCATTTTGGTGAGTTGCTCAGTTTTCTTGAGTTTCTCTTATGTATACATGTTATTAAACTTTTGTTTGTTTTTCTCCTGTTAATCTGTCTCATGTCAATTTAATTCTTAGGCCAGCCAGAAAAACTTAGAAAGGTAGAGGAAAACTTCTTCCTCCTCTACAGTACTTACACAAACCTAGATGGTATAGCCTACTACACACCTAAGCTATCTGGTACTAATCTTATGGGACCACCATCATATACGTGGTTCATTGTTGACTAAAACATCATTATGTGGTGCCTGACTATATATGACAAGATCTGTTTGACTTTTGCTGTAGTCTCTTTAGAGGATGGATCTCTTTGTAGCACTGTGAATGAGGTGTTCTACATACCAAAGGATAAGCTGAAAGGTTTTGGCAAAGTTCCTGAAATTATCTACAAGAGATAATTTCACAAGAAGTCTTAATGGGAACCAAAGTCAAATTTTCCCACTTTGCCTGGGGCTAATCATACCAGAGAATCAGGCAGAAAGGAAGAATAAATGGAGCAGGAGATCTTAGATATCGTACATAAAAGAACATAAGTCTGTGGGCTATTTTCTTTTTTATCTAAAAGTTACTAGTTAAATATTGGAAATGAGTATCATGCTTGTGAAGAACCCACCATTTTGCCATCCTTTCATTATCTCTTGAAAGTCACGTCCACGGATAGAATGTGTACACTATGTGAAGACTTCACACTGGATTCTCTTTCCTTCCTTTTTTCTTTCCTCCCTTCCTCCCTCTCTTCCTTCCTCCCTCTTTTCCTTCCTCCCTTCCTTCCTTCCTTTCTTCCCTTTCTTATCCTAAGGCTATTGAATAGGAAGCAAAAATTTTCCTCAATCTTGAAGGTTTAGTTGGGGCTCCTCTCTAACATCAGAGATGAGCATTTCTTGTCACTCATTTACGACAAGTGCATATTTGAAACTTACACCAATTATTTGGAATCCATCCTAGGGTGGAAAGAAAATGAAAGAGAAATATTGGTAGCATTTTCTTCAAGAAAAATATTTAAAAACAGAAAAGTTTACCACTTTATTTTTGTGATCAGACTAAGCTAGTTAGTAAAATAAGAAAGGTTCCTATCAATATTTAATATCAAAATCAGTTCTCTGCTTTAACACCTGATTTCAGGTAAGTTACACACTCTCATATGTTTTGATTGAACCAGCAAATGAAAACTTGGTTCATTTTGATAGTCATTGCATAATTACTATGTTGTAAAATATAAAAACAATTTTGGAGCAGCAATTAAAATTGAAACAAGAAGTTTTGAAGGTAATTAACTGGGAGGAAATTGGAACATGTCTACTTTATAAACATACATAACATGGTAGCAATGGTACTTGCTTATATTTAAGGCATCCATTGAATGTATACAATTTAGATTTTTAGAAGAAATAAATTCTAAATGTGTGTTAACATTTTACATAATAATCAGACTATAACACTATGTTCTAGCTTTTAATTACTAACTATACCAAATGTAGAGATTCGTCTATATTTTTGGATTATGGTTTTACTGAACTCAACTGTTTTACACAGCATTAAGAGAGCATGCCCCTTGTGGAATCATATCAAATGTGATGTGAAGTCCACTATTTGTTACCACGGTTGAAATACAGGTTAGTGATTATATTAACTTAAATAGCAAAGAAGTCCTTAATGACATAAACAAGAAATTCACAGAAAAGAATGCAAATATCCAATAAACATATAGAAACCTGTTCAGCTTTATTAAAATGAATGAGATATATGTTCAAACAACAAGATCCACTTGTTTGTTGATAAATTAGCATTTAAAATAATGGTAATAACTAAGTTGATGAAAATTCTAAATTTTTAGAGACTTTCAATAAGGTATTTTGGCAATAAATAGCCATATGATGTCTATACAGCAATTTTACCTTTGGGATTTTATCATAAGATAATTATGGATATTCAATATATAAACAATAAATACAGCAATTATTTAACAATAATTTCTCACATTTCCTCATTGACATATTGCCAGACATTGTCTAGACACTTTTCCTGGATCATTTCCTTCAATCTTCATAACCTTCCTGGTCTCTTCTAGTTTCTGGTTCAGTATGTAAGGAGCTTGGAAGCCATCACTCCAGCCTGTAAAAAATTCCAACAAGTAAAAAGTTGATCAGACTGAAAATTAACAACATTTCTTAGATCCCTTGGAGAACCGAAGTCACAGGGCAACTGATAGCCCCTCAAATTGGAGCACAGACATACAGATACAGAGAATCACAATTTATCAGAGCAGAAACCTCCATGGGAAGCAGTTCCAGGTAGGAATGTCTGAACTGTGATTGACAAATTGCTGGAGGCTCAGAGTGGACAAGTCTGAGAGTCGAAAACTCCAGGGGGACCCAGTCTTGGGAGGCCGTCACACTTTTGTGCATTTTATCTCCAGGAGCCCTACTAGTTTCTCACAGTGACAGTTGAACAAAATCCTTCATGCTTCTGGCAGAGGAAGAGAAAAAGTAGCCATGTTGAAATACATGCAAAATATTTTGTTCTTCTTAACAAGGCCTATGCTCAAGAGAAATTATTTTACTAGAGCCTAACCTAATAGGGTTTCATCAGAGCCTAACCCACCTGGGGGAAGGGAAATGCTCAACTCCAGCCCCCTCTAGCCATTCTGTACCACCTAAGGGGCACGGGTGGGGGTGACTGAGAAGCACTTGGGAAGGTCTCAGTCCAAGAGCACAGGCTGATAGAACTCTGAGACCTAATCATTGGACTGTAAGATGCTTCATCTCCCCCACAGCTTGCCACGATATCACTAAAGGTCTATTTGCCGCAGTACCTTTTACCTAGTACATCATATGCGACTGTCAACAAAGATTTACAAAGCATATTAAAAGGCAAAAAACACAGTTTGAAGAGATAGAGCAAGCATAAGAACCAGACTCAGACGTGGCATGGATGTTGGAAATATCAGACTGGGAATTTAAAATAATTATGATCAATATGCTAAGGTCTCTAATGGAGAAAGTAGATGGCAGTCGAGAACAGATGGGTACTGTAAGCAGAGATGGAAATTCTAAGGATGAATCAAGAGGAAATGCTAGAAATCAAAGCACTCTAACAGAATGAAGAACGGCTTGGGTGGGCTCATTAGCAGACTGCACACGGCTGAAGAAACAACCAGCCAGCTTGAGGGGATGTCCAGCCCCCTGGTCTGAAGCTGAGGCTCAGAGAAGTGATGATCACACAGCTCTAAAGCAGCAGGCACCAGATTCTCACCCACATTTGTCTGGTTCCAAAGTCACTGCTCAGTCACTTGCTCTCTTTACTTTCCTGTTTCTTTCCCTTTAATATAGTGGAATTAGTAATTCGTCATTAGATAGTAGAGGAATATATGTTGACAAGAGAAAATTGTCACTATATATTTTCAAGGAAAAAAGCTTAAAAAATATGTTCAATTTGATATGTTTGTCACACATGTATTTTCCATGTGTGTTGAAAAAGAATGAGAGGATTATACCCACATATCTAATGATATTTATTTTAAACAGTGGAATTATATTTGACTTTTATTCTTATTTTGTTAGGACTTTTCTCCATTTGCAAATATTTTAACAATGCATCTATATGATTTGTGGTACTAACAGCTAAAAACTATGTCAAAAACAATAACAATAAAAATGAAAAAAAAGGGAAGTAGAATCTTAAAATTTAGAATATAAACAATATATGAGCAAGAAAGCCCACAGGAAAATGTTGAGAGGTCTGTTAAAACTTTTACCATTATATTAGTGATAAACAATAACATATTTTTCCATTTATATTAGTTACATTATTTTTTAGAATTTCAAATTTCAAAATTAATAATGAATCACAAGAAAATTTGTCCTTATTTTCTATGTTTTCTCTTCTTGTTACCCACTGTCATCACATAATAATAATGATGGTTAATATTTGAGTGGAGCTCTGTTCATCCAGGAGAAGATGCTATAACATGCTCAGCCATTACAATATCTCCTTTCTTCACTTTCTATGGTTCATATGTTTCAAAAGTTTATGTCATCCAGGTAGAAAATATAACAGATATGGAGAGATAGAGGTTTTTATTTTTATTTTTTTCAAACTTGTCACCTTGGAAGAGAAAATAACTCTTTATTTTGTAACTCAGACAGGAGGCAAACAGCACATGGCATTGCTGACTGAGCTGCAAAATCAAAATTGACAAATCCAGGAGGAGAAGAAACTTACCACTGCAAAGTCAGACACCGATGCGCACCCTGCCTGGGCTGTCCTGGACTCCCTCCTGCCGCTGCTCACAGCCCCCAAGGGTCAGCTGACATTTGTCTGCCTTCTCAGACAAGTCAAAATGGGAAAAATAATTTTATCATAAGGAAGTAAAAGGATTGGCGCATAAAACCAGCCACTCTTGCTGCTCTTGCTATGATAAAGGGTCAGAGAGAAAGGCTGATGCAAAAACTCAGCATGGGGTATGTGAAAGGGAGGAAGAATTAGATTTCTTTTTATCACCAGTCTTTAAAATTAAACATAAATCAAGAGTTAATATCAAAGACTCAGTGATGACACAAGTGACATTAAAATGTTATGCTCATACATCATGGGTGGTAGTGAAATTCAGTACAACTCTTGGAGAGTGTTTTGACAAAATCTATCAAGAACCATCTAAACATTCATACATTTTGGTATGTACACAATGCTATCTATCTGCACAGATCCAAATACTCATTTTGGTGTTATAAACTAGGAAAACTAAAGCTAAATAAACATACATTAATTTAGGAATTTTGTTCAAAGGTTAGTAAAACTATAGCATATCAACTTGATGGATTATTATGCAGTCCTTAATAGGGCCAGAGAGACAAAATGGATAGGAATGCAGAAAATGCTAAGAAAGCAAGGCTTCTTTGGTAAAAGCAATGCATAGATTTGTATGTGTACAATAGTTGAAATTTTATTAAAAAATACATATATTCAAAAAAAAGAATGTTAGCAATAGGAAAAATAAAAATAATAGTGCTAAAGTAATGAACAGAGATTTTCATCCACTTTTTCATATTTTGAAACTTCTATAATGTTATAATGAAAAAAATCATAAAAATGATCAAATACTTAATATTTAATTTTTGCATACCAGAAAACTAGCATTCAGGTTAATCTCCAGGAAGCACTTGAGAAATGAATCATTCTAGAATCTGATTTTTATAACTTGTGTGATGATCAACATTAAGGAAATATGCACATAATTACTTCCAACTTGTGCCAACTTTCCAGTCACTGACGTGATGTGCACCATTTACAGTAAAAGGAAGAACTAAACACTGAAGCAAATAGATCTCATCATTAAGCTGATGCTCTCCGATGTTTCATCGAATTTCTCCAGTTAACACTGAAATGGACAATGGGGACTTTTGTGTGGTATCCTGTGGCACATGGAGGAGGATGTACGCACGGGAGAGAACTGAGAGGGTGGAGTTGGGAAAAGCTCCATTCGCCAGGGTTGCCCCAGTTCCCACGGCTGCCCCAAGTGCTAAAGGGATTAATAGTTCAGCACACTTGAAACAGATTGAGAAGCTCTGATTTGAAATATGGATCAGGAAATAAGTAGCATAAAATCATGAAGGTAACTTTGGTGGGAAAATGCGTGTGAGAGAGAGAGCACTTGCAATGCTATTGGGTGAATAGGGGCTCGTAGAAATTCACCTTTCTGCTGTGACCTCCCATTACTGTCTAAATTTGGTTTCAGTAGATATTTGTGTAAGAATGCCATCCAGCCCCTTCACCATCAATGCCCTCCCCTGGGCAAATCTCTAAAGAGTGCACTGATATGCCCTATGAAGTTGAAAGCAAAGAAATAAGCAGCCCCTGGTTACTTAGGTAACATACATTTACCAAGTGCATAATCTCTTTATTTTCTTCTTTCATTCATTCCTTAATAAAGCTGTCTTGGTTAGGCAATAGCTGTTGAGATTCACGTCTTGTGTAGACATAGATGAGCTTATGACCCTTTGCTTTTTAGTGAACAGAGAAGATTTATTGGAAGAAATGCAAGCTAGGATTCTCCAAGTGTAGAAAATGATAATTAGAAAGAACAACTGACCTTACTTGAAACAATATATGGAGAAAAAAAGTAATACAGCAGTGTTCTTTAAATCTGTAGAAACATCACACCAAAAATGTGACATCTTTTTGTCATGATTGTACAAAATTAAAAGAGAATAATTATGGATGTCTGAAAATATCAGATTTTAATTTTAGATGGTTTAAGTATAAACATAATGTGCTTTCTCTCTCTCTTTCTCTGTTTATTTGGTTGCTAAATTAAAAACAATACTTTAAAGATCTAGTGCAGCCTAACAGAAGCTGGGAAATTTATTGACCACTCATTTTATCAATTTCCTCCAGTGGGTAAATTGCTGTTCAGGAGTATTCAAGCCTTTTTAACACCTGCAAGTTAGGAAAGCTACTGCAATGGACCTCCTATTACAAATTGTTCAGAGTAATAATTTTCAAATTATTTTCTCTGGATGGTATGCTTCAGAGAGTCTGTACATTTTTAACCCAGTTTTCATTTTTGCATAAACTTCAGTTATTAAAAACTATAATAAAATAAAATTTATAGAAAAATTAATATATTAAAATTAATAATAAATCAAGTGTTTGCCAAATATTTATAATTTACAAACTATGATGTATTGTTCTGTCTGCACTGAAAACTGTCTCTTGCCCGCCTGACCTTCTTCAACAGTCTTCTGCGATTAATAAGAAAATAGTAAAAACAATTGCCAGGTGCAGCTGCTCATCAGGTTACCTAGATTCTGTTCAGTGGAAACAAAACTCAGAATTACACTGCAATGCTGAGGTGGTGTCATCCACAACCTCCAATTCCAAACATCTGTGTTCACTGAGATACCCTCATGATTCTCACCGATTAAATTTACAGGAAATGTGTATTATAAATTTGAATTTGTGGAATAAATTTGTAATAATAAAATCATTTTTAAAAAAATTTTTATAGTATGAGAGTTTATAGTAAGATTCCATTTACATGAAGATTCATTTCTACAATTAACTACACTCGACAGGTGGCATAGATATTTTAGGGAACACATGTGTATTCCAGAGCTCCTCATTGTAAGGCAAACTTCCTTTCTGAGAGTTTGTATGAGGTAGGTATGATAAAGTCTCCCAAATAAACTTGACTAACGCAGAAGGGTTTTATTATTTGGTGTGACAAGAAAGAACTTGGCTTTCATCCATGAGGAGTGCAATCGGCTGACACCTTCCAGCCACAGCGTCTTTGGGGTCCCCTGCAGCATCTGTGCCAAGGTCAAGCTCTCCTCAGAGGCCCCCAGGCAGTGGCTGAGCTGGGGATGGCCCAAGGCGGGGCTCAGAGGTCCGCACTGGGTGGTTGAGATTTTGTCAGCTTTGCCCAATCCTATCCCTCCGCTTTTACCTTCCACAGACATTTTCCCTCCTCCCCCAAACCTCAAAATTATTATATTTGTCTCTGTGTCTTCTCCCCTGAGGACCTGAACTGCCCTATTTAGAAAATTTATGTGTACCTTTTTATTGTTGGAATATATAAAAATTATTGAATAAATTAATACATAAGCAAGACTGATTTGGGGCACCAGTGCTTCCTTCAAATTCCTGTACTTGAGATAGCTATTTTAAGGCCTTTCAACACTTTAGTTACATCTTTTTCATTTGGTCCACTGGCATAAGAAGAAACCTACCAAGAATACAAATTTCTCTTAACGCTGTAAGCTAGTTATAGTCGCTGTTCTTGGAAGTATAAAAATGTTAAAATGTAACTTTTAATTTTTTGACATATTTTAATAAAATATATCATGACTCAGTAAACTTAATTCTTTACAAAGAAAGTTAAGAAGAAATGAGCAAAAAATTATTACAACCAGTTGAATAAAGGAGAATTCAGCTATAATGGGATAAAATTAATAGAAGTCTTTTAATTTTCTTGTTCATTTTAAATTTTTGTTTAATTATTTAACATACTCTGGACTTCAAATACCTTGAAATATCTCACAGATAGTTCCTTTACTGTCGTTCTTCAGTTCAAATGTTACATTGCTTAGAAAATACCTCTTCTTATATAACCGGTGTCTCATGGTTTTGGACTGAACTAATTAGACGCTCAGACTAATCTAATTCGAACAGATCCGAATGGTCTGATCTGGAATCTTATCCATGTCATAATTGTGTGCCTACACTCACATGGTTTAGAGAATAACTCAACACCCTCTTAATGCTGCTCGGGTCTGTGTAGGTGGCCAAGGTTCATCCTCTCCAGTTCCCCAGGCTTGAACTTGGACACGTTTTACCAGTAGGTTACCTGCTTAGCTCCTGTCACTTTGTGGCTACTACTTTATGGTCATCTAGATGAAGTTAATCAGGACGCCTTCCTTGTCCCTACCCTTTTCTTTACTGTGAGGTTATAATCAAAATGATTACTTACATGACTTATATACTCATTTCCTTTCCACAATATCCAAATTTCTAAGCTCAGATCCATGTCTGTGGTTATAAGCATAAACATCCCTTCCTTATGTGAGTTTTGTTAATCTCCACCTTTCTATCTGATGAAACTCAGGTCCCCCCCTCAAAAAAAAAAACACAAAAAACTTGTTATGGATGTGCTATGAATAAAATCCTCAATGAATCAAGTGGATTAAATATCAAGTCTTGAGTCATTTTACTTATCTTCATGTAGATAAACATTTTACCACCATCTTATGTACAATTTGAAAACCAAATGTTTTAAAGTCATTGCAAACATTATCATATTTAAGAAAAATTTATGATGTATGGACCATCAAAAAACCTACCAGTGGGGGCTGGCCCCATGGCCTAGTGGTAAAGTTTGGCGTACTCCACTTGGGCGGCCCAGGTTTGGTTCCTCGGCATGGACCTACACTACTCATCAGCAGCCATGTTGTGGCAGCAACCCACATACAAAATAGAGGAAGACTGGCACAGATGTTAGCTCAGGGATAATCTTCCTCAGCAAAAAGTAAAATAAAATAAAAATAAACCCAAAAACAAAACATCAAAAAACAAAAAACAAAACTACTAGAATCTTTGTGTGTTTTATTTTATTTTTTTTAAATTCCTTATTCTTCATTCACTGAGGGGAAACTCCTCTAAAGGTTGCAATCTCACTTTTGCTAAATGGAGTACTGAAAATCACACATCCCCATTCTTTGTTATGGCATAAAAAGATCTTACTTTTTCCTGTCAGCATGATGTAGTTCTTTAGGTAGCTGGCAAAACACACTGCCCATTCAGCAATTATGCAATTCCCTCCTGGTGCCACCGATGTATTCTTTGTGTCTTTATTCTTAGACTTATTATACTGAGTTAAGAGGATTAATCTACTGGTGGAACTCTATTATTCTCTACATTAGGTCAGAAAAAAAAGATTACTTTTGTAGAGAAAAATTACAAGGCAATAGTCACATTTGATACCTTTTTCCTGGTATTTGAATTAAGCTATATTCTGATTCTAAGGAATAAACATGTTAGTAATGAAATTATTTCAGAAGTTGGAGTAAAACCTGATGTCTGACACTAGCTAGGAGTGTGACCTCATTCAAAGCATTTTATCTTCATGTGTCTCATTTTCCTCATTCATGTCTCTTGTGATGTAAACTTTCCCACAACATTGACTTTTCCTCCTAAAAGTATGGGTATCAAATCTCTCCCACAAGAAAAATTATGTTTTTCAGCACAGGATTCTTTTTTTGTTATTTAAAGTACATGAATAAAATGAAATTAACAAACAAACATGCATATTTATGATTTGCAAATTCTACACATATATTTGGTCATTTAATATTGATTACCTACATGTGTTAGGGGCTACTAATTTTATCTTATTTTATTTTTATTTATTTATTTTTAAACAACTGATTTCAAATTTCATTGTGCATCAGACTCAACAAGGCATCTTGCTTAAAATGCAGATTTCTGAACCCCACCCTCAGTTGATTTTTTCCCTTTTTTTAAATTTTATTGCAGTAACATTGGATTATAACATTACATAGCTTTCAGACGTACGTTGTAATATATTTCAAATTCTGTGTAGATTACTTCATGTTCACCACCCAAAAACTAATTATGGTCCATCACCTCACATGTGAACCTAATCACCCCTTTTACCCTCCCCCCTCCCCCCTTCCCCATGGTAATCACCAATCCAACCTCCGTTGCTATGTGTTCCTTTGCCATTGTTTTTATCTTCTACTTATGAGTGAGATCATATGGTATTTGACTTTCTCCCTCTGACTTATTTCACTTTGCATAATACCCTCAAGGTCCATCCATGTTGTCACAGATGGCCAGATTTCATCATTTAATATGGCTGAGTAATCTTCCATGATGTATATATACCACATCTTCTTTATCCATTCGTCCCTTGATGGGCACCTAGATTGCTTCCAAGTCTTGGCTATTGTGTATAATGCTGCAATGAACATAGGGGTGCATGTATCTTTATGCATTTGTGTTTACAAGCTCTTTGGATAAATACCCAGCAGTGAGATAGCTGGATCATATGGTAGATCTATTCTTAATTTTCTGAGGATACTCCATACTGCTTTCCATAGTAGCTACACCAGTTTGCACTTCCACCAGCAGTGTACGAGGGTTCCCTTCTCTCCACATCCTCTGTGACACTTGTTGTTTCCTGTCTTGTTAATTATAGCCATTCTGACTGGGGTGAAGTGCTATCTCATTGTAGTTTTGATTGCATTTCCCTGATAGCTAATGATGTTGAACATCTTTTCATGTGCCTGTTGGTCATCCATTTATCTTCTTTGGAAAAATGTCCGTTAAGATATTTTGCCCATCTTTTAATCGGGTTGTTAGTTTTTTTGTTGTTGAGATGTATGAGTTCTTCATATATTTTGGATATTAAACCCTTATCAGATATATGATTTGCAATATCTTCTCCCAATTGTTAGGTTGTTTTTTCATTTTGTTGATGGCTTCATTTGCTGTGCAGAAGATTTTTAGTTTGATAGAGTCCCATTTGTTTACTTTTTCTACTGTTTCCTTTGCCTGGTCAGGCTCAGTACTTGAAAATATGCTGCTAAGACTGATGTTGAAGAGCGTACTGCCCATGGTTTCTTCTATAAATTTCATGGTTTCAGGTCTTACATTCAAATCAAGTGAGTTAATTTTTGTGTATGGTATAAGATATTGGTCTACTTTCATTCCTTTGTGTGTGGTGCCCACTTTTCCCAAGACCATTTATTGAAGAGAATTTCCTTTCTCCATTATACTTTCTTGGCTCCCTTGTTGAAGATTGGCTGTCCATAGATGTGTGAGTTTATTTCTGGGCTCTCGATTCTGTTCCATTTATTGTGTCTGTTTTTGTGCCAGTACCATGCTGTTTTGGTTACTATAACTTTTTAGTGTGTTTTGAAATTGGGGAGAGTGATACCTCTAGCTTTGTTCTTTTTCCTCCGGATTCCTTTGGCTATTTGGAGTCTTTTACTGTTCCATATAAGTTATAGGATTCTTTGCTCTATTTTTGTGAAAGTGTTATTGGAACTTTGATAGGGAATGCATTGAATCTAGGAAATATGGGCTTTTTAACTATGTTAATTCTTCCAATTCAAGGACATGGAATATCTTTCCACTTCTTTGTGTCTTCTCCGATTTCTTTCAACAATGTTTTATAGTTTTCAGTGTACAGATCTTTCACCTCTTTGATTAAGCTTATTCCTGGGTATTTTATTCTTTTTGTTGTAATTGTAAATGGGATTGTATTCTTATTTGCTCTTTCTGCTTCTTGATTGTTAGTGTATAGAAACACAACTGATTTTTGTATGTTGATTTTGTATCCTGCGACTTAACTGTATTCATTTATTACTTCTAAAAGCTTTTTAATGGTTGCTTTAGGGTTCTCCATATATAAAATGATGCCATTGGCAAAGAGTGACAGGTTCACTTCTTTTTATCCAATATGGATTACTTTTATTTCTTTTTCTTGCCTGATTGCTCTGGCTAGGACTTCCAATACTATGTCAAACAAGAATGGTGACAGTGGGCATCCTTATCTGGTTCCTGTTCTTAGAGGGATAGCTTTCAGTTTTTCTCCATTGAGAATGATACTTGCTGTGGGTTTGTCATATATGACCTTTAATATGATAGGTACTTTCCTTCTATACCCATTTTATTTAGAGTTTTTATCATAAACGGATGCTGTATCTTGTCAAATGCTTTCTCTGCAGCTATTGAGATGATCATGTGATTTTTATTCTTCATTTTGTTAATGTGGTGTATCAAGTTGATAGATTTGTGGATGTTGAACCATCCCTGCATCCCTGGAATGAAACTCACTTGATCATGATGTAGGATCTTGTTCATGTATTGTTCTATTCGATTTACTAGTATTTTGTTGAGCATTTTTGCATCGATGTTCATCAGTGATATTGGACTGTAATATTCTTTTTTTGTGTTGTCCTTGTCTGGTTTTGGTATCAGGATAATGTTTGCTTTGTAGAATGAGTTAGGAAGCCTCTCCTCCTCTTCAATTTATTGGAAGAGTTTGAGAAGGATAGGTACTAAGTCTTCTTTGAATGTTTGGTAGAATTCACCCGGGAAGCCATCTGGTCCTGGACTTTTATTTTTTGGGAGGTTTTTGACTGCTGTTATGATCTTCTTTCTGGTGATTGCTCTACTCAAATTCTCTACTTCTTCTTCGTCCACTTTTGGAAGGTTATATGTTTCTAAGAATGTATTCATTTCTTCCAGATTACCCACTTTGTTGGTGTATAGCTTTTCATATTATTCTCTTATTATCTTTTTTATTTCTGAAGCGTCCTTTGCAATTTCTCCTCTTTCATTTCTGATTTTATTTATTTGAGCCTTCACTCTTTTTTTCTTGGTGAGACGAGCTAAGGGTTTACCGATTTTGTTTATCTTTTCAAAGAAGCAGCTCTTGGTTTCATTAATTTTTTTCTATTTTTTTTCAGTCTCTATTTCTTTTATTTCTGCTCTGATTTTTATTATTTCCTTCCTTCTGCTGATTTTGGGCTTTGTTTGCTCTTCTTTTTCAAGTACCTTTAGATGTGCTTTTAGAGTGTTTATTTGGGATTTTTCTTCTTAGTTGAGATAAGCCTGAATTGCTATAAACTTTCCTCTTGGAACCACTTTTGCTGTATCCCATAGATTTTGGCATGTTGTATTTTTATTTTCATTTGTCTCCAGGAATTTTTTGATTTCTCCCTTGACCCAATTGTTGTTCAGTAGCATTTTATTTAATCTCCACATTTTTGTGGCTTTTCTGGCTTTCTTCCTGTACTTGATTTCTAGTTTCATACCTTTGTGGTCAGAAAAGATGCATGGTATTATTTCGATCTTCTTAAATTTATTGAGACTTGTTTCGTGGCCTAATATATGATCAATCCTGGAGAATGTTCCATGTGCATTTGAAAAGAATGTGTATTCTGTGGTTTTTGGATGGAATGTTCTGTATATATCCACTAAGTCCATCTGGTCAAATGTGTCATTTAAAGCCAGTGTTTCCTTATTGATCTTCTGTTTGGATGATCTATCCATTGGTGTGAGTGGAGTGTCAAAGTTCCCTACTATTATTGTGTTACTGTCTATTTCTCCTTTTATGTCTGTGAATAATTGCTTTACATACTTAGGTGCTTCTATGTTGGATGCATAGATATTTACATATCTATTTTACATATCTATTTACATATCTAACATTATAGTGTTATATCTTCTTGTTGGATTGTTCCCTTTATCATTATCTAGTGCCCTTTGTCTCTTGTTACAGTTTTTGTTTTAAAGTCTATTTTGTCTGATACAAGTATTGCTAATCTTGCTTTCTTTTCTTCCCCATTTGCATGGAATATCTTTTCCATCCTTTCACTTTCAGTTTGTGAGTGTCTTTAGGTCTCAAGTGCGTCTCTTGTTTGCAGCATATATATGGGTCTTGTTTTTCTTTATCCAATTGGCCACCCTATGCCTTTTGATTGGAGCATTTAGTCTACTGACATTTAAAGTAGCTATTGATAAATATGTATTTATTGCCATTTTGTTACTTTTTTTTCTGGGTGTTTTAGTAGTTCTTCTCTGTTCTTTTCTTTTTCTCTTGCTCTCTTCCCTTGTGGTTTGATAGCTTTCTTTAGTAACATGTTTGATTTCTCTTGTCTTACTTATTTGCTTACTTATTATAGGTTTCTTATTTGTGATTACCATGAGGATCCTATATAATACTCTATGTATGTGACAGTCTAAATTGAGTTGATAGATTCCTTAGCTTGACCTCTTTCTAAAAGCTCTACTTTTTCACTCCCCTGCTCCCACATTTTAAGTTTTTGAAATCATGTCTAATCTCTTATTTTGTGTTTGTCTACCCATTACCCTCTTATCATTGACATAGGTAATTTTAGTGCTTTTGTCTTTTAACCTTTATATTATCTTCACAGGTGGTTGATCTACTACCTTTACTATATTTTTACCTTTACCAGTGATTTTATTGCCTGGGTTTTATTTTAAATAATTTTTTATGCTTATTTATGGTCATCACTTTCCCACTTAAAAAGTCCCTTCAGCATTTCTTGTAGTACTGGTTTCTTGGTGATAAACTCCTTTAGTTTTTGCTTGTTTTAGATGCTCTTTCTCTCTCATTCCATTCTGAATGACAACCTTCATGTATAGAGTATTCTTGGCTGTAGGATTTTCCCTTTTAGCACTTTAAATACATCATGCCATTCTCTTCTCACCTGTAGGATTTAAGCTGAGAAGTCCACTGATAGACTTATGAGCTTTCCTTTGTATGTCCCTTGTTACCTTTCTCTTGCTGCTTTTAGGATTCTCTCTCTATCTTTAATTTTGGACATTTTAATTATAATGTGTCTTGGTGTGGGACTCTTTGGGCTTATGTCGTTTGGAGCTTTCTGTGCTTCCTATTCTCGGATGTGTTTCCTTTCTTAGGTAAGGAAAATTTTCATCTATTATTTCCTCAGATAAATTCTCTGCCCCTTTGTCTCTTCTTCTTCTGGGACATCTATAATACAAATGTTAGTGTGCTTGATATCGTCCCAGAGTTCCCTTAGAATGTTCTCATTCTGTCTAATTCTTTTTTTATTTTTTCTGTCCAGCTTGAGTGATTTCCTCTAGTCTTTCGTCTAGCTCACTAATCTGTTCTTCTGTATCCTCTACTCTGCTATTGAGTCCCTCTAGTGAATTTTTCATTTCCAGTATTGTATTCTTCATTTCTGATTGGTTCTTTTTTATGTTTTCCAGTTCTTTGTTGATAAGCTCACTGTGTTCATCCAGTCTTCTCCCAATATCTGTGAGCATCCTTATGAGATTTTGTTTGAACTCTTTGTCAGGTAGGTCACATTTCTGTTTCATTTAGTCCTTTTTCTGGGATTTTGTCCTGTTCCCTTGCTTGGAAAGTATTCCTTTATCTCCTCATTATGCCTCTTTCTCTGTGCTTATTTCTGTGTATTAGGTGAGTCTGCTATGTCTCCTGATTGTGGAGAAGTGGCCTTATGTAAGAGATGTCTTTTGATGCCCAGCAGTGTGCCTCCCTCTTGTCACCAGTCCAAATGATCCAGGAGTGACAACTTTGTGGGCTACTTGTGTCCTGCTTTGGCAGGGTTGCTCTTAATGCAGGTACCCAGGGAGTCTAGTCTTTCCTTCCCTGGCCAGCTGTTTGTAAATCTGGTTTGGGGAGCCTCAGCACTGTTGGCTACAAAGTCTAACAGCACACTCCTGTTGTAGTTTTACTGTTAATTGGGTAGGTACCCAGTGTAGCTGTTTTCTAGGCTCAGGGGCTTACAGTTTTTATAAGCCTCAGGCATACAAGGCTGTTGTCAGTTTTTGTAAGAGTACAGCTGAGTGGGGCTAGCCCTAGGCACAGGAGCACTCAATTGTTTCAGGCTTTGGAAGGTGGGGCTAATCCTTTTTATGGCTATTTGTGAAGCACAGGTCTACTGCTGCTGGTAAGCCTCACCCCCTACAGGACCACAGACACTATCAAGACTGTCCTGGTCTGTGCACACTTCCCAACCCCCTGAAGCATACCCCAACTCCCCATGCAGGGGCCCCCACCTTTCCACCAACCAGGGCCTACTAATTTTAATTTGTACATGTGACTTGACAGAGTCATAAATTAACCATTGTGTCCTTCTCCCAAATATATGACATTTGCCCACATCTCTTCCTTGTTGATTTCATTCTCCTTCATGGTGTCCACTATCGTCTATGTGACAATAACTCTCAAATTTACATCTGTGATTCAGATCCTCCCCTGAGGTCTGGATATATGTAGCCAACTTTTTATGAGACTTTTTTACCTTGCTTTACTACAAGCACTTTATACTCAATAAATATGTTAGTGAGTTTCTTTTCCCCCAAATCGTTGTTTGAACCTATAGACTCAATTCTAATGTCACTACCAATAACCTAATTGTATAAGCTAACTCTGGCACTTGCTCTGTACTCTTATTTCTCCAAAACTTTCACATTCAATCATTTTCTGATTCCCACCAATGCTACCATCTTTGCACATCTTAAATTCTTCCTCTGTTCTGTGTCACATGCTATTTAAATTGTTTACTGTGTTACCTCCTAGCCTTCAGGCTTTCTTCCTCCAATCTGTTCTTCATACAGGCACCAATATGATCTTTCTAAAATGCCTATTTGCCCATGTTTGCCCTATGAATAGAAATAGCAGTGTTTCCTTGCCAACAGTATCATCTACACCTCTAAACTCTGCCTGCTTCTATTACCACCTCCTGCTTCCCTCTCTATACATCATGTTGTAGTCACACTAAACTACTTACTTGTTTTCTGAATACTGTCATTTCAGGTTTCCACAGTGTTGCATAGACTGCTCCAACTGCTTTAAATAGTCTAACTCTTCAGTCCTTAGAAATTTTCTATGTACCCCATAGCTTCCAGATTAATAATTCCTTAAGAAACATTCCCTGAATTACACAAATTCTTTCCTTTCTTTATACCACTTTCACTTTGCATAATGGTCATTTGGTCATTTATCTTATAAATTAATAGACTGTGAGCAATACACATGTCTTATTGTACAATCTTTGTAATACAATATTTCAAGCGTCAGCCATGGAGACGGACAGGCTTTTATTCCTCAGCAGTATGCTTCTTTGATTTTGGGCAAGTTACTTAGCCACCTTAAAAATGCAATAAAGCCTTAGTTTTAGAGAACAAATAAGGGTCAAACGATAGAATATGTCATCTAGGTCATGTACCAAGTTCAGGTAAGTGTTTACAGACTTTTTAGTTGCAATAGCTTTTACATTTATATTATGGCCTTGCAGGATTGCCTTGTTGATGGGGCTTTTTTTCTGGATGCAAACATGTGCAGTTCTTTTTATTAGTAGGTCTAGTTTTCACTCTAGGTGACTTTTGTGTGCAGAACTCTTTTCACTGGACTGGTATTTACCCCAAAACAATGAATGGCAGAGAAGAAAAATTTAAAAATTTACAGTGGCTCCTTCTATCGTCAGTGGTACCCCTTGTCACCAACAACTTAGCCGTTTGCATTTCTGACACTGCATGAAACTCTTCTCTGGTATGAAAGCATAAGTACCTTTCTAAAGTTATGTGACATAATTATACCATTTTTTATCTTTTATAATTTCTAAAACCAAATGTAATAAACATTTTTTAAAAAACTCCTTCCTACTGGTTATATTATTAAATCAAATAAATCTCTAAAAAACCATATATGTATATTTCCCTTGGAATAGTAACTGGTGTATAATACACACTTAACAAATGATAGATAAAATGGCAATTATAATTTCAGTATACCTGATACTTAGCTCAGAGTCTGACAAATTACAGGTGTTCCAGTAAATAATCAAGAGATTAAGTGAATGAATGAGTGAGTTAAATGAAGGAATTAAATTGAATTAGTGGCTGGAAACTGGTTGTTCATCAGAGTCACTTGTAGAAAAATTTTTAAGAAAGCAGATGCCTTCTTCTAAACAATGATCTATCAGAGACTCTGCATGAGGGGCTAAGACATCTCTATTTTTAAAGGGTCATGATGTCTGCACAGCAATATAAGTGTACTTACTGCCACTGAACTGTACACTTAAATATGGTTAAAATGGTAGTGTTTGTGTTATGCATATTTTACTACAATAAAAAAATAAAGAAAAAAAAGAATTCATGATGTCTATTCACTATAGCAATGATTCTTTTTTTGTTGCTGTTGTAGGTTCTTCTAGTTGTGGCATGTGGGATGCTGCTTCAACATGGCCTGATGAGCAGTGCCATGTCCACACCCAGGATCTGAACTGGTGAAACCCTGGGCCGCTGAAGTGGAACACGTGAACTCAACCACTGAGCCACAGGGCCAGCCCCTGATTCTTAATGGTAGACTACTCTGGGAGAAAACATGAGAAGTGTCAGTCTCAAGGGTTGGGAGATCACATACAGATTGAAAAAAATCATATAGTCTGCACAAATTCTGAATGTGTACACAGAATGTTGTTTTATTTTGGCCATGAGGTAATGATATAGAATGCACTAGCTCTTTTACTGACTTGGTCAGCTTCTATGTCAAATTATTTTATCTCTCTGATGCTTATCTCTCCTTATCTGGATCTGGTTAACATTCTCAGTCTTAAGATCTAATGCCAGGTTAAAGAATGTCCAAGAAGGCCAAGGACAATCTCAATGTTGAAGGGAGGTATAGTGAAATGAATGGTGTCCACAGGAAACCAATTAACGAGTACATCTGGATCAAATTCTGCCAACAGTCACTTCAGATATCTTAGTTTTACCATTCCATAAGTAGAACATGGTCTCCAGAGGAATTCATTCTCTGAAGTGTGTTGCCATGGAACAATGCACAAAATGTTTGAAACATGCCTTAGTTGATTTTAGACATGTTCTAATTGGCAGTATTAGTTTTGATAAGGTGTGACTTCCAAACGTGTTTATTTTAAATTTATTTCTGTTCTTCCCAAATCTATCCACCAGTGATATACCTAAATGCTTTAATAGTAGTGTTTCTGAATCTAGTTATATTTAAATCGAGCCATGCAAAGCTTTCATTAAAGGAGAGAATAACAGAGATGAATCATTCCCCAACTTTGGTGTGCATGAGAAACACTTGAGTTGCTTGTTGAAAATGCAAATTTCCAGGCCAAACTCCAAGACATGATTTTGCAATTGTAGAGTGGAGATGAGAGTATGCGTTTTTAATACTGCAAGTGATGTGATTCCAAAAAAACCTAAAACCCAGGGAACCCCCTCGCCCCCACCTCCAGCTCAGTATACTGGTAATAGTTTGGCAAGTCCATGGAAGAAGAGATACTGTTTTTTTTTCTCCTTACAATTAGAGAATTTTCTTGCTTAAATGTAGTTAGCAGATGAACAGATGATGCTTTGATGAGTAACGCTGCACTAGTCTTTCTATTCTTTCTCACGCTTCTCTTATTTACACTAATAACAAGTGTTTATATAGCAAGTATGTTTTTTCCTCCTAATTAGTATTTTTATGTTCTCTATTTCTTACTTTCTTAGTATAGTTTTGCTTTAAAGTTATATTCATGAGATCACATTCAAAATAACAAAAAACCACAAAATGTGTTGTTTGTGATGAGCGAACAAGAAAAAACTCCACCTGTTATACTAATACGCATGTGTGTGCATGCATTTATGAGTGTGTATATATTTATATATGTATAAAATCCATTTAAATTGCTGATTACAATGAAAAAATTAGTATTTTTTAGTTTCTCTTATGTTGCTAATGATTTTTAAAAATTTTACTCATAGCCTATGATAAAATGTTACTTTTGAAGTGTGGTGTTTTTCTGCTTTCATACGCTTACACGAAAGCTGTTAAAACCAAATCACATTAGTTATAAATATTTATAAAGCAAAATCACATCATGATTTTAAGCCGCATGTCACTTTTTCACTACTCTGTGGTGGTGATTAATATGAACTAAGTGGAAGCTGCCATTTTACTGATTCTTCAATTTAATTATTGATGATGAGAAGTGAGCAGAGACCGAGATGTGCTCTTAAAAGTAATTCCTCTCGGAGGATACTCTTGTCTTTGACTTAGAGTCTGTTTAATTCGCCTCAGCTACGCCTAATACTCTCTTCACTATTTTTCTGCAGATTAGGAAATTATTTCTAAAGTGGTTCTTTCTTCAAAAGAACTATGAACAATCAAGAATTTTCACTGTTATTCAAAATGTTAAAGTCATGCGATAACAAAGGCGAATTTAGGACACCTATTTGTAAATGGACAGGCTAAGTTCCTTATACTTAGAAATCAGAGGGGAATTTAGGTGGAAAGAGGCAATATCAAATTAGACTCCAAGATTGGCAGCAAGACATGGGTCCTACTTTACTAGCTTTTTTTTTCCAATCCTTTCATAAGTGCACTTGCCTTTGAATAGCAGAAAACTGAATTAAGCCCTTGGGCTGTTTCTTAAATTAACGGAGAAATTCCCCCCTCCTACTTCTCCCACCATTCTGAACTTTCCTTCGAGGCCCGCTCTGAGGTATGCCCTGATTCAGTGGAACTAAGCATAGTCACCTAAGTTCTCCTTCTAGCATTAAAATTAATTAGCAGTGCTCTGGTGAAGAAAAACAGAGACTTTGTTTTAATAGTATCTGGGAAAATTGCAATCATTTTCCATGATTGACCTTTGCTTGGTGTTTCAATTTGCTGTTGCCTGCCCTTCCTTATTGATAACTCCTCAATTTTCTTCTCTTTGTTCATTGTTGGTTAATAAAGAATTCTCTTAGATAGTGTATCTCCTTATCAAAGAGTTTTTTTCCAAGTGCTGAACCTTTAACAATACCCCTTAAGAAACATGATTTGTGTTCTTTTTATATTGAAATTGTAGAAATAATTGAATTCTCCTTAACTTATAGTTGAGGCTGGATAAACTCTGTGCATGTTCTTGATCTCTTAGCAGAGTGCTTCCCAATTCCTACCCTCATGCTTGGCACTAGGTAAGATGCTAGAATTATGCAACAATCCTGGGGTGGGTGAATGGAGCTGTTCAAGCATGAGTAAGACTAAATTTTTCCATCAGACACACAGAATGGATGTACAGAGTCAGAAATTAATTTCCATTATAGAAAAATAATGAAAATGTTATTTTTTAAACACCTGATTTTATGGACTGAGCTGTATACCTGCAATAAATGCTACAAATTAATGTAGATCTTTTATAATTTAGTGATTTTCTTCATCTCCAATTCAGCAATATTAACTACTGAACTAAAACGATGTAACTTCTGAGAAGACCACACAAAACAAAACTAATTAAAATGATGTGAAGACTTGAAAGTAAAGGATAAATAAGGGTATATAGTAAATACCCCTTTACCTTACTGTATTTCAAGAAATTTTACAATACAGTGACTGGTCATTATCTTTGTTTCATCATCAAGGTCTAGAGAATGAGGAACTGGTTTTACACCAGGCTTTGATGATAACCAATCAAGTATTACAATTACATTTTGACTTTCCTTTGTGAGTATGTTAATATGTTGGGACAAGGATAAGGAAAGTGAGGGTCCTAAGGTACAAACTTTAAGAGAGTACTTACTTTCAGGGTCATGCAAGTCTGACCTAGCACTTGTATGGCCCTGAGAGTGAGTGCCCCTTTAAGTCTGCATCTTAGTGATGAGGATTATTTCAGGCTGGCTACTTTTAAAAACTGCAGATGGGAAGGAGGCTCTGAGAAGTAGAATTTACTTACCCTTTGTTAAGAGACATTTGCATTGTAAAGGAAATCTCCATCTGTAAATGTGTCTCCATCTCTGCACCAGGAAGAAGGGGGGATGACCTTATCTCTAGAAATTATTAGTCAATGCCAAAGGCAAGGACTTAAATCTGCAGCTTGTTTACTGTACTTGTGTGGTAATCTCCCATGATCTACTCCCCCTCCACCCCCACTTGGGGGACACCTCCTTTGTCTTTAGCTAAAAATAATATTTAAGGGGGTGGCTTCAGCCATTTACTTAATCTGGTTTGATTCTTATCTAAAAATTATAGGACCAGCCAATAACCAGACCCCACCTGCACTGATACCATTTTAACAACTTTTTTACATATTCTTTCCTTGGTCTTGTAAAGAGATAACTCACATACTTATGCCTTAAATTTAGCCCTATGCTCATCCCATGCTTGCAGCAGCTCTTACTGCCCATGGGCCCTGTCCCCATGCAGCAGCTCTTACTGCCCATGGTTCCTGTACCCACACTATTCCACACTATTCTCTGAATAAAAGAGCACTACTGCCAGACCTTGAGAGTCCAAGAAATCTTTCTTTCGACTCCTCAGCTCACCGAGCCCGCATCACTAGTCTCCTCATTCCCCTCACCCTGGTCTCAGCCCTTTAACGTGGATATTTGCACTATTGTTAGCCTACCAGCTAATGTAGAAGCACACTTGCTTTTGAAGTGTGGCTAATACATTAATGTTTAGCATTAGCATAGCTTGCTCATATAAATGAATTGCTGTGGCGCTGTTCATCTTTCACAATTATTTGTGTTTTTCAGGAGTTGGGTTATTTGGATGCTATATTGTCTTGACTTATGATGCAATTAGTCCAATGTAGATTTTTTTAGAAAATGAGTATTTGAAGATCCGCTTTTCTCTTGACTGTTTTTTTTTTTTTTTTTTTTACTGCTTTGTTGAACAATTAATGTGGATAAAATATTTTTTGAAGCAAGCTAGAGTTCACTTACTTGATGTGTGGTTTGAAAGGCATACAGACTTTCCAGAAACCTGGAACATCTCCAGTGCTTGATATACTGATTTGTGCCATACAAGAGAGTTCTGTGCCAGCTAACTTGTTATCGGATGTGTAGACAGTGAAGCTTAATTCTACTTTTAAAAAACAAAATAGGGTCCTAAGGCCACAGCATTCTGAGTTGAAAAGTCATTTTAAAAAGCTCTGTAAGGCTAAAATGTAGGAACTCTGGTAAAGGTCAAGGCAAGGAAACTTCCTAGAGCACTTCAGCATAAGGCATTCAGGCCTTCCATCTCTAATCTCCCTGTTAAGGCTGACTTATCTACTAGGTGCCCACAAAAAATGTTTTAGTTTATTTTAAATCAGAAAAAAAGTGGATATAATTCAGCCTGCACAACCTTTATCTTTATGCTACTATAATTATAAAATATAATTATTATTATACTTTTTTAATTAAAGTAAAGGACCACAAAAGCAAAAGTTCCTAGTGTCAATGAAAATCATAATGTGGCTGTGTTTATTACCCTTGGAAGAGATTTATTTCCTGGTAAGAAGCATCTCATGGCCTAGTTTAGGTTTAGGTCACTGCCCGTCTCTTTGGTTAAGTGCCACCAGAGTTTGAAATTGAGGTATAGTTTAAGAAGTAAGGTAGATGCCAGATGGCAAAAGGCAAACAAACAAGCGAAAAATACAACAAATGTCTATTTCGTATGGTGGTCAGGCATTATGAATCCTGAAAATAGATCTGCATTTATATTGAAGTTTAAGGAATCATTGGGTAGAAACTGCTGATTGCTCTCGACATCGGGCCCGTCGTCCTGGGGAAAGGGTGGTGCAGATAGGTACATCTGATATGCCTGCCTGAGCAGGACGTGGAAAGGTATTGACAAATCAGTTTTTAATCCACAAATTCATCCCTCCATATTTAATATCAGAATTTAGTTGTAATGATTTTCTATGAAATGATTTCACCAATTCTCTGTGAATATTTGGCTCCCTATGTAAAATCAGGTTTTGTGTGGTGTATTAGTTTGCTAGGGCTGCTATAACAAAGAACCACAGATGGAGTGGTTTAAACAACAGGAATTTATTTCCTTGCAGTTCTGGAGGCTGGAAGTCCAAGATCAAGGTGTTGGCGGGTTTGTTTTCTTCTGAAGCGATTTCCTTTCTTTTTGGCTCATAGATGGCCATCTTCTCCCTGTGTCTTCACGTCATCTTCCCTCTGTACATATCCGTGTCCAAATTTTCTCTTCTTATAAGGATACCGGTCATATTGGGTTAAGATCTGCTCTATTGACTTCATTTTAACTTATCTCCGTAAAGACTGCATCTCCAAATATAGTCACATTCTGGGGATTAGGACTTCAACATATGAATTTTAGGGAATACAATTCATCCCATAACATGAGGTAATCAAAATAGATTAAATATACTGCTCTAAGTGCATATATGTGTAATTATTATTACTACAGATTTTAGTATTTAATATACATATGCCTTAATATGAGCTATGTAGCTAGAACAACGAGAGGTCTTGAAGACATAGGCATGTGCCATCTAAGGCCAGAGGGAATTAGGGCACTGTGACAATAACATGGTAAAGAACATTAATTTTTGATTGTGATATATCTAATAATAACCTTTCCTATAAAGCAATGTTTCTAATATTGTGATCCTTTCATCACCTACATTGGAATCACTGCAGATGCTACTTGTTGGCTCTGCCCCAGATCCACTGGAGCAGAATCTCTGGAGGTGGGGGCCCAATTATCTCATTTTTATAAAGCATTCCAGGCGATGCTGGCACACACTGATTTGATCTTTGAGAGGTGATTAGTGCCCTTATAAAAGGGGCTCCAGCGAGTTTTCTTGCCCCTTCCACAAGGCGAGGACACAGCAGGAAGACAGCAGTCTATGAACTGGGAAGCAGCTCTCACCACATACTGACTCTGTGCCTTGATCTTGGACTTTCCAGCCTCCAGCACTGTGAGAAATAAATTTGTGTTGTTTGTAAGACACCCAGTCTATGATATTCTGTAATGGCAGCCCAAACTGACACATGGCGTTCAGATTCACAGAATTGGAGTAATGATAGTCATCACATCTGTTTCTTATTGCTCCATGGGCTCATCCACCTATCTATCTGTCTATCTATCTATCTATCACCTATCATCATCATCAATCTTTATCTGTCATCTAAAATATACTGAATGCTGTTGAACTCACCAACCAAATCAAGAACTAACACATTGACAGTAATTTACATCTACTTACATGTTCTCTCCTATCCCATCAGCCATCCCTCTCTGGTGACCATTATCTGAATTAGTACATATTGTTCTCTTTCTAAAAAACTACATATATATATATATGTATACATATGTATGTGTATATATGTCTGTATATATATACAAACATGTGTATACATATATATATGTATAGTTTCAACTGTTTAGAACTTTTTTTTTAAAAGCCTATCAAACTGTTCATAATGTTCTAGGATTTTCTCAGCTCCTCCTCTCCAATGACAAAATTATGTTGAATTTCATTATTCTAAATTGTCGCATATAACCTTCTTATTTATTCATTTTCCTTGTTATAGGTATATTGGTTTATTTTCACTGTTATAAAATTATATTGAATGAATACACCATAACTTAATTCTTCATCCTCTTCTTCATTTGGGTTCATTTCTAGTATTTCCTTCTTATAAATAGCCTTGCCAGTAATATTCATGTTTATGAATCAATGTGCATGTGTGAGGTATATTCTCAAAAATATACCCAGAAGTGAAAATATTGAATGGTAGGATATGCGAATAACTTTAAATAATATTGTCAAATTATTTTCCAGTCATTTTAACTATTTCTATTCTGATCAATAATGTTGAAGCTAGCTATCCTAGCACATAATATTATCTGAATTCTTAATATTTGTCAATCAAATGGATATGAAATGGTATCTCATTGTGGCTTCGATTTGTGTTTCCCTAATCACAATGAAATTAAGCATCTCTACATATCCTTACAGGTCATCTGTGTTTCATCTTCTCTGAAATGCCTGTTCATAATTTTTGGCTATTTTTCTATTATGTTGTTTATTTTTTTCTTATTGATTTTTATAAAGATTTCTTTCCTTTTAATATATCATTGATCCTATTCCTTTGTCAGTTATATTATTGCAAATATCTTCTACCAGTTTTTACTTTGTATATTCTCTTATTTTAAGGAAGTCTTTGAAAAACTATAATTCTTAATTTAAAAAGTCAATTTTATCAATCATATCGCACATAGTTAGCACTTTTTCTGTCTTGGTTGAGAAAACCTTTTTATCCCAAGGTCAGAAAGATATTAATCTATATTTTATACTAAAAGTTTAAAGCTTTGTTTTGATATTTATGTTCTTAATCTATCTGGATTTTCTTGTGTGTAAAGTATAAGGTAAGGATCTAATTTCTTACAATTTTTCTCATACGGATCATTTTTCTTCAGTTCTGTTAGTTGAATGTTTTTGAATTGATCTTCTATGCCACCATTGTAATATACCAAGTTTCCATATATGAATATGTCTTTCTAAACTCTTTATTATATTTAATCTGTTAATTTGTAAATCCACAATACAAGACTACACTGTCATATCTATTAGAGCTTCAGAATAAGTCATGATATCTAATAGAGCAAGTCCTCACTCTGTTGTTTTTCTGCAAAAATTTCTTGGCTATTCTTGATCCTTTAATCTTTCATAGAAATTTTAAAATCAACCTGTCAAGTTTCATAAAAAACTTTACTGCTATTGAGTGCCAAAAAAAATCTATTCATCCTGTGGTCTCACCAGGGTCACAAAGAAAAGAAAACAAACATATTGCTTTACACTCTAAATCTACTCTATTGGAATCACTTAGTATTTATATATATTTTATTTAGAAAGTATATCCTTACATAGTATTTATTTTACTGTTTAAAAATTTATGTTTGTTTATGGCATTAAAGGGAAGGACTGAAATTTAAAGTTCAGATTTTCCTCTTATCCTTGTGGTTTGCATATTGTGAGGATTTAGAATGATGTTATTTCAGCTTCATTTTTATAGCAGTAATGGACTATTTCATTGCATGTTTCTTCATACCTTTTTTATTTTATAGATATTCAAGTAGCAAGGACTATAATTTTGGTTATGTTGACTTTAAACAAATAGCCAGTTATTTCTCCAGCAAAAATGGGTTTATTCAGAATCAGCAAAGAATTGCAGTTTGGCATATGCATGCTATGGCCAACCATAGGCAAATCTGGAGAGACAAAGGAAGGGCTTTGCATTTATAGAGCAAAAGGGGGAAGAATGGGGGGCTGTTCTAAACAAAAGGTCATTGGAGGAAAGTAACAGTTCAGGGTGATGATGGCTTCTCATTGGCTGAGCTGTTGCCGGCAGGGAGAGAAATCTTCCTTCAGTAGTAAAGTATTTGTACTTCATGTCCAAGTTGCCGGTGTCAGTGTCTTCCTGTTTGGAGTAATTAATGATGTATAATAAGAGATGAAAGCTCTCCCTACAGGCCTGCCTGACTCCAATGTAGTCAGGGTTTCTTTTATTAATTTCCACATCTTATGATGGCGTATTTATTGTTCATTGAAAATAAATGAACCCTTCTTCCACAAATCTGAAAATTCTGTTATTTGGATAAATCCCAATTGGTTTAACATTCACAATCCTCTCAATAATAAGGGAATGGAACGCATCACTCCACCCTTATCTTTGTAAGGAAAAGAGTTGCAAACGTAATGCATGACTTGGATGAGGACCTGTGATACGGCAATCACAATATGACTCTGTTCTCTCATTGCTTCATGTATTCACTTGTTCTAAGTTAGGCAGCACGCAATCTGTAGCAGCAATTTACAGAAGAGAAATCTAGTGATCAAAGGGAGTTTGTGTAGTTTCTTAAAGTGCATTATTTATTCACAGTACATAGCTTAGATAGTGGTAGAATTTAGCTTACTGCATATGATTGTTACTTCATTGTATCTCTTTTAGCAAAGAGTTTTTTTCCAGTTCAAATTTGCTCAAGGACATAGAATGTGAGGACATTTAGTATTCTGGTACAGTGCACTCTGTTCTGTTAATCCTTTTTATGCCAAGAAGCTGGAATGTGAAAAGGTTGTAAAACAAGGAAACAAACTCAAATGGTTATTTCTTGTTTTAGCCTAATCCCATTATAACATAGCACAGATAAGCATGGTGCCTAAGATAATAAGCATGTGACCACGCTATTTGTGTCTGAAATTCACTAAGACATCAATTCTAATTTACATCCGTGAAAAGGTATTTACAAAGCACAAAAAAAAGATGGAATAAAAAAGGGACAAGTTTCATTCTTCTGGTTCTGACCATGTTCTTTGCCGTTAGCTTTGCTTGGGTTTAGGCTTTTACTTTGGACTGAAATCAGAAGAAATTGGATCTGGAATTTGAGATCTCCACATTGAAAAATCAGTAAACAGAAGGGAGGGACAAAAGCAAATTTCCTAATTGCGAAAAATAAAAATCCTCCCTGCAAATGAGGTTATACACAAGATCAGACACAAACAAACAACAACTCAAATGAAAACGTGAGTCAAAAGCAAACAGGATGTACCGCAGGACAAATTATGTCTCCAATGTAGATGAAATCAATTTCATGCACAATTTATTAGTGCTGTCACAGATGGCCTGTCCTACGACAGAATCTAGGTGAATCAAGTTATTTACCTACCCCAGTACGAAGTGGTCTTTTAGAGCCATGTTTCTTAAGCTTCGTTGTTCCCTAGGGTGCTTGTTGACAATACAGATTACTTGGCCCCACCTGAGTTCTACTGATTCAGAATTTATGGTGTAGGAATTTGGCAATCTGTATTATTATTAGTTAAGTTTGGAAAACACTGCTTTAGAGGAAGGTAAGACAGGAGCCAGCCTACCACCAGTCATGGATGTGTGTGTGTGTGTGTAGTAGTACTTTATGGAAAGTAACATTTTAGTTTGTAAATATCTCCCTGAAAATGCACAAAACTACAAGAATGATCTAGGTAATATTCAATTGATTTTGATTATTTCATAATAAGTGTAATGATGGTTCTGGCTTTTTGTTTTTATTTTGTTTCTCTGTCAGAAGAGCATCCATACTGGAGTGAGACCACGGCCTTCTCATTAGCTAAACAGAGTGTGCTGAGTCTCTATAGATTAAGTGAGTTCTAAACTTTATCTTCTTCTGGGAAGTGGAAAAGAATAATTTAAAATATTCTTTTTACTTATCTCTATTAAAATAGCCAAGAGGAAGGGAATTTCATGTCTAATTTTCTCTATTAGTAAATGTAATAGAAAATTATTTAAAACAACAACAGAAAACAACATGGCAAATTCCATTCAATAATTTCAGAATGTGTTCTCAGATATAAAAATTTTGTAAAAAGGATTTCAATTAAGTTGTCTATGTAACAATTTCACAATTATATCTTCCTTTGAAAATTAGAGCATGTGTAGCTTTTCTGTTTGGGAACTTCCACTCTCTGGGAGGTGGTATATGTTCTACAGCAAGACATCCATTTTTCCAGAAGGAAGACAGGTTCAAAGAGATTTAGCAACTTGCTTGGAGGCACACATCACTCAAAAGAAAAGTCAGAAGTAAAGGAAGATTCCTCACTGACCGCCTGGCCTCTCGTAGAAATGTGTTTGCTGCAATTGCTTTTTCTGAGACAACCTAGCCCTAGAGAAATCCACATTTCTTGCTTTGTTGTCCACAGCAGCCCTTCCTTTCAGCATTGTAGGTGTCAAAATTGCTTTTGAGAAGGATTAGTCAAAATAAATGCTTTCCCCCTGCATTTTAATCTTTGTAAAGCCTTTCCACAGGAGCCAACGCGAGGGGCAGATGCTCCCCAGCACAAGCCTCATCTTTTCCTCCTCCTGTGACCACCTGCTTCCTGCCTCAGCACTTGGATCCACCTCACAGCCCAGCTGCTTCCTCCATTCCGGGCCCCATGGCTCTCTCAGTCATGGCACAAGTGCTGTGTGAGCAGTGACCCTTGTGGCTTCCCTGTCATCGTCCAGCTGCCTTCAGCCTGAGCACTGACTTTAACAGATTCCCCTCACATTTCTGCTGCCAGCCTGATGCCAGACTTCACAACTTCCCTCGTCCATTGTGCTGGCCTCCTGCCTCTGTTAAGAGTTTCGGAGACTCTCCAACACGCCCCATCTGCCCACTGATGCCTCCCCGTTTAGCGGCTGCCCTCCTCCTTGGGCTGTGCCCACTCTCATCTCCAAGGAAAGAGACAATTCTCCACAGAGGAGGAAATGAAGTGTAGAGGCTTCTCCAACATACAGTTGACACTGTTGTTCAACTAAGCTTCAAATTAATTTGAATTTTGTGAAAATAAGCATTAAAATATGCCTACATCATACTCAAGTCAGATGCAAAGGTTATCTCGCAGCAGGCTCAGAAGACAAGCATAATAAGAGATAGGTAGCATAATTACAGTAGGAAAAGCACTACAGTGAGAACCGAAATATGCCAGGGGCCTGGATCTCTAATTTCCCCCTAACTTTGACAACACTTCTGACCTCAGGAAGTCACTTTGCTGATCCGGGTCTCAAATGCCTCATTAATAAAATGTAAATTGTAAAATGTTGTCTGCCTGGCCTTGGCCAGGTAAAGGTTTAAATTAAATTATATTCATTTCATTATAAAAGATAGGTAGAAATATGTAACGTTTAACAAAATTTGACAACATTTAATTCTGTTAAAAGATAACATTTTATGTTAAGTGATAATGTGAAAACAATACTTGAAAGTATATAAAAGAAGAAGCAAATCTTTGAAGAGGATTCTTGGCAATTTTAAGTCTCTCTTTTTTGTGGGCACACATAGACACATGTTCTCTCTCTCACATGCACAAAACTGTGTACTTCCAATTACCGTCTGCTTTTTCACTTAAATTATTTTATAATTTATATCATATTTTAAATTAAACTTTGCTATAAGTATAGTCTTGTTTTGGTTTTCATCTTAGTTTTATTTATTTATTTATTTTTTTTTTAAGATTTTATTTTTTCCTTTTTCTCCCCAAAGCCCCCCGGTACATAGTTGTGTATTCTTCGTTGTGGGTTCTTCTAGTTGTGGCATGTGGGACGCTGCCTCAGCGTGGTCTGATGAGCAGTGCCATGTCCGCGCCCAGGATTTGAACTAACGAAACACTGGGCCGCCTGCAGCGGAGCGCGCAAACTTAACCACTCGGCCACGGGGCCAGCCCCTCATCTTAGTTTTAAATGGTTATATTCTATTCACAATTCTCCTGTCTTTAGATTTAAATTTTTTTTTTTTCGAGGAAGATTAGCCCTGAGCTAACTATTGCCAGTCCTCCTCTTTTTTGCTGAGGAGCCTGGCCTTAAGCTGACATCTGTGCCCACCTTCCTCTACTTTATATGTGGGACACCTGCCACAGCATGGCATGCCAAGTGGTGCCATGTCCGCACCCGGGATCCGAATCGGGGAACCCTGGGCCGCCGAGAAGCAGAACGTGCGAACTTAACTGCTGTGCCACCGGGCCGGCCCCTTGATTTAAATTTTTGATTTTCATAAATAACATTACAATTATAGACACTTATTAAGTATTTATTATGTTCCAAGTTCTGTTAAAATTATTTTTCATATAGTACCTCATTTGATGAGTGTCTAATTTATTTTTATCCTATTTTATTCCCAAAATGGTTTAAAAAAATAGCTTACAAGAAAAATAAAATAACATGATGAAAATAGCACCTGAGAAAATCAGTGTGATGGTAAAAAAAAAAAGCATAGAAAGAAGGATCTGAAGCAAGAGGTATGAAATGCATGCTTAAAATTTTATACATTCATTAGAGATTTACATCAAATTCGATGTTTTGTTTTTTAACAGCCAAATGGGGGCAGAGGGTGTTGGTTAGCATGGGGGTAAAATTATTTACTCAATTCCCAGTATTATAAAATGAAATCCAACCAGTTCCCTGGAAATGCACAGCGTCTTGGTATGGAGATAAATCTTAGGCAATAAAGTTGTTTGGTCATATAATTTTACTATGATTTTTTTTTATTTAAGATTGGCTCCTGAGCTAACAACTGTTGCCAATCTTATTTTTCCTTCTTCTTTTTCTCCCCAATGCCCCCCAGTACATAGTTGTATATTCTAGTGGTGTGTCCTTCTTGGTTGTGGCATGTGGGATGCCACCGCAGTGTGGCTTGATGAGTGGTGCTGTGTCCGCGCCCAGGATCCGAACCGGCAAAACCCTGGGCCGCAGAAGCGGAGCACGTGAACTTAACCACTTGGCCACAGGGCCAGCCCCTATGATTTTTGTTTGTTTGTTTGTTTGTTTTTTTTGTTTGTTTTTGAGGAAGATTAGCCCTGAGCTAACTACTGCCAGTCCTCCTCTTTTTGCTGAGGAAGCCTGGCTCTGAGCTAACATCCGTGGCCATCTTCCTCTAGTTTATACGTGGGACGCCTACCACAGCATGGCTGCCAAGCAGTGCCATGTCCGCACCCGGGATCCGAACCAGCGAACCCCGGGCCGCCGAGAAGCGGAACGTGCGAACTTAACCGCTGCACCACCGGGCCGGCCCGCCAGCCCCTATGATTTTTAAAGTTAAAGAATATGAACATATTTACAACTCTTGATAAATATCAAATTTCTTTCCCAAAACAGCACTGGGCATTGTTACATACATTTTCCAATTCAATAGATGTAAACAGCTCCTCTTTGTTTCATTAATTCCTATATCCTTGTAGTAAGATTGAATGTTTTCCTCATTGTACTTGCTGTAGTTGTATTTGCTGGTTTATGAATTGCCCTATCCCTTCTGTCTGTAAGATTTTTGATGGGGGCTCTTAGATGGGGAAGTTTTGGCCCATGGAGCTCTGGCGTAATCTATAAGGGTAAACATCTCATAGTTTATTAAGATCTAGCTCATTAGATTGTGTTTTCTACACCCGAGGCCTTTAAATATAATCCCAATATTATTGAGTATGGTAGGATCTAGTTCTGCTTTGTGTCAATTTTTTAGCAGAAATATCACCTTGAATTCTGATATGCTGTTGGTTTTAATGTATCATTTAAAGTCAAAGAGAAAGAGAGCAGATAACAGGGTGACAATGTATTTTGTCATTTTGTTTATAGAGGCCAAACAGCCCTCCAATAAGCTTGGAAACTAGAAATCCCTTACATTTTGGACTAGATTCAAACTTTGTATTAACTATGTTTTCAATCAAAGATGGTTTTTACTCATCCTATGACAATCAATCTTTGCTGCAGCCCACTTGTGAAAAAGCTATTATCTAATTTTCTTGATACTTCTTTCTCTTGCCACACCTTTCAGGAATGATATTAGATCCTTGATTTAAGGACTTATTATGTTAACACACTATTCTTATCATCTGCTTTTCTGTGCTGTATTGATTCCAAAAGAGTTTAAATCATCTGCAAAAAAGGTGGGCTTTTTTTTAAGTCTTTCTGTTTTATGAGTTATGCTAACATTTATTTTAAAAACAAAGCAGCATGTTTTCAAGCACTGCTTTTAATCAGATAGCTCTCTTAGCATGTGGCCTATTTAACCTAGAGCCTTCTCTAAGGATGCCTTTTTGAATGTTTCCAAGAAACGCTGGACACAGTTCTCTCAGAAAGGCAACCTGCTCGTATTCCATCAGCCAACTGCGTCTGTTCTGGACACATGCTGCGTGAACTTGCACTGCTGGCATCAGGAGAAAATTGCCACTGCCACGTGCTATGATGCTTTTCCTGGAAACGTGTATTTGTAACTATTCTACAAGAACCAAGCAAAAGGGGATATCGGCATGGAAAAACAAGCATATACTTCTAAATCCAGTCTAGGCCTTTAGAAGACGATTCTTGATTTTTTGCTACAGAGTTTGATGGAGACGCAGATGGTCGATAAGCCTGGGGGACAGAGCAAAACAACAAAGAAAAGAATTTGAATTCTTCAGTCTGAAGAGAAGGTTGGAAGGTTAAAGACTGTCTTATTAATGGAATTCAAGTTATATAGAAGTTTTGTAATTGAGTCAAAGTGAATTAACCTTTTTCAAAGGCAATTTTGATTTCTGTTCCACTGTCTTTAAATAAGAGAAAATGGGAACGGTGGAAGGGATGATGGAATGTCTGTGAGCACAGGCAGCTTTCGCTGCCTTTCCTTTATCTCACCTCCTGCTAGCGTGCTCAGGACTCCTCAATCTCATTTTTTCCCCTTCTTTTCTATCTGTTTTTGCACCATTTCTATCCAGAATGAAACATTGTCCTGCCAAAACTGTCCCATGGGCAAAGAGATATTGAGAGATTGGTACCACTGCCTTCTGATGTTAGAATGATAGAAAATCAGCTTGTCAGAAGTTACCCAGCAGGATTTTAATTTGATGTGAAGCAGACATTTCCGATGTGATGGTTGTGAAATACAGGAGAGCTATGGAGGAAGGGAGCTGTGCATCCCTCCCCCGCATCAGGGTGGTGAGCTTGACCCACTTAGAGAAAGGTGACTTGAAAAGCTGGAAATACCCCAAATGCCTTGTCAAACTTTTCACTCCCATTTATAGTATCCAAACAATAGAAGCAGCATCTCTCCAATCAACACTATTTGTAGTGCTCTATTAATTTTGGAAAATATTATTCTGTATGATTTTCACTAATTTTGGTCTTTGCCTTACCATTTTTAGTTTAAAATCAAACCTGGAGGGGGGGGTTCATTATTCTTATTGATCAAGATTATACTCTGAATGATCAAAATATGCTTACAAAGTAATAGCTTTTGTCTCTTTTTAGAAAACAAATGCAAGGTCACTCCTCTCAATTTTCTTAGTTGTCAAACTAGATCGAAATTAACTTCACCTTAAGATTTTTGTTGGTAATCGGTACTAGGTGATTACCAAGAGAAATAATCTGGATTTAAAGCAGGTAAAATTTGTGTCTAATACAAATATGAGGTGTTTTTGATGCCTACTCATAAAACTACGCAATGTTTCCTGTTGTCTGTCCAAAAAACCACCATAAAAATCGGTTTATCAGGCAAAGCTTAGTTTAGTAGATGTATAGCGGGAGTGAGAAGAGCGTGTTCATGGAGTCCTAGTTGTGTCGCAGAATAGGGTGTGAGAGAAAGATATTTATAGAGTTTGAGAGCCTGGGCTGGGTGATTTTAAGGCATGTCTTGCAAATTTGGGAACGTGTAGGGGTTGGTCAAAGTTTGGGCTATAACAGCTGAGGACTGGTGGCTACTGTGAGGTGGTGGCCTTCAGGAGGCCTGACGAGCAAGCTGTTGGTCTTGGGAAGTAAACGGTTTAGTCAGTTACAATCTTATCTTGTACTAGCGCTATTTTATGGAGCAAGAAGCTAAGCTGTTTTACTTGGTCCCAGCGCTGTTTAACACAGGGACAGGAAAGTGTACCTGGCCCCAGCGTTAACACAGGGCAGGGAACTATGTCATTTTAGTTTCTTGATTTCATATTTAATCTCTCAGATCAGTAGTAATAGAGGGCTAAAATTCTTAATTATCGTTTATTAAAAACAGTTGAAACCTCAATCTTATGATTCCTCACTTTTTCTTCATAATGAAAGGGCAGATTAGTTCTTATTTTTGCATTTCCTTTATCTAATAATAGTGATTCTGTTGAGGTTTCTAGCTAATACAAGATTTTAAATCATAGTGTAAATTTTTAATGCATGTATTCTGTATTCAATTATATTGAAACAAGATTTCAAACCTTTCAAAATTTGTACATCCCAAGTTGATTTTAAAGTGCATTCATTAAGACCATGATTTAAAATACTGTAAGAGCTGAGGATATAGCTAGGCAAGGAAATCTGCTTATAGAAAATGTACTGAAAAAAATGATTTCTTATTTAAAAAATTTGTTTTTTATATGTTACTGAAAAGAAGACAGAATATATGATAAAACCTGTACTTCTAAAATACTGACTTGTTCATTGACGTATTTTGTAAATAAAACATTGCAGACCACAAATATCTTGAAATAATATTAAAATATTTTAAGATTAATAGGAAAAAGAAAAAACTGTAAAGGTCTGTTCAACAGTAAGGGAATGAATGAATAAGAGATTAAACAGACATGTTGCCATTACAATAATGTTTATGAAGACTTTTAGAATTATGGAAAATTGTATATAGAATAATTTAAGTGTAATAAAACCAGTAAAAGGAGTCACATTTCCAATATGTATACTTTGTGGCAGACAATACTTGCCTAATATCCAGTTTACTCCATTTTCTTTACACTGACTTGTTTGAGGGGAGGATGCCCAGCTAAACGTTATCCGGTTCCAAATCCCTTTAAGGTAGGGATGGCCAAATGATTCTGCTGTGGATTTCTGGGAAAGCTTCGCCTTACTAACATAAACATTGTCCTGTCCTCTTTAATGCTGCTGCTTTCTGCGTGGAATGCAAGAAGGAGTCACCTTGCTAGTATGAGGTTGCCATGAAGATAAAGCTGCAAGCCAAGGATGGAGGAGTAGAAAGGGAGACGGGGCATGGTTCCCAGAGGCCCTGCAGCAGCCCTAGACTGCCCATCTCTACACTGCTTAACAAAAAGTTCTGGAAAAAGTAGAAAAATGTTCCTTTTGTTAAATCACTGTAATCAGTTTCCACTGTATGCTGAACACAATCCCTATCTGATACAGATTGCAATTCTGCAAATAAGGAAATAAATAAATAAATGGAAGAAAATACACCAAATATTAATTATAGTAATTTCTGCATGTTGTGATTGCTGATAATTTGAAAAATGTTATTCTGTCTGTGCTACACATTTTCAAGCCTGCCCAATAATAATGTATTTATTTTATCAGAAATAAATAATTGTATTTATGTATATTAAAAGTAGGTATATATATTTTTTAAGGAATAGATTTATAGGGTGACAAAGTTAATATGCCTACATATTTTTGTGACACACAGACCAGATGCATGAAAAAAGAAATAGAGAATATGATGTCTTATATATGAAAAAAAAACCTATTAGGAAACTAATACGTTCTTTGGACACACTGGGAGTTTGCTCAAACAAGTCTAACAAGTGTACGAATGAAGAAAATTCAACTGACTTAAGCAGAGAAGCTATGGTTTCTCCATTTCTTTCATAGGTTGTTTACAAATGTGTTTAATTCAATAGAGAGGCTCGTAGCACATTATGTTTAGCAACTCTCACAGACAGTTAATAAATGCCCCTAAGTGTGTGTAAGAGTGGGGACCAGGTAAGTGAAAAGGGGGTTATCATGTTGATCACCCTTCATAGAAGTGATTCACGAAACGGTCCAAAATATTACTAGTGGTTCTTTGAAAAGTGTTCTTCATTTGGTTCATGATTGGTCTCTTGTAGTGTTAACATTTATGAAATGAAACATGCTTTTGTTTCATTATGAAATGATCACTCTAATGAGAAGCTCTGCTGGTTATCCCAACCATTCTGGTGAGGAGTTCTTTATTTTTATTCCCAGCTTTCTCACTCCTCCACCCCTTCCCTTGTGATAATTTAGGAGCAAGACAAGTAAACGGATTTTACTGCTCTACTGAAGTGGTTATTATGTCAAAAATATTTGAGGACCATATATGTTCCAAAATATAAGATATTCAAAATTGAGGTAAGAGAAGATCGTATAATAGACTTTACTTAAGGTGGTTTAATTTCTCTTGTTCCCTAAATCATTCGACAACACTGGCTGGACCTCTGTGGATATTCATCACTCCATTGGTGGTGTAGGACGTTAGAACAGGCACATTCAAGACTTCTCTCTGTGTAAGTTTCAGTGCAGTGCTTGACCAAGAGGGGACCAAAGTTTTACATAAATGTTAGAGCTAGAAGGGTGCTTACTGCTTATTTAGTCTACTCCTTTTATTTTATGGATGAGCAAACTAAATGACCCTAAGTCCCAAACAGAAGTGGTCTTGTTTTCCCCAACATTTCAATCTCTTTCTCACCTCAGAACCTGAATAGATGCTGTTGCCCTTTGCAAGGACACATCTCAACCTTCTTGAATAACTCTAAACTTAGTGCTTCTTCCAGGAAGCTTTCCCTGAACCCTGCCCTCCTACAAATATAGATTAGACCTCTTTATTTGTTCTCTTTTTTTCCTAGAGTTGTGGGTCCCTGTAGACTGACAGCTTCCCACTTCGAGGGCATGCCTGTCACTCTTCTCTGATTTAAGGGTTTCTGCAGCATTGTAGGAATTTTGAAGGCATTAACACACCCAGGAGCAATCCTCAATGACTGGTAGATGGGAATCCATAGATAAATGCTCTCCTCCCCAACTCCCCCTGGGAGTCTTGCACTGCTATTGGAGTTCCAGTTGATGCTTGCTTTACTGACTTTTCTACCTACCATGCCCCCCATTTCTCCAATTCTCTCCATGTGCTTTCCTGAATCATTTCCTAAATAGATGACCTGCACCAAAGTTCTTGCCTCAGCACCTGCTTTTGGGGAGCCACAAGAGCACTCTTCTATGCCATGTACTTATCATTTGGAAACTTTCTAAGCTATGAATTTGTCTTTCCTCTTCCATTATCATCTGAATTTCATGGACACAGAAGTTCACCAGACATGGGAATCATACAACTGTGTTCCATTCCACCTCCTGTCAGTATTTTTATGAAGGTACAACCAGATGCTCTAGACAGAATAGGTAAATTTGAGGAGCACTTCTTCGTCCCATAGTTTTCTTCCAGGACAACTGCCTGAAAATAAATTATTAATGACTTTCCTCAATGTTAAGATTTATTTCCAGGAACTTGTATTTAAAATGGCAGGGGAGCCAGCCCTGATGGCCTAGTGGTGAAATTTCAGTTTTCACTGCTTCGGCAGCCCAGGTTCACTTCCCAGTCACAGAACCACAGCACTCATCTATCAGTTGCCATGCTGTGGTGGTGGCTCACATAGAAGAACTGGAATGACTTGCAACTAGGACATACAACTATTCACGGGGGCTTTGGGGAGGAAAATATGAGGAAGATTGGCAACCAATGTTAGTTCAGGGCAAATCTTTCCCTGCAAAAAAATAAAAGGAAAGAAAACTATTGCTATAACATAAGGGAAGGCATTAAATTTTTTAAAGAATTTAAAAAAATAAAATGGCAGGTATGATGACTTAATATATTAACAATTACCTCTTGGCCACACATAGATGTCTCCAACCTCACTGAAAGCTTTTGAGAGAAGAACCTGTCTGACAATGAATTCACAGGGGAGCCTCCTAGCTATTCTCCCTTCTGCTTTTCAACCTGTGCAAGCCTTGTGTTTGAAAGCCACTGTATTAGCCTCCTGGGATGCCATCACAAAATGCCACAGACTGGATGGCTTAAACAACAGAAATTTATTTTCTTCTAATTCTAGAGGCTAGATGTCCAAAATCAAGGTGTCAGCAGGACTGGTTTCTCATGAGGCCTCTCTCCTTGGCTTGCAAATGGCTGCTTTCTTGCTGTGTCCTCACATGGCCTTTCTTCTGTGTGTGGGTCTCTGGTGTCTCTGTGTGCCCTGATCTCCTCTTCTTATAAGGACATCAGTCAGATCGGCTTAGGCCTCAGTTTAACCTAATTATCTCTTTAAAAGCTTTATGCAAATACAATCACATTTTGATGTACTGGGGGTTAGGGCTTCATGGTACGAATTGTGGGGGGACACATCTCAGTCCATAACAGCCACATAGGCTCCAGAAAACATGGTGGTAAAACCCAATGAAGGAAAAAAAGAAGGAAAGCTGATCATTGCCGTGGCTAAGCAGAAATGAAATAGATGGCTCCCCCCACACTAGATGCATGTAGAGTTGAGGAGAGAGACACAAAACAGAAGCCCTCAGTAGCAAACAGGAATGTGACTTTTATGGAGTTAGATGCCACCTCTACCTTCTTTGTTTTGGCTCCCAGAAAGTGTGCCGATCTAATCAGGAAGGACACTGTCCTCCACTTTACAAAAGTACTCATTAGTTCTTCAGATGGTTATTGCAAAAAGAGTATAAGCTTTAGAGACATACTCTCCAGGGATTTTGAGTTCCATATCTGTCATCAACCAGCCGTGTTATTGTGCCAGCTGCTTAACCTCATTAATCTCTTGATTCTTTATTTATGAACTGAGGATAATATCTCTCTCAAGGATTCAACAGAGGTATAAATGAGATAATGCATATAAATTGCCATGCATGTGATAGACGTTAATAGATGCCCAATCAATTTTTACCTGTATATTCATAGTATATTACAAGTCCTGAGAAAATACTTCATAAGCCATGTAAGTTTTGAAATGGTAAAGGCTGAAGCAATGGAAACCTTGGATGGCCTGGGGCATAAGAAACCTTAGGAGCTTGGTAATAGAAAATATTCAGAAACCAAATAATAGATAGGCAGAGATTGAATAGAAATTTTAATTGTTTTCCCCTCTTCTTGGCTAGTGTGTTGGAAATGTGGAAGAGTATTGGCAGGAATAACATTATTTATAGAACCAGGAAGTAATTAATAATATCCGAAAAGACCAATCAAAGAAATTCTTGCTCATTCTCAGAGAACATTAGTTTGTGGTTGCTCTGTATACCACCCTGATATTATACAGGTAAACTGGAAGTTCAAAAGGAGCATCTTTTTATGGAGCTTTGAACTTGTTTGTTGATGCTTCTAGTTGCTTACTTTCTGTACTTTTCTAGGCATTTGCCTAATGGATTTGGGGTATTGACAGTTGTAGAGCTATGGATTTGAGCTGTGCAGAGTAAATACCTAAATGTTTGTTTGTTCTGGGCACACACTAAGAAAAGTAAATGTAGGTGTCTTTTAAAATCATGAACAACTACAATAGAGCAACTCAGGTTAAGGCAGAGTCTAAATCATCTTCTAAAATAGCAGAACAAATAGGCACAGAGCTTACTGGTGCTTGGCCATTTTCGCGTTGACTGCTGCTATGTAATTCCCCAAATATTGCTCCTTCAGTTTTGTGTGCATTCTAAGCCTGTCACCCTTTCCTATCCTAGAAATACTTCAACAATGTAATTTAACACAGTAGATAAACCTCTGAAAATTTGTATTTTTCACAAGTTTTATTGTTAATTGCCCAATACCTGCCAATTTAGGGCATGCTAAATAATGCTCAAAAGCCGAATGGTTTCCTTCCCATTTCTTTTTGCTTGTGCCTCATTAAATTATAGTGTGGGAGAAACTGCGACATAATAAAGGCACAACGATGTATTGGACAATCAGAAGGAAAAAGATGAGATGACAACTGTAAAAGGCTGGGAAAGATGATAAGAAGGACAACGTAGATAGAAAACAAGTGAAAAGAGAGGTTATCACACTATTAGGGCTCCTTTTCTTTCTGATCACAGCCAGTTTCTCTGGAAGGAACTGGCCTCAGAATAGTATAGTTACCTTTGAGGATAGATTCATGCATGACTTCTGCCTTGAATTTCTGCTCGTCCATTTCACCAGGCACATTTTCTTTAGATCGTGTTCAGTCTTTGCTCATTTAAAAAGAAAACTTTTACATCTACCCAGAAAGTTATGCACATAAGACTAATGACTTTATAAACAATCTCTGTCTACCTTACCAGGACAATCGCTTTTCTAGTTGCAGTGGGAAAGGAAGAATGATCTTTCAAAGTAATACGAAGACTTCACGTTTAGAAAAGTCCCTTAGACTTTGTGTTTTATGTTAATAGTTTTTACCAAAGTAATTAACCAATAAACCAATAATACTTAGTACCACTAACAGAAACAGCACATCCTTCTCCACAAAAATACAAATACCATAATCTAGAATTTTAAATTTCTGTGTTCAGATTGCGTAAACTTGACCTTGTAAAGTCCAAAAATGTTCTTGCTCTCCACCCTTTGAGAAGGAATAAGTAGCATAAATTTGACATGTATGTACTAGTTTAAAAGCATAATTTAATTCCACAAAATAGTTTCATAGGTCAGGCTCAAGGATAATATGCCGCTATCTTTATACTATCTGTCTGTGTATCGATCTTTTATATAGTCATAAAATGCAAGTTTCTATTTTCATCAAAATCTGATTTGAATATTGGCTCACCTGTCTGATTTTTTTCTGATGGCTACACATTCAAAAACATGCACGACGGGTGCTCATATATGTTGTTCTGTTTTTAAGTTTTCCGTATCCATTAACAATAGGTTTTTTAACTGTGCAGGAAACAAATCCCCACAGAATGCTGTAAAGAGTGGGATAAAATGCCTGACAGCTGTTAGAGTTGAGCAGACCATATTTTTTCCTTCAGAAAGAAACCCGAACACCAGGGAATCTTCTCCTCCTGCTCCTGTCTTTTGATGATTTAAGTAGCCTGCCATCACAAGAGAAAGCTGACAGTGTGGGAGTGGTGGCCCTTTCAGGCTCTTTCATTTAATTTTTCTATTTTTTGACAAGCAATGTGCAGAGTCCCCTTTTTGTTGTTGTTAGGTGAGGCTCTGAAAACGGTGGAAGAAAAACGGGAGACGTCAGGGAAGTTTTGATTATTTGTTCTGTCTGTTCGCTTCTTCTCAGCAGAGGGTGTTTGGTGGAGGAAGATCAGAATATAAATTTTTAAAAAGCCTTTTTGTTAAGTTTTCTTTTAAGAGGAAATTATTTACAGTTGATTTGGATGCTATTTGTTTTATACTTTAGATCACATAAGAACTTAGACATGAATATAGTCCGTCAGCTTATTGGTTTAGAAACTTAAAAAGAAACAATGCTTGGCAAATTATCTTGGTCACCATAAACAAGTCAGGAATAAAGAGGAGTAAAAAGTTATTTTATTTATTTATTTTTGTTCTTCTTCCCTGGCGTAAATATGAAGATGAGAGGTAATCCCACAAAACTTACACTTGGTATTTTTTGTGTGTTTTTAAACATAGACCGTAGTTACTTTGGAGTCAAACAGTTATATTGAAAGCTAAATATTACCTTAGGCCATGAGATAGTCTACGTAAATATGTACAATTGATGAATGTAGTTTCTCTTTTTCCACCTCTTTAAATGTATGAATTGCTTACCCATCTGCCCTTAAGCCCTTGTCTCTTCTCTCTACACTCTTTCTCCTTGCAATCCAATCCACTCCCACATATTCATGAGTACTGTGAGCTAGCACCATTTCTAGGACCTCTGATTCCCCTCACTGGTTGCAGGAGACTGCTATGTGTCACTGGACTTCTGGTCCCAAACGGAGCTGCTCTGTATAGAACACACCAGAAAGTTGTCATTGCCAACTCTACAAAACATCCCATTATCTGTCAATGGATCTTTTGTGTGATAGATGTATGTGAAAATCCCCAAACATCTCAATGATGCTCATGTCCAAAAGGTACTGTGTAAGGATCAGTTTCAAGAAGGTGAGAACTTCTACAAAGAGAAAAAGAAATAAAAATTTACAGATTATCGTGGAGCAGATCAGAAAATCATGGTTCCATAATTTTTCAAAAAAATCGCAAAGTTGCCCCTCAGCCCCAGGCTGCGTGCATTGTGTTCTCTCTCACAAGTGGTGTTTATCTCAACAAATTGATGTTCTGAAGTATTTCACTCTTAATAAGAGATCTAAAACCTCAAAATTTGAATGCCTTTATGAAGCACATGATTTGACCATAGACCCACCACTGTCACACAAGCACTTCTGGCTCACATATTCATAAATATTGCATAATATAAAGTCTAAAACTAGAATTTACCTTCTTTTAGTTGGGTTAGAATTGTACTTCAAACAGAAGCGAGTCAACTGAGTAACGTCATAATTAGAGATATGTGGATGAATCATTTTGTCTGAAGAAGTGTAGTGAACAGAAGGAAAAAGATGTAAGGTTGAGTTTGAGGAGAGTCACTAGAAGGATGAGTTCCAGTTTAGACTTTATATTGTGCCTGTTGCTATATAGCTAATATAACAGATTATATTTTTTAAATAACCACAACACCGTCTCCCTCCCTACGCATTCTTCTGACAAGGTGATGTGCCACTCCTCCCACTGAGAATTGAGGGCCATATTTTCTCACCTTGCATCTGGATAGAGGCTTATGATTGCTCTGACCAATAGAGTAGAGCAGGAGTGATGCTATGTGACTTATGAAGCTAGGTAATAAAGAGAATAAAAGAACCACATGATTCTCCTTTGGGAAACTTGCCTTGGGGACCAAGCCACTACACTGCGAGGAAGCCCAAGCTAGCCCACCAGGAAAGATCAGAGAGAGGAACTAAGGGCCCCTGGCCAATAGCCACTGTCACCCACCAAACATATGAGTGAACAAACCTCAAGATAATTCTAGGCCTCAGCTTTTGAGTCTTCCAGCTGGAGCCCCAGGCAATATGGAGCAAAGACAAGACATCCCTGCTATGCCCTGTCCAAATTCCTGGCCCTAAGAATAGATGAGCACAATAAGTTGTTCTGTGCCATTAAGTTTTTGGATAATTACTTTATAGCCTTAGTGATTGAAATGCGCACCTCCTCTTAAATGGATAAAGCATTTGGAGCAATGATGAGAGTCAACTCACTGGTTGATTTTGTGCCAGATGTTTTTATTTGATGATATGTAAATTGTTATTAATGATCTTTTAAATCAAATAAAACAAAACACAAATCAAGGAAAACTCTATTTGTATTTGCATTTCTATGATAATGTGTGTGTGCGCGCACGTGTAGTCACATTGCCATCTGTTTTCTGGTTCCTTTACTCACACTGTATCTAATCTTGGGTCTCTTTGTTTTGACCACAGCGTCCCTCCATATGCTCTGGCTTTCATTGTCACAAAAAGCCACTCTTGGTCATATGGAAAGGCATTTGGCCACTCCCTGCACTTGCTCAAAGAAAGTGGGTGCTCTCTGAGAAGCTAGTCCTGGGGACTATGTGCCTTAAAACTCCCTAAAACTCTCTAAATGCTACTTTGTACCGATCTCCTCTGTGGCAGTGGTAAAGAATATATAGGACTGACCAAATTTCCAATTCTTAATATACTATCTGATTTAATTTCTGTCTATAAGAGATTATGGGGGAAAAAAGCACTTGAAATGTTTGGTTTACTCAAATTGAATATTAGGAAAGAATCAAATAACTACCATTAGTATAATAAGGAAAGACTATACAGAAATCAGACTTCCAGTAAAGTGTAGTTTTAGAATAAAGTTATAGAGAAAAATACTATAGTTGTTGATGTACATTTTAAACAAATTGGAGATAATTTGAAATGTGAACTTTAGTTGGTTATAGCACAATCCAAAATGGTTTCCTCAAAAAGGTTTTTTTTTTTTTTTTTCCACAAATGGATTTCCCTTTAGGCCTCTATTAATTGGAAGCTCTCTTTTAATGAGTCAAGTAGCAATAACAACAAATGCTATTTTTTGAGGAATAAGAGCCTATGTACTAACATTTGTCTCTAAATATCTTAATATTTTTCTGTCATAGTTGCTGAAATATCATATCATCCAATGGAGAGAAATCCAAATAAGTGTTTAGTTTAAGACACATTTTACATATTATTAGAACCCACATCTGAAGGTGAATGCTCTGAGAAGCACTAATTGGAAGAATGGCGCCATAATTAGGAATGAGAAGAAATCATCCTTAATGACCATTTCCTAAAAACCCAATTCTTTGGACATAATATGTTTTAAAATTCCTTTACTCAGAAAAATAACAGAACAGTTTGATTAATTTTCAAAATTTTGACTAAGATAAAATGAAACCATATTGAAAATTTAAAAACATCTATGCATACACATGTATAATATTTTGAAGGATATCTTCAAAGTTTTTCACCAATTTCAAACTGTATCAAAGAATAAAACTCGTAGTAGCTTCATAGGAATTTGAATATTTCTGGGATTTCCCATGAATCTAGATGCATTTATTTTGATGATTAGATATTTAAATAAATACAGTTATTTGAATTTCTGATTACACAAACTGTATGAAAACACAAACCATGGGGCCTGACGGGTGGCACAGGGGTTAAGTTCGCACGTTCTGCTTCTCCACGGCCCGGGGTTCATGGGTTCAGATCCCAGGTGCGGACATTGCACTGCTTGGCAAGCCATGCTGTGGTAGGTGTCCCACATATAAAGTAGAGGAAGATGGGCATGGATGTTAACTCAGGGCCAGTCTTCCTCAGCAAAAAGAGGAGGATTGGCAGTAGTTAGCTCAGGGCTAATCTTCCTCAAAAAAATTAAAAAAAAAAAAAGAAAAAGAAAATACAAACCATATGAACAGCACGTCCTATCCTATCCCATACATTTTTTCATTCAACAAACACAGTCTCTGAACAGAGCTTCCAGTCCTGAGACTCTGAACTGTCACTTAGATGAATTACTCAATTTTTCTCCATGTGAGACTAATTCTTCATGGAAAGAAGAAAGCATTTTCTTTTCTTTGTCCAACTCATTTGATCTTTTATCTTACTTTTAAAAAGGCTCCTAGGAAATGTCTGTTCTTTTTTATTATTCTTTTTATTATTGTTGTTTTATTGTAACAATCGGGTCATCTTGAAGATCATGAATGATTTGAGGAAATACTTAAATACTGGGATTAATGAATGTCTTATCCAGTTGTTGGGTCCCAAGAGTCTGAGGAAGGAAAACAATTCAGAAAAGAATTTATATTACTATTCAATGAAAAGTAATGCAAATTGAGATCCATTTAATTTAAAACACGTTTATGTGAAAGATAAACTGAGAAATGAAAGAGTAATTTTACAAACACTGATGACAAATGGTGTTGTAATTAGAAAGAACATGTGTTTCAAAGAATGTTCCTTCTCTGGATCATTTTGAATGTGTTAATGACATTGGAACCGTGCATTAAATACTGAAAGAAATAGGAAATAATAGCGTGAAGAACAAAGTGAGACTATGTATACACAAGGATTTTCTTTTCTTTCTTTTTCCTCTTTATTTATTTATTTTGGTGTCTTAATTTTAAAGGAACTTAGGATGGTTAATGACTGAAAGGAGAAGTTAGAATATATATTTATATTTGTGTTATATTTAAGTTGATAAATTATAAAATAACTGTCACCTATTTTTAGGTAGGGTTCTATCAGACAAAAAGAACAACTATGAGTAATATGTATAAGAAATTTAGCATAGGTATTTGTCCTTACCCAACTGTGGGAGGTGATTATCAGTCCAACTCAAGAAGTCCTGCTTCTTCTCTTACCTTAGAGTCAACAGGGCCAGAAGTAGGAAAGAAAATATAGATGCGAAGTAGAGGAGAGCAATGGCAAATTGGAATTTGGAAGAACAGACTGAAATCAAAAAGAATGAACTGGAACTTCTGTGTTCCTCTCTCACCTCCTGCAACCTTGATGATGTAGGTGATGTGCAGAGTATGCTAGTTCCCTTCATCAACAGAGCTGTACACATAACTGGCCCAGGACTTGGAGAAAGTGAAGGAGAAAACACAGGAGGAGCTGGCAGAGCTACAGACCCAACTGCTGCCCCAGGGCAACAGGACGAGCCAGCATCAGTGGCAACATTCCTAACCAGCAGCATTCCTTGATCCCACATCAATGGGGGTAATAGTCTCTCCAAGGGGACAAAAATTAGTTCGGGGGTGGGTGTAGAATGAAAAACATCTTATTCCAATGGTCTTTGGTCCTCCAAAGCTTAATCCAATGCTACAAAATCTTCTTCCTCTGTATTTAATTTCAAAATGGTGGGAGGAGCAATTAGGAAAAATAGAGGTAAAAAAAGACTCCTGTGGAAAGCGATAATGAAAAAAAGTGTTGAGAAACATCACCTACACTAACCCTTAAACAGAAACATAGTGATTGCTTCATTTCTGCTCTCCAAATCTCACACAAATTTCTATGATGGCCAACCCTAAATTGAACCCACCCTGACGCATCACACTAACGTGTCACAAAGTTCGGTATTTCTAACATTTCTATTCCATGGTGGAAATATCTTATCTTTTGGGATTTAATTTCAAATTCACACCTATACTCTGAGCTAGTTCTCTGACATCTGGCATGTTCTGTAATGTTCCCAAGCACAACATGCAAAATTGTTGCCTCCCACTACTGTTGTGAAATTTAAATGAGGTGTCCCAAGTGAAGCCACCCAGTGCGGAGTGACATTAGGGTGAGTAGACACTTACTACCGTGTTAGCTAAAACATTTACTATATGCTGTATAACACTAACCACAGCTCTTTACTAATATTGAAATGCTAGAAAGGATTCTGGATATTTCCACCTTTTCATCACTTAGTGTAACTCTTTCACTTTACAGCAGTGGAAGCTTGTTCTTAGACGGGTTGGATAATTTAGCCAAGCTGCTCAGTGGCAGAGGTTGAGGTATTCCTCAGACATCTAAAATTTCAATCTAGTTTTTCACAATTCTATAATCTGCTTCCCATAAGAGTATTAATCTCTCTTTTTAAAATTAAATCAAATCATATGTCTTTTCTTCTTTAGTATTTTGAATGAATATTTTCTTTGGATATCAGACAAATGGGCAAAAAAAAAAGGGTGGCAGGTGGTCTAATGTTGAGAGTACAAGCTTGAAGTCAAAACTGGGTTCCTCTGATCCAGGTTTCATGGCTCACTGATCCATGATCTCTTCCAAATTACTTCCCCAATTTAAGCTTCAGTTCACTCACGTGAAATGTGTTCAGATCATGAGACGAGGAAGGTCAGCATGTAAGACAGACAACGGCACACAGTAGGCTCTATGTGAATGTACGTATTACTCTTGTTTTCACTTCTGGAGAGTTCTAACAACAATGTGCTAATGGCAGCAAAACATACTTGCTGGATGAGAACCTAGGGAGCAAAGTTTTGTGTGAGCTGGTTTAAAGTAGAAGTAATATGCAAAAAGTCATGTCCTCTGTGAATTTCCTTGACTCTAGAGATACAGCAGCTAAATTTGGAGAGCCAGTAGTGCAAGACATTTGAAAGCCAGTGGAGCATGAGGCTGGACAAAAGATGCATTGTTATGTGAAAGGCTGGCTGCAGAGGGTATCAGCTGAGAAATTATTATTCAAAGTGAGTGATCCGTATGATATGCATTGCATTATCCTGAGGGAGTCTTGCTAAAGTAGAGTTTGTTACCGGACTCTGAAAAATCATTATTACACAGGAGAAGATGTGGAATCTTTACAAAAATAGAATTGTTAGAATTCCTTCACAGTGATCAGAGGACCTCAGACTTTCACTGAAAAGGACTTTTTGAATGAGAGATATTGTCTATTAGTTTTGCTTTAGGCTTCTCAGGGGCAGATATCCCATATTCGATTTTACCATACTCCTTAATGATGCTAATAGCTTCCTTTGCCTGCATTCGCACTTTTATCAGAGAAAGGGAAATAGCAGTATCTAAACCTAAACATGTCTAAAATTCCCTAAATGCCAACATTTCCAATTCCATTTCAGCAGCTTCTGGTACTACAGATCTATAAGATTGTACTAGCGTACTCTAATATTTTCTAGAGCTACAAATTAGTGTCAGGAGAATGATCTACTCACGTGATTTAATATTCATAACAGCCTTGCTGTTGTCATTATTGTCTCATTTTACATATAAAGACACTGGAGCTTGGGGAGGTAAATTCACTTTCCCCAGTGTCATATGAAGAGGAGGAAGAATTCAAACCCAGGGATCTTTAGTCCAAACCTCACACATCTCACGCCTCAGCACACCACTCACTCTTAAAACTGTTTCAAGTTTGCCAGAATTTTCTAATTGACCTCCCTCTTCTTTTCAGAGTAAAAGTCTTAGTTCAAAGCTTGCCAGCATTGTGTTTCCTGCTTAACTCCTCCTTTCCTATGGAGAGTGTTTGAAATTATCCTCAATTAGTATAGAGTACATGAATTTCCTGTTCAGAAGGCATTAGTGGCTCCTAGAATTTTCCAGAGACAGTCTTGGTTTATGCCTGTTGTCACAGCCTTCTGTTTTCATTAGGAGTTTTCCTGAATTGTTCATTTTTAAACAATGTATTATTATTATTAACTGTTGCATTAAAATGAGCTGAGATGACTTTGCAAGACCTTCTCCACGTACTTCCAGGCTTTGCCATAACATCATTTAGCAATTTGTGATATTCATAGGCAGTGAACAGAATTCTCACTTCTGACACATGGTTTAATCTGAAAGAATAACTATCTCTCTTTTCCTGACCATATTTACCCTATTTAACTTTTTCAAGACAGCATATAGTATGTGCCCTAAGTAAAGAAGAGGTGCTTACATAAGAGAAGTAGGGACAGCTGAGTTTGGTGTGTGGCAGTGATGAGAGAAATGGTTACTACTGCAGTCCTGCTGGTTCCTTGTCTACCGGCTAGTCGCTATGACCCACACAGGAGTCTGCAAAATGTAAAATGCCACAAGGCCAGCAGTCAATGGGATCATTAGAAAATTTGGTAAATGACATGTTAGGTGCACCTGAAATATGTATGAGAAATAAAAGCTGAGTGGCCATGATATGGTTGTATAGAAAGTAACTGTATTATTCTCACTACAGAGGTATAAATCCACAACTATTAATTTTAATGTAATGCTTTTCATTTTGCAATAAACCTATTTGCCATCAGCAAGAAACAAGAAAAATGAAAGTGAATTTTTACAATGCAAGAGTAAGGAAGCTTAGATGATAAAAAAGTAACTTGCACAAAATGCGTCTCAACATTTATGCTCCTGAATAAGCAGCACAGTGGCCACACGAGAAGCAGAAGTCTCAAATCTGTTACAGAAACATGAGCTTTTACCACAAAAATCAGTTATTTTAGAAGAATGTGCCTGGAGATAACAATTTACTGAAAAGGTTATTTACAACTGAAAAAGTTATGTTTACTCACCACTCTGTGAAGCATATTTCATTTAGTCCAAAGAATATTCTTCTAAATTAATTTTGTTAATTGTTGATGACAAGTTTTCTTGGTTCATCTACACAGTGAAGCTATAACTGTCACTTAGTTGGCTGCATTAGCAGAAATTCTTTGCAAAGAGTTACGGAATGAAGGGTTTGTCTCAATGTTGCCTGATGTTTCAAGAAGAGCATCAGTTAATTCCAATCAGAGACCATGGCAGCTGTAAGGTCTTGCTCAGCTATCCATTCAAGAGACGCTGCCCTGGGGAGCACAGTTGAATCTGTGCTGCCTCAGATCCACTGTGATATTCCTGCCAAAGCCATTCTTCTCCCAACTGCTTCCAGTCAATGTCTGAGTGTAACAGTGGGACTAGAGCCAGACAATTCCTGCCCACTGCAGAACACCTCTATTGGGCACTCTGCTCAGGGACTCCCCAATGGCCTGGATGAGACTGTCTCAGAACTGCCCTGAAGTGCAGACTGAGGCTCTTCTTACCCACTCCTCCTTCCTGCATGCTTTCCTTTCACAGGCTTCAGATATGCATTGCAGCCTGAAGGCTCCCTGGCCCTGCCTCCTCTTCCTCTCCGCCCTTTATCCTTCACAGGGGACTCCCCAGTAATTCTCTTGCACATCCATCCTAACTTGGCTTCTACTTTTCAGAGGTCTTGAACTGAAAAGGAGGTGTTAATCTACAAATTGAAATAGAAGCTGTGGCTATCAAAGAAATATTTTTATACATACACAGAATAACTGAGCTACAATATGTTTGTGGAAAGCTGATGTTTTTTATGAAAACCTCTTTCAGTGTGGCAGTATGTGCTTTCTCTGTGTGGGGCTCATTATAGTTTTAGAATTATTGGAACCCTTGAAATTCTATGATTTTGCATTAGAATATCTCAGTTTGTAGGAAAAATAATTTAGAGTTTGTGTTTTATTAGGATAAGCACATATTTTGTACAAAATGAGATTAAATGATTTTTTATCTTTTGAAATTAGTAAAATACGCAAAAATTGTTGATAAAGACAATTTATCTGACAAATTTTTTCTTGCAAAATATTAGTTGAAGAGCCTTACTTTTGACGCATAAAAAGATAATACCTGTGAAAATGCTTGGGATGAAATATTTATACATTTCGAAATGAAAATTAGAATCTAGAACACCTACATTTAAGAGAGTTTGCTCTGAGCATTTTAGGCACTTTGATGATCAGAGGCAATTTAATGAAAAATATTGAACATGATAAGATAATATTGAAAAACTATACATTCAGAAATGCATAGTGGCAGAGTAGCAGAATATGATTAAAATGGGTGATTACGTAGTACCTTCCTGACTGGTTGCTCCTGCTTATAAATGATTAGACTAGAAATTTTGGAATCAAACTGACTCCCCTTTTTCTCTCATCCAAACTCAGAAAGTCTTGTCAGGTCAATTTTCAATGCATATTTTAAATCCAACAATTCATCACATATACCACAAACACCCTAGTCTAAACCACCATCGTGTCTCACCTGACCATGGCAGTCAACTTCTAACTGACTGTCTAGCTCCCTGTCCTTTCACCATCTAGTCTAGTTTGAACACAATCCTTTACAAATGTATGTCTCATCATTTTTAGTTTTCCACTCAAAATCTTCCAATGGCTTTCTACATCAGAATAAAATCTACAGTCTTTACAATGACCTACAAGACCTTGAATGATCTCCTCACCACGAACTCCCTAACCTTTGACTACTTCTGACCCCCATACTCACTGGACTGCACTGAAGCTGTACCAGTCTTCATAATATTCCTCAAATATGCCAACGACACTCTCCTTCTGGGCCTTGAAACTTCGTTTTTCTGCCTAAACTGTTTCCCTCCAGATAGCTACATGGCTCCATATCTACCATATTACATCTTTTCACTACTAACCACCCAAACTGAACAAGCTTCTTTTACTTTGGATCTCTTTACCACAAATTTTATCAGCATCTAACGTACATATGTATATCTTTTGTGTTTATTTTCTAGTCCTCTCTTCGTAGAATGTAAATTTCAAGAAGGCAGAAGCACTGTTTTGTTCACTGCTGTATCAGCCCAGAACTTTGATCAGTGTCTGGTCCATAATAGACACTTGACAAATATCCATTGAACTAATGAGTAGACTGAATTATAGTTCCAATCTTGCACTCTAATGATTCATCTTTCTTCCATTGTAATTGCCCTTTATGTATGTAACAGAATGGGTACAAATAAGTGTTAGGAAACATTCTCAGTTAGTTTCTTGCTTTTCTGCATATCTTGTGAGCAGAGCTGCTGACTGTTTTTGTTCTAGATTAACTACTCAAGGTTGTTTGTAAACAGCCTTGGATGACAGAAGCCATGTCTCCCACTAGGCAGAGGGGAGATTTATTTCCTGACAGTAATAAAAGATAATCTCTTTGAGATAAAATTCAGGCAAGCTTTCTGTCTATTATGAAAGATCGAGGTTCCCTGAACTTGGAATTCGTCTCCTTTAACATGGCTCACTGCAGCATCAACTGTCGCTTTGTGTTGCACTGTGGATATGTGGGTTTGGAGAACTAGTTCAAATACTGATGGTCTGGCTACTGCTATTGATGTGAGTAGTAAAGTACTTTGTCTCTGATTCAAGAGTGTCGTGTCTTCTTCCACCATCCATGAAGCAGAGATAGGCTAACTTGTAAGGTTGCAAACAGATTAAAATTTCAAACTTTCACAGTTCTTGACAACAGGTTGAGGTCATTATCAGCTGCAAATGTTTTACGTTTTAGAACTAATAATATTATGTCCCTAATTATTTGCATCTAGTTATGAGAAACACATTTTGAGTATTAAGCATCATGGTCCAAGTACTTGTGCTAGGACCTCTGGGGAGATATAAAGTAGGGAAATACACACTGTGCATCTTCATAGAGAAATATATATATTGTAGACAGATGTATGCACACATACACATTACAATATAGTTATAAATGAAAGAAAGTTTAGGACTGAAGAATGGACAAGAAGATTTCTTGAGGACATGAAACTGAGCAAGGTCTGTGAGTATGAATTCAACATGACCAGAAGGAGAAAGAGGAAAAAGAAGATTTTCTATTATACTGACAAGAGAATTAGAAAACTAGTTTTACTAGAGTTGAGTGTGCATGTCAAAGAGCCCTGATCATCTATAAAGGAGTAGAATCAAAGAATCATAATTTTAAGTTAAAAATCAGAGTTACATTGTGGAAGATCCTAAATGCTGCTCTATAGAATTAAGAATGAATACTAGAAACTCATGAAATATTGTTTGTGTCTGTGTGTGCTTATGTGTATACATGTTTTTTTCCAGCGAAGTTTGTTTTTTCTTTCTTTCCTTTTTTAAGTGGAGGTGACAAAACTAGCTCTGTTTTCTTGAGAGAGCACAGGTGGTCCTTTGGGAGAAGAGAGAAAAACTAGAAACAGTTGTGTTTTGCAATAATTATGTGAAAAGTGATAATAACTCAGATCCAAGGGAGGTTTTACTTGTCGAATAAGGCACGTGTGGTTAACAAGTAACTCTCACGACACAAAAAGGGGACTAGCTGAGGATGATTTGGGGGCTTTCAACGTGAGAAATGGGATGGATGCTTAGGCCATAAACCTGACAGTGAATATAATAAGAAGAGCATGTTTTTGAAGAGAAGGTAATGAGTTTATTTGTGGACCTATAGCGTTACAGATGTTGCCAGGTATCCAGGGAGCAATATTGACTAGACCTTTAGAAATGGGATTCTGGAGATCAGATGAAAGTTGAGAGTTTGAATATCAGCTATGAAATTGGGTTATCATTCACTGCTGCTTTCACTTTTATTATTCCTTTGTAATAATTTTAAATTTCTTTCTTATTTTTGTTCTTATTAAGATGAAAGATTAGTTTGTTTTGTAGCCTTTTATTTTATACTAATTAAATTGTCGGTATGCATTTTTTTCAGATTATTATTTTGGGTGAATGCCATAGGTTTTTATATGTCATATTCTCATTGCCATTTTCTTTTCTTTATTTATCTATTTATTTGTTTTTACTAAGGAGTTACTTCGATTAATGCTTTTAAATATCTGGGGTTTAGATGTTTTGGGGTTTAGATGTTATCATTTAAAAATATTTAATTTTCTAAAATATTATAGTCAGATCATGTAGTCTATGTGGCTTTTTTCTCTCTTTTTTTTTTGGCCAGTTTTGACATCCAGTGTGATGGAATATTAGCAATTTTATCTCATTCAATGATAAATTTGGGTGATTTATCAGAGTTTTCTTTGTGATGTGTATATGAGTAGATGAGTATTTGTTTATGGTATTTGCAAATAGTGTTTATGTCTCTTTCTTAATTTTAGTGTTTATATATTTATATTATGTATTTAAATATTCAAATTACATACTAAAATCCACCATTTGAAAATTCTGGATAAACATCATAGATTGAGCACACACATTTACCTTTACTCCATTCTAACGCCCCCACTCCGCCAATATGAAGAACAAAGTCTTCTTTTACACTATGAACTCAGAAGGAAGGACATGTGGACTACAGGAAAACATGACAGCAGATGAAAGATGTCAAGTGGATAGCAGCAAGTAGGAGTGGAAGCTTGGAAAAGTTAATACACACACCATTTATGCTGTGGTATTGAGAAAAGGCTCTAAAATCTAAAGCATCACACACGTACATGCTGTGGTTGGTGGATGTGTGGGGCGAGGAACAGGGAGTGTTGCTGAATTGAGGCATTGGTCGAAAGTCTGTATAAGCTGGTAGAGCCCTGGATTCCCACAGCCTCTCTTCACGGCCAGGAAATTACTCTCCACTCTTTACTCCAATAGGATCCAGGAGTTTTACCCTCTGGAGAGGATGAACCAGAGGAGCTAGGGACTGAGGGACAGCAGGCTCAGATTGTGGAGTGCCTCAGAGATTGATGGAGTTATTGGAAGTCTACAGGATGAAAAGCGAGATCTCCATTTTTTTTTTTTCCATTGGATTCCATGGTCACTGGCAGCCTGGCCTGTGTTCTCCAGGCGGTCAGTCCCACTCTTGCACGTGCAACGGCAGTTGGCTTTTTAGAGGCTCCTTCTCAAAGGTGAAAGGATCTTCAGGGATCACCAGAAACTTTGAGGAAAACCTCTAAACATGGAAAAACAAGACGGAAACTGATCTTTTATATACTGACATTTTTTCCTGCTTGGTTTGTCAGGTTCTGAGATTGAGGTCTCAAAATCTCTAGAAGGAAGTTTATGAACCCTTAAAATATTTTTGTATGTAGATGTGAATTTAATTACTTTTTAATATTACTTCTAGTTATCTTTTTGTTTCATACTACTTCTGATTATCAGATTGCGATAAGTAATATCTTTAAAAAAACCCAAACAAAACAATATTCTGGTTTAAAATGATTCAATTTAACTCACTTAAATGAACTAGATAGATGACCACAGTTTGATTCTTTGCTTTTAAATTATAAATATAATTAAAAAGGCATTAAATAAATATAATGTGCAAAATGAAAAAAGAAGATAGCTTCCATTTATCAACTGACTCATTTACTTGGTTTCACATGAAATGGAGGCGTAAATTAGAATCAAACCACAGAGGTGGGAATAAAGAAGAATTTTCATATATATAAATGTTATTGGTTACAGGACAGTTATTTTAAAATTAGGTTGATTTTAAACATGCTTGTTTTACTGCATTTATTTAGCATCTTTCTAAAAAAATTTAGCCCAAATTTGTTTTCATAATTTGATCTCATCATAAAGATGAATACAATTCATATAAATTATGAAAGAGTGGCCTGATATACACTGGCTTAATGTAACAAATTTTTCTGAGTTAGGCAAAAGTAGGATGCGCATTGTATGTATTAATTAAGTAATGACATGATAAAATAATGATATTGAAAATCAAGGAAAAATCTAAGAAGCTTCTTAAAAATCATGACTACCAATAGTTTTAAATTGTACACAATAGTATGTGCCCACTAAATGATGAAAGGATTTGTCTTATTTTGCTGTATTTTTTTAATGAACTGGTATAATCGTCTCACTTCAACTTGGGGAGAAAACAAGAAAGAGTAGCGATGCTTGGTAAATTGTGAGATTTTCACTAGGGACTGAAAGGAGATTAAAATAGAAAATGCATCACACAATGCGAAAAAGGCGATCTCTTCAATAAAGGTTGTTGGGAAAACCAGACAGCTACATGCAGAAGAATGAAACTGGGTCACTATCCTACACCATATACAAAAATAAACTCGAAATGGATTATAGACTTAAATGTAAGGCCTGAAACCATAAAACTCCTAGCAGAAAACATAGGCAGGAAGCTCTTTGCCATTGGTCTTAGGGATATATTTTTGGATTTGTCTCCTCAGGAAAAATCAACAAAAGCAAAAATAAACAAATGGAACTACATCAAACTAAAAAGCTTTTGCAACGTGAGCAAATGAAAAGGCAACTTATTGAGTGGGAGAAGATATTTGCAAATGATATATCCAATAAGGGATTAATATCCAAAATACATAAAGAACTCATACAACTTAATATAAAAAAACAACTATTCTGATTAAAAAATGGGCAGAGGACCTGAACAGACTTTTTTTCCAAAGAAGACACACAGATGGCCAAACAGGCACATGAAAAGACATTCAACATCACTAATCCTCAGGTAAATGCAAATCAAACCTGAATGAGATATCACCTCACACTTGTCAGAATGGCTGTTATCAAAAACACAAAAAGTAACAAGTGTTGACGAGGACGTGGAGAAAAGGGAATCCTTGTACACTGTTAGTGAGAATGTAAATTAGTGCAGCCACTATGGAAAACAGTATGGAGGTTTCTCAAAAAATTGAAAACAGAACTAACAAAAACAGAACTTCTACTTCTGGGTATTCATCCAAAGAAAATTAAAACTCTACATTCATTGAGGCATTGTTTATAATAGCCAAGATATGCAAGCAATTTAAGTGTCCAATGACAGATGAATGGATAAAGAGTACATGGCATATATTTATGTATATAGACACACACACACATACACAATGGAATATTAGCCATAAAAAAGAATGAAGTTTCGCCATTCATGACAACATGGATGGATCTTGAGGGCCTTATACTAAGTGAAATATGTGAAACAGAGAAAGACAAATACTGTATGATTTCACTTATAGGTGGAATCTAAAAAGCAAAACCAATGAACAAACAAAACAAAATAAAACAGGAATAGACTCATAGATACAGAGAACAAACTGGTGGTTACTAATGCAGAGTGAGGTGGGGGGATGGGTGAAATAGGTGAAGTGAATTAAGAAGTAAAAACTTGCAGTCATAAAATAAATGTTATGTATATAAAAATGTACAGCATAGGGAATATAGTCAACAGTATTGTAATAACTTTGTACGGTGACAAAAGGCAACCAGACTTGTTATGCTAAACATTTCATAATGTATATAAATATCAAATCAGTGTGTCGTACACCTGAAACTAGCATAATATTGTATGCCAATTATACTTCAATAAATAGATAATAGATAATTAAAATAAAAGATGTAAATTAAGTAAACAGGTTTCAAATTAGAAGACAAGGTAGCATTAATCATTCTACTTATGGGAAACATAACAGATAAATTAATAGGTATATTTTTTCCCACATGCACATCTGCTCTGAATGTATTTAAGGATATGAGACCATTTCAGAGTATTACTATGTGCTTACTTCTATTGGTGTTTGGTACATGCTTTGATATTTACTTCATGGAATTTGAATTGCAAGAACTTGTCTTATAAAAATAATGGTTTAAAAAAATAGAAAAAATATATATTAGGAACCTTGGCTACCTATGAAATCATCATCCACTTAGATTAACTGTTAAAAAGGCAGTAAGGATAAAAGTTTAGATTGTTTGAATGAGTCAATCTGGTTTTAAGAAAATAAATGTAAATCCTTTCTATCATAGACATTAGAGAAAATGGGGCTATTTGCAATGGGGTCATTTGGACCAACTTCTTTCCTTTAAAGTAACTTATGAATAGAAATTAATAGCTATTTTTAGCTTCAAGTTATGCTTGTTTCATAAGACCTTAAAATATGACTATAAAATTAAGAAAATTACTTTGAGTACAATTGTCTACATTCCATATTTTAAACTAAGGATCCTCTTCCTACTATCAAATATCATATGATTTTAGTGATACCTATTTTTTTTTAAATACACATCAGATAATATATCTTGTTATTTTGTATGAGTTATTATTTGATTAATAATCTTGACAAGTTGACTTTTTCACCAGTGGAAACGTTAGAAAAAAAGAAGAGGGGAAGAACACACTCATTTTTAGTTATTAATGTTTAATGGTGCTTAATACTAGGAATCCGTCATAAAACCCAATTGGTATAAGAGAATTTTGTCCCACCGTGCAGCTTTGTACTAGAGAAGAAAATATGTAGTACATTTATTGCCACTGATGAACCAATGTTGACACACAATTATTAACTAAAGTCCGTAGTTTACATTAATGTTCAGTCTTTGTGTTGTAATTCTATGGATTTTGAAAAATCTACCATTGTTGTGTCATACAGAATAGTTTCACTGCCCTAAAAGTCACCTGTGCTCCTCCTATTTACCCCTCCTCACTTCCCTTAGGCCTCTGTCAACCATTGATCCTGTCACTAACTCCACAGTTTTGTGTTTTCCAGAATGTCATGTAGGTGGAATCATATATTATGTAGGCTTTTCAGACTGACTTCTTTCTCTTAGCAATATGCATTTGAGCTTCCTCCATGTCTCTTAGTGGCTCGATAGCTCATTTCTATTTATTGCCTGAATTATGTTCCATTGTACGGTTGTACTAGAGTTTATCCATTCACCTATTGAAGGACCTCCATGTTGCTTTCAATTTTTAGCATTTATGCATGAAGCTGTTACAAACATCTGTGTATAGGTCTTTGTGTAGACATAAGTTTTCAGCCTATCTGGGTAAATACCATGGAGCATTACTGGATGATATATTGGGAATATATTTAGTTTTGTGTAAAACTGCCAAACTGTCTTCCAAAAGGGCTGTACCATTTTGCATTCCCTCCAGCAAAGAATGAGAGTTTCTGTTGCTCTACATTCTTGTCAGCATTTGGCGTTGTCAGCGCTTTGGATTTTAGCCATTTTAATAAGTGTGTAGTGGTTTCTTACTGTTGTTTTAATTTGTAATTCCCTAATGGCATATGATGTTGAGCATCTTTTAATATATTTATTTGCCACTTGTATTATTTTTTTGATGAGGTGCCTGTTTAGATCTTTTGCCTAGTTTTTAATTGGATTGTTCATTTTCTAAGTGTTGAGTATTGAGTTCTTTGTGTATTTTGGATTCAAGTACTTTATCAAATATGTATTTTGCAAAGATTTTCTCTCAATCCATGGCTTGTCTTTTCACTCTCTTAAATGTCTTTTATAGAATAGATATTTTCAATTTTAATGAAGTCTAACATCACGTTTTCTTTCATGGGTTACACTTTGGTTTTAGCAATATTGAGTCTTGCTGTGCATGAATAAGGAATATGTCTCCATTTATTTACATCTTTTATTTCTCTCAGCACTTTTGTAGTTTTCCTCATAGAGATTATGTACATACTTTGCTAGATTTATACATAAGTATTTCATTTTTTAAGCCAATGTAAATGATATTGTGAGGTTTTGTTTGTTTGTTTGTTTGTTTTGCTGAGGAATATTCACCCTGAGCTAACATCCATTGCAAAGCTTCCTCTTTTTGCTTGAGAAAGATTTGCCCTGAGCTAACACCTGTGTCAGTCTTCCTCTATTTTGTATGTGGGTTGCCACCACAGTGTGGCCACCAAGAAGTGGTATATGTCCATACCTGGGAACCGAACCTCGCCTGCACAGGGGCAGCGAGGTGAGGTTGAAACACTAGGTCAAGGGACTGGCCCCAATGTTATGTTTTTAATTTAAAATTCCAATTATTCATTGCTCATATGTAAGAAAACAATTGACATTTGTGTATTAACTATGTATCCTGTATCACTGCTATAATTGTTTATTAGTTCCAGGAGGTTTTTTTGTCTGTTCTTTTGGATTTTTCTACGTAAATAATCATGTTGTCTACAGACAAAGATAGTTTTATTTCTTTCTTCCAAAGTTGCATATCTTTTATTCTATTTTCTTGTGTTATTTTTGCATTAGCTAAGATTTCAGTATGGGGTTCTTAGCAGGAAAGCATCTAGTTTCTCACATTAAATTATGATATTAGCTGTAGGTTTCTGTAGATGTGATTTATGAAGTTGAGGAAGTTCTTCCCTATTCCTAGTTTGCTGACAGGTTTTATCATAAATGAAAGTTGGATTTTGTCAAATGCTTTTTTCATATCTATTGAAACAATCATTTTTAATGTTATTTATTTATATTTATTTTGTATTTTATATTTTATAATGTATTATTATTTATATTTTATAAATGACAATTTCTATATTATAATTTGAAATCATGTATAAAAAAATATTAAAACAATAAATATAAATACAGAGACATGTTAAAAGTTATACAACTTTCTTATGTCCCATTTTATCCATTTAAAAGCTGATATATTAAAGAAGACTATGATTCAAATTATTGATAATTCATCTAAATATTTTTATCTTAGAACTTATACAAAGATGATACATTAGACAATGAAAGTTAAAAAAGAGAATCTCTGAAGACAAATATTTTTAAATCTTAGGCAGGAACACGATTATTTAGTCAAGTAACTAATTTTATTAATTTTAATATTAATTCCATTAATTTCAATCCAATATGACCTGCAACATTTTTAACATTTTATTAATTCCTTCTTTGACTTGTTTATTCATTCAACAAATGAAGCAGAGATTGGCAGCTTTCTACCACAATATCTGTTCTCCATGGCATGGCAACTGTGTTGTTTGGTATTTTTAGATCTTTTCAAAGGCAAGTGATGTGCACTTCTCATGTTCTACTGGGGGAAATCGGAAACAATAAGCTATCCAGCACACAGATATTAGGTGTTAAAAAGTGCTACTAAGTAAAATAAAACAAAGTAAAGTGATCACATGGTGCGACACTGTGTTAAGGGGAGATGGGTACCATTCTCATCAGTGAACTCTTCTCTAATGACGTGAGTTTGGAGCAGAGACATGAGTGATGTAAGGGAACAAGTCATGTAGATATCTGAAGGAATATTGTTCTAGGAAGAGGGCTTAGTAAATATGAAGTTCTGGAGTGAGAGTTGTGTGACCTGTCTGAGATTAGCTGGAAAAGAATGGACATGAGGGGAGTGGTACTGTAGATGTAGCTGGGTTCAGATCACACAGGGCCTGAAATCATGTGAGGATCTAGGACTTTATTCTAAATGAGCTAGAAATCCACTGAACTATTGTAAGCAAAGTTACAGGAGCATATTTCTATCACTTTAGCTACTGAATGTGTGTAAGATAAAAGCAGGTAAAGGTGATCAGTTAATAGACTATAGCAATAATTCAGGTGAAAATTAATGATAGCTTGGACTATTGTGCCACTATTGTGGTACTAGAAGTGGAGAGAGATGCCTGAATATGGGATGTATTTTGAAAGATTTGTTGTTGGGTTAAATATGAAATGTGTTGGTTATTGTAACACTATCTGTTGTCATAAACACACTCCATTTTAGCAGCGGCTTAGAACACCTAAAGTTTCCCTTTGCTCTCCAAACAGTCCAATGTGGATGTTTCTGGTCCGCGTGTGTGAGTGGTGACGGTGGTGGTGGGAGTCGTTTCCATGCAGTCATTCAGGAAGCCAGGCTGATGGAAGTCCTGCTAACCTCAACATGTGGCTTCCGTGGTTGCCGAGGCATTGGCATCCTGCTGGCTGATGGAGAAAGAAAACATGAAGAAAGTACAGGCACTTAACCGTGTTGCCCAAGAAAGCAAACATATCACTTTCAGCTGATGAAAATGAGCAACTGTGTCTCAAGTTATACTCATGGGGTCTGAGAAATACAGTTGCTCCTTGAGCAGCTACTTTCCTACAATACCTCTGCTATGCAAAGTGATAAATGCATCACTAGTGGAAAGTTAGTCATTTTTGCCATGAGAGGTATGAAGAAAAAAGAAGAATCAAGTATGGTGTCAACATTTGGAGTCTATCTACTGGGTGGTTGTCAATGTACTGGGCAAGTGAGACACACTAAAGTTACAGGCAAGAGTTTTTTTTTGCATAAGTTAATTTCAGACATCTACTGGGTACTCAAACTGATAGTCAAATCTGGATTTGAGAGAGGAGGTTTATCTGATGTATTTTGGGAGTATCAGAATAATGACATATATAGTCAAAAGACTGTATGAACTAATTTAGGAAATCATGTGAATAAGGAAGAAAAATAAGTTCAAGGATTTTGCCATTGCAAAAAGTTTACTTGCAAACCCCATTTTACACACAATAAAATAATGGCAAGAAGTTAAATGAAAGAATCAGAACTAGAAGTAGAAGCCATATTAATTGCTGTCCAATAATCTCTCTGTATTCCTTCTAGAAATGGTAGGTAACTAAAATGAATGGCTATAAGAGAAAACTCATTTCCTCAAGTACACTGTTTGTGGTCAAAATTTAAAATTTTTTTTTTCTAGCTAGGTTCTCATATCCTAATTTTGATTCTTTGGGACGATTCTTTCTTTGTTGCATTTGATGTTGAAACTCAATAATGGACACTTCTTAGGTCTAGGGAACTGCTCTGTTTGGTTTTTAATTGAATCTGGGACTTTGAAAGTTTGAAAGCCATTTTTGTTTTCACCGCAGTGGTTAAGTAGAGATTGTATAATAGCATTTGTCAGAATGTTTTGCCTCACTTTGGAGGGATGGCATACGGTCCCCACATGAAATCGCAGAGGCTTCTCTGCGACACGCTTTCTTTACTCCTCATACTAAGTACTTGCAAACACGATGCACTGCTTTCCGTGACGCATTGGCTCTTCCTAAACATGCCGTAGACACATTTGTCTCTCTTGTCAAATTGATGATCAGGTCACACTAAAATTTAATATAATAGACATTTTTCTGTATTTTAGGCTTCTATATTTTATAAAAAAATTCTTAGTATGAATCTGCAGCCTGAAAGTAGTGGCCTTTATCAGTGAAGTTCAAACTACAAGATATCTTATAATCAGGCATTATGGTGTAGCAAAATTCTTCAAATGCAGTATGCTTTCACTGCGAGTTTTCCTACACTCACTGATCACATAATTGTTTTACTAGCTTATTGTGCTCACTAAATGATTCTAAGTAGTGTGAACCAAAGGGGTAAAATTCTGATTGTTGGGATAAATAAGGGGACATTTTATAGGTGTGTGAGTAGTTTAGCCAGATACTAAAGTGATCCATAAAATAGATGTCAGAAGGTAAAATATCTTTGAGAATTACATACTAAAATCATTAATAGCTAATGGTACTTATGTTTATTAACCAAGCAAATAAGCACACAAATTTACTTTCTTTTTTTTTTCTGTGCAGAAGATTGGCCCTGTGCTAACATCTGTTGTCAATCTTCCTCTGTCTTTTTCTCTCCCCAAAGCTCCCCAGTACATAGTTGTATATCCTAGTTGTAGGTTCTTCTAGTTCCTCTGTGTGGGACACTGCCTCAGCATGGCTCGATGAGTAGTGCAAGGTCCGCGCCCAGGATCTGAACCAGCGAAACCCTGGGCCACTGAAGCAGAGCGTGCAAACTTAACCACTTGGCCACTGGGCTGGCCCCCAAATTTACTTTCTGAATGTAAAGATTTGTGAATAAATTTCTACCTCTTAAGTTACGTGTGATACCAGAACAAAAGGTACTGTGTCTCAAAACTGGAGTCAAATGAATAACATGAGTAGGAAACATCAAAAATCAAATTTTAAAATAGAGATACATGAAATCCACCCTGTCATTTCAGAAAAATAAATCCTTTACCAAAATTTGTTAAACAACACTCAAATTTTATTCCAGAGTATCATGGCACATATTTGGACAAACTTTCTAAAAGATAAAATGAGATAGAGGGTCTTGTTAGTCTATTTTATTTTATGTAAATGAAAGTCTTATCAAGTGCAAAAAGTTTCATTGTAATTATTATAATTGGGAAAATAGCATTACATATGATCTAATATAAAGGATGAGTAATAAAAAGGTATTTTGATGAAACAGAGAACTGTATTATGATACTTATGAGACTAATTGAGAAAGAAATTCACTGGATTAGTGAAATACAAAAATATAAACAAGATTTGCTGAGTGAGTGATGGTGTTATTGACAAAAACAGAGATATTACTAGTTTCACAATGTTTTAACAATCCCTACGCCATCATCTTTCGATATTTCAAATGTTAGTTCAGGTGACATAAGAAGCTATGTGATCTACTAACTAATTGGGCATGCTTCTATTTCACTTGGAGACCCTCCATAGACATTTTATGCAAGTTGTGCTAATCAAGGAGGTCTTAAATTGTCCATGTTGGGGAGAGGAAAAATTATTAATAATCTGAGTTACCCTAGTTAAAGAGAAGGATAGATGGGAGATGAGAGATGAGATTAAATGAGAGATGAATGGTAATTCATGTGGACCTGGAGTTTAGAAAAGGGGCACTAAACAATATTTTCTTGTAAGAATGGCAAACTTATCATTTATGCAACCAAAAATCCATTTTGCTTGGTGATAACAGTATTTTCTTACTTCTCTGTTCACTATAAGCTTGTCTGTTCTGTAGAGCTATACATCTAGCCTGGTTCAAATATTGTCATTTGCCTGTCTCAGGTAGGAAATTGAGTTTGCTTCTCTTTACTTTGGACTTTAGATGCCTAATATGAACTTGAACTTACAGAGCATGAGTAATGTCGAAGGCAGAGTGAAGATTATTATCTCTGGCTCTCTTCTCTTTCTATCTTTCTCTCTCTGCGTCTCTGGCTCTCTCTCTCTCTCTATATATATGTATAGAGTTCAATGATTCAGGGCAGAATAACATGATAATTAAGAAAGTTTAGTTCTATGGGAAAATTCTCGTGATACAGTAATAGTAAGAGAGCAGTAGGTGATTTTGACTTTAAAGTGTTTATACAAACCATATACACAACATAATAATTATTTTGAATGTAACAAGGATGTTTGTTTATTTATATACTTTGGTACTTTTAAGTTTTCTGAATATTTTACAATAATAATCCATACTTATATCATCAGAGAAACCAGCTTCATGTAGCTATTGAACGTGAGGGGGAAATTACCTAGGAAAGCATGTATGCAGAGATAAGATATGCAAGTGCTGTCATAGAATGCTATATATTACCTTGGTTGATAAGGGAAATTAGGTGATGCATGCCTAATCCAGATCATAAAATGGTCTAGGAAAGAGGCTAGCAAAGTTTTTCTGTCAGGGGCCAGAGAGTAAATATTTAAAGCTGTTTATATCACAAGGTCTCTAGTAACCACTGAACTCTGCTGTTATAGCACAAAAGCAACCACAGACAATAAACACTTTAAACAAATTATTTTTAATAAAAACAGGAAGCAGTCTAGAATTGGTCCTTGGGCTGTAGTTTGACAATCTCTGATCTAAGATATTCCTATGCATTGACAACAGGGGTCTGGAATCTGTCCAGTGAAATTTATTAGATGATGTTTCTGGAAAGCAGGATATTTGTCTTGTATCTTCAGATCACTCATGACACTTAACACTTACCAGCACATAGAAGACACTTGATAGAATAGCGAAAGAATGAATGGATTAGTCAATGAAAAGCCCAGTAATATCTCCCACGCTCCCACACTTGCTCTTATGAGCAGGGCTGATGGACAAAGCAGCTTGACCTAATGGGAAAAGCACAGGCTTTAGTGTCTTATAGAGTGGCCTGGGTTTAAATCTTTGTTCTGCTACCTATAATTGGTACTCCTTGGATAAGTTATTTAACTGCTCTCAGTTGTAAATTTATATTTGTCAAAGGGAATTGACAATACTGACATAGTGGTAAGCTGAATTCATTAAATAAAATAATTTCAATTTAAAAAAAAATGACATTCTAAAGATTTGGTGCTTAGAAAATTACCTTTTATCTTCTTTCGTTGGGAGTCATGATTTGATTAACTTTGCAGGATCATAAAATAATAGAGTGGAGAGTCTTGAAGGAAAAGAGCTATTCCCCTTTCTACCCCTCCCTTCTTAAAGAAAAAAGAAATTGAGGCCTAGAAAGATTAAAGCAGTGAAAGAACCTCAGGATTAGGGATCAAATGACTGGAATTTAGTTCTGGTTGGACCATTAACTAATTATGGCATGAATGTATACGAGGCTTATTTGCCTATTTCAGCCTGTTCCCTTGACTAGTGGAACTAAGTAGTCTTTAAGCCTCTATCCATTGTTAATATTCTATATTTATATTACCAAATTGGCTAATCCATTTCTCTCCAACCTTGCTCTCTCTCTAGCTACAATACACACAACTATGCCTACCCAGCTACACACAGGCACACAATTCTTAGCATATTCAAAATTATCTATTATGAGAAAGAATTTAAATTAAAAACAAAATTTTAAAAAAATAGCAGAAAAGAATTTTGTGAGACTTAAATCATGTCAGAGAAGTAAAATAAAACATAGAACCAAAATCGATTGGCTTTGAAATGAGAACGGCTTTGGTGTTTCCCATAATAGAAATCCAGCTCATGATGATAGGACAAAGCTCTGTTGTGTCAGGTCTTACTATGTTGCTAACATCACTTTAACATTTCTTGATCAGGCACTTCCTTCTGCAACCACTTAAAGAGGCCCAACATAGGTGGAGAATAAAGCTGAGTTTCAAAAGCAGTCTATTTATCGTCTTTTTCACAGTGATTCCACTCTCTTCTTTTTCTCCCCTAAGCACAGCTGCGAGTTTAAGTAGGCAGGCAAACTATAATCAGCTACTTAGAGGGGCTGCCGAATCACAGTTGTGCCCAATTTGCTTGTTTAACTTTTTTCTTGCTTGATTGACCTTGGTTCTCCCTTCCGCTAAATGTTTATGATGACAACATGATATGTCAGATCTTGGCGAAGTTGTGAGTGCCTCAGAAACTACCCATATACACACAAAGCAGAGGAAAGTGGCCAAAGTGTTGTAATGTCAGCACATTTAATTTTGCCCTATTTTTATTTGTTTAAATTAATTACAGACATCTCACAGGGCTTCATTTTAGATGTAAGTTTCAATTTTAAATATAGTTGGCTTACTGCTAATTTTCTTGAGTATACATAGTATATATTTAATATATATATATGTAGATGTATACATATATACAATGTAGGTATTATCTATATTTATATATCAGTATATCTCTCTCTATATATAATATATTGAGATATACATATTATTATTTACATTATATATACTATATTTAGTATGTATAGATAGATTTAGTGTGCATATATGTATATAGAGAGTATACACTATATGCACATATATATATATAGAGAGAGAGAGAGAGAGAGTTTATAGTACTGAAAAGTTCTGATATATTTTCTTTTCATTATAAAAAGAGAAAAGAACTCCAGGGGGGCAGCCCCGGTTTGGTTCCTGGGTGCAGACCTACATTACTCGTCTGGTGGCAGCCATGCAGTAGTGGTAGCACACATACCAAAAAAAGAGGAAGATTGGCAATGGATGTTGACTCAGGGCAAATCTTCCTCAGCAAAAAAAAAAAAAAAGAGAGAGAGAGAGAGAACTCCAAAGCAAAAAGCAACCATTCTTATGACTAGATATTTGACTTTCCAAGAAAATAGCAGATGAAGATTGTTCATTCATTCTTAGTATAAATAGTAACTCTAACCCATTTTCACCTCTCTCCTCATGCTGGCAAAGCTGAAAAATGTTCAGTATATTAACTTATAATACGTCAGTTCTGAAAGGGGAAAAGAAAAAGTACTGTGATAAATATAGCTACAGAGGCTATATAACATTTTTAACTTTATAGCATTTTTTAAAGAGATCAAGTTTTAAAGTCATAGAGGGATAGATATTAAATGGCAGAAGGGAGACGAAAGGACCATCACGTAGATTTACCATATTTATCAGAAATTTCCTTTTGTGTGTGTGTGAGAGAGAGAGACAGAGACAGAGAGGCTGAGAATTTCTGCTTTCCTTCATTTTACTGAAGAAATTTTGGGTTATATCTTATAGTAGTAGCAAGCAGTGTTATACATTTAAATTAGATTACAAAGCTGCTTTTAATATTAGATGCTTGTAATGAATTTAACTGGAACATCTCTCTTCTTTTTGTTTTAGCATCAATTTTTAAATTGCTTTTTCTTAAAAGTCTTTCTGTCGTTTTCTATATTTATATATTAAGATATCCATAATGCAAATTTCAGAGCTGTTTATTAAATACCAAGACTAAATCCTTTTGTTAAGTGCTTCTCTGTCATGAAGGTGTACACTCAGTGCCTGAAAACTGTTAAAAAGGAAGATTCTGATTGAGATAATCTTGAGGTGGTATCTGAGATTCTGCATTTCTAACTAGCTCCCAGATGATGTTGCTGTTTCTAGTCCATGAAAAAACTTTGAGGAGAAAGATTTAATTTTAAATCAAACAATAGTTTAATAATAATAATATAATAGTAACAATTTTATATAGATATAAATATATCCAGGGAAAATAATGGTTAACATGAAATTAATAATCAGGTTCATAAGAAAACCAAATTTATTGATTCTTGTCTGAGTAGAGTGCTCAGTCCCCATGCCATATGGAGACTGAAGTCCTGCAACTGTATTGTGAGTCATCTGTCCCGTGGCAGTTGTTGTTGGTTGGTTCTATATATGTTGATTTACGGCAAATTGTAAGACCTCATAGAGTTGAATATTTCTGAAATCTTTTTAAGAAAAAGTCTATTAGGAAACAGTTGAAGTGTTTTTAAACTGTTATAAAGTCTTTTGGAATGCCAAAGGATTGAACTAAGAGCTTATGTGCATCTTAAAGCCACAGCTCGTAAGTTGTGAATGAAAAACCAACCATGAAGGCAAAGGCTGAGTATATCCCATTGTAAATTAGTATGACAATCTGTGTTTTGTCTAGTGATAAGAGACACTACAGATCCTACAAGTTAGGTCAGATCTGCTTTGAAAGCTAAGTGGACTGCACTCCAAAGAGGGATTCTGAGAAGACGATTAGCTAGGAAGACAAGCACGTACAACAGCACTTATAAACCCTATGCAGAGAAAATAAAAGAGAATTTATGGAGCACTAGGATATCTCTGACAATACCTCCTAAAATATTAAGAGTTAGAACGTACTAGAATTTGGGGTGTCAAATATCCCAAATGTCTTAATCCTAAAGCAAGTTTTTAATAAGCGACCTGGCACATATGGATTCTTTCTCTCTATGTTTGACTCTCTGCTTTGGACATTTCCAATAACAAACTTACAGCCTGTCTTATGTATCTCTACAGTCATTTGTCTTTTCTTGGGCTACACTTGCCATAGGAATGAGAAAATATTTGTGGTTAATCAAGTAGTGCATACGGCTTTTTATTTTAAGGAACTTGTTACACAGGTAAGAAAAAATAGAGATCGGGTAGGATAAGATCAGTCAATTAATATAGCTACCAAAGACTGTGCAGGACACTGGGATAGGCATTGGGGAGAATAAATAATAATATGAATTAAATAGCAGTGCAATACCATTTCAAAGCAGTGTGTGTTGTTCGCAAAGAATTGTCCAGCCAGTGAGAGCTTTTCAGCAGAGTGGTTATGGGGTTATTTTTGGTTAGCTTATGAACACTATTCTGTGATTCTACTCTATACTGTTTTCCTAGAGCTGCCACAGCAAAATACGACTGGCTGGGTGGCTTAAACTACAGAAATTTATTCACACAGTTCTGTATTCTAGAAGTCCAAGATCAAAGTATTGGCAGGGTTGGTTATCTGAGGACCTTCTCCTTTGCTTGAAGACGGCCACTTTCACAGTGTGTCCTCACACGGGCTTTTTTCTGTGCAATGCACATCCTTGGAAGTTCTTTTTTTCCCCTAGATTTTTAATTATTTATTTATTTATTTTATTGTGGTAACATTGGTTTACAACATTATATAAATTCCAGATATACATCATTATATTTCGATTCCTATGTAGATGACATCATGTTCACCACTCAAAGACTAATTACCATCCATCACCGCATACATGTGCCTAATGACCCCTTTTCACCCTCCTCTCTTCCCCTCTGGTAACCCCCGGTCCAATCTCTGTCTCTATGCGATTGTTTGTTGTTGTTTTTATCTGCTACTTATGAGTGAGATCAGACGGTATTTGACCTTCTCCCTCTGACTTATTTCACTTAGCATAATACCCTCAAGGTCCATCCATGTTGTCACAGATGGCTGTATTTCATCATTTCTTATGGCTGATTAATATTCCATGGTGTATATATACCACATCTTCTTTATCCATTTGTCCCTTGATGGACACCTAGGTTGCTTCCAAGTCTTGGCTACTGGGAATAATGCTGCAATGAACAGAAGGGTGCATGTATCTTTGTGCATTCGTGTTTTCATGTTCTTTGGATAAATACTCAGCAGTGGAACAGCTGGATCACACGGTAGTTCTATTCTCAATTTTTTGAGGCATCTCCATACTGTTTTCTATAGGGGCTGAACAAGTTTGCACTCCCACCAGTAGTGTATGAGAGTTCCCTTCTCTCCATATTCTCTCCAACACTTGTTTCCTCTCTTGTTAATTATAACCATTCTGGCTGGAGTGTAGCGCTATCTTGTAGTTTTGAATTGCATTTCCCCGATAGTTAGTGATGTTGAACATCTTTTCATGTTCCTTTTGGTCTTCTGTATATCTTCTTTGGAAAAATGTCTGTTCAGATGTTTTGCTCATTTTTTAATTGGGTTGTTAGTTTTTTTGTTGTTGAGATGTATGAGTTCTTTATATGTTTTGAATATAAAACCCTTATCAGGTATATGGTTTGCAAATATCTTCTCCCAGTTGTTAGGTTGTCTTTTCATTTTGTTGATGGTTTCCTTTGCTGTGCAGAAGATTTTTAGTTTGATGTAGTCCCTTTTGTTTATTTTTTCTATTGTTTCCTTTGCCCAGTCAGGCTCAGTATTTGAAAATATGCTGCTAAGACCCATGTTGAAGAGCGTACTGCCTATGGTTTCTTCCATAAGTTTCATGGTTTCAGGTCTTACATTCAAGTCAAGTGAGTTAATTTTTGTGTATGGTATAAGATAATGGTCTACTTTCATTCCTTTGTGTGTGGTGTCCAGTTTTCCAAAGACCATTTATTGAAGAGGCTTTCCTGTCTCCATTGCATATTCTTGATTACCTTGTTGAATATTAGCTTTCCATAGATGTGTGAGTTTATTTCTGGGCTCTAAATTCTCTTCCATTGATATGTGTGTCTGTTTTTGTGCCAGTGCCATGCTATTTTGGTCACTATAGCTTTTTAGTATATTTTGAAATTGAGGAGTGTGATACCTCCAGCTTTGTTCTTTTTTCTCTGGCTTCCTTTGGCTATTTGGGGTCTTTCGTTGCTCCATATAAATTTTAGGATTCTTTGTTCTATTTTTGTGAAAGTGTCGTTGGAACTTTGATAGAGATTGCATTGAATCTAGGAAGTATGGACATTTTAACTATGTTAATTCTTCCAATCCAAGAGCATGGACTTTCTTTCCATTTCTTTGTATTGCCTTCAATTTCTTTCATTGTTTTACAGTTTTCAGTGTACAGGTCTTTCACCTCTTTGGTTAAGTTTATTCCTAGGTATTTTATTCTTTTTGTTGCAATTGTAAATGTGATTGTATTCTTAATTTCTCTTACTGCTACTTCATTGTTAGCGTATAGAAACACAACTGATTTTTGCATGTTGATTTTGTATCCTGCGACTACTGTTTTCCTTGATTATTTCTAAAAGTTTTTTGGTGGGTTTTTTAGGGTTTTCTATATACAAGATCATGTCATCTGCAAATAATGACAATTTCACTTCTTCCTTTCCAGTTTGGATCCTTTTTATTTCTTTTTCTTACCTGATTGCTCTGGCTAAGACTTCCAATACTATGTTAAATAAGAGTGGTGAAAGTGGATATCCTTGTCTGGTTCTTGTTCTCAGAGGTCTAGCTTTCAGTTTTTCTCCATTGGGAATGATGTTGCTTGTGGGTTTGTTGTATATGGCCATTATTATGTTGTGGTACTTTCTTTCTATACTAATTTTATTCACAGTTTTATCATAAATGGATGCTGTATCTTGTAAAATGCTTTCTCTGCATCAATTGAGATGATCATGTGAATTTTATCCTTCATTTTGTTAATGTGGTGTATCACATTGATTGATTTGCACATGTTGAACCATCCCTGCATCCCTGGAACAAATCCTACTTGATCATCGTGTATGATGTTTTTAATGTATTGTTGCATTCAATTTGCTAGTATTTTGTTGAGGATTTTTGCATTGATATTCATCAGTAATATTGGCCTGTATTTTGTTTTTTTGTGTTGTCTGGTTTTGGTATCAGGGTCATGTGGGCTTCATAGAATCAGTTAGGAAGCTTCCCCTTTTCTTCAATTTTTTTGGAAGAGTTTGAGAAGGATAAGTATTAAGTCTTCTTTGAATGTTTGGTAGAATTCACCACGGAAGTCATCTGATCCTGGGCTTTTATTTTTGGGGAGGTATTTGATTACTGTTTCAATCTCCTTACTGGTGATTGGTCTGTTCAAATTCTCTATTTCTTCTTGATTCAGTTTTAGAAGGTTGTATGATTCTAAGAATTTATCCATTTCTTTTAGATTGTCCAATTTGTGGTGTATAGATTTTCATAGTATTCTCTCATATCTTTTGTATTTCTGAGATATCCCTTGTAATTTCTCCTCTTTCATTTCTGATTTTATTTATTTAAGCCTTCTCTCTTTTTTTCTTGGTGAGTCTAGCTAAAGATTTGTCAATTTTGTTTATCTTTTGAAAGAACCAGCTCTTTGTTTCATTAATTTTTTTCTATTGTTTTTTAGTGTCTATTTCATTTATTTCCCATTGGATTTTTATTATTTCCTTCCTTCTACTAATCTTGGGCTTTGTTTGATCTTATTTCTCCAGTTCCTTTAGGTGCACTGTTAGATTGTTTATTTGAGTTTTTCCTTGTTTGTTGAGTTAGGCCTGTATTGTTACAAACTTCCCTCTTGGAATTGCTTTTGCTGTATCCCATAAGTTTTGTCATATTTTCATTTTTATTTGTCTCCAGGTATTTTTTTATTCCTCCTTTGATTTCCTCATTTACCCAATAGTTGTTCAGTAGCATTTTGTTGAATCTCCACTCTCTCCCCTTGGAAGTTCTTTGTGTCTCCAGATATCCTCTTCTTATAAAGACCCCGGTCAGATTGGATTAGGACCTACCCTAAAGACTTTGTTTAAATTTAGTCACCTCTTTAAAGGCCCTATCTCCAAATACAGTCACATTCTGAGCTACTGAGAGTTAGGGTTTCAATGTATGAATTTTGGGGGTACACAATTCAGCCCATAACACACTTAGAACCCTCTATCTGTAAGAGACCTAGTTCAACACACTTATTTTACAGCTGAGAAATTAGTGGCTTCTCCAAAGAATTGAACTGTATTGCTCATTGTCACAAAAGTAGTTAGTGGCAGAATCTAGAATTAATCATAGATATCCTGAATGCCTGATGGGTTTGTTTGTTTCTTTTCATGTTACCACATGGCTAATGCAAGGTTGATTTGCTTCTTATAAATATTGAGTCTAGAGTGATGCTTAGGGAATGAGTAAGCACAATAGTAAAGAAGGAAGAATTTGTGGCTAATATCACTCTCTCTAACCTGGCTCTTCTAGTTGGGTAAGCTTTGAAAGAGCCAGGAAATAGTCTCTGGAGGAACAACCAAGGTCTGAGCTTGGATTAGGTGTAATGGCGGTTATTTCTAACTTGCTGGTGTAAGGGTAAATACACATTCCTCTAGTTCCTGAGGTTTGGTTCTTCCCATGTTGAGTGAATCATTCTACACAGAACTGACTTTCATGAGGATTTTAAACATGTACTTGGGAACTTTGTTTTATTATTTTGGGCAGCAATGTGATAGATGATATCACATATAAAGTATTTGGGAAAAATTTATAAAAATAGCTGAAAACTTTACCATTTTGAAATGCATAATAATAATATTAAGTATTTTTTAAAAGGAGAAAAAGGATAGCAATTTCTAAATGTATAAACCAATTTAAAGTACCAAGATTCTCATTAATGCTTCATTTATCTTAATAACTATGAGGCCATAACCTTCTTTGAAAATATTAATATCTGCTTAAGTTTTATTGCTTTTAAAAAATCAATTGTGCAAACACAATGATCAATTGAATTTCATAGGAATTTGAACAACTAGCAAGCATTGCAAAGTAAAATAAAATGCAAAACCCTTTCATATGAACCAAGGATAGACATATTTATGCTAATTATGGCAAAATGATGCTAAAATGAGTCATTTGTAAAGATGTTTCCATTTGACCAAAAAGAAAAAGGTTGAATTGATTCTTGGTAGTCCTCTTTACGTTATGACAAAGGGTATGTCAGCCCCCTGAAACTATTTCCTGAACTCGAGCTAACAAGCTTCTGTTAAAATAATGCCTTCAAATACTGGAGAAAAATTTAAAATGACTGCTTTCTCTTGTCAGATCCATAAGCTCTAGGGTGTATATTTTTCTATGTTGGGTGTGGGCACCTTGGAGTCTTGCCCATGTGTGACTGAAGAACCAAGCCTGGATCAGCAAACTGCCTCTCCTGATAAAATTCTCTTTCCATCACTTCTCTAGAGTATAGATTTTCAAAGTTAAAGTGTTGGGGAAAATACTTGTGTAATATAAAAGCTAAGGACATCCTATGGTCAGGATTAGTCTGTGTATCAGCTCTGCCCAGTTTTCCAAAAATTATCCTCAGTGATTATGGCTAGGCTCCTCTTTCTCATTTGCATCTTTTTACAGTGACTCTATCAGTTACCTACCTGATTATACAGTGCTTTTAGTCTACCTGTCTCGGGAATAGACTCAATGGAGTTAGGCAAGGACTATTTAAAGATCTAACGACACTAACATATGATAAGACTTCCTTAACCATTCTACCAAGTGTAGTTATCAAATTCATTGTGATCTTCCTTACCAAGATCGTGCTTTATGTTCTCCATAGCATTAACCATAGCATAACTGATCTCCATAGCATAACTGAAATCATATTATTTTCCTTGATTTCCTGTCTTGCATCATTAGATTATAAGGTATGTGTAAGTGGGGAGCGGTCAATGCTATATGCCTAGACTCTAAAGGTGTACCTGACATAAAAAGGGTGTTTGATACACATTTGCTGAATAAAGTAATCAATTATTTCATTAATTCACACTATATTTTGTGTTCAGTGATATTATGGCTATTGTTTTCTAATCCTCAAGCAACTAGTGTTTAATTCACGCATTATGAAACCACTGTCATTTCAATAGAGTCTCTTTCAGAGCTTCCTAATCTTCACTGAGTGTTATTTTTCTAATAACTGATTTAGAAGTTTTTACAAAGGGAACTGTGTGGGAGAATGGGACATATGTTGCAAAGGTTAACGTAAAACGCTTATTAAGTATTCGTCTAGACTGGTGTCAGGTCCACCGGAAGGATGTGACAGGAGACGTGGCACAGACAAAGGGAGAGGCGGAAAAGGGACAGGGCCACAGAAATCAAGTGAAACTAGAAGGGAATTTAAAAGTATTACAAGTAGCTAATAGCAAAGGAAAGAGAGAGAGAACCCTTTTCCAGTCACTCCAAAAGTAATCATTAAGACCCTACCCATAAGCGTGCTGCAATTTGTAGCTGCCTGGGTATGGAGAGATGTTAACGGGGAGCTTTCCATTATTTTCCTTGTGTCTGTTCATGCTTTTCATATTATATGACTGAAATATAGATAAAAACTAGACAAAAATCCTATTATATAAAAGAACATCTGGAAGACTTTTAGAGCATGATAAAAAGTTTTAAAGTTTAGATGATCTAAAAAAATCAGCAACTATACAAATTCACAAAATCAAAGCAACACAGCTGCAAAGACAGCATTTTAATAAGTATTTATTCCATACTCTTGATGCACATGAGTTTCAGCTTCATTTGCCAGACTTCTAATTATTGAATTTTGTGGGTTCCCCCTTTTATGTGGAGTTTGTAAAAATTCCTGATTCAATTACTAAGAGCAAAAGAACATACACTTCTAACTTATCTTCTGTATGTTATTTTCTATGTTCAATATATCCAAATCAAGGCATCAATGTGCTGTTGATATGGAAGGGCTATCGTGCCCAAGTCATAAGGTAAATTGAATAGTGAGATGTCCATGGAACCTTCAATACAGAAGAAGTCTTACAAGTGAAATTGTCCACTGCTGTTGAGACAGTTTCTAGGTGTAGGTTGCTTTCGTCAAAATTGACTGAGAAATATAATAAAACCTGTAAAAGCAGGCTGCTTTAGGTGGACAAGTCACTGGTGATCTGGGATCGCCACTCACTTGACTGCCTCCTACCCCATAGCCAGAAAACATTCTTATTTAACCGGAATAAATATGACTCCCAAGATACACCTATTTTCATAGCTGTGATCTCTAAATTTTATAAATAAGACTACATAAGAAAGAAATACTTTTCCTGGAAGAATCCAAAGTTTCAGGCCCTTTGCCTTCTCCATACCACGGTGCATGAGGTTGAACTAAAAAATTCCGCCAACTAACACAGTCGAATCCTATCTGTCCTGCCAATCCCCCTCTAAACAAAACACCTTCGCCTCCATGTCCTCATCACGTGGTAGGCACGGGAAGGGAATCTCCTCACGCTTTCTTTTTAGTCATGGTCAGTTGGGCCAGACATCTTGGTACCCTGGCCAAACACTGGAAAGTCTAAGCCCTAGACTTTATGTATCTGAAAAGAGTAAGCAGTTATTTTAATTTTCTTTCCACTATTTGAAGCCATTGTTTTAAAACAAGTTCACTAACTCAATTAACAGGAAATAAAAAGTCATTGTTCAGGGGTTTGGACAATGAAAAGTATTCTGAACCTAAAGAGGGATTAAGTTGAAGGGTTAGAAGAATTAAGATTTTCTGCCTGAGTTAATTTCCAATTCTATTTCAAAATCAGACACCTGTCTTTTTTTCCACAAAACTCTGCTTAAATATTTCCACTTATCAGAGAACATGCTATTCTGAAATCAGACTCTTTCACTTGAGGAGTTCTAATTATCTGGCAATATTTACATAGAGATGAAATCTGTCTGCCTGTAATTATGAGCCATTATTTCTAGTTGTCCAGTACGAAAAGACAACGGACAATCATTTTTCCTTTAATCATTCATCCATTCATTCAGCAAATTCTTCTCTGGTGTGTTCCCTACATTAGTTATTGTACTAGGCAATGGGGATGCAAGAATGGATAATGGACAGTTCCCGCTGGAGGAGAACTTAGAGTACATTGTGTTAGATGGGCGCAGACAAGGTAACAGTGTGAAATACAGGATTCTAGGTACCTCTCTTCCTATTTCCATATCATTCATTTAAACCATTCTGTATTCAGTTGCTCGAGCCAGAAAACTAAAAGTCATTCTTGATTCTACCTTTTTCCTCACTCACTCCCTTATTCAGTCCATCATTTAGTGCTATCGAGTAGGTATCTTGATTACATCAATTTCTCGCAATCTCACTGCGAGCTCCATATTCCAAGCCAGCACCATTTCTTACCTAGACTACCGCAAGGATTTTCTACTCTATCTTCCTGCTTCCATTCTGGATGGTCTACAAGCCGCTTTTTTCAAACAATGTAGGGTGAACTTCTTGAAAATAAAAATCAGTTTGTATGGTAAATCTGCTGAAAAAACCTTCCAAGATTTTTCGGTGCCATGAGAACAAAACCCACTTCCTCACCTGGGTCTCCAGAGCCCTGCTTGACCCAGCTGCTGCTTCCTTTTGCAAATTTACCTCACGTTACTCCTCTCACTAAGTTTACCACCATGCAGGCATCCTTCTTCAGCATCTTTGTACTTTTTCTCTCGTCGATTTCTACATGTGACACATCACCTACATCTAAATGATACGTAGCACAAGTGACTTTTCCTAACCGCTCTAGATAAGCAAGCTAACAGAAGTCCTTTCTCTAGCACTGTACACTTTGTTTTTTATTTTGCACTGTATATATTTAGTTTTTAACTTGTTTATTAAAAATCTCCTCCACCAGACTGTAAGTTTCATAATAGCTTGTAATTGAATCCCTCATGTCTAGTTCATTGCCTGACATATATTAGGTACTCCAAAAATATTGTTGAATGAATAAGCAAGTGGATTAATCAATGAATAGAAAGAGAACCTACCATATGGTTTATATATAAACTACCCTTCTACTATCTTTTATACGGAGCTTAGGTCTCAGTCCTATCATCAACATAGTTACCTTTTTCAAAATAAGTAATATTGCCAACATGCATCTTAAAATAAAATAAAATACAGAGTTCAAATATTGCTGCAATATAAATTACAGTGACCTTTATGGATATAATATTCATCACTTTGACCCAATAATACAAACTATAGGATTGTTGTCCTAAGAAAACAATTAAATCTGCAGACAAATATTTAAACATAAGCATTTTTCATTATACTGCTATTTTAAAAAGGAAAAGTGCTGGATCAAATCAAAATATCTATCTGTAATACAATTTAAACACAAATATAATAGGATTCCCCTGAATAATTTTCAAAGAAGTATTTATTTTAATATAAAAGTGTTTTTATAATAAAATAAATCACTAAACCCAAAAGTAAATAAGCCAACATGAGCAAGAGGCATCAGAGATAATGATAGAAAGAGACCAAGACTTCAAATATTGGAATTATTAGGCATAGAAAATAGATAAATATTTTCATCTGAATAAAAATATAAAATATTGAAGGTAAAAGATAAAAATTATTACATTTAAGTAAACAAATTTGATAAATAACTAAGTCAAGGATCTAGAAGTGATAATTAAAATTAAAAATTCAAGAAGGCATCCAGTAACAAATGACTAGGTAATTTTTACTAACTATGTCACTCTCATCAAAATATATATGTCAAAACACAAAAAGCTTTCTGTAAAGCCAATATGTGAAATAAGATGGAAATGCAGAGAAATAAGTCTGATGTTTGGGGCCCCTTGGCACCCAGGGGCATCTGCTGATGTTGCAATTGGTGGTTGAGAGAGTAAGAGGCTGCATAGCACTTTTGTCAGCCTCTTAGGCTAGGAGGATACAGGCTGAATACGGGTACCTGCTAAGGACTCCGAAGACGTATGCAACAGAAATAACAGTGCGTCTTAAGTAGTCCAGTCTCCATGAGGATTGCAGCCCAAATATGAATCATCTCAATCTTTGAAACTGAATACACCTAACAGGACATTGCTATATTCTCAGGAACCTGTGAGAAGCAAATGAAAAACTCTCCCTGAAAGAAGATAACATCATCCTAGGTCTTGCGTTATTTTTGTAATTTTAAAATACAGTGTCCTATAAACAATAATAATAAAAACAAAAGATAATGAGGCACAAATTGAGTTAAGACAAATGAATGAGACCCAGCTGAAACAATAGCCGATAGAAACACACCCACAGCAACTGCTGCTATTTGGAATTGTCAGATACAGATTTTGAAAAAATTAAGTTGAATATGTTCAATAAAACAGTAGACAAGATTGGGGATTTTCCAAAGAAATGAAAACTATATAAAAAGAAACAGGAAAAAGTATAGATATTCCAGGATCAGAAGTCAGATACATGAGTTAGGAATTAAACAGCAGATTAAAAACTGTAATATAAATGAGAAGAAAACAAAGAGAGAGAAAAGAAAGAAAAATAAAGAGAGAGCAAGTAACATAGAAGATACTGTTAAAGCTATCACAGTTGATTCTCATTTTTCACAGTAGTTATGGTCTGTAAAGTTTCTACAAGCACTGAAATAGCAAATCCTGAACCATTTTTCCAAGGAGAAATACAGCATTAGGTTCTCGTGAGCCTCTGGTCACAATACTTTCATCAACTGATGAATATGTAACTGTTTTATGTGTGGTTCTGTTTAAAGACATTTTAATATAATATGTATTGTTGATTCATTGACATTGAACTCATAGCCAACAGCACCACAGCTCATGCTTGAATGAAGCTTACCTGACACATGTATTTTCTCTGTAAGGCGCATCACAGCCTTCTTATGCTTAGGAACACTGAGCAATGCTTCAGCACTGTGCTTGAGGGTCATTTTAAACAGCAAAATCACCAATGAAAAGCAAAAACATGTGAAATATGACACTTAAATGAGACAGAAATAGACCACGAAGAGGGCACTTATTTACAGTATGAGAGCTGATACAAAAAGTAAGTGTTACCTTGTTTGACTCATCTGGAAAATGCACATTAGAGACTCATATTTCTTCTCTCTGCGCATGTCCACAGATGAGAGCAAAAGCATCATGGGTATTGACTTTGGGGCTATATCCTCATCTTTTCTGGGTGCTACAGTAGAACACCACAGACTGAATGGCTCATCAACTAAGGAAATTTATTTCTCACAGTTCTGGAGGCTGGGAAGTCCAAGATGAAGGCACTGGCAGATTTAGTGTCTGGTGAGAGCCACTTCCTGGTTCATTGACGGCTGTCTTCTCGCTGTGTCTTCACACGGTGGGAGGGGTGAGGGAGCTCTCTGGGCTCTCTTTTATACGGGCACTAATTCTCTTCATGAAGGTTCCTGCCTCAGGACCTAATTGCCTCCCCAAGGCCCTAACTCCAAACACCATCTCACTAGGGATTAGATTTCAATATATGGATTTTGGGGGAACAGAAACATTTCGTCTACAGCCTATTACAAATAAGCTTTAGCAAGCAGGCGAATTTTCAAATACAAAATCCACAAATAATGAGAATCGACTGTAATTGAAGTAACAAAAAGAAAGTAGAAAATGAGGTAAAAACAACATTTGAATAGATAATAGTTGAGAAATATCCAACACTGGTGAAAAATATCAATCCTTAAGTTTACAGATTCCTAGTGTCCCATGCAGGATAAAAATAAATACATACGAAATCACATCAAAGTAGAATTGTTGAAAACCAAAGACAAATAGATAAATGTAAATGCAGCCAGAAGAAATAAAGATAAATTAGGTTCAAAAGAACAGAAATTTTTAACTGAGAACTCGTTTCTCAGTGGAAATAGGTCCCCAGAAGACAATGGAATATCTTGACATTTATGAAATTAGATAAGGGGCAACCTAGAAGTCTATGCCCAATGAAAATAGCTTTCAATAATAAAAGAAATTAAAAACATTTTCAGAAAAATAAGACCACGTTACTGATAGGTATGCACTAAAGGAAAAACTAGAGAAAAACTAAGAATAATTTTCAGCAGTAAGAAAATGATTTAAGAGGAAGGTTGACAGTGTAGAAATAAATGAAGATTAATTATAGTAATACACATAATGCACAAAATAATGTCTAATACACTTGAGATATATTAGTATTAAATTGCATCAACAAGAATAGCATATAAGTCAGGAGAGAGTAAAAACAGTTAAAATGTTAATTTCTTACATCATTTGTTAAGAGGACAAAAGTACTGATTGATACTAGATTTGATGTCTTGGGGATACATGTTGTAATGTTAGTAAACTAAACTGAAAGTAGGAAAGAGTAAATAACTTTTGAACTAATGGTAGAAAATGTTGTATTACAGAATGTTCAACCATTTCAATAGCAGGAAAGACAGGCAGAAAAAGAAACAGAACAGGTAGAGCGAGCAGAAAGCATATGCATAGAGAAATTTTAAGTTCAAGTAGATCAGCAATAATATTAAACACAAATTGACTATATACTCTATTTGAAAGATAAAGGTTGCCAGACTGATTTTTTTTTTTTTTTTTTGATGAGGAAGATTTACCCTGAGCTAACATCTGTACCAATCTTCCTCTTTTTTGTATGTGGGACACTGCCACAGCATGGCTTGATGGGCTGTGTGTAGGTCCATGCCCAGGATCCAAACTGGCAAACCCTGGGTTGCTGAAGCAGAGCACGAGAACTTAACTACTATGACACTGGGGCTGCTCTGAGGCTGAATTTTTAAAAAAGCAAAATCCAAGTAGACACTATTTTGTTATTTTCAAGAAATGTGTCTAAAAATAGGCATCAAAGGGTGATGAAAAAAATATACCATAGAAAATCTAAATAAAGTGAATGTAGCTCTATTTTGGGGAAAAGCAGAGTTTAGACAATAATCTTTATGTAAGATAATGATACGATGCTTAAGAAGAATAAAGCTTTCAATTCACCAGAAAGATACACTGATTTTAAATGTGAATGCACCTGGTGACCTAGCTTGAATTTTATACAGCAGAAGTAGACAAAACTTTAAAGACAAGTAGATAAAATGATGACCATAACATAAGATTTTAAAAATACTTCTCTCATGAACTATCAGAAAACAAACACAAAAAAGTACTGAACATTTTAAAAACGCAATAAATAAGTCTATCCTAGTAAATATTTATAGAATTTGGCACCCAACCATTGTAAAATGTACCCAGAGTTCAAAAAATTGAACAACAAAAAAATGCTCTCTGGTCAAAATTCAATTATGGTAGAAAAAATAACAAAAACGTAATAACAGAATACCCATGTATTCAGAAAAACTTATAGCACAAAGAAAAAATTAGCAATGGAAAAATTTTGAACTCATGATACCAAAAATATTACAAATCATGACTGTGAGATTCAGGTAAGGTGTAGAGAAATTTACATCCTTTAAACTGTGTATTAGAAAATAAGAAAAATGTAAAATTAATAAATACCCATCTCAACAATGTAGAAAAAGAACAATAAAATAAATACAAAGTAAATGGAAAGAAGAAAATAATCACAAGAGCAGAAACAAATCAAATAGAATACAGGCATAAGATAGAAAACATTAGCAAAATGAAATGTTTCTTTGAAAGACCAATAAAATTGATAAACATCTTGTGAGACTGATTTTTAAAAAAGAAAAGTAAAGATAATAAAGGGTTATTATTAAAGATTATACTAACATTAAAGTAAGATGTTATAGACAATCTTATGTGAATAAAATTTAAATTGTAAATAAAATGCATATATTCCTTAAAAACACTGTATCCTAGAGGCAGGCCCGCTGGTGCAGAGGTTAAGTGCGCATGTTCCGCTTCAGCGGCCCGGGGTTTCCTGGTTAGGATCTCGAGTGTGGACATGGCACCGCTTGGCAAGCCGTGCTGTGGCAGGCATCCCACATATAAAGTAGAGGAAGATGGGCACAGATGATAGCTCAGGGCCAGTTTTCCTCAGCAAAAAGAGGAGGATTGGGAGCGGATGTTAGCTCAGGGCCAATCTTCCTCAAAAAATTAATTTAAAAAATTTTAGAAAAGTAATGTATCTTATCCACTGCAACAGAATCTAGAAAAATATGCTAGAATTCTTTATACTTCGATATATAAAACTTTGCAGAAAAACATAAAAGAAAACCTAAGCTAGTTCACAGAAGGGGGATTCAATAATGAAAGGACGTCAGTCTTCCGAAATTGCCATATAGATTTAGTGTCACTTAAATAAAAATTCCACCAGGGATCGTCATGTACTAAAATGTAAAACTTAAAAATATGTCGTTTGGGAATACAACTTTTTATGGTAAAATTGTAAAGAAAAACAAAGGAATCATTGAGGACAGTGGTGCTCTTTGGATGGCAGAGGAGAATATGATTAGCGAAGGCACAGAGGGGCTTCAAGGGAATTGACACTGTTCTGTTTCCAGCTGGTTTGTGGTAAACATGCAGTAATTTTTTAAATTATTGATTTAAAGTTGTACACACGTATTCTATATAGTTTATATGTGTGATTTTTATATATGTAATTAAAACCTTAAATAAATGAATAAACCATAGAACTGTAAGTGTAAAACTGTACAACATGTAAGATCTTTATATAAATATGTGTACATATACCTACATACATGTAGATACCCTGGATGAAACTGAACTCTAAAATATTTTTTTCACATCTTGACTATTGGAATGGGAAATATTCTCACTTAAAAACTGTAGCAACTTTTGGCCTACTAAAAGTTGCGGGCCTGGATTTTCCTCTGAGATATGCTGTCTGGCTATTACAGGCCAAATGCCCTTGAGGACATAATTTTGGATTATTGTAAAGCAAATATTAATGCAATATTCCTAGAAAAGACTCAAATGCAATGAAAAAAATGATTGCAGAATCACGTGGATGATTTAACACTAGTAGTTTAGCAATGAGGTGTTCAGTTCAGATCAAAATTTAGATTTGCTATGCCTCTGCATTATTGTCTGCATCACGGAAGAGACTGGAAGAAATGTTCTGCATTGTTATTACTCATCATCTAAAGTTTGTGGGATAATGCAAGATTTTTATTAGCTTCTTTGTATTTTTATGCATTTTCCAAACTTTTTACAAAGAGCATATTACTGTGACTGTAAGGAAAAAAACTTTGAATAATTTGCAGAGTCTAGCAAAGAATGTAAACTTCCAGGTATGGCCTGAGCAGTGCTGAGTTCTCCTCTTCATCTGAACTTGAATTTGGTTACTGTGCTCAGTGTTGTATTAGCTGCCATGTCATCTTTTTGGCTCATATTGATCTTGCAGTCGACTAAACACAAAAAGTTTTCAGACAGATTGCTGTTAAGGCAGATTGGTGCAAGAGATTCTGTTAACCAAAATGCAGAACATTATCCCCATTAATGCAATCACGTGTTTAAGTCCGTATGCTCAGCTTTTCAACGCATTTCCGTTGAACATTTAGCCAGATGACTTTGACTGCCACTTAACTAAGATTGAAGATCCTCAAAATGAGTCATAGAAACTTCCTTTCACTCCATCTCAGAATTTCTCTGCAATGTCATCCATTTCTGTTTTATCTTTACTCTAGACTGAGGAAGAACTTGTTCCTTCAATTATTTTAACTCTCATACATTTTCTGTAACTTTTTCTCCCATATTTCCTATCACTTTATTCATATGGATGTCTATATCTCCTACATTCTTAAAAAAGAAACCCTAAATCCTTTCCGCAACCTTGATAACATCTCTCAAACTCTCCCACCTAACTCTTTCTTTAAATTTATTGAAAGATGGATCTCTATTAGCATTTTAAGTCTTTGCAATTTAGACACTGCTCATAACATTATCTATTTGGCTGCTTACATAAAGCTATTCAAAGAAATTCTAATTATCCAAATGAAAGGCAATTCCTCTTACATTTTCCTGAACCGTGCATGAGTCCATTCAGTTGTCAGAAGGGCCTTTCTATAATGTAGCTCTGACTGTATCTTTCCTCACTGCCATAACTTGGTGGGTCCACAATATTTTCCACACTAGTTCCAAGCGTCTTAGCTTAGTACACAAAAACCTTGTTGATATACTCCCTGTCTACCTGTCTAACTTTATTTACTCTTGTATTCCCACACTCCGCTATTCTCTACCTCAGTGCCCTTAATGTACCAAATTTTTTCCCATTTCCGTGTCCCTTTTCCCTTTTATACCTCTGTTGTAATATTCTATTCACTCTTGTAATATTGTTTCATTTAGTTAACACCTGCCCTTATAAATTTGGCTGAAGCAACATCAACACAAACTCCCAGTACGATTTTGAAGCCCTTCCTTGGGCTCCCATGACCCCTTGTAAGCTTTTCTTGTAGGTTTTCACATACTTTCTCATCTCCTACATTAAGCTGTAAATTTGCTGAGAACAGGAACCACATCTTGTTTGATTTAGTATCTTTGCTGCCCAGCAAAATGATTAGCTCTCAGTGGGCACTCAATAAATATTTTTCGAGATAATATTTGTCATCTGTACTTCCCAGAGAACACCAAGAAAAGGAAATTCCACAGTTACTCACCTCTGAAACTACAAATATCTTTATACATGCACTCATTACACCTTTTTTTCTTACAGGAAGCTTTTATTTTCCCCTGTAGTTTTTTGCCATTTACATTTCATTTCACTTTTCCTGCTAACATTATCCAAATTTCTCTCTGTACAACCACTTCTTCCCCCAACCTCATGGTAACAGGGTGGGTACATGACTTGTTTGCAAGTCAGACAATCAGAGCACTGTACTCTCTTGACCTAAATAATTAGTCCATGGGCTTTTGACCCAATCAAAGCTACCGAGAGTCAAAGAAATGTTTGATAGACTGTTGGAAAGGAAGCACAGACTTTTTTCCACTGGGTTTGTATCTTAGAATGTATAGAATGGGGACTTGTGGTAGATCATCTTAATACTAACTGGAGACTGAGAAGGAAGTCAGCTTGGAAGAGACAAGAGCAAAATAATGGAGAGAAACCCTTTCCAGAGACATCATTTAAGCCTCTGGATCAAGTAATGATTTAGCTAAACACTTCATTTTTAGTTGTGTGAGCCAATAAATGTATTTTGTTTTTTATTTACCTAAGAGAATTTGAGTTGGAGTTTCTGTCCCAACCAAAAGTTTCTAAACCACAGTTGATTTCTTCGTGTTTGGCTTGATATATACCCTCATTTTGCTCTCCTTTAAATACCCTGTATGACTTCTTAATATCTGTAGTCTCTCATAGTAAAAAAATCTGCTCATGATTGGTTTCATATTTATCTATTCAGGCTTATATTTTTCTGAATTCTCTTCTTCCCCTCTGCATCAGCTATGCTGATCTATTTACCGTCTTTCTATTGGCTATTATTTTCAGAAAGTAGTTACATAGGTTCTTATTGTTCAGACTGCTGTTGTAATATACTGTATTGTACACAATTTAGTACATGTAACTTTTTACATTTCTGACTCCTTCTACTAGATTCTAAGTTGTCTGAGAGCAATGATTCTCTATAGGTAAAAGTCAAACCAGGAGAACAGAAGATGAAGTTTTTTCAGTTAAAAAATATATATATTTCCAATTGTATTGAACTATAAATTGTATAATTTCATGAGTTTTATATGTATACACCCATGAAACCATCCACAAGTTCAAAATAATGAATATACCTAAAACTCCCAAAAGGTTCCTCATGCCCATTTGTAATACATCCTTTTAATAACTAACTCTCCATCTACCCCTATCCAAAGACAACTGTTGATCTGCATTCTGTCACTACAGATTTGTTTGCATTTTCTAGAATTTTATAAGAAATTGGGTCATATACTAGTACTCTTTTTTTGGTCTTGCAGCTTTCATTCAGCATAATTATTTTGATATCATCCATGCTGTTGCATGTATCAATAATTCATTCATCTTTTTTGCTGAATAGTATTTCACTATGTGGATATACCACGATTTGTTTATCCATTCACTGTTGAGGAATGTTTGTGAAAAATAAAATTGCTATCGGGCCAGTCCTGGTGGTATAGTGATTAACTTTGGCATGCTCCGCTTTGATGGCTTGGGTTCAGTTCCTGGGTGTGGACCTACACCACTCATCAGTGGCCATGCTGTGGTGGTGGCTCACATACAAAATAGAGGAAGATTGGCAACAGATGTTAGCTCAGGGCAAAACTTCCTCGGGAAAAAAAAATTGCTATGAACATTTAATTACATGTTTTTGTAAGAAGGTATACTTTCATTTCAATTGGATAAATATCTAGGATTAGAATGACTGGATCATTTGGTAGGTATAAGTTTATGTTTTTAAGAAACTGCCAAAGTGCTTTCCAAGGTGGTTTTAACAATTACTGTCAAAAGATTCCTCTGCTTCTATTGAGATGATCATATGTAATTACTTTTATCTTCTGTTTACATGTTGCTTTTCACTGATTAATTTTTAACGTTAAACCAATCTTGAATTCGTGGGACAAATTTCAGTTGGTTGTGATATATTATTCTATTCATGCATTTTTAGATTCTATTTGCTAAAATTTTTTAAGAGTTTTACATTTACATCCATCAGGAATATTAGCACTCTTGTAAATGTACTCGAAAACGTCTATACATTTGGTACTCTTTGGCATTTGTTCAAAATACTTTCTAATTTTACTTTTGATTGTTTCTTTGATCCACATTATTTAGAAATCTGTTAATTAATTTCTAAAAATGTTGAATTTTCTTAATCTATCATTCTGTACTGATCTTTAATTTACTTCCATTATAGTCAGATAGCATAGTTTGTATGATTTAAATAGTATCACATTTGTTAAAATTTGTTTTATAGTCAATCCTATTAAGTATCTTATGTGAATTTGAAACAAATATGTATTCTACTGTTGTTAGTTGGCATGTTTTCTAAATATCAAATAGGTTGTCAGTAGATAGCATTCTTCAAGTCTTTTGTGTCCTTACTAATTTTTCTCCAGTTCATTCTATCAATTATTGAAACTTTTGAAATTTTCTACTATAATTGTGGATTTATCTATTTATCCTTTTAGTTTTACTAGTTTTTTGAAGCTCTCTGGTTGCTTCCTAAGCATTTAACATTGCTATATCCTCTTTATTAGCTGTCTCATCCAATTTATGAAATATTTCTCTATATCCATGGGGATATTTTTTACTCTGAAGTCCAGTTTAACTGGTAATAGTGTAAGTATTACAGCATTCTTTTGATTAGCATTAATATAGTTAACTTTTTCTACCTTTTACTTTTAACTTATATTGTCTTTACATTTAAAATTGTTTTCTTGTAGGCAGAATAATGTCTGTTATTTAATTTATAGTGTTTAGACCGTGTACATTTAATGTGATTATTGATATGGTTGGAAATGGTTCTACTGTCTTACCATTTGGTGTGTGTCTCATTTATTCTTCATTTTTTGTCTTTTCTGCTTTTGTTTTTAATGCCTGGTACTTTTCATTCAACCTCAGCCATTGTACATTTTAGGTGCTGGATATTTTTGTATTCCTATAAATATTCTTGTGCATTCTGGGAAACTATTAAGTTATTGAAAACAGTGTGACCCTTTTGAGGACTGCTTTTAAGCTTTGTTAGATGGAATCAGAGCAGTCTTTATTCTAAGGCCTTTCTTTCTAAGTTCTGACTACTGTGAAAATACCATCCTGAGTACTCTACATAAGGTCTTGTGAATTACATTTTTTCCACTCAGGTTGGTGGGAGCATACACTATTCCCAGCCCTACGCAAGCTCTGGATACAGCTCTACGTGCTCCTTTCAGGGAGTTCTTGGGTAGTTTCTTCACGTACACACACTTGTCACTAGTAAGCTGAAGACTCAAAAGAGATCCTGTGTAGATCTTTGAAGCAGTCTCCAGAGAGACTGTGTAAGTCTCTCTTCTCTAGGATGCTGTCTTGCAAACTTTAGGCTTTTGTGAACACTTACCTCCATATTTTCAACTCAGAGACCACAAGGCTCCACCTGTGTTTCCATAGCTTTAAAATTCTCTCTAGGTGGTAAGATGAGGCAATCAGAGGACTCAGTTTGTTTGTTTTCTGTCTCTTGAGGGTTATTGCTTTGGACTGCCTGATGTCCGATTCTGGAAAAACATATTTTATATCATATTCAGTTTTTTATTTGTTTCAGATGAGCAGGTAAATTCATTTTGTGGGGCTCTATCTTGGCTAAAAGGAGAAATAGAAAAGTGATTTAAACCAGAAATTAGAAATTTGTACAAACTTTGGGAGTGTGGGGCATAAGAGCAGAAAAGCCATTTCTAAGTTATCCTAAAGTGCAAGAATTTCTGGCAAGTTTCTCCTAATGGTGTCAGCCACCTACACCACTATGTTGAGTGATTTTCCAGAGGACTCCACCTTACCCACTTGGAATCCAAGGAAATTCTACTCTATAGATGTTAGCTGGCTGCTCACGACAAGCGATATCCAGAAGGACCCCAGAAAGCCAGGAGAAGGCATTATAGATGATCTTAACAGCCTGCACACAGCTACAACTATTAAAAAATGGGGTATTTGGTCCACCGGGTGGAGCAGCAGTTAAGTGCACACGTTCTGCTTCTCAGCAGCCCGGGGTTCGCCGGTTCAGATCCTGAGTGTGGACATGGTACTGCTTGGCAAAAGCCATGCCGTGGTAGGTGTCCCACATGTAAAATAGAAGAAGATGGGCATGGATGTTAGCTCAGGGCCAGTCTTTCTCAGCAAAAACAGGAAGATTGGCAGTAGTTAGCTTAAGGCTAATCTTCCTCAAAAAAACAAACAAAAAAAAAGGTGTATTTTTCTCCTAAAGATCTCATTAGAGAGCCTTTCATTGGTAGATCTAACCCACAATAATAGTGTAGAAGAATTCAGACAAATGTGATTATAAAGCCTATTATATATAGAATAGGCAGGATAATGCAAAGTTGACAATGGAAAATCTGAAACAACTCATTTATTTTAATGAAGCATAGCGTAATATTTGACATGCAATTGGTACTTGTAAATATTAAAGGAATAAATTAAAGAATAAGCTCTGGTAAGGGATTAGATGTATAAATTGTTTTACAGATTCAAGAACTTCTGGAACAAGGAAACTAATAGGCCATTATGATACTCAGCAAAACTTTTTTTGACCTGTGAGTGAAATGGGTTCTTTATTCTTCTGAAACAGAGTATATAGAATACAATTGAGTGAAGCATCACTCTCTTTAGAGAAACTGCTTAATGTTTGACTAAATTACACTGAAAAGATAGATAGAAAAAAATACCAACTCTAACAAGACACTCTGTTTTTCAATGTTTATGATAACTTTTTGAAATTGTTAGCTGTTCTAGAACCCTGAGCTATCTTAAAATTGATAACTGTAATATTGTACAGTTTGAGTGTTTCACCCATGTAATATAGTCTTAATGAGAGTTTGTGTTTCAATTCTGATAGTTAATAGAACTAAAATAAAAATAGCAATGACCTATTATAAGAAGGGTGTACGTGTTATTTTCCTGCAAGGAGTATAAGACATACATATTATTGAACAGGCTTTTGTATTCATACTGAAGTTAGACTCTCACTGCATTATGAGTGCTGCTTTTCTTCTCTGTAAACTGAAAATCGGAATTTATAACAGAATCTCTCCAAACAGTGACTCATTAACTCTGAAGCAGAAAAATCCCAACAGCCCAGGCAAATGGTTAATGGAGAAAATGTCCCTGTTATCAGGCTGTACTTATTAGCCATTATTATTATTTTGGATTACATCAAGTGGCCAAGATAAAATATATTCACGGAAAGTGCCTAATTTAACTAGATTGTCTTTATTAGCAAGGCCCCTATTAAGTGGTTTCAGCTGTAATAGCATTTGAGTTCCATTAGGTTTTGAAGTGATTTAGAAATTCAAATTATTTTTAAAAATTAGATGTCAGGGTGGTAGATAATTAGTAAATACTAGGTTGAAGTTGCAAATTTATACTGAGTAGTGGAATTGAACAGAAACATCGGGTGGTGTTGCACTACAAACATGGAGCTGAGAAAACACTTTTAAAGCCACTTGTTCTTTGGCATGTGTGATAAAAATATTTAAGCATTTAAAAGTATTATGTTCCTTTTACTAAGATGTAAATACAATAATTAAGCTAATATTCTTCTTTTTACAGGCAGGAAAGATGCTAGATATTTTACTTGTATGCCTACATATGGTTGCTGCTAATTAATTTCAATAAATAATTTCACCACTAAATTCTTAAAACTATGCTTGATATAAAAAAGTAAAAAAATACATAAATAAAATAAGACCTTGGGTGTACTCTTTTGAAATTAATTAATGGTAATAGAATTTTGAATTAATATTAAGAAGATAACATTTCCTAAATCAATAGCAGAGAATATAATAAGACTGGAATTTATTTTTTGTTTATTTTGTTCTTTTAATGTTTTATACAATCCATAAAAATTTCCTGGGCTGCTACTATGCAGCTGGCATTCTTTTAACCTCTAAATATATAATGACAGGAAAAACAGGCATGATTTCTACTAAGGGATGGAAATTAATATCAAGTACTTGCCTTTGGTAAATGCCATAAAAAAACATTTAAGAAAGAAAAAAACACAATTCTAAACAAACTTTTGCAGAAAATTGCACAGGATGGAATACTTTCCAACTCAATTCTGTGAGGCCGGAATTAACCTGATACCAAAACAAGTTGAAGACGTTATAAGAAAACTAGAGAATAAATATCCCTTATCAACACAGATAAAAAAATTTAAAATAAAACCTTAACAAATTGAATTCAACAGTATACCAAATTGATACTACATCCCAAGTAGTAGGGATCATTCCAGGAATGCAAGGTTGGCTTGCCATTCAAAAAATGAAAATGAGAAAGTATATGGTCATCTCACTAGAGCCCGAAAAACTAATTGAGAAAAACAAAATCCATTTCTTTAAAAACAATCTTAGCAATCTGAGAATAAAAGCAAAATTTCTCAGTCTCATAAAGAGTATCTATGAAAAACCCATACCTAACATCATCCTTAAATGTGAAAGAATGAATATTTTCCCCTTGAGATTAAGAAGAAAGCCCGAGATGAAGAAGGTCTGAAAATCTATTCTGAAACCTGGAGACGACAGTCGATAACACTGTATTGTGGAAGTGAATTTTGCCAACAGAGTAGAACTTAAGAAAAGAAAAAAGAAAAAAGAAAAGATAATCATGTGAGGTGATGGATGCATTAATTAACGAGATGGGGGAATCCATTCACAGTGTTTACATATACCACAATGCACACTTTAAATATCTTGCAATTTTGTTAATTATACCACAATAACATTGACATAAAAAGCAAAACAACAACAAAAGAAGAGAGATAAGATATTTTCTCTCAAAAGTTCATTCAACATTGCAATTCAAAAAAGAAACAGAAGTAAATAAAAGCCACTTAAATTGGATAAAAGGAGTAAAATTATCTTTATACTCAGAAAATCACCAATACAGAAATCTTATGAAATCAATGAAAAAGCTGCTAAAATAACAAGTATTTCAGGTTTACTAGTAGTATAAGTTAATAATTATACAGGATAAAAGATGAATTTACAAAAAATAGTTTTTGCATACCAGCAGTGTACACTTGGAAATTGAAATAAAAAATTCAATAAAATTAACATCAACGTCAAAAATATGAAGTATTTTAGGATGAATATGATAAAAAACGTGCAAACTTCTACATCGAAAGCTGCAATATATTTCTGGGGGAAATTAAAGCATATCTAAATACATGGAGGTATAAATCTTCTTTGATCAGAAGATTCAGTAGCTAAACTGCTGATTTTCTCCAAATTACTGTTTAGACTACAGCAACCGAAATCAAAATCCCCTCAGGCATTTTTGCACAAATTGGCAAACCCATTCTAATATTCATATTGAAATGCAAAGACTTCAACAGCTAAAGCAACTTTAGAAAAAGAACAAAGTTGGAGGACTTACTCACTGACTTCAAATTCATCATCAGGCAATCACACTTCAGAAAGAGTTATCCGTGTTCTACTCAATCCAAAGGTGACTACAAAAGTTGCTTTTGTAATCTATGTCTCAAGCAAAAGCCGAGTCTTTACTAATTAGTACAACAAATGTTAAAAATGGGCTTTCTTTGGTGAAAGGAATGGTATCCTACAAATACGGAAGCTGAAACATCTTCGAGACATCCTCCACTATTACAGGAAAGGGACAACCAATTCTGCTAGGCAAATAGCATACGTCTTTAAGAATGATATTCAAACCAAATTCCCAAACAGTTTTGTTTGGCCGTGAATACGGAAGATGCTGGATGCCTGATGTCAACTATCAATGTAACAGAATCCTCCTTTTAGAGCACTGGCTAGTTTTCCTTAAAAGAACGTTTTATGCAAGGTAACGGTCACCCAAAGATGACTTCATCTGGTATAAAGAATAAGGTGTAGTATTGTTTTTGCACTTGCTTGCTAATATTGTTTGATGAATGTTTGTATGACAAAAATAAACGTGGCAAACTTTGTTCTGAAATGTTTTAGTTGTAATTTGGCAGTAAGGCTTGGATGGGATATGAGTGATCTTTATCTGCCTTAAAGTTGTCACTGACAACCACAGGCTACTCAAAATGCCTAAGAACTGTGTTTAGCCCAACTGGTCGTCAAGGGAGTGACCATTACATTTTAAAACATCCCACTATATTGAAATCCTCATCACTCTTTATTCAAATTATGCAGATTTCGTTACCTCTACTTAATGTCCTAAGACAGCCATTCATTTTGAAACTTCAAGTTTCTTAGATATCTGTATGAAAGAGCCCCAATATAGCAGGGTATCTCCATTAATGTTGTTATTATTATTAATCACTGTCAGGAATAGCAGCCAAAAATATCAAAGAAAGCTTTCAAAATAAAGTTGCAAGTAGTTTCCCCTTTCTATGAGTGGGTCTTTAACTTTGGAGCTGAACTTCTGCTTGTTCTTTGAAAAATCCTTTGAGTGATCATTGAAATTAAGTATACCTAAAGTTTAAACAATAATGAAGAATCTTCTTAAGAAATGGAGTTCTGTTTAGTAATAAAATTAAAACAAATTAGTTTTATTTTTTAAGCAATTCTCCCTCTGCAGATTATGTTCGTGTTATACACTTGTGTTCTTAAACAAGGAATCTCACCTTCTCTCCCCGCTCTGCCCCTATTGTGTCTGATCACCTGCCTGTTCAGTGTTCTGTGTGCCGTTACCCGAGCCAGCTTATGAAAAGGCTGGCAGATGACAAACAGTCATACGTTCCCCTCGCTGAATGCCTGGAGAAAACCAAGTAGAAGCAGAATAAAGCTTGATGCAGTGCAATATGGATTGTACCGTTACATCCCATATGTGGAGTTATCTTATGCCCCAAAACCCAGACCTTTGCAAAGGTCTTAAAATTGGACTTTGGAAGTTTTATTTCTTTTCGGAACCATGCTCTTGAGGCTGGAGGTGGTGTTTACTATCTCCTGATAATTATCCTGGAGTCCAAAGCCAATCCTCCAGCAGGCGATTAGTAGTTGGAGGGTGGGACTACACTGTGTGAAGGTTGAAGCGCTAGCTCTCTCTAAACCTTGGAGAGACGGGTTTTTCAACTACAGTAGGAGAAAGGGATGCCCAAGCCCTTCCTGCCTGTGAGCGGGAATGCTGACCAGATGTGATTAACTTTCCTCCAACACAACGAAGCAGGCCAGGAGCTAGGTAAGAAACTGCACACCTTTGGGAAAGGCTGTGGAAGGGAATGGCTCTTGGAATCCTTTTTTCTTTTTTTTTTTTAATCTGTTGCCAGTCTTTTTTTTCTCTCTCTTCTTCTTTTTCTCCCCAAAGCCCCCCAGTACATAGTTGTGTATTCTAGTTGTGAGTGCCTCTGGTTGGGCTATGTGGGATGCCGCCCCGGCATGGCTTGATGAAGCAGTCCCATGTCCGTGCCCAGGATCCCAACTGGCGAAACCCTGGGCCGCCGAAGCGGAGCACGTGAACTTAACCTCTCATCCATGGGGCCGGCCTCCATCTCGGACTCTTAAGGAAATCATGCTTAATGTGACATTTTAAAATATCTATGTTGTAATTCATTTGTGTTTTTTCTAAGCTTTCAGGGAAGTATGTAGCATCGATGGGAGCTGAGCACCCGTTCTGTGACCCTTCTCAGAAACTAAGTGCCGTGGAGAAAAGCCACATCAGGTTGAGGGAAGCACGTCCTGGGGTGAGACTGCAGAAGACAAAGAAAGGAGCATAGCTTGCAGGCCGACTGACGGCATCAGCATTTGAGCATGTGGGACAGTGACTCTGACTGCTGTGCTTTTACCTTAAAAGGAAATGTGACTGTGACGTTAGGAAGCTTTACTTATACACATTTTTTTTTCATCCAGTTCACTGTCAAGTTTTAAAAGGCTCTCAATTTTATTTAACAATATCTTATCAGACCTTTATCCTAAAGGAGTAACACAAAACATGGAAAAAGTTGTATATGTAAAAATATTTGCCAAGTAAATATTAATTACAATTGTGAATATTGGAAGAAATGAAACTATCCAATAATGGGAAATTCAGAAAATAATAAATTTGCTTGATAGAATAATTGCAACCATCTAAAAAATGGTTATGAAGCCTTGGTAAACACACTAGTAAATGCTTATTATAATATGTTAAGTGAAAAAAACAGAATACAAATGTCACGCAGTGACAACAACAGTACGCACTGGAGAAGAAAATGACTAGAAAATAATATGCTAAAATGATAAGAAGGGTTCTAGTAGGATGGTTGGATTATCGTTATTTAAATCAATTTCTTCTAGAGTCCTAATTACGCTTAATAGTTTTTATAATTAAAACTAAAAAAAGAAACAAATTTTCAAAGAAGGAAAGCAGAATTGTCTATCTAGGGAGACTGAAAGTTGGGGCAAGAGGCAAACACAGAAGGCAAGTTGAGGAAATTTGGCTGCTCAGACAAGAGTGTGAATGGAACAAGGACTTTGCTTTTTTGCGTGAGGTTGCTCTATTCCACCAGGCTAGCTAAATTACTTGATTTATGGCGGTGGAAAGTCAATAATAGTCAATAATAACAATAATAATAGACAATAATAGACAATAGTCCAAGGTAAAAACATTTTGTAAGTTAGGAATTTTTAATTTGAAACACAAATTTCACTTCCCATAGCCAGAGATTGTGGCTTCACTCTCCTTGAGTCTGACCTTGTCTATAGGAATTTCACATCCTTCAACAGGACAGGGGTCTCCTCTACGTCCTTAGCTTGATGACACTCAACTCAGGGTCCTTGAGTTCTCCTCACTATTGCCGTCTCCCCCAACACCCTCACTTTGTGGGTGCAGAGAAGGAAAAGGCATTAATACTTTTCTGTACATTTTTTCGATTTTATAACTATTTCATTGGCTGTTCTCCAACTAGCCAACGGATAGATAAGCCTCTTCTGAATAGGTTAAGTGTTACTGTACTATATTCTGACAATATCAATTTTGATATCAACATCAAGGAAGGTCACATTTATGTCCAAATATTTACATTTGACACAGTGAAGTAACGCTGGCCCAATGCAGTATTATGAAGTAGAGGGCATTTATCTTTAGTAGTGTTAAGCTTTGCAGTTGTTTTTTCTCCCCCCTAATTTCAACCTCCTCTACGGGCCCTTCATTTCTCTCTTCTTTACTCTCTTTGCCAATGTCTGTTCTCAGGAAAGGACCAGAGAAAAGCAAAAATGTTTTGTTCATCTTTTAAATTATGGAAAAAATAACTCTTCCTGGAAGATGAGCATTTCAAAAAGGGCAAAAGCTTTGACTTAAGAGTAAAAATTTCAGCACTATCAATATCCCAGGTAGATTTGGCCTAGAAAGTGGATAAAGATTAGAGAGTAATGAGTAACATTATGTGACCCAGTCCAGGCCTTAAAATCGAAGTACATCCCTGCTTGAAAAGGGGAGAAAGAAGAGATTTATTTTGTCATTCAATTCACATCTGGCCTCTTCCTACCACATTATACCTCTATTATTCTCTTAGTATAGATAAGAAAACAGAAGATCAGTGAGTATAGGTGTGTCACAGATTGGATTTCTCAGGAAACATATTCGTACATGGATTTTATCACTCGGAGTGTTTATTAAGGAATGCTCTTGAGACCAATACCTGGAGAAGGAAAGGAAAGCAAGTAAAAGTGGGTAGAGAGAGAAGGTGTGCTGAAGTACAGGCCTAAAGACAGTCTTGGAAGAGTCTCCCAGAGCTCTGGGGCTATAATGCTACTTCAAAGATGTCCTGTTGGAGCAAAAGATTGGTTCTTTATCCCCACTTGATCAGGTCTTAGATGTAGACCACCTTGGGAAAAGGTGTGACCTTCGACAAGGTGGATGTCTTCACCTGGGGAATCCTTGAAGATACTAACAATCGAAGGTTGTGGCACTCTCCACAGCTGGGACCTCAAGCCCTTCATTGAATGGGGATCTGAGTGGTGCATTTCTTTGTCTACCACAAGAAATAACTAGTTCAGGATATTGCAAGAGGAGCCAGGACACTAATCTAGGCAGTCTTATTCCACATCCTGATCTCCATGATTATATTCTTTTGCTTCTTTTCAGCCTAATCAAAATTATGATCTTGTACTTGCAGCTGAAAGACTCCTGGGTATTACGATATTACTCTATTCTTTTTTAACCTTCGTTACTGGTCCTTGTGTTATAAATTGTTTAAGTTATAAATATGATTTCTGTGTAAAGAAATGTAATTGGGATAACTTTGCTAAGGTAATAAGTTCACTCCTCAAATCCAGCATGATCATCAATTTTTAGAGATGGCTCTCCCGTTCTCCCTTTCCAAAAATGAATCAAGATTTTAAAGTAACGTCTCATAGAACCATCATCATTTCCTTCAGAACACCTTTCTCATCGTGTGATTGTAAATTTTTTGTTACTCTATTTTGAAATGCTTAACAGCAATTTCTTGAATGAGTAAGTGAATTAATGAATTTTTAAGAACCCGTGCTATGTTCAAACATTATTGCCGCTCATCTAGAAGAACGAAAGGTTTGAGCCTTTTGGTGTAAGGGTCAAACATAGCAATTTAACTTCTAGCTATTATTTTTCAAATCATTTTTTTTAAAGTTAAGGTCACAATTTTAACCTTATTCAGCAGAAAGATAAAGATAATTAGTTGAAGAGAAGTAGTCCTTTTTTTATCTGAATAAATGAATTTATAAAGGAAAAGAAAAGGTATCCTATGATAAATAGCATTTGAAAGTAATAACATGACTTCATGCTTGCTGAAGGGAAGATTGGTAAAATAAGGATGTGTGGATTAGATTGAAAACAAAATCAAATCTTTTTTTCTGGTTACACAGAAAATGGATTCTTAGCAAGTTTCAATAAAATCGGTTGTCTGTTATGCCATCTCAAGTTTATGTCTAGAATCACTTGAGATGTATGAAATGCACAGACAGGTTTATATAGTTTATAAAAATATCTACAGAATCTTTCTAAAACCAGTATACCTCAATTAGGGTAGAAAATGGTTCCAAACTTGATTTTTGAACATAGTTATATTAATCATTTAGATCCCCAGGAAGTATGAGAAAATAGTAGGAAAAAAAGTGAAATAGGAGAGTAATTACTAAAACACAGCTGGTGCTAGGAGAAGTTTTAAAAAAGTAGATGCATTGCAAATTGCAGTGTAGTTGCCAATCTGATCTCTGAAGGAACAGATAGATACAGACAGCTTTCTAAGGTCAATGCGGTAAGATAGATATAACTTGAAAAGGCTGAATTCTGCTGAGGCAAAACCAAAAATTGAGAAAGACGAAACTGAGTTAAAGCTGAAAAGGAAGAAGCTCAGAAGCTAATGATGTAAGAGAAAGAATTTTTTTTAAAAAAGAAGAAATTAAAAGGTGATATTCTTGAAAATATATTAAAAAGGATGAATACACTGTGAGAATGTACTCCTGTAACCATTTTGCCTATAAATACATCATTTACTCACAAAGGTTAACTTTTTATAAGTGCAAATAACACATAGCACATAAGGTAATAAAAAGACTCTTTTTAACATAAAAAGAACTATTGTACAACATATTTAAGTTCCCTGATCCATAGTAGTGAACTTTTCGCTTTCTAACGCCTAGTCCCTTTGTTTACCAGGAGCAGATATTTTTCAGTCAACTGGTCAGTTCAGAGTTACCTGGATTAAGCTTAAAGTTTTCTCAGACCTACTAAGCTAACTAGCCTGCAGACAGAGAAAAAAATAAGACAAATTCGTTTTCTACAGCAGGTTCCTAGCTGCAGGCTCTTACGTTTACTTAGATTAGAAGAAAATATTTTTTTGTTTTCCACTCCTCTTACCTGGCCTTATAATTTGCCTCCATGTGGTGAATGAAGTTCCGTAGATGTCGCCTTGCATTCCTTAACTGATGGAGACCTGAGGACAGTGGCTCAGCTGTTTACTTTCTGAACGTCCACCTGATAACCTAAAGGGGTCACTGGTTTCAACAAGTCAGAGAAGTGATATATTCGGGAAAAAAATTTACTTTATTGCTTAAATTGAGTGTTTCAAATATTAGAATATATTATGTATTAAATAGCACACAGTGTTTTATCAATATCTAGTACTCATTAATTCATATGAAAGAAGAATAGGAAAAAGGACAGACACAAGTAATTAATGATCTTTGTCAATTATTATTTCTTAATATAACATGAATATTGAATTAATTAAATTTATTTATGCTTACTTAAAGCAAAGAAAAAAAAGTGATTCTTGTATCTCCATTAATTCTTTCCCAGGAAATATTCACTAAGGTAATTTTGAGTCAAAACAACAGTAGATCATGTTATTTCCTAAGTAGATCTATTTAGGAGTAATTTTACATCTTTCATTCTTTGATAGCCAATCTTAATTTAAAAGAAAAAAAGCAAAAAATAACAAACAAAACAACTCCCCAAGTATATTCATAGAAAATGGGATTCCTTCCTGTGATTTTTATTTTAATCTTAGTAGACAGTTTATATCCTAGGATCATTTTTCTCAATAGATAGACTAAATTGTTATGAATATTTTGAAAAAAATGAGCAATGTTCTATAACCATTTCTTATATGTTTCAAAGGAAATTTTATCCATGGCACAAAATAACCTCAGAGTATGTACAAAATAGCATCAACAGCAAATATGCAGCATTGAACTTCTTGATCTCTTTGTGGCATCGGTTATTTCTTAATCTCCTTTATTACCTGACACAGAATTATTCAGTCTTCTTTCCGTTTCAATCTGTCATCTGGCTCATTGTCTTTGTCTTATCCACTTAATAGAGTTGTTTCCCAGAAATCTGTCCTTAGAGTTTCTTCATCAGCAAAACTCTCACCATTTGCAATCTCACACAATTTATGATGTCAAAAAATATTTCCTTATCCTTACAAATCCAAATATTTTACCTAAACCATGGCCTCCCTCTGAAGTTTCTATCTAGCATTTGAAAGTCTTCATTGGAAAATCTTACCAACAACGTGTATTAATGCATCTGTCACTGAATGAGTTATCTTTCTCTCAACCCTGTATTTTTCAACACTTTCTGTTTATATTAGTAGATCATTTTCTTATGATATTTTCCATTTTATATTTTCTTTGTTTTTACATGGGATGAGAAATATGTATAAATATTTATAGCTTTGATAGGTTTAAATAGGTAATTACAGACAGTCTCAGTCAGAAGATCAGTTAATACATCTAAAGGGGAGATAAGCAGAGAAGAAAGATTGGAATTAGTACTTGGTTTAAGGGAAAGTTCTGCAGACTTTACAGAAAGGAAAGAGAGACTTGAACATATAGTAGTTATGCTTTTATCATCAATAATAAATTGTGTAATGAATTTTATAATAAATTATTTTTTGCTCTTTTGAAAACACTGTAAATATTTAAACTGCTTTTCAAATCCTTGTTAGATATTGTATAGGTTGGCATTCCTTTGAATTTTTCACTAAGCTCCAACTGGACTGCAGGGAGCTAGGTTTTATTGAGATTATGTGCACTTGGCTCATATTTCTCTCATAGTTTTATCCAAACTTACTTAAAGTTACAATTGTCGTCATTATATTCTCTCCAGGATATTTAGTCTTTAATATTTGTTGAGTGAAAAATGAATGGGCGATTGCATCCTCACATAACCTCCTCAAAGCCAGAGCCTGTTATATTTTCCTCAAAGCTTACCTCCATCTTCTATTCTGAAATGTTATTTCAGTGTCTATATCTATTGATAGCCTAAATTATGAGTTTATCCAAATTTGCTATATTCTGTTCTCTTAAAAACTCCGTTCCATATAATTTATGTCACATTTCTCATTACTGACTGATTCACCTACCTTCTCAGAGTCTAATTTCTCTTTTGAAATTATGTAAACACTTTCTGTTCTTTAATTCTCTGCCTTTATGATAAAAGACATGTCGAACCAGCTAAACTTTTCTAGAACCCTTGACTAGGAGCTGGAATGACTTGCTTGCCTCTACTTCCCTCTTAGGCTCTGGGGATTTTCCTAGTGCGTGACTTCATTTTGACAGAGGTGAAAATATTTAAAGCATTATTACACTTCCCAGAGCTTTATAACTAGTCTAAAGATTACTGGATTGAAATTGTGAATCACTCAATTTCAAAGCAACACTGAAAATAGTCTCTTTAAATGTATTAAACGTCTGAAATACAGAAATGGATTAGGTCATGCTTAAGAACAGTAGCAACAGCTTTCCTCTCTAAGAACAAGAAACTTGGAAAAGAACATTAGCCAGTTTCCATTCAGTGAACTCTTAGCTTTGGCACAAGTTCTAATTCTAACAGCAGGCAGAATATCCAATTCAACTTATCACTCTTTGATACAACGGCCTTCAAGTTTTCTTGACTGTTATCTACTCAAGTATATTCATTTATAGCACGTATGAGATGAGCACACAACATGAAGCAAAAGTGTCATGAAACCATACTTGCAGTTACTATAATTCATTCTATTATTTATTCTGTATTTAAAATATTATTATGAGGTATAGTCCAAGTAGTATTTGCTACTAAATTTGTTTCACAGGTCATGAAAACACTGTCACGTGCAGAGAACTTTTAATTAACTGGTTTTAGCTGTGCATGGGATGGAGAGTAGGCACAGGAGGAGGCAAGGACAGGCACCAGTAGCATCTACACTCTGTCTTTTCTTAAGATATGCCATATCTATGTGACATTCTCTGTCCTTTCAAGTTTTACAAAGCATTTTAAAATAAAATCCAAATTTTAAAGTGGGAAATCCTTATCCTTACTGCAATAATTATCATCCCCAGTAGGACATTGATGCATCTGGATAACATTTCACACTTTGGAGTGTTAAAGATCATCAAACTATATTTTGTTTCGCATTTCCTAGTCATATCTGACTTCATGACGTACTTCTATAGGTTTGAACAAAGGTTACATTTGATAGGATAAAACCTGGTTTTAACCTTTTAAAGTTTTTAGAATGTATACTTTAAAAACAAATTCTTCCATCAAACTGAAAAATGTGATGCCTAGTCTTCAAATATCAGTTGTAGAATTCTAAACATATTAGTAAAGATTTAATTTTCAGGATAAAATAGATTTACTCAACCACTTTTTTAAAAAAGCATTATAATTCATTATGTATTGTTAAATTCTACCTCCAACATCTAATAGAAAAGAGAATGGGGAATGTTAGAGTCATAGCTTGCTTAATTCCCTCAAGATGCCTGAAGAGCGTTAAAGGTATTTTCTGATAGCCACATTCTAGACTCCAGATCAAGGTGGTTAATTAACTTCCACCAGAACCCAACTTCTGATTTATTGGAGGAAACTATCACCAAATATAAACAAAAACAGTTTTGTTTTGAGTTTTTTACACTGGTATTTCTAAATGGCCACATCATTGTATCATAGCGGCTATGCCAACGTAAACTGATGCTTATCCAATATCTGAGACTGCTTGAAGGTAACAGACTCGTGCTGAGACTTGAAGTAATTGATAACCTATTTCTCATTTTGTAGACTCTACTGGTCAGTGAAGTATGCTTTAGAATGTAACATTGCATTCATTCATTCATTTAACAAGTATTCATTGATTATTTTAGATGTGTCAGTGTGTTAAATGCTAAGAATTCACCAATAAATAGGGTATGTAAGCTCTCTGTCTTCTGTAGCATAAGTTAAAGTGGTTCAGTTGGGCTGGAGGATCTATTTGCAAGTATGCTTGCTGACTTGACTACCAAGTTGATGCTGGCTGTCTGTTTAGAGCTCAGCTGGGGCTCTTGGTTGGAGACTTCGGCTTCTCATTCTGTGAGCCTCTCCATGAGACTGCATGGGCTTATTCCAACATTAAAGCTGGGTTCCAATACAGAGTGTGCCATGAGAGCCAGGCGGAACCTGCAATGATTCTTTTGACTTAGTATTACAGTCCCAGAACATCACATCTGCCAAATTTTGTTGGTAAAGGGAGAGGAGTTAGATCTCACCTATTGATGGGAGGAAAAGCAAAGAACTGTTTCCCATTTCAATTTAACACAGATATCAAACGTGTTCAACATCCCACTCTTAGCCTGCTCTTAGATATGGTTCTCAATCTAGAGTTTGCCTTTCCCCTTGTCATATTCTTTTTTTCCCGTGTCTTTCTTTTCCTACCTCTGCCACATGTTTAGGGGTCTTGTATCAATTCATGTCTCCCCTGATCCTTCTTTTTGTTTCTTCTCTAAATTTAGCCTAAATTAATTGGACTGAAGTCTAGGCTCTAGAATCATGTCTTTGTCCTTCCCTACATTTCGGCAAAATTTTGTTTTTTGCCTCTGGAGAAGGATGAAAGCTGTTTCTCCAACTTGCTTCAAAGCCAAAGGCACTTGGCATAGGCCAAACATTGTTGTTTTCTGCATCTGGGTCATCTTCCAGTCTTTTTGTTTTTGTGGGTTATATAATTTTAGTTATTTTTTTTCTATAATTTATGTCTCGAATGAGAATGACCTTAAACTGGAGATTCCAGGCTAAAATTATAAATAGGGTTCAAAATTCCTTGCAAATCTAGAAGAAGCCATGCTAGCATCAACTATCTTAGAAAAAGTACACAATGGGGAGAAAATTGGGCAAAGAGAAGTGTAGTTAGGCAGGAATCAATAGCCAACCATCCTTCCTCACTCTGATTTTCCTTTTCCTTAGCATTTTTCTAGCAAATCATATAAGATAATTTTTTCTTTATTTTTAAAAGAGGACACTTTCTCCTTATAAACTTCTAATTCTTTTCTGTTGTCTGAAGCTGTAGTCACCTGCAGGTTTTGTATTGTCTCCTTCTAAAGTCTGATGTTAAATTTGGATATGTTAAATCCTGGTTACCCAGTCTGTGTCTCTTAATGTGGAAAGGAAACATTAGAATTTATGTTTACATCAACATTTTCACCTAAAAATGTATAATTCTTTTTATTATTAAATTATATACAAATTGAAGCAATTGCACGTGCCACACAAGGCTTCAAAGGCATTATGAAGGATGGGTGAGGTTTTCACAACACAGGACTAACATGGTACCTCCACCCTTTTGTTTACTCCAAGTGTGTTTCTATGTATTATGGTTTAACTGTGTCCAATGAAGTAGGTTTTAAGTATATATTGTATATTTTCAATGAAATTATCATCATAAAATGTTGATATTGTCTAACATTATTCCTCTGGAGAAGTAGCAGTTTGACTTGGCAGAATTGAACAAGAAATTAGCAGATCCAACATGACCATTAGCACTATTTATGAATTTAGCCAGCGTGTTGTTAAGTTAAAATACATTTGAAAAAGATAATGTTATCTGACAAAAATTCAGCCTCCAAATTGCAATTCTCAAGAAGGTGTACTGAATATTTTTTACAACCACAAAAGTTTTTCTAAATGTAAATGGAATTTTAGCTAGCAGTATATAAGTCATTTTATATAAATGATTATTTTATCTATATAGTGCATGTGTAAATATTTTACACTGAGATAGCTGGAAATTTTAAAAGTTTTGATAAATGATCTCTAATTCTTTGAAATATTTTTCACAGCCATTAGTGTTCTGGTTCTATCCTATCAATATAATCTGACGAATCACTGCATCAAGGACAAGCTGTTGGCTCTAGACAAACGAAATAATGTTTCCTCTATCCATTGGTGTTTTCCTTCCAGCTGGATTTTTCAATATCTCCTAAATATTTGTCTGCCTCACAAAACTTCAAGGATCAGTAAATTCAACCTTATAATTATCCTTAATTACTTCATTACATTTTGATCTTTTATGAATTCCTATATCATAAAGTATGTTTGCTAGAATGCTCTATCTATATTGTGGTTTCTTAATCTTCTCATCTAAATTGTAAACGCCCTGAAGTTAGAAAATAATTTTTTTTTTAATGTCAAAACTGGTCTGAGAAGCAGCAGAACAGGGAACAAGCTAAGGGAAGAGAAAATGTGCTCAATATTTAAGGGGGAATATGAAACTGCTCTTATAATTTGATAACACATTTCAAATTTAGGCTACAAAAATGTGACAACAACTTGAAAATTAGCCTCGTTAGACCATGCATACATTTAAATCCCATTTCAGAGTCAATGAAGGAAAACGTTCCTCTTATTCAAGACTATATGCCAAAAACCTATTTCCTCTGTTTAGCTATATTAAGAAATCCTGGGTAATTTAGCCTGATGTGATTGTCTAAATAAATAGAGTAAAATCTCTCATGCTGCAGTCTTCTTTCCTTCTTTGAGCAACTTCACTGGAAGTCAAGTTCACTATAGCATAATACGGTGCAAATAACCTCAGACTTTCAGACTTTTCTTGTAGTGTTTTGATGATTATAATTATCAGGATTCATGAGAACAGAACTAAATTTCCCTGTGTATGAGAATGCTTCACTTCTTTTCTTTTTTCTTTTCTTTTTTTTGGGGGGGTGAGGAAAATTGGCGCTGAGCTAACATCTGTTGCCAATCTCCTTCTATTTTGCATGTGGGACGCTGCCACAGCCTGGCTTGATGAGCTGTGTGCAGGTCTGCTCCCGGGATCTGAACCCGTGAACCCAGGGCTGCCCAAGTGGAGTGCGCTTCACGTCTATTCACTCATCTTGCAGTCATCAGCTCTTTGGTTCATGGCTTCCTCTTTGTAACTGTGTTCTCCAAAGCCCTAAATTTTCAGGATGGATAATAGTATTACTATTTGGTCATTACTGAGCACATACTATAGACTAGTTACTGAACTAGGTCCTGTACACTGACTGTGTCCTTTAATCCTTATCTCTTTTATGCTTCATCCTGAAACAATGCCCGAGACAAAGGATCTTGTTCACAGTTAGTTTATTTTGGAGATCATAGGTGGAAAAAAAAGTAAGAAAGAAGGGAAAGTGCAATAGAGAAGAACTAAAACCCTATAAGGGTAGGTATTGAGCTGTTTGTTAGGATGGAAAATTGGGGTTCAAATCCATTAGGGACCTTTTGAGGAACTCCGCAGAATGCACCTCAGAATAATCTGTCCAAAAGAATGAGAAACTGAAGCATGTTATTGGTTGAGAGTTCTCATTAACTCCACACTGTGCCTGTGCTCATGCTGAGACCTCTTGCTTTGGAGAAAGACTAAAGGCAGAAAAGAAGATTCCTACTGCCACCAAAGGGGGATGCCAAGTGTGTGCAGGAAGCTATTCCCCATCGCTGTGCTGAAGTCACATGGACTACGGGAGTACTGTTACAACCTGCAACTTAGAGCTGAGAAAAATCTTTTCTAGAGTTAAGACAAGTGAATTATTCAGGGTGACACAGGTAGGAATTGGTGAATTCCAGATTCAAATCCTGGCCCGTTTGATTTCAAAACCAGAGCTCTTTAGCAATTTACACTATTAGATATGGAGGTACTAGCTGGAAAGCACATTAAATAAATTGTAACAAATAACTGCTTTTCAAAGTCCTTTAAAGGTACCAAGAGAGTTTGCATAGTATAGTGATTAAGGGCACACACGCTGGAACCAGATTGACTGGCTTCAAGACCCAGTTCATCTACTTCCTAGGTGAGTTCCCAATGGCAATTACATGTCTGTGCCTCACTCTTCTATTTGCAAAATAAGCTTTACAGTAATTCCTAGCTCATAGATTTGCTGTGATAATTAAATGAGCCTACTTAAAACACTTCATAAAGGTTAAATGCTTTGACCTGAATCTGAGGCACAGGAAATACTATACAGTGCCAAGTATTTTTAATATTATTACTATTCTAGTTCTTTTCAAAATGCAAGCCCACTTCAAACTGAGACACCAGTATTCTAGAAGCTGCAAAGCTAGATTTTGAGTTTCTGAGCAGAGGATTGTGTCTTTCTAATCCTTTCTTTTTCTCACTGTCCAGCAGATTGTTTATATAACACATGACATCACGTACACAGAAATAAACAAACAGCCCTGATCAAATGATATTTCCTAAAGTGTATTCTTAATAATCGTTGTCAGACAGAGTCCAACTGGCATACATATCTATAATTTACTTGGAGGGTTTAGTTGATTCAGAAGTTTATGATGACAGTACAAGTTAAAAAAAAATTCACACTATACTCTGAAATCAACTTTATGTAATAAATAATGTAATTTTATTACTCGGTTAAGTTAAGCATAACTACAACAAATTACAGATTCTGTGTAGCGGGATACTGATAAAACTTCTCATACTCTCCTCAGTAGTGTTATTTCCCAATTTGTTCTTTGGAAATCCCAAAGCCAGTATGGCTGGAACTGTAATATTGAACAATACATAATAACTTTTTTCTTCTGGAAGCCTCCAAATTCTGCTAATCTGTTTTTATGTATTTTACACTGGGGTCACATTTTCCTATATAGGGATCCTTAATATCATATGAGAGAACAACATCATTGCTAGAGAAGATTTTCCTTCTTATATTGGACATTTCAAGCTGCTAAATTCCTGTCTTGCTTTTATATCCCAGGCAGGGTTGTTGGAGCTGCAGTAGCATCTATCTTTCTGATCCGAGTATAGTGTCCTGAAGCAGGGTGCTCTGTTGTATTCTGGCATGAACGTCAACATATCGAAGGAGAGTGAGGGATGGAGGATATTATTGGTCCGTTTTTTCCTTTGGTGGGAAATGGAACTTCCTGATTGGAGTCTGAAGTGAAATAATTGCTCATTTGCCAAAGCCATAGACAGCATGCAACTTGGTTGTCCTGACTAAGGCTTCATTGGCAGGACATTTACTGTTTAACCCCTACTCTCCTGATACAGAGCAGGCTGTCTTTGCCTTTAGTAAGAACTCAATACATATCTTTTGAATAACTTAGTGTGAATTCTAAGACATTTATTTCCATATTCAGTGTGAACTGACAACTGGAGCAGTATAACATATAATAAAGAACAATAGAATGCAGTATAAATTATAATAAATAATCAATGCCAAATATACATAGGACTAAGACATTTAAAATTGATATAAGAGAATATACAAAATTTATTTTCATGTTTTTCTCTTTCCTCAATACAGTACTTTGAATATTGTATCATATAAAATCTGGCTTATTAATATGAATGAAATAAATATAGAGTTCAATAGTCGCTACCTCAAAATGCATCAGTTTAAAACAGTATTCATTTATTAGCGTTCATGAGCCCATGGTCACATGGTTTGTTCTTCTCATCTTGGCTGAGCTCACTATGAGTCTGTGGTCAACACTGTATTGGGCAGCCATCCCTGCTAATTTTGGGAGGGCTATAAAATATATGTGAATGTCAAATATCTTTAGGTCAGTCTATGATTCTCTTATTTGTGACGATTAGACTCTTCTCCACATCATCTGTCATCCTCTGGCAGGCTTTCCTGGACTTGTTAAATCGGAAGTGGCCAGGTGCCAAGTGCAAGTGTGTAAGACCTTGAAGGTTCATACTTGGAATTTCACACGAACATTTTATTGGCCAAAGCCAGCCACAGGGCTAGCCTATATTCAAGGGGTGGGGAAATAGACTTTATCTACTGATGACATGGTTTGAAAATTACATTGAAAATGTCTTGGATACAAGAAGAAATAGTGAGGTGATTTTTACACTCAGTCTATTACCGTAACTTTAAGAAAATATACCAAAATATCTATTTCATAATTTATGCCTTGTCTTTCTTCTTTTGAGAAAACTAGTAAAATAAAATATTTTAATTGCCTTGCCTAACCTTACCTCTGATTTTTCAAAAGCCCATTACAAAGTCAATTGACATTTTAAAATTGTTGTTCTAGCATTAAATTGATATGAATTATCTATGAAGAGAATGCTACTGGCTTACTCTTTAAGCCTGTTTTATTCAAACTGGAGTAAGGGTATCTTGAGGCTACATGAAGATATTGCAAGGGATAAGCGGGCAAGGACAGTTTTAAGAGGATAACTTTCTAATAATCGGCCAAAATGGGAAGTTCTGAATTCAGACATATTTTGAGTGGCAAAATACAGCATTTCCCCACAAAGAACTTACAAATTATTGGGAAAAAACATACAAAATGGTATTTTGTGTAGCTGCAGAGGCTTTCTCATTGTTGTAGCATCAGTTGCATTTTGAAGGAAGCTTAGTGAGAAATGACTTTGGGAATATAGACATGCCATGTGGAATTTGTATGCCTTAGTGATTTTGGAGTTTATCATACAGAAGATGGGAAGACACCAATGAGTGGACTTGAATTATTTTATGTCCCAGGAAGTAGAAGGAAGAGAATTAGCATTGAGTCAGCACTTGTCATGTTTGACCCCTGATGTTTCTTGCCAAATTGTACCTTATTTTACTTTCACAGAAATCCCAGAGCTGCTATCATCTCCAATACAGATGAAGCGACTGAATCAGAGAGATAATTGACTCATCTAGTCATGTATCTGGCAAAAGATTCTAAGAATTAACACAGTCTATATGATTCACTATTCCATTTTCTGCTATAGTAGAGGCTTATCTAGAAGTGGTATTCAGTAGCACTTGAGTTGAGTTGAAATTATTAGCAGGAAGACAACTTGGGGGACCATTAAAAAAATCCAGATTAACTATAATGAAGATTTGAACCAAGGAAATAACGATGAAGTGAAAAGAAACAAATGTGTTGGCATAAAATTTGCTGAATGTCTTTTAATCTATGTTGTGTGACCTAGAACCTCCATAAAATTAATTGAAGCAATACGGGATGAAAAATTGATTACTATCCATATGAAAAATAATCTAGTGAAAGATAGTTAAAAAATTAAACTAATTAAAACTATTTTATGTGTTTTTACAGTCATAGTAGCATTATGTTTTGTTTTGACTCATTCAATTATTTCACTTTCTATAAAATGACTGAGTTACTATTTCCATCTTATGTATGAGGCAGAGATATATTTCAGTATAATTTTGGAACTTTTTCATACAAAAATGTGTGTGGGTACAAAAGTGTTATTTGACTTTATTTGTCAGTAAGCTATAAAATATTCATGCACAATATTTCATTTATTCTGATAATGTGAGAATGGTTTTCCTGCTTATTGCAAATGCTTATTCTGAAATAAAGTATTTTCTTCTTTTTACATACGTATTATACAACAAAAATAATTTAAGTGGGTACAACAGTACTATCTGAAAGTGATTCAAATCAGACACATGCCATGCTACATGGCAAACACTTTCCTTTTTTTTGATTTAAAATTGTTTTCTCATAGAATAAGTAATATTTTACCCTTGAAGGATTTTCTTTCTTTCATTTGTGGAAAGACCAGATGGGTCTCACAGGTCATTCACAGTTATGAAAGAAACAAACAAAAAAAATCTCTTCAGAGGTGAGATATCCTTTATTTTTCACCAGAAAACAAATTATTTGCTTCGATGGAAACCTTTTGTACAGCACTGTAATTGCTGATATCTGTGGGGTGTCTTGGAAAATGAGACGCTCTGTCTCAAGGAGTTACAACTTATCCTTGTGCATAAAATCTGAATAAATAAATGGGAGCAGACCTTGAAGTTTCTTGCAGAGCGGAGGTATATGAAACACAGCTGAGAAATCAGGACTAAACCTCAAATTATAACAAGTGAATATGATAAAATTACTTAGCAGTGGGATTAAGCTAGCTGAAAAAAATCACTTTTTTGTGTTGTGTAATTATAAATACTTTTCTATATTTTCATAACTTGATTCTTCCTGATCTCCATAAAAGCAGATGATATGTATATAAAGCTAATAAATGCTTAAGATATTAAAATTGAATCATCTTGGTTATGTTAATGAGGTGACGTTTGGACCCCACCTAAGGCGGGGGGCTGGTTGCCAGGAGAGCCAACCACGGGATTGCAGAATTGGAACTTTCAGTCCTACTCCCATGACCTCCAAGGAGGGGAAAGGGACTAGAGCTTGAATTGACGGCCAACGGCCAATGATTTAATCAATCATGCCTATGTAGTGAAGCCTCCATAAAACCCCAAAAGGATGTGGTTCAGAGAGCTCCAAGGTTGATGCCAAGTGGAGATTTGGGGAAAGCGGCATGCTCGGAGAGGGCATAGAAACTCCACGCCCTTTCCCGACACCCTGCCCTATCCATCTCTTCCATCTGGCTGTTCCTGAGTTACACACTTTTCTAATAAGCCTGTGACGTAGTGAGAAAAATATTTCTCTGGATTCTGTGAACCTCTCTAGAAAATTAATCAACCCCAAGAAAGGCATTGTTAGAACCTTTAATCTATAACTGGTCATCAGAAGCACAGGTGACAACCTGGACTTGCAATTGGCGTCAAAATTGGGGGTGGAGGGGCACTATCTTGTAGGACTGACTCCTAAACTGTGGGATCTGGTGCTCTGGGGGTAGATAGCATCAGAATTGAATTGAATTACAGGACACACAGCTGGTGTCCTAGAATTACTTGGTGGTGTTGGAAAGCTCTCCCCCAACCCCATACTGTAATTGGGTGCAGAATCCTAATGTAAAAAGCTTAATAAAACATTTCTTCTTGAGAAAGGAGCACTATATCACAGGAAGTGAGTAGAGGAGATTTAGCCATATAGTTAGAGGGACAAAGGGGAATATTAGAACAGGCTATGTGATAGAGAGCTTTCCTCCCAGATCGTCTTTGCCCTTAAAGATAAGCATGTTGACAACAGTAAAAGGCGGAAGACCAGTGGTGCACCCTTTCCAAAAACATAAGGGCAGGAGTTTTCAACAGGCACAGACACACTCTATTCTACAGTGGAAGCCAAGTCAAGAAAAGCACACAAAATTATTCCCAGCATAGAGTCTTTTCCAAACAGAGTTGACATATAAAAAAAAAATGTTCCTGATGACAATACAATCCCCCCAGCCCCCAGCCATTGCAGAAGTTACTTAAACTAATATCAATGAGCCCTCTAGGAAGATCTGAGAGAAGTTATCTAACTAAATCTAGAAAAAGAATGAAAGCAGTTAACGAGCAGAGTGCCCAGTCATTCTATTTTTGACAAAATACCAGATTTAGACAGATTCATGTTGTTCAATGAGTTAAAATGGAGTATTTGGATAAAAGATCATTGCATATTTTTTAAAAACTTAAATATCAACCACTTCCTTCTCCTTGAAGCACTGTGCCCCCTTCTTGATTTCCATAGCCCACTATTAAGGGCTATTTTGTTTGCTGATATTTCCCTACCCATAACACCATGCCTGTCCCACAGATGTTCAATAAGTATATAGAAAATAAGTGAATGAATATCTCTGATTTTTCTTTTTAGCATTACCATTTGTAATTTCTAAATCTGCCCAGACCTAAATATGGCTTATGTCTTGGATCTTCTTTACTCACTCTCCCCCAGTAATCCCAATAACAAATCTGACACATATGATACTGAAGCTTGGATCCTCTGAGTATCCTTATTTTCAACTGTATGCTTGACATTTCTACCTGAGTATCTAAACCTCAAAGTCAACGTCTCTCAAATTGAACTTATCATCTTCCTTATCAAATCTTATCATACTCCTAGATCACCTACTTCAGCCAATGGTGACTTTATTTACCCAGTTGCTCACCAGAAACCTTGCCTTCACTCTTGATTTATTTCTCTCTTTCCGCAATATGTCAACAAGAAATTCTCTCTAAATAAAGGCGTAAGGTCTCCAATCCATTCACTTCTTTCTATCCCCACTATCATCAACCTAGTTCAAGTTATCATGGTCTTACTTGAATTACTTCTTCAGCTTTTTACCTGGCCTGACTGCCCACTGTTTAGCATCCTCCAACACACTCTCTCCTAAAAGCAAGAACTGTTCACAGTTACTTGTCTATTCAAAAGTCTTTCACGGTCTCATTGCTCTTATGGTGACATTCAACATTCTTATCATGAGTTTAAAAACCCTTTGTGAACTTTCTTGTATTTCTCTCTCTAGTCTCATTTTTCTCCACTTCACTTCTAGAAAACTTTGATCTAGAAATTGATCTTGTTTTTTTTTTTACTTTCTTGAATACAATGCTTTTCTCTCTCATCTCTAGATCTCTGCATGCATGTTATTCTCTTTGTCTGAGAAACATTTCTCCTCTTCTTTCTCCTGTTCCCATTCCTTGCTCTTCTCTGAAATAACATCCCTAGGTCATAGTTTTGATTTTATTTGATCTGGGAAGTGTTTTATGATCAGAAAATCTTGGCTAGGGTCTCATCCTTTATGTACCCAAGCCTTGCTGCAGTTCCCTCCATGAACTTGTCAAACTGCTGTTGACGTGCCTAGATTTCCCAGTAGACTATAATATTCATGAGGGCAGGAATATCCTGTTGACTGGTACAGTGCATGGATATTGTAAGTGCTCTACAAATAGTTTCAAATACATGAATGAATGATTGAAGATATACAACAAATATTAAGGGATTGCCCTTATGCAGTCAGATTAAAGATTTTGTAATATCCTGCTTATACTTTTCTATTTTAATTAAATATTTTTAATTAACATGTGATGGTTAATTTTATGAGTTAACTGGGCTAACAGATGATCAGATAGCTGGTAAAACATGTCTATACCCTGTATATCCAGGGTATTTCTGGAAGAGATTAGTACTTGAATGGTAGACTAAGTAAAGAAAATCTCCCTCACCAATGTGAAAGGGCATCATCCAATCCCTGGGGGCCTGAATAGAACAAAAAGTTGGAGGAAGGGTAATCTGTTTGATCTGGGACATACGTCTTATCCTGCCCTTGAATACTGGCACTCTTGGTTGCTGGGCCTTCAGACTCAGACAGAATTGCACCATAAGCTTTCTTAGTTCTCCAGCTTGTAGACAGCAGATCCTGGGACTTCTCTATAATAATCCTCCACAGTCTCATGGGCCAGTTCCTCTTTCTCCCTCTCTGTGTCTCTCTGTCTCTGTGTCTCTCTGTCTCTGTCTCTTTCTCTGTCTTTATCTCTCTCTCTATATATATCTTAGATTGATCCATATAATTACATATATATGGTTACTTAATCTCTCTGAAAAACAACTTATTTATATAGATCCTATTGCTCTATTTATCAGGAGAACCCTGACTAATACATATGTTACATCTCTTAAATATTAACTGAAATATTCCATTTCTGCATGCTTCAGGTTTTTAAGGTAATCACTGAGATGAAGCAGCCTACAATATGGCTTTCATACATATGTGAGCTAATTAATTTTTAAAACATTGTTAGCTATTCTTCCTTTCAGCTTAATTTAAAAATATTTATGACTATTCTTTCAGTTGGAAGGGAGAAGCTTTGCATGTGTAAGAAAAATAGCATATTATAGTATTCTTTTCTTAATTTAATATTTTAATGCTATATAAAATAAAAGCAAAATTACTTTAAATATACTTATTCTTTGAATACTATCATGGAACTATGAACCATCAGTTTACCAGCCTAAAAAAAAATCTTAATATCCCATTTCCTCCTTCTCCAAGCTCCATCTAATAAAGGTACGTTCACTGAAAACTTAGCTGTCCTCAAATTTTACTCTTTTTGGGCTATTAACTTTTCTTTTAGGATTACATGATCATAAAATTTACCTTAATTTTTAACTTCCTTGAGTTGTCTATCAACAAGTTTAATGTTTCCCAATAAATGCTTGATAACTAAATAAACTATCAAGAAAATATTGCTAACTGACAAGTATATGCTTAATCAAATAACAAAATGAATTTATACAGCATCATCGACCATATGCTCAGCATAGTTTTGCGTTGATACAGTGTAATGCTTAAAAGCACTGACTGTAGCTGTGATCTATCTTAGACTACTTAATCTCTCTGCAAAACAACTTATTTATCTATAAAATAAAGATAATTAGTTTCCTACCTGATTATATTTCTTGTAAGAATTAAATGAGGGGATGCATTTAAAACAATACATGCGTAGTAGATAATAAGTACTCAATAAATGTCGATTCATAGTGATTAGAGAAACATCTTGCCCATTATTCCCAATAAGAATGTATATATGTTTTATTTTTTCCTGTTTTATGAAATAATCTGTATCACGTAATGTCATGAGAGTCTCCTTCTCTGCTAAGTCTATAGAGGTTTAAAATTCCTCTTATATTTTACTTGTGCTTTCTGAGGTCTTAGGAGTTACCAGTCACCGTTTCTGATTTATAAAGAAACTTGTATTAACCTAGTTCTTTAGTTTTCAATTATTACTCCTTTAAATAACTTTCTTTGTAAAATATCCAGAAACTTTCCATTAGCATGTTGATTCTAGAAGTAATTAGGCACAACATTAGCTGCTCCAGTCTACAAGGGTGTCATTTGGAAAAGTACCTCTGTAGCGAATTAATTGGTATTCTAGACTGAGAGCATTAATGCATCCTCAAAAATCTCTTACTTTTTCCAGGAGAAATACATGAGAATAAATTTGCCATTAGTGAAGATGTGGGGTTAACATACTTACATACTTAAAGTAACTCACTTTCTCAAAATAAGTGCAAGTGCTCTGACTCTAGTCAGATTTGAAAGCCCATTTTTATGATTTATTTCAACATTTCCTGACTGCCAATAGTGTACCAGGAGAGCCAGAGTGCCACACTTCTGCAGCAACACCAGTAATTGTGCAGATTAAACTAGTTTTGTTACATACATGCCAAAACTCAATTTTTAAGCATGGATAACTTCATTTTACTTATTTCAAACTCAAAGTCATAGAGCACATCATGTGCATATAATAAAAAGCTTTAAAAAGTTCAGTTGTTTGCTAACTATCCATGACAAGCTTCAAAAACTTGAAAAAGAAGACCGCTGACAAAGCAGAGAATATGGGTACACTTCCTTTCAAACAATAACCCGCAAATGAAAGAAGAAACTAAAAATTCAACCAGAAATAAACCCCTGATTGTTCTCGTGTCAGCCTGTCACCTACAAGAAACAGCTGCTAAAGCAAAGACAGACACAGCAGCTGTTGCTACGAGAAGTAATAATGCTAACGCTTTTCATGAAGACTCTTATTTTCATTAATATAAAAGCGAGCTGACATGTTTCATCAATCCAGTGACACTGCCCATCTCACTTGGCCTCTCCATAAGGCCTCTGCCAATGTCACAGTGTTGTCCTATTGGTATCCATACCATTTTATTAATGTATTGGAACTCAAGCTATTCTCTCCCTTACTTTGTATATTCTATCAGAGAAGAGCATTTTAAAAATCTTTTGAATAGGCTATACTTACTGATACACAACCGAAATTCCTTCAATGTTAACTCACAGATAAAAGTGGGAAAAATGCTTCTGCCTTTAGTTTCTAGTGTTTTCACAAACAGCTAATCCTGTAGGTACTTTCCAAAGACAGAAACGCAGCAAAGAGAAATATCCAAAAACAAACAAGGAAACCTGAAAATTCAAATATGAGATATAAAAGAAGAATGCAGACCTCAGCTTCCACATCTCGTTAAGTTACGATGCATCGAATTATTCGTCCATGCAGGTGCATAGGCCTGGAATGCCCTTCTATCCCTTTTAAACTTGGTTACTCGTAATCATTCTTATAAAATCTTCAGATGAATTGTCCCATCCTCTTCCACGTTTCCTTACACAGAGTTAAATAGTCCCTTATCTAGTTGTTGTTAACTATATATTATTCTATATAGCACTTATTGTATTGTAATAGAAAGGCCACTAGTTTTTGAACTACCCAGGGCATGTGCTTACTTTCTTTATTTGATAATTCTAATATCTAGCTCAGAATAAGTTCAATGAGTATTTAATGAATGAATGAATGAGATAAGAAACATCATCTCAATAGAAATTAGCCAAAGAGGAAATTATTATTTCTGTAACTTGAACTGTATAGCCTGATATAGGCAAGCTTTTTCTACTGAAAGTAGCAGATATGGAGAAAAGCTACTAAAGGACACATAGAAGTCAAATTGGTATTCTATTTTAAAGAACTGGTGCCTATTTATTTTCCATGTATAAAATGGAATCAGTTTTGCATATCGCACTTTTGCCATGAGTTTATAAAAGTTGAATTATGTTCAGAAGAGAGAGATCAGGATAGAGAGGAAATGGACTTATATCATAATAAGAATACTTGAAGTCACTTTTGATCTTTGACATTAAGAAAAGATGTCTCAGAGAAGCAAAAGACTAGAAAAGGACCAATGGGTAAAAAATACTGAGAGACACAATTCAACTGAAGATGTAACAATGGATGTGCAAACAATTAGTAAAATCCAAAGAGGGAATGAAATATCCTAGAAAGTGGTAAATTATTTATCAGTGAAGATGCTCAAACACTTTGTAGAGGGAATTCAAGCATTAAGTGGATAGTAATACTAGCTTAATTTTAAGGACTCCTCCTTTCTCTAAATTTCCAAATGCTAATGTCGTAGTGAACAAAGTTAGGTAAGACATTAGGCCTTCAATTTTACAGCATATTTTAGCCTTTTTGTTTTTTTATATTTTAGTGCTTTAAAGAGACGTTATTAATGCTTCCTTTCATAAAATCAGTTCACCTGTTGAATATCCCAGGCTTATACACAGTTCTCTGGCTTTAGTAGTTAAAACACAACTGCTATAGATTTTAACTTAGTCTTTTCAATAATGTAGGATTTATCACTTTTATAGGTAGTGTGTAAATCTAGCTATTACTTCAAATTCTTTCTCTACAAATGGCAAATTTTTTTTTTCTGGTATCTTCCATCCTTGAAATGTCTGCTCTCCCTACTTCATTGTACTGAATGTTCTCACCATTCAAAACAGCAAAAAAAAGCCATGGATTGGAAGGTAATATTAAAAATGTCTGCATTCTCAGATGCATGCTTCTCTATGTAGAAATACAATGAAATCTATTAAAAAACTGTTAGATGTAATAAGTAAGATTAGCAAAACGTTGCACCATATAGCAGAGCATTAAAAATATAAAACACCTTGTTATATGTCTGAAAAATATGTGTAGGACTTTTATACTGAAAACCACAAAACATTGCTCAGAGAAATTAAAGAGGACCTAAATTATAGGAAAGAGAACCATGTTCATAGACGAGAACATTCAACATTGTTGAATTGCCAATGATCAATGCAATCTCAATTAAAATCCCAGCAAGCTCTCTTTCAGAAATTGACAATCTGATTCTAAATTTCATATGAAAATGCCAAAGATCCAGAGTAGTCAACACAATTTGGGGAAAAAAAATCAAATTTAGCAAATTAACCATTATCTAATTTGCCTAACAACTTGTATAGACTCCAATATTTGAAGCAGTATTTAAAACCAACCAATGATCATATCTTAAAGTATGCTTTTGTATGAATACATTTATTTGAAAAATAATTTTGAATATCAAATATGAACTATTCTATATTTTTCCAACTTTGCAACATTTTCCCCATTTTATAACTTTGCTGTGTTACATATTCTTTAAAACCTCATTATTAATATTCTCATCTAGCGAATGTTCTTAATTTACTAACTATTCCTCTAATCAATTTGATGTTTTCTTTTTGTTTATTCCTGTACATAAGTCTATACTTGGAGCTTTTCCTATATTTAATATTATTTTCTTAGTGTACATTTATAGAGTTATAATTTCAGGATTGAAGTGTTTGGGGATTCTATATATGTGTATATTATATATAAATTAAATATGTCTATTTAAATAATTTGTTATAATGTTAATGTAATATAATAGGCTAATTGAATATCTATCTATATTTACATCTATCTCTCTATATATAGTTTTCTGAAAGCATTTTCCTAATTTACTTTGCCTCTGTTGATTTTTGAAAGTAAGTTGTTTATCTCATGTCTGTCAGATTTAGATTTTAGGATTTTTCAAGCTTTGTTAATAGGCTATATAAGAAAAATCGTATATATTTTATTTTTCACTTCTATGGTTACTATAATTATTTTTTCATATATTTGTTTACCATTTGCGTTTGCTGTTATGAGGAGTTTCTGTTTCTGTCTAAGCCCTATACGTCGATTTAACCTATTAAAATTGTTCTCATACATCCCTATTAGTGACAACATTTATATCACAATTATAAGCCTTTCTCTGTAATTTTTTTGTAGCAGTGTGATTTGTTTGACTTTAATTTTAACAAATAAAAGTTAAAATCTATTATATTCAAACAATTTTTCTTTATGATTTTGCCAATAATGTGTGAGCTTAGAAATTCCTTACCTAGAATGTAATAAATATTCACTTTCATCTAGTTTTCCTTTCACTTTATTTCCAATAATTAACCTTTTAATTTTACTTGGTATTTCCTTCGGTGTAAATTGTGAAGTGAAGATGTAATCTGTGTATCTGTTTTGCTTTTTTCCCAATTAGTAGCAAACTGCCCCACGATATTCATGCATACACTCTCCTTCACAAGAACTTATTTGGAGCTTGACCTTATTTCTGGTCAATATCATCCTCCCCTTTGATGTCTGCTTCCTAGGTCAAAGCTTCTCAGGTTAATTTTTCTTTCCAAATGCTTGTTTTCACTTCTTTCCTAGATATTCTTCCAAATGAACAATAAATTGTTTATGTAGTTTCCAAAGTATTATCCAAGTTGACATTTAAATGACAATTACCTTGATACTAATAATTAAATTGATGAATGGGACTACTTACAATTTATTTTCTAAACCAAGACAAATGTTATGCAAGGGTTTATCTTTTTCAATTATATGTGTCATTTTTATAGAAGTTACATAATAAATTACAAACTTTTAGAAAGATAAATTCTTACTCATTTACAGATAGTTCTTCATGGGATCATTTTAAGCAGTAAGGTATGAGGAAACATTCTTTCATTCATAAGTTCTTACTGAGCAATTATAATATACTTGGTTGAATGCTATGTGTAGGCATAAAATTCATGGCCAATGATCGTATAGTGATCAATGGTTATAGTCAACAGAGGGTTTTGAAGGTTAAGATATGTTAAGGAACTTAGAATTTGACTTGAAAGAAGAATGGTTCCTAAGCTGAGTTATGACATTATAAAAATTGGTTTTTAGAAAAATTTATCATGTTATCATCTGATTAGCATTGTGCAGAATAAATTGGAAGGTAAAGAAACAGAGAAAGGAAGAGCAATGAAATATATATAACAATAATACAAATGGGCAATTAAAAAGCTAGGCAAGGGTGGTTGTAATAAAGTGGAAGGAAAAGAAATGATATGGAAAACATTACAAATACAGAACTGGTAGCAATTTAATAATTCAATAGACAACATTAACCCTAGTATGTGTCAGGCATTGGGCTAAGTGAGAAGAGTAGGAATATGACAAAGCAAAATATTTGTTCTTTGAATGCTCTCTATATAGAAAAAGACCAAGATATAGACAAATAACTCATAATAGCACTAGATATAGACATCATGTTACAAAATCATGAAGCCGTGTGTTACACATGAATTTGATATTATTGTAAATATATGCACAGAAGTGATGGATCTGATACCTACCTGACTTTCCACTGAGCATGGAATATTTGTTCTACATTTATTCATACAACAGATATTTACAAATGTCATTCAGAAATTGTAAGACATTGAAGATACAAGAGTGAACAAGATAGGTATGGTCTTGACCTATGCAGAACTCAAAATTTGGTGAAGAGAATGGATGAGTAACAAGGTAATTATGATACAGTGTGATAAGCACTAGAATGAAAGAGATGATGTATTGGTATAAGAGAACACAAAAGGAGGAGCTAATCCATACATTGTGGGTCAAGATGAATATTTATTTTTAACACAAATGTAAGATTATGGAAGTTTTTGTGCCCTGGGCTCAAAAGCAAGAATTAATTTCATATTGGCTAAGTTATCTATGAATAATAAAATTCAAAATTAATAGGTAAATTAATAATGATGCACATATTTGGAAAGTAATAAAAACCAATATGTAGAGAAGAGATTATAATAGAATTATGCACTATTTAGCACTAAGAAAGATGAAAACCCTATATAGCAAAACTTCTGGGATGTAGATAACGCAACATTTTAGAGGCAAGTTTATAATAAGTAATGAGTACATTGCAAAGAAGGAAGATTAAAAGTGAATTAGTAAAATGTTCAACTCACTATATTGTAAAATGATAAAGTAAACTTGATGAAAGTAAAAAAACTTAAAAATCAGTGACAGGTCTTAACCACTAGACCACCAGGGCTGGCCAAGAAATTCTAGACAGCCTTATAAAGAGTAACCACCAGATACACCCATTAAGCTTCATATATGATGGTGAAAATGCAAACATTTCTTTTTAAAATCTAGCAGATTATACAGAAATGTGGTAACAAAGGTATAAGTATTGAAAAGAAATAAACACAAAATAGTTACATCTTAGAATAATATACAGAATAAAATCTGAATGAATAAATGCAAGGCTGCTGGACGTAAAGTCAGTGTACAAAAGGCAGATGTGTTCTCACAAGAAACCAGTAGCTAGAAAAAATAATTTTAAAAAGATGTCATTTACATTAGTGACAAAAAGTAAGATATCTAGGATCAAATATAACAAAATGTAGAAAATTTTATGAATTAATTATGAAAACTTAAAGGAACTGAAAAAAGACAATATATGTAGATATGTGATATACACATGAATGGAAAACTTCAGTATTTTCAAAATATCAGTTGTCTCTGAATTAGTTAATAAATTCAAATAAAGTCTAATCACAATTTGATCAGTTTTTTATGTATTTATCTGTAATTTGAACAAAGGTTCTAAAATAAATATGAAGTAGTAGTGGGTGGAAAATAACCAAGAAAGTGTTGAGAATAATGTGGAGGATGAGTAAAACAAAATATCAAAAGTATGTAGAAGGTTATATTAATCAGGACAGTGGGTATCACATAGACAGACAAATACACCCAAAGAAGAAAACAGAATGCTCAATATGATAGAGCAGCATTCTAAACTAGTGGAGAAAAGATGAGCTTTTTGATTGGTGTTGGGACCTGTGGCTATTTCTTTGGTAAAATAAAATTACATCCCTACCTCACACCTCATTGAAATATATTCCAGATGGGTTAAAGGCCTAAATATGGAAAACAAACATTTTATATTTATAGGAAAACATACAAAAATAATTTTAAGACATTAGGATTGGGACTTATGAGCAAGACATACATACTCACAAATATCAACTGTAAAAGACGTATTACTAAAATTAATTATAAGTAAATTAAAATGATAGCATAGAAGGCATAAAGCATAAATGACATTTCAGGAGAACTGATAGCTCACAAGAACTGTTATTCAGATTCACTGCAAGATAAACTAGACAATCTGGGATCCAGATTGGTTGGGTGAGAATAGACTACTGGGGCCTGCTTCCCCTCAATGCAGTCCTAATTGTAAGAGATGAGGACTCGTGGGCCATTCTACCGGTTCATCCACATGCTCTGGAGATAGCAACTCGTTTTAGATCAAAGCTAATTCGAGGAAAGAGTAGAATCACTGACTACTGCTCTTGTCCTGAACTATTCAGGAAAAGTTGCCCAGTTTCATGTTAAATTGTGGCTAAGGAACCACCAGACTTGATGACTTGAAAATAATCCTGTACATTAAAAGAGAAATTATCATTAAAATGTTAAACCAATTAGAAATGAGTAAAGATTACAAACAAGCAATTATTCACAGAAGAGAAAAACTTCAATAGGGAATAACCATATGAAAAAATGCTCAACCTCAGTAGTCATCAGGAAAATGCAAATCAAAAATATGAGATATTGCAGATAAGCTAAAGTTTTTAATCATGTCTGGAATCCTGTTTGTCACCATCATGACATGTCCAATACGTATCTGGATGAGGATATGGGTGAGGCAATCTCTTAGGCACTGCTGGTGGAAGAGATAATTGGTGCAAAAATATTCGTATATGTTTTGACAATAGCCTGTATAGATAGAATATGTATACCTAACGATGAAATAATTTCTCTGATCCTAGAGAAACTCTGGCATATGTACACAAGAAGACCCTTGCATAAAAACATCTAACTCAGCATTTTTTTCTAATGAGAAAAAAACTGAAAACTTCCTAGATGTCCAACAATAAGATAGAATAAATAAACCACATGTATTATATTTATACAATGGAGTACTGTACATTAGTTAAAATGAATTAAATAGAGCTACATGTTTAGAAATGAAAAAATAGTAAAAAGTAAAAATAGACAAGAAATTTTAAAAACTTGTACAGTATATAACTATTTATATAAACAATAAAAAGATATACTTTCATAGGCTACACATAAACTTCAGATTAATGCTGGTAGGGACGGAGGGCAACAGAAGGGAGAAAAACATGGGACTTTAGCACTTTATTATTTTATTTCTTTCAAAAGATGTAAAGGAAATGTGTCCAACAGTAACAATTTTTAAATTTCTGTGGTGGGTAAATGTTATACTGTTATATTACTTTTTTTTCTGTAGGTATGAAATATTTCAGCATTTAAAATAAAAAGTAAAAGACATGAATAAATGAATAAATAAGTAAATACACATATACCCTCAGAGGAAAATTTAAAAGTATAGACACTCTATTAGAAAATATATTGACTAAACACTTTAAAAGACAAATTGGATTTTGAAATGATTTAACTGAGTAATAACAGCCTCAACTTTTTCCTGGTTATGAATAATAAATATTCATGTAAGATGTTCAAATGTCAAAGAAAGATATAAAAACACTGGAGAATTCATTGCTTATAAGATGTCAGAATTTCTAATAATATGTGTTTTTACAAAAAAATACAGCGTTACATATACTGATTTGCAATTAGTTAACATTATATTGTAGACAATATTTCAAGTTAATAGATAAAGACCTATACCATATATATATACTTGTTTTCTGATGAAGGTTAGCCCTGAGCTAACATCTGCCACCAATCCTCCTTTTTTTTGCTGAGGAAGACTGGCCCTGAGCTAATATCCATGCCCATCTTCCTCTACTTTATGTGTGGGACACCTGCCCCAGCATGGCTTGACAAGCAGTGCACAGGCCCACACCTGGGATCTGAACTGAACCTGAGCCATGGAAGTGGAACGTGAGAACTTAACTGCTGCGCCACCAGGTTGGCCCCTATACCATAATTTTTAATGATTGCATGATAGTCCATTTTATAATTATCCCAGAATTTATTTATATAATTTCTATTGCTAGATGGTTGCATCATTTCCAATTATTTGTGGTTCTAGAGCGTGGTAGGAAGGAAACCTTGTGTATCAGTCTTAACATGGTTGTCTGGTTCGTTTTGAGGATTGTCTGTTCAATGCATATGCACAGCCTTCTTTGCATACACATTATGAATGCCAGCCAGAAGGGTTAGACAGTCTAATCTTGTGTTACGTAAGTCTTATTATTCTTTTACAATGTGATAGATAAAGTAAATCTGATTTTTAGAATTTGAATCTCGTATACTGCTGCTAAGAATTGTTTTAAATTTTGTTGACTATTTGGATTTCTTTTTTTTTCCTGAATTGACTCTAGTTTCATTATGTTCAGCTTTTATCTATTTTTAACTTTTATATATAAATTTTAATGCTAAATAGTTTTAAATATTTTTATCATATAATAAAACAGAGATAGAGGAAACTGTATAAAATAAACATATAGCTTAATGAATTAGCATAAGGTAAATGTCCCCATAATATTGACCCAACTACTCAGGTCAAGAAATAGAATTTTGCCAGACACTCTACGAGACCCATTCTAATGACAACCTCCATCTTCCTGTCAATGAAACCACAATCCTGAATCTTACAGGTTCTTTATTGTTGTAGCACCCTTGCATGCACTTTTATTTTTACATTGATGGCCAATATCTAGGTTCATTACTTCATAGAGTACTACCAAGTACTGTTGTTCTAATTATATCAGGATTTTTCATTTATTAACAGACGATTCTATAAGGGGAAGTTTCCTCTCAATTGCTAAATTTTACACCATAGTAGTATTCATATAAGAAAAAGAGGATAAATATTTAATTCCTTGTATTTATTTGCCAGTTTTCTAGACAATAAATCGTTACCATCTTTTTAAGGTTATCAGTTAGTTAACCCTGTATCTTTCATATGCAATTATTTTTCTTGTTTCCCACTTGTATTTTTTATTTTTCCCCATTGTCTTAATCTTTATGAAATCAAGGCTTTTCTTCTGTTCTATTATGGTTCCTGGTTTTGGTGCAAATCTGGGAATGTTCTTTCATAATCCAAAATTATAAAAATATTCACTTAATGTTTTCTTCCAGCTCTTTTATGACCATAATAATTTAATGGTCATTTACATTTTAAAATCTTTTATCAGCTTAGAAATTCTCCTCCACAAGCCTTGCAGTTGTATAAAAACATAGCATTCCTTTTTATTAAAGTATAATATACATACAAAACAGTACGGTTCAATGAAGTTCCACAGCGTATGCACACCCATGTGACCAAGTTAAGCTCACTCTCAGCATCCAGGAGCCTCCTTCTTGCCACCCTTAATTCAGTATTCCCACTCTCCTCCTCCTCCAAAGAAACAACTATCCTGAATTCTAACACCAAAAATTAGTTTTCTCTGTTTTTGAAATTTATGTAATTGAAATCATAACAGATGCATTTCCAGATATCTGGCTTTCTTTGTTCAATATTATATTTATAAGATTTCATCCATGTCATTGTTGGTAATATAACTCTTTTTCATTGCTTATAAAACATCCTTGAATTGATACGTATTTTCTTGATCCATTCTACAGTTGATGGGCATTTTCGTGGTTCCAGTTTTCAGTTATTATCGTTAATTCCGTTTTGATCATATTTGAATGTATTTTTGTGCACATATATATGCATTTCTGTTTTGTATATATCTAGGAGTAGAATTACTGAGTTGTAAGGTATGCTTTAATCAATACTACTAAACAGATATCCAAAGTGTTTTTAGGAATTTATATTCCTGCACTAACGTTTGAGAGTTCTTATGCTTCATATCCTAATCAAACTTTTCTTTTTTTATCTATTGTTCTGTTTTCTTTATGACCACCATCATTGCAATGTTTTAATTAATATAACTTCATAAAACATTTACTACATGATAGAAAAAATGGCATTTAACAAATAGACAAATGTGTGTTCAACTGGAATTTAAATAATGACTCAGAGCTAAACATGAATAGATTGTCTGTAATTCCTCGTGAATCAACTCATCTCCAATATAGTGACATGATAATAAAAGATAAACTTATGGAAAGTATAATTTTAGTGAAAATAAAATGTAAAGTATTTTACCGTCTGACAAGCTGCAGTAGGTAATAAACACAAAATCTTTGATTTTTTTCATGCCTTAAGTAGATTACATCACCACCACCACCCACAGGCACCAAATTGTCATGTTCGTTTACGTGTAATCAGTTCAATAATAATGAGTTATTTCTTGGTCAATACAATTTTATACTTAGGCATAGTATTACGTGCTTTGATATTAAATTTCTTTTAAATTTTTTGGATACTTTCACATGCCTAACAGTGTCACATTCTATTTCCCATTTAGTATACTATACCGCAAGTCACCTTGAAGTGGGTGATGCTCTGAAATATTTAGTATAAGAGCTCAGCAATCTATTTTTTCACATTTCACATTTTCATCATGTTGACTTATGTATAAAAGGCTCCATTTGTGTGGCAACAAATACATATTTTGGTATACTAAAATTATTTAATTGCATTGAGGATGTGTTGAGGATAAATACAATTCATTTTGTTTTACTAAATGTGTGATCTTTCTTTTTTTTTTCCAAGTTACAAAGCATTTTCTCACTGAATAAGATTTTTATCCTCCATTCTCACTAACTTTGGGAAAATGTTTTGCTCCAAACAAATGTTGTTTAGAAAGGCATGTGCTATATGGACTCAATCATTGTACCTATAAAATGGTATAATAGAAGTTTAACACATGGAGACTATTTCAAAAAGAAAGCCACTAAATTATCAAAAAATAGGAAAAAGAATTAGTGAAAGCTTGCAGATAAAAAAAATTAAATCAAAATGAAATGAAATGCAATTACACACAACATAAAGGGAACTGTGAAACATTCTTTTCATATAGCAGATCTGAAGACAGATAGAAAATAAACTAGGTAAAGCTAGTAACAAATAACACTGAAAAGACAGATGTAGCTTATTTTAATCTGTGTCATTAAAAGCAATTGAAATAGGAACCTGTAGATTAAAGGGGCAAAAAGCCAAGATGGAACGAGGAAAGCAAGGGGATAGAGAAAGAGCATACAAAGAGAATACAGATCCTAGGTTTGTTAAACTTGCTGAGCACTGATGATGAGAATCATGAAAGAAGCTAGTAGACTTTGTTTCTCGTAATTCAGTGAGAATCAACAAGACATCTGAAGAGCCTTTTGTAGCTAAAATAACAAACAATGAAAAGGTAATGCTGAAAATTATATATTTATTTATCTTTTGTGCTTGCACCTTAATTAACAAAAGAAATTTTTTTCTAGTAGTTAGAGGAAGATGGGCCACAGGATTTTTTAAGATTAAAAACCCTTGGCATACGAAATAATGGCTTTGGAAGATCCAAGAAAAATAATAAATGTAATCAAGCTTCGTATTAGCAAGACCTTTGATTTTGTTGCATATGACATGTTTGTCAATATATCGGGAAAATGCAAACTGTTCAACTGAACTATTAGACTCACAACTAATTGTAGAATGAGTGTGTAAGTAAGTGACTTATCTAAAACATCATTATCAATAGTGCGGGGTGAGAATGAAAGACATAATAAGAAATGCTCTATGGAGACGTGGCCCAGTTCTGTTTAACATTTTCATTCATGACCTAGATAGCAACATGGAAAATGTACTCTTTGACTAAGGATGGGGTTAGCATATTAAACCACTGTAAAATATTGGGAAAATATTATCAGAAAAAATGAGAAAATGTTTGGTGTAATATAAGCCAATATTTAACAAATATAAATTGGAAAATAGTTTGTACTAATATAACAGTAAAGTATTTGTTTCCTTGGTGAAACATAAATTGAAATTATATTGACTCTATAATACTGTTTATAAAAACCAGGAAATGTGTTTGCCGGAATGCAAATATAAAACCCTCTTAGACTCTTCTTATATTCAGGTGAAGGTTTGACTGACTTAAAACACATTTTGAAAAACTGGAAGTAACGATATAAAAGAATGGAAAACTATATTTCAGGAAAACTGTAATCCATTGGTGATACAAGAGTATTTGGAGCTGGTGGTAAACAAGGCAGTGTTTTAAGAAAATGCTGATTATTTCCTGCCACCATGAAAGTCAGAATATCATAAAATAGGATTACTTGGGAAAACTGATAAGAGAAGAGTTCTGTGATTTAGGTATCAAAGGTAGGAAACTTTGTACTGTTTAGTCTGGAAATTTTCAAGATTAGCATTAGTTGAATTTGTATCTGGGCTAGACTAGGTCTTGAATTTGCTTCCAACCGTGTGACCTAGGAATGTATTAACCCTTGTCATAAAGCATCTGGAGATGAAAATCTTTTGTATTGCTTGTTTGGTCTACCTCTAATGGTGGATGTGGATAGGAAGAATTCTAAGATGACCTCCAGTGACACACACCCTTGTATAATCCATTTCCCTTGAGTCTGTTTTCCTTTTAAACAAAAAAAAGTGACAAAAGTGAAGAGATTATGCAGATGTACTAAGATCCCAAGTTAATTGACTTTAAATTAATAAAAAGAGATATTAATCAAGGGAGATTATTTACATTAAACAAAAGGAGAGCCCTTTAGAAGAGAGTCTAGAAGTCAGAGGTCCAAAGCAGCAGAGACGCTGTCTCTCACCGGCTTTCAAGAAAAAAGTAACCTGAGTTCTGTAGCTGCAGGAAATGAATCTGCCAACAACCCGAGGGAAATTTGAAGCAGGTCTTTTCCCGGGTTAATCCTCTGGTGAGAATGCAGCCTGCCCAGCCTCGATTTCAGCCTTGTAAAACTCTGAGAAGAGGATCCAGCTCTGCTGTGCCAGGACTCCTGTCACAAGGAGCTGTGAAAGAATCAATGTGTGCTGCTTTAGCCACTAGGTTTGCGGTAATTTGTTATAGAGCATAGAAAACTAATACAGTAGATTTGGTCCAGTGATGCTGTAAGGATTTAAGACAATTAGCTTGGCATTTCACAAAAAATTTAGTCTCACTTCATCAGGTTTACCTGGCCAAGGGAATTGAGATCACATTATGTTCTAGGATACCCCATCACATTATATAATTCCTATAAAAGGGATCTACAAGTTTATGTGCAGGCTCCTTATAAAAGCTTTCTTTGTGTGCACAGCTATGACTCTGGAAATCTGTCTTCAGGTTCTTTCTTAACTCTGTTGAAGCATATTTACTTCAGATCTCGTGTTTGCTCTCTGACTGCCCCTTTGGATTTATACTTTGGTGTTTCCATGTTTCTAGAAATGCTTTACACTATTTGTGCTTTTCAAGGTTCTGTCTCTCAGCTCCATGGCAGCCCCACTTATGGTCACTTCCACTCTCACATTTGTTCAGAAAATAAAGTCAGACAGAATTCTATGGATAATTCAACAAATCTACTTCACTGGTGACATTTCGTGTGCCTCTCTTGCTGTCTCTCTCCACCTGCCACTTTTTCCTGGCCTCCTGATCAGAGAACACCCTGCCATGTGATGCTGTCAGCAGCCCATCAGAACGACAGTGGTTTGTCTACTCCGTCGTGTTTTGGGGCGGACATCTTAATCAGGATAAACGACCACAAATTGGCACTCTTTGCAGACTATCCATTTGGAGCTTCTTTCTTAGATATTTATCGTCTATCTGTGCAGTGGGGACAATGCGACTGTTGGGAAGGATGTTTTAAAGAGGAACCATAAATTTCCATTTGAGGATAATATAGTTTAGTGGAAACAGAAATACTTTACATTTAACCATTTGTTCACATAACTGCGTAATTGGCTCCATTATACTCACTTATTATGATACTATTTAAATACATATTATGTGTGGAACACTGAAACCTGAACCCTGTTTTGCCCTATAACCTGTCTTTGTGGGCAGGTACCTATTGGTAGACTTGTTACGATCTGAACAGTAGAATTGGATAGTGATGAGAACAGAGGCCCTGGATTTGAACCTTGTTTCTACTTCTTTCTAGATCTCTGAACTAGCAAAAACATTATACTTTATTTTTCTGTGCCATAGACAACTATTTGTATATTTGGGATAATAATTGTATTACCTTTTAAAGATATTGTTAACTAAATTAGGTAACATATAAAAAGTGTTTATAGCAGTTTTTGGACATTGTAAGCACCAGTAAATATTATCCATCACAAGTATAGTTACAAGGAAATTCACGTTTATTCTTTGTATCTAGTCAGAGAAGTAATGAGGTTTACTTTGTCATTTTCTTGTTCAGTGTGCTGTTTTGCAATGCTTTCCACCCTAGCACACTCGCAGAGACACCAGCCTTAGAGCACCCCAGCAGCCAGATGCACCCAAGTGATCTTGCTACGGGTCCCTCTAAAATCTCAGCACTCTGTAGAGTTAGTTTTGTGAAACAAACAAATCGGCAAAAACTTCATACATTATGGAAAGATATGTTCACCTGCATTAAAAGGATCAAAGCAAAGTTCCTATGAAATTGTGTACATATATCTTCCCAGGGAAAAAGCACTTCATTTGAAAATTTAAAAAAGTTAAGACTGAATGATTTAAGATAATGCAGACCAACACAGGAAAATGGTAGAATCCGAGAAGTGTTTCTTTCTTCAGTATTCTTGTGCACATTTTACCCTTTGCTTTCTGGAGTTTTCGGTGACAGAAATAAGTAGCTGTTATGAATCATTAGTTCTTATGTCTTGAAAAGCTGATTACAGTTTAGTCTGAGTATGATATATTCAAAATGTACCTCTCTTATACTTGTACTTTTTAATTCTTATGTGTACACGTGTATTGGTCAGGATTCTCCAGAGAAATAGAACCAATAGGATGTATGTGTATATATCAGACATATAGATATAGATATATACAAACATATAGATATAGATATATACAGAGAGAGGCAGATTTGTTATATGGAATTGACTCCCGAGATTACAGAGGCTGACACATGTCAAGATCTACAGTCAGCAAGCTGCAGACCCAGGAGAACTGATGGTGTCGTTCCAGTCCAAAGGCCTGCAGGCTCAAGACACAGGAAGAGCCAAGGTTTCAGTTCAATTCCAATGGCAGTAAAAACCTGACGTCCCAGCTCAAGGCAGTCAGGCAGGAGAAAATTCCCTCTTACTTATGGGAGTGCCAGCCTTTTTGTTCTATCTAGGCCTTGAACTGATTGAATGGAGCCTGCCCATGTTAGGGAGGCTAATCTGCTTATTCAGTCTACCCATTCTCATCCAGATACACCCTCATAGACACCCCAGAATACAGTTTGACTGAATGGGTGGACACCCTGTGGCCCAGTCAAATTGACACAGAAAATTGACCACACTGTATTTATGCAATAAAAATAGTATCAAACATTTATAAATTAGTACAATTTGAAGAGAGTTGAGAGTAATCCTGAAATTAGAATGAATGGTAAAACTCCTTTGATCTTATTTCTCCTTCTCTTCATCCTCCTTTCTCTTCCTTTCTTCAATATGATTTATTAAGACAACACTAAGGACCAAGGATACATAAATGGATAGCACACAATATCTCACTGTAAATTCTGAAGAATGTAATAAGTATCGTGAAAGGCCATAATCAAGAGACTATGGGATCTCAGAAGTTGAAGAACTTAATTGTCTAGAAATGTCAGTGTTTTTCTTGAGTAGATGTCAAGTAAGTTGCAGTTTGAAAGATAGTTTTATGCTTGTAAATCCACCTGGATGCATAGAAAACGTCATTAAAGAATAAGAAACAGGTGGAAGATATTGTATAGTCTATTTAGAGAAAACTAGACTGCTCTGTACGACTGTGAGAGCTTTTCATTTTATGCAAAGGCATTTGAACTTTATCCTATATGCAAGTGAAATATTGAAGAAATTTAAAGTAGAGAAGTATCATAATTATGCATGTGAGAAACATCTCTCTTGCTGTGGGTGGCGGAGTGGAGAATAAATTAGAAAGCATGTTAAAATGAAAGGCATTTGAAACATGAAATTTTCTCTAAAAGGCATTGTGATAGTCAAGGTAAGAAACTTAAAGGAAAGATGGCAATAATGGCTAAGAGACAGAACTAATGTAGACTGACGTGCAAGCACAAGGGCTCAGATAAAAATGTTAAAGGAAATGAATGAATCTCTGTCACCCATGTTTCTGTCCTGAGCAAGCGAATTGATCACGGAGTCTGCTACCAAAGTGAAGAGTTCAGAGGAGGGAGAGATTCTTGAAAGTTACGTAACTCGTTCAGTGATGGATGTTTGAATGAAATAAGCTATCAGTCAGTAGGGTAAAGATGTCCTGTAGAAAATCACTGGAATATTAGTAATTGTGACTACGGATAAGGTGGCCAAAGGAGAGAGTATGAAATGACAAGGGAGGAAGGCCAAGAGTAGAAACCCAGGGAAAACCAACTTTTATGGGACAGGTTGCACAACAGATGCTCACAAAGAGTACTGAGAAGGGAAGGTAAAGGCAGTAAGAAATGCTTGCAAACAGCATAAAGAAAGTGATAAAGAGTGACTGGAGGAAAGTGTTTGACAGTGAAAGCAGTAGACATCTTGGAAATTTCATGAAAAAAACTGACTAAAATCATACTTTGAAACAGTTTTAGATGACCATTTGCCATCTTAGTAAAATGTTTGCGTTGAAGTGTTAAAGATTGTGCCAATTTGAAGGGATTCCAGAATGGGAGGTGAGTCAGGAAGAACGAGGAATGCAGAATCTTCACTATGTTGGAAATGAATGAGTTAAAGTTAGAGAGTGATATCAAGTTGATGAAGTGTTCATTGAAAATGGAAGAATGACCAATGGAATCTATTTTCACTCTATCTTTGTCCTCTCCTCAGTGGACTCTGTGAATCTCTCCTCCGGTTAATTCTTTCTCTGGACTCTCAGATTAATTTTTCAGATTTTCTGGCACATTTAGATTAGTTTACTCAGTACTTGGTAATATATTTGTACCAATACCCAGTCTGATAAACAATTAACAATTCTTGATACTAAGTATGTCATGGCAATGGATTCACTTTGCTAGTAATATTGATATTGAGTTTGTTTAGTTTTTTTTTAAATGAGGAAAAAAAAAATAACATCCACGATAAAATTTAAGGTTCTTGGCTATTTGTGACTGGTCGATCATTGGTGATTGTGTCACCCTATATCATTCCAAACTGATGTAGCAGGTGTATCTTGAGTCTCAAGGGAGTCTGAAAAGGAAAATCAAAACAACACTAGTTTCGGTTTTTTTTTTTTTTTTTTTATTACTTGAGACATATTGGAAATGAGACTATTTCCTTGCTTCTGAAGAGCTACGGCCACCTTGAGTTTGCTAACTTCATTTTGGAATGGTTTCATTACTTTTATCTTATGCACTTATTCCTCCACACCTCCTTCTTTTGGCTGCCCATGTGTTTAAACTCATTTTCTAAAAGAATGTTTAGTTTGTAAAGTAGGGCTTGCAAAACAAAATGAGCAAACTACAGTCCTAAAGTGAATAGAATGAAGCATTTCTACTCTAATAGCCACTTTTCCCTTTAAATATTTTTTCAATAATAGATGCTTTTAAATGAGTTGAAGTTTCTGGCTTTTTCTTTCATGACATTATACACTTTTTTCCCCACTATAAAAGTAATTTGTATCCAGCAATTAAAAATATAGTGGCTATTTTGACATATGTGTATCAATTAGAGCCTTCCATATTACCTTAGACCATTGTTGGAGAGACATCAGCTTCCCGCTTTACACTCTCCACGTTCTAGAATCCAGGAGTGGGAGTATTTGAAATCCAGGGAAAGAAAATTGCATCTTCGTGGGGGATCTCTGCATGGAGTGTGAACTGAGCAAGTTTGGTGGTAGTTTGTTATTGTCATATTCATTTGTTCGGATATACTTGTCAGTATTACATCATTTTGCCATTCTTGTTGCTTTAGTTTAGAACTTTGGTTGCTATGATACTGTTGCATAAGGCAATGCATCTTTTAACCTATATTTAGTGCCCAGAATTTTCATAAAAAATATAACAGCTACTTATGTGCACAGTAGCTCAATGTATAGTGTGTGAAAGAATAAGGAGTAATTCAAAAAAAAAAAAGAAAGATGTGTTGTTACTCTGCAAGAAGCAAAAGGTATTTGTGACAAATCTAGTTTACCAGAGGACTTGGGGGCTCATCAATTTACGTCCATTCGTAGATGCATTGGACAAGCTGCTCTCCACCAGAATATTCAGGAGACAGTAGACAAAAGAATATTCTTACATCTGTTTCACTTTTTAAAAGGTTAAGACATCTGACTCAAAGAGTGAATCATAGGGTAAGATATTGTTGAGGCATTGAAGCTTGTCCATGTAGTAAACTTCATCAAAAGAAAACAGGAAGAGATTATCACTTGAAAACATTTAAAACAAAAACTCTGGTAAACCATTATAAAAATAAATATCACAGTTTATTCAAATTTTAGTAGCAAAATTATTCCTTATGAATACACTTATGATTGACAATATCCTTATGCTATTAAAGTTTAATAAAAGGTAAACAATGAAAGTTGTTTGACTCTGTGATCTTACTAAGGGGAACAGCTACAAAAATGTCTAAAAGGCACCAACTGGCCACATAATCTCTCATTTTCACAGAAAAGGTACCATTTTAATGTCATATAGTCAAGAAATGTAATTATAGAGCAGTTAAAACAATAACCAATGTAAAAAATAAATCACATGATAGAACAGAATTGCTAAAATTATGCGTGAACCACACTTAGATTTGAATTTGACTTACAAATAAAGATATTTAAACGGGGAGAAAAAAATCTTTAAGCTTTGTTCTAGCCTACACACTAATGTTTATAATCAGTATGGGCCAAAACTAGAGTAAATAAAATAGAAGAGGTATATTGCTGACAGAATTCTTAATGTTTCTTTTAGCATAAAATAATAAGAAACACATGCTCACTTTATTTTGAAATGCCATTTACAAGCTGTGGTGAAAATAACATTTTAATATACTATAGTACTCATATTTTATTTAGGAAAATCGTAAGTAATCTTTAATGGGAAAAATGGAATGCTCATATTGAAATATATGTTTCAGCGTCAAGAATTAGTTTATATAAATAAAAGTTACTATATGAAAATATGAGGTGCACTTAAAAAGAAAAATCAGCCACTTAATAGTAGAATAGCTAACAGGATATTCTGAACATAATATATTATATATGAAAGAATAATTTACCCAAGAGATTTATGTAGGCGCTGCAGAATTTATTATTATGTTTATTACTTATTCAAAGAATATGATGAGTTTTCTTTATCTGAATTCAATGACATGAAAGTTTTTCCCATCTTTCTTACAAATATGATTAATGAGTAATTTATAACCCAGAGCAATAGCATGCATATATTGTTTCCTTTTGTAAAAATAAATACAAAGGCCTCTAAGCACATTTTCCAAACACTTTTTCTACTTTATGTATGTGTAGTCTTCTAGAAAAACAGGAAGAAAAATTAAAGCTTGAAGTCTAAAATTATAAAGCCATACATAAAGAAAATATACTTGCTTTATGTTATTTTTAAATTAAAAATATATTATCCATGTTAAATTCTTTTGAAAGTCACTCTCGTATTTAGAAAAGACAGTCAATTACACTACTTTCCTTGTCAAATTAATATTAACGTGGTTTTCATTCTTATTCTTATTTATACCACACTTTCATCCCCTATAGGAAGTAGATAAGCACCTTAACAACTAGTCATACCCTATAACCATAGAATGTAAAACTGGAAATCCACATGGTATTCTTTCTCGCAAGGAAAAGATATTTTTTAGCCCACTTTCTATCATATGCAAAGGAATTAAATTGTTTCCCCAAATTAAACAAACATTTAAGTAACCTAAACGACATCCACTTTGAAGAGTATTTGTACATGCAGCGTATCAGTGCACTTCATGAAAATTTTTATCTCATTTCTTGCTTTGTATTCAGATATTAATAGCCCTGATTAAATGTGTCAGCACATTTGTCTGCCGCAGGATCTTACTTTGCTACTAAAGCTGATTATCAGTTTGCATGCTGAGTAAAAATGTTTCTCATCTTTCTTGCAATCTGTAAAATGCAGTGTAGAGACCTGGATTCATGGTCTTGACTTTGAGGAAGGATGGGATGGAGCTGAATTTTAAAGACATTTCTAGGATGATAAGTCTAATCTCTGGGGAGACATGTTGGCTGCAAGGCTTTAAGATAACCCATGATACTGCATGCACAGCGACCTCTTAATGTGCCATTACTGACCTAAAGTGGAGAGGAGTCTGACTTATGGGATGTCACATTTTCCTTAAGAAAGAGAGCTTGGGAAGCTAAGGGGGGAACAGCATGGTATTCCAATTCTTCTCCATTGTGTTTTGTTACTTTATATCAAACTTGGATAATTTTTCCAGTCTATAATTTTAATGTCTAATGAATATGTTATAAATAACTTTATTCCTTCACTCTCCAGGTATTTAATTATCAAACAGCGTAAGGATCTTTTGTACTACAATTTTCCTTTGATATTTTATAATGATATTAACCTGCCAGGACAATTATTTTTGTTATTGTCTCCAAAATATATGTAACTCATTTTAACTTAAAATTAGTTCTTCCTCACAATTATCTGCCTCCCAACACAATCTGTCTTTAGTAATTTGGCAGAGGCATAATCTACCAACGTTTAAATTGTGATTCATGCTACTTGTATTCAAAATACTTGTATTTTGTCTGTCTGCCCATCGAAGTATGCCCTTACTGTTGAAGTCGGCTGGATATCCTTGCCTGAAGGCACTTCTCTGTATATAACTTTACTATAATACCGCCTACGGAGCAGCCCAAATGTCTAAAACAGTCCCCATGTATCATTTCCATGAAATGTTGACGTGTGCTCAAGGCTCTCCATGGCTATTCTTTGCAACGGTTTATATGAACTTCATAGAGTAGAAAGGAAAAGACTGCAGAATTTAGCAATTTAACATAAGAAAAAAACTTTTCATGACAGTAAATATATTTTTCTTTAGTAATTGAGCTTTAAAAGATGCAATCATGTATTGATTCATTCAATTGTTAAACAAAAAATTTCTATTAGTTGCCAGAAAGTGATATAGTCACTGGAACTTTCACCAAATCACTTGAACTTGAAGTCTCTAAACTTCAATATCTAAATTTATAGAATTGGGGTGACATGAAGAATAAAAGGAAAATATAATCAAAACACAGGGCTATATAGTGTATGCTTTGTAAAAAGTAGTTAATAATGTAGGTTTTTTAGAGTAATACTTAAGAGTGCAGATTCTAAGGCCAGACAACTTGTGTTTAGTTATATTCACTGGCTTTATGAACTTAGAGAGGATACTCTATAAAATGAAAATACAGTGTTGTCTTTCCCAAAGGGTTGTTACAAGGTTTCACAGAGTTATTATATATAGAATATGTGTGGCTCATGTGTAATAAGTAATCACTAAATATAGCTAATAAAGGGTTTTATCTTTTAACATTTTATCTAACTTTAGATGCAAAAAAAGTGTGTGTGGAAAATTCAGGGACAAAAATGTACAGTCTTGGCCTTTACTGAGTTAGTCTTTGTGATTGTTCTAAATATCAGCACCATGAAATACAAAGTACAAAGAAGAACAAAGAACAAATTTCTATGTATGCAAAAAATTAGGGAAACGTTTTGAAGCAGTTGTGAAGATATGCAGCCGCAATGAGAAATTTCTACCTTGGTGTCTTACCATATGTTCTGCTCTTACATAACCTCACTGTATCAGGTAATACTTTTAGTTTGTGCATATTTTCTTTTGTTTATAATTAGAGTCATTGGAAGCATACAGACTGTACATATGTCAATTTTAGGGACATTATTCTGTATTTGAGAGATTTTTGTAATATAGGGCCTTTGTAAAGTTTTCATACCCAAAATACGTGATATTTGGACGGCAAATTTAACTACTATGCATTTCTATGTTAATAAATTGCAATTAATTAGTTTTAGGAAACTGATAGTACAATGTAATTTCTGGGGTTTTCCAAGCTCTAGGATTCTGTTTCAACTCTTTCTCCCAACTCCCCAACTGTCACAATTAAGTTACTGAGAACTGAAGAAAAAGAAACAACTCGGTTAAACGTACCTTTTAAAAAATTCTAATATTTCTGCTGAATCCTAATTACTTTCCTATTCCAACCTCATGTAATTGATGTCCCAGGAACCTTGTAATATCCTACTTTGCCTCTGTCCCTCAAAGTCTGTACCTGAGATGCCTTTGTTCCAACTTGAGTCATACCCCAGTCTTGCTTCACTTTCCAAAAGAAAGGGTCCATGAACAAGAATTCACAGTCAGACCAAATTTCACCACCCCAGCCAGTATCAGTGGAGGAAGCAGTGTTCCATGGAAGAAAGGTACTTTGATTACCATATTCTTTATGCCAGATTGATTTCCTTACGTTGGGGTTCTCATTTTTGTTCCTAGCCTTGGCCTTTATGGTATTTAGGAAAGGGAGCTAGTCGTGTTACACTGTTGAATTTCTGATGCAAACCAGAGTTCTCTCCCAGTAGGAGGATGAACTAGAGAGAAAATAAGTGTGTATATAATTCCTTAGCAAATATGGTGATGCTGTTGTGTTGTAAGCTAAAATTTACTAGGAGTGGTTTGAGGATAAGCTGATTGGTTATTTCACTATGCTGGTTTAGTCAGAGTTACCGTAAAGATACTACTGATTTGTAAATAAATAAAATAAAAGCAACTCACTGCAGAGAAAGATGTCAAATATTTACATATATGTACACATACACATATATGTATATATTATAAATAAATAAAAGTAACTCACTGCACAGAAAGATGTCAAATATATATATACATATATGTATATATATATTTCTTTGATGATTTAGAAAGTACTTTTTATACATTTTGAATATAAAAACAATTTACAGCATTGAAAAAAATCCATTTTTGTTTTAGGGTTGCAACACTGATATTTTGTTGTATACATATTTTCTTTTCTTATAGTGTACTATAATATATGTGTGTGCATGTTCTCTTGTGCACGCATACACCCACTGACACACACATGCTCATGTGCACACTGGTACTTTCTACATCACATCCTCAGTAATGGAAATTACTTCAAACTAGGGTCTTTACAAATTTTTTTTAATAGAGGTAACATTCATTTATAACATCATATAAATTTCAGGTGTTCACCATAGTATTTCAACTTCTCTACAGACTACATTGTGTTCACCACCAAAAGTCTAGTTTCCATTTGTCACTGTACAAATGTTCCCCTTTACCCCTTTCATTCTGCCCCTACCCCCTTCCTCTCTTGTAACCACTAATCTGTTCTCTGTATCTGTGTCTTTATTTCTTTGTTGTTATCTTCCACAAATGAGTGAGATCACATAGTATTTGGTTTTCTACTATGGAAAACAGTATGGAGAGTGCTCAAAAAATTAAAACTAGCACTACCATATGGTCCAGAAATTCCACTTCTGGGTATTTATCCAAAGAACACAAAAACACAAATTTGAAAAGATATATGTACCCCTATGATCAATGCAGTATCATTCATAACAGCCAAGACTTGGAAACTATTTAAGTGCCCGCCAACAGATGAATAGATAAACAAGATGTGGTATATATGTATACAGCAGAATACGACTTCACCATAAAAAAGATGAAATCTTGCCATTTGTAACAACATGGATGGAACTTGAAGGTATTGTGCTAAGCAAAATAAGTCAGATGGAGAAAGCCAAATATATATATTTTCTTATAGCATCTATCATAAATAATCTTAGTATCAGTGGACTATCTTTTATGCAAAATTGATAAATTAAGTAGATTAAGGATTAAATCCATAATTAGCAATTGTTAATTATTATTTTAATTTTATTTTAAAGTTACCCTCACCCCTTACTGAAATGCCCAATAATGGCTGGCCTACCCCAGTGGTCCATTGGACGTGTGTATGTGTATGTATAGATGATCCAACTAATGCAAGAAGTGAAAGTACTTGGAAAATCTATACACATGCATTATTTCCTTGATCTTTCTTTTCAAACTATTTTCCATAGTGGTCCCATTCGACCTGATAAATTATCTTTGAAAATAAACTTGGGGTCAGCTTATGAGAAACTTTGAAAACTACCACTAACAGTGTTGACCTGTAGCTTGCTAATCTCTTCATCAAGTCAGATTATGGATTTACTGATAGGAATGTAAGTAAGGGGTTCAACAATCAGACTATTTCTATTTGCTTTAGAAAGCATTTTATAATTTATTTGAGTATATTCCTTCTTGAATGATTAAAATTACTTTGAATTACTTAAGTGTACACAAAATAGGTAGGGAACAAAACGCTGAGAAAGTGCTAGGTCACAGTGCAAAAAGCAACTAAGATATGGTCCTTTTGATCTTTCACAAAGGACAGAATCTGCTTATCAGTTGCAAAGATTTGACTGTGTAAGTGTGTGTGTGTGTGTAAGTCTATTGATTATATGTTCTTTAATTCTGATCCTGAAATACCGTATGTTACCACTCTTTTTTCTATGCGAGTCACAATATAATGGCATAAAAAGTGATTCTGGAATACCATAGCTCTTTAGCATCCTTTGTATTATGTACTTAAGTTGTATTTTAATACATAATACATGATTAGATATAGTAGATTTTTCATGAAGATAATAATTCTCTACTCTGAATTGATTCTTTCTGTTGAGCTCATGATAATACAATTCTTATTCCAGTCTACAGGGAAAGAGAATCTTTCCTCTGCCCAGCTTTGATTATTTCTCAAGAAAAGATTCTAATATTCTTTAATATGAAAGGTTCCTTCAGCGGCCACAATGCAAATAACTAACATGATGTAACAGACACAGTCCAATAATATTCAGGATACACCGTTAAAACTGAAAGCTCTAGTCTCTTGTCTACATTTATATGTTGTCACAAGGGTCATCTCTTATATTATTTCAATAATAGAGCATTTTCCAAGTTATGAATGAATTCTATGACTTTCCTTTACACAGATTACCAGATTGTTGAAATAAAACATTTTACTAACACATTCCCTATATTTGGAAGTTCTATAATTTTAAGAAAACCACAGATCTAAATAGCTTTGCTTATTAAAATATTCTAGTTTTCACATGGTTGATTTTTGAGTAAATGATTCATTGCTTTCTTTTCATTATTTTGCCTGAAATAACTGAAGAGGAATCAGATTTCCTGCTTGTTGATTAACCTACAAGTGGTTAACCTTGATGACAAAATAATTCTGACATTATATCTCATTACAATGAAATGCAATATAATGTAATGCAATGTAACATACAATTTTATAATTAATATAATATAATAATTATATTCTGTTCTACAAGATTTATACAGTGCGTGCCTGGTGCCAGACACTGCTATGGGGAACAAAAATAAACATTAAGGACAGAGTTTTGAGACCGTATAGACTATCTGATCTGTTCCATTGCTTACTACCTTTGTGGATTTGGATAATTTTCCTAACTTCTCTGAACCTCAGTTTTTCATATATACAATAAAACTAATAATACCTACACCATAATGTGTGTGTGTATGTGTGTGTGTGTGTCAAGTTTAAAGGGAAAAGATGCAAGCAGAGCTCTTATCATAGCCTGCAAGCCCATCATGGAAATTACATAATAATAGTCACAGCAGTTTGGAAAATGGTTAGATGTAGACTCCACGTTCCTTTATCTCTGCAGAAGAGGCAGACGCGCAAGCAAACAATAAGTGGAATTGTAAAAATGCAAACTATTGAAGCAGCACAAGGAAGGGAGGAGACTGAGGAGCACTTCGCTGAGGAGATGCTTAACCAGATTTTGAGGAAGGAAGAGGAGACTCACAGAGATAAAATAAAAAGCAAAGCAGATAGTTTTGTATCAATGAAATGTGGTTTGAAGATGAGGAGGGGTGATGCATCATGGCATGGTGGTGGTAGGAGCCATGAAGTTCTGAATGATGGGAAGCTGAAGTGTGAGGGAGTCAGACATAACCCAGAAAGAGGGATGTAAAGACAGCTCTTTGTTGTCTTCGGAGACAGATGATCGTCTTTCCTTATAGCTCTCAGGAAATTTCACATAGTCTTTAAAGGCTCATTATTTATCCAGGCATCATTTATTAATGCCAGATACTAAGTGCTGAGAATTTTTAGAAATTATAGTATATAAAGTTAACAATGATAACCTCTTCTTAAGTCTCATGGGAGAAAAAGTTACATAAATAATGAAAGTACGTTGCAATATTTTAACAGAGCTCCATGTAAGATGTTATGAGGCAGAATTCCACACTCAGCTGCAAGAGTCCTTGTTACCAGATTAATCCTCCCACCACGACAGACAATAGAATCTTAAGGTAGTATTTTTGTGTGTGTGTGTGAGGAAGATTGTCACTAAGGTAACATCTGCTGCCGATCCTCCTCTTTTGATTGAAGACTGTCGATGAACTAACATCTGTGCCAACCTTCCTCTACTTTATGTGTGATGCCGCCACAGCATGGCCCTATGAACGGGGCTAGGTTCATGCTCCGGATCTGAATCTGCGACCCTGGGCCTCCGAAGTGGAGCGTGTGAACTTAACCACTATGCCACCAGGCTGGTCCCTTAATATACTATTTCTTTTTTAAATGACTATTTGAAGTCATCAGAAAGAAAAAGAAAGCCAAGAATTTAGCGGACAATATTCGAGAGAGAAGGAAAATGTGCTGCGGTGAGCTGAATTTTACTGTTGACTTTCCCTGTCAGGGAATTTTGTTTATTCGCCATAAAAGACAACGGCTATAGAGAAGTAACATCCTAAAGCTTGTGACACCTCACTGGGCTGAATAGAAAAATATTGGATTTAGATCTACCAAGGCAGTGGTTAGGAACTGAAGAGTCAATATCCTGTATACAATGCTACCTATTTGGGGCAAAATTCTGAGAAACAAGACCATGAGCAGCTATTTGGAGGCTCATAAACTAAGCAGAGATTTCAGCAGTAGCCCAGTGTTGGCGGAAAAATGGAAACAGCTGATGTGCAAAGAGAGAGGGCCCTGATGAAGCCCCCAAGCTTTTAGCTGAGACCTACTATTTAATTTTAGCCCTTTTCAATTGCTCCCAATATGCCAACGATTCCCAAAACACTAGCTGCAGAAGCACACAATTTTATAAAATCAAGGTGTATATCTGCAATTGAAACTGGCTGTCTCCACCTGGGTATCCATAGTGTTGTCAAGTATACCACATTCAACCATGAGTACATTCTCTTTCTCACCCTTGCACGCTCCCTTTCCTGGATTTCTTATTTCAGTTAATCTAACATTTGCTCATGTAACCAAGAACCCAACAGATACACCTGTGATTGCTGATTCCTTTTCTTCATTCTCTAGAGGAAATTTTACCCTGGACCCTTTAAATTATGTCTAAAACACCTCTGAGGACCCATTTTCATTCTAATTCTACTGGTCTTGATCCAGTTGATATCATCTCTTGCTGACGTGATTTCAGTGGGCTCCTAATGGCATCCTTGCTTTCAACCACTTTCGCTCTCTAACATCCACAGTAATTATCATAACACATCATTTTAAGTCATTTTTTTGTGACTAATCGTTACCCAAATGAATTTATGACCATTCATTATTTGACCTGGTTGCCTACAACTTCTCCCTGCAAGACCTGTGACTTCAGATGCCCTGTGCACCTAGTTGTCTTTACTCATACTCCTCCCTCTGTCTAGAACACCCTTCCTACCTTTTCTATACCTGACAAAGTGCTGGTCACCCTTTAAGGCTCAAAGCAAAAATCATCTCATCTATGTAGTCATAACAATCTTGTTCTTTCCACTCAGAGATTAATTTATTTCTCTCCCTGTGATTCTGTAACTACTTCAGTCACAGAGCTGGGTTTACACTTACATTGCACTATACTTAATTACTTATAGGCCAGTCTCCTCTTTTACATGGTGTGCTCTATTAAACTATGCTTTTACTAATTTGCCTTGTTTCTTTACAACTTCTCATAGAATTCCTGGGACATAGTAAGTGTTTGATTGAATGTTAATTTCTGCCCCAAGGGCCTTTTTTGCCTGAGCACACCTCAAATATGGAAGAAATGGGCTTTTAAAATAAACATTTGTATCCTTATATCCTGCCAAGTTGTGAAAAGTTTTGTGGAAAAGAGCAGCATTGAAGAAAAAAGCATACCAAAAATTTATAGCCCTTAAAGGAAACCTCTGTAAGTGTTCTACAAGTAAGAGGAGAAAGCAGTCTGACTGAAATGAAATCATGGTGATGCCACTTTTAAATTGGATTTATCTTCTGATCTTGTTGTAAGGGAGAAGAACTATTCCTCTACCCTCTAGGTCCTTCTGGCTGGTCTAAAAATTGAATTGTCATGAGACAGAATAACAGGAGAAAATCAAACAAAGTTTAATAATGTGTATACGTGGGAGAAACCCAGGAAAACTAACTCGCCAGAATGCTGGAGCCGCCAACTTACATATCATCTTCAGCTAAAGACAAAGGAGGATGTTAGAGATAGTGGCTTGGGACTTCAAAAGGGAGGAAGGCAATTTACACGGAGATGGAAATGCAAATGTTTGATAAGCAAGTGTTCCCTGAGCCAACTATAGACATGTGACCTGAGAGACAGAATTTTGGTAAAAATGGGCTTGCTGGTGACTTTCGTCTATCACACCTACTTTACATTATGCTATAGTTATATTATGGTATTGGCTCCTTCCTGGAACAGGCCTTATATCTTAAATTCTTTTAGGCTGTTAGGGGGAAGGTCAAAGTTTCTTTCAGAGTCATTTTTTCTTAAAAATAATTAAGCCAAAGAGATACATTTTGGGGTGGCCAATTCTTATCCCTCACATTGTGCAATCTATTATGCCTCCAGATTTATCTAGATTAATCATTATGGGCTTTCTGAATTGAAACAAAAGATATAACTCAGAATTATACAATTTGCATCAATCTCTGTCATTTCAGCAAGAATATAAATCAAATAAATAATCTTTCTTAACTAATAATTTCTATTTCTAGTTTATCACACTTAGTAGGTCCTGTATAAGAATAAGGAAAAAAATATGAGTTGATGTAATTAAGCATCCAGCATGGAAAACATCTGAAAAATAATATGCTATTTTTATTTCTGAATAACATAAATGATTTTGGCAAACATATTAGTTTCTAGCATGAGCCTTTTTCCAGGTTCTGTCTACATCCTGCAAAAATGAAGTAAAAAGTAAATAAAGCTTAATTTTAAAAATTTAGGGAACACCTGAAAGAAAACAATTATCCCCATTATGGGAAATATCGTGTGCTTTTAAGGAATCTTTTATATAAGAAGTAATGACAGTGTAGTTTTTATTCTTTTTTCAAGAATGTCCTACGTGAGAACTAAATTTATGAAAAGAAAAATTTACATATAACTAGAGAATATTGCTTCCTTTGTCTAAAACTTTAAGCTAGCCATTCATTGTTGGCCAGATATTTTAATGTGATAATACATTATCCTCTAAAACCTTGTTGCCCAATGATATCTGTCTCTAGAATTTATGAGTCACCATTCCTGGATCTGAAGCATCTTTTTCAGAAAGTAAAGCTTTCCAGTGAGGGAAAATAACCAGTGATAAGTTAATATAATGTGTTTTTAGGCTATCTATGAATGCCTACTGGCAGCAAAGAATAAAGACATCATTGTATTTTTGTAATTTTCCTCTAATAAATTGGTATTAATTTATAGTACAAGTGAGGGTTTAGTTTTCCCACTGGTATTAACTTTCTGTTTAATTAAGTCAAACTAAAGGGTAATCAACTAATTCATAACTATATTTTCCAGGTCCAATTCAAAATCTATTTGTGTAACTTCCCTAGCTGTTCTATAAGTTTGTGGCACAGTCACAGATTTCCAACCAGATGTATTATTGAGAGTAAGACAAAATACATGGGGGGGAAGCATAACTTAAATTGCTTTCACAAATCTCCCAATCATTTTCCTGAAAATCTATAAAGATATCAGCTTGGTATATTGACCCATAGAGTGGAACTTTTATTTATGTTTTTTAAAACAGCTCTAAAACAGTAAATTTCCTTGAAAATCACTCTGAATAGTCAGAAACATTCATCATAAAAAACGGTTGCATGATTTACAAGTCAATGCTCTTCAAACAAATTGCGATACTACCATTCGTGCTAATAATCAGAAATCCTACAGAAAGGGGAGCAGAAAAACGTTACAACAGAGATGGGGGAATAGTTTATAGGCTAAAACTCATAACAAACTACTTCTTTCAAAAAGAAAACAGGACATTTGTTGTCATAGCACCTGATTAGATCATGTAAACCAATAGATAGGGAGACAAGGACTTTAGGAGGCCACAAAAATGTTAGGTTGAAATCAGACATTTTTGTCTTGGATAATTAAAGAATGAAGCTTTTTCTTAGAAAACTGTATTGTTCATAAAAGGAAGAGGAAACAATAGAGACACATGAAACCTGTTGAAAATTTTCTAATTAAGCCCTAAATTTAAATTGCTTTTATATAAATCTGTAAGACATTTCAGTAACTGTAGTGCCCCTTTTGTGAAATAGTCTAAGAAAATTCAAAGACAAAATGTCTTAAGGAAATGCAGGATAAAATGTGCTAGAATGTAGCTGAAAGCCATATTTTTTAAAAAATCTAAATCTGTTCAAAAGACAAAATTGTATCTAGAATTTTTAGAGAAAAATGAAAAAAGTTAATATATTCTTTTGTTTTTTTCTGAATGTATATTTCCCTATATTTTTCTTTAATATACTAATGAGAGGAGTTTTTGCTTCTGTTTTACTCTAAAACTATTTCTGCAGTGCTTAATTTGTTTGCGTCTTTAATACAATAATTGAAAACAACAACAATATGAGCTAAGTATTTTCCCATTTTCAAACAAGGACAATGAAAACCGGAGAGATTAAGCTATTTGTTGAAGGCATAAAAGAAAAATTCGAATTAAGGAAGACTCCAAATACTTAAATAGTTCACATCTAACGCTATGTAGCCATATTTTGATGCTACAGCACCATGGATGAAATGAAATTCATTAAATCTTGTCCATGCATTTTTGTTTGTTTGTTTTTCGATGCCTTTCTTGACATCCAAATAATAAATTTCTGGGTTTTTCTCTGAAAAGTTAGTCTTCCATGCCTGTGATTTGTTGTTTGAGATTTGGGAAAAAATTGCTACAATTTTTCATTCCTTTGAATATAAAGTAGAAAAAAATAAGAAGAACAAAATGTTAAAGATTTCCTCCCGTAATTCCCTCTTCAGGGAGGTTGTACAATTTTCTGATAGATATAGGAATTTACATAAGTACTTATTTATTAAATGTTAGCCATAATTCACAATAATTTTTTGTAGTATACTTTAAAATACTAGATTGTTTTGATATGTGATACAATTGAGGAGTTAAGCGTCAAACATCAAGCAAGTTGGAAATCATTATTAATTATTAATGCTGTGTTAGCAATGATCATAAGTACCTATGAAAGCATTTCTAGGCTAGAAGTATGAACAGGAAATTCACAGAAGAGGAAATTCCAGTCACTAATACACCTATGAAACAGTTTTTAACCTTGCAAGGAATCAGAGAATTGCTAATTAAAGCACGAATGGGATGCTAATTTCTTCCATGAGATTAGCAGATAATTAAAATATGATAATATCAAGTATTGACAGGAAAGTCAGTATGTGGAAACGGTCCAATTATCTGCTAGAGACGCACTTAAAGAACAATTGGCAATATCTATTAAAATTTTACATGTACATTGCCCATGACTCAGCGATTCTACTTCAAATTCTAAGAATTTAGGCAAGGAGAAATACTCCTATATTAACATAAGAAGAAATCATAATGACATTCACTGCAGCATTCTTTGTATTAAAAAAAAAGCAAATAAACATCAATTAATATGACCAATTTAAAAGCAGTAAGTTGGAATTATGTGCATTACTTTGCTAAAACAATGCTAAATGAGAAAAGAATATATGTCTATAACTTTTCTTCTTCCCTCTTAAGTAATGTATTTCCCATGACTATGTATTTGCTCATGTGTGTGCGTGTGTGTGTGTTTGTAAATACATAGAAAACAATTCTGGGAGTTGTACAGCAATAAGTAAGCTATAAGAAGACTGAGATTGGTGGTGTTAAAAGCAATATTTGTAGTGATTTCATTCTTATGTACAATAGTTTAAGACTTTTTCCTTGAAAAATTATTTGTGTCATTTATATAATTAAAGTTTTGTTTAAAAATAAGTTTAAGATGAATACAATAATAACTTTGAGGATAAAATATGTAATCCCAGACCTAATGTTCTTCATTTAGCTATCGTTTAGCTTTGTGCCAATATTGGGATATAACTGCTTTCAGCTCTAGATCATCTTTGACAAAATTATAATTCTTACCTATGTCTTGAAACAAGTTATGTCTCACTCTAAACCGTAATTTCACCATGCATCACAGTGTTACGTCTGAGAGACACTGCTTTAACAATGCTTATTATAAAATCCTCTAAGCCATTTTGGTGCTGCTCAATGCTTAGGTTCTTTTTGTTGGATACTGATAACTTCTGGAGAATTTTGAGGTAGGTGAAGATTAGCTCTACCCCTAGTCTTGCTACAAGCTTAAAGGAAAGAAACGTTTAGGCCAGTTCCAGTCATATTTGTAGAAATTTGTTAAGCAAACGTTAACAAGTAGACGTAAAACAGTTCATGCCACTTATTTTGTAAGTTCAATGAAACCCTAGTTCTCTGACCTTTTAATGCTTCGCCCACACCTTGAATGAAAGGTTCATATAAGGCAGACATGCTAATATTCCAGAGACAGGATTCTATTTTCCTTTTAGTTGACAACAGAAATTAGAAATTTTTGAACTTAATGACTGGACACAAGCCCATTTAATGATCAAGTTTTGTGACAATTTTATGCTCTGATTATGCAAAGATGAGGAGTGGTTCTTAATTATTTTAGTCAATTTACATATCTTGAATACTATTAATTTTACTGAGAACTCATTGCTAATATTCATTATGGTGATTAACAAGCCATTAATTTCACCAATAGAAACATATTTCAAAGATTCATTATGCTATTTGGAAAAAGCCTTAGTATTGATTGATATATGGATACCAGAAGTCCTTTTAGTAGCTACTTCCAAGTTTAGATTTCCAAAGTTTAATTATAACTGAACACTGTTGGAACTCAAATCCCTGATTAGGGCAACTGACTAAGCCTGGGTATAATATAATTTAACTAGTACATTACTAATTTTTTAGGTGTTTTAAGTTTCATCGAAATGATATGTATCTCAGTTTTACCAAAAATACATATGATGTAGTAACCAAAATTCATTGATGCGACTGTGGAGCGGTTAGAATTCATCACTGTGCTGTGGTGTTCTGACTGAGAACAATTGCATCATTGGATATTTGTTAAGCTCCACTTTTTTTTCATTTAGAAGTGTTTTGTCAATTCCACAGGTAACATTTCCTTATTTTCTTCTTCTATCACTATCACAGTCAAGACTCTTGGTTACAAGAACATAATCCAACTCAAATTGATTTAAGAGTTCACACAAAAAAGGTCGAGAAAAGTGGTAGAATCCCCAAATTGGCTTAATCCTGGCTCCTTCTCCATGGCTCCACAGGTCTCCCAGACTCTGCGTTCTCCATGCGTCAGTTCGTCCTCAGGCTGGCATCCCTTGTATAGCAAAATGGCTGTAGTGCATCTTTCCAATATGTCATCCTGATTGGAGAGAGTATGTATGTCAGAATTGTGAGATGTTCTATGCTTCGCTTTGATTGGACCAACTTAATCACATTCTCATCTCGGAAGCAAATACTATGGCCAGGGGAGGGCTTGTGATGATTGGTGCAGTTAAGGATGCATGCTTGCTTTCGTAGGTGGAAGTTTGGTTAACCTTCCTGAAATAGCACTTAGAAACTAGGGGCAATAGTAAAAGAGTCAGCAGTGACAATGAGTGCTTAGAAGGAACCAAACACAGATCCACTGCACTTATTAACTTTCCACTGTCTCCCTGTGAGAATATCATGAAAAACCCTCTAATTTTAGATTGAAGACAGGAGGGGATAAATAATAAATAAATAATTAAATAATTATTAAAGTATTAAATAATTTGCTCATGCTCCTCCACACTGAACTTATGGATGTCAGAGGAAAAAAACAATCACTTTCCAGGTATTAATTGAATACACAGCTATCACAAAATGGCCATCTAAAGAGGTCTTCTAAATCTCCTTTTTTGGTCATTCTTATGCTAAACTGGTAATAGTTGGATGATGTTTTTAAGTACATGGGTATTAGTCAAAATACCATAAACACCAAATGGAGTGGGCAAAGAGAAGACACTCGTACTTTTTTTTCCACTAAAATACACTTTTCCAAATTAAGATAGAGGTAATTTAGGAAAGAAAAGTTCTACTGTTCTCTGAATTCCTGCTATTTCCAATGCCACTTTTATCTTAAAAAATAAATACTTCCAAGGAAATGGGATTTGGTCATTTTAGTGTTCTTTGACCTGGTCACACAACTTTACTTTCATTGTGAGATTACTGCCTCTTTCCACTCAAATCAAAAATTCTTTTTTCCAAGTTGTTCAAATAGAATACACTTGTAATATGTCCATTTATTTGATTTAAATAATTCATGCCCAGCTAGGCATAAACTCTTATGTCGAGCTCCCCTTGCCTCTGGTAACGCAGAAAAGAACAGAATCTAATAATAATAGGTATAGTCACATTTAATTACTAGAATTAATGTAAAGACTTTGTAATTACTTTCTACAAAGCTTTTTTTTTTTTATTAATTCAATGAAAACGGGCCAGAAAAGCAGCTAATTTCAGAAATCCTGTGGCTGCTTGCCAAGGGTTTAAGCAACCGATGATAGTCAGGGTCACTGGCTGGCTGAAACACCAAGGGTGCCTGCTAGTTGTAGGTTTCAGTAACACCACTGGGAAGTTTCAATTTAACTCGATACTTAAAACGGCCAGTGGGAGTTTTCAATAAACTCAATCAATGTTGAAAGCAAAAAGCTATTAAAAACCTGGGTAAACATTGATTTTAGCTTCTTGTCCATTCAGGAACTATTCTTGGGGAGGCCTCTACCACCGCATTCCTGCAGTAAGTGACTCCTGTGGTAATACATACAACTGTACACAGTAGTTGTCATGTCAGCTTCTTGCCTGTGTTCTTGAATGATTGCATTTTTAAAATCATGTAGCATTTACTTAGTAACCATCTTAGGATGAAAAACCTCTTCAGACTTTGAGGCCTTGTGCAGCATGCATACCTAATTTTCAATATGGCTGTAATTTTTGGCTATGCGACAGGCGACAAATCTTATATTTTGAGCATTTCCATTAGTGTCACTTCTGAATCCATCATCATTCAACTTGTGTCTCCTGAAATACATTTTGCTGATCTAGACATAAATGTGTTGTGAATTGTAGCTTGCAGATGGCTCAGAAACATACTTTATAGGGAGCGAACTTTGGATGACTGAAAGAAAACTGACAGAAATACTATGAGGAGAAATTGTATATCATTTCAATAATTGAGGGAATAAACTAAAATCAAAACAATAAGAACCTGCTCCTCAACAAAAAATTTGTCACATCCACCTGATGTATTAAAATCAGTTTGGCCATTTCAAGCCAAAAACATGAGACTTTCCCATTCTCCCCATTGTAGAGGATTTTCTGGTTGGTTATTAGGCTGGCAGGATATAAAGTTTGAATCCTCTCAGAAGTGATTCATGGTGGGGAAGGTCAGAGTGTGAAACTGAGCCAGAGTTCTTGAGGGCAACCAGAAACTGGCTGAGTAAACCACCGTGAATGCCAAGCCCAGAGGGACAGAGCTAGATGGGAGACAAGAGGCAACATTCTAGTCAGGAACAAGATTGCAGCTGAAGTAGATGGTGAAGAAGTAGAGACAGGGCCAAGTGTTATGGCGAGGCATTTAGCCACAGCATATTAATAACAATTGCTTAGAAAACTATTGAACTTATTTAAATGTTATTAAAAGCTATTTCCACCTGTAAGTTCATAAATTTTACAAATAACCATTTTGAAATTTAATGTAAGTGAACTACAGAAATATTTGATACCAGTTAGAATCTCTTCTTTTGTTGCTGTAGGTCTGGGAGCCTTTAGGTTTTTCTCTGTTAGTTTTCTGATATTTCGTGAGGCTGCATCTAGGATTAAGTCTTTTACTTACCTTTCGAGGTACTTTGTGTCCTGTTCAGTTTGGAAGATTCTTCTAATATTTGGGGGAATAATTTCCTTATTTCTGTTTTCTCTTTTCAATCATTTTGTTATTTTAATGTTATCTCCCCCAACTAATCTTCTCTTTTTTTGACTATTTTTTTCACACTATTTTCCTCTTTGTCATTTACTCCAACAGGACTATATTCAGTTCTTAAAACTGTAAACTATATTTTCAAAATTTGCAAATTTCTTTAATGTTCTCTGCATTTTTTTTTACAACACACTTTTCTGGTTTGTATTTTATGGCCTCAATAACTTATCAAACAATTCTGGGGATACAAATTTAAGATATGTAAAAATTTCTCCAGTTTTCTCCTTGTTTTCTGAAGTATTATTTTCTCAAAGATCCAGTGACCTCGACTTTCTGTTACTATTTAAGAACAAAAAGTTTGTATCGCAGCTTCTTCTCTTTGGATTAATTTCTCAATAGGTATACACTGCTTTTCAATCTGTCAGAAATACTTTGATCAATATATGTAGGTTCCTTGGGTTTCCTCTGTCGTTACGTCATGAGTCTTGGTTTCTTAAAAGGCATTTCCTTGATTGTAAGGCTGATTGGCACTTAAATTGGTATGGGAGAGCCTTGAGACTTCCAGGCAATTTGGTGAATGTATGTGAAGACTGGTAGTAGGCATATTGTTGTTCTACCCCTCCCCTGCAAATCTTACATGAGATGCAATGACTCTGAAGCCTTAACATCATTTTAGAAATCTTCATTTTTCTTTAGGCATGCAATTTCTAGAAATATAGCTCCAGTTTTTTCCTTGAGAGAAACCCCATGTGCTAAAGCCCTGTGTCAGCTGAGTCGAGGGACAGAGGATGAGTAGGGCCGATTGACAAAGCAACTTTAACCACAAAAACCTGTAATTAATCAACCTGTTTGCCATCTCACCACTCACTCCCACACTTAAAACTTACCTGTCCTAAAGTCATGGGCTTTTAAAAAGTTTCCTCCCACCTTCCTTCGTATGTTTGTATGTGTGTGTGCTAGACCACAGGTTCTTCTATTCTGATTAATTTCTCAATATGCATGGCTGGATTTTCCATCTGCCAGAAATATTTTAATTGAGTTTGCATGTTGGTGACCCATGCCTCCTACGAACACTGTACTCCTCGCTGTTACAGATTTTCACATTCTGTCCTTTATTGCAGTAAGACTTAGGGGCAACTGAAAAGCAGATAAGGTTGCTCCTTCTGCCAGCTTGAACTTGAACTAAAATTTTCTAGCATGATTGTTTAAAATCAAAGATAGTATTTGTTTCCTATTATTGCTGTAACAAATTACCACAAATTTAGTGGCTTACAACAACACAAATATTATCTTATAGTTTGGAGGTCAGAAGCCTGAAACCGGGTCTTATGGGGTTAAAATCAGCGTCTCAGCACCTCTGACTTTCTTCTGGAGATTCTAGAGGGGAATCTACTCCTCGCCTTTTCCAGCTTCTATAGGCTGCTCACATTCCTCGGCTGGTGGCTGCATCACTCCAACATCTCCTGTCACATCTCCTTCTCTGACTCTCCTGCCTCATTCTTTTCTCATCCTTGTAAGGATGTGATTACACTGGGCCCACATGAATAATCCAGGATCCTATCTCAAGATACTTAACTTTTAATCACATCTGCAAAGTCCCTTTTGCTGTGTAAGATAACATATTCAAAGCTTCCAGGGATTGGGATATGCATAATCTTTGAGAGGCCTTTATTCTGCCTACTGTAATCACGCGCATGGCTTTACATCATCAGTAAATATCCTGAAATGTCATAACTAGTTGCTATAGAGATATTCTATCTATTATATATCACAATTTATTAAATCAATATAATTGCTGTTGTGCCTTCCACCTAACTGGGGATGCAGATAATAAATGGGAATTATTTCCAATAAGAGTTGAAGTTAGAGAGAAAGTTTAGAAGAGCGAAGCCTGAGCTATAACTACTGAATTTGACCATTTCCAGCAGTTTCTGTGATTATTATAGATCTTTTTGGCCAACTGAGCTTCCATGACTTTGGACATAAATTGTGATCTCAAGAAGATTTTACACATATAAAATGGATAAACAATCTAAAATGTTGCCTAGTTTAATTCCTTACTTTAGAGAAAAGAGTCCGAAGGGATTCCAGGACTCCTACAATCACTTAGTCTCAAAGCAGAGATAAGACCTAAATTCTCTAAATAATGTACATCTCGTAACAAAATGTGTCAATTATTTTCAATATTTGTTTGTGCTTATGATTAAGAAAGATTCCACAAAATTATACAGTTTTCTTCTTTAAGCAACTATGGAAATCAAAGTCTCTTACGATTCTTGTGTATTTGTGATGAGATTCATTATTTTAAATTGTTAGATTGTGTAGTGGGAGCAAAGTAGTTAAAGGCAACTATCTGTGACAAGACAATTGACGGTATTCAGACTTATTCTGGAAAGTGCCGATCAACTCTAAAACTTAAGAACACATAAATTTAGTTACCAGTACCTGGCTGAAACTGGAACTTTAGGACTTCCAGATTTAGGAGAGACATGTTGGTACCCACAAACCTATAGTCTTTGCCATCCCTGAAAGAAGTTTTTTCCAAACAAGTGATAAAATAATGAGGGAGTCAGCTAAGAGAACTCTCCTAGACTGCTTAAGGGACAGAATTGAACTTGATATTTTCCTTATACTCCCTACAATACTAAGCCCAGTTTTGTGTTTGTTGGGGCTCAATTAGCACTTGCTGATAGATTAGTTGAATTCTCAGAAGCAGCCAAAAAAAACAGAAAAATCATTGGGAAGAGGAGCGTGGGAATGCCCACCTCAGGCTCCAGGGCTAGTGTCTTACAGGATTCAGTGATATCAGAGCAGTTTACATCTATGGTGACTCCTGAAAATGAGTCACTTTCTGCACCATGGAAAAACCTTAAATTATTGAGACTTCATTTTGAACACAGTCTTCTTCGTAGAGAATAAAGACAAGACAGAATGACTATTCTCTAAAATTCTTCAGGGCGAGATACGCCTTATAGCTACTGACGACGCAGAAAAACATCTAGTATACGTACTGATTCATAATGGAAAAAAGCCTTGTCTGCACAACTGGATTGTTTATAGAAAGTATGTCTGAAAAACGAACTTTCAGATTCTAGTCAAGACAGCCATTTCATCAGCAATTTTTGGACACTTGAAGTTGAGATCATTTTAATATTGAACAGACATTCTCCAGCCCATGCCAATCATTATTTATAAGTGACTTCAATAGCTAAATTGAACTGCAAAAATCTATCATTAGACAACTGAATGTTAAATAAGGCTTGGAACTCTGCGGTGCTACAAGCAGCAGCTCAATGTGCTGTGAGAACACACGAAGTTTGGACGGCTCTCCTTCCACAACCATCTGACCCTTAAAAAAACAAAACAAAGAAAGAAACAAAACCCCACAGAGGTGCATAATGTTTCATTTTTGAGCAGCACAACAAAAAATGACTAACAGTGTTGGGTACTGAAAAGTACGAAATGCCTCCAAACCTAGAGTTATTGACCATCCATAGCCGCTACCCCTAAAACAAAGGGCAGGAGAGGAAAAGTGAAAAGTGACTGCGTGCCCAGAGTAATTATTTTGTCATCCTTCATGGCTGGCTTTTCTTATTTCATAGAGGAAATATTAATATTATTTAGAATATGAATTAGAAAATTTCAAAAGTCTTTTCCTGATAGTCTAAGAGGTATGTGCTCTGATTTAGTTCCTTTTTTAAACTTTTCCATTTAATTACTGAATTTTATCTTGTGCCTGATTTTTTTTTTATTTTTACAGTGAAAGGCCCATATTTTTCTACTATTAGAAATCGAAGCAGAAGACATGCCCAGAACTTGTGTATACTTCTGCAAATATTTCTGTCCAAGGAAATGGATGAAGGAAAACAAGTACTCTCTTGTTTTATTTTGGCACAAGAAAGGTTCCAGTAGCCAGAGAAGAGGTCCCTCAAGAACCAACCATGGCAGGGAAATTTATCCCTGCAACAAACACTCCCTGTTCAATCTGTACAGCATCCTAACACTAGCTAGCGTATTCCCGTTTTCTTCTAACTGGCCTAACATGCTTTGTTTGGAGTCAAACTTGGCCTCCTCTAAGTATAGGACAGCCATCTACACCAGAGGTGATGCATCAGTAGTAGTCCAACCCATTAAATCCAACCAAGGAAACTTCCCATGTAGACTTTATCGCATCACCATTTTAATTGCTGTCTAAGACATACGGATAGGTGCCCCTGATAGCAGTCATCAACCAATCTTTTGTATCTCAAGATTTAAGCTCCCTCAGGTGGAAAGGATAGCGCTATGGGGACTTTCTTATGTGAGGATTGACGTCCATTCAATTCCACTTTCCATCTCTAAAAGCGACGGCAGTGAAATGTGGAGCCAACTGACAGAAAACACCAGCTCTGAGGTGGAATTCTCCCACCGGTTTTCAACTATCATTAACACAAGTGAAAAGGAGACTATCAAAGCCACATTGTCACATGTAGGTGGAGATGGCATGTTTTGGGAAGCTGGGGCTGGTTATAAGGACTTTGTGTTGTCCTAGGCCTTGTTGGTATTTATATCTTTTCGGAAGGTATCACCTTCAAGTGGGACTCTTACGCTGCTCGTGCCACAGTCAGGGCCATGGGTGGGGGAATGCTAGACTCAAAAGAAAACTTGGAAAGAAATCAGGCTTCATTTGTCACAGTTGGTGTACCACGTGGAAAACGAAGACGGTACTGGAGTAGATAAAAAGGGGGACTGCCTCAAGTATTTATAAAAGAAGGGATTTATGCAGGGAATTGTTTTATCATGTAATTAAGATCTGATATCTGAAACACTTTGAGGTTCTCCAGAGATTTGCATCTCAGGAGATTATGTTTAGCAAGCCACTGTTATCCTTAGGCTAGAGGGAAACTGAGGGGAAGCAGTGTTACTAGAGCCCTGTGGACGGCTGGAACAGGCACACAGTGGGCTTATCCAGTGGCAGCTGGAACCACAGGGAAGATGCAGCTGAAAGTATGAGAACAATATCCTGCATTCCATCATCAGCCCTCCAATTTCCCACCTGTGTCTCGCACTGATAACTCCAAGTTTGCCACCAACAAACTGACACTGGAGTTAGGAAAACTAAGCTGCCACAGGTCAGGTGCCTTGCAGTGCAGTGAAGATGCGGGGAGAAGATAGGGATGAACATGAGAGCAGCCAAGCAGATCTGGGAGTAATTTTCACTAAGGATCACGGGTTCTTGTGACTTATAACACTGGTCCTCTTTCTAGACAAACACTCTCCCCACTCATTGCCTAATATTAACCCCTTTTGCTATTTAAACAAGCTGGTTTAAAAATGTGATACAAAATTTATGAGCCCTCATGAAGCAAAATGATTTATCAAAGAAACTTTAGAATAATGGATAAAAAAGAGGCACTCACATATTTAGTCTCCAATCAGTGTGCATGAATCTTATTAGTATCTAGTACCATCTCTTCTTACTCAAGTCCAGATATCATCTCTCTATGTTCTTTTTTAAAAATATTATTTTTCTTATTCTTTTTTGGTGAAGAAGATTGGCCCTGAGCTAACATCTGTTGCCAATCTTCCTCTATTTTTTATGTAGGATGCCACTTCAGCATGGCTTTATGAGCAGTGTGTAGCTCCATGCTGAGGATCAAACCTACGAACCCCAGGCCACAAAAGCAGAGCACATGAACTCAACCACTACACCACCAGGCCAGCTCCTGTGTTCTTTGTTCTCAAATGCATCATACCTGGTTGTCTTAGTCAATTTGGCCTGCTATAACAAAAATACCATACACTGGGTAGTTTAAGCAACACGCATTTATTTCTCACAGTTCTGGAAGCTAGAAAGTCCAAGATCAACACAGCAGTAGGTTCAGTGTCCAGTGAAGGCCCACTTCCTGCATCATCAATACCATCTTCTTGTTGTGTCCTCACATGAAAGAAGGAGCAGGAGAGTTCTCTATAGTCTCTAATAAGGGCACTAATTCTATTCATAAGGGCTCCACCCTCAGGACCTCGTCACATCCCAAAAGCCTACTGCAAAATACCACCACATTGGGGATTATGTTTCAACAGATGATTTTTGGAAGAACACAAATATTCAGTCTACAGCACTGGCTAATTTTATATCTCTCATCACAAGCAGAAGATACTCTGCTATTACTCACAGTGCCACGGCTCTATATTTAATAAAAACTTTGTACTGAAACAATATGGACCTTCTCGCCTCTACGTTTCCATTAAATTTACATAATGCTAGGTTTAATTATTACTTAGTGTGTTGATGGTCCATTGTGCTGCCCTTGAATCCTGGCTCCTGATGACTCTCTCAAAGATTGTTACTGAGCTTTGTTGATGGTAACCATAAATCATGTCTTACCCAGAATATACAGGAAAATGTGAACAATAATTCATTTTTTGGTCATGTTAAATTGACCATTCGGAATTTTATAGCATTAACAGAATTAATATAGAATAATACATCTTCCAAAAATATCTTCTTTAAAAGCCCTTAGGTCATAATCACTGCATTCTTAGATTGTGATCTTTTCCAATTTTGACTGCATCCATGTATTTTGTACCCATGATCAGAAGGGACAATAAGGAAGAATGTCTGTCCTTTGTCTGGCATTGCTAAAGACCAGCCTAGGAGATGTTGGAAGTCACCACATTGACTGGAAGAGCCTATTAGGATTGTGGATCAACAGTCGTGAGTGCTCTCAGAGGAGATGGTTGTGGTCACCTATATTAGTTTCCTAGGGCTGCCGTAACAAAACACTACGAACTGGATGGCTTAAGCAACAGAAATTTATTATCTCACAATTCTAGAGTTTAGGAGTGTTTCCTTCCAAGGACTATGAGGGAGAAACTCCTCTATGCCTGTCTCCGAGTTCCTGGTGGTTTGTTGACAATCTCTGGCGTTCCTTGGCTTGTGGCAGCATAATTCCAGTCTCCACACGGCATTTTCTCTGTGTCTCTGTCTCTCTATCCAAATTTTCTCTTTCTAGAAGCACATGGACATATTAGGTTAGTGACCATCCTAATGACTTCATCTTTACTTGATCATCTGCAAAGGCTCTATTTCCAAATAAGACAGTAGTCACAGGTACTGGGTGTTTTAGGATTTCAAAACCTTCTCGGGGGAACAATTCAACCCAGAACATTACCCTTGGAAGACTGCCTATTGTCTGGCATGGAGCTTACAGAAGAGGTGAGATAACTGCCCTTGGTGTCAATGATGGGCTACACATACAGTAAAAGATGCCTACTCTACCCCCATTGCTCTTGGGTGTTGTGGAAGGGAGGTGGCCCCGTGGTTGGAATTGAATGAGAGAGAGCCATTTAATCCCATATCTGTGGCTCAAATCCCAGGGTTGGCAATGAGCTGATGGAGGGCATAAGTTCTGAACTAATCCTATGTCTGACATGAGTGACAGGTAACCAAAATCATAGCATTAGCACCATTCTGGCAGCCTAATATTACATGATCTTATGAGAGAATCCTATTTCTCCCATTTTTTTGGTAGTATCGAAGTACTTTTCAATTTTCTATTTTTACTTCTTATTGCTTATTTCCATGGGAATCTCTACGGTGATAGACACCAACTTATCCAGAAGGAAAGAGCAATACACCAGTATCCTTTCATTAGGAAATTAAAAATTAAAAAATGCTTCTATGCAAACATATTGTTGATGATATGATTTATAGCTAAGTGACACAAGTATGAAATGATTCTCTCCATTTTATTTTGTGTTGAAATCTGTGTTATTAAGCTGAAATTTCTTTTAGATGTTGATTCAAGTAATCAAAAGAACTGAAAAGAAAAGTGATTCCATTTACATCGAAGTTAGTAAATAAAGTGATCATTTTTCAATGTTTATGGTAAACTTCTAGAAAATGGTCTCTAGTGTGTAACTTGACACTTTGCTCTCTAATTCAGGGATATACTGAAAAAGAAAAGCAGAGAGGTAGAAATTACTAATGTCAATGGTGTTAAAAATCACTCATTGAAAACTTAAATGCAGAAGTACTTTAAAACTATAATCTCTGACTTGAAGTACAAATTAAAATATATTTTTAAAACTTACTCTCAAAAGATGAGCTTTTCATTAGCGAGATATCTGAAACAATGTTCCAGTCTCAAAGTATGTGAAATTTCAAATTCTAAGGAGAATACATGTACAACAGTGTAATTATCTACTATTAGTAGCTTTGAGGGAAAAAAGTTTTTTCTTTTAATGAAGACTTATTATTTCACTAGATGAATCATAGTTTGCCTAAATTCTGCTTTTAATTCAGTGATAATTCAGCGTTTAAAATTTGGGGTCTTATCATAGTCTAGAGGAAAGAGTGGATGAGTGAAAACAGTTACAACAATTTTTTGTTATCTTACGACTTCATGAGACATTTATGTCGTGGGACCAGAGTCTGGTTCTCAGTATTTTATAATCTAGATATTGACTTTATCAGTCTATCCAGGGATGTTCATGTGCTAGTATATTCATTCAAATTACAATAGATTAATTTAAAAGTCAGAAAGTAATTTTATAACTGCGCATGGAGACATTCAAATGTTTAACCATGATAGCCAGCCTAGCTCAATATTTCAACGGTGTCCTGCATTCTGCAGAATTATGCTTAATATATTTATCTTGCCAAGTAGCACACAGAGAACTTTGTTCCAGACATGTTTTTACCCTTATCTGCTATTTCTCCTCTCCATACCCGCTACTTTTGAGAAATTTTTCCAAGTTCACCTTTTTCTGCTTTTATGTGTTAGCTACATTATACCCTCCGATTCCAGTGCTGTTCTTCCTTTCTAGAGTTGTTCAAATCTTTTTCAGATTCAGTTCATGTTATCTTCTTCATGAAAGCTTCTCCTGTTCTTCCCCCTGCTTCCAAATGCCAAATGAAGAATTATCTGTTTTCTGTATCTTTACTTAGTATTGTAGCTATGTTTTCACAGATTTATTTCCTCTATAATACACACTTTGAAGGCAGCAAATAAGACATCAAGACATACTTATTATTGTATTCTCCATAGTTTTATGCAAAATATTTTCCACTTAGTATTTTCTCAATAAAATAATAATCTAATTAAATATGCTGAAATTAAAAAACAGGTAAATAAACTATTTATACTGATTAATCAGTTTTGAAATTTCTGAAAAGATCTGACTGGAGGAATTTGGAGAATTTTAACTAATAACATTAATAAAATCTGGTAGTTTAATGCAACCCTCAACACCAAGAAGAAATATTTGCCAAGCAAACACAAATATTTATCTTCAGTCTTGTGGTTCTTTTTCCCTAAGTAAGAGCCAACATACTGCTTAATGCTTGGCCCATAAGTAGGCGCTCAATAAATGTTGCCTGACTGGATGCCAGTGTCAAATTCTGGCCCTTTGGCTCTCTTTCTCTTTTTTTTCCCCCAGACTTCAGGCATGCCTTAGCCTTCTGCTGACATTACATAGAAGAAGCTACAATTAATTAGGTCACAGTTTATCTTACATTGGCTTTATTTTAGTCTCTTTAATGAGATTTGAGAAGCACCCTTGTGTAATCATTCTCACATTTAGGAACCATCTGTTAGAATGGGTCACTTCTGCAGATGGCTAATCTCATTAATTTATGTTGAATCTTTCCAGCTTCAATATCAGAGTGAAATTTTCCTACTGGTTCCCAATCTTTGGAGGAACACCTCATTTGGAGTCTTTAGCTGTCTATGATCTGGAGAAAGAACTAAATTCACCCTGATTTATATGCAAATTCCTTTTACAATGAGAATGATTCACATCATATGAAGTACAAGTCAAATTGACTCCACATTTATACAACCTATTGTTACTCCCTGTGGAGAGCCAGCATGCCATCTAGAAAGGTGGTAATTTGAGCCTTAATTAGTATTGACTCAAATGGTGACTCATGACAACTGTGTTCCTTCAGAAATGACAAAAGATGAGCCCTATTGAATTCTTACATCTTCATTCAACCCTAAACATTGGTGTATGCATAGTTTGAACCCTGCATGAAAGTATGCCCACAATTACCTGTAAAGAACAATATTTGGTCTGCACCTTTTCATCTGAACAGTAACGTTATTGAAAACAGTTTTGATTGTATATTTTGCATTAATGACACTGAACACTTGCACATATAGACAAAGTAAACCAGAACATCAAAGATTTTAGAGAAAGGCAAAATAACCCCAATATCAGAATATGACATTATAAATATATGTATATATTTATGTATGTATATATTGATATATATTTGTCTGTATTTATATGTATGTACATATTTACAATGTATAAGGCATATATATCTATATGTGTGAATGTGTGTATATATTTCCTTGTAAAAGTGGAAAATTACTGTCATAAAAGTTAAATAACACATTTATTGAAGTGAAGTGGAGAGAGATCATTAAATGTTAGAATCAGAGGTACCTTAGAAAGCTTCTCAATTACTTCACTTTTCAATGAGGAAATGAATACAGAAATCTATTGTGACCTACACATGACCAAACAGGTGATTATGGAAAAACAAGGACTAGAATCAGGTGTCCAGGCTGTAAGAGTGTGTGTGTGTGTGTGTATTTTAATGGACTTTATTTTTTGGAGTAGTTATAGGTTCACAGCAAAAATGAGTGGAAGACACAGAGATTTCACATATGTCTCCAGCCCCAACATATGTCTAGCCTCCCGCATTGTCAACATCCTTCACCAGAGTGGTACATTTGATGCAATTGGTGAACCTACACTGACACATCCTAATCACCCAGAGTCCATAGTTTACACTGCACTTCATTCTAGGTGTTGTGCAGTCTGTGGTTTTGGGCAAATGTATGATAACATGTATCCACCACTATAGTATTATACTGAGTAGTTTCACTGCCTCTGTGCTTTGCCTACTCATCTCTCCCTCCTCTCTAACCTCTGGCAACCACTAAATTTTTTACTGTCTCTATAGTTTTGCTTTTTCCAGAATGATATATAGCTGAAATCATACAATGTGTAGCCTTTTTGGATTGGCTTCTTTCACTTAGTAATATGCATTTCAGGTTACTCCGTGTCTTTTCATGGCTCATTTCTTTTTATTGTTGAATAATATTTCACTGTCTAGGTGTATCACAGTTTATTTATCTATTTACCAATAGAGGGAAATCTTGGTTGCTTCCAAGCTTTGGCAATTATGAATAAAGCTGCTTTAGACATCTATGTGCAGGTTTTTGTGTGGACATAGTTTTCAGCTCATTTGGGTAAATACGGTGGTGTGCAATTGCTAAGATTACATAGTAAGAACGTATTTAGTTTTGTAAGAAACCACCAAACTGTCTTTCAAAGTGGCTGCACCATTTTGCATTCCCACCAAAAATGAAGGAGAGTTCTTATTGCAAAACGTTCCCACTAGCATTTGGTGTTGTCAGTTTCTGGATTTTGGCCATTTTAATAGGTGTGTAGTATATCTCATTATTGTTTTAGTTTGCATTTCTCTGATGACATGGAACATCTTTTCATGTGCTTATATGCCATCTATATATCTTCTTTGGTGAGGTATCTGTTAAGATCTTTGGCCCATTTTTTTTGAGAAAGATTAGCTCAGAGCTAACATCCACTCCCATTCCTCCTCTTTTTGCTGAGGAAGAGTGGCCCTGAGCTAACATCTGTGCCCATCTCCCTCTATTTTATAAGTGGGACTCCACCACAGTGGAATGATAAGCAGTGCATAGGTCTGTGCCCGGGATCCAAACTGGTGAACCCCAGGCCGCTGAAGCAGAGCATGTGACCCCAACCACTGTGCCACTGGGCTGACCCTCTTTGCCTCATTTTTTAATGAGATTGCTGTTTTTCTTACTGTATTGTTTTAGGAGTTCTTGTATATTTTGGATAAGGGTCCCTTATGAGGTAGGTGTTTGCAAATATTTTCTCCCAGTCTGTGGCTTATCTTTTCAAATCTTAATAATATCTTTCCCAGAGCAGAAGTTTTTTCATTTTAACGAAGTCCAGCTTATCAATCATGTCTTTCATGGATCGTACCTTTGGTATTGTGTCTGAAGTCATTGCCATATCCAAAGTCGTCCAGGTTTTTCCTATGTTATCTTCTTGGAGTTTTGCAATTTTACATTTTACATTTGAGACTATGAGACATTTTGAATTAATTTTTGTAAAAGATGTAAGGTCTGTGTCTAAAGTCATTTTTTTCAATATGGATGTCCAATTGTTCCAGAACCATTTGATGAAAAGACTATCTTTGCTCCATTGTATTTTCTTTGCACTTTTGCCAAAATTCAGTTGGCTATATTTATAAGAGTCTATCTCTGGGCTCTGTGTTCTGTTCTACTGATATATTTGTCTATTCTTTCAACAATCCCACACTGTCTTCATTATTGTAACTTTGTAGTAACTCTTGAAGTCGAGTAATGTCCGTCTAACTGTGTTCTTCTCTTTCAATTTTGTGTTGGCTATTCTGGGTCTTTGGCTTCTCCATTTAAACTTTAGAATCAGTTTGTTGACATCTACAAAAAAACTTGCTAGGATTGTGATTGGGATTGTGTTGAATCTAGAGATCAAGTTGAGAAGAAGTGACATCTTGAGAATATTGAGTCTTGCTATCCATGGACATAAAATATCTCTCTACTTATTTAGTTCTTCTTTGATTCTTTCATCAGATTCCTGTAGTTTTTCTCATATAGGACTTGTACATACGTTGTTAGATTTATACCTAGACATTTCATTGTTTTGGGTGTGAATGCATTGTGTTTTTTATCTAAAATTCCACTTGTTCATGGCTGATATATACTTGCCTTTTATATATTAACCTTTTATGCTTTTGTATATTAACTTTGCTATAACTGCTTTAGTACCAGGAGGTTTTTTTTTTTTTTCTTTTGTCAATATCTTAGGATTTTCTGCATAGATGATATGTCATCCATGAAAAAGATAGTTTTATTTCTTCCTTTTCAATATGTATCCATATTATTTTCTCTTCTTGTCTAATTGCATTAGCTAGGACTTACAGTACAATGTTGAAAAGCCATGGTGTGAAGGAACATCTTTGCCTTCTTCCTGATCTTAGTGGGAAGGTTTCTAGGTTCTCATTATCATTAAGTATATGTTTGCTGGAAGGATATTTTTTGTGGAGATATTATTTGTCAAGTTGAGGAGGTTTCCCTCTACTCTTAGATAAATCCCACTTGGTTGTGGTATATAATATTTTTTACATATTGTTGGGTTTGACTTGCTAATGTTTGTTAAGAACTTTTGCATCTATGTTCATGTGAGATATTGGTGTATAGTTTTCTTTTTTTTATAATGTCTTTGTCTGGTTTTGGTGTTAGGATAATGATGACCTTATGGAATGAGTTAGGAAGTATTCCCTCTCCTTCTATTTTCTAAAAGATTCTAAAACATTGTTATAATTTTTTTCCTTAAATATTTGGTAGAATTCACTAGTGAACCCATCTGTGCCTGGTGTTTTCTCTTTTGAAAGATTGTTAATGTTTTATTTAATTTCTTTAATAAATATAGGCCTATTCAGATTGTCTATTTATTCTTGTGTTAGGTTTGGCAGATTGTGTCTTTCCAGGAATTGTTCTGTTTCACTGAGGTAATCAAATTTTGTGGATATAGACTTGTTCACAGAATTCCTTTATTGTCACTTTAATATCCACGGGATCTGTAGTGGTGTCCCCTTTTTTATTTCCAATATTAGTAATTTGTGTCCTTTCTCTTTGTGTATATGTATGGTTTTGTCCCACTATTATATTATTTTCCTCATAAATTTATTGCCAAAATTTATTATAAACATAAGTCCTGTCAATATTCTCTTAAAATAGTTCGTTTAAAATTTTACAACTTAATATTAATTATCTCTATTATCTTATTTTTTTTATGGCTGAGAGACTGGACTTCCTCAAATATATCCAGTAGACCTTGAAAAATATGTGGCTCACAATATAGAAGTCATTTTTTAATCAGTTACAGAAACTTTCCTGACCTTATGTTACTGATCTATGGTAACTAACTCATCAGCAATATGTCTAACTGTTCCGCATGGCTAATAATTTTCCCTTCTTTAGCTAAAGTAAATGAAAAATAATAAAGACATTAGCAAAATGAGAAGATGATATCTTTGTTGTTTTGTATGATTGCATTGATGTACAGGAGAGACAGATAACCTGATTTAGATTTTGGATTGGTCCTATGTGGGACTTTGCCAATCTGGGAGCAAATGACAAAGAACAGTGATGGAATGATTTGGTAGCTCTTGAAATTCTCCTCAGAAGGGCTATGTGTTATTCTGCTCACATTTCCTTGGCTAAAGTTAACCACAGAGGCATTTCTGATTTCAATGAAGTGGGAAGCTAAAATCTCATTACAGAATGGAATATTCAAATCACATGTCCAGGCCTGATGAATGGGATGAGGATCAAATCTCCCACAAATATGGACAGAAAATATTTGACAACAGTCATAGAATCAATTTCAGAACCTGGAATTAATATATATAAAAAATTATCTATAAATAGTAGGTAATAAAGGATGAAATTATTAAAACATCAAGACTTGGTTTCTATCAGTTTCCCAATTACTTATAAAATCTGCAGTTACTGTTCTAAAAGCATGTCTTATTGATGCCCAACACTTGATACTAACTCTTTGGTGCCTTCTTTTTTAAAATCCTAATGAATGATGGTAGGAAGACAGAAAGGAAGGGAAAAAGGAAGGAGAGAGAGAGAGAGAAGAAAAAGGAGAAGGAGAAAAGAAAGAAGAAGAAGAAAGATAAAAAAGAAAGAAAGAAGAGAGAAGTAGGAGAAAGTTAGTTTCCATATGTGTTGTAGGGTGACCAACTGTCTTGGTTTCTCCAGGAACAAGTGGTTTCCTTGGATGTGGAATTTCCAGTGCTGAAAACTCAGAAAGTCTAGGCTAACCAGGACAAGTGGCCACTTTACTTGTACACAACCTTGATAAGGAAAGAATGTGCATAGAGAAGCAGCAAAAGGGAGTAGAAAGTATAAGTTTGCCTGCCATGGTTTCATATCCACTGAAAGAAGACGTTGCATTTCTGGGTCAGAGACAAAGGACTCCGTTACTTACAGCAAAGGCAGCAGTCAGAATATTGGCATTTTCTTGTTCTTGTTCCTTTAGTCCTAATCCCCACAGGGTGATGTGAAAAATGTAAGTGTGCACCTGCACAAACAGTGAGTTGTCTTACAAGCAAGGAGTTCTGAGCTTAGGGACTCCACATCCTGTAAATAGGCAATAAACCTGACTGATTTTTTCTCCAGAGGAAAACATTATCTTTATCATACTAGACAGTAAGCATGCCTCTCTTTGCCCCTGGATGAGGACAGTATGTCTACCTACAAGGCTTTTCACCATACAAACATCCATGCAAAGCTAATCTGGAATAGAGATAGTCAATGTCTCTGCTGGCAAGACATGCAAAAATGAGACAGACTCATGGAAAATTGTCTCCCAATAATTTTTCTAGATTTCTAGAACTGTTATGGGGTGCACTTTAGCATTTTAATGGGACATTGGGAGAGAAAATTCAATATTCTCTCATATAATTTAATTGTTTAATGTACAGGTACTGAAAAAGTTTGGATAAAGAATAGTTATGCTGGGAGTTAGGACAGGGGTTCAGGAAATTAACATTACCTCTAGTCACACACACACACACACGTACACACACACATTACAACTGTGAGTTCACAGACTGTGGTCCCCAGAGACAGTGGTCCACCATGCAGGAGTCGTTGGAGGACAGTGATGTTGTGATTATACATATAGAAATAATGAAGACTGCTTTCTAAGTTGTCTGCATATTGCTCATAATATGGTATCAAACCCTGTGAATGCAGGTAGGCTTCTTATTTTCTTTGTCTCGGAGGTGCTTCTGGGTAGTTGGGTTGCACATTGTTTAGCCCATGGGAGAGTAGATCTGACATCCTCTCATGTGTCTTCTCCATCACCCTGCCTTCTTTGACTCTTTAATTTGCCCAAGGCTGTACCTTCAGCTGCCCGAAGAGTCTCCCACAGCCTTGTCATAAACAGCAATATTGCTGAGTACTGAGTCTCTTTTTGTCTCTGCATTCTCAATAATAAGCATGATTTTTAATCTATCATCAGACATGTCATATTATTATAAGACAGTGGTCCTCAGTTTGGGATTTTTCCCCCCTCAGGACATTTGGCAATATCTGGAGACATTTTTGGTTGTCACAACTTGGGGAGAAGGGTGCTACCAGCATCTAGAGAGTAGAGGTCCGAAATGTTACAAAATACCCTACAATGCACAATATAGCCTCCCACAATAAGGAATTATGTGGCCCCAAAAGTCAGTAGGGCCAAGGTTGAGAAACCCTGCTATAAGGTACTATGTGTGGGTAGCCACTTTTAATTCAGTACTTAGAAAATATTTATTATAATCCTATCAAGTGTGTGTATATAATTATACTGATGTTTTTCTTTGTCACTCCTACCATTAATTGTGTGTGTATTTTGAGAGGACAGTTGTATAGATTTCTTTAGTGTGAATTGTTGACCAGTAAATCAGATAAAGAATGCCCATCTATATGGAAGTGATTTGAAATATACAGAGAGCAAACTATTGTAAGTTTCCCTATTAAAACCCTTTTCATCGCATCCATTTCTATAAGACTAAAGAGCTGAGGTTGAGATGGAAGAAGTGCAGGAGGTGCTAAATCTTAATGGACTTTTAATTATTTAAAATGGACCTTTTAAAAAATAGTCTTGATTTCTCAATAACCCAGAGACTATTTCCATTATTTATTTGCCACATCAGATTCTTTATGGTCTGCCTTGCATTTGTTGACAATTTAATCATTAAATGTTTTTCAGTTTATCATATTTTAACATGGAGCATCAAAATCTTTAAAATTTATTCTATTCAGCATATGTTTGGGCAATAAGTAACAGAAGAGCATGATTATTGGCAGATGGATTCAACAGAAAGTATAATTCAAGGATGAGAAGTTTTATCAACAGTCGAGGTTGTTTTGGCTGCTGTTTCAGCTCCCTACAATCTATAGTTGCATGTCTTAGTGGTAAGTATTTGAAGCAGGTAGGGGTTCGGAGTGTTAATCTTCTTAGACAACAATCTAATTGCTGCTCCTTCACTTGAAGCAATAAAGCTTCATTTGAATCTGACATTGCATCTGTTAATCTCCTTGAAATTTCAGATAAACAAACAAAAGAAATCAATCATCACCCCACAGCATGCTCTACAAGTTTCAGAGATTCCTAGGAGGTTACAAAATTGAGTGTGACCACCAATCTAAAACTGGAGTTCAATTACCAGGTAGAAAGAAAATGCAAAGGACATGAATGATCACTACTGAATCACATATGGAGCCATTTGTGAACAAATTTCAAACTCTGCAACTAGTATCTTTAATTTCTGAAATTATGATAAAATTTTGGAAGCTGTAGTGGATGTTTCTTCCCTTATGTTACTGCCATCGTCCTGAAACCTTATTTTCAAAAATTGATCAAGTAATATGCTGCATGTGTCTTACTCTGGATACATCTAAGCACTTCTGCATGAAACTTGGAGTTGGCCAAATGAGGGAACATCTGGGTTTTCAGTAGTTTTCTTTAGGAACTCTCAGCATGTTGTTGTTGACCTACGGAGTTGTAAATTGTGGACAGTCAATAATACGTGCTTCAAAATTGCACTATCACAAAACCGGTGTATTTTTCAGGTAGTTGTATACTATTCTTCTGTACTGTTGGTCCTGGCCCAGGAGCATTTTCTTGTATTACTTGCTTTTTAAATTTTATTTAGCCACTTAAAGAAAATCTGCTTATGGCACAATTTTGCTCAAATCCATTTCAAGTTGTGTATTTGTTATCCAATAAAAGAAGTACAATTTACGTCCTCTAAAAACGTCTAGCCAGATCCCATTAGCATCCTTCAGCAGTTGTGAATGTTGACTGCTAGCAACTCACAGCTGCTGTCTTCTTGAGAGGATCACTTTCAGGCAAAGGTGGGCCTCCTTGCCAGGGCGCCTCCACTTCCAGCCCCTCCATGTCCTGTGGCCATGTTTGACTGTCATGGAGGTACAAAAATTTGGCCCCTTTGCATCTGGGTGGGACTCTGTGGTCTAATTTGTGGATCAGAGCTCCCTATGGGAATGAAGCTCAAGCTCTTCTCTAGCAGACGCTACATTCCTTAGCTTTTTCTCCTACTTTATTCTCTGTTCCTCACTCCCTCTCCTGAAAACTTTCCTCTGATTAATCTCCTTAATAAGAATTTCCATCTCAGGCTCTGCTTAAGACCTAAAAGTACCTACTAATAGACATGGGGATATTATTATTTATTTATCATATTATTAATATAATTACCTGTCCTCAAGAAAATTACAAGATCAATAGTTAATATCAATTGGTAATTTTCTGTATTCTAGGCACTAAGCCAATTACTTAAATATATCTTCTGAATTTATACTATCTAAAGCATCATAAGTAGTAGCTGCTAAAACTTTATTCTATTTTACAGTTGAATAAACTGAGGCAAACAGAAATTAAGCAATTTGCAGAATAAATGAATAAATGAATGAAATACATGTTGTCTGCATGCATTGCAAGAATATGTTTTATGTTAGAAATAAATCTGGGACTTAAGTCAGCACCTAAATGGCATTTATTAAGATACCAGTTATGATGAGAAGGTAGGTGATAAGTGTTATGGAGGGAAAACAACAGCTTAAAAGGGATTGGGATACATTGTGTGTGTTTGCTGGTAAGGAGGGGGGATTCCTTGCTATTTTTTTCAATCCTCACTGTTAAGATGACACTAGAGCTGAGGCATGAAACAAGTTAGAGAGAGTGAGCTATGCAGATATCTTGAGGAAAAGCATTATAGGGAATGGAACAGCAAATCCAAAGTCCTTGAAGGAGCAGGTTGATGTGTCAGATGGAGCAAAAGAAGGCTGCGTTGGCATAATCAAGGGTGAAGTGGAAGAGGATGAGAACAGAGAAAGTATTTTCTTTAAGTCCAGGTGAGATGGGATACCAGTAACATCTTGGACCTAACAGGGACTTAACTTGTCTTCATTTCAAGGACCCACAGGTTGCTGTGTGTGGTTCAGAGGCAAGAGTAGAAGCAAGCAAGCAGTCAGGAGATGTTTATAATCACTTAGGGGAGATAAAAGGTAGCTTGGATCTATGTTAGGGATCTGACACCAATTCCATTGTGTGGTTTTTTCCTCATACCAAGCAATTCTTCAACACCAGCTGGATGTCCTACAATTCAACTCAATTCTGACACTCTCTACCTGAGCATACCATCAGATCCCAAAGGTTAGAGGCTCAGTCCTGCAAGACTGCATTCCCCCACTTTACACCCAGTTTGCAAGTCCAGGTTCTCATCTGTGTTTCTGATCCACTAGCTATAGATTGGAGGTCCAATGACCCCCTCCTTGGGCTTGATTAATTTGTTAGAGCAGCTTACAGAACTCAGAGAAACATTTTACTTATTAAATTTCCAATTTATTATAAAAGTACCTAACTCAGCAACAGCCAGATGGAAGAGATGCATAGGGCAAGGCATGGGGAAAATGCATGGAGCTTCCATGCCCTCTTCTAGCACATTATTGTCCCCAAATCTCCATGCATTCACCAACTCAGAAGCTCTCTGAATCCCATCCTTATTTTAATGGAGGCTTCATCATATAGACATGATTGGTTAAGTCAATGGCCACTGGTGCTTAAACTCAAACTCCAGCACCTCTGCACTCCCTGGAGGTCAGGGGGTGGGACTGAAAGTTCCAACCCACCAATCACATGATTGGTTCCCCTGGAAATCAGCTCACATCCTTAGGTGATGTGTGGGCTGCCCAAGTCACCTCATTAACATAACAAAAGACACCTTTAGTGGTCTCACCAATTAGAAAATTCCAAGGGATTTAGGAGCTCTGTGCCAGGAACAGAGATGATGGCCAAATATATATTTTTCTTATTATAAAACACAATATTGCAAATGTGGTGACATAGAAATTGTGAGAAGAGATCAGATTCTAAATATATTTTGAATCAAATATTTATTTATATAAAGAGTTAAACAAAATTATTTTTTGTTCAAGTGAGCCACCCTGATAATTTCTCTTAGGGAGCACCTGCCAATGTTGACACTAAGACTTAATAACCTTTCTTGGCCCATAGGTTGAAATATAGAGCTCCAGTGATGGCTGACTGCCAGGATTCCAGCCAAGATAGAAGGAACTCTGTACAATGAAACGAGAGGAATTAAGACCTGGGGCATGGGCCAGGTAGGGGTTTAAGAGAAAGCGCATTGGAGGGGGAGCCAGATGACAGAATGCTGATTGCTACCCCAGGGATTCCTCCCCGCTGTTTCTAAAATCTTCAGTACTCCTACAAAGGTCTTGAGGTGATTGAATTTCTTGTGGAGAGGCAGCTGTTTTAAAACTAAGTTGACACAGGGATACAGCTAAGCAGCATCAGGGACAAAACAGTGGGGAGGCCTCCTGCAGACCTGGAGTTATTAGACACTTAAGGAACACTCAATGAACTGAGTTCATTAGTCACTTTGACAGACTGCTCAGCAAATGCCATACAGTAATACACCCTAGTGGTTCTATTGTTAATATCATAGAATATTTACATGTTGTTCTAGTGGGCATTTGTAACCGGATGTTGTACAGTTCTAACCTTTCTGGCATCAGTTTCATACTGCACTAGCCACTCCCTCTCTCTCTCTTCTCCTTCCCCCTCTCTCAGCAAAGGAAGGAACTCCGCAAACCTGTGGCAGAAAGTTTCCTATTTTCTTTCTCTAAAATCAAGACAATCTACCTTTAGGAAAAACCGGTGGCATGGAAAAATATCTAGACTACCACCTGAAGTATGTTTCACCGAATTTATTGGGGGTGGTCGGCAAAAAGGTTTGATGTAAAAATTCTGGGGAATACTTGTAGGTGCCTAGACAACACATTTAGAGACATAAAATTACATCAGATGGTTTGCTTGATACTTCCTCATTAAGACAGAGGGAAATTCACAATGGAAAAATGTTACATTTAATGGACAGACACCACATTCTTTATAAGCTGTACATCTTTGTACTGTTCTATAAGAAATAGGTGATATGAGGGAAAAAGAAGTTTATAGTATACACATGTCTAAATGTGTAAACTTTTAGGTTGACACGAGCAAAATAAAATGACACATCTAGTTAATTTCTACCTGTGATTTGCTATCACAACATATGCATGAATTTAATCAACTGTGTGACAGAGCATAGTATATCTCATATAATCTTGTACATCTAGAGAGTTTAGAGTAGATCCTGATTGTGAGGAAAAATATATTCTTAAATTCTTTAATAAAAGTTTCAAAAGTGCTTGATATTGGTATGTTTTTAAATGAAACATCATACTGTAAGGAAAATTTTTATTTTTATGACATTTTAAAAACAGCAGGAGTATAGAATATGCATAAACTCCAGTCATGTTTATGTTGATTATCTCAGTGAAATCCAATATCACAATCACATCATCAAATAATGAGACTCAGGAAAGCGTTATTGTTCCAACAAGTAGCTCAGTGGGATCAAAACAAATGTGAAAGAGTGCAACTATTGTTTTCCAATAACAGCAAGAACGTAACAAATAACCTTTGCAGAGGGACAGAAGGATATTCTTTATAAACGCCTTTAATTTAAAATAATAAAAACGTCTTCTCCTTTACCTTTAAAATGATATATCACATTTTAAAAGTCGCAGCAGTTGCTTGAACCAAGTTAAAAAGAGCAGTATCATTTATTAGTTTACACACAGGAGGAGCGTGGCGGGCAGTCTGACACTCTCGCAGCAATTATAAGCATTGTAACTTCTCTTCTTTTTATAAGAAGACAACAATTTAATGCTGTACCACTTATAGAAAATCATTTAAGCAGGTACTCTATTTATACACACAGATATAGCTACTGTCAGTGGGGTGAACAAAATCTAGTTTTATGACAATGTTATTAGAAGAAAACAGCAAAATGAAAGTTAATAGTAAAATCTTATCTCTAGTAATGACTTTTTTTTCATATGTATACTACACAATAGGAATCTGGCTACATAACATTTGAACTTACTAAATTTTATATTCAATTTTTCCGGTTTTTTTCCTCACAATAACCAAAATGCAGAATTTAAGAGGTAATATTATACCCCCTTCTTTAAAAAGTTGGAGAATTATTATCAATGTATTGTGTAGTGGACACACTAGCTTTCTTTCATTTTATTTTATAGCAATTACAGTCTTAGACTTGTTGCTGAGTTTTCGTATGCTCAGTGGCCTTAAATATGTCATTTCATTTTATTAAATGTAGAAAACATAATTAACAAGACATTACAAAGGATTTTTAAGTTCGTTGAACAAACAAAGCCATGGAAGAAGATGAATAATGTAGAAAATTTTCATATTAGAGTTGATTTCCTTGATATTTTCATTTATATTTCATATAATATAAAATTTTATAAAACATCAGTATACTTTTAATGCTTATGTGTTTCTCAATCATGACTGTTTAATATAAAGTCTCTTAAATTTTGTATTCTCTTAAGTTTTCATATAATTAATATCACTAATTTGGAAAATACTAACAGAAGTTAAGGATGGAAACAGGAAATTTCTAAAGAAAAATTAGAACAAAGAGAAAGGCATAAGGCGAAATGAAACTGAGTGAAAGAAAGGTGAGTTCAGATAAGATTATAACAGTTAGGAGAAAGATAAAAAGGCCAACAGTTTCTTGTTTAATGACATGATGGGCATAAGTATCACATCTACACCCATAAAACCATCATCTGATCATCCCAGAACCATAAGATTTTTGTGTGTATTAAAAATGGATAAAGTTTTTCAGTAACTAAATTTCTCTGTAAAAACTGAATACAGAATTATATTAACCTAAACTACAGGATATGGTGGTTCATTTCATTGTAATTCACAGACTGCACACTGCATTTTACTGTTCCAAAATGCAGAGGAAAGAAAGGCAGATGGCAAGAAGAAATTAACACTGTCCAAATTACTGAATAAAATCTCATATTGAGAGATAAGAAAAAGTCATGTGTTTTAGATTTATTTTATAAAGGAGTAGATTTTAAGGTCAAGGATAGGGTAAAATTAATTGTGACTTTAGTGATAGAAAAATAGAGAGGATGCTTCAGCCACCACCTTGCTGAGTTATTACATGCATGAGTTATTCCAGGGCAACCTTTCAAAGTGAAGGCTGAAAAGACCAAAAGTATGGAAGAAGAAAGACAAATTTGGGAGTTATCTGAAAAAAGGTAAGCTCCAAAAAATAATTAGGATCTAAAAAAAGTTTGTAAAAAATGTGGTGTTCTAAAATATTCTGGGAAAAATTGATGAATAAAACAGTTGAAAATGGAGTAGAATACTCAGGGGTGAAGCCGTAACATTAGGAGGCAAAGCTTACTGGATTCAAGGGATAAGGTGGCAAACGAGAAGATGGATGCCTGTGTTCTACTGAACAACAAATGCTGCAACTAGGCTTCACTTGAAGAACAATAATGGACAAATGAGTAGCTACCCTTTGAAAATGTATTGGTCCATTCTTTTGGTTATTGAATCTCAGTATGCATTCACTTCAATATAAAAAAAAAATTGAAAGAAGCAAATTATTTTGTGTTTGTAAACCAGAAAAGGCTTGGAAGTATACAGTTTTCTACTAGATGTTGAGATATGGTATTCCTTATCCAGTAGTTTACCAGTTCATAAAGTATGAAGTCCAAGGATGAAAAATAAAAATATTTTGAAAAAGACTTAAACTCAGTGCTAGTGTGTGCATCTAAAACAACAGCCTTTGGAGTGGTCACTGCTTCATGTTTATAGCAGTCTCACAGCTGCTTCCCGTGGTCATGGCCCCTGGACACCTAATCTTGGGTTCCAATATGTTCACTCTCCTCTCTTTAAATCTTCAATAGTCTTGACATTCTCGCCAGTGTGACATAATTTCTTTCCTGGTCTTGTAATGCATTATGCTGCCGGGATGACAGAGAAGAAGCAATGTGGCATGAAAAGGGTTTTCTGAATGGTGAATTTATGAAAAGAAAGTAATGGTTTATTTGTTGTCTTTTAGCAGGTGACATTAAAATTATCAAGGAATGTTAGAAGGAAACAAGACTGTAACTCTTAGCTCTCTGTCTCATCTACATTGTCAACACTATTGCTCTCCATGAACATTCTCACATATTCTGTAACCACTGAATAGCACTTAATTCTGTAATACTGAATGTGTTAACAAATCAAAACATTTAAGAAAATTAAAAGTCAAGGAATGATTTACATCTAGTTTGTAATTATCTGCTCTTTGCCCAAAGTTAACACTAGCATCATTCAGTACTGAACCGTTCAAGCTGTAAGGGACTTGGGGGGAACTTTAGGATTTTTTGTTCTATTTTCATGAAGAATATTGTTAGAATTCAGATTGGAATTGCATTGAATCTGTAGATTGCTTTAGGTAGTATGGACATTTTAACTGTATTCTTCCAATCTACGTGCATGGAATACCTTTCCATTTCTTTATGTCATCATTGATTTCTTTCAGTAGTGTCATAGTTGTCATTGTATAGGCCTTTCACTTCCTTGGTCAAATTTATTCCCAGATATTTTATTCTTTTTTTTATGATTACAAATGGGATTGTATTCTTGAGTTCTCTCTCTGTTAGGTCCTCATTAGAGTATAGACATGCAACTGAGTTTTGTAAGTTGATTTTGTACCCTGCTTTTTACTGTAGTGTTGATTACTTCTAATAGTTTTCCAATGGACTCTTTAGGGTTTTCTATATATAAAATCATGTCGTCTGCAAACAGCCAGAGTTTCACTTCTTCATTTTCTATTTAGATTCCTTTTAATCCTTTTCATGCCTAATTGTTCTGGCCAAAACCCCAGTACTATGTTGAATAAAAGTGGAGAGAATGGGCATCCTTGTTTTGTTCCTGTTATCAGAGGGATTGCATTCAGGTTTTCCCCATTGAGTATGCTGTTGGCTGCGGGTTTGTCATATATGGCCTTTATGACGTTGAGGTATTTTTCTTCTATCAACATTTTAAGAGTTTTTATCATAAATGGATGTTCAATCTTGTCAAATGCTTTCTCTGCATCTATTGAGATGATCATGTGGTTTTCATTCCTTATTTTATTAATGTTGTGTATCACATTGATTGATTTGCGGATGTTGAACCATCCTTGTGTCCCTGGTATAAATCCCACTTGATCATGGTGTATGATCTTTTTGATGTGTTACTGTACTGAGATTGCCAATATTTTGTTGAGGAGTTTTGCGTCTAAGTTCATCAGTGGTATTGGCTTGTAGTATTCCTTTTTTGTGATGTCCTTGTCAGGCTTTGGTATCAGAGTGATTTTGGCCTCGCAGAATGTGTTAGAAAGTCTACCATCCTCCCCAATTTTATTGGAATACTTTGAGAAGGATAGGTATTAAATCTTCTTTGAATGTTTGATAGAATTCTCCAGAGAAGCCACCTGGTCCAGGACTTTTATTTTCTGGGAGTTTTTTAAAGACTCTTTCAATCTCTTTACTTGTGATTGGTCTATTCAGATAATCTATTTCTTAGTGATTCAGCTTTGGGAGGTTGTAAGAGTCTAAGAATTTATCCATTTCTTCTAGGTTGTCCAATTTGTTGGCATACAGTTTTTGATAATATTCTCTTACAATCTTTTGTATTTTATGGTGTCTGTTTTAATTTCTCCTCTTTCTTTTCTAGTTTTATTTATTTGAGCTTTCTCTCTTTTTTGTGTGTGAGTCTGCCTAAGGGTTTGTCAATTTTGTTTGTCATCTCAAAGAACCAGCTCTTTGTTTCATTGATACTTTCTACGGTCTTTTTTGTTTCAATTTCATTTATATCTGCTTCGATTTTTACTATTTCTTTCCTTCTGTTGACTTTGGGTTTTGTTTGTTCTTCTTTTTCTAATTCAATTAGGTGTAATTTGAGGTTGCTTATTTGGGATTTTTCTTGTGTGTTAAGGTGAGTCTGCATTGTGATCAATTTCCATCTTAGGATCACTTTTGCTGCATCCCATATGAAATGGCATAGTATGTTTTCACTTTCATTTGTCTCCAGATATTTTTTGATTTCTCCTTTAATTTCTCAAATGATCCATTGATTGTTCAGTAGCATATTGTTTAGTCTCCACATCTTTGCCCCTTTCTCAGTTCTTTTCTTGTAGTTAATTTCCAGTGCCATAACATTATAGTTGGAAACGATGCCTGTAATTATTTCAATCTTCTTAAATTTACTGAGGTTTGCCTTGCTTCTCAACATATGGTCTATCCTTGAGAATGTTCCATGCACACTTGAGAAGAATCTGTAATCTGCTGTGTTTGGATGGAGTGTTCTATATATACATCTATTAAATCTATCAGGTCTAGTTTTGTATGTAATTTCCTGTTTTTTTGTTGACTTTCTGTCTGTATGATCTATCCATTGATGTGAGTGGAGTGTTGAGGTCTTCTACTTTTATTGTGTTGTTGTTAACATCTCCTTTTGGTTTTGTTAATAGTTGCCTTATGTACCTTGGTGCTCCTGTGTTGGATGCATAGATATTTATAAGTATTATGTCTTCTTGGTGGACTGTTCCTCTGATTATTATATACTGCCCCTCTTAGTCTCTCTTTACCTGTTTTGTCTTGAGGTCTACCTTGTCAAATATAAGTATGGCAACACTGCTTTCGTTTGTTTGTCGTAAGCTTGGAGTATCATCTTCCATCCCTTCACTCTAAGTCTGTGTTTGTCATTGGAGATGAAATATATTTCCTGGAGGCAGCATATACTTGGGTCTCATTTCTTAATCCAACCCACCACTCTGTGTCTTTTTATTAGAGAATTCAATCCATTTACATTCAGAGTGATTATTGATATATAGCAGCTTAATGCTGCCATTTATTTTATCACTCGTTTTCCAGTTCTCTTGTATATCCTTTATTTATCGTTCTGTGCATTTCGGACTACCAACTCAGTTAAGTAGATTTATATGCTAGTTTTCTCCTTATTTATTATTTGTGTCTCTGTTCTACTTGTTTAGTGGTTATCATGAAGTTTTATGCAAAATCTCATAGATGAGATAGTCCATTTCCTGATAACCCTTATTTCCTTAGACTGATCCAATTCCATCCCTTTCCTCTTCCCCTACTAAGTTGTTTCTGTCATATCTTATTCTGCCTTGTGTTGTGAGTTTGTGGTTAAAATGACAAGACTTTATTTTTGGTGTTTTCCTTCCCTTTATGTTTAATGCTATACTTGAGTATTTGCTGACCTATTCTGATGGATAGCTACAATGTTTTGATTTTGTCTATCTATTTAGGTCCTTACTCAGGGCTTTGTAACCCCTTTCTTCTTTTTTTGTTCAGGTATGAGGGCTTTCTTGAGGGTTTCTTGTGGAGGGGGCTTGTGGCAATGAACTCCCTTAGTGTTTGTTTATCTGGGAAAGTTTTTATTTCTCCATCATATCTGATGGATATTTTTGCTGGATAGAGTATTCTTGGCTGGAAGTTTTTGTTTTTCAGAGATCTGAATATGTTATTCCACTTTCTCCTAGCCTGTAAGGTTTCTGCTAAGAAATATGATGAAATCTTGATTGGGGTTCCCTTGTAAGTTATTTTCCTCTGCCTTGCTGCCCTTAGTATTTTTTCTCATTTAATTTGCCAGCCTCACTACTATATGCCTTGCAGTAGGTCTTTTTATATTGATATAGTTATGAGATATGCTGGCCTCTTTAACTTGCATTTTCATCTCCTTCCCCTGGTTTGGGAAGTTGTCCATTATTATTTCTTTGAAGAAACTTTCTGCTCCATTCTCTTTCTCTTCTCCTTCTAGAATATCTATAATCCTTATGTGGCATTTCCTAATTTAGTCAGATATTTCTCAGATAATTTCTTCATTTCTTTTTAGTCTTAGTTCTCTTTCTTCCTCCACCAGAAGCATTTCTATATTTATGTCCTCAACATGCTGATTTGTTCCTCCATAATATCAGTTTTATTGTTCAGGGAGTCTGTATTCTCCTTTATCTCATCCATTGTAGTTTTCATCTCCAATATTTCTGATCTGCTCTCCTTTATAGTTTCAACCTTTTTGTGAAGTAGCTGCTGAATTTGTTGAACTATCTGCATTTTCTTTTAACTCATTGTTTTTTTATGACAGCTATTTTGAATTTTCTGTCATTTAGATTATAGATTTCCGTGTCTTCAGGATTGATTTCTGGGTACTTGTCATTTTCATTCTGGTCTGGCAATATTCTTTTTTTAGGAAGATTAGCCCTGAGCTAACATCTGCTGCCAATCCTCCTCTTCTTGCTGAGGAAGACTGGCCCTGAGCCAACATCCTTGCACATCTTCCTGGCTTCCTCTACTTTATGTGTGGGATGCCACCTCAACATGGCTTGATAGCAGATGCATATGTCTGCACCTGGGATCCAAACCAGTGAACCCCAGGACACTGAAGTGGAATATGTGAACTTAACTGCTGTGCCACTAGGCTGGCCCGTGGCTTGGCAATTTAATATATTTTTTCATACTCCTAATCAGCTTGGATTTGTGCTTCCACATTGTCATGGTATTTGACTGCTGCTTCCACTTGAGGCCACTGGTGTGAGTCAAGAGCTGTGTATTCTGAGCCCCCTGAGACCTGTGGCTCAGCTCCCCACTGCTGATGTGGGGTGCTTGGCAGCAGGGAGGAGTGCTTTCTTTCTCTTGTGTGATCTCAGGGGCTTCTTGCTCTTCCAGTGCTATCTGCTCTTCTGGGGTGTTAGCTTGATGGAGACACCCCTGCGATAGCTAGTCACCTCTTTGTGGGGCTTTCTTCAAGTCTGTGAGGGACCTCAGAGAGTGATGGTATTCCCACAAAGGGCTGCTGCCTCCACTCTTTCCGCAGAGCCATGCACAGTCCCTGGGTCACTGCCCTTGGGAAGAAAAGAAGCTTTCTCTTACCTCATTCTATTTCCTCAGGGGGTCTCCAGCACCTCCACCTTCCAACATGTGGATACATGGATCTCACAGACATCTTTTGTGCTGTGTGGATGTCCTCTTTTGGAATATGAATATACTTTTTGTTGTGTCTTAAAGAGGAAAGTTTATGGAGAAAGCTCACTCTGCCATGATGCTGATGTCACCTCTTTGACTCTCTTTTTAATGTCACTATAACCAAAGTTATCTTTACCTTCTGCTCTCTCACTCATGGGACCTAGCATTACATAGCAGGATTCGAATTTACTTGGAGAGACAATCTGACTGGCTTATCTTGATTCTAGTTTCTAACCTATCAGTTCCAGTTGGGTGATTGATTGTAGGGTGGGAAAAGACAAGTGGTTGTATTTATTTTATAAATATGGGAGATCAGGACCAGTTTTATCAGGTGATGGGCAATTCTCAAAGTAGACATCAGTTGAATGAGAACTCTAAGTTATGCTCATTGCAATGTTATAATAATATTTCCTTCATGGAATTAAAAAAATAAAACATTTGGTAAAACACACATATCAAAGAAAACACAAATATCTTAAGCATTTAAAATCATATTTATAGTAGAAACATATTTTCTTTCTTTCTCAGCATGGAGAAACCCTTTTGAGCTGTAATCCCCAAAACAAACCTTATAAACTTAGTTTTTCTTGACAAGTGAGAATCTTTTTCTTAATTTATCTAAAAGTTACATTAACAGTGGGATTTAATTTTCACACAACTGACTTGATTATTTTAACATTAGATTATCCTAAATCATGAGCTAATTTAGGCAAAAGAAGAGTTGGTCCAATTATTTTGATCACAAAGGAAAAAAATTTAATCTGGGTTTAAGATGCAACTGAATTTGAGATTCTGTGAACTACCATAAATGCTATGATTGGTATATGACTAGAAAAACATGTGACATGTAATAAAGATCTAAGTATAGAAATACAGTCATTTTCAGTTTTACCTTGAAGCTGCTTTATCATTAAGTAATCTGTTTAGACAATAAATATGTAGATATATTTAAAATGATGTGCCATTTAGAGTATCTACATTTCAGATCTATATGATTAAATACTTTACAATGAGAGAAACTAATAAAGCTTTGTAAATTGCATGCTTTGTTAACACATGTAATCTTATTAGAAAATGATGATGATAAGGATAAAGTGAATATTTTCTATCTTTTTCCAACTTACTGATTATTATTATTATTATTACTTTTAATTTGTAACTGCAAATGTTTTGGATATACTGACTTCAAAGTTTTGTGAAGATTCTCACCTATTAGTCTGTATCTACTTGTACAATATAAAAATAAAAAAAGAGTCATTTATAAAATGTATAATTCTAAAGTAACATTGAGAGAAACAGGTGTTTAGGACTAGTTTTTATTTGTGAATTTTTGTCCAGTACCTGCAAGATTATCTTGAAATCTTCAAGAAAGAGGCAATTACCTATATATCTCCACCATAAAGACTGAGCATTCAGCAGAATGAGAGATAGTAACTGGGGAGGTAAATGGATTGTCAAACTCTGTCACCTTATCACCGAGGATTTCCTACATAAAAATGACAGGGAGGATATGTGATGGCTTTAGACTTAAATGATAGTGAAGCAAAAAATAGGAAAACATAATCATCTCTATACAGCAAATCAGATTCATTCCTCAGTGTGCGAAGGTAAGCTTTCCTACAGGTGTCCAAGGTATTGTTACAGACTCAGACTAGTAAAGATGGCACATTTGTATATTATATTGGAGGGTGATAATAACTCTACCAGGAGAATATTAATGCTACTTCTCTTTGAAAGGAAGCTTCAGAGTGGGAAGCAAGACTGTGACAGCTACCCATGTGCCATGAATTGAGGGATGCCAATTCTCTTGGTTCAACAAGACAGCTGGTTTTGCCTTCACTTTCTATCAGAGGATTAACTCCTCTGGATGAAGACATTGCAAGCCCAGGAAAATAAACAAACACGCTGTTAACAGGATTAAGATGCTGCTATTAAAGGATAGCAAATAATCTATTGTTGTCTTTTTCAATTTAACTGTGGATTGATTTATTGCAATGTTTGCTCAAAGGGAAATGAACACAAATGCATATGAATAGAGGAGAGTATTAAAATATATCCCACATATTGGGTCATATTGGTGATGAGGATTGATGTGTAGGAGACATACTTTCATGGATAAATAAATACATGTGGCTATCCCACCAAAGTTATTTGGATTTATAGAATGCAGTTTTGTTTTTAGAAAAAAATAAAGTTGTATTTTTACTGATGAAAGAACTTTTTTTATTGTAGTAACATTGGTTTATAACATTATATTAATTTCAGATGTACATCATAATATATTTAGATTTCTGTGTAGATTACATCATGTTTACCACCAAAAGACTAATTACAATCCATCCCACACACGTGTCTAATCACTCCTTTCACCCTCTTCCCTCCCTTCTAGTAACCATTAATCCAAACTCTGTTGCTATGTGTTTGTTTGTCATTGTTTTTGTCTCCTACTTATGAGTGAGATCATATGGAATTTGACTTTCTTCTTCTGACTTATTTCACTTAGAATAATACCCTCAAGTTTCATCCACATTGTCACAAATGGTCAGATTTCATCATTTCTTATGGCTGAGTAGTACTCCATTGTGTATATATACCACGTCTTCTTTATCCATTCATCCCTTGATGGGCACCTAGGTTACTTTCAGGTCTTGGTTATTGTGAATAATGCTGTGATGAACATAGAGGTGCATGTATCTTTATGCATTTGTGTTTTCAAGTTCTTTGGATAAATACCCAGCAGTGGGATAGCTGGATCATATGGTAGATCTATTCTTAATTTTCTGAGGAAATCCCATACTGTTTTCCACAGTGGTTGCACCAGTTTACACTCCCACCAGCAGAGTATAAGGGTTCCCTTCTCCTCACGTCCTCTCCAACACTTATTGTTTCCTTCGTCTTAATTATAGCCATTCTGACTAGAGTGAGGTGATATCTCATTGTAGTTTTGATTTGCATTTTCCTGATAGTTAATGATGGTGAACATTTTCTCGTGTGCCTGTTGTCCATTTGTATATTTTCAATAAATTAAAATATAAAAATGTGAGGGTATTCCTACAAAAAATCTTAGCTCTGTCTGAATTTTTCAAGAGTCAATAGTAGAGCTGTCAAGATCGTGCCTTAAATGCAGTCCATCTACATACAGATAAGAAGTGTTCATTTTTTCCTATGCCCAAGAATTTATTCACATTCAGCTATTCCTCTGAAAATACTGACATGTAACATGCATTCTGAAAACAGGGTTAAAGATAAATAATGGGTAAATATCAAAAGTACTAAGAATAAATTATTGTAACAAAATAGCATTCATTTTGTACTAACTATTTTATAAATCATGACAGGCAAGTAGTTCCTTCCAGCTTAATTGTGAAACAAATATGCATTCAAATAAAACTATCAAGAAAGAAACAAATTTATACAAATTTTATCACTCAGCTCTTCACAACTTTACACTGTGAAATATATCGTGTCAGAAAAGTAGAATAACTTATAACACCCCAAACCAAACTATTATCTTACAAATCCAGTGTAGTTGATGAAGATACATGCTTTAACTCTTGATGGAGAGTAAGAGCTATGGCTGGAAGGATGCTTTGGGGACAATAAAATCTTATGCACCATTTGCTTCTGAAATGGAGTCTTTACCAGTAGAAAAATGGAAACTGCTTTTTAAGGTGGCTAAGAGGATTTTGATCCTCAATGCCCTTTATTCCTACTTTTAAATATTCATTTTACCACTATCATTATCATAAATGACAGAAGAGGAAGACAGGAACATGAAGCATCCAGAGTTGCAACGTTAGGAATTGGAATCAGCTGGGTCAAGAAAAGCCACAGAAATGATGCATTGTGTGATTGACACATTTCACCCATGGTTTGAATAAGGAATTGACAAAAGACTGCTTAAAACCTAATTTCGCAATGATATTTTCTGAAAAGAAGGCTGAAGTATCAAGAATTTTTTCTTCCATCCAGAAGTAAAAAAAATTACCTTTTTGCTGGATACCAGAAATTTGGCTACAGCCTATGGCCATCTATCTAACTCTACCTAAATTATTAGAAACAAGAAATTTTTTTATTGTGGTAAATATACAAAACATAAATGTACTTTTTAAATAAATATGTAGTTCAGTAGCATGAAGTACATTCACATTTTTGTACAACCATTACCACCGTCCATCTCCAGAACTTTTTCATCATCCCAAACTGAAACTTTGTATCCATGAATCAATAACTCCTATTATCCCTTCCTCCAGCCCCTGGCCAGCTCCAGTCTACCTTCTGTCTCTATGAATTTGACTACTTTAGTTACCTTTGACTACTCTAAGTACCTCATGTAAGTGTAATCAGCTAGCATATTGTCTTCAAAGTTCATCTATGTTACAGCATATATCATAAGTTCCTTCCTTTTTAAATCTAAATAAGATTCCATTGGATGTATATACCACATTATTCTTTTCTTTTGCTGAGGAAAATTATCCCTGAGCTAACATCTGTGCCAACTTTCCTCCACTTTATATGGGGGTTGCCGCCATAGCATGGCTGAGGAGTGGTGTAGGTCCACACCCGGGATCTGAACTTGTGAACCCAGGCTGCCAAAGCAGAGAGCGCTGCACTTAACCACTATGCTATGGGTCTAGCCCCCTATACCACATTTATCTTATCCATTCATCCGTGAATGGACACGGATTACTTCCTCCTTTTGGCTGTTATGAATAATGCTGCTATGAACATGGATGCACAAATATCTCTTTGATTCCCTGCTTTTAATTATTTTGGTATATATTCAGAAATGGAACTGCTGGGTCATATGGTAATTCTATGTTTAATTTTTTTAGGAACTGGCATACTCTTTTCCACAGAAGCTGTGCCATTTTACATTCCCACCTGCAATACACAGGCTTCCAATTTCTCCATATCTTTGTGAACACGTTATTTTCTTTTTCTTGGAGAATAGCCATCCTAATGTGTGAAGTGATATATCATTGTAGTTTTGATTTACATTTTTCTAAAGATAATCATATTCAGCATCTTCCCATGTACTCATTGGCCATTTCATATCTTCTTTGGGGAAATGTCTATTCAAGTCCTTCATCCATTTTTTAATCAGATTATTGTTTTCTTGTTGTTGAGTTGGTAGTATTTTTGTTTTTACTCATTATGGTAGAAGTTACAGTGTGCATCCTTGCCTTATTGGAATCTACATTAAATTCATACTTCTACCACTTCCTAGTCAATGTAATGATCTTATTGCATCAATAATTGCTATTGATTCATAATGGTAATAAAAGTAATTACAGATGACCACTAGAACAAGTAAAAATTGGTGGTAGTACCTACTAGGTTTGCAGAAGCAGGAGGTGAAGAAGCAAAGAGAAGGGGATGGGGAAGAAGAGAAGGAGAAGAAGACAAGAGCCAAATAAAAACATCCCTACAACCCATGAAATAGCAAGAAAAGATAAAATGACAGGATCAAAGCCAAACATTTAAGTGATTTTAGTAAATGCAAATAAAGCAAAATATCTGCAGTTTCCTAATTGGCAGGAAGAAATCTTTCATGTCCAACCATTGTGTGTTTACATAGTCATTAATTTAAAAATAAAATAGTATAATAATATATTGTTATTTGAGAAGTAGGTTGGCCACACATAATAGGAACAGAAAGAACATAATCCAGAGTAGTTTCTCTTGGTTTCACAGTCCCTAAGTGTTGCCAAGGACATGCAGTTATCACACATTTGGAAATCTCAGTTGTTACCATACCTTTTGGTATTTAAATTATGATCCTAGAAGAACTTGTACTAAACAGCTAAGTGCTTCCCTTTAAGGGATTATTTATAAATATTGTTGTATCCTGTTTCCTGAACGAAATTCAGACAAAATAAGGCCACATTATCTTCCCAGAGGAGGAAGCAGAATCTATGGCTAGTTGTTCTTGAAAAATATCTGTGCCTGCAATTTTCCAGAATTCCCGACAGCCCATTTGAGCACATTCTCCAATTCAATGACAAAGATAATCAAAACAAAATAGAGAAAATATGATAGTATCAAAAGATATGTCTAAATCAAAGGGGCATAAAAAGATTTTAAAAGTCAAAAGTGAGGCAAATGAATACATACATAAAATACAAGATGAAATAGTAATACGAGAGGAATTTAAAATAAAAATTGGTACATAGTACAAAATATTTTTTATATATTGAGATAGATGTAGTTCATAAAGAAAATATGAGTCATAAAGACAATACTGAATAATGTTATCAGGCTAATGAAAAATAATTGTAAAGCGTGAAAGAAAAAATTTAGACAAATAGCATAATAGAATGAAATTTTAACACACCTTTTGAATCTGGGGCAAAAAATAAGCAAAAATAAATATAGAAGAAACTGAATTATATAATGTAAAAACTAACAAAGAATAAATATTTGAGAATCAATAAAATATTTAGTAACACTCATAATGTACACAGTAAAGTGAAAAAGTGCCAGTTAGTGCCAATTTCCCAACTAGAATTGTGTGGATAAATTTCAGACCACACTTCAACAATTTGAAAAATGAATAATAAATATTTAAACAAAATAAATGGAAAGTTAAAAACATATAGCACGATACTCTAGGTAAAAAGTCATAATTTAATGTTAACATGGAGAAACAGATAGTTGAAAATAATCAAATCTGAAAACATCAAGGCACTTATTCTTCTATGTGGTAAATATACAGTATAGATAGAATAATTCTAAAAATGAGCTACTTTAGGAAAAGGATAATTCACACAGACAACAATCTTCAAAAATGAACATTAGAAAGAATTTATATATGTGATAAGGTTTAGAATTAAACCACTTGCGATGAACGTCTATTTAATAAATGACGCTAGGGAACATTTTTAAATTGTTTAGACCAAAATAAAGCAAGATCTCTAAAAATATTACGTGAAAAAAACGGTTTTAAAATGGAAAGATGGATTGCAGAAAGAAAGGAAGAATAAAAGGAAAAAAAATTTGGTGATTATTTGACTAATCCTGGTTTTGGGGAGTTTGTCTCGGTGTATAGCTGTATGGGAATTATTTTTATATTATTAAGGATACAGTTTTTTCCCAAAAAGTTATACATTTCTTTTTATTCATTTAATTAAGGAAAATATTGTATATATTTATTAGTAAATACACAAACAGCCAATTTCATAGACAGAGGTTTCAGTTGACTTTTGCAAAGTAATACGTTAGCCAGAGACCCAAAATGTAAGCTAACTGTGCACTCTAGATTCCTTGACTCCTGAGAGATGAAGATTTTGACTAACCCTGTGCTTACAAAGAGATAGTAGGGCCTTCCAGTTACCAGTTTCACATGTAAGGGTGGAAGTCACCACTTCATCTGAATGACAAGTTAAAAGTGGAACAGAGTGAAAAATCAACAACTCGTTTTGGGTCCATAAGAGAGGTGAGGATACCAGACAAATTGCTGCCCTCAAGACTGGAGAGACAGACAGATGAATACAAGGAGTCACACCTTATCTGGATCGGAAACTCAGAAGAGGAAATCCCAGGAGAACCAGTGCCCACGTGGGAATACCTGAACTGTAATTGAGAAATTGCTGGAGGCTCAGTATAGGCAAATCAGAGAGTTACAAACTCCAGGGGGACTGAGTCATAGGGGGGCCTTCACACTTTTGTGAGTTTTACCTTCAGGAGCTCAACCAGGCTTTCACAGTAATATTGGAGAAAACTCTCTTCCTGCTTCTGGCAAGGGGAGGGGAAAAGGGACCATTCTGAAATATGAATGAGCACTCTTCTTCTTAACCAGGCCTGCCCTCAGGGGACACAAGTTAAACAGAGCCTAACCTGCTGGGGTACTATCAGAACCTAACTGACCTGGGGGAAGGGAAATACCCACCTCCAGCCACTCTAGCCATTCTGTACCTCCTAAGAAGGGAGAAAAAATCCTGAAAACACCTGTGAAGTGCACAGCCTAGAGGAATAGGCTCACTAAAAGACTGCTTCCCCTCCACCACACCTCACCACCACATTACTAAAGGCCTATTCATAGCAGTTCCTTTTACAAAGTACATCATGTCTGGCTATCAAAAAAAAAAAAAAAATTACAAAGCATACCAAATGGCAAAACACACAATTTGGAGAGACAGAGCAAGCATCAGAACCAGATATGGCAGGAATGTTGGAAATAAAGGCTGGATATTTAAAACAACTATGATTAATATCCTAAGGGCCCTAACAGGTAAAGTAGACAGCATGCAAGAATAAATGGACAATATAAGCAGGGATTTAGAAATCCTAAGGTAAAAAAAAGAAATGCTAGAGATCAGAAACACTCTCACAGAAAGGAAGCAGTCCTTTGATGGGCTTCTTAGCAGACTGGACATGGCTGAGGAAAGAATATCTGAGTTTGAGGATATACCAATACGAAACCTCCTAAATTGAAAAGCAAAGAAAACAAAGAAGAAAAACAAAAAAAGAACAGAATATCCAAGAACTGTGGACAGTCACAAAAGGTGTAACACACATGTAATGGGAATAGCAGAAGGGAAAGAAAGAGGAAAAGGGACAGAAGAAATATTTAAAATAGTGACTGAGAATTTCACCAAATTAATCTCAGATGCCAATCCAAAGGTCCAGGAAGCTGAAAGAGCACTAAGTGGGATAAATACCAAAAACTCTACATGTGGGCTCATCAATTTCAAACTACAGAAATGAAAAACAAAGAGAAAATCTTGAAGGAAGCCAGAGGAAAATAATACCTCACTGATAAAGAAACGAAGATAAGAATTTCATTTGACTTCTCAGAAATCATACAAGCAAGAAGAGAGTGGAGTAAATATTTAAAGTGTTGTGAGAACAAAACCACCAACCCAGAATTCTGCACTCTGTGAAATTAATCCTTCACAAATAAATAGAAGTAAAGACTTTCTCAGATACACAAAAAATGAGAAAATTTGTTGCCAGTAGATCTACCTTGCAAGAAATGTTAAATGAAATCCTTTAGAGAGAAATAAAATAATAAAGGTTAGAAAATTGAATACTATAATAAAAGTAAGAGCATCAAAAAAGGATCATGTGAAGGTAAAATAAATTTTTATTTTTGTTATTCTTAATTGATCTAACAGATAACAGTTTGTTCAAAATAATAATAGTAAAAATATATTCAATTATGTATCTTATTATATATCTTACATGTATATATCATATATGTTTACATAATGTATAGTTACGTGTGCTTATAGATGTGAAATGAATGATAGCAATGATATAAGAGATGGGGGAAGGATGGAAGGAAGAGAGAAGTTAGGATTATTTTGTTATATAAGGTACTCACATTACCCATGAAACTGTATAGTATTATATGAAAGAGGAGTTGGATTAGATGTAAATATATATTGCAAACTCTAAGGCAACCAACAGAAGAAGTAAAAAAAAGAAGTATAACAGATATGCTAAAAAAGAAGAGAAAATACAATCATATAACAGACACCTCAACAAAGATACAGATGACAAACAAATAAAAAAATGCTCTACATCATATGTCATCAGGGAAATGCAATTTAAAATAATGAGATACCCTTACATACCTAGAATGGCCCAAATCTGGAATACTGACAACACCAAATGATGGATAGGATGTGGACAACAGGGACTCTCATACAGTGCCAGTGGGAATGTAAAATGGTACAACCACTTTGGAAGACAGTTTGACAGTTTTTTACAAAGTTAAACAGATTCTTACCTTTATTGTCCAACAATCGTGCTCCTTGGTATTTACCCAAAGGAATTGAACTTATATCTACACAAAAACCTACACATGGATGTTTATATCTGCTTTATTCATGATTTCCAAAAACTTGGAAGCAATCAAGATGTTCTTTTACTGGTAAATGGATAAGCCAACTGTGGTCTATCCAGACAATGGAATATTATTCAGCACTAGAAAAGAAATGAAAAGACATGGAAGAATCTTGAATGCATATTACTGGTGAAAGAAGCCAGTCTGAAAAGGCTACATCGTGCATGATTCCAGAGATACAACATTCTGTAGAAGACGAAATTATGGAGATAGTAAAAAGATCAGTGGTTGACTGGGACTTAGAGTGGAGAGGAGGCATGAATAGGTGAAGCACAGATTTTTAGGGCAGTGAAAATATTCTGTGTGATATCATAATGATAGAGACATGCCACTATACATTTGGTCAAACCCGTAGAATTTACCACACCAAGAATGAACTCTAATGTAAAATATGGACTTTGGGTGATTATAATGTGTCAGTGTAGGGCCATCAATTATAACAAATGTACCACTTGATAGGGCATGTTGATAATGGAGAGTTATGCATGTGCTGGGCTGCAGTATATGGGAAATCTTTTTACCTTTCTCTCAACTTCACTGAGAATCTAAAACTTCACTAAAATAATAAAATCTTTAAAAAAAAAAGACAGAGAGTAGTATGTATCACTTTAGGACAAGATGTCAGGAAGAACTTTCAGGTGGGAAGTGAGGAAGAGCATAAGAATAAATTGTCTATATATTGTCTAAAACTGAACTTAGCACTTTGACAAAAACTTTTAGTTATAACTTAAGCAAGAAATTTCAAGTTCTAATGAAATAAAATTAAATTTCTATCTCATCTTTTAATTTTAATATTGGAGATAGGCTCACTAAATATGTGTTGACTGAGACAAACTGTGTTTAATTTGCTAGTAGTGATTTGGGGTCTTTGTTTAGCTGAAAATTACTAGAGAGTTTCAAGTTGAAGTGTCAATAGGAGGCAAAGACACAAGAAAGGTACATAAGGGCTTGAAAAGTATTTGACCAAACATATTTTACACGTGCCTCAATATGGTACATTAAACATCAAAATTAATTTAAATTACTAATGACAAATTAGAAATAAATATTTGAAACACATGTGGACAAAGGTATATCATTGCTAATAAAATGATCTTCTATATCAATAAAGCAGGAAAAATTCTCCAATGGAACTAGGAGCAAAAAATTTTTAACTTGCTACTTAAAATAAAAATGCAAGTCTTGTAGACTTATTTAAGATTTATGTGCCAGGGGCCAGCCCATTCGTGCAGCAGTTAAGTTCCCACCTTCCACTTCTTGGTGGCCCGGGGTTCACTGGTTTGGATCCCGGGTGCAGACATGGCACTGCTTGGCATGCCATGCTGTGGTAGGCGTCCCACACATAAAGTAGAGGAAGATGAGCACGGATGTTAGCTCAGGGCCAGTCTTCCTCAGCAAAAAGAGGAGGACTGGTAGTAGTTAGCTCAGGGCTAATCTTCCTAAAAAAAAAAGATTTATGCTCCATTGAATTAAAAAATGCAAAGATAATATATGTGGTGAAAGAGGGAGTGGTAGACCTGTTTTTCTTGATCTCTAGGTGACTTCATATTGGTATAAAAAATTTAAACAGGGGGCTGGCCCCTTGGCCAAGTGGTTAAGTTCGCACACTCTGCTGCAGGTGGCCCAGTGTTTCATTGGTTCAAATCCTGAGCGCGGACATGGCGCTGCTCATCAAACCATGCTGAGGCAGCGTCCCACATACCACAACTAAAAGGACCCACAACAAAAAACATACAGCTATGTACCAGGGGGCTTTGGGGAGAAAAAGGAAAAAAATAAAGTCATTAAAAAAAAATTTAAACAGAAATTTGATAATATTTATAGATAAGTTTAGAAATGTCCATGGTTCCCACTTGGAAGTTTTCTTTTATGGCTATATACTAAGGGCACAATCAGAAACTGTTTGCAAGAATATTTGTGGTAACATTATTTGCAATAGCCAAGAAAAGAAAAGCAATTGTAAAGAGCTTAAGTCTTCCAAAATGTATATATATTTGTTGATTAAATTATAGCAAAAGGATATTTATTGATACAACTATAGCATTAAATTAGATCATAGCACTAATTCATAATCAATAAGTATGAAGTGTTAAATAAACATTCTAGGATAATAATATACACATCATAGTGTTGATTTTGTTTTAAGACATATTCTTAAACGATTAGGTAATAATTCATGAAGGCCTCAATCTGAAACCGGCAGAGAGTTAGCCATTAAAGATTAAGTAACTAGGAACTAAAGTTTTTTTCCTTTTTGCAATTACTGATTATAGCTTTTAGCTGTTTAACCCACCCACCGTTAACTGCTGCTTAGGCAATATGCTCTCTGACTCCCACTAGGCTCCTATAGAGAACATCTCCCTGGAGCCTGGGTCACCACAGTAACGGGGGTGTGAGCTGTTTTTCAGGAATTAGAATTCCTTGTCCACTTCAGGTGATGTGAGACCACCAACTCATCAACTAGGCCCACGCAGATGTCTGATAGGTGGCCTTTTGACGTCAAGAAGCTAAAAACTCCACCCTCATATCATGCTAACGCCGCCATTTTGTGAACATGGGTCCTATGAAGAGGCATGAAGTCTGACTATGCTTGCACAGATCAATTCCCTCATGTCTCCTCACTTCCAATCACCTCTCTCCACATTTGAGACCACCTTGCCCCCATCCCATAAATATCCTGAGTCCCTATTTTCCGGGAAGTGAATTTGAGGCTCATGCTCTCGATTCGTCGCATGGCTGCCTTGTGCGTAAACTCTCTCTGCTGCAATTCGTTGTCTTGGTGTTGGGCTTTCTAGGAGGTAGGCAAAAACGAACCTGGTTCAGTAACAAATCTGTGGGTCAATTCATTCTCTCTTTCTTTTCAAAGTTATTCACTGTCTACCATTTAATAAGTATGTAATAAATTGTAGATCTTGACTATTAGACAGGCTGAAAAACATGGACACAGTGGCCAGACTGAGGAAGATATCATAAGGCCAGTAATCTTTCTTTAAATTGACACCTTCCTTAAAGTAGATGCTGATGAGGAGAGAAAACCAAGAACATTACTTCTAGAACTGCTGCTGTAGGTGCCTCTGAAAATGCACTTATGGCGAAAACTGGAAACAATGTGAAGAGGCAGAGAAACAGAAAAAACAGGAAAATTGAAACTTTTTTCTTTTTCTCTCTTCTTTTTAGAACTTGTATTTGTTAAACAAAATTCATCTGAGTAAATTTGAAGATCTGATTGGCTTTCCTAAATGATTCATGAATCTGGCAGCATCTCATCTAGCAAGCACATATACCCCAAGGAGTTAGACAAAATGGAAAGTTTTTATAGGAAGGAAGATGAAGCAAGGAAGTTATTAGCAAAAAAAGAGAAAGGATTATTTTGGGCCAGAACATCTTCTGTTTGGGGGAAGGAAACAGTAAGAATTTTATTGTGTAGATTGCTTCTTCTTCCTCTGGGGCATGGAGACAGCCCATGTGACACATCACCTCATTGATATTGACCAGAAAATTCCAGACTGGTTGCTTGCTTACATTTCTGGGGAGGTCAAAACCACAATTAGGTCAGATGTTAAGTCTAAGTTTGGTATCTTGGGCTTTAGCACGAGTGATGCCATTTTGAGCCTGTGGTTTTTCTCTTTCATGGTTTTCTCCTTTTAATCAGACTCTCAGCTGGACCGAGAGATGTGATAAAAATTTAAGGCGTTACCACCACTCTTAGCTACCACTCCCTAGTTCTCACAGCCTTGTTGATCCTTGATGTGGCTTCCATAGATCACGATATTTTGCCTAATCCCTGTGACATTCACAGTTCCAGGTTTGCAAATTTTAATTTGGCCTTTCTATTTGTTCCTTTTCTGATGTTCCAGTGTCAGGGAGATCATTTGCTTGGCAAATAACAGCTGCAAACATGCATTTAAGCTTTTGAGAGAATACAATGCATCAGTGGGATTTTTTGATAACCATAAGCAGGAAAATTCTCAATGTTTGTGCACTTCAGAACCATGGTTCTGACAAATAAAAATGGCAAGTAATGGAATATATTGGAATATATGAGGAAGCCATTTGGTGTAAACCTAATTCGGCCTGACCTTGTCTTTCCAAAAGGTCCTGACCAAGGCCGTTGAGCATGCATTGTGTATCTGCTTTAGAGATTCCCTATGGCAAGAGCAAAAGGCCTTTGAGATAAAGGTGCAACTTCCCTCCCCCTCCCAATGTTGGCGTCTCCTTAAGGATTAAGTATCTTTCCTTAGACTAGAAACTGATTGCTGTGCTCACCTGTGACTGCCCAGCCTGAAACAATAGACTTGCCTCCTGGTACGCCCACCAAGATAGCAGACCCACTACCTGCTGTGTCCATCAAGTGCGGTGCTGACAGGGCAATCTTGTGACTATTGTGGGAGGGACATTTCAATCATATGTGAAACACCCTCTTTGAGGGTATATAACCACCCTGTGTACCCCTACTTCTTTGGAGTGCTCTGTTCCTTTGTGGAAAGACTCTCCCGGGTTATAATCCTAAAATTTGAGCTCAGAATAAACTCACCCAAATTTTCATTTATAGATTGGTTATGGATTATTTTCGTCAACAGTTCCCAAGACCCAACCCAATGAAAATCAAATAAGTCAAAGAAAGATCACTTTGAATGAGTCATTTTTTTAAACCAAGTTGCTTGCTCAGTGATCTTGTGTAACTGAGTTTCAATTTTCCCAGAAGTGTTAATCCAAGTGCTGCAGGTGGTGTTGATCATAGCACAGACACCTCCTTGCTTAGCTAAAAGATAACCAAAAGCTATGGTATTATCAAGAACCTTGGCCAGAGAGTCTAAATATTTTTGCTGGACAGCTAATATCTTAGCAACAGAATCTGCATTATCTTCAAGGATTAAGGAGAGGTTTCTGATTAAACCCTCATTTACATTTATTCCTAACCAGGGAAGTAGGGCCGTGCCAAAGGCAGTAAACTCTGAATCATGAAAAGTCTCCTGGTACGTCTTTTCTAGAACAGTTAGGAGCACAATTAGATAATTTAAGAGGCGTTGCAGAGCTGTGCACCAGCAATCTAGCATTCATAAACCCAAGGAGAATAATAAGCACCACAGATAAGGGTAAATCCTCTCAGGTCACAAACCATTTCCAGTAAGGTGGCATTGTTAATGGATTCATTAGCAAGAACTGTTGCATTTTCTCATTCAAGCCAGGGGTCAGTGAGATTTTCTCCTAGCCAGAACTAAAAGGTTTTTCTAAATACCGGAGGTTACCCCCGTTAGCAATGGCCTGGGAGATATGGATGAAGGTGTTATCTTTCCAGGTCAATGCCAGAGTAAAGGGAAGAAAGAGAAGAACAAAGGATTTCATGTTTAGTTAAAGTATAAAGTCTTTGATGCGGGGTCGGTGAGCCGAGGAGTCGAAAGAAAGATTTCTTAGACTCTCAAGATCTGGCAGTAGTGCTCTTTTATTTAGAGAGTAGAATAGCATGGGGACAGGACCCATGGGCAGTCAGAGTTTCTGCTGCCGCCGCTTCTGCTGCCCCCGCTGGCATGGGGACAGAGCCCATGGGCAGGCAGAGCTGGTGCGTGGGGACAGGACCCACGGGCAGTCAGAGCTCCTGCTGCTGCCCCGAGTTGAGGGTTAGGGCTAATTTTATAAGGCATAGGTATATGATTCATCTCTTTACAAGACAAAGGAAAGAACATGAAATAAAGTTAAAATGGTATCAGTGTGGGTGGGGTCTGGTCATTGGGTGATCCCATGACTTTTAGACAAGAATCAAATCGGATTAAGTAAAGGTTAGAAAGGTTAGACGCCACCACCCTAAACCAGTTACATGAGATTGCCAGACAGCAACCAACTTAAGTTCTTGCCTTCCCCATTAAGAGCTTCTAGAGATAAGACCATTCCCCTTCTTCCTGGCACAGAGAGGGAGGCATCTTCACAGATAGAGGTTTCCCTTAGAAATGTAAATGTTTCCCAACAAAGGGGCAAAACAAATTCCACTTCTTGGAGCCTGAATCTCATCTGTAGTTTTAAAACTAACCAGCCTAAAAATCCTCATCATAAGCCATTTTAAAATTAAGCAGCCTAAAAATCCTCATCAGTCTTGACCTTCATACTGAGTGGAAGAAGTCTACCTCAATGTCAGGTACTTTCCCTCCTTGTCAATTTAATTTGGAAGTCTCCAGTGTTTGGACAGGAACAAGTGTCAGGTGGAGTCTCCTTCAGTTTCAAGATGTACACCCAAGGTTCAAGTCCCTGAAGTTCTGCTGTCATCTGGGTAGTGAGCAGGACCTGATATAGTCCCTTCCAAACAGCTTCGTCATTCTAAGTCAGAGGGTGGGAGAAAATTGGAAATGTTAATTTGGTGAGTCGTAGGCAGGTGTTTGAAGAGGTTAGAAGAATTCAGGATGCAGTCCAGTCTACAGGTTTATAACAAAACCTCAAAGACAATCAATAGGACTAAAATCTAATATTTACAAAAGTATAAGCACAGTTTTTCTCTCTATGATTCCTCCATATTTTTTTTACCAAAGATAATCACAGTGAAACCAAATTTATTTGCATTAAATTTGGCCTGATTATTTATAGAAGTGCAGTAAGGATAATGATTGACCATATGAGCTCTTTTTAAGATGTCTTTGCTGGAACCTTGTAAGCAAGGTATCGGGTCGATTTTTCCAAGCAGTTCCTTGAAGCCGTCTGCTCATATCTGAGTTTATGCACATGTCTCTCAAATATGACATTCCAGTCAAAGCCTTGGTAATGTGGCCAATGTTTCTAGTTTCTAATTGTGTCCCATTACAAAGAGAACAGATTCTTATTGAATTTATGCAAATAAACATATTGTCATGAAAATAAGAATACTTGCTGAGAGTTTCTGCATTCTAGGGGGATCAGGTAAAGAGAAAAGTAAATGTTTCATCTTTGTTCACAAGGTATACTTTACCGAACTGCTATAAGTCATAGCTAGCCTAAGAGAAGAGATCTCCTTAAACCTGGAAAAACAAAATATTAGCACATGTTCCTTAGGTCACACAGTCCCCTGTGATTAATATTCATTCGCTTGAATCCATTTTTTCCACTGATTCTCTCAACCTTGCCTGAGGACTTAGGGTGATACGGCCAGTAATATTTCCAGATGTTCGGAAGGTTTGCATCAAAGCTCATATGATTTGCCCAATCAAGTGGGTGCCTTAATCACTGGAGATTGTGGCAGGTATACTTCATATGGGAAACACATTTCCTAACAGTTTCTTTGCCACTGTGAGGGCATCAGTCTTGTCGCAGGGGAAGGCTTCAACCCACACAGAAAACATATATATAATAAGAAGAACGTATTGATAACCCATACTATGCGGCAGTTGAATGAAATCCAGCTGCAGGTGCTCAAAGTGATGAGGATTTTAGGCTGGTTACTTTTAAAACTACAGATGAGAAGCAGGCTCCGAGGACTGGAATTTTGCTTGCCCTTTTGAGAGACATTTGCGTTTGGAAGGGGGGATGACCTTGTCGGGACCTGAAATTGGCCACCCCAAGATATGTCTCTTTGGCATCAGGATTGTTTTGGGCTGATTGCTTTCGATAAACTGGGACAGAGAAGGAGGCTCTGGGGAATGGAACTTGCCCTTGTTGGGACACATTTACATTTGTAAGGTAAATCTCTATCTGTAAAAGGTGCCTCCCTCTCTGTATCAGGAAGAAGAGGAGAGACGACCTTGTCCCTAGAAGCTCTTACTGGGGAAGGCAAGAACTTAAGTTGGTTGCTGTCTGGCAATCTCATGTAACTGGTTTAGGGTGGTGGCGTCTAACCTTTCTAACCTTTACTTAATCCGATTTGATTCTTGTCTAAAAGTCACGGGATCACCCAATGACCAGACCCCACCCGCACTGATACCATTTTAACTTTATTTCATGTTCTTTCCTTTGTTTTGTAAAGAGATGAATCATATACCTATGCCTTATAAAATTAGCCCTAACCCTCAACTCGGGGCAGCAGCAGGAGCTCTGACTGCCCGTGGGTCTTGTCCCCACGCACCAGCTCTGCCTGCCCATGGGTCCTGTCCCCATGCCAGCGGAGGCAGCAGCAGCGGCTCTGCCTGCCCGTGGGTCCTGTCCCCATGCCAGCGGGGGCAGCAGAAGGAGCAGCAGAGCTCTGCCTGCCCATGGGTCCTGTCCCCATGCTACACTAGTCTCTAAATAAAAGAGCACTACTGCCAGATCTTAAGAGTCTAAGAAATCTTTCTTTCGACTCCTCGGCTCACTGACCCCGCATCAAAAGGACTCAGAGGGAGGAGTTCTGAGGTCTCTGGGGGCAGAAGTAGGTTTTTCTATAGTGGGTAAAGGAATGTCAAAACCAAAACATGGGTTTGCCAGGGAGCCAGGAAGAATCAAGTAGCTGTCTTCCGTTCCCACATCCTAGACTGGTTGTTTAATTTATAACTATTGTTTACTCATTTTAATTTCTCTGACTCATGAGCAGACTGTTGCCATATTACATTACAAGGACATCAGGATGGCAAAAATCTGGCAATGAATGGTGATTTTTTTGCAGAAGCAGAATGGACTTCATGCACATGTGCCACAGTCTTCATAGCTTCTGCTACTGCTGCCTTTGCATGAAAGTCAGCTAGGGAAATTATTTTGGCAAAATCCAGAATCATTGTTCTCTAGGCAGATTACATATTTTCGTAGCCAACCCCCCAACCCCCACATCCTACTTTCCTTGCATACAGAGCTGTTTCGTTATTATTTTTAGTAGCTTCAATTACATATATTAGAATTTTTGATCTTTAAAAGCTTTAATTTCTAGTGAAAAATAAAGAAGTAAACAATTATGAGCAATTACATTAGTATTCTATAGCTGGGCAAGTTTATAAATACTTTTTATAATTTCTAGAAATATACGCTTTTCAGCATGGCATAAAACATGTTTACTAACAGATCCAAATATTTTTAATTTCTCTGTAAAATGAAGCAAAAAGTGGATAAATCTATGTTCAGTAATTAATGTTTCAGTATTTTATCTTATTTGGGGATGACCTCGACATTCAATGAGTTTCCCATCATTTGATTTAGCAAAATGTTAAAGTTTCAGATTTGAGAAAACCATTTTGAAGTACACGTTCCATAAAATGTGATTGCCATTAAAAAGTTTATCTATAAACTCTTGTCCCACTTATGTCTAAGTCACTTGCTCCCAACGATTGTGTTTACATTACCAACGAAACTTCATGACACATTAGACAAAATCACCTATCATTTTAAGTGATTTTTCCTGATGACAAATTTTGTGAGACGGATATGATCTTATTTGACTTTTAATAAGCCTAGGTAGAATAAAACTTGTATGTTTGCATTATAGTCAGTGTTGATAACTCTAAAGACATGTCTGTTTTAATGAAATCAACAGGCTTAAACTAGCTTTAATTTACTAAAGATTGATCCCAGATCACATGAACTTGGAAAACATTTGGATTAGTTTTCATTATATTTCCAAGAGTTTAAGCACTTAATTTTCTTTAAGCCAATTAAATAGAGCTTTTTTATAAATTAACTTGGCAATACCATCCTGAGGTGGCAAAACATCCCACATCTACAACATACACAGAACATATAGACAGATGAAAATGGAGACCTTTTAGTCATGAGGCACGTACAATAATAGAAAACTTAGTAATTTAAAAAAGAACAGTTGGATCTAAACTGTGTATAAAGCAAACACTTGGAATAAATTAAGATTACCTATTCAGGTGGCTAAAGCTTTTTACTAATATTTGTGGAGAAGACACTTAAAAGATTTTTTTCAAATGACCTTTCTCCTTTTGATAAAAATTACCTCCCTGAAGTTTGCATTTCAAAGAACGGTTCTTAGGTCCTAGAGAAGATGGGGATAGAAAATTTACATCACAAAAGAACCCAGAAAATTATTGAAGTTTTCTCCAAGATGGAGTTTTTGGGGCATATTTGCCTATTATCAGAGGTCTAGAGTAATTTAAAATTTTAAGTGCAGGACAATTCTGTTTCTAATATCCTGATCTTTTGCAATATCTACAAGCATTTTGAGATAAATAGGGGAGATTTTGCATATGGCAAAAAGGACAAGTGCACTTTGAACAGTTGAGAGTCACTCCTTTGGCCCCACAGAGATTTGCAAGACAAAGAGAATTGTTTCTAGTTCCCCAAAGAACTGGACTGCAGCTGGAAACAGGCTGCAGAGAGACTGACCTCCCTTCCAATTACATTTTCCCCCATTTGCTTCCTTCCCTCTGGGTATACAGTTTAGGGCAGATGCCCAAGAAAAAACAATTCTTACCAGGCTCTGATTATCAGCTTCAGATACAGACAAATTTCTGATCATAAACTTATTAAAGTCTTTCAAATATCTTGTCAAGTTTCAACCGGGACAAACAGTAAATATTTCTGGCAGTGCTGAATAACCTCATTAATTTTAATTCTAGTTCTCCCTTGGCTGTTTAAGGCAATAACATAGCAGTGTGACCATGGGCCCCTTTAGAGCCAGTTCGAGCAGACCCCATCTCTTATCAGCAAAGTGATTAAGGATTGTCTTACAGAAAAATGTTCTTAAATAACCTGTTCATCTTGAGCATTAATTTATAATAAAAATAATTTAACATTTATTATCTGATCATGAAAATATTCTATATGTGCTTTACAATAATGATTCAAATCAACCTTAACCAAGATTTATCCTAAGTATAGAGATTCCTAAATATCTACATCTTGAAAAAATTTTAGTGTTCAAGCAATGCAGTCTAAATTTAAAGATAGGAAAACTGAATCATAGAGAAGAACATTCTTTAATCCCACCTCAGTGTCTCTCAGCTCCCTTGGTCCTTTATTCTTTTACAAATATAAGCAAAAGCAGCAATCCTCCATACTCTAAAATTGATCATTAATTTTTAAAAATAATTATAAATAATCCAATTTTTTGCACTATTATATCTTCTTACATATTTTCTTCTTAAATTTCCTGGCAGATACTTCTTCTATTTCACTTGTATATTAATTAACAATGGTATTTGGGATAAAATTCACAAGCTGTGTTTTTGCCATTTTGCATAGATAGTAACCATTCCATTTAAATATCCAAATGAAAGTGAGGTAGATAGTATGCCATGTGCAGTGTGATAATTAGAGACTCTAACTACAAAAAGATATTTTCCCTAATATAGTCGCACTGATATGAAGAGAGGTAACAGAATAGGAACTGAATGGCGAAAGGCAATATAAATATGCTTTTCTTAAATTGAAATTCACAGGCCATTCTTATCTTAAAAATATAGATTGGCACTATTTAAAAATTATATATTTAAGGGGTTGAATGGTAAAATATTAAAACATATGTCTTTTCTACTAACAGCTGCTAAGGACATATCTTCACTATAATGTCTTTATAAAGAAAAATATATTTTAAGCTCACTTGAATTAATTGCTACCAAATAAACGGTTTTCTATTTATTGATTTACATATCAGTTATTTATCTATATTTTACCAGACTTGCTAAGCTATGTCTTTGTAACTAACGTGTAAAACTTGACATTCAGTTTGTGTTTCCTAATGACATATCTTCAGACCGTTTTGAACCTAAAAGAAGTATAAGGGGACAATTTACTTTTAAATTAAACTGCAAATAACCCAGTCTGGTGTTTGTACATTATTATCTTCTTTCCTAGTCCACCCGAAAACCGAATCCAAGTGAACAGCAGGTTAGTCCCTTTCTTACAGCAAAGATAATGGCAGCTGCTTTCAGGCTCCTTAACTCTAGACAGCCGGGATTTTCAAGACATCCAGCCTCTTTACTGAGAATCACAGAAATGTGATGAAAGATGTTTAAGATAGACTGTATTCTCATGACAGAATAATATTTCAAAATCACTTCTTCTTCTGGAACAACACAGACTATTTTTTGAAGCTCTCAGCCTGGTCCTAGATGAACTCTGTGCTGTGATTCAGACCCACTGGGCAGGTGGAACCAGGCATTACAGGTTTGACCTGCACGTTGAAAGTGTGAAAACCCGTTTGCAGAAAAAACGTTATCAGACCACTCCCGTTTGCCTGAGAGCATAGAGAAAGAGGTGGAAGTAGAATATTTCTGGACTATGCAATTAGATGATTAATGCCTAGAAATTATAGAAGGGTCTCTCATATTTAAACAGGAAAAAAATTAGCTCTATATGCATAGAGTCCATGCTGACCACAGAGAGGTAGAATATAGTTTTTCTTCCTTATTTCTCAAATTCCCTTTCTTTGTGGTATTTTTCCTCCTTATGAAAGCCCTGAGGCAAAAGTGTCCTGAGGCTGGGGCTGGCCCCGTGGCCGAGTGATTAAGTTCGCGCGCTCCGCTGCAGGCGGCCCAGTGTTTCGTTGGTTCGAATCCTGGGCGCGGACATGGCACTGCTCATCAGACCACGCTGAGGCAGCGTCCCACATGCCACAACTAGAAGAACCCACAACGAAGAATACACAACTATGTACCGGGGGGCTTTGGGGAGAAAAAGGAAAAAATTTTTAAAAATCTAAAAAAAAAAAAAAAGTGTCCTGAGGCTGTTGCCTAGGGAGGAATCAGCTTACGGTGCCTTCTGCTTGGCTGCTTCACTAACCTATGTCCACTGCAAGCGTCTAGAAAATCTACACTAATACTTATTGTGGCTTAAGAGACACAGGGTGGCATATGTAAATGGAGTGGGAAAGATCACACATCAAGTGTTTGCTCCTTGTCAAATCGTTTTGTAACTTATGATCTCCCTAAAAGAGAAGTCTGCAAAGCCATATTTTGCTCCACAGATAACATGGAGCAGCGTTGAGCAATTGGTCAAATTTGCAATTGTGGCAAACACATAGTTCAGAGAGTACAGAATTCAAAAACACAACAACTAATAATTAAAATTACAATGTAGACCAAGATGGAGGGGTGCTGTCTACTTGCTCACTCAGGGAATTGTGTTCAGTGCTCCCGGATCCGGTTTTCTCCTTACTTTTAAGATCCCTTTAATAGAATAAAAAATAAGAATCTTATTAGTGCTCAATGACGTGATAAATAAAACGATGATATAAAAACATCAGGAGCTGGCCAAGACCTCATAGGTCTTCTTGAGGAAATGGCGTGAAACCTTATAGATTGATTAATGTAATTCTCAAGAGTGCTCTCAGAGTTAAAAAAAAAAAAACGACAAATCTTAGGAAGTATAGATACATGTTTTTCCTTAAAGAGATAACTTAATAACGCTGAAAACATAGTTGTGTTGAGTGAAACTATGGAGCAGTCTAGTCACATCCAACTCCTTCCCTTCACAAACGAAGAAAGAGAGGCTCAGAGTAGGGAAGGTGCTGATGGAGGTTATGTCGTGAGTTGGCAACAAAGGAGAAAAGTTGGGACCAATCTGTGTAACTTACCAATCCCAGAGATGAAAGGTGTTTCAAGGTCAGTATGAAGTAATTTAAAAAATATTATTATTCTATAGTGTTTTTAAAGACGCTCCTTGTGAAGAATATGTGCTCTCAGAATACATAGTTTTATAATTCTGCTTAATTAATGATTGACAAAATAATAGCCCAAAGTAACTGCTTAGTGAAGTGGATGTCTATGAGCCCTGACTCTGACTGGTTTTATGAGATACACTACATAGCAGGAGGCACAAAATGGGGATACGTGGAAGCAAAGATAGAATAGAAGTGGGGAAACCGGCTTTATTCTCATGTTTTCTAGCTTTCACGAGTAGAAGCAAAGTATCAGAGGCACTGCTGGAGATTCTGGATCTAATTCTCAGAACAGAAGTCCGTCTAAACTCACCCATGGGTGGATTAGAAGCGAAGTGCCCTGAAATCTGTGCACAACGGGCTGGTTTTACGATCTTGTGTTCCCTGCTCCGTGAAATCCAAGCAGCTTTAGGATAACCATCAAGGGGGGATCTAGAAGATGAGGGCAAGAGCTAGTGTTTAAAATGATAGTTAAACTGTGATACATGTGATCAAATCTTAAATTCCTCACCTCCTTTAGAACGAAATCATGTCTACTCATCTTTTCTCACGCAATACTCAAGGCGATTTTGTTGCTTGCTCAACATGATAGCCATCATTTCGAGCTGCTTTCATCTTTTTTATGGATGGTAGGTATGAGGAGCACACACGGTATGTTGAGTCTAGCACAGCTTGGAGACAGCATGGGTGGAAAGTCTGGGAAAGTGAAAAGCAGTTCGAAGATTGTGGGAGTGTATATAACAGACCGAATAGTTTCAGGTTTATCACAAATAGAATCAAATGAGTACTTAGCTCTAAGTACTCTAGGTTTGCCTAGAAAACTAAGTGGAAAAGATGGTTATAAATGTTACGTAGGAGTGTTAAGTCCAAAGCAGTGAAGAGTCTGAGATGTTATCCTACTTTCAAGCTAAGAAGTTAGCCTGACACCATTTCCCTCTCTTTCTCTCTCTCGCTCTCACATGCGCACAGAAAGCCCAGACCTCTGGAAGAAAGAACAGACTTTTTATTTACTTACAAACCAGTCTTAGCAGCACAGGATCCCCATACTGCAATTCCCCATGGAGCGAGACAATGAGAACCAGCTGTCACCTGCGTGTGCGGTAGGAATTGCACCACAGGAGAGGAACCACAAAATGAGGAGACTCAGAGAATATAAACGGTGGCTGGTACCTCTGCCCCTCCTCCCCTCCAGAGAGAGACAGACAGACAGAGACAGAGAGAGTTGCTCTGGAATGTAAACAAGTTTTCTCTGAGGAGGATGGGAAGCTCTCTACTCTGAAATGAGCAATGACTCCAGAGCAATACACAATCTCTAACTTCCAAGTCGTGCTTGTGATTTAATCATTGAGCCCTGACGCTGCAGAAACAGGAAAATATTCATGGAGAGTAGAGTTATTTCAAAACAATCAGAGTTTGCTTGGCAGCCTGATTTGAAATGGATTGGTTCACATGCCAAGGGGAAACCAAGAAATAAAACAGGATCATAAGCCCTTAGAGGAAAGGAGTGATTTCTGTGCTTTATTATCTCTCTTGTAACCCAACATTGTTTTAAAAGTTGATAACATTAAAATATAGAATATCACATATCAGAGAGGCCATATCCCATCTCTTTTCCCCAACTTTATTGCAACATATTTTGGACAAATGTGGTTCATGGAGTTCAATCACAAAGCAATTTTACTTTGTCTTTCAATATTCCTTTAAAACTTATTTACTATGGAATACTTACCCACCACTTCTAGCTAAAAACTTATAAATTCCATGTTTTTTCCCTATCGGTTTTAAGTGAAAATGTTAAGTTTAATAAAAATTAATAAAATTATTTTAAGTTACAAATGACAATTTGAACTGCTTACTTAAAATGTTCAGTCCTCTGTAATAGTCAGTGTGTCCAACTTTCTTCAAGGTTACAGCTATTCCTTCTCCTCGCATGTAGAAAAGGCTAAATACAGCCACGTGATGCCCAAGAAAAGGAAATAGCTGCCTGCTGCTTTCTTTGTAGCTCACTTTCTCTGAAATTTATAAACGATTCCCTATTTCTCTAACGTTAAAGCTGGGGAAGAGGAGGAAAGTAAGAGAAATGGCAAATATTTGACTTTATCAAATGGTTTCACAATTGCTAGACCTGGGGGATATTTAAGCTGAGTTTACCTTAAGTGGCACTTTCTTGTGTATAGAGAGGGGATTCTTCATAGATACATCACTACTGGAGATCTCTTAACTGCATCCATTGGAAACATCCTCATAATGCAAGTAGTGGCTTTGCTCCTTCCACAGTGCCTAGAGGCGTTAAAACTGACTGTAGCTTTTGCTTGTTTCATAACTGCTTTCACTGGTCCTATTGCACAGTTCCTAAGATGAACCCATGCCAGTGTGTTGTTATGCGTGACACATCTTGATTGATGAACATGCATGAAACGTTTGACACAACGAAGTCTTGAAGTGCAGGCAGACCCCGTTGTGCCACTTCTTCTTGACTCATCTCTCATCATCGAACTACCAGAACAGAAGTTAGGAACCAGCCTGCTCTGTGTCCCCTCTGCTTCCTCAAACTGAATGGGGTAAATACTAAGCTCTCTAATTAATCACCTTGAGACTTTTCTCTTACATAAGAAGAAAAACCACTTACCCTCTTTCCCACTTGGTGGGGTGGAGTCACATGAAACTTGAAACTTCTGCAAAGAAATCCCCCTAAAAAATTCTTCTCTGTTTTCCAACATTCCATCCCATCTATAAGCTTCAACATAAGTAAAATGTTTAAGACTGATTCTGGGCTACTTCCCTTAGAATGTTTTGTAAGGTCTTTGGAATGTAGAACGTGCTGTCCTCATGCTTTCAGCCTAAACTAACCTAGGAAGTGTCATATTGACTTCCTGTTCACATATCTTAAGCTCCTTAAAGACAGTAATTAGCTCTCGTATTTCTTTTTTATACCACAATATGCTGAGTTTGCAGAAGACAGCTAAAACTTGTCTATGACCTGACAAGACCACCACTGCAAGTGCATTTGAACAATTTTGCATTCAAAAATGCAATTTATAGACACAATCCAAGATTTTCTCTGTATGGAAAAAAATACAGGCTTTCGAGTGAATATTCGGGTTCTTCCTCACTTGCTGTGTCAACCTGGTACATTACTTAAATCTTTTTCTGAGCCTCAGTGTTCTAATATATAAAGTTGGGATGAAACTATTTTGCAAGTGTCTTTGTGCGGATTCCACACAATATACGTAAAGTTGACAGGGCCTGGCACAGAGAAGCATGTAAAATACTGCATATTTTGCTAATATTGTTTTTCATCAAATTGAAATTCTGATATTGATTGCAGAATCTATTTAGAATTTTGTCTCTATTTTGCCCTGTTAATCTTTCAGTGCAAATACTAACAGAGGTGGAAATCAAGATAGAGGGAGAGACAGAACATGAAAGGAAATGGATATTTCTAGGTTATCTATCCTACAAGTAATTTGTTATTGGCTACATCTATGGAGATTATGACTTTAAAAAACACTACATAAAAGGGTTCATAATGTATGTAGTCTAGAGTAAGTATAAACTGAATTAAGAAAAAAACTTTAATGGGAAACTAACTTTCATGGGAAAATGAGAATTTTGAAAATCAGAATTTGATAAAAAATAAAGCATAGGTTTTAAAAATTTGATTGAAAAAAGTCATATTAAGGATATTAAATTAACTATCTAGTTATATTTTGTACTGAACATATAAAAAGCAAAAATAAACACCTTTAAACTGTAAAAAGGACAATTATTTATAATCAATGTTATTTTAAAGGAGAGTTTTTATGTAAATGAAAGTCTGGATATCTAGATGATAATTGTGCTTACTCTGAGATTTAATAGATTATTGCTATAATATCAGAAAAAAGTATGATTAGCTTTTTAGGAAATAGTGTATCAGTTATTAACATATGTGCAGAATAATAATAAAGTTCAGATAGTGATAATTGTATATTGTTATGGGTGTAAATGGGAACCAGAAAACAAATCTACAGCAGTAAAATATGAAAAAAGATCTCAGATGTTGCATTTCTTTCTAATAAAACTATAAAGTCTTTGAGGTAGGACTAAAACTTTCTGCTTTAACTGGCTTTTATCATGTGGAAATAACTGAAATACTTTTCTTTTTTTGGTATTCAGACCATCATGAAGGCCAACAGCTTTTTAACTCAGAGGCTGTCATTTGAATGGTGAAAAGTAAAGCTTTTGAGACTCTGAGAACTTATTTTTTTCAGGGAGAGAGAGAGGTGCTAATGTTTCCAAAGTGCATTTGGTAGACTCTGAGCCCTGATCATAAATACGATGTTTTATAGGTACATTTATATAGTATAACAAAGGAGCTTTTGAAAATGCTTTCTTATTTTTAAAAATTATATCAGACAATTCTTCTCCCTGACATAGTGCTATTGCCTAGCAAATAGTTGCTAATTATATACCAAGGACATATTAAATTGTTAACAATCAGGACAATAATATAAATTTATATGTTATTATATACAAATAACAATATATTCCATTTTCATCTTTAAATCATTGCTAAGAGACCTGTTTACAGTGATGGGAATGTTTCTGCTCTGTACGACATGACAGCCACTAACCACAAGTGGCTACAGAACTTTTGAAATGTAGCTAGTGTGTCTGAGGAAATGAATTTTAATTTCTTTAACTTTAATTAATTTAAACTGGAATTTAAATCTCTATATGTGATCAGTGCCTTCCATGTTAGACAACATAGCTTTAAAAACTGAATTACACATATCAGAAATCTGATTACCAAAGGTGTACAATGTGGTGGAAATCATTCATCAATCCTTCTAATCTGCAAATCATTTGATGCTTTTCAGAATTGTATGAAGTCATGTCACTGGATAGAGCATGCCCTTATCTGGTCCCTAATCTGACAAAAAGAACTGCATAATAAGTACTTATCCTCTGATCTTCCTGCTTCTGGCACTTTGTTGCAGCCAGAGGGCACCCAGGTGCTCTGCCACCTGTCCTGGATGGTACATCCTTCGTGTGTCATTGCCTCCCACAATGACTGGTCTCAGAAAGACCTTGGTGACTGTTGATAACGCTTCCAAAAATGTGGCCTGTTTTGTCACCTGCTCCATTTCCCCCATGAAGTCAAGCTCCCTTGGAGCAGCAGGTGGGCATACAATATGCATTCCCCTGTGCCACCTGTCACCTTAATGCCACTGGTGGCATCTTTGCAAAGCCTGGGTAACTGCCACTGTGGCCAACACTATGCAAATCAAACAGCAGGGCAGTACTTGAATACTTTAACAATTGGTTCAACCTTTGTTAATCATAATCACTGATTATATAGACATAAGAAACCTTTTTTTTGGTAGTTTTTGTGTTTTCTAGCATTTATTTATCACTTTAGGTATTAGCAGGGACTCAGATTGCAGTTTGTATGCATCACTTAGGAAATTCATACAATGTTTTAAGGAGCTGCATATGTTTAATAGTAAGAAAGAAAAGGAAAAAAAAGCGTGTTTACCCAGTTGAAATAACACCTTTTTACTTTATGTCTGAATGACTTCTGTTTGGTTGATTTATTAATACATTTTGATCTTTTCTGATATAGTTTAACATCTGTTCAATTATCATGTTCTTCACACACATTTCCTCAGTACGTTTTCTGCTCCATCTTCCCTTTGTTCTCTTGGACAAATTGAGTGATGTTGATTTCATTCGGGATGTGCAATATTAAAGGTTAAGTGGAGATTACACAAGTGAAGTAAGCCATCAGGATAAAATTGGAGAAGTTCAAAGGAAAAATAATGGGAGAAAAGGTATCTATCAGAGACAGAGAGAAAAAGTGATAGAAAAGTAAAAACAAAAAAATGTATTTTAAAATCTAGAATATTGGTGATTTTTTGACTGATTTGATTAATTTTTTCATAAAATTTTACTGTTCCAATGTGAATCTTGTAAATATCATCACTGTTACCTTAGCTTTCTGAAAAGAATCATTGAACTGAAGCTGTGCTGTTGGAGAGAGGATATTTCCCATTTTCCCCTTTCTGTGCTTTCACCTAATTACTTAAATTTGCAACATAATCTCTTAACAGGTTTAACTTGATTTTCTCATTTTCTGAAGGAAAATTAACTCTTGTTTTGGACTTTGAAAGCTTCCTCAAGGTCTCAAGTATTATCCATTTTATTATTTCTATCTTTCAATTTCTCCTTGTCTTTATTCCCTTTCACCTTTTGCAGAGCCTCTAATACACAATCAGATAATAAAGAGAAATATACAATCCGAGCTGGCATTCAATTTCTGTATATTCTCCCCTTCTCATTATGAGAAATGAAACTCTCAAGCTAAACTTTGCTGTAAAATGCGGATGTTCTTTGCAAATATTGACTCTCTTTAAATAACAACGTGTACTTCTTAAATAACACACACGCGCGCGCACACACACACACACACACACTTGACCATTAGACTCAATATGTGAGATCTGTGGGTCACTTTTACCACCAAGTAATGTTACTTAAAAATCTTCATTGAATCAGTTCAGTTTAAGTTCATATTAGGTTTTATAAAGTTTATTATTATATATGTTTTGTTAATACGGATTTCTGTGGACTTCAACATGTAGAGAGGGGAGATCATAAATTTCTTCTACAGAGATGTTTGGGTAAAGTCACTTTCAGTATCTTGAAATTAAAACTCCTAACAATAGAAATTTGATTTCAGTTGCTAGCGTTTTCTTAATTGCATAATGAAATACAGAGAAAAGATTTTACATATAAAACAGTAGAGACAAAGAAGGGAAGCTCAAAATGGCAGGAGAAACACCTAGTATTTCACTGTAGCCATGTAAACTATTATCATGACTAGTGAATCTATTTTCTGTGTTTTATATCAGAAGTATAACATATTTCAATCTTTAGAGTCTAAAGCTTGACTCTGAAACTTTAGGATTCTTTCTACCTTCATTCTTCCCTTAACATCTTTTTTTAAATAATCAGGACTATTTTACTTACCTGAGGACATAAAATTAAGCTGAAGGAGTAAAAACATCTCTTATAGGTATTTTTAAAAGTTGCTTGCTGACTTCTATCACCTTTACTCATGGTAATGGTAAATATTTAGTTATCCAGATATATATCAGCTCTGATAATTTTATCAGGTGTGATAAACACACACACACACACCCCCCTCTTTTTATTTATGAATTAAAAAATACTTTTCTCTATGTGGTTTTTATGTATAAATTTCTACTATGATTTTAATGTGCTTTGTAGCACATCACATTGAACAAAAAACTCATAGAGAAATATTTCCACATGTAGTACCAACCCCAAATACCTCAGGTAATTAGCAGAATGTAGTGAAGGGAGGTTATAATAGATCAAGCTATCCTAGTTTAACTGTACTGATTATATTTCACAGTGGTTACATGCGCCCCTCGTGCATTTTATGAATTAATATGCCTCCAAAAAGGAGCAGACTCGCCCTTCTCAAAGAGTGGAGTTACTTTCTTCATTGTATGCTGTCACTTCATAATTTAATGAAAGAAAATTAATTCTCTCCATGATTATCTATAACTCGGGCAAATCCCATGAATACTATTGAGCCACAGGCATCAGTTGTCAGTATGTTCCTATTACAGACTTAGTTTACTCACTCTTTAAAAAGAACCTAAATGTGAAAATATCGTCATGAATTTGGTGTATGTTTAAGGAATCTTATTGAAGTAATTCCCCATCAAATTCTTCTTGATATGATCAGTTTCCTTTCATTATTTATTTTTTGCAAGAGAAACCACATATCTTTATGTTGAAATAATGCAACTCAGGTGATTAGGTTTTTTAAAATTGTATTTGTTTTGTTTTATTTCCATAGATTCTTTTTTCCGCCAAAGAAAAGTTTTTTAGTTTAATTATACAGCATGAATTAAGCTTCAATAGTGATTAATTATACAAGTAACAGCTTTCAGCTAAACTTCCCAGGCAATACTTAGCAACCTGAAATTGCTAAAAGAGAAACTACTTTCTCAGCGAAGTAGAATGTTTATAACAATATTTAATTAAGATATTTGCAAATAAGATGCATAATGCTTTAATGGAAAGTCTTCTTAAGTGCATTTTATATCTAGAACTTCTAAATAAAATTTGAATAACATGAGGTAAAAATCTGAATAGCCAAACCCAGAATAAATATATGAAAGACTTTACCTCAAAAATTAGCCTTTTATTCAAGGTATAATAATAAAAATAAACTATAAAGGATCTTCCTCATTCAATTTTTTCAAGATTTGGTCATGTAAGTCAATGAAAAGGATTTCTTGAGATTTTACCATGATCAGAATGTTATGTAAATACTATTGGTTGCTTCTCTCACATCGTGATATATAAGAAGACAAGGAACTATTTCTAATATATCTCTAATATACACAAAAAGAAAGCTTTGGCTTTGAGATTCCAGAACTTCTTGAAAATTAGAGAGAATCAATGAATCTTGCTAATTTCCAACCTGAATAGTAGTTTCACTTTATGTATCTGTTGCAACCACATGAACTGAAGACGTGTTTAGTCAACATGATATTTTGTGATCAGGAATTAGAATTAAGCATTGAGAAATAGGGTGTTTGTAAATGATTTGTCACAATAAATTGACCCCAGTAAGCTTGAAAAGTTTAATAAGAGGGTCAGATTTCAAGGACAAAAGAAAAATGGAATAAGAGTTTACTGGTTGAATTTACTTACTGATTCATTTCTTCAACGAAAATTTATTATACAACTACTTAATATATGCTACATACTGGCTTGGGGTTGAGCATACACTGAAAAAGGACATTATTCCTCCACTCAAAGACTTTAAACATTTGTGGCTAAGATTCATGTAAATAAAAACTATAATAGAGCATGATATATTCTGCATTAATGTATGTCTAGGAAACTATAGAAACAGAGAGATTCTTATCTCAGCCAACAAATGTTGCAGGTTGGGAAAAATTACCAAGAAATAATAACATTTATTTTGAGATTTGGGAGTTAGCAAGGAATATTGGGGGAGGCAATTATATAGCAGACTATAAAGAACACAGAAACAACCTATCATGATATTTTTAGAAAACTTTAAGCATAAGGTGTTTGTAGAATCCTTGCAGAAGATGAATTTGGAGATATTCATAAGGAGCATATTGTAGCTTCCATCATGATCATCATCCTTTTGACTATATTGGTCATGAATGAGTCAAACATTGTACTTAGGCTTTTTCTGTTTGTATTTTTTTGATCCTAGAGTTTATATGTTATTTTGAATCCTCATAAGCAATATTCACTGTCCTATATGGTGTTGGGTAACATGCTAAGTTGATTTTAAGTTGGGCAATGATACTCTGATGTAGTACATAAGATATATTGGAAGATACAAGGCTGAAGACAGGAAACTCTTTAAAAGCTCCATGAGAGTGCAGAACTTTGTTGCTTTGTTTTCAGTATTGTGTGTACAGCACTTGAACAATGCCTGGCATATCAGTAGGCACACAATAAATACTTAATAAAGAAAAAAATAAAGGTATCACAATTTTGCAGTCCCTGAGTAGTAAGGCCATTGCTGCTAAAGGAAAGTGAAGAAAACTTGTGTGAAAGATGTTTAGGAAGTGGAATCATCAGGGCAAGTTTAACAAATAGATGTGGTTGGGTATGGAGAGGAAAATAGATAAGTAGAGGATTCTTTCCAGGGTTTTGACTTGAGCTGTGGAGTGGGATGATGGTGCTATTAACTGAGATAGGAAATACAAGGAGAGGATGCTTTGACTCTTGAAGTTTGCTCAGAAGTTAGTGACCAACCACCACTCATCTTACTTGTGAATTCCATAGGTTACTGTACATTTTGACTGAAAAAGCTACCTTCAGAAAAGCTATGTGCACTCATTCTATGTCTCACATAGGTTAGTTTTACTTCCCTTTTAAAAGAATATTCCTAACTGAATATAATCCTCCTTGACAGAAAAGACAAGAAAGAAATGAAGGCTTATACACCTACTCTTTCTACTATGTCGCGATTTAACTCTATGATACAAGCTCTGGGTAAATCCCTTTCTTGCTCTTTTTACACTTTAAAACTTCTTTAAATAACAGATTACACCATATCTTTTCATAATTTTCTGATAATATCATTGATTCATTTAAATGCATCTTCTTTCTTCACCTTTTCAGGTTCATTGGTAATTTGCTGAGAGAAAGGCAGTGGGAACAGAAGAAAGGCATTATGGATATTAAATTAGCAATACTTGTAACCGATTGGATGAAGGAAGTAAGGGTGGTAGATTCAGAGAAAGAAGGCTTCTTCAAGCAGTAGAACTGAGGTTCAAGTTAGAAAATAAAAGAACAAAGGGTTTTTTGGGTTGTTCTGTTTAATTTTGATCAAACTACTTTTACTGGTTTTCAAATCATAATTGAATATTTTACTCTGAACAAGCAAAAGGCAAAAACACATCTTTTATATGACACAATTTCTTGGCTTCTTCCAAATGATTTCTGGAAATAGCTCTAAAAGGAGAGATGATTTCGTTGCTAGGCTTTATGAGACGTCACCAGTACATTTAGTCTTGGGTGACATTGCTATGTGCCCTAATTAGAAACCCTCTTGTTGCCATATATCTAAATGTCCAGAGGATGCTATTTCTGGGTGTTTCTCCAAAATTATAGGACTATATGCTGCTCTCCTGGACCTTAGGTATTCATGACATGCTCTCTGTTTTCTTGTACTTCAGTTGACATAATATTTTCCAACAAGTTCATGTGTTACTTTTAAAGTAGCTTAATTCAATTCTTGTAGACAAAAAGAAGCATTTCCTTTCTGTGGTCATTGAGGATGAGATGGTGGCACCAGAGGTCTCAGTAACACCACTTCAGGGAAACATTTCTAGGATCTGACACATTCAGCAGCGAAAAGGAAGATGAAAACCTGGCCTTTTTCTGAAAATGTGATAAAAGCAACATCATACCAGAAGAAAACTAACAGCGAATGGAGGTAGACCCACCTATGAGACCTGGAGGTCAGCACGTATTCAAGTGCAGATCAGAGAATGAGCTTCCCCAGAACAGAAAGCAGGAGATATAAAACAGAAATCTTTTCATAGAAAGGAACTGCTCTATTTAGCAGAGCTTGACTTCAATATCAGGCAATTCAAGTGGCTCTCCACGGAGGGAGCACTTCGGCCTAGTGTCCAGAGAGAGCACACACCTCCTGGACCTTTGAGCAAACACGCCAGGAGGTCATTTTAAAACAGGTAGTCTTTCTTGGATGTACAACATGAATCATACAACTAGGGAGAATTTCTTGCTCTGGTGAGAAATTAGAGTCATTATAAATTTTTTTTTTCTTTTGTGAGGAAGATTGTTGCTAAGCCAACATTGGTGCCAGTCTTCCTCTATTCTATGTGGGATGCTGCCACAGCATGGCCTGATGAGTGGTGCTAGGTCCGCACCCAGGGTCGGAACACACGAACCCTGGGCTACTGAAGTAGAGCATGCGAACTTAACAACTACACCACTGGACCAGCCCATAAATAATTTTTAAAACCAACAAAGGAAGCCCAATTGTAAAATAAAGACCAAGGGTTTGTTTCTTGAAACTGAGAAGATCATAATAATTTATGTGGAACACAGAACATATTTTAATGATAGAAGGTCACTTTGAGCATCCAAGTTGTTGTTAATGCAAAGAAACTCCAGCATAGCTTTCTAGGGAGGTAAAAATTTTGGAAATAGATTCTCAGTGGGGAACAATACTATAAAACAACAGATGTGAGAAGAGAAAGCAAGATCAAGTAAATAATCCTGATGTGAAGAAGTTATAGGTAAGCTAAAAACTAAAATCTGTCAGAGTTCCATGATTAAAACTAGTGACAATCAAATATGCTATAACATATGTCATTATATACTTAAATATAATCTTCAGACTAAAAGTTTTCTAATCCAAAATTGATTTCAAACTGAAACATGTTTCCTTAAAAATTCATAAAGTGGAGAGCCAGCCCCATGTCATAGTGATTAAGTTCAAGTTGTTCTGCTTTGGCAGCCTGGGTTCATGCTTTCAGATCCTGGGCGCAGACCTACACCACTCCTCAGCCATGCTGTGGTGGCAACCCACATATAAACTGGAGGAAAATTGGCACAGATGTTAGTTCAGGGCTAATCTTCCTAAGCAAAAATAGGAAGATTGGCAACAGATGTTAGGTCATGGTTAATCTTCCTCAGTAAAAAAAAAAAAAAGAAAACAAAATCATTAAGTCGTATTTCTTCTGTAGGATACTCCACAAAATATAGCTGAAATTAAATTAAATTTTGTATTTTTTGTTCCAACTCACTTACTTTCAGTGTATTATAAAGATAATGTTCTCTACCTCATTCTTTTGTTTCTCCTTCCAATGTTTTTACTTTTAAAACAAAACGCTCTTGTGCCATCTTGGATTACTTAGCGGAAAAGCATAGCCATAGAACTGGGAGCATATCTTCTGTCCTATGGAGATCAAAATTTTGGATTCTAGTTAAAAAGGAACAAAAAAGTTGAGAGAGAACTTCAAATTTGAGAACATGGAAATTCTTCTCTGAAAGGTCATTGATTAAATATTGAATAATTTTATGCAAAAGTCATTTATAAGGTGGATTTTTGGTTACAAATCAAAGAAGAATGTGGATTTTTATGATTCACGGCAGAATCAAATTATCACAAAATGTCATAGCAGAATGTGGGTTCTTTTGATTTTTGGTTACAAGTCATAACAGAATCAGCAATCAAAGATATGTCAAAGATGTGCTAGAGGATTGGGTGTAATAAAATGAAGTTTAATAGAAATAAATTTAGTATCAGACTTGTGTCCAAAAACTCCATCTGTACAGTACAGTATGTGAGAGACCAGTGTACATCCATATAAATACATTTGGAGGCTTTCTGACTGTGAAGTAAATGTGAGCCAGCAGTGAGAGCTGGTTGCCAAGCTGAAACAATTTTAGACTTCATTATTAGTAATAATTGGTGGGGAGTGATGGTCCCCTTCCACCTCGCACAATCTGTTGTCAGACCACAAATGGAACTCTACATTCAGTTTTGTTGTATGACAGTTTAAGAGGCAAAAACATGATGCATATTCAGAGGCAAGCAGCCAGTGCGTTGAATGGACTTGCAGCAGTGACGCATGAGGGACGGTTAGAGGAGGCAGAGACGTTTAATACGAAGAATGGAAAATGGTGGGGCAGCAAACAGGCCAGCGCTAGGAGCCTCAGAGGCCCCAAGCACTTTATGGAACCACATCACTCATAAGTGATTCAAAATATAACAGCCCTGAAACATGAAAGATGTGAATAGAAATCTAAAATAATTCTATTTCTCCTATTACTATTAATTATATTTGTGCCACATCAACACTTTGAATCGTTTCAGGAAACTATCACATTTTTCGACCCTGTTTTGCCAATGCCCTAAGCAGGTACTCTGGAGCATTCTGGAGATACAATGGCCTGCTTGAGGAGGTGGAGACGTTCTGAACACTGGAACTATTCCGGCTGTGAAGGTAATATAGTCACTATTCAAGTGGTCGAAGTGTAGCGGAACCAGAAGGCTGCCAAAGTTCTTCCAAATCAAGCAGTACTATTTTTGTTCCTAAATAATAATTTCTTTCCTATTAGTTCACATTCGTATATAAATTGAATCTATTACATAGAAACTTGCAAATCAAATAAAACTGAGATAAATTAGGTTAATATATGATAGCTTCTATTTTTAACTAAGATCTTTACTTTACTGGAAGTTATAAAGTCACCTTTTGAATTGTGGATTAGCATCATTACAGCCTTTGTGGTATTGATTTGGCCCTTCCTCATAGATTACTTATGAAGATTATTGGCAGCTCAGACAAAGTAAGGCACAAATTTAAAATGTGATCACAGGAGATATAATTTTTCTATCCATTTTCTATTGCAATTTGATATGTAGTCTCATTTGCAGTGGAAATAGTTTTTTCATGTGCACACACAAAAACAAATTTCATTTACTGTGTTAGTTTCTTGTGACCTCCCGCGCCATTCCCTGCTTTGTGCAACCCCTAATTAGCTTCATCGAAAAATTAATTTAAACGTATTTCTCTTCCTTAAAAATAAGTAATCACTGGTTAAAATATAAAAATAAAAGAAAACTTGCACTTTTGATATTATTTCCTTCATATCACAGTTGAAAAGACTGAGGCTCAGTGAGGTTATGTGATGTGTTCATATTTCTCCTATAGAAATATTCTTTTCTAATCTCAATCTGTTCTTTTATAAATGCAGGTTTTTATTGAAATACAATGAACACACAGTAAAATGCAGGTATTGTAACTGTTCAGCTTGATGAGGCGGCTCTATCAAGAGTTCATTCTGTTTATTGCTGAGTAGTATTCCTCTGTATGGATGTGTCACAATTTGTTTATTCAATATCCTGTTAATGAACACTTGGTTTTCACTTTTTGGCCATTATGAATAAAGAGGCTATAAGCATTAGCGTACAAGACTTTTTGTGGATATATGTTTGTGTTTCTCTTGAATAAATAGGATTGGAATGATTATTTATAAGAAACTCCCAAAACAATTCTTCAAATTGGTTGTACTCCTTTACATTCTCATCAGCAATGTATGAGATTTCTCGTGGGTCCACATCCTCACCAACATTTGGTGTGGTCAAGTTTGGTTTTCCAATATAGTGATATTTCAAAATGTAGCCTCATTGTAGCTTTAATTAGCATTTTCTCAATGGCTAATGATGATTAGCAGATTTTCGTGTGCTTACTGGCCATTTGTATATTTTATTTTGTTATATGGCTATTCTATTTTTTGCCATTTTAAAAAGCTAGGTCATCTTTTTAATGATGGCTTTTAGGATTTCCTTATATACTCTGAATGCTAGCCCTTTGTGAAATATATATTCTGTGATTTTTTTCTACTCTGTGCCTTATAATAATAGTAGTTTTATATATAATAGTTTTCTTAATATTCAGAGAAATATTCAATTGTGAAGACATCCAATTTATCAATTATTTTTGTCTTTTAGGGTTTAGGGATATTTTGTCATGATGGAATAAAACAATTCTTTCCTACTCTAAGGCTACAAAGGTATTCTTTTCAAGAACTGTGAAAACTCTGAGGTTTTACCCTACTTGCAAACCAATAAATTAGATTACTACAGTTTCATGGATGCTGTTAGAATATCCACTACTCAGGTATCAGACACGAAAGACTTTATTAGTCAAAAAACAATAAACAGCATGAAAATTCATACATTTTGTCAGGTTCCTTTGACCCGAAATCCCATGAGGGTAGTAGGGATGGGTCAAGATTGGTGCTTATGTGTTCAGAGGATGGAGTTACAAGAGAGAAACTCTGAGCTTAGGAAATATGAATCTTTATAATTGGCAATATGCTTGCTAACCCTTTGCTCTGAAGGGAGACATTACCTTAATTATACCGGACAGTAAGCATACTTTTGTTCCAGAAGGAGAGGCTATCTTTATCATCCAAGACTATAAGCAAACTTACTTTTTGTTCCAGAAAGAGACACTACCTCTATCTTCTAAGACTGATTACTATACAAACATCCTTAAAAAGGCAGTACAAAACAAAAGATAGTCAGTGCCTCTGTTCACAAGATATCTGAGAACAGGTGAGGCCCATGAAGAATTATGTTATAATTCTTTTAGGTTTCTTTCTAAAAGCTTTATGCTTTTAGATTTTACACTTAGGTTTATGCCCCATTTCAAATTAAATTTTATGTGTGGAGTAGATAGGCATCATGGTTTTGTTTTGTTTTTTTTAACATAGATATTCAGTTGTTCCTGCAATATGTATAAAAATACTTTTTTCTCCCTATTGAATTGATTTGGTGCCTTTTTCTAAAATCAATCAACTGTATATATTTGGGCCTATTTCTATACTCTTTAGTTTGGATTTGCTTGTCCTTACACCAATGCCAACATTAACTTAGTTACTGTAGAAAAAGAAATGATTTTAATACAGCAGTTGTTGCATAACATAATTGACTTTCATTGTTTAAGATCATTTTCTAAGTCAAACGATGATTTTACTAGTGATGGCTTGAATAATTTGCTCCTCCGGCCTTTACACCTATCTCTCATTTCTATTTTCCATCCAGATACCAGAATGATCCTTTTAAAATGAAACTGAGACCTTCTCTATCCCTCCTATTTATTATGGATTAATTCAGAGCTAAATCACAAGTTTTACCATGGCCTAAGAGCTTTGTTTTCTGGAACCTCGCTTTCACTCCAGATTTGTCTTTCATCACTGTATCCACACTCACTTCACTCTGACTACTGTGGTTTCTGCTGTGTTCCTCTGAATTGGAAGCAGGCTCCCGCTTCGGGGCTCTCTGTGTGGTTTACTCCTTCACTTCCAAGACATCTCAGATGCTGTCTTATCTGGGAGGGCTTCCTAGACTACCCTTTTTAAATTTGAAATATTATCCAAACGCCCTTTCCTACCTCCCCCTTCTCTTACATTATGTCATCTGACATATTGCTTACTTCTGTTTTTCGTTTCCTCTCACTAGAATACAAGGACTATGAGGGTAGAAACTTTATCTCATTTGTTCATTGCTAGAATTATATGCATAAAATATGCACTAGAATATTGTAAGTAATCAATGATATACACTGACTAACAATGAATTCTCTCTCACACTATCTGTGCACAATGTCATCAATATTTTATTCTTTTGAGTCGTTTACTTCTTAAATGTGTTGTGATAGAACAGCAAACATTTTATCCCCTCACTTCATTATGGAAATGAACCTCACAGAGTTCACACGACTTGCCCAAGCTCACTTTTCCTGTAAGATCCAAAACAAAGAACACTCTGGACTTGATTTTCAGTGTTTTCCCCACTAAATATTCTTCTTCTTTGGAAAAACTGTGTGAGTATGTGTGTGTGTTGACCGTGCAAATAGAGATTTGCTATAAAGGGAGCACACACTTGTTTCTGGATCACAGAATTTTCTTTGTCAACACAAAGCCCATGCACTAATTTAGTGCTTATACAATATGACCTATAATAAACAATGTCATCATATACTCGCTCAATTTTAACAAAATTTTACTTACCATTAATTTTGAAACTGAAAAGATAGAAATGCCCAGCAAGGGTGTAATGTAGTTCACAGATTTCTCTTTAACATAATAATAATAAAAACAAAATTCTTCTCTGTTTTTCTCTCTTTGTAGAGAATCACACATCGTCATATTCATAAGTGAAGAATGTGGACTGTAGAAGGAAATGCCCTTCACGTCCACCAGGAGAGAGAGAAAATATTCTAAGTAGATCATTCTCAGATAAATAGAATATTAATTCTACCTAGTTGCACAGAAAGAAGAGAGTTATTTCAGAAAATGACACACAATTAATTACTTTAAAAGGCTGCAAAACACAATAATAAAAACAGTGTCCAAAACCCATTCGTGACTGTAATATCAACGAGAAGTCAGAAGTCCCGATGTCTAGCGTCATTTGGGAGTAGAGTGAAATGTTTACTCTGGATTTGTAAAACTTGCCACTCTAATTCAATACGTTTTCTTTTCTTTTCTTTTTTTTTGAAACTCAAATTTAATTTTATTTAAGCTACTTAGATGAGGTTTTGTGAAACTACTCTAAGAATGAGGTTTTCTTACTTACTACCTGATATTTCAGTTGGATAACTAATAGATCATTCAAATTTAACCTGACCAGAACGTAAAAAAGAAATCACATAACTCTCCTGTTCAAAGTTGGCAATCTCCCTAATCATAGATGATATTCAAACTCCGGAAGATATTTCCTATCATTTGCAGCCTTGAATCCTGCCTTGGACACCTCTGTGAGCTCATCACTTCCTGCGTATCCCTCACTCCCGCCTCCCTCACTTGGTCTGCCTCCTCTCTCTTTCTCAGTCAAGGCTTTTACTCTCACTTTTCCTCTTGCTCAGTATTTGTTTTTTCCCTTCTTTTTCCAGTGCTCTGTTGCTCACTTCATTCAGTTCTCAGGTCCAATGTCACCTACGAAAATAGGTGTTCCCCAATCTTTTAAAATGATTCAAATCTTCCCACCTCCCATCACTCTTCATTTTCCTTAATTTGTTTTCTTTCCTGTCAGTATTTCCTAACTCAAGTATTGCCGTTTGTTTATTTATTTACTTACCTGCCATCTATCACTCACTAAAATTTAAGATCTTGGAAAGTAGCATTATACCTTCACTGCCTAAGGGTGTGTCTAGCTCACTTATCAAGCATCTGTTAGTTAGCTGTTGGATATATGACTAAAGTAGCAGGGTGGAAACTTTAGTGCTAGGTTCATAGTTTTCACGTTCAAAGTATATATGGAAAATAATTCCTTTCAAAGAAAGCTATTTCAAAGTTAAAGGAGGTAAAGCTAGACTAACAGCGTCCAAAGTTGTAGTGGAATTATTCACATATTTCATAGGGAGTGAGCCGGCACTAAGCCTTAGCCCCTTCCCACCATCGCTGCTGACTTGGAGTATGAATCCAGAGAATACTTATGTGCATACTTGAGTTCTGTGCTAAAAAATCTTTCATATGAAGTAAGTACTGAAGAAATCTGCATGTATTAAGCTTTTTAAAATGTATCATGATTTACTTATTTAGTGAAGATGAACACTTTCATTTGACAGTTAACAATTATAAAGAGACCCCCACTACTCCTTTTGTTTAGGTTATTATACTTATGACCCCCGTCCTTCCATTGTTCAGGTAAACTATCACAACTACCCAAAATATTCTCCAGATCAGTGGTCTCAGGAATTATGTTTTTACTTTATTGATTTTGTTAGATTTTACATGCAAACTTTTTCTGTCATACCCATTTTTCATTGGATTACAGTAAGTGAATTTACACTGAATGACTCTTTAAAGAAGCTTTTGTCTGGAGCAGACAGCATAATGATCTTTGACCTGTAATCTATGATAATTTTGCTTGTGTTGCAGAACCAGTTTGAAATATACTTTTAGATAAAATTAAGCAATTAGAATGATAGACATATTTATTCTTAAAAGTTTCGACTTCTACTTTTCGTACTGCTATGAAACGTAATCAAATCTAAGATGAGTATCATCTTTTTGTCACTATACAAAAAATATCTAATAAAACTAATTTCCTATAATTATTAAGCAAACTTATCTTGTGTTGCAATATGTTTAAAGGGGGAAAAATTTTAATATAAAATCGATGAATCCACCTGTAGATGAAATCATCAAAAAAAAGGAAGGAATATCCTTACTTTAATAAGCTTTTGTGAGCAAGTAGAAAATATAAAGATTTAAGAAGTAAAATATTCACTTTTAATTATTTAAAATATATAGTGCATGAGATTTTGTTAGGGCCTGTTACGAATAAAACAATCATGAAACATAAATTATTTGCTTTTACACATAGCAGTGCGATTAGTAATGTAGGATTATAATCTAATTAAAATTGATAGACCATTCATAAAGGGGAGAAAAAAACAAAAAAGTAAACCAAGAGAAACATTTGCTCTTCAGAGCCTATAGATTTTTTGGCTAAATAAGAGTTTTTAGAAATGAAAAGGCACTAACCTTTTTTCATGGGCAACTATAGTGATGTCATTTTAATGTGAAACTCAAGCTAAAAAAAATCACATTTGAATGTAAAGCAAATCTTTGCTAAGGACAGGATTTAATATACTGTAAGTAGCCTCCATTTAAGCTCCTCTAACCCTTTGGACTTGAAATTTCTTTTATTATCAAATCTTGTCATATCTAAGATGGAGAACTTCTGCCTGTATATGTGGGCTGAATGATGATGATATAATTGGGGAGTTTTAATTGCTCACTTTAAAAAAAAAGCTTGTATAAATCTCTGATGATCTTGTAAAGTCATTAGAAATTTCCCTGGAAAATATAGATCTTTTAGAATTTAATACATTGGTTCTTTCCGTAATTAGAAAGCTGGGGACCATCACACATAGGAGGGTCTCTGTTTTATAAGTGATTTTTGAGGTACATTTTTGGAAAATTAATACTTTGATAATTCTTTTTAAAATAATTTACATTGTGGGTAAATTAGCAATCGAATTAGAGTCCATATGCCGATTACTAAGCAATGATTGCCTCTAAAATCTCATTCTCACTCTCAGTTTAAGAATCATGCAAGAAAAAAATAAATAAAGATATACTTTTTTGTCTATAGAAGTTCACATGCAATCAGAAAACACTAGAAATAATGTGTAAATTGGATGTTGGAGAGCTCAGCCCTGAAAGTTGGAAGACAGAGAGGGTTTTATTGCCCCTATTGTTTTACAGGAATAAATTTTTGAAGCTACAGAAAACCTGCTGTTTAAAAAAAATTATTTGTTTCATTTTATTTTCTTTACTAGTTAATCTGATATATTTTTCTTTTGTTGTTAAACTCAGTTATGAGAAAGTATCAACAAAGGATAGTCTTCAAAAAATTCAATCGAGTAATTCATTTCCTTTAAAAACTCTGTCAAATAACCTCTCCCTTTCTATACTTTCCAGAATATACTTTTATAAATCATATTTTCCAGATACCCCCAAGAAAGCATCACTCTTCTACCATATGCCATTTTGTGTTGTCTATCATATCATACCAGCAGTAATACGAAGTTACTAAGTGAACCAGATATTGAACCTGAAATTTTTGACAGCGTAAATACAGGGCTGTCATCTTCAATATGTGACACTCAGGGTTCAGCAAAGTATTCAGGCTATGGAAACCACATGCAGTCACCACATAGCCAAGGACCCACAATGCCAGGAAAGATGAGCGGTCTATTGATTTTTTTAGTTGACACTGCTGGAAGGCCTGCATTTTCTTCTTAGGTAGGACTTAGTACCTTCTTGTTTGGGATCAATACTTTCTTTGGTCAATAAATGATGTTCATTCCTTTAATAGTTATGAGAGAGTGAAAACAAGTGTGTATAATCAAACAGTAACCTAAGAGGGAGAAAAAGATGATGATGATAAGGGGAAAATATAGATGTTGATTATCATTGTTTCCGGCAAAATTTTAAGTGTTTATAAGCCTATTACATGATTCTATCATCTTTCCACTTTGTGTTCCCTTACTACTTTATTCATGTTGTTACTATAGAAACTTTTGTTACTTTAGAACCAGTTTTGCATAGGCCTGTCTCCCTGCAAGGTCATGAACTCCCTAACTGAACCAATATATCACCTGTCTCAGTACTTCAAGGTTCAGTCCCAAAAGTCACTACATACTAGGTGCTGATTGGGTTTGCTGAATGAATTAACAAAGTAATAGATGTTGTATGGGGCTGGCCCTGTGGCCGAGTGGTTAAGTCCGTGCGCTCTGCTTCAGTGGCCTGGGGTTTTGCCAGTCCGGATCCTGGGTCAGGCATGGCACTGCTCATCATGCCATGCTGAGGTGGTGTCCCACATAGCACAGCCAGAGGCACTCACAACTAGAATATACAACTATGTGACGGGGGGCTTTGGGGAGAAGAAGAAAGAGAAAAAAAAGAAGGCGACTGATAACAGATGTTAGGTCAGGTACAAATCTTTAAGAAGAAAGAAAGAAAAGAACAGATGTTGTAGATGTTTGCTGCATATCTCCTTTGTTTCCTTTGGAAATTGAGATACATTGATTTACTCTCATGAGAATCATAACAGCAGTATCTGAACAGTATAGATATTTAAGAAATAGAGAATTGGTTAGAACATTGTATCAGATATTTAGAAACTTAAATATTCTTGTATGATAGTTTTCTTCGTGGTTTTTTAAAAGAAAACATTTTAAACCATCCACTGGCATTTCTTTTTTTTCACCACAGGAGGCTGTTTAGCCTGTAGACGCTGGTATACCCTTAATGTTTGTTTACAGACGCTATCTTTTCTGATTGGCTCGTGTCCACTGTACTGCAGCAGCCATGGATCCATGGTTGCTCATTATCAGATGTGATATATACAATAATTACAAACTAATTTATCGTTAATCAAACTAAAACACCATTAACAATTTCAACCTATTTTAAAGAAACGCAATTAAATCAAAAGTTCAGGGTAGGATTACATATAAAGTGTGCCACTTCCTACTTTCATTAGTGCTAACAATAGAAGTTGATTGTTTTTTGACTGTGAAATAAAGAAAACACGCATCTGGTTAAACCAGATTGGGGTCCTGAGTAGGGATTTATGGGTCAGCCTCCTTGAGAAGGTAAAACCTGTGCAAAGATTTGAAATAAGTAAAAGAGTTAACCACGGGGTTATACGGAAGAAGAACACTCCAGCATAGACAGCAGCTAAAACAAAAGATCTGACATGAAATAAGTGCTGACATGGTTAAAGAACAGGAAGAGGAAGAAAGTCAGAGTGCAATAGGACAGAAGTTAAAAGAGGAAGGAGATCTGGATCATGCAGGAGTTACAGAACATTGTAAGGACCTTGATTATTGTAGGGAGTCAAATCAAGAGAAAGTTTTGGGTGAAGAAGTTATAGGACTTCATTCAGTTTAGATTTTTCTGTATGCTTTCTTTGTCTTAAGGAAAGCAAGAGTAGCTGCACAGTTTCCTGTTTGGAGTCTATTCCTATAACCAGGCTAGAGATGATGCTGTTTGAGACCAGGGTGGTAACAGTGAACGCAGTGTGAACTGGTTGCAATATAGATATGTTTTAAATATAGAGTCAACAGAATTTTCCAGCAGAATGGATATGAAGGGTAAGAGAAGAAGACAATTCAAGGATAGCTTTAAGGGTTGGCCCCGTGGCCAAGTGGTTAAGTTCGCACACTCCGCTGCAGGCAGCCCAGTGTTTCTTTGGTTCGAATCCTGGGTGTGGACACAGCGCTGCTCATCAAACCATGCTGAGGCAGCGTCCCACATGCCACAACTAGAAGGATCAACAATGAAGAATATACAACTATGTACCAGGGAACTTTGGGGAGAAAAAGGAAAATAAATAAAATCTCTTCAAGGATAGCTTTAAGCTCTTTGACTTGAGCAACCGAAATTATAGAATTGCATATAAGTCAACTTATATGGGAAGATTGTAGGTACAGCAGATTTTTGGGGGAGGGGGAAGAAATAGAAATTCAGTTTGACGTCTGACATAATATTAGATATCCAAAATAATATTATTCTGTTTGGAAAAGGAACAAATGATCCTGATAGAATATACAAAAAAGTAAAAGGAAATAAAATTCTCTATATTTCTATCACCCAGGAATTAAAGTGGAAAATGTATTGTGAGTCAGAGAAAGTGGGTGAATTTGTATATCACCAGGGTAAGTGCATGTTTAAAATTATATCATACGTCAGCAAGATGGCAGATTAAGAAGTCCCAGCTGTCATTCCCCTACAGAAACATTGACTTTAGAACAATATGTAGGCCAAAAATACCTTTACGAGTACACCAGAAACCAATTACAAAGTTGCAGTACCACATGCAAGTGCTGAGAATAGCCACATTGAAATTAGTAAGAACCTTTTCTCCTTACCCATGATTTCCCCAACTCCAAGCTGACACAGTTCAACCTGGCTTGTGGCTTCTCTCTTGGGGAGAAAAGAGAAAGGTGGAATGTATGCCCAACATTCTGGCTGTTCAGAAGGCTGACCAAGGGACTGGTTTCTGTCTCACCTGTCTTGGAATGCAATTGAAACTGGCATAGTTTGTATGTCTAGGGGCAGCTAAAAGCAAAGGAGAGCATGGGTGGCTTGTAGCGGCACCATAGCCCCTGCCATACTGCAGACAGAAGTTGGCACAGTTCATCATGATTGGGAGGAAGCTCCCAACTTGTGGCTTCTCCCCCAGCAGGAAGAGAGAGTAGAGAAGCTTGTATCCAGTGTTCTGGCTTTTTGGGGAGCTGCCCAAGAGACTGATAATTGCTCACCTGATTCAAGAGTTGATGGGTAACCAACATACTTTCAAAGCCTGAAGGCTACTGTCAGCAAAGAAGAGTGGGGTGGCTTGCTACTTTAGCACCATAAAAACTGAAATACTGCCTATGGACACCAGAGAAAGCAAAGTATTATGAGCTTCTGAAAAATAAACTGGTAATCCTCTCTATTTGGGAAATTACATGTACAAGTCCAGAGTAGTTGCATTTCCCCTCAAAAGTTTCCATAGGTCCCCAGAATCTTGAGCCACATTGAGCAGTGAAGGTCCTCTGCTATACAAAGCCAGTCTATAAATACTGCATGGGATGACTATTTTTTCAAATGCATAAAACTCAGCTAAAAAAATTTACAAGGCACATGAAGAAACAGAAGCTACAATCAAATAAAGGAAAAGCATAGATTGCCAGAAACCACCTCCAAAGAAATGGAGATCTATGCTTTACTTGACTAAAAACTCAAAATAATTGTCTTGAAGAAGCTCAATGATCTAAGAGAGAACATAGATAGGCAACTAATATAAATCAAGTAATGATGAATGAACAAAATGAGAATATTAACAAAGAGATAGAAACTATTAAAAAGAACCAAACAGAAATTCTGGAGACAAAAAATACAATAACTGAATTGAAAAATTTTCATTTGGGGTTTGACAGCAGGCTTGATCAAGCAGAGGAAACAACCAGTAAACTTAAGACAGGTCGTTTGAAATTATCTAGTCATAGGAGTAAAAAGAAAAAAAATAAAGATAATTGATGAAATACTAGGGGATTTATGGACACTATCAATTGGACTAAAATATACATTATGGATGTTCCAGAAGAAGAAAGAGAGAAATAGACAGAGAACTTATTTGAAGAAATAGATGGCTGACAATTTCCCAAATCTGAGGAAGGAAATGGACATCCAAATTCATGAAGCTCAAAGGACTCCAACTAAGATGAACGGAAAGAGGCCCACACCAAAAAACATAATCAGTCAAAAGTTAAAGACAAAAAGAGAATCTTGAAAGCAAGAAGAGAAAAACAACTCTTCACATACAAGGGAACTCCCGTAAGATTTCAGTAGATTTCTCAGCAGAAATCTAACAAGACAGAAGGTAGTGGGATAATATACAAAAAGTACTGAAATACAAACTGTCCACCAACAATAATATATACTGCAAAATTGTCTTTCAAAAATGAGGGAAAAATAAAGATTTTTCTAGATAAACAAAATAAGAGGGAGTTCAACACCACTATACTTGCCTTAAATGCTAGAGTCTTCAAGTTGAAATGAAAAGAGGCTAGACAACAACACAAAAGCATAGAAAAATATAAAGCTTGCTGCTAAAGGTAAATATATAGACAAATATAGACTACTGTAATACTGTAATAGTAGTACATAAAACACTTTTAATTGTGGTATAGAATTTAAAATACAAAAGCATAAAAAACTATAAAACTATGTTAATGGATATACAATATATAAAGATGTAATTTGTGACATCAATAAGATAAAGGGGGAATAGGGAGATGTACAAGAATAGAGTTCTTGTATACAATTAAAGTGAAGATCTTATGAGTTTACAATACATTGTTATAACTGTAAGACGTTATAGTTACAATAGATTGCTGTGAGATTTAAGTTCCATGATAACTACAAAGAAAATATCTATAGAGAAGATAAACAAAAGAAAATAAGAAAGGAATCAAAGCATGTCAATACATGGAAATCAACGAAACAGAAAGGAAAGCAGTGAGAGAGGAAAAGAGGCACAAAATAGCTCCAAGACAGAGAGAAAATAATTAACAAAATTGCAATAGTAAGCCCTTCCCTATCAGTGATTACTTTAATTGTAAATAGATTCAACTTTCCAATCCAAAGAGAGAGAGTAAATGAATGGATAAAAAAAAAGATCCACTTATATATTGTCCACAAGAGACTCAACTTAGACTTAACTACACATATAGGCTGAAACTAAATGATAGAAAAAGATATTCTATGCAAATCATAACCCAAAGAGAACAGGAGTGTCCTTACCTGTATCAGACAAAACCGACTTTAAGTTAAAAACTGTCACAAGAGACAAAGAATGACATTATAAAATGATAAAAGAGTCAATTCATTAGGAAGATATAATAATTATAAATATGTATGCATTGAATATCAGAAGTCCTGTATATATTAAGTAAATAGTGACAGAATTAAAAGAAGAAATCGACAGTAACACAATAATAGTAGAAGACTTCAATGCCCCAGTATCAGTCAGGGATAGAACAACCATACCCAAGATCAATAAGCAAACAAATGACTTAAACAACATTATAAACCTATTGAACCTAACAGGCATATACAGAACAATTCATCCAACAGCAGCAGAATACACATTCTCATCAAGTAGACACAGAACATTTTCTGTGATAGTTGACATGTTAGGCCACAAAACAAGTCTTAACAAATTTAAGAAGATTGAAAGCATAGCAAATATCTCTTCTAACCACAATGGAATGAAACTAGAAATAAATAGGAAAGACAAACAGGAAAATTTACAAAAATGTAGAGAAATTAAAAACACCCTCTAAACAACCAACGGCTATTAGAATAAATCATAATGGAAATATGAAAATATCTTGAGACAAATGCAAACAAGAACACAACATACCAAAGCTTATGGGATGCAGCAAAGCAGCACTAGGAGGGCAGTTTGTTGTACTAAATGCCTACACTAAAATAGGAAAAACAATCTCAAAGAATCTAAGTTTACACCTCAAGGAACTAGAAAAAGAAGAACAAAATAAACCCAAAGTTAGGGGCTGGCCCCGTGGTGGAGCGGTTAAGTTTGCGCGCTCCGATGCAGGCGGCCCAGTGTTTCGTTGGTTCGAATTCTGGGCACAGACATGACACTGCCCATCAAACCATGCTGAGGCAGCATCCCACATGCCAGAACTAGAAGGACCCACAACAAAGAATATACAACTATGTACTGGGGGGCTTTGGGGGGAAAAGGAAAAAATTAAAATCTTAAAAAAAAAAATAAACCCAAAGTTAGAAGGAAGAAAGAATAAAGATTAGAGTAGAAAAAATGGAAATAGAAAAAAATCAGTAAAACTGAGTGGATTTTTTGAAAACATCAACAAATTTAACAAGCTTTTAGCTAGATTTACTAAGAAAAAAACAGAGAAGATTCAAATAAATAAAATCAAAAATTAAAGAGGAGACATTACAACTGATAACACAGAATACCAAGGATTATAACAGACTACTATGAACAATTGTATGCCAATGAAGTGGATAAGCTAGAAGAAATGAATAAATTCCTAGAAACTGGGGCGGGCCTGGTGGCACAGAGGTTAAGTACATCCATTTCGCTTCTCGGCAGCCTGGGGTTTGCGGGTTCAGATCCTGGCTGTGGACATGGCACCACTTGACCATGCTGTGGTAGGCGTCCCAAATATAAAGTCAAGGAAGATAGGCAGGGATGTTAGCTCAGGGCCAGGCTTCCTCAGCAAAAAGAGGAAGACTGGCAGTAGTCAGCTCAGGGCTAATCTTCCTCAAAAAAACAAAATTCCTAGAAACATACAACCTAGTAAGAGTGAATGATGAAGAAATAAAAAATATAAATAGACCTATAACTAGAAAGGAGACTGAACCATAGTCATAAACCTCCCAACAAAGGAAAGCCAAGGACGACTGGACTCATTGGAAAATTCTATCAAACATTTAAAGAAGAATTAACACCAATAATTCTGATACTTTTCCAAAAAATTGAAAAGAAGCAAGCACAACCAACTCATTTTATGAGGCCAGCATTGCCCTAATACCAAAGCCAGACAGATGCCATAAGAAAACTGCAGACCAATATCCCTGATGAATCTTGGTGCAAAAATTCCCAACAAAATATTAGCAGACCAAATTCAACAGCACATTCAAAGGATTATATACCATGACAAAGTAGGATTTATCCTGGGATGCAAGGATGGTTCAACATATGAAAATCAATAAATGTGATACATCACACTAACAGAATTAAGACAAAAATTACATATCATGTCAATTAATGCAGAAAAGGCATTTGACAAAATTCATAAAAACACTCAAAAAATTAAGAATAGAAGGAAATTTCAACAAAAGAAAGATCCTATGTGAAAAGCCCAGACCTAACTTCATAGTCAATGGTAAAAAAGTGAAAGCTTTTTCTCTGAGAACAGGAAAAAGGCAAGGATGCCCACCCTTGCCACTTCTATTCAACATAGCACTGGAAGTCATATCCAGAGTAATTAGACAAGAAAAGGAAATAAAAGTCATCCAAATTGGAAAGAAAGACTTAAAATTATTTTGTTCACAGATGACATGATCTTATATGATTGAAACTATAAATCTGTCTCTCCAAAACTGTGAAAACTAACAAATAAATTCAGTAAAGTTGCAGGGTACAAAATCAACACACAAAAAAACCCAATTTTGTTTCTATACACTATCAATGCACAATCTGATAAAGAAATTTAAAAAAAAAATCCCATTTACAATAGAACCATAAAAGATAAAATACTTAGAAATACAGCCAACCAAGGAGACGAAAGACTTGTACACCAAAATTACAAAGCATTGCTGAAAGAAATTAAAGACACAAATAAATGGAAAGAAAACCCATGTTCATAGATCGAAGACTTAATATTGTTAAGATGTCCATTATACCCAAAATGATCTACAAATTTAATGCAATCTGTACCAAAATTCTAAAGACAAATTTTGCAGAAATAGAAAACCAAAATACCCCTAAAGTTATTATGGAATCTCAAAAGACTCCAGATAGCTCAAACAATTTTGAAGGAGGAGAACAAAGCTGGAGGCTTCACACTTCCTGATTTCAAAACATATTACAAAGCTACAGAATTCAAAACATTGTGGTATTGACATAAAGAGAGACACCTAGTTGAATGGAATGGAATAGAGAGCCCAGAAATAAACCCTCAGATAATTATCAAAGGGGCTGCCAAGATTATACCATAGAAAAAGGATAGACTCTTCAGCTAATAGTGTTGTGAAACTGGATATCCACATGCAAAAGAATGAAGATGGATTGTTTTCTTACACTATATGCAAAAACCAGCTCTAAATGGATTAAAGACCTAAACAGAAGGTCTTTAATTATAAAACTCCTGGAAGAAAACAGAGGGGAATCTTTTCACGACATTGGAATGGGCAATGTTTTCTTAGATAAGACATCAAAGGCAGGGGTAATAAAAGCAAAAATAGATGGGTTAATATCAAACCTAAGAGCTTCGCTATAGCAAAGAAAACAACCAATAGAGTGAAAAGACAGTCTAAAGAATGATAGAAAATAATTGCAAACCATATTTAGATAAAGGATTGATATCCAGAATGTATAAAGAACTCCTGTAACTCAACAATAAAATAACCAATAACCTCATTAAAAAATGACAAAGAAATTGAATAGTCTTTTCTCCAAAGAAGATATACAAGTGGTCAATCAGAATATGAAAAGATACTCAAGAAGGCTAATCATCAAGGAAATGCATATCAAACCCACAATGAGATATCATCTTATATCCATTAGAATAGACTCTATTAAAAAAAAAAAAAAACAGAAATGACAAGTGCCAGTGAGGATGTGAAGAAATTTGAACACTTGTGTACTGTTGGTGGGATCATAAAATGATGTAGCTGCCATGGAAAAAAGTATGGATTTTCTTAAAAAATTAAAAATAAAACTATCATATAATTCACCAAACCCACTTCTGGGTATATATCCAAAAGAATTGAAATAGGATTTTGAAGAAATATTTCCACCACCATGTTCATTGCAGCATTATTCACAATAGCCAAGATATAGAAGCATCCTAAATGTCTATCAACAGATAAAGAAAATGTGGTATATACATACAAAGGAATATTATTCAGCCTTTAAAAAGAAGGAAATCTTGTTGTATACTACAACATGGATGAACCTTAAGAACAGTATGCTAAGTGAAATTAGTCACATTAAGACAAATACTGCATGGTCCACTTACGTGAGTTATCTAAGGTAATTAAATTTGTAGAGGCAGAAAAGAGAATGGTGGATTCCAGGGTCCACCTGGAAAATGAGGGAAATGGGAAGTGGTTGTTCAATGGGTATAGAGTTTCAGTCAAGCAAGATGAAAAAGTTCTAGAGACCTGTTGTATAACAATGTTCATATCATTAACAATACTGTAAAGATGGTTAAAAATTAAGAGGATAAATTCATGTTATATGTTTTTTACCACAATTTAAAAATATGAGTATATATTGTACATAATTCCATGTCTTTAAATATGTTTTTACAACATTTTTTGGATAGGGATATTATCTCATTATTTGGGTATGCCATATTTTATTTATAAATGTTTTAAATATTGGATTTTGTATATTTTCAAATGTTTGTAATTAAAATTAAAACTTTAATAATTCTTCCTGTACTTAATCACTTTTGTTCATGTCTGACTCTGTTGTTCGAGTGCTTGCTAATAATTCTATCAGACCACAGACTTTTTTTATGTAACCTATATGTTGTGAGGCTTGCTTTCTTATCCTGAAAGGAAATTCACACACACTATAAGCAAACTACACAAACATTTTCTAAACATCTATATAATATCATCCACTAATATAATAAAGAAATAAAGAGAATATGTTTTACTGAAATAATGTATATTTAAATATGTAAATGATTGAGAATAATGCACTAGAACATAGGTATACAAACTTTTTTGATAAGTCAGATATTAAATATTTTTTGCTTTGCCAGCCATATAGTCTCTGTCACAACTGCACAACCTTGGCATTGTAACATAAGAGAAAGCCATAGACAATATGCTAATGAATGAGCATAGTTATGTTCCAGTAAAACATTTGCATTTTAGATAGCTGGCTTGATTGGCCCAGGATCTTAGTTTGCCAGTCTCTGCACTAAAAGACATCATTGAATGGTTAGATGTTGGCACTCACATGTGAAAGGACTGTGAATTCAAGAATTTAAATGAAAATTGATAGAAGTGTCTAGGTGTGTGAGTGTATGTCGGCAACTCTATTACCATGAGCAATATTGTTGATATGATTTTCCAAAATTGCAAATGACACTTGGAAAAGTTCTGAACCAAATAAAGTATAAATCATATGCATAGTCTTTTCACTCATGGGACTACTTGGAAAATTATTTGAAATTTCTGGAACCACATCAACTGTGTCAACTAAAAATGATTCTGCACATTTCTAAAATGCCCCCTCAATAGAGCTACCACACCCTGGGAATCTTATTTTTGGTTAAATTCTTGAAAATGGAAATTGTGTATCAAAAAATAAACAGTAGTTTGCTATTATGCTTTGTTTATATACGAAATATGGAGTATTTATCCCACTTTTTGAGCTAGAGAATGAGATTATAGCTTTCTTTAGAGCTTATAACTAAAAAACGATTGTTTATACTGATTTGTCTCAAATAGAGCTTCTTTAACATTGCTTTATTTGGTACTTAACAGTCATATAGTTTTTAAATATATATATTACTTTATTTCATCAATTAGTATTTTGAATTAAAAGCCACTTTATTTATATGAGCCCAAACTCAATTCTCACAAATATAGTTATATTCCTAATATAAGATATAATTATTTATATTTTATCTCTTAAATATAAGTAACCACAAATAAATATTCTATCTCTTCTTACCTATTATAATTTACCATTAGGATATTTTCATAAATAGGATCTGAAAATTAACACATTTCTAATGAAATAATTCAATGTGTAATCACTGCTCGTGGTATAATTACTATGTGAATCAAGATCACTAGGATTACAATCCATTAAAGGGTTCCTAAAATATCATTACAAAACAGAACAAATTATGCACATATTTATAATGACATCAAAACCTTGATGTTAAACCATGGGTATTCTCAGTTCATGCATACTTTAATTGAAATGTGCTATAAGATGCTTATTTCTAAGCAAGTTTTACTCATATGAATTTATTTAAACTTTTTGAACATTGTTGTAACAGCTAAATTTGATGAATCAAGGAAGAAAATCCTCAGCCTTTTGTCATTTTCTATAATTTTTTTTCACATGAATTTTTCTATGAGTTTTTGAAGATTGGATGCCATAGTTTTGTCAAATGTCCCTCAATCTGAGTTTGTCAGATTTATTAACAGCAGTCAGACTTGTACTGCAATAAGCATAGCTTTCATTTGCGCTTTTCCTTTGTTAGTATGGTTAAACTTTATTAATTTTATTCTAAATGTAATACTATACTTTGATTTTTAATTTTTCAATTTTATTTTCTAGTATCCTCAAGCAACTTTTCTCTATTCTTTCCATATTCACCAGAATGTGGACTCTATTTGGGAAGCTAAGACTGTCTTGTTGAGCATTTTATGCCCCTGGGCCAATACCTACATATATTTCCTCATGACTGGAGTCAGAGTATATATTTTTGGCAGGAATAAATGTGCTATGTGTTCTCAGTGCTCTCAGTGCATCATATTCAAAAGGTACATCATGTCAATTTGTCTCATTATGGTGGTGTTAATTTTGATTACTTGGTTAAATACGTACACCAGGATTTAACACTGTAATATTATAAATATTCTCTTTGTAATTAACATGTAATCTGTGGGGAATGTTTCTAGACTATGTAAATATTATGTTCCTTTTCAAGTTTTTACCCAAATGTTTTAGTAACTGTTAATGGTTTCCTTGAATCAATTGTTACTCTCAGATACAAAATAATGATTTTCTAACTCTTGTTTTTTCTCTACATTTATAAGAAGTTAGAATTCTAATGTAATGAAGACCATTTCTTCCCTTCTTATTTACTTATTCTCTGTATGTATTCATAAATTCTTACGTCTTCAGAAGGGGTTTAATCTCTTACTGTCATTTTCATGAGACATTACAACTAAATATATGTTATACTATATTGAATGCTGAATCAGGGGAAAATTACCATAACGAATGTTATTGACAATTATAAAAATTGAATATTATATAAAAGTATTGTACCAATGTTATATTTCTGTAATAATATAAGAACATGCCCTCAAGTTCAGTTTAGTTTTTACAAAAATTCATAATTATGGATAAAGTGACTATGTCTACAATTAACTCATTAATACGTGTATGTGTGTGGATTCAGAGAGAAAGAACAGTGAGAGGGAGTGGAAACACCATGAGTAGTATTCCTGCAAAAATGCATTACCTAAATCTAGTCGTGATGAAACATTAGACAAACTCAAATCAAGTTATCAGACATTCCACAAAACAGCTGGCCTGTAATCTTTAAAAACGGCAAAATTGTGAGAGACAACAAGAGGGAGACAGAATGTGGCAAAATATTAATTGTTAAATTTATCTGGGTGAAGGGTATATGGAGTTCTTTGTACTATTCATGTAATTCTTCTGAAAATTTAAAATTATTTTAACATGAAAATATAATTATTGAGGAAATGATCATATTGAAACAACAGGAATGCTATAACTCAAAATGTTGATGTCTTATGATGTAGAAACTTTTATTCTATAGATATTTTTATTATCCTTTGTAATTTTAATGGTACATTTTTGGAAAAGAGTGCCAAGGCAGAGAGAGCCCTAATTTGGGTAAGGAGGAAAGAAAAATACCTTGACTTTATACAGAAAAGAAGAGTGCAGACCCTTCTTATGAGAGGTGGAAAGAGACACTGCATCACCTGGGTTGACCAGATACCCACAGGATGAGCTGGAGCTCATCATTATATGTATATAGAGAGCTTCTGGAAATTTTGTACAAATGGGAAACATAAAGAAAACAATAGGTTCTGTCTGACACTTTGGAACTCTTCATCTCTTCAAGTGACCTTCTTTCTAGCTTGAGGTAGATGGACAGAGATGGTGACCAGCAGCAGGGTAGGGGGAGAGAGGCAATGATTGCCTGCTATACTGGGTTACATACATTTTGGTTTAGTGGTAGTTCTTGGTTCAGATAATTTCGTGAAATTTTTCCTTTGTATTTTTACCTCCATAAAAGTAAATTATTTCTTAATCCCTTAGCTAAATCAGTTCATAAATTGAGACTGCCTATAATATGCTAATGATATATATCAGGAAATGTGCATGCTGGAGCCAATTCAGTGACAATTAAGAATGATCATTCCTTAAGGATAAAATTGTATGTTAGATACTATATGTGATGATGTGCCTGTAATGGCATTATCAGCAGTTACATTTGTCCTTCCCTAGAGAATATATGTCATCTGTATTTTTACTTTGTTAGTGTGGTATCCAAACTGATATAATCGGCTCTGAATATAATATCATACTCTGATTTTCATTATTCATTTTCATTTTTTATTTTCCTTAAGCAACTGTGTTCAATTCTTCCCACACTGGCTCACCATGTGGGTTCCATAATGCAGAGATTTTACCTGTCTTGTTTAGCATTGTATTCCTAGGACTAATGCTTGCACATAAAAGATAATTAAATATTCTTAATGAAGTAAATGAATGGGTGGGTGAATGGATATTTTTTATGTGCAAATTACCTTGCTAATTCTTTGTTAAAACATCAAAAAACAATATACTGTGGAAAATTTTTAAAATGACTTTTAGCTTTGTCTTAAAAGTCAAAAAGTTATCCAGTCACCATGCAGGGATTGACTTCTTTGTATAAATACTGTGTACAGCACAATTTAGAACATTGGGTGGGATTTTTCTTAAATATGTTTAAAGAACTTAATGATTCAAGAGATACTCACATTATGGAATGATCTATACACCTTTAAGTAAAATATTGATGGATCAAAGATTATGGTGGGAGAGGTGAGGGAAGAAAAAACCATCTATTTTTCCTCATGACATGATCCTCATGGTTTGAAATTCTTGGCTCTTTCCTCCAGACAAATGACTTTCTACGAATGACTGCCATTTCGTCATCAGCTAAAAATAAAGGCAATGGCCAGTTTGGGGACTACAAACGTACTAAATTTGGAAATTATTTCTTGTAAAGCTCTCTGACGTGACAACTCTTCTGAAATATGTCTCACATTGTCCTCTACCATTTGGTCTGAGTTGTTATATTTACTAACATTTATTTAAAGGGTGCATTTAATGAAAGTCAGTGTGGCACAATGGTGAAAAATATGGGCTCTGGAGCCAGATAACTGGGACTCAAACCAAGTTCCAGCCAGCTGAGTGACTGTGAACAAGTTATTCAGTCTCTCTGAGCCTCAATTGTAAATATGGATAAGAATAAGTTTGTTGTGAGTATTAAAATTAAATAATGCACAGAAAGTCCCAGAACCATGTCAAGCACTTCAGAAGTACTCACTAATATTAAAATTTATTATCATATGGAGAGAATGTATGGAGAATATTAGTGTATGGAGAGAATTAGTGTGTGGAGAGAGATATTACAGTTAATATAAGTGTCTGACGTCTTGTGGACATCAACTGGGATGAAAGTGTCTAGAGGTGAGCACTGGGAAAGTTGACAGCACTGTGCCCATGTGCGTTCATGGTGCTGCTGTCTTTTCCTATCCACTGGAAGAGTATATCAGGCTTTTAGGTCACTGGAACAGTGCCAAAATCATTAGCTGATGATAGAGTTTGTTATCTCATCTTTTAGATAATTGGGGTAAATGTTTTTTTACTTGTTATAAGCTCGAAGATTTATAACTGAAAGTTGGAGCATTTTGAACTTAATATTATTCTACTGAGATAATATATATTTTTCTCATCCTGAGCCTATGGAATTAAAGATCCGGAGCATAAGGATCAAAATACAAACCTCAAAATACAAACTTATATTAGCCTTGTACCCCAAACAGCAACACTGGATAAATTACTTCATCCCTCCGCCTCTACTTCTATCGTTTTCCAGATGAAGTGTTGAGATCAGGTCATCTCCAGATGCATTGTGTGGCCTGTGGTCCACTTTTACACCCATCATTTTCTATTTAACTTGATATCTTCAATCTCTTTCCTCTCTGATATTGTAGGGATGAAAAAAGCACCCTAAGCTTTAGAGCGTTATACATGTAGCTAAAAGAGGAGCTTTTGCAAAGACCAGAGACATCTACAATGAAAAGTTAACTTTTTGATCAACAAAAAGTGAGTATTGCTATGAGAAGGAAAAAAAGTCAGAATTTTTTTTAAGGCTCATAACACAAATGTGTATGAAAAAAGAGTAGAATACGATATGTGATATTTGTTGAGAGTGTAGAGAAAATATTTTCATGTTTCTGCACAGATAGGGCTTTCTGAACAAAACTAAAAGAGAAACTTGGTGCTTGAATGAAAGGACAAGGCTTTAGCTGAAAGATGACTACACAAACAGTAAGAGATTTTACATTTGTGGAGGTATGTTTTTAAATGTTGGGATAAGATCCAGAACCGTCAAAATAGTGCAGGAGTTGAAATATTGGAAGACTTGTCTTACCTTTCCCTAGAGAGACTTATTTACATCCCAAAGGATGAGAAAGGAGTATCCTTCCTCTTTTAGCAAGCAGAATTTGTCTCCATCAGGCAGATTAAGTTTCTCTTCCTCCCTCAAAAGGAAAGGGAGACAATGTGTATATCAGCTCACAGAGTCTTACTTTTAGGCTTCCTCCCCTTCAGTTGAGACCACTTTATATATAAAGGCCTGCCAATCGATCTCTCTTCGCCTTGCTCCAGAGGGAAGAAAGACTGGGAGAAAAGGAATCAATGTGATTATAAATCATGTGTTTACTTTGAGGATAATATGAATACATATGGATGTTAAAAACTGATCAATATTAATGGAGTAGAAATGGGAAAAAAAACAAAGCCTTTATTTGCACATTATTTCTTACAGATTATTGATGACATCAGAGCTATTTGCATTGTCTCCTAAATTGAACCATATTCATTTATTTGAACTGTTAAATATTTTACTAATGGGAAAAAAACATGGCGACAAGTTGGATGGAAGCAGCTGAAGGAAAACTTTTATTTAAAATGTGGATCAGGGATTGTTTAGGGAAAAATTAGCTTGATTTTGTCCTTTGGTGGAAGCAAAAGAGTTCTACACCCTTTTCCTGATCCAGCTTGGGGCAATATAAATTTTGAAACTATGTTAAATGACTTGGTCATTTATTTCCATACTTCTTGTCTGCAAAATTTTCCTCAGCTTTGATCATAAGAAACTCTTTTTTTAGTATGCCCTTTTAAAGTTGTGTCTAACTTGAAGTTTCTTTATCTCCTTGTCTTTTACCACACTTAAGCATAAGAAATTAAGGAGAACTAAAAGGAGTTAGCTATCTGATCCTCTTTCATCCATGTAATTTCTCCTGTTCTTATAAAACAGAACAGAACGGGAAAGTATCGCCCAATTCCAACACCCATGTAATGCCTCATTATGAACGACATTCATTCTGTTAAGCTCTTCTCTGCTCACTATGATCAATTCAGACAGCTTCCAGAGACAGACACTAGGTGTTAGATTCTTTATGAAATTCATGGCAAATCTTTGTTATACGAGGATATACCTTTCTCTATGGATCTTCTAACAAGGACGAAATTGTGATAGTTTTTTCTTCTTATCTGTAGCTGATGAGTCTAAATTGTAAACGGTTGTGTTCTCAAGCAAGATACAATCCATTGACATTTTTAGTTCATTGTAGTTTTCACAAAATATTCAAAATTTAAGAATATGTTGATAATTTTTAAAAGCTGGATGATTTCTTTATTTTTATATGACAGGGGTTATATATAAGGAAGAACATGAAAAGAGAAGAAATGAAAATAAGGAAAATAAAGAGAAGAATAAAAAAGAAAGTTGAAAATAAAGGCATAGAGAAATAGAGGGTAGGAAATGGGAAAGGAAAGAAGCAAGCAATGTGAAGACTATCACAGAAATATAGTATTGCATCAAAGTGTATGAGTTTAAACAACGATAGTGTTCTCTTGGTTCTGTCTCCTTCATCACATTTCTAGTAAAGTTATAGTCAAATTAAAAATACTTGATGACATTATATACTGATATAGAAGGAAAAATTTTTTTTGGGGGGAAGATTCATCTTGAGCTAACATCTGTTGCCAATCTTCTTCTCTTTTTTTTTTTTCCTTCCCCCAAAGCCCCAGTACACAGTTGTATACTCCAGTTGTAAGTCCTTCTATGTGGGCTGCCACAGCATGGCTACTGACAGACAAGTCATATGTTTCCATGCCTGGGAATCAGACCTGGGCCACTGAAGCAGAGCATACCAAACTTTAACTGCTGGGCTATCAGGACTGTCTCCAGAAGGAGAATTTTAATGACAACCAGTGATAATTATTTATTTAACATTTATTGAGAATTTGCCATGTCACAGACACACTAGTTCTTTAAGTATATTAAATTGCTTTTCTTACTGTTATCCTGTGAGGTATGTACTGTTATATCTACCACTTTGGGGATAAAAAACTAGGACTTAGAATTTTAAACCTACTTTTGAATGTTACAAATCTGATAAAAGTGACAGAGGTGAGATTTGAACGCACGCCATCTCTTCACAGAACCTGGGCTTCTAAGAACTTTGTGAAACAGGATTTTTATGTAGTTTTTCTAGCAGACATAACATCATGTTCAAGTAGAAATTTTCCTCTAAAGCCAAAGGGCAAAGTAACTTTTGATAACACCAGCAGGACATGCGAAAAAGAAGCGGTAAATGAGGGCCGGTCCAGTGGCCTAGTGGTTAATTGTGCTCCCCTTCAGTGGCCCAGGGTTCACAGTTTGGGATCCCTGGCATGGACCTATGCACCACTTGTTAAGCCATGCTGTGGTGGTATCCCATATACAAAATAGAGGAAGATGGGCACAGATGTTATCTCAGGGCCAATCTTCCTCACAAAAACAAAACAAAACAAGACCTGATAAAAACCTAATGTTGTCATGTTGAAATCTCCTTGTCCACATCAAGTGCGTAAATTATAGGAACATTGGAGGAATTTGTTTTGTTTTGATTTTTAAGTGATGTTTTGGTGAGAGCTGAATTTTACCGTAGGTGAGGGTTTATTTTCCTGTATACGTACTCAAGTCAAGACAAAGAAGCATTATGAAGACAATTCAAAAAATTTCAAAATCGTCCTGAGCAATTGAAGATTGGTGTTTAATCCATGCCTGACAGCACAACACGGCCAGAAAAGCTACATGCTCAGTCTTTCTGGGCCACAAATGTATGACTATCTCTTGAGAAGTTGTGGATTTGCACATACTAGAGAGGCTGTGTGGACATCTCTTCTCCAAGAGTGCAGCTTCAAAGGCAAATGGACCTCAGCAAAAAGAATATTTATCTCACTGTGGTTGCTTAGTACTTAAGACAAGAGCGAGCAAAAACAGACAATAGAGCTGCAAATGAGAGATCTCGGCAGTAGAGAAACTCACAGAAGTTCCATTATTCAGCCAGCTTTCAAAAACAATCACACCCAGAGATTGCGCCATTGTGCCACTACAATTTTTAACTAGTTGGAACTTTTTTGCCCACCCCTCTCTCCCTGCCTCTCATGAAAGTTTTATCCTCCTGGGCCCCTTTCTATCCTGGAGGCATATCAAAGAGAGGTTAGCAAGCTGAGGAATCAGCATAAATGTGAAAAGTGGAAAGAGAAAAATAGTCAACCCCACCCAACTCCACTCCACAATAACAGTAAGACTTACCAACTCTTGCCTGGGAGAGCAGAAAAATTTTGCCTTGAAATAAAGTTTAAAGTTTTTATGACTTTACAGGGATGGAAATAATCATTATTACTTTTAAATTTTTTAATAGATTTTATTTTTCATAGAAGTTTTAGGTTCACAACAAAATTGAGTGGAGGGTATGGAGAGTTCCCATAAACTCCTTACCCCCACGTACCCACAACCTCCCCCACTATCAACATCTCTCACCAGAGTGGTGCATGTGCTACATTCGATGAATGTATTTAACACATCATTATCATCCAACCTCCATAATTGACATTAGTGTGAACTCTCGGTGTTGTGCATTCTATGGGTGTTGACAAATGTATAATGACATGGATCCACCATTCTAGTGCTATACAGAGTAGTTTCACTGCCCTAAAAGTCCTCTGTGCTCTGCCTGTTCATCCTTCCTTCCTCTCAACTCTTGACAACCATTGATCCTTTTATTGTCCTCATAGTTTTACCTTTTCCGGAATGACACATAATTGGAATCCTATAGTATGTAGCCTTTCAGACTGACCTCTTTCACTTAGTGATATGCATTTAAGTTTCCTTCATGACTTTGCATGGCTTGATAGCTCATATCATTTTACTGCTGAATAATAATATTCCATTGTCTGCATGTACCGTAGTTTATTTATCCGTTCACCTACTGAAGGACATCTTGGTTGTGTCCAAGTTCTTGCAGTTATGATTAAATTTGCTATAAACATCCAAATACTGTTTTTTGTATGGATATAGATTTCAATTCACCTGGGCAAATACCAGGGATCCTTGCTGGATCATATAGTAAAAATATTTTTAATTTTGTAAGAAACTATGAAACTGTTTTCTAAAGTGGCTGCACCATTTTACATTCCTACCAGCGATAAATGAAAGTTCTTCTTGTTCTGCATTCTCAGCATTTGGTATTATCAGTGTTTTGGAGACATATTCATTATTGAACAGAGGATATTTATCACAAGAAAGTGACTAGAAACTCAGGAGTCTTCATCAAAATTTCTTCTAGATGTATTCAAGAGTTAGTCCCACAAATTAATATAAAGGGAAAAGGAAGTTAATAACAGTCCCTCAATGTCACATCTCAGGGTGGTATTTATACATAGTATAACAAAATTAAGATATTTCTACTATATATAATTGAAATTGCTTTAAATTCAACACAATGAGACTATATATGTTTTAAAAGATACCCACAGGCTGAATTCAGCCTGCCATTTAATAAATTTGGGGACATCTAAAAGCATTCACGTGACATGGTCTTAAGAATATTCATTAGTTTTATTTTTTGATTTAAAATTTACTAAGTATCTTCCCTAGAATATACCAGGCATTCTGCTAAAACTGAAGATAAATATATTAATAAAACATGGTTTTTGTTCTTAAATAATATATTAGTCAAAATCATTTTGTTTAAATGTGACAGAAACACCACTCGCATTGCTTAAGTATAAGTGGGAATTTATTGCTCAAATAACTGGGGAGTCCAGTAGTGGAACTGACTTTAGGACTTCAGGGTTCTTTATGTGTTTTTCTCTGTTTCTATCTTTTTGTCTCTCTTTCCTTCAGAATTTGTCATTTCTTTGCATATTGTCCTATTTACCCTTTGTCTTGCTGAAGATGAATTCCATCAGGATGCTAAAGGTAAGAACAAAATTTCCAAAAGCACATCATTCCTATTTACAATCCCAAGAAAGAGAAAGCTTTCCTTCTCTTAGCATGTCCTTAAAAATCTCATTGGACTGGCTTGGGCTATATGCTCATCCAGATTGCTTTCTGTGGAATGTTATGCCTAAGTTAGAAGCTGAGGTCATAGTTAGAGAGTGCAATGACTGTACATGTCCAGATAGTTGAAAGGACTCACAAGACTCCATAAGGTGTACTTATATAAGGCTTCAATCAAGATAAGAATGTGGAACATTAGGAGAAAGGAGGCACAGGCAAGAATTGTGAACCTGAAGATTTCCAGGTGTAGCTACATAGGACCCTATTATAGTTGCAAAGAAAGTGCTTCATCTCTGGATTATGCACCACTAATATATGTGCAAAGAATCTTGGTTTAAGATGAAATTGTGCAAAAGTTTCCAGGGGGGTCTTTTATGCTCCACCTATCAGGTAGCCAAGCCAGACTGTGAAAGCAGTTAAAACAAGAATAAGCACCAATCTATACATCCCAAAACAATGTGAAAAAAAAAAAAAAAAACACTGATTCTCAGTGCCTCCAGAAGAGTTCTGAACTTCAAACAGCAGATTATGGATTTTTACCTAACTCCATGATTCATTTCTTGGCCAAGAGTCAGAACTAGACTTCCAGATGTCCTCAAAGATAAGCATAGAACTCTCCCAGTTCAACTGAAAGATAAATTTATCTTACAAAAAGTGTGTGTTATAGGGTACAAGGAGGATATCTTATGGTGGGAAAATTTGAACAACTTATTATGCTATTAGCAAAGACTGGAAAAAAAGGTAAAGATTAAAGACTGAGGATAGAAAAGGCATGGTTATTTGATTAAGCAAGGTACATGAAGAAACTGGAGAGGATGGGATAGAAAGAACGGTGATGCACTTCACTTGAAAAAGTAGAATGGATTGGGACCAGCCTGGCGTCACAGTGGTTAAGTTCTCATGTTCTGCTTTGGCAGCCAGGTGTTTGCTGGTTTGGATCCTGGGTGCGGACCTACGCATTGCTTGTCGAACCATGCTGTGGCAGGCATCCCACATATAAAATAGAGGAATATGGGCACTAATGTTAGCTCAAGGCCAGTCTTCCTCAGCAAAAAGAGGGGGATTGGCGGCAGATGTTAGCTCAGGGCTAATCTTCCTCAAAAAAAAAAAAACGTAGAATGGATAACTGTTTTGGATGGAAAGGGAGGACTTAAGAGCTGATGCAGATAAGCAGGCTGTGTCAATAAGAGAAGGATGTGTAACCCTATTCTGAGGGAGAAACGACAAAAATGTTAGACTTGCAAAAAGCACCTGTCATTCTGAGTATGCAACTAGAGAAGTTCAAGGTAGAAGTGAATTCCAGAATAGAAAGACATTTTTCCCTTTGTTGTATTCTAGAATTGTTCTGTTTGCTTTGCTTCAGAGGAGACTGAGTTGTGAATAGGTGGATCTGTCTTCAGAAAGGCTCCGTCTGATTCTGTCTTCATATGTATAGATTGGGATATCCATTATGACTTGAAGATAGTAGTGAGAGGCTAAATGATAGATAGGCCTGAGTCATCATCCTGAGGAATCATTCTGGTCCTTCTTGTAATATGCACGGTGAATGGGGGACCCAGAAGTCCTGGCATTTCCCAATGAAAGAACAGGGAAGTGCACAGACTAGAAAGCATGCAGAGGTTTGGGTTTAGAAAGAGGTGGCAGGGACCCCAGACCAGTGGAAATGGCAGAGACCATACAGATGACACAGGACAATGATCAATCCATGGAGCGCTCTTGTCTAATTACTCTAAAGAAGAGACCACCAAGGATATGGGAAAAGCACATCACTCCCAGCATCCATGAGGACAGAACAAGGCTCCTTCAAACAACCAGATGCCATCTTGGGGAAGAGAAAAGGGATATTGCAAATCTGAAAGACTTGTAATTTGCTTATGAATGAAGTCATGCAAAGACTATTTAAAAGGATACCAGAGGGGCCTGCCCATGGCATAATGGTTGAATTTGTGTGCTCCACTTCGGTGGTCAGACTTCACAGGTTTGGATCCCAGGCATGGACCTAGCACTTATCAAGCCACGCTATGGCAGTGTCCCACATAAAGTAGAGGACATTGGCACAGATGTTAGCTGAGTGACAATCTTCCTTACAAACAAACAAACAAATAAATAAATAAATAAATAAAAGGGTACCAGAGCTGCTACTAAATATTTAAAATGAAAACTGAAAGGAAAGCTGTTTGAACCAGGAAAATCTGAAACAGTGCTATTTAGCAAGTGTGGGTTGCCCCTGCATCTTGAACAATGGGGTAGGGGAGAAGATTCTGTGTCTTCTCAGAGTAATTGTCTGCTTTTTATGTTGATTTTATCATGTCCTCAATTATTTGTGATAACAGAGTTCTTGTTTTTGACAGAGCTAAGGTTCTTTATAATCATATTACTTTCTATAATTACTTTTAAAATTTTGTCACTTTGATTAAACAGGTAACCACGTGCTATTTCCTGATAATACATAATCCTATCTATAACAGCTTGAAGAGTGACCCCCAAAGTCCATGTCCACCTGGAACCTCAGAAAGTGACCTTATTTGGAAATAAAGTCTTTGCAGATATAACTGGTTAAGAAGAAGTCATACTGGATTGGGGTGGGTCTTAAATACAAAGACCTGTGTCCTTAGAAAAGAGGAGAGGACACAGAGAGAAACATAAGGGAAGAAAGCCAGGTGAAGAAGGAGGTAGAGAGGGGAGGGGTGTGTCTACAAGCTCGGGGATTCCGTGGATTGTGGGGAGCCATCAGAAGCTAGGAAGAGCCAAGGAAGGATTCTTCCCTAGGAGCCTTCAGAGACAGCTTGGCTCTGTTGACACCTTGATTCCAGGGATGACTGAGAAACAACCCAAACTTTTGTGTTCTGAGAAAGTGCAAATTACAAAAGACTCCCTGCATATCCTAAGAGCTCACCACCTGCACGCTGTCTTCACCCTTCTTCATGACTCTCACAAGACGTCCTGTCTACACCTCCTCTTGCAATAGCCTGAATAAAATAATTTCCTGAATTGCCTAGTCTATTTTTATTTTTCACTTCCCTGCCTAAGGAATATTTTTGTATAAAAGCATCAGAATACAGAATCCAAATTTCTTTTAAAAAAAAAAGGTGAGAAGAAAAAGAGCAGAAGAAGTTGTAAATGATTTCCTGAACTCAGATAGTGAGCAATTTATTTTTTTTTAAAGTGAGAAAGGTTCTGTACTTATCTCTCCATGAAACAAAATGCTGTTATAAGGGAAAAAATGACTTGTATTAACACCCAGCAACTTGGCCCAGGTTGCTATGCAGACTATTGGGAAATTATCCTGAGCTCGATTGGGTAATATATAGCAGAGCCAAGAAAATGGGTTTAAATTATCTTTTTACTTTTGTATAAGACAGAAAAGCACAGGTGCCCAGTTACAGAGGCTTCAATGATTTATTAACATCAATAATAAATATTTATTTAATTTAGAGGAAAAATTATATATCTTCTATACATTAAATGTTTTCTTAAGAAAAATACATTTTTTAAAAATCGTCTTCTTAAATTCTTGAATAGTTTCAAAAACATTAAGAGAGGAAAAAGAATGACTTGGTGTGACCAACGATTAAATAATTTTAGCAGAGCTTTAGCAAATGGAATGAAGTGACAAAAACAATTACAATTTTACAACATATAGGTTAAGTCATTTCTTTATTTTCAAATGCATATTTATAAGAAGTTATTTGAGTCCTAGATAACTATAAATATTATTAAAATTATTAGCTCAAAAACAGTGTGGTATAATTATCCCTTTACCTCTTTCACATCTCATTTTCATGATAAAGAATGATAGGCAACTATTGATTTAGGACTTTCTTTGGTCATACACTTCAGGTTTCAAATCTTGTTTCCACGGAGATAACTAGCTGCTTTAGACACATTGAGATTAAATCAATTTTTCAGAGCAGACTTATGATCTTTTCCTTACTGACTATAACTTAGAATTTTCAAAAAGTCACACAGGATTGTAGCTTTACATATTTCCTGTTGACTCTGATAGGAACCACATTGATCAGTTTCACAGAACCTGTAAACTTCGGATAAGATGAAGAAATCTAAGTTTTATGGCTAGCAAGAAGTAGCCTAATACAATACAGTTATGAACAGCACTTTTTCAAGATCAACAGTAATCTGCCAGTTACTCTAAGTGGATGTTTGAGGATACTGATCTTACTATGTAAGTAAATATACTCCCTTTAAAACTCTAGCTACCCTAACTGAATTGTTATAATAATAGTTTAGTTATTTATTAGATAAAAGTCAAACAACTAAGCAGATTACTTCTGATGCTTCAAGGAAGTGTCTTGTTGCATCTCTAGATGCTCCTCCTGCTCATGGTCTGATATTCCATTCTCCATCCACTGAGGAGATGTTGTTCCGATGATCAAAGGTTAAAACAAGTAGGCTGCCTGCTGCCTTTGAATGCCAGCAGGTATGAATTTGGGTGCAGCAAAAGAAAAAGAAAAGAGCTGAGACCTGACTCACATGAATAAAACAACACAAATATACACTGACTAGGCATTTAGAAAGGCCATTTAGTTGGGTTGCTAATTTTCTAAGGTTGAACTCAAACTTTCCTAATGTTCCTCCTGATAATGAGAGAAAGGCATGTTCTTTCCTTTGTCATACTCAAGGAGTAAGCGAGAGGCACGTAGAACACCTACATTGAAAACGGGGAGGAGGAAGACACAGGTTAGCTTTTATATTGTTGTATCAAGCAAAATATTCATCACTTAAACCAAGAGAAGTTTCTAAATGCCAATTTGAAAACCATGAAAAGTCTTCAACAAATCTATTACAATCAAGAAGAGTGGGCTAAATATTTTTTCACATCATTTATCAGTGATTGTTGTAAATGTACTTCCACCTTAATTAATAAAAGATGATTTCAAAATGAATAAATCACAAAGGATTTCCTCTAGCACTTGGCCTAATGATGAATAAATGAAGACAGGAGAATTCTATTGGAATAGAAAGACTTTTTTTTCTTAAAGGTGAGCTAAAGTGGCTTTTAAAAATACACAAAGAAAATGTGTTTTACTGAAAAGAAAAATCTTCATTCACTGTATTTGACATTAAAGCTATGAGAAATCTGTGGAAATAAAGTCTCTTCAAAGGCCTCTTTATTTGTAGGCATTCTGATTAACTGATTGAGAACAGGACAATATTTTCCCTCCTCAGCTTAAGAAAAAAATGTTAAAAATAAATGCAGTTAATACAACTGCAACAAAGGAGTCAGTCGAGTGGAATAGTCAATGTTATAGAACAGTGAGATAGCAGTAATCATAACAAAGGAAGTTTTAAAACAAGGAAAGAAGTAAAAAATGCAATTTACTGTTGTGTTAAGGGGATCATTTTATATACTTATGAAGGAAAATGTCAGCATATTTTAGGCATCCATGTATATTTCCATGTTGAGGGCAACTATTCAGTTAAAGAATATTTTAGGGGAGAGAGATGTCCTTGTGCCTTATTAATGTTCAGTGTCGTGATTAACTGAAGGTGAAGAGAGCATTATACTTGGAATACTGAGGTCAACTCCAGTCTGTCCCTTAATATTTTGGTGCCCTTGTGCAAGTCATTCACATCCCAAAGCTTTAGAGTCTTCTTTGAAAACAAGGAGAGCATTTAAAGAGAAGACCTCCAAGACTCCTACTGGTGCTAATTTTTAACTTTAAAAAAATTTTGCAGGGCTGGCCCTGTGTCCAAGTGGTTAAGGTTCTGTGTGCTCCACTTTGGTGACCGGGTTCATGGATTTGCATCCTGAACGCAGACCTACTCCACTCATCAGCCATGCTGTGGAGGCATCCCACATACAAAATGGAGGGAGATTGGCATAGATGTTAGCTCATGGCTAATCTTCTTCAAGCAAAAAAAGAGGAAAGTTTGAAACAGATGATAGCTCAGAGTGAATCTTCCTTACCTAAAAAAAAAAGGAATTCTGTGGCTTGGCATCAAATAGTAAAGAAACAAAGACAGCTCTACAAATCATAAGAAACCACACAACCTTATACAGCATCATTTAGTTATAGCAGCTTTTGCATTTTAACAATAGCAGGAGGATTGGCAAAAATAAAACAACAAAACGTATCTACTTTTTTAAAAATAGAAAGAGGAAAAAAAGAGATGAGCTAGCGTGACGGAGTGTTTTCATTCTGTTTAGCTGAGATAGAGTTTCTGAGAGAAAGAAGGAAGTGATGTGAGTTGATTTGAGAAGGACTGCTGATAAAAAGCTATCATCCAATGTATGATGGAATGTCACAAAGAGAAACACAAACTCAGTATCAAAGTCAGACAAACTCAAACACAATATCACAGTGAAACTTTCTACATCATTTTTCAAACAATCAGAAAGCATTATAAATCAGAATACTGTAAACATTTTTCACTAGGCATGGATTGAAAAGTCTTTTAAAGGTTAATTAGCTACTTCATCTTTCTCTATTTCAGTGACAAGAGTTCCTCACAAAAATAAAAGATTTCAGTATTCATTTTCAAGTCTTTACTTTGTGGCTCATTGTATTTAGAAAGTAATATGCCTGAACAAAATTTCCAAATTTGGAAGAACTTCTCAGCCAGCTAGCTGCACATGTATAGTTTAAAGACTCTACCTATACGTCAAGTCCGACTTTATCACATAACTCTTTTATACGTGATGCATTGCAAGAACTGCTTTGGTGGAAAAAGTGAAATTTTTTAAAAAAATCATTCTGTTTTCTTTTGTCTGCATTTTTTTCAGTCTGAACTGTCAACCTTAATAAGTCTATTATATTACTGACAAATTGCTGATATTGCTTACTAAGTCTATTGTATTATTGACTTAAATTGATAGAATTTAGAGTTTGTGCACACTTTTCAACAATCTTTTCAACAAAATACTGTGTCATACTAAACCTGTTGAAAACTTTCCCAACCAGAAACTAAATCAGTCTACCTAGTGAGATGAACACAGACTCAGGCTTTGGGAGGTGTATAAAATTCAGTATGTGCAACAAATTCACAATTTGGAGTTGTAAGGAAAATAGTACCTTAACTTCTAATTTACTTTATCTGGTACTAATTAATAAAACAACATTGTCTAATAGAATTTTTTTTCGTCTTAGTGTGTAATTAATTTCTAGTCACACGTTAAACTTTGAACAGCCTTGTATTGTAGAGCTACTTAAGTAGATAGAATAGGAAATAGCAGATAAAATTAGTAGAGATCTAGGAAGGTCCAGATCTTCCTAACATTTTGGCATCATGACACGATGATTATTGAAACAAAATTCCTAGACCAGCACTGCAGCTTACTGTTGTATATATTTCTAATCCACAGATGAGTTTTATTGTAGTCCAGAAATATCAATGGTTTTCTTGAGTCAGGTTGGGTTACTCTTTAATTTAATCATGGGCTATCATTTTGGAAGTTTTTATGCAGTTCCAATCTGATTTTTTGTCTTCTCTCAAAAAATATTCTTTAGCATTCTAAATATAGATATACTGGGAGATCACAGAGAAGAATTAATTACAAGTACTTGCAAGAGAAACAAAGTTCATTAGATTTGATTTCTCTGTGAATACTGAAATTTCTGAATTAAATATTTTAAAATAGTGTGAACCAAACTAATGGTCTACAGAATTCTCAGAATTTTTAGCAGAAATACAACCATATACTGAAGCAAGAATAACATTTTTCTTCCATTTTCTATTATTTGTTTATTTTCCAGTTTTCTATTGCCTTATCTTTTCTTAAAACACTTGTTTTTGCATCCAGATATTTCCATTAGAAGTTCATATGCATGATGCTGATATAATAAATTATGTAGCTCTTTTTCCCCTATAAATTAACTCATATGACAGTATTCTTGATTTTCTTCTTGCCTGGCTACCTTCCTATCTTCTCATCTAGGTGGGAAATATTGTACTGTTTTTCTCTTTAGGGAAAAAGGAAGAGATATAACAAACAAATAGTAAAATTTCAGATAAGGGAAACTGTGGTATCTTCCATAGCAGAATATACTCCACCAGGATGTAAGCTCCACGAAAGCCAGTGCTTTGATTTTTACAGCAATTTTGCCCATTGCATCATTTATATTCAAGATATTCAATGGATGTTTTCAGAATAAATTAATCGATGTATTAACTCTTTTCCTCATTTCCTGAGGCCTCTAGATTCTTTAGGAATATTTAAGGGAACCATCAAAAGAACTTACCCAACGTTTTAGGGAATTTTTGGTCAAATGACAAAGGAGAAATCTTTATTTTTTTCAATTCACAAAGTAATTGGTAGATTCCGTTTATAAGACAGTGAATAAACTTTATCAGAAGTCTTAAGTGACGGCTATCAGAAGGGTTTTTCTCCAGTGCCCTCTTATTTTCTACTCATGATAATAATAAATATTAGTTAGCTCTTTGCTGGAAGCTTCCCCTCCTTAGACTACTTTATGGGTCTGAGAAATACTGCAGACTCTCCTCTTCATTCCACACACCCTTAAAAAAAGAGTAGATAAAATGTGTTCTTCTATCGTCAAGCTTCAGGAACTGCAACTGTTCAGTACTTACCTACGTTTGGGTTGACTTGCTTTCCGGATTCATACCTAAGAATTCATGGTAATGGCATTCAATAACAATGTTTCCTTTATTCTTTGGATACAAAGAGGTAGGCCTCCTCTATTCTGTAATTGAATTAGTACCAATAGCCAGCTTATAAAAATTTTCACAACATAGTTAAATACATAGGGAAATTCTTGTTCTTTCCTTTATTATAACTTTCGTATATTATTTCCAGAGAATTGAATAGCCTAGACCAAGTTTTCCACACTAGAGTTTGCAAATTCCATATTTTCAGAGATAAATAAAATATCACCACATGTTAAATGGTAAAAAGGCCCCCCAGACCAGCTGATCAGGACTGCCAACCGTCCCTTGGCACATCAAATGTTGTTCAGGTACCATTCAGGTTAATAGGTTTTGCCCCACGTTTCCCAAGAGTGCGTTATTTCTTCAATTGATAAAAAGGTGTTGCAAAATTCTAATTTTGGGTTATGGTTCTGTTCCAAAGAGACACAGCTAATTGGTAATAGAAAGCAGGTAGATCTAGGAGATTAAGGTAATAATCTCTAATGGTAGGAAGACCTCATGATGTTAGCAAATAACATATGCAATCATTTCCTGATTACCAATTAGTATGGCCATTAGCAAACATTGCTTTGCATGTAGTAACAGGGCATATGGCCTCTCCTAGAGCCAGTAATGTATCCTCTTTGTTGACACCTGGTGATTTAAAAATTACATATTATTTTGATGTTCTACCAATTGTATCTGGAATGTAACTCAAGACTCTGCTAGAACATTGTTTTGTATAAACCTATGAAAACAAGCTGAAAAGTGTTGTATTGAGTAATATATAGATTTTACAAGGTTTGGGTATTAAAAAAAAAAACAAGAGTTTTGTGGATATCTGAAAACTAATTCTAAAGTTTACATGAAGAGTCAAAAGACCCAGGATAGTCAAAATAATACTGAAGGAGAAGAACAAAGTTGGAGGATTGACACTACTCAGCTTCAAGCTTTACTATAAAGTTATAGTAATAAAGACAGCGTATATTGAAAAAAAATAAACAAATAGACAAATGGAGTAGAATAGAGAGCCCAGAAATAGACTCTCATAAATATAGTCAACTTATCTTTGACAAAGGAGCAAAAGCAAGACCTTGAAGAAAAGATATTCTCTTCAACATATGATGCTGTAACAAATGGACACCCATGTGCAAGAAAATGAGTTTAGATACAGACCTTACATCCTTCACAAAAATTACCTGAAAACTGATCACAGACCTACATGTAAAATGTGCAACTGTAAAGCTCCCACAAAATAACATAGGGAAAACCTAGACGACCTCGGGGATGGTGATGATTTTTTAGATACAACACCAAAGGTGTGATCCATGAAAGAAATAATTGATAAGCTAAAATTTACTAAAATTAAAATTTTCTGCTCTGTGAAAGACACTATTAAGAGAATGAGAACACAAGCCACAGACCAGGAGGAAATATTTGCAGAAGACACTTTGGAAAAAGACCGCTACCCAAAATATACAAAGAGCACTTAAAACTCAACAATAAGGAAACAAACAACTCAATAAAACAATGAGCCAAAGACATGAACAGACATCTCACCAAAGAGGATACACAGATGGCAAATAAGCATATGAAAAGATGCTCCACATCTTATGTCATCAGGAAAATGCAAATTGAAACAGGAATGAGATACCACTACGTACCTATTAGAATGGCCAAAATCACAAATGCTGAAAACACCAAATGCGAGTGAGCGTGTGGTACAATAGGACTTGCATTCATTTCTGGTGGGAATGCAAACTAGCACAGCCACTTTGGAAGACAGTTTGGCAGTTTCTTACAAAATTTACCAAAAAATCATACACTTACTATATGCTCCAGCAATTGTGCTCCTTGATATTTACCCAAAAGATCTGAAAACTGATGTCCACACAAAAACCTACACATGTATGTTTATAGAAGGTTTATTCATAATTACCAAAACTTGGAAGCAGCCAAGGTGTCCTTCAGTAGGTGAGTGGACAAACAAACTGTAAGACATCCAGACAAGAGAATATTATTCAGCTCTAAAAATAACCTGGAAGAACTTTAAAAGCATATTACTAAGTGAAAGCTATCAATCTGAAAACGCTGCATACTGTGTGATTCCAGCTACACGACATTTTGTAAAAGGCAAAACTATGAAGACAGTAAAAATATCAGTGGTTGCCAGGGGTTGGGGGTGGGAGGACTGAACAGGTGTAGAACAGAGGATTTTTAATCAGTGAAAATACTCTGTGTGATACCGTAGTGATGGATAGGTCATTATACATTTGTCCAAAACCATAGAATGTACAACACCAGGAGTGACCATAATGTAAGCTGTGGACTTTGGGTGATGACGATATGTCAGTGTACATTCACCAATTGTAATAAATGTACTATTCTGGTGGGGGGTGTTGTTAACGGGAAGGCTATGAATTTGTGTGGAAATCTCTGTACCTCCTTTCTTTTTGCTGTGAGCTTGAAAGTGCTCTAAAAAGTAAAATCTTAAAATAATCAAGCGATTTGCTTGAAAGTGAAGTCAGATGGCAATTTCATTTTTAAAAAAGAGGCAATATCCAGGAAAAATATTAAAAAGAGAGCTGTTCTGCAGGGCCTGTTTGTGGGTTAGATTAGTATTGGGTACAAGGGAAAAGCAGTTAAGGGCAATAAAATGTCCTCTAGCAATGTGGCTTACAATTTCTCTGTGGAGTTACCTTAAATATGTCTTGAATTGGGCATCCTAAGTCAGGGAATCTTGTCTCCTTGAAAAAAAAAGAAAATCTATCAAATTACTTAGAAAGTAGAGGCAAGGAAGTTGTAGGAAAGGGTTGGATCTCTTAGCTGCCACTCAAAAATGCATACAGTGGCAAATCATAACAAGGGTTTTTGTGTACACCCAGGTTAACTAAGTGGAAGGGACCACCAAATGACAAAAGCAGCCATTATTCCTAGCCAAAGATCATGTCATGTTTCCTTCATAACTGAAAAGAGTTTTCTTAGGAACCACACCCTGAAATTGCCTTCCCTAACTCAGTCTGCCCAAGGGCAAACTGCTCTCCTTGCAGACTTCAAACCAATCTACTTAGAGGGAAAGTAAAGCAAAATGAAACAAAACAAGACCCATTTCCACAGATTGTCTGTGAATAAGCCTTTTAAACCTGTCTTTGCTTTTTTTCAATAAGGCAGTCCACACTCTTGACCTTCATATATGAGTCAACTTCAGCCACACTCTGTTTTATGCCAGAGTAACTCTCTGAGATATTATTTGAAAATATTTATCTCTGTGTTTTTCTGAGTAATTCTCTGAATATATATATTTAAAGTAGACTGCAAGGAGAGAAAAATATGTATACTAAGGAATGAATCTTTTGGAATCGGGATTTTCAGAACATGGTTGGGAAATATCTTGATAAGCAATTACTGTGAGTGGATATGGCCAATTCCCCCGTTTGTGACTCATATAAATAATGACTTCTGTGCCCTCCAGGTAGGTTGCACGTCTGAAGATGACAGGAATCAGGACGCCACATGCCCAATTACACAGGGAGGCAGTTATTAAACCTCAACCAAGCTGAACTTTATTTCTAAGATTAACCACCGAAGCTCATAATTATCCATAGGTATTTCCAATTTAATGAGAAGAGTCTATATAAATAAAAATTATGTTTATAGATAGTTTGGGTTAGTGGAAAGAGACCATCTAGAGCAAGTATATTTGATTTTAAGTCACGGTTTAAGAACTTGCTGTATGATCTAAGGAAAATGTATTTCTTTGAGCCTTGGTTTCCCCATGTATGAAAGAGAGAAAGTGAAAACTAACTCACAGATTTATGCCAATGATAGAGGGAGACAGTGTGTCTAAATGACCTTTGTACAAGCATGCTCAATATATAATTATTTTTGTTATAATATCTTTAAAACAATTTCCCCTAATATGTACTTTTTAAGGTGCTTAAAATGCGTATAATTGTTCTGTATTACCTTATTTAAGTTAGGAATTCTATGTAAAAAGAACTGACATGTAATTATTTAAGCAATGATTATTTATCTACTTTTTTATTGGCACCTGAGCTAACGTCTGTTGCCAATCTCCTTCTATCTTTTTTTCTTCTTCTCCCCAAAATCCCCCAGTACACAATTGTATATTCTAGTTGTAGGTCCTTCTGGCTCTGCTATGTGGGATGCCACCTCAGCATGGCTTAATGAGCGATGCTAGGTCTTTGCCAAGAATCCAAACCAGCAAACCCCAGGCTGCCGAAGTGGAGCCCCCGAACTTAACCACTCAGCCACGGAGCTGGCCCCTAAGCAATGACTAGTTTAATCTTTATTTCTACTACTACCTGTGCACATTGGTTTAAGGTGCATTTCTAATGGTATTCCATCACCTGCTTATTGCTTCATCACCATGTCTTCCATGGAGCCTAACTAATCCTTCCCATTTATTTACCCAAATTGTTAATGCTGGCCTATCCAATGAAGCTCATATTCTGTAGCAATTTGAATGGCAAACATTAAAAAAAGAAAGGAATAAACTGATGGTCAGCAAAAATAAACAACATCTACGCTCAGCATCACCTTTTCCCTTATATATAGTTTTGTCAAAGATAACACAACTGTTCCATTTTTGAGACACTTATAAATAGTTGAGGATTAAATGTCATGCCTCATTATGGTTTGATGCGATAAGCTTTATTTCAAAGACCATCCTAGTAATGATACATATTTATTCAATTTTGTGTGTATATTTAAGCATATTAATTTTATATCTTCAACCTAGTCTTTATCAGAAGGCTCTTTGTTTTTGAAACAGACAATATTAAACAGAATTTACCAGTATTAAAGTTCAAATGGAAATGCATTTAATATATTATGCAAAATGCCCTTTATTTGTGACACATTTAAATTTGCTAAAAATAGAAGACTCAATATCTTTTTCTACTTGAAGAGGAGAGAGGTTAGGTGACACAGTGAATTAACTCTAAGGCTGTCTCTTTTCATCTCTGAAGACCTGAAGGTCACATTTACTTATATTGACTTACAAATGGGAAGGATAGCAGTTCTAGAAATCACACATGTACCACACAAATTGCCAATCATGGAGATCTACGTTAAACATCCCAAAACAACAACAAGGGGAAAATGCCACAGATAAAAAGTGATATCCTAAGTCTTTACAAGGAGTTTTTTGTAGGAGGCATAATGAGTTCTAACTATATTTCTTAATGCCTCCATAATCTTATATAGTGATAAGGCTTAGTAATCCTTTTTCCATTTATTCTTTTCTTTTTTAATTTAGTGAGAAAACTATGAAACAAGAAAACCCAAGTAAGCTGCTCAAGGTCAAGGTCACAGAGTAAATTAGAGCAAGACTCAGAGGGAGACAGTATGTCTGTTGAATCTGTCGAAGTTAGTGGAATCACTGCAATACGCTGAAGTCATCTGCTTTATTTTTTTCTCTACCGCCACATGTCACTCTTCTGAGTAAAAAGGTGAACTTTTAAAATGTTTATTATTTCTTTATTGTGATTTATTTAAATTAGCACTAGATTTTCAAATCCAGTTATACAGCAAAAAATTAATAGAATATATAACCATGACTATTAGCAAAATAAGCAGATACTTCAAGTAGTTTCAAGAATATAACACTACAGGATATATATAGTGATGCGGGGTCAGTGAGCCGAGGAGTCAAAAGAAAGATTTCTTAGACTCTCAAGATCTGGCAGTAGTGCTCTTTTATTTAGAGAATAGTGTGGAATAGCATGGGGACAGGACCCATGGGCAGGCAGAGCTGGTGCGTGGGGACAGGACCCACGGGCGGTCAGAGTTCCTGCTGCTGCCCCCGCTGGCATGGGGACAAGACCCACGGGCAGTCAGAGCTCCTGCTGCTGTCCCCGCTGGCATGGGGACAGGATCCATGGGCAGGCAGAGCTCCTGCTGCTGCCCTGAGTTGAGGGTTAGGGCTAATTTTATAAGGCATGGGTACGTGACTTATTTTTACTGGAAAAAAAGAAAAAGATGATGTAAAAAGTCATTAAATGATTTCAGTGCAGATGGGGTCTGGTTATTGTGCGGTCATATAACTTTAGATACGAATCTGGCCATATAGATCGGCATGCAGGTGAGGATGCCCCGGGCTTCTCTCCCTGGGGCAGTCCTAATTCATACCATAAAAAAAGTCCACTGGGTCGTATAGTTTGGCATGTAGGCCAGGTCACCTTGGGCTTCTCTAGCTGGGGCAGCCTTAATCGACATCATATAGTACTATAAATCTGGAGATTATTTCATTTTGCTTTGAACCTTAAAAAATGCATTTCCTGTATCCCCACTTTCTGTTCTTTGTGGCTCAGAGGATCATAAGGTGTCCTCAAGCAATCTGGTTTAGAAAATGAGCTCTTTATAGAGCTGTCTCGAATCTGTGGAGGCTTGGAAAGATTACCCTGGACACTATAATTAGGAATATTCTCTTCCAAAAATATTCTTTTGAGACTGACTCAGGAAATTGAGCGATGAACTAAGAAAGATGGTGGTGAATCTTCAGATTGGTGCTAATAATGCCAGAAGTTCATAGACAAGATACCCAGCAATAACAGCCCCTCGCTATCCCAACCCGTACAACCACCACCATGAGAAAAACAGAGATCTCCATCCCTTCCACACATTTTCCTAAGGGAATATTTCCTTTGTAATGTTCTTATTGTTCTCTTTAATGCAATTTCCTTTGTTCAAAAAAGGAGATGGGGCAATGCAGTTTATCCTGTTTATCCATTCTCTTTCAAACTTTACGTGTGCTTCTGCTCTTTAATGACTTCAAATGAAAAATAAATAGCTCAAAGCAAATAATTAGGACATCATTTTGCAATGGTGTTCATTTTATTTATAAGAAAAATTGTGTTTACTCATCTAAAAAGGTCCTGTACAACAATGTTAATTGAAAAAGTAGAGATTCATAAGAGTAGGATATGGAAATTGAAAAGATATATTCAATATTCACATATCCTCCACAAAAATATGACTGTATATTTATAAATGGGAAGTATATGTGTTGTTTTCATACTACAAAATAACCTGAATAAGGCTGTTCCCTATACTCTGTGTACGAATGAATGTCTGAGCATGTGGTCTTTTTTTCTCACTGTAAAGGGGACAGCTAAAAGTTAAGACAGGGTAAGGAGGAGACAGACGATAGATAGATAAATATATGTATACATACATATCCTTGAACACAATTGAATCCTTCTATATTTTCCACACTTGGACTTGTCTTGTATGTTAATAGATGGTTTCTCTCCAGTCTGCCTCTTTAACTGTCAATCTCTTTAAAAGTTCTTACTTCATACCTACTTTCTCTTAGTTACTATTTTTTTCTGGCTCCTTTATCAAATATTAACTTATTTTCCTCTAAAGACCCGCAGTTAATTCTCTAAATGATATATTCTAAGCACACCAGTTAGCTACTTTCCTACCATAGTTAATTTCCCAAGCTTGATACACTGCATAACACCAAATCTTCAGAGTACGCTTTTATTTCCAATCTGTTTCTAAATGTTTTAGTGTGTTTTTACTCTTCTTCCCTCCACATGTATTCGGAAATATACTTTAAATTATATATAAAAATGCAAATGGTAAATTTCTTAGTGTATTCTCTCCTAAAATAAGATTATATTGGAACCCATATCTTAAAAATTTAAATCCCATTACAATAATTTCCCCAACCCAAATCCTCACAATATATTTATGCCTATAAAACTCAAAGACATTGGAAACTTTCACATAAAACAAGATATATCGATTTCTAGTGTGACTATAACAAATTCTCTTAAGACTAGATCCAGGTATATTGTACTCTGATTCTTCCACTTACAAAACTGAGAGGATGTGAAATCTCTAAATTCCTAAAATCTATTTCATCCAAATTACATTCAGTGTTTATCTGAGCTGTGTTGCTACCCACCAAAGCGATTTGTTTTCATTGAAATGAAAATAAGAAACTTACTCAATACAGGGAAAGACATTTATTTGATTTTTTCCTTAGCTTCATAGACAACATTGCAATTGCTCTTTGCTTCTTTTTTCAATGATATCATGGTATTACTAGGAAATAAAATATACAAGATTTTGACATGTGTATGTCCTTATTTATGATTTTTCCTTCAATTATGCTACATACTATCAAAGTAATGTTCTTCTGAGTTTCAGACTTTAAATTTCAAATTTATTTAGTGTATTTTTTAACACTACTCACAAATATTGATTCTATTAGGTTTAATTTCTGATTTCTAGCAAGTTTTTTGGCTTTTAAGTACATTTGTACCATAAAAACTACTTTCCCTAAACTTGCATGTGATGATGTAGAAAGACATAAAACTGCTTGCAAGCTTTTCAGAAAATTTCAGACAATCTGCCAGTTTTAAAGCAGGCAAATTAATTTGTTTGCTGTTTTCTTCCTTTTTTCTTTGGAAAAATTTTTATTTCTTTGTTAAAATGTATTTCTGTTGACATACTTTTGAACCCTTTATTCGCTGAAGCTGACTGTAGGAGTAAAGTGTTCTTTTTATCCTTCCTTGCTCAATTACAGATTAGAGCTATCTATTTTAAAAGTTCCTTGCTGAATCTTCTAAAAAATCTTTGATTATGGTTTAAAAAGACTGTTATTAGCCTTATAAAGACTCCATTTCTGTACTTTTATTTCTTTGAAATGCGCATAGTTAGGTTGTATAATTAAGTCTTTCATTTAAATTGTCTTAATTGCTTTTGTCCTAATAAAAATGACAAACAAATACCTTGAGTCTATTTAATGCCTTAATTGTTCCCCATGAGTTAGATTACACAGTAAGGACCAGATTCATAAAATATTTTATGCACCATTTCTTTTAGGACTTCAAACATTTTCCTCAAATTGGAGATTTCTGGGCAAAATACAAATAATTCTGATTTACAACAATCCCTAGAGAGAATTCACTTTCCGCTTTATTATACACTTTGTTTTGTGCTATGCATAACTTTAGAGGCACAATTCATTGATTGTGAAATGTGCAGTGGCCTAACCAACAAGTTACTGAAAGTTCTTTCCTTCTAAATTGTAGAATATTGCAGACAATGACAAGGTAAGCTTAGACACAAACATCAACAGGCATGTCATTTCATATAAACTGTCACAAGTAGAGAAATTAAAAGATCATGTGAGGATGTCATAATGGAACGACATGGTCCTGCAGGTTGGATTTCATAAGCATTGTGTCCGTTTTGCAAGTTCAGAGACATTTTTCTAAGATGAAGGACAGTAAGTACTCTTTATTCTTGAATTCCATTTTTACTGAACTATACCTAATACCAAATGATTCATTTTCTTTTCTCTTTTTTTTTTACATCCTTCTACTAAAAAATTACTGGTTTTCTTTGTTATTCTGAGTTTTGCCAGGCGACTGCTTAAATAACTTGATAAACTGCACCTAAATGACCTCTTGTTTTCATTTTAAGAGGACTTTTCAATGTTTCATGCCACAATAGTGACTGTCTGAGAATTTCATGAAGTCTGGTAGAAAACAAATCTATTTAGCAGGGTGGAATTATTGGATTAAAGTAGTTATCAAATATCAAAACAAGAACTTCTATGGGTGTTTCCCTTCCATTCTCTCCCCCCCTATTTTATTTTCTTTAGTTCCTACCACTACCTAAAAATCATTATTAATGCCAACCCCACTAGAATCTAAGTTTTCTTATGATAAGGATTTTTTTCTGCTCACTGCTGTAGCCCCAACAACTACAGTGGTACCTGACATAGTAGAAAATTAACAGTTTTAAATGTAGAGTAAATGCATCCTTGGCACAGAGGACAACAGGGCTCAGACTTCCTGATGCCCAAAAAGGATCTTATTTTCATACAGTTCATACCAATGTGTTTCTTTTCATGTTACATTTCTAAACCTCATGTTTCATATGTTTGTAAAGTTGTGTTACTATATTGACCATTTAAGTACTTCTTTTCCCTATAATTCATTCAAATGCTGACTTTCTAAGTCAAATATTGCTTTTTATACATTTGTATTTCCAGTATGATTTAACGAATCAACCAAAAATACCCCTTTCTCCTTTTTCTCAATGAGTCCTTTGTTTCTTTCTGTGTAGAACATTGGGGTTTCAAATTCTGGTGACAAATGCAAGAGATTTAGAGCCAGAAAAATCTGTGTTTGAGTCTGAGCTTTACCCCTCACTTCCCATACAATATTGGGAAGTAGGTTTACCTCCTCAAGAGTCTCGGTTACATCTTCTGTAGAATTGGAAATAACAATCCTTACTCAAGCTATACCACAGAATCAAGAGAATGAGAAAAGTTTGAAATTGCTTTATAAACACTAGAGACTTATGTTTGTGTCTTTTTTCTATCAAATCAAATCGAATATTTCTTTGATACATTATGTAACAGAGCTTCAGTTCTGGCATCCAATTGAACTATAGTTGTAATTGGAATAGTTGGAATATTAAATTTGAAACAATTAAGGATCCTAATTCTTTATAAACATTTCTACTAATTACTTCATTACTGTTTTACAGAATTTTTCTAGATGCTGTTGGGGAATATCAAAAAACATATGGACTTTTCTTGCAAAAAAATTAAAATCTAACCTGAAAAGAATAAGCATAATGAAATAAAAGTGGCCTAGACCATGCAGGAGGAGTTTGAGAATTGTCAATTATCTCTCCAGCATTTTCTCAACCAAATAAATAATAAAGAAAATCCCAATAGTAAAGGCATTTTAAATACAAAAAATCAGCTGGAATCTAAGGGTTAGTAGATTCCATGAATTTTGAAGAATTTCACATTGCATTGCACACATAATAAATGATTAACAAAAGTTAATAAAGTCAACTTGGAATCTATCATCCTGAAAATAAGGCAAAGACTATTAAAACAAATGCAGGAGTTATTGGCTCAAATAAAAGCTACCTGTTTCAGAATGATGAGGAATGGTGATGATAGTAGGTCATAAAAAGTTGAACATTCCACATGGCTTTTCTTTGGCGCAATTTAAAGACAACTGTACATATTGTCTCAGAGTCACAAACAAGTATACCAGGCCAAAGGTCACTGGTGACTCAGGAAAGTATTCTATAAAGCTCTTCTCTATTTCAAGGGCTGAACTACTACCTAGACAAAGATTAAGCAGAACTGTTAGATTACTATACTAGTAAATATAAGATATAGGCAGTTACTTGATACTGGCTGAATTGTGTACCCCCCAAAATTCATAGATTGAAGTCCCAACTCCCAATGTGACTATATTTGGAGACAGGCCCTGAAAGGAGATAATTAAGGTTAAATGAGACCATAAGAGTTATACCCTAATTTAATAGTACTGATGTCCTTTCAAGAAGAGAAAGAGACACCAAGAGTGTGTGTGCTCAGAAGAAAGGCCATAGCTAGAAGTAAGGTCTGTAAGGTAAGGAGAGATCTCAGAAGAAACCAAACCTGCCAACACCTTGATCTTGGACTTCTAGCCTCGAGATCTGTGAGAAAATAAATTTGTGTGGTTTAAGCTACCCTGCTCCTGGTGTTTTGTTATGGCAGCTCAGCAGACTAGAACTCAGGGGATGGGACAGCTGTGTCCAGAGGTTTAGGATATCATCAGCAAGACTGATTATGAGATAATTTCTGCCCAGGCTCCCTCATAACCCACCAAGTTCAGAGTAAATGTGTGATGTAACAGAAAGCGGCATGATAAAGGAAGCCGTATTTGGCATGAGGTTTTACAGTGTTTTCACCCAAACAAGAGATAAAAGTGTTAAGCTCTGGAATTCTCCTCCTAGTATGTTCATGTCTTCAACTTTATGCTTTTTCCATATTTCAGTTGAATCTCTGGATAGTTAATTATCTCTAGAGAAAAGACTGTAAAAGGATCCTTGGTAAAAGTGAGGGGGCCAATCCTAATGAGATTGAGTGAGAGAAACACACAGAAACCTGGATGGAAAGACCATTGTTCAACAATGAATAACCAGAACAAAGTTGGTAAGTTTATTAAAAGAGAATCTATAATACAAAGGAAGAAAACACATATAACTCAAGAAACGGTTGAAAAACATACTTATAAAAATATTTTCTATGAGAATAAGAAATAAAGGTGGACTGCAATAATTGTATACCCTAAAGTAAAATGAAAACTCTGAGTCGTGAATTAAAGAGGAGATGATAAAATAACAGAATGAGAAAGAAAAATAATCGGCTTACTATGTGAAAAAAATTCTTTTAAATGTTATAAAAATAAGCAAATGATAGCTTTTATAAACTACATTATGATGATTAGAGAAGTAAAATTGACACAATAGATAATCATATCAGTGTTGTGAGTCATCTGCCTATAAGGTGCTGTCAGAATGAAAATGATCAGGGACACCATAGCTATGGAAAACAGATAATAGAAGTACAATACAGAAATAAATGATGTTGTTTATCCATCCAATCAAGTCAAATATTTATTGATATTTATTGACATTTATTGACTTATAGGATCTGTAATCTAGGTACCGTATTTGGCACTGGAGGTTATATTGTGAGCTCAGACTCAAATTTGCTTGATATCACACCATGTAACTTAAAGTCTAGAGTGAAGAAAAAGATTAATCAAAACTACGTATCCACACACACACTTTATTTGCATATACCCATATTATGCTGACACACACGAACACACAATGAAATGAAGGAGAGGTCTAAAAAGGCTTCACTGAAGATGTGACAATCCTATTGCCATCTGAGGAATGAGCAAGAAATAAACAAGTAAAGTGAGAGTGATAGAATTTCTCAGTAAGAGGGAATTGCTCAGTAACAGCAAGTCACCAGGCCCAGCAATTACTACTGCTCACTGCCTATGTGAGGGACTAAATGATGTCCGGTAGGGCTGGGCCAGAAAAATAAGATGGCGATGTGATAATGAACAGGGCTGGAGGGGTAGTTAGCTTCAGATCTATCACTGCAGGCTACCACAGAGTATGGTCCTACCTATGAGCAATAGAAAGCCATTGAAATGTTCCAGAGGGAAGAGAAGAAGGTAGGGTGCTGGAGGAGGGAGATGATATGATCAGATTTCAAGTTTGAAAACGTCTTTTTGGCTAAAGTTTGAGAAGTTGATTGAGGAAGGCCAAAAGGCATATCATGAGCATATTATGAGCATATTGCGAGAGTCCATTTAAATGGAATGCCGTGATACTCAGCAGAAGGAGAGAAAAGTGGATAGATTGGATGGGTATTGAAGAAGTAAAATCAATAGACCTTGGTGATGAATCATCTATAAGCCTGATGGAGTAGGAGGTGTCAACCTTTAGGATCATGGCTGTAGCTCCACATTCAGCTGACACTGCTGAATTTGATGCAGTGGTGTCAATCCTCTGCTCATATATCTTTGAATTGCTTTACCCTGGTGTACATTTACTCCCAGCAATCAGCACCTTCATCTCCTTGTCAGAGGGGTGCCCTCAGGCTCATGAAGAATTCCTTAAAATCAACCCAGTTCTCATGACTCTCAGACGTAGCTCCATATAACTCCTAAGAAATGAACTGACTTGAGCATAGACTGTCTTAGCTCAGGGCAGATAACTGCTCTGTCTTCCCTTTAGCTTTTAAAACTTTCTAATCATATAATTCCCTCAGGGTTATGTGATTAGCTTTCTTTTTTGGGGGGGTGCAGTTGCATTTCATTAGTTACATATTATGTAACAACCAGGTACCAACAACCAGGTACTGTGTGCTTGGGTTCATTGATGGAATAGTTCTCAGAATATAGCAACCTCCCCAAGACCCTCGTTTACCTTAGTCTACACATTATTATATGTTCCTTAACTCAGTGATATAACCAGTTTCTCATCAAAGGCCAAATTCTCAGATATCCCTGAGATGGAAGGAAGGAGTGCAATGATGCTCTTAATCTTTTCTTTCCTTCCTTTCAACCAGATGACTGGTTGCATATTTATTTTTCCCTCATGCATATCTATGATTTCTGTAATAGAAAATTTTATAATATTTGATGCATGAAAATAGGTATGATAAAACCTTAATGATCACCAAGAACTGAACCATCCAGTAAAGTTTTGGACTTCCTTTTTTAGAAAACATATTAGTTGTGACCATATCCCCTTACCAGATTTCTGAATTGACTTTAAGTCTTAAAACATTCTCCCAAACACACGCACACAAACAGACACACGTTCTTTTGCACTACCTCATCCAGAAGGCAGGTAGAAGTACCACCCTCGGAAGGCCTTCTCCTTCTGTGCATTCCCACTACCTACACATCCAGCAAAACAAGAGAAAAATATTGAGAGGTAGGAAAGATAGAGGATTTTGTAATCCCATCATCCCCATCCTTTCACTCCCATCTCAGATCCCAGAAATCTTTCTGAGGTAGAACTCCTTTAGATTCAGACAGCACAGAAATCTAGCCCTTCATGATGTCATGCTCATCAATTTCTTTTCTCAGTACCATTTTCATGATGACATATACATAGACATATAAGTTACATGTGAACCCACCATTCACATCTCTGTACATAGGGGAAAAGCTCCTGACTTCTTTTTGCCATAAGTAACGGATGTTACTTTAACTATTGCGCTTGACTGCTGAGGTCCAAGGATTGTCATTAGTTTATTGAGAATGACAGAGAATTGTTTTTACTAATTAATTGAATACATTTAGAACAGTTTTATATTTCAGATAGAGTACATAGTACAGAGAGTTCCCACATATTTCCTCCTCCCTCTTCACTTCCCCTGCTGTTAACATCTTGTAGTAGTGTGATATATTTGTTAGAATTGATGAGTCAATTATGATACAGCATTATTAACTAAAGTCCATAGTTTACATTAAAGTTCACTCTTTTTGTTGTACACTTCTCTGTTTTTGACAAGTGCATAATGTTGTATATTTGCCATGAAAATGTCATACAGAATAGTTTCACTGCCTTAAAAATTCCCTGTGCTTCTCCTATCTATCTCTCCCTCGACCCCAGGCAACCACTGATCTCTTTTATGTCTCTATAGTTTTGCTTTTTCTAGAATGTCATATAATCAGAATCATAAAGCCTTTTTATAAAGGTTTTTTTCATTAACCAACATACATTTAAGTTTTCTCCATGTTTTTTCATGTCTTGATAGCTCATTTCTTTTTATCACTCAATAATATTCCACCATATGGATGTACCATAGTCTGTTTACCTATTCACCTTTTGAAGGACATCTTGATTGCTTCCCGTTTTTGCCTACGCATTTTTATTAGAGGTGCTCCATTCTACTTCTCAATCAAATTGCTATTATACCAGTGGCAGAACAGGCCATTTCCACTGATACTGTGCTTCTTAGTGCGTTGTTATTCTCAGGCAGCGGTGAAATGTACTTTCTTCTAGTGAAATGTATTCTTAGACGGTGGCAGAATTTGTCCACAATCCATTATTGCAAACTCCTAAGGATTTTCTCAGCTGTAACTTTGGTCACTGGGTAGGCAGTGCACAAAGGAGAATGAGTATGTATTCTAGACAAAACCAAAATTGGGCAAGAGTCCAATTATTTCCTCACTACCCAATATGATGCCTTTACTCTTGCCTATTGTGCAGAATTACCACATCTTTTCTCAAAAAGGTTTTAGTGTTCGCTGGGCAAATGGTAGAGGATTTACCTTGTTCAATTTCAGAAAGTTCCATCAGTAAACTGGCAGTTTCCTTTGGTTTAGCAGGAAGGGAATCATAGCATTTAGATTCACCTAGAGGGCTATCAGTTTTTCTGCGAGTTCTTTTATCAGTCCACAAGACAGAGCTTCAGTCTGTTCATGGGTGCTATGTACTCTCCCAGACCGGCCGACAGTGATGTCCTCCTTTACATCTATTTCGTGAGTTCTGAGGCGCTGCTCCATTTTATAAGCATGCCTTTTTGACATTATCAATGGAATGCTATTAGTTTCAATTTTCAGAATTATTACCATTATTATTTGTGTGTGTGTGTGTGAGGAAGATTTGCCCTGAGCAAACATCCATTGCCAATCCTCTTTTTATTTTTTTATTTTTTTGCTTGAGGAAGATCAGCCCTGAGCTAGCATTTGTGCCAGTATTCCTCTACTTTATACATGGGATGCCTCCACAGCATGGCTGATGAGTGGAGTAGGTCTGTACCCAGGATCCAAAACCGTGAACCTGGGCTGCTGAAGTGGAGCGCATGGGACCTTAACCACTTGGCCATGGGGCTGGCCCATCAGAATTATTTATTTATTTATTTACTTACTTATTTATTTTTGAGGAAGATTATCCCTGAGCTAACTTCCATGCCCATCTTCCTCTATTTTACATGCGGGATGCCTGCCACAGCATGGCTTGATAAACGATGCATATGTCAACGCCTGGAATCTGAACCGGTGAACCCTGGGCCACTGAAGCGGACTGCACGAACTTAACCACTATGCCACTGGGCCAGCCCCAAAATTAATTTCAAATGTTTTCATGCTAATTTCTGTGTAGAAGGAGAAAAATATAAGCAGCAATGATAGAACATCTACCATATTACCGAAACTTTATTTATCTCTAATAAATGCCTCAGAGATATACAATTCTGCATGTACACCAGCTCTCTTATTTGAATTATCTTTATTCTTGATGGTGGAGCACATTGGGCTATATATAATAAATATTAATTTGAAATAAAATATATAAGCTATTCACACAGAGATAATTTTTGGAATCAGGGCTATTATCAAACATTAAAGTTAAAATGGTAGGTAATCCTAATAATTCAACATTTTAGGTACTATGCACAATGCCTATTATTAAAAACGAAATGTTCAAATGCTATTCCAAGGCCATTCAATAGATGGTTTTGGAGAAACTTTTTTTAGAATTGCAATATAATTTTTATTAAGTGAAATTCATAAATAATCTGAAATGTAGACTGATTTTCGACAAATGCACACACCTGAGTCATCCACGTGCCTGTCAAGATGCAAACTGTTTCCTCCCTCCCCTTCACATTCGGGCCTTTTCTCCACCAGAAACAAGCTTTCTACTGGTTTATATCATCCTGGATTAAATTTGCTTTTCCAAAGCATTATATGCATGCAGTCATACAGTAAGTACTGTTTTGAGTCTAGCTTCTTTCACTCAGTCTGAATGTTTGAGGATTCATTCATGTTTTTGTGTGTATCAATATTTTCTTCCTTTTTGTTTTCAAAGGTATTCCATGATATGAATTTACTACAATTGTTTATCTAGTCTCCTGTTGGATTTTTGTTTCATGTTGGAGAGTAAACCTGACACAGTTTCTCCATCTTGTTGGAAAGTAGGGGTATATCTGACTTTAAGAAAACTGAATAAGAATCACCATCATGTGCAGCATCAATGCAATGACAGTCTTGTAACTCTCGGATACAATTCAATATCCCAGGGAGACATTGCTCAGAGGTGAGTTTGGTCACAAGAGGTAAGAGAGACTGAGGCAAGATCCATCTCAGCTCAGGAAATCCATTATCAGTGGTGTTCTTTCAGCTTTCACACTTTCTCAGCTATTGTGCCTCAATTACAGGTTCAAAATAAGCAATCTTGCAACCCACAAGTACAGTGTATTTGGATACTTATTTAGAACAGTGTAGAATACATAGCAAGATTTAAAAAAAATCCTCACGTATTTTAGATCTGGTACACTTCTGTATATTTATGAAGTAGATATTGAAAGGATCAAAGTCTCAGTCATCCTTAAAGCTAGAGATACGTCAGCCACGGGATTGTGTCACTCACATGTCCCTTCAAAAAATAGCCTGCTGTTCAAATGCAAGGAGCTCAGTTGCCCTCTATGTGTCAGCAGCTTCAGCACTCATTTCACTTTTGAGCAGGGCTTTCGGTCTTCTGGGGCAGCCGCTGGCCAATAGCCCAGTGTAGACGAGTCCTAAGGCTGACCTGTTTCTGCTCAATGCTAGACTCTTCTATCAGATCCTCTTTGCTCAGGAACATCCTACTGGGTTGACTAAGACTGTCATACCTACATCATGGTTAGAGGCTCTCTTTGCCCACCTGGGCACCCCCACAGTGCCAATTCTTTTTTTTTGCAAGCCAAATTCTATCCACTTTATACTGTCACTGGCAATGTCATATCTGTCTGTTCAAATTTGTAAGTGTGTCAAAGGAATGTATAAATCTGAAGCCTACCATCTTTCCTCCTGATTTAGTTAGGTCCTGCAGGAAGCTGGTGAAGCTGACAGTAAGGCAGAGTTAGAAGTGTAAGAGATTTATTGCGGAGGAGGGAAGACCCCTGTAAAGGAGAAAAGAGAAAAAGCTGAAATGAGCAGGGAAAGCCTTTGGAACACGATTCGCAAATTTAGCACTAACAATGCCAAAAAAAGAAAACAAATCTAATTACATCTAGAATATAAATAATTCTTTCTGTTTAAAAAATTCACCATTTGAAGATTTCTACAAGACATTCTTATAAGTATACTATAGCAAAAATCTTGAAACTTCATTTTGTGTTTTCACTAAATATTTTACCCTGTACACTAAAGTTAAATTTCCTCTGGTTCCATGAATACTTGTATGCTATACTGGTTTAAAAAGCAAAGAGTGGCATAATAGTGCAATTGTTTTGATTAGCCTGGGGCTTTAGAAGACAATGCAAAAGAAACTATTGCAAACGATATTATTACAAGTGGGTTTCTCAGCATAATGTTTACTCTAAAATTCCCAGTGAAAGAACCACAAGACTCAAGAACACCAAGACAGAATTTTCCTTCATGAAACAATTAAAATAACCCCTCAGTCTCAGAAGTTTCTTTGTATTTATTCAAATTCTGAGTGGAATCTCTGAACTCATTGGCTTCCACCATGTGTCCTTTGTTTTCTGGGTGAGTACTGTAATCAAAATAAAATTTGCTTTAAGGGGGCTGGCCCGGTGGTGCAGTGGTTAAGTTCACACGTTCCGCTTCTTGGCAGCACGGGGTTCACTGGTTCGGATCCTGGGTGCAGACATGGTACCACTTGGCAAAAGCCATGCTGTGGTAGGCATCCCACATATAAAGCAGAGGAAGATGGGCATGGATGTTAGCTCAGGGCCAGTCTTCCTCAGCAAAAAGAGGGGGATTGGCAGTAGTTAGCTAAGGGCTAATCTTCCTCAAAAAAAAAAAATTAAATTTGCTTTGAAATGCCTTAGTAATGTAATAATACGTCACAAGGATAAATTCCTCATGGCATACCTCTTCAAAATATGCGAACCTAGCATTTGATGCACGTTTCTGGTGACTAATGATTATGCTAGGTTTTGTGCAAAACATGATAGAAAGTCAGTTACCCATTCTTCTTCATTCGTTTGTTCCTTTCTTCATTTATTCAATAAGCAGACGTTGAGTGTGTATGATGTGTCAATTAATGAGGACATAGAGATATGGTCCTTCACATCAAGGAGCAATTAAATACCTCTGCTTTTTCCTTCAGAGCTTACAATGGTACTGAAATGAACACTACTTTTGTAATTTATATACAATTGTTTGATTTGGATGTATACAAAAATCATGTCAGGTTTAATCACCTCCACCCATCTTTGTAGCCCTGAAAGAAGTTCAGACCTAGTAACGTTGTGTATATACGTAAAATTCAGTTATATACAAGATGTCTTTCTGTGCTGTTCCAGCTCTAGGAAATCTCAGGCTGATTTTCTCTGATCCTGATTTAGTCGGGGTCTTACTTCTGTGTCATCATAAACCATACAGGTACCTAGAATTGAATGTTCCTTTTTTAAGGAGCTTAAGGGTATCTGAGGTTTTGAGTGAATATGGTTTTCACAGCTTGGTTCAGATGGATATGGAGTTCTCGGAGGACTGATAAGCTCAGGCTAACTGGCTGCTAGCTGTGGTTTTCATGGTCAACCCCAGAAAGAGTAAAGAAAGATACCTGCTCTCTGACTCTGACAGGGCTAGCTGGCATGGTGCTCAGTGCTGGGGAAGCTTGGAGTATGTAAATCTCATCAGCAACTCCCCATGTTCCCTTCCTCTCCTCTCTTCATAGCCTGTCGTTTATAGATTGGCTTTTAAGATCAGTGACTTTTGAACTCAAAACTCTTTTTTTTTCTGTTCAAGTCTAGTGCTTAGGGTGAAGATTGACACGGATGTTTTCTGATACAAAAATAGGAATAGATCTCATGTATTTAAGGAAAGACAATGAATACAGACTTCCAACTATCATGTTACCATATTGTTCTAGCTGTTTGTTGGTAATTTTCAACTAACTACGAAAGATGATTAAGATTTAATTTGGTGAATAAACATCTCAAAAACAAAGAATCATGCAATTAATCTCATGACACTCAGAAACACCCATAACTGAAGTTTACCTTGAACCTGTGCTTTTATGTAAGTTACTATAATTGGATCTGCTATACTTGTGTAATAATTTAAAATTATGGACATTTTTGTTTATTTCAAAGTTAAGTCATTAAAGAAATACATGGATACCTAGATATTTTTTTAGAAACATTGTCTTTTACAGAGCAGAAGTTTTAAATTTTAATGAAGTCTAGCTTATCAATTATTTCTTTCATGGATCATTCTTTTCTTTTTAGATATTGCAGTGTTGTATGTAAAAAGTCACTACCATATGCAAGGTCATCTAGGTTTTCTCCTACATTATCTTCTAGGAGTGTTACAGTTTTGCATTCTACATTTAGGTCTGTGATCCATTTGGAGTTAATTCTTGTGAGTAAGGTCTGTGTCTAGACTCATTTTCCTGCATGTCGATGTCCAGTTTCTCCAGCACCATTTGTCGAGAAGACTGTCTTTGTTCTATTATATTGCCTTTGCTCCTATATCAAAGGTCCGTTGACAGGATTTATGAGAGTCTATTTTTTGGACTCTGTATTCTATTTGGTTGCTCATTGGCCTATTCTTTCACCAATACCACACTGTCTTAATTACCATAGCTTTATAGTAAGTCTTGAAGTCAGGTAGTGTCAGTCCTTTGACTATTCTTTTCCTTCCCTGTTATGTTGCCTGTTCTGGGTCTCTTGCCTCTCCATACAAACTTTATAATGAGTTTGTTGATATCCACAGAACAACTTGCTGGGATTTTGGTTGGGATTTCATTGAATCTATAGATCAAGTTGGGAAGAAATGCTATATTGACAATATTGAATCTTCCTGTCTATGAATATGGAATATATTTTCATTTATTTAGTACTTCTTTGATTTCATTCTTCAGAGTTTATAATTTTGCTCATACAGATGTTCTACATGTTTTGTTAGGTTTATACCTAAGTATTTCATTTTGGGGAGGGCTAATATAAATGCTATTGTATTTTTAATTTCAAATTTCACTTGTTCATTGCTGGTAGAAGGGAAAGTATTTGGCTTTTGTATATTAACCTTATATCCTGCAAACTTAATATAATTGCTTAGTAGTTCCAGGAGTCTTTTTGTTGATTCTTTTGGATTTTCTACATATGTGATCATGTCATCTTCAAACAAAGGCAGTTTTATTTCTTCCTTCTCAATCTGCATACGTTAGGTTTCCTTCTCTTGTCATATTCCATTAGCTAGAACTTCTTCTAGTCTGATGTTGAAAACCAGTGATGAGATGGGACATGCTTGAAGATCAGGAAAGATTTGAGTTTCTTATTTTTAAGTATGATGCTACCTCTGTGATTTTTGTAGATATTCTTTATCAAGTTGAGGAAGTTCCTCTCTATTTCTAGTTTACTGAGAATTTTTATTATGAATGGGTGTTAGATTTTGTCACATGCTTTTTGTTGCATCTATTGATATGATCATATGATTTTTTCTTTTGCTTATTGATGTGATGGATTACAATGGATTACACTAAATTTTTTTTCTTTTTCCTGAAGAAGATTGTCCCTGAGTTAACATCTGTGCCAATCTTCCTGTATTTTGTATGTGAAACACTGCTGCCACAGCATGGCTTGATGAGCGGTGTGTAGGTCTGCATCAGGCCTCCAAACCCACAAACCTCTACTGCTAAAGCGGAAGCACACAAACTTAACCACTATACCTCTGAGCCGGCCCCTCCCTCTGGAATTTTTAACTCAGGTTTAGTCCACACAGAGCCTCCAGCAAATCATTTTTTAGTCAAAGTGTTCCTATCCCAGCCCTGGTTCCCATGGTGGTTCCCACTGTGAGTCACTCTCTGGTAAGACGTGAATCCCTGTATTCATCTGCCTGTCCATCTCTCCAATTTTGGGGGCAGTGATTTGCCCTGTGTTCTCTCCTCTCTTATGGATCTGAAAAAAGTTGTTTATTTTTCAGTCTCTTCAGCTTTCTAGTTATTTCTAGGATAGAGTGGTAAATTCCCAGCTCCCTACATGCAGAGCAAAAAACTGAGAGTCCACAAATTAACTTTGAATAATAGACCATAACCTTAAGGAAAATCCATTTGTACAAATACTTGGTCAACAGGGACATTATCTGGGTCTTTGGGACAAACAAGCAAAGCATCTTAGATGTATCATCTATGTATTTCAGGCCAAAGTCTTGCTTTTATCAAATATGTACAGATTATTCTATAAATTATCAAACTTCACAGCCATTTACTCATAATGAACTCTTTAATGTTTATAAATAAATTGCAACTTTTTATAGTACTAAGTAAAAAATTTAAATTTTGTTTGAGAAAAATTGTTCTTACGGAGTTGGAGAAATATAGAACCAGGTTAACCTAAAATAAAAATAAAAATTAGTCATTAGGTAAAACATTTCAGTGTTTTTTGAATTGTTTATTTCCTAGAAAAATAAATGAAATCCATTGCTGACTAGAATCCTTTTCAAAAAGAAAAAATTAGAAATTAGACCAGAAGGGATTCCCAATAAAACAGTAAAGTGATCACACCCTTTATTTTTCCCTTCAAAAATAACACAAAAATAAAGGAATAAAAGGGAGACTTATTCATATAAACTGAGACTAACTGAGGAGGAAACAGAAAAAGGGAGACATCAATAAGTTTTGAAAGTAGACAAGAGATGAATAGCTTAGTGAAGCTTAGGGAACAATGACAGAGTTGGACACTGAGTAGGAGCAAGCCCGTTTTCCCACAGAAAGATGAGCAGTTGGGGACCAGGTACCCTAGAATACTAAGGTCAGACACAGAGCTGAAAATGGGAGCATTACATGAATGTCATTAGTTAGACTGACTGGAAGCCAGACTTCTCTGAGAATTCACAGCCAAGGCATTGCCTTGCCTCCACCTCCACCCTCAGCAGTAATCTAGAAATTCATTCTCCGGAAGATTGAATCCAGAGACTGTGGAATTGTGGTCTCCATTTACAGCGGAGATTACGGGTAACTTGTGGGCCTAAAACCAAGGGGTTTGGTGAAAGCTATGAATGGTGCACAACTATCTCCTCTTTGCTCTGTTCTCAAAAAGCTGCGATCCAGGCATATCATTGTCCAAATCCTCATTGCTCATTTTCAAAGCAAGAGAATGGAGTATGTTTTTCTCCTAAAGAAGCTGCAATTCTTATAGAGGAAGACATTGTATCATCTGCCACAAATTATGGTGCAGCGCCTGATAAAGTGAAGCCCATCAGATAACCTGCCCCAAGAGAGCTCACAGAGATTCCCACCACAGTTTGCACACATAATCTTAAATATGACTGAAGAATCAATTTTACTAAGGATAAAGAAATGGAAAAGGGCTCAAAATTTGTAAATTAAACTTAATTAGGCAGATTGTTAACACTATGAACACAGGAAAATTATCTGAATATGTTGAAAAACGGCACAAAAAATGCAAAATGTAATCTATTATAGGTCATAGAAATAACAGAGGTGAAGCGCTGGGAGTATCTTTAGACATTGTATTAATCTAGTCCCTTTTTTAGACCCAGGAAACTGGAGTGACATGTCCAAATTTGAAAAGCCTGAAAGTTGGCATAGCTATAATTCTTTACATAATTTATATGCATCGCATAATAGATATTTTTTAAAATGGTAATTATATTTTTAATAAATCAAACATGTCCTTCTCTCACTTCCCTCTCCCACTGTTCTTTAAATAAGAGAGGCCGAGAGCTTCAGTAAGAAGTGGAAAAATAGAGTCTGGTTGCATACTTAGGACAAAATAGGCACAGCACAGAAGAAGGAGTAAGTTTAAGGAAGATATAAACAAGGACGAGAACAGAGAAAGACACTCACTGTGAGTTTAACCTAGTACAGAAAGTCACCCGGCATTTAGGTTGGAGGGAGGCGAGATCAAAGGATTGCACCCTTATGTTTTTGAAAAGTGTATTGACAGCAGCAGTTACACTGGAGGAAATCCTAGTCATTCCTGCCTGTGACATTGGGTTCAACCACTTCTACCTGTCACTCTCCTGTGTTTCCGGGGAGGGATTTGACAGAGAGCACAGTGCAGACTCTCAAGGCGCTGAGAATGGCTGAAACGATGTGGGCAGCCACAGACAGGTGCGCACTGTTCAGTGGCACAGCGATTCTGTGGCTAGCTCTGTGTGTTAACAAAGGAAATTCAGTTTAGCCACTCCTTTAGCTAAAAGGAATAATCGAGAGGACATGAAAATCATTGTCTATTAATTTGAAATTTTACTATAATTCTATAACAGTGACCAAGTAGTTAGTTGAGATGGCCTGGGTTATGCTGCAGTAACAAACTCCAAAATCTCAATAACAAGCACAGCAAATATACTTGCTCACACAGGTTCTGTCAGAAGTCTGGGCAACAATCCGGGGCAGCTGCCCTCTATGTTATGGACCAGTGATTCAAAATGTTTCACTCCTGAAGCACCTACATCTCAACACGATTCAGCAACGGCAGCAAGATGGCAGGTAAAGAGAGTTCTGGAGAGTCTCTCACTGGCAATCAAATGTTTTGACTGAGAAGTAATACATGCCCCTTCCTGTCAGAGATGGTTATTCAGATGCAGTCACGTGATCACCTGACTTCAAGGGGCCAAAAAGTGCAATCCTTGTGTGAGCAATAAAAGAAAAGAGACCTGGATGCAAGTCAGTGTTGGAAATCTCTACTCTACCTAGTGAAGGGTGTATTTCAGATGCAAAAGGAGAGGTTTACCAGAAATAATTAAGGGAACTTATAGAATCATTGAAGAAATGGGGAAAATGCATGATTTTTTTTCAAATTGTGATATTGTGAAATTGCTGACGTTATCTTGGGCTTAAGGGGAGAAAAGTTACTGTGTATTTCTGTGAGAAATTGAATAGATAAACTATAGATAATATATTAATAGAAATAAATAAATTATTCTTTTATCAAATTTCTGAAACTGTAATGGATTGCTGAGTGATAACATAGAATCTTAAAGCTAGAGTTTTTCAAGAATGGCTGTGTAACACAGCATTGCAATCATTCTTCTTGTGGATAAGAGTCACATACAGATTGCTTAGTCTTTCTCCTTGAAATACTGATTCAATGGATCTATCCTCATGTCGGATATCATTTTCTCTTTTTAATGAGAGCTTTGTGTCATTGAGGTTAATGCAAAAATGCTGCAAAATGTATACATATTTTCCTTTCTATTTCTGTTGGTTTCTCCTCATTGAAACTACAAAATTCTATGGGTATTTTTGTATAGAGAGATAATTTTCAGCTTTAATATGTAGTTAAATTCAGTGGCAATTATTTCTTGTAAATTAATCTCTAGATGCAAATCTTAAAAGGACAACAGAATAGTAGTAGAGGTGTGTTTTAAAAGAATAATTGGCATCATAGGGTTGTGAGTGTTGTTCTTCATTCTGTGTTCCATCTGCATCATAGACAACTGTATACCCTCCTGAGTGATCTACCGTTGGTTAATCATATACGAGATTATCTCTATAAATTACAATTATTGTTCTACCTTCTTGAGAGAAGTTAAATTAAGAGAAATTAGACTCTAAGTCCATGCTTCAATATTTCCTCTCATCTACCCAAATATTTCTTGGAGAAATGATATACCTGCCTTCAGCTGTTTAACTCACTGACGATTCTTTCCTTTCACTGAGAAATTCAGCGTTTATTCCTAGAACATGCATGTTACAACATTACAATGATTGTCTATCTTCTTTATTTGTGGTCAAAATGCCATCTGCTATTAATCTAGCCTTGTTAGAACAGTGCCATCTAGGACATTACCTATCAATACTCAAATTATTAATCAGAGAATTTTTTCTAACATAATAAATAATAATAAATACCACAATGAATACCATATTGGTAGTCTCCTTCAAATTTATTCATGTTTAAAATTAAAATAATATTATCTATGTGAAATAACTCTAATTCATTCAGATGATTTTTGCATTTCAAAATTTATTACTATATCATTTATATAATTTAGAGCACTTTATATTACACTTATTATATTATATGTTATTAACTATATGTTATGCTATATTATATGCATATGTTTATATTATATAACACTTTATATTAGGGTATGCTGATATTAATATTTGAAGATTTAAAGTTTTATGACTAGCATTCTTAAGTTATTTTCAGAATGTAAATTGTAAATTTTTTTGCACTTTATGTGCTAAGTGATTAATTTGCATGTTGCTTTCAAAATTTAATTTTAGATCATTGATCAATGTAACTGGATTAGGATTCAAAATAATTTATATAATTTGATATTCTTTTTTCTTGTGAGTACAATGTATTAAATTGTTAAAATATGCTGTGGGTGCATGTTTTGACAGAAGTTATTCAATTAAAACATATAATTCCATTATATGGGGTGTATATTTTTTTTTATCAGACTGGAAAATAGCATAAAAGTGTATATACTAAAATATTAATAATAGTTATCTCTGAATTATGGTATTTATATAACAATTTTCAGTGTATTTTTTAAAGATTTTTACCAAATCTTGTGGGTTACTACATATTTTTTCCACAATTCAGCCTTGGTACTCTCTTTTCTTTTCCACAAACGTCTACAAAGACTAAACTATTTATAGTAAAGTGTTCTCTTTAATTGTGTTACAATGAAACAATATCCATGCATTACAGTGGAAAAACAATTTATAATGTTCCTGCTGTAGACATAAAACAAGCTGATAACTAAGGAACAAACTGGTGGGTGAAAATTTTGACAAAAGATCAGGCAAACATTCCAAGCACACTTATACATTTAATTCCAAATATACGTAAATAAAAATGACTAGTCTTCTTTCTTTAAGAAAAATATTGTAGGTTATGCATTTTCTTTTTGCAATAATTTAAGAACAGCTTTATTGTGATCCATTTTTTTATATGAAATGTTAATTGCATTGCTTGCTCATTTTAGATATTTGTTGATCATGCATTTGCATGCATTGTCTTAATTAATCCTTACAAAATCTTTGTGAAGTATGTACTATTATTTTCCCCAATTTGCCAGTGGAAAATTAAAGCGTGGACATTTTTAAAACTTTACCCCAGCTCACACACTTAATAAGTGGCATCTTTGAATCCAGGAGGTCGCTGTGTTCAGCTCTATATTATACTGAGATCCTAGATAAGACATACTTTCAGTTTTGATTGCCTCTTTGGTCAAGGCTTAATCAGAGATATATTTTAAAGTTATTTTTCCTTTTCATTTAAAGTTAAAGTTCAAAATATATAAAAGGTAATATATTGACAATCCTCCCTCTTAACTCTGTTCCCTGTAACCATGAGAATTTTTTCTTCTATAAAATATGTATTCATGTTCTTTGTCCATTTATTCCCCCTATTGAGGTGTTAGTAGTTTTGTAATCGAAATGTAGGCACTCAGTGCGAAAGGAACTTCCCCACTGGCGTGCTGGAGCAATCTGGAGTGGCTTGTGGGTAGCAAGAGAGCTATCTTACTTTCTGGTGTCCAGAAGCCCTGGGTTCTTGGCTGTGCCTCAAACAACCAATCCATTTAGTCAAGTGTGTGTGGTGTGGAAAAGTTAGAGAAATAAGCTCTTTGACATAAGAGTTGTAAATATTTTTCTTAGGTTTCTCTTTTTGGTCATTTAATTTGTCTCATGATCATTTTTATGCAGAAATTTAGAATTTTGTACAGTTGATTTTATCAATCTTTTATGGCTTCTGGGATTTGTGTGAAAGTTAGAAAAGTCTTTACCACTTGGGGATTGTATAAAAATGCCACCATGATTTTTTCTAGTATTTTCTGAATTTTTTTATATTTAAGATTTTAACCCTTTTGGAATTGATCCAGGTATATTATATATGACATGGTACATAACTTTACTACAAATATCCCAACCTCATTTATTTCTTCAATGACTTGAGGTATGTTTATTAAATAGACAAGGTGAGAATATATTTTAGCCTGTTTATGGACTTTCAACTCTGCTCCTTGGACCTATTGGTTTATTCATATGTCCCTAGAATGGTCCTAAAATTACTGAGGCTTTATGCCTGATAAAAGAGCCCTCTGGTTATCCTTTGCTTTCATGATTTTTAAGGTATTTATGCTCTTCCTTTTTCAAAGGGAACTTGAGAAGCTTTTCCAACCCAAAAGCTTTCTTTTAGGGTTTTTATTTAGATTATGTTACATTCATGATACAATTTATGAATTGGTGCCCTTTTCTTTATTAAGGGTTGCATATAACATGATTTGTCCTGGTTTAATTCTTCATCTTTTGATTTTCTTAGAATAACTTTTGTGCATAGATTTTTTTTTTTTTTTGGTCCAAGATCACCTGTCTTTCAATCTGTACAGCTCATTTTTGTCTTTTAGAAGCATCTTAAAGTTTCAAAAAATTTTTTCATTTCTTGCTAATATTATTCCTAGATTATATATCATTTCTCTAGCTATTAGGAATTGGATGTTTCTTCATTGTATGTGTGTTTAATTTTATTATATGAATGTATTGATGTCAATATATTAAATTTTTACACTATTATTTTTCCAATTATTTGTACTACTTTCTCAGTCAATTCACTCAGATCTTCCAAGTTTAAAATGATATCACTTGCAAATACAGATTGTTTTCTTTAGTCAAAAATTTTTATGTTTTTAACTTATTTCTAGTGTCTAATTATTTTGATAATTACTTCTAAAATGCTTGTTTAGTATGTTTATGAGCTGAGATATATTTTATCATTAAAGAAGTATCTACTATATTTCCTTTTAAGAACAAAAATAAAAATAGATATAAAGGTTTTTATTTGTCTGTTAAGCATTGATGGGAATTTTCATGTAATATTTTTTCTCAGATTTATTTATTCCTTAGATATTAACAGATTTATCCATTTTGACCCATCTTTTTTCCTAAAATAAACATAATTTGGTCATATTTTGTTATTTTTAATGTATTTCTAGCTTCTTTAATATTTTTATTAATAATTATTTTATTGATAATTGAAAGTGAACTAATGTCTTTTCAATTATATGCTCTTTAATTTTTTGGTAAATTTTCCCGATAAATTTGTGTGATCTGGTTCAATTTTTTTTGAGAAAGGATTAATTGACTATACTAACTACTTTATTACTTTTATAAGAATCAATGTTTTTATTTATAGTTTTTGAAGACAGTTTTGATAAATCACATTTTTCCAGAAAGCCACCCAAGATTGAAATTGCTGAATGTCCTCTTATGACAAAGTAAAATGGATAGTTCATCTTTTGAAGTAGTTATCTTATTTCATAGAACCAAAATGTGAATTTATTACTTCTATGTCTTTGTTTGTTTTTAAACTTTTTTCTTTTGCTTTTCTTACTTTCTTCTTTCTTCTGTGCTCAAGCTTATTTTACTGCTTTCTGTAACTTCTTGAATTGGTTCTTTGTCCCCTCACCCAATTTCTCTTTTTACTGTTAAGTAAATTCATACAACTATTATTTATGTTTTTTTCAATAACTGGAATCCTGTTATTATGGCTGAGGAAATTTGCGTACTATTCTCCCCTCATTTTTCCTTCTTTTGCATTCAATTTATTGTTAATTACATAATTTCTACCTTACCACATCATATAATATTCACCTTCTGTTCTGTTACCCTCATACCTCCAAGTGATTTTTTTTCCTGAGTTTTGGAGTTATAGTTAATGCTCATCGCCAGTCCTTTTGCTCAACTGTCTCCACACATCTCTTGATTGTCCAAAATTTATCCTATGGTAACATCTTCAACATGTTATAGAGACAGCAATATTCATCAGTTCTTCCATATCCAAAACTGCTGTTCTCTTGACTGTTTGCTTGAGTGGTGGTTTGGGTATGAAATCTATAGCAGCTATGCTTTTTCACTGAAATTTTTATAAATAATGCTCCATTTTCTTCACACATTAAATATTGCTGTGGAGAAATCTGAGGCTAGATGGATTGCCCACTCCTGTTTTGTAAGATTTTCATTCTTTTTGTCTTTCTTTTTCTTCTACTGCTAAGATTTGTTCTATTCTGTTATTTTACCTTCTTCTTGAAGATTTACTTTATGAGTATGTGGGTCATTCTTTTCCTGTCTTTTATTTCCAGAAGTTTTTCTTCGATCCATTTAATCTTCCTTTTGTCCACATCATTAGGATATCCATATCTAGGGGCTCTTGCTTTGTTTTTCATGACATAGGTTTTCACTTATTTTCCTACCAATTTCAACTTTATTTATGTGAAATATTTTTGTTTATCTTCCACTTTTATTTTGAAAAAAGACAGAATAGTTTATCTGCTTGTGTGTGCCATCCGTTCTGAGGTGTTGCTTTCTTGCTTTTGGTTTTTTTTATGTTACCACTTAACTAAATTCTATCACACTTTGTAAAATTTTTATTTCTTTTATTGTATTATTTATTCTAAAATATTTCTTTTTTTTAATTTGCTTATATTATCTTTGCATAGATTCTGTGTTCGTTCCTTTTAAATAATAAGCAACAAGTAACGGGGATTTAGTCATCTGTTATTTGTGGTGGACTTGGTGGTAGCGAAGTGTCAGGGCCACGTTTCAGGCTGTAATATTTCTTGGGGTACAGTTTTGTGTTTGGGTTCTTGTTGTGCTTCTCCTCGTCCAACAAAAAAAAATACGTTGCATATTTCATAATGCAAAGATTCTCTTCTCTGATGCTACAGAAACACTCTAAATCTGGAAATATTGCTTGTCAGTGAGATTATTTATTTACCCTCATCCCCTCCGTCTTTTAGAACTCAACCAGATCGATGGTGACACTGCCATCAGCCAAGAAATTCCCATTCATGCAGCAGTCAACAAAGATATGAAATTTGTTCTACATCTTGGAGAAATGTGAATTTTGCTACATAAAGCTGTTAGGTCTTCCTGGTGCTGAGTTCTCTTTCCATCATCTGTTTGTTCCACTTTTCCTGCACAGACACTGTTGCTTTTACATCTCTGCAGCTTTTAGAAGCTTTCGGTCATTTTCTCCCATCAGATTGTAAATATTATTTCATTATCTTCTAGTTTCCAGTGTTGTTAATGAGGTGCATGCCTGATTCTTACCTTTCACAATTAAATTGTTTGGAAGTTATAAGCATTTCTCTGTCTCTCTCCATCTCATTTAGGATTGGATTTAGACAGTGTATTATCTACTAGTTTTTCCTTTCTTCTTCTTCTTTTTCTTTTGGTGAGAGGATTGGCCCTGAGCTAACATCTGGGCCAATCTTCCTCTTTTATTTTTTCGCTTGAGGAAGACTGTCGCTGAGCTAACATCTGTACCAATCTTCTTCTGTTTTGTATGTGGGCTGCTGGCACAGCATGGCTTGATGCGTGGCGTGTAGGTCCATGCCCAGGATCTGAACCTGTGAACCCCATGCTGCTGAAGTGGAGCATGCAAACTTAACCACTACATCAGAGGTCAGCCCCTAGTAGTTTTTTCTTAATTGCTGTGTACAAGTTTGACTATTATATCTACATAAATTGTTGCTTTTTTATGATATGTCACTGTTTATTCTGTTTGATGAGACAACTTAAAATTCATCTTTACTAACTATTGCCTCTGCTTCTTTCTCTTTATTTGCATTTGTCTAGTATCTCTTCATCCATCTTCTTTTTGTAAACTTACTTTATCCCTTTCTCTAGTCTTTTATCTTAATAGCATAGAGCTAGTTTTCAATTTATTGCTGAAAGTCTCTGTTAATAAGAGAATATTTACATTTACTGGTAGCAATGGAATTATTTGACCTTTTTTTCATTTTAGTCTTTATTGTCTTGATTCCATTCTTTCTCTTTTCCCATATCACCTGTATCCCTCACCAAGAGGACCTTTTCCTCATTCTTTTCATATCTCCATTCTAATAAGTTGTGACTTTTGCGTTTTTATGCTCCTTCCTATCCACTGAACTCTTTCACCTTATTATAATGATTTACTACTTTTAGTTTCAGGGCATTATTAAATTTTCCCTCAAATTATGGCTCTTCTATATCCAGAATCCTTATTCAGCTATTTTTTTTTACAAATCATGCCAAGTCTCTGTCATTATTCATTTAGCTTTCAAATTATCAAGTTACTAATATTTTATATATTCCTAGTCATTTTATAATTACCTGTTTTGATTTACCTATATTTTTTACAAAATCAATTTCTCATATTCACTTCTTCTCTTTTTATACTTCCCCACACTTAATTTGTTGTTCTGATAAATTTATTTTTTTAAAGTCTTTTCTTAGATATCTCTTAGAGAGAGTACAGGCTGATATCGTCTCTCCTTCCTTGCTTATCTGCAAACATTTGTATTTCATGGTGATAGATGAGTGGCATTTTGACTAGGTAGAGAATTATTGGGAACAAACTCCCTTTCCCAAGCATTTTATAAATGTTATTCCTTATTATGTACTTACATAAGGTTATCAACTCCTATTCTTTCTATCTGACAACTTGTTAGAATCTCTCTTTACATTTTCACGATTATACCCAGTGTTATATCATTTTCTAATCTACTCTGTCATAAGTTTGGTGAAACTTTCAATCAGAAAGTTTCAGTATTTCATTATTACTTTTTAAATTATTTCCTCTACTTTCTCTGTTCTTTTTTTCCCCCTTCTGACCATTTTATACCAATTTGGTGGTACTTTGAACTCTGGTCTTTTTCTCTGATCATCTGATATTGCTTACATTTTAGAGTCATAAAATAGTTCTATGGTAATATTTAATAGTTATATTTAGTGGGAGAGACAAGACAGAATGTACTTACTCCATCTAATCCAGATCAGGAAGCTCCCTAGTGATTGAAATGCAAGAGAAAAATAAAAAAGTTTAAATAGCAGATTAAACAAAGATGAAAAAAGAATTAGTAAACTTGAAGACAGACCTAAAAATTACTCAATATATAAAAGAGATAAAAAATATGAAAGACATTCAGAATCATGGAGAATAAATGAAGTACAACATACATTAAATCAGAATTCCAGAATTAGATAATAAAGCTAATCAGTGAGAGGAAATATTCAAAAAGATAATAGCTAAGAAATTTCTGGAATGAATGAAAACCTTTTTAGAATGAATAAAACGTATTGATAAAACAAAACTTCTGTTTATCTAACACCATTCTAAAATATATGAAACTGGAATAAAGATACATATAAGATATGTATCCAACAAACATTTTGTGTCAGATCTCTAAAGCAATTCTCTACTTTCTTTGGTAGACAATGAAAAATCAATGAAGACTGAGTGTCATGATCAAAACTATATTTTAAAAATATTGATTTACCTGCCCAGTACTTGATAGACTGGAGAAGGAAAGAGACTCAGTTACAAGGCAATTAATACAGTCCGTTGTGAAAGAATAAGCATGTGAACAAGGGTAGCAGCAGATGAGTAAAGATGATGGAACCATTCAGCAGGCAAATTGAATATTAAGCGAAAAGTCTTTAACAGTCCATAAGGTGGATATTAATGTCTAGGAGAAAACAAAGGAGGAAAGGATGAAGAATATTTGTTCGGTATGAAACTTTTCGGTAGCATGTTGAGTAGATCATTTCAACTGCCTGTTAGAAGATGAAATTAATCTAGTGAACCAGGTGAGAAGCAGCAAACACCAACACAATTGAATTGTGTGTCAATAGATATCTAGGGCAGCTCAGAATAAAAGAGGAAAAAATGTTGATTGTGCATGAAAATATGGAAATTATTCAGTGTGGAAATTATTTCTGGGAGAAGATGAATATTATAAAGGATTATATTAACAAAAGAGGAAATAGAATTGGAAAATAAGAATAGCAGATGTTATCTTTTGTTTCCTACTTGTCAGAGCCAGCAAGTCCTGCGTTCTCCACATTATGATTTAAATTCCATCCACTAGGCATCAGGTGTTTGAACTTAATCTCAATACTGGATAGGAAACCTTCAAACAAAAAGTGGGCATTTGAGGGCTTTAAAATTTGAGCCCTGTCTTCTTAAATTCTCCACATACAATTAATCAATATGAATCAGGATATTTGTAGTATTCTTTGAATCTTAAAGAACTGAAAAATTCTTTCCCTTCACTGTTGATCTGTCTGTACCTGCATAATCCATACTCCTCATTCTATTCTATATCTACTTGTATAATAATAAAAACATAGACACAAATAATATATTGAAATTAAACTAAATTTTTCCTAAACACTCGGAACCGTATTCTTATTCAAAATCCAGAAATTAGTTTTGAAATTCTACTTTAATTTTTCTAACATAAGTAATACTTTAGACATAATTAGAAGCTAACATGAGGTGTCTTTGGAAATCTAAATCTACTTTCTAACTTGGGTACAGCTTCTATTTGAAGAGCTTCTTTTTTGTTTATTTTTATATTACAAATGTGTTCTGTACATGGGGAGGGGGAAATTTCCCCTTCTAGTCTTCCTATGTTCTTATGGCTGGACTAATAATAAAAGTGACACAAAACCTGGAGATTAACAGGAGAAAAAAACAATTTAATATATATGCATTGGAGATCATAAAAATGATGCTTAGAGAGTGAACAAAGACATCTTTTGCACAAAGAAACAATAAATTTGTGAGGAATGACAGGGCAAAGAAATTCAGGTTTGAAGTATGTAATAAGAGAAATTTACATGAAGTTTAGGCTTGAGGTAGTATGTTAGTAAAAGTAACAAAGTTTAACTTATACAGGCTTCTTGGCTCTGAATTGCCCAGCTCTGGTGATAAGGATGTCCATCTCCTGGTCCTGAGAGGGTATCTTTCACGTGGAAGATTTATTTCCCGCTTTCAGGGAGAAGAAACAGAGGAGAGTGAAAATGTCTTCTTTTGCATTGGCTGTTTCTTGAGTAACTTTATCTCAAAATAATCAACATGCTATTGTGGGGTGTTTTGGGGTGGCCTGCCCTGGATGCCAACAGCATTAAGTTAAAATTTAACATACGATGTTGGTGAATTATCATGCTCTAATATGCAATCACCTATACATATTTAATGATTTTAATTCATAATATATTTTCGTAGATTTGACCAGAAAAGACATTAAATTGATTTAAACACAGAACAACGAATTTCTATTAAAATATTGTATAATTTGACATCCTTATTTAGTTTCTTTGTTGCTAGTGAATGGAAATGAGGTTTGCTTATCACTACTTCATAAGAGGTGCTAGTTGATAGCTGGTACTTGTCATAAGACATCTAGTTATTTGGAAGAACATTCACAAGGATAGTACTTATAGCATCATAAAAATTGACTTGTACTTAAAAAATATTTTTATTTTTGATCACTTGTGTATAAAATTATCTCTTTATCTTTATTCTATATTTGTAGTCACTATTGAGATAAAAGCTGATTTCTCCATCCATCAGGCTATATTCTCCCTGATTTCTGACCACACATCTATTATTCCCAGTTTTTGAATCATATTTTTCCCCTTGCCAGAATTATTGCAAAACAACCACCACCAAATATTTCCTCTTTCAAATAAAACAAAAATCATATTATTGAACCAAATTCTTATGAATGAATCTTTTTCTGGACACCAAAAACAATTGCATTGTTCCTGTTATCTGGCATCGCCAGGAAATTAGGTTCTTTAGGGAATTAAGTATTCTTTTACCAGAAACATAATGTATACATGAATGGTCAGGTTACAGAAAATAAAAAATATGAAAATATTCTAACAGTAAACACACACACACAATTCATAAATATGTTTTAATACTTCATAAATTACTCCAAAACTTTGCAGTAACTCAAGGTCACCAAGAGTGAGTGTATTAACTATTTCATAGTAAACCTGCATCTTTTCTGCCTCTTTCTTTTCTGTTCAATTGAACAAAATTTTCATTATAATTTTTATTGGGAAAAATAATCTGAATCTTATTTTACATGTTCTGTGGCATTGAAAAAATAACCTTACTTCATCCTTGTCCCAAGAAATTTAAAGTTTAATTTTCCAGTCATTCAAATATTTCACTTTTATTTCCCAAATCCTCATGTTGTACCCTAATGTCTGAATAAGTCAGTTTTTTAACCTGCATATATTCCTACTCTATCTATAAAAATAATTAATGATATAAAATTTTGCAAATCTTTCCTGCTCCAATTAGACTGAATTGGATAAGGTGTCTCCTCCATTGATTCTTTTTTTTTTTTTTAACTTTCTGATTTTTATTGAAAAAAATAATGAAACTTTTGGCATTGCAGAAATCGTCTGGGTGAAAGAAAATGGCTTCTGTGCATTACATCATGTTCACCACCCGAACACTAATTATAGTGCATCCCCTCACATGTGACCCTAATCACCCCTTTTGCCCTCCCCCCTCCCCCCTTCCCCAATGGTAACCACCAGTCCAATCTCCACTGCTATGTGCTTTTTTTTTTTTTTGTCGTTTTTATCTTCTACTTATGAGTGAGATCATACGGTATTTGACTTTCTCCTTCTGACTTATTTCACTCAGCATAATACCCTCAAGGTCTATCCATGTTGTCACAAATGGACGGATTTCATCATTTCTTATGGCTGAGCAGTAGTCCATCGTGTATAAATACCACATCTTCTTTATCCATTCGTCACTTGGTGGGCACCTAAGTTGCTTCCAAGTCTTGGCGATTGTGTATAATGCTGCAATGAACATAGGGGTGCAAGTATCTTTATGCCTTTGTGTTTTCAAGTTCTGTGGATAAATACCCAGCAGTGGAATAGCTGGATCATGTGGTAGATCTATCCTTAATTTTCTGAGGATACTCCAAACTGCTTTCCATAGTGGCTGCACCAGTTTGCACTGCCGCCAGCAATGAACAAGGGTTTCCACTTCTCCACACCCACTCCAACATTGGTTGTTTCCTGTCTTGTTAATTATAGTCATTCTGACCGGATTGAGGTGATACCTCATTGTAGTTTTGATTTGCATTTCCCTGATAGCTAATGATGTTGAAAATCTTTTCATATGCCTGTTGGCCATCTGTATATCTTCTTTGGAGAAATCTCTGTTCAGATCTTTTGCCCATTTTCTAATTGGAGGGTTGGTTTTTTTGTTGTTGAGCTGTATGAGTTCTTTGTATATTTTGGATATTAACCCCTTATCTGATATGTGGTTTGCAAATATCTTCTCCCAATTCTTAGGTTGTCTTTTCGTTTTGTTGAGGTTTCCTTTGCTGTGCAGAAGCTTTTTGGTTTGATGTAGTCCCATTTGTTCATTCTTTCTTTTGTTTCCCTTGCCCGGTCAGACATGGGACTTGAAAATATGCTGCTCAGACCAATGTCATAGAGCGTACTGCCTATGTTTTCTTCTAGAAGTCTCATGGTTTCGGGTCTTACATTCAAGTCTTTAATCCATTTTGAGTTGATTTTTGGGCATGGTAGAAGGGAATGGTCTACTTTCATTCTTTTGCAGGTGGCTGTCCAGTTTTCCCAACACCATTTATTGAAGAGACTCTCGTTTCTCCATCATATGCTCTTGGCTCCCTTGTTGAATATTAGCTGTCCATAAACGTGTGGGTTTACTTCTGGGCTCTCAATTTTGTTCCATTGGTCCGTTTGTCTGTTTTTGTGTGAGTACCATGCTGTTTTGGTTATTATGGCTTTGTAGTATAATTTGAAATTGGGGAGTGTGATACCTCCAGCTTTGTTCTTTTTTCTCAGGAATCCTTTGGCTATTCGGGGTCTTTTGTTGTTCCATATAAATTTTAGGATTCTTTGTTCTATTTCTGTAAAAACTGTTGTTGGAACTTTGACAGGGATAGCATTGAATCTATAGATTGCTTTAGGAAGTATGGACATTTTAACAATGTGAATTCTTCCAATCCAAGAGCAGGGAACATCTTTCCATTTCTTTGAGTCTTCTTCGATTTCTTTCAACAATGTCTTATAGTTTTCAGTGTACAGATCTTTCACCTCTTTCATTAAGTTTATTCCTAGGTATTTTATTCTTTTTGTTGCAATTATAAATGGGATTGAATTCTTAATTTCTCTTTCTGCTACTTCATTGTTAGTGTATAGAAATGCAACTGATTTTTGTACATTGATTTTGTATCCTGCAACTTGACTGTATTCCTTTATTATTTCTAAAAGATTTTTAGTGGACTCTTTAGGGTTTTCTAGATATAAAATCATGTCATCTGCAAAGAGTGACAGTTTCACTTCTTCTTTTCCAATGTGGATCCCTTTTATTTCTTTTTCTTGCCTGATCGCTCTGGCTAGGACTTCCAATACTATGTTAAATAAGAGTGGTGACGGTGGGCATCCTTGTCTGGTTCCTGTTCTTAGAGGGATAGCTTTCAGTTTTTCTCCATTGAGAATGACATTTGCTGTGGGTTTGTCATATATGGCCTTTATTATGTTGATGTATTTTCCTTCTATACCCATTTTATTTAGAGTTTTTATCATAAATGGATGCTGTATCTTGTCAAATGCTTTCTCTGCATCTATTGAGATGATCATGTGATTTTTATTCTTCATTTTGTTAATGTGGTGTATCACGTTGATAGATTTGTGGATGTTGAACCATCCCTGCATCCCCGGAATGAAACCCACTTGATCGTGATGTATGATCTTTTTAAGGTATTCTTTTTAATGTATGATCTTTTTAATGTATTCTTTTATTCGATTTGCTATTATTTTGTTGAGGATTTTTGCATCGATGTTCATCAGTGACGTTGGCCTCTAATTTTCTTTTTTTCTGTTGTCCTTGCCTGGTTTTGGTATCAGGATAATGTTTGCTTTGTAGAAGGAGTTAGGAAGCCTCCCCTCCTCTTCAATTTTTTGGAAAAGTTTGAGAACGATAGGTATTAGGTCTTCTTTGAATGTTTGGTAGAATTCACCAGGGAAGCCATCCGGTCCTGGACTTTTATTTTTTGGGAGGTTTTTAATTGCTGTTTCGATCTCCTTACTGGTGATCAGTCTATTCAAATTTTCTACATCTTCTTGGTCCAGTTTTTGAAGGCTGTATGTTTCTAAGAATTTATCCATTTCCTCTAGATTATCCAATTTGTTGGCATATAGCTTTTCATAGCATTCTCTTATTATCTTTGTATTTCTGAGGTGTCTGTTGTAATCTCTCCTCTTTCGTTTCTGATTTTATTTATTTGAGCTTTCTCTCTTTTTTTTCTTGGTGAGTCTAGCTGAGGGTTTGTCAATTTTGTTTATGTTTTCAAAGAACCAGCTCTTGGTTTCATTAATTTTTTCTATTGTTTTTTTAGTCTCTATTTCGTTTATTTCTGCTCTGATTTTTATTATTTCCTTCCTTCTGCTGATTTTGGGCTTTGTTTGTTGTTCTTTTTCCAGTACCTTTAGGTGCACTTTTAGATTGTCTATTTGGGATTTTTCTTCTTTGTTGAAGTAGGCCTGAATTGCTACAAACTTCCCTCATAGAACCACTTTTGCTGTATCCCACAGATTTGGGCATGTAGTGTTTTCATTTTCATTTGTCTCCAGGAATTATTTTATTTCTTCTTTGATTTCTTAATTGACCCAATCATTGTTCAGCAGCATTTTGTTCAATCTCCATATTTTTGTGGCTTTTCTGGTTTTCTTTCTGTAGTTGATTTCAAGTTTCATACCTTTGTGATCAGAAAAGATGCATGGTATTATTTCAATCTTCTTAAATTTATTGAGACTTGTTTTGTGGTCTAATGTGTGATCAATCCTGGAGAATGTTCCATGTACATTTGAAAAGAATGTGTGTTCTGTGGTTTTTGGATGGAATGTTTTGTATATATCTACTAAGTCCATCTGGTCTAATGTGTCCTCTAAGGCGAGTGTTTCCTTATTGATCTTCTGTTTGGATGATCTATCCATTGGTGTAAGTGGAGTGTTAAAGTCCCTTACTATTATTGTGTTACTGTCTATTTCTCCTCTTATGTCTGTTAATAATTGCTTTATATATTTAGGTGCTCCTATGTTGGGTGCGTAGATATTTACAAGTGTTATATTTTCTTGTTGGATTGTTCCGTTTATCATTATGTAGTGCCCGTCTTTGTCTCTTATTACAGTTTTTGATTTAAAATCTATTTTGTCTGATATAAGTATTGCTACCCTCACTTTCTTTTCTTTGCCATTTGCATGGAATATCTTTTTCCATCCTTTCACTTTCAGTTTGTGAGTGTCTATAGGTCTGAAGTGTGTCTCTTGTATGTAGCATATACATGGATCTTGTTTTTTTATCCAGTTGGGCACCCTATGGCATTTGATTGGAGCATTTAGTCCATTGATGTTTAAAGTAGCTATTGATAAATATGTTTTTATTGCCATTTTGTCACTTTTTCTTTTTTATGGGTGTTTTAATAGTTCTTCTCAGTTCCTTTCTTTTTCTTTTGCTCTCTTCACTTGTGATTTGATGGCTATCTTTAGTAATACGTTTGATTTCTTTTGTCTTACTTTTTTTCCTACTTGTTATAGGTTTCTGGTTTGTGGTTACCATGAGGATCCTATTTAATATACTATGCATATAACAGTCTATATTGAGTAGATAGACTCTTTAGCTTGACCTCCTTCTAAACGCTCTACTTTTTCACTTCCCTCCTCCCACATTATATGATTTTCACAACATATATAGTCTTTTGTTTAGTGTGTGTATATCCATTACCCTCTTATCATTGAAATAGGTGATTTTAGTACATTTGTCTTTTAACCTTCATATTACCTTCACAGGTAGTTGATCTGCTACCTTTACTATAGTTTTACCTTACAAGTGATTTTATTGCCTGTTTTTTCTTGTTGTTGTTTTGGGTTTTTTTGATAATTTTTTTTCTTTTATCTTTATTTGTGGTCATTGCTTTCCCACTTAAATAAGTCCCTTCAGCATTTCTTGCAGAACTGGTTTCTTGGTGATAATCTCCTTTAATTTTTGCTTGTCTGGGAACCTCTTTATCTCTCCTTCCCCATTCTGAATGACAGCCTTGATGGATAGAGTATTCTAGGTTGTAGGTTTTTGCCTTTTAGCACTTCAAATATGTTCTGCCATTCTCTTCTCACCTGTAGGGTCTCGACTCAGAAGTCCTCTGACAGCCTGATGGGCTTCCCTTTATATGTCACTTGTGGCCTTTCTCTTGCTGCTTTTAGGATTCTCTCTTTGTCTTTAATTTTAGACATTTTGATTATAATATGTCTTGGTGTGGGCCTCTTTGGGCTTCTCTTGTTTGGAGCTCTGTGTTCTTCCTGAACTTGGATGTCAGTTTCCTTCCTCAGGTGAGGAAAATTTTCCTCTATTATTTTGACAAATAAATTTTCTGCCCCTTTGTCTCTCTCTTCTCCTTCTGGGACCCCTATAATCCGAATGTTAGCACGTTTGATATTGTCCCAGAGTTCCCTTACACTGTTCTCATTCTGTCTAATTCTTTTTTCTCTTTTCTGTTCTGCTTGGGTGATTTCCTCTAATCTTTCGTCTAGCTCACTGATCCGTTCTCTGCATATCTGTGAGCGTCCTCAGTATATTTTGTTTGAATTCTTTGTCAAGGAGGTCGCTAGTTTCTGTTTCACTTAGTTCTTTTTCTGGTGTTTTGTAGTGTTCCCTTGCTTGGAAAGTATTCCTTTGCGTCCTCATTATGCCTCTTTCTCTGTGCTATTTTCTTTGTACTAGGTGAGTCAGCTATGTCTCCTGATCTTGGAGAAGTGGTCTTATGTATGAGATGCCTTATGAGGCCCAGCAGTGTGCTTCCCTCTCATCACCAGACCATAAGAGCCAGGAGTGACCCCTTTGTGGGCTACTTGTGTTCTTCTGCTGTGGCAGGGTTGCTCCCACTGCAGGTACCCAGGGAGTCTGATCTTTCCTTCCCTGGTCAACTGTTTATAAATCCGGTTTGGAGGGGCCTCAGCACTGTTGGCTACAAAGTCTATTAGCACACTCTTATTGCAAATGTCCTCTTAATTGGGTTGGTACCCACTGTAGCTGGTTGCTAGGCTCAGGGGCGTACAGTTGTGATAGGCCTGAGGCCAACAAGGCTGATGTCAGTTCTCTTAGGAGTACAGCTGAGTGGGGCTAGCCCTTAGCATGGAGGCACTCAGTTGTTTCAGGCTTTGGAAGTTGGGGCTGATCCTTTTTATGGCTATTTGTGAAACACAAGTCTTCTGCCACTGATAAGACTCACCCCACTCTGGATCACATATACTGTCAACACAGTCCTGGTCCCTGCACACTTCTCAACCCCCTGGAGCATACCCCACCACCACACTGTAGAGGCCCCCACCTCTGCCCCAATGCCCCCCACAGTTCACCTGGTCCTCACACAAGCCCTGCCCCACAGAGGCAGACACCCTTGCCTGCCTGTAGAGGATCAAGGCACTCAGTCAATGCAGGCTGAAAAGTAGCCTGACAGCTTGCTATTAGGTGGGGCCAGTCCCTAGGGCGGGTTGCCTGCCCTGGCTGAACTGGATTAAATCTGTGCTCTAGTGTGTGTGGCAGACCCCCGGGCTAACAGCCCAAGGGATGCACCTCAATGGCCCCCACCGGTGTCCGTATCAGCATGCCTGGACCAGCTCAGAACAACGGCCCCACCAATGTCTCAGTCTCCAGAGAGGATCCTTCTCTCACCAAGATGCCCCCAGAGCCAACCAGGTGAGTCTTGTTTCACCAAAGGACAGTCAGCCTTCTCTCTGGTGATTACAGGTTGCTGCGATGAGTGAGTTTGTGTGTGGGCCCTTTAAGACCCAGATCTTTCCCGCTTTCAGCCGATAGATAGCTTTTCTGGGGTGTTCTCGCTGCAGTTAATAGCCAGCAAAGCCAGACAGTAAGACCTCCCTCTCAGTTGGGCTGAGTCTGAAGGATGGTTATAGCAGTATTGTCCCCGCTCCGGACCTCACTCCTCCAGGGAGTGCTGCGTACCTTAGGTTGGCTCCCGCCTGGCCAGCTGAGAAGCTCCGCTGCTCCCAAAGGTGAGTTTTTTCCTCTCCGGCCGGAGTTACTGCCTCTTCTGCTTTCATCAGGACTGTCCCTTGTTGTGGGGGTTCTTTTTATCCAGTTTTTAATTTTCAATTCAGGGTGATTCTTCCCAAAATTGTTGTAACCTGGTTGTGTTCGTGGGAGGAAGTGAGCTCAACGTCTGCTCACAGCGCCATCTTGACGAGAATTCCCTCCATTGATTCTTATCAGGCTGACAAAAAACAGAAACCAAAAATGTATCACCCAACACACATAAAGGACATTTATACTTATGGTCATCATGAAACAAATATGAAAATAATTTGTTCCATAGTTATTTTGAGTGATGAGTGGACAAAAAACATTATTTTGTATCATCAGAACTTTTTAGTATTAATTTAAAAATCAAAGAAAAACTTATGTTTCAAATCTTTAAATGCATATTACTTTTAATGCAATTTTATATCTGGGTTTACCTTATAATAAAAAAATTGGATCATGATCACAACAAAAGATCACAAAGATAAATCAGTTATGGCCATTATCAGTCTAATAATCTTTGGCCTTCCTACTAATAAAATATTTTCTTTAATCTTTAAAGAATTTTGATTGCCTGAGAACTTGGAATAAGCTAAAGCTTAAGAACCACTTATAATATCTGTTTATTGTTTTGTAAGTTATATAAAATATCTTAGGGCATTTTACATAGCAATAAACACTTCATACATCATTTGAGAATTCTGATAGTGCTTTAACATTCTCCAGTTTCACAGTAATGCACTGTGGCCAGAGCCCATTGGTGAAGGTGGAAGGACCATGTGGGGAAGCTCTGAAAACCGTGGTATAATTAGCTTGATTAGTTTCTCTACATGTTTTGAGTCTTTTTTTTTAATATAGAGTGGAAGAATTTGTCTAAATCAGAAAAACAAGAGTGTTATTTTTATATTAACCAAGTATTATTATTATTATATTTCAAAGAATTTTTATAAGAGATCATTTAAGGAATTAAAAATATGGGGTTTTTTTTAGTTAAAACAAAGTGCAGTCTTTGTGTTATCATAAATCTATAATTTCATTTGCAATTTTCTTTTCTGCAATGGCATAATATTCTGAGGAACTCCATTTTTGTTTTTCAGATTTTCATTGTATATAGCTTCCAACACAAGATCGTTTAAATTTTCTTATGTCTTTTAAAAATTTTTATAGGCAAATTTATATTTTATTATACACATTTAGTCAGAATATAACTATATGTTTTAAAGTAAATGTATAAAAATAAATTTGCTGATAATTGTAATGGCCTAAATTTAAATACTGATTTATCTACCTTTTGTCTTATGGTTTTACTCTATTCGTTCAAGTAACATACACATATGCACACACACACATATGAAGATACATACATACATATATATCTTGCATCAGTGTACGTACACAACATAAATACATTCTATATCTATAAATATATAGTGTGTGTGCACACACATTTAATATTACTCCTTATGATATAAAATGTATGTTCTTTTTCTGTGAGTCAAAAGATCAAAGCTGTGTAAAAGATAACAGAACAATTCAATTTTTCTCCTGGCTACTGGAGAATGAAGAAGGTGAATCATGATTAGTTTGACATTCTTCCTTTCTTTTTATAAAGACAAGCTTAATAGAAAGATCAGAAGCTTACAAGATGATTTCCAAAAGTAGAAGCAGTAGCAAAACTGATTTTTGCCGTGTAAACAGCATTTCCTGGGAGTCCTTGAATTGTCACAAACTCACTGTGTAGCTTAGGGTATTTGTAAAATCTGGACTTCGGTTTCTTTATTTGTGTAATCAAAGCACTGAAAAAGAGCAGTGGCGTTAATGTGTTTTTAAAATTCTACACACTATAATAATTACACTTAAGAATAAAAGACTAGATAATGCAGACCAACCCCCTTTTAGAGAACATTTAGAAAAGATGTGTAAAATATTAGAAATGCCTGATTGAAACAACTGGGAAACTAACCAGATAGTAAATAAATACAGGACCAAACTGGGAAATGGACAGAAATCCAAATTTATTTATTTGGCTTGGGGTTATTTCTGCCTTTGGCAAATTGCTGATCTTGAACACAGGGGTTCAGAGATTGTGCAACGCTTGTGACACACTTGAGGGTCTGGTGTAACACTAATCAAAATCCGGGAAATGCCATAGCGAGCCCTCATCACTTTGGAATGGAATCCTAAAAACCTATATTCTAAATAAGGAGGAATTTTATTTTTTTATAAAGAGATTTTTATTTATTTATTTCTTTAAAGATTGGCACCTGAGCTAACAACTGCTGCCAATCTTTTTTTTTCTCTTTTTGCCTTTTCTCCCCAGATCCCCCCAGTACGTAGTTGTATATTTTAGTTGTGGGTCCTTCTAGTTGTGGCATGTGGGATGCCACTTCAGCGTGGAACGATGAGCAGTGCCAGGTCCGTGCCCAGGAAACGAACCAGTGAAACCCTGGGCCGCTGCAGCGGGGTGCGCGAACTTAACCACTTGGCCACAGGGCCGGCCCCCCAGGAGGAATTCTTTAAAAATCAGATTGACTGGAATCCCTCTGTAGGTAACCAGAGTGACCCAGACAATTCCACCACTGAGAGGAGACTGCTTTGTTGTCGTTTGGCACATCTGTCAGAAGCACATGGTCGTCTTCCCCAGAGGAGCAGAACATCATATCAGACCTCAAATTAGTTCTATAATTCTTAAAATACAGTATCTGTCTCACAATCAGTGGATCCAGATATTGGAATTATCAGACAATTAACTTCAAAATAACTATGCTTTCTTTATTCAATGAAGTAAAACAATTAAATATTTCAATAGAGAGTTGAAAACCATAAAAATGTGACAGTAACCTTGAACAAGTACTAAATAGAAATTTTAGAAATTGATATGTTAAGTAAACTTAAGACGTTAGTGAGTATGATTATCAATTGTTAAAAAACAAAAATCAGGGCCTGCCCCATGTCCAAGTGGTTAAATTCCATGCCCTCCACTTCATCGACCTGGGTTCATGGGTTCGGATCCCAGGTATGGACATACTCCACTCATCAGCCATGCTGTGCAGGCATCTCACATACAAAGCAAAGGAAGATTGGCATGGATTTAGCTCAGGGCTAATCTTTCTCAAGGGAAAAAAGGGGAGGATTGGCAACAGATGTTAGCTCAGAGTGAATCTTCCTTATCCAAAAAAGAAAAAAAAGAAAGAAAGAAAAAATTCAACCAAGCAAATTTGAAGATCTAATTGGCTTTATTACACAATTCATGAATTGAGCAGCATCTCATCCAGTAAGCAGGCAGACGTTTCAAAGGACTATATAAAATACAAGTTTTTTATTGGAAAGAGGGTGGGACAAGGGAATTATTAACATAAGAAAAGAGAGAACTATTTCAGGTCAAGTCATCTTATTTTCGAGGAAGGAAAGGCAGGGGTTTTATCATGCAGATTATCTCACTAGTGCACCTGGGGAAATTTCAGATTGACTGTTTAAAAGTCATATTCCTGGGAGAAACTGAAACTGATTCGTCTTGGTTTGCTGTCCTGGGGGCCATTTTGGGTCTGTTTTTCTTTCTTTCTTTGTTTTTTTAACACAGTAAATGGAATACAGAAGTAAATTAAAGCTAAATGAACAAAGAATAACTGGAAATCCATTGTGCATTTCAATATCTAGAGTTCTCAATAACTCATGGTAAATGAAAAAAGCATAATTGAAATGTGAAATTATTCACACTGAGTGTTAATGGAAATATAACATGTAAATACTTGTGGTATAAAGTTAAACAGAACATAGAGGAATACTTGTATCCTTAAATACATATATTAGAAAAATTTAAAACTAAAGTCAATGAGATACTCATATATATAAAAACATATATACGTATGAAAAATAGTAATGAAATATAAAGCAGTCACCTAATAAAAAGAAAATTAACAAAGCTACCTATGGCTCTTTAAAAAGACTAAAAGAGACTGATGAAAAATGAGACGACAATAATAATCAATGTTAGGGATCAAAAGGTACCTATTACACTAGGTCTTGCGTATGTTAACGATATATTAAAAGAATACTTGGATAAAATTAATGATGGCATCTTTGAAAATTTAAAAGAACTGAGCAAATTCTGAGAGAAACAATTACAACTTATCTAAACTAACAAAATGATATATAGAAAATCTAAATATTTTTCTACAATGTATTATAAATATTTTTAAACATATAGACAAGTAAAAAGAATTTTATAGTGGATACTTCTATACCCACTACCTAGATTCTAATACTAATATTTTACTAGTCCCATTTTATCACATAAGTATCTAAACATTCCTCTATCTAACCATCAATCCATCTTATTTTTAATGAATTTGAAAATAAGTTATAAACATCAGTACAGTTTTCCCTAATTAACACGCATACTATTAACCAGAGTTCAATTTTTATATGTTTCTATTGAAGTAAAACTTGCATATAATGAATGATACAAATCTTAAGTGAGTTTTGACAAGTGTATACACCTGTGTAACCCTAAATCCTGTGAAGGTACAGAACGGTACCTAATCGCCCCTTCCAGTCAACCCCGGCTTCCTCCAAGATAACCACTCTTTTGATTTTCTACAATAATTATTTGCCTGTTCTAGAATTTCATATAAATGGAATCATAAGGCATGTAGTTTTAATGCAAGGCTCCTTTCACTTAGTACAATGATTTTGAGATTCATGTATGTTGTGAATATAAGTAGTTTATTTCTTTTTGTTGCTAAGTAGTGTTTTATTGTATGAATATACTGCAATTTCTTTATCCATTCTTATACTGATGGATACTTATCCTATTTTCAGCTTCTGACTATTAGGAATAAAGCTGATATGAACATCTTTAAGAAGTTATTCATAAAGTGCATTCAGAAATGTAAAGGATAAAACATAGTTGAGACACTTTTGTGGAAGAACAGAGTTTGAGGACTTGTATTATAGGGTTTCAAGGCCTAGGATAGACAAATATTGCAAATAAAGACAATGGAAACCTAGAAACAATCACACACACATACGGAACTTAATTTATGATAAAAGTGGCACTATTAGTATTTATATAAAAATGGCGTGTCTACTATTAGCAGTAAAGTATCATTTGCGCCACCAATATTAGTACTCAGAGTAAAATTAATGGTATGACTTTTAGTGTTCAGTCACCAGTTGTATGTATGTCTTTCCATGAAGTACAGAATTGGAGGTTTTGATGTGAAAATTCACTTTTTCTTCAAGGTAGTATATAAAGAACCATTTCTTTTAAATAGAGGCCCCCTGAAGCTCTCTGGCTGCAGGACCAGACTCCAATCAAGAGTCTATTAAAGTCAAATACCTACGAAGTAGAGAACAAGTTACTTTTCCTCAACATGGGTCATGTCCTTCTTTGTCCAATTAAGACTTTCATTCAGATAGGTGACAGGAAAACCAACTTAAAAAAAATCCCCTATATTTGCTTTTTAAAAGAGGAGAAAATACACCTTGAAGAACTAATGATTGATATACTGTAAGAATTAATGATATACCTTTACACACTCAGATTTTCCAATTAAAACTTGCCAGGAGGAATGCAGAGCTTCTCATATGTGAACAAGTTACCACCTCTTGTTTTGATGCAATGAGACATATTATTGTACACTCATATTATTTTCAGTCCAATGTACATTTGATTAAAACTTTTATTTTGATTTCCACTTCATAAGGACTGAATGGAAGGATATATCCATGCGATATAGTGAATGTTGACAGAAATAGAAATTACTTTACCTTGAAATTCAGGCTTCCTAGGCTATGTTGCTCTTTTGATGGTAAAAAAGTGAATCAGAAGATTAAAAAATATTAATTGTGCCCAGAAAGTATAAATGAGATGATAGTTGAAGTATTTACACGTGGCCATAAGATGGGACAGGAAACTCAAGTTTAGTTTCACTTTTCCATTCATCCACTTCCTATGTAGGAACATCTGAGAATGTTCTATATCTGAATATTATAGAGGACACTATATCAGAATAAGTGTATTTAAGGGCAGGGCTGGGGTGTCTGAACAAGTGTCAGTCATAATCTCCTAATCTATTCGAAGGCAGGAAGAGGCAGAGCCAATTGTTTTCCTTTGCCACGGAAAAAATTAAATGAAAGGGCTTTATGTTGAAAGAGAGCTATCCAAGAGTTGGAAAAGAAAGCAGAGAGGAGATTTTGAAGAATATTAAATCCATCTACAAAAATGGGACTGTCCCCAAGGATCACTTCTGGAATATAAGAAAGTGGTGCTGATACTTTGGGATTGGCTACTTCTCACTTGGAGTTTGCTGACTGGCAAAATCTGTAAATATATCCAGAACTTCTGTTTTAGAGAGGGAGGAGAGAAGTATGATGAGGAAGTGGTTGCTCTTTAGCTTGCTGTGTATAGAAGTTATCTGAGTTCTTGAAGATGCTGGTCTTCCACTCGACAGGCCACCTGGCAAGATCGCCTAGGCCTCTCTCATGTGTCATATTACAGAGGAACCACTGGATGTGCTTTATGATGAGTGAGAGTGAGTGAGACAGCAAGTCTAAGCTCCTGGACACCACCTATTCATAGCTGAGATTTAGCAGAGAAAGCCAGCTAAGAGGAACCCCAAGACCAGGTATAGATCTCCTATCACCAAGGTATGTACCTGTAGTATGTCTCCATATCTCCCCCTGCTTCCTCTAGGTGATGGGGCAGAAAGAGGGAGGACAGAGGAGATGAGGGAAAAGCCTTTCAAAAGTGGTAAAATCTCAGAAAGGGAGCTTCTAATCATGATTGCCATGTTAGTTCTTGAATTCGATCACATAGCTTGTCCATAGGATACTGAAATTTAGACTAAAGGAAAAAACAAACAAGAAAGGCTTACATTAAAATTAACTATCTCACTGTTGTTGCCAAAAAGTAAATTTATTTATATATTAATAAATATTAAAAAATATTAATATGTGTGCACATCTGACTTGCAGTAGTCCAATATATACCAGTTATAAAAATAAGATATAGTAAGATTAGAAAACTTGTGTTGTTTCTGCTTTGGGCCCCTTATGACTCATTCCAGTCTCCCTGGGTTATCAGTCTAGTAACCTGTCAATCTAAATTCTCTGTGACAGCAAACACTTCTACTTCTTCCAATTAGGTAAGTGAGTCTTTAGCTAAGAGGTTAGGTGTGAGAAATGAATGAGGGTCAACACATGAATGCAAGGTGGCTGTGTGAGAACATAGCAAGCTTCCAGTATAATCTGAAGAAGCCTGGAGAAAGATTCAGACGTATGAATAGATGATGAAACAAAATATGGGAAACATGAGAGAAAATAGTTTTACGTTCAAGGAAGTAGAGGAAAAGAAAGATAATAAATAGGATATTTTATGGCTAATGAAGGACTCCAAAGCACACAGGATCCATACCCCACAACATTTATACCATGAGCATCACCATGTTGTACTGCAGATACTCTTAAAAAAAGAAACAATGATAACCATAGTCATGAGAAATATTCAGTAAAACAATGCTATTCACCGTGAGACAATAACCACCTACTTCATAAAAGTTTTTCAAAACTCCAGCTTCTTGTATCTTTAATAGCCTATTGGAGGGCAGAAAATTATAACTCCTCGAGTAGCAAGCATAGTATCATGATTTACCTCTGCTAAAAATAGAAAATCTTTACGTACGTCTGTTGGAGATACTGTTCCACAAATGTCAGCATCATGCTTTGTTTTTTAACTTTATCAATAATATCAATAGAACTCTACTTGATTTCAGTCACTCTGAAGAATCCAAATACACACTACATTCTCCAGGGCCCCAGGCCCTGAAACGAAGACATCAGCTCTAAATAAGGAAGAAACAGAAAGGGCAAAAAGGTGCTTGAGGAGAGCTTGTAACTGAAATGAGAAAAAATAAATAAATGTGTGTGTTTTGAACATGTATTAAGTTTCACCAAAATTTTAACATATAAAGCTTTCAAGTCCTGTGGTTTTCACTATACTAATATATATGTGTTTATGATTGATGGCTGGTCATAACATCAAGCGTCTTCTGACATATCTTGTAGATACCATATCTAAGTTACTTTATGTACTCACATTCACATCTTTCCACTCTCAGTACTGAAAATTGCCCAGCCTTGTAAATGGAAATAGAATATCTCTTCTAAATTTTTAGTGAGATATTAATAAGTAGTCCATGATAAAATGGACTATAAGTTTGAGAAATGCTGGCTTAAAAAGTTAAATTAGAATTTCTAAGAAAATTTACTATCTTAATGAGAATTATATTATGTGAAAATATGAGTAAAATTGTAAAATATTATAAAAATATTAGTGGGAGATATCCAGCTTTGGGGGTATTGGAGATGGTCAAGAAATGAGATGCTTGAACAGGTGGGAACTGGTGCTTTATAAGAATTTAAAGTCACTAATGCTGTGACGTAAGGAGCAGAGAAAGTGAGGCTGAAGAAAGCGGCAGAAATGCAACTATGTGGGCATTGTAGGATATTTTATGGTTTTATTGCTATTCTAAGAGAAACAGAAAGGCTTTGAAAGATTTCAAACAGAGGAGTAAATAACCTGGGTGATGAAAGTTGACTGTGGCAGCACTAGAATGGATTTAGGTGTGGAAGGATGAAAAGAAGGAAGATACAAGTCAAGGGAACATACCAGTAGATGAGATGAGGTGAAAGACCTTTGGACTAGAATGATGCACAGACGTGAATATATCCAAGGAATTTTTAGTAATTGACCTACATGTTCATTAAATTTTTAGTGCCTACTGTGGAACAAGAGCTGTTCTAGTCAGAGGAGCTATGTCAGTGAACAAGACAGGTAAGGACTCTGCTCTCTTAGTGCTTATATTCCACTAGCCCCAGAAGGACAAAAACACAAGTAAACAAACAAACTGAATAGGTAATATAGTTTAACATGGTGATAATGACTCTGCAGAAAATAAACCAAATATAAGACTATTTAGAAATTAGAATACATAGAATTGAAAATAAAGTTGTTGAAAATAAAATCTAGTGGACAAGTTAAATAACAGATTAAAATCAGCTGAATTAAAAAAGTTGAATGGAAAAATATTAGCTAGAATGAAACAAAGAGAAAAAGAAATCAGAAAAAATACATGGAAGAGAAATTGAGAGAAAAGGAGGCAATTTATGGCAATAAAGTTCAGAACACTGGTGACCTCTAGGTGAGTATTGATTATAAATGACATAATGATACCTTCTGGAATACTGGAAATGTGCCATATCTGGGGTGTGTACAAAAATAAATTCATATCAAGCCACTTTCTTGTAATTTGCTCAACTTACTGTAAGCTATGCCTCCAAAAAAAGTGTAAAAACAAAACAACAAGAGGATAGAAAGAAAAATTGAAAGATATGTCTAGCTAGAGTTATGTGCAGGGAAGCAAGTGAATAGATAAGAAACAAGGTGAAAAGAAGTGGAAAATTTCCAATGATGGCTTTGTTAAACATTTTTGGAACAATAGTAGAATCATGAATTAAAAAGAGAGTCTTTGGATTAACTTTAATGGGTGAGAAGAGAGTTTGAGTTTTGCTTATGTTAGCTGATGTTTTTAAGGATCTCTTCAGTCCCTCTGTAGCTCCACAGAATGTTTGTGTAACATAGTGAGAGGGGTAAGCTGTAGCAATGCATCTCATGCTACATTTAGTATGTTAGATATTAAACAGTGAAAATTATTCTTGTCATTCATTTAAAGCAAAGACCTCGAAAAGAGGCAACGGTAGACTTGCTAAAAAGGATGTTAGGATTTGGAATATACTGTGATATCCAGTTGCACAGTCAATAGTGACCATTGGAAAAGTCATATCTTCTTATAAGCAAAGTGCAGCGTATGATACTATACTGCACCTCTAGTACAATGCAGAGCATTTTGCATCACTAAGATTCCTATAACTGTTCCTTAATAACTTGATATTTTATTTACTCATGTAAAAAAATGCTCATATTACTGAAGACTCTGTCACAGGTTAAGTTCTCCAGAAGACACTGAGGTAGAATTTCAGATGTAAGATGTGTATTAGGAAACAGTCCCTGTGAAGGGAAGGATGGGGAGAGGAAGAAGTTAACCATGATACAAACCCTACATAGTTTTGGCCAACTCAGCAGGGAACTCTAAAATGAGTACTGCCCATCAGAATGTCCTACATCAGACAGAAATGGCTGAGATTTTATACCCTGCCTCACCAGAGACAATAGCTCAGAGTTGTGGGAATGGTAAGCACAAAGCTAGCAGCAAGTATTGAGGATGTTTGTAAATGGGGTCGTTCCTGTTTACACATCTTATTATCAGACCCATATGTTCTTCTTTTTGAGGATGCAGTACCACTTTTTGTTGTCTGATTTTATGAATATACTGCATGCTGGAGGATGGCAAAACATCCTCACAGAGTGTTGTTTCTGAGCTGACACTTCAATTATGTCTTCAACAGACCATGACAATGGTCTAACCGAGGAAGCTTATAGGTGATTAAGTATGAGATATGATAAATGTATCTAATGTTCATGATTCCATACCTCACATATTAAATGGGTCCACTGGTCTGACATGATCTTATGTGAGATTCTATGTCGAAGGAGCAGAAACTTCCACAGGCTCTCATACTGTAGTGCTGATTGGGTTCTGCAGTCAGAGAAGGTGAACCCATGGATGGAATGTGGCACAATCTCTATGAGAATAAACTGCTGCCACTCCAGGATGGAAGAGTCCCCATGCAGTCAATCTAAACCATGTAGTTGGTTGGTCTCTTCAAAGGATTAAGCCGTATCAGGGTCTCAGCACTGTTCATTACGGCTGGAAGGTTGTACATTTGGCATCAGCAGTAGATGATTCAGTTTTGACAAGTCTGGGTTTGTGGTGTTGGCCGTCAGTAGCCTCCATCTCTATCACAGTGCCCACTTCATTCGTGTATCTGTTATGGCAGGACTGGGTTGCCCAGTAACAGAGGGGTTTATATAAATGCCTGAATCATTTTGCCTTTACTATGGTGGATGATTTCTAGCAGGCATTAGAGGGTAATACAAAGCTTTTCACTTTTTATGCCACTCATATATGTTCACACTCGAGCCTCCATCCCAGTCTTTCTTGTTTCCCAATCTTTGAGAGAATTTTCCTTTGCTAATGCTTTTCATGGCCACTATTAAGTGTGGCTGAGATGAAAACTCTGTTCATTTCAGTTAGCACCCACATGCCACAATAACCAAGTACCCACATCTATAAATTAAGCTTGTTTTCATTGTCCTGCCCCTTCAGCTGATCCAATGGGCTTCTTCCATAAAACCAGAGGCAGATATTGAGGAAAGAGGACTGAGAGGGCTGTGTAGGATTGGTGGACGCCATAGTTCTTGTAACTTCTAGTCCTGTTTGTGTTCATTTATGCCTTTACCACTTTATTTTACAATGGATTATTTATGGGCCTTCATGACCACATGACTTGGTAGGTCTGACAGGACACAGCTCACGATAGCAGCTCCAGCCACATGGTAGTTTAACGTCCCATGGTCAAGTCTTCCATACCTTGCAGGGCCCAGAGGCTTGCCAAAATTTGTTCTTCAAAAGGCATAGAATTCTCTGCTAGAGGTTTCGTGACCTTGCTTCAGAAACTCAGGGCCCGTGTCATAGTGCCTTTAACATGGCTTACCACAGACTCCACATGGAATATTTTCACCCCATTGATACAACCAACTTCATAAAATGTGCCAGATTCTGTGGCCCCAGTAAGAGGGATGCTTATACCAGATCTTGGGCCTACTCCAGAGGACTTTCCTGCTTTGAGATCTACTCAAAGATGGAAGCCTTTTGCGTTGCCTGGTATATGGGACAGCTCATTCTTAGGGACAAAATTTGCTGTCTCCAGAACCCGAAGTGGTCCCCCAGGAATTGTGCTTCCTTCTTTGTGATAGGCAGTGCAAGGTGCAATAATTTGTCTTTTACTTTGGAAATTATGTCTCGGCATGCCCTAGACTACTAGACTCTTAAAAGGTTTATGGATATGACAAACCCTAGAGTATTCACAGGATTAATCTCCTAGTCTCTGGAGTACATATGTCTTACCATGACTTCCAGACAGCCCAATTCTTGCTCAGCCTACCCAATCAATTCAATGTCATCAATGTAAGACTGATTTGATGTTCTGTATGATATTCAGACAGTTCCAGGTCACTTTGTACTATATTATGACAGAGGACAGGAAATTAACATGGCCTTGGGGAAAAAAATGAGAATGTATATTGTTGTCTGCTTCATGTGAATGCTAAAATATCTAATCCTCTTTTTTGATAATTATGGAAAAGAGTTCAGTTGCCAAATCAATGGCTAATACTATGTGTCTGAGGACTCTTAATCCACTCTAGCAAAAATACCACATCTTGGGGCTGGCCCGGTGGCGCAGTGGTTAAGTTCACACGTTCCGCTTCTTGGAGGCCTGGGGTTCACTGGTTTGGATCCCAGGTGTGGACATGGCAGCGCTTGGCAAAAGCCATGCTGTGGTAGGCATCCCACGTATAAAGTAGAGGAAGATGAGCATGGATGTTAGCTCAGGGACAGTCTTCCTCATCAAAAAGAGGAGAATTGGCAATAGTTAGCTCAGGGCTAATCTTTCTCAAAAAAAAAAAAAAAAATATACCACATCTTGCATGTTGGCTTTAGTCAGGAGTACAATTTAGTTGAGCTTGAAATAGTCTACAATCATTCTCCAGGTCCATCTGGTTTCTGCAGAGATCACACTGGTGAATCAAATAAAGATATGACAGAGACTACCGCCCCTGAACTCTTTTGAATCCTTAAGGGTGGCACTAATTTCTGCCAAAGGCTTGCCCAGGATGTGATATTGGTTTTGTTTTACTATCTTGGCTAGATGTGAGTAATTGCAAAGTCTTCCATTTGATTTGATAGCCTGTGCCCTACAGACTAAGAACCCAATGTAGAGATTGTACCAGCTTCGAAGGGTGTCAGTCCCAATTATATATTTGTGAAATGAAGGTATACATTGTAAGCCAGACTTTGGTCAGGACTCCATTTATTATCCAAGCCTCATGTGTCCCCACTGTAAAGGTGCCATGACAACGCTTCAGGTCTCTGCCTATCAGTGCCCTCTCAACTCCACTGTCCATCAGTCTTTGCAATGTCTGAGTATTCTCCTTCGCTCAATGCACAGTTAGCTGTGTAAATGGCCATATATCCCTTTGGAGGGATTACTGGAAGAACCATTACCTTGTATACTTGCCATATTGTGGTAGGATCTTTCCTCCTGAGCACCCAGTCACATCTTCAGTTGACCTCCGTGGAGGTCAAATGACTCAGTTATGGAAACCAGACAAGGAATCATAACTTTTATATTGGAGGCACAGTCCTTGGCCATCTAGTCATTCAACCTTGATTTTTTCCTGCTTGTTATTACCCTTGTCAGCTTCCCATCTATTTTGCCTCAAGGGGCATTATATTTTATTAAACTTCCCCATGACCCTGTGGGTTAGAATTTTTTGGTTACCACTTTGACCTTGTAGGTTGTTGGGATAATTGTGACCACCCATGACTTCTGGAAGTTAAATACCTCCACTTGGCCTCTCTTGTTTCTAGGTTCTATCATACCCATGTTATCTTTAAGTTAAGATCCGTAAAAATTTCTAGTGTCAACTTAGGTAAACAATTCTCTGGTTTTCTTCAGGAACTAAGGGGTTTTGTTGGACATAGCGTTTTCAATGCTAAAATTAGGAGAATCAGTCATCTTACATACCCCCAGTCTTGGGCTACAAAAGAGAGCCATCACTAAACGTTTTAAATGATGAGAGTGCCTCTCTACCAGAACATTTCCCACAGCCTGCATAAAGGATGAGGCCTCTGAGTCTCCCTGGGGGTCATAATTATCCAGTGTGTCTCTGACCACACGTAGTGGAGACTTTGCAGCATGCTTCATCCCCAAAACTTTTCACTCCATCCTTGAGCGTTTGCCATGGCAATTCTGGCATTTCAACTCACTCGGTGAAATCTAGCACCACTCTTTCCATGCATCTAGGAGGAACCCTAGAAATGAATTAACAACATTTTCTGGAGTCTTTGCCATGATGTTAAATACTGTCTCTTGGGAGAGTGCCCCAAAGTCAAAAAACTGTTTCTTATCCAGTTTTATGGCTGACGTTCTCTGCTCTCTGTCCTCCCACTAGAGGAAGTATGCTTCCTTGTATGTAATGAGGACTCTGACTTTCACACCTGGCTTTCAGTTGCCTGTCACCCACACTCAGCTCTTTGGTGTCTTTCAGTAAGCACTAGATGCCCTTAGCAATAGCCATCCAATCCTTTATCCTTACAGCCACTATATCTTCAGTACATTTCTAATGCCTACCACATCACATTGGCTAGTACACTCCATTTCACAGGAAGGGCTTCACAATTCATCACTGGTGAAGTTTTAACAATTGGACTGCCACACTGTGCCAGTGGCTGCCTGTGTTCGATCTATCACCAGTCCTAGGGACCACACTGCTAGCCAGGCAGTGAATCAACCAACTCTAAAACTTTGTCCTATCACCTGCTTTCTTGGACCTATTCCAGGGCCAACTATTGCAAGTTAGAGTCTCTGGAAGTACATACTGAGATAGAGTTTAAGGTGTAAGATGATTATTGGAGATCAACACCCATGGAAGGAAGGGAGAAGAAACATTATCGGGCAGAGGAAGAAGTCAAGCTGTAGCTCAGACCCAACAAATTCTTGATCCATTTGATGTGGAGCCCGTCAGATTTTCCTGAGTCAGACTAAAATGTCTGGACACATGTCACTCCTCTTAGTCAATAGATGTGGGCCACCCTGGCGCTGAGATCTGAGGCAGTCCCTGCAGGATCTCTCAGCTGGAGGGGATGTGCCAACTGCTCCCCTCAACTGTGCAGCAAGTCCTTCCTTGAAAAGAGATCTGGAGGGGCACCTCCCTATCTGACACAACCTCGATCTCTGATGTCATGCTGTCTGAGGCAAAGAAAGCATGCATTTTAAAATATCATTTTTCCCTATTATTACTTGCACCTAGATTCCAAATAAGAATATTTATGGAAGTTAAATGCATCTGACCATTTTAATAGTGATTGTAATTATACATAAAATTGACACTCTCATCAGAGTAAAATTAATGATATACATAAGCTATACATAAAGAAAGGGTATTGAATGGCAGCTTGATCCTGTGTGTACTGGATCGTAATAAAAGCATAGGTGAATTAGGATAGAGTTCAGCTGCCTGTAATAAAAACCTGACAAAAAAAGCAAACAGCGGTACAAATGGGTAATTAGGTTTGTCTTTCTCATGTTACAAGGAGTTGGAAGGTGGGTACTGCAGGGCTGGAACTGCTGCTCAAAGTCCCAGCCTCCTTTTATCTCTTCACTATTCTTATCCCGTCTTTTATCCACATGGTTATCCACTCCAGGCATGGGATTCCATATCAGACACAAAGGGAAAGGGTAAACAACTAAGATGGTTGATGACTCTTCCTTTTATCAGGAAAAAAAAAAAATAGCCTTCCCAGAAGCCTTACTCCGGAGATTTGTGCTTATATCCTGATGCTTAGAATTATGTCACATGGCCACCATTACCTGCAAGGATGCCTGTAGGTGGTGTAGTTTTCTGCTTGAGCACATTGGTACCCAGAACTACAACAGGATTCTTTTATTAAGGAAGAACAGAATGCAACCTTCAGTGTTTGCCACAGGGCATGTTTAAATTTTTAAATGTCTAACCACTAACTCTTAATACTATTAATACTGTGAAAACAAACTTTATAGAGAAATTTAGTATTTTTAGCATTATATATACTATTTCACACTTTCAGCATCTTTTATGTATAGATTGAACCCCCTTTTAAGAAATCATTTTGCCCAGAAACTACCTTACAGATAGTTAACAAAATAAAAGCACATATATCTGCTATAGTCCTTGCAAATTTAAAGGCATTCTTCCAAGATACAAAAGAAAGGAAATGAACTTTTTTTGCAGTTATCTCTCATAAAAGCATGTTAACCTTTTAGCCCAGATGCTGTTGAAATGTGCTTTAAAATTTCCCCTTCCTTTCAGGATATAGCAATAAGAGATGAATTATTTTTAAAAAGGAAAAACAACCCTGACAAGGCCACACTCCAAAATAAGTTAAATATCCTAGTGGATCAGAAATAAAACAGATACTCATCAAGGCAGGGCTAATGCCTGAGGCCAGCTGGATGATAAGACCTGAGGCAGGAAAGAGTGGCTAAAAGGTCATTTTCTGTGGCATAATTGGGAATTAAAATGTTCCTCTTGAGATTATGGTGACCAAAGTCAGTTTCACTATTTGAAACTGAAGGCTAGAGCATAGATCTTCTTCTTTCCATGTAAGATGGGTGAAAAATAGCTGAGGGCAATCATTGCTCGGGGCTGCAACTTCTGTCCAGCTGTCTACCTAGGGTATCGAGAGGAAGCAGGTAGAGTCTCAAAGCCAGAAGTTTAGCCAAGTTGCCTGGTAACTTAGTTATCATCTGTAGTATCCTCAGTATGACTATGGGTTGGGACCCTGAACATCTCTGTTTCCACACCGGGGAATCCCATAGTAACATGCCAGTAACAAGAAAACAACTGGACAGATAGACGAGTGCAGCTTCTCCACAACCCAGGCCCTCTCAGAGTCTTTCTCTAACCTGCTTGGAAGCTTCTCCTGTCTTCCTCTGTCCCTTTTCAGTTGTTTGAATTCACATTTTGAAAAATACTGATCTCAGGACCTCTAATAACCTAATCAAAGCAATTTACTGTTTCTTAGAGGATTTTGATTCTTTTTAAAATTTTTAATGTCAACATGTCACTTCTGCCACCACTTTTTTAAAATATATGCCCTATCTCCATAACAAGGCACACTAATAAAATCAGTTTTACAGCATCAGACTATTCCTTCTACTTGATATATGGTTTATCAAGTTAATATCACCTAAAAAGTATGTTAAAAATAGATAGCTTTTTTACCTACCAAGGAGATGCATAACGAATTCAATGCGAGAGAAGAAAGCATTAAACTAGGGAGGATTTCAACACCATCTGAGTTAGCAGAGGCAAAAATGTGCTGTAGAAGGCAAGATAGCTGATTAAGCTGAGACAGAGAGTAATCTTTGACATGACTGGAACTCTCCAGACCTTATCTTCTTAAGAATCCAGCCTGGAAGCCCCGGAATCATCTTTCTCTGACTTTCCTAAAAAGTCCTACATTCACCAAATAAAATATAATCACTTTCAGAAAAGAATACGACTTTTTATTGGTATTTCCTAATCCAAATACCACCATTTTCCACCTAGACCCTACTTATTTAGCCCTGCATTTTTTTGTATTTTCAATAAATCTGAGTTAACATTGATACTTCCTCTGATTTGCAATCCCATAAAACAAATAATGCCTAAAGTTTAAAGAAATACTTTTAGTCAGGCAAATAAATGCTCCTATGATTTGGGGACAAGAGCAACCAAATTTCATTTTTACTCTGGCTGTCAAAATGGGTTACAGTTAAAAGCACCGATTATTTGCTTTGTGTTCCTAGCATGTGCAGTCATAACATAGTAAGAGACAAGACTATAATATCCTTAAATTATTTCACATACATAAGCAGAACTTTAAGTTTTTCCTAAGAGAATTGAGAATTAAAGGTAAAGATGTGCGCGTGCGGGACACACACACACACACACACACACACTCATGATGACTGTTAAGTATTTAAGCATTTTTAGTGCCTCCAATATCCCAATCCTGTTCTTTTCAGGGCAGAGATAGCGCTTACGAAACACTTCAATAGACATCGTGTTTAGATTTGATCTGAGATTGAATAGATTTTACTGTCACTTACCTGACAGAATTGCAATGGGATCCATTGACAAGTTAGTATGGAAAATTTGGGTCGCAGTGGACGCTATAATAAACTTCATTTTTTTCTTAATAGGTGCAGCACTGGACACATTTTCAGAGTCTATAGAGTTTACTTCTGTTGCTCTCCTTTCTCATCACTCTCTCTTTCTCTCAGACTACTTCGCCTTTGCCTCCCCTACCTCAGACTCTTCTGTCAGTCTCCCAACTCATGAGAATTATATCGTATTTGCTGCTTTATAGAAGAGTTCATAAACTGTTGCCTCCAAGCCTTATCCAGCCCTTAGATGTTTTGCCTGGCGATTGCAAGGTAGAAACAGCCAAAAAAAATCAACAGCTGTTAGCAATACTTCAGTAGATTTACGGCTTTTCTTAGAAGCAATTAGAAACTTTGGGACTGTTAAGTCTGCCTTTCCGCATGGCAGTAATTGTTGAGGGCTGAGTAGAAGCTGCCCTTCTAGAAAGGTTAGGTAGTCCCCAGCTCACAGAGCCTCGTCCACCCTCTTTTGTATTATACTTGGATTTAGGCTATTTCTCTCATTTACATTAACAGCACGCCCCTTGGGCTTTTGAGTTTGTGACCTCTATTACATAACTTTCTCTTTCAACTGTCAACTGAGCCCAATTAACATGTTTATTGATAAGACAATTTCTCCCACTGGTACATATTAATAAGAAATACTTGAAAGCCTTCAACACTTAAATCTTTCAAAATCTTAAAAAAAAAAAACGGGGTTAAGTGGAACGTCTGCTTATAGAAGTTATCATCTCTGGATAGAGTCTTTCTGAAAACTTCTTAAATGTGGGATCACAATCCCAGTTCAATCATTTGGCTGTGTGATCCTCTTACTCCACCTTTTTGAACCTTTATATCTATACCTATAGATATAAAGATATTGGATTCTAAGACCTCCTTTCCCCATCTCACTACCTCCACATCCACCATGTTTCCTTCCATCTACTCCTTACTTTCACTTAGTTTTAAAACTAAGGTTTATTATTTCCAGCACCTGGAGAATATGTTCTAGCTCTATTCTTCGTTAGACAGAACTTTCTGTATTCCCAAGGATTTTATGTATACCTCTGTTATAGCCATTATCACACTGAGTTATAATGTTTTGGTTTTCATATGTAATGGGGATGAATTTTTACTCTATAATAGGTAACAGTACGAAGTATTTCATTTATTTATTTATTTAAATTTGGTCTTTAAACTAGATTATCTGTTCTAAGGTCTCAACTTCCTGTCCAAGGGGAAATCCAGGGCTGTGAAAGAGGAACTTCTTCCTCCTTGAAGCTGGGAAAGATTCCCATGAGGTGAAATGCATTCAAGGACAAGTCCTCTCCTCAGTCAACAGTTGTCGCTCCTGATAATCTCATTGAGAGAGGTCCTGCTGGTCTCTGTCAAGCTCGGACAGGAGTTTCTTAGCTGTGGCCAGAGGCCTGATGCCTAAAATCCAGTCTCCTTTAGCAATTCATTCAGCCTTGATTATCAGATAGCCTATATGGGCCGCTTCTCAGCAGTTACTGAAACCACATAGCCACCTTCTCTCTCGACTCAAGAAAATCACTCAAAAATATTTTTTCTTCAAATTGACATACTTCCATCTCTTCTAAACTTCAGCATTTTTGCCTTCTAGGTCCATAGAACTCCATCTGCACTAGAAGTCTGGGTAGGGATTAAATTTTAGATGTCTGCCAATTTTTCTTTGTTCCTCAAACATTAAGTTTGTTAACAACCTTCTTAACAGACAAAAAATAAAGACAAAAATAAAGTTTTAACAACCTTATTAAGATGGAGGTGTTGCAAGAGGAATTCTAAGATGGTCCCACAATTCTTTCTCCTTTGTGTGGACACTTGTATAATTCCCTACCTTTGAGTTTCAGTGGGCCTGACCTAATCAAGTGAGACCTTTTAAAAGAAGATCTAGAGGTCGCAGACAGGGGAAATCAGAGAGATTTAAAGTTGCATCAAATGCTCTTCTGCTGACCTTAAATGAGCAAATTGCCATGTTGTGGATAGGGCCATGTGACAGGCAACTGTGGGCAGTCTCTGGGATCTGAGAGAGATCCTCAGCTGACAGCTGTCAATGAAACAGGGACTTCCATCCTAGAGCTTCTAGGAGACAAATTCTAAAACCAGCTGGTGAGCTTGGAAGAGGACCCTCAGCTCCAGATAAGAACACAACTTGGTCGACATTGATGTTAGTCTTGTGAATTTCTGACCAAAAAACCCAGTTACACTGCGTCTAGATATCTGACCTACAGAAACTGTGAGACGATAAATGGGTATTTTTTAAGCCACTGATTGTGGTAATTTGCTATGCATCATAGAAAACTAACATGGATGTTTCTTACAAGAGCTGAGGAAAAGAGACAATATCTCAAAGAGTTACTCTGTCTTTCTTACTTAATTGTAGTTTTATTGAGCGTAGAGATTTTGTCTTGATTGTCTTTATATCCTCAATATTTGCCTAAGATCTGCATGATAATAGGACATACAATTTTGGCTGGATAAATTTATGAATAGTATAAACCAGCAAATGTTATTATTTTAAGAACTATATTTAAGAGAGAAAGAAATATTTGGGGACGATTTGAGGAAACAGCAGGATTTAGTATAAAACTTTTACCAGAATGTATATTTTAACAAATTTATTTATTATTTAAAATTATAAATTTGTTAAAATTTTAAATTAAAGAGATCGAAGTTGAATGTGTGAAGAGCAAGTAATGTAGATGACCGTGCACTTAATACGACTCTGTCCTCATGTGATGAGATATGGACAGTCTACAAATTGCCATTTTTGTTTTGGAAAGAACACCTGAGTGCATGAGAAGACTTCTATTTCTTAGAAGCATTTATATATAACACATAAAATAAAGTCACTTTAACTTTTAACAGCATGAAGGAGCACACACAATGCACACACACGTAAGATGTTTTAACTGAAAACTAGTGTCCTGGAAAATCTGACATTTGAAGTAAGGTATGTGTGAACACGGAAGGCATTACAGTCTAATGTTATACAGCAAGAAAATCTAATACAATTGGAGACTTCATACAGAGAGCAATCATATCAGGGAGTCGGAAGGGAATAGTTCCTCTCTACTAGGTTCTGGCAAGAGCATTGGAAATACATTGCACATTCAATCCTGGGGAATCTCTGCACTGAGAAAAAAAGGAATTCATCAGCTAGACACAGGTGAGAGAAGAGGTACTGGAGGTCGGGGTATTAGAAGGATTGAGGCATTTGGGGAAAATAAGAAAATAACTTATAACATCTAATTGACCCAAATCATCTGGAGTAGGTGAAATTTTCTTCAGGTACGTTGAGAGTGTAGTCACAGAGGACACTGAATAAATTACTAAGCCTGTGCTTCCCAAAGGTCACCTTGAAAACAATTACTTTAGGAATCTGAATGGACTCTGAGAAGCAATTCAACCTTAAAATTTTTCTTCTCAATGATCTTTCCTGTCACTTCCCACTCTTCACCCTGTTATTTAAAATTTTTGTACTGTCCAGGGCTTTCTCCTTTCTTTTTGTTAGAAACTGTAAGTTACTTTATACAGAAATGTACCCAAGTTTTGTGGTGGTATTATTATTATCAACAACAATGGAAAGATTGATAGTTTTTCACATTTCAGGAAAATTAAAGATGCATACATACATTCTTAATTAGCAGATGATGAATTTGTTAATCTGATTTATGCAAGTGAAATATAAACCACATTGGTGATGACACGTTGCATGTTTTCACGCATTTAATTCTGCTTTAGGGAAATCTGGAATATGTAAGCACATTTACAAAATAGCAGGATGCAGTTCTTAATACCTCAGTACTTCAGAATCCTGAAATGCACGCACTCCGCCATTGTAGGTCTGGAGGCTCTTTGGCTTCATTTTCACAGCCACAGCTCTCTAACAACAGCACTTGTCCTGTAGTTAGATTTCTTTCTTTCTTTAATCTTTAAAAAAAAAACACTTTCATTAGAATAACCCACATATTGAAATAGTCTTTATTAGGGTATTTTGTAAAGTGCTTAAAAGTACTTTTCAAAAAATTTCAATTATGTCCTTCATACTGTTTGCATTTAACACTGGGTGCACTTGTTTTATTTTTGTATTCTTAATGAGTTCTTGATTATGTCCCTTCTGAAAACAGTCAGCCTGCTTACGAGGGCCTTGCCCTGGTGAGGATCTTTCAGGTTTCTGTGCCATGGATTTCTTGCCTTCCAATCTACTGCTGGAGCAGCGTGTGCTGCGTGTCCACACCCCACATGGCTCCTTTCTCCTCCTCCCCACCTCCCTTCACAGCTTACTCTTTGAAAGAAGAAACCATTTAAAGACGTTACCTCCTTCCTCTGGGCCTTTAGAGCTAGAGGTTGTTACCTTTGTGTCTGTGGTGACTGATGTGAGAGAAGTGTACGAAATTGAATCGCAGTCTTTCAGGAGCAGAAGGATTTGCCTGCCACGAGAGGGCTAAATGGTAACCCTCAAGTCCTCTTATTGCGCAATTGTGTTTCTCCCCAATAAGCAGGTAAGGCTTTTTAAACCGCATTTTCTTTGTAATAACTTATTTTCTTTTAAGTCAGTTCATTTTTATCAAAAGGAGTTCAACGGTATACCTTCAGGCCATTACACAATACATGATTTTGCTATTTATACCAGTTGTAAAATTGATAAATACAGAGGGTTGCAGGTGGGATGAGTGAAGGCAGTTACTACTTAATGAATCGCCTCTCAGTAAATCCTTCTAATTGATTTCACAGAGATGTTTCAATGAATTGGAGGCACACACATAGAAATGCTTTTCTTTTTCTCCTAACTGCTAATAGCTGTACAATCTTGAGTCCCCGTTGCTAGTGGGAAATGAGTTTCCTTAATAATTCAGTTTGACTCCATTTTTGTAAAGGTAACTTGGATCTGGAATTTAGGACAATCAATTAGATTTCAATCTAATATTCATCTTTTTAATAATCCCTCTTACCCAACATAAGTGAGACTGAAGGTGTGGGGTTATTTATTCTCTTTTTCTTCCTTCCTGCTTCCTAGGGCTTTCTCCTTGTCTACTGGTGAGAGGAGGAGGAAAAGGAAAAAGAGTTTCCTTATACGGCCAACCTTGGTGAGTAGGTTGTCTTTCATGTTAGTAATAAATGCTTTTGACCTTGTGAGTAATTACAAAGCTGTGAGGGCAGAGTTGCTGACTCCTTGCACTGGTCCCAGTGGTGACATGGTTTATGACTCAGTCTGTGGCTGAGTGTGATGTATGGAGATCCTGGCAGGACTTGCTGGTGAGCATCTTCCTAGGCCTTGGCAGTTCCTTTAGAGATGTGACTGCATCATCTGACTGTTTTCTACATGGTGATGTCACACCGCATTTCTGAGGTGGAGTTGCTCACCACCAGATCCATAGTCCCTGATCTCAACCATCTTCCGAGTTTCTAACTCAGAGGGTAGCAGGCAGAGGTAGAATTCAGTTTCCTTACCTCTTCAAGACAGGGGAACCAGAACTGGTGTTTGTCCTCCCTGTCTCATCACAGCACACAGTCTTTTGTCCACAGTGTTCTTTTCCTATACTAAAAGAGACCAACCCATGCTGCAGATAAACACACGTCCAACTGGAGTGAGATGTTGATCCTGGTTTTTAAAAGGCAACCACAAATTTCAGAAGTTTTTTCTTACAGTTCTACTTCCTTGGGTTTGGAAAGGAGTACCAGTTGAGAACCACTTACAATTTTCTTAGGGAAGTGAGAAAATAGGGTAGCCTTCTTTCACAGATATTATAGTTTCCCCAAAGTCAAATCTCCACCTCCTCAAATTTAGGAATTCTTATTAAATAGCATGAACTTATAAAAAGATCTATTCAACATGCCCAAACTGAGCAACCACCTCAACAGGTTTAAACGCACAGCAAAGTATCCAAATTGTTAATAAGTTGGTGTGCATTCACAAATATCTAGTCCAAAGCATTTGCAACCCTACATAATTGTTTTACCATTTTAAAAATCATATGATTTTATGGATTTCTAGATGATATTGGAGCTACTGAATTTCTAAAATCAGTTTTCAGTAAAAATATATTTAGCATAAAAAGATTGATTATGAGGAAAAATTTTAACTAAAGAATATTAACCACTAATATAAAGGTCAGTTTCTGACTTCTTAGCAATATCTCTGCTGCTATTCTTTCTCTGTTAATAGACAAGTTTCACAAAGCAGCCAGTGTAATTTTTTTTTTTAACTTAGATTATCTCAAACCCTCCAATGGCTTCCATCAGCCTAGAATAAAGTTCAAACGTACTGATAACTGATGCTTTGTTCCAATGTAATCTTGGTGGGATTATGTTTTAGACCTTATCTTTTCTATTGCTTTCCTATTATTTTTCTCCTGTAGCCACCTATAATTTCTTCCTGTCCCTGGAACACATCAAATGATTCATGCCTTTAAAATTTTGCCCTTCCAATTTCTTCTTCCTAGAATATTCTTCCCTGAGTATCTTTCATGGTATATTCTCTCTCCCTTCAGGTGCTGCTATGAATTGAACTGTGTCCCCCTCAAATTGATATATAAAAGCCCTGGTTCCCAATGGGACTCTATTTAGAGATACTGTCTTAAGAAGATAATTGAGGTTAAATGAGGTCATAAAGGTGGGGCTTTAATCCAATAAGACTAGTATCCTTATAAGAAGAGAAAGAGAAGGATATCTTTCTCTCTCTCCATGTGTACCCACCAAGGAAGGGCCACAGCAAGATGGTGGACATCTATAAGACAAGAACAGAGAACTCGGAATGAAACCTACTCTGCTGGCACCTATTTTGGACTTCCGAGTCTCCAGAATTGTAAGAAATAAATTTCTTTTGTTTAAGACACCCATTATAGTATTTTGTTATGGCAACCCAAGCGGACTAGGAAACGTAGTGACTCAAAATCGACCTCCTTAGACAGAACTTTCTTGAGTACTCATAGCCTCCAACTAGTCTCCAAGATTAACATCAAATATACTTCATGACTTAATCTTTAGTCTCAACTTTTGACCTTATTTTCTTTCCTTTATTATCTCATTACATCGCATAGTTCCAATGCTTGACACCACGTCCGCTTTTCTTTTCCTTCAGACTATATTTGGACTCTTCTCACCAAGCTAACTGCAGCCCCCTCACAGTAATTATCTCCTCTGATCCACATAAATCTTGGAGATGCTTTATCTTTGGAGGGCTTCATGGGAGCTACTCTTAACAGGTGCTTCTGCAGCCTCATGAGCAGGCCTCAAATAATGTAAAAAGAAAAATTTATATTTTACTCCAAGAGTTGTCATAATTGCCATCACAATAATACCTATCTGCCAAAGAAAGTGGCTGTTTGGCACTAGTGCTTTGTAAACTTCAAAATCTGCCAGAATGTTAATTGAACTTAAAATTAAAAAACTATGCCAAAAAGAATGCGTCTGTTATTACATTATTCTTTTTCCCCCCACTAGAACACACCATAAAACTGATATGATATGTACAATTATGTGTTCAGTTTCACTGTTAATTTATGAACCTCCTTCTCCATCACTTTTCTCTCACCCACCCTTTTTCTAAGCTTGTTAATTTATTTCTATCAATGTGTGTTGATATGGTGCTCTTAAGACTAACTATATGCTCTCAATTATCAAAATGGATTTAAACAAACAAATACTGCTTCCTGAGATGACAGTGGAAGTCTTTTGTGTCACTTGGGAAATTAGTATGATGCAATGGTAACCTTCAAGAACACTAATGGATGTTGTATTTCAGACATCAAGGAGCAGAAAGGCTCTCAGACCAAATTCAAATCTTGAAACAAATTCAAATTCTTGAATCAAATACAAATTCAAATCTTGTAATAGTAACTGAATCAATTTACAACACACATTAAGTAGCAAGAGGAAAGAGATTAGGTAAGTTAACATATTATAATAGGATACAAGCTAGGTAGAAATAACAACTTGAAGGGAAACACACACACAAGTTAGTGAATAATCTTAGAGAATTTATTTAGGTATATCACCATGAAAAAATGTGAATTTAATGCAGTATACGTATTCTTTCATTACCTACTTTTGTCTATTTGACAAACAAAATCATAAACCATCTCTACCATTAAACACAAATGTATATAATTTTAATGTTTTAGCATTATACTATATATATGTAATATGATTATTTTAATAATTCTATATTGTTGGACAGTTAACTATCAATGGCTTTTTATTATTGTGAACAATGTAATGCAGAAGTTATACAATTGTTAAATTATTTCCTCTCAGTCAATTTCTTGAGGAGTTATGTCTGGGTAAAAGTATATATGTCTTCTTGAGACTTTTGAAAAAAATATTTGAAATTGTATGTTGTGCTAATTTACAATGCTTATTGCAATCACCAGCATAGCTCTTGAGGATGATTTACTGAAGAGTGGACATTCATGGAAATTACTCTTAATTGAGTCTCTTGCAAGCTCTAAGTGGTACAGGATTTTACTTTAATTTGCATTCTTTTATAAATAATATTTTAGACTTAACATTTAGTTGCTTTAGGCAAATGATTACCTTTGAACTATTTATACAAATCTGTGTAGTCTGGGGGCCCTCTTTCCTAAGTGAAGTCACTGAGTTGCTTATCTCTTTTTTCACATAAAATATAATCTAAAAAAAATCTCAATCTTCTTTCTTTTCTTTTTGCCTTAATTTCCCTTCCTTTGTCTTTCTTTCCTTCCCTACCTGAACAATTTAGTCCTAAAAGTAAGGGCAAAGCAAGATAGATGTCCACCGTCCAGGACTTGGGGTGGCAAGGCACAGTGACCTAGAACAAGATGTAGAAGCCTGGAGGTGGTGAGATGAGTGTCCACACAGAGGAGGGGGCAGCCTGTGTGGCAATTCAGTCAAAGAAGAGTAAAGAAGATGGCCTGGCTTGAAGTGTTCCACACAGTCAGGATGAGGAACGTTTGTATGTGGGAGGAGGACTATTCTGAATATTAGAGTCCAAGAAGGGCACATAGTGGCCTCTCTATGGGGTCAGTGACTCAGTATAGGGGGCTATAACCTGATCAGAGAAGGGAAGCCCACGCTATGATTGTCACATCTTGGACTGTGATTGGGAGGGAGGGTTTTGGGAGATTGCGGTGGTATGGTGAGTCAGAGTTCAAACGGGATGAGAAAGTCATTCATCCATTGGTGGGGCTGATGTGGAATGTCAGAGGTTGAGAAGAGTGAGGAAATTCTACCCACAAAGAGCACTCAATGTGGGCATCAGGGCCAAAGCGAGGTGAAGAGGGTAACTACATGGGGGAGGAGGTGACAATGAAAGTGGGACATTTGCTACATGTGGGGGAATTGATGACAGAATTAAATATAATAAGGAAAATGACTATAATAAGGATAATGAGAACCATATTTCGTACTGTAAAAGAGAGAACTTCTAGTTATATAAAGGCAGAAAGACGTGGTATTAATTATATATTTGCTGGATATATATCTCTATATATTTTGGAAAATATATATATATGTATTAATATGTGTGTATTTATGTATACACACACATACATAAAATCTTATAGATCTGTTTATTCAGAGAGTTTGGGAATAATCACATCTCAATAGTAATGGGAACAATTATCTCATTGGAAAGGAAACCATGGCTTCTCATAGAAATGGCTGACTTCAATCCTGGGCCAGGGAAATTATAAGATAAGAAGATAAGCCTGGAACATCTTGTTGTGCCCTGAAACAAGAAAGTGTTTGAAGAATGAAGGAGACATGTCCAAATAACACAAAAGCCAGTTTTATCAGGTTCTCTCTGGCCAAATTGGGATAACTTGAGCATCAAAATAATAGTAACAACAGGTTATTTTGCATTAAATAAACTAGAAAACCATGAATCCATAAAGATGTAAATAAGGGAAAAAATTGAGAGTTTGATGAAGAATGAGATATTTGTTTAGATTCAAAACATCACCTCATAAAAGACTTAGTAATTACAGTGGAGTGAAAGAGTAACTTTACCGTGGAGAAGCCTGGCAGGTAGCACCTTGTGATCCAAGTGAACATCATCAATAATGAGACAAACTGATGTCATGTTTCACTTGACAGAAACTGTGGGGAAAAAAAGTGCCATTACCCCTGTGATATTTTGCCAAAAATGCACAACATATATCTCATGAGGAAATATTAGACAAACCCAAATAGAGGGGCACTCTAAAATCAGGTGGCCTATAACCTTCAAAAGTGTAAAGGTCATGAAAATCAATGAAAGACTGAAGAAATATTCCATACTGAAGGAGACTAAGGAAATAAGACTTTTAACTGCAGTGGATAATGCTAAATGGAACCTTTTTGCTATAAATGACATTAATTAGATCTTTGACAAAACTTTAAGAGTCTGAGGATTAGATAATGTAGTAAGAAGCCTCTAAGATACTCCCAATGATTCCTGATCCTAGTATTTATAACCTAGTGTAACCTCCTCCCTTTAAGTGAGCTGAACCTAGAAACACATCTCTAATGAAAACAATATGGCAAAAGTGGTGAGATGCCTCTTTCAAGATTAAGTTACAGTGGGGCTTCCCTCTTGCCCCATCTGTTGCTCTCTTACCTTGTCACTCTGATGGCTGTTGGCTGCCATGTTGTTAACTTCTTTTTAGAGACGCTCATATGGCAAGGATGTAAGAGAAGCCTCTGACCAACAGCCAATGGGGAACTGTGTCCTTTAGTTCAACAATTTATGAGCAACTGAATCCTGCCAACAACTATGTGAGTGAGCTTGGATGAAATTTCTTTCTCAGTTGAGTCTTTAGATGAGACCACAGCCCGAGTGGATACCTTGACTGGAATATAATGACCCAACCGGAAGACCCAGCTAAGCCATACTCAGATTGCTGACCACAGAAATTGGGAAATAAAAAAAGTTTGTTGTTTTAAGTCATTATGTTTTAGGACTTTTTATGCAGCAATAGATTATTATGAATAGCTATAACAAATACATCTGTACTAATTACTTGATTTTGATGGCTGTATTAGGGTTATATAAAAAAAATTCTAGTTTGTAAAAAATGCACACAAATGTTTTAGAGGATAATGGGTTTTCAGCTTGACAATTTACTCTTCAGAGAATCAAGAAGAAACATTTCTTTTAACACTTCCAATTTTTGATATTTTTTAAAACTATTGTTTGAAATAAAAAAACTAAGAAAGCATAGATTTTCTTTACTACTTGATCTCTTCCTGCTTGGAAATACTATTTCCTTAGGTTTGCTTTTAGTTGTCTATGGAGAAAATAATGTTTGCTTCTCTGGAAGCCTAATTGCTTTCCATGGATTTAAGCAAAGGGAGTTCCAATATCAAAGTAGTTAAAGGAAATTATGTGAATTCAATAGCTAGTCCCAATATTTCTTTTCTCTTTCTTTGTGAGTGAAGCTTTGATAATGTAGAAAATACCTACGATAATATGTACCAATTATGTTTTCTGCAGAAATGCCTTCCTCCATTAGTACAGATAAGAGTTAACTGAGCAGAGATAAAGTTGAATATGAGAGGTAGGAAGAGAGCATCATGACCTAAAAGGCAAGCTCCTTTGTTTCCTAGTTCCACAATAATCATTGTTATTTCGCAGCAGAAAATTGGAATTAATGTTTGTCATCAGGCATTAATCTTCACATTAAGTATTTAGAAATTTTATTTTCTGTAATTATGTTTTCATTCATGTATTTCAGTTCTTCCATATTTCTATTTTTACTGAAGCAAATGCTTCTCTTTCAAGATGTCCATTGGATGATCTATTTAAATGTCTATTTTTAATGTACAATAAACCTATATCTATGGAATTTTTATTCCTGAATTTATAGTAACAATTTTGAAAGTATTTTTACAAACAAAAAATTCTGTGTCAAAGTTTCCTTTCTTCAATTAATGATTTTTAAACAATTTTAGTGGTTAATAACTCATTAGCACCTGCTGAGATAACTATTTCTAGATTGAATCCATGAAGAGTCCATGAGACTTTTTGTGGTCAGCACAAATCCTATCGTAACTATAAACATCAGGATGATCAGATAATATAGATCAGGCGTAGGCAACATATAGTTCTTGTGTTTTCAAAAGGAACACGAGTCAATTCTGGAGACAGTATGTGTTTCTACCATGTATCCTTGCTTTTTTTTCTTTTCCTTTCTTTCTACTTTGTTTTCTGCTTCCTTCCCTGCTTTCCTTATTCAATATACTCACTTTTAACTTTTATTCTGTTTTTGTTTTCTGAGCCTTGCCTATTCCTGATTTCTCTTCCTGTCATTCAACATTTTCTGCAAAGATGGATTCAAGTCAAATGGTTATGTATTTTTCAAGATTACCTTCCTTAATAATATGGAAAGATTTTGTGGAACCATGTTATTTAAAAATCATTAAAGAACCTAAGAAAGTTAGCATCAATTCTAAGGCTAACTGTAACGCAAGATTTTTGTACGTATTTCTATGCTGCTAATACTGCCTGCGTTTTCAACCCAATGATATGATCAAGACCATTTCTCCTGACATCTGGGCTACGTGAGGTGGCAGTCAGAGGAAAAAGTCACGTGGAATAATGAAAATGTGCATCAGCCCTCATCTTCAGAGAAATAGAAAATGCCAATCAGCTTGCTCTTTTCTAGGAGCACACAGTGATACTGAAGTTATGCATCTCTTTATTAGAACCTCAGTCTCGAGAAATCCTTAAGAATTTCTTTGTGGCTTTTTGTAAACATCTTAACTTTAGGAAATTTGGCAGAATGTTTAATTACCAGAAGGAGATCCTGCTATTAATCAAATTTGGAATTGCTACCATTACAAATAAATGATTGTAGGCAAATTGAGGATTTAATTACTTCTTTCAGATGCAAAATTCTGTTTGCTTTCTCTTTTGAAATCATCCCCAAATGAAGACAGCACAATAACATCTTGAAGGAAGTGCTGATAAACCTCATTTAATTTGTTTCCCTCCCTTTTAAGATCCTACTCCTATTAAAAAGAATGACTTATTGATAAGAAGGCAGTCCAGTATTATGACAGGTTCCATCTCCCCAAGGTCTCAACTCACTGTCAGTTTGGGTCTAGCGAAGATTATTGCTTCAGATGATATTTATTTTGCTGGCTCTCATATAGTTTAAACTGCGTAGTTGAGTTAAAAGAATAGAATGGTCAGAGAACTTTGAGAATCTTATTAATTTTGTAATGGTGCTGAAAGCTCACCAAAGGTGGTTTTTTTTTCCCTAAAGCTACTTCTTTGAGCAAATCAGAAGGGATTTCTTTTTAACTGCTGAAAAGAGGCAGGGCTTTCTCTGGTTTGCTGTGTGTGAAATGACAAACGTGGGGTCTAGGGATGTCTGATGGAAGTTGTCTGATTATGGCAGTTGTGATTTTGGGGATACACACGTACATATACGTAAACATACACGTATATGTATGTGCACGTATATATGAATATACAACAGTACAAATATGAGTCAACAGAAAGTATAAATAAACCATTTGAAGGAAATTGTGTTTATGACTGAGATAAACACATACCTAACCTTTGCTATCATTAAGAGGGTACAAAAATTCCATGAAGTTGCTGTTTATGCAAAAATTCATATGATATTTTAGGATTTAATATAGGAGTCAATAGTAGGTAAATTCCAATTGGTAAAGGAAAGCAATAGTGGTACTGTCTTGAATGTCTATAAACAATGCATAATGAAAACTTCCTTCTTTAACTTCTGCCATGTTTTCATGCACTGCACCTAGCCCCACCTCTGGTCAAAGGGGTCTGCTGTTGTCAACAGGCCCTGGGTACTGAGAGTAGATGGGCTGAAGTTATGAAAATCCATGGACTTACTCCTATCTACCAGTCTTTTTCGTACATGTATTTCCATTTAGCATTGACCCCTTTGTGAACGTTAGATGATAGAGGTAGTATATTTGGTTCACTCCAGTTTCTCTATGGGTCTTTTATTTCTCTCAATGCCTCAAGGCTTTCTATTGCTTTGAGTCTTCTCTCATTCATTCATTTCATCCACAAATATTTATTGAATGCTTATCATGAGCCAGACACTCAGCTAAGTGCTAAGCATACTTTGGATAAAAAACATCTTTTTAAATTTTTTATTGTTAATGATAGGTTATAATCTTGCGAAATTTCAGTTGTATATTATTGTCTGTCAGTCATGTTGTAGGTGAAACCCTTCACCCTTTGTGCCCACCCCCCAACCCCCCTTTCCCCTGGTAGCCACTAATCTGTTCTCCTTGTCCACAGGTTTAAATTCCTCATGTGAGTGGAGGATAAAAAACGTTTTTAAAAAGTAAAATCTCTCAGCTTTCCGTGGGGGGAAACTGAACCTCATTCTTAGTCAATTCCTACCTAAACTTTTACATCTACTTAAGATGAAGGGGTTAGCTTGCTGCTAATTTCTAATAAAATGATTTATTATTATAATGACTTTAATATGATATCTTTATATCTTTTGATTGAAGTTTGCTAGAAATACAGTATTCTTTAATTTCCAAACTAAATGCTATATGGTATATGTGTACTCATGTGTACATAGAGATAAACATTAAATAGGACATATATATCGTGAATATTAATTTTGGGAGGCACAGAATAAAAAATTTGCTTCCATGAATTTTCTCAAGATTTTCTTTGACAGAGACCTCAAATATAAGTATTATTCCAGAAACATATAGCCTTTTATTTTTCCTCCAAAAAATAGGTACAAAGCAACATTCATTGCAGATTTCATTCTGAGATTCTCTAACTGCAGTGGGCTTTGGGAATTTTGTTTGCATTTACCCATCACGTATAGTCTCTTCTGTGCTTCTATCTGTGCATCTTCCTCACACTTAGAATGAACAAAGACGTGCTATAACTGTATCTTATTCTCATTGTACTACTTAATTCTTTGGTTGAAAATAAGGTGATGTATATTTAAATACAAAATAAATCATGACATGTATTACACATTATATATTTAAATTACTCTCTCAGATACATTGTTCATAGTATACTTTCCTTTTGAATACAAGACTTTACAATCCTCTCATGTAGTGTTTCAATAACCAAGTGCCAACATTTCAAAAGTCTTTTTCTCTCTTTATGCGAGAAGGATTGTTTTTCAGGGAATTATCAGACTCTCTGATTACAGAAAGAGCTAATGATCTGTAACAAAGCTCTAACTTAAAAATGTTAAATGTAGATAAAAAAGGAAATAAAGAAGGAAAATAAATAAAATAAATATATATCAAGAAATAATATAAATGTAAACAAATGAAGAAGGACAATAAGGCCTTGAAGAATGACCCTTCCGTTTTCTAAGTGCCCCAGTCACGGGATTTGCTAGTTCACAGAAGCACCGTCTGGGAGAGAGGTAAACAACCTCTCCTGCGGATCCACACTTTATTCCAGCGATGGGTAGAGCGAGATTAGGATATTGCTTAGGGATAAATAATAAAGTGTCAAGTTTGACTGAAATTTCAAGGCCCACTGTGCCGTGAGATCCTCTAATGCTCAGAGAGTGAAGAGAATGATCATTTAGGATTTAATTTATGAAAGCAGAGTTAGAGCACAGCATAAGATAGGTTCTGAGTAACAGTGTTTATTTGTTGGAAATCAGGGAAACTCAACACACAAAGCAAACCATAGAAAGCAGATCTTGAAATTTTCCAAAAGTATTCTAAAATTATATTAACAATTTTGAATTGACAAGAAATCTGCATAAGGTGAATAATTTGAAAATGATGGGGTTAAAATTATGGAAAGGTCATTACTTGCGTAACTTTGGGTTTATTTCTCTATTCTTTTGGGGAATTATGGCAATAGTAATATAAATTCTTGTTTTATACTCAAGACATGGTAGAAGTTCTTCTTACTCATCCCACTCTGTTTCGTCAGCAGTCTAGGACAGTAGTCACAGATGGGCATGAAATAAAAAGACAAGAATAAGAAGGAAGACAAGTGGCAAGAGAGGCACTAACATCACTGGCACAGGGAGAGTTACAAATAACCTCTAAGGATATGATTCCTGGCACTCTGTGTAACTGCTCCCTGGGAAGTGACAGAAGAGTAAAATATTTAGTAAAAAATAGATAATACACACAATAATAATAATCATGTATAAAGAGACCATGTTCAACAGCCTAAATGCCTTACTTTATGAAAGTTTTATCCAGTTAATTGTCCAAAAAATATTAAATGAGTGCTTACTATGTGCCATACTCTATTCTAGGCACTTCAGATAGGACAGTGAGCAAAACAAACCAAAATATGTATTTTCATGGGCATTACATTTCTAGAAAGGGGACTGACAATGAACAAGTTAGTTAAGTAACATATATAGTAATTTATATAGCATATAGCCATAGTATTTATAGTAGTAGAAGTTTATGTAAAGTTACTATATATAGTAAACATATAGTGATTGAGATAGTGATAAGAGTTAAGTGAAAACGTAGAGTAAGGAAAGGGTATGGGGTTCCATTTTAGTATGGAGGTTATGGAAGGCATCACTGAGAAGGTGTCTTTTGAATACAGACCTGGGGGTAGCGAGGGACTAGCTCTGTAAGATGTGGGAAAATAATTTTCTAGGTGGAGGCACCGCAAGGGAAAGGACTCTGAGGGAATGGATATGTCTGAGGAAGAGTAGTGGGCGCTTCTCTTAGAGGCGTATGAGGGAGGGAGAGAGCAGTAGGTTGGGACGTGAACTCTCAGAAGTGACGAGCCAAATCACATAGTGCCTCCCAGGTCAGAGGATTCTGGCTTTTACTCTCTGAAGAGGAAAGCATATGAGGAACATGAGAGAATTTCTGTTTTAAACAGATCCCTCTTTTGATTGCAGTGATGGCTATGCCAAACCTTGTCAAATTGAGCAGTTCAAATATGTGTAGTTCTTTTAATGTCAATTATACTTCAATAAAAGCTGTTAAAAAATTCAATCTGGCTGCAATGTTGAGAACAGAGTGTCCCAGGGGCAAGGCAAATGCAGGGAGACCTGTCTGGGGCTCATTCAAAACTGGAATCCTGAAATCACAGTGCTCTGGACCAGGGTGACAGCAGCAGGGATACTGAGAAGTGAGCAGGTGCTGGCTAGATTTTTAAGCTTGTGCCAACAGCATTTGCTGAGGAGTGGATGTGCACCATTCAGGGAGGGGGATGTGAAGGAAGACCCAAGGTTTTTGGCCTAAACACCTATGAAGACAGATTTTCTATTAACTAGAAAAAGTTGAAAGAGAAGCACTGAATGGATATGAACTAACAAGAGCTCAGTTTTAGAATTGTAAAGATTGACATCCAAGTGAAGCTGTCAAATAAGCAGTTGGATAAATGTGTCAAGTTCAGTGGAGCAGTCTGTGCTGGAGATATCACTTTAGACTTATCCATCTATCGCTGTAGCATCTATATATCTATATCATATCTACCTATATATTCACATATCTATGTATCTGTATCCATGATCTTTAAAAGTATAAAACTATGTGTTATCACTCAGAAAGAATTTAAACAGTGAAGAGGAGACAAAAATCCTGAGCTGTGGGGGCATTCTCAAAGTCAGTGGTTGGGGAGATGATATAGGGTCAGTAAGTGAAACTGACAGAGAATAGCCAGAATACAGAAGGGAAATAGAGGAAGAAAAAATGATTAACCATGTAAATTACACTAATAGGCCATATAAGATCAACCCTGAAGAAAAATCTTTAGCACCATTGAAGTTATGTTAATACTGGTCAGTCAGCAGTGAAAACTTTGTTGGGAGAAGTCTGAGATGAGGAGGAGAGAAACTGGAGACAGTGAATAAAAACAACTCTTTCCCAAGGTTTTTCTTCAAAGGAATGAAGAGAATTATGGCATTAGCTGGAGAAAGAAGTGGGCCAAACAATTTGCTTAAGGTGGGAACAAACAGCAAACTTCTTTGTTAATAGGAATGAACTTCTAGTTTGGGGAGCTTTAAAGTAATAAGAAATAAGGGAGAATCGCTGGAATCATGTCCTTAAGTTGGCAAGAGGCATTGTGTTCAAGTGTCCGAATAGACATCGGAATTGTCTTAACAAGAGCATGAACAGCTTGTCCAAGGAGAGAAGGTAGGATATATGCCTACAATGCAGGTATGTAGATAGATATGGCTGCAGCTTGTATAAATCCTTACCTGATTTCTTTTTTTTCCAATAAATAAGATGAAAGATCATTATCTGAGAGTGAGGTTAGAGTAAGGGAGTTTGTAAATTTGAGGAGAGAGGAGAAATTATGAAGTAGTCATTTAGGAAGGTAGAGGAGTGAAGGAACTAGGGATGTATCATATAATTGCCTGGCAACATCAGGGCCAACTTGAAGTTCATGAAAATGCATATAAATGTATGTAAATGGAGGGTGATCAGCACAGTATCGGCATATTTTACGATAGCCATCTTCGGGCACATGAGTGCAGTCATGGGATAGGAAACGAGTCAGATTTGACGAGGACTATGGTTCAGCCAAAATGAGATCTAAATCTCATTTGTTTTGCTTGGAAGCTCTTTTGCTTAATTCTTCTACTAGATTCTTCCCACAGCAACCATATAGATTCTGAGAAGAAAAACAAATAATGTTCTAGCTTCTTAGAAGATGTAAAATATCTAGATACCAGAAATTCAAAAGTTAATTATAACCAGGTTTTCACTTTTTAATTAGATTCATGATACTACATATGTACGTATTTCACAAATTTCTTTCAGCCCTATTAGATATAAGTAGGTAAACATTTTAAAAGCATTCTCATCTATCAGATTTTTCAGCACACGAGCAAACATTTTAACAAAGTTTTTCTCATTAACACAGTAGAAAAATTGTGTTAATAGTAGAATAAAATCACTTTCATTATTTATAAGTTTGATATATTCTGGGGCCAGCCTAGTGGTGTAGTCATTAAATTCACATGCTTGGCGTCCGTGGCCTGGGGTTCTCAGATTCGGATCCTGGGTGTGGATCTAGCACCATTCTTCAAGCCACGCTGTGGCAGCGTCCTAGATAAAATAGAGGAATATTGGCACAGATGCTGGCTCAGCAACAATCTTTCTCACAAAAGAAAAAAAAGTTTAATATATCTTCAAAAAGACTATTCTTAATATTACTATTGATGTTCTATATGTGACAGAAAGAAGGGCCAATGAAAAATCACCATAATTTAGATTTAGCTTTACAGACTGTGTTTCAGATGTATTATAATATTTGACATAGCTATTAGTTGTGTGCCTAAAATTGATCCAAAATATTTAAATTTTAATTAACATTAAGATAAAACTGTATTTTTATATCAATTATTGGAAGTCTGCCTGAAACTAACTATAAAAAATGAAAATTTAACAGTTAAATTTGGCTACTCACATTTTCTGAACTCTCATATTCACGTTTACTGACTGCTGTTTTCTGTGCTTTATAAGAGCTTTCTCACTCGAAGTGCACAACACTCTGAAATAGAAGCTAAAATTATTTCCATCTTACAGATTAAAGCAGAGAGAGGTTTAATAGCAAAGTCATATCCATAGTAAAAATTTGTGTCCAAATGTCATCTATGTCCATAACCATGCACTTCTTTGTACAAAATACTGAAAATGTAATTTGAGAAATCAGCTTGTAGTCATTTGGAATTTTGGGATATTTATTTAAAGACATATTCCAATTTAATCCAGTTGAAAACTCTTTACTTTAGGAAAAATCAGACTACGGTCAAACAGAGAGGGTGGGAGAAAAAAGAGGAACAGATACTAGAGAATATTAGTTGGAAAATAAAGTAAAATATGTGGTAAAAAAGCTAACTTGGCAAATTTTTGTAGAGTTCCTTTCTAACCTAACATTGAAAACACTAATGACAAGACCTATTTACACATATTTATGTATATACATGCATATATACACACACAACTACTATATGTTTGATATGTATGTATATACACCGACACACACATATACACACACATATGTTTGTGTGTGTATGTATATATATCCTCTACTCACAACACATGTAACATACTATAGAAAAATACATATGCAATTTAATAAATAATAGAATTAAAATGTTAAGTGAAATGTAATCCGTCTCACAACGGAAAAGCTATTTCTCACATTATTAAAGTGTTTTAACTATTTTCTTCAGTTTTTATATTATTGAATTATATCAGACAAATTCATTGTCATTTATATTCTTCTTAAAAAATAAAGTCAAAATTCTTCTTAATGTTGCAAACTTTCTAGCAAATGCCAGCCTTTTGGAAATGATGTTAACAGACAGGACAGATAAGTTGAGATCTGATTGTTAAGAGGAAATACACTTTATAGGTTTAGACTAACAAATAATATCCTGTTATTCACTTGATTCAAAAAAATTAAAAATGATCCAGCCAAGCTAGTGTGGTTTCTTGAAGACGAAGTAAATACTTTATTGGGCAGTTATCAAAAAGTTATTTTATTATATGGACTCTGATTAGACTATTCAATGCATTATGCGAATAACTTAACCTTTTACATTGAAGTACTTGTTTGAGGTGATGGAAACATAGATATGCAAGAAAGAATGCCTGACTCCAGGGGCCATAGTCTATGAAGGGAAATAAGTAACAGATTACAGTAAATTCCATTCTGACAAAAGCAAATGCAAGGGGCTATGAAAGCTCATTAGAATGAGTCGCTTTACCAGATTTGTATGTATGTATATGTAAGTTGATATCAGAAAATGTTTCACAAAAGAGGTGACGAAGCAGAATCTTTCAGGATGAGTAGCAATTAGTGAAGCTGAGGTAGATTGTAGGTGGAAAGGAAATTACAGAAAGAAATACTGCTCTGACTCTAGTTCAAGTCACCGATATCTCTCGCCTAGATTGCCACAATAGCCTAGCAGCTCGTCATCCTGCTTCCACTTCTCACCATACAAGTTGTGAACACCGTAGCCCAAGCAATACTTAAACTCTTATCTCTCTCAAATCTTCCCGTGAGTGCCGGAGGTCTTTCCAAGGCCCTCTGTGACCTCCCTCCCCTTACCTCACTGTCCCTTGGCTCATATCGCTCCACCAGCCTGGTCTGTTCTTCCTCAGACATGACAGATGTCTCCTCAGGCTCTTTGGACTTCGTGTTCTATCTGTTTTTCTTTACATGATTTTTTCCTGATTTTCTTCAGTCTTTACTTAAATGCTACCTTCTCAACGCTATCCAACTTGATCAGCTGAATTTAAGTCATAAAACCCCACTATGGTACTGTTGCTCCCTTTTACCACTCTCTAATTTTTTTTCCCCATAGCATTTAGAACCGATTAACATGGCATGTCACCTACTCACTTTTTATATTTGTTATTTTGTTGTATACTGTGTCTCCTACTCCCAAGATTTTTAAGCTACATGAAGGCAGAATTCTTTTGTTTTTATTCCTCACACACACCAAATGCGAAAAATAATGTCCAACAGAGAGTGAGTACTCAATAAATATTTACTGAATGTACAGCAGAATAGAATGTTATATGTAGAAAGGTATAGAGGAGTGGCCATGTGACAGTCTGGAAACTTCAGGTGGGTTAGAACTGCTGGATTATCTGAGTTCGAATGCCAAGAATGAAGAGAGATCACTCTAACAACTATGGAAAGGCCATTCTGCCCCCATAGGTCAAATATAAAGTATAAGTTTATCTTAAGTAAATAAAATAGAAAAATCTAGGGCTCATGTGAAAACACGAAAAATGTATGTCAAAGGATAAGCATTAGTACTTTTAAATAAAAAGCATCACTCAGAGATGTAAGACTGCCATGTGATCATATAATAGCATCACCTTGTTTAGCACTGATCAGAAAGAAATATTTAAAATACGAACTCCTTCCCCCTAAAAGAGAATGCCTGAGGATAATTAAATGTCTGGTCTCATACAGAAGTATTAAAAAAAAATTAGAGATTTCTTCTCCTTGGAGCTGTTTCAAAGAGCTAAGTATATTCCTGTGAAAATAAGTCTATTATTTCCCTGCAGGACTCAAGTTAATTGTAATAACAAGCTGTAGATGATTTTTATAATAGAAAAAAAATTCCTTGGCTTCTTGTGAGGCAAAAAGACAAATAGACAAAGAAAGCGTCTCTTCGTACAGGTTCTCTCTCTCTTTCTCTCACACTTTTTCTATTATAAATTAGAAATAAAGTTTAAATCACTTAGAAGATTATTTTTTATACTCAAGAAGCCAGGCAGGAATATAATCTATTCTGAAATTCATGAGAAAATCCTTTAAAATGTCAGACAACAGTTAAAACATTCTATGATTAGGGCATATTTTAATTTTCTTAATGTCAAAACTCTGCTGTGGGAGAAGCTTATGCACACTCATTTGATATTCACATGAGCTGATATTAAAATGGAGCCAGACTCTTAGAAGTATCGATATCAGGGATTGAGAATATTTTAAAAAGAGACCAGTCTGACCTTCAGGAATGACAGTGCAGAATAAGATGAACCAGAATTAAAATCATTTTCAAACAATAAATAGCATAATTTTTTTAAGAGGAGCTGGGTGAGGGTGGATAAAATTTTTCTCAGGATATTGCTCATTAAGCACATTTGCATTCAATAATAGGAAATGACCTGGGACAGGTATAAGTGAAGTTGGATGAGATGATCTTAAGTGTAAGATGCTTCCATCCTTTCAAATAAAACATAAGGGACAATGGAAGGGTCATGTGAATGCTTCCCAGATATGCCTAGTGGCAGACAAATCTAGTGCATTCATTGTTCTATAAATACTTCTTGAGAACATGCAATGCACCACGTGCTAAGCATTTAGAGATTCTTTCCTTTAGTGAGCATAGGTTCCAAGAGTGAGTTTTTGAGTGGACACTGTGCTCTGTACTATGATTACAGGCATGAACCCAGAAGTATAGATCCTGCCCTCAGCGGGTTACCTTGCAGTGAAAAAGACAATAAAAATGTAGATCAATATTTAATTTAAAGAGTGAACACTGCTATGAAAGAAAAAGATCGCAGAATATGGAGGTAAAGTATGACAGGGGAGGCACTCTTTTTGATGGCTGTCAGGGAAGTTCTCTCAGAAGAATGGACATTGGAACAGAGACCCAAGAAATTGGAGACGTGTGGGTAAATACATAGGAGAAGAATGTGTGTGGAGGAAGGAATAGCAAAGTCAACACTCTTGAGGTGGAAAGATGCTTTGCATATTAGTGGAAAATTAGAAGGCTGGTATGGCTGGAGCAGAGAGTAAAAGGAGGCAGAGTGGTAGGTGGGAGGTGAATGCTAGAGATGCAATTCCGTGTCACATGAAACCTTGAAAGCCACTGGCAAGAGTTTTAGACATCACACTAATTGTGAAAAAAAGTCGTTGGACGGCTTTGAGCAGGGAAATGCTGGAGTGACATAACCTGGTTCACACTTCAAAAAGCTGCACAGAGTAAACACACAGTCTCCTAGAGTTTACATGCTAGTGGCTTTGACTATGAAGAAATGCACTTGACTTTGGGATTGGTAATAGCGGCCACTAAGCAGCAAGCTGTATATTACCTCATATTCTAAGACTGACGTTACCAGGTGCCAAGTCTCTCTATATGCTATATAAAAGGTCAGAGCTGGCAGGGGTGTCTCCATACACTGCAATTTGGCATTTTTACCTAGGGAACTCTTTATTTCCCCTGGTTATTCTATAAACTACCTAGAAACTTATAATTCCTGATTTCTCTGAGTAAACTACTAATAAATTAGTAGTGTGGACATTTTTTTCAACTGAAAACTCTTGCTGATACAGAGATTGGTACTTAAAGTGTTTTCTAATGAAAGATCCTAAAGAAAATAGGAATCTGGAGTTGATTATCAGGACTCTTTAGGTCCAGAGGCAGTGGGATGGTGGCTAAAATTAGAGTTGGACTTTTGTCAGCCCATAGAAACAAGTGGTACAACAGTTTAGTAAAATATTTCCTGGTTTATCAGGAAAGAAATGCCTACGGAAAGAGAAGGTTTGGGAGCAGTATGATTAGCATCAGGAATCTAAGGACTGTGGAACTGTGTGTATAATTAAAGATTGAGAACTATGGGCTTGAAAGCCAAAATCTTAGCCAAAAGGAACTATCAGAGAATAAAGAATTTCTATGATTAGCATAAAAGAATCTCAAGTAAAATTGAAAGCTGAGATGGTCAAAAGTCAACCTGAAAATGTCCTATGTTTTGTTTTGTTTTTAATCAGAACATGATCTGAATTCACAGACTCACCAAATCTTGTTATGAAAGAGAAGGCATTAGCAGAAAAGAGTGAGCCCTCTGGTTTGTAATGGGCACATGGGAGCGTTCAGTTCACCCAGAGCGCTCTAAGCTCCCCAACCTCCCTGATTCTCCTCTAACAGCAGAAGCAGCATCTCTTCCCCTGGCTGATGACGCTCATTCTCCTTTGCCTAATGACCCTGTCATGACATCCCATGATATAGTTATCCTGCTTGGAAAGCCACTTCTTATTTCCCACTGCAATGCCTTTATTAACCTCGTAACTAGAGATAAGTGCCTACATGACCCTGGAGGCCAATTATTAAGTTAAATCTTGGAGGAAAAAGACTTACATATAGAAAGAATTATGAAATTTTGCAACAATCAGAAAATAAGTACCTATGAATAGATTCTGAAGAGTAGAGAAAAAATAATTTAATTTTGATTCAGGCTACATTAATCCATATAGGTACATTTACCAGGCATTCTAGAGTCAATGTTTAAACTCAGGCACTCTTGGTAGCTCTTTTTGTTTTGTTTTGTTTTTGTTTTTGTTCTTGTTTTTTTGCTCAGTATATCCAATTAAGCACAGGCTCTTTGGTGACCTATGAAAAATAAAGTTGATATATTAGAAATTTTGTGGCAAAATGCAAATAAAGGAATGCAAAGATTTAAGGAGCCAGGAACATTGGAATGGATTTATTTTATGCAATCTGCCCAGCCACTCACTAATCCTAGCTGTATTCCCAGTGGGGGCCCAGATGACCTTTTATCAAGACACTAAGAAAGACTTCCTTGGGGTAAGGGCCAGCATCTCTGAAAACCATAATGTCTATATTCAGTAGGCTAATAATGCTAGAGTAGGACTTTGCCATTGAAAAGGCTCTCAGTGTAGCAGAAACTATGTTGTAGCACTCAAAACAGCAATCTTTATGTGGTTCCATTTTAGGAAGCAAGGCTGCAGTGTTAATACACACGTGCAATTTCTTCTACCATTTTTGTATCTGAAACGTTCACATCACTTACTTGCTTGGAAAGGATAATAAAAGACAAGCAATTTGTGGGTTTAGAGTAACAAAAATAACACACTCGAGATAGTTTATTTTGGGAAGTAATTCCAGGAGAAAACAGTAGGGGCCTGTGACGAATGAAGGATGCAAGCAGGAAAAAGCAAGGAAAGATATGTGAAAGAGCTGGTCAACGCTGGGGGCGATAGCTGTTTGGACCTTCCAAAGAGAATTGGCATGAACCTCAGAATTGTCCACACGAGGAACAGAAGAGGTATCTGTAACTTCCTAACCCTTTTTATTCAGGGGTTGCTTATGGGTGTTAATCCTCTTACACTTCCAGGTTTGTTCATGCAGAAGGGCCCAGCTGGTTTCCTTCGGCACCCAGGAGTGTCATTTCAAAGGAAGATGTTGGTCTGTGCTCTTGTCTCAATTTAGACTTCCCAACATTCGGGTTCCTATGATCGTGTGCTTCAGGGCAGTGGTCTGGGAAAGAGGGACACTGATTTCTGTCTTTGTTTCAGTCTCGGGAATGCTCTTAAAATTATGCAGTATTCACTCAGCTGATTTTTCTTGAGTGAAAAATTAATCTAGATGCCATTAGAGTAAAATATACTTAGAAATGCATTTCAGTTTGAATATAAAACTGGTAATTAGAGAACTTTGCATATAAAAAAGAAAACTCTTCACCTGAAATAACCCACTGCCTGCTGTTCATTTGCATATCCTCATTTTTACAGTTAGATTCAGGCAGGCAGAATATGTTAATAGCTGCACCCATTTCATATCCTAATACAGGAAATCCAATAGCTCAATGATAGGCATATATGTGCTTTACAGAGAATCTCTAAAATTACTTGGCAAAGGAAAAATATTTCTTGCAGCTCTGCACGAGTTCTCAGGAAGCACTTTCAGGAGCTCCAGTGAGGGGTCCCTCAGCACCAGGTTGAAGCTGCAGAAATGGCATCTTTCTACCACAGGCACTATGTACCCTGAATCTTAAATCACCTCCTTTTCCCACCATGTCTAATCTTTTTCTGTCTATTCTATCTATTCTCTACCTTATAAAGAAATCTGTTACATTAGTTCTGTTCTGATAGAGGAGAGAAATTCTGTGGCAGCTAATGAAATGTTCCTGGTTCAAATTAGAAAGTAGAAATTTAAAACTTAGTTATAACCTCATATGACCCTCTGTTATTATACTAAATCTTTAATCTCATACTTCAGAGTGCCTAAGCATTACCCAAGGCATTGTTCAGAAGGAAAGTCTCCAACATTCACCCCCAGAAATGTAAATTTAGTCAGTCCAGATGTGGCCTGTGTTTCAGTGTCTTTAACAATCACATAGGTGATTCTGATTCCACTCAAGAAATTCTACTTTAGACTGTTTGACAAAAAACACATGACTTGTACATTATATATGTCAATAGTATTCAGGAATTATTATCATACATCCATATAATAAATCTAAATCAAATATTCTCGTGTATTCCAATGACTGCCTTCTCCCCAGTTCCCAAACAGATTTGGCCAAGATGAGAGCATAAAACTGCCAGTTGTAAATTGGAGCATTGTATCCCAACCACAAAGTGTTAGCAGAAGCTGCCAAATGCTTAACACCTGCATGGTTACTTGGGGTAGTATATCATGAAGTCAATGTGTGAAATTTCTCTTTGGACCAGAGGGGAATCATATCAATCAGCTAAGATCAGCTTTATATACTACTTGGGGATAATTATCTCAAAGTGTGAAAACATGCATTCACATTACCTTCGAATTGCATATTTTACATATGGTTAACCCCAACTCTATTTTGTGTTCTGTGTTGTATTTGCCTATTAATTTCCGAATCTGCAGTTCCTACATCTAGAAAGTAGTTGGTCAATGTTTGTCATTGCGCAGATGCATTTGCATAAATATATTTTCGGAAACTGCAATATTTACCTGATTTACTCGGACCCAAATGGTATCTGTCTTTACTTCACTTCCTTATTTTGTATGTCATAGCCATTTGTATTAGAAGCTAGTTTTGATGGGGCTGGTGGCAGCGTTTCAAACTGAAGATTCCTGCTCAGTGAGATAGTTTTAACACCTCGTTTCTTGAACGATATTTTGGAAAATTTCCCAGTTCTACTTTGAAAACAGGTGGGACTGGGAAAAGATGCGTCTGTCAACAGGGCGCCATTACTACTTCGGCTTCTGTCAAGTCATCCACTGGCACATTTACCTTCCCTTCTTAGCTATTCAATAGTCAAGCAGCCGGCTGTTGGCTGAGGAAGTGCTCGCTGTCAGTGCAAGCAGCAGTCCGGACAGAACACACATATCTCAGCTGCCTACACTACGGAGAAGCACGAGGCAACTATTCTCTGTAACAAGAATAATTAGTGGAGATCATTGGAAAGGGGCAAACTTAGTCCAAGTGAAAGTAGAATGAATATCCCGTTGTGTTCAAATCCATAATTTAAAGTCAAGTTCACTTTTTTAAAGAATGTTTCACCTCTGTCTGGTTGAAGTTGATTTGACGACTGGAAACGTAAACTTGGCATCCAACGATCAGGGTGCCAAATATGCAGAACTCCCTATTAGAACGAGCAGTTTCATTCAGATGGGCAAATGGGCTGTGTCTTACTCTTTAGCCTTTCAGGATGAATGACAGGAAACCTCCCAAATAAAGGAATTTTATTCTTTAGCATTTCAGTGTATTTATATTAGTTTGATAAAAACACATTTGCTATTGTTTTCATCATAATTATTTATTAACAATGAAATAAAAAATGTTTTACATTGATAGCCTGAAAATAATTAGAAGTGCCACTTGGGAGACTGTTTTTTCGAGTTGTTGTGTTTTTTTTAAAGTATTTTTGTTTACTTTCTTTGTTCTAATCTTCTTCCTCCTTGTTTCCCATTCATTATAGATTTACATTATTGTACATGTTGCATGAAGATAAAGACTAAATTAAAGATTAAAACCAATTTTGGATATGGACATCTCACTGATTTTGCTTTCCTAAAAAGGCAATATTCAACAGGCAACACAGGATTCACTTTTGGGAAAGCTGATTCAAAAAACACTTTTCTTCGCACCAAATCAGTTTCTGAATAAACACTGACAGGTTTCGAAAATTATTATAAAACAGAAACAATAAAATTGCATGTTTCCAAAAGTGATTTATAAAATTTTTTACTTTCTCACAGTAAAACTACAGATTTTCTTAAAATTTATACTGTGTATAACTTAAAGTAATGGCAATAATGTTGATTTGCCATAAGTCATACGTTTAAAGTTTTCAATAACTTCTAGTTAAATGGCTAAATCTTATAAAATTAATTTTCAATTTTAATTCAAATTAATTGAAAGAATTACCCTGCAATAGTCCAACATAATAAGTTGGAATAAAGTGGAAAGGGAAATAGATTTTTTTAAAGAACACTTCTATTTAAATTGATATTAAGAAATAATATCATTTCCCCAGTGAACACTTTCATAATGCTAAGATAGAAAAGAGGCTTGTTATCTATAAGGAGGCAGATGCTCCTGAATTAATTCATGTATATCACCAGGAATTTGGTCTTTAGGTGAAATAAAATTTATCGTACTAGGTATAAGGTAGAAATACTTAAAAGGACCTCATGTGATTTATTGGACTTTTAGAAGAGCTGCAAAAAGGCAGAAATCACTCTCTTAACTAAACATTCCTTTTGATGAGTTATTTTTGTTCTATCAAAGATGTCAGTGCTCATAATTTTTAGTAATCTTTTAATAAATTCTATTAAGTAAAAATAAAAGAATTTGAAAATAAGTAAAACATGTTTACGAAAATCAATATCCATTGAATAAAATATCACATAAAATATTAGAACTACTCAAATTAGAAACTATTCTACAAACTGGTCCTAATATGTTCAGCATTGTCCTAGAACCAACATAGTATCCCCTACTCAGCAGTTTAAAATCTGCTTGGAGACACAGGCTGAGGAAATTTAAAGCAAATTAAAATTGTGTATTCAAGTCATTTCAATACAAGGTAACACTGTACTAGTTACCGTACTCTACTACTGTGTGCTAGTTAGTATACTACTACTCAGTGACGGGTAAGACCTTTTACTCAGGCTACTCAGTGAAGCATAGGAGCACTAAGTAATGGCTCTGTGGAGGAAATGACTGCAGAGGGGTTGGGATTGGAATAGAGGGACGCCAGGGCATCCGAGAGACAGGTTAGAGTGGAAGTATGTGAAAAAGACTTAATAATATCATAGAGATAAGGAAACTGATATGGCCACATGTATCTAACTGGTTTCTTTATTCTAAGGCTTCTTTTAGATATAAGATACCAAATCATCTGGGGAGAGACCAAAAAATATATATGCCAAGAATTAGGAAAACAAAGATGTTTTTGCAGAAAGTATTCATCAGTGAGAGGGTGACTTCTTTTACTGTAAGAATTCCTTCATTAGTTAAAAAAAGCACTGATAATCTGAAACTATTGTCAACTTTACCCCTGAATGCACCACCCAGTTTTAAATGTTGCTTCCTTCCATACAAAGTCAGATTTAAAAGACAAAACATGACAAAAGGAGTATATTGTTTCTTTCTTCCAAACCACTTTTGTCCAGCAACTATATTCTTAAGCTTCCAAATTTAGCTATTCCTACCTCCATATATTAATATCACAAATGAAATAAAATACTCCCTTTCTCCTTGTTTCTTCCTCTTATTGCTCTATTGCCACAATATTTTCTATTTTCTTTTCTTATTTCAAATTACGAAAAAGTTTCTTTTTCTTAAACTGTCATTTTGTGATACTGAGAGTTTATAAATGTTGAGAATCAAAGAAATAGGAGAGTGGTAAATAAAGGGAAAGCAGAAAAATGAACCTCATGCTTTTTCTCTTTGCTGTTGATTTTATTAAGAAGACAGGAACACTTATTGTAGCAAACCAGGAAATTCTTAAGTATAGAAATCAAAATTTGAGAAATGTGAGAACTAGTTAAGGACAAAACAAGAGAGAGCCAAAGAAGAGTGAGAAAGATAAACAGAAAAATTTTAGGTGGAATATTGTCTTATATCCTTCTAATGTTTAGGTTAAACACTTTGTACTAATTCTGTCTATTCTGTTTAGACATACAAAGCAATTTTATAGAACTGCAACAAAGAAAGATAGCGAAATATTCCTCATTAAAAATATTTGTTAACAACATACTGTTTCTCTATTTACCAAAAGAAAAAAGAAAAATTCTCAGATTTAGAGAACTGAAAGAAATAGAAGTAATTAACCAGTCAATCCTAAATTACAGATAAAGAAAATAAAGCCTAGAGTATTTGTCACTTTTCCAAGAACACATAGGTAATACAAAGCTTAAAATAAAAAATAAAGTATAACTATATCTTATATAACTATATCTATGGATAGATAAATCGTCTATCTAACTGATCTGTATTTCCATTGTAATGCCCTTTTTAGTATATCCAAATGTACTTTTTATCCAAAGTGATGTAGTTAATGTCACATATAATATCACACCCACACACATACACATACAAAGAAGGAGAAAGGAGAAGAAGAGGAAGAGGAGGAGAGGAAAGAAGGAAGGAAGGATGGAAGGGTGAAAGAAATAAAGGGACGAAAGTTTAAAAAAACTCCTTTGAGTTCTCTAAGGAAATGTGAGAAATTGTCTACTATATTTGCATAGTATGGAGAGTTTTTTGAAATCTCATTCCCAGTAAAAATGTTTAATACAGAGAGGTATTGGTGGTGGGAGGGAGGGCAAATTTTCATTGCATTTCTACATACCTTGTGATAATTTTTGTCCCAGAATATCTTTTTAAGGATGTTTATATAGCATCCATCTGGTTTGCCCTGCATAGCCCCCATGGAACTTAGGTGGCAAGAATATAAAACTCATGCCGTTCGTTGCGGCTGCCATAAGTAATAAAGTCCTTTGTCTCTGACCCAGAAATCTCATGTCCTCTGCCATTATTTGTGACTCCGTGGCAGGGTAACTTGTTAGCTTGCAAGTGTGGTGAAGTCTCAAACCCTTCACAGTTTCTGACCCAGAGCTGCTTCTCTTTCAGGGAAAGTTGCCATGAGGATCTTGTGAAGATGCAGTGGGAATATTAGATAAGTTGTAATTGTCCTTTTCAATGACATGAAACTGTGATTAACTTACTCTATGTCCAGTGAGGCCAACCAACTTTATTACTTCACCTGATGAGTGATGTGATAGATGGTGTACTCTTGCTCAAAAATAAAGTGTATCTTTAATGAGCATATTGTGTACTGTATCAAGATGATGGGTAAGCTTGGTTTCTGATGTTTCTGGGGTTGAAGGCAGAGCTTCAGCCTCAGGTTTGTCAATATGTGCCCATTCATTAGCATTAAAGTTGTTCTAGAATCTAGCATCCAGTTGAGAGTAACTGGTAGCTGGTTTGATTGAAACTGCTGTCACCCATGTACCTGCTTTTTACAGCAAGACTGCAGGTGTTAGAATATTATTTGTCAAGCACACAGTGAGATAAAGAATCTGGAGATGCTATTTTTCCATGCCACAAAAATTAGAGAGGATATGCTGAAAAGATAATATACTGTACAGCTGGGTCAATCTTCCGGGCCAAAATGGAATGTCAAAGTGTCAGTTGTGATAATTATAAGATACATTATGATTAAATGGATTTCCATCTGGAGCTCTGGCAGAAGAATTATGCCTTGAGAAATTATGCCTTGAGAGATATAACTCAAAGGGTTGATAGCACTTGGTACTGAGTAACCCCTGAACACATTCAATTGGCTGCATAGCAGAATTCAGATTGATGGTCACTGACCAAATTTGGCATTCTGCTGAGATATTGCTATGATAGCCGTATCTTAATCGACAGTTTAAAAAATAATGTAGACCCTTCCAGATGATGCTAATAACTAAAAGAGTTCAAAACTTAGGATATGCATTTTAAATTTAACTTAATCCTAAATAAATTCTCTTTCTACTCACTCAATTAGAATCATCACTATTTTTTCCCAAAAAGCAGGGATTGCATTCATGTCTAAATAACCTCAAACAATTGTAGCAGTTCTTTCAAGCAAAATATTCATATTTCTTGTATTGAAATACACTGATGTGATCTTCAGGTGATCTTGCCTCTTCTAATGACTTAATATAATGTTAATAAAACTTGTACTTAGGTTTGTGATAATTTTCAAACATTTAATGTGTAATTTCATTCAGTCAATGATATTTACTATGCACATATCACTTCCAAAATGTTTTATTGGAGGTGATACAAAAGGAAGAAATTTTATGGATACTGATATTAAAATGCTTATAGACAAGTTGGGGGTACATATTACACATGTTTTAAAGGAAGCAGTTAAATGTGTCTAGAGAATGAGACATTCGGGAGTATATGTTATTTCAAATCATAATATTCAACATGTGCTGAATATTGTCTGCAATCGTTTATCGAGAAGTGAAGAGTGAAATGATAATCAAAATATGGACCTTAAAGCTATATGAATAGTCATGACTTTCTTCTCTGAACACTACTGTGACATAATTTTCTTGACTGGAAGGCTTAATTTTAGTTATAATTTTAATATGCAAAGACATTGTATTAAATGATGGCCTGTACAAAGAATTTCAGACGCCACTCGACTTATCCATTGCATCAAGATGACTGTGATTCATTGAAAAGGAAAACACTTATTTACATTAATCCCTACTTTTCTCACTAAAAACTTGTGTCAGAGGAAGTCAGTATGCTCTGGGTCTTTTTAGTCTCGCAGAGAAGTATAAATCATTTATATAATTTATTGTATCTCTTTTCTTTCTGAGTGCTGGAGACATGTTCTATCTAAATCTACCTGTTTCAAACAGCTTATACAGACTGTTGCTAAAATTAATGTATAAACTCCATTCCACTACATCTCGTTGCAAGAATTTAAAATCTCATTTGTTCAGCTTAATTGAAGTATAGTTGACAAAGTTGTAAGATATTTAAAGTGTAAATTGTGACAATCTGCTATATGTATACATTGTGAAAACATCCTTCCATCTACTTAATTAACACATCAATCAGCTCATATATTTGTCTTTGTTTTGTTTTGTTTTGTTTTGTTGTGAGAACATTTAAGTTTTACTCTCTTAACAAATTTCAATGATACAATACAGTGTTATCAACTATAGTCACCGTGTTATACATTAGATCCTCAGACTTCATTTGTCTTATAGCTTACAGTTTGTATCCTTTTACCAACCTCTCCCTAATCCCCCTAACCCCCAGCCCTTGGCCAGGACTTCTCTACTCTACCTCTATGTGTTTGACTTCTTGTTAGATTCCACTATAAGTGATACCGCACAGTATTTGTCTTTCTCTGTATGACTTATTTCACTTAGCATAATGACCTCAAGATCCATTATGTTGTCAAAAATGGCAGAATTTCTTTCTTTCTCTTGGCTGAATAATATTCCATTGTATGTATGTATCTCACATCTTCTTTATCCATTCATCTATTCACAGACATTTAGGTTATTTCCAAGCTTTGGCTGTTGTGAATAGTATTGCAATGAACAAGGGAGTATAGGTATATCTGAGAGGATGGTTTTGTTTTCTTTGGATGTGTACTCAGAAGTGGGAAGGATGAATCACATGGTAGTTCCATTTTTAATTTTTTGAAGGATCTCCACACTGTCTTTCATAACGACTCCACCAATTTACTTTCTCAACAACTGTGCACAGGGGTTCACTTTTCTCCACATCCTTGCCAACACTTGTTATCACTTACCTTTTTGATGATTGTCCTTCTAACAGGTGTGAGGTGTGGTTCCAATTTGCATAAAATCTCAGTTTTAATAAGTTAATATCCATGACTAATTTTCTTTGTAGATGTTTATATCTTCTTCTCTATTCCTCTCCTTTTTATTTAAATTTGAGATTAGGATTTGACTTTTAGTGATTGTGACATCTTGCTTTTTTCTTTTTGCATATTGTATTCCATTTGAAGAATGTGGAATATCCACTGACATCAAAATTACAGAAAGTGCATCAAGGGATTGACGTATTTTTAATAGTTCTTAAGCATCCTTTTTTTCACTGATTTCTTTGAATATCTGCTTTCTCCTCAGCAGATCCATTTATTTCTAGTCATCTTTCCCTTATCCTTTATTTTACATTCTCACCTTGTTATTTTAAATTTAGCTCTCTTTTCTTCGCTCATTTTCTAAAGCTCCTAAGAAATGCTGGCAATATGGAAATGAGGTCTGGCAGAGGGGTGGTGAGATCTCCTGCTACTCAAAGAGATAGAAAATAGATAAGGCCATGAAACAAAACGTCCTTCTGGATATTGGCAATTGTAGTGCAACTTTTATTGCAATTAAAACAGTTTAGCCTCTAAGTACAAAGACTATTTTGTGGTTCATGCAGCTGTTCCAACAGATTGTCTTACTCCGTGAAGTACAGGAAGAGATAAGAAGTGGGTATTTGTAAGTGAAATCTGAATTTAATTATTTCCTAATTAAGAAAATGTTGCTCCATGATACCGAAGCACAATGCCAGAAAATAGAATCAAATGGCTAAAGAGATTTAAAAAAAAAAAAAGAAAGCACAATATGAAACAAAATGTAGAAAGTACATGTCTGTGAAGATAAAGAGCAATGAGAGATTTAAGGAGAGACCTGACAGAAGATAAGTTATATCAGGTGCAAAACTCGTCATTTTGTTTTATTGCTTTTCTGACATTAATTATAAATGACAGGTGACCTGTCAACTAAGTATGGTGTGTTCGTAGAAACTAAGAGGAAGTTTTAGATCCTCCAGCAATTCAGCTGCAAACAAAGCACAAAATTTCAAGTTAATTTTAGCAAGTCTATGTTATAAATAATGGTGTTAATGCTAATCAGCTATTCAAAACATTTTACAAACATTTGCTAATTAATCCTTGCACTGTTGACAAATAATGCTTTCATTTACCAAGGCACCGGAAGAAACTTCTTGTGTATTAATAAATCTCCAAGTTTCTAAATTTTAGGCAGTACTGTAGCTTTCCCTTTTCATTCTGCACATCTTCATTGTGAGAAACACATATTTGGACTTCAGAGAATAGAGTTCCACAAGGAATAATTAGATGATACTTTCATCACAGAAGAATTATTTTGTAAGACTCAGTATAGACATAGGGAGCAAAACCTGTAGCCCATAATCTTTCAGTTCCCAGCTCCTCCTCTCTTGGCCATCCCAAGTCCAAATTATATTTCTTCTTGCTTATGCAATTTATTACCATCATGATCATTTCCTCTCTATAATTTATATCAATCTGTAATTTTGTTTTTATTTGATTATTATATGTCTCATCTATTAGAAAGTACAATCTATGAAAGAAGGGATCATGTTTATCTTGTTAATAAATATTGAAGAAATGGCTCATCTAGAGACATCTGCAGGTATTGTTCTTTATGCAAGATGAGATATTTGTGTTTTCTAAAACGAAAAATATACTTTTATTAATGTGCTTACACTCTTAAAATATTTAAGTAAATGTGCATATATACATACATTTCAGAATCAATATGAGTAGAAAAGAGCAAAATGATTTAAAAATACTTTTAAAGCCTTCCTCTAGCCCCTGATTCTAAAACACGTCCTTTAAACCAAACTCAATACATGATTTTGCTCCTTGCTCCTCAGCTTTGGAAGAAGGTATTGAATTTTGAAAAGGAACATAAAAGACCATAGGGGAGTAACAATCGCCACCGTTTATTGTGCTCTTACTAAATACCAATATATCCTCATCATGGCAAACATATAAAGCAGATATTATTAGTATGCCTAATTTACATATTAAGAGAGTTATGTAACTAGTCAGAGTTATGAAGATGTCTGTTTTTGCTAGAGAGTCTATCTTCTAGAAAAACATTGTCTAACGGCCCTTTTTAGTATTGTTACAAATGATCTCGGTAGCCTAAATAGTTCCATCTCTACTTACAGCAGATGGCCAACAGATACATGAGGGAGAATCGGCAGCTGTAGGTCAGACCTGTTGGGAGAGAAATGGTAGTCAATATTGGCCAGGAATCCAAGTAACAGATCATTTTAGCTCTTTTTTTACAATAGCCATGATAATAAGTAAAATCTCAAATAAGATTTATGCAATAAGGTCAGTTGTGCCTTAGATGTGTAATCAAGATCAAAGTTACTTAAATACCTATCCCAATTGATTGAAGAAGAAAAAGAGCTACACAGGAAGGGATCACAGATAAGCTCTTGAGTACTTGAGCCTGATCTTCAGAGGGCAGCACTATATAATTTGATTTATAATTAACATCTCACGGCTTTCGCTTCTCAGGGAAGACAAATATTCCATGTTCGTAGGAATGTCTATATCACAAGCAATACTCCCAACATATCCACTAGCAGGAAATACTGCCCCTGCCCATCCCCAAAGATGTCTACAAGTATAAGTTGAATATTCCCTAGACCTCATTACTTGTGGGGTCCTGTCCATGGTCAGTTTCCCTCTAAAAGGTCAGATTAAGTCCAATTTTTATAAAGACCTTCTGATTAATCCCTTGACCATGTAACATATGGACTTCTACAAGGTCACAGCCCAACTTCTCTGCTCTTTATCTATGGTGACCACACTGCCATCTCCAACCTCTGCAGGAGATATTTTGGAAAGTCTTGTATCACAGTTCTTTATTTTCTCCCATATTCTTGTTTTGCCCACCTTTTGTTGAGGCAGAGCCGAAAAAAGCAAAGCAGTGATGGCTAACATCAAATGCTTGCCTGTTAGGCAGTGATCCAGACAACATACACTGATGTAGTTAAAAAACAAATCATGAAACATTGAAATAATACAAAGAAGACTAACATACAAATGAAATACCAATGTAACCATACTGTTCATTATTAAGGAAGTTAATGACTTCTCAATTATATTTGGAACACAAATAAGAACTACTAAGAGATCTTTTTATATGCCTGTTGGCCATCTGTATATCTTCTTTGGAGAAATCTCTGTTCAGATCTTTTGCCCATTTTCTTATTGGATTGTTGGTTTTTTTGTTGTTGAGCTGTATGAGTTCTTTGTATATTTTGGATATTAACCCCTTATCTGATATATGGTTTGCAAATATCTTCTCCCAATTGTTAGGTTGTCTTTTCATTTTGTTGATGGTTTCCTTTGCTGTGCAGAAACTTTTAAGTTTGATGTAGTCCCATTTGTTTATTTCTTCTTTTGTTTCCCTTGCCCGGTCAGACATGAGACTTGAAAATATGCTGCTCAGACCAATGTCATAGAGCGTACTGCCTATGTTTTCTTCTAGAAGTCTCATGGTTTCGGGTCTTACATTCAAGTCTTTAATCCATTTTGAGTTGATTTTTGTGCATGGTGTAAGGGAATGGTCTACTTTCATTCTTTCCCATGTGGCTGTCCAGTTTTCCCAACACCATTGATTGAAGAAACTCTAGTTTCTCCATCATATGCTCTTGGCTCTCTTGTCGAATATTAGCTGTCCATAAACATGTGGGTTTACTTCTGGGCTTACAATTTTGTTCCATTGATCTGTGTGTCTGTTTTTGTGCCAGTACCATGCTGTTTTGGTTACTATGGCTTTGTAGTATAATTTGAAATTGGGGAGTGTGATACCTCCAGCTTTGTTCTTTTTTCTCAGGAATCCTTTGGCTATTCGGGGTCTTTTGTTGTTCCATATAAATTTTAGGATTCTTTGTTCTATTTCTGTAAAAAATGTTGTTGGAACTTTGATAGGGATTGCGTTGAATGTGTAGATTGCTTTAGGAAGTATGGACATTTTAACAATGTTAATTCTTCCAATCCAAGAGCACGGAATATCTTTCCATTTCTTTGTGTCTTCTTCAATTTCTTTCAACAGTGTTTTATAGTTTTCGGTGTACAGATCTTTCACCTCTTTGGTTAAATTTATTCCTAGGTATTTTATTCTTTTTGTTGCAATTGTAAATGGGATTGTATTCTTAATTTCTCTTTCTGCTACTTCGTTGTTAGTGAATAGAAATGCAACCGATTTTTGTACATTGATTTTGTATCCCACAACTTGACTGTATTCCTTTATTATTTCTAAAAGCTTTTTAGTGGACTCTTTAGGGTTTTCTAGATATAAAATCATGTCGTCTGCAAAGAGTGACAGTTTCACTTCTTCTTTTCCAATGTGGATCCTTTTTATTTCTTTTTCTTGCCTGATTGCTCTGGCTAGGACTTCCAATACTATGTTAAATAAGAGTGGTGACGGTGGGCATCCTTGTCTGGTTCCTGTTCTTAGAGGGATAGCTTTCAGTTTTTCTCCATTGAGAATGACATTTGCTGTGGGTTTGTCATATATGGCCTTTATTATGTTGATGTATTTTCCTTCTATACCCATTTTATTTAGAGTTTTTATCATAAATGGATGCTGTATCTTGTCAAATGCTTTCTCTGCATCTATTGAGATGATCATGTGATTTTTATTCTTCATTTTGTTAATGTGGTGTATCACGTTGATAGATTTGCAGATGTTGAAACATCCCTACATCCCCGGAATGAAACCCACTTGATCATCATGTATGATCTTTTTAATGTATTGTTGTATTTGATTTGCTAGAATATTGTTGAGGATTTTTGCATCAATGTTCATCAGTGATATTGGCCTGTAATTTTCTTTCTTTGCGTTGTCTCAACATCATTAGCTATCAGGGAAATGCAAATCAAAACTACAATGAGGTAACACCTCACTCCGGTCAGAATGGCTATAATTAACAAGACAGGAAACTACAAATGTTGGAGAGGGTGTGGAGAGAAGGGAACCCTTGTTTACTGCTGGTGGCTGTGCAAACTGGTGCAGCCACTATGGAAAGCAGTATGGAGTATCCTCAGAAAATTAAGGATAGATCTACCATATGATCCAGCTATCCCACTGCTGGGTATTTATCCAAAGAACTTGAAAACACAAAGGCATAAAGATACTTGCATCCCTATGTTCATTGCAGCATTATACACAATAGCCAAGACGTGGAAGCAACCTAGGTGCTCATCAAGGGATGAATGGATAAAGAAGATGTGGTATTTATACACGATGGACTACTACTCAGCCATAAGAAATGACGAAATCCGGTCATTTGTGACAACATGGATGGAGCTTGAGGGTATTATGCTGAGTGAAATAAGTCAGAGGGAGAAAGTCAAATACCATATGATCTCACTCATAAGTAGAAGATAAAAACGACAAAAAAAAAAAACAACACATAGCGTTGGAGATTAGACTGGTGGTTACCATTGGGGAAGGGGGGAGAGGGGAAGGCAAAAGGAGTGATTAGGGTCACATGTGAGGGGATGCAGTATACTTAGTGTTCGGGTGGTGAACATGATGTAATGTATACAGAATTCGAAATATGATGTACATCCAAAAAAAATAAAGATTTAAAAAAAGAACTACTAAGAGAGAGATCTTTTCTTCAGACGCATATTGTATAAAATGCTTAGAAGGCTGAGAGAAACAGAAGACCTTTCTTTTTTTGGGAGGTGGGAGGTTATTTCACAAAATGATCCTTGAATTGCAATGTTAAAGTAGATGGACACAGAAGGATATTGAGACTTGGAGCTTCCTTACAACACATAAAGATGAAAATCCCTCCTCGATTAAGAAAAGAAAATGGTCTAATTGTCGATTTTATTTTGTATTTCTCTCCTTTACATAAAGTACATTCTGCCAAACTGTAGTGTTTTCTTAAGGAATAATGAAAGGTCCAGAAGAAGAATAAGGAAAGATGCTACAATTTTCATAGAGAAAGAAAAGATAAATTCAGTAAAATACAGATTAACTTGTCATTATTCCCTAGCAAAATTCTAGAATTCTTTAGTAAATGGAGGAGATGTGACAATTGAGAAACAGGGAAAAAATTAGAAATAGAAAAACTAGAAATGACCATATACTTTCTTGAAAGAAGCCACATAACTTTTATCTTCTTTCTTTTTTGATTGTTCAATGCATTATCAGATTCTTAGTTAAAGAGAATGTTATAGATATAAGACAACTATTTCAAAAATCTTCATGTTTTTGTGCATATTATGTAGGTTGTACATATGTATAAATAGTTAAAGATACTCTTAACTTTGCTTTATGTAAAGAATATTTGAGGATGAATGTTAATCTGAGAGGAGATCTTTAGGTAAATGTTTTTGCTCTATCTTTATGAATGTATTTATTAATGTCTTGAACTAAAAATATATAAAGCATGATGCTTAAATTTCAATATTCCTGTATTTATTCAACAAATTTTTATTAACTTATTAAATTACTAGGTCAAAGATGAATAAGACACAGTTCCTACCCTTGAGGAACTCACAGTCTAGTAGAGAAGACATACATACATAAATAACTACCATAAAATGTGAAAGGTGCTGGAATGGATGCATATGTCAATGATTCACAGGGAAACCTAATGCATTGGTTGACAGAAGTGATGTATTGATTATAAGATCAATATGAGTCAACAGTGTGATGGCTGCCAAAAAATCAAACAAAAGCTTATCCTAGATTCGTGTATGTTTAGTACTCAAAATAAAGAAGAAAATCCTTTTACAATACAACTTTAAAAATTTGACCACATCTAGACGGTTTCTCACTTTTGGCTATCATGTTTTAAAAATACTCAAAGTAGGACCCCTCTAAGAATGGTATCCAGGATAACAAAGATTTATGATATCATGACACTGAAATATGTGAAAGAGAATAGGATTGTTTAATGTAGAAAAATAAATGTGGAGGATACATGAGTGCAATCTTCAAATACTTGAAGAGTTACCACATTAAACAAAAAAATCCATGTACTTCCAAACTGTAGAGCTAAGATGCTCTGAAACATTGCAGGAAGGGAATTTTTGTTACAACACAAACAGCTATTTTCTAATAATTCAAACTTCAATTCAAAAATTGAAGGAGCTTCCCCTAAATTTGCTCTTTATACCTGTACTCAGCTTAGAAGTGGTAAATGAACTGTCAGAGCTGTTACAGTGTGGCCTGATGCACAGGGTGGGTGGGTGAACTGACTGACTTCATGTTATTTCTAAAGCTCATCTCTCTCTCTTTCTCTTTCACACACACCCACACACACACACACACATGCCAAACATGCATTCCTTCTTTCAGTCTCTCTCACATGTTCCCTCACCATCCACATATGCACTTAAAAGGGCACACATTGTACGTGCTTATGTAAATAGAAAAGATAGGAATCTCTGAATTCTCGGGAGCAATCTTTATTTGAAATGGGATCAAGAAAAAAATCATTAAAAATAGAGCATATCAACAAAGATACATTATCCAGTGGTTATACATGACAGTAAGTATGTGCAGAAGAGATTATTGTAATTGACCTGCTTATTCTTCAAAACTGGAACTGTTTGTTTTTTGGGGGGAAGACTGGCCCTGAGCTAACATCTATGCCTATCTTCCTATACTTTATATGTGGGATACCTGCCACAGCATGGCTCGATAAGAGGTGCCATGTCTGCACCCGGGATCTGAATAAGCAAATCCCGGGCCACCAAAGTCGAGCTCATGAACTTAACTGCTACACCATGGAGCTGGCCCTAAAAGTGGAACTATTTTTAAGCATGGAAAACAAGGACATCTAGATCAGTGTCCTATAATGTGAGCATCCAATCTGTCTTACTACAGGTTTGGCCTTCCTTTTTTACCTGGTTCTTATATATAGGTTTGTGCCAAGATCCCCAGTGCCAGACTCATTCTTTGCACTCAGATTTCTATATGCAAACATGTTTTCATTTGTTTCTTTGTTTCTTTGTCTTTAAACCTGTGCTTGCGTCCTTACCTTTGGGTTCTGCTTAGTTCTCCGTTTTTTCTACAAACCTCATCACTCCTGTTTTCCAATCTCTTACTCCAAAGTACTTAGTTCCTGAACTTTTAGTCTGTTGATGATGCTTGTATCCCACTTGCTTGTTTCTGGACTTTCTTGGAACCAATTCTCTATTTTCATATCTTTGTGTTGGCTTCTGAGCAGGATCTCCCTGTGACTCTCGAACCATTTTTGAAAGTTATACTTACCTTTAAAGTCCCTGGTGTTGGCCTCTTGCCACAATCTTAGCTACCCTTACATTATTGCTTTTAATGAAAACAGTCTTGTCCTTAAAAAACTTGCAGACTCCTCATGTGCCAGGCATTAAGCTAGTTCTTTGAGAAACATTGTATCATTTACCTCTCATAGTACCATCCTATGAACTAGATTTTAATGAGACGATTACTAAGTCTCCAGATAAAATTTCTGTCAATGGCTTGCACTTTTTCAGTATTCAAGATAGAAATTGAACCCAAGTTATATATTTTAAAGTCAAGTAATTTGTAAGCAAATTAAAATAGAAGCATCTTTTTTGAGTTTGAGAGCTTAGATTTACATGATAGGCAAAAAAATTTAATTTCATAGATAAGTACAATAAGAAAAATTAAGACAGTAGTACAAATATAAAAATGGAATGGCCAACGTAATATCAGATCTAATACAGCAGGAAGAATCTATTAAGGCCGAAAAGTAGACTGAAGAGTTTAGATGTTAAAAATATTTATAATTAAAATAGACCAGAAAATGAAAGAACTTTAACAGACGTGAAGGAATATTACATCTAAACCAAGAATATCTTAAAATCATTTATAATTTGGTTTCCTCAGTTATCACTAAGTTCTCCATATTGTTTTGTCATGTATTTTCACATCAATTAGCCAAGTATATAACTTAACATTATTTTAATTGTAAATGAGGTGTGTTAAAATGTGAAATTGGCTGAGATTAAGTAAGGCTGATGAAGCAAAGTTCTTTCTATAACAGAAAATACTTTTCATAGACTAACAAAAGAACCATTTTGCTATTTTCTGTAGCACATGGAGATTTGGACTCCTGTGCCTGTCAAAGCTTTAGCATTAGAAGACTCAGTAGGAAAAAGTTAGGATACTAGTTTGTGTTAGTTTCAATTTTTTTTATTTTCCTGTGAGATCTTAACAGAAAGAGACAGGTTTCCCTTACAAGTAGTATTTATTAGCAGAGATGACTTTGTTTTTTTAAACAGGCTTAAGGTGTTAGTTTTTATTAGGTAAAGCTATGGTAACAAACAACTTTAATTTCAGTGTCATGTATTAACAGATATTTGCAGCTTATTCATGTGACATGCTGGCTATATATTGGTTGCAGCTTTGAAACTCTAATTCACTTGTCCTTTCACTTGGGATCCGGGCTAGGGGTATAGCCTTTACCTTGGTTTTGTGGCAGAAGGAAAAGAGACTTGGATAAGTCATGTAAAGGCTCTGAAATCTACTGATTGGATGTGGCATAGCTTACTTCCACTTCTTATTTTCCATTGGCCAGAGAATCAAGTCATATGACTGACCACATGGCAGGGAAGTATATAGTAGTCCTCCTTTATCCTTGGTTTTGCTTTCTGAGGTTTCAGTTACTCTTGGTCAACCATGGTCTGAGAATGTTAAATGGAAAATTCCAGAAATAAACAATTTTTATAGTGCAACAATTCAGAATGGCATGCCACCATTCTAAGTAGTGTGATGAAATTTTTGCCATTCCTCTCTGTCCTGCCTGGGATGAGAACACTTCCTCTATCCAGTGTATCCACTCTGCACATGCTGCCTGCTCATTAGCCTGTTAGTTAGGAAAAAACACACTATATATATGGTTCCATACTATCTGTGGTTTGAGGCATCCACTGGAGGTTTTGGAACATATCTCCCATGGATAAGGAGGGGCTACTGTGTTACTTACATGGAGATGGGAATGGCCAGGAATATGTAATCTATTGCAGGAAGTAAATAACTGTTAATAATAATATAATCTACTGTCTACTGTATCGCTTTCATATATTCATTTCCTAACTCTGCATGCAAAACACATTTACACATATTCAGGGAAAACATTATAAAACTTCCGTCCCATCAAGACGCAGACCCAAAGTCTAGGATTTAATGATAGTATACACATCAGGTCTGGATGTGGCTCCTCTTGATCTACATAACTAGAAACTAAAATATGAGGCAATAGAATGGTCAGAGAGAGACAAATAACTGCCGTAAATATTATACTTTCTTTCACAAAAGAGTAGACAATAGTCAGAGAGTCATAGCAAATCTGAAGTACTGCTGGGCAGACGTTTTGAGGTTCTCCTCTCCTGGTGGTATAAAATATTTCTTAATAACCCCCGGGTTCTATTCCCTGTGATTAGCCCTTGGCTTTGCTGCTAGAAGGTTCTTTTTTTCCCTGTAATCCTTTTTGGCCAAATCTGAAGAAGACATTGGAGTTTATGTCATCCTTGAGTCTGAGTATCTTTCCCAGCTAACTCTCTGCCCGTAAATGTTGATGTATCACACAAAATTTACCTTCATCACCAAAAAGAATGCTGAAAAATAACAGCATATAGGCAACTCAGTAGTAAAAGTGCCTGTCCACCCACTAGCCATGGTTTCAAATTACCCCTGGGCAGAGTTCACAAAGCTGAGACCAAGAGAGAGGCAGAACATTCATTATTAGAAAGATTGAAATTCCCAGGCCACAATCAGGGTCCAGTTTATTATTGGACAGATTCATTTGACTTTGATTAGAAGCCCATGAAACTGACTAGAAACAAATACTGAAAAGCATCTAAGCGGTAGATAATGGAATTGTACGTGGAATTCCACAAGCTGGGAAAAGTGAAGCTAAATGTTGCTCTGATTATATGAAACGCACTGAATCTCCACACTACCAACAGTAGGTTGACTGTAAAAGGAGAGCAGATTCTGAAAGACAAGTCCTCAGAAGGAACATTCTTTATAGTATCCATTTTAGAAGGTAGCATGAAGAACAAAAGAAACAAAGATTCATCACAGATCAGAAGCCTGTGAGTCAGATTTTCTGCCACTTGCAATCAAAGGAGTACTAAATGAGATAAAATTTTCCTCATTCTATGTACTTATATTAATTATGTGAAAATTATATTATATATTCAATCATTCTTTAAATTAAGGACTCATTTCTTATTTTATTGGAAATTTTTTTTTACTTGAAATTTGGAGAATCAATTTTAATATTTATGCTTAATGTAAAAGAGCATATGATAGGTAAAAGGATGTTGACAAATGTTTTCATTCTCCTCCACTGGGCACATGGTAGGTGTGGTAGATTGCAATAATGGTTGAAATTTGTCATCCCTCTGTGTAGCTGGGCCCTTTGCCATGTGATGTCAGAGTTTCTCCTACTAAAGAGGCAGAGTATATTCTCCTGTCACGTGGATTTTTATTCAACCACATGACTTGCTTCAGCCATTTGAATAAAATGGAAATGTCCTTGGGCTACTTACAACTCTAGGTGTTAGGAGGATGTTCGTATATCTGCTTGCCTTCTTGCACTTCTCCCATTACTATGAGCAGAACATGCCTGAACAGGCCTGTGCCTCAGGAAGAAAAAGAGAGAGATCTGAGTTGGAGCTGAATCCTGAGATCCTGTATAAGTGAGCATAATCATAAAGAGCAGAGCCATCTAGTCAACCTCAGGCTACATTAGCCACACCCAGCTGATCAACAGTAAGTAGTTCCCCTTTGGCCATCACATGGACCTAGAGTTGTGCACACCAACCCTGGCAACATAGTAAGCACTTGGGAGAATGGGCACCAGTAAGAGATCCACACAAGCCTTGGAAATAGGCCTCACTTGTCTTGAGAGACCCTATGTGGTCTAAGACCGAACTAGGTGTCCAAAGAGAAGTCAGATAGGCTGAGGACCAGCTTCCTTGACCCGTTGCATATGGCATAGAACTCCAAAGAGTCCAGAGAACATTAAATTGAAATCTGACCTTTCAATGTGTGATTAAGGGGTACTATAATTATAATGGTAGAAAGAAAATATTTTATTTAGCAGTTTAGTATTTTATTTATTACTTTGAAACCAGATGTATGGCAATTGGGTCTCCATTAGTACTCCTAACTCCTTTTACAAGCGAAGTGACTGGCACTTAGGTTAACCAATTCTGCAATTTCGCATAGCTAGTAAAGTACAGAATAGGGACTATAATGAAAACATATAGTGCTTTAAAGCTAAGTGTGAATGCACATTTTAATTTCATACTTCTCATAAATGAAATGATGAAGGAAAGCAGTTATAAATTTGCAGAGTATGAAAAGAGTGAAAAGTTTTTTAATTTTACGAATAAAAATACATATTACCAAAAAAAATACATGTCTAATTGGGATCACAGATATTTTAGCTCAAACATTTTAGTCATTTATCATTTTTACTGGAACTAAATTAGTATCTCTCAGAGTTTTAGAAAAACCATGCATCCTTTGACTTTAGTGGCTAGATCTTTAAATTAAAAAACATTAATTTGTTGTTTTAAAACAACAGCTTTGTACCTCCAAAGCCTTAAACAGTGCCAGACATGGAAAAATTATTCAAAAGACAATATCTCATCTCTCTTAAAAAGATATAAACTCCATGAAGACATTTGTGTCTGAATTGATACATCTTTATATGAATGAATGAAAGAATAAATAAGAAAGTTTTATTATAGAAGTATAATCTGCTCTGAAATTATTAAAATCCTGTAAGAAAAATAATAAATCTGAGCAAGGTTTACAAATGACTTCATTGTTTGCTTTAACAAGAAATGGTCATAAATTGGTAGGTTTGGAGTAATTGCATTGCCATCTATGTGATATGAGCAAAAAAATCCTGCATAGAATAACTATTTTTAATAAGATAAATATTTTATTTTCTTAATCTATTAAAATAAAACCTCACAAATTTATTCATTCTATGATTTACTATTTTTTAGTTCAAACATATATTAAGTTATGATAGTCATTATAGTTCTTGCTGAATGTGATATTTTCTTTAAAAATTCTGAAATGTGTAGCTATCACTGTAAGGAAATCAAGTTGTTTTCCTAAAATCCCACAAGCCAAATTCTAATTTATGAGTTAAACACACTTTAATTAGGCTTTTTGAAATACTTAACCTGCACTAAACATGGGTTTTGCGTCAGTTACCATACTTTGAGAATGTGCATTTTCAAATGTGAAGTGAAATATGACTGTATTCTTCAGCATTATTATCACTTGATGCTTCAAAATCAATTGTATATATAAATGCTATTAAGCACTTTAGAGGCCATCTTATTACAGTTGAAAAGTAGAGTAATATCAAAATATTAAATATATGTCAGAGAGTGATGTCAGCAACATGGCAGAGTAAACTATTCGTTTGTGCCTTCCCTTCTGAAGTAAGCTAAACAGACATTCATTGACCAATGGAGGATACCCACACAGCTCAACAGGATGCCTGAGAGACCCATACAGCTATATATCTGAAGTGAATGGACTGGGTAACCAGGATATAGTCAAGATAAGTGTTCCTCACTTATCTTGACTATATCCTTATCTTACCTACCCCCCTCCAGTAGCAGTGACCCAGTTTGTGCGTCCTCTTAGATTGGTTGGTGCTACTCTAAGAGAAGGCTAGGACAGCCCAGACAGTTGGTGAACACTCTCCTCGCCCTCAAAAGTACACACCATGCCGCTGCAGTCCCTTCAGAGGGAATGCACCTTGGCATGACTGTAAGAAGAGATTGCAGCAGTCCTGAGCATGAAGAAGAACTCTATCACAGCCTGCAGGAGTACCCACTGTACCTGCACAACTTCCAGCACATGGGGTTGGATCAGAAACACAGCCCCTGCTTACCCCCAGTGGTGGCAGCTGGAATCTGTGACCTCCTACTACCACACATGAGCCAGCAAAGGATTAGTTCATCAAACACCATGAAAAACTTCAGTAACAATTCAAAGCAGAAGGAAAATAACAAGTCTCCAGAAATCAACCCTGAAGTCACAGAAATTTACCATCTCAATGACAGAGAATTCAAAATAGCTGTCATAAAGAAACTCAATGAATTACAAGAAAACTTAGAAAGACAGTTCAATGAACTCAGGAATAAAATTAATAAGCAGAAGAAATAATTCACCAGAGAGATTGAAACTATGAAAAAACACACACAAATTCTGGATAAGAAGAACACAATTAAGGAGATAGAAAATAATCTAGAATCCTTAAAAAATAGAACTCATGTTATGAAGGACAGAATTAGTGATTTAGAGGATAGAAATATAGAAATGTTTCAAGTTGAGATGGAGTGAGAAGTAAGATTTATTAAAATGAATGAATTCTTTGAGAAATATCTGCTCAATTAGGAAAAGCTATGTAAGGATTATAGGTATTTCAGAGGGAGAAGAGAGGAGGAAATGAGCAGAGAGCTTATTCAAAGAAATTATAGCTGAGAACTTCCCAAACCTGGGGAAGAAACAATACTTGCAAACACAGGAGACCTACAGAACTTTTGATTACATCACTGCAAAGAGATCTTCTCCAAGGCGTATAATGGTAAAATGTGCAAAAGTCAACAACAAAGAAAAAAATAATGAAGGCAGTAAGGCAGAAAAAATTATCTACAAAGGAACCCCATCAGACTTTCAGAGACTTCTTGGCAGAAACCTTACAAGCTTGGCAAGAATGGAATGATATATTCAAAATACTGGAAGACAAAATATTTCAGCCAAGAATACACTATCCAGCAAAACTGTCCTTCAGCTACAATGGAGAAATAAAAGCTTTACCAGATAAACAAAAGCTGAGGGAGTTCATTGCCACTAAAACTTCTTCTCAAGAAGTGATCAAGGATGCCCTCATACCGAAACTAAAAGGCAAAGGTCTGCAAAACTCTGAGCAGGGAGATAAATAGACAAAATCAGAAAACTGAAGCTGTCAATCAGAATGGGATAGCAAACACTTAATTATAACATAAAAGATAAAGGGAAAGAAAGCATCAAAAATAACTATAAACACTTCAATTTAGTCACAAACTCACAACACAAAACAGAATAATTTGTGACAACAATAACTCAGAAGGGGAAGAGGAGAGGAATAGAACCTACTTAGGATAATGGAGATAAGAGGCTATTAGAAAATGGACTATCTCATCTGCAAGATCGTTTATGCAGACCTCATGGTAACTGCTAACAAAAAATCAGACCAGAGCCACAATTCATAAATAAAGAGAAGATTACCACAAAACACCACCAAACTGAAATGGCAGTCAGAACAACAAGGGAAGAGAAACAATAGAAATATAGAACAACCAGAAAACAAGAAATAAAATGACAGTATTAACCCCTCATATATTGATAATCACTCTAAATGTAAATGGATTGAATTCTCCAATCAAAAGACTCAGAGTAGCTGAATGGATTGAAAAGCCAGACCAACAATATGCTGCCTCCAGGAAACACATCTCAGCTCTAAAGACAAACATAGCCTCAGAGTGAAGGGACGGAAGATGATACTCCAAGCAAATGACAAGCAAAAGAAAACAGGTGTTGCCATACTTCTATCAGGCAAAGCAGACTTCAAGATAAAACAGACAATCAGAGACGAAGAGGGGCAGTATATAATGAGGAAATGGACTTTCCACCAAAAGGACATAACACTTACAAATATACAGACACCTAATAGGGGAACACCAAAGTATATAAACCAATTATTAAGAGACCTAGAAGGAGAAATTAACAGCAACACAATAATAGTAGGGGACCTCAACATCCCACTTACATTAATGGATAGATCATCCAGACAGAAAGTCAACAAGTAAACAGTAGATTTAAATGAAACACATGATCAGATGGACTTAATAGATATATAAAGAGAGCATTCCATCCACAAAGAGCAGAATAAACATTCTTCTTAAGTTCACATGGAACATTCAAAAAGATAGACCATATGTTGGGAAACAAAGCAAGTGTTAATAAATTTAAGAAGACTGAAATCATATCAAACATCTTTTCCAACCACAATGCTATATGAAACTAGAAATCAACCACAAGGAAAAAGCTAAGAAAATCACAAATATGTGGAGACTAAACAACATGCTACTGAATAATCTTTGGATGAATGAAGGAATGAAAGGATAAATTAAAAAATACCTGGAGACAAATGAAAATGAAAATACAACATACCAACTCTTATGGGATGCAGCAAAAGTGGTTATAAAAGGGAAAATTATACCAATCCAGGCCTACCTCAAAACAAGAAAAATCTCAACTAAGTAATCTTAAACTACACCTAACAGAAAAAACAAGAACAAACAAAGCCCAAAGTCAGCAGAATGAGAGAAATAAAAATTAGAGCAGAAACAAATCAAATAGAGAGCCAGCTCTGGTGGCCTGTTGGTTAAAGGTTTGCATGCTGTGCTTTGGCTGCCTGGGTTCAGTTCCTGGGTGCAGAACCACACCACTCATCTGTCAGTAGCCATGGTGTGGCAAAAGCCCACATAGAAGACACAGATGGATTTACAACTAGAATATACAACAATGTACTCGGGTTTTGGGGTGAGAAAAAATAAGAGAGAGGGAGATAGGAAGATTGGCAACAGATGTTAGCTCAGGGTGAATATTTTCCAGGAAAGAAAAAATAATTTATAAGAAAATAAATGAAATAGAGACTAAAAATATAATAGGGAGGATGAATGAAACTAAGAGCTGGTTCTTTGAGAATATAAAGAAAATTGACAAGCACTTAGCCAGACTCACTTAGAAAAAAAAAGAAGCCTCAAATAAATAAAATTGGAAATGAAAGGGGAGAAATTACAATGGATACCAAAGAAATACAAAAGAATAGAAGAGAATACTATAAAAAACTATATGCCCACAAACTGGATAACCTAGAAGAAATGGATAAACTTTTAGACTCATACAATCTCCCAAAACTGAACCAAGAAGGTATAGAAAATCTGAATAGACTAAACACAAGTAAAGAGATTAAACCAGTAATCAAAACACCACAAAAAAGTCCAGGACCAGATGACTTCTATGGAGAATTCTAGCAAACATTCAAAGAAGATTTAATACCTACCCTTCTCAAACTGTTCCTAAAAACTGAAGAAGATGGAATGCTTCCCAACTCACTCTATGAGGCCAACATTACGCTGATATCAAAACTAGGCAGGAATGACATGAAGAAGGCAAAAACACAGGTGAATATCACTGATGAACATAGATGCAAAAATCCTCAACAAAATATTGGCAAATCAAATACACCAATACATTAAAAGGATCATAACTACGATCAAGTGGGATTTACACCAGGGACACAGGGATGGTTCAAAATCTTCAATCAATAAATGTAATGTACCACATTAACCGAATGAGAAATAGAAATCACATGATCTCTCAATAGATAGCAGAGAAAGCATTTGACAAGATAGAACATCCATTTATGATAAAACTCTCAGTAAAATGGGTGTAGAAGGAAAGTACCTTAGCACAATAAAGCCATATATGACAAACCCACAGCCAACACCATACTTTATGGTGAAAAACTAAAAGTCATCCCTCTGAGAACGGGAACAAGACAAGGGTGCCCACTCTCAGCACTCCTATTCAACATAGTACTGGAGGTTTTGGCCAGAGCAATTAGGCAAGAAAAAGAAATAAAAGCTATCCAAATTGGAAAGGAAGAAGTGAAACTCTCACTGTTTGTGCATGACATAATTCTATATATAGAAAACCCTGAAGAATCCACTAGAAAACTATTAGAAATAATTAACAACTACAGCAAAGTTGCAGGGTACAAAATCAACTTACAAAAATCAGTTACATTTCTATGTTCTAATAATGAACTAGTAGAAAGTGAAGTCAAGAATACAATCCCATTTACAATTGCAGAAAAGGGAATAAAATATCTAGGAATAAATTTAACCAAGAGGTGAAAGACCTATACACTGAAAACTTTAAAACATTATTGAAAGATATTGAAGAAGATATAAAGAAATGGAAAGACATTCCATGTTCATGGATTAGAAGAATAAGCATAGTTAAAATGTCCGTATTACATAACGCAATCTACAGATTCAATGCAATCCAAATCAGAATCCCAATGACATTCTTCACAGAAATAAAGTGAAGAAATCTAAAATTTATATGGAACAACAAAAGACCCTGAATATCCAAAGCAATCTGGAGGAAAAAGAACAAAGCTGGATGCATCATGATCCCTAACTTGAAAATACACTACACAGCTATGGTAATCAAAGCAGAACGGTACTGGCACAAAGATGGGCACGGAGAACAAGGGAACAGAATTGAAAGCCCAGAAATAAAACCAAACATCTGTGAACAGCTAATCTTCAACAAAGGAGCCAAGGACATACAACGGAGAAAGGAAAGTCTTTCCAATAAACGGTGTTGGGATAATTTGACAGCCACAGACAAAAGAATGAAAGTAGAGCAGTATCTTACATCATACACAAAAATCAACTCAAAATGGATTAAAGACTTCAATGTAAGACCTGAAACCATAAAACTCCTAGAAGAAAATATAGGCACTACCCTTTGACATCAGTCTTACCAGCATCTTTTTAAATACCATGTTTACTCAGGCAAGGGAATAAAAAGAAAAAAATAAACAAATGGTACTACATCAGAATAAAAAGCTTCTGCAAGGTAAAGGAAATCAGCAACAAAGTGAAAAGAGAACCCATCAACTGGGAGAAAGTATTTGCAAATCGAATATCCACCAATGGAGTAGTTTCCAAAATATAAATAATTCATACAACTCAACAACAACAAAAAACAAAGAACCCAGTCATAAAATGGGCAGAGGATATGAACAGAAATTTTTTGAAAGAAGATATAAAGATGGCCAACAGGCACATGAAAAGGTGTTCAACATCAGTAATTATTAGGGAAACAAATAACAAAGCACAATGAGGTATCATCTTATACCTATCAGAATGGCTATAATTATCAAGACCAAAAATAACAAATGTTGGAGAGGATGAGTAGAAGAGGGATCCTCATACACTGATAGTAGGAATGCAAACTGGTGCAGCCACTATGGAAAACAGTGTGGAGATTTCTCAAAGAATTAAAAATAGGCACCAGCCCCAGTAGCCTAGTGAGTAAGTTTGGTGTGTTCTGCTTTTGGATTTGTTTCCCAAGTACAGACCTACAGCACTAGTTGGTGACCATGCTGTGGAAGCAGCCCACAGACAAATAATAGAGGAAGATTGGCAACAGATGTTAGCTGAGGGCAAATCTTCCTCAGGAAAAAAAAAGAAAAAATTAAAAGTAGACATATCATACGATTCAGCTATCCCACTACTAGGTATTTATCCAAAGAACTTGAAATCAACAATTCAAAGAGACTTATGCACACCTGTGTTCATTGCAACATTATTCACCATAGCCAAGTTGTGGAAGCAACTCAAGTGCCCTTCAACTGATGAATGGATAAAGAAGATGTGGTATATATATTCAATGGAATACTACTCAGCCATCAAAAAGACAAGAACGTCCCATTTGCAACAACATGGATTTGCCTTGTGGGTATGATGTTAAACAAAAATAAGCCAAACAGAGAAACACAAACACCATATGATTTCACTCATATGTGGATGATAAACAAACATGGATAAAGAGAACAGATTAGTGGTTACTAGAGGAGAAGGCAATTGAGGGGTGGGCAAAAGGGTTAAAGGGGCGCATATGTTTGGTGATGAATAAAAATTAGACTACTAAGGGTGAGAATGATGCAGTCTATATGGAAACTGATAAATAATAATGTGCACTTGAAATTACACAATGTTACAAAACATTGTGACATCAATAAAATAATTGAAAAAGAAAAAAGGATGGCAGGACATTTTTGGTATTATACAGAAGAATTGCACCATATTGTTTGTCAATTGGTTCTAACCATTGTCAAAATGATCAAACAGGCTTTTATTTTACACTGTTTGTACTGAAGTACTTTTTTTTTTTGTATTTAGATCACCTGGGTTATTTTGTGACTTCTTTCTATATGCATCTGAATTTACCAAAGTTCCATTCCTCGGGATACTATTATTGCAAAAATCCATAAAAATAGAATGGGTTTCATCAAATGATAGAAATTTAGAAAATATTTCATCTAACATTTCCTTTCAGAGATTTATTTGGGAACAAAAGCATATACAATCTCAGAAAAATTCTTCACTATAAATTATATTTAGTGTTTTCCTAATTTCTCTTTTTGAAACTTTTTTGTAAATATTTATTTACATACATTATTTGAAAATTTATTAACTAAATAAGTTATATTTATAAAGTATTAATCCAAAAGGATTTCAAAGCTATTTCTAATATCACAGAACCATTTCAGAATATTCCCATAATAGCTTTCAATCAAGTCAAGTTAATTGTTTTTATCTAACATATATAATAGTTTTGCTATTTCTAGTTCTTGGAACATTTAAACAATTTTCAAAGTACAGCTACTTCAATACAGTGTCAAATTTATGAGAATTTTATGATTACATCTGCATGTTGATCGACTGGTTTACCAATTCAGTTGGAAATTACTCTGAAATTAATGTTGCCTCTGAAGCTATATACACTCCCACATTGTCTTTGAAATGTATTACTGACATATTCAACCTATCCTTTCTTAATGATGTATTTCAAATATGAAATGATTTCTTTTCCCAACTAGAGCTTTCCCTGTAAACAAAATACAAACAAATGGTTATTTGTAGTCTTTCCACCCACTGAGATACATTTATATCTTTCAAACAGTAGCTGCAGAATGTCAATACAATGGCATGCAGAGTGAAAAAGAACAAAAACAAAGTTTCTCACTGGTTCCTTTGAAATAGACAGGAGTCATGGGAAGAGAAATGATAGAGATTGCCCACAAAGTGGATGTGTGTATAACAAAACTGAAAATAGTTAAGATATTTCTAATGTAAGTTATTCATAATAAGATCTCTGTGGGTATGAAGCAAATCAAATAGGTCAGTGTTTCCAATCAGGGGTACAGATGAGAAACTTCTGGGGAGGTGTTAAAAGATGTATGTGCTTAGGTCCCACCACAAACCTATAGAATAAGCATCTTCTGGAATCCATGAGGAAAAAGATCGTGTATATTACAGTTAAAGACCTTTTAAACTATATGGTAGGGGAAGTTAAATTTTGTGTAGGCCCTGTCCTTTGGCTAGTGAATAAAACACTCTTATTCACATTATGAACTTAAGTCTTATCTAAATAATATAATATCTTAAAACCTCACTGTGATATTACAGTTGCAGCTGAGAAACCAATTGAAGGTTGATATGTTACATTGTCTTGTCTTTTCAGAAAATAAAATTAGTTTTCTATATCTCAGCTTTCATATGTATGTAACTTTGAGACTTTGGATGGAAAAGTATCATGATTTCTGAAACCACCCAAGAAGCTACAATGCACTGAAATTGTAGTTTATCAGAAGCTTATCGACAACATCTCTGATCTCCAGAGTATAGTCAGTTTGAGAAAAGCAATATTATAGAACTTAACTGAGTGCATCTTCAAAGTCAAAACTATGCCTAGACAAAAACGAAGAAGACAAGGCAAACTTCATTGATAATTTCTTGCTTGACGACCATTCCCTTTGAAGGGCATCTGATATTTTATCACTTTCTCAGGCTCACAGAAACATTGGTCATGGACTAAAAGGAATCTCAAGAAATATTATTAACAGTACTGGTAATAAAATAGCAGCTAATATTTGTTGAGTAGTTAATGTGTGCCAGTTACTCTTCTGAATACTTTTTATGGATTAACTTGTTTAGTCATAACCACCCTATTAAATACTTTTATTATTATTTCATTTCACAGAGAAGGAAACTGAGGTACAAAGAGCTTACGTACATTCCCCAAGGTCATATTGTTAGTAAGGGTAAAGCTGGCATTTTAAATGGAAGTTTGGGCTCATAATTATTACGCAAAGCAGAATGTTACTATATATATTTTTCCTATCACTAACAGGATCCCAGAAAAATTAACCACTGTCCCCAAAGTTGTGTGATGTGAAACTGCTGTTTCCTTTCACTATGCTCTTGAAGCTCTAGCACACATCTCTCTCACTAATCCTTCATCTCAGGCACTATATGATCCAGGACCTGTACATCCTCCCTGCCACTTTGGCTGCAAGGTAGCACTAAAGATCTGTCATTTCCACTCTCCTATAACCTGCATTGAAACATACCTGTCCTGAGTTTCTAGCCCTCAGAGGCACAGCTTCTTTGCCTTCAAAAGGAGTATGGCTAATTGGATGTACTACTATTATTAGGAAGTGGCAGAAGAACTATCCATCCACAAAGAAACAAATGCACATTCTAAACACAAACTGTTGGATTTTGTTAGCATGTCTGGTAAACATGCTTAGCAAGAAGATAACTCCTTCACAGACCTTTCCATTCAGCTCTTTAGCTGATGGGCAGGGGAACACAGTACTTCCTAATTCTAAGCAAAATGGTAACATCTCCTTAGGCCTGGAATAGAAATGCTGCTTACGAGTGGGTGGTTAAGAAACCAATGAACAAGTGGCAGGATGGGAGCTCCTTCACCACTTTGGAAGAGCTGATTGAGCAGTGATCTCAGTTCAAAGCACTTTTCACATTCTCTTCTTTTGTTTTACGAGAAACTCAAGCTATTTAACCCCTTATTTATTTTGCCATTGCTCTCAAAATGGACTTTATATTTTAAAGCAGTTTTCTTGGTTTCAAATACATTTATTTATTGTAAGACATCTAGAAAATAAATTTATTTCATTGCTGGTAATGTTGATTTTTTTTCTCTCTGCCCTTCATTTTGTCTTAATTGAGGTTTATATTTTATTACTTATTAAGAGCTCTTTATGTGTAATATATATTTGACTGGTAAATTTTTTTATTTTTTATGTTTTGCAAATATTTTTCTTGGTTTGTTTGCCTTTTGTTTTTATTTTAGGTGTTCCATTGTGTAGTTGTTCAATATCTTTGTAACCCAAAATACCACTGTGTTTTTCCTTGATTCCACACAAACTGCTTTCCTTTTCTGAGACCAGATAAATATTCACCTACATCTTCTTTTAGTAATTTTTATTTAGTTTTTTACTTTTAGCTCATAAGTTCATCTAGACTTTGTTCTGTTGGATTGTGATCACTGCTTTGACCTGGGTTTTTTTTTCTCTTTTGTGCTTTATAGAGAGAAAAAGAAAAATCTACTCACAGCTCTTTCCTTGTTGCTTTTTGGCCGCAGGAAGCTTTATTTACGGGGGGCTGTAACTGATTCTTGGGTTTAGAGGTAGAGATATTTCTCACATATTATTTGAGACAAAAAGAACAAATGGAAAAACTTACATAGTAGGAGACTTACTTAAATTCTTTACTTTTTAAAGTAAGTAGGAGGAGGATAGATGGGAAGATGGTGGCATAGCTGGACTCTGAACTCATCTCCTCCCCTGGACACAACAAGTTTACAACTACCCTTGGAACAATTACCCCTGAGAGAGAATCAGAAACTGGATAGAAAGAACCCCCACGACAAGGGTTAGTGCTTACTGACTAGCGGCAGCACTTCAGAGACAGAAGCAGTCTTAAGTAACAAAGCTTTTCCTGGAGGAGTAGAGGAACTAAGTGGGAGAGCTTCACTACAATAAGCAGCTTTTAAACCCAGCACACCCGGGACAAGTGTCGTAATAGCTGGCTTTGATGGCTGTTAACAACAAGGGATACCCCCAGAAAAGCTATTGAACAAAAGAGAAAGAAAGCCTACTATTAAAGGGCCATGCACAAATTCATCTGTTTCAGAAAACAACCCCAATAATCAGAAAGAAAGATGCACAGTCCTTTTGTGAAAAGACTCACTTGATAGGCTTTGGGTGCACCTCAGGGAGGCCGGAGTCAGATGGGACCACCTCCCCCTGGACTGAGACATTGGCTGCAGCCATTATTGTCTCCTAGTATAGGCAAGCTGACACAGACCCTGGCAGATCACATTGGAGTTCTTCCTCTGGCTTGTTAGCACAGGACTATGCCCTGCCCACTAGAGCACTGATTTAATTCAGCTCTGCCAGTGTAGGGACTGGCCCACGTGTGCAGCAAACCCTTGAGCAACTTGTGGGCTCACGTGAGTAGGGTGTGTGGGACCTCTGCAGCAGGATGAGTGGCCCCACCTCTACAGGGCAGAGTATACACGAGGGATGAGCCTGCATTGGTGGAGTGTGTGGGACCTCTGCAGCAGGGTGAATAGGTCTGCTTCAGTGGGGTGGGACATGTGCACATTGCAGAACTATGTTGACAGTGTGTGGGCCTGAAGGAGGCGGGGCATGTCAGCTCCAGCAGACTTGTGCCTCTCAAAACGTCACATAGTGGATCTTCCCCAGCTCCCAATGCCTGAAACAATTGTGTGCTGCCATGCCTGGGAACAGCCTCACCCAGCCACACTACTGAGAGAGTTGACAACAGCATTGCAGGCCAGAAGCTTACAACAATTGTGACCCCCTGAGTCTAGCAAACACCCATGATAGGGGGCCTACTAAACAGAAAAACTGCAGCAGGAATGTGCTATTAGCCCTTGCAGCCAACTGTGCTGGGGATCCCTCTGCCCCATAAAGTGACTGAAGGGACTGTCCCAACTGATCACAGCTGAGCATTACAACCAGCCTGCCACGGTGACAGCCTAGCCTCCCCATGCACCTGAAGCAAGAGCAACCCTGCCACAACAGACGGACACAGGTAACCCTCACAGGGCAGACTCCTGGGACATTTGGAGCTGGTGACAAGAGGAAAGCACATTGCTGGTCCTCATAAGGCATCTCTTATATAAGGTCACTTCTCCAAGACTGGAGATGTAGCTGATCTACCTAATACACAAATATAAGCACAGAGAAGTAGGCAAAATGAGGAGACAGAGGAATATATTCTAAATAAGGGAAAAGGACAAATCCTCAGAAAAAGAACTAAATGAAACAGAGATAAGCAATTTTTCTGATAAAGAGTACAAACTAATAGTCATAACAATGCTCACTGATCGTGGGATAAGAATAGATGAATAAAGTGAGAACTTCAACAAAGAATTGGAAAATATAAAAAAGGAACCAATCAGAAATGAAGAATATAATAATGGAAATTAAAAATTCACTAGAGGGACTCAATGGTGGAGTAGATGATACAGGAGAACAGATTAGTGAGCTGGATGAAAGACTAGAGGAAATCACCCAAACTGAACAGAAAAAAGAAAGAAGAATTAAAAAGAATGAGGACAGTCTAAGGGAACTCTAAGACAACATCAATTGCCCTAACATCCACATTACAAGTGTCTCAAAAGGAGAAGAGAGAGACAAAGGGGCAGAGAATATTTGAAGAAATAATAGCTGAAAATTTTCCTAACCTAAGGAAAGTAACAGACATTCAGGTACAGAGAACACAGAGAGCTCCAAACAAGATGAACCCAAAGAGACCCACATCAAGACACATTGTAATTAAAATGTCAAGCATTAAAGATAAAGACATAATCTTAAAAGCGGCAATATAAAGGCAACAAGTTACATACAAAGGAAACCTATGAGGCTATCAGCTGACTTAGAAGAAACTTTAAAGGCTAGAAGGGAGTGGCATGTTATATTTAAAGTGCTAAAAGGAAAAAACATACAGCCAACAATACTCTACCCTGCAAGGTTATCATTCAGAATGGAAGGAGAGATGAAGAATTTTCCAGATAAGCAAAAACTAAAGACGTTTATCACCAAGAAACCAGCCTTACAATAAATGATAATGGGACTTAAGTGGAAAAGAAAAGACCACAAGTAGGAATAAGAAAATTATCACAAAAATTATCCAAAAAATCACTAGTAAAGGCAAATGTACAGCAAGGGTAGAAGATCGACCACCTATGAAACTAACATGAAGGCTGAAAGACAAAAGTGCTAAAATTACCTATTTCCATGATAGGAGGATAATTGATACACCAACACACAGAAGAGGTTAAATATAATATCAGGAGGAGGGGAGTAAAAGAGTAGAGCTTGTAGCAAGAGGTCAAACTTAAGAGACCCTCGACTTAATATAGACTGTTATATACATATGTTGTTGTATACATATGTTTTTATATATGAACCTCATGGTAATCACAAACCACAAACTTATAATAAATACACAAAAAATTAGAGAAAGGAACCCAAACATAATACTAAAGAAAGCCATCAAACCACTAGAGAGGAGAGCAAAAGAAGAAGAAAGGGACAGAGAAGAATTACTAAAATACTCAGAAAAAAACATAAAATGGCAATAAGTACATACTTACTAATAGCTGCTTTAAATGTCAGTAGACTAAATGCTCTAATCAAAAGACATAGAGTCACTGACTGGATAAAAAAAACAAGACTCATATATATGCTGAATACAAGAGACACATTTCAGACCTGAAGACACTCATTAGCTGAAAGTGAAGAGATGGAAAGAGATATTCCATGCAAATGACAATGAAAAGAAAGTCGGGTAGCAATACTTATATTAGACAAAATAGACTTTAAAACAGAAACTGTAACAAGAGACAAAGAAGGGCACTACATAATGATAAAGTGAAAAATCGAAGATATAAAACTTGTAAATATTTATGAATCCAACATAGGAGCACCTAAATATATAAAGTAATTATTAACAGACATAAAAGGAGAAATAGTAATACAACAATAGCAGGTGACTTTAACACTCCACTTACATCAATAGATAGATCATCCAAACAGAAGATCAATAAGGAGACATTGGTATGACACATTAGACAAGATGGACTTAGTAGATATATACAGAACTTTCCATCCAAAAGCCACAGAATACACATTCTTTTCGAATGCACATGGAACATTCTCCAGGATAGATCACATATTAGGCTACAAAGAAAGTCTCAGTAAACTTAAGAAGATTGAAATAACATCAAACATCTTTTCTAACCACAATGTTATGAAACCAGAAATAAACTACAGGAAGGAAACTGGAAAAGCCACAAGTATGTGGAGATTAAACAAAATGCTACTGAACAATGATTAGGTCAATGAAGAAATCAAAGGAGAAATAAAAAAATACCTGGAGACAAAGGAAAGTGAAAATATAACATGCCAAAATTTATGGGACACAGCAAAAACAATTCTAAGAGAGAAGTTTATAGCAATACAAATCTATCTTAACAAACAAGAAAAATCTCAAATAAACAATCTAACAGTGCGCCTGAAGGAACCAGAAAAAGAAGAACAAAGCCCCAAATCAGTAGAAGGAAGGAAATAATAAAAATCAGAGCTGAAATGAATGAAACAGAGCTGGAAAAAACAATAAAAACAGTGAAACTAAAACCTTGTTCTTTGAAAAGATAAACAAAATTGACAAACCTTTAGCTAGAGTCACCAAGAAAAAAAGAGAGAAGGCGCAAATAAATCAGAAATGAAAGAGGAGAAATTACAATGGATACCTCAGAAATAAAAAGGTTTATAAGAGAATAATATGAAAATCTACACATCAACAAATTAGGTAATATGGAAGAAATGGATAAATTCTTAGAATCATATTAACCTGCCAAAACTGAATCAAGAAGAAATAGAGAATTTGATTAGAGCAATCACAGTAAGGAGATTGAAACAGTAATCACAAAACTCCCAACAAATAAAAGTTCAGGACCAGACAGCTTCCCTGGTGAATTCTACCAAAGATCCAAAGAAAACAATACCTATCCTTCTCAAACTCTTCAAAAAATTTGAAGAGGAGGATATGCTTCCTAACTCATTCTATGAGGCCAACCAGACAAGGACAGCACACACACACACACACACAAAATTACAGGCCAGTCTCACTGATGAACACTGACACAAGAATTCTCAATTCAACAAAATACTAACAAATCGAATACAACAATATATTAAGATCATACTCCATGATAAAGTGGAATTTATTCTAAGAATTCAGGGATGGTTCAACATCTGCAAATTAATCAACATGATACACCACATTAACAAAATGAAGGATAAAAATCACACGATTATCTTAATAAATGCAGAGAAAGCATTTGACAAGACACAGCATCAATTTACAATAAAAACTCTGAATAAATTGGGTATAGACTGAAAATACCTCAACGTAATAAAGGCCATATATGACAAACTCACAGATATTATCATACTCAAATGAGAAAATTGAAAATTATCCTTTTAAGAACAGGAATGGGACAAGGATGTCCACTTTTGCCCCTCTTATTTAACGTAGTATTGGAAGTTCTAGCCAAAGCAATTACTCAAGAAAAAGCAAGTAAAGTGATCTAAATGGGAAAGGAAGAAGTGAAACTGTCACTATTTGCAGATGACATGATTTTATATATAGAAAACCCTAAAGAGTTCACCAAAACCTTTTAGAAATAATAAGTGATACAGTAAAGTTGCAGAATACAAAATCAACATAGAAAAGTCAGTTGAGTTTCTATGTTCTAACAATGAAGTAGCAGAAAGAGAAATTAAGAATACAAGAATCCCATTTAAAGTTGCAAGAAAAAGAATAAAATACCTAGGAATAAATTTAACCAAAGAGGTGAAAAACTTATAAACTGACAAGCATAAAACAGTGTTGAAAGAAATTGAAGAAGACACAAAGAAATGGAAAGAATGGATTGGAAGAATTAACATAGTCAAAATGTCCATACTGGGACCTGCCCCATGGCCAACTGCTTAAGTTCACATTTTCCACTTCAGCAGCCTGGGGCTCACCAGTTCAAATTCTGGGCACAGACCTACACACCACTCATCGAGCCATGCTGTGGTGGCGTCTCACATAGAAGAAATAGAACGACTTACAACTAGGATATAAAACTATGTACTGGGGCTTTGAGGAGAAAAAAACAAAAGAGGAAGATTGGCAAGAGATGTTAGCTCAGGGCCAATCTTCCTCACCAAAAAAAATTTTTTTAAATGTCCATGTTTCCTAAAGCAATCTATAGATTCACTGCAATCTGTATCAAGGTTACAATGACATTTTTCACAGAAATAGAATAAAGACTCCTAAAATTTATATAGAATAACAAAAGACCCTGAATAGACAAAGGAATCATGATGAAAAAAAAAAACTGGGGGTATCACACTCGCTGACTTCATAATATAGTACAAAGCTATTATAATCAAAATAGCATGGTGCTAGCACAAAAACAGACACGCAGATTAATGGAACAGAGTTGACAGACTAGAAATAAACCCACATATCTATGGATAGCTAATTTTTGACAAGGGAATCAAGAACGTAAGTGGAGAAAGGAAAGTCTCTTCAATAAATGGTCTTGGGAAAAGTGGACAACCACATGGAAAGGAATGGAAGTAGACCATTATCTTATCTCATACACAAAAATTAACTCAAAACGGATTAATAATTGGAATGTAAGACCTGAAACTGTAAAACTTCTAGAAGAAAACATAGACAATATGTTCTTCAACATCGGTCTTAGCAACATATTTTCCAATAACATGTCTGACCAGGCAAGGGAGACAACAGAAAAAGTAAACAAATGGGACTACATCAAACTAAAAAGCTTCTGCACAGCAAAGGAAACCATTAACAAAATGAAAAGACAACCTAACAGTTGGGAGAAGCTATTTTCAAGCCATATATTTGATAAGAGGTTAATATCCCAAATATATAAAGAACTGATGCATCTCAACAACAAAAAACCAAACAGCCCAATTAAAAAGTAAGCAAAAGATCTGAACAGACATTTTTCCAAAGAAGATATACAAATAGCCAACACGCCCATGAGATGTTCAATATCACTAATTATTAGGGAAATGCAAATCAAAACTACAATGAGATATCATCTCATGCCCTTAAGAATAGCTATAATTAACAAGACAAGAAATAACAAGTGTTGGAGAGGATGTGGAGAGAAAGGAACCCTCATACCCTGCTGGTGGGAGTGCAAACTGGTGCAGTTGCTATGGAAAAGAGGTAGATTCCTAAAAATATTAAGAATAGAACAACCATACAATCCAGCTATTCCATCGCTGTGTTATTTACGCAAAGAACATGAAAACACAAATGGGTAAAGATATTTGTACCCCTATGTTCATTGCAGCATTATTCACAATAGCCAAGACTTGGAAGCAACCTAAGTGCCCATCAAGGGATAAATGGATAAAGAAGAGGTGGTATATATACACAATGGAAGACTACTCAGCCATAAGAAATGATGAAACCTGGCCATTTGTGACAACATCGATGGACCTTGAGGGTGTGATGCTAAGTGAAATAAGTCAGAAGGAGAAAATCAAATGTCATATGATCTCACTCACAAGTAGAAGATAAAAGCAACAAACACACAGATACAGAGATCAGATTGGTGATTGGTAGAGGGGAAGAAGGGAGGAAGGGGGGCAAAAAGGGTAACGGGGCACATGAGTGTGGTGATGGATGGTAATTAGTCTTTGGGTGGTCAACATGATGTAGCCTACAGAGAAATCGAAATATAATGATGTACTCCTGAAATTTATAGAACATTATAAACCAATGTTACCTCAATTAAAAAAAAAGAAGCCAGACTCCAAATTGTATAAAAAGAAAAAAATAAAATAAAATAAAATTAAGCACTCCTGAGCACTGCTGTCAATAGCCTCCTATGATGATGGAAAATAAACAAATAAATAAATAAACTAAGTTGGAGGGAGAGTGAATGTGTAAAAGTTTTCTACTTTAATTGAATTCCTTGATAATTATATTTATTATTATACATATATGGGATTATTTAATATAATCGAACAATGTACAAAGGAAATATTTAAGGTGGAGATATAAAGTTTCATACTGCTTACATTCATACTTAAAGTCTTATTGGCAGATGAAATGGAATTATTCCATTACAGCATTTTTAATTTGGTAAATATCACCATAAAATTCTCCTAAAGGAATCATTTTATTATAAAATAAGCCTACCTTTAAATAAAGGTATTCATCCACTCTTTGAAAATAAGGCTAAAATAATGATTAAGAAAATTCCCCCCACCTACTGTTTTCTAAGTACATGATAATGTAAACAATAAATACAATTGTGATCTTAAGACAACTTTTACGTTTGTAAGTAACTGCTCTTTCTCTCTTCCCCTCTCTCCATCCACACACATCCCCTCGTGCTGCAGGCCACAGCATAGTACTGAGTTTAGGTTGAGGAGAAGGATTTTTTTTTAATTTAAATAGAGTAGTAACCAATGTTGAGGAATTGTGGTTATATCAAAGATAATACATTTTAAAGAAAAAAAAGATTAATAAAAATGAAAGCCAGCATACAATGCTCTTATCCCCTAAAATTAATCATTTAACAACCATAATCACTGTCCAAAAACATAATGTCCAAATTTGGGGGAACTGTCACATTCTCACTGAATGCTTTGGTTGAAAAATGTGTTTCAATGAAAATAATTTTCTTTTGCCCAAACATATCATAAAAAGTTAAAATATTTAGATACACTCCAAATTAAAAAGCTGCACTGATTTTAAAAGGTCAGTTTTTCCCTTAAAATTAATTTATGTACATAAATGGTTCACAAAAATTTTGTAGTATTTCTACAAAATCAGAGTAAAATTAGACAATTATCCAGATTATTTCAGGAAAACACATTGCTTTCTAGGAAGAAAATGGTTCCTTAGATTTCTGTTATCCAGTTTGTCTATGAATTTTCCAGAAAATTACCTACATCTTTCTCTCTTTCAGTGTTTGCTTGTTCGTGATTTACTTTTAAAGGCAATTTTCTTGTAGCAGAATATGACACTTTATTAAGAGAGAAAGTGTATAAATTCACGTTGCCAAGTAACAAGCTCATGCTATTATTTCACACCTCAACCATGAAAGTAAGCTATTATTAAGTTTACATATAATTTAACCAGTTAATTTACAGTAACCCCTCTTCACAGTACATGAAGCTTCATTTCACAGCTTTTCCTCCCACAAAATATCACTGTTTATATTATTGATAATGATATTTTAATATTTGATCTTGATTATATATATTAGTAGAATTATCTGTAATTTGGTTGTATTTTAATTATGGAGGATCAACTCAGACATAACGAAGCTAAACCAAATGAAATATCTTTGTTAGAGCTTAAGATGAGATTTAATTAATGATATTGCACCCTAGATAGCATCCGTAATATAAATTATTGTGATCAGTTATATTATAACGTAAATATCCAGAGGACCTTTCACAACAGCAGTTTCAGAGGCCATTCAACTTTTCATGTTGTAGAGAGATGTTTTGACATCTACATTGGTTGACTTCGTCAATGAGAATTAAATAACAAAGGAAAATGAAATTTATAAACACAATCTACTTTGCAAGAAAGATCTATAATAAAATCATAATTTCTCAGATTATTGATTTGTCATTCTCTTTAACTTCACAATAGTTTTAGATGAAATTAAGAATATCTACCTAAAACATCTATAGCCTCTTAGCAAATATGGAATAGTTCTTTTCAAATGTGTGCTGATATGTTTTTGCTAGCTGGGACCTCTTTATTTCTAGTTAATCTGTCTGAACTTTGCATTCTCATCGTGGTTTGTTTATACATAGAGAGAGAAATTTGTATTTAAAATAAAATTAGAGCTTCTACTTTAATATTTCCTATTGCTAAGACATTTTATTTTGGTAAATACATTTAATGGATCCAGACTAATTATAACAAAGTGTTTTCTTCAGTCCCAAACAAAACAGACTTTAATGTCTTGATATATATAGATGATAACTTTTTTATATTGAACTTGTGATTGCAACTTAAAAATTTTTCACATTTTCCTGGCATTTTAATTGATAACATAGTAGTTTATTTTTCAGGTTATCAGTGTTTTTCTTCTCAAATATTTAAGCTTTCATATACCTTGATGCACCATCCTTGTTTTTAGCCTCTACTTTCAAGTAATTTCTACAACTTGAAAATTGCTCAAAGCATTTTGCTGTATTATTTATATGCTGATATACTGTACAGCATGTATACGGACATAATCAATACAGAGAAAATACACCAGGGACATGAGTCACATGCATAAAAACCTGGCTGAAGTCTCACACACTACCTGGACTCAAGCTTGTACAATTTTTACCAGTATATCCTGAGAGAAATTGTATCTGAGGAGCAAACATGTTTTATAAAGCTGATGGTCACTGAAGGATTCTATTTAGAGTGTGGATGATAAGGAAAGTATATCAGTGGCTATTTGATTGTTCCAAAAGATTTATCCATATATAGTTTTATTTATTTTGTTTTTAGATGAATCTCTAATGCATTTAGCATTCCAAGAACGTGCTCATATATTAATAAATCCATAGTCCATGGTTACGAATTATGAGAAAAGCATAAATGTCTGGAGTTTGACAGAGGAGATCAACCATTAAGAGTGTACTGCCTAAGAGATATTTATTTGTTGAATTTTGACCAAAAATGACCTGAAAGTGACTATCTGAGGCGATGGTGGAGTAACTGAATTAAACAGTGTTTTGAATCATCGAAAGTCCATGTAGTTTCATTCTTAGGTATCTTTCAATCATTCTTTGGTGATAAGTCCTTATGAAAGTCTCTTCTAAAAAAAAAAAAATCAAATTTTGTAGGGCTGTCTCTGGCCACAGAAGAGAAATCCAACATTTCAGTGACAATACCTATATTGTTGAAAATAAAATAAATCAAACTCCTATGGTTATGAAAATAGTCGGAAGAATTAAAGTTGCTCAATCTTTGTGATCGTAAGAAGCATATCCTGAAATCCAGAATATCCAGACAGAGCTTTTGCTTATGAGACAAGTAATACAAGAATTAGGTAGTTCGTACTGTGAAAGGGACAGATAGCATTGAGAAAAATAAGTTGCACTCACAAAATAATTGCACAGTTTGTTGAAAAAAATATGCAAGATTGATGATTTTTGAAAGCAATAAAACTCTCCTTTTATTTGTGCTGCCAATAAAAGAACCATAGATCATAATGAAGAGGGGTTTTGTAAAATGAGTCCTGTTTAATTCTAAACTTTTTCTTTGTTGTTTTAATAGTGCTTTAATTTAAGAAATTAAATACTATATCTTCACTGTGGAGAGTCCTTATAACTCCTCCATAACCACTCTTTATCATTTCTTTAAGAAAAATCTAGACAAAAATTATACTTTTTGTGATAATCTCGCTGATAGATTGGGTCAAGGAGTAGTAATTAGCTACATCTATTACCTATTTTTCAAGTAATCACGTGTCTCTAGAAACATCCTTTTAAAAATATGCTTGAATATACTGTGAAAAAAGTTTGCATTTCAATTTTAAATATCAAATGCAAAGTTCAACTTGTTACTCTTTTAATTCTCTTTTTATAATAGATTGCTCTCCTTTCTTTTGATTTTTGTTTTTTATTTTATGACTATAAGTAATTTAAGGTCAAAAATTTTATCTTAGTTTGAAAAGATAAGATGTGATTAAAAAGTAAACACGCAGAAGTTAGTGGCTTTGTAGAAAGTAAGTTTATTGCCATCATTATATACAAATTCTAAGCTAGGGATTCTAGACTGGAGAGTCTCCCTCTGTGGTTGCTATGTGGTCCCACAGGGATCCAGGCAGACAGAGGCTTTGGCATTGTAAAGCTGTGGGTGATGAGGTTGCCACAGTTATCTCTATGCAAGTAAGCTGTAAAGGAGAAAGAGCAGAGAGAAATTCGTATGGGAGATTCTTAGAGACCAGGCCTGGAAGCAGGACACATCATTTCCACTTAGAGTGATTAACTCAACTTGGTTTGCCTGGATCTTTCCTGATTTTAGCACTGAAATTCCCATGTTCTGGGAACCCTCTTAGTTGTGGACAAAAATGGTTATGCACCCTATTTCTACTCACATTCCACTGTGGAGAATTTAGCCACATTGTCACACCTAAAGGCAAGAAAGCTTAGACACACCTTGCTCTGTGGTTAAGAAAAGGAGAAGGATTGTAGATTTGATAGACCGCTGGCAATGTCTTCCATAAAGTGCTGCACTTTATTAGTCTTTAATCCAAAGCCCCTAGCTTAGTGCTTGGCTTAGAGTAGGATGTAAATAAACGTTGGTGAAACGAAATTAATGACACTGATATTTCACTGTTCCTTTAAACGTCAAAGAAAGGAAAAAACCTGAAAACTTACACGGCTCTCTGTTTAAAGCTCTGATAAAAGCCTTTGTTCAAGAAAAATATTTCACTTCTATAATGATTTGATATTATTAATGAAGCCAGCTTTCTATCCTAATGTTTCCTCTTCTCTGTCTCCATTAATCAGCTAGTCTTGTTTTTAACAAAGTAAGAAAATATATTTCCCTTAAATGGACTATTCAAAATTATGCTTAATGACCTCCTCCTTTTTTGACCTTGGAAACTCACCCATACTTAGCTGAATGTCTATGACTTGATTGGCAGGATGCTCTAGTAGAAAGAACAAGGATGCTGGATTCAAGTAACCCAGTTGTTATCTCTTAGCAGGTGAATGATTTTAAGCATGTCACTTAAACTGTCTGCTCTTCAATTTCATTATTTTTCAGATTAGAATATTAATATATGTCCTGTCTATATCAAAGTGTTATGCTGAAGATAAAATTAGACAATGTAAACAGAGCGGTGATGAATAGTAAAATGTTGTGAGAACATTAACTCTCCTTAACCATGATATTTACTTATTGGGCTGTGTAAAGTACTGTGCTTGCTTTTCAGATCCATAATGGAATGCAGATTTCAGAAATCTTTATTTATTAGCATTCCCTCATCATTGCAGGTAAAAATAACTAATGACTCATCATGTTTTTTGGGACTTTGCTATTTCCTAAGATGAACACCTCAGAATAGAGAAAGTCGTTTTTACCAATCTTGGAAAAACATTATTTTTCTTCATATTGGCAGAGAAAGTTAAGTTGAGATGTTTTTACTAGTTGCCTCCAGACATAATACATGCTTAAAATTATAGGATGGTAGTCAATTGAGAAAAAACTTTCAAAGTGATAAATTTGTCTGTGTAATACAAAATTACCTGCCTCTATCAAAAAAGTGTTAAGATAAATATACGTACAGTTATATAATTGATGATCATTTAAACTGAAGAATAGATTTTAATCAATGCACAAGGTAAGCGTTTTTATGTCTCAGTCCCTTTATATTTGAATTGCAGAAACACTTTAAGAGTTCTTTGTCCTTTGTGATAATATAAAGGAAATTGAAGGAACAGACAGCAGAGGCTAGGAGGAAAGGCAGGAGTAGGCTGGGGGCGGTGGTGGTTAAACTATGCCTCTTGGACAGCTCAAGATGCCTCAGATCCCAGACAGAGAGGGAAAGGAGGAACACAGCAGCCAGGCCTAAACTCTGCCTCTTCTGTTTCACCCCCAGCCGTGCTCCTTTTATCTGATTTATGGATCCTGAGGAGAAAGAGATTCCACTCCTTTAAGGAGGTGTAAAAACCATTGTCTTTTAAAAATATATTTCCAAATTTTATTTATTATAGGAATGCTCCAAATGTTGCAGAAATTAGACCCAAGTGCCAAGTAAGTGTCCTGGAGAGAGGGGGAAGGCCTCCTGAACTGATATAGACTATTTTATGCTTTTATATAGTGAAGCAGTGTCTAGCAAATATTCTGAAATAAAAACAAATTGTGCAAAAAACCAGGAACAAAGATCACAGAGTTGAACACATAATCACCCGAAGCTAACTCAATCAGGATGACAGAAGAGCTCTAAAGAAATACATGAGATGCAATAATGACATTGTTCAGACCCACCATGTTGCCTCCCGTGGTCACTACCACCTAGAGATGAAGCACCTGCCTGTTAGATGTGCTAGGTGGTTGGAAGCATAACTGGACAGAGAAAGAAATTAAAGTGCTGGTATGGCAGAATAAATTAACCTTTTGGGTTTGTTAGTTGAGTTAAATAATATCAGTAGTTAACATTGACAGAGTCCTTCCTATGTGCTGAATAACTTCTTAAGAATGTACACTCAGTATCTCATGCAGATAATCCAAAATTATTATCTCCATGTATTGAAAAGGAGAGTAAATTTTAGAGTGTGGGTAATGCCTCATGAATGTCAGGATTGGGATTGCTTGGGCCCAAGTTCGGAACCTCAGTACTACATTTCCTTTTAAATTCATGTGAAATTTTGATGTATTCCTCCAAAATAAAATGTTTTTTAATTTGATTTCCTTTCACTTGAAATATAACATTCCTTTATAGCTTTAAGAAATTACATTGGACAAAATTTGTCATTTTTGATCCATTTTTAATTGATTACTTGGAGGCAGCATAAGCCAAGTGTTTGTATTTAGTTAGACCTGGTTGGAATCCCACACCCATCTTTTACTCTATTCTTACATGTCAGAAGAGGACAATAGAATTTACTGCAAGGATGGTTTTAAGGTGTAAATTATAAATCATATAAAAGTGCTTAGTTGAGGTGCTATCTCTGGAGATGTTTGCCCCCTTGATTTCTATTTCACATTCACAATGTCCTTTGTCATAATTATAAACAAAAGGCTTATGGAAGTTATAAAGAGCAATTGTTTGTTCTTAAAATCTTGAACAGAATTCAGACTAAGGTTAATCCCAACTGTCTCCTAATGGATGCGATTTTCATATCAAGAGGACGAATGCCACAGGCTGTTCTATGCTTCCGTACTATTTTGAAATATGCACATTTCCTTTTGTCTCAGAATTGTTTGGATAACTGACCCTTTTTCCATTTCGGAAGAGGAGAGGAGAGCATGTTCTATGCTTGCTGCTCTCAAAGTATGGTTGTTACACAGAAATGCAGAGGAAAATAGAAAGCAATGTTGGATTTTGACCTTAGAAAGATTTAAACAAAAGGCAAGTTTTTCTTGCCACAGAGGAAATGAGATTCTAACGGCAAAAGCACAGGACAATAATCAGACACAGTTAGATGCTCCTTAAGGTCCCCAAGAGAAGTCCTGGAAACATATTTCTCACTCACAATGAGGTCAAAACCCCAAAGGAAGGACAAAAGTCCTCAATTAAATTTTGAAATCTGAGCAGAGGAATCTGGACCCTTGTTTGCCAGATGGGTCTGAGGAAATCAGCAAGTTTCCAGAATTCCCTCAAGTCTTGCCATGATTCAATGACAACCAACTAGATATGATTTTGGCCGCATGGTCTAGCTAAGTTGAGAGGCCCTGAAACAATCCTTTTGAGTTTTATGAAGGCCCATAGTTACATGGGAATGCCCAGAATTCTCTAGCGCTCTCCAGAAGAGTCACAGAGATACATGGAGAATATCTATAGATTTGAAGAGTTCTGTAGTCAGGATAAGGAGGATGCTGATGCCTGGGCTCAGAACCAGATAGGAAACAGGACATTTTGAGGAATTCAGAGCATACATGCTGATAACTATGAATCAGTGGAACCAAAGAATGGAGTAGCAAGGAGCAGGGACCCCGGACAAAACTTGAACACTGGCAGTTTACCTTCCAGATCTTTGCTAAAACCTTTTGGAGATGGACAGAATATAAAAGAAAACTGAATTCCTTGAAAGAAACCTGTTTTGACTACATTCACAATTAGCTAAAATTATATTATTTCCACTAAACAGAAAAGAAGTTTGTGCTCAAAAGCTTAGTTTAAAAAAGTCCATGAAAGTAAAAAGAGGACGTCTCCACATCTCCCTCATATTTTTGTATACTCTAGTATTCTATACTTTCTCCATCTTACTTGAGGAACTCTCAACATTAGAATACATTAGTTGAGAGCACAGTGGAGCCAGACTGCCTGATGTTAAACCCTGGCTTGGCCACTTATTAGCTGTGTGACCTTAGGCAAAGTTGCTTGGCCACTCTGTGGCTCAGTTTACTCATCTGTAAAATGGAAGCAGTTAGATTGCCTATGTTGTAAGTGTATGATGAAGCTTAAATGAGATAATACATGAAAGGACTTAAAAAATATCTGGTGCCAAATGCTCAGTAAATGTTCACCATTACTATTATTATCATTACCTTTACTGTCATCAAGAACACTTTCTTCTTATGACAGTCACTGAAAGGGAGGAATAGTTTTAAGAGAGCCCAGGAAAATCTATGCAGTTTCGCTTGTGTATTTGGCACAAATCCTCAGAGTGATTTTGATATTCAGCCTTCCTCTTGCATTCACTCAATTATTTCTTCCACAAAAAATTTGAAAAAATTTATTGAGCACCTATCAAATGCCAGGCAGTGCTCTCGTAGTGAACAAAATAAATTCCGTGGTCTTATGAAGCTTAAATTTTACTTGTAGAACAATGAAGTAATAAATGTGTGCCATTTCAGGTGGTAAATATTAGGATAGGATATCACCGGACACAAACAACTTCAATACTTCGGAGCTTGAAACAAAAGAGTTTATTTTTCAATCATGTCACAAATAATGCTGCTCAGTGGTGGGGCAGAGTGAGGCGGAGTCTCTGCTCCGAACAATCCTTTAGTGTCCCACGCTCTGTCACTGAGTTGTTCCACCATTCTTATAGGTTAGTCATTTGCCTGATAGACAGGAAAGAAGAGTGGGCATCTGAAGGACTATGTAGAAACTTGATTCTGGGAGCCGCATTTCACTGGACAGAACTCTGTGTCTCATATGTCTAAGAAAGATTGGGAAATATAGTCTTCATACCCAGGGGACTAACAGGAAATAGATTTGGTGAACACCTAACACTATCTCAGCAGCAAGTTGACAACAGCTGTAAAGAAAAATAAAGCCAATTAAGATGACAGAGAGGAACGGGGCAAGTGTGTAGATGTGGATGATATGATCTAAAAGGAAGGCCTGACTGGGACACTTTTGTGTAGAGACTTGAATAAGGAGTGCAAGTGAGCCATTGAGATAACAGGAGGAAGAGCAGTCCATAACATCTCCAGTAGAGGGAATTCGTGGGTTTTGTTCTAATAAGAAGGCAATGGCTAGATTTTGAAACAGGCAGTTTAAGTACAAAAGATGAGTAATCCTTAGATCTCTTTCTTTCAAGGTCTTATCATGGGCTTGGCAAAATGTTTCTGTAAAGAACCCAATAGTAAATAGTTCAGTCTTTGTGGACCACATATGGTGTCTATCTTAACTACTCAACTCTATCATTGTGGTATGTAAGCAGCCATAGACAAATATCGGAATGAATGGGTTTGGTTGTGTTTGAATACAAATTTAGTGAAATAGGTAGAGGCCAGATTTGGCAGGGAGGCCGTACTCTTCCCACTTCTACTCCACAGTAGCATTACAGAGTACACTGAATTCTGATATCTTTTACCTTTTTTCTCGCCCATCACACTTTTCAAATAACCAAGCCAATTATTTTATGTCCAACTGTCCTAACAAATGCATATTTAAGACAACGCTACATACTTCACAGTCTTACATGAATAATCAGTATGAAATAGCTGATCTCTTTCATATTACTTTAATATTTATGAAAACTGTATTTTAAAAATTATTTCACCGTAACACTTAGGAGAAAGAAGTCAATGGAGGGAGTAAGAACAGTTAAAAATGTTGAAGAGTGAGTTTTTATTTTTTCCCTGAACATCTGCCTCTGCTGTAAATTTTTAAAATGTAAATGCCTTAGATTTTTCAATAAAATACTGTTATCGTTTTCTTTGAATATGATTAAATAAGAGACCAATATAAAGATTGTCTGAGGGAGTCTCAAAGTCAACCTCCATTGCATTTAGCTCAAGGGTTTCTTATAGTTAGTTTTCCAAACTCTCTTTCAGTTTGACCTCAGACTATCAAAATACAAATGCAGTGACTTTGTGTTGAAAACAGTGTAATAGAAAAATGAACTTGCTAAATTAAGGCTTGATTACTGCACTGTTTATGATCTGATTGGAAGGCAGAGTAATTTTAATTCTACTATATTGCAGAAAAACATTAAAAATATACTTATGTAATAGGATTTGTTTCCTTAACTGATATGGGCTAAACATATTGATAATAACTTTGGAAACTGGATAGTGCCTAAACACAGCACATAAAATTAAACCGTGATCTTGATTCTATATTATTTCAGAGAAAAAAATTCCTTTTTATATGCTTTTTTAGTAAATATATACCATTCTAAAATGCTCAAATAAATGAGGCAGAAATGGCATAAGGAGAAGACAGCCAATGTTGTATGTATATATATACATCTATCAGTCTAGGTCAGCCACTTCAATCACTAAGATTCATACTCTCAAAATCAGAATAGCATACTTCTCACCATTTTTAAGCTGATTTTATTTTTTAATTGCATAACCATACTAACAGTCAAACTACTTATATATGTATATATATTATATATAAATAAATATGTTCTAACATATATATATATATATATATATATATATATATATATACTACACATATGGATAACATTTATATCTGTAACTATCTCTATCTACCTGTCTATCTATTTATCATCTATCTAGCTTATATATTTTATATATAGGTCCTAGACTCAATCCACTCTGTTGCTGCACCATACTCTAGGTCATCTGGAGAACTGTGTAGAAACTGTTAGATTCTACAGGCTAGTCTTGCGTCTCTTTCACCACATTGCATTCTGTGTGTTTGTGGGTATGTGTATACACACATACACTGTGTAGATGGACAGACAGACAGACTGATAGATGGATAGATATACATCACGTATAACATATTTAGTTGTTTTGAGTGTTATTACAGTTAGGCAATGACAAAAAAACCCTAAAATTTATTTTTAAAAATACAAAAATACTATTCTGTTCTAGACAAAATACATAGGTATTTCTGAATACCTAATTTTATCCCATTTAAGCTCTGGTTTGGGATCAGATGGTCAAGATAGTCATACATTTGGTGATGTAGAGAATACCCACTGTGTAGCAGGGCATGGTGCTGGCAGTAGGGATATAGAGAGGAAGAGGGCACAGTTCTTGCACTCACAGAAATAGAAACCCACAGATACACTCCAGCCAGCATAGAGCAGTAGGAGGAACAAGTGAACTTTGAATGGACTCAGATTTTGTTTGGCTGAGGACAGTAACCAGCATGTGACACTGAGAGAGTCACTTAACTTTCTAGTTCACAGACTCTTCGCTGGAAAAATGGTAAATTATACTAGAGATCATGTATCTGGAAGATCCCTTCTATTTGTAAAGCTTTTAAGTTTTATCCTTGAATAAAGGTCTACAAAATTGTCTCTTCTTAGCTAACAACTTAACAAACATTGGTTGTTTTGATCAAGATCGTGCTTTGCCATCAAATGCATAATCTAGATTAATAATAAGTAAGGGCTTTCCATCTTTACAAGTCAAATGTATTTTTTGACTGAAATTTAAAACATGAAAAATCAATAAACAAGAGGTAAATTTATATTTCATAACTAAATCAGTGGTTAGAAAGGCTTAAATCAGTAGGAAAAGTGGATTTTCAAAGATATAGGAAACATCATGGGGACCACATATTTTTAGAATTTTAACATGAGACTAAAATCTACATATAAACAAAGCTTTTCATAATAACTACAACTTCAATAATTCAGATATATTCATAATTTATTGCAAATTATCAGGATAGGAGTATGGGATTTAAAATTAGTCCTAGGTCAGTTACCTACTAGCCAAATGAATTTGGGCAGGCCTTAATTCCCTCCGCTGCTTGGATTTTAGCATGCGGTCTTTCGAGTTCTTAAAATTAATGACATGTGATGTGACATAGGTGGTCCATTCAAAGACCTCTCATTCTAGCCTCTCTGAATTCCCCTTGCTCTTGTCCAGGGGCAGCCATTTTGTAATTGTCGTTGCTTATACATGCATAAACTAGGGTATTTTTCTTGTGACAAGTGGACATATGCAAACCCTTTAGTTTCAGTCAACACATGATTTAAGAACTGTTTGAAGAAGGAATTGAATTTGGCTGTTGTTAGAATAACTTCTGATGAAAATTTCTGGCCTGATAAATAAAGCATCATCTTCAAATTTTGCAGAATGAGAGTTAGAGCTTGGAAAAAATTCCAGTTGACAATAGTGAAAAACTTTTGTAGAAATTCTACATCTCAATTGCATAGAGAAAATCTTCTGGAGAATAAAAATAGGAAGACTCTAAGTAGAAAAGTGATTTGGAACAATTAGATTTCCAAAAAATATTTTAAGGTTACTTTATCCAATTTATTTGCTATATATTTATATCTAGGTCTAAATTTATGCAAATACAACTAAAATAGCTCTATTGACAAATATAAAATATTTCAAGTATAATTACTTATAAATCCTTTCCAATGAAAGCATTATGTCACATTTTAATTGGCAGAACTGTTTCTCTTCTTTTTCAGTAGTATGTATGATAATGGTATATTTTACAATTGATGGCATCTTTGATTTTATTTAATACAATTGTAATATATTATAAATTAAAGTGGTACATGTAAAGAGCCTAGGTATTATTACTATTACTAACAGCATTTTGCTTCAGCATCATTCAGAAGGAAAAATAATAAGCTATTTAATTTTAAATATGAAGATGAAGCAGTGTCTTGGGGCCATCAGAGTATGTTGAGAATGGTTGAGTGCTTTTATCTTTAAAAAATATATAACAGGAAAATAATTTATGGAAACAAAATCTAAAAATAAAATTGCATCACCAAGCAGAGAATATACAGATGTGATATTGATGAGAAATTCTAAATTTAATTTCTCATAAATCTAAAAGCTATCTTGTGTTTCTTTCCTTACATTTTTTTTAAATATGTACAGTAATACTAGAATACCACATGGGTATTGGAGAGATATGTAAGAAAAATTATATATAACCTCAATTCTCTAATACATTGAAATTCACTTACCAAGGGCATATTTATATTTGTTATGTATTATGTTCTAGGTACCGGAGATTTAGCAACAAAGCAAGCATGAAAATATCTGTCTTTATGAAGCCTATATTCTAAAAATGTCAATAAACAAGTAAATAAGTGTATAACATATATTCAAAGATGGTAAATGCACGGGTAAAAATACAAAGAAGGGTAAGGAGAAAGGGAGCTCCTTGGAGTTACTGTTTTATAGGGGGTGGTCAGGGACATTCTCCAGCAAGGGGAAAATTGAGCAGAGACCTGCTGCAAGACCTAGAAGATATTTAATTCTAACACGCAAAAGTGTCCAGGCAGATGAAGATCATGTGCGAAAGTCATTTGAAATAAGAAGATCTTTTGATAAAAGGGGTGTTTTGATAAGTCAGCCAAGAGGCTGGCATGGTCACTCACCCTAGACTTTATTTAGATGTAGAGACAGATGATACAAATCACTCACCAGCAAATATAAATAAAGTGCATTCAGTGCCCACAAGTTGAGGATTCTCAGCAGGAGAAGAGCTCTCACAGGAGTCTGAAGAAGGGGAGAGGGGTGCCTTCATGATTTCACTGTAGGTAGGAATGAAACTGGAATGGGATTCTCCTGTGGGCTAGAGGCTGCACTGTTTGAAATTCCCCCCAGACTGTAGAGGCAGAGGGCACACATGAGTGGTCTTTCCTACAAGTCACAAAGGTGGTGAGGTGGCAAGAGTGTTAGACTCAGAGAGGGAACCAGGGAGCCGGTCTAAGGTCAGACATAAAAGATAGAGTGATTTTCATTGTTTCAGGAAATCAATCTAATCTCAAAGCAGGCATGAAATATTTTGTGAACACAGTATCCTAAAAAGTATTAAAACATGAAAGATTTATAAGTACTGCATAGTAATGAATGAAAAGAGATTTGTTACACAAAAACATTGCAAATAAAATGTAAAGAATACTAATAGTCTGAGTTAATCACCACAACTGCTTATGTTTTGCATGTTTCAAACTGTTTTGCATTTTAACAATTCAAGACTGTTCAATTTAAAAAAGTTTATTTCTTTCCCTTTATCACCTCGTATCCAAATAGTACCTATAGCACTCTCTCAAATAATGAGAAAAAATATAAAAGTAAATGAATACATACATTTACAGATACGTAAAACTTTACAGGTGGCAGGTAAAGAGATCACCAAACTACGGCCTGTGGGCTAAATCCGATATGCCTCCCATTTTTATAAATAAACTTGTGACGGAACACAGACAGGCCTATTTGTTTATGTATTGCCTGTGGCTACTTTGGGCTACAATCGCCAAGCTGAGTAGTTATGGCAAAAACCTTATTATGTGCAAAGCTTAACATATTTACTATCCGGCCCTTTACAGAAAAAGTTTGCCTACTCTTGATCTTGTTTCATTAATCGGATCTTAGCCATTAATTCATTGAAATAAGGTGATGTATAAATATAATCATCATGCCATACAGAATATTAGAAAGCTCCAAACTTTCTAAAAGTTGTGAAAATAAATGTTGGATGCTCAGGGAATAGAATATATCTTATAGTTTAGAAAGAAAACCTTCAGAATCACGTCACAACCAGAACTCATTTTTGAATCAATACATTAACTGCTTCATTGTACTTAGACTTGTCCCATGTCCAGATCTAGAAAAACCGAGTGGATAACCATTATCGAAAGAGGTCCTTCCTCCTAAGAGCAAATGTTCATTAAAACCAATACTTCTGATGGTCACAGATGTTCAGGCAGCTATTCTTTCTTTAATTTCATATTCGTCCCAGGGAGCTTGTTCTGCTGCTAATCGTTCTTTAGAATGACGTACCTTAGGAAACCAGAGCACAAAAAAAGAAAAAGCCAGTAATAATATCATTTAAGATTAAACTGAAAAACCTATATATCAGATAACATAGCTTCCTCCATATCAGACAATTGGATTGAAAAAGACATATTTTATGTCAACCTTACCCTAATCACTGCCAATCTGTCCCATAAATTCTCTCAATCTCTCTCTCTTTCACGCTTTCCTTCCCCCCTCCCTCCTTCTTTCCATTTCTCTTCTTTCTTTCCCTCTCTCTCATTTTACCTTTTCTTTCTCTTTTCCAAAACCATCTCCTTCTTCCTCCTCTTTGCTGGAAGTAATTGAACCAGTGCCAGAGGTGCCCCGGGGTTCTAGAAACAAAAGATGACTAAGAAGAATCATGCTTCAGACTGTGGTCCTAGGTATGGTGACACTGAATGTGAATTAAACCCTGATTTGTCCCAGTCACTTCTGGGATATTAATATCGCCCCCCAAAATGTAGAAAAATTATATAAAATATTTAAATAAGGAAATGGAAAATGATTTTCACTGAAACACACCTATAGCCTGGCTGCCTCTTCGTGCTCATCTGCCCCCAAATCACACACAGGAAATCACAGCCTCAACCACATTTCAGTCTGTCATAACCTCTTCCTTGATTCCATAAACTGCACAGCCGAAGCCTTTCATAATATGTAATCATATCATTTAATATTGATGTTAATATTTATGGTTTGTGTATTTTAATTTGCAATTGTGTGTTTATACTTCGATTTCATATTTACACAGTATGTACGCTCCCATAAGGCAGGTATTGGGCCTTTTAGCTCATTGTTTTATTCCTAGCACCAAATTCAATGATCTAAATTATTTGTTTGTTTGATTTAAAAAATGCATTCCAAGGATTCTTAATGGTATGAAAAGAATATTAAAATGTTCTGCATGATTGAATATGTGGTGCCTTATGATAACATAAGAGATATGAAAACACAAGTGATGAACTCTGAAAAGGATGGCTTTAGAGACACATCTACAGCAGAGAGAGGGCGCGAGGTGTCCCTCAGAGTATTGAAAGGAAGCAGAGACTGGAAAAGACACCCTCTCTATTGTCCCTTGTGTACAGATTGGCACCTGGGACCTGGGCTAGGATAGTTCTTTTACCACTTTCTGGAAAATGTTCAAATATTATAAATTATCTCCCTCTTTACTTCAAATCGAATGTTGCTTAAGGTCATAAAGCTTGTTTGTTTTTGCCTTTTAAAGATATAGGAGCTTTTAGTCTTTTAGTATATTATTCAAATAAACTTAAGTGAAAGCCACAGCAATCATCTGGGTAACTCCATTTATATAGTTTTTAGAGCTGGATCATTCAGGTCAAATACAAATGTTTTTCAATTGTGCAGTTTTTTTTTTCCTCCCTCGATTTAATTTCCTCATCATTCCACTTCACATTGCCTATGTAAATTAAGCTGTCGTGCTGTAAACCACGGTTCCCCCTTGTCTATCTCCTCAGTAACAGCTTCAAAGTACTAAAAAGCTAAAATAGCTACAAAAGAACAATTAATTTGTGCAAAATCACAGAGGCCCTGTAGGTATTAAAAACACTACAATAAGGCTTTTATCAGCCAGCTAAACTGCACAGCATTAGGCTCAAAACTAACAGAGCTGAACATGCAGCACAATGATGAAGATGATAAAGGAATCTCAAGGACATGCAGAGAACTGGGGTAACATGATTTAGAAGTGATGCAGTTATTTCCAATAAACATCTACGTAAGTACATAGAAAAAATGCTGATCTGTTGGGAAAGGCAGGTTTAGACCAGTAAGTAAATTTACATCTATTTTTGGAGAAGCTTACATTTTTATGGAAATTACTGTTGAAGATTCTGATAACGCACCCTGAGGTTGCTCAGTGCATACTTGTTGATTGGTGATTGGCTGACAGTTTGATATTTAAAAACTTAAATCTCTGGACTGTAAAAAAAAAAAAGAAAATGGCATACCATATCTAAAACTGCCTAAAAGGAGAACATTAAAACATAATCAGGAGTAGCACTGCCTCCTGCGTTGAAATAGCAATGAAAACAATTACTTTAATCATCAGTTGTTTATTTAATGCCTGCTCTTAGCCAAAAACTGTGTTAGGTGCTATGGGCCGGAAAGGAAGTTAAGCTGTTGCTATAATTTCTAAGTAAACAAATTAAATGTTTCCAGAACTAGATAGAGAGGAATGAATTTCCAATTGTGAAATAAATACAGTGGATGCACCAGGACACAGAGGGAGGATAGCTTTGTCTTACAGAAACTATGGAAAAGTATGCCTTTCTTTCTTTTGCAACCAGCTATGTCTGGATTTCAATCCCGGGCCCTCCACTGATGTCCGGTGAGATTTTCTGCCAACTATTCTTCTCTTTGAGTTTAAGTTTTCTCAACTAGAAAAAGGGAAGAATAAAACAGACCTCATAGAGCTGTTACAAAGAGGAAATAAGAAAAACGCTTTCACTGTGTAGCACATAGTAGGCATTCAAGGAATATGGGCTCAGTTTATCTGTAGTACGGACATCCACATGCTGGCAAGTCTATGCCTACCGTGCTTACTAGAGTTCATAGGATTAAAAGTATTAGAAAGATGTTTTCTGTTTCTTTTTTAAAAAAATAAGGACTCATTTGGTCTAATGCCTTTAATTTACAAATGTGACCATTGAGATTCAACAGCAGATCCCTTCTGAAAACATACACTGTATAACGGTTGCCCTATAAAGACCCAACAAATGTTGCAATGCTTTTTGGAATATCAGGTCCTAGATTCGATCCAAGCATAAGAGAATATTACCAAACGGATATTTCAGTTGCTTCTTCTGATCCCAATGTCATACTTCAAGAAAACCTGATTTATTTATGACCTAGATTTGCATGCTTTCATTATAATGTGGCCACATATCAAATATCCATCTTTGTATAATGTAATGCATAACTTAATATAAATAACAGACTCCTAAGTTTATTTAGACTGACGCGTAAAACACAGTGGGGAATTATGAAGAGTGATTTATCTAACAGTAGCTCTTCAATATCAGAAAAGGATATTAACAAAATGCAAAATAGTCATACTCAGACCTTGTAGAAGACCTGGCACTTACTGTTTGTAACTGTATTGTGCTAATTCGGTACACATCATGAGAAATTGCAGTGAGACTTTTCATAAGACATTCTGCGATGTGCAAACAATTAGCAAATGTTTCCAAACAAATGGAAAAAATTAAGATAACAGTGGCCCTCATTTTCACACATTATCCTAGATATATAATTTAAGCTTTCCCACAGCATTTTACTTCAGAAATTTTTAATGCTACCAAAAATATGAAAAAAATGTATAGGCACACCTTTGGTCATATCCACACATTTTTCTTCTTGATCTATTTCTCCCTTTAATTTTATGCTGAATCATTTGAAACCATTTGCAAACGTCTTAACGCTTCACTCTTTAATACTTTAGCATTTAAATTATATACTACTTTATAACCTGACCCAGAAAATTTATCATTGATACACTATTATCCAACCATAGTCATAATATCCTTCGGAGCTGGTTTTAAATTCATACAGAAAATTTTGCTTCTATAGCTAAGTTTTTACAAAATTATCAATATCATAAATATACTGCATTTATACTCTTGAAATGCACAATATTAACACCATGTATTGTAGGCTTTGTTTCAAATTTTGGTTATTAGACCTTAGTATAATATTTTTCTAAAACAAAAGTTTATAAACAGAAATGAATCTTGAACTGATCACCTTATTTTATAATTCCAGGAAGAAGTACCAAAATGTATGATGTCAGTGTGAGTAAAGCAGAGGTTAGTATGCTACGTAGTCATATACATCTTTGTAGAGATCATCAAATAACTTTGAAATCAGAACTTGAATTTCTGTACTCTAAATATACAGGAAAAGTCTCATGTTTTCCCTCATGGATACTCCAATTAACAATACCAAAGAGCAACTGTTACATTTACTTTTCCATCCTGCATAGGTGAAATACGTGCATTAAGAGAGGACCCTAAATACTTTAAGTAATGTGAGAACTATCCTTACAGGATTATAAATACACAACATAGATTCCTTTTATAGTTAGCTTGAGTCTTGATGGGCGAGCAGAAAGCTAGCCATCAGCGGACTTTTTGGAGCACTAATACTTCAGATGTAAATCATATACATTTCATCAACTAAGTATGCTGGAGACATTTACTGTAATATACTACAGCATTAAATATTCAACTATAGTAATGGTTTTTTTAGATTCACAGAAAAGTTGACAACTGATATTTAATTGATTTTTATAATGCATGTATTCTGTCAATAAGTATTGAGTATCTTCCCTGTTCATTGCGGGAAGCTAAGCGATGGAGGGAATACAAATATGAGTTAGACATGTTAACCTGTTCTCAAGACACAAAAATTTCATAAATAGCCAAAAATACAGAAGTCAAAATGCATTACATACCTAGGAAAGAATCTATGCTGGGAACAATATCTTCATTACTGCTGGAAACAAATGTCTTCAGTGGGTTAGTGTGAGCATCATAGTACAAAACACAGAAGTGGAATACATATTCAACATTAAAACACCATGATCCAGGGAGGGTCCAAAGAATGCTACCTCCCCTAACCATCTTCATTTCTCAGATCTGAATATATTATTTCTAACTACATAATGAATTGCAAAGACATTAAAATTAATTTTTTATCAACAAATAGACATTTAAAGCAGGGTATTATGCATTAATTTAATATTGACTAAATTTTACTGTATTTTAGATATTTTCTATATGTTGTGGGTAAAAGACCTAACACATTGTACCTGCTTCAAGTAGAAATCCACACACGGCAAGCGTTGATGTGATGGGGTTGATAAAGAAGGGTGGTCCTGAGTCTGAGCAATGTTTTGATAAGGTGGTAGGTAGACATTGTATTTTTGTAAATGGATTTAAAGAATGACTTACAAAAGTATAAAGATTGATATTGATACTGTGCTCTATCTTCTCTGAAAACTCGGAAGTTCAATGTTCAGTGGAAAACAAAGAGGAGACTCCATGAATTCTGAAGCTGGGGGAAGGGTAGATCATTAAAAATAGTTCAGTTTGTCAGAGGAATTTTCAAAATCGTTGTTACGCTGATAATCAAAACTACGTATCAGTTATACTCTATTCTTCTGCGGCTCTCCTTCACTAGCTGGATGGTATTAATTTAGCGTGGGCTGATTTTAAATGGCACGAGTCTTTTCTTTTCATCTCCAGGTTTTGGTTTGAAGTATTACAAAAGGTGAAGCAAAATTGCATGCTTCTAATAATTTCAGGAACAAAATATCCAAAAAAAGGATTGGGGTGATGGGAAACACACATTATGGAGAAGCTACGGGAAATAATGAACAAAACATGGGAGAAAATAAACTGTAACCAAGCTTCTGAAACTTCTCAGCAAAAAATAAAAAGACCTGATTGGAGGAGCATCGTCTCCTTTTTTCCAGTTACATCCAGTCATTCTTCCTGGTCTGTTACCACGTTCTCCATTTGGTGGCCAGGTGGGGCCAGCAGTACTAAGCACGGAAGAAGGCAGAAGAGAGCAGCAGGAGTAAGAACAGTACTTCCCTACTGAGGCAAGGAAGGAACGGTCATGCAGCAGTAGAGCACACCTTTCTGTCCAAGGCAGAATGGATTTGCAGGCAGGAGAGAAACAAAGAGAGGTTGGATACATTTCTTGTACTGCACAAGCAGAGATCCTTATTCTGATTATGGACAATCCCAGAGGAAAATCTAGGTCTTTCTGAGTGTCTTTTTCACGAAGCAAATTCATTTTTTGTGCTACACATTATTCATTTTCCTGCTGGTAAGGAAACCAAGGGTGCTTTCTTACAGAGACACTTTGAAATGAGTGATAATATTACAGACAACTCAGTGGACACATTAACTAAAGAGAAAATACTCGTGATATTCACACTGTTCCGGGTCTTAGCATGTGCTTGTTAATCTCTCAGGGCTTGATTGCAACTACAATTTTAATTAAAAATTAAAAGAGCTCATACCCATATATTCCTGTGGTGTGTCACTGATCCAGACACAAGGCTAGAGAAATGTACATGGATAAGGTGGCAACTAGGTTTTAGGGAGAAAGATTAAGAAAGACATAAAATCTTGAAGACAAAAAAGAATTTTATGCGAAAATAGAAGAAAACATTCTTTCTTAAATAAGAAAAGAACTAATTTCATACCATGGAAGTGTTTCCATTATTCTTTCCTCTATTTTTGTGTTACTTTTTACTTCCATGCATACAAAGATGAAAATCAAAAACAGTTAAAAAAACATTTTAGTCATTCAAATGTTGGGTTCAGATCTTAGCTTCTCCATTTATTACCAAAACTGAGAAAATTACATGAATTTTCTAAGCATTGGTTTTCTCTTCTTTAACTGGAAAAATAGTGTGATAATGCTTATCATACATAAAGAACTTAGCATGGTGCTGCCATACTAGGGTTCAGTATATTTTGGTTTCCTTTCTTCCAAATTGTTAAAAATTACTCCCTAAAAAAATATTTATTGAAAACCTAATACAAGGGTAGATAATACAGAATATGGACTCAAATAAATATATGGAAGTTCTAGTATTCAGAAAAAGCTAATGTACACACAATTTTAACACAAACAAGCAATGCAAGGTTAAACACTAAATTTACACTTCTTACAGTAGGAAAAAGGTATAATGCATCAAGTGTTAAAATAACGCAAAGCAATAGCTAATTAAATGTTAAATAGTGATATAATTATTTGTATAAGGAGGTCAAACAAAATGGAGAATAATGATAACTACTGGTCAGAAAATACTTCACGGAGGTGGTGAGTCTTAACCTTGAAGGGCAGGGCTTGAGCAAACATAAAGGGAAGAAGAAACCGGAGCTTTAAGGGTAAGAGCTAGGTCAAAGCACGTCTGCCAATAGCAAAAATTAACACACAAGATGTATTGGCTACATAGTACACATATTCAGGAATAGTTTCATTAGTTCTCTGTTCTCAAATAATATAAACAATAATATATTATTTCAGCCCCAATAATTAAAATGAATATGTGGAAAGATGCATCCATATTTCCCTAACATTATTGTTTTTATTTTTATAAACTCTCATTTCTACAGGCTTCTTCTAGAAGCTTTCCTAAATGTTAATCTTCTTGCCTTAACTCTATCTAATCCTGAAATTTGGAAGTTCCATGTTAAACCGAATAGCATTATCAAGGTGTAGCTTTAGAAAGACTCACTCATAGAGAGGAGCTTCCTGATTCCTATTTTTTAATACTATATTTTACGAATTTTCCATTATAGTTTGTATATTTTATAAAGTTGTAAATTAGATAATAGTATCATAAACCATCATCTCTCAGCTTTCAGAGTTGTCACTATTTTCAAAATCTTCCTTCAATTATTCCAATTATTATGATATTTTGCTGTTTTGGACCTAAAACAAATACTAGATATGATTTTACTTTGCCCAAACGTATTACAACAGTCATCTCTAAGAGAAACAGGTTTTTTTGAAAATAATCTCAATAAAGTTACTGCAATGAGCATAGGTAACAGTATTTACTCAGTGTTATCTAAGTCTTTGTTTCTGTTCAGATATCTTTAATTGTAAAAATCCATTTTTTGTACTAGATATTTGAATCAAGATCTCAATTAGTGTGTGTTTGCTTGATATGTTTCTTTTTTTCAGATTTCTTGCAGTATACTTGACAAATAAAATTTTAAAAGTGTGAAACATAAAGATTTTGATTTACATATACATTGTGACAGGATTCCCCCCATCGAGTTAATTAACACATTCATGATCTCACTTATTTTTTTTGGTGAAAACATTTAAGTTGTGCTCTCTTAGCAAATTTCAGTTGTACAACACAGTGTTATCAGCTATAGTCACCATGTTATACATTAGATCCTCAGACCATATTCATATTGTAACTGAAAGTTTGTACCTTTTTACCAAACTATATTTTCCCCACCCCCCCAGCCCCTGGCAACCATTTTTCTACTCTCGGTTTTTCTACAAGTTCAACTTTTTTTTGAATTCTACATATAAGTGATACTATACAATCTTTCTCTGATTTATTTCACTCAGTATAATGCCCATCTGTTTCATTCATGTTGTTACAAATGATAGAATTTTCTTTTTTTCTTAATGATAAGTAATATTTCACAGTTTCTTGATATATTCGTTCATTGGTGGACACAACGTTGTTTCCAGCACCTTGGTCATTGTGAATAATGCTGTGATGAATATGGGAGTACAGGTATATCTATGAGATAATGATTTGGTTTCCTTTAGCTATATATCCAAATATGAGATTGCTGGGTCGTATGGTAGTTCTATTTTTAACTTCCTGAGAAACCTGCATACTGTTTTCCGTAGTGGCTGCACCTATTTACATTCCCATCAACAGTGTACAAGGGTTCCCTTTTCCCCTCAGCCTTAACAGTATTTATTCTCTTGTTTTTTTTGCTAGCCATCTTAACAGGTATGAGGTGATAGCTCATTGTGATTTTGGTTTGCACGTCCCTCATGATTACTGATGTTGAACACATTTTCATGTACTTGTTACCCATTTGTATGTCTTCTTTGGAGGCACCTGGTCTCGTTTGATTTTTTTTAACCTTTTCTTTTCCTGTAAAAGATTCTCCTCCTCTAACTTTTACACTATTTATTGATTGAAGAAGTTGGATAGTTTGCCCTATAAAATTTGGCTGGTTGCAACTTTGTGGGTGTTTCTAACATGTACCTCTATCTTCTCTGTTTCTTATAACCTTGTGGTTCTGTATAGAGGCCTTATTAATATTATATTTCTTTTTTTGGACAAAAATACTTCATGTTAACAGTTCTGTGTATGTTGTGTTTCAGCAAATCAGGTGGCATATAATGTCTGATTTTCTGACATTTACTCATGTTAAGTTTGATCAATGAGTTCTGATATTGTCAGCCTGATTCATACATTGTTCTCTGTCACTTTTTCTCCAGGTAGTTTTGCTAACTACTGATATGTTGTGTCTAGATTAATTATTTCATTAGGAGTTTCAAATGACGATTTTCTAATTCTACCACTGCTTCTGCAATTACTACCTCGAGTCCTTCATTTAAGAACTCTCACTCATCAGTAACTATCAGGTAACTATCATTACCCTGAAGTTGAGTTGTACAGGAAATGCAGTATCAAGGCTTGATTACATTCATTCATTTATCATTTTCAGAATAACTGATTGCATATGTTTCAATGAGTTGCAGTCGTTCTATTTGATGCTCCAATTGTCTCAGAGTTGGCCAGTGACTGCTCCTTCAAGTTGACTCCTATGTTCTTTTAGGGACATTGATGTTTTCCATGCTTTCTGGCAAAACAAATGCCCCAGGCTCATCTTCTATATTTCCAGCCCAGATCTAGAATCACTCCTTTCTTCAGAGAGTTCGTGTTCTTTTAGTGGAAAATCACAGTTGAGATCACAATTTGAAGGCTCCCTGTGCTCACTGTTATTTGTTTGTGGTGACTTCAGAATTTTTAAGAAGACAAAGCTAGGAAGTAATGATTATTTAGGAAAATAGAAAAAAAAATCATGTGTTTATATTTTTCTGATTAAAGTTTAAGTTTAATTAATTTCTTCTATTTTATATTTGTATTTCTTATGGTTGCACACAAAATATTTTCTCCTAATGACTTTTACATTATTTCTTATTTGCTAACCTATAATTATATTTAATAATATTTTCAAAATACCATTGTCCTTACTAAAATTAAGACTATGATTCAATTTAGGATGTTTTTGGCTATTGTTCTAGTGTAAATCCCAGTAAGAATATAGAGTCATTCAAAATAATTTTTACGTTATGTTACGGCACCAATTTGATTTAAAAATTACACTCATTGATTTCAATATACTTTTGACTTTTACTTAATACTGTAAATGGATTTCTTTAGAAATCACCATCTCAGTTAAAGGTAGTATTTTTTTTCTATGAGATTGGACATTTATTCCAGATATGAAATTTTCTTTGTCCTTCTCAATTTTTTCTCCATTGTCATTACGTATAGACTTAAAGAAATGTCTTATTTGTAGCCACAATGTACCACACAATGTTACCTCTGACTAAAGAACATTAAAAGCAAGGGCAGCAATGCAATCAAGTTCATGGAATTCACCCACATGCTCCAACCACATGCTCCAACTTCCAGTTCTGTTGACAGGTTATCGGAATGGTCTGATGAAAGCTCAGTGATGTCATCAGTCAAGAAACAGCTCCTTGTGTGGCTAAGGTATGGCCTTAAACCAGTGTCCAGCATTTGATTCCGTTTCTCCCATTGCCTGAAGGCAGGGCTCTGCTTCGTCTTTCCTCCACGAGCGTTTGCACCACTGTGCCACTTGCAGATCTCCTTATCTCCTTGTTATAAGTGGTTCAAAACCCACTTGTATTCTCAGGTAATTGGGCATATTTTGTTTTTATTAGTTTTATTGAAATATTTTTCTCTATTGCCATCCTAATTGCTCTGTCTGTTTCTGTTAGGTGATTGGGGGAAATTTATAAACACAATTGAATGACCATTTTTCTCCAACTGCTCACTTACTTTTTAAACTACAGCAGTATGTTACTCATTCAAATTTAGATTTCAATCCACAATGTCATCAGATCTTTTCCTTTATGTTTCCTTAGGAGAGCACTCACCAAGAATTTCAGTTTGGACTCAGCAAGATTTGGGTTTTGATTTCTGGCTCTGTGACTTGTTTGATGTGAGAAGGAATAACTTATTTAATTTTGAGAATCTTCAGTTATCTTTTCTGTAAAAAGGTGATAATCATACTTACCTCAGAGAGTAACGGATGCATTAATAAATGTCTTAGAGTGCTGGACACGATGCTGAGGCATGGACATTTGCCTTTTTTTCCCATTATAGGTTAATCTCTTATTTACTCACATTTCAATCTGTTAATGACATCAATTAAGAAATAGTTTGTGTTTTTCTTTGTAACTACTGTACATGAGGAATAAATTCCTTAACAGGAAATTGTCTAGCATCAAAAGATATTGAAGGAAGTACATTTAGTTTTCATTATTCTTTTCAATAAAATGTTTATCAAATGTATGTAGTCCAATAGAAATTCCATTAAGAAAATTCTGGCAGCAAGCCATCAGAAAATCTAACCTCATTGGTTGAAGAGATTAATTTCATTAGAACTATTGATCATCCATTTCTCCCAAAGCACTTATGCTGTTTCCTCATGTCAGACAAATACAGTTTAATGACAGTCACTGACAAAAAGAATAAAGTGTGTTTGTGTATGTAGTATGTATTTGTGGCAGAATTGTATAGTACTTTAAACTATAAATTTCTAGAAATGGAGGATCTCATTGTGTGTATTTCTGTATCATTCCTAACATATTGTGATAAATCAATAAATATTAAACCAACACATTGTGCTTCCACAAAACTAGAAATGAATTCATAAAGTGACAATCCAAGTACCAGGCAAAATATCTCATTTGGAACTAACCATATAAAGAGGCAAGAGGGAACAGATTAAAGGGCACAGCTGTCTCGTTCCACAAGTTTAGCTGGAAAATAGCCCAGAGAATATGGGAATATGTGACTGTACATCTAGCCTATGGACTCATCTCTTCTGGGCTCCACGGGGTTTTACAACAGCACCTTCCTCTTCAGTGTGGGTCTGTGATGCTCACACATTGACAGCAGTTAGTTCTTCTGCTATTGAACTAAAATTTTAGTGTGACACTCGTTTCCCCAATGACTAATAAAGAGTCAGAAAAACATGTACCACATTCAATTCAGTTCCACACAACCTTGGGTTGGTTATACTCGAGATGACAGTGGAGAAGTTAAAGTAAATGAAAGGCATAGTCCACATTCTCTTTAAACAGCATTTTACAGCTCCTTTCACCTAGGAGAGCCATATGTTTAGTCTTGAATTACATTAAGGTGCAAGTTACATCTTCTAATTTGTCAGGTCCCAGCAGGCAAATTGAACATTTAAAAATTACTATTATATATTCATTGTGTTTTCATAATGTTATGTTTTTTACTTTTAGTACTTTAGAAAATGTAAAAATATTATAAACGTACTATTTAGTCTTTTCAACCACTCTGTGTATCAGGAAGAACTTGTATTATTTTTCCCAATATAGAGATGAAAAATCTGACCCTCAGAAAAATTATGCTATGTGAGTAAACTCATTAGGAGGCAGGTATAAGAGGCCAGCCTAGAACTCGGGCCTGTGGGTTCTACTCTGGCACACTTTTAAAAACAATACATTGATTGAATTCATTCATTAATGAAATATATATTGAGTGCCTACTATGTGAAAAAAAGATCTGTTCTGCTAAAAGTGATAGAAAAGGTCACTGCCCTCCTGGGCCTTGTAATCTAGTGAAATAAATATATAAATAAACAAAGTAATCGAAAGACATGTTAAGTGCAATAAAAGCAATAGACAGGGTGAGATATAGGAGGCCAGCAAAGCCCTCTGTGAATGGGGTTGCCAGATTGAGCAACTAAAATACAGGACACCAGTCATATCTAAATTCCAGGTAACCAACGCATTTTCCATTTGTATACTTATATCCTATGCAATATTTGCAACATGCTTACACTGAAAACAATATTGTTTACCTGAAGTTCAAATTTTACTGGGCATCCTGTACTTTATCTGACAACCCTATTTGGAAGGTGACATTTGAACTAAGACCTGAATGAACGAAAGAGCTAGCTATATAAAGATCAAGGCAAAGAACATTCCAATAGAGGATCAGCTAAGTGTCTGAATCAAGAAAGTTCTTAAAAAAACTAAATAAGCCAGTGTGTCTACATCTTGGTGAGTGAGGATGATAATGGTTCAAGATGATGTTGGAGAGGTAAGCAGAAGCTTGATAATAGCGAGCTCTCTCGGTAAGCAATGAGGACTATATTCTTAGTAGATCACATAACCCTTAAGTGGTTGTAAGTTAGAAAGGCACTGATTTATGCTTTAAAGAAAATCCTCAGGCTTCTGTATAGAAAAGAGGTTGAAGAGTGGGTCAAAAATTGAAGCAGGGATTATGATTAGAAGACAATTTCCAAGGTCCTGGTGAGGAAATCTTGGCTAGAATTCAGCGGTGGTGGCAGGCACAGAGAAGCGGGTGGATTTGAATTTGGCATTTCAGACGAAACCCAGAAGACTTACTAATAGATTTGTTATGTGGGATGAGAAAAGGGGGAAATTAAGAATGACTCCTATCAACTGGAGTTGGCTGGAGTTGGACTAAAGCAACTGGGTGAATAGTGGTGACATTTTCTGAGATTAGGAAGAATGTATAAAGGAAAAATCGGGTGGAGCTTGGTAATCAAATGATCTTTTTTCAGCATGTTAAGTTTGAGGGGCCTATTAGATTTAGAAATGGAGAAGTCAAATCAAGATTTGGTTCTCATCCAAGAGAGCAGGATGAATATTATTGATGAAAGTGGTACTTAGAGCAAGACCAGAGATGATACCACAAAGCAAAATAATTTACACAGAGAAAATCAAAAGTTTCATTCATGACTAATGTCTAGTGCAATTCAGCTTTTAAAAGAGTAAGAATCAGCATCAGAAACTGAGAAGGAGGATCTAAAAGGTTAGATCAAAGAAGCTAAGCTAGAAAAATGTTTCATAAAGGATGAGATGGGACTGATCAGCTATCTTGTGATAGACTGCTGAGACTTAGAATAGATTTAAGACAGAAATATATCCATTTGACTTGGCTAAATGGGGTCTTTATGTATCTTGAGAAGAATTCTTCATAGGTAAAAGGAAAAACTCAAACTTATGTTCGGATATTGTATGACTGAAATCTGTGTTCGTTTAAATAGTGTTTGGGATTTGAACACTATAAACTCTCTAATATTAACATGAGTTGAGCTACTCATCTTCTAAAATATCTTTCCATATTTACACTCTTCTTACTTTATCAAGCATTTATTTAGCATCTATTACATAAATCACTGGTCTAATTTTTGTGGATAGAAAGAAGTCAGGGATATATTTCTTAATCCAGAAAAAATGAGTGGAAAAGATTGAAAAGTCTATATAACAAACTATACAATACCATTTCATAAGTGCTAAAATAGAAATATTGATATAGTTATACACAATTCTGTTTGGGAAATTTGGTGCACCTATGTCAAAACCAGAACACTGAACAATACGCTGGGCTTTGAATTCCATTTAAAGGAATACCTTTTGAGTTATTTGTTCCTTCTTCCCGATCCCTAGAAACCGAATCTTGCAAATCACTAGGTAAAAAAAAAAAAAAAAAAGTATTATTATATTTCCTACTCTGTTTTTGTGGCATTCAATGAAAAATGAGAGCTACATTATTAAAGTAGCTGATGTTAACTTCATCGTATAAGTTAATTACTTATTTTAGTGCAGAGTGCAGAATGAGAGGAGTTTCGAAATACATTAAATACATCAACTACAATGTTCACTGCAATACACTGCCATAGTTTTCGATCAGAATGATCCAGGTATATTTTCTAAACTTTGTTAATTTAATCTTTCCAAATTCACCGAAAAACAATCAAAATAAGATGCATTTTACCCTCTAAGAGTGAGTCCATAACAATTGCAGTTTCTGCATCAGTCAATGTTTGTGCCTGCCCTAGAGGCAAGAGCGGCTCGTCTTTATGATCCTGATGCATATTTATGCTTCATTGTTTTGTATCCAATTAAAATGTGATATAGATTTTGCGGGGAGGTGATTTGTTTCATGCTTATATTTGTGAAAAACATGTGTGTTTAATCTTGCCATAATGCTTAATTGGAAGAAGTTCTTTAGAGAAAGTAGCCTTAAAAGAGGAGTTTGAATGGATGGAACGACCATTACTCAGGTTTCAATGGGAATTAAATGCTATATTGAGTCATACTGAGGGAAAAAATCCCCCAATTTAAAAACATTAGATATATAATTCTCTCAAAAATTGATTTGTCTTCAGAGCTTTGAAAATACCATTGCTACCCACCAGAGTCTTCAAAAAGAGTTATCAATTGAGCTTTTGTATATTATGATAAGCAGCACAACCAATGACTATACTGGAAAATTAGTGGTATTGCTGACTAAAAGGAAGAGATCAATTACAGTAATATGAATAGTTTCTACCTTCTTTCCATGAAAAATGTGGACAAAACCAATAAAACTTTGATATATGATCATTATCATAACCAAACATCATAGAAATCATACTTGTGGATATTCATGTAAATAAGGATATGGCAATATAATGCTATCAAAGCATCTCCAATCGATTAGCTGTGTGATTGGAGTCAATTTCAGAGGACATTCATAATATTTAAAAAAAGGAGAAAAGAATCTTGGTTCAGTAAAAATTAACTACTGCTACTGTTTCTACTACAGCTACTGCTACTAATTGGCCTGATATTCATTGAACACTTACAACATTCCTAATCACTTGGCATGCATTATATCATTTAATTGTCACAATATTCACATAAGTTAGGTGAATTATTTTGCTCCATTTTATATTAAGAAACTTACACAGGGAGTTTAATGAAACGACTCAATGTCGGGGATGAGTGGTGCATCTAGAATCCACCGAATGCTGGTATGTCTTCAGACAGCAGCTCTTGACCCTTTATACAAACAGAATATGTCATCCAAGGGGTAAAATCAAACTAATATTGTTAAAAATGGCTCAGAATAGATATTGACATTTATTTTATTCCCATTATTTTAAAGCACATTTACTCTTTTATTCTACCTTAACAATTATATTTTTATTTTACGAAAGAAAATATGCAATGATTTTGAACTTCAGATAGTATTTATGAGCACTTTCTTCTCATCCATCCTTACTCTTCATTTCCAGTCCCTGCAGGGAAAGAGTTTCAACAATTTTTCTTGTTATTATCTTCAGATTTATAAATAATATATATATATTTATACATATTTCAATATTATTTTCTCACATTGTCTTTCCAGTGCAGATGGGTCAGAATATTCAGTTATGTCAATATTCTGTTTTTATTTAATTACAGCTGTATAAACACTTTTCTTTGTTGTGCCAAGTAGTGTACAAGGACATTTGCTTTCCGCACAATTTTTTCTACTAGAGTTATTCACTTCATTCATTTCTCTGGCGTTTTAGGTTGCTATTTATAATTCTTCTAACCTTTCTATCAGAATACAATCTCTCACATGGTAAAGCACATCAGGGAATGTATTAGTTCCCCTTAGTTTTCTCTCTTGGAGTCAGTCGTCTTCGCCCCCTCTGTTCTTTTGCCCGCTGGTGCTCTAGTTCTCTAGGCCAGCAGCACAGCTGGCTCTTCCTTTGCTGATCTTTGCATCAATTTTCTCCTTCATTTTGCTAGAATGTGGCTTCCAGAAAGCATTGGTAATGATTTGCATAAATGGTACATTTTTTAACATTGTAAGTTTGAAAATGTTGTTTTACCATCATTTTTAATTGAGCTTTTTCCTGAATAAAGAATCCCAGTTGAAAATTATTTTCCTTTAGAATTTTGAAGGCATTGAGCCTTTGACTTCTCACTTCCAATGGTTTTGTTGGGAAATCCAATGCCATGTTAACACAATTTTTTACATGTGTTGTCTCTTTTTTTCCCCCTGTTTGTTAGCATCTTCACTTTATCTTCACTCTTCAGAGGCTTGAAAATATGTTTTGGGAGACAATGCTCCAAGAATATTTTCACATTTCTGCATGATCATGGCTTTCTGAGCAATGATTACTGATGACTTGGTTAAAGGTATGCTTGAATGGCGAACATGCATTGGACATTAGAGATGGTCTATTTCCCTAGGGGGATTTAAAGTCTTCTCTTTCCTGAAGCCATTTAGAGGTGAAGGAAATGTAGGCATTTTCTTCTCTTCATAGAAAGGATTTGTTTACATTCCAGAACAAAGGTCTCTGTTTCTCTGTCTCTCTTTGTCTCTCTCTCTCTAGAGGTAGGAGGGCCGGATATTCCATCCTCCCTATATATAAGCTACAAGAATTTGAATGTTCCTGTCTTGTGGCGCAAACTCTACATACAGGTTAGAGCAGGCTCTGTCCATGGAACCACTTACTGGGGAATTGGGTTGTGGGGAACTGGTATTATAATGCTACTCTAGCTGCTGTAATTGCCATGAGTAATAAAAGTTTCCACCTCTCATTTGGGGGTCTGTAGGCAGACTAACATGTAAGTGGGATAAAATCTTAGACCTTCACAATTTCAAGTGAACAATATGCTCAGTGTGAGTCATTTGTTCATTAGTTACTGGACACCGTCAATCTAGAAATCCATCCTCTCAGTCTAGGATACTTTCTTGTATTAGCTTTGGATGATTCTCTTTCTTCCATTTTCTCTGTTCTCTTCTTCTGAGATTTCTATTAGTTGTATGTTAGACCAGACTATAGTTTTCTTATTTTTTTCCAATTTTGCATTTCTTTTTTTTTTTTTCCTATTTTTGTTGTTGGTAGTGTTTCTATAATTTCTACTCTGTTACTTACATTTAATATTTTTAGCTATATGAAAAAACAAGATTTTTGTATTTTGACTCATGTTTTAATTTCAAAGATATAGTTCATGTTCTCTGTACTTTTGATAGCTAATTGTTGTTTCATGGATAAAAATATCTTACCAATTTGAATATATTATATCCTCAGAGATTATCTCTTTTTATTCAAGGATTTTTTTTTTCTTTTCCTAGTATGACCCTTGTCTCTCACTTGTCTTTCCTCAAATCTTCAATGATTTTTGAATGTCCATTTATATAAAATTCTGTGGCACTAAATAGCTGATTATAAACCTTGTGGGAATGTGAGGGTGGGCTGGGGACTTGCTAGTTTTTAGGATTTCCAGGAAGGGGATCCCCAAATGTCAGTAGACATTGGTCTTTTCTCTGGCACCATTCAGTTTCTGACTGGGGTGGAGTGATGAAAGAGAATGGATGCTTATGTGTGACTATCATTATTCTGAACTGAGCAGCCCCAGAGAGATTGGAGATTTTAATTATTCAATATAAAGATTTTCATTTAATCCCACTCTTTCAGTATTTGCCTTTTCCCTGTGCTCCTCTGTGACCGAGGTCCCTAAGTCTGGATTTCTTTAGGAAAATTTCCTCATAGGACAAACCCAACACTGAGAATAAGTACTCAGCTGGCTCCATATTTAGAAGACAACATAGGATTTAATGGTTCCTTACATAGACTTTCTAACAAATCCCCTGTTTCAGTCACATTTCCATCCTCTCCTTCCTAATTATCAAGCACATCCACAGCCTGGAGATTTTGGGGGCTTCTATAGAGAGACTCGAGTTGCTTCTCATTAGCATTCACTTGTTCTGGTTTTGTGTTCATGTTTTTTCTCGGCTGATTTCTTCATATCATTATCATCTTCCAAAATCTTACTCATCTATTCTTGTATCCTCTTACAATTTTTTGGGGGGTGAAGCGATTTTTTTCTACCAACTTGAGTTTCACAAGGGTATAGATAAAAAATATGTTCAATTCATTACATTAATTTGCAAATCCAAATTCACTTTCTGATTCAAGTTAAATAAATATATTTTTGTCTACTATTATACTTGTTTCTATATTAAGCTTTCTTTTCAATCTCAGCATTCATTCTAGCCATTATCTGTTAGAGCCTAATCAATAGTGATGAATTTGACTACAAATATAGTCATATAAATATAATAAACAAAATCTAATTGCCCAGTTTTCTGAATAGTCTAGTCATGCATTCATTTATTCAACAAATACTCATTGAGTACTTGAACTACCTGAGTAACGAAAAGGCAAGGACTTCTACCCTCAGTGAGTTGACAATCAAATGGGGAAGGCAGGTATTAAATAATAGGCCTTATTATTAACCACAATAAGTATTTTATATAAGCCATAATATAACTTAACTATAATTTATATAACACTTTAAGTGGTGATACATTCTATTGAAAAATAAAATGTAGAACAAGAAAGGGGGTTTAAAAACGCTAGACAGTGTGAAGGAGGGGCAAATGGAAGGATTAACTGATGCTATGCATAGGCCTTATTTAGAAGTTAACGTCTGAGCAAACACCTGAGGGAGGTAATTGACTAAATCACATGGATATTTGGTGGAGGAGGGAACATCTAAACAAAGATGCTAAAGCAGGAGTGTGCCTCTCAACTGACAGGCTCAAGGAATAGCTAGGAAATTTCTAGTTAGAGAAGGATATAACAAATACTGTTCTGAATTTCCATATGTACCAGAGGCACTGTGTACATATCAATGGATTTTAAATTTTATAAACTGAAGACTTTAGCAGTTCATTGTATTAGGGTAACTGACTTTTCATTCATTCTTTCTTTTTTTGCTGAATGTAACTGAATATTTATTCCTATAAATATCAACGTTGTATTTGTGTTAAGTTTTCTGCATTTTCCCCCCAAGAATATAGCATGGCTTCCTCTTGAGACTTCTTAGCATAAACCACTCTTTCTTGGTCACTCACTGCCACTGATGGTTCTAGTATTTGTATTTTGTGCTGTCCATGATGACTATTCCTCACTTTTTTTACTTTGTTTCTGAAATATTATCCATGAATTAAAAAGCTATTAAATGAGGAAGATATTTCCATAAATTTTAGGGGAAGAAATTATGATCCAATCAAAAATATCCAAACAATTCTCAGCAAGAAAAATAAAAACCAGTTGAACAATGAAACCAAGTTTTATGTAAGCAATAAATAAGTTGAAAGTAAGCAAATCCATTGCAAAAATGTAATGTAATGAATATTTACAGTACTTTTTAACCAAAGAAGGAACTTAATATTAGTTTGGTGAAGGAAGGATGTGAGAGAGACATTCTTTGGAAGTTAACACAGAAACAGGTGGTTAACTTTCAGGCAGGAGCTTTCAACCATGACTTGAGGCTTATGGATGTCTTGTACTCAAGCTGCACTTAAAAATAAATGCATGATGCTAAAACACCTATAAGCAAGGGTTGAGTGGAATGGGAAGAGATTAAACACAAGAGAATATCAAATTATATAGAAATAGAACACGGGCAGGTCAGATTGAAGATGCTTAGAAGATGCTACCTGTTCGTCCTACATGCTGGTATTGGGCACACAAAGGAAGCCATTTGGGGTCCATGTAAGTTTGATGCACAGTTCAGTTTATTCTTAAAGAAATTCTCTGACTAGGAACAGTTGAGTCAAGTAAAGTACTGAATATGTGTAGTCACTTGAAACTGTCAGGTCAAAAATACCACTTCTTATAACATAATTATTTAGTAAATATAGGGGCAAAAAATACATCATCTTATGAAGAATAATATGTTTTCCAGGGATATTTTGGGAAAAATTTCTAAGCAAATCATCCTTAAGTGAATAAGATGGTTTAAACACTGAACTGACTCTGCAGATACTTCATGTTAGATGCTCAAACTTGTGACTTATCTCCCACACAAAAATGAATCTAAAATCCAGTGATCTCAAGTGGAACTTTATCTAAAATAATTTAGTGAATCAAAGGCTCAAGTACCATTCTCCTAAACTGTTCCTATTTTCATAAATTATTATCTTCATTGATTTTATCTGTCTTCATTAACTTCCTAATTAAAGATATCCTCAAATGTAGTTTATTTGTGTTTATTGATTAGAAAACAAATTCTTTTTGGTTTTTAGCTTTTGATGATAGCAATATAAGAAATGCTAAGTTCATGTGTTTTGAAAGAAAGAAACAAAAATTTTGTCACTGAAAGTAATAAATGAATGTTTCTCTCTGATATGCCTGAGTCTATTTGGATAAGTCATGACAATAAAAGCACAAATCTTAGTGCATGCTCTGATTTCAGATTTTCTCTTTCACACCCATGAGCTCAACCAAATTAAGTACTCTTAAAGAATAGACTTACCAATAGGTATGCAGTGTTTATTTGCACGAGTATGTGCACATGTGAGAGTGTGTATAAAACACAGGGAGATGATGCGGTAAGATTTTATGGTAAGCGGAGCATGTGAACATTTTACCTCATATATATAGAGACACCTCCTCTTGACACAAGACAATTTGAACACAGTTTCAACTGGGAGTTTTTGTTGTTAGTTGTATTTAACCAAAGCCACCTGTGGAATACTCACAGGACCTAACAATTTAGACATAAAAGTGGAAAATACTATTGCATGCATTTAAATATGGTATGATAATTAATCATCTACAGACAAATCTGCAGAAGCAAGACTATTTGTCTTGGGGCTGGCCCGGTGGTGCAGCGGTTAAGTGCGCATGTTCCACCTCTTGGCGGCCCGGGGTTCACCGGTTCAGATCCCAGGTGCGGACGTGGCACCGGTTAGCAAGGCATGCTGTGGTAGGTGTCCCACGTATAAAGTAGAGGAAGATGGGCACTAATGTTAGCTCAGGGTCAGTCTTCCTCAGCAAAAAGAGGAGGATTGGCAGATGTTAGCTCAGGGCTGAGCTTCATCAATAACAACAAAAAGACTATTTGTCTCTTTTTCTTTCTAGAATATGCGTGCAAGTTGGTTTTATATCACTAAATGATTGATAAACATCTATCCCCTTTTTGGAAAATGATGGAAAAAGAATCATTTAACATGCTGAAAAGTGCCACAAAGTCTTTTTGTTTCCTTGTTCCCTATTGCCAATTATTTTGGAAAAGTTTTCCCTTAGTACATAAGATTTATGACAATTTTAAAAAGTAGAGTACGTTAAAGTATATTAAAGTGTCTTATTAAGAGTATCTGAAATGTTGATGCTTATATTTTAGGAATGATAGAAACACAAACAAAAAACTGTGAACAAGGTAAGAGTGGGGAAAATTAGATATCCAGCATGGATTTGTTCCTTCTCCTATAGCCAAATTAGAGATGTGTAATTATGCTTTGTAAAGCGATTCACTGGGAGTTATTTATTCTCACCACTCATTGAACTGCACAATTGTCCTGTTTTCTTTGTGGGTTGTCTCTCCAAAGGTAGTCGGGTAAGCACAAAGAAACAATGTGTATGCTAAAAACAGTAATTTATTTAATGAGGTCCAGGGAAAAAAATCTCTGCAAATAGGCACTCAAGTAATTTAGAATATTGTGTCTACCTTCTCTAGTTAATCAGACATCTGCAATTTTCAAGAGATTGAGTCAAATGTTCTTAACCCAAGTCATGTTAATTCTTCTAGCTTGTAACATTGCTAAACATTATCATATTATAAGTAAGAGTGACATAAACAAATACACAAAATTCCACACATTCACCGTAGCTTTTCTTCCTTTTTAGTAATTGCTTTGGGAGCTGCAATTATGCTAACTTTCTCAAGCTATTTTTGAGACTGGTCTTTGGAGGTTTGCTTTTTTTTACCAAAATCTTCCAGAATGTTGTTTTTTTACTACCAGCTCTGTATATTTAAGAGATAACTCTCACTCTCTGAAATAGCTAAGAATTCTTACCAAAATCTATAACCCTATTCCAAATCAAAAATAGTATCTCTAAAGTTACAAGACTGATTTACTTGTGTGGATCAGAAATTCTCTCTATTGTTAATTGTCAATGATCTTAGACAATCTCTAAAGTAGTGACATTATCATTACAACAAAGGTGATCCAAGATACAAAAGGCAAATTATTATTTAGTGTTGTAGATTTTTAAAATTTGTATAAAATATCCATGAAAATTATTTTAAAAATAATCTCATTAAACATATATTGGTAAAATCATACATAATCATAAATAATAAAAATGCTTGAGATTAGAAGAACAAACCTGGAAATTACCTCAGAAATTCTATCAGAGTCTAACTTTGAAACAGCATGTACAAATTTTCCTATTAAGAAAAGGAGGGGGAAACTAAGATTTATAGATTATCACAGCTTTATTAATAACATTGAAAAATGAAAACAATCTAAATGTCCAGAAACAGAGGATGGATAGTTATGCAGTCATTAAAATGCTTATGAAACATATACATGCAGTAAGAAATTGTTCTAATAATTGTAAAAATCAGGGTATGAACTGCATATACAATATGAATGCACCAATTATTTATGCTAGAGTGGAGAGACACAGCAATAGCTATTTCTGTGGTGGCAAAGGGAGGAGATTGTCAGTGACTAATCTTTTTATTTATACACTTGTTACGATATATTATTAACAACAAGCAATCACCCTTGTATAGCCAGGGGGAGAAGACTGCAGCTGCGATTCACCAAATTTTTAAAAGGAGATAAACAGAGGGTCATGGCTCAGATACTGACTCTATGAGCTCAAAGCCTCGATCTGGTAAACAATTTGTGTATAGTGCTGTGCATTGTTTGAGAAATGTAACTCAGTACAAAAATTCCTACTGTCAAAACTCCTGGAAAAACTGAAGTGACTTGAAACAGACTCTAACCCCTTTACTGTATCTCTGTCCAACTTCTTCTCTAATTGTTCCCTCTGCCTGCTCTGCCTGCTCAAGCCCACCACTTTGACTGCTTACAAAAACAGCCCTTTTTCCCTGCCTCTCTCCTTGACAAAACTCACTTTATTTAGTACTACACTAAACTAATCTGTGGAAAAGTCAACATATTTATATGAGGTAAATAATTTCCATGAAGTGGCAATAAATGGTAGATTTAAATACGTAGGATGTGTTTGCTTATTTAATGAGGAACTTATCATTTCTGGCCCAAATAATCTCTTATTGAATCTGGGCAATTCCCTTGTGTCCCTGAGATTGCTCTCTACATACTTTCTCTTGTGCTATTACAATTCATTTTTAAAGACTAACAACAGCTGAGTCAAACTATCTCGTTCATATGAGTCTTTCCACATAGATCTCTCCTTAATAAAATATACACATTTTCTTATTCAGATTTTTCACCCATGTGTTCAAGAAATCCTTCTTTACAGCAACAGCAAAAGCAACTAATCTCTTTCTTCCCTCCTTCCCATGGAAAACTGATTTATTTACTCATTTTGCTGAGGAAGATTCACCTCAAGCTAACATCCATGCCAAACTTCCTCTATCTTTTAGTATGTGGGCTGCAAGCACAGCATGGCTGGTAACAGAGCAGTGTAGGCCCACGCCTGGGATCCGAACCCAGATTGCCAAAGCAGACTGCACTGAACTGAACTACTAGGCCATCAGGGCTAGCCCTACTTATCTATTTTTTAAAGTCAGATCTACTGAGGTATGACTTACCTACAGTAAAACTCACCATTGTTTGATGACTTCTGGCCAAGATAGAGTAATAGAGATGAAATTTACTTTTTGCCTGAAGAAACTTACAATCTAGGAAACAATTATAGGGAACAATATGGTTTTTAGACAATGGTTATCAGGAAGTTCAAGACTCTACTCCATTTGAGGGAGGAAACAAATAAGATAAGTGCAATGATTGCTCCAGAATACTGACTGCAGAGAGCTCCAGATCACAGTGCAGGGAGGGGGAAGTCAGGAAGGACCTGTCAGGATTTGTGTTCAGGAGATGGAACTGAAAACTCCAGGGAGGACACACACATAAAGTCTGCAAGGCAGTGCACCAATGAGGAGAGAACTCCAGAGTTTGAGAGATCTGCAAGTGTCCTCTCCATCTTCAGCTAAACAGCATCATCACATGCAGATAAAGACATGACCCAATTCTGGGGAAATAAGCACCCCAAAGAAGAAGATGGAGCAATCACCTGGCTCATGGGGGACCAGGAATACTTCATGTACTTACCATTCTTACAATTCAAAGGGTATTGGACAGAGTATCAGAGGGACTGCCTAAGTAGCGGGGCAAAATGAACTCTAGACTAGAGCTCTTCTGCTCCAGTCTAATAAAACCATAAAAGGAAGCTTCAAAAATGTCAAACTTCCAAGGTATTTAAAGGAATACAAAAATACTCACTATGGTAAAAATTATGTCTCATAGTCCATAAAAAATTGTTGTGTATGAAAAGAAGCAGGAAAATACAACCTAGTGAGGACAAAAATAGTCAATAGAAAAAGACCCAGAGGGTACACATACAGAGTTAGTAGATGTAGACGATTAAAGGCATTAATACAATTATATTCCATGTAAGAAGGTGAGAGAAGTTTGAACTGATTAAGTGGAGACACAAAGACATTATATATATTTTATATTAAATATATAACATAATACATAAGTCATAAAATCATAAAAGTAACAAATACATAAAACATAATGTGTATACATAAACCAGATTCAATTTAATAAAGATTAAAAATATATCTGTTATATTTTTCAGAAAAAAAGTTTGAAAAAATAAAGCATTAATATGTTATGAAATAACTTCAAGCAGCCCAATATAAGTAAATGGAATTATGAGAGGAAGAGAAAGAAATGATGGCAGAAATTTATCCAAATTTGATAAAAATTATATACCTTCAGTGTCAAGTAGCTCAATGAACTCCAGGCACAAGAAACATAAAGAAAGCAACATATAGTTGCATCATAATCAAATTGCTTAAAACCAACAATAAATAGAAAATCTTAAAGTAATCCACAGAGAAAAATATAAATTACATATGGAAGAACAAAGATGAGAATGATATCATATTTTTTTTTTATCATTGAAAGCAATGCAAGCCTATGACAATGGAGCAACATCTTTAAAAACTGAAAGAAAAAAAAAGATAACTTAAGAGTTCTATACGTAGTGAAAATATCCTTTGAAAACATAGATGTTTAAATGTTTTGCAGATATATAAAAGCTGAAAGAATTGATCACTAGCTGACCTGCCATGGAAAAATGTTAAAGATAATCTTTTAGGTAGAAGGAACATGATACACACAGAAATCTGTATTTACACGAAGAATGAACAGCACCAGAAATGCTGTCTAGTAAATATAAAAGATATCTTTCAAAAAGAGAACTATTTAAATAAAAACGTTAGCAAAGTACTTTTTATTATTGAACATACATAGAAGAAAAATATACAGCAATAATTGTATAAAGGCCAGGAGAAGAAAAATGGAAAACAATTTTGTAAAGTTTTTAAGCTATATGTGAAATGGTATAACGTTACTTAAGGATGGACTGTGGTATGTTAAAGATATACATTTTAAAATTTAAAGCAACAAGGGGCTGGCCCCGTGGCCGAGTGGTTAAGTTCGTGCGCTCCGCTGCAGGCGGCCCAGTGTTTCGTTGGTTCGAATCCTGGGCGCGGACATGGCACTGCTCATCAGACCACGCTGAGGCGGCGTCCCACATGCCACAACTAGAAGAACCCACAACGAAGAATACACAACTATGTACCGGGGGGCTTTGGGGAGAAAAAGGAAAAAATAAAATCTTTAAAAAAAAAAAAAAAAAAAATTTAAAGCAACTGCTAAAAATTAAAACAAAAATTTATAGTTAATAAACCAACAAAAGAGATAAAGTGGAGTAATAAAAAATAAATAATAACCCAATTAATATAAAGAAGGTGGAAAAAGTAGGAAAATGGAACAAAGATTACATGGTACAACTGAAAAGAAATAACAAGATGATGGGTTTTAATTCAACAATATCAATAATCACATTAAATATAAGTGATCTAAACACCCCAATTTAAAAGATAAGATTATTAGATAGAATCAAAAAGGCAGTACTTAACCGTATGCTGCCAACAAGAAACATGCTCTAAATACAAAACACAAATAAATTAAACGTAAAAGGATGTAAAACAATATACAATGCTAACACTGATCAAAAGAAGCCGGAATTACAATGTTAATATCAGACAAAGTAGATTTCAGATAAAGCATATTACTAATAATAAAGAGGCTCAGTTCATAAGGATAGAAAGTTAAATACATCAATAAGGCAAAGCAAACCTAAAAAAAATTGTTACCTAATAATAGATATTCAAAATAGAATCAAGAAGAAATAGACATACCCACAATTATAGGTAGAGAGTTCAATATTCCTTTCTAAACAATTGGTAGAAAAAGTAAAGAAAAAATCTGTAAGGACATAGAAGACAGCAACAACCAACTTACTCCAATTGAAATTTATAGAACACTCCACTTAAAAACAGGAGAATATATGTTCTTTTAAATTACACATAGAACATTTACAAAGATAGAGCATATTCTAAGACATAGAAGAAGTCTAAATAAATTTAATATTACTCATTATACTAGTATTCCCTCTAACCTCAATGAAATTAAATTAGAATTACATAATATAACTATATCTGGAGAATCTCCAAATACCTGGCAGCTAAATAGTACACTCCTAAATAACAAAGATGAAATTAAAATGGAAATCAGAATGTATTTTGTACTAAATGGAAACAGTAGCTCATCATGTCAAAATATGTGGAAACCTGCTCGAGCAGTACTTTAAGGGAAACTTAGAGATCTACGGGTCTATGTTACCAAAGAAGACAGGGCTCAGATCAATGACTTCAGGGATCGACAGGTGTGATGTTATGATTTATAATAAGAAATATATGTCTAGTCTTTGTCCTGGTTTCTGGCGCACAGCTACTAAAACCCTTGGAATTGCCTAAGTGACAAGAGTAATAAAGGTGTCTTGATATTCATAACAAATCCCTTTCAGCTACACTTGTATTTGTATTAATAAGGTGAATTTCGGAAAGCACCTAAGGATGGGTCTGGTTGCCCAAGAGAAACAACCATGTAATGAAGGGGGTTGGAACTTTAAGTCCCCACCCCTGACCTGTGGAGACGGGACAGGGGCTGGAAATTGAATCAATAGCCAATGGCCAATGACTAAATTAATCATGCCTATGTTAAGAAGCCTCCATAAAAACCCAAAAGGACTGGGTTCAGAGAACTTCTAGGTTAGTGAACACATGGAGATTTGGGGACAATAGCACACCCAGAGTGCATGCAAGCTCCCAGCTCTTTCCCCATACTTGGTCCTATGGACTCTCTTCAATCTGGCTGCTCCTGAGTTATACCCTTTTACAATAAATTGGTAACCTAGTAAGTTAAATGTTTCTCTGAATTCTGTGAGCCACTCTAGCAAATTAGGGAAGCCAAGGAGAGGGTCCTTGGAAACTTAAATCTAAAGCCAGTGGTCAGAAGCACAGGTGACAGCCTGGACTAGGAACTGGGGTCTGAAATAAGAGAGGGGGGGAGAGCCTTGTGGTACTAAGGCCTCACGCTGTGGGGTCTGATACTACCTCTGGGTGGATAGTGTCAGTATTGAGTTGAATTGTAGAACACTCAGCTGGTGTCAGAGAATTGCTGGACGTGAAGAAAGAAACCACTCACTGGCAATGATCCCAGAATACTGACTGGTTACTATCTTTTTTCCTTTTCTTTTCTGTACTTTATAAATGTCACTACATCGTCTTTGGCTTTGTGAGATATCTGCTAAGACACTTATCCTTATTTCTCTGCAAAAAAAATGCCTTTTTCCCTTAGCTGCCTTCCTAATTTTCCATTTGTTTTTGTTTTTCATTTTGAATATGATGTGTTTGGATGTGTGCCGTCTTGTTTTGGTACTCATATAGTTCTCTGATTTCCTCGGCTTTGTGATTTTATATCTTTCATTAATTTTGGACAACTCTCAGACATTATCTCTTCAAGTTTTTTCTTGTTCTATTCTCTATCTCTGTTTTCGCCTTCCAGGATTCAGTTCACATGTGTGTTACATCATCTGGAGTTTTCCCACCGCTGTTTGTTTGGTATTGAACTAGCTTCAAGTTCACTGATTCTTTTGTATTGATACTACTAGTGAGCACTTTAAAGGAATTTCTCGTCTCTTTACCGTTTGTTTTGTTTCTAGCAGCTCTGATTCTTAGTTATTATCTCTCTGCTGAAATTGCTCATCCGATTATGTATATTGCCACCATTTTCGTTAGAACTTTTAACCTATTAATCATGGTGATAATGATGATGATGATGAAGAATAAGTACTCTCTCTGATAATTCTAATATTTGGGTACGCTCTGAGTCTGGTTCTGTTTATTGCTTTGTATATTGATGATGGGTTGTATTTTCTTGCTTTTAGTGTGCTCACAGGCTTGATTTTTTAATCGAATGCCTGACATCATGCCCAGAAAAGTAGAGACCAAGGTAAAGAGTATTTATGCCTGGAAATAGACATATGCCTTCTGCTAGCCCATTATTGTGAGAGAGTGTGTCAGTGTAGTCAGGAGGTAAGCTGGATTTGAGCCTACGTGATGCTCTATTTATTTTCAGTGCCCAATAGCTTCAAATTCCTCTTGCTTTGGATGACTTAATATGACTGCTATTTTCCCCAAGAGTTTTCATCAAAATTGTTCTACCTTCAACTTTCAGCCTTTCTCGTGCACCTGTGTCACTAAGTGGCTCTTTCTCCTTCCCTGCACTTGTTCCTCTCCCACTACTGCGCTTTTGTTGCTGCCTTCTCCACCCTTACCAACTTGGCGGTGGAGCAGGATGGTTATCTGACATCATGCTTTATCCCAGTCTCAGGCAAGGCACGTTTGCCTACACCTCAGGGAGGGTTTCCGGTCATCCTCTTCCTCCTCCCTATGGCAGCCAAAATCTGCCTTGTGTAGTTTGGAAGTTTGTGCAAGAGAGTTTTCATCCTCTTTCTCAGCTTTGAAAAATTTCTAATGGTATTTATTTATATAGTAGGTAGAAAAGAGCCACCCAAAGATGTGTGCCATGCACTAACCTGTGTCTACCCAAAGTTCACGTGTTGAAGCCCTAAGCCCCAGTGCCACAATATCTGGAGATAGGGCTTTTAGGCAGTTAGATGAGCTCCTCAGGTGGGCCCTAATCAGATAATAATGTGGCCTTAGAAGAAGAAGAAGAGAGTGATCTCTCTCCCTGCCACTTGAGGACACAGCAAGAAGGTGGCAGAAAGAGGTTCTCACGGGAACTTGGCAGTACTGGCACCCTGATCTCAGACTTTAAGCCTCTGAAATGGTGAAAAAATAACTTCCTGTTATTTAAGCAGCCCAGTCTATAGCATTTTGTTATGGGAGCTCTAGCCAATAAGACAATGTCCATGTCTTAATCCCTAGAACTGTGAATACGTCACCTAAAACGTCAAAAGAGATTTTTACAGATGTGATGGGGAGATTGTCCTGGATTACCCAGGTGGACCCAATATAATCTTAGTCCTTAAAATGGAGGAAAGCAGCAAGAGCCAAGGAATGCAGGAGGCTTCTAAAGGCTGGAAAGACAGGGGAATAGAAAATCCCCTACAGCCTCCAAAAGAAACACAGTCGTACTGACGCTGTGATTCCCATGCTGACGTTACGATTCCTGTCCTGATGCCGTGATTCTCCTGCGACGCAGTGATGCCCGCGCTGCCGCTATGATTGTCGTGCTGATGCTGATTCCCGTGCTAATGCTGATTTCAATGCTGATGCTATGATTCTCGTTCAGTGAGACCCGTGTAGGGCTTCTGACCTACAGACCTACATGTAAGAAAATAAATTTCTGTTGCTTAAGGCACAAATTTTGTGGTAATCTTTTACACAAGCAATAGGAAACTAATGCAGTACAGAATTCTGGGCCCGTGATTGTTTCCAGGCCCTGCCCCGGCCCCTGCCCCAAATGTAGACCTTTTTTTGTTTGTTTGTGTTTACCCTTCCCCCAGCATCAATAAGTTTTCAACTGTGCCCTGAGTGTGAAAAAGTCTGCTGGCCCTCCCCGTTAAGGTTTTTGCTCTTTAGGTGAGACGGATCTAGGGGGGATTTGAGCCTTCCGTGCATCAGCAGTTAATAGCCTTCCTTAGGCCTGAACCACCAAGATTTCCAATTTCCTTCCCTTCCCCAAATCTTTTCTAGAGTCCCCAGTAGAGGAGAAAAACCTGCACGTGAGTGCAAACTGTCTTTCTGTCTGTGGCTTTGGGTCTCTGATGTGCACATGCTTAGCCCATACTTGGTGCTTAACTATTTGTTAAAATTTTTAGCTGAATTATTCTTACCTGCCTATTGGCAATCAGAGTCTGTTCCTCCCATACTTTTCCACCGTGGACCAGTGCTGATGTTCTGTTTGTCCTAGGAGGGGCTGCTCTTTCTTGAATTAATGCTACTTGATTCAGCAAAGGTTATGATTTTGTCACTTATCTGGCTTTTCCTTATAAGGATGGGGGCGATGCTCTTTCTAGCTTTGTGCATCCTAAGCAGCAGCAAACCCAATTCTGCTGTTAATTCAGGTCTTCTGCCTGTTTCGTTTCTTCATGAGTGTGAAGGGGTGTGACTAAATGCATGTCCTAAAACTCAGCATGTCTGATAAAAATATTTTAATTAAATATCTCAGCATTAACAACCTCTGCTTATAAAATCTACTTATTAATACAAAGTAACCACTTATTTTATTCTTTTCTGAACTTTCTTATTTTCCACATCTTTCTTTAATTATGACGAATATTAAAACTAATGTTCTAATAAGAATATATTACCAAAATAGAATAAAATTAAATGCTATTATATAATCTTCATTATATAGAAATTCATGTATAAATATATACCAAGCATTAAAATGGATGTGGAGAAAAAGAATCTCTCATATGCCAATAATATGGGTTTAAATTAGTACAGATAGTAATTTTCAGGAGACCCAGAACATTTTCTTCTAGATATATTTTCTAGAGGAATTGTGCACATATAAATAAAAAAATAAGAATGCTTCTTCCAAACTTTTTGTGATAAAACTTGGAAAACATCTTAAGTAACATAGAAAATGTCAGGAAGAATATGCCTTGTTCATAAAAGCAATGTTACTCTTAAAATGAACTATGTTATATGAATAATATGGATGAACCTCAAAATCATAATATGAGTGAAAAAAGCAACTTTCAGAAAGATATGTACATTATGAGAAAACTTCCAGAAAATTTGTACAATACAAATAGTTTTATATGTTCTTGAGATTTGTGCATACGTCTGTGTGTACATGCATGTGTGTGATATATTATAAAAAGCATAGACTTCACAAGCCAAATTCATAATAGAGGTAGGCTATGGTGATGAAAGGAGAGAGGGAAAAGGAATTGAAATTGTTACAAATTGCATTTCAACCTTATCACTAATGTTTTATTCTTTTATTATTAAAATGTAAAGAAAGTATGACAGAATTTTATTGTTTGTTAATCTTCAGTCAAATTACATCACTCTTTATTTTACTCTCTGTATTTTTCTGAATCTATATTTTATTTCCAAGTTATAAAAATACTGCATTGGGTATAATCTGAAATTAGTTTTGACACTTTCTTGCTTTATTCTATACTTATGCTCTGCCAGTCCTTTCCTAGGCAATGTGCTATTTTATATGCTATTTTTAAATTGTGACCTTACATTTATCCCTATTGGATTATATATTTTTTTTCTTTTGGACAGTTTAGTAATTCTTCAAGGTGATAAGGACTTTATTTTTATCTGTAGCAATATTACCTCCCTGACACATTATTCTTACCTGTGAGTTAAGTGAGCATACTGCCCATTCCTTTGTCCAAATCATCTAGATGTTTTTATTGAATGAACGGAAATAAGGAATATTTCCTGTTGGATACTACACAATATCCCACCCTGGGATGATGGCTAGTTACTGCCATCAAGTTCAGCAGTAAGGCCCATTACTAGTCTAACTACTAGAGTCAGTATACTCAGAACTAGCAAGAAGTAAAAATCTGGACCTAAAGTATCTCCAGAGTCTGAATCAGCAGAGTTGTTAACGACCTCATTGTAACAGATTGCTATATTGATCTCTGATTAGCAATCCAGGAATCCTAGCAGGCTTCCAAGTAGGAGACTAAAACAATGTGGGGACATGGACAATTCTAACAGGGCCTGAGGTTTTAAGTGTGAGACTGAATGTGGTAGGGGTATGGTTCTCTGTCTCTTTATGAAAGAAGCTTGGAAGTGTCAGAGCAATCTGAGGCAAGAACGCATCATAATTCATCACCAAATGTCCCCACATTCTTGGTGACCAGATTGAAGAGGTAGGATAAAAGCCTGTTAATAAAATAAGCACAACTGGATACAGACGTCAATACGAAAGTTACTAAGAGCATCAAAATAAGCACCTATTCAAACTTCTAGAATTCAATTAAATTGATTACTTTGCCCTTGTCTATCTTGTTATCTGACAGTTATCATAAAGGAGAGTGAATAATAATGAAAACTGCCACCCTTTATTGAGTAGGTACTATGTTCAATAAAAATTTCAGAACTTTTAAATATATTATTTCATTCAATGATGAAAATCATGATTACAATAATAAATTGTTTTTTTAATTTAGGAAGTTAAGCTATGCTTGTAATTCCTTTAACTGACTCCATCAGTATTATCTGAGTTTAACTTTGTTTTCTAGAGTCTTTTTGATTTCTATATCCATTTTAAAGAAACATTTATTTTGTATGATAAAAATTTCCCAAGGCCATGTTATTTTTGCTGCACAGTCTCCAATACACATGAAAATATTACATTTATACTCTTGCCACTTGTATGTATATCTGCACACACATCCTTATAGAGATAATGTAGGACATTGAAAGATCATGTTTCACTTATTTTCCCTTATATAAATGCATTTAGTTATCTTTAGCAGCTCTTATAAATTTATTTTAATTATTGCAGCAATTAGGTTTGGACATGCTTCTTAGTCTATTATTTGTACTTTCCTATTATTTGTGGTTGGTTTTTACTTAAAATAATTTATAACTAAAACATTTGTTACTTATAAGTGTTTTTAAAATGTTTTCCATGATGTGAGAATTGTCTCATTAATCAACCTATAAAACCTTTTGATGCATTTTATTTTAAATTTCAAATTATTTTAAAGTCAGAATAATTGTTGCAGATACAATTCTTTTAAATATGTTGCTTTCAAAAATTACTTATTTAAAAATATTTGTTTTGCAAACCATGCTCTTGCACAAAATATGAAATAACACAAATTTTTTGTTTAGCATTTATCTGAAGTTAGATATATTATATATGGTTTTCCAGGAAGATTTAACTGTGACTCTTCAGGATTAATGATTTGTTCTAGAATGAATTTTCAGCTGACCAGTATATAACAAGGTCTTTAAAGAAAAATAAGGATGGACACAACATTTTCCTTTCTCCAATCCTCAGGGACTCCTTGTCCTGCATGATTTCCTCAATATAATGGCAAATGGTTTATCAATGACATCTGACATTTCCTTAATTACCCTCAGGGCACATGACATGAGTATGTTCTGATTCGAATTCTTCCAGTTTTTCCAGGAGATATTTTTTTATTTTAGCCTGATTCTCATTCCATGCTCCAGGTAACAGGTTTCTTCCAACATTAAAAGCTTTATTGCTGGCTATTATCACTCTTTCTCCTTACCTGTCAAAGTAAAGGTAATTTCCTCTGATTCTTCTTTTTGCCTAATATAGTCACAAGCTTTTTTTTTGTAGGGTGGGTAATATTTTATGGACTGTGTTAGGGGCATTTTCTCTTTCTTTCTGGCCTTCCTACATTAAATCTACATAAGTCTACTAATTAGACATTTCAACTTTTTCACTTGATCTGGAATTCTCTATGTTTTATACATAGTTTTTAAAATCAACAATGAATTATTGAATTTCTAGGCATATTTTCACATTCACTTTAGTGATACAATGGGATTTCTCATCAAAATGAATTTCCAGTAAGTAAAATGTTAAAATATTTTTTTTTATATTCAAGCTAGAATTTTGCCTGGGCAAAAGATAATGGCAGAGTTTCATCAGAAACATTCCCTTCAAGGGGGCAAAAGTATTAGATTTGGCAACCAGAGGATACAGGTTAAATTATGTCTACTTGTGACCCTGGAACAAATTTATTCACCCTCCTATTCTGGTTTAATATATAAGCAACATGGCTAAGCATCCTCATCCTACCCACCTCACAAAGGAGAGTGCATATGTAAGTACCTTGTAGACCATGAAGCTATAGACAAATGCAGTAGACTGTTATTAAAAATGCATTCTGTAAAGCACAAATAAGGAAAAGACACTCTCTGAGGAACTGAGAAAAACTATTGAGGTCGTGTCTTCCAAACTTAAGCATTCCCATAGTGTTTATGGTTATCCTCCAGAAACTCTATTGTACACCTTATTTAGTCAGATGTTATAGGGTATAGGAAATCTCCTGCTTTTGTAGCTTTATGCTGTAAAAGTGGATAATCCCTGTGTCATTCCCTAAGGGAGTAGCAGGCTATCAAAAGCTCTTCCCACACAACTCTCTCCAGCTGAGTTGATACACATACCTTTTTAGTTCAATGTCAAGCTCTCATTGAACTCTGTGTCAGCTGAAGAGCTCCTCACATTTTCTTATAACTTTCATAGCTCGTTTGCTCACTGATGCTGAGATGTTGCCACTTGGTGCATTCTACTTCCTGTGCCCAGGGCTAAAATTCTGGCACAGATATCAGACAACTGGAAAACATGAAATGTTCAAGTCTTACTGAGAGTCTGTCTTTCTTTAATATTTCACATTTGTCTTTCCATTTTATTGGGCCAGACATTGCAGAAAACAGAGAAAAAAGGGTTTCAGAGTTTACCTTAGGAAACTGGATGAGGAAAAGGGATAATATGTTTTGGACTTGATGCGTTTGACTTTTTAAGAAATTAATATTAATGATTAAAGGGCCCCAAATGAATTCCTAAGCAAAACTAACCACGGTTTATTTTTTTGTTGCAACTAACACAATGGTGTTTCATTCTCCAAGGTAATTACTGGGAATTTACTTATTGGCTAACTACTAACCCTGGGCTTTGGGCAATTCACTCAACTTTTTTTAGACTCCATCTTCTAAGCTGTAAAATTGGACTGGTAATACTTACCTGACCCAAATTCTGTGAACAGTAAAGCAGAAAAGCATATTTTGAATGAGTAGAATATGTTATAATTGGTATACATTTCACTTCAGCAAGATGGTAGACTATGTACAGAGAAACCTGCATACAAAAATGTAAGGCATTCAACTGTTATGTCAAAGAGCATAAAATATAATTGTGGATCTAAGAAGCATTTATACTATACAAGAACAGAATCCATAGAAATAAATTTACCAAATTTTGTGGCTTAATTATTATAAAGACATATCCAGGGAGATTAAGATCAATAAAACTGCAGTAGCAGGAAAGGTTACATAGAGATTTTCTAGAAGGTGGGGAATTTATAGGATTTGGGTAGGCACTGGCTGGATCCAGAAACTCACAGGAAAATGGAGTAGCATTCATGAATGCATGAACGCAAATGAAGAGGTCTGTATCTAGAGCAAGAAGGGTATTATGCAGATATGAACAAAAAATAAATGTTTCAAATATCTTTGGACAAGTGTGATGAAATCAATTTAGAGAAGATTTTAAAAGTAAAGACTTACTGAATTTAGTGGGATGGGAAATACAAATTAAATGAAAGCTTTCAAGCAAGGAAATTATGTAAGAAATTTTCTAAGTTGTTCTGCCTTTTTTTTTTTTTTAAAGAAAGAGTTTATCAGTGATGAGAAGAGAAATTAGAGTCAGGAAAACTAACTATGAATTTGTGGTACCTATTTATGTTAAAGGTGATGGTGTTATGTACTCAAATACTAACAGTAGGAATAGAGAAAATGAAAATACTTAGCTCACAGGAAAACAATAATATAGCCAAGACTAAGTATCAGCTCTAAGACTGGCAGAAACTGAAAGCAAATCATGCTCTGACTCTTCCTTGAGAATTCCTCTCACTCTACCATTTTAGTATGAGTAAAATTTAGTTAAAATTAACATCAGGAATAGTCATAGAAAAGAAAATAACTCACCAAAAAGGAAATGATACGTGTGTATTAACAATAATTTCTTTGTTCTGGCAGAGTTTCCAGACTTATTTTAAAAATGTTCAGATATCATATACCAGATTTTTTTAGTTTAACCTTGCAAACTCTCATTGTTCAACTCCTTTAGTGACTAACTAGGATTCAACAACACGGAGCCCTCAGGAGTCTGGGGTCTGGGCTGATTTTGCAAAATTGCTGTCTACTAGATATATTTCTGAAAGCAGTTGTCAGATGAAACAAGGCTGCATTGGCTGTGAGCAATGAAAGCAAAAAGATAAACATACAATAAATAGTTGACCTGCCTCAGCATTGCAGTAAAGGAAAGCTATGCCTGTCACTCAGATCATCGTATGCTTCTTTCTGGAACAGGTAAAACATATAGGAGGAGAAGATAAAAATAATAACTGAAACCTGGAAAGGAAAAAAAAAACAAAACAACACAGTGGAAAACAAAAGACAGGCACAGCACAGTAGAAAAGCTGGATTCATTTTTATTTAGCAGAAAACTCAAGAATTCATCTCCCTTTCCTTTCAAATTGATCACCGGAAGGCCATAATGGTTCATAGAAACAACCCAAAAAGCGCAGGAGAACGACAAGAGCATTTGAGGGGAAAGGAATCAATGAAGACAAGCTGGTTTAACTTTGAAGAATTATTAACCACAAGAAAAGTCAAAATGCTTAGGAAACAAGGAGATGTAAGTCAAAGAGGAGAGTGTGAAAGATTTATTTTTAAATCCGGTTGACAAGCCAGTTTACCCAGTCAAGAACTAAGGTAATAGCTTAAAACATCTTGGGAACTTTTCAATGAAGTATGGTAAAACAAGGACAGAAAGGGCTTGCCAGCTCTGTAGGTATTCGCATACTTATTGAATTCCTAATTACCCAAAGGCCTCTTTTTAATTTTTTTTTTTAATCTCATGATCTTTGTTCACTGCTGCTAGAAAATTTAATATCACTTTAAAATTCGCACTGAATCTATGATGGGTAAGACTGAAAAAAGCAATCCTTTCTGATGTGGAGTCTTCCAGTTTAGTTTCAATGACAGCTTTTATGCAATTGGACAACTAGCACTTCTTACTTAGAAAGAAAGCCTAAGGCCATTTTCAAATCATTTAAAGAGAGCTTTGAAAATAGTTTAATTTAATATAAACCCACCAAAATTATAACTTCATATTAATTTATGTAAGCATGGCAGAAGCAGCTTATGTACATATTTGACTGTATGCAATAAGACAATGTGCTAAAGATAAACAGAAAATACAGCATTTCTCCAGGTTTCCTATTACTTTCAGGAATATTAAATACCTAGACTATTAAAAAGCACATTAAATTACAATTTTTGGAGTATATTGCATAGAATTAAGTTTAATGTCTTTGTGAAACGTAGATAAAAAGATAGATAGCTCTACACCTCCCCCCAACACAAACCCAAATATGCAAAAATATCCACATTGTAGCCCCTCTACATCCACAAAGTATTTTCTCCATCTCCATTGATTCCCCTAGTATCTATCCATTCCTCTGGAGTGATGAAGGATGTACAATTTCCTAAATTCATGTATTTTTAAGTTGGGAGAGCTGTTGAGTATTCTTCAGTTCTCCCTTGCCACTTTCATTACTCCACCATCCTTATATAAAATCCCATCTCTTCTGGCTCTTCGGTCCAGAACCCTCTGGGTCTTGGGTCTCAGTATGCTCCTTCTCCTGCTCCGTGTAATCTACTGACCTCCTAGTCACTCCCTTTCAGTTTTTGAGATGCGTTGTCTGTCTTCCTATTGATCTCAACACCTACATCATTATTTTCCACATGGATGATCCACACACCATAATCATCTACTTAAGTAGAAATTTCCCCATCCACTGTACTTCAGCCACATCCTTCTATGCCACAAACTAGGATTTTGTCATTCCCCTCAAACTATTACATCTCTGAAATAATAAACTTATCTGTGATTTATAAAAAATATATATTTGGTCTTAGTCCTGTTTCTGGCACAGAGATCCTAAAACCCTTAGACTTTCCAGTGATAAGAGCCTGAATGGTGTCTTTTGTTATGTTAATGAGGTAACTTTTGGACCCCATCTGAGAACGGGGCCTGGTTGCCCATGGAGCCAACTGTGTGATTAGAGGATTGGGATTTTCAATCCCAGGCAAGCCCCCCATGTCTAGGGAGGGGAGAGGGGCTGGAGGTTGAGTTCAATCACCAAAGGCCGATGATTTGGTCAATCGTGCTCACATAATGAAGCCTCTATAAAAACTCAAAAGGATGGGGTTCAGAGAGATTTAGGGTTGGTGCACATGTGAAGATTCGGGAAAAGTGGCACACTCAGAAAACATGGAAGCTCTGAGCCCTTCCTCCATACCTTGCCCTATGCATCTCCTCCATGTGGCTGTTCCTGAGTTATATCCTTTTATAACAAACTTGTAGTCTAGTAAATAAAACATTTTTCTGAGTTCTGTGAGCCGCTCTAGCAAATTACCAAACCCAGGGAAGGAGTTGTTGGAACCTCCAGTCTATTGCCAGTCTGTCAGAAGCACAGGTGACAATCTGCGCTTGCCATTGGATCTGAAGCAGGGGTGAGGGGGCCAGTCCTGTAGGACTACAGCCTTAACCTGTGCGATCTGATGCCATCTCCACATAGGTATTGTCAGAATTGAGGTGAATTATAGGACGCTCAGCTGGTGTCCAAGAATTGCTTGATATGGGGGAAAAAACACACACACACATTGGATTTAGTGTCAGAATTGTATTATCCATCCCACTCTAAAATTCCACATCCTTTTGGCTCCCTTAACTCAGTTAGTCTCTTCACCTTTCCTTCTGCCTAATAATCTTCTCCCGTCCCTTGAGAGCACTGCTATCTTATTAAATCATTTTTCACTTTTTTAAACTTCTGACCCTATTATATCCTCATTGATTCTCAGCAGATGTTTTGTATTCTTAATTCAAAGACAATAGGGAAATAATCAGACAGAAAGACTTCAACTTAATTCCATCAAACTAAAACTCTTACATCTTCCCCATCTTTTTATGGTTCTATCTTTCTGTTCTGCTTTCATGTTCTTCTGTCTAAAGAACTTCTATTCATATTATGGTCAAATTTTAGCTTTGATATCCTGACTCCTCAAATTTCATTGGACTGGAGTTGAGTGCCTCTTCCATTTGTTCCCAAAGCATCTTATATTTCCTCTTTCTTTCAATATATCTATTGACTTACTGCAATACCATATAAAGTTAGACAAACCTTTCACCCTACCAAGCAGACCCTAGAACATTCACTAGTTCACATACACACATATAGATATGTATATATACACATGAACACATATATATGTACCTATGCATGCATATATAATATATACATATGTATACACATATGTGTGTATATATGTATAAGTATACAACTTTTTCTTTAGTTAACATTCCAATAAACCATATACAGTTCATTATCAGTGTAAATTCAGTCTTTCCACTAGTTTATGAAGTCCCTACCCAAAAGAACATCTTCATATTTTTAGTAGACATTTTTAGTGCAGTTTTAGATTTACAGAAAACTGGAGAAAATAGGGTAGTTTCCATAAACAGTGCACCCGGTTTGACTTATTATTAACATCTTACTTCAAAATGGTATATTTGTTACAATTAATGAACTGATATTAACACATTATTATTAAAATTCATAGTTTAGATTTCTTTAGATTTATGCAATGTCCTTTTTCTGTTTTAGATTCCTGTCCAGGACACCACATTGCATTCAGGTTAGTTTGGTCGTGTCTCCTTAGGCTCTTCACTGCAACAGTTTCTCAAACTTTCCGTGTATTTATGACCTTGACCGTTTTGAGAAGTAGATAAATATGTTTTATAATACTCCACTATTTGAATTCATCTGATGTTTTTCTCACAATAAGACTAGGGTTGTGAGTCATTGGGAGGAAAATTGGAAAAGTAAAGGGCCATTTCTTCACATGGTTTAAAGGGTAAATAATATCAACATCATTTATGACTATTGGTGTTGATCCTGATTGCCTGGCTGAGATGGTGCTTGCCAGAGTTCTCCACTATGAGGTCACCCCACCCCTCCCCCTTCCATACTGTGCTCTGGGAAAGAAACTAACTGTGTGCAGCCCCCACTTAAGAAGTGGGGAATTATCCTCCTTCGTGGAGGGCGATTATCTATATACATTATTTGGAATTCTTCTATATGGGAGATTTATCTCTTCTCCCCCATTTATTAATTTATTTAATCATTTATTTATATCACTATGGGCTCATAGGTATTTATGTTATCCCATGGGTTACGATCCATTACTACTTTATTTTATTGTTCAAATCATTCCAGCTTTGGCCATTGGGAGCTCTTTCAGTTCAATCCTGTGCTCTTTTGACATACTCCCATTATTGTGTGTCATTGTGTGTGTGGGGAGGGGTTTTGGGTTTTTTCCAAGCATTTTTTAATTTTCTGGCACTGCAATATGCTCTAGGCTCATTTTGTATGTTTCTTGCATCAGTTCTAAAATCAGTCATTTTTCCAAGGATCCTGATTCCTTTTATTGGGGCATGGCATTAAAAATCAAGATTTGGGTACTATATGTGATCATTGCTGCTGGATATTTGTTCCTCGTATGCCCTCTCAGCTGGCAGAGTGAAAAAATATATGTGTGTATACTAATCTGTGTCTGTTCATGTATTTACACACATTTGTATATATAACCATCTGAATCTATATTAAGCTAAACATAAATTCTTAGTGATGTCTCCAACTCTAATACATTATCGTATGGATCATTCTAGCCTACTCCCTTTACTTATCTGTAAATTTCTGCTCCAACAATGAGAAACCTGGCTCCCGTAATCTGCCATGGATTTACCTGAGTCTGCACTTCCAGTGTACATGTAAATCATTATCAGAATTGTCAACCATGACCCCTGTGGGAAACAACTTTATTTACTAGAATACAGCACTTCTGTGCAGTTCCTATTGCCTCTGTCTTTACTGACTTCATTCATTTCCAGATGAATAAGGCTCTGATATAATCTTTTCCACTGAAAAGTATGGCTTTGTTATGAAGCATACTCTGGGTGTATTTTAAAAATGATTTCCCTACTCCTGCCAGAAACAGAGTATTTTTCTTGGCCCTTCACCATGAGAACTTGGTAGAATTCCAGGAGATGGGACTCATGGATATGTGGAGGTTCATGCAAGACTGAAGCCACCAGGATTTTCTTAGTCTCGTACTAGTCCACACTCAGCCTCCAGCAAATTGTCACAATTAGCGTTTAAGTATTCCTACCATTTAAGCTGCTCCAGCAGCTTCTGCTCCAGGGAAGCAGATCTCAGTTGTGATTCTCTATATTTACCTACCACTCCAGATTTTGGGGTGGCAGTTTGGTGGTCAATGGATCCAAGAAAAGTAGTTGATTTACAGTTTGTCAGCATTTTTCTTACTGTAAGGACAGGAGTGATGACTTTAAGTTCTGATTTTCATGTAGCAGCTGAAACCAGGAGTTCTTCACATAATTGTAAAGAAGCACCTAGGTTATGTAGACTCTCCCAACTTTTTCCCTCCCTAGAAAAAGGTCATCTGATAGTGCTATTAAGTCAATTACAGACTTACTCACCAGCCATGTCCTCAGGCAAAAAATTGGGGTCATAGTTTACTCATGTTACATATATAATATTGAGATAGAAAATGTGATGGTAATAATCCCAGAGGTAGACGTACTAACAAAATGAGTAAAAGCTGAGAGAAATAGAGAAGACTGGAAAAAAATTAAAAACTGTTGCAAGAAGCAAAGTCATGCCAGTCTGCCAACTTTTAGTGAATGGACTCACAGTCTTACACATCTGTAATGGAGACCCTGAAGTGATTTATGTATTTCCATAGAATGTAATAATTTAGATATGTAACATTAAGCTCAAGTCATGAAAATACAAAAACACAAAACTACGTCTAGCACATTAAATGTCATAAAGCAGGGATGTGTCCAATGTATTTCAGAACAACCTTCATAAGTAATACACTTAATACTTAAAAACAAATTGGGATTTAAGTCAGTTACCTTCTATTGCCTGGGAAACCACTTATATAGAACGACTGGGTCCACCAGGGTTCTCAGGAGGTTAATTGTTTCTGTATATTTTCTCTGTGAACCATCTGGTACAACATGTAATGGTAGTAAGCAGCAGCCATATTAAAAGAAATAGCTTTATTTCCTAGGCAATGCTACTATGGATAAATCTCCATCAAATATCTTGACTATATGTAGCCAGTTGGAATTGGTTAATAGTCACCTAATTCTTGTCAGTGAGAGTGAAAAGAAAGCACTGGAATATTCCCTGATGGTAGATTTTCTTTTAGGTACATAAAAAACTATTTTATTATTAGTGACAGAATCATCTTATACTCTTCATGAGAGTGGCAAAATGACAAATGCTTGCATTGTGACTGTATCTTGCAGGTATTTGTTGAAACCAGTTTGGAAGGGGTAATTCACTCTTTCCTTGTGAAGACACCTCTAGTAGGTACTTGCAGTGCCTTATGAAGCTGATTATGCATTATCACTGGATGAGCCTTATGGCTGACTAATGGCTCTTGGTGACCAGTCATTGATCAAAAGATCCTTCCAGATTGCACACCAACAATGCATTTTAGGACAGCAGACACAATTTACAGAGCTTATCATAGTTCAAAGTTATGCTTCTCTGCCTCAAAGTCTGGCCTGATGTACTTCAGAGTCTGAGGAAAAGAGTGACATTATCAAAATGACACTTTCAGAGATGATTCTTGGTGCTGTTGGGTGTGATAGATTAGAGTAGCAGAAGCTGGCGTTGGAGAGGTTACAAAGGAAACACTTTATAGACATTTAGATTCAGTCTGCGTTTGGCTGGATGAGAGCTCTGGCATGGCTAAAGCAATGCAGACTAATGGCAGTTATGTGAATAATTAAGGAGAAAGTTAAAGGAAGACTTGGAGACATTCTGAAAATCAAAGGAGAGAGAATATTTACTTGCCTTCTCACTGATTAGGCATATCATTGATTATGAGTTTGGGAAAAGTTTTACACAAGAAATGAATTAGCTATTGCCTGTCTAAATTAGGGACTGGGAATATTTTCTAAAATAATGAATGCTTCAGGATGGGGACAAATTGTATGTCAAATAGGATGTCCTGTGGGATATGTGTATATATTGTCCTGTAATAGCAATTAAAGCACAATGCTGAGGACGTATGTGTTGAAGGGCCCTTTTTCTAAAAAAACTACCAACGGTGGGAGTCAGTCATCCTCTTACAGGCCTTATTGACAACTGACAGAAATAGTCCTATTATTAGCCAGATTTCTAAGCCTCTCCCTAGGAAACGAGGAGCGAAAGCAAACAGCGTGGTTGTTTTCTGGAGAATGTTGATATCATACAAAGTCTATTACTCCCTTTCCTCATTTGTCTTTTCCTAAGCAGAGTCAAGTGAAGGGGGGTCCAGGAACATCATTGGCAGAAATTAGAAAGGTCTGAAGAAACAATGATAGAAGGGTTGTCAGATAAAATACAGGAAGCCTACTTAAATATAAATTTCAGATAAACAACAACATAAAATGTTTGTGTTACGAACATGTCCTATGCAATATTTGGAACATGCTTATAATAAACAATAGTTATTATCTATCTGAAATTCAAGTTTAATTGGGCACCCTGCATTTTTATCAGCTAAATATGGCAATCTGAATATGGTAACCTGGGTGATAATCATCTTGTTTCCTGGATGAGGACTTGTTGAGTGACAGCACATTCACTTTTATTCTGATATTACCACCCGACTCAAGCATGATAAGAGAATTTTTAAAAATGCATCACGGGAAGCTCAGAGTATGGTACAATGTTACTTTATCTCAATGAATCACTTCCTTGCTTCTGAGATTTTCGTGATAAACTAGATTGTCTTTCCACCAAAAAGCTGGGTGCCTGCCAAGAAATTTCAAGGAGTAGCAGTATTTCACTGCAGGACTCCTAAAACATAATGTGCAAAAAGATCACCTGGAGATCTTGATACAAAGCAGAATTGGATTCAGAAGGTCTGGGGTGGCAAGTGAAATTCTATATTTCTAATAAGCTGCAAGTTATTGCCAAGGCTGAAGTTCCACTGACCACACCTCGAGTAGCAATGCGATTGAACATTATCTAGAACCCACAGTCTGAGTCTCAAAATTTCAAGTCCAAAAACTTGGTTTTATCAGTAACCTCAGAGATTTTGGTGATCTAGAAAGACTAACTTAAATTTAATCAAGCAAACAAGACTGGCATAAGAATCCAGAATGCTAAGCTATCGGCCATGCTCTTTCTCAATAATAATATGTCACTCCTCTCCTCAAAGCCCTCCACAGCCTCCCATTCCTCTCAGAGTAAGAGCCGTGTTCTCCTGATGGCATCTGGGGCTCTGCATGACCTGCCTCTCTTTTACCATCCCGACTTCATCTGCTAAAACTCTCTACTTACCCTCACCTCCTCCACTCCTGCTGCACTAGCTTCTCTGTTGTTCACAGAACATAGAGACACTCTCCTGACCCCCAACCTTATTTTGCACAAACATTCTTCCTTCTGACATCCACACAGCTTCCTTTTTCACCTCCTTCAGAACTTTACTTAAAAAGCACCTTCTGAATGAGGCTATCCTGCCCAGCCCATTTTAAACTGCAACCCCTTACCCCACATTCCAGATGTTCCCCTACTCTGCTCTAATTTTTCCATAACACTTATTTTCTAACATAGTATGTGCTTTATTAATGTGCTTTATTGCTTTTTTACTACCAATATTCTCATGAGAGAATGTAAACTGCCTGAGGGTAAGGATGTATTACCACTGCCTTGAACAGCATCCAGCTCGCAGAACTCTCTTAGCACGTGCTTTTAAAATTTGAATTCAACTAAGTTATTTGAGAGGGAGAATTATTGAATGGGAAGTTACTTTGAAATAACTGAAAAAGGGTGAAGGGAGATGGAAAGTCACAAAATACCTTTAATGCGTGAGTCAGTAAGTCTAATAAAGCAGCCCCGGGCCTCATCATTTCCCTGAGAAGCTGAGGGTTCATTCTGCTGGAGTCCGTCTGCTTTTTTATTAATGAGCATTGGAAAACCCCTTCCAAATATTTGTTTTCTCTCTCATTCTCCTTTTTTCCTTGATGGTTGTATTCATTGTATTGAATCAATATTCTTAATGTTAACATCAGAGATTTAACTATTATGTGGAAAGATTCTATCTTTTTCAGATGGTTTGACAATTATTTGATATGATCCAGTATAAGCTGATTTTATTTTCCAAATTCTCAGAGATGTGGGGATGTGTAGGCCCCAAATGAAATCATTTGTTCTGTATAAGAGTCTGAAAACATAGCATACTTAAAAATGGTAAAAACTGAAGAGAGAGAATTGTTATTTGTGCAATACACTCAATTATGAGTGAGAAGGAAAAAAATCAATAACAAAAGATTCCATGGTAAATAGAGAAAGTTCATATAGCAAATTCAGCTTCAAGCTGTTTCAATTGGCCCATATTTAGTACTATATTAGTTTATTCATTCCAGTTTTTTGAAATATCAGACATTTAAAGCACAAGAAAGAGAGCTAGTTGAGAATAATAATAATGGTCAAGAAAATTAGGATTTAGGGATGGGATATAGATTTTCACAAGGTAGGGAAGGTGAGAGCTAGAGGGAATAGGATTGATTCATCAGGAAACTATTAAGCACATACTATGTGCCAGATACATGATTTGGAATGTATTAACATAAAATAAAATAGAAATTTAAAAATTATGCCAAAAATTTAAAAATGCTACAATATGGGAAAAAGCCTTAAGTCTAGATTCCATGGCAAAGAAATCATATGGAACTTTTCATATCTTTCCCCAAATTATTTTATACTGTTATTTTTGGAATTAAATCTCTTTTATAATATCTTTTCCTGAATCTCCATCAATATGCTCTATATTAAGCTTTTTGTTAATTTTTATTATATGACCAAAGCAACAATCAAAATTCCTTTGAAAACAATGTTTTAGCAATAAAATTAATCAAAATGATTAAAATACTTCCTTTTATACTTTTAACGCTAAAGATAAATGACAGTACGTGGTTTAACATTACATTCAATTTAAGACATAATTTTTAGACCAGATTTGTATTATTATTACTATCCTTATAGTGTCTATGAAAGAAAGCTCAATCTCTGAAAAAAATGTGTTAAATAGTTTCTTAATGGTCTATAATACTGGCATTTTATCTTATATTTAAAGTTTTGAAACTTAAACAGAGGTATGTTTAGAAATTCCAATTTTTTCCTCTATCAAATTTTCAAAAAGTAGAAGTTCCTAAGCCCAAATGAAATAATATCTATGTAATATCATAAGCAAATTTGAGATTCCACATAATGTGCAAAGAACTAACTACAACCATTTTTGCTCTAGATGTCAACGCATTGTTAGCTGCCCTGGCCACGTTCCAATTCCCGATCCACAATTCTTGCTTCTACAATAGAAAGATTTTGTACCATAAAACCACTGACTGCCACCTCTTCACTCCCAGTCACAAGTAATTGGACTAGAGAGGAAAACATGACCTGTAGTCTAGGCTAGGCACTTCCTCACCACTTGACAAGTAAAGATAAGTTGAGCCAATTAGATTCTCTAAATCAGTAATTTAAATTCAAAATCTAAGAAAAAATTGTCTCCTTATGAGAAAGAAGAGAAAAAACATATATAGACACATGATTGGGTAGACTATGATATGTCATGTAGAAGCCAAACTAATGGGAGAGCAGAGCCTGCGAGCAAGCAGAATAAGTTAATTCATAGTGCAATAAAGCAGACATATTCATTGTCTGTGTGATCATCTTATCAGCAGAGGGCTAGAGCAAAGATTGGTAAACTTCTCTAGGGTGTCTTGAGCCAGTGTGAATCTGGAATGGCCCTCTTGCTCCATCTTCTCTTTTACCTGCCCTGTTCTGTCTTCTGTTTTCATAAATCTTCATTCAATTTCTCTCATAGCCTCACATATATCATTATACTAATAACCTCCTGCTTGACTTAGTTTGACTGTGTCTCTGCTCTTTGCAGTCAAGAGTTTTATCTAAACTATGTCTTTAAATATGTAGTGACTTGAACGGTGCCCCCTCAAAAGATTTGTCCACAGAAACTGTGCCTGTGATCTTATTGGAAAAAGGGTCTTTGCACATGAATGAAGTTAAGGATCTCAAGATGAGATCATCCTGTATTATCCTGATGGACCTCAAATCCAATGACAAGGTTTTTTTTATAAGAGACGAAGAGAAGATATAGACACAGAGGAGAAGAGCACATGAGGACAAAGGCAGAGACTGGAGTGATGCAGCCTCAAGGAACGTTTGGAGTCAACCAGAAGCTGGAAGAGGCAAAAAAATGATTGTCTCCAGAGCCTTTGGAGGGAGTGTAGCCTGATTTTGAACTTCTGGCCTCCAAAACTGTGAGACAATAAGCTTTTGTTATTTTAAGCCACCAAAGTTGTGACAGTTGGTGCAGCACCCCTAGGAAACTAATACAAATGCTAAGGATTCCCTCCTGACACCTAGGAAGTGAGGGGCAGGGGTTTTAATTAAATATGTTTTGAATATATAAACTGTCTCTATTTTTTATATAAAATTTTATGAATATAAGTTAAGCTATTTTCTTTATTCTGGATAACCTTTATAAACTTTAATTTTGTATTTTGACAAGATAATGATCTTGACTGTAGATGCTTACAGAGAGCTGTTGGTCCCTACACCGAGTGGCCCTAGGTTGCTAGGTTGATAGATCTTTTTAAATTATTTCTGCTTCATGGTAATTTATTTTTTAGTCTGTTTGTCTGCTCTTTAATTGTCATAATTTTATTTCTCACTTGTTAAATGATATTCTAACATAAAAAAATCATAATTTTGGAATTTATTTATTCATTTATTTAGTTAGTTAGTTTGAGGAAGATTAGCCCTGAGCTAACATCCGCTGCCAATACTCCTCTTTTTTGCTGAGGAAGACTGGCCCTGAGCTAATATCCATGCCCATCTTCCCCTACTTTATACGTGGGACGTCTACCACAGCATGGTTTGTCAAGCGGTGCCATGTCTGCATCCACGATCCGAACCGGCAAACCCCAGGCTGCCAAAGTGGAATGTGCACACTTAATTGCTGTGCCACTGCGCTGACCCCTTAAATTTATTTGTTATGCATATTAATGCTTATATTTATAGAAATACAGTGCTTTCAAAAGCTATTACAGGTTGTAAAACAAAAATTTTGTGGGTCTTTTTCTTCAGTTATTTTTGGATTTATTTTGAGTTTGAAGAGAGGCATTAAAATTTCTGCCTTATCTACAAGATTTTGATCTAGTTATTTAGCATCTCTTTCCCTCAGTTTCCCTATTTCTAAAGTAGAGGTGTGGTTAACTGCCTCATAGAGTCGTGAGAATTAAATGAATTGATATATGTAAGCTCAGATCAATGCAGTTTTACCTTCAACACTCATTAAATGTTGTCTAGTATTAACCAAACTCATTGTTACTTATAACAATTAATTAATTAATTACTAATTTTCTTGTGTATATTTAGCGATACTACCATCTCCTAAAAATTTTACTTGCTTCTGATCTGTGCACTGGAAAAAATGCAAATGTGTTATTTATAAATATATTTTAAGTATGACTATCTAGTTTCAGATTAATGACCAAATGGGAGCAGTTTCTTCTAGGTGCCTAAAATTTAGTGCTTGCAACTAGAGTATGTATTTTTGTTTCTGAGTCCGTTTTTATATTCAGAACTAAGCTTGTTAATTCTCACAGCATCCTCCCTTTGATGCACAGTACTAGACAAAGGCATCCCTAGATTTCTTCTTCCTCAAATTCAAAATACAGAATTTGCCTTCAACTCCTATTTTCCCCTCAGAATGATATCCAATTTGTTAACCATCCTTTCAATTCCAACTTCAAACTCCATCCTTTTATATTCATTCCAACTTCCACTCTTATAATTTAGGCCTTACTTTCTGTAGCCTGAGATACGTAAATAGCTGTCTTATTTGCTTTCTTCTAATTGTGTGTGTGCATGAGTGTGTGTGTGTGTGTGTGTGTATGAGACCAAAGAGAAACAAAATAGATATATTCCCAACCTCATGCACCAACATTTGGAAAGATGGACGCTCTTATTGCCTTTCATCTCTGATGTTCCATAAAGGCTGCCATTCCTTGATTCTCAAAACCTTAGAGTGATTAATAATTATGACACAATAAACGTTATAAAAATCACCTCCACTCTCTTCAATTATTATTTTAGATAATATTTCAGCCACTAACATGAGTCATGTTCCTGTTACATGTCCCAGGTCAAGTGTTAGAGGAGAAGAGAGCCTTCCTTTTAGATGTTAGGGTCTTAGAACTCTTTCCAACATTACAATTATATTATGTATAATGATGAAGATCTACAATTTCTAGAGTTCAGGATAATTTGGGTAAAATAGGATTTTATGGCAAAAAAAGGATTTAAGAAGAATTTTAAATATTATTTTTGAGCTGAAAGCAAATACTGAGATCACAAATTTAAAGTGAGAATACATTTCAAAAGATTATCTCTATGTAATTTATACATGCATTAACTGCATATGTATATGTATTATATATATAAATATATGTGTGTGTGTGTATGAATACACACATATGTGCACAGACATATGCTTCACATAGCAGTGTGGAATATTTGGAATATAGAGCTTTTGTACCTTTCCGACATCTTCATGCAGAGGGCACATTTTAGCTACTTAATCAGCAACATTATATCTTGAAAGATAACTAGTATTACCAAGATGAATCTCACTGTCTTTGTGTAGCACTCTAGAGAATGTAATGATGCACAGGTACCTATCCAAACTGGCTGTTGTAGGATGGACAATGATGCTATGAAGGGTGGAGGGTTAGCAAAGGCAGCAGGAAAGGAAGTCCAGGGGGAAAATTTTCAGAGGCCTCGTGTGAGGTTCTCTTTATGTGAATTAAAAGGTGTATTTCATCATTTTCTGAACTTCCTCACAAACAGGCACTTCTTTTTCTTGCTCTGACACTTTAAGGAAGAATGAATATCTTTGAAAATTTCACCCAAACATTTTTACCAGAACAGGCAAAAGAGATAGACTCTGTCATTAGGAACTCTTTTGTAATGTGGAGAGAAACTGAGCACTGGAGCCATCAGGATATGAGCTTGGGCTCTAGGGCCAGGGCAGCTGGGCCATCAGTGTTCATGCATGTGTGCTTTCCATAACTGCTCCAGTGAAGCACTGTCTCGCAACTCAAGGCCTTTCTCTTGGAGCCTGGGGTCACAAAGCAGACAGACTTGGAATAAAGATGAGTGTTCTTGTTAGTATGAAAGACTGAGCTAAAACAGAAAGGCCACTGTCCCATTTCAACCACACAGAATCAGTGGGGAAAAAAATGCTACTACCAGGAAAACACTACACATATAAAAATATTTAATTAATCTCCAAAGCAAGAAATAATTCTTAGTTACAAGAAACAAAATGTTAACTACAAGTCAGAGCAGTGGGGGAGAGTTGAAGTCAGCAGGCACACCGAACTGATAATCATCTAACTATGATCTCAGTGTTCACAGGTGGTCGGGCGTTCAGAAAATTGTCTCGGATGCTCTAGGAGCTAGAACAGAGGGCCCTTCTTGAAGCTGGGAACTGTGAAATGTTGTAAAGGCCATCAGTGGACCTAGAAACTAGGATTGTGTCTGGGAACATATTACAGAAGTATGCCACCTTGCTGGGCCATGAGAGGAGAGAGCTTCTTGCTAGAAACCTGACCCACATAATGAAGGGTTTGAATTTAAAATTCCTGTGAGTGGTAGAGCCTTGTGCCCCAGCTCCCATGCTTTTGGCCCCCATTGATACTACCAGGGTAATTACATCAGTCGTGTGCGGGTGTAACTTTACTGCACTGGGGCTCAGCTATGTTATATGCCTCTTGCTTTCTGCTCTGAGACCTGTCTAATGGAACACCTATGAGAACCTGTTCAAGCATTCTGACTCATTTATAAGCCTGGAAACTCAAGGGAATTAACTCCATAAGTGGCAACCACTAACCAATTGAGAGGAAAAGCTGACTGATGTAGAAATACTCATTTGTGTTTCTTGCAAGCTAGTTTGCCAGATTTAGCTAGTAAAAATGCCAGACACCAGTTAAATTGGAATTTTATATAAAAATGAAATTTTACTATAAACAAATTCCATTCAATATTTGGGACATACTTATATTAAAATTGTTATTCTTTATCTGAAGTTCAAACTTAACTGATCTATATAAACCCACAATCTCGCTTGACAGGACAGTTCTCAGTGGTATTTCATTACAGTAGCCCAAACTGACTAAGTCAGTGATACTTCCTAGCATCCAACAGCAGAAGGGTTACTCAGATTTTCGTGTGTGGTGAGTTGGGATGAGGTGCTAGAGGAAGCGGATGTATTGAGTTAAGTGGTGTCTCTCCAAGGACTGTAGTTAGCCAGCCTTTGTTAATGCATTGGAAATCAAATGTTTACTAATGGCCTTAGAAAGCTGAAACATACAAAACTATAGGCTAACTCTAAACTCAAGGAATACTGTAAAAGAAATTTAGCTAACCTTTAGCTAAGGTTGTTTTGTTGTGGTTATCACTGTTTATGATGTAAGGTAGTAGTCAAATTTTATATCATTCCATAAACGATATTGATTTCCATCATCCCATTTATTAATAAATTTATCATTTCCTTACTGGTTTGTAGTGTCACTTCTGTCATATATGGATTCCATTTATGTGTGGGTCTGCATCTGGGCTTTTAAATATATTCTATTCTACTTCTTTTTCCCTAATTCAACACCATGCTATTTTAATTATTGTAGCTTAATACTACATTTTTTCTCTGGTAAAGAAAGTTGAGTGCTTCCATGTGGTTCTTCAAGAGAGACTATTGGATATTCTTTAAAAAAAAAAGCAACTCTTAGGATTTTGGTTGTGATTGCTTTGACCCTACGAGTTAGTTTGGAAAGAAGTTTGTCTTCGTAACATTACACTTTTCAATCCATAAATATGCTGTGTTTGTTTAATTAGATCTTTTAAAATGTTTCTTACTAAGTTCTATGATTTTTCCCATAATGGACTGCTGCATACATTGTGAGATTTCTTTCCAGACAACTCATATTTTTTATAATATTCTAAATAGTATCTTTCAAAACTTTATGTGTAAACTGCTTAGTGCTGGTAGGTAATAAATAAGCAGATCTTTATATTGATTTTGTATTCAGCATCCTTGATAAAAATTCTTATTTTTCTAATAAATTATCTACAGATCTTTGGATTTTCTCTGTACACAATCATATCATCTGCAAATAGTGGCAATTTTATTTATTCCCTGCAATTTCTGACAGTTCTAATTTCATTTGCTTGCCTACCTCTACTGCCTACATCTCCAGTGAAGTGCTGAACAGAAGTAGTGGGAATAGGCATCCTTCTCATGTTCCTGACTCTTTCAATGGTCCATCACAAGTATGATGTTTGCTGTAAGTGTTCCATTAAGACTCTTTCATAGATAATTTTCTTTTCTAATTCTTTATGGATATCTTAAATATGTTGAATTTATCTAACCCTTTTCTGATGCAATCAATATAATAATTTGATCATTTATATCTGCTAATTTACTGAATTAGAGTAATTTTATTTCTAATTTACATAACCTTGTAGTCAATGTTATTAAAATACTGAATCATTTCAAATAGAACTATAGATGAAACCCAATTCTAACCAAAATTCCAGCAGGGATTTTGGAGAAATTGGCAAGATGTTTATGAAGTGCATATAGAAACGCACTTCTTCCAGCCTACCTCATCTCCAGGAGAGCGTGGATGTATTTTCTCTCCCTGTAGATTAATTTGTATTTCTAGAGCTTTATATAAATGAAATCATAAATGTGTACTCTTTTTTGTCTGAATTCTTCCACTCCGCATAATTACTTTGATATTTATCCATTTTGTTGTGTGTACAAGTAGTTCATTTAGTTTTTAAAAAGTTAATAAACTTTATTTTTTACAGCTGTTTTAAGTTCACAGCAAAACAGAGTGGAAAGTACAGAGAATTCCATATACCCTGACATGTCCTCCCTGTTCCCCCCAAATGCACAACCTCCCCCACTGTTGATGTCCTGCTCCACTGTGGGACATTTGTTACAATCGATGAAGCTATGTTGACACATCATCGTCACTCAAAGTCCGTAGTTTATATTAGGGGTCACTCTTGGTTTTATATGTTCTGTGGGTTTGGATAAATGTTTAATGACATCTAGCCACCATTGTAGTTTGAGACAGAATAGTTTCACTGTCTTAAAAACACTCTGTGCTCTGCCAATTAATTTCTCTCCCCCCACAACCCTTGGCAACCACTGATCCTTTTACTGTTTCTATAGTTTTGCCTTTTCCGGAATGTTGTATAATTGGAATCATACAGTACATAGCCTTTTCAAATTGGCTTCTTTGACTTAATAATATGCATTTGTTTCCTCCATGTTTTTTCATGTCCTGATAGCTCATTTCTTTTTAGTGCTGAGCAATATTCCATTATCCAGATGTATCTCAGTTTATTTATCCATTCACCCACTGAAGGACAGTTTAGTTGCTTCCAACTTTTGGCAATTTCAAATAAAGCTGCTATAAATATCTGTGTGCAGACCTTTGTGTGGACATAATTTTTCACTTCATTTGGATAAATATGATTGCATGGCATGAGTATTTTAGTTTTGTAAGAAACTACGAATATGTCTTACAAAGTTGCTGTACCATTTTGCATTCCTACCATAAATAAATAAGAGTTCATGTTGCTCCACATCCTTGTCAGCAAGGTGTTGCCATGTTTTAGATTTTAGCCATTTTAATAGTTATGTAGTGGTTTTAATTTGCAATTCTCTAGTGACATATGATATTGAACATCTTTTCTTATGTTTGCTTGCCTTCTCTGTCTCTTCCTTGTGATATGTCTGCTCAGATCTTTTCTTCATTCTTTAATCAGGTTGGTTGTTTTCTTATTGTTAAGTTTTAAGAATTCTTTTTATATTTTGGCTAACAGTCTTTTATCAGCTGTGTCTCTGGCAGGTATTTTCTCCCAGTCTGCAGCTTTTCTTCTTATTCTCTTCACATTCTCTTTTGCAAAGCAGAACTTTTTAATTTCAATGGAGTACAGTTTATCCATTATTTCTTTCATGATACCTTTGATGTTGTATCTAAAATGTCATTGCCATGCTCAAGGTTGTGTAGATTTTCTCCTATGTTATCTTCTAGGAGCTTTATAGTTTTGCATTTTACATTTAGGCCTATAATCCATGTTGAGCTTATTTTTGTGAAGGTATATCTGTGTCTTGATTCTTCTTCTTTTTTTTTTTTTTTTTTGCGTTTGAATGTCCAATTCTTTCAGCACCATTGGCTGAAGACACTATCTTTGATCCATTGTCTTTCCTTTGCTCTTACCTCTAATTCATTTTGAGTTACTTTTTGTGTATGGTATAAAGTAGGAGTCCCACTTTATTCTATGTTGCATGTGGATTATTCATTTCTTTTTGACCCTAAACATTTTATCTGTGATGTTTGCTTTGTCTAAAATTAATCCATCAGAATTTCTTTTTTTATGGAGATCTTTTTTTGGAGAAATCTTAGGTTTTCTTTGTGAATTTCCCATTTTGCTTTAATTCACAAAAGATGCTTTTTTGGAGTAAGGCATTCTAGGCAATTAGTTCTTTTTTGAGTAGTCAATTTTTTTAAGTCACTTTTTTGTCAATCTTGAGAATTAGTTGTCAGTCTGTTAGTATCTCCTTTGAAGATAATCTTTTTCCTTGCCTGCCCTCAAGATTTCCTCCTCATCTCTAATTTTTACCACTTTTATTATAATCTGACCATATGTGTGTTTCCCTTTACTTTTTCTTTGAGATTGACTTTACTTCTCAGACTGTGGATTGGTATTTTTAGTAGAAATGGAAAACTCAGCCATGATCATTTCCGCTATTATTTCTTTCCCCATTATCTCTCTTATTTTCTGGAACTTTCATTAAAAATATCCTCTATTTTATGTCCTACCTTTCTTCTGATCTAAACTCTAGTTTAAATTTTCCTGTTCAATTACCTCTAACCTCTTGTTAAATTCAACTTTCAAATGCTTAATTTTGAATATTGTATTTTTCATTTCTAGAAGGTATATTTGACTCTTTGTTTTTCTGCTGCTACCTTTTATCATATCTTATTGATATTTTCAAGTTTTTATTTTGGGGTATTTTTTGCCATATTCAACATAACAGTTTAGAAGATAATTGTAATGTCTGAAGTCTTTGCCTGCATTGTTTCTATTTATTTTGATACCTGGCACTTTGTTTCCATGTATGACATGTTGTTTTTTGTTGTGATACACTTATTATCTTTGAACAGTAATTTGAAGCCTATGTCAGAAGTACTTCTCTCTTGCATGGATTTTTACTTGGTTCCACAAAGCGAGTTGGCACTAACCAGTTCAGCTGAATCTTCAACCAAGCTCACAGCTTAAGATCAACTGGATTCCCCTGGTGATGCAAAGCAAAACTGCTGGCATGTGGGAGAGCCAGTTATTGGCCATAGTATATATAATACATTAAGATCCTATTTAATAATAATATCTTCTATTAGAGTCACCTCTTTGGGAAGTTGCAGAGCCTTTATTCCATCTCCTTTTCTCATGTAGGCCTCACACTAGGCTCAAGACGACCTGAGCAACAGATGCTCTCAAGGCAAAAACATTTAGTTAGTTATTCCGGTCTTCCTCATATCATTTCTCCATGCTTACACATTTCTTATATTTTTGACAAATAGTTTCTTGTTATCTTGAATTTCTTAAATATTCTTAAAATTGTTAAAAAATACTTTATCTGGCATTTTCAATTGTTTTCAGCAGGAGAGGTGGCTCAAATACTCTGGTCTTTTGTTTCCAGTAGCGGAAGTCTTTCTTCCATGATCCTTAATTCTAGAGAAGAATCTCGGGTTGCTTACTAACCTCTCTTTTTGGTGTAGATATTAAGAACTAAAGACTTGAAGACCTTCACCTCATATTCAGTAAAGTGAGGGGTGATCTTTATTGATTGATGGATCTGAGAGCTCAGCATAGGAGTACCAAGAAGAGAAGGTACAATATTTGGTAGCAGATATTGTCAGTATATAAGGGACATAAATGTGGATAATGATAAGATATTGCATTGCAACAATCTTTCCCTTGAAAAATGAAGGAGAAAAGAGAGCACGTCTCGCCTCTGGACAGCCAAAGGATTAGCAAAGCACATTTGGTGGAGAAGACAAGGCAGCAAGTGATGAACATGATGACTGTATTCTCCAAGTTTATGAGAATTTGGGTGACTTTTACTGTGATACTGGATGTGGTGGCAGTTATTCTCCCTTAACCTTAACCAGTAGACCTTAGATTAGGTAACAGTATGGGGGTGGGGGTTGGGATAGAATGTTGGTGTCCAAACCCAGACCGTAGAGCACTGCTCACGCAGAACCAATTGGGGATTCCATAAGATCCAGCATTACCTAAAGCCAATTGTGTCGAGAGAAGTCATACCTATACTGCTAAATATGGTCTGGTGTGGAGAACACAGTAGTATCTACTCCCGAGTTCAGTTTTCAAAAAGAAGGTAGGAAGCAGCACTCTCCTTAGCTGTGGTTCAAATTGTTCCACCAAAGATAAAGTTGGGGGGAGAAAAGTGTATCTTTTTTATACTCTTTTTTCCTTCATCTCCTTCAGTTTTGGTCGAAGGAGACTGTTTTCTTTAATAATGTGAGGATTGGTAATCAATATTAGCAAGTTAAAAGCTGGTTTTTCTCACAGATGCTCCAGTCTGCAACAATGTAACGGTCTACCACTGCCGTGCAAAATTGGAAAAGGGAATGTGTCTGATCTCCCCATGGTCTGAAAAGAAAGCAACAAGATCAAGAGCCAGCAAGCTAGGCAGAGCATGGGAAAGTAGAAAAGGAAATGGAAAGGAGATCAAGGGAAAAGGGACTTCCATGATTTCATGGTTTGGTCTCTGTACAGCTTGTTTATTTCTGGTCATAGATTGCACCTGCATCAGCACACCATTTCAGTGACTTCAGAGCATAATGGCATGCTCACATTTATGCAACACCAATACACAGAATTACTGTTTTGAAGTTGTATTTTTGTTTTTCATAAGGCATGCTGTAAGGATAAATGTCTTGTAGTCTTCTTCTTCATATTTGATGATTGTAGTACATCAAATTATAGTATATGTTTTTTAAAAAGTGACACAGTTAGTCCTAATACATTAAATATATTTTTAAAAGAAAGTCTAAACATGAATTTATTCATTTACCCTAAGCATATACACTACAATATATATTTGATGTAAACGTCAGAGACGAAAAGAAATCAGGAACCATCAAATTCAGTGGGACTGACATGAGGAAAAGTAGTTTCTTAAACCTAGATTACCTCTAATTTCTAACAAAATTAAGTAACTGATTTCATTTTGTTTAGTTATTTAATTATCCAATAAAAATAAAAAGTCAGAGTGCAAGGCTGGATCAAAGCAAAGAAGAATTTTTGTCTTACAGTGAACCATATAGCTTAGTTGTTAACAATAAAACGTTTTAAGCCATATGCTACTTGTGGTTTTCTTTTAAGCCAGAAATTAGAATGTGCTAATTAGTGTGTGGGCTGCATATAAAAATATACCACTCTATTGAAAAGAGGCTTAGATAAGGACCTACTTTGAATCCAAGGAGAAAAAACTGTGCTATAATTATCAGACAACCCAGTAAGTAATTCACCTTAGCAAGTTTTTAATACATCAAGTGACTGGTTCACAAAGCACTTAATCACATTTTATATACCCTTCATGTGACAAAAGTTATTGTATGTGACAAAAGTAACCCGTGTGCAATACTAGAATTATTTCGTATTCTCCAGCCCTTAAATTTTCAGCACAAATTTATTTTGGGCTACTCAGTACTCCCTTCACATTGGAGATAATTTAATCCAAACAAAGCACGGAAGTCTAGCTCTGCTCTTAAGGCAGGTGTGATATTCTGGCTCACTAATCACTCAGTAAGCTAGCTACACCATTCCTTGTTCCTTTTGCGGAGATTATATATTAACATAGATTTATCTTTGAATGAGAAAAAATATTTTTGAGAATAGTATATTAACATAGTAAATTGTGTCTCAAGTAGGTATCCTGTAATAGTATTACTTTTGGAAAATTAAATGGTAGTAGAATAACAGATCATTTTGTTTCCTTAATGCATTAACTCACATATTGAAGTCTAATAATAGTATGATGATATTACCACTATTTTCAACAGTGGTATAATTGTTCCTAGACTGTGGAAAAAATAATCCTGAATATAAAAGGTGAAATTAAACATACATTGCAGAATTAAAGAGAACAAACATGACAGGAACATTTAGAACATAATCTGTTTTAATGAATTTGTTTTTTAATATTAAGGGAAAATATCTTAAATTACTATGAAAACGTCAGGCCTTCTAATAGGAAAGGCAAAGAGCAGAAATAGAGAGTCTAGAGAGGCAATTTTACCTGGCTTTAAAAATGGAATAAGCCTTAAAATGATTTAATTTCTTTACCCTTTTGCACTCCTTATTTCTATATGCATTTCATACATCTCATTTCTTTTTACTGCTCCAATTCTTGGAACCTTAGAAGTGGGTTATAAAGGAGTGAGGGTACAGGTGTGCTACCTGAATATTGGATTGAATGAGGAAAGGGATTCCTATTGAAATGGGATTGGTTACCTTGCCTTATTTTCAGAAAGATTTCTTCCTTTTCCTCTTTCATAACCATCTTCAATCACCAATCCTATAAAATATCTGTGCATTTTCTGGCCAGTAAAACTTTCTTTAATCTCAGTCTGTTTTGATGTCATTATTGATTTCCCATAATTGTTTTCATAAATATGGTGGATTAGTTCAAAGAGCCTAATTTTTTTAACATACCCCAGTATGTTTCCTTATGAATTCAAATTAGTTTAGGATATGGCAATTAAGTTAGTTCCTCATCTAATTCAGGAAATACCACATTCTCTTTAGCTATCTCTCTTGTCGTTGACTAGAAATTAACTAAAAATGGACCTAGATGACACATTATTAGATTCTCACCCAAAACAGCTTGCAAGGAAATACATGTCTTCTCAGTGATGAATGGGAAGCATTGCTTATTATTCTGCCAAGACTTCACCATGTCATTCATTGGGAAACCATGTGTTGACATTGATCTTAATTGGTTCCCATCAAATGCCATATCTTCTTGACATAAGATTGAGTTATGGCCATCACCAATCATCAACACTCTAAATATTGATGTAACATTGCTTTGCATTGGAGTTTAAAATTAAAGTAAATGTGCAAGATGTGAAGTAGAAGCACAACAAGCCAGATACAAGTTACTAAAGAATTCTGTGCCTGAGAACAAATATGACATACAGAGTTGAGTGACACCTTTCTTTAAAATTCTAAGAATAGTTACTATATTTTCAAGGTTAACTAGCAATTTCCTATGGTTCCAAGCTAGTAAATTCCCATTGTGAACACAGAAGAATTATAGAGGCGGATACTATTAAGTTAATGATGACAAATGTGTTCTAATTTTTACCACTTATCATTAAATGTCAATGACCTTATTGATTGTGTTTTATTATTTTTAATAGCGTTTACTTGTAGGGAAAAGGTGATTTTTTTTCCAGAATGTCTTATAGACAAGAAAAAATGGAGGGAAGAGAAAAATCTACATAGCATCTCTCTCCTAAACAATAGGTGATTATATTCCAAGTCACTTTTACTCCCAAAAAGACAGTGAATTTGGGAGCCTATAAATATAATCTGAGGTATCTTATCAGGCTTTTTTGTTATGCCATGAAAATATCCCATGCAAAATCTTCTAGGTAAGAAAGATGAGGTAGGAAATTCTGGGAAAAAAAATGATTTTTTTGTTCTCCAATTCTTTGTTCTTCTCTACAATCAATATGGCCTAAAATTTTAAAAAGTTGTCTTTATGAACCATATCTTAGGTAGTGTGTAGGATATAATGATAACAATAAGACCTATTGACCTTAACTGAACTGAACTCTCAATACATAAGCTTATTTAATCCTCACAAAACCTATTATTATGCTCATGTTTCATATAAAACATATTCTTCATTGAGGTTAACTCTCCCAAAATTAAACATTTAATAAGTATTGAAGCTAAATTTCAAATTTAAGACAACTTAACATAAAAGCATGTGCTTATTATCATGCTGTCTAATCACCGAAGAGTTTATATAACAGTGCAACTGCATGGTTCCACAGAAATGAGCAGCATTTACACTTAAGCACTAGACTGCATTTCATCAAAAAAAAGAGTGTTCAAATACATTGGCAAAATTTTTTTGTTATTTAAAGAAAAACATGCGGTATGGAATGGTTAAGTACCTTGCCTGAGGTCACACAGCAAGTGGCTAGCAAAACTTAATGAAAACATAAAAGTAATTTAAACATATCTAACAGTGAATATTATAATTTATAAAACACACACTATTTGGATGTATCTTTCTTGCTGGGGGCATTTGATTAAAAAGAGACAAGGGGAAGTGTAATCAAATTATCTATTTAAACTACCTTGCCCTAGAGAGTGTATAGATTCAATAACCTAATAGCAGGTCCAGTGGAAAAATATGATCTATGAGTTTTATAATGGAGAACCATTGCTGTTTTATTTTATGCTCCTCAGTGAAAAAGGGAGAAGTTGAAACAGAAATAAAAAATAAATAGTAACAATATAATTGCCTACTGCTATTTCTGTGGAAGTCATTCATTAGTCCTTTTAAGAAATCACGCATGAATCTACTATAGAACAGAACCATAGTCTAATGCTCCTGTAGGAGAAAATGGCTAACCCTTGTCTTATAGGATTTTGCTGCAGGAAAACCACAACCAGCAAAGACTCTAGCAGAAAATATGTAGCAATATATTTATAAGTAGAATTTTACTTTTCTTCACGTCTTTAGATTTATTTGTTTATTTGGTGTCTCAGGTAATATATGAATGATATTTGCTTGACAGCATCTGATTTTGTGTGCTATTAAATATGAAGAGGGCCCAGCTCTGTGGCCAAGTGGTTGGAGTTCCACACACTCTGCTTTGGTGGTCCAGGATCGTGGGTTTGGATCCCAGATGTGGACCTACTCCATTCACCAACCACGTTGTGGAGGTGTCCCAAGTACAGAAAAATAGAGGAAGACTGGTGCGGATGTTAGCTCAGGGCTAATCTTCCTCAAGAAAAGAAGAAAGAGGAGGATTGACAATGTATTTTAGCTCAGAGCAAATCTTCCTCAGCAAAAAAAGAAAAAGAAGAAGAAGAAAAAGAAGAAAGTATTTGTTCATCAGGCTTCCTTTCTTTACTCACCAGGAAGAGAGAAAAACAATAAACTATCTTTCCTCTTTAACATTCTTCCAGATCCTTATTTTGTACTCATGAAACTCTTTCTTGTATTCTGTGGGTAATTCTTCTATCTTTGTTGGAAGGTTATCCATTGCCTCCTATTCTCTAAATATTCTTTTTTTTTTTTTTAAAGATTTTATTTTTTCCTTTTTCTCCCCAAAGCCCCCCCGGTACATAGTTGTGTATTCTTCGTTGTGGGTTCCTCTAGTTGTGGCATGTGGGACGCTGCCTCAGCGTGGTCTGACGAGCAGTGCCATGTCCGCGCCCAGGATTCGAACCGACGAAACACTGGGCCGCCTGCAGCAGAGCGCACGAACTTAACCACTCGGCCACGGGGCCAGCCCCTCTCTAAATATTCTTATGTTTTAATTCTAATTCTATAGATCTCAACAATTTTAAATGTTATATACTTTTATTTAAGTGGTTTTCTCCATATTAACAGAGGATATATCACACTAAAATTCTAAATGTTTAATAAAAGTTTCATTTCCCCAAAGAAGTATGACACATTAGGTTAGTTTAAAAGAAATCAAGTTAAATGATATCCCTGCCACCACAGTAAAATTGAAAATTATATGCTCTGTATATACTAATAATGTTCTTCAAATGCACTCACTTAAATGGCAGTAAATCAAAGATGTCACATAAATAAATTCCTCATTTTTATCCTTACCAAACATAACACTGAAATAGTGGCAAATTAAAGATGTCACACAGTTATGTTCCTTGTTTATGTTTTTACCAAAAGCAACAGTGAGAATAAGAGTATCAGCTGCTCCCAAGTGGTCAACATCAGGGGAAAATACGTGGCGTTAGACGAGGAGTACTGGCACAAAAGATAACCACAGCGGTTATTCCTGGTGGTGGCAGATGTGACGTGGAGTTCACAGGGCTCAAGCCTCAGCTGTGTTCATATGATCATATATTGCTAACAAATAACTAGCCACAATAGTTTTGCGAAGTTTGGAATGTATGATATTTTTGGACTGTTTTCTTAAAGGGTACTCTCAAGTTGTATGAAATTTAGCCACACAAATCCTGGTTCCACACTGACTCCTTCACACACAATCTGAGACGTGAAATAATATGCTCCAGTAATACAGCAACAACATCATGCACTCTTGGCAATGCAAGAGGTATTAAAGCTCATTTATTCAACCTCACAATGAAATGTTGAAATTTTTAAATTATGTTACATTTTAAACTACTCATACAGCATTATGTTCGTGCTTTTTAAATAATGTCTTTTCCTTTTCCTCTTAAATTGATGACGTTTAAAAGAATTTAAAATAAACTTTGTTAGGGTATAATTTAAATAATTATATTTGGAAGTATATTTTCTCTCATATTTGGAAGTATATTTTCATAATTTTTTACTAATTTTTACACTTGCATAACCACACTTACATTCACGATATGGAAGAGAACCAACTCCTAATGCTAAATAGCATAAGAAACTTTGAGGGCCTGCTCCCCAGATAAATTGATAAAAATTGTTTAAAAAACAAGCATTTAAAGTCTCTGGAATTTGCCCTAAAGGCATACAGCAAACGAAGAAATATTCATTGAGGAAATCTACTAAAATTTAGCAAGAACCGTGAAAGTCTATGGTATCTAAACCAAGACTGCACTCTGCCATCCCACTCCTAGCCCAGCTATACAGAAACTCCATTCTGGTCTGGTATATAGCAAGAATACAGGGGTTCCATTCCCCCCCAACCCCCGGTCAGTGGGTTATCTCCCAGGAAAAGCAAGACGTCAGCATTTTTCATTCTATTACCAGCTACCAATTGCTAAGGCCACATTGTGAGTAAGTACAGTCAAGAGATGGGGGTTTCCTTCTTCCATCTAGCCACAACTTGTGGGCAAAGATGTACCTTGGGTGCAGCATCACTGAGAATACGAGAGTCACGATCACCCATGCCCTGGCTCATGGAGTGGGTATTCCACATCTTGAGAGGCAAGTTGAGGAGGCTTGGAGCTGTTGCCTACCCGTTCACCAAACACTCAACTCCTATAGCCAGAGGTGTCACTCGGGAAGAAACACACCATTGTCCCTGCTCCCAGCACCAGACCATGGCCCAGAGATTTTGTCTGGGGAGAGAATATGCCTTCAAAACAGATTGTTCCAAATCACTTCCAAAATGAATTGACTTAATTTGAAACACAGTATGCAGAAGTTCAAGCCTAAGGGAACTCAAAAATAGTGGAAGTTATGAATGGCAAATGGGTGGGATTGATAGATTCATTGGAGGTAGAGGTTAAGCTGTGGGCCAGCTACTCTGCTGGAGAGAAATAGGGAAAGGACACATGGGAAGACCTCCTCCCCCATGGGAGGGGCGTGGGGGGGGTGCGGGGGGGGAAGGGCTTTATAATAAATCTAAAACACTGGCCTCAGGAACTATCCCTTCAAAGGAGTCCAAATTTGACTGAATTAGCCTGTGAAGTAATTGATGATCTAGGAATTTATGGAAAAAGAGCAAAGAGGCAGCACTTTGTGGAGCTTAACAGGCAGACGTTGTCAGGGAAAAGGTAGAAGAGAGCTCTGCCCATCCAGTCATCCCAAGGCACACCCATGTTGCACACATGTAGGAGCACACTGCAGGGAAAATAGAAACATAACTAAAATAATATAGGCAGTCACTAAACAATTGACAAGTAGGTAACAATAATAAGGCCCAGAGCGGTGGGCAACCAATACACAAAATTACTACAATATGTTATCTGAAATATCCAAGTTCTAATAAAAAATTCTGAAGCATGCAGAGAAAGAGGAAAGTATGATCCACACACTTGAAAAAGTGACCAGAAGTGATATAACAAGATAAGACTTCAAAATACCATTATAAATATGTTCAAACAACTAAAGCAAACTATGATTAAAATGTAAAAGAAGGCATAATGATAATGCCTTGTCAAATACAGAATACCAAGAAAGAGAGAAATGATTTTAAAAGAGAACCAAACGGGAATTTTAGAGTTGAACAGTACAAAACTTAAATGGAAAAATTGCCAGAGGGGCTCAACAGTAGATCTGAATTGCAAAAGAAAGAATTAGTAAACTTGAAGATGTACTAATATGGCACATAGAGGCCAACAAACAGAGAAAAAGAATGAAGAAAAATGAATAGAGCCTCAGAGAAATGTGGGGCATCCTTTGCACACCAACAAGCACATATTGGAAATACCAGAGGAAAAGAAAGAGAGAAAGAAGCTGAACAACTATTTGATGAAAACTTCCAAAATTTATTAAAAAACAATAATGGATAAGTAGACATATTTTTGAGATGGCACCACAGGTGGTCCCCTACTTATGATAGTTCGACTTCAGATTTTTCAGCATTAAGATAATGAGAGAGTGATAAGCATTCAGTAGAAATGGTACTCTGAATTTTGAATTTCGATCTTTTCACTTGCTAGTGATGTGTTAGTATGATACTCTCTTGCGATGCTGGGCAGTGGCAGTGAGGGCAGATCCCAGTCAGCCATGTGATCATGAGGGTAAACAACTCATACACTTAGAACCATTCTGTACCCATACGACCACAATGTTTTTCATTTTTAGTATAGTATTCAATAAATTACCATAGACATTCAACACTTTATCATAAAATAGATTTTGTGTTAGATGACTTTGCCCAACTGTAGGCTAATATAAGTGTTCTGAGCATGTTTAGGGTAGGCTATGCTAAGCTATGATGTTTGGTGTATTAAATGCATTTTTCACAAGATATTTTCAAATTATGATGGGTTTATTGGGATGTAACTCCATTGTAAGTCGAGGAAGATCTGTACTCCCCAAATTGATCTACAGATTCAACCCAATCCCTATCAGAATTCCAGCTGGCATCTTTGTAGAAATTGACAAGCTCTTCCTAAAATTCACATGGAAATGCAAGGGACCCAGAATAGCCCAAACAATCTTGAAAAAGGACAAATTTGGAGTATTGACACTTCCTGATTTCAAAACATACTACAAAGCAACAGTAATCAAGACAGTGATAAGCATATAGATCAATAGAATAGACTTGAGACTCCGGAAATAAACCCTTGGCTTTATGGTCAACCGATTTTTAACAATGATACCAAGATCATTCAATGGGGAAAGAATAACACTTTCAACAAATGGTGATGGCACAGCTGTACATAAAAGAATGTAAAAGAATAAAAGTGGAACTTAATTTATACCATATACAAAAATTACCTCAAAATACGAATTAATAATGTAAGTGCTAAAAATATAAACCCTTTAGGTGTAAATCTTCAAGATATCGCATTTGTCAATGGACTCTTAGATATGACACCAAATGCATGAGAAATCCAATCATGATTGGATTTCATGAAAATTGAAATCTTTTGTGTTTCAAAGGACACTATCAGGAATGTGAAAAGGTAAACCACAGAATGGGAGAAAGTAATTGCAAATTGTATATCTAATAAGGGGCTTGTATCTATAATATATATAGAACCCTTACAACTCAACAATAAAAAGACAAATAACTAAAAAATGGGCAAAATATTTTAATAGACATCTATCTAAAGAAAGTATGCAAATGATAAGTAAGCACATGAAAAGATACTCAGCATGATGAGTTATCAAAGAAGTGAAAATCCAAGCCATAGTTAGATGCCACTTCACATCCACTAAGATGACTATAATAAAAAAGTCAGATAATAAGAAGAGTTGGTGAGGATATAGAAAAATTGGAACTTTCATACACTGCTGGTGAGGTAAAATGTTGTGACAACTTTGAAAACAATTTGGCAATTCCTCAAGCAATGAAACACAAAGTTATCATAAGACTCAACAATTCCACTCTGAGGTATGTACCCAAGAAATATTAAAACATATGTCAACTGTAAACTTGTACATGAATATACAGCAGCATTACACATCATAGCTAAATGTGGAAACAATCCAATTTCCAGCATGTGATGAGTGTATAAACAAAAAGGGTTGTCATAACCTGCTCAGGTGGCCATAAAAACATACCATAGACTGGATAGCTTAAAAACAGAAATTTTTTTTCTCCCCTTTCTGGGGCCTGGAACTTGGAGATGCGGTGCCAGCATCGTGAGTCTTATGAGAACTCTCTTCCTATCTTGCAGACAGCTGCCTTCTCCCTGTGTGCTTGCATGGCCCTTCCCCGCTGCATGCCCGTGGAGAAAGAGATCTCTCTCTCTTCCTCTTCTTACAGAATCACCAGTCCTATCAGATCAGGCCACCACATTATGACTGATTTAAATGAATTACCCCTTAAAAACCCTATCTCCAAATATAGTCGCATTGAGGTTGAAGCTAACACATGAATTTTAGGAGGACATGACTCAGTCTATAGAAATATCCATACAATTGGATTTTATTCAGCCATAAAAAGAAAGAAAGCACTGATACATGCTACAACATGAATAAGCCTTGAAAGCATTATGAAAGAAGCCAGTCACAAAAGCGCATATATTATATGATTTCATTTTTATGAAATGTCTAGAACAGGCTAATCTACAGAGATGTATAGTAGATTAGCAGTTGCTTAGGACTGGGAAGGTAAAGAGGGGAGGAGGCAGAGGTATGTGGAGCTAGAAGGCAAGCAATAGCTAAAGTGTACACGCTTTGGAGGTGATGAAATGTTCTAAAAGTAACTATGATGATGATTGCTCATATCTGTGAATATACTAAAAAACATTGGATTACGCACTTTATATGTGTAAATTGTATGAGATGTGTATTCTCTTTCAATAATGCTGTTATATAAATGATATGGATATTTCCCAAAATATTTCCTTAGGCTGTGCTCTCACCTTCCCCCAGGCAATCACTGACCTTCTTTCTTACATGATAGACTGGATTCGTATTTTCTAGAATATCATATACGTGAAATCATAATGGATGTTCTCTTTTGCTTCTGGCTTTTTTTGTCCAGTAATGTGTTTGAGATTCATCCATATTGTGTACATTTCTGGATTTTTTGCTTTTTGTTGCTGAACAGTATTACATTGATGGGTATACCATGTTTTTTTATACATTCTCTTGTAGATGAACGTTTGGATCGATTTTAGTTTTAGGATTTTTATGGATAAATCTGCCCTGAACATTTATGTGCCAGACTTTGTGTGCGCATATGTTTCCATTTCTCTTGGTAAATAGTTAGCAGTGTAATTGGTAAATTCTATGGCAAGTTTACTTGTCCATACAATGTAGTACAACAACAATAGCTATTTGCTATTTACTATGTACCAGGCATTTTTTTAAATCTCTTTATAGATACTAATTCATTTAATCTTCACACAAACTGTGGCACAGTGTCCTAACAGCAAAGTTTTGTTACATATTATTTAATATACATGTATATAGTAAAGTTATAAAATATTTTAATAATTTAACTGTTATTATCTTATCCCCATTTTGTACTTAAGGAGATTGAAATGCAGGTTCTTCATTGCAATGCTTAGTATCATACATAGATTACTAGGGTATAAACAGACAGTGAAATTTCAAAATGCTTTGACATAATCCAATATTGGTTTTTATCAAGAACAGAGATGCAAATTTTTTTTCTTTTCCTGGAAAAGATTCACCCTGAACTAACATCTGTTGCCAATATTCCTCTTTTTTTCCTCCCTCCGGGAAGCCTGAATACATAGTTGTATATTCTACTTATAGGTCCTGCTAGTTGTTGTATGTGAGCTGCCACCCCAGCATGGTTACTGACAGATGAGTGGTGTGGTTCTGCACCCAGGAACCAACCCAGGCTGCAGAAGTGGGGCATGCCAAACTTTAACCACTAGGCCATCAGGGCTGGCCCCCAAATATTTTCTTTACATTAGATGATCGTTTTGGGAGAAAAAAGGAAATGTTTAAAATATGAGGACAAATTTCATTTATATTTGTGAAACTGGGAAATAGATTTTGATCCCCTCAATGGTGTCTCTTCAGGAGACTGACTTATTAGTCATCCCTCTCTCTTTTGAAAAACAACAACTCTAGCATTCCTGGCAGAGGGCACCTCAGCTTGGAAAGGCTTGAAAGAGATCAATCTGTCCTTCTCCACTAATCCCTCTTCCTCGGGTTACTCACATACTCAGGAGACTTTCACCCTGAACTATAACGATAATAACAGTAAAGTTTACATTTAACTTTGTCTGTATCATTATTTAATTTTTAACTCTTATTGTTAAATTTCACAAAGGATCACGTACTTTGTTCTCTTCATCCTTCAGTTGTTAGTGTACAGCACCTACCAGAGTGATTCTAACGAGCGTATTCTGAAAGAGCTCACCAATACTCTCCTTCATTATGGCCTCCCTCTTGCCGCTCTACATACACAATGATTCTTAAGAGTTCTGCTTCTAGCACTCATGCCTTTTCTTTATTTATTTATTATTGAGGTAGCATTGGTTTATAACATTATATAAATTTCAGGTGTGCATGATTATATTTCAATTTCTGTGTAGACTACATCATGTTCACCACCCAAAGACTAATTATCGTCTGTCACTGTACTTATATGCCCTATTAATCTTTTCACCCTCTTCCCTCCCCCTTCCCCTCTGGCATCCACCAATCTAATCTCTGTGTCTACGTATTTGTTTGCTATTATTGTTGTTTCTTTAATCTTCCACTTATAAGTGAAATCGAATGGTATTTAACTTTCTCCATCTGACATTTCACTTATAGCACACTCAAGGTCCATGCATCTTATCACAAATGGCAAGGTTTCATCTTTTTTATGGCCGAGTAGTATTCTATTGTGTATATATACCACATTTTCTTTATCCATTCATCCATTGATAGGCACTTAGGTTGTTTCCAAGACTTGACTTTTGTGAATAATGCTGCACTGAACATAGGGGTGAAAATATCTTTTTGCTTTCGTAACACTCATTTCTTCTGTCTAGATTCCATGGATAATTATATTCATTCAAAAAGTGTTGACCAATTATATTATACACAAAAGACTGCCAAATATATTATTAGATGCCTACTTTAAGATATAACCTGTATTTTCAACTGCCTAATTAGCATCTCCACATAAATGTCTAGCTGGTCATTCAAACTCAGTGCATCAAAAGACATTTATTTCATTTTGCCCACTCTTCAGTCAAAAATTTTTTTATGATAAACATTCTGTTGCTGACAATGACAATGACTCAAAACAGATATACCATTCCTTCTATATCTTTTTACTTAGCAGTGTTATCATATATCTATTTGTTAAGATCTGTATATTTTTCTAGTGGTTGCCTTCTCTTTACTTTTTCTCAGATATTCTCTTACTAATGTCCTGTCTTACCTTGTTCTTGGAATAATACTTTTAATTAATTTTCACAAAATCACCCTTTTTTTCTCTGCTCAGTTCTGCAGACAACCACTAATACATTATTAAAACCAAATCTGTGTTGTCATACTTTTTAAAAATGGCAGGATAAAATTTAGAGCCATATGTTCTATAAAGCTCTGCAACCATGCAGATGGATTGCACAAAACTCTCTTCAAGAGAGATCTGCTCTTAGGAGTGCAATTCACCTCTAGCTGCAGCACCTGGGGGATCTATTTCAGCATTTGAGGTGAGACCACCCTCTCCCTGAACAGTTCCCTCTAGAAGATTGCACACAGCTGAGGTACTGGTGCCTGGCCAGTTTGCCCACCACGGGACACTCATGGACAATCTTTACACTGCAGCAACCTTTTAGGGTGGTTGAGGCTTTCTCAGAGCTGCGCTGAAGTCTGAAGCTCTTCCTGTCTCATCATCCCTTCTCCCTCCTCTGCTTTCCCGGGGATCGGATCAGCATTGCAGTCTGAAGCAGTGCCTGATTACTTCCACTCCCGCTCCTCTTTAACACTCACAGGTATTGTCCCAATATATCTCTTGCATTTCTAACTTAACTCCATCTTGGTATTTACTTCAGTGAGATCCAACACTGACATGAAAGCCAAACCAAACAGTCCTCATACTCATAGAATTTTGTACATAGCACTATTACATGTTTCCAAATTATATTCTAAATATTTAACTTGCTCTTTTCACTAGAATGTGAGCTACGTCATTGGTAGCATAAATAAATGTTTGATAAATGAACTTATTTATTCATTCATTCATTTATGGTTTTAAATTTAGCATGAAAATGCATTATACCCATACATAGGTTTTTTTGCACGCAAACACACACACACAACATACACACACAAATCTGGTTAAAATCACATTTAACTTCTTATTCAGGGAAGTTTTCTGGAACGCTTGCCATTTTCATATTCCAAAAGTAATAACTATCACATAGATCGTGTTTTGAGTATGCCACAGCACTCATTGAAATTTAATGCTTTCAGCTCAAAATAACTCTTCCCCCTTTTCATTTTCAAGTCAGAGAATAGTCCGGACTGTTCCTTTAAACCATGCTGAGAACAAATACACTGATATTAGCGAAGTTAAAAATGAACTCAAGAAGAGTTAAAAGGTAGAGATGGCTGTAGTGTAGCTTTATACTCTTGACCAATCTAATTGATGGCACTAACTAGCCATTAAGAGAACCTGAGTAATTCAATTATTGGAATTTAAGAGCCATATGGGAAACAGTTGGGATGAAGCCAGACTAATAACATGTAGGCTAGCAAAATGATGTGATTTTAATAAAGTTGTAGTTTTAATATGACTGCTTGTTACGCAACAGACTACTTTCTAAAGATCAAATTCTAAACCGAACATGCATATATATTAACTTAATTTGCTAGTTTTTATAATTCCCTAAAATAAATTCTTGTGGAACTAAGTTAATCCAAATTAAAATAAAATCAGCTAAGAATTACAGTATTCACTTCAAAAGACCATCTACTTTTGAAAATATATAATTCATATGCATTTCAATTTCTTAGCTTAAACCCTAAACATATGTTATTCAAATTTACTGACTGTTTTATTTACGTAATCAGGACAGATGCAAAGATACCACACCACATAGTCTTTGTCATTTGGTATTATTTCTGATAGTAGATATAAAATTTGTTACCACATTTTAGCTAAGAAATTCTGTGATTCTGCTAATATTTTTCAATTTGTCAGCACAATTTTTTATGCGGCCATTATTTATAAAGTAGCAGAAAGAATAAAAATAAAATACAAGACACATCATATATACTTAATAAATTTGCAAACTAATTGAAAGGAGAATGAAGTTATATATGAGACAAAAAGAACATAATAAAAAGTGAAATAATATATTATCAAAATGAATATGATCTACTTTTATAAATGCTTTATTCAATAAGGAAAACAGTGTTGTGCAATCTCTGGAAAAATATGGTGAATATGTGGTCTGGATGGAGACTTTACAGATAGAATTAATAGAAATTAGAAGGGAATGATCAATAAAAATAAGATGAAAGTAAGAATTATTGTGATATTATGTGTAGGAATAAAGGGAAAAGTAAACACATGCAATCAAAACTAATTAAAAGTGCTAGGCATCAAGATAAGGAATTTCATTTGTGGGAACAAAAATGGGACAAAATTAAAGAGGGAAATGAAAAACTTGGGAAAAAAGATATTTAAAAGGGTTGATATATATAAGATATAAAGAAGCATTTAGAAAGCAATAGGAAAAATATGAACTCCCTAATAAAATAGCAAAAAGCAAGAATAAAGCAATTATAAAAAAAATAAAAATTGAGAGTAAAATATGCTGTGTATTCAGCTTTGCTATTATTGGTGAGAAGAACACAGATGACCCCAAAGACAATGTCCACATTGTAATCTCTGGAAGTTGAGAATATGCTGTGTTATATGGTGAAGGGTAACAGAATATGCTACCCCAAAATATGCCTCTTTAGCCTAAGGATTATTTTGAGTTAAAGGCACTTAGGAAACAGCAGGTACAAGAAGGGTGCTCTGGACTGGCCCTTTTTCTTCCTGAAAGCAGGAAAGAAAGCTCTCATGTGAAAATGCCCTCCTTATATCAGCAGGAAAGAAACATCACCAGAGACAGCGAGTCAAGGCCAAGAGAATTCTGGACAAACACACTTTGTTAAAAGAACTTTTAGCTTCTTTTAGCTGCCGCATGTGTTTAATTATTTTCCCACAATTGCTTCTCTTTGTTCAACCTAATATATAAGCACTTAGATTTTCCCACTTGAGTCTTTATTTCCTTATGAAAGCTCTCATGACAGGTAAAAGTTATCTTACAAAGATCTATATGCTTTACTCCTGTTAACCTGTCTTATGGTGATTTAACTCTCAGGCCCAGCCAAAGATGCTGAGAGGGTAGAGGTAAAATTTGCCTTCCCTACAGTGGCAAGTGGAAATGCAGGTTGCTAATCAGCTAACCTTAAGATAAGGAGATTATCCTGCGTCTGGTTCTGTGGGTGGCTGCAATGAATTCACAAAGGTCCTTAAAACATGGAAGAAAAAGGCAGGGGAGTCAAAGTGATGTTCTCTAAGAAACACTACAAGGGCTTTGAAGACAGAAGCAACCTCAGGCAGCAAAGTGGGCAGCCTACAGGAGCTGGAAAAGGCTAGGAAACAGCCTCTCCTCCGCCTGGTGCCTCGGGAAGAGATGCAGCCCTCTGACACCGTAAGTCCATTGAGACTCACTGCAAACGTCTGACTTGCAGAATAATAAGATAATATGTTTCTGTTGTTTTAAGCTCCCAAATTTGTGGCAATCTGTTACAGCAGCAATAGGGAGCACTAGCAATCAAATAAAATCAAACTGAAACGTTGATCAGATAAAAGTTTTCTTCTCAGTCTGGCAAGGATAAAAAAAATGATAGGCTATTGCGCATTGGAAAGACTATGTTCTCAGATGTTACAACTGGATGTACAGGGACTATTCAATACAAATATTCTAAAAGAAAATTTTGAAGTTTATATCAGAAGATTTAAGAATGGTTCTTATTTTAAATTGTTGATTTGTTAATTCTAACGTAAGACTTTTTTACCTAATAGACAAAACTGAACGTTAACACTTACTTCCACAGATATTCTTGGTCTTTGAGAAACAAAATAAAGTTTTGGTTTAATACCCTTGGGGTTTAATCAAATAATGAAATACTAGGCATTAATTAAAACATTGTGTTTTTGTTAAAAATATTTGGTAACATAGAGTAGCAGACCCAGCGCATCACACACTCCCAGGAGCTTTCCCACTCTCCCACAACCAGCATCTGGGTCTCTGCCTGAAGATTCTCTCTGAAGCTAGAGACAGGCTCTCTGCCATTCCAGGAGTTAGGGCAGAAGGGTGTTATACCTGGCATTAGAACAGAGGAGTGGGTTCTATCCTGTTCCCAGAGCTTCCTCAAGCATCTAAGCTTCAATCCCCACAGTGGTATTTCTCCTTCTAATGTACTCTGTGTTTACTGCCTTCCCCTTCCTGCCTCACTTCTCCGTTCCTTCCTAGTATTTCCTTCTCCTCTTGAAAAAAAAAAAACAACCAAGCTACTTAATCTTGAATCCTCACAAAGCACTACATATGGAATTGTTAAAGTTTGTATTAAAAATGTAAATATAAGAAGAGAAAAAAATCTGAGGATATACCCAGATGAAGTATGACATGAATGGCAGACTTAGCTTATAGTAAAGTTACTGAAAGAATCAGTAACAGAATTCTCTGCTGGAAGAGGGTTTAAAGGCCTCATTTTTGGCCTCCAGATGTGGCTGATGAGCAGAAGCCCCCGTGGCTGGTCCCATAGCCTTTCTCCCCCACACACCAGCTTCTGGGGCAGAAACTCAGGAGCACTGTTTTGTGTGCTCATCTTAGGGTACTTACCTTATTCTTAGGTCTGAGAGATCGTTACCTTCTTACAATTTTTTCAAACACATTTTCTTTGCTCATGTTTGTCTGTTAAAATTCTATCCTATCCCCACCTCAGCAAAAAGAGGCCACATTTTTTTTTTTTTTAACGATTGGCACCTGAGCTAACTTCTGTTGCCAATCTTTTTTTCAATTTGATAAATTTTTCTTATTCTCCCCAAAGCCCCCCAGCACGTAGTTGTATCCACTAGTTGTAGTTACTTCTGGTTGTGCTGTGTGGGACACCGCCTCAGCATGGCTTGGTGAGCAGTGCTAAGTCCGCACCCAGGAGCAGAACTGGTGAAACCCTGGGCCCCCCAAGCAGAGTGTGTATGCTTAACCACTGGGCCACGGGGCGGCCCCCCACACTTTTAATAAATTCTGTCACTTAAGTGCTTTCTGGATCATTAATAGAGTATTAATAGAGTCTGAGGACAACAAAGCTTTTTTCTTTCTATTTTGCAAAATTGGTGATATAGGTTTCATACAAACAACATTCATCTTTTTACTATTCCACAAGTCATATTGGCACTTTATAGGCATGATTTATTTATAGGATTTGTGTGGGGAAGAATTTCACTTGAAATGCCATTGCTTCAGGGACTCATGGCAACATTTTAAATGGAGAGAAGATGTGAAAATGCCTCCTGTTTGTCCTCAGGTCCCCCAGATCTAGATGAAGACACAAGAGCTCAGTGAAAAAGGGGAGTCAAACACTCTCAATGTTCCTAGTTTCTAGATAAGTTGATGCTCTGCTTAGGTTATTGAATCTTTAATTCATACTGATAGGTTTCAGGCATCTTTCACTTTGCAGAAACAAGGACTCCTATGTAAGTATCACAGGCTGATGGATCACATTTGTAATTTATTTCAAGGTTCTCTAAAATTGTAATTAATTTGTATGGGAAAAAATGTTGTGAATAGAGCTGTTGAAAAACGGGTTTATATATTTGTTTGTTGACCTTTGTGAAGCTTAATTTTTCTCCTAGCTGAAAACTATTCTTTCTATGAAACAGATAAAATACTAAATGTGACAAAATTAACATTAATTCAATAATTCAACAAAAACTTATTGAGTATGCACTATGTACTAACTATTGTTCTGCTGATCTTGGAATATAATAGAACATAACACAAATAAAAATCCTTGCCCAGTAGAGTTTGCTCTTTGACATAAATAAATAAATATGAATCATAAAATTCCATTACTTGTTACATGGAACATATAAAATCTATGATTTATTCTTTGGTAACCAGGGAGAATTACTTTGTAGTGTTGCACTTAAATGTACGTTATCCATATCTACAGGTATTAATTAGAGTAACAGTTTTTTCACAATGGTCTGGGTGATTATAACAATGTGAGCAGGTCCACTGTAGTACTCGTCCTTCCTTCTCATCTTTCTGCTCCTTTATAAGTGACTGGGAAATTTGCATTACGTCTACTCAATATGTGGATCAGAACGAGAAATGTCTGATCTGTCTGTTGTTCTTGGCTCCAATAGATTACCTGTTTCTGTTTTCATTCTTTTAAAAAGTCCTTGGAAAAATAATTTCAGTTGTGCTGTTTAAGTATGATTTCAGTTGCTTCAATGGGAGGAGAGTGGAAACATCTCTAAGTCTGCAGTATATCTCTGTTAGAACAAATTTATTTCAAACTAATTAGTTACTAGGTAACCTGACCAACATAGACACAGGTCACCTGATAGTGGTAAGCATTTCCAAGGAAGCCAGTGTCCACATGGGATAAGAAGGCCATGCTAAACACTAAGCAGAAAATGAATTCCAGAAATAGAAAGAAGAATTTTGCTGGAGAATGAATATAATTTCCCAAATGCCAAGCATAAAGTAGTAAAGCCATAAGAATGCCAGATAACTATAAGTCAAAGGAATATTCCACAGCTATTTATTGACTGTCTGCAAGCTGCTGTGCCTCCCGTTAGGTCTTGGCACGGAGACAGGGAGAAAGTAGACCAGACTTTGTTTCTTTCCTTGTTAAGTTTATAGTCTACTAGAGGATATCTTCAGGGGGATATTCACATTAAATAGAGAAACACACACATATAGAAAATAGTATACATTGTGAAGGAAAAGAATATAATCTTATGAGAAAAATCAATGCAGTGATTTAATGTATTTCGGGCAATAAAGGAAAGCACCTTTTCCTGGTTGAAGTTTAACATGAGACCTGAAGCACTAGGGGAAAGGAGGCTCTAAGGAGTGAAAAAATACGAGGTCGTTCCGGGGAATGATAGGTGGACAGTGTCCCTTCACCGTGGTGAGCAGGGAGAGTGTGGCATATGAGGAGGTGGAAGAAACAGTTTTCGGATCCACGGGCATTTGGTCATCCTAATCGTTTTGTATTTTATCCTAAGAGCTGTGAGAACCAATCAAGAGTTTTAAGCAAACAGAAGAGAAAACATTAACTTTAAATTTTACAAAGTTTGTATTGGCTTTTTAGGCAACAGAGGAGAGGAACACAGAATGGATGGGTAATAGGCCAGATGACATTGTTGGTTTGAACTGGATTGGTAGCAGTGGAAATGGAGAGTATGGAGAACACGCGGGCGCGCGCACACACACACACACACAACTAGGTGAATCAATAAGATTGAATGATGTAGAGGGTGAAACAAATAGAGGTGTCAAAAATTATTCTCTATTTCTCAGTCAAACCCTAGAGAATCAGGGCAGATCTTGAGAGTTGAAACGATGACAGAATGCAGTAGTACATATAAGAATAGGTAAAAATCTAAAAATCTGTCACCTGCTTGATGGATAGCTTGGACTGAGCAAATTAAACTACATTAGACTGTTTTTACTACTTGGTATCAAGTAGCTGTACTAATAAATTTTAATTGGTATCAAATATAAGATATATATGCACACACGGGTACAAATATGTACATGTGAATATAACAGGTATGGTTTAAGTGCCTTAAAATATCACTCCCTAGTTACTGATGAGATGCATTCCTTTCAAACAAGGGTCAGCAAACTTTTCTGTAGAGGACCAGATAGTAAATGTTTTCAGCTTTATAGGTAGAGTCTTTGTGGCAACTAATCTACTCTGTCACAACAGTGAAAAAGCCGCCACGGTAGATGTTTCAACAAACGCTCATGGGCAGAATTGGCCTGGCTGTAGTTTGCCAAACCATGAAACCTTTAAATAAACATAGGGCAGACTGGAAGGAAGAAATATTGGAGTTCAAAGCGCCCATCTTTTTAAAAATTTAAAAAGTAATAGAAAGTTAGTATAATAAGTTGAGAAGTTTATCAAATATATGATTTTGAAATATTCCTGGATTCCTGTTATTTTCAATTGACTTTATCTATGACATGAAGTTTGACAATTTTGAAACTGAAGTTTTTCATATTTTTCCACAGTATTACCTATTGGTATGTGTTGTGGTATATGATTGTCAAAATAACAAACATGAAAAAGTGTGAAAAATTGAAATGACAAGATTGTTGAAGCAGCTTTAACATGGTGATATGTTGAAATCTAGAGGCTGATATATACTGTGAGTTTTGATATGGTGAAATTAAATCAATATCAGACAGTGACCAATGTGTCTGACTACCCAATGTGCCTAGCACACAAGGCGAAAATCCTTCCAGCACAAATAAGGAAACTGTCAATGTGACAGTCAGTGGCAAAAAGAGGAAAAGAGAAAATCTGTTACAGACTAGATGATTCTGAGAACAGGACAGAATGTAAACTCCCAAAAAAGATGATCTATGGTTGGCATTTTTATCTACTGGTACTACATAATGCAACTAAATCAACTGAAAATATCCAATGCTTTATTCGAGCAATTTGATACATATACATAAACAACTACACATATGTGTATGTATATTCAAATTTTATTCATATGTGTGGTAGGCTGAATATACTCCCCCCAGCAACAGCTACATTCTATCGCTTAGAGCCTTTGAAGATGTTCTCACTATGGTAAAAAGGATTTTGCAGGTGTGATTAAGGTAAGAATTTGAGATAAGGAGATTTGCCTGGATGATCCAGCTGGGCCTAATGTAATCACAGGCGTCCTTATAAGAGGGAGCCAGGAGCATCAGTCAGTCCTGAGAGATAGGACTCAGCAGCTTAGAGTAGCACAGGGAAGGAGCCACGAGCCAAGGAATACAAGGGGCCTTCAGAGCGGAAAAAGTCAAGGACACAATTCTTCCCTGAAGCCTCCGGAAAGAATGCAGCCCCACTGGCACCTTGACTGTAGACTTCTGACCTTCAGAACTGTGAGAAAATAAATTTGTGTTACTTTAAGCCATTAAGTCTGTAGTAATTTGTTACAGTAGCAATAGGTAACTAATGCAATTTGTAGAGTCGACCATGCTCTGTCTTCCCCAGAGTCATTTTCCCTGGAACAGCATAAACATTTCAGCTGCTACTGTTGTCATAATTTTGTGGGAGACTAATTATAAGACTCATTTGTCATACAGTGTTTGATGTTGCTGACCTTTCAATCTGAAAATTTGTGTTTTAATTTTTAAGGGATATTTTTAACCTGCTGCTCATATAAGCTATTTTCTTTTCCCTAATCCATGTGTAAAACTCTGATATAATGCCGCTACAATGATGCAACATTATTTGAAATGTGAAACCAAATAAATTAGATAAAAATGATTCATATTTATTGTTATGAAAACATGAGATCATAATATAGTAATACTAGCAAAATATTTGCTACTTTCGACAGGCTAAGAATTTAATTCTCAGCAAAAGTACACTCCCAAGTTTCACTTTTGTTTTGTAATAAAATCTCAGTTTCAGGAGATATTGAAATGTAAACAGAAAATAGGTGTCAGTGTCAGGGCAGGCCTGCATCACACAGTATACTTATTTATACCAAGTATTTCACAATTGTTGTCTTTAAACTAAATAATCATCTCTCTGATTTCTTCTTAGGACTAGACACAGCTTTTGTAAGTACAACACTTTTCTATTTCCTTTTAAGGATACTAAATATGAGCAAGGAGATGTGCCAACAGTGATGGATGTTGGAAACAATCTTGAGCTAGCAAATAGCATGAGGGAATTGAAATGTTTGAAAGATGGGTTATATGGGATGAAGAAAGAAAAAAAAGGTATACTGTATTTTTGTTAGCTATCTCCAGTCTCTATACATTTTCTTTCCAATCAAATACTTTGGTCTTGTTTTGCAGAAAACAAAACACACAGGCAACAAAAGCAACAACAAAAATAGCAAATAAAGGAGAAAAAAGCCCAGAAAAACTATTTAGACATTGAACATGGTCATAAAATGAATTTTAGATGATTAAATTAATAGGAGTTAAAATTATAATTTACAGTTACAAATAATTTTAACAGAGGAGACAAGCCATACCAGGAACAGATTCTATATTAGGACACACGCAAAAGAAAACTAAGCAAAAAGCACGAAACTCAACTCCAGAAAAAAGTAGATCAGAAATAGGAAAAAAGATACCCAATCAGACTGAAAAAGAAGGGCAGGTAACATTAATGGGAATTGGGTCGAGCAACTGACAGGCACAATGATCTATATTGATACCTATTCTTAAGAAATTCTTTAGATAATTCATGTATTTAATATTTATTGTCAAATATGTGCGATAAACTATTCTAAACATTGGGAATACAGCATTGAGCAAAGCAAACAGGGTCCCTCCTCTTACGCAGCTTAAGTTTGTTGATGGGAAGGAGTCCAGAAACATGTAATTGTGTAAATATATGTGCTATGAAGGAAATGAAGCAGGAAAAGGGAATATAAAATGTGAAGGTGTAGGAAGGAAGTTACAGTCATGTGTTGCTTAATGACGGGGTGAGTTCTGAGAGCTGCATCATTAGGTGATTTGGTCGTGTGAATATCATAGAGTGCACTTACACAAACTTAGATGGTATAGCCTACCACACACCTAGGCTCTATGGTACCACCTTATCGGACCACCATCACATATCCAGGCTGTCATTGACCAAGATGTCATTATGTGGTACATGATTGTATTATTTTAAAGAGAGTGGTCAGGAAAGACCCCTCTGATAAGTTTATACTAGAAAACAGATATGAAAGAAGTTTAGGGTGCACGGCATGGAAACCTGTAGGGGGAGATGATGGTGTCTGTGTTAGTGTTCTAATTCTACCATGTCAGAATACCACAGATTGGGGGGCTTAAACAACAAATATCTATTTTCTTGCACTTCTGGAGCCTAGGAGTTCAAGATCAGGGTGTTGCTGGTTTGGTTTCTTCTGAAGCCTTTCTTCTTGATTCGCATATTGCCTCCTCACCTGGTCTTTCCTCTGTGCTCCCACGTCCCTGGTATAGCCTGATCTCTTCTTATAACGACCCCAGTCCAATTGGATTAGGGCCCGCCCTGACAGCCTCATTTTTATTTTGTCAATTCTTTAAAGGCCCTGTCTCCAAATATAGTCACCTTCTAAAGTACTTGGGATTCGGGCTTCAGCATGTGACGTTGGAGGGGACATCATTCAGCCTGTAACAGTGTCAGAGCCTCAAGTGGTGGGGGTGGACGTGATGGAGTAGTCAGATTCAGAAGAAATGTTAGAGCAAATATAAGATCTGCTGATGGACTAGGTAGGTATTTAGCGTCAAACATATATCTGATGTTTTTGATCTAACAATTGGGAAATGGAATTGCTAGCAACTGGGATATGGCAGTACAGAGAAGGAGTGAGTTTACAGTCTGGGTAGGGTAGCAAGAATTTAATTATTATGGGGTAAAACTTGACATGGCTTTTAGATATCCAAATGAAGATACTAACTAGACAACCGAATATCCAAGAGGCTTAGAACGTCCCTGCTGTAGACTGTGATTCCTGAGCCCATGTGCGGTAGGAGCCCAGCCTGGGAGGGAGGTTTAGGTGTGAGCGGAGTAAGGAGGAATTCTAGAGCGCCAGCCCAGGAATTCAGTGAGCAACGCAGAGCTCTCTCCCGGGAGCCTAATAGAACAATCTATATCTCTTTATCGCCATCTCTTCGATTTTCCTGAAAAGATGCCAAGTTGCCCAAATGAGTAAAGAAATGATATAGTATTTTCTGCCTCAACAACTTACATTTCGGCCAATTATTGCCTCCTCCTCTCTGCACTGTTTTTACCTTACTTTGAAATTTGACTTTTCATCATTTATTGATTTAACTTGCCCGTCCCCACAATAAATAACTTATTAAGCTCTTTCTATGTGCTAGACACTCTTCTTTATAATCCCTAGCAGGACTAGTGGTGCAGACACCAACAAGAAGGTTGCTTTTTCAGAAATTGTGAGATTGACCCCACTAACATTCTAGGAAGGATAAAAAGGCTGGGGAGTATGAGGAACTATACTTTCTAGCAAGCCAAGCAAAGGACAGGTGCGAATGCATGCATACTCATCTTTTTATAAGCCCTATAGTCTATTAAAAACTGTGAAAGATGTTTGCAATTGTAAGAACTTGAGGGGATTAATTTATTTAAACTAAAACTTAAGGAAGGCAGTATTTTAAAGTGAGCTTGGAATAAATATTTTTTTCTCGGACCTTTGTAAATGTTGGCATTTATTATTATCTCCAATCACTGGATGGAGCCTTAACAGCTTATGGTTTCTGTTTGCAGTGACCTTTGTCCATTTAACAACCTCGATCCATGTCAGTCACCATTCCAGGCGTTGTGTGAAAAATATTTTAAAAGGTAGAAAGGATGCTGTTACTATTACAAGTAAACAGAACATCCAATGTCTAAAGTTCTGAGTCAGGAAAATCCTAGTCATAAACACTATTCCTTCTTGTGGTCAGCATCTGTCTGACCACAACAAAGTTAATTTTTTGAATTATAATTTCAGTGAAATAATTTTCAACCCAAAGCTTCAGGAAATTTCTTCTAGTAAATTGAAAATATTTCTGGAAAGAACACTTGCTTAGAAAGGCTAATTGTTCACAATGGTACTCAAGCAATTAATTTTACAATGTCAATTTTTAAAAATAAATTGAATGCCTTAAAAGCTTATCTTTTCACTTACTGTATAATTTCAAATTTAATTGAGACAACTACACAGAATAAAGCACATTAAAACTCTGAAGACCATTCAACTGGCAAATTTGAGTGTTTTTGAATTTAGGTCATAGAATAAATCCATTCTAAACCTTTCATGTGGCTTCAGTGAATGAGAACTGTAACAAATCTCAACCTCAATGAGATGTCACCCTCTGAAGATTAGGTGGGTTTCAAAATATCAAAACACTCTGAGCAATTCAAAGGTAGATAATCATTTCAGTACTGAGGGCTGCTTACTTTTTCTAATACAGGTGGGATCCAAAATATATTTTGAAAAGTAGATGTTAAAGTGATTATTGTGAAATTTTCATAGGATATTTCCTAATAATGTCAATCATTAAAATAGCATTTACTTCAGCAATGATTTCTCTATTGTGGTCTGTCAGAACTACAACATAGGAGTCCTGGCACTAGAACCTAAAGTTAGAGGAAAGTCGCCCTCATCTGTATAATATAATATTATTATATTATATATTAATAATATAATATTATAATATAATTATATATATTATATATTATATTATTATATATTATATATATTATATTATTATATATTATATAATACAATTATGATATAATATTAATAATAATAATAATATTGATTTTTTTCTTCACTCCTCATGTGTAGAGAGAAACCACGGAATGATATTATATATAAGTATACAAAAACCCATCTATATGGAGGGCGAGAGAGAGAGAGAGAGGTGGTCAGGAATAGGGGGAGAAGGATATTTAACTTTGTGGTATGGAACAAAAAAATCTTTAAATGCTAATTTTTTGAAATAAATAAATAGTGTAAACATGGAAAGCTAGTCATGCCGATGCAAAAACTGCGTAACAATTCAGTTTGTAAATTGAGTATTTAAGTCTAAAAACAATTAGCTAAGAATGGTTTTTCTATATTTAAATTGTCGGGGAAAAAAAGAAATGTATTTTCTTTCTTGTTATTAAGTGCCTGCATAACAGCTTTGATTTGACCTCTTGGCCTGCAAAGCCTCAAGTGTTTACCGTTTGGCTCCTTACAGAAAATGTCTGCTGACCCCGCTCGAGGCTTTTTCAGTATTTCTATATGACATGTTACAATAGTTGTTATTTAATGTTCTCTAGACAAAATAAATTCACCTTCCTACTAACCAAGAAAGTATTTCAAGTGTCTAAATATGCTTACCTTTGACGATTTGGGGCAAAACTCCATTATTTTTTAGCATGCAGTTTTTCAACACAGAAAAAAATATCGGTTAATTTTACTTTGCAAGCTAAGTATAAGTTGACCTTATGAATAGATTTCCCAAATATAATCTAACGTTTCCTGAATATTGATTTATGACACTGTAGGATTAAATCATTTAATTAGCTGAGTTACAGCTGTCATACATTACTGAGTCTCTTCTCATTAAAGGTTGAAAGAAAATCAAGCATGGCCTAGAACTGTCAACATAAGAAGTTTGCCCCCTGCAGAGTTCTTTGATCTTTATTTTGTTCTACTTAGGAAAGCCGATACTTTGGCTTTTTCTCCTTAGGCAAGGAATCAATGAATTGAAAATTGTTCTGACCATTGGCAAATTAGGTGATATCAGTGTGACTCCCGAGGTATTTTAAATCAGTCAGTGTTAGAAGATGCTGCTCAGTGGGGTTTTATAACTGTTTGTACAGGATATTCTTAACATATACCACACACTCGTACGTGCACACACACACAGATCTTTCCTTTGTGCCCTTATGTTATATTTTTCTTAGTGCTCTATTTATCTAAAAAATACATCTGTTATAGCTTTTACCGGATACAAAGCGTATACTTTAAATTTTCATCCAACATATCACTCCCTGTAGGAAGCCAATTTACAAGCAGTTTTCTTGTTTGTGCTTAAAAAGCCCAACTTTTTATATGCTTTTAGATTTTGGTTCAAACACTGGCTTTTTCTTGAAAACAAAATCTCCTTTAAGATTAATGTCAATGCCCACATTTTTTGACTCTTAAAAGTACATTTCAGAGTTTGCATACCCTGGGCCTTGAAGCAATTGTATGTGGGCATGAATAATATGCCAAGGCTCTCACTGATTGTGTCTATGGCTACTTATATTGCACCTTCACTGTGTAAGGCTCAGGGAGACATCACCGGATCTCAGCGGGGACTATTGTAAGGAGGGATGGAAACTAAACCTGTATTTCCTTTATGGGACTATATGTACTATGTCTTGGTTTTCCTTTTCCCACTTTTATCTATCTATATTTTCTATGCTTGGTACATTTAATACCTGTAATATACACTTTCATGCTATTTTATGTCATCAAGCAGCCTTTATCTTTTACCTGGTTTACCCATTAGAAACACCTTTCTGTTCATAACAGATCATAGTAATTTAGGACAGTTATGGATTGTCTAGTATTAGTGAAGAAAGAGAAGAGGGAATCAAAGTTTTCAGATTAGTTTTATACATTTTAGGAGACTGTCGTCTTTTATATTACGTCCGTCAAACATATACTAAAGCTTCAGATGGCTGTGGTGTCAGATAAATGTGGTCAGTCACTACATTAAAGATAAGAGAACTACACACACATGCTGCACACACAAATAAAATTCTGAATTTTGTACAAGTCTCAGTTTTGAAAACATTTTTATTATTTGGAGGTGGTATGGGACTTATGACCATATGGAAAAACAGTCCAATTTCATCAGGTCCTACTTATGATGTGGGGATGGCGAGCCGAAGAGTCGAAAGAAAGATTCCTTGCACTCTCAAGGTCTGGCAGTGGTGCTCTTTTATTTAGAGAATAGTACGGAATAGCATGGGGACAGGACCCATTGGCAGTAAAGAGCTGCTGCCCTGAGTTGAGGGTTAGGGCTAAATTTATAAGGCATGGGTACGTGACTTATTTTTATTGGAAAAAGAAAAGATGATGTAAAACGTCATTAAATGATTTCAGTGCAGATGGGGTCTGGTTATTGTGCAGTCATATAACTTTAGATACGAATCTGGTCATATAGATAGGCATGTAGGTGAGGATGCCCTGGGCTCCTTCCCTGGGGCAGCCCTAATTCATACCATAAAAATCCACCGGGTCACATAGTTTGGCATGTAGGCCAGGTCACCTTGGGCTTCTCTACCTGGGGCAGCTTTAATCCATATCACTTAGAGCTCTATTTCTTTTCCCACTCCAGTAGCCAAAAATCGAGTTAGGAACACACAATGCAAATGAACCCATATCTGATTTTCTTTTCCTTTTATACTTAATTACTATATGATATAATAGACTACGAGATAATAGATTACTTATACACTAGACTCCATTTAGATGATGTCATACACCTGTCAAATTAACTAAATGAGTTTTCAAAATATTGATGTCAGATAAACTGATTAGTATTCTGCATTTCCTAAACTTCTTTCACTACAGGGACATATAAAATTATGCATTTAAATGTCAGTATCATATAGCCAACAGATTCCCACTGCAACATTTTTAGTCATGTTATAAACATACATTTTAACTTCAACTATATTCTTAGTAATCCTGTGAACTTTCATACAGCCATGAAAGCAATTTGTATATATCTTTATCCTTTTCTCTATTTGGATACCATTATTGTTTTTAAGTATGTGAACTGCCCTAGAATAGATAAAATGAAGAAAAGCCTTTATATTTATAATTAGAAATTGTATGAATAAGCAACAGAGATACCAGAAGATTTACTTGATAAAGTTGTGTGAATTAGTGGGATATTGTTGAGAAAGGGGGTGAGAGGCTTGAATCTTTGTCCAAAGAGAATTAGGAGAAATAGACTAATAAATACAATTTGTAACGTGCCAATTTGGCTTTCAACATGATTAATAAAAATGGATTCTTTTTGCTTATTTGGCAAAAGGGATACCATCTATTCAAGAGGGCTTTTAGATCCCCACTGTCTTGTTTCCCCTAGCAATAATATAAATAAATCAATGTAGAAAGAGAAGTGAAGCATGGAAAAAATCCAGTTTTTCACACAGGCATATGGACTTTCCCTGGCAATTTAATAAGGTGGACACCTCCACAAAGGCCTTGGAGACACAGGGTCACTTGGGTAGTAGTAATTAATTGGAGTGGCTAAGGCCAAGTCTTCTATGTTGAATCAGTTATGTGGCCATGTATAGTTCTGCTGAAACTACAGCGGGAATCATAGGATATAAAACTTCGTTGCAGCAAGAAAGAATATAATCAAGGGTAAAACATTAGTAAGATTAAGAATCTGAGGAAGCTAGTTGGAGATTGAGTATTTATTTAGAACCAACATTCTCCCTCCTTTTATATAAAATAGATGGAGAGAGAGATAGAGATGGAGAGACAGGGAGACAAAAATAATATCAAGAGATTGTGAAGAAAAGTCTCTGGAAAGCTTGATCTAGTTATACACAGATGCAGACACATACACACACACCACCAGTACCACCACATATCCACAGGAGTGTTATTAGACATAATGACATATTTTATATAATACCTTGAGTTATTTGAAAGAAAGTGTTGTGAAAATGCAAAACTAAACATATTAAGGAAAAAAAATGTGTGTTCTCACAGAAAAAATATATTGCTCTATAATCAAGAGTTTTAGTTTTCTTAGAATTGCAAAGTTAGTGAAAGAACAAAATTGCAATATAAAGCAGAAAGTGCTCAAAATATTTCAAATTTCCTATTACTTCACTTCTCTCAGCTACTCATTCTTGGAAAGTCAAGATAAGTAGGTTCTATCATATAGACATGTGTGAGAAGTGGAAGAAAAGACAGTACAATCTTATTGAGAGTATCTCTCTACTTTTGTTAGGAGATCTGCAGTCTCTTTCAAATGCAATATTTTCTGTTTGCTATGGGAATTTAACATGTCCCACTACCTTCTTCCCATGGTCCCTCAACTACTCTACTTAAATAAGGTGTACTATGATTAATGAGCTCTCTGTTAAGCAACTCAATCTACTTAAAATATTAAAAATGTATAAATGAGGAGCTCCGTTCACCATATATGTTGGTCCCAGAGGTGTTTTAGTTTTCATCTTGACCATTGTCAGGAGTGCCTCTATAGTAAGATGGGGCATGCAGTGTGAGGAAACAGTTGGCATAGAGCTCCTATATTCTTAGCAAAGTATAAGACACTGAATTTGACATTTTCAGAGTCACTTTAAATCTAGTATATGTTTAATAAGTACTTGATAAATATAAAACATAATTCCATGGGCTGGTGTATGAGTGAGATGAATCAAATATGGCCCCTGGCCTCATACAGTGGTGTGACATAGTGCAGCCCACAGACAGGCATAAAACTGAAGAGCCAGGTGATTGAAAGGGAGAAAGAAAGTAGGAGTATGGATTGAATGTGAGAGTGTTCAGATTCATGATTATAAATTTGGTATGGAGCCTAAGAAAACATTTAGTATTCTGTTTTTCCTAATCTTACTTGTCCATAAGCCTTTATGGGGAAGAGTAATCTTTCATTATCAGTATTTTTCAGAAATAATTTTGAAAATTATAACAAGGCATATACATATATATGTATACACACACACACACACATATATGTACGTGTTATTTCGACTATTCCTCTCCTTTTTCTTCTCTTTCTTCTGCTCCTCCTCCTTCTTCTCCTTATTTAATTTTTCCCAATCCATGTGTTTCCAAGTAGATGATCCTCTTGTGCTGGAAGATAGAAGAGCACATTGGATAAATGCAGCTATTTTAAATTCCATCCTAGAGGCGTGATCAAGGCAGACGAGTCCTCAGTGTTTTGCAGAAATCCTATAAGGGCTTTGAACACTTGGATGGCCAGAGAATCATTCAACATAAAATATAAGCAACTACCATATATACTGAAGGCTTTGGATATTCAGTTTAGGAAGTACTGACGCTTAGATGTCTACACTAAAATGGATAACACAGGCGAAGTCAAATATAAAAACGTTACCTACCAGAATGTTCAGTCTCATTTAAAATTTTTCAACTACTCTGTTTTTCTGTACAAGTTGCCCAGACTCTCTATGAATTGCAAAGATTTTGTATCTTTTTAGCACAAGCTATCTGAGGACATTTTAAAATTTTGTGAACCTGTTTTTGTTATCATGATTTGGAGGGCAATACTGCTAGGCACTTTGCAATGATCATGGCAGACTATCTTAACAAAGGATCAGCAATCATGTGTGTGAACATGTTGCTTAATAAGACTAGAAAATAACAATTCATACTTAAAAGTCAACTAATTTTGCGCAATTTTAATAAATAGAATTTTCCAAGAATACAACTAAAATCAAGGGTAGCTTGTCCCTGATTTTGTTCAAATTGCCCTTTGAGTTGATTACTATTTTGTAGAGTCATGTCATTAACAGCCACGATGTTCATGCTGTTTGAATCATCAGAACAGCGCACCTGTCTGCATTGGTAGCTGTAGAATTCGGTGTGAGCAATTCACTATGTCATTATGTTTTCTACTGTAGTATGCTTGAGCACTTGCTTATTGGAATTTATATTGTTTTATTTTCAATTACCTTCCTTCTATATCTCCTTTATTTTACTAGTACAGTGTTATGTTGATGTAGATTTTTTTGAAATGATTTGTACAGGTTGGTTACAATATCTATGCCTTTTATTTCAGGATGGGGAAGGATGTTACAAAATATTTGTTATATACAGAGAGTAAAGGGTTTACAGAGTTGAAAAGTGCCACCTGCGGAGAGAGAAAAACTTCTTACCTCTCTCCAGTTCTATGGGTATCACAGACTGACGGACAGTAAGAAGGGAGCATCTGTCACTTCAAACCCTCCTCATTTATGGAGGACTCTGAGTCCTAGAAAGTTTAAATTTCTTTCCAATGGATACATAGAAATTAGGATGCTGATGGGAATAGAAACTCTGTCTTAAATTTAGAGAGTTTTCGACTTAGATAGAAATGTACAAAGTACATAGATCAGAAACTTGTTTTACAAATGATGAACTGGGGTTGGGCAATCTTGCCTGAATGGAGTTCTGTATAATATCTACTCCTGTCCCAGGTTTCACAGTCAGATGTTTCACTGCAGTTAGTCTTTATGCATTTTTATATTTTTTCTGCTTTATATTATGTGCCGGTAATGCCCCAAATACCCATGATTACTATGATAAATCAAAGGCATAATAATTCTTATTATGGTTATTAGCTTTAAAGACTCTGATTCACATTCACAAGTACATAATAAACTCCACCAGTGACACATAAAACAAGTTGGAAATGATTTTTAAACATGTGATCAAGTTAAACACACATTTCTGGATTCTGATCAAAGAACTGAAGTATCAAATAAATACCAACCAAAAGCAGAAATGATGTGTTCATACATAAAGGGTAAAATAGTTTTCCATATATTATCATTTCATTTGAATTTGAATTCTAAAACTTTATCTTTCAATGTTGTTATGGTTATTATAAATTGACCCAATTAGATGCATCTGTTATTTATATCATGTTGCTGAATTAAAGACAAAGTAACTTTTTTTGTTAAAGTGGCAGTGTTTTTCCTATTTCTTATTTTAAAAGGTGAAAGTCACTACTCTCATAATTGAATAGTGGCAGCAGAAAGTAGGGAGAAGATTTATGTGGTCTCAAGCAGAGGGAAACTATGACTAGAAAAATTTGGCTCAGTTTCATAATAGATTTCCAATTTTTTACCTGATTAGTTGTGAGAGAATTCTAAATGGAAATGATGTTGGCTTTACCTTCTAAAATAGACCAGAACATGCTGATGAAACTGTTTATTCTCATTACCAATATCAACGCAAATAATAAAAAAAGTGTTGTCTTCTTTCTCTCATGTGAAGTACACAGTTAATAAAGGAATTTAAGAATATTCTATGGAATTATATAAAATTTATATATCTAAATATATATATAATGTCAGGAATAAAACACTTTTGAAAATTGCTAGTTTTTATTATATTCATTTAGAATAACCTTAAAGACTTTGCAGTATTTCAAACATGGTTGAAGTGATGATATTGAACTTTTTACTCAAAAACAGTAAATTATTGGGGCCAGCCCAGTGACACAGCAGTTAAGTTCGCACATTCCACTTTGCTGACCCAGGGTTCGTCGATTTGGATCCTGGGCGTGGACATGGCACTGCTTGTCAAGCCATGCTGTGGCAGGCGTCCCACTTATAAAGTAGAGGAAGATGGGCAAAGATGTTAGGTCAGGGCCAGTCTTCCTCAGCAAAAAGAGGAGGATTGGCAGCAGATGTTAGCTTAGGGCTAATCTTCCTCAAAAAACAAAAACAAAGTAAATTATTATATTTAAATACAATTACACTGTTTTAATAGTTTTGATTGAAACAAAATGCCATTTATGGACTCCTTCTTGTGGAAAGATAGAATAGATACATTTTCCCCTATTCTGCTTGTTAGTTAAAAAAAAACCAAAAAACCCTAGTATAAAAATTCTGGACATTATATATAGAAGAAGCATAGGAAGACTCTGAAAGGGAGAAAGAAGAAGGTAGAAAAACAGTGATCTCCAGACACAAAGACTAACATGGTTTGGAGTTTTGTAAGCTTTTCTTTTTGCCTCATTTAACAAAGAATGTGTGCTGGAGAACACAGTAACTTAGAAATGCCAATGGACACAAACAAAGGAAGGTCTGAAAAAGTCTTCCAAAGCACCAGGAAAGGGGAAATTAGCAAGACAGAAAACTTTTAGAAAACAACTACTCTATTGCAGCCAAATACCAAAACAACCAACCAACTGTGGGTCACTCAGATGCAAGTCGCCAGTGGCTAAGTGGGGAGAATGGACTTATACTCTTTCTAGGCAGTAAGGAGATACCCCCAACCTCCCATCCCACCAGAATAGTGTCGGGGAAGACTGAATAAGGAGCGTGGGCTTTCGCCCACCTGGCACACCTCTCCCTCACTTGAGTGTCAGAGGAGGCCACGCTGGGGAGTAGTAACAAGGCACTCCTCGCTCTCCCTGCCAGGGAGGTATGAATGGAGGGCTCCTGGGGAACTGAAACTCCCATTCCCACCCAACAATGAAGAGTCAGCCTCCTCCAATTGGAGGCCAAGTAGGGAACTTGCGCTTCTACCAGTCCTGAGCAGTACCTAGATGCTGCTCCTTGTCCCTGCCTGAACAGCATCAGAGAAAGCCACCTAAAATGGAAGGTTCAAGTAATACCCAGAGTCACATAAGACCTATATGTTCAGGTTTCAATCGAGAAATCACTCATCATGCTAAGACGCAGGAAGATCTCAAACCGGGGACAAAAGGACAATCAATAGTTGCCAACACCGAGGTGATGGAGATGTCAGAATTATCCGACAAAGATATGAATGAAAAAATAGCCAGTCTCGGTGAAAACCCAGAAAGTCGCAGCAAAGAGATAGAATATATAATGAAGAAGCAAATGGAAATTTTAGAACTGAAAAATACGGGAACCCCAATAATAACTCAGTGGATGGGCTGAACAGGAGAATGGACGGGACAGAAAAAAAGAATCAATAAACTTGAAGATAGATCAATAGAAATTACCCAATGGCAACAACAGATAGAAAATTGCCTGAAAAAGAATTGAACAGAGTCTCTCATTTCCTCTCCCTGAAAATTTTAACATAGTCCTAAAATCTGACTTTCATAAATTTTAGTTTCATTTCACTTTTAAATTTTAACTATTTTTCACTTTGCTGATTGTTAAATATTTTATTTCTATCAGTTTGATTTTTGTAATCCCTTATTATCAGGAACTGAGCTGAGCTTGAAAGCTGAGCTGCCGCCTAGGGGTAGGAGTAGTCAATTATAACACGCCAAAAGTAATCCTCAAGTCTCGAATCACGTAGTCCCGTAGTCTAAGCAGGAGGCTAAGCTGAAGAAAGTGCTGGCCTCTTTGAGGTCCATCTTCCCACCTGGAACAGCCCCAGGCCAGGCTCAGGTGGGCGAGCAGACATAGGAAACTTTTCACTGCCAGGGGACACCTGATGGCCAGTGAGGACGGAGAGGGGTGAGGCTAGGACTAGAACAGTACTGAACGCTGAGTCAGAGTCAAGAAGAATGTCACGACTCCCGCCAGTCCCCTCTCTAAGGAGGTCTCAGCAGAGATGCATTAGAGCAAGTCCGCTGGGGACGTGAATCCTTGACACAATTCCCCTCCGAGACTGCAGGGCAAAGCTGCACACCGAGGCTGGCAGGGGAGGGCCGGCATGACCCTGAAGCCTGCCAGGTAAAGCCCTGGTAGATGCCTCTGCTCAAACCCGAAAGATCACGCATAGGATTTTAATCCCTACTTTTTAGCGCGTACGGCCTTTTCTTGTTCTTTTTACATGATATTGAATCACTACTGTTTTCATGAATTTGGTTGAATAGTTTCTGTGAGACCACGTAAAGATGCTTCTTGTTTAATATGGACTATTCCAGGCCACTCAGAAATTGAAGAAATAAAGGAAAAGAGACAAAGCATTCACATTTGCCTCCCACTTCCGCTGGGCCTGGAGGAGGTGAAACACAGAGTGTGAATGCTCAAGAGAAAGCAAAGCTAACTTCAAACGGAAACTTTTACTCAAATCCTTTAGGTTTAGAAGCTTCAAATAAATTGTCCTACTTAAGCAGAAAACTTTTAAAAATGTAAACTGTCCTAATTGATGTGGAATTTTATTGCAAAAATATAAAGCAATATATTCAAACATATTATAATTTATTTCTTCTCAAATGTCTGACAGTTGTGGATCTAGGGGGAAAAAACTCCTGTCAGTCGACTTGGTTTCCAGCTGATATCAGGGTGTCAATAATCGTCACTAGTAGAAATCCTCATACTGGCTTTGGTTGCAACTATACATAATGTGACTCAGATGATTATTTTTCCCCTAAGGGACTATGAACTCAACAGACGTGTATTTTTTTTACAGCTGACAATCCTTTATATAATCCTGATATTTTGATTAGTGTTTCAAATACTTTACAAAAGGACAAAAAAAAAAAGGAAAATGTCGCACATATGGTATCTCAATATGGCATTTGGATTGCATATCAGAGAATGTGAAACACCTCTCAATAGAAGGTTTTCATTTCGTTCTGTGCTTAGTTCCCGGGTCATGGCAGGTGATGGTTTAACAAGATCAATTCTGGGCTTCGCACAGAACTCTTGGGAACAATTTCTGTTTTTTTGCTTTTAATTCTTCAATAAATACCACCAACCCAAGTATTGTATCACAGATCAAAAAGTACAGTGCAAAACTGACAAAAAGATACATAAATCCATCTGTTTTCTTTTTTCTCCTAAAATTATCCATTAGTTCTATTTTGTGTGTAAATTTCAGTTGCATGTCCATAAACTTTGCCTTGTATTCAAGGAAATTATTCTTTGTTTCGTTATTTTCATTGAAAAAATAGAATATTTTTTGCGTTTTATGAAGTCCTAAAACTAACAATACAATAACATATTTATATAGATATCAAATGATCATTATTTTATTCAGACCTATGAAAGAATTAGAAAGAAATTAGGAAGGCTAAATTTAAAAACACACCCGCAAACACATGCAATATTTACTTGCTATTTCACATTAGAACATCTCTCCTCTTCCTTAAAAATATTCCTGATATCTTATCTTCCTAGTTTAGAATTTTTGATCAGAAACACTAGAATTTTGGTAGCTCACATACAATGTCATTTGATATGTTATGAACTGAAAATGTTGCAATAAACAATAAGCCCAGATATTAACATATTTGGAATTATGGAATTGAAAATACTAGGTGAGGATACAAATAACAAATATTTGAAGAAATGCTCAAATATACAGAAAAAAGAAAGGAAATTATGTATTTTTTATTCAAGTATCATTGACATACAATATCATATTAGGAATTAAATTATTTTTAAGCACCATTGAAGATGTCAATTTTCAATACAAAATAGTCTAACCCTCCCAAAAGTTCATTTTTTAGCTTATCATAGACAAAAATATACTGAAGATTAAAATAACTGATTGGTGTTATATTAATGTAGCCTAGTGAATATGTAAACTTGGAACATATGCAAAATGAAAATAGTGATCCCTTTACGTAGATTGACAGAAACTGACTACCCTGCAATGTGTTTATATTTCTGTATAATAATTCTATTTGTATGTTAATTCTTATGAAAATATTTTATTTAACAGAAATGTGTGTGCATGTGTTTGTGTGTTTCTGTGTGTGTATTTAACCTGTAAGTAAATCAGTATGAGTGGTATTTTTCCCCTTGTGAACTTTTCCTTTAATTTTCAAATTGTGCTTTTGACAATGTGCCTATACATTTCACTCCATTTTTTTTTATAGTTTAATAACAAAGGAATAATGGCAGGATAATCTTTATCGAAGATATCTGAATGCTTTATCCAATTTAATTCCATTTGTTCATGGTATTGTGCTAGGTATTAAAATTTTAAATCATAAATTAGCAATGAATCAATGAATTATGAAGACCATGTGTATATTTAATGACTCTTACTATTCTATTGATAGGTCAGTAAAAATTGAATACTTTTTCATGAAACTAGAAATCTCATGTTGATTTATGTGTTTTATAATAGATGTTGTTACACTCAGATTTTCATGTCCTTTTATTTGTTATATCAAAATAGAGACACCAAAAAACTAAAAATTTATTCAAGATTTTGTTTAAAAAATGGAAATCTTGCAGCTGTTACATAAAATGATTATACATTGCCATTTAAAAGAAAATATCTTCCATAGTCAATATAATAAACATTCATTTTCCCTTGCAGACCATGCAAAGGGTCAATTATTAATGAAACTATAGTTCAGCATGTATTATTTTAATATATTGATGAGACTTAAAAAAATCTTGAACTACTGAAAGATGACTGATATTAACATATATATAAATTATTTTATATATATTAATGTATATAAATTTATATGTATATATGTATTATGTATTTATATATTAACATATATAAATTTATATATACTACTATATATAAATTATTTTGTATAAGATAAAAAAATTGAATAAATAAGTTTGCTCGGGAAAGTCAAGCAGCAATGTATGTGAATCTTGCTGCAAACAGGTGTTTGATTATTAAATAATATTTTGTGACAGTTTAACTGAGGTATCATTAACATCCAATAAATTTTATTGCATTTAAATTGTACAAGTGGATAAGTTTTGACGTATGTGATAACCATCATCACAACCAAGAGAGTGAACTTGTCTCTCACCTCCAGAAATTTTCTCATGTCCTTTATAATCACTGTCATCTTCCCTGTTCCTCTTTCCAGGCAAGAATTAATCTGCTCTCTGTCACTGTAGGTTAACTTTCATTTTTAGATGTTTACATAAGTGGAATCAAACAAAATGTATTTTTGTTTGTTCTGGTTTCTATACTCAGCATATTTCTTTTGAGATTTATCCATGTTGTTGCACGGTTCAGTAGTTAGTTAATTTATGTTACTGAGTAGTACTCTATTAGATAGATATACCAAAAATTATTTTTTCTTTCATGTATTAATGGATATTCAAGTTGTTTTCAGCTTTGGCTATTACAACAAAGTTCCTATAGACATTTGAGTACAAGTCTTTGCATAGACATATTTGTTTCTTTCTCTTGAGTAAATTCCTAGGAGTAGAATAGACGTCTTATATGGTAGAAATATGTTTAATTTTTAAGTAACTGCCAAAATTTTTTCCAAATTTGTGCTGGTGAACTTTCTCACTGAGTGCATGCCAGTTCCAGTTCCTCCACATCCTTGTCGGTTCTAGATATCTTCAATCATTAATTTTAGTCATTCTAATAGGGGTCCAAAGGTACGTCATTGTGCCTTAATTTTTCATTTCCCTACTGACTAATGAAATTGAACATCTTTTCATGAGATCATAAGCTACCTGTATATATTCTTTGGTAAAGGATCTGTTCAAATATTTTGCTAATATTTAAGAATTTTGTTTTATTTTCTTATTAACAAGTTCAGCAAGAGATATTGGATAAAAAGTTTTAATCAGGAGTGACATCAGAATCATGGCAGAGTGAGATTTCCTGGTAATCTCTCCCCTCCACCATACAATGAAAAAGACATTCATACTCCAACAGAACACATCCAAACACAACACAAAAGATGTATAAGAGACCCACACAGCCAGTCAATGGAGGGCAGAGAGCTGGAGCCTCCCTCGGTGGAGGTGTAATGGGGTAAGAGAAAATTTAACTCCGTCCCCAAAGGACTGGGATCCAGGATCATAGGTTGCCTCGAAGAGGGAAGGAATAGGGGAGGGGACTTTCACTTGTGGGGACATCAAAGATCACTGAGGGCCCTTGCAGCCTAGGGGAAAGCCCCTACCAAGGTGAAAACTAATAGAGAAGTGACCTCATTAAGCCAATACCCCAGGAGACCAGATAGTGAGACCAGAAAAACCCCAAGAACATGCAGAAGAAAGTTCCCCACCTCCCCACCCACCCAGCGCTGACTCCAGTTCCTGGGATCTTGGAAAAATGCAGAGAGCTCAGAATATGCAGCTCTTGACTCCTACCTAGTGGCAATAAGCAGTAACTACCACCAAATAATACCACAATGTGGAAAAACAGAGCCACGTCCTCTAGCAGTATTGAAAATTACATTTAATCTCCAGGCCAGAGAGAAAATGACAAGTACCAAGAAATTTGTCCTGAGGACACAGAAATATATAATCTAAATGACAAAGGATTCAAAGAAGCTATCATCAAAAAACTCAACACGTCAAAAGAGAATGTAGAGAAACAATCCAATGTGTTCAGGAGCCACTTCAAAAAAGAAATTGAAGCTATAAAGGAGACTCAATCAGAAATATTGGAGATGAGAGATACAATGGAAGAGACAAAACAAAATATGGATTCCCTGAATGCTTGAGCAGACATCAGAGAGGAGCGAATCAGCATAATCAAGGATAGACATGTTGAAATGCTCCAGATAGAGGAGGAGAGAGAACTAAGACTAAAAAGAAATAAAGAAAGTCTCCGAGAAATATCTGACTCAATTAGGAAATGCAATATAAGAATTATAGATATTCAAGAGGGAGAAGAGAAGGAGAATGGAGCAGAAAGCTTGTTCGAAGAAATAATAACAGAGAACTTCCCCAACCTAGGGAAGGAGATGGAAATCCATGTGGAGGAGGCTATCACATCTCCTAAATATTCCAATGTAAAAGGACCTCCTGCAAGGCAAATAGTAGTGAAACTGGCAAAAGTAAATGACAAAGAAAAAATACTAAGGGCAGAGAAACAAAAGAAAATAACCTACAAAAGAACCCCTATCAGGATTTCTGTGGATTTCTCTGCAGAAATCTTACAGGGTAGGAGAGACTGGAATGACATATTCACATCTTTGAAGGAAAAAATCTTTCAGCCAAGAATACTCTATCCAGTGAAAATATCCTTCAGATATAATGGAGAAATAAAACCTTTCTCAGATAAACAAAAGCTAAGGGAGTTCATAGCGATGACCACCCCCCACCACCACCACCACCACAAGAAATCCTCAAGAAGGCCCACATACCTAAAAAAAAAAAATGGAAAAAAGTGGTTACAAAGCACAGAGTAAGGTGATAAATAGGTATAAAGTCAGAAAATTATAGCTATACATCAGAACAGGTTAGCAAATAATCAAGAATAGCATTGAAGATAAAGGGAAGGAAAGCACCAAAAACAAAGATAATCTTGTCATTTTAATCACAAACTCACAACACAAGATGAAATAAGATGTGAGAAAAACAACTTAGGAGGGGAAGAGGAGAGGGATTGAATCAGTTTACTCTAAGGAAATAAGAGGTCATCAGGAAAGGGACTATCTTATCTATGAGATTTTGAATACAAACCTCATGGTAACCATTAAGTAAAAAAGCAGAACAGAGACACAAAAAATAAGGATAAACAAAGAAACATAACATAAAAACACTATATAACTCAACTGGTAGACCAAAATACACAAGACAAGAAACAAAGGAAATGCAGGAGAACTGCAAAACAAGTGATAAAATGGCAGCTCTCATATATCGATAATCACTAAATACAAATGGATCAAATTCTCCAATCAAAAGACACAGAGTGGTGAGATGGATTAAAGAACAAGACCAAAGAATATGCTGCCTCCACAACACATATCTCAGCTCCAACAACAAATGCAGGCTCAGAGTGAAGGGATGGAAGATGATACTTCAAGCTAATGGCAAACAAAAGAAAGCAGGAGTTGCAATACTTAGACAAAGTAGACTTCAAAATAATGCAGGTAAAGAGAGACAAAGAGGGGCAGTATATAATGATTAAAAGGACTCTCCACCAAGAACACATAATACTTATAAATATCTATGCACCCAACACAGAAGCACCAAAGTACATAAAGCAACTATTAACAAACCTAAAAGAAGACATTAATGATAACACAATAATAGTAGGGGGCCTCAACACTCCACTCACATCAATGGATAGATCATCCAGCCTGAAAATCAACAAGGAGAGAGTGGAATTAAATGAAAAGGTAGACCAGTTGGACTTGATAGACACACATATATATATCCAAGAACATACAATGGAGAAAAGACTGTCTCTTCGATAAATGGTGTTGGGAAAACTGGACAGCCACATGCAAAAGAATGAAAGTAGACCAGTATCTCTGCCATACACAAAAATAAAATCAAAATAGATCAAATACTTGAAGCTAAGTCCTGAAACCATAAAGCTCCTGGAAGATAATATAGATAGTAGCTCTTTGAAATAGAACTTAAAAGGATCTTTTTGAATACCATGTCTTCTCAGACAAGGGAAACAAACAAACAAAATAAAGAAGTGGGATTTCATCGGATTAAACAGCTTCTGCAATGCAAAGGAAACTAAGATCAAAACAAAGAGACCACCCACCAACTGGGAGAAGATATTTGCAAATCATATATCCAACATGGGGTTAATCTCTATAATATATAAGGGATTCAAACAATTGAACAACAAAAAAGCAAATAGCCCAATCAAAATATGGGCAGAGGATATGAACAAACATTTTTCCAAGGAAGATATACAGATGGCCAATAATCACATGAAAATGTGTTCAACATCACTAATCATCTGGGAAATGCAAATCAAAACTACACTAAGATACCACCTTATGCTTGTTAAAATGGCTATAATCACCAAGACTAAACATAACAAATGTTGGAAAGGATGTGGAGAGAAGGGAACCCTCCTACACTGCTGGTGGGACTGCAAACTGGTGCAGTCACTATGGAAAACAGTATGGAGATTCCTCAAAAAACTAAAAATAGAACCACTGTACGATCTAGCTATTACACTACTGGGTATCTACCAAAACAACTTGAAATCAACAATCCAAAGTAACATATGTACCCAGATGTTCATTGTAGCACTATTCACAGTAGCCAATACATGCAAACATCCAAGTGCCCATCGACCAATGATTGGATAAAGAATATGTGGAATAATACTCAGCCATAAAAAAGACAAAATCATCCCATTTGCAACAACATGGATGGATCTGGAGTGAATCATGCTAAGTGAAATAAGCTAGACTGAGAAAGACAAACACCATATGATTTTACTCATATGTGGAATATAAACAAACACACGGACAAAGAAAACAGCTTAATGGTTACAAGGGGAAGGGGGAGGGCGGTGGGCACAAGGAGTGAAAGGGAGCACTTATATGATGAAAGACAAGAAATAATGTACAACTGAAACTTCACAGTGATGTAAACTATTATGAACTCAATAAAAAAAAGTAAAAAAATCCATATTTTTCACATCTCTTTAAAAATTAAAACAACTGGCAACATTTTCATATCGGAGCAATAATTAGTTACTCCTGAGTAGCCAGTGGTCCACCGAGATGGGTCATCACTCTCCGATTTTCTATGCTTCCTAATTTATTACTCCTTGACCCATTTCACTTTCTTATGCTATGTGCTGCTCCCATATTAACTGAAATAGCAATTGGGAAAAAAATGTTTTAATCAGATATATGCTTTGCAAATATTTTCACCCACTTCATGCTTGTCTTTAAATTTTATTAATAGTATCTTCTGAAGAGCAAACATTTTTAATTTTGATAAATTTCACTTTTTAAAGAGAATGTTCTTTATTGTTGTATGTAAGAAATGGATGCAACCTAATAGATAGAACCTAAGGTCACACAGATTTTCACTTATGTTTTCTTCTGGAAGTTTTATAATTTTAGGTTTCATTTTCAGGTCCTTCACCCATTTTAGTTAGTTTTTGTATATGACGCAAGTTCGCTTTTTTGTATAAGGATATCCAATTGTTCTTGCAATAACAGTTGAATATACAATTTTTTCTCTATTAAGTTAACTTCATACTTTCGTCAAAAATTGTTTAAAACTGATAAAAACTAGATAGAGTCTGTGTTCTAGCTAATAATATTGAATCAATATCCATTTTGTTGTTATGACGCTGTACTACAGCTGTATAAGATGTCATCATTGTGGGGAGCTGGGTGAAGGGTTCAAGGTACTCTATATACTATTTTTGCAAATTCCTGTGAGTCCATAATTGTTTCAAAATAAAAAGTTAAATTCAGTTGTCCATATACAATTGGATATACATCTGGATTCTCTATTCTCTATTCTGTTCCATTGATGATTTTTTCTCTCTTTATGCCAATATCATACAATCTTTATTACTGCAACTTTATAAGAAAATAAAATTAGATACTGTTAACCCTCCAATTTTGTTCTTCTTTTTCAAAGTTTTTGTGGTGGTTGTTATTATTCTGAGTCCTTTGCATTTCCATATAAATTTTAGAATCAGCTTTCCAGTTTCCACAAAAGAGCCTACTAGAATTTTGATCCGGATACGTATTATACTTCACATCAACTTAGGAGTAATTGAAATCCTAACAATTTTGAGTATTCTGACCAAGAAACAGGTGTATCTCCCCTTTTATTTAGGTCTTCTCTCAGCAATATTTTGTAGTTTTCATTGTACAGATCCTAAACACCTTTAGTCTCCTTTTCCTCAAATTATTTTCTATTTTAGATGCTATTATAAATTTATTTTTAATCAGTTTTCAATAATGTATTGCTAATAAGCATATAGAAAAACATTTGAGTATTTCATATTGATTTTGTATACTGCACCCATGCTAAATTCAGTTCTAGAGCTTTTTTGTATATTCCACTGAATTTTCTACATAGATCATATCATCTGTGAATAGGGCAGTTTGCTTTTTACTTTCAAATATGTATACTTTCACTTATTCTCATGTGTTATTGCACTAGTTAGTATCTCCAATAAAAAGTTGGATGTAAGTGATGTGAGGAGCCATGCTTACTTTGTTATTGAACTTAGGCAGAAACCCTTCAAACATTAATTATTAAATATGATGTTCTCTGTAAGTGAATGATGCCTATGAGTAGTTTGAGGTTTTTTTAAGACAATTTTTTTAGAAAAGTTTTAGGTTCATTGCAAAATTGAGAGGAAGGTATAGATTTCCCATAATCTCATGCCCCCGCAAATGTATAGCTTTCCCTCATTTTCAACACCCCCCCATCAGAGAGGTTCATTTGTTAAAATTGATAAACCTACGTTGACACAACAAAATCAACCAGAGTTCATAGTTTACACTATGATTCATTCTTGGTATTGCATATTCTATAGACTTAGACAAATGTATAATGGCAGGTATCCACCAGTATAGTATCATACAGCGTATTTTCAATGCCCTAAAAATCCTCTGTGCTACACCTATTCACTCCTCCTCATGCCAGCACTTGACAACCACTGATATTTTTATTTTCTCAATGATTTTACCTTTTCCAGGACATCATATAGCTGCAATCATACAGTATGTAGCCTTTTCAAATTGCGTTCTTTCACTCAGCCATAGGCATGTAAGGTTTTGCCATGTCTTTTCATGCCTGTTGTTAATCTCTTTCAGCTCTGAGTAATAGTCCATTGTCTAGATGTACCATAGTTTATTTATCTATTCACCTGCAGAGGAACATCTTGGTTGCTTCCAAGTTTTCTCAATTATTAAGGAAACTATTATAAACAAAATTTCTGTGTGGGTTTTTATGCGGACATAGCTTGCAACTCTATGGGGTAAATACTAAGGAGTGTGATAGCTGGATCATATGATAAGATTATGTTAAATTTTGTAAAAAAGAGTCAATCTGTCTTTCAAAGTGACTGTGCCATTTTTGTGTTACCACCAGCAATGTATGAGAGTTCCTGTTGCTCTGTTTCCTTGACAGCATCTGATGTTATCAGAGTTTTGCATTTTGGCCATTCTAAGAGGTATGTAGGGGTTTTTATCCTTGTTTTAATTTGTGTTTCACTAATAACATATAATGTAGAGCATCTGTTCATATCCTTATTTGCCATCTGTATATCTTCTTTGGTGAGGTGTCTATTTAAATCTTTTGCCCATTTTTAATCCAGATGTTTATTTTCTTATTTTTGAGTTTTAAGAGTTCTTTGTATATTTTGGATAATAGTCCTTTATTATATGTCTTTTGTGAATATTTTCTCTCATTCTGTTGCTTATCTTCTCTTTCCCTTGATGTTGTTTTTTGCAGTACAGAGGTTTTTAATTTTAATTGTTGTTGTAGCTAAAATATTATCACCATACCCAAGGCTACATATGCTTTTTCCTATATTATCTTCTGAGCGTTTTATAGTTTTGCACTTTACATTTAGGTCTGTCATCCACTTTGAGTTAACTTCTATGAAGAGTTTAAGATCTCTGTCCAGATATACTTTTTGTTCTTATAGATGTCCAGTTGTTATAACACCATTTGTTGAAAAGACTTTCTTTGCTCCATTGTATTGTCTTTGCTCCCGTATCAAATATCAGTTGTCTACATTTACGATGGTCTATTTCTGGACTCTCTATTTTGTTCCCTTGATCTATTTGTCTATTCCCCCTCCAATACCACACTATCTTGATTACTGTAGTTTTACACTAAGTCTTAGTTCTGCTTCTCTGGAGAACTTTGACCAATGCACCAAAAATTGTGCATTTTACCTTTTTGTGCTGGGTATTTTATATTCCTACACATATTGTTGAGCTTTGTTCTCAGATGTAGTTAACTTGTTTAAGTCTAATTATTTTGTTTCTTGCTTTTAGAAGTCATTAGCTGGGATCAGAAGAGAGCTTAATCTAGGTTTTATTATTCCCCCTTATAAGGCACAACTATTTTGAGTAGTTTTTCCAATGTGCTGTGAATTATGAAGCCTTCCTTTGTGAGTGCAAGGTACTATTCCTTTTAATCCTTTTGGATAGTTCTTTCCACGTGTTTTAGTTGGTCAGCAGTAAGGTATGCTATAAGAAAGTACCATAGACTGGGTGGCTTATAAAAGACAGAAATTTGTTTCTCTCTATTCTGGAGGCTGGAAGTCTGAAATCAGGGTGTTAGTATGGACAGGTCCCGGTGAGAGCTCTCTTCCAGTTTGCACACTGCTGACTTCTCCTTGTGTTTTCACAGGGCAGAAAGAGAGCATGCTAGCTCTCTAGTCTCTTCTTCTAAGGGACCTAATCCCATTCATGAGGGCTCTACCCTTGTGACCTAATTACCTCCCTAAGGGGCTGCCTCCAAATGCCAACACATTCAGGATTAAATTTAAACATATGAATTTAGCAGGGACATAAACATTCAGTCCATAACATCTGCTCCTAGCTCCCCAAAATTTAGGTCCTTCTCATATGAAAAATACATTCATGTTGTCCCAACAGCCCCCAAAGTCTTAACCTGTTCCAGTATTAACTCTAAAATCTAAAGTCTCATCTAAGTATCAAACATGGGTGAGACTTGAGGTATGATTCATCCTGAGGGAAAATTCCTCCCCAGCTGTGAACTTCCAAAACCAAACTAGTTATATGCTTCCAAAATACAGTGGTGGGACAGGAATAGGATAGATATTCCCACTCCAAAATAGAGAAATAAGGAAGAGGAAAAGGGGGCTGAGTCCCCAGAAAATGCAAAGTCTAGCAAAATGTGAGGTCTTAAGGTTGGAGAATAAACTCTTTGGCTCCTTGCTCTGCCCTCCAGGCTCACTGAAGCAGTGGTCCTGCCACCACAGTGTGGCAAAAGTTCCTGTCCTCAGACCTCTGATAGGCAGAGGTCAGTTGGTCTACAGAAAATGAGGTAGTGGCTCCCACTTTTGAAACTGAGGAAGTAGCCCTGATAATTTCGAATCACTTTCGGGGGCATGCTTCCCTTGTATTGAATCAGAGAGCGTATTTGCAGCCAAATACCTCCATGGTCCCATCCTGTAAATCCATGAAATCTGACAACCTTTCTTCATTTTTTCCTGTCTCCTTCCCCTTTAGTTCAAACTGTTAATTTTCTTGCTGGCGTAGCTGATTAAGTGCATGATTCACACTCATACTAATCTCTTTGTCAGATGGTCACTTGGCCATGCCCTTAGAGATCTCTTCTGAACATGGTTTCTTATTTTTTGCAATGTGGATATGCTGAGAATATTCCAACTGTTTAAGTTCTATTCTTTTTTGTTTTTTATTTCCATCTTTATGTCATTTCTCTCTTCTTGCTTTTTACTATAAGCAGTCAGTAGGGCCAAGCTGCTCCCCCAATAATTTTCTCCTCCCCTAAATATCTAATTCTACTGCTTACAAGTTTTACCTTCTGCAAAACACTAGACCAAGAATATGATTCAGCCAGTCTATTTGCTGAATTTTTAAAATAAGGATCACCTTTTCTCCATTGTCCAATAATAGATCCTCATTTTCACCTGAGACCTCATCAGAATGACCTTTGCTGTCCACATTTCTACCAACGTTCTACACATAATTATTTATGTATTCTCTAAGCAGACAAAAGCTTTGTCTACCTTTCTGACATGTCACCAGGTTTGCCTTTAAAAACCCCTTCACTACAATCTTGGCTTCTTCTAGCATTCTCTTCAATACATCTCTAATCTCTACCCATTACATCAGCACCCCACTTCTCAGTACCAATTTCTGTGTTAGTCAGTTTGAACTGCTGTGACAAATTACCGTAGACTGGTGGCTTAAGCAACAAACATTCATTTCTAATGATTTTGGAGGCTGGAGGTCCCAGATCAGTGAGCCGGCATGGTAGGATATTGATGAGGACCCTATGCTAGGCTGAAAACTGTCGACTTTTTGTGCCCTCACATGGAGGAATGGAGGAAAGAGAGAACGCTAGCTCTCCAGTCTCTTCTTAGAAGCCACTAAGCCCGTTCATGAGTGCTCTACTCTCATAACCTAAACACCTCCCAAAGTCTCCACCTCCAAATGCTATCACATTGGGGATTAAATTTCAACATATGAATATTCAAGAGACACAGACATTCAGTCCATAATACCAAGTTTTCAGGCAGTTTCGTTATGTAAAATGTTATGCTCAGCATTCTGCTGAATACTCAAGAGGTACATTCTACTGAATATCTGCAGATTTCTAGAGTTCTTTCTTTGTGTAGCTTTCTAACAACTGGTACTCTATCCTGCAACTCCATCTACTTTGGTTTGCTGTATTCTTAACTCTATCTCTTCAAATATTGTTATTCCTGTGTTCTGCTTAGTTTTCTTCTCCCTGTGCCATTTCCAGAACTCTTCCAAGGCAGAAGGCAATATTAGGGCTTTCCACATGTGTGTCTGGTATCCAAGGGTTCAATGTCATTTGTGGCTTGATAGCCATTGTCTTAAAAACCATTGTGTTATATATTTTTATTGTTTTATTGTTTATGTTTTTATTTGTTTTAGGTGGAAGCATAAATCTGACCCATTACTCCATCTTTACTGGAAACAGAAGTCTATCTAATAGCACTTTTTTTAATTTGAAGAATTAAAGTAGATGATAAGGAAACGTGTTATTCGTTATGGCCACATATCTTCTCATGAACTGGTAGATTAAGAACCATGCTCCTAAGATGTGAAATATTTTGGCTACCATTAAAATTAAGAAAGGCAATAGACATAACTTGAACTAATTTGAAGAAAGCCAAGACTTTTATAAGACTACATTTCTAAACTTAAAAGACAGTGTAGTGTGTCAAAGGGTGAAATTCCTAACAGTGTGAAGTGGTGGCTTTAGCCATTGAAGCAGCATGGTATCCTGAAGATTGTCTTGTCATGCTGGAAGGTCAGGTTCCAAAGGCTCACTAGAGAGGTTTCTCCCCACAGAGAAGGAAAGAAAGAGTGGCAGAAGTTTTCTGCACACTGTGAAGGTGACTTTGTTCTCAGTGTGAGAGCAGGGTGGTCACAGCTCTCTCAGCTGAACTTGCTGTAAGCCTATCTATAATGCCTAGGCAGGGGGCGGAAAGGTGGGTTGGCTGTGGCCTTTTCTGCCCCCTCATGACCTGATAGCATGAGTCTAGTGCTGACCAAAATAAAGGAAAGAAGGACAAGGGACAAGAAAAACCTATCCAGCATTGGTACATAACTTTCACATAAGGAAAATAAAACCATGACACAATTCTAAGCAATGGCATGAAATGGGAGGGGAAAGGGAAATGAAATAAAATGCAAGCACGAAAGAGTTGTAGAAGAAGGAGCATATTTTTTAAGAGTTTATCACATTGGAGCCAATTTCTCTGGGTTATTGCCTCTAAAACATGTTAAAGGCCAGGTCTATGACTTTTTTTGTCAGTTTTATAGTTCCGACATTGTAAATATAATATATTGCCAAGTGCTGTTAGTACTACACGGATCAATGTTTGTGCAACCCATGTATTTGTTGAATGGCATTTGCTGCCTTTCTTTTCGAAGGACTTTTGGGTAATGATCAGTCTTTGAGATGGGTTTTGATCATTATCTTTCCCTTTACTCCACAGATTATACATGAACATATTGATATGTGTACTCACACATAATATACACTCACATATATGTGTTTGTGTGTACCGAAATTCTTTTGAAATATGTTGACATCTTTCAGTTTTTCATACTCCACTTATTAACTATTTGGCTTCAAATTGGTGATGAGCTTGCTTGTTTAAAAACTTTGGATAGTAACCTTGCTTCCTTCCTTTCCTTTAGCTTTTTTTTTTTAACCTATTTAACATTTGATCTTGTTCATAAGTTCAACTTCTCTGCTGTTAAAGATCATAAGAGCACTTTCAGTGGTGGATGGTGACATTTATATGTCAGCCATCTTGGAACCATATTGAAACAGCTGTTTTGGGATCATTCTCTTAAGCTTTTAAATACTGCTTACTTTGTCGTCTTGAATTTATAATAGTCTTGCATTGTCTCATTATTTGTTATTGATTTATTTTTATTCTACTTGCCTGATAATTGTACTCATAAGTTTCCCATTTGAAATTGATTTATTTTCCCATATAAAGTGATTTTTTGGAACATGTTTTAACCAGTGACTTTTGTCTAGTCACTGAAATTGTACATCAATGTATCATTGGCACATGATTCACAATTTATATAGAAAGCAGAAATCTTGGTCTAAACATATTTAACTAATGAACTTGAACTAAGAGTACGCTTCATTTGAAAAGCCTACAAAATGCATCTTGAGAATTCACAATCTGATGTGTAAGATGCTTCTTTTTTGGCCTGTGTTTGAAGTGGTTTTAATTAAGTTTATATACATAGTAATTGTCAGGTCAGTTGAGGTTTTATTTTTCCCCTTTGATGTATAATAATAAAAATATAAGGATGCTGTTATTACTTTGTTAAGTTAACATTTGTTAAGTGAAGTACAAGATGCTGGTTGGGGAGCCACACTTCAGCAACAGACCACAAGAGAAACTAAAATAGGGATGTTTAACACTCACACTTCATTAGTACCAAAGGAAGTAAACAGCACATCTTGAGAGGCCACGTGGAGAGGTCAAGGCAGAGTCCAGAGAGAAAGAGAGACAGGACTTGGGGCACATGCCTTTATTAGGGCCCCTGCATAGTGCGCTTTGGGGTCCCTGGGCTAGGGTGGGATTGGTCAATTCAAACCAAAAGAGTGGGGTTTTGGTAAGTCCCATGGGACATATAAGGCAGACAGGCTCTGGGAGGCAGGGGAGACTGTTGATCCTAAGAACTGTTGAGGATGTTGTCACAGGAACTTACAGCGGCAGAGACTCTGTGATTATATAGGGCATGCGCTTGCATGACAGGCTAGTGTCAGGTTATGGTTCCTGCAAGCCACTTGACTACAAAATGGATGCTAAGGCAGCAATACCGTGGAGCATCTTAGCTAAACTTTCGACAGATGCATTCCAGAGGATTTGAAGAAAACATAGTGAGATAAAGAAGAGAGCCAAGGCTTTGGCATCACCTGGTTCTAATTCCAGCTGCAAAGATTGTCTGCATGACCGGTTAGGTTCCTGAACATTGCTTAATATCTGCATAATTGTGCTCAAAGTGCCTAGCACAAAGTCATAAGGCAATGGGATTTTTATGGGTTTTTTATGTAAATTTATGACATAATATGAGAGTCTCTCTATCTTCGCCCAGTTGATTTGCTTTCCTCCAGATCGAACTAGCATGGGAAGGTTTAGGATTTCCCTGAGGTGTTGTAGCCAATTTAGGTTAGCGATCTAAGTTGAATGGTGGCACCCAAAACAGCATGAAAAACCTAATTTAAATAAACTAAGCACACGACTAATTTCTAAAGGTTTGGATCAGTATTAAAATTCACTTTTTGGTCAATTAGTATGTTTTCACAATTGGATAGAGAAGCCTTTCTTTATTCTGTTGTACTAGCTTAGTCCTTGTTAGTTTAAATCACTGAAGAATTCATTTTGATTCCTTGAGGAATGTAAAATAACTGGTTAGCAAGTAGGAGATTTAATTTGGACCTTAAAATTTATCTATAAATGTGAAAAATGTCTTTCTATAGTATAGCACCTATTATATATTATATTAAAGTGAACCTTGTGAAAGTGCTACTATTGGGTCATTTTTGGTAAAAATCAAAAATTGTAGTTTCATGTTGTTCAACTAAATATAACCAAAGGTAATTATTCTACAAAGGGTTCATTATATATAGCCTATTGCAAAAGGAATACTTGGACATGAAAAATTTCAGAAAGGATATTGCTTCCAGAATCATGGGAAACAAACATTTTATTCTAGTTGTGTTTGAAAAAATAATATTCCGGCATATCAGACATAATAGAGAGTATTTGGCTTTGTTACCTTGCTGCATGAATTGGCATTATTTAAATATACGTTCATATATTTTTTTTCAACACCTTTCCTGGAAAGATCTTGACACTCAATGGCAGAACGTCTCCAAGTTTCAGGCTGTCAGACAGTCACATTGGCACTGTCAGGCAAAAGGCTAATGAGTCTGAGATGGTCCTAAAATAAAGACGAAAACATTTGGGAGGCCTGGCAGATAGCATTAAATAAATGGGAAATAATCAGCTCTAGAGCAGTTGATAAGGAAAGAGGGCAAATTTTACTTGCAAATAGGACATAGTTGGCAGGTTAACCTGAGCAGGTCTCAGTGCTATTGAAATCTCAATGGTGCTTTGTGAACACTTGCTCTTAAGCTTTGACATTTTATAATTAAGTTACTTGGTGTATTGTTTGTTCTTTTTGGGGTGATGGTCTGTTTAAGGGGAAAAAAAAAACCTTTAAAAACTACTAAAATGCTTTCAGTCCATTAATATAAACAAGTATTGTTCGCCTAGAATGAAATCAGCAAATAACCTTTCGGTTTTCTTTTTCCCAGACTGCACTGTGTCTACAAAGTTGTAGTTGCCTTTTTTCCTTTTTTTTTTTTTCATTTAACAGTCTGGGAAATAGTAGTTTGAAAAAATGATTACCATTGGAAGTCCCTATTCAATTCCTCCCAAATATCAGAGCTTGAAGGGAATTGCAGTAGGTTGCACTAAAACATTTTTCTTATGACCTTATATTTTCAAATTTTAACTGACAGACAAAATGCTGTATATATTTGTAGAAAAATAATGTATCTGGATTACTATAAGAAAAGTTCTTATCTTTATATCATATAAAATTGGTTCATTAAAATTTGAGAATTATTCAATATTTATTTTCTTACATATAAAATGGGTGTTCCAATTTCTTGCCTAAAAAATTATGTAATATCAAGAAAAATTCACAATTTCAAATTTCTTATTTTCTTATGTAATTAAATTGAGATATGACATTATTTTAGGATTTCCTTTAATATGTTATGAGTAAAGTAACTTGGAAATAACTTGTGTCAGTTCTGCACCTGTAATTCTGTGGAATTATGTTAATTACACTAACTAGAATGTGTTAAACATTAATGATTAATGATAAGAAAGGAAAGATCATAAAAAGTCTAATAGAATTCAAAACTCGTCTAGATTGAATATTTTTACACCAAATGAAATAAGTATGCCACTAGATGGAACAATTAAATGCTAATAAAAATGGCAATGAGGTAAGTATAATGATCAAGGTCTAGACTCTACTTTCTCTGGTGGTTTCCAGAAGATTCTATCTCCTCTGGTGATTTCCAACCACCAGAGAAGATAAAGTAATACTACAGTATATTATCCTTCAACTGTTCGCTTTACAGTTTTCAAGGTATATATATCCATTGTCTCATTTCTTCCTCATGAGAACCCCATTGCAATGCTGACTCAACTGAAACAAGACCTCAAAGACAGGATAGTTATCTCCCACATTGCAGGTGCACAGGATGGAATTGGAATTCTGGAGTAGATGTTCTTCCAAAACCATTTTTCTTATGACCTTATATTTTGAAATTTTAACTGACAGACAAAATGCTGTATATATTTGTAGAAAATAATGTATCTGGATTACTATAAGAAAAGTTCTTATCGTTATGTCTTATATAAAATTGGTTCATTAAAATTTGAGAATTTTACTAACATACCTGATACCAATATCATTTCTATGAAATAATGGTATAAACTAAGTGACAGTCTAGAGATGATTACAAAGTAAGATCTAATCAGATATTGATTTTCTCCCTTTTCAAAGGTCAAATTCCTATTGTCTCTGGGAAACGGGGGTTAGCTCCATTCTAAGCTGCATCTTCTTCTCTCTGGGACTCTCACTTTCTTCCGAATAGCCATTTACTCTGTAGTTCCTCCTCCCAGTCACTTCTCTTGCTTAAATGCCACCAGTTGATTTTTTTTTTCATGTGTATACATAGGATGAGGGAAATTTTGCATTCCACTTAACAGCAAATTACTTAAAAGTTGAAGCACAATCTTACACTTCTTAAAAACTTAGGGTAAATTTCTGAGAGAAAAAAATAATGCTTTGTTTCCTGATGCAGATGAAAATATTTGCTCTTTATATATATTTTTTCCTGTATCTCAGCCTCTGTTGGCATAAATTAAGGTTACAGTTGAGAATTTATTGTGTGATTTTTAGGTCCAAACAAGAGAACTAAATGATTAAAAACTTTTAGCCATATTCATATGGCATGAACTACTTGATGGAATTGCTTGAGTGTGACATCTCTGCATTCTTGAGCCAAGAGGGGAAAAATGTCAAATATATTAAATTCATATATCCTATTCTTCATTGTCTACTCTGATGACAAGTTCCATTATCAAATATGTGCTATGTAAAATGTCAACATAAGTTGAACATGAACAAAGTAATATAAGAAATATTCCAAGTAGTGCTGTGAAATATTCAGTGTCTTCTGGGAAGCAAAATTTATTTACACTCTGCAAACATTTACAGTGGAGTGATTTAGAAAAATGGGCCATGCGTGTTGAAAGACCGCCTACATCGTTAGCCATAAGTGATAGAACAAACCATTACTTGTAACCAGGAAGAGTAAGTTGGCAGATCACACACATACAGTTTCATTCACAATCATGTGCAAAAGTTAAATAAATGATCATTTTAACCAAACATAGCTATTAAAAACACATATTCTATCATTTATTTCACTAAGAGAGGATAACATTTAAAAAGATCATTGACTCATGTTACTGTGAAAAAGATTTTTGAAAAAAACACACTTCCAGAATGAATTTATCTTTTCAAAATAGATATAAAAATGTCTCATTTCTCTGAAATATGAAACAGTAACATACATAATCATAACACTGCTAAAATAATTTCAATATTTAAATATGAATAATTTTCATGGAATATCAAGAAAAGCTACAAGTTTTCATCTCTTTTACAACAAATAGAAAAGAAAAACATCACCATCATGAATTTTCTCAGACTTTGTCTCCAAATATGCCTTTTGTAACTTCTTTCAAATTGCAATAAAACGTGAGAATTTTGTGTGATATGAGATATGCATGAATCTCCTTCATGTCTCAATGTCATGTGGATTTGAATAGAGGTAGGTCAATGTCACATAAACTAGATATTCTATAAACATGTTTATTTGTGTAAATGTAGCTTTCATTTCAGACTTCCCTAAAATGTATTTCAGGACAATTAAGAAAAATATTACATAGTGACTTGCAAACCTCTTCAATTTGGGTCACCATTATTTCCAGAAAATATGTAATAACACTTTAAAACATCAATAGAATCTAATATTCATTAATTAAAATCTTTCAGTATTTAAACACCATAAAGTCTCCCAGTGGAACATAACACCTTAGTTATGGGTTTTCTATCACCATAAATTTGAACAATATTATTTGAAAATCAAGACTATTTTTGTACATAATTGGTTAGTCAAAAGAAGCATTAGATGATAAGACTACACAAAATGGCATAAGATGTTGTAATTTTAATCAACTTGTGTACTTTCTTAGATTCTACATTTGTCAAACGTATTGAAACCTGGAAAAGTGAAGTGACTTGCCAAAATTACAAAACACACACTCTACTTACATTTTTCCATGTGCTTCATCTTTGACTTACAAACTAATCGATTTACTTGGAGGCTGTAGGGTAAACAGTGATTTGTCCAAAAATGCCAGAGACATGTACATTTGTTTTTCTTTCTAAAATTTTTAACTCTTTTATTCATTACATATTTATTGCACACTAAAATTTCCAAGGGCTAATGGCTGGACTAGAGATACAAAGAGAATACTAAATTATGCTTACTCTCCATAAATAGAATGACAACTACAGTGCGATCTACATTGTGATAGAAGTGTTCTGAAAGCTCCAAGGAGAGCTCTCTGATCCAGACTAAAAGAGGAGATGAAGAAACATGCTTTATGATATGGATGTGTGTGTGTGTATGTGTGTGTGTGTGTGGTGTGTGTGTGTCTGTGTTCCCCAGTGTGTGTCTGTGTTTCCCAAGGCATTTATTTTTTTATATCTGACATCTACAATCCTCAAATGTTATTGCTCTGTCTGTTAGAAGCTATCCATATAATGAGATGACAGCTTACTACTCTTCTGACCATTGAGTCACTACCTTGCCAGTCTGCACCCACTTAGTCTCCATTTTCCGACAGTACAACAAAAGCAGTTTTCTGTTTCTCCCTAAGGGCACGCCCTCCACATGAGCTCAGAATCTCATACCAGCTCACCTAGTCAAGGATTTTCCTTTTGCAAATCTCATGCATAATCTTCTTTGCCTTTTATTGCTAACAAAAAATTCTCATCTATGTAGAAATGTGTTGATTCTACTCATCTTGGGGAAAAAAACAAACGTTTTCTGATCCCATGGCCTCCTGTGTTCCACTTTGACCCCATTTCCTTGCTCTCCACTCATGGCTCAGTTCCACAGTATGGTTAATATTCCTCTTATTTACTGCCCCCCATCCTTAGCCCACTTCAGTTGCGGCTTTCACACTTATCACTTCACTTAAACACCGACAACCTCCTTTTGTGAAGTCCAATAGTTTCTATTCTCATCTTCCTGGACTGTCCTCCCCACTGTTGACCACTTTCCCTAGATTTTTGTGAAACTACACCTTCAAATTTTCTTTTTCAGCCTCCTGATTTTCTTGCTAACTTCTCCACCATTGGTCAGATACTCCCTCAACTGAAAGCATCTGTGTGCAGATGACCGCTGTATCTTTATCTCTAATCCTCTTTTCTCTCTTGAGCTATTCTCAGTTTCTGCATTTGGATGTCTAACTAGCTTCTCAAACTGAACATCTTCAACATAGAATTATCTCTGCCTTCCTTCCCCCACTCTCATACCATGCTCTGTCTCCAGTCTTCCCCATCTAAGTCCTGGGAATCTCCCTTTCCCTAGATACTCAAAGAATGTTGGGAATCTTATGTTTGCCAGAAAAAATTCAGGTTATCTAGATGAAATGGATTTCAGATAAATAACAATACACTGGTATATGTATGTCCCAAATATTGCATGAGACGTACTTACATTAAAAATATTATTTGGAGCTGACTATTTTTATTTGCTAAATATTTTTTTTCAGGAAGATTTGTCCTGAGCTCACATCCAAGCCCATCTTCCTCTATTTTATATGTGAGGCGCCTGCCACAGTATGGCTTGATAAGCGTTGTGTGGGTCTGCACCCAGGGTCTGAACCATCAAACCCTGGGCCACCAAAGCAGAACATGTAAACTTAACTGCAGTGCCGGCAGGCTGTCCCCTATTTGCTAAATCTTTTAACCCTAGTCTGGGTCATATTTGTCCCTACATCAAAGGCTAATATTTCTCTAAACCTGATATACAATCTCATCTCTTTTCCCCAGTTCCACTGTGAAATACTCCAGGACAAACCACTTAAATCTTGGCTTAAAGCTCTTGCTTCCTCTTGGGCATATTAACAAGATCCTAACACCAGACCAAAGCCTAAAATGCCTCACCTCATCTGATCCCTGACTGCCTCTCCAATGTCAGTTCCTGTCATTCTTTTCCCTTGTTCATGAAATTCCAGTCAAACCCTTCTTGTGTCTGTGTCTTAAATATACTACTCATAAATCTGCCTCGGGGTCTTTGAACTTACAATACTTTGTGCTAGAAAGATTTTCACTTCTCATCTATTATCATTTACATTTCAGCTGTATTCAGATAGGAGTTTTTTTACCATGCTGTATAAACTAGCTCTCATGCTACACTCCTAAGCTATCCAGCCTTTTAACTTATATCCTTCATGTCACTCTTATTATCTGAAATTGCCTCATCCTTTATTTCTTTATGTTTCTTTTATTCTCTATGTTTTCCTGGTAGAAAATTAGCTCTAAGTGTTTCATGCTTTGTCTATTCCACTTATCCCTATATCCTTAGAGCCCCGAGGCTCACTGGTAAATATTAGGCATACAATTCATATTTACTAAATAAGTGAGTGATTTCTAAAAAGAACTAGTCTAGCTAAGTTCATCTGGTATGTTGGTATCTTTAACAGCAAAATATATTCAAACATTCACAACAGAATCTTAAATAACAAGCACCCAAATCATTTTTAAATGTTTTTCATTGTAATTTATCAAATACAATAATAATTATGTTAACCTTACATGAATTATTTAATGTTAGGAAACATACATGTTTCCCCTATTTAGTCACAATGAAACACAAACAGCTTCAAAATATAAATTTCAAAACTAAACATTCTTGTATAGTAAATGTATTTAAACAGCAGTGAATTTTTTTAAAAATTGCATAAATTTTTCTTAATATTAATAATAAGAAAAGAGTTATTTCTCTCTTTTTAGACTCTCCTGTTTTATTGTTCAGGTAAGAAAGTATTAGAAATGTATCCTCATAATTTAAAATAATAAAAGAATATGCTAAAATGGAAATAAAACCCTACTGTCTCTCACATTAATGAGCCAGTTTGTTATATTTATACAGTTTTATTTTAATCAATATTTTAACTAATTTAATATAATTAAATATTTTATGTAAAATTAAGAAGAGTTGAGACTTGCAGGTGAAATATTTTTCAAGACTCAAATGTAAGTATGTGGATTTTAACTGACAGCTGTAGTCCAAAGACTTGAAATATTGGGTGGAAAGGTTGAATGTTTTTCTCATAATCATCTCTTTCTCTGTCTTTCACATCACCCCATAACAAGAAGCCATATAGAAAACTTTGAAAGAAAGAAAAAACTTAGAAAATTTTTTCCTCACATTGTTCTATTCCTTAATTAGAAAGCTGACTGACAGTATCAATCCTTTGTCAACCTTTATGCAGACACACACTCTCTGGCTACTGGATTATAGAACTTTTCTGATTTTCTTCAAGTTTTGGTCAAGACAAATTTTATTTCAGATTGTGGAATCAAATCAATGTAAATGTTGAAACCGATCGAAAAATATCACTTCAATAAATTACACAGGAGTCGTTTGGAGAGGACATATAATTGGGAAGCCTTTATATTATACTCCAGGATTGGGTGGCTCATTTTTATTTTTACATGTTACCCTTCAAGAAAAGTCATTAGCATACTTGAAACAATAGCATTTCATCATGGAAAAGCCTTTTCAGTGTAGAAATTGGTGGTTTAATGGGCAGCCCTGAGGCAGAATCATCAGACAGACAGGAACACAATACTTGCAACATATTCCTTAAAAAAATAACTCTTTCTGAAGAAGATATTTCTAAATATAAAGATATGAGACCCATAGATAAGAATATGAATGTATATATGGAGGCTGACTGGAATCTGGATGCAAAACTTCTGAAAAGAATCTAAAACTGAAAGTTTTTCAAATGTCCCTACAGCCCGAGGCACTGGTTGAAGATGGTTTGTGACTGACTTGGTGGTGTCTATTGTTCACCTACTTTTTCTAAAAATAATTTCTGAATACTTTTACTAAGTATATGAAACATTTAATATTGTTGAGAGCACCCTATGATTTAAAATTCCCAGAAAGTATTTCTAAAAATATACATAATTAAAACTATTTTAAAATGATATGATTGGGTGAAAATGCATAGAGCCACAAATAGAGTAGTTGGACGTAATTGGCAAAATCAAAGATAACATTTTTATTCCCTCTACACTGATGGAAAAGCCAGTTTGGATTGAGTTCCTGCTCACAAGGTTTATTTTTTTTTACATAATGTAATAAAGTCACAAATTAAAAGCATGTGTTTTTACACAAATATCTGTTTTAAAGTTCTTCAATTGATTTGATTGTCTAAATAAGCTCTTAAAGAGATTTTAAAAATAGAAAGAATATTTGCTTTCTCTGCTTTCTTATTTTATTTGTCCCGATGTACAGAAGTGTGAAATAATTTAACTATAAATTACCTAGCATTGTTTCTTCATGTGTGGGATCAGAATCTCACTCTCATTATTTAAATAAAAAAAAAAAATATTTTCTCTTAAACTAACAAATTCACTTTCTAAACTCTGAAAGAAATTTGTGACACATAGATGTTTGTTTAGTATTAATTTTCATCATTAAAAATTAATCACAATATTGGTATAAAGTAAACTATAAGTATAATTTTAAATAGCCTGTGTTAACAATAATGAAATAGTTAATTATTTTATAACACACCTATAACATTGGACAATATGTACCTGTTAAAATAATATTGAAAAGTTAAATTACACATTATTAAATAAAAAGTACAGGCTGCTAAATTGTGTATACAATGATACATGTCTGTATATATATCTCCATATCTCCATATATCAATATAGATATATTGCTAGAGATATCTAGATATATATACACATGTCTATGAACTAGATTTTTAGATATAGAGATAATTTATAAAATTACATTTAACAATATTAAGCACATCTGACAAAATGGACCCATCTGCGCACATAACCTGCATACACACATACACACAAATATATTTGTATATGTATAACTAGAAAAATATTTCAAAATCTTAAAAATTAAAAATAGAATCCAATAATTTAGCAATTAATATTTTCTTCTTTAAAGTCTTTTCAAAATACATATCAAATTATTAGTATGAGAGGTATGGAGTTAACTTTGAAAGATTAAATTTATTACTTCTTTTGTCTAATTTTTTCTTAAAAAGTGTTTCAGGGTTCTCTGTGCTTAAGCACCAGAAGTCAGCTCTGGCTAAGTTTGGCATAAACATAAGTAAAAGTAAAAAGAAAGAAAAAGAAATAAGATAAAGAAATTCTTGGAAAGTAAGAAGTGGTTCAAAAACGTCTTTTGAACAATGAGCAGGAAATGCCTCTGGGAACCTCCCATATAAATGAAACAAGCCCATCATTTTTCAGCCTCATGTAGCCTTAGCTTAAGATTCAAATTCTCAGGATGAGGGACACTGAGTGTCCATGTCTGTGTCCTGTGCCCATCACTTCACCAGCATGAGATGGGTACTTTGACTGGCAGTCTAGACAGAGATATCTGTGATGGGGCATGTATCAAACAGTGCCTGAAGGAATATTGTGCTGTAGTTAGCAAGAAAGCAGCAAAAGAATGCTGGCTGTGTTGGCGAAATGACATGTCTGCTACATGTAGGGTCAGCATACCCACCCTGAGGAATGAACGCTCTGATTTCTCTTCCACTTTACAAGCTTATCTACAAAGATGAGTGTCTTTGCTCGTTAAATTACAAGGGGGTGGAGGGAGGGTGAAAGGGGCAAAGGGGCACATGTGTACAGTGATGGATGGCAACTAGACTTTTCGTGGTGAACACGACGCATTCTATATAGAGGTCAAAATATCTACACTTGAAATTTATATAATGTTATAAACCAATATGACCTCAATAAAAAAAATTAATTACAGTACAATTCTCTATTTTGAGGGGTAGAATATTCATGTTCTAGGCACAAAGAAGAAATTCAACTTCTCAGTGAAGTTATTCACAAAACAAACGGCCACAAAACGTGGGAACAATATAAGTGTAGACTTATGTAGCAAAAGCTAGAGGCTTGTCTTCTGAAGGCTGAGAAATACTGTGTGAAAACGGAGAAAGTGTAATATTATTTGCATACTGTGACTTTATGTCCAGAAAGCTATAATAATCAAGTGAAATATGAATCTGATTAATAAAATAATTCAACAATAATAAACACAAAGCAAAACAATTTTTACATACATTAGATTACCAGTGAGAAACACTATGTTAAACATCACTTTCAAAATAACAATAGACTATGTAATTCAGTGTAAGGGAAAAGGAAAATGTATGTTGCATATATGTACTCAGCTAAAATTTTTATTGATGCCATGCAGCTAAATACATTTCACATGTATTTAATAAGAAAATTGTTTAAAATAAAATTATCATAAAACCAGAGACAAAATATAATTTGAGTGGAATTTCTAGGAATAAAAGTGATAGAAAATATAAGAAAGAAAAAAATCATAGTGTTTTTACCAAAGAAATGGACACGTTGCTGGACATCAAGTAAGGCTAGAAAAATGCTTGTGGCATGCATAACAAAAATTCTATGAAAAATTTTAAATGAGTAGTAATGAAAATATGTAATAACATGGAAAAATAATATATTTCATATAAAATGTACCCACTTACCCATTATAACTACAGCTATATTTTTAAAAATTGATACATGGCAAAAATAAATAGAACGAACAGGTTGAATATACAGACTTTTTTCTTTTTCCTTCTCTTTGTTATTCTTGTATTATATAATGAATAAATATTCTGTAATAAAAGTTAAAAAGTCACATTAACTCACGTAAACCACTCAGCTCCTTTATGATGCAATGTTTTCTTTCTCTATGAAGTCATTAATTTTCTTTTAATATTTCTCAAATTATTCAGAGAATAGATTCTTGAGAAGGAACTGTTGCAGAAACACTAAACAGAAATGTCAATATTAAAGTCAAGGTGAGCAAATGGTATTAAAACCAAGTTGATGAAAGGAAATGAGGTTCTTTAAGGCCACATGTCTACAGAAATGGTCACAAACGAGACGGATTTATCCCAGGCATTTGGGATGAAAAGGCTATAAATACCAAGGAACTGATGATGCATAGGTGTCCTGAGGTGCATTTATTTTTTCCCAGTCAGCTTTTCTGAGAAATTATGATTCATCAGTCATCTTGGTTTATCACGAAGCAGTAAGGTTTTGGACTCATATTTTTCATGCAAGGGAAACGACTGCCTTAGTATTTTGTATGTAAGGCTCATATCCAAGTACATCATGAAGCATTTACAGTCATGCCCGGGGAGTCAGTTGTCCAATGAGCACATCTGGTGAGTGGCTACAAATATAACAGAAGAATGAGCTGAGAGGGTCAGAGAAACTTCCTCCGACAGGTGTCGGCTCATAATGGTGTCCTCCAGGTAATAGAAAAAATGATTCAATTAAAAGCTGAGATGCAAATTCTTTTACCACCACAGAGCCAGAAAAACTAACTTTGTGTTTCATTAACAACATGTTTTTCTTGCCTCTTGTTAGTGTTTTTATTTGGGCTCTCTGAAGACCATTTCAATAATTCAACACGTATTCCAAGGATAAGGTCCAAATAATTATGTTTGTTGTTTGCTTGATCCTTTGTTTTCAAGATTTCTTAAAAACAGTTTAAGTAGATATTTAAAATATGAATGAATAGTTTTTGGAGTAGTGATTTTAACTTTAGGTTAAGAGTATCCGAGGTAACACAACGCTGAAAAGAGTATACGTTTTCTTGCTCCTGAAACACCCAATTGAAGGAAATAAACTAATGATTTTTTATGTAGGTTTAAGAACAATGCGCCATTGCAAATTGAAAAGATGAAAATATCGTTAAAAACTTAGCCTAGGCAGTAGCTCACATGGGTATTTTAAAAATGTAGATCTTGGTTATTCTTTCATTTATTCAGTCATTGTCTGGCCACATGCCCAGTTGTGCGAGCACTGTGGGATAAGTTGTGGAGAGACTGAAGAAAACACTGGGAGATGGCATAGGAGACAAACAGGTTTATTAGGACTTACGTACAGGGAATGTCCAGGAGCAACCGGCTTGTCAGAGTTGTGCACCTAGTACCATGGGCAGAGAGGGGATTGCCTATATGGGCACAGGCACAAAAACTATGTGCTTTCCAAAAGGGATTGTCCTTGGTATGACCAGCATTCCCGGGAACAGTAGCTCACGTGGAAGGGCTCTGTGTTCCTTCAAGACGTGCTTTTCTTTGAGGTAAGTTAAGATCCAGGTTGTTCAGGCCCTGGATCATTACAGATCCCAGATAGCTGCTGTCCTGTCCAGAAGCGGGAGAGAAGGACACAAGGTCACTATAGGGCAAGTAGGTTGTCTCCAGGCAAGCATGACCCTAAATTCATTCACTCAGCAACCATTATTTAAGTACTTACTATGTGCTAGCAATATCTACACTAGATAATCAAGATCAAATGCTAAGCAAAATGTTGGATTTTAACCTTCATGCAGTTTATAGGAAAACATCCCATTAGTCTCTTTATTCAATTCCAGACTCTTATACTTATCCATATTAATTGTTCTCATATATTTTTCTTTTTGCTCTGCAAAATCCACAATGTGATATAAAGTATTTATGTGCAACTTTGAATAACTGTTGATTCTAGTGGATTTACAACACTGTCAAATATTTGACCCAATACAAAGTAAATATCTCTATGAAATGTTTCATAAGTGGTAAAGGAATCTGACATACCTAACAAATACTAAGGGCCTATATCAAGAAGGTAGAGTGCTCATTGACTCACCCCAGCTGTTGCACTGACATGAGTAACCCCTAATATGTTTAGAAACAATCAAATGAGTTAACAAATGAAGACATTCTAGCTTTTGAGGACTATGAGCATTATTAGTCTGGAAACAACCAGCTTAATGGGATAAAGCGTCACGTACAGCATCCGATAGATGTTCATATTGTTTACTCTACTTATGTCCAGAGCTGCTGGGCTGTCCGTGAGGGCTGTGTGTGGGTTGCTTTTGGCTTGACATGTGCTCAGTGAACATGGCTACATGGTTCATTTCTGACATCCAGGATGACTGGGTCAATGAGCATATATTCCTCAAAAGATGATAATTACACTAAATATGCACTTTTAATATAGAGAAAATATGTATCCTCAAACACCATTTTACAAAACTACTATTTTCTCTCAATATTGAAATTGTTAAAGGGAATAAATAGAGCCTATACATTTTTATTAAAGGAAGCTTTTTTTTCTCATTTCGCTAACATGTACGGGAAAGTTTGATTGTCATTTTTATAGAGAGTCTTTCTTAAATAAAATATAATACTGATTTTTTTCTTTATTCTTCTTCCTAAGTCGTTGAATTTGACTATTTATTTCCTATTGCCCATAAGTTATAATCTCTTCAAGGATTTCAGAAAGGGACAAGCAGAGTATATGCCAATCCATTTGTCTTCATGCTATAGGAAAATGATACCTTTTCTCCCCATGTGCATTGAGTCAACCAGAAATAATAATAAAAAGAGAGAAGAAGGGTGGCTATTCACCAGTACTTGGATTATTGTCTCCACATGTGAGGAGTGTTATTTTCAGTAAGCTTCTAAGGCCATGGAAATAAAAGAGTTGGGAAGACAATATTGATACTGCAAATTGTTCTTTATTTAAAGATGCTTTTTAATATGAATATGGCTTTATAATCTGTCAAATAAAGATGGCACACAGAGATAAAAATAAAACGTCAGAACAAAAATGTTCTTTTCTTTCCTGTGAATAAATTTACACGTCAGTCAAATATCTGTCAGTGCATCTGCTGAATGAGTGACATGTCTTAAGTAAGTAAAAGCAGAAGGAGAGCAACTAACAAGAATAACTAAAAGGAGAAGTGGCAAAATTGACAGCCTTGATCAGTGAAGAGTCCTCTCTACACACAGAATGTATTCAGTTAGAATAAGGCCTCCAAGCAAGTAAAGAAATAGTGACAAACTACCAATTATGAGGGAGGGAGATGTAAACATAAATGCAAATTCTGATGTTTGGGTCCTTCCGATGGAGGATTCAAGAGTATGTGGTAGGATTACCTTTCCACCCATGGGCTAGTGACTCATTAACATTTCATTAATATTCATTGATATTATTGTTTTCATGACTATTTTTCTTTTGCTAGGATCAGAGAATGTCTTAATTTCACTTAGTTAAGCAAGATTTTGGAAAAACATTTTGGAGAAAGCTAATATGCTTCTTATGCAAAGAAGAAAGGGCACCTGGAGCTAACCACAGATGAAATGGGTTCTCAAGTGAAGGCATATTCAGAGTTCTATAATCTTCAAATTCCCAGAACTTCATGTAGTAGCACAAACATACCACCTTAATCTAAGAGGTTGTAAATTTTTATTTTAGTGTTTAAGTTTTAAATTCTTGTTTTTTAAAATGCAATTCAAGGCAACAATCTTTTTCCTTCAAAAGCAGCGTTTGATTTGAAATTTAAAGCTTAAACACTTATTTACAGTTTTATATATCTTTTTCTTCCATTTAATAAAGCTTCCTTATTACAATTCAGAATACATTATATTACAAAGCTTTACTCTAGTTATAATTATATTTAAAATAGTACTATTATTAGTTAACTCATTAGCTTACCATGTGCCAAGAGCTGTCTGGAATTTTGCAAGATTATCTCATTTAATTCCTCTTAAAACTAGTTAAGACAACATGCAGTGAATGTTATGTTGCTTCATTGAAATGCTTTAAAAAAATTTTTAATGCATACTCCTTATTTTTATCTTAAATAATTTTGTTTTAATTATTATGAAAATCAACTGATGGCTAGACGTATGTCTTGACTTAAATGTGGCCTTAGCACCCAGCTAAGTGATTCGCAGTTAAGAGTAGGTGCTCAAAATGTTGTTTGAATGAATGATGTTATTTATCTTTTTGCTTGCCTGTCAAAAAACCTGAAATAGGAAGATTTGGGCTGCAGTTACCATAAATACAAACCATAAATGACTTAAACAATAAGATTACATCATTTTTCAAATAACAAAAAGTCTGAAATTCTAGGATTGGTTAATTGAACAACTTTGCATCGTTATCAAGTACTCAGATTTTCTTTTCTTTTTCTTCTAATCTTCTCTCACCCTAGTTAGTGGATTTCATGTACTAGTTTGTTACCTTGTGATTACAAAAGTTTCAGCAGCCTAGGTAGGGTTCTAATCAAACATCATACCTTCTATCTCTTTTCCAGAAGGTGACTTATTGGCCAGAAATGCACCATATCCACACTCTTGTGGCATACTCCCATTCTTAATTTATCTGTTTTAGTTTAGACTGATCACATTTATTTCCTAGGGCCAGAAATTTTTCTTGAAAGCCATGACCTCCTGGCATATAAAACAATTTTTTTGCTAGCAATGAAGAAAGGAGAATAGGAGGACGCCTGGAAAGCTACCAAGAACGTATGCCACAGAATATCCCCAAGTAAGCAGTGAAAAATGCATGTGAAATTCTATCATTTTGATAAACTTTACAATAACTTTTTCTGCTGCATGTAACTCAACAGAGAGTTGTCATTTTTCTTCAAAGAAATTCTAGAGGAAAAACTACTACAATAATTATGTTTCATTTTTTAATAAAGCTCTAATCTGCAACAAAATGGATTCTCCTGTATAAATTAAATGCAATGAAATCAAAATATTGGATTATCTAAACTGTAATAAAGAGGTTTATTGAATTTGCCAATTTTAGTTGAGATAAAAGTGATTTCTTGAGAACTGAACATATTTCTCTTATTTGTTATCACCCAACAATGTACGTGTTCTATACATTTTTCTTTGAAATCTAAAATAGAGCCCACCTGCATATGTTTCAATGTTATTACTTTGGTTTGCTCTCCTATTCTTTTAAAATAATATTTGCATTTTCAATTTTTTAAATAAAAGATGAGAATAGAAGTTGTGTACCATCTTTTTCTGAAGTGCCAAGGTGGAAATTAAAGTGAGGGAATATATGGAGTTACCGTCTTTCATGGCGGGAAGATATCTATTATGAGGTTTTGACAACATAATAACATTAAGCATGGAGAGGATTGCATATTTTGGTGTATTTCAAGGAATCAGGCCCTGCAGAAGTTAAATTTCTTGAATAATGGTCAGTAAACTCTGCTGAGCACACATGTTTTCCAGCTTGAATTGTCAGGGCAAACAAAGGATGCCACAACCAACATGAGCTTTAACACATATTACACTGGCAGGTCTTTCGCTTCATTGGGATTAAAACATAAACGTACACTTATTTCTCCTGATTATCTTGGTAAGTGATCAGAACTCATAATATTTACGGAGCACTAGCATATGACACTGAGTGCTGGGCACTTGCTCCGTCCAAGCTCTGTGTATACCTGATTTTTAATCTACAAACAGCCATGTAAGATAAACACTCCTATCCTCATATATCAGAAGAGAAAACAAAACTCAGAAGAAATAGCAAAAGTACATTTTAGACACAGATCTGCCTGAGGCCAAAGCCATTTTTTGCTTTCTCCTTTTTCTTTCTCTCTTTCCTGCTTCCTTATATATTATTTTTGTACTCCATCACACTATTATCCTTAAAAATATATCAGTTGTACCTTACTTTTACATATACTTTGGGTAAAGCCAGGTCAGATTTTAGCTGGGGTGATAAAGGAGGCATGGGAAATCGTGTACACAGTCTATGTGCAAAGACGTTTATGTTTAACTTCACAGTGGAGAAACCCGGCACTATGTGATCAGTGGTAACTTCACCAGGAATGGAACCAATCAACCTCTTGGGCCTCCTGAGAAAAGAGCACAATGGTTGCTAAGCATTCCTGCCAAACTGTGTGCCCTGAATCTAATCGTGATGAAGCATCAGACAAACCCAAATTGAGGGACATTGTACAAAATGTGTGGCCTTGTGCACTTCAAAAATATCAATGCCATGAAACAGAATTAAAAACTGAGAAACTACTCTGGATTAAAAGACCAGATATGACAGTGGATTGTAACACATGATCCCACATTTTCTTTTGCTCTAAAGGGCATTAGTGGGACAATTGGTGAAATCTGAATACTGTCTGTATATTTGATAATAGTACAATATTGAGGTTAATTTCCTGAAATTGTTGCTTGTGCTGTGGTAAAGAGTTTTACGTGATTAGCTCAGGATTTTAGGAAACACATACTGAAACATTTAGAAGTACAGGAGCGTCATATCTGCACCTTATTCTCAAATAGTAAAATGTTAACATTTGGGGAAGAAAATTAACGGAATGTTTTGTGCTAGTTTTGCAACTTTTCTATAAATTTGAAATTATGTCAAAACAATAGTTAAGAAAAAAGTAACTAATAAAGTTATAGCAATCACTTTTTTCCTCTCAAAAGGTAAATACTTCTTTCCTGACCTCAAATCAGTGAACATCAAACAGAAAGGGAAACGCAATTACAAATTACGAGCCTTTGTGTTAATTTATAATATGCACCATTTTATTTGCTCTGGAATTTATGAAACTTGTAGCACTCAAAACAATTGCGAATGTTAAATTCTAGTGTCTGTCACCATATGAAGCTCTTTGCACATATTTCTCGCTCCTTTCCTTCCCTAATTTGTATACATGCTTTTGACATCTGTAGGCATATTTTAACCTCATTGGAAAGTCTCAGGAGGCTGAAGAAATTGCTGTCCTTATCCAAGCAACATGGCAACTGATTTCACACAAAACCATATTGCTTTGTTCCGAGCAGTCAGGACCCACTGCTCTAAAAGGAAACCGGGGGAATAACGAAATGTCATGTACTGTCTCTGGAAAATGTGGGTCAAAAGGTAACCTAAAAACATGCACATTCATAAACTTTCCTCTCGTAGATGTACTTTTAAAATTGCATTTTAAACCTAGAAAGACTGACATTAAAACCACTACAAGACAAAACATTTATGGTAAAAGACTGAAAAGAGAAAATAAAATTCTATCATGCATGGTTTAAGAAAACCCCGCCCACTCTACTAAGGCAAGTAATTCACGTGAAAAATTAGATTTTAAGCTAACGTATTTTATCTTTCTATCACATTCGGTATCTCCATATAGTTATACATATGCCGACTAAGTCATACTCCCATGAAAATAAAATATACTTACCAAAGGCATAGACCTTTCTATAAATTTAGGAGAAGGAGACCAAGAAGCTTAACTAATTCTTGCCTTACAGGGAGTGTTTCAAGCACACACATCATGCTTAGCAGACTTTGATCTTCTATGAAATTTATATTCATGGCAATCTAACACAGACAGAGTGAATAAAGTGAAAACATAAAGGACAATGGCCCAGGGGAAGCGTAAAGATACAACTGTATTTTAATATCGGTTTTCTACATAACAACAGTAATAACGGCCTGGATTTCAATTTCTTTTTGCATTCAAGTGCCTCATAGACCTTAGTAAAGTCAAAGAAGCCTGCCGGCCATGCAAATTAGTCAAGTATTGTTACCGATTTTATAGGAAAGTAAATCAATATGTAGTAAAATTTCAAGATTATTCCAAAGCAAACTATCTTTTACCAGTTGCAAATATTTTAGCCACATCGGGTTATGTCCAAAGGGCAAAGGTCTGGGGAAATAATACAGTGAGAAACTGGTAAAGAGAAAAACAAACTTCTCTTAGTTCGGAAAAAAAGCGGCTGATACTTTTTCTTATTAGATAAAATAGTAACAAAGAGGAAAATGTCAGGGACACACCATAGATAATTGTTTCTAGAACATTTTATTCATTGAAGCAGCCTGGTGAGAGGGCTTATGCATGGTGCAGGGAATTGGCTGTAGAAAAACTGTGATTTTTTTTTTTTTAACAGAAAATGGGAGGATAGCAGCTGTGGGGACCTGAAATTGGCCACCCCAAGATATGTCTCTTTGGCATCAGGATTATTTGAGGCTCATTGCTTTTGATAAACTGGGACAGGCAAGGAGGCTCTGAGGAATGGAACTTGCCCTTTGTTAGGACACGTTTACATTTGTAAGGTAAATCTCTATCTGTAAAAGGTGCCTCCCTCTCTGTACCAGGAAGAAGAAAGGAGATGACCTTCTCTCTAAAAACTCTTAATCAATACCAAAGGCAAGGACATAAAATCTGCATTTTATTGTGCTAGTCTGGTAACCTCCTGTAACTGACTTCCCTCCCCCTCCCAACGTTGGCATTCCTTAAAGATTAAGCATCTTTCTTTAGGCTAGGAACTGATTGCTGAGCTCACCAGTGACCGCCCAGCTCCAGACAATCGACTTGCCTCCGGCTACGCCCACCGAGATAGCAGACCACTACCTGCTGTGTCCATCAAGCGCTGTGCTGATGGGGCAATCTTGTGACTATTGTGGGAGGGACATTTCAATCACATGTGAAACACCCTGTTTGGGGGTATATAACCACTGTCTGCACTCCACTTCTTCGGTGCCCTTTCTTCCTTTGGGAAGAAAGGCCCCTGGCCATGGTTCCTCATAAAACTTTGTTTAATTTTCTCTTGCTATTCTGTCTCATGTGAATTTAATTCGTTCTCCAGCTAGACGAACCCCCATTTGGGGAGAGGAAATGTCCTCCTCCCCTACACAGCTAAGATGGTGAAGAAGAGAGGTATGTTGACACTACTTTGTGCCACATGTCAAAAAGTGTGCTTAAAATCCAAAGAAGAAAGTACCAAATGTTGACATACAGATTAATAAAAAAATTGAATGCTGGAATAAAAGTTACATGTCCACAAGAAATATAATAGTACAAACCAGGTCTTACTTAGAATTGGCAGGTTTAGGACTGAAAGAAAATGAGGGCAATTAAAATGGGGCTTGAAACTGAACCAAACTGATTAAATTCAAGTAATTCTGCTTATGATTTTTACTCCATATAAAGTTTACTTTCATAGATGTTTTCTCAATCCACTGAAAAGGTTAACATCATACAAAAAAAAAATACCATGGTAGAAAATACAAAAACAAAAATAGTCACAAGTTTATAGAAAATAATAAGGAAGTATCAGATGTATGAACTTTCATATGTAAAAAATTTAAAGAATAATAGCCATATTATAAATTAATAAAAAGAATGTAGATATTCTGCCAGATCCAAATGAAAAATATAAATTAGCAATTCCAACTATGAGCACTTGGATTGCAAAAGCATAAATGTTGATAACATCAAAAATAGAGTTTAAGATTGGTAAAACCTAAGTAAATTCTAAGAAAGCACCACATTAAAGCATTTATTTAGAATGTAAATTATCCATAACATATTCTCCTTGCCAGCATTTTTAAATATGACTTTCTGAAGATCTCTACTGACCAAAAAAACCACTTCCATTTGTGCTCATTGCTTATTTTATCAGAAACCTGTTTTCTTCACAAGATACAGCATCTTTAACATCTGGCTACTTTTATTTTTTGTTTATTTTTGTGTTTTATGTTTTTCAAGCTCATGCTTCCTTAAAAAATAATTAAAACTAGACAAAGCTTAAACATCATAATTTCTCTTATAGTTTTAAGATTTTGTTAAAAGCAGAAAAATAATATTGGCTTGATAAATTTACCTTAAAGAATCCAAAGGGGAAAGTATCAGTAACACAATATTGTTTTAGTCTAATTGCACAATTACTTTTAATCTTAGTTACTTCCCAAGATGCCTTCAAGAGAATTCAAAGCTTACATTAAAATTGTCTCAGTCCTTCTCACTCTATTGAAGTCTTCACTTCCAATGCCATTGCCTAGTAGAGGCTCAGAATAGTCAACCCTTCTTATGTGTCATTTCTGTGACCACTCTTTTAAAAGTACTGATCCTGGGTCCTTTCCTTCCTCTCACATAGCTGGAGTCACCAGATTCCATCATAGACAGTCCCTATCTCTGTTTGACACAATGTTTAGATTTTAGTAGTTATCCAATAAATGTTTAGTGAGTGAACTCACAAGCAAATACCTGGGCACCTTGGTCATTGGCCAGGTGATCTCTAATGTTCACTTAGATTTGTGTATATTTCATGTAAACTTTTTCCTTGCTGCTTTATTCATTATGGTTTAGGGTAATAGAAGAGGAGAGACTTTAGTGTAACACCAACCTAGACCCCATCCCAGCAGTGATATTGCTGTGGGATTTGAAGTTATTTAACTCCATACATACACATTTATTTTGTGAGTAGCCAAAACGTATTCTTATGTTCCATCTTGTGGGTTTGTAAATAGATATTCAAAGAGGGAATGTGAATTCCTAGGGTCATACAGTGAGTATGCAATGAAACAGGAACTCAAACTTAGATTTTCTGGTTTCTCGACCTGTGTTCTTTCTAGACCACTCATGTCTATTCTGTTACCTTGACTTACTCCTTTTTCTGTCTTCTATTGTTATAATCATGGCTCATTAACCCCTGTAAATTTATTTATTGTCCATGCACAATTTCTACTAGGAAATTATAGCAACTTCTTATATACTTCTTGTCTCTCTCTCAATTATTATTTTTAATGCATTTCACTACACTTCTTGCATATCTTCCCTTTCTGCAGGCATACCCTCCTGCATTTCACCACATTATTTTGCTAAACGGGCAATACTTAAGAAGTATTGATGCGGGATTCATTCCAAATTGAGTTGCATTTAATTCCTTAGGGTTTTTGTGTGTGTGTGGTAGTTGGTCATTATTTTTGTTTTGTTTTCTTTTGTTCATTGAGATTTTTATTATTTGCATTTGTTCTCTAATGATTGACCGGCTTTTCCCCATGCTTCACCACTATCTGCCATGCAGACAAAGAAAGTGACTAGATTTAGGTTAATCGATCTGTACTGCAAGACTGACATTGATAAAAGCAGGGGAAACTTCTCTGTGTGTTTTGGTTGCTTAGCCATACTTTTTGGTCCAATAGCCACATCTTTTTCACTATTTTCTATAGGAAGGAAAGGCTAAACAACTCCCCAAGTAATATTATTATTGCTTATATTATCATGATTATTATTCTCTCAAGGGGAGTAAATACACCAAAAAATGAATCTTCCCATTTCTGATTCTTCTTGGTTCCTCCATTTACAACACACATGTTATTCTGAAGAATGAATTATTTAAGCAATACGAATCTTTTTGAAACATTGTTCTTAGAATGGAATGAAGCATAAGTTCAATAAAGGACATTTTAGAGAGATAAAGAAAAGCTTAAAAATACCTGCAATCATCCATGCACAAGGTAAAAAACACCTAAATTTGGTAGGATCGATAATGGGAAACAAGGGATAGATTCGACATATTTTTTAAAGAAAATATTCTCTAAAAACTCGTGCCAGAAAATAAACTAGGATCACAGGAAGTAATTGCGAGGATTCACATTTGAATTTGCTGCTTAGCGAAGATAGCAACACTACATCCAAACGGATAAAAGCAGATTCGGGAGCTAATGTTGTAGGAGCATCACTGTCATATCCAGGATATTGTGTTGGAGGGGAATGCCGATGTTCCTATAACCTTGATAGCTCTAGATGTTATTTAGTAAAGACAATTATTGGTAAGTTTTGCATGTGTAAATATATCGAATTTCTTTGCATTTGTTTCTAGGAAACTTGAAGATTTTTTTAGCTGTGTGTTGTTCACACTTGTATTTCATCTTTGTAGGTTACATTATCATTTCCTCTAAAATCTTGTAGAGTTATTTATATTTTCCAGTTGACTAAAAATATTATGATTTACATAATGCTTTTCGTATTAGACACATTTTTTAAAACACTTTTCTGCAATTAGTTCACATATTACTTTTATTTAGTGTGTTGTAATGCAAGTATTACGAACAAGGGCAATGAAGAGTTAAAATGGCGGTTGTGTATCTCCATAAATTGCAGTTGTAAATTTAAATTTTGTTCTTGTGTATTTTAAGGGAAGCTTGATGCTAAAGACCCTTATCATGTTTACAACTACCTTCTGCATAGTTGTATATCCAATGAGCACTTGAAGCTTTAACACTTATATTTCAGCTCATCCCTTAACCGTCTCATTCTGATTATTATGCCCCTTTTACGATCATGAAACTACCTTCCCAGTCATCCAGGCTTGAAATCTGGAAATAATTATTTTGCTCACAATTCTCTCACCACTGAAATCCAATCTACTCTCCAGTCGTGTTTATTCCACCTTCACACTTTCTATATTTAATGCATAATTTCATTTGGATTCCTGCTGATTAAAGCCCTCATTCAAGTTCCTCAATAATTCTATCTTGAACAATTATATTCATATCCAAGTTGTTTGTCTTACATATTTCCTTTCCCTCTGTTCATTCACCTAAATAACAATAACAGCTGATACTTTTGATGTATTTAAGCATAGTACCGAGTGCTTACATGTGTTCTCTCATTTAATTCTTACAACTTCACACAGGAGGTACTGTATTCTCTCATCTTTTATCTGCATTTCAGCATAGCCCCTCATAGACCCTAGAGATAAAAGGCTTTCCCAAGTTCACAAAGCAAGGGAACACTGCTGCTGGGACTGAAAACCGGGAATCTGACCCGAGTCCATACTCTCAAACAGGAAACAATACCGCCATTTTAGAGTATTTCCAGATTAACCTTCTTCAAATATTCTTCTGTCGTGGACAGGGTGCTGTTTCAAAGCAGTTGGTGATATCCTACTCCCTAGTGATAAAATTGTGGCGCTCAGCCTGATGTTTATCCTGTTTCTTCCTTTCATGTATTGTGTTTGCACTCCCTTCTCTAGGGCTTTCCTGAAACTATTCTCTCCAAATTCACTCCTTTCATGGTCAAATAGTTAAAATCCTCCACCCCCAACTTCCAGTCCTGCCTGCCTCTATACATCTTTGTCATTCATACGCTGGTGTGTACTATTTTCTTTTCTACCATAACAGACTGTTAGCTTCTCCAGGCAGATACAGTATTGTTTATCTTTGGCACCTGGCATCTTCAGGTGAGAAAGTTATAGATAATTCTTTATTGATTCATGACTAAATGATTTTTAAAATTATAAATATAAGATACATTGATATAAAGTGAATATCAACGAAAAAAGCCAAAGTATGGTTTTCGTGGAATGTTCCCAATGTCAATAGCTAGCAATGGTGAACCTACACAATCTTGAAGGCAAAAATGTTATGCACTTTGATATTTTTATAATTTCTATGAAATCAAAATGATTATTTAAATTAATAGTATTTGCTAATTAAAAATGAAAGGAATCCAACTTAAATTTAATTTACAATGTTTCCCTAAACCCATGGCTTTTTTATATCACCCTTAACCTACTGCGATTTAACTTTAAAACAACCATGCAAATTTAATTACGCGTTGGCTCTTAAGGGATGCACTCGTATATCAGTTTTCATCTCTCACGGACAGATCATTTGCAGTTAAGTTACAAACCACTGAAAATCAATTTTTAATGGAAATACTCATACAACCTTAACTGCAAAAGAGCGAAAATTCAAGTATAATACCAAATGGCAGGTTATTAACTATAACTTCAATTTTATGTTCTTTTGACACAAGACTGTGTCAGCCATAAATAAGTGTGCATTTGCCACACAAGTCACACTTACCAGAAGATTATTTGACAAAGAAAGTTTTAGTGGGTCCAACATTGAGCCCGTAGGGACCCTGGAGGAAATCCTGAGCTGCTTAGCAAGGCACTGAACCAAAAAAGTTGTGCTGAAAAGATGTTAAAGGTCTAAACGAAAACCAGAGAAGCAAGGAAATGTAAAGTTAAGTTGAAACTCTGTCATTAACCATATGAGCCAACTTAGAAAAGCTTTTAGGTACAATGTATAAGCTATCTCAAAAATCAGTAACAACACCAGAAAAATATTTCTGCAGCATAACATGCTATTCAGTTTTTCCCTATATTTCTGCAGTTTGAATATTATTTTTAAATATTTGATTATTTATTTTAATAAAGTGAAATTCAAATGAACATCACCTATTATTAATCAGAAATTAATAATGACAGTGGCAAATAATAAGGTTTTTCCTCTCGTGATCTGAATAGTTCACATTCCTTAGCTAAGTAAGGTCCTGTCAAAGTACAGTTTCTAAAGTTAACCATTGCAGGCTTACCTAAAATGGGACATTATCCTAAGGTCGATAAATAAAGTTGAGTATAATTGTGAGGCTTAATAATTTTTTTAAAAAAAAATCTGCACTGCTATAAATGAAATAATTTAATCATTAATGTTACTATTACTCGCTGACAATCTGCTATGTAAATGGAATAGTTTAAAGTTGCTAATTTTTAGTACTAATATAGATGATTTGCATGGACTATAGCAGTTGATTGTTTGGAAAAATTAAGTATATAAGTACTTTATAATTAAAATAATATTATATGGGAGAAATAAGTGAAAAGGAACTGATTACCTGAAGATATTCACTAGGTGATACAGGAATTTTGGAATACATACTGCTCTAACTGAATTCTTTAGTCTTATGTTGCAATTCTTTTAAACTTAGTTATAATTTAGTCAATTACACACAAATGATAAAACGTTTCCTAGATAATTTTGTTTTTTTGTTTGAGAGGTACCTAATTATGTTTAGACATTAGATAACTCTTTGGTTTTATAATGAAAAATTTGAGCTATATTTCCAACAATGCCTAGGAAATATACTTTAAATTTAAATATATTTCAAATTTAGGTAAATTTAAAATATATTTTAAAGACAGCAATGGTGTTTCATCCACTGAGAATTTTTTATATCTTGACTTGAAAGTTGACTTCCTGGAATATAAGCTCCACAATAGAAAAGATTTTTCAGTTTTGTTTCCTGATATCAGCCTAGAACCCAGAACTGTTCTTGGCACAGAATAAAGCCTCATTAATGTTTGTTGAATGAAAGTTACTTTCTGATATCACTACCATTCTTTAACAATAATGTATGTATGAAAATTCAGTCTTGTCCACGTTACCCAGAGGAAAGCCTGAGCTATTTAATCTTACTGACACATTTCTAACTAGAACTTCTAGTTGCTTGAGGCTCAAGTTGAAATCTCTTTCCTTTCTAGTATAATGTGAGTTTAGTCTTTACTGCCAATTTCGTTCTAGCCTGAGCATGAGTTATTTTTGCAGCATTTATCATCAGGGAAACAACTGTTTTACAAAAAGCAATATACTTTGTATGACTATAAAGTGAATATCAGTATTTATTAGCCTTTCTAGAATATATTATTGTGCTTAAAATAATTTAAGAACTAGAGACTTTTGTTTTCTTTCAGTAAGTCTTTTTTAACTAACTAAGGAAGGCATATTTTTCAACCAAAAAAAGGCTTAGATGGAAAAAAAGCTAAATTTATTTTTATAAAACAAAAAGAATCTTTGAAACAGCATTTTTAAAAATTTGCAAATTTACTTTTGGCAATATAAGGTGCAAAAATCTCCAGTACTAAACAAATGAGTGATATTTCCTTTGTTCCTGTTAATAGCGTCTCGTCTCACATCTAAACAACTTTATCAACTTTATTTAAGTCTCTTTTGTTCAGTGAATAGTGTTCCTTTACCCTCTCCAGGCTGCTACTTCATACTAAGGTGTAAATCTTCGGAATGACTAAGGTGCTTCAGCTTGCAGTTTACTTCTTATATAAAGGAAAATAAGCCTTAAACAAAAATAATAAAACCCTAAAACTCAAATGTTACTATGGAAAGGCAAGAAATATTGTTGCATGAATGGTTGCCCAGAATTATTAAATCATAATACTGGATCCACTGCTCATGTAACATCTACATATACAACCATCTTTGGATGTGGATTCACCTTGATTACTTCTTTAGGGATTCATATTATAACAAATAATAAAGGAGAAAAAGCAAGACAAAATAGTCTAGCTTTTAAAAACAAAGTTAGAAAACAAAACAAGAATATAGTTCAATCATTTAAACTTGAAAGTCATAAAATTTTTCCAGGTATTATTGTTGTACTGAAAGTGGCTTTTATTTACGTACTTACTACTTTCATTTAAGGAAATGTCTTAATAGATAATTCTTAACCATCAAATGCACTGGGGGATGAGGACTCCCTCCAAATGTGTGGAGGAGCAGAACGTGGATCTACTAGAGTCTGAGATGTTGGACTTATGGGGCATGCACAATTTAGAGAAGAAGACTCAATAGCATAATTTTATATCTCTATAAGAAGTGTAAAACTATAGGAAGCAAGTCTAAACATGGTTTTCTGGACAGATAAAACAGCCAGTTTCAAAACTCCATTGAGTCCATTTGGGTTGATGGAAATGTTCTATACCTTGATTGTTCTGGTGATTACGAACCATTGTAAATTTTTCAAAATATACACTTAAAATAGATTTATTTTTGTATATAAACTATATTGAAACAATTTTTGGGTTTTTTGGTGAGGAAGATCAGCCCTGAGCTAACTTCTGTTGCCAGTCTTCCTCTTTTTGCTTGAGGAAGATATTCACTGAACTAACAGCTGTGCAAATCTTCCAATATTTCGTATGTAGGATGTCACCACAGCATGGCTTGATGAGTAGTGCTTAAGTCCACACCCAGGCTCCAAACACATGAACTCTGGGCTGCTGAAACAGAGCACGTGAACTTCATCACTACACCACCAGGCCAGCCCCTAAGTAACGGTTTGGTTTTTTATTTAAAGTAGACATTGGTTACTATTTTTATTTTTTTAATTTTTAATTTTTGCAGTGAATACTTATTTACCACATCATATTATTAATTTCTTTGTTCATCACCATTTAAAAAATTACTATCTTTTCTGTTTTAATTTCCTTCTTTCTGAAGTGTGTGTTTTAGCGGTTTTCTTGGCAAAGACGTTTTAGGAATAAAATTATAATCTTGATCTGAAAAAATTCTTTAATTCCTCTCATTCCTGAATGGCTGGTAAAATGGGAATCAAATTCTAGATTGACAGTTATTTTGAATATGTTATTTTGAATGCATTATTCCACTGTCTTCTGGCATCTATTGTTACAAACGAGGAATCTATCAGTCTGTCAGTCTTTTAAAAGCAGTCTTCACATTATTTTTTTTGTCTTTGATGTTCTGCAATTTCAGTTTGATGGGTCTCAGTGTGAAATTGTTTTTATATTTCCTGCTTGAAACTTGATGTGATCTTTTAATTTGAGGTCTCATGTCTTTCTTCTATTCTGCAAAATGTTCAGACTTTATTTCTGTGAATATTTTCTCCTCCCCACTCTGTTTATTATATTTCTGAGACTCCCAACAGTCAGTGTTTTTAATTGCAAGCAACACGAATAAACTGCCTGATTAAAGGAGAAAACAAATCACAAGGGAGGCAGAAGGATGGAAATCAGAAAATGAACAGAAGTACAGGAAAGCCAAGCAATCAGTACTTCAGACTAGAGCATGCCACAAAAGGAGCCCGGAGAGGGCAACCAGCCACCGCTGCTGAGCAGTGGACTTGGTAACTTGCACAGCCAGCACCACTAATGCGGGACTCTGGATATTGGCTTTACAGCCACCTCCACTGGATCTCTAGAATGGATATTGCTATGGCCACCTGAAAAGATGCTCCCCTCTTCCTTCTTTACTGAAACATAGTAACCCATGTTGTCCAATGTGAGTGTGTTTGCCCTAGTCTAAGAGGTATATCCATGCCATCACAGCAAGAAAGGTTAACAAGGTAGGTATCTGCCCTTTCAGTGTCTATTGTGGGATATAGACACTACCTTCCGCCAATTCCAGTAATGTAGGACATTCCTTAACAGAAAGTAGTTTCAGACCTTCAGGTCTCTGAGTAATAAAAGAATTACTAGAAGTCAACACTTTGGACATTTTTCTTCTAAAAAATATTTCCAAATAGAATACACCTTTCCCTAGTACAAATAAAAATGCTCTCTCTCCTCAAGTCTAAAGTTTCAGTTATTTCTTTTCCAAATTTCTATTCTCCCCCATGTCACTTTATGATCTCATCTCAGTATACTAAATCTATGAGCTAAAATGTAAATTTAATTATCACCTAAGCTGTGTAAAAAATAGTAGAGAGAATAGAAAATATTTTAATATAAATATAAAATTTGTTAAAATATAGTTATAGTACTAATACATCATAGATAAAAAATATGAGTAGCAGTTATTGTTGTCCTTACTACTCCTGTTCTCCAGGCAATGGTGAATATTTATGAACTCAATTCACTTCACTTCTCAGTAATTTCAAACCATGGTTCATGTTACTCTCCCCAATTTTACACCAATATTAATTCTTAGCAATTTCAATATACACCTAGAGGACAAGTCCAATGCCTTGACTTCTCAGTTGTTGGAAATGCTCTTGTCTAATGATGTTGTCCTTCAAACTCTCTAATGTCCATTAGCCACTCAATCCCATGGTCATCCTCCAAAACTTGTCATTACCAATATTGACCAAACTTCCACAATCTCAGTTATAAGCATTTTGCTCCCTGCACAACATCCATTATCTTCCAGGTCACTTCTTCTCATAGCATACCTATCTCTACTACTTGCCTATACAGGGAGCTACCAACAATGTTCAAGATAGTAGTTGCTGTGATATCTTTGTGTCTGTGTGTGAGGAAGACTGGCCCTGAGCTAACACCTGTGCCAATCTTCCTCTATTTTACATGGGATGTTGACACAGTGTGGCTTGACAAGTGATGCTAGGCCCACGCACCCAGGATCTGGACCTGTGAAGTCCAGACTGCTGAAGTAGAGCACACGAACTTAACCACTACACCATTGGGCTGGTCCCTGCTCTGGTATCTTGAATCTCAAAGTAAGGGTAAGTAGTAAAGTCCCTACCAAGCCATGGCATATGTACGGGTAGCCTCCTTGTTGTCTTGATGTCTGCTAGGCAAATTCCTACTCTAAGGCCATTGCACTGGCCTTAAGATACTATCTTTTGATGTGTAAAATAATTGATATTTTAGGAGTTATTAGTTATACTACATAACCTAGGCTATTTTGACTGAAACATAAATTGTCTCCTAGAAGTGCAATGTAATGTAACAAAATCTTAACATATGTGGCTGTGGCTTAAAGAGCTGGTGACAGACAGTGAAGATGCTAGGGGCTTGGAGGATGGTTATCCTTGTTAGGCAGTGGCAAATATTTGACTTAATAAAGTGTAGCTCTAGGTGCAGATGTTGGAAAGCAGAATGTTAATAGTGTGTATTGGTTACTGTTGGCCCTGACAAGAGAGAGAGAACTTCGGAAAACGATCAGCTCATTCACCAGGAAGTATAAAGGGGACAGGCACACTAACAAGTGGCAATATCCCCCCCCCCACCCTTTCACTCCCTGCACAACTAGAAAAAGATAAAATCAGAAAGGTCTGTTTGCAAAGATCAGATCAAAGTATCCACTTGACATTTATTATTTTTCCTCCCAATTGTATTGTTATAAAGGAAATATAATAACCTTCATATTTTCAAGTATATATTAAGATCAGGTTTGACAGATGTATACAATGCTAGAAACCACTGCCACAAACAAGAATAGGAACAATGCCATCACCTCTAAAAGTTTTTTTGTGCTCTTTGTAATCCATTTTTCCTCTACCCCCTTGCCAGGCAACTGCTGACCTGCTTTCTGTCACTTTTAAAACCAATGAATGGATTAAAGTGACTCAGAGCAAAGATCAAGTTAAGAATGTAGAGCCTACTTGAATTTATATCCTTTCAAAAGTACAAAATGCCTCAGGGAAAAGAGAATAGGTGTGTGACTTTGCCACTAAAGCATAAAAGATTCAAGATAGCTGGAAAGAAATAGAGAAAAAGACACATGAGTGAGCCATAAAAGAAATAGAGAGGTGAATTTTGTGTCTCAAAAATAACATTGTTTATTGTTTCTGGCATGTTGAATATATTGGAATTAAAGAAGCACTATACCTTTGGATTTTTTGAAAGAATTGTGCTTTCAAAAAACCAGCAGTCTGGACCGTTTGAGACCAAAAATGACCCTATGTGCCCCTGACCTTGTATGTCCAGAAAGCAGGCTGAGTAATCTGCTGTCAAAGAGAGCTTGGTCTCTTCTAACTTCCAGAAGCAGAATCAGAGATTAACAAAGGATCATTCTTTACCCCCAGGGTTATGAACTTTTCCAATACCTGTCCTGTGAAATTTTAGAAATTTCTGTAGTATGCCTCAATGGTTTATCAGTAAATGTTTGACAACCATCTCTTCGGGAAAAATAATCCTGATTTGCACTATTTGCCAATTTGTTTTATATAAATATTCCTACTATGGCCAATTTCAAGCTACCAATGTAATGCTATCTGACTCACAAATTTCCTGAGAATTTAACTATTGGGCCTTAATAGCCAGTCTAATCTGATACCAGCACATCCTTGACTGAGTTTTCTATCACTTTCTTTATGAAGAGGACCTCTTTATGAGCAAGGACTCTGTATTGTCCTTGTTCCACCACTGTATTTAGAATGTATGGGGCATAATTTGTCCCATCAAGTCATAGTCACCGGATCAAACAGAGCTGCATGAGACTGGATGGCAAGATTGCCATACAGCACAGAGAAGCCCTGGACTTGGAGACTGATATAATAACTATCTTTAACTTTTAGGGTGTTTCCTTTGTGGAGGAGTAGAAGTATATAACATGGAGGAAAAGATTGAGTCAAATATTTGGAGAAGAGAAGAACATGGTGGTAGTCACTAATATTGCTTGCTGAATATTTCTGGCACCCAACATTTCAAGAACATAGTGGGAATACAAGTCCTTGCCACATGCTCATTCCACCTCTCTGATTTCTCTTATTACTGTCCCCTCATCTCTTCACTCCCACCCCGTCACATTGGCCTCCTTGTTGACCTGATATCTGCTAGGTGAATTCCATTCACTGTACTGGCTAAGTGCAAAGTTCCCTCTGCTTGAAACAATATTTTCCCAGTTATTCACCTGACTAACTACCAGTGTCCTTCAAGTCTTTACTCAAATATAATTCAGAGAGGACCACCTTACCCAACCAACACTCTCAACCTAGACATTCTCGATTCTCTAACTCAATTTTACATTTTTTACTCCACCATATTTATCAGTTTACAATATAGTGTAAAACTTATATGATATTTATTGCTTATTTTGCCTTGCTCCCACTGAGAATGTGTTCTACCATGGAAAGACTTTGGATTATTTTTATTAAATCTTTTTCCTCTCATGTATCCCAAGACACTAGAACCACTCTTTAAGCATAGTACAGGCAATAAATAATTACTGAATAAATGAATGAATCTCATGTGTGATTTTTAAAAAGTGGGGCAAATATATTCACCTGTCACCAAATACTGGGCTATGTTTCATTTTAGGGACTTCTCTAAGATGAGGTGAGTTGTGCCTTCAGCAGTGGAGGTGGTCAGATCAGCCTTGGTGAGGCGAAGTCTTTTGATCAGCTGCTGAACAGCCGCCATTCTGTCATCATGGTCACTGTTTTTTGTCTCAAAACCTCAATGAGCACTGAGGTTTTAGGAGAAGTTAGATGACTGACATCTTTAGAACAAGCCATTGTGTTCTCATGAATATTAAGAATCTCCTCCACACTGCAGGCCTTTTATTTCAAAAGGGACAAAACTATTCTCCTTTTGTTTTGTCATTCAAACTGCTAAATTGCTGCAGGTACCTTTCCAGACATGTTAGGTTGAAAATTCATCATACATACCAGTGATATTGTTGCAGGTTTCTTTTTCAATACTTTCCCTTTCATTTGAATGGCCTTGAGGCTGTGAAATGACTCATCTGGAATTTGGGTAAAATCATTTGAAAACTTTGGTAACTCAAGCCTGACCTTTTTAATCATCAGACTCTAGAGTTTTGTTTTGGCTGTAGAAAGTAACGTAGGAATGTTAGGGGGGATCCATATATTTTGGTCCTCATAGGGGCACAATTAGCGATTTTCTCATGCCAAGCATCCTTATGGGTTAGACTATTTTATCATTATTTTGACCTTGCTGTCCAATGTCTTTACTCTGTCAGTTAAGTGTTCTACTATGTCTCTGTCTTTCTGGGATCAAGCTATTTCCATTGAAATATCTGCCATCGCTACTGCCATATCCACCGGTATCCTTAGCCTATAAGAAACGTCTACAATACTTCTAACTTCTTAATGCCTTCATGAATAGACAATCTTCTCAGTCTCAACAGCGAAAAATATAGTAGTGGAATAGTTGTGCCATGTATTATAATCCACTCTAATAGTTTTTGTATTCACTACACTGTTCTATTTTATGAGAACTCAATCTTGTTTCATCTCCTCACAGTTAGCCAACCAACAAAAAATTAGAACTAGCTGCTTAGGTTAGCACATTAAACCCAGACCATCTGGTAAACGCAACTCTATCATAGTTCCTTAATCTGGGCACAATTGATATTTGGGACTTGAAAATCACGTATTATAGGGGATTACACTTGTTCATTGTAAAACGTTTAGCAGCATCCTTGGCCTCTACCTGTTGGATGCCAATTATACCCTCCCCCAGTTTTCACAATGAAAAATGTACGCAGACATTGCCAAATGTTCTGTCAAGGGCAAAATCGCTGGTGAACGAAAACCACTGAATGAAATCAATACATTCAGCCAAAATCAAATTTTTTTTATCCTGTGGTCAAGCACTGTCAGAATGCATATCACATATATTCTCTAGAAATGTGCTAATACAAATTAGTCATGCCTTGTAATTTCTTTGATGGTCTACATTTCTTCTGGCTTCATTGGCCTTCTGAGGCCTGCTAGAAAGTGACTTGAGTTATACATCTGAAGTTTGGCTTTCTCTGGATATGCAACTTCCTGAGGTAAGTCTAGCCAGAAATATTCATCAAGGCAAAATCTTTCTTATTGTCTATGGCAGGTAGGGGAGTTTCGGTTAGCAAGGGAAGCACATGTATTTATTTACTTGTTTATGTCTTAACTTATTCAATGACTTTGCAATGTTAGTGAATATACATATGTGTATTTTACTTGTGGTGAAATACATGTAAAATTTACCATCTTAACCATTTTTAAGTGTAAGTTCAGAAGTATTAAATATATTCAAAGTGTTGTGTGACCATAACCATCATCCATCTCTATAATGTTTTTCATATTTTAAAACTGAAACTGTATACCCATTAAACAATAACTCTATATCGCCCCCTCCCGCCAGACCCTGGCAACCACCATTCTACTTTCTATCTCTATGATTTTGACCACTCCAAACACTTCATGTAGGCGAAATCATACAGTATTTATCTGTTTGGGACTGGCTTATTTCACTTAGTATGTCCTCAGGGTTCATCCATGTAGTAGCATATTTCAGAATTTTCTTCTTTTTCAAGACTAAGTAATATTCCATTGTATGTACATACCACATTTTGCTTATCCATTCATCCATCAATAAATATTGGATTGTTGCCCCATTGTAGCAATTGTGAATAATGCTGCTGCGCTGTATTTCTGGGTGTGCAAATATCTCTCTGAGAGCCTGCTTTCAATTCTTTTGGTTATATACCCAGAAGTGGAATTGTTGGATCATTTGTTAATTCTATTTTTAATTTTTTGAGGAACCAACATACTGTTTTCCACAGCAGTTGTACCACTTTGCATTCCCCTCAACAGTGCACAAGGGTTTCAATTTCTCCACAGCCTCATCAACACTTGTTATTTTCTGTCTGTTTTGATAGTAGTCATCCCAATAGCTGTGAAATAGTCTCTCATTGTAGTTTTGATTTGCATTTCTGTAACGAATAGTGAGGTTGAGCATCATCTCACATGCTTATTGGCCATCCATATTTCTTTTTTGGAGAAATGTCTATTCAACTCCTTTGCTCGTTTTTGAATTGAGTTTGTTTTTTGTTGTTGAGCTTTAGGAATTCTTTATATATTTGGAATATTAATCAGTTATCAGATATATGATTTGTAAATATTTTCTCCCCTTCTGTGGATTGCCTTTTTACTCTGTCGATGTTATCTTTTGATGCACAAATTTTTTAAATTGTCATGAAGTCTGCCCTATTTTTCTTTTTTTTGAGGAAGATTAGCCCTGAGCTAACATCTACACCAATCTTCCTCTTTTTGCTGAGGAAGACTGGTGCTGAGCTAATATCCATGCCCCTCTTTCTCTACTTTGTGGGACTCCTGCCGCAGCATGGATTGACAAGTGGTACACAGGTCTGCACCCAGGATCGGAACTTGTAAACCCTGGGCCACCGAAGTGGAATGTGTGAACTTGACCACTGCGCCACCAGGCCGGCCCCCCAACCTATCTATTTTTTGTTGTCGTTGGCTGTGCCCTTGGTGTTATAGACAAGAAATTGATTGCTTAATCTAATGTTGTGAAAGATTTTCCCTATGTTTTCTTCTAAGAGTTTTATCATTTAAAGTCTTATATTTAGGTCTTTGCTGCATTTTGAGTTAGTTTTTGTACATGGTTTTAGGTAAGAGTCCAACTTTACTCTTGTTTATGTGGATATCCAGTTTTTCCAGCACCGTTTGTTAAAAAGACTGTCCTTTCCCCATTGAATGGTTTTGGCACCACTGTCACAAATTATTTGCCAGAGTTTATTTCTGGATTCTCTATTCTATTCCATTGATCTATATGTCTGACTTTATACCAGCACCACACTCTTCTGATTACTCGAGCTTTAGAGTATGTTTTGAAATAAGGAAGTGTGAGTCCTCTAGCCTTGTTATCTTTTCAAGATTGTTTTGGCTATTCAGGGTCTTTGAGATGCAATTTGAATTCTAGGATGTGTTTTTCTATTTCTGCAAAAGACTTCACTGGGCTTTTGATAGGGATTTCACTGGATCTGTAGATCACTTTGGGTACTATGGACATATTAGCAATATTAAGCCTTCCAATGCATGAACATGGATTTGTGTCCATTTATTTATGTCTTTCATCAATTTCTTTCTGCAATATTTTGGAGTTTTGTAGTTTTCATTGTACAAGTCTTTCACATTCTTGGTTAAATTATTCTTAAGTATTTTATTATTTTTGTTGCTATTTCAAATGAAATTATTTTTATAATTTCCTTTTCAAATTTTTCATTGTTAATATATAGAAATGCAATTGATTTTTGAGTGCTGACTTTATACCCTGCAATTCTGCTGAATTCATTTATTGGTTCTAATATTTTTTGTGTGTGAAATCTTAAGGGTTTTCTACATTTAGAATCAAGACATCTGTGAACAGAGATAATTTTAAAACTCGCTTTTCAATTTGGATACCTTTTAATTTTTTTCTTATCTAATTGCTGTGGCTAGGATTTTCAATATTTTGCTCAATAAAGTGGCAAAATTGAGCATCCTTACCTTGTTCCTGGCCTTGGACAAGCACCTTTCAGTATTTAGCCATTGAGTATGATGTTTATTGTGGGTTTTTCAAATATGGCTTTTATTGTGTTGACATAGTTTCCTTCTACTCCTAGTGCATTGAGTGTTCTTAATGAAAAAATGCTGTTTAATTTTGTCAAATGCTTTTCCTATATCAATTGAAATGATCATCTGGGTTTTTTTCCCTTCATTTTGTTAATGTGGCATATTCTCAATTGAAATTTTTGTATATTGATCAATTTTTTTTATATTGAAACCACCTTGCCTTCCAAGAATAAATCCCACTTGTTCATGGTGTGTAATCCTTTTAATATGCTGCTGAAATCAGTGTGCTAGTATTTTGTTGAGGATTTTTGCATGATGATCATAAAGGATATTGGTTTGTAGTTTTCTTTCCTTGTGGTGTCTTTGCCTGGCTTTGGTATCAAGGTAATGCTGGCCTTTCAGAAGGAGTTAGGAAGTGTTTCCTTCTCCTCAACTTTTTGGAAAAGCTTGAAAAGGATTAGCATTAATTCTTTAAACGTTTTGTAGAATTCACCAGTGAAGTAATCATGTATGGGGCTTTTCTTTATTGGAAGATTTTTGATTACTAAATCAATCTTTTTATGTTATAGGTCTATTTGGATTTTCTATATTTTGTGATTTAGCCTTGGTAGGTTTTTCGTATCTAGAAATCTGTCCATTTCGCCTAGGTTATCCAAGCGACTGTCACACAATTGTTCATAGTATGTGCTTCTAATCCATTTTATTTCTTAAAATCAGTAGTTATGTCCCCCTTTCACTTCTGATTTTGGTAATTTGTCTTCTCTCTTGCTTTAGTCCCTCACCTTGAGGTTTGCTGATTTGTTCATCTTTTCAAAGAACCAACTTTAGATTTCATTGATTTTCTCTATTGTTTTTCTGTTTTCTATTTCACTGATCTCTGCTCTAATCTTTATTATTTTCTTCTTTCTGCTAGCTTTGAGTTTATTTTGTTCTTCTTTTTCTAGTTCCTTTAATTGTAATGTCAGGTTGTAAATTTGAGATATTTCTTGCTGTGCAATGTAATCCTTTATAAAGTTTCCCTTTTCACTGATTTCATTGTGTCCCATAAGTTTTGATATATTGATTTTTCAGTTTCATTTGTCTTTAAGTGTTTCTTTTTTTGTTTTTTAAAGATTGACACCTGAGCTCACAGTTGTTGCCAATCTTCTTTTTTTTCCCCCTTCTTCTTCTCCCCAAAGCTCCCTCCCTCCCCAATACATAGTTGTATATTCTAGTTGTGAGTGCCTCTGGTTGTGCTATGTGGCATACCACATCAGCACATGGCTTGCTGAGTGGTGCCATGTCTGAGCCCAGGATCTGAACCGGCAAAACCCTGGGACACTGAAGTAGAGCTCGCAAACTTAACCCCTTAGTCACGGGGCCATCTCCTGGGTGTTTCTAATTTTCCTTGTGATTCCTTCTTTGATCTATTGGTCTTTTAAGAGGGTTCTGTTTAATTTTCACGATTTTGTGAATTTTGTAGTTTTACTTCTGTTATTAATTTCTAACTTTATCCCATGATAGTTGGAGAAGATGCTTTGAATGATATCCATTTTTTAAGATGTATTGAGACTCGATTTTTGTTCTAACATATGATCTATCCTGGAAAATGTCCCATGTGTACTTGAAAAAAATATGTATGCTGTTGTGATGGGGTAGAGTGTTTTATATTTGTCTGTTAGATCTTGTTCAAGACCTCTATTTCCTCATTTATCTTCTGTCTGGATGTTCTATCCATTATTGATAATGGGGTATTAAAATGTCCAACTATTAGTGTAGAACTGTCTATTTCACCCTTTAAATCTGTCAATTTTTGCTTTCTATATTTTGATTTATTTTTAGATGCATAAATATTTATAATTATTATATCTTCTTGCTTATTTGAATATTTTATTAATATATAATGTCTTTCTTTTTCCTCTAGTAGTCTTTTCCAATTTAAAATGTATTTTGTCTAAGATTAGTATAGCTACCCCTGCTGTCTTTTGGTTAAGATTTGCATGAATATCTTTTTTCCATCCTTTCACTTTCAATCAATTGAAAGTGTCGTGGAATCTAAAGTGAGTCTCTTATAGACAGCAAATACTTGGATCATGTTTCTTATTTATTCTGCCAGTATCTGACTTTTCATGGGAGAATTTAACCCATTTGCAGTGAAAATAACTATGGATAAGGAGGGACTTTTGTCATTTTGTTGTTTGTGTATTTTTTTCCTTGTATTTTTCCTATTTTACTTTTGTGTTTAGCTGATTTTTGAGTTGGCATGTTTAAATTTCTTTCCCATTTCCTTTTGTATATATTTTATAACTATTTTCTTTGTGGGTATCATGGGATACATTTAACATCCTATAGTTATAATGCTCTAATTTGAATTTATGCAGCTTAACTTCAATAACATAAAAACTCTACTCCTTTAACAGCTGTCTCACCACTCGTTGTTGATGTCACAAATTACATCTTTATACATTGTCTGCCCTAAAACATAAACTAATAATTCTTTTAAATGCATTAGTCTCTTAAATTATGTAGAATTCCAAATGTGGAGTTACTAACCAAAGTTACAGTAATACTAACTTTTAACGTAATAATTGTTTTCTAAAATTTATTAGTCTCTTAAATCATGTAGAAAACAGAAAGTAGAGTTACAAGCTGTTGTTACAATAATACTAGCTTTTATAATTGCCAATGTACTTACCTTTATTGAGGTCTTTATTTTTGCATATTATTTCATGTTAACTGTCTAACGTCCTGTCATTTCATGCTGCAGTGCTCCCTTGAGCATTTCTTGGAAGGCAGGTCTAATGGTAATAATTCTCCTTAGGTTTTGTTTATCTGGGAAATCTTAATTTCTCGCTTACTTTTGAAGGACAGTTTTTCTAGATAGAGTATTCGTGGTTGACAGGTTTTCTTTTTTTTCTTTTAGCACTTGGAACATGTCAGCCCACTGCCTTCTGTCCTTCAAAGTTTCTAATGAGAAATCTGGTGGAAATCTTATTGTGGAGCTCTTGTATGTGGTGAGTGGTTTCTCTCTTGCTGTTCCCAAGATTCTCTCTTTGTCTTTGGATTCCAAAAGTTTCATTATTCTGTGTCTCAGTGTGAATCTCTTTGAGTCTGTTGAACTTCTAGAATGCTTATATTCACATCTTACAAAATTTGGAAAGTTTTCAACTATTATTTCTTCTAATATTCTCTCTGCTTCTTTATTCTCTCTTCTTTTGTGATTCCTACAATGCATATATTGATATTCTTTACAGTGTTCCACAGGTACCTCAGCCTCTGTTCAATGTTCTTCAGTCTTTTTTCTTTCTGTTCCTCAGACTGAACAATTTCCAATGTCCTATCTTCAAGTTTGTGGATTTTTTCTTCTGTCTGGTCAACTCTGCCTTTGAATTCCTCAATGAAATTTTCATTTCAGTTATTGTAATTTTCAGCTCCAGAATTTCTTTTTCTTTTATGTTTTCTAACTTTATTGATATTTCCATTTTGGTCATACATCATTTTATTGACTTTCTCTTCATATTTCTTTAGTTCTTTTAACATCTTTAAGATTTAAGGCAATTGTTTTAAAGTTTTTGTCTAGTAGATCTGCCATCATGTTTTTACCAGGGTTGGTATCTGTTGCCTTATTTTTCCTTTGAACGGGCCATCTTTTTCTGTTTTTTTTTTTTTTGTATGCCTTGTGATTTTTTTGGTCATTTTTGTTCTTAAAAACTGTACATTTAAAACTAATAATGTGATAACTCTGGAGGTTAGACTCTCTCCCTTCTCCTGGGTTTGCTGTTTCTTCTTATTGTTTTTATTTGTTATTTTTATTTTATTTCTTACTGTTTTAGGTTGTCTCTAGTCCAAGAATCAACCTGAGATGGAAACTTAAGGTGTTCAGGTCTCTTCTGAGCCTGTAGCTTTCCTTGGGCATGTGTTGTCACTTTCTAATTTTCCCAGTATACGCAGTTGCTTTGGAATCTCTGGCTCCTGAAAAGGGAAAAAGAAAAAGATCAAAGGGAGGAAAGGGTACTAGCCCTTTAATTCCACTCAAGGTCACTGCAGCCTGAGGGGTAGGGGCTTGCAACAGTGAGTGGAGGCACAGCAACAATGACTGCTAGCCTATTTGTCTGCATCTCTGTGATCAGAAGCAGCCATCAGTGATTAGAGCACTCATCTCTGATATTTGTATTGCAAGGTCCTTTTTGCCTAGGTTGGCTTCTACAAGCTGTGTTCTGGTTGCTCCAGAAACCAGCATGCAGCTCTCTGCCACAGGTCTGGGAGTGGGGCACAAGTAACTGCTGCTATGCTAAGAGCTGAAATTGGCCTAAATTATCTGCAGCTTAACTTCCAAGTCTTCCCCTGGAATTTTCAAACCTTCAATAGACTCCAGAGTTCTCAGGCAGTTATATCTGAGAGATTCTGCCAGTGCAATTTTTGTCAAGTGGGAAGACAGACTCCTGGTGCTTTCTACTTTGCCATCTTCTCAGAATCCTTCTTACAGTGAATATATTTTTAAGTTCTGTAATTTTGCTCTAATTCAAATATACTTCAGAATTAGAGATTGCTTTTCATTATCTATTCTTGACTTATGAGTGATATTATATCTGTGAATATTTTGAAAATACTTATTTCAATGACTGTTTAAAATTTATGTTATTCTTTATTCTTATGATGAAATATGTTTTTTTGTTTCTGAAATAACCTGACTCTGCACGCTACTTTTTAATTTTTACTTTGAGTTCAAGTTTATTGTGATGTATTTTTTATTTATCCAAGTTCTGTGAGTTCACTTTTGCATTTACTGGAGATTAGTAATTTTACAAATTCACCACATATTGTCATGTAACTTACCTGGAGTTCCTGCACCCTTTAGGTAATATAAACTTAGAGTATATCCCCAAGCATGATGCATATTTAGGGCTCTGATTTATCAGTGTCTCTTTACTTCCTTATGATCCTGAATGGCAGTAGGCTTCCAGGATAAAGCAAGGAGTTCTGGATTTCATTTTGGGGTTGTGGCAGCTTTTTATAGCTACTGTCTCTATGTGATAACACAGATCCAGATTCTATAGCAAAAGGTAAAGTACTTGTTTCTTGTCCCTGTGTGGAGGTTAACATCCCAACTTCCAGTTGTTCAAATCTTTATCTAGTTCTGATTTACCTGTGATTTCCCTGGATTTGAGTCCTACTTACAAATCTTGACTATGGTACTATATTTCTATTTTTCTTTCTGATTTCTTAATATTCTTATACTTGGTTTGAGCTTAAGTTTTCCTAAAATTATAATATAATAATTGGTATCTTTTGAGTGACAAAATGAGAAATTTTTTTCACAAACTGGAATCTACCATATTGAATAGGAGTCAGCATTAACAATGCTTCACTTATAATATGCATTATATTTTAAATTTTCTGAGCTGCTAAAAATAAAGAATTTGAGCTACATCCCAGAGATACAGTGATGAAAATTTGAACAACAATTCAAAATATTAGTCTCCTAATTCCAGCACTTCAGTAAGCTTGTCATATTTTCTCTTTGGATTTTTTTTTTTTTTTTTTTTTACTCAGAGGGCATAAAAAGGATAATGTAGATTACCAGATTGTAGTGTACAGTTACAAAGTATTCTTTATAGATATATTTCTTTATTTAGTCAATGTTTCTGGAGCACCTATCATGTACCAAACACTGATTCAAATACATATTTCAATAGTAATATGGAACTACTTTTCACCTTCAATGAGTTTATATTCTAATTTGGGACTCACAAAAATTTATACATATATAAATATAACTTTATTTATATGTATATACACACAGTATTATATAAAAGTACAATGTAATGATAGATATTGGTTGATGCAGGCTATATAAATAATAAAGAAAGTTAATTGGAAAAATATTGAATGAGTAGAAGACAATTATAAGTAGAATGATGAAGGAAAACTTCTTAAGATGTAAATTTGGGCAGAATCTGAATGAAAGGAGAAAAAAAGTCTGTCCTTTGAAATCTGTGAGAAGATTATTCCAAGGGGAAAGAACTAGAATTTATATGTTTTGACATCACAACAAACTTGATGTGTTGGAAGAAGATCAAGGCCACTATTGTGAATGCGTAGAATAAAGGAGGATGAGTATTTTAGAATAGGAAGCCAAAGATGTAGCCAAGGGCCATGTGGTAGTCAGAATAATGATCCACAAATATGTTTACATTCTAATTTCTGGAGCTGTGAATATGTTATGTTGCATGGCAAAAGAGAATTTAGATTGCAGATGGGATTAAGGTTGCTCGTCAGCTGATTTTGAGATGAGGAAATCATCCTTGATTATCTGGGGGAACACAGTGTAATCACAAACGTCTTTAGAAGTAAAATAATGAGGCAAGAGAGTCAGTGTCAGAGTGATATAAAATAAGAAAGACTCAGCTTGCCATTGCTGGCTTTGAAGATGGATGGAGGCTACAATCCAAAGAACGTGGGCAGCCAAGATAAACTGGAAAAGGCAAGGATATGGATTCTCCCCTAGAGCCTCTAGAAGGAACATAGCCCTTCGGATACCTTGATTTTAGCCCAATGAGACCTGTTTGGGACTCCTAATCTCCAGGACTATAAGATAATAAATTTGTTTTGTTTTAAGCCACTAATTTTGTGGTACATTGTTACAGCAGTAATTGGAATCTAACACAGGTCATATCATCTAAGGCCTGATAGTACTTTGGATTTTGTTCTAACTTTACAGGAACCCACTAGATCACATTAATCAGGAAAATGATGTAATATGTTTTACTGATTTATAGTATTCTAGCTGATCCATGGGGAATAGACTTCATGGAGTTATTAGTGTAAGCAAGGAGACTACTTAAGAGGATAGTGCAATAGTTTAGATAAAAGGAGATGAGGGCTTGGACAAGGATTATACCTACAGACATAGTGATGTATAGTTACATTCAAGTTATATTTTAAATGTAAACCCATCTATATTATTGATATGAGCTGTGATTCATAGGTGGTTATGCAAATGCACCTAAAGCTGATAACCAAGGATTCAGAAAAAAGATTTTGGAATTAACGAATGCATCATATTTAAAGTCAAGGGACTTGAAGCGAATACCCTGTTACACTGTAGATGAAGAAGATGTGGTGGAAAAATTCAGTCATGGAATTCTCTGACATTCAGAGTTTGAGACAAGGAGTAAGATCCAAAAAATTATAAAGAATGACCTGTGAAATAAAGGAAATCTAGTAGAACACATGTACTTGGAGCCAAGTGAAAAAGCAATTAAGGAAAGTAGAAATGATCAGTTGTGTCAAATACCACTGAAAAGCAAGTAAGATGGTAAGATGAAAATCTAGAATTGATCATTGTCACTTAGGGATATTTTCTAACCTTGACATACCTAGATTCAATAGAGTAATAGGGACAAAGTCTTCTTTGACTGGCTTTAAGAACGAATGAGGCAAAGGGGTAAAGCTGATGTGTTGTTAATCTTTTAATATTTATTTACATGTCAAATATATTTATTCCCTGATAATTCCAGAAGAAAATGTGAAGGAAGTAAAGCAAAAGACATCACTTAGAGAAAAAGTATTTTTATGTAGAAAAGAAATCTTTACTAGAAGATTTACGTTCTGGAATCCAATCCAGTATTTGATGTCAATTTGAAAAGTTTAGGGGAGTTACTTAAATTTTTTTGAGCCCAGAAGAAATTAAACTATAATCTTAAATGCCACTTCTAACTCTCAATAACTACTGCCCATTCTTCTACTTCCCTATAATTAACAAATCCTCTGCCATCTAACAAAAAGGAAAAACATTATGATTCAGTTTTACAGTTAATTCAATTTAGTAATCTGAATTAATTGTAATAGCATTCATAAAGTCCAGCCAACATAAAAAATGGTGCCCTCTGTTTGGCTGAACAATTTTAAGCAACAATATATTTAACAAATGTCTCAGACAGAAATAGCTAGAAGTACTATATGTGTTAATTAGAACATGATTCATTTGAATCATACTTATTTTATTTTTAAATGCCAAATGTAGTATTGCATATAAAAGTAGATTTTAAAAGATTTGTGTTTGTATGTTTATTTGACTCAAATGTTTACAAGTCTAGAATAGAGAAATCATCTAATTTTAGAACTTCAAAATATGCTAAAATTAATGAAAGTAGTACTATACAGTATATTTGCCCATTTATCCCAAGTCTATTTGCATTTCAAGAGTGTATGCATTAAACATATTTATATTTGTCTTTGTTTTACCTGTTTAAAAATTTTTGTAGCATTTTAACTGCCATAGAGAGTTACAAAAAACATGGAGTATATTCATGCAGAACATAATAAAACTATTCAATATATTTTCTCTTCTGTCTGACAGAATTATAGCTTGCTTACAAGAAGAAATACATGGCTTAGGAAAAATTGAAATGACAATGTTGATCATAATATTTTTTCTCATTGCTAGGATGTTCTCAGAAAAAAAATATACCTGAAAGTATTATAATATTCTAAACAAATTTATACACTTATTGTTCTTCCCAGCTCCCCGACAAAAGTGCTTTTGAAACTTCTTTCATTGTAATATTTTTATAAAGCCATACAAGTGGAAACAAAAAGTGAGAGCTATGTTTACTAGTGTTTGGCATCAACATGGCTTCCAGGTCATATTACATTAATACTGTTTTACTATCAAAGTCAGTAAAATTAGGTAACTAAACACTGTATTAAATATTGGTCCAAAATATAGTGTAGTAAAAGCCAATATTTTGGAGTGAAATTCACTTTAAAATATGGATCCTTTACAATGTAGACACATAAAGATAACAGCAGCAATTTAAAATTATTTACCAATTGCAATATCTTATGCACTAAACTTAATTCATTCCAAAATCATGGTATTAATACAATGATCCTACAAAATATAAACAAAGAATAATCCCAGTATTGCAGAATTAGTAAGCAACAAAGAAATTTAATGTTAGAAAATAATTGCTTTAACTATTTGTGCCTCCATCATCTGAGATTTAGAAGATTAAAGAAATTGGGATGATGTTGGTACAGGTCCTGATATACACTAAATAAATGAGGGTTACGATTAATTCATTGAAATAATTTTAAACATTTGCTGAGAAACAAATCATATCATGAAGTAAGTCCTAATTTAAACATGAAATATTAAAAATCAAATTTCTAGAGTTACATAAGAAAAATGTGATTTCGGAAGCTCTAAGTCCTCATCCTTTACAGAAACATTTGAAAAACAAAAACAAATAAACAAAAACTACTAAGCTAGAGACTAGCTGAAATAACTTTATAAGAGCTTTGGAAAACAGCCAAAGTTCTACAGCTCACAAGTGAACACCCACTCAAGAAAAAGCCACATTTAAAAAGTGGGAAATTTCATGTCATTTTTACTCACCCTTGCCCCTCCTTCCCAGGATATTGTTTTAGAGGAAGCAACAGTTCAGTTAACAATAGCGATTTTTGAATGAGAGGGATTAGAAAAGACCTTACTTTCAACATTTTATCTGTCTGGGGGCTGCTGGAAGAACCGATCTCGGTTTCATCTAACTTGGAGCTCAGGCAAGGAGGTTGGGGGAAGTGGTGTAATTTGGATGTCAGGTGGGAATAAGCAGTAGGTGCTGCTTGAAAAGGCAGGAAGACAAGAATCCACAGAGTAGGGTAAGAGATTATAGGAGGAGAAATACATTAGATCATCTAAGACACTGAGGAGAAACTGTAGAGAAACCTTTTGGGAAAGCAAGACATTCAAGATCAGCTGTGTATATGGGGAATCAAAAAGACATGCAGAAGCCCAAACAAGATGCATGCTCAGAGAAAAACTGAAAAGACTTTAAGCTTTCACCTCAGGCTGGTCTCAAGGATCAAAGAATACCAAAATAATAAGTAGAGGGTTTTCCCAACACAAAACCAATCTGCAAGACTTAAATAAGTGTTGTTTTGTTTGTTTAAATGCCCAATTTTCAACACAAAAATTACAAGGCATACAAAGAACGTCAGGAAAATGTGGTCCATTAGAAGAAACAAAATAAATCTTCAGAATCCATTCCTAAGAATACACATACATTGGAATAACCAGACAAAGACTTTAAAATAATTGTCTTAAATATGCTCAAATAGCTAAAGGAAAACTTGGACAAAGAACTAAAAGAAATCAGAAAAATGATATGGGAACAAAATCTGAATTTCAACAAGGAGAGAGAAATTATAAAAAGGAACAAACAGAAAATCTGGAGCTGAAAAATACAATAATTGAAAAAGAAATCACTACCCATGTTCACCAACAGATGCAAACATCTAGAAGAAAGAATAAGTGGACTTAAAGACAGAACATTTGAAATCCTTGAGTCTGTGAAGCAGAAAGAAAAAAGATTGAGTAAAAGTGAACATAACCTAAGGGCCTCATGGGATATCATTATTGGACTAACATACGCATTATGGGGGTCCAAGATAAAGAAGAGCCAGAGAGAAAAAGGCAGAGAGATTCTTTGAATTAGTATCTGAAAACTTCCCAAATTAGAAGAAAGACACAGATCCACAAATACAAGAAGCTCTAGGAACTCTAAGATGGAAAAATCCAAAGAGGACCTCACTGAGGCAAATTGTAATCAAACTGTTGAAAGACATAGGCAAAGAGAGAATCTCTGTTTCTCCTTTTTTTCCCAAGATTGGCACCTGAGTTACCATTTGTGGCCAATCTTCTTTTTTTTTTCTCCTTCTTCTTCTTCTCCCCAAAGCCTCCCAGTACATAGCTGTATATTCTAGCTGTAGGTGTAGGTCCTTCTGGTTGTGCTATATGGGATGCTGCCTCAACATGGCCTGATGAGCAGTGCCATTTCTGTGCCCAGGATCCAAACTGGTGAAACCCTGGGCTGCCAAAGTGGAGTGTGTGAACTTAGCCACTCAGCCACGGGGCCAGCCCCCAAAGAGAGAATCTTGAATGCAGCAAAACAAAAGCAACTCATCATGTATGATGCGTCCTTAATAAGAGTATCAGCCAATATCTTGGCAGAAAACTTAGAGGCCAGAAGGCAGTGAGATAATATATTTAAAGTGCTGTGAAAAACAAATAAACAAAAACATCGCAGAGAATTCTATATCAATTTCAGTATAAATTGTATAATAAACTTGCAGATTTGGAGGGGAAAAATGCCTTTGGGGATTTCTATTTGAATTGATTGAATCTGTAGATCAATTTGGGGACAATGATAACAATTCAGTATAGTTCAATGTGATGTTTCTCTCAATTTAGTTATTCTTTAATTTCCCTCAGCAATATTTATAGTTTTCAACCTATACTTTACAATCCTTTTGTTAAATGTATTACTAAATTTACTAGTCTTCTAGAACTGCTGTAACAAATTACCAGAAACTTGATGTCTTAGTGTAGGAGAATTTTTCTTTCATGGTTCTGGAGGCCTGAAGTCTAAAATCAGGAAGATTACAGGCCTGCTCTCTCTGGAGGCTCTAGGAGAGACTGCATTTCTTGCCCATTCCAGCTTCTGTTGGGTGTCTGTGTTCTTTGGCTTGTGGTGACATCACTCCAATCTTTGCTTTCATTTTCACATTGCCTTATTCTCTGCTTTTCTGATAGGGACATTTGTCATTGGGTTTACGTAACATCCAGATAATCTAGGATAATCTTCTCATCTTGAGATCCTTAATTCACCTACATCTGCAAAATCCCTTCTACAAATAAGGTAACAATTACAGGTTCTACAGATGAGGTTGTGGGCATATCTTTTGGGCTCCACAATTTAACCCACTACACTAAGAATATTACACTTTTGGATAATAATGTGAATTTGTTACTATTACTTTTATCATAATGTTGGATGGTTTTATATAGGAATACAATAAATATGATTGATCTTTTGTATATTGGCCTATTATCATAAAACTTTGATAAATTTACTAATTAGTTCTACTTATTATATGTTATGCAATTCTTCAAGGTAATGTATATAAATAGTTGTGTCTAATGTGAATGAAGATAATTTTCTTCTAGCTTTTGAATCTTTACGGTCTTTTCTGCCTTGTTATATGAACTGTTTTCTCCAGTAAAATTTTGAATGGAAGTGATAAAAGTTAACAGAGTTTTTGTTTCCAATTATAGTGGAAGAGTGTTCAATATTTCACCATTAGGTAGGTCGTTAGTTGTAGTTTATGTGGATGCCCTTTATTATGTTGAGAAACTTCCATTCTAAGAAAAGTCATCAAAGTGAGATACCAATTAGTAACTCTAAATAATGAAGTACTTTTTAAAATTCTGGCGAGTGTTTGGTTCCCTTGTGGTAGATATGCAAATATATAAAATTTTTTTGTAAAATAATTTGACAACAAAATTTTATATATTTTTAACATTTAATTCTAATTAAGTGGAGAAAATTGCTGCAAAGAAAATATATCTATGGAATGGTTAAAAATATTTTAAGACCAAGTAAGAGATGAGATAATGAAGGAAAAATCCCTTTGATATTTCTAAAAGAAAAATAATAATGCAGTCTCAGTATTTCAAACTGCTCATTAAGACTAGCTCATGATATCGCAACAATCTTGAATACTCTGCTTCCTCAAATTTTATACCTGGTGAAATTTTACCTGCAATTCAAATGTCACCTCCCAAATCTAAATGAGTAATTCCCATTTTGCATGTGGGCTGCAAGCATTTTGTTCCACATAGTAGTGTGTTAGACCTGGTTCTACCACTGTTGGTGCTTGCAGAGCAAAGTGGCTAAGTGTGTGCTTTCTGCAGCGTTACTATGTGAAATGAAATCTTAGCCCTGAAGTGACTATAAAGTTGTATGATCTTAGCCAAGTTATTGAAACTCTCTGGACTTCATTTTCTCATCTGTAAAATGAGATTTAAGAAACAAAGGTACCAATGTCATGGTGGGTGTGAAAATTAAATTAATTAATTCTCATGAACCTTTCAACCAAGATCACCCACTAAGAGTTCTCACTGTTGCTGTTCATTTGTATTTCTGCCTTCCATACTGGATTGTGAAGGCCTTAAGGACAATAATTATCTTGTAATTTTCCAGATGCTTAGGATAATATTTCAAAATTTAAACAGGTCAGCAATATATTTGTTATATGGGACATACTTCTAAATTCAAATATAATCAGGATGCAAATATTATTAATATATTCAATATATCTAATTTTTTGATAAGTTATGGCCACGGTTAATGATAGTTTTCAATGTTTCCTTAGAAATTGGTCATTTTCAAATAAATGCACTACATATGAATGATTAGATGGACTTAATTCAAATTTAGGGAATAGTTTGGAACTATTTAGAGTTATTACGATAATGTTTTGACTTGGCAAAATCTAATTTTAGAAAACTTTAAACTAGAAAGCCTTTCAATTTTACAAAGGCTTATATATGCCTTTCCAAACTAACAAATAATATTCCTAACGCTGACCTGCTTTATAGGTAACTTTAGGGGATCCACTGTCTCACTCACAGATCTGATATTTCTATTGCAGACACCACCTTTGAAAGTGACTTACTGCTTCAGTAGGCTTGAATGTTTTTAAATGATTCTCCAAATTTGGCAAGACCTTCTCGTCCATCTGTAGATTGATTCCTATGTGCAAACGTGCATTGTTCACATGTGGGCCATAATGTGCACAGATATTCAACTTAATTAGACCCCTCAGAATCTCTGAAATTAGAAAGAGACACTGGGAAAACATCAATTAGAGTCAAATGAGATTGAGAATATGTGGTGTTAGTTAGTTCAAACTGTTTCTGGCATTGCTACCACATATATTGTACTAAGTAAGTTAACGTGAAACTGCTGAGAACACGGTCATGTTAGGGTAACTGGGAAGCTTTGCACTGATTCCTAGTCCCCACCCTTACAAATTCTAATTTGATTGTTTTGGAGAAAAGCCCAAGCCTGAGCAGTGATTGATGCCAGGTTGTACTCCAGGTTAAGATTGTTGGTGCAGGCCAGTGACATCAGTTCAGCCTGCAAGCCCAATTCTTACCTTCCTCAAAGACCTTTTGGTAGCAGAATTTGTAAAATGTCTCCCAAAGATAGCACACGTAATCCCTAGAAACTGAGAATACGATGAGATATCATTTTAGTGATTACGTTACATCACGTGGTACAGTTGACCTTAAGAAAGGTAGTGTATCTGGTAGGATTGATCTAATGACATGAGCTCTTAAAAGCAGAGCTGATGATAGAAGGAAATGTCAAAGAGATTCAAGGCACATGACTGATTTGATGTGCTGTTGTTGACTTTGAAGATGGAGACAGATTCATGGAAAGGAACTTGAGTTGATAGCCTTGAGAAGCTGAGAGCACCTCTTGGCTGAGAGCCAGTGAGGAAATGGGCCCTCAGTCATACAACCCCAAGAACTGGATTTTAGTAACAATGTGAATGAACTTGGAAGCAAATTCTTCCCCAGGTATTCCAGATAAGAACCCAGCCTGACTGGAACCCTCAATGTTGTCTTATGAAATCCTGAGCAGAGAACGGTCAAGCCCACCTGGACTTCTGACCTGCAGAAAGTGAGTTAAATGGGTGTTGTTTTAAGCCATAAGTTAGTGGTAGTTTGTTACTAAGCAATAGAAAACTAATATAGACCTCAATGAAACTCTTTAAAACAGAGCCCCAGGCCTCTCATTCATTTTTTCATAAATCAATGCGCAAAACTTAAGTTCCTAGGCCAAATCTCTCCACCTATCCTGTACCTCAATTATGACCTCTGTTCTTCCACTATCTCACTATTTTCTTTTTCTTGTTTTTTTTTTTTTTTTGAGGAAGATCAGACCTGAGCTAACATCTGCCACTAATCCTCCTCTTTTTGCTGAGGAAGATGAGCCTTGAGCTAACATCTGTACCCATCTTCCTCTACTTTATATGTGGGACGCTTGCCACAGCATGGTTTGCCAAGGGGTGTGTAGGTCCATACCCAGGATCTGAACTGACAAGCCCTAGGCCACCAAAGTGGAACGTGAGAACTTAACCACTGCACCACCTGGCTGGCCCTCTCACAAAGTATTTTCTGCTCACAGGAATTTATACTACATTTTCAGTGAATTCATCACCCCCTCCATGAAAGAATTTCCTAGTCCTTCTCTCATGACTGAAACCTGTCTTTTCCCTGAAGACTCTATTTCCTCTTCAGCCCCTCAATTGATGTTCCCCATTATTGCTTCTAGCCCAATTCTTCACCTTCTAGGAAAACCAACCAACCAACACTAACACAACAGTAAAGTAGAAATAAGGCTTTGCGACCTACATCATTGTTTAAACTCTTAACTTTCCTGACACCCCCCTCATCTGATTTCGACCTGATTTATACTCCTAGTCTCACTGAGGTTACCAGTAACAAGTACCTCTATGTCTTTACATTTAGTGGATGTTTTATGAGTTTTATCTTGTTTGACTTCTTAGGAATATTTGCACTGAAAATATTTCTATTGGATTCTCTGATAAAACTTTGCTGGTTTTACTCCTACCACTCTTGTCACTCTCTGTCTCCCTTGCCATCACATCTTCATTTATTCAGGCATTAATGTTGGGGTCCTTTGAGACTTTGTCTTGAACTTCCCTCTTCTTAATCTATGCAATTTCTCCTAGGTCGATTTATCTATTTGGGTAAACACATATAGCTAATGATTCTCAGATTTATATCTCTAGCTCTGATATCTTCTCTGAGCTCCAAACATGTATCAACTCTAAACTCAATATTGGGAAACTAAACTAATGCATCTCTACCACTTAAAATGACCCTCCTCTGAAGTTCCTTGTCCGAGGGTATGACAACATTCCCAGAAAGCTTCATAGGCCTAGAGACTTAGGAATCACAATTTAAGCTTTCCTTCCCATTAAACCTCATATCTAATCCATCACTTAGTTTATTGATTTTTCTCCTAATGAAGTCTCATATTTTTTATCCATCTCCCTAATTCCACACCTTTTCTTCCCTAAATTTCATCTGCCATCATCTCCCTTCTGCTTGACTCTTTTTCCTGGTTTAATGAAACATTTCTTGATCTAGAAATTGCTTGGTCCTACACCAATTTGTTATTGATTTCTTTTAAAAAACATATTTTTTTTTCTCCTTTTGGAGATTCACTGTTTTTCATGTAGTCTGTGGCAAATTTTGTTGTGAGATTTTTTAAATCTTAGTTTAACATATTGAGCAGATTAGAATTAATTAAAGATATTCAAGTTTTAAATTAGTATTAATTTATTAAAACAATAAATCTAGAATCTAGTATTCTTAAGAATTGAAACAGCTTAAAATTATAAATAATTACATTTATTATAATTATTACATTTATTAATCTAATAATGAAAACATATTTTGTTTTACTCATGTTTGCTTACCTCAAGTTGGGCAGATTAAATTCCCTTACATAATCATTTTCAATTTACAACTTGAATTTCTTCCAATAGTTCAAACTTTAAAATTTAATATGTTAAATAATCTTTCAAACATTTCAATTTTGTATATGACGTAGTAAGAAAATTTGGTAGTGATTAAACATCTCTTAAAAATAATAAAATTTATAAATACAGTAAATTTAAAGTTTGCTTAAATGGTCCAATACTATTTACAGACTAATTCAAGTAAATTATCTTATGCATTCCAAATTCAAATATTAAAGAAAAAATTACACAATTCCACATTTTACATTCAAATCTGAAGCCTAACATATCAGATCCTCTAAATTTGCTGTTGTTCGTGCCATCGTGTCGATTCTGACTCCTAGCGACACTGTGTACAGTAGAGCAGAACTGTCCCGTCTTTTTGCATCATCCTGTCACCTTCCAGCACTATGTCAGACAATGCTGTGCTGTATTCATTAGATTTTCATGGCCAATTTTTTTCATCAGTGGTTGGCCAGTCCTTCTTCCTAGTCTGTCTTAGTCTGGAAGCTCTGATGAAACCTGTCCACCATGGGAGGCCCTGCTGATATTTGAAATACCAGTGGCATAGCTTTCAGGATCACAGCAAGATGCAACCACCGTAGAACGACAACCGACAGATGAGTGGTGTGGTTCCCTGACTGGGAAATGAACCAGCATTGCAATGGTGAGAGCGCGGAATCTTAACCACTGCACCATTAGGCTGGCTCCTCTAAACTTACTAAGTTACTAATATGTTATATGACAAATTTAAACAGATTCCTCTGAAATTTAATGCAAAATTGCTCACAAGATTTATTTTGTTATACTAGTATTCAACAAAAAAGCTTTATGGGATTAAAAGTACCTATGTAAAGAGCTTGATCACTTCAGGAGGGTAGAGATTGTCATCTAAACAAAGTAATGTTTGTTAATCAGCTAACTGGCCAGATAACTGAGATGCATGTGTTAGGCCTAAAAAATAGATATTTTCACAGTTATTCTAAGTTTTTCTAAATGAGCATGAGCATCTCAAGTAGATATCTTTAAAAAGAATTGGTTTCAAAGGCTACTGTCTGAGTTCAAGTTGCATCATTACCTGTTTTACCCAAAACCTCACTCCCAAATCATAACTAATTCCTTCACTTAACTCTTTAATTACCAGTTTATTTATTTTTAAAATGCTTAATGTGAATATTATATTAAAAATTATTTAAGCATCACTCAATTTCAACAATAATCAATATTCTGCCATTCCTGTTTTATCTATTCCCCATGACCACTTCCTCAACTTTCATCTTGTAGTATTATTTAAAAAATAATTTTAAAACAAAATATTTCTTAATTGAATTGAATTATTTTCTTATTTCTCCTTTTTGGCCAGGACTCTTATCTTAAAGATATTTAAATTATATCAACATGTATTCTCAATTTCCTTTATGGATTGTTTTGATCCTGGGGTTAAATCAACAGTCATGATAATGATACACCATTCCAACCCTTTTACACTTAGCTTAGTCTATTCCATTCTCCAGTTACCATGTCCCTTTAAGTTCTTAAGCTTGTTTTGTTTTATGGCTTATTTGGATTACACTTGCCAAATTCTTTGTGGTTAGGTGAGGTTTAAAGGTCATAGAAGCAGCGGCAATTCAAGCAGTAGTGAAAGCTGTTTCTATTCTTGTGCAGTGCTGATGGAAAAGAAAGCAAAAAACTAACCCTAGGCTGACTCATGAGAAGAAGCATCCAGCCAGTAGCAATTCTCTCCCAGTCTTTTCTATTCCTTTCTACTTTTTGGGAACACCTGAGGCTACAGCACACAGCCCCTCCAGGAAACCACTGATAAGATTTTTATCAGTATATATTAGAATTTTATATAAATAGAATAAAAAATATTTTGAAATTCTTCCACATTTCAGTATGTATTAATAGTTCATTACTTTTTATTTATGAGTAGTAATACATTCTATAGATTCACCACATTTTGTTTATTCATTTACTTGAAGAAGGAATACTGATTTTTTTTTTTCCAGATTTTGCAAATAAAGCTGTTATGATCATTCATGTTAAAGTTTCTGCATGGACATATACCTTCAATTCCATTGAGTAATACCTAGGAGTGGACTGATGGATTATATGATGGGTAAGTGTATAACTTTTAAGATACCACCAAACAATTTTTCAGAGTTGTTACACTATTTGACATTCCTACTATTGTGTATAAGAGTTTCAATTCCTCCACATCATACCTGACACTAGATGTAGTCAATCTTCTTAAATTTTAGCCATTCTAATAGATCTGTAGTAGCATTATATTATGAATTAATTTCCCACTTCCCTAATAACTGATGGTATTGAGCTTCTTTTCATATACTTATTTGCCATCTGTCAATCTTGTGTAGTAAAATCAGAAGACTGGTCAGATCTTTCGGTCCTATTTTTATTGGAGTCTTTGTTTTCTTCTTATTAAGTTTGGAGTATACTTCTTATATTCTGAATTGAAGTCCATCTTCAGATATGTTTTTTGCAAATATTTTCTCCCAACGTGTGGTTTATCTTTATAAAGTCTTAACAGTGTCTTTCAAATAGCAGTTTTTAATTTGATGAGGTCCACTTTAATAATTTTTTTAATGAATAATGCATTTAGTATCATAACTAAAATAAATCTGTGCTGAGCCAGCACTGGTGGCTTAGTGGTTAAGTTCAGTGTGCTCTAATTTGGCAGCCCGGGTTCATTTCCTGGTCGTGGACCTACAACCACTTGTCTGTCAGTGGCCATGCAGTGGCGAGTGCTGACATAGAAAAAGAGGAAGATTGGCAGTGGATGTTAGCTGAGGGTGAATCTTCCTCAAAAAAAATAAATAAATAAATATTAAAAAATAAATCTATGTGTCAGCCAGGATCACAAAGATTTTCTCTTAAGTTTACTTCTAGAAATTGTTAGTTTTAGTTTTGTATTTGGGTCTATGATATTTTGAGTTAATTCTTGTGTATGTTGTGAAGTAGGGATCCAAGTTTACTTTTTTGCATATGGATAACCAAATATTCCAGCATACTTTGTTGAAGACTGTCATTTCACCTTGTTAAATGCACTTACTCTACTAGCTTTTATACAGATTTCAGTGGTTTTCTGTGTAGATAATTATGTCATTTGTGAATAAGGACAGTTTTACGTTGTTTTTAATCTGGGTATATTTTATTTCCTTTTCTTTCCTCATTGCCCTATCTAGAACTTCTAGTACAATGTAATAATAGAACTAAGAAGAGTAAACATGCTAGTCATGTTCTTGATATTAGCTGTAGGTTTTCATAGGTTAAGGAATTTCCTTCTATCTTAATTTGCTGAGAGGTTTTATGAAGAGTGGAAGTTGAATTTTGGCATATATCTTTTTCTGTGTTTATTGAGATGATACCCATAGGGCACTTATATTTCATAGGCATTTGGTGATTGCAATGCTATGGGCCCAAGCACATGTGGTTTGGACCCACATACCATGTAGCAGAAGGCAATGAATAAACTACTGCTCTATTTTCCATTTTTTTCTCTTTCTTTTAAACTGTTTTACCTTGAGAACCCAATGACGATACAGTTCAAAGTGAAATATGAGATACTGCTGGAAGATAAGACCCCCAGGTCAGAAGACGTGTAAACAGTTACTAGGTAGGAGCAAAGAACAAGTATGAATAGCACTGTTGATAATGTCATAACTAGTCTAAAGCCAGAAGGATGTCTAGGGAAGAAGTCACAAAGGTGAAAGGAGAGCCTGATGCTATACAACACACACAATTGGAACGTGGAACATGAGGAGCATGAACCAAGGTAAACAGTAAAATGCAGCAGGAAAATAGGAAAACCAAATATGAGATGGATTGACTCCATAAAGGAAGACATAGGCTTGAGTCTACAGAAGCTGAGTGGGGTTGTTGAGGATGGGACATTGTGGAAATCACTCATTTACAGTGTCACCAGGAGTTGGAGCTGACTTGATGGCACGTCACAACATATCGATATGATATTGTGGTGCTTTTTTGTTGTTTATGCAGAGTTATTGACTGAATTGTGTCACCCTCAAAATTCATATGTTGAAGTCCCAACCCTCAGTAGCTCAGAATGTGACTGTACTTGGAGATAGGGCCTTTAAAGGGGTGATTCAGTTAAAATGAGTCCAGTAGGACGTGCCCTTATCTGAACTGATTGTTGTCCTTATAAGGAGTGATTGCAACATGGAGAAACACCAGGAATACATATACAAAGGGGAAAGACCACATGAGAACACAGAAAGAAGGTGGCCACCTGCAACCCAAGGAGAGAGGCCTCAGGGGAAAGCACATCTGCTGACAGAGATCTTGGTTAAAAAGGAGAGAAAACTAAGATTTTTTTTAAAAAAGAAGAAATTCTATGAGAAATATCTGACTCATTTAGGAAATGTAACATAAGAATAATGGATATTCCAGAAGGAGAATAAAAGGAGAAAGGAACAGAGAGTTTATTTAAAAAAAATAATACCTGAGAACTTCCCAAACCTGGGGAAGGAACGGATATACAAATCTATGAAGTTAATAGAACTCCTAATTATCTCAAAGCAAAAAGACCTCCAAAGCATATTATATTAAAAGTGTCAAAAGTCAGTGACAAAGACAGAATATTAAGAGCAGACAGAGAGAAGAGAATAACTTACAAAGGAGTCCCTATCAGGCTATCAGTGGATTTCTCAGCAGAAACTGTGTCAGCTAGGAGAGAATGGAACAATTTATGCCAAATATTGAAAGATAAAATCTATAAGCCAAGAATACTCTATCCAGCAAAGTTCTTCAGATATGAAGGCGAAATAAAGGCTTTCCCAGACAAACAAAAGCTGAGGAGGTTCATGGCCACCAGATCTGCCTTACAAAAAATGTTGAAAGGAACACTTCTACCTGAAAAAAAAGGTAGAAAATGTATGCAAAGTTTTGAACAAGGTGACAAATAGACAGATAGAATCAGATAATTGCAACTATGTATCAGAACAAGTCAATAAATGCTTAGTTGTAACATAAAGCCTCAAGGGAAAGAAAGCACCAAAAATAAGTATAACCACTTCAATTTCGTAACAAACAACACAAAAAGGGATCATTTGTGACAACAAAAATATAGGAGGAGAACAGGAAAAGGATGGAAGCTGCATAGGATATTGGAGATAAGATGCTATCAACAGAAAAAGGGCTATCTCATCTATGAGATCTTTTATACAAACCTCATGGTAACCACAAAGGAAAAAATCAGGACAGAGTTAAAAAACAAAAAAAGAGAAACTGAGAAACGCATCACAGAAAACAACCAAACTGAAATTGCAGACAGAAATACAAAGGAGAAAAAATAATGGAAATGTGGAACAACTAGAAAACGACGGATAACATGGCAGCATTAAACCCTCATATATCAATAATCATTTTAAATGTAAGTGGATTGAATTCACCAATCCAAAGACACAGAGTGGCTGGATGCATTAAAAAACAAGACCCAACAATATTTTGCTGCCTCCAGGGGACCCATCTCATCTCTAAAGACAAACAGGCTCAGAATGAAGGGATGGAAGATGATACGCCAAGCAAATGACAACCAAAGTAAAGCGAGTGTAGCCATACTTCTACCAGACAAAATAGACTTCAAGCCAAAAAAGACAACAAGAGATAAAGATGGGCATTATACAATGATAAATAGGACATTCCATGAAGAAGACATAACACACTTACTTCTACCATTGGACAGGAGTTCTTTTTATTTTCATTTCTTGACTGATATAATTTTTACTACCAAAACACACTAAACTAAAGGAGTCGTATTTCACTGGTTTGGCTTCAGGAAAAGACATGCACTTCAATTTACTCAACATAGCAGTTTCTTGTCAGAGAATATCACATGGAACAAATCTGAATTGTGCACCATGTTAGCATGAACACAAAATGTTCTGCTTTGCTTACGTGCACCTATTGAATGGGATGGACAGATGGCATCTTCCATGACTTTCCAGTCTATTTTCCATGTGTACCATTCCCATGCATTACAAGTGTTCTTATTGTTCAGCATTTATTTTGCCCTAAGGGTAGTTTTTCTAAACTTTATTTTTAACTTTATTTTAAGTACAAAATAACTATGAATCCCCTTTGGGCTAAAAAATCAATATAGATAATGGTATGTAATAAATAATGCATCTTTTAAATAATGATTGTTCGTAAATTTTCTCTGCTCACTATCACCCATTGTCTAGTTTTCTTTTCTTCTTTTGGTGAGTAAGATGAACTTTTACTACATTATGTTTTATCTACAAAGTATTTTAATTTACTTTCCAATTGTTGCTTACAACATGTATATTGCTTGTTATACTTTTCAATCTGTGATATTGTTTGGATATCATAGTTGGGATAGTACTCATCAGACTTTTTCCAATTTAATTAATTTTTTTGTGCATTTAGTAGCTTTTAATTTAACAGGGATCTTCAGAACAAATTGAAGTTTTTGAATGAGGTACAGGTGCAAATAGGTATTGAGTATGAAGGGGGTCTATTATTCTTTTCTTTATGCTTAAATTTTCTAAAATAGTTAGAAATATAATTGTGACCACTTTTCCAACTTTCCTCATATGAGTCTGGTAATTCTTGCTCATTTATTAGCACATATTAATTTTATTTCATTTTTGTTGTTATTGCTATTGTGAAGGGAATTATTTTTAATGATGTCTGTTTATTGCTATCATAAAGGAACTAATCATTTAATTCATACTCATTTTTTAAATGCCATTTTCTTTGTTCTTATTTATTAAATTTTATGGCTAATTCTTTTCTAAATTATAAATCTGAAAATCATATTAAAAGCATTCTCTAATTTTTCAGCAATTATAACAAAGTTTAAACATTCTTAAAAACCAATGATAAATCAATAACAAAAATTGTACGATCAAGCACAGAAATGAGCACATGATACTTTGTAGAAGAAATTTAAATAGCTAATAAAATTCTCATTTGTTTAATGCACATGTTAAATTTCATACACTTATGATGGTCATGTGGTATAACACAATGCCTACTGTCATTTTTGTTGGCAATTTAGATCTGTATAGCCTTTCTAAAAATCAAATTGGCAGTACTGGTCAGTTACCTTTAATGGTTTATATTCTATGACACAGTAATTCTCTCATTTATAGTAATCACTTCTATGAGAATAAAATGAGAAATGAATGGATGTTTTCTTTCTATCATTATTTACAATGGCTTTGATTATATTACTTTTGATAAAAATCAATTGTATATGATGGATTACTATTCACTCATTAAAATTATTAGTAAATTAATGAACTAATTATATGTTCATTATTTACATGTTGTAATATAATATAAACCTACACAGATACACGCAATTTTACATATCAAAATACTACTACACAAGAGAATTGTGAAGGTGATTTGCCTACTATATAGTTCTCTTCTTATTAAAGATGTCTCAACACCAGTATCTTATTAAATATTTCATTATTTTAATGGGCTATGAAACTTTTCAGGTAGACCTGTTAAGTACAACTAAATATTAGTATGTATCCATTTTACATTTACATTTTATTGGAATCTGCTTGCTTAGTTTTGTACAGATATAATCTTCCTATCTAGGAGTGTATCAATTTCAAAATTTGTAAAGAAGACATTTATATTTCTATATGGGTTAACTGGATGTCTAATTTCACTTTATAGTCTCATAAGGGTCTTATGAATTTCCCGTTTTGTATAGAGTTACGATTCTAATGGGTGTTATGTAATATTTGGAGACGACAATTTTTCTATTGTAAAATTTAGTCTACCTGGGCAGCTTCTGTGTTTTTTCTCCCTATATATTTTCTTCTTCTTTCCTTAAAAAGGTTACCAAATTTGTTTTCAAGACCATGTTTCCAATTGAATTAAAGTCTTTACCATGGAAAATGACTTTCCTTCAGAAATTCATTCATTAAAGTAGTCCTGTACTGCTAACGAGCTATCTAATAGATTTTCCATTTTATGTAATAATGATGATTTGAAAAACTTATTTTTTTAGTGTTAAAGTGCTCTTAAATACTGAGTACTTTTATAGTTTTAACAAAACTATGTAAATAACTTGAGAAACTTAAATATATATATATATATATATAATCAGTATTATGGTAACTTAGAGTCATGTTAATAACTCAAACCAATTTTTAAAAAACAGCGCAAAACTACTAAGTATACAGAACCGAGATACATAATGTTTGTGTGTTTATCACTCTAAGAAACAGAACTTGATTTATTTTCTGTTTCCTGGGACTCTATGTAACTCAACCTCATAGGAAAACTACTGTGTTCTTCTAGAGTGAAATGTCTATTTAAATGCAGTAAAATGTGTTTTTACCATTCCAATGAAGGGGCAAAATAAAAATTCTTGCCCTTTCCCTGAAACTCTTTTCCCGAATTTGATTCCCTTAGACATCTTTTGTGTAAAATTATAGTGTATATCATTTTAATTGTACGGGGAAAAGCTATTATTAATTTCTAAATATTTATTACGTGCTATACACCCAACTCGGAACTTTTTTTTTTACCGAGTGTTTAAGATAGCACTATTTTAGTTATATTTTTACCAGAGACCCCAAGACAGAGAGGGTAACTATTAGCACAATGGCATATTAACATTAGCGTATTAAAGTGAAGTGGGAGATTTACCAAACTAAAAGTGTAAAAGGGTAAAAAGTTTCACTGAACCCCAAAATATTTCTTCTCTCATATCACATGACTTAGTCTTTTAGACACTTAATTTTGATAGGAGGCTAAGGGTCACCAAACCAATACATACGTACTTAGCAAACTCTTGAAAAGTATTAGGAATTCTTCACCCTTATCTCAAGCTTGGGGAAGGAGCTTCAAAAAAACCACTCAGTGAGTTTGACATATGCTTCCTGGATCTTGGGGGACTCGTAGGCTGATGTTGGACATGCCTAACAAATCTAAACACTGTATACATGTGGCTGCATACCTTTTTTGAGACAAAGCATTTGAGATGGCATGTTCTCCAAGAGCTTGTTTGGGTAAGAATGTATTAATGTTTTCCATGTACCATATGTGAGCAATGTGTATGAAATAGAAGTGCCCTGGGATTATCCTATATGACCTCCAAGAGGACTAATCTCGGGAAAGATGTGACCCAACAGGAGTGTAGTCTTTTTGACTTCCAGGTGTGAAAGAGATCTATGTGGCCAGCCAGAGGAGATCCATTCTGAATTGATGGAACAGCTTGTGGGAGACCTCTAGTGATGAGAGGACGACTCATGATGTTCCTCACAAGAAAACAAAAACCATCTGACAAACACAAGGAATGTCAGTGCCATCTCACAATATTGCTAATCAAGTATAGACCTCCTCGCACCTTAAGTTATCATTCTTTCTCCACTTCAATAGTAATGGCACCTGAATCATCCCAGAATTAGTGGAAATGCAAGGTAGGAAAATAGAGAGAAAGCAGCCATGTGTCCTTTCCCCATAGTAGGCAACTCACTTGGAGTAGCCTAAGTAGAGGAAGGAGAGAAACTTTACTTATAATGAACATTAAAGTCTTAATTATTTTTTGGATAGATATATTAACAATTGAACTAGTGTTTTGGTTTTGTTTTTAAGACTCAAGGAACCAAACAGCTTTTAATTACCTAAGGGTTATTATAAGGCATGCTACCTGTCCTTGTTTTCATCCAAAGGAGCATATGGAGTGACAAATGAATGAACAGTGGGGAAAATATCTTGTTTTCTGTATATATCCAAAAAACCTTACTTTTTATATGAAACATATTTTTTCTTCTAAACAGGCATCCACCCTAAATGGATAAATATAACTACGCTCCTTCAATAAATGAGGAAACTGAGGCTCGAATAATTAATTAAACCAAGAATACACAAAGATAAGAGCAAAAATTCTGATACACTATCTAATGCAAATATACACAGCTTAGGATATTTTATTTGATAGATTTACATATGCGCTCTGCATTTGACATTTCTTCGTAATTACTACGAGGAAGATTGTAGAGTGTAAGTGAAGGGAAAGGCTATAGACAGACACTGATAATTCTCTGAAATGTGTCATTCCAAGCATTATGAAACGCAGAGAGGTAGACAAGTAGATATGTCTTAGTGTCTATCTTTCTATTTGTATATTTATCATCTATCTATTTCTTTCCTTATTCTAAAAGTGATTCAGATAAACAGAATTCCAATCAAAAATATAATTCTACAAATTAAAACAAATCTACTAGAGTCATTACTTTTTAATCAGAAGAAATTCACTTAAAATACACGATTTCTTATAAAAATTGGGGTTAAAGTTGGGGCCAGTCCGATGGTGTAGAGATTAAATTTGGTGTGCTCTGCTTTGGCAGCACCGGTTGATGGGTTTGGATCCCCGGCAGAGACCTACACCACTCGTCAAGCCATGCTGTGGTGGTCTCCCACATACAAAGTAGAGGAAGATGGGCACAGACATTAGCTCAAGGGCAATCTTCCTCACTTCCTTATATATAAATACATAGACAAAATCAGGGTTAAAGTAAAACAAATTCTTAAAAGCAGTTCTATTTTAAACAGAAACACTTAATCCAGTTTCTCAGGATGACATCTTTGCTTTTTACTTCTGGGAGGCAGGAGCACTAATCCTATACAGTCAAAAGAAATTTTTTTCAGTTTACTCATCCTTGTCAACATTGAGTGTGGTGCGCATTATCCTAATTTTGTCAAAATTGTGTATATCCTTGTGAGGTTTTTTAATTCAAAATAGGGAGATACTCTTTCCATAGTGAATTTTTATTTCATTATGAGTCCATTTTGGCTTTAAGTTAGATCACCTGAGAAGACAGAAAGTTTAACTCTGTACTACTTTTAGGTACTAGTGCATATAGTTTTTAGAGTCATTAAAGGGATTAAGGTTTGTTTCATTCTGACTATTTCAAATGTGGAGATTCCTGCATTAAGTCAAAATTCCAACTGCCTGAAGGAATGAGAGAGGCAGTTTTGGGGACACAACTGCTTTACCAACGAGTTGTTATTTCAGTGTTGATTTCCAAGCACCAAGTCAGCTGAATATTGTAAGCCTCATAGAAGGGGACATCGGCTATGAAAATATGTTTTTTTTTCTTCATCTGGGTGGTAGTTAAATGGATGTTTGATTTATAAATATATGTTTTAAACTCTGGATGTTTGTTTCATGCATTTTTTTTGATAAGGATATTATGTTCCACAATTGAAAAAATAATTATTTTTTAAATTTGAAGGGGTTTTATTAAGGAAAAAAACGATGTACCTATAAAAGCAATTTGAGGAGATATGGTAAAAAAATATGAACAAAGATAAAATGATAGATTCAACAAAAAGCAATTAAAGAATGTTATTCCAGAATAAAAGCATCATGCTCTTCTAACCTCTTAACCAGAGTAGGGTGAACGGATTTAAAGTTTATTATACAAATTATGTATATGTTACCATTAGAAATGTCATTGTAAAAGCTCAAAATGTGTACTTTTTACATTAGTATCTGCACAATAATATTTTACATACAACACTCACAATGAACTACTTATACCTGTAAGAGGCTCCAATATTTTTGTCATCAAAATATGTATGCATTACTTAAAATATAGTTATATATAAATTAAATGAGTTAAATATAAGAACATAAGCCAATATTCGTGGTCAAATTACATTCCTGTTTCTCATTAATAATCTCTATTTTTATCATTTTAATTTATATAGTGATTTTAGAGACATGATATACAATTATATAATGAATCTTACAATGTTGGCAGATCTTTATGCTTGAAAAACTTATTCAAATTGTCTTATTTAGATTTTCAGAGGTTAGATTTTCAATGAAAAACATTCTAAATAATTTCAGATATTATACTTTCTGCTACTGAGAATCACCAGATTCCATGTGATTCTTTAATATTGAAGCCCACAATACTAAGATTGCTTTTAATTGGTTTTTACTTGCAGTGATGTTGTGTGGGTAATATTTGTAAACAAATCTATATGCATTCTATTCATATGTAAGAAATACATTTTAAGTTATATTGGAAAAACAAGTGCTTTACGTATTTAGGGCTAATGATAGTATAGAATACAATATCCAGTCTGATTGTGCAGAAATTACTTGGTAAGTAATCACATACACCAATCAGAAGTAAAGAAAGATTAAGGCGAATATGATCAATGCCTTAATTTCACATACATAATAACAACAGTAATAATAGTGGTGATGATCATAATATCGAATGCTTATTTTGGGCAGCAATAATACCAATTTTATCTCAATTATTGCTGAAACAGTTTGAATAGAAAAGGGTCTTGCAGCAAAGCGAGAGAGATGTAGCTGGTCGCCATTGAGGTCCCTCAAGGTGGCAGTAATTGTTAATTTGCCGCTGTCCAAATTACCCTTCGCCAAAATGAGCTCTTAACTATGAGGATAAATCGGTCTCCTGTGGGCAGACTTAGATATAGCTTAATTCACACAAGCCAATAAAAAGAATTAAAACTAATAAATTAATATATAAGAAAAAAACTATTAGAAGACTAGAAATCTAATTATGTCTTTCTCCAACTACCAGCAAACTAAATAAGAAGTTAAATTAAAAACAAATTTGAAAAAATAGTTTGGATTATGGGAGTTGGTTTCATGTTCTTTATGGTCCTTGAGGTAGAGCAGGAGATAAAAATATATCATTGTTTTAAAGTATAGTGTATTAGTAGAAAATCTGAGTTACAGTAAGGCCAACAGATCAAGAGGCAATTGCCTTTGAAAAGACATCCATTACTCACAATACCCACAAGGAGTGGGCAGGCCACTTAAATAGGGCCACATAGGAAAACGCTGAGGTTGGTGGCAGGCAGAGCATAGGGGGAACTGTGGGTAAGAGTGTTTATCGTGGTTTCCACATGAATGAAAAGTTGAGACAGGTTTAGGATTGGCTACTTTGAATAATTTCAGAGGGCTCTGGGGCATAGGGCCTGTCCCTAGTTGAGTGTGACCAGGCCCTAGGATGACCAGGTCAAGTACAGTATAGTGGCCCAGAGTGTGGGAGTCAATAAGGGAAGTGGGTGGGGGCATGATGCTGGGTTGGTTGGTTTGTATTTGAAAAGCACATCCCCAAGAGGAGGTCACTTCCTGGGGAGGGGAGTGAGGAGAGAGGCGTGATGTCAAGGCAAGGTGACAGAGGCATGTGTGTTATCAGGGTGTCCAAACAAGGCATGTCCACCTCATGCATGTTGGGTAGATGTTAAATCATCAAGTTGATGGAAGGTAGAAACATGGTTAATACAATCTGTACAGTTGACATGGGTGCATTACTCTTTGCTGGACATATCAGAGGCACACTGCCAAAGTGTCTCTCATGACTCACTTTTTTCTTTTCTGTTTCCATTTGTGCTCCACCCCTTGGAGAAATAAATCTTTGTTTCTTTCAAAGTGTTTCCATATCTAAAGGTTGGCTTGGAATCTTTTGTTCCTTTTAAGGTAATCTCTGATTCATTATATTAAGGTTACAGTTTGCTTATCAAAAGGCAACTCTCTAGGTTTAACTAATTTGCCCACACCAGGTGGCAGTGATTCAAGCCCAAATATAATTAGTCCCAAACAATATGCTTTACATTTCCTATAAATATTATCTTTTTAAAATTCATATATAATTGACATAATATTATATTAGTTTCAGGTGTTCAATGTAATAATTTGACATTTGTATCTATTGCAAAATGATCACTACAAGAAGTCCAGTTAACATTTGTCACCATACAGAGTTATAAAACAAATTTTTTCTTCTAATGAGAACTTTCAAGATCCACTCTCCTGGCTACTAAATATTCTCTTTTCTCTTTTTTATTTCCTGGGAAAGTTTTGCCCTGAGCTAACATCTGTTGCCGATCTTCCTCCTTTTTTTTTCCTCCCCTCCCCAAAGTTCCAGTACATAATTGTATATTCTAGTTGTAAATCTTTCTAGTTCTTCTATGTGAGCCACCACCACAGCATGGCTACTGACAGATGAGTGGTGTGGTTCTGCACTCGGGACCTGAACACTGGCCCCTGAAGCAGAGCCCACCAAACTTTAACCACTAGGCAATTAGGGCTGGCTCTAATGTTATCTTTTCTTGATTGTTGTTCTTGTATGTCTTTCATTATTCTATTTCAATCATTTGCAAGATGTTCATTAGTTCCAAGTACAAGCAAGGTCGAATATCCTTTTTTTAAAAACTCCTGTTAAGAATTTGACAACTCTCTCTTGAGATTCTTTCTTGCATACACTCATCTTAAACTATCCAAAAACCCTAGCAGTATACTAAACACCTGAAGGGGCGTATCCTCTGGAGATGCCGGACTTGAGGGCCATTAGAGTTTAGCTAGCTCACTACGGCATCTGGTTTTTAATTTTATTTTGTGTCTCTTGTTCTACATTGTTTTGTTTTTCACTGCTACACAGTGTGAGTATTGAAGTTCAGGCTGCCTTATTCTCATGAATAATTCTCTTGTCTGAAGCAATACTAGATCAGGCTACCCCACACCTGCTGTGGGCCCATAAATTAGCTTAATGGATACTTAGCATTTGCTCAAACGACTTGTATCCAAATATCAGGATTCTGACGTGATTCAGCTGCTGCTACACGCTGCTGGGACAAGTCCTCCCATAAAAGCTGTATATTGGGCTTTTTTTTCCTTGGAATAGACTTCTGTTTTTTGTAAGGAAATTTTATTTGGGGGCCTTCATTGATCCCTAGTATTTCTTCTAAGCTACCCTGAGCTGCCTGGGACTGCCTAACGTTGGATCTCCACAAAAATCGGGTATTTGACAGTTTCTTCTAAAGTTAGAGATAGGTTTACCAGACCACACAAAAATTCTACTCCTAGTTATTTATCAGAGAACATACATCTACAAACATATATAGAACATATATACACAAACATATACCTACAAAAAATTTCTACAGAAAAGCTTATAGCAATTTTATTCGTTAATAGACAAAAAATAGAACCAACAGAAATGTCCATTAACAAGTAAAATAGTTTTAAAAACAGGGGAGTGGCAACTACTTAACAATGAAAAGAGACAAACTACCAGTACACACAACACCATGAATTCATCACAAGTATATTCTGCTGAGCAAAAGAGAAGATATTGTGAAATTCAATTGATGTGAAATTCTAGAGCAGGCAAAACCGATCTATAGTGAACAACAAAGGATCAGTTTGTGCCCGGGCCAGTGAAGAGATGACGGGAGTTCAGGAGGGATTTAGGAAAACCCTGAAAAGGAGTTCGGGAGAACATTTTGGGGTGCTAAAATGTTCTATCTTAATATTGGTGGTGGTTACATAGATGTACCAGTTTGTTCAAATACAGTGAACTATAGCCTTCAAATAGGTGTAATCAATTTTATATAACTTATACTTCAGTAAAACAGTTTAAAACAATTCAAAAAATTGAGGAAAAGAATTCAGGATAATAAATATTAGTTAATTTGGGTGTTAAGTGAATCAAAATGAACAGGAAATTATTAAACTCCTTAATAGTTTTTATAAACTATTTCTATTTCTGGAAAATAATATTTAAAGGAGGTATTCCTTTATTATTTGATATACAAAATATGCCTTAATTTCTATGGTCATGTTGAGAGCTACTGATGTATCAGAGTAAAATATACTTAAAATGAATTAAGTTGTGTAGTTAAAACACAGTCTCTACGTTTCTATTCATTTTTCAGCTATATTACTGGAAAAAAGGAAATTTCAAAAATAACTCACTTTCACATTTAAAGGGTAAACCTAAACAATTTCTTTTATAGACAAATTGATTTTCATTCCTATGAACATTTCCCAGCATTGGTTCTTTAGGTGAAAGTGACACTCTATAGATTTTAGTTTACATACTCAAAATTCATTTTATTCTTAAATGTGAGGTAATTAGGAGTTAAATTTTCAATAGCTTAATTTTAAAGATAATTATAGAAACTTTATTTCCTGCTTTATTTTCCAACATGATATATTCATAAAAGCTCTTGGAAAATACCGTATTATGGATTAGATTTTAGTATCCTTTGGCAGAAGTAATTAAAGATACTTGAGGATTTTCAAGGAATAGCTTTCCTAAAGAAACTTTTTTTTTTTTTAGATTTTTTTTTTTATTTTTTTCCTTTTTCTCCCCAAAGCCCCCCCGGTACATAGTTGTATATTCTTCGTTGTGGGGTCCTTCTAGTTGTGGCATGTGGGATGCTGACTCAGCATGGCTTGATGAGCAGTGCCATGTCTGTGCCCAGGATTCGAACCAACGAAACACTGGGCCTCCTGCAATGGAGCGCACGAAATTAACCACTCGGCCACGGGGCCAGCCCCCCTAAAGAAACTTTTTAAATATATATTTTTTATTTTCTTCTCTAAACTTTGCTATGAAAAATGAATTCTTACGTCAATTTCATATTTTCTTGATAATAAAACTAAATAAATGATAATGAAATGAAACCTGAAATACCAAACAGAAAATAAAACACATTTAAGATAAAGTGTCCAAATTGAATTTATACAATTTAACATTATTAATACATTTTTACATTCTGCTTCAAATAAGATTTACATGGTGTCAATGTTTTATAGATAAATGAATTGTGCCTATAGGAGTTTACTGATGTTGTCTAACTGGCAGTTATTTCTTGAAGTTAAAACATTAAGTGGCACTCAACTGGATTGTCATCAGGCCTATAATTAAATCTCACAGACAATTTAGGTTAATGCGGGTAAACATAAGTTCAAAGAATGCCATATGTTAAAAATAGTATTGTTTTGTTATTTATTTTAAATAACAAGAGCAAACAAATGGCTAACAGCTTCCTGACATGTTAGTCTGCCAGATATTCAACTTTTGTGAACACTAAATATTTATGTAAAATAAGACATTACTTATATATGAATGAATGTCACCAAGAACTGGAAAACTATGTTCCTTTCCTAGTTTAAGTATTTCTTCTGCTATATCATATACATTAATTTTTTAAGCACATCTTATTTTTAATTATGCATATTCAATCGGTGTTTGTATTATCACATATATTCAATTTCTGGAACCCAAATCAGTTGGGGATTTATCTTAGTCCTATGATTTTAGTTCAATGTAACTTTTAATGAAATCGCTCTTCTCATCAAATTATACAAATTTATCTGGAATTGATTGCTGGATGAAAATGAATCTAAATAAATATTCAATAAGATTAAATAATTCCTAATTTATAATTAAGCTTATGATAATTTGCAGGAAATAGTTTTAACTACAAGGTTCAGTTTCCACTTAAATCAGAAAATAATCTTCCTTTTTTTTTTTTTTTTTTTGGGTGAGGAAGATTGGTCCTGAGCTAACATCTGTTATCAACCTTCCTTTTTTGCTTGAGGAAGATTGTCCCTTAACTAATATCTGTGCCAATCTTCCTCTATATTGTATGTGGGATGCTGCCACAGCATGGATTGATGAGTGGTGTATGGGTCTGTGCCTGGGAGCCAAACCTGCACACCCTGGGCTACTGAAGCAGAGGGGACAAATTTAACTACCATGCCATTGGGCAGACCCCAAGTTTTTCATTTTTAATAATTTAGAAATATATCTGTACACATCTGTATGCACTTATGTATGCTAACCCAAAATAATTATCTACTACCTAGAATAATATTTAAATTTCAATGTTTAGAGGGCAAATATGCTTTTGAAACCAAGATAAATTATTAAAAATAGAGTTTTTCGGTCACACTGATATTTTTTATTAAAAGGATATTTTGTATGATATACAGTTCTTATTCTTGTTGTATCATCACTTTTTATGGTTAATGGACTACGTTGTTACTTTTTTCTCTATTGACAAATGAAAATAGATGACATTAGGTCTGAAATCCCCCCCTACTCTATTACTTCCTTTGAGTTACCTTTAGTCTTTTCATATGTATTGGTATTACACTAACCTGAGTGTTTTATATGTAGAAATGTGTAAGATGACATTCAGCTTGCCTCCTGGAGTCAGGTGTATTTCTACCACCTGTCAAGTCTCCTAGAGGGAGGATTATCTGTAATGTCCTTTTTGTCTGAATCTGCAATCTGACACCCTCTCTCAGGGAAGTGATCAGACTACATCCCAGGATATGAATGTGGCTGGATTCTTAGAGGAGATATTTCTTCTAGGTGCTAGTGTACCTGCACAATTTCTTTTCAGTGCTAGGGGGCTAGTCATCCAGGGATTTTGCTTTTGAAGAGTCATCTCGAAAGACTAGTGTAACAGTCTGGGTTTAATCAATCATTTAAACAGGGGAAATTTCATATAAAGAAGTGTTAAGCCATGATAGGAGAATAACTACAAAGATTGAAAGAGACCCTCAAAGTTATCTTACGTCTGAGGGAAGAGTTCCCAAGGAAGAACGAACTTTGAAGAGGTTTCAGAGATAATGTGATCAGAGGTGAGGTTGGAAGGTGTGGTTGCAGCCCTCTGAGTGGGGGAGCTGTTCACTGGGGAACTGGTTCATAGCTACTGGCCCAGCAAGAAAAAACCTCCCGGGCTCAGGTGAGTCAAGGCTGTTGAGCAGAGGGAGTGAAGTTGTCACAGTGAGTTCCAGGCCCGGAGCACAGAGACCACAAGAAAAAAACGCCAGGGCACAGGCCAGCTGAGGCTGGTGGACGGGCATGCAGAGTTTGTTCATGCACCACTGCAGGTGCTGCTGAAACTGGGAGTTTGAAAGACCTTGCTCTGCAGGAACCTATCATACTTCTGTGGAAAGCTTGGGCCCAGCATGGGGGGTGGTTCCAGGCCACTGCGCAGGATGAAGATCAGAAGGAGGTCTTGTTAAATGACTAGTCCCTGCAAGGCCCCTACAGTGCACACAAGTGGAGCTGGTGAGAGGGTGCAAGGAGCAGGGACCTGGTCTCAATCTCTCTCAACCTTTCTCCTTCCCTCCCTGCTATCCATCCTCCCTTCCTCCCCCTCCTCCTCCCGCTCTTCCTTCTTCTCTCTTTCTCTCTCTCTCTAGTCTGTGTATGTGTTTGCTATATTGATCTTTTCCTTATCTTCCTCCATTCTAAGAGATAGCACAACCACTGAGCTCCCTTTCCAGAATTATAGCGCAGCTTCCTGGATTTGTTTCTAAAATTTTGAGCCCACACATAAGATTTGAGGAGGCATCAAGGACTTCATCACTCTGAGACTGAGATGGAAAGGAGGCAGTAAACTTCAGAGGCAATGGCTGCGTAGCCTTAGGCATAAGGATTCCCCAGCCCTACAGAAGTTCTGAGATCCGGATGTGGTGTGGAAGCAGAAAGCCACCAGGCTCTACCAAGAGCTGAGACAATGAAGTTGTCAGTAGAAGCTTAAGCAGGCAAGATAGCAGAGTTCTTGACCCAATTTTCATGATGCTAAATAAATCTATAGCATTCTGATGTGACCCTGAGAGAATGAAGGTGATCTTATCAATAGCCAAGATAGAATATTTCAAAAACCTGGCAGAAAAATGTGTTTGAGTCAGAACTATTCTGACTGAGAAGAAATGAAATTATATTCTCTGCACACGTGAATTTGTGAACTGAGTTTTATACATGCTGTATCTTTGTAGATGTCTGTACTCTATGATTCATGAGGTGGGAATTCCTAAGACTTGTGAAGACACATCTATTTATCCGTTCATGCCTTGAGCTGCTTTTCTTGGGACATTGTATAAAAGCAAGGGATGACAATCCAAATAATGCAAAGGTTCTTGAGGAATATAGAAGGGAAAGTACTGTTAGAAAATGTTAATGTACATGTGTGTATATTTATATACAAATGTGTATATATATAAATATGCATAAATATATATAAACACATTATGCATATTACACACACGTGTACACACATGGAACACAAGGTCTCTGAGTCAGGGACATAGTTTATTTCTCACAATAAAATCAGCAGCCTGAGCAGCATCTTGTGTCAGCTCCCATGTCCCAATCCCCATAGGGTGATGTTATGAGGGCCAGATACTTTCTGTACATGTAATGGGGTGCATCACAGGAGGGGAATCCTGGAACTTAGGAGACTATGAGTTTTTATAGGGTGGCTGGCGCATCCACCCATCCTTCTTTCCATTGAGACAGAGAGAGAGAGAGAGAACAAATCACTTCAGGAGGAGAGACGGGAGCCATCTCTAGGTTTATTATCCTAGAATGTAAGCAAATGTCCCTGGAAAAGAGAGGAGAGGATTTGATGGTTAGTCCGTGGGGCATCTCTGGGTAGGTACATCTCTATATCTCTCTGGAGGGATAGCGCTATCTCTAGCTTCCAAACCTGCTTGCTACTGAAATGTGCCCTTTGCTTAGACGTCCTGAATTGTTCAGGAACATGAGAAATCCATGGGAAATCATCTTCCAACAGATCTACAGGTAAACCTCATTAAAAGTGCAATGATGGAGATATTCACAAGGTTGCAGCTCTTAAGTGACTTGCACGTGGATAATTGGTGGGGAGGTGCAAAAATTGAGGGTTTAGTCAAAGTCGGAAAGCATAGTTTTTCAAAGTATTGAAAACAACCAGGGGTAATGTGATAAGAGCTGAGGGTAGAGACATTGATGTGATGTACACCAAATACTGTAGGCCATTGTAGACCCTCAAAAGATTTTGGAATTACTATTGAAAAATAGGGCAATAGTTAAATAATTAAAATAATCAATTAAATTAATAAGTAATTAAATAATTACATAGTTTTAAATATGAGGATATCTTGAACAGATAAGAATTATTAAAAGTATTTCAGTTATAATGAAGAATTGGTTTTGTATTCGACTGGTCAAAAATGAGTATGACAAAACCAGTTAAATCCAATTGGGGACCATTGGCATTTTCTAGGTCAAGGTAGAAATCACTTAAACTAGGCTGGTGACCTAGGAGACGGATTACTTTTCTCGAACCCTGGCACAAAAATTATACAGTATCATGGTAATATATACATTAACACTTCTGGAAAACAATACATATATTAACATTCTGGAAAATATTATGATTTTTTTCTATTGAGATTGTCGCAATTATATATGATATAAAAACCACAACCATTGGACACTTGGATGTGTTGTGGAGGAGAGGAGAGTCAAAGCAGAGGGCATGAAGGGCTCGTGAGAAGAGCCAAGTGGGGTACAATAATGATCCACTGCAACTGAGTGGGCTCACTCTGGACCCAGGAAACCACTTGTATCCAGCATGACTGATGTACAGGATAGGGTATGCCCTCAAGCATTTAGAAATTGCAGAATTAGTGACTAGATGGGAAAGTTCTGGTTCCATTAGGTTTGTTCAGTTTAAGCAGGGAGTCAGTGAACCTCTGGAGAGTACAGGAGCCACCAGGTCCTCCAGCAAGAATGGTTAAAGGGCTGATAGAGGGGTTGATATACCTGCCAAGCGCTGAGCTTCAGCATAGGGAATTTTGCATTGATAGAATAGGAGTGCACAGGAGAACCATGGGGCAAAGCTACCCTGTCATAGATTACCCAAAAACACTGCAAAATTAAGTGCCATTGTAAAATTCATTATGTTCTTAAAAGGAGGTTTTAATGCATAGAAGATTATTTAGAGTTTCCTTTGGTTTCAAAAATTAATATTAAATTTATTAAAGTTACAAATCCCAAAACTAGTTTTTCTTTAGGCTTTTGAGTTCTACATATGAAAATTATATTTCTAAATCTAGTAAAATTTTACTACCTGTTTTAGTGGGCTTTTGAATAGTGTTTGGTCCTATTTACAAACTTAGTTAATTAAACACCTTCCACATTTTAAACTGCATTCATAAATTTAATATATTCAATTTCTTTTTAAGTATTCCAATTTTCTAATTAACAAATAAAACCCTCCTGAATACTTAAATATCTCATATAAATTTAACATGGTAAGTTAAACCATAGGTTCTCTTAAATGTTACAATACTTAATATGAAATTAATAAATCTATATTAATTTCTGACTTTCACTTATGAAAATTGGAATTATAAGATAATCTGTTTGACTGCTAAAATGCTAGAAATTTTAAAGTAAATCACAAGGGCTTAAGTAGCAAATATGTATGATTTCTAAACTTAACACAAAATTACTTTGTTTTAATTCATTTCTATACTAAATTCTGAATCTCCCAGGAGTTAATAAAAGAGAGTCATTAAAAAAATACATATGATCCCCAAAAATGTTGACGTCCTCAAGCAAATTTGGGGGCACCCTGACATTGTTTATTGCTCCGAGATTCAATCTGGACCATAATTTATAATTACGAACATCAACGCAGTTTCCTCATGACCCTAAGTACCAAGCTAAGCCACTTACAGCCACTATATGATGGACTAAAATATGTAAAAGAGTGGGTGGTCACATCTCCCCATATTCGAGTCATTATTACCTAATTTTAAAATTAAATTAGGCTCTGTAAATCCAGCGCTATAGTCTCTAATATCTGACTGGATTTAAATAATCTATTTGTGCTTCATTCATTGTTTTGCCATTTTATCTGTCTTTAAAGTTTGGTGAGTGTTAAGATGATATCCAGCTGAATTCTGTGTGTTTCTCAAAGTTCTGTAGCTTTGCAGTTACAACTCCTAAGGTCATTCTCCTGGCAGAAAACCTACTCAGAGTCTATGCTACACACTGACGATCTATGACTTGGGCAGCCCCTTGACACCCATAGCCTCCCTGCTCCTGGGATGCTGCTGCATTACCAGGCTTACTACTGCCATAGCGACTGGGTGAGTGAAGCAGTAGCCTGAAGATTTCCAAATTTCCAGTGCCTGTTCTTGTCCTGGCCAGAAAGAAAATTGACAATACCCATCATTCAGAGATGTGTTACTAAATATTAAAATTTTCTAGGCCTTGATTTTCAGAAAGCAGTGTGGGCAAACAAGCAAATAGTTTGACGTAAACATTTCTGGTAGGAGAGAGTAGTGGTCAAAGCTATAGGACCAGATTGCCTGGGTTCAAATCCTGACTCTGACAGTTACTAGTTCTATGATGGGGGATAGTTCTATGATGAACTAGTTCATCTGGGGCACACTGATTAACTTATTCTGGTTCAGTCATCACATCTTTAAAAAGAATTTAATAGTGTCTCCTGAATAGAGTGTGATGAGGATTAATTTAGACGACTGTGCATTAGAATGACCTGGGTTGATTTTGAAAGCTATCAGAGGCTCTCAGATCCCTTTCCACAACTAGATCAGCATCTCTAAAAGTGGGTGACTAAATAATGCTAAGAAGATGAGAATAGTGACTGGTAAGTGCTTACAATATTTCATTATTATTTGTGTAGTCCTAGACCAAATTTATCTCTGAACTTCAGCTTTATCATCAGTAATACATACAAGCAGAAAATAACTACAACTAATAGTTATTTCTTCTACACTCTACCAAGTAGGCTTTGGATGAAAACCTAATATTTGCTTTAACTTGGCCTGCAACCCTCTTTCTTTTTCTACTCCCCTGCCCATCCTCTGGATTATTTCCTCCATGTGGTATGTGGCCTTGGTAACTAAATCTGAAGGGATAATCATTTATTTGCTGCTTCGAAGGGAACATATTTTACATCTTTCAGGATCTCTAGGGTAAAGACACAAACTTTCCTTGAGTATTTGGATTACTGCTCATGGAATCAGAATAAGAGTAATAACCATGCCATACGCTAGATATGACCTGGGTACAAGAAGGTGTCCTAGAACACTGAGCAGGGTTTTGTCATTTGTGATAACAGTAGATTCTCTGTTTAGCCCTTGCTCCTGCTTTTCCATTTCCAACGTCATCATCTCCATTTGCATAAGAATATTCCTTCCTATTTTTATGACACTGTTCTCTTTATGGAGTTTCTGAACTAAACAAATTCTGAGGCCTCTGAATTAGGAATCTAGAGGAAACTCTGTCTTCCAATGCAAAAATAGTGTCCCAAACCCGTCCACATACACGTTGTTAGTGTTCCCTTGCAGCTCATTTCCCTGTCTCAGTGTGAGGGAGAGGCTTCTCCCTGGTCTGTTGGAACACTATCTGCTAACCAGATCATTATGTCTACCCTGTTGCACCTGTGTGAATTCCCCATCTCCTTTCAGCTCCTCAATGGACAAATCCTCCCAACTTTTATGCAGTAGTCCCCCCTTATCCACAGTTTCATTTTCTGCAGTTTTAGTTACCAGCAGTCAATTGCTGTCTGAAAATATTAAATGGAAAATTCCAGAAATAAGCAATTCACATTTTAAATTGAGTGCTATTCTGAGTAACATGATGAAATCTCATGCCAACCCGTCTGGGAGATGAATCATCTCTTTGTCCAGCATATCTACGCTCTATAGGCTCTCCACCCATTAGTCACTTAGTAGCCATCTCACTTATCAGAACGACTGTCAAAGTATCACAGTGCTTGTGTTCCAGTAACACTTCCTTTACTTGATAGTGGCCCCAAAGCACAAGAGTAGTGATGCTGGCAATTTAGGTATGCCAAAGAGAAGCCATAAAGTGCTTCCTTTAGTGAAAAGGTGAAAGTTCTCAACTTAATAAGGAAAGAAAAAAATTGTATGCTGAGATTGCTAAGATCTATACAAACTTTTATTACAGTATGTTGTTATATTATTCTATTTTATTATTAATTATTGTTGTTAATCTCTTATTGTACCTAGTTTATAAATTAAGCTTTATCATAGGTATGTATGTATAGGAAAAAACATAGCATATATAGGGTTCAGAAGTATCCATGGTTTCAGAGATCCACTGGGAGTCTTGGAACGTATCCCCCGTGCATAAGAGGGAACTATTGTACACCTTAAGACCAAGTTTTTATCATCAGTCTACAACTTTTAGCATCTTATTAGACATCTACTATGTGGTAAATTGTAACAATAATCTATGCCTTTGGGTGGTCCCCCCCATACTTACTCTTGGCCTGGCTATTGATGTGGTTTTTGATCAATAAAACAATAGCAAATGTGATGGAAGCAAAGACTTGTAAGTGCTTTAGCTTTGTGTTTTGCTCCCTCTCTGGAAACGTGTGATCATACCTATGTGAACAAGGCCAGGTTGACCTGCAGAAGGATAAGAGCACGAATCCCGGTTAAACCAGTCATCCCAGCCAACCATCAGACACAGAGTGAGGTCAATGACCCTCAGTTGTCCACAGACACGTGAATGAGACCAGCAGAACTGGCCAGCTGATATCAGTGAAAATTGAAAATTCACAGCATCATGATTGAAATTAATGATTGGAATTTTTAAGCCTCTAAGTTTTGAATTGCTTTATCTTATAGCTATTGAGGCAGATTCAAGTGGCTTGTTATATTGTTCTTATTTCTTGCTGATGTAGACATCACCTGCCGATTAGATATTACTCCCTAATTTAGCTGTGTTCAGGGTGAGATGCTCTGCATCTGCTTTCTTGTCTCTCATGCCAAAATAAGTCAAAGGCAGCTGAGATTCCCTCCTGGTCATTACAAATTATCTCTGTCCTTAGCAACATCTTATGCCTAGACCAAGAAACACACATTGGAGCTCCACTGCCTTTTGGATTAAGAGCCCAACCATGGTTCATGAGTATTAAATCTCTCAGGTTTGAGCTCTGTCCTTGGGCCCTTAACATGTTACTTTCCTCTACCACCTTACACATGGGTTGGCAAACGTTTTCTGTAAGGGGATAGATAGTAAATGTGTTAGGATTTGGGGATCCATGCAGTTTCTGTCACAAATATTCAGCTCTGCCATTTTAGCATGAATGCATCGATAGATAATATGTAATAAAAGACACGGCTGTGTTCCAATATAATTTTATTTGTAGAAAAAAGCAAAGGGCCAGATTCATTCCATAAGCCATAATCTGCAAAACCCTGACCTAAACCATGAATATTTCCATATCTTCCTAACAGCCTTTCTTAATTTTAACAAGATTGTTATTCCCAGGATGAGACGCACAAGTGTCTGTGTGTGTATGGGGAAGAGGGTGACAGTATGTGGGTCTTAGGGTTCTAACAGTGGGATTTCTTAGCCAAACCTACCATAGGTTGATCACAGTAGTACTTGTTTGATATTCTCCTAAACCTGCTCCAGCAATTCTTCTCCACAATTCATAATAAAGGTTCCCAGCCTCATTCTCAATGTAGAAACATCATTATTTCTCAGGCTATTCAAGAATGTATCTTTGTTTTTTCAGTTTTCTACCCTGCTTAGTAGTCAGGAACCCTTCAAACCCAGATGAACTTCTTTCCTCAAGTTTTGCTCCATATAGCTTCTCGAGGATGGGCCCTATAAGTCCTCTAAAGCCCATCTGCTTTTCTCTGATAATTTCATTCCTGTCACATGTCCCTAGCAACTTCAATCCATTCATCTTCCCCTGGACTTTAGTCGACACATGCTGTGAATACCTAGTGCTTTCATTCAGCAGTAGTGTCCAGCACAGTGCATTGCTCCGCCTAGTATTTGTCTACCTGAGACTGGGAGTGAATATTGCAGAGTAAGTGAGGCTGGAACTTCCATTGTCTCCCATCCATCCCATCTATTTCTTACTGGACTTCCTTTCTTTTTCAAAAATAATCTAACTTTCTTTAGTAATTCCACAGACGTGTGTTCAGTTATACACAACACTCTGCCCTGGTCACAAGGGTAGTATCTCCACCAGGAAAGCACAGTTCCAGCCTTTTGATGAAAGAAACTTTTTGAACTTTATACTCTCCCAGAATCTGCAGCCCTTTCTGTCTCCTGATAGGTGCACTCTATATCATGATTATTGGTGTTGGATTTAATTCTATTCCTCTGTACTCTTCTACTGAGCATACAGGACAAGGCAGAGCAATATGGCTCATTTCTATCCTGGCTTATCAGTCACCTCATGGGATGAGATTATACTCTACACACGTAACTCTGCTCTTGTGCCCTGCATCATCTTGAGGGCATACAAGTAGAGTATTTACCATAAATTCCACTTCTAAGTTGTAGCTGAAAATGAACAAACTTGACGATACGTGTGTTACACAGAACTTTTGCTTTTTCCATTAGATGGACCTTAGTTTCTGGTGGCTTTGGAAGGTCGTCATAGATATCCTTCTATTCTAGTGTTCCCCCCTTTTCCTTACCCTCTGCCTTCCTTTGAGTTTGCAGCTCCATTTCGCTAGAGTCTGCATGTTTTTGTCATGACATTCTATATGACCATACCTTGGAACTCTGTTATCCAGCTTCTTTTTAGAAGATGGTTGGTAGAAAGACAGATTTCCATTTCTTGTAGTCCTCCAAGGCATAGTACATACTTTTTCCTAAGGCACTTTACAGTTGGATGTTGCTCAAATAACATTAGTATTTATCATCATTTTTCCTTATAGGAACATATCTTCCCATGTTCAATTTTATTCCATGCCCTTTAATCAGTTCTTTGTAGCAAAGAAAATAAGGGTGAAGTCAGTGGAGAACTCTGTATCTTAAAATGTGTTTTATAATTACATATTTCTTTATTTTCTGTTTTCTAATTTCTCTTCTTTTCTGATTATCCCCTAAATAAAATCAGCAGGCAATTTCCAGAGCTTAATAAAATAGATATCTATTGATTGCAGATCCTTCTCTTATGCGTATAAAATGTTCAAATAGTCTGTGCTTTAATGAAATACTAAACTCTTGACCTAATTGCTTTTGATATTTCTAAAATAAATGTTGAACTGTCTGAGATTGTTTAAGTTATCAATCTGAATCAGACTTTGTAATATAGCCACTACTGCAGGCTGTGTTTGCACCAAGTGAACTGAGCTGTCATATCTACAGCTGAATAAGACTTCAGGAAAATTCATCCAATTATTTTTATTAATCTCTTAGCTATTTCTTTCCTTGCCCAGTGATCCACATCTCGAAAGTGCAAATAGCCCAGGAGTAGTTGAGTAAAGAGTATCTGTCCAAATATTAAAATATATTTTCCTTCTCAGTTAAAATATCAGTTAAAATATTTTCCTTCTCAGTTAAAATAAGGAGAGAAAAACAAGACAACAAACCAGAACAAGACTTTCATTTTATTGGAACACTGGTAAGTGAAATAAAGTAAAATACCAATAATAAGTATCTAAACTTCCCTTGGTATTCTTGAATACTACCATTTGTGCATTGCCACCAAGACAAAATATAAACCGATATATTTTTTAAGATAATTAGTTTCCAGCCTCTGATGATAGGATACATTCTGTTAAGGTTTGTTGGCCTGACACGCTTTCCTCCTTTTTACTCTATTTGCAAAATGGATAATGCTATTTAGGTTGGAGGAAAGATATGTTGTTTTTCTGCTAGACATTTAAACTTCTCCGTCTTGTCATCGTTCACGAGTGAAAGAAATTTGTGTGGTGATTACGTGCAAAAATGCATTTTACAATTAACTTGTCTTTTGAAATCCTAACAATTCTCATGTATTTAAAATATCAAATCTTGTAAAGTAGCACATATTCAAAATTAAAACAAAAGTGTGTTATTTGCCTTTTAGCAATACCCACACTTTGGATAGTAAGTGCTTTGAATTTAGTGCGATGCCCTCCAAAATATTCACCCTATTAATATAGCCTTAATTATTTAATATATTATTTTGAGCACCTACTATCTGCTTGAGGATCAATGTATTATATTAGTTACTTCAAAGCATTTTTATGTGGACATTTTACAAAGTGCTTTTATGTAAAAATGAGTTTGAATGCTAATTTTTCTCACCAAAAAACATAATAAATGCTCTCTACTGTTTAACCATGTTGAATTAAAAAAAAAAACAACACAGGAGCCGCCCCTATGGTTGAGTGGTTAAGTTGGTGAACTCCGCTTTGGAGGCCCAGGCTTTCTCTGGCTCTGATCCTGGGTGCAGACATGGCACTGCTCATCAGGCCATGCTGAGATGGCATCCAACATGCCACAACTAGAAGGACGCACAACTGAAAAATATGCAACTATGTACTGGGGGGAATTTGGGGAGAAAAGGCAGAAAAAACAAAAAGAAGATTGGCAACACTTGTTAGCTCAGGTGCCAGTCTTTAAAAAAAACCCTCTAAATTCTTCTAAAAGTATGAAACTTCTTTCTTTTTAATCCCTTGCATTTGATTCCTGCTATTGTCATATCTGGTGTTCCAACCATTCTACATTAATATTCTGCATCTGCTTTGCCAAATTAAAAAATATGAAAAAGCTATTGTCATTTTTAAATGAAAATAGCAATTACGATTATAGATTATATACCACTGAAGCCTTTATTCAGGTGTATATGATGTATTTTCACTTATTTTCTATGTAACGGAAAAATTTCTTCTTATTTCACCTTGTTAAAAAATTCCATCCTTTTCACTTAAATTTACTATTCATGGAATGTTTTTTCTTTCTGGTTTTCTGTTCTTCTTTCTCCTTAATTTAAAAAAAATATTCAGGTATAATAGATATACAAAACATTACACACATTTAATATATACATCTTGGTAAGTTTTTCTTCTTTCTCCTTTAAATATTTGTGTTAAAATCACCTCATCTGTAAATATTTTTCTGAGTCATCGTTCACAGACATAATTAGCTACACCATTCTTTGTGTTTTAACAGAATATAATAAACGCCTTTTAGGATTTCTCTCTATTCCTATTGTGTTTACCTTATTCACTCCATGAAGCAAGGGTACTACTCTCTGGATCTGCAAGGTATTATACATTTTTTTTCCTGCTGAATAAATGACATGAATTATTTACCTGCATTTTCTTGATATATGATCAGTGGATTAAAAATACTTGAGTAAATCAAGCACACTGGGACCCTATTCCTTAATATTCTTGGAGGGACTAACATTTTATCAATTAAATAAAATAAAATTTTTAAATATTTTATCAGCACAAATTTGTAGAAACCTTGGAAGACAATTTAAAATATGCAAAAATGGGAAAAAATTCTGAATCCCATCAACAGTGATTACCAGTTTGCATATTTTTACATAGTTAAGATAATATGGCTAAACAAGTTTCTAGTCTGATTTTTTTCAGCAAAATTACATTCTTGTGTCATAAAATTATTCATAATATAATTTCAATGACTATGTAATAGTCCATGTACTATGATTTTCTTAAACATTCCCCTGGTTCAGATAGGACGTGAGGCTAGAAAAGGAAGTGAGAGCCAGATCATGAAAAGTTTGGATTTAAAATGGCCTCATTTCTAAATCACTAGTTTTCAAATTGTGGTCCCCATATACCTATAGGTCTGCAAATATATTCTCTTTTTTCCCTTCAAGACTGGCATCTGAGCTAACATCTGTGGCCAATCTTTTTTTTTTTTTTCCTTCTTCTCCCTAAAACCCCTCAGTACATAGTTCTATGTTTTAGCTGTAAGTCCTTCTGGTTGTGGCATGTGGGATGCTGCCTCAGGATGGCCTGATGAGTGGTGCCATGTCCGTGCCCAGAATCCGAACCAGTGAAACCCTGGGCCACCAACATGGAGCACATGATCTTAAGCACTTGGTTATGAGGCCGGCCCCTATAAATATTTTCTTGTTTGTCTTGATTTGTCTATGAAATTATTTTCTCCTTAAAATATACTAATACAGTCTGGATAATCTGTCTTTTCAACCAAAGACAAACAGAATTTGGGTTCTACATTAATATTGGTGTTCATGGCCATCCTAGATGATACTTTAATTTTAAAAAGTTACTATGAAAACAGCCAAGACTTAATTGACAAAATAAATACCAGAAGAATAATGTCATTGTGTCCTTTAATGTCAAAGGAATGAGGTAAACCTTAGTTCATTGCAATCATCCCAAGCCTCTCCATTTTTAATATTTAAACTTCAAGTATTAGTCACTCTGTTTCCTATACATTTCATTCACTGCCAGAGATTTTCTCCCATAATTTTCCTAATGGTTTTCTAAAACTAAACAAATACACAGCATTCTGAGAATTTTACTGTCAGCATTTTGGAAATATAAACAACAACAAAAAGTTTTCCCTCCTACTTAGTCATTCCATCAATTCTGTCCTCTAGTTTAGATTTCCTTTTTTACCATATGTGAAGATATAGGATAAGAAAAAGAGTTAACATAAGAAATAAAATGCACCTCTTAGAGGATTTTTTTTCCAGAACGGCTGGCATAGATCAAGATCTGTATTATTCTGAATCCTTCAAGAAGCAGATGCCAAGACACCATTAGCTACTCAAGAGATGCAGTAAAGACAATAGGGAGGGAGTCAGGGGAGGCCATGAGAGCCATTAGGCTGTGATGCAGGTCTGCCCATGTATGAAGGAGAAGGGGAAGGAAGGAAGGAGGAGGGTCAACACCTTACAATGCAGTGCACGCATAACAGAGTTCAGCAAAGCCTTTAGAAGGGCGTTGAGTCAAAGGTGTCCATCAGAGAAGGCCTGTGATTCCTAGGAATGGGCCTGACTTAGTATCTCTTCTGTGCTGAGAGAAACCCAAGGGAAGCATGGCTTCAGTGTGAACATGGTGGTGGATATCACAGTGCAGTAGCTGGAGACATCACTTAATTTCACACCCTGCAGTTAGAAATCTGAAGGATGCAATCTGATGGCCTCCACAAGGTCTTTTGAGGAAAGAGCAGTCTAGGTTATGCAAATTTAGAATGTGAAGAGGGCTAGGGACACTTGTGAAAGATTGCCAACAGACTTGGGAAAGGAGTAGCAGTGAGAGGAGACAGCATTAGAGAAGAAGAATGTCTAAAATGTGTCATTTCCTTTCCTTCTATTTGTGTGCTTACTTCAACAGAGCTGCTATCTCTGTAGATCTTGAGGTGTCAGCAATAATAGGCAGAAGTTAGAATTTCCAGACTCCAGCTTTCAGAAACTCAGGGAGAAGAATAAAAATCCCCACATAGTGGCTCTAGGGCAGCTCTCATGACCTCCCAGCTGAGGCGCGTGTTTTTCAGACAGGAACCTGAAGACTCACTGTACTAGGTTTCATGTAATGTGCAAATTATTTTTATTTTTCTTAGAAAATTTTAATAATGCTTTTACAACTCACCCTCTCTTCCCTTTCTTCATTTCTAGAAGACTACTAAGTGAAAATTCTCCTATTTGCTAAATCAATATACATGAGGATTAAAAAAATTTCTTAGCATAAAAATTTTACACTTGGAGAACTTCCAGGAATGATAGTTTGACCCCTCCCACATAAAAACTTAAACTAGAAAGCCATCAAAAGAAGAATAGAGGAGAGTTTATTCTCTAAAATACTGCAACTAGAAGGGGTGAGAATTGCAAGTCTCTGGCTTTCTGGCTTGAGTGCTCTCCCCAAACCCTAAAGCTATTATAAAATAATGGAGGAAACTTCATCTTTATCATCTGAAGATGCCAGAAAACAGGTTTAGCACTAAAAGAGTAAGTGGGAAGTTAAGGGATAAAGTGTGACAGCTAGAGAATGGCAGAAAGAGTGAGATCTGAAATTGTTGTATAAACTTACCCATGTTCCTGGCTGTCATTTAAACTGCAGAATCATGGGAAAGACAACAGGAAAGACAGCAAATATTCAGGCAAAGGAAAATGAGGACTCTACTTGTTAACGATGGAGTTGCACTGGGTAAAATCCGGGATTTTGCTGTTTTGTTTTGTACTTTCACTGAGTGCAATTCCCAAATGTGCACCACCCAGGCAACAGACAGTAGAAGCCTTATTAGTTGAGATGTCAGAGGACAGATCTTGAGGCTTGTAGAACAACTGAGAATCAAGGGTAAATCCCCTAAGGGGAGGAAATCCCAGAGAGCACAGAATAGAATCTAGAGTCACAACAATGCACGATCTGTAACATCCAATTGTCAACCAAAAATAGCTACATCAAAGAAAAAGGAAAATACCACTCATAACAGGGAAAAATGACAACCAATAGAAATGGAGTTGACCCAGATTGACTTTACCAGACACAAATTTTAGAGCAATTGTTATATAAATATGTTTGAAGAATTATAGGAATGTATGCACAAAATAAATAGAAACTGATCTTTTTATGTGAATAGGTAGGAAATCTCAACAGAAAAATGGAAAATATGTGAAAATAAATCGAGTTCTAAAAGGCAACAATAATTATAAAGGAAAAAATAAGATTGGCTTAATATCAGATTTGAGGTAATAGAATAAAGAATCAGCAAACAAAAATGGATCAAGAAAAATTACACAATCTAAAGAATAGAGAGAAAAAGATTAAAGAAAAAATTAACAGAGCTTCAGAGACATGTGAGTCTATGTCAAGTATCTAATATACGCAGCTGAAATCACAGAAAGAGAGGAGAGAGATAAAGGAGTAGAGAAAAGTGAGTAAACAATGGCCGAAATTTCACAAATTTGTCAGAGTACATGAATTTACACATCCAGGAAGCTCAACAAATTGCAAGCAGGATAAAACCACAAAACTGCAACATCTAACCCATGATAATAAATCTATTAAAAGCCTAAGATAAAGAGAAAATCCTGAAAAGTTATAGAAAAATGAATCATACAATTTCCTTTGTATGTTGGGGAACAACCTTACAATTAATAATTGAGTTTTCATCAGAAACTATTGAGACCCAGAGACATAAAAATGACACATGCAATGTTTTTAAAATAACAATAAGTAATCATAATAATTATCATATAATATTTTTATTATTACTGTCAATCAAGATTTCTGTATCTGGTGAAATTATTCATTAAAATAAAAGCAAAAGGATGCTGTTTTTTACATGAACAAAAATTTAAAGAACTTGTTGCCAGCAGACCTGCCTGCCCTACAGGAAAACCACTTTTTGGCTGAAGAGATATGACATGGGGTGTCAATAGCAATCACAGAAAGATGTGATTGAAGGTAGTAGAATTAGTGGTAAATGAATAAAATAATACAATTGGAAATAGAAATTAAAAACAATTTGAATAAATATATCAAAAATAGTACACACTTAGCAATAAATTTGAAAAAGTAAAAGTGCATTTCTTCTGTATTGAAAACTACAAAACACTATTAAGAGAAAATAAAGAACTTAATAAATGGGAAAATATATCATATTAACAAAATGGGAGACTCAATGTTGTAAAAATATCAACTCTCCCCAAGTATATCTGTAGATTCAATAGAATCCAATCAAAATTTCAGCATTTATATGAAAATACAATCAACCTAAAATAATAAATAACTTTTTCTTTTTTTTTTTCGTGAGGAAGATTTTCCCTGAACTATGATCTGTGCCAATCTTCCTCCACTTTATATGTGTGAAGCCACTGCAGCATGGCCTGATGAGTAGTGTGCATGTCCACAGCCTGGATCCAAACCTGTGCACCCCCGGCTGTCGCAGTGGAGTGTGTGAACCCAACCACTACACCATTGGCAAGCCCCTAGAACAACATTTTAAAAGAAGAATAAAGTTGGAGAAAATCATACAATGTATTTCAAATGTTACTCTAAATTTTGAGTAATCAAGACAGTGTATCACTAGTAACAGCATACCCATATAGATCAGAGGAACAGAATACAGGGTGTAGGAACAGACCCATGCATACATGTTCAACAGATTTTCAACAAATTTTCCAAATGACTTAATGAGGAAAGGATAATCTTTACAACAAAGGGAATAACTGCATAGTTGCCAAATTTTTGCAGAATAGTTGTAGCAGTTTACATTCCCATCAGTAATGTATGAATAACCCAGTTTCTCCACATCCTTGTCAGTATTTGGTGTTGTCACTATTTTTCATTTGAACCATTCTGATAAGTGTGCACTGATGTCTCATTGTGGTTTAAATTTGCATTTCCTTAATGGCATAGGTTGTTAAACATGTTTTCATTTGCTTGATCGTCATTTATGTGGCTTCTTCTGTAAAAATTCCTTAGTATTTTTTACTCATTTTCTAACTGGATTGTTTACTAGTTTTACTGCTGAGTTTGATAATTCTTGATCTACTCAAGATACCCAACCATTGTTAGATATATGATTTACAAATATTCTCTCTTAATATGTAGCTAGTATTTTCATCCTGTCTAAAGGGTCTTTCACAGAGCAAAATGTTTTTAAATTACTTTTGAGAAAGTACAAATTATTAAATTTTCCTTTTATGAATTATGTTTTTCGTTCAAGTCTAAGAACTCTTTTGCTGAGGCTTAGATATGAAAGATTTTCTCCTATATTTTCTCTCAAAGTTTTAGCTTTACATTTTATCTAATTACATGATTGTTTCTGTTTGCACTGCTATAACAAAACACTTTAGACTGTGGATGGCTTATAAACTACAGAAATTATTTCTCATCTGAAGGCTGCAATTCCAGTATCAGAGACCAGCATGGTCCAGTTCTGGTGAAGGCCCTCTTCCAGGTTGCAAACTTCTCACTCACTGTATCCTCACGTGGCAGAGAGCAGAGAGCAGCAAGCTCTCTCATGAGTCTTATAAGAGCACTAAGCCCACTCATGAGAGATAGTCTCTCATGACCTCATTTAATCCTAATTACCTTCCAAAGATACCACTTCCTAATATCATCATCTTGTGAGATAAGATTTCAAAATATGAAATTTGGAGAGACACAAACATTCCGTCCGTAACAATGATTTGTTTTTGTATAAGGGGTGGGACTTAAGTTTAGGTTTACTGTTTTGAAGACGTCCAATTGCTCCAGCACCACTTGTTGAAAAGGTCACCTTTCCTTCCTTGAATTGATTTTGCACATTTGTCAAAAATCAGTTGTAAGTGAGAAGTGACGTCAGCAAGATAGTGGAACAGGAAGACCTGGAGCTCATTCCCCTGCAGAGACACCAACTTAACAATATATGGTCGAAAAAGCTGTTAAAAGAACTCCAGAAACCATTTAAGAAGCAGCAAGTCCCCGGGCAAGCTCAAAGCAACGAACAGCCATAATGAAATGGGTACAAAAAAGCTGTTTCATTTCAACCTTGTCATCCATTCCCTCTCACTGGCACACCTCAGAGCAATCAGGAGAAAGTATCCAGCTAGTGGCTTCTCCCTTGGAAGACAAAGAGAAGAGTAGAATGTACAACCAACATTCTGGCTTTTCAGGGAGCTGCCAGAACAACTGGTTTCAGTCTTGCCTGATTTAGAGCACTGAGAGGGAGTCAGTGTGATTTGGATGCCTGGGGGCTGCTGAGAATAAAAGAGAGCTTGGTGGCTTATTGCAGCCCAGAGGACCCGAGATAGTTGGTAAGGATCTTTGTCTTTGTGAAGCCAATCTATAAAAACTAGGAGAGGTGGTTGTTTTTCCAAATGCACAAATCACCACAAATGTAACAAGGGATAAAGAAACAGGAAAGCATGGCCCAATCAATGGACAAAAATAAATAAATCTCTAAATCCAACCCCGAGTAAGTGGACACCTATGAATTACCTGCCAAAAAATTCAAAATAATCATGTTAAAGAGGCTCAACGCACCGCAAGAGAACACAATTACACAACTAAATGAAATCAGGAAAATTAGGTATGAAAAAGATGAGAATATCAAAACAAAGAGACAGAAACTATAAAAAAGTACCAAAGAGAAATTCTGGAGCTGAAAAATACAATAAGTGAACTAAAAATTTCAGTAGAGGGTTTCAACAGCAGATATGATCAAGCAGAAAAAAACCTGTGGACTCAAAAATAGGTTATTTGAAATTATAGAATCAGAGGAACAAAAAGAAACAAAGAATGAAGAAAACTGAAGAAAGCCTGAGAGACTTGTAGGATTGCATCATGCAGACCGACATATGCATTATGGAAATCCAAGAATGAGAAGAGAGAGAGAGAGGGGCAGAGAGAATATTTGAAGTGGATGTTTTTGGTCTTTGCACTGGCATGTCTAGATTTCTGTCTCCCGCACCTATTCTGGGATAAATGAAGCAAAAAGAAAACGTGGGGACCTCAAAAAACCACGCTGTTCTTTGTGTTCTAAAGTTAGAAATCATTCTTCCTTCTTTTCTCCACCTTTCAGAGTCTTCCTGTGTGTATGTATGTGTGTGTGTGCGTAGTTTGCAGCGTTTTTGGTTGTACTTGGGTGAGGAATGAGAAAAATGTAGTCTATTTCGTCTTCCCAGAAGTGGAAGTCCATTCTTATGTCATTTTATGACATTTCGTTGGATGCTTCCTAGCCTTGCCAGAGTAGCCCTTGAGGGTTTTTCCTTGTCTTAGTCATCATTCTGTCTCAAGTCCCTAGTGCTTAGATTTTAGTAGGTACTCAATAAATGTTATGTTTCTTTAATGAATTTCTAATATGGGTTCCTTTATTGCTTCTATAATTGACCAGCTGTGATTTTGGGGAATAGTTTCTGTTATCTTATTCTCAGATTTTCCAACCTACAGACTTACTGTCTTTCCAACTCTAACATCTCCAAAAGAGATATTAGAAAAGAATATATTAATTCTAAGTACATCATGCTAGAGTTAATGTCATTTCCTTATAATATTTTTGCTCAGAATTCTAAGCATTATACATTGCTAAATCTTATTATAAAATCTATGAACACATCCCCTTTGGTAAATCTTAGTTTCTTAAACCCTAACTTTGGAATTCATGATACTTACATAGACATATTATGTGATAAGTATGTAAGATGGTTTCTGAATTGGATAATGTGTTTTTAACATTTTACTGTTTTATTGTTAACATTATTATTATTATAGCATGTTACTTCTTGTTCATTTTTAGGACATTGTTAAATGTTTCTCAAGACCTTCATTATGGATTTAATGAATAAAATCTTTTTTTAAGTTTTTTCATGGTGTCATTTTTTTAACATTATTCCCTGAAGCAATAATGGATAAATATTACCCTTGGCCTGAATTTGTAAATAGTAACCACAAGAACTGCTTCCTTGGATTTTTTTTTTTTTTTTTTTTTTTTTTTTTTTTGCTGAAGAAGATTGACCCTGAACTAACATCCATGTCCATCTTCCTCTACTTTATATGTGGGACACCCGATACAGAATGACTTGATAAGTGATGTGTAAGTACATGCCCAGGATCCAAAACGGCAAACCCCAGAGCTGGCGAAGCAGAGCAGGCAACCTTAACCGCTACACCCCAAGCTGGCCCTCTCCTGGGATACATTTTATTGTTTGCATCCATTCATTTGTATTTCGCTTCATCTGCTCTGTAGACATCCAAACAGCTTAATTAACCATCTTTACCCTTGACATTCAAAGAGAACACTGCCCTTTGTTCATATTATTCCTTGTTATCAAAATACGAAGGTCTTGAATGTTTAATACCAGCTGTCACGAATGCTGACTAAGTCTGCCAGGTACAACTAATTTTCTTATAGCTATAAATAATATCCTTCACTTTCTACATCACTTCACCTTTCTAGATCATTTTCTACTGTGATCTTAAGTGACAGAAATTTAAATATAAAATTAATCACTTATTTGAAAACACTGAGAAATATATTGAGACCTCTTAAAAATAACTAATTTTTATTAGCATCAGAGTCAATGATTGTGTAGTAGATTATATCAAATACTTTTAAGTGTCTTGCATTATGCACCTCAAAGAAACTGACTGTAAGTTGAAGCCTGATTCCATGTCTCCCGAACAGCCGTCATATGTTAAAACCACAAAGTCCTGTGTTCCTTTACAAGTGGATCATATGCAGTGAAGGGACTTATAAAAGTAGGTTATAACAAATCACATGTATAATATTACATGTTATTTCTACAGAATGTCAACAACTCATGTATTTAGCTACGTGTTTTTAAGTTTTTCTTATAATAGGTTGGAGGCTACTCTGGCCATATTCCTTGATTCAAATTTATTCATTGGCATTGCAGAAAAAAGTCTGAGAAACAATGCATCTGTCTCTATCTTTAACTATCTCTCTATCATCTATATTCATATCTATGTTACCCTGCAAATATAAGTGGCTAATAAAAAGGTATTAAATTTGTTGTCAACAGATTGATTTGACCAATTTGTTGTAGATGAGGTAATGAGTTATAAGTCATCAAGTTACCTCCTCCTAATAGAGAAACTCTATTGGAATATGAGGGTACAGTGATGAGGATGAAAGGCAGATGGGAATTCAGTCCATTAATTATTTAGATGTTTTTATTCTGCTAGCAATAACTCTCTACGTTATAGAAACAAATCCTTCAAATTGCATATTACAGGTGCAAATTGCATTTGCTATGATAATATTGTATCAGTGTCTACTAAGAATTGTCACTTGAAGCATTATAACATGTCATCAGTAGATAGGTAATTATCAACTTTGAGAACAACTTTTCTTTTCCTCCATTTTTACTGTTACTTGTGAGACTTATTTGAAGCTCTATCTTGTTGCTTCTGGAAATATTCTAAGATGTAGAGAAAATACCATGTTTGCAGTTCATTTGTGTCTCCTGTCATTAAAAAAAAAACAAAGAAGCAATAAGATGTATCTGGATACAGCTAAACATTTAAATTTTGTTTTGTAAAATCCAATATGCAAAAAAAGTCTTTAACAGTTCTCTTCATTTATTCCATGAAGATACTGACTATGGCAAAGTCATATTTTGAACAACAACAAAACCACCTTATTTGAAATGTGATTTTTATTTTGTTTCGATTACACACCAAAGAATATTCTTAAAGCATTTATCCAAGTAATATTGCTTATTTTCATTTCCTTAGCAGTAGATTTTTTTAAGATCATATTTTGTCAACCAATATGATAGAAGAAAAATGCTCCTTTTCTCATTGTAGGCACAATCATAGTGTTACACAGACTATTGATCTAACTGTGGACTATATGAATGCCTTTGGCTCATCTGAAGCCTCATATGATAGTTTGTTACTAGAGATAGCAAAGTTATCTAAATGCATGATAAATGATGACTCTCTTTTCCTAAACACAGATTATTCTGATATGGTTTAATTATTGATGAAATGATCAGAAAAACATACACTAAAGGAGCAAAGAGTTTGGAAATCCCAATCATAAATAATCACACTCAGAAAAAAATAAAAATAATTATATATACACCAGTTCATAAATGCTCACACAAAATGTAAAGTCATTGAAAATTAATATTTATAATACAGTTTCTAGTTAACAATGACCTAATTCTACCACCACTTCATTGTACTGTTATAATCCTCTTGGACAGTAATTGTCAGCATCTTTATCTGATAGTCGGCTGAGATCTGGAAATGTAAAATGACCATCTCAGGCAAATTTTGAATATGGGGAATACTGTTTACTTAAATCTTTTTACTGTGAATGCCTTCTTTCTCTAAATCTGCACCCACATTCTACTATATGGATGCATGCACCTTAAATTCAGATCTCAATATAATTCTAAATATTTCCTTTTTAAAAATCTCTGAATATAAGAATAAATGATTGAAATTCCAAACATTTTACTTTATGACGTTTGGCTAAAAACACATAATACAATGCCCTGAAGTACTATTTTTTTAAAATCCTAAGTGTGACTTGACTATATTATTTTAGAAATAATTTGGCAGACAAGCTATTTTCTTACAGGTTAAAAAAAAGAGACTTTATTACACATAATACATTCAGAAATACAGATACTGAAAAAGATGGACAATGAGACATTTATTTACTGAGATTTAATCTACAAATACTTCCGGAGAAATGCTTGGATATTTGTTGAGAGAAAGTGTCCAGAATTTTCCCCGTTTTTTTTTTTTTTCCTGTCCTATTTCAATTTGCCAGTGCTCCCTACTGAGAGAGTAACTTTCCCAATTGTTTGTGACACCCTCTGTTCATAGAAACAAGCCCCTCGTTGTTCAAGTCTAATCTTTGAACAGTGGGGGGAAATAAGTTAACTGTAATTGATTTGTGCTCATCAGCTAGAGCCTTTCAGCCAGAAAAATCAACTGAAATTGCTTGCAGCTTTGAGGATTACCAAATCTGATTTTCTCGGAACCTCATCAAACCCCAAGTTCTCAGCCTATTATCTCTCAAGAGTTCACTATTCCGATTTCAATGACCCAGTCTTCTTGTGAGTCCAGAATTCCATACTGAGTAATTGGTCATCAAATTAAATAAAACAAAGATTGCTTCCTTTTTTCTAGATTCATAGAGGTGTACTATTAGGCAGACTTCAAACATTTCCTAATTTCATCTCTATTGACATTTCTTAAGTAGCCAGGGTAAGATCTATACTAAGTCTTTTACTTCTAAGAAGATGGCAAATTTGAAGGCATTTAAACAGCATTTTTAAACAAAATTTTGATTTATAGGTAATATAGCTCATTATTTTACTACTTATATTTTGCATTTATACACAAACTTGGAGCAATTTTGTTGACATGTTACACTTAATCTCTTTTATAGATAGAAGAAAACAAGGCTCTGATAAATTAAAACACTTGCCCAAAGTTACAGTGCTAATAAGTGACAGATACTAAGACAGAATGCAAACCTTATGACAATGAATCTTATACTCTTTTTAGTATTCCATGCTGCCTCTTTGTATGAATTCTCTAGACTGAATGGATTTTAAGCTCAGTTTAATTGGAGTATTCCTGAAAGGAATCTTTTGTTTTGACTAAAATAAAACTAAGAGGGTTATTGATTCGTTATTGAGAAGAAATAACCCGATATTTTAAGGCTCAGAATGGCACAAACTCGTGAAAATTTCTTACATCAAAATGTTTGAAATTCGGTACCAACCAAGAGGAACAATGAGAATTAAAACCTTAAAATTCTAGTAGATCATTGCAGAAGAATAAAGGGACAGCTTTCCAAAGTCTTGGGAACCTGAAAACCTATATAGCTGTAGAATCTTCAAACCAATACTTCTTATCAGTAAATATCTCTAACTAGATTAATAACTATAATTCTTCTCAGTAATATTCTTGACTTATTTATTATTTTCATTGTAGTTATTTGACTCACATTGGAATAAGCATTTCCATTGTTAATTTTCTTAAATCCTTTCTAGAAGTAGGTGGAGTATAAATAAATTACTGAGCTTAAATTTGTTGGAAAATTCCCAATGCCTGGTCCAATTAGAAGTACCTCCAGGACCTAAAATGCAGGCTGGTACATAAAGAATACCTAGTAAATATTTTTGGAAATAAGGAAGAAATGAATGAAGAAAGGAATGAAAGTACACTGAAAAGAAGAGAGAAAAGCAGTGTAACAGTCTGTATTAGTTCACTATTCCTTTGTAATAAATTAGCACAAAGCTAGCAGCTTAAAATAACACATTTATTATTTCACAATCCTTAGGTAAGGACTTTGGGCACCTACCTCTCAGCGAGGTGCTTTTCTCAGAGTCTCATGAGGCTAAAATCCAGATGTTGCCCAGACTGCATTCTCAACTGGACGCTCAACTTTGGAAGAATCCACTTACAAGCTCATTCAGGTTATTGGCAGAATTAATATCCTTGCTGGCTTTCAACCGGAAGCTACCCTCAAATCTTAAAGGCTGCTTACAGTTCCTTGCCATGCTGTCCACTTACACCATCAAACTCACAAATTCTCAACTCCAGATGAAAACGAAGCCTGGCTGAAATACTGTCAGATCTAAGTAAATTACCCAGCTCAGCCACATCCAGACTCCTGATTCACAGATATTAGAAACAAGTAAGCAATAAAAAGAGTGATAGAAAGTGAGCTTTGAGAGATACAGAAGGGTCATATCAAGTATGGTGTTACAGACCATGATAAAGAGTTTTGATTTTATTCTAGGTGTCACTCTTAGTCCAAAGAAGCCCTTTGCCTGTTCCTTGTTATTTAGGAAGTTCTCTCCTCCCTCCCCCACCCATGCTGCTCACAAAAGAGTGAGAAATCCATAGGATCAAAGGTGTGAGCCCCCCAGGCAGTCTTCCCTTCCTGCCCCACCAAATGCTTCTGGTACCAGAGACTCCAGAATTTTCTGTCCATGTAGCCCTAAGCCAGCTTCAAAGGCCTACTCAGGTCCATTCTCCAGAAGTTGCACCACACAGATAGTGTGCTCACTCCAGTCCAAGTGGCCAAAGGGTAGCTATTTTCAAGGGGTATGGACAAAGCTTGGACATAGGAGTTGGAACGTCCAAATTCATGCATGAGATGTACCTTGAGATCTGAGAAAATGTAACAGCAGAGGGGAGAAATGGGACAGGATATGGGTCAGGGTTTTGGTTCCTGAGGAGGGGGTAGGTTGCACAAGGAGACTCCTTATAGTACAGCATTCTGAGGAATCCACAAGTTCCAAATTCAGACTTTTATGATGACGTATTGCCAAGGTAGGGAGACAACATAATTTAACATTTTATTAACATTACATATCACTTTAAAATATTCAGACAATTTCAATACATGACATATTTGCTACCATTTATAATCTTGCCATGGACCCCACCAATGCTCATGGTGGTCCTGGTAGAAGCCATGAGTGGGGAGTGAAAGTATCTGATTATTTTTAAGACCACACAGGCTGCTGTGTGGGAAGGGACATCGGGGATTGATAAGTAGAAGCAGGGTTACCCATCTGAGGCTATTGGAACAGTCCAAGGGAGAAAGAGAGGTGGCTTGAACCAGGAAGGTAACAGTGAAGCTGATGAGAAGTGGGCAACTTTGTGGTTACTTTGCAAGTAGAGATAATCAAACTTGTTGATGGGTTAAATAGGGACGGTTAGGAAAACTGAGATATAAAACATGACTGCTAGCTCCATGGCTTGAACAATTCACTGAATAGTAATGAGTTTAATCTCATTTGCTATCTTTTTGGAACTTTGGCAAAGAGAAAATTTGTGAGGTAGCTAGGAGAAAGGGACATTACTCCCTATAACCTAGCTTTTCACAAACCCACACATTTAATCTCTACACATGGCCATCGCTAAATAGCAATTTATGTCACGTGCCCTCATGCCTTTGATTGACTGACTTATAGTGTAAATTTGTCTCTTTGTGTATATTTATTTGAAATATGCACAGTGTCTTTTTATCAAATGATAAAAGCCATAGAGAAGCATTTATTTTTTAAGGATTGTCTTTTTTACCCATTTGTATTAAATTTCACTTAATGATATCCAAGTAGATTTATATCAAATGTTTGAGTATTTGATACTGTCTGAAGAAATGCAAAGCCCACAATAAGAAATGTCAAGCTTGTCAAAAAATATAACTTTTCAGGGATAGAAAAAGCATCATTTTTTCAGCAGTATTCACATCTGCAAAAAATTGACTGCCCTAACCATTAAGCCAACTTGACATATTTCTTAATTCACTATGTTTTAGGTGAGAAGGTAAAAATTTTTACAAAGGCCAAAATAATGTGAATGGATTTTCACCTATTACTACTAAATTCTATGCTATAAAATTGTTTTACTTAAATAAATTTATAGTCTATGCATTCCTACTTGCAAATAGAATACTAAAAGCCAGGTTTTACTTTCTCTTTTGTAGTCCACTAAATTTGAGTTTATTTGAGTTTTTTATACGTTGTATATAATAGCAAATATATAAATGAATATTATAACAGTTATTAATTGAGAGTTATACAACTATTATAAGGATGTTTTAAGATTTCTGGAGGATAAATATCTGCTACAGTAACTATGCATGTGATAATATCATCTCAGCTGTCATATGAATGATCTGACATATTGGTGGTCTGTGGGTTGAGATTATGTGGATGACAATACAATCCAATCATGTCAGAGGAGGCTTTAGAATTATGAGGACAAATTATTAAATTCAGTTTTGGGTATAAAATTGAGTCTCCTGTTGGCCGCAAAGTGGATCTATATAGAGGAAAGTCAGATACATGTGTATGTGTCCCAGTGAGATACTCTACACTGACCATAAAGAATTAGGAGTTATAAATTATTAGTTGTGGCCTTGCTTGGAATATTACACAGCTAGAAGTGCAGGACTGAACAGAGAACAGTAGGGAATGCTAAACACTTAAGCATTTCACATTAAAGAATGTAGTCCACAAAGGAGACTTAGCTGAAACTTCATACTGGGAACCAAGAGAAGCATTACAGTAACATCAAAAAAGGTGTGCTTTTTTTCCTTAATAAAGAGGGAGTGGTCAATAGTGTTAAAGTTCAAGAATGAGATCAAGTAACTTAAAAATTGAAAAAATAATTTTTGTCAGTTGGGTGATCAATATGTGAGCAGCTAAATGATTTTGATGCAAATAGTTACAGAGGAGTGATTGGCAAATCCAGATCACAGTGTTTGACTTGTGAACAAGTGGTCCAGAAGGAAGGACATCAAATTGAGAGCAATATTTTAGACAGTTATTGATGAGACCCTGTACAGAGGTGTATCAGTGCAAGCTCTCAGCCTTACCCTTTGTGTGCAAATTGCTTAATCCCATTGTGTCCCTTATTGACTGAATAATTAGATAAACAATCTTTGTTTAACTAAATAATTAGATAAACAATCTTTGTTTACTAACCTCCAAAATGGTCCTGATAATATAATCTTAGAGGATGTTTATTTATGTTTTTAAATGAGGCAACTTACTGATGAGTACATCGATAAAATGTCTCCTCTGCTTATGAAAAATAAATTATGTTGAACTAACCAGTTTGACATTTATTATTTAAATTGGTTCTTACAAAAAGATCTTTGAAATAGTCAGGATAGATATGACCATCTTCCATGATGAATTTGTCATTATTTACATATAATATATGTGATATAGCTAGTGAGGTATAATACACTCCACCAATCTTGTAAAATTTTTCATTTTTAAAAATTCTCATGAGTTAAATCCTTAATATGCCATTAATAAAGTGTGTGTGAGCAAGAGCCTACCCTTTAATGAGCAGAGGGTTGATTTATAGATTCTTTCTCTTTCTTTTTCTTTCCTTCCTTCCTTTCTTCCTTCCTTCCTCCCTCCCTCCATTCCCCCCTCTGTCCTTCTTCTCTTTCTTCTTTTATTCCTTTTTTCCCTTTTGCAGACATTCTCTTCTGTTTTGTAGAAATTCTTAATCTACTCTTTTGAAAATAAACATAAAAAAGGATATTTCACATAGAGACAGAAAATCCTTAAAAATTGTGGAGTGTATATAATCGAATAATCTGTCCTATGGTGTAGACTGGAACTCAATATTAATTGTTCTAATATGTTATATTAGACTATAACAGAAAAATAAGATTAAGTGATGAAGTTAAATAAATATATCTAAACAGACTTATAGTATTACATTTTTTTCCCCCAGCATGCTGTTGCTCTTCTGGGTATGCCTCTGTTACAAATACAGCTCAGTGAATTACTCCCATGAGGTTTTGATTTCTCCATCTAAGGAACACAAATTTAGATTCTACTACTAATTGCTTCCTTGTAATCAAGAAGCTGGCATCTAGGGATTTTTTTCAATCCTCAGGCTGCATTGGATGGGAATATAGCTCTAATGTAATGCACTAAAAGAACAAGTCAATGTAAACCAGCATATAACTAAGTCTTCCAAAAGAATTCCTATGCATTATCATTTCTTGCATAGTCATCTTAATATCAAATAATAAACAATACAGATTTTACTCTTTTAATTTTTCTGAAACCCTGTAAAGCAATTGTAAAAATATTGAACTTTATGTGATTTTTATAAATATGATAAATAACTAATTTCAGTCCTGTTTGGTAAAGAATATAATAGTGGTAGTTTATATCCTAAAAGTTTTGTTTGCTAAAGACAAGTCAGCTCCAAACCACAGTAATTTAATTTGACTCTACGCCATGCTGTACTTAGAATCCAAACTACCAAAAGTAACTAGAGATACACTATTGATAGATACATAGATGGCTAGATAGATGATTGATAGGTAGATAGATAGACGACAGATAGAGAGATATGCTGCAACATGTTTCCAAAAATACTCCCAAGCTATAATAGTGAAGTGGATGGCCAGAACTCTATTAGAGATATGAAATCAAAAGTATAGTTGAACCTAGTAGTTGTAGAAGGTAAGATAAAATATATTTACATAATGCACATTTTTTAAAAAATAAACTTTATATTTCTAGCCAGAAAGCAAGTCAATTGCATGCTCAGAATATCATTTTAACAAACAGCACTGTCATCTTGAATGCCACAAAACAATTTGGCCACATTGTTGTTCATACTTGAGAATTCATTAATACATGAATACAATAGCTTCTGTAATTATAATGATTTCAGTTAAAAGAAGAAATTGTTAAGCAAAAAGTATGTATAACTTGAAGCTTTGGAAATTTTCAGCCTATCCATATTGCAAAAAGTGAGATAGTATGTTTTGGGCAGAATGCGAAAGGTGTGGCTGGACAATAGTTTGCTAAGGAAATTTGGTATGTGGCTTGTGGATCCAATCAACCACCTCAGCATAAATGCTGCCAGCTTGAACTGAAGGGGACTAAAGCGGGACAAAATGAAGGAAGGCCATTGGATTTCTGGCATTCTATAGACAAAAAATGGGCTGATGGAGCTATTCAGGCATGAAAATTTATCCTTAAAAAAAGGGAAGAATGACCCCAAAGATGGTTCAGAAATCAGAATGGGAAGAGGTTACCACTGCCAACTGCCACTAAAGGCCCAGAGAGTACAAGCCTGGAAGACAGGGTCATCTCCCTCTAAGTTTGAGTGAATCAGGCCACTGCCCAGGGCTGAGGGACCCTGATGGACCTGGAGAACAAAGATTCAAGCCAAAAGGGATTAGTTTCAAGCCTTAAAATCTAATAGAATTTCCCTTCTAGATTTTAGACTTACCTAGGGCCCATGACATCTTTCTTTCCTCCGATTTCTCCCTTTTGGAATTAGAATGTCTATCTTATACCTGTCCCACAATTGTATTTTCAAAGCAGATAACTTGTTTGGTTTCACAGATTCACAACTGGAGTGGAATTTAGCCTCAGGATGAATAATATCTTGAGTCTAACCCACTCCTGATTTGTATGATATTTAGATGAGATCTTGCATTTAGAGTTGATCTAGAATGGATTAAGACTTTTGGGGCTGTTGAGACGGGGTGAATGTATTTTGCATGTTAGAAAGACATGAACATATGGGGGCAAGAGGGCAAAGTGCTATGGGTTGAATAGTGTCTCCCCACAAGTTCATATATCGAAGTCCTAAACTTCAAGACCTTAGAATGTGACATTGTTTGAAAATCGGGTCATTTTAACTGTAATCGAAATGCAGTCATTAGAGTGGGACCATAAACCAATATGATGTCCTTATGATAAAGGAAATTTGGACACAGACATAGGCATGCATAGGGGGTAGATGATATGGAGATAAAACATCCTATCTATAAGCCAAGGAGAAAGGCTTGGAACAGATCTTTCCCTCACAGCTTTTAGAAGAAACCAATCCTGCTGACACCTTAACTTTGGACTTCCAACCTCCAGAACTGTGAGAAAATAAATTTCTGTGCCTTTAAACCACCAATTTTGTGGTACCTTGTTAGAGCCCTAGTAAACCAATACAGGAAAAAGCATCTCTATTTTTATCACTCAAATTTTATTTGTTTTAAAATATTTGGGATATCTACAATAGTGAAAAATTCAATTCTTTAGTTGTTTTTATTACTTTTAGAATATTTGGAAATAAGAAGGAAAATGTTATAAAAATTCTAACACGTTGACACATATTATGGCCATGAATTCCAATCTGAGTCCATATATCAATGCATATTTATGAAAACTTCTGCTTTCTTACCTAACATAACAGTATATCTGCAGATTATTTGTACTTAAAATTAAGCAAATATATTGTAACAATTTTTAAAAGAATATATATTCTATATATATTTTACTCTCTCAAAATATAGACTTTTAAGGGGCCGGCCCAGTGGCACAGCAGTTTAGTTCGCAAGTTCTGCTTTGGTGGCCTGGTTTTTGCCAGTTCGGATCCTGAGTGTGGACATGGCACCACTTGGCAAGCCATGCTGTGGTAGGTGTCCCACGTATAAAGTAGAGGAAGGTGGGCATGGATGTTAGTTCAGGGCCCATTTTCCTCCCCGAAAAGAGGAGGATTGGCAGCAGATGTTAGCTCAGGGCTAAACTTCCTTAAAAAAAAGTAAATATGAGCTTTTAAGAATTTTGTTAGAGTCAAATATATATATTCATATTTTAGCATACTATATTATATATATCCAAGGGGATATGTGTATCTCCTAAAAATCTGACAAACATATTTTGTATATATTTTCACTGCTATCCAATAAAATATAACTAGAAATGAGTACAAATATTTTTATTTTTTATGGATACATGTCATCATATTGCTTTATAAAGTTTTCTACTGCTTAATCCTAATACTATCAACATGACAGTTTCACTGTTTCTTCATCATTCCTGAAAATATCACTTTAAAACTATGTTTATTTAAATGCTTAAAAAAAGTTATTATTTTTCAAGTTAGTATATAGTTGATTACTAAAACCCAGGGACATTATGATTCAGAAAATAGATAGGTCGATAGCATTTGATGATACCTCATGACCAGTCTGTACAATGATCTCTATTAAGAGAGATTTAATTTTCTCTAACTCTGTTCTACCGAAAAATATGTGTCATCTTGGCAGTCCTAAAGCGAAATATATTACACTTTAGGTTGCGTGAATATGTGCTGACTATCTCTGATGAGGGTAAAGAAAAATCTCACTGGAAGAAGAAATACATATAAGAGAATTAATTGTCCACTGGCTAATATAAAATTAGGGAATCTGAGGCTGTGTTTATCAGCTTAATAAAATTATGCTTGCAAAATCAAAACTTAGATTGTGGACCACAAGGGAAATATTGGGAGTAGCAATTATTTTAAATGAGATCATGATGTTTTAGATACCTCTGAATTTTTAGCGGATTATGGGAGTATTTTATAATATTTCATTAAAATTTTTAAACATGGCCATTTGGAACACATTCTAAACATAAATTTAATTTCAGCCTTCTCTTCCCTCTGGTTCACTGCCTTTAATGGTTGTCCTTCGATTCATTTTACTTTGACACAATCTATTTCCCTCAGTATTCCATTCCATTTTTCAAAATTTGGTGAATTCCCTGAAAGTTTTCCTTTTCTAAGAATGTTTTAAACAGAAGGCTTTCTATAGGAAGTATGTGAAATATAGCAATGTTTCTATGATATGATATGATATGATATGATTTTATATTATCACACATCAAAGGGAGAAGGATCTTGACTTTAAAGTTATACCTCTAATTAAGAAATATCTGTTCCACTTGGGTGAAGAGAGTCAGAGTAGATAGGTGAGCAGCTCATCTGGGGTGTATTATCAGACACTCCCTTGACATCTGGGGGATGGGGAAGTGACAGGCGAGCGTCTAAGAGCTGTAACTGTCCCCTCAGCTATCCTGAGCAACAGCAACAACTTTTCCCTCTGTCTTCTCAGCACTAGTCTCTCATTTAACGGTTCTCTTATTTCAATTACATATAGATATAGTTTAACTTAGCATTAATTCTATGTTTCATCCAGTACTTGGACAATGAAACAAACTTGACCATGAAGAGAAATCCACCTGACATTTCCCTCGAATATATCATATACAAGTAATTCACAAGAGTGACCAAGAAAACCCATGGGACCTAAATATATGCTCCAAAATATGCATTATAATTTATTTAACCAAACATATTTTTAATTAAGAATATTTATCCTGAAACTTGTATTATTAAAAATTATTGGCAAAACTAGTCTATATGTGAATCAAGCTGTTGAAGAATTTACTATATATTTTAGAGGTAATACTGATTTGCAAACTTAGTACTTATCAAAATCAGTTTGGAGGCCATGAAACTTATCATTAGAAATGAATAAATCTGTTTCATTTTGCCTTTTTTTCACATTACAGCAAACTATTTGAGAGCAATTGCATAATATTTATACTTATTATCCCACTGCCCAATATAGCATCTGTTACATGGTAAAATCCAAATCCATGCTGTCTTTTATTAAATCAGAATTTTTATACCTTTTGAAATATACAAAATATGTAAAAATCTTGATTTCTGATCATTTACATTAGTAAAATGTGGATCGCTATATTTAGAACAAAAATTTGACTGAAATTTCAAATTATATATTTTAACAGTTTTAGAATCAAATAGAGCTTAAAAAACTGTAACATAAAATGTAGAAATAAGAGGAAGATTGGCATTAGTTAACTCAGGGCTAATCTTCCTCAAAAAAAAGAAAAAAATGTAGAAATATAATCATTTTTTTACCAATGGTTTAGACATAGTTGAGAGCAAATTAATCAATTGACATAAAAGTTATAAAAAATGATACGGAGCTCAACCAAGAGGAAAAAAAAGATGGAGATGTGGAGGAGAGAGCTATATTTTAATCAACAAGTTTTGGGGGTTTAGAAGATTAAGAGGTACAGGGACAGAAAAAGACAGAGGCAGAGAATATAGCATGGGAAATATTAGAAGCTAATTTTAATATTTTCCCCCCATAAACAGTAAATGTATGAGTTACGACCAAAAACATTGGCATTTAAAAACAATTATGATTATTTTTTGCATTCTTAAAATTACAAATATATAGGGGTATATGTGTTCTGTGTATGCAGGAGATGGGTAAATTGAATAAAATTGCTCTAAGATTTTTTTGAAGGAAGAGTGAAAATAATTTTAAACTTAGATAAATGTATGTTATATCCAAAGTGAGTATTAAAAATAAAGATAGCAAGAATAATTTCAAACTAATAAGATATTTCTCTATCAGTTACTACTTTTGCTTCATGTCACCCCAAAATTAAGTGACTTAAAACAGTAATTATAGTTTCACATATCTGTGGACCAAGAATTAGAGCGGTTCAGCTGGGCTGTTCTGGGTCAAAGTTGATCACGAAGTTGTAGTACAATAATGTCTGGGGCTTGGGTTATCTCAAATGTTTCTACATTTACATATCTGGTAATTGGGATGGGAATACATGAACAGCTCAAAGCTGGAACCTTCAGGAATCTCTTTCTCTCCTTGTGATCTAGCCAGCTTGGATAGGATGGCCAGAATTCTCACATTTAGGCTCAGGGTTTCCAAGCATATGTTCTGAGAAAAAGCCAAGTGGGATTCAGATCACGTTCTATCGCCTTATCTTTCACCACATTCTTTTGATCAAAACATTATGCACTCCACTGAGATTTAAGGGGAAGGAACATCATCTCTCAACCGAGGGTCTCCCAATTTTTAAAATCTTTCTTCGGTATTTGTTTTCTGTATGCTGGTACCCTTAAAAAATGGAAATGGCATGGATTCTTTACAATGTCATTTTAATAGAATTTATTTTTTAGAGCAATTTTAGGATCACAGCAATCTAGCAAGCAGAAGGTACAGAAATTTCCCATATACCCCTACACATGTATAACCTCCCGCTCCATCAATATCCCCACCAGAGTGGCATATTTGTTAGGAAAGATGAACCTACATTAACACATAATTATCACTCAAAGGCCAGAGTTTATGATAGGGTTCACTCTAAGTGTTGTACATTCTATGGGTTTGGAAAAATGCATAATGATGTGTATCCACCATTATAGTATCATACAGAATAGTTTCACTGCCCTAAAAATCCTCTGTACTCTGTCAATTCATTTCTCCTTCCCCCAAAACTCCTGGAAACCACTTATATTTTTACTTTCTTAATCGTTTTGCCTTTTCTAGAATGTTGTATAGTTGGAATTGTACAGTATGTAGTGTTTTCAGATTGGCTTCTTTCACTTAGTAATATGCATTCAAGGTTCCTCCATGCCTTTTCAAGGTTTGACAGCTCATTTCAATTTAGTGCTGAATAACATGCCACTGTCTTGATGTACCACAATTTATTTATGCATTCACCCATCTTGATTGCTTCCAAGTGTTAGCAATTATGAATAAAGCTGCTATAGACATCAGTGTGCAGGTTTTTGTAGGGACAAAAGTTTTCAACTCCTTGGGGAAAGTACCAAGGAGCAAGATAGGTGTATTGTATAACAAGGGTATGTTTAATTTTGTAAGAAACCACCAAAATGTCTTCCAAAGTAGTTATTCCATTTTGCATTCCCACTGTAAATTAATCAGAGTTCTGGTTGCTCCACATCCTCATCAGCACTTGGTGTTGTCAGTGTTCTGGATTTTGGCCATTCTAAGAGGTATGTAGTAGTATCTCATTATTGTTTTAATCTGCATTTCTCTGATGACATATGATGTAGAGCATCTTTTTATATGCTTATTTTCCATCTGTATGTCTTCTTTGGTGACATGTCTCTTAAGATCTTTGGACTATCTTTTAATCCAGTTGTTTGTTTTCTTATTTTGGGATTTTAACAGTATTTTTGTATATTTCAGATAACAGCCTTTGATTAGCTATGCCTTTTGTAGATATTTTCTCTCAGTCTGTGACTAGTTTTTTTTATTCTCTCCGTGTCTTTTATAGAGTAGAACTTTTAATACCAATGAAGTCTAGCTTAGTTATTATTCCTTCATGGATTGTGCCTTTGTTGTTATATCCAAAAAGTCATCACCATACCCAAGGACATCTAGATTTTCTCCTATGTTATCTTCTAAAAGGTTCATAGTTATCCAATTTACATTAGGTTTGTGATCCAATTTGTTAATTTTTGTGAAGGATATAGGTCTGCATTGAGATTCCTTTTTTTGCTTGTCCGGTTCTTCCAGCACCATTTGTTGAAAAGACTATCTTTGCTCTATCGTATTTCCTTTGCTCCTTTGTCCTTTGTTAGATTTATGGGAGTCTGTTTCCGGACTCTCTATTCTGTTCCATTGATCTATTTGTCTCTTCTTTCTCCAATAATCACACTGTCTTGATTACTACAGCTTTACACAGTAAGTCTTGGAGTCAAGCAGTGTCAGTCCTCCAATTTTGTTCTTCTCTTCAATATTGTCTTTGCAACTTCTGAAAGGCCTCAATTAGTGTGTGCGTGTGTGTGTGTCTGACAAAGAACAATTGTTCTCACTTATGCCCATACACATATAAGAATATTCATTAGGGCAAAACTTTGAATAACCTCGAAACAGAAACATTCCAATTATATGAGAATGGAAAATAAAATGTGGCATATTCTCACAACGGGATGCAACACAACATAGATAATGAATGAGACACAGATACAACTACACAAATCAATCTCACTGCAAAATGTCGTACACGAAAAGCAAACGACCAAAGAGTACACAAAGAATAACTCCATTTCTGTAAGATAAAAAGATGTAAAACTAAACTAGATTGTCTAGTAACACAAATGTATAGTTGTAAAATATAAAGGAAAGCAAGGACATTCTTATGACAGCTGTCAGGACCGTGGTTACAATGAGGCAAAGGAGAGAGCTAAGTTACCCGGGAGGAACACTTGATAAGGTGGTTTGACAAATCTTTTCTGTTGTGCTGGGAGGTAACTGCCTGCACCTTGAGGCTCTCCTTCATTAGACTGTGGCTTCTTGTTGACAGAGAATGTATACCAAACACTTCTGTGTTGATTGGATTTTCCTATATTGTTATTAGCTCTGAATTGCCTAAATTTGAGAAACTGAAAGGTAGGCTTTGGTGTTTAACAATTTTGTCTTCACTGAATTATGTAGCTGGGTACTCTGCCTCAGTTACTTTGGTATGTGTATTACATAAAAGTAGGGCCCTGGAGCATAGTGTAATAGATTATATCATACCTTATGTATGTATATACATATTCTCTGGATGTAACTGACATTTTAAAAATGTTGTCACTAGTATATATTTAGATATGTTTATTCTAAAATTTTCTTAATTAAAGAAAGCTCTCTCTCTCCTCTCCCTTCTTCCTCTTCTCAAAATGTATATTTCTAATCCTGCTCATATTAAAACTTTTCTGTTGTCCGATATTGGTCTTCTTTAAGTTGTGTCAAATCACAGACTACTCAACACTTGTTTTCTTTTCCTTTATTCCACTTCCATGTGTTTCAATTCTTATATCAGTTTTCAAAAATAAATTTGAGTTTCCCTTCCCTGTGTATACATGTAACACATTTTCTACTATTTTTGTATTGATTTCATAATTTTGATGGGGCATTTGAAAGGGGGATTTAAATTGCAGGCTGTTGAAAACAAAAACATCTTGAAAACTGTAGCCACAAACAATATAAATTTGTAACATCTGTCTTATTTAAAGGCTTAAAGCAGTTCATATCCTTTTACATTGTTAACCCTAGGCAAACTTCTCTATTAAAAATGAATAGTTTGAACCCGTAAGTAGAACTGGTTCAATCTAACTCCAGCTTTTTAAATAATTTTTTATGGCTTGATGACCCATAGAAAATGAGAATAGAACATATCACTACTGGGACATTTTAAGTGTTTATATTATATTGTAATGAAGTCTCTTTTGTAGATTTGCTAAAGAAGTTGAAATTGTGCTATGATACATTTATAGAAGAAGGAGAAAAAAAAGATTGGGGGTAACTAGTTTTTTTTGGAAGAGTCTCAACTTTATTTGAGCGTCGATAAATATTATTTCCAATAGTCTTTTCACTCTTTTTTCTTGTTCTTGACCCTTAGCTTTCTGTCCCCTAAACCAAGATACATTTTTTTCATTCTCTTGACTACTTATGCTCTAGACATTTGGCTAAGTTGGGGTCGCATGAACCATTAGTTTTTTGCTTTCTATCAATTTCTCATCTTCCAGATTTATTCTATCCTATGATCTTGAGAGAATAGCTAAGGTTCATAATTGGCCTAGGTACACATGATGTCAAAAGTAATCAGAACAGGACAGTCAGAAGGAATACAGAAAGCATGTGTCTTCAAGGTGCTTCAATATTTTCAAAGGGGAAATAGGTCAAAATTAGACAGGAATGAACATAGGAAAACAATTGACAAGCTAAATGAACATGAGACTGATTATGCAGTACACCTGGAACTTCCACAGGGTGTTTGAGATGTGAGATTAACTCATCCACGGAGCCAATGACTTTAGAAGTAAGCCAATTATATCATTCACTGAATGTGTTGATGACCCAAGAATTTTCTAAGCTCTTACACTAATGAAACTGCAGTACTATATTATAGTCTGTAACGAACTAGTTTCATTAGAAAAAATATTCAGAATTTGATTGCAGGGATGGAGAATAAGTTAGGTAAGATAATAAGACAATTTAAAATATATCTTTTCTTTTCTAATAATTCTATCTTTATTATTTAGGAGTCAGATATATAGAAATGTTAAACATTAAATTAATGTCATTCATAGACTGCAGAAACGTTACCCCAGTCTTTTCAATAAATAGGAAGCCAAATTAACCTAAACCGAGAGTATTTATTTAAAGGGAAGAAAAGAAGTTTCTTGGTTAACGGTAGAGTAAATAGAATCTCTAAACAATATTTGGCTGTTTAAATGGAATTAGTCAAGTGAATTGATAAGATAGAGATTATAAGCTTTTTATTAGGTGATCAGTAATTATTTGTTGAATGTTGAATATCTCTAATACCTACCATTTTTCAACTGTGACTTTTTATGACAACAGATTTAAGTAAATTTTCTCACTTCAATTGGAATTATTTCAACCATAATCCTCAAAGGCCCATATACTTGTAGAAAATAAATATTTCAAGCTTATTTCCTTTTTACCATTTTTTCATACCTCATGTTATTTTTTCCCCTCTTTTGAAGTTATTAACTCATTTTGAGCAATGACATTATCTTGTGCATTTTCACAAATCTCTGAATTTCTGTCTGATTTCTCTCTACATGATAGATATTCAATAAATATATCTGGGGCTAATAGATGAATGAATGGATAAACAAATAAAGGGTTGAGAAGCAAAATACTATTTACATTTTTTTTCCTGAGGAAGATTTGCCCTGAGCTAACATCTGTTGCCAATCTTCCTCTTTTTGCTTGAGGAAAATGCCCCTGCGCTAAGATCTGTGCCAATCTTCCTCTATTTTATGTGGGTCACTGCCACAACATGGCTGCCACTGATTGGTATAGGTCTGCACCTGGAAACTGAACCTTAAACCAAACTTAATCACCAGGCCATGGGGCAGGCCCCACTATTCACATTTTGTGCTCTGGGAAATGAAGCAATGTTATGATACCCATGACTGAATTCAATTGAACTCAATTCCACTTATATTTATCCAGGGCCTAATATACTTTTGGTACTAGATATAACTGCTATAGACACTCATGAAATTGATTTGTCATATGTAGTATTTAATAAAGTGAAACAGGTGAAGATAGGAAAAAAGTATCAACATGCATTCCACATAGGAATGATAAAAACTAATATTGAAAGCTTCTGGGTATTTATAGCTCTCCAAAATAAATATATTGAAAAATATTGAATAAATTATTGAAAACATTGAAAAATATTATGAGTTTTAGTTATAAATCACACACTTTGAATTTTTTCTAAATTGGTATTTAATAAACTACCTAAAGTGGTATTTCTACACAATAATTTAGGCTATCGTGGCACTGCATTTCTTTCAACTACAATTTTTCCATAATCTTCCTGAAAAATAACTATTGTTATATTTTATTCAGGCCTGCTCTGTCTGCATTTGAATGAAAATTTAACAAATTATAGTGAAAGAGGGATTTGACAAAGTGTAATAAGTGGAAATTGCCAATAATCTGTTTCTAATTTGTATTAGAAAAGAAAAATGAGCCAAGTCATTGAATGTTTTTAAAAATGAACTGCAGTTGGTGTGTGTTGGGGCTAGCAGGCTCAGACACGGAATCACATGAAGGTTAGTAATACATAATTAAGAGGCTGAAGAAAACCTTTATGGATTTGATAGGAAGATTTTCAAACACCGATGATAATGAAGCATATTGTTTCAGACGATTATTGCATTTTGGATCTGATATAAAATCCTGATTATGTAATGATTTTTTTGAGGAGAAGAAGGACAATGCCATTTACCAGAGTTTTCATATAACTCTCTATCAAACATTTCTAAGGCAGTCTTGCAATTATTATAAAGAATAGAAAAGTCTTATTTTCTCATGTTTTTATAGAAAAAACATCATGTAAATTAGAATAATTTTGGCTATGGCAACACATAGTGGAAATATTTAGCAGTTGTTTCTTGAACTATTCATTTCTTAGATGTAATTGATTTGTTCAAATTACAGGTTCAAAGTCATGGATTTTTTAGCATTATATTTCATTTATGTCAAATAACAATTTGTGTGCCATTTCTTCTTACTAAATAAATGATTTAGGATTTCACTTTACATTGTGATAAAGCCATTACAAAATCCTTAAACACAAACTAAAACCAAACAAATTACATGCATTATTTTTGCCCCCCTCAATTACAGTGATAGTTTCCCAGGGCATAATTTTCTTCTCTAAGTAATGTTTAATATTTTACATTAAAGCAGATGTGTCAGAGTAAAAAAGAAAAGAAAAGAAAGACATGGATTACTGCTCATGTAGGTTTAAATTCTATAATCTTCATATGTAAAATCCTTAAATATCATATATTCATATTTTGAATTATAATCAAATACAATGTTGGTGAATGTATTTACATGAGGCTATTAAACATCCTAAAAAATATCCCTTCTGTATACCAAGAACAAATTGTTCCTTGGAGCAAAGAAATGCTTTCCTGGAAAAAGACAAACTAAAGTGGTTGATATAGTATCCCTAAATCCTGAGCTCTAAATTTGTTGTAGCGTTTAGGTGAGCAACAAAGATTTTCACAGGCTCTTTCCCATCTAAATGGATTTACTCATGTTTAGCATCACACCGGCACTTTTATCCATTGGTTCTCACCACTAATGAAGTAGTAACTAGAAAGGCAGTCTGTGTTTGATGGGAAGCTATAAGTAACAACAACAAAAAAAAAGAGTAATTTCGATTTGAATTTGGTCTCTGCACATATTGCTAGCTTCATCTTTAGCTTCATGCTGTGCTCCAGCTGCACTGGCAATTCTGTTATTATCTGCCCCGTCCCACTGCTTCTTCTATCCCCAAACACACAATCGCTCACAAACACCTTTAATCTATATAATTCCTTCTCAACCTTCAGAAGACAAAGAATGTAAACCTCCCCACTACACCCATCCTAATTGGATAATTTCCTTCTTTTTTTTCCTTCTTTCCTCTTGAATCAATCATATATCACAATTTCAGTTAAATGTATTAGCATGTAAATATCCATCTATCAACTATTTATCTTTCATACATATAGAGATGTGTGTGTTTATGTTATCTAACTAATTATACAGCAATGTGTGTGTTTATATTTCCAGTATGATACAGAGAGAGAGAGAGGTCCCATTCTAACAATCAATCTTAATCATATTCTCAGTGCCTAGTACAGTGCCTTGACTAGAGGAGGGGCTCAGAAAATATTGTTGGATGAATGAATGTGGGTATCGCGTAAGTTTTGAAACAGCTCCCCTACTTACTAGCTGAAATACTTGGAACAATTACTTAAATTATCCTCATCGCAGTAATTCATAAAGTGAGAACAATAGGAGTATCAATTTATAGGGATTTTAGGAAGATTAAATAAGACCACAGAACTGCACAACCTTAAAGGACCCATTCACATGTATCTATGTAAATGAATGTTTCCTGGAGTTTTAAAATATGGTGATCATGAGACTAAATGAATTATACATAAAGTACTTAAAAAGCCACCTGGAACATAATAAACTTTCAATTATTCAGTTGTTTTTTATGTTGTTAGTGCTGTGGAGTTGATTCTGACTCCTAGCAACACTGTGCAGGAGCAGAACCCTGCCTGGTCTTTTTGCGCCATCATCTTACCTTGTGGCACTCTATCAGATAATGCTGCCCTGCTAGTCATAGGATTTTCATGGCCAAAAATGGGTGGCCAGGTCCTTCTTCCTAGTCTGTCTAAGTCTGGAAGCTCTGCTGAAACCTGTTTAACACGGGTGACATTGCTGGTATTTGAAATACCAGTGGCATAGCTTTCAGCATCACTGTTACCACAGTGTGACAAAGGACGTATGGGTGGTATGGTTCCCTGGCTGGAAATGAACCGTGGTGTCTGCCATGAGAGCACCGAATCTTAACCACTAGACCATGAGAGATTCGGTTATTATGATATATCATATTTAAAGACATATTGTCACATTTTACTTGATTATGCATATAATTTGCACATTGTTGATCCTATTGTTTAGTTTTTATTTGTGTAATATCAGAATGATTGTTAACCATCTCAATAAAATTTTTTTAACAGGATTTTCAGAATTGGAAGAAATCTTATGGGGTTCCTATTGTACCACCATACAAAGCAAGGATCTACTTGATCAATGGTGTGCCTCGAAAGTTGTGGTCCTGAATTTTGGGAATCAAGAAAGCTCACTAGGAAGAATGCTGACATGAATTTTAAAGATGGAAGAAGAGAAAATAGGAAGCAAAAAATATAAATGTCTCATTTGTGAGTTCATTTGAATTAAGATCTATTATGTTATCCAACTTCTACTTGTACATACTTGTGTTTCTTTAGTACAGCAGTGATAATATTAGAGCTGGTAGCAAAATATGTCATTGCCACTATTAGAACTGATTGTAAGTTGATTACAACTAGATTGGACATACATTCCAGTTTTCCATGAAAAGCTTATGTTAATGCCTATTTCCAAGTACAAATTACCAATAGCATTTCCTTTTATTCTCACAAGTGTCCTAGCTTGAATGACAAATTATATGGTTACCTTAATTGCAAAGGGGTTTTCACATGTTGTATAGCCACTTGGCCAAGAAGAGTTTTGGTTGCAAATTGCATAAACTCAACTTGAATTAGCTTAAGAAAAAGAAGATTTCTTGTCTCTTAGTTGAACCGCAGGAAACTAAGAAGCACAGCTGGTTTCAAGGACTAATCCATATTGTACTACTTTTTAATTTATGTGTTCCAAGTAGAAACGAATTCTGTTCTCAGTTTTTTTAACTTTTGTCAGAGCTCTTACAAATAATAACCAGGGCATTGTTTTACTCAATGTATAAGTATACCCATGCATTTTAAAAATTTTGGTTGTTTAATTCATTAAATGACATAACATCTAGACATTGTTGTCTAGAAAGCAAAAGCCATGTAAGTAACATAGTCATCATCCACATATTTTACCTAATTGTTAGATTATAATGACAATCCCTCCCAATTTCTCTCCTCTCTATGTATGTAATTGTACATATATATATATGTGCACATATGTATGCACACATACAAAGAGAATGATTATATAAGCACACAAAATAATTACAAAGTTTAACAGTATACTGATACACAAACTAGTCTCAAAAAATATGAAAGCACTGAAATACATGGTGGAATTAAGCCGAAAACAACAACAACAAAGCCAAATATAATTTGGAAATCCCTATAAATTTTGGAATTAAGCAGCAATTTCTTTAACAGCTTGACCATGCATTAAAAAAAATACTAATGAAAATTAGAGAACCTTTTGCAATAAATTGTAATGAAAAATGATACATCATTAGTATGTAGAGTTCTGCTTCAGATGCAGAAACCCACCATATTGTGTCTATTCTAACAAGGAGAACAAATGCAAATAATCTACAAAGTCATAACTTATTTGAACCCACCAGAGAGTTGAGGCCACCATACCACTAAGAGCATTGAATTCCAGAGTGTCCATACCTCTGAAGAGAGATAAAACACACAAACTTTTCTAGTTTTTCAGACTATGGGAGAAAGAGGCAGTTAACATAACAGCATATTATATACATATATAATATTGGCATCATACTATATACAGTCATAAATATGTTTTGGTCAATGACAGACCACATATATGACAGTGGTCCCATAAGATCAGTACCATGTAGCCTAGGTGTGTAGAACTCTATACCATCTAGGTTTGTGTAAATATATTCTATAATGTTTACACAACAACAAAGTTGCCTGACGATGCATTTCTCAGAACACATCCCTGTCACTAAGGGAGGTGACTGTATGTGCACCTTGACTACTATGTGTTTGTATGTGTAAACGGTAGTGGGTACATATAAACAGCAGTACTAAGCTGCTAAGCTAAGGGGGAAAGAAAGACACAGCATCATGTTGTATAATCCTTCCCATCTTTTGATACAGTCTACGAAACGGTCACTACTAAATTTCTTAGTAGGATAAATTACCTCCTTAAACTTAGTATTTTTGGCCATAAATCATTTCAATCTACCCGAATTAAATCAGGAGGAAAATAAACATATCAAGTATTATTGTTACTATTTTAACAAAAATCATTAGGGACATTTTAGCCTTATTATTCAGAAATATGAAGTAAAACATAAAAGCAACTATAGGACAGAAGGTGACAAAATGGCATTTCACAGGAAATATGATTATTTACCTTGTAAAACAAATATATTCAATGAAATATAAAACATTCAGTAAATTCAGTAGATACAAAACAAACCAAAAAGTTGTATAGTTTTTCCATATGCATAGGTAGGAAAAAAATTATAACTTCTCTATATTAATTTGTTAAAAAGATAAAAAACATCTTATTCATTATAACAATAATATATGAAATAAAATTAATATCATGTGTAGAGCACATATGAACATTTCCTGAGAAACAAAATGATATAAATATTTGTATACTAAATCTTATAGGGATGTCAATTTTCCATGAACTAGTTAACAGATTTAAAGACATTTCAATTGAATTCTCTGTTATACATTATTAATACTGTATTATAACACATATTATTATTCTAAGTTTTATTTGAAAGCATGAAATGTAGAACTGAGATGAACTGTTGGGGAAAAGAAAAGACAATGTGATAATTTTAATACTGGATATTAAAATAAAAGGAAAAACTTAGCAATCAATATGGGAGTGGTAGCATGAGATTTGAGACAAATCAAAGGTTCAGGAAAAATTAGGCAAAAATAAAACCCTTAACCTAATATGCTTAAGTACAGGTACCTGTGCCATTAGTTTCCTATCCTTCATCAATGAAAGACTTGGATAATCCATCCTGGCACTCTCTGCTACAAAGTCTTAACATGAACTCCAATTGCTCTCATCATATTGCATATTCACAGTCGTTGCGTTTTGATCAAAATTGGCTCTCAAGATAAAGCCCATTAGCATTTCCTGTTCTAATTTAATAAGTATAGTGATTTAATGAAATAAATACTCTAAATTAAGACTGAATAAAGACTCCTGGGAAATTAATTAATCATTTTGGGAAAAATATAATTCTGTCATTTCAAGTTTTACACAAGAGTGATATCAACGTAGCTATAATACCTAAAGTTTACAATTCTTACCTTATAAAAGAGAAAATCAATTGGTGATTATTTACCTAAAATTTGTGCAGGAACTTCCAATTCTTAGGGGAACAATTAATTTTTTTAAAGTCTTTTTTATCTAATAATTGGTTTGAATATCTGTTTTCAGCAATATTGTTTTAAAATGGTAACAAATATTGAGGTAACAGAACTTTAAAATAATGAGAAATGGCTTTGACCTAAAATAGAAGGAGCTAGAATGAATCAGTGGAACTGAAAGTTTTCTTTTTAAAAAAGGGTAAATTAGAGAAGTTTGTTAGGTAAAAAAGACAAAAATGCAAATTATCAGAGTATCAAAAATATTTCTACTTTACTAGAAATCATAGAAATGAAATTGAAAAATGTACCAATCACATTTATAATAATCAAAAGAAAATAAATGGTATGAACTTTATGACAAGTGGTTTATTATTGTGTTTCATAAACTATAAAATTATCTGTATGTTTATATACTCATTTCATATAAGAGAACATTGTAAAATATATATTTATTAAAATATATTTGTTATATATGTTTATCTATCTATATATGAAATATATTTTAAAAACACACACATAATGACTGATAAAAATGAGAAAGCAAAGTTTGGAAGAGGGCAATAACGCTTCTGGTTTTTTAAAACAAGTCCACAATTGCTTATCTAGAACCCTTGAGGTATCTTCAGAGTTTAGCATTTTTCACTGTTTAAAGGTAATGCAGTGTATTCACTGCATATTGTGTGACACTCTTGGCAGGGTCTTCGTGTGCAGCAGTGCACTCTAATCAAAAATATCAATATGAGGGGCTGGCCCAGGCCCAGTGGCTTAGTGGTTAAGCTCATATGCTGTGTGTCAGCGGTTCAGGGTTCATGGGTTTGGATCCTGGGCGTGGACCTATGCACTGCTCTTCAAGCCCTGCTGTACTGGCATCCCACATACAAAATAGAGGAAGATTGGCACAGATGTTAGCACAGTGACAATCTTCCTCAAGCAAAAAGAGAAAGATTGGCAACAGATGCTAGCTCAGGGCCAATCTTCCTCACCAAAAAAAAATCCCACCAATATGATATTCACCACAAGGACTATAGACTAAACAATATAATATCTTCCCATCATTCACATCAAGTGTGGCTGACAAATGCGATTGCTACAAACATAAGAAAAACACTTCTGTGAATAAGGGATTTGGATCTGTACTTGAGCAAGCTCAGAAAAAGAATCTATTCTCTTCCAACTGACCCTCTACATGCCACAGGCCTTTCTCTCCAGTGTGAGAGAATTTATTAGTTGTCTTGGCATCCCATTTGAACAAGAGACAGATTACAACTTTACAACATCAGAAGTATCATCATCAATCATTTCATGCACTAGAAGCTTTTGTATTCAAAAAGGCTTTGTAGTGTTATAGCGGCTAAAATGTGTACTGTCCTTTGGTTTAGAAGAGAATATTGAGTTAGGAATTTATGCTGTTCTTGTTCAATTACTCTCTCTTCAAAACCTGCTTGAGAATTGAAAACTCATACATCCTAGTAGATGGTAGTGAAAAATATTCTCTTAAAAAATATACAGCAAACATTATCATATTAGATATTTTTCTCATGATATATTCTTCCTCTGTGAAATTTCACTGGTTCTAACAGTGTCTATCACACCATAGACACTTAGTATTTGTATTATTGAAAGAATAACACATTTTTCCTGGATTGTCTTTTCAAGGAATATGACTTTTTAGGGCAACAAAAAATACGCCTATTAATCTGTTTTTCTTACAGGATATATGAATACTATTAGTTTGTAGCAAACGCTTATTGACTACATACCAATGCTAGGCAGTGTGCTGACAATTTTACATGGATTATCTGAGCTGATCATAACAGAAATCCCTGGATGTAGTAGGTGCCTTTAATATTCTTGCCTTACATATGAGAAATGGAAGCTTCAATAGGTGAAACAGTTTGCACGAAATCACGGATAACGCATGATAGAGGTGGAGTTCTGACTCCAGAAACAGGTGCTCTTAACCACTACTATATACAATTGTTCTTGAAAAAGTGTACGTTAGGAGTTTTCCTCCTATTGGAGATGAAACATTCACCATAAAGGATTTAACTTAGATAAAATAAGGCTTTCACACAGAGAATTGCAAGCAGAATCCCTGCTGTCACATTTTCTGGGTTGTCAGAAGAGCCTGGGTGGTAGACAGGCAGAGAGGAGTCCTTTTAGGATTTTTATATACTCAGGCAAAATGGCCTCCAGGGAAACAGAATAGCACATCTAAATAGGCTATAATTATGCAAGATTTTACTCAGAATGCGTCTTTATAGATCTTGCTCAGATTTTTTTTTCCCCTAGTAGTGTCTAGAGCAGCTGCTCTAGTTTCTACACCTAAAGATTGGTTTTTTTTTGGCTTTCTGATTTCTATAACTACTTTAAAATAATATAATTTTCTTTCAATTAGAAAATATTTTATCTCTTTATTTAAAAAGATGGATTTCACATTGGAAGTTAACTTGAATAAATTAAAGTGTTTTGGTCAGTTTTTAAAGGGCAGTGATAAATTCTTAAGCAAGTGGAATAGCAAATGTTACATTATGCATGGCAAATAAACTGAGTGATCCCAACTTTCTTAGAATATAACAAAACTGAGATGTTGATTTTTTTATACAGCCTACTCTTATGTTATGTAATGTCTCATTCTATCTACAGCAATTTGGCAAGATTTCTTGGGAAATATTTATTTCTATTCATGCTCTAAAGGTGAACAAATGTATTAATTTTACAGGTTATTAAAAAGATGTATACAGCCAGTCAGAGACCCTAGTGTCACTCAAACTATTTGGTTGTTAGAAAGAAAATATATGACTCCAATTAACCTGTGCAAAAGGGAAATCTATTAAAGAAGATGATAATGTTGATATTGATAAGAGGGTCACAGGAGCAAACGGAAGGCTGAAACCTAGATTTGTGTGAGAGGAGAACCAGGCAACTCCACATAGTCTAGAGGATGCCACCTCTAGAACGAATGGACTCTAGTCATTTTTCATCTGTTCCTGTTTCACTATATTTAAAATTGAAGCGAAAGAGCAAAACACACACGCAGGCAGAGAGAGAGAGAGACAGGGAGGAAGAGAGAGAGAAAAGAAAGGAAACGGAGAGAATGTGTAAAGAAAGTAGTCTGAAATCCATTGTTGTGAGGAATCATTCTGAGCAATGTGTATACATTGTTCTTTCACCTGTGATTTCTTCAAGAACTCACAATATATCCCTACAGTATTCAGTATTTTTGGAAAAAGTACATTTATTGAGATTTGACTCAAATATTTTTCACATCTGATTTCCAAGCCAGACATTCCTTTAATTATTGCTTGCCGATCTCCTATTCCCACCAACACCACAAGAACTGCCGCTCCGTCATAGCCTTTACCCTAGACCCTAGTCCAACAACGAGATGGTACAATGTGTTGTAATCTGCCTTCCTCACTCCCTGAAATCAAACTCTTTGTATTTGGCTCAGAAAAGTTTGACCCATCAACCGTGTAAGCTCAGGGTATCAGTTTTATGTAATGACTGAATAAATGTATTGAAATAGTGCAGGCAGTTTTCCTTCAGGGCTATTAAAGATGGCCTGCATACATATTTCCTTTTTTCAAGCTGGAAAAAGATATATAGACAGCAGCATTTTATGGCTAAAATATTCAAACTGAAGATGTCTATCTATAACGGAAATTTTCTTAGAAAACTGGCACATTGGCATTCTAATTACAGGCCAGTTAAATTACCCATCTCTAATAATTACCACTCGAACTGGGCCTAAGGTAAATCAGATCTAGGGAAGCTGCCTTCAATGAAGCCGACATTTTGGTGTGTTAATTTTTGAAGTGTATTCAAGGTAAAAAAAGTTAACTTGTGAGAAAACATGGCCTTTTTAAAAGTTTTATGAGTGCCTTTGTGAATTTTCTTCTTTCTCTTTAAGATTAATGTTAACCTAAACATGCTAAGTGAAATAACTGAATTCAGCTAGGTTCATAATGAACTTGATATTTCATATATTAATAGAATTATAATATTCAGTACACTTGACAATATCCATCTAGTCTTTATTTATTAAGTAAGGTATGTGGATGAATCATGCTTTTGCCAATTCTAAACTTGGGCTTATATTAAATGTACATATTTGAGATAGTTTGGGTTAAAATTATAAACTATGTGGTTTTATTTGTTTAAAGTAGCAATATTACCAGAAAGACAAATTATGAATTATTTGCATCATCATATAACATATACTCTCCGTTCAAAGAACGGTAGTTCACAAAACCAAGCAAGCAGCCTGGCAGGAAGCAAAATGACTGACACTGAATCTTGTAAATCATTGGTTAAGAGTACAAATTCCACATGATAAAGAAGTTTGACCCCAGAGCTTAGGTAAATGTAAGAATATAATGAGGAGTGGAGACAAAATTTGTCTAGATCATTGTAAGAATACACTCTCTTTGACCTTTAATGTTATGAATGTTGTCACTTTATTTTTTTGTTGTTGTATTTCTGTCAAATCATCAATGTCTGATTTCATTTTTCTCCAATTAAAATTGGATTTCATGGGTCAACTAGCAGAGTATATTTTTTCCAATACTTTATAGTTACTTATTGTTTGTCATATTTTTCTTTCCAGTCCACAAACTCTAGGTAGCCACAACTATTTGGGGTTTTATGCTCCTAGGCCACCAAACATTGTGGATAATTGCTACATAGCAATACCAATTAACTCCACTATCTAAGTTTACTCTTTAATCCTAAACGTTAGAAATTTACCTCCAAATTACCTTTCTCACAAATGATATTAAATATTTTTCTCTTTCAGTCTCTGAATTTGTGCATATATATTCTTCCTCTCCTCCTGTTGGTATGTATGAACTGTCCATGTTTCTTTGCAAAGACATCACCTCCAATTATTTCATCATCTTTCACTGACTCAGAACATTGATTGTGAAGTCCTCTCTTTTTCATGCATTTTCACTTCTCTCACTCTCTAATGGTGTGACAGATTGTGTTTTTGCCAGGCAATTGTGAAACAATTGATGAGGTCATGAATTTTGAGGGTATATTCAGCAGAATGATGGTAATCTAACCTGGCTAAGGAGAAAGCAAGAGCACTAAAAGAATGAAAAAAATAGAAAAGTGTTAGGGTCAGTAAATTAGAGGTCTTGGTGGGGTCAAAAATTGCTGGAGTTGACAAACATTAAAGAAAAAGAGAAGGGGAAGATAAGTGGATATCAGAAAGTAGGATGATTATAATTGACAGTATAGATGAACTATAAAAATATCGAGATGCTGAAGAAGGATAAAATGTGTGGTAGAGGGGTGAAGAGTAGAAGGTGAATAGATCAAAGAAATGAAAAGCCATGGCACTTGAGGGACTACACAGGGGTGTATTAAAGTTACCAAGACGTATATCAGGATGGTGTTAAAGAGACAAGAAGGACTTTCCAAGGAATGAGAGACAGTTCTGAAGATGACAACAACTGGAAGGAGTAAGAGATATTAGACATTAATATCACAAGCTTCATGATCTTTTGGTAGGTAAAATGAATATAAATCTGGAAGCAGCAATAAGAAGCAAGGAGAGCATCCTTCCCGCCTACACAGCAAAGGTAGATGAAGATGATAGAAAAAATAGCCACTATTGAAGTAGATATGATACCGAGCAAAGGGCTCACTCTGCTCACTGCAATCTGAGACAATTAATCACAAGGAGTTAGAGATCCAGAAAGGAGTTTAATTAGATTAGCCAGCTAATCATAAGATGGGTGACTAATGTCTCAAAATCTCATCTTCAAAAATTACAGAATCTTGAGGCAGTTTTCTAGGGAAAATGGGAAGTAAGGAAGGGCTCCAGGGATGTTGGTTTCCAGGAGTGACAGACTCCAGGCATCACATTGTTCCATTCTTCTGTCAGCTGTGATAGCTACCTGGTATGTATTTTTCCCACATGTGGTCAGCCTGTTCCTGGAGAGAAACTCATTGAACAAAGTTTTAATTTATCAAGTTATCAAGGAGGACATAGGTAAGTGGAGACCATAAATCAGAAGAGCACGTGAACTTTTTAGAGTATGTACAGAGCAGTGAGTCGTCACAAGGGGAGGCCCTGGGGCCATTTAGCATAACAAGATGGCCTTACTTATGCTCTCCTACAGATACAGAAGACGCAAAGTTCTCAGGGAAAGTCAGGTTTCAGGTAGGGAATACAGGGAATTTTGCTGATAACAGATCATGAGGTCGTGATCACACCATATAAAGATCTTTTAAATAATAATGGGATAAGATTGACAAAAAGTATAAAGGACCTCTCCAAAGAAGGGGAGAAATGTGATTTTGAGTCATGGATACACTCTGGCATAAGAAGCCAATGGAACTCTGTGGGTGTACCCTGCTAATACCACTACTGCTGATAATCAGGCAGACAAGATCATATGTGATTTGATTATCTTTTTACTTTGGATAATAGAATTCATTTTATGACTATTGATGTCAACACTAATATGAGTTTCCTTAAGAAGATACCTCTGACTTCTAATTTCAACTCCAACATATAGATTAGAATTCATCACTGTCTTACAATAAAAATAGGAACAAACTGAAAATCAATGACTTTTCTTAGACTGCTCAGAGAAATTATATCTCAAGGCAAGCCAACACTCTGAGTGAAAAATTTAGTGTTGAAAAATAAAACCTACCCAACTAGAATTATATATCCAGCAATATTCTTCAAAAGTGAAGAAGAAATAAAAATGTTCTCAGACAAACACTGAGGGAATTCATTACCAGCAGTCCTTTCCTGTAAGAAGTGTTAAAAGAAGTTCTTCAGGCAGAAAGCAAATGGTATAGGTCAGAAACTTCTGTCTATGTAAAGAAAGGAAGGACATCAGAGAAAGAAGAAATGAAAGTAAAATATCTCTTATTATTTTTTATTTAAAACTGATGTAAAAGATTATCGTTTTTTCAAAGTTAATATTACCATTATATTGGGTAAGTAAAGTGAGTGGTAGCAGTGTCAAAAGGGATGGGAAGAAGTAGTTGGGAAGAGTATTATAGTGTCCTGTGTTACATATAAAGTGGAATAGTGTTATGTGAAAGTGGGGTTATATTAACTAAACATGCATATTGAAAATTCTAGAGACTGTAATTTTCTTTTTTTGTGTTGTCCTTGTCTGGTTTTGATATCAGGATAATTTTGGCTTCGTAGAATGAGTTAGGAAGCCTCCCCTCCTCTTCAATTTTTTGCAAAAGTTTGAGAAGGATAGGTATTAACTCTTCTTTGAATGTTTGGTATAATTCACCAGGGAAGCCATCTGGTCCTGGACTTTTATTTTTGTGGAGGTTTTGGATTGCTGTTTGGATCTCCTTACTGGTGATTGATCTATTCAAATTTTCTACTTCTTCGTGGTCTGGTGTTGGAAGGTTGTATGTTTCGAAGAATTTATCCATTTCTGCTAGATTATCCAATTTGTTGGCGTATAGCTTTTCATAGTATTCTCTTATTATCTTTTGTCTTTCTGAGGTGTCCTTTGTAATCTTTCCTATTTCGTTTCTGATTTTATTTATTTGAGCCTTCTCTCTTTTTTTCTTGGTGAGTCTAGCTAAGGGTTTGTCGATTTTGTTTATCTTTTCAAAGAACCAGCTCTTGGTTTCATTAATTTTTTCTATTGTTGTTTTAGTCCGTATTTCATTTATTTCAGCTCTGATTTTTATTATTTCCTTCCTGTTGATGATTTTCAGCTTTGTGTGTTGTTCTTTTTCCAGTACCTTTAGATGAGCTTTTAGATTGTCAATTTGGGACTTTTCTTCTTTGTTGAAGTAGGCCTGAATTGCTATACACTTCCTTCTTAGGACCCCTTTTGCTGTATCCCACAGATTTTGGCATGTCATGTTTTCATTTTCATTTGTCTCCAGGAATTTTTTGATTTCTTCTTTGATTTCTTCATTGACCCAATCGTCGTTCAGTAGCATTTTGTTTAATCTTCACATTTTTGTGGCTTTTCTGGTTTTATTCCTGTAGTTGATTTCCAGTTTCATACCATTTTGGTCAGAAAAGATGCATGGTATTATTTTGATCTTCTTAAATTTATTTAGACTTGTTTTGTGGCCTAATATGTGATCAGTCCTGGAGAATGTTCCATGGCCATTTGAAAAGAATGTGTATTCTGTGGGTTTTGGATGGAATGTTCTGTTTATATCTACTAAGTCCATCTGGTCTAATGTGTCCTTTAAGGCCAGTGTTTCCTTATTGATCTTCTGATTGGATGATCTATCCATTGGTGTAAGTGGAGTGTTAAAGTCCCCTACTATTATTGTGTTACTGCCTATTTCTACTTTCATGCCTGTTAATAATTGCTTTATATATCTAGGTGCTCCTATGTTGGGTGCATAGATATTTACAAGTGTTATATTTTCTTGTTGGATTGTTCCCTTTATCATTATGTAGTGCCTGTCTTTGTCTCTTGTTACAGTTCTTGTTTTAAAGTCTATTTTGTCTGATATAAGTATTGCTACCCCCACTATCTTTTCTTTGCCATTTGCATGGAATATCTTTTTCCATCTTTTCACTTTCAGTTTATATTAAAAACATACAAAGAACTAATACAGCTCAACAACAAAAAAACCCAACAATCCAATTAAAAAATGGGCAAAAGACCTGAACAGAGATTTCTCCAAAGAAGATATACGGATGGCCAACAGGCATATGAAAAGATGCTCAACATCATTAGCTATCAGGGAACTGCAAATCAAAACTACAATGAGGTATGACCTCACTCCAGTCACAATGGCTATAATTAACAAGACAGGAAACAACAAATGTTGGAGAGGATGTGGAGAGAAGGGAACCCTTGTTCACTGCTGGTGGGAGTGCAAACTGGTGCAGCCACTATGGAAAGCAGTTTGGAGTATCCTCAGAAAATTAAGGATAGATCTACTATATGATCCAGCTATCCCACTGCTGGGTATTTATCCAAAGGACTTGAAAACACAAAGGCATAAAGATACTGGCACCCCTATGTTCATTGCAGCGTTATACACAGTAGCCAAGACTTGGAAGCAACCTAGGTGCCCATCAAGGGACGAATGGATAAAGAAGATGTGGTATTTATACATGACGGACTACTACTCTGCCATAAGAAATGATGAAATACGGCCATTTGTGACAACATGGATTGACCTTGAGGTTATTATGCTGAGTGGAATTAGTAAGAGGGAGAAAGTGAAATAACATATGATCTCACTCATAAGTAGAAGATAAACACAACAACAAACAAACATATAGCATTGGAGATTGGATTGGTGGTTACCATAGGGGAAGCAGGGAGAGGGGAAGGCAAAATGGGTGATTAGGCTCACATGTGAGGGGATGGACTAAAATTAGTTTTCTGGTGGCGAACATGATGTAATCTACACAGAATTCGAAATATATTATGATGTACATCTGAAAATAAATACATAAATTAATATAAATAAATTAATTAATAATAAAAATTCTGGGGAAAACAGCATAAAAATGTAAAAAAAGACTATAATTCATGTGCTAAGAGAGCAGATAAAATGAAATCATATAAAATAGTCACTTGAAATCATTAATGCAGAAAAAGAGGGTAAAAAATAAAATAATTTCACAAATAGAAAACAGTTACAAACATGGTCGATATTAATCCAATTATATCAATAACCACTTTAAATGTGACCCATCTAAATATATTGAATAAAAGACAGTGATTGTCAGGGGATAAAGGAGCAAGCCCACCTATATGTTATCTATAAGCTAACTACTTTAAATATAAAGACTCAGATAGGTTAAATATTAAGAAATGGTAAAAGATTTACATGCTAACATTCATTGAAAGAAAGCTGGAGTTGCAATATTAATTTCAGACAAAGCAGACTTCAGGAAAATGAAAGTTCTTAGGGATAAAAGGCACATTAAATACTGATAAAAGAACAGTTCTCCAAGAATACACAATAATCTTAGACAAGTGTGCACTAATAACATAGCCCAAAAATATATGAGACAAAATTTAAAAGAACTGAAATAAGACTTAGATAAAGTGACAATTATGGTTGAAGATTGCAATACCTTCTCTCAATATAAAAAGAAATAAAAGATACAGAGATTGAAAAGAAGACGTACTACAAGTGAATTTATTCGTAGATAGCATCATTGTCTATGTTGACAAATACAAAGAATCTACAATAAAATTCCTGGAAGGAATAAATGAGATAGTGATGAAGTAGAATGTAAGTCAATATATAAAAAGTAACAATATATCAACAATGAACAATTGAAATTAAAAGTTAGTGAAATGATACTATTTATAATAGCACAAAAATATGTAGGTATAAATCTAACAAAATATGTATAAGACCAGTATTAGATAAGAGACATAAGCATGAGTTTATGTTTAGCTTAACATAGACACAAAAGAGTACATACAGAAATGTTTATATCTGTGTGTGTGTTTATACACAAGTTAGAATGAACACATATATCTCCTTGCTTTGTCAGCTGAGAGGACATAAAGGCAATGACACCCCAGTAGCAATGAGCACAATGAACACTCAATTATTGGTTTCTAGTGCTATTTTTCCATTAAAGGAAGCAGAATTCCTCAGAACAAGGACTGATACTAGGAATGGGGCAGCAAATATGCAAGATGAGCCTAGAGAATCTTGTAGTTCCAGAAAGTAAGAAAACATAAAAAGGGGATATGGGGGCCGGCCCAGTGGTGTAGCAGGTAAGTTCACACGTTCTGCTTTGGTGGCCCAGGTTCCCTGGTTCGGATCCTGGGTGCACACATGGCAGTGCTTGGCAAGCCATGCTGTGGTAGGTGTCCCATGTATAAAGTAGAGGAAGATGGGTATGGATGTTAGCTCACGACCAGTCTTCCTCAGCTAAAAGAGGAGGATTGGCTGCAGATGTTAGCTCAGGGCTAACCTTCCTCAAAAAAAAAAAAAAAAAAACAGGAGATATTGTTTAATGCTAAAAGCATACAGTAGCCACATAAAAGGGCTTCAGTGTCCAAAGATAGAATAATTTAGGCAAAATAAATAAAAGGAAATGAAGAAAGGGAAGGAAAGAAAAGAAAGAGAAGGAAGGAGAGAAGGGAAGGGAAGTCTATTGGATTATAACCCAAAGCATAAAACAAATATCTAAAACTCTATACTGATAAAAATAAATGATTGAGTACATAAAAAGGGGAGAAAATAGGCATATCTCCTGTGCAGAAGACTTCCAAATGATTTATGTAAATATTCTGCCCTTAAGGAGGTGAAGCACAACTCGTCATTCCTTAGGTGCAAGCTATTCATATTGCCTTCCTTCCAAAGAGTATAGTGTGAAAACAGGGAAACTTGAGTGGAGAAATCTAGCAAATACTGGTGACAAGATTTAACATCAACAGTGATAATCCATGTAGACAGTATGTACTCATGATAGAATGTCATGAGAATGGCACTTCATGTCTGTGGCTTTTCTCACAAAAAACCATAACCCCAGTTTAATCATGATGAAAGTATGAGATAAGTCCCAATCAAGGGACATTCTACAAAACACCTGACCAAAATACCCCAAAACTGTCAAAGATATCGAAAGAAGAAATGTCTGAGAAATTGTCTCAGCCGAGAAGAAACTAAGGAGACAATATGACTAAATGTAATGTGGTATCCTGCATGAGATTCTAGAATAGTTAAGGGATAATAGATAAAAACTAAGGAGATTTAAATAAACCACAGACTTTTATACATAATAATGTATAAATATCGGCTCATCAATTGTGAGAAATATACTAGTGTGAGATGTAGGAGAAACTAGGTAAGACGTATATGGGAACTCTGTATATTAGCCACACAACTTTGTATGTAGAAAATACATGCTACACAGTCCTGGAAAATTATTTCACATAATTAACTCTGGACTTATAAAGGCCAATCCAAAGTAGCCAAACTAATTATGCGATAATAAGAATTATAAGTACTTTTGATCTAAAGAAAAATGTAGACAGTTTTCTCTGGAGAAGCAATTTTCCTTATGATTCCAAACTTGAGTCATATATTTTCTAGGGTGTAAGGGATTTTTCCATTTTTGAACAAAATTCTGTTCATTTAAAATAAAAAAAAAACTAACCAGTGAATGAAACATATAATTACTTAAATATAAAACTTGGCATCTATTTCTGTCACATGTTTGTGTCATTCTCCAATCCCTTCCCCATTAGGCATTGTGTTTCATGAAGGCGTAACCATGCATATGTATTCTTCACCCTGTGTCTTCTGTGCCCAGCCAAGTTTTTGGCATGCGATTAGTGCTTCATAAATATTTGTTGAGTGGCTATATAAACGAACGAATGAAGAGTGACCCAAGGGACTTCTCATTGTATTTTTATTCCTTATTCTCTAAAGTATTTCACTTTTACCTTTATTTCACTCTACCAAGCTCCCACTTTGGACATGCTTCAAGTTATAATCATTTCTACTCTAGCTAGAAAGATAGGCCAGTAGTTGGTTCTGTTTATTTAAATTTTCTCCATAGGACTTCCAGAGCTTAATGATTTGTGATATTCACCACCTTTCTAAGCTGATATAGTTTTGGCATTTCTACAGTATTATGATTAGAATGTACTCTATAGTTAAAGTGTAAGAACTTGAATTCAGGAAAAACGTCTTGACTCACATTTTAAAATAAATTTAGAATTTTCAAATATACAGAGAGAGCTTGTGTCTACACTATGAAACCGCCCAGGCGTGACATACAGTAAGCTCCACAGAAAAGAATCAATATCGTTCTATTTATTCCTAATACTGACAATAATGCATTATATACAGAAGTTGCCTAAAACAATAACTGGATTATTTTAATGAATAAATTCCTAAAGTGTAGAATCCCAAAGTTTCACATTTACAGAAATGGGGGTTAATAATTTAAAAAATTTATTTACTTAAAAAATATAAACCTACAAATTATAGATCCTCAAATACCACGTATAATAATAATTTTAAATGCCTATTTTAAATTTATATTCAGGTCTTTAAAACTTTCAACATAGAACTTCAATTAGTCTTTCAAAGCTTAAAAAATTCAAATGAGCAGAATGATTTTATTAATTAAATAGAGCTTCCATCAAAATAATAGTTCTTTTTTGTGACTGAGAGAAAAGTATCTTTAATGTCCAAATTCATATCTATACTAAATATTCAATCTCCAAATTTTATGAATAATATTTAATAGTGAGTCTCTTAAATCAAGGGAAAAAGTGTATTCCCCAAGTTTTGCTCTGTAGTATGATATTTTTCAAGCCTCTGTTTTAAATCAACTTTTGTAATTTGTGACTCTGCAGGTCCTCAAAAATGCTGAATGACTATTTTTGACTAACTGGCTAAATCTCAAAGAAAATAACTTGGCACAAAATATTGTCTTGAATTGAGTAGTTTAATCCAGAGTGTCTTGTATATTCTTTCAAAATACTTTCCTGTAGATTGTTTGGCCATTGCCAAACAATCTCTTTTGTTGACTTGTTTTGTTTTATTTTTGGTGAATTCAATATATTACTAACCAGATGTAGCCAGAGGCTTGAAGTCCACCTGTTTCCAGACATTGCTATTGAGGCATGCAGCCACTGTAATGCCAGAGTTGCTAAATGAATACAGAAATATTAACTAGCTTTCCACATCCACAAATAAATCCACACAGAATTCTGATAGTTTTGAGATGTGATCCCTTTCTTCTCACATTCTTTGGTACAATGTTTTCAGTTTTCTGACTTCCATTATTCAGAATCCACTGAATTAAGCCATTTAATATTTAATACGTTATTTATGAAAAAAAGAAACACAACACACACACTAGGGAATGGAGACTTTTGGGTATGAAAACAGAATAAAATCATCAAATATTATCCAGTGTTGTGACCTTTAAGCGAATTTGTTAAATTAATCTAAAGGGTAATTTGCTCATTGCAGATGTTGTAAATACCTTGGCCGTACGCAAGGATTAAAAGAGCTAACACAACAGCTAATGCTATTTTCATATTTGTCTTACAGTTTTGTACTTAATAATCAGAATAACACCAATTATCATTCTATGTTTTCTAAATATTAATTAAGCATAACCTACATAACCTTTTGAACTGTGTAAGTTACTATTATGCACATTTTACAGATAGGGAAATTGAGCACAGAGTAACTTGCCAGACGTCAAACTGCTGGCAATTTGCAAAGCCAAGTCTTAAATCCAGATAGTTTTGCTCCAGAGACCACGCTGTAACCGCTACATTATAATGTTCCTCTACAATGAAGTAGCCATTAGCTGACCTTGTGAAGACAAAAATATGCAGCTACTGTTTGTTTACATTGATTTTATGTCCAACTGTCGTAAATTCTGTCTTGAAAATATTCAATTTAAAACATGTTACTCTAACATGGCATTCATATGAAGAACTCAGTCAAAATGTACATGAATTTTGAGGAAGATGCAATTTTTCTGGGCACAGTTGTAAGTAAAGATTTTTATGGGTTTGGGGAGACGTGAAAAAAATGTTGGGATTGAATTTATGGCTTGGCATCAAAACCATGTGCAAATCAATTTGTGACCTTGACAAAATTATAACTTTGTTTGATCGTCACTTTGTTCTTAGGGATAAACCCATTAAAATCAAATAAAAAGGCATTAAACCCAGCTGTCAACATTATTTGCATGCTTCTAATTATGAGCAGAGGAATTGTTGTAATAAATGTAATCCTTTTTATGATGATCCAGACTGTAACTAAAAATGTCTTCCAATTCTTATGTAAAAAATATATGTATATAATATAGTCCTAAACAAATGAAGTAGTAAATCTGGTTTTGAAAACATTGAAAAATGTTGATTAAAATTTGACTAGAGAGGAAGCAAAAATATAGATAATATTTCTGGGAAACTGGCTAATTCCCTCATTGTTAAAATGGTACAGCCTTAATTATACTCTTCTTTCCATTAGTGGCTGGTTGTTTCAGTGTGGACATTTAGTTTAGATATCACTTTAGCACTTATTTTGGAACATGAAATTCTCCTGGATCAGGCGTAAGATATTTACCAGACTCAGTTGAAAATATATCATTTGCAGTTTCAAACACTATATGTCTCCTAATTTTCTCATTAATTTGCCTTAAATTCACAGTATGAATACTTAAACACTCGGGGTCTTCTTTAAATTTGGACATATGTAAATCTCAGAAACTTCAGCAGGTTTCAAATACACATATCTCCTTATGGGACCAATGATATTCCCATAGAATTGTTCTAAGTAAGAGTATTTTCTGAAAGCAAAGGCACCATGTGTAGTTACAATAAAATTCCCATTTAATTACAATGTGACTGTCTGTAAAATATGATATTAACATGTCAAGTCAATTTCATGCTCACCTCTTCTCAGGCTATTTAGCACAACAAATTTCATGCTAATCAGTTTGAGCATTTAATGTCGAAGTTGGAAATTTGGCATTTCTGCATATCTTATGAAACATATGTATGCATATATATATTTATGATAAAGTGGTAATGCATTGCAGTTGAAATTAGCTTTGATATTTAAGCTTAATTTGATATTGTTATAATTTAGAGGCAAAAAGAAAAATAGGATATTCATATTATTAAAAAGAAATTACAATAAATAGAAAATATGATATAACCCATAAGAAACATTAGAATGGAGAATTACACATGAAAATCTCAAAGTAGTCACCTTCACGTGTTATGATGATTAATTACCACTATTTCTTCTTTTTACTATGGTATTTTATATTTTCCTACAGTACAAATCCATTATTGTTTAATTTTGTACACATTAAAACCTTGTGAGCTAGGTTTTAATTAGTTAAAACTAATTAATAGACAATAGAATAACTCAAAAAATGCAAAAAATAATACATGGGACAAGTTCTGTTTCTTGATGCAACAAAGACTCTCCTAAAAAGTCTCTCCATCTGCAGGGAACAACTGTAATACCAGGACATAATAGAAAAAGCAACTGCCTAAAGGTACTGGAGAGTGAACAAAAGCAGACAGACTCTAGTGGGAGTGCATGTACACTTGTCTGAAGGGGGGAGACATGGAGCTATACACATAAGTTTCCATCTCCTTGACTTTTAGCTTGTGACTGTGGACACACATCTCATAGAGCTTCAAATGAAGGCACATATCAAAAGCCAACAATTTTTCTGGCTGGAAGAATGAAGAAAAAAACAACTACAAACACAGAAAGCATAATACTGAAGAAAGTGAGGGAAATACTTCAAGAGAAAAAAACAAAGCAAAGATCTCCAAGCTCTGTCCATCCATATCTCTGTGTAAACTAAGAGTCATGTTAAACAGATCCAAAGCAGTCCAATTAAATACAAAAGATATGCATGACAGAGGAAATGGCAAGAAAAAGAATGCACAGTTGAAACCCAGCCAACAAAATTACATGTTAAAATAAACAGTATTCATTGAATAATAATAATAAATAAAACCTCTACAACTAAAACGAGGAAATTATGGTCATTCATAATGCCCAGTATAAAATCCAAAATTACTGAAGATATAAAGAGCTAAGAACATGAAAAATATACTAATATGAAAAGAAAAGCAATCAAGACTGGTCCTGAGAAGAATCAGCCATTGGTACTGAGAGACAAAGAGTTTCAAGTGACTATTATAGCTATCTTCAGTTATTTAAAGCAATATATATTTTTCATACATGAAATCTCAGTAAAAAAGAAGGAACTCTCAGTAAAGGATAGAAACAGTAAAAAGAACTGAAAAGAAATTCTATAAAAGTAAATTGCAATTTCTGAAAAATGCATTTCCCAGATGGACTTAGTAAAATGAACATGACAAAGGGAATTGTAAACTAAATATATATCAATAGACATAATACAAGGTGAAGAACATAGAGAAAAATATTAACAGAATATCAGATGATATCAAATGATTAGGCATATTTCTAATTGGAATAACAGAGAAGAGGACAATAAGAATAGGAAAAAATACTTAAGAAAAAACTGTCATAATTTCCCCAAATTTATTGAAGGAAAATTTCATACATAAAATGAACACCAAGCAGAATAAATACAAATAAGCTCAGGCTGAGATAAATCATATTCAAACTTTTGAAAGCCTAAAATATAGCAAAGCTTGAAAGAAGTAAGAGAAAAATAACATATTAAATGCAGGATAGCAATGATCTAATTAATTGCTGACTTATAAGAAACCACGAAGACAGAAGTGGAAAAACAACTTAAAAAATAAGAATAAACAAGATAAAATGTTAATCCAGAATTCTACACTCAAAAAAATTTCATTCAAGAATGAACATGCAATTGATAAAAGAAAACTAAGGGAGTGATGTCAACATCACAGCAGAGTGAGTTGATCCCTTTGTCTCTCCCCTCTATGTTACAACCAGTACAACATCCAGTGAACAACAAAGGACTCTCTGCACAGTACACCAGAACACCTGAGAGATCCATACGTCTGTATTTCTGACGGTGGAAGGACTGGACCTCCTGGAGGCAGTGGAAGAAGGGGAGCAGAAGGGGCAGCTGCCAAGAGTGGAGGTTCAAAGGTCTGTTGCTGTACCTGTGAACAGAGGCACCAAGAACTGAGGTAATGCCCATGAACAGAGGCTCCAGCAATCTAGGCAGCCCATTTCCCCAGGGGCACCAGGAATCACTGCCGGCCCATGACTGGGGTCTCTGGGATCATTAAATATCTGTGACCCAGCCCTCTTCCCCTCCCCTTGTGGTGGAGCCTCCAACACAGTCTCTTCTGGCAGTGAGGGCTGCATCCAAAACATGGATACCCCTAGCAGAAGCAGAGATGCCCATGACCTCAGATTTCGAAAGGTGCACCAATGCCAGAGACCAGAGGCTATGGGAGCAGCAATGGCATTCATGGCTCATCTCCTCCCTCTCCCCCAGCAGTGTTACATGGCACCTGTGACCTGAGGCTTCAGGAGCCCCAGGAATACCCATAACCCTGACACTGGCCCGTTTAGCAGTGGGGGCTGCATACAAGACCCCAGGCAGTGGCACTGCCAGCACCCCAAAATAAGCCAGAAACAGCAGTGCAGGTAGTTCACATAGCAGCAGCACCTGAACCCATGCATAGCCTGTGGAAAGTGGAAGCTGAAAAGTGCAAGCTGTCAAATACCATGAGAAGCAGCTCAAAATCAAGGTAACCAAAACCTTACCTAAGTAAGAAAAGTGTTTACTACAAAAAATGTGCCATCAGAGGAACAACACAGCAAGCAACATGAAGTACTACAGTAAAATTGTAGAACAGAAAGAAAATGACAACTTTCCAGACGCTAAACTTGAAGATACAAAAGATTACCATCTAACTGACTGAGAATTTGAAATAGCTGTCACAAAGAAACTCTAGTTACAAGAAAACTCAGAAAGACAGTTCAGTGAGCTCAGAAATAAAATTAATGAAGAAAAGTACTTTACCGAAGAGACTGAAAACCTAAAAAAAAATAACCCAGAAGTTCTGGAGCTGACGAATACAATTAATGAGATGAAAACTGAAGTGAAATCATTGGAACTAGAGCAGAGCATGTGGAAGAGAAAATTAATGAGCTTGAAGATTGAAATCTAAAAGTCATTCAGGTGGAAGAAGAAAGAGAACTAACATTTCAAAGAAAGAGAGAAATTCTACAAGAAGTATCTGAGTTAATTATGAAAAGCAACATAAGGTTAATGGATATTCCAGAAGAAGATGAGATGGATAAATGTCAGAGAGCCTATTTAAACAAATACCTGAGAACTTCCCAAACCTGTGGAAGAAACAGAATATAAAAGTACATGAAGCTAATAGAATACCTAATCATCTCAATGTGAAAAGGCTTTCTCCAAGGCATATTATATTACAACTGCCAAAAGTCAATGACAAAGAAACAGATCAAGGACAGCCAGAGAGAAGAAAATAAGTTTCCAAGGAACCCTTTTTAGGCTATCAGCAGACTTATCAGCAGAACTTCTACCAACCAGAAGAGAGTGGAATGATATATTCAAAATATTGAAAGATAAAAACTATCAATCAAGAGTACTCTAACCAGCAAAATTGTCCTTCACATATGAAGTTTTCCCAAGACAAACAAAGGCTGTCTTACAAGAAAGGTTGAAAGGAACCCTCTTATTGGGAACAAAAGGAAGAAAATGTATACAAAACTTTCAGCAAAGTGATAAATAGAGAGACAGAATCAGAAAATTGAAACTCTATACCAGAATAGGTTAGTAAACATTTAATTATAACATAAAGACTAAAGAGAAAGAAAATATCAAAAATAACTATAACCATTTCAATGTGGTAACACACAATACAAAAAGGTATAATTTTTCACAACAAAAACATAGAAGGAGAAGAGGAAAAAGACAGAACCTGCATAGGCTAATGGAGATAAGATGCTATCAGTAGAGAAAGGACTATCCTACCTATGAAATCTTTTATACAAACCTCATGGTAACCACAAAACAAAAAATCAGAGCAGAGTCAAAAAACGTAACAAAAGAGAAACTGAGAAACACATCACAAAAAAACAACAAACTGAGATGGTAGACAGAAATACAAGGGGGAAAAAGTAATGGAAATATGTAACAACCAGAAAACAAAAGATAAAATGGCAGTATCAAACCCTGATATAATAATAATCACACTTAATATAAATGGATTGAATTCATCACTCAAAAGGCACAGAATGGCTGGATGGGTTAAGAAACAAGACCTAACACCACGTTTTTCTAGGAGACCCATCTTGGCTCTACAAACATAGGCTCAGAGTGAAGGAGTGAAAGATGATACTCCAAGAAAATGGCAATGAAAAGAAAGTGGGCATAGTCACACTTATCAATATGAGACAAAATGGACTTCAAGTCTAAAAAAGATAACAAGACACAAAGATGAGATTACATAATGATAAAAGAGACCTTCCACCAAGAAGACATAACATTTATTAATCTATCTGCACCTAACACAGGAGGATCAAAGTAGAGAAAGCAACTATTAATGGACCTACAGGGAGAAACTGACAGCAACACAATAATACTAGGGGACTTTAGCATCCCGCTTACACCAATGGATAGATCTTTCACATAAAGTCAACAAAGAAATGTTGGCTTTCAATGAAACACTAGACCAGAAGGATGTAATAGATATATAGAGAACATTCCATCCAAAAGCAGCAGAATATACATTCTTCTCAAATGCACATAGGACATTCTCAAAGATTGATCATATGTTGAGAAACAAAAAAATTCTCAATAAATTTAAGAAGATTGAAATGATATTAAGCATCTTTTCCAACCACAATGGTGTGAAATTAGAAATCAACTACAAGAAGAAGGCTTGGAAAGTCAAAAATATGTGAAGACTGAACAACATGCTACTGAACAACTACTGTATCAATGAAGAAATCAAAAGAGAAATCAAAAAGTACCTGGAGACAAATGAAAATGAAAACACAACAAACTAAAATCTATGGGATGCAGCAGAAGCGGTTCTAAGAGGGAAGTATGTAATATTACAGGCCTACATCAAAAAACAAGAAATATCTGAAATAAACAATTCAACATTACACCTAAAAGAATGAGAAAAACGAACATGTGAAGCCCGAAGGCAGTAGAAGGAAGGAAAAAATGAAAATCAGAGCAGAAATAAATGAACAAGAAACTAATAAGACAATAGAAAGTATCAGTGAAACTAAAAACTGGTTCTTTGAAAAGATAAACAAAATTGACAAACCCTAAGCTAGACTCACTGAGAAAAAAAGAGAGAGGACTCAAGTAAATATAATCGGAAATGAAAGTAGAGAAATTACAACAAACACCTCAGAAATACAAATGTTTTTAAGATAATATAATGAAAAACTATATGCCAACAAGTTGGATAAACAAGAAGTAATAGATAAATTCCTAGATAATTCGCCCAAAATTGAATTGAGAAGAAATACAGAATCTGAAAAGATGAATCAAAAGTAAAGATATTGAATCAGTAATCAAAAATTTCCCCAAACACAAAAGTCCAGGACAAGACAGCTTCTCTGGTGAATTCTACCAAGCATTCAGAAAATATTTCATACCTATCCTCCTCAAACTCTTCCAAAAAATTGAAGTGGAAGGGATGCTTTATCAAGATTGGCTCCTGAGCTAACATCTGTTGCCAATCTTCTTTTTTTTCCTTCTTCTTCTTCTCCCCAAAGCCCCCCAGTACATAGTTGTATAGTCTAGTTGCAAGTGCCTCTGGTTGTGCTATGTGCGATGCTGCCTCAGCATGACCTGATGAGCAGTGCCATGTCTGCACCCAGGATCTGAACTGGTGAAACCCTGGGCTGCCTAAGCAGAGCGTTCAACCTTAACCACTGGGCCACGGGGCCTGCCCCCTTCCTAACTCATTTTATGAGGCCAACATTACCCTGCAACAAAAACCAGAAAACAACAACACAAGGACAGAAAATTACAGGCCAATAGTGCTGATGAACATAGACGCAAAAGCCACAACAAAGTATTAGCAAATTGAATACAACAAGACATTAAAAAGATCAGATACCATAATCAAGTGGATTTATTCCAGGGATGCAAGGATGGTTCAGCATCTACAAATCAATTAATGTGATATACCACGTTAACTTAATGAAGAATAAAGATCGCATGATTATCTCAATAGATGCAGTGAAAGCATTTGACAAGTTTCAACATCCATTTGTGATAAAAATTCTCAATAAAATGAGTATAGAAGGAAAGTACATGAACATAATAAAGGCCGTATGTGACAAACCCACAGAAAACATCACACACAACAAAAAAACTGAAAGTGATTCCTATAAGAACAGGAACAAGACAAGTTAGCCCACTGTCATCATCTTGTTCAACATATTATTGGAAGTCCCAGTCAGAAAAATTAGGTAAGAAACAGAAAAGGGATCCAAATTGTAAAGGAAGAAGTAAAACTGTCACTACTTACAGATGACATGATTCTATATATAGAAAACCCTAAAGAATCCATTAGAAAACTATTAGAAATAATTAACAAATACAGTAAAGTTGCAGGCTACAAAATCAACATACAAAAACCTGTCACATTTCTATACACTAACAACGACCTAGCAGAAAGAGAACTCAAGAATACAATCTCAATTACAATGGCAACAAAAAGAATAAAATACCTAGGAATAAATTTAACCAAAAAGGTTAAAGACCTATACACTGAAAAGTATAAGACATTATTAAAAGAAAATAAAGAAGATATACAGAAATGGAAAGATATTCCATGCTCATGGATTAGAAGAATAAACATAGTTAAAATGTCCATATTACCTAAAGCAATCTATAGATTCAATGAAATCCCATTCAAAATCCCAATGAATTTCTCATGGAAATAGAAAAATCCTAAAATTTACATGGAGCAACAAGAGACCCCAAATAGATCAAGCAACCCTGAGAAAAAGAATAAAGCTAGAGGTATAGTACTCCCTGATTTCAAAATGTACTTCAAAGCTATAGTAATCAAAAAAGCATGGTACTGGCACAGAAACAGACATGCAGATCAATGGAACATAGTTGAGACCCCAGAAATAAACCCACACATCTATGGACAGCTACTTTTGGACAAAGGAGCTAAGAACATATAGTGGAGAAAGAAAAGTCTGTACAACAAATGGTGTTGGGATGACTGGACAACCACATGAAAAAGAATGAAAGCAGAACACTATCTTACACCATTACAAAAATTAACTCAAAATGGATTAAAGACTTGAATGTAAGACCTGAAACATAAAACTCCTGGAAGAAAATACAGGCAGTAAACCCTTTGACAGTGGTCTTAGCAGTATCTTTTTGAATATCATGTCTCCTTGGGTAAGGGAAACAAAAGAAAAATTAAACAAATTGGACTACATCAAACTAAAATCCTTTGCATAGCAAAGGTAACCATCAATAAAATGAAAAAACAACTCACCAATTGGGAGAAAATATTTGCAAATCATATATCTGATAAGAGGTTGATATCCAAAATATATAAAGAACGCATACAATTCCACAACAGAAAATCAAAAACCCAATCAAAAAATGGGAAGAGGATCTGAACAGATATTTTTCCAAAGCAGATACACAGATGGCCAACAGGCACATGAAAAGATGTTCAACATCTCTAATTATTAGGGAGATGCAAATCAAAACTACAATGAAATATCACTTTACACCTGTCAGAATGGCTAATATTAAAAAGACAATAAATACCAAGTGTTGGAGAAGATATGGAGAAGAAGGAACTCCTGTACACTGCCAGTGGGAATGTAAAATGGTGCAGCCACTGCAGAAAACAGCATAGAAGTTTACCAGAAAATTAAAAATAGAAATATCATATGATCTAGCTATTCTAATCTAATTCAAAAAGATACATGCACCCCTATGTTCATTGCAGTATTATTGACAAGAGTCAAGACCTGGAAGCAATCTAATTGCCCATCAATGGATAAATAGGTAAAGAAGATGTGATATATATATACATATATATATATACACACACACTCACACACACATACATACACACACACACACACAATGGAATACTACTCAGCCATAGAAAAGATTAAATCTTGCCATTTGCAACAACATGGATAGACCTTGAGGGAATTATGCTAAGCGAAATAAGTCAGACAGAGAAAGATAAATACTATATGATTTCACTTCTGTGGGAGTTAAACAAACAAACACATAGATACAGAGAAAAGATTAGTGGTTACCAGAGGGGAAAGGGGTGGAAAGAGCAGAAAAGGGTAAAGGGGCACGTGTGTATGGTAATTGATGGCAACTAGACTTTTGGCGGTGAACATGATGCAGTCTATAGACAAGTTGAAATATGATGATGTACACTTGAAATTTATATAATGTTATAAACCAATGTGACCTCAATTTTTTCAAAAAGTGTAATAAAAAAAGAAAGTTTGTCAAGGGCAGAGCTGCACTATAAGTAAGGTAAGGTAATTCTTCACACTCAGATGTAATGATGATGAAAACTCATATCCTCAAAAAAGAAAGAAATCAGAAATGATAAATATCTATTAGTGAAAAATACAATTTTCCCTTTCCCATCTAATTTATTTATAAATGATATAATTGTGTAAAAAGAATAATTGTAGTCTTGTACAATATTTATTGTACAAAGATGTATTATAAATAATTGTATCATATTGCATGGGAGGGAAGAAATGACAAGAAAAATTAGAATATATTTTGAACTGAAATATGATGTGTAGGAAGCAGCTAAATCCATGTATAGAGGGTAATGTATGGTGTTAAAAGCCTGTATTGGAAACAAAGAAACATCTCTATAAATTTTCAGAAGAATTAATTAAAATTAGAAAGTATTAAAACACAAACAGAGGGAAGGAAAATGCAAAGTTGGGGCAGAAGTAAATGAAATAGAAACAGAATACCAACAGAAAAAAAACAATGAAATCAAAAGCTGGTTCTTTGAAAAAAGATCATGAAAATATCAAGTTCGCTTTGCAGACTTACCAAGAACAAAGAGAAGGAACAAACTACCAAAATCAGAAATGACATAGAGTACCTCACTGTAGACCTTTCAGAAAATAAAATAATAAAAAGGGCAATTTTGAAGTATTTTATGCCAATAAATTTGATAACCCAGATGAAATAGAAATTTTTTAATGAAACAGAAATTACTTATTCTGACCCTGGGGAAAAAAAATAGAAGACAGCTCCATATAAAATAATGAAACTATACTTAAAATTAAAAGCCTTTCTACAAAGAAAACTCTAGACCCAGGTGTCTTGAATAATGATTTTTGTCAAACATTCTTGGAGGAAATAACACTGATATTTCAGAGTCTTTCAGGAAATAGTGGAGTGCATTATCCTAAGTGCAAAACCCGACAAAATCATCATATGATAGGAAACTACAAACTGTATGATATTTGTGGACATAGAGACAAGTTTGAATCCAACAACATATAAAAATGGTAATACACCATGACGAATTGGCGTTTATCTCAGGAATGATCGGTGTGTTAAGATCTTTAAATCAATGAGTGTAATGCATCATATAATTATGGTAGTACTATGATGACTTGGGCTGCATAGAGAATGGATTGCTAGGCTTCAATATTGTAGCCCAGTTTATGTACATCTAATCTCATCAGTCCCTACACATCAGTAAATGAAGGAATAGTTGTAGCTCATAAGGGTCCAAAACATCCATAATAATTGCTTTACTTTTAAAATTTAAAAAGTTACTACTAAAAATGTAAAACGAAAATATTTTACAGGTAGAAATAGTTCAATGAGAATGAGGATTATAATATGGATATTCTGAAAGAATTTTCTGAAAGAACATCCATATTAAACATAAAAATTGCAAGAATTCTCACTACCACATGCAGGCTAGGTCATATTAACTAAATCTTTGCATTTGTTTTGTAAAATAAGTAGCCGGATCTCTATGTCAGGATGAACAATTAGGGCTGGGAGGCTGCTCACCGTCTCTATTACACTTACTGACTTCTGATCTCATTGACTGAGTTGTGTGCTAACCAAGAGTTATCTGTGTTTATTTCCAAGTCTACTTATTACTAATGCAGTTGTTATTGTCGTTGTATAGTTCTATTAAACATTACACAAACCAATGAAATATGTGCGGCCATTTTTAAGTTCTTGGTTTTATAAAAATCATGTAGAGTGCTTTAGAACAAGAAAGCATAGTTTTTAAGAATATGTTCCCATTAAATTAGGAATGAAATTTGAAACAACTCTGTGATAACTGACTATTGAACATGTAAAAATTTCATTCTGAAGGCTCAATGTCTGTATGCTTTTCTCTATTTTAAAGAAACATGAAGTAGATATGTCTAGGTTTCTACTGGTCTATGCAAAAATGACAAAATCAGGGTATATACATATAGGGCATCCTCGTTAAAAAGAGTGTCCTTTTACTAACATTGGAAAAGTGGCTAATGAATGCACACTTTTAAGATAAAAGTAGGCATTTAAAGTATGCATATACCATTTGTCACGATTAATTAATTAACTCATTGCAATTCATGTCAGATTAGGACTTCTAAAATTAAATATTTAGTCTGGACAATTGATTAAAATATAGTGTATGTTTATGTATGATCACTACTAACTACAACAACGAGCTTTAATATAATGTCAACAACTGTGAATTACTTAAAATTTAGTATTTAAGAGGTTTACCATTTATTTTTTATTTATTTTTTTTAAAGATTTTATTTTTTTCCTTTTTCTCCCCAAAGCCCCCCGGTACATAGTTGTGCATTCTTCGTTGTGGGTTCTTCTAGTTGTGGCATGTGGGACGCTGCCTCAGCGTGGTCTGATGAGCAGTGCCATGTCCGCACCCAAGATTCGAACCAACGAAACACTGGGCCGCCTGCAGCGGAGCGCGCGAACTTAACCACTCGGCCATGGGGCCAGCCCCAAGAGGTTTACCATTTATTAAGAGTGTTACTTGAAAAGAGAATCCTAAAAGTCACCTTGCAGAGACAGTGTGTTTAGATAAGATTATTTGGAAATGAGATGTTTACAAAATGTGTTTTCACAATCCTACTTAACTATGCATCTTGTGAAGATAACTAATGGTTTTATTGAACTAAATTAATACAATTGTATGAGTTCTTTTATAAATAATTTTTTCTTAAGATTGGCATCTGAGCTAACAACTGTTGCCAATCTTCTGGGTTTTTTTTTTCTTCTTCTTCTCCTCAAAGCCCCCAAGTATGCAGTTACATATTCTAGTTGTGAGTGCCTCTGATTGTGCTATGTGAAACGCCACCTCAGCGTGGCCTGATGATTGGTGCCATGTCTGCCCAGGATCGGAACCAGAGAAACCCCCAGGCCACCGAAGAGGAGCATGCAAACTTACCCACTCGATCACAGGGCCGGCCCCTAAATAATTTTTTTATAGTATTTATTGTAAGTTTCAAGTAATAAAATTGCCATAAAGATGTTCAAGATTGCCTTAAAATCTCTCAAAAATATGTAAGTTTCTCATGAATTAGATGCCATTTTTGTTAAAAGTCAGTAAACATTTTGAGAATGTGTAAGCTTTCTATAACATTGGTATTAAAACACAATTTTCTTTTCTTTTCTTTTTCTTTTGAAGAAGATTAGCCCTGAGCTAACTACTGCCAATCCTCCTCTGTTTCCTGAGGAAGGCTGGCCCTGAGCTAACATTTGTGCCCATCCTCCTCTACTTTATATGTGGGACGCCTACCATAGCACGGCGTGCCAAGAGGTGCCATGTCCGCATCCAGGATCAGAATCCGGGAACCCTGGGCCACAGAGAAGCAGAACATGAGCACTTAACTGTTGCACCACCAGGCTGGCCCCTAAAACGCAGTTTACTAAATTATTGCAGCCACACAGTCATAGAGCTTCCAAAGGAGAAAAAAAACAAAACAAAAAACTTTTATGGATAAAACACAATATTACTTTGTTTCCTCCATCTATTTAGATGCAAAGAGTATCATTTTTCAAAGATCCTTGTGTTATACCAGTAGATATTGAAATAACAGTAGGGTCATCTTTACTAGATCAAATAATTTTCAGTGAGCTCTAAGGAGGTATGCCTCGTGACTCTGTTTCTGTCCTGTATTATAGAAGAAATGTCTTTCTATTTATTCATATAGGATCGTGAGAGTGAATCTAGACTTTGGCAACAAATATCATTCATTTGTTTAATTATAGGAAACAAAGTTTTGGGTTATTTGGTTATTTCTAGAGTAGATCTGAAATTTTGGTAAAAATAAGTGACATAAATCAATCAGTAAAACTTAATTTTTACTAATACAGAGATATGTGGGCCTAGGCATTATAAAATGAATGAATATATCTAATCACCACATCACGTACCTAAAAGGTAAGAAATTTACCTTCCATTCAGAGATGGGGAAACTGAATCACAAAAGGGTTAAGGTAGGCATCTAACACCACAAAAGGAAGATAATGATGAAGTCAAGTTCCAAACCTAGTCAGTTTGATTTCAGTGTCTGCCTTTATTAAACTACACTGAAGGGGCACTCATTAAATCTGGGTAAAAAATTAATGGCAAGCTCACTTCTTTTATAAGTTAAAAAAACAACATCGTTGTTAATCATGAATAATGTGCTGAGAGAGAAGAAATATCTAGCCGTGTTGTCTGGTCTCCCTCAGTAATCTGCTTAGGATATATTTCACTGTATAGAGGTTTTCCTCCTGACATAGTAGGTGAGGCTCCTTTCAACAATGCGCTTACACACCACAGAAATAAATGTGAAATCCAAACTCATTGTCTGAAATAATAGTGCCAGGCAAAGCATGTGCTGAAAATAACTAGTTCAGGGCTGCAAATTGCGGCAGTTTGATGAAAATAAGAGCACTACAAGTCATTTGTGGAAGATTGTAAGAATTCTCAACTAAAAATCATCCGTAAAACAATATAAGGCCTTCATCAAACTTCCTTGCATAAAGCCGACAGTCAGCGGCAAATTATGCTGAAGAGCTTGATGTGTAGTATAATCCCTCAGCGTGTTTACAATCTTATGCATATCCCTACAAATCGAATAGAGCCATACTCTAAAGTTTCACATAAACAATTGTCTTATAAATTGAAGGTTGCTCACTCAAAATAGCATGATTTCAAGAAATGGCAATGCTAGCTTCTCATGAATAGCGTACTTTAAACGTTTTACTAAGATTGACATTATTTAAATAGATTTAATTCCCTAGAAAAAAATTTTTACTGAGCAAATTCAATTTAAGGATCAATAAATAACAAGCACGAGGCATAATTTATCAGTAGTGTTCTTTATTTTTTCTCTTCAATACAGAATTAAAACTTCTCAGAATATCAAGGCGTTTATTTCATACAGCTGCATACGTTCATGTGCGTGTACTTCCAGAGCGGGTACCAAGTACCTTGGAAGCCAAGTCGAACAGCATGGGCTGCTAAGCATATGAGGAGTGATTGCAGAAATATTCTGAAGCACAATCTCATCGCAGTTGTTTCTTCTAGCCTCTCACTGTGTTTTCTTAATGCATTTTCCTCTGAGCAACATTTTCTAAAAACACATTTCCCATTTAGCAAGGAATTACTGTGTGTGTAGCAGGAATATCGACACATGCTGTTCTATGTACTAAACAGAAAGTAACCCTTCTCTGTGGGGATGCACTAATGACAGTAAAACTTATGTTTTGAATATGAATATATCTATATTTTTATTTTTAGTATGTGATCATTTTAGTAATATAAATAAGACTAACATGTATTTAAGTAAAATCAATAAAAATATAGATGAAAAGTTTTGTAAAAAAATTTAATCTTCAGAATCTCATCATGCAGATGTAAGCATTTTATCCTTAGAAAAACATCATTACATATTCATATATATGTCTCTTTTTATAGTTGAGTGGATACACATCTAGAAGAATGGATTAATGAATGGAAATTATAGAAAAATGGACAGAGGTTTACAAAGATGGATGGATATACATATATAGAGAGAGAAAGAGGAATAGATAGGCGGACAGACAAAATGGTTTTATAAGAATGTAATATATATATTATATATATACTCATGCATACATACCTACTGGGTTATATAAAAATAAATGCAAGTTAACTTAAAATCATAATTATTTTAAAGAATTGTAAATATTTATAAAAAATATCCTGTATTAACCATCCTTTAACATTTAAAAATAATTATGAAAACATCACATAATGGAGTAGTTTTTGTATCGCAACTTCAAACTTGAAATGTCCAACTGAATTTATTGTCTCTCTCTTTCTCAAAAAAACAGCACTTAAACTTCTTTTTATCACCTCATCTCCTATGAGTTCCATCTCCAATGTTACTCATGTTTGTTTATTACTTTTGTTTTTTCTTTTATTTTTTTCTCTTCTCTGGACTTCTTTGTATTATTTTTTATGACAAATTTCTTATTCTTATCTTTTATTTCTCTTATGTGTCCCCCCCCCACCCTGTTATATTTATGATTTTTTTCTTTAGGTTGCTTATCTTCAGTAACTTTATTATTAAATGCTTTGATATCATGTTTCTTGTAATTATCCTGCTTGGACCTCTTTGAGCTACCTGATCTGTGGCTTTATAGTTTTTGTGAAATTGGGAAAAATTTCCAGCCCTTGTTTATTCACATACTTTCCTTAGTTCCATCTCTGCCACTCCAATTATATGTACACCTCAAAGGTTACTGAAATGCTCTCTTTTTTTTCCCAGTTATTTTCTCCCTCTGTGCTTCAGTCTGCATCATTCATTCATCTTTTCTGCAATGCCTAATCTGCTGTTAGATCCATTTAAACATTACTTTTAAAATCTTACATTTTCTATTTTCACCTCTAGATTTTCCATTTTTATATGTTCCGCTTCTCTCCACATTTTGTTCGTTTTCTTTTAAATCGTTCAGCTGTGTATGACAGAGGTTTTAAATGTCTTTATCAGCTAAATCAATCTTTTCTGTCATTTCTAGGTCTCTCTGTTCCTAATGATGGATATTTCTACTATCTTTGGGTAAGATTTTTGTTTCTTTTATGTTGAGTAATCTTTTATTTGTCACTGAATATTATGGCTATTTAATTGTTAAATAATGGATTTTCTTATCTTCCCTTAATAAGTGGGATTTGTTTGGTGGCAGGTATATAGGAAACGTGTACATCAGCTTTATACTTTCAATTGCCTTTTAAAAGTTCTCTTAAGGTGGCACTTCATTGGGCTATAGTCTAAGGCTATTTTATTTCATGCCAAAATAGGGAGGCACGAACATTCTGGAGTTTCTACTGAATACTACTCTGGATACTTATGAGGTCTCTTGACTGGATAGTTGGAACTCAAACTCTACTTGCAATGTGTAAAATTTGTGAATTGCTCAGTTTAAAACTTCCTAGTACATCCCTGCCAAGCCTTATGGAGTTTCATGAAGCCCCTCATCAACTTGTATTCGGCAAAGGCTCTAGGAACCTGTCAGTTTCCGCAGCTATGTTTCTGCATAATTTTCTTCTGTTGATACTCTGTTCCACCAATTCCAGCTAACTAAACCTTAACACAATCTGTTCCCTTCCTTCTCAACTCAGCAAGACCACCATGCTCTTTTTGGGTTCCCTTTTCTTATGTTTAGTTCTAGAAAATGCCTTTGGGAAAACACTGAGTCAACGGTAGAGCTCACCTCATTTATTTCTCTTCTAACACGGATCACATTTCCATGCAGCCTGCATTCCAAATAGGAAAACAACAGCTTCATGTATCTCATTCAATTGTCCAGTGTTTATGGTGGGAGAAAATGATTAGTGAAAGGTATACTGACATTGCCAGAAGTTGAAGTGAGATTTTTGTTTTTAAACTCTTCCTTTTCATATAAACATTTAAAGCTTTTCCATGGTTTACTATATCTCACAAGTTTTGACATATTATGTTGCAATACCTTTCAATTTATAATAAATATCTGCTGTGAATTATTCTATGACCTTTGGTCCTTTAGCAGTATGTTTTTTAATTTCCAAAAATTTGAGGGCTTTAAAAATATCTTTTTGTTATTGATTTCTAATTGAATTACCTGTGGTCAGATAAAATGCTTTGTATAATTTCCGTCTTCTAAGATTCGTTATAATAAATTTTTATGGTCCTGAATATGATCTGTCTTGGTAAAGATTCCATGTGTACTTGAAAAGAATGCACGTTCTGAAGTCATTCATACTGTTCTATCAATTAGATAAAATTATTAGACATCAATTCTATCAATTAGATAAAATTATTTAATGGTGTATCTCTGATTCTTTATGCCTCATGATGTTTTGTCATTTGTGTTCACAGCCAAACCTTCAGCCAGAGACCCTACGGTACTACCACACAGACTTGTAGAGCCTACCTTTTGCAGTTCCTTCTCTAATGTGCTGCCTACAAATTCCAGTTGCTTGAGACGTACACTACGATCTCTAAATCTTTAGTTCAAGAGGACAGCAGAGCTCTGCTTGTACTCCATCACCCACTGCTGCGGTTGGAAGATTGTCCCAACAGAGTGCCAAGCTGTCTTAAGGCTCATCTCCTAAGTTTGTCTTATTTCAGAGATCTCATTCTTGTACTAACAGTGAGCCAATGTCTAGGAAATGTTGTCTCATATAGTTATTATAATTGTTTATATAGGAAAAACCATCATTTATTCTTGTATCAATTACTCTGTCGTGACCTGAATCAAAGTCTGCTTTTACTATGTTTGAAGTTGAATAATTTTGGCAGGTATTAATAGATTTCATCAATTCATCAATCAATCATCAGGATGATTTCTTATTTTGGGTAAGGAATGATTTTTCTCTTTGAAAAAATTCTATTCTATGTCCAGCTTCCCTAATACACTATTTTTTTTTTATCGAACTGTTTGTCGGGGTATTTTTTTTTCCTTTTTTTTCTTTTTTTGGTGAGGAAGATTGGACCTGAGCAAATATTTGTTGCCAATCTTCCTCTTTTTGCCTGAGGAAGATTGTCCCTGAGCTAAAATCTGTGCCAATCTCCCTCCATGTTGTATGTGGGCTGCCACCGCAGCATGGCTTGATGAGTGATGTGTAGGTCCACGCCTGGGATCTGAACCTGCGAACCTCAGGCCACCTAAGTGGAGCATGTGCACTTAACCACTATGCCACCAGGCTGGCCACTATTTGTGGCAGTTTTTATATCTACAAACTTCTCTATTTTTTTCTCTAGTTTTTTAAGGCAATTTGAACTATTTTCCCCATGTTATCAGTTTGGTTTTAAGCTATGTTTGGTGAATTTTCACTCTTTCTACTTTCTTCAATAATAATAGATTGATGCCCTGTGGATGCCTTTTTTTAATTTGACCTTGAAACTCCTTTGAATCTCTATTCAGTTGTCTTCTTTTTTTTTTCTTTTTAAAGATTGGCACCTGAGCTAACAACTGTTGCCAATCTTTTTTTTTTTTTATTCTTCTCCCCAAAGCCCCCCCGTATGTAGCAGTATATTCTAGCTGTGAGTGCCTCTGGTTGTGCTGTGTGGGATGCTGTCTCAGCGTGGCTTGATGAGTAGTGCCATGTCCATGCCCAGCATCCAAATCGGCGAAACTCTGGGCTTCCAAAACGGAGAGCATGAACTTAACCACTCAGCCATGGGGCAGCCTCTATTCAGTTGTCTTAATGTTTATCTCTTATTTTCTCTATTTATTGAGTTCATCATTTTAAAATTTCTATGGTGAGGAACAGTTGTGGAAAATATTCTTATTGTGTGTATATATGTATGTATATATATATATTCATATTTTGCTGTTCTCTCTCACCCTCAGCGGTTCATATCTATATTTGTTTTATTTTTAATCATATTTAATAAGGTCTCTCTCTTGACTTCCATTAATCTAAACTTGGAGATTTCCTTTAGAACACATGTCTAGCATATCTAAAGTTTGTTATTTTCCCCTTCAGATCTTAACCTGAGAGCAGACCATTGCATTTCTGATTTGCTTTTCTACTGTCTGACAGCACAGAAGCAAAAAAGTAAATTCACCTGGATTCTTGATAGATACAGATTCTTGATGTGAAAGAAACTAGGTGCCCAGTCATTTTTGTTGAATATGAATGTTATTCTCCTTTATGCATTTTAATTCCCTATACTTGGTTTCACCCTATTTATTCAGGGATATTTTGCATCTATATTAAGTTGAATTATTTTCTTAGTTCATTAGGAATCCCTCATATCTTTGATTTAGAAATACTGTCAATTCCAATGATTTATTTTTCTTTTTTCACTAGTCTCTTCCTAGAAAGTACACTCCCTTAAAAGCACAGCACATAAATGATGAGTAACACTTTGATTTGGAGGCCATTGTTTATGAAGACATAACAGAGGAAGAAAACTATAGCGTTTGCCACCTTTCCTAGTAGTTCTGTCATATCTAGTTTTTCTTTAGCTTTTAGTTCTTTTAAATCTATTTATCATTGAAGATAATAGAATTGTGACTCATTAGGGACATTGGTACCTTGGCTTTTTCTTTAAAATATCTTATCTTTGTGTTTCTGAACGAAGAGAAACTGAAAAGAAAGATAACAATTGTATTGTAAGTTCTTGTTAGGTTCTTGGTGGCAAAAAGAGAATTTTGAGCTACTGTTTATCTGTTTCCATTTCTTTATCTTTCTCCTTATTGGTGATAATGGTGAGATATTGAGAAATTTGTACAGCTGTATTTTTCTATATAGTAATATTTGGTGGGTGATAAGTGCTGCATTTGTGACCCTAGAATGTTCTGATTGTCTTTCCCTGGAAACCATTTTTTAAGAATATACGGCATAAAAATATTTTTCCACTTCTTTTTCTTAATAGTTCTATTTTTGTGTGTATGTGATTTTTTTGCTGCTATTTTTCTTTTATCATATAGGTTTAGTATCTAGCTTTACTTTGATATTTTATCAATTGCAAGTATCATCTTTATACGTAGTCTGCTAGAGCCAGTCTATAAATTTTAAAAATGTGAAACTTAATTCACAGTATTTATTTAATTTCTCTTGAAATTTCATTGAGCAAGCAAACTCCATAAGATGACATAAATTCCCCTATTTCTAACTCAGTTGACTGAGTTTCCTCTTTGAAAGTGTAAGCTGTATTTCAATAGAATGTTTTCCAGTTTTCAGTTCAAGTTCGTTAAACCATATTTTGAAAATATTGTAAGTGTCCAAAATCTAACACTTTTTTTACTTACGTAATACTGATAATATATTGAAAATTCTATTACATTTTTTGCAAATAACATTTATTCTAATACTGTACTATAGATAAATCATCAAGCAAACTTAAAATTTGTGATTTGATAATATAATTGTCTCATTACATGGATTTCTTATAAGATGAAGTCTTATTTATACATCCAATTTTATTTCTTTTTTCATGATTTATTATCTTGACTTATCTTTTTAGAAAAATCAAAAGAGAAAGGATGAGAGAGGAGGATTCTAATATTTCCCCTGAGATAGAATTCTAAGATGGTGCCTGATCCCTGACATTCTTGTATAATCTTTTTCCCTTGAATGAATGTTGAACCTATACATATGATTGGATATCACTTCCATGATTATGTTACATTATATGGTAAAAAAATAGTTTTTCGGGTATAATTAATTTCCCTAACTAGTTGGCTTTGTGTTACTGAAAAGGGAGCAAATCCTAGATAGACCTGACTTAATCCTAGATAGACTTTAAAAGAGACAAAATACAGCAGCAGAGCTCTGCTGTTGACCTTAAAGAAGTAAACAGACGTGTTGTAGACAGGGTCATGCGGCAAGGCAACTTCTAGCTATTGAGATCCCCAGTTCTGTAGACTTATGGAATGAAATTCTGCCAACAACCACTGAACTTGGAAGAGGACTACAAATTCAGTTGAGATTGTGGCCCTGGCCAATGCTTTTAGTTTTAGCTCAGCATGGTGATATCCTAAGCATAGGATCAACTAACCCATACCCAGAATCCCCATCCAGGGAAACTTTGAGATAATAAATTATTATGTTTTTAAGCCATAAAATTTGTGGCAATTTATTCCACAGCAATAGAAAACTAATATAGATTTTGGTAAATGTACTCCAGTTATACACTGATTTCTTTAACTCCATGTCTAATTTCAACCTCTCCAAGAAGCTCCAGTCATATTTTGCCAGCATCGCAAAATCCCTTTAAATTCCATATATATCTCTGTATTTGAAATTGTCTAAAATTGTAGGTCTTTATCTTTTCTCAAAAACCAACTCTTCCAGTTTTTCTGTTAGTGGCACAAAGTTTTTCCTGTCTCCTAGGCTAAAACTATGTAATATTTTCTCTGCTTCAACAAAATATTTATAATCAATTCACAAGTATTTATTAAGACTATATTTTTCAAACACTCTGGCACTACCTAGGATGATCCAAAAGAAGCACAAGACTGTTTTTATAAAACTTTGCTTTTTATAACACACTTTATACTTGCACCATCACATTTCGATCCTCAAGAGACCAAGTCTTGTTCCTAGTGTACAGATAAAGAAAATTGAAGCAGAGAGATTAAGTGATCTGTTAAAGATCAAGAGATAGTAATTAGCAGAATTAAGAACAGAAATTAAGTATTCTAACTCCAGACTCAGTGATCTTCCTGTCACACCATGTTCTCTATCGAGGAGGAGATGTAGCCTAAGGGTTTAAAAAGATAGACTTGTGAGGCAGGGACCTTGGTTTGAACTGACTGAATGATTTGCTGCCTGTTTAGATGGGCAATTTACCTACCTTCCTTGTGCCTCAACGTCTTCTTCTGGTGAAGAGGACTAATAATAATAATTGATTTATAGATTTGTTATGAGAATTAACTCTATATGCAAAACGCTCGTTCATATCTTGTTACATGGTATTGAATTGTTCAATATTAACTTCTATTGTCATTGCAATGCCTCCAAAAGTCGTCTTTAAATCTGCAAGAACTCCCTAGAGGATCTGAGATTGTTGAAATCACCCACAATTGCAGAATTGTTACTTCATGCTAAGAAACAAAATTTGTTGTTGCTTATTTTTATCCCAACAACACTGGGAAAAACACAAGTAAGACAGATTTAGAGCAACTCTTGTTTTGGGATCAAATGTCAGGTATCAATATGATCAAATGTGTGGTTGGTAGACCAAGCCAAGCGTTTGTTTATGAATCACTGTTCCACCTTCACTGTAAACTCTATTCATTGTTTATACCTCCAAATTATAATTCTATTGTGCCCTCCTGGCTAATTGGATGGATTTAAGAACACTGAATTTGTTGTTCTATATTCTACATTTAGGATGAATTCATCTTTATCCTCAAATTAAGACAACCCAAATATATCATCTCTGTACTCATTGAAAGTTCAAATAAACATTCTTTTGATTGGAAGTATCATAAACCCACCTCCAATAATCTTAAGCAGAGATGAGCATTTATCGCAGGTTACATCAAGATCCTAATTAAGAAGGAGGAGGAAATTCAGCTAGACCTTAAAAGGACAGGAAGATTCTCAGGAGTCGGGCAGTCTTTTCTTCAGTTTCTCTCAGATCTGCTTCTCTCTGCACAGGGACATCTCAGCTTTTGAACCCCATGCACACTGACTGTTTGTTATTGTTGCTGTTATTTGTTTGTATGCACATGGTTGTAAGAGACTTAATGACTTGGCCTCTGTTCAAGCAGGCTGAGTATATCATCACTCTTGTATTCACTGGTTTGTGAAGGTAATGGCCTTGTGCAATAGACACTAAAAATGTCACTATATGTTCCCACAGTCAAGATTGCTAATTCTTGACACTTTTGTCATTGGGATAACTGGGTAAGGGGGTGGAGGGGGTGCGGTTTAGTGTTAAATTTGTGGCTACAAAGACCCAACCTCTCTTTATATGTACTGCCAAAACTCTATTCTTTTATCTTCATCTCCAGAAAACTAACACCTTCACAGCTGTTGCTGGTTCCTCTAGGTTTCAGATCCACCGCTCCTTATGCAACCCCCAATCATTCCTCTTGTGTCCTGAGCAATCTATTTTATACAAATAGATACATTTTTACTGACATTTTCCTAAATAGTCTAATAGAACTTTCTCTCTCTTTCATTGCCCTTACTAATTTGGTCTTACTTAGTAAACTGATTTCTTTTCCTATTACTTCTCAGCATAGAAGTCCCTATTAAGGACATTTCCTTATGAAAGCCTAACTCTCATTTTACCAAATGAAAGTTGTTTTACCATTTTTTTTGCAATCTATTTTGTCTACTGAAAATTCTGGTTCAAAGCCATTTTTTAATAAAATATAAACTTTTTTTATTAATTTATTTTAGAAAAGCAATTTCTGGGTATTCATGGAAAAAATGGAAATAAACTAAATGATATATTTAAATACATAGTGAAATACTCACCACATGTTATTAAAAGTCCAGAAATAAACCTGCACATAACTTATAACTCGTTTTTCTAAGTCTTTCAGTCTCTCTCTGTATCTAATTCTCTGTGTGAAAATAAGACTCAAAACCACACACACAAATACCTACATATTGGTAGTGTGTATATGTACAAATGATATTTTTAATTTTATTACATTGTCAATTCTCTTCCTCTGGAAGAATGAATATTGTGCCAGTTACTTGATAAGAAGTACAGGTATGCATTATGTAAAATATTTGAAACTAATGAACAGCAATCACTGATGGGCCATAAACCATGCATAAATGATGTCTCATTAAAACAATGTATTATAATCAAAGTTAGTGTTCAAACTTACCCTTTTTCTCATAATATTGTTTCCAAAGACAGGGATATGCATCATTTTAGCTTTACCAATGCCCCATACAAAATATTTTAAAGGCATTTTAAAACATTTTAAAATCTCATACTCAGAAAATTATTTTTCTGTTATGAGTCCAATAACTGTTTGTTTGCAAATCATTAAGTGTGTTGCTAAATATGACTTTAGAATTTTCATTAAAATCCTTTAAGTACACTGAATGCAAATTTATTGTACGTTTTGTTATTTGAATGTTGTTGTCACTTTTAAAAATGGCTTTCTTTATAACAACTTTTTCACAAGAAAAACGATTGCTTCTCTCTCTGTTCTTCTTAAGCTTATTTTCCCTTTACAAAAGCTAACAAACAAACTTTATTTCAGATGATATTGACGTAGTCTAAGAGTCTAAGTTATTTCCTTTCCAAGATTTCTTCAAACAGCTTCTAAGGTCTTCATTTAGGACATCTTCTAGTTCTTTTGTGCTTAAACACTTTTCCATTTATGTATAAAACAAAAATGTAGAATTTTGTTGTTGTTGTTGCAAGATATTTTGAACTGGATAATCCCAGAACTGTCTAATTTAAGTGGCTTATTCTCATACTTACTATCATTTAAACACTTGTCAATCCCTCGTGGAATAGCCAGGAAAAAATGACTATTCAAGGCTAAAATTGGGCAATTATGTATTGATTTCTTTGCATTTTGTTACCTTGACAGCTAGTACATTTAGTGTCTCTCAGAAGTACTGCTGAATATCTCAAAATTGATTATGCATAAATCTTACTAACTCATTTTGAAACAGAAGATTTAAAAAATCTGTGATTGCAATATTAATATTAGACCTGTAAGATTACAATATCGCTTTTCTTTGAGGGTAGTTGTATCTTTCTAATATTTTCAAGTTTACTTTATTTGAATGATTTACCTTAATGTCTTTTTTATCCAGCTATTCAAAGAATTATCATAACACTACTTACATATTATGGGATTTCAAATGTAGGAATTGGGCTATTTTTTTCCTCAAGGAACTGTCTGAATTACCCTTAACAATGAAAATCCCTAATATAATTTCTATTGGTCTAAGAATATGATGCATAAGGTGAGTATACTCATACATGCACATGCATATACCACACAAAAACATGTACATTTGCTCACAGTATAACTAGGTAACTTCTTTATTCCTGGTCCTTCCATTTCATCATCAATTTTCCACACAAGTCACAGTGAGAATTAAGGGGAAAAGTAAAATGGTAACAGCATCCCACATCAATCCCAGGAAAATATAATTAATAAAGGGAAGATTTTTGTTGGTGTGAAAATAACAACAGATTCTATTACAGTAGCTGGAATAGTAAGAAAAGAGTTACTGCTTTGAGGCTCTGATGAGTCCTCAGAGGTACGTCTGAAAAACAACACCAGATGGCTCTAGAGGAGATCATTGTAATGATCCTTCTGTACTCAACTCTTCATTGTTCATCAACATGGCAATGCCCATCTGCATTCTATAAACTCAATGACCTGGACCTGCCCCATACCCTCATTTTTATTGGTAAGAATAAACTTTATTTTGCCAAGACAAGTCCAGAAAAAGCCCAATTCATGTGTAAATAAGCAAAAACTTGATGCAAATAGTCATCTAAAATCCATTTTGATTGTCCTGATAATTCCTCCCTAACTACATATAATCTTGAGGATGACCTTTTTTGTTGACCATAGGTACTTTCTTTAAACCTTACAACTCTTATTTGGCCAATTTCCTCTGATTGTCTCATTCAGGACATCTTTACTAATGTTTTATCATAATCATTTGCTTTGATGAGATCAGATTGTAAATTCCAACCCACGTTTTAATTCAACTCAAGTAACATTCATATTAACCAAAATTACAGTATAGATGTTACATGCAAATGAATGTTCCCTTTCATTTATGCTGCCACTACAACTCTGCCCATTATAATCTATTAAACCAAAGTAAGAACATTTTCTAAATGTTGAAATGCTGAGTATAAATTCATTTCATTATTGCTCTAAAACGCTTTGCTTGTTCCATATGCCACATAGAGAGGGGTCAATTAATAGCACAACCAATGCCCTTTTATTTGTCTATTTAATGATATGTATTAAAAAATCTTATGCAAGTATATTATCTCATTAGGAATATTCTTATTATTTTTGGAAATAGCTTTTGTTGTAGCTGTGTAGAGAAATCATAATAACAAATAATATATTCCGAGCATCACCTTGTGTTCTATGTTCTGTTACATTTCTGTCATTCATTGAATTGATTTTCTAAAAACATATAAAATCTTGATATTCGAAACATTACTTAAAATTATGCACAGGATGCCTCTTGTAACATCAAGGATTTCTGGGGAACATAAAGAGTTAGGGAAAAAGAAAATCCATCTCTTGTTTTCCATTCATTTGTGACGTTCTATTTTTCTTCATTTAACCTATTCTTCCAGGCCAACTAAAAATTCCGTATTACCTGTCAACATTTCCCTGATTTTTCCCAGTAGGAAAATCTCTCACTATATTGAACTCCTAGTGTATTATTTTATCTTTGCCATGTTTATAGCACATTAATTGTTATTTTTAAATACAGTTGTTCGTATATCTAGTTCCTTTCTTTAAAAACTTAAATCATTTTAAGCTTAGAGTCTGGGACTCCTTAACTCTTCTATCTTTCATAAAAATTGTCATAGATGTTTTGCATTTATTAAATATGCAATAAGCTACTCCCACATAATAAAGCAACAAATATGTTAAACACTGTTGAAGAAGTGAAGAGTTGTAGGATATGAAGTATATGAAAGAGGCAAGATACGTAAGGTCTTTCTGGTTATAGTAAAAGATTTGAATTTTATTCCTTGGGAAATGAGAAGCCATTGGAGGTTTGGAGCAAAAGAATGACATAGTGTGATTTATGTTTTTAGAAAAACATTGGCTGTGGTTTGAGGAATATGCTCTAACAGAGCAAGAGAATAGAAGGATGTCCATTCAGTGAGATATTGTTATGGCCCATGGAGAGATGACAGTAGTTTGATCCAGATAGTAATTGTGAAGTTGCTGAGAAATAGTTACAATATGGCTATTTGGGGAGAAAAAAAAAACAGGTGATCATCTCAATAGATGCAAAAATATTTGACAAAACACACTCTTTCTTGATAAAAACACCCAACACACTAGGAATAAAAGGAAAGTTTCTCAACCTGATAAAGAGCGTCTATGAAAACCCACAGCTAAGATGCACTTAACAGTGCAAGACTGAAGCTCTTCCTCTAAGTCAGGAACAAGACAAACACATCCTCTCTGGTTCTGGGTTTTTGTTTTGTATTTAGATAGTGGTGATAGTTGTAAACCTTTGTGAATATACTAAAAAACTGTAAATTATATAATTTGAAATGATGAATTTCACAGTATATGATTATAAAAATTTTAAAACATTAATATTTTTGTAAGTTAAAATTTCTGGAACTTGCTGCCAGGATATGATAAAGATAGAAGCAGGCAGTAACTTCAAGATTTTGACCTGAATAGCTGGCAAAATAGAGTTGTCATTTAATAAATTCAGAAAGACTGGGAAAAGTATTATATTGTTGTTATTGTTTTTATTTGTATATTTATGGGCAAAAAATGCAGTGGGATTTAAAAAGTAAATTTGAAGTGTCTATTAATCAAGTGGATTGGCAAATAGGTGAATTTGATGGTTTCTTTTATTTATCCATTTATTTTTAATTGAGATATAAGTCATGTACTATAAAAATCACATTTATAAATTTACAATTCTGTGGTTCTTAGCATATTCACAAAGTTTTGCAGCCATAACCACTAAATAATCCCAGAACATTTTTCTCAGACAAATAAAGAGACTCAATACCCATTAGCAAACAATGTCTATTCCAGCTAGCCCTTTGTCTCTCTGGATTTGCCTGCTTTGGGCATTTCATATTAATAGAATCATAAAACATATGGTCATTTGTATTTGGATTGTTTCACTTAGCATAGTGTTTTCAAGATTTATTCATGTTATAGTAGGTATTTGCTCCTTTTTATGGCTGAAATATATTATGTTGTATGAATATACCACATTTGCTTACCCGTTCATCAATTGATGAACAGTGTTTTTGCTTTTTGGCTATTATGAATAATGCTGCTGTAAACATTTGTCTACAAGTTTTTGTATGGATTTACACTTTCAGTTGTCCTGCGTATCTAAAAGGAGAATTGCTGGGCCATATGATAACTTTATGTTTATCTTTCTGAGGAACTCCCAGCTGTTTCTGAAGCAACTGAATCATTTTACATTCCAACCTACAATATATGAGGGTTCTTATTCCCACATGCTTGCCAACGCTTGCTATTTTCTGTCTTTTTTATTAAAGCCCTTCTAGCAAGTGTGAAGTGGTGTCTCATTGTGGTTTTAATTTGCATTCATCTAATGAGTAATAATGTTGTGCAACTTTTTGTGCTTTTTTGGCTATATATATACATATGTATGTATAAATATAAATGACTATATATATATATATACAAGAAATATCTATTCAAATCGTTTTTCCACTTTTTTTCAATGATTCTATTGAGGTCATAATGGTTTATAACATTGTGTAGTTTGAGGTTCACATTATTATCAGTTTCTGTATACAGTGCTTCGTGCTTACCACCAATAGTCCAATTTTTATCCATCACCATGCATATGTGCCCCTTTACCCCTTTCATTCACCCCCAGCTCCCTTCCCCTCTGTTAACCACTAATCTGTTCTCTTTATCCATGCATTTGTTTATCATCTACATATGAGTGAAATCATGCAGTATTTATGTTTCTCTGTCTGGCTTATTTCACTGAACATCGCACCATCAAGGTCCATCCATGTTGTTGTAAATGGAATGACTCTGTCTCTTTTGTGGCTGAGTAGTATTCCGTTGTATATATAGATCACATCTTCTTTATCCACTCATCATTTCAAGGGCATTTGGCTGCTTCCACATCTTGGCTATTGTGAATACTGCTGCCATGAACATAAGGGTGAATAAACCGGTTTGAATTCTTGATTTCAAGTTCTTTGGATAAATACCCAGTAGTGGGTTAGCTGGATTATATAGTATTTCTATTTTTAATTTTTTGAGAAATCTCCATAGTGTTTTCCATAGTGGCTCCACCAGTTTACATTCTTACCAGTAGTGTAGGAGGGTTCCCTTTTCTCTACATCCTCTCCAACATTTCTTATTTTTTGTCTAGGTAATTATAGCCATTCTGACAGGTGTAAGCTGATATCTCCTTGTAGTTTTGATTTACATTTCCCTAATAATTAAGGATGTTGAACATCTGTTCATTTGCCTGTTGTACATCTGTAAATCTTCTTTGGAAAAATGTCTGTTCAGATCCCCTGCCCATTTTTTTATCGGGTTGTTTTTGTTGTTGTTGAGTTGTGTGAGTTCTTTATATATTTTGGAAATTAAGCCTTTGTCAGTTATATGATTTGCAAATGTTTCCCCAGTTGCTGGGTTGTCTTTTGTATTGTTCATGATTTTCTTTGCCTTGCAGAATCTTTTTACTCTGATGTAGTCATGTTTGTGTATTTTCTTTTTTTGTTTCTCTGCCTGAAGAGACATGGTATTCAAAAAGAGGCTGCTAGGACACATGTCAAAGATCATACTGCCTCTATTTTCTTCTAGGAATTTTATGGCTTTAGGTCTTAGATTCAAGACTTTAATCCATTTTGAGTTAATTTTTTTGTGTGTTGTAAGATAATGATCTACTTTCCTTTTTTTCGCATGTGGCTGTCCAATTTTCCCAACAACATTTATTGAAGAGACTTCCCGTTCTATATTGTATGTTCCTGGCTCCTTTGTTGAAGAGTAGCTGTCAACATATGTGTGGTTTTATTTCTGGGCTTTCAATTCTGTTCCATTGAGCTATGTGTCTGTATTTGTGCCAGTACCATGCTGCTTTGATTAATATAGCTTTGTAGTATGTTTTGAAGTCCAGAATTGTGATGACTCCAGGTTTGTTCTTTTTTCTCAGAATTACTTGGGCTATTTGGGGTCTTTTGTTGTTATGCTTAAATTTTAGCTTCCTTTGTTCTATTTCCACAAAGAATGTCTTTGGGATTCTGATTGGGATTGCATTGACTCTGTAGACTGTTTTAGGTAATATGGACGTTTTAATTATGTTTATTCTTCCAATCCATGAGCATGGAATATCTTAACATTTCTTTATATCATCTTTAATTTCTTTCAATAATATCTTATAGTTTTCAGTATATAGATCTTTCACCTCTTTGGTTAAATTTATTTCTAGGTATTTTATTCTTATTGTTACAATTGTAAATGCAGTTGTATTCTAGACTTCTCTTTCTGCTAGTTCATTATTAATGTATAGAAATGAACTGATTTTTGTAACCTGATTTTGTACCCTGCAACTTGCTGTAGTTGTAGATTATTTCTAATAGTTTTCTGATGGATTCTTTAGGGTTTTCTGTATATATAGAATCATGTTGTATGCAAACAGCAAAAGTTTCTCTTCTTCCTTGACAATTTGGATACCTTTTATTTCTTTTTCTTGCCTAATTGCTCTGGCAAGAACTTCAAGTACTATGTTGAATATGAGAGGCGAGAGTGTGCACCCTTGTCTTGTTCCTGTTCTGAGAAGTGTGGCTTTCAGTTTTTCACTGTTAGGTATGATGTTGGCTACAGGTTTGTCATATATGGCCTTTATTATGTTGAGTAATTCCCTTCTATACTCATTTTATTGACAGTTTTTATCATAAATGGATCTTGGATCTTGCCAAATTCTTTTTCTGCATCTATTGAGATGATCATGTGATTTTTATTCCTCTTTTTGTTAAGGTGGTGTATCACATTGATTGATTTTTGGATGTTGAACCATCCATGCATTCCTGGTGTAAATCCCACTTGATCATGGTCTATGACCCTGTTAATGTATTGCTTTGTTTGATTTGCTGATATTTTGGTGAGGAGTTTAGCATCTATGTTCATCAGTGATATTGGCCTATAATTTTCCTTCTTTATGTGCTCTTGCCTGGTTTTGGTAACTGGGAAATGGTGGCCTCATAGAATGAGTTTGGAAGCATTCTGCCTTCTGCAATCTTTTGGAATAGTTTGAGAAGGATAGGTATTAAATCTTCGTGGTATGTTTGGTAAATTTCTCCAGGGAAGCCATCTGGTCCTAGATGTTTGTTTTTTGGGGGGTTTTGATTACTGTTTCAATCTCTTTTCTTCTGATTGGTCTATTCAGATTGTCTTTTTCTTCTTGATTCAGTTTTGGGAGGTTGTATGAGTCGAAGAATTGATCCATTTCTCTAGGTTATCCAATTTGTTGGCATAGAGTTTTTCACAGTATTCTCTTATAGTTCTTTGTATTTCTGTGGTGTCTATTGTAATTTCTCCTCTTTCATTTCTAATTTTATTTACTTGAGGCTTCTTTTTTTTTTTCTTAGCAAGTCTGGCTAAGGGTTTGTCAATTTGTTTATCTTCTCAAAGAACTACCTCTTCATTTCATTGATCCTTTCTACTGTTTTCGTAGTCTCTATTTCATTTATTTCTGCTGTAATTTTTATTATTTTCCTCCTTATGCTGACTTTGGGCTTCATTTGTTCTTTTTCTAGTTCTGTTGGCTGTAGTTTAAAATTACTTATTTGAGATTTTTCTTATTTGTTGACATGGTCCTGTATTACTATGAATTTTACTCTTATAACTGCTTTTGCTGCATCCCATAGAGTTGGTATGTTGTATTCTCATTTTCATATGCCTCCAGATATTTTTTAATTTCTCCTTTGATTTATTCATCGATCCAATGGTTGTTCAGTAGCATGTTGTTTAGTTTTCATATATTTGTGGCTTTCTCTCTTTTTTCTTGTAGTTGACTTTTGTTTGATAGCATTGTGTTTGGGAAAGATGCTTGAAATGGTTTCAATCTTCTTAAATTTATTTAGGCTTGCCTTGTTTCCAAACATATATTCTATCTTTGAGAATATTCCATATGCATTTGACAAGATTGTGTATTCTGCTTGTTTGGGATGGAATGATCTTTATACATATATTAAGTCCATCTGGTGAAGTGTTTCATTTAAATCCGCTTGTTTTACTTGTTTACTCCGCTTGTTTACTTGTTGACTTTCTGTCTGGATGATCTATCCATTGATGTAAGTGGGGTATTAAGGTCCCTTACTGTTATTGTGTTACTATTAATTTCTCCCTTTAAGTCTGTTAATAGTTTATAAACTTGGATGTTCCTTTGTTAGGTGCATATATATTCATAAGTGTTGTGTCCTCTTGGCGGAAACTCTGTTTTATCATTATATACTGCCCCTCTTTGTCTCTCATTGTCTTTTTTATCTTAAGCCCTGCTTTGTCTGATATAACACTGGCGACACCTACTTTATTTTGTTTGCCATTAGCTTTGAGTATTGTCTTCCTTCCATCCCTTCTTTCTGAGCTTATGTTTTCTTTAGACTTGAGATGTGTTTCCTGGAAGCAGCACATTTTGGGTCTTCTTTTCTAATCCAGCCACTCCATATCTTTTGATTGGAGAATTCAATCCATTTACATTTGGAGTGATTAGTGATATATGAGGGCTTAATACTGCCACTTTCTCTCCTGTTTTCTGGTTGTTCTATATTTCCCTTGTTTCTCATTCCATATATTTCTGACTGCAATTTCACTTTGGTGATTTTCTATGATGGTTTTCTCAGTGTTTCTTTTATTTATCATTTGTGTCTCTGTTCTGATTTTTTGTTTGGTGATTACCATGAGATTTGTATAAAAGATTTTGTAGATGAGACAGTCCATTTACTGATAGCCTCTTATCTCCATTAGTCTAAGCAGAGTCCATCCCTTTCTTCTGAATTATTGTCACAATTATTCTGTTTTGTGTTGTGCCTTTGTGACTAAATTGAAGTGTTTATAGTTACTTTTGATGCTTTCCTTCCTTTCAGCTTTTATGTTATAATTAAGTATTTGCTAACCTGTTCTGATAGAGAGATGAAATTTTCTGATTTTATCTATTTATCTCCTTGCTCAAAGCTTTTTAGTTCTTTGACTTTTGTTTCAGGTATGAGGGCTTCTTTGATCATTTCTTGTAAGAGAAGTCTAGTGACAATGAACTCCCTCAGCTTTTGTTTATCTGGCAAAGCTTTTATTTCTCCATTGTACCTGAAGAATAGTTTCACAAGATAGAGTATTCTTGGCTGAAATTTTTTGTCTTTCAAATTTTAGAATATATCATTCCATTTTCTCCTTGCCTGTAATTTTTTTCTGCTGAGAAATCTGCTGAAAGCCTGATAGGGATTCCTTTGTAGATTATTTTCTTCTGTTTTGCTGCCTTTAATATGTTTTCTTTGTCTTTGACTTTTGCCAGTTTTACAATGCCTTGGAGATGGTCTTTTTGCATTGATGTAATTAAGTGTTCTATTGTCTTGTATTTTTAGGTCCAATTTCAACCCCAGGTTTGGGAAATTCTCAACTATAATTTCTTTGAACAAACTTTCTGCACCTTTCTCCCACTCTTCTGCCTCTGGAATGCTTATAATCCTTATGTTGCTTTTCCTGATTGAGTCAGATATTTCTCAAAGAATTCCTTCATTTTTTAAAAATCTTAGTTCTCTCTCCCCCTGCACCTGGAACGTTTCTATATTTCTATCCTCTAAATCACTAATTCTGTCCTGCATAACATCAGCTCTATTTTTTAAGGATTCTAGATTATTTTTTTCTCTCATTCATTGTGTTCTTAATATCCAGAATTTCTGTTTGTGTTTTTTTTTTAAAGTGTCAATCTCTTTGGTTTAGTATTCCTTCTGCTCAGTAATTTTATTTCTGAGCACATTGAACTGTCTGTCTGAGTTTTCTTGTAATTAATTTTCTTTATGAGTTATTTTGAATTCTCTTCCATTTAAATGGTAAATTTCTGTGACTTCAGGGTTAGTTTCTGGAGACTTGTCATTTTCCTTCTGCTCTGAATTGTTACTGAAGTTTTTCATGGTGTTTGATGAACTAATTCTTTGCTAATGCATTTGCTGTAGAATTAGGTCACAGATTCCACCTACTACCACTTGGAGGAAGCAGGAGCCATGTTTCTGATCCACCTCATGTGCTGGAAGTTTTGTGTGTATGTTGGGCAGTACCACAGGCCAGGATATCATTCATGTGCACATGCAGGACTGCTGCCACCTCCTCTTACAGTCACACCAAGGCATGTTCCCTCTTGTGAGACTGAAGTGGCACCGTGTGCACTCCCACTGGCTGGAGAAGTGTTCTTGCATGTGCAGGGCTGCCACCACCTCTTCTTACAGTTATGCCAAAGCATGTTCCCTCTGGCAAGGCCATGACAGCACAATGTACAGTCCTGTGGGCAGAGCTAGTGTTCACCCACTGCCTGGGCTCTCCCTGTATCCTCTTAGAGTAGCACAAGACACTGTGAGAGGACCCACGACCTGGCTCACTGCTGCTGGAGATGGGTAGGGGAGTGCTCACCTATTTCCACTGCTTCCCAGAAACTCAGTCCATTCATCTTCAGATGTATAGCTGTGTGGGTCTCTCAAGCATCCTGTTGTGCTCTGCCAGTATCCTCCACTGGTCAATGGTTGTCTGTTTAGTTATACTTCAGACAGGAGGAGACAAAGGGAACAGCTCACTCTGCCATGTTACCAACATTGCTTCTCTCCTTTGCACTTTTTTAGTTGGGTTATTTAATTGGGTTATTTGGCTTTTTCTTATTTTTGTCATAAGTTTCTTTATATACTCCAGACATTAGTTCTTTATCAGATGTATGATTTAAAATATTTTCTTCTATGTTTTGAGCTAGCTTTTCTTTTTCTTTGAAGTACAAAGTTTAAATTTTGATAAAGTCCAATATATATATTTTCTGATTTTTTCTTTTATTTTTTAAATTTCATTAAAACTTGCTTGTCTTAATCCATTAATTTGATTTCATAATCCACCAATGTAAGGATATCTGCATTTTGACAAAAAAAGAGGAAAACAGTTTTATAGAACACATTTATAAGCCTAGTATTGAAGGCCATCATGGAGGTAATTGAGCACAGAGGATACACAGGACTAAGCCCTTAGACATTATAAAATTCAGTGGTCAGAGAGATGTGGAAGAAAAATTAAAGGAGACGTAGAAGTGTCCTAAGGACTCAAGCTGGTGATAACCAAGAACAATATTGTCTTGAGGACCAAATATTGAGAAAATTTCAATAAAAATTCAGTATTAACTGTGCCATAACTTTGTCAAATAAGATGAGAACTTAGAAATAGTCATCTTGCCTTTTCAGATCTTTAGTATATCTGGAATTAGCATTATTCTCTCAGTGAACTAGAGGCAAAAGAAAAACAAAATATTGGTAATGATGTCAGATTGTTATTTTGTAGCTTCACATAAAATATTGTTAACTATTTTACCATGAATCATCCTTCTAATGTATTTCCATATTTAATTTTGTTAAACTAATAGGATTTTTTTTTCCTTTTCCTTTTGTGCTGTGTGGCAGAAGGAGTTATTTTTAAACTTGATGGGCACCTATTTTATTGGACATTTTTTAGGAGTTTAATAATTGATAACTTGCTTTGTGGTTTCTTTATTGTGATTAACAATGATGACAAAAATATAAGCCTAATAATGTCAATTGCCAAATTCCAGGTTTTTTTAGCTATCTTTCACAGGCTCTGTTTTCATCATGCACAAAACCCATATAATTACACCTAGCAATAAGCAAGATTTACTTATCTTTTAAATAAATCAAAGAAATAGTGTTTTGTAGGGAAAAGGGGTGCTTTAGCCAGGTAGAAATTAGAAAAACAAAACAACAAAACAGAACAAATCTGGTTGGTATTCTTGGGTCATATTCCTGTCTGTGGCACTGATCTATGTTTCTCTGCAGTGCCTCTCACTACAGAAGTTAGGCACTCGACAGAAATATTGGACTGTAAAAATAATAAATGGGGAGTGAAACTCTTTCCCTATCTTTAGTATATAGTGCCTGTGTCAAGCTGAACACTGAAGGGATTGAGTTCTACAAGGTTTGTGTGTACAGTTAAAAGTTGGTTAAAGCTGATGAAACTTAATTAATGTATCATTTCTTAATTGTTTCCATTCTTCTTTTTTAACTGTTTTTAGGAACAGAACTAATGGGTAAATCACAAACTAATTCTGTTATATCTTATTTTAAGGACTATTTTATTTTAGGGAGAATATTATAACTTATTCTGTTTATTTCAATGCAATAAAATAATTCTACTTACTTTTTGATAAATTTAGGCCTTTTCGTCTTTAGATTTAAAGATTACTGGCATTGAGAGTTTTCTGTGTTAGTATTACTTGCCAAATTTAAAGAGGCTATTTGTTCAAATGCTCAAGAAAACTACAAAATAGGGTATAAATGGTGAAGCTTATTTGAAGAGTGCAGGTGCACATGTTTTTCAATGTGTACATGGGCAAATGTGATACTGGAAGCAGTAGTTGGAGGCAAGATCATCTTTATTGGAGTATCATAGGCTGACCCTATCTAGCAATCAGACACAGCACAGCTGTAACTGTCATATAAAATTCTGTGCCAAGCACAAATAAAAGAGACCAGCTAGATGTGAGAAATCCATTAATAACTACTAGAAGCTCTTCATTGGCAGCATTTTTCTTTATCAAGAGCATGGCATGGTGAGATAGGGTGTTATAAGACATAGATCACTAACAAATCTGGGCAAAAATACTCATATTCTATCCCCAGTCTTTTTACACAATGATAGTCTAATCTAGATCCCTCTAGGCTAAAAATCTGAGAACTATACAAATGAACTCTGTTAGTTTAATATGGGTGATAGATATATTTATGATTATTTGGGTAACTGTTGTATTTTAATTTTTTTATGATCACGTATCAAAAAATGGAAAATTTAATGAAGCCCTTAAAAATTCATGTTGGGCTATCATAGAACATGCAATCATGCAAACAATTTGGCTTTAGGAAAGCAGTAATCACCATGTGTTTATCACCTTGTGTTTATGTCTGATTCTCTATTTGCAACATTTGTTTTAACTAGAGTTGTAATTTAGCTACAGTTTATTATTTAAATACCCTGTGTTCCTAATTTAATACCATAAACCAGGCATACCATTAAAGACATTTCAATCTCCAAATTTCACGAAACCGTATAATGTATTGAAGAATTTGCTATGTGCTTCTTAGGGCCTAGATCCTGTATTAGGGGTTGTAATACAATAGTGAACAAAGGCAGACCTGTTCTTTGTCCCCCAAAATTATCATTATAATGAAACAGGTAGAAATTCATGAAGTAATCATAACAATTAACTGAGCCTTAGAGATTTTAAATAAATCTCCCCAAGTCACACATTTAGTAAGTTGCTGAGCAATGAGAGAAACCCATCTGTCTCATTACAGACCCCATGCCCTTAACCACTTCATAATCATATAATTTCTACTTCCATTGGACAGTTATCCTCATTGTAAGATAAAATAAAAATTCAGTTTCTCAAATTTATAAATGTGATTGTTCATTTTATAAGAAAATATTTGCAAGTTAGTCCCTCCAAATTGAAAAGTGTTAAGAACATATTTTTACTACTAATAAGGAATTTTAAGGATAACTTTTAAATATAAATTTTTAAGTAAAGTTTGTTATACGTTGCTAAGAAGTAATATTTGATATTTATAGCTGAGGAAGTTGTTATGTTCCCCCAGTTTCATACAATAAAATAAATTTCATTGAAGGTATTTAACTCTACCAATCAAGGCTAATCAACTTCAGACATATATTAGTCAGAATAAGCTAGGACATTCTGTTAGTATGGTAATAAATAAGATCCATTATTGCAGTAGGTGAACATAAAGCTTATTTCTCTATCACATCGAGATCTTATGTGGGTCAAGATACTCCCTAAGTGTTGATTCAGTTATCCAGATTTTATCTTGTGACACTGCCATTATAAACAACACAGACAATTTTGCATGGGGTTTTGTGGTGAAGCCTGAGAGTAACATGTCTGTCTCGTTTTCTCCAATCACACTGGCCAGAATCCAGTCACGTGACTTTAACCCTGGTGTAAGTGAGATTGGAAAACATCTTCCTGGATGTCCAGAAAGAGAAATATAACACAAGATTTGAGACACAGCATTTTGATTGCTACTTAATGTTTTGATAACATTGATAAGTATCATCAATTTTTAAAATTTTCTTTTATACACATTGTTATCACAGTATTTCACATACTTCCAATTATTTGGTATTTGTATTCTCAACCAGTCTGAAATACACGCACTATGCAAATATTAGTGATTCATCTATGCAAAACAATTATAGCTGAGATATAGGGAGAAAAACTGGTCACAGATAACACACATATAAGGGACCTTCTGAAATTCCACTTACTAGGCAATGCATTTATCTGGCCACATATATTAAAACTGAAGTTTTCTATGGTATTATAGCGTCATTTGAGAAAAATGAATGAACCAGAACAACACAACTGTAAAAGAAGAGCCAGCTACTCTTTCCAACTTGACCTTCATTGGCTCTGGAGCATATATACAGAGAGTATGGATCCTTGTTGGTTTTTCTGTTATTGCTTTCATCTGTAATTGTATTGCCACTGTAATACGTTATATATGAAATTTAATTAAATTTTCCCAGGTGATGAAGTACTTATTTCTTCTTTAATTTATGTATGCCTCAAGATAGACCTAGTAAAATTTCTAAAAGTTGGAATATTTTTAGATAATTTATATATAAATCTGTCAGCAAAATATTACAGATTAAAGTCCATGAGAAGACTTAGATATTTGCTATTGATATTTATAGTACTTGCTGAGCCAAGAAACCCCAAATTTCACCAAGTAAAATAGAATTTACTGATAATTTGTATTAGAAATTTCCATAAATACATTTTAAAAACACCAGTGGCCATCCCTAAGTGAATAGATAACTGAAATGTTATCTTATTCATTTTATTCATATTTATATTTGTTCATATAATGCAATACCACATCAGAGATAAAACCTATGACTTAGGTTTATATATGTCAACATGGAAACATCTTACTAATACAAAGTTACTGAAAAGCAGTTACTGAATGACACATGAGAAAACATACAGTTTATATAAATTTTCAAAATACTTAATTACTAGATTTATATATGTAAAATAAGTATTATCCTGATTACCTGAGGTTTGTAGATGAATTTGGGAATGGTCCCAGGAGGAGTGTCAAAGCAGACTTTAAATTTAACTGAATGTTTTATTTTATAAGTATAAAGAAAGTAATAGATGTTAACAAGTACAAATTATAAATGATGGATAAACATCTCTTTGGTTTATTATTTGTTTTACTTTTTCTGTATTTTAAAAAATGTATGTTTTTAGCAAGAAACTATGGAAAAGTTCCTCCCAAAATATTTACTTATGAATTTATTAAAATATTTTTATATAATACATGTTGGTACTATGGGGACTTTGGTTAAAATTTTCTACATAATGACAGGCCAAAAAATGACATTAAAGTGAAAGATATTAACATATTAGACAATTCCATTTCTAAGAATTCTGGCCAACAAATAGAAGTTTCAAGACAGCTCTGTGTCTAATGCCACAGGAGATGGACATCAAGGGGAGGAGAAGCATATCTTGAGTTTTATATATTTCAAGAGATTAAAGCTGTTGATGTTGTAGCAATAAAACTATGATGAGCAAATAAGCTGACATTCTTACCGTTCGATGAAGGAATCTAATTTAGTCTGAATAGACTGTGTGGGTTGAAAAGTAATGGAAGAGAAATATTTGGGAGGCTTTTTATCTTTTAAAGTAGGTTGGAGCGAGAGTATATTAACTGAGGTCAAAGAAAAGGGAAATTGTCAGCCTTGCTAATTTTGTAGACAGATCTTTGCTCCCTGAGAGAAAAGCCATCTGGTGAGGAATTTCTTTTTATCACATTACAATCCTTTAATTTAGTACTTTACTCATGAGTGTGAAGTTATAACTAACATTATGATTAATAAAATTTCTAAACACCTATGAAGATATTGGCATTAATATACTGAGAAAAATATATTTGGATAAGAGTAAGCGAAGGAAACTATCATTATTTACCTCAGAGACTGCGAGGTGTGAGTGTGAGAGTGTGTGTGTGTGTGTGTGTGTAAACACTTGTTTGAATTTCTAGTTTTCAGATACATGAACTGAGGTTTCAAGGTGTTAAGGAACTTGATCATAGTTACTTGTAGAAACCTGCAGAGCTGAATATAATTCTAGTTCTTACTGACTGACCAAGAAACTCATCCTCAAATTCAAAGGTAATCCAAGTTTGCTTCAAGACAATTTAAACATAACTGAGGTGAGAAATGATGCTATAACAATGAATTAATGTCAGTGAAGAGGTGTTTTTCTTTCTCTTTTTTTTTTTTTGTAAAGTGCATTTTAGGTATTGCAGGATGCAGTAGGAAGAATACAGCTCTGGTATAAGAGAGATTCGTATTAGAATCCCTGAAAATTAATTTCCACTCTGAACCTCAGATCTCAGTTTTCTAATAATTAAAATGGAGGATACAAACATTACCTCATAGCGTTACAGTGAGGCTTAAATGAATAAACATATGTCATTCAACCTATATACAAATGAAGTTTAACAGAACAGCAAAAATAGAAGAGTATGGGCTGAAACATTACACTTTAGTTAACTTTTCCTCAAGATATTCTTGACCCCTGACACTCCTTATTCTTCTTTTTAAGGATATTAGCCCTGGTGTGAGGTCTGAGCCTTCACACTTCCCTGGTTTTATCTGAAAATATAAGCCATTTATAACCTAGATATAGGTCTTAAATCAATGATATGAGAAGGCCTAGGAAACAGAAAAGCCAGGATTAAAAGAATTATGTTTTTAAATAATCTGGTGCATTGATAATCTCACCTGTACTGTTAAATATGAACTTTATAAACTTGCTCACAGATGTAGCAGGAATCAGAAAACTGTAGTCTATTTCCTGCGCTACCACTGACTCATGGTATGGGTGGGATATACTAACTTATTCTTTTCCTATTTTTGTTTACTACATATTAAAAACCAAACAAACAAAAACTTTTCCACACCCCTTAATTCTGTTAGATTGATCCTTTTCTTTTTCCATAGAAATTACTTTGATGTTCATACACATGAAATCAGTATTCATTTAAAGCTTTAAAAAAATCTTCTGCCAAGTTATATATAATTTGTGATCATTATCATTTCCTTTTACTCAAGGACCTTTAGATTAGATTAATTCCCCAAACCTCTTCAATGTTCCAATAATGAAGAAAGATGATCTGATGGATAGTTAATTTTTTTTCAAAGCTATTTCCAGGATTGTTCTTCTTAATGGTCTCACTTAAAATCTTTTTAGAGGAAGTAGCTGTTTTCATCCTGAGCCAGGAGGAGGAAAGAGGTCACTCAAGTCTTAAAGTCAAGGGCATAGAAGTGCTAGGGACATTGAATGAGCAACATGAGCTAGAATGAGACACCAGAGCTGGGCCACTCAGGCAGTGTCTGAGCTGGTAGAGTAGATTCCTTTTATGTTCTGCTTGTAGGAAAATGGATGGGGCAGATTATAAAGAATTCTGATGGCAGATATTCCAGATGATTCGACCAAATAAGCATGTTCCATGGTATGTCTTTAGTCTTCAGAAAGAAAACTAAGAGATAGGAAGGCTAGCAGTACTCAAACACATATAATGGGATTACAGCAGATTCAGAAAGGGGGGGACCCTTATACTGTTAAATTAGAATAAGTTGTTTTATGAATTACATCAGCACACAAATATGGTAGACATTTCTGAAAATGGGTGCTTGAGGTAAGCTTTGAAGTTCCATATCCAGGACTAAGCTGTCAACTAAAGTGAGAGGGTATTGGATGAGTCCAGGGATCCTAAATGAGACGATAAATCCTTGGTATGGGAAGACAACTTTCTTACAGGTATAACTGGATATGGGGCTAGAAAGCAAGGGAATTCTCTTATATTCTCAAATATCTTAAAATGCACTCTTCTGTCTTCTTATCTCTGACAAAGACATTGCTTTACCTGAAATTCCCCGAAATAGAAGCCTCTCGTTCTTTCCCACCCTGTACAAGCCATGATATTTTATAAATATCTTTATTCCCTATGACCATTTCCAGATAGTTACTTGTCCAATTTCCTGTAGATTTTTCTTTAGCCAAAGTTCATGAAATGCTAGATCATTCTCTTCTCTCTTTGTGTCAGTCATAGCATGATGTCCTCTTTATTTCTCAACCACATATTCATTGAGAATTTTGGCAACATACTCCTTCTTGTTACTTAAAGTCCCATTATCATTTCGCATGACTTTAATGCTTATACCAATGTCCTGATCAAAATATTAGCTTCAAAGCCTGTTGATCTCAACAATTCTCCAATTAATACATCCATTTTCAAAGTCAGATCCAGAAATTTGTCATTATCCTCAGAAATATTATAACAAGATTGCCTAATATCAGTGGTAACCCTCTGTAAGTAAAATAACAATTTCACAGCTTTATTAAGGTATAATTCACATATAATAAACTATGTATACTTAATATATATGTGATACATTTTTATATATGTATACATCATAAAAACATCACCACAATCAAAATAATGGACATATCCATCATCCTCAAAATTTTCTTCATGGCTCTTTGTAATCTCTCTCTCTCTCAACCTTCCCCGTACATCCATCTTCAGGCAACCGCTTATCTGCTTTCTGTCTCTACAGGTTAGATTGCATATTCTAGAATTTACATAAATGGACCTACATAGTATGTATTTTTTAAAAAAATTTTGTCTGATTTCTTTCACTCAGCCTAATTATTTTGAGATTCAACATATTATTGTGGATAGATAGTATCAATCCTTTTTGTTGCCAAGTAGTATTCCATTGTCTAATGTACCAAAATTTGTTTATTCTTCTACATCTTGACAGACATTTGCTTTCTTTATAGTTTTGGCTATGAGACAGAAAGTTGTTATAGCAGTTATATGAATTGATTGACAATGTTGTTCAAGTTCTCTGCATCCTTACTGATTTTCTGTCTATTTATCACAACAATTATTCAGAGAGGAGTATTGAAATTTGCAGCTACACTTAAATATTTTTCTATTTGAAGTACTACTAGTTTTGCTCTATGTATTTTGAAGATCTGTTAATATTTACATACATATTTTATATTGTTATGTTTTCATCAAGAAACGACCCATTTATCATTATAAAGTGACTTTGCTTATCACCATCATTATTCTTCACTCTGAAATCTAATTTTTCTAACATAAATATAGCTATGCTAGCTTTCTTTTGTTTAATGTTAGCATGGTATACCTTTTTCTATTATTTTACATTTAACCTATTTGATTCTTTATATTTAAAAGGATACAGTTGGATTTTGCTTTTTTATTCAATATGATCACCTCTGGCATTTAATGTAGTATTTATATCATTTATATTTAATGTGATTATTGATATGATTATGTTTAAATCTTAAATATTTCTATCAGGTCTATTAATTCTATTTATTCTTTGTTCCTTTTCCCATATTCTTCTGACTTCTTTTGAGTGAATTTACTACATTTTACAGTTTAATTTAACTTCCTTGTTGGTTTATCAGCTACAAAACATTGTTTTGTTATGTTGCTAGTTGCTTTTGTTTGATAGTATACAGTTTTTACTTATTTTACAGTCTATTCTAAGCATGGTGTAAGAGTCTAAAAACAATCTTAATTTAAATATCTTCTCTAAGCTTTCTTGCTTTTTTTCATACATTTTACTTTTGCAAGTTATAAACCCCAAACTTCTTATTTTGCAGACATTTTATTGAGATGAGTAAGCATTCTAACATGTTACATCTTCCTCTGCCTCTTCTTGCTTATCCTTCTCCTCCATTCCCCCTCCCCCTCTTCCTTCTCCTCCTCCTTCTCCTTCTCTAGAATATGAAAAACATTGTCTCTGAGTACATACAAAAGGAAAAAAGAAGAGGTAGTACAACCTTGGCTCTGAGAGGCTGTGGGATATTGAGTCTAGTCATGGTCTCTGGTATATTATTTTTTCTAAGAGCTAGAAACAGATAAGGACACTGGCTCAATGTTCCCCTTGTGAGGTCTTTCACTGTTTTAGGCATAGAGGAAAAATCTTCATAATTTATCCATGATGTTAATGTTATTGGTGGAAATTTTTATCCAATTTACAACGTGTTCTTAATTTATCTCTATTTTCTGGTGTTAGTTCTGCTGTAGTTATCTCTTTTGGGTATTCTATTATATTTTACAAAGTAGTGCAATTATTTATGATTATTGCTTAATAAGAGACTACATTGTTTTAAAAGTAAAGGATCTGTCTTACTTGGCTTTTATTTAGAATTTTCAGTTTTATTGTTACTGAAGGAGAACTTTGCACATATTTTCTATACATTGTTTTAATCACGTGTGCATAGGAATGATAGCATAAGTAAAATAAATAGGCTTGAGCAAACCTCAAATTTTTAAAAGTTAGAGCCCTAGTCTATCAAATCACTTATCTACTCAGAATTATCAGTGTTTATAATTAGTATGAATTGTGCTCTGTCCTTTCAAGGATATTAAAGATGCAGCATTTTTTAAGAGAGCTCCATTATTATTTTCATTATGAACTTCCAAGCTGCTGATACCTATTTTGCATGCATAAATAATGACAGCTATATCTTTACCGTAACCTATCAAACAGTAATTTCAAGTTGTTAAAATATGAAAAAATGTACAACTTGTAATTGATTAAATGCAGTCTTAGCTCCATAATTCAAAAATGTTTTATTGAATATCTCATCTGTACTAGCCCATGTGCTAAGAACAGGAGATACAGCGGTGAACAAGAAGATGCATTCACTCCTCTCATGGACTTGTGTCAGGGGTATTTGACCATTTTATTCATCTTTTTATTTACAAAATTTATCATCTTGTATTACACTGGCTCGCCATAAGGATTAAGATGCTAGAATTTACACAAAACCTTGAGTAGCACTGAACATCAATATGAAATTCATCCCTGAACTCATTTGCATTATTCTACGGAGGTGATAAACAAAGGCTAATAGTTAGCACATTCTCTGCTAATGTTATTTAATGTTTTTCTAATAATTTATACTTTGACCATTGTATGAACATTGATATTATGTTGCTTGATGGGGAAGATAACACTGTGGTCAAGAAGATATGGTAAATCAAGAAAAAGCATATCTGTAAACTCAAAATAATCACACAGTTTCCCAATTACAATAAATATCTGGACATTTTCAAAGAAATACCAGTAATGTTTCTTTTCTTTTCTATTTTTGGACACAAATAAAGCAGTTTGCCTGTTACTATTGTGGAGGCAAATCAAAAAGGTTCTATTTCTCCTATAGTTAAAAAAGCAATAACTTAAAGGAATATTCAAAACTGTCTTTTCTGTCATCTTCAGTATTAAATTATAGTGGAGGACCTTCCATTGATATATTTCTCCATTTATATTCTGCTCCATTTGTAGTTCAGGGAAATTGGATAATATAATATGATTATGTATGTGGAAGAAAAATTTTACCTTCTTATCTGCCATAGAATCTATAAACTATTCCATAAACACAATTACATTTTTCCATTGATTTCCCTGAACTCTCTCTAAGGTCAGTGTTGTTTTTATTATGAAGAGGCAATTTGACCTCTGGTTTTCCAGAGTTAGCTGGAAGAGTAATATTTACTCTTTATATTATACTCTTTCCTTGACAATGAAGGCTTTGATTAAATAATTTATCTAACGTATGATAGGAAACAAATTTTGAAATGTGTAAAGACCAATGCATACCTAACTGGGGAAATAAAGATTTCCAGCTTCCTTTGAGGACTAGCCCATTGTCTTAACTGGCTCTCTAGTACTCCTTCCTTATATTTCCTATGAAAATAAACCATTAACAAGAGATAAAAAAATACAATAGAAGAAGAGGCATTTAATATAAGCAATGGATTAAAAAAAATGATACTAAGCTACCCTTTAAAATTTCATGCACATATTCAGATGTGAAATAATTTTTGTCTATATTTCTCTTGGTTTCTGAATCTATTCTGAGCCCCCCTCTGCCTGTTGGGAGTAAATATCATTATTAGCAAATCTCTTATCTCCTTAACCATTTCAGTTTTAACCTGACAATTCAGAATTTTCCCTAGACCTGAGTGCAAGACCCCTTTGGGTCTTCTGTCTTTCTACCTCTATCGTGTCTCATAGGACCTATCCAGGGCCACTGGAAGCACTGCTGCTCTGCCCCTGAAGTACCCTCAGCTCTGCCTATTCTGCTGCTCCCATGCCATAGCAGTGTGGGAAACTCTGGGAGTAAACACTCCTCAAGTACCTGGTGGGAAGTTCATTACAGGTCAGATCACTCTCAATTACTAATTATATCCAGACGTATGACATCACCACACTTTTGGATATAACTTGGGGTAGGTATATGGACAAGGTAGAGAAACACTTTTAGAGGCCCTTCTCAACATCTAACTTTGTCTCTTTTCCTCTAGCAAAAATAGTCAGTATTTAGGATGGAGGAAAAAAGAAGTATTCACTTAAGCAAAATGGAGTGGAGAAGGGAGAATTGGATTTTCTTAGTAAGATATTCTACCAAAATCTCTTTGTCTTACATCTAGATTACTGGTTTTATCTTAAAGCCAAGAATGCCATTAATTATTTTGTTTAGTGGAAAACTCATTTTAGGAGAAATTATAGCTTTATATGTTACTGTTCAGAGTAGAGCCATGGGTTCAAAAAGACATGTGGAAAGATGGTAAGGGGAACTATCTGCTAATATTTCACAATTTCATACTGATGATAATAAAAGAGAGTTGAATTAATTCAAAAGATTTGGCTTTATTAAAGTTTGAGGTTTCAGAAGACTACGCAGGAAAAAACTCCTAATAGATAATGGTTAATTTTCTAAATACACAATTTTTGATGCAATATTTTAAGTAGGAAAAGATAGCCCAGTTGAGACACCTGCTGATCCCAAGATCTGAAAAGCAGTGCCGATTAATCAACTTGTGCTTTGACATGATCGACTTGGAACTCCCCATTTGATGCAATGGGATCAAGTTCAATGTATTTGTCTGACGCTGCAGCTCTTTCAGAACTTGATATCTCCTGCTCTTATCTCTTCTTTTGCCAGAGGCCATTATGCTTTAATTTATTTTAGACTATGCCTGGGAATTTTCTGACATTTTGATCTCTTTAAAAAGTATGGCAGTTTTTTCCCTCATCTTATTTGAATGCTCTCAGCTTCTGTGTTTTCTAGTAGAGTTACAATAAATCATAACATTTTGTCCAAATCTGTTTCACTCTGACTCCAATAGAATCATGCCCTAAATGTAGGGACCTAGTAGAATTAATGGCAGTGTTTTCAATGTGTCAGGTTGAAAACTATGCAGATCAATTTTATTTAATATAAGAAATACTTAGTAGGAGTCTTTAAATTTCTCTAAAGCTTTTTATCAAAAACTTCCTCTTTGTACTAGAAACAAAAGTAATTGAAGGCTTCCCCAAACTCCTTTATATTTCACTTATTAGCATGAATTTCAATTTTTCCAATTTTGCTGGATTCAAGGAATGCCCTTTAAGATTTCTAAATTTATGACACTTAAGGACTGCAGCATGAGATAATGGCATGGATGAGTAACAGCAGAGAAGTGCAGAACTTTAAGTGATTGCTTATCTAAAACTGAACCTCTCCATGCTCAGCTACAGTCATTTATATTTGGGATTTCTACTCTAATAATGTATAGCTGGAATTTTAGCAAGTCATGAACTTGACAGCAGGCTTTCTTAAAGGGCCACGATTTCAACATGTAGTTAACATTTTTGTCTACTTCGCATCTCCTTTATTCCTTTGTGCGTGAGTGTGTGTGTGTAATTTTTTTTACTGATTATAAGCCATCTGTTCCTCTACCAGAAGCCAAGAGGCTAAAGAAGATTTTCTTGCTGAGTGACAGCCTCCAAATGGCATGACATTGCAGAATTGCAGGTATGGTATTGCATACATCAGAAAGTTGTGGTTTAAGAAAACAAGGAAATAACCAGAAAAAAATAAAAGAAGCTTGAGAAACAATATCTGGAAAAAAAGTCTTAAATTACTAAGACAAAAGGTACAGATCAGTACTATCACAACATAAATAACCTGGTCGTTCAATAAGAGTGACAGTGGGATGCTTCCTATTCAGTGAAGTGTGACCTTTGCTTCCTAGTCAATCATCTACTCTACACAAGCTGGAAGCAATAACCAGCCACATCTTTGAAATGTGTAGAGTATCTTCAGAAGATTTTTAAGCCAAAGAGATACATCTGCTATTGTGGAAAATAAGTGGTATGAATGTAAGACTTCATTGTTTTTGCACAGAACACGTTTAGGACCACAATTTTGACTTCTGACAAGCAGAGGTCCACATGACATAAGACTGGGCTTATGCCACCAAGGTAACATACACTTGGCTTAGAGTAAAGATCAATGTCTGTCACACACTAGCTTTCATCGAAAGAGATTCTTCCAGCAGAACACGTGGCATGCCATGACTCAACTTGTTGTGCCTCTGTTTCACGGATTTTCTTTTTTTAATTCAATCTGGCTCTTTATGTGTGTGTGCGTGCTTGTTTATTCATTTATTGGGCATCGTGTAACTGTCTGGGTGGCTATGTGATGGACTACTTGTACATCAGAGACAGCAAATGCTTCCATAGAACTAACTCTGGTAGTCACAGATTTCGTTTTTCCTAATATCAGATATGTTATGTTATTCGACTTGAACCTCTCATACAAACCTTGTTATTTATTGTGTTTCATGTACCTAGCCTATTACATATTGGGTAGATTTACATGTCCTTGGTAACAAACTCATTCATTTACTGGAACACACAAACATATTTATTTTTATTTAAAAGTTTTAACTCTAGGACTTGTCAAAAGTCATTATTTCTTTTGAAGGATTACCATTGTGTCTACAGCAACTCAGTACCTGTGCCATTTCCTGGTGGACTTATCAAACTAGTTAACTTTATAAAAATAATGTGATAAAAATATTTTTTCTTCAACTCATATGGTTTAATAAAGATGCATTATCACTGTCGGCATGTAGTAGTAGGAAGGCTTTTACCTGAAAGAAAGACTTTTTCTGGTCATTAGCATGCCAAAGTAAATCAAAAACTACAGTATTTTACTTCTAAAGCCTCTCTTTTACATCTTTCCAAGGTTACCATCAGATCTTATAGATGAATCCCACACTGTATTTAATAATTATTAGTATCTAAATAGATATTATGTTTAAAATTTTGTATGGCAGTGCCCTTAATTCAGATGTATGTGATGGATAGTATTAAGATAATTTAAACTTTAGGCTATAAACTTTAATTTCTTAATGAAATTTGAATTTTAATTGGTTTGTGGTAGTAAAATATTTTTGATTTATTATTATGTTTAATTATATCTTCATAAAATTGATAGTTGTAGAGCAAGATAAATGCATATTGTGAAAATTGAGTAAAACATTTTCTGTTATAACTCCGTTTTTCTTGAGTACTATAACCCTCAAAAGCATAAAAAAGTTCATATTTAGCTTGAGAGGTTTTTGTGTTCATTGTACAGTTTCTTACACATAATGTGGGTCACTTAGATATTGAAATAGCATTTTGGCAGGTCTAGCACTCTGTCTAACACATGATTTTTACCTGAACACAAAAGGTCATAGTTTTTCCTCCTCAAAGGTACATCGAAATCAAATTTTTTTCCAGAGCGACCGATTAGCATGATACTATTATTGCTGTAGGTAATTTTTTCTTGTCACTGCCTTACAGATACGAATTGATCCTCCTCATCTTTTTCTGCCTTCATTTTCTTGATTAATCTGCAGTTACTATATTCACTCTATTTAAAGCTAGGAAAATAATTGTTAATTATCCTGATTATAAAAACAGATTTTAAAAGGAATAGTGAGTATCCACCATCTGCAAATATACTCAAGCTGTCAAAAAATCTGTGGATGACTCCGCTCTACAGTATTTCAGTTCCTGCAGTAAAGAAGATTTGCTCAAGGGGATCTATTTATTTAGACTCAGGCATTTTAAATTAACTTAGAATGTATATATTCTCTCTATAGAATATAATAGAGAAAACAAAATTCAACATGAATCAAAGTTTTATTTTAAGATTTTTAGACCAGTGCAGATTAAGTCACTGCAATGTGTGAATTAAATGGAACAATAGAAATAACAGAATTGATTATAAAATGGTCAGAAGAGCTGTAAAATACATCATGTAACTATGAAGATAAAGAGAAAACAAGCAAAGGCTGCATGGAAGGGAATAGATAAACATGTAACATAGACTTCTTGGAGCCGTTCAAGATGTGGAGTTCCACTGAAAGCAACCATGTCCGTTCTGTGCCTGTTGTGGTACCCTCGGCTCTGTGTTTCCTGGCAACAAGGTCTTCTGAGAAGCCTGCTGAGAACAAAACTAGCATTAAGCAATCTTCCGTGTCTAACAACCTGGCTCTGTTTCTGGTGGTTGAGCTAAAAAACACAATTAAACACATTCACTTGCCCACGAAGCTAGGAGTAAGAAGATGCAATTATTTTTCTTGCTGTTGCTGTTTGTTACGTACAAGAAGAAAATAATTCTGAAAGATGCACATGTGTGGGATGAACATAAATATATGGAAACGTATACAATATGAAGGTGAAAGTTTTTGATAATTGGTCATTTGATAAGATGTATATAAAATATTTCACACTTCAATAGTATGGCATCTAGGCATGAACATTAGTGCCACAGGGGAAATACATTAAAAGACAAGTGTTTGTTTTTAAAGATTTTAATACAATATTTAATAAATATTTGTTGAATGAACACATCAGCAATATATGTTTCCCTCACCTCAGGTCTGAGCAAAACTTAACATCAATTTTGTTTTTGCTTATCAATTCTCAATAAAATTGAGATCATGAAAAATAATATCCATGATAGTGGCCTGACATCTGTGTGGTCCACCCATTTTAAATTTCATAATTTGATATATCAAGAAATCATTTAGCGGCCAGCCCGGTGGCTAAATGGTTAAGTTTGCACGCTCTGCTTCAGCAGCCTGGGGTTCACAGGTTCGCATCCCAGGCGTGGACCTATACACTGTCCATCAAGCCATGATGTGGTGGCATCCCACATACAAAAAGTAGAGGGATATTGGCACAGGTGTTAGCTCAAGGCCAATTTTCCTCACCAAAAAAAAACAAAAGGAAAAGAAAAGAAATCAAGTTATTTCCATATTTAAATAAAATTAATCTAATTTCTAACAGAATCAGATGTGTTGACCATTGCTTTGGCATCATCTCCTGAATTTTCATTAAGGCTTATGATAACATTCAGCCATAAGAAATCACTATTCTTTTGATAGTAAGGATATTCTTGAGACCGTTGCTCACATTAATGTCGAATGACCTATTTACAATGGGTCACAGGAGACTCACTCTTCAGCACAAGGAAAGCTATGCTTTTCCTGATAAAATTGATTGATATTATGAATCTTTCTGTCATATAACATTCTATAATTTATCTTCATTCTGGCTACTAACAAGATTTTAAAAAAAGCATGGGGCCAGCCCAGTGGCTCACTGGTTAAGTCCATGTGCTCTGCTTTGGTGACCTGGGATTTGCAGGTTCAGATTCCTAGTGAGGAACTACACACCACTCATCAAGCCATGCTGTGGCATCCTACATACAAAACAGAGGAAGATTGGCACAGATGTTTGCTCAGGACCAATCTTCCTCACCACCAACAACAACAACAAAAGAAGTCATTTTAAAAAAGGAAAAAGCATGGCTTGTGTCAACAATATAATATTGAACAAATGCATGTTTAACAAACTCTCCACATGCCTTAAATTGTTTTTTTTTTTTTATTTTCAGTAGCCCTCTAGCTCATTTTTCTTGTATTTATTTTTTTTAATGTATCTTTGGATGTGCCTTGCTGGAAGCTGCCTCAAGTCCTTTCTGAGAATGGATGGTGCCTAAACATAAATCATACATAATATATTAAACATGGTAAGACTCAACATTGAACTGAATAAATGAGCAGGTATCTAAAATAATCTATGATTTTTTGCTCAGGAAATTTGCCTTGAGCTAATATTTGTGTCAATCTTCCTCTATTTTATATGTGGGTCACCACCATGGCACGACTGCCTACGAGTGGTGTAGGTCAGCACCTGGGAAGGGAACCTGGGCTGCTGAAGTGGAGTGTGCTGAGTTTAACCACTAGGCCACGGGGCCAGCCCCTTATCTATGGTATCTTAAAGGTTAAACTTTACTCCTTGGAGACTTTGGCAATGAATAGGGACTTTGGAATAAGACATATTAAAACAAAGTCCACTCAAGAGATTTTTTTCTCACCAAACCACACAGTATTTTATACACATATGAGCAGATGATGTTTTTCTAAATCCTATTGTCTAAAAAATTCCATGCAAGTATATACAACTGCAAATAAAATATATAAGGTACGTATTTCAGGGGAAAATAATTGTAGTTTACACAACAACTAGCAATCTGAATTTTGCTCACTCAAATGTTATGATTTTTAGAGAATATTTCACTTTCTGATTTATATCATGTTGTTATAATTAAATAACTTTGCTTAAGCAACGAATATATAATGTGAAAAAAAAAAAGAATTTACTGGGCTCCTACCATGTTCCAAATAGTTCTATATATTTTGTATCAGTTAGTTATTATCCTAATAACGTTGTTTAACTAACCATATCAAAAGTCAGTGATTAAAAAAAAAGCCAAGGATTGTTCTCACTCATGCATTGGGAGTTTGTAGGAGTTGGTACATTTTGGGCAGAGTTGGCTAGCGTGGCCCTGAGTTAACATCTGTGAACAATCTTCCTTTTTTTGCTTGGGAAAGATTGTCACTGAGCTAACTTCTGTGCCAGTCTTCCTCTACTTTGTATGTGGGACGCTGCCACAACATGGCTTGATGAGTGGTGTGTATGTCTGTGTCCCGAATCCAAACCCATAAACCATGGGCTGCCAAAGTGGAGCTCACGAACTTAACCACTATGCCACTGGGCCAGCCCCCTCCTGCCCATTTTATAATCAGATTTTTTTTTTGCTATTGAATTATATGAGTTCTCTCTATATTTTGGATATTAATCCCTTTTCAAAAATATGATTTGCAAATATTTTCTCCCATTTGGTAGGTTGCCTTTTTGTTTAGTTAATGGTTTCCTTTTCTATGTGAAAGATTTTTAGTTTGGTGTACTCCCACTTCTTTATTATTTTTCTTGTATGATCCTTTTACTATATTGCTGACTTTGGTTTGCTAATATTTTATTGATGATTTTGTGATTATGTTCATCAGGGACATTGGCCTGTAATTTTCACTTCTTGTGTCATCCTCATCTGATTTTAGTATCAGGGTAATGCTAACCTTGTAAAATTAGTTTGAAAGTGTTCCTTCCTCTTCTATTTTTGGATGGTTAATTGAGAAAGATCTTAATTCTTTTAAAAATATTTGGTAGACTATTTGGTCTTGGACATTTTTATGTTGGGCAGTTTTCAATTGCTGATTCAATTTCCTTACTAGTAATTGGTCTGTTCAGATTTTCTATTTCTTCATGAATCAGTCTTAAAAGTTTTAATATTCTTAATATGTTTCTAGTAATTTATCCATTTCTTCTAGGTTGTCCAATTTGTTGGAGTATAATTTTTCATGGTAGTCTCTTATGATCCTTCATATTTTTCTGGTATCAGTTTTAATGTATGTTCTTTGATTTTTTATTTTATTCAATTGAGGCCTCTCTCTCTTTTTTTCTTCCCTGTGAGTCTAGTTAAAGGTTTATCAATTCTGTTTATCTTTTCAAAGAACCATCTCTTAGTTTCATTGATCTTTTCTGTTGATTTTTTTAGTCTCTATTTCATATATTTCTGCTCTGATCTTTGTAATTTCCTTCCTTATACTAACTTTGGGCTTTTTGTTCCTCTTTTTCTACTTTCTTGATATGTAAATTTGGATTGTTTATTTGAGATTTTTCTTATTTCTTCAAGTAGGTGTTTATCACTATAAACTTCCCTCTTAGAACTGTTTTCGTGGCATTTTATAACTTTTGGTATGTTGTAGTGCCATTTGCATTTCTCTCAAGGTATTTTTTCATTTCCCTTTTGAATTCTTCTTTGACCCATTAGTTATTCATTGGCATGTTGTTTAGTCTCCACATATTTGTGAAATTTCTTCTCATAATTGAATTTCAGTTTCATGCCCTCGTGATCAGAAAAGAAGTTTGACATGATTTTAATCTTCTTAAATTTATTCAGACTAGTTTTGTGACTAACATGATCTATCCTGGAGAATGTTCCATGTGCACTTGAGAAAAATATGTATTATGTTGCTTTGGAGTGGAATGTTCTGTAAATATCTGTTAAATTCATCTGGTCTAATGTGTCTCTTAAGGCCAATGTTTTCTTATTGATTTTCTGCCTGGATGATCTCTCTATTAATAAAAGTGGGGTGTTAAAGTTTCCTACTATTATTGTATTGCTGTTTATTTCTCTCCTTTGGTGTGTTAATATTTGCTCCTATGTTGGGTGCATAAATATTTACAAATGTTACATCCTCTTGTTGGATTGACCCCTCTATTATTATGTAATGCACTTCTTTATATCTTACTAAAATCTTTGTTTCAAAGCCTATTTTTTCTGGTATAAGTAGAACCACCCTGGTTTTCTTTGGTTTCATTTTGCATGAACTACGTTTTTCCATACTTTCACTTTCAGTCTGTGTGTGAGTCTCTAAAGTGAGTCTCTTGTTGGCAGAATACAGATGGATCTTGTTTTTATATCCATTCAGCCAGTGTATGTCTTCTGTTTAGGGAATTTAAAACATTTACATTCAAACTAATTATTTATAGGTATGTACTTCTTTCCATTTTATTAATTAATTTCTGGATGTTTCGTAGTTCTTCTGTTTCTTTCTTATTCTCTTGCACTCTTCCTTGTGATTTGATGATTTTCCATTGTAGTGTGCTTTGATTTCTTTCTATTTCTCCTTTGTTTTTTTTTTTCTTTTGCTTTGTGGTTACTGAGGCTTACAAATAACAACTTATGTTTAAAAGAGTCTATTTTAGTTGTTAACAGCTTAAGTTTGATCACATTCTAAAGCTCTATATTTTTACTCCCCACCATTTTGTGACTTTGATGTCACAGTTTACATCTTTTTATCTTGTATATCCCTTAGCAAATTATTGTAGTTATAGTTATTTTTCTACTTTTGTCTTTTAACCTTCAGAGTAACTTCATAAGTGATTAATCCTCCTCCTTTATCACATTAGGTCATTCTAAATTTTACTATATATTTACCATTACCAGTGAGATTCATACTCTCAGATATTTTCCTGTTGCTAATTAGCACCCTTTGTTTCAGCTTAAACAAGTCCCTTTGACATTTCTTGTAAGGCCTGTCTGGCGGTAAAAAGCTCAGTTTGCTTTTACTTGTCTGGAAAACTCTTTATCTCTCCTTCACTTCTGAATTACAGCTTTGCAGATAAAAAGTATTCTTGGTTGGAATTTCTTTTTCTTTCTGAACTTTGACTAAATTGGCCACTCCCTTCTGGCTTTCAATATTTCTGCTGAAAAACCTGCTGATTTTCTTATGATGGTTTTCTTGTACGTACAAGGTTTTTTTTTTCTTGCTGCTTTTAAGATTCCGTCTTTGTCTTTAGCTTTTGACATTTTAATTATTGTGTCTTGGAGTGGGTCTCTTTGGGTTCATCTTATTTGGAACTTTCTGGGTTTCCTGCATCTGGATGTCTGTTTTCTTCCCCAGGTTAGGGAATTTTTCAGCCACTACTTTTAAAAATAATTTCCTGCCACTTTCTCTCTTTCTTCTCCTTCTGGGACCTATATTATGTGAATGTGCATCCACACTTGATTTCTCATAACTCCCTTAAGCTTTAAGCTATAGTTGCCTTTTTTCTTTTCTTTTCTTTCATTTTCTTCTTGCTGCTCTGATTGGGTGTTTTCCAGTGTCCTATCTTCAAGTTCACTGAGCCTTTCTTGTGCTTCATGTAATTTACTGTTGACCACATAGTATATTTTTTAATTTAGTTTTTGTTTTCTTCAACTTCGTGACATTTCTTTCGTATTTTCGTATATTTTCTATCTCTTTATTAAAGTCCTCACTGTGTTCATCCATTCTTCTCCCAAGCTCAGTGAGTTCTTTATGACTGTTTTTAAAAATCTCTTAATCAAATAAATCACATGTCCATTTCATTAAAGACTTTTTCAGAGGTGTTACCTTGTTTTTGGTTTGGAACATTTTCCTGCATTTCTTCATTTTCCATGACTCTCTGCATTGGTTTCTATACATAAGCTGAAAGAGTCACCTCTCCCAGTCTTGAGGAAGAGGGCTTGTGGAGGAGATGAACCTTGTCATTCAAACCTGACCTAGCTTTTGGTTACCTCTCAAACCTTTGTGACTGTCCAAGCAATCTATTTTATTTTTAGTGTTTCCCAGTAGTTGAGCATTTGTCAAAAACTGTCAGTGCCCCAAAAAGTACTATCTCAGTCAACACCTATATTCAGACTGGTTATAGCCAGATCCTCAGGTAGCCGCTTTTAAAGAATGCAAATATATGCAATTGTGTGGCTGCAAGTGTAAGTCCCACTGGGCACCAGAGCTGGGCAACTTAGAAATGTTCCCCGAGTGTCAGTCACAAAAATTGGGGTGCCACAAAAGTGTATAGGCTCCTTTCTGGGAGGTACCAAGATGTGGAATGAGGTAGATGGAGAGTATAAATGTGCCATCTACCTGCCTCCATCCACAGAAAGCATCTCAGTAGGCCCCTAGATGTGTGCCAAACAGAAGCCTGCCCCTCAGGCCAAATTTCCAGGACAAGCAAATAGTCTTCTTTCACAGAAAGACTGGGGGTGTGTTTCAGTCCGCTGTCTGCACCATGCCCTGGCAGGGGTAGCTGCCCAAGAGCTGTCTCTCCCTTTGTTCCAGTCCTCTAGAGCCCATAAATGCAAGCCCCAGTGGCTACCAGAGCCAGGCAATCAAGGAGTGTCTTCTAGCTGGCAGCCACAGAAAATGAGAACAACAGATCTAAAAGCCACAGCACTAGATACCTGTAAAGCTCCCCTCTGGGAGACACTGGCACTCTTGAGCATGGCAGAGGGATAGTGTGAAAATAGTACCTGCCCTCAGAGGTCTGTGGAAAGGAACACTCTCAGCCCTTAGATGTGTATTTGATTAGAAGCTTACCCTTAAGGCTGCAGCCATGTAGATAAGCTAATAGGCGTCTTACACAGAAAGACTAGGCTTTCAGACTGTTTCTTCTTGCTGTCCTCTGAGGATAGTAGCCAGTTAAGAACTTTTTTGTCATTGGTTGCAGTCCTGCAGGACCCATGAACTTATGCCTCACTGGCCACCAGAGCCAGGTGATCTAGAGCTGTCCCCTGAGAGCAGTCTCAAAGATTGAGGAGCCTGATGAGGTTATAAGCTCCACTCTGGAAGAAAGCAGAGCTGGAGCAAGGCAGAGGAGAGCATAAAGATGACATCCACTGGCTTCTGTTCCCCAAGATTCCCTCTGTAGGCCCCTTGTTTTTTGGTAAACCAGAAACCTACCCTTCAGGCCAAAGGTCCAGGACAAGCCAATAGGCCTATTTCACAGAAAGACTGGAAGTATGTTTAGTCTGCTGTCTGCACAGTGCCCAGGTTTTGCTAACTGTCAAAGAACTCTCTCTACGATTGTTACAATCTCATGGGACAAACCCTGCTGGCCACAAGAGGCAGGTGATCAAGGGGTACCCCCTGGGTGGCAGCCACTAAAAGACTGGAGCACTAGACATAAAGATCAGGGCACCAGATATGTGTGAAAGCTCCCCTCTGAGAGATACTGGTGCTCTGGAGTACGGCAGAGAGAGCATGTAAAGATGGGGAAGCCTATGGTTTAAAAAAAGACATGGCATCCAGTGAGATAGACAGAGAGTTCAAAGATGAAACCCACCTCTGCCTCTGTTCCTGGAGAACCCCCTAGAAGACCTTTAGATGTATTAAATTAGATGCCTGCCATTGGGCTGATATTTTAAGATACGGAAATAAGCCTCTTTCATAGAATGTCGTTGTGCTTTTCTGCTCTGCAGTGGACCCTGGGGCAGGTCAGTCTGTGTACAATCCCTTTAAGAATCATTTTGCTATAGCCTGTGGGTCTCTTGTACACAAGATCTGTTGGTTTTCAAAGGTAGATGTTCTCAGGTGCAGAACTTAAAAGTCAGGGTGCCCAATATGGGGTTCAGGGAGAAGCTCTGGGTTTTGAATTCTCTCTCGATTGTGGGTCACTGTGCCAGGGGTAGAGTTTTTGGCAAGATTGTGTCTCAGCCTCTCCTACTTGTTTCTGTGTGGGTTTTTTTCTTGTTCACCCAGTGTGTAGGAGTCACTCAGCTAGTTTGGGCTTATTTCAGAGGACATTGTTTCGTATGTAGCAGTAAATTCAGTGTGTCCATGGGAGAAGCTGAGTTCAGGATCTTCCTCAGTCACTATCCTGAACCTGCCCCCAACTGTGACTTTCTTATAATGTAAGTCTTGAAGTCCAAGATCCCATGATCAACACCAAGTCTGCATGCAACTCATTGTAACATAGAAAACCACACATTATACTGGATTTTGATCGTCTACGCATTTTTCTTTCAACTCCAGAAGGAGGCAGGCAGCACATTTTGACTTCCAACATTCAGAGAAAACTAAAATGGCGCTCAAGAAGCATTGCTGTAGGATGTGTGCTTTAGAGTATGTACCCACCAAAGTGCCTTGAGTGATGTGTTAATTACATGTTAATACACATGTGTTGGTTTTCAGACAGTTTGTTGAGTGCATTAGAACATCGTCTGAAGATAAAATTAATTCTTTCAAACTCAATATCACTCTAAGAGTTTTACATAAAAGTCAGGAACAGGACAAAAAGAAAATGATGTATCAGTCAGTAAACTGGGAATTTATATATAGTATATACCTTTAGAAGAGGAAAAGGCAAAAGGAAAGCTTTAAGGATTAAATGTATTTAAATTTAAAATTTATATTAAATCAGAGATAATGTGTCCTAAGTAGCAGGACCTGACTCAAGAGAATGAGTCTGATTTAACAAACTTGTCTCGCTAAGTAAAATAAAGAAATTGAGCCACTAATAATTAGACTCTTTGAATGGGTATAAGGATAGAATAAGCATTTTTAATGGAAAATCTGCCAGTGGGAACTTTGTTCTGCCCTAACAGAATTGGAAGTGCTTCCTGGGAGTGGAGGTAAATGTTGTCATAAAGGATCAGAGAACTAGTTAGAGACTAATGAACCTTGAGCATTAAAATCCATGCTCTTCGGAAAATTCTCTAAGAACATACCCAAGTTTCCCCGACTTTCCTCAGACAAGTCTTAGTGGACACTCAGTGGAGGCTGATCTTTGCCCAAAAGGGTCGTTTCTGCTGCAACCTGCTGTCAGGCACATACCTGTTTTAAAATCATCTTGGCGTCCTCATTACGTATTACAACACATCTTCCTAATTTCATTTATACGAGGGAAATATTTTTCCAGGGAGTAAACATAAAGGTGGAAAATTATCTCTGCTATCCTCCCACAACCTTTTTTTTTTCTTCTGCGTGGAAAGTTGTTTTCCCACACACCTATGCATCTCACTCTTCTCTGACCTCTGCTTACATCTCACTTTCTGAGACAGACCTTCTCTTTTTTCATATGGAAAGACACTCTCCCCTCACCATCACTTTCTGTTCCTTTCCCTCTTTTGTTCTTCCTCACAGCAGTTATCCCCACTTGACACAAGGCATATTTCCCGTTTATGGAATGTGCCCCACTTGGACATAAGTTCCGTAGAAACAAAGATTTAGTCTATTTTGATTCATGGCTGTTCTGCTGTGCTCACATGGTTCCTGCCCTCTGTTGGAAAAATGAATGAACTTCCTCCTTTCCTCTGTGTCCATAGGAAACATTTGCCAAAGGGTCCCCTGCATTAAGCTTGAGGTATTACTTACTCTAGTAAATTGGTTTACTACCATGTGTATGTTATTAGAATTCCTAAATGAATATAAATGCCAATAAATGTTTTACACCTTTCCTAGGAAGAAGCTTAATTGATAGACTTTCAAGAGGTAGAGAAAAATATGTTATGAATATTTTTGGTACTAACCAAAATTCAACCTTTTTTTTGGCTAACTACAAAGGGATAGCCTGTGTATTAACTAAAAATTGGAAAGTTTGACATGTGTTTATTAGCATATCAATTTGTTCTCCTTAAGACGAGAGCAAAAATACAGAAAAATAAAATTTAAAGCTGCATAAAAAAGTGAAGCGGAGTACTTACAAATATATGAATTATTAGTGCATTTATCAGCAGAAGGGAAGGTAGAAACAAATTTTTTAAAATAATATAAAGAAAAATATTTTACTGTTTTTAGTAAGGCCGTTTTCTTTGCAGAAATGTCAGATACACCCTATTCTGTCACTCATACTGCATATACAGTTTTGAAAAAAATATGAAAACTTCAGAACATTAAGTTGGCCAAACAAAAGGACATTTGGAATCACTTTAGAAATTGGCTAAAGTTCAAAATGTGAGCAAGCAAATAGACTTTTTTTAAAAACATCATCCTTTTTCTTTTGCTATTGGCTTCACAGCGAATCACATGGAACCTCCATGAAGAACCTGTTTAACAACTACTCTGCCTATAAAGTACTTGCTTTCTTTTTGTGTCAGTAGGTAGATGGGAAAACTTGAAAACTCATTTGATTACTGTAAGAAAGTAAGCACTAATATCATACTAACTCTGCTTATAAATGGCTTCTATCACCAATGAAAAATGCTCTGTCACAATCAGTGCTCCTTTAATAGACAAGATCTTTTGATGGGGCCGGCCCGGTGGTGCAGCAGTTAAGTTCTCACATTCTGCTTCTCGGTGGCCCGGGGTTCGCCAGTTCAGATCCCAGGTACAGACATGGCACCACTTGGCAAAAGCCATGCTGTGGTAGGCGTCCCACATATAAAGTAGAGGAAGATGGGCATGGATGTTAGCTCAGGGCCAGTCTTCCTCAGCAAAAAGAGGAGGATTGGCAGTAGTTAGCTCAGGGTTAATCTTCCTCAGGAAAAAAAAAAACTTTTGAGCCACTTGTGTACACATAACAGTCTTTCTAGAAGAATGGCCAAATTATCTTTACTGGAAAAGATATAACTTAGTACTCATGCCCCCAAGATTAAATAACTAGTTTTACAAGGAAGGCAGAGGGATTCCTACAACACCTATGTTAACACTTTATACTGTGCCCTTAAAATTTCTGTGTGGCTATTCATTTTTAATATTATCGTAAAAGATTTATTGATTAGTCTAGGTAAAAACCATTTTTTGCATAAACAGTTTAAAATTAGAAGTAGATTAATCTTTTGAATAGGCTGAAACTTATCTGAGAAGACATTAAATTATATTATTAGCTCACCTCTTTTTTGCTGTTTATGAAATAGGAATGTGGAATCAATTGATAAATAAATGTTTTGAATCTATGTTAGGTGATAGTTCAAGAGAAATGTGTATGGGTGTATGTTTGAGTTTAGTTACTTCAAGCTTCTATCATTACTTTTATTCAGGAGATACACACACACACACACCCCCGCATACAAAACTGTTGACTGTGTAAAATATAATATTCTCATCAAATCTCTGACTGTCTATACGGGTTGAACTAACTTTATACACTAGCAAAACATGCCAGAAAAGGCCCTAGGCATTGATGACACAAAGTTCCAGTTGTAATTAACTGACAATTGTCATCTTTTAGGTGAAAAATAGACAATAACCTTATTTATATATGCACTTCTTATAGTAGACAGAATAATAGTCACTCAGAGATGTACATGTCCTAAGCCCTGGCCTAGCATAGTCACATATCAAAATAACTTATTTTAAGCCACTGTGTTTGTGATAATTTGTTACAGTCTCAATAGGAAACTAATATAAAAGTTTGCACATATACATATATTTCCATAAATTCATTTATGTTTATATATGCTCACACACACATATGTAATGTTAATAAATGTTATCTTCAAATAAAGAAAATAAAGTTAGATAAGAGGAATAGGGATTGCCAAAGGGAAGGGAATTGCAATTTTTTAAAAAGTTACTGATAGAAAAGGTGATTTTTAAAGCTCTTTGATAAGGTGATATTTCAGAGACCTGAATGAAGTGAAAGATTAAGCCATAAGGGCATCCAGGACAAGGGTATTCCAGGCGGAGGGACTAGAGATGGAAGTGCCCTTGGGAGTTTGAGGAATATCCAAGAGCCTATGAGCCTGGAGCAGAGTGAGCAAGAGACAAGTGGTAGGGAATTTAAGAGGTTCTCAAGCTATCTTTGGTTAAAAAACATTTATTTGGATTTTTTTTTTTTTTTTTGAGGAAGATTAGCCCTGAGTTAACTGCTGCCACCCCTCCTCTTTTTTCCGAGGAAACCTGGCCCTGAGTTACCATCCATGCCCACCTTCCTCCACTTTATACGTGGGATGCCTACGACAACATGGTGTGCCAAGCCGTGCCATGTCTGCACCCGGGATCCGAACCAGCGAACCTGGGCCGTCAAAGCGGAACATGAGCACTTAGCTGCTGCACCACCAGTCCGGCCCCTGGATTTGTTTTATTGTAAACTTTGTCATAAGCCAATGCCCTTTGTAAAATACAATTAAATGATTGTCTAGAAACACAAATTTAAAGTAAATGTAGACGATCTACAAAATGCAACTTTTTAATATTAGAATCAACATAAAAATAAATTTAAATAAATATAACAAACATAACATAGGAAAAAGGAAAAATGCTACAAAAATCATATTCTGTTCATGAAAATGGCATGGACAGGAAACAAGCTTGTGGACCACCGACCTCACTTTGAATTGCTCTGATGTCCGTGGACCATTTAAAGGACTTTGTTTTTTCTGAGTGAGACTGGAAGCCGCTGTATGGTTTTGAACAAAGATGTTTCTCAGTTTACATTTTATGAGTACTATTCCGAGCACTTTGTGGAGAGTGGGTTTTGGCAGGTAGATAGGAAAGCAGGTGAACCAGTTTGGAAGTTTTCGAAATAATCCCAAGAAAGAACAAAGGCAGCATTAACCCAAGTGGTAGTCAAAGAGGTAAGAAATGCTGGAATTACAGACATATTTTGAAGATAGAGCTGACAGATTTATCGATGAGCTTTGTGGTATACGACGTATTGAGTAAAACAAAAGATAAATAAAGATTTTGGAAACTTACTATGCTGACATACAGCATTACCATTTCCTGAGGAAAACTGGAGGAGAAGCAGATTTGGTGTTTAAGGGTGAAGAGTCAGGAGTTTATTTCGACCTGTTATATATTATTGGATTTTTAATGCTGTGTAACAAGTTACACAGCAAATTTAGCAACTTAGAACACCAACCATTCATTATCCCACACTTTCTGTAGGTCAGAAGTCTGGGCTTGACTTAACAGGATTCTCTGCTCAGGGTCTCATGGGGTAAAATCAAGGTGTCTGCCACAGGGTTCTGATCTGGAGCACAGCATCTCTTAAAAGTGATTCAGGTTGTTGGCAGGATTCTCTTCCTTAAAGCTGTAGGACTCAGGCCCTGCTTTCTTGCTGGCTGTTAACCTGAAGCCATCCTCAGCTCCTAGAGTTCCTATCCTGTTCCATGCCAGGTGGTCCTCTCCATAACATGGCAGTTGCTTGTTCAAGGCTAGCAGGAGAATCCCCTTAGTCAGTTACCAAGGAATCCTCTATGAAGTAACAAAATGATGGAATGACTACCCATCATCTTAATAATATAGCAAAACTTACTCAAGGGAGCAACTACCTTATTGCTGTTCACAAGTCGCTCCACAGTGAAGGTGAGAGGACTTTGTAGGTTGTATACACCAGGAAGTGAGAATCTTGGGAACCATCTTAGAATTCTGCACACCACAGAGGCCTGTTTGGAATCTGAGTGGAACCATCACATAAACGGTTAAATATAGACATCTAGAATTCAGAGGAGAGATCTGAGTTGGAAATTCACTTCTGAAAATTATGCTGGCTACTTTCATTTACCTCTTCTCCTCGCATCTCTGTTCTTATGTTTGCTGTTCTGATCTGTGCCACGGGAGACCAACATTTCCTGGACTCCTTTACCCTCAGACTCCAAGCTTCCTTCAGCCAATGGAAAGCAGAAGCTTTCAGAATTCCAAAGAGCCCAGACATCTCCCTGACATTGGTTTCTAGCCTCTACTGCCAAAGCTCCATTTGGGCTGCTCCTCTTCTGCTGTGGTTCCAGTTATCCAAGGATCTGATGACACCATCTTTTCCCATTGCCCCTTCGGTTTGGGGTTAGTGATGGCTCTCTGTGCTAGCCCCTTGCATGCTTCCCCATTCCTTTGTTGTTGGCACAATGCTTAGATAAATAGTCCTTTTGCTAAACCATCTTTTGTTATCACTTCGTACCTGCCATCTTCCCCACTACTACCCTTTGGAGCACCGGTATCACAAAACAAATATAAAGAAAATAACTGTCTGAAGTACTGTAATTCACCAGTGGGAAAGTCCACAGTCCCTAAGTGAGCATGTTTTCAGGTATCTGAGGCTGCTGTGGTCAAGCTGAAATTCGAGTTTATTACCAGGTAGAGGGATTATCTAAAGGGCCTTATCACAGTTCAGTTAAAAGGTTGAGTCATATCTGTGACATGGAATAAATACATTAAAAAAGCAATTGAAGGACAGTGAAGCCATCCTATGAAAGACTTAAAGAAAAATGCTGCAGATCAGTAAACCGTCTAAATCATTAGCACAGACTCTGGGTTAAAAGGTATTGGATGGGGAAAACACTTAGAAATGAACTTACTAGGCCGCAAGAAGACTCAGCCAAGGAGGAAAGGCAAAAGAGGAAGTGATAGTAGCAGTACACGCAGTAGCTGTTTTCCAGACCAGCCCTGAAAATGACAGTTGTGTAAAATTGCACTTGGGTTTAGAGGCTGCTCTCAAGAAAACCTAAGTCACTTGGATAAAGTGCCTTCAAGATGCTGTCTTAAGTATCAACACGACAATATCTAGGTTGGCATAACAGTTTGTGATTAATCAATTGACTTTTTATTTCAACCAAGACAAATATTCCCCAGCTGCTCCAAGCCCATCCCCCGCCCCTTGAGAAGGAAGAAAGGTTTAATGACGCTGTCTGAGCAATGACAGTGTATGTGACTAGTGCAGTATGACATGTTGGTTATAACAGACTGTCTTGGTTTGAATTCCAAGGCTCCATGCAATCTGCATAGAAATACAACATATTGCTTAATATCTGTGATCCTCTATTTTCTGATATGCAAAATAAGAAATAAGATTACCCGCCTCAATATTGTGTTTTGAAGATTATATACGATAATGCTTGTCAAGTGTCAGGTACACTGTTGACATTCAACAAATCTCCTCTTCTTAGTTTTTTGACTTAATAATAAAGATAACTCAAAATATGACATAAAAACATTCTTATTTTGGATGATTGCCACTGGCAATAAATTCTATAAAAAAATAAAATATGTATGACAGCTATATACCCAATCTTTCATGCAAATGTATTGTTTTATTCAAAAGGGATGTTTGAAGCATTTGCCTTAGTTCAGTCAAGTGATATTTAAAAAATAAAAAGTACTTGATATGAATTTATATGTAAAATAATTTTCTTCATCCATTGACATTTCAACTTCAGAAATGACTTAAATGGCTTCATTTTCCTTCAGTTTGTGACCAGCATTTATAGGAGCACAGATCAGAGTAGAGATCACACTAAACTTATCGCAGCAGCTAGAGACACGACACACGTCGTTAAATCCGTCCTGCTCCCAAAATATATACAATTAGCACCAAGCCTCTTTTCAGACCATAATTAACCAGAATACATCTGTGGGAGAATTTAGCAAGTTACCTTTTACAATGCAGAATTAGAGTCTTCTACATATTCTGTAGTGCGTTTTCTCTAAATTTACTAAGTACTAGCGTTAGAAAAATTACTAATATAGAAAACACTAGTGTACAAAGGTACTAGTGTAAAAAATTAGCGTCATTGATGGCAAGTCTGACCACAGAAAGTGCTGCAGCATAGTAAATAAGGCTTTTTCTTTTACTAATCAATATATCCCATAACATAGAACAAACCAACCCAATGGGAAGAAATGAGAATATATTCATACCTTCTAAGAGCTGGAAGTTAAAATGCTTAGGATCATCACAAGAGTTTTACCATTCTGTTATATTCTAAATGCTATCATGAGGTCTACATTTGTTTTTCCAAATTCGACTTGTAGCCTAATTTTTCTCCATTTTGAAATATAAGCAGAGTAAACTTCCACTAGCCTTTTGAAAGTCACTCTGGCTTCTTCCGAGTTAGTTTGTTTTTTGTGTAGGGAACTATTTTCCCCAACAATGAGAGAAGCGACTTTTCCTTTCAGAGATGGAGGAAACAGGTAGAATTCTTCAGTAAGTGGAAGAGACCCAACTGAGACTGAGCCAAATTTGGAAAACAATGCTGAGAAATAGGGAGCTTAATGAAGGAGAGAAAAAGCTGCCTACCTCTTGCCTGGGGCAGGGTCCCCCGAGGCCTGAATTAATATATAGGAAGATACAGAAAAAAACCATATAGGAACCAATAGGAATTGAAGAAAGATAGTATATTTATAAAACAATTCTCTTGGGTGTGAAACCATTACCTTTTTGACTCAGATAGCTATATATTACCCAACAAATCAGTTAGAGTAATTTGTTATTCAGATCTTATCTGACTTTAAATATCTGTAAAATTGGGAAAAGTACATGTGTACACATACATAGACTTGGTTTATTATATAATTATTAAACACTGCAGTGAGGTAGACTAGATAATATCCAAGTAAGTAATTCACTTTCTCAACGTATAATAGTTGCCTCATGCAAGGATTCTAAGTATATTTGGAAGGAAGCATTATTTTGGTAATTCTGTAAGAACTGGGGGAATTTCTCTATGGCCATGCTACACTTTTAAAGTGTGTAAACTAAACTGAAACTACCCTGCAATTGCAGCTATAACACATTTACCTAAAAGGTGTAAAGGGATTTAAGTTTATTCTTTATAATTATAAGAATATGGAATTAAATAATATTTCTGTAATTGCTCTTTTATCATTTCTACTTTAAATTCTTGCCTGATGATCTCCTCAAAGAAATGCTTGATTATGCTTTGGGACAATTTTATATTATTTTCACATTTTATTGCAAATAGTTAAATGTTCATTTAATTTAATCATAGTAATGTTGCTTTTAAGGTTAATGTTAAGGAAAATGTTTAACGTCGATTTCTTGAATATTTCCTTTTGCAACATTATAAAAAATGCTAAATGCTTAGGATACTTTCACTAAAATACTTAAGTGAGAATTTTATTTTCCTAATTGTCCGATCTCTCTTTGCTTACAAAATTGTTCCCAATTAAGGTAGCTCCTTTGCCTTAGAATCAAGGATGTTTTAAATGGGATGCATGGTAAGAATTTCACTCTTTTTTTTAAAACTAGCTGTGAAGATTCAGAAATTTTTGGGTCACATAAATGTTACGGTAATATCCTCTTTTCTAGTGTGTGAACTCCTACTAGACAGAAATTGAATCAATTCAATGAATTCATTATATTAGCTTGAGATACTTTTTGTAAGGCACAAGATTTGGATGCAAAGGTATATATCTGCCCTCTTTTCCCTCTCTTCCCACACAACTATCCATCTGCCATCCCTGCTCTCACATACTGCTTACATATAAAATCTATGGAAGATATTCACTAGAAAATATATTCTCTGTGGTTGTCTTTTGTAATCCTAACCTAAGGGAAGAGTTACCCTAGTTAATTTTTTAATAATTATCAGTGCTTGACAATCTTTGTATTACATTCCTCAAAATCATTAAAACCTTAGACCACTATCTATACTGACATCTGGAAGACTATTAATTATGCATATACTTTACTGTTCCTAAACTTTCCTCAGAAGCTCTTTATTTAATTAAGCTAGACACTGCATGGAGTGAATAGTTAAGAATCCAAGTATTAGCCAGAATTTTCATATTTTGTGTTCAAGAATTTCTGCTTCAAGTAAGGCAAATACTGCAAGTTTCTTTTTTTGTCATTTCATTGGATTTTTATATCCTAACAAAGACATGCTCTCACCTGTCAGTTTTTCACTTGAAGGGCCCAAAGTGAGGAATGAGAGCACCTTACGTGTAACATAAGTTCAATTTCTGGCACTTTCCGCAGGCCTGCCCTGGGTGTGCTCTATTTGTACTTCTTCCCATAAAAACGTCCCGGACAGCGGTAGCTCAGAGTAGTTATTCTTTCCAAGGGAAACTCAAAGAATCCATGGCAAATATCGTGCTTTATCTCTCTTCTGGGTTTGAGAATTTGCTTTTCTCTTCTTCCCAATGGCTGTAACAAAACTATATCTTGATCTTTTGTTTCTGATGAAGCTGTCATTTGCTACTGTTTTGGGGGAAGCTGGATTTTAAGCTTGCTTCATTGCTGAGGTTGGTTTCTGGCTATAAAATTATAGATCCTAGAGCTTAATATTGAGGGGACCTGAGAACAAACACATGAGATATTTTTAACAATCCACATTCCAGACTTGGAAATTTTTACTTTCTTGTTTTATAAGTATTTAAAATGATATAACCCTGATCTTTTATAGATTCATTTTACTTTTAAATCATTTTAATGAGAAATGTGTCCTAAGAGAGTAACATAGAGGTTGTTTGGACATATAAAATATACTTTATTAGATCTTCTGTAAAATGTACAAATAGCCTTGGGTTTCAGATGATGTGTGTTTTATGAAATGAAAGAATGATGATCAGGATAATAACGTTTTATTTTTCTTTTCATTACAAGCGGCATCTTTAGCATCTCGAATTGATGAGTAAGAGACATAATGCTTCATTTGATGGAGGGTGTCTTAAAGTAGAAGAGCTGAGTCATGCTTTCAGTAAGAATGAATCTATAACTAGAGTTATTTAAATTCCAATCTGTATAAAGTATTTTAGTGATAAATCAAATAATATTTACTCATTAATCCAAAGTAAAGGTGCTTTCTTTTCCCTGCTCTCAGCGTTAAAATTTCTGTAGCACTTCTTGCCGTAATTAGCTTCAAAATAATTGAAAACTATAATTCCTGCTGTCAATAATGGTGTGGATATAAAAGGTGAAGGAATAAATTTTATTAAATTTTATAGGAACAAAATGAGAAAAACATTTTATTTTTGAAGCAGGAAAATGTTATTTAACTATCTGCATCTTGATTTTTAGGAAAATTTTTGCAAATAAGTAAGAGACTTTGAAAAATTACATAAAATCATATTGTATATTAAATACTCTAAGAATTATTAATATGTAGAAATTTTCATTAATAAAGGCATTATTAATACATCAATACTTGAATAAATGGTCCTTAATGATTCATATATTGAACTTTTCTAGTGATATACACAATGTACTAAAAGTATAAAACTATTTTATTTCCTCAAATTAAAAACTAACTGAACCATTGGCCAGACTCCTAGTAAATATGAAAGGTTAATCTTAAATAGTATTCTCATCTCCCCATCCGCACTACATAATTCCTATATGGAGAAAATTCCGATAAATACATATGAACGAAAAAGGGGTCTGGGTAAATGGCAATAAAAAATATTCCAAGGGGCCGGCCGGTGACGCAGCAGTTAAGTTCCCATGTTCAGCTTTGGCGGCCCGGGGTTCACTGGTTCAGATCCCAGGTGTGGATCCATGCAGCGCTTATCGAGCCATGCTGTGACAGGCATCCCACATACAAAATAAAAGAAAATGGCACTAATGTTAGCTCAGGGCTAACCTTCCTCGAAACAAAAAAAATTTGAGGAAGGAAGCCAAGAATCTATAACTGATTGGAAAGGGGGAGCAGGTAAAACATAAAGGACCTGCTGAAATAAGCAGCATGTGGACTCACTTCATGGAGCTCTGAGAGGGTGAAGTCACCAATCATCATGGACAATTGGGATGACTCATGAGGCTAAAACAATCAATATTTGGATAAAAATTTGGATGTTCAGTAATTATAACACCAGGTTCCTTTCTTCAATTTGTGATGTCACAAAATTGAAGCTCCCATCTTCCTAAAGAAAAATTGAAGTAGGTATCCATTAACAAAAAAATTGCATGCCAAAGAGCCAGACTTCCAATTTATTTCCTCTACTTAACTGCTAATGTATTCACATCCAGATATACGCTCTGACAAATGAAGGATTGTTTTCCTAAAAACTAGAAGGCCCCGGTGAAAAGCTCTGACATACTAGTGTCCCCTTATAAAGAGAAAGAACATTGCTGACCAGACCACCATGAAGCACACCAGTCACAAGCTCCTGGTCATGCCTCAATTTTCAATATAAATTGAAAGCCAAGGATCACCATCATGAAATCCTAGGGAAGCAGAAGCTAGAGCAAACCCAGACAAGGATGATAGGAATAAGAATGTAGAAGGAGAAATGGTACCATATTCTAATGTCTTCAATTCATGAGAAAATGGCAATAATTAGCATAAAAGAGGAAGAAGAGGATGACAGAAATGGATAGAAGAATGTTTCCTGAACAAGAGCATTTGAAAAAGTGAACAGAAGATCTGATCTGGAAATATCATTGGGGATCAATGAGGTCACAGAGCTAATAGCCTAGGACTGACATATAACAAGAATATTAAAAAAGATAACCTCCACCTGAGAATGCTGTTTGGGAAGCTGTACCTGAAGGGATTAGCCACTACTGAAGAGGATTTATTTCTGAAAAATCTACACATTTAGTTACAAATTACAAATGTCCACCATTCCGCTAATTTGTAGGAACTAATTGTAATGACTAATTTACCAGATGAGAGCATGCCTAAAGCAAAAGAGTTGCGAAAAAATAAAGTAAAAGAATCAACATCTATTTGCATTTTGCACTCATACTTTATATCCTATTTACGGTTGCCCAGTGGCTTGTCATGCAAGACAAAAGTTTTTTCTTTGCCTATTTCCAATTTAAATTCTTCTGTAAGACATAATTGACCTGGATTCAAGATTGCAACCAGAACTTGTGAAAGTGTATATGACAGCACTTCCCGGATCCAGAAAATCAATAGTTGTTCAGTCTAATAGTCTCCTACGTGTCCTACTGTTGCCTGGTAGTATCATCAGCATCCACCCCAGTCACCAGACGGATATCAGGTAATGATTAGAAATACCAGGGAGAGGAGGAACTTATAAATTTTAGGAACCTCAAGTATTTGTGTAATGAATTTGAAACATAGAGAAGGTTTGTAATTTGTAAAAAGATATTTTTCAATAAGGCAAGGAAACCCATAATAATTTCATATTTTAAGTTGCTGTCTATCTGCTTCAATCTGCATTTATTTCAATTGAAATAAAACATTTCCTACCGTACATTCACACCCCTACATAAAATAGATTTCACAGCTGTTTAAGCTTCTGCTTATTTTCTTCTGAAAAGTACAAAAGTGCAGTATACCATATTAATTTGAATACTGGCATATTCTTTGCTAAAAACAAATCTTTTAAGGAAAGGCTTTTTGTTTGCATGTGTGTATGTGTTTAAGTGTCTGAAATAAAAGACTTCTTTCCATTGGTATTGATTATCTAGGATAATAGGAATGCTTTGTCATGATAACAATATGCTTTACACTTTTTCTTTTGAGGAGATATACAGCAAAAGTCCATTGTCGCTGCTGCTCGGTGTACTGTGTAGCATATATATGAAATTAATTTTAACAAATGAATCAGAAGACTGGCTGCACAAAGCGCTTGGAATATTCTCTAAATATGAAGTGTTAAACAAAAGCAAAGAGACTATGACAACACCAAAATCCATTCAGTAAAGCTATCCTGGTCTAAAGGCATACATCACTCGACTATTAAGTAAAAAGGCAGCAAAGAAAAAACGTTAATTATCAGACTTGAAAAATGCAAGATGACCACCAGGTATCTAAGGCTTGTGTACATTTTGTGTTTCACGTGTGGTGCTTGCTTTTGAAAAATGAAGCAAAACCAGTAAACTTCGCTTAAAGTACAACAGAGGTTTTATTCCATAAAAAGTATTTTGAACAAATATTTTTGGTTTTTTTGTTACGACATCTGCTAAAATCAACGAAAAAAAGTATAATGGTTTACTTTTTCCCATGGCTCTAATGCTCTTCCTTACATTTGAGAACCAAAGGCTCATTCATACTGAAGCCTAATTGGCTGCCAATGGCTTTTATCCTCAGAGGCATGTTAGATCGATCCAAATCTCTGTCCTCAGGTTAAATGAGTAGAGGACTGTTGGTGGCATTTCAGGCATCAGAAACTTATTACAATTTGCTTGTTATTTTGTTTACTTTTGAAGGAGGGGGTGTTTATTTCCTAGTAATCAAAAGCAATTTATAAAAATGATTCTATACGTCATTTTGATTCATAGAAAATATGGATATTAATATATTTTGTGTTTTATTTTATTCCTATAATTAACTGGTTCATCCAAAGCCAAAAAATGGCTTTGAATACAAACTGTAGTTTTTTGCTTTTAAAAATTCAATGTTATGTATTTTTAGTTAGGTTAATAAACATCAGCCTTAAAAATTATACTGTGCAGATTTATTTCCATGGTACTTCTTGGATTGGTGTATACATACCTTTATTTTTATTGGAATAGTCTATTAATGTTGATGGAGCTCATTTAAAATTGTACTGGGGATAATTTTTGATAATGGTTTATCAGTTTCAGAAATGGAAACTCCACCTTCCTTCCAACCAGGGGATTGTAGGATGAAAGAGTAAAAATGCTTGGATAAACAGATAAAGAACAGTGTGTATTCTGATTTCCCATCTCTAGGTCAAACACTATTATAGGTTGAAACTGCTAACAAGGTGATAGGGTCTTTGCCTCACTTTCTATTTGGGTCTCCAAAGAGAACTCAGTCAGAGAGAAATCAGCAATATGGTATGGTTAGACCAAAGTGTGGGATAAGGAAGGGATAGGAAAATTACTGTACGTTCCTGGAGCCTGAGAAGCTAGCTGAGAAGTGGCAGGAGACTTTGGTAAAGGGGGATGTCCAGGAGTGATCCTGTGTTGGAAATGTGTGTGGTAGACTTTCCATCTTTGCCTGAGACAAGGAGAATAGATCACCGTTTGATCAGTGACAGACTTTAGATACAAACATATCTCCTATAAACTAGACAGACATGGAGAGTCCTTCTGCAGGTGCCCAAAGAAGGATATCAGAGGCAGACTCAAAGCCTGTCTCCTCGGACGTCCTGAGAATTGTTGCAGCTGTCTCATATCCTGTCGACATACAGAAGGAAGAGGGAGTGGAGACAAATACAAAAGAGAAAACTTGAAATTAAAAGAGAAAGAGTCTTTGAAGAAATGATTTAAGCAAATGATTGAATTGGTCTGAATTTTACCAGATAGGCCTAAATGCACACCTCTGCTCTGTCCCTCTCGCTTGACTCTGACTTCATGCAGCACATCATATCACGTAGGAGACATTATTACACATCTGAATATAATGCGCAAATCCTGCTCCAATACAAAAATTCCTACAGAAGAGGGACAAGTCAGTTTAATTTGCCTAATAACACCAAGAACCAGGTGTTCATTAATTAAATATTATTATATTATAAATGACTGTTGCTGATTTGTGTACAATATTTCTGATTGTCCTTATTACAAAGCAATGTGACTAGTAATTACTAATTATAAACATCTACCTTTAGTTATTATCCAAAATTGTACTTTTAAAAATTAGAAATTCTTCAGAGTTAAAACAGTATGGACACAGCTACACATTTTACAATTTCAAATTTACAATTCTGAAATTTAATTCAAAACTCAACAGAATATCTATCAACAAATGAATGCATAAACAAAGTGTACTATATAAATACAATGAAATATTATTCAGCCATAAAAAGGAAGCAAATTCTGACACATGCTGCAACATTGATGAACCTTGAGGACATTATGCTAAGTAAAATCTGCCAGTCACAGGAGGACAAATACTGAATGACTCCACTTATGTGAGGTACTTAGAGCAGCTAAATTCATAGAAACAGAAAGTAGAATGATGATGACTGGGGACTGGGGGGGAAGAGATTATGGGGAGTTTATTTTTTAATGGGTACAGAGTTTCAGTTTTGGAAGATGAAACATGTTCTGGAGATGGATGATGTTTATGGTTGCATAATAATGTGAATGTACTTATTGGCACTAAACTGCACACTTAAAAAATGGTTCAATAGTAAATTATATGTTATATATATTTTACCCCAATGAAAATGGGTAAAGAACAAAACAGACTGAGATTTTTAAAAACATCTTCAGATTGACATTTCACTCCACTCCATCTTTGATACTTTACAGCAGACCAGGCATCAGAGCTCAGGAACGTTACTTACCACCAGCCTCTTTGATTGCGAAGTTAAGCTAGGAAAATTCTTCATGAATTAGTTGCCTCATGAGAAGAAAGTTAAGCTATCTCGCTAATTTGAGAAAGCTGAATAATTTCAACCTGAGCAAAAGTTACAGAATTAGTTAAAAATCCCTTAAAGTACTTTAGCCTTTCTTTTTATTTTGCCCTTGGCAATACAGCATAATCAGATAACCTGCTTTTGGAGAAAAGTTATTTGCATATTTTAGAAAGGATAATTTACAGGTAAAACCTCCAAAATGGCTATTAGGTCTAAATTATTTGCTAAAAGAAGGAAAAAAGAAAGAATATGATTCTATTATGCTATTGAGAAATGCTCCAGTGACCTCATTATTATTTTTAAAAGTGCTAAGTCTACTATGACAAATGACTAGAGGGGATATGAGAAGTTGGACCTAATCTATGCAGGAGAATCTGAAGACTTTATGAATAGTCATATTTTAAAGCCTTGTCTCTCTTGCAGTCATTAAAACTAGACAGGACTTTATCAGCCTGTCCAATGGCTTTGTGTGTGTGTGTGTGTGTGTGTGTGTGTGTGTGTGTATGTGTGTGTGTGTGTGTTGAGACGGAGAGACAGAGAAATTCTAGGAAGGAGAAAAAGAAAGTACATGAATTTATTCACCTAAAATATAACCTTGACATAGCCTGTGTGGAGACATACAGATTTTAGACAATTAGATTTGAGCGCAAACAAGATGAGAATAAGTCACTCATATTAATTCAAGAAATAGACATTATAATGCTTTTTTTCTCTGCCTTTAATTTCAAGATTTTCCCTCTAGCTGTCTAAATAAATGCTTTCTGTGCCTTGCCACTTTGGACTTCTTCCTGCTTATGGAACACATGGCTAAAACGAGAAACCTCAGATGCTCTCTGCACACGCACTCTCCAGACTCTCCTAAAGTTCATTATACTTAAAGCGGGAATAGATGCTGCAGACACGCGCCTGCCCCCTTTTGTACTGCACAGGGGTTCCTGCACAGTGGTCGACATTGCAGTGCCCCATGATGAGTAGCTGTCTCTCTTTTTTCCAATGGAACGCATAGTTGATGATCTACCAAAAGCATCTTTGTGAATCTAAGAGACATCCATACTGTGAAAAATATTCATGTAACAAAAGGTACACGAACCAGTCGATAGCTAATTGGTTACATGCCTGGGACCGCCACAGAGTTTTGTTTTGTTTAACAAGCAAAATCTCTCACTTTGTTCTCCTGAATAATATTTCTCATAGTGACAGTTTAAAAATGTAATTTGGTTTTTTAATACCTTCCATGGATAAAGGTCATAAGATACTGAGTTGAAGGAAGAAAGGAAGGAAGGGAGGGAGGGAGAGGAGGAAAGAAAATTAAAAATAAAACAAAACCAAAAGCAATCAAAAGCTCAACTAAAACAATGTGTGAAAACATCTTTTGTTGTTTTAGTATGGAAGCTCTGTGTAACTTACCCCACCGCTGCCTCGTTTTCTTTTCTCAAGCGTAACGGCGAGGCTACAGTGATACTGGCATGAGGTGTTCAGATCACTTGAACAGTTTACATAAATGCTTTATATGTTTCCCAAATAGTTTGTATAACATTTTCTGGACCAGGAGCAGACTGTGAAATATACTTTGAGTGAATCTCATAAAATATGAAGCCCTGGGTTTTCAATCACAGAAAACCCAGAAACACTCAGCTTTCTACTCTGACTATGCTTTTAACGTAAAAAAAAAAAAAAAAAAAAAGAAACTTTTATAATTCTTTTGGTTCACTTTATTTCATACCTTTTATAAATAATGTTCTGCTGAGTGTGGTATCTCACTTTTATAATTTACATAAACAGCTCTGCAAAGTGTAAAGTCAACGGAAAGTTTGAAACCAATTTTAACAGCAAAGGACAGTTATTCTTAGAGATTCTCTATGCTAAAATTACTTGTTGTTGTTGACGAACAGAATGTTTTTGACCAACGTTTTGCCAAAATACTCTCATTGACTATATTTTTATTAGCATATTTATGATTATAAAATTGCTTATTGAAATCTTATAGTACCTCTCAGTTAAGCTATGAGGTAGGAGTTATTATTCCAGTTTTTGAAGTAGGAAAAGTTATGTTAAGAAATATAGACACTTGTTCAAGATGATACAACAACCAATGTGAAGACAAATTCAAAGGAAGATTTATTTGATTCCAAAGTCTATCAACATCTCACTAGGCTAGACGAGGGAACTGTTTCTCATCTGTGTTTTCTAACACATTCCATGCTCCAAATTTTTACACAGAGACCGGCAGACTCAGACACATGAGTACTGTAAAGTATGTAGAAAAAGTAGAAACAGTCTTTACCCCTTCAAATGATAAACGTTACAGGAGTTTGCTTCTTGTAGAAAAATACAAAAAAAAAATTCAACACTCTTGCCAACTTACTTGGCAAATATGCTGCCTGACTCCTTGAAAAGCTGTTTCCTTTTCTTATCTAACTATAAGACCATTTGTTTTATAGGAATGATTTCAAATCAATCAACTTTTGGATGTTGAGAATCAGATCCTATGCAAGAATTCATCCAATCAACAGATATTTACTGCGTGTCTGTCTACTATGTACTCAGCAGTCAGCTAAGGCCTTCTTTACTGAGGTGGGAAGTTTAGGGAAAAGTATTCAGAAGAAACAATTTATCAAAGCACTTAGTTTTGAATCTGTTAAGATGAGACGCCTGTAAACTTCTGAGTGGAGAGTCAGGAAGGCACTAAGATACACAATAATGAAGCTGAAAGAATTCTGAGGTAGAGATTAAAATTTGCAAGTGAGGATCATATGCGTGGTAATTGAGTTCAATGGAATGAATGAAAGTCACTACAGAGGGGATATGGAGGGAAGAAAAATGGAGTCCCAAGACTGAGTCCTGAAAGTCTCCAACATCTGTACCAAGAGTAGACAAAAGTCAGCAAAGCAGGTCAACGTGAAGTGAGACAAAGGAGGAGATAACAGTATATAAAGAAGTAGAGTAGATGGCATCTTTGTCCGTATTCTTATTAAGTCTAAATATAGACGTTGATCTTGATTTGTGTGTTTTATGATTAATTTTGACATTCTAATGTTGATTCATTATTTCAAAATAAAATATTTCCAATATTTTAGCCATATCCTCACACATTCATTATATGGAGATCTTCAGCACAATGTTCTTTAAAAAGACACAAAATTATAGAGAAATTAGACAGTAATTTTGGTGTAAACATTTTCAATAATAACTATTATCACATAAGGGTGAATATGACTACACAGGTAAATATCTAACAACTGTTATTGAAACATACTGTAGTAAATTTGCCTTACATAATGAAGTAATGGTTAGTGAAATCTTCTGTACTTCCTAATTACCACAACTTCAAAAGGACTTTATAATAGCTGGACAATTCCTTTCAAATTACCAGTAGCATTACACATTACCCAACATCATTGTATCATGGATAAAATGTGGCATTTTTTTCCCTCTTAGACGTTCAATGCGGTTAGTGGGATAAATAAAAACGCCTGCCCAGAACACTTTATTCATTTGTGTTTTAGCATCTTCCTTTGTGGTTTGAAGCTTTGTTTCACAAAAGGAAGGAGCAAGACAGGTGTGTAGAGAAGCAAAAGTTAGAAAATAAAAAGCAACTAACAGAGAGAAAAAGTTAATGTCTTAATGAACAGCCAAAATAGGAAATTAAAAATGAGACAAGGTAAGGAATTTATTTTGAAACAGTTTTTAAGATACTTTGTGATATATCAGATACTCAATTTATTTTAAAATTGTGTCATAGAATTTTAAAAATCAAGTTTATCCTAAAATTTTCCCTCACTTATTTCTTTTATTAGAATGAATTCAGTGACATCTGCTTTTAAGCCTAAAACTAATTACAAGTGATAATTATGATTACATAATCTTACTTGACTCAGGATAAAAGCAGCATGAAATTTTTCTTGAGTTCATTTCAGAGAACAATGCAAATGTTCTACCAGGTTAAGTTACATCATTTGTCTGCTCTATTTCATGAACTTTTTCCTCCTCTTAGATTATTCTTGTTATGCCACTTTTTATACAACATCTTTACAGACTAATCAGAGAGAATAACTGACAGAACCCCTTCATTTCATGCATTTGCATCACAGAATGATGTTTTCTTGTTTAAACTTGATTCTTTAGTAATTTTACTATCTCTTTATAAAGCTGAATACTAATGAAGGTTTAAAAGAAAACATTTCTATGGTATTTAATCTGTGTGGGTCAAAAGGAAAAAATAAATCATTCAAAGCTAAATTGGTTAAGTCAAAGAGAAATTGCACCAGACACTTGTTAAAAAAAGCAAAACCAATTTTGTTTGAGCTATGCAGTAAGAGAGAGAGACTTTAGTATAGAATGGAGCTCAACTCTGAATACAGCCAGGACAATTGAGGATTTGTAGCCAATGGGCAGAATGAAGGGGTCAGTGGATGGAAAATTGCTAAAAGTAAGTAGATCAGATACAAGAGTTGGGGGTGAAAAATTTGATTAGACATCAAGGATGGAGGGATTCTCCCTAAACTGGCTTAGCAGGACTCATGCCAAAAAGGGACTCAGCAGCCAAGGACAGGATCTAGTCCAGAAGACACTTCAGAAGAGCCTGACTAAAGTTTGATTGAGGAGAGAGTTCTTGTCAGTGGGAAAAATCCTTCACGTACAACAGAAACAGTAGAATAAAAAGAGGTCAACATTTTTTTACCTTTATTTTTTGCTCATAGTCTTAAAGATGTTTGTATTTTTGTGTATCATAAATGAGGAAAATATAGCAAAAATTAGATTTAGCAATAAAAATGTTGATGTATTGCAAAATATAATCTGTGCTTCATAACTCTTCCGTTTACTGTTCAAGATAAAAAGTCCATGATGAGATGAGGAAAAAATCATTATTATTTGTAGCTTTTTTATTAAAAAAACCTGCAAAATGTTCACAAATACCACACATATTTATCACAATTTGAAATAATTTTTAAAGAGTTATTTAGCTTTCAATTTTTATGATTCCAGCTATACATGTTTATTCTTTAGATTAATAATAATTATTGTGCATCATTTATAAATGACAGTTCTATATACTCATTTGAATAAATTCATGAAATTTATGTGAACAATGATTTTTATTTGTCTGGTCTTCAATATTTTCGTCTTTATATTGATGATTCAAATAGGCCCTTCTAAAAATGTAAGGCAGATTTTAAATATCTGAAGTTCAATATATCCTAAATGCATAAGGACAACTTCCTCTGTTTCATGATAATTTTGAAGAAACTTTGAGGATTTTCCCCCTCCCCATCTTAGATCCAAAAATACTAAAAGAATATTTTATACACATCTCATACTGGAAGAAATAGAGGACACTGTAAAATTTGACAAAGACTTGCTAGCTTGAAACTTTTATAAAATTTTCCTAATAATTTCTTATTTAAAGGATAATTTCTTATTTAAGGATAAATAATTTCTTATTTAAAGGACAATAAATATAAAATGTGAATGTGAAAATGTATCCTTGTTTTAAAATTGGAAAATAATCATTTCTGTGATCCCAATCAAGAGAAGTCATTCCAGTGATCTAATTTTTAGCTTGAATCAATCAAGGTCATAAAAAGACAAAGAACAGAAAAGGTCAAAAAATCCTTACGATGCATAAAATTTTAAATCAAGCACAGCCCATATAAGTCATTCAAGTGTTTAATTTGTATGCTTCATGCACTTTCTCCAAACTAAACAAATTGCTGCGGTAGATTAATTCAAATACATGAATTTAAGTTAGATACTCAGAACTGCCCTAATATCCAAAAGGTTTTAGTTTCCTCTTTGGAATCAGTGAGTCACTAATTGGTCTCTTCGAGGCATGGAAGACAAGAATGTTAGCACTAACACTCCATTCTGAACTCTCTCCCTACTACCACCACAACTGCTTTTGCAATGTAATTATGGTCCTAGAAAAAGGTAAGAGGGAATCAATTTACAAAGTGAATATTTGGTCATTTCTCTGCTTGACATTATTGCCTTTACCATGAGTTTTTCTCTTGCTTCTACACCCTATGACTCCAGACAGAATCAAACATATGACTTTGGAACTTGACAATAAAGGAATAAGTTAAATTTTTTATACTGATGATTGTTATTTCCTTAGTCATCTGTAGGCCATGCCATATTTGATTGAAGTTCAAGAACTTAGATCTCATCAACATGGCGGTGTAGGCAGACTTTGAACTCATCTTCTCCCATGAACACAACCAGGTTACAACTATTTTTGGAAAAATTACCCTGGATAGGAAACTGAAAACTGAATAAAAAGAACCCCTACAAGAAGGGACAATCCTGACTGAAGCGGAAGAGGCAGAAATTCCTGCTGGAGAGGAACAAAGCCACCTTTGGGAGCAGCAGAGCTTCTCAGCTGGCCAGGCGGGAGCCACAGCCCTCCCTGGAGGAGTGAGGTCTGGAGCAGGGGCCGATACTAGCATAAGCAGTACTTCAGACTCAGCCCAACAGAGACGAGGGTCTTACTGTCTGGTTTTGCTAGCTATTAACTGCAGCAAGGATACCCCCAGAAAAGCTATGAGCCAAAAGCCAAAACCACCTGGGTCTTAAAGGACCCACGCACAAAGTCACTCATTGCAACAACATAAAATCACCAGAGAGAAGGTTGACAGTCCTTTGGTGAAAGGATACTCCCCTGATGGGCTCTGGGGGCATCTTGGTGAGAGGAGGGACCTCTCCAGAGACTGAGACATTGGTGGGGGCCATTGTTCTGACCTGGTCCAGGCGTGCTAACACAGACCTCAGTGGGTGCCATTGAGATTCTTCCCTTGGCCTGTTAGCCCAAGGGTCTGCCACCCCCACTAGAGAACAGATTTAATCCAGTTCAGCCAGGGCAGGCAACCCGCCCTAGGTACTGGCTCCACCTAACAGCAAGCCCTCAGGCTACTTTTCAGCCTGCATTGACTGGGTCCTTGATCCTCTACAGGCAGGCCAGTATGTCTGCCTCTGTGGAGCAGTGCTTGTGTGAGGACCAGGTGAACTGTGGGGGGCATTGTGGAGAGGTGGGGACCTCTCCAGTGCAGTGTCAGGGCACACTCCAGGGGGTTTGGATTTGTGCATGGACCAGGACTGCTTTCATGTGTGGTCCTGTGGAGGGTGAGGCTTATCAGTGGCAGAAGATCTATGCTTCATAAATAGCCATAAAAAGGATCAGCCCCACCTTCCAAAGTCTGAAACAATTGAGTGCTCCATGCCTAGGGCCAGCCCCATTCAGCTGCACTCGTAAGAGAACTGACAACAGCCTTGTAGGCCTGATACCTATCACAACTGTACGCCCCTGAGCCTAGCAACCAGCTAGGTACCAACTGGGTACCAACCCAATTAAGAGGGAAACTGCAATAGGAGTGTGCTGATAGACTTTATAGCCAACAGTACTGAGGATCCCCAAACCGAATTTACAAACAGCTGGCCAGGGAAGGAAAGACTAGACTCCCTGGGTTCCTGCATTAAGAGCAACCCTGCCACAGCAGAAAGACACAAGTAGCCCACAAAGGGGTCATCCTGGATCATTTGTACTAGTGATGAACGGGAAGCACTCTGCTGTGCCTCATAAGGCATCTCATACATAAGGCCACTTCTCCAAAATCAGGAGACATAGTCAACTCACCTAATACATAGAAATAAGCACAGAGAAAGAGGCATAATGAGGAGATAAAAGAATACTTTCCAAGCAAGGGAATAGTACAAAACTCCAGAAAAAACTAAATGAAACAGAAACAAGCAACCTACTCAACAAAGAGTTCAAAGAAAATATCATAAGGATGCTCACAGATATTGGGAGAAGATTGGATGAACACAGTGAGCTCATCAGCAAAGAACTGGAAAATATAAAAAAGAACCAATCAGAAATGAAGAATACAATATTGGAAATGAGAAATTCACTAGAGGTACTCAATAACACAGTAGAGGATGCAGAACAGATCAGTGAGCTAGACGAAAGACTAGAGGAAATCACCTAAGCTGAACAGAAAAAAGAATTAGACAGAATGAGAACAGTCAAAAGGAACTCTTGGACAATATCAAGAATGCCAACATTTGAATTATAGATGTCCCAGAAGGAGAAGAGGGAGACAAAGGGACAGAAAATTTATTTGAAAAAATAATAGATGAAAATTTTCCTAACCTAAGGAAGGAAACAGACATTCAAGTACAGGAAGCACAGAGAGCTCCAAACAAGATAAGCCCAAAGAGGCCCATACCAAGACACATTATAATTAAAATGTCCAAAATTTAAAAAAAAAAAGAGAGAATCCTAAAAAGAGCAAGAGAAAGGCCACAAGTGACATACAAAGGAAAGCCCACAAGGCTATCAGCAGACTTCTCAGCTGAGACCTTACAGGCAAGAAGAGAATGGCATGACTTGTTTAAAGTGTTAAAAGGAAAAAACCTACAGTCAAGAATACTCTATCCATCAAGGTTGTCATTCAGAATTGAAGGAGAGATAAAGAGCTTCCCAGACAAGCAAAAATTAAAAGAGTTTATCACCAAGAAACCAGCTCTACAAGAAATGCTGAAGGGACTTATTTAAGTGGGAACCAATAACCACAAATAGAGATAAAAAAAATTATAAAAAAAGGCAAGAAAATCACTTGTAAAGGTAAAAATATAGTAAATGTAGCAGATCAACTACCTGTGAAGATAACATGAAGGTTAAAAGACAAATATACTAAAATCACCTATTTCAATGATAAGAGCGTAATGGATAGACACACACTAAACAAGAGACTATATATGATTTCAAAAACATAAAATGTAGGAGGAGGGGAGTGAAAAAGTAGAATGTTTAGACAGAGGTCAAGCTAAAGAGTCTATCAACTCAGTATAGACTGTAACATAGATAGAATATTAAATAGGATCCTCATGGTAATCACAAATCACAAACCTATAATAAGTAAGCAAAAAAGTAAGACATAAGAAATCAAACATATTACTAAAGAAAGCCATCGAACCACAAGGGAAGGCAAGAGAAAAAGAAAGGAACAAAGAACTACTAAAATACCCAGGAAAATAAAGTAACATAGTATCAATAAATACATATTTATCAATAGCTACTTTAAATGTCAATGGACTAAATACTCCAATCAAATGCCAAAGTTGTGGCCAATTGGATAAAAGAGCAAGACCCATGTATATGCTGCAAACAAGAGACACACTTCAGACCTAAAGACACTCACAAACTGAGAGTGAAAGGAGGGAATTGGTCTTTGTGAAATTGTCTCATGGCTTAACAATAAATAATTCAATAAACAATAAACAATTATTTTTAAATTAATCTTAGGAATTCTGGGTATTATCTTTCCCAACATTTATGTTTTTTTCAAAAATACAGGTAATTGAAATTTAAAATATAGTAAAATGAACACTAATAGATTCACTAATTGTTAATATTTTGCCAAGTTTGTTTTTCCATTTTATTTTTGTTTTTCTACATTATTCAAAAGTGAGTTATAGAAATCATGATAATCCACCACTAGATATTTTACCATGTGCCTCCTAAGAAAACGAATACATACCTGCCGTGCCATTTCACACCTGACAAAATTTAAAATAGTTATACAGTGTTGTGTAATATGCATTTCATATTTACATTTCAAGAACTTTTCTCTCAAAAGTCCTTAAAGTGTTTATTTCGCCTAATTCAGGATTCAGACAAGGTTTATGAGTTGCATTTTTTTGGTAATATCTTCACAGATGCTTTTAATCTAGAACATTTCCATCCCTTACATATTTTATTACACTGACATTTGAAGAAACTAGGCCAATTACTTTGTATTATATTCTACTTTCTGAAATTTTTCACTTGTTTGAATGTTTGACTTAGTTTTCAAAAGGGTATTTTATAGTTGATATTGTAAGCTTCATATTAATCAGGATGCACATAAGCCCAGGATGCTCCACTACTGGGAATTCTGATCATTTGGTTAAAGGGTAACCAACTCTCCAGTATAAAAGCACATTTTTAAACTTTGTGAACAGTAACTAATCTATGTAGTAACATTTTCATACCATTTGAGAATCTTGTTCTCAAACAGACTTTCACCCATTTTATTTTAGCATCCATTGATACTCCCTGCTTGACTCATTTCTTACAGTGGAAATTTTAAAAATAGTGCCTTTCTAATTACATCAGAATTACACAGTGAACAGTACCACATACTGTGGTCCTCGTCACCTTCATGTGGATGCAAACATATGTTATTTCTTCAGCCCCTGTTATTAACCATTTTCTAATATGATATACTCACACATCAACACACCATAGGCTGGACTTCCACACACTTCTTCCAGAACCACTTTCCTGAAATAAATCTTGAATTCCAAACCAAGACCAGTTCAAAGACCTTGAATTTACAACACATTTGACACTGTTTATCATATCCTACTCTTAAAGATTTTACCTTTTTAACTGTATTATAGCAGATAGCATTTTGGAGTTCCAATGCACTGTCTTAAGTATTTGCTTTACATAATTTTAATTATTTTCCTTACAAAAACCCAATAAATATTATTAAAATTCCCATTTTATAGATGGGAAAAGGGGGATCTGGGAAAGCAGTAACTTATCTTAGGTCACATATCCATTAAGTGAATGCAACCAGAATTCAGTATCAAATCAAAATTGAACCAGTTTCTTCACAAATTGTGTTTCTCCTATATTTCTGGCAAAACCAATGGAAATTATTAGGGTTATACAGAATTTCCTTCTCCCTTTCCTTCCACAAACATTAAGTCATATCAACTTCAAACTTTTTGCCTCTCTGCTTATCCCCTACTCTGCTTGCCTACTGTCACTTTTTTTTGCCTCTTTTTTAAATCTCCAACTCCAGTTACGTTTATGCATGTGCACTCTTTTTTCTGCTTCATTTTTTTTTGCATTATTTGATCCACTTTTGACTTTGCAAATAGATTGTTTCAAAACATTTATCACATTTTTTACCTCCTTCAAACTTGTTGATGGTGCTCTATTGTCTAACCACGGAATCCTTGTTTTCTGGGAAGTTTGGGAGGTGACAATTGTTTCAGAAGTTGGAAAACGTGAGATGACCCCTGTTGAATGATATTTTTGGAATATCTAAGCCTTTGTGGGCCATCCTGTGAAAAGTACAAAATAAAACAAAAACAAAACCCAAAGAAACACACCATTGATTATAAGAAGGAAAACTATAAAAATGAAAACCCAATTAATTAGCATTCTTCTGTAAGCTTATGGATTAAGATGGTTTTCAAGGGAACATACTAAAAACAGCTAAAGTAGATTCTTTACATAAGCATATTTCTACAACTCGACATCCTTATGTCTTGTAGAAGTTTCCGTGAATTGGAACCTACATGACATTCTCTAATTTTTCACTATTCTTCCACTATTGTCTCCTATTCTCCACTCATACACAGAAACACTTTATCTCCATCTAGCTTACTTTCACTTCATGGAAATTTCTCTAATTACAGCCACTGAATTCTTACTTGTAAATCAAGAGCTATGCAAATATTGCCTATATTAAGTCCTCTAAAAGAGGAATCATCAATCCCTTTGTTTATATTATCTACACAATGAGAGCTCTGCTTCTCAAAATTTAGATTGTGGATGGTATAAAACAGAACTTGGCTGGCCTTTGCCTCTGGTCCCTGGAAAGTAACCTCCAAACCCTTCACCTTTACAGAGTAATAAGAGTGTCTTTGTTATTCATGGTGGGTCTCATTGGACCACAGCACACATCAAAGAGGTGGCTCATAGTGGGCACCTACGTAGTTTATGCTAAAAAGATGACTCAGGATAGCGGCAGGCCACACCAGAAAGTCCATCCTTCTTAAGAGACAGTTGTAGGTTTGAGCCATGTGAGGGCACTAGGGATTGAGTTTAACCACATGGTGATGATTCAATCAGTCAAGCCTAGTAATGAAACCCTAATAAAAATTCCGGACAGTGAGGCTTAGGTTAGTTTCCTTGGTTTGCAATACTTGTGTATTGTCACATCTCAATATCCTGGGAGGGTAATATATCTCTTAAGAGGGTGGAAACTTTGCATCTGAAACTCTCCTAAATCTCACCCTATGTGTCTCCTACATTGACTAGTTCTGATTTGTATACTTTTGCTTTAATAAAATTGTAGTCATAATTGTAGCCACTTTCCTGAGTTCACTGACTTGCTCTAGTGAATTATTTGGCTTGAAGGAGTCCACGGGGACTCTCAAATTTGTAGCCACCGGGCCAGAGGTGAAGGTGGCCCTAGGGACATCCAAACTTGTGGATAATGTCTGACGTGAGGGCAGTCTTGTGGAAGACTGTGCCCTTAACCTTGCATTTGGCAAATTCATTGCAGGAACCAACCGGATCAGATTAGCCAGAGAAACCAGAACTCCACACAAAGATGGACTGGAGGGTGCAAGCAAGACATGGAGTAATTGAGGCCAGATGGAGACCCTTCTCAGGGAACCAGATCACCAGCACCAGGAAACTGTGGCTTTCATCCAGCCAAAAGAGCTGAAGGAATTATTTGAAAGAATAATGATTTCTGTCCCCACAACAGACATGCTAAATCAAAATTTCTTGGATATGACCCAGAAATCTTTAGGTTAACTATGATCTTTCATGTGGCTAAGGTTTGAGATTCATTGCCTCAGTCTTTATGTCCAATTGGTTATTAAGTACTTGCAATAATATAGAGAAAGTATTTTATTAAATATCTATAATCTATAACATATGTTTGTGAATGACAGGGAAAATGCTGTATGCATATCCATATCCCAGTTATCTAGCAGAGTGTCTGGCATATTATCAGGGCTTCAAGAATATGTGTTTATGGTTTTTATATCTATGTTTCTGTGTCATTTCTCTGTAATTACATTATTAGCCAATTTTAATATTAATTATGCCATACTTTTTCTCTCAAATACCTAGCATATTTATTAAATAAATACTGATTATATGTCATATCATTGAACAACTTTGCATTTATTATGGTAGTGTTTCATTTAAATAATAAATACTGACAGACTCAATTCAGAATTTTGATTTTTATCTCAACACAAACATAAATGGTACTTTACTGGGAATAAAGTTTCTCAGCTACATATAAATACTTTTAGAACTCTGATATTTCATCTTGTGTAAACATTTCACAAATCCTTGACCTGATCCTATGGATCATTCTGTAGCAATTGTTCTTTAGTGACAGTTCTTTCAGTAGTCTGTGCTCCTGCAACTTTGATTGCATGTCAAGAATTTCATTCTAGAGAGAAGTTTTTTTCAAGATGATGTCCCTGAGTCCAAGACAATAAAATCTATCAGCAATCACTTCCATGATGACTGACAGAATTGATTGTCTATCAGCATCATCATGGTACTCATCAGAAATAGAATCTTAGCCAGGCCAGCATCTGTCATAGTAGGAATTTCAATGGTTGTTTTCTTCAATTTTTGTTTATCTATTTACACCAGCTATTGTCAGATTTATCATCATTCAGTATTTTCCTAATGCATATTTGAGAAATAACTAGCACTTTGTTCTTACTTCTTATGCTTCTTCCTGGATAGGTTAAAAAGTATTTCGTGTAGGGAGCTAAAATAATTAGGACCATATTTCTATATATGTGTGTTAATGTTTCTGTATATGTCAATCACATACACGGTGCCTTGCTTCTTTCTTTGGTGGGTGCCAAAAAAAGACATTTTTCAAAATAAAATGGAAGTTTTTTGGTTGTTTAGGAAACAATACTGGTATTTAATGTGATTACATTGACATATAGTAAAATGAAGAGTGAGGCTAAGTTTTTTAAAATAGCAAATTCCCGTTTTCAAACATAATTTCTCGATACTTTCCACGGTTACCTGTGCACTTAAATGATATCCCTTTTTTGAAGTTTTAAATTCATTCTACGTGAAGACAGAGTCATGGCCTGAATTTGTCATTCTTCTTGCATTTCATTTTGTGGACAAAAGCATCTCTTTCTCACTGTAAGTTATTCTCAGGGAATGTTTCTTGTCCAATCATTTTGTTTTTGTAGGAAAGTGGTCTTTTAGTTTCAAGGTAGTAATCAAAACACATTCCCCTACAGTTCTTTTCTCCCTTTTGAAGCAAGCCTTGATGACGATAATTTTTCACTCATGAGTCAGCGTATTTTGATGGAAGATGCAAGTCGGGGCACTGTTCAGTGGAATTATAAATATGAAGATTAATTCATCTATAGAAGATGCATAAAATCAATCTCGAACATATTCCATTTGTAGTGTCTTTATGGAAAAATTTTAAATTCATGTTATAAAAGTTTTATAGCATATGAGAGAAAGTCTCAATGATGACATCATTGTGAGTCAACTTATTAAGGAATGTGACTCTGTTGAAACATCTTAGAAGTTCTGTATTTTATAGTAATGCTTCTTACAGTAACAATAACTAATCATGTGATACCTGGTTAAACTAAAAAATTAAAGCACTCAGGGGTCATGTATCACACTCAAGAAGACCCAGAGTTAACATACAGACTAGCAGCTAAAGTCAAATTGAAGTGTTCATTTATGTATTGTATGCCAGTGTCTCTTACTAAAGGAAAAAGACTAATGTCAACTTGAGGATTTTTACTGCCCCAGGCAATATGAAAAATGTCTCCTCCTCTAGCAAGTAATCACTCACATAATAAACAGTCACAAAACACTTTACTCTTTTAATATTTTGTTGCCCCAGGCAACCAGCTGTTCTACCTATATGGTACAGCCGATCGTAACTATGTGCTTATGCAGTTACAGTGGCTTAATGTAATAGTGATAAAGGCACATAATATATTCCGACTCACAGCCTTGAAGAATTGCCAAGTGCGGGCCAAGGTTCTCATTATTTGAATTTTGACTTTATAGCTATTAAAAATGCCATCATAAGGGAAATGGATTGTAGTATCCATACTAGTTGTTTGAAGTGTAACATAATCTGCTTTTAGATTTTTCTGATAGTTTTGGGATTAATACAGAGATAATTCATGCAAACTATCCTTTGTTAATGAAAATAATTATTTACTTATTCAGGACACAAGACAATATTTATTTACTGATACTGGAGAATTTATAAATATTTCCCCATATCATGAATAACAGTATTTTTTAATTACAAGAAAAAAGAGATAGATAAAATTGTAATCCATGAATTTAAGTTACTTATGAAAGAAGAAACTAGACAAATATGATTATAAGTAAATTGATACAGTATGAAAATATTATTTTTCTATTGTACATGACAATAATATTTTTAAATATTGTGCTGTAATTCATCTTTTTCTTTTTCAAATTTAGATATAATTGATGTATAATATTATATTAGTTTCAGGTATACAGCATAAGGATTTGATATTTGTGTATGCTGCAAAGTGATCACCACAATAAGTTTAGTTAAATCCATCAACATACATAGCTATGAATTTTTTTCTTGTTATGAAAACTTTTAAGATTTACTCTTAGCAACTTTCAAATATACAACATAAGATTATTAACTATGTCACCATGCTATATGTGACATAGCCAAAACTTATTTATATTACAACTTCAACTTTGTGCTTTTTAATACCCTTCACTCATTTTGCCCCAACGTGCCTGGCCACCAGAAGTCTGCTGTTGTTTTGTTTTAAGATTCTACATACAAGTCAAGTCTAAACTAATCTGACCATATTCTAATCTCAGATAAATGGTAATCTAATCTAATCTAGACCGTATTTTTCTTTCTATATCTGACATTTCACTTACTATAGTACCATCAAGGTCCATCCATGGGGTTGCAAATGGCAAAATTTCATTCTTTTTTTATGGCTGAAAAATATTCCATTGCATACATATATACCACATCTTCTTTCTCCATTTATCCATGAATAGACACTTAGGTTGTTTTAATATCTTGGCTCTTTTAAAAGGTGCTGCAATGAACATGGGGATGCACATATCTTGAGATAGTGTTTTTGTTTTCTTCAGATAAATATCCAGAAATGGAATTGCTGGATCATATGGTAGTTCTATTTTTAATTTTTTTGAAGAAACTCTATACTGTTTTCCATAGTGCCTACACTAATTTCCATACCCATCAACAGTGCACAAGAGTTCTCTTTGCCAACAAATTATTTCTGGTCTTTTTGATAATAGTCATTCAAACATGTGCAAGGTCATATGTCATTGTGATTTTGATTTGCATTTCCCTGATTATTAATGATGTCAAGCACCTTTTCATATACCTATTGGCCTTCTGTATGTCATCTCCAGAAAATGTCTGTTCAGATCCTCTTCCCATTTTTAATGATTGTTTTTTGCTATTGAGTTGTATGAGTTATTTATATATGTTGGATATTAACCCTTTATCAGATATACAATTTTCAAATATTTTCTCCCATTCTGTAGGTCGTGTTTTCAATTTGTTGATGGTCCCCTTAGCTATGCAGGACCATTTTATTTTGGTGTAATCCCACTTGTTTATTTTTGCTTTTGTTACCTTTGCTTTAGGTGTCAAATCCAAAATGTCATTACTGAGACCAATGTCAAGGACCTTATCCCCTGTGTTTTCCTCAAGTAGTTTTATAGTTTCAAGTCTTTTGTTCAAATCTTTGATCCATATTGAGTTAATTTTTGTGTATGGTATAAGATAGTGTTTCAGTTTCATTCTTTTGTATGTGGCTGTCCAGTTTTTCCAACACCATATATTGAAGACTGTTATTTCTCCACTGTATATTCTTGACTACTCTGTCATAAGTGTGTTGACCATAAATGCATGGATTTATTTCTGGGATCTCTATTCTATTCCATTGATCTATGTGTCTATTTTTATGCCAATGCTATTCTGTTTTGATTACTATGGCTTTGTAATGTAGTTTGAAATTAGGTGGTGTGATGCTTCCAGCTTTGTTCTTCTTTCTCAAGATTGCTTTGGCCATTTGGAGCTTTTATGGTTCTATATAATTTTTAGGGTTTTTTTTTCTATTTATGTGAAAAATACCATTGAAAACTTGAGAGTTTACATTGAGTCTGTAGACTGCTTTGGGTAGTATGAATATTTTAACAATATTAATTCTTCCAATCCATGAGCATGGAATATCTTTCCATTTATTTTTGTTTTCTTCAATTTTGTTGATCAGTCTTACACTTTTCAATGGAAAGGTCTTTCACCTCCTTGGTTAAATTTATTCCTAGGTACTTTATTCTTTTTGATGCAATTGTAAGTGGAATTGTCATCTTAATTTTTCTTTATGTTAGTTTGTAACTAGTGTATAGAAATGCTCCAGATTTTTGCACATTGATTTTGTATCCTACAACTTTACTGATTTTTTAAATTAGTTCTAATAGTTTTTGGTGGAGTCTTTAGGTTTTTCCATATATAATATGATATCAAATGCAAATAGAGACAATTTTACTTCTTTCTTTTCAATTTGGATGCATTTTATTTATTTTTCATAACTAATTTATCTGGCTAGGACTTCCACTTCTATGTTGAATAAATGTGGCCAGAGTGGACAACCTTGTCTTGCTCCTAATGATAAAGGAAAAAAATTCACCTTTTTCACCTTCGAGTGCAGTATTAGTTGTGGGCTTGTCATATACAGCCTTTGTTATGTTGAGATAGTTCCTGCTATATTCACTTTGTTGAGCTTTTTTATCATAAACAGATGTTGAGTTTTACAAAATACTTTCTCTGCATCCATTAAGATGATTATGTGACTTTTATCCTTTGTTTGTTAATGTGGTACATCACATTGATTGATATGTGGATATTGAACCATCTCTGCGTCCCAGGAATAAATCTCAGTTATGGTGTATGATCCTTTTAATGTATTGTTGAATTCAGTTTGCTAATATTTTGTTGAGAATTTTTGCATCAATGTTCATCTGGGATATTGGCTTGTAATTTTCTTTTCTTGTGGAATCATTGTCTGGTTTTCAGATCAGGATAATGGTAGCCTCATAAAATGACATTGGAAGTGCTCTTTCATCTTCTATATTTTGAAAGAGTTTGAGAAGGATTGATATTAATTCTCTTTTAAATGTTTGGTATAATTCATCAATGAAGCTGTCTGGTCCTGGAGCTTTGTTTGTTGGGAGGCTTAGATTACTAACTCAGTCTTATTTCTAGTAATTGATCTGTTCTGATTTTCTATTTCCTATTATTCAGTCTTTATGTAAGTTTCTAGAAATTTATATATTTCTTCTAGGAAGTCCAATTTGTTTGTGTATAATTGTTCATAATAGTGTCTTATGATGCTAAGTATATCCGTAGTATTAGTTGTAACAATTCCTCTTTTGTTTCTGATTTTATTTATTTCAGTCGTCTCTCCTTTCTTCTTGGTCTAACTAAAGTTTTGTCAATTGTCTTTATCTTTTCAAAGAACTAGCTCTTACTTTCATTGATCTTTCCCATTGTCTTTTCAGTTTCTATTTTATTTATTTCTTCTCTAATCTTTGTTATTTTTTTCCTTTTACTAGCTTTGGGCTTTGTTCTTCTTTTTCTCGATCCTTAAGGTATAAAGTTGAGCTGTATATTTAAATTTTTTCTTGTTTTTTGGGGTAGGCATTTGTTTCTATGAACTTCTGTCTTAGAACTGCTTTTGCTGCATCCTATAAGTTTTGGTATGTTGTATTTCCATATTTATTTCTCTCAAGGTATATTTTTATTTCTCTTTTTGACTTTTTCTTTGACCCATTTCTTGATCAGGAGCATGTTGTTTTATCTTCACATATTTGTGAATTTTCCTGTTTTATTTTTTAATTGATTTCTAGTTTCATACCATTGTGGTTGAGAAGATGCTTGATATGATTTCAGTCTTAAATTTATTGACTTTTTTGTGGTTTAACATATAATCTATCGTTGTGAATGTTCCATATGCACTTGACAAAAATGTGTATTCTGTTGCTTTGGGATGGAATTATCTGTATATATCTCTTAAGTTCATCTGGTCTAATGTATTATTTAAGACTAATGTTTTATTATTGATTTTCTGTCTAGATTATCTATCCATTGATGAAAGTGTGGTATTAAAGTCTCCTTTATTATTGTATGCCTATTTCTCTCTTTAGGTGTGTTAATATTTTCTTTATGTATTTAGGTGCTCCTATGTTGGGTGCATACATATTCATAAATGTCATATCCTCTTTTTGGATGGACACCTTTATCATTATGTAATGAACTTCTTTGAATCTTATTAAAGTGTTTGTTTTGCAGTCTATTTGTCTGATAAAAGGATAGCCACTCTGGCTTTCTCTGGCTTCCATTTTCCCAGACTACCTTTTTCCATCCTTTCATTTTCAGTCTGTACATGTACTTACATCTGAAGTGAGTCTCTTGCAGGCAAAATATAGATGGATCTTGTTTATTAACCTGTTCAGCCCCTCTATATCTTTTGATTGGGGAATTTAGTCGATTTAAAAGTAATTATTTGAAAGTATGTACTTATCTCCATTTTAATTATTTTCTGGACATTTTATAGTTCTTCTGTTTCTTCCTGTCGTCTTCTCTTGCAGTCTTCCTTGTGATTTGATAATTTTCCACAGTGGTATGCTTTCAATTATTTCTCTTTATCTTTTGTGTATCTACTATAAGTTTTTGCTTCGTAGTTAGCATGAGGCTTACATACAACAACATTTATTTATTTATTTATTTATTTATTTATTTATTTAGGTGAGGAAGATTGGCCCTGAGCCAATGTCTATTGCCAATCTTCCTCTTTTTACTTCAGGCAGATTGTCACTGAGCTAAGGTCTGTGCCAATCTTCCTTTACTTTATATGTAGTACACAGCCACAGCATGGCTTGATGACTGATGTGCAGGTCCATGCCCAGGGTCTTAGCTAGCTAACCCTGGGCCGCCAAAGCAGAGTGTGCAAACTTAACCACTATGCCACTGGGCCAGCTCCACAACTTATATTCTAAACAGTCTATTTTAGTTGATAAGAGCTTAAGTTTGATCACATTCTAAAGCTCTACATTTTTAATCCCCGCATTTTGTGATTCTGATGTCACAGTTAACATCTTTTGTGACATGTTAACTGGTGTCACAGTTAACACAGATAAGAAATCAAAAACAAAAACAGTTGTATTTCATTAGAAGTTTACCCGTAAACTAAAAAAAAAAACAGCTGTTTTTGCTACTTCTGTCTTTTATCCTTCGCAATAACTTTATAAGTGAGTAATCCACCACCTTTGCAACATTAGATTATTCTGAAGTTTACTAGATATTTAACATTAACCTGTGAAATTTATGCTTTTATATGCTTTCCTGTTACTAATTAGCACTCTTGTTTCAGCTTAAACAAGTGCCTTTAACATTTCTTATAAGGCCTGTCTAGTGGTGATGAACTCATTTAGCTTTTACTTGTCTGGAAAACTCTTTATCTGTCCTTCAATTCTGAATGACAGCTTTGCAGATAGAGAATTCTCAGTTGAAAGCTTTTTCTTTCTGCTCCTTGATTATATTGGCCACTCCATTCTGGACTGCAATGTTTCTGCTGAAAAATCTGCTGATGGTCTTATGACGTTTCCCTTGTACATGACAAGTTGTTTTCTCTTCCTGCTTTTAAGATTCTCTCTTTATCTTTTGCTTTTGACATTTCAATTATAATATGTCTTGGAGTTGGTCTCTTTGTGTTCATCTTACTTAGAACTTTCTGGGTTTCCTGGATCCAGAGGTCTATTTTCTTCCCAAGGTTAAGGAAGTTTTCAACCATTATTTTTTAAAATAATTTCCTGTCCCTTTCTCTCTCTTCTTCTTCTTCTTCTTCTTCTTCTGGAACCCCTATAATATGAATGTGTTCCACTTGATTTTGTCCCCCAAACTATATTCACTTTTTTTTCTTTTATGACTTGGTGATTTCCACTGCACTATTTCAAGTTCGCTGATCCTTTCTTCTGCTCCCTCTAGTTTACTGCTGAACCCTTCTAGTGTATTTTTCAGTGCAGTTACTGTATTCTTCAACTTTGTGACTTCCATTTGGCACTCTCTTATATTTTCTGTCTCTTTATTGAAGTCTTCACTATGTTCATCCATTCTTCTCTCAAGCTTAGTGAAAAAGAAACTATTTTTTTTAAATCTCTATCAAGTAAATCACTTATCTCCATTGCATTAAGGACTGTTTCTAAGGTTTTTATCTTGATTTTTAACATAGTCTTGTGTTTCTTCATTTCTCTTTAATCTCTGCATTGGTTTCTATGCATAAGATAAAAGAGTCTTCTCTCTCAGTCTTGAGGAAGTGTGCTTGTGTAGGAGATGAACCTTATTCTTCAACCCTGCCCAGCTCTTGTTTGTCTCTCGAAACTTTGTGATTGTCTAAACAATCTATATTGCTTGTAGTTGAGGGTTGAGAATTTGCAAAGACTTGTCAATGTCCAGAAAAGAACGATCTCAGTTTTCACCTAGATTCAGGCTGGTTGGAAGCCAGATCCTCAGGTAGCAGCTTTTAAAGAATAAAATATGTACACTCTTGTGTGACTGCAAGCATAAGTCCCACTGGCCACCAAATCTGGTAGTGTAGAAGTGTCCCCTGAGTTGAAGTCACAAAAATCGGGGCACCAGATGAGTGTATAAGCTCCTTTCTGGGAGATACCAGTGACCTGGAGCAATACATATCGAGAATGCAAAGATGGCATCTACCTGCCTCCCTCCCTGGAGAGCATCTTAATAGGCCCCTAAGATATGTGCTAAATAAGAATTCTGTCCCTCAGGCAAAAGATCCAGAACAGGATAGTAGGCCATTTTTACAGAAAGACTGAGGGTGTGTCTCAGTGTGCTATCTGTGCAGTGCCCAAGTTTTGATAGCTGACCAAGAACTGTCTCTCCAGTTGTTGCAGTCTTATGGGACCCAAGGTCACAAGCCCCTCTGGCCACCAGAGGCAAGCAGTTAAGCTATGTCCCCTGGGTGACAGCCACAAAAATACTGGAGCACCAGACACAAAAACCAGGACACAGACATGTGTAAAAGCTCACCTCTGGGAGATGCTGGTGCTCTGGACTGTGGCAGAGGGAGAGTGGGAAGATAGTGTCTGCCCTCTGAGGTCTCTGGAAAAGATTACATCTGGCCCTTAGATGTGTATTTCATTAGAAATTTACCTCTAAGGCCTCAGCTATGTAGATAATAGGTCTCTTACATGGAAACTATGTAGATAAATTTACCTCTAAGGCCTCAGCTATGTAGATAATAGGTCTCTTACATGGAAAGACTGGGATCCTGAAAGTGTTACCTCTTGCTGTTCCATGGTATCCAGGTAGGAACTTTTTCTCAGTTGATGACAGTCCCGTGGGACCTGTGAGCATATGTTTTAGTGGCTACCAGTGTCAGATGATCTAGAGGAGTCCTCTGGTAGCAACCGAAGAAATCAGTTTTCCAGTTGAGGGTATTTTCGAACATACTGGCAAGTTGGAGCACTGCAGTGGGAATGCACATAGATGATATCCTGAAAGAACCTCAGCAGGCCTCTTGATAGGTGTCAAACCAGAAGCCCACTGCTGAGGCCAAAGCTCTAGCTGAAGCAAATAGGCCTTTTTCACAGAAAGACTGGAGGTGTGTTTCAGTCTGCCATCTGCCCTTTGCCCTCATGGTGATGTCTGACCAAAAACTGCCTCTTATTTTTACAGTCCTGTGGGACCCAGGAATGCAAGCCCTGCTGGCCACCAGAGCCAGGTGATCAAGGGATGTTTCCTGAATGGCAACTGCAAAACCGTGGCAAGACGTGTGAACGCTCCCCTCTGGGAGATATTGTTGCTCTGGAGGGCAACAGAGAGAGAGTGCAGAGATGGCACCCACCACAAAGAAGAAAAAAGAATGATGCCTGCTGCTGGAGTAGGGCAGGTAGAGAGTAAGAAAATGGCATGTGCCTATTTCCATCCCTGGAGAGTGCCCCAGCAGGCCCCTAGGTATGTGTTAAGTTAGACGCTTGTTGCTCTGATCAACATTTTAAGATAAATAAAGCCTCTTTCATGGACGGTCTAGACACTTTTCAAATGGAAACCTCTGTGCTAGGTCCTGGGGTGGGTAAGCCTGCTCACGAGCCCTTTAAGAACCGTTTCTCAGTTTGCTATAGCTTTGTGAATCGTGTGGACAAGAGCCCCATTGGCTTTCAAGGTTCGCTGTCTGGGGGGCTTGTCTGTCAGGTGCCGGTCTTAAAATCTGCGGTGCTTTCAAATTGTGACTCTGCTTTGCATCACTTATACCTAATTTCGACAAAATATGCAGTCAGTAATTGATGTTGATAATGACATTATTGATAATGGTGATTATATTGCAAATACTTTACTGAATTTAGAACTAGCATGCATTACTGAAATATTACCCAGACTACCTATGTGACAACATGCCATCTTAGGCTTGAAAAAGTGGAAATCTAATTAGGAAATAGCATGTTATTAATTAAGCTATCACTGTAATAATGACTAGTCCAGATAAAATCTACAGACAGAATCTTTCAAAGTGGTAAGAATGCATAAAACATTTCACTGGCCTTTTGTTAATATCAATAGAAGGGATCAAAGAACAAATGTATTGCTGTAAATATAATTGTTCACTAGGGCCTAAAAAGTATCAGTGATATCATGGAAGTAAAATTATTCCCTCAGAAGAGAACCATTTCTGGGTAAAACTTGAAAATATATCCCTCCCCCACCAAAAAATACACTGGTTGTAGAAATGATTTGATTATGGTGTGAAATGTGTATAAAATAAGTAATTATGTCTATCCTACAAACTTGTTTTTCCTATTTTGAAATGTATGAAAGAGAGCAAAAAGATATGTATCATCGTTCAAATTTCAAACAGCATATGGGGACATCTATCATTTATCTTCAATTTCGGGGGTCCAAAATTTGAGATTTCCAGAACTCATTAGTACGTCAAATTTCAAACAAATTTTTATTACTTCCAAAATCTCTTTACTTGCTGAAAACTGGTTATTCAGATCCTTAATTTACTTTTTGATAAGGAAAAAGCAAAAGAAAGAAAAACTTAGATTTTTATTCCTTGAATGTAAAAGTATTGTCAAATTAGCCAATGTACAACTTGAAGGTTGAAAAACTAATTTACTTTCGTCTGAGCAAGGTTATGTATTTCTAGAAACATAACTCTCCATCTCACGCAAAATGCTACTGGATATAGATGACATATTTCCTGTACCTTCTTACATTGTCCAGATATATTTGCATTCATGAGAGAATGACTTGATGAAACATGCAATCTTATTTGTCATTGAATTATATAAATTCACGTTAATTCAACTTGTGGTATTGGCAGTAAAAATTATGAAAGCATGACTTTAAGGAAAATTTCATGACAAAAATTTAAAATAAAATGTTAAAGTAAACATGATGTCATGAAACTACACACACACACACACACACACACATATCAGAACAAGTTATCTCAAGAATCATACAGTAAACATATATTTTTTTGCCCTTAGTACATGGAACATGGATTGAGGGGGCCTCACTTCACATAGAAACTCACGAACTATCTTTGTGTTGCACACTCTGGACCCCAAATGCTTCACATATACCAAGACAGGAATACATTGGATAAACTCTCAAGGGCTTTTTGATTTCTCAGTCCAGTAGTAACACATGATACTTCTTGTTTATCCAGCTTTACTGAGACACAGTTGACAAATAAAAATGGTATATAATTAAGAGGTACTACCTGAAGTTTTTATCTATATATACATAGTGTAATCAGGTATCATACTCTATAATCAAGCTAATTAACATATCCATAACTTCACATAGTTACCATTTGCTTTGTTTGCTTTTGTGGTGATAACATTTAAGATCTACCCAGTTAGCAAATTTAAAGTATACAATAGCATACTTTTAACTATAGTCACATTGCTGTACATTAGATCTCCGGAACTTATTCATCTTGCATGACTGAAATTTTGTACCATTTGACTAAATTATCCCCATTTTCCCCTCTTCCCACTATGTTTCATTGTTCAGAGCTAGTTTCATGACCTCCCATTATCATGTGGGCATGGAAATATTTGTGTGCATTACTACCTCTGCCAAAATAGTCATACAGAGAGGAAAATCTGGGACGAAATAAAATATTAACAGTAATTAACTCTGGACTTCGAATGGCTTTTTTTTTATGTTATTCAAGATTCTTAAAATCTTTTTTTTTAAAGATTGACACCTGTGCTAATATCTGTTGCCAATCTTTTTCTTTCTTCTTCTTCTCTTCCTCTCAAAGCCTTCTGGTACATAGTTGTGTGTTCTAGCTGAGAGTGCCTCTGGTTGTGCTATGTGTGATGCCACCTCAGCTTGGCTTGATGACCAGTGCCACGTCTGTGCCCAGGATCCGAACTGGTGAAACCCTGGGCCACGAAAGTGGAGCCGCAAACTTAACCACGGGCCATGGAGCTAACCCAGTATTCTTAAAATCTTAACTAAGCAACTGTATAGTAACAAAAAGTCTATAATATATTTTATTTTAATAATTAAACAAAGTGTAATTGGGTTTCCAAGTTAGCAAGCTTGTTCATGTAAATGTAGGGATTAGGACAGGCTTAAAGGTGGAAAAGTCTATTGATAGACTCTTGGAAGTATGTTGTTTCTGTATGATTTTGGACAGCAATACTTCATCTTCAAAGGCATAAAAGTAGAAATTGATCGAATATTTTATTAAACAGTGTCAGGTCCAGTTCAACTATTATAAAGAATTTACAATGATCGGTAGGAGAAAAAAGAAGTAAAAATAGTAGAATTCAAGACTCCTAAATAACGTGCCTAAGTTTATGAACAAATAATGCAATTGTCTGAAATTGAGTTTAATGTGACATATAAACATTTCGGAGAAGATATCCTGCAGATAAATATTATTTACTTTAAAAAACATATATATGGTGCTTTATTCAAGAATATGCTCTAATAATTGTACAACTATTAAGTCATCTAATCCTTATAGTAAACCTGTGAGATAGCTACAGTCTCATAGTACCTATATGTGAGATAGAGAATGGTAAATTGTTCAAGATTATACAGATAGTAAGAGAAAAACTAGGGTTTGAAGTCAGACAGTCGAGTTCCAGAATATCTTAACCATTTTGCTGCTGAATCATAGAGCTTCAGAATAGATCTGCAAAGATATCACCATAAATGATAAATACTGCCTTTAAAGTACATGAGTTTGCAAAGGAAAAGCAACAACTAACATAAAGTGAAAATGGAATTCATAATACAAGTAGAAAGAATACCCATTTATGAACATAAAAAAATAGATTTCTTCAAGAATGGAATAAAAGAACAAAAGAGGGAATAAGACTACAGAAAGATTTTTAGGTAGAGACAAAAGATGTGAAGACATCTGCTGAGAGTGAGTATAATAGGAGAAGACCTTAATGCATTTGAAAGAAAGGTCTTAAAAGGGAGCCACAAGACAAAAAGAAAACAAATAAAGCAGTTAAAAATGAGCAAAGGACTTAGTAAAAATTTCTCCAAAGATGATACACATATAGCCAATGAGATCATGAAAAGATGCTCAGCATCGCTAATCATTAGGAAAATGCAAATCAAAACCACAATGAGATATCACCTCTCACCAATGGGATGGCTATTATAAAAAGAAAAAAATAACAAATGTTAGCAAAGATATGGATAAATTGGTTGGAACCCTTGTGCACTGTTGGTGGGAATGTAAAATAGTGCAGATGCTGTGAAAAGCAATAGGATTGTTCCTCAAAAAAATTAAAAATAGAATTACCATGTGATCTAGCAATTCCATTTTTGGGTCTGTATCCAAAAGAATTAAAGCAGAATCTTGAGAGATATTTGCATACCCATGTTCGTAGCAGCACTATTCACAATAGCCAAGAGGTAGAAGCAACAAACGTGTCCATTGAAGGATGAATGGATAAATAAAATGTAATATATCCATACAATGGAATATCACTGAGTCCTAAAAAGGAAGAAACAGTGTGAATAAAAGGAAGTGTGTAAACAGGAAGGAACGGTGTGAAGCTCAACAGTGTGGATACATTTAACACTACTGAACTGTACCCTTACAAATGGTTAACACGGGAAATTTTATGTTATGCATTTTTTCACTGCAATTAAGAACAAAAGCAGCTACAACAAATTGAACAAGAAGTCACCGTAAAATGAACACTGATTGCTTGGCATCATCGAAAATGCAAGTTAAGTAGGATAGTAGAAATGTAGAGTAGAAATGGAGGCTCACATAGAATATATCCAAATATTTAAAATAAATCAAGCTTACATTCTCTAAAACAAAATGTATTCTATCCCTTACCTTGATAAAAATAAATAAAAATACAAAAAAAAAAAAAAAAACCCCTATAACAATCTGGAAGGCCAAGTTCAAATTTAGAGTTCTGGGACTCCATGAAGTGTCCGCACTAGAATGTGGTGACACAAGGAAAACGGGACCCCATGGTCCTGCTACTCTTTTCTTTACATGTGAGTATCTCATGGTACATCAAATGTGTGTGTTGACAACCTATACTGTACCTGCAATGTGCATCAATATCCTCTAAAATTGTCCTCCTCTTTGCTACACTGACGTCCAGCTTATATACACTGAAGGCATGGTTTACCAAAGCTAGACTGAGGAATAGGCCCACAGAGTCTCTGTAAGTAGATTTGGGGTTCTTATGTACCCAAACATGGTCTAGAAGCTGAGGCACGTGACTCCAGGTGGAAACTTAATCTTGACCCCACAGATTCTTCACCCCAGGACATGTGCCCCTCTTGCCCAAGTGGAAGGGTAATATTGCATCACGACAATCTTTTGAAGTACCAGCATCCCTGTTGAATAGATGAGAAAGTTTGAAGGAATAAGAAAATTGCTAAGAGTCACAGAAAGAGTAAATATCAGAGTCACAATTTAAATCCAGATCTGCTTTAATTCAAACCACTTTTAAGTCTATAATGCTGTAGGAATTGAAAACAGACCAAAAGACAAATGCACCTGAGGTAGAATGATTATTAATTAAAAGAATGACATAAAGTTCATGAAATTATAATTGTTCTCTTTATGTGGGTCTAATAGTCAATATGAGAATTTCACCTTACGTTGACAAAATTAAAGGTCCAAGTAACAACAAATAGTCTTTGTAAGAACTAGTTAAACCACAAACTGCCAAAATGCAGCAAGAAGAGTACTATTAGCAATATATATTTCCCATAATATCACAACTCATAAGAACTTTTTAAAAAACTATCAATATCAGTAGCGTAATCTTTAATTTAACAGGGCAACTCTTGCATTTATAAGCAGCTGGTAGTTAGGTTTCAGTAAGTTTTATCTTAAATGAGTAACTGTACAAATCATCACTTTTAATCACAATTTTAGATGGAATAGTTAGGTCATAAGAAAAATATTAAGGTAGATAAAATCATAAGAAAGAATTTGAAGGTAGGATACTTGGCTATGATGCTTTGTGTGTTATTCACCAAAAGTATTTTTGCACACTAGAACTTAGAATTAAATTTATAGAAATAATATCCTTTGTTGTGGACTGAATTGTGCCCCTCTCCCTTCCAATTCGTATGTTGAAGACCTAATCCCCAATCTGACTGTATTTGGGTATAGGGCCTTTCAGGAGGTAATTGGGTCTAAATGAGGTCATAGAGGTGGGGCTCTTTTCTGATAGGATTGGTGTCCTTAAAAAAAGAGAGAAAGACACCAAGATGCCACAGAGGATACAATGAGAAGGAACTGTCTGCAAGCTGAGGTAGGGGAGGCCTCACCAGAAACCTACCCTGAAGGCACCTTGATCTTGGACTTCCAGTATCTGGAACTGTGAAAAAAAATTACAGTTTTCTAAGCCACTCAGTTGCTGGTATTTTGCTATGGCAGCCTGGAAAGACAAATACACCTTAATAAACTGAAAAGTGGGAAAAGAGAGGAAAAGAAATTGACACCATAAAAAAGCATTCTTTTACTTCTTCCATAAAAGAAATTTAGAGAGAAATGAAAAAGCATATATGACAGTCGTTTTAAACAATATTTAAAGATCTTCAGGCACAGGTTTAAGAATTTGAAAATATTTAACAATTTTTGATCATAAAATTTAGTGTATTTATTCAAAAATACAATTTCATCAGAAAAAAAGCTACAAGTTTGTAAATTAATTTGTATAAAATTTTGTGAATTTTAATGGTGACGTTATTGCAAGTTCCTGAAATTTGACAAACTGTATCTCAAAAGAATTTTTAAAAACTCAACTTAGGAAAATAATTGCTGCCTGACATTTACTTTCTGAATTTAGCAACTTCCATAATGTCAAGCATACTCTGAGACACTAATTTCCAGAAAGGTGTTCTGAAGTTTAAAAATATGTGTGCCTCACGGAATATGTATGAGGGAAAATATATGTAGTTACTAAATATGTGTGCTTCATGGAATCATGGCAAAGTAGAGGCATTGGATAACCCAATACATCTAACTGACAAGTGTTTATTTTTTTATGAGGCACTGTTTCTGCATGTGCTTGAATCTCAGTCCAGAAAATCAGGAGAGAGTGAAAGATTTTGTCTTTATTTTTTACAAATAGACCTACGGTAATTTTGGCTTTGAACGCTTTCATACCACTCTTATGGGAAATTCAGCCTCAAGCTGTGCGTCCAGGTTTCCTTCCAAGTGCCCTGGCCTTTGGCCTTGTTAAGTCAACAGGTTTCTCTAATCATGACCTGAGTTCATTCAATACCAGTGGCTCTGCATTTTGTGCCACACATGGGCCACAAGAATCTTCTTTAGCTGAATCTGGCATTCCTGATATAAAGCAGGGTGAGTTCATGCCCCATTGTCGTGATACTGCCTGAGAGTAGGACTCAGAATCCTCATATTTGGGACCCCAGGATCACTTGTCCTAACCCAAACCTAGGGAAATCTCTTCTTAATTTACGTGAAATCCCTCTTATGCAAACTCAATCCATCTCTAACGCATTAGACTCCTTTCTCCTTAAACTATGTTGTTATTGGTGTGTTTAAGATTTTAGAAAGAAAAATTAGGTAGCCCTCCTCCCCTAAATGTCCTAAAAGGCAAGAAATACAGAAAATATACTTTCTTGTGTCTATAGAGCCTGCGTGGAACACTAAAGGAAAAATAATAAATCAATAATAAATGTAATTCTATCACCATATATAAATCACAGCTCAAAAGTCACTGGTTTTGTTATTAATATTATTATCCCTTTGATTTTTAGTCAAGGTTGATAAGTTTCTTTATCTGTATTTGTAATTTTTTCACAAATTCTGGCATTACTGTGATGTCTTAGTGGTTGTGTGTGAGAGAGGAAGGTGTGTGAAAAATATTTTCCTTTGTACATTAGTTTCTCAATTTGTGAATTTGTTTATCTATGATGACTTTAAAGTAGAAATAATATTGAAAAAAATGACTACACATCATATATTGATCCATCTCATTTGCAATTTTAGTTTTAAAGAAAAATACTGGTCATAATTAAATCTTATGTAAATCATTTGGTGTAATAACTTTACTTCTAGAGAATATCTTGTGCTTCTGTGCTAAAGATTTATGGTTCTAGATAAAATTTCTTAAATATACTCATCCTGGCTGAATCCAGTACTGCATGTTGTGTGGTGTCTAACCTGGCAGATTGAGCAGAACGCTATAGTCTCCTTAGCCAGCATTTCTGATTTTAAAAAGTAACAAATTGGGGGCTGGCCCTGTGGCCGAGTGGTTAAATTCGCGCGCTCCGCTGCAGGCGGCCCAGTGTTTCATCAGTTCGGATCCTGGGCGCGGACGTGGCGCTGCTCATCAAACCATGCTGAGGCCTCGTCCCACATGCCACAAATAGAAGGGCCCACAACTAAGAATATACAACTATGTACTGGGGGGCTTTGGGGAGAAAAAGAAAAAAAAAAGAAAATCTTTAAAAAGTAACAAATGATTTAAATTCCATATATATTTAATTTTTTTCTTTTCTCCAGAAGTCCCCCAGTACATAGTTGTATATCTTAGTTGTAGGTTCCCCTGATTGTGCTATGTGGGACACCAACTCAGCATGGCTGGATGAGCAATGCCATGTCCACACCCGGGATCTGAACTGGTGAACCCTGGGCCACTGAAGTGGAATGCGCAAACTTAACCACTCGGCTATGGGGTGACCCCTCATCATATTTTTATTTATTTATTTTTAAATATGGCATGGGGGGGGTGGAATGAGAGGACTAAGACATTTTGACATTTTTGCCTGAATCAGAAACTCAACTGCTTAGCATTTTGATTTTCAAAATAAATGAGCATGAATTGACAAGTTTTAGTGGCCTTCATCTTCCTACTAAAAAGAATGCTAAAAGAAGAATGACTCTTCTTTTGTTTGTTACAAATTTATTTCTGTGTTGAGAATTTTTAAGATCTATTCTCTTAGCAACTTTCAAATATGCGGTACTGTATTATTAACTATAGCCACTCTGGTGTATATTACATCCTCAAGACTTACTGATTTTATCACCACAAGTTTGTACCTTATGACCCTATTTACCCATTTCACCCACTCTTCACTCCTCGCTTCCACCTCCAGCAGCCACCAATTTATTCTTTGTATCTATGAGCTTGGGATTTTTTTGTTTGTTTACTTTTGTTTTTTAGATTTCACATGCAAGATCATATGATATTTGTCTTCCTCTGTCTGACTTATTTCACTTAGCATAATTCCTTCAAGGTCCATCCATGTGGTTGCAAATGGCAAGATTTCATTCTTTTTTATGGCTGAATAATATTCCAATGTGTGTGTGTTTGTGGATATAGCTGTAGATGTACATATAGATGATATAGATATATAGCACATGTTCTTTATCTGTTTATCCATTGATGGATACTTAGGTTGCTTCCATATCTTGGCTACTGGAAATAATGCTGCAATGAACATGGTGGTGCATATATTTTTCTGATAGAGTGTTTTTGTTGTCTTTGGATAAATACCCAGAAGTGGAATAGCTGTATCATATGGTAGTTCTATTTTTAATTTTTGGGGAACCTCCATAATGTTTCCATATTGGCTGCACCAATTTACATCCTCACCAACAGTGCATGAGGGTTCCCTCCTCCACACATCTTTATCAACACTTGTTATTTCTTCTCTTTTTGATAATAGCCATTCTAATAGATGTGAGGTGATATCTCATCATGGTTTTGATTTGCATTTCCCTTATGATTAGAGATGTGGAGTATCTGTTCATGTACTTTATATCTTCTTTGGAAAAATGTCTATTCAGATCCTCTGCCCATTTTTTAATCAGATTGTTTGTTTTTTTGCCATTCGGTTGTATGAATTCATTATATATTTTGGGTATTAACCCCTTATCAGATATATGATTTGCAAAAATTTTCTCCCATTTGGTATATTGTCTTTTTATTTTGTTGATGGTTTCCTTTGCTGTGCAGAAGTGTTTTAGTTGACTCTTTATAGAAATTAAGAAAATATATTGTGATGGCAAGTCAACCCTGACTTTTTCTCTTATATGATCCAAAGTTTCCTAAAAACATTTTTTGATAAAGGACTTACACTTAGAAGGTTTGGCAACTTGAATCTTTACGTTAAAGAAAAATTGAGGTAAAGGGGATATATTTTCACAAAGTTTCAAAAAGTAAATAAATATATAGATATCAATATTTACTTAAGGAAGTCATCAATTCTTAAATCAAAAGAATGAAAAAAATGAAAGACTTTAGAGGAATTTCTCCAATCTTTGATGTATTATTTTAAAAAGTTTATTACTTGTTTAATATCTCCAAATTATTACAATTCATCAGCTACTCCTCAACATGACTATTCATCTTGTCTTTATAACTGATTTCTCTGTTTTTTTCAGAAATGAAACATCAAAAGATCCAAATTTATTCTGCATCGGTATAAAAAGACCATTCAAACTTGTAAACTTGTGTATATTTAAAACAATTCTGAAGCTATAAAATTAGGCATTAAGTTATTTTATGTGCATTTACTTAATTGTGCATTTGTTTGTTTATTCAATATATGAAAATCCAGGTTCTGATATGTTTTAAGAGATCACAATCAATTGAATGCTTATGTGAATTTCTCTCATAATTAAATAAGGAAAATTCAATACTGCAAAAGAAGAATGTTGCTAAAATATTTTACTAAGACATTTTTCAATATATTTCTACTCTTCTTTACGTTCCTTCAAATTTATTTTTTGCCCACATTTGGTCATGATCATAATGTGACTTTAGATTGTATTCATTTATGTATCTAGGTTGGGAACATCATTAACAAGGGGAAAGTTTAAGTCATTTCTATATTTAAATGATACCATGTTATAAGCAAGTAATGCTATAACACATTTAAAATGACCATATAATGTAATAAGCATGCAGATGTTTTCCTAAAAATAGGTGAAGAGTGTAATCAATTATTTTGAGTTAAACCCCTATATAACCACCACCCAGGCCAAGAAATAGAATATTGCATTATAATTTGGATTTTGAGACTGACCAATTTTTTCTATAAAAATATATGCATTTCATAACACAGCCTTCATGATAGCTGAGCTTAATTTTCCTTCTAAGAAATCTTTGAATTATTGTGGGTAACATATTCACATAAAAAAGTATATAAACGACATACCTTCACAAGTCCTGTTTTCCTTGCAGGAAGCCTGAAAACTTGATTTAAAGAATTTTAAAATTTTTCTTCCTTTATCTGAGAAAAATATCTAGGCTCCCACACCAGGGAACACACTCTTACATGAATAACCATCTATTGTAATGTTAGCAGAAGCACAAAGCAATGATGCCTCAGATCAGTTTTGTGTGTGTGTGTGTGTGAAGATTTTTTTTTTATTGAGGTTATGATAGTTTACAACACTGTGAAATTTCAGTTGCAAATTATTATTTGTCAGTCATCTTCTAGGTTCACCCCTTCACCTCTTGTGCCCAACCCCTACTCCCTTTCGCCTGGTAAACACTAGTCTGTTCTCTTTGTCCATGTGTTTGTTTATCTTCCACATATGAGTAGACGCTTACAGAATTTCTCTTTCTCTATCTGGCTTATTTTGCTTAACATAATACCCTCAAGGTCCATCCATGTTGTTGTGAATGGGACAATTTTGTCACTTTTTATGGCTAAGTAGTATTCCATTGTATATATATACCACATCTTCTTTATCTAGTCATCAGTCAATGGGCACTTATATTGCTCCCGAGTCTTGGCTATTGTGAATAACACTGCAATGAACATAGGGGCGCATAAGACTCCTTGAATTGCTTATTTCAAGTTCTTTGGATAGATACCCAGTAGTGGGATGGGGGTCAGATGGTAGCTTTATTTTGAATTTTTTGAGAAATCTACATACTATTTTCCATAGCGGATGCACCAGTTTGCATTCCCAACAGGAGCGTATGAGGGTTCCTTTTTCTCCACAACCTCTCCAACATTTGTTATTTTTTGTCTTGGTTATTATAGGCATTCTAATGGGTGTAAGGTGATATCTTAATGTAGTTTTGATTTGCATTTCCCTGATAATCAGTGATGATGTCCATCTTTTCATGTGCCTATTGGCCATCCACATATCTTCTTTGGAGAAATGTCTGTTCATATCCCCTGCCCATTTTTTGATCAGGTTGTTTCAGTTATTTTGCTGTTGAGTTCTTTATATATTATGGAGATTAACCCTTTGTTGGATATATGACTTGCAAATATTTTTTCCCAGTTGGTGGGTTGTCTTTTTGTTTCAATCCTGTTTTCCCTGGCCTTATAGAAGCTCTTTTGTCTGATGAAGTCCCACTTGTTTATTCTTTCTATTGTTTCCCTTGTCCAAGAAGACCTGGTGTCTGAAAACGTCCTTTTATGACTGGTGTCAAAGAACGTACTGCCTGTACTTTCCTCTAGAATTCTTATGATCTCAGGTCTTACTTTAAGTCTTTGATACATTTTGAGTTTATTTTTGTGAATGGGTAAGAGAATGATTATTTTTGTTCTTTTACATGTGGCTGTCCAGTTTTCCCAACACCATTTGTTGAAGAGACTTTCCTTTCCCCATTGTATGTTCTCAGCTCCTTTGTCAAAGATTAGCTGTCCATGGATGTGTGGCTTTGCTTTTGAGCTTTCAATTCTGTTCCATTGATCTATATGCCTGTTTTTGTACCAGTACCATTCTGTTTTGATTACTATAGCTTTGTAGTACATTTTGAAGTCAGAGATTGTGATGCCTCCAGCTTTGTTCTTTTTTCTCAGGATTGCTATAGCAATTCAGGGCCTTTTGTTGCCCCATATGCATTTTAGGATTCTTTGTTCTATTTCTGTGAAGAATGTCATTGGGATTCTGATTGGGACTGCGTGGAATCTGTATGCTGCTTTAGGTGGTATGGACATTTTAACTATGTTTATTCTTCCAATCCATGTGCATGGAATGTCTTTCCATCTCTTTATATCGTCATCAATTTCTTTCAGAAAAGTCTTGTAGTTTTAATTGCGTATGTCTTTCACTTCCTTGATTAAATTTATTCCAACATATTCTGTTCTTTTTGTTGTGCCTGTTAATGGGATTGTGTTCTTGAATTCTCTTTCTGTTAGTTCGTTAGAGTATAGACAAACAGCTGCTTTATGTAAGTTGATTTTGTACCCTGAAACTTTTCTGTTGATTATTTCTAGTAGTTTTCTGATGCATTTTTAAGGGTTTTCTATATACAAAATTATGTCATCTGGAAACAGCAAGAGTTTCACTTCTTCATTGCCTATTTGGATTTCTTTTATTTCTTTTTCTTGCCTAATTGCTCAGGCCAAAACCTCCAGTACTATGTTGAATGAGTGGTGAGAGTGGGTACCCTTGTCTTGTTCCTGTTCTCAAAGGGATGGCTTTCAGTTTTTCCCCAATGAGGAGGATATTGGCTGTGGGTTTGTCATATAGGGCCTTTATTTTGTTGAGGTCCTTTCCTCCTATACCCATTTTATGGAAGTTTTTATCATAAATGCTGTTGGATCTTGTCAAATGCTTTCTCTGCTTCTGTTGAGATGATCATAGGGTTTTTGTTCCTCATTTTGTTAATGTGGTGCATCACATTGATTGACTTGTGGGTGTTGAACCATTCCTGTGTCCCTGGTATAAATCCCACTTGATCATAGTGTATGATCTTTTTAATGTATTGTTGTATTTGGGTTGCCAATATTTTTTAGAGGATTTTAGCATCTATGCTCTTCAGTGATATTGGCCTGTAATTTTCCTTCTTTGTGTTCTCCTTGTCTGGCATTGGTATCAGGGTGATGGTGGCCTCATAGAATGTGCTGGGAAGTGCTCCATCTGCCTTAATTTTCTGGAATAGTTTGAAAAGGATAGATATTAAATCTTCTTTGAATGCCTGGTGGAATTCTCCAGAGAAGCTATCTGATCCTGGACTTTTATTTTGGGGGAGGTTTTTGATTACTGTTTCAATATCTTTACTTGTGATTGGTCTATTCAGATTCTCTCTTTCTTCTTGATTCAGGTTTGGGAGGTTGTAAGAGTCTAAGAATTTATCCCTTTCTTCTAGGTTGTCCAATTTGTTGGCATCTGAGTTTTCATAGTATTCTCTTGTAATCTCTTGTATTTCTGTGGTATCCATTGTAACTTCACCTCTTTCATTTCTAGTTTTACTTATTTGAGTCTTCTCTCCTTTTTTCTTAATAAGCCTGGCTAAGGGTTTGTCAATTTTGTTTATTTTCTCAAAGAACAATTTCTTTGTTTCATTGATCCTTACTGCTGTCTTTTTTTGTTTCAATTTCATTTATTTCTGCTCTGCTTTTTATTATTTACCTCCTTCTGCTGACTTTGGGCTTTGTTCTCTTTCTAATTCTGTTACTTGTAGTTTGAGATTGCTTATTTGAGATTTTTCTTGTTTGTTGAAGTGAGCCTGTATTGCAATGAATTTCCCTCTTAAGACCACTTTTGCTGCATCCCAAACGAGTATGGTATGGTGTGTTTTCATTTTCATTTGTCTCTAGATAATATTTGATTTCTCCTTTGATTTCTTCAATGATCCATTGGTTGTTCAGTAGCATGTTATTTAATCTCCACATCTTTGCCCCTTTCCCAGTTTTTTCTTGTAATTGATTTCTAATTTCATAGCATTATGGTCAGAAAAGATGGTTGATATTTTTCAATCCTCTTAAATTTATTGAGGCTTGCTTTGTTTCCCAATATATGGTCTATTCTTGAGAATGTTCCATGTACATTTGAGAAGAATATGTAATCTGCTGTTTTTGGATGGAGTGTTCTATATATATCTACTAAGTCCATCTGGTCTAGTTTCTCATTTAATTCTAAAATTTTGTTGGTGACTTTCTCTCTGGATGATCTATTCATTGATGTTTGTGGATTGTTGAGGTCCCCTATTATTATTGTATTGTTGTTGATATCTCCTTTTAGTTTTGTTAACAATTGCTTTATGTACTTTGGTGCTCCTGTGTTGGGTGCGTGTATATTTATAAGTGTTACATCTTCTTGGTGGAGTGTTCCTTTTATCATTATATACTGCCCCTCTTTATCTCTCTTTACTTATTTTGTCTCAAAGTCTACTTTGTGTGATACAAGTATGGCGACACCTGATTTCTTTTGTTTGCTAGTAGCTTGGACTGTTGTCTTCCATCCTTTCACTCTGAGTTTGTGTTTGTCTTTGAGGCTGAGGTGTGTTTCCTGGAGGCAGCATATTGTTAGGTCTTGTTTTTTAATCCATCCTGCCACTCAGTGTCTTTTGATTGGAGAATTCAATCCATTTACATTTAGAGTGATTATTGAGACGTGGAGGCCTAATGCTGCCATTTTATCACTCTTTTTCTGGTTCTGCTTCATTTCCTTTGTTTCCCATCCCATGTATTTTGGACTACCGATTCAGTTAGGTAGTTTTCTATGCTGGTTTTCTTAGTTTTCTCCTTATTTGTAATTTGTGTCTCTGTTCTAATTATTTGTTTAGTGATTACCATGTAGTTGATAGTCCACTTTCTGATAGCATCTTATTCTCTTAGACTATGCTGGTTCCAACCCTCTCCTCTTCCCCTTCTTAGTTGTTATTATCAAATCGTCTTTCTTCTTGTGTTGTGTTTGCTGTTAAAATAAAAATATTATATTTGTTCTTGGTGTTTTCCTTTCCTTTATCTTTAATGTTATACTTCAGCGTTTGGTAACCTGTTCTGATGGAAAGCTGCAATTATCTGATTTTGTCTTTCTATTTATCTCCTTGCTCAGAGTTTTGTAACCCTTTCTTCTTTTTTTTGTTCAGATATGAGGGCTCTCCTGAGGATTTCTTGTAGGGGAGGGTCTTATATCGATAAACTTCCCTAACTTTTGTTTATCTTGGAAAGTTTTTGTTTCTCCATCATATTTGCAGGATATTTTTGCTGGATAGAGTATTCTTGGCTGAAAGTTTTTGTGTCTTTCAGAATTTTGAATATATCATCCCACTCTCTCCTAGCCTGTAATTTCTGCTGAGAAATCTGCTGAAAGCCTTATATGTCTTCCTCTGTAGCTTATTTTCTTCTGCCTTGCTGACCTTAATAGTTTTTCTTTGTTATTGACTTTTGGCAGCTTTACTACTATATGCCTCAGAGTTAGTCTTTTTTACATTGATAAGGTTTGGAGATCTATTGGCTTCGTCACATGGATTTCCAGCTCCCTCCCTAGGTTTGGGGAGTTCACAGCTATCATTTCTTTGAACAAGCTTTCTGCTCCATTCTTCTTTTCTTCTCCCCCTTGGATACCTATAATCCTTATGTTGCATTTCCTAATCAAGTCAAATATTTCTTGGAGAGCTTCCTCCTTTGTTTTTAGTCTTAGTTCACTCCCCTCCTCTATCTGAAGCATTTCTATATTTCTATCCTCCAGACTGCTATTTATGTCCTCTGTATTATCAGCCTTACTGTTCAGAGATTCTAGATTTTTCTTAATCTCATCCATTGTGTTTTCCATCTCCAATCTTTCTGATTGGTTCTTCCTTACAGTTTCAAGCTCTTTTGTGATATGGCGCCTGAATTTGTTGAGTTGTGTATCTGTATTCTCTTTTGACTCACTGACTTTTTTAATGACAGCTATTTTGAATTCTTCATCATTTAGATTATAGATTTCTATGTCTTTGGGATTGTTTTCTGGGTACTTGTCATTTTCCTTCTGTTCTGGATATTTAATATACTTTTTCATAGTGCTTGATGTCATGGACTTGTGCCTTTACATAGAGATAGAGTTTCGTTACTGCTGCCACTTGCTGCCACTGTGGGGAAGAGGCAGGAGCTATGTAATCTGTGCCTAACAGGATCCTTGTCCATTGTTCCTGAGGGAAACTTGGCCACTCCTTCGGATCAGATCAGTTTTTAATTGTCATGAGAAATTATTCACTCACAGCCACTCAAGTGCAAACCTAATGAAGAGAAATAGATGCATCCTCCACCACAAATAATGGAAAAATTAAGAAGAAAATCAAGGAAAAGGAAAATAAGGAATTCAAATATAACTTACTCAATCTGGAAAATTTCTTAGATAGATGATTCTGATGAGTTTTCCTGTGAATATGTACAAGGACAGATGAATACTGCTTATTTTTGATGGTTTTTCAATTAAAACGACACCCCTGAAGTTCAACTATCAAGGAAATGTCTTGTAATTGACAGTGTCTATGCTTTCTCATGCAACATTTTGTTGTCATCGATGTTAGACTACTCTCTTTGCTAAGAAAATAATTTCATCAATACCACCCTGCTTTCCTTATGCACTACACAGTCTTTGGATCAGAATATATTCTCCTAGTCTTGCTTTGAATGTAAGCTGCCTTCTATTTTTCTTTAGTGTTATTTTTTTTCTCTGCCTTTAAGTCAAACCTATGTAAGTCTTTCTCAGGGCTACCTCCTGCTAGATTTTTCCTTTTGTTTCTGTTCAAATTGAGTATCCTTGATTTATTTTTTTCTCTCCTACTTATACTTTATTAATCTGCCTTAGCTATCTGTTCCTTCATTTTGATTTATATGCTTTACATTGTCTTCTAGATGGTAGGTATTATTTGGTCCTTTGTCTTTAACTGCTGACCATTTTTCACAATGTTAAAATTTTCATAGAAGGCAGAATAGGATTAAGGAAAGTAAGTTCATTGAGAAATAAAACAAGAGATTCTTTAGAAATATTGATGGCTAAATGATTGACATTAATTCCTTTTAACTGTCAATAAGAAATAACTAATTGAGTCAAGCTTCAAACAAGTGCAAGTCACTGTATCATAGTTAAAATGAAAATACACATTTATGTTTTAATTAGAAAAGCCAATTTTGTGAATGAACAAGGGGCTGAAAGTGGTGGTTTTATAACATTATTATGACCCAATGATAGTAAACATGTAGTATCTATTACTTTTCATCTCTGAAAGTCCTGTTTATCTTCAATTCATTTTCTCACTGGTGCTAGAGCGATCTTTGTAAAAAGCAAAACTAGTAATACCACTTCAGTATAATCCTGATGTAATAAAACTGCTTTCCGGTGGTTTGTTGATCTCACTGGAGAACAATGCATATCAGACAATCAGTACTGGGCATTGTACAGTGACCATAGCCAGAACGTAGTCCTTAGTGAATGATGAATAGTGAGTCCATGTTTCTGAGCCCATATACTGCCATTTTTGCCAGTGTTAAATGTGTTTATTGCTAAAGATGAGATAGTCAGGGGTAAAGGTGGATTGATGTCCAGAGTCGGTCATCTGGTCCACCTGTTTCTTTAGATGCTCTTCTGCTGAGATTCTTTTTGTTGGCCACTCACCTAATATTTAACAAATATGTTGGGACACCTATATATTCACGTTTTTTACTCTTTTGCAGTCTAATCACATATGTCTTCCCACCAAACTTCAAATCATTTTCATTTAAAGTCCCTCGTCACCAAGCCATGTTCAGAATGATTATAGATCTGAATCTTCAGGCTAAATGGAAAATGCCTGCTCATGAAGTAGATTTTCCTTTACTGCTGTCTTTAAGGCCGACCAAGGAGTAGGACTGCATGGCTGCAGCTGATCTTTTTTGGTGGTGTCACCATATCATGCAGAACCATCAACAAACTAGGCTTAAATTATTTCTTCTTCCATATTTACTTGTATTCAATTCCCCTTGAAGCCATAGGTTCAGGTTGAGAAAGGAAAGGCAGGGTGTCAGTGATGTGTGTCATGGGCATTAGCACTGCTTGTTCAAGTAATTATCTCTGATGTCAGGACCTACTTAAGCCCAATTTTCTATACACCACTCTTGTTTCATGATGCTGGTTGTTCTGCACATTCATCTTTATGCCTTAGTAGGTCCAACCTCACACAGTTTATGAGGGGGTATTGCAGTTGTGTAATAACTTTGTAGTTAATGGCCACATATTCAATCTACTAACCCCTAGTTGCTAGTTAAATGTTGTTTCTCAAAAGTCGACTAATCACCTGCAGAAGATAGCATAGCTTTGGTCCAAAATCTTAAAGGCCTATTGAATTAATTGTGAACAATTAGAAAAGGAAGCAGTGATTTGTAGGAGCCACTATAGGTTTAGTGTGATTCAGCTCTTGCAGACCATTTAGTTTTCTATTGCTGATGTTATTATGTGATGATATTATGTGATGATATTACCACAAACTTAGTTGCTTAAAACAATACAAAGCCATTTCTTATAGTTTTTTAAGTCAGAAGTCTGACATGGGTCTCACTGGACTAAACGTCTTGACACGACTGTATTTCTTTTTGGAGGCTAAAGGGGAAAATCTGCTTCCTTGCATTTTCCAGGTGCTATAGGCCCCCATACTCTTTGACTTTTGCCCCTTCTTCTATCTTCAAAACCAGAAAGGGTTTTTTGAATTCTCTAACATCACATTTTGTGGCTTCCTCTTCTGTAGTCATATCTCTATTGGAAGGAAATGTTCTCCACTTTAAAGAACTCACGTGACTAAATTGGGCTCACTTCGTTAATTTATGTCTTCCAATTGTAAGATCTATAACCTTAATCATATCTTTGACATTCCTATTACCATGCAAAATAATATATTCACAGGTCCTGGGGATTAGGGTGTGGGCAGTTTTGGGTGGACATTTTTTGCCTAACTCAAGAAAGTTTGTGTAGAGAAAGGGCCAACATGGCTAAGTGAAATTTTTTTTGTGGGCCAGGATTTTATATTTATTTGCTTTCACATCTTCTCCGCAAATAGACAAAAGGTTGTGAGGTTTTCCTAACATAAACTCTTTTTTCTTACTACAATCATGTGTTACATAAGGATATTTTGGTAAATGAGGGGCCACATATATGACAGTGGTCCCATAAGTTAGTACCACATAGCCTAGATGTGTAGTAGGCTACATCATCTAGGTTTGTGTAAGTACACTCTATGATACTCATACAATGACAAAATCACCTAATGATGCATTTCTCTGAATGTTTCACAATTGTTAAGTGATGCATGGCTGTACTTCAGAGAAATATTATTTCTACAACATGTGCTTTGTTCTTTATGATGCATCATTTAACTACACTTGTGGTTCTCAGACCCAAAGCAAGTCTATGGCAGCCCTGTTGTCTACCCATATGTCTCATTCCCACTGTGGCTAACACGGCATCTGGGAATCACACTTCAGGATATGACTTTTTGCTAAAGAGATGGACTTAGCAGGCTCTTCCTGAGATGCACAGGCACAGCAACCTCTTCCTGCTGCCTCCAGAGCAATTGGCTCAGCCTCTGCTCCTTTCAGAAATGCTTCTGCCTATTTTATCTTTTAAGCTTTGACTACCTCCTTTTTCACTGATAACGAAGCTTTTCATTTTTGTCTCTCATACTGTCTGTTGCTTTGATATCATTTGCAAATCCAGTACGATAATTTATGCCACCATCTCTACACTGGAGCTCCTTGCCTGCCCTTTGATATTGTAACTGAACTGCCAAAGTTCTATTATGGGAATGTGATCACAAAAATATACCAAGAAATCTCTGAGGATTCGCTTAGTTTTAGACATAAAAAATTACATTCTATCAATGAATATGTATGTGCTTATTTGGAAAAATCTCCAAGATATATTAAAAAGTAAAAAAAAAAAGTAAGGACAGGAAGAACTATATTTAAAATATGCTCATATTTAACTAGATACATACACACGTGTGTGTACATATTTCAAGAAGGACCTAAAAAAAACCCCATCTGGTATCAGCAATATATTTAGGGGAAAACTGCTAGTAGATAAATAAGAATAGTTTTAGCATTTTTCCCTTATTTTCAGAAAGGTATAAAATAAAGATAAAAATGATCTTTTGGCCATATATATTTATCATTTCTTTGAAAAAAGAAAGTAAAATAAAAAAGAAATCTAGTGTCATTATTCCTGGGGGCATTTTAGACATGGATCAGAAACAAATTGTGTTGGACATATTACCCCTTTCACCCAGAGTGCAGAGTTCTCAGTGTGTGTAATCTAGTTCTGTTAAATCTTTCTGGTTGTGGGTCTCATTGTAAATCAATTTTCCCTGCAAATTGAAGTAATTCATTTAGCAGCTGACTTTCAAATTCTCTCCCTCGATTTGAATCAATGTAGACAGGAAACCCATAAACAAGATGTTTTTTTCATGATGCCCATGTGAGCACATAGGTGTGACAGCCACCAGTGGGTAACGCTTGGCCTAGTGAGAAAAGAGAGGGGGAAGCCAGAGTATGTTTCATAAATTCACTCCTTTTAAGTCTATTTGCAGAAGTTCCAAGTATATGATTTTAGGGCTGTGCTGATTTGAGCAGTATTTCAAAAAGCTGCATTTGAAGATAATGTTTCCTATTAAAATCATTGAGCATGAATGTCATATTTAGCTTTAACAACTTTTGCTATCTTGGCCCAGAAGAATCACATTTTACTTATTTATAGCTACTATCCTCTCCCCTGGTGTACATTTTCTCAAAAAAACAATACATAACAAGAAGAAAAAAATCAAATTAAACACAATGCTCCCCCTTGGTATAACTTGAAGACTGAAAATACCCACACTTAAAAACAACCAAAATATATCAGTATGGACTCAAGGATACTTATTTTAATTTTTGGATTATATTCTCACATCATTTTTGTTGTTGTTGTTGAAATTATTCCAGGTTTGGCCATTGGCAGCTCTTTCAAGTTGACTCTGTCTTTTTGATATGATTTCTTCCTAGCTGCTGCTGTTGCTTCTCTTTCTCCTTTTCCTTCTCTGCCTCTCCCTCCTCCTCCTCTTCCTGTTCCTCCTACTACTCTACTTCCTCCTCTACCTCTTCCTCCTCCTCTTCTTCCCTCTTTCTTCCTTTTTCGCACTGAAAAATACACAAGGCTCATCTTGTATTTTCCATGCCCAGCCCCAGAATTAGCCATTTCTCCAAGTCACCTTGGTTCCTTTTTTTGGAGAAGGGTATTAGAAACCAAAATTTGGATGCTAGATATTCTCATTGCTCCTGGATTCTCACTGCCTCTAGACTACTTTAGCATACAAAGTGAGAAAATGTATGAATTTATACTAACTCCTTTACACACACACACCTATATGTGTTCCTGTATCTATCTGTGTATATATGCATATGTGGATGCACATATATATGTATATTTATACAAAGTTGTGCTCTCCCCCACTTTAATATCACCACAATCATATTTCATGGTAGTCTCCCTCCTTCTACTTATTGCTTACTTGTAACTTCTTTATCTGGCAGTGAAAGACGGGGCTCTCATTACCTGCAACATGCTTACTTATTCAACTCTAAAATACATGGGAAGTAATTTCAGAATTGCAAACCCATACCCCTGTATGAAACAAATTTTGCCAACTAGTGTGCAGTATGTATATAGGTCTTTTTGTCTTTGTTTAAAATATCCACCCAAAACCCTGTTTTCCAGAGTTAATTAGCACATTTTTCTCTACTCTCTTCAGTGAGGGATTTGTAGTTAGTTTCATCTGTCACAGCCTGCATTCCATCCTGGGCTTCCCTGATGTCCTGGTTATAATTTTTTTAATTTGCATTAAAAAGTTTAATCTTTTTGGTGTATAGTTCTGTGGGTTTTGACAGATGCATACAGTTGCGCATCCACTACCATAGTCCAAGTTCTATCCCCGGTAAAAATTCTCTTGTGCAAGAATGTAGACTCATGACTGCACCTAACTTACAGGGAGGCTGAGGAATGTTGTCTGACTAAATGCCTGGGTAAAGGAGAAGGGCAAGAATGGATTCTGGTCAATAACAGTTGGCCCTACTGGAGATAATTATTTTTCCCATATAATTTGTGTTTTATCTTATCCCTTTTCTTTTCCCATTCTTTTTAGATAACTGCAATAAGTAAGAACTTACTAAGACTGTATCTATATAACAAACTCATATTTTGAACATTAAAAACATATAAATGAATAAATGATAATTACATACATATATAAAGACATATAAATCTTGGTTAAAATGAAGTAATGTGAGAAAGATAACAGATCAATCATTTAGATATCAAAAGAGATTAGTCTTCCAAATTCAATTTCAGTCCTGAAATATCAAATAATGTAAAAGAGAAACTATATTTTTAATGTTTTTATTTTTTTTCTGAGGAAGATTTGCCCTGAGCTGACATCTATTGCCAACATTCCTCTTTTTGTATGTGAGCTGCCACCTCAGCATGGCCACTGACAGATGAGTGGTGGAGCTCCATGCCCAGGAACTAAACCCGGGCTGCTGAAGTGGAGCACACTGAACTTTACCTCTAGGCCACCAAGGCTGGCCCAATAATTTTTTCTAATTGGATAATTAGATTTTCCATCAAGTAGGATTCCTAGAGAGACATAGCATAGTAGTAGAAAGGAGAAAGAAAACAGGAAGGACAGCTAGACATACATCTATTATGTAACTTTGCAATGTCATCCCACTGAAGACAGGAAATGCTTCTCTAACTCTTGTCATTTTGGTTTGGCCCTTTGACTTACTCTGGGCAATTGGATGAAGTGGATAAGCAGGTATGCCTTTGTGGAGTAACAAGCTTAAGAGGCCTTGCAGGTTTCTCCTTCTTCTCTTAGATCTCTACCATCTCTATGAGAGAACATTTCCCTGGTTGGCTGCTGCTCCCTTGGCCTAGCCACAGAATGACCACACATGGAGCAGACATGAGTCCACACCTCTGTGAGGAACTGGACCCAGCAGACCCATAGATTTAAATACAGCATCCCAATCACTCACTTAACTTCAGCTGTTTCTCAACCAAAGCACAGATGCATGAGTAATTAAAACAGAACAAGTGTTGCTTTAAGCCTGTAACTGAGTCATGGACGGGTTTGTTACACAGCAATAGCTAACTGACAGAGCAATGCTACCATCTTCCAATTGTTTGAAGGGCTGACACTGTGAAGAATTATGTCAGATATGCTACTCATTACTCTAGCCAATCTCATAGTTTGGAGAATTCCAAGCATGCTAATTGCATGGCTGAACACTTGGAAAGATTTTATTACAATTATTAGAGTTTAAAATAAAGGGAGTTTTTTTCCAAAATGGTTATTGCATATATAATGTCAAAGGATATCACTGTCCTTGTGTACCAGGGAAGGTGAATATTTTTGCATGTGTTTGGTGTTTAAATTTCCTCCTGTGTGAATTATCTGTTCACATATGTCAGAATTTTTTTTCCTTTTGATCCTCTTCACCCACTTATCCCACCCCTCACTCTTCTCCTCTTGTAACTATCAATGTGTTCTCTGTATAAGCTTGTTTTCTGGGATTTTTTTGGTTCTTTTTAGATTCCACATATACGAGAGATCATATGATATTTGCCTTTCCCTGTCTGACATTTCAAGTAGCATAATGCCCTGGAGGTCCATCCATCTTGTCATGGATGGCAAGATTTCCTTCTTTTTTATGGTTGAATAATACTACATTGTATATATACATCACAATTTCTTTTTCCATTCATCAATGAACACTTAAGTTGTTTCCATATCTTGGCTATTGTAAATAATGCTCCAATGAACATAGGGAAGCATATATTTTTCAAGCTACTTCTTTCATTTTGTTTGGATAAATACCCAGAAGTGTAATCACTAGATGATATGGCGGTTCTATTTTCAATTTTTTGAGGAACTTCCATACTATTCTTCAAAGTGGGTGCCCCAATTTGCATTCCTACCAATAGTGCAAGGGGTTCCACTTTCTTCGCATTCTCACTGACATTTGTTGTTTCTTGTCTTTCTGATAATAGCTATTCTAACAGGTGTGAGGTGATATCCACTCATTGTAGTTTTGATTTACATTGCCCTCATGATTGCGAATCTTGAGCATCTTTCATGTACCTGTTGGCCTGGCCATTTGTATGTCTTTTTTGGAAAAATGTCTTTTCAGATCATCTGCCCATTTTCTAATTGGATTGTTTGTGCTTTTGCTATTGAGTTGTATGAATTCTTTATATATTATGGATATTAACCTCCTATCAGATATATGACATGCAAATATTTTCTCCTATATGGTAGGTTGCCTTTTTGTTTTCTTGATGGTTTCCTTTGCTGTGCATTATTTTTTAATTTGATATAGTCCCACTTGTTTGTTATGACTTTTCTGCATTTTACTTTTGATGTCAGATTAAAAAAATCATCACCAAGACCTATGTCAGGAAGATTACTGCCTACGTTTTCTTCCAGGAGTTCTGTGGTTTCAGGTCTTCCTTGTTTCTTAAGGTAAACATTTATTTCTATGAAATTCAATCTTAGAACTGCTTTTGCTGCATCCTATAATTTTGGTATGCTATATTTCTATTTTTATTTCTCTTTTGATTTTTTCTTGGAACTATGGGTTGTTCAGGAACATGTTTTTTAATCTCCACATATCTGTGAATTTCCCAGTTTTCTTCATTTAATTGTTTTTTATTCATACCATTGTGGTTAGAAAAAATGCTTGATATGATTTTAATCCTCTTAAATTTATTAAGACTTATTTTGTGGCCTAACATATGATCTTATGTCCATCTGGTCTAATGTGCCATTTAAAGCCAATGTTTCCTTACTGATTTTCTCTCTGGTTGATCTATCCATTGCTGAAAGTGGGGTATTAAAGTCCTCTACTATTATTGTATTGCTGTCTGTCTCTCCCTTTAGGTCTGTTTATATTTGTTTTATATATTTATGTATTCCTATGTTGGGTGCATAAATATTTACAAATGTTATATCACTTGTTGTATTGACCTCTTTATCACTATGTAGTGCCCTTCTTCATCTCTTATTACAGTCTTTGTTTTGAAGTCTATTTTGTCTAAGTGTAGCTACTCCAGACTTCTTTTGTTTTTTATTTTCATGGAATATCTTTTTCCATCTTTTCACTTTCAGTCTGTGTGTGCTCTTACATCTAAAGTGAATCTTGTCAGTAGTATATAAATGAGTCTTGTTTTTTATAATCCATTCAGCTAGGTGATGTCTTTTGATTGGAGAATTTGGGTCATTTATATTTAAGTAATTATTAATAAGTATGTACTTATTGCCATTTTGTTAACTGTTTTTTGGCTGTTTTTGTAGTTCCTCTCTGTTCTTTTCTTCATCTCTTACTCTCTTTCAGGTTTGGTGACTTCCTTTAGTCTTATGCTTATATTTTTTTCTCTTTATCTTTTGTATATTTTTCTACAGGTTTTCGCTTTGTGGCTACCATGAGGCTTGCATATAATAACATATCTATCGTAGTCTATTTTAAATTGACAACAACTTAAGTTTGATCACAATCTAAAACTCAAAATTTTTACTCTTCCTTCAAAAAACATACTCTTTATGTTTTTGGTGTCACATTTTACATCTTTTTGTTCTCTGTATCTCTTAACTAATTATTATAATCAATGTTATTTTTACTAGTTTTGTCTTTTAACTTTAATATTAGCTTTATAAGTGATTAATCCACTACCTTTGCTCTATATATTTATCTTTGAAGTGAGGTTTATACTTTCATTTTTTTGTTGCTAATCAGCATCCTTTCTTTTCAGCTTAAATAATTCTCTGTAGCTTTAGTTATGTTGAACTCCTTTAGCTTTTGCTTGTCTGAAAATCTCTTTATCTCACCTCTAATTCTGAATGATCATTTTACCAGATAGAGTATTCTTGTGTGGAAGTTTTTTTTAATCTTAGTACTTTGAATATGTCATGCCACTCCCTTCTGGTATGCAAAGTTCCTGATGAAAAATCTGCTTATATTCTTAAGAGAATTCTTTTTTTATGTAAGAAGTTATTTTCCTTTGCTGCTTTTCAGAGTCTCTCCCTGACTTTGACTTCTGACATTAGAATTGTAAAGTGTCCTGGTATGGGTTTCTTTGGCTTCGTCATTTTTGGAACTCTCTGGGCTTCCTGGATCTGGATATTGTTTTCTTTCCCAGGGTACAAGGTTAGCAAACTTTTCAGACATTATTTCTTCAAATAATTGGCACTCTGGAGCAAGACAAAGGGAGAGAGCAAAGATAGTAACCAACTTCTGAGGTGTCTGGAAAGGATTACAGTCAGCCCTTACATCTGTGTTTAGTTAGTAGTTGGCCTTCAGGCACAGCCATGATAATTAGCTAATCAGAATCCTTCCAGAAAGACCAGCTCCTGGTTTTGTTGCCTGTTGCTGTGCCCTAGGGGTGATAGCTGTTTAAGAACTCTTTCTCAGTGGCACAGTCCTGTGAGACCCAAGAGTAAGCCCCACTGGCCAGCTTCAGGTAATGTACAGGTGTTCCCTGGAAGCAGCTGCAAAAATCATGGCATCAGACAATGGTATAGCTTCTTTCTGGATACGTCCAATTGTTACACTCCCATGAGACCAGGAACACAAGTTCTCCTGGCCTCTAGAGCCAGGCAATCAAGAGACATACCCTGGTGGCAGTTGAAAAAGGGAGTGTGAGAAAATAAAGTCTTTTAGGGAGGTCTGACATTTTTGTCACAGAATTCTTTTAGTGTATGTGGATAAAAGAGAAAGAAAAGAGAGGAAGTTTCCCCTCGTATCCTTCTGTTTATACAAGTTGCTTTTCCTAGTGCTCTGGCCAGCAGCACTGTTTCCCTGTGAGTTTTTACTTTTCTTGCTCACTGAGGAGTTCGGCACTAGGACTCCCCTTGAGTCAGCTAAGTGTTCTTTCAGTATTTTTAGCTATGAGTTAATTTCATAGGTTTTGTTATGTAAACTTGGGAGGACCAGATCCTTCAGGCTCTGACAAGTGTCCAGTGCTTTGGGATTTGAAATGTGTTTATACAATACATCATCATGACTACAGTCTTAGTGTAGGACCAGAAGAAATTGTGCCCTTCAATTCCCAAATGAGAGGAAATGTCTTCTGCCAAGAAATGTAAATCAGCAAAACTGTCAAAGAATGTATAAAATCATTTATGTAAATTGGAAAATATATGCCATAATTCTTGTTGATCTATAAGAAGATAGATATAGTAAGCTCTCAAATATAAGACTTAAACATATAAAGAAAACCCTGACGACATTGGTATAACTTATTTGAAAGTAAATTTCACTTATGATTGATTTGGTTGATATTATTCTGCCCCCTCTACTGATCACCTTGTTTGTTCATGTAAGCATGTAAGTGCATTCAGGCTGCTATAACAAAATACCACAGACTGAGTAGTTAATAAACAACAGAAATTTATTTCTCACAGTTCCGAATACTAGAAGTTCCAGATCAGGTGCCAGCATGGTTGAGTGAAGACTCTCTTCCAGGCTGTCGACTTCTCATTCCATCCCCACATGACAGGAGGGCTAAGGAGCTCTGCAAGGTCTCTTTTATAAGAGCGCTAATCCCATTCATGAGGGCCTAATTCATGAACTAATTATTTCCCACCCCCTAACACCATCACATTTGGCATTAGGATTCCATCTCATAAATTTTGGGGGGACACAAACATTCAGACCATAGCAATCTCTTTATCACTTGGTACTAAAATTGCTACTCTATTTTTGTCACTTCCTACTTCTCATATAATTAGTTATGTTTCCATCACCTTGATAACAGTAGTCATTCAAAATTATGTTATAATAAACTGTATTATCACAGAATGTCCATGGGTTTCCTAAATGTGATAGTATTTGAATGCAGTAGTTGAATTTTTGATCTTTATAAAAAATTAACATATGTCTAGCCCCAATTTAGATATAGCATATGATACGGTTCAAAGCCAGGATCTTGATCTTTTCTAAATCTGTGAACATAAGTGACTGAATATCACATAACATGAACCTTCTAAGTACATAAAATATAAGTCTGGAGTATATTGTTACAAATGATGAAACACTGAAACACATATGGAAGGTGTGTAAATCAAAGCTAAGTTATGGAAAAGACTCTTCAATAGCTCAGGAAATTTCTATTTGCAAAAAAGCTCTGGTAAAATTCAGACAGAAACAAAAGGCATTTTAAAGAGTTGAAAACATGGTGTGAATACTGATTTCCCAGTGAAATTGGCTGATGAATTTACTTCTTTGAAATGAGTTAAAAACACTAAATTCACAGATAAATACCAAATTAATTTTTACAATTCTTATAAGGCATTATTTTGTTACTAAAACAGGGTTAATGTTTTATTTATGAACCAAAAAAGATAGAATAGTTTGAAATCAGAAAATAAAAATAAAGAGGAATACACCTTTCAGGAATCAACATCACAAATTAATTCATATCAATAGTTACAAAGTTTAAATTAAGTAGCTAGAAAAGAATTCTTAAGTTTGCAGGACACTATGCATTTGGTGTTTACTCGTTGTGTTAGGCAGAATAATACCCCTTGAAAGGTGTCCATATCCTAACACTAGAAAACTGTCAATATATTAATTTACCTAGAGAAAGGGTCTTTGCAGATGTGATTAAACTAGGGAATTTGAGATGGAGATTATCCTGGATTATCTCCATAGGCTCAATATAATCACAAGTGTCCTTATAGGTAAACGAGGGAGGCAAGGGGATCAGAGTCGGAGATGTGACATGGGAAGCAGAGATTGGAGGTTGGAAGATGGAGGGCGACATAAGACAAGAAATGCAGGGAGCCTCCACAAAGTGGAATAGGCAAGGAAAGGGTTTCTTTACTAAAGGGCGTTGAAGGAGCCCGTCATGCTGACACTTTGATTTGATCCCAGTGAAACTCATTTCTGACTTCTAAACTCTGGGACTACATAAGAATAAATTTATTTTTAAGCTACTAAATTTGTGGCAATTTGTTACATTGGCAGTAGGAAACTTTGCATGTACAAAGGCAATTAAAGAACAGACAACTTTGACAGTTGTCTAAATTTAAAGTATATTCTTAGTTTTCCTTGATATTTAAAACAAGACTAAGTTTAATTTAACCAGCATTTTAAAAAGTTCCCTGCATAAAATCCCCTCTGGTTTGTATTAAAAGTAATGCTAGAACTCTGATGGTGCATGGCCATGATGGAAAAGTTGATATAGCTGCAGTAAAATGTTGAGTGAGACAGGAATTTTATTATGTACTTTTTTGGATTTAATTATTTTGTGAGAAAGTAAAAGATTCGTGAAGTAGTTTTTCCTTTTATTTTAGTCTAGTATTTGTGTATTTTAGACTGAGTGAAGCATTTTAAAAATAGCTCTAAACTCAGAAACAGAAAGTATGAAGAAAACTATGTAGTTTGAAAGAGTTGACCAATACATCAGTGTGCACTATTAGTGATGATGGGTGAGCTCCTGAAGATGACTTTGACATTGGAAGTTCTATCAAATGATCACTCAAAATCACAGGTAGGCAGTGATTCAAACGGTTTGTCAAAATTGGTTTCCAAGCTTAAAGTTTATGTGTTCTTTATAATGTCGTGTTTTAAGAAGTATTACTTTAAAAAAATGTGTAGCTACTATTACTACTAAACACAGATTATGAGGTTGGCTAGCAGCAGTAGAATGCCTCTATGTGTCCTGTAGTGTGCTCAGCAGTGATATGGGTTTTCTGACTTAATATCCACAATAATTTTATGAGATATATGCTATTATTAGTCCCAATTTAATGAGTCCCCAAGAAAATGAGACTCAATGTGGATAAAAAGCTTGTTTAAATTTCCTTGGTTCATAAATGGCAATGCTGAGACTTGAACCCAGGAAATATAATTTTGCTACCTACCTGGGCAACTAGTCCAATATACTGCCACTCTAGTAGATAGCTGCAATAATCAATGTGTTTATTTTCTGCAGAATATATTTCAAATGTATTTTGCATACAATTAATTTTTCCAGAATGAAATTTCTGTAAGTTTCCAAATCTAATGCTTTAATTTTCAGAGGAGAGTAATTCTGATAAAAATTAGGTTAGCAATTTGGATACGGTTTTTGCTAATTTGTCAGAAAAACTGTATAACAAATGTGCTTTAGTTAGGATCTACAATTAATTCACTAAATGTATGTTTATTACCGTCACATTATTATTACAGAAAATAAAAATAAAATCTACCACTAGTTTTATTTTGAAAAGCCACTGATATGAAGTGATGCTTAAAATGCTTAAACAATTTACAGATTTGATGCAAGAAGAAATAAAATACGTTGGGATTACTAATTCTATACAAAGTTAAACTTTGTTTAAAAACTATTTTATCCTGTATTAATGATTTCAGCAATGTATATTTTAAATCACAATCCCATATAAAGCTCATTTAATCTAAAAATTATTAGATTCTCATCGGTGTATCCAATGATTGTAGACATTTAGAAAGATTATTTTCAAATCTGCATGGCAAAGACATGTTCCTGTGTGATCTCATGGGGGAAGAGACCCAGAGTTGTCTAGCACTGCTGTCTACAGATCCCTCACGGGATAAAAGCCAATGAAGTCCGGGAGTCAGTGGAATTTGGCATCTTTCACTACATCACCATAAGATGTTTAATGTTTCAGTAAAACAATCTCACATACAAACATTTCACAATTTGATTAGTGTCCTTTGATTTTTATTTTAACTTCTCCTTGTTTCTGAGGCCTAGGACATCATGACACCTGCTTTATTTTAGGGAGAATATAATAAAGCATGAATATAATTTTATAAGAAAATTATTGTTTTACTAATAAAATGAATAAGAATAACATATTTTAAAATTATTCACGTAACATTCGCTATAAAAGCTTTCTGTGTTACTTAAGGTTAATATCTACAAAAGTCTAATACCATATTATGCCACACTAACTTGTACCAATTTCCCTCGGTCTGGAAATTCTGCAGCAGCTTTCAGTTTATGTGGATACAATTTTACCCTTCATCTAGATGAACCTTTTTATTTCAAAATTGTAGCATCGTAAATCAGGTTATTTTTTTCACTAGTCACCAGTGGGGTTATTGGTGGCAATTTTGATCCCTGTTGTCCTTTCCTAGCTTCTTTTATTATAGTTCCTTCCTATAGTTACTATTTCTAGTTTATTGCTATCTTTCCTTCCTTTCCTTCTTCCTCCTCCTTTTTCTTTTCTTTTTTCCTTTTACTCTGCCATTCTGCCTCCCACTCCTCCACCCCTTGCTCATCCTCTTCTCTCTCCCCATTTCTCTTTTTCTGAATATTTTTAACCAAATAACATAGTAGAGTTGAGGCTTATTTTTTAAAAAAACATTCATTTGTGCATTCCAGCAGATTTGTTATGATTTTTACAACATAGCTAAGGTTAAAAATATTGTTTTTGTTATGAATGTATTCAGCTTCATGTAGAATGAATAGCAGTAACTTCATGTTTCTGTCTTGTAATTTCCCCCTTTATATTACATTTTAGATTAACCTTTGTTCTCAAGTGGTTTCTGGAAGATATTTTACTGATACTAAGGCTACTATCAGTCAAAGTGTATAAGGAAAGAAAAGCAGTGACAAGAATGTCCTGATATCTTAAGATTCTGGGGGGAAATTAAATTTCTCTATGATATTCTTTGCTGCTGGTTGGTAACAGTGCTAGCCATGGTTCCCTCTAAAGGCCTGTGTTCACTATTATAAACTGCCAATAGAAACTGTAGTTCTTGTAAAACTGTACTTTTATCTCCCCAGATTTGTAGTGATGTAAATCTTTAGCTTTCAACATTGAGAAGGGCTTATAAACTGAGGCAAAGACAAAGCCAGCTTTAAACAAATCATTGCGGGCCTACACAGCATGTAAAGGTGCTTCCAGATTACTATGAAAATGGAAAGATTCTTTGTGTGTATATGTGTAGTTGTTTCATATTTTTGCAGCCCTTTTTCAACAGCTTCCCTTTTTTGTAGCTCATTACCCATTTTCACTTAGCTGGTTCTCTGGGCATTATGCCCAGATTGGATTAATGTTTGTTTATGATAATTTACATTTCCAGGATAGTGTTTTTAGCTGGGTGCCTTAGAAATGATTATAATTAAGTAGCAAGGAACACATTTGCTAAACACGTAAGTACATTAGGTCATCAAAGATTTTTTTTTCACACATCAGGTCAAATAATAGGTTTATATGTAAAGTATTTTGTGATTTTGTAACCTGGTAACCTTTTTGCCTTTAAGCCAGTTTAGATTGTTTCATGTCTAGATGGATTAACTTTCCCTTTCTTTTATTCCAAGAGCAAACATGTGTTAACATCCCTTGCTGTTTCAGACTTTAAATAACAAGGGAGAATATGAGCTTTCACTGACGTGTACCCTGGATAAAAGAAAGTGATTAGATGAGTGTAAGCTAAAATGAGGTGACTCAAATACCATATTAGTAAGGATTTGCTCAATAAAATAGAATATACTTTAGATATTTTAGAAGGAAGGAATATAGTACAGGGAATTAAAAGCTTACCCATCATATGCCAAGTAGAGAAAAAGTCAGGAAGAACTAGTCCTAGAATTCAGAAAATCAGGAGAATAATTGAAGCAGCAATGTCTGGGGGGGCCTGTAACCCTGAACTGTAGCGCTTTCCTACTACGTGAAAACAAGGTGTATGCGGCCAGTCGAGGGGGAAATCTTAAATTTAAATTTGAAAAAACTATTAAGAACTACAAAACATAAGGACAGACACAGTTATCAAGGATAAAATATTAACAAATAAATTTCTTACGTTAGAAGAAACAATTAATAAAGCAATGTAAGTAGGACTTTAATAATTAGTATACTAAATGAAAAGATAAGTCAGGTGGCTGGAGAAAAATTACTCTGAATTGAGTGGAAAAGCATGGAAAGGTAAAGTTATTGCAGAAAATATGACAGAAATAGAGAACAGAAAATGGAAATTTATAGGTGTAATTTTTAATTCTGTACAGATATCACGTATGTCTTTAAATTCCTTCCTTAGTTCTGAAAGAGTCCATTTTTAAGACTCTGTTATAATGTCATTGCATTTTTCCTTCATTGAATCATAGAGTCCATGTTCTTTTCAAATACAATAAATAAAATAATTTTCTGAATATTATAATAAATATTAGACTAGGAAACATTCAGCATATATCAAACAGTGTAGATCTAATGCCTCTTTTATTTCAAACACCCTATTAAATTATTCTTGACCTGAAAACATAGAAAAGTTAGGATAGGAAAGAAAACTGTTTAGATTGTTTTCTACTCACAACTCCCACCCCTAGGAAGTCTGAGATTCCTGGCCAGTTGAAAGGTAGAGAGAGCAAAATAGACATCAGGACAAGTAGACAGCAGAGGGTCTTACAAAGAAGATGGAGCCCAACTGTTTTTCAGCCAAATTTCTTTTTTTTTCCAGGAAATCTGAATTTATTCATTTATTTACTTTTTGTATGAGGAAGATTGGCCCTGAACTAACATCTGTTGCCAATCTTCTTCCTTTCTTTTCTTCCCCAAAGCCCCAGTACATAGTTGTATATCTTGGTTGCAAGTCATTCTAGTTCTTCTATGTGGGATGCCACCACAGCATGGCTTGATAAGCAATGTGTAGGTCCATGCCCAGGATCCAAACTGGCAAACTCTGGGCTGTTGAAGCAGAGTGCGTGAACTGAACTACTTGGCCATGGGGTCGACCCCCAAATTTCCTTTTTATACATTTATAGCACTGGGTAAAACAAACAATACAAAATGGAAGGTAGCTTACTTGATTTTTGGTGTTAGTCAAAACTGAACTAGTCATAGAAAGAACAAGTTTACAACATTGCCAGAAACATTCAAAAGCAGAGACTAAAAATCAATAGTTTTATGTATAACTCAACTTAAAAATCTCTATTCATATTTTCCCAAATTTCTTCAACATGGAGTTCCGAGTGCCTGTCTGCTTTATTTAGTTACTGTTTACTGCATTCTTTAAGTTTATTCTCTTTCAAAGATCATTATCCTAATTTGGGTCTCTAGGTAGGGTGACCAGAGCTACATTACCTATGAACTTTGGTTAAATCTTATCCCTTCATTTAAACTTTCTACTTTAAAATTTGATATTTTTATTAATAGCCATTTCCTTATTTGTGTTGATGCATTTTGTTGTTTGGTCTCCAATTTCAAAAAGTGATTATAATTTATTTCTTATTTTTTCTTTAAAAATAAAAACGTTACAACTATAAAATGTTCTCTAATTATTCCTTGATTATCATAGTTTTTCATGTGGAATATCTCTATTGCTAATTGTCTATTTTTATTTGACAATTTTACTCTTGGTTTACTCTTTCATTCAATGATTATATAGCAGTATGCTTCATTGACTTTAAGGCACTGAAGAATGGTTTGTCACCTTTGATTAATTCTTTATTTCTAATTTGTTGGCTTATGAATAAAAAATATAGGTTGTAGAATTACTGAAGTTTTCTTTACGTTCAAATACAAATCATTTTTGTCGTGGTCTATCAACCTACAAAATTGTTTATATATTCTATATAAGCTCTTTAAGTATGTTTATATACATATAAACAAAGTTTAATGACTATTACTCAATTCTTCTATGTACTTGGTTATATCGTTTATTAGATGTATCCAGTTTAAAATAGGTGTATATAAATTTCTACCTGGGTTTTTATGTCAACTTTTCTTTGTGTGGTTTTAATTCTAGTACATACCTACTATTAATTTAAAATGCATGTTTAATATCTTATTTGCTGGTTACTTTAACGTCCATGAAGATAAAGCTTACACCCATCTGCTTTTGCTTTGTTGAACCTCTCTTCTTCACTCATCTTTTCTGTCTTACCTCAGCCCTTCTTTCTTATGGTCATCCTCAAACCTTTGTTTATGCCAACAGCAGCAGTCTCAGAAATCTCAGTCTCAAGTGCTCCTATCTCTAATGATGACATCCTATTCTTTCTAGCTCACATCCTCCAGGACCTCAACTCCATCAACAGTTATACTTTACCAGGACTTAGAATTCAATGATTCTGCCACTTTTTCATTCTCTCATCCCCTTGCGATCCCTTGTTCTATAGCCAACCTGTTATAATCTGTTCCATGTATATATTGTCAGCTCTTTTTGCCTATTTTATTCCTGGCAAGTTGGCCTTTGGTAAATTCCAAATCTTGATTATTCCACACCTCCATCTCTGCGGGTGACCATAACTGGAGAAAGCCAACCCTGCTGAGTGGACTCCCTTTACATTCATGAGCAGTACCCTTAGGCATGTCTTTATTTCTTTAACAGAAACACATGGTTATATTTAGAATAACCACGAAATCTGTGAAATCTTAGATGTATTTTCCTCTTGTATCTCCATCCTTGTACTTTTTTACTCATGAATAGAATGATTTTCTCTGTGTTTTCGTGAAGATACAGATGATTCTAATATTATTTGTAAACAAGATAGAAGTATTTCTTCCTTTCATTGCCTTGCTTCACACTGCATACTGTTCCAGTTCCCACATGCTATATGTACATAAAGAGATTAGATGGCGTTTACTTTCCCACCTCCGTTTCCATGTTTTATTGAGTTTCTTTGATGTGGTTCTTAGAAGGTTTCCCATAACCCATCCTCCTCAACTCAAATTTTGCTAAGTGAGTTGTGTAGTTATTTTATTTTTACTATGTCCCTTCTATTTCTATAATTCTGGCATATTTTTAAATTCACCTATAACTATATCTATCTTACAGCTGTAGAGAGAGATGCAAATACACATACATCAAGATTCATTTCTTTCAACCATTCTTTGTTCTTCTCTTCATCTTATCCACTTCAAAGATCATTTGTTGTTTTATTAGTTATTTCATAAATACCTCATACATGCCTCAGATCAGCTATTTGGGTGAGATAAGGTCTGAATTCTTGCCTATTATTGGGTATCTTTATTTCTTCCTAACAGATTAACAATACCTTTGCCAGTCATATAATTTTTAGGACAAGTTACTTTATCTCAAAATATAGAAGTGATTTTCCTTCATCCCACCTTTCAATGTTGCAGGTGGAAGTCTAACGATAAAGGAAATCTTTTACTTTGCCGATAACCTCTACTTTCTACCTGGAAGCTTATATGATTTACTCTTTATACTTAGAGTTCATAAAATTTTAACAGAAATGCCTAGATGTGTCTTTTCTTATCAATCTATTTTGAAACTTAGTGAGTCCTTTCAATGCGTACTCAAGTCTTTCCTCAGATCAATACAATATTCTTATATCTATTTAATTATCATCTCTCCTATAATTGTTTTAGTCTGTTCTGGAAAACCATATGTTCTTATATTAATTTTCTCTGCTTTCTTTTTTTCCCCCACACTGACTTAAAGGCATGGCGTCAGGATGAACTTCCATAGGGAAATTCTAATTTTACAACTTACAACATATACCATGTCTAAGGGCCCTCCCTGAGGGGAAAAGAGTATGACAATCTGAAAGATTTGCCAGCTGCACCGGTGAGTTCTGACATTGCTGCTTTTGTTGATTCTCAGCAGTGGGTGGCTGTCCCGTATTGTCAGATGTTGTGCTTCAGTGAGCACTTACAGTGAGCTGAATGGCTGATGCTCTTAGGCAATCCCAAACACGTTACAGCTCTCTCTTCCCTCTTGCTGATGTCCAGACATTGGATGTATTCTCATCCAATACACATATCATTATTTTTTTAATTGAAGTATCGTTGACATACAATGTTATGTTAGTTTCAGGTGTAAAATGTTAAAATTTGCCAAGGAGCTATTCTTTTAAACAAATTTCAACCTAATAATATTGACGTTTTAATGGTTATGACATATTTTTACTGCTGAGGAGAATTGTACATAGGTGCACCATAAATTAGACTCTAAGTGATAAGATAATATAACACCCACCATTGCACAGTCTTCTACAGTCTTTGGAAATAAATATTTCTGATTTTAGAAAAACATCAAATCTATGTCACCCCCTACATTTATATTTTTTCAGACTCTCCTTATAGCAAGAAGTGAAAGTAATACAAAATCATTAGTGACTATTTTAAAACTTAAAAATAACTAGGTAGCAAATAATCATTAGGTAAATTTTCCAAAAAACAAAAAAAATTCAGGCTCATTTAGTGACTTAAATGTCTATTTTTGATTTCATTTGATGCAACATTTGAGAAATAAATTTAAGAATTCATGCGGCATGTGCTTTTAAAAAGTATCAAACTATTCACTCAAAAAAAGTATTTCCTCATCTCTACTATTCATGAGCAAAGAATATGGATGATGTTATCATAGCTTATCTAATTCAATACTATCAAATAATTTTGCATAAAATGTTTCAGTTAGTGTAGAAAATTATACATCATGAAAGATACATAATTTTGTATAGTTTTTGTATAGTTATTGGAACACACAAGACATTGATGAGAGTGCTAATATTTTAACATTGAGGAAGCTGTCCCTCTTCATATTTAGGGCAGCTGACATTTTATAATGTCAGGGATTGTTCTGATTTGATCACAATCACACCTGATAACTCTTGACATAATTTTCACCATCACCTATACTGGTTTCCTACATCAGTGTGTTCAAGAGCACAACCTTTTGCCAACAACAAATATATTGAGTTCCTTTATAGTACGACAGATATTTTCATAAACATAATGATAAGACAAAATAAACTGAAAGTTTAAAGCATATTGAAATTTATTTTAAGGCTCTGACTTAAATACTTTAGAAAAATGTTTGATCATTAAAATCAGCCTTGCTTCTTCTAAATCTTTAAATAGCATCGTTCATATACAATAAGAAAACTTAAAGGCAATGTGACATCATTCACATTACGCTTTCCAATTGTTTAAATTCTGCTTACATGCAGCATATGATTTTATCAGAAGATCCTATTTAGTGTGTAATAACTTGAAATAACCAAAGTACAGAGTGTTTTTTATAGATTTGAGGCAATATGGGGTTTCATAAGAGCTCTCTTAATATCCAATAGTTGATATGAACATTTCACTTTGTAACTTTTATATCCAACATTATTGGCATTCATTTGTATGTGTGTGTGCATGTGTTTAGATATTTCATGAGTTAATGGAGAAATTCTTCCTTGTAACACCTGTTAAGAACTCTCACGTATGACAGTTTCTGTTCTTCACCCCAGAGAAATATATAAAGTGCTTTCTGTTTGAGGAAGCCCTTACTTTGCTTTAAAGCACTGCTTCTGCATCAGACTGCATAGAGTCCCTGGGAAAGCTTCTGAACTCACAGGTTCCTCGGTAGCACCCCTGAGATTCTGAGTCAGTAAGATTGCAGTGGGCCTGAAAATTTACATTTCTAACAAACCAGAAGTAACTCTATTGCTACTTGTCCGGGGAACACACCTGGAGGTAGCTAGAGTATCATCTGTAATTTTGCTGCCTTAATTAATTTTTAGATTTGACATCCTTCTATATTTCTCTGTATTTTGCATAATGCCTTAAATTCTAGTTATAAGATCAAGTTTATTTATTATTCTTATAAATCTTATAAACTAGGTCCTAGGGTTTTCTGAATTCTTGGGAACTATATCTTCCCTCAAGATGCATTGACTTTTCCTGCCCAACTATATAGTTCACTTCCACTCATGAGAGGCATGCTCACGGCTCTGTAGGAAAACATTCTTCTCTTCCACAGGTCAATTCTTAAACCTGAGGATCCTTGTCATTTTCCAGAGGATGTTCACCCCCACACCCTCTGCCTACGTCATATCCATAAAATCAAAGTATGCTTCATTAAAATGCTGTGTCATTCGCCTTTTGTAATGATTATAAACACAAATTCTGAGGCAGAATGCTTGGATTCAACTCACAGCTCTGCTACTTATAAACTGAGTGACGTTGGGCAATTAACATTCATGACTTGTGTTTAGAATCATTCACTCTAAAATGGGCATGAAGATAAATAAATAAATAAATAAATAAAATGCTTTGAACAATCAATGCTATGTGGCAAGTGTTATGTAAGTTTTCAACATCATTGTTTTGATCTATTTTTTCATCTTGACATGAAAGCTAGTTAAGGGTTTACACAGTTCTGGTCTCCATCTATTATTCTATTTGAAGAAATCCTTTAACTTAGGATTCCGTAAGACAACAAAAGATTGCTGTTGACTTTTTAAGATCCCTCAATATATACTGCATAATATATAGATTATAACACACCCTTAAATACAGCCAATCCTATAATATAGTGAATGACTTCTGATGTTAATTTGCAATTATTTCAGTTAATAATTCAATGATTTATTGGCCATTATGATTACAGGAATAGCTTTGGTCCTCTGGTCCTCACTGATGCATATTCTTTGCTCACATTCAAAGAAATATGGACTGTACATGATTATAATTCTCTTTGGGGAGAAAGAAACTTCTGTATCTTAAAATTCACATTGGCAACATATCCCTAACTTGAAACATGTAAATGTCACAATACTTTGAGGCACACCATTAATTATTCCTCTAACAGAAAACAACGTGATTTCCATTCCTTTACTTAATGCTCTATATTGTATAGGTTATGTTGCTTTAAGCCCATTATTCCTTTAAAAATCATCTTGAAGTATAGATATAATTTATCCAAGTAATGCTTAGACATTAGAAATTGGTTAATACAATCATACTAATTCTTATATTTACTGAATTAGAAGACTTTACCACATGATCAGTAGGGATCCAACAGTTTAGAACTATACTTCCACTTCTGATGTTGTAGCCTTAAGTACAGGATCCATGAAGACTATGGCCTTCTCCTATGGTCAGGAGCTGAGGGAGATATGCTATAAATGATCTGACCTAAAATCACCTACGGATTAATTTTAAAGATGAATTTTACATTATAGCCACCCTGTTTGGATAACAGCGATTATCTCTACTCCACCACATTTATCAAGTAAGTAGCCATGGAGACTCAAACAGCACAGGCAAAAGTAAAACTTTCAATAGTACCTCTAAGTTACAATCACCCTGTGGGAAGGAATGTTTGTCCATAAAATTGATTGACATTGAACCAAAATTTAGAGAAATGGTAGATGAATATCCCATAACAGTTCACAATATGACAAAATATGATTCATTTATTTTTAGAAGTTTATTATAAAAAGCACTTTGTGCAGATATTACACAAATCCAGGAGGAACTAAAATATGCTGTGTGTAAATTAATCAAACTAATCAAGAAGCCTTTCTGAAAATCCATACCGTCCCATTGTAGTCAGACACATTACATCAGAGTGTAGTTCCTCTACTTTGCTGTTTAATGAAATCAACCACATGTTTATTTGATCAATATCCTAATGTAACAACTTTTCCCATGTCCATTAAAAAAAAGCACATCCTCATAATTTGTAATGAAGTGATACTATCAATTGTCCTTTGTAACCATATTATTTATTTTATTTGCCTTTGTCGTCCTTTAATATCTGGTTATCAGAGATATGTTAATTATAGTTTCACTTTAGTCCACATGGTAAATATTAGATGTTTTCCTGTACACAATGTCATGGTCTACAAGGTAATTTTGTTTGCTGAGTTGATACAATCATTCTACATGCATCTTTCATATCCTCCAAAAGGAGCATGCTAATATAAATCACTAAAGAACCAGACTCTTCTTTCCCAAATTTGATAAATCATAATGAAAAATGAAGAAAATATCAAATTTTAGAGCAGCACACATAGTCAATGGAAATATGAATTTTCTTTGCCCCAAAACGAGTACATGCCAATGAAGTAAGACATATTTCAGCCTAACAATAATGTGAATTTGAAAAAGAATACCTCCTAAAGCACTGTTTCATACACTCAGAAACTAATATTCAAAAGTCCCTCATAAATGTAAAATAGAAGCACAACACTGAAGATACATATCACATAGATATTGCTAAACATTTTGCAAAAAATTTAACTTTAGATTCTTGAAGTCCTTGTGATTTATAATAATTTTCTGTTCCATGATATATTAAGTTGATCCACATAATATTTTACAATGTTTCTTTCAGTTTTGAAAATGGCTGGGGCATTTCCTTTGAAAAAATTACTTCTGCTTATGCGTTTCAGATTTGTGAATATACATTTGTATTTATGTTATAACATATATAAGCATTAAGTTAAATTTATACACTTATTGCCTTTGGAGTATTGTGGAGAATGTAATCAAAATCTGCATTACATTCTAATAGCCCAGTTTACCTTTAATGTAAGTTATCGAGAAAGAAAGAGGTGAAGCTAGTCAAGGCAAGGTGAGAAAAAAGGACACTCTGGTTTCCGAATAAGGAATGAATAGATTGTGAGGTGGCAAGGGTAGAAGCAAGGTCAAGAAAAAATTGCATAAAGTTCTGGTTACAGTGATTACAAAGGAATGGAAAATTAGCATTTGAAAATCTATGAATAAAGGAAAAACAATTTTGTGATTATTTAAGTAGACAGTGTTAGATAGAGATTATCACACAATATTTCAAACAATAAGATTAACATATTATTGGGGCCAGCCCAGTGGCATAGTGGTTAAGTTCCTGCACTCCGCTTTGGTGGCCCAGGGTTTGTGGATCTGAATCCCGGGCATGGACCTGCACACTAGTCACCAGGCCATGCCATGGCAGCATCCCACATACAAAATAGAGGAAGATTGGCACAGATGTTAGGTCACCGACAATCTTCCTTAAGCAAAAAGAGGCAGATTGGCAACAGATGTGAGCTCAGGGCCAGTCTTCTTCACCCCCCCTGCCAAAAAAAAAGATTAATACATTATTTAGTTAAATAAAAGAAAGCTACATCAGTTAAGCACAGTCTTTTAGAGCACAGCGGAAATCTAATGTTTTATGAGCATTTTGGTTAAACAGTTGTTTTTGGGCTGGTTGTACAATGGCAGGAGAAAACCGTTGTCAGCCTTGGGAGAACTAATGTTTGTTGAGACTGCTATCGATTATCTGGTTTTAGTAGATTGTTCACAGGAATGTGTCCACTGCTGAATGACTTGTCTTCAAAATTTTGAGCCTGGCATTGATTGGTTGACTTTCAGAATCTTGTGTACTGAAGCAAGTTTGTCGTTGGTTAGTTAAATATGGGGAAGTTGTCTTGGGTTTACTTATTAAAACTGATTCTGGTGTTTTTTAATTTTTTTAGCTATAAAACAAAACTGTTTTTCTGGAAATGTGATCTACAATATGCATTATTAAAAAAAAAAAAAAACTCTGGCAAACGAAGAATACAAAGAAACTTCCTAATGTGATAGTATTTATAGACGATATTGAGGTAGCATAATACTTAGTAAAATGTTGATTTTTTTCCCTGAAATCATAATGAGACAATGAAGATTGCTTCTATTCAATATTGTACTTTAGGTCTATTCCAGTATAATAAATCAAGAAAAAAATATATGTATTTTCAAACACACACACATATATGAATATATTTATGTGTGTTTGTGTGCATATGTATGTATATTAAAAATATCATTGGGGCCAGCTTGGTGGTGCAGTGGTTAAGTTTGCACGTTCTACTTTGGCAGCCCCAGGTTTCCTAGTTTGGATCCTGGGTGCGGACCTATGCAGTGCTTGTCAAGCCATGCTGTGTCAGGCATCCCACATATAAAGTAGAGGAGGATGGGCATGAATGTTAGCTCAGGGCCAGTCTGCCTCAGCAAGAAAGAGGGGGATTGATGGCAGGTGTTAGCTCAGGGCTAATCTTCCTCAAAAAAAAAAAAAGAAAAGAAAAAATGTCATTGATGTAAATTAAAGAAGACTCAAGTAATTGGAAAGTTACACTATGTACCTACATGGGGTCAATTAATGTACATAATGTAAAGATGACTGTTACTCACAAATGATCTACAGAGTCAATTCAAACTCTATCAAGTACCCCAGGTGGGTTTTTTTTTTTTAATTAATTAATTTATTTATTTTTTGGAGGAAGTTTAGCCCTGAGCTGACTACTGCCAATCCTCCTCTTTTTGCTGAGGAAGACTGGCCCTGACCCAACATCTGTGTCCATCTTCCTCCACTTTATATGTGGGATGCCTACCATAGCATGGCTTTTGCCAAGTGGTGCCATGTCTGCACCCGGGATCTGAACTGGCAAACTCCGGGCCACTGAAGCAGAATGTGCGCATGTAACCACTGTGCCACTGGGCTGGCCCCCAGGGAGATATTTTTAAAGAATCAAAAAGCTTATCTATAAATTTACATGTACATATAGTAATGCAAAATTTCTACACAAGGAAACATCATCTTGAATAAAAATAAAAGTTTGATGAGTTACAATGGGAAATATCAAAGTGTATTTTAATTTTGTGATAAATAAGACAGGTTGTTATTAGTATAAGGATAAAAGGAAAGCTCATTCAAAAACCTAAATACCAGATATAAACTTCAAAATCCATGAATTTGAAGGTCAGTTGAGATTTTCTAGTCTGAGGAAAGCAAAGAGAAAGAATGAACAAAAGTGTAGAGATTCAGAGATGTGTGGGAAACCATCATTACCAACATACACATAATGGAGTCACAAAAAGAGAAGAGAGAGAAAAACAGGCAGAAAAAATATTTAAAAGTCGTGTCTCAAAGCTTCCCAAATTTGATAAAAAAATTAATCCAAATAGTTAATAAACTCAAAGTGATCCACACCTAGACACATCATAGACTATTGAAAGACAGAAACTGAGTTATCCCGAAAGCAGGAAGAGAAAAGTGATACACAGGGGGTCATCAACAAGATTAATATAGCTTACTTTTCAAAAACCATGGAATGCAAAGTCAGTGGAATAACATATTCCAACTGCTGAAAAAAAGACTGTCAAATAGGAATTCTATATTCAGCCAAATTCTCCCTAATGATGAACGATAAATTAAAACCTTTGGAGGCAGTTCAAGATGGTGACTTAGGAAGATTCTGAACACAACTCCTCCCACAGACACACCGAATCTATAGTTCCATATGGAAATTTTCTCTGAAAATTAACTGAGCAATTCCTTCACATCATAAAATGAAAAAAGGGCCATACTGTGGTGGGTAGGAGAGTCTGAGAGACCATCTCACCATAGCACCCCCTCCCTGGCACAGTGACCCACAAAGGGGAGGGAGCTCACTAACATAGAGCTCCTTCCCGAGGAGCAAAGTGTTCATACCCTACATCAGACACACCAATTTTTAAGACCTACTCTTGAGAGACAAGATCACCAAAAGTCTTGCTTTGAAAAACAGTGAGACTCACAACCGTGAGACCCCAAAGTTATAGAAAATCGAGAAAAGCCTCTTAAAGGGCTTGTATGCAGACTCACTCATCCCAGAACTCAGTGCAGAAGCATCTGTTTGAAAAGTGCCCAAACTTTATGTGAAAGAGATTCATTTGCTAATCTTAAAGCATTGGTCAGAAAGGCAGGGCCTTGCTGGGATACTCTCTGGGGACAGAGGTGCTCATGGGCACCATTTCCAGACTCTCCAGCTACCTTGCTAAAGCCAGTAGGTGCCTTTTATTTTTCCTTGGTGGATGCCATCTTCACCCTCCAACCAGCAGGCACCATCTTCGCACACTTCCTCTGCATTGAGAAAGCAAGCAGGCACTATCTTTTTTTTCTTCAGCAATGCCACCTTTACACTCTCCCTCTGGCTTGTGAAAGCTGGCAGGCACCATTGTTTCTTTTCATCAGCAATGCCACCTTTACACTCTCCCTCGGCCACACTCTACAGTACCAACATCTCCCAAGGGGAGCTTTTACACATGTCTTGTGCCTTGGTTTTTGCAGCTACAGACCAAGGGGATGCTCCTGGAATGCCTGGGTCTGGAGGCCAGGGGCCTTGCATTCCTAGATCCCATGGGACTATAACAATCAGAGTAACAGTTCTTGGCAGACTACCACCCCCAGGGAGCTGCATAAATAGCAGACTGAAACACACTCCAAGTCTTTCTGAGAATGAAGCCTATTTGCTTGTCCGGGAACTTTGACCTGAGGGGCGGGCTTCTGTTCTGGCACATTTCTAGAGGCCCACAGGGGTATTCTCAAGGAATAGAGGCCAGTGGATGCAGTCTTTGCGCTTTCCCTCTGCCTTTTTCCAGCTCACCGGTATCTTCCAAAAAGGAGCTTATACTCTATTCTGGTGCCCCAACTTTTGCAGATGCTGCCAAGGGACACCTCTAAATTTCAGGATTCTGATGGCCAACTGGGCTTGTGTTTGTGAGTCTCACGGGACTCTAATCAATGGAGAAAGAGTTCTTAAACAACTCTCATCCTCAGGCACAGCAAGAGGCAACAGACCCAGGAGCTCAGTCTTTCTGTGAAAGACGCCTATAAAGTTATCATCACAGTGGCAGCCTGAGGAGCAGTCTTCTAATTAAACACACATGTAAGGTCTGCCTGTAACCTTTCCAGAGACCTTGGAGGAGTGGAATATCTTCTCCTGCACTCTAGAGTGCCAGTATCTCTCAAAGAGGAGATCTTACACATGTCTGGTGCCCCAGTTTCTATGTCTGGTGACCTGGTTTCTGTCGCTGCAGCTCAGGGGATGCCCCTTAAACACTTGGCTCTGGTGGGCAAGGGGGCTTGTATTGCTGGGTCCCACAGGACTGTAACAATCAGAGAGATAGTTCTTGGCAGGCTACCACCCCCAGGGCACTGCACAGACAGCAGACGGAAACACGCTCCCACTCTTTCTATTAAAAAAACCCCTATTTTCTTTGTCCTGGGGCCTCAGCCTGAGGGACATGCTTCGTATTTGGCACACATCTAGAGGGCTATGGAAATGCTCTTAGGGAACAGAGGCCAGCAGATGCCATTTTTGTGTTCTTTCTCTGTCTCACTACAACTCGCTGGTGTCTCCCAGAAAGGAGCTTATACACTCATCTGGAGCCCTGAACTTTGCAGCTGTCACCCAGTTGACCCCTCCAGATCTCCTGGTCTGGTGGCTGGGACACTTCCAGATCTCTTGGTCTGGTGGCTGACAGGGTGTATACTTATGATCCCATAGGACTATGTATGTATTTGTATTCTTTAAGGGCTACTGCCTAAGGGTCTGGCTTCCAATATGCCTGAATCTGGGTGCTTACTGAGAACCCCCACTTTGGGACACTGACAAGTCTTGGCACACTGACAACTTGTAGCTATTAAAAATAAAATAAGTTACTTGGACAATAACAAAATTTTGAGAGACATTCAAGACCTAGGGCAAGGTTGAACAATAAGGTTCATCTCTTACATGAGGCTACTCCTTCAAGACTAGGAGATGTGGCCATTTTATCAAATATATAGAAACCAACAGAGAGTCAAGCAAAATAAGGAAACAAAGAACTATGTTCCAAACAAATGAACAAGATAAAATCTCAGAAAAAAATTAATGAAATAGAGATAAGTTATTTACCTGATAAAGAGTTCAGAGTAATAGTTCTAAAGAAATTCACCAAACTTGGGGACTTGAACAAAGGAATAAGAAATACAGGAAAGTACCAAAGAAAAGAAACAGAGCTGAAGAATACAATAACTGAAACAAAAAATACACTAGAGGGGCTCAACAACATACTAGAGGAAGCAGAAGAAAGGGTCAGTCAACCAGAAGACAGGTGAGTAGAATTCACCCAAACAAAGATGCAAAGAGGAAAAATAATTTTAAAAAGTGAAGGAATAATGGCTGAAAATTTCCCTAACCTGGGAATCCAGGATAGAGATAGAGTCCCAAATAAGATGAACCCCAGGAGACCCACACCAAGACAATTTATAATTAAAATGTCAAAAACTAAAGACAAAAAGATAGTCTTAAAGCAAGCAAGAGAAAAACAATTTGTTACATACAAGGGAACCCACATAAGACTATCAGTAAATTTTTCAACATAAACTTTGCAAGCCAGATGAGAGTAGCATGATATATTAAAAGTCCCTAAAAAATAACCAACCCCTTCCAAACGAGAATACCATTTCCTGCAAAGTTATCATTCAAAATTGAAGGAGAGTTAAAGAGTTTTCCAGAAAACCCAAAGCTAAATGAGTTCATCACCACTAAACTAGGTTCAAGACATCTTAAAGGGGGAATTCTTTAAGCTGAAATAAAAGGGTGCTAATTAGTAACAAGATAAAAAGGAAAGTACAAATCTCATTAGTAAAGATAAATATAATAAAGGTAGTGCATTAATTACTTATACAGTGATTAATATATTAATATTGATTAAGAATTACTACTAATAATCAATATATTAATAAAAATCTAGTATGAAGGTTAAAAGACAAAACTAGTAAAAAATAACTATAATTATTTAATGAATATACAAGATGAAACATGTAAAATGTGACAACGATAACGTAAAACCTTGGGAGGAAAGTAAAAATGTAGAGTTTTAGCATATCTTCAAACGTATGCTATTATCAAATTAAAAATACTGTTCTAAACAGAGGTTGTTATATGTGAGCCTCATGGCAACCTCAAGGCAAAAACCTATAGTAGATGCAAAAACGTTAGTGAAAAGGAATTTAAGCATACCACAAAGAGAGTCATCAAACCACAGAGAATGAAAGCAGAGAAGAAAAAAAGAACAGAGGAAATACAAAACAACCAGAAAACAATTACCAAAGTGGCAATAAGTACATACCTATCAATAGTTACTTTACATGTAAATGGACTAAATTCTCCAGTCAAAAGACATAGTGGATAAAAAACAAGCCCATCGATATACTGCCCACAAGAGACTCACTTAGCTTGAAAGGATACACACAGACTGAAAGTGAAGGGAGAGAAAATGCACTCCATACAAATGGAAACCAAAAGAAAGCTGGGGTACCTATACTTACGTTGGGCAAAATAGACTTTAAAACGAAGACTGGAACAAGAGGCAAAGAAGGGAATTACATAATGTAAAGGGGTCAGACAACAAAAGGATACAACATTTGTAAATATTTATGCGCTCAAGATAGGAGCACTTAAATATATGAAGAGAATATTAACAGTCCTCAAGGGAGACAGAGACAGCAATACAATATTAAAAGTGGACTTTGATACCCCATTTTCATTAACAGATAGATTATCCAGATAGAAAATCAACAAGGACCGGCCGGCTCCGGGGACGAGTGGTTAAGTTTGCGCTCTCGGTTGCGGAGGCCCAGGGTTCAGATCCTGGGTGCGGACATGGCACCGCTTGTCAGGCCACATTGAGGTGGCGTCCCACATCCCACAACTAGAAGGACCCGCAACGAGGATATACAACTAGGTACGGGGCGGGGGGGAGGGGGGGGTGGGTTGTGGAGATAAAGCAGAAAAAAAAAAAAAAAAAAGTTTGGCAACAGTTGTTAGCCCAGGTGCCAATCTTTAAAAGAAAAAAAAAGAAAAAATCAGCAAGGAAACACTGGCTTTAAACAGCATGTTAGACCAGAGGGACTTAAGAAATACATACAGAACATTCCATCCCACAGCAACAGAACACACATTCTTCTCAAGAGCACATGGTACATTCTCAAGAATAGATCATATGTTAGGGAACAAAACAAATCTTAATAAATTTAATAAGATTGAAATCTTTTATCTATAAAGCATATTTTCAGACCACATGGCATGAAACTAGAAATCAATTACAAGAAAAAATAGCATATTCACAAATACATGGTGATTAAAATCACTAGGAAAAAAAGAGAAAGTCTCAAATAAAATTAGGAATGAAAGATGAGACATTACAACTGATACCACAGAAATACAAAGGAGTATATGGGATTACTATGAAAAATTATACTTCAACAAATTGAACAACCTAGAAAAAATGGATAAATTCCTAGGAACATAAAACCTTCCAAGACTAGAAGAAAGACATAAAAGAAATAGAAAATCTGAACAGATCAATTACCAGTAAGGAGATTGAATCAGTAATCAAAAACCTCCCAAAAAACTTAATTCCAGAACCAGACAACTTACCTGGTGAATTCTGCCAAACATTCAAAGAATAATTAAGACCAATCCTTCTCAAACTGTTTCAGAAACAGAAAAGCAGGGAACAATTCTAAACTCATTTCCTGAGCCCATCATTACCCTAATACCAAAAACAAATAAGGACACTACAAGAAAACAAGAAAAGAAAATTACAGGCAATATCATTGATGAACTTAGATGCAAAAATCCCCAAAACATATTAGCAAACTAAATTCAACAATACATTAAAAGGATCATACACCATTATCAAGTGGGATTTACTTCACAGATGGGAGGATGGTTCAACATACAGAAATTAACCAACATGATACACCACATTAACAACAAATGATAAAAATCATAAGATCATCACAAAAGATGCAGAAAGCATTTGAAAAAATTCAGCATTTATTTACGATAAAAACTCTCAGCAAAGTGAGTATAGAGAGAATGTACCTCAACCTAATAAAACATCTATGACAAGCCCACAGCTAACATCCACTCAATAGTCAAAACCTTGAAGCTTTACCTCTAGGATCAGTAACCAGGCAAGGATGCCCACTCTTGCCACTTATGTTCAACATAGCATTGGAAGAGCTAACCACAGTAATCAGACAATGAAAAGAAATAAAAAGCATCCAAATGGTGAAGGGAGAAGAAAGTAAAACTGTCACTATTTGATGATGATGTGATATTATTTTTATATATAAAATCCTAACGCCACCACCAAAAGACTGTTAGAACTAATAAACAAATTCAGGAAAACTGAAGGATAAAAAATCCATGTACAAAAATCTTTTGCATTTTTATACACTAAGAATGAACTATCAGAGAGAGAATTTAAGAAAACAATCTCATTTACAATTGCATCCAAAAGAATAAAATACCTAGCAATACATTTTACCAAGGAGGTGAAAGACCTTTATATTAAAATCTGTAAGGCACTGATGAAAGAAACTAAAGAAAACACAGACAGATGGAAAGATATTCCATGCTCATGGATTAGAAAAATTAATATTGTTAAATGTCTGTACTACCCAAAGCAATACACAGATTCAGTGCAATCTCTATCAAAATTCCAATGACATTCTTTCATAGAAATAAAACAATCCAAAAATTTGTATGGAACCTAAAAGACTCTGAATAGCCAAAAAACTTGAGAACAAAGGACAAAGCTGGAGATATCCCTCTTGCTGATTTCAAACTACATTACAAAGATATAGTAATCAAAACATATTTATGCCAATAATATGATATTGGCATAAAAACAGACACATAGATCAATGGAACAGAATATAGAGCCCAGAAATAAACTCACACATATACGGTCAATTAATTTATAACAGAGAAGTCAAGAATATACAATGAGGAAATGACAGTCTATTAAATAAATGGAGATGGAGAAAATGAACAGCCACATTGAAAAGAGTGAAACTAGACTATTTCTTCTCTTTTTTATTTATTTTTTTTTTTGAGGAAGATTAGCCCTGAGCTAACTACTGCCGGTCTTCCTCTTTTTGCTGAGGAATCCTGGCCCTCAGCTAACATCCGTGCCCATCTTCCTCTGCTCTATATGTGGGACGCCTACCACAGCATGGTGTGTCAAGCAGTGCCATATCCGCACCCAGGATCTGAACTGGTGAGCCCCGGGCCACTGAAAAGTGCAACGTGCACACTTAACCGCTGCACCACTGGGCCGGCCCCTAGACTATTTTCTTACACCATGAACAAAAGTTAACAAAATCAACTAAAGACTTGAGTGTAAGACCTGAAAATAAAAAAACCCTAGAAAAAAACATTGGTAGTAAGCTCCTTGTAATCAATCTTGGTGACAATTTTTTAGTATGAATCCAAAAGTAAAGCCAACAAAAGCAAACAAACAAACAAACGAAAAAACTAGTGGGGCTACATCAAAGTGAAAAGCTTCTGAATAGCAAAGGAGATCAGCACAAAATAAAAATGCAGCCTGCTGAAAAAGAGAAAATGTTTGAAAATCATATATCAAATAAAGGGTTGACATCCAAAACATATAAAGAACTCATACAACTCACAGCAAAAAAACAAAAAATCTTATTAAAAAATAGGCAGAAGAGCTGAGTAAACATTATTCCTAACAATACATACAGATGGCCAAGACGTATATAAAAAAATGCTCAACATATATAAAATCAGAAATGAAAGAGGAGAAATTACAATGGATACCACAGAAACACAATGGATTATAAGAGAATACTATGCAAAGCTATACGCCAACAATTTGGATGATCTAGAAGAAATAGTTAATTCCTAGAATTACAAACCTTCCGAAGTTGAATTAATATGAAATAGAGAATCTGAATAGACTGATCACTAGTAAAAAGATCAAAACAGTAATAAAAGCCTCTTAAAAAACAAAAGTCCAGGACCAGATGGCTTCCTGGGTTCTTCCAAACATTCAAGGAAAATTTAATATTTATCCTTCTCAAATTCTTCCAAAAAATTGAAGAGGAGAGGACTCTGCCTAACTCATTCTAGGATGCCAGCATTACCCTGATACCAAAACCTGACAGGATAAAACAAAAAAGAAAATTACAGGCTAATATTACTGATGAGCATAAATACAAAAATCCTCTACAAAATTTAGCAAAACAAATAAAACATTACAATAAAAGGATCATGCATCATAACCAAGTAGGATTTATTCCAAGAATGCAAAGAAAATTCACCACTTGAAAATCAATATGATGCACCATATTAACAAAAGGAAGAATTAAAATCACATGATTATCTCAGTAGATGCAGAGAAAGCATTTGGCAAGATAAAGCATCCATTTAAGAAAAACTGAATAAAATAAGTAAAGAGGGAGAGTACCTCAACATAACAAAGGCCATATGTGACAAACCCACAGGTAACATCATATTCAATGATATAAAACTGAAAGCTCTCGATCTAAAAACATAAACAAGACAAGGATGCCCACTTTTACCACTGTTATTTAACATAACATTGAAGTTCTAGCCAGGGCAATTAGGCAAGAAAAAGAAATAAAAGTTATCCAAATTGGAAAGAAGGAAGTAAAACTCACACTATTTACAGATGACATGATTTTGTATATAGAAAACCCTAAGGTATTCACAAAAAAATCTCTTAGAAACAATAAAGAAATAAAGTTGCATGGTACAAAGTCAACATACAAAATTCAGTTGTATTTCTATATACTAACAATGAAATAGCAGAAAGAGAAATCAAGAATATAATCCTATTTATAATCACAACACAAAGAATAAAACACCTAGGAATAAATGTAACCAAAGAGGTGAAAGACTTGTACACTGAAAACTATAGAACATTGTTGAATAAAGTTGATGAAGACACAAACAAATGAAAAGATATTTCACACTCATGGATTGGAAGAATTAACATAGTTAAAATGTCCACACTTCCTAAATCAATCTACAAATTCGTTGCAATTCCTATCAAAGTCCCAGTGATATTTTTCATGGAAGTAGAACAAAGAATCCTAAAATTTATATAGAACAGCAAAAGACTCCGAATAGCCAAAGCAATCCTGAGAAGAAAGAACAAAGTTGGAGGCATTGCACTCTCTAATTTCAAAGTATACTACAAAACTATAGTAAGCCAAACAGCATGGTACTGGCACAAAAACAGACACACAGATCAAAGGAACAGAATCAAGAGTGAAGAAATAAATCCCCACATCTATGGACAGCTAATTTTTAACAAAGGAGCCAAGAGGATACAATGGAGAAAAGAAAGTCTTTGCAATAAATGGTGTTGGCAAAACTGGACAGCAACATGCAAAAGAATGAAAGCACTCCATTATCTTACACCATACTAAAAAATAACTTAAAATGGATTAAAGGCTTGAATGTAACACTTGAAACCATAAAACTCCTTAAAAAAACTTAGTAAGTACACTCTGCAACATCAGTATCTTTTTGGCTATCCTGTCTCTTCAGGAAGGAAAACAAAAGAAAAAATAATCAAATGGAACAACATCAAACTAAAAACTTCTTCATGGCAAAAGAAACCAATAAGAAAATGAAAAGACAACCTGACAATTAGGAGATCATATTTGCAAATCATATATGCAGTAAGGGGTTAATATCCAAAATATATAAAGAATTCATCCAACTCAAAAACAAAAAAGCAAACAATCTGATTAAAAAAGTGGGCAGAGGATCTGAACAGACGTTTTTCCAAAGAAAGTGTACAGGTGGCCAACAGCAACATGAAAAGATGTTCAGCATCACGGATTACTAGAAAAATGCCAACCAAAACTACAATGAGATGTCACTTCATGTCCATCAGAATGGCTATTATGGAAAAAACAAGAAGCAACAGGTTTTGGAGAGGATGTGGAGGAAAACGAACCCTCGTGCACTGCTGGTGGGAATGTGAACTGGTGCAGCCACTATGGAAGACAGTATGGAGGTTCCTCAAAAAATTAAGAATAGAATGACCATATGATCCAGCTATTCCACTGCTGGGTATTTATCTAAAGAAAATGAAAACACTAACTTGAAAAGATATATGCACCCCTATGTTTATTGCAGCATTTCTCACAACAGCCAAGATATGGGAACAACCTAAGTCTCTATCTATGGAAGAATGGATAAAGAAGATGTGGTATACATACATATATATGTATATATATGTTATGGAATACTATTCAGCCATTAAAAAAGAATGAAATCTTGCCATTTTTGACAACATGGATGGAACTTGAGGGCATATTCCACGTGAAATGAATCAGACAGAGAAAAACAAATATTGTATCTCACTCATATGTGGAATTAAAAAAAATAAAACAATAAACAAGCTCATAGGTACAGAGAAAAGATTATCAGCAGTAGGAGGTGGGTGAAGTAGATCAAAAGGTACAAACTTCTAGTTATATTATAAATAAATCATGAGGACATAATATGCAGTATGATGACTACAGTTAACAATACTGTATTGAATATTTAAAAGTTGCTAAAAGAGTAAATCTTAAAAGTCCTCATCACAAGAAAAAAAACCTTTTTCTGTAAATATATATGGTGATGGATGTTACCTGGACTTACTGTGGTGATCATTTCACAATATATACAAATATTGACTTATGTTGTACATCTGAAACTAATATAATGTTATATGTCAGTTATAGCTAACTCAAAAAAGGAGAGCAAAAGAAACAACAAAGTAAAGAATATAGTATACTAGTAAATACCTATTTAACAGGAAAGGAGTCAGTAATGGAGGAATAGAGAAATAAAAAGACATAGCATATAAAAAAATCAAATAAAATGGCAGATGTAAATCTTAATTTATATGTTATTACATTAAGTATAAATGGACTGAACGCTCCAATGAAAAGGCAGGGATTGTCAGAGTGGAATTAAAAAAAAGAAAAGTAAAGAAAAACAATACAAATCTAACTATATGCTGAAGATGAGTCACATATTAGACATAAAGACATTAACAGGCTGAAAGTAAGCAGATGAACGTGGATACATGGTGAAGACGGTATTCAAAAGGGAGCAGGGGTATTAACATGAGACAGTAAAGATGTTAAACAAAAATTGTTACAGGGAACAAAGAAGGACATTTTATGATGATGAGAGTCAATACATCAGGAAGGCATAATAATAATAAGCATGTATACACTTAACAGCAGAGCTCTAAAATACATGAAACAACATCTGACAGAACTGAAGAGAGAAATAGACAATTCAAGAATAATATTTGTAGATTTGAATGCCTGACTTTCAATAATGGATAGTATATCTAGTCAGAATATCAACAAGAAAGTAGATCAATTTAATAAGACTGTAAACCACGAAGACCCAACAGACATCTACAGAATACTCCACTCAACTACAGCAGAATACATACTCTTCTCAAGTGCACCCAGAACATTCTCTGGGATAGACTATATGCTAGGCCATAAAATGTCTCAATAAACTTCTAAAGGATCGAAATCATACAATATATGTTATCCAACAACAAGGAAATAAAATCAGAACTCAATAGCAGAATATAATTAAAAAATACACAAAGATGTGGAAATTAAATAACATACTCCTAAATAACTAATTGGTCAAAGAAGAAACTATGTAAAAATATAAAAAGCACTTTGAGATGAATGAAAACCAAAATACAATATATTAAAACTTATGGTAGCTAAAGCAAGGTCTGTAGAGAAGTTAATAGCTGTAAATATCTATATGACATAGTGTAAGAACTAAAATCATTAACTCAGCTTTTCACTTTAAGAAACTAGAAAAAGAAGAGCAAACCCAAAGCAAGCAAAAGGAAGAAAATAATAGACCAGGGCAAAAATAAATAAAATAAAGAATAGAAATACAATAGAAAAAATCGACGAAATGAAACAGTTCTTTGAAAAGATCAACAAAATTGACAAAGCTTTAGCAAGACTGACCAATAAAAAGAGAAGATTGGTGCCAGCCCACAGCCTGGTAGTGAAGTTTACGTGCTCCTCTTTGGCAGCCCGGGATTTCGTTGATTCGCATCCTGCGTGAGGCCATGGCATCGCTCTTTAGGCCATGCTGAGGTGGCATCTCACATGCCACAACTAGAAGGACCCACAACTAAAATATAAAACTACATACTGGGGAATTTAGGGAGAAAAAGAAGATTGGCAACAGTTGTTAGCTCAGGTGCCAATCTTTAAAAAAGAAAAAGAGAGAAGATTCAAATTAATAAAATGTTAAGCAAAAGAGAAGGAGACACCACCATTGAATTTATGGAAATTAATAAAAATAAGATCAATTGTAAGAAAATACTATGAACAAAAATATTCAAACAAATTAGAGGAAATGGACAAATTCCTATAAAGACATGTTACCAAATTTAACTCAAGAGTAAATAGAAAATCTTAAAAGAACTATAACAAGTAAAGAGATTAAAATAATGATAAAAAAATTTCCACTAAAAAAGCTCAAGCCCAGATTGGCAGCTTTATTAATAAATCTACAAGTTAAAACAACCTAAATGCCCATCAACTGAGGAATAGAAAATCAAACATAGTATATCCAAACAATGGAATATTACTTGCCATATAAAGAAATGAAGTGCTGAATCATTCTTCAAGATGGAGGAACCAGGAAAATATTATGCTAAGTGAAAAAAGCCAGATACAAAAGGGCATATTGTATAATTCTGTTAATATGAAAGGCCTAGAATAGGAAAATTCATACAATCAGAAAGCAGATTAGGGACTAGAGCAAGGGTAGAATGCCAGGGCCATGGAGAGTGACTGTTACTGAGTACAGGGTTTCTTTGTAGGGTGATGAAAATATTCTAAAATTAGTGCTAATGGTTGCATAACTCTGAGAATACACCAGAAAACTCCACCAAATTATATACTTTAAAAGTATGAAAATTTTTTCTGGAGATGTTATCTTAGTAAAGCTTTTATTAATAAAACAAGCGACACATAGAGTTATCTGATTTATAAGAAAGATATCACTGTAGTTCAATTAAAGGATGTTATATTTTAACAAATGTCACTGGGTTAATTAATTATTAAAATTGAACTCTACTACAAAATATACACAGAAATCAAATTACGATAGTAAGAAAAAAGTATTTCTGGTAATTAAGATGGAAAATATCTTCATGCACAAGCCTTTTCAAAAATCACTTACTAAACATCAAGGAAAAATAAATACATTGAGATTCATTAAAATTATGATATATTATTCACCAAAAACCCCTGTTAAAGAATGAGTAGGAGCCCCTCTGTCAGAAATGGATAGATCCAGCAGGCAGAAATTCAGAAGAACATAGACGAACTCAACACCACCACAATAAACTAGATATAATTGACAACAATAGGCCACTTTATCCAACACCAGCAGAATATACATTCTTTTCAAGCTCACAAGGAACATTCACCAAAATAAACCACATTCTGGGCCATGAAACATATTTGAACAAATTTAAAACTATATAAATCCTACAATGTCTGTTATCAGACCACAATGGAATTAAAGTAGAAATCAATAACAGAAAGATAACTGGGAAATCCCAAAATACATTAAGATTAAAGAACATACATTTAAATAACACATGAGTCAAAGAAGAAATTTCAAGAGAAGTTAAAAAAAATATATTGAACTATATGTTATGAAAACACATCAAAATTCATGGGATGCAACAAAAGCAGTGCTTAGAGGGAAAATTATAGACTAAATGCATATGTTAAAAAAGAACTAAAAATATCATCTAAATTTCCACATTAGAAAATTAGAAAAAGAAGAGCAAATTGAATTCAAAGTAAGGAGTGAAAAAGAAATAACAAGAATTAGAGCAAAAGTCAATGAAATTACAAACAGAATATTAACACAGAAATTCAACCTAAACAAAGGCTGGCTCTTTAAAAAAGATCAATAAAATTGATATGCCTCTAGCCAGGCTAATAAAAAAGAGAGAGTATACAAATTATCAAAAATATCAGAAAAATATCGGAAAGAATAGGTTTACAGTTTCTATGAACATTAAAGGATAATAAAGGAATACTACGATCAACACTATCCCAACAAATTTGACAACCCAAACGAATCAGTTCCTTGGAAGACACAATTTGCCAAAACTAACAAAGAGGAAGCAAACAATTTGAATAGGCCTATATATAATAAAGAAATTTGAGACAGTAATTAATAACCTTCTAAAATAGAAAGCATCATGCCCAGATGACTTTACTGGTAAATTGAAGCAAAAATTTAAGGAAGAAATTATACCAAATCTCCACAATCTCCTCCTGAAGTTAGAAGTAGAGGGATACTTCCTAATTCATTCTGTGAGGGCAGCGTTATCCTAATACAAAAACCAGAAAAAGACATTATAAGAAAAGAAAACTACACATCACTATTTCTCATAAACATGAATGCAAAATTCCTCAAAAAGTTAGCAAATTGAATCCAACAATGTACAAAAAGATACAAACAAGTGTGATTTATCTCAGGCATACAAGGCTGGGTCAACAGTTGAAAATCAGTTAATGCAATCTATTACATCAACAGGCTAAAATACAAAAAGGACAAGATCATATCACTAGATGTAGAAAAAAAAATTGACAAAATCCAACTCTCAGTCATGAGAGGACTCTCAGTAAAGTATAAATAGAGGGGAACTTCCTCAGCTTGATAAAAGATATACACAATAAAAACTACAGCTAACATCACACTTTTTTTTTTAAGTTTAATATGTATAATGTGATGATTTAATACACATACATATTTCAAAATGGTACCACAATAAAGTTAGTTAACACATCCTTCACCTCACATAATTACCATTTAGTTGTTGTTATGAGAACATTAAAGATCTATTCTCACAGCAGCTTTCAGGTATACAATACAATATTCTTTTTTTTTTAATTTTTACTTTTTTCAGATGTACATCATATTTCAAATTCTGGATACATTACATCATGTTCACCACCCGAACACTAATTATAGTGCATCCCCTCACATGTGACCCTAATCACCCCTTTTGCCCTCCCCCCTCCACCCTTCCCCAATGGTAACCACCAGTCCAATCTCCAATGCTGTGTGTTTGGTTTTTTTCTTTAACATCAAGCTTAATGGTGAAAAACTCAAAGCTTTCCCACTAAGATGAAGAATAAAGCAAGGATGTCCTCTGTCATCACTTCGTTTCAACATTATGTTGGAATTCCTTGTAATACAGTAAGGTAAGAAAAGGAAATAGGAGGTATACAGATTGGAAAGGAAGACATAAAACTGCCTTTTGTAGCAGAAGACATGATTTTCTATGTAGAAAATCTGAAAGAATTGACAAAAAAACTTTTGGAACTAATAAGGAATTATAGCAAGGTTTCAGGATACAAGGTTACTCTGCAAAAGTCAGTTGTTTTACTATACACCAGCAATGAACAAGTGGAATTTGAAATTAAAAAATGAAATACTCTGGCATAAATCTAAAACAAAATGCATAAGATCTGTATGAGACAAACTACATAACTCTAATGAATGAAACCAAACAACTAAATAAATGGACAGATATTCCATGTTCATGAATGGAAAGACTCTATATTGTCAAGATGAGAGTTTTTCCCAACTTAATCTATAGATTCAATGCAGTCCCAATCAAAATTTCAGCAAGTTATTTGCGTATATCGATAAAGTTATTCTAAAGTTTATATGGAGAAGCAAAAGACTCAAAATAGCCAATGCTATATTGAAGAACAGCATTGAAGGACCGACACTACCCAACTATAAGACTTACTATACTGCTACAGTAATGAAGACAGTATGGTATTGGTGAAAGAAAAGGCAAATAGATCAGTGAAACAGAAAAGAGATTCTGGAAATTGGCCCACATATAGAGTCAACTGATCTTTGACAAAGGAGCAAAGGCAATACAATGGAGAAAAGATAGTCTCTTCAACAAATAGTGCTGGAACAACTGGACATCCACATGCAAAAAAATGAATCTAAACCAAGAACTTATACCTATCACAAAAATTAACTCAAAATGAGTCCTAGATCTAAATGTAAAATGCAAAACTATGAAAGTCCTAGAAAATAATATAAGAGAAAACCTAGATGACTGTTGCTATGGTGATGACCTTTTAGATACAACATCAAATACACAATCCATGAAAGAAATAATCGATAAACTGAAATTCATTACAATTAAAAATTTCTGCTATGTGAAAGACAGTGTCAAGGGAATGCAAAAAGCCAAAGACTGCGAGAAAATATTTGCAAAAAACACATCTGATAAAGAACTGTTATCCACAGTTTACAAGGAATTCTTAAAACTTAACAATAAGAAAACAATAAACTACATTAAAAAGTAGGCCAAAGACCTCAATAGACACATTACAAAAGAAGATACACAGTTTGCAAGTAGGCATATGGAAAGATTCTCCACATCATATGTCATCATAAGAAAGGCAAATTAAAACAAAAATGAGATATCTTTACACAAGGATTAGAATGGAAAAAATCAGAATACTGACAACAGCAAATGCTGGCAAGGTAGAGGGGCAAGAGGAACCCTCAATCATTGCTTAAAGGAATACCAAATGGTACAGCCACTTGGAAGACAGTTTGGTGGTGTCCTACAAAACTACACGTACTCTTACAATACAATCCAGCAATTGTGCTCCTGAGTATTCACCCAAAGAGTTTAAAACTTATGTCCAGAAAAAAAACCTGGACATGGATGTGTATAGCAGTTTTATTCATAATTGCCCAAGTTTGGAAGTAAACAAGATGCCCTGTAGTAGGTAAATGAATAAACTGTGGTACATCCAGACAATGGAATATTTTTCAGCACTGACAAGAAATGAGCTATCAAGCCATGAAAAGACATGGAGGAAACTTAAATGCCTATTACTAAGAGAAAGAAGCCAATTGAAAAGGCTACATACTACATGCATCTAACTATATGACATTCTAGTACAGGCAAATCTAAGGAGACAGTAAAAAGATTAGTGGTTGCCAAGGGTTAGAGGACAGAATGAATGAGTAGAGCATAGAGGATTTTTAGGACAGTGAAACAACTTCGTATGATACTAAACTGGTGGATACATGTCATTATACATTTGCCCAAGTGCATAGAACAACATCCAGAGTGACCTCTTTGGTAAACTATGGACTTCGGTGATTATAATGTATCAATGGAGTTTATAAGTTGTAACAAATATATCACTCTGGTGGGAGATGTTAATAACGAGGGGAGCTATGCATGTGTGAGCGTAGGGAGTATATGAGAAATTTCTGTACCTTCCTCTTGATTTTGCTGTGAAAACTATTCTCAAACAAAATAAAGTCTTTAATTAATAAAAAAAGAGTAAATAGGAGAAAAAGTTTGTAGTACTTTCATCAAAAATTATATTATTCAAAATAGATAAGCACCTTTAAATCGACCAAAAAAATCCAAAAAAATCAACAAATATGAAAATGGACGCAAAAGACCCAAACAGGCAAATCAAGTGTAATAGTCAATACCCCTGAAAAGATAACCTCGCTAGTCATTTGAGAAGTGCAAATAAAAATACACTATGGTACAAGTACATACCTATTAGAATGGCTAAAATGAAAAAAAAAACTGTTAAAACCAAGTTTAGGCAAGGATATAGAACATTAGAAGATTTCATAAGCAGGTGGTAGATTTGTAGATGATACCACTTTCAAAACTGTTGGGCAAAATGTGTTACATTCATCGCAGGTATTCCCCAACACATGCTAATTCCCCTCCCAGATATATCTCTAATAAGATATATACACATGTGCTACAACAGAATCTGTCTAAGAATGATCATAGCAGTGGAAACTTTGAGCAGGCAATTGATTATACATTTTGCCCTCAGGGGAGATACCTAGGCTATTGATATAAATAAGAAATATTTAGCATATATTTATATGTAATAGCTTTCGGTGTATTTATAATAGTACTCAATATCACTGTCTAACAATTTTGCCATTTGTGTCATTTTGGGGTTATTTCTATTGATTGATTTCTTCTTTTGATTCATGGGCTGTTTTTCTTGTTTATTTGCACTCTTTCTCCCTCATTTTTTTTTTTAATTGGATTGCACACTGAGTTTTTTCTTTCTTAGGCAGTGGATTTGGTTTTATTCCTTTAAATACCGTTGGCATTTTATCTGGGATGAAGATATGGAATTGGTTTGATTCTTGCCAAGGTTGCTTTTACATTTGTTGCAGTGGGTTTAGATCAGCATTTATCAAGAGCAATTCATTCCCACTAATGAGGCAACATCTTTCTGCAGACAGAACTCATCATTGCATGTATTAAGAGGTCTTATTGGTTGGAATACAAACAGTCACATTTGAGGTGTGGAGAGCATTCTACCTACAACTTTCAGGTTGCCCTTCCCTGGCATTGGCTGGTTTATTCTCACATAAATATAGATCAATCTTCAGCCAAAGATTTAAGTGGCTACCTCTGTAATTCTTTTGAGCTTCATACTATACAGCTCATTCATCTCTAGTATTTGTTTTACACATTCTATTCTCTTTGGGCTCTCTGATTCATGGACTCTGTCTCCTAACTTTAGTCAGACCATTGGGCTCTGTCTAGGTTCTCTTTCTGTGCAGCCTGGAATCTCTCTCCAGGCAGTAAACTGGAACGATCATGGGACTCACATCTTTTGTTTGGCTTTACTTAGAGTCATTGTTCTGAGCTGTCTGATGTCCAGTCTGAAAAGTATTGTTTCCTACATGTTGTCGAAATTTCCATCGAATAAGGGTAGGTTTGTTCTCTATTTCTCTATCATGGCAGGAAATTGGTATTTCAATAGACAAGTACAGTTTTTAATATAGGGTAAACAGCCTCCTTGCTATTTTATTTGTTTATTTGAGATGTCTATGTAGCAAAAAGTTTGATAAAGACATAAACACATACATGCATAAGTAGCATACGAAGGCAAGATTTGATTATTAGCAACTCACAAACTTAAACATACATAACACAGAAAGTGTTCATTTTAATAAAGGATTATCAAAAATATGAATAAAGGTACATGCAGACCTAAGGAAAGCCCATCAAAGCAGTGTCCTTGTTAGAACTTGCACTAGCCACAGGACTCAATCTTTCACATCTTAGTGAAAATGTGTTCTCCTTACCCAAGGCCATTAAATGTACAACTGCTATATGTAACACCTCTTGCTCTAATTCTAGGAACATCAAGCAATCATCTAAATACGATTTTTCCTCACACAAACATTTCTCATAGCAGATTCAAGCCACCAGATATGTTAGCTATTATATTCCTTAGGAATTTGTAGTTTTTATACAGCAACTGTATATCTTTTATCTAACAATAAGGAAATTTAGCATGTTTATCTCTGAAAAATTGATGTGTTTTAATACCTAACACAATAAAAACAAATTCTCCAAAGAGTAATAGGAGTTGAAAAGTCATTTAAAACATGTGGTGCTGGCTGCTTAATTTTTGAAGCGTGAACATATAGAATACACAAATATCTTGCTTTTACACATTTAAATGCTCTTTATGCAATAAATATGTATCAGAGAATACTTACACTTTTTCCATTCCTTACATTGCTCAGGACTTGTCATAGCTTATAGGTGAACAAAGCAAAAAAGGGAGCATTGATAGCAGTCTGGTCTTTAATAAACCATATTACACTTCAAAAGATAATAAACAAGAAGACTGCAAGTTCCAAAGGGTCATAAATGAATTATGACAATAATTTTGTATCTTTCTTTTAGCATAATACTTGCAACATAATGCACTCAGTAAATGTTTATTGAACTGAATTGATGTGTAGCGGAGTAAATTCTAGTAGCAGTCTGACTTTGGCTAAGAACAGCCAGGTATCATGCCTTCAACACTTAACATTTACAGATTATAAACTCAACAGGAGTCTATAGCAGTCTTTCAGAACCTGGCTGCACTTCTAGATGAGTCTCTACATACACTGGACTAAAACTCACTCTCATTTAATATATGATATTAATCAAACAGTAGAGTACTGTAGCTCCTTCACTCCATTCCCGTTTATCTTCTCTGATTTTCACCCTGACCCAATTCCTTGTATGGAAGAGGTCATAGCTTGCCAAAATTTCATCATGAACAGAATTCCTGAATCCTAATTATTACATATTTTCATTCTAAAACAGAATTAATTATAATTTCTTGAAATTGTTCCAAGATAATTTCTGTGATAAAGATACTACATCATTATTAGTACATTCTTCCTCGCAAGCTACATAAATATTCCCCGCCTTTATTCTAGGGCTCTCCAAGTAATCTATGTTAGTAGACTTCAGTGTAACACCAGCAAACTATTTTATATCCATTACATCATTGCTTATTGTCATGTAAATACTAAATAAAACCCAATTGTTGTTCTATTTTACAATAAGAAAATTATTCCATCAAAAATAGGTTTACTATAGGTCCCATAATGTCCTAGAGATTTGTGGCAAAATACGTTCATATTTGTGTGTGTGTGTGTGTAAGTATTTTCACCCAAAAGATATTCCATTAGACAGGTAACAATTTTTCTAAAGATTTTATGGAGCTCATGATTTTAACCATATGTTATCTGGTAATCATGACCAAATATGATCACCAAATGGTGTTCATATTGTACTTGAAAGCCCACTTTAGGAAGCTCATGCATAGGTTGAGAAATTTAACAAAATGACCTGATCCTACTATAATCTGAGTGTGTTTTTTCTGTATCGAACACAATATTTCATATGTTCCTTAAATAAAGGTCAAATTTGACAAATAAACTGATCTTTCAAGTACCAACATCTGTGATTGTATTCTATTTTTCAAAGTACTTTAATACAGAAGTGCAAGGAGGAAATAACTCAGCTAGCAGGCTAAATTTTCCAAATTGTTGTGATTATTGAGGATAATAGCAGGAAGAATATTCACATGCATTTCTCCAGGGTAAAAAATCTTTATGACAGCCAAGGTCAAAAAAATATTTTTTTGAGGAAGTAAAAATAACTATATGCTGCAAATAGCATTGAAAACCTACCTTCAATTACATAAGAGGGCAAAATATGTCATGATAGACATCTAAGATTGTATGAGCGAAGTTAATACTAGCTGTAATCTTAATTATGTGTGTGATATAAAGGGTCTACCTCCTGCCATTTATGTGTAGCTGGAATTTCAGTAAACTAATTAATATTTACTAGACAGCTAAAATAATCAGCAGACTGGTATTAAAACGTATAAGAATATACATCATATAAGATTTTGTATCAGGTAAATAGAAACATTTTAAATAAACAGTTGTACAGCAAATTATTCTAGATAATTTTATATGTATTTAGAATAAAGCAAAGCCAAATTGAAAGCCATTCATACATGAAACCCCTTACTGCCAAGTAGCATAAAAGACATACGGGTACAAAATCAATCGTAAAACTAAAAAGAATTAAACATTACTTTCAAATTTATAAAATAAGGACTACCTACAATTATAAAATAAACATTTAAAAAAAATCAATGGATTTTCACATTGTGAAATATAAAAGAATATATCTACATATAAAAGGAATAACAATAAACTAGAAAATTCTACAGAAAATGCATTATTGAGGGCCAATTTTTTTATGGTACACGAATCACTCCTATTTTTGAGACTCACATAAAAATGAACATAGATATAGATAGCTGCTTCCAGTCATGATGAAATAACTGACGCTTCAATGGTAAATAATTAAAATATAAGATGATATATTTGAGACAATATTTTTGAATATTTAACAGCTAATGTATGTGCGTTGTGGTAATTTGAAGGAGAGACACAGAGATGAGGCATCCTAAATTGACCTGCCTTTCTTCCTAAATGCACTTTATGGACCACTTTATAGGGAGGGTGACCACCAGCAGAACACATCAATCTCCTTGAGTTGAAGAGACAGAGAACAGAATTCAGAAAGGCAAATGGAGGGGCTGAGGTGTTGCTAGAAATTGTGGTCAGAGTACTAGAAAGAAGAAAGCTCAAAAAACTGAAGCAGGCATCAGAATATGAATCCCTTTGATCAGTCATGCAGGCCTAGTGTGAAACTTTCAGTGCCAGGCAAAGAAATGACTGTATTGCTGTAAGCTGAAAATTTTCCAGAGCTCACAGATGTCAGAGACACTTAAGCTCCAACCAGCCAGGTGAGTGAATCCATACTGAACACTGCTGGTGTTAAGTTGAGATAGTATAAGGGTCACACCTAAGATTTACATCTAAACTAGTCCGAAAGTAAAGAATACTATTAATCTGCCTTAACAAACCATAAAACAAATCTCAAAAACAAAAACTGGTGTACAGATAACTATAATGCTTGCTGGGAGAAAAAAAATACAAATGGTCAACCAAATATATTATCACGATGTCCATCATCCCGTGAAATATTATTAGACATTCAAGAAAGCAGAAAAAATTAAATCATAATTAGGAGAAAAATCAATCAATATAAACAGAACTATCAATGAACAGAGATGATGGAGTTAACACATAACAATTTCAAAAGAACTATTATAAATAAACTCAACTGAAAACATATTTAAAGATATGAAAAAAAATGTAACTGCCGAAGATGGAAATGACAATATCTGATTAAATGTTGCTGAAGAAAACATCAGTAAATTGAAGATATAACAAATAAAACTATTTGAACTAGGTACAAAGAAAACAGACACTGAAAATAAAATGAGCAGTACCACTATGATGAGATGACACTATCTCACTTAGTCAGGGTTCTCCAAAGAATCAAAACCACTGGAGAATACATATATATTCAAGGATACATATTTTTGTAAGCATATGTTTTATAAGAAATTGGCTCATGTGATTCTGAAGGCTGAGAAGTCCTATGAACTGCATCTGAAATCTGGAGACCCAGGAAAGCTGTTGGTGTAACTAAGTCCCAGTCTGAAAGCTTTGGAACCAGGAAGCAGATTGTATCAATCTCAGCACAAGGCAAGAGAAGATGAAATAAAATATCCTGGCTTAATCAGTGAGGTGGGAATAAAAGGGGCAAATTCCTCCTTCCTCTGCCTTTTGTTCTATTCAGGCCCTCAATGGATGGGATTATGCCCACGCACACTGGGGAGGGCAATTTACTTCTTTGAGTCCCGGATTCAAATGCTAATCTCATCCCGAAACACCCTCACAGACATGCCCAGAAATAATGTTTAATCTGGGCACACCATGGCCATTCAAGTTGACATAAGAAATTAACCATCTTATATGTAATCACATGTACACATAACTTGAATCCCAGAAAATGTTGGAAAGAGCAAATATTTGAAGAAAAATGACAAAAAAATGTACAAAATTGATGAAAACCAATAAATTTTAAAGTTATAAATCCAGGAAATTCAATGAATTCCAAGCAGAAAATAACACACACACAAACACATTCCAACATAAACTTTAAAATTAAATTACTAAAAGAGAATGACCAGAGAATTTTTGACTGAAATATGCAAACCAGAAGATAACAAGACAATGTATTTAAAGTTATAAAGGAGAAAAAAGAAAAAACACTGTCAAGCTAGATTATATTTATTAAAGTTATAGCAGTTTCTATAATTTATTGATTAATTTAATATTATTCTATAGAAGCTTGGTAAGATGCATATTGTAATCAGTAGAGCAATCACTAAGAAAATAACTCAAAAATGATGAGAAAAACAACAGAGGAGCTGAATTGGAACTCTACAAAATATCTGTTTAATGTAAAATAAGGCACAGAAAAAGAACAAAAAAAAGTCATGTAGAAAACTAATAGCAAAATGACAGAAATAAGTTCTACAATATTAATAATGACAGTTATTATAAAAGGATTAACATTCCAAGGAAAGGCAGAGATTGTCAGCCTAAATAATAAAAACACCAACAAACATGAAGATCCAACTATATGCTGTCTAAAATTGATAAGCTTTAGATTCAAAGTCAAAAACAGGTTGAAAGAAAAGAGATGGGAAAAGATAAACCATGCAAAAGAGTAGCAAACAGGGCCGACATGGCTGTACTAAGATTAGACAAACAGACTTTAAGATAAAATATATTAGACACAAAGAAATATTTATAATGATCAAAAGGTCTATCTGAAGAAACAACAACTATAAGCATGTATGTACATAATAACAGAGCCCCAAATTTTATATGAAGCATACACTAAAAGAACCACAGGGAAAACAGATAATTCAACAATAGTGGTTGGAGACCTCAATACCTGTCTGTCAATAATGGATAGAAAAGTTCATCAGAAAATAAGCAAGGATGCAGAACACTTGCCCAACACAAATGACCAAATGACCTAACTGATATCTATAGAAAACTTCTCCAAATAACAGCAGGATATACATTCTAAGTTCACATGGAACATTCTCCAGGATAAAACACTCACTCTGCCATAAAACAAGTCTTGGTAAATTCAAAAGGATGGAAATCGTACACATGTTTTCTGATCAAAACAGAATTAAATCAGAAATTAACAGCATTAGGACATTAGGAAAATGCACACAAATTTAGGGAAAAAAATTAAAATAAACACTTCTAAGTATCTCCTGGGTTAAGGAAGAAATCACAAGGAAGGAATAAAACTTTAAACCAAAGGAGGATGAAAACACAGCCTGTCAAGAATTATGAAATTCAGCTAAAACAGTGCTCAGAGGGAGACTTTAACTTTCAACACATCTGTAAAGTAGAGAAAATTGCTAAACTCAATAAGCAAAGATTCCACCTTAGGAAACTAGCAAAAGAACGAATCACACCCAAAGGATACACATGAAAAGAAATAATAAAAATTATAATAGAAATCAATGAAACCAAAAGTTGGTTATTTGAAAAAAGTTGACACACCTATAATTAGATTTAAAAAGAAAAAAGAGAGAAAAGATGAAAATTAACAAAATAATAAACTAAAAACAGGATATTTAACCTACTCTACAGAAATTAAAAGGATTATAAGGGAATACTATGAAGAACTATGCACTAACAAATTAGAAAAATTAAGTGAAATAGAAAAGTTCATAGAGAGATGTAAATGACTAAAACTCACTTGATAAGAAATAGGAAATATAAATAGACCCATAGCAATTTAAACAATGTATTAGTAATTAGGAAGTTTCTCACAAAGAAAAGTGTAGGCCCAGGTAGGTTCACACGTGAATTACACCACACATTTAAAGTAGAAATAATAGCAATATAGGAAAAAAGAGGAAGATAAATCACTTTTCAATATACTTTTGGACAGGTGTTACTTTGAGACTAAAGTCAGACATAAAAACACAAGGAAAAGTAGAAGAAAGTAATAACAACAAAAAACACAGGCTTGTGTTCCTCATGATTATAGACATAAAAATCCTTAACAAAAGTAGTATAAAACCAAATTGAGCAACCTGTAAATGTTATTATATAGCACAACCAAATATGATTTGTCATAGGAATGTAAGGTTGGTATACATCCGAAACTAAATTAATGTAAAGCATAATATTAATAGAATAAAAACCAAAAACTCCCTCCCACAACCTCCCAAAAAAGCTGTTAAAATTAGAATGGCCAAAATTTATAACACCACCAACACCAAATATTGGCAAGAATCTGAGACAACAGAAAACTCTCATTTATTGCTAGTGGGAATGCAAAACAACATACAGCCACTTTGGAAGGCAATTTGGTAGTTTCTTACAAAATTAAATATACTCTTACCATGCAAACCAGCAATCTTGCTTCTTGCTATTTACCCAAAGAACTGAAAACTTATGTCCACACAAAAATGTGCACTTGGATGTCTATAGCAGCTTTATTCATAGTTGCTAAAACTTGGAAGCAGCCAAGATGTCCTTCAGCAGATAAATGGATAAGTAAATGATGGTACATCTGGACAATGGAATATTATTCAGCAGTAAAATGAAATGAGCTATCAAGCGATGAAAAGGCATGAAGGACCCTTAAATGCATATTATTAAATGAAAGAAGCCAGTCTGAAAAGTCTACATGCTGTGTGATTCTAACTAGATGACATTCTAGAAAAGACAAAACTATGGAGGTAATAAAAAATCAGTGGTTGCCAAGGATTAGAGGAGAGGAAGGGATAAATAAGTGGAGTCCAAGCACTTTTAAGAAGTGAAACTACTCTGAATGACACTATAATGGTGGGTACATGTCATTGTACATTTGCCCAAACCCACAGAATCTACAACACCAGGAGGGAAACATAACGTAAACTAGGGACTCTGGGTGATAACGATGTGTCAATGTTCATCAATTGTAACAAATGTGCCATTGTGGTGGAGAATGTTGACATTGGGGGAGGCTATGCATGTGTTTGGAGGGTAATGGGAAATCTCTGTACCTTCTCCTCAATTTTGCTGTGAGCCTAAAACTACTCTATAAAAGTGCTCTCAACAAGCTAAGAATTCAAGGGAACTTTTTTATCCCTACACTAAGGTTCTACAGGTAACATTATACTTAAAGGCAAAGACTAAAGCTTGTTCCTTAAGATGAGGAACAACTCAAGGAGGTCTGCTCTTGTGACTTTTCTTCAACATTGTACAGTAGGCTGTAGCCAGTGGAATCGGTGGGAGGAGTGGGGAGTGAAGAAACAGTAAAGAAATCAATGAAAGAATTCAAAGTGATCCAGATTGGGAAGAGAAAAGTAAAAACGTCATTATTTACAAAACAACTTGATCCTAGATAAAGCAAATCCTACTGTACTCCCTAGTAGAGCTATTTAACAAATTCAGCAATGTGACCACATATAAGATCAATATGCAGAATTTATATTTTTCTATATCAACCATAAAAAAATCTGAAAATGAAATTGAGAAATCAATTCTAGTCATAACAGCATTAAAAAGAATAACATATTTATGAATAAATTTAACAAAGAGAGTATAATTCGAACTTATTGAAAACTATAAAATATTATTAAAACAACTTAAATATCTAAATTACTGGAGATACATTCTGTGTTTATGAATTAGAAAACTCAATATTGTTGAGATGGCAATTCACCCTAAATTAGTCTATATGTTCAATGAAATCTCTATCAAAATCCCAGCAGGCTATTTGTTCAAACAAAATTGGAAGAATGACACTCTCTGATTTCAAAACTTACTACATAGTATTGTTACAGTAATCAACACTGGTATAAAGACAGACATATAGATATATGGAACAGTATTGAAAGTCCATAAATATATCCTCACAATATAATCAACTGATTTTGGACAAAGACACCAAGAAAATTAGTGGAAAAATGGTGGAATTTTAAACAAATACATTTAATAATTATATATCTGCATTCAAAAACATTTCAAACAGCTCACACTACACATAAAAATTTTATACCAAGTATAAAAGTTAGAACTATAAACTTTTTGGAAGAAAACATAGGAGAAAATCTTCTTGAACTTGAATTAGGAAAATGTTCTTAGATATGTTGCCAAAAGCACAATACAATTAGAAAAAAAATTCCTCATCCTAATAAATGGAATTTCAGATATACTTGTTCTTTATCTCATACTTAAGGGAAAATAATGCAAACATTCGCTCTAAGATGGTGATTAAGCCATGGATTTCCACTCTCTTCTCTTCCATTCAACCTTTTGTGGAATTCCTTGCCAGTACAATAAGACAAGAATAAGAAATAAAGTGTATACAGATTGAAAGGAAAAGAAATGAACTTGTTTTAATCTAAAGTTAATATGCTTATGCTTGTAGAAAACATCCAAATGTCTTTAAGAAAATTCCATGAACTAATATTTTAAATTAGCATGATCATAGAATGCAAGGCCTATTTGCCTAAATTATTTAAATTTCTATATATAAGCAATAGACATTTGGAACATGAGGTTCTAAAAAAGTAATATTTAATATTTAAGGATGAATTGAACAAAATGTGTTGAAGAGCTGAATAAATGACAAAATTCAGATTAAAATTACAGAGGACCTAAATAAATATAGACACATAATTTTCAAGGATTAGAAGACTCAATATAATTAAGATATCAATTTTTTACAGTTTATATGTTTATTTAACATATTCCCAATCAAATTCCATCAGGCACTTGTAGAAATTGATAACTGATTCAAAAATACTTATGAAAATGTAAGTAACCTATAATAGGCAAAAAAACATTGGTAAAGAAAATAGGATATAAGATTTCATCGCCTAATTTCAAGGCTTATTTTAAAATAAGGGAAGATATATAGAGCAATGAAACAATGGAGTCTAAAAATAGACCCAAGTATGTATCATCAATTGGCTTTGACAAAGTTGCTTAAGTAATTCAGTAGGGGAAGGAGTCTTTTCAACAAATGGTGCTGAAGCAACTAGAAATCTCAATGGACAAAAATACATCTTGACTCTTACAGAGTCAGATGGCTGAGAGGCTATGTACAACAGAGGCTATGTACAACACTTAAGTAAAACTTGATAAAATATTTACATGTAAATGCTAAAACTCTAAAATCCCTAGGAGGAAATCTTTGTAAACTTGTGGTGGGCATAAGTTCCTTTGATGGGATGCAAAAAGTATGAACAACAATAAAAAAGAAATAATTAACACGTTAGACATTTATTCATGGAAAGGTATAATTAATAAGAGGAAAATGCAAGTCCTGGAGAACAATATAACAACAATTATAACAATAGAAAACAGTAGTAGATTACATACATTCACACTGAAATGGAGGATAAGATTGATACTTTCATGAAAGTTGCCATTTGTCATTTGATCCAAACAAGTATAAGTGTGACAAACATTGCCCACCTTTTCTGTAACAGTGGCAGTTGTATAATACAGATCATTTTCTACTTTTAAATTTGGGGGGGACTGCTTTTTACTACTGCTTGTTAATGGGGGGGTAGAATTGTGGACTCTGAGCACTGGAGTCATTGGTTAGAGTCAAGCAGAACAAAGAATCTTAAAATTAACACCTGTGGAAACAGTAGAAAAGTTTTTGTTTATTTATCTTTTTAAGAAATGAGTATGGGACATTCTTTTTTGCCCTGTAACTATCTTGTGTTCTTTAACAATGTGCTATCTTAATATAAACACATTCTTTCCCTTCTTACTGTGGTCTCAATTTATATTAGGTAGTTTTTTTAAATATAGGTAATTGCTACTTTCTTTACGATGAAAATATATGTTATATTCTGTAAGCAATACCGCTGGTTATCCCCTATATTTCTGTACTGTCCTCTTACATCCAGAAATAAAATGACACTATATTTTGCAATGATTGCATTTTGAATACTGCTTATGTTTACAAACAGTGATCACGAACAACACAGTTCCATCATGGACAGAGCACATTAATTCCAGGTATGTCTACATGCAAAGGGAGAAAACATAATTTCCCACTGGGGTCAAATAAGAAAATGTCAATTATGCAAGGTTAGACAAACACCATACTCAAAATATTTAGAGAGGTTTTCACATGCTATGACCTTCCACCTAAGATGATAATGCTGTGTGGTATGTGAAAGCAGACATAACCTCTGAAATTTTTCAAGTCTTTTTCCAAGATAATAATAAAGTCAAAGGAGTGTATCATATGATATCTGTGAGTTTCCATAGAAAGGAGGGAGAAAATATTTATTCACAGACCCATCATTTTCTAAGTTCACCAGCCTTACACAGTCTTCAGTATTGAATATTTTTCATCTTATGTGTGAGATTCAATGACCAGATCAGAAAGTTCAGTCGGGATAGTACAGAATTAATGCTCATTGCACTGGCTGTTTGCTGACACACTCTGCTGATTATTGTGCAAGCCTTATCTTTTTCATTAATAGAAGAGAAAGGAAGAGCACTCTTGCTCAACTTCCATTAGAACTTGTTTGCTGCTATGTAAATAGTCTAGTCAATTCCTAGTAGAAAAGAATTAGAAGATTTGTCACCACTTCATCTTGTCTAAATGGAGCCGAGACTGAATAAACCAAAATCTTTAAGGGCAGTAATAAGTCGATAGCAGAGGAAGACAATTTGCAATATTTCAGAAACAAATAGGTTAATTCAAAGAAGACCTTCTTATTGACAAACAAGAATGTTCAGTGTTCCTTGCTTGGAAATTTGTCACTGAAAGTTTCAAAACAAAATCTGGAGACACCCTGGGGCATCAGGTAAAATTTTACTGTGTCTCAGGAGACAAATGGGAGCTTCCAGAAGGATGTCATCACAGGTAGGGAAATCAAGTGGGAAATGGATTGCTGACTCATGTGCTTAAGATAAAACAGATTCTCAACAATATGTTGCTCCAAAGTAAGGATGTCCCTATGGACCCCTCAATTTATGGTTGGTGTCAGAAGTCTTAGGCAAATTTGGCAGTCTGGTGAAATGAAACCATAACTTAGAGTTTGGCTAACCCAGGATAATATTTTAGGTGGAAGTGTTATTTGATGACGCTATATATGATTTGGCATTCTGACCAGTCATATCAGTCAAAAACCTGGTTTACATTTCCTAATCAGTGTGTAATATTTGATGAGGATGACACCATCAATTTCATCAACCTGTGTTAAGGTCAGTGTTATGTATAAATTGGCTAAACTATAATCTCCAGTTACGCAATCAAAGACTAATCTAGGTTTTTGTTGTGAAGGTATTTTATTGATGTGACTAAAGTTCACAGTCAGTTAACTTTAAGGGAGGTTATCATAGGTCATCTGGATGGGCCTGCTGATTCAATTAGTTGAAAGGCCATAGAAGCAGAACTGGGGCTTTGCTGAATAAGAAGAAATTCCACCTGTGGACAGGAGCTCCAGCTTATGTCTGAGAGTCCCAGCCTGCATTCTCTGACTTCTAAGCATACAGATTTTGGACTTACCTTGCCTACTCCCATATTTACGTATATCAGTTTCTTGTAATAAATCTCCTATCTGTATCTCCTATGATTCTGTTTCCCTCATTGAACTTGGACTGATTCAACTTGTAAAATGATGATTTTGTTTTAAGCAAAAGAGTTGAACATACTATCTGAAATTATCCTTTGTATGTCTGTAACATCAAAATTTTATTCCAATAAAATTAATTCAGTTCTGTGTTTAACAAAGTTTGATTGACTTATAAATACGTTTTTTTGTCTATTATACTATGTGCTTGGTGCAGTGAAAAGGTAAATAAGACAAAGACCGTGCTCTCAAGAGCTTCCAGTGAAAATACGTTCATGAATAACTGAAATACAAAGTGTAAAGGGGGAGCACCATAAAAGCTAGCCAGGTAAATTATTGTGAGAGCTTTGATGAGGAAGATATTACTTATAGCTGGGGGGATTTGATTGTCCCTCAAAGTTCTATAATAGAATTTCATCTCTATCCAGACTCAACCTTTGACTTCAGTGTTGAAACAAGCCATGGTGGTACTTATTATATAGTCAGCTGTGTGGGAACACTTAACAGAGTCCACCTGTTCATTTCCTATGAACCAAGGTTATCCCATAATGATTTTGTGTCACAGTTGATATGAACCATATTTGAAAGAGTCTGAGAGGTGAAAGAATCACTGGCAAAGTCCATGAATCTTGTAAAAGACTTACTTTTATGGCATAGAATTTTTTAGTATTACTGGAATATAACTTAGAAATGAGAGACAGCACAGGAGTTCAAATGTCACTAATAACTTTCATTTTCTGCATCTTGAGAGAAGAGAAATCAGATTTAATCTTATCTGCACTTGGAATTTGAGTTTTCCTGGAGAAGATTCATTATTGTAATAAATGGGTTGCTAGAATGTATGTTAGAAAATTATTAAGATATTCCTTACCTGACGTTGTACTGCTATTTTAGCTTGTTGGATTTGATATTTTTTACACTATAAAATAAAATGCAGAATTTTCTGCACTACCCTGGAAAGTATAATAATAATAATAACTTTTAAAGCTTTTAAAATTTAGAAAGCCAATATGAGAAATACTGACCAAGTGCTAAAAGCAAAAACAAAACAAAATACTTGAAGACATATCTAATATGCAGTTGACACGTTTTTCAGGCTGAAGAGTGAAATCTAAGTTGATATGGTATTAATTCTTCATTAGAGATATTTTCCAAATGACAACTTATCTTGATTATTCCACATTTTCATAGATCATAAACTTTTCTTTCTGCATCGAGAAATTTCTTGCTAGTGACTAATTGGGTTTTACTAGAAGAAACATTCTTGGATTGAGAAACCGGCTTCTCCTTATGTAGGCTTTGCCATTAAAATTGCCATACAATCTCAAGCAAGACCTGGGCCTCAACTTTCTCAACTTGTTTGGACTACATGAACTAGGATTATTGTTTTGTAATTCAGTCTATTATGTTTATGGTGTGCTTCTTGATTTATGAAAGTGAATCGAGTGAAGCATAAGTCCATTGAGAAGCATAGAATTCGAAATATTCTTTTATAATATAGATTAACAGCAATGTAATAACTTTATGACTTGTAAACTGCATCCTCTCTTTGCCTCGAGATTTTTAACTCAGTCTATTCTTCACAGAAAAAATAATAATTTTCATAATGTATCCATTGAACATGTCACTCCAATGTTAAAATGTCTTCCATGGCCGCTCATTATCTATTGAATGATGTCTAGGCCAAAACCCTAGTAAAAGTTGTCAAATCACCAGTCTGACTAAGAGCATAGATTTTGAATTAGAGTCCTTATTTCAAATCCTTTTCCATCACTTATTAGATACATGTCTCATTTTTGTCATCCATAAAATAAGGACAATAAGACTATACATTCCATAGGATGATAGAAAAAATAAAAAGCAATATATCTGAAAAGTGCCTGGAATTATGCCTTTTACTTGTAAGCATTCAACGTGTTAGCTATTATTAGTAGTATTGTCATTCCAAGTGCCTTTCTGTTTCCACACATGTGCTATTGTTTTGTATGTCAATCCTTTCATGTACTACCAATCTTGTAAGACCAAGTCATTCTCAAGGCCCTCAACAATAACTCCAACAATTCAACAAATATTTATTAATTATGTACTATGTTCCATTCCCTATATACAAGTGAAAGGAACTGATAATCTTGTAGCAAATCTTACATGTAAAAAAAATAATCCAGTAAAATAATTGGATACACATGAAATGCAGAGAGACATAATAGAAAGAAAATGTAAGTCTACATTTAGGAATCATATAAATAACATTTAAGTTGAACTTTGATAGATAAATGAATGGAACCTTTCCAAGTTGTGAGAACTTTCCAAGTGGAGAGAAACTCAGATGATCATTCTAGAAATAAAGACTGGCTTATGAACAGGGCAGAGAATAGTTGGCATGATATGTGCATTATAATTAGCGGAGTAAAACACAACTAAATATAAATTTAATTAATTCAACATTCTTAATTTGCTTCTACTAACTACTGATGTGATCCTAACCATTAAGGGTTAGTTTACTCAATTTTAAAAGGAGGATAATAGTGCAAATCACATAAAGATTATTATGGACTAAATTATTTAATATGGGTAAAGTAATTGCATCTGTGTCTATCACAAAATGTCATATATTAAGTTATATGGAAAAATATAATCATTATCATCATCATTTTCATCATTATCATATGCAAGAAACTAGAGAGGTGACGAAGTAGGGACTCTGATAGTCATTGATGGGGCAGGAAATAGGACCCATTAAAGGGTTCTGATTAAGAATGACCTTCCATGTTTTACAAAATAATTTATATTTTATCATTTAACCTTGGAAAGTCATGAAATTCTTTAGGACTAATGAGTGGAAAGTCCTATTGGTATGCGAGAATGATTAAGTTTATAGAAGATAGCCACCAAAATGTTACTCAATGATTCTACTCATTGGTTTTCATGCTTTTGTCTTGTCTCCTCCCCCCTTTACATCAGGGTTGGTTTCTACAAGCAGTAGATTATGGCAGAAATGATGATATGTAACTTCTAAGGCTGAGTCCTAAAAGACATTGCTCTTTCTCTTAGAACACTCACTCTGGGAGAAGTCAGCTGCCATGTTGAAAGGAAACCCAAACATCCCTATGAAGTCGACTTGGTGAAAAACTGAAGCCTTCTGCTAATAACCAATGAGAAACTGAGACAAGCAGCCAACAACCATGTCAGCAAGCTGTCTTGGGCAGGAGTTCTTCAGCTCCATTCAGACTCTCGGCTAATTGTAGCCCTCATTGATTTCTTCATTGCAATCTATGAGGGAACCATTAGTCTAAGATGCTCTTGAAAACTTGATGTAAAGAAACTGAGAAAGGATAAATGTTTGTTATTTTACAATGCTAAGTTTGGGCACACTTTGTAACACGGTATTCAGTAACTAAGAAAAAGTTGAAGAAGACTTCATTGTTATGCTTTTTCACTCATCTACATGAGCAATCAATATTGTAATGAATATAATTTCTCTTCCCTGGTTACAAGTGAAGAAAAGTGCTAATAAATTTTGTGTTTTTTGTTATGCTTTGCACATAAGTACTTAATAAGCACATAAATGAAGGAATGCATTTGTACCACCACATGAGGATTACAATGGTGAATATTTCAATGAATAAAGGAAATCCTAACTATGAAACACAGCATATAATCAAAACTCACAAAGGCATTTGGGCATTTTATAGTAGTCTCCAAGACAAATTTTTAAATACTCTATTGGTATGTTAAAACAAATTTTTAATTTATCTGTATCTAAGTTCTCTTTCATTGTCTGGGGAAAATATTAATCATAGGTTTGTTTCTTTTCATTTCTTTAAGGAAAAACAATTTTTATTAGTTCCTTGCTTTCAATATAAAAGAAAGATGTTGTGCATTGCAGTAACACTGCAGTTAGCGCAGAGTAAATTGCTCCACATAAATCTCTACATGCCAGTAAAAGTCATCAAATTGCTGAAGCCATATGGATGTTATCATGAGATGATTGTGGTAATAAGCAATGGCTGCAAAATAGTGAGGAGGGCTTAGATGAGATTGAGATGAAGAATATGGGAAACAACCAACATAAGATAAGCAAGATCAAAAATATCTTATGTAGTAATTGTTTGACTAACATTAACAGTTATGTGTATAAAATTCATCTCCCTGAGAATGAGGACATTCAAAGTAACATAATCCTGACTGAGAAAACCACACATCGAAAAGTTATTTTAAAAATACACATGAAGTTTTCTATTTCTAAAATTAATCAATCCTCCTCAGCCCCAGTGGCATGATTAGGACTCATCTTATGATCTTCTTTTTCTCCCATATGGATGTTTTATGGTATAACTAATTGCATTATTAACAGTCCTCAAAGGTTTCCTAATTGTCTGTTATATAACACTGAAACAACTGAATAGTAGAAACTATTTTCAAATGCACATAGACAGTATACCCAAATAGACCATATGAGGTGCTATATAACCAATTTCAAAGATTAAAATCATGCAGAGTATGCTATGTACTACAATAAAATAAAATTAGAAAAGAAGAAAACCAAAATTTAAGAAAAATATTTAGAAATTATATATTTCAGAATAGCTCATGTGACAACCTATCAAAAAGAAAATAAGAAAATATTTTGAACTGGATGATTTTAAATAAAACAGCTGTGCCTGGCCCAGTTGTGTAGTGGTTAACTTCGTATGCTCCACTTCAGTGGCCTGGGGTTTGCATTTTCAGATCCCAGGCATGGACTTAGAACCACTCATGATGCCACATTCTGGTGGCACCCCACATAAAATAGAGGAAGATTGGCACAGATGTTAGCTCAGTGATGATCTTTCTCAAGCAAAAAGAGGAAGATTGGCAACAGATGTTATCTCAGGGTCAATATTCCTCAACAACAACAACAACAACAACAAAACAACCCAGCAAGCATCTAAATTGGAAAGGAAAAAGTAAAGCTGTCACTCTTTGCAGATGACATATTATATATAGAAAACCCTAAAGACTCCACCAAGAACTGCTAAACTAATAAACAAATTCAGTAAACTTGTAGGATACAAAGTCAGTGAACAAACGTCTGTTGTGTTTTTATACACTAATAACAAACTTTTAGAAAGAGAAATTAAAGAAACAATCTCATTTACAATTGCATCAAAAAGAATAAAATATTTGGGAAAAATTTAACTGAGGAGGTAAAATATATGCACACTGAAAACTATAAGCCACTGATGAAGGAAATTGAAGACACAAAGAAATGGAAAGATATTGGGTACTCATGGATTTGAAGAATTAATATTGATAAAAGTCCATACTACTCACAGCAATCTAAAAATTCAATGCAATCCGTATCAAAATTCCAATGGCATTTTTCACAGAAATAGAACAAACAATCCTAAAATTTTTATGGAACCACAAAAGACCCTAAATATCCAAAGCAATCTTGAGAAAGAAGAGCAAAGATGGAGGCATCACTCTCACTAACTTCAAAGTTTTTACAAAGCTAGAGTAATCAAAACAGTATGGTATTGGCATAAAAAGATATATATAAACCCAGGCAAATACAGGCAATCAATTTACAACTCAGGAGCCAAGAATACACGAGGAAAGGATAATCTTTTTAATAAATGATGTTGGGAAAACAGGACAGCCACATGCAAAACATGAAACTGGACCACTATCTCATATCACACACAAAATTAAATCAAAACAGATTAATGACTTGGATGTCAGACCTGAAACTATAAAAATTCTTCAAGAAAACATAGGCAGTAACCACCTTAATTTGTGTCTTGGCAATGATTTTTTGGATGTGATACCCAAGGTGAAGGGAACGAAAGCAAAAATAAACAAATGGGACTACACCAAACTGAAAAGTTCAGTACAGCAAACGAGATCATCAACAAAATGAAAAGGCAACCAATTGAATGAGAGAAAATATTTGCAAATCATGTATATGATACGGGCTTAATACACAAAATATATAAAGAACTCATACAACTCAACAACAAAAAACAACCAATCTGTTTTAAAAATGGGTATACAATCTGAATTGACATTTTTTCCAAAGAAGATACACAGATGGCAAGCAGGTAAATGAGAAGGTGCTACACATTATGAATCATGAGAGAAATGCAAATCAAAACCACAGTGAGATAGCACCTCACAGCTGTTAGAATGGTTCTTACCGAAAAGACAAGAAGTAACAAGTGTTGGTGAGGATGTGAAGAAACGGGAACACTTCTGCTCTGTTGGTGGGAATGTAAATTGGTGCAGCCACTGAGAAAAACAGTATTGAGGTTCATCAAAAAATTAAAAATAGAACTACCATATGGTCCAGTAATTCCACTTCAGGGCATTATCCAAAGAAAATGAAAATACTAACTCAAAAATATATATACATTCATATGTTCATTGCTGAATAATCACAATAGCTAAGACACGAAAAGAACCTATATGTCCATCAATAGATAAATGGATAAAGATGATGTGTATGTATATATATTTACAGACACACACGCACAAATACACACACACACAGTGGAATATTATTCACCCATGAAAAGGACACCTTGCTATTTGCATCGACATGGATGGACTTGAGGGCATTATGCCAAGGGAAACAAGTCAAACAGAGAAAGATACATACTGTATGATCTCACTTCATACAGATGGAGAGAAAACAGATTGGTGGATGCCAGAGGTGGGGAGTTGGGGGTTGGTGAAACAGCAAAGGGGGTCAAAATGTACAAACTTCCAGTTATAATATAAATAAGTCTTAGGGATGAAATATACAGCAAGGCAAACATAGTTAATACTGTTTTGCATATTTGAAAATTATTTAGAGAGTAAATCTTAAAAAATTCTCATCACAAGAAAAAAATGTGTAGCTATGTATGGTGATGGATCTAACTAGACTTATTGTGGTGATCTTTTCACAATATATGCAAATATTGAATTATTATGTTGTACAACTGAAATTAATATAATGCTATATGTCAAATTATATCTCAAACAAAAAAGAAAGCCTCCAGACTGCCCCCCTACACAGGATTTTGTGATGCACAACTAAGTATTTCAGTGAATATTCTCCCATTTTACTGTGATAGCTTGGACATTTACTAACTTAGAATGATTGAATGAGTACCAGTTATGCAGGGCAGAGAGATAGGGTTGTACCCATTTATCTCTCTATAGTTTTCCCTTTAATGGTGTTAAAATTTGAATATATAGATTAATTTCCATCATGATAATCTTCAATTTATACATTGAGTATTAAAAGAAAAATGCTACTAGTTCATAAGTCCATCCTACTACTTTGAATGGGTAAATAGACCAATTCTAATATCTTCTTCTTGAGGAATGTGGCTAATGTGAATTCTTACCATTATCATTCATGTGATATAAATATTTAAAAGAATTTTATATTCTTTTCATTATTTTAAGGCACAATCTAAATTACATGTATATTTTTGAGAGCCTACTATGCCCAATGGATGTTGCTATGCACTGGAAACATAAAGATGAATAAGATAAAATACATAGTGGAATCCTTACATTAGTGTAGACAAATAGAAAAAGAAGTATTAGCCTATTAAGAAAAACAGATTTTCTCATGAGAGCTTTGAGACATACATTAAAGTATTTTATATTACTGAAATACTGCATAGCAGTTTCTGCCCTGTACTTTATTACCAATTGTAGCAAACATATTCCCTCTTGATCAAGAAAAATTTTTATTAAAAATGTCAAAAGACTCTTCTCATATCTGTTGGCCTCTTTTGGGACAGTATATTGACACTAAATATGAGGTAATTTTCTAGAGGTAAGAAGTATTTGTGATGTTATAAGCAATGCAGAACAAGAGAATATAAAGAGGAAATCAAATTCATTCTAAAGCAACTCATAAGTATAAATATCAGAAAAAAAACTGATATATTCTACCATTTCCAGAACAGAAGATATTCACATCTTATTTACATAATCAAAATACTATAATTTTTATCATTGAAGGATCCAACACAAGGTAAATTTTGTGTTTTTGAAAGCTATTGGCAACCATTAGTCTATGCAAAACTTGTCATGACAATGTTTTTGAAAATAATAAATTATTAAAGCATAAAAGTACCATCGCTACCTATAGTAGCAAATTGCAAATTGAATGTGAAAGGAAATAGTGAATATAAAATCCCATTTCATACTAGTCAAAATCAAAGTAAAGATTAAATGTGGAAAAAGTTTGGAGACAGTGAGACTGAGACTATAACAGAGAATATTTATGTAGCTGATGATATTATTCTAAAGATTTATGTGCATTCTTCTATTTCCACCATTCAAAAACATCATTGATAAAATTATGGAGTTTTATTTAAAGTCGAGGAGAGCAGTTTCACAGGTAGATTTTCATTGACCATAATTTAGTAATGAATAAATTCATTATGCAAGGATTAATACACCTGCTATAGTTTTTTTTTAAACTGACATTTCATGAAGATAAGTATGAGTTATTGTTAAGCATTGATGTTGACTTGCAACATATGTACAAGAGTTAAAGGCAGAAACATTAACTCTAAGGTATAATATGACTTCTGAAACGTAGACAAGGTCAGTTTATAATTTTAAATATTAAAATCACCATAGGACAAAATCCATGAAGTGAAAATTAAAACGGAAATAAGGATTTAAAGATATTGAAACATGGTAAAGAAGCAAATTGTGGGCAAAACATTATCAGAAAAACTAATTTCAAAGATCTAATGGAGAACTAATGCACAGCATAGTGATCATAGGCAACAACAGTGCTGTATTATGGACTTCAAAGTCGCTAAGAGACTAGATCTTAATTGTTCTCACCACAAAAAGGAAATAATTATGTGACAAGATAGAGGTGTTAGATAATGCTACAATGATAATCATATTGTAATATTTAAATGTATCAGACCAACATGTTGTACAACTTGAATCTCTACAATGTTATACATTAATTATATCTCAATAAAAAACTAATTTAAAAAAGAATGCCCCTAATAACTTAAAATTATAGGACCAACAAATTACTAAAGGATATATGAGATATTAAAATCAGAAGTGGTTCTTAGAAAAGAAATTTAGAAAGTATCTTCTCTAATTAAGCAAGTTGATAAATCAATTAAAATTGACTGAATTTTTCTCTACTGTTTCAAAATGGCATGAGAAAATCAGATTTAAATTTCTTGCTCCATTCCCTCAAAAGACTGTCATACATAAATTTTCATTATAGTGATTTCAAGATGTAGATAGATGGACTTGAAAGCATAAAAATATATAAGTATAGAAAACAGAAAAAAAATCTGTTCAGTTTCTAGATTCATTATTTCCCTTTGTTTTTCATTAAGTACGAACCAGATCAATCAAAACATTTGCTTTAAGTCTGAAAAAAATGACCAAACCATCTAGGAAACAACTATTTATGATCTCTTTGCCACTATGTGCAATAATACTGTATAGGGTTTTACATGCTCCTTTTCAGTTTTATTGACAATAAATAAAAATCTATGAACTTTATTTCTTACAACCATTTCCAGAGTGGTCTATATATTTAGTAAAACAAGCAAGTAAGAATAGTGCCCTAGGCTTATTATGAAATAGCTGTGAAATAAAGTCCAACCTTTGAAATCTGGCTATCAGCTCTTTCTACACAGTAAGTCTATAGGAGACAAAGGCAGTCCAAGAACACTTATTTCAGCTAGCTTACATTGAAATCACAATTTATCTCTTACCAAGTTGAAATTTTGTATAAAGTGTGTAATGTCAACCCTCTGGTAACTGAGCGAAGGGTGTTCTTTACTAGTCAAATCCTGAACAAGTTGTGAACTCGGTTTTCTCTCCCTCTGACTCAGTCTGTCTCTTTCTCTCTCTTTCTACACACACAGAGACACATACACTGAGAATTATTTTAATTTGGGAAAATATAACACCTATATACCTCCTGTATTGAACAAATGTTAGTATTAGCCTTATTAGTTTTAGAAATTAAAATATAATAAGCGCCATCACAAATTTCTATGATGCTACTATGGATTCCATTTTCTACTCCCCAACCTCAAAAATACGTATTATACTGAAGTTAATATTTATCATTTTCAAAAAATATTTTTCTGCTTTGACCATGTGTGTATGTGTGTGTGTGTGTGTATCTCCATACGCAATATAACACTTTGATTACTTCTTTTACTATCCACATATCTTCTATTTTTCTTGTTTTATAATATTAGTCCTTCATTTATTTTTGTTGTCTTAATACACAGGTTTGAACTCCCAATTTAATGTTGAAAAAAGCAGAATAGCAGAAATCTGTGTCTTGTACTAGAAACATATCATAATTAAATAAAAAGCTTTTTTCTGTATGTTTAATAAATATCTATTACATTGTTACATTCCATATATAATCATTTTGCTAAATTTTATGTAGAAGCATGTTGAGCATGTTTTCCCTCAGTCAATACCTCAACTGATATTAGTTTCTTTGATCATGGTGATCAAACCATATTCCCGAAGTAGATGGGCCATTAGCATTCCTGTCTGAATTAGATTGTTATAGTTTCCTATTGACTTCAAACACAGGCCCTGAGAGGATTAAAAGGCATACTATAATATCTGCAACATACCACATGTTCCTTTATCAATTCAATATCCCCTTATCAGTCAAGATCACTCACCTCAGCCAGTACATAATCCCTTTCTTTGGCTGTTGATTCAGAAGCAGGATGAGCAAAAAGTGGCTAGGTGGGATTCTCAACATTCACTTCAGTTGAATCTTTGTTGTGTTCCCCGGTGGGTATGTTCCTCTCTTTGGCACGAAGACCTCTCTGTTGCTGCGTAACAATATTACCACGTACTTAGTGGCTGAAAACAATATGATATCAAACCTGAAGTGAGTTCACTCACCCACTGTGCAGCAAGACAACCTCTGACACCAGGTGTAGTGGAAGAAAGTAGGAATTTTATTTTTGCACAGCACTGAGCAAGGAGAGAGGGCAGCTAATGCTGAAATCCCAAACTCTCCAAAAAGCTAAAAGGAAGGGCTTTTATTTGGGATTTTAGGTAGGGGAGGGGGGAGCATATGACCTTGCTGGTCAGCAGCTTTCCCACCAGCCTGTATCTCTTTGTGGGGAGGAGAGAATGAATCCAGGTCCTTGTCCTTGGCAGTGTCTCTCTCCATGGAAGATAGTGGATTCTGGAGCCAGGAAGCCAGAGTGTAAGCAGGGAATGAGTGTTTTGGTTTTAACCCCATATATGCTGGGTTTAATGTAGAGAAACTGATATCAGGGTCAGTATTAACTATACACTATTATCTTACAGTTTCTGTGTGTCAGAGCCCAGGCACTGCTTAACTGGGCCCTCTTTTCAAGGCTTCACAAGCTGCAAGTGTGGTGTTGGTCAGGGTTTAGTTCTCATGGGAAGGCTTGACTGAGGAAGGAAATGCTTCTTCACTCATGCTGTAGCTGGCAGGTTTCAGTTCCTTTTGGTTATAGGCCTGAGGACTGCAGTTAATTGCTAGCTGTTAAATGGAGGCAACCCTTAGCTCCTTCTCCTCAGCTCCTAGAGGTCACCCATAATTGCTTGCCCCATGGGGTAACACAACATGGCTGCTTGCTTCCTAAGTGCCAGCAATGGAGACCGAGATTTTAACAAGACAGATGTAATCATATGTAATAACCTACATATAATAATGTATAACTCACCACTTTTGCCCCATTCTATGGATGAGGAGCAAGTCACAGTCCCACCCACACTCAAGTAGAAGGGATCACACAGCACATTAAAACTAGAGAGGGGGGCCACCTTAAAAGTCTGTCTGCCATGATAGGTATGCATATTTAAATACATATTCACTTTTATATACACACATGCAGCTATTTGTTAGGTCTATACTTCACAAGAGTTTTTATCTTTGTCTAGTTGTTCCTTTTACTTTTGAAGTGATTTTTTTTACTGTATAACAAACTTTCCCTTAAACACATCTTTCTAATATTGATATTATTATACTATTTTTCTTTTGATTAATCTTCTTCCATCTCTTTACTTTCCATTTTATGGTGCCATTATGTTTCCTCAATATGTAAATATAGCTTTTCGTTCACTCTGAGAATTGCTATCTCATTATAGATAAGTTTAACTCTTTATATTTGAAGATTATTGATATATAGAACTATTATTTAGTTTCTTAATATTTTATACTACCAAATATTTTTTGCTTATTTTTGTGAAATTTCACTTTCTATTATCAGAACTAGTAAGTTTTCATTTTCTTACTTTCATTTTTCCCTCCATTGTTGGAATGTGTACACTATATTTTGAATATTTTGTTAGATACCTATAAAATTTTAACATCTTTGCTTGCAATTTAATCAATATTTCGATCTTTGTCCCAAACAGCACTGAGAATATGTTAACGTTTTGTCTCAGCTATTATTTCATGTATATTGTAGAATATTTTCTCTGAATCTTATTTTTCATTTTCTTGTGTCATTTTATTTTATTTTATTTTTTCCCTTTTTAAAATTTTGTTGCAGTAACATTGGATTATAACATATAGCTTTCAGATGTACATTGTAATATATTTCAAATTCTGTGTAGATTACATCACGTTCACCACCCAAAAACTAATTATAGTCCATCCCCTCACATGTGAGCCTAATCACCCCTTTTGCCCTCACTCCTCCCCTTTCCCCTATGGTAACCACCAATCCAATCTCCATTGCTACGAGTTTGTTTGTCGTTGTTTTTATCTTCTACTTATGAGTGAGACCATATGGTATTTGACTCTCTCCCTCTGACTAATTTCACTTCACATAATACCCTCAAGGTCCATCCATGTTGTCACAAACGGCCGGATCTCATCATTTCTTATGGCAGAGTAGTAGTCCATCGTGTATATATGCTACATCTTCTTTATCCAATTGTCCCTTGATGGGCACCTACGTTGCTTCCAAGTCTTGGCTATTGTGAATAATGTTGCAATGAACATTGAGGTGCATGTATCTTTATGGATTTGCATTTTCTAGTTCTTTGGATAAATACCCACCAGTGAGATAGCTGGATGATATGGTAGATCTATTCTTAATTTTCTGAGGATACTCCATACTGCTTCCCACTGTGGCTGTACCAGTTTGCACTCCCACCGGCAGTGTACAAGGGTTCCTTTCTCTCTACACCCTCTCCAACATTTGTTGTTTCCTGTCTTGTTAATTATAGCCATTCTGACCGGAGTGAGGTGATACCTCATTGTAGTTTTGATTTGCATTTCCCTGATAGTTAATGATGTTGAGTATCTTTTCATATGCCTGTTGGCCATTCGTATATCTTCTTTGGAGAAATCTCTGTTCAGATCTTTTGCCCATTTTTTAATTGGGTCATTGGTTTTCTTGTTGTTGAGATATATTAGTTCTTTGGATATTTGGATATTAACCCCTTATATGATATATGGTTTGTAAATATCTTCTCCCAATTTTTAGCTTGTCTTTTCGTTTTGTTGATGGTTTCCTTTGCTGTGCAGGAGCTGTTTAGTTGGATGTAGTCCCATTTGTTCATTTTTCTTTTTGTTTCCTTTGCCCCGTCAGAGATGGTACTTGAAAATATACTGCTCACACTGATGTCAAAGAGCATACTGCTTATGTTTTCTTCTAGAAGTTTCATGGTTTGGGGTCTTATATTCAAGCTTTTAATCCATTTTGAGTTGCTTTTCTTGCATGGTCTAAGGCAATGGTCCGCTTTCATTCTTTTACATGTGGCTGTCCACTTTTCCCAGCAGCATTTATTGAAGAGACTCTCCTTTCTCCTTTGTGTGCTTTTGGCACCCTTGTCGAATATTAGCTGTCTGTAAATGCGTGGGTTTATTTCTGGGTCCTCAATTCTGTTCCATTGATCTGTGTGTCTGTTTTTGTGCCAGTACCATGCTGTTTTGGTGACTATGGCTTTGTAGTATATTTTGAAATCAGGGAGTGTGAATTAATTTACATGCTAAATTACTATTTAAAGTTATCCATATATGAAACAATTCCTTTGCTCATTCATATTTCATATACTTCAGTATTGACTTCTGGTTTTAGTTTATTTCTTAATAATATACATAGGACAATAAGGACTCATCTTTTATTTATAAAATATGTTTAATTCCTGTGTATCCTTGAAGTTCCTTGGGAAATAATTTTTTTTGTTTTTAACTTATTGTGCCCTTTAACTTTCTTTCGTCATGTTTGATTTTTCCCATATGTTTGCATTCTTTTAAATTATCACAATTTTGCCACGCTTTCAGTGGTTTTACTTGTCTCTGTCAGAGACACAGTGGGGTCAGTGGTCCTGTGGCACTTTTTTAAAGTGAACTCTTACTTGGAGTTCCTGAACCACCAAGCAGCCAGTAGTAGGGGAAACTGTTTTCATTTCTCTTGTTTATGAATATTTCCTATTCAAAGGCTTACCATAGATATAAGCTTCATTACCACTTGTTTGTGCTATTGGAAGACTGTTTCCAGTCTGTGATAACAGGAAGTATTTTGAGATAAATCCTAGACAGAAAGCTTATAAACATGTTATTGAAAGTCTGTACATTTCTTTCCTTCTATTGTAAACCAAAATTTTTTTATATTCTTTCTTCATTTCCAAGTGATAATAAATATCCATTTTCTCCTTAATTTCACTAGTTTATTTACCAATCTAATAAGAATAACTCAATGTTATTATAATGAAGTTAATAAAAAGGTGGAAACACTCAAGATCTTCTTATGCTATTCTTTCCAAAAGAATTTAACTTTCAACCAGAGCCCTGTTGGTCTTGGCTTTCTTATCCATTAATTATGAATATTCTCATTTATATTTCTTTGGAAATTTTTCCATCTCTCACAATTCAGAATATCACCTTTCCTTATAATTGTAAACAAAATTTTCCTCTAACCCATATTTAACAAGTCCTCTTATTTCCTCATTCTATTTGGAGTAGCAGGCTTCATTTTTATGACATCCCACACTGAGAGCATCTTCCCACCACAGAGGAACTAAGTGGGCTCCTTTGGCTTCCTCAAATACATACTGAAATCCATATCCTCTGTCAAATCCTCCTACACTGATCCCCTACATAGAGTTGCTGTTTTACTTTTAAATGTTTTCCCATATACTCTTATTGAACTTAGATTTTTGTGTTTATTGCCAAGGCCCTTGTATTTTTTTATCATACAAATAAGAATAAAATATATTTATAGTATACATTATGTAAGTACAGTAAAAATGTTTCTAAGTATTTGTAATATTTCTTTCAAATTAACTCATGACCTGATATAAATACTGTACTGACATATATTGAAATTATCACCAAATGATTGTAAACAAAGAACTACCATAGACTCTTATAACTTGTGATAGTTATGTTCCATGAAGGCACTGTGAACACTGAATTAATGAACACAGAAGTATCGCTAATGGGAGAAATACAGAGCTATGGGCTGGAGGACCTCTGATCACATTTTCATCAACTGAACAATATGTAACCTTGTTTTATGTTTTTTTCTGTTTAAAGACATGCTGTTTAATATATATCATTAATTCATTAATATTGAACTCATAGCCTGCACCACTATAACTCACACCTGAAAGAAGCTTTTCTAACACACACATTTTCTCTGTAAGGGACATCACAGTCTTCAGCTTAGGAACAATAGACAGCACATCAGCACTATGCTTGGGGGCCATTTTAAATAGTGAGAACACCAACAAAAACTGAAAATTGTGAAAAATATGGCACTAAGTATATTGTAAAAGATATACTTGTTTACAGTATGAGAGCTGAAGCAAGTAGGCAGAGCGTCATTTTGTTTGACCACTGGCTGGGAATGTGCAATCAGGTGACTCAAATTTCTCACTGCTCTGCACTTGTTTGCAGTGATCACGAAAGTGCCGTGAGTATTGATTTGGGGTTACAAACAAATTTTAGAAGGCAAGCAAATTCACAAATATGGAATATGAATAATAAGAATTGGCTGTACTTTTCTGCATTTATCTAATTATTTGAATGTTGACCTTTCTCATTACCTAAATATTTCTAGTTATCTAAAGCTAAATAACCAAAAATGAAAATATTTATCATGGATGCATATTATGAAAACTTCGAATGATTTAGAAAACAAAGGTCTCCATATATATTAATTTAAATGTTAACATAAATCAAAATAAGGTTCTTATATTTATATTAGTGAAGAAAATGCAGGTATGAGAAAAATTTATCAGCAATCAGTTACCATTGTTCATTGTTTTAACCACTATAAATTCTTAGATATTTTCTTCAATGGTAAAGTTTTTCCTTCCAACTTTATATCAATTACTATTTGAAAGTACAGACAGTTGAAGCAAATCTCCATTTTCTATACTAGATTTTTAAATTAAAATAAATTCTTTTCTAACATTTGTACACTATCTCCCTATCAATAGGACTGAGATTTTCTAGGGTGTTCAGGCTGCAAAGTTTGATTATTTTCACTTATAATAGACATTATCAAATAGCTCTTTAAAGAGATTTTAATAGCTCTTTAAATTATTTAAGTTGATGTTAAATTGTTAACGTTTAACATCATCTTCCAGTGAGTAAAAGGTCTTATTGATCCAAATCCACTTTAATGCTTCATAGTTTCAGAATTAAAAAAAAAAAATTCTATCAGGTGTGTTTGAAAGCGACTTAATTTTTGTTTGCATGATTACTATTGGGTCTGAGCATTTGATCATGTAATAGATGACTGTTAGCAACACTAAAAATCAGTTATTGCAACCAAAGATTTCATGTATTGAATTGAGACAAAAATAAATGAAGTGCATATATAAAATACATATCTGAGCATATACTTATATGATACATATATGATAAACACATCAATTAAGTGTATTAAGTAAATAAGTATATGCAATTAAAATTATTTGAAAGTATGAGAAAAGTACAAAATTGGCAGAAAATGTGAACGAGGATTTCGATTTCTTTTTGTGTTTGATTACTGAATCAATTGCTTTATTGTTTATAGGATCTTTCATATTTTTCCTGAAAGTGGCATAGTTAAGATGATATATTTTCCAAAAACTTGCCCATTTCATCTGAATTCTTAAACTCATTGATAAAAAGCTCTTCATGGTATCCTACAGTTATGTACTTTTCCAAGTGTCTGTAATAGCGTTCTCGTTACCCTTACTGACACCGGTTCTTTGTGCTTGCTGCTCTCCCTCGGCTCTACATTTTGTTTTTCTTGGCTAGTCTTCCCCAAGTTTTGGTCCTTTTATTAATATTTTATACCAACTAATATTTGATCTTTTTACATTTTTCTATATATTTTATCTCATTAATTCCTACTCTAATCAATTTCATTTCTTTTCTTCTACTTTCTTTAAGTTTACCTTGTTCCTCTCTCCCTAACTTCCTGAGTTGGAAGCTTTTGTTATCGAGTTTTATTTTTTCTCTCTTCTAATATATGTATTTAAACTCTAATTATCCTTTTAAATTTAAACTCTAATTATCCTTCTAAATAATGCTTTAGCTGCATCCTACAAGATTTTTCTGTACAGAGCTTTTTCATAGTTATGTAACTATAGTTTTTAATTTTCAAGATGACCTTCCCTTTTTTCTATATATTATTTCTGTGTGTACTTATTAATTCTCATGAATGCTAGATTATTTTTGGAATCTCTTTATTATTGATTTCTAGTTTAATTCTATTGTGATCCGATTACATAAGCCATATGATTGCAATTCTTTGAAATTTGTTGAACTTTATGGATTATGATTAATTCTGTAAATGTTTTGTATGTACTTAAGAAAATGTATTTCTTTAATGTAATGATCGCTTTATGTTCATTGGCTCACCTGTTGTTTAAATACTTCATATTTGTACTGAGATTTTACATCTTGTTCCATCTATATAAATAAGGTGTGTTAAAATCTCTTATTTTGGGGCTGACCCCGGGGCCGAGTGGTTAAGTTCGCACACTCCACTTCGGTGACCAAGGGTTTCGAGGGTTCTGATCCTGGGTGTGGACATTGCATCGCTCATCAGGCCATGTTGAGGTGGCATCCCATATGCCACAACTAGAAGGACCCACAACTAAAATATACAGCTATGTACTGGAGGGATTTGGGGAGACAAGGCAATAAGAAAACATCTCATTTTGATTGTACATTTCTCTCTCTCTTCTGTTTTGGTCAATTTCTATCATTTATGTTTTAAGCTGTATTATTAAATGTTCACAGTTTTTTAAAATGCTAAGTTTTACAATGAATTCAAAGTTTTGTCATTATCAAATGACCCTCTTTGTACTAACGATATTTGGGGAAATTAAAATCTACCTTATCCAGATTAAATAGATTCACCGAATTTCTTCTGTTTAATATTTGTCTGCTATTTAAGGTAAAATACCTTAAATAAGGTATTTTATTTTCAAATATTCAGTATTCTTGCTTTGTAGATAAATATTTTATAAGTAGGTAGTTTTACTTTATTAATTGTCACAATATTTGTCTCTTATCTGAAACATTCATTTCTTTTCCATTTAACATAATTATTGACAAATTTAGTTTAAATACACCACCTTATTTTGTACTTTCTGTTTTCTCCTGTTGTGTTTCTTTAATTTCCCCTCATTCCATTTTTGCAATTTGTCACATACTACTTATCATTAACTTTTCTCCACTGTTAGTTTAAAAATTGTATACTCTATTTTGTCTATTTCATATCTTTTACACACTCTTATTGATCAATAGTTTAAACATCCTACTGATTAATAACAGGATCTTAAACTAATTTCTATTATCTTCTTCCAAGCTAAATTTTAATATCACTTATTTTAATTCTGTACTGTATTTTTAATCCCAAAATACTTTATCATGTTTTACACCAAGATTTTCCAAATTAAGGCTGACTGCCTGTTGTTATAAATAAAATTGACTGGAAGATGAGCACATAAACTCATTTATGTTTTTTCTATGGCTCTTTTCAGACTAGAACAGCAGAGTTAAGTAGTTGTGCCAAAGATCTTGTGATCGGAAAAGCCTAAAACATTTACTATCTGGCACTTTAAGAAAAGTTTGCTGACTCCGAGTTTATGAAATCAATGATGTTTTTATTTAACAAGATATTTTACCACTTCTTTTAATTTCTTCTAACATATCAAATTATCTCTCTGGGATAAACCTTCTACTTGTACTATACCATTTAAAATTTCTTGAATTCAGTTTATGATGGCACTAAAGTATTTTATCTAATTTTAATTTTACCAAAAATATCTACATTTCAAATTTAACACTGAAAAATAGTTATACTGCATATAGAACTTTAGGTTGGCAGTTATTTTCTTTCAACAGTTTTAAGCTCTTATTTTATTACTTTCTGGCTGTGATTGCTGCTCCCAAGAAATAAGTTGTCAATCTAACTAAAAAGCCTTTGAACATATTGTGTCTTCCTTTCCTCTGGTTGCTTGTAAGTTTTTTTCTATGTCTTTGGCTGAGTGCATAGAAATATAAAATGTCCATTTATGAACCAAAATTAAATGCATGCTGAATTTCTCACTTTGTCCCCTATATTATTGTATCAGTTTTCTAAAGCTGTGTAAAAGATTACCACAAATTTATCAGCTTTAAATAACACAGATTTCTCACAGCTTTTGCAGTTCAGGAGCTTGAAGATCGTATAACCGAATTCTCTGATCGTTGTCTCATAAGACTGAAAAGACGGAGTCAACCTCCTTCCTTTCTGGGCTACCCTAATTTCTGCATGCTAGGAGAATTAATTGCTTCTAAGATCGTTCTGGTTGTTTGGTAGAATTCAATGTCTTGCAGCAATTGGGGTGAAAGCCATCTTCCTTGCTGGCTATTGGCCTGGGCCTCCTCTCTCATCTCCTTAAGGCTACCTCCATTCTTTGTCATGAGTCTACTGCCACCTTCAAACAGGCAATGATGTGCCCAAGGCTTGCCAAATCGCTCCTCAATTATGTTATCATTTATGTGTGTATCATGAATTCAGTGACAGAAAAACTTATTCACTCCTGTAATATGCAATATTCAAAATATCATATCCAAAGATCATATTCCAAAGCCATTCTTGCCACCATTCAAATGGCTATTATTTATTCTGATTGTGCCTCAAGTTTATGGATTGAGGGGTAACAGGCTGACTTTAGGTACAGGAAAACATTTGTGTTTCTCTGTAATGCAGTGTGGATATTTATCTCAAATCCAGATTGGAAAAAAAATTGTCAAGAATCAATAGACAAGTTTTGTACTATCTTTTTCTGCTTCAGGAAAGTGTACTATATTCCTTTAACAAAATGGAGCTCACACTATCTGTGCACAAATAAGGTTCTTAAATGACATTAGCTGTTATTATAGTTCATCATTTTTTTACTCAAAGATAAATTTTGTCTCTGACCATATGAGAATCAACCAAAATGGAGATAGTTTTATTCCAATACTGCCCTCATGAGAATGATTATTATTATTGTTATTAATGCCTGCCTGCATTGATGAGGGTGATTTTCTCTACTGATTCTATGGATTCAAACGCTAATTTCTTCCAGAAGCACCCTCACAGATAAATCAGAAATAGTGTTTTACCTGTTATCTGAGCATCCTTCAGCCCAGTCAAGTTGATACATAAAACTAACCATCACAGACTGACTTTGGCCAATTGGGTGTAGATGAAAGTTACAATGTATGAATTATTAGCATAAGCCTTACCACACCTCACCTATTTCCATTTGCCCCCTTGAACTTCTACAACCATCGTGAGAAGAACATGCTATCTAGCTGGTCCCAGGATCATGACACATAGACCAAATCTGGACCCAATCTGTGGTTTGGAGCCAAGAATAGCTAAGCACAGCCTAGATAAGATTTATCTCAAATAACTCTCTGATCCATGGGAATAAATGTTTATTGTTATGAGACACTAAGTTTTTTTGCTTATTATTCAATAACAGCTAATGGTTACATCTTATTTTCCAACTAATCCTTTAAATTGAATAGCACATACAGCAAGTATACATTTGTTATAACACCTTTACTTCTTTTTCTCGAATATACTTAGAGTACTATCTGAAGTTTTATAACAAAGACCACAATTATCAGCTTGAGCTTCTATTTTCTGACCTCCAGCACCTCCTGCAAGCTATAATCCTCAGTCAAACCACTGAGTAGCAAATATCATCCGACCTTATACATAAGAAATCCAGCTGTTAAAATGTGTTTCCATTTCTCAATGCACATTGTTCTGTTTTTTCTAAGAAGATTTTCCTCTCTGAATCAGTCTTCTACTCCATTTTTCTACTTTTATATTGAAAATTGAAAAGAGCTTAGGACATTATTTATTACATTATTCTAGTAGCATTCACTTGATGTCAATTCTAAAATTAACATTTTTTTCATTTCTTATACATTAATTACTTTATTTCTAAAGAAGCTTAACAATCAAATAGCAGCTGAAGAAAGAATGTAAAGGATCTCTTTGTTTTATTATCTCTTTTCATAGTTTCCAGGAAATTTTTAATATATTATGCTGGTCAGGATTATCTGACTATTATCAATAAGTTGCCTAAAAAGAGACATTTTGATCCCAATCAAATTTATTAATGATAAACAGAAGAGCATATCAGGCTCTATCATGAAACTGTTATAGGCTCTGATTGGTATAATTCAGAAACTAACCTACTTTCTGGAAAATATTTCATATACATGTAAATATGTATATATACATTCCTATTCATACACACACACATATGACTAAAAGTGGAAACTAATCAAATTTTGTACTTTTCTTTTTCTTGCTTTGGCATCAGAGAGGAAGATGTCTAAAGTGAAAATGGACAAAAACAATTGTCAAATGAATTTAGACTTCAGTATGTGTGAAGTGATTTTTAAGAGCTAATATAACAATGATAAACAGGTTCCAGTACTCTTAATGAACTCCCACTCCAGTGTACTGAAGAAATCTCAAAAATAAATGTTGAATCACATAGAGTTATGATAAAAGTACATAACACAGACATATGAGACCAACCTTTCTGACACATTATAGTACAGGTCATAAAAATAATATATGACTAGTATTCAAAAGATTGTGTTTACATATAAATTTATTTACTGACTTATTAACACAAGAATGCATAGAATAAATCGGAAACCTTCCAAAATGAGAACAGAATTAAAATAGAAGTTTGAGTGGAGATTTAAAAAAAATAGAGCTAAGATTATTTCTACGATTACACTAAAAGTTTATCAGTTGGATTCTTTGCAACCCAGCACAATCAAAATAAAAGCCAATTTCCCCTGTGCTTCTCATTGCCATATAGAAATGGTCAACTAGTTTTATGAAGGAAAAAATATCTTCAGAATTAATCTTAAAATATCTTAGATGAATATTCATACATCTGGGTAACACTTAGTGGTGAAATGAACAATTTCATAGTGAAGTTTTGTAAAGCTCAATACCTAAAATTGAAAAATTGTACGTAGTGAGTGCTAGTATATCAAAAAAGAATATAGTGAGATCATAGCTGGGTCTTGGAATACACTTTGAATATCAATAGGGAGGGATGAACTTAGTATTCTTCAAACACATTGTTTTGAAACAGGATTTTGATTACATATGAGAAATATATAATTTTAGTTTTCATGCTTTTTCTAGACTTGGAAAAAGGCATTATTTTTATTAATAAATTATATATTTTAGAAATAAAATGAGCAAATGATAAAGTAGATATCCTTTAGGCAAATTTTAAAAATCTAGCCAAAATTTTTCTCACAGTGTTTTAACCTACTTCTACAGAGAGAGAAATACTCTCTAAATTTTTTACTTGGTTATTCACTCAAAAAATATTTTTGAGCACCTTCTGTTTAGTAGGCATTACTAGAAGCACTGGATTATAGCAGTGAACTAAAGTGACACTCTGAAAAAAATTATTGGGACAAAGCATTGTATATAAATCTAATTATATTTAAAATTTCAATTTTTTAATGTATTTTTAAAGGAGACCTTACTGTGGAAGATTAAAATAAGATCATAGATGTAGAGAAATTCACTTTTCTCTGTTAAACATCTTTCTTTGTGGGGCCAGCCAAGTGGCATAGTGGTTAAGTTCGCACACTCTGCCTTGGTGGCCTGGGGTTCATAGGTTCAGATCCTGGACATGGACCTACGCACTGCTCATCAAGCCATCCTGTGGTGGCATCCTACACACAAAATAGAGGAAGATTGACACAGAAGATGTCAGGGACAATATTCGTCAAGCAAAAAGAGAAAGGTTGGCAATGGAAGTTAGCTTAGGGCCAATCTTCCTAACCAAAACAAACGTTCTTTGTACAGAGCCTGAAAATCAAATGAAAGTAGATTGAATGATTAATGAATTAATGGTTGAATAGCCATTTCCAAGTAGAGCTAATTCTTACATGATGACAACACTGAAACTCCTTTTCTACTATCTTAAATGCAATATATATTTAAATGAAAAATGATATAGAAAGAAAACAACTTTTTTTTAATGACTGGAATCTCAAAGAACTAATTATAAACTATCATGTTCACTCATGTTTCCTCAAAATTCTTATGTTGAAAATCTTAACAACGGTATCTCTTAATATGACTGTATTTGGAGATAGGATCTTTAAAGAAATAGATAAGTTATGAGGTCACTAAGGTGGGCTCCAATCCAATATATTGGTGTCCTAGTAAGAAAAGATTAGGACATGGACACACTCAGAGGGAAGATGCATGGAACAGATGCCCATCTACAAGCCAAAGAGAGAGTCCTCAGTGGAATCCAACCTTGCTATAACCTTAATCTCAGACTTCTAGCCTCTAAAAATGTGAGAAAATAAAGTTTTCTCGTTTCAACCACCTAGTCTGTGGTATTTTGTTTTGGCAGTCCTAGCAAACTAACGCAAATGCATAAAAGAATAAATAATTGCTTAAGTGAGCGGGTAAGTAAATTTCTTCTCATTTTAGACTCATTAATTTAGGGATCTATGACAAGAAAGTTAACACAGCAGGGTTTTTTCCTCAGTCTTTTCATTCTCCAAGGGAGCTTAATTGACTCTTGGCCAAGCCCCTGGAAATGTAGCCCTTGGAAGACTCTTTGTGGTAAGGGTTGATTCTTTCGTTTATTATACCTGGAGCAATGGCCTAGGCCATACCAGCTTGTCAGTATTGCATTGCACAAACATTATCACTGACAATATGCACCTGGTTTCATTGCTAGGGTGATGTGATGTGATGAGTTATCCATAAAAGACTTGGAACCTCAGACTCAAATGTGCTTCTTTAGGCTGAGATATTTCCAGTGCATTGTTTAGTTTACTGGTAGTGAGAAAACACTTCTGTGTAGATCTAGATGGGAAATGACTCCAAAGCCTGTGCCTGTGTTCTCTAGAGTATGCCTGCAAATGTTAGGGGAAACAGTCCATACACAGTACTGCCTTCATCTCTGACATCAATTGCAAGTTCAGGGGGTCCCCAAAACCATTAAGTTTTCACACTTCCCTAAAAGGACTTGCAGAACACATTGGAATCTGTGATGCTCACAGTTACAGTTCATTACAGCTGAAAGATACAGATTAAAATAGCCAAGGGAAGAAGTGTATAAGGCAGAATCTATGATGATACCATACACAGAGCTTCCATTTGTCCTCTCCCCATGAAGTTAGAACAGTGTGATGATATGCAGAGTATTTACAACCAGGGAAAATCAGCCAAGCTTTGACATCCAAAGCTTTTACTGGGATTCTGTCACACAGGTATGAATGATTGCCCATAGGCTTATCTAAGTGTCCAAACTTTGTGGAGACTGACTGAGACCATATGACACAAAGTCCTCTTCCTCTCATATCACAATATTGGTCTTTTGGCATTATCAGCCCCCACCCTAGATAATATTTTATGTGGCAAATCACACCAGAAATTATGTTGTTAGACTATCTGGAATAACCCAAGTTCCCTAAGTAAAGAAAGACATTCCTATTAGACATGACTTTTCAAAGGCTTACGGACTATCTCCCAGAAGCAGAGGGCAAAGGCCAGACCTTTTTTGTCTAAGATTAAATTCTTTACTACACACCACCCAACACAGATCTTGTTCCCTATGCTCTTGATATGCACTTTTTGGCTCTAAAATAAAAGTTACCTTTGAATATAACTTACTATTGAGCATTGTTAGTTCTTCCATATAAGCAGCAAACCTGAGATTGGTATTGAAAACCTCCCAACAGGATCTTTCCATCTATGGTAGAGCAGAGACGTGCTATCTAGAGCCCCATTCAAAGACGACATTGCTGCCCAGCTGCAGCAAGTGAAATCAGCAGTAAGCCCCCAGCTATCAGGTAATTTAGAGAGGTAATTTATCAGTTAACTAGGCTCAATGAAAGAGCCATCTTGCCTGGGGTCATGACCTTTCTAGAGTAGCCCAGACTTTTTGGCTGAATGAAGTGGGGTCATAAAGGCCCATCCCTTTCAACTCACAAGAGATAACTCTTGTGGGTACTTCTTGCTACAGAGCATCTCACAAGATTGGGTACTTTTAAGGTAGGACAGAACTATAATAACGAGCAGAGGACCAGTAACAGGGAATTGGAAGCCAGGTGTGAAAACCAAAAGACCTGCTTGTTGGCACACAAAGGAGCTATCATCGCCTGTATTGGGGATGGGGAGTATGGCAGAGTCAAAGACTATACTCCAGCAATTGATGGGCAAGACTGGCTGAACTTCAAAGTTGATTAAACAACCAAACAAAGCATAAGAGCTATACTGAAATAAGAGCCCTAATTAGGAAAACCTGACATGTAAATGGCCAACAGATACATGAAAATGTGCTGGCAACATTGATGGCTGCATCTGTGTGGAAATACGCAAAAATAATTGATTCCCTATTCTCCTCTAAAGCTTCTAGAGCTGTAGAAGAGACCCTTCTCTCCCTGTTAAGAGCTGTCACCACCCCCATGGTGGAAGACAATACAGAAACTTTTCTCTGCATTTTTACAAGACAAAAGGTACACTACTCAATCTGTACTCAACCCTTTTCCTGACAAATGCATTTATGACTACAGTTAAGTGTCAGCACAACATAGCTGGGGATATGCTGAACCTATTGGAAAGAAATGGCACTAGATCCAAAGGAATGGAAATACATAACCAGCGTGTGCATGCAGAAATTGGGAATTGGCAAATTACATATAGGATTGGATTCTAAGAGTGGTTGAACAAGGGGTGTGGGGAATAATAATTTTCTTCATCAGGGCAATGTTTCCCAAGATACAAGGTTTAACATGGTAAGGACTCCAGGAGATAATATGAATTGGCTACTAAGATTTTTTTCAAAAATAATGGGGAAAAAGATGTCCTAAGCTGAGCAGAGTTGAAATGGCAGAATTGTTATAGACAGAAAGGGACAAAAATTTAGGAAATGGGCATTTTGCGTATGGCTGGAAGACTCAGTAGATGATTGCATTCTACAGGAAGGCCCAAAGAAGACACAGTATGGTATTGGCATAAAAATAGACATATAGATCAATGGAACAAAAAAGAGAGCCCAGAAATAAACCTATGCATATATAGTCAAATAACTTATGACAAAGGAGCCAAGAATATACAACAAAAAAGGAAATTCTCTTCAATAAATGGTGTTGGGAAAACTGGAGGGCCACATGCAAAAGAATGAAACTATGCCACTATTATATACTATACACAAAAATTAACTCAAAATGGATTGAAGGCTTGAATATAAGACCTGAAACCATAAAACTCCTAGAAGAAAACACAGGCAGTAAGCTCCTTGACATCAGTCTTGGCAATGGTTTTTTTTGGATCTGACAACAAAAGCAAAAATAAGTGAGTGAGACTACATCAAACTAAAATGCTTCTGCACAGCAAAGGGAACCATCAACAAAATGAAAAGGCAACCTACTGAATGAGAGAAAATATTTGCAAATTATATGTCTGATAAGAGGTTGATATGTAAAATATATAAAGAACACATACAACTCAATGGCAAAAAGCAAACAATCTGATTCAAAAATGAGCAGAAGATCTGAATAGGCATTTTTCCAATGAAGACATGTAAATGGCCAACAGATACATGAAAATGTGCTCAACATCACTAATCATCAGGGAAATGCAAATAAAAACTGCAATGAGATCTCATCTCACATCTGTTTGAATTGCTATTATCAAAAAGACAAGAAATAAGTATTGGCGAGGATGAGGAGAAAAGGGAACCCTTGTGCACTGTTAATAAAAACGTAAATTGATGAAGTCATTAGGTAAAATAGTATAGAGGTTCCTCAACTAGTTAAAAATAGAATTACTATATGATCCAGCAATTCCACTTCTGTGTATTTATACAAAGAAAATTAAAACACTAATTTGAAAAGAAACATGCACCCCAATATTCATTACAGCATTTACAAAAGATATAGAAACAATCTGTGTTCATCGATGAATAAATGGATAAAGAAGATGTGATGATACTATGAAATACCATTCAGCCGTTAAAAAAAAAAGAAGGAAATTTTACCTTTTGTGAAAACACAGATGGAACTGGGAAGGCATTATGCTAAGTGAAATAGGTCAGAGAAAGACAAATACTATATGATCTCACTCCTATGTGTATTATAAAAACTAGAATAAAAACAAAAAAAAAACAAGCTCATGGATACAGAGAACTGTTTGGTGGTTGCCAGAGGTGGGGGGTGTGAGGTGTGAGTGAAATGAGTGAAGGTGATCAAAAGGTACAATCTTACAGCTAGAAAATAAATAAGTCCTGGGGATGTAAAGTAGATCATGATGACTACGGTGTATAATACTGTATTGCATACTTGAAAATTGCTAAGAGAATAGATGTTAAAATTTCTCATTATAAAAAAAAAATTTTTCTTTCTCCATTGTATGTTCTTGGCTCCTTTGTCAAAGAGCAGTTGTCCATAGATGTGTGATTTTATTTCTGGGTTTTCAATTCTGTTCCATTGAGCTGTGTGTCTGTATTTGTGCCAGTACCATGCTATTTTGATTACTATAGCTTTGTAGTATATTTTGAAGTCCAGGACTGTGATGCCTCCAGATTTGTACTTTTTTCTCAGGATTGCTTTTGGTATTCAGGATCTTTTGTTGTTCCATATAAATTTTAGGAATTTTTGTTTTATTTCTGTGAAGAATGTCATTGGGATTCTGATTGGGATTGCATTAAATCTACAGATTGCTTTAGGTAATATGGGCATTTTAACTATGTTTATTCTTCCAATCCATGAGCATGGAGTATCTTTCCATCTCTTCATACCTCTTTGATTTCTTTCAATAATGTCTTTCAATAATGTTTTCAGTGTACAGAAAGACACCTCCTTAGTTAAGTCTATTCCTGGATATTGAATTATTTCTGTTGTGATTGTAAGTGGAATTGTATTCTTGACTTCTCTTTCTGCTAGCATGTTATTAGTGTATGAAAATGCAACTGATTTTTTAAGTTGATATTGTACCCTGCAACTTGGCTGCAGTTGTTGATTATTTCTAATAGCTTACTGATGGATTCTTTAGTGTTTTCTATACATAGGATATCATGTCGTCCACAAATAGAGTTTTACTTCTTCCTTTCCAATTTGGATGCCTTTTATTTCTTTTTCTTGCCTAATTACTCTGGCCAAAACCTCCAGTACTATGTTGAATAGAAGTGGCAAGAGCGGGCACCTTTGTCTTATTACTGTTCTCAGAGGGATGGCTTTCACTTTTTCACTGTTAAATATGATGTTAACTGTGGGTTTGTCATATATGGCCTTTATTATGTTGAGGTTCTTTCCTTCTATACCCATTTTATTCAGAGTTTTTATCATAAATGGATGTTGGATCTTGTCAAATGCTTTCTGTGCATATTTTGAGATGATCATGTGATTTTTATTCCTTTTTTGCTAATGTGGTGCATCATATTGATTGATTTGCAGATGTTGAACTGTAACTGCATCCCTGGTATAAAGTCCAATTGATCATGGTATATGATCCTTTTAATGTATTGCTGTATTTGATTCGCCAATATTTTGGTGAAGATTTTAAGTATCTATGTTCATCGGTGATATTGCCCTGTAATTTTTCTTCTTTTAATTGTACTTGCCTTGTTTTGGGATCAGGGTGATGTTAGCCTCATGGAATGAGTTAAGAAGAATTCAATTATCTTGAAATTTTTGGAATAGTTTGATAGGGATAGGTATTAAATCTTCTTTGAATGTTTGGTAGAGTTCTCCAGAGAAACCATCTGGTCTTGGACTGTTGTTCTTTGGGAGGTTTTTGGTTCCTGTTTCAATCTTTTTACTTGTGATTGGTCTATTCAGCTTCTCAATTTCTTCTCGATTCAGTTTTGGGAGGTTGTATTAGTCTAAGGATTTATCCATCTCTTCTACATTGTCCAATTTGTAGGAATAGAATTTTTCATAGAATTCTCCCATATTCCTTTGTATTTCTATGGTATCCATTGTAATTTCTCCTCTTTCATTTTTAATTTTATTTATTTGAGCCTTCTTTCCTTTTCTCTTAATGAGTCTGCCTAAGGGTTTGTCAATTTTGTTTATCTTTTCAAAGAAACAGCTCTTAGTTTGACTGGACAGCCACTTGCCGAAGGATGAAAGTAGACCCTTATCTGACACCATACACAAGAATTAACTCATAATGGATTAACAAAATGAATGCAAGACCTGAAATCATAAAACTCCTAGAAGAAAATATAGGTACTACCCCCTTTGACATCAGTCTTAGCAGCATCTTTTCGAATACCACTTCTACTCAGGCAAGGGAAACAAAAGAAAAAATAAACAAATGAGACGGCATCAGACTAAAAAGCCTCTGCAAGACAGAGGACCCATGAATAAAACAAAAAGACAACTTACCACCTGCAAGAAAATATTTGCAAATCATATATCCAACAAGGGTTAGTTTCCAAAATATAAAAAGAAGTCATACAGCTCAACAACAAAAAGATAAACAATCTAATGAAAAGATGAGCAGAGGATAGAAACAGAAATTTTTCCAAAGAAGATATATAGACGGCCAACAGACACAGGAAAGGATGTTCAACATCACTAATTTTTAGGGAAATGCAAATCAAAAATACAATGAGATATCAACTCACATTTGTCAGAATGGCTATAATTAACAAGATGAGAAGTAAGAAGTGTTGGAGAGGATGTGGAAAAAAGGGAATATTCATACACTGCTGGTGGGAATGCAAACTGATGGAGCCACTATGGAAAACAATATGGATATTTCTCAGAAAATTAAAAATAGAAATACCATATGATCCAGCTATTCCACTACTGGGTATTTATCTAAAGAACATGAAATCTACAATACAAAGAGATATATGCACCCGTATGTTCATTGCAGCATTATTCACAATAGCCAAGACGTGGAAGCACCCCAAGTGCCAATAGAATGATGACTGGATAAAGAAGATGTGGTATAAACATACAATGGAATACCACTCAGCCATAGAAAAAAGACAAAATCATCCCATTTACAACAACATGAATGGACTTTGAGGGTATTATGTTAAGTGAAATAAGCCAGGCAGAGAAAGACAAACACCAGATGATGTTACTCATATGTGTAAGATAAACAGATGTATGGATAAAGACAACAGATTAGTCATTACCAGAGGGGAAAGGAGTGGGGCTGGTAGGCAAAAGGGGTAATGAGTCACATATGTATAGTGACAGATAAAAACTAGACTATCGGTGGTGAGCATGATGCTCAGAAACTGATACATAACAATGTACACCTGAAATTACATAATGTTATAAACTAATATGACCTAAAAAAATTAAAAATAAACTTTATAAATGTGTATGGTGACAGATGTTAGAAATTGTGGTGATGGTTTTGCTATAGATACAAATATCAAATCATTATGTTACACCTCAATAAAAAAGAAGATAAAAGCAATGACAGAATTGTTGTTATAGACAGTAAGAAAGGGACACAAAATTTGAGGAAATGGCAATCTGCATATGGCTGGAAGACCTAGTAGATTCCTCAGAAAGGCCAAAAGAAGAGACCATTCATGGAGGCAATCAGGACTCAGGACTGTGTTGTTGAGAGAACCATCAGCATCACTAAAAAGTCAACTGGTGGCTATCTTCTGTAGACCAGGGTGATGAGAGAACGGACTGCTACAAAACTTAGATTTGCTGACAGAAATAGAGATGATAGACTTCCTAAAACAACAGAGGCCAAACAGTGGTGTATAACTGTAACAACTTAGGTTAATGCAATTATTCTAATGACTGGCAAGGTTAGAATGGCAGCATGTGGGTTGGGGTAGGCGAGAACAATGTTGAGTTGTAGAGATGGTTATGAGAACACGGCATCCCTAGAGACAAATATATGGATATTCAGCAAGCGTGAAAGTCAGTTTAACCAGCAGAGCTATTCAAGGCTGGATGACCAGAAGGCTGAGTGCTAAGCTGTAGCGATGTGATTTCTCAGAATATTTTGTGAGGATGAAGTTTATGCTCTGATTTATATTATACTCTAAATCAAAGACTTTTATATGACACTGTGTTCTCAATAAGGAGAATACATAGAGCTGGCAACCAAAGCAGGGAGAGTAAGAACAGCCTTACTTACCATCACAACATTTTGGGGCTCCCTGAAGTCAGTACTGTTATGATCTTATTCTTACACTAATCAGATCAGAAACCTGGAGGATACACCCTGACAGTACTCTATGAACTGAGTTGAGGAAAAATCATGTCATTAATTTGTTAGGTTAATTTAAAATTAATTCCCTTTATACAGATTGGTATCTGGAAACCAAAAGTTAACAACTTGCATACAACTCAGAATAACCTAAGGGAGTTTTGGTTTACATTAAATATCCTTGTTAACACAGTGGTGCAATTTATTAGTAGATAAATTTATTAGTTAGAATTTGATAAATCACCTAATAAATGTATTAGATAGAAGACCCAAGATAGCACAATCCTTAACTCACAGTGGAAAAGATCTGAGAAGCTATTGGACACCAAAGGAATTCCCAAAGAAGAAGGAATTGATGTATCTATGGAAGTGAGGGTGAAAGAAGAATTGGATTAAAGTGTGTTTTTTAAGAGAAACATTAGAACCACAGCACCTTTCCATCCTCTGCATATTTAGAATATTTGCACTGGACACGTTTGATTTTATTGTTTGTATAAATACTACGTCAAGTATTTTGTACTATGTGTGCATTACAGAGTAACCCAGAATGGCCACTTAGTTTTGAGACCAATTCATTTTGACACACAGCTGATCACAAAATCCTTCTAACAGACATTTTCTAGCACAAGAAAAATTCAAAGAATTCAAGTATGTCCTGCTAAAATGGATTCTTTAGATAAAGAATCAGTACATAGCACCCATACTTACCACTCATCATTCTGCTTTCCAGGTTCCAAAATTACTATCTCTTTTTTCCCATTCTCTTTGTCCTTTTGGATTTGTGTCTTTTATAATATAATTATTTTGAAGTATAATTCATTCAGAAAAGTACACAAATCATAAGTTCACAGCTGGATAAACTAGCAAAAATTTAAAATGGTAGAGATTAATTAATTTAACGGCAGCACCCTAAAGCCTGTCAATCACTTCCTCTAGTCTTTCTATCACATTTAACTAGTGTGGCCCATTTGTGAACATTCCATAAATGAAATCAAATTGTAAATACTCTTAAGTGTCTGGGTGTCTATGTTTGTTTATCCTTTCACTATGGTTTTATTCATTTTAAGTTTAGCAATGAGTATACAAATTTTATGTATCCTCTCTAATGATGACAAATTATTAGGTTAGTATTATCAATAAAGCTGTTATCAATAAAGCTGTTTCTGTCATGTGTATTGGTGGACATAGGTGCTTATGACTCTTGGGTGTGGAATTTCTGAGTTATAGGAAAGGCATATGGATAGCTTTGCCAGATTTCCAAACTATTTTCCAAGGTGTTTGCATTAACTTTTACTTTCAACAGAAAAGGTTGGATGTTCCGGTTGCTCCATAATCTATCTAACACTTAATACAATCAGTCTTTTTAATCTGGGGGCAATCTGGGGTATGTCTAAAGCTTTCACATTGTACCTTAATTTTCATTTCCTCATGACTTCTGATCTTCAGTACCTGTTCACATGCTTAATAGTTATGTGGCTATTCTGTTTCTGATGTTCCTGTTCAAATGTTTAGTAGGTTTTTCTATTGGGTTATCTTTTCTCATTATTTGCTGGAGTTTGTTTTATGCTCTCTCTATTAGTCTTTCATCATTTACATATATTAAAATATAATCTGTAGTTTCCTTTTTTACTCTCCAAACGATATCCTTTGAAGAATAAAATTTCTTGATTTTATTACAGTCCAATTATCAATACTTTCTCTCATGGTGTACTTTCTGTGCCCTGTTTAAGATATACGTGCCTACTTCAATATCATGAATGCATTTTCTGGAATTCATATGTGAGGTCATTTGAATATATTCTTCTAGAGGGTTGGGTCTATTATGCTACCATGCACAAGTATATGAACAACATATCTGAAGATGACATATTTTTGCATAGTGTAAGATAGAAGTCAGGAATAATTTTTCTATCTGAATTTCCAGTTTACCTTTACTACTTTTGAAAATTGAATTTTTTCATAATCTTTGTTTAAAAAAATGGAGAACATGAGTGGGTTTTTTTTCTTACTGTATCTATTAGAAAATATATTGACTATTATTTGAGTGGAGTCTTGACAGCGAGGGAAATAAAGGATAATCAGTCTTTAATTTTTAAATGGATGTCTGCAAGCATTAATGTTAGATGAAGTTTGGAATTTTTATTAATAAATTGGAAATTTTAGTAATTGAGCTGAGATTGCTCATGGTACTAACAGTAACCTAAAATTTTTATTATCTGAGAGTGAGCTTGAGTAATGATCCTTCATGAAATTTCATCCAAAAAGGAGATGCAATAAATCTGTGTGATGGGTAATTATATATGTTGACTTGGATAGACTATTGTGCTCAAATTCTTGGTCAAACACTAGTGGACATGTTGCTATGAACGTATTTTGCACATATGATTAGCATTTACAATCAATTGACTTTAAATAAAGGAAATTAGCCTCAATAATATGTGTGAGCCTCATCCAATCAGTTAAAGGCCTTAAGATCAAAAACTGAGGTTTCCCAGAGAAGGAGGAATTCAGCCTCAAGACTGTAACATGGAAATCTTGTCAAATTTCACCTCATGATTTTTGCAGTGAAGAGCGCAATTTCAACTCTTGTCTGAGTTTCCAGGCTGCCAGTCTGCCCTTCAGATTTCCAACTTGTCAACCCCACAATGAGCCAGTTCCTTAAAATCTTTCTCTCTCTCAACTCTGTGTAGGTGCGTGTGTCAACTCTATCTGTGTATGTGCGTGTGTGAGAGAGATTTTAAACTCACTCTACAACTTATCAAAGTACAGTCACCATTTGAATTTTAGAATATGTTATATGTGTTAGTTTGCTAGGTTGTCATACATAGTATTATAAACTGGGTGATATAAAAAACAAAAATTTTGTATTTGACACTTCTGGAGGCTAGAAATCCAAAGTCAAGGTGTTGTCAGGGTTGGTTTGTTCTGAAGACTATGAGGGAAGAATCTGTTCCAGACCTCTGTCCTTGCTTGAATATGGCTGTCTTCTTGTTCACATGATGTTCTCTCTGTATGCAACTGTGTCCAAATTTTCCCTTTTTATAAGGACACCAGTCATACTGCATTAGGGCCCACTCTGACAACTTCACCTTAACTAATTACCTCTGCAATGATCTTATTTCTGAATAATAAAGTATTCATGCCTTGGATGCTTATTCTAGGCAAGAGTGAATGCAGTAAGAATAAAGCTTCATTTTGATTTCTAGGGGTTAGGACATCAGCATAAGAATTTTGAGGGGACACAATTCAACCATGACACCATTTAAAACTTGGAGGTACCCCTTTATTTGGTTGGTATTTTTTTAATAATTAAGTGCTAAGGTACTATTTATTTTTCTCTAAAGTGTTATAAATCTGTCATTGAAGGGGGTGGGCGGTGGGCACAGGGGGTGAAGGGGAGCACTTACGTGGTGACAGACAAGAAATAAGATACAACTGAGAATCTGCAATGATGTAAACTATTATGAACTCAAATAAAAAATTGTAATTAAAAATAGAAATTTTATCTTTCTCCAGATTACGATCTGATATGCTAGGCTTTCTTGTCCATTAACTTTTTATTTATTTTCCTTATTTCACAAGTACTTCTTGGTTCATCAAAGTTTGGTGTATTTTGTTTGTTTCTTTGTAGGCAGCTAAATGCCTCTAAACCATAAATCTGTCACCAGATTAATTAGTTACTTTTATTAAAAATTTAAAGTTGTAAGAAAATCCTATTTAATTGTATCCAACTCATCTTTCACACCCTCTACATCATATGGCATCATAATTAGTACATCATTCATTGACACATATGATTTTCTTATCTAACATCTGTTAATGATTGAGTCTACTTTGATTTTTTTAGGCTTGGTAAAAATTATTAATAATAAATTATTGTATCTTAATTGTTCGATCATACATTGTTTTGTCATAGATTGCCAGTGAAGAAAATGCCAATCCATCTTCACTAAACTTATACAGGAATGAAATGAATACTTCAGCTCTTGCATGCTGGAGCAAATATCTTTCTCATTGAACCCATCCAGGAAATCAAAGACTCATTTGACTTTGGATAATCCTGTTCATTCATAGAAGAACAGAGAAGTATACTTTAAGACTCACTTCTGATATTTCTTTGCATTATTGCAGTGAAGATGCACGTTGATTCCAGGCACTTTCTTTATTCCTGTGTGACCTTAACTATTCAGTTGTGGGGGGCATAAAATATATTCTAAATTATATGCTGCGGGAAGTATTGTCATTCAAAGAGAACGAGTCAACATAATTACTTAGATTCAGAAAACCTTCCCCATTTTGGCATTTATTGTACATATTTATATATTATAAAAAGCTTTAAAAATACATGTGAGTTACTAAAAAAAAGAATAAGTTCTCAATCACTGTTGACTAGAGTACGTTATTTTTATAAGAATGTATTTGAGTGTCTTGTAATTTAGACTCAACCTATATTTGAGTTTACATTAGTAATTAACTTTACTAATTCAGTTGCTTTTAAGAGTCAATGCTTGTTTGTGAGAGCATTTTGACTTGCTCTTAAAACCCCAACTTATAAAAAAAATCAGCACTATTTAATATGGAGAAAGAATGAATAGTTTAGGAAATAAACACAAAGAAACCAAACTTGTATTTTACTTTTGGATGATAAACAATAGAATGACAGATTTTGTATTTTCTCATCTTACTGCATGGGAAGTTAGTTCTATAAATCTCCATGCATCTCAGTGCTTGTTAAATAACTCAGAATAAAATCAATAGTCAATGAAATTGTATTTCCAAGCTTCAAAGTGCTGTAAACAATGAAAAGAAATCTTTTGTAAGGAATATAATTGACAGTTTCTTTTCTGGTGGTGACAGTGGTGATAGTGATTTGAATATAAATAGAGATACCATTATAATAATAGTTATAATGCGCTACTTCAGTTTCTTAAAGTGATTGTGACTTACAGATAACTTGATGTTATGTTCTGCCAATCGTCTAAGCATGGTCTGCTTCACTGCTGGAGAAAGTGTAGACCAGGAGACTTGGAGATACCAGTTGTGACCACAAATAAGTGTGATCTTAGAGGCAGTCATCTTTATTTTAGAAGTGGTCAGGTGTCTGGCTAAATGCGCCAGCTCAGACCAAGAAACTTTAAGTTGACTTGATGCTCAGTCAAAAAGTTTAGCAGAGAGTTTCTTAAATTTGTTCTGCTTGGCGTCAATATCTACCTTGAAATCAGTAAGTTAGAGATGCTGGCAACTAGGCCTGAAAAAAGAAATGTCTCCAAAGTTTCAAGAGTTAAAAAAAGAATGACCTATTTATTAATAATCTAACAATATCACTAATGAATGTCAGATAATATTTTCCTGCATCTTCTTAATGCCACCAGAATTTCTGAAATAAAATGAAGCCTTTTGTACATATGTGGACATTGCCAAAATATCAATATTCCCCTTGAAATGGGAAAGAAATAAAAGGGAAGAAAAACATGTAACTTAAGATTGTACTAGAATACAGAAAATTGTTGATTCTGTGGAATTCAGGTAGTATGTGATAAAAGGGAAGATAAATCCAAACCATGACTTGTGAATAGATTTTGGGGTCACACCTAAAGAGCACCTCCAGGACACCAGCAACAGTCCCAGACACAAATGGTGAGGACTGCCTCCAAACTGAGTCTGTGATAAAAATATTATTTATTTTAACATAGTTTGGATGTTTATTGCAGGCAAGAGTGAATGCAGTAAGAGGACTGACATCCAAAGTTCCCAGCTCTCACCCTCAAGCAAAAACAATGGTTGAGTCAACTATCTACCAATGAGTACAGTTCTGGAAGAACCCAAGGCGCAATTCGCGGACTGTAGTGAATCGGAGGAGTGCAGAGATCAGAGATGGCTGCATAGAAATGGATAGGAAACATTTCACCTATATCATTCCATCTCCAACACCAGGGCAGGACTGTGAGGAATCTCATTGGCTGCAAGTTCCCTCAGGGGAGAGAGAGAGAAGAGATTTCATCAGCCTTTTCCTTAGAGGATCCCAGAAGCCCTAGCTACCACCACAGAGGACCACCAAGGTCTTCCCTGGTATGGACTCCAGCTGTGGAGTTGCACAGAGCCATATCTCCTACATCTCCAGGTGCTGGAGCCATGAAGTAATGCCCCTCTCCACCCTGAAGTTGGAGCAGCTGTACTCCTGTAGCCTTGGTGAGACTCAGGGTTCCTGAGCCCATGAACTACCACCTGCCACCAAGTGCATAATGATGTACTGGTCCCAGTGCCTGCTGGCACCACTGTGCATTCTTATCCTCAGGGATGAGTGCCTGCCACAAAGTGTACCCATAAAATCAGGCACCTGCCAAAACTACCAGCCAATGGACCCAAACCATGCATGACCCTCTAAGACAGTGGCACTACACACCCCAAGAACCCATGTCCCCATAAGTTCCTGGACATGGATCTGACTGGGAACCACAGTATACCTCATCCAGCTGGTGCTCAACATCGCTAATCACGAGGGAAATGCAAATCAAATTCACAAATTTGATATTACCTCACCCCTGTTAGGATGGCTATCCTCAAAAAGACAAAAGGTTACAAATGTTGTTGAGGATGTGAAGAAAAGGAAATCTTTGCACATGTTTGGTGGGAATATAAATCGGTATATCCATTATAGAAAATAGTACAGAGGTTCCTTGAAAAGTTAAAACTAGAACTACCATATGATCCAGTAATCCCACTGGGTATATATCCAAAAGAAATGAATTCAGTATCTGGAAGGAGTATTTGCTCTCCCACAATAATGTACTACATTGCTGCATTATTTACAGCAGCCAAGACAAATGTCTGTTGATGGACGAATGCATAGAGAAACTGTGAGATATATATATATATTTTACATATGCACACAAACATATGCTATACACAGACGCATAGACACACACACAGAATGTTACTCAGTCTTAAAAATGAAGGATATCTGCCATTTGCAATAACAGAGATGAACCTGGAGGGTATTATGTTAAGTAGAATAAGCCAGGCACGGAAAGTAAAAAACTTCATGATTTCACTTATATGTGGAATCTAAAATATTCAAAGATGCTATTTAATTCATAGAAGCAGAGATTAGAATGGTGGTTGACAGCACTGGAGGTAGGAGGAAATGATATCATGTCGGTAAAATGGTACAAAGCTTCACTTACATAGGATGAATAAAATCTAGAGATCTAATGCACAACATGAGGACTACAGTTAATAACATTGTATACTTGAAATTAGCTAGGAGAGTAGATCTTAAGTTTACTCACTACCTGCACACAAAAAGGTAACAATATGAAGTGTTGGATATGCTAATTAGCTTGACTGTAGTAACCCCTTCATAATGCATACATATATCAAAACATCATGTTGTACATCTTAAATATTTACAATTTTCATTTTTAAAAAAGGGTGTGTACAGTAAGAATGATACTCTTTGGAAAAGGATAACACTTTCTATTACTACTTTTTCTCTGTCTTTAGTGCTGCCAGTTTTCTACATTCCTGAATTGGCAGAGTAGAGTTGTAAAATACCTTACCTTAGCTCTTTCTTCTCTTTTCATCTGAACCTAAACTATTTCAAGAAGGACCTTACAAATGCCTCACTCATTTCCCAATAATAGATACATCATTCCTCAAAGACAGGAAAATAATTACTAAAGAAATAAAAAGAGAAAAAACTGAAAAAAAGGAAAAAATGCTAGATGACTTAAAGAAAAAGAAGCAAAGAAACCGAACAAAAATGTATACAGAAGTTAGGTACGTAAATGTTGCAAATAAAGACCAACAAGGGTTTTTTTGTTCTTACTGATGTAAGCCTATGAGATATCTGTTATTGTTTGCTGCAGCATTATTGAACTATACTGGCTAATACACTATCCCAATTCTCAATTGACTGATAGGTTTAAGTCAGTCATAATCGTATTACTGAGATGATTTTTAAAATGTCTAATTATAAATGACACTAGTAAAAGTAGCTAGTATTTTTTCAGCACTACACTAAAACCAGTACTTGATTAAATACTATTTATTTCGTTTTGTTGATGGTTTCCTTTGCTGTGCAGAAGCTTTTTAGTTTGATGTAGTCCCATTTGTTCATTTTTTCTTTTGTTTCCCTTGCCCAGTCAGACATGGGACTTGAAAATATGCTGCTCAGACCAATGTCAAAGAGCATACTGCCTATGTTTTCTTCTAGAAGTCTCATGGTTTCGGGTCTTACATTCAAATCTTTAATCCATTTTGAGTTGATTTTTGTGCATGGTGTAAGGGAATGGTCTACTTTCATTCTTTTGCATGTGGCTGTCCTGTTTTCCCAATACCATTTATTGAAGAGACTCTCCTTTTCCATCGTATGCTCTTGGCTCCCTTGTCGAATATTAGCTGTCCATAAACGTGTGGGTTTACTTCTGGACTGTCAATTTTGTTCCATTGATCTGTGTGTCTGTTTTTGTGCCAGTACCATGCTGTTTTGGTTACTATGGCTTTGTAGTATAATTTGAAATCGGGGAGTGTGATACCCCCAGCTTTCTTCTTTTTTCTCAGGAATCCTTTGGCTATTCGGGGTCTTTTGTTGTTCCATATAAATTTTAGGATTCTTTGTTCTATTTCTGTAAAAAATGTTGTTGGAACTTCGATAGGGATTGCGTTGAATCTATAGATTGCTTTAGGAAGTATGGACATTTTAACAATGTTAATTCTTCCAACCCAAGAGCATGGAAAAGACAACCTAACAATTGGGATAAGATATTTGCAAACCACATATCAGATAAGGGGTTAATATCCAAAATATACAAAGAACTCATACAGCTCAACAACAAAAAACCCAACAATCCAATTAGAAAATGGACAAAAGATCTGAACAGAGATTTCTCCAAAGAAGATATACAGATGGCCAACAGGCATATGAAAAGATGCTCAACATCATTAGCTATTAGGAAAATGCAAATCAAAACTACAATGAGTTATCACCTCACTCCAGTCAGAATGTCTATAATTAACAAGACAGGAAACAACAAATATTGGAGAGGGTGTGGAGAGAAGGGAACCCATGTTCACTGCTGGTGGCAGTGCAAACTGGTGCAGCCACTATGGAAAGCAGTTTGGAGTATCCTCAGAAAATTAATGATAGATCTACCATATGATCCAGCTATTCCACTGCTGGGTATTTATCCAAAGAACTTGAAAACACAAAGGCATAAAGATACTTGCACCCCTATGTTCATTGCGGCATTATACACCATAGCCAAGACTTGGAAGCAACCTAAGTGCCCATCAAGGGACGAATGGATAAAGAAGATGTGGTATTTATACACGATGGACTACTACTCAGCCATAAAAAATGATGAAATCCGGCCATTTGTGACAACATGGATGGACCTTGAGGGTATTATGCTGAGTGAAATAAGTCAGAGGGAGAAAGTCAAATACCATATAATCTCACTTATAAGTAGAAGATAAAAACGACAAAAAAAAAAAAAAAACACATACCATTGGAGATTGGACTGGTGGTTACCATTGGGGAAGGGGGGAGGGGGGAGGACAAAAGGGGTGATTAGGGTCACATGTGAGGGGATGCACTATAATTAGTGTTCGGGTGGTGAACATGATGTAATGTATCCAGAATTTGAAATATGATTTACATCCGAAAAAAATAAAAATTAAAATAAATAAATACTATTTATTTCAATAAAATAATCTAAAACTGAAAAAAGTGTATTGTACTAAAAAACACAGGTTAATCAATGTACAGTTTGCAAAGATCTAAAAAAAATTCCAAACCTATATCAATATTTTATTCATTAGTGAATGAAGCATTTCGAAGTAGTAGAGAAATCTTGATAATCCATTATTTATTTGAGGTTAAGTTTTGACTTCATGGAAATATTAACAACAAGCTGAGGTTACTTAAGATATAACATAAAAGATATAATCAAAGAAACATACTGGAAAGAAAAATAATGCACTTTGAACTGAATTTCACAATTTAAAATTTTTAAAATGCAGTACACAATGTCAATATGTGTTAAATGCCTCGAGTCTGTTAAAATGTTAGGTTCTAAGAACAAGACTTAGAAACTAGATGTGTGCAAGACTTGTGTGTTAATATATTATTTGGCTTCTTATCTAGATATAGGTGATTTAATATAAACGGAATATCAGTTAATAACTAAATAATAATAATAAAATAATGTCTAAATAAATTAAGGAAATTGTAAAAAGTATACTTAATATGGAACTATTAGAACATCATTTTTAAGTAGTAAGTAATTGTCACAGTATGATAACTTTAAAAAAGGGACATGTGTGTACAATAAGATTCTAATTTCACATATCAGAATTTAAGAGAAGTTTTCTATATGGTGCAAGCATTATTAGTAAATTTTAACTTTGTTTTATAGCTATATACTATATATACTGCACAAATATTTTGTAATAAAATATACTACTTCATAATAATAAAAGAAAAATATTTATAAAATACTTAATTTACTTTTGATTAGATGTTTCTGCCACTAAAATGTAACATGGCACTATTTTCTTTTAAAAGTTTTCTAATACACTAAATGGCTTCTAACTTTTCCAGTTTTAATAATTTATAATTTAGCAGCTTTTATAAATCATCTCTTTGCCTAGATTTCAGCTATTATTAATGGAGTATCATTAATACCCATAGTGACCTTCAGAGGCAGTGAAGAAGATGTAATGTTATCAACATTATTTCATTTTTAAATTCAAGCAACCATAATTACAGAATCTACCTTTTCAGCGCAGGAAAATGAGAGAATTACAGACTATGAATACAGATTTAAAATAACATTCAATTTAATGTTATTAAAGAAATCAAGAAAACCCAGGTAAGGACTTTGATAAGATGCAGAGTCTTTTCTAGATTCCCCATTTTCCTTTTACTTTCTTGGATCAGGCAGATATGTAGTGTAGAAAGTTGGCTTTTTTTTCTGAATTATTTTATTGAAAACGTACAGGTTTATAACATTGAGTAATTTTGGGTATACATTATTATTTGTCAGTTTCTTTGTAGACTGCATTGTGCTCACCACTAATAGTCAAATTTTTATCCGTCCCCATACATATGTGCTGCTTTACTCCTTTCATCACTGCATAGACCTCTTCATCTGTGGTAACCAGTAATCTATTCTCTTTGTGTGTTTATCTTCCACATATGAGTGAAATCATGCAGTATTTGTATTTCTCTATCTGGTTTATTTCACTTTACATCGTACCCTCAATGTCCATCCATGTTGTTGCAAAGGGGCCGATTTTGTCTTTTTTTATGGTTGACTAATATTCCATTGTGTGTATATATACCATATCTTTGTCCATTCATCAGCCGATGGGCACCTGGGTTGCTTCCATGTCTCGGCTATTGTGAATAATGCTGCAATGAACATAGGGGTGTACAAGTCTCTTTGTATTGTTGATTTCATGTTTTTTGGATAAATATCCAGTAGTGGGAGAGCTGAGTCATATGACATTTCTTTTTTTTTTTTTAAGATTGGCACCTGGGCTAACAACTTTTGCCAGTCTTCCGTTTTTTCTTTCCCCTCTGCTTTATCTCCCCAAACCCTCCTGTACATAGCTGTATATCTTAGTTGCAGGTCCCTCTAGTTGTGGGATGTGGGACGCCGCCTCAACGTGGCCTGACAAGCAGTGCCATGTCCGCGCCCAGGATCCGAACCGTGGGTCACCACAGCGGAGCACGTGGACTTAACCACTAGGCCATGGAGCCGGCCCCCAGCATTTCTATTTTTAACTTTCTGAGAAATCTGCACACTGCTTTCCATAGTGGCTGCACAAGTTTGCACTGCCACCAGCAGTGTATGAGGATGATTTTTCTCCTCATCCTCTCAAAATTTGTTACTTTTTGTCTTGGAAATTGCAGCTATTCTGACAGGTGTAAGGTGATATCTCATTGCAGTTTTGATTTGCATTTCCCTAATAATTAGTGATGTTGAACATCTTTTCATGTGTCTGTTGGCCATCTGTATATTTTCTTTGGAAAATGTCTGTCAATATCTTCTGCCCATTTTTTGACTGGCTTGGTTGTTTTGGTTTTTGTGAGTTGTGTGAGTGTTTTATATACTTTGGAAGTTAAACCCTTGTCAGATACATGATTTGCAAATATTTTCTCCCTGCTGGTGGGTAGTCTTTTCATTTTGTTCATGGCTTCCTTTGCCTTGTAGAAGATTTTTAGTCTGATGTAGTCCCATTTTGTAATTTTTTCTCTTGTTTCCCTTGTGTGAGTAGACATGATATTCGAAAGAATGCTGCTAAGACCAATGTCAAAGAGTGTACTGCCTATATTTTCTTCTAAGAGTTATATGGTTTCAGGTCTTACATTCAAGTTTATAATCTATTTTGAGTTAATTTTTGTGTGTGGTGTAAGATAATGATCTACTTTTATTCTTTTGCATGTGGATGTCCAGCTTTCCCAATACCATTTATTGAAGAGACTTTCCTTTTTCCATTGCATTTTCTTTGCTCCTTTGGGGAAGATTAGCTCTCCACAGATTTGTGGATTTACTTCTGGCCTTTCAATTCTGTTCCATTGAGCTGTGTGTCTGTTTTTGTGCCAGTGACATGCTGTTTTGATTAATATAGCTTTATAGTATATTTTGAAGTCAGGAATTTTGATGCCTCCAGCTTTGTCCTTTTTTTCTCAGAATTGCTTTGGGTTTTCAAGGTCTTTTGTTATTCTATATAAATTTTAGGATTCTTCATTCTATTTCCATGAAGAATGCCACTAGGATTCTGATTGGGATTTCATTGAATCTGTACATTTCTTTAGGTAATATGGACATTTGGACTATGTTTATTCTTCCAATCCATGAGCATGGAATGTCTTTAAATTTCTGTATATCTTTGATTTCTTTCAATAATGTCTTATAGTTTTCAGTGTATAGGAATTTCACCTCTTTGGTTAAATTTATTACCTGGTATTTTATTCTTTTTGCTTCAGTTTTAAATGGGATTATATTCTTGACTTCTCATTATGCTAGTTTGTTATTAGTGTATAGAAATGCAACTGAATTTTGTAAGTTGATTTTCTACCCTGCAACTGTGCTCTAGTTCTTGATTATTTCTAATGGTTTTATGATGGATTCTTGGGCTCTTCTATATATAGAATCATGTCATCCATGAAAAATGAGAATTTCATTTCTTCCTTTACAATATGGACTTCTTTTATTTCTTTTTTTGCCTAATTGCTCTGGCCGACACCTCTAATACTATGCTGAATATAACTGGCAAGAGTGGGCATCCTTGTCTTGTTCCTGTTCTGGGAGGATGGCTTTCACTTTTTCATGAAGTGTGATGTTGGCTATGGCTTGGCCATATTTTCTTGAGGTACTTTCCTTCTACACCCATTTTATTGAGAGTTTATCATAAATGTATGTTAGATCTTATCAAATTCTTTCTCTGCATCTATTGAGTTGATCATGTGATTTTTATTCCTCAATTTGTTAATGTGGTGTATCATGTTGATTTATTTGCAGATATGGAACCATCCTTGCACCACTGGTATAAAACCCACTTGATCACAGTGTATGATCCTTTTAAAGCATTGCTGTATTTGGTTTGCCAATATTTTGTTGAGAATTTTAGCAACCATGTTCATCAGTGATATTGGCCTGTAATTTTACTTCGTGCTGCCCTTGTCTCATTTTGGTATCAAGGTAATGTTGGCCTCATGGAATGAGTTAAGAAGCATTCCATCTTCTTCAATTTTGAGGGATAGTTTGAGAAGGATACGTATTAAATCTTCTTTAAATGTTTAGTAGAATCCTGCAGAGAAGCCATCTGGTCCTGGACTTTTGTTTTTTGGGAGGTTTGTGATTACTGTTTCAATCTCTTTACTTGTGACTGCCCTATTCAGATTCTGTATTTTTTCTTGATTCTGTTTTGGGAGGCTGTATGAGTCTAAGAATTTATCCATTTCTTCTAGGTTATCCAATTTATGGGCATATAGTTTTTCATGGTATTCTCTTATAATCCATTTCATCTCTGGTATCACTTGTAATTTCTCCTCTTTCATTTCTTATTTTATTCATTTGAGTTTTCTCTCTTTATTTCTTAGTTTGGCTAAAGGTTTGTAAATTTTGTTTATCTTCTCAAAGACCCAGCTCCTAGTTTCATTGATCCTTTCTACTGTTATTCTAGTCTGTATTTCATTTATTTCTGTTGTAATTTTTACTATTTCTCTCCTTCTGCTGACTTTGGGCTTTGTTTGTTCTTATATTTCTAGTTCAGTTATGTGTAGTTCAAGATTACTTATTTGAGATTTTTCTTGTTTGTTGAAGTGGGCCTGTAGTGCTATGAATCTCCCTCTTATAACTGCTTTTCCTGCATCCCATAAGAGTTAGTATGTTGTATTTTCATTTTCATTTGTCTCCAGGTATTTTTTAATTCGTCCTTTGATTTCTTCATTGATCCAATGTTTGTTCGGTACTATGTTGTTTAGTCTTCACGCCTTTGTGACTTTCCCAGTTTTTTTCTTGTAGTTGATATCTACTTTCATAGAATTGTGGTCAGAAAAGGTGCTTGAGATGATCTCAATCTTAAATTTATTGAGGCTTTGTTTCTCAGCATTTGTTCTCTCTTTTAGAATGTTCCATGTGCACTTGAGAAGAATGTTAATTCTGCTGTTTGGGGATGGAATTGCTGTATATATATCTATTAAGTCCATCTGATCAAATGTTTTATTTAAATCCACTATTTCCTTGTTGACTTCCTGTATGGATGATCAATCCATGGATGGAAGTGGGGCATTGAGGTCCACTACTATTATTGTTTTGCTGTTAATTTCTCCCTGTAGGTCTGTTAATAGTTGCTTAATATACTTTGGTGCTCCTGTGTTAGATGTGCAGATATTTCTAAGTGTTATGTCCTCTTGGTGGAAAGCCCTTTTTGTCACTACATACTGCCCGTCTTTGTCTCTCTTTGTCTTTTTTATCTTGAAGTCAGCTTTGTCTGATAGAAGTAGGGCAATGCCTGCTTTCTTTTGTTTGCCATTTTCTTGAAGTGACTTCTTCCATCCCTTCACTCTAAGCCTGTGCTTGTCTTTAGAGCTGAGATGTGTTTCTGGAGTCAGCATTTTATTATGTCTTATTTTATAATCCGTCCAGCTACTCTGTGTCTTTTGATTGGAGAATTCAGTCCATTTACATTTAGAGTGATTATTGCTAGATTAGGGCTTCATACTACCATTTTATCTCTTGTTTTCTGGTTGTTCTATATTTCCATTTTTTCTCTTCCTTTGTATTTTTGACTATTTCATTTTGGTGTTTTTTTGTGGAGATTTTCTCAGTTATCTTTTTTTAAATGAATTGTGGATCTGCTCTGATTTTTCATTTAGTGGTTACTGTGAGTTTTGTATAAAAGATCTCATAAAGGAGACAGTACATTTTGTGATAGCCTCTTATCTCCATTAGCCTAAGCAGCTTCCATCCCCTTCTTCTTCTCCTTCTGAGTTATACTTGTCATAAATTATTCTCTTCTGTGCTGTGCATTTGTGACTAACTCAAAGTCATTATAGTTACTTTTGATGCTTTCCTTCCCTTTATCTTCTATGTTATAATTAAATATTTGCTACTTTGCTCTGGAAGAGAGCTGCAGTTTTCCAATTTTGTCTGTCTATTTATCTCCTTGCTCAAAGCTTTATAGACTTTTGTATTTTTGTTTCAGTTATGAGGTCATCCTTCATCATTTCTTGTAGGGGACATCTAGTTACGATGAACTCCCTCAGCTTCTGTTTATCTGGGAAAACTTATTTCTCCATCGTTTCTGAAGGGAAGTTTATCTAGATAGAGTATTCTTGGCTAAAAGATTTTGTCTTTCAGTATTTGAATGTATTACTCCATTCTCTCCAAGGCTGTAAGGTTTCTGCTGGGAAATCCACTGAAAGTCTGATGGGGGTTCCTGTGTAGGTTATTTTCTTCTGCCTTGCTGCCCTTAATATTTTTTCTTTTTGTAGATTTTTGCTAGTTTTACTATTATATTCCTTGGAGAAGATCTTTCTGCATTGATGCAATTAGGAGTTCTATTGACTTCATGTATTTGTGGATTTAGTTCTTTCCCCAGGTTTGGGAAATTCTCAACTATTATTTCTTTGAACAAGTTTTCTGCTCTTTTCTCCTTCTCTTCTCTCCCTGGAATACCTATAATCCTCATGTTGCTTTTCCTAAATGAGTCATATATTTCTCAAAGAATTTCTTCATTTTTAAAAAAATCTTATTTCTTTCTCCTCCTGCACCTGAAGCATTTCTGTATTTCTATCGTCAAAATCACAAATTCTGTCCTCCATAATGTCAGCATTATTTTTTAAGAATTCTAGATTATTTTTCATCTCATTAATTGTGTTCTTCATATCCATAATTTCTGCTTGGTTTTTCCTTATAGTTTCAATCTTTTTGGTAAAGTAGTTCTTATTCATTTTATTCCTGACCTCATCCAGCTGGCTTTCTCAGTTTTTTTTTTTTTTTTGGTAATTCATTGAGTTTCTTTATGACAGATATTTTGAATTTTCTATCATTTAGATTATAAATTTCTGTGACTTCAGGGTTGGTTTCTGAAGATTTTTCATTCTCCTTCTTCTCTGAATTGTTGCTGCAGTTTCTCATGGTTTTTGATTAACTAATCTTTTGCTGGTATATCCGTGGTAATATCAGGTCATACATTCCATCTGCTACTGCTGGAGGGAAAGCAGGAACTGTGTTTCTGATCCCACCCTGACTGCTGGAGGTTGTGCGGGTACAGTGGGTGCTCCCACTGACCAGGAATGTGTTTGCACATGGGCTCAAGGCTGCTGCTGTGTTGAGGCATGTTTTCCTTTGTGGAATGGCAGTGGTCCTTTGGGTTCTTGCCTCAGCCAGGAAAGCCTTTATGTACATGCTAGTACCTGCTGCTGCTTCTTCTAATGGTCATGCAAGCCACTGTGCTTTGTGGGTGGGCCTTGTTCCCAGGGTCCTAGCCTGGGCCACTTGTTGGGATTGCCACAGCAGGGGGAGCTCTCTCACTGGCCAGGAAAGCATTCACATGTGAGACCAGGGCTGCTACTGAACCTTCCCTCAATTGCACTGAGGCACATTCGCACTTTTGGGCTGCTGTGGTAATATGGTGCTTGCACCAGCTGGGGAAACATTTGGGTATGTGCACAGGGCTGCTGGGGGAGGATAGGGAGTACTCACCTATCTCCACCACTTCCCAGGGAGCTAGTCCATCCACCTTCAGATGTATAGCTGTGTGGGTCTCTCAGGTGTCCTGATGTGATATGTGGGTATCCTCCATTGGTCAATGAATGTCCATTCAGTTGTAACTCAAAGGGGGAGAGATAAAAGGAACAGCTTACTCTGCTATGTTTTTGTTGACATCACTCCTAGAGAGCTTGACTTTTGAGAAAGAAATAAATAATGGTAAAATTACACAAAATACCTAATCAATTTGAATTATAACACATTTCAATTCATAATAGGACTCTCACAAGTGATATCTTTCCCTAAATATTCTTTTTCTTATCAAGTTGTTTTTTTGGATTTTTATTCAAATGTGAGCTTATATAGTATAACTTGTGGTAATAACAATATCACACATACACACTTCTTTAATCATGTGACATTACTTAAAATTACTAATTAAGATAGTTTAAACATATTCCCTAATCAATGCTGTGAATTAAAGAAATATAATATTATTTACAAGCCTAATTGGTAGCAGTAAAGGAAGTTGTCACCAGAAGTAAGGCAAAGTATCAAAACAATTAGATGTTTTCAACCTAAAGTTTTATTTCATACTATCATAGAAAGGAGATAAAGAACATATAGTAACTGGAAAGAGTTCAATTCAGAAAAAGTGTATGTAAAGAGAAGTTAGACATCATTCGACTTTCTTATAATGAAACCTTCCCCCCCAGAATGTTGTAGGTGTTCAATAAAGCTTGTAGGAAATCAATTGAATTACTAACACTTCCACAAAGCCAAAGAAATAAAGTTAGGCTGCAAAATGTTTGCTTGTTTTGAGGGAAATTGAAGAAATATGTCTTCATGCAATTTTGTTCTGACAAAAAAGATATAGTTTCCTAGTCCCTAGTGGTGGATATTATTTGGCACACTGACTGATAAATTCGTTTCATATTATGGTAATCTAAAGTGGTGAAAAATATTGTTCTTAAAAAATCTGAGACTTTTAGAAGAGCAAAAAGTGACTGAAATTTTAAGATAAGAAAAATCCATATTGTACTTGCCATTCTTATAGACCATGCATATCTGAAACTTTAAATAAAAAAAAAAGTCATTTTCTCAGTTGGGTGCCTCTTCAGATGAATAGTTCATGACACTACTTTTTAAAATAACTCTTTTGATTTTGACCTATTCTAGCTTGCTTGGCTAGGAATTTGCTTGAGTGGAGAGTAAAACTCTCTCTTCCCATGTAAAAACAAGGAAGTTATAGAAAGTTACCCAGTGATCTGAATCATTGTGAACATTCAATTCACATAGTTGAATAATAAAAAATTAAATATTCCTAAGTAGTTGGTTAATTTTCTTTGCCTTAATTTTTGGAATATTTGCCTATATTCTTTATAGAGATATTGATTTGATTTTGATTTTTCAGATTGCCCTTCAGCTTATTTTTGTAGAATGTTTCCCTATCTTGTATTCGTTTGAGTTTTTAAAGATAACAAATGGCAAATTTCCAAGTCTTAATAAATGTTAAAGTAATTATGCTCAATTGAGAATAAGCTAACCTAGAGATTTTATGAAACTAAAACCTGAATAATAGGAAATCATATTTTCAGTATTTGCAAACTGAGAACATTTGCACAGTCTTAAATATTTTCACTAAGAACATATGTGCATTAAAAACATTTAACTTTATTTTCTTTTCTGTCCATATGCAAAGGATAAAAATTTGCTTCTTAATCTAGCTTTTATTTTTATTATTGAAATTTTGTCAAAGAAGCATTTAAACACGTTAATAGAATTTATAGTAACAACAACAACAAAAGGATGGAGGGACTGGCCTGATGGCATAGCGGTTAAGTTCATCCACTCCACTTTGGCGGCCTGGAGTTTGCAGGTTTGGATCCCGGGAGCAGATCTGTACTCACTGCTCACCAGGCCATGCTGTGGTGGCATCCCATATATAAAATAGAGGAAGATTGGCACAGATGTTAGCTAAGGAATAATCTTCCTCAAGCAAGAAGAAGAAGATTTGCAACAGATGTTAGCTCAGGGCCAATCTTCCTCATTAAAAAAACAAAACAGTGGAGTACAGTTATTTAAATTCCACCCTGAAACCTAAACTATTAACAATTTTTAGTAAAAGAACCAAGAGTGCTCCATCTTTATTCAACCAAAGAAATGACTACAACCCTAAACCACCAATTTATATGTATTGTAAAGAGAAACAGAAAATATACGACGATAGAGGGAAGATCCTAATTGTAGAATTGGTACCCATCCCTTTAGACCAAGCACATAATTTCAACTGCTGTATTAAAAGTGGCAAACACCTGATAAACTCAACCAACAATCTTCTATATGAGGTAATGACATCTACAGGAGTAAACAGAGCAAGAGAAACAGAGACTATCTCTACAAAATAGCTTGATTAAAGATGGTAACTTATTTCAAAAACATCAGAATTAATTCTCATAAAATAATAGTATAAGTGCTTAGAAGTCTGAGACAAGGCAAGTTTGACCTAAGGATCTTTGATTCAACCTAGTAATGTCTGAAAATGTGAGGATTTATGGAAAGAGCATATCTCATGACTTTAATAATAATAAAAGAAAAACTTAATGACCAATAAAGTATATTAAATCAAAACCAATATAAAAATGTCTAGTATGACAATTTTATCAAATAAAATATCAATTTAATAAATTTTGAAAATCCTGGTGAAAGAATAGATTGCAAATTTTATGACTTTTTATGGTATAAAATTATTTATGTGACTAATATATACAAAAGTAGATGGAATAAATAGGTATGGAAAGTGAAGTAAATTTTCTTTATTGATAATCAATGGACACTGCATATAGAGAATAAATAGAATATTAGCTATCAGTCAAAATGATAAAAGAAAACATTAGAAAAACTTAAAACAGATATATATCTTCTAAATATATTCACACCCACACCAAAATAATCACAAACCATATAATGAAGGAAATACAAGGAAGCATTAGAAAGAAATAATGTGACAAGTAGAAGATGACACAACCAAGAACAAATATATCTAGTTTAACAATAAGCACAAATAAAATATGGTTATGAAAATAAGTGTTTTACTGTTTAGGTCACAGAAAAAAACCCTTTAGCTGAACACTAAACAAAAACTGATGATATGATATTGATATTAAAGGTTGAAGACAAAGTAAATGGATTGAACAAAATAAAGAATGTTGTCTTATAATTATTAAGTTGCAATGAAATTTTAACTCAAATATATATACTTTACAGAATAACCAACACAATGTGGAAGGGGAAGAACAAAGTTGGAAGATGGTACTACTCAACTTGAAGACTTACTGCAAAGTTACAGTCCTCAAGACGGTGTGGCATCGGCGAAAGAAGAGACAAACAGCCCAATGGAACAGAACAGACAGCCAAGAAGTAGACTCCTACAAACACAGTCAACTGATCTTTGACGAAGGAGAAAGGTAATACAATGGAGCAAAGACAGTCTCTTCAACAAATAGTGCTGGAGCAAGTGGACACCCATATGCAAAAAGTGAATCCCTATATACATGTTCACTCTTCACAGAAATTAACTCAAAATGGATTATAAACCTAAAAGTAAAATGCAAAATTATAAAGCTCCCAGAAGATCAAGGAGAAATAGAAAATCTGAATAGATTGAGTGTTAGTAAGAGATCAAAACAGTAAGAAAAACCTCTCAAAATACAAATGTCAAAGACAAGATGGCTTTACCAGTGAATTCTACCAAGCATTGAAAGATTTAATACCTATCCTTCTCAAACTCTTCCAAAAAATTGAAGAAGATTTGACACTTCTTAACTAATTTTATCAGACCAACATTACCTTGATACTAAAACCAGAGGAGGACAACATGAAAAAAAGAAAATTAAAGGCCAATATTGCCGGTGAACAAAGATGCAAAAATTTTCAACAAAATATTAACAAAATTGAATACAACAATACATTAAAACGATCATACAGCATGACCAAGTGGGATTTATTCCAGGAATGCTGGGATGTTTAATGTGACACACCATATTAACAAAATAAAGAATAAAAATGACATGATCATATCAGTAGATGCAGAAAAAGCATCTGACATGATTCAGCACCTGCACCTATTTAGGATAAAAACTGAATAAATTGGGTATAGAAGGAAAGACCCTCAACCTACTAAAGGTCAAATATGACAAACCTACAGCTAACATCATATTCAATGATGAAAACCCAAAAGCCATCTCTCTTATAACAGGGACAAGACAAGGATGCCCACTTTTGTCACTCATATTCAACATAGTATTGGAAGTCCTAGCTACAATAATTAGCCAATAAAAAGAAATAAAAGAGATCTAAATTGAAAAGGAAGAAGTAAAACTGTCAGTATTTGCAGGTTACACAATTTTATCTATAGAAAATGCTAAAGAATCCACCAAACTGTTAGAAATAATAAGCAAATATAGTAAAGTTTCAGAGTACAAAATCAACATACAAAACTCAGTTGAATTTCTGTACATTAATAACAAAAGAGCAGAAAGAGAAATAAAGAATGGAATCCCACTTATAATCACAACAAAAGAATAAAATACTTAGGAATAAACTTAACCAAGGAGGTGAAAGACCCATACACTGAAAACTGTAAAACATTGTTGAAAGAAATCAAAGAAGATGCAAAGAACTGGAAAGATATTCTGTGCTCATGGATTAAAAAAATTAACATAGTTAAAATGTCCATACTTTCTAAAGCAATCTACAGATTCAACGCAAGCCCTATCAAAATCCCAACAATATTTTTCATGGAAATAGAACAAACAATCTGAAAATTTATATGGGACAACAAAAGACCCTGAATAACTAAAGCAATCCTGAGAAAAAGAACAAAGTTGGAAGTGTCACACTCCCTGACTTCAAAATATACTACAAAGCTAAAGTAACAAAAACAGCATAGTGCTGGTACAAAAACTGACATATAGATCAATGGAATAGAATCAAGAGCCCAGACATAAATCTACACATCTATGGACAGCTGAATTTTGACAAAGGAGCCAAGAACATACAATGCAGAAAGGAAAGTCTCTTCAATAAATGGTATTGAGAAACCTGGACAACCACATGAAAAAGAATGAAAGTAGATCATCATCTTACACCATACACAAAAATTAACTCAAAATAAAGACTTGAATGTAATATCTGACACCATAAAAATTTCAGAAGAAAACATAGGCAGTATACTCTTTGACATCCGTCTTAGCAGTATCATTTTTAACATCTCCTCAGGCAAGGGAAATGAAAGAAAAAATAAACAAATAGGACATCAAACTAAAAAGCGTCTGCAAAGCAATAGAAACCATCGACAGGACAAAAAGACAACATAACCATTGGGAAAAGATATTTGCAAATCTTATATCCAATCAGGGGTTAATATCCAAAATATATAAAGAACTCATGCAACTCAACAACAAAAAAAACAAACAACTTGATTAAAAAATAGGAAGAGAATCTGAACAGACATTTTTCCAAAGAAGATATACGGTTAGCCAAGAAACACATGAAAAGATGTTCAACATCACTAATTATTAGGGAAGTTGCAAATCAAAACCACAATGAGATCTCACCTCATGCATGTCAGAATGGCTGTTATTAAAAAGACAGGAAATGACAAGTCTTGGAGAGGATATAGAGAAAAGCGAATGCTTGTACCCTGCTGATAGAGTGTAAATTGGTGCATCTACTGTAGAAAACTGTATGAGATTTCTCAAAAAATTAAAAATAGGACAACCATATGACCCAGCTATTCCACTTCTGGGTGTTTATCCAAATAACACAAAAACACTACTTTGAAAAGATAAATGCACCCTTATGTTTATTTCAGCATTATAGCCAAGGCTTGGAAACAGCCTAATTGTCCACCAATGGATGAATGGATAGAGAAAATGTGGTATACACACACAAACACACAACGGAATACTACTTAAGCATAAAAAACATGAATCTTGCCATTTGTGATAATATGGATGGACCTTGAAGTTATTATGCTAAATGAAATTTCAGGTGGGTAAAGCCAAATACTGTATCATTTCAGTCATGTGGATGATAAAAAGACAACAACAACTAACAAACACTTAGATACAGAGAATAGATTGGTGGTTACCAGAGAAGAATGTGGAGGGAGGAGGGTGAAAGTGATGATAGGGTACATGTGTACTGTGATGGATGGTAACTAGTGTTGGGGTGGTGAACATGATGTAGTCTACACAGAAACTGAAATATAATGATGTACTCCTGAAATTTATAAAATGTTATAAAGTAATGTTACCTCTATAAAAATAAATTAACCAAACAAAAAATAAAACTCCTAGATGATAACATAGGAGAAAACCTAGATTAACTTGGGTATGATAACGCCTTTTTAAAGACAACACCAAGGGCACAATTTACAAAAGGAATAAATGATAAGGAGAATTTCATTAAAATTAAAAACTTCTGTTCTGTGAAAGACAATATCAAGAGAATGAGAAGACAAGTCAAAGACTGGGAGAATATAATTGTAAAAGACATATCTAATAAAAGATTGCTATCCAAAATATACAAAGAACTTTTAAAACCCGATAAGAAGACAAACAACGCCATTACAAAATGGCACAAAGATCTTAACAGACACCTCACCAAAGAAGATATACAGATAGCAAATAGCATATGCAAAGATCACCAGGGAAATGCAAATAATAACAAAAATGAAATACCATTACACACCTATTAGGATGGCCAAAATCCAGAAGAACGATAACAGTAAATGCTGGTGAGAACATGGAGCAATAAGAACTCTCATACATTGCTGATGAGAATGCAAAATGGGATAGCCACTTTGAAAGACAGTTTGGTGTTTCTTACAAAACTAAACATACTCTTACCTACAATCCAGCAATTGTACTTCTTGTTATTTACTCAAAGGAGTTAAACATTTATGCCCACACAAAACCTGCATATGAAGGTTTATAGCAGCTTTATTTATAATTGCCAAAGCTTGGAATTGACCAAGATGTCCTTCAGTAGGTAAATGGATAAATAAACTGTGATACATTCAGACAATGGAAAATTATTCAGTGCTAAAAAGAAATGAGCTATCAAGCCATGAAAAGACACAAAGGAACCTTAAACACATTTCATTAAATGACAAAGGCCAATCTGAGAAGGCTACTGTGTAATTCCAACTTTATGTGATTCTGGAAAAGAGAAAATTGCAAAATAAAAAGATCAATGTATGAAAGGGTTGAGAAGTGGAGAAATTAATAGGCAGAGCATAGAGGATTTTTAGGGCATTGAAAATATTCTGTATGATACTATAATGATGGATATATGTCAGTATGCATTTGTCAAAACTTATGTAGTGTGTGTAAACGCCAAAAGTGAAGCCTCAAGTAGAGTATGGACTTTGGGTGGTTATGATGTGTCAATGTAGATTCGTCCTTGGTAGGAAATGTACCACCTTAGTGAGAGGTGTTGATAATGGAGGAGGCTATGCATGTGTCGGGGCAGGGCTTATATGGTAAATCTCTGAACCTCCCTTTCAATTTTATTGTGAAACTAAAAATGCTCTAAAAAGCTAAAGACTCTAAAAATTAAAAAACAAAATATCTATAATTTACAAGGAAAACACATAGAAACAATGGCAGGAGTTTATTCCTGCTGTTTTATTTCACTTTATAGAGATAGTAAAACAAATAATCACAATCAATAAAATAATGTAGCATGAAAGTAACAAAAAACAAGGTTAACCAAGGAAATTATGTTTTTATATCTTTCTCTCTTATTTTATGCATATAGATAAAGCTTTGAATGAAAGAATATAATTTCTTCCTAAGTGTCATGACTATTTTAAGCACATGGCATTACTTTAATGAAAATCAAATTGTGATGAGACTACTTTTCATCCTTGACTTTGTCCTTGTCTATGTATCATCATTGCAAGTATGGAGAAAAATTCAGAAATGGACACAATGTCTCTTAGCAATCTGTATTTTCAATGCAATTTATTTGTATTAGATAATTTTCATTCTTTAGCATAATAGTGTCCATAATATTTTAAAGGGATGCTATGACCTTCATTGAGCAAGAAAAGAAAATAGAAAGAGAAGCTGACTAAGATTAGGTTACCTTAATTTCCTTTCTCCCAGAGAGAAAAAGAGTTGCACTATTAAATGATAAACTGGTTAGAGAAATAGTAAACCGATCTCTCATCTTGTTTTCAAGGAAGAGAGCAGTAGACAAAAGACATCCCCTAACTATAAAAATAAAGAATCAAAATGCTTGGGTTCCATACACTACGTAAGCTAAACAAGTTCTCAAAGGGAAATTCATAGACTTAATCCTTTAATAAATAGGAAAGAATGAGATACATTATAAATAGTGGGCTCAAAAGGCAAGAAAACTATAAAAAAAAAAACCCACAGAGATACAGAGGGAAAGAGTTCATAAGGAAAAATCACATATTAATAAAACTGAATTCTTTTAAAAACTAGAGGTCTTTTCTTTATGAAAAATTTAAATTTTAAAAATAGAAATTCCAAGGTATTCTTATTTATAAAAGAAAATATGAAAAATAGATACTGAGCTATATATATGAATGAATATTATTAAATGAGCAAGAAATCACTTTTCTTACACACAAGAAATACATCTTACGAATCCATTAAGATTCAATTAATATTTTGTAAATAATAAAATTCACTCAAGATCACAGAATAATTGTTATATAACAACAACAAATCAGTCAACATGTTACAACGACAAAAAATCAAGACCAAGATGTTTTGTGATATCTCCCAAAGGTCAGCTATGCAGCCATAAAGGAAAAGATGATTATGACACTATTTTAAATTTGCAGAGCTTGCAGAAAAAATAAAAGTTTAAAAATGTTTTTATGGCTGATGAACCATATCAATACTGAAAAATTTTATTTTTATCAAAAACCAAAGAAAGTGAAAATACTATCAAAAGAGTAGAAGTTATATATATATCATTTCTGAAGAGAGATGGACAGCATTTTTTTTCCTTTAAAAAAAGCTATGAAGATGGTGACATGGAGGAAGATTCAGACAGATGTTAGCTCAGCGACAATCTTCCTCAAGCAAAAAGAGGAAGATTGGCAACATGTGTTAGCTCAGGGCCAAACTTCCTCACCAAAATAAAGATGGTGACATAGGTCATTCCAACTTCAGTCACCCTCACAAGAACACCAACTAGCAAACGTCCATAGACAAGACACCATTGTGAAAACCCCAGAACCCAGTGGTAAGGCTGCACTACCCCCATGGACAACAGAGACTGGGAAGAACCTCATTAGAAGGTAAGAGGAGCAGCTATATTCTGATTGCATTGCCCTTACCCTAGGCAGGACCTCCCTGAGAGGGCCTCCCTGGGCCTATGGTTACTTCACTGGGAAAAAGAGAGCCCAAGATGGACATCCAGCTTCCCCAGCATTGCAGGGCATTTCCCAGAGGCCCACTCAAGTTTTGCCTCACTAGGATTATTGTGGGAATCTGTACTGCCTGACCGCTGGGAATCAGAAAGAGACAGAGAAGGCAGGTGTTAATGATTTTATGGATAGGACACCAAAAGCACAAGAAACAAAGGCAAAAATAATCAAGTGGGATTATGTCAAACTAAAAGCGTCTGCACGGAATAAAGAAATGATCAACAAAATGAACAGGTAATATGGAATCAGAGAAAATATTTGCAAACCACATATCTGATAAGGGATTAATATCCAAAATGTATAAAGAACTCATGTAACTCAGTGACAAAAAACCAAACAATCTGATTAAAAAATGGGCAAAGAGGGGCTGGCCCCGTGACCGAGTGGTTAAGTTCTCGCACTCCGCTGCAGGCGGCCCAGTGTTTCGTTGGTTCGAATCCTGGGTGCGGACATGGCACTGCTCGTCAGACCACGCTGAGGCAGCGTCCCACATGCCACAACTAGAAGGACGCACAACTAAGAATATACGACTATGTACCGGGGGGCTTTGGGGAGGAAAAAGGAAAAAAATAAAATCTTTAAAAAAAAAAAAAAATGGGCAAAGGACCTGGATAGACATTTTTCCAAGAAGATATTCAAAATGCCACAGGAACACGAAAAGGTGCCTAACATCACTAATCATCAGTGAAATGTAAATCAAAACGAGAATGAGAAATAACTTCACACCTGTTAGAACGGCTATTATTAAAACACAAGATAAGTGTTGGTGAGGATGTGGAGAAAAGGGAACTCTCATGCACTGTTGGCGGGAATGCAAACTGGTGCAACCACTATGGAAAACACTATGGAGGTTCTTCAAAAAATTAAAACTAGAACTACCACACAATCCACCAATTCCACTTCTGGGTATATATCCAAAGGAAGTGGAATAACTATATCAGAGAGACAGTTGCACCCTCATGTTCATTGCAGCATTATTTACAAAATCCAAAACAAGGAAACAATTTAAGTTCCTATCAATAAATGAATAGGTAAAGAAAATGTGGTATACATACACAATGGAATATTATTCAGCCATGAAAAAGCAGGAAATCTACCATTTGCAAAAACATGGATGAACTTTGAGGGCATTGTGCTAAGTGAAATAAGTCAGAAAGAGAAAGACAAATACTATGTCATCTCACTTATCTGTGGAATGTAATAAAACTAAACTCATAGATACAGAGAGCAGATTGGTGGTTGCCAGAGGTGGAGGTAGGGGTTTGGAGGAAATGGGTGAAGGTGGTCAGAGGGTATAAACTTCCAGTTATAAGATGAATAAGTTCTGGGATGTAATGTACAGTGTGGTGACTATAGTTTACAATACATATTGCATATTTGAAAGTTGCTAAGAGATTAGATCTTAAAAGTTCTCATCATACACAAAAAAAATTTGTAACTACTGTCTGTGAAGTGATGGATGTAATTATCCTTATTGTGGTAATTATTTTGCTATACACACACACACACACATATCAAATTACTACATAATGCATCTTAAACTTACGTGATGTTACATGTCAATGATATCTCAATAGACCTGGAAAAAATAAAACTTCAAAAAGAAATCTGAAGCAAACATCTAAAACATTTAAACTATAATGTTATAGACTATACAAAACAATAAGCAAAATAGTTGATTATCACATCATTATATTTTTAAAATATGCTAATGCTAAGGCACCAAGTCCATTTTACTAGCCCTGAGTAACCATGTATTTTTTTGGTTTATATTACACTTTGTAACAAAGCTTTCTCTAGATCTCTGATACGTTTTAGTTTTAAAGACAATATTTAAAAATACTTTATTTTTAAGTATTTATAGCATATATTTTGGATATTAATTTTTAAAGAAAGCAAACTATTACAAAATGCATTCATGAAGAAAATGTGGAGAAAGTCGAAGTTATAATGCAACATATAAGATATCATTCCCCTTTCAGGTATAATATTTTGTATCTGAGAAACTAAATCTAACTATTGATAGCTCCCCAAATTTTGAAATGTTCTATACCATTCAAAAGCATAGAAAAGAACACATTAGGTAATGTTCATTAGCAACATTTCAAGAATATTTTCTATTTGAATTAAGAAAAATAAAACATGAAACATATGTAACATACTGAATAAAAAACAAAAAATATATAGTTGAGTAAACAGTTTGCTACCAAAAGATGAATTGACAACTTATTTACTAAATATATTGGAAAGTTGTGATTCCTGCACAAGAAATCTTGATCTGTCTTCCAAAAGTAAATAACTTGCTAAAATTACTAATTACTTTCTAATCATGGATGGCAACAATCTCTGGTCAAGCCTATCTGTCAATAATCCTTTCGCCTAGACAGCAATTTTCAATTCTTTCTCTATTTATCATACCTTGGTTATTACAGACAATGTGTTAAGTGAATTTTGCGAATCTATTTTCTGCACTTCCTAACATCAAACAGTCTTATCCCATTGATTGGGAAAGAGGACATATATTATACAAAATAGTTTCATGGTTTAATTATTTTGAAGGGATAAGTTGGAATATAACAGCAAAATTCACCTTCCTTCAAATATTTAAGGACAATAGAATGAGTTGAGTTTTGATGAAACCATAGTAAATCTGCTGCTTCTATCTACATATTCTTTGAGAAATCTTTAGAAGGGGATGACTTTAGATAAACCATAAATCATACAATGTGTTTTGTATCTGAAAAGCATTAATTATATTAATTTATTAATTATTATCATGGGTTACTAGCTTATGGGATGCAATATTTGTAATTTGAAACTATTGCTGCATAACTAATATTAAGAAGAATGAATTATACTGTATTCTATCACATCAAAACTTACATACTTGCCAGTATTTTTACCATTTCGACCTCTAAAAATATCAGTTCCATATGTTTCAACTAATATACCCATTAATTACAAAACATGTAGTTCTACTGAATAACACACTTAGAAAACCTCTCTTTATATGTATGTTGCAAAATAAAGTGCTCAAAGAAATTTCTATGAAATCATGTTTGTGTTTGTCTGTAATCATTTCTACTAAGCGAAAAAATTTGCCAGCAGTTATTTGGTATGAAAAATGATATGGAATCCCAAGTACTGAGAATATAATGGCCCCCTCAATAATCAGGCATAAGATGGTACCAAAAACCACTACAGATACACGGCTCATGCAATATTTAAAGGTTATTCTAAAAAATGTTTATTACTTAGAGTCCTTGCAATTTTTTAAGGCAAATAATGGCATCTTATCATTGCTTTAATTTGTAGTTTTAATTTCCTGTAAAGTTAAACATATTTGATCATACTTGTTGATGGTTTATTGTTCCACTTCTGGGAATAACCCATACATGAATTTTTCCACAGAAGTTCGAGGCAAAGACTTGACCAAATGCACAGTCTCTTAAGCTCGCATCGTCCATCAAGAAATGCATTTGCCTTGGGCGTCTCTGGGCACACCATGAGAGAGGCTCCAGGAGAGGGAATCTTCCCCGTGCTGTTTGCACTATAATAGGGCTGTTAGGAGGGTCACAGAGGTGGGAAAATTTAAATTCTCTCACAAAGGTATTGGCCCTAAGACATCTATCGAGAGGAGTTCATGTATTAACTCTGTATTAGATAGAGATCTCATAGCTTTTCCTGAGGAGCCAGCAGAGTACTGGGGAACAAACTCATTGCTAGGCTGCCATGGGTGTGGGAGTGGGGAGACAGATAGTAGAGTTATCCAGCAGAAAGAGTATTTTTCTTCTTAAAAAGGGAAGATTAATAATATATTTACATATTAATATATTTTCATAATACACATGCATTATTTCAACTACATATCAAATATTTTTTGAGCCCCTATGATATGCCTTGTTCTGTGCTCGACTTTGAAGTTGCAGAGATAAATAAGATAGATTCTCTGCTCTCATTGAACTCACATTCCAGCAAGGAAAAAGAGATAATTGTCCAAATATAACATAACTTAATATAAACAATGAGATGAAGAGGACGTGAGAGAATCTTTCACAGAATGAATGGGAAAGAAGTAGGAGTAAGGGCATGCTCATCAGAAAATATAACACCCAAAGTTAATCTGGAAGAACAAGTAAAAATTTAGGCAGCAAATTAGTGGAAGGGTATTCCTGGCGGAGGAAATTGTACAGGAAACACTATATGCAATAGTTGTATCGTGTGTAATCTTTGGGGAGTGAAGTAATTAACAATCACTACAGTGAAGATGCCAGTTGGAGATAGTAAAAGAAAGAAGGATGGAGGCCAAATCTTGTAGATTCTTATGGGATCTGCTAAAGATTTTAAATTTTATACCAAAAACAGTAGTCATTTGAAGATATTAAACACCTACCTATGATGATTCATGGGAGAAAGATGTCTCTCAATTCTTACAAGCAAGTGTAGAGAGAGAGAAGGATCTTATTCATTTCAACCACATGTCACTCTGATGATGTAAATTTTGCAAATAATGTATTTCCCATTTGCTTATACTTCTAACAAATTTGGATATTAATCTCCGTCAATCTTTAACTGTAGGTGGGAAACACTAAATTCTGTGTGCTTTATCATTTTACCCTATTTTCCTTTCTTGTATTAACACTTATTAACCTAAAATTTTATATTAAATTGGAAAATTTTCATATTAGCAATGTCAATTAGCTGGACCGCTTAAAACGCATATCACTGGAAGTCGTGGTACAGGTTCTCCACCTATTGACTAGGTTATTTGACATTAGATATCAATTGGTATCAGCACAATTGAGTAGTTGGAGTCGAACATAACATTCAAGTTTCTATCCTGAGGCCTTAGTGAATAATGCCACCAATTAGGAAAGGGGAGAACAGACAAGCAACACATTTAAGGTGAAAGACTCTGAACATGATGAATTGAAGATCCCTGTGACTCATCTAAATGAACCTGAATAGAAGGGGTGATATAAGTAATTGGAGTTTGAGAGGGAGAGTTAAAAAGGAGTTATAGTTTTTGGAATTATCAGCATATTAAGTGTGTGGAAGCCATAGGAATAGATTGAATCACATCATTCACCAAAAAAACAACAGATGCTGGCCAAGTAGATTTAAAAAAAAAAGGGTTAGGTTCTCTTTATAATTCTCTCATTTCAAAAAACAATATAAAATTTGTAGATATCTTACATGTAAAAATGTTGATCAACCAAAAATGAGATCAAACAAACTTTTTAAAAGATAAGGAATGACAATTTAATGCCATTTGGCCAATGAATCAAAAAAAATAGAATTTTAAAACATTTTTATAGTTTCATTGTGTTATAATTGACAGATCAGACAATTTAACTGTTGTGAATATAAAATGGAATGACTTTTAAGTAAATTTATTGATTTGTGCAAATATAATAACAATCCAGTTTTAGGACAATTTTATTATCCCTAAAATACCTCTCAAATCCATTTTGAATCAATCCTCGATCACACCCTCCCAGTCCCAGGCGGCCACTTGTCTCATTACTATCTGTGTAAATATTTTCTAGATACTTCATACAAAATGAACTCAGAATATTTCATACTTTTCATCTAGCTTTTTTACATAGAACGGTGTTTTTTGAGGTTCCTCTATGCCATAGCATTTACCAGTAGTTTATTTTTTTATACTGCCAGATGGTATTCCATTGCATGGACTTGCCACACTGTTTATTCATTGGTTGAATAACATTTGACATATCCTAAAGTAAATTTCAGTTCTTTTGGAACATTCTTCTTAATGGGTAATGTTTAAGTACAAAATAACTGCCATTACCACCTCTCTGTCCTTAACCAGTCAAACCAGATTCTCTTAAAGATTCCTCTATTTTTAGAGAAACAGTGGCTTGGCCTTCATCTCAAGTTTTCAAGCTTGAAACATTGTGTGAAGAAATATCATCTTTCTCTTCCCTTCTCTTTTGTCTGTAAATTGCCAAGTCTATTAAATTCTTCCTTTGCTCCATAGACATCTGTCTCTCTTTCCATTTGAAATGTCACTTACTAGCCTGAGAACTAAACAATCATTTAGACATTCTATCTAGTAGAAAAGTATGTTCTGAGTGTTTGCTCAGAAATAAACAATTCCTTCCATTTCCAGTAAAGAATTCTGCAGAAACAAGTGTTTCTGACCCCAGGAATATATGTCCTATCTATACATTTTGATCCCAGTCCAGTGGGAAAGAAATGCAGACAGTAATGGAAAACTATTTCTCACTCTCTGTAAAGTGGCTATCATTCCCTAACGTAACAGGCAGCTATTTTTAGTTACAAAACGCTCCCAATCCAAGCTGCACAATCATGGAGTTTCTTCCCAAGGAATGTTAAACACACTCTCCCTGTGCTAACAAGATACACAGTTTAGAACGTGTGACAAATGAAAAGACAATACACAAGCTTTTAAAAAGGAAACACAAAAATTTATCAGAGCAAAAATACATAAATAATGTAGAGGCAATTCTATATCAAAACGATTTTCAATTGAAAAAGAATGAGTCAAGTATTTCTATCCACACAAGAAACATAAATAAAAAACTCTGAAATATAAGAGGAAAATGATAAGAACACCTTAAGTTCTAGATTTTAAGGGAAATCTCTTGTCTTTGACAAATTGAATAAGTAATAAATGAGTAAAACAATTCTGTACTTAAATGGATATTTAACAATTTTGACTTAATAGGTATCAAATACTGTGCCTTATCTACAGAAAATTCTTTAAAACTAGGCCGCCAAAAAGTCCATTTGTGTCTAAAAAACAAAAACTCTTCTGCTGCATTCTCTGATTTTAATAAAATAAAGCAATATTTTTAAAAAGATCACAAAGATAAGCCAACTAAAATCTTGAAAGAAGAAAATCATTTGTATCATTTATGAAGTTAAAGTGGTATTCATAACAGTGATAGTGAATATGAAAATTGATATATGAAAATATATGCATCAAATCAAATTGATTGCAGGCAAAGCTACAATTCGAACCACATCTATAGCCCAAAACACCTTGATTGTGGGCCAGCCCGGTGGTGCAGCAGTTAATTTTGCACGTTCTGCTTCAGTGGCCCAGGGTTTGCCGGTTAGGATCCTGGGTGCAGACCTACGCACTGCTTGTTAAGCCATGCTTTGGCAGCCATCCCACATATAAAGTAGAGGAAGATGGTGTGGATGTTAGCTCAGGGCCAGTCTTCCTCAGCAAAAAGAGGAGGATTGGTGGCAGATGTTAGCTCAGGGCTAATCTTCCTCAAAAAAAACAACCTTGATTGCAAACTAAAAAGATTTATTTAAACAGAAATTTCTGTAGAACACCAAAGCAGAAAAAAAAGGAAAAAGAAAGAAAAAGGAAACATAAACCTAAGAAAAAAAATTGAATAAGTTAAGATTAAAATTAAATAAATGAATTAGGAAACCAGTCTTAGAATCTGTTTATTACTTAACACATCCAAATTCTGATTTCTGGGGGAATAAAGAAAACAATGACAAAAAACTGGAAAATCTGATAAAGAATGAGAGAAATTGTAAATACAAACTTACGAAGGAAAAATGGGATATAAGAAAAAGATAAAAAGGGTTTTGTTTTTTTTATTTTTGTCTGTAATTTTTTTTAACTAGACTGGACAATGATGCAAATCTGTAATAATGAATTTAAATTTTTTATAAAACAAATTTTTTTCTTGGAAACTGTAAATTGAAATTGACCAAAAGAAGAATGGAAAATTTGATTAGACCAATATCTAAGGAAGATTTAGAAAAAAGATTTCAATGTATCAGAAGTCCATTTTCATATTTGTTCTATTTATTTAAGTTAAAATATTTCTGTTAAATGCTGTCCTACATTTTAAATATGTAGAAGAGGAAAAGTGTCTAAATATATGGTGATGCAGTAATAGCCTAGCTTTCTGTGCTGGATGGAGGAAAAGGATCTATGGCTGTGTTTCAAACATAAATATTAATGCAAAATAAGAAATAAAATAGATTAATCAATAACTGTTTATTCATATCCACCCTGGTCTAAGAGAGTTTATTAGAGCAACAGACTCATTTAAGAACATAAGATCTTTTTCTGTGTGTGTGTGTGAGGAAGTTTGGCCCTGAGCTAACATTTGAGCCAATCTTCCTCTATTTCATGTAGCATGCTGCCACATCATGGCTTGATAAGTGGTGGTAGGTGTAGGCCCCGCACCCAAACTTGCGAACCCTGGGCCACGGAAGTGGAGTGCGTGAACTTAACCACTGTGCCACCGGGCAGGTCCCCATAAAATCTTTTAGTGCAATTTATCCTATTATCTGCTTGAAGGAAAATAAAAATAAAATTAATAGTATTCTAAATATGCATTGGTTCATTTACATGTGTGTTAACTTTTTCTCTGGAAATATATTTTGTTTTCCAAATCTTAAAAGATATTTAAACTATTTGCAACATAAGATCTTTTTCTAGGAATTTATGCTAAGTGAGTAAATATAGTCTAAGATGGTCATCAATTCATAATTAAAGAAAGCTAATATGAAAAAATGGCCTGTGATAGAAAATAGCATATTATTTTTGTATATCTGCTTGTAATAGAATTGTGTGATGTCATTAACAGTTATAATCATCTTGCAACAGAATACTCAATGACTAAGAAATATGTTCAGTTTATGCAGCACAGAAATAGAGGCAAATCAATGAACAGTACATGATCCTATCTTTGTAAAACACCTTAACAAGTGATGAATTATCTGCTGTAGACAAGTAGATGGGCAAAAAGAATGACCCCAAAAAATCAAGTTAATGGTATTCTTTGCTTGCTGGTTGATTAGGCAATTTTAAATTTATTTATTTGTTTTCGAAAGATCATATTTCTAAATTAGACACAACTTAAATGTATACTTTAATTGATATATTTTATTAAGCAAAGTAAGGATAGCAACATAGTTATCAATAAGAAGACTATAGCACAGCAGGCAGAAATTCAAAATGAACAGCTATGTTCTTAGCATCACTGATTCCTATCTTCTAGGCTGTTCTTCATTAGTTTCTACAAAGTTGGATATATGCTACTTGATTATCACTCTCTGTGCTTTTTTTCTCCAACTCCACTTACAGAACTACAAAACCTCACAGCCTGGCATAAAGAAAATCCATATATATAAAAGCAAAGCTAAACACTCTCACGATTTTTTCAGGCTTTGCTGTGTTTAGCAGACTATGTCCTTTACAGAGATTTGATATAATACTGACAGCAGAAATCCTTGTTTCAATATTGACACTGGTATAATTTGTTATTTGACTCTAGCGTTTTTTGCATGTCATGCCTCAAATTTTTCATTTGACATTACTTTCTTTTGGAACAGTCACACTATAACTGAGAAATATGCATGTTTTCAGTTTCTCAGAATAAAGTCGCATGTTTGACATATTATAATTGTCCTTCATTTTTACTTTATTTTAATTTTAAATGCCTCGTGTTTAGAAATAGGTTAGCTGTAAAATAGACTAGTGTGAATATAATCACCAGTAGTATTCTATTCTCCTCATTTTATTCCTCTCAGGATTAAACTCGTAGTCCCCGTCACAATCTAAATCCAAATTAAACACTTTTATTTGATTGGTGATTTCTTAATGTGTTCTGATCTGTAAAGCACTTTAAAGTGTGAACCAGAGGAGTGTTATATAAATGCAAATGATTGACTGAGAGATAGGCTGTGACAGACTAGTCAGCACACAGGAAGTCAACAGTTATTAACATAAATTATGTCACAAACAAAAAGAAATGCTTCATGGGGCATGGTAAAAAAACAAAATATCTCAAACCTTTCTAAATCAAAAATTCATAGTTGCTGAAACAGCCACTAAATTGTGTATATTTGAAAAACAACAACAACAAAAAATATAAAGAAAGGCAATTAGAGTTACAGAAAATTTAGTGGATATGGAACTTGATCGTCTTATTTTCAGTATGAAATCACGGAGAACAAACATCCTGAGCCTGGTTACCCTGTCATTTACCAACAGAATTAGCATTTAAATGTATTCATTCCAGTTCCAACTTTATGTTTTCTGGACAAGATACATCTCAATTTAGATAGGAGATAAAACAATTGAAATACTAATTTTTAATGTATTTTTAAAAATACGCAAATATCATCAATGATATTATGAAAAGATATACTGAGATGTTTTTCTTTAAAAAGTATATGTTGCAATGAAATGTCCTTGGGATAGATATATTATCTATATCTATAATTATATAGATATTATAGACAATATCTGAGATTTTTATTGCATGGAATTGAGTGTAAAAACTAAAAAGTTTTGAAATGTCGATATTCAACATTTTTATTTAAAACGGGGCGAACAAATTGCTTCTTCACTGAAGTCTTCTAGGATCAGAGCCTTTAAACGTTTGAAATGGGTTGACAATCTTAAGAGGACTCTGATTGACCTAAAATCTAATAAAAATGTATCTAATGTGAACATGTCCACAGTAGTGAATTAAAAAATAATAGGAGTGTGGTTTTCCCTGAGTAGCCTGTATTCTGTACGTTGGTTATACTAGACTAGAATAAAATATTTTCTCCTTAGGGGAAAATATTTACTAATGCAAAAGGTCACTTTAGGCTGTGCTGAAAGAATAATTTGATATTTGGAATGTTTGTGTGTGAGCACAAAACAGTTAACATTGTGCTTCTGCTTTACAGTGAGGGCTTGTTCAGATTTTTCTCAATCATAAGATTCTTGTTTAATGAGCCCTCTTTTATTCCATTTATTTCTACCAATGTTTCCATTTTTCAGAGTTTTAGGAATACTGACGTATGACTTCAGTTGAACTATTGGTTTCAGCTTTTTAGAAATGCTGAAATATGAATTCAGTTGAACTACTGGTTTCAGCTGACTTTGGACAAACTACCATTTTGTTTTAAGAAATTAGACTGGCTCAGCATACTTTTCATGCCTCTTTCCTAAATCAGGCATATTACATTAGATTAGGAAATGCACATTATAAGTATGTCACTAAAGTGTTCAACTTCTCTATTGAAGTTATATTGCAATTATATTTTAAAATATTTCTACAGTATTATTAAGCACATTATGATACAGTATGTGTCCTTTATTTTCTGAATAAAGTCTGTCTTTCTCATTCACTTAAAAAGTAGAGTAGCAGCAGAGATGCCCATGAGATCCGAAGGACAACATGACAAAGAAGCATTCCAACACTAAGCACAACAGAGTGTAGCAAAAGAGAAGAGATGAGAACCCAAGTGAGGATGCGAAATAGGATTCTATTGAGGTGGGTTAGACTGCAGATTAGGACTGGAAAGAGGCAGAAGCTCTCTTAATTGAACAATTTAAGAACTCTCTTAGAATATTTAAGAATATATTGCCTGGAACAATCTCATACTGGGACACACAGAGACAAGATGACCTAGAAGTCTTTTCCTTTTCTTCTAATATTTTATGATTCTGTACATAGAAAAAATATATTAAAGTCTGAGGTGCAGTTTTAAACAGCATTGAATTGTTTGTATAGTTTTATGATTGTGTACAGACAAGTCAGGTGGTGGTCTACAGACAGAAACGCCACAGAAGAGTACCCTGAAATTTACAAATGGATTATGTTAATGTACCTGTGCAAGCTTCTCTTGAACTGAACCACAGTTTATATTCATGCAGTCTATCGTGGTCCTCTAAAAACAAGTTACTAAAATTCACACTCACTGTTCTGTGTTAAGCGTACCGAACCTGCGAAATATGCTGATAAAATATCTATGGAAAATCTAGCCTATAGAATAAAAGGAAAGTAAATCATAGTTCCTCTTATGGACATATGGCTTCCAAAAATTAGAAATGTCTTTGAAATATATGAAAAAATTATAAATGAATGTATGAAAAATTCTAAATTATTTTTTATACTTTTCAAAACTAAGATTGTAGCTTAATTTTAAATATAGTCAGCTTTAAAAATAGCATGAAACCTTGCATGTCTACTTCAAACCAGAGTAAATATGTACTGACACAGCTATGGAGGATATACTTTTCAGACAAAAATATCCTTTGGGATTGTTCTTAGAGGCTTCATTGTACAATTACGACTTGACAAAATCTAAAAAAAAAAAAAAAAAAAAAAATTGAGTGAGGAAGCTTACCTTGAAAAAAGAATAATGGGCCAACCCTGCTGGCCTACTGGTTAAGTTCAGCATGGTCTGCTTCAAGGGCCTGGGTTCCGTTCCCTGGACGTGGACCTGTACTGCTCTGTGTGCAGCCATGCTGGCGGCCCACATCCTAAAAAATAGAGGAAGATTGGCACAGATGTTAGCTCGGGGAAAATCTTCCTCATCCAAAGAAGAAAAAAAGAAAAAAGAAAGAAAGGAATGACATTCTTTTTAAGTAGCAAATTTTAGGCAAAGGCATTGGTTATCTTTAACATTACAAGTTTTTAAAAATGTAGTATATGATTTTTTCTTGTTTTCAAAAAACTAGCATTAAAAAGGCGATAGGGTGGGAATGAGGGACATATTATAGATGAAAAGAGAGTTAAGGAGCATATAACCAAATGTAATAGATGGAGACTCATTTATAGTCAAATTTGAACAAACTAATTTAAAATACACGTTTGCGGGTAAGCAGAGAAATTTGAACACAAACCAGGTATTGGATATTATTAGAGAACTGGTTATTTTAAAAGAATTTTATGTGTTCAGGTTACATGAGACTTTTATTGAAAAATGATATTATGTCTGTGAATATCTTTAAATAATTTATAGGTGGACAATAGCAGATGTATACATGAAACAGTATTTTGAAATAAGCATAATCATTGAAGTTGGATGATGGGTTCAAAGGAGTCCAAGATGCCATACATTTGTGCACATTTAGAAAACTTCCACATTTTTAAAAGTAATATCTGATGATCATAATAGATAAAGAAGTTGCGAAATGTATAAAGGAAAAAAAGCACTCATAATCAATTACTAAATCTTCTCTATTCATTAACAGTGCTCATTGTTGTTGTTTTTCTGAATTTTTACTACATTGATGCTTGGATTAATATAGCACCAGTACAAACAGCTTTTCCTTCCTTTGTAATATGAACAGTAATATAGAAATATACAAAAAATATGTGTTTATTTTCTCCATGGAAGTTACTTCTTTTCCTTTCTGGAGATTCTGCTTAGAGGCTTTTTTTTTGTGGGGGGGGTGGGGGGAAGATTAGCCCTAAGCTAATATCTGCTGCCAATCCTCCTCTTTTTGCTGAGGAAGACTGGCCATGAGCTAACATCCGTACCCATCTCTCTCTACTTTATATGTGGGACGCCTACCACAGCATGGCATGCCAAGCGGTGCCATGTCCTCACCCGGGATCGTTCGGAACCAGCGAATGTGTGCACTTAACTGCTGCACCACTGGGCTGGCCCCAGAGGCATTTTAAACAGATACTTTGTATTATCTTGGCTTCCTTGAGGTTTGTCACCAGTAATTGTGGATATCAGTCACAAAGGTATATTTATTCATATTCAATAAAGTATATACAGATTTCAGGTTTTTCAAATAATTTAACAAACTTTCCATGGTTGCTCCTAAATCCATTTTACACAAACAATCTTGGGTGCTGGATGTACAGTCAATAAAATCGGGCCAATATTACAAAAGCTCAGAGGGAAAGAACCTTTGTAATCTTATGCACATACCAAAAAATTTTAGGCCTTTAATTTGAAGAGGGTGAATTGTCAGTGAATAACTCACGTGCCAGAAATATTAACACTGATCATTTCTGTCACACTCCAAGGGGCTCTGAAGAGCATTTTTACTTACAGATCTATCTCTTTTACCTTAAAAAAAAAATTCCTGCAATTAGAACTCCTTAAAATCAAAGCTGCAGGCACCTATCAATTGTTTTGCTTTTGAAGTTAAAGCAGATGTGGCAAAATAAAATAAGCATTCCGTAAATTTAGTTTACAGAATTCATTAGGAAACTTTTCTAACCAGAATCTCATAAAGTTACCATTAATCACACAGAAATCCTGCATCTCTTGTGAGAAGAAATGCTTCAGTGAACTTTGATAAACGAAGAGACATACTCAATAAAACTGTTCTAGCTTTTACTGGGCCTACAATGAGACTCTTATATTTCTTAAGGGTTTTCAAAAATTGGAATATAAACTGATTCTTGATATTCTAAATATCCCCAGTATGTTAAACAAATATTTATCAACAAGTTTAAATACATCTTTGGACATATTTTCTCTTTAGGCTAATTAGCAATAAAGGCGTAGCTTAATGAGGACTAGTAAAACATTCTCAGTTAGCATTATTTTTCACACCTGAGTCACAAACTTGTCTAGAGGAAGCATAAGGAGAGGAAACACATTCTTAGACAATTCAGGAAAGCACTTCTCAAAGAGAAGAGAGAGATTTGCTTAGGTCAGTCATTTTCAAAACTTAATCAACTTCACAGTTGGAGAAGTGGCCCACATAATATTTCTAATTCTCTTTCAGTTCCTTGGGGGAAGATAAGCAAAATCTTGAAGTTCCCATCCCCACTATAACGAACCACCTATGGGACAAAATAGTGCCTATTAATAATTTTAGTAACTTGTCAAGTTCACTGAAAATGTTTATATATGGATATTGAATTTAACATGGTATTAAAGAAGTACAATAGAAATCATTTCTGGAAAATGTAGAAGAAGAGCATTTAAAATTACTTCAAAATTCTGATCATATACTTATCTTCTGTGAGGCTGGAGAAAAATATTTGTGTTTCTGCACAGTTATGACTTTCTGAGTTAATTTTGCTAAAACTTGTCACCTGTCCTAGAATAAAAGCCTAAAAGTTAAATGATGACTAATTAGCTAGTGCTGTAAACATCCCTGGAGTTATATGTTTACATTTCAAGAGCAGATAGATCACCCTGTCTGTGAAGATATCCCTGGATAATAAGGTTGCAGATACTGGTATCATCGTTCCCCTTAAAAAATGTATTAACATTCCCAAGGATTAGGATAAAAACCCAGGATCCTTCCCATTATATTTCTGAGGAGACTTTCTCTCAGAGTGGGGGAGAAGAGAGCTGCCCCTCCTTCCTATATAAATATTCATATTCACATTTTTGCAAATCCTCATTTACAGTAGACTCTACTATATGCAGGATGAGATCTAATTCTCCTTGTTCCACACCAAGGTGAAGAGCTGGGGCAATGCGGAAAGGCATGCTTATTATTTGCTGTACACAAAAAATAGTTAATTTTCTCCTCTCCCAATACCTTATGTTGACATTCAGGATAATGTTAATACATACAGATATTAAAAACTTAGCACTTAGGGCTGGCACAGTGGCACGGTGGTTAAGTTTGCATGTTCTGCTTCAGCGACCTGGGGTTCCCTGGTTTGGATCCCAGGTGCAGACCTAAGCAGCGCTTGTCAAGCCATGCTGTGGCAGGCATCCCACACAAAATAGAGGAAGATGGGCATGGATGTTAGCTCAGGGCCAGTCTTCCTCAGTAAGAAGAGGAGGATTGGTGGTAGATGTTAGCTCAGGGCTAATCTTCCTCAAAAAAAAAAGAAAAACCAGACACTTAACTCTCATATCGTAGAACTTACAGGTGGCTGACAACACAAATGTAGACTTTTTAAATAGAGTCATCCAGCATCATATAGGAATTAAGCGATTCAGTAATATTTCAAGGACTCAGGAAGAGAAAATGTTTTAAATCTTTTGAGATAATTATAGATTTCACAGAAAGTTGTGTCTCATGCACCTTCCTCCAGGTTAACCCAATTAACATCTTGCATAACTATAGCGCCATGGCAAAACCAGGAAATGGACATTGATGTAAACCATAGATATTATTTATATTTCACCAGTTATACATGCACACATTTGCATGTGTGTTTGTGTGTGTGAGTAGTTCTATGCAATTTTATCACAAGTGAGGCTTCATGCAACCACCACCAAAATTACATTACTTACTGCATCTTCATGCCAAGACTCTAACATATCACCCCTGCAGAGCCATAGCCTCCCCTCCCCCATCTCAAACCCCTAACAAACACTAATCTGTTTTTCATCTTTATAATAGCGTTATATATATTCATAAGTGTTATATCAATGCAAGCATGCAGTATGAATTCTTTTTGATTAGCTTTTTCCCATTCAGCATGACTTATTTGAGGTTCATGCAAGTTGTCGTGCGTATCAATAGTTTGTTCCTTTGTAATGCTGAGTCGTATCCCATGGTATGGATAGATCACAGATTACTTAACCATTCACGGCTGAAAAACATTTGGATAATTTCCACTTTCTGGCTGCTATGAACACTCATTTACAAATTTTAATATGAAAATACATTTTCATTTTTCTAGGATATTTGCCCGAGAACGCAAGTGTCAGGTCATATGTAAGTCAATTTTTAGTTTTAAGAGAAACAGCCAACCTATTTTCCAGAGTGGATGTACATTTTTACATTCCCACCAACAATGTATGAGTGATCTAGTTTCTTGGCTCCCTGTCAGCATTTGAGGGGGTCAGTGTTTTATATTTAGCCATTCTGATAGGTGTGTAGTGATATCTCATGGTAGTTCTAATTTGCGTCTCTCTTAGGGCTAATGACGTTGAGCTTTCTTCATGTGCTTATTTGTAAACTGTATATCCTCTTTAGTAACATATCTGTTTATGCATTTTGACTATTTTCTAATTGGATTGTTGGGTTTTTTTACTGTTGAGTTTGAAGAGTTCTTTATGTATTCTAGATACAACTCCTTTGTCAGATGTGAGATTTGCAAATATTTTCTCCCAATCTCAAATTTGTCTTTTCATTGTTTTGACAGGATCTTTCACAGAGCAAATGTTTTTAATCTGATGAGGTCGAATTTATCAATTTTTGTATGTGTTTGTATTTTTGGTGTCAAATCTTAGACTTTTTTTCATAGTCTCAGTTCCCAAAGATCCTCTCCTATTTTTTCCCCAGAAGTTTTATAGTTTTGTATTTTACTTTTAAATCCGTGATCCATTTTGAGTTAAATTTTGTATACAGTGTGAGGTTTAACTTAAGGTTCATTTACTTGCCTATGAATACCCAACTGATCAAGCATCATTTTCTTAAAAAAAATGTGTAAAAAACTCTCCTTCATTGAATTGATTTTTGCTCCTTTTTCAAATATTAAATGGGTATATTTATGTGGATCTTCTTCTGGGTTCTTAAGTTACTTTTTATGAAGATATCTCTAAGGCATTATATCACCCAGAAAAGAAATCAAGACAGATGATAAACTTGCATTTAAGCAGAGAAAAGAGGACGAACTGGCCTCTCAAAGACTGTGCTTCCTGTCCTGATTCTGGTGTTTCGGATTGATCTATAATTGGGGATTATGTCATCAGCGCAGTATGACTGACTCAGTCAGAATTCATTGTTAATCAAGGCAATAATATCCACATGCATGATCTCAATTTCTGTCTTGAAGAGGATGGCCCTCAAGTCCTGCCACATATCTGTACGGAGCCAGAAATATTTTCCCAATTTTTCCTTGATATTTTTCAATTGAATATCCTTTGGCAACTCAATTTCATTGAGTTTAAATCTGAATTTATGATCTTCCCAGGATAAGAATGAGACACATTCTTTCTACTGCTTTCATGGTTTTAGTTAATAGCACTTTTATTCACTCAGGCACCTGAACACAAGGTCAAACGTGATTGTATTTTTGCTTCTGATATCAAACATTCCAGCAGCTAACCAAGTCCTGCCAGTTAAGAATCTCAGATATCACTTAATTATATCCACTATTTCCATTTTCCCGTGCTACTGCTTGAATTTATGTTTTTAATATTACTTCCCTGGAATATTGTGATACTATCCCTTAGTATTCTAAGACAATGACCACATCACTATTAATTTTGATTTCTTCAATGTTTTTGCTCACGTGGGCTTAAAGTAAAACCCATAACTAAGGTGTGAAGCTTCCTTTTGATCATCTGTAAATGAAGTTTAATTTACCAATGCTTCAGTTTCATTCCAAGTATAAAATTAAATGACAATTGACATAAGCTACTTAGCCCAGTGACTGGCATGTAACTGCTCAACAAATGGTAACATTTTCAATATCCTTAGTAAATTATACTAAACCTTTGAAATTTGAGACCTTGTCTACATTTTCAAACTAATCTTTCTGAAACTTCCAAGAGTTATTTAAACTCCAACTCTAACATATCCCAGTTGCTCCACAATGATTAAACCCGTGCTCAGTTTTCAGAATTCTGATCAAGCATCACCCACTTGATAAACCATCACCTAACTCCCTGGGTAGTTAGGAATTTTCTCTTCCTTTCCCACGGTAATGTATAATATAGTGCATATAAAATTATTATTTAATTTTTCAATTTTTAACAATTTTTTTCCTTTACTAAACTGAGTTTCTAAAGATCTGGTACCTGAGCTATTGTACACTTCTGTACTTAACTATCTAATTGAATTAATGAAAATCTCAGTAATTAAACATCACTGAATAAGATATATGAGATTAAAATATGCACTAACATACATTGTTGAAAATTAGAAATAATGGCCCCTCCAAAATTAGTTAAAATATTAAAGTGAATTTTTTCATACTTTTCTGATATTTCCCTTACACTTTCTTTTTTGCTTTTTTCCTGAGGAAGACTAGCCCTGAGCTAACATCTGCCACCAATCCTCCTCTTTTTGCTGAGGAAGACTGGCCCTGAGCTAGCATCCATGCCTGTCTTCCTCTATTTTATACATGGGACACCTACTACAGTATGGCTGGACAAGCTGTGCATAGGTCAGCACCCGGGATCCGCACCGGTGAACCCTGGGCCACCGAAGTGGAACATGCGAACTTCACTACTGTGCCACCAGGCCGTCCTCTCCCTTACACTTTCTTAACATGCCATCTTTAGAGGAACTAGTATAAACAAGTTGTTGTCCTTCATTTTCACTTGTTCATGTACTTATATACATGTATCTAGCCTGATGAAGTTCTCTCTGATACTTTTTCCTAAGGAGGAAAATACTATAAACAGAATTCTCAACTTTGTTTTTCTTTTCTTTTGATAAATCATGGATATACCTACAAGTCTGGAGGTATACTGATCTAATACTGTCTTCTTAATTTACTTACACACAGACACACACAAATATAACTTCACATAAATGACTGACATCATACGATACATGGAGGAGGTTTCTGAGAAATTTCTTTTCTTAATTTTTCTTTCCTTTTCTTATCTTTCCACAATGTTGTCCCATGCCACACATACAATCAATAATAGCTGTAAGGCTATGTTTCATATTTCTACATCATCACACATATAGAAAATGATGACATACACCTTTCTTATTATTTTCTTTTAAAAATGTGATTATATTGTAGAAATTTTTCTAAGTTTTTTTCTCCCTCAGTCATTATGGGAACACTTTTAAGTCATTTGATATAGTTTTAATTCCCTCTTTTTTTGTTGGTGGGGAAGATTGGCCCTGACCTAACATCTGTTGCCAATCCTTCTCTTTATTTTGCTTGAGGAAGATTGTTGCTGAGCTAACATCTGTGAGAATTTTCCAGTATTTTGTATGTAGGATGCCTCCACATCATGGCTTGATGAGTGACATGTGGGTCCACACCTGGGATCTGAACCCATGCACTCCAGACCTTGGAAGTGGAGCATGTGAACTTAAACATTATGCCACAGGGCCAGCCCCTACTTCTTTTTAATGTTTCTATCAAGTAGGCAAAATTAATCATTACACCCAATTGGTCTCAATTCACATTTGTTACCTTCTTTGCCATTACAGTGTTGCAATACACATCCACATCCATCAGTGCTCCTATTTCATTTTTCAAAAAATCACAGGATCAGGGTTGATGAATAAAAGAGCATACGCATCTCTAAATTTTGATGTCGTGGTACAATTTACATTTTCCCCCACAATGAATAACAGCACCCCCACATTGCCTTTGAAAGTCTGAGGGAGGTAAAATGATATAGCAACTTTACTTAAATTTTTATCTCTCTACTTGGCAAAACCTCTGATAATAGATATTTTAAACAACTATTTTGCTTTTATGTCCAGTTGTTTTTGCTTTTATGAATTATCAATTCTTATCATTTGCCCCTTTTTCTATTGGGTGATGTAGGAGATTTGTAATGTGTCGGTTTGCCTAGGCCTAACTATTTTTCCCAGAATTCCATGTTTTGTATGTTTCTGGTTAGGGCAGGATCTCAAATGAGATTCTTGGAAGATTTGGAGACTTGAAGGAAGGAGCAATCAATTGGTAGCTCACACCTATTGTTGCTGATTCGCTGATTCACCTTCTTGGCATAAAGCAGCAGCTGGACTTGAAACTGCTGTATTATCCCTCCGCACACACGTGTATGTGTATATACCTGTATGTGTTCAGAGAGACAGAGACTTTAGGGAATTGGTTTATGTTATTGTGGAGGCTGGCAAGTCCATAATCTGCCATGTAGGCCAGCAGTCTGAGGACCTGGGGAAGCATTGATGCTGCGGTTTGAGCTGGAAGGTAATGTGCTGGCAGAATTCTATCTTCTTCAGAGGTCAGTCTATTTCTCTTAAGGCCTTCAACTGATTTAATGAAGCCCGCTCACATCATGGAGTGTAATCTATTTTATCAAAAGTCTACTGATTTAAATGCGAGTCTCATCTAAAAAAAATTCTTCATGGAAATATCTAGAATAATGTTTGAGCACATCAGTACAGTGGAGAGCCATGTTGACACCTAAGATTAACCATCACAACTGGTATATGATTTCATCTTCCTGCAGACTCAGAACCGGAGACCTGGTACTGCCAAAACACCTTGTTAAACCAAAGACAGATACTATACACTTAGCTCATTTTATACCCAAAACCACTAGTTTTCCCCCAGAATATTTTCTTCCCTTCTTCCTTAGAAATAGAATCCTGGATTTATCTGAGTGCATGGCCACTTGGAGTAAACACTGTATTGCCAAGACTTACCTGGAAGTAGTTGCAGTCGTGTGACCAAGATCGGGTCAATGGAATGGAAGAAAATTAATCAGCTGCCTTTTCTAACAAGTATCTTTAATAAAAATGGGTGTGTTCTTCAGCTTTCTATTATCTAAATTGAATCTGGAGTAAATTAACATGCTAAGTATGGCAGACCAGATAGATAGTGGTAAACTGGTTTCCTAATATAAAAGCCCTAGACTGTTGTCAAATTCAATTTGCTTAAGGAAGAAAGATGTTTCTATGCTAAGTCACTGTTATACTGGGTTTTTTATTACTCACAGGTGAATCTAACCTTAAGTGATATACTTGTTTTAGATAAATTCTGGTGTGTTATCACAATGTACCTTTCCACACTTCTGTACAAATCTTCTAATTTACATAGAATGGCCCATTAACTCATTCTCTAAGAAAATTCTTTTTCAATGATACTTTTACATACAAGCAATTACCTGGCACAAGCTTGCAACTAATTATGAACATATTTATTTTTCATTAGTTAAGGAAATCTAAAAATTTTAAAGGTGCATTCACAAGTCAACCTACCATTTATATGATATGTTGACACATTGTGGGAGATTTCTAGAAATTTCTTAGCTATTTACACAAAATGTCAAATAGCTGAAGACCTTTATACTTTTTAAATAGGATTTTTTTCTTAACTCTGCTCAATCATGATAGCTTTTTAAAAAAAAAATCAAAGCAGTAAAGTTAAAGCAATTATAACACTTTTGTTCTAATAATATTACAGAATTGTTTTAAAATCAGTGCTTTTATGATACTGGAGTAATATGTCCATTCATTCACTCAATCATTCTTCATTTATCCATGTATTTATTCTATGAAAGAACTAGTGAGAATCTACTGCACACCTGGTCCTGTACTAAGCTCCAAGAATAAAAGTATAAATAAGGCACAGTGTCTGCTCTCAAGTTCCAGTAATCTTTGAAGAAAAAAGGAAAAGATATTTATCTCAGTACGTATCAAATACATGAAAAGGATAAGCATAGGATATTAGTATTGCCAACTTAATGTTGGTTTTAATAATTCTCACTGTTGATGCCCTCCCATAAGAAGTAGAAGAACTGATGCTGTGATTATTGACTTCTCAATGCCTGGAGATTTTCTTCTTTAGAGTTGCTGAGAAACTGAGAGAAGAATGGAGAGTCGTTTGGACATAGACTAATGGACACATCCTTAATGTGGATTCGCAGGGATTTTCTGAATTTCTCTGGTCATTACGTGGCTAGCACCAATTTCTCAGGAAGTTTGGCAGTCATTTTTTTCCTTTAAACAACAGTTTTGTGGTAAGAATAAATCCCTAGGGATGTAGAAACTGTTAGTTGTTTGGATTCATAAGAATATTTCTCTCAAAGTGCAGCTGTAAACATTACTCTTTCTCTGTCAAGTAATTCATGTTGCCTGGGAATAAGAAGAAGTAGCATAGACAAGGTTTGTCAATATATCCCAGAAGAAAGTATCATAAATGTGTCCCATCCTTTTCAAGTTCAACCTGTACCCCCCACTGAATTTGTCAACATTTCTTGTTGAAAAAAACAAATGGGTGAGGATGAGCTTTGATCAGATTTGATGGCTCTTACAGGAGTAAATAAAACTCAGCAGTAGCTGATAAAAGTGCTAAATAACTGAAAAATAATCCTAAGATGTTCTGAAACCTTTGCAGACACGCTTTTTCAGTTTTCACAAGGCAATAGATGGTAAGCAGAGTTATATAAACAAATATAAATCTGTTCACTCATTCATTTAGGAAATGTAAAATGATTAATTTAGTAAAGAGATTTTTTCATGATGTAAATGCAAGTATCCTTTGTCTTGGAGATATGAAATACTGAGTATCTGGATGAATCAATGGACATTTACAAGCAAGTTTTGTTTTAATTGGTACAAGGTATCTCCAGATTTGGAAGAGAAAGTCCCCAGCTGAAAGGGAAAAAAATATAGCACAGATGCAAGAATTCAAGAAGTAAAGGAATATTGAAAGAAAACTTGATTAAGCAAATATTATAAAGAGAGCCATGAGGAAAAGAAAAAGACACATTTAGACTTATGATCTTGATATTTTCAAGTAGAGAGAAAGTAGAAAACCTCTCATCAGCAATCCAAATTATTGGAAGCAATGAGTGATAAATTTTCGTGCTCCTGGTCAAAAATTACACATGGATTAGAACTTGAGTACTGGAGGACAACCGTATCCCTCTGACTTACCTTCATCTAACAAGAACTGCCATGTTGTTTTTGGTTTATGAAATGTAAACTTTTTCCTAAAGCTGATACTACCTGACTCCGACGTCCAGATTTTATCAAGTCCTGGACACAGTTTCTAAGGTTGATGTTCTTCTAAACTAAAAATACTACAGCTGATTATTAACTTACCCATTGTTCCCAACTTAAAATACATCTCTTTTAATCTATATGCTTGAGTTATTGATAGATAAATTCATAGCATATCACAGGACCAGCCCATTCTCCCAAGATTTCCTCTTGCTATTATCTACTAGAAAATTGTCTTACATTTAATCTCAAAACCTGTACCGGGGTCTTTATCTTAACTGAAATACTTGCCTGGTACCAACTATTTGGCTGCATATATTTCTATGGATTATCCAGAAATTTCCATTACCCTTATTCACAAGTCATCTGATGAACTTTAATAATATTGAAATGATTAAAACTATAACTCAATGTCCATTTTCAAATTAATTCTATAAGATTTTTTCTATTTGGACTTTCTCTTAAGTTGTTCCATTGCATGTGTACCACAAATAATTAAGATAAGTAATATGGTAGCCAACCCAGGGAATTGTGAGAAAAATAAATAATTTTTGTTTTAAGACATTAAGTTTTTGGATGGGTCATTATGAAATAATAGATTACTGCTACAGAAATAGATGAAATAATACATAAATGGACTGCTGTCATAACCAAAATTTAAACTATGTGGGTTGAATTTGATATGAGGCAACAAGCTCAGACTGGGAATACAATGGGGAAACTGTTATAAAACCCTGAAAAATGGAAACTCACATTATGCAATAGTGAAATAATTCAAGAGTTGACTGTCATAACTTGGAACATGAAAACATGCATATAATGAACTGTGGACATTGGCAGAAGATTTCCAGGTGGAAATTTGGAAGTATCATTGGCTTTTATTAACTATCTATGATAATACGCAAGAAAGATACGAACTAAACTCAAAAATTATAGTTTTCAAACATAATTTAGAGAGAATATAGATGATCCAGAACTTTCTGAGTTAGAAAATAAAACTTATCAATTCCAGGCTTTCAAGTTTCTAAAGACTCTTAAAGCAAAAAATAACCTCAGGGTCAAAAGAAAATTTAAAAAATGTGGGTAAAGACCAATGGTTACGACTACTGAATGACTGAGGTTGTTTCTTAGTATACTCACTCAACTAGAGAAAAAGGCTCCTAAGAACATTGTCTCACAGCAGCCTGACATCCCCAAAGTTTATAGACACCTGCCCAAATTGTAAGTGTGGCAGTTGAGGTACACAAAGGAATCAGTCAGGTTTAGAGGAAATATACAGGATGTTTAAGAAAGTTCTATTGGTGAAAGTAATACCAACTTGGGCTAAAAGGGTCCAAAAGAAAAGTGAAAAAGACTCTTTCAGCCTCTGTCATGCTATGGACAAGAAGCAAGGTAAGGAAGATACTAAGCTACATACATGACTTATTTTTTGTGGAAAAAAAATGTTCAGATCATAGGCAAGAGATCCACAGACAACAATAGACCAGAAATTTCTTTGGTGCAATGCAGACCAAATCAAGAAATATTCCATGATTTTAGAATTTGAATGAATATGTGGCTGCCATGTACCTTCATTTCTCCTATTTTCAAATGTGAATGACTATTACTGTTACTTTGTCCTTATATCGTCATTCCATGTTGGGTGCATTCTGAATCATTAGAAGCCACAACTGAGAAGCCATCTTTGCATACAATTTTAAAGCATGATATTCTTGGCTCATTGTCTGATACCATGATTGAATGAGACATTTGAGAGTGTTGGGAGTTGGTCTGTGTATTTTTTTATGTTAGGGGGACATAAATCAACTGGGAATAAATTACTGTAGATCGTTGCATTAATATGTTCACTCTCCTTTCGTCCATACCCTTTGATAGTTCTCTTCCACATTGACTCTGGTACAGTATGTCATCAGACTTCTTTGGCCAATGGGATACAAGAAAACTGAGACGAGCGGAGATTTTTTTTTTTTAAAGATTGGCACCTGAGCTAACAACTGTTGCCAATCTTCTTTTTCTTTTTTCCTGCTTTATCTTCCCAAACCCCCCATACATAGTTGCATATTTTAGTTGCAGGTCCTTCTAGTTGTAGGATGTGGGACGCCACCTCAACGTGGCCTGACGAGTGGTGCCGTGTCCACACCCATGATCCAAACCCTGGGCCGCCGCAGCGGAGCATGCGAACTTAACCACTCAGCCACAGAGCCAGCCCTCGCACAGATTTAAAAAGTATTTGCACATTTGGACTTGCCCTCTTTTGCTCTTCTTGGTATCATATAACTGCTATATAAAGAATTCTCAACTAGTCTGCTGTTTGATAAGAGACATGTAACTCAACTGCAGCTGTTGTGTCATCCAACAACAGTGTGTCAACTTCCAGATAAGTGATTAAAACCATCCTACACTATCTAGCCACCTGCTGACCTAATATGTGATGTTAGTCACACAAACAAATTCAACCAAGCTTGGATGGGCCAGTCCAAACCTGAAGTACAATAACCCAACCCATGGAAACTTGAGATAAAAGAATAATTTTTTTAAGAGCCTGTATATATGTTTCAGGGTGTTTTGTTATAATCCAAAGATAACTGGTAGAAATAATTAGTCATATTTTATAATATATTTTAAACTAGGTAATACAGATGTATCCAATGCATTTGATACATTTATTCTGAAAGAACAAATCATTTTATAAGATATTCTTTCACCATATTAATATTGACAAGATGCAGAATAATCAAATAGAGTCAATAGAAAAAAATAGAGAAAGGAAATCCCAATTATTTCAGAACTCTAAACTGAAAGGGAGATAAATTTTTACGAAGTAAGATAGTTGTATACCATTCGAGGGTGGAGTTTGTGGACTAATACTATGGATTATCCAATTAGAAAGACATTGAACATTTAAAAATTATTTTCCCAGGGACTTTTAGAGTTGAAGCAATTTTATAAGAAATAAAGTTAGTATGAAAATATGAACAAGTTGTGTAATGCAATCTCTCAAGAAGCTTAGTGATGAAATTAGTCAATTCATTCTCAGAAGTAATTACTATGCCACTACAACATGCAAGGATCCATCCTGGGTAATGAAGGTACAAAGACACAATCACATATCTTAATGACTCTACTGTCTAGTAAGAGATTAGAAAATATATTTAGGAGATATCTAGCTCAAAGAAAGGCTATATAATTCTTATATATTTTTGATGAATCAAGATAAAGAATATCAAACAAGATTTGTAACTACTGTTGAACAATCTAATGAGTGTATAGTGAGAGTCTGGAGTCTCATTGCTAATAAGAACCTAATTATGCAACAGAATAAAATTATGACAATATTAACATCTGGTTACTTCTTCTTTGATTCTGTGTTCAATCGAAAAATCTGTCTGTGTAGTTACTATATCACTAAAGCCACTTGCCAGTTTGTTAGACACTGGATTTTATTCCTAGCATGTAAAGTACACAAAATCTAATGCACTGGCCAAGCAACTTTAGGTAGAATAACTACTTTGGACTTGCACACTGATGTCTTAATTCTTTTCAATTAAAACTACACGTAAGAGACACATAGCCAAATGCCCTGATTCAAGCCAGAGGGGTTTATCAATTAGGAAAAGATGGTTGCAAAACCACTATCTTTAAAAAATAAATGAGTGAAATCATTGATTGTGACACAATAGCAGATAACCTGGATGCTACAAATTGTGTAATTCAGAATTACCATTTTGTAGCTTGGTACATTTTGGTGGTCCTAAAAAAACATCTGGAAAAGTTGTAGACCAACTAGTGTTAATTTGTAAAAAATATTTGGGTATTCTAAATCTCTCTACACCGTGAAAAAAGACATAACTTAATAGTGATTGTCTTCTGTTAGTATTTGAATTTATTTCTCACAAAATGTGTTAAAATAAGATTTCTTTTTTCTTTGTTTTTGATGAGATAAAAATTATATATTAATAAACACCCTTACCAAGTAAATGAAAGGATTAATTTTACTAAATCATTATTCCATTTGAGCAATTGAACATGAATATTAATTTGTTTACAAAACTCTGTAATTTAAACTTCAAACATAAAATTCTCTATATATTTTTGATGCAAATAAAACAATACTAAGAATGCCTGCTTAATTAATTCATGTACTTGGTACATTGACTACGATATTTCTGAGTGTTTTGTTGCCCATTTCTTAGGGACTCAGAATATTCAACATCAGAAGTGTCCCTGATGTGTAACAGGTCTGATTAGGATTCTTCTGATAAGATTTGACCATCATGTGTGCTAGAGGTTTCCAATATTCTTGAGCAGCATCAAAGAACTTGAACAACTTCACATAAGGAGAACAGATTTGTCTAAGCTTGTGTGTACTTCATTAATTCACTAAAATTCTCAAAGGATATCAGCTAGAAGATTCACATTGGAAAACCATGCTCTTGTCCCCACCCAGACATAATGAAAACTGAACTCTTCATTTTGGTCCACAGATGATTGTGAGGCAAACAATCTTACAAAGTCCTTGGCTCTTCTTTCATGAGCTGCTATTGCCAGGGAGTTGAGACTCTTCCAATTGTCTCTGTTTGTTTTCCTTTCCTCTGTCCAAGGGACCCGGTCTATCACAAGAATGCTAATTCCAGCTTCTTCATTCAGGATAAAGTAGTTTTATCAGATTAAGTAACTAATATTCCACAAAAATCTAAATAATATGTTGGATGGTATTATTTTGAGACTGGATGCTTCCTTTTCTTTTAAGTAGAAGGGAGGCCATCGGCAGCTGCTACTACCTCTGAGGATACCTTCTTGCAACCTTTCCTTAATGAGAAGCAAAACTGGCAGCTTGATTTAATTGTGCCCTCTTTGAAGCTGAATCTCTTGGCTGAGATGCAGACGTCAAAGAAGATTCTGAGCCTTTGTGTGACCTGATGCACAGGTTGATATTTCAAACCCTATGCTTTCAGCAAGGCGAGATTTTAGTCTCATTTTTTAATCACTAGTACTATGATACACTGGCTGGTTGTCTTTGTACTGCATCTTCCTCCAGCTTAACAGCAAAGAAGATTGCCATTGTCACCAAAGAGATAACAGCACAAATAGAACTGTTTCTATAATTGATTGACAAAGCTCCAAATCTTCATAGGATCAAGGATGAAGAGTAGAAGCAGTTGGTATACTCTACTTCCTCTCCAGCGTGATTAACTTGTCACTGGCATTTAACACTGTTCTTGCAAGTGAGAAGATGAATGGCATTAGGGGCATGCCTTTTACACACTCTGGACAACGGTTGCCTTCTCACAATGGGTATATCAACATCACCAGGAATAGTTTCTTTAACGTGAAACCTGCCTCTTAGGTAAGAAACAGCAAAAATGACTGTCAACTTTCAAATCTATGGTCATCTGGATCGAGTATAATCTAATCACAAAAAAGGTATCCTCTGAATGACAGTGTTATTTCTTTTAAAATAGAAGGAGAATTTCCAAATAGTAAGTTTTTGTTCAGTAGGTCATTATTGTGACTGTTAACAAAATGAAAACTCTAGGGGCTGGCCCTGTGGCTGAGTGGTTAAATTTGCACTCCGTTTTGGCGGCCCAGGGCTTTGCCCATTCGGATCGTGGGCACAGACCTAGCACCGCACATCAAGCCATGCTGAGGCGGCGTCCCACATAGCAGAACTGGAAGGACCTACAACTAGAATATACAACTCTGCTGGGGGGATTTGGGGAGAAGAAGGAGGAGGAGGAGGAGAAGGAACAGGAGGAGGAGGAGAAGAAGAAAAAAGATTGGTAACAGATGTTATCTCAGAGTCAATCTTAAAAAAAAAAAGAAAACTTTTTTGGTTTTGTCAACCACTTTCTTCATATCTTATTCAATCTCACAAATCTAACCACCTCTTTCCTTTCAGGGGAGTTTCCTTACTACTTTGATATGCACATTCAATGGAGGACTTTATTATTATTGTTTTACAATATCTACCTATTTGAGAATGTTGCAATTGGTGCTAAGAATTGTGTCTTTTAGAGACACTGCTGCCATTTCTGCTGCTGATCCTTCCCTTCCCCTCTTGGGTTACCTGCCACATGGACTGAGTTGGTCCACCCTAGCTGGATGCCTCTATTTCCCAAGGAAACCTTATAGTCAAGAAGACCTCTGACATGACAGATTTTACCATCAAGTGTCTTTCTTGAAGTTTGAAGGAGCCAAAAATGCCTTGTGGTCTTTGAAATTTTCAATTCATAATAACAAAGGATATGCCTCCCTCCCTATTTGCATTTAAGACTCTTAGAGGGTAACAGAAGCATACTGAAATATATGCTGTTATGTAAAAAGCTCTATTTATGTGTCCTTGAAACCTGGATATCTCTAGAATAAGATTTCTCCATGTTGGCACTATTGATATTCTTGGCTTCATTCTTGTTGTAGGCGACTTCCTACTTTGTAGGAAGGTACAATATACATTTCCACATTGTAGATATCAAGCAGCATCCCCGACGAGTACTGTCCAGATGCAGGTAATGCTTTCACGATTTATAACAAACAAAAATATCTCCAGACATAGCCAAGAATTCTGAATTACAAAACTGAGAACCACTGGTTGAGAACCACTGTTATAGAATGAGTATCATTACATGGGGCTGATCCATGAGCAAGTTTGAGTGAAAAAAATAGTTTCACTAAAAACCACATTTCCCTCCAAATAAGATTTTATTACTAAGAAAAGTTTGCCAGAGAGATTCCTCTTTTATGGTGCAAAGAGCACACATGCCTGTCAGTGAACCTGGACGTATCTATTTTATATGCTGAAAACACTGGGATCTCAACCTGGGCTTCCCCCGATGGTTTTCTTTATATCTCTATAATCGACAAAGTGCATGTAAAAATGCATACAATAAAATGAGCAACGATTTTAAAATTACTACTAAATGCTTAATCGTCTATACTCTGTTGGAAAAATAGAACAGTTCATATTGTTGAGACGCCCCTAATCTCTCCAAGAAAAAGATAAGCATAAAATCCATAAATATAATGAGCATCAGATATCCAGCAACTTGAAATTCCAAGAAACTTTGAACATTTTTGCAATGTTTCTTATTTTTGTTCTGTCAAAATAATATTCTAAATCATCATGTGAAATGAAAATAGATATATTTCACATATGCAATCTTTCAAAGGTATAATCAATTAATCAGTCAGATATGTGAAAAAAAACAAGCTTAGAACATTTTGTTCCCTTTGTGGTTTTTCTGACAGTTGGTTATTTTATTTTTATCTTAGTTTATTTTATATTGTTCTGAAAATGTGTGTGGATGCATGTGTGCATGTGCGTGTGTGTGTGTTTAAGCTTTAAATCCTAGACTGGGTTTTAAAAGGATAAGGATATGTTTGAAAATAGGTGAATGGAATGATTTTTGGTCACATAAAGCAATTGAGTTTTAAAAGCTTAAGTAATTTACATTGGTTCATCTTTCCTTCTGGAGCTGTCTATGTCTTTTGTCACTTCCTGCAACTGAACTGACTGATTTGCTTTAGAAGACACTGCAGACCAAAACATCTTCAGGACCTTGTAAGGTCAGCGGTTCTCAAAGTTCAGTCCCCAGATGAGTTGAGTCACTATCACCTGAGAACCTTTTAGAACAACAAATTTTCTGACTGCCGTATCCCCACCTGACATCCTCCTCCCTCCCCATCCTCATCTATTTAATGATAAAAAACATCTGAGTGTGGGACCCAAAAATCTGTGGTTTAACAAGTATTCCAGGTGCTACTAATGCATGCTCAAGATTGAGAGCCACTGTGTTAAGTAAACTGGAAACATCCTCATGTAATTAACACAGTGTGGTGAAGACAGCAGCAAACCAGAGAATGGATGTCCTGCTTTCAGTTGTTTAGTTTTTAATTGTTACGCTCTGCTAGTTCAAAAAATCAAAAGCAAAAAACAAAAACACTTGTCTGTAGGATAGTCTGCCTGTTGTGCCTGTTAGCTGCCAGTTAAGGCTTTTAAATATATTTTACGCTGTTCTTTCCACTTACCCATTTTTAGTGATAATTATGTCACGTTTCCTTCGTTCTTAGTTTTCATTTTGTACATCATTTGAACCATGTGGTTGAGGTCCTAATTTCAGGAATTAGCTATGTTTAGAAAGTGTTACGTAATCTGATCTAAAATATTTATTCAAGAATGATGAAGTCATGTTTTATACTCCCAAAGGCTCCTATGTTTGGTATAGTAATCAAATAATATAATAAAATACTTAAAAAAATAAACTGCATTAACAAAACACCAATCGTTCAGTGGTTGATGGGTTCTTTTTCTAGATTTTTGACTGTCAGCAAAGGGATGAAAAAAGTCAACTGCAGCTCTGACTTTTAAAATAACTAATAATCTTCGAAGAGTTCTGATTTTTTTCCTTCTATTTCAATTGTTCTTCTGGTTAATAGTGCTGAAATTTTATATATTGAATTTTAACATGATTTTGATTTCTATAATGAAAGCAGTTATGTTCGCTCCACAAAAAATAGGAACTAGACGTTTCTTGCACATATTTGCAAATATTCTGAGTTTTTGTTTTTTTGGGGAGGAAGATTACCCTCACCTAACATTCGTGCCAATCTTCCTCTACTTTATATGTGAGATGCTGCCACAGCATGGCTGACGGGTAGAGCAGGTCTGCTCCCAGGATCTAAACCTGTGAACCTCGGCCACCAAAGCAGAGAATGCAGAACTTTAACCACTCGGCCACGAGGCTGGCCCCCTGAAAGTTTTCAATTCTTCTTTTTAAGAAGAATTCTTAACTCATGGCGATTAGAACAATAGCCCATGCAGGTACTGAATTACTCATAGGAAGATTTGACCAAGGGCACCTGAGCAAAACTTTTAAATCTTCTAAACCTTGTCTTTTCCCTGAATGCAATAAAATATCATTATAGTAAATTAAACATGTGAACTCAACATCAGAAGTATAAAAAAATCAACTGAAAGCCCTGGTTTATATAGTTAGCTCCTTGCATGTGAAGTGTCAGGGATGATTTTTAAACTTACACCAGATTATATTGCTTCGTGAATTAACTAATTTAAATATTTCCTTTAATGCCAACATTTTTGGATGATAAAAATAAAGGGCTGACATTGCTATGATCCATTTGACACCATAAAAAATTTAAATACCCTGAAAGTATAGCCATATCCTACGATTTGAACTTCTAACCTTTCACAATACTACCTAAACGCTTTATTTTTTGGGCTATGCAGGGTTTTCTTTTACAACAACATGGGAATTTTTTTGTATGTGTGTGTAGTGAGAACACAAGATCTAATGTCTTAGCAAATTTCAGGTATACGATACAGTATTCGCTACAATCACCATTCTATATGTTAGATCCCTAGAACTTATTCATCTTCTAATGGAAAGATTGTACCCTTTGGTCAACATTTCTCCCGGTTTTCCTCACCTCTCAGCCCCTGGCAAGCACTGTTCTATTCTCTGGTTCTATGAGTTCAACTTTTATAGATTAGTAGATTATTATTTTTTAGATTATTATTTAGATTTTAGATATCACATGTAAGCAACATCATTAGATTTAAATTGGATAAAAGATCTCGACCCTGAACATTAAATCTCTAAAAATTGCTTTTACTAGCAAAAGTTCATGCTACATATTAATTTTTAAAGAGTTTAAACTAAAAACATACTAGTATTTTAATTTTGAAATAGAATGCTTAGGAAAGTTTTGAATTTATGTTCTGTGTTTTAAACTTGTGGGAAGAAAACTAGCCAAAACTGTAGATAGCGGTGTGTGTTGTGTGTGTGTGAGAAAGAGAGAGAGAGAGACCTATGCAAACCTTTTGCTATTTATATATTGAGGTTTCTGCCTTTTTCCTTACTGAATCAGAGGAGTTCATTATATATTCTGAATGTAATTCCTTTCTCAGATACAGATATCATAAATGTCTTCTTCCAAACCTGTGTTTGTTTTGAGAAACTAAGGATGTTAATATTTTTTAATTCTTCTTTTTTTTGGAGGAAGACTAGCCCTGAGCCAGCACCGGCCAATCCTATTCTTTTTGCTGAGGAAGACTGGCCCTGAGCTAACATCCGTGCCCATCTTCCTCTACTTTATATGTGGGACACCTACCACAGCATGTCTTGCCAAGCAGTGCCGTGTCCGCACCTGGGATTCGAACCGGCGAACCCCAGGCCACCGAAGCCAAACCTGCACATTTAACTGCTGCATCACCGGGCCAGTCCCAGGATGTTAATATTAATAAACCTTAATATGTCAATCATTTTCTTTTTGATTAATGCTTTTCTTTTCTTTTGAATAAATCATTTTCTACCCCAAGTCATATAGACAGTTTCCTCTCATCTCCTAGAAGCTTTTTTTCACCTTTCACATTTAACTCTATGATATTTCTGAGCTTGATTTTGAAGTATGCTATGAGATAGGACTTCAGATTTATTTGTATATTATTTTTCAAATAATTAAACACTATTTATTAAAAATACTTACATTTCCTTGGGGCACTGCAGCAGCATGCATGTCACAACACGGATGCAGGTAAATTTCTAAACTGTCTATTCCATTTTGTTGATCAATTTCTGTATCCTTGTGTTAATATCAGACTGGTGTATTCTTTAGATTTTATAATGTAAAATCTCTGACTTACTTATCTTCTCTAAGATGTCCTTGGCTATTCTTGTACTTTTGCATTTCAATACATACTTTAGTATATGCTTGTAAATATTCACTAGAAAAAAAAAAAAACCTCTGTAAATTTTATTAGTATTGCTTTGCATGTACAACAGTTTGGGGAGAATTGTCATCTTTGCAATAATGAGTCTTATAATTTATACACAGGGTATATTCCTCCATTTAATTCTTTTAAAGTTCTTTCAGTAATATTTTTTACATTTTTATTGGCATGAGTAGATGTAGAGGTAAATATTTCATTGGAATTATTTCTAGATATATAATATGAAATGCTAATGAAAATGGAATCATTTTGCAATGTCATTTTCTAATTTCCTCTTGCCAAATATTGAAATAATTCTTTTTTTATGCTGATCTTATATACTACAACATTGCTGAATTTACTTCCTAGTTATAAATGTATCTATAATTTTTTTTTTGTTTTCCTGTTATATAATTGTGTCACGTGCAAATGTTCCTTCCTTTCTAATCTTTACATATTTCATTGCTTTTTTCGTCTTTATTATACTAGACAAGTGCTCTAGTACACTGCTGAAAATCAGCAAACAGAGCGGCTCATTCTTAATCTTAAGGAAAAAGTTTTGAATAGCTCCTCTTTACAAATGATTGTAAGGTAAATTTTATAGATATTCTTTATCAGATTAAGGAAGTTTCCTAATATCCATAATTGGTTAAAAATTTTTACCATATTGAATTTTACCTAAAGCTTTTTGTTCCATCCTTTGAGATGATAATATACTTTTTTTCTTTTTTCTTTTGTTAATACAGTAGGTTACATTGCCTGATTTGGACACATTAAACCCATCTCACTTTTCTGCAGAAGAAAAGACTTCATTACAATATATTAACCCTTTAATGAATTGCTGGGTTTCATTTCCTAACATTTTATTTCAGACTTTTGTATCTATGAGAAAAATTTGCTTGTAATTTGCCTCTCTCTGCTGTGTTATATGGTCTGTGAAAATTAATTGGAAAGACTTTTTTCTATTTTTAGAAAGAGTGCTATTCTCTTTATTTCTAATTATTTTTTGTTGCTTCTCTATTTTCACTTATTCATGTTATATATTGTCTATTCTGTGAAAAAAAGGATTTGAGTAACCACTCACAGTTTTAACTTCTTATCTTTGAAGAATTTAGTAGGATTCATCAGATTTGTTTACCTTTCTTAACAGCTAAAGTGTAAAAGACATTCTTTCTTCTTTAGGCAGAAAAATAAATCTCTCTAATTAGTTGTTTGACTTATGTCGTTGCTCCATTGAGTCTAACTGTGGAAGTCATTGTTAATGAAGACACATCAACCTATTACTGTAAATGAAGACATAGAGTGAGTAAATGAATGTTCATCATTTTATAATTCACTAACACTGATGCACTATGCAGAAGAATACATTTTGCACATATTAGCAATGGCAACTTAATATGAGTGCAAAATATGTTTGAATTGAAAACTTTATAATTTCAAATCCCTGCATTAAAATTTCCCATTGTGGATGATAATGATTACAGTGATTCTAAACGTGGTGTGTAGATCTCTTTTCACCCTTATAAATTTCTTTATGCTGCTTAGTTATAGCTGTTACTGTGTCTTCTTTCAAAAACAAGAGTTTAAACTTTTTTTTTTTAAAGATTTTATTTTTTCCTTTTTCTCCCCAAAGCCCCCCAGTACATAGTTGTGTATTCTTCGTTGTGGGTTCTTCTAGTTGTGGCATGTGGGACGCTGCCTCAGCGTGGTCTGATGAGCAGTGCCATGTCCGCACCCGGGATTCGAACTAACGAAACACTGGGCCGCCTGCAGCGGAGCGCGCGAACTTAACCACTCGGCCACAGGGCCAGCCCCAAGAGTTTAAACTTTTAAGCAGCAAGAACTCTACTTGTTTCTTTATTTGAGGAGAATGATATCTTTTACACTGTGCATACCCGTCTCTGTTGACTTCACATCATACTTGATCTTGGTCACTCACCTTTTTCACTCCATCTCTTGTCATAATGAGCATCTTCAAAGTCTGTGTTAATGACTCATCCAACAACCTTCTTGAGGGACTTATGCCATGACTAGGTCGACCAGACATTGATGTTTGGTCAGGAGCACCCACATTTATGACTCTTGCCTTGAGGTTTTTTTCTGCTTTTTCTCCCCAAATCCCCCCAGTACATGATTATATATTTCACTTGTGGGTCCTTCTAGTTGTGGCATGTGGGAAGTAGCCTCAACATGGCCTAAGAGTGGTGCCATGCCCGGGCCCAGGATTCGAACCAGCGAAACCCTGGGCCATGGATGCAGAGCACGCAAACTTAACCACTCAGCCACGGAGTTGGCGTTGATGTTATTTTTAATAGCTCTCCTTTACACCCTCATAATAGAATTATCAATGGTTCCCATTTACACTCTTAAAAATGTATTAGTTTAGACAATACATTATTTGATCATACTAACTATACCCACTTCTAGAATGCACACTAATGGATATATATTAGATATTTTCATCATTTCTCTCATTGGGGAATTCCTTTACTAATTAGCCTACATTCAAAAAGATGAAAGAAAAACAAGCCACTCCATTATATATTTTGGATATCCACATTTCTTTGCTTTTCCGCTACATTTACCTACTGATGATCAATAATGATTAAGCAAAATTACTTTATCAAGCCATTCAAGCTCTAAGTTTGAATCAGTCATAAACCATTGTAGATTGTTACCACCATGAACTCTTGTTGTGCAAAAGCAACTGTGTTCTCAGAACTGCCCTATGTTCCCTTTGTATCCAAGGTCAGATCTCTCTCCTATTCCCTACAACAGCTCTTTCAAATCTACTCTAAACTGCACAGATAATCACAGACTTCTTCTCACCTCTCTTTAAGAGACAATGACTGCCTCTATCATCACAGAAAAGTAATAAATCTATCATCTCCTTTATAGCGCCTTGCTTACTGATACAACTAATTCCACAATACGAGGGTCTTCCTTTGTCACTTTAGAAAAAAATTCATTATCCTCTCACTTATGATCTTGATGCATGTGTTTCCAAATTTCTCTCTACTTCAACACATTGTCCTCCCTGTCCTTTGAGTTCTCTCCCTCTCATATTTGTAAACTCTATTTGTGAATTTCTTCCTCACTGCTATGAAGATGTAGAGGGCTATTCTATCATAAAACAATACTAAAAACAAAGATACAAATAACAACATCACCCATACAATCTCAACAACAAAACAACAAAACCTAGAGATCTCCGTGGGCCAAACTGAACATATCATTTCACCTTCAATGTTTTATCACTTGCTGAATGGGACCACCATCCACACTAATGTTCATTCTGAACGTTTATATAAACCATTTCCTTCACTAACCCCACATATATCACTTGCCAAAACATAGTGATTTTAACTTCTTGCTCAATCATTTCTGCTTTGTCTGACCGCCATTTCCTTAGTTTGCTCTGTATTTTCTCATACCAGGGTTATTTTACTAGTCTAACACCTAAATTGATTTACTGTAACTTCTTACCCTTCCAAACTATACCAAGTATGTAGGTAACTGACTATAGTGTGTCTATTCTTATTTTACTTCATTATTTAAAGTCTATTGGCTGCTTCACTATTAGTAAAGAATAAATTTGAAATCATTAGTGTGAGATAATCTTATCTTTTACTATGAATTTTCTCCTTAATGTCAGAGCACACTTTAAAACTATTTAATAAATTAACAAATACAGTATACTTATTTTTTTCTTTCTTTGTGCTTTAGGTATTTTTTATATAAGTGAAAAACCAAATATTACGAAAGGAATTATGATTATAAGATTTATATTCTATATTTTTGTCAACCTTAGTTTCACTTCCTAAGGCCATATCTTCTAAAAATGCATGGTTTTAGTAATGGTGTACTTTAAAAAAATTCAATAGAATATACTCTTCATTTAATTACCACTATTATCTTTACACATATCATCTGAATCCCTATTATAATGATAGAGACCTTGCCCACTTGATGTTATTATTCCTTCTCTTCTCAAATGCATATACTACTATTTTTATTAAGGAAAATTTTAATATAAGTATTGTCATGGTAAGATTAAAGTCCCATTTTGCAATTTTATTTTCATTTGTTCATCTTTTTTTCTTTTTCTTGTTCTTTGTTCTTCCTTTTCTATTTTCTATTGAGTTATTCATATATTTTAAAATTATTATTCCATATTATTTCTTCTATTTAAACAAATCTATTTTTTTACTCAGTCTTTTTGCATTTTCTTAAATGATTGACCTAAGGATTACAATATGAATTTTTAACTTACCATAGTCTACTTAGAACTCATATAGTCCCTTTACCTATGTATAGTAACAAAAGACTGCATTATAATTGTATTTGCCACCCTTTGTTATGTTATTTTTCTCATATATTTTATTTCTGCATAAATGATAAACCCTACAATAAATCATTATTATTATCATTTCCTTGTTGTCTATTTTATTTTAGAATAATTAAGAAGAAATTACATTCTTTTGAGTTACAACTACATTTCCCATTTCTGATAATCTTCATTCCTTTGTGTAAATGCAAATTTCACTTTTAGCATTGCCTTTCAGTAAAAGTATCTTGCTTCAGCATTTCTTATAATGTAGAACAGCTGACAGCAAATTCTCTTAGCTTTCCTATGTCTAAAAATATCTCTATTTTACTTACATATTTGAAGGATATACTCTGAGTATAAAATTCTTAGTTGACAGCTTTCTTTGTTTTCTTTTCTTCACTTTAATAATGTTCCATCACTTCTGATCTACATTGTTTCTTATTAGAAGTCAGTCATCATTCTTATTGTAGTTTCCCTATATGTAATGTCTTTTTTATCTTGGTACTTTAGGATTTTCTCATTATCTTTTGTTTTTTAGCATTTTAACTACATGTTCTTCAGTATAGTTTTCTTTATACTTATCCTACTTGAGGTTTGTTAAGCATCTTAGATATCATGTTGATATTTGATAACATTTTGGAAATTTTTGGCCAGTATTTAAGTCACTTTCTGTTGTATTTTCTTTTTTTTCTTTTTGGGACTCAAGTTTTGAATGTGTGAAATTACCTAAGAATATACCAAAAGTCACTAAGTATCTCTTCATGTATTTTTTCATTTTTTCCTCTTTTCTTCAAATTTCCATTTTTCCAATTAGCCTTCCCAGAAAACTTTTCTAAGCTGCTTTATTCTCTTCATTACACTCTCCCTAAATTCTTGTCACATCAAAAATCCATAAATTGTCTTCAGCTACGTTAAGCAATAAAGGAATTTTTGGGAAGGCATTTGGATAGCCATAGACTAAATAGCAAAATTAGAGGAAATAAATCAAAGCAAAGCAAAGGTTTTTCCATCTCAACAGTCCTGAAAGGACATTACCACGGCTGCCATCTCTACTGACTGTACTCCTCTTACCTGAAGGACACCTCCATACCTAGATCTTCATCAGAATGCTTAGACATCTCTCTACACTAGGGCTGCAGAAAATTATCCCAAAGAGCATCTGTACACTTTTACTCTCCACATAGACAGCTGATATAATTATTCAAGCCAGAGGAAAGAAGGTATCAACGTAAACTATGAGAGATATTTTTTGTTGTTATTACTTCCCTACATATATATTTTTTTTAATTTAAGCAATAATGACTGTGTTCTCCAAGTTGTCCCTGCAGATTGTGCAGGTCCCAGTGGTCTCATTATTCAAGACTCTGCTCCTCTGTTTTTATAAAACAGGGAAACTTTAATGCCTTCCTCAAAGCTGGGCCTTCTGGCTACATTTCTCACATTTTTCAATCAGCTGCTTATGGAAAAAATACGCTACTTTGAGCCCTGAGAAGGAATCAACACTGTCAGCATTTTGATTTCAGACTTCTATCCTCCAGAACTATGAGAGAATACATTTCTGTTTCTTTAAGCCACACAGTTTGTGGTACTTACATCTGGCAGCCTTAGGAAACTAACCCAGCTATATGTTATGGTCAAGGTGGAATGACCTAAGGTTGGTGAACACAGAGTTTTGGCATGTTTGGATAAAACTACACAGACTACTGCATTATCTGTAGGAGAACAGGAAGGCAATATCAGAGGGCCAATTTACAGTTTTAATACTAGGGTGATCATAGGGACAGGGTAAAATTTAGATTGCAAAGTTAACTGTATTTACTAACGATAGTTGAATGCATAATTAGAGTCGTGAGAGGTATGAATAAAGGAATTTATTGTTGCCAACCTGTGATCAGATGTTGGAGAATTTTTCTCTTTACACAGTTTTAGTTGCCCAAACCCTTATTTAAAAGAAATATTTTGTAGAACTAAATTTGAGGAAAATAAGAAAATCGTATCGCTAATTGAAGAAATAGAAAAAGCAGTAGTACGCATTCCCATGATTTACCTCTATCACAGTCCTATCTGGCCCGTAACAAAAGAAGAGAGCTTGACTACTGTGGCTTAAAGAGCAGCTCTACTGTTAGTTTCCACCATACGAGATGTGATAAATCCAGTGCAGAAAATTCAGTTTGCTAAAGGCTGAATGCTGTGATAGAGTTGACTAATAATTTCTTTTACATCCCAAGCTTGGGTGAAAATCATGCACAATTCAACTTTTTAATGAGAATAATTGTGATATGCAGTCATTATTTTTCTGAGGGTCCTTAAAATCTGCAGTATACTATCACAATTTGGTGAGATAAGATTTGAATTTGATTATTCTTTAAGTAAGTTGACTTATTACATTCATGATATCAAGATTGCTTCCCCGTAAGACACAGAAGGATAGAAAGACTCAAGAATTGTAATAACTTACATGAACTAGCCAAAGATAACTAATTAACTTGGCTAATATAATAGAGTTTCATTCAGTTGGTTGAATTCTTGGGGATAACTTAGTTTGGGGAAAGGATAAGAAACACTCTTCAGAGAGTACAAAATAGCTGCTATCTTTGCTAACAATAACAATAAAAAAGATATAAAATGTCTTTTGTGACTATTTTAGATTGTGACAGACACTCACCTGGTCATTGAGTTAACCCTATCTCCTCAGATATCAAAGAGATATCTGAATTAGAATAGTCTTCGGACAATCACTGGCTTTAAGAGACTTGACGGAAAGCGCCTAAGTTATTTATACTGTTAATTTACCATTAATTTACAGTGTGAGCACTATGATCCAAACACGAAAATGATTTTGAAAATAGCTATTACATGGAAGTATTCTGACAGGTGTATCTGGTAGATTTCTAACACTGCCCCAGTGACAAATACTGGGATTTGGTGCTTAAAATTTACCTGGTGCAGTGGCTCATCTAGAATCTCTTAGAGTGAACAATCACTGAAATGTTAGTGGGATTTGGTGGAAACAGCTCTTAAATAATTTTAAACTCAAAATACCTAAATGTCACGTATAATGCTAGAGAGAAGTTCTAATAAGGATTGTGCAGTTCACCAGAGAGCACTGAAAAAAATGATATGGCTGCACAAATGTGAAAGCGTGACACTGACATTGGCTCTGCGGGATACATGACTTCTATGAGAATATTGTAGTTCTGCCTTTGGCGCTGGTAATAGTAACTCTTAAGAACTGAAAGCTCCCAGTGCTGAAAGGACAGTAAAGTAAGTACCTTGTTTAGTGAAGGAAACTCCTAAATAAGAGAGGCAATTGGAATTCTACTCTCATATTCACGTGGACAGTAAAAGCATAGTTGAAGAAGGCATGGGTAAATATTCACAATGAGAAAAACCAAGGTTAGTATATCTGGTGGTAGAATCATTGGACTCTTGTCCCCAGGGTGCTAATTGGATATTTATAGTCTCTTAAAACTTGGCAAATGATTTTTTAATGTAGATATCAAAATTGTCTCTAACTAATTGGACAATCAAGAACACTGTCATGTGAGTAAGGCAATTATGAGAATATCTGTGAGGATTCTGAGGTAAAATTAAAAAAGGAAGGATTCTGCATGTAAGGAGCTTAAAAGTTGTCACTCTTTCCTAATAGCAATTAGAAAGCTGAACAGACTGAAAAATCAATGAATCTTCTTGGATCTATAAGAGACATGAGAATACAGAGCAAACCATTGTCCCCATGATTGCAGTCATAGACAGGTGAGTACAGGGACCAACTTAAAATACATCATAGTGCTCTAGTGTTCACAAGGGCAGCCCTTAGGAAAAACTAATTAACCAGAGCCTAAGTTGCTAAGGTATTATAAGAGCCTAAACAACCTGGGAAAAGGAAATACCCAACTCCACTCAGCTCTAGCCTTCCAAGTGGGAGAAAGGAAATACCTAATGCCAGTCCACTCTAGGCATCCTGTCATACCTAAGTGGGGGAGAAAAAATTGAGAAACATTGTGAAGTTCACAGTCCAGTGACATAGGGTCGTTAAAAGACTGAGACCTAATCATAGGACTATAGAGCACTTCCCTTTCCCTGACATATTACCACCACTTTACTAAAGACCTATTTACAGCAGTTGATTTTACCCAATATATCATGCCTGGCAATCAGGAAATAATTAAAAAGCATACTAAAGGGCAGAAAACACAGTTTGAAGAAAGAGAGCAAGCATCAGAACCGGACATGACAGGAATGTTGGAATTAACAGACCAAGATTTTAAAACAACTATGATTAATATGCTAAGGACTCTAATGGATCAAATAGACAACATGTGGCAAAAATGGGCCATGTGAGCAGAGAGACGAAATTCTTAAGATTCAAAAAGAAATGCTAGAGCCAGTCCTGATGTTCTAGTGGTTAAATTTCTGCACTATCACACACCATGGCCCAGGTTCGTTTCCCAGTCACAGAACCACACTGCCCGACTGTCAGTTGCCATTCTGTGGTGGCAGCTCACATAGAAAACTAGAAGGACTTACAACTATGATAGACAGCCATGTACTGGAGGTTTGGGAAGAAAAAAAAGGAAATGCTAGAGATCAGAAACAATGTATCAGAAACAAAGATTGCCTTTGATGATACATAAAAATTAAAAGTAAATGAATGAAGAAAATATATCATGCTAATACTAATCAAAATAAAGCAAGAATAGCTATTTAATGTCAGATGCAACAAAATTCAAAGTAAGGAAAGTTATTAGGGATCAAGATGGGAATTACCTAATGATAAAGAGATCAGTTAACTAAGAAACATAACAATTCTAAACATGCGTGCATCTAACAACAGAGCATCAAACTGTGTGAGACAAAAGCTGATGGAACTTCCAAGAGAAATCGGTGAATCCAGTTTCATCAGTAGACAAACACTGCTTTATCAGAAATGGTCAAATTCAGCCAGCAGGAAACCACTAAGGACATAGTTGAACTGAACAATGATGTGAATCAGCTGACCATAAGAGATACTTCTAGACTACTTCATCCAACAACAGCATAATATGCATTCTCCTCAATCTTACATGGAACATTCACCAAGATAGGCCACATTCTGGGCCAAAAAATACACCTTAAAAAATTTTAAAAGATAGAAATTATACAATGTTTTCTCTTAGACCACAATGTAATGAAAGTAGACATCAATAAGAGAAAGGTAAATGAATAATCTTGAAATACATAGAGATTAAATAACATACTTATAATAACAGATGGGTCAAAATAAAAATCTCCAGATATATTTAAAAACATTTTGAAAGTAAAAACACAACTTTCAAAATTGTGGGGGACAAGCCCTGGTGGCCTAGTGGTTAAGTTTGATGTGCTCCAGGTTGGTGGCCCGAGTTTGGTTCCCAAGCATGGAACTACGCGACTCATCTGTCAGTGGCCAGGCTATGGCAGTGGCTCACATACAAAAAAAGAGGAAGATTGGCAATGGATGTTAGCTCAGGTGAATCTTCTTCAGCAAAAAAAATAATAACAATAAAAATTGTGGGATGCAGCAAAAGTAGTGCTTAGAAGTAAACATAGCATTGAATGCATATATTAGAAAAACAGAAAGATCTGAAATCAATAATCTAGATTTCCAACTTAGGAAGCCAGAAAAACAAGAACAAATTAAGTTCAAAGTAAGAAGAAGAAAAAAATAATAAAAATTAGAAATAAATGAAATGAAAATAGGAAATCGATAGAGAAAATCGATGAAACTAAAACTAATTCTTTGTAAAGATTAATAAAATTGATAATCTCTAGCCAGACTCACTAAGAAAAGAGAGAGGGCAAATTACTAATACCAGAAAGGAAAGAGAGCATCTCAAATCCCAAAGACATTAAAATTATAATAAAGAAATACTATGAACATTTCTCTGCCCATAAATTTGATTACCTGGATGAAATGGACCAATTCCTTGAAGGAGATATTCTGCTAAAGCTCACACAAGAAGAAATAGGTGATTGAATAGTCCTATATCTGTTACAGAAATTGAATCAATAATTAACTTTCCAAATAGAAAGCATCAGGCCCAGGAAGGTTCACTGGAGAATTCTACCAACTGTTTAAGAAAGAAATTATACCATTTATCAACAACCTATTTCAGATGATAAAAGCAGAGGAAATACTTTCTAACTCATTCTATGAGGCATCATTACCATAATAAAACCAGACAAAGTCATACAAGAACAAAACCCTACTGACCAATATCATTAACATAGATGCAAAATTGCTCAGCAAAATATTAGTAAATTGAATCCAAAACTACACAAACAATTATACACCCAGCCCAAGTGGGATTTATCCCAAGTATGAAAGACTGAGTCAACATTTAAAAATCAATTAATGTAGGGGCCAGCCTGGTGGCACAGTGGTTATGTTTGCATGTTCCGCTTTGCTGGCCCAGGGTTCACTAGTTCAGATCCCAGATGAGCACATATGCACCTCTTGTCAAGCCATGCTGTGGCAGGTGTCCCACATATAAAGTAGAGGAAGATGGGTATGGATGTTAGCTCAGGGCCAGTGTTCGTCAGCGAAAAAAAAAAAGAAAGAAAGAAAGAAAGAAAATCGATCAATATATTCTATCACATCATCAGGCTAAAAAGAAAAACCACATGATTTTATCATAAATAGAAAAAAAAAACTTTTGTTGGCCAAAATCCAACTCTCATTCATGATAAAAACTTTCAGTAAACTAGCAATAGGGGAAACTTCCTTGCCTTGATCAAGAATATCTACAAAAAACCTTTAGCTGATATTACACATAATGAGAAACTTGAAGCCTTCTCTCAAGATCAGGTACAAGGATAAGATGTCCCCTTTCATCATCCCTTTTCAACATCATCCTGAAAGTTTTAGCTAATGCATAAGACAAGAAAGACAAGCATAAGATATTTTAATTGATAAGGGAGAAATAAAACTGTCTGTTTGCAGGTTACATGATCAACTAAGTAGAAAATCTAAAAGAAACAAACAATGACAACAACAAAAACCTCCTGGAACTAATAAGTGATTAAAGCAATGTTGCAAGATGCAAAATTCATATAAGAAAGTCAATTTATTTTTCTATATAGCCACAATGAACAAAGGAAATTTGAAATTAATAACACAATACCATTTACATTATTACCCCCAAAATGAAATACTTAAGTATGAATTTAACATATATTTACAACCTCTATATGACAAAAACTACAAAACTATGATGAATAAAACCAAAGAACTAAATAATGGAGATATATTCTATCATCATGGACTGAAATTCTCAATACCGTCAAGATGCAAGTCCTTCCTAACTTGATCTATAGATTTATTGCAATCCCAGTCAAAATTCCATCAAGTTATTTTGTGAATATTGACTAACAGATTCTAAAGCTTATAGAGAGAGGCAGAGTCATGAACCAATACAAAACTGGGGAAGAATAAAATTGGAGGAATAACACTACTCAACATCAAGAATTACTATAAAGCTTCAATAATCCAGACAGTGTGGTACTGGAGAAAGAACAGATAGATTGGTGGGAAAGAGAAGAGAGCTCAGAAAAGGACACACATAAATATAGTCCGCTGATCTTTGAAAAAAAAGCCAAAGCAGTATAATTGAGCAGAGATAGTCTTTTTAGCAAATGGTCCTGGAACAACTGGACAACCACATGCAAATACAAAAACATGAATCTAGACAGACCTTACACTTTTCACAAAATTTAACTCAAAATATATCACAAACCTCAATATAAATATACAAAACTATTAAACTCTCAGAAAGTAACAAAAGAGAAAACCTAGACAACCTTGGCTATGGTGATGTCTTTCTAATACATTACCAAAGGCAGGATTCATGAAATAAAGAATTGATATGCTGTACTTAATTAAAATTAAAAACTCCTACTCTGTGAAAGTCAACGTCAAGAGAATGAGAAGACAAGCCAAAGACTGGCAGAAAATATTTGCAAAAGATTTATTTAATAAAGAACTGTTATCCAAAGTATATAAAGAACTCTTAAAACTCAACAATAAGAAAATAAGCAACCTCATTAAAAAATGGGCCAAAGACTTTTGTGAACACCTCATCAAAAAAGATATACAGATAGAAAATAAGTATATGAAAAGATACTCTACATTATGTCATCAGAGAAATGCAAATTAAAACAAGAATAAAATACCACTACACAACTATTAGACTGACCAAAATCCAGAATATCAACAACAAAACTACTGGCTTTATGTGGAACAGCAGAGACTCATTCATTACTGGTGGGAATGCAGAATGGAATTGCTGCTTTGGAAGACAGTGTAGTGGTTTCTTACAAAGCTAAACATCCTCTTACCACATAATCCAGTGATTTTTCTCCTTGGCATTTGCCTACAGGAGTTGAAAACTTATGTCCATACAAAGAGCTACAGGTGGACATTTATAATAGGTTTATTCATAATTGCCAAACTTGGAAGCAACCAAGATGTTTTCTGGTAGGTGAATGAATAAATAATCTGTGGTACACCCGAGACAATTAAATATTATTCAGCACTAAAAAGAAATGAACTACCAAACCATGAAAAGGCATGGAGAAACGTTAAATGCATATTACTAAGTGAAAGGATCCAATCTGAGAAGGCTATATACTGTATAATTCCAGCTATATGACATACTAGAAAAGACAAAACTGTGGAGACAATACAAAGATCAGTGGTTGCCATGGTTTTCAGGGGAGTGTTGACTATGCAAAGCAGAGTATTTTTAGGGCAATGAAAATATTCTTTATGATACTATAATGCTGAATACACGTTGTTTTACATTTTCCAAAAACACATAGAAGGTACAACCAAAAATGAACCCTAATTTGAACTATGGACTGTGGATTATTATGATCTGTCAATGTAAGTTCATTAGTTGTAAACAATCTTAACACTCTGGTGGGGGATGTTGATCATAGAGAAGGCTATGAATGCGTGAGAGCAGGGGATATATGAGAAATATTTGTACCTTTTCAATGTTGCTGTGAACCTAAAACTGCTCTAGAAAACTAAAATCATAAAAAAAAAATTAAATTTGTATCACGCAGTCACTCAACAATTGATACTGAAGGGAAATTGTTTACTTTGAAGGAGACTTGAAATCAGACATCTCGTTTACAAGTACATGAGAAGAGACAGTACTGTGTTGTCCCAACTGTTCAATATTAGTAAAAAATGGTGTGCTAATGTATCACCTTCTGATTTTATCAATTTGATAAAATTTATAGAAAGCAAACAGGGAAAGATGACTTTCAGCGAGTTTACCCAAGAACAAACGCCTGCGTAAATGTGGATTGACCATGGGCTTTTAGCAGTGACTTTACGGATTTCAGATGGTCCTGACTGCTCAGATAGATATTCCATTTTGACTGAAAAATATATAAATTTCCGTGGAGCTATGAATTGATTTGAAGTTGTTCCACAATGAATCAGATTATTCCTTTCATTATGGCCATGACATAAATGAGCTAAAAAGCATTGCATATTTTGAACTTATGATAGCCCTTACAACTCAAATTTGTTTTTTGATTCAGAATCATAACCACCAATTACAAAGTAAAACACTTTTAATAAAAATGGAGAAAGGAGGTGATAAGTACATTATTGACTGACTTGCTTAATTAAGTATATATGTACTTAATATGAATATGATTGATTGCAAAGTGATAACTCCTTTGGAAAGGTTTCTGAAATGAGTATTGGAAATGATGCAATTACACAAAACTATTTTTCCTGTCTCATATAACATATCCTTTATCTTATCAGAAAGTCTCATACTGGTATATAATTATACTCACATACCCAGGCAGAAGGGAACATTACTGCTCAGTGGAGAATTTTAATTCCTCTGAATGTGTCTGTGCACATTTCTAAAGGAACAATAGGCTTGATCAGAAATTTATTTCATGTGGTTAAAATAGGATTGATTATAATAGCTGTTCCACTGCCTAATTGTAAAAATAGTCTCATTATCCTTTTCTTTTTAATCTGACTTCTTTCTGGAAATGATAAAAATGGAGGCTCTGGAAAGTCTATTTGTGTTCTCTCCTATGCATGGATATTATGGCTGAAACAAAAATTCCTACCTGGGGAGGTCAAGCCTGAAATGAAATAGTTAATGCATAGAGAAAGAAGGGAAAAATTGTGGATGGAAAGTGTGCACATAATGGGTAATAACACAGTTGCGTATCACTTAACAACGGAGAAATGTTTGGAGAAATGCATCAGTAGGTGATTTCAGCATTGTGAAAACGTCATAGAGTGTACTTACACAAACTTAAATGGTATAACCTACTACACACCGAAGCTATATGATACTAATCTTAATGGACCACCATCATATATGCCTCCATTGTTGACCAAAACATCGTTATGTGTCACATGACTGTGAAGGGAAAGGATGCCATGATTCTTTCTTAAACGAATATTTTAGAGCAAGAGAATAATACTTTTTGCTATTTCTCTCATGATCGATCCTGAAACTTTCTTTGTAGCTTTTGTTATTCATTGTTGTTGTTTTTTGTTTTTTTGTTTTACCCCTGAGAAGAATAGAATTGAAGTCAAAATATGAACTTCACTGATGGTCTATATGTGAGTGGATTGAGGAAATGAAATCAACGAATATCTCTTGAGAACTCGATTTTAAAATAACAAATTCATATTATCATGTTTTCTTAGTTATATCTCTCACGTTGGTTCTTCTGTGGTCTTGAGACTAATCATATCTTTGAAACTGAATGCATTTTTCTGAACAGAAGTCTGGAGCTGACAGTTGCTTTTCTGTGAACCAAGGTGGCATTCTGTTGAGGCAACCACCTAGACACGAGATGAAGGAATCAGAGATGTTTATTTTCCCAATCCTCCAAGAACCATCCTTGAGTAAAATGCAAAACAAAGTCCTGGACTATCTTGATGATGTTATATTTTATCAAAGTTTACAAATATTTACTTTTACTTCCTGTTTTTATCTCATTCTAAACAAGTAAAAAGAGTTTCTGGACTGGTGTCTTCCACAGGTCAATCTTCACATATCAATATACTACACTAAAAAGTGATTAATTTTTAACATTGAATATATTTAACCATAGAGTGAAGAAAAAGGAGACAAGGATAAGGATAAGATAGTGAATAGATAGTATCGCAATGAAGAAATATTACAACCAACATAATGTAGAAGAAGAGGGGTGCTATATTGAAAGTCTGATAAAATTAGTGTATTCGACCCCTAGTTACTTGCTGATAAAGAAACAATCAATTAAAACTGATAAATCACAGAGGAATTTAAGCTCATATAGAACTACACAAATTAGAGAAAGCTGGAAAGACTAGAGACTTTGAGACCTGAGTAACAAGAATGTGGTGAATTTCCTGGATTTTCTATTTCCCATAAAATCCCACACTGTATGTTGGAGGGATCTGCAACCTGGTAACGCCAACAGGTGCAAATAAAACATTTCAAAAAAGCCTCTATCTGGCAAAAGGATTTGGACCTAGTGGAGAATCCCAAAACTCACTCTAAACTAAATTTCCAGCAGGTGGTCCCAGTCACTGGCAACAGTGAAAATTCAGGCTTTTCTAGTCCCCGCTCCACAACTGTTGCTTTGGTGGGTGACTCAACCTGTTCATAGCTATATCAGCAGTGATTCCCTGTGACTCTTGGCCCTCCATCCAGCAGAATAAGGAGACTTTTGCTCTAAACCCCCTTGAAGGTTGCCCAGGAAAAGCAAGTGGTCCGGGGAAGCTCCTTCTGTATTTGCAAACATCGTTAACAAGGATTTAACAGGAGTGTCTGTACAACTAGAAGAATGAAGTAGACAAGAATATCCTTGCAAGGGCTCAGAAAACTGAACTTCCGTGGAACTAAAGCCCACGAAAGTACGGACGTACTTGCATGCTAAATCTGAGCAAAATGGTTGAAATAAAATAGTAGTAAATAAGATCAAAAGTCTCCCAAGGCAATAACGAGAATGTCCAGGATACAATTGAAATTTACTCATAGTAAAACCGAGGAAACTCAAACTTTAAGTAAAAAAGAGAACAACTGATGTCAATACTGAGATGAATCAGATGTTGGAATTATCTGACAAAGATTCTAAAGTAACTTTCATAAAAGTGCTGCAAAAATAAATTTGACAAACAGAATAAATCCTAATTAGAAAAAATCCAACTAAATCTATACCAAGAAAAACCATGTGGGGCCAGCCCAGTGGTATAGTGGTTAAGTTCCTGTGCTCTTCTTTGATGGCCTGGGGTTCGTGGGTTCAGATCCCAGGCACAGATCTACACAGCGCTCATCAAGCCATGCTGTGGCAGCATTCCACATACAAAATAAAGGAAGATTAGCACAGATGTTAACTCAGCAACAATCTTCCTCAGGCAAAAGGAGGAAGATTGGCAATACATGTTAGCTCAGGGGCAATCTTCCTCACCAAAGAAAGAAAAAAGAAAAGAAAAATCGTGATTAAACTTTGTAAAACTAAAGACAAAAAAATCTTAAAGGCAGCCAAGAGAAATGATACACTCCTTAAAAAGAACACAAATTGGAATTACAACAGATTTCTACATGACTCCATAGAGACCAGAAGAAAATGGCACAACATTTTTCTTTTTTTGTCTAATTATCCCCATCCATCACCATAGCTCCAATTTTTTTTTTTCTTGTGATGAGAACTTTTAAGATCCACTCTCTTCGTATTTTTTGAATGGTGAAACTGTCAAACTCAAAACTATCTTTCAGGAACAAAGTAGAAGTAAGGTATTCTCAGACAAAGCTAAAAGAATCTTTTCATAGGAGATCAAACCATAAAAAAGGCTTAAAAGTAGCTTTCATAACAGGAAGAAAATGATAACAGAATGAGTCTCTTGGGGTCGACCTGGTGGAGCAGCAGTTAAGTGTGAATGTTCTGCTTTGGCAGCTTGGGGTTTGCCGGTTCGGAACCCAGGTGTGGACATGGCACCTCTTGGCAAGCCATGCTGTGGTAGGCATCCCACATATAAAGTAGAGGAAGATGGGCACGAATGTTAGCGCAGGGCCAGTCTTCCTCAGCAAAAACAGGAGGATTGGCAGGAGATGTTAGCTCAGGGCTAATCTTCCTCAAAAAAAAAAAAAAAAAAAAAAAGAATAAGTCTGGGTCTTTCAGAATGAAAAGTAGAAGATAGAATGGGTAAAAGTAGAGTCAACATCATGAGTATCTTTACTTCATTAATCTTTTTAAATTATATTTTGTAGTTGAAGCAAAAGTTAAACATCATCAGATGTGCTGCTCAATGTATACAGAGGGAATACTTAAAAAAAATATTTTAAAAATTATGATGGTAAAGAGACCTAAATGGAAGCAAGGTTACTACTCTTCACTCAAAGTGGTAAAACAATACCAATGAACAATGATAAGATATGTCTCTATATAGTAAACGCATACCAACTCGTAAGAAAATTGTACAAAGCAATATACTAAAGAATATTGTAAATTAAAAAAAAAAGGAAATATAAAAAAGTTCAAGTCATCTGAAGCAAGTACAGAGAGATGAAAAAGAAAAATGAGAAACACAGGAAACAAACAAAAACCAAATAATAAAAAGGCATTCTGAAACTCTAATAGAATAATTACTTTAAATGTGTACATTTGAAGACACCAAATAATATACAAAGATTAGCAGAGTGTATAAAAAACACAACCACTATATTCTGTCTACAAGAAACTTACTTCAAGCTTAACAATATAAATTGTTTGGAAATAAAAGAATGTAAAATGTTTTCTCATGCAAAAAATTTTTTTAAAAGAATAAGAGAACTATATCAATATCAGATAAAGAAACTTCAGATGAAAAAATTACTAGAGAGAAAGTGGGACCTTACATAATGATAAAAATATTTATTGACCATGAAGATATAGCAACTGTCAATATGTATGTATCAAAGACCAGAGCTTCAAAATACATGAAGCAAAAACTGATATACTTAAAATATAGACAATACCACATTTATAGTTTAGAACTTCAACACCACGCTGTCAGCAATTGATAGAAATACTAGACACAAAATCAATGAGGACGTAGAAGTGAATATCGCTGCACGGCAGGAACTAACTGACATATAAAACACTCTACCATTCACATAATATATACTCTTTTCAAGTGTCCCTGGAACATGGAGCAAAATTGGCAATATCTTGTGTCATAAAACAAATCTTAACATATTTAAAATATTTGAAATCATACAGAGTATGTTCTCTGACAATAATGGATTGAAACTAGAAATCAATACCATAAATACAACAGATAAATCTCCAAACACTTAAAATTAAACAATAAATTTATAAATAACCTGTGGATCAAAGGAAAATAAAAACAAAATAAAATACATAGAACTGAATAAAAATTTAAAAACAATATAGCAAAATTTATGAGACGCAGACCAAATGGTACTTAGAGGAAAATCTAGAGCACTAAATGCTTACATTAGAAAAGAGGAAAAGTCAGAAATTAATAATCTAAGTTCTCACCTCAATGATCAGAGAGCAAAATCAATTTAGAGCAATGAAGAAGAAAGAGCAAAAAATCGATAAACTCGAATACAGAAGACGGATAGAAAATATCCATGAAACATGAAGCTGGCTCTTCAAAAAAATATTAAAATTGAACTTCCAGTGAGATTGATAAAGATAAGAAGAAAGAAGACAAAATCACCAATACCAGGAGAAACACCATATCACAACAGCCCTTATGACCATTAAAAAGATAACAAGGAAATAGCTTGAACAATTTTATGTTGATAAATTTGACAACTTAAAAGACCTGGACTAATTCTTCAAAAATAAAAAATGACCACAACATGGTCAAGATGCAGTATATAACTTGAATTGCTCTATAACTATTGAAGATATTGGATTTCTAATTTTAAAATTCTCAAAAAAGAACCCTCCAGGCCCAAATGGTTTTACTGGATAATTTTACCAAACATTCAAAGGTGAACAGCAATATTACACATTTTATTCTAGAAAAGAGAAAAGGAGGAAACACTTCTCAACTAATTTTATGAGGCTATTACCCTGACACCAGAACGCCAGAACCAAAGACAGAATAAAGAGAGAGAGAGAGAAAGAACTAACGAAAGACAAGAAACAGAGAAAAAACGAAAGAAAGAGAAAAAAAGGAAAGAATGAAACATAGATCAATATTTCTCATAAAATTAGATGCAAAAAATTCAACAAAATTTTAGCAAAGTGAATTCAACAAATTATAAAAATAAAAAATGCACCGCGACTAAGTGAGATTTTTTTTCCAGGATGAGCGTCTGGTTCAATATTTAATAACCAATCAATATAATCTATCATATAAACAGATGAAAGAAGAAAAATTATATGATTATATCGATTAGAGACGCAAAAAACCATCTGGCAAAATTCAACATAAAAACTCTCAGTACACTAAGGACAGCGGGGAACTTCCTCACTCCCCAAAAAACGAAATACTTAGGTATATCCAACAAAATATGTAAATGACATGTATGATAGAAATGACAAAATGTTAACAAAAGAAACAAAATAATACTTAAATATGTAGGGTAGACCATATTTACTACATTATTATGGCTGCCATCTAGAGCTCAAGGTGCAAAATAAACACCTGTTAAATAAGGTATCTAAAATTTAATGAACAAATTACACCCTGAATAGCATCAAATAATTGCACACTAAATATTGTAACAGGATTCAAAACATTTCCTCCTCGTAGCTCGGTGAAGATGCTAATTCTTTTCTGTATGGGAGAAAGTTATAGAATGTTTTTATTGAAGATTATTCTAACTATGATTACTTGATTTAAGCTATTTGATATAACAAAAATGTATGTGATTATGTGGTGATTATTTAAATCACATGTTAAGAAGTGATTGCAAAGATAAATGTATGTCTGGACCTAAGTGAGTACTTAGTTGGTCCCCAGTGAGTACTCCGTGTAGTAATAATTAATTAACTTTACTTCCACAAAGTCCTTAGAAATGTTTAGCAAAAAAAGTTGTATCAATATAGAGATACAATTCATTCTTTTGCTCATGTTTTTCCTAAAAAAGTTCTCATTTTAGATTAAGACCTTGATATATGTAATTTGGAGAAATAACGTAGTCGGCATCCTTCATAAAACAGCCTTATTATTAAATGCAATGTTCTCGTGAAACCAACATTTAGTCATTATTAAGACTGATTTTAAATTCTGCCATATTTTCTCTTTCGACGCTATATATGCCATTTTGTTTTTTACTTTACTGAAAAATTGTTAAGATTTAGGCCAATGTATTTGACACAATAAAAATTCTGTTTTTCAACCATACATAGTTTAATTTTTTTATTTTCACTTTTTCTCAAATAAAATAAAGTATTATATTGAAAACCTGCCAATTCATTAATTGAGATTAGAAGTTATACTCTCCAATGAAATATTTTTGATTGTTTTCTCACTGGGCTGTGAGCTATGAAACTACTGATTAATCAAATATTGTCCACAATCCCCCTACTTTCCAATGCCTATTACAATGTTCCTCTGTGTTAAGCATTCAGGATGTTTATTAATGAATTTTCTGTTAATACCTCTCTAAATTTAATAGCAAAAAATAAAACTTTGCTGTTTTCCACACAGAATGTTTCACATCATTGCTTCACGTTGTCACTTGAGGATAAAAATCTCATAGACTGCTTTATTGAATGACAGTTCTGTCATGATTTTTTAAAACTTCTACTCCACCAGTACTTTAAATGGCATTCATGAAGATAATGGAATCCCTCTCTCTTTTTATTATCTTCGTGTCATTCTTTTTATGAGCATAGTTGGAATGCAATAGCATCGCAGAATCATGTGCACTAATTTAATAATATTTCAGGGTAATGGTGATGAGCTCTTTGATGGTACTCGTCTAAATTTCAGAATATGTATTTATCTTTGCTCTTATTTTTTAAAATATTGAGATACTTTATAAATTGTTAAATCTCCTTGATTTATTTGCACTTTCTAACTAGCTACAAAATAATGTAAAAGATCAAGGATTATAATACCATCCTTAACAAACATAGTATAAAACTCAAAGGTAAAATATGTCATCCCATTTGTAGTAAAATCGCTCAATGCAATATATATGGAGAAATTTTGTTTTTCCTTGCTGAGGAGAGAATGAATGAAAATGAATGAGATGGAAAAGGTGTATGGAATTGTACATTTTGCTTTTGTCATGATAAAAAAATAAATCAATGACAATTTTTCTTTAGAACAATTTTGTGTTTTCTCTAGAGTACATAGTTCTGATGAAATTGATTCTTCTCAATCACTGTCAAGGTTGTTCTGTGTATTTCACTAACAATAGTTTATGAAATATTCCCAGGAGAGAATAGATGTGACATGCAATATAGGTATATCAATCAAGACATTCTTACTTAAATTGATATCAAAAGTGACTATAAATGACTGTGAACATATATAAATGTGATAATATATCTTAACACCAAATTGTTCATTTTTTGTGTATGTTGTGTATGCACACACACAGTTGTATATAATAATGTGAATGATAAAAGTTGAAATAAAATTATCTTAAAATGAATATCCTTTAGAGTCAGTTGATTCTCTTGGTTAAGTCATTGTGATGATCATCATAATTGCCTAATATTCTTACTTTTCTCTCTCTTCAGTCACTGTTAAATACTGACCATGTGATTCATTTTAGCCAAAGAATTGAGAGCAGATATATCATGCTCATATCTGGACAAATGGTTTAAGAATGAGTATGCAATTTTATTTGTTCCTTTTGTAGAAATACACGTTGAGATGAAGCTATTATCAATATGGGTCTTTGTGAGACTGTCATAAATATGGCGCCAGTACACCCTCAAGCAAAATGAAAAATGAATGAGAAAATTGCACTGTGCTTACCCATTGAGGTGTTGAGATTGCTTAATATCATGGCATATGTTACACTATCTTCTCTAGCAGAATAACTAATACAAGGAAGGTTTCATCAAAAGTGAAGATTGTTTTCTCAGCCATGTTATATATTCTTTTGTTGCATGGAATTATCACTAACGTCACAACAATAATATATTGAATAATTATACAAATAAATCATCCGGTCATTATTCTTTTGGTGTCTATAGCATGAATATGATCTAAACACAATTTTGGTTAGACTCCTTCTCTGCTTTGTACATGTAGTATGGTAGAGAAATTAATTTTTTCTGTGTCAAGTGACTGAAGTTTGAGATTGAACATTATTGTAGCATATCCTAGCCTTTCCTGACCAAACCTCAGTCTTAATATTTACTTCTACTTATTTCTCATCTTTGCATATTTTTGTTGTGCTTAGTCTTTTGAAAAACTCTGTCTCTTGAAATTTGTGCTTTTGAACTGTATTTTTATATTAGATGTTTTCTATAGTTCTTTATATAAATGGATGGGTACATTTAGTTTTAATTTTCTTAAAGAAATCTGTAACAATTTCATATATATCCTGTGTGGAAACATACACAAAGAAACGTTGAACTAAATACAATATGATTAATGTATATATGGAGATTAATAAATAGACAATAAAAATGGTTCAATTTTATTTTTTAAAATTTTTACGGGATTTCATTTATTAGAAAACTTCAATAACATACACTTTGGAAATAAATTATAAGTATCCATGGCAACTAGAGTAACATATAGAATGCATATTTGCTCTTGTTTATTCTTTCTCAGATGGAGAAACAGTGTTAAAATACTTTAGCTCTAACCACAGACAGTATTCTGAAAAGATGTGTTGTCAGTAATGATCAATCTCAGGGATATTTAAAGAGAATATAATGGAATTACTGCTCAGAGGGCACACAGCAATAACAGAAGGCAGCAGATTGTACCTAATAGACAACAATGGATTATTAAAATCTTTGAAATATTATACACAAAGTTATAAAACCGCTCTAGCTTTTCATACTGCAACGTTACTAAGCAACCAACAAAATATATACTCCTTATAAAATCTCTGCGTTGAGCTTAAGATAAATATCTAAAATCAATCTAAACTTTAAATTTTTATTTCATAAAAATGAATATTTGACAAATTTAATTTCCTGGAAAGTTTTCATATAGATAGGATTATCAATTAAAACATTCAGAGTGATACAGTATTTGTTTACAAAGATCATAGGTGTTCCTTTAACTTAGAAAATAATAATTGGAAAACACCGCCTGGTCCTACATAACTTGCTCTCTCAGTCATCATGGTCAAGTTGGTGCTGATGGGAAGATACCAAAGCTGGTCATTGTCTTCTATTCCTTTTCAAATAGCCTAAAACGCAAATATTTCAAACAATAATGAGGTACATTTGTTGTTCTGGCTAATGTTTGAATATTATTGTATGAATAATGATTGATATTTATGAATGCAAATATATCCCCCAAATCAAGTGTTTAATAGCCTTACCCAGATGACTTAAAAAAAAATAAAGGAAAACATTTAACAGGCAAAACTCTTAAATTCTTTATTTTATATGAGTTGACTATACTTATATTTCTTAGCAGGATCTTTGCTTCCTCAAATATTTTCCAGATACACCAGTTTTATTGGTAAAAGGTATTTCTTAAGCTTAACATATTATTTTCTTTCACAGTAGAACCATAGGTGGGGCATGAATTCATAAGTTCAATACATAATATGACTGATTTTATTTTAAGACTAAAACAACTAAATCTGTCACTGTTTGGGAGAATGTCTCTGATACTCATGATACTTTCAACAAGTTAGCTTAAAAAGAATAACTGGTTTGTTTATTGCTTTATTTCATAATTGACTGCTGAAACTATTTCCCAGCACTCCACAAATTTGCTGTATTGCATGAAACTGTACTTTCTTGTATGCTTAAATTAAACTTCTTTCCAACCTTCTCACAATTTTACTTCTTCAGCTCACCATACAGTAAATGTTTGGGAAACCTGTTGTTTTCATTTTATAACATTCAGCTCAATGAAGTTTTGTTCATCAGGCATGGGTTTCATTCATTCATTGTTACAAAATTTATCTTACTCATAAGTGAGACAGATTAATTTGTTTGAGAAAACTTTCTTACAGCAAGCCCATGTGTAATATCGATGCCTATGGCCTGTGCGTTTTCAAATCTCCAGCTTCACGAGGAAACATTCATTTTTTATGTAAACAAACATGGCTCGCATTTCCAAGTTAGTGGGTCCACCTAGCTCTTCCCCAAAGCAGATGCATTTATCTCACTTTTCAGTCAACCCATCAGCAGATGGATTTTTCATTGTTACCTGATTCTAGCCTTTATTTCTCCTTTCTAGTTGTTATTTTATCCAAAGAACTCAATCCAAACATAGCATAGAGGTGCACTTCTTTGTTTCCCCAAATTTCACTGCTATAGTGCATATGTATGTTGCACACTTTTATTAAAATTCTATGAATAACATAGGTACAACGTACGAGAAATAACACAAAGCTAAATAATATAAGTGACTGATCTTGGAATTGTTCTAGATTATTGATGTAACAGTGACTTTCTCGGTGATTATTCACTTGAGCCTTAGTCTTTTTTTTTATCTTCTTGAGGCCTATCACTCTTACCATCCAATTCATAACGGCTCAAACTGTCATACAGAGAAAAATTTAATCTTCAAAATCTTCCTTCAAATTACTTTTATACATCAAAATAGCTCATCAAGGGTATTTTTTTAAACATGAGTGATTTTTTTTCAGCAGTGGGGTTTATTTTAAATAACATAGTTTTACCTGCTGTATACAATTTAAAGATTTGTACATAATAATTGACAATACATTTTATTTCTGTAGATTTCGTATCTTTTACACTTCCCTTATTTGTTGGTTTTATAAATGCTGTTTTGGTATTTTAAAAAACAGCTCTCATTTTCTCATATCCTATGGATTTTTCCAGAAAACTTTTTATAAAGGAAAGTTACAGGGAAGTAGTTGGCAAATGCTACAAAGGGAGGGTGGGATATGCTCTTGCCAGTGTAGTTCAAAGTCAGAAGATCCTTTTTCTCAAAATCATCCTCCTTTACAACAGCTGAAATACATGTTACAGGCTGTCTCCAGAAATTCTCTGGATTCATTTTCTAAATAGAGAATAAGCAGGGAAAGCTGTTCTAAGGAATGGCTGTGGAGATACCCAAGTATGCTGCTTTGCAAGAAGCAGTTAGTCGATGATGCTGGTTGAAAAGACAAGTGTGAGTAGATCTATAGCAGCTGAACATTGTCAACTAGGAAAAGTAAATACCACAAGGAATTACACACACACATCACAAAACACATGCACACACCTTACCCACATCAAAAAGAGTATTGCTTTGAATCAGTAAGAATTCCTGTTATTCTATAACACTGCCTTCAACTTGTCATATGAGAACAACCTAAAATAAATACTTGATTGAAAGGTAAATTTTATTTGACAGAAACTAGCACAGAATCTCTATAAACATAATTCAAGAAAAAAGATATAAAAAAGAACAGGGAAAACACGATAGACAAAAACAAGACTCATGACCCAATACATAATCATGAACTAAAAGATCATAAAGATAAAACCAGAGACCTCCATAAAGCTGGAAAGTTGAACTGGAAATGTCTGACAGAAAAACCAGAAATGGATAAAAATAACTCAAGAGGAATGGAATTTCAAAGTAAAAAAAATTGGAGAAGTAATGGTCTTATTAGAATCAACATAAAGAAAAATATCATGGATGAAAAAATGGTAAAGGAAATAAAGGTCAAGATTGAGAAATGCCAACAAAATTAAATTAAGTTGAAAAAGACTAAGAAAAATTAGAGAAAAATTGAGAGGTGTACCACCAAAAACCAATACAGATATAACCAATTTACCAAGGAAACAACACATTTCTAAAAAAAATTAATACATAAAGTAGTAATAATGTATTAGCAGTAGTAATATACACAGTATTAATATATATATAGTAGTAGTAGTTCACTCCTTACCCATGAGTGATGCATTCTAAGACCCCCAGGAGATGTCTGGAACCTCGGAGAGTGTTGAACCCTATGTATGCTGTGTTTTTTCCTAACTAATGGGCTAACAGGCAGGTTGCTTGTATAGCATGGCTATGCTGGAAAAACAGATGATTCATGTCTCTGGTGGAAGGAGTGGGATGGCGAGAGATTTCATCAGGCTACTCAGAATGACACTCAATTTAAAACTTACGATCTGTTTACTTCTGGAATCTTCCATTTAAAATTTTCAGATTGTGGTTGACCATGGGTCATTGAAACTGCAGAAAGTGAAATTATGGTTAAGGGGAAACTACTGTAATCTGCGAAATCTTTTCAAAACAAAAAGATGACTTGAATCTACATGTGGAAATATGTTACAGTGTTCTTGGGGAAAATCTTCATAGCAAAGTGATCACTTATTAAAACCTTGCTGTTTGTTGAAACTATTTTAAAGGGCTTTTTTCCTCCATACATTAAATCTTTACTATAATCTTGGTAGATATTATTATTACACTCATTTTACATTTGAGAAAGCTTGGAGACAGAGAGACTAGGTAATTTTTTAAGCTCACACAGATAGGAAGTGATAAAGTCATACACAGAATTACAATAAAGAAAATAAAAGAAATAAAACTAGTAACAATTGCATAAAGTACCACAATTTGTCTTATAAATAAATCTAATTGGACGAGTTCAGTTAGAAATAATTTTTTGAAAGCTACAGATCATATTGCATGATATAACCAAACTGTAGTCTGCACACAAGAATTATATCAAAAACAAATTATGAAAGATGTTAAAAAAAAAAGAATGGGCATAAATACACAAGGAAAAGGATAACCAGAAAAGCAAAATCACAATTTATTAATATCAAGTGAGGATGAATTCAGGGCCATTAAAAGCACAACAAATAAGGAAAGTATAAACAGTACAATGAAGGTTGACATCATGATAAATGAATGAGTCAAGCAATATATTATCAAAATTCATAATGTAGACATGTTCTTCCTGAACTGATGGTTTAGCTGATTTGAGACAAATTATTTCACTAAAAATAATTTAAGAAATTTGAAAAATATATGTAAATACTAAATTAACATTTTTGAAGATTTTGGAGAGCTCAGAAGCCATGAGTAAAAAGAGAACAGAGGGGCTGGCTCCTTGCACAGTGGTTAAGTTCACACATTCCGATTCCGTGGCCTGGATTTCACCAGTTCAGATCCCGGGTGCAGACCTACGCACAGCTTGTCACGCCATGCTGTGGCAGGCATCCCACCTATAAAGTAGAGGAAGATACGCACAGATGTTAGCTCAGGGCTAATCTTCTCAAAAAACAAAAATCAGCATTGAGAATTTTGGTCAACTTTTCCCTCTGAGACCTATTCGGAAATGGAAGTTGAGGGGTTAAGATGCTAAGCAGTCATTTTGACAGACTCATGAGTCTGGGCAGCACAACCTGGAATTCAGAGACTGCCAAAGAGAAAGAACTTGAGTAACAACTCCAGAATCTGTTGGGACCCAGAGGCGATAAATCCAAAGGTGAAATAGACTACCCTTGCAGAACTGCAGCTTGATTTTGAGTTTTCTGAATCTTTTATTATATTAAGGTGACTCAGCATTTCTAGTGCACTTAAGAGAGCTGCAATTTAGAAGCAAATATATAACTTCTATAAAGATTGCACAGTATTACATATCATTGCTAAAATATTTTATATTCGATTTCCAACCTTCAATAAGAAAAATATAAGGGAAATAAGAAGATAGATTGGCATTAGAAACAAAACGTGTAACCAAAAACTAGGAAAAAACCTAGATCTTTAAAGTAGTTCTGTGCTATAAATAGACTTTAAAATGGCTATCATTAATATTTCAAGAAATTAAAAGACAATATGGGGAATTTCAGCAGAGTATTTTAGAATTCATAAATTAATACACAATGGAAATTCTGAAATAAAAAACACAATAAATGATAATTAACACCACTATCTTTACAGATAAATAAAGGCTTAATTAGTCAAAGATAAGTAGAAGAAAATACCCACACAGAAGCACAAAGGAAAAAAATATCATAGAAAATACAGAAGAGTAAAACGTAAAAGAGGATAAAAGGATCTTACATATTTATAATTAGTGATTCTGGGATGCAGGAGAACATAGAAAGATGTCAGGGGCAATAATTGAAAATATTCCAAAAATTATTAAAGAAATTAAGCCATGAATTCAAGAATTGCTATAAACTCAATCAGTATAAATTATTCTAAAAGTACTAAAAAGAGTAAATAAACAAAAAGGTCAAGTAGATATTAAAACCATCCAGAAGGAAAATAATATTTAAAAAGCAGAAAAAATTTAAAGCGGAAAAAGTAAGATGAAAATTTAACTTCTCAAACGGAAAAAAATTACGAAAGCAGAAAAATTAGAAGACAGTGGAATGATATACTCAAATTCTTGAAAGAAAAAACTGCTAAACTGGAATTTTATACACAAAGGAGTTAGGAGAAAAAATGGCAGAGTAAGGAATTCCAAAAGTCTGTGCTTCCATAAAACGATAAAACAAATCTGGTGAAAACTCTCAAAATGAACTTTTTCTGAGCTCTCACATCTAACCAAAAGCTTGCAGCACACTTGGGAACTTTTTATTCAAGAAAACAATGGATACTTGGCAAGAAGAGTGAATGTTGTATCTTAACTCATCCTCATCACTTCCTCGGCTCCTCAGCTCAGCAGCAGTCTTGAAAATAACAGCTTGCATTCTAGGTACCAGTACCTGATGGGGTAGAATGGATATCATTTGCGATGATTTGTGTTGTGACTCCCTGAAAGACAGGCTCAAAATACGGGTCTTGATCTCACCTATCTGGGAACCAGCCTAGTGCTAAAGCCCAAGAGGCTTTGTTGAAAATGTTTAGAGGCAAATGTTTTAGTCTTTGCCGCCTGAAGCAATGGATAACATTTGAATACACAATAGACTAACCAAAAAGATTGAGAGAAAAGGCTGAGAAATGAGATGCATTGGGGAATAAGGGCTTTGAAAATCTCTGACATATTCCTGGAAAAGTATAAGGCCACAAGCATACCCAGGGCTATGTGCATTCTCATGAAAGACATGAGAAGGCTCTAAGCTCTTACCTCTGGATGACCTTCAGGAACTATGCAAACAGGAAGTAAAGGCAAAGATAGAGTTTTAAATGCCTGAATGAGTGTTGATGACATGCAACACAGAGAATCCTTCTGCAGAAACCAGGAGAACTTTTTAGAAACAGGCATTTATAAATATCTCCATCCGATCATGAGCTGATCAGTGAGCTAATGAGATGGAGACTGGAGACTTCTGTGGCCACTGGACAAAAAACGAAAGGTTTATTACATTAGTTTTAAAAATTCACTAAACAAACAACAATGATTATAACAGTCTGCAAAAACAACAAACCCTGAAAGAAGAAAGAATCTGATTTTCAGAGTTGATACATTATAATATTCAAAATGTCCAATTAAAAAATATTATAAGGTAGACAAAGAAACAGACTGTATACCCCATACGAAGGAAAAACGTTATCAACAGTAACTATCCCTGAGGAAGTCCAGAGGTTGGAGTTACTAAGAAAAACTTTAAATCAGCTATTTAAATATGTTCAAAGTGCTAGAGAAAGTCATTTAAAGAACCCCAGGAAACCATGTGAACGGTTTCTCATCAAATAGACAATATCAATAAAGACGTCGAAATTATGACATGAATCCAAATACAAATGTGAGTCAAATACTACAAGAACTGAAATGAATATTTCACTAGAAGAATTCAGAAGCAGATTTGAGCATCAGAAGAATCAGCAAATTTGAAGATAGGTCATTTGAGATTATTCAGGTGAAAGAACAAATAGGAAAAGGAATCAAGTATACAACGTTACATACAATGGGAGTGCAAGAAGAATAAAGAGGAGAGAAGAGAAAGCGGCAGCATTATTTGAAGAAATAATGGCTAAAAGCTTTCAAATTTGATGAATAATGTTAATCTACACATAATGAAGCTCAACATACTCAAAGTAGGTTAAACTCAGAGAAGCACACCAAGATATGTCATGACCAAACTGTAAAAAAACCAAAAATAGACTCTTGAAAGCAGCACCACAAAAGAAATTATTATATACACGGGTTCCACAATTAGATTAACAGCTGACTCTCATCAGAAACCACGGAGGCTGAAAAACACTAGGATGATATATTTGACGTGTTGAAAGGGAAAGAACTGCCAAACAACAATTCTATGTCCAGCAAATCTATATTTCTGTAAAAGAAGGAGAAATTAAGATATTCCAAGATAAACAAAAAACTGAGAAAGTTCATTGTGAGTAGATCTTCTCTACAGGAAATCATAAAGGGAATCCCTCGACATGAATGAAAAGACAATAGATGTTAACACAAATCCATACAAATAAATAAACACTGATAAAGGTAACAACTTCAGTAAACATAAAAAACAGTCTTTAGTTATTTATTTGTAAGTCCTCTTTTATCTAATTTAAAAGACAACTGCATAAAACAATAATCATCAATCTATATTGACGGATACATACGTATAAAGATGTAATTTATGACGATAACAGCATAAAGGAGTGAAAGGAGCTATATAGGAGGAAGGTTTTTATCTAATGTTGAATTTAAGTTGATATTAATCCAAATTCAATTGTTTTACTTTATGAGCTTAATTGTACTCTCAAGGCAATCTCTAAGAATACAACTAAAAAATATCTATAGTAAAAGAAATAACAAAAGAGTTAAAATAGTATGGTAGGAAAAACATTTTTAACACAAAAGGCAGTAGTAATAGAGGAATTGAGATACAGAAATATACAAAATATTTGGATAACAAATAAAAAAGGTAGAAGTAAGTCCTTTCTTATTAGTAATTATGTTAAAAGTGAACAGATTAAAATCTCCAATTATAGTCAGGGATTGGCAGCATGAACTGAAATTTAACTTGGTCCAACTCTATGCTGTCTACATAAGACACATATTAGATACAAAGGAGTAAATAGTTTGAATTAAAAGCATCTGAAATCAATAACCTAAAATTTTACCTTAAGAAACTAGAAAAATAAGAACAACCTAAACACAAAGCAATCAGACAGAAAGAAATAATCAAGATTGCAGTGGAAATAAATGAAATACTAAACAGAAACAATTCCATGAAATAAAGAGCTGGGATCTTTTTGAAACATCAACAAAATTGACAAATCTTTAGCTTGACTGATGAAAAAAAATAAGAGAAGACTAACATTACTAAAATTAAGAGAGAAGGCAGGGACATTATTACCCACCTTACAGAAATACAAAGGATTATAAGAGATTATTATGAGCAATTGTTCCCCATAAAATGGATAATCTAGATAAAATTAAGAAGTTTTTAAACATACAAACTGGCAAAACTGACTCAAGCAGGAATAGAAAATCTGTAGACATTTACAGCAGGTTGAGGGACTGAGTCAGTAATCACAAAAAGTTACAACAAAAATCCCAGGATAAGATGGCTTCATTGGTGAACTGTACTAAACATTTAAATAAGAATTATTAACAATCTAATTCTTCTCAAACTTTTCCAAAAAATACAAGAGGAAAGAACATTCCCTAAGCATTCTATAAGGCCAGTATTACCATTATGCCTAAGTCTGATAAAGACATCACAAGAAAACAAAACTATAGATTAATAACCCTTATGAATATTGATACAAAAATCTTAAACTAGATGTATACTAGAAAACTAAATCCACCACCATACTTAAATAATTATATGCTATGACCAAGTGGTATTTATGCCAGGAATGCAAGACTGGTTTAATATATAAAAATCAATAAATGTAATATATCATCATAATAGAGTGAAGGAAAACAGGCATGTGATTATCTCAATAGATGAAAACAAAGCATTTGACTCAATCCAAAACCCTTTCATGATAAAATCATTCTTGGGACAGAAGAGAAATTGTTTAATATGATAAAGAGCATCTATCAAAAACCCACAGTTAACATTATGCTCAATGGTGCAAGATTGAAAAATTAGGAATTAATTAGATTAGGAATAAACAAGAATGTCACCCTTGCCATGTCTATTCATCACTGTGCTAGAATTTCTAGTAAAAGCAAGAAAGCAAGAAAAAGAAAAAAAATAAGGTATCACCGAGACCTGAAAGGAAGAAGGAAAAATATCTCTATTCACGGTTGAAAACATCCTATGTATAGAAAACCCTAATGAATCTCCAAAATACTATTGTAGCCAACAAATGAATTCAAAAGATATTGAATGAGTTCAACAAATGAATTCTGGATATAAGAACAATACAGAGAAAATCATTTGCATTTTTATACAGTATCAATGTGTGATTCAAAATAGAGTTAAGAAATTCATTCCATTTACAATAACATCAAAAAGAATAAAATACTAGGAACAAATATAACCAAGGAAATGCATGGATTGTACACTGAAGATTATAATACATTGCTGAGAGAAATTAAACATCTAAAAATATAAATATATCCTTTGTTCACAGATTGGAAAACTTTATGTTGTTGAGAAAGCAATACTCCTAAGTTGACTCACATATTATGTATAATTCCTATCAATATCCCAGTTGCCTATTTTTTACAAATGTACAAGGTGATCCTAAAATTCATATGGAATTGTAAGGAACTTTAAATAGCCAAGACCATCCTCAAATAGAACAAAGTTGGAGGCCTCACACTTCTCAATTTTAAAGCTTACTACAAAGCTACAGTAATCAAAACTGTGTGCGGCTAGTGTAAAGATAGCCATTTCGATCAATGAAATAGAACTCAGAGTTCAGAAACACAGTCACCCCTCTGTATCTGCAGGGGATTGGTTCCAAGTCTCCCCGTGCGTACCAAACTCCATGCATGCTCAAGTCCCTTAGTTGGCCCTCTGTATCCCTGGTTACCGCATCTGTGGATTCAACCAACCTTGGGCTGTAAACATAGTGCATGATCTTCAGTTGGTTGATTCCATGGATGTGAGGATATGGAGGGCCGATTGTCAACTCAGATCTCTGGTCAATTGCTTTTTGCCTAAGGTGTCAAAATCATTCAACTGGGAAATAAGAGTGTTTTCAACAATGGCACTGTGACAACTGGATAGTCACATGCAAAGTAATGAAGATAGACTCCTACGTTATACCACATAGAAAAATTAAGTCAAAATAGATCAAATACTTAAATATAAGAGCTAAAACTATAAAATGCTTAGACATGAACATAGGTGTAAATCTCCATGACATTGGATTAGGCAATAGTTTCTTAAATATGAAAATAAAAGCACAAGCAACAACAAAATTTGGTAAATTGGACTTCATTAAAATAAAAAAATTTGTGTGTCAAATTATACTATTAAGAAAGTAAAAAGACAGCCCTCAGAGTAAGAGAAAGTATTTTAAAATAATATATCAGGTAAGAGTTGAGCATATAAAGTGTATAAAGGGTACTTACAAATCAATATTACAAAGATAAACTATTCATTTAATAAATGGGCATAGGACTTGAATAGATATTTCACCAACAAGAAATACAAACGGTCACTAAGCACATGGAAAAATGCTCAACATCATTATTCATTGGAGAAATGCAAATCAGAACCAAAATAAGATATACTTTACATTTACTAGTTTGGCTATAATAATATTTAAACAAAACCAAAAATAAAAACAAAAAAAGAAAAATAATATTAGAAAGGATGTAGAGAAATTGGAATCGTCATATACTGCTGATAGGAATGTAAAATGGTGCAGTCGTCTTGGAAAAGTGTGTGGCTATTCCTCACGTGATTAAACATAGAGTAACCATGTGACTCAACATTTTTAATCCTAAGGATATATCCAAGAGAATTGAAAGCATATGTTCACACAAAAATTTGTACATGAATGTTCATAGAAGCATTATTCATAAGAGACAACAAGCGGAAAAATCCAAATGTCTATCAACTGATGAATGGATAACAAAATGTGTTGTATCCATATGATAGAATACTAAACCTTAAAAAGGAATGAAGTAATGATACATATAACAACATGAATGCACCTTCAAACCATTATCCCAATTTAAAGAAGCCAGACACAAACGGCCACACATTGTATGATTCCATTTATATAAAATGTTCTGACTAGGAAAAACCATAGAGAAAGAAGATGGATTAGTGATTGCCATGGGATAGAGGAAGGGGAGAATTGTGATTGACTGTTAAAAGGTCTGGAGTTTCTTTTTGGAGTCATTGAAATGTTCTTTAACTAAATAGTGATGATATTTGCACAACACTGTGAACATACAAAATCACTAAATTGAACACTTTAAAATTGTTAAAATAGTGAATTTTATTTTGATAAAAATTTTTACAAGCAGAGAAAAAACTCTTTAAAAATAAAAGTGAAATAAATAGGCTTTCAAAAACAAAAGCTGAGGAAATACATTGTCAGCAGATATTTATAAGAACTTCTAGAGGAGTTCTTCAGACTGTAAGAAAACAATTTCAGATAGAAACATTAAACTATGCAAAGAAAAGAGGGTCACTACAGTGAATAAATATGTCAACAGCTATGAAAGATATTGACAATTTAAAACAAATACAACAAAACTGGCTTTGAGGTGTATAAGTAATGTAGAAGTAAAATAATTGACAAAACAAGGAATAAAGCCAGGAGTGGGGTAAAATAGAATTGTTTTTTAAAATTGTTTTAAAGTTCTTACATTTTGGGGAAATGATTTAAGTACTAATTTAAGATAGACTGTAATAAGCCAAGATATGTATTCAAATGTATGGTGTAACCATTTAGGAACCATACAAGAATGTAAAATTAAAAATGTGATTTATAAGAACAATGAGAGAATTAGAAATGATTAACTATGCCAAAAGAATGGAATAAAGGAAAATTAAAGAGCAAACAATAAGCCATGGAAAATAAACAGAAACATGATAGACATAAGCCAAACTGTATCAGAAATTATGTATAAATGGACTAAACACTCCAATTGAAGGCAAAGATTGTCAATCGGGATAAAATTACATAATGTAGCTCTATCTTGTTTGTACCTGAAATACTTCCAATATAATGATACAGAAAGATTAAATGTAAAGGAATGGAGGGATATATACCATGAAAATACTAATCCTAAAATGTTTGTGTCGCTCTCTTAATATCAGACAAATTGGACCTTAAGGCATGTTATTAGAGAAAAAGAGAGTGCTTTATAGTGAACAAAAGTCAATTCAATTAGAAGATGAAGAAATTCTAAACTTGTATGTACCTAATAGAAGTTCAAAATCTATAAAACAAAATTTGACAAAACTAAAAGGAAAGAAATAGACAAACTTGCATGAGTTGATATTAACACACTGCTCTCAGTAACTTCTAAAGAATAGATAACCTATAATGCTCTGTGTGTTGTAGTTTATATAACAGAGTCTTGGGGAGTAGATATGCTGATTTTGTATCCCAAGTAACTTGAGGGTATTAGAGTCTATTACATATAATTTTTGAGAGTATCAAATAAGTGTGGTAGGTAGATTTCTAAGATGGTCCCATGACAGCACCCTGGTGTTACAACCTTTATAATCCTTGAGTATGGGTGGGATCTGTGACTTGCTTCTAATCAATAGAATATGGTGACAGTAATGGATGATTAAACTATGTTTATGTCAGAGGTGAATGAGACGTTACTCCCTTGATTAGGTTATATTATAAAGCAATGGTGATGGGATGTCACTAGCATGATTGTTATAGGACTCTATCTTAGAAGACAAAATCAAGGGATTCTTTCTGTCCTTGAAGAAGTAAGCTGCTATGTTGTGAGAAGGTCATATAGCAAAGAGCTGTGTGTGTGTCCTCAAGGAGCTGAGAAACCTTCCAGCTGGATTTCATAGCAAGAAAACAGCCTCCTCAGTCCTACAACCATAAGGAAATGAACTCTGCCAAAAATCTGTGGGGGTATAGAAGGATTTCATTCCCCAGGAGGGTCTCCAGGTGAAAACACAACCCAACCATCACCTTTGCAGCATTGTGTAACCCTAACAGGCAAACCAAACTAAGCTCTGTGCCAACTTTTGACCTAAAAAAACTCTAAGATAAATGTTTTTTTCTTTTGAGTCTTAGGCCGCTGAACGTTTGGTAATTTGTTACATAATAATTGAAAATGAATGTAGTATAATTACTTTAGAAAATGTATTTCCTGGTCCTGACATGAGGGACTGTATGTCAATTTAATTGTGTTTTATCTTCTTTTGTTTCTCACTATAAGCAAATCTCATATTCATAGTTTAAAAATAAATAAAAAGTAAACAATTTAAGTCTTCCAGTTTAAAAAGTGCACATCACAGTTATAAAGCAAGACAGGTAATCATATAGACATACAGAGAAGAGAAAGAAGAGAGAGAAGGAGATACGTGAAAAGGGATGAATAAAGCAGCAATAATGAATAAATTAATAATTCCGAAGTTAATTTTGTTTAAAAAATATCCTGTGTCACTATCTCACTAAATGTTCATGATCCATGCACTTGAAGAATATAATGAAACATTACCCTCTCCCTAGCTTATAAAGACCTTGCCAACTTTTCTGGGCTCATCTCCTACCTCTTTAAAGTAGCTTTCCTTGCTCCCACCATACAAGTTTTATTTCAGCCCTTGAACATGTTAAATATGTTGTCCCTGTAGGGTCTTTGCATCCCCTCTGATTGGAATGACATGCTTCCAGTTTTACAGCATTCAAATCTTAGATTAAGCAACCATCTCAGAAGGGATTTCTCCTCTCCCTATTCAAAGTAGTCCTAAAATCACTATTATGTCATTTCATGTAATATCTCTGCAGAGAAAATTTCAGTGATATTTTTCCTTTTTAGAATGTCTTTCTTTAGTTTTCCATTATCCCCTGATTGTATTTATATTGAAAAAGAAGGGACATTCTTTGTTTCATTTCTGCTATATCCCAGTACCTAGAACCTGGTCCATAACAGGTGCTCGGTAAATACTGTAAAAATTGCTGAACTTTGAAGAAAAACTATGCTAGATTTTTAGTTTTCATTCAAATTAGGACATTCTCAGGCTAGTTTTACAGGAAAAGTCTACATCCAGATTGCATTATACTACATTTTGTTCTATATCCTCAAATTTTCATGTTACTTTTACTGTGAATAATCTCAAAGTAGCGCTCAGACAGTTGTTACTATATTTAAAGCTTATTTTAAAAAATACTCCTTATAATACTGTTTTATGAATATTATGTGTACTGCTTAAATAGTGACTTCAAATTTATCTGACCAGGACCCATTTTTGAGGAAGCTGACAAAGAAATTGGTGACTTTGATCCTAATATAGTTTTAAATATTTTTCTAGTTATTTGATTGTAGTTCATAGAGTGTTTTCATTTGGTGCATTCATTTCTAACATCATGTAAGCTCGGGAGCTGAATTAATTATTTGTTCTTTTTATTTATCCCAGTGAATTTCATGTGATTATAGAAGATTCATTTGATCTTGTTCAAGCAAATTATGATTTTCCACAGGGTTATCTTTTAAATTATGTCCTCTGTTATTTGCATATTTGTATTAGAATTATTTTTACATGAGTTGTGAATTATTGCTGTTTCATGCATTAAACAATCTTATCTGTGTAACACCAAAGATGTAAATATAAATTCCAATCATGAAATTTATTCAAAAATGATTCTTGCAAACACCTAAAGACTGAAATGTATTTGAATTAATACAAATCCTCTCCTAGCATCAAAGAACACAAGCACTCTTGTTTGACTTAGTTTTGATGTGACAGAAAAACAAGGTGTAATAGTTGATAGGATTTATCTTTCTGTCAATTTTGACATACTTATATTAATAGGCTAATAACGTTTGACATGGCCCAATGATAATGCATGCATTTGCATCATTTGAAAATAACAGAACAATCATTTATTGGATTTTGAAGTTTGAAAGTATTTAAATTAGTATACTGTTTTCCAAGAAATGCTACTTTTCTACAAAACTTTGCCAAAATCTCAGAAAAAGAGATGCTCTTATCACTCTATTTCCAGGGTGTGGATGTTGTTTGGATCATGCCCGGTACCCAGTGACCCAAAGAGAAAGAAGTTAAAGCAACTGGCCTGTGACCCATTTCTCTCTTAATGCTAGGGCATTGGGGGAAGACAAAGAGAGGTTTGATCTCATTTCCTTGTAAGTGTGGTAACTGGAACTTCCCAGAAGTAGACTAGTGATGTAAGCGAGAAAGGATCCTCTTGTATGTAGTGCCTTTAGTCCTGGTTTAGCATTGATTATTGCAAACAAACCTACAATATATTGATTTCTGAGGTATGTCTCCCCAGAAAATGTCACATAAGCTATGCTACTATTTGATGTACAAAATGGAGAAGGTTTATAACCTAAGTCTTCTCTGCTGACACTCTGGTCTAGAGGTCTGTGTTTGGTGAAGGAACAAGGGACTTTGGGAGCTGCTCTCACTGTCCCAGAGATTCTCTCCACTTTTCCTCTGCCTCTTAATTGCTTACCATCTTGAAACTGTTAGAAAAAGTTGATACCGAGTAAGATCTCTGATTCACGTGAGTCTGATTTTACAGTACTATTCATCGTATTAGCTCACCCAGTTTCAACCGCTAGGAATCTTGGCAGAATCCAGAGGAATCAAATTATGGTGCAGAAGCTGTCATCATCTCAAGGCTGTCGTATCTACAGCTTTCCATTCTGAAGGGAAAGAAAGGTAGAGACACTACAACCTAGATCACCTCACAGTAAGCTTTCTTCCATTGCTCTCTCCTCCCTTTCTTCCCTTCCTTCTTTCCCACAAGTTTTGCAGTTTTTTGCTGTATGTTATTGTGTAAGCAACAAGCAAAAGTTCATATTAGAAAAATTCTCATAATCAGATTCTTCCCCAGAAGTAGTGTTTACAATTTGTATGTAACCTTTGAGCATTTTACACACACACACTCACAGAGTAAATATGTTGTTTTGTTTATGTAAATAGGCTCATAGTCTATATTTAGTACTTATGACTTGCTATTTTCACAATATATTTAATAAAATGTATCAGAGATATCTTTCTCCCTTTATAATTCTCACTTTTTATTTCTCACTATCACTTTTCCCCTCACACTTTCACACCTTTGTCATCATGCATAGCATTCCATAGAACACTGTAATGCTGAACCATTTTTTCTTTAATAATGCCCAATTATTGGAATTTAAGATTGTCTCCACTTTTCCTGTATAACAAAAAAAATAATATTACTGTAAAAATAATGAATATTACTGTGAACATAAACCTGTCCTTACAACCAAACATATTATCAGAATGCTCATTTCCTCAAATTTATGTACAAAATTAATGTCTGCTTTTGTTAGAATTTCCACCTCCTTGATTCCTACACTCTTCCATATGTAATTTATATTATTAGTAGTCATTTTCATGTTTACTTTTTAGTTCATATCTTTTCCCATTTGTTTACTGGATTATTTTATTTATTAGCTTGTAGGATACTAATCCATTCCTTACTATTTATGTGTCAGATTTACCAATCACTCAATTGTTTTCTACCCTTGCTTAAGATGCATTTCATTTTCTACAATTTATTAGTTATTATGTCTTCAAATGTATCTATTTTTCTCCATAGCTTCAATTTTTTTATATGCTTAGGAAGGTATTTTCTACTTAAATATTATAAAATCATTCTGTTTTGTTTTCTCCTATGACTTGTATAATTATAGTTTTTATATTTTAATCAATACGGAATTCATTTTTGTGCATGCCTTTGGAATTTAGTTTAATTTTATTTTTTCTCCAAATAAATTGTCAAGTATATCATCATTATGTATCAACTAGTCTATCCATTAACTATTCATTAGAAATGCTACCTATATCATACATTAAATCCCTGTATATAATCTATGTATCTAGTTATGCTCATTTATTTTTTTTCTTCAGACTCCTTATCTTACAAAGGCCACACTTTTAATTGCTTAACTTTATAAAATGTTTCAATATGTTTGAAAGCCAATCTCATTTATTGCTTTCTATTTTTAAAAAAGCTAGGATATTTTTCAAGCTTGTTAGTGTTTTTTTAAATCCTAATTTATTCTGCATAGAAACTCGTATTCCCTTTATAAAATAGTTTGGAAAAGGTCATCCTTACAATACTATCTATTCTTATTACATATGTTACTCTCATATATGACTCTTTATATTTCAGCCAAACTTCACTGTTTTATTCTGTGTTTTAGTTAGTTCTTATTAACTTTATTTTTAAGCAGTTGAGATTTTAAAATTTTAGAATGTTAGTTGCTTTTGTGCTTATTTATTCTATTTCATTTTGTAGGTGATTTATTGCTGTTATAGATTAAGCAAATCATATATATTTTATATATTTATTTTACAGTAGATTACTTTGTTATTTCTTTGATCTGAATTTATCACACTGATTTATACTCATATATTAATTTGCATATCACCCGCCAAAAACACAGTAGACACACACATTTGTTGATTAGAATTGTAGGTTGAAGGACTGTCTAGAATGAAAATATGAAGGTTTGGTAATGTGGATTATCTAATCTGTAGCTGTATGTAAGCTAGTTAGGAAGGCCTATTAATATCATTAGAATTTTTATTTCTGTGTTTTTGTTCATATTGATTGAACTACTTGAAATATTTTTCATGCTTTTTCCATATGGAACCAAATTTATGTCCTACAAAATTTTATCTATATTTTACATTTCTCTGAATTTTGCAAGCATTTGCTTGTGAACTATGCTGTTACTTTACAACTATTCCATCTCCCAGTTTGGCTTTAAAACTAAGATAATATCTTTTACTTCTTTGAACCATCATAGCCCCATGCTCTTAGGAATAGAATTTGAGGTAATAGTTGGAAGAGCTTTTTAGTCCTCTAAACAGAGTTATTTTTCCGGTTTTACTAGGACGTGTAATTTAAAAATCTGTCAATAAAATGTTCTGACTAAAATATTTTGATACATTTCTGGAATCAACAGTGCAATTTTATAGTATTATTGGTTAAAGCTAGGAATAAAGATGCCCAATTTTATAAATGGAATTGAAATAATTTATGCTTCGGTCATATTTTAAAAGACATCTATTCAAAGTTTTAATTTTTGGAAATTAAAAAAATTAATTGATATAAACATTCACCGTTCTACATATGTGTATTGAAAGCCAAATTAGAATACATCTATTTAAAATAACATAATTAACTAATTAACCACAGAAGCATTCTCTATACATGTAGATTCTAACAGATATGAACCCAAAATCCTCATGTTACTTTTTAGTCAATAATCCCTATGTAAAGTTTACAGCCATTCTGATTTTTATGAGCGTAGAGGAATTTTACCTAACTGGAACTTCATATATAAACGAAATCATGTATTATATAGTATTTGATGTGTTTTTTTCCACTTATCATTATACTTTCATCTGTTTTGATCAAAGTTTTTAAGCGCAGCAGTTCAGTATTACTGCTATTTAGCAGTCCATATAAATAGAACACATTAATCTAGTCTAATGTTGATGGATATTTGATTCTTTCTAATTTTTAGCAACTATGAGTAACTAGTACATGGATGTGTGTGTAAATTTATTAAGTAGTTCATAGGGCAATTTTCTTAATATCTGTGCATATTCTATCTGTATGTTATCTTACAATAGATTGTTTAAAATATAATATTCAGATGGAACAAGAAAGAAGTAATAATTCAAATTTTGAATTTATTAGGCTTAAGAAGTATAAGCCTTCATCTCTGTGAGTCCTGGGATGCAAAATTATTCAACTTACCACCAGAGACACCATTAATTTATTCTTGACATCACATACATACCACTAAAGCATTGTTCCTTTCGGTTTTGCTCAATTAAGAGCACAATTATAACTTTCTATTAACATATTTAAAAGCATAAATGAATAAATAGGAAGAGAATAAAGGCAACGGGGAAAAAACAGATTGGCATAATATATTACATTTATTTTAGATATTTCAATTATTACTTTCAAATACTGTTTTACAATTGTATTAATAAAATGTGTAATCTGATGCAATAGAAGTTGTAAATAATATGATGATTTAATATTTAACATAATGAGTATTTATTATAAAATTTACCTAGCAAGCTTATAAGTAAACTAGAAATACATAGAGGAAAGAGTAGTGGTAATTACTTCTGTTAAGAGACTATTCTCATAATAATAATAATGGATTAAGAAACTATCATAGTAGAGTCTGAATAATTTTGAGAACGATATTAAATAATTTCTTAAATGTTTACCAAATTTTAAATTAAAATAATTAAAATTTATCCCCATATCTTGACTTAAATTATTCCTTTCCAATAACTTACATAAAAATTTGTTTTATTCCTGAACAACGTTGGAGAGTAGATATTATTATCATTAAGGCAAATAAAGAAATTGAGCTTAGAAGTGCTAAGTGGCTTGTTTATGACCTCCAGCAAGTAAATGATAGGATCAGGCAATTTTAATTAAAAACCCATGCTCTGTTTGAATATAATACCCTGCCTCTGGAGTTTTGTCCTAAATCTATGTCTCAAACACTCACAGCACTCTAGTTATGGTCACATCCATGTCTGAATACTATGTCACACTCTCAATTTCCAAACATTTGGTCATAGTCCTCACCTTTTGACATTAGCTGTATCCTCCAGCTTCCCTTCTTCTGTCTAAAGCACGATTATTCTTCTAGGCACTAGAGATGGACAAAATCATTGGTTTATTTGTAAACTAATTTTTGTCTTCCACCCACATGTTCACAAAATTAAGAGATGCGTTTTGGGCAAAAGTATATTAAATATATTCATTTAGTGTTATTGGTATATTAATATTAAAATCAAGGTAAATTGTTTAATTTAACCAATCTATGGAGCCCCAGAATGTGTAAGATATTATGCTAAGTAGTGCAGAAATACAGAGACAATTATAAAAGCATCCTTGTCTTCAAGAAATTTATTATCATGCAGAGGATGGGGATAAGGACAAAAGGGAATAATAGATAAGAGAAATACAATACGAAAGGATGCCAAGAGATCTCATTTGCTTCTAGCATTTGGGTGAGGATAAAGAAGTGATGTCATTAATTGATCATTGAAAATTTGGCAAAGTTGTATAAATTTTTAAAAAGACAAATGCTAAAAATTCTAGTATCACTGTATAGCTATCTTTTGCATAATTAAGAGTAAAATTCTCGACTGAAGGTTATCTAGTATAGGATTCCACAGAAGCAGACACAGGGACAAAGATTAGAGTATAAGTAAGTTGTTTGGGATGTAGTCACAGGCACCACTGATGGGGAGTTGGGGAAGTGAGGTGGGGAGGGGAAGAAGAATACATTATCATACATTAATCCCACTGTACAAATACGGGGAAATAGAGAAGAACATGCTTCATTTATCCCACGAACAAGGCAAGGAAGCTGGGATATTTATCAACCAAATCAATGTCTGCCATTTGTTGAGAGCTGCTTCTGTCTGGGAAAATTAACTCTCTGGTAACTCCTGCTTGGCCCACACAAAGCTGAGCAAGCTGAAGAAGGCTTACCAAGTGCTATGCTTCTTTTGTAGTGATAGCTCAAGGTGCTATCTTTTCCTTGATTCCTTAGAGACGATAGTTCAGTAGAATGCATTCCAATTGACTCCTATAAATTTCACCAACGTAATAAACACCTGAATACTTGTCAGATGTTTCTCTCACCTTCTGATGTCCACAGTCTAATCATGGCATCAAGCTAGAGGACATACAACTTCCTGTTTGTCAAGTCTGCTCAATGTAATGTGATCAATATAGTGACCTATTGTGAGGTTCTTTAGAATTTCCAGACAATAAATAGTTCCTTCACATTATATTGTGAGAGAAAGCAGGAGATCATAGAGCCCTGTCAAAACTGTATGTATTGCTCTCCCTCCAAGTGAATAAGAAGTGCTTCTGATGCTCATCTCTGAACACGATTAAAGAAGATGTATTTCCTGGATCAACAATAGCACAGTAAGAGTCAATGGCTGAGAATGGGCTCATCTTTGAAAATTGATTAATTGTTATTTTTCTTTGCAGTAACTTATATCAGTTTTAAGTTCAGGCTTCTGACTTTTTTAAGTCGTAGAAGAAATGTCCTTATTGTCTGAATATTTATTTTGTCCCTTGGCATATCATGCTATATCAACCATCACTACAGATCTTTCCTGATTGCTCTTCCAGTCTTGCTTCCTGTTATGTTAATTATTTATAACTTGCATTTAAGAGTTGAGTGCCACCCTCTGTTGTTCTAGAATCTTACAATTCCCATTACCAGAAGGAACCCATTTCCAAGATTACACTCCCAATTCCATCAACCCTGATCTACAGGAGACAGCTACCATTGAATTCTTCATTACTTAGGTAAAGGAGATCCTCTGGACTGACAAAGCCTCCCTGACCAAACTTCAGTCAGCTTCCTCTGAGCCTGCTTTTCTACTAGGCCTCAATCTTGACTTCTATCTTGTCTTTGACCTGCCCAGCCCAGCCTTAGCAAAGAATCCTGCTAAGCCATTCCCTCACCCTTGATGTCTGATCACCTTGGCCTGCCTCCAGCAAGAATTCTGTTAAGCAGATTTAGCAAAAACCAACCCTCCTAACCTTGATGTCTCTTAGTAATTTTCCATCCATTGACTTCCTCACCCTGCTCCTTGACTATAAATCCCCAGCTGTCTTTGCTGTATTTGTAATTGAACTTAGTTCTCTGCTGAAATCTCTTTCCCCTATTACAATAGTAACTGAATAGAAGCTCTTTGACTCTTTAACGTCCAGCTCTGGTTCTCTTTGATAGCTCCCTCCTGTGGAATGTGGTCAAGTGGTAGATTATTGGTTTTACCTAAAAAATGCAAAATATTCTACTCTGTGCGTATTTCAACACTTCCTCAGTTTTTCTTCAAGGCAGGTCCAAAATTTCCACTTTGTCTACTGTAAACCATATTCTCCAAGTTTCTAGGAACTATTCCAGAAGAATATTAGGATTCATCGTAGTCTTTCTAAATCATAAGACAGTTCCTACATCAAAAACTATCTACTACCCAGCTTTCTATTCTACATTCTAACTTTAATTCAACACTCCAAATATTCATTCCCAGTCATTTCTCCTATTTTGTGCTAGGACATTTTAGCCACGTCCTGAAAATCCTTTAAGGTATAATGCCTTTTCCTCCAGAGCAGGGGAAATAATACCCTATTTATTAGTTTAAAACAGAGGTTCTCACACTATGTCATGCATCAAAAAGATGTGGAAAGCTTGTTAAAATATAAATTGATGGTTCCTCTCCCATTACTAGGCTTGGAATGTTCCCCAAGAATTGGCATTTCCAGGTGAATCTGATGCTGCTGATCTACTTTAGGGATTGCCTGAGTCAAAGGAATGAGAGAAGGTAGGGGCAGATCTGGAGGAAGGCAAGGAACACTCTTAAAGGCATCTGCCTCAGGTAAGTCTACAAGAAAAGAGAGTCTGCTCACCTACAGCAAGGGGGAGGGAGACAACTCTGTTGACTCAGATGGTTCAGGCAACCTGGATGTTCAAAGTTCTTAGGAGAATCTACCTAGATGTCTTCATTCCATGTTTCAGACTTTCACTCCTTCTCTAATAGAACATTAACTTTTTTTTCCCCAAAGACTTGCCAGGGATGTGGATTTCACTATTCTCATAATCAGATATTACACTAATTTTTAGAACATCTGCCCTCCAGGAGTTGAAGGTATCTTTAAATGTTGCCACAGACAGCTTCTGGATTTCACAACATACTGTTAAAATTTGATATTAAATTTCTTGTAGCAGGCTGACCTGCTATGATTTCTTTTTTCTTAGTGTTTCAGTGGGAAGCAAGAGCCATCTACAAACCGTATTCTAAAGGGGCAAATCATGAACTGCCTATTCTAACTTCTGCCTGGAAATAACATGTATCATTTATGTTCGTGTTGTATGGTATGAAAGAAGTCACGTGTCACCCATAACTTCAAGGGTCAGAGAAGTCCAATCCTAAAAGTACCTGGTGAGATCTGGAAATATTTGATGAAAGCACTAATGGCTACATTTCAAGCTTCTCATCACTAAATATTTGGTTCACTATCCTTTCACTCACACACACACACACACACACACACTCACACAGACATTTACCACCTCACCGTGAAAGACTATCCAGTTCCTTATCCATTCACCACATTAAGCCCAACATCCTAAACCTATTTCTTAGTGATATATGGCAGTTTCTTCATTGGAGGATGAAGGCTCAAGACAGAAAAGCAAGCATTCCAATTAGCAACATATTTGATCATATTTGTGTACAAATATCCTGCTTAGACATTTAAAAATATTTATATTCAATTCAGAATATTTAGTTTTATTAGTGAAATGGTAGGCTACTACAATTTATGTAAGGTTTTGAATTAAGTGCTCCAGGAAAATCTTTTCTCAGAGCCCTTTATACAAAATCCAAGAATCATGCCCAGTCCTCTCTGGTGACCTCATTATCTTCCCATTGTATGTCTGAGGTGAAGAATGATTTTGTCAATCACTGTCCTGAAGGACCGGTTTAGGCTCTGTGAGAGGATCCCTTTTTATCTTTCAGGTCTTTGATCTTCATGGGGTGCAATTATCAGGCCACTGACTCTCATGTCATTTTTGTCTTTAGGGAAACACCTGAAGCTTCAATGTTCAGATACCTTGTAGTTCAGACTTTTCTCTGTTTTACTTCATGATTGAAGTTCAAATTTAGGTATATGACTATTTAATAACTATTTATCAAACCATGCTTGCAGTTGTGTTTCACTTGTGTAACATGAAAATCATTGAGATATTTTATGGTTTACTCCCACAGCTACAGAAAAACACAGGAATAAGTAAAGTGCTTCTCAAACCCCTACATTTTACAGGAATTCTTACCATTTATTTTAAGGCATTTATGTTTTACTAGTCAACAGAAGTACCCAGCCAGCAAAGGTCACTTTTTAGCAGCACTCACTTAAATGGCAGCACATATATTGCCCCAAGGATGGCAGATGTTGGACTACTCATCCAAGAAGCTAAATTATTAGCACAACTTACAAGTTGTAACCACTCAGTCATAATGTAAGAAAGACATTTAATATGCAGCAAAATAGTACCTACCATGCAACCCAATAATTCATTTCTATGTATTTACCCAAAGGAAAATATGTATCTACATAAGAACTTGTACCTGAATGTTCATAGCAACTTTATTTATATTAGCCTAAAACTGTAAAGAATTGAAGTGTCCATGAGCAGGTAAGTAGATAATCATATTGTGCCGTCTGTGTATAATGGAACACTACACATTGATTAAGAAGAATGGACTAATGCCACATGCCACAAGATGGATAGCTCTCGGAAACATTATGCTGAGTCAAAAGAGTAGATACCAAAGAGCATGTACTGTAGGATATGATTTACATAAAATCATAGAAAATTTAAGCATATATATTGACATAAAGCAGATCACTTATTGCCTGGTTCTGGCCTAGAGGAGGAGTTTGACGGCAAAGTGGCATGAGGGAGCTTTTGCGCACGATGGAAATGTTCTGTAGCTGAATGATGGCTGTGGTTAGCAGTAATGACTATAAAAATTACTCAATATTTTCAATAAGAATAGATCATACTGGTTATATACTAGCTCAAGTTCTGAAAATTATAGACAAATTCTAATCAGTACACATCCTCAGCCCATCTGAGATTTTGTGGTCATGAATTACTGAATCAATAATCAAACTCTTTGAAGATGCCAAATTTTGATCTTTCTTTTAAGGAATACCTATCTTTTCAACTCTATAAGGATTTATAATTATAATAGGTGAAATAAAGCAAATTAAATCCATGAATATTTATAATTTTGTTTTAAAATTAGGAATGGTATGTTTAGTGTTAAAATAATTGTAGAGCTCAAGGGAAATTGGCATATTAGATACATGAAAGATAAATATTTGATTCTATTTGAAAAAGTATAGCTTATTCTGAACTTCAGTTTCAAATACAAATATATCAGATAATTTAAGGAAATTTGAAGCACATCTGAAAATTTTTGTAAAGTTTCTGTATATAAATTAGACTTAATAGATGTAATAGATCGTCCCATGAGATTTATAAGAGTTCATAAGTATTTGTGTAGGTAGGTTGTCTTATTTGGATATAATCATAATACATATATGGATATTACACCACTCAATCAGCTATTTATAGTACTAAAAATGAATACATAATAATATTAAAATTCTATATATATAGTGCAACCTGTTTAAGGGAATTTTATTGATTAAGATTGCAAATTAAACTATTTAAGGATTATTTAGTCTATATGGTTTACCTAGAAGTAGCATTAATAAAATTCCCTATAAAAGTTATTGTTCATATTTTATATAAAGTTATTAGGTTACTGATTAACATGACAAGATTTTTTATATGATTCTAAATATGCTGCTTTTAAATATAAATATGAATTGAAAACCTAAGTTACTTCAAGTACTGTTTCGAGTTTCCCCAGTTGCCTTAATATGTCAAAAGCTGGCATCAAAGTAGAGGCTCAGACTCAAATGTGATTCCATTGGAGAGAGTTATGGCAAAATGATAGTTATGGCAGTGTAATTTTTCAGGTAGAGCAAGTAGATAGTGAAATCAGAATCTATGGACAATATTTCCAACAAAACCAGATGGCAAAGTATGGACACTTATCCCAAAATTCAGATAAATGAGAATGGCCATAATATCTGCATTATGTCAATATCTATGTGGGAAGAAAAGTAAGTAGAGAAAAAATCTGATGGATTTGCACTCAGGAAACCACCAACATAAACAATGGATATTCACTGAAAAGAACGTAGCAGGTCGATTTGAAAATAGCAGCTAAACATGAGAAAGGGCCAATACCAGGTGACTTCAAGAGGCCTGTGGTAAAAAGCACTGAAGGCTGGAGCATTCTATCCCTATTGACTCTCAAAACTTCCATTCCTAAGCTCCCTTCTTAGACAAATTGATGAGAAACTGCTACAAGTTGATTTAAATTAATCAGGAAAGAGACAAGAGATGAATAAAAGTAGATGACCATATGATCAACATATATGCAGACAGTGTGAGGCAAGGACTTTATACCTAACAAATCTGACTGTAAGGATAAAGAGCACAGACAAACTAACCACTGGGCAAGGTCTTGGGGTACATTGTTTCAATGATTCCCTTTGGAGTGAGCTTCAGACAACCAAAATGGCTAGAGAAACGTATGCATCAAGTATTGGTGGGGAGCATTAAATATATTGTTAGGTATTTAATTAAGAGAAAATATGGAGCAAGAGGAGCAGAGGAAGATTCTGAGTTGTAATAGCTATATCCTGTGATAATATAGATAAAGTTCAAGTATAAAAATAATAAGAATGGTTAGTGCATGTGCACAATTTTTTTCATTGTTTTAAGAAATCATATTGGTGACAGTATTACTACTGTTATTCAGAGACTTTTATGTAGGTACAATAGGACAAGCCAAGTGAGTAATATTTGAATTCTATCACATCCAATTCCTTGACCACTATAATTTTCAGTGTGGAAGAAAGAATATATAGATGTAACAAAGAAATTGAAGTAAGTGTGTGTTCTTGAATTTGATTGGAATGATCAATATAAAATCAGCCCATACGATATACACATACACATATATGATAATTCCATTTGAAAAACACACACACTCTTATCTTCCCAACAGCATCCACTGAAAATGATGAAACAATGAGAACCCGGCACCTGACTCTCATCTTATAATACCATTTATCACAAGGGGCTTTTGGAGAAACGACTGATTCCAGAATTGGGGCAGGAAATATTAAATATGAGCCTAGAAAAGATACTTGTTTTTTATGCAAGAAGTTGAGAAAGACTATGAATTTTATGTCACAAGGTATTTGAAGCCAATTTGAAGAAACTACCACTAGCCAGAGATGAGAAAATTTATGTTTCAGTAGTGATAATTGCAGTGTATTGAAACCCATCAAAGATGTTTAAATCAGTGAGTCTGTTATAATACTAAATATTTTGTAAAAGGGAAATGATCATCTTTAGATGTAGATAGGAAGCAAATTCATTATCTTAAAAACTGGTAAATAAAAGGAAAGAATCAAACATTTACATTAGTTTTCCTAGATGAACTATGCAACTGGGTAGTCATGAGATAGATGAAGGAAAATATATCTGTGTTAGTCAATTAAGGCTGACAAATTACCACACACTGGGTGGCTTGAACAACAAACATTTATTTTTCACAGTTCTGGAGGCTAGAAGTCCCAAATCAGGGTGCCTGTACTGTTGGGTTCTTGGTGAGGGACTTTTCCCTGGTTTGCAGGCTATCTTTTCTTTGCAGTCTCACATGGTAGAGGGAGGGAGGGAAAGGGACAGGGAGAGAGAGAGCAAGCTCTCTCATGTTTCTTCTTATAACAGCACTGATATCATGAGGGCTCCACCCTTCTCCATCTCCAAATGTTATCACATTGGGGATTAGGGTTTCAACATATGGATTTTGTGGGGACACAAATCTTCAGTTCATATATTCCACCCTCACCCCTGGTGCCCTCAAATTCATGTCTTTCTCCCATGGCAAATATTTATTCCATCTCAACAGCCCCGAAAGTCTTAATTCATTCCAGAATCAATGGTAAAGTCCAAAGTCTCATTTGAATATCATCCAAATCAACTATGGATCAGACTAGAGGTACAGTTCATCCTGAGGCAAAAGTTCTCTCCAGCTGTGAACTTGTAAAACTAAACAGATTATGTATTTTCAAAATACAGTGTTGGTAGAGGCATAGGATAGACATTCCCACTCCAAAAGGGAGAAATAAGAAAGAAAGAAATGATGATGGGCCTTAAGGAAGTCGAAAACCTAACAAGATTAACTCCATGAGATCTTGAGGTTCAAAAATAATGCTCTTTGACTCAATGCTCTGCCTTCCAGACCCACTGGGTGACAATGTCACATCTGCAGCATGATGGGATAGTGCCCGTTCCGTGGCTCTTAACCCTAAGACTGCTCTGGGTGGTCCTGTCCCTATGGTTTTTGTTGGAGGCCATCTGCTCTGTTAAGACTGTGGCCCTGATGATCTCTGAATTGCCTTTAGATGTCTTTCTTCCCTTTTCTTGAATGATATCACACATTTGCAGCCTTCGTTCATTATTTCCAGTTAGTCCCAGTTAGAATTGTTTCTGCTGGTATAATCCTATCTCTATTCCTGGTCTCTGTTGAGATAGCTGATTAAGTCTTTGGTTCACACCCTCACTAACCTCCTTACCAAATGAGTAGTCAGCCCCACCCTTAGTGATCTCTTCCAAAAAGGTTTTCTCATTTTTTCAATATGGATAGTTTGAAAATTTTCCAAATCTTTAAGTTCTGGTTACTTTTTGCTTAAAAATCTCATCTTCAATTCATTTCTCTCTTCTTGAATTTTACTACAAACAGAAGGAAGAACTAAGCCACTCCTTTAGCACTTTGCTTAGAAATATCCTCAACTAAACATCCCAATTTCATCATTTAAAAGTTCTACTTTCCACAAAACACTACAACAGGAACATAATTCATCCACATTCTTTGTCACTTTATAACAAGTACTGCCCTTTCTCCAGTTTGCAATAAAATGTCCCTCATTTTTATCTTTGACCTTATGAGAATGGCCTTTACCATCCATATTTCTACCAACATTCTGTACATGATTATTTATATATTCTCTAAGAAGATAGAAGCTTTCTCTATAGCTCTTTTCTTTTCTTTCTGAGCTCTCACCACAATCATATTCAAAATCCCTTCATAACAATATCTGCTTTTTCTAGCATTTACCTCAAACCTCTTCAGTTTCTACTCATTACCCAGTTCCTAAGCTGCCTCCAAATTTTTAAGTATCTGTACAGCAACACCCCACTTCTCGGTACCAATTTCTGTCTTAATTAATTCAGACTACTATAACAAATTAGCATAGACTAGGTCACTTGAACAACAAGCTTAACAGTTCTGAAGGCCAGAAGTCGTAGATCAGGGGGCCAGTGTGGTTGGGTTCTTGATGAGGGTCCCCTTCCTGATTTGCAGGCCATCTTCTCTTTGTGTCCTCACACGGTGGAGAAAGAGAGAGAGAGAGAGAGAGAGAGATGGAGAGAGAAAGCAAGCCTTGCTGAAATGTAGAAGATGATAAAATTAAATTAGTCATTTCTCAGTCTTCATCTTACTTGACTGAATTATAGCAATTGTCTCAATTAATCGATCTCTATTCCTTGAAATTCTTTGTCTCTTGATTTTGAAGACACTACGCTCGGCTAGTTTTCCTACTTCTCTGGTACTCTCTCTATCTCGTTCCCTTCTATTGGTTCTTCCTAATTGTTATGACCGCTCAAATTTGGAGGAATCTAAGACTCTCTACTCACATGTTTCCTCTACTGCTTCACTTAGTCCCTTTAGAGTACCATCCATTTTAGTGTTTTTAAGTACCATATATTTACTGAGGAATTACTAAAACATTGTTAGTGCAAATCCCTCACTGGTATATATAACTGATAGATGCACCACATTGAATGTGTTCAAAACTGAGAATTTGATAATCATCCTCAAACTCACTTCTCCCTCAAGCTCTTCCATGTTAGTTAATTTTACTTAATTTTTCAGGGGTAGAGACCAAAAATCTCAATGTCATCCTTGATTACTTAATTCATGATTTATGAAGCCCTACCTCTCTGCCCTCAACTCCTATTACTTTCCCTTTAGGTCTTTGTGTTCCTGCTCCACTGGCCCCTGTGATCTTTATCAAATACAGACAGGCAAACTCCCCACTCAGGTCTTTTGCACTTGCTGGCACATCCCACAGATATATGTTAGTTAAAAGAAATTCTCTTACTTCCTTTAGGTCTCTGCTTAAGAGTTTTATATGAATTAAATTCCTTTATATGCATGATCTCTTCTTTATAATTTTCATATTTTTCTTAATACTCAACCCTCTAGATATTTACTTGATTATCTTCTGTTTACTTCATTACAATGTAAACTCCATTAGGGTAGGAATTTTTGTCTATTCACTGCTGTACCTTGTGCCTGATGGAAAGTATAAGCTTAGTAATTATTTATTAAATATATAAATAAGTAAATGAGTGAAGTGACAGGTGGTATGCAGTAAAAGGAGAGATTTTTAGGAAAAATGATTTTGTTATTAACTTTGAGCTATTTGTGGATCGTGAAAGTAGAGATGTACAGCACATACCTAGAAATATAAAAATGGAATTCACAGAGATTTTAAATTTGCGGCATATTATTCATTAAATAGAATATTCCATTTTATAGGCTCAAACTAGTTACTAGGATTATAGAAGTAAATAAATATAGCTAGATCTTCTACCTATTGAACTTATATTGAGAATTTATTTCTACTGATGATAAACTCTTTGTAATAAATGAGATTACCTGGTAAAAAGGATGAGTAGTGCAAGAATAGCTAAGTATGAAAACATATCTGTGGGAAATATAGATTTTTAGGGGAGTAAAGAAACATAAGCTGTATTATTAAAAGTGAGGAAAAGTACAGTCAAAGAGAAAAAGAATTGTAGAAATTAAATTCTCTGAAGTGAAAGAGAAGATTTAAAGAAGAGTGTATTTAACAGTGCCAAATACTGCAGCATCCTACTAAGTAGGATGAGAGCAAAACCCAGGGATTGAATTTATTGATGAGGAATTCATTAGTAATTGTAGCAAAATCTCTTTCTATGTAGTCATAGAGATAGGGACCAGATTTAATGCACTGGGGAATGAGGTGGAAATAGAGACATTAACATTAACTGTTTCACTCACTGAGTTTTATCATGAAAGGAAAGAAATAGGGCATGACATTGTGGGTATGATAGTTTCGAGGGAAGGATTTTTTCTTTTCTTTTTATTTTTTTAGCACGGGAAAGACTAGCATGTGAGTCGATTGAGAGAAAACCACACTGAAGAGGGAGAAACTGAACAGACAGGAAGAAAAGCACTGGAGACCAAATAAAGTCAAGAACTATGTGACAAAGCCTTAGAAAGAAGGTCAATCTTTCCTCTAAATTTTGAGGAATATCAGGTTAAGGAATCCTAAAGGAGAGGAAAATTTGGAGGTCAGGAGCAAGTCTGTATCTGACAGATTGCTTCAAAAATAATTCTTTATCAAGAAAGATGTGAAAGGGTATATTTGTGATATGTCCAGACATTTTATTTTGGGTTATATTTGTGAGTCCTATCTCCTTGGAATAATTTCTGGGATCTAAAATGTAGTTGTCATAATTTTAGTGAAAACAATCATTGCTTTTTTAAGGAACAAAGATTAGCATACTCTAATTTTGTATATTATTCTAAGAAGACTCAGCAAGAGTTTCTCACACTCAATTTCATAAAGTTACTGCAGAGCAAGTTCATACCAAAATTCGTGATCTTTCTGCAGAGTAAGAAGTTATGAGAATTTCCACGATGATGGGAAATTTTGGATGAATGTGTTAACACAAGCAGGGTGTGGTGATAATTGGAAAAGGGACTAATGGGGACCCTGAAAATTTGGCTTAGATCCAGGGAAGTTCTGATCCAGGGAATGGGATAGAGCATGCCTTTAAAAGCATTGAATGGAAATAGTGGCAATTTCCAGGTGGACAGAGGTAGGGTAGGCAAATAGCTTTTCAGGATTTGTTTGGGCAGAGAACAGGGATCTCTCTCAAGGATCCTTGGGTGTGAGTACATTTTAGGAAGGACAGTCCTGCTTATGAAGAATCAGCCTTAAGATAATAAGTGTCTACTTTAGTTGGGATTTCATAAGAAGACGTTGCTCTGAGGAGATGCATGATACAAACTGTTGTGGCCAAATCATGTCTCCCCCCTCCACAAATTCCTATATTGAAGGCTTAACCAGTACCTCAGACTGCTGCTGTTTTCAAAATTAAGATTTAAAGAGGTGATTGAGTTACAATGAGGCCTTTAGGACGTGCCCTATATGATGGTGTCTTCGTAAGAAGGGGAAATGTGGACATACAAGGGACTCCAGGGCTGGAAGTGTGCACGTGTGAAAGACCATGTGAGCACACAGCAAGAAGACAGCATCTACAAGTCAAGGAGAGAGACTTCAGAAGCAACCAAACCTGCTGACACCTTCATCTTGGACTTCTAGCCTTCAGACTTGTGAGACAATGAATTTCTGTTGTTTAAGCCATCCAGTCTGTGTTATTTTGTTATATCAGTCCTACCAAACTAAAACAAAAACCATCTCCTTAAGTTTTTTGATGAATACTCCAAATCCTTCCGTTTGATAATGGTGGTAATGACAAAGCAATATTAATTGTAATAATGATGAGTCATAAAATTAGTAGTAAAATCTAACATTTGTTAAGGTGCTATACTGAACCCTTACATCAACTACTGTTATACTCATTTTATGGACATTTTACATAGCTTCCCCAAAATCACAAAAAATAGTGGCAGAACCAGTGACTGTCATTGATAAATTGATTTCCTGGAATCTCCTATTTTTCAAAAGATAGTGTGAGGAGCATACAGATAGCTCATTAATAACAGATAAAAGATTAGGAGGAAGAGAAAATGACAGAAAATTCACGTTTAGGGAGATAAAATATAAATCAAATAAAAGTACATTTAAGGGCATTACACAACATATATATTCTAATTGGAAAATAAACTAATCTGACAATTTTCCCGTCTATAGTCTCTGGAACAGATACAAGTTAGGCAAAATGTTAGATTAGGCCAAAATTCCTTTTTGCCAACCCGGTGTAATGACATGAAAGAAGAGCAAGGGAGTCAAGTATCTAGACAAGGGAGTGTTTGTAATTACTGACCATGACATTTAAACAAAATGACTGCAGAAATACAGGAGGTCTGAGAGATTGAAATGGTGGTAAGGTAAATGGATTGATGGTCACAGTGAAGTCTAAAGATTTTCAAGGAGTTAATATTAGAAAGAATGAGCTGGAATGATAGAAGGTAGTGGTCAGGGAGTTGGATGCATAAAGTTGCAATTACAGAGGGGTTGCTGTGACTAGTACTGACAGCTTCTGGGTTATGAATCTGCAAGTAACATTATAAACAGCTGGCTACAAGACCTTTGGAAGAAAGGGATTCAAGTTACTGAAAGGCTGGACTTTGGAATGATCATACCCATGTATATTATAGCACAAAGACACCAAGAATAAAGATGACAGTAGTACTGGAGAAAATAGCTTCATCTAGGAGTTAAAAATCATGAAAAAATGGGGAAATATCCAAGGGTGGATGGATGGCTGCAACAACAAGAGTTAGTGAATAATATGATCTTATTATATGAGATTCAAAAGTAATTGTGTGTGTGTGTTCGCAAGAGGGAGAAATGGCCTGAAAGGGACGACTTGGAGCTGTTACTTGAGAGGGCTTGAGGGGAATTAGTATCTTCAAGGGAAAGTCAAGTTTTTATTAGAGCAAGAAGGTGAAGATGAAAGAAATATATGGAGAAAAATTAAATATGCATGGGGTTTTGCTAATAAAGGATTGTAAATTCTAGAGTATAATAAAGCTGAGGTGAAGTGAAAGGAGGAGAAAGAATAAGGAAACAATAGGGCCTTATAGCCTATGAGATGAGAGCTGTCTTGGGCCTTAGGTGTTCTTGGTGTGGCCACTATAATCAAAAATGAAAGGCATAATAATATTGATTCTAGTGGATTCAAGGCAAATAATATTGTAAAGGTCTAAAGATGAGGGGATTGGAAGGCACATGTTTTAGTTGATACTGAGAGACTGAAATACAGACAGACAATGCCCAACCACATAGCATGCTCTGCTTCTAGTTTGCCTGCCTACACTTTCCCCACGCCAGCCTCTAATCAGGGCATACTCGGAGCCTTCTCTTTTTTCCACTCTCAAGCTTTCCCATTCTTCTGTCTGCCTTTGAATCTCTGCCAAAACACAAGCAATAATGGGTGACCCTCTTGATCTACTCTTTGCTTATTCAACATTAACAACGAGGTTAGATGTTTTTGGGGGGCATGGTCATAATCTCTGGTCCAATATAGTATTGACACATTTTGAGGTCAAGATCTTACTCCATGAATATGTGCACCATGTTATTCCTTGTTAACAAACTTTAGGTTTTGGGGGAAGATGAATATATTCCTATTTTAGGATCTTTTCTCTAAATCTTCTCTTTACTAACTTCTTATCCTAATTTAAGTCCCTGCTCTGACATCTTCTCAGGGTGGCCTATCCTGACTACAAATTTTATACTGCAATATATCCCTTCCCCATGGATCATTCTCTCCCACTTTTACCCTGCACTTCTCATCTTTTAACATATTTCTTATATTACTTATTTTTCATGTTAATTTGTATTGCACTCCTCCCAAGCTAGAAAGTGACATCTTTAAGAAGAGAAGGCAATGATTTTTTTTTCTGTACTAAGGAATGGATTCCAAAGGCTTAGAGCAATGTGCACGGCAACAAACACTTGATAAACATTGTTTGAATAAACGAAGCAATGGCAACATTATGCAGAGAAATGTTCTTATTCTCAAAGCCTTCCCCAGCATGAACTCTATCCTATGTTTCAGGCCCTGCTTTGTTGAAATTCAGAACATGAAGGCTTCCTCCTAATAAGCTAGGTTCTGCTAAGTTCTCTAATAACTGAAGACTAACATTGAGTTATTTTTCAAATACACAAATACAACCTAAGACGGTATCTGTGGTAGATGTGCTGATCACTAAATCTTCTTCAGCATGCCCTATTTTTCGTCTCTGAAACTCACAGCAATAATAATAGCATCTCTTCAACTTTCCCATACCGAATGGAAAAGGCACTCTTCTTACCTGTTTTTCCTGGAGCTGTTCATGCCAACACGCCTTTCTTTATGATTAACATTTTTATTAATGGTTCATTTACCTCAAAATGAAGAAGTTATTTATAAATTTGTCTTCTCTTGCTAAGAGATCCTTAAGTACATTTAAAGCTTCTGACAGCAAATTTTTCTGGACTTTTTTTTCCCTAAAAATCCATAAATAGTTTTAAGCAGGCAGATAGTACAGTTTTGTTTGTAACTTTTTTTAAATCTCAGTGCACTAAAACATAATGATAATTGTTATGGGCTGAATTGTGTCTCCCCAAAATTCACATATTAAACACTAACATCTAGTACCTCATAATGTGACTGTATTTGGAGATAAGGCCTTTAAAGAGACAATGTTAAATTAGGTCATATGTGGTGGATTCTAATAAAATGTGACTGGTGTCGTTATATGAAGAGGAAATTTGGACACAGGAAGAAACAGCAGGGATGCACAGGCACAGAGGAAAGTCCATGTAAGGACATAGCAAGAAGGCAGCCATCTGCAAGCCAAGGAGAGTGGCCTTAGAAAAACCAAACGGACAACACCTTGATCTTAGACTTCTAGCTTCCATAATTGTGAAAAAATAAGTTTCTGTTGTTTAAGCCACTCAGTCTGTAGTTTTTGTTATGGCATCCCTAGCAAACTAATACAATAATTTGATTTTTTTTCCTCAATGACATTCAATTTTCAAGGTAACTTATGGAAAAATGCAACTGGTAATTTTCTAGCGATAATTATGTCTGACTCGTCCTCCTTATCTAATAACAGAATGACACTGCTTTTATTCACATAAAGTACCATTCATTTAGCACCATCAGCATCAGCATTAGAAGCTGCTAATATTTGAAACATAACTATATGCCAAGTGCTGTTTTGAATACACTGTATCTGGTTGTTATGGACTGAATTGTGTCCCTCTCAAATTCCTACAATGAAGCCCTAATCCCAATGTGACCATATTTGGAGATAGGGTCTTCAAGGAGGTAATTAAGGTTAAATGATGTCATAATTGTAGGGGTCTAATCGGACTGTTCTTGTAAGGACTGGAGTTCTTAAAAGAATGAAGGAGATACCAGAGTGTTCTCTCTTTCTTTATCTCCCTGTGTGCACACAGAGAAAAGGCCATGTGAGGACACAGCGGGAAGGCACTGCCTGCAAACTGAGGAGAACTCACCAGAAACCAACCCTACTGGTACCTTGGCCTTGCACTTTTAGCCTTCAGAACTGTGAGAATTTAAATTTCCATTGTTTAATTCAACCAGTCCACGGTATTTCGTTATGACAGCCCAAACTGACAAATACAGAATTTATTACCATGAAATTGGGAGCTGCAGTAACAAATACCCAAAAATGTAGAAGTGCCTTTGGAACTACGTTATGAATAGAGGTTGGAAGAGTTTTGAAGTACCTACCTGAAAAGTCTAGATTGTCATGGAAAGACTGTTGGTAGAAATATTTTTTACTTAAGATGATCTGTAACATTGAGATTAGTATAGGTCAATCATCCTATAAAGATAATTATATATATATAATAAAGATAATTATATATATATATACACACATAGAAACACATAACATGGACACAAATATATGTGTATTTTTTAATAGATCAAGGCATTTGATCAATACTGTGTTTTTGGATATGTTCTAAGTGTTGAGATCCATTTAACATCTACATGGAGTGACATCACCAAGATAGCAACATAGGTCGCTCCTGACTTTGCTTCCCCTCTCAAGAAGAACAACTATTCATAGATAAGACCCCATGGAGAGAATCCTAGAAAATGGGAAAGAGTCTGAAGTACTCCCTGCACCACAGAGACCAAGACAGAGTACATTAGAAGGGTGAGAGGAGTGGCTACATGCTGACCACATTGCTCCTCCTCCAGGCTGCTACAGCACCATGAGGAGAGGTCTCTCTTGAACCTACAGTTCCTCCAGTGGGAAAAGAGATCCCAGGGGGGCTGTCCAGCCATTCCACAGCAATGTGAGTTGCTCCATGAGAGCCCCTATTCCAGTATTGCCTCACAGGGATTGCAGCAGAATCTGTGGGGCTTGACTACTAGGAATCTGATTGTGCTGGAGAAGGAGGGAGGGTCTTGTAACAACCAGCCCTCAGATCCTCCATCTTGGAAGCTCAAGCTCCTACCTGCAGAGCAAAGTAGTAATCTCAGCCAGTAGCTTTGCTCATCTGCAGAACCTGTGGTACAGTCTGACCTGGGAACTTTGTGGAGTGCAGGTCTGTCTGATTCCACTATCAATCAAGATTTGTTGGCCCTGGAGCCTGGTCTGTACTTATCCAGGCAAAGGTGCCGAGTCATAGCCCCAGCCAGTGCTGAGTGTGGCTCCCAGCCCCATCTGACGAAAATGGCTTGAGAAAACACCTGGAAGCTGCACAGCCCAGCAACACTTGAGCTGAGTGGCAGGCAGGCAGAGGTGCTCACCTCATAGGAAAGTACCAGATGTGGAGGGTTTGCCTGCTACACCCACATGGGGAGTGAATTCATAGCCCCACACATTGCTGAGTTTAGCTTCTGGTCCTAACTGGACAGCCTATTCAGGAAAATTTGGGAGGTGCCCAGAGTGGGCCTTTCCATCCCACCAAGGGGAGTAAGTCAAACATACTTTGGAGGCAATCGAGAGAGCTCCCAATGGCCAAAGCTGGAAGCATTTGAGCAACAAAATAAATAACATAGTATTGGATTACAACCAAAGTATAAAATAAATATACATGAGTCCATACTGACATAAATAAGTAATTGAATAAATAAATGGGAAAGATGAGACAAACCATCCTTTCAGAAGGGAGCGGAGTCATAACTCCATCTATTTCTTCATGTGGCTTCCAGAGCCTGTCCAGCAAGAGGGGATGGCACAATTGCCTGAAGGCTGCATAACCCAGGAAGACTGAGAAAAGTGGTGGGCAGGCAGAGCTGACAGTCTGCAAAATAAAGCTGATGGCCCTGTTTGGCCAGGGAACTTGGGTCACAGGTCAGTCTAGTCAGCTTTTTCGTTGGTGCTGGTTCTCCTACTGTACCCAGGTAGGCAAACTAATTCACAGCCGTGCTCATTGCTGAATGCGGCCTCCAGCCCACCAAACCAGAGGACCTAACCACAGCACATGGGAAGCTGTGTAGGCCACCCAACAGCCCTGCTTACAGTGGCTCTTGAACAGAAAGCATAGTTTGTGGCTTTCACGATCCTCAGAGCAAATAGATGGCCTCACCTGGCCAGGGAATTCAGTGCACACTCTTGCCTGATTAAGATCCCCAAACAATGAGCCCTGTGGGCCCTGGGTCCCATCTTGCTGCCCCACCACGGCAAGGAAGCTAAATCATAGCCCCATCTACTGCTGAGTGTAGCACCCAGTACCAACTGTCTAGTAAGCCTGACCAGAGAACTCAGGCAACTGTGGAGTTCATCCTACAGACTCACTTGGATAGGGAATCAAGCTAGCAGTCCCATCCAACTGTTGTAGCCAGCAGCACATACCACTCACCCCCAAACTCTGTGCTTGGAAGTTGCCTCATCTAAAAATAAATTCTGAGAGCAGCCTCTACCTGCGCAAGGACGTTGCCAGCAGACACATCCAGAAACCCAAACTGAGCTGACTGGTGAAAAACTATCTCTGTCAAAGTGAATCTGTAAAGTCTGGAAGAGGAGACCACTTATCCAAATGCAAAAACACCAATATAAGGAATCAAGGATGATGAAAAATCAGGTAAATATGACACCACCAAAAGAAACTAATAAAACCCCATAACTGACCCTAAAAAAAGGAGATGTATGAACTGTCAGACAAAGAATTCATTATAATCCTCTTAAGAAGTTTAGCAAACTACAAGAACACATAGAAAACTAAACAACATCAGGAAAATAATACACAAACAAAATAAGAAGTATAACAAAGAGAAATCATTTAAAAAAACAAACAGTAATCCTAGAGCTGAAAAATATAATGACAACTGTAGAATTAAGTAGAAAGCTTTAAAAGCAGACTCAATCACATCGAAGAAAGAATCCATGACCTGAAGATAGAACATTTGAAATTATCCAGTCAGAGGACTAAAAGGAAAAAAGAATAAAAAAGCGTAAAGAAAGCCTATGGGACTTATGGGCCACAAGGTAAAGAAACGATATTTATATTATGGGAATTCCATGAAGAGAAGAGAAAGAGAAAGAGACAGAAAGTGTATTTAATGCAATAATGGCTGAAAACTTCCCAAACCTGAAGAGATCCATAGACATCCATATCCAACAGGCCTAAGGACACCAAATAGGTTGAACCTGAGTAGGACCTCACCAAGACACATTATAATTAAATTATCAAAAGTCAAAGACAAAAAAGAATTTTAAAAGCAGCAAGTGAAAAGAGAGAACTTATGTACAAGGGAACCCCCATAAGATCATTGACAGATTTCTCAACAGAAACTTTTCAGGCCGGAAGAGAATGACATATTCAAAATATTCAAAGAGAAAAAAAACTGTCAGCCAAGAACACTATACCTGACAAAGCTGTCCTTCAGAAATGAAAGAGGAATAAAGATTCTCCTGAACAAACAAAAGCTGAGGGAGTTCATTACTACTGGAACTGCCTTACAAATAATGCTAAAGGGAGTTCTGTGAGTAGAAGTAAAAGGATGATAATTAACATCATAAAAACATAAGAAGGTAGTGTGAAATTCACTGTTGTTAGTAAATATATAGTCAAAGTTAGATTCTGTAACATGGTAATGATGGTGCATAATTCACCTACAACTCTAGTTTAAAGTTAAAAAAACAAAAGTAGTAAAACCAACCACAACCACAATAATCTGTTATTAACTACACAATATAAAAATTATGTAAACTGTAACATCAATCACCTGAAATATGAGGGAGAGGAGAAATAGAAGCTTAAAGTTTGGGATTCTGTAGACTGTAAGTTGTTATCAGCTTAAAATAATGTATTATAATCTTTAAAGATTTTGTGTAAGCCTCAGGGTGACCAGAAGGGAAAATCCTGTAGAAATTACATGAAATAACATGATAAAGAAATCAAAGCATACTGATGCTAAAAGACGTCAACACACAAAAAGAGATAGCAGAATAAAAAGCAAGGAGCAATGGATCTATAAAATAGCCAGAAAATTAGCAAAATGGCAGTAGCCAATCCTTACCTAGTAATAACTATTTTAAACACAAACAAATTAAATTCCCCAATCAAAAGACATAGAATGGCTAAATTGATGAAAAAACAAGATCCAACAATATGCTGCCTATATGAAACTCACTTTAGCCTTAAAGACACACATAGACTAAGAGTGAAGACATGGAAAAATATATTTTAAACAAATAGAAACCAAAAAAAAAAAAAAAAGCAGGAAAAGCTACATTACAAGGAAAAACATTCTTTATAATTATATGGTAAGTGAGGGATGTTAATTAAACCTCTTATGGTAATCAGTTTGCAATATATGTATGTCAAGTCACTGTGCTATAGACCTTAAACTTATAAAGTACTGTATATGAATTACGTCTTAATAAAACTAAAAAAAATATATTTTTACATTTTTTCTAGAACTTTTACAGTATCCTAGAGTAAATATTATGAAGACTAATGAATGTCAATATGACATTTATACATATAAACTTTATGGAGGATGAGAAAGATACGGAGGATTTATGAAATTCATATTATGTCATATGGCCACCAACCTTATTTCAGTGGGTGTGAAAAACACAAACCCCTAACAACACTTCTCAGTAGTGTTTCTCACCAGGAGCACTATTGACATTCTTGTGAACCAACTCTTCATTGTTATTAAACGCAATAATTCTCCTTAATTCTTGTGATGATCAACAATGCCCTTACGTATTTTCAAATGCACTTGGAATTGAGTTCTGAGATGGGGCAGTATGAGAACACGGGCAACAGATTGAAGTATATAGCCCTGACCAGTCTCTAGGAAGATATACAGGCATGCTCTCTAATGGATAACTCATAGTCTTCTCTATTGACTAATCAGTTCCACATATGTTTAACCCTTCTAGGCCTTTCTGAAAGGAATAAAGAAGCAGCAAGTTTCTATGATGGTAATGAATTCATGTTTCCTCTACAGCACCTGTGAAAATCAGAGACTAGTGTTAGACCTCCCAAATATCCCTGGAGTGAATATGCTGTGTGGAGATCATGCAACAAAGCTGTCAGTAAATGTTGCAAGCCCTTTAAATGTATGAAAGAGTGAGGGAGTTGGGGATGTGGGAATAAAATTCCTTCTGTTTTGCCTTTAAAGGTCTTAGACAATCTTGCATTTCCAAGAACTGCAAGCGAACGTTGTGGGAGTTGACAAGAAGGATCTAAGGGTAACATTTCAAACTAGCTTTATGAGAAGACCTTGAGACCCATTTCTCCCAGAACGGGAAGGGAGAGAGTTGGCCTCAGAAAAGCGATAAATTGTTAAAAATGTCATTTCCCTGATAGAGTACAATTACAAGTTTAAAAATTTGCGTTATATTCCCTGCTATGTTTAAGAAACAGATTTTCTTTTCTGCAGATTCTTTATGCCTCTCTCAAGAACCACGTACCCCCCCATCCCTCAAGAAATGCATAATATAGGAATGTGTCGAATAGAAATGCTACATTGTGAAAGAGAAACTATAGAAATCCCACTTTACCATTTTAAGTTCCTTGTATTTCAAATGCAATAAATATGAAGTATTTCCATGACTTAGTGTTTCCAAAAAGTCAATGATTTAGGAGCCAAATTCATAATTGTGGCCATCCTTAGACCAGTGGTAATTATTGATTTAATATTTTTGTTCAATTACGCTCTTTTTAAAAATTATTTTATTGATTATTTTTTAGAGTAGTTTTAAGTTCACAGCAAAGCTGAGGGAAAAGTACAGTGATTTCCCACATATCCCCTGTCCCACACATGCATAGCCTCCCCTATTACCAACATCTCCCAAAAGAGTGGTACATTTGCTACAATTGATGAACCTACATTGACGTATCATAATCACTCTAAGTCCATAGCTTACATATGGTTCACTGTTTGTGTTGAACACTCTGTGAGTTTGGATAAATGTGTAATGACATGTATCCATCATTATGGTACCAAGCAGAGTATTTTACTGCCCTAAAAATGCTCTGTGGTCTGCCTATTCATCTCTCACCCTCCAAAACCTGGCAACCACTAATCTGTTTACTGTCTCCACAGTTTTGCCTTTTCCACAGTGTCTTATAGTGGGAATCATAGAGCATGTAGTATTTTCAGACTGGCTTCTTTCCTCCATGTCTTTTAATGGTTTGATAGCTCATTTATTTTTAGCGCTGAATGATAGTCTATTGTTTGGATGTACCACAATTTATTTATCCATTTACCTACTAAAGGCTATCTTGGTTGCTTCCCAGATTTAGCAATTATGAATAAAGCTGATATACACACCCATGTACAGGATTTTGTGTGGACAAAAGTTTTCAATTCCTTTGGGTAAATACTAAGAGTGTGATTGCTGGATTCTGTAAGATTATGTTTAGTTTTGTAAGTAAGCAACAAATGATCTTTCAAAGTGACTGTATCATGTTGCATTTATGCCAGCAACATGTAAGAGTTTCTGTTGCTCTTCGTCTCACCAGCATTTACTATTGTCAGTATTCTGGATCTGGGCCATTATAATAAGTATGTAGTGGTATCTCGTTGTTTTAATTTGCATTTCTCTGATGATGTATGATATGGAATATCTTTTCATATGCTTATCTGCCATCTGTATATCTTCTTTGATGAAGCGTCTGTTAAGATCTTAGGCCATTTTTTAATCACATTGTCTTCTTACTATGGAGATTAAGAGTTCTTTGCACATTTTGAATAACAGTCTTATATCGCATGAGTTTTTTGTAACATTTTCTCCCAGTCTGTGGTTTGTCTTGTTCTCTTGACATTGTCTTTCGCAGAGCAGAAATTTTTAATTTTAATGAAGTCCACCTATTTATTTATTTCATAGATCATGCTTTTGGTATTGTATCTAAAAAATCATCAGCATATTCAAGGTGATCTAGGATTTCTATTTTGTTATCTTCCAGGAGTTTTATAGTTTGACATTTTACATTTAGTTCTGTGATCCATTTTGACTATTTTCTGAAGGGTGTAAGGTCTGTGTCTAGATTCATAGTTTTGCTTGTGGATGCCCAGTTGTTCCAGCACTGTCTGTTGAAGAGATTATCTTAACTCCCCTGTATTGCTTTTGCTTCCTTGTCAAAGATCAGTGGACTATATTTATGTGAGTCTATTTCTGGGCTTTCTATTCTGTTCGTTAATTTTTTGTCTATTATTTCAGCACCATGCTGTTTTGATTACTGTAGGTTTAACTTAAGTCTTGAAGTCAGGTACTGTCAGTCCTCCTTTTTTCTTCCCTTCAATATTGTGTTGGTTATTCTGTGTCTTTTGCCTCTCCATATAAAACTGTAAAATCAGTTTGTGGATATATGCAAAATAACTTGCTGGGCTTTTGATTATGATAGCATTAAATCTATACATCAATTTAGGAAGAAATGGTATCTTGACAATATTGAGTTTTCCTGTCCATAAACATGGAATATCTCTCCATTATTTAGATCTTTGATTTTGTTCATCAGAATTTTGTAGATTTCTTCACATTTATCTTGTACATATTTTGCTAGATTTATATGTAAGTATTTCATTTTTGGGGGTGCTCATGTAAATGGTATCTTTTTTAATTTCAAATTTTCCTCGCTCATTGCTGGTTTATAGTAAAGCAATTGACTTTTTTATATTAATCTTCTATCCTACAACCTCACTATAGTTGCTTGTTAGCTCCAGGAGATGTTTTTTATGTACTCCCCTGGATTTTCTACATAGATGATCATGTCAAATGTAAACAAAGACAGTTTTATTTCTTCCTTTTCAATTTGTATACATTTTATTTCCTTTTCTAGTCTAATTGCCATTAGCTAGTACAATGCCGAAAAGGAGTGCTGAGAGGTGACATCTTTGTTTTGTATGTGATCTTAGCAGGAAAACTTCAAGTTCCTCACCATTAACTCTGTTACCTGCAGGGTTTTTGTAGACATTCTTTATTAAGTTGAGGAAGTTCCCCTCTATCCCTATTTTACTGATAGTTTTTATCATTAATGAGTGTTAGGGTTTGTCAAATGTTTTTTTCAGCATCTATTGATGTGATTATGTGATTTTATTCTTTTTTAGTGTGTTTATGTTATGGACATTAATTTATTTTTGTATGTTTAACCAGCTTGCATACCTGGGATAAATCTCACATGGTCATGAGATGTAATTGTTTTGCATATTGTTGGATTTGATATGTTAATGTCTTTTTGAGGGTTTTTGTGTCTATGTTCAAGAGAGATATTGGTCTATAGTTTTGTTTTTGTTGTTGTCATGTCTTTGTCTGGTTTCATTAGGGTAATAATAGCCTCACAGACTCAGTTAGAACATCTCCTTTGCTTGTATCTTCTGAAAGAGATTGTAGAGGATGGGTATAAAGTCTTCCTTAAATGTTTAGTGGAATTCTCCAGTTTACTCATCTGAGCCTGATACTTTTTGTTTCGGAGGGTTATTAATTATTAATTTTTTAAATAGACACAGACCTATTCAGATTGCCTATTTCTTGTTTGAGTTTTGTAAAATTTTGTCTTTCAAAGAATTGATCCATTTCATCTAGGTTATTAAATCTGTTGGCATAGCTTGGTTAACAATATTTCTTTACTATCCTTTTAACATCCACAGGATCTGTAGTGATGCTGCCTTTTTCATTTCTCATATTAGTTATGCATATTCTCTCTCATTTCTTCTTAACTTTCCTGTCTAGAGACTGATCAATTTTCTTGTTTTTTTTTAAAAGGACAACTTTTTGTTTCTTTGATTTTCTCCATTGATTTCCTATCTTCATTGATTTCTGTTTTAATTCTTATTATTCCTTTTCTCCTGCTTACTTTGGATTTAATTTGGTCTTGTTCTTACAGTTTCCTAAGGTGGAAAGTTAGATTATTGATTTTAAATCATTTTTTCTAATATATGCATTCAATGCTATAAATTTCCCTGTAAGCACTGCTTTAGATTCATTTTACAAATTTTTGTAAGTTGTGTTTTATTTTCATTTAGTTCAAAATATGTTTTTAAATTCTCTTAATACATCTTCTTTGATCTACATGTTGTTTAGACGTATGTCATTTAATCTGCATGTATTTTGGGATTTTTCCATGTATCTTTCCATTATTGACTTATCATTTAATTACATAGTGATCTGAGAGCCAACATTGTATGATTTCTATTATTTTCAATTTGTTAAGGTGAGTTTTACGGCCTAGAGTGTGTCTATCTTTCTGAATGTTCCATGTGAGCTTCAGAAGAATGTGTATTGTGCTGTTGTTGGATGAAGTAATCTATAGATATCAATTATATCCAGTTGATTGATTCTGTTGATTTCAACTATGTCCTTACTGAATTCCTCCTGCTAAATCTGTCCGTTTCCAATAGAGGTATATTTAAGTTTCCAGTTGTGATAGTGGATCCATCTATTTCTCTTTGCAGTTCTATTAGTTTTGTCCTCATGTAGTTTGATGCTGTTATTAGACACATATACTTTAGTCGTTGTTATGTTTTTTGGTTAACTGATTCCTTTATCATTGTGTAACACCCTTCTTTATCCTTGACAACTTGTCTTGCTTTGAAGCCTGTTCTGTCTGCAATTAATATAGCTACTCTTCTTTCTTTTGGTTAGTGCTAATATGGTATATTTTTCTTCTTCCTTTTACTTTTAATCTCTATGTGTTTTTTTAATATTTAAAATGGGTTTCTTATAGACAATATATAGTTGGGTCTTGTTTTGTGATACATTCTGACGATCTCTATCTTTTAATTGATGCATTTAGATCATTGACATTCAAAATGATTATTCAAATATCTGGATTAATATCTATCTTATTCATTATTGTTTTCTATTTGTTGTTCTTAGTCTTTGTTCCTATTTTGTCTTCTGCTCTTTTTCTGCCTTTTGTGGTTTTAACTGAGCATTTTCTGTGATTCAATTTTCTTTCCTTCCTTAGCATAGTGGTTATATTTTTTTTAAGATTTTTTTAGTGGTTTCCCTAGAGTTTGCAATTAATAGCTGATAGCTATCCAAGTCCACTTTCAAATAACACTACCTCTCTTCACAGTTAGTGAGAGTACCTTATAACAACAAAATAATCCTAATTCCTTCCTTCCATTCCTTGTATCATTACTGTCATGCATTTCACTCATATACAAGCATTCATGACTATATATGAAGAGAATTACATATACATACTATATATAGTATATATAATTATGTATTATATATAATACCTAGATATAAACATACATGATCAAGTAAGTACATTGTTGATTTTATTTGTACAACATCTTGCCTGTTATATCCATTAAGAATAAGAATAATGAAAGTTGTTATTTTATCTTCATTTGTTCCTTCTTTGCTGCTCTTCCTTTCTTCATGTAGATCCAAGTTTCTGAACTATATTATTTTTTTTCTCTCTAAAGAACTTCTTTTAACACGTCTTGCAAGGCACATCTACTGGCACAAAGTTCCCTCAATTTTTGTTTGTCTGAGAAAGTCTTTATCTCTCCTTCATTTTTGAAGATAATTTTGCAGGATGGAATTCTGGGTTCATGGAATTTTACTTTCAGTACTTTTAACAGGTCACTCCACTCTCTTGTTTGCATGGTTTCTGAAGAGAAGTGGATATAATTATCTATGTTTATTGGTAAGGAGTTTTTCCCTTCTGGTTTCTTTCAGGAATTTATCTTTGATTTGCTGCAGTTTGAAAATGATATTCCTAGGTGTAGTTTTCTTGGCATTTATCCAATTTGGTATTTGCTCAGCTTTCTAGATCTATGGTTTGGTGTCTGATGTTAATTTGGGGAAATGCTTAGCCATTATTTTCTCAAACATTATTTCTGTTCTTCTCTTTCTGGTATTTCCATTAAGTATATTTTATACATTTTTCAATTGTCCCACAATTCTTGAACACTCTTTTCTTTGCTCTTTGCAAAGAAAAGTGCTTGTTGCCTTTCAGTTTTCAAGGATTCTATTGATATATTCTCCAGTTCAGAAATTCTTTTCTCAGCCTTTTCCAGTCCACTAATAATCCCATCAAAGTCATTCTTTTCTCTTAGTGTTTTTGACCTCTAGCATATCTTTTTTGTTCTTTTTAGGATTTCCATGTCTCTGCTTACATTGCCTATCTGTTCTAGCATTTGTTTACTTTATCTATTAGAGCCCTTAGCATATTAATCATAGTCATTTAAAATTCCCAGTCTAATAATTCCAACACCCCACCATATCTTGTTCTGGTGCTCACTCTGTCTTTTCAATTTGTTTCCTTTGCTTTTGGTATGCCATATAAGTTTTTTTGATAGTCACACATGATGAACCAGGTAAAAGGAACTGTTATAAATAGGTCTTTAGTAATGAGGTGAGGTGTGGGGTAAGAGAAAGTGTCCTATAATACTATGCTTAGGTCTCAGTCTTTTAGCGAGTTAACGCCTCTGGCCTGTGAACTATGCAATAGTTTCTGAGTTTCTTTTTTCCTCCTGTTTAAACTGGAACAGGATAGATAGAGTGGCTGGAGTGGGTATTTACCTTCCCTTAGGTTAGTTTGACTCTGATAACACCCCAGCAAGTTAGGTTCTGTTTAATTAGTTTCCCTTGAGGGCAGACCTTGTTAAGAAGAACAGAGTTCTCTGGTCTGTTTCAAAATTGTTTCCTTTGCCTTCCCCTGCCAGAAACCTGAGGGGATTTTTCTCTGATACATCCTGTGGGAACCTGGTGGACCTCCTGTCACTAAATCTCACTGTATTGTGGGGGCCTCCTGTGACTGGGTCTTTCTGGAATTTTTAACCCTCACACTTGTCTACATTGAACTTCTAGCAATTTGTCAATTGTAGTTCAGGGTTTCCTGCCCCAGCATTTGTTTTCATAGGAGTTTCTGTTCATAATTTTCTGCTCAGGTAAGCCGTGACTCTCTGCATCTTGTGCTGCTCCAGTCTTGGGGACAGCAGTTTGCCCTGTGTCCTCCCATCTCTTAGAGATCCAAGAAAAGTCGTTAACTTTTCAGCTTGTTCAACTTTTCCCTGTTGTTACAATGGCTTGGTGACTTCCAAGTTCATTCCATGTAGAAATGAAAACTGAAACAAACACTTTTTGATTTTAATTTTGCACATAGAAGAAAACATCACAGAATTACATAATGAAGAATAGTGTAACTTCCTATAAATTTAAGAAAATCATAACATTCTGTTTATTTTTTCTTTAGTTTAATTTGGCTTGTTTTTGATTGTTTTAATAAAGACATATGTTCATTCTTGGCAATCACATAAAACTCAGCCATTAGAGTAAGTTCTGTGAAACCATCATCTAATATTGAACACTCTGAGATGAACCTTCCAGGCAAAGGTCACTCTGAAGTGGATACAGTGATATTCCGAAAATAAGATCAAATGATATTCTTCTTGGCTCAGGAGAAAGAGTTCACTATCCAATAGGGAAATTGAGTACTGAATACTTTTTGTAGACCACACATCCAGATGAGTTTGACTACTGGGCTGGCTAGATAGTTTTGCCTCATTCATGTGAAGTCAGCATAACCACTAAGATTTTTATAACAAGTCTACATAACTTCATCATCAACAGAATATATTTCTTACATGTATTGTCCTGAAATAAAAGCTTTTTGGGGGTTATATGGATAACAACAATTGAAGCATTTGTAATGCTAACTAACCATCCAGAAGGTATATGCAAAAGTTAACTTTTGACACACTGTTTAAACAACTTATCCTGTGCTAATTTAATGTGAATTATTGTACAGTCAATGTAGCAGTTTCCACACTATTCATCCTTATACAGGAAATTGCTATTCATAGGAAATCACAGGTAAAAGTTTAGTAGAACATCCCACAACTAGAAGGACCTGCAACTAAGATATACAACTGTGTACAGGGGGCATTGGGGAGATAAAGCAGAAAAAAAAAAAAAGAAGATTGGCAACAGTTGTTAACCCAGGTGTCAATCTTTAAAAAAAAAAAAAGTTTAGTAGATATTTCTAAGTTGATTTCCAAAGTATTTGAAAAAAATATTTTGCCCACAATAAGAGAATGAGACTTTCTCCTCTAGAAATGTTTTCTTACTGATAATTTAATTGTAATTTTCAGTTTCCTGGTGAAAGTGAACATCTATGTGTTTTCTAGACTCATCTTTTATGAATTCATTTTCTTTGTCATCTTCAGTTTTGTAGCCTGTAATGTATTGATTTGTAAAAATTGTTTATATATTCTGGATACTAATTTGCTATTGGTTGCATAGTTTGGAAATATCTTCTTGTATATACCTTAACTTCTTTTTCAATTAGGTTATGCTCTTTTATTGTGTTGAATGTTAATTTTAATAGAGTCAAATTTTCAATATTTTTATGATATATAGTTTTGGTGTCTTGTTTAAACAATCCTACAAAACACGAAGTTTACATTATTGTCTATTTTTTTTCTTGTAAACATTTAAAACTTTAATACATTTAGGTCTTTTATTTTATATATGATATAATGCAGATATCTACTATTAATTTTACGGCACCATAATAACTGAATGTCCTAGGACTATTTGTAAACAGTCATTTAATCATTGATTTGTAAATAGTTTAAAAATGTCATTTCCATTTATCTGTGAGTTTGCTTCAATGAATCTATTATTCCTGAGGAAAACTTTAATGTCAGTAAAATTGACTTTTCCTTTAGTTTTCTTCCAGAATTCCTGATGTATCTAATTCTCTTGAGGTCAAGTTTGTTTCAGAATCCTGAATTTTACAGAATTTAGTAAGGTTATACTGCAGATATACCATGTATTACATTAAATCCCCAGTGTGGTCAAGAGCAATGCTTTGTAGTGAAACTAATTAAAATTTCTGTAGCAAAAAATATAAATATTTACACTGCATGGGATAAATAATAATTCAAAATATTCTCATATCATTCACACTCTGATTTCCCACCTGATGAGTTCAAGTCAGACCAGAGTTTTCTATGAAATTAGTTATGAAAAACTTTAAAATTTTAAGGTTAAATATTTGGGGATAAATTTAACAGAAGATATGCAAGACCTCAACACTATAAATAACAAAACATTGCCAATGGAAATTAACAAATACCTAAATTTATGGAAATACATATCATGTTTATGGATTGGAAGACTCAGTATTGCTAAGATTGAAATTCTTCCAAAATCTACTTACAGATTCAAAACAGTTCCGGTCAAAGGTTTAGCAAGCATTTTGAAGAAATGCACAAAGTTCTTCTAAAATATATAGTGAAAATAAATGATTTATAGTATCAAAAAATAGAAGAAAAATCAAGATTGGACAACTTGGAAGCCCTTAGTTTTAGACTAATTATTAAGTTAGGATAATCAAGACAGTATAGCATTGCCATTAGAATAGCCACATAGATTAATGGAACAAAAAATTAAGAAATTGGCCAACACTTATTTGGTTAATTAATGTTTGAAATCACCAATGTAATTCAATGGACTGAAGTACAGTCTTTTCAACAGAATGTGCTAGAACAACTGGGTATCTGTATTATATATTAAAAAAATGCTGAAATTTACATTATACAATATAGACAAACATAAAAACTTAAATTTTAGTATTTCTATAAGAATATATAGGGGAAAATATTTGTTACCTTGTATTAGACAAATATTAATTAAAGAGAGAACAAAAAGCATGGATTATAAAAGAGAAAAATGTGGTATAATGGACTTCATCAGAATTAACAACTCTTGCTCTTACAAAGACACAAATTCCCATATAAAAACATAAGTAACAGATTGAGAAAAATATTTGGAATTCATATAACTGATGAAGAATGCATAATACATATAATACAGAATTCAGAATATATAAATAACTTTAAAAATTCAATAAGAAAACAAAAAATCATTGAATAATGGGAAAAATTGAATGGACACTTTGACAAAAATATATGAATTGAACAGTAAGCACATGAAAAGTTGCCAATATCATCAGTGATTAAGGAAACAGAAATTTAAATTACAATGAGATACCATTATATTTGTACTAAAAAGGCTAAAATTAAGGAGACTGGAATATTGTGTGCTAGCGAGTATGTGGTACAACTGGAGTTCTCATACTTTGCTGATAGCAATGAAAAATGCTACAGTCACTTTGGAAAACAGGCTGACAGTGTCTTATAAAGTCAAGCATGCACATACCATATAACTCAGCAATCCCAATCCTAGGTATTTAACCAAGAGAAATAAAGTCTATTCTACACAAAAAAGTAAAAAGCTGTTCATAGCAGCTTTGTTCCTTATAAACAAGACTATAAATAATGCCCATCACCTTGTCAATGGATAACTAAATTGTGGTATATCTGTACTTCGGAATACTACTTAGTAATAAAAATGAATAAATTATTGATGCAAAAACATGGTAAAATATCGCATGCATTCTTCTGTGTTAAAGGAGTAAAATTCAAAAGGACATATCTTGTATGATTCTATCTATTTCAAATTCGAGAAAACACAAATTTAGAGAGACAGAAAACAGATCAGTGCTTCCCAAGGGTCAGAGCTTTTAAACTATTTACAAATTGACTGTAAAGCAGCGTGAGGGAGGTTTTCGGAAAGAGATAAATGTTTATATCTTGATCATGGCTAAGGTTACAAAGCCATCTTTGAATGTCAAAATTCCTAATCTATAGACTTAAATTGATTGAATTTTATTGTCTGATAATTATACCGCAATAAATCAGGGATAAAATTAAAGAATTAAAGAAAAAATATTTGGAATAAAATAATATTGAAAACATAAAATAAATGTCAATTCTAGGGCATAAATAATGTTTAAATGACTGTCTCAAAAAATTTCTTAGTTATTTCAATATCTTTAGAAGAGAATATCTTATGAAAATAATCTTAATTACACCAACCTGATACTGCATGCATTCCTTCTATAACATACCAAGTAAAATTCTCAGACTGTTGCATTACAAGCCTAAAACTTTGATTTATTTCCTAGAGTCCCTGCATGCATCAGTCAAGCAAGTAATTTGCTAAATTTGGTATAGATTTTTTTGGCTACTGAATGCCTAATCTAGATTTCAGATAATTTCTTTTCTCATATTCACTGATCCCTATGGCAATAAATGAATAAAGGATATTTCACTATTTGAACACCTCTAATTTAAAGCAACTTAATCAACCTTCCTCGTTGAAAGATTCTGGACTACAATTACTGCACTAATGTCCAGCTGCCATTTCTTTTCAGGCCTGGTACCAGAGAATAATGGCATCCCATGCATTTTCTTGTGGAAATTGCTTCATGCCTGGAGGTTTTATTTTTTTTTCCTCAATAATTTCTTCTGCATAATGTAACTTCTAATCACACAGAGGACTTTTTAGCTACAATATTCAAATATGATTCCCCCCATCTGTACACCATCCAGATTTTAAAAAGATAACTAATTTGTAAGGATTTAGCGATGCCAAAAGTACCTTTAATAAGAAAGTCACAGGTACATTGTCATGTGACCCTTGGTATTTATAAGATGTCCTGATTTTTAAGGTTCATTATATGTTGGGAAAATTTTATTTCTGAAATTTTAACAGACAGTAGTTTGACAATTATTTTGTCACATTATGCTTTAAAGACTTTTTGCTGCAACACTAAAAATAAGTTCTTGGTAAGAACTTATGTTACCTTAGCAAGGTAAAACAGTTACCACACATCTTTTGATAATATTGCTGTCAGAGGATTTTAGTAGCTCTATCAAACAACCATGAGCCTTTCATAGAAAATTCAAACCAATGACAGAAAATTATAAACATCTTAAAACTTAAATGTGTATTTATATATTCTGAGTGTATCTCAATGTGAGTTGATCTAAAATACATAATTATTCATCCAATATTTTGAATCTTAATGTTTACCACTGATCCCTTATAAAGGTCATTAGACTAATTATATCAAATATCTAATTTTATCCCATTTGTTGTCTAGTGCAAAGTTACATATTTCTCACTTAGCTGTTCTAAAGTTTTACTTATAATACTTTTATCTCGCATTAATGCAGTAAGTTTCTCCAGCCCATCTTATTTCTTCTGTAAATTACAAAGAAAATTTATTTGAAAGGTCCGTAATCTTTTTCCTAACAAAGAGCAATCTGGAAGTAGCATAAAGATGTCACACAAATTTGGGATGAAAGCCTGAACAATTTGTAACTTCAGTCTAAGGTCATGACACAAAGAGTCACCTCATATAGTTCTTTCCTCTCTCAAGAGTATTAGAGTTCCCAATTTAGTCAGATACTACATCCTCGAGAACTTCCCTTAATAAGAGAGAATAACGAATACTCTAGTATTTTATGCTATCTTTTATCTCTGTCCAAAGAACATGTTCATAGCATAATGATGTCATTATAAACTAAGCAGAAAAACAGGTCATCAGGGCCTATGTTTTACTTGTTGTGGGTGACACACTCACGCTTCTGTGATAATTTTGTATTTCAGATCGTCATGCACTCTCATCAAAAACCGAAAGTGCTAGCACTTGTCTGTTTCATTGTTGCCTTAAATGGATAAAGCTTCTTCATGAATCTGAAGGGCTTTGGTACCCCCGCATTTAGAATGGATTTCCTAGTGAACGTATTTGAGTTCTGTCTCTCAAATGGCGGGTCGTTGGTGTTCTCTTCAAACCCCTGGCAACATGAGTCTCCATTATTAAACCCATGGCGTTTACAAATGTAACTGCTACTAAGCAGTGGACCATAAACAGGAAATAATTTTTTACACTGTTTTCAACTGCACTCTATAAACTTTCCTTTTTATTTTTTAATGATATTTATGGAAGATTCCATACATTTATGTTTACTTTGAATTATTAAAATACTTGCTCACTCCAATATAAAATGCTTATATTTAATTTTAAAAGTTGCCTTCCTCCGTGGTGCAAAGTTAGGGAGATTTAATCAGGCTCTGAGATATTTCTTTTCCTCTTCTAGATAAGGTTCTTCCAGTGTGTTAAGATTAGTAGAAAGAAGAGGTAATACGACAAACGTCTCTTTGTGTAAGTATCTGTTATGGCAGTTCACCTGTTTTCACAGCTAGCAATTAGCGTTGTCTCTGACAGTCGTCCAAAGGGGCTGCCTTCTTGTGTGGATCAGAATACATTTATTCTGGTGTGGAGATACAGTTCAAATTCAACATCATTCACAGTCCCTTTTAGTTTATGTTTCCCTCTTGTAAGGGATTCCTTTTCCACTTTGGCTGGAATAAAAGACAGAGAGCTTAAATCTCACTATTTTCTGAAATAATATTGTGATTCTTAGAAAACTCACTTATCTCTGCTAATCTAAATGGTGAGTGTGCAGTCTGTTCCACTGATATATTCCCATTTTCCATCCTGCTGTCTCCCCAAGTTTGCTTTTCAACTGCTCAATAGGTACTGGAAGGGATCAGCAAGTCTACTGACAACGTAGACATCTAACTGGGTCTTAGGGGCTAGTTTCTTTTTAGGCCAGCACTCCAAGTATTTTGCAGTGATTCTCTTGGAATCTCCTCTCATTGGATTTCAGGCAGCAAAATTCTATAACATTTTCCCTCCCTGTAATAGTTGCAACCCATTATATCTCAGATATGATTACTTTAATAGACACTCAATTCTTTTCTTATCCTAGCCTCGGCGGATTTTGACACCAATGAAAACTTCTGTGTGTATGTGTTCTCTTGGCTGCTGAGATGCCGCCATTTCTTGATTTTCCGTCCAAAGCTTTGGCCACTTACTCTCAGTTTCTTTCAAGTCTCAGACATTCTCCCATTCCCATTCTCTTATTTCTTAGTGTCAATGAGGGGTCTCTTCTAGGTCATCTACCCCTCCACTCTACTTACCATCTTTCTCTGGACAATCTCACCTACAGCCATAGTTTCAGTTACCATGTCTAGTAGATGGTACGTTTTGCCCAGTTAATTTTTTCGTCTTAGTCTGTGAAAGGATTATGCATCCTCACTTACTACTATGTAATCTGAAGGGTCTTTCTGAAGAATATCACAAAATTCCACCAGTGCTATCGCACTTTCTTTCTTCTACAGTTTGGCTACCCTATGTGTGGGCTGCAGCTTCAGCCTGGATCTCATATTGAAGAAAATACATGGACAGACTTGCTGTTGATCTGTAGCCTGATGCTAAGTCACAATTTAGAGTAGACCTATAACCAGACCACAGTTGAATGTAAAAGCTGGGGTTTATATACATCTTCACTGTAAGCCATAGGGATAGTTTTGCATGGAACTGTAGCAAAATTAACTGTCAGTCCATGAAGATATTGCAAACATCTAAATCTATAATCTCTGCTCAGGATTGACCTGAATCCTTCCAATCCACTCACTACATCATCACAAAGCATTGCTCTAAAAATATGATTTAAACATTGTGTCTTCCAGGTTGACAAAAACAAAGAAGCAAGAAGACAGTCAAACATATATAATAATTTCTGTGAACCTAAAACTAAAGGGAAAATTTATTTACATGTATTAAAAGCATGATCTAATTACTTCCACAATATTATCTTTGATCCTCTCTTTTTTCAAACTCTATAAGCTAGCCTGAACTCATTTCAATGCTTTTTAATGCTTTCTCTTGGCTCCAAGACCTTGCATGAATTGTTCCTCTTGGTTCCTTCTTTATTGATTCTTTGGCTAGTTAATTCACATTCATCTTCCAAGTTTTAGCTTTTATTATGTTTTATCTTATGCACCTTCTTTACCTCTCTTCATCTCTCAGTTCCATGGGTACCCCTTCAGTTCAAATCTCTATCATAGCCTTTTACATTTATTATACTTAACTTTTGTTTATATACTTAGATTGCCAACTTTGTGGAAGTAGATAAGAAGAATGTTTGGCCCACTTGTATAGTTTTAGTTCTTTCTCTTACACTGAGTCTGACACCTACTTAGATATCAATACTTATTAAAGAATAAATATATGAATAAATGCCATCTTCTCATAGCTTCCAATACAACTATTCTCTATCATCAAAATCAAATAACTAATGACATATTTCCTGTGTCCTCTTAAGTTTTTATTTTTCTTCATATTACAAACAGTTAAACATTCATATGCATCTGAATCCAGGCTAAAATTTCATGAATATATAGTGGTTAACTAAAATAATGGAAGTGGGAATATCTGATAAATTCAGTACTATTTTTGGGGCAGCAAAATTGTTTTTACTATGTGATTAATATAGTTTTGCAAGTTGTCAGTTGTCGTTTCAATTACAATTCATCTTGATCAAATAAGTTTGGAAAACATTACCTTAAGTAAAAAAAAAATGTATATCTATATCCATATCTACCTATAAGTATTTAGATATATTATTACACACCTTTAAGGTGAAATATTTTCCAAATTTTGATCATAAAATTCCTGTGTATGTGATTCATTTTATAGGATTAAATTATTAAATAATCTTCAACTATGGACAACAGCAATTCCTTTCATTCTTCTGCCTGCATGTTGCTTCTCACATCAAGAATTGGGGAATATTTCTTCTCTTTCATCTGGGCCCACCACGGCTTGCTTTGGCTATTAGATTTCAGCTAACCAATCTTCTTGGACTTATGTGTGTAGATCTTATTAGGATTAGAAGCTTCTCCTTTTTTTCTCTTAAAGCCCAGCTGCGATGCTATAAGAAAGTCCTGGCCAGACCACTGAATATCACATGTCCTCCAGGCTAGACTACTGAATGTTCCATTGCAATCAAGACAAAAATTCTTTTCTTTACTACAAATGAAGGGAGACTTGCAGAAAGTAGTTAATGATTATTATTTGCTTTGTTCTTTCTCTTCTCTCAAAATATGTTTTCTATTCATGTTATGACATTTCTTTTGAGTAAGGAAAGTATACGTGCTATAGCATGTAGTATCTTCAATGGGCATCCTTTAATGGATATCATCTGGCATGCCTCTGTGTTACTTGAATAAACTTAAAATATCTGCAACAGCTTACTACTCAAGGCAATGGGGAAACAGATTAGGGAAACTTTTATTTCATAATGGAGGTGGCAGAAGCATATAAACTCATATGGAGAGCCAAACTAAAGACTCATTTAATCAGATTCTGATGAAACTAAAAGGACAGAATTTCAAAATTACATTAACTCTTACACTATGAATTATAAGAATTATATGAAGCAGAGTGGCAAGTTCAAGGAAGAATGTAAGAAAAATATATTTATATAGAAATAAAATGCAAGACACCATATTTGGTTTACTTATTTAATTTTATTTTTTTTGCATAACACTAGGCTGGCAGAGGCCAGAGAATGGAATTTTATATACCCTCTCAATTCAGTTTCCATATCTTAATAACATACATACACGTCCCACACATATCTACTGAGGTTTTGAATGTAAATACCCTAAGTGTCTGTAACTCATAAAATCATCTCATCAATATCATATCTATTAAGCATGTTATAGCAACATTGTGTCAGTTATGATTAAGGGGCCACTTGCATGTCAGGATCACCGGTAATTCTGCTGAGGCTTAATACACAGGAAAACTCATGAAGGAGAATTTTTGCCCTGAGCTATGTGCCCAAAAGAGTCTCTAACTCTTATCACCAACGAGAAGGGCAGTAATTAGACACATTCATTTACAAAATCATAAAATTTTAAACATTTATAATAACGTTTCTGAAAATGGAAAACGCAAAACAACTTCCTCAGAATCACTTAGATGATTGCTAAAAGTGAAAATATCTGGGGTCTCTCAAGCAACCTGTTTGAAAACATACAACTCCATTAATTCACATGCACTTTGACTTTTTGACCGCCCAGGAATTACAGTGACTCCATTAAAAAGTGGCTGTGAAAGTACATTTCTATAATATGATAAATTCCTCTGTAAATTTTGTTTAAAATGTCATTCAACAAAACTTTTCAAAATTATCTACTTTATTTTGTAAGGCAATAGTTTCTGTTTAATTAAATCTGTGTTCTTTTTCAACTAAGGTTTGAGAAACTGAATCAAATTTAATTTTCATAAAGTTCATTGTTGTGAAATCTCTGTTCTGTTTTTAAAGAATATTATTCTAAATTACTCATTTTAGATGTTGCCGTGTATCCTTCTGTGAGTAGGTGGTTTATTCATATATTATAACCAAATATAAATGATTGGTAGATTGAAAAGCTTTGATATGGAATTACTGGCAGCAAGGAGACATGACATGTTCTTAAGCTGAAGAATAATATAAATGCTCATTTAGTGTTTGCATAAAATAAGTTTTACATTTGTGTGAAGAAACTATTGCAAGAAGATCTTGGAGGCAGCGACCACCACCACACACATACCCCCCCCCCCCGACACACACACACACAAAAGAACAAAAAAACTTCTTTAATAATTCAAAATTACATTACAGTGATAAGTTCATTACAGTGGCCTTGACAAAAGAAGGAAATAAAGAAGGAAAACAATTAAAAGGTATGACTTGGTGACCAGAGAAATCAAGGAGTTAGTAGTAATTGTGGAAAAGGGTACGCAGATGATTTGAAGATTGCAGACCTATGAGACTGAAGTACATCTGAAAAGATCTCTAAATGTAAGAAAGACCTATTTTTCAAAATTATTCTATAATTTTTTGACTCAGTCTTAAGATTAAGAGAATTATTCTCTGCTATTCCTTTGCTTGACTAATAAAAACGGTAATCCATTCCAGGAAAAATTCTTACTTTTTTGAAGTTTGAATGCTGAAAGATGGGCTTAGAAAATTGGCAGACAAAAAAGTAAAATACAGCTCATAACATTAAGAAGACTTATTAATATTGAGACTTTATTGTTCAGAATGTTAAGACTATTTTGAAATACTATATAAACTGCACATATAACTGAGTAAATATTCTCACCCTATGTATTTGTTTTGGAAGCTTGGGATCCATTTGATTATAGTTTATTATTTTAAGCCTATACAGAGAAATATCACAAGATATAATAATCATGTACATCCCGGCAATGGTATATTCACATTATTCTGTCTCCACATGGTTAAGCATTTAAAATCGAGGAATTGAAAGGCTATAATTGTGGTATAACCCTGTATTTCACCTTCAACAAACATGAAAACAATGCTAAATTGTACATCCCACTGACTTTGTAATGCATAAATATAGCCCTTGACAAAATCTTTATGGAAATAATAAGGTAATTTCTTCATTGAACACCACTACAATGAATTTACAGGTTAGGGAGGATCTTTTGTTTACTGGAGAAATTTCATGCGCTATAGACTTGCGATATTAAACTATTTCCATATTCTTTTAATGGTTTCTCTGATAAGACTCTGTATGGTAAATATTGTACTTCTCACATTTTTGTGTTCTAGATTAAAAAAACATGAAAATTGTCTTATATGTTGTCTTCAAGGGTTTAAAACATTAATTTTTTCCACAAGTCTTCTGGGAGGTACAAGCAGCTTATTCAAGGCTTTGAAATTATTCGCAAAAGTCATTTATTGCTTTCTTTGCTAAAGGATGCTAAAATTCTTCCCCTTTCTCTTTTGATTGCTTCTTTTCCTTTTTTTTCTTTTTTGATTATTCCCTTGTAGGACAATTTTTCATGCTGCTAAGAAATATAAGGCTATTTTTATCTCAGAAGAATATGCATAATGATATAAAACATATTTCAATTTATTTAGCCTTTTCTGGGATAAAGTCCAATTATAGCTTTTAAAGTACGCCCTAGTTGATACTATGCCCGCATTGAACTTTCAAGATAGGTTTTATGATAAAGAACCATTTAAGGAGTGTGTCTTGGTATGTGCTGATTTTAAAGTACTGTTTTAGTTGCTATTTTCTTTTGCCAATTAGTCTTTACTGTATAATCTGTGTGTACATATAAACAGCATACATTTAAAAATCACATTAGGCAAATGAGCACTTTGCAAATACAATTTTTTTCCACAGTGCTTGTATTCATTGTAATTACTCATTATATTTAGACGACAAAATAATTTAAACTGACTATTGAAGTAAACTTTATTATTTTTCTAATTTGCATATACAATTAATCATATATTCACTTTATTAAATGCATATTTTTCTACCTTATTTATGGATGGCTAAATCCAAAAAAATTTGTATGTAAAAGTTTTTAAAATTTAACCATAAAACTTGGATATTTTACACTAACCACATATATACCATACCAATATTCACAAGGACAGGTCTTCAAAATAAGTAAATACTACTTCAGGTATTTATAAGAATTATCTTTTGGTTCTAAATGTTTTTCTTCCAGGCTGAATTAAGAAGAATATGGGTCTTGCCCTTACTCTAATGCAACCACTTTCTTTCATTTATCTTCCTTTAATCATGTTTTTTTCTATGGTTAAGAAGTTGCCTTCCTTCTGTTTATTTGCAAGTCTATCCATTTTGAGCAGATGATACTTGGTAATACCTAACTGATCTTATATTCATAGGACCTTAAAAATGCAATTCAGAGTAAAGAGAAGATCTCATTGAGTAAAGCAGAAGAATGACAAGAATTTAGTTATTTCTATATTGGTAAAAAAAATTCATTTTTATTTGTAAATAAATAATTCAGAACTCTTTAACTTTACTTGAAGTTTGGAATTCAGAAAAAACATTAATATCTATATATGTGCTTTTTATTTAACCAAGATAGCAAATTTTGTGACTAGAAGCAACTTTAATTGATCATTTTGAAAACACATGCATAGCTGGTCACCAGCCTGGGGGAAGGGAGACAGCAGAGAATGGGAGGATACTCCTGGTGCCAGTCTATTTTATTTCCAAATTGAGGATATTACATAGATTAGGTTAATAGCCTCTTCATTTAAATTCCTAATATATAAATAATGTAATTTCCATCTTATCAGTTTTAAAAAACTCATGCTGCCTCTCCCCAAAATTAAATAATTGTCCTACAATAGGAGGGCTCTTTTACTAATGAATCTGCTTTTGTCTCATTGCTTGGATACAACATCTAAAGAATGATTTCTCTAGATGCCAATGTACATCACCTGTAGCAGGTATTTTCAGCTTCAGATATTCTTCAAAATCTGTCAGATACAATTTACACCTGATTTATCCTTTGAATTAATAGATGCTCATAAACAACACAACTACTTTGTTAAAAAATCACTTGAAGAAATTCTATGATTTATTATATTTAGATCACCTATATTTTAGGATTTGTTTGACATCAGACAAAGAGAAGATAAACAGGAGTACAAGATTCCAGGCTTTGATTTCTGTAGTACCTGTATTTCTCTCCCGATCGCTTGAAACGATAGCCCAGAGGGGTAGGGACTCCATAGCTTATGTGGCACCAGCACAATCAGTATCTAATTTGATGCTCCAAGTCATCAAATGAAGTAGACATGATAGCCCGGATTTTCAGATAAGGCCTATAATACTAACAAAGTTTAAATTTATATGAACCTAGTCTTAGTGATTATTGGTTATTGTAGATACTTTATGCTGAGGTCGAGTTTTTCTTTAAAACTTAGCCAAGCAAACCAAAGTATGCTGGAGTATAATAATAGCCTTATTAATCAGTACAAAGACAAAAGTATCAGAAAACTTGAATTTCATTTAAGTCTTGGTTTGTTTTAGTTATTGTTTTCCTTGTGTTTTTGGAATTTTCATAACCATTCTTCAAGATTACTTTCTCCTAGCACTACCAGTCACACTGGAAATCATTTATATTAAAAAAGTAAAATTAATTTTCTTAAAATTTTGTTGAATGTTGGCCTTTGATTATTAAGAAAATTAAATAAAGTTTCTAAAAGCCCAATCAACTGTTTTCAAAGGAGACAGTGAGAGAGAGAGAGAGAGAAATCATTATTCTGAACAGCTTATTCTAGATATTTTGTTCTCTAAAAGACTAAATATATACATTTCAATTTCTGATCCCTATTAACTTTTAGTCCCAAGAACCTTTGCTAATGTATTCAACAAAAGTACTTAAGCCTATATTTATTGACTGCTTGTTTTGTTACAAATATTATGTCAAGTTACCTCCTGGGTAGATGCTAGCCAATATCCACACTCAGAAAAAATAAACCATAAGAGAAGCCAAACATTAACATGCATTCCAACGTAAAACAAACAACACCATATACAGCTCTACCCTAATGAACCTCAAAATCTAGGGTCTTGCTACGCAAAGTGTTGTTCAAAGACTAGATTTTCAGCATCATCTGGGAATTAGAAATGCAGAATCTCCAGCACTGCCCTCACTGATTACTATATATATTAAAGTTTACAAAGCATTGCTGGACACGTAATTTTACATAATAATATTCAAAAAGGTAAACTTGAACATTTCTTGTTACTGAATATATATATAGAACAAAATTGTTACCATTTCTATTTTCTTTTAATTAAATCTCTTTCTACAAGTATACCGAGGTTATCAAATAAAGTGAGGAATGTACATTACAAAGCATGCTATCCTCTTGCAAGCTTCCAAAGGGTGGGGTGCAAGACAAACAGTAAAAGAAAAATTTTAATTTAAGAATCCTAAGTAAATAGATGAATAGCATAAGAAAAAAAGACATGTAAAATTAAACTTTTTGCAGTTCCTTTGGGAAGAAAGAATTTTAAGCCACCAGCGCTCAAAATGAATATCAGGGGAAATTGCTAAAGAGCATAAGGATCTTCCTGTCACTCAGGTTAGGTATGATTCAGCCCTTCTGACTGGCTGATAATTCTTCTCAAAGGACTTAATCAGCCAGAGTCTCAGTAGCCTCATTAGTAAAGCAGGGGTAAGAAGGATTTTGTTTAGGGTTCTTGGGAGGACTATAAATCATGTGGTCTTTAAAAGGGGCTCAATTATTGAAAACCATACGTTGTGTGCTACCTGTTGATTAAAGAATACAAAATCCTATAGCATGTTTTATACATTACTCAACAAATATATTTCCAAAACTTAGAAACTAATACTGTTCATAGATGAAAAAAAAAAGTAATTTACTTAAAACCCTTTTATCTCAACTCTTACTATAATTGTTATTGCAATGCATCCACATGTCTAACCACTCCCAGAATGAACAATGAGTGAGCATTAACAGTCAATGTCAAAATTTTACTCCCTTACAATATAAACTTCAGAGGGACAAGGATGTGGTCAGTCTTTCCCAGGGCATGAGAAGCGACTTGTTTAGCTGGTGCATTTGGGAAAGAAACACAGCTTATTCCGGGTTCTATCTTTTAGCTCTCCCTTTCTTCAAACAAGACTTGTAAGGGTGGGAAGATAGAGAGAGGTTTGAAGGGAAGAAATGGTATTAAATTTACTTCAGAATTCATAACAGTAGTGACCTCTTTGGCTGCAGATTTAAACTGTGCTGTCTATATTAATCTTTATCAACTAAAAAAAAAATAGTTGATGTTCTCACACCCAGGTTTCCTACGTCTTTTTTAAAAATTAATTTTTGCTGAACTTAGAGGGTACATATATGGTTCCCATAAACCTTGGCAGAAGCATACCATATTCCCAACATCAAAGTGATTAAACTATTGGGTTTATTTGCATGGAATAAAGTACATTGTTTTTCTGCAAATTGTTCAATTCTATTCCGATATTCTGAATTCAAGTTATTATGACAGGGGCAGGGCCAGGAGATATTGAAATTATAATCAAGACTCTTATTCAGGCAAAACACATTTGCCAAGCTATACTAGTTGCTAAAATATTGAAATACCCTCGTACTTGTTGAAAAGTTTTGCTGCCTTAAACTCTCTTCTCTAATTAAATAATGTTGCCACCCTCCTCACTCCACCCTCTTCCTCTAATCTAGCAATTCAAGGGTTAATGCTTGCCCAGCATGGACTTCCCAGACAGTCTCAGTCTTTTCTGCTTCTGAATGGGTTTTGCCCACTATTTAGAGGCTATTGCTTACTCCCCCCACACCCCCTCCCCCTCATGATAGGTCTCTGTGCAAGTAGAGAACTTTTGCATTCCTGCTTTGGTGCATACCAGGTAATCTAGTAGAGGAATGAAGTTGCTTTGTGTTTCCATTCAAGGAAACTCAAGTTACTCAATGTCTCTGGAACTGTCCCTACTGTGCTGGAGAAGCAAGAGTTTATTTAAATATAGTATTTTTGTTGAAATCCTGCTGTTCTATTTTTTTCTTTTCTGCCTTTCTTCCTTTCTTTCTTTTTTTTTTTTCAGTGTAACACAACGATCCAAACTGGAAAATATTGTTCTCAACTTAACAGGGAACTTGAGTAGGAGGAATATGGTGAAGACCATAATAGAGAATTTTCTTTCCTTTTGTGTGTGTATAAATATAACTAAACAAATAGGATAAATATATATTAATTATATTCTTATCCCCAATTGTCTGGTATTTTATGCTACCATAAAATTGTATGTTAGCCTGATATCACCACATAATTCTTTCAGTTAAGATCACAATTAGAAAAACAGAAAAGATTCTACTTATCAATATAGTTCTGATGAGGATTTTATGCTGGTTAATTTTAAAACTGCAGATGAGAAGCAGGCTCCGAGGAGTGGAATTTGCTTACCCTTTGTTGGGAGGCATTTGCGTTTGTGGGGGGAACCTCCATCTGTGGAGATGCCTCCCTCTCTGTGCCGGGGGAAGGAGGATGGCCTTATCTCTGGAAACTCTTAATGGGGAAGGCAAGAACTTAAGTTGTTACTGTCTGTCAACCTCATGTAACTGATTTAGGGTGGTGGCTTCTGGCCTTTACTTAATCCGATTTGATTCTTATGTAAAAGTTGTGGGACCACCCAGTGGCTGGACCCCACCTGCACTGATACCATTTTGACTCTTTTACATGTTCTTTCCTTTGTCTTGTAAAGAGATGGCTCACATACCTATGCCTTAAATTTAGCCTGACTCTCCACCCATGTTTGCAGCAGGAGCGGGGGCAGCAGCAGCTCCTCAAGCCCGTGGGTCCTGTCCCCATGCCGGCAGCAGCAGCTCTGACTGGCCATGGGTCCTGTCCCCATGCTATTCCACACTATTCTCTAAATAAAAGAGCACTACCGCCAGAGCTTGAGAGTCCAAGAAATCTTTCTTTCGACTCCTCGGCTCACCGACCCCGCATCAGTTCTGTTACCAATTAGTTGTTGAGGCCAAAAAAGCAAACTCTGTGATTCTTGAGAGATAGAGACAGCATCAGAAGGTGCAGAGTCAGAAACAGTGGAAGAAACGTCAATAGATGGAAAACCAGATAGACTGAACATCACCAAAGCCCTAAAGAAACATAGGACAATAAAATCTCAGTTTTATTTTTCTAATCACCTGCCTGAGTCTATTAACACATAATTATATGTTTTAGTATTAGTTTCACATTGATATTGTAATCCTGTTTTCATTTAAAGATGTTTGGACTGGAGAAGATCTTTACTTGGTTTACTGTGGTGCTATTACATTTCTTAATCAGGAAATGCCTTGTCCACTAGGCTCTAAATGCTCAAGAAACAATGAAAAATATAGTTACATACAGAGGAATTTACATCTAGTTCAATGTTCTGTACTACTTTCTGAATAGTTATGAACCAATTCTGTTAACAGGTGGAATATCTTATGAGAACGTAAATATAAGATTCCCCCATCAATCTGTCTTCTTTTTGAGGAATAGTTATCAGACTAAAGAATCAATTTCCCCTTTTCAATTTCTCCCTTCCTCTATGTGTTGGTCCGGGCAAATCTGAGTGTGTCAACTTTGAAAGGGAGCAAGTGTTCCTTATTAATCTAATGCCATTTTAAGTAGAAAAATGAGAATTCTGGCTATACTTTGGAAGATAAAAATAGTAGAATGAAGTATTTTGTGTAGCATTCAAACAAGATGAAACTCAGACGACATGAAATACGATCTAAAGAAATCTAAAGTGAAGCCATGTTCATTGAATTAATGATATAAAAATTAAACTCTCATTTATAGAATAAATTAACAAATTAAATAATCTTTAAAACTATATTCACAAAATTCTTTGTAATTTTTGTCTCTTCATGTATAAACTATCTCAAAATTTGTTTGGACAATGTTCTCACTAACTTCCAGGACGAGTGTAAGAGTGGAGATTCAAGAATACCAATATCAGACTGTATGATAGTCACCATGATCAAATAACAAGACACTGATTTGAAATTTTCAAATATATCAATTAAACAGAACACAGAACCCAGAAACTGCAAAGTGCTTTTAACATATGACCTAATTTTCATTTTACCTTATACAGCATGGGAAAAAAAGTAACTGATTAATTAAATACTGTAAAGTGACAAGTAAAATTTATATTAGAGGAAAATTAAACTACATGTAAAATCTGGGAGTAGGACAAACCTTTAAATAAAGGAAAATAAGAGCAATATATTTTTAAAATTACTTGTTTGTGATATTGTGATTTCTAAGAAATAGATATTGGGTCACTCAAATGACTGAAATATATTTCTCATATGTCTCTGGTCTTTGACCCACAATTCCTGGAAACCCTTGGAATTTCCTGAGAGTTGACAGTGGTAAAGGTATCTTTTGTTATGTTATGAGACAACATTTGGAGAGCATGTAAGGCTGGTTACAGGGGAGCCAACCATGTTGTTACAGGTTTGTAACTTTCAGTCCCACCCCCTGACTCAGGGAAGGGAAGAGGGCCTAACAGTTGAATCAGTCACCAATGGCAATGATTTAATCAATTTACTATGTAATGAAACCTCCATAAAAACCCACAAAGACAGGATTTGGAGAGCTTCTGGGTTGGTGATCACATCAAGTTTGGGGAGAGTGGCCAGCTTGGAGAGGACATGGGAGCTCCACAGACTTTCCTTTTGCCTTGACCAATGCACTTTGTTCCATCTGGCTGTTCCTGAGTCATATCCTTTTATAATAAACTGGTAATCTATTAAGTTAAATATTTCTCTGATTTCTGTGAGACACTCTATCAAATTATTGAACTCATGGAGGAGACCATGGGAACCTCTGATTTATAGGAATTCATCTTGTGCTTGTATATTCTCATCTGCTCTGTGCTTCCTCCTTTTACATCCATCTTCTCTTCTCAACTGCCTGCCCTGTGGACATCTGCTCCAGAACCAATGATGAAAAAGAAATTTGACACATACTGTGCGATCAGCTTCCACTGTTGCATAAGGTCAAACTCACATGCAAATATAAGTAGACATGTCTTAGTGGCTCTGCTTCCAAGTTGAACCTTGCCTAATACAGGTGGTTCGTCATTTGTTGTCAATTTGTAAGAAGACTTTTTATATTGCCGATCACTGGTTTCCAGACTTTAGCATGCAGTGAAATCTCCTAAAGGTGTTTAAACTCAGATCTCAGGACATGTCCTCCAGAGTTGCTGATTCATAGGTCTGTGATGCCTCTTGAGAATTTGCATTTCTAACAAATTCCAACATGATGCTAATGCCACTTGTCTGGGGATGGCACTTTTAGAACCACAATTTTAGCTATCAAATATTTTTTAGTGGTCATATGAATAGTAATTTTATTTTTGGTATTTGTTTTCTGACATATTAGGTTAGTATTTTTAAATTAACATAAATAGTAAATTAGGTTCTTGGACCCAGTTCCATTGTGTGTGTGTGTGTGTGGAGGCTTGTCCACACCAATGAACAATTCTCGGAGCACTAGCTTGGTGTCCTACATTTCAACTCAATTCTGATGCCATCTAATGGGAGACAGCATCGGATTCCACAGGTTGAGGGTTCATTCCTATAAGACTGCCCCTCACCTTCCAAGATGAGCTGAAACTGTGTCAGTTATTGCCTCTCATATTGGTGGTATGAGTATCATGCAGAAACCAGACCTCTGGTCACAGAGATAAGCATACAAACCTGTCCCAACAGTCTGTCTATCTATCTGTCTGTCTGTCTCACTCTGTCTATATATACATACACATATGTATCACATACACATACTTATTAGAGTTCTCCAGTCACACTCTAGACCCTATTGATTCTGTTTCTCTGGAGAACTCTGACTAATAGCAGTGTTCTGATATACACATTGTTATTTAGAGCTTTCTGGGAAGGAGATGGGTAAATTAACATAGAAAGAGGGATTAGGAGAAAAAGAGGTCCAATACCATGACCTGGTCTCTGAGCTTTAAAGATATAAAAAATACATTTTGTGCACTGGAAAGCCCCTATCTAGTGTCATATGGCAGAAAAGTCAACCAGACCCCTGAGGCTGACTTTTTCCAGGGATGTCAGAAGAATATGGACCAGTGGATTCATAATTATCCCACAGATAGAGGTTATAGAAAACTTTCCTCATTAAGATAGATATGCACCGTGAGTGAAGGCAATTTGCTGTAGTACCATGACACCATGCCAGTTTTCCTATCACATAATTTAGACCTAAAGTACCCCTGAGAAAAGTTACTTTCCTCTTTTTAATTTATTTTCTATTGAGGTATAATAGACATACGTTATATTAGTTTCAGGTGTACGACATGATTAAATATTTCTATATATTGAAAATGATCACCACAATGTCTAGTTTACATTCCGTCACCATATATGAGAAGTTATCTTACTCCTTGAGAAACCATTATAGCAAATATGCACTCGCAGTAGTGGCAGTGGCCAGAAAAACAACAGCTAAAGCAGCAGCTAAAATTTTTGAATTTTCTACCTTTTTCTAGTGACACTAATGTGGCTTCAGCAGTGATGTGGCAATTTGCTTAAAACAGACAGCATTCAGATCCTTGATTGTACAATCTCTATCTTCAAGGCAATGAATCAGAGTTCACACACCATCTACTAGTTAAAAGTAAACATAATTGGACCCTACTGCCAAGTTATCACAGTTTGATGATTATTAAGTATTAAAGGAGGGATCCTGGGAGGAATAAGACTAGAAACCCTTTAAATTTGGATTGTGCTGTGTGTCAGTCATTTACTGCTTAGTTTCTTTAGATGATGATTCTGCGGGTCATAAATGTGGTAATCCTCTGGTCTGCGCCAGCCTCAGCTGTTCTCAGATCATCTCACCACTTGTCAACAGCCTCACCTCAGAGGAATGGGATGGCCAAGAAAGATGTGACAACTGTAGCAACTGGGGCCCCTCCCTATGTGGTTTCTCATACTCCAAAACATTATCCAAAGTTTCTCCATATGCCAATGGTAGGGTTTCAAGAGTATCCAGAGTGAAAGCATGCAAGCCTGAGCCCAAGACTCTGAACTCGCACTTCTGCAATATGTCATTGGCCAATCAAGTTACAAAGACAGCCCAGATTCAATGGATACAGAAATAGTGTTCACCTTTTGATGGAAGGAAATGCAAGTTATTTTGGCTACTTTTTCAACATATCACATAGGGGTTCTAATTTCAGAACTTAGAGATATCAGTTTAATTTGGCAGTGTTAATGCCAACCTGGTGAAGTATGACATATTTGGTTAATAGTAACAATATCTTATCTTCAAAAGGACCTGTTTGTTAAGGCATTTCTCTAGAGAAAGCTAGTTGAAACTTTTAAGTCATTTACCATCAAACTAACCAGTATAATTCAAAATTACCTACTGAGAAATGGATTTGTTGACAAAAAAATAACTTGTCCCAAATTCTATATAGATGGCAAAAAGACACACATATATATGGTTTATATATATATATCTAGAAATATATAAGGATATATATATATATATATGTATATATATATCACTACTTACACCAAGTTCTCATTTCAGTTGAGATTTGAAGAAGTTCCACCTAAGACAGTTGAATAATTATGCATTATCTCCAGAAAGAGTATTCATGATTGGGTGCCACACATTTACTGTTATCTAGGTAAAAGTATTTGTTAGGAAAAGCAAAGAAAAATTGGCACTCAAACGACTTTGCCCCTAATGAATTGATTATGTAATCACATTATTATCTCCTCTTTGCTCAGCTCCTGCTGTTATACTATCATTTCAGAAAGAGGAAAATAGGTCACAAGAGTTCTATTGGCCTCATGCTCTTTTTTCTTTTTCCTTTTTTTTTTTTTAAGACTGGCCCCTGGGCTAACAACTGTTGCCAATCTTTTTTCTGCTTTATCTCTCCAAACCCCCTCGTACACAGTTGTATATCTTAGTTGCATGTCCTTCTAGTTGTGGGATATGGGACACCACCTCAACGTGGCCTGACAAGTGGTGCCATGTCCGCTCCCAGGATCCGAACCCCGGGCCTCCGCAGAGGAGCGCGCGAACTTAACCACTTGGCCACACAGCCGGCCCCGGCCTTGTGCTGTTGATGATGGGTGTTCCTTGAGACAGACTCTTCTTAGCTACTGATCTCACATCAGAGTCTTTAATTCAGCCACAGGCTAAGGACATGGTTGTAAAGTCTTCAGAACCTCTTCAGTTTTATGGAAGATATCTCTTTACTGTAGCCTTTTCACTTCTCCACTCCTCCATTTCATCATCCATCAGTATTCTCTGTGACTATTTTGACTACTTCTATAGATGACAAGCCACATTAATTATGCTTTTTATTTTTTCTGAGAACAATTTTATTTATTTAATTCTATATCCTCCCAACATTTTCCCCATGGAGTATATTACATTATGCTATCTGCATCACAGGATTGTTAGAATATAAAATATTTGAAGAGACCTAAATATTCAACTATTGGATACTGTTACATAATAATGGTATGCATTCATTAATAAGTATGGCAATTAAGCACAGTTGTAAAAATATGCATATTGCATTATAAGGTTACATTATAATATGATAAATGTAAGTCTAAAATTTGTATATAAAATATCACAATATATTTTATGTAAAAAATTCTGGTTCTGGTTGTTTTCCTAAAGCCTTAGTGCAACATGAAGGTAATGAGCACTCTTCAGAATTATTAAGAATTTGGGGGAAAAAAAACAAAGAATTTTGTCATCTTAAGAACTGACAGTTGATTGAGCCCTTCTCTTTGATTTCTGGAAATATATGAGGTAAAATATAGAAACAATTAAAACAATCACAGCCTCATTTGAAAACAAGAAAGGGAAAGAAAAACTGTAGACCAGAAACACAGAGTTCCCCCTTAAAACACACAATAACTTCCAGCCATGAAAGGCAAGATCTGGTGTGCACGTGGGCTGCTCAAATGTGATGTTAAATCCTGCCCGAGAAAGGAGCCACAGCTGCATGGTGCAAAGCCAGAACCAAGAGTGATGAACAAACTAGATGTGAGACTTCACACTTGACCCATACACTCCAGGGTTTAAGGTTAAAACAAGTCATTTGCCCATGACTGGCAGCAAAAAATAGTCACTATGGAACCTGCCTTTCAATATCATTTTTCACAATTTGCTTACAGCCATTAAAATTGAAAATCTTGGAGATGTAGTTGGCTCTTCTTTCTCTCACATACAATATCCAAATTATGAGTGAATTCCTTATGCTGTATCTGCAAAAGATACTTAGAATTCAACTAATTCTTACTATTCCACATTATCATCCTAGATAAAGCCATGATAATCTCTTACCTAAAATATTAGGATACTCTCCTAAATAACCTCCTGACTTACGTCCTTGTTTGAAACAGACTATTCTCCACATGTCATCAAAGGTTATCGTTTTAAAACAAGTTAGCTCAGTAAACCATGTGCTCCAGAGGAAAGGGTGAATTTCCTTCAATTGCGTAAAATAACCTAAATGATCTGCTTCTCCCACCCAGCTACCTCTGCAAATGCATCTTCTATTCCTACATCACTCACTGTATTCTAGCTAGACTGGGCTTCTTGTTATTTCACGAAGTGTGTTTCTCACTGTAAATTGAGAACACGGAAACATGTATATAATGAGCTTTTGAACATTGGCAGATGATTTTCAGGGCCTTATAAAATATCACCTTATCAGAAAGACTTTTCCTGAATACTCTAGTAAAGGAAACCCTCTAAATATTTTAATTACTGTCAATTTCACAATCACTGTGATAACTCTTGATTTGTCAACTTGGTTAAGCTTCATTCCCCATTTATTCAATCAAACACTAATCTAGGTGTTGCTGAGAAGGGATCTTTCAGATGTAATTAAAGGCCCTAAAGAGTTGAATTTAAATAAGAGAGATTATTCAGAATAATCTGGGTAGTCCTGACTTAGTCAGTCGGAAGACCTTAAAAGTACAGCTGAAGTTTCCCTGAGAGACAAGAAATTCCTCCTGTTCACAGCAGTTTCAGCTAATGACTGTGGAGCTTGAGCCTGCCTCTCTTCTCTTTCTGACTGCCTGACCTACAGATTTCAGACTTGCTTTGTCAACCCCTACAATTGCATCAGCCAATCCTCGTAATAATTAAAAAATATATAGATTATGATTATAAAATAGTTAGCTATATATGTATGTTTATATGTATAGGCATAGACATATATCTACAAGCCAATCCTCGTAATAATTAAAAAATATATAGATTATGATTATAAAATAGTTAGCTATATATGTATGTTTATATGTATAGGCATAGACATATATCTACACAAACAGGCACACGCATATATGGTTTGCCCTTTTTCTTTGGCCAAACCTTGACTGATGCAATCATAGGGCAGGATTAATTTGAATACTGTTTGTTTTTATTACCGTCTTTCTTCTACAGCCAAGTATATGATGCATGCGGTGAGAAACCATATCTGTCTTGTCTCTTGTCAAATATATATCAGTATTTATTACTTAATGTGTTAGTCATTATGTTACAGTAGCAAATTAACTGTGAAATCTCAGTGGCTAAATATAAGAAATATATTTTACATTCATGAAGTTCCTCCAGGATTAGGAGGATTTTGGAACAGCGTTCTTTGAATCAATTACTTAGGAATCTAGACTGCTTTCGTCTTGTGGCCCTTCAGTATCAGTGGTTGCTTTTAGGTCTCCCACAAGAGAATCAAAAGAAAGAGTTGTCAGGCTGTGCACGGTAAGTGATTTCACTCAGCAGTGATACGTGACCCAGCCAACCACACAGACACTGGTAACTACCAGGAAACTTTGATATTTCTTGAGCACTAGTTTTTTCTGCAACATCTAGTAAATGACTAGAGTATATCAGGCACTAAATAATTGTTTATATGACAAATGAATAAGTTAGTGAAAACTACCTCCTCCACAAAAATATGCTAATTTCCTGATAATTTGGCTAACAGTCAGTGGTGACATTTTTTAATATGAAAATATTTAAAAATACGACTGTTTTTGTAAGGTAAGTTCCAAAGTAGGTAAATTTACAATGTCAATTCCAAAAAAAAATGGTTTACAACATATATGGTTCTTCTTTACACACTATATTTGGCATCTAATCCATAGGTAGTATTTAAATATTCATACTATGACCCTAAATAGTGCAGCAAATTTGTAGACAAATCTTTGAGGTATCTCAGGCTATTTTCTCTGGGAAACATAGTGACAAGGCATTCTCTTCACACCCATAATGAGAATAGGCCTCCCAAATATCCAGCTCCTTTCCTGGTGTACACACAAAGTACATCTTGAGGTTTAAACATTTTGTCACTGTCTCCCTGACATGGAAACATGATTTAGGAAGAAACATAAACAAGATAGTTGTGTTCTCCTACAATACACACACACACAGAATAGTCTTGATGTTTGCTTTGTCATTTTACGCATGTAGGTATATAGAAAGAAATAGTAAGTGAGTATAATGAAAGACAAATAGTATCATTAGTGCCTAATATTTGAATTAAAAGTAAACTACGTGAAAATAATGGTGCATATATTTACATATTAACTATAAATACAGGTTATAACTTACTATTTGTTAGAAAAAATAAACTAAATTGTAGTTATATAGAATTCAATAGCAGTGGCTGAAAATGAAGACAAACTAAATTCCAGCTCTGATATTTCCTAATTGTGAGATACTGGTCAAGTTATCTACAGGACTATTAAGACAGGTTGAGGGAATATATTAAAATATTTTTAACATTGCTTGGCAAAAGTAAGGATTTTTCAAAAGTTAAGTATTAGGGTATAAAAATGGAAAAAGCTGAGCTTCATAATTAATATCATTTGAATTGAATTGTTCATCTTGAAGTAAAATTTTGGTCAGATGAATTACTGCTTAAGTTTTGAAAGAATGATTGCAAACTGGCCAATTAATAATTATATCAATTTATTTTTAAAATTTGAATTATTTTTAGGATTGATTCCACTATTCAGTCATTTGACTTCATAAAATAATCATTCTATTAAAATGAGTCTGTGTAGGGGGCCTGCTCCGTGGCCGAGTGGTTAAGTTTGCATGCTCTGCTGCGGTGGCCCAGGTTCGGATCCTGGGCGCAGACATGGCACCACTGGTCAGGCCATGTTGAGGTGGCATCCCACATCCCATAACTAGAAGGACCTGCAACTAAGAAACTAAGATATACAACTATGTACCATGGTGTGGGGGGGGGGGGGGGTGAGTTGGGAAATAAAGCAGAAAAAAAAAAAAAAAGGAAGATTGGCAACAGTTGTTAGCCCAGGAGCCAATGTTAAAAAAAAAAAAAAAAGAGTCTGTGTAATCCAATTAATCTTCCTCTATTTATTAAAGAGGTAAATTTCACATTTCCACTGGTACTATCATCAAAATTGTTTGTGTAAACACATATATGTATGTGAGAATATGTGTAGGAGCGGAAAATATATATAATGAATATGAATACCATACACTTCCTAGTTCTATTGTTTTGTTTTGTTTTGTTTTTTGGGTGAGGAAGATTGTCCCTGAGTAACATCCATGCCAATCTTCCTCTATTTTGTATGTTGGATGCCTTGGCATCATGGTTGATGAGTGATGTGTAGGTCTGTGCCCTGGAGCCAAACCCGCAAACCCCGGGCTGCCGAAGCAGAGCACATGAACTTAACTACTACGACACCCAGCCAGCCCCTCTATTGTTTTTATATAGACTGTACCTGGGTACAAAAATGATTTTTATCATATTCTAATTATTTTGTCAATGGAAATACTAAAGAGTTAATTATAATTAGATAATTGTATTGATTAAATGTTTTCACTAATTGACATAACTCAGATCCATTCAAGAGAAAATAAAACATTTCACACAAATAAGATTAGTAGTCAAATATTGCTATTTATATAGTAATAAAAAGTTCCTATAAACAATTTGTTTTCTCTTAACAAATCATTTTGCTAAACATTCTACACACCAATATTGGCCTTTCATTTCTAGCAATACTTGACCATTTTGTATCATTGTACCAATCTGTATTATTTTACTCTTATTTTTACTCAAATCTATAATATACAATGCTTAACTTATGAGTTTGCTTCTAAATGCCCATAATTACTTTATATCTTTTACAATTGTTTTTCATGTTACTATTTATTTTTGTTATAAATTGTAATATGTTTATCATAAGGGGAAAACTTGTGTGAAAATAACATTATAATGTAGGAGAGAATTCAATAAAATTATATTAATTTTTTATAAGGTAAACTACTAATTAATTTTGGTTTAAAATTGTATAGCAGAATTTGACCAATCTTCTTTTTACAATATAATGTGTGCTATTTTAATGTGTTTAAATTTGCTTTAACCTCTGAGTTTCAGTCACTCATCCTGGAAGGCAAGGAGCATCTACTGGCTAAATCAAATATGTATTTCAAATAAGGATATTTCCCATTGCAGTCAGGGAAACATCATTTTTACGATAATGCTTCAATTTTTATCAAAATTGGTCCCCTTTCAAAAACGATTCCACTCAACTCACCCTACTCATTAACATGAAATATATATGAAGGACATGTGTCTCTCAGGAAACCAGAAATACTTCTGTCCCTAGAGAAAACTCCATCTGAATACCAAGATTTGATGGGCTGGATTGTCTAAAAAATGGGATACAAGTGGGAAAGTCTCATTTTAATTATTTAGAAATAACTCCATCTAAAAGTTTGAAGTGGAATTTTTACAACTTATTGAAGTCACCTTCATCTCTTACATATTAATTGAAATGATTTTTTTTACACTTGTCTTTAAGCATATAGAAGAACATTTGAAGGATCTTGTTAAGCACACTCCAGTACTTAACTATGATATAATTTCACAGTGTTCTGAAGAATGTGCTGATGAAATAATACAGTTAATAAAATTGTTACATCATGGAAGTTATAAAGATTTAAATCAAACAAAAATCATCATATTCCACTCAATCCTTCCTTAATGGTGGTAGATAATTGAGACCTGCTCATGCTAAAGTTAAAAATATCATTTCCTTAAGGAATAGTAGTCTGGAATGAGTTCAGAGAAAGATTAGATAAGCAATGCACTCTGTCCTTTGCCTCCATTAATCAACGAGACCATTAAAAATCAACTGTATTAAAATACGCTGTCAAATTTGGGCTATCAAATAACACTTATCAAGCTTGCAATTGCCAAAGTTCCAATTTGTTATATATAAAAATTCTCATCACTTTTTTAAACCAAGTTCTTTTAATTCCTTTTATCTCACTATCTGAAGATTTTACAAGTAGGCAGAAATCTCTGTCTCCTGCCAACGTGCCACTAAAAACAACAAAATAACTTATAACTGGGGCAATAAAACAGTCCCAAATATTGCGTTTTGTCAGTGTTTTGTTTTTGATCTCACACTGAATTAGCTATAATTAACTAAAAGTGTTAATTTTACTGCTATAGTACAGGAGTTGAAAAATAACTTAAAAATCAGGATAATTTTAAATCATAATAATTCTGAGATACAGTAAATAATAAGGAAATTATATCTATAATTATATATGACTAATATAGTTATGAAAAAAATGCAACATTTCTGTTTATAACTTCTTGACTTTAAAACCAGATCTCTCTAATTTAGGTATCTGAAATATCCATTTCTCTTTGACTTGACCTTAAAGGACCTATTTGATGTATTATTTACCGTTAAAATATGGAAGGAACTTGGAAAAAGTTTTCAATTTCGTTACCATATGTCATATTGGGTATTAATAGGATAACACCTACACAGACACCAACATTAATCTCTATTTATCAGTAGTATATATTAGCATGAATATTGATAATTTACACTGTAAAACTCCTCCTATTTTTATTAATTTACTCACTGTGAATCATTGTTGTGAATAGACAACATTTAGAATTAAAGTACACCCTAATAATTCAGCAATGACACGATAGAGAGCTCAGAAGGTTTTTTTTTTTGATCGTTTATGCTATTTTGGGCTCCAAAAATTCTTTGTGGAAAGAGCAAGAAGTCTATATAAAAATACATTAAATTGTAGTAACTATTATGAATACTAATTAAGGTAAATCACTTAAATTTTCATTATCTAATCACTTACGGTAGAACAGTATCGACATTTTCTTTTCCTTGAGAACTTTTTTGTGTAAACTATTTTGAGTACCAAAACAACACAAATCAGAAAATAATTTTATATTTGTGATCCACACTTTGGTAGACAGTGGAGAACAGAAAAAGAGCTTCTGTTGTGGGATCAGCAATAACTAAATCCTATTTCTGGGTCAACTATATGTCAAAATGTGTGTGCAATTTGCATAACATTTTTGAATATCACTTATGCAACTTAAAAGTAAGAATAATTCCAAACTTTCAGATTTATTGTGATAAAACACAATATATTACACACATAAAAGATACTCAACAAATGTTGTTTTGCCATTCTTCTTATTTAGAAAGAATGAGGAATTCAACGTAATTCTGGAAATAGTAAGAACTGTTTGATATCAGCTGGACTTCAAATTGCTGAATTGAGCTCCATGACCTTGAAAAAGTTACTAAGACTGTGTGAACCTTCATACCTTTATCATGAATATGACTACAAAAAGTTGCGCCTTAGGGTTTAAATGCGATACCAGTTGCAAATTATCTAACCTGAGAGTTTTAAATATTATAATTATTTTTATTAGTGACCTGATTAAAAATGGCCCTTGTCTTATTAGATCTGAAGATCAGAAGACTTTCTACCTTAATTGAGACAGTATTTGAAAGCTACAACTTCTGATGTCCCAAGAAGAATTAGTCATATGAGAAATCACGTAAAAAATGGACACAACCTAAAGACTCTCAGACACTACTCTAGTTTTCAATACCTGCTAATCCATCATTACATGTGATGGTACCTCTTAATGTGCTTTTGTTTTCCGTAATAAAAGGAAAGCGGGGGAGGCCCCGTGGCCAAGTGGTTAAGTTGTCATGCTCCGCTTCGAGGGCCCAGGCTTTCTCTGGTTCGGATCCTGGCCGTGGACTCATCAAGCCATGCTGAAGTGACATCCCACATGCCACAACTAGAAGGACCCACAACTAAAAATACACAACTATGTGCCAGGGGGCTTTGGGGAGAAAAAGGAAAAATGAAATCTTAAACAATAAAGAAGGAAAGGAAAAGCATATTGGGAGACAGCATGAGAGATGCTATGCCAGTATTGTATTCCATATAAGACCTTCTTTATTTTCTCTTGAGACAAAGAAACGTATTATATTTGAGTGAATATGTTCAAACAAACAATATCAACACCAGGGATTCTATTTCATAAGAGCAAAATGTCATTTGGTGATATTCTAAACAATAACAAAAAGGGAAAAGAAATAGCACTACACATATCGTGACTTTACTTATTTATAAGATTTAAAGATTTTCTTCAAATGGTTTCTAAAAATATTTTAGGAAATTATACTTAATGGTTGGTTGATCAGCACAGAAAGAAGTATCCCATTGTCTTTCTTTAAAAGAGCATTTTATGAGGTAAAATTTTCAATTTTGTGGTTAAAAAATGTAAAACAATTTGAACAGGCCAACAATCTAAACCTGATGATTACTGAAGAAGTCATCAAGACACATGCAAATATGATGTGCACACATTAACTATTGAGAAAGTTAGAAACACCATTCAGGATAACAGGTGCCATATCCTGGGGTGCTTTTTCGACACTGAGCAGCGAATAGATGCTGTGAGTCTATCACTGATGATAGATTAAAAAAGCATTTTAATAAGTAATAAAATGCCACTCAACCCAAGAATCCAAATACAATTAAATCAAGTAACTTACAAGAGATTTTATATTATTATGCTACAAAGAAATTCTTAAAATAAATAAAACTTTTATAAGTTGCTATCAAAGGGTATCTATGGATCATGCTTACAAATGTCTTCTAATGTGGATAATACCTTTTTTAATTCTAAAATCACCTTGGGATTCTTTCCATAGTATTTTTATACAGGGTTAGCAACATGGAGCTAGCCTATTCTGGAAAATAATTTGACAGATACATTACTTTAATACCATTCCAGAAATGCAAAGCTACTTAAAGAATAGAGAGCTCAAAATTTACTAGAAGTTCTCTATTTACTATTTATAGTTTGTTTTTGGTGTTGGTAAACAATGTAGATGCTACAAGGTAAAGTGTAGAAAGTGTTTATGAGGCAGACACATTTGATTAACAAACAAAACAGAAAAAACATATTTCAGTGCTTTCCATTTGAAACAAAATAAAAATACAATATTTTCTACATTTCAAATAGTTTATTGTTATATGAAGTATTCAAGTTCTTCAGATTATGTTCAGAAACTGTATATCTTAGGTACAGAAGCATTTATATTTTCACTGGCTTTTTTAATTTGATAAGTAATTCATGATTTCAACTGTCTTCTGGTTTCCATTTTTATTGAAAGCATTAATATTTTATAACTAATCACCCAAGGACATTAAGGGTTAGATCAGTAAAACTGACTGAGAATTGACTATCTGAAGGATGCAAGTTTTAGCTAAAATTGTGAGTGGCTTTGGCTTATGTACTTTGAGGTAGTGGTTTCTGGCGTTAAAGACTTGTACTAAAATTTAAAATATGTGATTGCTATCAAAGTCAAAATAAAATTGCTTTGCCATATACGCCCTCATCCACATAAAAGTTTGATCAAGCTAATATTAATATAGAAGCACAATGATCTACAATTATCTTTTTTTGGTAATAAGACAATATTATTCTCAATGTATTTTATAAAAATTGAAGCATCTCAAATGACTGTGTGCTTATCATATATTTATGTATTTCTTGACTAATGACTCAATCTCATTATTTTATAATTATTTTTTGGGTCATCTTTAACATTTTGAAAATTTATTTCCTATTAGAAGTAGAAAAAAATTGATGCATTGCACAATAAAAGATTCTCTCAGACTTCTTTAGATTTTGTTGCTCTCACACAACTGGAATTGTTTGCATTTTGGTGTGGTCATCTTTTTCCATAATAGTTATCACTGACCTGTTACAAACAAGGAAATTCAGATAACAGAAGAAATGCTTTTAAAATAAAATGGAAAATGACTCTCTTTCAGTGATTCATACATTCAAAAATAGTTGTTTGGATCTTTCCCATACTTAGGAGACGGTGGTAAGCAAATACAAAGCTATCCTACTTAGCTGCAGTTCTCATGAAGGAATAATGTTGTTAAAGACAACAGGCCCAAAGTGGAGTTGTTTATGCTGTCTCATGTGTCCAGACCAAAATTTAGATTAGTTACAGTTTCGGTTCTCCTGGAAATGGAAGCTTAAATCAGACAATCAAGAATCTCCTGATCAGCGTTAGTTAGGTACTCTGCCTGATAAACCTCTGCCATCCTCCATAAGGAAAGTCACTTCACAATAACTAATCCTCTTTTTCGTAGCGTAACTTCCTTGTTCTTGCTCACTTCTGCCTTTAACATTTCTTGCCCTTTATAGCTCTGTGGAGCTCCTTTCTATCTGCTAGATTGGACGCTGCCCAATTCATGAATCACTGAACAAATCCACTAAGATCTGTTAAATTTATTCAGTTGAATTTTGTTCTTTTTACAACATAAACAATTAAAAAATAGCATTTTAGATGATGATATGTTATAAAGAGAATCAGGCAGAATAAAGGAAAGTACTAGAATAAGGGGTTAGTATTTTAAGAAGGATACTCAGGGAAGGCCTCAAAGATAAGACACCTAAAAGAGATGCGAAATTGAACTATGTGGCTATCAGAGGAGAGAATGTTCCAGGCCCAGGAATGGCAAATACAAAAAGTACTGAAGCTGTGATATATTTGCCACGTTAGAGGAATAGAAGGAGGCTCATGTGTCTGGATCAGAGTGAGCAAAGGGAGAAGCAGCAGGAGATGAAGCCAGAGATTTGAGAGGGAGACTAGAGCACTTGAAAAACTGTTTTGAGAATTTTCATTTCAAGTTGAAGAAAATAGGAAGCCATATGAGTGATATAATTAGAAGAATGACTCCAAAAAGGATCTCCCTAGCTGCTATGTTTGGAATGGGCTGGGAGGAAAATCAAAGGCAAGAAGCACTGGTAGCCATTTACAGGGCTACAGGACAATTTGGACAAGAGTTAATGGTAGTTTGGACTAGTGTATTGAGATGGATGTGTTGAGTAGCATTGGATTCTGGTATGTTTCAGAGATAAAGTAAACAGGATTTCTTCATGAATTTGCTATGAGATATGATTGAAAGAAAGAATCAAAAATGACTCTAGGGTTACTGGTCTGAGCAACTGGAAAAGTGAAGTTGCTATTTATTGAAGAAAAGAAGAATGCAAAATAGCCAGTTTTGGAAGGAAGATTATGAGATTAAATTTGACTTGGTAAGTTTAATATACCTATTAGAAATCAAAGAAAATATGCATAATATACATATTTAGATATGTAAATCTGTACTTTGGAAGATAGATTAACTCCAGACATATAAATTAGGAAAATATAATTTGATGGTATTTACGGAATATGTAAACCATGAAACTAGAAGAAAAAATCTACAGAGTTGGTCCAGAAAGAGAATAGAAGAATCCTGAGGCCTGAGCCCTAAGGCAAATCAAATTTACAATTTGAAAGGGAAAGAAGAAAAGACTAAAGGGAATTAAAAAGAAGCAGCTTGTAAAGAATGAATAAAAGCAGGAGTCTGAGATATTGCAGAAGCCAGCAGAGGAAGGAGTGTCTAAAGGATTCAAGTACTACAAATAGGTGAAGTAAAAGGTCTGAGCATTGCCCATTAGAATTAGGAGAATGGGGTTCATGGCTTATCTTGATGAGCAGTTTCGGTGGATTGATGTGGGGGAAAGACGACCGTAGTGAGTTAAATAAAAGTTGGGATCCTAATATTTGGAACAAAGCAAGGATGTCCTCTCTCACCACTTCTAAGCCACAGTGAACTAGACATCCTACCAGTCCAATAAATTAACCAAAAGAAATAGTAAGGAAACAAATAAAACTAAAACTGCCTTTATTAAGAGATGGAATTATTATCTACACAAGAAATCCAAAAGAATCAACGTCTCAAAAAATTAAAAAAATAATAATTAGTAGAACAAATATGTAAGTTTATCAAGATCTTTAAGAAGATGAGAAAGTATAGTAGAATTATCAGGCAGTATTAAGGGCCCAGCATTTATTGATAGTAGCGAATTTAAAGGTCATTTAACATAGTGCTTGTTTCTTCTTTGGCCACATTTAGTGGCATAGATTCAGCCATTGAAGAGGTAGAATGACGTATTTAGTAAGGGTGATATTTTAGTAAGGGTGTTTTGGAAGGAGAGAGAAAGGGAATTGAGCAAGTGAGTCAGATAAAAATAAAAAGCAAAACAAACAAACAAAAAAACAGTATAAAGTTGCTTAGGATCAATAGATTTCAGATCTAGTAAGTTCTAAAATATTTGGAGTCAGGATGTTTGTGGGAGAGAAATGAAAAGTAGTTACTTGGAAAGTGGGATGCTTGAAACTGAGACTAGGGTGTGGGTACAATTCTTAGTAATGACAAAGTCACTGCCGGCTGAAACAGCATAGAGGAAAAGCTCCCTGAAAAATTCAATGACTGAGAAGCTTTGATATAGAGGTTCATCAACACAAATATTGAAATTACCAAATATTATGATGGGAATATTTAAAAAAAAAGGTTGAGTAACCATGACATCTGCAGTTGATTATAAAAAGTAGGAGAAATGAAAGGATATAATTTGTTTGCAAAAGACTAAAAGCTAGGTATTTATAGGGGAAAATAAGTGAGAAGAAAGTAAAAGAGAAGGTGCTGATATTTGGATTGGAAAGCAAAGTGCAAATTCAGAGCACAACCACTAGAAACCCAGCAAAACACCATTACGGAGCACTATTACCTTGCCTGGCCTGATCTCCTTAATGTCCTCATGAGAATGGGATTCATAAGAACCTCAAGGGACAACTGTATAAATGAAGTCATCAATTAATTGGCACTGAGAAATATTGCTTTCAAGGGTTTCAGATACTTTAATAGACTGAGGCAATGTGTTTTTTTTAATATACAGTATTAAACTCTATATTCTGGAAAAAGGAAAGTATTTTCAAGGGCAATTATTTATTTGTTTGAAGATTTTCCTGGGGCTGGCCCATGGCACAATTGTTGGGTATGCACGTTCTACTTCGGCAATCTGGGTTTGCCAGTTTGGATCCCGGGTACGGACATGGCACCTCTTGGCAAGCCATGCTGTGGCAGGCATCCCACATATAAAAAAGTAGAGGAAGAGGGGCATGGATGTTAGCTCAGGGCCAGTCTTCCTCAGCAAAAAGAGGAGGACTGGCAGCAGATGTTAGCTCAGGGCTAATCTTCCTCAAAAAAAAAAAAAAAAGATTTTTCTTTTCTCTCTTTCTTTCTTTCCTTTTTTTTTTTTTGTTTGCTGAGGAAGATTCGCCCCAAGCTAACATCTGTGCCAATTTTTCTCCACTTTATATGTGGGTCGCCACCACAGCATGGCTGATGAGTGGTGTAGGTCCTCCCCTAGGATCCAAACACATGAATCTGGGCTGCCAAAGCAGAGTGTGCTGAATTTAACCTCTGGACCATGGGACCAGCCCCTCTATGAGGACATTTTTAACTATGGTGTCTGCTAAGAGCTCAGAGAATAAAATGTTTTAATCTTGTTCTTGTTTTTTTCCCTGGTTTGCTTAGCTATATCTGAATACATAAGTTCCGTATTCCTAAGGATGCATACAGTCACATATACAAAAAATAAATTTCTCCAACTAAGGATAAAATAACATTCTGTTATTTTAGATATTTTCATTCCTTAAAATAAAATCAAGCATAATAATATATTCATATCATTTAATCTCTTGTGTAAGTATATTTCATTCAATATAAAACCAATATGGACACATTGATGCATTATCCACAGTCATTTCAGTTGAATCAGTTGACCTGAGAACAGCATTGAAAATTAATAATAGCTATCCATTATTGTCAGCCTCTGTAAAAAGGGTTTTATTAATACATAAAGTCTATAAAAGTATTTAATACTAAAAAAGAAAGTTTTAAAAAATAGCTATGAGAGAGATTCCATTTTGATCTCCACTTTACAAGTGAGGGAACTGAGGCATAGAAAGTTGAAGCCACATGCACAATGTCAAGGATTAAGTGACAGGGCTGAGATTTGAAGTGGAGCAATTTGGCTTCAAATGTCGTGTTGCTAACCACCATATTAATTTGTATTATAGGTCATCCAATGCGCCAAATGATACATTTTAAAATGATTGCAACAGAATTCTTCATTTGCCATCAAAAGCCTTGTTTTTATTTAGCGTTAATGACTTTGTGATTAATTGCATTAGTGAAATATTTTCTTTTCCAATGCATAGATGATTGGGGGGAAATAAAACAGAATTCAACTTATTAACGTTATGTTCCTGCTAGAGCATTCCTGGCAGTGTTGTTTCAGACAATAGATGTGGAGATGAATGCCAGTCATTAAATTTTTGAGCATAGGCAACAATATTTGAAAGTAAAAACAACAACAAAACTTGAAAATCTATTTTTATCATTGTCTAGTAAAGTGGAAAGTTTCTGGGATTCAGCGTTCTAAATGTCAGGGTTTAAATTCCAGTTCTTCCACTAGCTAGCTGAATAATATCTCCTGGGCCAGTGACTTAAACTTTTTGGGCTTTTATTTCCTCATCTGCACACTGAGAGTATTAATATTTCCCTTACAGTGTTACTGGGGATTAAATGAAAATAGGTGTTTGGAAAACCTAACCCAGAGACTGGCTCTTTGTGAGCATTCGATAAATGTGAATGACATTATACTTCAATCTGATGTTTAAGCAAAAAGCTTTGCTGGGGGAAGGGTGAAACTTTGAACTTACCTGTTACTCTAAGAGGTCATCAGAAAAGTTAATTGGTTATTTTAAGATCTGCATGAAATATTTAGCCACAGAACTACCCTGCTATGCTATCATTTGACATATATTTTCAAAATACAATGTCAATCCAAGCAGTATGATCAGTAAGGAAAACATGGTACAGATAGAAACCTGAAAAAATATTTCTAATCCCAGTTGTTAGTCTTGCAATATTGTCCTTTAGTTCTTAGATTATATATAGAAAACCCTTACCGAAAGTAAAATTCTAAGAACATCTACTACACTTTAATATTGGATAAATACATTTTAAATGAAGGATATCATTTAAAAAGAAATTATACATCACCAAGCAATATGGTTTAGAGTTCTCTCTCTCATTGCAAAATGAAAATAAAAGGGGCATAAGGAGTTATGTTTTATCTAATGTAGTCTTTTTTGAGGATATACTTTTTGACAGCGGATATCCAGTAAGTTTTCAGGGTCCATATCCATGTAGAGTGCAGAAAATTACCATTAGTTCTCAAGCAAACTGATGAAAAGAACAAAAGATTAGAAAGAAAGCAAATCTTTCACTTTTGCTTTCATAAATCCTTTATATCCTAAAAATCAGAAAGGTCTGCTTAGTATCAAGTTTTAGAGTGAATAAAAAAAAAAATTCAAGCAGATTATTCTTTAAGTGTTCAATAACTTGAAATGCTGCCATTCTATTCTAGACTTTTGGAAATCAATACTAGAAATGAATCAGGCTGCAAGGGATTCATCCACTATAAGCTTCCTTCTGAATCCAGACAAAATAAGAAGAGTTATGTTATATACCACTGGAAAAGTGTCATGTAACATTGATTTACTATGTTAGTGACAGCACTGAAGAAACAAACTCCCCAAGAAATAGCAAAAAGTGCACTCTACAAATGTCCTTTGGATAACGTTATTAGCCCTCGGTAAAACCATGAGGCACAAAATTGTGTTGAAAGTGGCCACTGAACCTTGCTCAACTCATTTGAACTCTTATCTTTTAAAACTGTGATAACGTTAGTTTATTTTAATATATTTATCATATATATGTCACTATGAAATGTAATTCTACTTTTATTTATTAAAAACATGGCCAAATCAATAAATATGACACAAACTGGTAGAAGACATTGTTTTGAAATAATGCAGCTCATGTAATTTGAGCATCCAATTCTTAAGCAATGCTTCGAGAAGTCAAAGATGAATTCTCTTATTCTTCTAAGAAATAGGTAAAATATTAATATGCAATATCTTCTATTTAGTTCATATACAATAATGATTTTTTTTAATTTAAGGGTAATATATTCTGCCACTCATCAACAATGGCAATACAGGCTTTTCAGGGAAGCTGGTTTAACAGATATCCCACTATTCATTTTCTCCTTTTGCGTTATATCAAGTTAGATTAATATTCTTTTGGGATTTAATGACATTTCTCTCCAAATAGCCATAGTGACTTTAATTTTATTCCATGATGGTGTTATGCTCTCATGTAATAGAGGTTCTTCAGTTATCCACAAATTCAACACACACAGGATGATTAAGATTTAATTGCACAGTAGCCTAAAGTAAGTAAAGGACTGGTACATGTAATTCAAGTAACATGATGCCTTTTCTTTTTCCACAGACAAGATAAATTCATGGCGCAAATGAAAATCAAATGGGATTTAAATAAATTACTCGAAATTCAAAGGATATTTTCTATTATTGTGATTTAAGAATTGATATGCAAGTCTAAGAAATTGACATTCACCTAAAATATTTTTAAAAACTAAAAATCACAAAGCCCATTCCCCATTCCATAGCTATATTTATCACCTCCTCCATAGATGAAGTATTTATCACTCTGTGAGTCTCACACAAAGATAAAATAGATGCCACCTTGGATTCAGGATTCTAGTCATTTTTGAGGGAAGTGTCACAACTCCCTAAGAATTACTGCCCGGATTAAGAACAGTTTGTTTCATGGAACATCGATTTCTAAGCTTTTGAGAGGACGATTTCACAATCCTGCATGAGAAGGCATAACTGTTGGCCCCCTTACAGAGACTAAGACCATGTGAGCAGGTATGGTGCCCAGCGGAAACTGTGATTTATCATGCTACTGTCAATAAACTACAAAAGAGTTTGGGCCAAACAAATAGGAAGCCATGGTGGAGGGCCCCGGTGCAAGGACGCCAAGTAATGGGGGAGCCAAATGTGTGTTGGGCTAATTTAATTTTTTAAAGCTGTAACTCAGCCCACATCTTAGGGACACAATTTCTTTCTGGCAACATTTTCTGTGAAGCTCAAACAGCTGCTTCACCTGTCTCAAATCAGATACTGTGCTGTTTCAAGCAAACGTTCACCAAAAAAATTGTCAGGCATGTTTTCCAGAAAATTTAGATTGAACAAAGTAGATTATCATGCCTCTAAAGTAAGGCTTGATATACATTATATTTGCAATAAAATTTTAATTCTAATATTTCTAGTAACTTGGAGAAATTAAATGTCTGAAGATGCTGTAAATTAATATATAACCATATATTTCAACAACATAATTTAAAAAATAATTGTATGTCATGAAGGGCAACAGATTTATGAAATACGTATCCAACCCAATTTGGAAAATTTTAACCTTTTATAATATATAAAATTTCTAAAATATTTAAAAGTGATTTATTAATGAAACTGTACCTGATTTTCATTCTCCTAAGAAAAAGATAATTTCACCAGAATACCAGGTCTGACATCCTGAACATTGAGTGTATCTTTTATTTTCCTTTGGGATTTTCAGCATATTGATTGAAGTCAAAACAAGAAACTGCTAAAGGAATAGCACACATTTGAAAAGAAACTTTCTTATAAGATACTGAAAATACAATGCAGGTATCCATTCACCACAGTGCATAGAATTCAGTGCAGTTCGATACGGTTGCTGAAATAGGACTTCTTTGTTTCCCAACTTTAAATGCTCACTTCTCATTTGTAATCTGGAATTTTAATCTTACAAAGATAGAATGAACATACTAAATAAGATAAAGTATGCATGACTTACTATTTTTCTACGTATGTTATGTATGTCAGTTGGGATCAATATTACTCAAGCACAAAGCACATTCTACAGCAAAATGTTAGATGACTCTTAACACGCCTCAGGAACAGAAAGTCTACAAGACCTCGGCAGAAGCTGAAGGTCAGAATGGAAAGGAACCTATACCCAGGTCCAGAAGGTGCATAAAAAATGCTAGAAGGCAAATTCTCTAGCTTCTGGCTAAATTCAGTGAGATGTCACAGTCCAGATGAGTCAAGTTTCAGGAAGCAGGATGAATGTCAAATGGCTGGTGCCAAAGAGCAGCTTGTTCTTGGAGCATGCTTAAGGCCATTTTGTTCAGAGATTTCAAAGAGGAAATAACCACCGATTGTAACTCTGAAAACCCTGCTAAAAATCATTAAAAAAAAACAAGGTCTTTCAGACACATTGAATTATATGAAATGACTGCCTATGCCCGCAGCATCCTGAAAAAGCTTTTTTGGTCTTAGTAGAAAATGGTTTCAAGAGCAGAATGACTGCGAATAAGTCCATGTAGCATTGTGAGCCAAAGTTAGCAGATGTCCTCTTATCTTAAATGTTACATGAACAACAAGGCAAACAGAATAAAGCATATGGACTTGAAAACATTCAGAGTTGGGTTTAAATAGAAATATACAGTGGCCAGTTTTAAAGTATTGAATATACCTTTCTTCCAAATAATGATATGACTGACAGCCATGTGCTTGGTTGGCCATAGACACCCCACCAGTTATTACAGCATCTCTGGTCCTGCCAAGATGACTTCCGTAGTTCCAAATGCCACTGCCACAGCTCACACATTAGTATCATGCTTGCATTGCTCATATCATCCGACATTAGCTACACTGATGTTCCATCTGTCAAAGACATATCTGGCACCTGAATAATAAATGATGTTCCGTTAAGTCATACTAATATAACGACAATTAATAGCCACCATCTGTTTATTAAAAGCAAGGAAATTTGTCTAAACCTTGGCAAAATCTTGCTTTGTGAATAAATATTTTCTGTTGGTGAACTGGGTCAAAAATATTACAAAAAATTCTATTTGAAACCAAGACTTTTAGAGGGGCAAAATACTTTATCAAATATGTTGGCCTACAATATGATATGCATATAATTTTTAATTCTATTTGGTGGGAGAGTCACAAATGCATCTTCATGGAAGTAGAAGTAAAAAATGATGAATGTAGACAGAAAACCGAGCTAAAGATTACCTACACATGGAAAATATTCAGTAAATGGCACACTAAAAGTCGCAAGAAATTTGAACTCCATAGGGCTTAAAATATAATCTTCCAATAGAAAATTAAACAGCTTAAGTGAACATAAAAATAACTTCTGGCAAAACTCCTTTCCTTAACTGCAACAACTACGTGCCCCGACCTTTTATCTAGCTGATAAAGAAAGAAAACAGAAGGAAACCAAAATCCACAAGTGAATAAATGGGGTAAGTGGAGATGAGGGAAGTTAGATTTATAAGGATATATAATTTAAGGAATTTAAAAATATCATCTGTCACTTCTTAATGTAGTAAATATAAAGCAAATGTGCTGATTTATAAATGTTATTACAACGTATCTACGTATTCATTTTCAAAGTAGCAGGACCTATTTGTAATTCCATGGTAACATAAAGAGAACAACATCTTCAATGATATAGAGATATTATGTGACTACCACTTCATTTAAAACTTATTTTACAATTCACATTTTTCGAAATGTATCAACATATTATTATTCTTGCTAGAATTATTATCAGATAAATTGAGCACTAAACATAAAATCAGTCTTCCTAGATTAATGGTATTTGATTACTACGTGAGGGCATTTATAGATTTCTTATGAAAACAGTTAGCTGCATATTTATTTTTCTGGATTTCAAATCTCACATATAAGTTACACCAAGATACTAATACAGCTAACATTAACTAAACATTTACTAAGTATAAGGGATTAGTCTAATTTCTTTTGTATTATTATTTAGTTTAATTCTCACAACAATTCATTGGGATAAACACCAGTATTCAGTTAATTATGCGTATGAGAATTTGAGTAACAGAGCCCAAAAAATGGTCTAGAGTCAAGTACTTATGAAGTAGCAGGACCAGGTTTCAGTCCCTGGGAATCTGGATCCAAAGCCTGCCTTCTCTATTAATGAATACACATATTTCTCTCTTAGATGTTTGAATGCTTCTATAGACATGGTCTGATAAATCACGCAGACAGTGGGATTATTCCCACTCAGCCGACACCTTACCTACAGATTCCTACTTCCTGTCATTACGGTGCACCAAAATTTGGATATACTAACAATGAATCTAATTTTATACTAATAATTCTATTAAATCATGTCACTCGATAGACAGCTTAGGTTTAAGTAGGATTTCCAGTTATTTTTGACACAACAAATCTCTTTCAAACCTGTTTTTCAGTTTGATAACAATTTAAATAAATTTTGAACTTAAATGTTTCAATTTATACATATAACATTTAAACTCATCTTGCATGAGTTGACTTTTCATAACTTAAAACTATTTGGAATTCTTACTTTAGCAAATAACATTAGCTAGTGTACAGAATCTTTTGTTCTCAGTAAATTAAATAAGCATGCTTTCCTTATATTCTGCCAAGTCACTAATAAACATGTTAAATAGTATAAAATCAATAATAAAATCCAGTGTCATAACCTCAGGGTCTTCTCTCCAGTCTTAAAACTATCCATTTATCAACACTCCAGGTAATGTTATTCAATCATCAACTACTACACATAAATGAACTATCACCTATCCTCCTAGAGTGAAATAATATGAAATACTTCCTGGATCACACAATCTAATAAGCATATAAATGAAATAAAATCATCTTGGCATTATGTGAATTTACACGTGCTGTTTGCCTTCTAGATGTCATTATTTTTTTAAAAGCGCTACCACATCCTCTATTATATTAGCTGTTGGAAAATTGTCAGCAGTAAACATTTACATGATCAATCTGGAAGTTTTAGAATCTACCTCATCACTGTTTTGTATACCATATATCATCTCCTGTGCTTCCACCAATTTCCTGTAACCTAAGCATACTTAAGTTCTCTAGCTTTCTCTGATCTTGTTTTGAACATCACAAATAATTATAAGACAATATCTCATTCAATAGCAGTGACTCTAACAAACTGTCTAGTATTTCATCTGGATCATCCAGGGTGAGGAGAATTAGACATCTTGATCCAAGTCTCTTTCCAAATGTACGAGCATAACTGCATTGTCATCATCTCTCCCCTTCTCTTGGAAATCATATAAATTCAAAACAAATGAGAAAAAACATAGAATTAATACAGCTAAAATTAGAAATTGTTATGTAAAAAGATACTAGAAATCTAAATAAAGAATTCCGAAAGAACAAGCAAATTCTAAAAATTTCAGCTTAATCATGAGGTATTTATACACAATGGACTACTACTCAGCCATAAGAAATGATGAAATCCAGCCATTTGTGACAACATGGATGGACCTTGTGCATATTATGCTGAGTGAAATAAGTCAGAGGGAAAAAGTCAAATACCGTATGATCTCACTCATAAGTTGAAGACAAAAACAACAACAAACACATAGCATTGGAGATTGGATTGGTGGTTACCATAGGGGAAGGGTGGGGAGGGCAAAAGGGGTGATTAAGGTCACATGTGAGGAGATGGATTTTAATTAGTTTTTGGGTGGTGAACATGCTGTAATCTACACAGAATTTGAAATATATTATGACGTACATTTGAAAGCTATATAATGTTATAATCCAATGTTACTGTAATTAAAAAAATTTTAAAAATAAAAATTTTTTAATGATAAACCATTTCAAGACAAAAATGAAAATGAGAAAAGAATGCAAAAATGCAAAGAAAAAGGAAATGATAAGAACAAAATAGGTAAAAAACTGAGCGAATTATAAGTTTCATGAGTTAACTTTTGTAAGGCTCTGAAAAAAAATTTGAGAGCCTAAAATATTAGATTATTTCTAGGAAAATACAGTTTACATAACATTATTTAGAAGACAGAAATTATCTAAAAAGATATCTTTCCATAATGGAATACAAAATTTGTCAACAAATAAATAAATAAAATTTTAAGAAATTAAATTAATAGAGGAGAGTCAGGTGGTTCACAGATGAGTGCTACCAAATGTTTAAAGATAATCTAATTGTTTAAGGTATCAGAGATAAAGAAGATTGTTCTAAATACAGAATCTCTCTCTCTGTCTATCTTGCACACACATGCATACTAGCTCAGACCAAACTCACTCATGAATATGTTCAAACAAATCTTCAGTAAAATATCAGTGTATTGGAAACGATAATCTATGTTGCATTTTTTTTTCAATCCTCCATTAGACAATACTGCCTTCATTGTGGTGAGACCAGAAAAACCCAAGACTACAGTGAGCTGATATTGTTGAAATAAATTTCTAGGCCAAAGATGGAGTCACTCCTGTCCAGTGTGTATGATGTCAGCAAACCAAAACTTAGAATTTATTTTTGTGTCCCTGTAAATGCTCTGCTTGACAAGAATTGCAGTATATATAACCAGCCAATCCCCAAATACCAAGCCAACTCTACACTCTATAGTTATTTCCTTTTTACTTCTCACTCAAAACAAGGTTGACTATGTGGTCCCAGACAGTCTGACATTTTCTTTTTTTTTTTTTTAAGATCACACTCACAGGTGGACATGAATTTATTTTTTGTTTTTGTTTTTGATTTTTTTTTTTTTTTTTTTTTTTTGGTGAGGAAGATAGGCCCTGAGCTAACATCTGTTGCCAGTCTTCCTTTTTTTTTCCCTCCTCAAAGCTCCAGTACATACTTGTATATCCTAGTTGTAAGTCCTAGTTCTTCTGTGTGGGACAGTGCCACAGCATGGCTTCATGAGCGGTGTGTAGGTCCACACTCAGAATCCGAACCAGTGAACTCTGGGCTGCCAACATGGAGTCATGAACTTAACCACTATGTCACCAGGCAAGCCCCCAATCTGATATTTTCTATTTTTGTATTCCTTGTTCTTTATTCCTTCCTGCATTCTGTTTTGTAGTTCCCCAAAAGTAGACTGTCCACTTATGAAGTGTTAAGTAAACCTTGTTCATATTAATTAAATCGCCTTTAATCATTTTTCAACAATAGCCAGTATGAACATTCATTTTTCAGTGATGATCTTCACTCACTCACCAAATACTCACAGCTGCAAACATTTGCTTTTCTAGATCTAAAACTAAAGTTCCAGATTTGTACTAGTGCTGGGAGGTTTTTTACTTGGCATTCTTGCATTCTGAAAGGTAAATTGATATTTGATTTCTACATGCAGTAAATGTCAAATTGATACAGAAATGCAAGGAGTTACGTACAAAATCAGGTAGAATCTTGGAATCACAGATTTACATCTGAAAAGGCCCTCTGGGAAGAGCAAGATCCAGTTGTTTTGATTCTTCTGCAGCATTCCTTCTAGGTCTGAGATTTGAGCTTTCATAATTGGATTATTCACAGCTGTTCTCAAACTTGAGTGTGATTGATTGGAATTACCAGGAAGGCTTGTTAAAACACAGATTGCTGGCCTCCACCACCAGTTTCTGATTCCTTGGTCTGAGTGAGGTCTGAGAATTTGCTTTTCTAATAAGTTCCCAGGTGATGGTAATAATGCCGATCCAGGACCATACCTTAAGATCTAGACCAAACTCCTCTTTTAAAGATGGAGAAACTGAGGCATAGCAAGATGAAGTGACATTCACTGGATCACACTGCCAGTTTCTCACATAGCCAGAAGTCTTCTTTTTTTCAAGCATATGATGCTTCTGTTATTTCTTTTCTTTTTCTCCCCTTCAGACTTTTTATATATATTGCTTTTCCTTTACAACAACAGAAAGCTTGTCTATCACCAGAATAAATGGAGTTAGGAAGTGATTACACTGATAAATAGAGTAAGACCATACTTCTACAATAAAGTATCTTGAAGCTAAGAAAAGAAAAATTTCCAGATTCAATAGTTTAAAACAACAAAAGTTTATTTCTCACTTAATCTGCATGACTATCAAGGGTCAGCTGGTCTTTTCAAGTTTGTCTCACCAGTGGGCCCAAGCTAAAGAAGTCAACGCTGAGAATATTGTTAGTCATTGAGAAAAGGAATGCGATATAAAAAATGCACAGTGTCTCTTAATATTTCCACTTAGAAGTGCCATACTTCACCTCCTCTCATTTTATCATCTAGAGAAAGTCGCTTGACCACACAAAGTATTGGACATCTTTTATGCCTCATCTGAAAACCTTTCAGCCCTCTTTTTGACTTTGGACATTTTGCTGTATGAAGCCAACTATATATATATGGCCTTACAACACCATGGCTTAGTGACAGGATGCGTATCTTTCCTTCTGCATAAACACTTCCTACCCAGCCATTGAAATGCATATTTTGGGGAGCTCATTCAGCCTTCCTGGAGTATGCCTACAAAAGGGTAATATCCTTTGGATCAATCTTTGACCAATAAAGGATGAAAATAACCCCTTCTTCCTTCTTTCCAGGCAGTCAATTCCATGTTTGATTCTGCATGATTTCTCAGAGGATTTTGGGAGAGATTGAATCCCAGTTGTCCACTGGAATAATAGGTCAATAATTCAACTTTGGATTTCCTTTCTCTCCTTTCTTGTTTTATTCTTCCCAGTCTCATCATTCCTATCCCCTGAAATTACTTCCCCAAATAAAATGTCTACATGTAAACCCATTTCTTGAGCTCCGTTAAGACACCTAACTTCAAAAGGGTTAGGAAAGTGCATTTGTACAATATGCCCAGAAGAAAGAAAGCCAGAAATATTTGTTGAACATCATTGTTGACTACTATGGCTAGTAATGAATTATACACACATAAAATTAAAATATAAAAAGTAAATATATTTTGACCAAGTGGGATTTACACCAGGAGGGCAAGTTTAGGTAAATGCTAGGAAAACTATTGCTATAAGTCATCCATGCTTACGTGTTTATTAATAGAACCTGTCATTTTAATAGATCAAAGATAAAAAAAATACTTGATCATCTGCATAGATGATGAAAAAGCATTTACAAAGTAATTGGAAAACCATTAGTTAAAATTATATGATTGGAAAAATATATTTTTATATGATAATATAGCTCTACAGATTCTGAAATAAGCATCATCCTTAATGGGAAAATGCTACTGGAATTTTTAGTGAAGCTGGAAACAAAAAAGGTATATTAGCCCGTGAAAAAATAGAAGAGAAGGAAGCAAAGTTATAAAAAATGAAGAGAAGAGATAAAGGTATCATTCACACAAATAATATCCCTTTATACCCAAATGAAAAAGCAAAGAACTATTAAAACAACAAATCAATTATATGTTACAATTATTTTCATACATACAAAGAGCAAACATGTAGGAAATATCATAATCATAAATTAAAATACAATATTCCTCCGAAAAAATTTAAAGAGAAATAATAAATAAAAAATTTAAATTCTACTCTTGACACAAAAGAAATGTTGGGACATTGAACAGACCTAACGTATTTTTTCTAACCATAAATAAAAAGCAAAATTGGATCTAATCATATCATATGTCATGATAAATTGGTTTAAAGGTTTAAGTTTAAAAAAGAAAACAGTAAAAAAATATACAAACAATTGGAATGTTCCTTTGAAAACATGAATAAAAGAAGGTCTTTCTAACTCTGATTACAAATACAAAGCTAAATATAATACGATAAAAGATCAATAAAATCTTTATAAAAATAAAAGATCGATGAAATTTATTTTCTAAGAAAAAACTTCTATATTAGCTAACACTCTGACATGCACATATTATAAGCAAAGTCACAATACAAAAGACAGGTAAGGAAAAAACATTGCATCTCATATCTTGAATTAAGGGCTACACTTCCTAATATGCGAAGAATTCCAGAAATTGAAACCCAACAAAAAACTGGAAAATACATGATAAGTGATGAAAAATATTAAAAAGATCATTTAAACTTATGAAACGATGCTTAACATCCTTCATTAAAAAAAAAAAAATCTCTTTTCATCTATCTGGTTGGTAAATCTGAATACCTTTGACCATACTTGTTGTGGGAAGTAGCAACTCTCATACTTTGCTGATAAGAGTATAAATTAGTGCAAGCCCTATGGAAAGCATTGTAGCAATATTTCACATAAATTTGACCCAGTCATTCCACTTCTGGGTGTTTATACAACTGATGTATTTGGAGATTTACATAGAGGTATGTTTACAGTATCCATCATTACATCATTTATTTTGTAGCAAATGATTGGAGATAGTCTAAATATTAAGATTTAAAATATAATATATTTGGGGCCGGCTCCGTGGCATAGCGGCTAACTTCGCATGCTCTGATTTGTTGGCCTGGGGTTTGTAGGTTTGGATCCCAGGTGCAGACGTAGCACCGCACGTCAAGCCACGCTTTGGCAGCATCCCACATAAATAATAGAGGAATATTGGCACAGATGTCAGCTCAGTGACAATCTTCCTCAGGCAAAAAGAGGCAGATTGGCAAAGGATGTTAGCTCAGGGCCAATCTTCCTCATAAAAGTAGGAAAAAATATATAATATATTCCTACACACATACAATGCAGCTCTAAGAAAGCTTTTATACTGTTAAAATGCTTTGTAACGTATCTTTAGATTAAAGAAGTATAGGTTAGAATACTGTGCATAGGAATTTTTTTAACTGTAGGCAATTGGAAATATATAAACTTGTATTTGTTTTAAATATGCATGGAAAACTCTGGGCTGATACACCAGAAAATGTGAGCGGTTTCTCTTGTGAGGGAGGATGGCAAGAACCGTCAGGATTGGGAACAACATTTTTCATTGTCTTTTATGATTTTAGAATTCTAAATCTTAGGAATATATTGCCTATTTAAAAACTCGGTTATATTCATGGTTCAAACTGTAGTAACCTTTGTCCACATTCTCCTCTTCCGGCTTACCCCTGTTCTTTGTTTCCAAGGACATGACCATTTGTCCTTTCCTAAGGCAGCACTAAGACAAATACAGGTAAAGAGAGGGATTAACTAAAGCTTTATTAAACAAGCGAGGAGAAAAGGGGGATGGGATACAGTGGTGGTATTGAGGAGGAGGTACTCATGTTTAGTAAAATGAGATATAAGGGATTGTGATTTAGAATAGAAACCAAATTCAAATTTAGTATTTGATTATTAAAATTTAATAGTTTTTTAGCATCTCTTACTTCTTGTCTCATCTGTTGCACTACTGACTTCTTATTCAATATCCCCCCTAAATTCTCTTCCCTTTTGAGTCTCAGGGCCTCAAAAAAAAAAAATCTTCATAAAATTACCTACAGGACGTCCCACAAGCGTGTAAAGTTCTCAGGTTCTAAAAACTTTGCACCCGCCTAGAATACCATTTTACTTTTTTATGCAAAGCAGCCCAGATCATTTTTGTCTCAAACTTTTCATTGCAGACAATGCTTTTCCTTTAATAACCAAAAGGTGATTCACATACTGTAATGAACAAAAGAGTCATCTACCTTTAGTCTCCACCATTAGAAACACAAAGAAGTGGCAGAAGCTTTGAAATAACAGTTTTTCTTTAATTTCTTCCAGCACATTGTTTTAGTCCCATGGATTTATTTCGATGACTTACCATTTTAGACTTTAATAATTCACTGACTTTCTTTCCTTTTCTAAAAACATTTTTAAAAGAAATCCTAGCCATGGAAATTTGCCTGTTTTCTGAACTTATGTTGAAATTTTCTTTTATAATGTCAACACAAGAGGAAGGATTTCCCTCATTTTGTAAACAATGATTTTCAGATGTTGTCTACTAATATTAATGTCGTGGTCATGTACACTTGTAGCTTATCCACAATATGTTCCAGCTCCCCCAATTACTAATTGTATGAACTTGAGGAAGCTATTTAAACTTTCAGTTTCTCACTTTCTTCACCACAGAATAAAGGAAATAATTCAGGGGTTGGCATGAGGACTAAATGTTACTCTACGGGCTCTGACCCCCTTTATCAAGATGACTTTATGTTTGACACCCTTCTAAATCAACTTGATCATTCAGATACCCTCCTAATCCTGATCACATTTTTTTGTTTGTTTGTTTGTTTTTGGAGGAAGATTAGCCCTCAGCTAACTACTGCCAGTCCTCCTCTTTTTGCTGAGGAAGCCTGGCTCTGAGCTAACATCCGTGCCCATCTTCCTCTAGTTTATACGTGGGACGCCTACCACAGCATGGCTGCCAAGCAGTGCCATGTCCGCACCCGGGATCTGAACCAGCGAACCCCGGGCCTCCGAGAAGTGGAACGTGCGAACTTAACCGCTGCGCCACCGGGCCGGCCCCCTGATCACATTTTAACACCCCATGAGAGACAATCATCCTGCACAGATGCCCTTCTCACTTGGCTCATGCTCCAACATGGCACTCTCAGTCACTCTAACTCATCCTACAGTCTCCATCATGGAGGCCTACTCCTGTAGAATAACACTCAGTGGTTTTAATATTAAATTTTTCAGTTTCAGAAAAGAAGAAAGAAGAAAGAGGAAAAATAATTGACAATTTTACTTGTTCTGTTTTTATTATTATTTCATATAAAATAATTTTCTTTGTTTATAATTTTTCTGACTGTGGTATTTAAAAACATTTTGCTTCATTTCCAACTATGTGGAGATATTCCATTTAATTTTTGTTATTGGTTTTTAATCTAATCCCATTGTTATCACCTCTGTGTGATTTCAATCCTTTGAAATTTATTAGGACTTTCTTATGACCCATCACCTCGACTCGGTGAATGTTCCATGTACTTCTGGAAGAACAAAAAAAAGTGTATTCTATAGTTGGCAGCTCTAATGCAGTGTACATGCCATTATGTTATTTGTTTATTAGGCATTTCAGTTTCCAGAATATTTACTGATTTCTTTTAATTGGTTATACCAATTTCTGAGAAGGCATATTAAAATCACCACCTGAAATTGTGAATGTGTCTTTTTCTCTCTCTAATTCTCTTCATGTTTGCATGTTGTGTTTTGAAGAACAGGAAGAGTTCACATCTGCATATCTTTTAAATAAATTGATTATTTAATCACTATAAAATATGCCTTCTTATTACAGATATTGCAAATATCTTTGGCTTGATGTCTGTTTTTCCTGATAGTAATAAGCCAGTCCAGCTTCCTTATGCTTCATATGCTTAATATCTAAAAATGTATCTTTCTATCCTTTTACTTTCATCTTCTCAGGGTCTTTAAATTTAAATAAACTAAGAAATGAGAAATATATATATAGTCATGTGCCGCATAATGATGTTTCAGTCAATGACAGACGGCATTCATGACAGTGCTCCCACAAGATTAGTACCATATAGCCTAGATGTTTAGTAGGCTATACCATCAAGGTTTGTGTAATATACTTTGTGTTGTTTGCACATTGATGAAATTGCCTAATGACACATTTCTCAGCATGTATCTCCATCTTTAGGCGATACATGAATGTATATGTATGTGTATTTCCATTTAACAATATACAAAACATTTCCAATGCTCTGTTTCAGTGTTGTGCTTGTTTCTATTGATTTTTTTTTCTCTCGGTCATGAGTCACATTTTCCTGTCTTCTTCCGTATCTAAATTTTTTTCTTGCATGCTTGCATTGGGGATAATAAATTGTTGAAAGCCTGGATTTCCTTTTATTTCTTCAAAAATTTTGACTTTTTTCTAGCAGACACATAATTATTTTACTGATGGACCAGCTTTATCCTATCAAGGCTTATGTTCAGCTCTGATAGTGCTGATCTAAAGCACTACCATTAAGGTGTGAATTTTATGAGATCTCAACTGATTGGGCAATGAGTGAGGTTTTTCTTCCCTAACTGGTTCTAAGTGTAATGTCTCCAATCACTGTGAGTCCTCCAGAATCTCTGTTTACCTCACAATCTCTTTGTGGGCTGTTTTCTGCCAACCTGGTGTCTGTTCTCTACCAGGTCTCATGGAGTCTCACTTTGATCATGTGCAGCTTAATAATCAGCCAGAGGGTCCAGAAACCTATTCAATCTTCTGGAGCTCTTTTCATAATTACCTCATCTCTGGTACACCACTCTGCAAATTCCAGCTGTATGAGCATCCCAGAATGTAGCTGTCTCCTTTTTTATCTTGTTCTGCTCGAAACTGACTTCTCTGTGTTATGGTTTGGAAAATGACCATAGGTGGAAAGCCAGGGTAATTGTGGAGCTCACTTCATGTTTCCCTTATTTAAAGGGTAGTATCTCTCTACTTTTTGTTGTCTGATATATGAAAAACCGATATAGTCTATTAAGTTTTATAATTATTTGTGGTATGAGGATAAGGCTTATACCCACTACTCTGCCCCTTCTGGAACCAGAAGTCATCCATTAAGTTTTAAATAAGATTTTTTTCTTCTGTCTTCTTGTCTTCCCTCCTTATATTATTGCTCTATGTGATACCATTCATTCACTAAATCACATGTGTAAATCTGTCTTCAGTCTTGATAACAGTCTTTAGTTTTTGGACCCTATATCCAGGGTTTTGCTGAGAATTTCCACTTGCATAGTATACCAGAAAATCAAACACAACACATTGATTCCAAAATCATTGTCCTTTTCTCCCATTTCATAGTCCTATTTCAGTTCATTTCGTTATTATCTCTTCCTTTGGTCAGATTAAAATCTCTAAAATCAAAATATCATCTATATCTCACACTCCCTAATGCCAACAAATTTTCAAGTATTTTTGCTTCTTTCTTTGCAATATATTTCACATCTGCAATTATGGTAGTTAGGATACTTTAACGATAGATGGCAAACACACTGGCATCAATGTAAGTAAACAGGAATTTCCTCAAAGTTACAAGTTGTTTCTTGTAACGAAATGTCTGAAATGCATACATAATCAGGGAATGGAGTAGAACAATGAAGGAGCATATAGTCAGGACTCTCTTTTTCTCCATATATTTTCTCCTCTCTGGACATCTGCTTTATTTTTCTTACCACAAATGAGCTTTCTTTGCTTCAGTGTTCATGTGGAATAAAATTATTATCCAGAGCACCGGAGTTTACATGGCAGCTATTAAAGAGACAGGACTAAAAAAGAAATATGTTAGCCCCACGTCTAAATTTATAAGAAATGTTACCATTAATGTGAATTAGATAATATTATTTCTACCGACAAAGGTCTGGAAGGAAGGCTGAAATTGTTTATAGATTGGCTAGCAAAAGTCATCTCTGGTAGCGTATGCATACTTGTATTGGGTGGGATGCTGTATGACACTGGGCAGACAACCAATAGATGTTTACAAAGTTTAACCTCTTAAATGCTCAGAAGACTTAGAAACTTTTTCTCTGTATAGACATAGAAACTCTCTTAGAGCAACTGTCTCATGTGGATGAGACCTCCGTTATGATATTTATTGCAATCTATCATGTCTTTTCATTTCTGTAATTAAGAGTAATGGGAAGAACAGAGTTGAAGTCAGATAAATTGTCAAATAGAGCCTCTATCATTAATTACCTTTGTGACTTTGGGGAAGGTATTTAATATTTATTAAGTTCGTATTTCTGTAAAGTATAGGTAATATAGTACCTATCTCATAGGCTTGTTATGAGGCTACGTAATGCAGGAAATAATACAATATCTAGTACATAGTGTGGTTCAATAAACCTTAGCACTATTACGCCTAATTTTTAAGTAGATTTTAAGCTCTCAGAAGTTAGGGAATAAGTCTTAAGAGTTGTTAATCTTCTTTTTAAACTTCCTTATTGTGCTCCAGTAGGCTTTTTCACATGGTCGTTGCTCAATAAATATATGTATATTTAATTATTTAAGATAGATTATTGCTTTGCAAATAGACTTTTCAAACCTAAAAGACACTAATATTCTCCTGAAAACCAAATCCAAAAGTTATTTTCAGACCCTACCATTCTGATATTTCTTCAGCATAATACTGGAAAGAAACATCACTCTTCTTTAAAACGTTCCTTTCTTGTTTTCTGCATTTCCAGTTCTCCACTTCCATTGCTCTTATTCTTGTTTCCATACCTTAAACATAGGGAAGGAAACTCAGGTTAGAGATCACAGTCCTCATTTCTTTGTCATCTTACTTAACCATATCATCAAAACCCCAGGTTTATATATTAACTCTATGCAGATTAATTTCAGATGTTCAGCTCTGGCTTCTCTCCTAAGCTCGAGGCTTTCAAATTCTATTACCTCCCAGAAATTGCTTTCCAAATACTTTGCTAGTTCCACAAACTCAAAATTGTAAGACAATTTCAGTCATCTCTCACATTTGTCTCAATATTTATCCCCTTCAACTTTCAGATTTCTATAAATATTACCATCATTCCCTCACCCATATAGGATTGAATTCTGGCAATATTGTAATCTTGGGGATACAACTGACATGTGCAAAAGAAAATAATGTGAACTAGATTTACAGTAGAAGGTAGGATACATCAAAATTCAAGCATATATATGAAATAATTTTACTGCCTTGATAAAATTAATGTATACTTTTTGTAATTTAATAATTAATTGAAACATGTTTATTGAGAAACCACTAACTGTTAATAATTGTGGATATGGTAATCAGCTATAGTCCTTCCTTCATGAAACTTAAACATAGTGGTTAGGAGAGACAAGCAAACAAAATATTACAATACATATTACTAAGTGTTAAGAGAGAACTCCAGAAACCTGAAGGATGGACAGCTAACCCAGTCTTGGAGAGTTGAGCAAGGCTTTCTAGACAAAGCTTGGAGATGCAAACAAGTGTGAGTTAGGTAAAGTGAGAAAAAGTTGCTCATGGCAGAAGCAACAATATGTTAAATAAAGAATGGTTGACTAAAATGCACTAGACTGTCTCTGAGTCTTAGAGACTTCATTAAGAAGGGTTTATCATTTGCAAAGTAGGATGAGATATGACTAGATTGCTCACAAGAAACAGGTCAACAGAAAAGTCTGGAGTCATGTTAATGATTGTGGACTTGATTCTAAATGTAACGGAATCTTAATGAAAAGTTTTGATCAGAGTGACCATAACCAGATTCAAGCTATAGAAACATTACACTACATGTATGTGATGAAAGGAACTGGAGTAGGCCAAGCTTTAATCAAGGGTATAAATTAAGAAATAGTTATCACAATTCAAATGAAAAAGGATATGGCCTTTATTTGTAATAAAAGTGAATGGGGTAGCAAATAGGCAAATTAGGGACAATTAGGAAATTGTCTTAAAAGGATACTGTAATTGTTTACATGCACGGGAAATTGATGTTACCTATTAAAGAGAGCTAAGCTTCAGTAACTGTCGAGATCATGATTCCAAGTACAAAAATTAGGGTATTTTAATGACTAAAAAGATAGAACATGATGTGTGTGGTTAGGGATAACAAACAGCTAGATAAGAGAGGTGAGGATTGACCCTTAAGTAATAACTGTACGAAGAAGGAATAAACAGGTGTTCAGTGGAAGGCAAATGAGGAAGAGTTATTGGAAAACGAGAGTGTGGCAATATGAACACATATGAAAGAGTATTCAGAAGGAAGTAATTAATTACAAAGTCATTGCAAAATGATCAAGTGAAAAGAAACTGTCTTATGGATTTTACACAGGATATAATGGAAGACATAAAAGTGAGGAGAGTGAATTTTTATTATTATTGTATAATAAGCTTTGATGGCAAGAAGAGAATTGGAGTGGTAGCTGCAGGGAGATCTTTAGTTGTGGATTTTCTTGTTTCTTTATTCTTTGTTTTAAGTCAAGAGAGACTTGAGCATGATTAAATTCACAGGGAAAGAAGTTAGTAATGAGGGAAAGATTCACTGATCAAGGAAGAATGGAAACAGTGAATGGAAGACGCTGTTGAGGGTGGACAGGATGGTCTGGTTGGTAAGTGGAAAAATTAGTTTTAGAAGATCTTCATCTTGTCTGTTTAAACAAGGAAAATGAGGAAAAGTTAGATGCAGACAGTAAAAAATTACTGTGTAGTGGCAGAAAACTGATGGATTTCAAATATAAGTCTTCTATTGCATAGGAAATAGGAGAAATTTAAGTGTAGTGATTAAATACTCTTTGCACATTGAATTTAAATTAACTTAAATAGACTTTGCACATAGATTGCTTGAATTCAAATCTCGTCACTGCCACTTATTCTCTGTGATATCAACAAGTCTCTGAACTGCTGTGTGCTCCATTTTCCCCATAAAGTAAATGGTGATGAACACAACCTCCATCTCATAGGGTTGTTGTGAGAATAAATGAGATTATTCTTTAGTGAAATGCTTAGAGTTTTTCTAGTGCAAAGTAGTGACTTATTATTACTACTGAGAGAGAGAAAAGCTTCTTTGGCATAATATTGTGTCAACTACTGCCTTGAATACTTGAATATCTCTCAAATTATTCTCAAACGTTGTTTATACATGTTGATCACCTGTACCAAGATAAAATAATGATGCTGAAATTATTTTCTAAATGGTAAAGGAATCCACAACTAATGCACAATACTGTGGTGCTACTGAAAGCAATTTCTCTACCACCTTATTTAAAACATTTTCTGGAAGCATGGTTGCAAACAAGCCATGAAAATAACTCATAATGATGTTTTAGTGGAAGCACATGCTTATTAAAATGACTAATCCAGTTTTTCTCCAAGCCTTGGGGCATTTTGCATATTTGTCTGGCTATTATATTTAATTATGAGACTATAGTTTTCCAATTTAATTACTTTGAAATATAATTCAGAAACATCAAAAGTCTAGTCTAAATATGAAAAATGAATTTATACTTCTAAAAATTTGGTTTTGTATTTAAATTAAAGTTAACAATATAACTCACTATATTATATTTACATATTTCAAGCTCTTGTAAGATTATCTTGTCAGTTTTTACTGTGTGCAATCTCACAAAGATTACTCAAAGTGGGATATCATTTGGTTAACCTAAACAAAAAAGTGAGATGACCATAGAGAAATATTGTATATTCAGAGTAACCTTTGCATTTAAAATGACATGATTTTGTTTAGCATAGTCAAGTTATAATAAAAAAAATTTTAAAAATAAAAATTGCTTTGTGTCACTAACTTTACTATCAAGTTAGAAATTCTGACATATGTGCACATGCAGAAATTAATGCTGCCTTTCTATCTCTAAGTGGATGTACTCTAAAGTACTTGAAAATTTGAAACATTTGCAAAAGTATGACTAAATTTTGTGCAAATCATAAACACATTAAAGTATACACAATATTCTAATTGATCGATAAAACAGTCTTATTATTGATCACATCAATGATTTCTGCATAGACCATGCAATTCTTCGAAGTGAGTTCTAAAATCTGCATTTGCAGAGGATAATAAAGGATTGATATTCTGTCTTATATAATTAGTTGAAAGAGTAAACCAAATATAATATTTTATCTTAAATATGAATTAAATTAAGGTTAAAAAAACAGGACATAAGTAAGAAAATATTGGTTTGTTAAATAGACTGCTTAACTAGGCTGAAGAAATCTAGAAAAAGTGAGAATAATACAAACTAATCACATTAAAAGTAACCAAACGCTCACTGTCTTAAATGTCTTTACTTACTATTTTTGTAAATTCTAATATAGGATTTTTCATTGCCATATTTCCATCACTGACGCTGAAAAAAAATTTCCCTTAAGTGGTCAAATATGGAAGAAGAAATATTGCAATATGGTTTAGCATTAGAAGACAATCAGTTTTCTGAGAGTAATCTTGATTCTGGTTGTTCCGTGCAATTGAAAAAATATGTTGCATTTGTGGTTAAAATATAAAAGTCATATTGCTGTGTGAAGCCACATTTACTCACGTACTCAGGGGTCTCTTTTAGGCTGACTTGTGGCTTAACATGCTCTAGTTTGCTTAATTTTATGATTAAAAAAACTTTTGTCTAGGGTAAGTTTCATGATGGAAAGAGCAAGAGAAAGAGCACATTTTTGGAACTGTTTTGTATATATCGTATATATACATATAATGAAAAATGCTGTTTGTTGTTATATGATCCTAGACATTTCATCAACCAGTCTGCTTATTTTTCTTAACGTTTTGGACTCACGGCCTTTAAATACATAAACTAAAACATTAGGGTGGAATTTATGCACAAAAATTTTAAGATGTAGGTGACCAAATTATGATGTGAACTTAAGAGAATAATAAAAATTAGCCAGTACAATTTAATTCATGAAGTCTTTGGTATCAAATCCGCAAACCAATGCAATAAAGATAAAATACATCAAATAATTGAGCCTTATTACAAAAGGCAGAATAGTTTTCTACCCCAGGTACTAAGCTATTTTTTACAGAGGTTAGCAAGTAACTTTCATATAAGGGACTTCAAACTACCCATAGTTACAAAGTGGCCCTTTGGATAAGTTCTCCCAGGACATGATGAAGAAATTAAAGACATAATTTTTTCATTATTTTGTTAGAACGAACATATCTTTTTATGTACATACACAGACACAGTGATGCACAAATTTACAGAGATGCTGCTACCAATTTAACAATTATTTATGTCACGAAAAAGCACTGGAAAAAAAAAAAACACCTATACTTTGCTAAAGGAAAGAAGATTCAAGAGAATTATGTTTTTCTTCAAAGCTGTTTTTAAAAAATGCACCTTACTCCTCTGGTCCAATGCTAAGGTTGTTGTCCTTTATGCCTGTGAGTCACGTAGCAATCAAAAGTCAACACCTCTATCTAGGTGCTCTGTCACAAACAGACTCTACTCAAGAGCTTGCTCCTGAAACTCCATCTCTTACTCCTGTAGCATCAGTCCTTTTCTCGAGTGACTTCTTCCCATTCGCATTCAAACATTCTCCCATCTTTAGTAAAGCAGAGCTATGCTACTCAGACCTAGTGTGTATATTGCACTCTCTACTCCCCAACCTCCTCATTTTTTCGTTTTCTGTGTTTATACATTGCTATGATTAACAAATGAAAAATAATACAATGGGCCTGTCTTGCTTCATATACCACAAAAATATCATGTAAGTATTTTTTATACTTGCTTCATATCTTTTACCTTAAGCTACAAATAAAGTGACATCTCAAACTGCTTCACTGTTTTCCTTCTCAGACCCCACTGCTCACCCACTTCTCCAAAACCAACCACCAGCACGAATCAGTCATGTAAGCAGGGCACGTTCTTTTAATTTTCATACAAAATACACACACATCCCTATTCACCTATTTTTGCTAAGAGATTTTGCAGTAATGAATATTCTCATCAGCAATTATACACAAATTTCTGTTTTCCTACCACATTGCCAGCACATGAATATATTTTTATTTTTTAGCCCATCTGATGTGTATGCAATGATATTTAACTTTTATTTTAATTGAAATTTCTTTGACAGCTTGACATCTTGTAACATTTTCAACTTCATTTTCCCTGAATTTCATATGAATTATCTTTGATTATTGTTCCCTTCTTGTTTTTTCTAATTTATAGAATTTTTTTATATATTCTTAATTTTATTGTCCTATCATATATACTGAAAGTATCGCCATCCACTTTGTACCTTTTCTTTGAATATAATTTATGTTTCTTTGTCTTTTGTATGTTTTATGATTTTATGTAATAATATTTCCGTTTTGGTTTTTGAGTTTTGAATCGTTTTATTGTATAAAAGAATACTGATATGTACTTCAAATTATTCTTCAATTTCCAATTTCACTATTAGTTCACCAGCAATTTATTTTATTGTAAGTTGTCAGAAAAGGATCTATTTCTCTATCCCACCTTATTTATCAAATACCTGCATACAGATATATCCTGCAATAGATATATACCTTAATATATACAATAATATATACCTTAATGAGACAGAATAAACGTAAAGTCCACAATCTGGTCTAAGCATATGTGATGACTGGGAAATGAGGAGGAAGAGAGAAGATTAATTACATTACATTGCATAATTAATCACGTAATTACATAATCACATTAATTAATATATTCTTAGCTAAAGATCAAGGAATTCCCCATCCTTTATTCAATTTTAAAGTTATATTACCATGCACTGATTTAGAATTTTATTGAATTTTCCTACATCTATTGAAATAATCATGGTTCTTCTCCTTAAATAGGTTAAGGTAGGTAAATAAATTGAGTTTTCAAAACTAAACTATATTTAGTAAGCTGTAATAAATTCTTCTTGGTTATGATGGCTTACAAATTATAATATATAGGTTATTTTATTTTTTAACATTTATTTTAGGAATTTTCTATTAATATTTGCAATTATCTTACATCCTTATTTTCTTATAATGTCCTGTGTAATTATTACTCTTTAGATTTCAGTAGCCTTATAAAGTGAATTGAATAGAATTTGCTCTTTTTACATTTTCTAAAAAATTTTGTAGGGGCTATTTATTTGCATTTCTAAGTTTGAAAAACTTACTGTAATATTGAACAAATAGCTTTTAGGGGAAAATTCGTTTTTTTTACTCAGACAATGTAATTCATGTTCTTAGGCCTAATTGGTTTTCCATAGTCTATTCAAGTGAATTTTGACAAGTGGTATTTTTCTAGAAATTTCAACATTTGTCATCCGAGTTTTCAAATGTGTTCACAAATTTCTCTATTTTTAATTCTAGCACTTTTCTATACTTAAAGATATTTTATATTTTTTATGAATTTATGTTCTTTTAAATTTTTAAATTGTTAACGTATATTCTTTTTTCTCTCTGTCTCTCAATCAATCTACTATAACTTTATTTTGTATATTTTTATAAGAATAACCATGTAGTGTTCTTCATAATAAAGTGGATACGTAGATTCTGTCTCCAAAATATTTCCTTTGTCTTTCGGGAAAGCAATATAAAACTAAAGATAGGTAAATAGATAAGCAGATAGGTAGATGGGAGATAGATACATAGATGATAGATAGGCAGATAGATAGGTAGAGATAGAAAGAACATGGTAAAGTAATGAGGAGTAGTTTAGAAAATGATTCCTGGAGAAGACTAAATCTAGAATAAATTAACAACATAGAAGAGATGCTTTGCATCATAAAATTTTAATGACATACAAGAAACAAGTACATTGATTTAGAAGAGTGAAACTTTCAGAAATATCTAGAGAAACCAGTTGTTTAAAAGTAAGGAGAACAAGAGTTGCTGGTGAGGAATGGTATGGAATAGTGCTTTCCAAATTTTGTTATCAATAGAAAGCTTTTAATATTATGATATGTTGATGAAACGCTGGCAAGTGAGCACATTTAGTTAAAATACAAAACTATCCTATTCTCACAAAATTGCTACAAAAAAGTTAATCTTTTATTAAAATATACGAATATAGGGGCTGGCCCCATGGCCGAGTGGTTAAGTTCACATGCTCCACTTCAGCATCCCAGGGTTTCACTGGTTTGGATCCTGGGCGCCGACCTGCCACTCATCAAGCCATGCTGTGGTGGCATCCCAAGTAGAATGACTTACAACTAGGATATACAACTAAGTACTGGGGATTTGGGGAGAAAAAAATATGTATATATGTGTATAAAGTCTTTCATCACTTTTTGGCTTCATGGTTTACTTATGCAAGATGAAGAATGCTTGGTTTAAATAATTTTTGAGTGTCCTTTTTCTGCATTATGTAGTTCACCATTTTATGGCTATGTTCCAGATCAAACCAAACAAAAGGAAGAAATATTCACAAAGCTTTTTCATCCTAAAAGAATCCTATTAGTATATCCCAGTCATTATAGTAACAAACTCACAAAATTCATGAGGAAAGTTTATGATGTAAACCTGCCTTTTACATTGATACAGGAGGATTTAAAGCTCTACTCCTAAATTTTAAGTTGTGCTTTGAAGATGGTAAGTTACCTATGGTTTACAAAGCACTAATATAAATCCCTTCCAAAGGAACTAGATAACTAACAGGGATATTTTAAAGTAGTCACAGTGAATGAAAGAAGTAACAGAAAATCTACTGTGTAAGTATCATAACTTCTCAGATTTGAGGAAAAACCTTTTGGTATTTTTCAAAGACTGTAAGTGGGAGATTTAGTCTGTCTCAGCTATTATAATTGAATTATTAGACCTCTCCATGATAAGAATCACATCTTAATGTTAATAATATCCCTCATCATTTTTATTTATATTTCATGACAAGTGTGTGACAAACACTTTTCATAAGGATAGAATTTTAAGGTCATTTAAACATATATATCTGATGAATATTAGGAACATTTTACTGCACGCTAATATCTCTCCATATATTAGTTTTTTAACAGTTAAGCATGATATTATCTTTCAGCACAGGTATATAGATTTTAAAGTATTTGATGTTTAAACATAATTGCAATTGATTAGCTCCCTGCTCAGTGAAAGCTACCTCTGTTAACCTAGATATCCCTGGGCCCTAACCTGAGACACCTGAAATTTGGTGGATGGTTGGAGCAGCCTGTAAAGGCAAGCCTACAACATGTGATGCTGTGGGCAGTCAAGATGCATATGCAACATCGGACATGTGAATGTTAGTTGATTTTTCTTAAGGACCATTTGCAGAAAAGGGCTTGCACTTCTTGAAGGGAGCTTGATGGGCTAAATTTTAAAATATTTAACAAATATTGACAAGGCAACGGCCAATCAGAATGAAACTACTGTGCCAATATTTACTAGGTAAATATCAGCTCTTAGCCCTTGCCTAGGAGGGCTGTATCCCAGTGTGCAAACACTCCTTTTGGCAAATAACTTTGTGGGATGTTCCCCAAGGAACAAAATCAGAGAAATATTTGTCCTCAGTTCCCTGGTAAGGCATAAGCTGGGGACAGGGCACAAGCTTTTAATCATATATTTGTTTGAAGCTTTCATTAGTTTGGACTGAACTTTTAAAAATAAATCACCCTTTTAAGCTCAGAATGACTGACAAGCATGGCATCTGCCCATATTGTCATTAAGTGCAGGGGGTTATAAATGTTCAGTGTAATGTGTGCAAAGTCTGTGAAGAGAAAAAAGTTTTCTTGTTTGTATACCTATGAGTCTAGGTTATTCAATAAATTACTCTTTTCATGCATGGAAAAATACATTGTTTGTTTAATTGCTGCATGGTTTTCCGTTATAGATTTAATATGTTTACTTAGTTGAAATTATAATGGTTGTTACAATGTATGTTTTGCTTTTATATATTTCCACCAGTTCTTGAGAAGTGGTATTAATCAGAACTGTCCATGATGTGTTACAGTAACAATCTCAAATATCATTGATTTAATACATATTTATGCTAAGACCAGTATAGTTTTAGAAAACTTATGAGGCACTTGAAACAACGTGGCCACTAGTGATTCAAGATTTCGCTATAGCTGTATCTTAGAGCTGGAACATGCAGCTTCTTTTGTCTACAGTGCAGAGCGAGAAAACACTGCATTTTCACGTGAACAATTAAATTCCTTGGATTGAAATAATAAATAGCATTTCTACTCACAATCCGTTGGCCAGAAAAAGTTATATGGCCAAACCTAAATACAAGGAGGGTAGGGATGGATTTATAATCCACCATGTTTTTGAGGTGAAGTCAGTAGATAAAATCAGTTGGAACAGTTGAAATACTCCCAAAACACTGCTGATTTTCAAGAATAATTTGTTTTAAACTTATGAAATTAAAAGAACAGTTGGGAAAATATCTAGAAATTGATAGTAATTCTGAGAGAGCACTTTAGGGAAATTCAAAGCTATATTGTTCTCTCTGAACACATTGATCAAATTTTACTAAATGGAGTAAAAAAAAACAACGAATGTAGGAGCCAGCATGTTGTCATAGTGGTTAAGTTTGCACATTCTGCTGCAGCAGCCCAGGGTTCATGGGTTCAGATCCCAGGCACAGACATTCACATCACCTTCAAGCCATGCTGTGGCAGCACCCCACATACAAAATAGAGGAAGACGTTAGCTCAGCAACAATCTTCCTCAAGCCAACAAAACAAAAGAAAACAAAAACAAATGTGTACATCATTATAAGAATATTGAGAAGAAAGAAGAAAATGTTTGGGTCCCATTGTATTGGAATGGACTAATGGAATTTAATTTTCTTTGATATATTTCCTAAAAAAAGATATCATTCTATAATGTTGTATTTTATCCTTTAATGATAAAAGTGATTATATTCTGGGGGCGTATATACATATGTTCCTTCATGTATTATTTCATTGGAAAGCCCCTATTAAATTCAAGCAATATGACCCTGAATAAATTAAATATTAATTGTCATACTGAATTGTTACTGTGTTTATTCTCAAAGAACAAACTGCCTCTAGGGCAGTATTTATGAATTCTAGAGTTTTAAGTGGATAATTTACCACTGGTATCTTTTATAATACCTTCTTTTCCTTAGAATGCTGAATTAAGTGGTGTCTGTGATAACTTATGAATTTGGAGCATTTTGTGCTAATTTACAAAATGAAAAGGAATTCTTTTTAAATCTATAAATAGAAGCTTTAATTGTACTGTAAAACCTAGAATTTATCATTGCATTTAATTGAATCATCTGATAATTATTATCTATGATTTGTTATTTTTATTTTTGAAGCAATTTCAGACAAGATGTCAGAGATATGTATGAAAGTGTTATATAATTGAAGTCTTTGTTGTTTCCATTAAAAGTAACACTTCAGTTTCAGTGCTCAGTACATGTTTAAGCTTCACTGGAGTTTAATAAACTATGCATAAACCCATAATAAAGGAAAATTGAACTTTTAGAAGACTGTCAGTTTCTCTCTTATTCTTTCCAATTTCTTGTTCTTTCTCTTTCCTCCATCGTTGTCTTACTCACTCCTCTGATTACATTTATTTAAGTCTACTGCAATGGAAAACACACATAGAATCCTAGAGAAATGATGAAACTAAAACATTAATCTGGCAATCAATTAACTTAATCAATATAGACATCTAAATTGGTTAATTTAAATCAGTAAAAATATTTAATGGCAAGAACAATTCTTATGCTTACAATAGTTTAGCTTTATTATCAAAGTAGTATGTGGCACTTATATTAATCAGGTATAATTCCATATTAATCATTAGGAAGCGTATTATTAGCATATTATGGCACTTCAAAGTTCTATACCCCATTGACAATATTAAAACTAAACAGAAAATGCAAAGTTATATCGTCCTCATTAGAGTTTAGGTTTCAGAAATTTTACAACTTAGAAAATGAGAACTACTGATTTTGGATTGATTTGAATAGAAACAACAGATAGAACTATCTAAAGTTTCTTTATTTCAACGGTTGAGGAATAGAATATTCAATGAATATAGTGAAAAAAAGGAGATAATTTTGGAAATGATATTAAATTAAGTGTAAAAGTTCAAACATTAATGAATCATGTCTATAAAAAAGACAACAGTAGGGAGTCAAGAAAAGTGTGTGATACTGGTGTGTTTTAGCAGAACCATGAAACAGGGTTGGCTCTCCATCTGTCCTCCTCTTTAGTTTCCCTAGTGGAGAAGATGTGTAAATCCTTCCCCTCATCTCTGGCCCCCCTGAGACACTGGTTATTATGGTTTTGGAGCAACCAAACCAAGGAACAGTCACTATTAACAGAAAAGATAAATCCCATTAAATCTGCAATAAGCAAAGTCATGAAGAAATATGACAAACAGAAACATCTTCAAAAGTCTTGGGACAGTAAGAGCTCTAGCAGTGAAAATAAAGAGGCAGGTTACATTAAGAAATTTTTATCAGGCACTGAATGAATATTTCATATCAACCCAATAAAATAATATTAAACTAAAAAAATAGTGAAGATTCCATTGTAAAAGTAAGTACCACTTGCTGCTGTAAATTGCCTTAATAATTCACAATTAACAAAACACTTGTGCTAAATAGAATCAAAACTGATCTATTTTATAAGTTTACTGGTTTACTGAAATTTGAAGATTTAATTACCATTATTATTTGAGAATATTTACTTGATAAAAGCATTACATAGTCATGGATTTCAATTTACAATGAGTTTCTATAAGCAGATTAGCCCTATGCTATTTCATAATGTTATTCATAAAACCAGTTTACATGAAATAACATTTAAAAAAATAGAATGCTCCAAAATGATTTATCTTTTCCATTTTAAAACTGTTATATTTATGAAAGTATATCTAAAAGAACACCTAAAAGCAAATTGTCTAAAAATAGCCAGACTAAAAAAGAATAAGAAACTCATGAATAATCCTTATTTTTGAAGTTTTATTGGAAATAAGCAATCAATGAACTACATCTTAATATTTAGTCATCAGTTACTTGAAAGACTTTAAAATATTTTTCCTGTATCATCACATAGATTTTAATCACAGGAATTATTTCTAAAAATTGAAAATTTAACTACAAAGTTTTTCACTGTCGTCATCCTTAAAATAGATCTACCAGTAATTTTCAAATAGTAATATGAATAAGGCTATATTGTGAATACCATTCAGTTTCAGATAAAATCAGCAATAACATCCTATTTCTTTCAACAAAACTAATTAGACATCCAAAGTGTCATCTCATTTTAACAAGAAGCCTTTCCTTTTCTCTCTTACTATTGTCTCTTCCTTTTTCTAAACGTGGTAAGTTAACAGCTGATTCACATAGAAATGGTTTGTCATTAAATTAAATTCTAAACAAAAAGTGTGTAAAATATATTTAATCCAAAACAATAAACAAGTACATGATTAATTTCCTGCAATATTCCTGGCTTTAATGTGTGAAAATGAAGATGATGCAGCAGTTGAATGCCTTTGACACAATTCAATATCCAACTGGTATAAAAGCTCATTATTTACTGAACACTTAGCCAGTCTTTTTAAAAGAATTTGCAAGATCTCCTGTGGAAATGATACTATCGTCGTCTTTTTTAGTCAAGTTCATAATGTTTCATCTTATTTTTAGGGTAATTAGAGAAGAATATCCACAAAATATTAAAAATTCAAGTTATATAAGTGAAAGTGTTTATAAAGTAGCACAAAGATTCAATTGACAATTAAAAAATCCCATTAGGTAATCTTTATTATTCTGAGAGATACTGGCAATGAAATTAAAAACAAACTTCACTTTTCTCCCATTTACGATTATACATCTGAAGCAGATTTTCTCTGTCTTAGTCTAAAAGTGAATCCTTCTCAAGCTCTAAATCTGACATTTGCCAAATGACATATGTGTACATTTTCAAATAATACGTGTTTACATATGGACACCTCACCAATTATCTCTCACTAAACCACAACAGTCTGATTTTAGATTCAGAGAAGACTGTAAACAGAGTAAAAATAATGCTATTCTTTCTCAACTCTATGAAGCAATGACTAGCACAGCTTTCAGAAAGGCTATGCATTTCCTTTTAGGCAGTTAGAACTCTATTTTTCATACAGAGCCAGTTTTGTTTGTGTGTATCTTCATTTTTTCTAATCTGTGTCTCATAATGGTGCCCTGGTTTTTCTAAGTTGCCACCAAAAATATGATTGTAGGCAATATTCGTATAGTCCAAAATATTATTAAATCATATAAGCTAAAGAGAAGATTTGGGGGAAAAAACTTATTTACAGATTATTGTATGTGTTTATTTATTCATGTGAACTACATCATTGATTGTTTTTGAAAATATTTATTACTGCAAAATACATATGTCGATACTGATAAATTTTGTATTGGAAATAATTTTACTTTATAGGTACTTTTTAGGTTTGTATTCATGATTTTCATCTTTGGTAGCTCAATAGTACAATATAAACTATTGGCTATTAATGCCACCATCAACTTATCTCTGATGTCATTAGAATTTTAGATTATATGAACCTAATATTTCCTCCACTTTTTTATTTATTTTTTATTCTTTTTTATTTTTTTAATTGCAGTAACATTATAACATTGCCTTATAACATTATATAGGTTTCATATGTACATCATAATATATTTTGAATTCTGTGTAGATTACATCATGTTCACCACCCAAAAACTAATTATAGTCCATCCCCTTGCATGTGAGCCTAATCACCCCTTTTGCCCTCCCCCACCCTTCCCCTACGGTAACCACCAATCCAATCTCCAATGCTATGTGTTTGTTTGTCATTGTTTTCATCTTCTAATTATGAGTGAGATCATATGGTATTTGACTTTCTCCCTCTGACTAATTTCACTCAGCATAATACCCTAGAGGACCATCCATGTTGTCACAAATGGCCGGATTTCCTCATTTCTCATGGCTGAGTAGTGTTCCATTGTGTATAAATACCACATCTTCTTTATCCATTCGTCCCTTGATGGGCACCTACGTTGCTTCCAAGTCTTGGCTATTGTGTATAATGCTGCAGTGAACATAGGGATGCACGTATCTTTATGCCCCTGCGTTTTCAAGTTCTTTGGATAAATACCCAGAGGTGGGATAGCTGGATCATATGGTAAATCTATTCTTAATTTTCTGAGGATACTCCATACTCCTTTCCATAGTGGCTGCACCAGTTTGCACTCCCACCAGCAGTGAACAAGCGTTCCCTTCTCTCCATATCCTCTCTAACATTTGTTGTTTCCTGTTTTGTTAATTATAGCCATTATGACTGGAGTGAGGTGATACCTTATTGTAGTTTTGATTTGCATTTCCCTGATAGATAATGACGTTGAGCATCTTTTCATATGCCTGTTGGCCATCTGTATATCTTCTTTGGAGAAATCTCTGTTCAGATATTTTGCCCATTTTTTAATAGGGTTGTTGATTTTTTTGTTGTTGAGCTGTATGAGTTATTTGTACATTTTGGATATTAAGCTCTTATATGATATATGGTTTGCATATATCTTCTCCCAATTGTTAGGTTGTCTTTTTGTTTTGTTGATGGTTTCCTTTGCTATACAAAAGCTTTTTAGTTGGATGTTCATTTTTCCTTTTGTTTCCCTTGCCCGGTCAGACATGGGACTTGAAAATATGCTGCTAAGACCGATGCCAAACTGCGTACTGTCTATGTTTTCTTCCAGAAGTTTCATGGTTTCGGGTCTTACATTCAAGCCTTTAATCCATTGTGAGGTGATTTTTGTGCATGGTGTAAGGGAATGGTCTACTTTCATTCTTTTGCATGTGGCTGCCCAGTTTCCCCAACACCATTTATTGAAGAGACTCTCCTTTCTCCATCATATGCTCTTGGCTCTCTTGTCGAATATTAGCTGTTCATAAATTTGTGGGTTTACTTCTGGGCTCTCAATTCTGTTCCATTGATCTGTGTGTCTGTTTTTGTGACAGTGCCATGCTGTTTTGGTTACTATGGCTTTGCAGTTTATTTTGAAATCAGGCATTGTGATACCTCCAGCTTTGTTCTTTTTTCTCAGGAATGCTTTGGCTATTCGGGGTCTTTTGTTCCATAGAAATTTTAGGATTCTTTGTTCATTTTCTGTGAAAAAAATGTTGTTGGAAGTTTGATAGGGATTGCGTTGAATCTATAGATTACTTTAAGAAGTATGGATGCTTTAAGGATGTTAATTCTTCAAATCCAAGAGCATGGAACATCTTTCCATTTCTTTGTGTCTTCTTCAATTTCTTTCAACAACGTTTTATAATTTTTGGTGTACAGATCTTTCACCTCTTTGGTTAAGGTATTTTATTCTTTTTGTTGCAATTGTAAATGGGATTGTATTCTTAATTTCTCGTTCTGCTACTTCATTGTTAGCGTATAGAAATGCAAATTATTTTTGTATGTTGATTTTGTATTCTGCAACTTGACTGTATTTCTTTATTGTTTCTAAAAGATTTTAGTAGATTCTTTAGGGTTTTCTATATATAAAATCATGTCATCTTCAAACAGTGCCAGTTTCACTTCTTCTTTTCCAATATGGATCCCTTTTATTTCTTTTTCTTGCCTGATTTCTCTGGCTAGGACTTCCAATACTATGTTAAACAAGAGTGGTGATAGTACTCATCCTTGTCTGGTTCCTGTTCTTAGAGGGATAGCTTTCAGTTTTTCTCCATTGAGAATGATACTTGCTGTGGGTTTCTCATATATGGCCTTTATTATGTTGAGGTGTTTTCGTTCTATACCCAATTTATTTAGAGTTTTTATCATAAATGGATGCTGTATCCTGTCAAATGCTTTCTCTGCCTCTGTTGAGATGATCATGTGATTTTTATTCTTCATTTTGTGAATGTGGTGTTTCATGCTGATAGATTGTGAATGTTGTACCATCCCTGCATCCCTGGAATGAAACCCACTTGAGCATGATGTATGGTCTGTTTAATGTATTGTTGTATTTGATTTGCCAGTATTTTGTTGAGGACTTTTGCATCGATGTTCATGAGTGATACTGGCCTGTAATTTTCTTTTTTTGTGTTGTCCTTGTCTGGTTTAGGTATCATGATAATGTTGGCTTCGTGAAATGAGTTAGAAGCTTCAATTTTTTGGAAGAGTCTGAGAAACATAGGTATTAAGTCTTCTTTGAATGTTTGGTAGAATTCACCAGAGAGGTCATCTGGTCCTGGATTTTTATTTTTGGGGAGGTATTTGATAACTGTTTTGATCTCCTTACTGGTGATCGGTCTATTCAAATTCTCTACTTCTTCTTTGTCCAGTTTTGGAAGGTTTTATGTTTCTAAGAATTTATCGATTTCTTCTAGATTATCCAATTTGTTGGCATATAGCTTTTCATATTATTCTCTTATTATCTTTTGTATTTCTGAGGTGTCTGTTGTAATCTCTCCACTTTCATTTCTGATTTTATTTATTTAAGCCTTCTCTCTTTTTTTCTTCGTGAGTCTAGCTAAGGGTTTGTCAATTTTTTTTATCTTTTCAAAGAACCAGCTCTTGGTTTCATTAATTTTTTCTATTGTTTTTCAGTCTCTATTTCATTTATTTCTGCTCTGATTGTTACTATTTCCTTCCTTCTGTTGATTTTGTGCTTTGTTTGTTCTTCATTTTTCAGTATCTTTAGATGTGCTTTTAGATTGTTTATTTGGTATTTTTCTTCTTTGTTGAGGTAGGCCTGAATTGCTATAAACTTCCCTCTTAGAACCACTTTTGCTGTATCCCACAGATTTTGTCATGTCATATTTTCATTTTCATTTGTCTCCAGGAGTTTATTGATTTCTCCTTTGATTTCTTCATTGAACCAAACGTCGTTCAGTAGCATTTTGTTTAATCTACACATTTTTGTGGATTTTCTGGTTTTCTTCCTGTAGTTGATTTCCAGTTTTATACCTTTGTTGGCAGAAAAGAGGCATGGTATTATTTCAATCTTCTTAAATTTATTGAGACATTTTGTGGCCTAATATGTGATCAATCCTGGAGAATGTCCCAGGTGCATTTGAAAAGAATGTGTATTCTGTGGTCTTCGGATGGAATGTTCTATATATACCTACTAAGTCCATCTGGTCTAATGTGTCATTTAAGACCAGTGTTTCCTTATTGATCTTCTGTTTGGATGATCTATCCATTAGTGTTAGTGGAGTGTTAAAGTACCCTACTATTATTGTGTTACTGTCTATTTCTCCTTTTATGTTTGTTAATAATAGCTTTATATATTTAGGTGCTCCTATGTTGGGTGCATAGACATTTACAAGTGTTATATTTTCTTGTTGGATTGTTCCCTGTATCATTATGTAGTGCCTGTCTTTGTCTCTTGTTACAGTTTTTGTTTTAAAGTCTATTTTGTCTGATATAAGTATTGCTACCCCTGCTTTCTTTTCTTTGCCATTTGCATGGAATATCTTTTTCCATCCTTTCACTTTCAGTGTGTGAGTGCTTTTAGCTCTGAAGTGTGTCTCTTGGATGCAGCATATGCATGGATCTTGTTTTTTTATCCAATTGCCACCCAATGGCATTTGATTGGAGCATTTAGTCCATTGATGTTTAAAGTAGCTGTTGATAAATATGTATTTATTGGCATTTTGTTACTTTTTTTTTCTGGGTGTTTTAGTAGTTCTTCTCAGTTCCTTTCTTGTTCTCTTGCTCTCTTCCCTGTGGTTTGGTGGCTTTCTTTGGTAATATGTTTGATTTCTTTTGTCTTATTTTTTGCTTACTTATTATAAGCGTGTGATGTGTGATTACCATGAAGATCCTATTTAATATTCTATGTATATAACAGTCTATACTGAGTTGATAGGCTCTTTCTAAAAGCTCTACTTTTTCACTCCCCTCTCCCACATTTTATGTTTTTCAAATCATATATAGTCTCTTGTTTAGTGTGTGTCTATCCATTACCCACTTATCATTGAGATAGGTGATTTTAGTACATTTGTCTTTTAACCTTCATATTATCTTCACAGGTAGTTGATCTGCCACCTTTAGCATATTTTTTTTCTTTTACAAGTCATTTTATTGCCTGTTTTGGGGGTTTGCTTGAAAATTTTTTAATCTCTACTTGTGGTCATCACTTTCCCACTTAAATAAGTCCCTCCAGCAGTTTTTGTACAATTGATTTCTTGGTGATAAACTCCTTTAATTTTGTTTGTCCTGGAAGCTCTTTATCTCTCCTTCCATTCTGAATGAACAACCTTTATGGATAGAGTATTCTTTGCTATAGGTTTTTTTCCTTTTAGCGTTTTAAATACATCGTGCCATTCTCTTCTCACCTGTAGGGTCTTTGCTGAGAAGTTCACTGATAGACTGATGGGCATTCCTTTGTATGTCACTTGTGGCCTTTCTCTTGCTACTTTTAGGATTCTCTCTTTATCATTAATTTTGGACATTTTAATTATAATATGTCTTGGTGTGGGCCTCTTTGGGCTTCTCTTGTTTGGAGCTCTCTGTGCTTCCTGTACTGGATGTCTGTTCCATCCTTAGGTTAGGAAACAGTTCCTCTATTATTTCTTCCACTAAATTTTCTGCCCCTTTGTCTCTCTCTTCTCCTTCTGGGATACCTATAATCCGAATGTTAGCACACTTGATATTGTCCCAGAGTTCCCTTATACTGTTCTCCTTCTGTCTAATTCTTTTTTCTTTTTTCTGTTCAGCTTGGGTGATTTCCTCTAGTCTTTCATGTAGCTCACTGATCCATTCTTCTGCAGCCTCTACTCTGCTATTGAGTACCTCTAGTGAATTTCTCATTTCCAGTATTGTATTCTTCATTTCTGATTGGTTCTTTATTATATTTTCCAGTTCTTTGCTGATGAGCTCACTGTTTTCATCCAATTTTTTCCCAATATCTGTGAACATCCTTATGATATTTTCTTTGAACTCTTTGCCAAGTAGGTTGCTTATTTCAGTTTCATTTAGTCCTTTTTCTGGGGTTTTGTCATGTTCACTTGCTTGTAAAGTATTCCTTTGTCTCCTCATTATGCCTCTTTCTCTGTGCTTATTTCTATGTATTAGGTGAGTTGGCTATGTCTCCTGATCTTGGAGAAGTGGCCTTACGTATGAGATGCCTTATGAGGCCCAGTAGTGTGCTTCCCTCTCATCAACAGTCCAAATGATCCAGGAGTGACCCCTTTGTGGGCTACTTGTGTCTTTCTGCTGTGGCAGGGTTGCTCTTAATGCAGGAACACAGGGAGTCTAGTCTTTCCTTCCCTGGGCAGCTGTTTGTAAATCTGGTTTGGAGAGCTGCCAGGAGCTGCCCATCAGTCAGCTAAGCCTCTACCCAAGGACACGGTCCGGGAGAGAGATGAGGAAACGCATGGCGGACCCTCAGAAAATGGTGATTGGCCACTCCTGATCCTACTCATGCTACTAATCTTAGCAATATTGCTCCTGCTGTTCTTTTTCTGTACATGGGGTTATTTTGGGGAAAATCTCTGCAAGTAGGGGAAAGAAGCTGATGTAACCTGGCCTTCTAGGGAAGGTTCAGGGGAGCAAGAGCCTGAAGGGAAAGAATGTTCTGACCCCCTCCTGGAAAGGAGGAAAAGGAAACCTGGACAGCCCTCAAGGTGGAAGCCTTCTAATAATCAGCCTCAAAGGAGAACATTCCCTCCTCAGGTCCTTCTAGGAGGTAGATATTATCCTAGGCCTGTTAGGACAGGAGGTAAATGGTGACACCCACCCAGGAGCAGAGACATACAAAATCTACCCCTTCCTAAGGCAACTCGTGATCCTGATAAAGTTGCAGAAAAATATCATAATATATTGACACAGAGGAACTGGGATTATGATGAGGCTTGGAAACCCTATAAAATAGTTAATGGTAAAAGAGAAACCCCAAACACTGTGCCTGTATGGCTTTCGCTCAGACGGAGATGAGGACATGTGTGTACTTGGTCTCCTTATACTTTACAATATTTCTGCTTTCGTTATTACAAAAATAAAGATAGAGGCTTAGGGCCATTCAACCCATGGGGAACTAAGTCCAGACGTTACACCCCGTTTTGCAATCAGTCTTACACATCTAGACGCCTAGTAGACATATAGAAAAGGTCAATATCTATAATTAACAAAGTTTGCTTGCTTCTCATAGACATACTGTGCTAATATTATAACAAGATATGCTTATGTACCCATTTTGTTTGCTAAAATTATGTACCGGGATAATTCCATGAAATCATAAACGCGTGACCTGAACCCTATATAAGTGCTTGAATGCTTTGAATAAATCAGACTTGCTTTCACCAACCTAGTGTGCAGTCTCATTCCCTTCCCTTCGCTGATGCCGTCCATCCCTCAGGAAACCTGGACTCCGGCAGGGAGCCACTGCACTGTTGGCTACAAAATCTATCAGCACACTCCTATTGCAGTTTTCATCTTAATTGGGTAGGTACTCAGTGTAGCTTGTTGCTAGGCTCAGGTGCTTACAGTTGTGATAGGCCTCAGTCTTACAAGGCTATTGTCAGTTCTCTTAGGAGTGCAGCTGACTGGGGCTGGCCCTGACCACGGGATCACTCAGTTGTTTCAGGCTTTGGAAGGTAGGGCAGATCCTTTTTATGGCTATTTGTGAAGCACAGGGCTTCTGCCACTGATAACCCTTACCCCCCACAGGACCACACACACTGTCAACACAGTCCTGGTCCATGCACACTTCCCAGCCTCCTGGAGTGTACGCTGATGCCCCACTGCAGCGGCCCCCAGCTTTCCACCAATACTCCTCACAGTTCACCTGGTCCTCACACAGGCCCTGCCCCACAGTGGCAGAGGCAGACACACTGCCTGCCTGTACAGGATCTAGGCACCCAGTCAATGCAGGCTGAAAAGTAGCCTGAGGGCTCGCTGTTAGGTGGGGCCAGTCCCTAGGACTGGTTGCCTGCCGTGACTGAACTGGATTAAATCTGTGCTCTAGTGGGTGTGGCAGACTCCTGGGCTAACAGGCCAAGGGAAGATACTCAATGGTGCCCACGTGGGTCTGTGTCAGCATGCCTGGACCAGGTCAGAACAATGGCCCCCACCAGTGTCTCAGTCTCGGGGATGTCCCTCCTCCCACCAAGATGCCCCCCGAGCCCACCAGGTGAGTCTTGTTTCATCAAAGGACAGTCAGCCTTCTCTCTGGTGATTTTAGGTTGCTGCAATGTGTGAGTTTGTGCATGGGCCCTTTAAGACCAGGGTATTTTTGGCTTTTGGCTGGTACCTTTTTTAGGGGTATCCTTGCTGCAGTTAATAGCCAGTTGTGCCTGACAGTAAGATTCTCTTCTCAGTTGGGCTGAGTTTGAAGTATTCTTATAGCAGTATCGCCCCACCTCCACCCCCACCCCCAACTCTGGACCTCACTCCTCCAGGGAGGGCTGTACCTTAGGGTGGCTCCCACCTGGCCAGCTGAGAAGCTCCACTGCTCCCAAAGGTGTATTTTTTCCTCTCCAGCAGAAATTTCTGCCTCTTCCACCTTAGTCAGGACTGTCCCTTGTTGTGGGGGTTCTTTTTATCCAGTTTTCAGTTTTCCATCAGGGTAATTTTCCAAAAAATAGCTGTGACCTGGTTGTGTTTATGGGAGGAGATGAGTTTAGAGTCTGTTTATGCTGCCATCTTGGTGAGATCTCTATTTTTTCCTTTAATATTTAGCAAAGTATCACAGAAAATACATCATGTTTGTAACTTTGTATAATCACAAAATGTAGATTCATTTTACCGTTAAAATAAGAGATTAGGAATTTCTTACATAATTCATAAAAAGAAAACAACCACTTTGAATATCATTTGCTTTTATCCATAACATTTTTTAACTTATAACATTTTAATCCTCAGATACCAATAGAAAAGTCAAAGAAAAATCATTGAGCTATCTGGATATTTGAAAACATAAAACACCATTTGTTAGACAAATAAACAAATGTTGGTTTTGTCTATTATTTATGCAAATAGTTTTTGCTATTGCTTCAACTTTGAATTAAATATTTGTAAGACTTCTTTCTAATATAGAACTATAGACATTATTGCTATCTCCCATCTAAGAAACACGTGCAACCTAAAACTCTATAATATGAAAACAAAACCTGAATTACCACCTATGATTTACATTTCTTAAATAAACACTTATTACTACCTTGATACTGAACAGAAAATAATAACAAACATAAATAAATCTTGATAATTGAAATACTCTAAAGGTAACTGAAATAGATACAGTTTATACATTTGGAAGTATATGCTGATGAAGCGGAGTCTCTGACTTCACTAAGTATATTCCCATATTCTAAGATGATTACTCAGTTCCACCATGGATGATACCAACAGCATAGTATCACTTTTTATAGTTACTATCTTCTCACCAAAAATACATCTTACAAAGATTATCATCTTGTTGTGAGATTTATAATTTGCAGTATTTGTTTTCAGGCAAGAGTATCAAGATACTAGATAAATAATGCCTAATAAAATGCAAACAATTCTGCTAAAAATGAGAAACAATAGCTCAGTACAATTAAGTATTGTGATCTTGGTATGAATCAGAAAGCACACAGCCCAAGTTCCTGCTCAGAGCCTCCTTACAATCAAGAAGGAATGGTCTGAAGACGTGAGCCTTATGGGGGACACAGGCAAGACAGAAAGGGTCTTGGTACTTGATGGTCAATCAACCACAAATTGCCCAATCTCTCTGGAATATACATCATTTGAGCCAATAAATCCTCTTTGTTATAACAGCCAGTTAGAGTTCAGGTTTCTCAAGCCAAAAGCACCCTGACAGATACAATAAAAATATCTTCTTTGTGGATAATTACATTTTTATGTGCTTATCTGTGCAATTACATCAAGTAACATATCAAAATATATGAATTACAGAAATATTTATGTGAAAAAATGGGAAATTGTTTACATGTTATAGTATAATGTATAATACAATGAAATACTGCATATCAGGTAAAAATAATAGTATATATCTACAACATTAACCATGGAAATAAGAAGTGGAAAGAAAATGATGCATAAATTGTATAAAGGGTAATTACATTTGTATTAATTAAAATACAGTTTGACATAACTACATAAATGTATATAAATAACATGAAAGTTTTGTAACTATATTCTTAACAATGGTAGCCTCTAGAGGAAAAAATATTGATTTAAGTAGAGAGTGAAGGACTTTAAAAGACTTTATTTTATAATATACTGAAAATTTTGTAAAGTTTCCTTTATTTTTAACAGGTATGTGTTTATGGGGTATTTGTATACAGGAAAAAAATTAAGTATTATAAATTCTTAGTAACTCATTTGTAGGCAATGTTATGTGTATTTGCCATATTTTGTTAACAATGGGTCCTGGATCACAAAACAGCTGAATCCTTAAAATTCTGGCACCCAGATACCAATAAAAGTTTGGAATATGAAAATTTTTCTACAGTGCACTTAAAAAGTAATTTACATGGGGGCCGGCCCAGTGGCGCAGCGGTTAAGTTCGCACGTTCCGCTTCTCGGTGGCCCGGGGTTTGCTGGTTCGGATCCCGGGTGCGGACATGGCACTGCTTGGCAGCCATGCTGTGGTAGGCGTCCCACGTATAAACCAGAAGAAGATGGGCACGGATGTTAGCTCAGAGCCAGGCTTCCTCAGCAAAAAGAGGAGGACTGGCAGTAGTTAGCTGAGGGCTAATCTTCCTCCAAACAAAACAAAACAAAACAAAACCAAAACAAAAAACAAAAAAGTAATTTACATGATTTTTGCCACAGAGAAGGAATATATAGGGGCTGGAAATAACAAGTGATAGTAGGGTAGATCTTATGACTATGTAAGGCCTAAGGAATAGATTTCAATCCTCAAATCCACAGTTAGGAGAATCTGAAGTACAGCAAACAACACTTGTAAGTAAAGTATTGACTATTCTATTTACTCTTTATAAATTAAAATATTCACTTATAATATACATATTCATGCTTCCAAAAAGTATATATTGGATTCCTACAATGTGCCAGGCACTGTGGTAAGTTTACAAATAATTTATAGCATCTTATGAATAGATTTATTATAAATATAGAATTTTGTGATTTAGTCAACTAACTTGATAAGATCGGAAGTTTAAATATATACCTTGAGATTACAATATACCCCATTTTAAATGTATATACCAAAATTAATGATTTTAATAGTGATGTATGAGCTAAAGCATGCTATATCTGTAACAAGTAAAATGCATAAATAAAAATACATAATTGTGGCATATGTTAATTTAAAGCTAGATAATTAAAGAATGCTACATCTAGTTTACCAATACCATTTTGTTTTGAATGGTGATCAGTTATTGATATTATTTCTTAAATTTTTCAATTTTTAAATCACACATATATATATCTGACTCTATATGTCAAGGAATGAGTCTCTAAGAAATATATGTAGATATATATTTGAAATCCAGCTGCTTTATGGCTCCATCATGGAATATATATGCATATATATATTTCTTAGAGATTCATTCATTCTCATAAAGTCATGTAACCAGTTGAGTTCTATATTGTGTTCTGAATGTACTAAAAAAAGTCCATAAGGATTTTACAAAAGTAGCTATGGATTAATATAAAAGTTCTAATATTGCAATTTAGTAATAGTCCCTTATAAATTCAGCATAATATTTAGGTGTCCTGTGGTCATATTTTGGAAAGTAAACTTTTACTTATATTCCCAAATATTAAGGTTATTTCTGTAGCTTTTTTGTAACCTTCATATATTACAACTAGGAAACTTAGAACTTCCATTTGAGGGAGCACCAAAGAAAAGCATTAAAAATTAACCTAAATCTGACCATAGTATTTATCTGAATCGTAAATCCCTAATATGCTCACTTACAATGGCTAAAATACAATATATTACTAAGACTGTAATTTAAAGGATTAATTTATTCAAGTTTAAGTGTGCAACATAAAACATGGTTAATTTTACAATAAAACTAATATTTGGTTTTATTTTTCTCTTGAAGTGCAATAAATCAAGTTCAGACTAGATACTTTTAAAACTTCTTATTGAACTCAAATTCCATTTACTACAGCAAATTAATGAAAATCTTTATATTATGGTATTTATTATTATTGCAGATTTTACCTTAAGAATTTTTACTTAGGTTTTATTATTAAAGGTTTTATTCTTAAAATGATGTATGTTTCTAAGCCACAGAAGTCTAATATACCATAAAGCAGCATGATTTCAATTGGTACTGAATGGTTCATAAGCTCCAGAGTTGGCTCAAGCCAGGCTCAAACATAATCATATCGGGAAACTGTTTTGGATGAATGAATCGAGTAAAGTTCAGAGGGTTAGTTTGATAAAAGTGAATTGTCTACCACAAAAGCCACTGATTTTCCCAATGGTTGCTGATAAACCTTCTGAAAAAATTAAATTTTACAATCTGTATCTGTTGCATTTCTCCTCAAATAGTAGGGCACACTAGTTATAAACATAAACTTAAAAGTTTTTGATTATTAGTGATAATATTGGGATAATTTTGTTATATCTTACATTGCGTTATATATACATGTTTTATATGCATAAATATTTATATCCATGTATATTTGTATGTTTATCTTTCCTACTAATCTATGAATCACTTGAAGTGAGATGCTCTTCTCACAGCTGAAGCACAATGCCTGAAAGAAAGGAAGAATCCAGAAATATGAGCTTAATTTATGGTGAACAGATAAAATATCACTGCAAGGAATACATTGGAAAGTCACTGAATAGTCACAACTTATTGAAGTCTGTATGTAGATAAAATTTCTTTGAAAGTATATACATAAAATAGCTGGGGCTGTGCTTAATTCTGAAACATATGGGGAAACAGCAGTTATCTATGCAAACAGTTCATTCTGCTAAGTGATTTAATTTAATTAAAATGTAGAGTTATGGATTACAGGACAAATTTTACAACCGCTTTCTTATAGACCTTTGTTGAAAACACCAGAGAAACATAAAAATGTGGAGAGAAATTCATCCCTGATGGAAAGCAGGGAAAATCACCTACCACTGTGTGAGATATTTTGAGTCTTGTTGCTGGATAAAATGTAGAAGGTACACAGCAACTCTTCCTGCAGATAAAGCAACTCAGCATTGCAGTGAAGAAAGTAGCAGAACCAAGGGATGAGTTCTAGAATCAAGGGTGACTGTGAATCTCAACATTCCACTTGGCAGCTCATTCAAAGGTTTCAGAAGCACTGGTAGAGACCAGTACATCCACACAGAATAGAAATCTGCAAGGAAAAGGAAAACATTGACTCAAAAAGATACATACACTCCCATCTTCATTGTAGCATTATTTACAATAGCTAAGATGTAGAAACAACCTAAGTGTCCAATGATGGATGAATGAACAAAGATAATGTGATATATAATGGAATACTTTTCAGCCGTAAAAAGAATGAAGTCTTGTCATCATTTGAGACAACGTGAATGGACCTTATGGGCATTATGTTAAGAGAAATAAGTCAGACAAAGAAAGACAAATACTGTATGATCTCACTTTTACCTGGAATCTAAACAAACAAAACCCAACCAAGCTCATAGACACAGACGACAGATTGGTGGTTGCTAGAGGTGAGGGTGGGCTAAATTGGTGAAGGGGGTCAGAAGGTACAACTTCTAGTTATAAAATAAATAAGACATGGAGATGGAATGTAAAGCATGGCGACTGTACTTAATAATACTATATTGCATGTTTGAAAGTTGCTGATAGATCTTAAAAGTTCTCATCACAAGAAAAAATTTGTAACTATGTATGATGATAGATGCTAACTAGACTTACTGTGGTGGTCATATTGCAATACATACAAATATCAAATCAATATTTTGTACATCTGAAACTAATATAATGTTATACGTCAGTGAAATTTCAATAAAAGTAAAAAGAATAGAAATCTGCAGAACTTCTGCTATTACAGGAGGGCTCAGCCATGAAACAATGAATGGCAGCTTTGAGAAGGAAGCCAGACACAGACCTAAGAAGTACTAAAGCGAGGGTCAAACACGATCCCAGATACAAAAATTTGGCTTTGAGTACATTGACTTCACTAAACACAAACTCCACAAAAAAGTAGGCATGTCCATGACTCTTTATTTTAATCCAAACCCCTTGAGTTCACAGATCACGAAACTGTTAATACAAACTTACATCAATCATTCATCCAACTTATGTTCCAGAAAGAGAATTTAAATACTATATTGGAAGACGAGAAATATATATACATAGGATTTTTGAGCAAATGTCACAACTGAATAAACCAATATTCATTCAAAGATGAGTAAAGAAATGGAAACAAAAAAATTGAGAGTCAATATAGCTTTTTGTTTAATCAGATTTGATTTTGAAATACAGACTTGTGTTATGTTCCAGCACTGTCACATCATTGCTGTGTGACCCTGGTCCAAATACTCAAAGTTTCTTATAATTTCCTAATCTCTAAAACTAAAATAATAGTATCTATTATGCTATTGTTGTGAGAATTTATCTAACAATAAGTAATATATATCACAAAACCTAAGATATGAAAATTCATAATATATATTAGTTTATAAACAGAGCCTCAAATCCACAACAATCTAAGCCTCCATAAAGTTTTATGCTCAGATACAGTATTAAATTTTATACTCAAAATTTAGAGAAAAAGTGTACCTAAAAAATTTACTCTCAATTTTTGAAGTCTGTTTTTGACATTATTTGCACCAATAAAATTCAAGAAAGTGCATATTGTTTAATACAGTGATAAACAATGAAATGATGGAGTACAATATTTAGGAGATGTAAGTGCTAATGAAGTTAAGAAGAAAATACAAAGAAACTAAATTTAGCATAGAAAAATTTTAAAGGTACCAATTTTAACTATCAAATAGGCAAAGATCTTCAAAAATGACTATATCTGGGGGTGACATCAACAAGATAGAGTAGGCAGCAACAAACTTCCATCCCCCACAAAAACATTGAAAACTAGTCTAAACTGTCAGAAACAAGTTTGTGAGAATTCTGGAAATAGTCAGAAGTTTATAGTAACCAAGTAAATGCATCAAGAGAAAAGTAGCTTAAATATGGTAAGAAAATTTTGTGAAATTTTTAGATGCCCTTGCCCGACTCCATCCCTGGCTTGTTGACCATCTTGAAGATGGCAACTCACGTTTCCAGCATAGGACCCTTGTCCCTGTTTCTGGAGACAGCAGAGTAGATCTTATTCACAACTTATTGTGTATGTGTTCTAGCCTATTGAGGAGCTACCTGAAGGACTGATATATGATTCTCGTCTCATTGCTTAACACAGAACTCACTCAGTCCAGAGAAGCAGTAAGTATTATTCAAACACACTGTAAGGCAGATTAACAACCTGCAGAAAACTGGCGGAAAAGATTACAGTTGAAACACAAGGTAAAAAGCCTAAGATCTGGAAGGAAAAGTTGGAGAGAATTTCTTTGGGAAACTAGGGCATTCAAAAGAATCCATGTATAAGGGAGAATGTAGAAATCCACATACATTCTCAAGGCAAGATGTATTCTCATAAAAGATCTGAGAAGTCCCTAAATTTTCCCCTCAGGCTGATCCCTAGGCTCAGTGCAAGCCTGGCTAAGTGTAGAAGGAGGCTCTTAGCACAAAATCAATCTGCAAAGCCTGAGAGAAGTTTGTTTGTTTAGCCCCTGGTGTTCAAGGAAATCTCTGTCAAAACACTATCTAAACACAAGCTAAGAAATAGAGATTTCATCAACTACATTCAATAAGAAATATAATTCCTGCTAAAATAGTTCGGAAAAGTCACTAAATAGAGTACTACAAAGTTAAACAATCAAATTAAAGAAAACAGAGCAAAACTCAAGGAGGGAAAAATCTGACTTCCAGAGTTACCATATTATAATAATTAAATGTCTAGTCTTCAACAAAATATGCCACAACACAAGAAAATATGATCCATTTATAGGAATCTAAGACATTGATGGAAATTATTCTGAGGGATCCCAGTAAATTCACTTATTAGGAAAAACATCTTTAAATCACCTGTCTTATGGATGCGCAAAGCCTAAAGTAAAACATGGAAAAAAGAGTTATAGGGAAGCAGGAGAACAATGTATGAACAATAGAGAATATCAATAAAGAGAAAGGAATTATAAAAAGGAAACAAACCAAAATTTTATAGTTGAAGAGTACAATAGTGAAATGAAGAATTTCCTGGACTGGGCATCAGATTTGATCCAGCACAAAACAGAATCAGAAAACTTGAAGATAGGACACTTGAAATTAACCAGTTTGAGGAGAAAAGACAACGAAGAGATGTGAACAGAGCCTAAGGGATTTGTAAGAAACCATCAAGCAGACCAATTTTTGGATTATAGCCATCCCAGAAATAGAAGAGAGAAAGAAAAGGTAAAAAAGAATATTTGAAGAAATAAGGCAGAAAATTTAACACATTTGCTGAAAAATATGAAACTATTCTCTAGGAAGTTCAATAAACTGAAAGTTGAATAAGCAAAAGGATCCACATAATTATAATCAAACTGTTGAACAAAAAAGACAGAGTGAATCTTAAAAACCTCAAGAGAAGAGGGTCTCATTCCATACAAGGGATCCTCAATAATATTAACATCCAATTTCTTAAGAGAAATCATAAGAAGCCAGAAGGTAGTGGAAAAACATTAATAAAAGGAAGAAAAACATGCCAACCAAGAATACTATATCTGGGAAAACTGTCCTTTACAAACAAAGGAGATATTAAGACATTCTCATATTAGAGAAAAAAAAGAAAAGCTGAAGGAGTATGTTAACGTGCCCTCAACGAAATAAAGATATCTGGTAAAGATAAACATGTAGACAAATATAAAATCTAGTAATATCATTTTTGGGAGTTCGTAACTCTTCTTTTTTATTTCTAACATGATATAAAAAATGACTAAATATTTTTATAAATCTGTTTTGTGGAACACCATGTGAAAGATATTATTCATAACAATAATAACAAAGGGGGATCTGAATAGGAGCAGAGTTGTTGTAGTCTATTGAAAATAAGTTGATATCAAATCAAACTAGATTCTTACAAATTTAGGGCATTAAATCTAATCTCATGGTAACCATAAAAAATATCTAAAAAATATATACACAAAAGGTGGAACACAGAACATTTTGGGGTAGTGAAAATACTCTATTTACCATAATGATGGATACATGTCATTATAAATTTGTTCAAACCTACAGAATGTATAACACCAAGAGTGAACCATAATATACTCAGTGGATTTTGAATGATTATGATGTGTCAGTATAGGTTCATCAATTGTACAAATGTACCACTGTGGTCAGGGATGTTGATAATGGGAAAGGCTATGTACGTGTGGAGGCAGGAGGTATATGGGAAATCTCTGTACTTTTCCCTCAATTTTGCTATCAGCTAAAAACTGCTCCCAAATCATGAAATCTTAACTTAAAAAAAGTGTATGTGGATGTGGAATTGGAAAAAAATGTAAATTTAGGTGAAGAAAAAAATTAATGTATATACACAGAAGGAAACAAAACGAGAAAATGGTTCACTTCAAAAAAACCCAACTAAACACAAAAGAGGGCAGTAATGGAAGAAATGAGTGATAAAGGAGGCATGATAAATATTAAAAAAAAGTAAAATAGCAGAAGTAAATCTCTCCTTATAAATTATTACTTTTAATGTAAATGGATTAAACTCTCCAATAAAAAGGTTGAAACATCATGATCCAACTATTTTCTATCTACAAATAACTCACTTTAGATCCAAAGACAAATATAATGAAAGTGAAAGATGGCAAAAAATATTCCACGCAAATAGTAACCAAAAGAGAACTGGGTAGCTATAATAATATCAGACAAAATAGACTTTAAGTCAAAAACTGTTAAAGGAAACGAAGAAGGACATTATATACGGATAGAAGCATCAGTTCAACAAGAAGGTAAAACAATCATAAATGTCTATGAACCAATCAAGAGTCCCCAAATACATGAAGCAAACATTTATTGAGTTAAAGGGGAAACAACCAGTTCTACAACAATAGTTGGTGACTTCAAAACGCCATTTTCAATAACGGATAGAATATGCAGACTGAAGATCATCAAGAAAATAGAGGACCTGAACGACACTATAAACCAGCTAGACCTAATAAAAACATATTGACCACTTCATCCAACAGCAGTAAAACATACCTTCTTCTCAAGTCCATAAGGAACTTTATCCAAGATAGACCATATGTTAGGCCAAAGAACAAGTCTCAATAAATTTAAAGTTTGAGATCACACAAAGTATCTTTTCCTACTGCAACAGAATGAAACTAGAAATAAGTAAAGAAAACTGGAAAATTCACAAATATGTGGAAATTAAACCACAAACACTTAACAACCAATAAGTCAAAAATAAATTACAAGGGAAATTAGAAAATACTTAGAGACAATCAAAAACAAAAACACAACATACCAATACTTATCGGGTGGAGTAGAATCAGTGTTCAGAGGATATTTATAAGTGGGAAACACCTATGTTAAAAAAGAAGAAAGATTTCAAATCAATAACCTAACTTTATCTTTGAGGAACTAGAAAAAGAAGAGGATACTAAACCCAAAGCTAGCAGAAGGACGGAAATAATAAAGATTTGAGCTGATATAAGTAAAGTGAAAAATAGAAAAACAATGAAGAGTTTTAATAAAACCAAAAGCTGGTTCTTTAAAAAGTTACAGAAAATAAACATACTTTTAGCTAGATTGACAAAGATAAAAAGAAAGAAGCAAAACAGTTAAAATCAGAAATAAAAGTAGGGACATTACTACTAAGCTAACAGTAGTAAAAAGGTTTATAAAAGAACACTCTGAACAATTGCATACCAACAAATTAGATAATCCAAAAGAAATGCACAAATTCCTTGAAATACGTTACCTAAACTGACTCAAGCGGAAATACATTATCTCAACAAAACTACAGCAAATAAAGGGATTGAATTAGTAAACAAAAACTTCCTAACAAAGACAAGTCCAGGGCCAGCTGGCAAAATCTTTCAAACATTAAAGATTAACTGCAATATCTCTCAAATTCTTCCAAAAAATTGAAAAGGAGGAAACACTTCCTAACTTATTCTTTGGGGAAAGACAACACAAGAAAAGAAAATTACAGGCCAATATCCCTTACGAATACAGATGCAAAGATCCTCAACAAAACCCAGAAAACTGAATCCAACACTAAATTAGGATTTTACACCATTACTAGGAGAAATTTATTACGGGAATGCAACAGTAGCTCAACAAAAGAAAATTAATCAATGTAATATGCCATATTAACTGAACAACAATAACAAGAACCCACATCATTTGAGTTGATGCAGAAAAGACATTTTTAACAAAATCCACTTTCATAAGAAATTACACTTTCATGATATAACTGCTCAAAAAATTAGAAACCAAAGGGAATTTCCTCAATATAATAAAGGATATTATGAAAAACCCACAGCTTACATCATACTCAAATGTAAGATTTTCTAAGAGGTTATTGGAATTACTTTCTAAAAGGAAAAGTCATTATAATTGGATTAGATTCTATCACTGCCATAACAAAAGTGCCACAAACTGGGTGGCTTAAACAATAGAAATCTATTGTTTTCAGATGTGGAGGCTAGAGGTGCAATATCTAGGTGTCAACAAGTTTGGTTCCTTGTGAGGGTTGTGAGAAAGAATCTTTTCTATGCTTCTTGAATAGCTTATGGTAGTTTTCTGGCAATCTTTGGTGTTCTTTGGCATGCAGAAACATCATCCCCATCTCTGCCTTCATCTTTACATGATGTTCTCAATGTGTGCATGTCTGTGCCCAAATTTCTACTTCTATAAGGACACCAGTTATATTGGATTAAGAGGTCAATATCAAGGTGACCCCATCTTAACTAATAAAATGTGCAATGACCCTATTTCTAAAGAAGGTCACAGTCTGAGGTACTCGGCTTAGGACTTCAACATATAATTTTGGGGAGACAATTCAACCCATAAGAATCTCCCTTCTTCCCCCAAAATCCATGTCTCTACCATGTTCAAAATACGTTCACCCCATCCCAGCATCAACTTTAAATCCAAAATCCTGTCTAAATAACATCAACTCAATGACCATACGAAGTAGCATGTGATCCAAGAAAGCAAAATCACATTCTTTTTCCTGAAAACTTTGACTATGAGTTGAGACTTCAAAGACAGAAGGCACTTAATGCTGGATTGTACTGAAGAGCCATTCCACACATTGGTTTTGCTGGGGTCAATGGACCTGGGTCAGTTCCTGCTCTTTCTGAGACTAGGCATCTAGATCTCTGTTCAATTCTCTTTGCTATTCAACGTCCTTTTGCTAAACCACTTATTCGTAAGTTTAATTTATCAAGCAAACATTTTTGTTTTTTATGATTGAAGAATCCCGAGGATATAAACCTAAAGAAGAAAATAATAATGAAAGATAAAATACAGACTTTGAGAAAAGCCAAAAACAAACAGATTTAAAATTGTATTTTATTGATCGATAAATAAGGGCGGATGAACTATAATAACAATGAAGACTCAGAAATAGTGGGAAGTTTCTAAAGTTAAGATATTAACTGAGATTGCAAGAATTTTTTATTATAAGTTCCAATAAATTATGTTTATATCTATCTGTACCATTTCCATACCTGATTTATAAGCAAGCTAAATCAGAGCTCAAAAAAATATGGTTAATACTGAATAAACCATTAAATGTAATTATTAATGTCCTATAGCAATGTTCAAATACTGGTATTGGCTTCATCAAATGAAGATTATCTCCTGAAATCAAATTATTCTCAAATGAATATAATGTTGGTATATGATGCTTAATAAAAGCTCTCAGGATGATTTACAATTTGAATTATTTCAATAGCATTTTATCAAAGAATTAAGATTCTTGCTTTTCTCAATAAATCTGGAAAGTAGAGTGCATATGTAGCTTTAGTTGAGGAGAATAAGTTTCATGGATAGAAACCTATCCCAAAGTAAGGAGCACTTTGATGATAATAACAAAGTTTATGGAGGATACAATGATCAGGATCATGACCATGTTTGAAACAACTGAACATTTTTGCAATGTGCCTGGACTCTACTAAATCATTTGTGTGTTTAATCTTACTTAATTATAATAGAATTGCTACAATATGGGAATTTACTTTTTTGAAGAAATTAAGTACGGGCCAGAAAAGCAGAAAGTCTTGTCAGAACTTAATTCCACATCACAGGGTAGAGGTCCTTATATCCCCTCTCTAAAATTGAACTTCATCCTGGAAACTGGTTTTAGTTATGTAGACAGGGTATGAAGATTAAAAATATTTATGGGTAAGGAAAACAGCTTGAATTTTATAGATTTGCTTTAGTTAGAGCCTAAAAGTTCAGTGTGATGATTTTCACTTAACTCAGAAATGTAACACAGTAGGCAAGCTTTTGAATTTTGCATGAGCTAAAGCATATTTTTGCTCTCCTAAGCCATACCTGTGAATATAGTTAAGTTTTTCAGGTAATTACTTCCAGGTGCTTGCCTATAGGAATTCATTGCAAAGCAATGAAATCAGAGTAATAAACTCATCAGCAAAAATTAACCCATAGGCATGTTACAGTGACACGTATATTTAAATGGCATCAGTATTATAATTTGTGGATTCTAGATGTTTATGTTCATGATGAAGACAATCTCCTCCTGGGTAATTAGGATGATCTACATACAACTAGGTATGTTTGGTGTTATCCTAAGCTCATTAGAATATTACACATGCCCAATTTTTAAATGAGGGATCTAGATTTTCCCCATTAACCATATAGAAATTTTCATGATTTGATTGTCCCATTATTATAGTTAAGTAAAACACAAGGCAGCTTCCTCTTTACTATCTCTTCTGCTTCATTACAGTGCTATTAACTGTCAGGACATTTTAAATTGAATATTAAAAGTTAATTTGGTAAAAAGAAGTGAAACACTTTCTACAAACTTTCTATTTTAGCACTTTCTTTTTTTGTAAGAAAAAATTGTCTTAGCTCACTGAGTGGCCTTCAAATCACATAAGAAAGATAAATTTCCATCCATTTCAAATGATTAGCTGTGGTACTTAGTATTCTTGTGTTTGAAAATGTTGGAATAAAATTAAAACCCCTGCAAAGACCACACTAAATAAACTACAAAAAAGTAATAAAACAGAGATGATCCCTGCTATGATAAAGACGGACTTTCCCCAACATGCAGACTGTGAAAATAGACCACTCCTGTCAGGGTAATATCTTGGAATTAAAGTTGCTGTGTACATGTAAACAGATGTTATCAAACAGGAAATTCTGAGGATTCTAAGAGGCTACAAAGACTTTACACTGTCATTTATATTAAAATAAGGTAAATTATTTCCATTCTTGTAAACTCTAAGGAAATAACTATAAAAGTAAGTGTAAATAGAATAAAACAAAATTATATCTCTGTGAGTATATATATATATATATATAACCATTTTGAAAGATTCCTTTTGTAAGATATTTTGTAGTTGTAGTCTAGTTTTATTCAAATAATTACAAAGTTCTTATAAAATAGCATTATTGAGAAACACTCAGATAGGAAGGCAACTTTAGGAGAGATATTGTATCTTAATTTTTCTTAGTTCCCCCATTTCCATTTAACATGCAGTAAGGAGCATTAAAAAGAATGAGGAGCGATTAATGGAATACGATCTATACAGAAAACTTGGCGAGATGGACGACTAACTTTGTTAGAAACACAAAAGATCCTCAAATTCACTCGTGTAGAAAAAAAAAATGGCCTGTGAATTAGTATAAAGAGCCTCAGACACAAAGTAGAATTCCCTAAATTTCAAAGAAGTGAGTCTAAATGAGGTTAGCTGTTGAATTACAATAGAGTTGGGGAAAATATTTTGATTACACCCATGCCGATGAGAAGTACATCACACATCAGAGACCACCTTGAGTGCACATAATAGTCCTTATTGCACATTTGGTGGCCATTGTTTTAGAAAAAAAGATTGAGGCTACTATAGAGAGGACACTATTTTGGATATCCTGAGTATCCATTACTAACGATGCAAACAAAAGTAATTCAAAACTCAGCATAAAGATAGATGTTTATTATCACATGCACTGGAAAGCTGCTCAGCTGGGAAAACTCTGCCAAAGATTTTTGGTCTACATCTTGACCAGCATGGCTTTGCTTTAAGCATCAGTTCTGGAAAGAATCAGTTGGGGCATCATTATTGCTTGTGACTCTCACTCTCTGGAATCTGTAAACACATGAGGAGTGTTCTTATCATGGCAATAGTAAAGTATAAGAAAGTAAATAGAAACATATGATGCTCTTTACAGCCTTAGGCTCAGAACTAACACTCTATCACTTTCTCCACAAACAACTAGACAAAAGAAGTCAAATGGCCAAGCCTTATATCAAAGAGATAGGAATATACATTCTGTGTCTCATAAGATGTACTTTAGGCACATGAAAAAGAACCTAAATATACAAAACTTCCCAAATATCAGAAAACTTTGGTGAAATCAAGATACTATAAGTAAGAGACAGTAGAAAGTGTTTACAATATATTTAAAGGCCAAAGACAACAGATGCTATGTGGCTCATGTTCAGAAAATAAAACTGCTGTTTATAAAATGATAAAAAAAATAATGAATCAAATTGCAAAGTCAACTGAGAAAGCCTCAATAATGACAAGTCAGACTTGCAAAAGCAAGCAAATGGAATTCGAGGAATGCACTACATAGCTGCTGAAAAAAATCAGTGGATGATTGAAAAAGATGAAGAGAAAATTGATGATCTGGAAGAAATACATGAAAAATTCATCCATAAAGCAGCATAAAGAAATGAGAATATCAAAAACATAAAAGATAGTTTAAAAATAAGAAGGAACAAATCAGATGTGCCACCATACATCTGATTGGGGGCCCAGAGGGACAAAAAGTGAGGAAATGGAAAGAAAAAAACCTAAATAAATAATGGTTATGTATTTTCCAGACTGATGAAAAATGTGAATATAAAGATCCAAGGAAAACATCATATCCCAAAATAAATAATAATCATAACTCCCTGTTTTCTAAATCTTCTGAAACTAAAGGTCACTTGAGACAGAGAAAATTTTGAAATCAGTCAGAGGAAAAGGCATAATTAGTTAGAAAAAAATATCATTACAATGACAGAATGTGTGGTAACAAAAAAGATACAATAGAAGCCAAAGGTAATGGAATAATATTTACAAAGTGAGAACATAAAAAAGGCATTTAATTTATAATTGTGTATCCAGCAAAATCACCTTTCAAAAATAAATGAAATTCATTGTAGATAGATATAAATTTTCAGTTAAATTGTAAGATCTAAAAACCTGCTCTACAAGATTGTGCCTCTAGTTAATAAGACTATAACACTTAAAAACTTGTTAAGAGAATACAGCTTATGTTATGTTCTTACCACAATAAAATAAAATAATAAAATAAAATAAATGGAACATAAAAATATTTACAATACATAAAATTTATCGCTGAAAATTATGCTTTAAATGAACTGCTAAAGGACATAAATCAAGAAGAAGAAAACATTCCCAAAATGGCCTAAGATGAAAGAAGATATCATTTCAAAAGCTATTGCTTGGTTCTTTTCGCCATTTTTAAATGTTTGTTTTAAATTCTATTAGGATCATCTAACTGCTGAGAGTAAAAGCAAATATCAGAACCAAAAGCTTCAACATGTTTGTGTGCGTGTGTGTGTGTATGCGTGTGTGAAGGAAAGTTTGGAGCTGAGTCACTTTCGTAAGTTAAACATCTAAAGCAGCATATAGTGACTTCCTCTTCTACTAATAGTCATATAGTATCCTACTGGACTGACTTCTGCATAAACATCATCTACAATTTCTGGGCATAATAGAAAAAGCAATTATATGAAGGTAGTAGAGACTGAAGATTTGCAATTATATTCCGGTATAGGGATTTCACTTTCAGAGTATGAGATATGTAAAAAGTAAGTGCCCCTTTTCATTGCTTCTAAGATGAGAAATGTTTGTTATCAATGATAATAATAAATATTTTGCAGTCACTGTAGAGTGATGGGCTGGAAAAACTGAAAACTGTCTGTCCGTAGAAATCAGAGTCCTGATTCGGAGCAACAATGGCCAGTGGAGATACAGAGCATACAAAAACAGAAACATCCTCAGAGGGTACTCCAGATTCCACTGGCAGCATTTCTACTGATCCCTGAAATACACATGTGCAGAAAAGACTCAAGAAATCTCAGCTAAAGATAAAAAATCTGAAGCTTGGTGCTGTTTCCCAAGAAACAGAGTTTGTAGTTTATGTTCAACAGTTCGTTGCCTGCTAAAGCAAAAGAAACATTGGTAATTAGAAGAAAATAAGAGAATTTAGATTCTCCACAAGATAAAATTTAAAATGCCCAAGATACAGCCCAAAATAATTTGAGCTTCGAAGAAAAGATAATGGAGCCCTTTCTAAAGAGAAGGGACAGTTAATATGAACAACTCACAAAGATCCAGATGAGTATAATGTAATGCAAAATAAATGTAAAATATAATGCAATGTAAAACAAAAATATTTCTTAAATAGTCCCTCAAGCAAAGCAAAGATAGATAGGATATCTTGAAATAGAAATAAAACTATAAGAAAAAACAAATGGAAATATCTGAAACAAAAGAAAAATCTGAAAAAAAATTTAGTAGACAGACTTAAGAGAATTGTGGTGATGGAGGGCAGTCAGTGAAGTTAAAGATAGTTTGATACATACTGTCAAATTTGAGAAAGAGAGGAAAAAGTTAAAAAATATAAACAATTACAGAACAATTATGAAGGAGTTTAACAAATGTTATTGAAGTCCTGGAAGAAGAAAAGGAAAAGGATAGGGAAGATGATCATTTATTAAATACCAAAATTCTAACAAATTTGATATAAGGTATAAATGGATATATTTAGATGTTCAATGAACACCAAGAAAGCTAAACATTTTCTAAAAGCTGTGCTAACTTGAAATTAGGTTCAAGCTCTCAAAGGTCAAAGATAAAGCATCCATTTTAAAAGGAGTAATAGAAAAAATGTTGTTTTGACTATTCGAGGTACACATTTCATGTTACACACTGACTGACGAAGTTGGAGTACCAATATTGCCTATCTTTAAGCCTTATTATGAAACTAAGTAATCAAACTACTGTGTCAAGTTAGACAAATAATCCAACGACACAGAACAGGAAGGTGGGTAATAGAAAAACACATAATGGAATATTGACTTTAAATAAGGTGCAAATGCAGTTCCATGGAGATTGGACAGTCTTTCTATAGGAATGGTGTTGGGACAACTGGATATTCTTATGCAAAATAGAAAGAAGCTTCAATCCGTATGCTGCATCATACTGCAGATATTGACTTAAACTTGATCCTAGATCTAAATGCAAAATTTTAAAATATAAAATTTCCAGAAGAAAACCTATGTGATTTTGGCTAGGTAAAGTTCTTTTAGCTATGATGCCAAAAGCATGATTTATAACAGGCCAAACTGATAAACTGGATTTCATAAAAAAAATAAATGAAACCTTCTTCTCTTGAGAGTACTTTGTTAAAAGAATGTAGAGCAGGCCACAAGCTGGGAGAATATATTTGTAAATCACATATCTGATAAACGGCATGTACTTAAAATATATAAAGACCTGCTGCTACTCAGTAAAAAGAAGCAAATCACCTGAACAAAAGATTTTAATAGACATTTTATTATAGAAGTTATAGGGATACAGCTATTCACAGGGAAATATGCTCAATGTCATTAGTGATAAGAAATATGTAGATTAAACCCAAAATGAGAAACCACTCCATACCTATTAGAATGTCTAAAGTTAAAAATGACTGACTATACTGTTGGCAAGGATTTGGAGGAATTGTAACCCTCACACACAGCTAGTAAGAATGTAGAGTGGTATAACTGGCAGTTTCTTCAGAAGCTAATCGAATATTGTGTGATTTAGTCATTGCATACTAGTTATTTCTCCAAGAGAAATGAAAGCATAGATTCAAACAAATACTTCACATACATATTCATAGCAGCTTTATTTATAGTGGGCCAAAACTGTAAGCGAGTCAAATGTACAATAACAGGTGAATAATAAACAATCTGTGGTATAGCCATGCAATAAGAGTACTACTCAACGAATAAAAGGAAGGAACTATTGACACACTCTACAACATGGATGAATCACAAAGCAATGCTGAGTAGAAGCAGCCAGTCCTAATAAACAAAACAGTGTATCCTGCATGATTCCATTTATATAAAATTCCAGGAAATTCAAAGTCATATACAGTGTCAGAAAGGAGATCAATATCTGCCTCAGTAAAGGAGTGTCTGGAAAGAGAGGAGAGCAGAATTACGAAGCGCAATTGGAAACATTTCAGGCTGTTGCACGTAGTCATCTTGATCTTGGTAATAGTTTCACAGGTGTATAAATGTGTCAAAATTATTATATATGTGCAGTTTGTTGTATCTCAATAATATCTGAATATAATTGTTTAAAATAAAGCTAATAGAGAAATTAAGATGGAATTCTATAAAAATTCCAAATGATCAAAAAAAGCAGAAATTGAGAAATAATGAAAAATAATGAAGACAAACAGAAAACAATGGCTAGCAAAACTGGCACAAAGCCCATAACGTTAGATGTTAATGAAATAAAAACTCAATTAAGAGGCAGAGTTTTTATTATGGATAAAATAGTAAGACTCAACTTCATGCTGTTTGAAAGTGATGCACATTTTAACTATATTTACATTTAGCAACACAGATTGATTGAAAGTAAATGACGGAAAGAGATGTGTCAGCATCCATACATCTAGCACCTTCAGCAAACCTTATTTTCAAGAGTGTATTGTAGGGGAACCAGTAGAAACCACAAGCTGTAAAACAAGCCTTAATAATATCAGAAGTTTGCAGTTATATAGAGAATCTATTGTTTATCACAATAGAATTAAATTAAAAATCAATAACAATAGATATCTAACATAAGCCAAAATACACAATTTAATTATTATTTATTTATTTATTTTTGTGGAAGATTAGCCCTGAGCTAACTACTGCCAATCCTTCTCTTTTTGCTGAGGAAGACTGGCCCTGAGCTAACATCCATGCCCATCTTCCTCTACTTTATACGTGGGACGACTACCACAGCATGGCGTGCCAAGCAGTGCCATGTCTGCACCTGGGATCTGAGCTGGCGAAACCCGGGCTGCTGAGAAGTGGAACATGCACACTTAACCCCTGCACCACCAGGCCGGCCCCTAACTGCTTATGTTTAAAAGGAGAAAGATGTAAAATCAATTATTTATGTTTTCCCCTAAGAATCTAGAAAATATTAACGCTAATATAAATAGAAAGGAAAAATAATAATAACGAGAAATTATTGAAATGAACAATCGTGGGGCTGGCCTCGTGGCCCAGTGGTTAAATTTGCGCTGCTCGCTGCCACCCCAGGGTTTCAGCGGTTTGGATCCCGGGCCAGGACATGGCACTGGTTGTCAGGCCATGTTGAGGCGGTGTCCCACATGCCACGACTAGGACCTACAACTAAGATATACAACTATGCACAGGGGTTGGGGAGATAAAGCAGAAAAAAAAAAAAAAGAAGATTGGCAACAGTTGTTAGCTCAAGTGCTAATCTTAAAAAAATAAAAAAGAATCGAGAAGTAATAGAGAAAACTCAATGAATGAAGTCATCAGCCAATTATTTTAAAAGTACAATGAAATTTAAAATTCTCTATACTGTGGCAACTATGAAAACTCTCCTCTCAGCTCTCCTATTGCAGTGGTGTGGTTGACCGAGGACTCTAGACATTGCACACTATTTTGCCCTGAGGCCACAGGCTGCTCCCAGCCAATGACTGAGAAGAGCACGGATCTTAAAGAAATTGCAAGATCACATATGTAATCATGGTAATAAATACATAAGTAAAAATTGTCCAACTTAATAATAAAGCTAATACAATACAAATTTAATTTTACTCAAAAATACAAAGATATTTAATACTAGAAAATTTTTAATGTTTTTATTATATTAATTGTTTAAAGAGAGAACATATGTTAATCTGTTATTATTGAATCACATTTGATAAAATTTAATATCTATTCTTGTTTAAAAAATCGTGAAACTCTAGTCATTAAAACCTGTGATATTGTCATATGGATTGAAATATTGATCAATGGAACATTACAGAGAGCCCAGAGATAAAATCTTACATATACAGAACTTGGATATCTGACCAAGAATAAACATCAGATCAATGTGAAAAGGAGTTTCTGTTCAATAAATGGAGCTGTCAAAAATTTGTATCAGTATGGTAAAATTGAAAAAAAATCCCTGATTTACCTCATACAAAAAATTTAACTCTAGGTTTTTAGAGAAATTAAAAGTCAAAAGGAAAAGGAAAAATAAAATGTAAAAGACAACCTAAGAGAGTATTTTTAGGACCTTGAGGGTAAATATTTCTTAAGTCAGAAAAATCTCTACCAGTAAGGAAAATATCAATAACCATAATTTCATTTTAATAAAGTATATGTGTTTAATAAGTAGACACCATAATGGAAGTGAAAAGACAAGCCACAAATTGAAAAAAGAATATTCAATATGCCGATGATAAAGGATTAATCTCAAACATACCCAGAGGAATTCTAAAAACCGGTAGAAAAAGAGCAATCAGCGTTATAATAAAATACTCATGATCTCAGCCAAACAGCTAAGTGCTAGCTTTATAATAAAACATACAAAAGATACGACGAAGCATTTCATAAAAGAGGAAAACTAAACAGTCAATAAAGTAATGAAAGCTCAATTTTACTAGTAATCATGGAAATGTGAAATAAAAACAAAAATGAAGTATCATTTTTCACCCATTTGATTTGAGTACTTATGATGCCCAACAACACGAAATGTTGAAGAGAATGATGATTAACATAATTCTGGTGGTATTATCAGTATTATGTTTAAAATCACTGTGAAAGACAATTTGCTATATCAAGAAAACTTCAATATTTATACCCCACAAAATCCAGTTATTCTACCCCTAGATATATACCTAATAGAAATTTGCATATCTAGATTTCTGGAAACATGCAAATTAATATTCATAGGAGTACTGTATGCAATCAACTCAAATGCCCATTTATATATATGCACAAATATACATTTATTTATTTACACACACTAGTATATTATAAAGCAATACAAATGAATCATTGTAGATAGCTACATTGAGCTATATCAGTTGTAGTAATACAATGTTGACAGAACAATGCAAATCAGTTTTCTAACGTTAACAACCACCAAAATAATGATAATATAAGGCATTATGCAGCCACTAGAGTGAGTTTCTAGATTGGATTGTTAATCAAACTCACTAGACACAGTAGGGGAATCCAGCACAAAGTTTACTTGCCTCTAGGAAAGGGTATGGCATCATTCACAACAGCAGGATCTCAGAAGCTTTCATAACTCACATGCAAGTTCTGATGTCCCCAAACATCACACAAGATGGATTTTGTTTGTGCAGGGTGGTAACAAGAGCTGACACATAAGTCATGAGGACAGGGAAGCTAAAAAGTCTCAGTTGCCTCAGCTTAAATAGTTTACAACTCACTAGAACCTGGACGGGTGTATACTGTGCTCCTATTTTTTAGTGCACCTGAAGTTCACAACTGTACGATAAATAACTCATTAATTAGTACATTGAAATCCCAGCTAAACTGTCTCAACGGATACCTACCTTAAGGTGATTCAATAAGAAAGTTGACTAGGCGTTAACTTTCTTCAAACATCCCTGAAACAAAAGAAAAATGATCACGTCAGAATTGTTAACCATTTGAAAAATAACAATGAAACAAGCAGTCAAAAATGAGACGTAACTTTAGAAGTCATAGAAATAAAACACATCTAATCCAGGGTAGGGGTTACCTCTGCTAGGGAGGCAGGAAGATGAGTTTGAGAGGAACATAGAAACAGCTGAAGGGTTTTAGTAATGTTCTAATTCTCCTTATGTAGGTGATAAGGTCACGAGTGTAAGTTGTATCATAAAAACAAATACAAAAGTAATGAATGAAAACAAAATGATTGTTAAATATAAAAATAAAGGAGTGAGGATCAGATATAAATTAATACTTAAAACTAATGGAATTTTGTATGCCTGAAAATTTTAATTAATGAAAGTGCTTTGTCATCTTTTTGTAGGAAGTAAATATTTCAGAAAAAGACTTGAGACACTGCCCTAGCTAAATATTGTTTCGCAGAGACAGGAGAGAGAGAGAGAGACAGAGAGAGAATATATTTTGTCACACCATTGACATTCTAACTACCTAAAAATTTTGTTTTCCTTATTTTTTTCTCCCTAATTACCCAATTAGCTTTAATTCTTAGGAGTTGGGAAGTCCTATTTCAGCAAATGTAAGCAATTTTATTTCTTCTTTAGTTTAACTTTTAAATAATTTACGATTATAAACTATTAATAGTATTTAATGAGTGACCATTTTATGCTAGGTACTTTACATGCGTTATGTTGTTTTATCTTAATAATGTATGAGATTACAATTTAAATATTCATTTTACACATGAGGAAATTAAGGTTAAATTGGGTAACATCATAAACCAAGTTATTCCCAAAGCTTGATGTTTTCGGGAATTCATCCCATTCCATTTGACTGCTACATTCACATTATCATGACTCTAACTCTCAATTCTGGTCAAGCACTGACGTCTTTCGTTAGTGGTGGGAGAGATATAAATAAGAAACTTAACTATGATGGCTTATTGTGTTCATGCCTGAATGGATGTATAGCTTCCATTTAGATTGCTACTGTAAAAACCTCAACTTTATAACATAGCAGGACTGAGAAAACCTAGCTCTTGAGGGCGGCTCTGGCCACAAGTGCCTTTCATCTCTCATGTTAGGTGCCATGTCTACTAGGGCCCAGTAGCATGCCAGAAGCAGAAGTTGGAAACATGTATGTTTCTCTGTTATACATAACACGGCTTTCCTCCAGACCTCTGGGAGTCTACCTTGTGATTCTTCTATTGGGTTGTCAAAAAGTCTGCACAGTGTGTCTTTTCTATCAAAGATATTTCTAGTAACAAATGGTCTGCTGGGTCATATGGCTCCATTGGCAGGCTATGTCTGATGCAGAGCTCTTTCCTACTTTTGACTCTACTCAACCATGATAGCCTTTTATGTCATTTAGTAAATGTGACTGAGCAATATTACTATTATGAATTTGTCAAATGATCATATTAAGTGGAGCACAGAGCACTGGATGATGAGCTACAGTTCAACAACAGGCCACAAGAGGAATTGAAGTAGAGAAGTTTGTTATTCATAGGTCCTGGAGAAAGTATGAGGCATGCCTCAAGGGACCACACAGAGGAGGTCAAGGCAGAGTGCAGACAGACTGTCAGGACCTGGGGCACATGCCTTTATTGAAGTCTGTAGGTGGAGTGCTTTGGGGTTCCCAGGCTAAGGCTGAGTTGGTTAATTCAAACCAAAAGAGTTAGGTTTTGTTAAGCTACGTGGGGTCTTATCTAAGGGAGCATAGGGGAAGTCACTAGAAGGCAGGGGAGACTGTTGGAAAAGTCATATCAGGAACTTAGACACATTTGCTTGTGACTCCGTGGGCTACTATCTGGGCCAGTGTGCTTGCACAAGGGAGCTAGTGTCAGTTTAAGGTCAGTGTAGGCTGCTTAGCCAAACAAAATGGACGCAAAGGAAGCAATCCCATGAACTGGCTTAGCTAAACTCTTGACAGTTAGCAAGTGTGGACATGCAGCTTCCAGAACCTTAAGAGACCTAACTGTTTTGCTTCCTTTTTAGTAATGGAAATTGCAAGAGGCAATAATTTGCCCTTTCCTATAGAGCATCCAAGCATGTTCCAAGTCACTGGTTCCCTAAAATGTCACCATTGTGTTGATCCTTTCAAACTTTCTGGAGATTATTTGTCTTACTAAAGTCTTCGAAATCCTTTCCAATCCTTGTTCATTGAGAATGATTAACATGATGCCAACAATACAGTTGGCCAATGTGATGTTCTGTAGATTGTCCAGATGGTCCATGTTCCTTAGAGCTATGTTATGACAGAGGGCATGAAAATTATCGTAGCCCTAGTACAAAACCCTAACCGTGCACTGCTGCCCATCCCCACAAAATACAAATTAGAAATGATACTCTTTCATAATAGGGCTAAAAAATACTGCATATACTGCATTATTTGAATTCATGTTAATCTCTAGTAAAGAAATTGGAGCTGCAATTTAATTGAATTGCAGTAGTCATGATCTAAGATCCAGTGGATCTTTGTAAGGGTCAGTCTGGTAATTTACACGGGGTATAATGGGAACTACTACCTTGGTATTCTTTAGGTTTTAAACTAATCTCTGCTGTTCTGCCTAGTATGTGGCATTGTTTTGATACATTATTTTACATGGGGATTGGGATGAGGAAAGGGTTCAGAGTCTTCTATTTGGAATTCTCTGTGGACTGTTTTCTTAACCTACAAGGTTAGGAACTTAGTCCTGACAACGACTAAGTATATACATTCTAGTGATGTATTCTAAGAAAGGGGAATGAACACTGGGTGGATTTGGGTCCATAAAGTATACTTTGACTAGGACTCTATATGCTCCCAGAGTGGACAAAGTGATACTTCAAGTCTCTGAGTATCTATGGCAATTTTAGGTGTCAAATTCTCCTAAAATGTCAGTGTATTCTCCTTTTCCCAATGTACGGCAATTAAAATAAATGTCTATTGTGCCCTTTGAAGAAACATATAAACTTGCTGTGGTGCTGTAAAGTCCTTCTTTACGGAGAATGGGCCTCTCTTGCAGACAAGAAATTCCAAGTCTGAAAATTTGCTCAGATCCTAAAACCATGCAAGGGATTATAAACTACTGAATTGGGGGAGTTGCCCTCAGCCTTCTGATATACTATCCTTTATTAGTTAAATAAATTAAACAATGAACTTGACTGTCCATCAGTATTGGTCCTGAAATTCTGTGATATGTTAGTGATTTATAAAACTCTCAGAAGTAGGGCACCACTGGAAATGTTCTGACCTTGCAATTCATTACAATATTTGTGCCTACTTTGCTTCCATAAGAGCTCCTGCTTGATCTTTATTATATCTGGATCCTATTATCTCCATTGAATAAGGAAAGCCCAGTTCTATTTCTACTGTTAGTGCTGGCCACCACTGATTTTTCTTTAGTGACGCTGATGCTCCTTTTATTATCATCCCTCTTATCACATTGGAAAGTAGAGTATTCTTTGCATCGTCCCACAGTAGATAATCAGATAGTAGGCATTATGGATGGCATATGTCCCTTCAAAATTCATATGCTGAAGTTTTCACCTGGTGTACCCAAGAATATGACCATATTTAAAAATAGAATCATTGTACATGTAATTAGTTAAGATGAAGTCATACTGGAGAAGGGTGACCCTCTAATCCAATATAACTGGAGTCCTTATAAAAAAGGAAAATTTGGAGACAGGCATGCACACAGGGAGAATGTCATGTGAAGATGAAGACAGAAATTGTGGTTGTGCCTATACAAACTGAGAAATGCCAAAGACTTCTAGCAAACTACCAGTAGCTAGGTGAGAGGCATGGAACAAATTTCCCCTCACCACCTTCAGAAAACACCATCTCTTTATTGGTAACACTTGGATCTTGTGTTTCTACCAGAACTGTGATAAAATTAGCGTGTGTTGTTTAAGCCACGCAGTTTCTGGTTCTTTGTTATGGCATACATAGAAAACTCATACAGTACATTTTCTGTATAATACTTCCATTCTGACATGCTCATTTATCTCAGCCTTTTCATCCCTTCCTCAATGGTCTGTAATGGTAGTTTTGACCTTTCTACTTACCATGGGCAACTACTTTATCCAACTTTCCAAAAGCCATCCTGGCAACAAGTTAGCACTTTCTTCTGGTTTCTTGTCAGGGTGTTAAATCCTTTTTCACACGTCAATTAACTCTACTTCATCAATCTTTTGTTCTGGCTCCCTTTGCATGCTACCCTCAACTTTCTCTGGAGATTTTGTTCAATAAATTGATCCTGATCCTGATCCTCAGCATGAGCAGCCTTTCACTTGCTGGAGATGAGCGACGCTTCTTCTTCACTACCAAGGAAATCCTCCGTTTTCATACTTTACCTAAAGTAGGTGTTAAACCTCCCTCAGCCTTACATTTTCTTTCTCCAATAATTTTATAATCTTCATCAATACTCATCCAATTTCAGAGTCATTATAATTACTCCTTCCCATGAATCTCTCAAATGCCTGAGACGTACCTACTAGAGCATTTTCTTTCATCAGTATCCTGTTCCAGATCACTATCTGCTAAAGTATAGCAATTGCAAGACTACAGCTTGCAATTGGTTACCGGGATTCCACCACCCATCAGTCACGAGGTCATAATCCATTGCCAAGTCAAAAACAGACAATGAAGTTTATAAATCCCATTTTTAGAAGCTGCATCACAAAACCACTTCTTGTTTCAATTGTCTTAGGTTGGTTTCCCAGGAAACAGACTCTGAAATCTAGTTTTCTATGCAGGAAGTTTATTAGAAAGTGCTTTAGGGAATAATATCTGTAGGACATCAGAGGAGCAGGATTTGGCAGACAGAAAAATGAAACCACCATGCAGTGGTTTGTAAACTTGGGCAAGGCAACTTCCATTGGCAGAGGTCAATCCTAGGAAAGTTGAGCTGTGAGAAGCTAACACTCTCAGGAGCTGAAAGACTGAGTACTTCCCTTTGATTTGGGTGGCATAGTACTACATCCACTACAAATGGTTATATCTGCTCTAGATTTTGTTGCAAATGGAGTTTACAGGGTATTTTTGTTTTGTTTTGATTTACTTTCATTTTCCTTGTTGCTTTTAGTTTTTTTCTAAGGGAAAAATGTTTCATTATGAAAATATATTAATATCAGATGTCTCTTTGACGTTTTAAAACATATGATCCATTTGTTCCACTTCCAAGTATTTAGCTAAAGAACACAAAAATATGAATGTGTAAAGGTATATGCACCCTTATGTTCATTGCAGCATTATTCACAATAGCCAAGACTTGGAACCAACCTAAGTCCCCATCAATGGATGAATAAGATGTGGATAAAGAAGAGGTGATATATGTATACAATGGAATACTACTCAGCTATAAAAACGATGAAATCTTGTCATTTGCTACAACATAGATGGACCTTGAGGGTATTATGCTCAGCGAAATAAGTCAGAGAAAATCAAATACCATATTATTTCACTCATAAGTAGAAGATAAAAACAATAACAACAACAAACAAGCACATAGATATAGAGAATAGATTGGTGTACGAGAGGGGAAGGGGGTAGACAGGAGGGGAAATAGGGTGTTAGCACACATGTTTATGGTAGTGGATGATAATTAGTCTTTGGGTGGTGAACATGATGTAGCCTACACCGAAATCAACATACAATGACGGACACCTGAAATTTATATAATATTATAAATCAATGTTACTTCAACAACAACAACAATTATATGTATGTATGTCTATATATATAAATATATGTATGCATATATATAAATATATGTATGTATATATAAATATATGTATGTATGTATTTATATATATGTATGTATTTATATATATATATATAAACCTATGACCCCCAAAGATAGCTATACCTGATCTTCTTTGAATCTTGTTAGTATGAAACTACTAGGCAATGTGTGTGAATCTGTTTGAATATTGATTTATAAATCAATTACTTCAAACCAGACATGTTATATATATATATATATATATTAGCCTATAATTGAGATGATTTTCAATAAAAAAACTTAGAAAATTATTTAAAATAAATTATTCTCTAATGATGGACTGATTTTTATAGGAAGTTCCAAAACATCAAAGCAGTATAACACAACAGAACTCTGTTCCATAAAAGTATTACACAGAAGTGCTTCTCAAACTTTTCAACAAAAGTAAAAGAGGATGTTTGCACATCTATCAGAGATTTAGATCTGTCCTCAAACTATCATTATACAACTCAAAGTATCTTTGAAAGCTCATGTTTCAATTAAAACAATATTTATGCCATTTTTCATCCTACTTCACAATGTAGTGTCATTGGTTTAATATAAAAATGTGTAAAAATATGTAAGGGATTGCTCTGCATTCATTCTCTTGTCCTAACTCACTTAGACCAAAATCCTTATATTCATCCTGGCGACTTCTCTTTCTCTAAACCCCCATCTTCTTCCATCTGATTTATTACAATAACTCTTTAATTGGTCTATTTCTTCTACTTTTGCCTCTCCAGTATATTTTCCACAAAGTGAATGATCTTTGGTTTTTCTCAAGGAAGAGAATACTTTTCTCTTCATTATCATCTAATAGTTTCTCACCTCATTCAAAAGAGAAGTGAAATTCTGACAAAGGCTTATTACACCCTATGTCATTTGTCGTTTGCATCTCAATGTCTCTCTTAGTTTACCTTAAACTTCTGTCTTTCTCTCTTGCCACACTTGTCTCCTTTCTTCTCCTGCAACTTACCAAGGAATTATAAGGCCCTTGTCTCTTATTTGCTTGGGGCACTGTTCTCACACACACCTCCTTCACATCAATATGGAAATATTACATTTTTTCAGTGATTTCTTTCAAATAATATACCTCTCCATACTATGCAATTTCCTATTCTTCCTCCCTGCTTTATCTTTCTCCATAGCATCTGATGTTGCAATATATAGTTTATTTTTTAATTTTACAGCTCACACCACTGAAATATAAGTTCTAAGGGGGAGTAGGAGTATGTGTCTATTTTGTTTATAATTTGTATTCCCAGAACCTAAAACAATAACTGACATAATATATTTTTTAACTAATGAAGTAGAACCCATTCTTCAATAAAATATGTCATATTAATATGTTTTCTGTTCCCAAATTTTTGAAGCACAGATAGAAAGGAATTAACTACTGATGACGGAGGGAAGAGAAATTTTGTAGAATGTGTGTGGGCCAACAGCTGGTGGAATTTTATCTGCTGGCCCCCATTCTTCACAAGGCTTCCCCTACTGCTGGCTAAGTGCCAGATAAGCTGTGCACCTGTCTCCCCCCGTCAATTCCCAATGATGGCCTCAAGGGATGGCCTCAAGGAATGTCTTTAGCTTCTGCCCACCCTGCTTATCATCTCTGCCTTCATGCCCAAGAGGAGGATCAAAGATTACCACACGGGGATGCTAGGTTCCACTGGTATAGAGGTGGATGCACTGGCAACTCCTGTGATGTGTATCTGCCGACTATTGAAGATGCCTACTACCATGTGCTGGGCTGAAACCACAGTTTGGGCACCCTGCCCATCACTGACAACATTGCTGGCCACTGCTACCCAGGCCTGCAGCACCTTACCATTGCCAGGAGCTGCACCTTCAACCTGGTCTACTCAGTCTCCAAGAAGCAAACCCTGGAGGAGCCGAAGCCCTTCTATGAGCTGATCCTTGAGATCAAAGGCAACAACCTGCATCAGTATCCTATTGTGGTGGTGGGCAACAAGTGAGAACCACTGAAAGCTGCTTATGCAATAGAGTAGAACTGTGCCTTCATGAAGACCTCCGCCAAAACAGATGTCAACCCACAGGAGCTGTTCCACATGCTTCTGAACCAGAGAAGTCCATCACTTGCCTCCAGTCTTCCCAGAAGAAATACCAGATGCCTAAGACAACGAGAAGCTGCTCATCAAGTGCATCATCATGTGAGCTCTGGGCCTTAGGAGCCCCCAACCTTCCTCTGCTACAGTGTGCAGAAAACATGGGCCAATCCCAGTGTAATGTGTCAATTGTACATGACCAACTTCTGTGCTGTGGTTTGGGTTGTACACTAGAGGTCAATAAATGTCCCTTGTAAGTTAGTAACTTTTTTTTCCAGGCAAGAGAACTCAAATTGTTAAAACGTTGACATTTGAGGAGGAGGAAGAAAAGGAGCATGATACATTTAAAGAATGACTTGGACAGACTTTAGATAAAATGTTTGAAAGAGAACAAAATATCAAAGTAAATTGAAAGGTGCCACCACCCTCCTTGTAATGGTGTTATCATAAATTATTTTTCAAGATCTTAAGTCCTGTAAATGTCTAATCATGTATTTCCACAGTGTATTTACTTGTTAGACACTATGTTTTCACAAGAAAACTTTTGACAAATGATTATGAAATAAAGATACTAAACAAGATAAAAAAATGAATATTCTATAGCTGATCATTGAGAGTGAGGGCAGAGAGAACTGTGAAAGTGGAACTTGCTTACTAAAGACATGGTAATTGTTTCCTAAATCATTTAAAATTACTTCAGAATTCCACACAGTCCCATGACTTAATGAAGCTTTTCCTGCATGCCAAAGAAGAAAGAAAGAAATGAAGGAAGGAAGGAAGGAAGAAAGAAAAAGAAACAAATGAAAATGGAAATAAAAAAATATTTTGAAACAAATGAAAATGGAAGCACAACACACCAAAACTTACAGGATGCAGGAAAAGAAGTTATAAGAGAGAAGTTTATAGCAATAAACACCAACATTAAGAAAAGGGAAAGATTGGGACTGCCCTGGTGGCATAGTGGTGAAGTTCGCATGCTCCACATCAGTGACCCATGGTTCATGGGTTTGGATCACAGGCATGGACCTACACACCGCTCATCAAGATGCTGTGGCAGCTTTCCACATACAAAATGGAGGAAGACTGACACAGATGTTAGCTTGGCAACAAGCTTCCTCAAGCAAAAAGACGAAGATTTGCAACAGATGTTAGCTCAGGGCCAAACTTCCTCACACAAAAAAAGGGAAAGATCTGAAATAAACAACCTACCTTTACATCTCAGAGAACTAGGAAAAGAAGAACAAACTAAGCCCAAAGTTAGCAGAAGGACGGAAATAACAAAAATCAGAACAGAAATAAATGAAATAGAAGCATAAAAACAATAGAAAAGATCAACAAAACTAAGAGTTTTATGAAAAGGTAAACGAAACTGACAAACTTTTAGCCAAACTAAGAAAATAACAGAGAAGACTCAAAATCAGAAATGAAAGAAAAGACATTACAACTGATATCACAGAAATCCAACAGATAATAAGATACTACTATGAACAATCATATGCCAACACATTTGATCTAGAAGAAAGGAATAAATTCCTAGAAACATACAACCTACCAAGAGTGAATCATGAAGAAATACAAAATCGGAACAGAACAATAACATGGATATTGAATCAGTAATAAAAACTTCCCAACAAACAGAGCTCCGGGACCAGATGGCTTCACTGTTGAATTCTATCAAACATTTAAAGAAGAATTAATACAATCCTTCTCAAACTCTTCCAAAAAATAGATGAGGAGGGATAAATTCCGAACTCATTTTAAGAAGCCAGCATTACCCTGATACGAATGCCATGTAAGGACACTACAAGAAAAGAAAATACAAGCCGAAATCCATGATGAGAATAGATGCAAAAGTCCTCAGCAAAACACTAGCAAACTGAGATGTACAGCAATTTAAAGGATCATAAGCCATGATCAGGTGAGATTTATCCCTGGGATTCGAAGATGGTTCAGTTGGAATCTGCTTGACTGGGTTAGTGCTTTAAAATATCGGTATTTTTTTCTAAATTTATGACATAAAGTTTCATCTATTTTTTTCATAATGGTACAACTAATGATTTTCATATATCTTCATCAAACTAGGTTATTTTGATTTAAAACAATTTTTGAAATAATACTTTTTAGTCTTTGAAATGCTTTTAACTTTACCTTTTTTGATAAAAATCAACATTTTTTGGTATTTATGTGTTTTATATATTTAATTTCTTTTCCATTATTTCATTAATTTATGAGCATATTTATTTTTATTAATATGGAAATGCCATAAAGATAATATAGCTATTATTTCCTTTCCATCATATATACAAATGTATTTTTGAGGCTTACATTAATTTATCCTTCACTATCTTTAATATTACATTATATTTTAATACATACACTTTTTATATTAAATATGATTAAGAAAACTTGATATGTATCTGAAATCACAGTAATACTAACTGGTTGATCTCTTAGGTTGCTTGTCACAATCATATAATCATTATGACATAAAACATTCCTGCCACTAAGACCACAGAGCTTTGTTTTTCCAGGCTTAGAACAAACTGATAAGCAAATACATAGCTGCTGTAAAGACAGGCTCTGTCCTCTTTTGATTGAGGCTCATTTTGAAGCTAAAATATATATACTTTCGCCATGGCAACAGAATCTAGACTATGTCATTTGCCATGAAGAGCCTTTCGGGCCGTTCTTAGATCCCTGGTTTCAGCTGGATGATGACTGCCATTCTCTTTGAGGTGCTAAATTGGGACTTTCAACAAATATGTGAACAATATGACAGAACAAAAAGTAACCCATATCTTTCATTAATTAAAAAAAAGTAGATATAATAAAAACAAGTCAGGAAATCATGTTTATAGGATCAAAAGCTCATCCTTAATTATAAATTAGCAAGACAACAATTCAGTTCCATGCCTATGGATTTCAAATCCCAAGTTCTTTTAAATATAGAGGAATTAATATTTCTAGAACTTCTTAAACATATTATTTTGAAATAGGTTTATTAGCATGATGAGTTTCCATACTTTCCATTCTAAACACTGTATTTCTGAAAGTCTTTTGTAGATGTCATCCACGTATATCTCTAAAATCACCTGCAAGCATTGTGAACTCCCACACACCTTCTTCAGGTATACAAACAATCCTGAAGTGTAGCAGGAGGCTCTCCATAGGCCCAGACTAATTGAGAAATATTGTCCTAAACAATCAGTTGATTTTTACAAATATAAATACAAAAATCATAACTGCTGCCTTTAAAATATACTTTTTCTTACATAAATGTTAGCATAGATTGATGATCTATTGCTTTCATGTTAAATACTAAACAGCAATGGCTTAGGTTTCATAGATTTTTCCTAATCTGTCTTTTGGAATCGCCTATGATACTATTACCCTGTGGCTGTTAGGATGGTGCTATGTTGCAGTGCACAGCCCACTGATTCATTACTCTTCTCTTTCATAAACCTCCCTGGAAGTAAAGAAGATACATATCTTCAATAAGCCCTGTGGAGGAAATGAAATGTTTCTCTTTCTCCTTGGCTTTATGTAACACCTAATAAAGAGTTCACATGTACTAAAAAGAAGGAAGAATTATCTAATGTTTAGCTATTTTGGTCAAGTTTTCCCTGGCTTACAGTTAAATATATATACATGTATTTCACTGTACTTTACTCATTGTACTTCATATTACACACATCCTAACTGAACATCTTCTTTCTAAATTATCAAGGAAAAAAGTTCATAAAATAAAGCAACTGTACTTGCCAGGCACTCCAAAAGCACAGGCCTGAAGGATATTCTCTAATTATCAAGTGTCATTGATGTCTAAGAATTCTATCTAAGAAAGAACATACACAATTTTAGAATCTTAAGATGTAATTATGTGTTTTTGGAAATGTACGATGATATTATGTTAGCCTTAACGTGTATTAAAAATGTACAAAAATATTAAAATCTACATGTATAACGTGGATATACGAGTATAGGTAGATCTTTTTAGGATAAATAAATGGAAGACAAATGCCATAATAATGAATACTCCTTATCTAATTTATTTTGAGTGCATTTGTGTGAATTTACTATTTATACACTATTGTATGAATTAATTTAATTGATACTATCTTAGTTGGAAATTTAAAAAATGATGAAATATATAAGCATAAAAAATGCAGAACCTTTCAAAAATATTCATTTAACATTAATGTATTTCTTTATATTTGTTCCACTAAATGTTGAGGAACTTTGTTATTTTACATTTGTACTTTATGTATTTTATTTATATATTTTATACATAAAATTTTATTTGTAAAGAAAATCTTTATTTTACCTTCATATATTTTACTGGGTATAAACCTCCAGATAAAAATTCTTTTCCTTTGACTTGAGTGATGTTATTGCATCGTGTTCTGGCCTCCAATCCTTCTTACGCTAACTCAGCTGTCACCTTATTATAGTCCTTTTGCATAAGCTGATTTTTTATTAGTTTTATTGAATTGTAAATTACCCTGAGTAAAATTCATCCTTTTTAGTCTTCCATTTAATGAGTTTCGAGAAACTGATACAGTCATGTAACCATCACCATAATGCACATACAGAAAGTTTTCTTTACTCAGATGCCCATTTGTAGACAGCACCTCCCTTCTGCCCCTGCTCTCACCTCCTGGGAAGAATTGATCTGTATTCTGTCCACAGTTCATTTTCCCCAGTAAGTCAAGTAAAGGGGAGACAACAAAATGTAATTGAATTTGACTTCTCTTACTCATTATAATGTATGTGAGAATCATCCATGCTGTTGTGTATACCAGTTGATTTTTTTTTACTGCCAAGTAGTGTTGCACTGTATGGAGGTATTATAGTGTATTTATCCATTAAAAGATATTTTTATTGTTTCCAAACTTTGTGAATTATGAAACAGCCACTATAAATATTTGTATACAGGTTTTAATGTGAACAAACAATTTTATTTCTGTTGGATAAATACTTAGGAGTGAGATTTCTGTGTTAAATGGTAAATGTACATATAGATTTACAAGAAATGGTCAAACTGCCTTGAAATGAGTCTGTACACAAAATATGCATTTTCTCCAGAAATGTGTGCTTTCCAGTTGATATCTACATCCTTACCAGCGCTTGAGCTTGACAGGCTTTTGTTTTTCCTTTTTTTAATTTTAATTTAGCCATCCTACAGATCTGTAGCAATATCACATTGTGGTTTTAATTTGTACTGCATAATGACTAGTGATATTAAGTATATTTTAATGTGCTTATTTACCAAGCTTATATCTTTGATGAAGCATATTTTCAAATATTTTCCCATTTTTAAATAAACTTAAAGGGGCAGACATTTTTAATTTTGATGAAGGAAAACTTATGAACTTTTTCTATGCTTTTGTGCAATATTTCAGAAATCTTTGTGAACCCCAAGGTCACAAATACTTCCCCCTGTGTTTCTTTTTAGAATCTCTATATTTTTTATGTTTTATATTTATACACATATATAAGGATATATATTTTTTCACATATATTTTATATATATATTTATATATGAGTGTTCAATTGTTCCTGCACCATTTATTTAACATACTAAAACCTCATAGAATTACCTTGGCACTTTTGTCAACAATCAGATCACCTGATATGAGTGTGTTTATTTTTGGATGCTCTATTCTGTTCCACTGATCTGTGTCACTCTACTTTTCCAATAGCACATTGTTTGGATTCTGTGGCTTTAGAGTAAGTCTTGAAATCAAATAGTATGAGTGTCCAACTATGTTCTTTAGAAATCACTTTTCAAAATTATTTTGACTAGTCTGTTTCCTTTGTGACTTTCACATATTTAAAAAGTTCCTACAAAATATCTTTCTGGGGTTTTGATTAAGATTGTGTTGAATTTGTAAATCTGTTTGGAAGCACTTGACATCTTAAAATTTTTGTTTCATTAATTTATATGTTCTTTGATTTCTCTCATCAATGTTTCTACTTTTCAGTATACAGACTTGCATATGTTCGTTAGATTTATATCTGGTTTTTAAACAATTTTGTGTGCTTTAGTAAATGGTACTTCTTTCAATTTTAACTTCCAATTTTCCACTATTAGTATTAAGGGATACAATTAACTTTTGTGTGTTGACCTTATCCTGTGACCTTGCTAAATTCACCTGTCACTTAAAAAAATCTTTTTGCATATTTTTTAGAAAATTTAAGTATAGACAGCCATGCTTCTTCTGTTGCAGCTTTCTTTGTTCTTTTTCAATCTTAGTCTTTTTTTTGTTTTACTGCATTCATGAGGATCTAAAACCATGGATTAAGAAGGCTGATGGTGGACATATTGGCTTTGTTCCTAATTTTAGGGCCAAAAACTCAGTGTTTCATCATTAAGTATGATGTCATTGTTTGTTTGTTTGTTTGTAAATGCCTCTTATTGTGTTAAGGAAGTTCCATTTAATTGTAAATTTGCTGATCCTTTTTTGATATGATTAATGAATGTTGAATCTTACAAGTGCTCTTTCCGTATCTGTTGGTGTTTTATGTTTCTCCCAAATCTTGAGTTTTTTTCATTTTTATTCAATTGAAAGCACTTTTTCATTTCACTTGTAACTTTGTATTTAATCTAGGTTATTTAGAAGTGATTAATTTCCAAATATTTGTAATTATCAACGTTATCTTTTTAGTATAGTTTTCTAGTTTAATATAATGTGGTCGAGAAACATTTTTCGTATAATTTTAGGTCTTTCTAATTTGTTAAGATGTATTCATAACATAGAATAGGGTCTACCTGGGTGAATCATGCACACTTCATGAGAACGTGTATTCTGCTGCTGTGGTTTTCTGTAAATGTCAAGTAAGTCTACTGACGAAGCCCTGCTTGTCTGAGGCATGCTTCATTTTTGTTCCCATGTTTGTTTGTTTGTTTTCTAGCATTTCCATTTAAGTCTTTCTTATAGTTTTTATTTCTTGGCTTAAATTCACCATCTGTTAATATGTCATGTCCACCTTTTCCACTATAGCATTTAATATAGTGCTCATAGTCATGTAAAATTCCTTTATGGTAATGTCAACATCAGAGTCATCTGTGAGTCTTGTTCAGGCTCTGAATCTGTCGATTGCTTTGACTCTTAATATTAGCTTGTTATACTCATATCACAGAGGTGATCACTCTCCACGCTCTTGTTTCTCCCACAGTGTTGAACCAGTTTGGCTGTAACTTGGCACTTTCTGGCCAGATGGTGAGGGGCGGAGGTGATTTTCTGTCTTCTGGGTCCAAACTTATGCCCAGATCTCAAGAGAGGAGCCTTCTTAGTGGTCGTGCCACTTTTTCTAATGGCAGCGAAAATCTAATTTGTATTGTTGGTAGTCATATAGGAGAAATTATTTCCTGTTCTTCCCGCAGTGGTAGCAGACTTCTAGTGGTATTGGCATAGGATCTCTGGTCCAGTATTCTTTCCTGTCTCACCTCCATGAGTAGCTATTTGTTTTCCTCTTACCTTCTCCCAGCTATAAGTCATCTTTACCCTGACCCTGGCACTGACAGCATTTCTCTCCCTCCCTCAGTAGCTTAAGATTTTTGATTCGTATTAGATAAGAGTCTATGTGGGGCATCGTGTATTTCCTGTAGCAAAGGTTGATCCCCTCCTTTAGGATTACACACCTGCTGAACTTTCTTCACTCTAAACCCTGTTTTCCAATCCTTTTTGTGAGCAGTGTGTGTATGATCACAGAGAAGATGAATGATTTTGTAACCACGGTTCCAAGTGCTATATTCTTATGCTAGCGCACACTTGGTCTTTAGCAATTTATAAAAAGCTTACCTGGATTCTTTTCACTCACTTTTATGGCACCTAGCACCTCGTCCCCCCATACTTTGCCATAGGTGAATAATTGCTTGTTCTAGAGGGGGTTGTCACTCCTTAGACTTCAGACTACATTATTGCCCTGCAATGCTGATGAGCTGAAGAAAAAATATCATTTAATTTATCCACATTTTTCTTGTTATTATGCTGAAAGAACCATTCTTTCAAGTTTTGTATACTCTAAGCAGAAGTGGAATAAAATCTGTGACTGATTTTAAGTTTCTCTTTGTCTTTAAATTTCAATATATGTCATGCATATGACTAATTTTCTTTGTATTTATTCTGCTTAATGGTTGATATTCCTGAATTTGTAGTTTTTGGTCTTTCATTTTTTGAAAATCTGCAGTCATTATGTCTTCAAATTATACTTTTGCCTTTTCTCACTTTAAAAATTTTTTTCTGTCTTCTGGCTTCTAATTAAATATATGTTAGACCACGTCCTACATGTCCCTTTCACTCTTCTATTTCTACGTTTTTCTTTTAATCTTTGCCTCTACATGAATATGATATATTCACCTGCTTTCTCTGTTGCTTTGTCTAATATGCTCTTCATACAATCTGAATATTGCTTTCAGTTCTTTAAAATCAATGCTAAAATTTCTATGTGATATTCTTCATCTTTTCCTTTCTTGTTTTCTTGAAATCTTAATTATAATCATATTTTGTCAATATCTAACTCTATTTTTTGGATAACTTACATGTTATTTCCATATCTTATTTTTTGTTGTTTTAGCATAAAGTTCTGTTTTCCTACATGCTTTGAAAGCATTAAACGAATGCTAGAATTGGTAAATTACATTATTTTTCAGCATATGGAATTGGCTTTTAGTTCTTCTCTCTGAAGGTAGAGCAGATTTCTCTGACATATTAAAATTGGAATTGATCATATTACTAATTTGACCAATAAACTTTAGTGGATGTGTTATGAGTGGAAGTTTAAAAAGTCATTGTTTGTGTAATTTACTGTTTTTTGCTTCTGCCATTATCATGAATGCACCCTAAAAAGGCCATTAGCCATGAATGTGGATCAGACTTGAATCCAACCGATGGTCAGGGGCCATGTCCAGCTGAACCAAGCCTAGGTCAGGCAAAACTATAGACATTGAAACCTATGAATATAAGCATATATGAATGTTCTTTCAAGTCATTGAGTTTTGGTGTACTTTATTACAAAATGCTTTAGCAATAGCAGACTATCGCACCAAATATATGCAAGGAAAATAAAATAGTAACTCTGAACAGTTATCTGCCTCTGGAAAGTATTTGTATTGTTTTTGGAAGGTTTTTAGAGAATGAGTATATTACCTCAATCCATCTTGAGTAGCTCACACTTTTAAGGTATATTTCTTCAGAATCTTACCTGAAAGCTGAAGATTTTTCTTAGGGCCCATCATCCCTAGCTAATTGTTACCTTCTTACCAAGAAAAACTAGTAGAATTCTGTTTCATTTATTTAAAAACTGACAACTGCTTCTTTATGCTGGATTTCTTTTAGCACCACCCCCTTCATACAAACAGACTTAGCTTTGGAGGTGACAAATATTTCAGGAAAATTGTGTTCTGAATGATGCCTCTGTTTGCCTGCAGCTCTCTTTTCTCCAGAATCTTGATTCCTCTGATGCCTGGCTGTCTTGATAGTCCTAAATTTCAACTTGTGCCTCCCCAGCTACTGAAACTATTTAGATTCTAGGTTGCTGTTTTCTATGTAACCACTGTAGCCTACACTCATAATCAGAAAATACTCAAAAAAGAAAAAATCAGTAAAAAAATCCTGTAGGATCCATCTTGTTTAATTTTCCTTATATTTTAGTCCCTCAAGTTCTCTTTGATTTGATTGCCTTCCAATGCGCCACAGAGGGTTTTTTGTTGCAGTTATAATAATAATAACAACAATAATGATGATAATCTAGGTTTTTAGCTATTCTCAGTAGAGGGATTAGTTTGATATGAGCTACTGTGTTAGAGCTGAAAGTAGAAATCCGTTTTTCCTTTTTAGGTAATTTTTACTTCCTTCCATGTGGCTAATGGGCTTTTGTCACTTTTGCTAGATGTAATGTGGTTTTCACTGGACTTGTATTAAGCTGAGAATTTATTTTTATTTATCTTGCTTGGAAATCAGCATGTGCTTCTTACTGAAGAACATGGTTTTCTTCGATTCTGGAAACTTGTTAGTAATTATCATTTCCAGTATTTCTTATCTGCCATGTAATGTATTTTATTCCATTAGAACTACATTTGGACCTCTTATATAGTTTATCTCTCTCTTCTTCATGCTTCTTAATTTCTTTTATGATTCATGATGCTCATATAAATCTCTGCTGCAAATGTTGAGGATAAGAATCTTTAAGACAGTTTTATGCTTCTATTTGAATATTTGGCTAGGGTAATATATTCTCTAGTACATTAAAGTATGTAATATGTGTGTATATGTGTGTGAACGTGTACTATAATATTTAGTAGGATGCTAAAACACTTTTAACAAAAGAATGAAACTGATAGCAGGGCTTGCCATGTTTGGATACCACAAAAGAGACAAAGGCAGCATCTACATAAAGACAACAGAAAAGTTTGGCAAGGAATACAAAACCACAGATGGTTGTAGGTGGCAGTCTCTTAGCAGCAGAAACAGATTTTCCTAAGAAAACATTTCATCAAAACTTTGCTTTGAACCAGTCTGTTCTGCCATATTGAGGACAATATTCAGGAAAAAATATCTTTGCTAACATACAGTCAGCAGAAGTTGGAGAGTGTTTATGTGGCACTTATTCTCCAAAGAGGTAGATAAGATAAATGTGGAGGACTCATCTCATTCCCATCACACTGTTTGAACAGAACCAGACCTGAGCAAAATAGCACACTAGGTAAAGGAATTTCTGAGATCACGACTTTTCTGCCAATGTCCTACCTTCCCTTCAGTTGTTCTCTCTTGTTCTACGGCCCCAGAAAAATTAGTATCTCCAAAACTCCATGAAGGATCTATAGTTTTCAAACAAGAAGTTCACATGGAAAAGACTTCTTGTTTCCTTTCCTCATGAAGTCATAGCATTTGAAATAAGATTACCTCTTATACAAATTGAGTGAATCCCACCAATTCACTTTGGGAAATCAGAAATAAGCCAAAAGAAATTATTTTGTCTCTTAGAAATGCTATATAGTTGATGATGGATTATTGCATTAGTGCTTATTTTGACTACAGACATGTTTATGATTTATTCTGTAGCCATCATAGGAAATTGTGCTTAACATTACCACCGTTGGTAAATAAGAGTACAGTGACTGTCAAATGTAGGCCTTTAATTTCCACATATTCTAGCTTTCAGCCTTACCTCTTTTTGGAGTGCACTGTTTTCTATTTGATTGAAGTAAAAAACAAGAGTACTGTAGTAGTTAAGAGTTCAGGTCTCTTCCTAGGCAAACTCTGTAACCCTCAATTTATTCACCTGTAAAATAAATATATATTTCCTATCTAATGAAGTTTTTTATAAGGAAAAATTGGAAAACATATAAAATACTTAACATTAGACTCTAATTACATACTCAATAAATATTGGCTATCATAGCTAATATTCTGTAGTTATAAGCTAACATTCCTAAAGTAATAGATCATAAACAAATTTAAAAATTGTTATATGCAGAATGATAGTATCTCCAACATCAAATTATTGAACATGAATATTTTTTAACAGTTACTGATATGATTGACTCCTCTTTAATCCTTTCAATATATGCAAGAGATATGGTCTTTGCTTAATAAGTTTTTAAATATAGCATTTCTCATATTGCATATTTATCTTGGAAGAAATTAATTTTTTATTTTTCAAATATAATCCTTATTATTGGACCTCTTTTGCATTTTATGTTTAAGACATTCACTCTTGGTTTAGAAAACTATGCCATAAACAATTTGCATTTTATTTAATATTCTCTTTCACAATCTTGAGCACAAGCATGCACATTAAATGTAACATATCAATGGTAATTGAAAAGCTATTAATATGCATGCACATTTACCAAATTGTTTATACATGTTTCATGATATATGGAGGTGACGAAGAAGTAAAAACTGATATTTATAGTCACAGACTTTAGGATGATTAATAGCATTTGCTTTACACTTAAGATTATAATAGCTTTAAAATGCCACCAGCAAAAGCAACCAAAGTTAACAACAAACACACAAAACAGAAAAGAGTAGCCAAAGTTATTAACAACTTACAGAGATGAGTTGTGAAAAAATACCAGCAGAGTCAACTCAGTGGGTTACAAGAAGAGGAGAGGGCTTGCCTGGACACAGAAACTGAGAAGAGTCTTCCTGAGAGATAGAGCTGACGACGTTAAGGAAAAGCTAAATAGGCCAAGAGAAGGTAATTTACAAGCTACAAGGCTAGGAGAGAACATTCAAGAAGATTTTATTAGTCCCAGTGTTGGCTGAGTTAGGAGGAAGCATTGAAATAAAGCATATCACCATCCTTCAACACTACTCTTCCTTAACTGTCAATGCCCTAAAGGAAGGGAAAAGAATTTTAAACAAGTTTTTCACGCGAAAGAATTTAAATAAATGTCATTTAAAAAAATAAGATTGTAATTCAGCTCAAATTTTTAAGGAAATATTAAATCAGTATTTTCTTTTCTCTTCCAACTGTTTATGGAAAACAACTATTTCTTTTCCATTCAGCACATGATATCCCAAGAAAATTTGTTTGTTCCATTAGGAAAAATGATTCCCTCTTCATATTGTACTCATAGTTCATTTAAATAGTTTTTCCATTACAACATTTGATGTACTTTGGCTACCTTTGTATACTACCAAAATGTTTCTGTGATATAACATTTAGTTTTCTTTTCTTTTTGTTGACTCTCTTACAGGTTAAATGTAGAATGCTTTTTCTCTTTGACCACCATAATGAAGAGTCAAAACATTAAAAAAAAACAAGCTACTTCTCTGAACCAAGTGACCTGAAAAGAGAATAAGAATTAGGAAAATGCATATCAAACAAACTTTCCTGTTAGCAACAGCCCTGAAAAACTGAAGCGCCATCAATTAGAGAACAGGTGAGCTTACAATTTGCTGGTGAAGAAGTAGGTATATTATCTCTGGCTTCCTAGGTAGGTAAAATGGAGCCTCAGATGGCACTGTAGTTAAAACTTAAGTGCAGAAGGTTTGGTTGTAAAAAGGAATAATCCATTTACCCAGGGAATATTTTCAGAAATCACATTTATCCCTCACCTTTTCAACTCTGACACACCATCCTGGCAAATTTTTTATTGATAAAACAAAGGGAAACTTTCCCTCACTGATTATGCCAAACACAACCAGGAAATTACGCAAATATATTCTTGAGATAATGATGACTAAAATTGTGCACCTTTTATGCAAAAATCAGAAAAGAGAAAAAGAAAGGAAAGGAAGGAAAGAAAGGGGGGGAAGGAAGGAAGAAAGGGAGGAAGACAAGCAAATCTGAGGAACAAAAGGAACTTGGTTATTAGTAACCTAACAAAATTTTTAAAATAGAATGGTAAGACATCACTCTTACCAAATTACTGATTTCATGAAAAATCTTTGACAACAATGGGAATAAAAAGTTAACTATTTTATATTACAAAGCACAAAATGTTCAGGTCTTGTTATTTCCATCAAGCATTGCCTTGCCTAATTGTTAATGGCACAATGTTAGTAATGAAAGAGAAGTAAGCCAAGTGACAGCTTTCCTTATGTTCGCTCAACAAATACATGCTTAGCCATTTTATACCATCTGGTACACAATGTTAGAGCAGTAAACGACTGGTGGAAAAATCAGTGGTGGGATATCAGTCGGGAGAGTCCACTAAGAAAGAGAAAGGTTTCCAACTGTGACAAGAGATATAAACAAAAGACCTGAGTGGTCATTCCCCATGAAGTACAGATAGCTAAGAGAGAAATTGGAGTCAATGGGAAGTTTGAGTTGATGATCCAGGTTGGAGACCCCACTGCTATATCCTTTAGTCTGCTGTACTTTAAGAAATAAACAAATACTGTAAAAATAACACTTGGATGAAAACCAAGCTGTCTTCAAAAACACAAATCAATACTGTTTGTGAAGGAGGACTTTTTGTTGGAAGCTGTGTCTCAAAAAGAGAAATGCTGTTGGTGTGTGCATGACTATTTGATGGTTTGTTTTAATACTTTAGTTGGAATTAATTATGGCAGGTATTAATAAAGGTAGAATTCATTACTCTGTTTTATTCTGCCGTAATTTTCTATGGGTGCTTATAAAATACTTTTCAAGAAAGGTATTTTAGCCATCCTTAGTAGTAGATATAATATGACAAAAAATGATTGGAAGAAAGGTGGTTGACCAAATGGTGGAAATTAAAAATACAAGAGGAAGATAGTAAGGTATATAACTTAAAATATAATTCCACATTCCAGTGCTGAGTGTAATTATCAGAGGAGGAGTCTTCTTGCCATGATGGTGCTACCTCACAGTACAGAAACAGCATCGCAGAATCTCGAAACGTTAAATATAAATTACATTATGAGATTTGTATGGTTTTTCAAAATCTCGTATAATTTCATGTGCCAAATTACATGTCTCTCTAAACTCCACAGTGAAACTTCTATTACAACTAAGCCAGTTTTTGTTCATTTATTTTACATTATTCACATGAAGAAGCTACCTGTCCTTGTACAATGTCCTCTTCTGTGTCCAGCAAAATTCAGCCTTTCTCCAAGTCCCTCTTCCTCAGAGATGTTTCCAGAATGATGGCTCCCTAGAAAAAACATTCCTATTAGACGACTATCTGAACTGTGACTTGTAACTCACTGTCGTGTTCTCTAATGTTATCAGTATAATTTGGCATACTTATCATATCATCATTTTTTAGAGTTGTTTCATATTGTATTGCATTTTCTGCAATTTGTATGTGTAAACAATTAGTCTTCCCAAGTGGATTATAGATTATTTTTGAGCAGGGAGTGTAATATAGTATTAGACATAAATTAATTCATGAGGAACACAGAAACCATTCTAGAATTCCATTCTGTTTAATTAGTGTGAGATTTAGCACAGGGAATTTGGTACTTCAAAATTATTGAATAGGCCGGAGAAGCAAAGTCAAATATGGGTGCCACTAACTCCCAGCTTTATCTATAGCTTTCAGAGAATCAGGAAGGTGTTCCTCTCATTCAGGTCAGGAATTGCAGGATTTCACTACCGATGTGTGCAGCTTCTTGTCATATTCAGTCACATGATTCAGAAGGTAACAGTCCAAATCCATTGCAGAATTTCAATCTCCCAGGCTTACTCATCTGTCTGATGCTGCTGGCAGGAGAATATTTTTTCTTTGATCTCTCTTCTACCTTCCAGACCTCACATGATTTCATCTCACTGGTGGAACAAAAATGAGGTGGCTCTGGAGGCAATGGCGTTAGAAAACCATAATTCCTAGACTTACAGCTCCAGCAAGAGAAGGGGGAGTGTGATATGAGAAGTGTGTTTAAGAAACTTTCTAAATTATAGTCAGCTGTTGGCAGTGTATTTCAATGGGAAAGTGTTTTAATTATTTGAAGTCATTTATCTCAAAAATATCCTTTCAAAAATTGGTTAATTCTAATAAATTAACTATTATAAGATTAAAACTACCATTTATCTCTATCAATTATTACAACTGAAGTCTCTGAGTAGCAGGATCTTGGTGAGAAGCAGGTTCCCCTATATTGGAATAAGAGTCCTCAATTAGGAAGAACTGATGAGAATAGAGAATTTTGTGGTTCCCTGTACAGACAGAATGACCCCCTACTTCTCAAACAGAATAGCTGGTGGCAGTAATACACTAAGAGAAACGTGCACCTGTGATTCCCATAGGTGGATGGGATCATGGGCAGCCAGTCATTGAACTTAAACTTTTATGATGTCTCAAGATATTTTAAAGTTTTAAAGATTACTCAAGAAGCAAAAGCCACTACTCTCTTCCCCAAAACTTTAACGGTACGTGAGCTCCTTATAAACTTAACACAATAAGACATATACACTGTTTAAATTATACTTTACATTTATAATGATAAAGGCTAACAAACTAAGAGAATTGGTTATTCAACACATTTAATAAAATAATTTCTATTACTGATATTGAAATTGTGATGGAATATTATGTTATATATAAAACTTTACATATTTTAATTTTAAATACAGTTGATAATTTTCAGTTACACTATTAGATTGATAGCATTTTAAATAAGTTAAAATATGCTGTGAAATTAGTGTTTATAATGATCACGGGTTGAATGTCCAGATTATATACCTCAAATTACATAAAAATAACTGTTTTGAATGTGAAATTTGAAGTTCTTTGCATTAAGAATTGTTTTCTTCTTGATTTTTTTTTTTTTGTGGAAAAGCAGATGCCCTCATATTAGATGTGATTTTAATTCAACATTGTTATTGCTAATTATTCATTACTGAATATGTTGTCCATATGAACAGCCCACTTTTGGGAAATTCAGAAATGTTAGTTTTTTCTTAAAACAAAATATTTATGTTTAGGATGGAAAGCAGTTTAGTTTTAGTTCTCTATGCCTTCTCCTGAAAGTTTTTATCCTACTAGCTTTAGAAATAAAGAATGATGTTAATAGAGAGTCCATGATGTCACTTTGGAAAGTAGACCAATTATTATATTTGGAGATAAATTAATAAAGGGAATTTATTGTACTTTCGTATTTGACAAGACAGAATGTTCATAATAAACACAATGATTCAATTCTGCCTTATTAGTAGATTTTGTGATTGCCAGGGATTCCATTCTAGGTAGGAAACTCCTTTATAATATTCCTGATAAATGCATACCATTATATTTGCCTGATCGAATGATTCTAGTCGAAGAGAATTCATCACTTTCATCTGGAATCATGAATTCTTCAACTGCTGCATGATTACAGCTAATATATTTGTGGTGTCATATTGGACCAATATTTGGTGGTACTGGATAACTTCTAGAAACAATTTTAATATACAGTCATACACTACTTTTGTTGCAAATCAGTAAGAAATAATCTAATATTATCTAGTTAGTTAGTGACAGACTAGGCTAGAATTCATATTTCTTGTTTTGAGAGTCAATCTTCATCGTTCCACCATGAAGATAAAACTTCCAGTCTTATACTCATTACTTCTTTTGCTATGGGCCTGATTAGCACTGAAAATCCAGGATAGATGCTGACTTAAAATACAAAGAAAACATTTCTTAAGTGAACTGAGCAGTAAATTGAGCCTTAATTTACCTTGAACTTGATTTATTACCTGAAATAGAGGTAAAAAGCAATTTTTTTGTATATCTATGATTGAGAAATTTATAATCTTTAAGACTTTACTGTTTGAAAGGAAATAATTGTTTGGTATAGTATAAAAGCGTGTTTTGAAAAGTTTAAATTACCTTCATTTTGCTCATAAATATTTTTTGAAAAGTCAGAATATGAATTTTAATATGGTAAACTTAATTTCATTATTATGTGCATTAAAGTATTCTTTTACTTCAAATAAATAATCAGAATGTCTTCAAAGTAGGTTACCAAAAATTTATAGGAGTAATTGTGTACATTCTTGATTTTCTATAGTTTCTTGCTTGAATCAGAATTACCAGTTTGAATCTTAATAACTTCAAGTGAGAATTCAAATCTGAAAGCCTTTGATTGTGCCTGAACAGTGTGAATAGGCAAACTGGATGGATGTTTCCTTTGGACATGCTGTTCTCCATATGCTTTTCTGCTAGGATCAAATTCCTGTTATGGGGATGATCATTGTTGCCAGGATATCATGAATGAGTAGATGACTCTAGTTAACCCATGTATCTTGTATTTATAACCCCTCTGCATCAGTAAAACTGATCAGAAGAAATTATTTCACTGTAAAGTAGTATTCAAAAAGCAAAATGTGTACAAATTTATTTTGTGAATTCCTACTCGAAGTAGCTCACGGTAATTGCTTAGAACTTACATCCGTATAGTGTTCACCTAAATCGTAATTATTCCCCATAGTATCACTTAGTCTCCAATTCTATTCAGTGATATTTCTAAATCTAAATTATCAGTCATACAGATTATTAAGGTAATTGTAAAAATCAATTTAGTATGTTTGCCACAACCATTATTTTAATGAATACATTTGCCTCTTTAAAATCCAGTGGGTTAAAGCGTTTTCCAGGTTAGCTTAAGTACCTTAAACAAAATCTACTGAATAAGTAACATCAAATCATGTATTTAGTATAAATGCACCAATTTGGAAAGGTCAGGGAACAGAGCTAAACTTGGAGAGCACTAAAGGAAATAAATTTAGTTGAGTAAGCATTGGAGCAGAACAAAATGATGCTGAGACAGAGTGAGCAAAGCTCAGCTAGGTTAGAAGCCCAGCTAAACAAACGGAGAACAGTGCTGTGCTCAAAAGAAGAGTGGGAACTCTAGGGAAAGCTTAGAAGCAGTTAACAAAATTTATTATGAATTTCTCTATCTATAAAGGGACCTAGCTATCTCAATCCCATCTGTGAACTGTCTGCACATACAGAGAAACATTGCCAAAATATAACAATGATGGGTTAATTAGGGGAAAAAATCCGTGGGCTACATTTATTAAACTGTTGTTCTGTCAATTTGCTTGTTTTTCGAAAATAAGTTTTATAGAATTCCACTCTTGCTATAATAGATTAAGTGCTACTTGATCAGCCCTACCACTGTAAACAAATTTAAAATAGGCAAAATGTAAGAGGCAGTTTATGCACTGGTAACAGGAAGTTTAAATGTACAATTCATAATAGAAGGGAAGCTTATGAGGTGAATAACATGATCAGCTTTGTTCCAAGCTGCATTGAGCTAGACTCCTAAATATCATGATGGTTCCCTGAGCAAAATGGTCAGACCATCAGAAGCAACAGGAATCTTCAGGGTATGTCCTTAGAGAGAAAGCAGATGTGCAAGCAGGGGGCATTGGAAATCATTGTGAGAGTTCCTTCAGGAATCTTTGGAGAAAGCTAGGCTGCATATGAATAGGGTAAAAACTCAAAGTTTATCAGAGAAGGTATGCATTTATGAAACCTACTACAGGTCTGTGAGAGAGTCAAATATACTAGAAGCTAAACACTGCTGGGAGTTTTAGATTTTTGGTTCATCCAAGGTAGAGCAATACGTTTATCACAAAATGCATCTGTTTGAGACACGAGGATTCCATGGAAGAATCACAATGACCACATGTAAGAGGAATTTATCTTCTAGACTTGTTCTAACAAAGTCAAAAATAAAGGCTTGACAAGACTGTCACAGGATACAGGGATTGGAGTTTAAGTCAAGCCAAGTTAGAATGGCTTTGGAAACACCTTGGACTTTTAATTATACATCTGCCCTAACCAATACTAAATTCAAGCATACAAAAGATCAAGATGATTAGCCACTAATTCAACTATCTGCTGGAACCAAAATCAACACAACACACGCCACAGGAAGATATCACATCCTGGAAACTCTACAACAATGAATCTGTAATATAAAGCATACAACTAAAAAGTAATTAGACATGCAAAGCAACCTGAAAATGTCATCTATTTTATAAACAAATATGTTTATGAATATGTTCACAAACTTTGAAAAATTTGATCTTAATGCATGAACAGAGAGGTGATCTCAGCATAGAAACTATAAAGAGCTATCAATAAAGAGCCACATGGAAATTCTAGAATTGAAGGGGATAATAACTGAAATGAACAATTCGCTGGATGAGTACTGCCAGAATACAGACTTAGTGAATTTGAAGAGCTATCAATATGAAAGATCAAATAGAGAAGAAAACAAATTGAAGATAATTAGCAGAAACTCAAGGAACCTGAGATACAATACCAAATGTTTAACATATCTGTAATTAGAACACTAGAAGGAGAATAGAATAAGAATGGGGCAAAAAGATTTAAAGGCAAAATTCTGAACTTTTCTAAAATTAGGGGAAAATCACTAATATTCAGATTCAACAAGTTTGGTTGTCTCTTAGCAGGATAAACACAAAGAGAATCAGACTAGTCAAATCATAGTCAACCTCATACAAACTAAAGATAAAGAGAACATATTAAAAGCTGTCACAGTGACAAGATATAATACAGAGGGAAAATCAAATTTACAGAACGGCTGATTATTCGCCAGAGACTATGGCAGATACAGACCATGGTTCAACATTTTTAAAATGCTGAAAAGAGAAAACAAAATAAAAGATTTTATTTCATCAACTCAAACAAATTCCTTACTCATTCCCTCATATACTTAATTAATTAATCCAACAGATTTTTTTCATACTACAGCCAAGATATTTTCTATATATAAATATATTTTTATAACATTCCTGCTTGTAATTCTTCATTAGCTGTCATTTGTCCTGATGATAGAATTTAAATATGTCATTTCTTAACGTAGTATAAAAGACACTTCAGCCTAATTTTTCAACTCCACTTTCATATTTTCTATAAAATCAAGCTATATGAATTTCTCTGTTTTCCAAGAAAATGCCCTGTTTCCTCTTTCATCCCCGATATTTGAACATAAAGTTTTCTCTTATTCCAGTCTCTTCTGCATACCATCCCTCACATTATGTTTGCCTGGTATCTTATTCAGGGTATTCTAGATTATAATGTAAGAACAGACAACCCTCAAATGAGAGTGGCTCAAAACACCAAAGATTTAAAATTTTATCATGCAAATTATGCGTCTGATTGAGGAACTCTTGGAGGAGAGTGAAGTCTATGCCTCCAAGAGAAATGAAGGCTTGAAGAGCAAAGCAGTTCAGGGGCCGGCCCGGTGGCGCAGCGGTTAAGGTCGCCCGTTCCGCTTCTCAGCGGCCCGGGGTTCGCTGGTTCGGATCCCGGGTGCGGACATGGCACTGCTTGGCAGCCATGCTGTGGTAGGCGTCCCACGTATAAAAACTGGAGGAAAATGGGCACGGATGTTAGCTCAGAGCCAGGCTTCCTCAGCAACAAGAGGAGGACTGGCAGTAGTTAGCTGAGGGCTAATCTTCCTCCAAAAAAAAACAAAAAACAAAAAAAAGAGCAAAGCAGTTCAAGGTCCTGGTTTCTCCTAAGAGATTACAAGCGAAGTAAATGGAGAATACAATAATTCAGGCTATCTATCTCTCTTTTCTGTCTAGACTAATTTTTAATAAAGTGCACTCATTAGCTACTTTAACCAAATGTTTTACCATAACTTTTACGTGTACACACCTCTTTTGAATTTTGGATATTCCAAATTATTTTGGAAAAGTAAATGAAGCAAACTAGAAATTTTTTTAAATAATTACCTGTGAAAATATATTTTAAAATAATTTTTAGTGTTCTGTTTATGGATTCATGTTTTTGTTTTCATTAAATTGAATTAAAATCAATTCCTTGACTTTGAAAAGACTTCCTATATCTAAATGAAGGAGTATAAATAAATGTTTTAGTCATTTTGATAATTAATCTTTTCTTCAATACTAACAAACAAGAAAATAAAATTTCCTATTGAAAATAGTGACATTTCCTTCAAAAAAAGATAAGCAATACTCTAATCAACTAGAAAGAGTGTCTTCAATTTCAGAGTTGCTTGGAAGGTTTATAAAGCATTGCAAAAATTTTAATTACTATCCAAAATTTAACAAAGACAATGCAAGTTAGTTTCCACTAAGGTCCCATATGTGTTAGCATATGCATATGTATGTATGTAAATATGAATATATATATGCATTGACTGCATATGTGTTTATGTTTGTATATATAATATATATGTACATGTATTATATGTATATAATGTGAGAAATAATCACTACTTTAAAATTTGGAAGCAAGTTGTTATAGAGGGCTTAAAATTACATAATGGAAATGTGAAATGACAGAATAAGAAGCTCTTTCACTTTTCTAATTGTACAAATAAGGCAAAAGCAGCAAATCCAACCAATCCAGTGAACATAAAATAATAATAATTTAAAGCCCCATATATATAAATCTATTAGGTTTCACAAAGGATGGTGACTTTGGCAGAAGTTTGACCACGAAATGAAATGGCATAAAAGGGAGAGAAAAAAAGTCTCTACTTCCTGCAATTAAAAGAAAACTATGTATTTTATATTTTACTTGAAAATAAACTTTAATATCTCACATCAACACATATAAGTTCTATACTGTTACAGTGCCCATTGAAGGCGTGAGCACCTATAAAAACAAAGAAAAATAAATTACAGACATTTTTAATGAAATAAGCTGCCAGACGGTCATGACTGTCAATAGTGCTTACTAAGGAAGAGATTTTCTTTGCTCTTTAAACATGAAGAAAAATAAGACATGTTTAATGGCTCCATAGGGATGATAGTTCATCTTCAAATCTGCTCCACAAAATGTTGGCTTTAAAGATAAATTTTTTTTATGTTCTGAGATTGGAATTTTGGAGCTCTTGTTTTTAGTACTGTTATGTCTATAATCAAAAGGTAAACATAATAAAGTGTACAAAGGAATAAAAAAATAATTCTGTGTGAAAGCAAAGCAAAGTCCTAACAAAATACACAAAAACAAACTCCATGTGTTTGTTTAAAATATTATCTAGTATTAACAACAGCAAGAATAAATTAAGCCAAGTATTCAACGCTTTCTCTTGATCTTTTAGTGGGTTTTTATTTTCAAACAGATTTTTGCAACGTGTTTGCATTATAAACAATATGGAGAGAAAAGATTTTGATTAACGTTAGAACCTGCTGATAGTGCTTCCCACTTTAAACAATGCATACTGAAACACAAGTACATATAGGTTATAGCCCCTGGTAATGTTTCAATAAAGGACTAATTTGAAAGTTTTTTTATGACATAATGGATACATCAAACTGTCTGGACTTTTCTTGTTCCTCTTCTTTTTGAGCTCAAAAGATTGTTACAATTGTAGACCATGTAAGAAAAACTTGGGGGGACATTTATGTAAACCAGATTATGAGAGCCATAATCTATTGATTATCCTAAAAATGACAAATTTCTACATGAGTGTTTTCAAAACTAAATCGGTGTTTTAAGATAGTGGGAAATGGTTGGTGAATATAATGATTCAAATGCTTTATTACATAAAAATTAATCAAGCCAATAGTAGCTTTTATTTACTCTCAAATATACAACCATGAAAAAATAATACACAACACATTGAAAATTACTAGAAAAGACATAAAAGGAATTTTTTATTGCCCACACTTTAATGCAAATTGTGCTAACAATTTTACTACCTCTTCACTCTGGTTTTTAAAATCTTTTCACAACTTCCAAGAAGTAGATCTCAGGGATTAGGATCTAAAATCCACAAACTAGTTCTACAATGTTTTGTTGTTTCTAATTCTAATAGTGTTGAAAAATTGCTGGGCTAGCCTGAAAGTGTGAAACTCCTGAGTGTAGAAGTATAGAAGTTTCCACCCATAAATAGGCTTTTCCCCTGGGAACCTTACCAGCTCTAGCAGGGAGGATTAGGGAGACTATAAAGAAAGTACCCCACTTAGTTCAGGCTAGTGGTGGGACAACAGCCATTATGAGCTCCTGCCAGATCCCTTTCCACAATTTCCCTTACAGAGTAAAAGAATTATATACAGGATAAAAGATACCAAGGCCTGCAGATCAGTGAGGTGCTGAAATACAATTGCAGTAGCAAAGAGGAGGGAAGGCCACTGCAAATCCATCTAACCTGTCTCAGCTAAGTAACAAAGTAATTAATACCAAGGAGGGGAGTGTTTCAACATTATAACATAAGGATCCTGAGGTTTACCTACTAGAAATCGGGGAAAGGAATGGGCTAGAGGGGAGGTCCACACTTGGATAGGAGGCAGAAAACTTTCAAAGGCCAAAACTGATGTGTGAATCCTTTGTGCTTTCCAAACAATAGCTTACTCATTACATCAGGAAAGCCCTCATCCCCATCACCGTTTTAAACAATTATTGAGTAAAAATGACAGTGGGGTATAACTGGGAGAGCTGCAAGAAAAAGGCTCTCTCTGAGGAGCAGCCTAAAGAGAATACCTGAAGTCAAGCAGGGAGAACATGAGATACTCTCAGAGGAATTTGAAGTCATTCGGGCCTATAGAAACAATAAATTTTAACTCCAGTAACAGTAGGAACAATGAATTTCAAACAGAAAGCAACTCTTGACTAGCATAACAAAAAACTCCACATTAAAGGCCCAGCAGGGGCAAAAACAAGTATTATTCCTCATGCATAATAAAATTTACCTCAGTATCTGCTATTTTATAAAATATGTATGTCTTTCAACAAGAAAATACAAGCCACACAAAAATGCAAGAATAGGCGTTATCTGAAAAGAAACATCAATCATAAAATCAGATTCAGATGTTGCAACTTTTAGAGAAGGAATTTAAAATAACTTATTAATATGTTAAGGGCTATAATGGAAAAGGTAGACAACTTGCAAGACCAGATAGGTAATTTCATCAGAGAAATAAACACTATAAGAAAGAATAAAAAGAAATTACTACAAATAAAGAATAAAGTAATAGAAACAAAGAATACTTTTGATGGGTTCATAAGTAGACTTGTCACAATCAAGAAAATAGTCAATGAACTTTAAGGTAAAGTAATAGAAATTACATGAACATAGAGTAAAAAGAATGAAATAACAAAAACAAGAGCAACACCTCCAGCACAATTCATCTAGAATTGTGGGATAATATTAAATGTTGTAAAATAAATGTATAAGAGATGTCAAGGGAGCGACATCTTTGAATTGCAGAAAGAAAAAAATAACTGTCAATTCATAATACTTTATGTAGTATAATATTCTGCAAAATGGAGGAGAAATAAAGGCTTTCTCAGGCAAATGAGAGCTTATGAAACTGATTGTCAGATCTACCCTATGTGAAATGTTAAAGTTCTTCAGACAAAATGATATGCTATAGGATGAAATATTAGATCTGCATGAAGAAATGAGGAGGATTGAAAGTGAAATAAATTAATGTAAAATACAGTCATTTTCTTATTTGAATGGGTATAAAATAACTGATAGCTTGAAACAGTAACAGTAACAATGTCTTGGGTGATAATAGCATATGTAAATATAAAATGCATGACAATACTACAAGAGATGGAGAGAGGAATTGGAATACACGTTATAAAATATTTTCACTACAATTGAAGCAGCGAAATATTATTTGAAGGTAGACAGAACATACTTACAAATTTATATTGTAAACCCTAGGGAAACAACTTAAAGGTGACAAAAATATATATAAATAATAAGTCAGTAAAGGAGATAAAATAGATCATAAAAATTTCTCAAATGAAACCATAGATGGCACAATAGAGGTCAAAGAAACAAAAAACAAACACAACAAATGAAAAACAGCTTGCTAGATGGTAGATTTTAATCTAACTATATCAATTACTTTAAATGTAAAGTGTCAACATATAAGCTAAATGACAGAGATTGTCAGACTATATGCAAAAGAAAAAGCTTCACGCTCTCTTACGAAACACAAAGAATTAGAGAAGTTAAAAGTAACGGGATCAGAACAGTACATGATGCAAGAACTAAGAAAAAATTAAATGTTGAAATAGCAATATTAGTTTCAGAATATGTTAACTTCATGACAAGTAAGATTATGAAGGATAAAAAGAAACTATGCACATTGATCAAGGACCCAATTCTTCAAGAGATATTATAACCCTAAACAATATGCACGTAACAGCAGAGCTTCAAAAATATATGAGGTAAAAACTGATTGACCTGGGAAGGTAAATAGATGAATTCCAAATTATAGTTGGAGACTTAAACACTGCTTCCTCAGTAATTGATAAATTAAATAGGCAGAAACTCAGTAGGCATATAGACGACCTAAATGGCACTATTAAACTTGACCTAATCAACATTTATATAACACTCCATCAAACATCATTAAATATATATATTTCTTAAGTGAACCTGAAATATTCACTAGGTAGATGATTTTCTAGACTAAAAATGATTAAAAAATATAAATTATACATTGCACATTTTTGGACATAGCATAATTAACATAGCATTCAGAAATGGGAAAATATCAGTAAACTTCACAAATAGTTAAAAATTAAACAATACATTCCTTAATAGTTTATGGACCCATGCAAAATTTTCAAGAGAAATTTAAAAAATAAAACAAAATTAAAATATATCAAAATTTGAGCAATAGAGTTTAAGAATCCTGAGGTGAAATTGATATATATATATATATCAATTAATATCAATATGTATCAATTTCAGAGTAGGAATTTCAGAATATGAAATATATATCATTATATCATATACATCAGAATATATATTGCTGATAATAATTGATATATAACAATTTCCTCTCAAAATTTATATATTTATGTATGTATATATGTATACATAACATACCTGTATACATGTATACATAAACTAAATCCATTACTTCTTATCAACATAGATCCAAACATTTTTAATAAAATATTATAACATCAAATCCAACAATATGTGATAAAGATAACCAATTGAATTCCATCCCAGGAATGAAAGACTAGTTCAACATTTGAAAACAAATCTATGAAATCATTATTTTGACAGTCTAAATAAGAAAAATCATATGATCATATCAATATAGGTCAAAAATGTATCTCAGAAAATGTAAAATCACTTTATAATAAAAAAAAACTCTCAGCAGACTAGAAGTAAATGTCTCTAACTTAATAAATGGTATCTAGAAAAATCCTACAGATATCATATTTAATTGTAAGAGATTGAGTGATTGTCCACTAAGATCTATTATAAGACAAGGATATCATTTCACATTCCTCCTATCATATTAGAAGTCATAGCTAGTGCAATGAGGCAAGAGAAATAAATAAAAAGCATACATATTGAAAGTGTCTTTATTCGATGATGCCATGATTGTCTACGTAGAAGAGAAGTTCTCCACTATTGGTGATTTTGCCCTCTGGGGGACATTGGAAATGTCTGCAGACAATTTTGGTTATTGCAACTGGAGTTGTTCTACAGACATTTAGTGGGTAAATGCCAATGCTAGATTGGTAATGATGGTAAACGTCCTACAATATACATCACAACTCCTTACACAAAGAATTATCCAGCCCTAAAAGCCAATAATGCCAAGGATGAGAAACTCTGATTTAGAAAATTCTAAATAATCTAGACAAAACTCCTTCAACTAGTAAGTTGGTTTAGCAAGGTTGCAAGGCATAAGGTGACTAAATAAAAGGTGATGCTTCTTACTTGCCATCAATGAACCACTGTAATCTTTAGAAAATATCACTTACAATAAAATCAAACCCAAAATATTTGGGTATAAATCTAGCAAAATATATGCAGGATATGTAAATGGAAAAATAACCAAAAAATATATCAAAGAAGATATACATAAGTGAAAAGATGTAACATATTCATGAATTGAAGTACTTAATTCGCATCAATATGATCTTTACAATCAATGAAATATTAATCAAAATATCAGTAATTTTTTCTTGTAGATATGGAGAGCTGATTCTAAAGTTTGTATGGAAAGTCAATGGAAAAGAACAGCAACATCAGAAATAAGTTCATACAAATTTAGTCAATGAGTTTTTAATGAAAGAAGAAAGACAATTCATCATTTCCTATATTAACAAATGTTGCAAAAAAATTAGATGTCCTTATGCAAAAACAAAAGAAAATAAGATCAGCAATACCTCATATGATATACCATAATTAATTCAAAATGTATTGGATGGTTAAATGTGAAAAGTTAAACTCTAAAATTGATAGGAGAAAATATGTATGGGCTTGGATTTGGCTGAGATTTAGATGCAATACCACAAATACCATCCAATAAAGAAAAATAAATAAATATTAAATTAGACTTTATCAAAATTAAATACTTTTTGCTTTGCAAAGTCACTGCTAAGAGAACGAGAACACAAACCAAGAACTAGGAGAAAATATTTGAAATTCACGTATCAGAAAAGAAATTATATCCAGAATAAACAAAAAATATTCATTTCAACAACAATAATAAAATAAAGTCAAAACATTTAAAAAAAGGCAAAATATCTGAACAGACAGAAGACATGAGGATGGCAAATAAATACTTGAAAATATACCCAATATCATTTCTAATTAGGGAAATGCAAGTTAAAACTACAATGAGATACTGCCGCTTTATACCTTTTAGATTGGCTAAAATGCAAAACTTGACAACACCGAATGCTGATAAGGGTGCACAGCAATAGGAATTCTCATTTATCACTGGTGGGATTGCTAAATGGTACCAACACTTTGGAAAGAAGTTTGTCTGTTCCTCATAGAGTTAAACATAAACTTAATATATAACCCAGAAATAGCATTCCTGGATATTTCCCCAAGTGAATTCAAAATGTATACTCACACTAAAACCCATAGCTGAAAAGTTATAGAAGCTTTATTCCTAAATATTAAACATTGTACTTCAACAAGGGAATAGATAAACAAACTGTGGTACATCTCTAAAATGGAAAGGTATTCAGTCATAAAAAGGAAAATACTATCGATTAATACAACATGGATGAAAATTAAATGCATTTTGACAAAAAGAAGAAGCTGGACCCCCAAACGGCATATCATAGGAGTCCATACATTTGACATTCCGGCAAAGACAAAACTATAGGGACAAAAAACACACCAGTAGTTGCCAAGAGTTGGAGGACAGGGAGTAGTTACTATAAAGGGTATACACAGAAGAAATTTTAAGTGATGGAACTATTCTAGGTAGTATTGGACAGATGGAATCGTGGTTTTATTTATTTGTTAAAATCCAGAGAAATGAACATCACAACAAGTGAACTCTAATATATGCAAACAAAGATATCATCCAATATATTGAGTGATCCTAAGGAATACAGACTATGAACTTAAGTTCCTGAAAAGGAATTTGAGATGATAGACTGTACAGATCTCAATCAATATTTGAGATTGGGTGCAAATTTTCATGAAAATAGGAAGATCACACTCTCCTACTCTCTTGAAATTAGACATGAGCTTGTGTCTTGCTTAGGCCAATAAAACGTGAGATTAAGAGGAGTATGTCACTTCCGGGTGGAAGCATTCAAAAGTTGCTTTGTGATTTTCTATGATGTCTGTTCCTGCCATTATAATATTGGAATTGAAGACTGATAGGAAAGTGTCATAATACCAAACCAGCATGAAATGTAGTAATACAGTGCCCTGGAGAAACATTTGGATACAGAACAGAGCAGACTTTGAGTATGAAATAAACTTCTGTTTTGTAAAGCCACTAATAATTTGAGGTTGTATATTATAGAGGCATAATCCAGCATACCTTTTCCTATATGGAAATTTTAATTCAATTATATAAATTTCCAAGATTCACTCTTTTATAACAGTTTGTTCTACTCTCATCTTTCTATTGGAAATGTTCTCCTGAATATTGTTGTCATAATTAATACATTTTCTAATGTCTTTTACTTGTGGCTTTTTAAATAGCATTTTACACTGATAAATGACTTTATAAAAAAGTTTTCAATATAAGGCTTTCATCAAAGAAGATTACAAAATATATACTAGGGGAAAAGTCACTCATACCCAAATCACTCAGAACACAGTCACATCCCGCACACCTTGAAATCTTCCCTTAAATATATTTTTATGCATTTAGAGATATTCAATTTTTTAGAAGTGTTCATTTTTATATGTATTGTTTTGAAATAGTGGTGTGTGTGTATAATTTTACTACTAGCAGGTCATGTGAGTGTCTGTTTCCCATTTTTCTGAGCATTTGGTATTATTCAATCTTCTACTTTTTTAAAATATGAATCTAAATGCCAAGCTCCTACTGGCCCCTCTTTTGACAGCTTTGCCTGATTTTCTAGAAAATGAATAATATCTACTAATATAAAAATAATCTAATTTTCCATATTTGTGTCCATTTGCCATGTTATGACCGCATTCTGTTCATTGTTTTTGATAACAGATCCAGAAAACAAATTCTTGATGACCCAGGTCAGGTGATACCTTTCCTCTGAAAACTCCTGTAATATTCAATTCGGAATTAGTCATGTTCATTTCTGTGTTTAAAAACAAATGAAATGAAATACCCCTCTCCGAAAGAAAAAAAACTTCAAAGACTTTTCTGTATCCTTAAATATATCATGCAACTGAAAAGAGAGCAGAAACTCTCTTTTCCAACTTTGTATTCAGTGTGTCTCATTTCAGAGATCGTTAATAAACATTTGGTTAACAAATTGATAACTATCATAAAACCGTTAACTACAATCAAATCATAAGCAAAATAATGTATAAGACATCAGAAAATAAAATGTTTCGGGAATAAAATTACTGGAATGCTATAAATGTCTAAATAAATTTTTACAACAAATAATTACCTTAATTTTTATTATAATTGAAAACAAATGAAACATCATGCAATAAGATTTTGAACTGCAATCATTACAAATATCTCATTTTAACTCCTTGTCTTTTCATAGCTATATTTCAAATACTTCCAGTAACATGAAATATAATGTAGAATTTTATGCACAATATTTTCTATTTTTTCTTAACTTCTGCCCCAGATATACTGACTTTCAGAATTGTGTTCTTTTTTCTTATACAATTCTTCAGCTTTATATATTTGAAATGTTAGTATATGTAAAATAAATTATGGCAAATATTTTCGATCTAAATATGTTTCATAAATATTTTTCAATTGCCTCCTATTGCTTACTAAGAATTGCTAGCAAATAGGGCTTCAGATATTCCCTTAGGCAAAGTGTTTTCAGAGAAATACTGGAGGTAAGAGGCAGTTAGAAGAGCAAAACTAATTTATTCATTTAGTTTATTTAAGATATACACATTGCCCAAAGCCAGTAGCACAATGTACAGAACATAAATTACAATATTTAAACTGAATGTAGCACCTGAGTGGAAAAAATAAATACTAATGGGAATGGCATTTATGGACAGAGTAGGTGAGAAAATAACAGTAAAAGGCTGTTCTGACATAATGCTCACTTTACCAGGAAATTGGTTAACCTCCTGAGATAGTTTATCTGTAAAAGTTTAGCATTAGGAGATAGACATGGATTTTCAGCAAAAGGGGTACAGTTGATCTTGTTTATTTATGATGCTCAAGGAATATGGTAAAATATGAAACAATCAGCTATCAAGTTATGTGTGAATTAAAAGTAATAATCAAATATATTTGGAATTAATATGAAGAACAGATTAAATACAACTAATCAATTACTTAAATAAACAACTTCAATACAAATTGGCTACTTTTAGAAAGGAAATTCCATAGAGAAGTCGCTAGCTAATTTTTCCCATGAAATTTTTCTAATATTTCTAGTAGGATTTATTCTACTTTATATTTCTGTGTGATTCCTAGTGAAATATTACTTTCGAATTTCCAAAAAAGAATGGCATCATAAACTTTCTTAACAAAAAACAAACTAACAGTGTTTTCACAGGTTTGTGACATAAACTTTGTATTATGTTGAAGAAGTGGGCCCCCAAAGATCTCCAAGTCCTAATGTCTTTGGCCTGTGAATATTATCTTATGTGAAAAAAAGTTTCATACGTGTAATTAGTTAAGAATTCTGAGACATTAAGATAATCTTGAATTATCTGGGTGAGCCTTCGGAGCCAATGATCTGTGTCCTCATAAGAGTGAAGCGGAGGAAATTAGAAAAATGAAAAGGACACATCCACACAGAAGAAGGTGACCTGAAGCAAGAGGCAGAGATTGGAGTCATGCAGTTGCAGCAAAGAGACACCAAGTATCGCCACCAGAAGGTAGGAGAAAGTCGTGAAACAGATTCTCCTCCAAAGCCTCTGGTGGGAGTATAGCCCTGTTGACACATTGATTTTGGACTTCGCAGCTCTGGAATAGTAAAGGAATACGTGTGTTGTTTTAAGCCATCCAATTTGTGGTAATTTTTTATAGCAGTCATCGATTCCATTTATTTGTTTGTGTAAGTTTTTCATGTCAATGAAAAATTGGTTGGAGTTCCAATTTATCCTTAATTGCATTTCCAAATCAGTGGAATATAAAAATGTTCTATTAGATTTCATTCATTCCTGTGTACTCTTGTAATCCATTCCCATTCCCAGGGCCTAGTAGCATGTTACAATAAGATTAAATAGCACTTATAGTTATTTGAAAAGATCTTCTCATAGTAAAATATAAAAACTTGAATGTAAAGTGATGGAAATAAATTTCAGGTGATTAATAATGAATATAAAATTTTATAGGTATGTTAATATAAAAAAAGTAAATTGTAAGGCCAAAAGGCGTTAGTCAGGACAAAGAAGATATCATTATAATGACAAAAGGAAGGAAACTGAACTTGGGTGCATCTAGCAAAAACAGCCTAAACATATGTGAAATGTGGAATGATAGTTGTCAGAATTACAAGAAAAATTGACTGTCATACTAATAAATTTTAGAATATTGCACTAAGAATATTGAAATGAGAAGTCTATACTGAGCAGAAAGATTAGTATGAGTAGAAAAGATTTGAACAACATCATTAACAAGGTGGACACAATGGATGCCTGTACATTAATGATCTATAAGTTAGAGAATGGAAGTTCTCTGATTGCAATGAAATTATATTGAAATCAAACGCAAGACATAAAGAATACACAGTTTTTTGGAAATTTAGAAATACTCAAAGTTACTTTAAAAAGTCATCATATACATAGACAACTACCTAGAATTAATTTGCAATTATAAATTAGTTATACCATATGAAAAATGTTCACACTGTATCACCCCTAAAATTTCATTCCTAGCTATATATCTGAGATAGCTTCTTGCATATGACCATTGGGAAATTCATATAAAAGATTGTTCATTTTGGCAACTGTTTGTGTTTTGAAAAAAGTAAAAAACTGAATTGTTCTTCCATATGAAAACTAATAAACTGCATGCTATCCAGAATTAAAACATCTGAAATAGTTCTACATAAATCATCATAGATAAAACCCAAAAAGTGAAGAAAAAAATTTAAAAGATACATAAATTCATAATAGTTACACGAAATGGAAAAACTTGCAAAACAGTAATGCATATTGTTAGTTACAAATAAGTTCCTGAGACTAACAAAACAAAACAGGAATGGCTTCTATTTCTGGGCACTGAAGTTAGTTGGAAAAGGTAGAGCTGATGATAGAACTTGAGTTGATTTACAGTATTTGCTCATATATATGGCAAATGTGTAACTTCTTTTAACTAAACAGTGATTATGTAGATGTCTATAATATTGTTTCAAAATTTTTGTATGTTAATTATTTATGTATTTCCTTAGAATAAAAAGAACAAAGGAATGAACTTTCGTGGTGTGTATGTCTTGAGTCTTTGAATTTTTGAAAATGGCTAGCTTTCCTTCACAAATAAAAATTGATGACTTAGTACAGCATAATTTTCACAATTTTTTTCTTTTCAAAACTCTATCTTACTCAATTATATTGGTAGCTATCACATGTAGAGAAGTGTGGGGCTGTCTCTATGTTTTGTGCATAGATTGTCACCTTCTGTATTGCCCCAATGGGTACAAACTTTATTCTTGAAACTTAAAATTCAAAAATGTCATCTTGATGTACGTGGGGGTGAATCTTTCTGTAAGATTTTTACCCAGTCCTTGATAGGCTCTTTTTATAAGTTGATTTAGATCTTTTCAAATTTTTTTGTCAAGGAAAATTGTGGTCTCCACCATCTCTTTTCCTCTTGCTGTTTCTTTAAGTTTCATCTATTGTCTTCTTAAAAAGAAGTCCTTGTTATCCTGAATATTATTGATCATACAGTAATTCTATCTAAAATTAATTTCTATGTCTTGTAGATTTTCTTTATTTAGAGTACGTTTTTTCTTTGCATCGTTAGTATTAGGCTTTTTATTTCTTTGTGTTATGGAATGCCTATATACCTGCCTTACAGCAATTCTTTTCTTTATTTGTCTTTAAATTAGAAGATGACTAAATAATACATGTTTTTGTAACTGAAAAGCACATGTAATTTTGATTGTCTTTGTTTTTATTCACTGAGCCCCTGATTCCTGCTAGGGTTTTCATTTCTTTTAAATCAGAAGTCTCATAGCTATTTATTGCTTCTTTTGAGTCATTTGATATTGTGTAGACCTAAATTTTAAACATTTTATTGACTTAAGAGGGGAAGTTCTTGTCTGCCTAAAGTGACACATAATTGACATTATCTGTAACCATATTTATGAGGATAAGAGTTTACATAAGGATATTCTGAGAACACATAAAGCAATACTTTGCAAAGCGTAAGGAATAAAAATGTGTAGCCAGCAAGTCCTATCTATGTGTATTCTAGGCCCAACATTTTCTCCTTCAGACTTTATCTTTTCAGAAATAAAAGTTTCTTTAAATCACTTCTGTTATTATATTCATTGAATAGGTTGAAATATAGCTTAAGAATTGGTTTAAGTAAAATATATTAATGGACCAAATTTGAAGAGTGAATTACTCCTGACTGACTTGGAAAACAGTTAGAGAGCTGGTTTTTCTTTTGAGCTTTATCCTTCCTCTGACGTAGTCTTCACAAGAGGAGCATGAATTATCGGAAAATGCAAACTGATTTTTTCTTCAGTGATCTCACGTATATTTCTGTGATTACTTCTGAAAATTCCTCACGTTGACAAGCAGATTGTTAGGCAAAATTTCTTACTTTTAGGGCTATTGAAACTTTTCCTCTCCGATATTGTTTTCATGAATTATTCAAAGGAAAGATTTTGAAAAGTAAACTATACATCACCAGCTTTTAGCCCATTCAAACAAAAATTGTTATAAGTAACGTTAAGTTTTACTTGATGTATCAACTCTCTCATACTTTAAACTGCCTAAAAGCAGGGATCATTTCCTTTCTAATTTGTTGCTTTGATTTTAGTGTTTAGTGCCATATTTGCACATGGTGAATTCTCAATCATTTTTGTTCACCAAAATAAATACTCATTGCACTTAATCATAGTCAGAATTGAACTTGTACATAATTAAAATATAAAAACCCAGTGACATTAAGATTTCATCTCTGGAGAGTTCTCAGAATCTCAGCCAGTGTAATCGATCTCCATCTGATTGACAATTACTATGTAAAGCAAGAGTAGTAGAATTCAAAGAGGCATATTGGTTGTCTCTAAAAATATGAAAAATTTAAAAATAGAATATAAAATAAATTGTTATTTAAAATGGCAAAATGTTCTAATACTTTAATAATTGCTATTTTAAAACATACACAGTCACAATGGCATGCTATTTCTTTGTGGACATCGATTTATTACTTCATTTTTCCAGTATTACAAGCCACTTTATGAAACTGCAAAGAAAAAACTACCAATATAACTGATTTCCCCTTCAAACTATCTAAAAGATGGAAGTAGGAATACTATTATTGTGGTATCCTGGAAAAATTTAATAAAAAATCGCTAAAATTATTAGTTCACTGCAATAAAAGACCAACACAATATGTATAAACTTATAATGCATGTTTTGAAAAATTCAACGAAGGTAACTGAGGTGAACTTTCAGCAGGACAGAATTGTAAAGCAAGCGATTTTACTGTGAAATGCTGTGCAAAGAGACTATTAATAGGAGGATGATAGAATTGCTAAGATAAACACAGAGAAGCAGAATGCACCACTATTTCGCCAGCACTGGCCAGCAACTTAGCTCCATAAAGAAAAATTTTAATACGTTCAACAGCTCTCTGTAAATTTGAGATGGTTACATGAAGCCATTGTAATCATATAACACCAGGCATTAATATCATCCAATTAATTTCTCTTGATGTGATCCAATATTCATCAACAAACCTCCTAAATATAAATTTACATTGATTTTAATTATTTTGTAGGAGGAAATATGTGGAAGAGTGATAACTGTGCTCTTGGCTTTAAAGATGTCTCTTTCACTGGATATTAATAGATATCTGTTTAACATAAATATAACTTGATTAAGTATGGGTAAGGATATAAGAAACTGATTATGTCCAGTTTTACTCACAATGTTGAATTTTTTAGATGTGAAAAGCTAAAGACAAGGTACTAGATCGGTACCCACACAAAGATAATACCTCAAGATGAGATTCTGCCTCCATGTATAAATAATCAGTAAGACTGATAATTCATATCATCTCTTAGTGCAACAATGGAAGACTTTGTATTTTATTATTGCATTAGGGAGAACTTTAATTGTCATATGCATAGTACAGAAAATATGGAATTCTAAGGCTGGAAATTTGAAATAAGTTTTTCTTTGTCAGATATTATTTAGCAATCTTAAGCATATCTTCTGTCTTAGTTTTCTAATCTCTATGCCAATAATCATATCTGTTTTTAGCTACATCACAGTAGTGTTAAAATTTGCCGATGAAGAAAATAAATGTGAAAAAATTTTGAAAGTGCTGTATAAAGTGAAGAAAATCAACGTATGAGGGTGCTAATTAATAGGTTTTATCATTCTAGATACAAATTTATCTTCCCATTATTTAAGATGGTCTTCAATAATCTCCTATTCAACTGTTTTCTTTAAGACTTCTTAAATTAACAGAGCATACACATTTTATTCAGGTCATTTAACTTTTCTTTTTCCTTTTTCAGTAGAGCATGAAAAACAGTTACCAGATTACTGTTAAGGACTGAATGTCTTTCATTGGTGATGGGATCAAAAGGAACAGACAATAGTTGAATATCCATTAATATTGTCCCCGTGACTGAGAAAAACTTGTAAGCCCTTAGGTGAATAGTTACTGGCAAATACGAGACCATTCTGGTACGCATTGAGAAATAAATCCAGCACTCAGCAATCAACACGCAGGAACAGCCGGCTTCCTGTTAGATTTCGGCAATCATCAAAATGTAAACATGGTAAAGAGTTGAGCTTTCTAAGACCTAGAGTAGGTCTACATAGAGGCATCGTACATACTTATTTCTCTCTCTGATCCTCTTAGGAGCATAAAAAGAAATTAGAAATATAATGGAATAAAGACTAATTGGAAAATTCTCAGCTGTTCTTTGAATGTACTTGGTCATTTACAGGTGAGTTTATATTAAAACAAATAACTTTAACAAAGTAGCAAGAGGACAGAACTAGTTAACTTGATACATTGCTAGTTAAAGATAACTTGAAAAATCTAAGGTAAGGACTATTTTCATGGAGAACAAGAATTCACTGGGACATATACTAAAATGAAGGGAAGAATCTCATAACTTTTTTATTTAACTGCGAGAATTGGAACTTAAACTTTATTGTTGCTGTTATTGAAATTGTAAACAATTAACATGCGTATCTTTGCTTTTTACAAAAGTTAAAGGCAAATACTTTTGTATTATTGTATATTTTTATATTACTGGACTATAATACTTATTTCTGTGTATATATATATATACACTTTACACAACAATTTCTCACACCCATTCATATTTAGGGAAATCATTCTAATGCCACTGAAATTAAAAGTAAAAGCAACAGGGATGTTATCCTGACGTTTTCCTCCATATATATTCATTAATTCAGTTAAGACTTTTCAAATGCAACAGTCCTAACTCAATCAAATTCCACTTTACCATTAAAATCAAATTTTAAGCAATGATGCTTATCAAGACTGAAACTTATACATTTTGATTAAGGAGGGTAGAATACATCTGTGGAACACTTTTACTGGGGATCTGTGAAAGTGCATATCAAGCAGAAAATGTAATGGAATATTCTAATTTTGTTTAACACACACGTGTACACACGCAAACCCCTATCCAAAAAATGAGAATTTCTCTTTTAGTTCAGATTCATAAGAAGAATATAATCTTTAAGGATATTTAAAAGTAAGTATGGATTTAATATAGAACTCTACACTTTCAAGTCTGTCTTCATATTCAGTAATCAGCCCACTCATTTTTCAATTAGTTGAGGTTACACAGTTTCATTTAATATTTGAATTATTCAGTTTAATTAAAGTAACAAATTCAGATTTAAATGTGCTCAAAGGGGTAGAAAAATTAATTGCAATTTAGAATGTAGCATTTAAAAAAATATGTCCTCTAGCAGCCTGGAACTTAAAAATATTTCAGTTAAAATTTGAAAAGTTACTCATTTGAAGCTCAAGAAGTATGCCAACTTCATAAATATTAAATAATATTGTTAATACATTACTTGGAAATTTAAAAATTTTTTTATTTGTTTACAAAGTGAAGGACAGGGAAAATATGACCCAAATAAAATTGCTAAGTAATATAAATATTATAGCAATGTACGGTATTTTAAAAGGAATGATAAAATAATGCTTTATTTAGGAATGTATTTACAGATCAAATTGTCCAATATATGAAAGTATTAAGCAATTAAAATCACAACAGAAACACAAACATACATGCTTTAGAATACTTACATGAGTCATTGTGTTAAAAATTTCACAAGTATTGCCTCCTTTGTATGTTTCAGTAACAATGAACTATGTATTATTGTTCCTTATTTTTTTAAATGATAGACTGATATCGTAAAACATTATTTGGATTAAAAAATCCACAGTGTAGATCATGTTTGTGATTCATTATTTACCATTAACAAGAGCCTCAGGTAGATGGCACAGGTACCACTGTACCAATTTTGGAGATCAGGAAGCTAAGAATGTGAAAATGGAAATAGCTTTCTTATGAACACATGTCAAACTGTCTAGAGCTAAAAATCTAGCTTTATAATTCACAATTGCTTGTTTTTGTCAATGACAAGGCCACATTTAGAGCAACATTTACTGTTGATCGTTAGTAATGCTGATTATTGATAATGAAAAATATAACAGTGTCTGCTAAAGGGAAATAATTTTACTATTATTAATTGATTTTTGCTATCACTTCATCTTCAGTGCATTATCATGTTCATACCAATATCTACTTCAGTATTTCTTTTAATGACAGGTGGATTTCATTTTGTGAGTATTATGCTGATCTTCTGAATTGAGTTTGGGATAATATATTGCCTCTGATATATTTTTTATCACTTATTAATCTCTCAAAAACTGGAAATCCTTGACAATCAATGTATTTATTTAATTGTTTACTGTACTGGTGTTACCATCTTCACACTTCATATTACTAGAGCTAATAAAAGCTACTATCAAGGAGGCCAGCCTGGTGGCATAGTGGTTAAGTTCACCCACTGCTTCGATGGACTGGGTTCACCAGTTTGGATCCTAGGTGTGGACTTACACACCACTCATCAAGCCATGCTGTGGTGGCATCCCACATGCGAAAGAGAGGAAGATGGCACAAATGTTAGCTCGGTGACAATCTTCCTCAAGCAAAAAGAGGAAGATTGGCAGCAGATGTTAGCTAAGGGCCAATCTTCCTCACCAAAAACAAAAAAAAACTGTTATCAAATCAATGACCTTCCTTATAAGCTATAACTTCTTCAAATTAGGAAAATACATTAATTCCTGTGTGTAGTGTTTTTGCCTGTTGTTTGTCTTCTAGGCTAGATGCATGCACTATTATTAAATTATTTTAATTGTTTATCAATTTATGACAATATCTGTTTTTTTTCTTCTGGCAACAAAATATTATGTCAGTTACATAGTTTCTACTGAAATAACTGTGACTTTTTCTTCTCAATTGATGGTGAAAAGAAAAAACATATAAATAAAAATTGTCATTTTAATGCCTCATGTGATTATCCTCAGAATATCATTTGCACATGTAAATGTCTCCAGAATTTGCCTAAACTCTAATGCACAACTCTGGGAATAAACTATTTTGGGTGTTCAGCAAATTGTTATTTAAGTAAAATTTAGGGGAAGTAATCAGATTGCAAAGGAGAGAGGGCATTTACTTGTTTGCCAAACATTTTATAAACCGTTGAGAACTATTGCCAGTGGTTCTTATCCAGAGTGTAAGGGGAGTAGCTAAGTCGGGAAGAAGTTGACAAAGCTCCCTTTCCATCTCAAATCAATTGTTGAAACTATATACCGCGGATTACAGCATATCTGGGTACTTGTGTTCCTATGATACTGTTGTCATATAAACAGAAACAATTTATGCCTAACAAATTTAAAACAATGTTAGTAATCTAGTACAAGGAAACGTGTAACAACCTAGGATGAAGTAACCTGCAGTGCTGTTCAATAATTGTCTTCAAGTAAAGGGTAGGATAAAGTATTCTTTTGAAAATTCCCTTTGCTTTTCATATGAAAATGGCCAGAAATTAACTGAGAATTGTATCCTTCCTCTTTTCTCCATAAGGTGTGTTTTCAGTGCTTCTTAGAATTAAATGAAAGCAAAAATAGATATACCTAGGAACTAATTAAAATTTCATCTTCAGTGTAATCCCATTTACCTAGAGTCTAAGCGACATAGGGAAAAATAAAAGAAAGTCTTAAGCAAATAAAACAGAAAAATATGAAATATTTAACTTTTATTATTGTAAAGACTGAGTTTGATTGCCAAAACTCTTTCATTTATCTGTTGGGACACAATTGATGAGGTAATCATAAAGGGTCGTGTCTTTAATATTAGCAGACATTTTGCTATCTTATATTCTAAGTTATAGATGAAAGATACAAGTCCCTAGATTTGCTGTTAATAAATTAAAAAGCTTAATGTTTTAGTTTCTCCTCATAATTTTAAATTTTATATGAGAATTGAAATAACATGGAATATGGGATGTAATATGTGCTTCACACTTAAATCCGGAACCCTCTCCATGTGTGAGATCACGACACTGGCTGTGAGAAACAACAGATGCGGGTCTTTAGTCTTCCCCTTCGCAATAATGTTTCAATGTCTCTTCTACTAATAAGAACATAAAGCATAATTACAAATGAAATTAAATGCGTTTAGATAGCTGTTTTCCTTCACTTAAAGTAAACATTCTTCTCTATTACTGTCACTTTCCCCAGGTTAATTTCTAGCATCCCTAGATTACAGATCATGAAAGTTAGAGAGCATGAAATTAATCTTCACTATCATCTCAATTTGTGTCATTGCACAAATATGTGAAGGAAAATAAATATAAATACAACGTTTTTAAATGAAAACATTCAAGAAGATGTTGCATTATAATTCACAATGTTGGCGAAATACTCCTGACTTATAAAACACACTCCAGAGCAAAATTTTCCAAGGTAAGCTACAGTTTAGAGCAATATTTGTCAACTCTAGTGTCCTTCATCAGCGCTACAACTAGTGAACACACTCGTTATGGAGATGTTTAGAAAACAGAATTTGAGCTGAGCAAGTTACATAATCTGGTGTAGGGAGAAAGAGGTTTAAAGCATCAAACAAATTTATCAAGTAAATGAATAACTGTTGCTCACGTTCTAACCAGCACACCTGACTGTGTTCAGGGCTGTAAAATTGCCTTCTCAAAAAGTTACAAGATACGGAAGACGATAAGGAGAGAATGGATGCCCGAGAATATTCTGTGCAGTATAGTTGTGTTCTAATTATCACTAGCTTTGCTTTCATTTTGAATCATTTAGTTGCTTTATAGATGACTAAATAATTCTAGTATTTCAAATTGTACTATGAAGACAAAAAAAGGGAGATAAACATTTCAAATCTGTGATTTTCAGCTTGATTTTCCACATATATTTTTTTAGAAATGTAATCCAGTCATATTCAATAGTACACAACTGCACAAGTGAGGATTTATGTCAGAGGCAACAAAAAGTCCAATTTTAACTGGCTGAATAAAACAAATTTATCTAAAACTATACCTGAAAGCTTACACACCAGCCATGCCATTAGGACATAGATTCTCTGCATCTTGGATCTTTGGGTCTTATTTTTATCTTCATACTGACACTTACAACATCAGTAGTATTCACTCACATCCTCCTCAGAGACTCCAGCAAACTACTTTTTATTTCTGTTGGCTCTGAGTGAGTTACAAGCCCATCCTAAACGTACAATGTTGAAAAAGTTTTGGCACCTTTTGTTATTTAGGTTTACTTTTATTCCCACTAGTCATTTCCAGAGTTTTCACACTTTTTTGTGTTTCGACTTTCAAAGAAGAACATTTACTATGCTCACATTTAGAAAATTATCTAACCAGATCTCCTTAGTTTTACAGAAGAGACTATTAACTTCTCCAGAATTTAGAAAGATGATTTTGATAAAACTCAGCTTGGTCTGTGAGTTCAGAAATATTTTCAGCAAGGATAAATTACACAATATTGTATTTTAGGGCAGATAAGACCATTTTGCCTTGTAGTATTTAGGGAAGAAATAAATGGGAAACAGTGAAATTGAACAAGAGATGAAGAAATCCATAGAGACAAAGAGAGGAAATTTGTGAACAAATGATCTGGAATAGGTTGTCAGGGCATCCCAGGCCCAGATTTATTTTACACATAAAAAGAAGTGACTTTTCTTTGTCCTCTCTCTAAGCCAATAGAAAAACAGGCATTCTACCAAAATCTATGATATTCTACTCCATCTAAATATCTCATTGTTCAAATATATATATTTGAAGTTCTTGTATTTTGGTTTCCTCATCTGCAAAATAAGAATTAAAGAATTAATATATGTAAATTATTTGAACCATCAATCATTCGCTTGTTTTGAAATCAAAACGATTAATTACACTGAGTTCAATTCAAATATGAGGTTGATTGATTCATTGGTTTCAAACTGATCAATTGTATTATATGTTTTGCAAAATGTACATTCATGACATTTGTCTATTTTTAATTCAATTGTCAATCAAATCAAATTAGCTTCTATAGGCTCATTATCTTTCCTAAATCATTTATTGAATAATCCATCTTTTTATTCACTGATTTTATGAACCATTTTGTCAAATATTTGAAAGCGAAGTTGGAAGCTTATATTCATGCTATAATACTTTTGGAACAAGTTTTAATAGCTTTTTATAAAAATGATGTTGAATGCAGATGTTATATATGCATTCAATAAGTTATAAACGGCTGACGAATACAATAAAAGTTCAAACGGCTAATTATCTTATTTTTCATATCTTATGCACTTTAAAACTATTGTCATCATTTAAATGTAGGTGTTTACTTGATATGGTTTTATAATTTTAGTTGCAGATATGCAATTCTCGAAAACATTATAAGTTAAAATATTTTGAGATACAAAATGGAGATTGAATAATCATTCTACCTTCAAACAACTTGTTAATAAAATTTTAAAAATTTCTTACTGAGTGGATTTCATGGATCATGAGTATTTTCTTAATATGCTGTCTATGTCATTTTAGTTGTGAAATATTAGAATATTATTTTACTGGAAGTTCTTTTTATACTATTCTAGTGTTGTATACTCAGTTTTGTTCATCATTTAAAGTGTTGTTTCTATTCAGCAGTATTTTCAGAAAACAACTATCAAGTGTTTTAATCTACTAACTACATAATTACTATTTAACACTGACCTGTCTTCTCTTCACTAAACACCTACTTGTTTTCTCAATGTAAATAGCACCATGGAGACTAAAGATGCAAGTTTCTTAAAGAATTAGTGTACTTGTGCAATGAATTAAGACTAAATATATAAGCATAGCAAACATGTCTTGTTGAATTCTCAGTGAATGTTTTTATCCTAAATCATAAAATTCAGGATAAGACATAATTTTTCAAATTCCATTGTTCCTTTAATTATGTTATTTGTTTGCATTACATATTAGTGAAGGTTAAATTAAATAATGTCAAATATCTGTAGAGAAGTAACATATTTATATATACATGAGATTCCTAATTTTCTACAATTGAGCTTGGTCCATAGGTTTAAAATGGGTTTAGTTACCCACCCCTCATTTTTAATTTGGTGAGTTTTAACACATTTGTTTATCTGGTACTAGTACTTTGTTTTCTGCACCAAAATAATTTAGACCAGATAATTTCTTCTGTTCTTTTTCAGTGGATACATGCTTTGAGCGTACCCTGATTCGAAGGAGCAGGGTTTATATAATAGCAATGCAAGCTTTTATAAAACCTAGAAACCTATTACAATCAAAAAATTCCTGCATGTTAAATAGCCATATAATTATAATCTTTGTGCTATGCATAGTGAGAGATAATACAAAAAGACTTACAGCTCATATTTGATTTTCAGCGTGCTATTGCAATATCCCATTAATCCTTTTTTTAAAATTTTCCATATAAATGTATGCATATACTGACACATACACACATAAATATTCACATACATACACATAGCACTTTGTTGCTGTAATTTTTTTTTCAGATCCATACTCTGGTTGACACTAGTGACCTTGCAAAAAGATTTGTCCTTCACAAAGCCTCTCACCTTTTTGTCCAATCGCACTGGGCAGGCTTCCATATTCATTAGGACAGCAAGAAGAAAGATTTGAACATTCTTCTACAGTGACCAATATATTTACCAGCCAATTTCCACCTTCCTCAACATTTCTAGCCTGCTTAGGAATATTACCAGATTGAATAATACAGGAAGTCTTTTGTACCCAAACATTGGCAACGTTAAACAGTTGTAAAATTTCCCTTGTTAAGAAAAGGAGCAGATAAAACATAAATTATAGTCTTTTGTACCATAAACAACTACACAGTGAACAATTTGTATTTTATATGTGCGCACATACAAGAAAAACAGCTATACAACAAAGATTTGGTTAAGATAAAAAAATTTCACATAGAAAACACGTAAAGCTAACATATAAACAACAACAATAGATAAAATTGAGTTTTAGATTTTGTTTCAACAAATATTGATTGGCAACCATGTAGAATATTTATTAGTCACTGAAAGATGTTTTGATATATGAATAAAGCGTTTCATAAAGTTTTCGAAATACAGTACAGTACATGTTCATCTTGGTCTGAATTTTCAACAATGGGCGATAATAATGACAACATCAACTTTGAATTTACCTGTCATAAACATGAAAATTGACAAAGAGCATAAGCGGGATAGTATTAAAGGGAGTAATCTGTTAGGTAAAAATTTGAGGGGGCTTGCCGCATGGCCAAGTGGTTAAGTTCACACACTCTGCTTGAGTGGCTCAGGGTTTTGCTGGTTCAGATACTGGGCGTGGACATGGCACTGCTCCTCAAGCCACGCTGAGGCAGTGTCTCACGTGCCACAACTAGAAGGACTCACAACTAAAATATACAACGATGAACTGGGGAGAAAAAGAAGGAAAAAAAAAAGATTGGCAACACTTCTTAGCTCTGGTTGCAGTCTTAAAAAAAAAATTGAAAGTCAACATTTTCAAGAAATTTTAGCACCATGAGTAAAGATAAGATAATCTACATTTAGACGCAATGCTGCTGTCAATGCACAATACTTGAACTTCTGGTTTTAGGAATTTTTCTCATCCTCTTTAGTTGTTTATACATCTGTTTTTAAAAACTGATTCTGGTTTTTCTTCTGCAAAATGGAATAGCAAAGCCTAGCCACTGGATATGCTTAATAGAGCTGATACAGTGTCTAGTACTAAGGAAGGGCACATAACCTGGTGTCTCTGGGAACAAAATATATGTCCAGAATTTGGAATTTCTGCTCCTCATTGTGGTGGCAACAATAATGGTAGATATCTGTTGAAAAGTGATGTGTGGTATGGTAGAGTAGAATTTAAAATAATGTTTGGATGATGTTTCTGTTTTTGAAGAAAATTTAAAAGAAATTTCAAGAATTGGTAGACAGGCCTTTAGGAAATATTTATTAAATAAATGAATTTTTAATAAAAAGGATTACCAGTTGTTTATTTATAAGCTAGAAGTAGAGTACCACAGAGTTATTGCAAGAACAAGCCATGGAAAGAAGTATGTGTGTGAATCCAAGATCTTTCACTTACCAAGAGCTTTGGTCTGGAGTAAGTTAATTAGCACTCTGAACTTAACATTTCTAACATGTTCAAATTGGGAAAAATAAACACCAAAACTTTAAATCATAGGGTTGCTATGAGAATAAAATAAAATTATACATATGAAATATCTTGTGATAAATATTTAATTGCATGATGGTTATCTAATAAGTATTTATGAAGTATTTTTTATATCAAAGAATATAAATTTCAGTTTTTAGGAGAAAATAACTGAATATTAATATATGGCTACATATTCAATGAACACATAGGTATAATTTTATTTTATTAGTTATTTACTTTATTATATCTGACTGTAGTTCAAAAGATCTTATCTTACAGAATTACCCATGACATATAAGAAAAAAATATATATTAAAGATTAAGAACGTTAAGGAAAATTAAACTTAGACTCACTCTGGCATCATTCTTACTTTCCTACTAGCGCTGGAGAAACAAGCTCTTGTTGCATGAGCTGCTGATGGTGGAGATTTCAGGGCAGGGAATGTGGGCTGACCCCAGAAACAGGATCTCCTTAGGCCAACAGCCTGGAAAAGAACTGAGTTTTTTCAACTACTCGAATGCATCTGGAAGTGGATTCTCCTGATAAACCCACAGGAGAGAATGCAGTCTGGCTGACTGACAAGTTTATTGCAGCTTGATATGACCTTGAAGAAAAGAACCAAGCTAAGTCATATCTGACTCTTGACCCAAAGAAACAGTGAAATCTGTGTGGTTTTAAGCCACTTAGTTTGTGTTAATTTGTTATGAAACAATAAGAAATTAATAAACTTCCCTCCATTCCCCATTGGCCCTGACCATATTCTTAATTCTATGCTTAGCGTCTCCTAACAGCAAGCATTTCTGGATCTTTTCTTTGCCTATTTGCTCTCTTCCCAGCTATAGCCTACCCCTACATAATTCCGTGGTTAAGCTTTCTCTGCTCCTTTTTAAAACCTAATTCCAAGATGATAGATCAAGAACATACTGGTTTTTAATCTCTCCCATTAGTATCCCAACAGAGGGGTGAAAAATGTGAGTTTGATCTATCATTTTAAGTAAGAAGCTCCTCAATATTTAATTGTGCATATACATTAGGAGTGATTTCGAGTAAGCTAACAAACCTGTATTCTATGGGACATATAGCATTGCCTTTTATCAGTGACTCACAGTGCCACTAAATGCAATATTACCATGCCACTAATAACTATAAACAAACTGTCAAGAATTATAGAATACTGGGGCTGGCCCCGTGGCCGAGTGGTTGAGTTTGCGCGCTCCGCTGCAGGCGTCCCAGTGTTTCGTTGGTTCGAATCCTGGGCGCGGACATGGCACTGCTCGTCAGACCACGCTGAGGCAGCGTCCCACATGCCACAACTGGAAGAACCCACAACGAGAAATATACAACTATGTACCAGGGGGCTTTGGGGAGAAAAAGGAAAAAATAAAATCTTAAAAAAAAAAAAAAAAAGAATTATAGAATACTATTTAGAACGTAACTCAAAATAGAAATTTTGGTAACTGTAAATTTTTACTGAATATTTTTAATTAATATAATAATCACAATATAGGTAAAATCACATCATCTTATATTGCTTCAATGTTTGTAAAATATACCAACATGCTTTTTTAAATTTGACTTTCACAACACACCTGTCTGATGATTTCATTAGTGTCATTTTGCACATGAAGAAATGCAGATGCAGAAGGATAAAGTAACAGTCAAAATCAAGCAGCTAATTAAATACTGGAGCTAAAACTATAATCTAGTTCTAGCTGTGTCTATGCTCTCTTCACTAAGCCAGTGACTTGTAATCTCTGCTACCTAGATCCTCTAAATGCTAACCCTCCTCATCCCTTCTATATCCACACCGCCATCACCAACACACAGTCTTCTGACAATAACTTGTTCTTTTTATCAGTTTCACATATTTTGATATTTTAAAAATTATACTAAAAAAGTTTTCTACTTTTAAACCTTCTGAAAGCCATTTTTAAATTTAATATTGATTTCATCCTTTGATGATGATATAATATATAATCTTATTTAATAAATTTTATAGTACTTCACCTATATTATAATCATAAGTAGCAGTGTTGGGCTGGAGCTGAATAAATTTATAGTAAAAGAAACCAATAAACCATGAGAGGAATATCCTTTCTTTGTCCCACTGTTAGCTTTAAGTGTAATCTCTTTGACTTTAAGACTTAAATCTCCCAACTAGAAGCTAGACAGTATAACGAACGCTAGAGCTACCCCTGACCATAATCTTTAAGTATTCTAATCATCTTGTTCGCATGTAAGAAACTTGCAGCCTAGAGAAGGGAAGATATTTGCCATACTTAACTGAAGAAATGACTAGGAGCAAATATTTCATATTCTAGCTTCAGTATTCTTTACAATATTGACATCTTACCTAATCATATTTTTCAATGCAAAACTCCCTAGTGTTGCTCAGTATAGATAACTTGATTACAGTGCGAAAAAATGATTCTTTCAGCATCAAGTGAAGATAAATCTTGGTTGGGGGAAAAAAACTAATTCAGACTATAGTTAAGGGAAAGTTTGACTCATCATCGGGAGACTGTACCTTAGGTATAAATGGAAGAATTGATGCCATTCATAATGTCTGCAACAGCTGAGATTGAGAAAAAGAAATCGAAATCAGTCAGTGTTTGAAGCAGGACATTATTTGATACAGGCTCTTATATCATTAATAGGATAGAAGGAGTGTAAATTTGTAAACTAATGTGTGACTATTCATTTTGAGATGAATTCACTGTAGCTGAATTCCAAAGGTCGGAATGCATCTGTCATATGGCAACAACCACTTCTCTCACCACAGCAGCCTGATAGCCGTGCATCTCGAGGAGAGGTCCTGGAACATGGAGTCTGGCAGCCACAAACAATTAACTCTTAATACCTTTCTTGCCAGCCTTCACAGCCAGGGGAAGATGGCCTGTACATCATTTTCCCTTCCTGTATTTCACTTGAGTATTTCTTGTTGTCAGAACCTAACTTAAATTAGACTACTTTTAGCTATACATGGGTGTGAGAAGTGTGATTTTTTAAAATATGCTTACCCTGTTGTATGAGAAGAAATATAAAAGGCAGTGGAAAGAGATGCTGAATATACATAAACATTCATCTCTATCTAAACATGGGGCATAAAAAGCAAACCATAAAATATAAGGAAAATATTAAAATTGAACAAAGCCTAGTTAAATGTATTTAACATTCATTTCCCTATGTTTTAAGTATCTAAGTTAATTAATGTCAAATCAGAATATCTTTTACATTCACATATACGGAAAAATTGTGAAAACATATTACAAATTTTAAAATAACATACCCATTAAACTTCATTGTTATACTTTATATTTGTAGCCTGTTAGTCTATCTCAATTACAGTGTTTAATATCAGGCATAATTGAGAAAGATCACAGAAAAGGTTGTATGTATATATTTAAAAATCAAAAAGAATAATGTATAAATTTATTTTCAATTGTGTACATAGCAAATAAATAAAAATGTAACCTAAATGTATTAGCAAAATAAAAAAAAGAATACAAAAATGAAAAACAGAAAGGTAAATCACATCTAATGTGGGCATTCTCATAACTGTGAAGCAGACAATTATTAGTCAGAGATTCACATTCTGACTATAATTTGTTTTTTTTATATTTTTGGATAAACACTACTTTATCAGTGGAGCGTTATTTTTTCTCTGAAAAAAATCCCTGGTACATTTCTGTTCTACTGTTATATCTTACATTATATAATTTTTTAGTTTCTTAAATGTTTCCATAGTTGTCACAGCAATGCATTGTCTTTGGATGTACTTGTTTCATTTTTTAAATCAGTAAGTGTTTACTCTGAAGAAGTTAGGTACTTTTAAAAATAGGTCATAGGGTGCAGAGTGAAAATGTTCCTTTAAAAATGTGTTGAGGGGGCCAGCACCATGGTGTAGTGATGAAGTTTGGCATGCTTGGCTTCGGTGGCTCATGTTTGTATCTCAGGAGTGGACCCACATCACTCATCAGCCATGCTGTGGTGGCAACCCACATTAAAGGGGAGGAAGATTGGCACAGATGTTAGCTCAGGGCTAATCTTCCTCAACAAAAAAAATTTTAAAAATTATTGAAATAACTTTCTAGGCCCAAGAAGTATCTGCTTCTACCCACATGCCATGTCAGCAACCTGAAACTTAGATAATTTTCATGTCCCTGTAAATGCTCCTCTTGAACAGAAAAGCAGTACATCCAGTCAGCCAATCCCCTAACACCAAGCCAACACTGGGCTCCACCCATATTTCCTTCTTCCTTCTCAGCCCAAACAAGGTTGACTATGGCCCCAATCAGATATTTTCTGTTTATCTTGTTTTTTTGTTCTTTTTCCTGTAAAACATCCTGCCTTCTGCCTAATTTTACCATTCTCCAAAAGGAGACTGCCTGCATCATGAAGTGTTATAGACCTAAATTGTTTTCCTTAATCATTTTTCAACAAATGATAATTTCAAAAAATAAATTAAAGTAACTTTGTGATTTAGATAACTGTAGTGCAATTGTTACTTAACTTCTCATTTTCAAATGGCAAATCTGTGTCTAAAATGATGATTTTGATGCTATTCATGTGACATCAGTAGTACGATAATATTTTATTACCCATCATATATATATTTGGTCCCAAAGATTTTTTTTTAAAAAAAACATTTTTTTTCAGGTAAGCATTTTAGTGTTTAACATTCTGAAATGATACCAAAGATTTGAAAGTTTAATATAATTATAACAAATCTTATTGAATCTCTAAATTGACTACATGCCTTTTTTTAAGCAACAAGATTTTTAACCTTAAAATATACTAATGCCCCCTTATCTGTGAGGGATATGTTCCAAGACACCCAATGGGTGCCTGGCCAGAGATAGTATTGAATTCTATATATATTATGTTTTTTCCCACTTATACATATCTATGATAAAATTTAATTTATCAATTAGACACAGCAAGAGATTCACAACAGTAACTAATAATAAAATAGAACAATTATAACCATGTACTGTAATAAAAGTTACTGTAGATTAGCAAAGCAATCTCAGCATACAATTTTTTTTCCCCTTATTAAGTTGAGAACTTTCACCTTTTCACTTAAAGGAAGTACTTTACGGCTTCTCTTTGGCATATCTTAATTGCCAGCATCACTGCTCTTGCCATTGGGGTCCCTGCTCTTAGTGCCATTATTAAGTAAAATAAGGGTTACTTGAATATAAGCACTGCGATACTTCCACAGTTGATTTGGTAACCAAGATGGCTACTAAGTGACTAGCATGTTATACAGCGTGGGCATGCTGGACAAAGGGATGACTGATGTCCCCAGCAGAAAGGAACTGGACAGTGTGAGATTTCATCACACTACTCAGAATGGTGTGCAATTTAAAACTTAGGAATTGTTTATTGTTGGAATTTTTTCCGTTTAACATTTTCAAACCGCAGTTGACCGTGGGTATCTGAAATCATAGAAAGTAAAACAGTGGAAAACAGAGGACTGCTATAGTAACCTCTACACTCATGTAGGCCTTAGTGGTTATCTATTTTACAAAGATCTGCAGATAACTAGTTAAGTTAAAACACAAATAAATGATGTAGCAGATATTTACTAATCATCTGTTGTATCCCAAATATTATACTAAGCACTGAGGTCATGCCCAGTAAATAGAAATTATAAATTTTCTCATAAACAACTTAAAATTTAGTTATGGAAATAAAATCTCAATACATAATACAATTATACAATCTGCTAAGAAATTTTTATCTTTTCAGTAGAAATATTAATATCAAAGAAATAAAAGAAGTTTACCTGATACTAGTTAATGGACTTGCATAAAGTGGAGATAAACTGAGACACCAAAGATTGGATAATTTGTGTTCAATTAAAAATGCAAATGAATGAAGCCAGTGGACACAATTCTTGGGATTAACTGTTCATTATTTTACATGCATGCAGATATTTGATTTATGAAGTGACACAAAGAAATTCTCTATAATATTTATTTTGTGCTCCTATTGCTGGATTATATTTCCTTTAATTCATTATTATTGCACAATGCACAAATGCCCAAGCTTCTTAGAGATTCAATGAAGTATGGAAAACACAAGTTTAAGAGGCTCTCCTGTTGCTTAACTTGAAGAAGTGTGATGTGGGATCTTCCATTCTCACTGTCAGTCAAGCCTAAAACTCCACTCAGTGGAGCCCTGGAGTTCACAGACGGTGGGCGGGACCTGACCTGCTTTGAGGGTAATGCTGAGAGCTGCACCTCATGGCTACCTAGCTGAGCAAGCCTTCCCCAATTTTTTTCAGTAAACTGGAAGTAATTTACATTTTAAGTAAATTAATATTTTCTTTTAACTTGTCGTGATATCTCCTCAGTACATCACTTGCAATTTTCCAGAGGACAAAATATTGTTTATTTTAAGTAAAAAAAAATAAAAAATTGTATATATTCTAGCATATGAACAAGAATTTTTTTCTGAAAGCCACTGGAAGAGGAAAGCTCCTCCTACACTTGAAAAGAACCCTACGTATGTTTAATCAATAGATGCTTCTGAACACCAAGTGTTAAAATTGTTACATACTTGATAAAACTGAATTTGAAATGTTCAAAATACTGTTAAGTCTAATTTTAGAAAAGTGTTTTGATCTGTAAATTTTTTCCTCAAAAAATCACAGGAAGATTTCTCACAATTTATATTTCATATATTGGAGGATTACTTTCTCTTTTTCCCTTCTTATTTTAAATTATTTTTCAAAGTGGCCATTGCCATGGTGACAGTAATATTTGGCATTATCAGCCAAAAATATTTTAAGTTAGAAGTGTGTCCAGTATTATCTGTAAACATTAAATATAGACAGTTTTACTAGTTACTTGTTCATACTCCTTAGATTTTCCTCTGAAGATGAAACACAAGCTACAATTTCATTGAAATATAGTGGATCCAATATTCTCTTACCTAATAAACATGATATGCTACATGCTGTAAATCTGATTATGTAGAGTTGGAAAATTTCTGTACTTTATCTCATTACTTTTTCCTTGTAGGTATTCCACTGAGAGAAAACCTTCACTTTTCATATGCACATATTTTGTATCAGCCAAAATTATTTTAAAACTATAAACTTCTGCTTTATCTTTATATGCTTAATGAAAATTCAGTAGCAGTTTACAAGTAGATGGGCTGAACATTTGAACAGTTGAACATTTTAAAGTACTTTATTAAATTTGCATACACACATATATCCAATTCTTTAAAATTTAGTTAACAAAATTTTTAGAATAACATCTTATAAAATGAACTATTCAAATATATAACAGAAATTCAACAAAAATTAATCATTAATGCAATAAAGTAATCACAGAATTACAATTAGGCATGTTATTCTTAGAAAACTACATTGGATTTTAAAATAACTAATATTTTGGAAAAATAAAAGATTTAAAAATTTCTACTCAGAGTAATGTAACATTGATTATACTTCTTTCCCTAACAATTAAAAATCACTTATGTTGTAGAATCTCGCAATTCATGATTCATATTCTTGAGGAACAATATCTTTTTAACTAAGAAAAATAAATATCTGGTAGGAGAGAAATGGTGGTGGTGGTTCAACATTCCCAATATTACTACCACCTTTAACTACAGGCTTGACAGGAAATAAAGAACTTTCTTTACAATGTCTGAGCTTGGGGAAATAGCAATAGAAATCTCCAACACTGGAAAACAAAGACAACTAGGACAAAAAAGTAAAAAAGAATATCCAAGAACTGTAGTATAACTACAAAATATATAACATACGTTTAATGGTAATAACATAAAGATGAGGGAAAGAGAAAGGAATAGAAGAAATAGTTGAAATAATAATGACTGAAAATTTCCCCCACATTAATGTCAGCCATGAAACCACAGATCCAGAAAACTCAGAAGGCATCAAACACAATAAAAGCCCTAAAAACTACATCTAGGTATATAATTTTCAAAATCCAGAAGATCAAATAAAAAGAAAAAATCCTAGCCAGCTTCATTGTCAAGTGATTAAGTTCCCACTTTCCACTTCAGTGTCCCAGAGGTCATAAGTTTGGATCCCGGACATGGACCTATGCACCGCTCATCAAGCCATGCTGTGGTGGCATCCCACATAGAAGAACCAGAATAACTTTCAACTAGGATATACAAGTATGTACTGGGGCATTGGGGAGAGGAAAAAAAAAAAAGAAAGATAGAAAAAGTCCTGAAAGAATCAAGAGGAAAAAAACACCTATAGAGGAACAAAGAGAAGAATTATATATGACTTACTCTCATAAACCCTGCACTCAATAAGAGAGTGGAGTGAAATATTTAAAGTACTAAGAGAGAAAAATCACCATCTTAGAATTCTGTACCATGAAAAATTATCCTTCAAAAGTGAATGAGAAATTAAAATGTCCATATTACCTAAAGCAATCTACAGACTCAATGCAATCCCAATCAGAATCCCAACAACATTCTTCACACTCTTCATGAATAGAACAAAAAATCCTAAAATTTATATGGAAAAAAAGACCCTGAATACCCAAAGCAATCCTGAGAAAAAAGAATAAAGCTGGAGGTAACATAATCCCTGAGTTCAAAATATCCTTTAAAGCTACAGTAATCAGCACAGTACTGGCAGAAAAACAGACACACAGATCAATGGAACAGAATTGAAAGCCCAGAAATAAAACCACACATCTATGGACAGCTAAATTTCAACAAAGGAGCCAAGAACTTACAAAGGAGACAGGAGGGGCCAGCTTCGTGGCCGAGTGGTTAAGTTTGCATGCTCCGCTGTTGTGGACCAGGGTTCAGATCCTGGGCAGGGACATGGCACCACTCATCAGGCCACGTTGAGGTGGCATCCCACATCCCACAACTAGAAGGACCTGCAACTAAGATATACAACTGTGTGCAGGGCAGGGTTTGGGGAGATAAAGCAGAAAAAAAAAAAAAAAAAAAGATTGGCAACAGTTGTTAGCCCAGGTGTCAATCTTTAAAAAAAATAAAAAAACAAAGGAGACAGGAAAGTCTCTTCAATATATTGTGTTGGGAAAACTGCACAGCCATATGCAATGGAATGGAAGTAGACCATTATCTTTCACTATACACAAAAATTAACTCAAAATGGATTAAAGACTTGAATGTAAGACCTGAAACCATACAATTCATAGAAGAAAATATAGGCAGTAAACTCTTCGGCATTGGTCTTAGAAGCATCTTTTCGAATACCTTGTAACTCAGGCAAGGGATACAAAAGAAAAAATGAACAAACAGGGCTACATCAAACTAAAAAGCTTCTGCAAAGCAAAGGAAACCATCAATAAACAAAAAAAAACAATCCACTAACTGGGAGAAAATATTTGCAAATCATATATCTGACAAGGAGTCAATATCTAAAATATAAAGAACTCATACAACTCAATAACAAAAACCAAGCAACACAATCAAAACATGGGCAGAGGATATGAACAAACATTTTTCCAAAGAAGATATACAGATGGCTATCAGGCCCATGAAAAGATGTTCAACATCACTAGTTATTAGGGAAATGCAAAGCAAAACTACAATGTGATATCACCTTACACCCATCAGAATGGCTATAATTAACCAGGCAAGAAATAAAAAGTGTTGGAGAGGATGTGGAGAAAATGGAACCCTCGTACACTGTTAGTGGGAATGCAAACTACAGCAACCACTGTGGAAAATGGTACAGAGATTTCTCAAAAAAATTAAAAATGGAAATACCATATGATCCAGCTATCCCATTACTGGGTATTTATCCAAAAGAACATAAAATCAACAATTCAAAGAGATTTATGCACCTCTATGTTCATTGCAGCATTATTCACAATAACCAAGATGTGGAAGCAGCCCAAGTGCCCAACAATGGAGGAATGTGTAAGGAAAATGTAGTATAGATATACAATGGAATATTAGCCATAAAAAAGACAAAATTCTGCCATTTGTGGCAACATGGACGGACCTTGATGATATTATGCTAAGCGAAATAAGCCAGACAGAGAAAGACAAAGACCATATGATTTCAGTCATATGTGGAAGATAAACAAACACATAGATAAGGAGTACAAATTAGTGGTTACCAGAGGAGAAGGGGGTGGGGGAAGGGCAAAAGGGGTAAGAGGGCACATATGTATGGTGATGCATAAAAACTAGACTATTAGGGAGTTCTCGTCAAGATGGCACTGTGAGCAAACGTTGAACTCGCCTACTCCCACAAACACAACCAGGTTACAACAATTTTAGGAAGAATCACCTTGGATTGAAAACTGAAAACTGGATGAAAAGAACCCCTACAACAAGGGAAAGTCCTGATGAAAGCAGAAGAGGCAGTAACTCCGGCTGGAGAGGAAAAAAGCCACCTTTGGGAGCAGCGGAACTTCTCAGCTGGCCAGGCGGGAGCCAACCTAAGGTATGCAACCCTCCCTGGAGGAGTGAGGTCCGGAGCGGGGACAATACTGCTATAACCATCCTTCGGACTCAGCCCAACTGAGAGGGGGGTCTTACTATCTGGCTTTGCTGGCTATTAACTGCAGTGAGGACACCCCAGAAAAGCTATCGGCCGAAAGCCGAAAAGATCCGGGTCTTAAAGGGCCCACGCACAAACTCACTCATTGCAGCAACCTAAAATCACGAGAGAGAAGGCTGACTGTCCTTTGGTAAAACGAGACTCACCTGGTGGGCTCTGGGGGCATCTTGGTGAGAGGAGGATCCTCTCCGGAGACTGAGACATTGGGGGGGGGGCTGATGTTCTGAGCTGCTCCAGGCATGCTGATACCGACACAGTTGGGGGCCATTGAGGTGAGTCCCTTTGGCTGTTAGCCCAGGGGTCTGCCACACCCACTAGAGCACAGATTTAATCCAGTTCAGCCAGGGCAGGCAACCCACCCTAGGGACTGGCCCCATCTAACAGCAAGCCCTCAGGCTACTTTTCAGACTGCATTGACTGAGTGCCTTGATCCTCTATAGGGAGGCAAAGGTGTCTGCCTCTGTGGGGCAGAGCTTGTGTGAGGACTTGGTGAACTGTGGGGGGCATTGGGGCAGAGGTGGGGGCCTCTGCAGTGTGGCGGTGGGGTACGCTCCAGGGGGTTGAGAAGTGTGCACGGACCAGGACTGTGCTGACAGTGTATGTGGTCCAGAGGGGGGTGAGGATTAACAGCGGCAGAAGACTTGTGTTTCACAAATAACCATAAAAAGGATCAGCCTCACCTTCCAAAGCCTGAAACAACTGAGCTCCTCCATGCCAAGAGCTAGCCCTACTCAGCTGCACTCCTAAGAGAACTGACATCAGCCTTGTTGGCCTCAGGCCTACCAGAACTGTATGCCCCTGAGCCTAGCAACCAGCTACACTGGGTACCAACCCAATTAAGAGGACAATTGCAATAAGAGTATGCTAGTAGGCAGGACCAAGATGGCGGAATGAGTGGTCTTCTTTGTCTCTCCCCCATCAAATCTACAACTAACTGGACATTCACCAATTAACAAAGGATATCCAGATAGCATCTCAAGATGCCTAAGAGTCTCGTGCTACTATACATTGGTGGGTGGACAGACTTTCCCCCGGGAGGAGGTGGAAATAGGTGAAAACTCTCCAACCCCTGACCCCCGATCCCTGGACAGCCTAGTTCCTTCAGGAGGCTCTCTTCCAGCAGACTCCCTCATTGCATTGCCACACACCAAGGGTGGGAGTGTGCACTCACCAGCGGAGCAACGGTGGAAACAGGTGACAACAGCCCTACTCAAGCCTCCTGTGATTACACCTAAGCCCAGGGGGAATCCCCAGGGTACCCCACCCACTGGCAGGGAAGGCCTCCACTCGCCATTAGGAGGGAGGCACTGTCCAGAATCCAGAACAAAGGGAAGCTCCCGGTGGGCGAATTCCCTGGCATGGCACCTGACCACAAGCTGCTGCGGGGCCCACGGTCTCCGGTGCACAGGTTGGTGCAGGGGGCATCTGGACTTCCTGTGGACATGCTTGGAGACAGGGTTGGAGCTCCAGCGCCCAGCTCTGCATCTCAGGGGGAGGCTCTGGGGTTCCACACCTCCACAGCAGGGAAAGCCTCTGCTCGCCATTAGCTGGGAGGCCACACCCAGAATCCAGAACAAAGGGAAGCTCCTGGTGGGCAGATTCCCTGGCACAGCACCAGAGCGCCAGCTGCTGCTGGGCCCACAGTCTCCAGCACACAGGTCAATGTAGGGTGTGCCCGGACTTCCTGTGGACGTGCTTGGCGACTGGGTGGAGCTCCAACACCCAGCTCTGTGGCCCGAGGGGATGCTCCAGGGCCCTGCACCCCCCCCCCAGCAGGGAGGGCCTCTGCTCGCCATTGGCAGGGAGGCCCTGTCCAGCATTCAGAACACCAGGAAGCTCCCTAGAGCAGAATTCCCCACAAGGCAGCAGCTTCCAAGCCACCGCCAGGCCCATGGACTCTGGCCATGTCCGAGATGAGGCAAGGGGCTCCCAGAGATCCCGTGAGAGTGGGGTGGGGCAGAGTGGAGCTCTGGTGAAATGGCTACATAGCCCCGGGGGGAACTCCAGGTTCCTACAGCAGCCTCAGTGAAAGCCTCTGCACAGCACTAGTGGAGAGGTCCTGACTGGCAATTGCAAGGCAGGAAGGCCCTGGGGCAAAAGTAGCACAGCTAGGTGAGCTAAAGACAGACTGCAGAAGATACCCATAGCTCTGCAGGGACCTATAGTGGACAAGTGTGATCTGGTGGGCTCTGTTAGGGACAAAGTGGCGATTATAGGTGATCCTGCTCCTGGCTGCTGGGAAAGCCCACAACACCACTGCAGACCACAAGGAGGGAGCGCATCTAAGTGGGGTGCAACAGTAGGCACTAGCAGCCTGAGGCCCCCTTGCGATTGCTCCCACAACCCACGAGGGACCCCACAGGACCAGTGTGACTATGAGGAGGGGTCCAGGCCCAGTCAGTAACAGCTGACAGGGTTCCTGGTTGGTGCAGTCTAAACAGCTGCCCCCCAAACACCAGTTGCAACAAGTGAAAGCAGTGACTAAACTCTATCTCTATGTGGAGGCACAAATCCATGCCATCAAGCAGTATGAAAAAATATATTAAATCTCCAGAACAGAAGGAAAATGATAAGCACCCAGAAAACAATCCCAAAGACAATGAAATGTATAACCTAAATGATGATTATTTCAAAACTGCCATTATTAAAAAAACTCAACGAGTTAAAAGAGAATTCAGATAGACAACTCAATGAGTTCAGGAGCTATGTCACAAAAGAGCTTGACACCATAAAGAAGAACCAATTCGAAACACTAGAGATGAAGAACACAATGGAGGAGATGAAGAAATATCTGGACTCTATGAACAGTAGGATCGATAATATGGAGGAAAGAATTAGCAATTTGGAGCATAGGAAAATATAAATGCTGCAGACAGAGGAGGAGAGAGAACTAAGACTAAAAAGAAATGAAGAAACTCTCCGAGAATTATCCAACTCAATTAGGAGATGCAACATAAGGATTATAGGTATACCAGAGGGAGAACAGAAGGAGAAGGGGGCAGAAGGCCTGTTCAAAGAAATAATAGCTGAGAACTTTCCAAACTTGGGAAGAGAGATGGAACTTCATGTGACAGAATAGATCTCCAAACTTTATTAATAAGTGTGATAGATCTCCAAACTTTATTAATGCAAGAAGACCAACCCCAAGGCATATAGTAGTGAAACTAGCAAAAGTCAATGACAAAGAGAAAATACTAAGAGCAGCCAGGCAGAAGAAAATAGCTTACAAAGGAAACACCATAAGGTTATCAGCAGATTTCTCAGGAGAGACCTTACAGGCTAGAAGAGATTGGAATGAAATATTCAAAACTCTGAAGGACAAAAACCTGCAGCCAAGAATACTCTACCCAGCGAAAATATTCTTCAAATACGATGGAGAAATAAAAACTTTCCCAGGTAAACAAAAGTTAAGGGAGTTCATTGCCACAAAACCTCCTGTTCAAGAAATGCTCAGGAAGAACCTCATTCCTGAAAAATCAAAAAAAGGAAAGGGGTTACAAAATCCAGAACAAAGGAGATAAGCAGGACAATACAACAAAGTAACAGCTCTCCATCAGGACAAAATGCAAAACAACTGGAAAACAAGTGATAAAATGGCAACAGTAGGCCTCCACGTTTCAATAACCACTCTAAATATGAATGGATTTAACTCTCCAATCAAAAGGCACAGAGTGGCAGGATGGATCAAAGAACAAGATCCAACAATACGCTGCCTCCTGGAAACACACCTCAGCCCCAAAGACAAACACAGACTCAAAGTGAAGGGATGAAAGACAATACTCTAAGTTAATAATGAACAAAAGAAAGCAGGTGTTGCCATACTTATATCAGACAAAGTAGACTTCAAAGCAAAACAGATAAAGAAAGACAAAGAGGGGCAGTATATAATGATAAAAGGGATGCTCCACCAAGATGACATAACACTTATAAATATATACACACCTAACACAGGAGCACCAAAATTTGTAAAGAAACTATTAACAAAACTAAAAGGAGACATCAACAGCAATACAATAATAGTAGGGGACCTCAACACCCCATTAACACCAATGGAAAGATCATCCAGACAGAAAATCAACAAGGAAATCATAGAATTAAATGAAAAATTAGATCAGATGGACCTAGTAGATGTATATAGGACACTTCATCCAAAAACAGCAGGTTACGAATTCTTCTCAAGTATTCATGGAACATTCTCAAGGATAGACCATATCTTTGGAAACAAAGCAAGCATCAATAAGTTCAAGAGGGTTGAAATAATATCAAGCATCTTTTCTGATCATAATGCTATGAAACTAGAAATCAACTACAAGAATGAAGCTGGAAAGGGCCAAAAATGTGGAGACTAAACAACATGCTACTGAACAAACAATGGATTATTGAAGAAATTAAAGAAGAAATCAAACATTATCTGGAGACAAATGAAAATGAAAACACACCGTACCAAATTATTTGGGACGCAGCAAAGGCAGTCCTAAGAGGTAAATTCATTGCAATACAGGCTCACCTCAATAAGCAAGAAAAATCTTACATAAAGAACCCCAAATGACACCTAATGGAATTAGAAAAAGAAGAATAAACAAAGCCCAAAGTCAGTAGGAGGAGGGAAATAATAAAAATTAGAGCAGAAATAAATGATATTGAAACAAAAAAGACAGTAGAAAGGATCAATGAAACAAAGAGTTGGTTCTTTGAAAAAATTAACAAAATCGACAAACCTTTAGCTAGACTCACGAAAAAAAAAAGAGAGAAGTCTCGAATAAATAAAATTAGAAACGAGGAGGAGAAATCACAACAGATACTGAAGAAATAAAAAGGATCATAAGAGAATACTATGAAAAACTATATGCCAACAAATTGAACAACCTAGAAGAAATGGATAAATTCCTAGACTCTTACCACCTACCCAAACTGAATCAGGAAGAAATAGGGAATCCGAATAGACCAATCACAAGTAAAGAAATAGAAACAGTAATCAAAAACCTCCCCAAAAATAAGAGTCCAGGACCAGACGGCTTCTCTGGAGAATTCTACCAAAGATTCAAAGAAGATTTAATACCTATCCTTCTCAAACTATTCCAGAAAATAGAGGAAGATGGAGCACTCTCTAATACATTCTATGAAGCCAACATCACCCTGATCCCCAAACCTGACAAGGACAACACAAAGAAGGGAAACTACAGGCCAATATCACTGATGAACATAGATGCAAAAATCCTCAACAAAATTTTGGCAAACCAAATACAGCAATACATCAAAAAGATTATACACCATGATCAAGAGGGATTTATACCAGAGACACAGGGATGGTTCAACATCCACAAGTCAATCAACGTGATTCACTACATTAACAAAATGAGAAACAAAAGCCACATGATCATCTCAATAGATGCAGAGAAAGCATTCGACAAGATCCAACATCCATTTATGATAAAAACCCTAAATAAAATAGGTATAGAAGGAAAGTACCTCAACATAATAAAGGCCATATATGACAAACCCACAGCCAACATCATACTCAATGGACAAAAACTGAAACCCATACCTCTCAGAATAGGAACAAGACAAGGATGCCCAATTTCACCACTCTTATTCAACATAGTACTGGAGGTTTTGGCCAGAGCAATTCGGCAGGAAAAAGAAATAAAAGGAATCCAAATAGGCAACAAAGAAGTAAAACTCCCGCTGTTTGCAGATGACATGATCTTATATATAGAAAACCCCAAAGAATCCATAGAAAAACTATTAGAAACAATCAACAACTACAGCAAAGTTGCAGGGTATAAAATCAACATACATAAATCAGTAGCATTTCTATATGCTAACAATGAACTAACAGAAAAAGAACTCAAGAACTCAATCCCATTCACGATCGCAACAAAAAGAATAAAATACCTTGGGATAAATTTAACCAAGGAAGTGAAAGATCTATACAATGAAAACTACAAGACCTTCTTGAAAGAAATTGACGATGACATAAAGACATGGAAAGACATTCCATGCACATGGATTGGAAGAATAAACACAGTTAAAATGTCCATACTACCTAAAGCAATCTACAGATTCAACACTATCCCAATCAGAATTCCAATGTCATTCTTTACAGAAATTGAACAAAGAATCCTAAAATTCATATGGGGCAACAAAAGAACCCGAATTGCTAACACAATCCTGAGAAAGAAGAACAAAGCTGGAGGCATCACAATCCCTGACTTCAAAACGTACTACAAAGCTACAGTAATCAAAACAGCATGGTACTGGTACAAAAACAGATGCACAGATCAAAGGAACAGAATTGAAAGCCGAGAAATAAAACCACACATCTATGGACAGCTAATCTTTCACAAAGGAGCTGAGGGCCTACAACGGAGGAAAGAAAGTCTCTTCAACAAATGGTGCTGGGAAAACTGGACAGCCACATGTGAAAGAATGAAAATCAACCATTCTTTTTAACCATTTACTAAAATAAACTCAAAATGGATCAAAGACCTAAAGATTAGGCCTGAAACAATTAGTCTTCTAGAAGAGAATATTGGCAGTAGACTCTGACATCAGCTTCAAAAGAATGTTTTCGGACACCATAACCCCTCACATGAGGGAAACAATAGAAAGAATAAACAAATGGGACTTCATCATACTAAAGAGCTTCTTCAAGGCAAGGGAAAACAGGATTGAAACAAAAAAACAGCCCACTAATTGGGAAAAAATATTCACAAGTTATTTATCCAACAAAGGGTTAATCTCCATAATATACAAAGAACTCACACAACTCAACAATAAAAAATCAAACAACCCAATTACAAAATGGGCAGGGGACATGAACAGACATTTCTCCAAAGAAGATATACGGATGGCCAATAGACACATGAAAAGATGCTCATCATCACTAATCATCAGGGAAATGCAAATCAAAACTACACTAAGATATCACCTTACACCTGTTAGAATGGCAAAAATATCCAAAACCAAGAGTGACAAATGTGCGAGAGGCTGTAGAGAAAAGGGAACCCTCATACACTGTTGGTGGGAATGCAAACTGGTGCAGCCACTATAGAAGACAGTATGGCGATTCCTCAAGAAGTTAAGAATAGAAATACCTTATGACCCAGCCATCCCACTACTTGGTATCTATCCTAAGAACCTGAAATCAGCAATTCCAAAAGTCTCATGCACCCCTGTGTTTATTGCATCATTATTCTCAACAGCCAAGTCATGGAACCAACCTAAGTGCCCAGCAACTGATGACTGGATAAAGAAGATGTAGTATATATATACAATGGAATACTATTCAGCCATAAAAAAGGACAAAGTCGTCCCATTCACAACAACATGGATAGACCTTGAGGGTATTATGTTGAGTGAAATAAGCCAGACAGAGAAAGACGAACTCTGTATGATTCCACTCATAGGTGGCAGCTAACATATGGACAAAGAGAACTGATCAGTGGTTGACAGGGGAAAGGGGGGTGGGGTGAGGGCACTAGGGGTGAAGTGGTATACCTACAACATGACTAATAATGATGTACAACTGTAATTTCACAAGGATGTTAACTTTCATAACCTCAATAAAAAAAAAAAAAACTAGACTATTAGTGGTGAACATGATGCAGTCTATACAGAAAATGACCTATAATAAGGTACACCTGAAATTTACAAGGTTATAAGCCAATATGACATCACTAAAGTAATTAAACATTTTAAAAAAGTGAATGAGAAATAAAAACTTTCTCAGACAATTGATAATTGAGGAAATTTTTTGCCAGAAGAGCTGCCTTGAAAGAAATGTTTCAAGTTCTTTAGATTAAAGGAAAATAATATAGGTCAGAAACTCAGGCCTGCATAAAGAGTGGAAGAACATCAAAGAAGGGATAAGTGAAAGAGAAATAAAAGTTTATTTTTCTTATTTTTAATTTGCCTAAGAAGTAACAGTTTGTTCAAAATAATAAGGTCAAAAAAGCATTCAAATGTATGTTTGTGTGTGTATATATATAAATGAAGTGAATGACAGCAGCCAACATAAGAACTGGAACACAAGAATTAGGAATATCTTGTTATTATAAGGTACTCACACTATCTGTGAATCAGTATAGCATTATTTGTAAGTGGGCTTTGAACACTTGTAAATGTATTTGCAAAATCTAGGACAACTGCTAAAAAGGGTAAAAAAATAAAAAAAGAATTACAGCTAGTATTCTAAGACAGAATAGAAAATGGAATCATATAAAATGCTCAGTTAAAATCACAAAAGGCAGAGAGAGAGGAAGATAAAAATAGAAACAAAGAACAATATACAATAAATAGAAAATAGTAGCAAATATGACAAATATTAATCCAAGCATATAAGGAACACTTTGAATATCAGTGTTAGAAGGCATAGATTAAAAGACAGAGAATTTCAGAGTGGATCATAAAAAGAAAACCAAATTTATATTGTATACAAGAAACATACTTTAAATATATAGACACATGTATATTAAAGGTAAAGAATGGAGAAAGATACACCATGCCAACACTAATCAAACCAACCAGGAGTAGCTATATTAATTTGAGATAGAAAAAATTCAAAACAAAGAAAGTTATGAGCGATACAGAAGGGCATTACATAAAGATAAAGGGGTTAACTCTCCATGTAGACATAATAATCCTTCAAATATAAGTGCCTAACAACAGAGCATCAAATTATGTGAGAAAAACTGATAGAACTGAAAGGAGAAATAGATAAATCCATTACTAGAGTTGGAAACTTCAACACTACTCTTTCAGCAATGGACAGATCCAGCAGGCAGAAAATCGGTAAGAATGTAGAATAACTCAACACCACCACCAATCAAGTGGATACAATTGACACCTACTTCATCCAACAGCAGAATACACATTCTTCTCAAAATCACGTGGAAAATTCACCAAGATAGACAACATTCAGGGCCATAAATAAACCTTCACAAATTTCAAAGAAAAGAAATCATACAATGTCTGCTGTCAGAACATAATGGAATTAAACTATAAATCAATAACTGAAACTGGAAAATCCCAAAATACATGGATCTTGAGCAACTCACTTCTAAAAATCATGAGTCAAAGAAGAACATCAGGAAAAATTTAAAAATATTTTTAACTAAGTGAAAACATAACTTATCGAAATTTGTGGGATACAGGCCAAGCAGTGCTTGGGGGAAGTTTTAGCATTGAATGCAAATATTACAAAAGAAGAAAGATCTGAAATCAGTAATCTAAATTTCCACCTAAGGAAACTAGAAAAACAAGAGCAAATTAATTCCAAAGTAAGCAAAGTAAAAGGAATAATAAAAATTAACGTGTAAATCAATGGTATTGAAAACAGGAAATCAATAGAGAAAATCAATGAAACCAAAAGTTGGCTCTTTGAAAAGTTCAATAAAATTGGTAAGACGTTAACTGTGCTAACTAAGAAAAAAAGAGGACATAAATTGCTAATACCAAAAATAAAAAAGAGGACATCACTACAGAGCCCATAGACATTAAAAGGATAGTAATTACTATGAGCAACTCTATGGCTACAAATTGATAGATTAGATGAAATGGACCAACTCATTGAAAGACACAATCTCCCAAAATTTACACAAGAAGAAAGAGACAATGTGAATAGGCTTTTATGTATTAAAGAAATCAAACCAATAATCATCCAAAATAGGATGAACAGGCCCAGATGAGTTCACTGGTGAACTATACCAAACATTTAGGATAAAATTATACCAGTTCTTTACTATCTCTTTCAGAGGATATAAGGCAGAGGGAATATTTCCTACGTCATTCTATCAGGCCAGCATCACTCTACTACTAAAACTAGCCAAAGACATTTCAAGAAAAGAAAACTACAGATCAATATCTATCAAGAACCTAGATGCAAAAACCTTCAACAAAATGTTAGCAAATTGAGTCCAACAATATGTAAAAAGAAGTATACACCATGACCAAATGGCATTTATCCCAAGTATGCAAGCCTAGTCCAACATTTGAAAATAAATTAATGTAATCTACCACATCAACAGGCTAAAGAATAATAATCACATGATCATTTAAAGATTTTATTTTTCCTTTTTCTCCCAAAGCCCTCTGGTACATAGTCATGTATTTTTAGTTGTAGGTCCTTCTAGTTGTGGCATGTGGGATGCCGCCTCAGAATGGCTTGATGAATGGTGCCATGTCCGTGCCCAGGATTCGAACCGACAAAACCCTGGGCCACTGAAGCAGAGTGGGTGAACTTAACCACTTGGCCACAGAGCCAACCCCTCACATGATCGTTTAAATGGAAGTCAAAAAAGCATTTGAAAAAATCAACAACCGTTGATGATAAAGACTCTCAGTAAAGAAAGAATAATGGGAACTTTTCTAAACTGATAAAGAATATTTACAAAACTGACAGCTAATATACTTTATGATGAGACACTATAAGCTTTCCCACTAAGATCAGGAGTGCAGCAAGGATTTTCCCTTTCCCCACTCCTATTCAAAATCATGTTGGAAGTCCTAGATACTTTAATAAAACAAGAAAAGAAAATAAAAGGTATACTGATTGAGAAGGAAGAAATACAACAGTCTTTGTTTGCAAGTGGCATGATTGACGTGTATAAAATCAGAAAGAATCAACAGAAAACTTCTGAAACTTATGAGAAATTATAGCAATATTGCACAATACAAGGTTAATATACAAAAGTAATTTATTTTCTTACATACCAGCAATGAGCAAGTAGAATTTGAATTAAAAACACAGTACCATTTACAATAACAAGTCTCAAAATGAAATATTTAGGTCTAAATTAGACAAAACATGTATAAGATCTGTATGAGAAAATCTATAAAATCTGTTTAAAAAACCAAAGAACTAAATAAATGGAGAAATAAGTCATGTTCATGGATAGGAAGACTTAATATTGTCAGGACATCAGTTCCTCTATTTTGATCTATAGATTCAACAAAACCGTAGAAATTTATTTCACAGACCTTGATAAACTGATCACAAAGTTTATATGGAAAGACAGAAGACTTAGAATAACGAGTAAAACATTGAAGAACAAAGTTGGAAGAATGACGTTATTCGAAATCAAGTCTTAAATAAAGCTACGGTAATCAAGGCAATGTGCTATAGGTGAAGGAATAGATAAACAGATCAATGAAACAGAATTGAAACCTCAGAAATAGATCCATATAAATATAATCAACTGATGTTTGAGAAAGGCAATACGATGAAGCAAAGATAACCTTTTCAATAAATGGTACTGAAACAACTAGACATCCACATGCAAAAAAATGAATCTAGTTACAGATTTTATATCCTTCATAAAAATTAGCTCAAAATATATTATAGAGGAAGATTGTCCCAGATGTTAGCTCAGGGCAAATATTCCTCAGAAAGGAAAAAAAAAAGATTAAAGAATTATATGTGAAATGCAAAACTGTAAAACTCCTAAAAGATAACATAAGGGAAAACCTAGATATCCTTGGTTATGGTGATGACATTTTAGATATAGCACCAAAGGTATGATCGATGAAAGAAAGAGCTGATAAGCTGGACTTCATTGAAACTAAAAAATTCTGCTCTGTGAAAGACACTATGAAGAGAATGAAGAGACAAGTCACAGACAGGGAGGAAATATTTGCAAAATACACTTCTGATAAAAGACTGTTATACAAAATATACAAAGAACTCTTAAAATTCAACAATAAGAGAACAAAAATCCCAATAAAAAATGAACCAAATACCTTAACAGACACCTCACCAAAGAAGATATACAGATGGCAAATAAACTTGTGAAAAATTGCTTCACATCATATGTCATTAGGGAAATGCAAATTGAAACAATGATGAGATACCACTACACATCTATTAGAATGGCCAAAATCCAGAATACTGACAACACCAAATTCTGGTGAGGATGCGGAACAAGGACTCTCATTTATTATTGATGGAAATTCAAAATGGTACAGCCTCTTTAGAAGTCATTTTGGTGGTTTCTTACAAAACTAAACATAATCTTTCCAGACAATTCAGCAATAAAGCTCGTTTGTCTTTACCGAAAGAAGTTGAATACTTACGTCCATACAAAAACCTGCACACAGATGTTCATAGCAACATTATTCATAATTGCCAAAACTTGGAAGCAATCAAGATGTCATTTAGTAGATGAATGGATAAATAAACTGTAGTAATCAGACAATGGAATACTGTTTAGTGCTAAAAAGAAAAGAGTTCAAGCTATGAAAAGGTGTGCAGGACTTTTAACTGCATATTACTTAGTGAAAGAAACCAGTCTGAAAAGGCTAGATACTGTATGATTTCTACTATATATCTTTCGTGGAATGGCAAAATCATGGAAACACTAAAAAGATCAGTGGCTGCCAGGGGTAGAGGAGGAGTGATGAATTGATGGAGCATAAAAGATTTTAAAGCAGTGAAAATACTCTGTATGATACAATACTGATGAACATGTCATTATAAATTTGTCCAAACCCATAGAATGTACGATACCAAGAGCAAAACCTAATTTAATCTATTGACTTTGGGTGATAATGAAGTGTCCCATGGAGGTTCATCGATGATAAATACCACTCTGGCAGGGAATGTTAAATTGTAAGGAAGGCTGTGCACATGTAGGCACATAGAATAGCTCTGTACCTTCCAAACCTAAAGCTGCTCTTTAAACAAAATAAAGCTCTTTTCTGAGATATTTCAAGTTCAAAGATCAGTTCTGGGAAAGTTGAATGCTCATCACTCTCCATGCTGAGATTCCAGGAGCCATGCCTTTGCACGAGTAGGGTAGGGATAATTCACAGGTTGCGAAGTGAGTAATGAGGGGAGTGCTGTCTGGGAAAAGAGTGTAAGGGATTGATGGAATCAGGATTAGGCAGAGAGAAAAGTTTAGTTTGGTATAATAGCATCTGAGGCTTCAGAAAATCCTCATGGGATGAATGCAGAGCTGTTCCAATTGAAGTGAGAGGCTCAGAGATGTGTCTTTGAATTCCCACATCAACCACACTTCGGATGGTCCTGGTGAAGAGTGTAAGCTTGAGCGAGGCAGCTATTTTTATCGATGCTCAATTCAACATTCCATTGGTCTTTGATATTTTTGCATATTTTTGTGAGTGAGACACTAACTCCTTTGTTCCTGACTATCTTTTCAAGGCTGTTTCTATAGTGAACGTCATTGGAAGACAGAGATAGTATCTCCCTCTGGAGCAAAGGGCAGGAATGCTTCCTGTTCAGTAGAATAAAGATAAAGCTTCCAGCTAGAGCCAAGGGTAGACACGCTACTCCCTATTATCAAAGATTCAAATTCCCTTAGTTAGGGTCCCTCTTATGCGATGCAACCCAAGTCATGCGATGTATTATCTTTTGTTCTTTATGTCACGCTTTCAGAAATGGTGCTGATAATATTGATTACTATGATTATACTGAGTACTGAAGTGTTCTTTGTATTTGAATCAGGAGTCTCATGTCTTCTACCAGCATTCATGAAACTGAGGCAGGCTAACTTGTTAGCTTGCAAGTAGTGTAAAATCTCAGACCCTTCATAGTTATTGGCATTCACTAGCAGCAAGCACATTTTCAACAGCTTGGAGAAGGAGTGTCTTGATCCTGAAAGGAGGACCTGGGTAGTGCTTTTTGACACACATACTAAGAACAATTTGAAATCTTCCAGGAAATGTTCAGAGAAGAATCAAGATTTGGGATTCAGTCTTATGACATGGAAACACACCCATAAATATATGTAGAGAGAAATCACCTAAAAAAGCATTGGTACACAGCATTGGGGAGCAAATGGATAAGAAAAATGTAAGAATTAAATCTCAAATGTTGTGTTATAAAGTCATGGTGGGGAGTGGTTTTGTGTAAGAACTCTGGACTTCCTTCAGCCTGTGGAAAATACTGTGAAGCCAGAGTGTTCCCTGAGAATCAAGCAATCTTTTAGAATACTTTGAAGTTATAATATATAATTAATTCCATAATATAAATAAGATGTCCTTTTTTAGCAGAAAATTGTGACCATTTTTCAGGTGTACATAAACTTTAATACAATCGTGTAATAAACACAAAGAAGCAAACAAAAAACTAAAAGAATCTATGATTTAGCTGACTTTTTTCCCATGCACATGTTACAGTCCTCAAGTATTTAATTTAAGCAGTGATACACTACTCACTAATTTATAAAGCCAGTGGGCTATTTTGAAAAGAATTTGATAACTATTGAATTAACTCAAAGCAGTCTTTTCCAATTTAGATACTCATTCTTTTCGGGTTTTCCCCAAATGTCAATTTAGAACTTTCTAGTTGCCAGTGTTCTATTTGACGTAAGGCATGTATGGGAAAATATGGCATGAAGCTCACTCAGAAGCGATGGCTTTAGATGATGAAACAATCAATTGTTATTCCACGTGAAAAATGCACTGAAAAAATCTATAGAAACATTACAGGAAACGAAGATTAGCTATGCTGAGGCAACTGATATCCAGACAGATACAATGACTTAACCGTATCAAAAACTCAAAAAGTAGAATAAATTAAATCATTTAAAAACAATTATGTAGATAAAAAGGGAGGCCAGGAAAAGGGTTAGCTAGTACAGTACATTACCAATTTTATGGAACTATTTTTTTAATCTCACTATTTCTCTATTTGCAATAAATGATTTGGCTTTGTTTGGTTTTTTTCAATGAATCTTTAAGGGAGTTGAGATACTGATTAACCTTTATCCATATAAGGAGAAAGAATACCTGTATTGATATTTCCCAAATAATAATAAAAAAATGATATTTTAATTACTCTAAATTTAAGCTAAAGTATGGGGAAAGAATAGATAGATCTCTTGGAAAAAGAAATTTGAACCTGAGGAAAGCCATTCATCATTTCTATAGTGAAAATTAGTTCATAATTACCAAATCAAAATGTGAGGGGAACATTATTATTTCTAAATCCTTTTGATAGTTAATTTTATGTGTCAAATTGAATGAGCCATTAGATGCTCAGACATTTTGTCAAACATTATTCTGGGTGTGTCTGTGAGGGTGTTTCTAGATGAGATTAACATTTGATTGGGTAGACTACTAAAGCAGATCACCCTCCTTAATGTAGTTGGGTCTCCAACCAATTGAGGACCTAACAGAACAAAAAAGATGAGTAACTCCTCCTGCCTAAGTGCTTCAATTAGGACATTGGTCTTCTGTTTGTCTCAGAGAAGAATTTACACCATCAGCTCTCCTGGTTCTCAGGCCTTGGGTCTTGGGCTGAAACTAAACTACAGGCTCTCCTGGGTCTCTAGCTTTTTGAGTGCAGATCCTGGGACTTCCCAGCCTCCAGCATCATGTGAGACAATTCCTTATAATAAACTATGTATATATATATATATATATATATATCCTCCATCTTCACTCCTCAACTTATTCAGAATCTAAAGAGTTTAGTCAATTAATATGAGAAAAATATTTGACACATATGTTGGAGTCAAAGTAGTGGTGTACTGGTAAATGTTTAACAGCCAGCTTCCCAAAGAAGGTGTGATATTGAACCTCTTAATCTCAAGTTCCTATGCCTGATGCACAATAAGCCAATCACTGAGACATCCATGCTTGGAGATGGAGAAAGCTTTATGCAAACTGGCCAAAGCAAGAAGGCAAAAGAATAGGTTCTCTCAAATCCACCTCACCAAGAGAAGAAGGCAGGCAGTTTTATAGAGCTAAAGGGCTTGTGAGGAGGAGTTTCAAGGAAACAAAGGGGAAGTCCGTGTTTTTTTCACTCCAGATTAGCCTCTGGGCAATCTGACTTCTGGGCAGCTGGGGGCTGGTTATCTGGTGATCCTTGAAGGCATTCTTTTTCTTCTGTAAAACAAACTCATAAATCTTTGTGACACTTGAGTCACTCAGGTTAAAGAAAACAGCAAATTGACAAGGTTAACATCTTTTCATCCATGTATGTGTGGGGAACAAAGTTCAGAGGTAATCTTAGTGAATATTCACAGTATCCCTCAGGGACTGGCTTCAGGCAGAGGGGCTGATTTAAAGGTTTTGCCAGTTTCCCTGGTGTAAAATTTTCCACCAGGGTTGTTTCATGTTATCAGTGTGACGTCACCAAACAAATCTTTGAGAAAGTGCGAGCCAGCTCTGGCATGCCATGACTCAAAAAAATTGTGCATAAAACTTCAAAATACAGTGGGTATTTCAAGGGATGCTGGTATCTGCTTTTAATAGGTGATGTAGAATTGAATATAAGAGATTTATCATTTGGGATGATTTGCATCAAGTAATCTTCTATTTACCTGAGTGACCTTTTTGAGGAATCTGTTCTCCCAACTTGAAACACATTTTCAATCTTATTATTAACCTATGAAAATAATAGTCGCTTGCAACACTGACCATTAAAAATACTTTCCATTTTTATTATTTACCTGCTTTACTGAGTTCCCAGCTTTTAGCTAAACATTTTCTGAATAAATATAATATATTCCCCCTTTAGAGATAAAAGGTAGACAATATACATTTTCCATCTCCATTGCAACGTCTTGCTCTTTTGAAGTTTTAAACAGGAGGCTTTAAGTAGGAAATTATAGGGCAAAACTATTTTGCTTAATCTCATAAAAGCAAATCTAAGCTATATGAGACCTTGATAGTTTTAAAATTATTTACACTATTATATGTCACATAAAATTTTACACCAATTATTTGGTAATTAATAGAATATATTTAGTTCATTTGTAGCCAACATATGATGTTACTATGACAGCATTAATGTAGTCACAAAGAAAAAAATGTGTTTAATACTTGTTTGGAAATCAGCACACGACATCACCCGTTTAACCTACGTTTCAGCATCACTCCTGGCTTCTTTGCTATCATTCTCTTGTAAAGAGAGCTCTGACCTAGTTTCAAGGCTCCACTACAGACTGCATATGCAAATGTCATCCTTGCCGTATTATGTCTGGGATTTGCAAATGCTAACATACAGATTCTCGCACACAGTGCTGAAGAGATTGCACTACGCATTGTACTCTAATGTAAATATTTTTTATGTCTATTAGAACACATATGTAACCTAGATGAAGTTGAAAAAACCCAAGCACCACCAAAGAAATCAATTATAGACTCTTCTCTCACAGAAAAACTTCCACATTACTTGTTGGCAGACATCCACTTCCTTATGAGGAATACACCTCTTCTCCTGACCTTGGATAAAGAAGAGCATTCTAAGAGTGGCACACTTGACGAATACTGGTCTCTGAAATGGTGGTTTTCTTTTAAAAATAGATAGAGGCCTTGGTTTCACTAGGGCATCTCATATTTTCCAGGGATGCTGAAGAAATTAACAAGGGCTCAGAGATGAAGACTGTTGGAAAAGCAGAATTGACAACAAATAACTCAGGATTACAAAGCAATCAACTTCAAATTCCAAAGCCACGTGCTCTGGAGATGAGTAGTGTATCAAGTAAATTTCGTTTTGAGACTTTTTGTTACAGATATTTTGTGTCTTACTCTGGAACACTCTGCACAGGTAATACCAGTAACTCCATAAATCTCCTTTCACTTACATTGAAAATTTGAATTTAAGTCATGTTCTCTGAGGTAAAGGGTCAGGGGTTTTATCCACTAAGCCACCAAACCCCTCATTTCAAGTACTTTTGAGTCCTGGTATTTCTTTGTGACAGAAGACACTCATGAGGAATTACGCACTGTGCCTGAGGCTGAAGAAGTAAAAGAAAGACAGCCTTATTAAGGGTACATGTGCTGCGGCCTGACAGATTTTGACCTTCACAATGACACAAAGGCAAAGATGAATGCAGAAAATCTCCACTGCAGTTAAACACTGTAACAAGACAATCTTTAAGACCTCTAAAAAAAGGGGGAAAAATGTTTGTCAATACAGGGAGGATGAAAACAAATTTAGCATAGGTCTGAGAGAAATAAGAGAAAACTCAGAGATAGAAACCTTTAAAAACTGAGGATCAAAGAAGATACTATGGATATGGAATATGAAGTGATTGGTAATTCTGTGTGCTGTCGTCTGATATTGCTTGCCTCTCATAAATGGTTAAGTTGTCAATTAAACTGCTTTTCTCACTTTGAAAACAGGAATGATTATTTTTCCTCAAATAAAAGCCACGGACAGGATACTTTTTAGGCTACTTTTAAAAGTATATTCTGATTGGAAAATAAATACTCCAAGATTTAACCACCAAAAAGATATGAGCAAATGCAGAGAACACTACTAATTTAATTATATTTTGATCCTAAATTAAGGGTAGGGGTGGCGTATGATAAAAACAAACCAAGGAAAACTCACCTGGTGCCATAACTTCCATGCTGAGCAAACAGCATTTGTGCAGTAGAATTACAACCAGAATAACATATGCTTAGCTTTAAGTAAAAAATACTGTCACATCTCTGTCTTTTAATTTTTGCTAATGAATGACACTAGACCCATACCCTAATCAGCAGAAAATTGTCTTCTCTTCTCTGTTTTCTCACAACTTTGCCCAAAGCATCTTGGCTTGTGTCGGGTGTCCAGTCTAGTCTAAAGCGGTTTAATTCTCCTTTCAAACTCCAGGGGAGAGACAGCGCTGGAAGGGCGGCTGCAACCATTGCTTCTCAAGCTGTCAGAGTCCTCATCAGCAGCATCCAATTACAGTTGCTCACGGTAGTATTGCAAAGACCTATTTTCATCTCAAAATAGAAAAAAATGAATAAATCAAAACCACCAATATGAGTTAAATCATTCCAGCAAAATCTAACATTTAATGATTTCCTTAACCCAAATTAACATTTTTCTAAAAATCCATGTATATTTTTATTATAAAATTTCTAAAGGACACAAATGATTCTTAATTCTTGCTTTTTTAAATTACAACTACAATTATATTTAAATTTAGAATAATTTTAAGTTGTGCTTTATCATAATTTGTTAAGGAAACTTTTAGTTATTGAAATCACATTCATTAGGAAGAGAAATTAACTTTGTGTAACACTCATAGGTCAGAATTCATGGTTATTTTTATTAACTTAATATATATCAATTATCCTGTCATAAATACAGCACCTATAAATCTATAAATTTAAAAGGTACATCTTAATCCCAGGACCTAATTGCAATACGGATTTTGCAAAACTTCTATGTAAATTTACCCAAATATATTCTTTTTCTGTTTACTCTTTAGATGGCCTAAGAAATGGACAGCTATTTCTTCACACTTACTATATAATGATTCATACGGTAGCTTGAAAAAAAGATACAGAAGTAGCTGTTCACAGAGTTATCTAGAATGAACATCAACTGATGAGCACTATACGTAGATATATTCTCTTGTTCTTTGCTTATTAATCTTTCACTTTGCTGTGTCAAAGTTAAATTTATTGCATTCTATGAGTTAACCAGTAGAATTATAGATTCATGTATCTCTCCACAGCATTTGCATCTTTATATGGGAACTATTTCCCACATTCTTCATCAGCTTTACCCTAAATGACTGCTAGATAAAAAGTAACACTGCCAGCGATAACTAAATCAAATCTTTTGGGAAGTGGTTCTCAAATTTTTGGCTGAAATCAGAATTACCTGAAGGGCCTGGGAAAACACAAATTTCTGAGTTCCATCTCCAGAGTTTATGATTCAGTCAACCTGGGGTGGGGCTCAAGAATTTGAGTTTCTTAAAAATTCCCAGAGATGCTAAAATTGCTAGAATGGGAACTTATTTTGAGAAACACTGCCCTAGGGAATCTGTGTTTTAACAAATTCTTAGGTGATTAGCCAAGCTTAGGAAGCACTGTTACATGACAGGCTCTAGCTAACCTCCTGATACCCAAGCTTCTACCCCTGCTTTCATCTCAGCTTATCCCGCCCTACCCCCACACTTCTTCCTGCCACGCTTCCAGTTATGTCAGTGAATGATGCTTCTGCAAATCATGATTCAACACAGTCAAGAATTGGAATTTGAAGGAGTCAGCTACTTCTTTCTTTACATGATATGAAACACTTTTACAGGTTTTACTGGGCTATATTCTAATTTTGGCTTAATCTACTTTGCTTTCTATCCAGATTATGCATTACAAATGTAAATACCTACAAGGACTAGGAAGATAGAATAAATGAGATGTGCAGGTTGGGCAGAAACTGGTGAACAGGATGGCCCATGCCCTGTCTAAGTGGAGAAACACAATCCCCTCCAATAAGCTATTACTATAAAAGAATATGAGCCCAATATTAACAAGCAGTGAGTTTTGTTTGCTTTTTTTCTAAGAGAAGGATCAAATCTAGATTTGTACGGGAGTGTAAATGCAGGCATTTAATATTTGTTCAGCAAATAAATAAATCTATGATTTTCATAAACTTTACTTTAGACTAGTTTTAGGTCTTTTAGGTTGCAAAAGTAGTACAGAGTTTCCATATGTCCCTCATCACTTTTATTTTTAACATCTTACATTTTCATGGTATATTTGTTACAACTCTGGAGCCAAGTTTGGTATATTATTATTAACTAAATTCCACAATTTATTCAGATTTCACTAGTTTTTCCCTAATGTTCTTGTTCTGTTGCAGGATCCCATCCAAGAGAGATTATATTTAATTGTATGTCTCCTCAGACTTCTTTTGTCTGTGATGTTTCTCAGAATTTCTTGGTTCTTTATGACCTTAACGGTTTTAAGGAGCCCTGGTAAGGTATTGCACACAATGTCACTCAGTTTATCTAAAGTTTTTCTAATATAGGGGTTTATCTAATGTTTTCTCCTGGGGTTTAAACTAGGGGTATATGTTTGGGGGGAAGACCACAGAGATAAAGTACCATGCTTGTCACATTACCTGGAAGGACATGCCATCAACAGGGCTCATCACTGATGATGTTAATGATGGCCTGCCAGAAGGAAGCAATGTTTGCCAGGATTCTCCACTGTAAAGTTACTCTTGCTGCCTTTTCATAATCTACTCTTTCAAAGCAAGTCACTAAGCAGAATCCACTCTCAAGAGGGGCATGAGCACTTCTACCTTCTTGAGGGTATTGTATCTTCATGAATGATCTGAGATTAATCTGTAAGAGAGATTTGTCTATTCTTACTCACAGCAACAGTCTCTTTTAATAAAAAAAAATTAATAAGAAAGCATTCTTCAATTTAACATAATGTGACATTTTAAGAGAAGAATTCCATTCTTCATTTTATTCTAATGGAGCAATCTTGGTAATTAAAATATTACTCTCTAAATTCTGATACCCTATAATACCTTTGACCAACGCGACTTCTAAAATTGCATGCACATTGATGAAATCTCACCACTGGAAATCATCCAGATATTGCAGAGGAAAGAACACAGCCTGAACGAGTTAGTAAAGTAAATCTTCTCTGGGATAAAGCAGGATAAGGCAAGGCTTTGAAGACTATATGATATACAAAGGACAAGGATAAACAATGCACATTGCCTTTGATTGACTCAGCCCTCCTAAATATATTAAAAAATCCGACAGCTAACCACATATTTAGATTTTCTTTGCTAGGGCCGACAAAGAAACAAAGAACAAAAATAAAAAAAATAATAGAAGTTTATGCCAGGAAAGAAGTTCAGCCATCATTAATTTAAAAACCTCATTTTACATAAAGAAATGTTTAATCTGAAAACATTGAAAGCCTTGCATTGTGGTATACAGCTATTCGAGGAATAAATAGCATTATCCCCCATTTTTCTGACTCCCAAGTCAGTGCTTTATATATTACCCTCTATTTTGCTGTGAAGAGTCAGACAGGAAAATTAACCTTGACCTGGAGAGAATACTCAAACACAGTTTTCTTTGTTCTTGTGTTGGTTTGTGTTATGTTGACTTAGCTAAGGCTCAGAATGTTTCCCTGAATCACCTTCCTATGGTTTTGGCTAAAAGTAGAATTTACGAGAAATTTGGAAGGTTAAAAAAAAAAGTTTCCCAAGAGATGGAAATTTCCACTTCTACAGACCTTGCTCGGAGATCCCTCTTCCCCACGGCTCTTCAATTGCCAGGTGTACTTGACTTCTTGGATTTTCCTGCAGCTTTGACTTGTATACCAGCACACGCATTTTCTCTGATTTATTGACTTCCTCCTTCCAGACCTTTTTCAAACTACCTCTTAGCCCCCTCATTTGGATGAGATCTAATTCATATGACATATCTCTGATTCCATAGTGCTTAAGATCTCTATATTCTTTTTCTCTTCCAGTTTTATTGAGATATTATTGACATACAACACTCTATAAGCTTAAGGTGTTCAGTATAATGCCTTGACGTATGTATCTATTGCAAAATGATTACCACAAGGAGTTTAGTGGTAATCCACCCCTCATCCATCACCTCATATGGCTCTAAATTCTATTTTTGTCCTTGTGGTGAGAACTTTTAGGATCTATTCTCTTAACAACTTTAAATATACCACATAGCGTTGTTAACTATAGTCATCGTGTTGTACATTACATCACCACTACTCACTTATCTTATAAATGGAAGTTTATACTTTTTGACCTCCTTCATACAACCATTCTATCTTCTTGGCTGACATCTGATTAGCATGTATTTTTTTTTTCTATTTTGTTTTGTTTTGTTTATGCTTTACCTCTGTAGACTACCAAATGAAGGAAAAGGAAGTATTCCTTTTGGAAATAAGGGGAAGCTTTACTATAAATAAGATGATTAAAAAAACAAGGAATGATAGAAATTACCAGTGAATTTTTTTACTTGTATTAGTCTTCTCAGGCTGCCATAGCAAAATACCATGGACTGGCTGTGTGTTTAATGACATAAATTTATTTTCTCGCAGTTCTGGTGGCTAGAAGTCCAAGATGACAGGCCGTCATGACCGCTTTCTGGTGTTTTCTGAAGGCCTCTGTTCCTGGCTTTCAGGTGCCATTTTCTTGTTATTCCCTCCTATTTCCTTTCCTAGATGTGTGCATGCTGAGAAAGAGAACTATTTCTGGTATCTCTTTTTATAAGAATACAAAGTCTATCTGACCAGGGCCCCGCCTTAATTACTTTAGAATCCTCATCTCCAAATACAGCCAAACTGGGATTTAAGATCTCAGCATATGAATTCTGTGGGTAAACAATCAGTCCGTAACATAACTTAAGCAAATAAAAACAAGTAATAAACCAAATGTATAAATATATAAACAAATAAGTTAAAAAAATGAGAGGATGACTGATTTAAATATTTCAGACCAGATATTCCTGTGTTGACATTAAATTTACATCAATCTGATTTTCTTTTTTTTTGAGGAAGATTAGCCCTGAGCTAACATCTGCCGCCAATCCTCCTCTTTTTGCTGAAGAAGATTGGCCCTGAGCTAACATCTGTGCCTATCTTCCTCTATTTTGTATGTGGGATGCTTGCCACAGCATGGCTTGATAAGCAGTGCACAGGTCCGCGCATGGTGTCCAAACCAGCGAGCCCGGGCCTCCGAAGCAGAGAGCGTGAACTTAACCACTATACCATCAGGCGGCCCCCCAATCTGATTTTTAAGAATTGATTGGGGATGCTTATCAAAATGCAAATTCCTAGATATGTTGAATCAAAGTCTCTAAGGAGCAGACCTAGCAATACATAATATGACAATGCTCCCTAAATGATTCTTAAGAAAACCGGTTTATAAACAGCTGGTTTAAAACACAAAGTCTAATTCAATGGTAGTCTGTTTTTATTCACATTATGAGAGAGTTTAAGGATGAGATTGACCCTAATTGGAAAGTACTGTACATGATCAGCAGCCGCTACTGTGGACAGAGAAAGAGTGATGGCAGATATGGCAATTATGTGTCATCTTTGCCAAAAGTTAAAAAGAGATAATGTATAAGATTCATACCTGCAATATGCTCCTTTAACTGAATATGGTTTGTCCTTTAAGTTTTTAAAGTTTACTTAAAAGTAAATTAAAAAAAGTTTGACATCTATTGTGAACATTTATAGCAAAAGCTAAACCAAATATTCTATAAATGTCAAATGTATCTAAAGTTTTATTATACATAAGAAGAAAAAGATCAAGAATATAATAAAGGTTAAATAATGGCAGATATTTTCTTGAATAATACGAGAAACTATGAAAATTGAATTCCTTCAGTATTTACGTATTCTTTTTTCATAGAAAAAAAGAAGTGTAACTGTTTTTGTCAAATAAGTAATGCCGAGAATTAATGTGTTGGCAAAATGCAACTACACCTGTCTTTAAATGAATTTTTAAAAGCACAACTAATTGGGGCAGAATTATTTGTCTTAAAAAAAAGAACTCTGCAAAGTGAATTAATGGTTTAAAAGTGCTTGAAAGGTTATTGCAGAGAGAATATTGAACAGTTGTTTCTGTCTTAACTTAAATTATGACATAACTAGGCAATCTATCAAAGGAGAAATCTGAATACACACTGCCAGGATCTTACTAAACTAGTTATTTTTAGAGATGATATAATGGAAAAGACAACATCACTGCTAACTTAAAAGATGGAGGTGTTGAAGATAGTATAAGCCAATGGAGATAATCTAGACATAGATAGCTTGCATGAGGACAGAGAAAAAATGGTTTAAAGACATTAAAGTGAACAATATTAGAAGCAATAAAAAGGTAAAACCTTATTGAAGCAAATAACTCATCAGCCAAATTAATCTTTTTATTTTTTCCAAAGGATTATAATCCTTTTTTTATATTGCTAGTGTTAATATTTGAAAGCAGACAACGTAAATAAATGTGATGAAGATTTTTCAGGATTATCAGAATGGGGACCAGGTGTGGAAGTTAATATTCTGCTGTTAAGAAAGAAGCCTGGTCCAGTGGTTTAGAATTTTTAAATTCATCACTTTGTTCATTATTTACTCATGTCCATTGGCAGTTTGCCAATCATAATGTATGCACAAAGACAAAAGCCAGAAAATTAGCTGTGGATGACCTGTTTGGGCTGGGAACTTCTCCACAATATGTCAGAAACGTTATTTTGAAGCAAATATTTTGATAAAACTTTTGTTAGGATAGATGTAACTATCTCTAATAAACCTGTGTCCATATCAAAATACTCTCATATATTCTTTTCAAAATTATTTGTTTGTTGTTATAATGACATTCTCTTACTTGGGGGATGGACATTATTTTCTATGTAATTTTTGCTAATACTACAGAAAAAGATGTTCATTATATTCATCAAAATGGAGAATAATGGTGCTAACGTTTCAGTAACTTAATAGATGACTATATTTTCCCATTTTATTTTATGTGCATTTTGAATTGCATATGCACTATATTTCATAGTTGATTTTAGCACAGGATCCAGATGTTCCTGACACATCTGCTTTCTTACCTTTATATAAATGAACTTCAAAATTATACTAGCAAATCTGGGACTGCATTACTTACAATAAAAACTGTATATTTTTATCTTGTGTACATGGAGATCACCTATGTATAAAGTAGATGTCGAGTAGCTAGTCTTTTTTCTATGTGTCCTTGCAATACAGTTATTTACATACTACTGATTTGCTATGCCTGGCCATCTGGTTATGGATGAAATGCTGCCATTACTTTCTTTTTTTTTGCCTTTGTTTAAAAGGACTTTCTAAATGTTATCAATACCAAATGTTCTATGATCATTTGTGGTAATAACCTGCAAAAATATTGTATATTTTTTCAGATTGTTACATGATACATTCCTAAATTTATATGCCATTTGATTTTTAGCTGACTTTGTAAAATGATAGAATTAAATATAGTGTTTAGAGTGTTTGTATAGATGTTGTACAACCCACATTACATCTTACTAATTATGTGAAACGCTAGATCCACACCACCTGTTCTTTTATCAGTAAGGATGCAGCCTGGTACTTAAAGGCTGAGGCATAACAGTCAGAGAGTTGCATGGCAAGAGGAGCTGTTGAATTTGGTGACTGTGAACTTGAGCTAGATATAAATCCTAATTTCTTTCCCTTTAAAGTGAGGATAGTTGTAGTATTAATTCATATAGTTGTGTAGATTAAATTAGATAGTGTATTTAGAGAACTTAGTACAGCATCAAACATACAACATATACTTTTTAAAGGGTAAACTTTAGGTTAACATGATTAAGTAGAGAGTAATTAAAATACTTTAGATGAATTTAAAGAAGATAATTTTATCACTATTACTGTAACTAGTTTGCTAATTTTAATATTGAAGGTAAACTATTAAATAATTTATATTCTCACTTTAATCCACTTATACACCATCACAATAAGTTTATAATGTTATGTTCTAAATTTTTTAAATGTTATTAAAACGTCTGCTATTGAAAAGTCTAAAGAACTCTCATTTACACACCAAGTGCTTTCTAAGTCTCTCTCTCTTTTTTTGTTTTTTCTTTTTTGAGGAAGATTAGCCCTGAGCTAGCTACTGCCAGTCCTCCTCTTTTTGCTGAGGAAGCCTGGCCCTGGGCTAACATCCATGCCCATCTTCCTCTACTTTATATATGGGCTGCCTACCACAGCATGGTGTGCCAAGCAGTGCCATGTCCTCACCCAGGATCCGAACCAGGAGCCCCGGGCTGCCGAGAAGTGGAACATGCGAAGTTAACCGCTGCGCCACCAGGCCGGCCCCTCTAAGTCTTTTTTTTTTTAACAGCTTTGCTGAGGTATAATTAATATACAAAAGCTGCATTCTATACATTATTTAAGGTATACACTTTGGTCATTTGGGACATATGCATACACCTCTGAAACCATCAGCACAATCACAGTCATAGATTTCTCCATCAACTCCAAAAGTTTCCTTGTGTCCCTGTGTGTCTTTGTCTCTTTTTTTGTATGTGTGATAAGAAAACTGAACATGAGATCTACCCTCTTAAATTTTTAAATACATAATACAGTATTGTCGACTAGAGGTACTATGCTGTCTATACAGCAGATCAGAAGAACTAAGTCATCTTGCAGAATAAAATATTCAATATCACTTTGAATTCCAAAGAAAGATCCCAATATATAGACAGCCTCATTCAAAGGAAATCTGCAAATGGTAGACCTTTTTCTATACAACGTGTTTTCACTGTTGTTTACATAGAAAAAACTTATATGTAGTATTTACATTCACAAAAATATAATACAGCATTTTAAGTGAAATGCTGTGTAAGAAAAGTTTCAAATTATATATATATTTTTTTTTTCTTTTTTTTTTGAGGAAGATCAGCCCTAAGCTAAGATCAGCCGCCAATCCTCCTCTTTTTGCTGAGGAAGACTGACCCTGAGCTGACATCCATACCCATCTTCCTCTTCTTTATATGTGGAACACCTACCACCACATGGCTTGACAAGTGGTGCCATGTCCGCACCCAGGATCCGAACCAGTGAACCCTGGGCCACTGCAGCGGAACTTGCAAAATTAACCACTGCGCCCCCAGGCCAGCTCCCACCAAATTATATTTTAAACATAATTAGTAGGGATAAGATGTATAGAAAAGTTTGCCAATTGTTAACAAAGGGATGTACCTCTCAGGTTTTACAATGCTAAGAAGAGTCTTGTTATAAAACTTATATATTACTAACCTTACTACTTTTACAGTTATAAAGATACGAAGTTTTCAGAATCTTAATATGATTCTTTATTACTTACATATAGAAGTTTTACTAACTTTTAGTTACATTTTAGGAACTTTGTTCAATATTGGGGGTAAATACATAAGACAATATTTTTTTCCATTTGCACTTTCACAAAGAACATCTGATATTCAAGAAAATAAATTATTGATGTTAGATGGGAAAACAACTTGAAAAATACTACAACTGCAAGGTATTAACATCTTACAGTGCTAAATGAAATTCTAAATCATATTTTCCTACAACTATTATAACAATATATATTTGATAGAGAATACTTCATGGTAATGAGGAAATTATCCTATTTCTACATTTAGTAAAAGAGAAGAGAGAGTTCTATACAAGATGCAATTGATTCTGAAAAGCAAAATACCTCACTCAAAAGTTATGAACCTTTAAAAATAGTGCTATATACATCCTAAAGTTTTCAATATTGAAAAGTTCAGTTTAATTTTAATAGTTGATTTTCTTTTGAATTGTAGAAGTATAAATAATATTTCTTTTATTTCCCATATTTTCTGTTATCCTTATCATGGTTATTATCATTTTTATGATCATTATTGGAATCAACAACCTCATCACGCTAGGGGATCCCACATTTCCAGATGTGAATAAGGAATGAGATTGCAGGACATTTGGCATCTGTGTTTGCCTAAAGAGATTGTTGCTAAAACTCCAACATTATTTTTTGAAAACAGTATATTTATTTAATGCTCTTACACAAATTTCCATGGCATGTGTGCTTAGCATAAAACAAATTCCTTGCTGCTGCCAAGTTGCTCATCAGAATGCCTTTACCAATGACTACGGATTTGGGTTCTTCCACCTCCTTGCCAATATTCGCTATTTTAGTGATTGCCTTATCTCCTGTATATAAAATGTCATCTCTTTGCTTTAACATGAATTTTCCCAAAAATTGACAAGGTTGAGCAGCTTTCCAAACCACGTATGCAATATTCTCAGAATTTTGTTTCCACTGGTTGAGTGGAAGTTTTATAGACAAAGTATAAACCCCAGTTGCATACTAGCTTCATAGAATTCAGGATTTCACTTAAATTCTCTGTTCCTAAGTTCCTTCATCTATAAAATGAGAATAATCACAGGGCTACTGTGAGGCTATCGAACATTTAGAATAGAATCTGGCACAAAATGAGCACTCAAAATGCTAGTCATGATTATATTCTTGCCCATTTTGGGGAGCTTTTCCTTATCAGTGCATAAGACTCATTATACTATAAGCCAATATATAAAAAAATAAGGCCTGGTGGCGTAGTGATTAAGTTCACATGCTCTGCTTCCATGGCCCAGGGTTTGCAGGTTCCATTGGGGTGGGGACCTACACACCACTCGTCAAGCCATGCAGTGGCAGCGTCCCATATACAAAATAGAGGAAGATTGGCACGGATCTTAGCTCAGGGCCAATCTTCCTCAAGCAAAAAGAGGAAGATTGGCAACAGATGTTAGCTCAGGGACAATCATCCTCACAAAAAAGAAAAGCACCTTTAGTTACAGAAATTGCAACTGTTTTTGTCATATTTTGTGGTTTTTCTATCTTTATGTTATATGGTTTCAATTACGTAGAAAAATTCCTAATTTGGTCAAATACTGGCTTTTTTCCCATAATTTTAGAAATCTTTTCAAAATCTCAGGGTGTAATGAAAGTCCTATATGTCTTTTCTGCTGAAGGTAAAAACAATTGTTTAAACTTGTTATTGTTTGTTATTGTTGTCTTTTTGTCTAGATTATATAGATGAAATGAGGTATTTACAAATGGATAACAAATTACTCTAGAATTATTACAAATAATTCAAAATTTATCAATATTTTATAGTGCCTTTTCTGAAATATAGCCAATTTATGTGTACGAGAATGGGTACCTGTTCTGCCATTCTGTCCCATCATAGCTTATGTTTGATAGATTTAACAGAAAGAATAAAACTATTATGAAATTAGATTTTATCTCCTATAACCAAGAAATTTCTCTCAATGTATTCAGCTTGTCTTTTTAATCCAATAATATGAGTAATATTAGTAATTTCCATACATCTCAGGTATTGCTTTTGTTAAATTTACTCAGTTTGCTTCTAATTGTGTTGTTAAAGTGATATTTTTCTCTACATTTTAAATGATAAATATTGATACATAGTAATGATATCAAGTGTTAGATGTTTTTCTTGAATTTAGTATTCATATGCATATTTTCAGACAGACTTTATGCAACCATATTAATGACTTTTTTTTCTAAATTTTATGCTCTTTTTCTCGATCTATTACAGTACCCTATCAATCCAGGGTAATATTAAGTAGAGGTGGTGATAGTAGGCATCATATTTGGTCAGAAAAGCATAAAATATTCCATATGGAATTTAATGCATGTATTTTATTTAAAAGACATTGGAAGTCCTCAAAAGGGAGGGGTAAAAGGGAGAAGCCTGTCTAGGAGGTGCAAAAAGGTCTAGGTAACACCCACGTATCAGAACCTGCTGATGATCTGGGTCTGATGTCCAAGAGCAGGCACCTGCAGTTGCTCTCCTGGGGACTGTTTCAGTCTGCTCTGGATTCATCATAACATCACTGCCTCAACTAGGACGTGAACTGCACAAACTCTGCATCCTCCGCTCAAGAGGCTGAAGGCTAGAATCCCCCTGCCACCTGTTATCATGACAATAACCACAAAGAATTGCTCCTCTTTTCCTCCTGCCTTTTGATCTCCAATCATTGTTTTCGATTGGCTGAATTTAAGAGGAGGTTTATTGGCAAGGGATTCTGGGAAATGTAATTTGTAAGTTTTAAACCATAGCAATACAGACAAGAATATATAGGTAAGGTTGTTGAATGGAGTGACAAAATATAAATAATTCATGTATGATTTCTTTCAGGATAAGGATATTCTTTGCTATCCTTAGTTCATTATGAGTTGTGGTTTTTTTTTGTCATGGATATGGGTTGAACCCTAACAAATATTGTTCTATAACTTTTCAGATAATCTGTTTTATTGTCAATTAATCTATCAATATGATGCATTATTTGAACAGATATTCTGATGTTGAAGCATCCTTTTACCCGTTGAGTAAATCCTCATAGTATTTGCTTATAATTTTTATGCAGTACTGTTTGATTTGTCAACATTTTAATTAGTAATTTCGTATAATTTTTCATAAGTGAGACTGATATATATAGTTCTTTTCCTTTTACTACTCTTCTGCCATGTATTGACTAACAATTTACTAAGCAGGCAGACTGTGTTGGCTATCTTCTCCTATTTTGTTATTCTCCAAAGTAGTTTTATGATAGAAGGAATACATAGTCATTAAACGTTTTTGAATGGTGCCTAAATTCTATGCGTCTTGTTTTTCTCGAGTAGAAGGAAGACACAGATAGTGAGACATTCAATTACTAATTATTTAACTTCTTTAGATATAATTCTTATTTTGTTTTCCGTATGTCTACGTCCATATACGTGTAGTATACTATGGTAAAATATATATATATATATGTACACACATATATGTTATACACTTATACATGTATTTCATTAACTTTTAAAAATTGTCTTGCTAATGACTTGTCTATGGTATTGCATTTTTCAAAGGAGAAAATTTGTGTTATTGGTCCAATCTGCTCCTTTTGTCATGCGCCCCATTTTATTTATTTACCCTGTGTCTATTATTCCTCACTTCTACTATATTTAATTTTATTCTGTTACTTTTATTATATTTTTTAGTATAATGCTTAACTGAATCATTATCAATATTTGTTGCATGTATAGTGTGCTTTTTAGAGCATTTAAGGCTCCATATTTTCTCCTTAGTACTCAGTTAGCTACACATCACAATTTTGGTATGTAGCACATCTACAGTCTTTCAGCTAAAATGTTTTTTACAACCTAAAATAACATAATATTGTATTCTAAATTCTCAAGTAGAGAGGTTTTCCCTCATACTACATTTATGATTAATTAAACACAGTGGTCTTCTAGTCAGAAAATGTGATCTGGGGGCTGGCCCCCTGGCTGAGTGGTTAAGTTTGCGCGCTCTGCTGCAGGCGGCCCAGTGTTTCGTTGGTTCGAATCCTGGGTGTGGACATGGCACTGCTCATCAAACCATGCTGAGGCAGCGTCCCACATGCCACAACTAGAAGGACCCACAACAAAGAATATACAACCATGTACTGGGGGGTTTTGGGGAGAAAAAGGAAAAAAATAAAATCTTTAAAAAAAAAAGAAAATGTGATCTGTATTATATGTTGTCTTTAAGTTTTACTTTTTGATCATTTCAAAATGTGTTTCCTTGTGATTATTTAAAATATTTTATGTATATATTTCTGGTGTGAATTCTTATGCTAATTTAATTTTTTTGCTGACAATTTTAGCATTCATTAGACAATGATTTATTGAGTAAATGCCTTCTTGTATTAAAAACTTTTAAGTTCATTTTTAAGGAAAGATTTGCATCCTCCATTATTTTGTATCTGGGGTTGGCTTCTAATTTCCCTCGCTTCTTCCCTCGCTCCTGCCTCTCTATGATTTTGAGGCTCTCCTGCAACCCTGGCTTCCATCTCCTCCATGTCCTCTGTCCATGACAATATCTTGTAGTTTGAGTTTCTGTCCTCTGCAGGAATTCTGAGATACCATTTTGGGGCACCATAGCAAATGGCAGTGTGTCACAGCTTCTGGCCAGAAGCCTGAGTTTCTGCTTCCTCTCAGTTTGCAATAAGTTATAGCCCTGCCTTGTTCATAAGCAGGAGAGTGTTACCCCTGCTCATCAGGCTCTAAGCCCGGCTGCAGGTCACCCACCTTGCATGAAACACATTTTGACCCCACTGCCCAAAAGGAGCTGAAGTCCCATGACCCAGTGCCTGGTTCCAGACCTAGAGGTCCCTAGTGACTTCAACACCACTGCCCCTGTGGCATTTCTGTTGGTTTGTTTGTTTTGTCCTATTTGCTTTTGTTTGTGTTGTTTGTTTTTGTTCTGGTCCACATTGATGTTTTAATTATTTTTTAACCTAACTATATATCTTTATTTATGCAAATGTAGAGTAAACAGGGTATGGCAGGGTTTGAAATTACTGTTCCTTTTGTAACCGAAATTTTTTCGTACCATTTTTATAGCATCATTCTGCAGCCAAATTTTGACATACTGTGTACTGTAAGTCATGATCATGTCATATTGGAGAGCTTCTATTACACTAAAAAAGTTTTGAATTTTGTTAAAGTTTATATGAGTAGGCTGAAATTTGAATAATAGCATGACCAAAATCTAAAATCTAATATATGACTTTATTTCAAAGATTGCCTAGAATGCAGTTTCTTCATAATTCTCAATTGACATTTTAGAAAGATTCTTAAATACATATCTAAACTATATTTTTTGTTCTGATGATTTTCATATTTTAAAAGATATCTCCATTACTCTCTTTTTGTCAACCATAGTGAATTTTAGAGATTTATTATAGAAACCTGGGGAAATTTAGTGAAAATAGGGGGAATTCACCTGAATCTAAAGAATGACAAGAATCCAACAACTTCCTGTCTCTAATCTTCCAAATATGGTAATACTACACTGTCTCTTACATGATAATTTTCTTTCTGAAGGTTGTGGTGGTTATCATAAATCTTAGATTAAATAGCATAGTGGAAAAGCCAATATCATAAGGTTTATAATGACTTGAGGTCTGTCCCAAGATCCTCAGATAAGAAATGATGTGGAATGTGAACTTGATTCATTGATTAAAAGGGATATGAAAGATGTGAATTTAGACACTAGGTTTTAAAGGAAAGTATTGATTTTTGAACTTCTTTTATTATAACACTACATGAAGTCGCTGATTGATCAATATCACTCCATTGCACGGAAATTAGTACATTTACTTCTGAAATTTCGCTTTACTTACCTGGGAAACTACCCTCCAACTTATAATATCAGCTTCTGTCTTGATATACCTTAAAAATAGAGAGCATTTCACAAGCACCATTACGTATTTCAAAATGAAACAAAAATCTTTGAAATTGAAATAAAAAATATTGGTAATACGGCTCTAGTCCTATTTTTCTTTGGCTCTCTAATTCAACATTTCCTTTAATGAAGAAGAATAATTTCCTGTTCCACAAACCTTAGTGGATATTCATTTTTAATCTATTAAAAAAACCTGACTAATATATAAAAGAAAAATGGCATGGTTACATAAATGTGAATGATACTACATAAGTAGAGTGTACTATGCTAATTTAGCACCAGAAATTCTGCTTTTCACTTAACTTGTATGCGAATGTACAACAAATTGCGAAGTGCTCTATACCAGGGAAGCAGTATAGGGAGGGAAGGACTTTTAAGTCCTCGTTTTAACCCTGAATTAACAAAGAGTGAAAATGAGGGCTGCCCTCCATTTTCTCATCTATGAAATGAGCTACCACATCAAATATTATTTGTCTCTTTCTGTTTTATATGTTCTACATATACCTAAGCCAACCTAGGGCTTCTGGGAAAAAAAAAAAAGAAAACATATTCAAAAGAATGACATACTGGTGAAAACAAATTTTCTTCAAGGAAGGCCAGTGTAGAGAAATATGAACTGATGAGATGAGAAGGAGACTGAAATTTTGAAACATTTCTTTGAATTAGCAATAAGACTGTAGGCGAAACCATAGTTTTAGAAATCAGAATAAAATATTGCAGCATGCAGTTCTGACCAGAAGTCACATTGCAATAGTACTTGTGGATAAAATTCCTACATAACCTACTACATTTCAAAGGAATTATGAAAAATATTGTTAGTTATCAAGATCTGTCTGCTCCAGTGAAAATTACAACCTAATTTAAATGAGTCCAAAGGACCCTCCTTTAGAGGAAGGAATCCGATTTCATCAAAGTGGATTCAGCCTGTGCCATGCTGTGTTTGGTTGTGACCCAAGTCACAGCCCGCTGGGAGTGGCAGCCCCTGCCATCCGTGTCTGTCAGTGAGCAGACATTTCTCTCTTTGTATTATCAACGAGATCCAGGCTCCTGTGCCGGCCAGACTGCGGTGAAATGCTGACAGTGAGCTGCTGCACAGAGACCAGTGAGAGGCTCTCACTCTGTATTTAAAGGGCCCGAGAGCTGCAGGAAGACAGTGCCCTGCCTCTTCTAAGTGGCATGTATGAAGAGATATCTGATTTAGCAGCTCTGACAGCTCACAGGGAACTTGATCCAGACAGAAACAGAATGTGAAATAACAGGAGCTCCCATCCCTGAGTTTAAGAAAGAGAAGAGGGGTCTAAGAATTCTGTTTCCCTGGTAAACCAGGAGTAGGATGTGTTAAACACACACTTTCATTTAATTTCTCCAAACACCATCTACGCTTCTAGAATTTAAATAATATACTTTTGATCTAGTAATAAATAGTTGTGAGAAAAAAGCATTTGATCATCTGAACTGAAACAGCAATTAAAACATAGCAATGAAAAGTGTGAGCTCTGGAATCCTGCAACTTGATTTCAAAATTTGTTTTGACCACTAATTAGAGATGAGAACTTGGACAAATTTTTAAATTTTTTTGTGCTGTAAGTTTACTTATTTGCAAATTGAAGGCGGTGTTGAGATGACAGAGTTGCTGTAAGATTTAAATAAGATCATCTTCATTTTTCATTTATTTATTTATTTTTTTGAGGAAGATTAGCCTGAGCTAACATCCACTGTGATCCCCCTCTTTCTGCTGAGTGAGATTGGCCCTGAGCTAACATCTGTGCCCATCTTCCTCTATTTTACGTGTGGGATGCCTGCCACAACATGGCTTGACAAGTGGTGCTAGGTCCCACCTGGAATCGAACAGTCGAATCCCCGGCCACCAAAGCAGTGCATGAGAACTTAACTGGTATGCCACGGAACTGGCCCCAAGATTATCTTTATTAATTGATCAGACAAATATTTAATGTTTAGTAATGTCCCAGAAAATATTTGATACTATTTTCCGTTGATCAAAATCAATACTCATTCTAAAATGCCATTCAGCTTCTGGTATTTGAGTGTGATAGTCATAATACCCACTGAAATATGCTTCTCCATGTTTCTATACTCTGTATACAATACAATCACATCATCCTCATTCATATAATTTATCTTGATTAGAGCGACGATCTTATGCCATTTGTGTATTTCTTGAAAGATGCTCTTTGATGAGTTATAAGTAACGCATTACTGGAAATGGAAAACTGAATCTGTGACTTTGTAGCCTCAGGAACTGTGACTAAAGAGCAATGAAGATGCGGAAAACAATTTATTTTAAATAAGTAAAAAAGAGAAGTGAATTAAGAGAAAGAGAAAGCATTTTATAAAATGTTTTTAAATGCTTGAAAGAATGTCATCTGTGTACCAATCATCTGAGTGTCTCACAGGTATCATGAACTGAACACACTGAAAACCACCCGCTTCCCCATCCCTATTGCAAACTCACTCTGTCGTCTGCTTTGCATGTCCTGTTAAATGACATGGATTAACAATCTATTCATTCTTTTGCTCTTGTTTGAACTAAATCTTTGTGACGTACATAGTATTAGGCAAACATGTACTAAAATGTACTTATTTATACATTTAAGCATGTATTCAACAAATATTTAACTAATGCCTACTATAGGCATTAACTTTTTTTTAACTTTATAAACAATGGTGAACAAACAGAAACTATTCTTCCCATAAAGACTTTACAGTCTTCACAGAAAAAGATGAATCCATGCATAACACAATTCAAAGTTGTGAAACTACTTACTGAAAATAAGCACAATAACAAAGGAAAACAAAAAGGAACAGCGGAAGTGGTTGGAAATTCAAAGGAAACAGCCAGGGGCTCTTTCTTCATTCTGAAACACACCTTCCCAGACAATTACATCGTCCTCTCTCTCAATTTTGCAGGCCTCTGTCCCACTGCTGCCTCCCTGGTCATCTTTATAAAATATTAACCCTCCTCCAGTGTGAAAATGGTTGGTTTTACCTAACTTTGGCTTTTATTTTGGGGTGTTTTTTTTTTGGTGAGGAAGATTGGCCCTGAGCTAAGATATGTGCCAATCTTCCCCTATTTTATGTGGGACACTGCCACAGCATGGCTTGATGAATGTGTAGGTCTGTGTCCAGGATCCAAACCTGCCAACCTGGGGCAGCCAAAGCAAAGCATGTGAACCCAACCATTATGCCACAAGTTGGCCCCAGTTATTTTTTAACAATAATGCATATCAGCAATTGATTTATGGCATGTTTATTTATATATTTATTTATTTATTCTATCACCTACCAGAACAAAGATGTGAAAAGGCTGGAATTATGTCTTTGTTATTGTATCCTGGAGCCAAGAAGAACCAGAGATATGCCAGATACTCAATAAATGTTGTCGAATAAATGAATGAGGCACTATTCCTGCAGGTCTTAAGAATAAGGAGAGGCTAAAGTGTTAGGGGTGGGAGGAGGCTCCTATTAGCAAAAGGAGCACAGTATTACCACAGCATTTACCGGCAGTGATATGGTAAGGAACCTGACAATTTGGAAAAATAGGAGCTAGTGTACTTGGAATAAAGTGAAAAGAAGAAATACTGCTCAAGAGAGATTGGAAACACACAGTGCCAGTTCTTTCAGGGCTTTCTTAAGACTGTTTAGAGTTCGTTTTAGGTGCATCATAAATCCATTAGAGTGACTAAGTGTCTTGAAAGTATAGTAATATAATTCCATCTATTTAGTGTGGGCCCTTCTTAAGTATTTTTAAATTTTTACACATCAAAACCAGCTTTATTGAGGTATAATTTCCATTAACAAAATGTGCCTATTGTAATTATTCAAATACATGAGTTCTAAAACTGTATAAAATTGTATAGTCACAAACATAATCAAGATATCAAATATTTCCATCACTCCAAGAAGAATCTTGGTCCTCCTTTCCAGGTGGTCCACAATTGCCAATCTAAGGCAATTGTTGATGGATTTTGTGGCACAATAGATTTGTTTTTCCTGTTCTAGAGAGTTGTTTTTTTCAATAAATGGAATCATACCCAATATAATCATCTGTGTCGCATCCTTTGCTCATGATAGTATTTTTGCATCATCCAGGTTGTTGAGCACATTAGAAGTCCATTTATTTTTATTGCTAAATTGCATTTTATTCTACTAATACTCCAGGATATTTTTCTTTTTTAACAATTCACTTGGTGGAAATTTGAGTTGTTTCAGGGCTATTAAGAATAAACCTGCTATTAACATACATCAGCAAATATTTGTGTGGACATATACTTCATTACTTTTTGGTAATAAAGGAGTGGAACAGCTGGGTCATGCAATACATAAATTTTTAAATTTATAGAAATTACCCTAAAGTTCTTTTTAGTAGTCCCATCATTTCACATTCCCACAAGCATTATATGGGAGTTTCAGTTTCTCCAAATGCTCAGCGATACTCAATAATTTTAGAAACTCTCTTTGGCATGTGGTTGCACATGATTATGGTTTTAATTATTTTATTTTATTTTTTTCAAGGAGGTAATGCAGATAATGAGTGAAGTTTTATTTATTTTTTTTAATTTTTATTTTTTTCAGATGTACATCATATTTCGAATTCTGTATACATTACATCATGTTCACCACCCGAACACTAATTATAGTGCATCCTCTCACGTGTGAGCCTAATCACCCCTTTTGCCCTCCCCCCTCCCCCCTTCCCCAATGGTAACCACCAGTCCAATCTCCAATGCTATGTGTGTGGTTTTTTTTGTCGTTTTTATCTTCTACTTATGACTGAGATCATATGGTATTTGACTTTCTCCCTCTGACTTATTTCACTCAGCATAAGACACTCAAGGTCCATCCATGTTGTCACAAATGCCAGGATTTCATCATTTCTTATGGCTGAGTAGTAGTCCATCGTGTATAAATTCCACATCTTCTTTATCCATTCGTCCCTTGATGGGCACCTAGGTTGCTTCCATGTCTTGGCTATGGTGTATAATGCCACCATGAACATGGGGTGCAAGTATCTTTATGCCTTTGTGTTTTCAAGTTCTTTGGATACCCAGCAGTGGAATAGCTGGATCATATGGTAGATCAATCCTTAATTTTCTGAGGATACTCCATACTGCTTTCCATAGTGGCTGCACCAGTTTGCACTCCCACCAGCAGTGAACAAGGGTTCCCTTCTCTCCATGCCCTCTCCAACGTTTGTCGTTTCCTGTCTTGTTAATTATAGCCATTGTAACCAGAGTGAGGTGATACCTCATTGTAGTTTTAATTTGCATTTCTCTGATAGCTAATGATGTTGAGCATCTTTTCATATGCCTGTTGGCTATGTGTAGATCTTCTCTGGAGAAATCTCTGTTCAGATCTTTTGTCCATTTTCTAATTGGATTGTCGGTTTTTTTGTTGTTGAGCTGTATGAGTTCTTTGTATATTTTGGATATTAACCCCTTATCTGATATGTCGTTTGCAAATATCTTCTCGCAATTGTTCGGTTGTCTTTTCGTTTTGTTGATGGTTTCCTTTGCTGTGCAGAAGCTTTTTAGTTTGATGTAGTCCCATTTGTTCATTTTTTCTTTTGTTTCCCTTGCCCGGTTAGACATGGGACTTGAAAATATGCTGCTCAGACCAATCTCATAGAGCGTACTGCCTATGTTTTCTTCTAGAATTCTCATGGTTTCGGGTCTTACATTCAAGTCTCTAATCCATTTTGAGTTGATTTTTGTGCATGGTGTAAGGGAATGGTCTACTTTCATTCTTTTGCTTGTGGCTGTCCAGTTTTCCCAACACCATTTCTTGAAGAGACTCTCCTTTCTCCATCGTATGCTCTTGGCTCCCTTATCAAATATTAGCTGTCCATAAACGTGTGGGTTTACTTCTGGGCTCTCAATTTTGTTCCATTGATCTGTGTGTCTGTTTTTGTGCCAGTACCATGCTGTTTTGGTTACTATGGCTTTGTAGCATAATTTGAAGTCAGGGAGTGTGATACCTTATTTGCATTCTCTTGACTGGCAATGGTGTTTACTGTCTCTCATGTGCCTAGTGACTATTTGTACATCTTCTTTCGTACAGTGACTGTAAAAGTCTTTTGTATATTTTTAAAGGGGAATGTTTATCTTATAATTGAATTTTAAGGTTTTCCATTGTTTTCTAGATACAGGTCCCTTTTCACATATTTCTTTTTTTTTTTTTTTTTTTTTTTTTAAGATTTTATTTTTTCCTTTTTCTCCCCAAAGCCCCCCGGTACATAGTTGTGTATTCTTCGTTGTGGGTTCCTCTAGTTGTGGCATGTGGGACGCTGCCTCAGCGTGGTCTGACGAGCAGTGCCATGTCCGCGCCCAGGATTCGAACCGACGAAACACTGGGCCGCCTGCAGCGGAGCGCGCGAACTTAACCACTCGGCCACGGGGCCAGCCCCTCTTTTCACATATTTCTAACAGAAATATTTTTGGTCAGTTTGAAGCTTGTTTTATCACTTAATAGTTTTAAGAAGAATTTTTTAATTTCATTTTTAAAATCATTTTTTAACCAGCTAAGCTTTTTCTCTCCTAAGATATCTTTGCCTGCTTCAAGGCTTTGTTTTAGGTCTTTTGTCTGATTTCCCAATATTTGTAGATTTTTATATAATTTGTATGGATTTCTAACAATACTTTGATGGTCAGGAAATATCCTCTATGATTTCAATCCATTTACATTTTTTTCAGATTTGTTTCATGGCTTTCTATTGTCTATGTTGGTAAATATTTCATGTGCACTTCAGTAGAATACGTATTATGGCATTTGGGGTTGTAGTGATAAAATATCAGTTAGCTCAAATATCTTATTAATATTGTTCATGTTTTGTACTTCCTTAGCGAATTTTGTCTGTTGCTTTTTCTAACCATTACTAATAGAAGAATGCCAAATTATCTAATTATAATTGTGGGCTTGTCCATTTCTCCTTTCAGATCACTCATCTTTTGCTTCATATATTTGTTATTGAATTTGAATTACAATGTCTATTTAATGAATTGAAGTTTTCATTATTAAAAATATCCCTTTGTCTTTAGTAGTATTCCTTTTTCTGAAGTCAGCTTTGTCTAATCTTAATATAGTCACTTCAGCTTTCTTATGACTGCTTTTGAATATGTAGTCACGCACCACATACTGACCCTTCAGTTAAAACAGACCACGAATATAACGATGGTCCCATAAGATTAGTACCATATAGCCTAGGCGTGCAGTAGGTTATACCATCTAGGTTTGTGTAAGTGTACTCTATGATGTTTGCACGACAAGGAAATTGCCTAGCAATGCATTTCTCAAAACATATTCTTGTCATTAAGAGACACAAAACTATAATTAATTTCGTATTTTGTTACTGAAAGACAACTCATAGCTAGGCTTTGCTTTTTTATCCTTTCTTGCATTTTTAGTCTTCTACTTGGAGTATTGGAATCATTTATATATAATGGAATTATAAGTATGGTTGGTGTACTGAGCTAACTAGTCTCCCTCAAAATTAATGTCCACCTGGAATCTGTGGATATGACTTTGTTTGGAAATGGGGACTTTGCAGATGTAATTGGGTTAAAATGAAGTCATACAGAATTAGGGTGGGCCCTAAAACCAAGGTCACTGGTCCTTATAAAAAGAGGGAAATTTGGACTCAGGCACACAGGCACACAAAGGGAAGATGGCCATGAGGAGATGAAGGCAGAGATTGTAATTATCCTTCCACAAACCAAAGAACGCCAGGAATTGCCGGCAACCAGAAGCTAGAAGAGGCAAGCAAAGATTCTTACATAGAGAGTTGAAGGGGGCATGGTCCTGCCAACACCTTGATTTTCAAATTCTAGCATCCAGAATTGTGAGAGAATAAATTTCTGTTGTTTTAAGCCACTCGTTTTGTGGTAATTTGTCACAGCAGCTATAGGAAACTAATATTTATGCTAAGCCTTCTGTCTCTCTATTTCCTCTGTGAGTTTTCTTTGCTTTTTCTTTGATTAAATGTGTACTTTGTAGTATTCCATTTTCTCTCTTCTATCGGCTCACTAGCCGTATATGTCTACACATTATAATGTGCATCTTTTGTTTAATTTTTCAATACTCAATTTTAGCTTATTGTAATCTACTTTCATTTCAAATCAGCTTCTATTTCTCCCTTCCAGGCCTTTGCATTACTTTTTAAATACGTTCTAATTGTACATATTCTATAAATCTCATAATGTATTGTTATTATTATCTGTACTTTTCAATTCTAGATATTTTATTTGGTTGTTTTCCATAGTTTCTATTTTTCTATTGATAGAACCTATTTTTGAGGTATTATAATCTTAATTTTCATTATTTATTTAAATACAATTTTCTTTACTTTTATGAATTATTTATAATATCTGAGTCAAAGGCTTTGTTTGATAAATCTAACCTGTGGATCCATTCAGAGTCAGTTCCTATTCAATACATTTTTCCTGAATATATGCCATACTTTCTTATTTCTTTGCATATTTTATATATTTTTATTTAAAAATTTTTTATTTTTTCCCTTTTTCTCCCCAAAGCCCCCCGGTACATCATTGTATATTCTTTGTTGTGGGTCCTTCTAGTTGTGGCATGTGGGACGCTGCCTCAGCGTGGTTTGATGAGCAGTGCCATGTCTGCGCCCAGGATTCGAACCAACGAAACACTGGGCCGCCGGCAGCGGAGCGCGCGAACTTAACCACTCGGCCACCGGGCCAGCCCCTGCATATTTTATATTTTGTTAAAAAATGCGTATTTTGGATATTATTCTATTTTGTGGCAACCCTGGATTTTGCCACCCCTCATCCTTGAGGATAATAGTTGTTACTTTTTAAATTTTTGTTTATTTAATTTTATTAATTTATTTATGTATCTATTTGAGTAACTTGCCTGGACCTAATCTGTGGAGTTTGTCTCCTCTTTGGTGTATGACTGATATCGTTTCAGTTTTTTCTTTTTCTTTTTATTGTCCTCACTTCCTTAGTGTCCGCATAGCATAGTGCTTAACCCCAAATTGGAAAGAACTTGTACTTAAACCACTTGAATTTATAAGGCTTCCAATTTCTTCAAATAAATCTGTGTGTGAGTTACAGACCACATTCAAAACGGTGAGGCCACTTTCAACTCTCGCTCAGCCTCTACTTTCCCGAGGACCCTCCCTGATCTCCCCAGGCAACCAAAGTTGTGTGAAAAGTTATATACCCTTCTATGTCTCTCTAATTTAAAAGACTTCCCACTAATTTTCTGGCTAGATTATCACCGACTCAACAGAGATGTTAATCCCAGAGTTTCAGAGTCATGGGATTTCTCCATTGTTTCCTACAGAGCTTGCTCCATTTGCTATGGATGATAGGGTCAGGCGTGAGTGTAGTTTGTCTTTATTCAGTTTTTAGAAATGGAAAATTGTGAGATTTTGTGGGGGCATATTTTCCAGTTTTCAACTTATATTCTTGAATATAGAGAAGACAATTTGCCAATCTCTTATCCACTATAACTGGAAATCAAAAGTCTATTTGACATGTTTGACGCTATTTTAACCTACATGATTTTAAAATATATTTTTTTAAATTATTTTGTGTGGATGCTATTTTGGAATGCCATTGATTTTTAATTATCTTATATCAAGTGAAGTTGTTGAATTTACTTTGTAATTCCAATATTTCTTCTTTGTAGATTTTTCTGGATTGGGTACATGCATAATATTTAACCATAAATAATGAGAAATTTATTTCATTTTTTCTAGCCTTATTTTTTTATTTATTTTTTTGCGTTTGGGATCCTTTAGTGATCTCAAGTATGATTTTGCATTGAAATGGTAGTAGCAAGTAGCTTTGCCTCATTCTTATTCTTTGGAGGGGAAGATTTATCAGATTCAGGTTACCCACTTCTCTTCCTAACCTGAATATACTTTATCTTGGTCATTAAATTTATGCTGACTTTTATAAAATGAGTTTGCAGAATCTATTGAGAATAACAGAGGTTTTTTTTCTATATTCTATGGATGTGTAGATTTATTTGGTTGATCTTATTAAAAATAATATTGCAGTCGTCAAATAAGTCCAACTTGTTTATGAAATATTGGACGACTTGGAATCCGCAGGGTTTGAATCTTTATTATTATTATCTAAATTTCAGATTCTGTGGTTGTGAAAGAGACAGGCCTGCAAGGATCTTTTCATGCTGTTCTCTTATTAGGGTTTTGGTTTCAAGATTCTACTGGTCAGCATAAAATACTTGAGAAATCTTTGAATTTCATCTTTGAAAATCTTTGAAGAATTATTAAAAACTAGCATAAAGTTTTTTCCTAAATAAGGGGATACATTCAACCAACAATACTATCTGAGCTTGGAGATTTCTTTGTGGTAAACTTTTCAGTTGAAGGTTTATTTTCTTTATTGGGCGTAGGATTATACTGGTTTTCCATTTATTCTTGTGTCTGCTTTGGTAAATTATGTTTTTTCATGAATGTTTGTCTTTTTCATCTAAGTTTATTTGATAAACTTCTTCATAATATCTCTATTATCTGTTTAACACTTAACAAATAGTAGGCACTTCACAAATGTTGACTTTTACTCTGAAAGGTATTGATATGCACTAATCTGAAATTTTTAAAGAATGTATTATTCGTTCCAGATTTAACCACAGGTTCCTAAGAAATGGATGGAAGCAAAAAACATATGTTAAAGGTATTTGCTACTCTGAGATTGACTCATATTTGTAACAACTATTTTAAGGATTTTTTCCTATAAAGTCATAAATGCATTAATTTGTAAGATAATTGAGGCACTTTTATTTTTTTTTATTTTTTATTTTTTGCTGAAGAATACCCCCGAGCTAACTGCTGCCAATCCTCCTCTTTTCGCTGAGGAAGACTGGCCCTGAGCTAAAATCCATTCCTATCTTCCTCTACTTATGTGGGATGCGTACTCCAGCATGGCGGGCCAAGCAGTGCTGTGTCCAGACCCGGGACCCAAACAGGCAAACCCTGGGCCGCCAAAGCGGAACGTGCACACTTAACCACTGCGCCACCGGGCCAGCCCCCGTTGAAGAACTCTTGCTACTGGCATCTTAAATTGAGGTTTATATGGAAAAAGGAATTATGTTTAAAACACGTTATTATTTATTTTTATAAACTTAGACTCTAGTTCAATAAAATACCACTTTAATTATATCATCTTATTTGATCTAATTCCAACTTTCCACCTTGGTACTGTATTGAAATTCTATAAGGACATTTTAATTAATTAAAATCTATTTTTCTATTGCTTAGAATCAATATTTGTTTATAACCATTTTATAAAAGAATTGAAGATATAGTTTGCAATTGCATTACTGAGGAGTCATTATCATTATGATGCTTCTAATTCATAGTATTATTATAGGGATTTGTAAGGCAATTAGAGATTATGAGTTATTTTTTAATATATTGTCTTTTTCCACCTCACCTGTCTTCTGAAATTAGATCTTATTAATATTCAGATTGTTTTATAACAGGAAACTGAGTCTCAGACAGATTCTTACAGAATGTTGGAAATATTAACCAAGATATGTTCTTAAAACCTTTGAGACTATCCAAGCTCATTACCCCTATGTAATGTGTACTTCGTAATTAATAGAGGCCAAAAAAGCTGTTTGAGATGGTGATATACCCTGCAGAATATGTTCGCTCACTTCCAATGCAGTTTTCTCCTGCACATTAGTTTTGAAACACAAGCAATTAAAATTTTTACCTCACCTCAGCAAAATCACAAACTACCTCATAAAGTTAGAAAATTTCTAGGTTACCCACAGATAGCTGAAACTGTAATTGTGCAAACTTTGAATGACAATCCTACAGTTGAAATCCTATCTTCTTCTCAGTATAATAAGCAAAGAGAAATCCAATTTTATTAATCAATTATTTGGCATCTCAATGTATTACTGCATAAGCAGACTATTCAATAACAAAATTAATATTGTTAAGAATTTCATTATATTTCATATAAAAAATTACAAGCACATCAAAATATCCCTTGCTTTCTTCTGTTATAATTTCCCCTAGATTTAACTATGTCAGGGTATTCAAATATATTTTTTAAATATTTATACATGAGAGTGTGTGTATCCTTTTATTTTTTCTGAAGCTTTCTCTGGAAAGAATCATTAGACATTCTCTTACCCTGAATATAAATCTTCTTTTCTCTCTTTATGAGGACCATAAACTCACTTATATTGTAAGATTAAAGAAAAAAAATACATACATCTCTTTAAAAGCTTCACGTCAAATTAGCTGTGATGGACACGTGGCTGCCTATCAAACAGCTAACTTTCCCTACAATGAACTTGAGGTAATTGCTGCACATTAAGAGGCATAGTTACTTTTATAAATTGAACAGATATATTCAACACCAAATCTCAATCAGAAATCGTCATCTTTGCCCACAACATTTTTTATGTTAATGTTTATAGTATAGTTAGCATTGGCAGTTAGCTAAAGACAAGTATAAAAGTCTGCTGTTGTTTATATCACCATTTATCTTAAAATATTTTTGTGTTGTTGTGCTATACTCAATTGCATCTTCACAGAAATATTATATAGCTCTTTCTGACTTATAAACACATAATTTACAGTTGCCTCCACCCATAAATCATTGCTGCTGCCTCTTTCTTTCTAGTTACTCCTCATGACCATAGCAGCTTTTATCACAACCGTGGAAGCCATGTAAAAGCAAATCAAACAAAGAAAAAACAACAAAATAATGAAAAAAAAATGCTTTTAAAGAGTCAATGGTAAGAAGTTAAAGAAAAAATACATATCAATGAATAAGAGAAACAATATTGACAATATTTCTCAAAAGAGAGAAATAGGTCCATTTTCATCAAAATTCCCTGACTTAATTGTTAGAATTCAGATTTCCGGGCACCTACTCAGATCTATTAAATTAGATTCTCCAACAGTACAGTACCAGAATATACCAAAATTTCAGCTAAAACCTTGTTGATGTTGACACACAGAAAATTTAATAACCCAATTTGGTAGACACGGGCTGGAGCCCCAAGAACCTGCCTTATAAACAAACATTCACTTATTTTAATGAAGTTATTCATACAGCAAACACTTTCCTAATACTCTCCATTGGATTCAGGGAGATCGACAGAATCAGAATTCTAATTTGGAAATGAAAAAGTAATTTTGGAAAATGGCCTTCACAGAGTGATAAGGCTGCCATTATGTTATGTGCTACATTAGCTGAGGTTACTTTGTCACTAAAATGATAGACATTCAAACCTGGCAGAGTTTCATTAACAGAGAGCGGATTCATAAACAGTTTTAATCTTCTGCCTATCTTTGGCCTGATGAGAAAATTAAAAATTCTTATAATATTCTGATAAAATAAGACGTCCTTTCCCAGGATGCCAGACTATTTTATTTTGTACAAAAATAGATATTATCGCGTTCCAGGAATAAAAAGAGAACTGCCACTGGTGAAGCAAGCATAAGCTCCTAGGAGTTCTAGATCACGGGAACGAAATTTTTAAAACCCATGCAGAGACAGGGGTTGAGAACGTAGGTTTAATGTGAGATAGGATGCTAGAGGAGGTTACTTAGGTAAATCAAGGAGCTGAAATACGTTGTTCCATCATCTATAAACAGGAATCCATCTTTGGACAACTTGAAAGAGCTGTGGATAAGATTAGAACCCGAATTATTTTTCTATAGCTGTGCAACCAATTACCTCAAAACTTAATGACTTAAAACAAAATAAACATCTCATAGTTTCTGAGAGTCAAAAACTCACTACTAGTTTAGCTGGGTGATCTTAGCTTTGGGTTTCTTATGCTGGTGTATTAGTTAGGGTTTTCCAGAGAAATAGAACTGAAGGAGAAATAAATGAATGAGTGAATCAATAAGAGATTTATTATAAGATCTGGCTCGTGTGCTTATGGAAGCTGAGAAGTCCCATGATCTGCCATCTACAAGCTGGAGAACTCGGAAAGCTAGCAGTGTAATTCAGTTTGAGTTTGAAGGCCTGAAAATTGCGGCAGCAGGAGGAGTGGGGAGGAGGGTTGGAACTGATCGTATAAGTCCTGATGTGAGTTCAAAAGCCCAAGACCCAGGGATGCCAATATCTGAGGGCAGAATAAGATGGATGTCTCAGCTGGAGCAGAGAGAGAGTGAATTCACTTTTCTTCCGTCTTTTTGTTCTATCTGGACCCTCAACAAATTGGATGATGCCCACCTGCATTGGGGAGGGCCATCTGCTTTATGCAGTTCAACAATTCTAATAGTACTATCTTCTGGAAAGACTCTCACAGACACACCAAAAAATAATGTTTTACCAGTTATCTGGTAAAACATGTCATATGTCAGATTGACTCATAAGACTAAGCTTCGTATGTGGTAAAATGTCAGATGTTGTAGAGTGCAGTCATCTGAGGGCTAGACTGGGGTGAGGCAATCCATTCCAATGTGGCTTACACACATGCCTGGCAAGTTGGGAGTTACTGGCAGGAAGCCTCAGTTCCTCGCCATGTGGTGACTCCATAGGCCTTTTGACTTGGTGGCTGGCTTCCCCCAGAGCAAGTGATACAAGGGATCACTAAGTGGAAGCCGCAATGTGCTTTTTGACCTATTTTTGGTCATTCCCACTTGAACAGTCATTCTCACAATATCCTTTCAGGTATTATTCAGGGTGAAAGGAGACTCACAAAAAGGTGTAATGTGAAGAAAAAAGGGCAAGAACCATCAGGGGCCATCTTAGGGGCTGACCAGCACAGACTTCAATCTTGTGCATTGTTCTGGGCAGATATAAGACCTAACGTCGAATTATCTGTGTGATGTGGAAAGTCCAGCTGATAGGCATCACTTAAGCAGATACTGATTCCAAGCCATTAACCCTGAGATGTTCAAGCAGAAGCAATAAAAAAATAGCAAAATATAGGTAAAATGAGTGAGCACAACTTATGGGTCCTAATCAAAATCTAACCTTATTTTTGTTTCCCACTAACACTTTAAAATTTATGCCATGGAAGTTTGCATTAGTCTTCCTGTGGCTAAAAATCTGGATTATAATAGATGGTTGTGTATTAACCTTAAATAACAAATATGCTCTCTTCTCTTTTGTAGTTAGTGGCCAGTACGATTTGCTTGCTGTGGCATTTGGAGGTAGATGTGGGCAGAAAGGCCTCTGTTTCTATCTCATCCTCCCCTCTGATTGTTTGTTGCTGTTACCCATCTATCTGTAGTTGGAGCACAGTAAGGATGAGTGGTACGAGGGAAGAGAAGCTCTTTCCTGAACCAGCCCTGTTGCAAGACGGGGAGATGTTTAAGTCTAACTGTCTCTTAATAAGACTTGTATGATCTCTTCAAAGGAGTCCCATCAACTCTCCCAATGCAAGCCTCACGGATAGGACGTAAAATAACTCAGACCAGCTCCCTGTATTGTGTGGTCTACATCTGTTCCACGTGAAAAGCTCGCACATTCTTTAGCTCATTATCTTGTAATATGAATGTAGTTATTTCCATAATGGAAAACAAATTCACCTTTCAGATGCTACCCTTCAGGCATCCTGGATGAGACTCAGACTCCAGAGTACTCTTCTGAAGTGCTGAGTACATCTCTTGAAGCACCCCTCATGGGACTTGAGGTAAGGAGTAGAAAACCATCGCTAGTCCTTTGGGAGATTAGCCTTGCCTAGGTTCATAGCACGCCAAAGACACCTTTCAAAGTCTGCTCAAAGTCTCCTCTCCCTTCTCCCCTTCTGGGCTCTTACAGACTCAATCTGTTATAGTGTACATGGACCAAAGGTTATGAAATGCACATTTAAGCTTAATCATGTAATATGTATTTAACTTTGGAGCCCAGATCAAAACATCTAGATAATGACTTTATCCTAACACATCTGGCTGGGCTGGAGCTAAATCTCATGATGTAGCAGATACACAAAATATGTAATCTCATGCCTTAATTTCGTGATGTAAGAGATATCCAAAATATCTAAAAAGCCTCCCTCTATTTTTTTTTTCAAGTTAGAATCGTCTAGATTTCAAAGAGGAGCCTTATTTGAGTGCAAGCCAATGATCATTGGTTGCTGACTTCTGTTCTCATTCTTTCTCTTTCTCTCTTTTTATTCTCCTGTTTTATTCCTCTAATATCCCTCCCTAAGATAATGAATGATTTAAAGTGTAGCTGTCTTATTGTGAAAGATATGTCTAGGAGGGTAAATTCAAGAAATGGGAGAAAGGCATTGTGATTATTTTAGATACGTTGTAAACACTAGGAACCAGCCTATGTTAGGGACTAACATCAGTTGTTCAATATGTTTAGGGTTATCTGCTTTCATATCTTTGCTTAGCTAATTCCATGATCCTTTTTAAGTTTTTGCTTGAATCTCACCTTCTAAATAAATATTGCTCTTAACAGTCTATTTAATACAGCAAACTTTTCCATACCTTCCCCCATTTTCTTCTCCAAAGTTTTATATATGGTTCTAGATTTTCCCTGCAATATTTATCACCTTCTAATACATTGTGCAGTTTCCTTCTTTATTGTATTGTTTATAATCTGTATTGTAAGGCTAAATATACAAACAGACAGTGACAAGACCATATATAAATAGAACTCTGACTTACAACCTGCAACAACCTGTCCAGGAAATCAATCCCCTTATTTATAGTAAACAGCCTAGCAAGCCAGTCTGCTATAAATCAGACTTGCAGGAAGTCAGACTGCTGTCTCTAGTAACTACTCTCTCCAGGAAGCCAAACAAGAACCTCTCTAACAATGGACCCCAAATGGTCAAGACTTGATTAGTACCAGACAGCTTCCCCAATTTTTTCAACTTCGGACAAAGCAGATAAAGTCAAGTGTGCAGCCTTAACCAATTACTTTAGGATGCTCCACTTCTAGTTAACCTGCCTACAGCTTCCCCATGTCAACAACATTGAATCAGGGCAAAAATGAAACTTTACCTTTTTCCTACTACAATGCTTTGCCACTCCTCTGTTTGCCTTTGAGTTTCTGCCAAAACACAAGAGACAGTGTCAGACTTTCTTGCTATGAGCAAGCTCTGAATAGTCTTTGAATGTTCTCTTTTGGTTTGTCTTCATTTATTTCCACAATATCCTCACCCCAAATCTCCCTAATTTCTGAATATGATGGTTAATTTTATGTGTTAATTTGACTGGGCCACAATGCCCAAATATTTGGTCAAATATTATTTTGAATGTTTCTTGGAGGATGTTTTTTGGATGAGATTAAAATTGAAAGTGGTGGACCTTGAGTAAAGTAGACTATCCTCCAGAATTTTGGTGAGCCTCAGCCAACAGGTTGAAGGCTTTAATAGATAAAAAGACTGGCCTACCCCCAAACAAACATGGATTCCACCAGTAGATGGCCTTCGGAGTTGAACTGCAACATTGACTCTTCCCAGGGTCTCCAGCTTCCCAGCCTACTCTGTTGATTTTGGTCTCACCAGCCTCCATAAGCACGTGAGCCAATTCCTGAAAATAAATCTCTCTTTCTATATAAACACATCCTATAGGTTCTGTTTCCCTGGAGAATCTTGATTAATACACTAAATCACTAAATCAAGCATCCCACAACTTGCCATTTTGGACTATAAGCTCCATGAAGAAGGGCCTTGGGTCAGTTTTGTTTACTGATGTATCCCAAGTGCCAGAATAATTTGCCTGGCACATAGTAGGTAGACATTCTAGAATTGTAGAATAAATGAATAACAATCTTTCTAGAATATGAAGTTCGGTGTGTTAGGTTTGCATCTGTCTGGGATGTTGAATGATAACAGAGAGAGAGAAAAAGAGACAGATAGAGATAGGAACCAGAAAGAGAGACAGACACTCACCCAAAAAGAGTGATTATACCAGATAATCTCTAAGCTCTGAAAACCAAGATCTTACAAGTCTAAGGAATAATCAAGTAGAAGCTACTGAATACTGCCTAGGCTCACCAGTGCTCTCTGTTAAACTGGAAACAAAATAGGAGACTAACATCATACCTCTATTAATGGAATTTCATGAGCACATTTCATCTCAATTTGTATTTCATGGTCCCAGGTGCTAAGTGCAGTTTCAAGCATACTCTCCCCTCCCATAAATTATACAGTCAATCCTCACTTGGTAATGGGCACTTTATTTTTCATGCTGATTTTGTTAAGTGCTGCGCTCTGAGGTCTCTCAGTCATGGCCATATGCTTTTCTTTCCTTTCACATATTTGGATATAGAGCCATACTGATAGTTCCAAGATTTTTTTCACCTTTTTTTTTATGAACCCTGGGTTATTCAAAATTGTTCTTTCAGATCAAGAACAGAGTGAAAATCTTTCACAGAAAACCAACATGTAGCAAACTCTTTTTTTCTCTTTTATCACTCCTGCTAAGATTCATTTGAAAAAGATTTTACTGAAAAAGATGAAAGAAAATATGACAACTTTTGATTCAAAAATGCCTTGAAAAGTAGAAACATAGCTCAAGAAAATGCGTTTCATGTTTTAAGAACTTTGACACATTAAAATATGTGTTATTTTATGTGTTTGTTTTGCTTTGCCTTTTTTGCTCACTTGATCTTTTATTGGGGTGTAGGTACAGTTGGAGTCACATATGGGATGGAAGATAAATCATGTTTCACAAATATATATCGTTTCAAGTGCTACTGCTATAGATGATGAACGAAGGATTCTTTTCCTTCATCTTCCTCAAAAATATTCATCACAATTAGTTCATTTGCTTTGCGACAACCAAACCCCTAGGCAATCTTGCACTGCTGTCTGGGCAAATGTTTCTCCATGCTGCTAATTCCATGTCCTGTTCTCTGGCCTGTTCCCAGCTGTTCAATTTCCCTTGCCTCAAACTTTTAGTTTTCGTTTTTCAAAGGTTCCTAACATTCTTCAAAACAGGTTTTTAAGACAAAATGTTTTTCACTTTAAAATTTTGTTACCAAGTTTTCTGGCCATAATTCCCAGTTATTGTAGGTTGTTATGCCTTGAACTGTGGAAGATAAAATGGAGGAATTATTATAGTTAATTCTATTTTTTCTATAAAATGTCATTTCTTCCTTTATTTTCCTTTTAAATTATTTGTAACATTAAATGGAAAATTTAAACTACTCATGAGTAATTTATAAGAAATGTTCCTCTGTGGTCTTGGAGGTCAAGGGTATAAGAATGGTTCTTAGGCACCTGGGGAAGAATAGAAGAAAAGCAGCTTTATTAGAAAAGTTCACACTTCCACAAGAGATTTGTTCATTTGCCCAAATAGCAGACTATTGAGCAAATATTTGTAACACTTGCTAATCAACGTATTTTAGCTTTATGGCAAAACATTTTAAAATGAAATGGAAATGTATTTTCAATAAATGTTAACGCATGTTATTGTCAAAAATTTAAATTTAATAATGAAATCATTTTTAAGTACATAGGTAGATTTTTGATGTTTTACAAATAAAATAATTTTGATTGTTAGGCAAATTATTTAAAGAGTAGAATAATTTATTTGGAATTTTCAAGAAAAAGAGACCTTTTACTGAAATGTATTTTGTAAGTAACTCTTCAAACTTCAAACAATGCTTGTCATGACTTCATGGAAATATTTCTAAAATATAAGACGTGATGTTTTGGCTCCTTAACTGGAGTATTTTGTAGATGCTATATCCCTGCCTAGCTTAATTCTTATATCGTTTTGAACATTCTTTTGACAAAACACGAAGAACCGATGACATCAAGAAATAATAAAATGTTTTAAACTACTGGGTTTTCCTTAATGGTCCTAGGTAGTCTTGGTTTTTTTGTTTGTTTTTTTTCCTTATTCAGGGTGGACTACTACTTCTTAATCTCTGTGATATCCTCTAGTCCCATCAATACTTTTGAAGATTCAGATTTTCTTTATCTGTCGAATCACATTTTACTAAAGCCGTGCGGTAGAGTGTCTTGCTTAGCCAGCATCAGGAACAATTATTCTAACCACTACCTTCTCCTTGGATGTGGGCTGGGAATTAGGATTTATGTCATATATACTTCTCAACACGAGCCTGAAAAGAGATTATAGGTGGGATTTCAGAACAAATGTCTTCCTTCTGAAATGTACATTAGAATTTTACCCCCCCCCCCAATTTTCCCTGCTCCCTAGAAGCATGAGCTATAAGGAAGAGAAAAGGAAAAGATATGTTCCTATTTTTAGCTCTCGTTAGTTATGTTATGCTACAGCCTTGGTCTCTTATCTTAAACCTGTGAGATGTTGTGTTACCTGCCATATATGTCTTGTGATAATTCTCTGTATTGTTGCTCGATTTCTATTGAAAGCATCGCTTTGGCTCCTCTTTGCTCATGTACGCTGCCACTGCTCCTTTGTTAAATATTGTCAACTTTCACGATCACAAGGACCTCCACCAGGGAGCCTACAGATGTGAGATCAGGACAAGTATCATTAGCTTCAGGTTCAGTATGGCGCCAGATGGTCACATGTTCTTTTCAAGAGACGTAGTACCATGGTCTGATTCTCCCCTCTTCAGCCCTGCACTTTTCAACTTGAAGGATGCACCTTCATGTTATAAGTGTTATAGGCTAAACAATTCAATAAGTCTCTAAATTAGTCTAGGGAATAGGTAGGTTAGAGGATGGGCTTTAGAAGAACTATCCACACATCTCAAAGTTCTTGCTTTATTTTAGAGTGTTAATGCTACAAAGCTAGTTTGTTAGAAATCTGACCTTAAGACATATTAAAATAGTATAAATTATTAGTATACAGTTAATTTCTTTCATCACTGTAACTACTGTAAAATTTTGTATATTTTAAACATATATGCTATGGTATAATTTCTTGTGTCTGTGTGTATATATATGTATATATCTTGTGTGTGTGTATATATATATGTCCACGAGATTGTGAATTCTCTGATGAAGTCTACATTGTGTGTATGTTTTTGTAGTTCAGAATCTTGCCACAGCTCACATCAATGACCAGTTGAAGCTGAGGTATATTTTCCCTCAATGTAGGACACTTTGGTGAGGAATATATGATCCAGAGTTTTCCAGGGGATTGCCTAAGATCACAATTCTATTCCTCCCTCTGCACAATCCTGTTTTGTCCCCCTTCCTTCAACAGATGTTGATCTCTAATAAATAACTAGCAAGACAAACTCCAACACTGAGAACCAATCAGTGACAGAAAAACTGAAAAAAGTTCTTCTCCGATAGATTTTTTTTTTCTGTGAGATAGGAGACAAAGCCTTCTCTGAGAATGAGATACACATAGGTATAGGAATGGTAAGTTCAAAGTGGATGTAAATGTTTGAAATAGTTGCTAGAAAAAAACAAGGCTAAGAATAGTCTAAGAAAACAAAAGAATTACTGGGCTCTCTTGGCAACCAAGTTGAGGTCATAGACAAGACAACTGTGGACACTCCTTCCTTCTTTACAAAGCATTGTGGACGCACTTGTTTATATCCTTTCTTCTGTCTCACACGCCTTCTCAATTTCCTCTAATGATCCTTTTTCTTATCCTTACTTATCCTGTTAAATTTAATGTTTATCAGAGTCTGTCCTGACTCACTTCACATATTTTCCTGAATAGGCTCATTGATTCCTACACTTCAGTTACCCTCCACATACTGATGAATCTCCAAACTCTTTTTGCAGCCCACATCTCTTTCTTACACATGTGACTGTATATCCAATAGTCTATTGGTCATCTCTACTTGGAAATCTCAAAGTGTCACAAAATCAGCATACACTAAATTTAACTATTTGTTTTTGCTTTTGTTGTCTGTTGAAAAACTTGTTACTCTCATCTTTAATATTGAATTCCAAGGATTAAATAATTTTTAAAACTTTTCAGGAAAGATAATTCTCTATAATTTCCTCTTAATTATTAAATGCTGTCAACTTCATAGCCTAAATAATATTTGCATCCATCTAACATACCCTTATTTATGGCTCCAATATGCCTGGCCTACATTATTGCATTGCTCTGCAAATTGGTCTCCCAAACTTCAGACTTTTTTTCTCCCATCTTTTTTTTAAGTTAAAACCTATCTTTTTATTAGATCTTCATTAAACTGTTAGAACTGAGAACCAGACATAAGTATAAAACTTCAAAAGTATATCTTGAAAGACACTTTCTTCTTAGGGTAAGCAGTAATAGAATAAGCATGTAAACAAGCTGGCTTATCTGGACCACACCAGCCAAGGTGGCTTGCTCCGTGGTCAGGCTCACCAGCTCTGCCTTCCTTTCATTTAACGCCAGCCAAGCTCCGTGGAGATCTCACTGAAGCCTGATTATGTAGGAGACCTTGGCCTACACAGGAATACTGGGAACACATTTTTCCTCATGATGTTGAGAGAAAAAAGACCTTAAAAAATTACAATCTGAGGTGATGGCTTCTTTGTACTTATGCCATATCCCAGTATACAATAAATAAGTGACTAGATAATGTTCAAGTATGAAAATATTTCTTCCTCCCCACCAACACTGCTCTCTTAACTAGTTTCTCTGTTACTATATCAGCTGCTCAGGAAGCTCATTTGATTTTTTTTAAAAAAGATAAAACCCTACGATGAGTTATGGGTCAGTGTTGAGTTCTCAGCTTTCTATTGATGGAAAAAAGTTATTTAATACAAATTCTGCAACCTACAAACACTCAGGTATTACCATGTGACTTCTCTGTTTGGCCTCACAAGGATACTGAGTGCCTGTTTTTCTAGAGCTAAGAGTCAGTGAGGTTTGGCCAAGGCTGAATCTGATCTGTGTTTTTTAAAGGATATCTGAGTACCTCTTCTACTTCAAGTACTTCAATGTTTTCCCATTGTCCTTGTAATAATTACAAATTTTAAGTGCTCCAGTGGCTCACGTGGTCCTCCAACATCCAACTCTTGCTTACTTTCCTATCTCATCCTTTACCAACCAGCAACCTCTCCCCAGCTCTATCCTCATCCCTACTCTATAAATTCTGTTTTAACTATACTGAATCTCCTCAGGCTCTTAGAACATATAATGTTCTCACTAAGCTTTGAGTATTTTATTGTGTATCAAATATCTTTATCCACAATAATCCCATGCCACAAAAATATCGCAAACTCTTCATGGGCTCTATGCTAAACATTTCTTTAGTGGTTGAGTCTGTGAGTCTGTGATTTAGGTTGGTCTTAGTTGAATGAGTTTACTGCTCGATAATGGCCTTTATTTTATTGGCCATTATGGGGGGCTGGGATGACTGCATGTGGGAGATTGAAAGATGGCCCCCACAAAGATATCAGGTACTAATACTTGGCGCTTATAAATTACGTTATTTTGAAATAGGGTCTTTGTAGATGTGATTTAAGTTAAGGATCTTGATATTACTATGGATCTTAAGATAGGGAGAGTATCCTGGATTACCTGCTGTGCCTAAAAATGTGATAAGATATATCCTTATAAAGGACAAACCAGAGCCTAGGCCCAGGCAACAGGGCCATGAGCCCAGAGGCTGAAGCCTCCAGCCTCAGAGGTTTATTCTAAGGCCTTCAAATCTAGCAGAATGTGCCCTGCTGGAAAATTTGAAGTTACATGGGATTGGTGATCTCTATCTTCTTTCTATTTTCTCCCTTTTGGAATAGGAATGTCTAGAACTGTTATCCTATGCCTGTCCCACCATTGTATTTGGAAACATATAAGTTGTTTCGTAGTTTCACATGTCCACAGATGGGGAGGAATTTTGCTCCAGGATGAATCATACACAGTTGCACATATATCTGATTTAAATTATTTAGATGATGAGATTTGAGACTTTTTATCTGATGATATTTTGATGAGATCTTGGAATTGAGTAGATGCTGTAATCAATTAAGACATTTGGAAATGTTGGTTTGTGATAAATGTATTATGCATTTGTCATGGATTTGAATCTTTTGGACCAAAGAGAAGACTGTGGTAGACTAAAATATTGTGCTACAAAGATATCAGATACTACTCCCTGGAACTTGTAAATGTCATCTATTTGGAAAAAAAGTTCTTTGCAGATATGATTAAGTTCAGGATTTTGAGATGTGGCGACTATCCTGGATTATCTAGTTGGGCCCTAAATACAATCACAAGTGTCCTCAAAAGAGGGCGATTATACAGAGACACACAGGGAAGAGAAAACTATGTAACCATGGAGGCAGAGAGGGGAGTGATGCTGCCACAAGCCAAGGAATCCTGGCAGTCGCCAGAAGCTGGAAGGAGGAGGAATGGATTGTCCCTTACAGACTTTGGAGAGTGTGCAACTCTGCCAACAACTTGATTTTGGCCTTATGATACTGATTTCAGACTTCTGGCGTCCAAGATTGTGAGAGAATAAATCTCTTCTGCTTTAAGTGACCTAGGAAACTAATACACTGGTATGAATTGTGTCTTCTACATGTTTCTCTTGTCCTCTTGCACTCTGTCACTGTACTTTCTTTCATGGCCATTTCAGAAGGCAAAATCAGACTAGGAAAAGGCCAGGGCCTTTATAAGCCTCTGCTTGCAGCCAGTTTGCTGATAGCCCACTAGGAAAAGTAAGTCCTGTGACTGACCACCCCAGGGTCAGAGTGAGAGGGCTCTGCAAGTTGCGTGACAAAAGATGTGGATTTGGGGTGAAAGGAAGTTTCAGGGCCATTTTCACAATCTACCATCCTTGGGGTTAATTTCTCTTTGATTGTTATCTTTGATTCTACTCTGGCCAAATTCTACTCAGTTTCAGACTTTGTCCTTTCTTACTGCTTAGGTGTTATGTTAAACTACTGTGACACAATTTCGTTTTCATTATTACAGCAGTTATCCCCAAACTCTAGTTCTACCGGTCGTCGCTACACTATCATCTCAGTGGGGGCAAGCATGCAGTCTTGGTCATTTATATCTCCAGGAGCTATGCAGAACCTTGGATGTGGTGCATGTTCAAAATACACTAATTGAATTAATATACAAATTATACTCTGCTACATTAGACATTATTCTAATGCACTAAAAAGCTAGTATAAATTTTTAGTTCAAGGGATTTTGAACAAATGTGATACAACTTGTTTTTCTCTTTGCAAAACAATTCATGTACTTTTTTTCTCATTTCCTATATTGTGAATAGTATTAAAAGTCAAAGTTGATTAATTTTAACTGCCATTGAAAAGTATTTAGTAAAGCAGCATTAATTGTCATATACTTATATTCAAACTTGCTGGACAAAAGTTATTAAAATTTTCTTTATAGCTTGTATTTTTTATCATTCTTCCACTTAATTTTCCAAGAAGCTTTGGGAATCAGGTTGAAAACACTATGAAACACTATGAAAATACATGTGGCCCACATATACCCATTTAAATATTTTCCTATTGTTGGATGAATGTGTTAAAATATCTGAAGCTCTTGTTTATAGACGATTAATATGTGGTAACTGGTTTGATGTTTTAGCTCTTTTAATAACTCTAAGAATGCTGAGTAAAGAGTGACCATTCTCTTCCCTTTTTACTTTGGTTATGTATAAAATAAATAGAAATATTTTTAGTGAACTTAACTTTAACCCGAGATAAAGGAAAAGAATGAGTGCTAGAAAATGCAATCAAAGTTACAAACACACACACACCCCTTTCTATTTATTTTAAATTATTTCTTATTGATATTATTGTTCAATATTTTTCTGTTGATATTCATAATGTTCTTTTTTAATTGTAAAGATAATAAATGTAATCAATTTCAGCAATATCACTTTCTTTATATTTGATGTTTATTTCTAATTTGATAAATATTTATGAAAAAAGAAAAAGAGAAATAGTATCTAATATAGACTAGAAAAATATTTTAGACGCATTCTCCATCAGGTACCCCCAAACAGCTGTGCCACTACACTTCCATCCAAAACCACTTGTCAAGTTCTGGGCCTTTGCAGAGCACAGGGTGCCAACTCTGCTGGCCCGAGCCAGACTGCGGGGAATTTGCCTGATGCCCGTTCAGATCCAGTTGGAATTGTGTTTAAAAATGCCTAATGCAGTACATTTTTATTTTAGGAAGAAACCACACATTCCTTTCCTCCTTTTCTTTATAATAGTACATTTGAAATGGTATGAATTATATAGAATAAGAATTACAAAATGAGCGTCCTTACTGAAATAATGTTTGCCATTTTGCAGCTTCCAGACCACAAAAATCTCATAATCTCTGGAAAATTGGATTTCTTCCATTCAAACATAATTATTTATCAAACTTTTTCTGGCAAAAATCTATAGTACATAGTAGCTTAATTTGCAAAAATTCAAGCAATACAAACATTCTGAGTTATTGCAAAATTATTAGCTGAGTAGTAATCACTGAATTCAGTCATACTGGCCAAGCTAGTGGCCCATATAGATGCAGTTTCCGTGGGAGTAGTAGCAGGTGTCAGAATTAAGCAAGCTTGATAAATTAAAGCACATGGTATAATAGATCTTTTGATTTCCTAAATAAATTTAAGGAAAATCACAATAAAAGTCAAAAGATCAACGGCAATAAAGAAATGCTGTGGATGCCTTAGAAAATGTGTCTCATCTTGAAGCAATCATAAGAAGATCTTATTTACAGTCATTTCCAGCCATGTCATAATAGTTTTCTTAGGGAAATGAACAAACTATACAAGTAGACATTACAAACATTTATCAGAAGCATCATATTATCTGTAGTCTAATCTTATCACCTAGAAAAAAGTTAATTGAAATGACAATACTTCAAAAATTCCAAAAGCTAGCTATGAAGAAAACAGAAAATCAAAATATAAATTTGATTCTCTCGTAAGCATGAAATATTTCAAAATTGAAAAACACAAAATACCATACTACCCAGATTGTCTCATGTTAGCTACTAGTGAGCTGCCATGATAAAAGAAAAAATTATTACAGAAGATAATGCACCCTGTCCTTTGCCCTTAGTGGAGACTTGATTCTTGAGTTTTCTCTGTTCTGAAGTTTTCATAGCCCTTTTCAAGCAGACATTGTGGAAATATTTTTAAAAATATTTCTGCATATAAAAATTGTATACAACAGTAATTATCTCAGAGAGTTAATATAAAGTGTTCGCGTATCTTGTGGTTCAGAGTAAACATTGAGTAAATGGTAATTATTGTTTGTTACTTTTAAAATTCTCACTGAACTTCAATGAAATGAATGTTTTCTTTCACTAGTTAAATTGGTTGTGGTGGGATATTAACTTTTGATAGTGAACACAGATCACGGTTGTAAAATTGAATCCAGCTCATTTTAACCATCTCAAAATTTACAGATAAAATGGAAACTTGGGAAATTTTCCATATGCTAAAAGAAAACTTAAAATTTTATATATACATATGTAAGCATATGCCCCATTTGTTTTTCCTTTTTCTAGTGTCTTACAATAATCAGTGACATGATTATTCACAGTATGTAAAATTACATCATTAGGTGGACAATATGGATGAGAAATTTGAATCAATATTTTTAACAATTAGATCTAGGTTTTCTAGCATCTTTTTGAAAATTCAATTGAGAGAATTTAATATTGATTAGGAGATAGTCATAGAACTCATAAGTTGATCATTTTTTTGGTTAATATTAACAAAAGAAAAGGGAAAAAATCATATACCTTCAAAAAAGATAATAGATTTATGAATACATAAGTATATACAACATGCATATATTAATTTCTTTGTAAATAAAATCTATTTATATTTTATGTCTCCTAACATATTTAAAAATTAATTAAAGAAAAAGAGAACGGGGGCTGGCCCCGTGGCCGAGTGGTTGAGCTCGCGCGCTCCGCTGCAGGCGGCCCAGTGTTTCGTCGGTTCGAATCCTGGGCGCGGACATGGCACTGCTCATCAGACCACGCTGAGGCAGCGTCCCACATGCCACAACTAGAAGAACCCACAACGAAAAATACACAACTATGTACCGAGGGGGCTTTGGGGAGAAAAAGGAAAAAATAAAATCTTTAAAAAAAAAAAAAAAAAAAAGAGAACGTACAAAATTCTTGCAACATCCCCTTTTAAAGTATCATGGCAAATTTAAGGATAACTAATTTATATTTAATGCGTGTTTAGGCAATGCATGAGCTAAAAGACAATTATAATTACAAATTAAATAAATATCTAAGCAGATGTTTTATGATTCTAGGGTCTTTTTTTCTAATAGTGTTTCAAAATAAGAGATCCTTCTATGATGACACGTGAAGGTGCATTGACGGCATCTGATAATACTCCTTGCTGACAACACTGCATATCTCCGTCAGAGGTTGCCAGTAGATTCTACCAATATTAAATAGGAACTAAATTTACCACACATCAAAGATTTTACTAAATTTAGGGCTGGCTAGGGGCCTATAAAGTTATCATTTTGTAGCCTAGTAACATACTCAAAATTAAATGCTAACTAAGGGGAAAATTGCAAAAGATAAATAAATAACCAGCAAAATCAGAGACGCAGACAGAGAATCACTCTAAAATAATTTTTATGATCTTGGGTCTCCAGAGACTTTTTAAATTCTCAATAGTCCTAAAGGAGAGATTCTTCCAACTGTTGCTTCAGTTCTCCCTCAGCTTGAAATGCAGAGTTGCATTATGAAGCTCGATGGCATTTATTTCTGAATATCCTAAATCGGAAGACAGAGGACAGAAAAAGAGAAAATTGTTAATCCTCTCATCTTTAGGAATAAATAAAGAATTGCTTAAAAGCAGCTGGCAACAGAAAACTCAAGTCACCTTCTAAGGAAGAAAGTTAACTGTCACGAGTATTTGATGTGTGACTGAAATAGGGAGGAGAAGCAGAAACAAAACTGGAGGGATTTTCCGCTGAACAGAACATCTGCTGTCAGCCTAACAAATCAATGTATTTGGGGATATGCGTTTAGTAGTTATTCAAATGAATTAATACCAAATAGAAAATCACCAAAAGATTGACTGCTGGGCAATCTAGAGAGATATTGACAAAAGGAGTTTGTTTATTTGGGGTTCTTTTAGACGATAGAAAAGGGTAGTTTCATTATACTCTCAAAGAAGGTTGAAGTAGTTCTTAAGACTGCAATCACTGAGAACACGCAAAAAATATAGACAATAGAAAGACAGAACTCCACTTATGAGAATGTATACACTATTTGCATATTAATTTGTAGCAATCATAAATACTTTAAAATACAGTATCTTAAATATAGAAACACCCGTGTAATGTTTGTGGAATAAACTGATGCTTGCATGGCTTAAAATTTTATAGTGATTACAGTTTCTCCCTTCTAAATAACAACCAAATGATCCAATCATACATCTTCTAATTGTTTTAGAAATTGGAAAAAATTTTAAATGTATAGTTAATGATTATGTAAATTAATATAAATATTCAATACATCTTATAGTGTTTAAACAGAGTTTTCATAATGCCCAGATATTTTAGGTTGCACTACCACATATTTTTACCAGTCTTTAAAAAGGCGGCTAGTCTGCCACGTTAAATCACCATATTTCATTTTTAATATTAGCTAATCCTAACAGATACTACCTAATTAGAAGCACAAAAGATTTTATTGTATATTTTTAAAAATTTTATCACTGTTAATATTTGATCAATATGAAATAGTTTCACTGTTTGTATTGCATAAGTACATTTAATTGGCATGTAAATATTTAATATTAAAGCTTCTCTTTAATAATTACTGTTGGTCGTTTAGCTCCTGTAACCTGGTTTATTGTTAGTGCCATGAATCTGACTTCTGACAACCCTGTGCACAGCAGAGCAAAATCCTGCCCGGTCTTTCTGCGCCATCCTCTCACCTTCTGGTGCCGTATCACACAAGGCTCTGCTGCTACTTGTAGGGTTTTCACACTCATAGGGTTTTCATGGCCAGTGTTTTGGGAAGTGGATGTTCAGGTCCTTCTTCCTAGTCTGTCTTAATCTGGAAACTCCACTGAAATCTGCCTACCGTGGTGACGCTGCTGGTATTTGAAATACAGGTGGCATAGCTTTCAGCATCACAGAAACATGTAGCCACCGCAGTGTGACAACCAACAGACAGGGATGTGGTTCCCTAACACGGAAACAAACCCAAGTCTTGGTGGTGCACCACAGTATCTCAACCACTAGACCACATGTGCTGGCTTTATTATGGTAGAAAACAATATTTCTTGCTTTCTCTCCTCCTAGGCATGTGCGATGATTATACTTCTCTGTCCTCTTGAAGGTCAGTGTAGCTATGTGACTAGCTTTTGCCAATGAAAAATAAACCAAGAAAAAGTGAATCAATTCCTGGTGGAAATACATAAGAATTAATATAAGATTCTCCATTCTCTCTTCCTTTGTCATGCTGATAGGTGGAAGTAGAGAATTCTGTATAGTGGAGAATCCATCACTACGGATTGCTGAGATGTCACATGGAGGAGAGTCGCCCTAGAAGAATACCCATATTCATAGCTGACTTGATGAGTAAAAGGTAAATATTAATTATTAAACTACAGATATTTGGAGGTTTCTTGTCAGCGCAGTGTAACCTAGCTTATCCTGATTCATAGAATTTTCCTTTCCCTAAATCTCACAACTGGATGATGTGACTCTTAGTCTACTCCACTGACTAACTTCACATGTCTAAAATTATTCTATTTCTGTAAATAAGAGGTATAATGGGCACTAGTTTAAAATCTATCAGAAACATCCATCTGCATTTAGTGCTTTGGTGAACATCATTTAAGTATCAGGCTTAATGCTAAGATATTTATTCTTAAAAATGATAGGATCAGTCCTTGTTCTCCAGGAGCACATGTTGTAGATATAAGGCAAACAAAAACACAAACATATTGGTTTAATACAATGTGATTTTTGCTTTAATACATGCAAAAAGTGAAAGCATTCAGACAGAAATCACATCCTTGCCTGAAGGAGTTAAGGAAACCCATGCAGAAGAAGAATAAGTTTGGTGGCTGACCACAGAGTCTGAGCATATTCTAGGCAAAGGGAATATGCAAAGGCCTTGACAATGTATGAGCTGAGGACGTTTGTGGTTAAATATTGCTAACTGCAATGCAGGGGAGGGATTGGGACAGATAAGACTGGGTAGCTGGGCCAGGCCGTTCCTCAATGAGTCATTTTTTCATGTGAAGGGCTTTGCAAGTTTGTAAATGAAAAACTCTGGAAGGACATGGAGTCAAAATTGAAATGATGTTTGCACTTTAGAAAAAAAAACAACGCTAGTTGTGAAGTTCAACATTGATCAGAATAAAGTGAAATATAAGAGAAGGAGAGCCTTATGGAGCCAATAGAAAAGAATAATTATAGAAAAGGAAAACAATGGGGATGTAGAAAAATGAATGAACAGAACAATATTTTAAATGGAAAAATAAGTCTGGGTGACAAGATTTGGAGAATGAGGGACCTGTAGGGATCTAGGATGTCTGTTAGGTTTCAAGTTTGTGGCAAAACATATGGAACCATTGACTGAGATGGGGGATTTAAGAAGAAAAATTGGTTGGAGGACAGACCTAGTGATGAGTTCAGTTTGGGACACACAATTCGTATTCACGTTTCATCTGGATAAAGGTGTCTAGCAAAAGCTCAAAATAAAGTTTTAGATCTATGATTCATCCCCGTTTGCTAAAATTGTGTGAACCAAATTGGTCAAAGAAAATGTATGGATTGAATTGAAAAAATATGTTACAGTCTACAAAAGTGATAACAATGTTTAGAGTTAGGAATCTCAATAAATTCGCCTTTAGTGAAGTGACCTAAATGTGTAGGCATTAGGAGAATTATGTGTGCTGGCCGGAGTTTCTTGCATAAAAATTTAACTTAGAGAGCCACTGGATGCCCTCGGTTCCCCAGCTCTGGATTCTATAACAATGAGACTTAGTCATGAGATCAGGATTATGCAGGAAGTAGACATATGCAGATATAGTGGTTGACTGTTGTTCTGCATTGTTTTCATATGCTCTTTCATCATATTTGCAAAGTCAAGAGAATCTGAAGCAAAGTATACCTTTGAGTATCCCTTGTTGGAAAGAATTTCTGATCCTGTAACAACTTCGTTTAACATCACATTTGGCCTCACAAACAAGAGAGATGTCTTATTTTGTTCCTTCCATGGTGATCAGATCAAAGAAAACTTACTAAACGATCAATGCCCATAACCAAGCTCTGAAACTTTGCAGAACCTGTGATATCTCAGTTAGCAGAGTGCCCAAGAAGGTCTGTGTGCAACACAATCATATATATTCAATGAAACACAAGTCCATTCATATTGTCAAATAATAAATGAGCATATTATAAGTCTGATTGCAACTAAGCTCTGTCTTTGCACTCATGTCCTGATAAATATTTCTGTCCTTAAGTTTGCTGTTTAGGTTTCTCCACTGAAATTCCATTCTCACTTTACAGCACAATACAGGTTGTCTGACTTTTGTGATGCTAATTGCCATTCTAGAATAATTACTCAATCTTTTAGACTTTTCCTGCTTGCATTCCATGGCCCTGGTCACATAATCATATGAGTATTGGATTTTGATTTGGAACTTGTACTTTTCCAGGTTTTGTCTTTATACCTGTAAATCATTTTTCAGTCTCAAAATTCTATTTGGAAGCATGCTCCTCTATCCTGCCTCTAGAGCCTTGACCCCATTCCCAAAGCAGACCCCTGGAGATGTACGCATTCTTGTTTTAGTCTGTCTGCCAAATGCTTTACATTCAAGCTGATCTGGCATATGGTTTCCTAATGTTTATTAATTCAAGAGGCTTGTTCCAAATGAAGAGACAAGCATTTTGTGAAGGATAAAGAATCTGTAGAAAACTAGGCCATTAATTGGATTTATATTCTTTATTTCAGAATGTTTATTGAGAGAACTATTTACCCACATACAGAATGATAGCACCACAGATCCAGTGACGTTAAACTGGCAAGAGTTTGTTTTATAGACCAGGAATTCTGTATTACAGAGATTACCAGAAGATTAAAATGATGTTTGTGATCTAAAGAAAGGACAACTAAAAACATGACTGGCATAATTTAGTAAGATGTAGGATGACACTTATTTATAAATATTCTGAATCATAGCATGTTTACTATTTCCAACTCAAGACCTAAAACATACATAGTTAATTTGGATTCATTTTTATTGGCTCCCTCCGATTTGGCTTTAAGCACTTCTAATTTACTCTTGATTGTATTTATATTTAAGCAGTTTGTCACTTGCATAATTTACTAGGAATTTATATTCCACTGGAAAATAACATGGTTTAGGCTCTATCTCATATAACCACTTTTTTAAGAAATTGCACTGTCTGTACTTGTTTTCCACTTCATGCTTATTCTCGTAATATTAAAAATCTGGTGTAAACTGTAAATGGTGTATAAATATGCTTCTAAAATATACATGCATTTACTTATTTTTCTTGTTATCTGATTATAGGTACATATCTAGAGACTTGGCATTATTCTGCTGTGAAAGTTTCTAGAATACTTGTGGAGCTCTTTGAGAATTCAGAGGAATCTTTAGGAAGCACAGAGAATAAAATGTGTATTTTATACATATAACAAATATGTTAGTGTCTTCATAAGTTTCGTACTTGTTCAATAAATTTCCATAAACAATAGAATTTTACAAAGTTGACAGTTATGTTAAACCAATAATAAATGAAAGAATAACAAAGGAGAAAATACTTTTAGGATGCCAACCATGTATGTTATGTACATTTCCTAATTCACAGTAGAGCATTTGATACAATGATGCAAGAAAAGTGGTGAGGTGGAAAAGATCTTGAAGTTATATGTGGGCATCTGAGTCCTGGCTGAGCTCTGTCACTAATGATCTCCATGAACTCGAGCAAGTCACTTAATCTCACAGTTTCTTCATTTTCAGAGTCTGGTCAAATCATTCCTTGGGGAAGTTCTCTCTTGGTATGAGCTTAATTGTGTTTCCTCCAAATTCATATGTTGAAGCCGTAACCCTCAGTACTTCAGAATAAGACTCTATTTAGAGATAGGGCATTTAAAGAGGTAAGTAAGCGAAAACAGAGTCATCAGAGTGGGCCCCAACCCAGTATGATTGTTGTCTTTATAAGAGGAAGAGATTAGGACAGAAGGAAAGAGAGAAAGGGGGAGAGAGAGAGAGAGATGGAGAAGAAGGGAGAGAGAGAGAGAAAGAGACCAGCCACGTGTGCACAGAGACAAATATGAGCATACAGCAAGTATGAAAGCCAGGGAGAGAGGGCTCAGAAGAAATCAGAGCTGTGGACACCTTGATCTTGTATCTCTAGCTTCCTGGACTGTGAGAAAATAGATTTCTGTACTTAAGGCACCCAGTCTGTAGTATTTGTTATGGCAGCCCTAGCAAACTAATGTGTCTTTTATTATTATTGAGTTCATAATAGTTTACATCATTGTGAAGTTTAAGTTGTGCATTATTTCTTGTCTGTCACCACATAAGCACTCTCCTTCACCCTCTGTGCCCATTCCCAACCCCCCTTCCCGTGGTAACCACTGAACTGTTTTCTTTGTTTATATCCTCTGCCCATTTTTTGATAGGGCTGTTCGTTTTTTTATTGTTCAGTTTGTGACTTACTTATATATCATGGAGATTAGCCCTTTGTTGGATATATGATATGCAAATATTTTCTCCCAGTGAATGGGTTGTCTTTTTGTTTTCATCCTAGTTTCTTTTGCCTTGCAGAAGTTCTTTAGTCTGATGAAGTCCCACTTGTTTATTCTTTCTTGTTTCCCTTATCTGAGAAGACATCGTATTGAAAAGATCCTTTTAAGTTCGATGTCAAAGAGTGTACTACCTTTATTATCTTCTAGGAGTTTTATGGTTTCAGGGCTTATCTTCAAGTCTTCAATCCATTTTGAGCTTATTTGTGTGTATGGCATGAGATAATGGTCTACTTTCACTCTTTTTGATGTGGCTGTCCAGTTTTCCCAACGCCGTTTATTCAAGAGACTATCTTTTCTTCATTGTATGTTCTTGGCACCTTTGTTGAAGATTAGCTGTCTGGTTTTATTTCTGAGCTTTCAGTTCTATTCCATTGATCTGTCTGCCTGTTTTTGTACCAGTACCATGCTTTTTTGATTACTATGGCTTTGTAGTACATTTTGAAGTCAGGGGTTGTGATACCTCCAACTTTGTTCTTTTTCCTCAAGATTGCCTTAGCAATTCTGGGTCTTTGGTTGCCCCATATGAATTTTAGCATTCTTTGTTCTATTTTCCTGAAGACTAATATACCTGTTTTGGCCCCTAGAAATATGTAATCCAATGCCCTTTGAGCTATATCTATTAATTATATTTGGGAACAGTAAAGACATGGTGAAGATTCGTTTTAGTGGTATAAATGCAAATGACTTACAGAAAGAGAAACTCAAGACATTTAGTTCAATCCAAAGTTAGTATAACATGGCAGCACATGTGTCCCCCTAATCTTGCACTCTGCTCCTATAGAAAATAGAGACCATGGAACTACGAGATCTCTTCTCTTTTGGTAGATAGGAGAATAGTTAGGGAAATCTTCACAAAGTGTAAGTATAAAGCGGGTCTAATGTCTAATGTAATAAATGATCATTTGGCACTATGATTCTAAGTCACCGTAAGAAATGTGACCTCTAGTGATCCTTCCATCACTGACAACTATCTCATTTGTGTGACACGACCACCTTAAAGGTTTTCTTTGATATGTTTATATCAAAATGTATAATATTCTTTTAGAAATGTTTATCTTTAATTTATTAATAAACATTTCATACAGATGTACAATAGCAGAATATAATTTAAAACACATTGACTATATCAGATAGAGTTACTCAGAAAAACAGAAGCTACACTATTTATTTTAACTTAGGGGGTTTAACTATAGGAAATTGGTTAAATTCCCTAAATTTTGGGTGATAGAAGGCTAACAGTAACATAGGACACTGAAATAACAGAAAGATAATAATTGCAGGAAGCATCTACGCATTCTAGTGCTGAGTGAACCCTAGTGAATCACCAGAACCTGAAAGACAATTGCTGCGCGGTATCAGTTTTATGCAGAATCTAAAAAAAGTCAAACCCATAGAAACAGATAGTAGAAAAGTGATTGCCAGGGACTGGGGGCTTGGAGAAAAAGGAGAAGACAGTAAAAGGGTATAGACTTTCAGCAATAAGATGAATAAGATCTGAGGATCTAATGTAAAATATGATGACCAAAAAATGACTATATCTCTTTATGTGAGACTTTTGGCTAGCACTTTTATACAGATTTCTGTGTAAGTGAAATCTAATAGATGTAAATGAATATACCCTCTGTCTAGGCACAAAAGTTCAGAACTGACAATTTGGTTATGCTTACCTTATAAGAGAAAGAGAAAATATAGGTGGAAAAATAGAAAATAATGAAAAAGGAAAACACTCCCAACAGATAATCACTAACTGTTTTTGCATTATCTCTCAGATTTTTGTCTCCTAATCAAAACAGATAGATATGTTCTCCCAAATGAAATCATACTATGCACACAGTCTTCTGACTTGCATTTTAAACCTAAGAATATGTCATGAATACCAACAAAACAACCCAGACACACTCATACACACACACACACACACACAGAGTTATTTTTAATAACTGCATGACCAATTGCCTATTGATGGACCTTCAGGTTATTTTCCATTTTTCTTTCTTTCTTTCTTTTTAACCATTGTAGAATACTGAATTCCCATTAAGCAGTGAATAAAGTGGTGAGTTAAACATCAACATCCTCAGGCTTGTATGGTCAGGACCTCACTGTTCTGTACCAGCTTGATAAAAGTTAGAAAACCAAGTGTTAGCTAGGCTTCCATTTCATTATGGGGCCCTTCATTTATTAAGGAGTTTCTTGGTTATTCGTTTGGCTTATAATTAAATATAATTCAAAAGACTTTTCTTAAGGAATACTAATATGTGGTACAATCTACACGCAGACAGTCCTCCTATTTTTAAGGAATGTATTTTGAAAGTTCAATTGATTGATTAATTTATACCTAAATTGATTCATTGGTATCTTTCTCCTGATGGGTTGTGACTGTAAACATATATTTTGAGAAAGATTATTTAGACGTAGGACCAGTTTAGATCTGTGAGATGGCATAACTAATTAGAAAGTGTGAGAATTGCACCCTTGGCTTTAGCTTCGTGAGTACACAATTAGAGCAAGTCTTTAAGAATTGCAGGTGTAGTGCCACCTATATGGAAGAGTTATGGCCTACGGAAAGTTTTGAGTTTCTCCCAAACATTTTGAAAAGTGTTGCAGTTTATAGCACTCTCCATCCCCTGACCCCAAATAAAGGTAGTAACTGCAGGAAGCATCTCCTCATTCTGGGGCTGAGTGAAGAGAGCATTTTACTTTGATGTCTATATCTGTGGATATTATTGTGTTTATTGTACTTGGAGTTCATTAAGTTTCTTGGATGTATACGTTACTGTTTTTCAGTAAATGTTGAGAGTTTTCAGGCCTTATATCTTTGAATAATTTTTCTGCTCCTTCCTTTTTCCTTCTCATTATGCATGTGTTGGTGTACTTAACTGTGTCCCACATTTCTCTGAGGCTTTCTTTATTTTTCTTCATTCTTTTTTTCTTTGTCCTTCAGCTTGCATAATCTCTCAATTTCTCTTCAAGTTCACTTATTCTTTCTTCTGTCACTTCAAATCTACTATTGAGCCACTCTAATGAATTTATACTTCAGTAATTATCCCTTTCAACTCCAGAGTTTTCATTTGTTTCTCTTTTATAAGTTCTATCTCTATTGAATCAGCCCTGATGGTCTAGTGTATAAGGTTTGGTGTTCTCACTATCCAGGTTTGTTTCCCAGTCAGGGAACCACACTTCCTATCTGCTGATTGTCTTACAGTGTTGGCTGCATCGTGCTGTGATGCTGAAAGCTATACCACCAGTATTTCTAATACTAGCACGGTCACCCATGGTGCACACGTTTCAGTGGAGCTTCCAGACTAAGACAGACCAGGAAAAAGAACTTGGCCCCCCATATCCAAAAAATTGGCCATGAGAAGCCATAAACAGCAGTGGAGCATTGTCTGATAGAGCACCAGACGTGAGAGGATGGGGCAAAAACAATGGGAAAGTCCCACTCTGCTGTACACAAGGTTGCTAAAAGTCAGAATTGACTCAATGTCACTAACAATGACAATTGTTTTATCGATATTCTTTATTTGATGTGACATTCTCATCATACTTTCCTTTACTTCTTTATTCATAGTGTCCTTTAGTTCTATGAAAATATTTATAATGGCTATGTTGAAATCTTTTTTCTGATAAATTTGAGGTCTGGTAGATCTCAGAAGGAGTTTTTTTTGAGTGCATGTGTCATACTTACCTATTTTTTAGCATGCATGCCTCAAGAGTTTTTGTTGACGACTGTATGATTTAGATAATATATTGTAGTAACTCTGGGTACTAGTCTCTCCTTCTCATCTCTGTAGCTCCTTATTGTTATCAGTTTTTGTTTGTTTAGTGACTGACTGGATTATCTCAGTGAAGTTTTCTCCCCCTTTCTCCTTACACATAATGTTAACCCTTGATTTTGCTTCTCAGGGAGACAGCACTTTGGATATTCCCACAGTCACCCTGAACCTTGGGGCAGCAGCAGTTTGGGCAGTGCTCACTTTCCCTGGCTGCACCAGCTTTTGAACTCCACTAATTCCTTGCTGATTTCTCTATTGTTTTCAATAGTCCCCTAGGGCATGAATTGCTCTACAAACCAATCCAATCAAATTTTGTCTCCTCTGAAGAAACAGTTTTTGAGGTGAATGTTTGACATTTGTTCTGGCCCAAGGAGGGCTTCTCCCATCTGCTTTATTCCCAAATTCTCTTCTGCATACTAGCTGGTGTACATTTCAGCTTGTCTCTTGAATCTCCTGCCAAATGCCTTTCACCACACCTCTACTGTCCTTGAGAGCATGCTGTGCCTTGAACTTCTCCATGCTCTGTTGCAAATGAAGTCAGTTCCTTTAAGAAGTGAATAGGAGCTATCTATTTTATGATTTGCTTCTTTCCCTAGGAAAATTTCCAATTCAGGGCCCTGGAGCCCAGGGTGGGAAAAATGGCAAACTTCCTTCTTCCACCCTAGATCTAGACACTGATTGTTCAATGAGTGGGAGTGGGCTGCAGGGTTTTCTCAGCATGCCTCTCCTGTAGTGGAACACCACCTCAGGAGCTGGAAGCAGTTATCAAAGGCCCACTGTTCTCAGCACAGTGGGCCCGAGATGTTGCCTCCATTCCATGAGGGTGGCTTGCCCACAGAAGGAAGTCCTCACCATTCAACCATTCTCTCTTGGGATTTGCCCTGGGCAATGAATAGCTGGGTGCATGAAGATAAACACTTGAAGCTGGGTACCTGAGGATTACTGTAAATATTCAAATAAGAACATGATTACCCTTCAACCTTGTTCCCAACACTGACATAGAGGAAAAGAAGTTAATCTTGCTAATATGCTATTTTCTTGCTTAACCTGAGGGGTGACTCAATGGTCACAAGGATTTATGAGCTTGTTTTGCATAACAAAAGAATGCCTTCAAGGAAGTTCTGATCCCAGATAACCAGCCCCCAGGTGCAGTTGATGCCCAGAAGTCTGATTGCCCAAGGGCTTATTTAGAGTGAAAGAAACACTATCACCCCCTTGTTTCTCTGAAGCTCCTCCTATAAACTCCCTCAGCTCTATAAAGACCCCCTGCTTTCTTCTTTCATTATGGTGGATTTGAGAGAATCTATCCTCCCACCTTCTGTTTTGGCCACTTCAAATATAATGGTCTCTCTCTCCTCCACTGGTGTCTCAGTGATTGGCTTATCACAATGAGCCACATGACCTTGAGAGTAAGAGGTTCCCTATCACACTGACATCCTGTTCTTCCTGAGAAAAAGAGAGAGGGAACACTGGCCTTGGCTGCAGAAGTCAGGAATGGAGTACCTGCTTCACCGCACCAGGATGATAGAGAGAGGCATTAATTGGTTCAAATAATATAGCTCTTAGCAAATTTTTGGATATGTCTTAGACAGATATTTGCTTATTTTGTGTTTGCTTTTAGGACTATTACCAGAGGCGTGAAAGGTTGCTGTACTATAATTTTCATCAGTGGGCTGGGGAGTTGGGCATCAGGTCTCACACTGCTATGTCAGGGGTTAATCTCTTGTTATTTTTTACTCTTTTTTCTGAAAGTGTTTAGTTGTGCCTTTATTCACCTTAATTCATTAAAAATGTGCTTGTTTTCAAGATCTAATAAAATGACTCCCACTAATGTAGGATATATCACCCCTCAGTGTGGTATTTTTGTTTTTTTAAAAAGTAGTATTTTTTATAGAAATTGTGTTGATTACATAGTTACAAGATAGTTACAAGAATGTCACATAATATGACATTTCCAATCTTTTAATACTACACTTTCTTATGAAGTTACTTAAATTTTATCAACTATAAGACTAATATATTTTCTTAACAATATTCACTTAAATACATAAATATATGTGAACATATATATATATATACATGTGTGGTTATATATCATATCCTATCATATATATTATTACTTTACAAAAGAAAGCCTAATTACATAAGGCAATAAAATTTAATAATTATTTTGAATAAAATCTCAACTAATTATGAAATTTAGATCATATCCTCCTGAAACACTATCATTTTGTTGTTTTTTTGACAAATCTAATATTGCGAAAATACAGTTTATGATTTTTTCCAAGAATATAACAAATGTATACTTATTAGTTAGGAATCAGTAGAATAAATCCACAGCTTCTAAAAGATAACTTTGGTCCCATATGGAAGAAATACAATAAAATTATTTTAAAAGTTAATCTAATGAAAGAAAGCAATATATTTTTAAAAAATAACTTTAGTCAATACTAAGGAAAATTGATTTTACTAAGTTTAAAACTAGAAAGAGCTGGTTATATTTCCTGTAATTAAGATGATAGGGACATTCCTATTTACTTCTGATTTCAGGTTAATCTATTTAAAAACAACTGCTAACAGCAATTTCAAAATTAACAATATGTATGAAATAGTCTTTAGAAAGTTTTTATTGAAAAAATTTAACTCTAAAAGTTTGTCAAATAGGGTGCACCGCACAATTTTTTCAAACTGCTTAAAAGAGATTGTGTTTATCTTCTTGTTCTTGTAAAGGTTTATCTACATTCAACTTAATTATGCCATTGTGAGTATTTTGTTTCAATGTCCTGGCAGAGGAAATTTCTGAAAGGAGCAGTAGAAAGTATTTGATATTCCACTTTTATTTAGCAAAATGGTGTCTTTCGTGTGAATTAAAAGTCAATGTCTTTATGTAATTAATTTTTATATTATGTGCTCTCTCTCTCAAGCTTTTTTTTTAATGAGTGCAAAGACCTACATTAAAATCGAACAACAAAAAAATATCTATTTCCAGGCAAGTACAGAAACACAATTGCTTTATCATTTCTTCACTGAAAAACATTCCTTGCAGTGTAACTGGAATATTTTTCTAAGAAATAGACTTGTAAAAGGCTAATTCAACACATTTACTAGAAAAACAGCACAATCTTACAAAGAAATATACTTTCCAGCATGATGACAACAATAAAACATTCTTAGAAAGCATATGTATCATTGTATTAACTGATGAACTGAAATACAAGAAATACTCTATAAAAGCGCATCTAATATCTGTATAGTGATATGTGTAACCCAGGAATAAAAAATAACCCTTTTTTATATTATGTAAACCAAATTTGATCCACCAATTTAAATAATGTAAAAATAACACAATAAACATTCTAGGTCTAGAATGTCAACAATACTATCATTTGTAGTTTTTTTGAGGAGGCATCCAAAAACGCTGTGGTCTCAGAGTCAGTTCTGTCATTAGCATCATAGAAAATTTAATACAGGCTACTTTGCCTCATGACCAAAATCAATGATTTTGGTCTATTTGCAATGTGAGACTACATGTGGAAAACAAAGAAAAAAGAAATTCCAAATGCAGAGACTGTGTGTCTTTCAACATAAGTATCCTGTTCTTTTCTTTTTCTGTTCCGTCTGGCATCTATTGCAAAAGTAGTTCACAACAAGATTTCTGACCAATGACTGCTAAACAGCAAGAGAAATTGTTTGGCCACTTATAGGCCAAGGATAAATATAAGAAGAAAAAGAAACAAAAGAGAGAAAATGAAAGAAGAAAAATTAGAATGAAGTAAAAGAAGCAAAGGAGAAAGAAAAGAAGGAAGGGAGACAGGAAAAAAAGTAAAAAGTGGATGTATATTCTTTTTCCTTTCTTTCTTTTTCTGGCTTTGCAAGTTAATTTGTGACAATCGATGTCTATATAATTGGCAGAAAACCCAGAGGTAGAGAGATTGGCAGCAGTGATTGTAACCCTAGAGACTGTGCTCCTCTGGGCTGATGTTGTCCCACAGTTATTTCTTTAGAACGATCCATAGAGGTTTGCTTGAGGATATTCTCACAATAGTAACTAACCTCTTCCAATACCACTGAGCTAGGAGTTAGTAATGGAAATCTTGCCTTATATATTTTTCTTGAGGAAAGTGAGATGGGGGCTGGGGATATGTGTAATCTGTAATTAACTAATGTTAAAATAATTTAGTTTTATGCCAGTGGCTAGTATTCTTATTTTGGAAGTATGTGAATTTAAATACCAAAATCATTATTAAATATTTCTACTGGTTGAGAACATACCATTGAAGTTAAGTCATTAAGAATTACCTAAGAATTAATAAAAATAGGTTGAATTTTCTATATTATACCATATATGTTTATCACTAAACTGGAAGTCTGATAGAAGAGGATTATCTTTGTTTAAGTATTTAATGATGAATTTCTCCGGTAATCATTTATTTTGATTTATCTTTTATTTTTTATTGGGAATTTTTTTTTTTTTTTTGGTGAGGAAGATTGGCCCCAAGATAACATCTGTTGCCAATCTTCCTCTTTTTGCTTGAAGAAGATTTTCAGTGAGCTAACATCTGTGCCAATCTTCCTCTATTTTGTATGTGGGACAATGCCACAACATGGCTTGATGAGCAGTGTGTACCAAGCCTGGGATCTCAATCTGCAAATCCTGGGCTGCAGCAGAGGAGCACATGAACTTAATCACTACATCACTGGGCTGGCCCCTGCTATTGGGAATTTGAAAGTTTCCTCAAGAAAATAAGATAGCCACAAAGAGTTTCCCCAGTACCTTCTTGTCACAATTGAGAGTGGAGCATTGCCATAACCTTACATATCAATCTATTAAAAAAATTTTTCAAAAGCAGGTGGCACATTTTAAACAATGACTGAAAATTAAGATCCCAGATATTTAATATTGCTATGCTTCTCTGTCTCAATATTATTTTATTTTATCTTGATGAGCTAGATCATTTCGATATTGCCTAATAGACCTTATATTTTGCCTTTGCATTTAACATTTCACATGGAAAAAAGTATATAGCAAGCCAAGTTACTGAAATTAACTGATGAGAAAAAATGTGATCTAATTTGTACATACAGTGGTAAGTGAAATGGGAAGTCTTGTTAGTTAGAAGTGTGCTAGTTAAAGGAAAATATTTATGCATCCATTTTTGCATTCAGGTTTGGAAAATGTCCAACACTTTACAATTCTAAGAAGAGATGCAATTTGCTTTAATGCTTAAGAGGACAAAGAGAATTGAGTTTGAATCTTGACTCTACTACTAGTTATTTTTTCCTCCCTTTCACATAATCACTATAAGCCTCGGTATATTCATAATTTAAAAAAAGAAAACACTAATAAGAATAAGACGAACAGGTAATGGTTATTACCTATTTCCAAACCTGTCCAAGAATTAACTTAAACACCAAGAATTATGCTCCTTTTTAACAGTGAGATTAGTAGATATTTTCATGTAATATTAAAAACCATTATGAATGTCAATATTAATGCATAACCAGTAATTATGTGTAATCAAATAATGTTATTATTGTATATTGGCTTTCATTATAATCATCTAACAAATATTTACTAAACAATATGAAATTAGGAAGTAGTGGATATTTTATTTTTCAAACATTAATTACTGATAAATTTGTCATTCTTTTAACATGAGTTGGCTTTGTCCAAAAGTAAAAGTTTTATTTTTTCTTCTTATTCACTCTAATTCTCTGAATGTTCACTTTTTGAATAAAATTAAGACTGGATTAAAAGCACAGATATCACAAGAGGCAGCCTCTTAAGCTATTTCCTGCTGTTCCCAAATCTCTGCTTTCTTTTTTTGTGTGTGAGGAAGATTGGCTCTGAGCTAACATCTGTTGCCACTCTTCCTCTTTTGGCTTGAGAAAGATTGTCATTGAGCTAACATCTGTGCTAATCTTCCTCTATTTTATGTGGGATGTTGCCACAGTGTGGCTTGATGAGTGGTGCTAGGTCCACGCCCAGGATCCAAACTCGCAAATCCAGGGCAGTGGAGGGGGAGTGCACAAACTCACCACTACGCCACCGGTGGGCCCCTCTCTGCTTTCTTTTCTAATTCCTCCTGGTTTTAGAATACGATGATTCTTAGTTCTTTTCCTCAATGCCACTTTTTGGAGTGCCTTAACTATAGGTCAAACAAACTGGCAGTTTTAGATTAGTGGAGAACTCATGAGAGGGAAAATGTAAGCTAAGAATCTTCAGAGCATCTTCGTACTCAACAATCTGCTGTCCTTTCTTTAACTAAATGAAAGTAGCAGCCATGGCACCTGTTCATGTTAGCATGACTGTCACATGGCACACTATTAATCATTTTTGTGGTGACATTTTATCTTAAATTAATATTATATTTTATTTTAACCTTAAATTTTACTTGAATATCTTTTTTTAATTAATTATTATTTTGCTGTGCTGTTGAGTATAAATAACTTAATCAATATAGGGATCATTGACCATACATTTCTTTATGACAGATAAAGAATTAGAATAAGCCATGTATGCATTTGTTGACCACTAGTTAATGTACTAATAGGAGTTATTTCAGTGGGAGGCATTCAGTTACTTCCCAATGAAGCATAACATACATAAAAGGGTAAAACAAGTTAGTAGACACTTACGCTGGTAAGTGCCTGGGAGGGTCCTGCTGACTTATGTAGCAGGGAGGGAGCCATCTGGCAGAGACCTAAAGGAGTCACAAAACAGATTACACACAAACTGAGCTCTTAAGAGAAAAAGGAATTAGCCAAGCAAAGAAGGTGGAGGAGAGGTTTTTCAAAGATAGAAAACAGTAAGTTCCAGCTCTCAGGGGCTAGAGAAAGAGCATCACCATCACAGCAGTGGAAAGAGATCTCTGTGGGACATGCAGAGAAGTAGTTGCGAGAAAAGAGAGTGAACATGTAAGCAGAAACCAGGCATAATTGATTTTGGAAGTCATGTAAATAGTTTGAATTTTATTCTCAGTTCACTGGTTTATAGATTTTTTCTTGCTTCAGGAGAAAGTAATGAATGATGCTAGTTGGCAAGGGCAATCAGGTCTTAGATATTCCAAAGCAGTCAAGGAAGAGATTACACCTACTAGATGTGTTGTTTACAGAGAAAAATAGAAAGTTGGTATTGATCAATAAATCATTAAATTATATGCTTATTTTATATTGCTAAGGAATTCAAAATATAATTCATAGATTTTAAAAAGAGAGTGAAATAAACAGTTTCTAGCAACTGAAGAGATACGCCATACAGAAGTTTGTGAGACATGAGTAAATCTCTGGAACTTGGGTCAAGAAAGAGAAGAGCTTGGCAAGGCCAAGACCACTGGAGAGCATTCTCACATCCATGGCCCCTAGTTCTAAGGTAGAGAAAATTAAGTGCTATACTCTTTACAGAGGCAGTGTAGTGAAGTAGAATAGTCTGCGTGGACTCAGGGGTTCACTGCCTAGGATCAAATGCTGGCTTTGCAAAGGACTGTGAGACCTAAGTTATTTAAATTCTCAATACCTTTCTCTGTAAAATGGAGATAGTAATAGCACATATTTCATCATAGGATTATTGTGATAATTCAATTATCTGGCATATGTAAAGACATCAAACAGTATGTGGGGCATAGGGAACAGCAGACTCAGCTTGAGTTTTAGCTACTGCTATTATTTCTGGATCTGAGGATGGAGTAGCGTAGAGTAGGTGGACCCACTTTGAAATTACTTATGGTACCATCCATAGCTAATGAATTTGTTTTTAAATTTTTGAGTACATGTATATAAAATCCTTGTGGGATGAGCAATTGAGTATATAAATAAGGTCACTGTATACTTTACTATCCTAACAGGAACACTTTGACAGTGAAAGTGTGTATTAGTAATAATTAGGGCTGAAGAATGATGACACTAAGACCAGCTTCAATAAACAGGGAACTCGTGCCCTTAGAACCAGGCCTGATGTTAAATTTATTGCTCTACGAGCCAAAAATTCCTTGATTATATCTCTTTAGTAAACTTCTACATGAAGATTTTAATAATGACCATAATGATTGATAACATTTATGTAGTCATTTAGTGCTTTATACATGTCACATGTTTAATTCACCAAAATAACCCCATAAAGCAGGTACACTTGTTTTCTTTTGAATTATACTTTATTATTACTTTAACATGTGTTCCATGAGTTAGTAACATTGAAGGTTTTTTTGTGTGTGTGAGGAAGAGTGGCCCTGAGCTAACATCTTTTTGTCAATCTTCCACTTTTTGCTTGAGGAAGATTGTCACTGAGCTAACATCTGTTAGATAATCTTCCTCTACTTTATATGGGATGCTGCCACAAGGTGGCTTTACAAGTGCTGCTGGGTCTGCACCCAGGATCTGAACCTGTGAACCTTGGGCTGCCCAAGCAGAGTGCATGAACTTAACCACAATGCCACTGGGTCAGCCCCTCAGGTAATAGTTTTAGTTATCACTGCTTCACAGGGAAGGAAATTGGTACATTGCAAACATAAATGAATTTCTCCGAAGTCAAGTTCACTCAGTAATTAGCATTAAAGCCTAGATTCCAGGGCTTGAGGTTGTTATCAGAGCCCACATTCTTAGAATATCCCATAGGCTCTTGAGGATTTTATCAGAAGGGTGACATGATCATATTTATGTTTCAAAAGTCAATCTAGTTCTAATGTAGAGGAAATAATTGGAGGGTAAAGAACTGATATAGAAAGAAGAATTACTGAGGCCAGCCTGGCGGCACAGCGGTTAAGTGCGCACGTTCTGCTTCTCAGCAGCCCAGGGTTCGCAGTTTCGAATCCCGGGTGCAGACATGGCACTGCTTGGCACACCATGCTGTGGTAGGCATCCCACATAGAAAGTAGAGGAAGATGGGCACGGATGTTAGTTCAAGGCCAGGCTTCTCAGCAAAAGAGGAGGATTGGCAGCAGATTTTAGCTCAGGGCTAATCTTCCTCAAAAAAAGGGAAGATTTACAAGAGTGAGGAAGTAATTATGGCAGATCTAGAGTGGATGAATGGAGAGATAGTAGAGAAGTAGGATTAAAATGGATTAAGTACTGATGAGACATTGGTGGAGAGGAAGAGAAAAAAGTGAGTGTGGCCTCTTAAAATCCCTTAGGGAAAAGTGTACATAGTAATACCATCTATTCGTCGGTTATTAGTTAGCAGGTGTTTTCTCCATTCTTCCCAAAATATGTGAACTTTGATTTAGTAAGATATTAGCCAGAGAAATGAATGTTCTTATTATCATAATTGTTGTAGAAAGAAGACATTTTAGAGTAATCAATTTTGAAGCTTCAGATTTAAAAATACGCTAAGAATGTTATAAAAACTTGAATTTTTAAATAATTATGTAACAATTGCTTTTCACTTGCTTGATTATGTATTGTTCTTTTACCTACATAAATAAAGACATTTTAACTATAAATTGAGACATATTTTCAAAAGGTTTTGTAAGAATCATTTCCTTATTCTTAATATATTTATTTTTAAATAAGAATGAAAAGTATTTATTTAAAAAAATTTTCATGATTCCAATTTATCTTAACAGCCACTGAGAACAATTTCATATTTTAAGTTCAATAACAAGTCCACTCCTTTTCTTAAGGATATTTAAAACTTGTTGTTATATGTTGTATTGTCTCCCCTCAAAATTCACATGTTGAAGTTCTAACACCCAGTACCAGAGAGTGTGACCTTATTTGGAAATAGGGTGACGAGAGATATAATTAGTTAAATTAAAATAAGGTCATTAAGGTATGCCATAATCCTCTATGACTGATGTCCTTATAAAAAGGAGAAATTTGGAGACAGAGAAACACACACAGGGAGAACACCATGTGAAGATGAAGCAGAGATTAGGCGGGTACTTCTACAAGCCATGGGACACAAAAGATTGCCACCAAAACACCAGAAGCTAGATGGGAGTCATGGAACAAATTCTTCCTTACAAACCTTGATCAACCGTGCTGACACCTTGATCTCAGACTTCTAGCCTCCAGAACTGTGAGACAATACATTTCTCTTGTTTACGCTACTCAGTCTGCGGGACGTTGTTCTAGCAGTCCTAGCAAACGAATTCACCTGGATATACATATATTTAACACGTTTAACACGTTAGTGTTAACACAGTGCTACATACAACATACTAGTCTTATACTGTTTCATGCTGAACATTACAAGTCTTTCCAAATGTTAAAAGTTAAAACTCTGAAACTATTTTGAGACAATCTATTATTATTAAAGCAGTTATAATTAGCTAGCCATGCGGCTTTGAAACAATAACTTAACGCTTCTGGGTCTCAATATCCTCATAATGCATTATGTAGTCTTTGCATTAAATGATCTAGTCTATGGTCTTTCTAATAACAAATTCTATGAATTGTAATATTTTTTAAGGGTCTTTACATGTTATGAACTTAAATATACTCAGTGACCTATTCCAGTGCTTCTCAATCTAATGTGCATAAGAATTACTTGGAATTCATGTGATAATGCGGATTCTGAGTCACTAAATCTTTTGTAGTACTGAGATTTTGCATATCTACCAAGCACCAAGGTGATACACATGCTGCTGGTTCTGGGCTACATTTGTGTAGCAAAGGGTTTTAATTTTCTTCCGGTTCTCAGATGAATTTTAATCTCCACCCTCATCCAGGCTTTGATCATTAATGATATTGGTATCCAGATTTCTACTTTTTAAAAAATCCTAGAACTCACATTTCTGGATTATTTATAACTATACTAACAACAAAATGATGAATAATAAAAAAACAATAATTGTTAACTATTTATTGACTATTTATTATGTTCTAAGCAGATGAAGATGGATGAGGTTAGAACTATTGTTGCTAAAGTGGCTGTGCTTGGATCCAACTCCATTCTGATTCCAGATCTCACCTCCTGAATCACTGCATTGACTACAACCCTGTATGCATGTATTCATGTATGCATGTGTATGTGTATTCATGTATGCTCATTTGTATGCACATATTATGTATGCATGCGTTGGAGGAGGTAATTGAGAGGATGTGACTTCTGGTTGATCCCTGAGCTGGACCCAGGCTATCTGAGGCTCCTCACCCCCTCCCCTGTCCTTGGAATGTACATTCTGCCAACCACCCTCACAATGGAAGCTGTTCCAAGGGCATGGCCTTGAGAGAGGAAGGTAGTATTGAGACCATCTGGACAGTGTATGTGATTGAACCTGGTTAAGTCCTCTCTATAGTATTTTAAGATTTTGCAGGTGAATGTGGACATCTTGCACTCATTTTGCGCTGCCCAAGACAAGCCTCCTAAGTAAGTTCGCTTGTTTATTAAGACTGCCACGTACCAAGCTGGAGTGGCCTTCGTCTTTCTTCAGTCTCTCTTTGCCCTCTGTACAAGGGCCAGTTCATGAACCAACAGTATGTATGTATGTACGTATTCCTCCTCTGAGACCATTTCAGATAGCATAGGCAATTTCAAAATTTAGGAACTGTTTTGTCACAGTTCCCATCTCTAACTTCAATGAGTTTATGATGTGCATTCCTAACGTTTTTATTTCTTCTTCTCTATTATAACTTCAGCCTCTGATTTCTTAATGCTTCCTAGTTTCCTTATAATTCCAGATTTATCAATGAAGCACCAGAGTCAATTAAATTCTATCCTTTGTAGCAACCTTAAATTGCTAAATCCCTTGACTTTTCTGTGCTCATCAGTCAAATCTATGTTTTGCACTCCGTCACAATTCCTCATTTATTTCTTCTACCCTTTTACAGCAACCATTCCAAAGAAGTATCATAAAACAAAGGTTCATTGGTTCTATTTCAGATCCAATTATCTTTTGCATAAAAAGTGTGCTAATTATTCTCTTTACCTGTTATTCATTTAAAAAATATTACATTATTTTTAAGTGAAAGACGTATCAAATAAATCAGTCAATAATACAGGACCCAGGGGTTATTTTAAAATACATGGAATATGAAGAAATGTGTCCAAATTCCTACATCTGATTTTGAAAATGAATTATGTAAATATACCAATGAATGACAGTTTAAATATACTTTTACATTATTGAACCACATCTGAGGTACTAGGTTCCATTATTTTCATCACATATGTATTAATTTAAGCAAGACTATCAAATTTCAATACAACAATGAAAATGAGTAAACTATTGATATAAGCAAGGGTGAATCCTTCAAAAATAGGGTTGAGCAAAGTAAGCCACATAGAAAATTGTCTATATTGTGTCAGTGCATTTATCAATGTTCATAAGCAATCCAAACTAACCTATGTCTTTAGAAGTCGGGATAGTTGCTATTTTTGGGGTCATAGTGAGTGGGAGAAGGTACAAGTGCTACTCAACTTTGTAAAATTTCACAGTTTTCCATTCTTATATGCCTGGTGAAATTTTCTGTATGAATACAATATTTCAGCTAAAAGTAGAATCAAAAAAGGAAAAATTTTGACTATTGCAAAATATTAGAAGTTGTTAAGTTTGAGTGTTAGCATGTTATTTTCTAAAACTTTTTAAATCCTTTAATATTTCACCCTAAAATATTAAGCCATATTACACTGGCTTTATTTTGTCTTGTGCCACATTTGTCAATGTAATATTAAGGTAGATGGAGATGATATGTAATATAGGATCGAATAATCAACTGGCCATTGTAATAATTTGCATAGGAAATAACTCCTGAACCCCTGGCTGAGCATCACTGGATAAGGTCCATCTGGTCAGAGAGGCTTGTACCCTTAGTGAAAGTTAAGGCTCAGGTAACTGCTGGTCACTGTCTCATCCCTCTCCTTGGATGAACAGGATGGGCTCCAGATGCACTTGAGAATACAGCATTGTCTCCCCATCCACCGGCTGAGAAACTGTTTGAATATTGTCTCATCATTCTGAATGATCTTCCACTCTGACATTGTGTCTACTACTTCTCATCCTATTGTCACTAACAATCTTGGTTGCCGCCAGCACCTTTTATTCTTTCTTCTTGTCTTGTTCATTCCCTGTAGTCCTCCTCCTGCTTCATTCAACAATTTAGTCATCTTTCTCCTCTTCCACTTCTGTCCTTCTTTCTGTCTTGCTCTCATATTTTGTTTGCTCTGGCATGATGCTAATCACACAAAGACTTTTCTTGGTGAATTGACTAATTACAATGTATGGGGTATATGTTTCACTACATCTAACTACTTTTTCCTTTTTTTCCCCCACAGTTGAAGTTAGTGTTAAATTCTGCCCCTGACCCCATTACTCTCATGATTTTCAAATATCAACCTTTTATTAATTTAATTAATGAATCAGCTTCTTTAATCCTATTCAAACACAATTAATGTAGAATTTTAAATTTATTTTAAAAATTTGTGTTAAAATAGAAATATGTAATTAATAATTTTAACTCATCCTAAACTGTTTAGGAATCTCAGAAACTCTGCTCAATAAATATTGTGATGCTTCTACATTATTTAACCTGAATAACTCTACTCAGGCAGTCCTTGAGCTTCTTTTCTAGCCTACTTCATTGCTTGTTTTGATATTTAAATGGGAATATGACTTAAAATCATTTAGATTGTGCCTAACACATAATAAGAGCTCTAAAAGGAATAGTGATATTTTTCTTTTCTATTACTATAACTTTTATTATGTATGTTGGAAAGCATTATTTTTGCTCTTACTATGAGCTAGAAATATAACAATTCAAAAAAATGAACTATGTCAATCTATAAACTGCTAAAGTTAATCTTTGGAAAGTGGTTCCATGACTTGGGGCAGAAAAAAAATTAGATGTATCTTGGACTTCTTGTTTTTGCCAGAAAGCAAATCTGCTTGCAGGAACATCAGGAGAGAATTCTAAGTGAGTGAAGAGCCTACTTAAATATACCTACATATACTAGTTTTTTGCCAGTAAGAAAGAGGAATAGTGTTAAATATGGGTAAAACTAGTAATGTCTTAAATAAAAAGATAATATGCCAAGATCTTCAGCTTTCATCAGTTTTGGTGGCCACATATTTTTATCCACATAGAAAGAAGCTAATAGCAACAAGAGTCATAAAATAACACGGTAGAGAAAGGGTCCAATGATTAGTTCAAAAATGATGAATTAACTAAGTACTTAGAAGAAACATACCTCCACAGATAAGTCTCAATACCTTTGGAGAGCCTAAATGGACACTTCTAATTATAATAAAGTATTTAAAAAGAATAAATCAAGGGGTTGGTCTGGTGGCATAATGGTTAAGTTCATACACTCCACTTTGGCGGCCCGGGGCTTGTGGGTTTGGATTTCTGGCATGGACCTACACACTCCTAATCAAGCTTCCTCAAAGCAAAAAGAAGAAGATTGGCAACAGATGTTAACTCAGGGCCAATCTTCCTCACAAAAAAACAAAAAACAAATCAAGTCAATATAGCATAAAGATAACACAATGGGTCAGATACTACAGTAAATGCAAATATGAAGCCAAACTCAGTTCTGGGAAAGACCTATGTTTCAGAAACTAAAATCCATAAGAAGGTCTGAAATATTGTAGTAGCATCATGTAAAAGGCAAACTATATTAAAAAAAAATCTGTTGACTGGTGGCTTGGTATGGAATTAATTCAAAAGATTAATGCGTTCAGTAAGAAACAAAGTAAAATAATTATGAGCATACCTCTCTGTGCACAAAAGCCACTTGACTATGAAAAAATCTCTTAAGGGATTGGCCCTGTGACTGAGTGGTTAAGTTTATGCATTCTGCTTCGGTGTCCTGGGGTTCATGGGTTCGGATCCTGGGCGCAGACATGGTACCGCTCATCAAGCCATGCTGAGGCAGCATCACACACAGCACAGCCAGAAGGATATACAACTAAAATGTACAACTATGTACTTGGGTGTCTTTGGGAGGAGAAGAAGGAGGAGGAGGAGGAGGAGGAGGAGGCGGAGAAGAAAGAAGATTGGCAACAGATGTTAGCTCAGGTGCCAATCTTTAAAAAAAAAGAAAGAATCTATTAAGAATGTAATGTTTTCTTCCCATTCATGAAAGAAATTTTTCTCTGATCCACTCTCAAATGATAATTCAGAGTAGTGTTGAACAGTGAGAAAAATTCTAAATCTCAATATTCTTCATCATCATTAAACATTTATCGTGTAATTTCCAAGCTGGTAAAATGACTAATTGTTGCACGATGAATTTCAATCACTTGCTCCACTTGCAAAGCCCTCTTTATGGCACTATCACACCTGCAAACCCTGCTTGGCTGGGAGGCTTAGGCAAAGATAATTTTTATCAGATGACTCTGCATCTTGTTCAAAAGTGAAGTGCAATGAATTCAAGTACAGCTATAGATTTGTAGAAATTACCATGTGAGATTGTTAGGATTGAAACAATAAAATGTATAGAAAGATTAGAGGATGTCAGCAACATGATGGAGTGAGCTGTTCCCTTTGTCTCTCCATGTTTTGAACTACAATTAAATGGACATTCACTGACCAATGGAGGAAGCACACACAGCACAACAGGACATCTGAGGGACACATGGAGCTATACATCTGAGGGTGGATGGACTGGCCCCTTGGGAATTGGTGGAGATAGGTGAGCATACTCTGCTCCCCCCCAGTAGCCCTGTGCATGCACACAAATGCTTTCAAGTCTGGGGCATGTGCCCTGAAAGCAGGAACATGCACTGGGGTGACTGTAGGAGGAGGCGGTGGTGACATTTAACCTGTTCTCAAGATTGCTCTCTCAGTGAGGAGGGGGAGCACACCATGCCATGTGCCACCAAGGAGTGGTCCTAGCTCAGTCCAGTAAGGAAGCCTCACCCACCAAGCACAGCATCCTTATGGAGCATAAACAGACCACACATGATCTACATATATGGGCAAGCACATCCCAGGCCCACGCAAGCACTCATGGTGCTGCTGAGCCCTGAAAGATGGAACATGTGCTCAGCTGCTGTGGGAAGAGGTGGCAATGGCAGCTTTTAGCCCACTTGGGTTCATGTTCCTGGAGGGAAGGGGGAGCCCATAGTGCCCCTGCAGCACCAAGGAGTGACCCTAGCTCAGGTCCCAGCATGGAAGCCCTTCCTGCCAAGCACAGCAGTTCTGAGGACCACAAACAGAGACCACAGCAGATCTACGTACTGGGGCAAATACACCCCAGGCCCACATGAGTGTTCATAGTGGTGCTAAGCCACCAAAGAGGTAATGTGTCCTGGGCAGCTGTGCAAAGAGGTGGTGACAGATTTAAGCCCAGTCAGTATCACCTTCCTAGCAGGGAGGGGGAGCCCATAGTGCCCCTGTGGTGCCAAGGAGTGGCCCTAGCTCAGTCCTGCAAGGAAGCCCCACTTGAAAGTACAGTCTACACAAGCACCTGAATGCGCCCCAGGCTAAGGCAAACACCCATAATACCTCCACAACTTCCAGCAGATAGAATGGGGCCAGAAGCTCTGCTCCTGCTTCCCCCAGCAGTATCAGGTAGGATCTGTGACCTAAGAATACCACAAATGCCCCCCCAAAAATAGTTCATCAAACACCATGAGAAACTGCAAAACAATTGAGACCAGAAGGAAAATGACAATTCTCCATAAACCAACGCTGAAGACACAGAAATTTTACAACATAAATGACACAGAATTCAAGATAGCTGTCATAAGGAAAGCCAACGATTTACAAGAAAACAAGGAAAGATGAATCAAGGAGCTCAACAATAAAGGAATCTCTTCACCAAAGAGATTGAAATTATAAAAAATTCAAGCAGAAATTCTGGATATGAAAAATATAATTAATGAAATAAAAAATAGCCTAGGATCCTTAAGAAGTAGAGCTTATGTTAGGGAGGAAACAATTAGTGATTTGGAGGATAAAAATGTAGAAATTCTAGGGTGTAAGAGGAGACAGAACTAAGATCTTTTTAAAAAATAAGAAATTCCTCAAGAAATATCCAACTTAATTAGGATATTCAACGTAAAGATTATAGGCATTCAAGAGGGAGAAGTGTGGGAGAAAGGAACAGAGAGCTTGTTCAAAGAAGTAATTGCTGAGAACTTCTCAGACCTGGGTATGGTCCAGATTTACAAATAAATGTAGCTTACAGAAGGCCTAACTTCATCAATGCTAAAAGACCATCTCCAAACCATATAATATTAAAAATGGCAAAAGTCAATCATAAAGAAAAAAATATTATGAGCAGTAGGGCAGAAAAAAATAAACTACAAAGGAAACCCTATCACGCTTTCAGTGGATATCACGGTAGAAACCCTACAAGCTAAGAGAGAATGGAATGATATATTCAAAATACTGAAATTCAAAATCTTTCAGCCATGAATACTCTTTTCAGTGAAACTTTCCTTCTGATATGGTGGAGAAATAAAAGCTTTCCCAGATAACCAAAAGCTGAGGGAGTTCATTGCCACTAGACTCTCCTTACAACAACTAATTAAAAATGTCCTCACACCGGCAACAAAAAGACAAAGGTCTGTAAATCTATGAGCAAAGAGATAAATAGACAGACATAATCAGTTACCTGTAGCTCTCTACCAGAATAGAGAGGCAAAGACTTAATTACAACTTAAAAAAGAAAGGGAAAGAGAGCATCAAAAGTAATGACAAACACTTCAACTTCATCACAAACTCACAACATTAAAAACAGAAAAACTTGTAACAGCAATTAATCAGAAGGGGAGAGGAAAGAGAAGGAGCCTGCTGAGGTTAATGGAAATAAGAGGCATGAAAAAATGGACCAGCTCATCTCCAATATCTTTCATAAAATCCTCACAATAATCACTAAACAAAAAATCAGAGCAGAGCCACAATTCACAGAAAGAGAGAAAATTGAGAAAAGCCCCTCAGAAAACCACCAAAATAAAATGGTGGTCAGAAATACAAAGGAAGAGAAACAATAGAAACATAGAGCAACCAGAAAACAAGAGATAAAATGGCAATATTAAGCCCTCATATATCAATAGTCACTCTAAATTTAAATGGATTGAATTCTCCAGTCAAAAGACACAGAGTAGCTGGATGGAATAAAAAGCAAGACCCAACAGTATGTTGCCTCCAGGAAACACATCTCAGTTATAAAAACAAACATAGGTTTAGAGTGAAGGGATGGTACATAATACTCCAAGCTAATGGCAAACAAAAGAAAGCAGGTGTTGCCATACTTTTATCAGACAAAGTAGACTTCAAGTTAAAAAAGCCAATGAGAGACAAATAGAGGCCATATGTAATGATAGAAGGGATATTTCACCAAGATGACATAACACTTATTAATATATATGCACCTAACACAGGGGTAACAAAGTACAGAAAGCAACTATTAACAGACCTAAAGGGAGAAATTAACGGCAATGCAATAATAGTAGGGAAGCTCAACACCACACTTACATCAATGGACAGATCACCCAGACAAAAAGTCAACAAGGAAATAGTAGATTTAAATGAAACACTTGATCAGATGGACTTAATAGATATATATAGATATATATATATATATAGCATTCCATCCAAAAACATCAGAATATACATTCTTCTCAAGTACACATGGATTATTCTCAAAGATAGACCATATCCTGGGAAATAAGACAAGTCTGAATAAATTTAAGAAAATTGAAATAATAACAAGCATCTTTTATGACCACAATGCTATGAAGCTGGAAAAAAAAAAAAAAACACAAGAAAAAAACTGAGAAAGTCAAAAAATATGTGGAGACTAAACAACATGCTATTGAACAACCATGGATCATTGAAGAAATCAAAGGGAAAATTAAAAAATACCTAGAGACAAACAAAAATGAAAATACAACATACCAACTCTTATGAGCTGCAGTAAAAGTGTTCATATGAGGGAAATTCATAGCAATACAGGCCCACCTGAGGAAGCAAGAAAAATCTCAATAAAGTGATCTTAAAATACACCTAACAGACCTGGACAAAGAAGAACAAACAAAGCCAAAGTCAGCAGAAGGAGGGAAATAATAAAAATCAGAGCAGAAATAAATGAAATAGAGACTAAAAAAATGGAAGAAAGGATTAATGAAACTAACAGCTAATTCTTTGAGAAGATAAAATTGGCAAACCCTTAGCCAGGCTCAACAAGAAAAAGACAGGGAAGGCTCAAATATATAAAATTACAAATTAAAGAGGAGAAATTACAAAAGATACTACAGAAATACAAAGGGTTATAAGAGAATACTATGAAAAACTACGTGCTCATAAATTCGATAACCTAGAAGAAATGGATGAATTCTTAGACTCATACAACCTCCCAAAACTGAATCAAGAAGAAATAGGGTATCTGAATAGACCAATCACAAGTACAGAGATTGAAACAGTAATTGAAAACTTCCCATAAAACAAAAGTCTGGGACCAGATAGCTCCTCTGGAGAATTCTACCAAACATTCAAAGAAGATTTAATACCTATCCTTCTCAAACTATTCCAAAAAATTGAAGAAGATGGGACACTTCCTAACACATTCTATGAGTCCAACATTATCCTGATACCAAAATCAGACAAGGATAACTCAAAGAAGGAAAACTATGGGCCAATATCATTGATGAACTTAGATGCAAAGATCCTCAACAAAATGTTGGCAAACCAAATACAGCAATACATTAAAAGAATTGTAAACCAAATCAAGTGGGATTTATTCCAGGGATGTGAGGATGGTTCAACATCTGCAAATCAAGCAATGTGATACCCCACATTAACAAAATGAGGAATAAGAATCACATGATCATCTCAATAGATCCACAGAAAGCATTTGACAAGATCCAACATCCACTTATGACAAAAACTCTCGATAAAATGGGCATAGAAGGAAAGTACCTCCATATAATAAAGGCCATATATGACAAACCCACAGCCAACATCAGACTTAATGGTGAAAAAATGAAAGCCATCCCTCTAAGAACAAAAACAAGACAAGGGTGCCCACTTTTGCCATTCCTATTCAACATAGTACTGGAGGTATTGACCAGAGAAATTAGGTAAGAAAAAGAAATAAAAGGAATCCAAAGTGGAAAGGAAGAAGCAAAACTTTCACTATATGCAAATGATATGATTCTATATACAGAAGTTCTTAATGAACCCACGAGAAAATCGTCAGAAACCATCAAAAAAACTACAGCAAAGTTGCAGGGTACAAAGTCAATTTAAATAAAATCAGGTGCATTTCTATACACTAACAATGAACTAGCAGAGAGAGAAATCAAGAATATAATCCCTTTTACAATCACAACAAAAAGAATAAAATATCTAGGAATAAATTTAACCAAAGAGGTGAAAGACTTGTACACTGAAAACTATAAGACATTATTGAAAGAAATTGAAGAAGATATAAAGAAATAGAACGATACTCCATGTTCATGGGTTGGAAGAATAAACATAGTTAAAATGTCCATACTACTTAAAGTGATCTATATATTCAATGCAATCTCAATCAGAAACCCAATGACATTCTTCACAGAAATGAAACAAAGAATCCAAAATTTTTTTTTTTTTTTTTAAGATTTTATTTTTTTCCTTTTTCTCCCCAAAGCCCCCTGGTACATAGTTGTATATTCTTCGTTGTCGGTCCTTCTAGTTGTGGCATGTGGGACGCTGCCTCAGCGTGGCCTGATGAGCAGTGCCATGTCTGCGCCCAGGATTCGAACCAACGAAACCCTGGGCCACCTGCGGTGGAACGCGCAAACTTAACCACTCATCCATGGAGCCAGCCCCGAAAAGTTTTTATGGAATAACAAAACATGCTGAATAGCCAAAGAAATCCTGAGAAAAAAGAACAAAGCTAGAAGCCTCACATCCCTGACTCAAAAAAAAGTACAAAGCTATAGCAATCAAAACAGCATGACACTGGCACAAAAACAGAAAAACAGATGTATGGATCAGAATGGAAAGCCCAGAAAGAAAACCACACACCTATGGACAGTTAATCTTCAACAAAGGAGCCAAGAACAATCAATGGAGAAAAGAAAGGATCTTCAATAAATGGTGCTGGGTAAAATGGAGAGCCAGATGCAAAAGAATGAAAGTAGACCATTATCTTGCCCCACACACACAAATTAACACTAAATGGATTAAACATTTGAATGTAATACCTGAAAACATAAAACTCCTGGAAATATAGGCAATAAATTCTTTGACATCAGTCTTAGCAACATCTTTTGGAATACCATGTCTACTTGGCCAAGGGAAACAAAAGAAAAAGTCAACAAATGGGACTACATCACACTAAAAATCTTCTGCAAAACAAAGGAAACCATGAATGAAACGAAAAGACAACCTACCAACTGGGAGGAAATATTTGACAATCATTTATCAGACAAGGGTTTGATCTACAAAATATATAAAAACTCGTACAACTCAACAAAAAAACCCACAAACAACCTGGTCAAAAAATGGGCAGAGGATATGAACAGACATTTTTCCAAGGGAGATATACAGATGCCCAACAGACACCTGAAACGATGTTCAACATCACTAATTATTATGGAAACGCAATTCAAAACTACGATGAAATATCACCTTATGTCAGTCAGAATAGCTATAATTGCCAAGACAAAAAATGTCAAATGTTGGAGAGGGTGTGGAGAAAAGGGAATGCTCATATACTGCTGGTAGGAATGCAAACTGGTGTACTCACTATGGAAAACAGTACGGAAATTTCTCAAAAATTTAAAAATAGAAATACCATATAATTCAGCTATCCCACTCCTGGGTATTTTCCAAAGAACTTGAAATCAATGATCCAAAGAGACTTATATTCCCTTATGTTCACTGGAGCATTATTCATAATAGCCAAGATGTAGAAGCAAGCCAAGTTCCTTTCTACAGATGAATGGAGAAAGAAGATCTGTTCTATATATACAAGGGAATACTACTCAACCATAAACAAAGACAGAATCTTTCCATTTGCAACAACATGGATGAGCCTTAAGTTTATGCTGTTAAGTGAAATAAGCCAGACAAAGACAAATGCTACATGATTTCGCTCATATGTGGAACATAACAAATACATGGATAAAGAGAACAGATTAATGGTTAACAGAGGGAAAAGGGTGGGTGAAAAGGATAATGGGGCACATATATATGGTGATGTATAAAAATTAGACTACTAGGGGTGAGCACAATGACGTTTATTCAGAAATTGTTAAAACAGTAATGTACACTTGAAGTTATACAATGTTATAAACGATTATAATCCCAATAAAATTACTTTAAAAAATAATAACTAAATAGATAAACGATTATAATCCCAATAAAATTACTTTAAAAAATAATAACTAAATAGATAAATTTTCATATCTGTATGCTAGTGTTTCTACACCATTGTACAACAAGGCATTGCTTTTTAGTATATTTATAGGCATACTTTTGTGTGGTGGTAGAAGTGTCACTATTTAGATATGTCTGGGAAATACCAGGTTAAACAAAAATAAGAAGATATTTTGATTCTAGGATTTTCTTTAAAAAAGAAATATTATATAGTGACCAATTTAAATGTTGATGGAAATTAGGAGAATAATAGAGTTTAAATAAAATATTCTTTGTCTCAGTGAAGAAAAATTATATGCAGATGACTATGGTGGTACAAGTAGGTACTGGATTCCCAAATTTTTGAAAAATAAAGGAAAAAGAGCATCTTGCAGAGAATAAGTAATGATCAGAATAAAGGGAGGGCATATTTAAGAACAAGGCCTTGAATGTAGCAGTAAGGGTAGAATGAAGAACAGAGAGGGGTTTGAGGCAGGAGAGTCATTTCTACTTGGTAGATGGACTTTATAAAGGAGAAGTGACAATGACAATATACAGAGAATGTTTACATGCTCTGATCTGAAGTTAAAATTTTAATCTTTTAGTATAACTTTAATCTAATTTCTAATCTTTAACAAATTTAGACATCTCAACTCTGGTGGCTCCACATTTTAGATGACGACATTTCTTCCCTGAAGAATGTCTATTCAGATCATCTGTATATTTTTTCTTGTGTCCATTATTTAAGGCTTATATCAGATAACATAATATTCATGAATGTTTTTGAAAATTACCAGCCATCAACTTTTATTAGTATTTTAATTTACAGTTTTTGATAGGTATGCTAAAATGTAAGTTCACTGATACTTCAGATCAAAAAAATATATTTTACATGTATTTTGTTCTCATTCAATGATAAAATAAATATTTGAACAGTGAAGTGTCTATTAAAATTAAATTGACTATAAAATTAATTAAAATTACATACCTCTTAATATTTTGAAGAAACTCACCATGAAATTATTTAAAGATGAAGAAGTTAGTTATTAGAGAGTAGGTGTAAGCAAATTTTCCAGGAGGAATTTATACTGCCAACACAAGTAGTCTAAGAAATTTGGCACAATAATTAAAATTCTGCATGGTTGCAAAGGAAAACACTATACTAAAATTAGATTTAAGCTCAGAAATAGAATAAACTATAATTAATAATAGCTATACCATTTTTTTAAATGGCAATTATTTTCATTTAAAAATGTTTTCATTAAAAACAATGACGGCTGCTCATTGTTATAAAAAAAAGCCTAGTAATGTTGATTAAACTTGGCTGATGTGTAATATATTAATATACAGTGGGTATATTTGTTTATGTTGTAGGCTAAATAATGCTCTACCTCAAAGATAGTCGCACCTTAATCCCTGGAACATATTAGCTACTTGACAAAAGAGATTCTTCAGATACGATTAAATTTGTTAATCAATTGACCTTTAAAGATTTTGCTTTTTTTCCTTTTTCTCCCCAAAGCCCCCTGTTACAAGGTAAATAGTTGTATATTCTTCGTTGTGAGTCCTCCTAGCTGTGGCATGCCACCCCAGTGTGGTTTAATGAGCTGTGCCATGTCCGCACCCAGGAATCAAACCAACAAAACACTGGGCCGCCTGCAGCGAAGTGCGCAAACTTAAACACCAGGCCACATGGCCAGCCCCTCAATTGGCTTTTAAATAGGGAGGGTATCTTGGATGATCCATGGCCCCTATGTAACCTCAAGGGTTCTTAAAAAATGGAAGAGAAAGGCAAAAGAGTCAGTCAGAGAGATGCTTCAGAAGAGGAGACAGAGGAGAGATGCTGCAGAAAGGCAGGTTGGTGAAATGTGAAACATAAGAAGATTTAAAGCACTTTTACAGTTCTGAGAAGAGCTATCACCCAACGAATGCAGACAGCCTCAAGAAACTAAGATGGACTTCCAATCAATGGCCAGCAAAAAACATAAGACCTCAGTCCTACAGCTGAATGGAACTGAAATCTGTCAAAAATCTGCATTAACCTAGATGCATATTCTTCTCTAGAGCCTCCAGAAAGGAACACGGCTCTCTAGATCCCTTGATTTCAGTCATGGTAGACTAAGCTGAGTCCCAGCTGAGCCCGCTGGACTTATAGAAATGTGAGATACTAAACGGATGCTGTTTGAGGCACTAAGTTTGTAGTAATTTGTCATGGCAGCAGTAGAAAACATCTTTTAGATTTAGACCCAAATATTTTCATAGAGTTTAAAAATGGAGTTATAAGATTCTTAATCTGTGTTTTCTTATCATAAAGTTTAAACTTCAAAGGTTACAGGTATCCATGACCACCTTAGGCAGTAGATCTGATTATGGACTTAGGAAAATGGTGCACATAATTTTCAAATGTGGAAAATATGAATCTAAACAAAGCCCTGATAGGATCATTGAATAGCATTAAGAAATGCTGATTATTTTAGAATTTTAATTTATATCTTATCTAAGAAGAGTTGTATACTTGCTCTTGCTAAAATGCCAAATTTTGGGCTAAAATAACAAATATTTTGAACACAATCGAAGCAAAATTCATTCATTTTTCTAAGACTAGTTTTTTCTTATTTTTATCTTATTTCTTCTCCAATTTTTCCCTCAGTACATACCCTTTTCTTATTCATCGTCCCAGCTTGGTTTTTCACTGCTGTTCTTGTATTTTACATGTTTAAAATTCTATGTACAAATGTTTGAGGTTTTTACTGGGAAGGTAGTATAAAGATATAAAAATAAATAATACAACAGCAGTCCTTTCCAAAAGAATGCTTTTATTGCATGGTGAGATCAAAAAGGGTTCAATAAATGCTGACTTCTGCTGTCTCAGCATATTTCAAGATCAAGTCAGGGGAAGCACACGCTTCAGACTGAACTGAGTATAAAAGGAAAGAGAATTATGTAAGTACAACTGTTGGAATAGCTACTCTTTCCATTATAAAAAGATAGCAAATGGTAGCTAGTCAACGGGTTTTATAAAATGAATTTACTGTCCAGAGAAATAGGACTTGTTAGTGGTGGCATTCTCAGCTCACAGCTGTCAATGAGTTTTCTTAACATTTGGCATTCACCACAGCAGGTATGCTATTGTAAAACAATTTACTCAAAATCAAATTTAAAACATGATTCTTACAATATAATACATTATTGAAAAATATTTCTGAAATTAAGAGATCAGTTTTTATTAATTGTATTTAAGAAAAAACTCACAGAAAAAGATATATGATTGACGTGATTGACACATTGTAATCTGCAACTGTCTAAAAATACTGCATTATTTTTTAAGCATGCAATTCACTTTGTTGGAAGAAAACCATACTACTGTGATAGGTGTTTTATATTCCTTGAATTTAATATTCCTGACATATGTTAAAATGACTATTTTGAATTACAGATACAGGAACTGTTTCTGGAGACATGCCTGTATTGATTGCCACGTTAAATGGATTGTGAAACATCTATGTATTTGAGTTGCCATCAGAAGTCTTTGGAAGTTTACAGCTTTCAAATCTCCCAATGATTTCAGATGTGTTTGTCACTGAGAAAAGCATTCTCCTTGTCATTGATTAGTATTTAAGAATTAACTAATATTTAGCCAATATAATCAATCATACTTGGATACTTAATTTGTGTAAACAAATAATCTTCAAGCCCTTGCTTCTTTTTACTGTTTTCAAGCTTCTCCATTCACTTCCTCACACTCTGTGATGTGTGATGAGATACAGATTTTATAGAGCAAGATATCATGTAGAGATATCAGAGACATATGATGTAATAAGATTTAAAATGGAGGATTTGATCAGTCTTACGAGTTATAAAAAATATCATGAGGGGGCTAGCCCCGTGGCCGAGTGGTTAAGTTTGCGTGCTCTGCTTCGGCGGCTCAGGGTTTCACTGGTTTGAATCCTGGGTGCGGACCTAGCACTGCTCCTCAAGCCATGTGAGGTGGCGTCCCACGTACCACAACCACAGTGATCCACAGCTAAAATATATACAAATACGTATGGCAGGGTTTTGGGGAGAAGAAGGAAAAATAAAATCTTTTAAAAAGAAATCATGAGAAAGCAACGGTTGATTCCAAAGGTATAAAAAGTGAGTACAATTTTATTAGGCAAAGGGAAGAGAACTCAATTCAAGATGTTAGAAGTCTGAGATCTTGTGAAGAGATGAATCTGACTTTTTTCTCAGGTCTGAAAGAAGTGAAGTGTGGCTGAAGCACAAAGGGGGCTTGATAAGGTATGGTGAGTGCTCCATACAGGTTTTAGGAAACTTTCTAATGATTTTGTTGTAAAAAGCAAATGAGTAAGTTCAGAGACATACAGCTTAATGTTTGGGTAAGCAGAGGTCGAAACAGAGCAGGCTCTTGCACAGAAGTCCTCCATTAAGGTGTTAGCTCAACCTCTTTTTGTAAATCACGTATTTAAGTAATTGTTTTATTAATAAAATAAAAAAACAGAAAAAAAAGTTTGGATTTTGTTTTGTTTTGTTTACCAAAACATTTCCACACCAACAACATTGCCCAAGTCATAGTCAGTGGTAAGCTAACAATTGATAAATGCTTCAATGCATGCATGCATAAATAGTAATAGAATAAATGAGTGAATCATTCTGTTAATATGCCTCCAAGTGGGAGAGCATGATATCAACACCCAGGCTGCTCAAAAGAGTGATCATTTCAGGTTCCCAGGCTAAAGGTCATGCCATGTGAAGTGTAACATCCTTGAAAGATAATCAATGTTTTCTCTGGAGCGTGTGTTATACTAGGAAATTACTGAATGCATTTTCTTTTCAGAAACAAATAGCACATGTTACATCTCTTTTGTTTTTTCCAAACAAAACTTTAAAAACATTAGAAATTATTTCTTAGCATAAAGTTTGAAATACCTTACTTAATTTGAGAATAGTCCACAAGTACATTGCTGCCAAGATTTCTGTTAATTTGCCAAACATTTTACATACTTCTGCTTTTCTCTAGTGTCATAAATTATTTTGGGCACCATTTAAATAATCTAGTTTCTAGAACCATTTAAATTTCATTAATTTGTAAATAATAAAACTGATTTAATAAATGTACAACAAAATAAAACTAAATATTATAAATGACAAAAGTAGTCATGGTTAAATATAGTGAATAACCCATTGATTTCCCTCTGACAATATGAAGCCATTATAAATACTTTTCAAGTTGACATAATTTTTCTCTCTTGGATTTTTCTTTCTCATCAATAATCACATGAATGAATAAATATATAATACATTTTATTGTCATCTTCTTTATAGTAGTAGAAAAAGATCAAACAGCTTAAGAGGAGTGTTAGTGAGATGACCTATAGCCCTCTTAACGCTGTAGTTGGCCCAAGGTCATAACTGACATTCATCATTGCCTTCCTAAACCACGCATTCCAGATCCCCAGCTAGTAATTTTGCTGGTCTAACTAGCTTGCCTATTGGGATGACCCAGATTTTCATCAATAAATGATCAAGAATTCTATATCACTCTGTACCAGGTTGAGTTCTTCAGAAAGGAAGTTAAGGAGTTTGGGGTCCAGGATTTATATTAAGGATCAACACTTGTGAAACAAGGAAGAGGAAGCAGGATTAGGTAGAGGGATAACATGACATAGGCCTGATAAAGGCTAGGCCAATCCAGCAGTGAGTTTTGGGCAAAGGTTGCCTTTCAGAGTTATCCTTTGTCAGGACAAAATATCCAGGCTTTTATACTTGTGCCTCACTCAGCCATCAGACTAAGGTTTCTAACAGAAGAGTAGAAGCTTGGGAGAAGTGACTTTCTGTAGCTGAGGCCAACACTGAAGAACCTTAAAGCTAGAGGCTGTCTGCTGACTGCACTTCCTGAGACCAGGTGAAACATCCTTCCTTAAAGGGAGAAGCAGGTGCCACATCTCAATACCTACGTTACACTGATTCCCATACTCTTAGCACACCTTGGTTGCTATACTACCATTTACCGTTACACCTGGCCAAGAGAAGCTCCCGTGAATCACCTACATGTAAAACCTATTCTTTTCTGCCTCCATTGTGAGTTGCAGCCCTACATCCTCACAATGGTCACAATCAATAAACCATGTCAATTTGGTAACCCACTGCCAATCTCCTGAATATGGAGACCAAAACGTGAAGTCAGTAGAAGTAGAGTATTGATTAGGAAACATCTGGACATGTCTAATTGGAATGGTGATATAGGGAAGATCCAAGTGACTCTAGTATCCCAAACTCCCAAATGTCATTCATTCTGGATGAAGCAGCTCTTTTATATCTGATAAAGTTTTTCTTGTTATTTGGGGAAACACAGTGTAATGACTTCACTAAAGTTTCTAAATTTAGGATTAGAGGCAGATTTTATCATTCCTTGAATATTTGATCACAAGATCAAATCCAGGAAAATTGCACCAAAAGACTTGACAGATAGATGATAGATAGATAGACACATCAATGCCTCAATAGCTACATAGATCTCTATGATATACAGATATCTATTTAGATATCTATATCTATATAATCATCAATACAATTCTAGGAAACATATGTGGGAATAACTACCAACTCTATTATACCAAGACAGGAAAACATATGACTAGTTTGAACTTATTGTTGTGATGTATTTAACAGTTAATCTTGCTCACAAATGGAGAGGAGCAAATACCTTTTCCTTCTGCTCTCCTAGGTTTTCAAGATAATGCCTTGTAAATGAAACAAAAGGCAGATTAAGAAAATAGAAACAAACAATTTGTTAACACACACAGTGCTCATCAGAGGAGAAACCTCAGTGATGAGTAATTCAAAAGAGTGGTTAGAACTTGAGCTTATACAGCATCTTAACAAAGGACAATACATTTGTAGGGAAGGGACAAGGCAACGGAAAAGGGTTTTAGGCTTTAAGGGGCAGCAAACTGTGGGAAGGTAAATATATGGGGAAACTAATGGAATATAAGGGCTAGTAAGTAGGATTTGATTGTGTAGACTCTTTCTCAGTGCCATCTCGTCTCCAGTGATAAGATTGTTATCTCTGTCCCAGTACAGGAAATAGGGGAGTGACACCTTCACAAGGGGAATTTATGTTCTGTTTTCAGTCAGATAAGGGGAAGGCCGTTGCTCAAACTGTGTCTGCTTCTTCTCAATTCCCTTCAGCTCAAAATAATTCTTATGTCAAAGTGACATATTTTAGGGTGTCATGCTCTGGACCTCTTCACATGCCTTTCGAAACTACCTGAGTGTTTTTCTTATCATTTACTTGTTGATTAACTGAAACCTGAACTCAATAGTGGCCTGTTAAGGTTGAGATCCTGGAAAAGCCTTGGTGTAGTGTGTGCTACATAATTTGTGGAACCTAGTGTAAAATGAAAATGTGAGGCCCCTTTGTTGGAAAAGTAGGGAAAACTTTCTCTTAAACGTACTAAAATATAAAGTTCTTCCCTTTCTCTGTGGACTCTTTCTTAACTTGTAGTTTTTTATTTTCTATTTGAAATTTTAAAATATTAACATGAATTTTATAATTAATTTTTATATTGTGAAGCGTCAGTTTTAAATGCAAATATAGGAGCATTTAACTCAGGCAGAATCATTGAAATTTTGATCTCATGGCTCATCATACATATGAATTTCATTTTCCCAGAACAGTGGTAACATTGCACAAGACTAACTCAACTGCTTTTATTTTGTTTCTTGACACTTGCACATTCTATCAACACTCTCTACCTTTGGATTACTGATGAGTAAGATCAGACTGAATGGTCCTATGTTTCCCTATTCTTTTATGACATTTTCACTGTGAGTGATTGGCAAACACAGGGAAGTAACACAAGCAGGAAAGGAAGGGATAGGGCTCCTTGGTCATTCATGTTTTATAGAAGACCATTGCCTTCTTTCTTCATTTGAATTAAATTCTAATTTGACCAGAAAGCATGGCCTCTCAGAGCTGTTGGCACCTCTGCTTACTTAATCATAGATGTAACAAGCTTAGCTTGTGCTTGCTTTGAGTCATGTTGAATCCCATGAATGTGGTTCACCTGGGATTCTGTGCTCCATCACAAATGCTATATGCATTGGGGGAGGCAAGGAACAGAGAATACAAATATTGTACATATCTCCTTTGCTTATGTGCATGCTGCATTGTCTGTTGAGCAGCAGAACATTAAGCCAGTTGTGAGGGCCTTCCGAACAGGTGTCCTCGTGTGACTACACAGGTCACATGTCTGTGAAGTCGATGCTGTCTTGGTGTAATGTAGAAGAAGATGTTTAAAGACTTAGAATGACAGAAATGTTGTCATGTTTTTTATCACATATGGTATACAACATCATACATGAGTTCAGATAAAGGCTAGAGAAAATACTTCAGTTCCTTAAGAGAAATATGCTGGAGAAATATATTGTTGAGAATTGTACCAGCATTTCTGAAAAATCACTGTAGTGGATCTTTTCCATATATAGATGATGAAATGGGAGATTCTGCAATTGGAATACACTCTCATGGTGGCAGAAGCTGATTATAAGTATTAAACAAGAACAGCAAGAACGACGGTGTAACTGTAATGGGCGGCACGGCAGAATGGTATTAAGAATGTTCTGATCCAGTGACGCATTGGTCATCCATTCCCTGGGAATGAATTAGATGTGTAACGGGCTTCCATAACCAAATTAAACAGCAGCTATGGAAAACCAGAGCTGGAAAATTATAGTATTACACCTTAGAAATATGGAGAAAGTCCTTCCTTATGTGCCAAATAAATCTTTTTCTTTCTTTCTTTCCTTTTTTTTTCTTTTTTTAAGGAAGATTAGCCCTGAGCCAACATCTGAGGCCAATCCTCCTCTTTTTGCTGGGGAAGACCGGCCCTGAGCTAACACCTATGCCCATTTTCCTCTACTTTATGTGGGATGCCTGCCACAGCATGGCTTGACAAGTGGTGGGTAGGTCCACACCTGGGATTCAAACCGGCAAACCCCGGGCTGCCAAAGCAAAATGTGCAAACTTAACCACTGCACCACAGGGCTGGCCCCTCAAATAAATCTTGACTCACTACCGTGCTCTATTAGAGAAGATAAACAAAGAAAAAAATCACCTGTTCATGGAATCAGAGGTTTTTTTTCCACCAGTTTTGTTGATAAATAATTGATGTAAATCACTGTAGAAGTTTAAGGAATACATTATGGTGGTTTGACTTACATATATTGTGAAATGATTACCACAAAAAGTTCAGCTAACATCCATCATCTCACATAGATAGAATAAAAAGAAAAGAAAAAAATAAAAACAAATTTTCTCCTTATAATGAGAACTCAGGATTTACTTTCTTAATTTTTCTATGCGCCATTCAGCAGTGTTAGTTACAGTCATCTGAGTGTATGTTACATCACTAGTACTTATTTATCTTATTATTGGGAGTTTGTAACTTTTGACCATCTTCCTTTAATTCCCCCTCCTCCCACCCTCCATTTTGGGTAACCACAAGTCTCATCTCCTTTTCTACGAGTTTATTTTTTATTTTGTTTCTATTTGTTTTTTAGATTCCACAAACATGTGAGGTCATATAGTATTTTTCTTTGTCTGAGTTATTTTTTCATTTAGCATAATGCCTTCAAGATCCATTTATGTTGTCACGAATAGTAGGATGTCCTCATTTTTTTGTGACTGAGTAATATTCCATTATATATAGTTACCTCAACTTTTTCATCCATTTATCCATCGAGGGACACTTAGGTTGTTTCTATGTCTTTGCTATTGTAAATAATGCTGCTATGAACATGGAGGTGCAGAGATCTTTTTGAGTTAGTATTTTTATTTCCTTTGGATATATTCCCAGCAGTGGAATTGCTGGATCATATAGACATTCTATTTTTGTTTTTTTGAGGATCTTTCATAGTGGCTATACCAATTTATAATCCCTCTACCAGTACACAAGGGTTCCTTTTTCTCCGTATCCATGCTAGCATTTGTTATCTCTTGCCTTTTTGATGATGGCCATTCTAACAGGCATGAAATGATAGCTCATCATGGTTTTAATGTGCATTTCCCCAATGACTAATAATGATAAGCATCTTGTCATATACCTGTTGGCCTTTCAAATATATTGTGGAAAAATATCTATTCAGGTCCATTTCCCATTTCTTAATTGGATTATTTGATTTTTTTGTTATTAACTTGTATGAGTTTGTTATATATTTTGGATCTTAACCCTTTATCCGATACATGGTTTGCAAATATTTTTTCCTGTTCTGAAGGTTGTCATTTCACTTTGCTGATGGTTTTCTTTGCTGAATATAAGTCTTTTTAGTTTTCAGTTTAGAAGTAGTCCCCCTTGTTTATTTTTGATTTTGTTACTTGTGGTTTAGGTGTCATATCCAAAAACATCATTACCAAGACCCGTGTCAAGGAGATTTATTCCTATGTTTTCTTCCAGGCGTTACATAGTTATAGACCTTACATTTAAGTCTTTAAAGCATTTTGAGTTAATTTTTGTGAGTGATGTAAGATAGGGCTCCAGTTTCATTCTTTGATGTGTGGCTATCCAATGATCCCAGCACTATTTTTTGAAGAGACTGTCTTTTCTCCATTGAGTATTCTTGGCTCCTTTGTCAAATACTAGTTGATTGTATATGCCTGAGTTTATTTCTGGGCTCTCAGTTCTGTTCCATTGGTCTATTTAATTACTACGGCTTTATAGTATAGCTTGAAATCAGGTGTGATGCCTCTTGCGTTGTCCTTTTTCAGTATGTCTTTGGCGATTCGGGCTCTTATGTGGTTTCATATAAATTTTAGGAATGTTTCTACCACTTCTGTAAAGAATGCCATTGGAATCTTCATATAGATTGCATTGAATCTATAGATGGCTTTTGACATCTATTGACATTTTAACAATATTAATTCTTGCAATCCATGAACATGACATACATTTCCATTTATTTGTGTCTTCTTTGATTTCTCTCATAAATGTCTTGTACTTTTCAGTGTAGAGATCATTCACCAACTTAGTTAAATTTATTTCTTAGTATTTTATTGTTTTTAATGCTATCGTAAATGGGACAAATTTATTTCCTTTTTAGAAAATTTGTTGTTAATGTATAGAAATGCTACCGTTGTTTGTATGTTAATTTTGTATCCTGCAACTTTCCTGAATTCATTGATTAGATCTAAGTTTTTTGATTGATTCTTTAGGCTTTTCTATGTATAAAATCACGTCATCTGTAGGGTCTGGCCTGGTTGCATAGTGGTTAAGTTCATGTACTCCACTTTGGCAGCCCGGGGTTCACAGGTTTGGATCCCAGGCACAGACCTAGCACCACTCATTAAACCATGCCATGGCGACATCCCACATAACATAGAGGGAGATTGACACAGATGTTAGCTCAGCAACAATCTTCCTGAAGCAAAAGAGGAAGATTTGCAACAGATGTTAGCTCAGGGCCAATCTTCCTCACACACACACACACAAAGAATCATGTCATCTTCAAATAGAGAAAATTTTACTTCATCCTTTCCAATTCTGATATCTTTTATTTCTTTCTTCTGCCTGATTGCTCTAGCTAGGACTTTAAGTACTATGTTGAATAGGCATGGTGAGAGTGGGCACCCTTGTCTTGGTCCTGATCTTAGAGGAAAATATTTCAGTCTTTTACTATTGAGTATGATGTTGGGTGTGGGCTTGTCATATATGGCTTTTATTATGTTGAGATCTGATCTTTCTATGCCTAATTTGTTAAGAGTTGTAATCATGAATTAATGTTGAATTTTGTCAAATGCTTTTCCTTCATCTATTCAGATGATCATATTCTTCTTTTTTGCATTCTATTAATGTGATATATCACATTGATTGATTTGCATAAATCGAACCATCCTTGCATCCTAGGGGTAAATCCAACTTGGTCATAGTGAATGACCCTTTTAATGTGCTGCTGAATTCAGTTTGCTAGTATTTTATTGAGAATTTTTGTATCTATATTCATCAGGGGTATTGGCCTGTAGTTTTCTTTTCTAGTAATGTCCTTTTCTGATTTTGGTATCAGGATAATGCTAGTCTCATAAAACTAGCTTGGGAGTGTCCCCTCCTCTTCAATGTTTTGGAAGAATTTGAGAAGAATTAGTGTTAATTCTTTAAAGGTTTGGTAAATTTACCAATGAGGCCATCTGGTCCTGGGTTTTTCATTGTTGGCAGATTTTTGATTGTTAGTTTAATTTCCTTACTAGGAACTAGTCTATTCAGATTTTCTGTTTCTTTCTGATTCAGCCTTGGTAAGCTGTATGTTTCTAAGAATTTTTTTATTGCTTCTAGATTGTTTAGTTGGTTGACTTATAATTGCCTCTTACGATTTTTTATATTTCTGTGGTAACAGTTGTAATGTCTCCTTTTGCATTTATAATTTTGTTGATTTGGATCTTCTCTTTTTTTCCTTGGTTAGTCTAGCTAAGGGTTTGTCAATTTTGTTATCTTTTCAGCTAATCCACTCTTAGGTTGGTTAATCTTTTAATTTTTCTGTTCTCTTTTTCACTTATTTCTGATCTAATCTTTATTATTTCCTTCTTTCTGCTAACTTTGGGATAGTTCTTTTTTTTTTTCTGGTTCCTTAAGGCATAGAGTTAGGTTGTTTATTTGGGGATTTCTTGCTTCTTAATATAGATATTTATTGCTATGAACTTCCCTCTTAGAACCACTTTTGCTTATCCCATAAGTTCTGGTATATTGTATTTCCATTTTCCTTTGTCTCAAGAAACTTTTTAATTTCTCCTTTAATTTCTTGTTTGACCCATTGTTTGTTCATGTGGGTGTTGTTTCATTTTCAAGAGTTTTCATCTTATTATTGATTTCTGGTTTCATGCCATTATAATCAGATAAGATACATGGTATGATGTCAGTCTTCCTGAATTTCCTGAGACTTTTTTCGTAGCCTAACATATCGTCTATCCTATAAAATGTTCTATGTGTGTAATTTGCTGCCAGATAGAATGTTCTGAATATGTGTGTTAGGTCCATTTGGTCTGTAGTGCTGTTCAAATTTGCTATTTCCTTATTGCTTCTCTATCTGGATGATCTATTCATTGTTTAGAGTGGGGAAACAGAGGGTACACTACAATGATAGCCTTCTGAAAATAGGCCCAGAGTATGAGAATGTGGAGTCATACAAAAGAATTCCCATGAGAAGAAAGCTTTTAAAATCGATGACATGACCTATGGCTATCATTCATCTCTTTCCCCAGTATATTAGTTGTCCAGGGCTGCCGTGACAAAGTATCACAGACTGGGTGGATTAAACAACAGAAATTAATTTTCTTAAAGTTCTGGAGGCTAGGAGTTCAAGATCAAGGTATCAGCAAGGTTTGTTTTTTCTTAGAGCCTCTCCTTGGCTTGTAGATGGCTGTGTTCTCCCTCTGTCTTCATGCTGTCTCTCTGTGCTTGTCTGTGTTCAAATCTCCTTTTCCTATAAGGACACTGGTGGTATCAGATTAGGGAGTACCTACTTGACCTCATTTTACCTTAATTACCACTTCTTAGAACCTATTTCCAAATAAAGTCACATTATGAGGATTCTGGGGGTTAGGACTTTAACCTATAAGTTTTAGGGGAACACAAATTAGCCTATAACATGCAGTCATGAATTTATGGACAAAGTAGCCATGGCAGCAGGAGGGTAGTGTAAGTAGGGGCTCAAGGATATGGCTTACTTTTACCAAATCTTACATGGCTGCCACGACTGCTGGGTGCCTTTTTTGACAGCAGCATTGACCACTGCTATGCATTAGAAATACTATCATAACCTATGACTCCAGGATTATATTTGTGCATAGTGATGTCATTGGACCCTTTCCAGAGCAACAAGTGTATTATAGAGTTTTTCAATAGCTTATTCAATATGTTACTGTACTTACTGTGAGCATAATGTTAAGAGGTAGGTTTTCAATCCTATGTGATCTGAACCAGTGGATGACATTTCATACTGTTTCTCTCAGAGCCAAAATACATAAGTTTGGAAACTAAAGAGTAGAATTGGGGCTGGTATATAATACTATTACAAGCAAAGCCTACTGGCAAATTGCTTATTCTTGGAGCCCAAAATCTGGACTCTGCTTGTTTAAAATCTCTGCTGCTTTAAGAAGTTGACTCTTAATCCGAGCTCTGCTGTTTTAAGATGTCTTATTAGAAACCAAGGGAGTAATTTTTCCAGCAGGGGATAAGAAAGTCTCTATTAAAGACTTGAATGTAAGAACCGAGAGCATGAAACTTCTAGAAGAAAACATAGGCAGTACACTCTTTGACATCAGTCTGAGCAGCATATTTTCAAGTCCCATGTCTGACTGGGCAAGGGAAACAAAATAAAAAATGAACAAATGGGACTACATCAAACTAAAAACCTTCTGCACAGCAAAGGAAACCATCAACAAAACGAAAAGACAACTGAACAATTGCGAGAAGATATTTACAAACTATATATCAGATAAGGGGTTAATATCCAAAATATATAAAGAACTCATACAGCTCAACAACAAAAAACCAACAATCCAATTAAAAATGGGCAAAATATCTGAACAGAGATTTCTCCAAAGAAGATATATGGATGGCCAACAGGCATATGAAAAGATGCTCAAAATCATTAGCTATCAGGGAAATGCAAAGCAAAACTACAATGAGGTATCACCTCACTCCGGTCAGAATGGTTATAATTAACAAGACAGAAAACAACAAATGTTGGAGAGGATGTGGAGAGAAGGGAGCCCTTGTTCACTGCTGGTGGGAGTGCAAAGTGGTGCAGCCACAATGGAAAGCAGTATGGAGTATCCTCAGAAAATTAAGAATAGATCTACCATATGATCCAGCTATCCCAGTGTTGGGTATTCATCCAAAGAACATGAAAACACAAAGGCATAAAGATACTTGCACCCCTATGTTCACTGTGGCATTATACACAATAGCCAAGACTTGGAAGCAACCTAGGTGCCTATCAAGAGATGAATGGATAAAGAAGATATGGTATTTATACACAATGGACTACTATTCAGCCATAAGAAATGATGAAATCCAGCCATTTGTGACAACATGGATGGACCTTGAGGGTATTATGCTGAGTGAAATAAGTCAGAGGGAGAAAGTCAAATACCATATGATCTCACTCATAAGTAGAAGATAAAAACAACAACAAGCAAACACATAGCATTGGAGATTGGATTGGTGGTTACCATAGGGGAAGGGAGGGGAAAGGCAAAAGGGGTGATTAGGCTCACATGTGAAGGGATGGACTATAATTAGTTTTCGGGTGGTGAACATAATGTAATCTACACAGAACTTGAAATATATTATGATGTACATCCAAAAATAAATAAATAAATAAATTTAAAAATAAAATAAAATAAAGTCTCTACTAAATTGGAAGTTAAGTTTCTCACCTGCCTTTTTGGCTCCTAACTATATAAGATAAAAAAGAAAACAGTTGCATAATATAATGTAAAAGAAGTAATCTGACAATTTACTAATCTAGAAATGTAGATGCAGTTTTATACAATGTGTGACCAGATCATCTTCCCTAACTGGACCCTGACAGATACTTCAAGGGGGAAACTCGCAAAAATAAGTCTGGTTTGGTTGATTATTTATGAAAATTAGATTACATGACAAATACTTTTCATAACTTGAAAGAACTGTGTCTGTATTTCTGAATTTAGCCAAAAATAGATGGAAAGCACAGGAAAAGATAAATATATTTTATCAACAATTATATTATTAAATATATTTTTAATTTAACAACATTTTAATTTTCACAAATATTTTTGAGTATGGTAGCTTTAAAGATATGCCTATAAATGAAAGGGTAACAGATAAAATCAACTGTTGCATGATAAGTCTAAGTAAAGCCTCATTTTTGGATACTTCTCAGAAACTGTGATAGAGAATGACTTAAATGATAGGATTTTAACATATTTTGTGATTTATTTGGCTTCCAATTCTTTAATTTAAACAAAGTTAAAATAAGATCTAAATATACTATTAGCCAAAAAATGACTAATGTCATACAATTGTGAAAGAATTCAGAGAATTGAATATCCTATTAAAAACACCCAAAATTCTCATCTACTTTTCAATGAAATAAAATTTTCCCAGTGTCTAAGTCTACAAACATGAAGCATAGAAATAGAATCCTGTTTCGATCTACCGTAAGTAACATTAGTCCATGGATGTATAATCCAATATATTACAGAGATTCATTCATCTCATTAAGAAGTAAATATCAAAGTTTGTAATATATTTATACAGGCATACCTTGGCGAAATTGCGGGTTCAGTTCCAGATCACTTTGATATCGCTAATATCGCAATAAAGAGAGTCACACAAATTTTTTGACTTCCCAGCATATATAAAAGTTATGTTTACACTTTACTGTATCTATTGTGTGCAATAGCATTATGTCTAAAAGAATATGCATACCTTTTATTGATAAAAATGTTAAATATTATTTGAGCCTTCAGTAAGTCATAATATTTTTTGTTGGTGGAGGGACTTGCCTCCAAAACAATTACAATAGCAACATCAAGGATCATTCATCACAGATCATGATATCAAATATAATAATAATGAAAAAGTGTGAAATATTGCAAGAATTACCAAAATGTGACACGGAGACACAAGTAAACGCTGTTGGAAAAATTGTGCTGATAGACTAGCTTGAAGCAGGGTTGCCACAAACCTTCAATTTGTAAAAAGCGCAGTATCTGAGAAGCACAATAAAGAGAAGTGCAATAAAACAGTTATGGCTGTATTGTTTTGAGTAACTCGCATTTAATAATTTTCCCAGAAGATGTTTTTAAATATGTACAAACTTATGGTAATCTAAACTTTCAAAAATAATTTAATCTACCTACTTTGTGACAGAGTATTGCAATAGAATAATCAATAAAAGACATTCAAGAATAGTTAATATATTAGGTTAATATAAAATTTTGTTGAGGAAATCGAATGGAAATACAATCTAAAGGAGAAAAAACACATAATTACTTCTTACTTCTAAAGAGCTTAGTGATGTACTTTTTCAAGGGATGATGATAAATATTGAATGTCTATGGCATTTAGGTTCAAAGGATTCATTTTATAAAGTACTGTAGCAGGTTTATTTTTAAAGGTCAATATTAAAATATTATTTATTTTGCAACTTTTAAAATTATGACATCAAGAAATTTGGAGACATTTGAGAAAGCATAGGAGGAAAAAGCACTGAAATTACAAATGGGTCTGCAGGAATGTAGGAGTCAAATGAAGTGCATTTGGTACTCTGAAAGCCAAATGGAGAGTTTCATGAGGTGGAGAATGTCCAGTAATGTCAAATATTACCTAAAAGTTAAGAAGACAGAACAGCAGCCATTGCTGTTAACAAAAAACTGATTAATATTGGCTTTAATAAGAGCTGTTCATTGTAATGGAAGAGAAATTAGAGTGTACTGATAGTCTAATTACAGTGTACTGAAGAAGAATTAAGAAAAGAAAAAATGGAGAAAATGAGCTGGCACAATTTTTTGAGGCCCTGGAAAAAAGAATAGAGAGAGGGGACAAAAGCTGAATGAGTAGGTGAGGTTACAGAACTTTCTTTAGGTAGGTAACGATCACTAAGGAACATATTACAATGGAAATTTTATGACAATAATGATGGTAATGATTCTGTGGAAGGGAAGAAAGTGGAGCTGAAGGGAAAATTGATGCAGGTGCATAATTGAGGGTTTTTTGTTTGATTTCATTTTATTTTGCTTTTATTGATAACATAGGATGGGATCTAGGGTATAAATAGAGAGGTTTCTTTAGATTGCGACAACCACTTATGATTCCATATGATTAAGAGTGGAGACATACTGTATGGTTTCAGGCACAGAAAAGTGAGCGAAATGACAAGGGTATCAGCAAAGAGTGATCGGGGAGTTGGCTTGTAGGAAATGAGAAGAAATGGGATTTTATAAAGCAGAAATTCAGAAAGTGATTTTACTAAAGAAGTGTAGTATCATTGTCTGGCAGTAGTGATAACTATTTGACATTTTTCATCATAATTTTGAGATACTTAATACTTTGTATGATTATCTCCAAAAACATTCAGCTGCTTTAAAAAGGCAGATTAATACATCAGAGGAGAGAAGGGTAATGGAGTTAACTGCATTTTCTAGTCAGCTATGGAGAATGACAATTAGATCTAGGCTAGGTTAAGAAGGAAATGGCACATAAGGCTGCTGAAGTATAATTTACAAAACATAAATTCACACACTTTAAGTATACAATTCATTGACTTTTAGTAAATTTATCAATTTGTGCAACCATCACCACAACCCAATTTTCAAACATTCTTATAGGTCCAATAAGATTCCACCTGCCCCTTTATAGTGTATCCCCATTCATAACCCCATCCGAGACAACCATTAATCTGATTGCCATATCTAAAGATACTTTTTTTTAACTTTTCATATAAATGGAATGATACAATCTGTGGTCTTTTGGGTCTGGCTTCTTTAACTTGACATAATGCTTTCAAAGTTGATCCACGTTGTAGCATGTTTCAGTACTTTATTTCTTTTAATTGTCAAATAATATTCCATTGTATGGATATACCATGTTTTGTTTACCTATTGACCAGTTAATGGATATTTGGGCTCTTTCCATTTTTTTGCTATTATAAGAATATTTGAAATTAATATTTTTGAACCTTTATTGTTAATGTAAGGCATAAATATGAACATGTGTTTTGATTTCATCAAAGAAATATCATTGTCTTGAATAGCAAGCTAAAGAAACTGAGGAATCCAGAGGCTAGATGAGTCATTGATGAGATGGTTTGAATCTCAATGATAATGAGAAGAATTGTGGAGGAGAAAGATAAGGTGAGTTAGGTACTGAATTTATAAGTGAACATCAGTAAATGACTGATTTTCACAGTCATTTGTATGTCAATATGAAAGTCAATATGAAAGGATGAAATGTGATTAACTCTGATGAACTTCACTTCACACAGACTATAATTTAAGAAGGAGGAAAGTGAGACAATTGTTAAGCAGCAATGTGAAACAAAGATTTTACCTCTAACTCCTTTATGCCATTTGGTACATGGAATATGAGGGGAAGAAATTAATAATCTCTACTTAAGAGGTTGTAGGTGAAATAGCACATTCAAAGACAACTAGATTTGAATTAGAACAAAATGGTTATGGAGTGACAGAAGGGGAGTTTACTTAGAAATGACACATTGAAACAATTTGGAAGCTGGGGAGAAATGGGAATGGGGCCAGTTTGGGGCAATGGTTCTCAGGACTCATATCAGTATCAAAGTTCCATTTTATTGCAAATATTGTGGAATATCACTTTAATATTGTGAAATTGAGTTCATAGAAAATATAAACAACTTGAAATACACTTTAAAAACTCAGTGCAATATCCTAGGTGTAATATGGGTAAATAAAAGAAAATAACATATTAAATAACGTGTCAATATATGATTCTACTGTGAGATATGAGAACATAGTCAGAAGCCTGCATTTCTGCTTAGGCTCATCTTGAAGAGGGTAAAAATGCAGACTGCTAGTGACGTGCTGTACTGACAACTCTAACACCATGAGAGGCTGTTGCTGAACCAATTTTCCAATATGGTGAACAATTTAATAAAGTTCCAGTTTTAAAAATTGCAGACTTCGCTTGATTTACATGATTAAAATCATAGACAACAATCACAGAATGCTGAAACATATAAAGTTCTTTATATTTGTATGTCAAAGATAGTTAGGGTCTAGGTTCACGAATATCTTGAATATCACAGATGTCTAAAAAGTCAAATTATATGTATTATTTCTGAATGCAGACCATTAAATAGTATGTGTTCCCCACAGCCATTGTGAAAACAAAAACACAGCTTCTTAGGAAGAGACAAGTGCATATTTAGCACTAATAATTCGAGAGTGTATGCAGAGTATCATGGAAATTAGCACCATAAATGAGCCATTGTTTTTGGTGCTTTTGTGTTAAATAGAGAAAGATAGAACAAGGCATGATAAGATTGGCTCTGGAAATCAGAGTACGGAACTGCTAAAGACCACAGGAAGCTGTGTTTTTTCCCTTAACCCAAGGTATTGTGCTCAGGTGGGAGAGGAGACTGCGGAACACAGTGAGGGTGATTTTGCCCCTCAGAGAAGACCTTGATCGATCTGATCATTTGGTACTAAAATATCAGCACAGGCCTAGTCTTCAGGTGTCTGAAGGTTTTGTGGCAATTGTGGATGCTTTCGAAAATGAAGGACAATCAGGTAGTTAAACATTTATTACATCTTCAACCCATAGCGTTTTAGAGAGGATTCAAAGCCCATTTAAAACACCTGCACACCCAAACAAGCTAATAATGGGTTGTGTCTAAGCGGCATTCATTAAATATTTATTTCATTTATAGAGAAGAGAATCTAAGCACTATAGAGATGAGAGGAAGGAAAAAGAAAGAGAGCTCCCCGTAGAAGTACTCAGCCTCTAGTAGATTGTCCTAAGCAAATACAGTTGTGCACTGCATAATGACATTTCTGTCAAAGACAGACTGAATATACAAGGACGGTCCCATAGGACTAGCACCATATAGCCCAGGTGTCAAGCATTTCCTCATTGTTAAGCTACACATGACTGTAAATTGTAGACCCAAACCTGCATACTTCACTCACCAAAGAAATGTCTCATAGGTGTCAAAGTCCAATCTTCTTAGAAGCAGCTGATCAAACCAGCAGTATTTGACTGTGCTTGTTCAGGGATCATCGGGCCTTTACCCCAAGTGGCTTCTCCAAATTTTACTTCTAGCTACATGTTCCTCTTCCCTTTCAAGCATTTGATTAAAAACAGCTTTCTCTGTCATTTAATTTCCTATGATGCTATTGTGCCCCTTTAAAATTGGTGCACTTGTCTACAGCATAGTTGGTTGATCACTTTGTGTTATAAATTTTTGAAAAATGCATATAAGCTAATTGGAAAAGTGAGTCCTGGGCTATCTCAGTTCTCATGGGTGGGTAATGAATACTTATTAACAGAACCAAGACAAATAATGGGCTTTCTTGTCTCTACTTTTTCCTCTGTAAGGAAAGAAAAAAGATAGTGGAATGGAAAGACTATAAATGAAACACTATTGTTATTTGCAATTATTTTTTTCTCCAGTTGAAAGCCTTAAAAGTAGTGATTTGATTAAAAAGAGGAAGATTATATCATTCATGACCTTCCAAGTCATACATATATATTTTCCAGAGTGTATATTTCTATATTTTAAACAATTTACAGGAAGCAAGGAAAATTTCATTATTCATAGACAATATTCAATACAGGTTTCAGAAACATAGATATTCACACATATCAATAATCATTTAAAGAGGATAGTAATCATTTTATTTTCATCATAGTCTGGAATCTTTATAAATAGTAGACAGTTCCTGATTAACCAAAAAGTATTGACGAGGCTCCAGGTTTAAAATTGATATTCATTTGTGATTAATTTATTTTGTCCTCAATATGAAACCAGTATACATGTAAATCCAGTGTGTTTTCATCTTCATACACAGACAAGTTTTCCACTGCAACACAATCTTTAGTTAATATATTGCAAGTATAGTATGTATTAAGTGTAGGAAGGCAGAACATGTTTTCCTAATTGACTTTCCCCAAAGTTTATTTCAGTCATGATGTTTAAATTTCAATTGCATTGTTATATTTCCATATATGAATGTTCGATCTGTAGATGAATATGAATGTGTAACATTATTTTAAATAGCTGAAAAAATATTCCTCAAAGCATCTGATGTCAACGAATTTGAATGATGTATGGCTTTATAGTGATTTTTCCCAGTAGAACTTAAAGTGAATACTATTATATTAAATATGCTAAAATTATTTCAAATAATTAACAGAGAAATATTTTAATTGTTACTTCTTTACAAAGATTGAATATCTTAAAGGAGATCAGCTATTTTCTATAACTGAGGGCATCATATATGCTACCATTTCATTCTCAGAAATAAATAATTTTAAAGAAAATCGAATTATCAAATAGAGTTAGGATGAGGGTTAGGTAAAAATATGCTAGAACACAAATTTAAAGCAAATCATATTATGCATATTTTAAAACCCAAACAATATATGAACTCATTTATATCAAAGATAAATACTGAGAAGTTACCTGGGTTGTGTTTTTGAAATTTTTTTTAGATGAAGAATATTTCCTTTCCTTCCAAGTATCTTGTAAAGTTCACAACTATATATTTGATTCCTTAATTTTTAATACAAATCTGAAGTCTGCGCAATAAACTGGTAATGGAAGTGTGGAAATGATTTGCTACTTGTTCAGCCATCCTTGATTTTTCCACAGTTTCATTGTTTTCCTTTCCCTGGAGGAACACACCCTTACATTTTCTAAATCCTTAACCTGTAATGATCTTCCATTTTTAACCTGTTGCCAATTATCAGCCCCACAGAAGCTATCTGAACATGTGGTTAGTGCACAGATTAATAGCATTGCCCAACTGTTTTCCATTTCATCCAGTGTTCAATCTAGTTTCCAAAAACAGAAACAGTCTTGCATCGAATTACTCATAAATTGCTTATTAAGGTGCTAACGTTACACTATTACTGCTTCTTGACATTCCACAGGCTTTAGGAGCTACCCGCCATGGCGTTTTATTATTATCCTTGCTCTCCATTTTAGGTCAGCTGTGGAATAGCTTTCAATGATATCTTTCTAATTGGTTTCAGCTCCTTAAATATGGTTGGCTTCACATCCTCCCCATCTGCTGCTGCTTTTTTCACCCCTTTGTGTTTAGTTCTTGACCATTGAGCATTCATAATGCAAAAGTTTTCAATATTTAATTTGCCAAAATATTGTTTGCAACCACCTACAACTTTATTATTAAAGTACAAAAACCGTTCAACCAGTAGACATTCCTCTATTGTGTGTTTGAGTTCAAATAACTTTACCTTTTAAAATAACAAGGGCATTTCACGGTTGTAATTCAAATCTTAAACAAGCTTTTTAATGTTTACAGTTTTTCTGAATGTGTTAATACCTACATGCATAATAAAATAAAATTCTAATCATATTAAAAGGATTATTGATTTGAAATGGTGAACGTCTTATATTTTACATGTAACAACATCTTTAATTTTCATATATTAACTTAATCAATAAAATGTAGCTTCATATTCAAAATAGTTCCTTCATGACCATAAAGTAACAATGATAACATATTGCTGTCACTATTATTATATTAATTAACTTGAAAGTAAGTTTAGAATAGATATTTTTATTAGTGGCTTCAAATGTTAAAATAATGTCTCCTGCTTTCTCAATGCTTCTCAGAGGCCTGGAATCCTTAGTGTATTTTAAGTTCTGACTGAACAACAATAAAAAATCTATGTCTTAGAACATCAAAACCATTTTTCCAATTCACAAAGGAGGCAGAATACCCGCCACTTTTTTTATGAAGAAGAAGAAGATTAGCCCTGAGCTAAGTACTTCCAGTCCTCCTCTTTTTGCTGAGGAAGCCTGGCCCTGAGCTAACATCCGTGCCCATTTTCCTCTACTTTATATGTGGGACGCCTACCACAGCATGGTGTGCCAAGCGACACCATGTCCTCACCTGGAATCCGAACTGGTGAACCCTGGGCCCCCAATAAGCTGAACATGGGAACAGCTGCGCCACCGCCACTGCGGGCCCCTCTGCTGCTTTGTTAACTCTTTTTTTACTGGATAAAACTCTATATTAAAATGCGTGTAGTTATGTTACTTAGCAAAATGGATTACATGTATGATTATATATCTTATCTTCATTGGCGTAGAAGTTAAAATTTTGAAGTTCACAAATAAAGGACTTTGCATGTTTTATCTGGAAAACTTCTACAATTCATTAACATATTACTTGATTATATATTTTCATAAATTAATCTTATGCAGGTATATTCTTTGTCTCATGGTGTGTTAATGTATTATGGTCATCTCTCAGAAGTACAACTAGATGTTTCACTTATTTTGATTACTTTGTAATGTTTCTGTAAAAGCATTTTGCTTTAATTAAGAATTTGCTTTATTCAAGTTTCCTTGCACTGCGTTTTGGGGTATTTGAAGAGGAATCAGGTAAAACACCTTTCCTAAGTTAGTGTAAAATCAACTTGATACAGCATTCCACTGTATTTGCCAGTATACCTGCCTTGCCTCTTGCATTCTGGTGCTCCTTCTTTCTGTCTCTGGAATATTCTACGATGTCAAGTTAATTCACAGTAAGAATATTTTCCATAGTTTTTGAATGTTTTCTGCAGGATTGAACACTAACGTCACTATTCTTTCTATATTGATAACAACTCTGATTCTCCTATGCTGTTTGCGGCTACGTTTGGTCTTTATCACCATCACTTTCTTTCTTTAACGATTAACTTGAAAAACATCTGAAGGCTTGTAGTATGATCAACATTACTAAAATTTTTTTAAATTTATTTTTCTGCTAGGATCAGTCTTTTTTATCCCCAGATTTAGATAACATACAATATCCTTTCCTGTCTTCTAAGAGTAATTCATTTTTTTATTTATTAATCATTTGTTGATTCATTCATTCACTCACAAATGGAAAATAGATTGAACTGTAGCAACATAAATTTAAAATAATAAAAGTAGTGTGAACCACATATTTTCCCTTATATTTTCACTCCTTTATAGTGTCTCTATAACTCTAAAATAAGACTTGGCTCTCCAGGATTTGAGTTAGAATCACATATATTCATATATTTCATAACGTCACCCATCAATAAGTCCTGGCAATTGTATCTTTGGTAAATCTTCTGGCTCCCTTACCAACTCATATTCAAATATGATTTCATAGAAATCAACTATCTTGTTTCTCTTATTTCAGACATTTAATTTTTCAGTTCACACCAAACTCTAACATAGCTGCTAGCATTTTCTTTTTCAAACGCTATATACTCCCTCAGTCCTCTTTGAGGCATTAGATAGATTGTTTTCCCCTCTGCCTATCAAATGCAAGTTCTTCTCCCTCTTGGACTCAGAAAAACTGTTAGCCCTCTTCCATACATCTCCATGTGTATTCTCCTTAATTTAATTTATACTACATGCCACCACACTAGGTAAGTCAAATTATCTATGCAAAACCAACGTACATAAACTCACTCTTGTTCGTTTCTTGCTTCCAAACTTAAATTTAGCAAAACGCTAAAGATACAGTTTGAAAAGATTGGTTATTCTTCTACATATAAAATGATGGAAAGTTGTAATATTGATGATTTTACTTTATTTTTGTCAGTTTTTTCTACACCCTTCCAGTGAGTCAGCAGCAGCCATCATTCCTATAAAGAAAGTAAAATTGTCTTTTTTCAGTCATATAAAAATAAGTGAATATTTAGTCTTCTTGTTTGTTTGTTTGTCTGGTTTTGCTATGGTTTATTTCCCGTATCTGTCTTTGAAAACCAAAAGAAAGTGACCGTGTGAGTGGGTATGTGCAGGGAGGGTGAGTGAGGAGGGAGGAGCCAGGAGACACTGCATGAACGTCACCTGACAGGGGAAAGAGGCCATGAAGGTAGGGCAGAGCACCATCTGTGGCCAGCAGTAGGGAGTTGCTTGTGAGTGGAGCAACTCTGGCAGGCCCTCTGTCCACTGAAAGGAACAGGGCATTTCATCTGTGCTGAAGAGCAGATCTTTAGGTCGCTGGTGGATAAGGGCCTCTATTAACAGTGACTGAACTTTGTGCATGATCCAGGAAAGGGTCAAATTCTAGTTCTGGGCCTCTCTGTCTGAATGATCCTGAGCAAATTGCTTTGATTTTCTGCTCCTTAATTCCCTCAGCTATGCAATGGAATAATAATGATAAGAATATCTGTTCTTAGAGTTATTTTGGGAATTAATGTGATGATGTATGTAAAGAGTTAAGAATTCTTGATATACGATCTTAATAGATTAAGGTGATCTAAATGTGTTTGATATTAATAGCATCTTTAGAGAAACAATTTTACCAACCGTTAATTATTTCTGTGTGGTTTCTGGTTCCTATGGTTTTCCAAATGACCATCAAATAGAAGCACTTTTTAAAAATATTAGCTACGTGTTCGTTACCACTTATTTACCACTTCAAATTTCATAAGCCCCATCTTTGACTCTAGAATCGAGCTACTTTTATTTGATTGTAAGTGACAGCACCTTGAATTAGCCCATGCCCATATAAAATACTGCTTTCTTCTCTTCCACAAAATGGGAATACTGTGGAAATCTGGTCAACACTCTCAAATGCACAACCCAGAAGTTCCAGGGTAGTAGGGGAGGGTGGGAAATAACTCTTGGCCACTTGGGAATGGAAGTTGACCAATGCTTCCTCCTTTCCTCTCTCATGTGTGCAGCCTGAAAAAAGTATTTCAGGAAGGTCACCAGAAATTATTGTGGGATCCAGCACTAACCAGGAGTTGCCTACCCTATTTTTTGATTTACGACTTTCCCTACTTTGCTACCCTCACCCCCACCCCACAGCTATGCTCCTCCCTCTGCTTTCTGGCATCAACCTCCAAACTGCTCCTTATACAGGCCAGCTGGCCTTAGGCACAAGAGCATCTGAACTATGACAGGTTGCCTATCCTCTGTCTAGGTAACTAAAATAGTTTATCATGCAAATTCTAACATTAATTTGTACATTATACCTGTTTAAAGAGCCTTTGTAATGATGCATTTTAACTCTTTCAGATAGCAGTGTTTTGCTCTCAGGCTAAATTCTGAAATTCTTAAATTTGGGGATTTTATTTTCAACGAGCACTAGTAATATTTCAAACTATTTTTAAGTAGTAGCTGTGTGTTCATTTGAAAAATGATTTGGACTATAAAATTCAAAATATGTGTAATTTCAAAATAAATTTTGAAATATAAGTAGTTTAATATTATTTTCTACCAACACATTTTTAGAAATAGGAAATCACATCAAAATGGTTGCAACCTCACAAGGTAGCCAAGACCAGGCCACAGCTGCATGACCTCCAAAATATCTCCAGATATGCCTCTGTTGCCTGCCAGTAGATGATTGAGAAAGGTAGCCAACAGAGGTGACACCAAGGAGTTAGCAACAGGCCCTGACTCTTTGAATAGAACACACATTCAGACTTTGGCATCTGGTTCCTACTTTGACCAAATGTGCCTTGTTTGTATCCACAGATGTTAAATGCGTTTATTGAAAACAGATAGACCAGGGAGAAGAAAGAGATTGGCAAGTGGTATGCCAGCTTCTGTGGGAGGCAGTGTCAAGCCAATGTGCAATTTACTCGCAGATAATTATTTGCTTTAGAAATCTGGTGTCATTTATTAGAATAACTGTGGTATGTGGTGAGCATAAACCTCATGTTATACTTTATAGCATAAAGTCAGTCATCTTTATACTTCATTGTAAATGAAGAATTTATAATTGTGCTGAACTCATTAACACCTAAAGAGCAGATATATCTTCTTTTGCTTCACATAATATAAAGTGACTGTTTAGATTAAATTATTAAAGGCAGAGATCTATATACTTCTCTAATCACACTTATCACTTTTGGCTTTTCCAAACATCCAGCAAATAAAGTGCCTTTCTGGTGATACTCTGTTAACTATATGAAATTGTTACCCATGGAAAAGGGCTGAATAATATATGAAATATTTAAACTTTTAGAAGTGTGCATGCTTATTCCTACTCTCTGCTTTGTTTCTACAGTGGAAATGTAGTTTACAATATTTTGAAAATGGAAGGTCAATACAATTGTGTATTAGAATAATTGGCATGATGTAAACTTACTGAACTCGTAGTCCTTTTCCCTTGTTAAAATAATTTAGAAAAATAGTATAATTTGACATGAAAAGGTGGGCTATATAAGTTTGACGATGTACTCAAACAAATCACATTACTACTTATTTTTTTTGTTGGTTTCAAATAAAATCACTGATGTGCCATATAAAAGGGCAACGTGAAATTAATTACAACTGGATAGTCTGCATAGTGTGTATAGCATGATAAGACTTGTAAAGGATGGTTTTACTACTAGGAAGTCAAGTTTAGCTTGTCATTTCAGACCAACGACTGTTGACTAAACTTTAAGAGCACTTCTTTTTCTGAAGGCTTAAATTATTTTACGTTGCGCATATCATTTACTTTAAGGTTTTATAATGTTCCATCTCTAGTATCCAAGTCTGGTCAGAGTGTCCTGCTGAACTCAAGGAATCACAGGAATAGATAAATGAATTTATGAATCATTGTCTTTTTTTATTTTTATTTTTTTAATGACATGCCCATTGGGGATTAAGATGTTAAAAGATTTTTACAGTTGAAAAAAGCAATCATACAGATTCAAATCACTTTTCGAACTGAGAATATAGGCCTAGAAATTCTAAATATTCAAAATCATAGTCTTCCTTTCTCGACTTTATGACCCTCTTATTCTAAAAGTTGTTTCAAAAGAAGAGATAGGAAAAGAGCTTCACTTTGCTTATGATAAAGGGAGAGTCCTGCTGCTCTTGTGATAAAAGATTAAAAAAAAAGACTTGTCATAACTTTCTTCTTCCTTTGTGATTAAAGTATCTCTTATGATCATAGGAAAGTTTCTCCTACTCTTGTGACAATAAAAACTAATGACAAGAACCCTGATAATAAAAAGGGAATATTTTCTTCACCTATGTTCTTTTTTTAGAAGTTAACGCATAAGTAAGAAGTCTAAACCAATATTCTAGTTCAGTATATTCTAAAAGAATGATCAATCTTATGCACAACTTTATTTTGGGTAGCTGGGCTAATATTGACCATATTGTATAATAAAAAAACAACAACGATGTTTTACTAGCTATTATTGAGGTCAATATGCTCCAGGACCAACCAGTAGACCATGATCATGTCCTTCCTACACCATCTACCTCTTTTTTAGTGTGTGGTTTGTGTGGTGGTGTGTGTGTGTGTGTGTGTGTGTGTGTGTTTCGTCTACCTATATACTGTTGCCAGTAGAATATCTTAATTATCCCTAATGATTTCACAGTGATCTTTAAAAATATTTAATGAGGTAGTATGCTGGCAACTAGTAATATCCAGACCCACACAAATATTAACACAAAAATTATGTAAAAACTAAGAAAGCAAAGGCAGTATAGTTTAACTTAAAATTTACATTAACAGCTTGAATGCTTTCACTTGCAGATAACAAAACCCAAATTGAGCTGGTTTAAACAACATAAAGTTTTACTGGTCATGTAACTGAAAAGTGGAAATTTAGATTGGGCTTCAGGCTCCAGTTTCCACTTTGAGAGGGTGTCTTTCCCGCTTGGTTTAACTAGTTGGCTTAACCTGGATTAGTGCTCACTCCAGATCCAACCATCATTGTAATGGAGTGGTGACTATTAATGCTTAGCCTGCCTAAGATGCCAAACAATATTATTTCAACAGAATCCTTGATTTTCTAAAATTTGGTTAGTGTTAGGAAAGGAGAGATATATCGGGTAAGTAATGGTCTCCTCTTCCTAACATTTCCAGAAACAAAACCAAAAAGGATGTTAGTTGTTTAGAAACTTAGTAAATATGTTTTCAGACTTAACCTCTTTGTGTCCATAAAATAGTTATTACTGTAATTACTTACATTCAATCACCTTGAAAATATGATGTATTTTACATGTATGTTTCTAAGTTTGCAGGTATTTTAATTATTGTAATTTATGTTTTGTAAATATTTAGGCAAAAGCACTTCTAGTAGCTTTTCTCATTAATCTCCTTCCAGGAGAAAATCAAGAGATATAAATATAAACAAAGAAATAAATAGACCTCTCTCTCTATGCATGTAATATAATATATGCATGTATATATATATAACACACATATAAACACAAACATATATGTGTATATACATATAGGTACATATGCATATATACATGCATGCATTTATATATATACATGTTAATGTATATAAGCAGTGACACACCAATAAATTCATTTACTTTTTAGTTATTTTCAGTAAGTGTCAGTCCCTATTTCACAAAGAAAAAATATACACCTGAGGGATTATGACTCTTCGAAGTATTAAATGTTCTAACTTGGACCCCTACCTTTGTTTGCTATGCAGTACTGGTTGTTAGGACCATAAATCTGGGCATATAATATTAAGGACAGGGTTGGAGCTGTCTGATTTGAAGCATATAAACTCTTAACTGCCACAGATAATGCCAACCCAAATTATTATTTCCATTTCAACACAGATTATAGGACAGGAAGACATAAATGGAAATTAAAAAATAAATTCAGCAAATATTTCAGAAAGTACCTTTTCATGTGGAGAATAATAAATGCCTAGAAGAGCCTGCAGGCAAAGTTGTTGAGGCAAAAAGCAGGAATGTCATTCAAGAAACAATTAGATGCCATCCTTGGGGAAACGGAGTACCAAAAAGGATAAGGCTTGATGGACCAAATGACCTTTATTCTCTCTCCAAAAGTCTCTCATGTTCTTATAATTCTAATCGAGAAATATTTCAGCAATTTGGCCTCCAGCAATGTCAATTCTTACTTGAATTATTCACCTCACCAGTTAACTGCTGAGGAAGAACCTTTCTCATGTGCTACAAAGACTGCATATTGACCAGAGGTAATTCCCAACACTATTGTTCAGAGGCATTTTATTTACAATGATGTGTTAGGTCTGATACTACAAAGTTTTGACTATAGAAGAAGGCTTTTTTAAATCCAGGTTGATTGCAAACAGGCGCAAACTTGAGGAGAGGGATTTAATTAACTTCATTAATTATAGAAAGCATGAAGATTATTTAAAATATTTTCTTGGCAAAAATTATATCAAAATATAGTTGTTTCCTGAGGAATGTAGCATATACAAATCTATTTCTTAATTATTTTGGATATGTTAATGGATGATCTCTAGCTATTGACTTTATTTCTATAAAATATTATGAAAATAAAAATAATAAAGATCTAAAAAAGAGGCTAATTACTTTTCAGTTGATCAAAAAACACAAGTATTCAGTAACTGCACACTTTGGAAAACTAGCTTTTGATAGTGAAGGAATATACACAATTCACTTGGTGCATTTGAATAAAGTTAAGGAAATCAACTATCTACAGTCTTCTGATTTTTGATAGATTTAGCTGAACACAGAAGTCTGGAAAATCCAAGGATATTGTGAAAACTACGTTCCTCCTATAAGGTTCTTAAAGTAATACTCAGTGAAAGACAAAGAACATGTTTCTACCGTCTAAATGGACTCCTAGAGTCTCTTCTGTGTATCACATATTGGAACGCAGTGGTGAACTAAGTGTCAACAGCATAATTTCTGAAAGGTCACATAAGTTGCAGAGTTCAAAGCAAAAACAACTAGAAACTTGAAAAATGCCGCACAGTTAAGTATTTTTAAAACAAATATTTTATGAATTGTCAAAAATCCATTATATCAATTGTGTTTAAAAATATATGTTCATTATAGTACAAATTATTTTCATAATGAATGAAATCTGCTAATAAAGTGTAAATGATACTTTTATAAAGTACAGTAGTCCTCCTTTATCCACAGGTGATATATTCCGAGACCTCCCAGTGCATGCCTGAAACCGTGCATAGTGCCAAACCCTATCTATACTATGATTTTTCCTATACATACATATCTATGATAAATATTTAATTTAGAACTAAGGCACAGTGAAAGATTAACAATGATAACTAATAATAAAATAGCGCAATCATAACCGCTGGCGGGATGGAGCAGAATGGCATGAGGTTTCATCATGCTACTTAGAATGGCGCACAATTTAAAAGTTATGAATTGTTTATTTCTGGAATTTTTCATTTAATATTTTCAGATTGTGGTTGACTGCTGGTGCTGAAACTGCAGAGGGCAAAACCACGGATAAAGGGGGGCTACTGTAATGTTACAAAGTATTATACTTACAAAGTAAATTGATAAAATTTACAAAATAGTCTGTGCTGAAGAGATAATAGGTGAAAATATCATGCTAAATAAGATGTTCTGTGGACTAGATCTTATAACCTTTTAAATTATGCAACCATAGCTAAAATAAGAGTTCATATTCAATTTTAAATTGATGGAAAGATTATGTCCCACATAGAAATTAAATTTTAACACAATATTGAATGTATAGAGAATAATCTTATGACATAAATTCCAAACAAGGACAGAAACATTAAACCAAATAATTCTCAAACCTTGCATAATCAAATGAGAACTTCTGCAACAAAAGCAGCTGTTAATTACTACACTGTTGCTCATAATGATTATATCAATTAGGCTAGTATTTTATTAGTTTATAAGATTTTAATGAATTTCTTATAAATATGAAATACTTAAGAAAATTAATCAATCCAGTAGTCTGTAAAATTGCCTTTTACTTGTCTACTTTAGTTAAAAATGGCATTTGGTCTTTTTGATATTTGAAGATAGCTGGAAGTCATTCAGAGGTCTTTCTTGTAAACAATGTATATGATTATGATGGTAACCAATCCACTCTATTCAACAAAGTTTTAAGATAATAAAGTAGGGGCTGGCCCAGTGGTACAGTGGTTAAGTGTGCACGTTCAGCTTTGGTGGCCCGGGGTTCACTGGTTTGGATCCTGGGTGTGGACATGGCACCGTTTGGAAAGCCATGCTGTGGTAGGTGTCCCGCATATAAAGTAGAGGAAGATGGACACGGATGTTAGCTCAGGGCCAGTCTATCTCAGCAAAAAGAGGAGGATTGGCAGCAGATGTTAGCTCAGGGCTAATCTTCCTCAAAAAAAAAAAAAAAAAGATAAAGTAATGAGACCAATTCTGTACTACTCTGGTATAAAAATTAATAGCAATACTTGTTTAGACTGATACTTTCTGCTTAACACAGAATGTGGCTTGTCGTCACAGCTAATTTACCAGATAAAATTCTAGCCCAATCAATAATTCATATTTCATTTTGGTTTTGTTCTTATTTAACCACTTAACCTCATTAACTTTTCCAGGTGGTGAAGTTATTCAAAAATTGTCAAAATTCCTAAGTTAAGTTTTTAAAAATCTACACCTTAACAAAGTAAAATTTGATTTAATTGTATCCTTCTCTAAGAGATTAACAAAAATTATAAATGTTAAAATGATGGGAAAACACTATTCTATTCTGTAAATAAAACAGGAGTGATGTTAGGTCCAGAATTAGGACATTTAGAAATTAAAAAGATTTTTTCAAGACATTTTTCTATGCTGTCAAGTCATGCACGTTGATGAGTGAAAATTTTAGACAAGATAATTGAGTCTACAAATAACAAAACACTTGAGACTCTTGGAAAGTGAATTGTATGCTCTGTTTCTATTAAAGGAAGTCCAGGGAAATTGGACTAACACACTCCTACTGAGAAGAATTAGAAAAACTTGGCAAACTATTACAAAAAAAACCTTTTTGATAGCATAAGAGAAATTACAAAGCAGTGAAGAATGACGGACTCAATAGCTGAGAGTAAAGAAAAGAAAGAAGAGAGCGGAGCATTTGGGATCATTTATCCCCTAGAACACTTTTATAATGTGGCCAGTGGACTATCTGATAGTCCTTGAACTGCTATTCCAGTCAGTGAAAAAGTAGGGAGGCACTTTGCAAAAAAATATCCAAAGGGACTATAAGCATATATAACAATGCTTTACTTTTTAGTCTTCATGCAAATGAAAATTAATACTATAATGAAGAGCCCTTATACACTGCCAGGTAGTGTGAATTTGTTATAGATATTTTGGTAAACTCATTTACGGTATTTTGTAGAATTGAATTTATGCAAACTTTTGATGCAACAACTCCACTCCTTGGTATATGCCCATCAGAAATGAGTGCACATCGCTCTAAGAAACTTATACAATAACAGAACAGAACAGCATTATTTATAATATTGTAACACTGGAACCCAAATGTCCATCAACAGTGGGATACATTTAAAAAATGTAAATACATTTAAAAAATGGTATATCTATATAATGAAATATCTGGCAATGTAAAATAATAAATTAATATACCTGAATAACACGGATGAGCCTCACAGAACATTAAATTAATGAAATGTCAGATATAAATAATACTAATTGTATACTTCATTTATATAAAGTAGATAACTTGTCAAACTATGATGTTAGATGGCCAATACAGCGGTAACTTTGTTGAGGAGAAGGGAGTAGTGACTAAGAGCGGTCACCAGTGAGGATCCTGGTTTGCTAGTGAGTTACGTATCTTGACCTGGAAAGCATTTATATGGTATGTTCACTTGTGCTATGTGCACTTTTCTTTTTTTTTTTTTTTTTAATACTTCAATAAAACGTGCTTCAGGGATAGGTTATTCTGCCCTTAGAGTCATACTTACCTGGTTACAGATCTCATTGAGAGTCAGAAGGAAGCTATGGACCCAACCCTAATTCCAGTATATTTGACAAACATACAAGTATATTTATTCCCTAACACTGTAAACATGCAAACAAATCAGAAATTCATGGCTCCTCAGCTGATCTATGGACTCAAGAAAACATGATCAAGAACCATGGTAATTGTATTTTAAAATGAATGGCTTGTGCAGCTAATCATTAGACAATATTAAAATTTCCTAGTATGTCTCCTCTGGCGGTCAGGGGGAGTGAGGAGGGGACAAGCACCAACCAAAAGAACACACAGAGAAACAAAACATGATATCTTACAAAAATGATGTAAGTCACAAAAGAGAAACATGCATCAGGGTGATTTAACCTTTACACTACTGCCTTGAAATCACTAATAGAAATACAGTTTAATTTGTGTAATTAGTCTAGTGGTGGCTTGCAAGTGGAGGTGCATACATCATAATGAAATGTGGCGCTTTTTCTAAAATTCGTACATTGGGCCCTACTCTAGTCTACTGTACATAGATACTCTACAAAGAAAACCCAGGGGTTAAACTCAAGCATTTCTATATTTTAAAGGCTTCACAGGTGATTCTGATTCACACAACAGGTTGAGAATATTAGTTTAGGGTATAAAATTAATGTAACACTAAAATTTGATTAACTTGTTCAGTCATACATGTTAATAATTCAAGTAACCAGCTAGTTGACCTAGTTAATGGGTCTCCACATGTGACGGACAGATTCCAGGATGGCCCTCTAAGATCCTCAAGTCCTAGTACTTGCTTATGAACAACAGAATAGGACAAAGATGATGGAAAGACACTGGCGTGATGGTGCACATTATGACTCTTTATTGCTAGCAGACGTGCTCCAGAGACTCTCCTTGTTGGCTTGATGCAGTGCTAAGTGAAAATGCTGGGGAAGCCTCCATGGCAAGGGAATGAGGACTGCAGTTACAAACTGCAGGTGGTGCTGGGAACTGCCGGTGGTGACTTCTAGGAGCGACCCCAGCCTCCAGTTTTTTCAGCAAAAAATTGAAGCTCTTAGGGCTACAACCACAAGGAAATGAAATCTGGCAACAATCTGAGTCGATTCATCTCTAGTTTAGACACAAAATAATAAGACAATTTTTATTTTGATAAAGTTGAATTTTTAATATTCTTTTTTATGAATCACATTTCTAGTGTCATATATAAGAAGTCTTTGCCTAAGTAAAGATCATACACATTTTTTCTGCATTTTCTCTATTAGTTTGTAGTTTTTGTTTTTCTGTATATGTCTGCTATTCATTTTGAGGTTTTTTTGTGTGTGTGTGTATGGTGTGGCGTAAGGATCCAAGTTCATTTCTTTTATGTATATATGTATGTGTGTGCTTTGGGATAGCTGATTTTTCCAGCAGTGTTGAAAAGGTGACCTTTTTCCATTGAATTGTTCAGCACTTTTCATCAAAAAAATCAGTTGACTATAAATATGCTGGTGTATTTCTGGATTTTCTATACTTTTCCATTGATCTATATGTTTATCCTTATGACAATTCTATACATTGTTAATAATATTCAATTTAGTTTATAGTATGTTTTGAATTCAGATTGTCCTCCAGTTTTGTCCTTATTTTTCGATATTGTTATTGCTATTCTATTCTTTTACTTTTCACAATAAATGTTATAATCAGCTTGTTAATGTACAAAGCAAGACTGGAACAATTTCAATAGGAATTTCATTGAATCTGTAGATCACTTTGGGGAGACTTGCCACATTATCAATATTTATTCTTCCAATCAATGAGCATAGTATACTTCTCCATTTATATAGAGATCTTTAATTTCTTTCAGCCATGTTTGTAGTTTTCAGTGTACACATCTTGCACTTGTTTCGTCAAAATTGTTCTTAAGCATTTTATTCTTTTGATGCTGTTGAGAATAGAATTCCTTTCTTAATTTCACATTTGGATACTTTTTTTGCCAGTATATAAAATCCAATTGATATTTTATATTAATCTTATATCCTGCAAGCTTGCTAAACTCCCTTGTAAGTTATAGTTGTTTATTTTTAAATTCTTTTAAAATGTCTACATAAAAGACCATGTCGTCGGTGAAAAAAGACAATTTTTATTTCTTCTTTTCCAATCTACCTGTCTTTAATAACCTCTTCTTAACTTAGTGCACTGTCTTGAATTTCCAAGACAATGTTAAGTAAAAGTGGTGAGAGAAGACCTCCTCCATTCCATAAATGCAATCTTGGGGGAGTGGGGATGGACCTATAAACAAAGTGTGCTGTTAGCTGTGGCTTTTTTGTAGATGGCCTTTTCAGGTTGAGATACAGTGTTCAATGCCTATCTGTGTCTGGCCCTATAAAGTATGTACTTATTTTTTGTTTTTCTAATTTTTATTATTTTCCTCTTTCCAGTTTAATATGTGCATTTTATATCGTTTTTTTTTATTTAGCTACTTTAAAAATAGATGTTAGTGACATTTTGTAGTTCCATCTGACAAATAGAGCTTTGTAGTAAAAATATAAATACGCTTTTCCTTTCATCTTACCTGAGGTTCTAAGGTGATTTCTCAATTGATACCGAGGTGACAATGTCTAAGGAAGTGTGGTTTGTTGGAAACAACAGTGGACTAGCAAGTAATAACTCTAAGATCACAATAAACAAGATATGTGAGATTTGGGGAGCTCTAAAAACTTCTGAATCTAGTTTATCACCCATAAAATGGAGATAATTGTCACTACACCTATCTTGTAGGATTGTTACGAGGACCATAAAGATGAGTGCAGAAAAAATGTTTTGAAATATGAATCACCAAGTAAAGATAAGGAAAGGTATGGATGTAAGGAAATTCTACTGCATTGAGATTCAATTCATTCATTAACAAAAGTACTAAGTTTGTCGGTAATAATGCCCAGCAATTATTATCATTTTAAAGGAATATTACTAATTATTTAATTAAACTAGCAACAATCACTCTTAAAATTTTAATCAAACTATTAAATAAAATTGTTTAATATTATTAAAGTATTAAAATAATTAATATAAAATTAATTTATTAATTATAAAATTAATTTATTAGTAATTAATTTATTAGTAATTAATATTACTAATAAACTATTATTAAATTATTTAAGTAAGCTAACTGTCAGTATTAAACACCTGTGAATAAAATATTAGGTATATTACTATTCATTTAAATGTCAAATGGGCAAAATAGTAATACATTAATTATCAATCAAAACATAACAATTTAACACTTAGAATACAAGTAATACTTCATTATTAGACAGATGGCTAAGATAAAATGAAGGATCATGGAAAGATAAAATATAATGGATACATTTATTTTAAGATATTATAAAAACCAAATTTCAACCAGTATCATCTATATGAGCTTTTGAAAAAATATATATAATAAGTATTTTTAAAAGATTCATTTGAAATTTTAGTAGTTGTGTTTTTAGCTTTCTTTAACGTTATTTTGAGGTTTTCAATTTAGTTTCTATTGTTGCTTTTCTTTTTTAATTTAAAATTTGATGGTTTAGATTCTATGTTCAAATATCCTAGACTCCAATTCTTAGAATTAACTCATAAGGGATCCGTTTTAGAGAGTTATGGCTTTCAATTCACATAAACACATATCCGCTCTAGATGCTGAATGTGTACTCTGTAGTGTTTGCTCTGCTGCAATAAAACCAATAGAAGGAGATTAAAGAAAAGCAAAGCAATCAGTCCAGCATTAAGGTCAAAGTTGAGGTTAGTAGAAATCTCTGTTTTAAGACATTTTGAGAAGTAAAATTAGAGTAGATAGTACTGTGTATCTCCAAGTATCTATAAACTAAAGCATATCACAAAATGTAACTGAAATCTCATGGTAACAGAGTTAATTACAATGTATGTTATAATATAGCATGCATCAAATGATAATTTGCATTCAACAGTTATTTTGCCAGTCTTGTTCTTCCACAAATGATATTTACAGCATAATATGTCTTCTCTTGTTTTTTTCTTCTTCTTGACTCCTCTTAAACTACTTCTTTTCTTTTCCCAAGTAATAATGTTAATATCTTATAAAACATTATTATGGTATTAATATCTCCTCTCTTTTGGAGGGAATCCTGTTGGTTCTACCCACTAAGGCTTTCAATCATCTCTATTAATTGTCTGCACTTGCATCTAGAGAATGAAATTGGCACATAGCCTTCTGCGTGTAATTCTACTACTGCTTCATCATACTGTAGAATCAAAAATTGCAGTTTTGTCTTCGAACTGTCAACTGTGTTAGTCTTGGAGAGGATAATTTTCTGGTATTGGAACAACCTTTTGATGTTTCAAGTTTCTCTTTGAGGCAACATGCTTTTGCTTCCCTGAAAAGGCTGGGAAGGGGAAAGACAAATATATTAAACAAAAATACTGGTAACATAAAGCATTATGAATTACTGTTTTTTAAGAAACTTTTATAAAAGCATTATTTCAAATAGCCACATTAATTTGTCTCATCCCAGGAGAGCTCAATTCCCAAAGCTACACTCTGAGTTTACAAGGTTACCCTACCTTATCTTGACAAGACTCTGCGAGATGGTTCTCGGAGTGAGGTCATTTAGTGGGGATTAGTGAGCTAGGAAGACAGAAAACATGTATGTCAAGAAAAATAAAAGAGAAGGGGTCACCCATAATCTAAGAAAACAAAAGAATAAATATAAACAGAAAGAATATTTTCTTGTAGTATTTTTCATCTCCAAATCCTATTCGTACATATATATCCTTTTCTGAAACAAGTTCCTTGCAAGACTCTGTTTTCTACAAGCATACACGATTAAATATTTCCCATGTCCCTATATGTTCTTATACAACATGGTTCTTAATGGTGACAATTACAAATAAAAGCTATCTAATCAAACAATCTTGTATAATACATTTAGCTTGTTTCAAAGTATTTACCATCACAAATAATACTATAAAGAACCACCTTTCAGATCTATTTTTGCAAAACATTTTTGATAATTTACTTACTATAAGATCCTAGTTTTAGAATTATAGACTTAAGGGGCAAATATACTTTTAAAGATGACGATAAATATACCATATTTTCCTCCAGAAGGGTATAGCTTGCAGAATGAAAACTGATAGGATTTTCTGGAGGTATAATTGATACACGAAGAACTATACGTATATAATCTGTAAAACTGCATGAATTTGGACATACGCAAAGATCGCTGATACAACCACCACATTCAAGTTAATTGACATTTCCAGTAGTTCCCAGAGCTTCCCTGTGTCCCTTTTTGTTTTATGTGATGTAATTGCTTTACATGATATCTACTCTCTTAACAAATTTTAAGTGGGAAATATTGTATTGTTAACCACAGGCCCAGTGTTGTACAAAAAGATGTCTAGCACAACTGAAACTTTATACCCATTAAATAACAGCTTCCCATTTCCTCACCTCCAAGTGCCTGGCAACCATCATTGTGTTTTCTGCTTTTGTAAGTTTCACTATTTTAGACACTTCATATATGTGGAAATGTTCAGTATTTGTTCTTACGTGACTGGCTTATTTCAATTAGTGTAATGTTCTTCAGGCTCATCCATGTTGTCACAAATGGTAGGATTTTTTTCTTTTTTTAAGGTTGAACATATATATATATACACCATGTTGTTTTTATCCATCCATCCATCCATCAGTAGATGGGTATTTAGGTCATTTCCATATCTTGGTGGTTGTGAATATGTGAGTACAGATACCTCTTTGAGATGCTGATTTCAATTCTTTTGAATACATACCCACAAGCAGAATTGTGATCTTGTTTGGTCAAAGTCAGTCCTTCGTGGGTAAGGTAGTTAGAGTGAAAACCTGATGGTGTTCAAATGTGTGACCAATAATGATCACACATACTTACTTCCCTTATATGACATTATGTACTCATGCTAAGAAAATACGGAAATGCCTGGTTTGCATTTCGTTTTGGTAAGTTTTATTAATAACACTCACATCTAAAAATGTCATACATGTAACTATTGAATGAAGAAACTCATCTTTATACTGGGAAACATTCCTGCTGAGGATTTCTGTTTTGCTTGAATAAACATTCGCTACATTTCTTTATTATGAATCTAAGACTCCTCTGTATCTTTTTTTATTATTATCATATATAATAGCAGAGAAGATGAATTTTCATGGACTATTTTTTTGGCTTTTTTACTTTAAATTTCATCAAAAGTATATGTAGCATCCCACAAAATGTGTCTATTGGCTAAGAGAAAGCTATCAATATGTAGCTTTAAGCCACAAGGCAGGTCTCCATTTAAGCCCATTTCTATGGTTCTTTGATACCAAACAAATATACTGAATTTTCCCCTCTTTGTTAAAAGGATTTATCCGCTCTTTTATTCTAAATCAGTAACATGTTTAAAAAGACATAAAGAAGTAAGAACTATTACATTTGCTCTAATTCATTTTAGTAAAGTTAGAATTTAGTCATATTAAATTTTTTTCTGTGTTTCAGCTTTAATGATAAAATCTTTCACTATTTATTTTCGCAGTCTGTATATTTTGGCATTGAAATTGTGCATCAATGAGAATTAACCATCAAGAAGGCTACGTTTACTTATTTATTTTGTGAGCAGCATTTTTCTAGGGAAATGATAAATCAAATAGTAGTTTTAAGAAACATTTTTGTATAGCTAAATAAATATAACCCTAGTTAATTTTTAATTTTAATGGATTTACAAAAGAGAGATATGGAAAAATGATATCTCTCTTTTATGGTAAAAGCATCAACAATTTATTACATAATGCAAGGGATCATATTCCAATGTTCAATAATGTTTTATTATTCACTAACCAATCTATCATGAATATTGTGTTTGTACACAAGGGAAGATGATAGTCACTTGTCACAGCCATTTGCAAGAAGCACATTATTACCCAATGTCTAAATTATCACAAGGTATATTTTCAACACTGAAAGGAGCCTTAGCTTCCATTGGGCACAAGTAGAAATTTGTCCAAGAAAAAGTAGTGTAATTCTTCAAAGGCCAATTGATGAAAAAACAGCCAATATTTAGTCCTTAAAACTTTTCCTATCCTTTAATTTTTTATGGTCTTTTTTGTTAAAGATAGAATTATAACTTCATTTCTATTCTTCTTTTCTATTCGTTTTTCAATACTTCATCCTTCCCAAGGACCATTCTGATGCGTTCTACACAGTCCTTAAAAGGGGCACCAGAGAAACTGAGCCCTGAGTGCCCACTGCAGGACCAGCTCAGTAGCACATGCTTCACTGTCGTTTGTTCTCCAGATCATTCTCTCTAGTTCTTCACTCTGCTTCTTGAAGCCAGCTCCCAACTTCTTGCTCCCCAACCTACTTGCTCCCAACAAATTGCTTGCTCCCAAGCTTCTATCTTTGGCTCTGTTTTAGAATAACCCAACTAAGAAAAGAAAAGATGAGGAAACTGGTTTTTGTCATCATTTTTCAGCATTTTTAGGACATCAAAATGGAAGTATTATATAGCTCATTCAGTAACTTCTGAAACTAAGCATGAAAGAGGTCCTTCCTAGGAAGAGACACTGAACAGAGAAAATAGCCAAGTGCTTGGCTTCTTCTTATTTTTACTTTTTATTGAGATTATGATAGTTTACAACTTTGTGAAATTTCAGTTGTACATTATTATTTATCAGTCACATTGTAGGTGCACCATTTCACCCTTTGTGCCCACCCACCACCCCCCTTTTCCCCTAGTAACCACTAATCTGTTTTCTTTGTCCATGTGTTTAATTTCCACATATGAGTGGAGTCATACAGAGATTGTCTTTCTCTATCTGGCTTATTTCACTTAACATAATACCCTCAGGGTCCATCCATGTTGTTAAGAATTGGATGATTTTATCCTTTTTTATGGCTGAATAGTATTCCATTGTGTGTGGGTGTGTGTGTGTGTGAGTGTGTGTGTGTGTGTGGATATCTTCTTTATCCAACCATCAGTTGATGGACACTTAAGCTGCTTCCACGTCTTGGCTATTGTGAATAATGCTGCAATGAACATAGTGGTGCATGGATCTTTTTGAATTGCTGATTTCAACTCAATAACTTGGCTTTAATGCAATAAAATATATCAAGGTAGATAGAGGAGGATGAGCTTGGAGCAGACACAGAGAGTGGCTAGGGAAATCAGTAGAGTGACTCCAAATGAGGAGAAAAGTTTAGTGTAGCAAAGCACAGCATATTTTCGTGTTCCCAGGTTAAATAAAATAATGACTAAAACTATCTCTATTGTGTTTAAGAGATATGAAAGTCATTTTTACTAAAATGGTGGGCAGAAGCCACTCAAAGTTGGTCCAGTGGAAGACAAAAACAATGGAGACCTTAACTTGTAAACAACTGATCCAGGAGTGGAGAACCTATTAATTCAGTGGACAGTCCAATTCAATGGAAAGTTCAAAGAATTTATTCATTTATTAAATTCAGAAGAACCTATTTGTTCATATTTTGATCATCAGATCATAACAACAAAGAATATTTGAGGAATTCAACTATAAATGTATGTTCTAACTTGAAAAGACACAACTTTATTTTGTTCAAATATTATCACAAAAATCCATCATGTATTGATTCACTTAAACAAATGGGAAAAGTAGAACATCTTTTTGTATAATGGATTTTGTCCCAGCCCAGGTAAGATGTAGTAAACTCAAGTAAGCATGCATTGTTATCTTGTGTTTAAAACTGATATATATTAGTAATATTAAAACCTCTTTTATTTACACAAAAATAACATTGTAATAAAATAAATTACTGATAATAATAAGGAGTCTTTATGGCTTAGTGAGTAATAAAAGGTATAGTACAGTCCTTAAGAGCACATGCTCTGAAATTAGACTGCCAGATTTGAACCCTTTGTTCATCTGTTCCTGTCTTTGTGATTTTAGGCAATTTATTTTATCTGTCTATGCCATGATATTTTAACCTGAAAACAAGGTATCATTATAAAAATTGCTTCATAAGATTGGCTGGGTATTGAAGGAGCTAACTCACGTAAACACTTAAAACATTATTGATCTTGAGTAAGCATTCAGATAACATTAACTATTTTACTAAGTGCTTGTTATATACTCAATCCTATCATAAGTGTATTGTAGCATTACCTTTTTTAGCCAATACTTGAGCTTCTGAGTTTACTGAACTTTACAGACTTTAATTTGTTGATGAGCCTAGGACAAAAAAAGAACTGTGCATATAAAAAAGAATAGCTTCTTACCTTGGATACTGTGAATTTTGTAACCTAAAAGCTGATAAGTTTTTTTCCTCTTCTTCTTTGGGCCAATTATTGGTTTTATTAAGACACGGGAACTTTGGGAATATTTGTGGACAAGGATATTAAAAACTTTACAGGGACATCTCCAAAATAATTTGTTCATGTGGCATTCAGCCTTCATTCTCTCTGAAAACAGATACTTGGGAAATTAGTAATGTGTTTTCCCTCTTTATTCCTTTATTTTACACATATTTATGAAAAATTCAAAATTTAAGACATAAGGGAAGAATATACACATTGCTGGAGGTTATCACAGAATGGAAGATAGATTTTAATTTGCAGAATATTAAAGGTAGAAAAGGACAGAGAAATGATCTTACATGCTTCCTGTTCCACTTGTTAGGGTTGACTTTTTTTTTGCCTATGTTCATCTTCCTTCCACTTCCTCACATGTCTGCTGTTCAACTCCGCATGACCTAAATTTTTCCTTCAATCATCAGTAATCAGAGAGACCATTGACTTAGGACAGATCCCACGGGGGGGTATACTGTTTCATTTCAGTTCCACAATCCTCTGCAAAGTGGTGAGGCACTCCTACTTTTACAGATGGCACTGAAGGTTAGATAGGTAAGTAAATTATACATAAATAGGAGACATAGTAGTTAAAATTAAATACATCCTTTCTCCCCAAACTTGTGGTTTTCTAAACTACTAGATTATATTGTTTTACACTGGCTTAATGTTTTTAACATTATTCTTTGAAACGACAGTGGATAAGACACATTTTTGGGAAATCGTAACTCAAACTATATGAATTGGCACTAAGGCTAATGACTGATGTGGCTTAATTTGCTTTCTAACAGTAGGCAGAGCCTTAACCCAGAGAAATAGATACTGGATTGTTAGAATTTCCAGTACTTTGGCAGGCATATGGGGGAAAAATTATGGAGACTAAGAAGCCGTCTAATTAGAATTCTAGCTTTGGTTTGGAGATTGTAAATGATTATTCAGGATGCACCATAGTCTTACTTCAGGATGAAGCTTTTATTGGAAAGAAGTGGCTCAGATGTCTACAGGATAAGTTTTGAAACAAGAATTGAAAGTATAGATAAAATAAAAAGGTGAGACTGTTTCTTATCTAGTGCTGAGTGCACTTGCTTTCAGAATTGTTGCTCTATGCAGTATTTCGTGTCTCTAGTGCAATACTTGAATAAGAGTCTTGTCTAATCACAGTAAGAGATTATTACATATCCATATAAACATAGGAAAATTCTGTTTTCCACTCTAGTTGTATATTTGAAATTCAATACATTTTTAAAGTTAAACATTACACAAAAAAATTGTTAATTTTAATTGAAATTATTTGTAAGGAGTAGGTATTCACTGACACTGAAATTCACATTAAAAGGCCAAGCCATCTAACTCTAAGACGCAGAGCAATTTATTGAATTTAGGACTCTCTACTCACGCCTCATTCAATGCCTGACAACCATTCTCATTTTAATATTTCTCTTGCTTTTTACTTTTTCTTAAATCACTCTTTTTTCTTTTTCTATAATAATGTTCTAAATTAAAACCTGAAAATCATGTGATCCAAAACACCATACTAATAAAGAGACTTTGATCTTAGTTATGCAGTACATATATTCTCTGATTGTCAAAGTAGTTTTCACTGCTAGCTATACTCATTTGTAAAGCAGACTATTCAAATGTAGAAGTGGGAAAATTATATTCATAACTAATCTTACAATATCTTTTAGGTAAGCTAACAACACTTTTTTAATTGGGAAAGTGACAGAATCTTAAACATATTTAAATGACTTGCAAAGATTCTCTTAGCTTAAAGATGAGAATACGCAAAAATATGAACAGGCAGTTTTTCGATGAATAATAAATAGATATATGTTTGCAAATAAACAAGATCAACATGAGTGAGCTTAAAATGTGGAGTTTCATATGCAGAGTGGATTTCCCAGGAGAAACTAAGATACAATCCAATTAAGCTGTTACTGTATGTAAATAGGAAACCGCAATTTAAGTTACTATAATAAGGAAGAAATCCAAAAGTAAAATAATGTATGCCTTGTTTTATTTCAAACAAGTCAAATGATAAGTTGTCAAAGGAGCAGGTAAGCTTCGGGTGATCAGGAGCTGAAGGGAATTGGTTTGTAAAATATATTTAGTGATGGATGGCTTTTGAGTGTTAGCAGAAAGTCATATCCTCACTTCACAATTAATAATTCATTAGAACTTCTGAGGCCAGGCTAACATTTAGTAAATAGAAGCAGCGTGTGAGAAATTTGAGTGAGTATAAGGGCTTAATAGAATAATCAGTGCTCAAACTAGTATACCTCAAAATAACAATGTGTAAATATTCATTCTCTAATAGTCTTACCACTAACTAAACAACAAAACTATGAATCTTGTTCCAACTATTATTAGCATTATGCCATTTATTTCAATTATGTGTCATAGTATTAGTTAAAGCTAAATTGTTTAATTAAAATGGGAGAGAATATTCAAGTTCAAATGCTATATTTGAGTTGAGTATTCAAGTTCAAATTCAAGTTCTACCTCTTTTAAGGAGAGTTTTTCAGCGTCCACGAAACAGGTATGATCTCTTGTAAACTCCTAAACCACTTAGCTATAAGTTATGGTACTTACCATGTATAGTTAAGTAGTGGCCCATTCAAAGTCTGGATGATCTTTAAGAAAAAAAAGGTTTTATTTTTGCAACTCTTAGGAAATTTTACAATAGTCTTTTGAACATGAGAAAGAATTTTAAATTGTTGAATAAATTGCATGCATGAACAATCAGAGGAGAGTGACACACTCAAAACAAATGTTTTATCTCTCTTGCCCTAATACTTTGAGCCAAAGAACTGGAAGCCTTCATGCCAAAGAGAGACCTCGCCCATGATGTCTTGGTTTGCACAGAACGTTCAAAAACATTTGAATTTATTTCTAATATTTAACTCGCAAGCCACTTGATATACAACCTGAATTGTAGTCCCTCCTTGAAAAGTCAGAAGATTGGGCAACACTGCTGCATGTTTCATAGGACAATGAAATATTGTATCTGAGTTCAGGTTCCCGCTTTTATAACATAGAACCACCAGTTGACCCATTAGCTCATTTCTCCAGTTTACCACACTCTCCTGGACTCCCATCTCTGCTATGGTTTTTGTTTACAGAGGACCAAAAATACAGCTCTTTAAAAAGTTAGCAATGACGTATTTTATAATACGTCTGTATTTAAAAGTCACATAGTCAGGTTTTTAAGAAGCATACACATTAGATTCTTCAAATATTCATAAGGTTATGTTTAACATACTGACCAAAGGACTGAAAAGAGAGCCACAAGCTGGACAAGAATCGAGTGATGTTGTCAGTTACTTAGATGTTTTAATAAAGTCCAGGCATAGCACTTTCATAAGTTTTTAGGCATTATTTTACTGAAGAAACAGTGGAAAATGATCTTTGAAGTTTTTATCTTTGTCTCAAAGGACACATATGTGAGTTTACAAAACAAAAGTCTTAATAAACCATAATGTTCCTGATTTTAATAATGATTTTTATCACAAAAAGAGTAATCTATTACACATTCATGAAAAACAGCCCTCAAGTATATACTTTTTAAGATGACTTTTGCAAGTTTTTAACAGTTACATGGAACTTTATTACAATTTGTATGTTCATATTTTTAAGTTTATGTGAATTTTATTCCTTTTTGAATGACAGTAATTTTTTCCTCATTCTCCAAAGTTTTCCTTTATTTCTTTTGTTTATCCCTTGCATTATTTATATCATTACTGTCTCCCAGAAAAAACACGCGGTGTTCCCATTACTCACTAAGATAATCTGTTTACTATTATCCATACTTCAACAATTTCTAAGCACCAGTAGTGTAGTAACATGACTTTAGCTCTTTGGCAGTTGTGCAGAAAAAGTCAAACTGCTCATCCCCACCAGCTGCTACCCTAAGCATGTTATTGACGGGATGGAATTTTCTGGAAGCCTTGTGAACCTACAGCCCTTATCAGCTACCAGAGCTACATTAGCTTATATAGTGAGGAAACGAAAAACAAAAATACCCCCATCATAGTTAAGTTTTACTCTAGAGGCAAGGGCTTAATGAATTGAAAAAATATATATATATATAATTAAAAGTATCTTAAATAAGTGTGTTCACTAATAAATCATCAAAAAAAAGATAGTTTACTCATCCTAAAAAACAGAACTCAATTTTGAAATAATAGCGCACAAATGATAATGATTCACTAACTCGTACTTATTTGAACACTGCTCACTTTTGTGATAAAGTGTTTGGTTGTTATTAGTAGCATCTGAACAAGCAAATTTAATATTTGAGCAGTTTCTTCTAGACTTCACACAGATTCTGTATTTCATCTGTTAATTCACTCTTTCTATTTGAAGCATTAAGGACTTGAGAACCAAAACACCATTTGTGGTTCTAGTTTATTCTTAACACGTCCCTCACTTGAGATTTTAAAGACTGCATCAAAGGGAGGGTCTTAAGGTGAATGACCTCATTGTCATTCCAGAAAAATAATATGATATTATCTCCAGTGTTGTGGTTCACATCCATAATGATGCTGAATCCAACTTAGTCTTTACGTTTTTTAAAGTCTTAAATGCTTATCAGGGAGATAGAGTAGGACCCTCATATCTGATTGGCATACTTTCTGCTTTGCTCAAGAAATGCAATTTAATTAACCATGGGCATTCTTCATTTATGCTTTACATTATACCCAGCTATCTTCCTGAATATTTTAAAGTGTAATCATAATCTCTTAGATAATTATTAATGGGTATTTTCTTTAGAATAAAATAAGCTTGTCTTTTAGTTGAGTACTTATAAATACCTAGGTTATTTAAAAAACACCTCTTACAACATAAAAACAGAAATTTTTATATATTCAGAAAATATTAAGATTAATAAATTAAATATCTTAATTATCTATACATATGCTAGCTAAAAACTAATAATAAACAACCATAAACTCCATGTCATATTTAGATTTTCCAGTATCTTTTTAAAAACTGCCTAACTTAAGATGGTGTCAAAAATTGGTTTGAAGGAAAACAGAAACCTGAGTGAAATTTTTGTAGCATTCGACAGAGTATGACAAACATTTTTCACATTAATTTGCATTTAAACAGAGTCCAAGCTAGAGCTTTAAGACAAGCACATTAATTATTATTAACCAGTGAACTTTCAGTTGATCAGTAGTTAAAATGCCCAAATGTTACAATTCCCTTTAAAAAATATCATTATTAGGAATTTTCTTTTTGAGTTCTCTGGCTTTCAGTTCAACATGGGAGATATGTTTTTTTTTAAAAAAAATTGACATAGCAATTAGAATTTATGCTTACATGTCCTTGAAGTCATATATTTATTATTTTAACCATTTATTGTGTGGGAAACAGAAATTTCACAGGATTAGAATTTTGAATCATTGTGAGAATATAAAAACTTGGTCAAATTTTTCATGTTAGAAGTGTAACATGCTTGAAGATATTAAAATGAATGTGAAAATATTAGAAAGCAATGTAGAGCATCAGAGTATTTAAAAAATCTTGTCAAGTATTACTTTCAGAATTGGCTATATTTCTCATACCAAAAATCTGGTTTCTTAACAACACTCCAAATTTTATATCTTTTAAACCAAAATCTCAAGAGATTGAAATTTTTTCCTTAGAAATATAAGAAACACAGAGAGCTTGTAAGGGAAAATAATTCAAAAAGTTACTCTTCTCTCTAAGGCAGAAATCGTTTAATCAAATTATTTTAGGATCTCTTGAAAAATTTCATCAAAATATTAACCACATATTTAAAAAGTAAGATTTCATTGATTTTAAAAGGAATGCCAGCTCATCTTTTTCACTCCATCTGCAAAAGAAATGCTTCATTTTTTACTACAAAATTATTCAAAATATTCAGAGTCAGTTGCTTCCCATAAATAATATACTTTATAGTGGAAAAATATATATCCAATCTTTAAAATATTCATTACAGTAACACTTAAAAGTTTTTGTTACTCTTACAGTGTAGCATTTTTATTGTTTCAGAAAAGCTAGAATTTTTAATTTCTTACATATAAGCATTGTTGTGGTACAATAAATGTGACAAAAATACTGATTTCTCTTATGAAAATAAAATATGAGGATCAAATTTGCCTTAGATATATAGCAGAGATGTGAATCAATCATGTAAAATTTTGGAAAATGTATTGACATGAGAGAAAAGTGCTTTCTATCCTACAACTTTAGCGTTGTTTGAAATCTAAAATATTAAGAAATAATTCATTGAAAAGGAAGCATAGAATAATATGTATGTTACAATACCAATGCTACAGTAAAGTGCTTGGATGGTTGTGAATTACTCCAAATTTTGCTAGGTAATTTTTTGAGTTTATCATTTAAAATGTATATATTGACAGTGAATGTGTTTATGTGTATATCTGCATATATAATATCCAAGAAAAATACAAATATTAGAATAAATAACATTTGCAGTTACTTTCTAAGATTATTTCTAAATAGGTTCCAATACACAAAATAATAAAAATTGAGCTTCTGTAATTTACAATTTAGATGTTATGTCACATTTATCTTAATACACTGAAACTGTAATTGCAAATAATTGAACTTCCAATGCACAAGTAAATGAAATTGCTGAGCCAAAAGGAAATTAGCATTGATTGCAGTTTGAGCAAACTGAACAGATTTGGTAGTTCTGATTTATTGAGGTAGGGACTAGTCCTAAGCCCATTAACACAAAGATTTAATTAAACTGTTGTGATTTTTAGCAACAAATGCAAGATGAGGAAAGAACTATAAACATACCCTTTTATTTTGGTAATGAAAATCAATATGAAAATTGCAAGAGCTTCACTCTCAAATTAATGCCAGGCAACTAAAAGAAAACTAAACATAAAATTAGATTTTGATAGACCATAATGAATATGAAAGAAACTACATGATTGCTATATTGATATTTGTTTAGCTTTCAAACCTGGAATTAATACTTTGAGCAATAGTGCATAATTGCTTAGAAGAACTCAAGATACCATTTGTTTACTTCTTTAAATAATTAACCTGTATCTTTATATAACATTTACCTAGTTAATACAAAGAAAAATTATATTATACGCATGGTTACCTCATATTTTTACGAAAAGAGACTCTATTCAACTGAACGAAGATAATTTACACAAATCTCCATATCACTTTGTCTAAACACAACAAAGTTTTGTTGCAATTGTATTTCATGGTTCTCCATTAATAAGTAATCCTGCTAAAATGATCATTAGGCAAACAATAATACCATCTGCTTTCATTCTTTAAGTCAATTGTATTCTATAACAAGTGTTTACACGACAAACCTAGTTCGGATTAATTAATTTTATAGGTGAGAAATGTTTTCAGCTTGTTGCTGTATTTCTCGGGATATAATTTTTAATGAATTAATCACTCATTTAAAATTCACTGCCTCCAACATGAATAAAACCACTGAGGCTGTCACTGAGAGCAATTCTGACTGAATTTACAAGTGGCCAGTACAAGCCTTTACAGCAATACCTGTTTTGAATTATCCAAATTGATGAAAGGAAAGTGAAGCCAAAAAAAGGAGTTAAAGAAATTACCCATGTAGCATCCAAGCTAATTAACATCAGTTTAGCTATGGGTTTTGGCTGGAATTCCACTTGCGCCCACATTTCACTTGAATTAAGATTACTACTAAGGATACTTCTGTTGCTATTATTCCTATTCATTGTAACCTTCCCCTTCCTTTTCCACATCATCCTTTTCCTCATTCTGATGCTATTGCTGCTCCTCATATTAGTGTTGTTGCTGTTGGAGGTACTGTAATTACTGCTACTGCAGTGTCATGGTAAACAATTCAGATTTACATCTCTATCCCTATCTCTATATTGAGCCTTGGGTTGATTGTTACTTGCTGTCTGACTTTTAATTATTTATTTATATTAAATTACATGATGTTCATTATCTTAATCAGATCTTTGGCAAAATCCTATCATTATATTGGATTTAATGTTATATAATGGCTATATTGGATCTATTTTTCTAGAATTCTACCTATCCACTTATAACTAGCTTTTAAGGGTGATCATATTAGATATAGATCGTGCTAGCACCTCAATTAAAGAAGAATCATATTTATGGATTTTAATTTATTTAGGATCAATCTTATGTGATGTGGGGGGGGGCAACATTATGATCAAAGTATCTAAAATCTGATCACTTTTTCTATTAAGAAACATGCTACTCATAAAAATTTAAGACCAAAATTAATAAAAGAATTTATAAAAGGAAAAATATTCTAAAAAAGAAGAAAGTAATTTATACTGAGAATATTCTATATTGAAAGTAGCCACACAATATTCCTTAGAGAGGAAACAGTATAATTGAGAAATAACGCTTTACGTGCTTTCACCACTTTAGGTTAAGTAAGATTTTATGAATAAAAGTCAATTGAAGATAAATCAAAACCTTTGGGTGGCCTTATTGTTCCTCAAATTGAAAAAAACACTTTGATTTTGTGGAAAATATTTACAGGTTTAAAATTTAAATTATCAACTTTATTGATTGTAAAAATGACAGTGACAAAATCAGTGCTTTTTTTTGCCACTAAAATGGGACTATCTGGACTATAATCTACTTTCCCACAGTAGCTAAGGTGATCTCTAAGAACATATGTTAGGTTTCTTCATTTCCTGTTTAAAAAGTGATGTCACATTGCAATGGAACCCAGACTCTATGGCCACCTCAAGAAAAGTGCCAGTTCTGGCCACAGCCTGTCAAACTTTATCTAATCCTGCCCTGTCTTATTCTCTCTAGGTTCTGTCCTAGTTTACTTTTGTTTCATGAACACACTCAAATTTTCCTAACTGAGGAAAATCACATATGATGTGCCCTCCCTCCCAGAGGTCTCTTCCTTCTCTCTCCTTAGGGCTCCATCCTTCTAGTTCTTCAGTTCTCACTCTCAGTTTACATGCCACCTCCTTCTAAGAGACTCTCACTGTTTGATCTACACGAAAGTGTAAACTTCCCACCCATTTTCTTCTCTTACACCTTACTGTCATTTTCTTTTAGGGGCACTTACCACAATTAAGGGTTTTTTATTTAACTTGTGTTATCTATGCCTCACTAGACCGCTTCATAAGTACAAGAACTATGGGTGTTTTGTTTGTGTTGCATTCCAGGTATTAATCCAGTGTCTTTAGAATTAGGTATTTTAATAAATACGTATAGAATGAATGATGGAATGTATGCCTTGATTTATTGATAATTTGAGAAGAAGCAGCCCTGAGGCAGCTTTTTAAAAATTAATCCTAAAACCAGATGTCTAATAAATTGTCCATTTTTCTGTTCAAATCTGGCCCTCAGAATCTTCTTTGTCCTTCAAAGATCTTACTTAAAGAATATTTAGGATTTCTGCTAATCGTGGCATTTTATGTTCAGCTAAATGTGGTACAGTAAGCTAAAAATTTAGGCTAAAGAAAAGTAGTATAAAATATAACTAATAGTAGCATATCCAAAATCAGTTATGAAGATAGGAAGATATACACAAGTACATTAAAAAATTAAAGCACTTGAATTTTCAATATACATCCATGAAATAGCAGGGTGTGGCTACTTGCTATCGATAAGATCCACAACTTTGAATGTTAGAAAAAAGTTGGTAGATTTGTGCATAGTCGAAGCATGATCGTGATGAACCGGAAACAATTGGTTTCCTTACTTGGTATGGCAGGTTATTTTTTGTGTGTGTCCCTATTTTTTGTTTTTCATTTTTTTTTACTCAGGAGATCAAGGATCTTTATATGTACATTGAGAGGCAAGAGAACATATCAAATAAGTGCATTATTTATCAAAAGATCAGAGAGATGTGTAATGAAAGAATTATACTAGGAAGACATTCAGGACTTATTTGTTGTGAAGATGACAGTCTCCAGCTTAGTTAAATAACCCAAGGGCAAAATCACCGTAGGCCTGGCAAGTCATACATCTCTGAACTGTAAAGCATATGTCAGCCCCATGCATTGAGAAAGCAGGGAAATAAAAATGTGGCTTTTGACTGAAATAGACTGAGAAAACAAAGTCTGTGAAAAAGTTCAGCAATAGTGGTAAGACATCATCTTAGAAAAACCTTTAAATGTCAGTTCATAAATTAGAGATGAGAAAATAGATTTTTCCATAAAATTGAGTGATAATAATACTATAAAGATAATAAAATAAGTAAAGGGTGCATGGAATCCTTGTTTTTGACTTAATGTGGAATGCATATTATGTGACAAAATAAAGCCATATGATATTTCATGTATGTTTGTTTGTTTGAGGGAAATTTCCTCTAGATAAGGTGATCAGGGAAAGCTTTTGAGGCAATGATATTTGTATTAGTTCTTTATTGCTGCTGTAATATATTTCTACAAAGTTAGTGACTTGAAACAACACAAATTCGTTATCTCATAGCTCTGGAGATCAGAAGTCTAAAAATGGATCCGCAAGGCTGCATCCCTTCTGGAAGATCCAGGGGAGAATTTGCTTCCTTGTCTTTTCCAATTTATAGAGGTCAACCTTTTCTTGTTTTGGGGTCACTTCTTCCATCTTCAAAACCAGCAGTGTACCATCTTTTCTCTTCTCTGACTTCTGTTTCCATTCTCTCTTCTCTCTCTGCCTTTTAGTAAGAATTCTTGTGATTACCTAGGGCCCACCTAGCTGATCCAAAATAATGTTCTCATCTCAAAATCCTTAACTTAATCGTGTTGGGAAAGTCCCTTATAGCATGTAAGGTAACATATTCACAGATTCTAGGAATTGGGACACGAACATATTTGAAGGACTAGTATCATGTAGATATTTAAGCTGAATTTGGAAGGAAAAGGAGCCAGTGACACAAAAACTGAAAAAGGTCTTGTCCTAGTTTGGATTTCCTGGAAAGCACATCCTCAGTCAAGTACTTGAGGGCAGATTGTTTATTTAGGAGGTGACACCACGAAGTGCAAGTAGGAATGAAGAATTGGTACAGTGAAAAGCTAGCCAATAAAGGGTGAGCTAACAATCAAATTATCCATATGAGTAACTGGAGCTCAATCCTGGTAGGCACCCTTTGAGCAGCACATCAATGCGTTATTCCAGTGGGATATGGAGAGGGTGGGAGTTGTGTCTGAAAACTCCTATCTCTCATTGTTTGAGGAACATGAATTTCCTGGTGTACTGCTGTGCATGAAGGCCAAGCAAGCTCCCAAAATTCCCAAGAAAGCCTTCAGGCAGAGAAGCAGAAAAGCCAGAAGGAGAGAGGCAAGAGTGCTTGATGTGGGAGATGGTCAACTCTCCATAGCTGCACTGTGAACACACAGGAGGTGGACGAGATATATTTTAAAACAATAATATCTGATACAGATGAAAACAACAAAAAAATTATGACACATCCAAAGCATTTAAAAATCTTGCAATATAATATAGTATATGAAAACACATTGTTGAAATAATTAGATAATGGTAAAGCATTATATTACATGGTTTGGAGCAAATATATAATATTTCAAAATAATAGGAAAAAAAAGGAGATAGAAGAGCAATGAGTTTGGCCTAAAATGTGTGTTGAGTTGCATACCTACAGACTGAAGAAAGGATTTGGATTGTCAAAGAAAAGAAGGAAGATTTGTTAAGATAGTGAAAACAACTTCAGCAAATGTAAAAAACAAATAAACAGAGGTTGGCTTGGTGACGTAGTGGTTAAGTTCATGCGCTTGGCTTCAGTGGCCTGGGGTTCACAGGTTCGGATCCTGGGTGCAGACCTAGTATCACTTGTCAAGCCACACCGTGGTGGCATCCCACTTACAAATAAAGGAAGGTTCCACAAATGTTAGCTCAGCAGCAGTCTTCCTCAAGCAAAAAGAGGAAGATTGGCAACAGATCATCGCTCAGGGCCAATCTTCCTCACAAAAAGTAAAACAAAATAATAAACACATAGGATTATACATGCTTTGCAATAAATAAGAAGAATATCCTGGATGGAGAGTAGTGCTTTGATTTTAAGGTAGAAAGAAATGCTAAGTAGCCTGTCAATAGTAATTAATTGGTCCATTCATTCAGTCACTCAAAAAATAATTATTCAGTGTCTAACATGTAACAGACACTGTTTCAGACACTGGCTTTATGACATCGAAAGGAACAGTGAGAAGCCCTAGCCCTCAGGCTGTTCCTACACCTGACATTTAAGTAACACTTCACAATTATCAAAATATGATATACATTCATATATTATATATCTTTATACACAAAATTTATGATACAAACAATGAATATATTGAGGAATGATTCATGACATAATGAAAGCACACATGTATTTTTGTTTCCCACTGTCCTTCTAAAATATATTCAGCATGGAGTGTTTCCTCTCCTTTAACTACATACAAATTCCTCAAGTGCATGACTTATTTTGGTAGTCTTTTATATAAAAATTTAAGAGACCATTCAGATTAAAAATACAGCTTCATTTTTGTATTCAACATTTTCAGTGTATTCAATTCTAAAACTTCTCCTTACCTGCAGACGTGATGTTTTTAAGCTCAGAATTGTACCAATGTACCATCTGGGGACAGGTTTTGGCATCCTGTCTCTTCCTCGAGTAAAGATTTTCAAGGATCAGAATCAGTCATTACCCTTCCTCTCGCTTTCTCAAGCCAACTCCTTTCCTCCTCTGCCTCACTACCTGTAGTTCAGGACCTTCACTATAGGAGGAGGGGGAGGGGTTGGAGGCCGTCTGACTCCAAGGAGTGGAGCACTCCTCCCTCCCACACACATGCAACTGGGCAGCTACCCTTTCCTGAAAAGACGATTTGGGAGGTGCATCGCCATGTCTGCCACAGTCCACCTATTCTATTGCTCAGCTCTGTTTCTTTAAATGTCTTTGAGGAGCAGTACCTGCACAATTCTAGTGGTCCTCTCTTGCTAAGAGAAAACATGGAAAATGAGAAATGACAGCTCGCTTTGCTGCAGCTCTCCTTGAAGCCACAATTTATAGACATCATCTCCCCATACTAAGATATATCAAGTCAAAACAGTAGTCACACATTCTCCATGTAAAGCAAGATAAATTTGTTAAAATAGTTATTAAGACTTTGTTTTTAACAATACAATATGATCAGACCTAGCGATGGTACCCATGTTATTTATTGATAGATCCATCAACTGCATTTCCACCCTTTAAACTAAGTACATACAAATATGAATCTAGATTTGTATTGTCTATGAAAATACCAGTGAAGCTCACCAGAGCCTCAACATAAAGTTATGAATGTGCAGCATTTGCATAAAAAATAAATGCAGTCTCATTGTGGCATATGTAATAATTGCATATTTCTGATCATGTACTTTTGTCCTGGCATTACACCTCCTTGAAATTCACGCTAAGTGAAATCGTTCAACAACTGTTACGATACCTTAAAACGAACATGTTAGTACTCCCTGTAAAGACAAACACAATTTATTGTAGATGCCAAATCTTTATTACTTTTCTAGCTAATGGCAGAAAGACTTGAAGAATGAATCTAAATATGCTTATACTGGAAACAGAGAGTGTATAAAGTGTGACAGACCACTCTAAAGCACGTCAGAATTACCATGAGATATTGGAAGTGATAGGCCAAAAGGTTTCACCCAGATAGGCAGAAAGGAAATGGCCCCAAATAGATTTTGGCTCCCAAGTGATTTGCCTCACTCTCAATATTTGTTTCCTGACTAGGACAAAGGGCAAGTATGTTTCTCCAAAGGAGAGAAATTGGCATTCCTCAATTAACACTAACAACTCTCTCTCTCTCTGTTTTTACCAAAAGCAGCAGGAATTATTAAGAAATTCTGGCTGCTATTTACTTGTACATAGGCAAATGATTCTTAACTCGCACTGTACAACAAAATCTTTTGGAGTTGTAGTAAATTATACCAATTCTCAGCAGTCACCTCTCCCCCTTAAATCCCCAGAGATGGATTGCCAGCAAAAGTAATCTTTTTTGCATAAGACCTCCAGGTAGTTCTAAGGGGCAGCCAGGGTTGAGAACTTCTGCTTTATCACGGTTTTCAGGAACAAACACACTCCTACACACATACAATTTTTATCTCCTAGTTATAAAGATTAATCAATCCAATGTACATCAAATGTAAACTTTCTCTTTATATAAGAATATGATCGATCTCATATTCTTAATTAACAGGTTAAATAGTGTTTAAATTGAGTATAACTTAAAAGAGATAGGTTTTATGTGATATGATTCTATGTAATGCAAATAATAATAATATTCTCTTTTATATGCCCATATTCAAGATATTCTAAAAGAAAGAACAAGACTTTTTCCATCCCATTGGTCTATATAAATGTAGATCCTATTCTGTTGGTGTCTTAGTGCCAGTTTCTATAACAGAATGTCAGATACTGGGTGGTTTAAACACAGAAATTTATTTCTCATGTTTCTGAAGACTGGGACGTCCAAGATCAAGGTGCCGGCAGATCCAGTGCCTGGTGAGAACGCTCTTCCTGGTTTGCAGTTGGCTGACTTGTAGTTGTGTCCTCACATGGTGGAGAACATAGAAAGAGAGAGAGAGAGCTCTAGGGTCTCCTCTTCTAAGGGCACTTATCTTATTCATGAGAGCTCCATCCTCATGACCTAATTACCACTCAAAGATCCCACTTCCTAATGCCATCACCTTGTTAGCTAGGATTTTAACACGAGGATTTTGAAGGAGATACAAACACTCAGTCCATGACAGTGAACTAAGAGAATTTGAAATTCTGAAAATAGATAAGGCAGTGCTTTTCTGTAGAAAAACAGGATAATCATACATTCACTCTTTAGCTGTAATAGTAACTGATTCTTCAATTAAGAACAAATTTTTAATCAAAGGAATTACTTGAAGCTATAGAAAAGGTGTGTTTTAATGGTTTAAACTATTATATTTATGTTTAACATTGTATATAACATTACATATTTACATTTAAACTGTTTATATATTATAAACTCATTAATAACTCATTATATACCAAAAATTATTATAAGTGAATAGAAAATATTTTATATTATAGATTATTATATAAAATGTTCAAATTAATGTCTAATATTGATTAAGTCAATAAATAAAAATGTAAATGTTGGCAATAGAATATTTTAAATATATCAGTATTCTTAAAATAAGTAATCAAAGCCTGTGTTCAAGATAAAATTAACATAATGTAATGCAGCCTCAGTTTATTTAACTAGGTTTAGCAATTGTCCAAAAAGTAATTCTCGAATTAGAAAAATTATGTTTAGCATATATCCAAAATATTGTATTCCTATTTACAGTAATGTTTTAGTAACTTTGATTTTTAAAATCATTCCAATAAACTCTTTAAAATCTCTTTATAATATCATTTCACATTAGAATTTTAAGTAATTGTTATTTGTGGTACATCTACTTCTACTTATGACACTATCTTCAATTTAATGACTTATTTCTAAATATTTTTTGGAAAAAACTTTGTTATTTTATCCTCTATTGGAAGAATAGTAACTGTTTCTACACAGTAACTGTTATTTTCACTGTGTTTCCTATGGCAACAAGCCTCGTTACTACATGTGTATGGTTTATTTTCGGCACATGCATAATTACTTCTAAAACAAGTATAAGTATACTCTCAAAAAATAACTTTTTAAATTTGAAGTTATAAACCTTGGTAGCTCTAAATCATAGAACGTAAAATCCTTAAAGCTTCCACTTTCCATTCTTGACTTTAAATAATATTAGGAATCCCAACAGGAAGAATCTCACAACAGAATTCATTTACTGGAATAAAGCAGTCAGATAGTTAATACATTCACCCTCTAACTTTCTCCCCTTGACTCTTGGCGACAGAAAAGGGTTTTCTTATGATAGCCAGAACACCGCAGTCTCTTTAATGCTGAAAGCAGTAAGTGCTTCCAAAGTATGTTTTCCTCTTGGTTGTAACCACCTGACTCTTTGTTGGCTTCCAGAGTTATTCACCTTGGTGTTTTCTCAGTGTAATCATTGTACAACTACACAATGCCTCCTACCAGTCTCGACATTAAGGTGATGTGAATTTGCTCCTCTTCTCCTAATCTTCCAACATGGCGAGAGTCCTCAGTTAATGGAGCCCTTGTGAATACCAAGGACAGAGTTGTGATATTATCACAAATTCTTATCCTATCTTAGGTAAGTGAAGGTATATTCTTAGTTTGATGATTGAAACTGAAAAATCATGGAGACAAAATTTTCCTTTGCTAGTTTTGACAACTTTTTATAAAATAACTTTGTTGTATGATTATACCAAAACTTTCCTCTTGTATTCTGCTTTGTTAAATATTCATCCCAAGCCACTAAAATTTAGTAGTAACAAAGAGCTAAGACACATAAACAGAAAAGAACTGTGTTCACTCTTTACCGCTGAATATGTTTGTAACAAGATTGTAACAAGACTGAAAAGTATGGAGGAGATAGTGCTGTCTTTGTCAGGAGAGTGAGAGACAGAGAGGGAGAGAGATAAGCTTTCAAAAATGAGTGGACTTTGATAAGCAAAGAGGAAGCACGAAGACGTACTTGAAAAGAAACAATGGGCATGAAATGGTGAGCTGGTTGTATAAAGACATGTGGCATAAATACGCATTCTTAATGTTGGATTGGCCCAGGGCTTGTTCCTTATCCCTATGTTCTATGCAAACTTAATCCCTTGGTGTTCTATCTAGTCTTGGTGCGTTAAATACATTTCTATGCCCAGGATTCCCAGACTTCTTAACTCCAGACTTAATTATCCAATGGTCTGCTCTGCAAAAGTCTAAGCAACATCTCAAATGTAACGTGCTTCCCTCACATTCTTTCCCATCACAGTAGATGGAAATTCCATTCTTTCATTTGCTCAGCCTAAAATCTTTTGTATCATTATTGGCAATTTTTTTTTCTTTTTCTCAAACCCCACAACAAATCTTTCATAATATCCTTAGACCTGTCTCTTTCCCGTATACTTCTCTACCTCCTCAATATCCTGCTACTACCCCTTCAATTTTCTCCAACAATGTTCCTTCTCTTAGGGAATCCCAAGGAAATTTTCAACTTCCTTTGAAGAAAAATAAGCATAAAAATGGCCCTGTGAACTTAGAATTTAAATATTGGTCTCAGGCTGAACTTCATTCTGTCACTTTCCTAAAATTAGAAAGATAGAATAAAATTCACAATTGAGTTCAGAATTCTTTTGGAAATGTACTACCTAAAACTGCTTGATGGTTATCACTTGATTCATCCACTGAGTCATCAGATGGGAAAAATTGAATAAATAGTGAAGACTAGCTAGACTTTTAGGATGATATAAAGTAATCAGTCCTCCGTAATATTCACAAATGGCTATATATGGAAATAACACGATAAATAGCTTAAAAGGTATTCATGACACTTTCCCCCAATATCATATTGGAATATATATATATATATTTATACACATATATATATACACTTACATTCTAGTAAACAAGAAAAAAATGAGTCTAGTGACAACAATAGGAATAGCATTCCAAGTTTGGAGTTTTGTCAATTGATTAAAATTTAATATAGGAGTTCTAGAAAGAAACACATCGTATAAATCAGCGTGGAAAATCACCATTTAGAGAAATTTAAGTATATACATGAACAAATAGAACATACCCTAGAAAATAAGCACCCAAAAAGAGTATTAACTAGTACTATCAATTAAGCAATAATCACTGGTTCTAAACCTGTTCCTTTAAGGCTAAGGAAATCAATTGCTTCTACATAAAACAAATAGGATTCTAATATCAAAACTGGCTAAACTTCAGAGATCCTTGCACCACTGGAACGAAAATATTATCCCCTGACTCCTGACTTTATGTTCTTCCTCATGTGGGGACTACACAGTCTTCTTTTAGGAGATGGTGATGACTATCCCATTTACCCAGAAATATCCAATCAATCTCAGAATCTAAGAGGGATGATTCAGTACTGCAAGAGACTGAGGCATATACTCAGCTTTATTATGAACGTTTGTATATGTCCTTTTTCTAACATCTACCTAAGCAAACACTTTATGAGGTCTAATGTGAACAAATGCTCTCTTGGTCTACTGGAAGAAGAGAGGAAGTCAGCTTTTGAACCATGAGGGAAACAGTCCTATTATGTCTTCCTGACAGCTCTCTCTACAGTCGAACTACAAGGAATATCACTGGATTCACATATTAGCCTCTCAGAAAAGAATAAAATACTTAGATATCTAAATATCTTTTGTCGTTTTAATATAATGAAAAATATCATGGAAAATAGGTAATTTAGTTATCATCCCCATATCCGGTTCTTCAAGCTTTTCATATTAGGTTGGGGATCTTTGCTCTTGACATGCTTGGCTCCTGGTTTAGCAGTGGATGACAAAACTCTGGAAGAAATCCTCTTCTTACAGTGCTCAAATGTAAGATCTTTGGAGTTTTACATGCTGCTATGCAGCTGGTCTCTGAGTAAATGCCACAGAAGCAATCATTCAGCAGAAAAATAAGAAGACCTAGTACTTGCTGAAACTCAAATAATTATCATTGTGATAAGTGATGATTAAAACAACAAAGTAGGGGTGAATATATCATGTAGGTAAATAGTTGATTTCACGACCCCTGTAGAAAATGACTAAAAGGAGACTCTCAGAATTAAGAACTGAACTGAATAGAATAACTTCTAGATTGATTTAAAATCTTTTCCATATTATGCAGGACATGCAAGCTAGTTTCCAATAACATAATTTTTGTAATAAATATGATCATGTTATTTGTTTGTGGTTTCTAATGGCTCTATTAACATTGCTTTGCTTATAATTTACAAGCTAAACAATAAAAATGTAACAATTAATTAATGACCCATTTAAAGATTTAAAGCATTTAAAGATATTTTATTGATTAATTTATACAGTGAAAGGTTTACTGCTGAGTAGCCTCTGTGTGTGTGTGTGAGAGACTGGCCCTGAGCTAACATCTGTTGCCAATCTTCCTCTTTTTGCTTGAGGAAGATTGTCGTTGAGCTAACGTCTGTGCCCATCTTCCTCTGTTTTATGTGGGATGCCACCACAGCATGGCTTGCTGAGCGGTACTAGGTCTGAGTCTGGGATCAAATGCTGAGAACTCTGAGCCGCCAAAGCAGAGAGTGCAAACTTAAGCACTATGCCATGAGGTCAACACCCAGAGTAGCCTTTTTTAATCTCAATAATATTGATGTTATGACTTTTTTCTACTAATTCCAGTTCTCCATACATAACTTAAAAATTAAAAAAGAAAAATAGTGTTTTTGCTTCTCATCTATATTTTAAAGTCAAATGCAATTCTCTTAGAGGCTACCCCTTAAATAAACAACATAACTTTCCCTCCATGTGAAACATTTAATCTAAAATTCAAAGTTCTAAAGTTTTTCTTCTCCTTCTCCTTCTGTTCAAGTTGGCATTGTAACATCAGGTAAATGTGGCTGGTCTTTGGAAAGCCAACAACTTTCCAAATTTACATCACCTGAGATGAACACAAAGTCGTATCTAATTCTTACCTTTCCTCACCTCACTGCACAAACACTGAGAGACTCTCCATCCTCAACTTAATTTCACCTTCCATTCTGCATCTCCTGGCAGCACACTCTAGCACAATCACTATACCTCTTTTTTGTTAATGACAATCTGCCAGCTGTCTCTCCCAGTTATTTATGTGTGCTATTCATGGCAGCACATGAAAATATGGTCACTTTTGCCTCTTCTCAGAGGAACACCAGAAACAGAGTAGTGCTTCCTTGGAATGATGAGTTGCCCCTCTGACATAGTTATGTGCCACACAGCCATAGCTACTCTATTAATGCCATGCCATTAGGGTGTGAGGAAGGCCTGGGAGGCTGCCATAACCAAGAATTCCAGATAGCTACAAGCCACTTCTATCTCTGAATCTTCAAACTTCCTGGAGGGTTTTCTAATATCCTGTGGACTTTAATCTCATGATTGGGGCAGGAATTGCATGCCTCTTTCACAGTGATCCTTGTGAGGATCTTTTCTGCTGTTCTCCCAATTCTTTCTGGTCTCAAAGCTTAGAAGCTCTTTAAACAGTATGTGTATGTGTTTGTGGATTTTTTTAACCTATCTTTTTGTGTGCATATGTGTGTGTGTGCTTGTGTGTGTGTGTGTGTGTGTGTGTGAGTGGGGGTGATAGAGAATGGGAAGTAAAATTACCAGATTCTGCTTCTTCCTACATATTAATTTATAGCCTATATTTTACCTGGATCACAGCCAGATTTTTTAAAATTTATTTACTTGAAAAGCAAAACAAACGTGACCCTTTTCTCTATTTCCAGCTGACAGTTAGACCCTGACAAATTTGAATGGGTTACTCATATCTCTTCTTCTGGACTGGAGAATGACTTTAGTCAATGTTTTGAGGAAACTATAATCCCTTTAAATACACAGCAGGCAATATCTTTATCACGTCCACCTACACACACTGCCTCTGGTGTCATGCTTTCTGTGATGCAAAGTACCACCAGTACATATCTTTTCACCCAACTTCCTGTGTGTCTGTGTTTCAGTCCCCTAATATAGTTATAGTAATTAGTCTATAGGTGTATGTTTGTGTGTTGTGTGTAGAACTATTTTGAGGTTGCCTAAACACAGGCACACTGACAGGCACACACCATGGACTTGAGCAGTGGCACCTAAATCTTTCGTGTTAATGACATCTTTTGAAATTTTAATATCATTATAGGAATTAAGTATTATTGAAGGAATTAATGCACAAGGAGCCCAAAATTACTACAATTTAATCGATAACTAATTATGGCAGTGTCTTTCAGCTTTTATAAATATTTCTACAGATACTACGGTCTTTATTCAGTCACTTCAGTCCCAAGTCACTACTTGACTTAAATGGTTTACTGCCCGATCATACACTCCCATGTGTGCTCATAGGCAATTTTTATTTTTTGAAGATGATTAGCCCTGAGCTAACTGCTACCAATCCTCCTCTTTTTTTCTGAGGAAGACTGGCCCTGAGCTAACATCTGTGCCCATCTTCCTCTACTTTATATGTGGGACGGCTACCACAGCATGGCTTGCCATGCGGTGCCATGTCCGAACCCGGGATCGGAATAGGTGAACCCCGGGCCACCAAAGCAGAACGTGAGCACTTAACCACTGCACCACTGGGTGGGCCTCGACACAAGCATATCTTGACTTCCTTGATTTAGTCTGCTGTTTGCCAGACATAATTATAATAGTTACAATCTGTTGGCCACCTGGGAAATGTTTTGAAATAGGAATGAACTTTAGCATACCAATTGAGAATATTTACAATATGCAAAATACTTCTTAATTTTCTACTTCATCTAGAGCAGTGAGATATCACAAATCGTTACAGATAAAAAAATTAGGAAACTGACCTGTATAATTGTCAGAGCTTTTGTTTTTACTTTTGTTTCTTGTTGTTTGTGAAGAAAGACCATTATACAAAAAAAGGTCTATTATCACGTCACATTTACTACACCAACAAAAGTACAAATATACCTAAGAATAAAGGACAGCTTAGTGAATTAAATGTATAGCTTCAAAAATAATATTACAAAAATGTATTACTGTCTGGTTTTTTCTCATTTGGGAGAGGACTAGTATAAGTTTATGTATAAAAGATCATTTTGTTGTTAAATCTTAGGACATGCATATAGGCCACCTGATTTTTAAATGTTTTAATAGAAAAAAAGGAATAAATACAATTTTAAAAATCTGTAAGTATGAATAACAATACAAAGTTCAGAGTAATTGGACAAATAGAATTTTAGTAAAAGTTGAATGGGTTATTTAAAAGTCTAGAAGTTATTTTCACCATTTTTCCTGCATTGCATTACACAGAAAAATTATGATAGTATTCTGCTCTCCATTCCAAAGCCATACTTTAACTGGAAAACTGTATCCCTTCTAACCACATAGGTGACCCATGAAGATTTAATATATGTATAGTACAATAAGGAAGAAAGACGTGATTGTAGAAATACTATAAAGGCTATTGAAAAAGAAGGAAAAGTAAAAGAAGTGAACCCTCAAGGTTTATAACCCCTGTCACACTCAGGTAGCATACATTTATACCCAACAAGTCAATCTAGATCCAACACCTACATTGACAATAATTAGATTTATCAAGAACTTAAAATGTTATTTATGTCTGTGGATACTATTGTGTCTTGTCTGTTTTTTGTTTTAAATAATGAAGGTAGAGCTCTTATTAGAATGTGAGAATAGAAGCTTCCATTCATAGTCTGTTAATGTAAGAAATAATTCAGCCTTCATTTGTTAACACACAGAGCTATACTAGGGTGCTGCTGTTTACATTTATGAACAATAGTTCATGAACAATGGTATTTTAAATGGTCTATTTAGACAGCTTCCTAGCCAGCCAATGAAGACACTGGTACTATTTGAGTTTTGAGAATAGGTAGCAAGCAAAAGTTAACAGCATATCTCAGCAATTGAAGTAAAATCTAGGGGTATTCTACGTAGAAAATTTGAAAAAAGAAGTTGAAAAAATATATAAATGAAAACAAGACAAAAATGTTACAAAGAAAATAGTGCAAAGTAATAAACACTTTAATAGAGGTTTTTATCTTGGTCACTATTTCTAAGACCTTTACATGGAATCCTTCTGTCATAATGAACTTTAGCTTAGGTTACATTATTATCCACATTTACAAGGTCATCCTGGTAGTCAGTGGCATTGTCAGGACTTCAAATAAAGAGCTTGGTGTCAAAGATGATGCTCTAAACTACAACATTAAATTGCTTCTTCGGGTCATGTTTCTAGGATTATTTGTGAAATACCCAAAAAGCTAAGCAATCCAATGTATGTTAAGTAGAGTGAATGCAAATTTCTGTTCTTTTTAAGCTCTGTGAAAAATAAATTTGTAAGTGTTAATTATTAGGCCAGCATTTATTATGTAGCACTGGAAACTGAAGTACTTTGAAAAATAGATTTTCTAGGTCATATATTTTGCGTGTTAAATTGTTTTAACAGGATATCCTTAAGGATATTTCATTAGATAAGATTTGCCAAAACTGGTAATTTACTCCAATCTAAATAAACATGATGCACCCCGTAGGTGCTGTTATCACTCAATGCATATATTATGTGTGATCCATAATTTTAACATATTCTTAAATTCTGAGTATGCTAAAAATGTGCAAATCGGTGTGAGTAATGAAGAATAATTGTCAGTAGGAAAGTTTCATAGGTGAAAATGTATATGTTTTATTCTCTAAGGCTCCATGATTACCTGAGTATCTGAAAAGGTAGGTAATTGCTTACTTATAAGGAGTAAGACCATAAGGCCATGAAGTTTACAACATTTTAATTTATATTATTATATTATTATTGTATCAAAAGGCCAAAAATACACTTTGAAGTGTCTTTGAAAGTGTATTCACTTCAGAATCGTTTAACGTGGAAGAAGAATGGCATACTGCTACGTTCAGAAACATTATTCTCCAACAAGGGAAATAAAGTGCCAAGTCTCCTTGTCAGTAATCTCCACCCATGATAATACTCTTCGCCTTTCACTCACCCTGAGCGTTGATCCTAAATTTACTCATCATCAGTTTCACCTAACCCATATTCAGCAGGATTTCTGTGACCAGCAAGATTACATCCTTCAGGAATTTTGCTCAAAAGAGAACAGAAGAGGAATAGGGTAAGTGACCTCTGAATTCTTTATTTAGTCATAAATCATTTCCACTCACTCTTTTTGAACCAACTTGATATTTCCTTAACAAGAACAAAGCAACAATAGCAACCAGATCCTTGCTTTATCTATAATTTCCCCTTTCTTTTTCACCTTTATGAAAAACCATCCTCATTGTAAGGACCTTTGCTCCAAACCATGAAACTGTAAACAAACTCTTAACAGATTGCTCCTGTTTAAGCAAAACAGGCTTAGAGGAATTGATAACCAGAAGCTATTGGGTGTCTCTACATACAAGAGAAGATTCCAAGCTTCAAGAAATGTCAGCCTTGTATATGATTTATATAAAACATAAATGCTTAGATTTTAGGCTAATGTTTTGTGGTGAGACAAGACATGTCATGAATATATATATATATATATATATATATATACACACACACACACACACACACAAATATTCACGCCATGAACATATCTTCTGAGTAAATATTCAAACTTAGAATGTGTTATACATATAGAATTGTGTTATACACAATCCCTAAACTCTTGTTTTATTAGAAATATAAATGTTTTTTGATTTAGAACATCAACATTTCTTACGTCTACCAAACTGTAAATGTAATTTCTCTGAGATTGCTGTTCTGTTGATGTCACCATCTATGTGATTTGACATAGGGTTATATGTCATATTATACACACATAGGTATGTGATTTGCAAAAGGTAGTCAGTTAACTAATATCAGTAAATGGAAAACCTCAGGAAGACAGATAATGAGTCACAGTACCTTTGTTTTAAGAATTAGAATGTGCCAAGAAGTGTTTTCCTATTCCATCAGCAAACATACAATCTGGTGATATTGGTACTCTTGGTAACCAAAGGTGCTACAGTGGTGTCTTGTTAGAAATTATAAAACACCTTAAAAATGCAAAGTGCTGATACTAGTTATGAATTTAACTTTTATATGGAATATTTATTTGTGATTTGTTAATGAGAATTTTAGAAAAACTTCTAAATTTTTCTACATTCATTGAATTGGAACATTAACAAAGCACTAAAAGATAATTCAAGGGAAAATATATAGAACAAGTCTAAAAATAGGTCATTTCTTTCTGGGTGCACGCTTAGTATTACACAAAAGATAAAGGACAATGCTTTGTTTTCACCTAAAGGCATTTTCATGCAGTGACTTTGAATTAATCATTCTGTGCAGTGACAATCTTTTTTCACTATACATGCAGCTAATTCTTAGAGAATTCCCATGGACCCAAATTACTTTAGGTTACCAAAAAGGGAACAAGTTCAATTATACATACTTTTGGAGAGGTTTAAGGTTTTGAGACAAATATTTATCCAAAATAACCTCCTTATTACATATGATTAGCTGCGAAGTTTTATTATCTTAATTTTGGAAAAGTTTATGACTGAATATTTCTCTTTAAACTGCAGTGACTCCATGGGAGATCCCCTCTGATTTTCTGCCAACAGTATAGTTTATTAGATATCAACTCATACCTTTCTCGAAAGCTCATGCAAACATAAGGATAATTCTGGAATGAAGTCAAGAATAGGTGTTAAAGAAAGTAGACCTAAGTTTTAGGAAAAAAAAAAAAAAACCAATAATGTCTCACTGACTAGAACACCGTAAAAGCAAAACAGAAACATTTTGCTTAATACACAGTTTTGTCCAAAATTTGCTCTGCTTCAAGAAGGGAAACAATCAAGTGTGAAGGTTTTGTGAAAAAACAAAGAGCTCTACAGAAGTATGGGAAGACAGAAACTTATGAATTCAGTAAAGAAAACAGTAAAAGACAGATGTTGATAATGCATAAAATATTCTATATTATAGGAGAACACAGGCTTCTTTGCTAAATAACAGCAGAGTAAGATAAAGGGGAATGAGCTGAAAAAAGATAAAGTACATTAAAGAAAAATAAAAGAAAATGTTGCTTCATACAATGTGTAGGGAAGTTTGTAGAATTCATAGCAAGTTCCTGGCATATGTGGACAGACAGGAAATTTGTATGTACATAAAAGAACTGGCACAAAATTATGAATAATAAGGCAATAATCTTTCAACTACTGTAGTCTGTGATAAACTCCTACCTTAAAGTTACTCCCAGGGAGGCTACATAAATCTCTCACCCCACTTCTCAGAGAAATCTAAATAACAGTATTTGCATTCTCGCAAGCCATGTTTGGATTAGAATCAACTGTTCTGACTCCGTGATCAGCCATGTGAAGAGATACTGAGTGTGTTTATCAGTTTATAAGTATAAAGACTTAAAAGGAGTGGGTTTCAAGTCCAAACATTTGTGAACTTGACACTAGAATGTTAGAAGCAGAGGCAATCGAGGCTTGAAAGAATAGAGACAAATAAAATTAAACACTGCCTTAAAACATGAGGCGATAGACTTATAAACTCACTAGCCCCATGTATTAGTTTCTTATTGGTGCTGTAACAAATTAAATTCCTACAAACTTGGTGGATTAAAACCTCACAAATGTATTCTCTTACTGTTCTGAAGGTCAGTAGTACAAAACTTGTTTCGCTGGTATAAAACCTGTGTCAGCGAGCGGGGTTTCTTCTGAAGCCTCTGAGGAAAGAAGCTGTTTTCGTGCCTTTTTCAGCCTTTGGAAGCTGCCCCTACTCCTTGACTGTGGCCCCTTCCTCCATCTTCAAAGTGCATCCGTCCCATTGCTGGTTCGGTCATCACATCCCCTTCGTCTTGGACTCTGAGCTTCCTGCATCCCTCCACTACGGACCCTGTGATTACAGCAGGTCCACTGAGGTAATAGATAATCTGCCCATTTCAGATTTAATCACACTTGGAAAGTCTCTTTCATGTCACCTAAGATAATATTCACAGGCACAAGGGATTATAACGTGGACATATTCTGGGGCCATTTATTGACCTACAACACCCCAAGATGTAGAACAGACACATACATACTAGCAAATTCACAAGTTTACATTTTTAAATAACTTAATGCAAATTGTTCAGAATTTAGTTACATTGCATTACTAGGCCATGGCCTTGAACCTGGCTCTTTGAGGAAAAATGCGCACATATTTTCAAAATTTCAAGGTCAGAAAATGGTATTAATTATAAAACTCAGACAGATATCTATACGTTTTAGGAGGAAATTTTGGTGACCTAACGTAATTCTCCAGGATACTTTTTATACTGCCTAACCTTGCAAAAGGAGCGGGGAGCTTTTATTTATGTCTTTTCATTTTCTCAATGAATTCCAAGTTTAAGGGGTCAGAAATTACCGGAATAAAGTCAAGCACCACAAGTGAAAATAGGCACATTTTTCCTCTATTTGTTGCTAATGAATTCCTAAAAGCTCTTAGAGAACAAACTAAAGAGAAATCCATAGAGAAAACAGTTCAGAGAATTTATCTAGCATATCAATAGAATAGTTGATGAGGTCAAATTTTGGTTCACCATGAAAACACAGAAAGGACACTAACAATTCTCTCACTGCTACTGTGGTCTTTTCACATAACTTAATAGAGATGAATCAAGTTTGAATTAATTATCTAAGTTCTTTAGAAAAATGCTGTGCTCGTAATTTAATAGTATAAGTTTGATGAGCTCCTGAAAGAAGGAAGAAGCATGCAAATAAAACAAACACCTAAACTTTGTTTGTGTAGCTACTTTGATATCCATTATCCATTGACACTATAGAGTGACATAACGATGACAACAACGACAGAAACAATCTCTCATAAGACCACAGTGGCATAAACAATAAATCGTTTATTTGTCGGGGTGGTTGGCTGGGTCCACATCTTGGCTGGGGTTGTTCACATGTCTAGTTGTCAGTGGCTCTAAGCTGGCATTGGCTGGGACAACTTGGGCAACTTGACCCTGGTGCTTCCATTCCTTACCCTCCCTCAGACTAGCTGAGCGTGTCCTCAAGGTGACGGCAGAAGAACAGGAGAGCAAGCTGGAACACGCAAGTACTCTCCCAAGCCATTTCTGGGATTGAGTTGCTAATATTCAGTTTCCGAAGCAAATCTTAAAGCTAAGCCTGGAGTCAGAGCGAGAGAGCACAATGAAGTCATGGGCCATTAATTCAACCAATATAGGACATTTCAAATCGAGAATATTTGATGATACAAATATGAATACTTGCTTTAATAAATTCATGCAAATACAAATTTTAAAAACAAACATTCACAGAACAGTTTCATAGTCACAAGTATAAAGCTACGTAGTCGCTTTCTGCTATACGATCTACATAGAATTCTGTGATATTTGACTACCATTTCATGAGACATAATATGGTAAGATAAATTTTTCCTCCAACTCAGTTTAGCAAAGCATGACCCTCATATTGAATCTAATAACATATTTTCAAATTTAAAAATGCTCTAATATTGTGAGGCTGGACCAGCGGTGCAGCGGTTAAGTTCACACATTCTGCTTTGGCAGCTCAGGGTGTGGAGGCTAGGATCCCGGGTGCAGACCTAAGCACTACTTGTCAAGCCATGCTGTGGTGGGCATTCCAGATATAAAGTAGAGGAAGATGGGCACGGATGTTAGCTCAAGGCCTGTCTTCCTCAGCAAAAAGAGGAGGATTGGCAGCATATGTTAGCTCAGTGCTAATTTTCCTCAAAAAAAATGCTTTAATTTTGTTTGTCCATATTATAAAATGTCATGTGAATATGGAGGATATTAACAAACCAAATAAACAAAATAAGACTTTTGGCTTGTTTACTTTGAAAAGAAAATAAATTTAACAAAATATTCATTATTCATTTTCAGAGAGTATTCTTGATTATTCTTATTTTGCAAATTGTTAAGGTTGTTGTAGTTGGTATGTTTAAATAAAATATTTTTCAAGGTGTCACGATTGCATATGGTGGAAATTTCATAATATCGTTTTCTGAGGTATTGCAGTTCCTATGAATACCTTATTTCTTTCTGAAAACCTGAGATGTTTTCTAGCACTTCTCAAAATGAGAGTAATATGACCATGCACAGTACTTAGCCCATTACAGGCAGTATCTCATTGTATAGAAATATGTGATAATTTCTGCTTTCTACTCTTATTCTTTCATTCACTAAACATACATTCATTATGTGCCTGTTCAAAATCCTGCACACACAACAAAGAACAAAACAAAGGCCCTGCTCCTATAGAGTTTATTTTATAGGCACCTTTCCACCTTTAGACCTATTTACTTTGTCTATCTCTATTTCTGTAATAGTTCTGAATGATGGTCCTGTGTGTGTTTACCTATTGCGTGTGTGCATATGTGCACGAGCGTGTGTGTGTTTAAAATGTTTACCTCTCTTTCCAAAACCCAGCCTTAGTTCAAAATACATACTTTTGAAGTTGGTTTAATTAACTAAAATTATTTGATTTGTGTCATAAATTTTAATTTTTATTTAGATACTATGCGTTGTTATGTCTGGCAAATTTCAGAAGATAAATATTTCAGGTTCATGAACATGTACGTGTATGTGTGCGCACGCACGTGTGTATTTAGTGCGTTTCTCATTTGAATGTTACCTAAGTCAGGCTCCCTTTGCTAGGTAGGAAAAAGTGAAAACAATTTTACTTTTCTTATGAAAAGCTTCAGTTTAAAATTAATATATTAGAATTATTACATATTTTCTTCAGGTAATGTATTTTTGACCTCCTTTATATTAAAAGTCAGAATGACTAGCTTTGTAGCATCTTTGCAGCCTAAGCTTAACTTCTCCACTGACAATTGCTTTATTTCATCATGAAATTATTTGTAAAGAATAACAGGGATGCGGTAGCACTGGGTATACCGTGTTTATCACCGCACTCACCAATTTTCCATCTTTGTCAAAAAGGTGAATAAAAATATGTCAGTGTTGCTTAAAAGCCACTTGTATCTGAGAGAATCTGTGCGTCTTTCAGTAGAGTGATAGCAGTCACGAGCTTTATACAAACGACATTAAAGTCCCTTTTGGTCTCTTACTTTCTGAGACTACGTTGCTGAAATCTATACCTCCACTGTTTGGAAGCCGACCTTCCTGTCTACGGGATGCAGGGTGAGGGAAAAATTGCTATTGTTCTTTATCAATAAAATAAGCTGCCTTTTAGTTTCGTAAACCAAGGCTCTGACACTAGCTTTCAAGGTTGGTTTTTTATTTTGTTTAGTTTTTTGATAATTTTTTAAACAGGCTTGAGTTTAACAAGAATTTCTCTTGTGTTTTTTTCTAAAAGCTATTCTTAGCATGAATACTGATTTCGCAGAAGTCCCATATTGTGCTGTATTTATCGAATAAGGGTCAATAATCCTTTGCAATCAAGATGATTGTATTGTGATAGAAACATTCTATTTTCTAATGCCTTTGTAACAGGTTCTACTCAATTCTTAAGAAATAAATGAGGAATGCAAAGGAAGGGTAAGAAGCTAAACTCTGATGTGTCCATCCTACAATTATCCCTCAAACTTTCCTAAAAGCCCTGAAAAGGACTTTATTTAAACATACAGGCTATAGCAACTTTAATTATCTGCAAAATAGAAATACTAAGAGAATTCATACCCATAAAGATGTTGGGAGATTAAATAAGAATCATCTCAATAAGCTTTGCAAAAGTTCCTCGAGTTTTTTTTTTTTAAAAAAAACTGTGCCATTTAAATTTGTGATGCTATTATGAAGGGATGAGCTTGGGGAGCTGGTAACTGTATTTAGAAGGGAGTCCTTGAATTCTTCTTTATCATCAGTCCAAACACTGGAACCATTTTTGAAAGTCATTTCTGCTTCGTGCCAGAGAACTTTCAAATTGTGGGGTAGAAAAGCAATAGATATTAATTATATGTCTTTGGATATTTTTAATGAAAAAATGTGTAAATATAATGAGCCAAAAGCCAGGTCATGGCCCACTACATTATCTGTCACCATAAAGAAGGGAGATCAAAAAAATTTCAGGTAAAAGTGTGACTTGCTATAAACTATATTTTAACTCAGGCCCTCATATAATCTATCATATTCCTTAGTACAAAAGGATAATAATAAACCAAAAGATCAATATCTTTAGACACAAAGTATAAGGATATTCTCACAAGTCTTTGTAGTGTTCTATGATTAGATCGATAGAGATCATATTTTGAAAGAGTGAAATATAAGGCTGATGAGAGATTGCTGATAAAAATGAAAGTTAATTGTAACTCAAAAACAAGGGAGTGAGAGCTGTCAAAGTGTAAAAATAGAATCTCATAAGTAATAAAATAATACATCTCCCTAAGGTACTCATCGTGACATGTAGGACCAGTCAATCAAATCAACTTTGGCTTTCTAAACATATGAACAATTAAAATAAAGTTTTCAACTTAATTCAAGATTTTATTCCAAAAAAAAAAGCTCTGAAGTTTTTCACATTTTTAGGCGTTTAAGCAGCTTTTCGTATGCTATTTTAAATATGCCGCTATCGATTTTGGAAAAGTTCTTCCAATAATGAATCTAGCATACTCAGAGTTGCAAATTATTGTTTATGCCAAAATTTGCAAAGGGATAATGCTCTGAACAGTGCATTACATTGCTTCATGCTAAGTGAAAGTCACAGAGTGTCCAGCCTAGCATCATCTAGAAATACAACATTTGTTAACATAAGATTGATAGCAAAAAAAGAAATGAATACATATTCTCCCAGGGAATTAGGGCATCCGTAATACAGCCTGAGAGAAAGATAAACAGTTACAGAGTCTAACAATTTTTTTTGACAAGCATATGATGATGTATAAGAAAGTTTGTTGAGCTCAAAAAACCAATACCTCCTCAACAAAACCAAACAACACAGAAGAATGAACAGATTACCACTAGTCTAGATTTATCTGATTAATTTTCGAATTTTCAAAACCAATTTATCAATTTCATTGTCCTGTGTGAATACTCAAGCACACTTCATGTCAAATCCCAAGCATTCCTGTAAGACTTCCTGGACATCATCTGAATCGATTCTGAACTGCCTCATCTCTCAAGGTCATTCAACCTGTTGTTGAATCTATGAATCTGTGAAACTATAGGTTGTTGCTGATCTGACCCTCTTGACCTTGATATCTAAGCTCAGCCACGTAGTTTCTGGACAGAGCATCTAGATAATGTTAACTCAGTTTACTCATTTGACAAATCTCACCATCTCAGAAACTTTGAGGGCTCACATTTCAATTCATGCAACACTGAAAACATCACATTTGGGCAACTAGGTATGCTGGTTAATAAGGTTCTGCCAAGCATTCTACACACTAGTCATTCTATGAAGTGATAAAAAAAATCACGAATTGAGGAAGATTAAATATATGTAGCAACACCTTCACTTGTGTGATTTTATTTGTGGAATTTAAGCAACTTACACTCTTTTGGGGATTTTTATAAATTCTTCATGAATTTTGGACAATACATAAAATATTATAATTCTAAGTGAAGTTGGATCTTAGATGTGTTTGTGATCTTCATGTTATAATAATCATAGTGGTGGCTTTGGTTTTCTATGTCCTGGTGATGTTTTTATATTCTGTTCATTTAGACACAATACAAATCGTTCAGGTGCAAGCTTCTTTCAGTCACCTACTAGGGGCGTTTAAAAAGCTTGATATTCCTTACATTGCCCAAATTCAATTCTCTTAAGGGGATTTCATCTTTGTGATAATAAATAGACAGTTCTTTCTAAGAATTACTTTTAGTCAGCTATAATTATCACTGTTTCCCTTCTTCTAGAATAGATACATAGGGGCTTGAATTTACTAATCTAAAGCAGAAGTAAACAGACTGTTTTCCAATTAAAATAGTACCATAGTGCTCACTGATACATACAAGAGTTTTATAAAGTACGATACTAGGTGTATATAGAAAAAGCAGTGTTTCTGACTAACAGGTAACTGCTTGTTTTTAAAAGCAGGTGAAGCATATTCTTTTAAGCCTAGTTTTTACTATGCAGTTTTTACCAAAAAAAAAACTTTTATAGAAATTCCCAGGTTATTAACCACATTGTTTCCTTAATCATCCTAATTTCTGAAATTGCAATTTTAACGTGTTAGAAACTTATTCTCCCATACACATTCCCCCCACTTTCTCCCAATACTTATCCCTCTACTCATATCTCAATATTCACTTATATTGACATTTGGTAAACTTGTTTCAATTGGTATTATGGGTCTAATAAATCACTAAATATGGTTGTTAGCATATTATTAAAACTAAGGGTACTATCTTTGGGCAACATCACCAAGCAGGTAAACATAATAATTCAAAAGAGATTTGAGAAACACCTGTCACAACACCCACATTTCCATAATTTCTAGTGGTGTAAATAGCCTCTCAGTAGAAACTGATACCGTAATGCTACTTCTCAGCAGTAGTTGTAGACTAATGACATGAGAAAGACATGGAGTATGCAGAAACTTTTTGAGTGCATTAAGTCACTTTGGAATAAAACGGAAAAAGAACAAATAATAGAACTCTTCTACAAACTTGAAGATACCTTCCAAAGTATTCTGATATTTTCACTGCTTCTTTTACAGGTATTTTAAAATTATATTCAAGCTCTTATTGAGAAGCAGTATAATATAGCTAACAAATGTGTATTGAATCATGCCTCCTATTCTTAATATTAAAGGTGCATTTCCAAAAATACATTTCTAGCTTCCAAAGCTGCTGGCCCGAATATGCAATTAAAATCAATTTAGGCAAAAAAAAAATTTAAATGTTTGGTCATGAATGTTAACTAGACTTATTGTGGTGATCACTTCACAATATATACAAATATTGAATCATTATGTCATACAACTGAAACAAACATAATGTTATATGTTTATTATACCCCAATTAAAATAAGGTGTATTAAAAAACCAGTTTTTGGAACCAAATATTTACCTCATGAAATATGTAATTTTGCCAGTGGAAAAACTGGTAACTTTGATCAGTACAGTTAATTTCAGGTTGAATGTTTGACTGTTCACTCAAAATTATGAGTTAATTTCAATACCATTGTCAGTTTCATAAAAACTCCATTTACTATTATATACTTCTCTAACTCTTTCTGCTTCATTTAACTTCATATCAACACATGCCTCATATTTGTTTGTTTGTGTTCTGTATCCCTCCATAAAACCAAAGTTCAAGAAAACAAGAAATTTGTTGATAATTACTGTGCTTTTCATGATGCCTAGGAAATAATATTTGAATAAATATATTAACTCCCAGGTTGAAGCAATTCATTCACAAGTCAGTACTTACTTAGAAGAATTACTTGACAATTATTTCATATTATATTATTTTTATACATAAACGATGTGTTTTTTATATAAAAGTTTCTTTTGTATGCAAAACTGTTATTCACTACTAACTTTGAAGATTCTTTCCTCTTTCCAACTTGTCAAAGACAATGTTGAAAGAATGAGCATGATCCACACAAGAACAGATGGCCAATGAGCACACACACCTGACCACCTGGAGTACGGTTCACTGCAGAAAACTTAAGGACGTAGAATCGGCAGCTGTTAACCCACTCTTGACCATGACAATCTGGCAAATCAGAAATTGAACTTTGAGAGAATGATCTCAAACACTGGGATTTATGCACTTTAAGTGTCATAATTGGGTTGCATCATCCTTTCTGGCTAATGAGAGCAAAGGTAAGGATGAAAGCAATATGGCCAGGTATGAACTAGGCTTTCCCGCATCCTGTTTGCTCAGCATGTGGTTGGCAATGGCACTACTCCTTCTGTGCTGTGATCAGTGCTTGTTGCCCTGTGGACATCCTGGCAAGGTAGTGGTAAAATTTGCCACTTGTCCTTACCTCCTGGCATAATTGGGGAAAAGTGTGGATGGAGACACCGACATTCGTTTCCTTGGAGCGTTGAAAGCAACTTATTCCTTTCCTTAGAGCCTAATCTACAGAAGATAAATTTTTGACGAATTAATCCTTACTATTTGGTAAAATATAAAATCAATGATGTTACTACCTAGGACATAAAAAACGTAGGTTGTGGATGAGAGATGAAGTTTGAAATAGAGGGAGTCAGAAAACAGAATATGGAAATTTTTTTCAAATATTACAGTCTATGTATGAAAAGAATGTTACAGAATTTTTTTCCGTACTTATAGAAATCCTAAAAATATGCGTTAAATTATAGTAATGTGTTGTGAGGATGAAAACATTTTTCTAATTTACTAATAATGTAAAACATATTTTGATTAGCCATGCTAGAAGAAAGTATGAATTGCTTTTCTTTTCTTTACAGAAAATAATATTGCATCTAATAATATTTAATCAAAATAGTAAAAATAATTACAGATATAGAAAACTATTAAATAATCCAAATATCTTACTTTTATGGATTTTGTGAGGTTCGTGGTATTGATTACCTATTTAACACCTGTAATTTATCATCACATGTATACATCACCTCATTTTAAATAAATATTCTTATTTATATCTAATTTTGTGATTTACATTCTGTATTAATTTTTCCTGGAGTCCCCCAAAACCTGGAATTAGCCCCGTTAAGGAGTTTTTTAAAATATTAATTTTCGTTCATCTATAGCTAAAATTGTATTCAATTTGCATTTAAAAAACTTCTTTTTGTTAACATGTGAGTCAAATTTCCAAAAATGAGGCCAGATAGATACTTTCTATATTTTATTCAATAACTTTTTAATCTCTCTGTTCCCCAACAGAGTGCAATATCCCTTAATATACAGTCACCTTGAAATTGAACCTGTAGTTTCCTATTTCATCTGAGATAAGGAATAAGGCTGTCATATATATCACCTTCAACCTGCCTTAGCGTAAAGGATAAAGGTTATATCCTCTTGGAAATGAAAATGTCAAATATCAAAGTTAGGTTCAATTATCTCTGAAAAGATATTTCTGTAAATGGGCAATATATAGTAGTGAAATTCACATAATAGAATTGTAAACAGTTCTGGTTTTTAAATCATCACTGAAAAAGCATATAATACTTTATAAATTCAGAGGACTAACATAGAAAGACAATACGTGGAATTCACTAATATGAGAGCAATTTATTCAGAGAATCTCATTTAAAATACATAGACATGTCTTTCCTTCTTCAATTTATATTTTTGGTTAAAAGTATAAGTATAAAAATAACTACATGACAATTCGAATTTCAGATTAACAGCAAACCACCAGTCATGTTTATTTAGGAATGTCTATGACGAACTGTAATCCTTTTTCTATTTTAATATTGATTTTAGAATTTTAGGAAATTAATGGATTGCTAGTTAACTTCAACCATGAGCCTCTTTTGCTTCCTCAAATGGAGTCCTGGAAACGAAGGAGGTAGCGTCTGATGCCTTTGGGCACTCAAGTACTTAGTTCCTTTGCCTCATTTGCCTTCATAAAGCATTTGTATACTTAGAGGGTCATCTTTCAATTAAGAAAGTTATTTTAACACTCAGGAACCACTATATACGCAGATTAGGCTACAAATTACAAGAAAAAAGATGCAGGAAGAGACCTCTATAGTGTTCCTGGGTATTTCATTTTTGATGGAAATAAATGGAATGGAGCAGGATATAGAGACTTTCTAACTCATGGGTGCCACTGCCACAATGTGCATTGCTTAAAGGACCGGCAGTCTTGAATATCCGCCTGCCTAAAATTAACTATAATAAAGATCGCGCTGTGAAATTCAGTTGGTTTTTTTTCCTCCTAGATTTAGTCGCTTAAGCAACTGTGGAATTTTCAAATTCTTGGGGGAAATGGCTAATGAAGAGACCTTGTATAACTTACAATCTCAAGAATTCAATTCTATAAATATTTTGTTGAACAGATACTATATATTTAGACTTGCACTAAAGGCTAGGGAAAAGCACTAAACATCTCTAGAAGTTTCATCTTAGTCAAGAAAATGAGACATTTCAATATTAATGATATTATATTCAATATTAAAATATTAACACACAATAATATTAACATACACAATATTAATAATACAGTCAGCACTTGAGTAGATGATAAAATTTTGAGTTATTTGAAAAAATCAACCTGAGATGGCTGTAAAATAAAAACAAACAAAAAAGCAAACAAAACACTTAAATGTATTTGCAGGGAAATTAGCTTACTAAGATTAAATATTGCTGCTTTCCAGTTGCAACTTTCCAGTGGAATAACTAAACAAGTCACTTGAATTTGTTAGGGTATCTATAAATAGTATCATATAAAATATATTACAAAACTATTTAAAACACTACAGCTTCTATAAGATTAGAAAAACATAAATTTCCAAGAAAATATTTCTTCTGTTTATTGAAATATAAGGGGCATACAATGTCCTATTAGTTTCAGATGTACATCATAGTTATTCAATACTTATATACATTACAAAATGGTCAACACATTAAGTCTAGTTACTATCTGTCACCATACAAGGTTATTGCACTATTATTGACTATATTCCCTATGTTATACATCACATTCCCGTGACTTATTTATTTTCTAACTCGAAGTTTGTACCTCTTAAACTCCTTCATTTATTTTGCCCTCCTTTATCACCTTCCCACTCTGTTAACCACAGGTCTGCTTCCTGTATCTATGAGTCTATTTCTGTTTTGTTTTGTTTTTTCATTTGTTTTGCTTTAAAAATTCTACGTATAAATAAAATTATATCGTATTTGTGTTTCTCTGTCTACCTTATTTCACTTAGCATAATACCCTCTAGGGCCATCCATGTTGTAGCAAATGGCAAGATATCATTCTTTTTTATGGCTGAGTAATATTCCATTTTACGTATATACTACGTCTTTTTTATTTGTACATCTGTTGATGGACACATAGGTTGCTTCACTATCTTGGCTATCGTAACTAATACTCCAATGAACGTAATGATGTGTATATCTCTTTAAATTAATGTTTTCATTTTCTTTGGATAAATACCCAGAACTGAAATTGCTGGATGGCACAGTAGTTCTGCTTTTAACTTTTTAAGGAACCTCCAAATTGTTTTCCATTGTGGCTGCACCATAGAAAACATTTCTGAAACATTGATCACATAGGATCACAAGGAATGCTAAAGGCCAATAGGGTTTTGAACACACCAGGTATTTATTTAAGAGTTATATCTTTATGTCTTTCTTATTTCAAAACTAAATGAATAATAAGAAAATTTACTCTATTTTAAAGCACATTACCCACATTTAAACTATAGCAGGAATAAAGAAAACTATGTTTGTTACTTGTTAACATATTTACTGCTTTTCTTTCCAGATGGCACATGAACAATTCTACTTCCCCAAACAACATTATGTTATAAGATCAGACAGCTTAGTATTAAGACAAATTCCTTTTGGATTCCCTAGGCTACTAACTGGAACTAATTCTTCACCAAAGATCGGGAGGAGAGTATTAATTATTTGGCACAAATGACTAAACTAGAGTATTTGGATCCTCGGAGATGAGCTGGAAAATAAACTCATGAAAGTATTCCAGGAGATATAGCAAGATGATTTTCTATCAGAAAATAGCCTTAGACATTTCTTGCATCAAAAATTGTTACTACAAAGTATTCAAGTAAAAATTTTCTGCTATGGGATTACTCAAACTGGTCTATGGGGGAGCAGGCTACTTTTGCAATCTGCAAATTGTTTCTTACATAAACTATTAATTTTAAGTGATCATTTTATTTAGGAAAAGCCTATATACAACTCATTTCAGATCCTGGAAATAACTCATCTGTTGCGCTGGAAATAAGGCCTGACTGATTCACTGGGCGTCACAACTGACCATGTCCTGGAGATTTGGAGGAGTGAACATTCTGCGCTTCGCAGAGTGCATACTGTCTTTTCTTCCATGAGTGTTCATTGTTCTTGATATTAATCACTGGTGAAAAGGCCTATTTCAAAATACAGTAGGTCTTACAAAACCCTGCTTTACTTTAGTTGTATGGTAATTTGAGACATGAAACTTTGAAAGTAATTTATATCATTTGAAATTTTCCAGTGTTGTATTCATATCAGAAAATACTCAATTGTAAAGAAGGGAGAATTCTACCTAACAAAAACTTTGATCACTGAAGAGATGATAGAAAACTCTAACTCAGTTCCCACTGGTAAGAGTTGGTATACTTTAACAAGGGTCACAGGTAGTCTTAAGTATTATTTTAGTATAAAGTTTAACATAAAATTATAGATTTTCTATTTTAGAGAATGTGTACATTTGAATAAATAGCTTCCAATATAAATAATATAGGAGTCACCCAAGTGGTTGATAACTGAATTTACGTTTTACTCAAAAAACTCAATTAGGGAGGGGGGCAAAATAACAAAACAAAATTACTGCAAATAAAAAAATCTTGAAACAATATTTGAATTATACCTCAACCTATTACCGTAAGTTCTCCTTGTAAATTATTTGTAGAATTTTAATTTTAAATATACTCTTCCACCAAATATGCATATAATATTATATTCATCTATAAAATATTCCCTTTCCAAATATAATCTTAAATGTGTTGCAGGAAAATTAAGTGGACTAAGATTAAACATTGGTGGATTCTACTTCAAGCCTTCAGTTGAAAGACTAAACAAGATACTTGATCTGTATCTACTTACAATATTCAACAAAATGTCTCACAAAACTTAGGAACAAGCTACATAGCAGCAAAAATACTTTCCTAAATATGTCACATGTGTGTATATATATATGCATGGACCCTAAAACACTCTGAATGTGTAGGTACACTCTCTGGCCTCCAAGTAAATTGTAAAGCCCAAGGGAATGAATACCCAGCAGATGGCTACGTAGACATAGCACTCAGATAGTTGAGTAGTTCTTTTACATTGCCATCTGCCATGTAATCCTCTCAGAGATTGAAATCTTTGAACTATAAAATGCTCTGCCAAGATTTCCCAATGCCTATCAGCCCAACTAACAGGTAAGAAGAATTCTGCAATGGATGAAAAGTCTCTAAAACATTTCTCAATATAAATTTCTGGAAAAAATTAATATATTTAAAATTAATTAAGTGTCACTATGTCAAGCTTTAGTAGAGCAACTACATTCACATTCACATAGCCATCTGCTAGTATTTGCATGGTTATACCTCCTGGGTTGCAAAAACACACTCCAGAAACATCAATGTTTGTCAGTACACTTGCACACCTGTCAATCAGTTCTGGTCTCTAAACATCCAGAAAATAAATGTAAGGGAGAGGGGAAATCAACTTAGTTGTCTCAATATATCAGAAATGATTGACAATTCCGGTCAATGGTAAAACAGAACATTTTAGATTCCTTATTAAACAGGTTTTATGAATTTAAGACAGTAACACTATTCGTAATATTTATTTCTACATTTTTTTAAATTGGGGAAAAACACAACATTTCTTTTAGTGTGAACTAAGTATTAAGAAAAATTGGCAATGATTGTTACAAAAAAGTGTTTTTGATATCTATTGCACTATTTACTCAATATACATATAATTCTATTTTACTATAATGCAAGTGTAATGATAAACATACGTACCTGTTTGCTCTGTGTAACTAATCAAGTGTATAATTTTGACTGTTCTAAAATTGCCAACTCCTAAGCACCAGCACCCTATTTAAATACATGTGTGTGTGTGTGTGTGTGTATAAAATGCAAACAGCGTCCAATAATCATTTAGTATTTAGTTTCTGGGAAAGAATAATGAAAGGATGAAGAAGGGTTTGCCATAGAAATTAGAAAATAGTTTGAACTGGATAATAATGAAAATATGACGTAAAAACTTGTGCAATGTAGCTAAAGGAGTATATGTAAGTGAATTTAGAGCTTTGATGCCTGTATTAGAAAGGAGAAGAGGTAGAAAATAAATGTAAAGAAGCTAAAAGAAAATAGCACATTAAAATTAAAGATGGTAGGATGAAGAAAAGGAAAGTAAATCTATATGAAAAAGTTCGGAAATCAAAAAGTTGGTTCCTTAAAAACCTTAATAAAATAACAAAAGCCTAGAAGATTCTTCAAGATGAAAAAAAGAAAACACAAACTATCAATACCAGGAATGAAAAAGGAGCCATCAAAATGGTGTCTCACATGTTAAAAAGATTGTAAGAATATCTGAAGAGCAACTCCATCTAATAAATTTTACCTTTTATATGAAAAGAATAAAAAGGCCTTAAAAACTCCAATTTACCAAAACAACACATAAAGAAATAGAAAAACTAAATTGTTACATATCTTTTATAGAAATTTGATCTATATCTAACAACTTGAAACAAAGGAATTACAGGCCCAGAAGGCTTTACTGGTCAATTTTTCTTAACATTTGAGGACTAAAGAATATCAATCTTATAAAATTTCTTGCAGAGAATAAATAAAATGACAGTAGTTTCCACCTTATTTTATAAGGCTAGGCAAAATTCAGGTCTCATAAATCAAACTTGACAAAAAGGTATTATTAAAAAGGAAAATTACAAGTTACTAGTCACAAAAATTCTGAACAAAATAATTGAAAATTAAATCCATACACAGAATAAAAATAATCCTATCAGTAGAATAAATGAAAAAAATACACACATTTCAATAGAGGCAGAAAAACAACTGATCAAAGTAGACACTTGTTCATAAACTAAATTATAAATATTTAGGAATGGCGTGACACATCCTTGATTTAATAAAGAATATAAGTATAAAAGTAAACTATAGCTAACGTCATACTTAGTTGTGAAATATTGAACACTACTCATCTTAGTTAATGAACAAGACAACATGTTACCATTGCTTCTATTCAAATTACACTGAATGTCCACTAAGGCAAGAAGAAAGAAATGTATAATAACTGTAAAAGAAGAAAGAGCATTTAGCTTTCGTTACAAATGACATGATTTTATCATAAAACAATTCAAAAGAATCTGAAAATTTTTAAAATTAATAAGTCAATTTAGCAAAATCACTGAGCAATATACAAAAACATTTTCCTTTATATTGTGAGCTAACAATTAGAAAGTTATCATTTATTTAAAAAACTAACAAAGATCTGCTAATCTCTGCATTAAAATTATGAAGTATTGAATAAAAATTAAGGAAGACCTACAGATATGAAGGGATATTGGATTCATATTTTTATGGACTGGAAAATTAAAAATCTGTTTTAGTTAGAATTATATATATACATATAAAATATGTATTATATATATAAGTTGAGAGAGAGAGAGAGATTTTTAAGGAATTGACTCATGTGATTGTGGAAGCTGGCACGTCTGAAATGCAGAGAGCAAGTCAGTAACCTGGAGACCCAAGGAAGAGTTGATGCAGCTCAAGTCTGGAGGCAGAATTCCCTCTCACAAAACTTGATTAGGAGTGGCCAGTAGGAATAGTTTGCATTTCCCTATTGCACATGACACCATGGACTATCAGTGCTCTCTTTACTACTGGAAATAGAGTTGTTGGTGCCTTTAAATTTAGTCTGATCAGAGAACCAATTCCAGAAACCCCAGAATCAATTCAGAAAACTCATCTTAAGATTCTGTTCTTCTGGAAGCACTCTGGGTACCAAGATGTCAACTCACCTCAATGTTTTGTAGAGTCTGTAAGTACAAATAGAATCTCAGAATTTGTTGCTGTTGTGGAAATGAATATGTTGATTCTAAAATTTGTATGGAAAATACAAAGACTCCATAACAGCGTAACAATCTTAAAGAGCAAACTTGAGAAATCATGGTATCAGAGATCAAGACAATACAAAAATACAGCCATTAAGACAACGTGGTTTGGGCATGAGGACACAGAAAGAAGCGTGTATACAGTATCTATTCTGAATGAGAGTTTCGGCTGGTTATTGACATTACACGTACTTCCTCCCAGTGCACTACTTAGAGTTTCATACTATTAATGATATGTTTTGATGCAGAGAACTCCCTGATTGTAATAAAGTCCAATGTATCAAACTCTTATTATACGTTGGTGATTTTTGTGTCCTGTTGAAGACATAAATAATATAAATATTCTACTTTCTTTTCTTTCTATTAGCTTTATTATCTTAACATTTACATTAGATCTATCAGTAATCTCAAAGTATTTATTTGCATGTGTGGTTTAATGTAAGGGTCATGGTTTTTGTGTTCGTTTTTACCCCATATATATTCAAATGAGAGAGCACTACGTATTTCAAAGAGCAATAGTTTTCCACTGAATTACAGAGGTATCTATGCCACAAATTAGGAAATATTAATGAGCAGACTTCACTTTAGATTGTGTGGACAGATAAAAGCCCCGAAAAGGGGCAAACAATGGGAATGCTTACACTTTTGAGGAAGACTGATGTGACTTTAAGGGTAAAAAAATGAGATGAGGAGTGAACAGGTTGTTTTATTCAGTTTGTCTTCAATTATTCACCTCGATTTCTGTCCTACTTTTCATGACTTCTCCCTCAGGACTCTGGACTCAGAGTCTCCCAATGACTCTGCTTTCATTTCCATTGCAAACACTCTATGGACATATCTGGATTAAAATGTCTTCCTGTCTAGGCTGCCCAGAATTGTTTTTTTCTGTGCTTTGAATTATTAAAAATTATCATATTGATATAAATCTTCTCTTATTCCAAGCTTTTGAAAACATAATTTCTTTCTATTATTTCAGTAGGAATTGTTTTAGAGATTAGAAGTGGAACAAATATAACATTTAACTGGAACCACATATTTTATATAGCAATAATACTATTACATGGAAATGAATAATCATTTTATTTGTACAAATCAGTATTCCATGATATATTGCATAGTAAAGCATACTAATTGAACTATTTGAGAATTGAGAACCAGAGGTGATGATATATATGATGAATGTAATATTTCTAAGAAAAGTGAGTCGGAAACAACTATAAATATATAGACTTGTAAGGGTAGTAATACACATATTTGACCATAATCTTGTTTTAATTAAATTGAAATAATATAAAAAGTTATTTGTCTATATAAACTATTTTTGAATATTGGAATTAGAATAATCATAGCTGAAAATTTCAAAAGTATATTTTGACCACATCTCTAAATTATCAAAAATGAGGCATAGAGGTTAAATTCGTGAACTCCCTTTTGGCGGGGATCATGGGTTTGGATCCTGGGGATGAACCTACACATCACTCATCAAACCATGCTGTGGTGACATCCCACACAAAAAATAGAGGAAGATTGGCACAGGTGTTAGCTCAGGGCCAATTTTACTCATCAAAAAATGAATTTTATTACTTAGAGGTCAAATGCAATTTATAGTGTTTACATATTTTAAAATGAATAATTTCTCTTTGATTCATTGTCATTAACAATATTTTATTATAAGAGATATTTGGCTTTTGAGATGGTTTATTTTGACATACTTTTTTTTCATTAAGATTTTTTTTTAAAGCAATTTTGGGTTTACAGCAAAATCAAGAGGAAGGTACAGAAATTTCCCATGTTCTCCCTGCCCCACGCATACACAGCCTCCCTCATTATCAGCATCACTCACCAGAATTGGTAGATGTTCTTTACCAGGATGAACCCACACTGACACATCATAATCAAAGTCCACAGTTTACCCCAGGGTTCACTTTTGGTTTTGTTCATTCTACAGGTTTGGACAAATATATAATGACACATATCCATCATGATAGTACTTTGACAGCTCTAAAATGGTCTACGCTCTGCTGATTCTTCTTTTCCCTCTCTTGACATACTTTTAAAAGTCCTTTTTTTTTTTACTTATTTTATTAATTTTCCTTATTAAAAATCTTTTGTTTAAATCATTGAAATGAGCTTTACTTCTATTACTCAGGGGTAAAATAAGCAAATGCCTTGCTCTTTATCTTGAAAATGTACATGAAAATTTTATTCCATGGCTGCAAATAATCCTCCAATAGGTGCCCACTTTATTAAATATATAAGTTAGAACAAACATTTTTGCTGCATTATTGGTAGAAATTTTAAAATTTTATAATCATTGCAGATACTATTTGATTTGTCTGATATTTTTCTTAAAATTAGAACACTAAGGATTATGATGGAATTTTCAAAATATTGCTTTTTAAGAAAAATAAAGATTTTTATTAAACTGAAACAACAAGAATAAGATTTTGGAAGGCATACTACAGACTTTTTTCTACTATATGTATTACAAAGAAATCGTAAAGAGGTTTCAGTATATGAAAGTGCCAATGTTCAGTGCTTTACCCAAATCACTTATAATTGGATAAGAAGGAGAAAACAAATATCAAGCGGCCATAAAACAAGCTGAGGAGGAAAATGGGAAGGCATAAAAGTTTTAAAACAATGAAGAACAAAGAGAGAAAAAATCAGTTTGACTGAGGGCACAGTGGAAGTTAAAACCGAATCAATAGTGTTTGGCCATCTGGGAATGGGGATTGTGGTGTGTATGGTCCAACTTTTAAAACTTGAAACAGTGAGCAACACAGTGCCAGTACATACATTTCAATGAAGAAAGAATATAATCAGAAATCCATGTTAACAGCAAAAAGTAGCAGCATTGAGAATGAAGGATTGGAGTAAGGAGAGAAATGATATCAGGGAAAAAAGTAAGAAACCGTATTATCATTATTCTGGTGAGACAAAGGAAATCTAAATCAGAGGTGACACAGAGGATGGCTAGAATTTATTGATCAGTTTGAAAAATATTACTTATGAAGAACCTAAAAATTTTTAAAGTGTGAATGTAGATAATGAGCAAAAAGATGAATTACAAATGTCTCCTACATTTTGAGCCTTTCTGATTAGCATAATGGTAGTATGTTTTATAGGAAGTCTAATTAGACAGCTTCACAGTTGAAGTAGGCAAAACTATTATTATCCGGCACTGCTTAGTTATTTTAATTATTACTGTTACCATTTCTGAACACTGCACTAAAAAGTGGATATAAATTTTATTAAAATCTATATCATCTTCCATAAATGATTGTAAAAGAATAGAGAATGGATGGCAAAGGTAAAATGAAAAAATAATTATAAAGATAACAAAAATAGATCCTCACTTTATTCCAGCAATCATAAGAAATCTTATGATTGAATATTTATTATAATGTAAAATTACATTTAAAACTATAGAGTGAGAAACTGTATGTTTTCTCGTACTTTCTTCGTAGAGAAAACAATAGTAAAAGGGTGGAATTTGACATATGATGTGTCAACATTGACATGGAAACATTTTTCCAAGTAAAAGCTAAACAAATTACATCTTCTCTTCACATTACACATCAAAATATGTTTAAGGAGGATTAAAAAGTTAAATTTTAGAAAGCTGAACTTTCTTTGAATGAGTATGAGCTTTGGACACTTAAATGTCATGGGATACATAACAAAGAATAATAACAATTACGAATAGGTGTAATTGCATATAATTGAAGTTTCTAAATATTGAAAATGCAATTAAAATACATTAAATAAAGTGAAAAATTATTTTAATCAAATTATAACAAAAGGTTGACATTCTTAATATAATGATCACATACAAATAAATTAGAAAAAACATTTTGACAAAAGATATGAACAGGCTATCCACAAAAGAGACAAGACAGATGAGTAATGATATTTGAAATATTTTCAAAATACTAGAAAATGTAAGTTTGCTCATTAGGAAAACTTTCGCAACTGCTAACAGTTAAAACTGTACACATTGCACAAAAACAGACATTCTTAGGCTTTACCGTCAGAAGAAAACATTTTATTAGAATCTTACTTCTCTTAGAAGAAAAAGTAGAAATCTTCATCTCCAACAAGATTTTTAAGGTGTCTCTCTTGAGTATTAGAGAATATCTTGAGACTATACTTAAAATTTTAAGTGAAGACTATTTTCTTATGGAATACTCTCTGCCAAGAAAAATATATGTTTATAGAAAAAAGTAATAGAGATGGAAACATTAAAATGCTTCTCTCAGAGGTACAAACATGATATTGATTTATATTGTTACCTTTATCTCTTATTTGTTCTTTTTCATTGTTCAGTACTACTTCAGTGTATGGACATAAAAAAAAAATGGTTTTCCATTCAATACGTGGCAATACTTTGGCTACTTACAGTTTTTGGTTATTACCAATGTAGACCAGCCTTTAGTATTTGGGGAGTAAGTTGGAACTCTGGATCTGGAATAAGATTTACATCTTAAATACATATTTTAAAAGGTATACTCAATTTTAAAATGAAAAATGGAGATAGTTTTGTATTTCTCACTCTTTTTTCAAACAAATTTTCTTAAATATATGAGAGATTTTATTATGCAGGCATATGTTGATTTCAGTATTTAGAAATATTCATGGTCATGAATAAGAATACTATATATTTTTAAAATTTGTAATCTTTGAAGATGTTATGTTTTCTCTCCAAATTTAAGTTAGGTGAACACTTTTCTAATTAATGCACAATTCTCATTAAAACTTTTATAATTAAGAACATCTCTTTAGAATACTGTAATGAAAATGTTTGGTGCTTAGAGGTGATCTTGTAATTAAAGTTGTGAGAAATAGAAAACACCTGTCTAGTGAGAAGGATATTTTAATGGTAGTTCACAAGCCTTCATAACTTAATTAAATTTTTCTCTAATCTTTCTTACCTTTCTAGAAATAGCTTTTAAAACATTCTATCAAGGGTATATACACACTGGTTGATTGTGCTTTAACATTTATAGTATCTTACTAGGAATGAGGAGAGTAAATCCCTCCCTTATGTTCTGTGGGGATGAGTCTGTGCTTCATTATAATCTTTATGAAGCTGAAATTTACGTAAATACACGATAATGACTGGAAACGTCTTTTGTGTGGAACTCTGAAATAGTGTTATACAGTTCATGGGAAATATTTTCTTATATATATGCATATTCAAAAACACATTAAAAAAACTTCATTATAACATAAATCTTTTCATGAGCTGGGCTGTAAGATATGAGTAGGATGCACCATTTATGCTTGCTAGAACTCAGTAGAATTTCATGTATAGAGTAACCACTTAGAAAATATTAATACAATAATTATTCTTTGATGTAAAATTGTTGAAAGTTTTTTTGGAACTAGGCAAATGTGAGCCAAAATACAGAATAATTTTTGTGCTCAATATATATAATTGAATAAGAATATTCAGATTCTGGAAGGTTCTCAGGATCTAAGGTCTAAGTAGATGCCATGAACAAGTCATACAAAGTCCCTGCTATTATGGACCGTGTGTGTGTGTCTGGACAGAGATAGACAGTAAAGAAGCAAAAAAAGACAAGGATATTGAACAACAATATATGCATTAAAGGAGATTTGAACAAGGAGTGGCTGGATTAAAGGGTATTTAAATTGGATATTCAGGAAGTACTTCTTTGAGCAGTTTATATTTAGGATGGGATCTGAATGCCCAGATCTAGTAGGAGAATATTTTAAGGAGAAGCAATGGCAAGTGCTAAGGATATAAGTTGGGAACAAAGTAATTGGTAAATAAAGATTTAAAAATGGGCACAATGAAGCTATTCTATTCCATACTATAATGGTGGACACATATTATAAATCTGTCCAAATCCTCAGAATGTACAACAAGAGTGAACCCTAATATAAACTATGGACTTTAGGTGATAATGATATGTAGGTTCATGGATTGCAACAAGTGTACCACTCTGTGAGGGGTATTGATAACTAAGGGAGCTACACATATGTGGAGGCAGAGGGTATATGGGAAATCTCTGTACCTTCTGCTCAGCTTTGCTGTGAATCTAAAACTGCTCTAAAAAATGTCTATAAAAAAATGGCCACAGAATTCAAACAATAAGAAGAAGATAAAGGGCCCAGCTCCCTGGCAGAGTGGTTAAATTTCCACACACTCCACTTTGGTGGTTCAGGTTTGTAGGTTCAGATCTGGGGCCTACTCCACTCACCAGCCGCATAGAACACGTACAAAAAAAATACAGGATGATTGGCACAGATGGTAGCTCAGGGAGAATCTTCCTCAGCAAAAAATAAATAAAAAATAAAAGGGAAGAAGATAAAGAATGATTCCTTTGACTTCAATAACTACAAGTGGTAACAGAATGATTAAATGATAAATTAAAGATGCATGAGTTTCGTGCCTGAGATTGGAAAATATAAAATCATGCAATCTCATTCAGAAAAAATGAAATTCCTCTGGAAGCATAAAGAGGGACCAACCCACCCCCCAAAATAATTCTTACTCATGTTGCTTGTTATACTTTTAAGGACTCTCATATAATTATTCATATCCAAACTTCAAGATTCCCCCCAGACATCACACTGCATTCTTTTTACCTTGCACTCCTTCCCTGAAAGTTGAATTAAACATCCCTCATCTAGTTGCATAACATTCTATGTATCATGATGCTCATATAATCTGAAAAATTCACAATTGTAGAAACTATATTTTGCTTATATTTTCCTTTCTAAGTATCCAGAAAACACCTGTCACATTTTTAACAAAGAATGAATGTATATTGGAGATTTTAAAAAAATCTATTAACCAAAAGAAGGAAGGAATGTACAAAAAAATAACACATGAAAGAGGAAAAAAAGAGCAAAATGGTAAATTGGATCCAACCATCAATAATTACATAATACAAGTAATCTGAATACTTCAATTAAGAGGGAGAGACAGACTGAATAAATAAGCAAGACCCAAGCATATGGTATATAAACAAAAGGATGTAAAAAGTAATAAATGTAAATACTAGTCATAAGAAAGTTGCACCTGTGCAAACCTGAAAGAGATTACCTTGTTAAATATTGTACATCAGGGGCTCCATTGCCTCACTCTAGCCTTAGCTGTGTTCTGAAATCTGTTTCAAGTGGTCAGACAGGGAATTACTCTTTACACTGGAGAGCTCTGGATTTCAGCACAGTGTAGACGTTTCTCTTGGAAAAGATATTTTAAAAAATGTTCTGGCTTGGAGAAAAATATATGGTTGCTGGGTGTAGAGGTGTGGAAGAGATTTGGGATTTGACTGATATTAAAGCAGATTTTAAATTATTCCTACTTTTTTCATCCCTGTGTATCACTCCTTATAGTTGGTACTCTAGTTCAAACTCCATCAGTCAGAACTACTTTATATTTTGTAGTATTCTTATCACAGTATATGTTGAGCTGTAGTTTTCTCAATCCTACTTCAAAACTTTTACCGATTCCACCTGTTTTCTATCTTACATTTATATGTTAACATCTGTTCTGTTTTCTTTTCCAGGTGGGCTTTACCATTTTAATTTCCTTATTATCATTTTAGAATTAGGTAAAAGAGGGCATGACTCTAAATCAACTGGCTCCACATATGTCCTCCCAATATACCCTCCTCACTTTCAATAAATTATACTAAAAATCAAGGCTGCTCAGATGATCAAACTTAGTGTGGAAACAAGGGGAAAGGATGAGTCCAAGAACCACTAGAGAAAATAGAAATAGTGTATATGAATTCAAAAGTAGGCTATGATGAATGACATCTCTAGTATTTGATTACTGATCCCAGGTACAAATATATAATGTATAACAACCTGACTCTTGCCAGGGGCATTTTTACATGATTAAGGGCACCAATTTCTCCTGAAGTTTACCATATCATCCAAGTTGGAAATTTAGGTGTAACAGGAGATCATGGTGGGTTCCAGTTAACCCCCAACGGTTCCAGTTTGCCCTTAATCCCAGTCAGGTACATCTTTCCTACGTATTGCTTTTGAAAATAAACATATGCAACTTTTGCTTTATTCTGCAAATGTGGTAAATTAGATTTATTGATATTTTTAAATATTTTAATAATATAATAATCCAAACTGGTCAGGAAGAGTTATATTTTTATGCATTAAATTTTATCTAATTCTTTTTCAAGAATAAGACTGATATATAACTATCTTTTCTTAAAAGATTCTTGTAGGGGCTGGCCCCGTGGCCGAGTGGTTAAGTTCGCGCACTCCGCTGTGGGCGGCCCAGTGTTTCGTTGGTTCGAATCCTGGGCGCGGACATGGCACAGCTCATCAAACCACGCTGAGGCAGCATCCCACAAGCCACAACTAGAAGGACCCACAATGAAGAATATACAACTATGTACCTGGGGGCTTTGGGGAGAAAAAGGGAAAAAATAAAATCTTAAAAAAAAAAATATTCCTGTAAAGATTTTTAACCAAGGTTTTTCTGCCCTCATTAAACAAACTATGGAAAGTTCCACATTTCTCCCCTTATTTGGCTATATTTACATAACATTGAAAATATAAATTTTTATTGCTTTACACATTTTATCACTAAAGCCATGTGGGCCTGATATTTTCTTTGTGGAAGATTTTTGATTAAATATTTTCTTTTGTAATACACAAGCTTATTTATATTTTTGTGTTATCCTTGATTTTTTTTAGTATTATATTCATTTAATCTAAATTTTCGATGACAATTGTACCATTTTCCTTTAATACTGTTGTGGTCTTTTCAATATCAGAAAGATGTGTACTAATGGCTCCTTTTTTGTTTTTGATATTGTACATTAATACCTACTCTTTTTGTTGGCAATCTCACCAATTATGTTAGCCTTTTGAAAGTACCAACTTCGGGCTTTCTGACTCTATTTTATTGTAGTATTCTCCTCCATTAATTTTATTAAAGAAACATTAACGTTATTTATGTTATAATGTTATATTATCTTATATATGTTATCTTATTAATGTAATTAATGCTATTAATGAAAGAATATTCATTAATAATTTCTATTATTCTCTTTCTTCTATTATTCCATTAGTCTCCTTTTGGGTTAAATTTCTTCTTTATTACTACCTTCTGGGGAGAGTAATTAGTTCCATTATTTTCGTTCTTTCAGCTTTTTTTCTAATATGTACATTTAAGGCTATCAATTTTTCTCCAAGATTAGGTTTAGAAGCTATTGTAAGGATTTAAGAAAATATTTAACTACCACTATGTCAAAATATTTTGCAATTCTAATTATTATTTATTCACTGTCTGAGTTTTCAAATGGCTTTATGTCTTTCATTTTTTTTGAAAATTCTCTACTATTATCTCTTTGAATATTTTTATCTTTTCTTTTTTCTTTTGCTCAACATACACATGTTCTCTGAATGTATTATTCACATATTTTTCATTTATTATATTCCCATTTGTATGTTTCACCTTTTTGTGTGCCTGGATTTTATTATGATTATTTCCTTCTGACATTTTCCATTTCACAAATATTCTCTTCAGCCATCTCCAAACAGCTGCCAAATACCTTCACTGGATTCTTTTTTTTTCAGTTCTAGAATTTTGATTTACTCTTTAATAGCTTCTAGTTCTCGACCAACTGTCTCAATCTTTTATATCCTTGAATATACTACGACTATTTATTAAACCCTCTGTCTCATGAACCAATTATCTCACTCTGCTATGAATCTTTTCTCTCTAATTCCTCTCTGTTTTTCACTCATAGGGTACTTGTCTTCTGGGGCTGGGTTTGATTCCTCATCAGATTTGACGTTAAAATTATACACAACAACTGAGGTTTGAATAATATTTTCCTTTTGAGAATTTACATTTTTATCTTGCGAGCTGCTTAAGCACTGATATTCAAGATCACCTGAAAGTAGTTTCAGGACTGAAATTAATTGAAACTACGTATCAGTCTCTCCATGAACTTCTCTATTTTTGCTTTGCCCTTGCTACTAAGTTTTGGCTCCATAAGTTCCCTAGTAGACTTATAGAGTTTCATAACTTTCCCACAATTGTAGTTACTGAACTCTGATTAATTGCATTTCTCCTATTCCTGTAGGACTCTCAAAAGTTTCAATCACCTTCTTAGCATCTAATCACCTTATTTTATAATAGACTCCCATACAAGAAACATAGACTGAATGCTGGTTTCACCTTTGTGAGTCTATATATTCATCCCAAATTCTGTCATCATGTTCTTCACTGGTTTGTTAACTCTTTGATTCCTTTGGTCAGACATTTTTAAGATCTTGATCAGCTTTTCCAGTTGTTTTCAGTGAGAGTTTTGATTCAGATTAACTAATACACAATTACTACATAGCAGAATCCCTTAAACAGCCAGATTTTAGCTAATTTCCTATCCTTTTTTCAATCTAGGTGAGGCCACATATCCAAATAGATATATGAAGAGGATGTATGTAACTTCCAGCCTGTGTATTGAAATACAAATATTCTCATCCTGGTCATTCTTTTTTTTATCTCTTGCATGCTGGAAGTTTCAGAGGTCAGAAATGAAGTTTTGACCATGCACACAGGGACAACATGCTAAACGATTGTGAAGAAACAATATGGAAGGAAATGCTGTCCCTATTTGACCTTGTGGAGCATGGTCTGATTGTTCATCTCTAGATTGCAATGTGAGTTAGCAATAAACTTTTGTATACTTACACTATTGCATTTTGAGTTATCCCCATTACAATGGCTTGGTCTTTTCTCAAAAGAATACAATATCAAGATAAAATATTGAGTAGGGGATTGAATTTATGAGCCAGGAGTTCAGGGGAAATGTCAGAGCTGGAGATAAAAATGCGAGAACCATCCATATATAGAGTGCATTTAATACCACAAGGTTGAATTATGCCATTTAGACAGTGTATCTAGATGTGGAAGAGAACCAATGACTGTGCCAGGGGCCACACAACAATTTAAGAAAGATTTGACTATGAATAAGCAAGCATGTCTGAGAAAAACAGGCAAGTGCAGTTGAAGGAGGTACAAGAGTGAGTCCTATCTCAGCATCTAAAGAAGAGGTAATTTTTAAAAAATAAAAAGATATGTCAACAATATCAAATGCTGCTGATAACTTGAGGAGGACTTTGCCATTAATTTAATTTGTGGAGGTCATCAGTGCCATTGACAAGAGCTGTTTTGATAGAACAGTAGGGCAGAAGCCTGATGGACATTGATTGACAAAAGAATAAGAACATGGAGAGAACAAATATCTGTTAATGTCATTCTTTTGAAGAATTTTAGTGCTAAATTGAATATAGAAAGAGGACAGACATTAGAGAAGGAAGATTCAAATTTCAGTTTACTAAAGATTCATTATCAATATTTCAAATAGATTGATTAATGACATGTTTTGTATTACTTGATTAAATTTTTATCTTCTGTTTCATTCCTTAAAGTATTTTAATCAACATAAATACGGTGAAGATGTGACATAAACACATGACATTTCCGCAGAGTAATCTTGTTCACCATTTATATTTTTATAAAGCAAGTTCACTTTTAGAGTATTGTTCCTTATGTTTTTAGCTTTGTAATTTTTATTCAGATCTTTGTTCTTCTTTTTTCTATATAAACTTTACAATTTATCTTTCGCCTAAAAACTAAATTCTTTATCTACTCATTATGATATTCCAGGTAAATTAATTTGTATCATTCCTTTGAGAATAACTTTCTGTTCATCCTGGATATATCATTACCTGAATTTTGCAATGTTTCCATCCTTTGAGTTTGTTCTTATTTAAACTGGATGAAATAATATACATTTATGGTAATATATCAGTAAGGGAGTATAATAATCAAGAAGTCCTACAGATATTTTCTTTTTAATACTTGATTTTCTTTAAGAGATGAATAATGTGGAATTCTTCTCTCACAAAATGACTCAGCCTATCTTCTGACATATTATAATTCAGATATTTAAGTCACCTTGTCACAGCAAGTCTGAATTCATATATCATATTACATTTTATAACAAAATTGCAATCAAATAATTGGTAACAAATAATTACCTAAATTAGAAATGCAAAATATGCTTTAGATGATAAACCTCCCCATTTACTTCAAATGATTTGACCAGAGACAAGGTACTTCCTTCAGTAGATTTATTTGTACCTGTCAAACTTTAGATATCCAGCCAGTAGAAAAGTTCTATCTTAAATCAATAACTTAATAGATTAGTGATAAGTTTTAATACTATGTGGTACTTTGCCTTTAATTTTATTCTTTCCATTTCAGTTCATATCTCTGAGCTCTCTTCCTACACCTATAATCATGCCAATTAACTTTTCTATTTCTACTCTGTTTGGGTGTATTATTGAGATCTTATGTTCCCTTTTAATCATAGACAGCATAAATAATACAGATTTCACATTTTACATAATCTCTAAATTGTAGCTGTATTTAAAATAAAATTTTTTAAAGGAATTTCAGAATAATATATTTAAGGGGGCAGGATAACAGGATTTGTGGAAAAAAATAGTAGAAAATAAGTGTTCCTAAGTTTAGGAAATTGTAGTGATCCAGTTAACTGGGTTCATCTTTGCATGACCTAATGCCAGTATGTTAAATGGAAATTTGTTACGATAAATACTGTAACACGCATGTGTGTGTGTGTATGTGTATGAGTCTGTGTGTAAGCGGGTGATGCATTGCTATCAAAGAGAAGAATTATAAACACATCTTAATTTGTTCTTCAGTCTCAATCTAAGCTTCCCAGAGAATTAAACACATCTACTTCAAGGTTATATTTTTAATATCTTTCTTTTTCTTTCTTTTCTCCCAAGAAGGTAATTTCATGTTTTTCAATTATGTTAAAATTCTGCATATATTTTATTGTTTCTCTATCTTTTTAATGAAACATATTTTCCAGATTTTCTTACAACTATACAGTTCATTAATACTCTTTTTCATTTTTAATCGTATCATTAGTAAAGTGTTAATATAGTATCATCTATAAATGATCTGAACTTATTGTTTAGAGATTTATCTATTGTTAGCTGATATGCATATGCCAAGGCAATTTTTAGAATAATGCATCTTATATATCAAATAAATTTTCATAAATAACTTTTAAGAAGTTATTGAATCCATAACTTAATGTGTGTCCATGACTGATTCTGTCTTTGGCGCATTTGCAGATCTTTGAAATACTGTTCTCTCACTTGCCATTTAACTACATTTATATCAGCTTCCCTTATTATAAATTTCAGTATTTTGTTGATTTGGAGTCAGTTTTTAAATTTTCTTCTAAAAAATTTAAGTTAATATAAGAATCTTATTAGTGTGTAATTATAATTTACACTAAATAAACTCCTCCCAATTCTTTTTGTTCTTAACATTATATGTTTACATATCTTAACATTATTTTTTATTATATCATTTTATTTTACAAAAATACAATTGGAAATTTTTTGGCTAGCCTCCACTTAAATGTGTTTCCCTATTAACTGATGATTAAATTCCCGCTTTAAACTAGTAAGTGATGTACTAAGCTAAACACTGATGGATATTAAACTACTCTCTAGTATAATCTAGCCTTCTACTTACACATATTAGATGTTATGTATCAATAATCAGTTGTGTCTATTCCAAAATAATTTTATCAGGCATACTGTAATTATTTAGTTCAAATAAATATTATGTAATTCCATTAAATCTGAGCCTGAAAAGGAAGAGAACATTGATTTTATGCAAACTTAGTTGAGTTTTTAGAAATGAGAGACTGGATAATTTTCCGACATATTCAATGTGGGTGCAAAGGTTCTGAGAGTTGGGGAAGGTAAGGGTTACAATTCAGGTTTACTTTCCACTAAATTAGCTTTGTAAGTGTCAAGAATCATGAAGACATATCTCCACTTTAATGAAACCTAAATTAGAAATCAAGACATATTGCATTTTAGGCTATAACTTATGGCACAGAGATAGTTCCTCTCAAAGAAACAATATTTGCGAAAATGTCCTGGGCTGAGCAATGCATGGTTGACTACTTCACAGGCTGGCATTCTTCATACTGACCAGTACTCAGATCTCTAAGGTAGATTTCCCTTGACAAGTGAGGTATTTGGAGGCAAAGAAAGATATTGTTTTAGGTACAATCTTAATGTTTTAAGCTTCAGCTGATGCTAATACTCAGAGAGAAAAATCCTTATGATCTGAAACTGTTCTTCACAATATGACAGAATTCCAGATTTGGAAGTAATCTTAGAGTAATTTAATCCAACTATCTTCTATTTGCATGTATCTAATTTAAGACTATCTTGACAAGTGTTATTTGAATGTTTAATGCGCCATTTTGTCTGTGAATATATGCGAAGATTTTGTGCATGAATTAACTATTACTGACATACAGATTAACCCCAAACCTGGTAGCTGAAAACAATGGCAATACAATATTTCTCAGATTCTGTGGGTTGGCTGTATGGATCCCCTACTGAATGTGCTGAGACTCTCTCATTTGTCTACAGTCAGCAAGAGGAACAGCTGGTCTAGAAGATTCATGATGGACTCACTCACATGAGTGTGCAGAGAGAGTGGCTGCCAGCTGTGGCATGTCGGTTGTAACTCATACCACTAGTGACCTCGTAAACTGCAGTAAACAAGACTATCTCCCTTACATCTCAGTCTCAGGGCAATATTATATGAAATTCAAGTGTGGGAGCTACAAGGCTTCTTTAGACCTAAGCTCTGGAACTTGCCCAACATAAATTCTACCATATGCTATGGTCCATGCAAATTACGAGGCCAACATAGTTTCAAAAAGAAATAGACACTAACAGTTAAGAATGAGCCACAAAATATTATAGCTTTGCTTTTGAATCTGTCACATTTTGAAAGTTTTTGATTATTAGACTAGTGATTTTCTTGTAATTCTTAACCAGTTAAACTTGTTATAACATTTAGTCCCAAACAGACCTAATCTGATGTTCAGTATTACAGTCCTTTGGGTGTATAGACACAGCTGTGTGGCCACCAGCTGTGATCCACCCTCAGATCCTTCACTTCCAATCACAGGACCATGATTCCCTTCCGTATTGTATCCTTTGTCTTCCAAATGTATTTATCTATTCTCTTTTGTTTATTTTATGAGGTTTTTAAATAGTTGGCATCAAGTTATTAAGCAACGATCTCAATTCACCCAAGAATTATTCACTCCAATAATATATTTCTAAAATTCTTAACCACTGGATGGAGTGGCTTTTTCTTACATAAATTTCCTCTTCCTAAAAAACAACACGCCTTTAAACATAGTCATTGAAATAAAGCAAAGGTATATTAGAACAAATGTAATAGTCTCTTTTAACCTTTGGTGCCTTATTTACAAGTCCTTTATAAAGCAAGAATTGTTACAGTGGGGTTGCAACTTATATACCATTTATAGCTATACATAAAAATCACATATGTTATACATTGTGAAAATACTCCAAAAGCCTGAATAGAAGATAATCTTCCATTTTGCTAAGGTGAACATTCACTGAAAGAAATCTTCAGCTAACTTGATTATATAAACTTTCCAAGATGTCAATAAAATAGTCAGATATGCACTTGTAATATTTTATTACTTTAGTAACAAATACATATTAAATCACATATAAAAAATGTTCATTCTGATATAATATTTTACCTCTTAAAATATTTATTTGCATATTTGAATACTAACTTTCATGAAAATGTCTCAAGTCACTATAAAACACCATTATATAAAATATTTAAAAATGAAACAATAAGTTTGAAATAACAAAAGTATATAAAATAAGGCAATGGATGATTGCTCAGGATGAAAAAGGAGGAATTGTGGATAATTTCAACACCATGACAAGGATAAAGATTAGAAAATAAAAGTGTAGTGCCAAGATCTTTGAAGTAGCTGAGGAAAATGATAGTGGCCTAAAACCATTTGTATCCATATAAACTCTAAAACCAATATAGAAAAATAAGGAAAACAAATGAAATCACACATGTCCTCATCATAATCAGCATCAGAACATAGAAAAAGCTTTACACTTCAAGTTACTTGTAAGTAAAAATTAAAAGAAATTCAACTATATGTAAACAACTAAATATGAGTTAACTCTCTATTACATTTCCATGAAAATCTTTGTGGTGAGTGCCAAATGAGGGCAATTTTGGGGGAAAATGCACAGAGGAGAGGAAAGATAAGAGAATAGCATTTGTAAGGTTACTCTAAAACCATTCTCCGAGAGACAAAGTCCATGTCAAAAAATATCATAGTAGGTACACTGACTACAGTGAATCAACTTAAAGGTAAGCACAATCCAAGATTGCATCTTCTAAGGCCATCATTTGTGTAAGAGTAGAATTTAACCAGGAAGGCTGAGATTATCTTTGGAAATTAGTTAGCAAATGAGAAAGAAGTTTTCTGTTGTAGAAAATAGGAATCAAAAAGTCAGAGGACACAAAGCCCCTCCTTCTACAGAAGGAAAACACACACACACACACACAGAGGCATTGAAGGGTTGCATTTTGCTGCTCAAAGAATAGACTGCCATTCAACTAAGAATCTGATGAACTGCTCTAACGCCACACACACACACACACACACACACACACACACACACACACACGTGACTAAGTCTATACAATGCTACTATAAGAAAAAAGAACGTGAGAATGAAAACGCATTAGTTGACGATATTTTCTTTTCTTCCTCAAAAATGACGAAACAAAAAAAATCTGTAATAAAATGTTCCAAAATAAAATACTCATCTTAATTCATACATTTGAGGATATTAAAAAAAATGCTGTGTACGTTCTAAAATTGAAAACATAAATGGACAAAGCATGAAATGAAAGATTTGCTTGAAATCAGAGAAGGAATGGAAAAATATGACAATGTTTTCTCAGAAATGATGGCTAACTTAAAAAGTACTCAGCGGTTTACAAACAAAATCGTGATTTAGTAAGGAACGTTAAAGAAAGGCAGAAAAACATTAATGAAAATGAGATAAATAATATTGAAAGTGTGTCAGAAAATTATTGAAAGAGAAGATAGGCAAAGAGAAAATAAAATGAGTAAATTTGAGTTCCTAAAAAAGATTTTAAAAAGCATGAAACAGTTAATTTTAAAAATTTATTTTAAAAAAGTTTTCTTTACATTACAGGTGGAAAATCTACATATTGAAGGTAACCAAAATGTGCTTGACATTGACATCAGATGACTACATTTATGATAAATTCTAATAAAATTATTTTACTTCAAAGATAAAGGCAAATTCCTTAATGCTTTCAGGCAAAAAGAAACAGTATCTTACATGAATAAAATAATTACACTAGTATCGGAGTTCTGAAAAACAACATAAAAATAGAAAAGCATGTTCAAAAAATTCAAGAAAATTGTGAACCAAAGATTTTATATCCTTCCAAGCTGTCCATTAAGTATCAAAGCTATAGAAAAACAATGTTAAACATAAAGGGTCTCAGGAAACTCACCCTTGAGTCCGTCTTGAGGAATTTACTAAAGGGCAATCTTCACCCAACAAGAAAATGGCAAGGAAAATATTGGCAAAGGAATGATAAGGAACATTTAATATTTTTAATTTTCCACCTAAAACTAAACAAATTGGGGACACAAATGGAAGAATAATATGGAAATAGATATTCTGACACAGTATAAATAAGGTAATGAGATATGAGAACAGAAGAGAGAGCAAGTTGGGAAAGTAGAATTAGTTTATTGACTACTGAATAGGGAAAATATGGGAGTCAAACAATACCATAGAGAGCTAATAAACCAGATAGTAAAAGGCTCAATAAGAAAGCAGGGAAGTAAGTGCACTAGAAAAGGAATGAGTACAAATTTAAATAGTAGAAGAAAATGCAGGAATTCCTTAAAAAGTAAAATAAAATTAAAGAAAATGAAAATACCTCATGGAGGCAAAGCAACATAAAAAATAATATACCACATATGACTAAAAATTATATGTCAAAAATTGAAACTAACCATAGCAGACATGTCAATAAGTGTGTAAGTCACTTATTATAAGACAAATATTTCCAATTTGATTCACAAAACAAGATTCAAGTACCTGTTATATACAAGAGATAGACTTAAAATGATTAAAAGACAGCTAAAAATAAGGAGATTACCAAAGATTCACTAGGGGAATTGAGACAATAAAGACGGAAAGTTAATTATCTTATACTGGACAAAGTATAATTCAGATGAAATAGCTTTACTTATGCAAAGGATGCTTCTTTTTAAGCTTAAAGTGATAATTCACGATTTAGATGATATTCTTGCACCAAATAACATAGCATCAAGCTCTACCAGGCACACGGAAATTCAAGGACTCTCACTACTAGATTGTTTATGTTGACAAAATATAAATAAGGCATAGAATACATAAAAAACACAACAAAAGTCAGATCTTATGAATATATATCAAATATTGCACTTTTATAATAGAAAAAATATCTTAAATGTAGAATCTCTAATCACTATGAAAAAGATGAACTTTTAAATAATATTGCTGGGACAACTGGATGGTGTTTTGGACAAATAGAAGATAATTATTAAAACTAAATATCTAATGATACATAAGAATGCATTCTGGATGTATCACGTGCCCAAAGGTAAAAAATGAAATACTAAACATAATAAATGAAGAGAAAATTCATGGGTTATTCTATAGTCTTAATGTCTTAATATATGACACAAATATTTCATGGCCCACTGAATAAAATAAGAATCCATGCAACCATATCATTATGAATAAACAATAGTAAATAGATAGAGCAATGACAGATAGAGAGGAGAGAAGAGAATCTTCCAATTTATGGCTAATTTCCAAGTAATAAGTGTACACGAAATGATGAAATTACTAAATCACCATTTAACAACATCCAGGGTAATTTTTCAGGCAATATTATTAATGAATAGTAATAATTGTTTTAGGCATTTATCATCCATGTATTCTAGGCAATAAATAAATAAATAAACATGAGGATATACTGCCACGATGTATCTCCCTATAAGATCTTAAAGGGAAAAATAGTAACTTTACAATGGAGGGAACTGGAAGAAACTTACCTAACCCAAGTTACAAAATTATCAACAGTTATGGGGCAAATCTTCATCATAACCGTCTTGTTATGAATCCTTGAAAACTTAGCAGATATTCTATAGAATGCCTGTCAGAAAATTGTGAGCTGAATGCATAACCATGATGAAGGATAAGATAAGCACACATTCTGGGACATTCTATACAATAATTTTCCTTTCTTCTCAAAGTACCTTGGATAATGTCAAAATGTCTTGAAAGCCAAAGAAAAACCAAGACATTTTCCCAAATTAGGGAGCCTAAAAAGACATGATAACTAATACATCATATGATCCATGATAGAGTTCTAGTAAATTAGTTTGCTTCTGGTGGGACAAGTGATAAAATTAGAATGTCTATAGATTACATAACTACATTGTATTAATATTAATTTTATGATTTGATAATTGCACTGTGATATATAAGGCATGTGTAACTTACTCCTTCCAGAGCATATATGGAGAGACAGAGAGAGAGAGAGGATGTTTAAATAAAATGCTAACATTTGTGAAATGTAGGTAAAGGGCATACAGGAAGTTTTCACATTCTTTTTGTAACTCTTCTGTAAATAAAGTACTTCAAAATAAAAATTGAAAAACTGCATTGCATTATTTTTTGACTCACAGTCATTCGTTTCTATCCGTTTTTTTTGAAGCAAAGTGTCATAGAGATAAGGTATTAAAGTTTGAGAACAAAAGCATGTAAAATTAATACAGAACTTAAAGCACAAAATGTGTTTTTAAAAATAAAACTTTAAGAAAAATGGGAAAAGAATTAATTAGAGGAAAGGAAAATATAAAGAAAATTGAAATATAAAAGTCATAGAGGTTTTGGAGGGTAAGAAAGTAAGATTTTCATTCACGTTATTTTCAAAATTGTGAACTAATGTTACTGTGAGACCTGAAACTTAAATGCTGGAAAAATCTAACCCCACATTTTCTGGGATTTTCTCTATAACATTATGTAATGAAAGACGTCAAAGTAATTCATATATTCATGCAAGAAACTCTTAAACTATAATTGATGTCCATATTGTTGCCGAAAGTGCACAAATTTGGGAGCCAGACAGATCTGCATTTGAATTCTACTCTTCCAATTCCAGCTTTTTGACAAATGTTAGTTCCCTTTTTATAGAAAGAAAGCTGGCTAATTTTGTTGCACTCTGAATTTTAAGATGAGTTTCAAAGAACGCAGAAGGAATTTAAATCTGTGGTTTTTAAGAGGCCATCTAGTTTCATTCAGCTAGCTAAGTCTTTGCCAGAGTATGATCCATATTTATCTGCATAAAAGTTTCCCCCCAGAAACTCTGCTTCAATGGATATGGAGGTGGATCCAAGAATCTGCATGTTTAACAAGCACGCCACATGATTCAGATGTACATTACATTTTATGAATCACTGCCTTGGATGAAGAAACCCCAAGTTACTGCATTAAGCTAAGGTTGCTATGAAATATTAACATTACATGAATACTGTCTGAAAAGTCGGTTTACACATACTTCACTAAGCGGAAAAATATAGAAAGAAAATATTCTTAGATAATTTCTTCTTAATGGCAGGTATCATGTTTGAATTAGGATAAGATAAGAGCTAATTTTGGTCTTTTTGTGTATCAGTTATTAAAACAAACATGATTGCCACCTGTATTTTAAGTCACAACAATGAGAAGAAATATTCACAGATCAATTTAGAAATTAAATGTAATCTGAGGTGGTCAATATTTGAGAAAAAATAAATAAGGGAACAGAGAAGCTGAGTCATATTAATCAAGGTGCTTAAAGATACTTAAATTACACAAGCGATTATTTTTAATAATAGCTGTAGTTAAGGAAGTAGATAAATTAATTGTGTGGTATTGTAAAGGGGATGGATAGATGAGATAGACAGATATACATAGAAAGATAGATGATAGATGGATAGATAGACAAATTCATCACTATATAATAGATATTTCTGGTGGAAACACAAAATAACATATCTTTACTTCGTACAGAAATATATCTAGAAATCTAGATTAAATTTAACCTAAGAAATCTAGGTTAAATACCACTACTCACATTCTGAGCTAATCAAGCATTATCAAGAAATTAAGTCTAAATTTAAGTCTAAGTTTATTCACTTTTCCCTCCTGATGTTGAGAGCAGTTACACTTCGTGAAAGAATATCGCCTTCCAAGATTTTAAAAATAGATAAAACTCTACAAATTGACATGCAAATGCCAAAAATTGTATTGCTAACAATACCTCATCATTGTCACATTTAATAAGACCAGAGAAAATGCCATACATCATCAGTTCAGTTTTCTAGCTGATGTAATATTAGCTCTTTGACAGTTGCCAAAGTGACATTTTCTGGAAAAGTATGATAGTTAGCTTCCAAGACCACATCTTTAAAAACAATAGCAGTTTTTTAGATGTGACACTGATAGTAAACTGCAACTCCATAAATTCAGATCTTTCTCTCTTAATCTATTTTTTTCAGACAATAATAATACGCATTTTGTTGATATAGTTTATGCATCTTATGGACCTACTTGAGCTTTGCATGCAAATGTCCTAAAATATGAGGGAAATTATGGAGCATCAAAGAAAAATTAAAATTTATTTCTTTTTAGTTAAAGGGTCACCAATTTTATTTTTCTGGGTTGACTAGAGTGAACAGGAACCTTTTCAATTAAGCAGAAAATACCTATTTCATGAAAAATATAAATAAAAGCCTCCATTTATAATTGACTATAGATTACTAGCAAATTTTGAGAAAATACATTTGTCTGCTAAAATCATTGTATAATTATTAACAACTATTTCTTAATAATACACCTTTATTTTTGCCTTTAAATTATAGGGGGCATGATCAAGAAACTCTCTCTACTATAGTTTATAATATAAAGATTTGAATATAAAGTATTCAGTAGTATGTGTTGCTGAAACAAACGTAAAGCTTATAAAATATAAGATAGAAACAAATTAAGGATTTTTAACAGTAATTTGGAAGAAAAATTAATACAATAGTCACATAGTTTAGCTTGATATCTTAGGTTCAAGGCATTATCACTATTTTTTAATTTAAAAAAGCCAAACTAAAATGGACTCTTCTCATGATACATCTGTTTAAATGTGAACATGTAAATACATGTGTAAAACATAACTACTAAAAACTGTTTCAGGGACAGTAAAACCTGATTTCACTGTTTCTGCACTGGGAAATAAATTGCCTTATTTCTCATTTTCTCCTACTTCGACTTTGTAGTCATGCCCTCATTACCATATTCAATTAATTAGTGCACAAAGGTAATATTCTAGTGCTCACAACTCATGGAGTTGCGTTATTGACACCAAATAAATAGGGCAGAGTCTTAATGCAAGGTGAGCATTCAGAGATCAGAGGGAACAAAGCAAAGAACTTCACACCTATGTGAAAATACTAACACTAAAAATTCATTACTTAACCAAGAAGACCACCCACAAAGACAAAGAAATGGACAAAAGGAAATAAATAGAAATAAAAGAAAGAATACATTAAAATTAAATGTGAAAAAGAGAGTTGCATTCATTTTTATCTCACCTTGACCTGACCTGACTGAATGGGTTTAGAACAAAAGCATTTCTTCAGAAACTTGCCATCTCACATTCTGAGAGAAACCACAGCATTATTTTGGCTTTGTAATGTTTGTGTTTATTACATTTGTACACCAGTGGCAAAAAGCATTTCAATCCATAATATTTTCTTTATGTTCAAAATTTTCTTAATTCCTTGCTGAGTCAATGCAGGGGGTTTCACAAAGTGTTTTACATAGCTTGTTGAAAAAAATGCAAATACAAATGTAATTTAAGATTTTTGAATCTTATATTCTGTTCTGCCTTGCCAGTGGAGTCATTTTAGCACACAACTTGGAAATAAAGCCCTTCTTAAAGACAAATTTTAAAGCAATGTCTTATGTTTGATCTTTAAACATAGCAAATTCCATTACCTGTAACAGAGTATACATAATCCCCATAACATCAACAGCAGTAGCGAGATCAGCCACAGCCTCAGTCTCAGTCATGCCAATTTTCCCCTTTTTCCTCCTACCATCAACTCTTCAACACCTTTCCTTCATTGCCACTAACTGGAACGAACCTCTTAATCTTGAGTAAAATAATAGCACTATAGCTTCATGTAATACAGATACTTCGAAATGTCTCCTCGGTGTATCCCATTACAGAATCTCTGGTTGCTTCATGATGTTTTCACTCTAAAATGGGAAGCAAACTGAGAACATTATGCAAATAGCTCTCCTCGTGGTCTCTGGTGGGTTTTGTGCCCTCTGTCTCAGCTCTCCTTCCCTCTCCTTTCCTGGACCCGGGTATGATGTTGTCACCCGCAGGATTTTCTGCTTCCAAGTCGCTTACTTTCCCACAGGTACACCCTCAAAACAATTAAAGAAATGTCGCAGAGAATTTACTGGTAAAATAGACCATAAGGAAGCACTTAAGCTTGAGGGATTGATTATCAGGGAGAAAATTGTGACTATATGTGCAGGCCCCAGAGTTCGTCAAGTCCTCTCATTCTTCCTTCCTTTGCCTTTTTTGTTACCTTGTCTTCCCAAGATTCAATGGTACTCTTTGTTATGGTCAATTTCCCTCATATCATGTCCTCTATTTCCTCCTTTTTTTGAAATTATGTTCCTTAATTTTCTCAGCTCATTTGTCTTTGTAGATTTTTAAAGGTTCTTAAAATTAGCATTTTGGAGTTTTGAAAAAAAGGTTGCTTTTCAAATCAAATTACAACAAATCAATGAATGGTTTCTCTTGGCTTACATCTCAGATAACTCTATCAGGGGACAAATTTTCTTACCTGGACCAATTTTAGAGGATGTTCTTGCTAATCACAAAGAAAATCATCTGCCCTAGGACGACTCTGTTGAATTTTAATTAATTACATCATGTGCCTAGAAATTTACATAAAATTTCAACATTATTTATGTTTTTCCCCCATGTAGAAATTATATCTCATGAAAGACATATGACGCTGCTCACATAGCTATAATACACAAGCTTTTGTTTAAGGAGAAACAGGTTTGGGTATTTCCTAGTCATTCCTAATTATTTAAAGCAAAACTGTAAAAGTGACGTAGTGGTTTTTAGATGATTATATCTTATTACAAGTTGAAATTATATTTCCACACTTTATTAGATCTAGGATTTTGTAATAACATTGATTTTCAGTTGATTTTTAAATGACGATGTTTTTCTAATTTAAATAGAATGTTTTTTTTATAATCATGTTATTTTAACACATATTGATAGGTTTACGTATATAGATTTTACTGCAATAGAATTTTCATAACTAATTCTATGCAACTTAATATAAACTAAATAAGAAATTTTTTTTTGAAGATTGACTTCCTAAACTAACCTCTGTTGCCAATCTCTTTTTTTTTCTTCTTCTCCCCAAATCCCCCGTACATAGTTGTATATTCTAGTTATAGGGCCTTCTAGTTCTACTATGCGGGACGCCACCTCAGCATGGCCTGATGAGCCGTGCCGTGTCTGTGCCCAGGATTTGAACCAGCGAAACTCCAGGCTGCCGAAGCTGAGCACGCAAACTTAACCACTTGGCCACGGGGCCAGCCTCAATAAGAATGTTTAGTAATGCACAATGAAACACATATTCCTCTGAAGAATACTTTGAAAAATTTATGCAATTTTCAATTTTTACTGGAAATATCACTATCATCTCACCAGTGAGAGAAGAGGAGAGTTCTTGGTGATATACCATCCACAGTTAAAAAACATGGAAATAAAGCATTACTGATACATATGAATATTGTAACGTCTCTGATAATTCTGCCTAAAATTCACCATGAATACTTAGAAACAAAACAAAATAAAACAAAGAGCCAAAACAGTATGAAAGACTGTAAAATTGACATGGTTAAGATGCAGATTTAGGTAAGATTCATTATTTGATTACTGTGGAAGTGTAGTACTTTTCCAACACGTCGTTCTAAATATATAACTTTACATGAAAATAGTTTATAGCATGGGAAATGTTTCCCTATATTCAAATTAGAGTAAAATAAAGCAGACTGGGGTGAAATAATTCTTTAATCAGGGATGATTCTTGTCTAGACAATTCAAAACCGAGAAAGCTGTGTTTTAAATAGACATTTAAATGTCAAAAAATGGCAATGCATATTTTAACTATTCAGTACTTAAAAGCTCAATGGCATATAAGAAATCCCAGCGCATACGTATAAGAATGCCACCTTGTGCAGCAGCAATAAGTATTTCTAAGTACTTACTCCTGTGGACGTGAGGACACATAAGGTGGGAAGGTGGAAACTTTCTCTCCTTACTACTCTTTAATTTAAAATATTTGAAGAAAAGCTAAAGAAATCTGTTACAGTTTTTCTTTTTTTTCTTTCTTATGAATATTAACTTGTGAAAGTGACATTGTGCTGTATGCAAGAACAGATCTTGTTTAAGAAATGTTTCACTGTTAATGTTCCCTCAGGCTGAGTGATCCCTTTCTCTTTCTCCTTGAATGGACTGCATAAATAGAGCTTTCTGGCATTTGCATCCAACTGAAACAAATTAATAACTGCCCTCAATTGCACAGTAACATTGTTTTTGCACCATTCATTACTACATTAGTCCTTCAGTCATTTAGGACGTCCCTCACATGTAAGGATTTGAAAAAGTAGCCAACTGTTTCTGCCAGAGCTTCATTCCTTTGACAAAGGAGGTAGGTTTCATATTAGAAAACTGTCAACTGTTGCAAAAGCTTCACTTGTATGATTTTGACTAGAAAGCACATACACACAGCATTCAGATAAGCTTATTCTTCAACGATAGGATTATCTGGTCGGAAGTCCTAATAGACCATTCTTTTAAGACGCAAGTGTCATCTCCTTTCTCACTATGCTCATTCTACACACATATATCATCTTTCAATTCAGTTCCTTTGGTTTCCCTTCATTAAAAAAAAAGGAATGTGAAGTTTCTTTTCCTTTTGGCAAAGAAAATATTGTATTCATTTATGCTATCTACAAGTCTAACATGAGATGTTTAAACAAAATTGTTAGTTAAATCACTGGAGAAAGAAAAAAATTATCTTCAAGTGAACATATCATTTATAGAAGAATCAAAAATCATGTGTCAGTCTTTGAGATAAGTTAAATAAAAATCTCTGTCTGAAAATTTGATTCTCCTTTTCTTCTTACAATGAGCAAAGTCATAAGTGGTGTTATAAACAGAGCCAGCCTTACAAAAGAACCATGAAAGAGGCCTTGGGAGCTCTGTAAATGTCAATGCCATCTTCCTTCTAATTCCTGTTTCCAGGCCACTTGCTCCCTGCTTCTCTTTCTTGGTCTCTCATCTCAATGGAAACGTGTTCCTTAGCTTGACTGAAGGCCTGTGTGTGGCACTGGTTCTGCTTGGTAGGGATCTTGATTCCTACTCTTGTGTTTTCTTTAAAATGACCATGAGTAAATGTGATTTGATGTTAGTTGAATTGAATCAGGATTTTTCTAGGGGTGATAGTTATATACACAAAGTGAATTAAATGATATGAATTTAATATAGGCAAAATAATGATACATACTATTGTTAACCTATATCTCATCTCCTCCCTCTGCTTTCCCAACTGCTCACAGCTGGGTCCAGAAAGGACACAGGGACAGTATGTGTTTAATTCCAAGTCAGTGTGGAGCAAATCCAGTTGAGGCAGCAAAAGCTTAAGTACTTTCGCCCTGGCCCTCCCACTCATTTAATGGGTCTCAAATATATGTCTATATCTTAAAACAAGGTTGATATCTGAAAGGTCTTATTTGACCAGGTAAAACTTTTGACAAAGAGAATGAGTGAAGAGATAAAAGGAAACACCATGATGTGGACAGTGGGATGCAAATGGGTCTTTCAGGAGACTGTGGTAATGACCACAACCCTTTCCCAATCCAGCATTCCCAACCATATGTGCGTCTGAGTCCTGCTTCCTGCTTCTCCCTCTCTCTCTCCCACTTCTAATAGAATGTACAAAATCAGTCATGATTGTGTAGTTTCATCTTATCTCTCTCTTCCCTTTGTTCTTTGAGCTCCAGCAGCATTCAATTACTTGCTACTCCCTAAATGATGCTATGAGTTCTGTGCCCTATGGGTGCTTACTAAATAACAGATGTTCAGAATAGAGTACCATTCCTGGGAGGAGAAGAAGGGTGTGGGTTAATAATATAGATGTTGATTTGTATGTGTGCAGCGGCAAGGTAGAGGTCGGGAGGGAGAGGTGGGTGTGTCATGATCAAGGAAGGAAAGGCATGAGGTAAAAGAACATGGAAAAGTTGCTATATAAGGGAAAACAATGTTAAAAATCACTGCCAGGCTTATGATCCTGGGCCTGATCAGAGTTAAAGGAAACACTAGAAACAATCTGTTGATTATTTATTCAGTTATTCACACAATAAATATTTACTGAGCATATACTAAGTGGGAGTACATCAGGAAACAAAACAGCAAAAAAGTCCTTCCCCCGTTAGAGTTTACATTCTAGGTGTCAGGAGACAGACAATTAACAACAACAACAAAAATAGTAATAACTAATCTTTAGCAATGAATATTTTGAGGATGCTGTGAATCTTCATAAGACAGGATGAGGAATCTTCTGAGGATGAGGAATCTTAACTCTTGAAGGGACAGTATGTGTTTTGAATATAAGAAAGATCATGCTGAAGCAGAGCAGCATGTGTGGTAGAAGATTATGAGGCTAAATCAGGAGAGTGTATGAAAGTGAATTGCACTTAGCCAGTGGAGATTCCATAATAAACTAAATCATACTGATGGATAGCTAAGAGAGAAGGAATATCAGAATGATCTGAAATCAGCAGAACATAGCTAATTAATTGATTAATTCATTGGGTAAACAACTGATAAATCAAAGGCCATCTCTTTTTAGAATCCCACCTGAGGCTGTCAAGCCCTTCAGAAACCCAGCACATACCTCAGAGGCACAGCTTTGCATCTGGGCCACTTTCCAGTGCCTATCCTTTACCCAGGGTGTGAGGGCAATGACCGGTCCTGAATCTCTCTCCATGACTGGATCTGTGTTTTTTATGTGCTGAGCTCTGTGCCCCACTGCCAAGTGCAGATTGTGACAAAAGTGTACTTCGGTATTCTTAACGTCGTAGATTTCTAACAGAAGGAAATCATTAGAAGACTGCAAAGGTGAGAATGAAAGTTATAACTTTCATAGCTATATTGTAACTATAATAATGATTTTTGTATTTTATTAAATTCTTACTTATATACAAGAAATTTTTAATATCCATATTAATTTGTTATTGAGATATGTTTTGAGTTGTGTTTTATGTTTCCCATGTCTTGTCATTCAAGAGTCAAAAAATATTGTTGAATGCAGAATTGTGGCAGGTCCTAGGAGAGACGAGTTAACAGAAACAAAGTCTCTGCCTTCATGGACTTCCGTTCTAGTGAGAGCAATCGATAATAAACCACCACACAAAATCATCATCAACAACAACAAAGCACATATTGTGTCAATTGGTATAAGAGCTACAACAAAAAATAAAACAGGGTTAGGAGGTAGGCAATGAAGGGGAAATAATCTGAAGAGAGTAGTCACAAACACTTATGCAATAATGTTCCATTTAAGAGCAGACTTGAACGAAGTGAGCCAAGCAGGAACCTGGGAGGAGCGCATGCCAGGACAAAAGTTTGGTCTGTGATCCCTGGTAGCACACTTCTGGTTCCAGACATTGGTGATGCCTCTGGAAAGGGTATATACTGGCCAAGGTACACGACCCTGGATGCATTCCCAATACTCTTATTTTCTTTCTTTTAGTTTCTAAAATCTAGGCACCACACAAATAATTTTCCTGAAAAGGAAAATCTAGAAATTTTCATTTATAATGTCAGTGCCTCATAGAGAAATATATTTCCACTGTTGCATGTCAGCTTTTAATGTTGTAAAACTCCTGCAAAGTGTATCCCCATCTGTAAATACTTCGTACGGAATGCAGAGACCACATAAAGAAAATGAATAAAAAGTAGCATTCATGATGAGAGTATTGGGCTTCTCTAACCCATTTTACAACTGCACACACATATACACTCTAAAAAGTGAAAAAATGAAAACAAAAATGTGCTGTAAGATGCAAGAGGTGTATAAAATACTGAGCAAATAGTCATATTCTAAAAGCCTTTATTCTATTTTTTCACTCTGGGTCAATGATTTCTTTGCTCTGCCGACAGTTCTTCATTACCTAGCTTAATTAACTGATGACTCCAAAAGTTAATTAACTCAATTTTTATCTTATCAGATCTAACTGTGGACCAGTTATTTGTAAGGTAAGGATATAGCATAGCACGGAATTTATCATAGCATAATTGCTAATTCTCCTTAATGGATATAAAATAGGAAACTGATGTGACTTGTTTTATAACACCTAGTGTCAAGTTATTATACATAAAGCAGTTTTTATTGGGTATTAAATTTAGAAATCCAACTATTTCACACAAGTGACTGAAATCACTAGAGTCAATTGTATATTATTTCAGTAATTGTATTATTAGCTGCATTTTTAGTAATTTATATTACTTGGGAATGATTCAGACTATTTGTCATTAAAACAGAGTTTTAAATGTGATTTACATTTACTTCTGAAACAAAGTTGGTAAAATGATTAGCAACATGTGGAAAAACATAGTCTCATACAGGGTTATATAGGAGATCATTTTATCAGTAAAAAATTGTAGCACAAATTCATTAATGCTAATCGATTTAATCCCTCCTCTAATATTGAAAAAACAAAAATGTCAACTATTGACTTATTTTCGAGAAATTAATTTTGACTATAAATTAACCATATCAAATTTGATATAATCTTGGAGTAAAATTTCCCCAAATATGGAAGCCTTAATGTAATTCTGAATCAAACACAATGAGACATCAGAGGCAGCCTCACACAAGGGCACAAGCCAGGGATTTGGACAGACAGGCATATGTTTAACTGCTGGGTTGACTGTTTTCTATGAGTAAAAAAATTTAAGACGACATTTAATCTTCGAGCTCATGGTTCCCATCTGTAAAACGGTGACTATTTTGATGATATAATACATACACAACGCCTAACATAGTAGATATTTTTTAAGTATCAGTTTAACACTAATTTTTTTTTAGTGTAACACCCAAGTCATTACCAGTCTTCTGTAAACCAAATATCATAAATAGGATTCTCACTCAAGACTACAGCCTATCCATAATTATAACAGGCCCAATTTGTTAAGTACTTGCTAAGTACTCTGGTAAATATTTTCAGTTGCGTTCTGCAATAGTGACAAAATCTCATAATATTTTGAGTTTAATTGAAGACTTTTTCAAAGAACATACAGTCATGCAGGTGTGAAGCGGCAGAAGCAGAATTTAATCTATCTTTTTCTGATGTCAAACATATTATATGAGAAAATACTAAATTTAGCCACATTGTTTTTACAGTATGTGCATGATACAATTTTTTTAAAAGTTAAATAAAAAGTATGGTTAAGACTTTAAATAAAACACTGAAAATAATTACATTCTTTCAAACAAAAAAAGGAAGTATAAATTATGCAGTGAGAAATAACTCTTGTTCATTGAGAGCTGGTGATAGAACTCAAGTTTCCTCCATTAAACCACAAGCTTTAGCTTGCTGTCTTTAATTTAGGAAGGACTTCTGTCGAAACTGGCCGAGCTGTTCTAACAGACTTGACACCATTTTGACAAACAGAGCTCAACACACTCAGAGGCCTCAGGGAGCAAGACTTCCAGAAGATTGTGTGTACTTTGGCCATCTGTGTATTTCAAATTTTTGAGAACATTAAATCTCACAAAATTGGATATTTTGTACAGACTTTTATGTACTTGCATGTCTTTGATAGAGTCGAATATTATTTTATGAAACTGATATATCCCTAAAATATTTTTGTACAATCAATTTCAGAACATAGAATCTTATTTTACCACCAATTTTATTGTGTCACTTAATATGTATTTCACTTGATACACATCTAAAATATTTTTGCAAAACCAATTTCTGAATATAGGATCTTACTTTCCCACTATGTTATTCTCTCAGTTGATATGTGTTTCCCTGAAAAACTAGTTAGAAATCTAAAAAACAGAAAAAACTCACTTCTAAGAAATCTAAGTTTTGAATATATTTTGGATGTTAAAATAATAGTAATGTTGAAAATAATTTGTAAATAGAAATGTAAATGATGAGGAAACATTTTGACTTCTGTATCAATCATAATTTAATATTCTAAAGGAATGGCAACAATTATGAGAGAATTGAAAATAATGGATTAGCCTCAAATTTGCACATATTAAAATATTTTCTTCCCCAAGATATATAGTGTATAGCAAGTAATATATTAAATATAACATCAATAAACACTAATTTTAAATTAATTATATCTTTTAATCCCCATAACAGAATTTTAAGTTCTTTATTCATTTTTTTTCACAAAAAGACATTTAAAAAAAATTTAATATAGATTTCATTCTTATCTTTCTCTCTCTTGTCTTTCTCTCCAAAACCCCGGTACATAGTTGTATATCCTAGTTGTCACACCTACTAGTTCTTCTATGTGGGATGCCGCCACAGCATGGCCTTGTGTACAGATCTGTGCCCAGCATCTCAGCTGGTGAACCCTGGGCCACTGAAGCACGGGAACTTAACCAGCAGGCCATGGGGCTGGCCCCACATAAAGGCATTTTTAAAGAATTGTACTGAAATTGATAGTCAGAATAGTTAACTAACTTGTCCATGATTGTATTGTTTGGATACATTGTGAAATCACCTCAAACTTCATTTATTTAAGTCCAAAACTCATGGTCTTACCACTTTGCTTTAATGATTCAATATAATTTTGAGTTTGCTACATCCTGATTCCTACAAAATTGTAGAAGCACCTGGCTTTTGGAAATGAAAATAAATTTCAGAGTTGAATATGTAAAATAAAACTTACAGGAAAATTTGAAATAATGGGAAATAGGGGTATGTTTAATATATAACTCAACAAAATAAAAGTAAACTTTATCTGTACAGAATTTTGGCAGGGGAAGGCTGTGATATTCATTATTATATTTGAGGTTCCAGCCTGTTCAAATATCTATTTTAAATGTTTTCCAAAATTCTTTAACCTAGGTTCTTGAGAACTTGCATGAAGAATTTGTAAGGAATAACTAAACTTTACATGTATCTGTTCATTAACCTCAGAGTATATATCTCAGAAGCAATTTCTCATTGATTTCATAGTCAATAATTAGGAGATTCAGATAGAAAATTTCAGTTCTCACCAAGAAACGGGTGGAACAATTTATTCAAGACTAGATAAAGGAACGGTATCTCCTTGTCTTGACTGGTCTTTCCTCCAAGTTCTGAACCAGAAGACATAGTTTATTTTTAGAAAAATAAAAACAAAAACAGAAACAGCAACAAGGTATTAAAAAAATGAAACCTGTCTATGAATTTCCTAGGACTTTCTGAAGATGCACATCTAGGTGGAGAAAAGGTTGATTTAGCACATATATGATGTGCTGATCATAATCTGTCAGCCTTCAGGCTGCCTCCTAAATTAGGTTTATTTTATGATATTTAGAAACATGACATAAAAATATAGTACATGTCTTGGAAAGATTATTAATACTAATAGGAACGCCAGAATGATATAAACACAGTAACTCTTTCATCAACACATGGACACTATCCATTCTTCCCATACCAGGTACCTACCAGGGTTGAGGGATTCAACAAAGAAGAAAACAATTTCCATGCCCTCAATTTACTTATATTTTATAAAGTTTTAATTTTAAGGGCAATATAATTTCAGATAATAAATTCACTCTTGTTTTGAATTGTTACCTTATTAAGGAGCAAATGGGATATAATCTGAACTTTGAAGTAGGGGTATGATTTAAATATTTAGAAAAATTGTAAAGCATCCTGGCCACAAGCAAAGTAGTGGGGAAAGGGGAAAAGTCCATGGTATTATTGAGAGTAGGGAACCGGTAAAAAAGGGCCTCAATTTATTTTCTAACATGTAAATCATTATTCTTAAACTTACCTCACTATGGCATTCAGAATATTAAATTAATTGAAACAAATAAACTTTCCTGGCATGCTACTTTGAAGTGGTAGATATTCAATGGAAAGTTTATCTTCTTTCTCCCATAGGACTACATATTGTGGAGAACAGAATAATAATATAGGCTCAGGTTGCTGAGGGCTCCGGAAGACTGGCCAAGAACTTCTTCTAAAAATAATACTGAAACTGCATAGGATTTTGATATCTGATAATTAAGACAATCAGTCTGATAGTCAGATGCCAAATGTGTTGAAGCGGAAAGCTTGCTTTTCTGAATATAGATACTGGGATGCTGGTAGAATATACAGGAAGAGACATCTAGTAGAACTTGTAAAAAAAGAATTACAAAACAATTCAGACAGCAAGAATAAATGCAAAAATATTTGTCTTATTTATTGAAATCAATTTATAGTTACAGATTTATATTTATTGTGATATATAATCTGTTTAAAAGATGTTCCACAAATTTTTTATTTAAAAATTCATTTTTTACTAATGTTTAAGATTATTTCATATTTTATGTGAGAATTATTTAGGGACCTCAGATTAGGAGTCTGCTATACATGCATGGTAAAGTAAATCCAGGTACTTTTCTTTTTCCATCAGGCTCAAGGCAACTTCTTCAAGGATGACTTTCCAACTTCAACATGTAAATGAGAACTGGAGAAGAAAATTTATTATGAAACAGCATCTAAGAGGCAAAAATTATTTGAACAAATACAGCAGTGACTAATGTCATTAGGCATAACTACTGGCTTCATTTACCAGTAGTGGTGACTCATGGTTATCCAGCAACATTCATTTGCCTGGTTCCCCTATCTGCCTGTTTGCAAGACTGTGTACAGGTGTGATGATTGCGATCAGCACTGCCATTGCAAAGATGAAAGCATAGAGATTTAGATGCATGGATGGAACGCTGTGTTTGGAGTCAAAAATGCTGAGTTGGGAGCCAGACCTGATGGCCTAGTGGTTAAAGTTCAGTACTCTTACTGCTTTGGTGGCAGGGGTTGACCTCCCAGTGGTGGAAGCACACTACCTGTCTGTCAGGTGCCATGCTGTGGCAGCAGCTCACATAGGAAAACTAGAACAGCTGACAACTAAGATACAGAACCATATACTGGGGCTTTGAGAAGGAAAAAAAAGGGAAGATTGGCAACAGATATTAGCTCAGGGTGAATCTTTCCTTGCAGAAAAAAAAAATACTGAGTAGGGTAATTATTACCTATGCAAATTTGGGCAAACCACTTCAATTCTTTTAAAATGACTTTCTAATTTTAAATTTGAATGAGATAGCTCAGAGTATAATTCACTGATGTCACATGAAACAATGGAATAATTTAAAATGTATTATTTGCTAAAAATATTATTCTAATATCATTTATATTTTAAGTGAGTTTATTTAACAAGAAAATTGATACCTTATAAACCAAATTACTGCTAATTCATGGTGTTTAACCTGAACATCTAACTACGTATAGGTCAGGCACCATGAACATAATTCCTTGATTTTTAAACATTTCAGGATTCAAATTTATCTCTCAATAAATATTAGGCAACTTGAGAGTAAATACCACATTTTACGTTGGTCTCAAATGTCTAGAAATCCTATACACATTGTTTATGCTAAAGAAACATTGATAAAAATAAATACAAGAATGAAAAATTGTGTGCAAAAGACAATTGCAGATACTCAATAGCAAATTTCTTTAATTTTACATTAAAATGAGCAAATGGATACCCAGAATGTTTTAGCCAATATTCATATTATATACTCAAAATGAAAAATAGATTAAATTAACTGTACCTAATTTTTCCAGTCATAGCACAAATATTATTTATGGCTAGATTACATAGATGTTCATTCACTGTAACTTGGCTTCACAGGCTTATAGTGAGAACTACCTTATTTTTACTTTAAATTTATTTTTTATTTTTATTTTTTCTAAAAAGAATTCTTAAATCTGTTTATGAGATTATTTCTAACTAGAGCAACTCTCAGCAAATAGTAAACCTAATCATAAAAGGAGCTTGCTATAGTTCCATAAGCTATATTGAAACATTCTGGCTCACTGCTTGGCTATTTAATCCTCTTTCACCTGCATATCAAGGATATACTCCTCACAGAAGTATAAGGATTAATATAAGGATTAATAAAAAAGTCATTAGTAGTATCTTCTATATTCTTCCTTGTTCCAAAAGACTTCAATAAGAGATATTTTTTTGTTATTACTTACAACCTTTCCAAAAGGCATATAGGTAACAGCAATCTTAGTGATAAGAAAACTAATTCAAAAGGATTAAAACTTTACCAATATGATGTCAAATATTTGCTTGAAAAGTGAAAAGTCAAAATGTTCAATTGGTTTTTTTGTTGGGTCAGCAGTAACAGGTAGTGGACAAGCAAGTCTTTGATAAACCGTAATTGAGAAAAGAGCTTTTCTTGATGAGCTCTATTTTAAATCCTTACATCATAGAATGACAACAGATCACAGACGCATAAAACATTAAAAATGACAGGGCCCTCAAAGATCATCAATGCACGGAACAAATACAAAGACCACCACGGAAATGCAGTGTCTATTTTGGATGTAAAGTATTTTGATTTTAATAACTCCATACCTACTGAACTTAGTAACATTCATATAAACAGGTGAATATTTCACTCAGCATATATTCTTTCACACCTGTTAAAAGTTCTGTCTACTATGACAAATCTTTCTTATCATAAATTTTATTAATTCATTATTGATTCCTTAGAAACACGTTGTTTTTGGTGAAGTCATTTTATGCCACCTTTCCTCAGGGCTGAACTCCCTAGTTGAAGGTCCCGAGCTGAATCTCCCGGCATCTTCTGGTCTAATTTCTCAGGTTAGCACAGAATCATATTAGTTTAAGACTAAAAGGAAAATGCAAATTACCTTCTCCTGCCACTCATCTATCTTCTCTACGTAACTGCAGAATGGTTTTTCAAACTACTCTTGAATACTTTCTAAGTAGCAAATTCCCCATTTACAAAATGTTTTAGAGAAATATTTTTGATGTTGAGCTGAGATTTGTTTCTATATCTTCCATTTACTGTTTCTATTTCTTATCCTTACTGAAAAGGAAAACAAGAGTATTAATTTTGCCTGACATTCCTCAATATCTGAATATCGCTGTAATGGCTTTCCTTTATGAAATCTTATCTTTAGTCTTATCTTTTTATTAATAAAGCATGCTTTTGAGTTGCATCACCACCTTTGTTATTGGGTAAATGCATTTGAATTTCCTACATTCTTCTTAAAAGTGCCCTGCCAAAAACTTAACATAATGATTCAAACAAGGTTTAATGGCATTCTAATAAGGCAGCCCTATCAGATCTCTCACTCTGGATATAAACGTCAATGAAGATAAAAATAGCTTATTTTTTTTTATTTTTTTTCCTTTTTCTCCCCAAAGCCCCCCGGTACATAGTTGTGTATTCTTCGTTGTGGGTCCTTCTAGTTGTGGCATGTGGGACGCTGCCTCAGCGTGGTTTGATGAGCAGTGCCATGTCCACGCCCAGGATTCGAACCAACGAAACACTGGGCCGCCTGCAGCAGAGCGCACGAACTTAACCACTTGGACATGGGGCCAGCCCCTAAAAATAGCTTATTTAATGATTATATTTCACTTGTACATCATACAAAATTTATGATTAATTAAAAGTTTGATGCACACTTTCCAAATAGCTGCTATAAATGAATAACCAGCTTCCCCCTCCCCGACTACTGAAAATTTAATTTCTCTGTGATGTTTAATCTTGTTACATTTTGACCATTGTTTCTAATTAGTTATGATCTTCCTGATTATTGATGCTGATATTAATTTATTTCCTCCATTCTTGAGTGACATGATTCAAAAATTTATGATTGTGCTCTGTATGCCTTCAATGTGTTTCTGTTAAAATGTGGAATATGGCAGGGTCCAGGGCATAGACATGAACCAAGTTATTAGAAATTTCCATCCCAACGGGATGGGTGAAAACTATATACCACCATATCTGTCCCATCCAGAAGGGTAGTGGCTAGAATCACTTTTATTCCCCTAAAGTCAGTTCTTTAATCCACCAGTATTTGGATTTTACCTCATTGTTCAGTGTTTCATTCCAAGAAAGGCTTAGTCCTTTACCATGAACCGCTGGAGCATGGATGTGTCTTTAGTGGCCCAGGATCACTTTCTATAGGCTTCTTTCTCTATCTGATAACCACCCTCGGTTATCAATTCATGGTTTGGATTCTCCATGTCTGTACCATCACTGATTCAAAGGACTTGAAATATTGCTACGTGCTCATATTTACTGTAAAGTTTCAATACTTTATATTCTTCTTCCTTCTTTTTCTTATCTGTAATTTATTCATAATGTTTATAATTGTATATGTTATTAATATATTACTCTTGTGGTTACACTTTCTAATTTTTTCTTTTTTTTTTTTTTTGCAACATTTTATATTCTCTGGTAAGACGCAGTTCAGAGTGATGGGTCTGGAGCCTCCTCACATTCTGTTATGTTAGTTATAGGAACCTATATATTCTTATTTCTATTTGGAGGACATGCTGTACAAGCAACTTTTAGTCCTAAATGACCCTTAGAGCTCTTAGGTAGCGTACCAAAACGATATCAACACTGACGTTTTGTACTTCCCTTGATAACCTCTTCATTTCAATAAATGCCTTAGAAACCACCCTAGGTTTATGCTGCCTTGGTTCTAAAGAATACTGCTGGTGTACCTGTTTCCTATTCTTAACAATTATCTTTAATATAGTTTGTGGCACAATCATTTCATTATTAGCAAATTATCACTTCCTATAAAACTTACCCAAACCTCCAATAGCAAACAGCAAATGTGCAGAAAACACTCTTCAAGTATTTGAGAGGATCATTTGACTCTTCCAGTTTCTTTCCTTTCTTGCCAGGCAGAGTCTTGGACATCTCTACCTTGTTGTGAGCACAGAATTTTTATATTGTTGAAATGTTGCCACAACAGATTTTCTTTATGAAAACTAATATCATGTGTGCTTACCATGTGCCAAGCACTATGCTAGGATTTTACTTCAATAATGTCATCTAAACTCCAAATTAACTAATAATTTGATTTCTATTTGTATCTTCATTGTACAGTTGAAATTTAGCAATGTCAAGTAGCTCTCCAATGGACACACAACTATCAAGCTGTACAGTTGGATTTTGGATCCAGCATTTCTTCTGCCAGTTCTCTAGCTTTTATTCACTTCTTATTTCTTTTTTTTTTTTTTTTTGAGGAAGATTAGCCCTGAGCTAACTGCTGCCAATCCTCCTCTTTTTGCTGACGAAGGCTGGCCCTGAACTAACCTTCGTGCCCATCTTCCTCTACTTTATATGTGGGACGCCTACCACAGCATGGCTTGACAAGTGGTGCCGTGTCCTCACCCGGCATTTGGGCCCCTGAAGCAGAATGTGCGAACTTAACTGCTGCGCCACAGGGCCAGCCTCTATTTACTTATTTCTGACTGGAACACTTTTAAGAAGTTCACACCTTTTTGGGGAACTGGGTATTTTCATCCTCTTATCTTCTAGTAGAGTTCTTTGTGGCTTAATATTTGCAAATAAGTAATTTTGTTTTTATGCTTTTAGTATGTTTTGTTTTGCATTGTTTCATTTTCAATATTAAGGGCTCTAAGAAATGTGCTTTCATCTGTATGAAAGCAATACATATGCATTTAAGTAAACTTCATGGTGGAGGGGACGTGTTGTCCCAAAGACCCTGAACTTGTTTCATGATATTTATTCTTTTTTTTTTTTTTTTTTTTTGATTAAGAAGCTACAAAGCATGTAGACATAGTTTACTTTGTGGAGCACCCTAAGAAGGATAAAACACTGCTTCATATGAGCTAAGTAGTTTAATGGCTTAAGAACATCAACATTCAGTTAAGAACAACGTCTTGTGTTCTTTCCACTCTACTCTGGCAATATTTAGAGCAGTATGTCCCAATGGGTTCTGCATAATGTTAAAAGGTGTCCTTAAAGAGAAGAGAGGAAGGGATGTTGGAAAGCAAATGTGCTCAGTCAATTACGAACTAATCACAATTCCTTTTTCACATTTTTATCAGAACATTTACTATGTTATCAGTGGACACTGAAGAGATGAAAAGCAAATGCAGTGTTTCTATACTATGTTTGACATATGACTACTGTTCTATTGAATACACTTGGGATATGCAGTTTTAGAGAAAAAGACTGATTTTTTCTTCTATTCTAAAAATGAATGTGATATGCGTCATCTTCAAAAAAAAGCTGACAAAACTTGAATTTGAAATAAAAAAATGCATCCAAAATTTAAAAGAAAAGGTGAGAGTGAAAATTGAAGACAGTATTGCCATCATGGTCCAATTTCTGGATTAGACTATGATACTTAATGGCATAGAAGTATGCAATTTCTGTACTTTGAGAGAGAAGACAGCTGACTCAATCACACCAAACAGATAGGTTATTTGAGAATGTGCCTGTGTATTTTAGCCATGCTACATTGATTAAAATTAATTGAACAGAAGAAATAAGAGCGCTGGTGATAAGTAAAAGGGATATTCTATATATATACATACATATATATATATAACCTATATGAAAGATCCCAGACAACTAGTGCAGAAAAATTTTCATACCTGTTTATTTTGCCAAAGGTTAGCCTGTTTTGCCTACTAAAACTAATGTACTACCAACTGTATACTGATGAGTAAAAACTAATGTGATTTAAGAGAGCGTCATTTTAAAAAAAAATGCTAAAATCTTCCCTTCGTTGCTAATATCTTTGATTCTCAAATTTCACAATGTACTTGCCTAAAAGCAAACCTAAAGATTTTTAAGATCTTCCTTTTTGCAACATTTATATTCTATTCTTATGCTTTTCTTCCTTGTTGAATGTCCAAGAATTGTTCACTGAATATCGTTTTGTGTCTTAACTAGAACACTTCTTACTAATCCAAACCACAGGTCAAATTTTCCTAGAAAAACATATGCTAAATTTCAATGTTTGAAAAGTAATGTGTTTCATAAGATTAGCGCCTTTTAACTTGAGAATGTTTTTATTAAACAAGGAATGACAAATTTTCTGCTAAAATTTAAATAACCAATAAAAACTAAAAGGAAAAAAATATAGTGACCCAAGCAGGTATAGTTTTCTAGCCAGCAGAGACAGAAAGGTACAAAAATAAAAATATGTTTTATAACTAAAATATGTTCCTATTATCTATAGAGACCCGAGGAATGAGCATAGTTAACCGTGAAGCTAAGACATCAAGGAGCGGTAAGGAGAAAATGCACATCTATCAGCTTTCTTGTATCTATCCTGATCCAGACTGAGCCTGCATGCAAAACAAAATTAGAATTTCCATTCCAAATTGCCGAAGTAACTGTTTGGCAAACAGTTTCGATTAGTGTAAAATGATCCAATTAATGCACCCCACAAAGGACTAAGAACAAATACCGATATCAAACACGGCTGCAGAAAGAAATCTTTGAAGTGGCTGTTTTGAACAGACTATTAACAACATGAAATTTAGCTAAAATGTAACCAACCAGATGCTAGTGCTTGAACACAGCAAATTAGAAAGATTGCTTTGCTGTTAGAAAGGTAGCATAAATTTCTCCTCCATGTCCCTTAGTGCTGCCAAGAGACTCACAGAGGAAGGGTTTGATTTTCCTTGGGTCCTTTCCAATTATTCTTATTTTCTGGGTTTCAGTTAATTTTAGTTCGTGTTTCTCAGGGTGAATTTGGAGAGATAAAAAAGTCCATATAGTCTCTAAAGTCCATATAACTCAGACCTTTGAACTCATAAAAAAAAAGGAAATAATGCAATAACAAACGTACAAAAATAGAAATTGCTTCTGTGGGAATAAGAATTAAAGATGATTCTCTTCCTTTGTTCAAATAATTCCTTTTAGATATCTGCAGTAGAGACAATGCAATCAATGAAAACATCTGGTTTAGAAATGAATCCTTGAGCACAGGGGGATTTACAGCGATGAAGTTATTGTGTACAATACTGTGATGGTGGACACGTGACATTATACATTGGCCAAAACCCATGGAATGTAAAATGCAAAGAGTGAATGCTAATTAATCTAAACTAGAGACTTTGGTTAATAATAATGTATCAATAATGGCTTATCTCCTGTAGCAAATGTACACATTAGTAAAAGATGGCAATAATAAAGGAAACAGAGAGAGTGGGTGAGGAGATATGCTGGATCTCTGTACTTTCTGCAAAGCTACAACTGCTACAGAAAATCAAATCTATTAATTAAAAAAATTAAATCTTTGTTAGTTGACATACACTTTGGTCTACACAATATAGGCAGACAATGTATGTTCTGGATTATGTGGCTTCATTGGCTGTTGCACGGTTTAGAACTTCATGAATGTGCGTAATTCAGATCCAAAACAGTCCAAAGTTTTTCTCAGAAATACTATGTTTTATTATGTAATTCAGCATTTATTTTCTTTATCCCAAATTTCTAAAGACATTTTTTCAAGGCAAAGTTGTAAGTTAGATTAGCGGTTCTGCAAGTTTAGCCTGTGTGAGAATGACCTCGAGGACTTGATGACACACAGATTACTGGGACCCACCCACGGAGTATCTGATTCGCTAAAACCAGGTAGAGGCCCAAGAATTTACACTCCGTTTAAGTTTCCAAGTGATGCTGATGCTGAGAGAACGTGGACGAGACTAGACTCAGGAGCCTGAATATCCCTTTATACTTTTAAGATATCCCTAGTCCATTAATCCATATTTTGCCACCTGTGAATAATTGTTTATTATAATCACTAAATCCCCATTTAAGAAAATTTCAATTGTTTATCTCTAAAAATCTTTTTCTCAAAACATTTCACAGTGAAACAGAATATTTTAGAATATTTTAAAAGCAATTATAATGACCCTTGCTTAAAAAGAGTACAAGTAATATTCTGTACACATTCTTGCTAATATTTTTTCCGTTAGGCCTCATATAATATTAAATATGCTTTATAAATAAATGCTGTGTTATCTGTGACCTTGACACAACCTTACTTTTTCTCCTTTCTTTCGAGTCCAAACTCTCTAATGAACTTTAGAGTTACACATCTTCTGCAGTTCAAATAACTCCTGAAGAAACAAATAGCTTTGGTGATAAAATAGCCTTAAGCTGTTTTTCCTTTTCAGTACATTTGTATGTGGGAAATACTGCACCTCTATTGAAAAGTTTCTGTATTCCTTGCTGTTTCTCATCAAGTATATAATTCAGGTCTTATCCTAACCCTTTACTTCGCAGCTTTATCTAGGATCTTCTTGTCATGGACGTGCCCATGAGAAACATATCTTTGTGTGCTGTGGCTCCCTGTCAATTTCTAACTCGTGATCTTTTGTCCCTGTAGAAAGATGTGAGGCACAGGAAGAAGCTCTAACTTTATCCAGAAGGAAAACACACTAAGATGCTTATGTTTCTTTTCAGCTCTAATTTTAGTACCTTTTCATTCACAACTTCCCACCCGCAGTGGGTATCACAGATATAGGAAAAAGGCAAATACTTTAGTATTGGGACCTACATTCTCAAAATTATGCAGCAACTGTGTTTCTGGATTTACTTTGTTTCTCCATTCAGTATTTATCTATGATATCCAGACTTTCCTTCCTGAATCCTCAGGTTTTGCTTGTCAATTTTTACCTTTTGGATTTTCAGTTCTCTCTATCTCATCTTCCTGCAGTCCCCAGAAAACATTTTTATGCTGTCCCGTGTTAATTTCGTCTCACCATATGTGGGCAGCAACATCTGAAGAGCTTTTTCCACTGTAACTATAATTGGTTCCCCCCCTTTGCATGCTCTGCCTGGTTCCACTGTTTTCCAAATTCCCTGGTGACAGTAAAGTAATCAAGGACACCACTTATTGTTGTCCTGTGATTCTTAATGTGAGAAGCATTCACTTCCATTACTAAAATAAATAGTTCTTTTCAGAAAATTTACGTCTCTAAACCCTAAATACAGCTATGACTATTCAATACAGCCTACTCAGATTTGATTTTTAAATTCTCTCTATTTCAAGAATATTCATTAAAAACTTTGTTGTGGCAGATATATATGTATAGATATATACACCCACATACTATATATGTGCATATACCTGCATATATATATTGCTTTACATAATAATTTCTGTAAGATACAACATGTGATCAAAATATACAAAAACTGATAATCTCATATAAATGTTATTATGACTATGGGTAAATAATATTTGACAATGGAGAAATAAGAAGACTTATGTATTATTTCTCTAGAATTAAAGATGTTAATATAAGTCACACTATGTAAGAGCTCCATTTCAAAAGGGTTGAATCAAAATAAAATAAACTATATAATGTGGTAATACGCTTTAAATAATTTTTTTCTAAAATAGAGTTTCTATTTCTGTGGGAGAAGCACACTGACTCGAAGCACAGAGCAAAAAGTCACAAAGGTATAACCATCCCAGGATGTCAGTAAGGAAGAAAAATAGTAATAATACTTTCAGAGATAAAGCGAGCTTCTAGAAACAGGGGGCAAATGGCAGGAGAGACAAGAGTTTTTCAGAAGTTGCCTGCCCCAAGAATTGGAAGATGGAGATCAAGACATCATCTTCTTCTTATGAACAACCATGTTATGGAAAAAAAAAAAAGAAGACTAAGAAAAATACATTAATAAGAGCACTGGGAAATCCATGTTGTTAGTAGTCATTAACTGAAGGGTTTAATGGCAATTATTTTTAGTACTACCAAAGTTGTGATAATTGACAAACACCCAAAATATACCATGTGCATTGTGTTGGTCTACATCCTTAATGGGAAATCAATCCAAAGGCAACTCTCACAATGTAATTAGAGAGGAAAATATGTAAACCTAAAAATAAGTCAACAATTGCAAGATAGAATTTAGATCTTGCTCTCTTAAGTTCTACGCTATACAGCCTAAATGGGGTGAGTTGAACCATTGTTTCTCAATACTTTAAGACATAAATTTGTTAATGCATGACTGGAAAATTCCTTCAATTTTCTGCTTAAACTTAGATGTGCATAGACTGGACAATTTCTTCTTACCAGGTTTCTTTTTCTTTTTATGCTATTTAACAGTCACCATTTATTGGAACACAGAAGCATTTCTAAGGATATGTCAAGGAAAAAATACAACACCCTCCACCAGTATCAAACTACAATGAATCTAACAACAGACTTTACCACTTAGTTTTAAAGGTCATTTGTGTGCTCGCAAAATACAAGTTTAAAAGGTTAGATTCCATGAAGCTTTAAATAGCGAATCAAAGTTTTGTTTGCATTAGCTTTATTCAATGTCACTTCCATTCTTCCGTCTCACTGTAAACCTCTTCAGGAAATTTCTGCTTGGTTTTCTTTCAGAAGAAAGCCCAAGGCAAAGTACCAGAGAAATATTTAAAAATTTATTCATACTCTAAAAAAAAATAGGTTAACTGTGTACAGCCAAACTTCATCCACTGAAGGAAGTTTATTATAATCAATATTGCTTTAAAAATATGACTGTTACTTAGAATAAATATTCAAATGTTATTAACTCATATTTTTGTCCTTAGTCTAAAATACTGTGAAGTCCAAGACATTTTGCTTCTTTTAAATTTCTTTCAAATTGAGAGTACTGCTTTTTCTCTTTTCTTATAAAATATTATTTGTTGAGCTTATCAACATCCAAGCCTATTGATTTCAAAGTGCTTTTCCTTTTGCTTTAAATTGAAAATTATCCTCCAATCAATGCAAAATATTCTTTATACTCTGTAATGGATCCGTGCAGTTTCAGAAGTCCAAAAGTATTTTTTAGTTGTGATGTTGACAAGACCAATTTAATCTCAGCTGTCAAAATGATGTTTATGTTCATGATGTCATCCCAATTAAGAATGGGGTGAGATTCTCTAAAGGAACAAACTCAAAATACTGTTAGGAACCCAAATGATTAAGAGTCAGTACACACAGAGGAGACTGGCAAGAACTATTTTTAGCAATTGCATAGAATGCTTCATTTTCCACTTTGCCTATTTGCAAAAAATGTGATGAAAAATGGTCGGAAAGGACAAGGTGGGATTATAAGGCTTCAGCAAAGGAGAAACAGCAGAAAATAATAACATGATCTGCACTCACGCGAATTTAAGAAAATCGGAGAGAATGGTTAGTTTCTTCTCCTCTGCTGCACAATAGGAAAAATAAAAACTTTGCAATTTTTAATAAAGTACGGCATGAACAACTCTGCAAAGATATATGTAGACATCTCAGGACTAGGAAACAGCAAACAGTCCCAGACATTATCTTCCATGTGTACATTTGAGAGTAAATGCCATTCACCTTCATAGATCTCAGACAGGTGATCATTTCAGTTTCTTTGTATCTGTGGGTCTTACAAACTTTGAATAAGGTTATCCCACAAGTACGGTTTTAAAATGTGATATAAACCAAGATTCAGTATGGTACAAAGTCTCAGGGATTGCAGTAAAATAAATTTAGTTCAACAAGTACTTTCCATTCCTTCAAATATTATGTAAAACAGGGTAGCATATGTAAGGAAAGAAATTCCACAGTCCTTTCAAGATTCCTAATTGTGGGTTGATGGTGACTTGTATAGAACTATCCAGTATAGATTCCTGGTTTTTATTTTGTTCTTTGCACTGCTTTCTTTGGTAAAATTTTCTTGAAAAGCAAACTGAAGGGTACTATTGGAGAGTACGGTTCACTCAGAATGCATTTATTCACCAATCTGCCCCTGGAATATGCATAACTTATAAGCAATATAATACAAACTTACCATAAAGTAAGTTACTCAATGATTCTCAAATTAATTTGACCACATCTGTATAGGTTTTTCTAACAGATCTTTGGAGGAACAGGATGTTGTAAAGTAGGAATCAGAGAGCGCAGAGAGGGTTACTTCTTTTGTAGATTTCTTCTCTTACAAAGTTACAATGGAGCACTCTCTACTCTCCTAAATCCTAAATTTGTCAGAATTTTTTGGTCTTGAGGAAAGTGTTTGGGGTTTTCTCAACTAGACAGACCTACCTTACTCCTGAGACAGTCTAGTTCTGTCAGCTACTCTTTTTTGGTTTTTAACTGTGAAAAGTAGGTTGAATTTTAAAAGTAGCCATGAAAACGAATTTGAGATGTGGTCATTTACATTAAAGGTTTATAGTGTCCAGGCACTTGTCACTTATACAACTGCATATAGCCAAGTAGAGGAGGGGCTGCTTCCAGAGTCAGAGTTAAACAAAACAGAAGTAGAAATTTCTATTTTATTTTTTCACTTAATAAAACCTACACATTATGTATCTTCTCCTTTCATATGTCATTCAACTATTCATTAAATTTCAAAGGAAATAAACATCACTGAAATTACCAATGTCATCATTGCTTTATGCTTTTCCAAGATCAGTTAAAGAGGAATCTAGTGAACATTCTGGTTTAGATGAAAATAATTTAAATTTGTGATATAACAGATATGTTAAAAGAACCAAAGAAAACTTTGAGACATCCTCAAAATTTGTAAAGTTGCAAATACACAGCAAACATGAAATGGATAACAATCTAGTGACAGAATTGGGTCACAATTCAGACTGACTTGAAATAAAATCTATCAAAGTCCACTGATGTTTTAAATAGCACCAGATATTCAGAATTAAAATAGATTTGCTTTCTTCAGGTCTTCATTGCTCACAAGGTAAGAGGGATAACTGAACTCTGCTACTAAATGCCATCAGATTTACTGCAGGACATAAAATAGTGACAAAATAAACCAAAAAATGCATAAAATAGATTTATTCATATACATATAAAGTGTCCCAGCCCTCTCTTTTGCCTTCATAGTATAAACCGGCTCTACTATTTCTTATCTCTGGTCATTGCTCCCCTAATCTATACTGGTGGGACAGGAATTTCTTGCTATTTCAGCAAAGTCATTCTTTAGCTTTTGTATTTCTCCTTCTGGATATAACAGTTCATGGCGGTATTTAGTACGTATGCTGAGTAGGCAGCAGAAATCGGGACAACTGAAGAAGTAGAAATAGAACCATGCATGATCTGACATAGAAGGGCCGCCTTGATAGTAACAAATGTTAATCAGGAAAGACAGTAGGCAAGAATAAACCTACTGAAGGAGTTTTTGGTGTTGTGATCTGGAGTAGGGAGAGTGTATTTGTCTGCTTGGGATGCCATAACAAAATACCACAGACTGCATGGCTTAAAAACCAGAAATTTATTTCTTTACAGGTCTGGAGGTTGGAAAATCAAAGATGAAGGATCCAGCTGGGATTGGTTTCTGGTAAAGCCCCTCTTCCTGTTTCGCAGATGGCTGCTTGTCTTTATATGGCCTTTCCCAGTTGCTTCCCAACAGAGAGGGTGCAAGCTCCCTGGTGTCCCTTCTTATAAAGACACTAATCCTATTGGCTCAAGGTTCCACGCCTGTGAACTCATTTAACCTTAATTACTTCCTTAGACCCCCATTTCCAAATATAGCCACACACTGGGAATTAGAGCTTCAACTTATGAATTGGTGGGGAAGAAACATGTAGTCCATAATAGGCAGTGAAACTGAAAGTGGCATCAGCAGATGTAGTGTAGGAAATACTCTGCCTATCAGTAGATGTAGCGCAGGAAATACTCTGCAACATGGAAAACATGGACCTTTCTCTCATTGTTTCTTGGAGATGGAGAGAGAGGCTAAAGTAATAGCGTGATTCTGAGTTTGAGGATGAGTCTCAGAATGATCTCTGAGATGAAAGATGCTACTTGCTTCTTGCTTATTTGATTTTTTTTAACTCTTTGGTTCTCTACACTGTCTAGTCACTTCTGTTGTTGATTTTTATAAGAAAGACTAAGTTAGAGACCTCAGAGGAGAGGGGGACAAGAAGGAAAGCTGTCTCTTGATGTCTAATGCCTTTCTGGGGAAATCAGGAAAACGTCAATAAGGAATATTAAAAACAAAACAAACAAGCTTCCTATAAAGTTACAGTGTTGATTACAAATTCAATGACTTGCCAAGTATGCCATTCGTCACTACACCCGCTATGGCCTGTGGTGCTAATTAACTAAGTCTGGGTTCTTGAATTACTTGTGGATATGCTCTGCAAATATTTTGTCCTAGATCAAGGGAGAGTCAAATCTTAAGCATACGATATAGACCATTTTATAATGACACAGACTCCTTGATTATTTGGATCTCTGTTTTATTAGAATATATTGCACATTTTTTGTATTGCACATTCCTTCTATTCAATTCCTTTGAAGGAGTCTGGGCAAATTTGTCAAGATTTAGTATTTCTCACTAAAACCAAGTTAGAAACGCAGTCTACAACATAAATTCTTAGTATGAGGCTTCACTGGAGATACTTTGTGTTTTGGAAAACAATTAATGATATTTAATATAGTTCCTCTTGCTCTATAGTTGGAATATATTTTATTGACTTTGTCATGAAGACGTTTTTGTCTTAACAAATAATGGAATATGGTAACCACATTTGAATGTTTATGAAAAGTGACAAATTGATCTAATTTAATTCTGCACAAGGGAAAGAAAGAAAAAAAGAAAGAAAATAGCATTGGTGACTATTGATGAAGGTTGTTTTTGTTTGCAGCCTAGACTTTAAGAATTGAATAACAGGAGGTACCATCGTCCTCTGTTGACATAATGTTGTATTAAGCACCTGGAATGATTTAAGTTACTACTGAGTCTTCTATATTTTTGTAAGAATTAAGTAAATGTCAACTATTTGCTGTGCCCCCCAAAATAAAAATCAGGCATTCTGAAGAAAATTCCAAATGAATTAGTGATAACTTTTTGAGGAGAACTTGACTTCTCATTAAGAATATGGGTAGAATTATGGACAATGGAAATGTCAGGGTGATATTTGAAATATGTAAAAACCTTCACCAAATCAGAAATGATGCCTGGTTTGGCCAGAGACCAAACTAGGGCATCTTGTCTGAACATCGGTTCTTTCTCAAACCTAGGAAAAAAGTAAAAATATGCCTCAAAACAAAACAAAAATTTCCACATAAATTTAGGGAGTTCAAATACTCTTGTTGTTCAAGTATGGACCTCATGTTAAGAGTCAGTAATCTAGATCTAACTGGAAATAGAGATTGTGAGAATTAAAAAGTGTTATCTCTCTTCTTTCTTTCTTTCTTTTTTTTTTTTTTTTTTTGCTGAGGAAGATTAGCCCTGAGCCAACATCCATGCCAGTCTTCTACTTTTATGTGGGTCACTGCCACAGTATGACTGATGAGTGGTGTAGGTCTGTGTCTGGGATCTGAGCCATGAAACTGGGCCACCAAAGTGGAGCACCCTGAACTCAACCACTACACCACAATGCCAGCCCCCCTTCACTATTTTTAAGTCGAGTTTTTTATATTAGCACATATAAGTTTCTACTGTTTCTGTTACTTTTTTATATGCATAAACACTCACATACCCACATGCAAGCTTGCCCACACAAGCATGCACACATACGCACACACATACAGAAGAAGTCAATCTATCACAAAACATTCACAGACATTGAATCCTCTAGAACATTGAAAGACTCAGGAATTCTAAGCAAGATATTTTCATAACATAAATGCTGCTAGGAAAAATAATGAAAGCTTTTCTAAATGAGTCATTTTAATGAGCTACCCTTCCCTTCTCACTTTGCGTTTTTCTATGTGTGTATGTATATGTATGCTTTGGATAAACAACCATTTGCAGATTATTTTCTAACTCCAACTATCATCATTAACCGTCTAAGATGCTGAAATGTGGAACAATGTCTGTGTAGAGCAAAAAGAAAGAAAAAGAGAAAAGTAAATGTCTTAGATATTTATTAGCTAAAATTTCTGCTCTTTGTCACATGTGTGCACACTTCTCATGGAACGTACTGAGTTATGAAAGTGCCATCTCCTTGTATTTGAAGGCTGCATTGTGCTATTTTCTGTGTTGGACTTACCAACATCAGCAATAACAGGGTAAATGCTGCCTGAGTGAGAGCTAATAGAATTGGAACTGTCACTCTCTGTATGCTGTGCTACTAATTTTATGTGTCATAGCAATCAGAGCTATTTCTACATAGTAAACATTGACTACAAAGTGACTTGAATATTTAAATAATTGTTTTAATTCTTTAGAACGTAAGCATTTAGGATAAAATAAAATGTACTACTCATAAAGTATTTCATGCTTCTAAAACAAAAGTGCTTACATATTTCACTCAGCTATGGATGCAATAAAACCTTGTTAAAAGTAAGTTCTAGATACTCTGCCCACATATGCACAGGTGTAAGGAAGAAAAAAGATCCTCACCCTAAAGTTTGGACACTCTTTTTTAAGCTACTTCTCTGTATGTCCTTAAATGAAAATGCGTGCACAAAGGTGCAAAAACCAAAAGGAGACAGGAAAGAAGGAAGGTAGCTGGGAAGGGGGAGGAAGGAAGGGAGACAGGCAGGGAGGGAGAGAGAGAGGGGGAAGTAAAAAGAAAATGGGGCACAAAAGAGAGCGGGCCTTAATTCTACCAGTTGTTGATGTCCCATGAAAGAACAATACACTCAAACATTCATGATGTTTAGACATTTCTTCAAAATTAAGAGTTTATTTCATAAATATAAAATTATTAAGAAAATAAGTATTGCATTTTAAGTGCTATAATAGATCTTCTTGAAGAAAACATTTTTATTTTTCCAATATTTTTTATTTTAAATATTTTTATTCATTCAAGAAAGCAAATATTAGCTTGAGAACAGCTTAATCTTTAGTTATTTTGCCTATAATCAGGTATTAACAGTTGAAGTATCTCAGTATTTCTTTAAACACCCACCTACTAATAGACATAGTAGCTCTACCAGACTAATAAATATTATAGTAAAAAGTGTTTCTATCATACACTTTCCACAAGAAATTCATAGCACTGTTCTAGTGTAAGTAACTCAGGGTTCATCTCAAGATAGGAGATATATTCCTTTCTTTTCTAAAACCAGTAAAATTCTGTGGGAAAGGATGAAGAATGCAGTGCAACTCTACTTATAGTTTGAGGAATAAATATTCAACCTACCAATGATATGTAAATGATATTACAGATTGTGATGATTAATTTTGTTTGTCAATTTGGCTAAGCCGCAACACCCAGATATTTGGTCAAACATTTCTGGATGTTGCCTGGAAGGCATTTTGTAGATGAGATTAACATTTAAATTTTCTTTTGAGTAAAGTAGATTACCTTCCATAATGTGGGTGGGTCTCATCAAATCAGCTGAAAAGGCTGAGGTCCCTTGAGGAAGACCAGATTCTGCCTCCACACTGCCTTCAGACTTGAGCTGCAGCATCAGCTCCCCCTTAGCTCTCCAGTCTGCCACCTTACCCGGCAGATTTCAGATTTGCCAGTCTCCATAATTCTGTGAGCCAATTCCTTACAATAAATGTTTTTATTTATATATACATATTCTATTAGCTCTATTTTTCATAAGATCTCTGACTAATACACAAATACTCTTGCACATTATGCCCAATAAATTCATTTGGTAACTTTGTAAAACAGCCAATCCAAAATTTAAAAAATAGCAAAGTACTAATCAGAGGACTAGATAAGCATTTCAAATGATAAATTCAAAAATTGTCCTATGATTATTCCTCATAGCAGTTATTTATTTTATATCTTAAATATTTTGGGATATTCTTCTACATCAAATTGTTGTATATTACTCACTTTGTTTCACATGAAACACATGTACACTTTGCGACACAAAAATGAAACAGTGAATATTCTTCAGTCATAGGAATTCAATGAATAAACAACAAAGCTGGAGGTATTTCAGAATTTTTTTTTTGAGGTAGAAGAATCTTAGCTGATACATCCATAAATTCAGAACTAATTGAAAACTATACAAGTTTTTCTGTCTTTATATTTCAAGCAGTATAATAGTATGGCTATTTATCTGTGATAAACTGCAAAAAATTATAAGCCAGTTTTATCAATGAATGAAATTACACTTGTATTCAATAAATATAAAAGCTTTTAAAATTATATTTCACAGCAGTTACACTGTCTAAATCACAGTTTGATAGAGATGCATCTTTACTGTTTAAGGCATAAAAAATTATTAGTATTAAAGAATAAACAAAAATAATTTTTAAAACATGATGTTTCTTACCACTACCATGGAAATCTAACGGGACTCACAATATACATAACCAAAAATGTTGAGAGAAAAATTTATTCTTTTTTAGAAGACATTCTTCAAAGACCCTAATGAATAAGATAATTGGAAAGTACTTATAAACTGAGTGCTATAGCAGTAATGGTGATTAACATAATAAAAGTCATATGGCTTTTTAATAATATATATTTGCCAGTTTCGAGGTGCAATCATTTTAAAAGAAATTTGGCTATGAATTCTTTTTGGACTAGTAGGGAGATAATAACTCATGTAAAGAATTTCTTGTCTAATTTCCATATGTCTTATAAATTTTCCCTTTGCTTTTGCTCTAAGGAAGTTCAAATAAGATATTCATTCATGTATTCAACCTTAATTTAGAAACCAAATAAGTGATTGAATATTTTCATAGCCACGTTATCTCCCTAACATCAATGGCCTCTAGCCAGACCAACAGGAACAAACTTGCATTTACAATAATGAACTACACACACACACATACACACACACACACACACACTAGAACGGACTGTCAGGCATCCCATTAAAAGGATATTATGAAGGATTTATTACAGATTTTGGACTTGTGTTCTGTGATGTTAGGAGACAGCGCTTTGCCACTGGATTGGAGAAGTGGGGAGTAATTCTGTGATAGTGTATCTTCTTATCTAGAACGAAGGAAGACTAAAGTGACTAAAAGTGCAATTGATAAAAAGGCAGCAGTGGCTCATATTAGCCAGGACATTTGGTCATTTTTATGGTTTGGACGACATTCACTGTCTGTGTTCAGACATGAGTACAAAGTGGTCTTGTTTTTGTCTTGAACTACTGCTATCAGAAGGACTTTACTGATGTTGATCTTCTGTGAAATTGTTCCTGTTCAACAGGAGAACACCAAGACCTAGCGGTCAGGTCCCAGATGTCAGGGGTTGCTTTTCATTTTCTCACTAATCTGTGTAAAATTTCTCTCAAAGTATTTATACATCCTGCTCCATTGTCAGTCTCCTAAATTGTTTTCTGCTTTTAATCTTATTTTTTCCTCATCCAGCCTCTACAGTGATTTAACAATACATTCTGATCATGCCCATTTCCCGGCTTATAACCCTTCAATGACACCTATTGGCCTGCAAAACAGAGTCCAGTCTCCTTAACAAGAATGAGAAGGTCCAACAGTGCCTTGGCCCAGGCTCTTTAACCACAAAGATTTGGGAGAAGGCAAGCTGAAGAGCCTACCGCATCAGCCTGCCCCAGCCAACACTCTGATATAGAAAATTGGCAGTTCCTCTTTTTATGAAAAGGGTGAAGCAAATGCATTCTCAAGCTTCTCTTTCCAAACAGATTACTCATCCTCAACCCTTCCTATGAGCCCTCCAACACAAATTAGGGTGCACCCGAGTGGACACACACTTGCACACAGGCACACACGCCATCACCCCATGCTCTAACTGTAATATATTTTATTTCTCCTAATGTGACATTCTTCCTTTTGCCTCAGAGGATTTGCTCCTGAGGTACATCTGATTAGACTACTTAGCTGCCATTTTCTCTTTTTCTACTGTCCTAATCCCCTCCAAACTCTGTGGATATTTTGACTCCTTATTCATAGTTCAGTTTAGAAGTCACTCCCTTCTATTTGCAGAAGGTAGAACTACCCAGCAAGTCTCTCTCCCCTGTTAATTTGGAAGCACTTTAAGAGTCCATGACATTAATTCCTGTACATTTTCAGTACGAGCACACTCAGAGATATTGCAGGTTTTGTTCCAGACCACCGTATTAAAGCCAATATTGCACACAATAAAGCAAGTCACATTAATTCTTTGGTTTCCCAGTGCATATAAATGTTATGTTTACACTTTACTGTAGTCCAAGTGTGCATAGCATTGTCTAAAAAGATAATGTATGTATCTTAATTAAAAAGTACTTTATTGCTAAAAATGCTAAACATCATCTGAGCCTTCAGTGAATCATAATCTTTTTCCTGATGGAAGGTCTTGCCTGGATGTTGATGGCTGCTGGCTAATCAGCGTGGTGGTTGCTGAAAGCCAGAGTGCCTGTGTCAATTTCTTAAAATAAGATAATAATAAAGTTCGCGACATCAATTGACCTGTTCTTTCACTAAGGATGTCTCTGTAGCATGCGATGCTGTTTGATAGCATTTTGCCCACAGTAGAACTTTTTTCAAAATTGGATTCAATCTTCCCAAATCTTACTGCTGCTTTATCAACTAAGTTTATGTAATATTATAAATCTCTTGTTATCATTTTACAATCTTCACAGCATCTTCACCAGGAGTAGATTCCATCTCAAGAAACAACTTTCTTTGCTCATCCATAAGAAGCAACCACTCATTCATTAGGTTTTATCATGAGATTGCACCAATTCAGTCACATCTTCAGGCTCCACTTCTAATTCTAGTTCTCTTTCTATTTCCACCACATCTGCAGTTACTTCTTCCATGGCAGCCTTGAACCCCTCAAAGTCATCCATCAGAGTTAGAGTCAACTTCTTCCAAAGTCCTGTTAATGTTGATATTTTGACCTCGTCCCATGAATCATGAATGTTGTTAATAGCATCTAGAATGGTGAAGCATTTGCCAAAGACTTTAAATTTGGTTTGTCCAGATCCATTAGAGAAATCACTATCTATGGCAGCCACAGCCTTATGAAGTGTATTTCTTAAACAATAATACTTGAAAGTTGGAATTACCCCTTGATCCATGGGCTGCAGAGTAGATGTTGTGTTAGCAGGCATGAAAACAACATTAGCCTCATTGTACATCTCCATCAGAGGTCTTGGTTGACCAGGCATACTGTAAATGAGCAGTAATATTTTAAAAGGAATCTTTTTTTCTGAGCAGTAGGTCTCAACAGTGGGCTTAAAATATTCAGTAAACTATGTTATAAACAGATATGCTGTCATCCAGGCTTTGTTGGTCCAGTCATAGAGCACAGGTGGAATAGATTCATCATGATTCTTAAGGGTCCCAGGATTTCTGGAATGGTACATGAGCATTGGCTTCAACTTAAAGTCACCAGCTGCATTAGCCCCTAACAAGAGAGTCAGACTGCCCTTTGAAGCTTTGAAGCCAGACATTCACTTCTCCTCTCTAGCCATGAAAGTCCTAGAGGCATCTTCTTCCAATATAAGGCTGTTTCATCACATGAAAAATCTGTTGTTTAGTGTAGCAACCTTCATTAATTATCTTAGCTAGGTCTGCTGGTTAACTTACTACAACTTCGACATTAGCACTTGCTGCTTCACCTTGCACTTTTACGTCGTGGAGATGTTTCCTTTCCTTAAACCTCATGAATCAACCTCTGCTAGTTTCACACTTGTCTTCTGCAGCTTCCTCACTTCTCTCAGACTTCACAGAATAGAGGACAGTTAGAGCCTTGCTCTGGATTCAGCCTTGGTTTAAGGAAAGTTGTGGCTTATTTGATCTTCTAGGCAGACCAGAAAACTTTCTCCATATCAGCAATAAGGCTGTTTCACTTTCTTATCATTGGTCTGTTCACTGGAGCAGCATTATTTAATTTCCTTCAAGAACTTTTCACAACTTGGATAACTGTTTGGCGTAAGAGGCCTAGCTTTTGGCCTACCTTGGCTTTTGACATGCCTTCCTCACTAAGCTTAATCATTTCTAGTTTTTGATTAAAATGAAAGATGTTTGACTCTTCCTTTCACTTGAACACTTAGAGGCCATTTTAGTATTATTAATTGGATTAATTTCAATATTGTTTTTTTTCTCAAGGAATAGGGAGGCCCAACAAGAGGGAGAGAGATGGGAGGACAGCCAATGGAGCAGTGAGAACACACACAACATTTATCGATTAAGTTCATCTTGTATACCGGCGTGGTTCATGGCACACCAAAACAATTATAATAGTAAATCAAAGATCACTGATCACAGATTATCCTAACAAATACACTAATAATGAAAAAGTTTGAAATATTGCTAGAATTACCAAAATGTGACACAGAGACACGAAGTGAGCAAATGCTTTTGGAAAAGTGGTGCCAATAGACTTGCTCCACATGGGCTTGCCACAACCTTCAATTTGTAAAAAATGCAATATCTGCAAAGTGCAATAAAATGAAGTGCAATAAAATGAGGTATGCCTGTACACAGAACTGCATTTGACTTGTAGTACGTATAGTTAATAAAGTTAGCTTAATAAAAGTAAGAATTTAGAATACAAATGTGAAATTGTTTGCATCTTTTTTCCAAACTATGGTTATTAACGAGTTTCATGGAGAGATATACGACAATTATGCTTTTAATTTCTTGATTTAACCTATCTGTTCAATGTAACATTGAAACAGAGGACAGTGTAACCTGAGTATTGTTCTGCCGTCACACTCATCAATCACCATTAATCTTTGATATTTTCTCAGTTAATGATAATCAGGAATCATAGCTCTTTTGATTTGGCTCACACCATTTTTCTTTCCTTTTGAAACATAAATATATAAACATATATCATAAAAAAATGGAAAATTAGAAAAATGTCAGAGAATTTTACTTCAAAAACGTTGTCACTAAAATATAGGAGGGATTATTTTGGCCACCACAAAAATTATCCAAAATATGAATATAAAAACAATATCTCAGGGGTTCTTTATCATTTTCTGGGTTTTATATTTTTTGTCAGAATATTTTTTCCTAACTATATTTGGCATTAGCAATAGTCAATGTAAAGTTAGCTCACATTCCACAAAAGAAATGAATTGATGCAAAAAGGTTGTTTTCCTGACAAAAGTAGAGAACAGTATAATTTTTAACCCTTTGCTTTAGGTTCCACAAAAGATGTTAAACTAGTAATTATTAGAAAAAGAATGATGCTGAATTTCAAAAACTATTTACGCTTTTAGAAAGATTGTAGAAAAAAACCAGCCAAGTTTCTTGCTCTTAACAATAGCAACACATTCTTTGCTATTGTCACTAAATAAACAAATAGACTTAAACAAGTAGAAATGAAAATAACACATCCATTGGTTGCAAGTAAATTTAACACACTTTATGTATGTGGAACAAAGGGTCTCCAGCAAAATCATAGTACATGCATACTTCAACATTTTAATTATTTCCCTTCACAAATGTGTTTGTGTGTATATATAGATACTCATACATATAGATATTCAAATACATGTATATACCCAAATATATACATACACTCAAATATATATATATACAATAAAAAATATATATGTATATATATTCAGAAAAGCCCTTTTTTGAGTCAAGTTCTACATTGACTAACTTTCACACATCACATCCTAAAGTATCATGTACATATTCTTCTCTGGGTACCTTTGAAGTGAAAAGAGTTTTTAAAAAAATTCTATGAGCTTGAATGCAGAATCCTTCTAGATTTGTTTAATAATTTTAGTAATAATTCATGATTAATGTATTCACTTCCACAACTTATGTTAGTTACTTACTTTGAGTCTCACATTATATTTGTATTAATATGGATCAGTAATTAGAATATTTAATAACATTACATAAATAAAATAAGAAGTCCATGTTTATTACAAACATAAACAGGTTTGCGAACAACATGTTTTTTACCTGATAAGAATCAAAGTACATATGAAAGGAGCTTCCTAATGCCAAACATTTAGGTTGTCATAGACATAAACCTGTATATTTTATGGTGGAAATGATCATTAGCTAATCCATAAAGGTACTAAGTGGACATTCACTAAGACACCGTCTGTTTCAATGCATGTAAGAGAAAGTAGTTAAGTTACCTAAACTGTGTTCAAATCTCTTCAAACATTATACATGTTCTATATATACGATACATTTGAATATACAAGTTAAAAATTCTTAAGAGGTATTACTTTAAAGAGACATCCCAAGTATTTCTATACATTCTATGTATATAAAAACATATTCAATTTTTAAATGTGTGATGAGCTACACATTTAACAAAATTAATATAAAAATATCTCAGCTCATTAAAATACTGAAGCACTTCTTTTGTACATTTTCCCTGAAGTTTTGATGTCTCCTGAAGGGAAATCTAAAGTTGAAAATATGGCACTTAAAACAATCCTTTATTATTAACTTTATCAATTAAGACGCTCACTGACCCTAACCTTCAAGCAATAGATCACTCATTTCTGAATTAATTCAGGCACAACTTCATGTTATATCCTTTACGTGTATCCTCCCACTTTTAACTGTAATACAAGAGTGGGGGCAGGTCTTCTCCATCATCGTATTCCTATTGCAAAGAGCAGAGTCAGGTATAAAGTAGGCATTTGATGCACATTTGTTGAATGAATAGGAATATACAACCATTGAACTTAATGCATATCAAAGACTATCACTTCCTTCTTTAGTTTGAAAACTTGGAAAAGAGAGATTAAGGTCGTTTTCTTTGACATTGTTGCCATAATTATCTTCCTGTTTCAGATCATATTGAATAAATGCTTGAATCTTGCAGTTCAGTTTCTCCTGTAAAATGTTTTACTAGATGATATTTACAAACGTTTATGCCTCCAACACTCTATAATACCAAATTTACAATACCTTTCTTTCAATATCCCATACTTGGATTTAAATCATTTATTGGGGTCAATTAATTACTTAATTTCAATTTTAGCTTTGGTTATCTCTCAGGAGTGCCTGAAGACATGGAATCCTCTCTGCCCTACTGGACTCTCCCACTCTTGCTTTAGAATAAACAATGCAGTAAGAACCTTCATAAAAGCTAAAAGACTTGAATGTGCAATATGGAATCTCAATATCCTAGGGAAAAGAAGAGAGAAGTTCTTAGCAGGAGAATCAATAAGGAACAAAAAAGTGTAAAAAAAATTGTGAATGCAGTCCCAGAGAGAGGAATCAAAGTGGCTCCCACAAAGACACAGCACTGACCACATTAATCAACTGGAAAAGGTTCAGAGAAAAGACTTCACAATTCTCATAATAAAGGTAGAAGAAGTTCAGAAAAGGCTTTAAGAAGACACTCAGAGGTTGGTTGATCTCCCAGAGGGCATAAGACAGCCAAATGTGGAAGTGTTCATAAAACAAAGAGATAAAACGAAACACAGTCTGAAAGACCGCTTTACTGCACACTGACCCTACTTACCACCTTGGAAGTTTTGTTAGAACACTGATGTTTAAATAGCTAAATAGCGGGATGAGGCCTTTCTATTAAGCTAAATCTGCTAGAAAAAAACCAAGATGACTGAGGCTGAGGAAAGCGCCTACGACTATATCGAGATGTATTTTATAATTACAGCCACACAGTAATACTCTATAGGATTTTGGAATGTGTACCATGCTCTTAAAATTCCGAAATTTGAAAAATATCTTGCTCCCTTCCCAGGCCTAGAAATGCCTTGACTCATGGAATCTTTCCACTTTTTAAATGGAAAACAAAAACAAAACAACCTGATTTTGCGACACTAAAGGAACAAAAGATAAAACACGATTGAAATATCTAAATTGCATGATCCATTTATTTTAAGAATGCACACAGATTCACTAGAGAATATATAAAAACAGACGTATTCTAACGTTGCTGGATAAAGACAGACACGCGGAAACAAGAAAAAATTTAGTAAAACTCAAGAGAATTTAAAAATTATACAATTTAAAAAGCATACAATCATGTGTTCCTTTTCTAAATTTAAAGTTTCTGTTGTTTATGGACTTAAAAAAGACTTACATTTGGAATCAAAAGTGAATGTCCTATAATCTCGTAGAGGAAGAGGGAGAAAGAGAAAGAGGAGACAGAAGGGGAGAGAGAGATTGAGATTATCAGAGACTAGAACAGGTATCCTATAACGAGAAGAGAAGAATGGGGCAGAGCCTCTATAGATGAAGATCCATACTTCAAAATCCATAGTTCAAAATTTAAAAGATGTCTCTCTTCTCCCAAACTGATCCTAGAGGCATACTTTATGTTTTAAGAGAGGCTAATTTAAGTCTCCAATTTATCCAGTCCATAAGTACAATTTTGTCATGAATAGTCAGTAAAATTTAAGGTAGTATGTTTTTCAGTAAGAGTTACTACTTAGTTTGCAATGGAAACTTGATCTTAGAGTGTTAACTTCTATAAACCTTTAGAAAACATTGCAACTTTCCACACTTGAGTAAGTAATATAAAGACAAATGTTTGATTGCATACATTCTTCATTTCATACTGGAAATGTTATTCAAAGTAAAACTGACTGTATCTTGATGTATGATCCTAATTAAAACAACTTTTACACCATTTAGATTTGAAAAAGAAAAAAATTGTAGACATTTATTTACATTGTATAATGGATGAATGCAGAATTAACTGGTTGAGCTACAATTAAGTTGTCTTCAGAGAAAACGGCAATAAGAATTGTAAAATGAATAATAAATTGGCCTATGGCTTTCACTCCACACGAATAGTTAATCTTCAGGTGTCATAAAGACGCCTAAAAATTTTCAAAACACAATTCATTTTCATTGAAATAAATAATATATGATTAGGCTCTTTTTAGAATGTAGTAGAAACACAATGGATCTAAATTTAAAAAAAGGTATTACAGTGCCTAATATTGAAAAAATCAGCAAAAAATATTTCAATTGGATTTAGACTTAATGTTTTAATTTGTTGAATAAAATCATACGAGTCTGCAGCTATTTACTTGATGAATATTTTTCTTTAAGTTGAAGCACATGCTGAGTAGCTGAAGAAAAAAAACAGAATAAAAAAGGGTTTATTCGTGAGTCTATATCTTTTCTCAAATCACATCATCACAATTCCTGAAAGGAGTGATTTGCAATACAGCAAAGTAATGCACAATCCTTTTGTTGTTCATTAAATGATCTGAGGTTTCAGTTATTAAGGACCAATTTATTTTACATAATTCCTATGCCAGTAATTATATAGAGAGATTAGATGGATAGAATTTTCTGCCAGTCTTAATATTTACTTCTACTAAATGACCAAATAAATAACATCTTGCCTAAATCATTTTATTTAATGAATTCTTGGTTGAATTGTTATATTCTACAGTAATATACTACATATAATAAACTGAATATGGAAGTAAATAATGATAGTTGTATCTTTTTACACATCAATGAAGTTCGAATACCTTACTTAAAGACTCCACAGAATCCCCTCAGGGCACACAACTGCTTTGTTCTCATTAAATTAATTGCCTACTTCTCACTGGTTTTGAATATATTGTATATAGATAATATTATGCCACTATTCCCCATCATTCAATTATCAATATTCCATAGAGAGCATTTTTTTACTTCTATGTTAAATTTCATGCTATTCATTGTGCATTTTTTCAGCTCCAATAAAGATCATTCTATTTGCCTATCAAATACTTATGTTAACCTTATACATAATTACTTGACTATTTATAAAGCAGCTGCAATCATTAACCTAGATACTAATGCAAGACCAATTCTACTAGCGATCTAGGTTTTGCAATTTCCCCTTTGGGATTATGTTTTTAGAAGTATCAGAAAGAAAAAAAGGGATTGAGGGAAATTAAATCACTTAGTAAAATAGGGAAATACCTTGTGAGGACTAGAAGCTCATGGAACAGTGTTTGTGCATGTGCATGTACATATGTGCACGTGCTCTCTCCTTTCCCTTGCCCTCCTCTTCTCCACCTCATCTCTCTCTTTTACTCTCTCTCTCCTAATCGACTCATCCATTTATCTATCCAACCATCATCACATCTAGGTATGTATGTAGGTGTATGTAGCTATGTATCTATCTATGCATCTATCATCTATCTAACTATCCAGCTAATCTCTATATATCTGCAAATCATTTCAATACAACAAAATCCAAAACTTTGGTTAATAAATCAAAACAGATTTGCAACTTAAGTCGGAAGTTTGCTTAAATATAAGGCTTAACTCTGGAAGTCATCAATATTATGCATCAGTTACTGTTTATCTATAGATAATTATACTTTATTTTTAAGAAAGAAGCACTTTAATTTAAATATACACATACCCCAAACAATTGTCACACCTAAAACAATAGTTTTAATCAAATAGCCTGTCAGTGTTCACATTTCCCCACTTGTCTTATGTCTTATAATTGTTTTTATGATTTGTTTCAATAGAAACAATCACAACAAAAAAAGCCCACAATTTGCCATTTACATTTGTCTTGAATTTCTTTTAACTTATAATTGTTCCTACATCAATGTTGATTAATTCACAAGTTTGTTGAACAAACTAGACCATTCATCCTTCGATTTTGCCAAGTATCTTCATGTAATGTCATTGAATATACTTTCTTTAAACTGGATGTTAACTCGAGAGTCTTGATCTGTTTCTGGTTTGTTTGTTTGTTTGGTTTCTTCCAAGATTACTTCATAGGTATTGTAATCTTCCATCAGAAAGCACATAAATGATTATCATTAATTTTTCTATTACGTAATAAAATATTGAATTTAGCTACCCAGTTCCATTATTTTGTTATGGACTGCAAAATGTTGAGATTCTAATTCTGTCACCCCTCGTCATGTTTAGCTGGAATATTATAAAGCAGAACTTTCCCTTAAAAATTATTTGGCTACTCCGAGGCAGACTTTGTACCTGAAAGACAGATTAAAAGCTTATTTCTCTTCATTTGCCAATATTCAGAATACAGAGTTGCTCTCCAGAATCTTTCAAAGGTGACCTATGTGTTATTATTATACATTTTTGCATAACAAAATATTCTGGTTTCAAATGTATTTAAAATGTTTCAATACTTTACAATTATTATGCTTATTGATGCTCAAAATTGTCCCATTTGGCCAATGGTAGCAAATGCAGAATAGCTTCTATGTCTTCTTGATATGACCTCTGATCTTTGACAGTTTCCTTCTCTTGTCATATGACAGAATATTTGTATATTTCTTGTCATAGAACTGGAATCAGCTACTTCTCTGAGGAACCTTCATTTATACTAGTGGGAATGATATTAAGAGCTCATAATCTGTCAACAGTGATATTCATTGCTATTAAGTTGGTTAGTTTTCTATTCCCTTTCAGAGGCTAGAGCTAGAAAACGCACATACTATACTCATATGTCTTAATAAAAAGATGAATCATAAGTTTATTCTGATATTTCTAGAGCATATGTAGGGCTCTGGAATTTTACTTCTTTGATTTTATGTCTTTTATGCTTAAAACCTTGGTTCATATTCACATTATCATAATTAATAATTTGCTTTATCCTACATGCCACTTTCAGAATAAAAATGCCAATATACTATCAACAATACGATTAGTGAAAACAGTTTATTTTGGGGGACTTGTTTTTCTCTTTAAGACATATCTCATCAGTCAGATTACTATAAACATCATTTGATATATTTGCTCTGTATGAGCTATATAAACATCTTGATGCACTTAAATTCATTTGTTTTATTTCACTTTTATTTTTTATAATTTGATCTTTTAATATAATTTTGTTTTATAATCATTGAAAACATGTAATGCATTCAGAGCTAATTATATAAAAGAGAAGAGCAACTTTTCTTCACGTTCTCTCCACTCTGTTCTTTCTAGCTTTATTCACTATATGATTAACTAATTTATTTTCATTTTTCATTTCTATTTATCTCTTTAATATAAATAAAATACATAAATAAAAATAATGTATAAATAACATTTTTTCTTTTATTGATTTCTCTAAAATCTTTTTACTACAAAATCCTCTCATAAGTATATTATCCCATAAATTTCAGTTGCTTTGTTTTCATTATTTTTCCAAGATGTTCTGAAATTTCAATCTGTATTTTCCCTCAGACCCATTAGTTGATTAATAACATGTTAGAACTTCCAGGAAGAATGTGGTTTTGATGTTTTATTTTGTCACGTATTTTTAATTTTATTGTATTGTGGTTAGAGAATGCTGTTACTAGTACTATTTTTAGTAGTTATGATCTTTTTTGGTAGCCAGAGGGACAGTCTTCATGAATATGCCATTTGCAATAGAAATCCCAAACGATAAAGAACATCATCGTCACTACAGAAATTTCCTTCATGGCCTCTTCTCTTTCAATTCTTGTATCCATTTAAGCAGGGAAAATAACAATTTTTGTTATTTTCCCGCACATATTAATATAGCTTCTTCTAGAAATTCATCTAAATGGATCATACAATGAATAGTCTTGGGTAACGCTGCAAACTTACCACCAATGTTTTTCTAATATAAAATTTAAAACTATAAATTTATCCCCCAACTATTTTTATAGCTGTATCCCACTGATTTTGATATTTTATGCTTTCTAGTTCAAAATATTTTCATGTTGTGTGTGTGAGACAGAGAGAGAGAGAGAAAGAGAGAGAGAGATTATTCTTTAATCTCTAAATTGTTTGTATGTATTGTTAATCTTCACAAAATTTATGGTTTTCAGAGATAGGTTATTGATTACTATAATCACATTTTACTTACAAACTAACTCTGTATAATATCGAACCTTTTAAATTATTTGATAGTTTTTTAAAATTTCATCAAATGATGCATCTTGCTGAAGGTATCAAGTGCAGTTGAACGGAATGCATATTGCGAAGTTGTAGGGTCAGTGTGCTATACGTCAGAACCAATTCCAGGTGACTGAGAGTGCTTTTCAGATCTTCGATGTCTTTACTGACATTTTTTCTAGCTGTTTTTATCAATTTCTGAAAGACAAGTTTAGTATCACACATTCTGCTTATGATATATTCTATTTCTCCCTTTATGTCTATCAGTTCTTGCTTCATATATTTAGAAGCTCTGTTATTTGAATATACATACTTTTGATAGTTTGATCTTTCGGCATAATTTATCTTTCATCATTATGAAATATTACCCCTTATCTACATATATCTGTCCTGATATCTACTTTTTTGTCATATTAATCTAGGACACAGAGTCTACTTATGCTTCTTACGCTTTGAGTTGGCATATATTTTTCTATCCAATTATTTTACATATCTATGCCACTTTAAAATACATCAATTGTAGAAATATTTTTCTATTCTATCAATATCTTCCATTTAATTGGTATGTTTAGTTCATTAATATTTAGTGCAATTAATGTTGAGGTTGGACTTAACTCTAGAATTTTATTTTACTTTATTGCTTATCTTTTTTGTCTTTTATTTCAGTCTCTCTTTTCTTGCCTTCTTTCGGATTACTAGAATATTATTAGACTTTCATTTTTGTTTATCTAATGACATTTTAGATAAAATGATTTGCACAGATTTTTAGTGCTTGCTCTAGAGATTAAAATATGCCTCAATAAATTTTCATAGTCTACTAGGAATAACGTATTTACACCTGACATAAAATGTGGAAACCTTGGGACTGTACATAACAAGTTGCTCACCCCAAGTCCTTTACATTATAAAGTCATTCCTTAGTATCAACGGGGGAGTGGTTCCAGGACACTCCTTAGATACCAAAATCTGGGGATCGTCAAGTTCCTCAGTCAGTCTTCCGTATTCCACGATTCCGCATCTACAGATTCAACAAACCATGGATTGTCAACAGTACAGGAATGGTGGTTGGTTGAATCCACGAATGAGGAACCCGCAGATATGGAGGCCTGACTGTAGTTGTCATGTATACATATGTTATAACTGCGTATGTTTGAAATCCACGAGACAATGCTCTAACTTTGCCGTGATACAATTATACATTGTTAAAAACATTAAGAAGAAAATATGTCCTTTTATTCATCATTTTTTCCGTTCTTTAATTCTTCTTCCAGACTCAAGTTTCTATTTTATATCATTATCATTCATTTTAAAGAACTTCTATCATTCTTAAAGTGTAGGTTTTCTGGCAAAATATTTTCTTTTCTCCTTTTATCTGAAAACATCTTTAAATCAATTTTATTTTTAAGAGATGTTCTCGTGTTTGTAGTAATCAGTTTTGGAGGCACTTAAAAATATGTTGTTTCATTATCTTCAAGCCTCCATTGGTTCTGATAAGAAGTGAATGATTATTCAAATAATTATTTCTCTGTGCATAATATTTTGTCTTCCTCTGGCTGCTCTTAAAATTCACCTGATTTTCTCTTTATCTTTGGTTTTCAGCGGTTTGATGATAAGCCTAGGTCAATTTCTTTGTTTTCATCCTACTTTGGTTTTTCTGGGCTTCTTAACTCTGTAAATTTGAATCTTTTACTACTTTTGCAAAATTTCAGCCATTATTTCTTCAAATATTATGTCTTTCTCCTTCTGAAATTCCAGTTACAGATAACTTAGAGTTTTTGATATTGTTCCACATGTCCCTAAAGCTCTGTTGATTTATTTTTCAGTCTTTTCTCTATTCTTAAATTTGTATGGAAAATGAAACAAAACAAAATAGTTTGTTAATCTAGATTTCTATAATTGAATATTAAAAGTCATTATACTATCCCCTCAAGTGTATTGATGGGATAATATAATGATGTGAATATTAAATTTCAGCAATAAAATTGGTGAAGTTTATTATAGCATGTTATCATATTTAGATAATTTCTGTCTACTGATTTATGCATTTACATCACAATAACCTACAACAGATATTGGTAAACTGTGGCCCATGAGTTGGCCATCTGTTCTTCTAAATCAGCCATGTTGGGTTACTGCCACCTTCTTTAATTTGCGTGTTTTTCTATGGCTGCCTTTGTACTACAACGCCAGAGTTAAGAACTTGTGGAAGAGGACAGATGCCTAAAATATTACTATCTTGTCCTTTAAAGGAAATTTGACAACTCGTGATCTAGAATGTTGATCATTAAAGCATCAAAATAACATTATATGAATGAGCTTAAAAGATTCAGATTACCAGAAATAAACTATAAACCATTTTTTGAGAATCATTTGCACATAACTCATTAATAACAAATCTAATGAATAATTATTTTTGCCCAAGAAGTATTGTATGCTTCATTCATCATCTGAGTTTGAATACAAAATATATTAGAAACAATTTGTTCAGATATTAAAAAAATAGTCACTGATATTAAATGACATAGAAATCAACTGAAAATTAATCTAATGAAATCCATGTGTGCTAATTTTTGCTAAAAGAAGAAAAAGTATATTTTTTATTTATTATTAACTAGTACCTGCTATAGCTACATGTCAAAGAATGAAGACAATAAGAGCTAATATTTATGTAGCACTTAATATGCTTCAGGAACATTTCTAAGTGCTTTAGAACATTAATTTATGTAATCTTCACAAAATTTTGGCAGCTTCTCTATATGCCTAGACTCGCATTAACGGTCCTAGAAACCTGTTCCTAACTCCTGCTATACCCCGAAACTCAGAAACAAATATTTAGTTCTGCAAAATTTGGAAATCCCCAAGACCATCCTCCTTTCTCACACAATTCCCAAATCTGGGTTTCCCCAAGACTTCCAATTCCATAATTCACTCAAACTCACAGAACTCTGTCAGGAAGCTCTTTTAGTTCAAACACAGTTACTGTTTAGTAGAGTGGAAAGATACAGATTAAAATCAGTAATGGGAAGAGGTGCATGGGGTAGAGTCTAGGAGACTTCCAAGTTTAAAGCTTCCAGAAGTACTTTTCCAGTGGAGCTGTGAACAACATGAATGGCTCCCAGCAATCATGTAGAACAATATACATGCAGGATCCCCAAGAAGCGAAGTCACCCAAGCCCTGGTATCTGGAGTTTTATTATGGTACGGTCACGTAGACATGGCTGACTGCCCAGGTGGCTAATCTTGGCCTCTAGCCTCTCCAGAAGTTGAGCTGATATCTTGTGGTCCAAAGTTCCCACCAAAAATTATTGTCAGCATAGAATCTCAGGCATGCCCCAAGGCAGCAAGGTCTACAGATTACATCCCAGAAAATGAGGGCAAAGGACAGACCTGTCTTTGGGTAAGGTTCATTCTTTACACTAGTCCATAGCTATGATTCATTTTGACTGGGCTCTTCATGATCACATAAATATGTAAGGTACAGAAGAAAAATACATTTTCAGATTTTATTAAAGGAAATAGTCTTAGAACTAAATGCCAGACACACAAAAAATTATTATCTAGTTGCACATTCCATCCTAACCAAAAATGGTGCTTCTTTAAATGAGAAACAAAATCCCCTTCAAATTATTGTTACATGACTTCAAAAGTATCCAGCATATTTTCTTGTGCCTGAAAAATGGAAAATATTTTTGGTAAGGAAATATATACTGAAAATCATTATTACAATGTGTTCTCCTGCCGTATATCTAGGAGACTTCTAAGAATGATACAACGTAAAATTCAATAACAAGTAATTATGCCTCAATTTCACGTCTTGGGAAACTCATTTTCCTTAATTATGAATAAAATCTTAGTAACAAGAAATGTCGTAAAAGATAAGTTGAAACCCTTACTGTAATAGGCAACACAGGATACCAGAATGACAAAGTAGAAAGCGTACAGTGCAGAGTAGAAAGCTGTTTAGGCACAATGTTTAGGCACAATATTTCTGTTCCTTGGCTTTATGAGCTGAACCTAAAAAAGTGAATATACCTTTAAATAAGCTTACTCTGTCAGACTAAACATGGTAAATTCCATGTATCAGTGGAGAAATATGCCTAGTTGTATTATAATCTGAACGTGCATAAATCAAATATTTTGCTTGTTTTGGGCACTATAGAGAATGTGGTAATGTGGAATTTCCTTTCAATATTTGCAGTACGGCTATTAGGATACAGTAACTGCTAGAATTCTGACTTCTAGCCTTAATGAAGACTTGCACCGAAAATAAAATGCATCATTTTGGACATTTATTTTCAATTTCATCTGCCAAGTGGAATGTTATCATGTACAAGATCAATAGAGTGATCTGACCAAGCCCACAAATCAGATCATACTCTCTCTCTTCCACCACTAAAATTTTAAATGTACAACAGCACATAATACATCATTCAAAGGTTTCCCATTTTTTGCAACATTTTCTACAGCACACAAGAGAATTTCTTTTGGCAAGCTAATGAAATCCAACTAATTGGATATTTTACTTAATACTAGCTTCATTAGGGTCATGTTTATAATGTCATTAATCAACTTTCTCATTTTCTATTAAGAGATTCATGGTAAATACCCATTTTATTTGTATTGTCTATTTTGTGCATTGAATCTTTATTAAAAATACATTTTTTTCAGAGGTGTCTCATATAAAGTCTTAGGGGAGAAAATATTACCTAGAGGTCTTTGTGTACCAAAATTCTTTGCCTAAACTCTAAAACTATAATTTCTTATTATTAAGCCAAAAATATAATTTTTAAAAAGTATTGTGTTGAAAATGTATCTTTTAATCCACACTGTGGTATTAGAGATGGGAGGGAATCACTCTTTTTCTAAGATATTTTCAACCCGTGGTAAAAATTGGTCATACAAAAGGTGTTGATTGAATATATTTTGAATAAAATTAATTTGGGTATATGCTATAGGACTCCAATAAAGTGATATCTATGAGCTGCCTCAGGCATCTGGGAAGTGTTAAACACTTTTCATGATAACTAATCTAATAACCACCCAATAATAGAATGAAAGATTTCATCACAATCTATTAGTTCCCCTTCCTTTTTCCTAACATTCATTCTAAGCACAGATATCAAAGAGCAGATATCAGATATGTGTCTCTCTCCACACTTTCTTAAGCTAACAGTGAATACAAAATACAAGCCAATGTAAAATGTGGACTACAGTTGATGCATCTAAATGTGTACAACCATAAATACCAAAAAAGGACGTAATTCTAAAACCATGAGAAGAAATTTGATTTAAGTGGAAATAGCATGTCCTTAATCTCAGAGATTTTTATTCTTATTTTTTTTACATGAAAAGGGCACAAAAGTATTTGTTTGTATGAATTCTGTACAAGCAAAATCAGGCTAACTTCAATGTCTGGGAAAATTCTTATTAGCAGTAAGTAATCTGTGAATAAGATAGTAGGAGAAAATGCTTTATCTTCTAATTTCTAATTCTTATTTCTATTTATTTTCTAATATATTAATTAATTTAGATTATTATTTGCTACAAATATGACTACTTAATACAGTTAAACAGAGGGAAGTATTTTTGTTTTTCCGGGAGACTGATAGAATTCTCTTTTTTTGCAAGGTTTATTTTATTTTATTTCATGTATTTACTTTTTTTGTTGAGGAAGATTCACCCTGAGCTAACATCTGTGCCAATCATCCTCTATTTTGTATGAGTGTAGCTGTCACAGCATGGCTGACAAGTGGTGTAGCTCCGTGTCCGGGATCCGAATCTGCAAATCTGGGCCACCGAAGCAGAGCACACAGAACTTAACCACTATGCCATAAGGCTGGCCCACAAGGTATATTTTTTAAAATGTCACACACTGTAGGTGCATTTTTAAAAATGTATAAAAAGCAGACATTTTTGAAGTATACAACCAGTAAGCATAATTTGGTACATAAATGATAAGAACTTTTATAAGATTACCTATACCTATAATACTTTTATTTGAATTTTGATTTTTTAAAATTCTAATTTAATTCAAAATCTAATTATAGTATAATAGTCATAGTGGAACCCAACCTGTCTCCATGCCCTCACACACACAAAACCCACTTTTAACACATATCAGTGTGCCTGTGTCTGAGGTTATTTCACTCCAACTCAAATTTGCTACTGTTCATGCTTCTTTCCTCAGTTTGTCTAAATAAAGGATTATTAACAGCAAATACCTTACTGCTCAGCCCAGAAACGTGTGCCGTTAATCACTAGTCCATTTCCTCCCTCACTCCCATAGCCAACAAACTACATGTGGATTCTACTCCCTAAATGCTCCCTAAGTTTTCTCCTACCAGTTGCCACTAATTTGGTCATGCTATTATTAACTTTTTGAATTTCAGCAAGTTATCATTGTCTGACAAGCCATTCTCCACAGTTTAGTCAAATTATGTCATACCCACTCCTTGAAAATAGTCAGCAAGGTCATTCTTATCAAATTACCGAATTTCTCTCATTTGCTCGCCTGACATCTTATTTAATTCACCACATAACAAATCAAAAAATTTTGTGACTGCATATTTCTTTTCTTTGTGTTTAGGTATTTAAGAACACTGTCCTTTAAGACAGACTATATTCTTAAGGTAGATGACTTCAGAAGTATCCTAGATATTTTCCTGTGCCTGAAAATTGGAAAATATCTTTGGTAAGGAAAATATAGTACATACTCCTGTCTCTGCATTTACTAGCTCTGTAATCTTGGGCAAGTTACTTAACTACTCTGTACATCTGTTTTCTCATGTGTTAAATGGAGATAATAATAGAATTTATCACACAGGATTATTGTAAAGTTTGCATAAATTAATACGTTAAGGCACGTATTAGGCTAGAAGCATATTAAGCACCATATAATATTTAGCTTATATTTCAGAAGTAGAATATAAAAACAAGAAATGTTTCTTACTCATCATTATCTAGGACAGTACTTAGAGTTTATGCTAAATTACTATATGTTAACAGATATATCCACAATTAATAGGTTAATTAATTCATTAAAAAACTCAAAATGGCTATTAAATGAAGCAATAGATGTTACTTTCCCTAAAAAACCTGGAAAATATGGTAAAATTGTATATGCAGAATCGTTTAGAAATATTAAATACTCAGTAATGATTACACTCTATAAATACATTATACCAAATAAAATAAGATTTTATCTCATTTATCAACTCCATCATCCTGTATAGAAAATAAAATAAGCAATGCTATTTCTACCATTTTTATAGTTGGTTGTATCTTACTCAAGATAACTAAACTAAACTACCATGCTGTTCTGTAACCAAAGGCATTATGTTTCAAGACGTACACATCTCTATCAAGTTCCATGAAAATAATAATCGGTGTTGAATTCTTTCTTATTCTTTACAAGGCATAACCCTGTATTACTTTGGTATCAGAATGCACCCTGCATATAACTAAGCTGCATATATTAATGGTACATTTTCAGTAGTGCTCATAAAAGTCCTTCTACAAGTGAGAACCCCACTGTGAAATTAGAATGCAGATATAGCAAAGTGTGTGAAGTACAAGGGCATAGGATTAGCCTTCAAATATTTTTAGAAATTTATTTTACCAGTCTCTTCTCAAAGCATTATCCTGAAGTATCTTCTAGGAAAGAATGGCAGTTTTTATTATAGTAGGATAGAGATAGAGGAGTAAATATTTTGGAATTTGAGGCATTCTAGAAAGGGCTGGGTCTCAACAGTGTGCTTCCAGGTAGCCAGAGAGCAGCAGGAGATGTCAATACATAGTAACATTTAAGAATTTCTCATTTAGACATTTATTTTCATTTGTTCAATGGTAATTAATAAATAAGCTATATCAGCTTTTTGCAACCCCAAATCTCTGCTGGCCAATATCTGTTCACCTAAAGATGTCACCTTGGGGAAGCTGCTTCTGGAATCCCTTCCTACTGCCAAACCAGCCCGAGGAATTCTCATTCCCACTGCTTAAGTGGGGAAAATAGACCTACGTTCTCCGGTAGGATTCTGCATACACTTCTCATAGAGACCAGATCATAAACTGTGGTTAATAATAGTGGAAATGTTACAATCTATTATAGTCTTCTGTACATCGTGGTAAATAGTATTTGTGAACTAGCCTCAATAACGAATCCACTTTTATGCCATGGTTCCTAAGAGGAACGAAAAAAAGTCTGCATTTCAAAGTGCTAAATCTCTTAGTGGGCAGCATTTGGAACATAACAAAAACGTAAGTTGGGGAATGTTCCTAAATTCATATCCAACAATTAGAAGTTTCTACCATAATGTTGACCACAATGCAATAATCTGTTAGCTTTAACCACACTGAATTCAGTGACTGAGAAAATTATTGAGCCTGAGTGTTTACAGCTGTTTCTAATTTCTGATTACTCCCAGTTGTTTTAAAAACACAAGAAGAATGAAATACATCAAACACACATATGAATATTTGCTAAAATCTTAAAGGAAGAAAATTGAATACTGAAACAGTTTAAGTAGATTTTTTAAATTATTATTATGGACAGATTTAATTTACTGAAAATATTACTAACAGAAAATAATATAGATCGTTAACATCTAACTACTGGATGGTGGGAGGGTGAGTCAACGCATAAACCATTAAAAAATGAAGGAATATGGCATTTTACTTATCAGCTGGTATGCATAAATTAAAAACACTATTAAAGAATCTGGCAATTAAATGCACAAACCAAAGTATAGTCACTAAAGTCCTTCCCTTCATCCAAGAGCCATGCTACAATTACTTTACTACAACATCTCAGATTTTGAAGTTTTATTAACTGTGAAAGAAATATATTGGGATTATTGGCCAGAGCTTGCCACAGTTATTTCCACATCACCAACTCCTCATCAATCAAAAAATTCTCGTTTTTCCCATAGAGTATATTGAAGTTCATATTGCCTAAATGTCAATGAGAGAGTCTTAACTCTCTTTGGGCGAGTGATCACATCATTTGCAGCCATTTGACTATACTTTGGCACTTTCCTTCTGGAAATGTGTGTACACGTGAAGCAGCAGTAAGGACTAACGTGTCAAAGGCTTCCTTATATTCCAGAGATATGAAATCCCCAATGTGCTGCCAGCAGTATCTTAAAGAAAATAAACTCCAGCATTAATTCATAGGAATGACTTAAAGAGTTTTCTTGGGTTGTCATGATAGTTTCTATGTGAATAACTCAACCTTATAAGTGAAGAACATTACTCAGCATCCCTGTAGACAAAAGATGATTGCTTGTATGATGATTGCTTGTATTATATGTAGTATATTCCTTACCTTAAAAGTTTCCCAAATAATAAGCCTAAGAGTATGCTTATCACTTAACCAATATGTTCTGTCTCCGACACTTTTATCCTAATTCTAGAATAATGAAAACTATGTTTATATTTTGCCATTAGGTTTCCTTGGGTTTGCTGACTTTTTCTTAAGTAAAGTACTAGCATTTTTATATATTGTGTTTCCTGCATTTTTTTTGAAAATTCAAATATTCGTTGACAGATCTGCTTTTATTTTTTTATATTGCAGGAAACTTTATGGTGTACAATAATTTTGAGGAAGATTTATTTGACTAATGACCTAAGTACTATAAAACATACTATAAAATTTCCTACAAGCCTGTGAAATTCCATGCTGATCATTTTACTAAAAATATAAACATATACATGAATGTAGATATATATATATATATATTTATATTTGTATATACTTAAAATGCAGGACTTAATTTATTATATTGTGTAGGAGGTAATCCACAATTTAAAACGTTTCTGTGCATATGGAAAGTAGGAGAAGGTTTTTTTTTGTGATATTTAGTGCAAGAGCACAGTGTGTTGTGTTTGTTTAGCACCTGCTGTGCTGCCACATGCCAATCCATGCTCTCCTCATCACCATTCACTTGTACACACATCAAGCAGAAGGGACATTGAGTAGGATGATTTTATTGTGAATAAATAAATGTCTTTATTACTTAACAGCCTTTTAAGTCATTTGTAAAACCCACTCATATTTCAAATTTTAGCTCACCTCCCACTTTCTTGATAGAGCATTCCTAGATACTGATAATTCCGACTGAGGTTTCCTTTCTCAGAAATGCAATGCTCTTAAGAATCAGTAAACCCTCCAAATGTATCAATCCTTAATTGTCCTTGAATGTCTTTTTCGATCATTTAATTCTAAGCTGTTGATTGTTTGGTGGTGCTATATCCCCATATCTGTTCTTTTTACCTGGGATTTTGAAGAACTTATCTGAAGTATTTCTTGAGTACTACGTAAGTACTTTTTTCCCAGCTTTATTGAGATATAATAGACATGTACTGTGTAACTTTAAGGTGTACAACATATTGACTTGGTACACTTATAAATTGCAAAATGATTACCACCTTAGCCTTAGTTCACATCTCCATTTATCACATAATTATCATTTCTTTTTTGTGGTGAGAACATTTAACGTCTATTTTTGCAGCAACTTTAAAGTATATAACACGGTATTGTTACTATAATCACCATGCTGTGCTTAAGAGCCTCAGAACTTATTCATCTCCTGATTGGAAGTTTGTACCCTTTGACCAACATATCTCCATTTTCTCCACTCCCACCCTCAATCCCTGGTAAACACTATTCTACACTATTTCTATGAATTCAGCTTTTTTTTTAGATTCTATACATAAGGGATCTCACACACTATTTGTCTTTCTTTGTCTGACATTTCATTTATCATAATATTCTCAAAGCCCATCCATGTTCTTGCAAATGGCAGAGTTTTCTTCATTCTCATGGCTAAATAATATTCCACTGCATATATATACTACATCTACATTTTCTTTGTCCATTCATTTCTTGATGGACACTTAGGTTGTTTCCATATTTTGGCTATTGTGAATAATGCCACAATAAACATGGAAGTGCAGAGATCTCTTCAAGATCTTGCATCCATTTCTCTGGGTGAACCCAAAGGAAGAACTAATCAATCATATATTAGTTCTGTTTTAATGTTTTGAGGAACCTCCATACTGTTTTCCATAGTGGTTGTACAAATTCACATTCCCAACAACAGTGCATTCAAATGTGTATGGAACCACAAAAAACTCCAAGAAAGAAGAACAAAGCTGAAGGTATCACACTTCCTGATTGCAAACTATACTACAAATTTATAATAATCAAAGCTGTATGAGACTGGCATACAAATAGACATGTAGATGAAGGGAACAGAATATAGAGCCCAGAAATAAACCCCTGCATATATGGTCAACTAATAGGCGAGGGAGCCAAGAATACTCAATGGGGAAAGGATAGACTCATCAATAAATGGTGTTGAGAAAACTGGATAACTATATGCAGAAAAATTATATTGGACCTCTATCGTATACTACTCACAAATATTAACTCAAAATGAATTAAAGACTTAAACATAAAACCTGAAGCCATAAAAATCCTAGAAAAAACTCAGGGAAAAAAACACCTTAATACAGGTCTTGGCCATGATTTTTTGGATATGACACCAAAAGTACAAGCAAAAGAAGCAAAAATCAAGAAGTGGGACACATCAAACTAAAATACTTCTACACAGCAAAAGACACAAGCAACAAAATGAAAAGGACACTATGGAATAGGAGAAATATTTGAAAATCATATATCTGATAAGTGGTTATACCTAAAACATATAAGAAATTAATACAAACTGGTAACAAAAAACAAACAATCTGATTAAGAAATGGACACAGGAACTGAATAAGTATTTTCCAAAGAATGCATACAAATGGCCAACAGGTGCATGAAAAAATGCTCAATATCACTCGTTAGCAGGGAAATAAAAATCAAAACCACAATGAGATATTGCTTAATACATGTTTGAATGGATGTTATCAAACAAGCAAGAGATAACAAATTTTGGAGAGGATGTGGAGACAAGAGAACCCTTTATATATACCTTGAGGAAGTCAGTGACCAAGTGTAATACTACCAGATAACGTGACCCTGCTTGTATAAAATCACATACAGTTAAGAAGATTTGAAGGAACTGATTATATTTAGTCCAAGATGAAGACTTAGGGGGCAATTTGATCATTGCATTGATATCATTTAAGATATTCTACATTGATAGAGACTAGATTTATTCTGTGTTGCTTCAGATGGTAATAGATGAACCATTAATTACATTTCAGAGGAGGGAGAGGATAGCCTATTAACTAAGACGTAATTAGATCTGTGGACAGCATAGGAACTGGACAGTGACCCAAATGAGAAAATGTATCCCAATGGCATGAGGACTAAAAGCATAAGAAAAGATACTGTTAGGTCAGTTAATTAGAGTCAATTCATCAATAGTCAAGAAATCAAGTGCCAGTGATGCAAGAATATATGACTTTTCTCTTTCGAACTTTGATTACCACTGCTGCTCTCCTCTAGGCTTAATCCCATCTCCACAGCCCTTCAGAATAAATGAAATTTAAGAGCTCAGTGGGGAACAGTGGGAAACCAAGTGAGTCCTGCTTTCAACAAGATCCATGGCCTATCAGTTCCTCATCTTGCTCACAGTGACTTAGAAGCACAGGTCAGATATGGAGCCATATTTTCTGGATTTGGGACTTACCTCTCACCTCCACAGGGAATGCACCTGTCAGTGGTCTTGATAAAGCTTGTTTTAAGATAAAAGTAATTGGGCTGAAATCAATTCTTGCCTAAGGAAAAAAAATTGCCTTAATTAACATTATCTTGCACAAAAAACAATAACTACTCTTCTTAAGTTACAAGCTTAAAAAATTAACAGGGTCAGCATAGTCTCATTATACTCAGATTTCACAAGTGAAATATTCTGAAAAGGAGATAGAAAAATAGTGAATTAGTCATGCAAATGTATAAAACCATTAATAAAATACATCTTAGTATATGCATATACAAATGTAACAAATGAAGGTAATTTTGGCAGCCTTTAGCCTTAAACAAAGCAACAAATCTATTATATATCAAATCTTTCTCTCTCCCTCTCAACCTCTCAAAGTAATACAATTCATTGAGAAATTTTTTGAATAATATTTCTGTATTAAATATCTGTCCTTCCACTTTTTCATAAATAATTTCTTCTGATCAAATAAATTAACACGCTTATGAACTCCTGCTATTTTCTCACTGAACATTACTTGCTGCTAATAAGAGAGATGGATTGCAAACAAGAGTCTAAGAAATGTTCAATGTAATTATTTATTATCACCCACTAATGTAGCTAAAATTAAAAAAACTGACCACACCAAGTTTTGGAAAGCATGTAGAAGAACGAAAATTGTGGCCTCTGAAAAATTTAACAAAATTGAATAATCTGTTAAAGAGACTTAGCAAAAAAGAAATAGAGAGAAAAGAAAACAGATAGGAAATGTAAGAGGGGATAGATAGTACCATAGACTCTACAGACATTAAAAGAATAAAGTGAGAAAAATTATGAATATATTTTTGCAAATAAGTTCAATAAGTTGAATAAAATAGACAATTTCTAGGAAAACACAGCTTACCAAAACTGAAGAAATAAAAAATATGTGTAGTGATATACCAAACACTTAAATGAATTCATAATCAAGTTCTTCCCACAAAGAAAATATAAAAGCCCTTTCAAAAATAGAAGGGGAAAGAATAGAATTTATTACAAACAAAAACATTTGTATCCTTTTCATCTATAAAAATAAGGATAAGCATCTGAGATGATGAACATGCTGTTTCTGCTTAAATCAAATTTCTTCTCATGGTATTAGAAGTAGGTCTTTTTCTGATATTTATACCAAGACATATTTAGAAGGATCATCTGTAGTGCACATTTTACATTGGCCTGTATTTTTTATTTACTGCTAGCTTAAGAATGTGTTGAGAGAGATACATATCTTATAGTTGCCCTTTCATAACTGTGAACAGACTGAATGCTGTGAAAAGGAAAGAGAACTAATAAGTTGTGATGAAATCTTTCATTCTATTGTTGCTGGTTATTAGATTAGTTACCATGAGAAACATTTAACACTTCCCAGAAGCCTAAGGCAGCCCATAGATATCTCTTTATTGAAGTTCTATAGCAGATAACTAAATTAATTTCATTCAGCAACTTTTGTATGACCAATTCTTACTGGGACTGAAGATATCAATAAAAAACACTGATTTCTTCTCCTCACACCCAATATCACAGACACTGTTTAAGAGAGGTTCAAGAGATAATTTAAAAAAAAAAAAATACAATGTATTTCAATAAATACTATAACATGCATCCACATAGAAAAGGCAGTGCATCTCACCTGGAGAGAATCAAGTCAAGATACAAATTAAGAGCTAAAATTCTGAAGAAAACAGAATTTATTAATAGGTTTGGCTTTTAGTGTGCTCCATAAACAGTTTTGAACAGTTGAAAAAATATTTGAGTGCCTGTTATAAATGTTTTGTATAACTTTAGCTTGAAAGTATAGTTAATTTTTGCATGATACTAATGACATTGTTAGCAATGTTTTTAATGGCAGAATATTAACAAGAATGAGGAGTACCTCAGTTATTTTTTTTCAGCTTGATATTGTGGTTGTTTTCAATTTTACACTATTAAAAATAATACTACAGTTTATATGTCTATGTATGAGCTCTTCTGCAAATCCCATTTCTTTGTGATGATGTTCCAGAATAAGATTAGGAATATTACCAAAATTTAAAAGTAGCAGGATAAAGGATATAAAACATTAAAGGGCCCTATTCATATTGCTAAAATGATTTCCTACTGTTACCAATTTATAGCCCCATCAGCAAGTTAATTGCATTCCTACGAACATTGAGAATTTTCATTTAAAAATAATATTTTATAGAGCATAGAATAAGGAAAAAATATATAATAAAGATAAAATAGTATATTAAGTATAGAGAGAAAATTATATCACAATAACGTATTAATCCATCAATAAAGATAAAGAACAGAATTTTGGGATAGAGATGGAGGATTAATAGCTGCTAATTGTGTAAGGTTAAGAAAATTAATGCACAAACAACCACCCAACTTTCAAATGGATTACAGTCTATTGGATATGTGTTTATAAATCACTAAAATACAAGCTAGAAAGCAATATGTCCTATAGGGTAAAAAGATACACAATCACTGGGAAGGGGACAGTAGTTCAAACTTGGACCGTAGAAGGTTTTGTGGAAAAGATAAAACTTGACGACTTTAAAAGTTTCATAAGATTTTTCACTTTAAAACATTAAAGATTGAGAATACATGATAAAAAAAAAAAACAGTAAAACTTAACATCCTAATAGGATACAGCAAATGTTTAGAGAGGCATTTGAACGTAGAGAGTAGTAGCATGGATTCTAGAGAGAGACTCCCTGCCTTCAAACCCAGCTCAGCTAGTTTCCATATCTATGATTTTGAGCAAGTTATGTAAGTAATTTTGCCTCAGTTTCTTCTTGCATAAAGTGGAAAATCTAATAGTATCTGCCTCTTAAAGAGACTAAATTAAGTGGATGAAATTAAATGAGGATTTAATTAAATTTAAATGAGGATTAAAATTTTAATACCTGTAAAGGGCTTGGAATAATGCCTGACAAATGATATCTGTTATATATGGCTGGACGTCATTATTATTTCTATCATCATCATCATTATTACAAATAGATAATTTAGAAGTAAAGTCAGAAGATATATTTTAACCTAATTGAAGGCCTGGAATAATCAATTAATGAATTTAAATTCTCTTCTAAAGGTAATGAAGAAGCATTAAAATGTTTTCAATAGGGATGTGACAATAAAAATTGGATTTTTACAAGATGAATTTGGCAATAACAAAACAAGATAGCAATAACTCAGTTAATTAAGAAATGGATAAGGGTAGCAGTAACTGGATAGAACAATGAGAAGAATGCAACATCATTTTATTCATATTTTCCTAGCATATGTCTTGAGCACAAACTACATAGCAGATGTTGGGCATGCAAACGAGATGATCATCTCAGGCTCTGTTCTTTTAGGAATAATAAAATAAAGTAAGAATCTAAAGGTCCATTGAGACTTCAGGTCATACTGAGAGCAAAAATGGAACTAACACAGCTGTTGTTTAAAATGTCAGAGCTCAAATACTTAAATACTTTATAAATACTGTCCTCTCCAAGAATAATACCTGAAAACTTCACTCTCCAATTCTATGACTATCTGTATACCGGCACTTAACAACCACTCTGATGCTCTTAAGACATCCTTCTTTTTTTTATCCCTTTAAACATATTTCTTTTCATGGCATTTATGCCTCTTTTGTTATAGGATATGGCTTTTAAAAGAATCTTCAATCTTCCTGCAACATGATCACTGGGAATATAAGTCTTAACTACAGTCCAAGGAAATTTTGCTTTTAAAACCTTAGATTTTGTGAAAAAGTTGAACACAGTAAGACTGTAATCAAACATAAATTTCTCCTATGTTAGTTCTTGGGTTTGAAAAATAAGTACACATCAATAAGCTTCATATTGTCACTAAGATCCATGTAGAAAGTAAGTAGGCCTTGGTCTGTTCTTGTGGCCCTTGTCTTTATTTTTCCACAGTGAACATGCTACATATAGAAACTAAAAACTCTCTTGTAAAAGACAAAACTAAAATTAAGATATTAAAGCATATTTAACTTCTTTTTCTGGTAGACTGCCTAATTTTGAAAAGCAAAATGGCCTGTTAATTAAGTTAAATATAAAATTAACCTAACTAAAAGAAATGTTTAGTTGGTCCAATTAGAACAAATAAACAAACGAGTAGATAATTTATTATTAAGTCTTGAGTTTACTTACTCCCGCTGTTAAGCTGGCTGTTTTCATATAAATAAGTATAAATCAATGTAATTTTATGACAAAGTGGATTAAATGTAAGCATATATATCATGACTTTGAAATATCTAATATTAATATTAGCAAGAAAGGATTATCCTTTTTAAAGGAAAAAATAATATTATTTATATAATAAACTATTATAAGAAAACAAAAGAAATTACCAAAAAATATTTATTATGTATCTTAAGGAGACTATCAAACGCAACAATTTAAATCAGTTGGAGGACTTCTGCTTCTGAAAAAATGGAGCAGACACACTTTCCTTTATTTTTTCCACTAGGTACAATTAAAAATCCTGAATATTACATAAGAATATTCTGGAAGGTGGAGAGAATGAGTCAGATCAACCAGGGATCTTGAGATCAGAAAAATAACATGATGATGAGTTCCTTAGATTTTTCTTCTTTTTTTTTGCCTCATATACATCAGACATGGAACTGAAGAAGCCGGAAACCTGAAAATGCCAATGGACATAGAAAAAAAAAGTCCACAACAAAAGCCTGTTCACTCTAGCCAAAGGACCAGGACAGGGGCAGCTTAGCCAGAAAGAAAACTTTTAGACAATAAAGAATATACTTCCACTGAACATGATAAAAAGCTCTTGCTCCCACCACCACCCACGCCAGCAAAGGCCAAACTGGGAGATTAGAATTCCACACTCACAAGGGTATAATGAGGTACCTGACCACCCCCACCAAGATGGTGTCAGAGAAGGCTCAGTGAGAGTCTCATCTTTCACCACCACTCAGAGGAAACAAGGGCAAACCCAATGTGGTATCATTGTAAAATATACAGGAAGACAGAAATTCCACTCTTGCCAAGCAGCAATGAGGAGACCAACAACCTTGAGTATCAAGAGGCCAAACTGTAAACCTGGACTTCTCTGTCCATCTGGAAGTATCAGGGTAGTGTCCCCTTCTCCTGCTGAACTGATATCAAATGGCTAGCTAAAACAAAAGTTTAGATAAGACCCAGTCTTATGATTTCAAAAAGTCCTGGTTTCAATAAAAACTAACCTGTCATATCAAGAAACAAGAAGATCTCCAGATGAATGAGAAAAAACAATAAATAGATCCTATCATTGTGATAACAGAAAATGTTAGGATTATGTGACCTTTATTTTAAAGCAGTTATGATAAAAATGCTTCAATGAGTATTTATGAACGTTTGAAACAAATATAAAAATAAAGAGCTTCAGCAAAGAAATAGAAGATATAAAGGAGAATCAAATGCATATTTTAGAACTGAAAAATACAGTAACAAAGATAGAAAGCTCAGTGGATAACCTTAACAGGAGAATGAAGGGGGGAGAGAAAAAAGTAATAAACTGGAAGATAGAAAAATAGAAATTAATCAGTGCAAACAACAGAGACAAATCACATAAAAAAAAAAAAAAAAAAAAAAAACAGAGATTCAGTAACCTGAGAGATTATAACAAAGAAATCTAACATTCATGCCTTAGGAGTTCTAGAAGGAGAAAAGGATGGTGGAGATGAAAAAGTATTTAAAGAAATAATGGCTGAAAACTTCCCGTTTTAGCAAGAGACATAAAGCCTCAGATTCAAGAAACTAAGCAGGTGGGTTACATTGAACTGCTTCTGTCAGGCAAGGGGCAGTGTTTTTCTTACTGGAGTAAACACTCTGGATACAGACTTGCATTTCCTGCATGCAATACTTCTGGGAAAGCTACCACCTGTGGACTTATAGAATGCCTTATCCACCATCATGCTTTTCCATCTAGCATTGCTTCTGGTCAAGAAACTCTGTTCATAGCAAATGAAATGCAGCATTGGGCCCATGCTCATAGAATTAACTGGTCTTACTGTGTTCCACACCATCCTGAAGAATCTAGCTAGCTAGAACTGTGGTATGGCCTTTTAAAGGTTCAATTACAGTGCCAGCAAGGTGGCAATACATTGCAAGACTGAGGAAAGGTTCTCCAGGTGATGGAAAATGCTATCAACAAGCTTCCAATATACAGTACTGTTTCTCCAATATCCAGAATTTATAAGTCTGCGAATAAAGGTGTATAAATGGGAGTGCCACCAGTCCTGTTACCCTTAGTAACCCTCTAGAAAAAAATTGCTTCATATTTTCACACTTTATGTTTTGCTGGCCCAGAGGTCTTAGTTCTAAAGGGAGGAATACTTCCAGCACTAGACATAAGAATAATTGCATTGAACTAGAAGTTAAGACTGCTTACCTTGTCACTTTGGGCTCCTTTTAAGTCTGGGTCATCAGGCAAAGAAGAGAGTTACTGTGCTGGCTGAGGTGCTTGATCCTGGTTGACACTGGAAAACCGACTGCTACTCCACAATGGAGGTAAGGAAGGCTATATATGGATACAGATCCCTTAGGCCACCTCTCAGTACCATTATACCCTGTGATTAAAGTCTATGGAAAATTAAAACAACCCAATTCAGACAGAAGTTTTAATGGCCCAGACCCTTCAGGAATAAAGGTTTGGGTTATACGATCAGGTCAAGAAGAACCACTATTTTACATCATAGTGTTAAATATTGTTAATTTAACATCATAGCATTTAAGTTACAACACAGAGTGAAAAATCACCCAAGGATTTTGCATTCTCTTCTGGGGAAAGGCTTAGTGTGTTTTGGTTATACACAAAATAGTTTTATCATGGTAGGTGGAAGCATGACCTTGCTATTCTCTTTGTTTGGAAATGAGGTATTTGTTTAAAGAGATGTATGTGGGTGCCCAAATTGACAAGAGACGGACTTGTGATGGTTAATTTTATATATCAACATGGCTATGGCACAGTACTCTGATATCTGGTCAAATGACAGTCTGAATGTCTCTGTGAAGGTATTTTTTTAGGTGAGCTAACAGTGAAATCACTAGACTTTGAATAAAGCAATTTATTCTTCATAATGTGGATGGGTCTCATACAATCACTTGAAGCCTTTATGAGAAGAAAGGCTGAAGTCCCTCCAGGGAGAAGGAATTCTGCCTTCAGACTTCCTATGGATTTAAGCTTCAATATCAATTCTTTGCTCACTCTTCAGTGTTCCAGCATCCTCTTGTTCTGTTTCTCTTGAGAACCTGACTACTACATCATATAAGTAGAATCATGCAGAATTTCTCCTTTTATTCCTCATTTTGTTAATGTGGCGTATCACATTGATTGATTTGCAGATGTTGAGCCATCCCTGTGTCCCTGGTATAAATCCCACTTGATCATCGTATATGATCCTTTGAATGTATTGCTGTATTCTGTTTGTTGAGGAATTTTGCATCTATGTTCATCAGCAATATTGGCCTGTGATTTTCCTTCCTTGTCTTGTCCTTGTATAGCTCTTGGAACAGGATGGTATTTGCCTCACAAATTGTGTTAGAAAGTGTTCCATCTTCTTCAACTTTTTGGAATTTTTTGAGAAGATATGTTATCCAGTCTTCTTTGAATGTTTCATAGAATTCTCTAGAGAAGCCATCTGGTCCTGGACTTTTATTTTAGTGGAGGTTTTGGATTACTGTTTCAATCTCTTTACTTGTGACTGGTCTATTCAGATTCTCTGTTTCTTCTTGATTCAGTTTTGAGAGGGTGTATGAGTCTAAGAACTTATTCATTTCTGCTAGATTGTCCAATTTGTTGGCATATAGTTTTTCACAGTGTTCTCTTATAATCCTTTGTATTTCTGTGGTCTGTTGTAATTTCTCCTATTTCATTTCTAATTTTACTTGTTAGAGATTTCTCTCTTTTTTTCTTAGTAAGTATGGCTAAGGGATTATCAATTTTATCTTCTCAAAGAACCAGCTCTTAGTTTCATTGATCCTTTCTACTGTTTTTGTTTGTTTCAATTTCATTTATTTCTGCTCTAATTTTCACTATTTCCCTCCTGCTGCTGACTTTGGGTGTTGTTTGTTCTTTATATAATTCTGTTAGGTGCAATTTAAAATTGCTTATTTGAGATTTTTCTTCTTTGTTAAGATGGGTCTGTATTGCTATGAATTTCCCTCTTATGACGACTTTTGCTGCATACTGGGTGAGTTACCATGTTGTATTTTCATTTCCACATGTCTAAAGATTTTTTTTGAATTTCTCCTTTAATTTCTTCAATGATCCATTGATTGTTCAGTAGCACGATATATAATCTCCACATATTTGTCAGTTTCCCAGCTTTTTTCTTCTAGTTGATTTCTGGTTTTGTAGCATTAAGGTGAGAAAAGTTGCTTGATATGATTTCAATCTTCTTAAATTTATTGAAGCTTGCCTAACAAGATATTGTCTAGCCTTGAAGATGTTCCATGTGCACTCGAGAAGAATGTGTATTCTGCTGTTTTTGGATGGAGTGTTCTAATATATATCTATTAAGTCCATCTGGTCTAGTTTTTCATTTAATTCCAATATTTCCTTGTTGACTTTTTGTCTGGATGATCAATCCATTGATCTAAGTGGTGCGTTAAGGTCCCCTACTATTATTGTGTTGCCCTTAATAACTCCTTTTAGGGTTGTTGTTAGTTGCTTTACATAATTTGGTGCTCCTGTGTTAGGTGCATATATACATATAAGTGTTATGTCCTCTGGGTAGAGTGTCCCTTTTGTCATTATATACTTCCCCTCTTTGTCTCTCATTGCCTCTTCTATCTTGAAGGCTGCTTTGTCTGATATAAGTATGGCAACACCTGCTTTCTTTCGTTTGCCTTTAGCTTTGAGTATCATCTTCCATCCCTTCACTCTGAGCCTGTGTTTGTGTTTAGAGCTGAGATATGTTTCCTGTAGGCAGCATATTGTTGGGTTTTGTATTTTAATCTATCCCACCACAATGTCTTTTGATTTGAGAATTCAATCCATTTATATTTAGAGTGATTATTGATATATGAGGGCTTAATGCTGCCATTTTATCACTCATTTTTCAGTTGTTCTGTTTGTCCCTTGTTTCTCATCCTGTGTACCTCATACTACCAATTCAGTTTGGTAGTTCCCTATGATGGTTTTCTCAGTTTTCTTTTTTTTTTTCCTTTTTCTCCCCAAAGCCCTCCGGTACATAGTTGTATATTCTTCATTGTGGGTCCTTTCCAGTTGTGGCATGTGGGACACTGCCTCAGTGTGGCTTGATGAGCAGTGCCATGTCTGCGCCCAGGACTCGAACCAACGAAACACTGGGCCGCCTGCAGCGGAGTGCGCAAACTCAACCACTCGGCCACGGGGCCAGCCCCTCAGTTTTCTTTTTATTTATCATTTGTGTCTCTCTTCTGATTATGTGTTTAGTGATTACTGTGAGGTTTGTATAAAATGTCTCCTTAGTGAGATAGTCCATGTTCTGACAGCCTCTTATTCCCTTAGTCTAAGTTGATTCCATCCCTTTCTTCTTCCCCTTCTAAGGTATTGTTGTCACTACTTATTCCATCTTGTGTTGTGAGTTTATGGCTAACAGTATGAGACTATAGTTACTTATGATGCTTCCCTTCCCTTTATCTTTAATGTTATAATTAAGTGTTTCATAACCTGTTCCAATAGCTGCCATTTTCTGATTTTGTCTGCCTACTTATCTCCTTGCTCGAGGCTTTGTAAACCCTTTCTTTTTTATATGTATGAGGGCTTTCTTGATCATTTCTTATAGTGGGGTCTTGTGGCAATGAACTCCCTTAGCCCTGCTGCTGCAATCATAGGAAGAGGTAGGAGTGGATCTGCACACCTGAGGAAATGATTTCCCAGCTAGCACAAATGCCCATAGCACCATTTTGGGCCTGAAGGTGGGAGCATGTCTCAACATGACAGTGGGAGGAGGTGCCGGCAGCCCTGAGCCTCCACATGATCACTTTGCAGTCTTGTGGGAGAACCCACAGTGCTGCTGCAGTCGCAAGGAGTGACCCAGGCTTGGATCCCATGTGGAATCCCTGCCCACCAAGCACAGCAGCAGGTGTGACCTTAAGAAGAGGCAGAAGCAGATCTATCCAGGTGAATGCACTCCCAGCTGGTACAGGCACCTATACTTCCCCACAACTTCTCACAGATGGGGTGGGGTCAGGAACACAGCTCCTGCATCTCTCCAGCTGTAGCACATGGAATCTGAAACCTGATACTACCACAAATGCCCCATCAAAAGTTTAATTCATCAAAAACTATGAGCAACAATTCAGAACAGAAGAAGAATGACAATTCTCCAGAAACAAACTTCAAAGTCATAGAAATTTGCAGACTAAACAACAGAATTCAAAATTGCTGTCATAAATCAACCCAACATGTTACAAAAACTCAGAAAGACAGTTCAATCATTAAGGAATAAAATTAATGGGAAGAAGGAATACTTCACAAAAGAGACTGAAACCTTAAAAAAATCAAGTAGAAATTCTGGACATGAAGAACAAAATTAACGAAACAAAAAATAATGTAGAATCCTTAAAAATGTTACGGAGGAAAAATTGGTGATTTAGAGGATATAAATAGAAAATAGCTTCAATTGGAGGGTGAGAGAGATCCAAGATTTTTTTAAAACCAAAGGAATTATTCAAGAACTATCTGAGCAAGCCAACTCAAGGAAGTTTTCTCAAGAAAATCAACAAGGAAATATTGGATTTAAATGATAAACTTCATCAGGCAGACTTTATATATATATATATATATATATATATATATATATATATATATAGAACACTCTATCCCCAAACAGCAGGATACATATTATTCTCAAGTGCACATAGAACATTCTGAAAGATAGAGCATATGTTGAGAAACAAAGACAGTCCTCAATAAATTTAAGAAGACTTAAATTATGTCAAGCATCTTTTTTGACCACAATTCTATGAAACTAGAAATCAACTACAAGAACAAAAGCTGGGAAAGCCACAAATACATGGCGACTAAAGAACATGCTACTGAACAATCATTGGATCAATGAATAAATCAAAGGAGATATTAAAAAATATCTAGAGACAAATGAAAATGAAAATACAACATACCACCTCTTATAGGATGCAGCAAAAACAGTTATAAGAGTGAAATTCACAGCAATGGAGACCTACCTTAACAAAGAAGAAAAATCTCAAGTAAGCAATCTTGAACTATACCTAACAGAACTAGAAAAATAAGAACAAACAAAGACAGGAGAAGTAGGGAAATAATAAAACCTATAGAAGAAATAAATGAAATAGAAACTAAAAAAACAATAGAAAGGATCAACGAGACTAAGAGCTGCTTCTTTGAGAAAATAAATAAAAGTGACAAACTCTTACATAGACTCACCAAGAAAAAAGAGAAAGGACTCAAATAAATCAAATTAGATGGGAAAGAGGAGAAATTACAATGGATACCACAGAAATACAAAGGACTATAAGAGAATACTATGAAAAGCTATATGCCCACAAATTAGATAACCTAGATGACATAGATAAATTCTTAGACTCTTACAACCTCCCAAAACTGAATCAAGAAGAAATAGAGAATCTGAGTAAACCAATCACAAGTAAGCAGATTGAAATAGCAACGAAATGTCCACCAAAACAAAAGTCTAGGACAAGATGGCTTCTCTGGTGAATTCTACCAAACATTCAAAGGAGATTTAATACCTATCCTTCTAAAACTATTCCAAAAAGTTGAAGCAGATACATCTCTAACTCATTCTATGAGACCAACATGACCCTGATATCAAACTAGACAAAGATAACATAAAGAACAAAAATTACAGACCAATATCACCGGTGAATATAGATACAAAAATCCTCAACGAAGTACTGGCCAATCAAATACAGCAATATGTTAAAAGGATCATATACCATGAGGGAGTGGGATTTATACCAGGGATGCAGGGATGGTTCCAAATCTACAAATCAATCAATGTGATACACCACATTAAGAGAATAAGGAATAAAAATCACATGATCATCTCAATAGATGGAGAGAAACCATTTGAAAAGATCCAACATCCATCTATGATAAAAACTCTTGATAAAATGGATATAGAAGGAAAATACCTCAACATAATAAAGGTCATAGATGACAACCCCACAGCCAACGTCATACTCAATGAGGAAAAACTGAAAGCCACCTCTCTGAGAATAGGAACAAAACAGGGTTCCCCCTCTCACCAATACTATTCAACATAATACTGGCCAGAGGAATTAGGCAAGAAAAAGAAATGAAAGGAATCCAAATGGTAAAGGAAGAAATGAAACTCCTGCTGTTTGCAGATGACATGATTCTGTATATAGAAAACCATAAAGAATCTATCAGAAATCTATTAGAAATAGTGAACAAATACAGCAAAGTTTCAGGGTACAAAATCAACTGATAAAAATCCAAACACTAATAATGAACTAACAAAAAAGGAAGTCAAGAGTACAATCCCATTTATAATGGCAGCAAAAAGAATAAAATTTCTAGGAATAAATTTAACCAATGAGGTGAAATACCTATACATTGAAAACTATAAGATATTATTGAATGAAATTGAAGAAGACATATAGGAATGGAAAGATGTCCCATGTGCATGGTTTGAAAGAATAAACATAGTTAAAATGTCCATATTACCTAAAGCAATCTATAGATTCAATGCAATCCCAATCAGGATCCCAATGACATTCTTCACCGAAATAAATAATCCAAAAGCTTATATGGAATAACAAAAGACCCTGAATAGCCAAACCAATCCTGAGAAAAAGGAACAAAGCTGGAGGCCTCACAATACCTGGCTTCAAAATATACTACAAAGCTACAATAATCAAAACAGCATAGTACTGGCACAAAAATAGACACAGAGATAAATGGAACAGAATTGAAAGACCAGAAATAAAACCACACATCTATGGACAGTTAATGTTCAACAAAGCAGCCAAGAAAATAAATTGGAGAAAGTCTCTTCAATAAATGGTTTGGGTAAAAGTGGATAGCCACATGCACAAGGATGAAAGTAGACCATTATCTTGCACCATACACAAAAATTGACTCAAAATGGATTAAAGAGCTTCATGTAAGACCTGAAAGTGTAAAACTTCTAGAAGACTATATAGGCAATACACTCTTTGTCATTGGTCATAGCAGCATCTTTTTGAATGCCACGTCTACCAAGACCAGGGTAACAAAAGAAAAAATTAACAGATGGGACTACGTTAGAATACAAAGCTTCAGCAAGGCAAAGGAAGACATGAACAAAATAAAAAGACAATACACCAACTGGGAGAAAATATCTGTAAATCATATATCTGGCAAGGGGTTAATATCCAAAATAAATAAAGAACTCATGCAACTCAACAACAATAACAAATCAACCTGAATAACAAATGGACAGATGATATGAACAGACATTTTCTCAAGGAATATATACTGATGGCCAACAGACAAAGGAAAAGATGTTCAATATCACTAATTATTAGGAAAATGCAAATCAAATCAAAACTAATACAGTGAGATATCACCTTATATCAGTCAGAATGGTTATAATAACCAACGCAAAAAATAACAAATGTTGGAGAGGATGTGGAGAGAAGGGAACCCTCATACACTGCTAGTAGGAATATAAACTGGTGCAGCCACTATGGAAAATAGTATGGGGATTTCTTTAAAATTAAAAATAGAAAAACCACATGATCCAGCTATCCTAATACTGGGTATTTATCAAAAGAACTTGAAATCAACAATCCAAACAGATTTACACACCCATATGTTCACTGCAGCATTACTCACAATAACCAAGACATGGAAATAACAAAAGTGCCCATCAACTGATGAATGGATAAAGAAGATGTGGTACATATATATATATGTGCAATGGAATACTACTCGGCCATAAAAAAGACAAAATTGTCCCGTTTGCAACAACATGATGGACCTTGAAGGTATTATATTAAGTGAAATAAGCCAGACAGAGAAAGACAAACACTGCATGATCTCACTCATATGTGGAAGATAAACAAACATGGGAACAACGAGAACAGTTTAGTGGTTACCAGAGGGTAAGGGTGTCAACGGGTTGCCAAAAGGGGTAAAGGGGCACATATATATGGTAATGGATAAAAATTAGGCTACTGGTGGTGAGAACAATGCAGTATATATAGAAACTGATAAATAATAATGTACCTTTTAAATTCCACAATGTGGTAAACCATTATGACCTCAATAAACAAAAAACAGAATCTGTGCTATTGCAGAGTGATAGAAAGAGATTAATGAAACAGAACAAAGAATCCAGAAAAAGACCCTCACCAGTGTTCTCAACCAATTTTTGACAATGCTAAAATTGCAATGCCATTCAATTGAGGAAACATATCCTTTTCAATAAATGGAGCAATTGGATATCAATAGGCCAAAAAAACAAAAAAGAGAATCTCTGTCAAATATCACACCTTATGCAAAAATAACTCAAAATGAATCATAGAGTTATTATTATTATTATTATTATTATTTTGGGGGAAGATTGGCCCTGAGCCAACATCTGCTACCACTCCTCCTCTTTTTGGTGAGGAAGATCAGCCCTGAGGTAACATCCGTGCCCATCTTCCTCTACTTTATATGTAGGACGTCTGCCACAGCATGGCCTGACACACGGTATGTAGGTCTACACCTGGGATCTGAACCGGCAAACTCTGGGATGATAACGTGGAATGAACTTAACTGCTGTGACACCAGGCTAGCCACAAATCATAGATTTAGATGTAAACAATAAAACTATGAGAGAGGTTCTGGTCAAGATGGCGCTGTGAGCAGACGTTGAACTCGCCTCCGCCCACGAACACAACCAGGTTACAACAATTTTGGGAAGAATCACCCTGGATTGAAAACTGAAAACTGGATAAAAAGAACCCCCACAACAAGGGACAGTCCTGACGAAAGCAGAAGAGGCAGTAACTCCGGCCAGAGAGGAAAAAAGCCACCTTTGGGAGCAGTGGAGCTTCTCAGCTGGCCAGGAGGGAGCCAACCTAAGGTACGCAGCCCTCCCTGGAGAAGTGAGGTCCGGAGCAGGGGCAATAATGCTATAAACATCCTTCGGACTCAGCCCAAGTGAGATGGGGGTCTTACTATCTGGCTTTGCTGGCTATTAACTGCAGTGAGGACACCCCAGAAAAGCTATGGGCCAAAGCTGAAAAGATCTGGGTCTTAAAGGGCCCACGCACAAACTCACTCATTGCAGCAACCTAAAATCACCAGAGAGAAGGCTGACTGTCCTTTCGTCAAACAAGACTCACCTGGTGGGCTCTGGGGGCATCTTGATGAGAGGAGGATCCTCTCCTGAGATAGAGACATTGGTGGGGGTCGTTGTTCTGAGCTGGTCCAGGCGTGCTGATATGGGCACCAGTTGGGACCATTGAGGTGCATCCCTTGGGCTGTTAGCCCAGGGGTCTGCCACACACACTAGAGCACAGATTTAATCCAGTTCAGCCAGGGCAGGCAACCCGCCCGAGGGACTGGCCCCACCTAACAGTAAGCCCTCAGGCTACTTTTCAGCCTGCATTAACTGAGTGCCTTGATCCTCTACAGGTAGGCAAGGGTGTCTACCTCTGTGGGGCAGGGCTTGTGTGAGGACCAGGTGAACTGGGGGGTCATTGGGACAGGGGTGGAGGCCTCTGCAGTGTGGCGGTGGGGTACGCTCCAGGGGGTTGAAAAGTGTGCACAGACAAGGATTGTGTTGACAGTATATGTGGTCCAGAAAGGGGGGTGAGGCTTATCAGCAGCAGAAGACTTGTGCTTCACAAATAGCCATAAAAAAAGGATCAGCCCCACCTTCCAAAGCCTGAAACAACTGAGTGCCTCCATGCTAAGGGCTAGCCCCACTCAGCTGCACTCCTAAGAGAACTGACATCAGCCTTGTTGCCCTCAGGCCTATCACAACTGTACGCCCCTGAGCCTAGCAACCAGCTACACGGGGTACCAACCCATTTAAGAGGACACTTGCAACAAGAGTGTGCTAATGGACTTTGTAGCTAACAGTGCTGAGGCCCCTCCAAACAGGATTTACAAACAGCTGGCCAGGGAAGGAAAGATCAGACTCCCGGGGCACCCGCAGTGGGAGCAACCCTGCCACAGCAGAAGAACACAATTAGCCCACAAAGGGGTCACTCCTGGTTCTTATGGTCTGGTGACGAGAGGGAAGCACACTGTTGACCCTCATTAGGCATCTCATACATAAGGCCATTTCTCCAAGATCAGGAGACATAGCCAACTCACCTAGTACAAAGAAAATAGCACAGAGAAAAAGGCATAATGAGGAGGCAAAGGAATACTTTCCAAGCAAGGGAACACTACAAAACACCAGAGAAAGAACTAAGTGAAACAGAAACTAGTGACCTCCTTGACAAGGAATTCAAACAAAATATAATGAGGATGCTCACAGATATGCAGAGAAGAATGGATGAACACAGTGAGCACATCAGCAAAGAACTGGAAGATATAAAAAAGCACCAATCAGAAATGAAGAATATAGTACTTGAAATGAGAAATTCACTAGAGGGACACAATAGCAGAGTAGAGGAAGCAGAAGAACGGATCAGCGAGCTAGATGAAAGATTAGAGGAAATCACCAAGGCAGAGTAGAAAAGAGAAAAAAGAATTAGACAGAATGAGAACAGTGTAAGGGAACTCTGGGACAATATCAAGCATGCTAACATTTGGATTATAGGGGTCCCAGAAGGAGAAGAGAGAGACAAAGGGGCAGAAAATTTATTTGTCAAAATAATAGAGGAATATTTTCCTCACCTGAGGAAGGAAACAGACATCCAAGTTCAGGAAGCACAGAGAGTTCCAAACAAGAGAAGGCCAAAGAGGTCCACACCAAGACATATTATAATCAAAATGTCTAAAATAAAAGACAAAGAGAGAATACTAAAAGCAGCAAGAGAAAGGCCACAAGTGACATATAAAGGGAAGCCCATCAGGCCGTCAGCAGACTTCTCAGCTGAGACCCTACAGGCAAGAAGAGAATGGCACGACATATTTGAAGTGCTAAAAGGAAAAAACCTGCAACTAAGAATACTCTACCCATCAAGGCTGTCATTCAGAATGGAAGGAGAGATAAAGAGCTTCCCAGACAAGCAAAAATTAAAGGAGTTTATCACTAAGAAATGAGTTCTACAAGAAATGCTGAAGGGACTTATTTAAGTGGGAAAGCAATGACCACAAATAGAGATAAGAGAAAAAAAATTATCCAAAAAAACCCAAAACAACAACAAGAAAAAACAGGCAATAAAATCACTTGTAAGGTAAAAGTATAGGAAAGGCAGCAGATTAACTACCTGTGAAGGTAATATGAAGGTTAAAAGACAAATGTACTAAAATTACGTCTTTCAATGATAAGAGGGTAATGGATATACACACACTCAACAAAAGACTATATATGATGTGAAAAACATATAATGTGGGAGGAGGGGAGTGAAAAAGTAGAGCTTTCAGAAAGAGGTCAAGCTAAAGAGTCTATCTACTCAATATAGACTGTTATATGCATAGTATATGAAATAGGATCCTCATGGTAACCACAAACCAGAAACCTATAACAAGCGGGAAAAAAAGTAAGACAAAAGAAATCAAACATATTACTAAAGATATCCATCAAACCACAAGTGAGGAGAGCAAGAGAAAAAGAAAGGAACTGAGAAGAACTACTAAAATACCCCCCAAAAAAGAAAAAGTGACAAAATGGCAATAAATACATATTTATCAATAGCTACTTTAAATGTCAATGGATTAAATGCTCCAATCAAATGCCATTGGGTGGCCAACTGGATAAAAAACAAGATCCATGTATATGCTGCATACAAGAGACACACTTCAGACCTATAGACATTCACAAACTGAAAGTGAAAGGATGGAAAAAGATATTCCACGCAAATGGCAAAGAAAAGAAAGCATGGGTAGCAATACTTGTATCAGACAAAATAGACTTTAAATCAAAAACTGTAATAAGAGACAAAGACGGGCACTACATAATGATAAAGGGAACAATCCAACAAGAAAATATAACACTTGTAAATATCTACGCACCCAACATAGGAGCACCTAAATATATAAAGCAATTATTAACAGACATAAGAGGAGAAATAGACAGTAGCACAATAATAGTAGGGGACTTTAACACTCCACTTACACCAATGGATAGATCATCCAAACAGAAGATCAATAAGGAAACATTCCCCTTAAAGGACACATTAGACCAGATGGACTTAGTAGATATATACAGAACATTCCATCCAAAAACCACAGAATACACATTCTTTTCAAATGCCCATGGAACATTCTCCAGGATTGATCACATATTAGGCCACAAAACCAGTCTCAATAAATTTAAGAAGATGGAAATAATACCATTCATCTTTTCTGACCACAAAGGTATGAAACTGGAAATCAGCTACAGAAAGAAAACCAGGAAAGCCACAAAAATGTGGAGATTGAACAAAATGCTACTGAACAATGATTGAGTCAATGAAGGAATCAAAGAAGAAATAAAAAAATTTCTGGAGACAAATGAAAATGAAAACACGACATGCCAAAACTTGTGGGATACAGCAAAAGCGGTTCTACGAGGGACGTTTATAGCAATTCAGGCCTATCTCAACAAAGAAGAAAAACCCCAAATAGACAATCTAAAAGCCCACCTAAAGGTACTGGAAAAAGAACAACAAACAAAGCCCAAAATCAGCAGAAGGAAGGAAATAATAAAAATCAGAGCAGAAATAAACGAAACAGAGACAAAAAAAATAGAAAAAATTAATGAAACCAAGAAATTGTTCTTCAAAAAGATAAACAAAATTGACAAACCCTTAGCTAGACTCACCAAGAAAAAAAGAGAGAAGTCTCAAATAAATAAAATCAGAAACGAAAGAGGAGAGATTACAACGGACACCTCAGAAATGCAAAAGGTAATAAGAGAATACTATGAAAAGCTATACTCCAACAAATTGGATAATTTAGAAGAAATGGATAAATTCTTAGAAACATACAACCTTCCAAAACTGGACCAAGGAGATGTAGAAAATTTGAATAGACCAATCACCAGTAAGGAGATTGAAACAGCAATTAAAAACCTCTCAAAAAATAAAAGTCCAGGACCAGATGGCTTCCCTGGTGAATTCTACCAAACATACAAAGAAGACTTAATACCTATCCTTGTCAAACTCTTCCAAAAAATTGAAGAGGAAGGGAGGCTTCCTGACTCCTATGAAGCAAACATTATCCTGATACCAAAACCAGACAAGGACAACACAAAAAAAGAAAATTACAGGCCAATATCACTGATGAACATCAATGCAAAAATCCTCAACAAAATACTAGCAAATCGAATACAACAATACATTAAAAAGATCATACATCATGATCAAGTGGGTTTCATTCCCGGGATGCAGGGATGGTTCAACATCCGCAAATCTATCAACGTGATACACCACATTAACAAAATGAAGGATAAAAATCGCATGATCATCTCAATAGATGCAGAGAAAGCATTTGACAAGATACAGCATCCATTTATGATAAAAACTCTAAATAAATTGGGTATAGAAGGACAGTACCTCAACATAATAAAGGCCATATATGACAAACCCACAGCAAATATCATTCTCAGTGGAGAAAAACTGAAAGCTATCCCTCTAAGAACAGGAACCAGACAAGGATGCCCACTGTCACCACTCTTATTTAACATAGTATTGGAAGTCCTAGTCAGAGCAATCAGGCAAGAAAAAGAAATGAAAGGGATCCACATTGGAAAAGAAGAAGTGAAACTGTCACTCTTTGCAGATGACATGATTTTATATCTAGAAAACCCTAAAGAGTCCACTAAAAAACTTTTGGAAATAATAAAGGAATACAGTCATGTTGTGGGATACAAAATCAATGTACAAAAATCCATTGTGTTTCTATACACTAACAATGAAGTAGCAGAAAGAGAAATTAAGAATACAATCCTATTTACAATTGCAACAAAAAGAATAAAATACCTAAAGAAAGAGGTGACATATCTCTACACTGAAAACTATAAAACATTGTTGAAAGAAATCAAAGAAGACTCAAAGAAATGGAAAGATATTCCGTGCTCTTGGATTGGAAGAATTAACATTGGTAAAATGTCCACACTTCCTAAAGCAATCTATAGATTCAACGCAATCCCTATCAAAGTTCCAACAACACTTTTTACAGAAATAGAACAAAGAATCCTAAAATTTATATGGAACAACAAAAGACCCTGAATAGCCAAAGGATTCCTGAGAAAAAAGAACAAAGCTGGAGGTATCACACTCCTTGATTTCAAATTATACTAGAAAGCCATAGTAACCAAAACAGCATGGTACTGGCACAAAAACAGACACACGGATAGATGGAACAAAATTGAGAGCCCAGTAGTACAACCACACGTTTATGGACAGCTAATATTTGACAAGGGATCCAAGAGCATATGATGGAGAAAGGAGAGTCTCTTCAATAAATGGTGTTGGGAAAACTGGACAGCCACATGCGAAAGAATGAAAGTAGACCATTCCCTTACACCATGCACAGAAATCAACTCACAGTGGATTAAAGCCTTGAATGTAAGACCTGAAACCATGAGACTTCTAGAAGAAAACACAGGCAGTATGCTCTATGACATTGGCCTGAGCAGCATATTTTCAAGTCCCATGTCTGACTGGGCAAGGGAAACAAAAGAAAAAATGAACAAATGGGACAACATCAAACTAAAAATCTTCTGCACAGCAAAGGAAACCATCAACAAAACGAAAAGACAACCTAACAATTGGGAGAAGATATTTGCAAACCACATATCAGACAAGGGGTTAATATCCAAAATATACAAAGAACTCACACAGCTCAACAACAAAAAAACCAACAATCCAATTAGAAAATGGGCAAAAGATCTGAACAGAGATTTCTCCAAACAAGAAATACAGATGGCCAACAGGCATATGAAAAGATGCTCAACATCATTAGCTATCAGGGAAATGCAAATCAAAACTACAATGAGGTATCACTACACTCTGGTCAGAATGGCTATAATTAACAAGACAGGAAACAACAAATGTTGGAGAGGGTGTGGAGAGAAGGGAACCCTTGTTCACTGCTGGCGGCAGTGCAAACTGGTGCAGCCACTATGGAAAGATGTTTGGAGTATCCTCAGTAAATTAAGGATAGATCTACCATATGATCCAGCTATTCCACTGCTGGGTATTTACCCAAAGAACTTGAAAACACAAAGGCATAAAGATACTTGCACCCCTATGTTCATTGCGGCATTATACACAATAGCCAAGACTTGGAAGCAACCTAAGTGCCCATCAAGGGACGAATGGATAAAGAAGATGTGGTATTTATACACAAGGGACTACTACTCAGCCATAAGAAATGATGAAATCCAGCCATTTGTGACAACATGGATGGACCTTGAGGGTATTATGCTGAGTGAAATAAGTCAGAGGGAGAAAGTCAAATACCATATGATCTCACTCATAAGTAGAAGATAAAAACGACAAAAAAAAAAAAACACATAACATTGGAGATTGGACTCGTGATTACCATTGGGGAAGGGGGAAGGGGGGAGGCCAAAAGAGGTGATTAGGGTCACATGTGAGGGGATGCACTATAGTGTTCGGGTGGTGAACATGATGTAATGTATCCAGAATTTGAAATATGATGTACATCTGAAAAAAATAAAAATTAAAAAAAAAATGACCAGGCCCCAGAAGCTGTGAAAGAGGGGCAGACAATACAGTCTCTGTGTCCAAATGACATTGGAACTGACAAAGTACCACCTATAAATCTCTAATTTATCACCACACACACACAAAAAAAACTATGAGAGTGTGAGGATATTTAAAAAAAAAGAGAGAAAGAGAAAACTTTGAAATTTAGAGTCAGGAAACAAATTCTTAGAATTGAAACCAAAAGCATAATGTATAAAAGGATAAGATTAATTATATGGTATTCAAATTAAAAATATTTTCCTTATGCAATGCCCTGTCAATAGAATGAAAGACAATCAACAGACTGGGAGAATATCCACTCAGTAAACAACATATCCACAAAGAACTAGTATTTATAACGTATAAAGAACGCTCCAAACTTAACAGTGAAAAAATAATCTAATTAGAAAATGGGCAAAGACAGGAAGAGACATTTTATAGAAGAAAATATCCACCAGAAAATAAGCATCCGGAAAGAAGTGCAACATGATTAGCTATTAGGGAAATGAAAATTAAAATCACAATGAAATATCACTCTATGCCTATCAGAATGGCTAAAATAAAATATAGGGGCAGTATCAAATGCAGGAGGGAATGTGAAAACTGGATCTCTCGAACATTTCTGATGGGGATGGAAAATGGTATATACAATCTGGAAAAGAGTTTGACAGTTTTTTCAAACAAGTAACTACCATACAGCTCAGCAACTGTATTCCTGGTCATTTATCCCAAAGAAATGAAATTCATGTTCTCATCAAAACCTGTACAAGAATATTTATAGCAGCATAATTCTTAATAGCCAGAATTGCAAATAACTCAGATATTCTCCAACTGGCAGATGTCTAAACAAACTGTGTTACACCCATTCCATGGAATATTACTCAGAATTAAGTAAGAACACAATTGTTGATACATTTATGAACTTGATGGAAGCTCCAGAGAGTTTTGCTGAGTAAAAAAAGCCAATTCATAAAGATTTCATTTTGCATGATTCCATTTATATGAAATTCTGGACCTGAAAAAAATACAGAAATGGAAAACTTATCTGTGGTTGCCAGAGTTTAAAGAGTAGGTGGCAGTGAAAGAGAAGTGAGTGTCGTTATAAAGGGCAACACAAAGGATCCTTGTGGTGATGGAAATATTTTGTATCTTGATTTGTCCCAATATCATTAACTCGGTTGTGATGCTGTATTGTAGTTTTGCAAGCTAATACCATTGAGGGTAGCTAGATGAAGGATACAAGGCATCTCTCTGTATTATTTCTTAAAACTTCATGATAATCTATTAACTCAAATAAATTATCTTAAATAAACAATTTAATTTAAAGAACAACTACACGTTTGCAGTACAGAGCAAGATGTCATCTTTTGAAAACTATAAAAGTAGAAATATTTTTTAAACATGAAAATAAGATGAGTTGAGCGTCCTTAACTTTCTTGTTTTATATAAGAAGATGAAAAAATAGAATGCCATATGGTTAAAGAAATCAAGTATCTTTGCTGTGGAAATGGCCTATAATAGAGAACAAAATATCAGAATTTCAGATTAGTTACAGATGCCATTCCTTCATTTGATGACTATGACAAGAATATGTTGTTATATGATATAAAAATTTTTGAAATAGGAAACTTTAAAAACTACAATAAAATCAAACAGCAAATTTGAAGTCTAAGCTGTTTTTTCCTAAATTTTAACAGTGGTTATAAGACACAAAATTATATTTATGGCCATAAAATAATTTAGAATTTATCTAATTTAAAATTTATAGTTACACTCCAAAAGCAATAGTGCTTGAAACCTCTACTTTAAAATATATGTATATTTCAGAATATGATACCAAATGTCATATAATACAGACAGTATTTGTGTTTAAGTGGTAGAAATGCAGAAAATATTTTTAATTCTGTATTTTGTAAATTTTGTCTAACTATCATGCTAGTATAATTTAAAAACAATTCTAGGTGTCTTTCATTCTAATATTTTATGAAGTGACATTAAAAAAATAGTTTGGCTATGAAAATTGAATAAACTAGTCCAGTCTTTACTCAGAGGAGTATACCCTTTATGACACATAACACATATTCATAAATTGCCTATTAATTAACTTATGATTTTGTCGCCTAAAATAATTTTCTGAATTCTAAATATTATCTTTGTGATATTCAATATTCCAAGGGACTGAGCAATTAAAATAAATCCCTGTTCTCTACGAGAACACCATCCAAGATAGGAATTTATATCTTCCTCTTTCCTAATCTGTAATACACCATAACTGCTTAAAAAACCTTCTTCTCCCTCTCCAAAAATAAAAAAAAAAAAAAAATCCATCCAAATTAAACTATTCTCAACAATTCAAACAATGAGGGCTCTTAGATTTTTCTCCATCTTTGTCTTCTGCAGCATTTTTTTTCTTTTCCTTCGTTTGCTCATTCGTTCGTTCATTCGTTCCTTTCTTTCTTTCTTATATTGTGGCTTGTTGAATTTTGTCCTCCAAAAAGACACATTGTGTTCCCTAAGAAGATGTGTTAAATCTTAATCTGTGTACCTGTGAATGTGACCTTATTTGGACATAGAGTTTTTTGCAGATGGATTTAGTTAAAATGAGGTGATCCTGGATTAGAATGAGCCTTAAATCCAATATGACTGTGCCTCATAAGGAGAAACAGAGACAGGGAAGAGAGCCATGTCCAAGGAAGACAGAGATTGGAGACATGCATCTACAAATTTGGGATTGCAAGATTGCCTGTGATCGCCAGAAACTAAGAAGAGACAAGGAAAAAGCCTCCTCTGGAGCATTTAGAGAGAATGTGGCCCCACCAACACCTTAATTTTGGATCTATGCTCTCTGGAGAATAATGTGTGCTGTTTTAAGGCACCAATATGTGGTAAGTTGTACAGCAGCCCTAGGAAACTAATAACACATTTTTTTCCATCTTTCAAGTTATTATCTCAAGTTCCCCACAACATACTCAGGCCCTTGCCACCTCCATCTACATACACAATTTTACTGTCTATCTGAAATAAAAATTCAAAGCCTAACCAGAGAAAGTTAAGTTCTGCTTGGAAGCGTGGAGAGAGGTAGAAAGTGAAAATGGGAAACTTATTTTGCAATCAGCCTCTTAATAAGTTAAGGACGCCCAACTCGATGTTTTGGGTGCTGAGGCAAAATTATAAGGTACATAAGAAAGTGTGCAGTAATACACTGTGAAACAAACTTTTGGGAATCACTGCAAATACATATCATTTTTGAACTAACGTACAGATATTTCATCTCCTAATGTGGAAAAGATATTGTGATAAATTTTCCTGGTCTAGAAATGGCCTCTGGCAGGGCTGAAAACTGGGCTACTGAAGGCTGGAAAGCCAATGCAATTATCATCCAGTCTTTAAGTGTCTGCTCAGGGTTGGATGGCGCCTGTGATGGTCCACTTACACTTGGAAATGGGTAAGTGTGTTATCAGTTTTCAAAACAGTGAGGAGACGCAGAGGACTGTATAAAAATCCCTGACATGAGAATAAAGGCAAACTTCTTAATAGACATAACAAGATCCTCTTTCTGCTAAGGGATTATAAAAGGCACCAGGCAAATTTGTGGAAAATTGAAGGTCAAAGAAAATGGTTCTGATGCTGCTGTCTCCTGCCTTACGTAATGACGTCACTCAAAAACTCACATATTTTTTACCTAACCTTATGTCTTATTGTTTTTCTAGGTCTGTAGACATTTTTCCAGCAATCGTGTTAAATCTTTGGGGAAATTGTGCAAATGGAAACTAAAAAAATGTAGGGTATAATATCTCCTTCAACTGGGCTTGTATTCTGTCTAGTGACTCAGACACACAAGCCTTATCATACTTGCAAATTGACACAAAAAGTTAAAAGTGCCAAGTGAGTTCTGACTTTGGAGTGCTCAATTCTAGCTGTCAAAGAAATTCTACAGGAGAAGGTGAGAATTCATCTGCTCCTAGCTGGTTTAAGAGGAATCATATAGACAGGAGAGAGAGAAATTTGCATGAAGAAATTCATAGGGTGAAAAATATAAGATTTGTCAGGGAAAATAAGTAGATCAGTGTGCATAGAATGAAAGGCTTGTGCTCTCTCCATCACACCATTGTTATTTGTTCTTTTAGTTGACTAATAACTGACTACTCCTATGTGCTTCACTTTAAGTATAAACAAAACCAAAATCCATGAAATATTTAACTAGAAATGTGTATTTTACTAGTATAAGATCAAAGTTTGCTTCTTTAAACTTCTGAAATATCTATATAAGTAAATGTTTAGCTTAAATACCAGTTTATCTTTTCTTTCATAGAAGAAATATGTGCCTCTTTAGAACTACACAATTCTGTATTGGTACAAAGAGACTGCAAGCAATTAATTAATGCATTTCGGCAATATAATGTAATACTGAAATTGGCATTTGTTCTCAGAAAGTATTGATAAATATCCCCTATGTTAATATAGAGTATGATATCCCTAGATATGCAGATTCATTTCTTATGCAAGTTTAAGGCGTATGAAACTCAGTCCGTGCTAATACTGAAAATAAATTTTTTGTATGGCTATTTTCCCCAAATCGCTGAAGAAACACTTAAAAACTGGCTGAATTAATCCTCCAAAATATTACAGCTGTAACAAATGTCAATAAAGAATGACAGAGGGAGCTGCTAGATGGTCTCAAGGGCCAAAGCTTTGATGTGTTCTCTGGTTCAAGATGTGGTAATTCTTTGGCCACAGTACATGATGGCTTGAAGTTTCATTCATTGGGTGGAGAGGGTGGACAGCGTGGTAGATCTCCATATCAAACACCTAACTACTAATCCAAATGAAGGTGAAAAGGTCTCCAGTAATATTCACAGCATGGAGAAAAGGAATGGAACAACAAAAGCAATGACTAAAGGATGAATGTCTTTGGACCATGTGAATTAGAAGACTTTTACTAGGTGAGCAATTAGAGTGAAATTTCAGAGATAATGAAAAAGGTCCAATTCTCAATTATTCAATGTTGATAAAACTTGTCTATGAACACAGCAAATTAGCTACCAAGAATTGTTAGCAGAAGCAAAGACAATCTGGTAAATGTTTTATGCCATAGGTTGGATATTCATAATGAAAATGTGGATGAGCAATTTACAATTAATGGGTGAAAGCCAAGCTGTTGTCTATTTTTTTTTTTATTTAACTGTGGGAAATTATAGCCATAACACTAAGGAATTTTGAAAATACCAATTGCTTTTTGTTATTCCAATGAATTAAAAGGGTAATAACAAATTGCTCACCTTTGGGAAAATTGGTACTTGGAATAAATACTGCCCCAGAGTCTTGGAAATGTGAAACTAAAAAGCACCAGAAAGGAAGAAAAACTCTCCTGTCTCTTTATTGTGACAATTTAATAATTTCTCCAATGCAGTAGAGACTCTAACTGAAAATATTTTAAAACAGGAATGATTAGTTTTGGTTATTTACTGCTGCAAAAATCTCACATCAAAATCCAGTGACTGAAAACAATAATTTGTTACTTCTCATGCTTCTCTGGGTTGCCTGAACTCAACTATGTGATTGCTCCTTGGGTTACATTTAGTGGTTGTGGTCAGATATTGTAGTCATCTGAAAGGTTCTTAGGAGTAGATGCTGAAGAGGACGTATATGGTAGCAGCTGATGCTCATTATTGTCTGGAAACTCATGGTGCTGTCTACCAGAGTACCTATATGACTTCTCCATGGAGTTTTGGCTTCTTACAATATGGCAGCTAGGTTCTAAAAGGGAGTGTCAATAAGTAGGTATTCCAAGGGACACATAGCTGCCACTCTCTTAAGAACTGGGCCTACATACATATACATGGTCACCTCTTAATTTTCTGGTGCACAGAGCTGTCATGGAATTTGCCTGGTTTCAGAGGGAAGTGGCATAAATCCTGTCTCTCAATGCGAGAGGTGCCAAAGAATGTGTGGTCATTTAAAATTTTGCATGCAAGTAACACTGTTTAGAGACTTTTGGGAAACATTACATTCAAATAAGCATAAATCTTTCTGACTTTGTAAGATTTAATTCTCTTCAGCCACAAAGAAAATGACATTGGTGTTAATGACATGTCATGCATCCATTTTCAAAGTTTTATCTGTAGTGGAATAGATCAATCGCATTGGTGTGTCCAACATATTGCAACATTGCTAGTATTTCTGCTCACGTATAACACAGCAAAATTTATTTATATTGATTTCAGAATATTGTAAACAGAAACATAGTACCAAAAGCATCCTGACTTGATTGCCTGAAATTGGATTGTCAGTTGGATTGGAACACAGCCGTATGTTTTTTCCATCTATGTATAACAAAAGACTTCAGGATGAGAAAACATTTTCCATATACCAGGTGTAATTTGACTTCAACTACACCACAGGAATTGTAGAATGGAAAACATGTCTTAGGACTAAACTTATGTTATGCCTCCATTTTCTTGGACTCAGGAAGGGGACTTGGAATGTACCCGGGAACATCAGTTCACTATTCAACTATATTCTTGTATTCTCAGAGAGAGATCTCCATTAGGGCTTTCAAGTAATAGTATTAATAAACATGAAGGACAAGAAAGAAATTCTTTTTTTTTTTTTTTTGGTCAGGAATTTTACCAAAGTTATGCCAAGAGGTATCTCTAGAGCCATATTATAAAGCTTAATGGAAAATTAGATTACTCAATTGCTAGATTCCATTGATCTACATGAATGACATCAGTGAATTTTGGAAACCAGGAAGAGCGTGAGTTAGAAACACAGATGAAAAAATTGGGTTAAGACATGTATTTTGAGAAGCATTTATTGTTATTTGTCTGTTTTATTTGGATTGTTTTTAGTGTATGTGAGTTATTTTGAATTTAAAAAGTTCAATTATTTTTGGAACTTTGAGGGCATAGGACAAAAAAAACAAATGACTGAAGGATAAAGTTTTAAGTACATATTAATTCAAAGAAGATATTTAAAAGATGACCAGTTATTGTGGAAATTTTGGAAGTTGTATAAGTGAAATCAGATTCTCTATTATACAAAGTTGATAAAACTGAGTTGTGTGTGTAAAAGCAGCAAATTAAAAAAAGAAAAGAAAAAGCAGAATCTATGGCTATTTAATGGTTTTGTTCAGAATCTCTGAAAACCTATATAATCTTTGAAAAACAAACACAAATATGTTGTCTTTGAGTTGAATGTAAACTCCATGAAGGCAGAATACTTTTTCTCTTGTTCATTCCTCAATCTCTGATTCTTAGGGTCTGCCAGGGCTAGGTTCTCAAAAAATGCCTGTTAGAAAAATTTCAAATGAACTTATGAATATGAGGGAAAGAAAAAAAAGAAGCTATGGCACACCACTCTCCTGAAAACAATCCATTTTAATCTAGTATAATTAGTAGCAGTAGAACTTGTATTACTCTTGTTATTATTTAGAAGCCACTAGAAAGGGGCCTTTAAAAGGAAATAACACATATAAACCATTCATCAGAGTTGGTCTGTGCTAATCTAAAATCAATCAACCAATCTATCTATCTATCTACACACACACACACACACACGCAGATATAACAAGGTAGAAAGTCTTATACAACAAAATTTTATTTGTTAAAAACTAGATACATAGCCTTGAAATCATGCTGAGTATTAGACAAAGACTGTCTGGATTAAAGGCATTTTCGTTGAATATATTCACATCATCACTGCTTCAAGATTTCTGAATATCATGCTCTACTCCTTTCACGTCGGGGTTGGCCTGGCAGGATTGCCTCCCACTGTTGGTCAGATAACCTTGGTGAGGTCTTCACAAATCAGAAGTCCTGAGAAGGAGCTGTTACTCTTGAAACCCAAAGACCTTTGTGTTTTTATTCTCTCTTCGTCTCTCTCCCTCCCTCTCTCTCTCTCATCATCTTCCTTTCCAATGTTAGTGCATATTCTCTGCTTATGTGTGTGTCTCTCTCTTTCTCTGTATTTTCCTTGCTAATGGCATAAACTCCACTATGAAGAGGTCTTTCAGGGGTCCCCAAATCAAAGTTCTCTAGGGGGAGGAAATTGCTCTCTGGTTATGTATTGGAAAATCAATCATAAGTATCCTATCATATTAAGATAAATAAAATTAAATATAAATCAAACATAAGACAAAGACTTAATTAGGTTTAAAACCAAGATATTATGTGGAATAATATTAGTTTATTAAATTCCTTCCATGGACTCCTACACAGGTGCTATGCAGGGGTGACAAATTTGTCTCTATGAATTCTACCATCTATTAGATATAAAAATATTATTTTATAAGATATTTGTTGTTTAGATTTTTCAAAAATAAACTTTAAAAAATATATGCAAAGAATAAGGGGAATTTTGTGTTAGAGGAATAAATAATTATCCATCATACGTTAACTCTTCCTAAAGTAATGCAAAATATTTAAATTTCATAGTGAAGCCAGTGTACGTTCAAGGCCTTAGTGAAGAAAAAACAGTTGAGCTTGCTTGACATTGAGGCAAAATGGGGGAGATGGAAACAGCCTAATGACAAGCACTATTCCTGGCCTTTGTGCCGGCTATTGTCCTCTCTAATCCTTATGGATAGTCTTTCTAGAGGCTCAAGTACTGGTTTAGAAATTTCTCAAGATGGTAAGCTGAAAAGTAATATGGCTCACTTATCTTATCTCCTCTCTCTCACGGTTCACCCTCCTTTGTTGCCTGATATTCAGTATCTTACAAAACGTGGTTTCATATATTTTGTCTTGTTTTTTGTTTTTGTTTTGGTCTTTGTTTTGTTTTGAGCAGGATGGCAACTGATCCTGTTGCTCCAAAAGCAGAAGTTTCTTTTAGCTAAGCTCTATATACCTCAAGATAAAATAAGCATTCTATTACTCTCCACCTCCAGGAAAGCCAAATACTTAAATTATATTATTATAATTTACTGTTTTTATTTTATTTATAATTCATAATTTACAACTAATTATGATTAAATAGTAAAAATAAGGTACTTTTATTAGTATCTGAAACACATTAAGTGTTTAATAAATATCATCTTTTATTATGTTACTCATTCTAAGCCTTACTCTCAGTACCCCTACTCACTGACAAAGACTTTCTCCTTGACTAAACTTTGGTTAGGCTCTTCTGAGCACTTTCTCAAGTAAGACTAAACATTTGGCTCCTGTGTCCATCCTTGCCAAGTCCAGTTTTAACAAGAGTCTTACTAAGTCAGCAGAGTGAGAATCTCGCCATCCTTGATATGCGATAGCCCTCGATACTGATCAAATTCCTCATTATCATCATTACCATCCTTGATATCTGATCACCTTGGCCTACCTTCCTCAAGAATCCAGAGAAGTCAGTTAGCAAAAATTATCCCACTCTTGATGTCTTCTCTTAATTACTTTTCCATCTACTGACCCCCTCATTCTGCTCTTGGCAATAAATCCCCAGCTATCTTTGCTGTATTCGGCATCGACTCTGGTCTCTCTCCTCTATTGTAATACTCCTATTGCAATAATCTGAAGTAAAGTCCTCCTTACTGTTTTAACAAGTATCAGAATAATTTTTTCCTTAACACCACTTTTTATTTTTTTCCTCAATCCAATAATCCAGTTCTCACTTAATTTATGGTCCAGTCTATTTGCCTTCTATTTTAGTTCTTATTTCTGTTTGTATTGAAAACATTCCCACCTAATCCTTTAGTAGATCTATGGGCTCCCTTGTCCCTGTCAGTCTCCCATGCCTGAGAAGGAATCTTTGAATCTGTATGTGATAGACTGGACGTTTGGTCCAGTGGGGGAACGTGTCTTCTCCCATATCCGTTTAACTTTAACGCTAGTGAAAATCTGACTCCACTACCATCGCACTGCACATGTACCACTCAAACAGAGGTTTTGTCACCTAACTGTTGTCTCTCTTTTACCTCTTTCCATGTTGGCTACAATTTAACTATTATTTCTTATCAGTATATCTCAAGATCTTCCATGGATTTCACTTATTAATCTTCTAGATTTTCAAATATTTATTAAAGGCCTTTTTAATTCTGAGAATATCTATGAAAGTGAAGAAAAGATCACTAAAATTAAGCTTGTCATATGCTTACTTTCTAATTTTACCACTCCTTGAAGCACATATCATTAACCATGACTCCCTAGATTTTTTTTTAAATCAAAGGTGTGACCATAACCAAATATAGACAGCACATAAACATATTTCTATGAGTGGAATCAAATTATGAATGGAATTAAATCAGAAAACTGCTTATTTTATGACAATGACCCAGTTTCTTTATTTCTTGCACATATTAGTATCTTTGCCTTGGCTTTTTTTTTTATTTATTAGACTGGATGATATTTCAAAGTATAGCAAGAGAATACTTAATATTTGAAATAATACCTTGCATTTAAGAAAGAAAAATATACCAATTATTTGTAGCTCATGGTCATATTGGTAAACTCTGATACTAAATATATCATATTTTTACAGTGAAAAATGTTACAAGCCTGTTGGAGTCTACTTTTCTCCACGGAGTGTTCTCCTTTTGTCCTTTAATTGTACTATAACTTATATGAGCATCTTTTGGACTCTGTCTTACAATCGGTGTATATACAATATAAACATTTGCTATGTGGCACGTCTGTGAGACATCTGTTTGGCCCTAGAGGAACAAATAAAATCCTCTTATTTTTTAGCATAGACCACATTCCAAATGAATGTTTTCACATTTGTAAGCTGAATTTGTACCTTATAATTACTGAAGAGTAGCTTTGTGTATTTTATATATTTTTGTTTGGAGGCAGCATTATTGCATAAAACAAGAAAATAGCCTTTCATTGACCTTGTATTAAGTTATAATTTATGTGCTTTTGTGTATTGAATTGAGACTGCCTTAATTAATACATTCCTTTGTATTGAGCGATTCCAAGATCCACAGGCAGCCACTTTTGTGTAACATTCAGTGGCACAGAATTTACAGGATGCGTCCCAAGGGCACGTTCTACTTTGTAATAATCAGTCATTCGTCATAATCCAAGAATAGATTTTTTTCCTCAAAAAAGTTTATTCAAACTTTGTTGAATATAAAGAAAGAAATCAAATCACACCTCTGAGAAGACCAGAGTGTTGTTTAGACAACGTGACCACAATTTCAGTCTCTCTGGTAAACTATCAGACTGTATAAAGTAAATTACAATATGAATTGCTTGATTTATAAGGTGGTGATTATAAATTGTTATGGCCAATTATCATTTCCATTCATCCCCTAAGTGCCCAAAGAAAGCAAATAAAACATGTACTAAGTGGAAACTGCTTTTACAGGTAAGAAGAATCAATATTGGCTTCTTTCTTATCAATATGTCTCATACAATGTCAGTTTGGAGACTGTTCTCTGTGCTACACACTTTCAAGGTGGAAGAAGATGGATGAGAATCCAGGTGTCATTGAGTGAAAAGAAGAAAACTATGGGTGGTAATCTTAGTTTCTCAGGCTGCCCTATCATAATACCACAAACCAGGTGGCTTAGAACAACAAAAATTTATTTCTCACCGTTCTGAAGGCTAGAAGAGTGAAATCAAGATGTCAGCAGGGTTGGTTCATTCTGAGTGCTGTGAGGGAACAACTGTTCCATGACTCTTTCCTAGTTTTTGGCAGCCTCAGTCATTCTTTGGCTTGTGGATGGCATTCTCTCTGTGTCTTTACAACATCTTTGCTCTACGAATTTCTCTGGTCCAAATTTACCCCTTTTATAAGAACATGATCATATTGGGTCAAAGTCCACCCTAATGAGTTCATTTTAACTTGATTACATCTATAATGACACTATTTCTAAGTCTGTCACATCCATTGATATTGGTGGTTAAGACTTCAACATCCTTTTGGGTGACACAATTCACCCCATAATAAGTGACAAAAGAGAAATGAAAACCTTCTCAGCAATACACTCTGGGATTATAGTTTTCAACATCCTCTGGGAAAAATTTATTGACTTCATAAAATATCCAGGACAATATTTAGCAGGTTTATGTTTATTACATTCTTAAATTATGAGAAATCTTGCTAGACAATTGTGAAATTAATTTATCATTTGGCTTAAAATATAAGAAAAATGAAGTCAGATCTGACAATAAACAAAAGAAGATTATCAGACAAAGTTCTCACTCATCTCTCACCTGAAAAAAAAGAAATGTACAGCATCCACACAAAAGTGATAACTGAATGCTCACTAGAGGAAGAATGAAACAAAAAATCTACAAAAGAGCCAGAAAACAATTAACAAAGTTGCAATAGTAAGCCTTTAACTACCAATAATTACTTTAAAGGTAAAATGATCAAATTCTCTAATCAAAAGATGTAAAACAGATGAATGGATTAAAAAACAAGACTGAATTACATGTTGCCTACACACTCACTTCAAGTTTAAGAACACATAGACTGAAAGTGAAGGGATAGAATCAGATAGCCCATGCATATGGAAACCGAAAGAGAGCAGGGTAGTTATTCTTATAGCAAATAATGTAGACTTCAACTCAAAAACTGTGACAAGAGACAAAGAAGCTCATTATATAATGATAGAGCGATAAATCATCAAGAAAGTATAACAACTGTAAATATTTATGCACCAAAAAATGAAGCTGCAACCACAAAACTCATAGGAGAAAATATAAGGGAAAAGCTCCTTGACAGTGGCCTTGGCAATGATCTTTTGGATTTGACACTAAAAGCAAAGACAAGCAAAGCAAAAATCAGCAAATGAGACTACAGCAAACTAAAAAGTTTCTGCACAGGAAAGGAAATAATCAACAAAATGAAAAGGTAACTTATGGAATGGGAGAAAATGCTGTAAACAAATGACTTGTTCATTTTGACTGCTTTAAAAAAATTAACCATTATTATATTTATTTGTAATTATATACAACAGTTAATATTTTACAATGTATTTAAATATTGATATTTTATTTTATATTTGCATAGATAAAGAAGAACTTGTAGGAAATATATGAAAACTTTAATCTAATTATCTCTGGATAAGGAAAACTCACAACTTCTCTCTGCCATCTTCATGTCACTCAATCTGTAATGAAGATAAATGTCAATGTAATTTGGTGAAACTTTCAAGAAATTTATGTGATAGAATATTAGTCAAATTATAATATAACATGAATTGTGGTAAACTCTGTATCATGCCTCTTCATACTGCAGGGACTCACTCTTCTCGGCATCCACTAACAACTTCAATTGGTTTACAGAAAAAGGGACACAATGACTTGTTCTCCATCTTATGATACTGTTCATTGTTTTATCACATGCTTGTTGTAAGTTACTCTACAACTTTAGTACAAATTAAAGTCATTCATATGTTTTTATTTATACTATGGTAAATCTTTACCATACAAAGAAATACATACTGGCCAAGGTAAAAGTTGTTTACAATGAAAATTTGTTATTGTATTTTCAAATACAGTATTGATTTTATCAGCGAAAATTTGATGATTTCACTTTCTATGAGATGTATACCTCAAAATGTATTCTACATAAGGATCCATTTACATGCTTTATGTAATTATTAGAAAGAGAGATTCCCATGATCCATAATAGATAAACTAAATCAGTACGTATGAGAGTTGGACGTTGATTGTATATATTAAGCAAACTACCACAGTGCTTTGAGAATCACAGAGCTAGAAGAATAACCAAAATATCCCTTACAAAGATATTTTAAATGACAGTCCACTGACCATTCCTTAAATTCCTTCGTAAAATTAATCTAAGAACCTTGATAAAAGACAGATGTTTGGAGGTTCAAATAGCATATCTACAGTCTAACCAGCAATCTGTGCTTTTTAAAATGTCCTATACTGACTCCTTCGTAGGATTTAGAATCATTCATATTTTTTTTTTTTGAGGAAGATTATCCCTGAGCTAGCATCTGCCACCAATCCTCCTCTTTGTTCTGAGGAAGACTGGCCCTGAACTAACCTTCATGCCCATCTTCCTCTACTTTATATGTGGGACACCTACCACAGCATGGCTTGCCAAGTGGTGCATAGGTCCACACCCGGGATCCGAACTGGCGAACCCCGGGCCACTGAAGTGGAACGTGTGCACCTAACCACTGTGCCACTGGGCCGGCCCCTTATTCATTATTTTTTTAATAAAAATGTTGGAGAATATAAGGAGTTGAAAGTTTATTCCAGTATACAAAGTTTAAAATAAAAATAAATTTGTTTATTCATTTGACTGACCAGGACCATCTTTGATCCATTTCAGATTTAGGAATGATTAAATGTATTTTTTAAATTAATATAAACATAATATTTGTCGACTTTAAAATCATTCTTGGAAGATTATACCAAATGCTTAGAATGAAAATTTAAACTCCTTCAAATCTCTAGTTTTCAATTCTATACATCGAAAGCAAGCTAACAGTCTTTCAAGCATTTGTTTCCAATGTTCCATGGTTACACACAAATATGATAAACAAACAAGAACAACAGCAGCAACCAAGAGCAAAACAAACATCTATACATTGAAATAAATCCTTTTTTCATACAAACACCTCAACCCCTCACCAGAAGCATTCAGAGTATCTACGCATATGGCTTTTTCTCTTCTTTCTCACAAGAAAGAGATTATAATATTCCCACTGCTCTGAATTTTATTGAACTTCCATATATCTTTGGAATCTTCTCATACGAGAACATATGATCTAATTGTTTTAGTGGTCATATATTAACACTTTACAAATATAAATAATGTATTTAACCATCCCTTCATTTATAAATATTTACAGTGTTTCCACTTTTGATATTAACGTTTTAAGAATGTAAAAATTCTTGTATACATTTGAGTGTATATCTGAAAAATAAGTTTCTAGCCCTGCTAGAACCAGAAGTTTGTATTTTAATTCTTGCAAGCTAGTGACAAACTACCCTCCAAAAATATTCCACAGATTTTAATCCTTTCCCCATAAAAAATGAAATTTCATTTTTCCAAACACGGTCACCAACAATGATGATTATAAAAAGGATTTAATTTTTGGTATTCTAATCTGAAAGGCGTCTTATTGTAGTTTCAATTTTCATTGATATAAGTAAAATTAAACCCTTTCTGGCTGTTTATTGATAGTCTGAATTTTCTCTGTAAATTGCTTGTTTGTGTTATTTTGTAACATGAAAGAGGTCCTATGCTGTGTGGATATATAAACCCAGTAGTTAAAAAGAAAATGAGCACTTCATAAAATTACATGCTTCATATAGTGGAAAAATAAGTATTATGTAATTTTATTGTTTCTTTGTCAAAATGTTTGCAGCCTCATCTACACCTGCATAACACTTCCACCTCCAGGAGCATACCCTATTTTTAATAAAATCTAGACTTGGAGATGTTTGACTTTGCTCTTATAGCTGTTTGTGCTGATTTAGTGAAGTGTACCCAATGTGCTTAGATAAAATGTTTTCTGACAGAAAAAATAATATTGTTTCCATCTAAAATGCTTTGTCTCAAGGTAATTTCAGTCTTCCTTTAGGAAAAAAAAATCATAGCATTTATATAATAACAAGTGAGAGGCAGGGGGTGGCTTACCAGCCTGTATTTCTGGGAGACTTCCCACAGCCACTTTTCAATCACATAGGGCCAGTTCAGCCTTTTGTCGTCTCTGGGTAGATCAACTGAGTGCCATGCACTTTGCTGTGCAGGGAACTTTGGAATGAAACCTTTATAAACAAAGGTCCTGTTTGCTTTGAGTGAAAATCAAAGGACAGCCTTGCAATTTCTATTAATAAAATAGATATACATGATAGCTGATACTGTCTTAGAAGTTGCTTGATATTATTGAGCATTTACATAATTTGGGATTTGTTAAATATTTACTTAGCAGCCCCTAATCAATTGTCTTCTAGATAGAATTTAATGCTTGCCTGTATTTCATCCAAAATCTTCTTTATTTATATTAATAGATATAAATAAAAAATGCTTTCAAGGTTAATTATTCTGATGTGCTGATAGAGAGTGAATGAAATTACTTATATAGTGATATCCACAAAGGTGAAGTTACTTTTAGAAAAACTAACATTATAACTAAGAGAGAATAAGAGGAAATCAATGTAAAGAAGAAATAAAAAATATAGAACATAACATGGATGTTGTACATGTCATGCATTTGCAAAAACAACTCATGTTAAAATAATAAATATCGTTAAACTGTCCTATTGGGTTTTTTTGGTAATTTCATCTGCCCAAAAGAAAAGAACTCTATGATTTGGAGTTTTCTCCATTAAAAATAAGTATCATGTGATAGTCAAGCATGCTACTCTGGAATCACTAGAATTGGACCCTTTCTGATCTAATTATTATGCAAGTTATTTAAATGACTAACCTTTCACCTCACAAGGTTGCTGTGAGAATTAAATTAGGTTTGTGCATGTAAAAGCATTTGGCATACTGCTTGCCACATAAGAGCTCAAGAAATGTTACTTATTACTATCAATGTGATAAATAGCTGGCATTCTCTACAGGAGGTGTCTAATTTCTGTGACTGGAAAGGAAAACACAATGTTGCTAGGTTTGTCATGCATTTATGGGTTTCTCTGTGTGTGTATTTTGTTTCTTGAAGAAATAGAGGGAGATATATAGAAGATACATTGTAGTTTAAGATGAAAGAAAAGCCCAGTGGCACAGCATTTAAGTTTGAACATTCCACTTCGGTGGCCTGGGGTTCACTGGTTTGGACCAGTTGTCAAGCCATGCTGTGGCAGACGTCCCACATATAAAGTAGAGGAAGATGGGCACGGATGTTAGCTCAGGGCCAGTCTTCCTCAGCAAAAAGAGGAGGATTGGCAGCAGATGTTAGCTCAGGGCTAATCTTCCTCAAAAAAAAAGAAAAAAACGATGAAAGAGAAAAGAGATTACAAAGCAATGCAAAATAGAACCAACAATAAAAGAGTGAGACGGTGAATTAAGACAATGCTAACAAGAAGAAAAAATAAAAGGGAGCGTAAATATCAAGAGAAAAGTGAAAATGGATTTAACTTTGAAATATGTAATTTTAAACTACTTCACCAAGAGAAAAAAGCAAACAAAATATATAACACTTTTAAAATTCTATGACGTATTATTGTTTGTAAATCATTTTAACTTTCTTTTCTAGAGTGATCTTGCAATAACTGTGAGTTTGTGAGACTAGGTGTTATACTTTCTATTTAACAGATGAGGAATTAGGACCTAGAAATTGCAAATATGACCAGAGTTACATCACAAAAAAGCAACAGTGCCTGAAATTAAATCCAATTTTTCCTCAGTGCTTTTTCATGATATCAAATTGACTCCCTACGTAAATCTTACCGAGGTGGATTATTTCAAACCTTTGTTTGAACACCTATCATATATTGAGAGCTCTGTCACAGACTCTGCAGCCCTCTTATCATTCAAGACTTCTAATAATCCTGTGACTGTTATAGAGCAGATTTGAGAACACAGAAACGTTAGATAATTCACCCTAAATTATAAATAACAGCTTGTAAATTGTGGATCTGCAGCTTGAACACCAATAAACCTGACTCCAAACAACACTTCCCCTTTTACACAGGCGCTCACAGAGAAATGGTTTCCTGTTGATGAATTCGCATTGGGACCTATTGGTCACTGCAGAAATATTTGTTGAACGACCGAGCAAACTAATGAATAAAAGAGTGAATGAATGCGTTCAGCGTAAGATCTCTGCACTGTACTACAGATGTCTGGGAACCAAAAGTTAGGGAATAATATGGACAGGATATAAAATTCTTACACAATCACACATCCCTAGTTGCTACAGTCAAGGGACATGCTTAATATTGTTACACAGAAACCTAGTTATCACTCATTTTTGCCCCAAAAGGGATTCATTCTAAATGTTGACCTCAATTAGAAGCAACCCTTTCTGTTATTTTAAGTAGGAGCACAGCCTCCCTATTTGCTGCGGCAAGGCAAAAGCCATCTAAATAAATTACCTTGTTCAGAATGTGAGATCATTCAGAACAAGAACATCTGTCTTGTTCACGCCTACGTTCCAACACCCAGAATATTTACTTTTACATACACAGCACCTAGAATAACAATATACATGTTGGATGAATATCCATTCATCCTATCAAGTTCAATATATGATAGGATTTTTCCCAATGATTTGTTTCTCCATGCTTTCTTTGGCTATAAAATGAAATAAAAAGATCTCTAGTTGCTTTGCACAGGATTGAACTGAAATGTCTTAGAATACTCCAAACTTTTACACTCAGCAGCTTTTTTTTTTTTTTTTCTATTTTGGATGGTCATAGCTTAAAAAATTTATTAAAATCTACTCTGTTTTCTTATTGATTCAAATTCTACCTTCAAGTAATTAATCCCTAAACCTTTATTTGTTCAGAGTTAAGATGAAAAAACAAGTGGCAGAGAAAAGGATTATTTTTTGTTTGGTTTGGTATTAGAACAATAATTATGAAGTTTCTAAAATGTGGAATCACTAGAATTATCTATTTTACAACTAACAAGAGACAAAATCAGTTTCTGACTTTTTAAAGCATTTGGGGATTCAGTTTATGTTAGAATCAGCACTGGATGGATGTATTCAATTAAAAGACCATTTAAGTGTGAACATATGAAATATTCTGTTGCAATAATCATGGACTATTTCTAGTATACTCAAAATGTCTGCATATTCTATTGAGGAAGCTCACATTTTAAAAGAAAAATCTATAGTCATCCTTGGTAGTCTGTTATAATTATTCACAAAATTTGTAGTCTGTGGTAGAAAGTATCTGAATTTTGGTAAAAAACAAAAAGCCATTATTGACTTTTTTATTTTGAGGAAGATTTGCCCTGAGCTAACTACTGCCAATCGTCCTCGTTTTGCTGAGGAAGACTGGCCCTGAGCTAACACCCATGCCCATCTTCCTCTACTTTATACGTGGGACACCTACCAAAGCATGACTTTTGCCAAGCGGTGCCATGTCCGCACCAGGGATCTGAACCAGTGAACCCCGGGCTGCTGAGAAGCTGAACATGCGCACTTAACCGCTGTGCCACTGGGCCGGCCCCTTGATTTTTATTATCTCTACTACCTGATTATCATCTACTGATTTTTAAAAATATGGTTTAAAAAAATCTATTAAATCCTAAAAGTTGATATGCTTTTTGGATTCTGGAGATGACGGTGGTTTGAAAGAGACATCTGATTCACAAAGAAAAAAGTCTATGTGTTTGTAATTCCACCTCAACTTATATAAACAGTAGCTGAACCAGCCCAAGATATGGGTTTATTATTTCAGACAATTTTATATCTTCTTAAAGCTACTACTAGGGAATACCTAGTAGTAAAAGTCAAGCACCATCATATGTAATAAGACCCCTAGAATGTAGTCATATGAAAGATTTCTCACGTTTTACTTCTTTTCCTTTTCAATTACCACTAAATTTATCAGATATTAATTTAATCTGAAATTGTGTAAATTACCTTCCAAATGTTCACCATCCCTCAGTCTTATGTGTCAGGGTGTACTTCACTCTCTATTCTAGTGCTTAAAAAGATTGTTTTTGTATAAAAACTTCAATATTTCCCATGACCTAGAGAAAAGTTATTGCTTTGTTCCTAGACAGACTTGAAAGGCAGCCAAACTCACACACTAAATATTATCTCATTCAAATAGTGATTCTTGACTGTACAGAGATGAAAAGATAAATCACTTTGAAAAGCCCTACAGATTATTCACATGAGCATCCTCCAACCCTTTCCCAAATGGAAATATTTTGCTAAGGCAGTGTGAGCCTTATGCCAAAAAATCATCTGTAAAATCACAGACTACACTGCCTCCAGATCCATTATCTCCACAAATATTTCCTGATCTTTCCCCTTATCAACACAACCATATTGATCAATATTTATCCCTGTCATCTTAGAATTCCATAGCATTTATTAGTTGCGTTGTATTTTCTCATTTCTCTGTCTTATGTTTATGTCAATAAATGCACAATTATTTTATATGCACAATAGTTTTATTTCCTCATTTGTATAAAAATCTCCCCAAGAAGTAGAAAGTCAATGGTTCTTCAAAGAAACTATGGTATCTATCACAGAATGCAGCACATAGTATTTGATCAAAAAATTTTTTAGTAAATAAGAACTTGAGTATATCATTATATCATTCAATTCAAAATTACTTGGCTGAATAAGAGAAGCTATATAAATAACACCTATTGGTCTAAAATGGGACAAATTCAAGATCAGTGTACTAAAGTACATTGGATTGGCACACTCAGAAACTTGTAAGAGCAGGTTTACTGAGTAGTTCTTTTCTTATCTTTTTCTTTCTTTCTTTTCTTTTTGGCTGAGGAAGCTTCACCCTGAGCTAACATCTGCTGCCAATCTTCTTCTTTTTTTGTATATGAGCCTCTGTGACAGCATGGTCACTGACAGAAAAGTGGTGGAGGTCCAGGCCCAGGAACTGAACCAGGCAGCTGAACCTGAGCACTCTAAACCTGACCCCTAGGACTCCATGGCTGGCCTTATTTTTTTTCTTTTCTGAACACTCTTGAGAGATACTCAAACTCTCAACTTTAACGGTAGCTCACATTGAATGCTCAAGGACCCAAATCCCTACTCTTTTTTTCTGCACCTCATATTGTATGTATAATCACAAACTTCACTACTCAGATCCCCAGCATCTCGTTCAACCATTTGACACTGTCTTGGCCAATAAATTATAAATATTTACTGACTAGGAAGTATTTTCAAGGCAAGTATTTGCTGTCTTGATAGAAAGGGACAAAATGAAGGGGCCTGGTCATTCTCTCTCCCTCTCTCCTTTCTGTCAGCATCAATTTTGGATAGGATGATTGGAACTGAAGCAATAGTCTTCCAATCTTGAAAACGCAAGTGTTAAAGACACACCCTATACTCTTGATACAGTGAATTGGAAAGATTAAGATATGTATCGTGAGCAACTCATTCAGTGTCCCAGTTGTCTAACTCTGAACTTGGTTAAACTGCTGTTCATCGAGATTTTTGTCACTCACATTGGAAAGTCCTTCGACCTGATACATTAACATTGTAATTTGCATTTATGATCACTGTGAAATTTCTTTACAATTGTCAGATAAAGTAGCATATTTTCTCATTTTTATATTACTCTCAGACTGCCTCTGAAATATTCAACAGGAACATTGGAAACACTATTATTTATCCTAGGAAAAGGTAGTTTAGGCTATTGGAAAGCCATGCACAATTTCAAAAGCTTCAACACATTTTACCACATTACAAAAGAAATCTTATGAATCTCCCTTAAAAAAGTGAACAAGGTAATACTGACATTGACCAGTTCTTGGACCTCATTTTCCACAAGTGCAGTCATATTAGATTGAGATGAAAGTTTTCACTTCCTTGATTTCCAACTTTATGTGTGGGAAATACAGTTTCCTTTGATGTTGCAAAAGGCTACCGAGTTAAATCCTTATCTCCCTGTGTGTGATTCAAAAAAGACAAGCTTCAGAGAACTAAATAGTGGAAATAATTATAGACAGTCTACTTCACTGCTTAAGTGTGGGGTCTTACAGCACTGGGATTTTAACTTGACATATAGTATTGAAAAAACCTACTGTATTATTATATTTTTCTTTCAAAAAATTCAAGTAAAAGTCGTGTTATACTTCTGTTACAAACAAAAGAAAATGTAGTTTTGTTTTGAATTTGACCTTTTTGATCCACAAAACAGGCTTTCACATGACTCTAATTTCCAAGGCCAATTAAATATTTACTGAATAGTATTATACTGTCTTCTTTGTAACAATACTCTGAAAAACATACAGTCAAATAATCTGTTTTAAACAGTTACTGTTATTTTTGAATTTTTTAAAGAATAGGTATTCAGAAAGATTATTTCAACTTTTCAAATGTCTTTGTAAGAATATGAAGGCAATATGTCATTTCAGTGTACTATTAAAAACCCATATTGATTACAGTGACATTTCTTGTTTAGAAGAAAGTAGCATTTTATTTATTTTCTCATACTACAGCCTTATTGGGTGAGAGAGGCATTTCTAATTTTGTTTTATATGAAGCTATTGTTTTTTTCACTTTGCTTGTGCTCAATCCAATTACCGTTTTGAGGAAAAATCATAAACTAATAAAAGTTATACGTTTCCTGACAGAAATTGTGGGATAGTCTGAATAAATTATTTTCATTTGCCCAGAGAACCAACTTTCATATTTTAGAGTTGAAAAGACTGGAATTAAAATCTATGTTCTGGGACTTCTGTTTTGGAAACCTGAGCATTAATTCTTCAGCATAGTCTTTTAGGCTGGCTATTATCTGATTTTAAAAGTACTGGCATTTTTTGTTTGTTGTTTGTTTTTGGTGAGGAAGATTAGCCTTGAGCTAACATCTGTGCCAATCTTCCTCTATTTTGTATGTGGTATGCTGCAACCACATGGATAAAGAGTGGTGTAGGTCCATTCCTGGGATCGAACCTACAAACCCTGGGCCGATGGAGTGAAACATGCTGAACTTAACCAATACAACACAGGACCAGATCCAAAAGTACAGGCACTTTGATTATATTTTATTACAATGGACATCTTAATATAATAGCAATATTTTATAAGATATCACTGTAAATTTTTTTATCTGCTCAGTAACTTTTTAAATGGGATATATAAACCCAGCGGGCATAGCTTTACTATCTTTAGGAAACTAAATATTAGTACCACGTGTTAATGAAGTTTTAAGTTTCAAGTAAATTATAAATGTGAAAAATAAGCACAGAAAATTAAAGCAACTTCATCAGAATCAACAAAGGAACATCATCAATTGATTGTGTGATCTGATGTGGTTAGGTTTGCTGATCTTCATTAAACTCTAATGAATTATAACCAAAGTGACAATTTGGGTCAGATTGGCTTTCTTTTATCTATTGAACTATCCTAATAAAAATCAGAACTTTCAGTATCCCACAAAATATACAAATTAATCATTCCTTTTTCACTAAACCTTTTACTCTATAGAGTCTAATTTTGATCAGATATATTAATTCAAAGACTTTACAACATTACAAATTTACTTAATCATTTTATTCTGCATATTCAATTCAAGGAAATTGTTACAGTATTGATACTCAGAGCTCACTGAAATGGCAGAATTTTCGAAAGGAAAATTGCAATTGGAATTTAGTACCTAAGATTTATGTTTATTTTATCATGTGGTCAAGATTGTCCCACTCTGGAAAACTATTTTCCCAGAATCAAAATCACAAATGTGCCAGCAACTCCAGGTATGCTTTCTATTTAACAATAAACAGGAACAGCAATAACGGCAAATGCTACACTCCATTAAGAGTTGGCTGTGTGGCCCCTGCTGAGAGATTCACATATATGTTCTTCATCTGTGACAGAAAGTTACTATAACTCTTCGTAATGGCCCCTTCAAGAAAATTGATATCTCTTCATGGAAAACCTACTGGCTCCTAATCCATCAATATAGTCCTCCATGTAAAAACACTTGTAAATGTGAGTACACCAAAGAAGATAAAGGGCCAACTTTATTGGTCCAATAATGTCATCAAGTTGTTGTTCCAGTAACATTTATTGAAAAATATCCTAATTTTTCAACAATTCACATCTTATTGTCATTAGGAATAGATAGCCAAATAGATACAGTCATTTCTTTTTATTTACAGTAGTTATGCTCTATAAGAAAATCACCAGACTCTGAGTGAGCAAACACTGAAGAACTACTCCTGGGAGAAGTACAGGGTTAGGTTCCTGTGAGGCTCTGCTCATGACGTTTTCATCGACGGATATAGATAACTTGTTTTAGGCACGTTTCTGTTTAAAGACACCTTAGTTAATACATATTGTTAATTCATTATCATTAAACTCAAGGCCAATAGCACTGTTAACTCATGACTGAACAAAGTTTATCTAACTCTCATCATTTTAGTGAGCAAACAAATTCACAAATAATGAAGATAGAATGTAGATAGATAGATAAAAAGAAAGCCTCTTTTAAGTTTGGTTTTGTTTTTTCTGGTATCAACATTTTTAATGCTAACGTTTATAAATATATTGTACTTCTTTATAAATATAATATAATGCATAATTTAGTAAATGTCATGGTAGTTTGTTTTTTTTATTATGAAAGTGAAAGTGTCCATTATTAAAAAGAATATGAAAAATAATGAAACATATAAAGTGAAACAAATTGCACAGAATCGTGCTATCTAAAGGTGCATCGTCAGAAAATTTACACTGTAGATAATGATGTCTCTACCTGTTCTAAATTTACGTAAACTCTATCATAGCACATTTACATTGTTCTCCTTTTTGTCACTATTATAAAGAAATGATGACATTTATTTTCTTATTTTTTTGTTCTATTTTGGATTATTATTGGAATTGCTTTGTAAAAGTCAATCAATATTCTAAGGCTCTTAGTTAATAAAAGATGGCTAAACAAACTTACATCATCTGCTCATCCTCAGTGTGTAAGTTTGCTCATTTTATCTCATTGCTTTTTTTATGGGTTTGGGTATAATCATTAACACATGCATAGACACACACACACATACACACACACTCACACCCACACCCCACTATGGAAATTAGGTAAGCATTAACATTCTTTTTCTTTTACAACACATTTACATAATTATCCTTAAATTCATTTAACATTTTTTACCATTTACTTTCCCAGTTCTGTGAATTGTATATTGATGTCATTTGCAAAATATTCTACTGAATGACTTAGAATTTTTTGTCATATTTATTTGTATGAACTGTTTTTGAATTAGCCCCTTCTCTAATCACATTTATAGCACATTAATCCTCCTGGTTTATCATTATGACTTTGTGGTTAATTGTCTCTCTACATTCATTATCTCTATCTTCCGTATGTTAATAGAAAATCTGAATATTGCCCCAACCTTTCTTCCTTTTAAATCTTCTTCATTTCAATTAATGGTCACTCACCCCTCTTAAATTCTCACATCAAAACATTTGCAATCACTCTTGACACTTCTCCTTCCATCACATTCCACTTGTAAATTCTGTTGGCACATGCTATTCTTCAAATAATTCCCACCACTTCCTCTGCTACAAATTCACTCTGTCACCATCATCTCTCACCTGAATTATTGCAACATCTTTGTGATGGATCTAGTTCTATCTTTGCCTCCAGTCAACTTTTCATGCAGTTGCCAGAGTGATCCTATTAAAATGTCGAATCAGATCAGATCAACCCTACAAGAGTTTCTTCATACAATCACATCCCTAAAATATCCTACTAGCCATTATATGATCCATAAGCTCTTGAAATTCATCTCTCACTATGAAACTTCACCATCACTCTTCTAAAACACATTTATCTCTTCACTCTTCTTCAATTGAACCAGGATGCCTCCAGCTTAGGCCTCTGCACTGGCTTTTCCTTATGGCTGGAATGCCCTAAGGAGTGAGGCTCTTGAAATCACTTGAAAACAACTCCTTTTTTATTCTTATCCTCATTATTTTTAGATACACTTAATGGGAATAGGTGTATTCTCTATTAATAATAAATTTAACAAGAATCATTAATACTCACTTTATAAACTTCACCAGTGATTAAAATGATCTTTGCATTATCTGACTATTTTGGCATTGAATCTTAGCAGCACATAACAGTCTTACAATAGGTAATCAATCCTAAAACATTAACTAATTTTAAAACAGCCTATCCTATTAAAAGATTCATTTTCAATAAAATTGTCTTTTTATTTTTAATGTTTTATCAAAATATATGCTCTATGGTGTTTGATCAATTATATTACTAATATTTGCAGTGATAACTTAACCCAGAAGTTTTTTTTAACATCTAGAGCATTTGATCACATGAAACTTAAAATTTAGAATACAATTTATAGAAACCAAAAGAAAGCTGCAGTAGCTATACTTAGACAAAATTGACTTTAAAACAAAGACTGTAATAAGAGACAAAGAAGGGCATTACATAATGATAAAGGGGTCAATCCAACAAGAGGATATAGCATTTTTAAATATTTATGCACCCAACATAGGAGCACCTAAATATATAAAGTGACTAGTAACAGACCTAAAAGGAGAAATAGCAATGCAATAATAGTAGGAGACTTTAATACACCACTTACATCAATTGATAGATTATCCAGACAGAAAATCAATAAGGAAACATTGGCCTTAAATGACACATTAGACCAGATGGAATTAACAGATATATACAGAACATTCCATACGAAAGCAACAGAATATACATTTTTCTCAAGTGCACATGCAATATTCTCCAGGATAGATTATATGTTAGGCCATAAAAGAAGTCTTAATAAATTTAAGAGGATTGGACTCACACCAAACATCATTTCCAACTACAATGGTATGAAAATAGAAATAAATTACATGAATAAAACTGGAAAATTCACAAATATGTGGAGATTAAACAACACGCTACCAAACAATCATTGGTTCAAAGAAGAAATCAAAAGAGAAATTTAAAAAATCTTAAACAAAAATGGAACTATAACATACTAAAACTTGTGGGATGCAGCAAAAACAGTTCTAAGAAGGAAATTCATAGTAATAAACGCCTACCTCAAGAAACAAAAAAGTTTTAAATAAACAACCTAATTTTACACCTCAAGGAAGTATAAAAAAAACAAACAAAGCCCAACATCAGCAGAAGGAAGAAAATCGCAAAGATTACAATAGAAAGAAATGGGGACTAAAAAGACATTAAAAAAAACAATGAAAGTAAAAGCTGATTCTTTGATAAGATACACAAAATTCAAAGATCTTTAGTTAGACTCATCAATAAAAAAAGAGAGATGACTTCAATACAATTAGAGATGCACAAGAAGAATTACAACTGATACCCCAGAAATATAAAAGAATCATAAGAGACAACTATTGCCAAGGATACACAAACAAATTGGACAATCTAGGAGAAATGGATAAATTCCTAGAAATATAAAACATGAAGAAATAGAAAATCTGAACAGAACAATTGCTAGTAAGGAAATTGAATCAGTTTTCAATATCTCCAAACACACAAAAGTCCTGGACCAGATGGCTTCAGTAGTGAATTTTACTAAACATTTAAAGAAGAAGTAATACCAATCCTTCTCAAACTCGTGCAAAAAATAGAAGAGAAGAGAATACTTCCAAACTCATTTTATGAGGCCAGCATTACCCTGATACTAAAACCAGACAAGGACACCATAAGAAAAGAGAATAATGGGCCAATATCCCTTATGAACATAGATGAAAATTCTTCAACAAAATATGGTCAAACCAAATTAACAATACATTAAAAGGATCATACATCATGATCAATTGGGATGCAAACCTGGTTCAACATCCACAAATCATTCAATCTGATACATGAAAGATAAAAATCATACGATCATCTGAATAGATGCATAAAAAACATTTGGCAAAATTCAATATGCTGTTATACAAACTATCAACAAAGTGTGTATAGAGGGAACACATCTCAACATGATAAAGGCCATATATGACAAACCCACAGCTAAAACCATACTCAAAGGTGAAAAGCTGGAAACTTTCCCCTAAGATCAGGAACAAGACAAGAATGTCCACTCTTGCCAATTTTATTCAACATAATAGTGGAAGCCCTAGTCAGAGCAATTAGTCAATAAAAAAAGATGAAATACATTCAAATTGGAAAAGAAGAAGTAAAACTGTCAGATAACATAATATTTTATATATAGAAAACCCTAAAATCTTTGCAAAAAAACTGTTGGATCAAATAAATGCATTTGGTGATGTTGCAGGATACAAAATCACTACACAAAAATCTTTTGTTTCTACACAATAGTTAACTATCAGAAGGAGGAATGGGGAAAAGAATCCTATTTACAATTGCATTGAAAATAATAAAATACCTAGGAATAAATTTAACCAAAAACATGAAAGAGCTGTATACAGAAAACTGCTGGATATTAAAGAAAGAAATTGAAGAAGACACAAATAAATGGAAAATATTCCATGCTCATGGATTGAAAGAATCAATATTGTTAATATAGCAATACTACCCAAAGCAATCTACAGTTTCAATGCAATTCCTATGAAAATTCCAATGGCATTTTTCACAGAAATAGAACAAACAGTCCTAAAATTTGTATGGAATCACAAAAGAGCCAAAGAACCAGAGGAATCTTGAGAAAGAAGAACAAAGCTTGAGGCATCTAATTTCCTGATTTCAAGCTATATTACAAAGCTATAGTAATTTTTTTTATTGTGGTAACATTGGCTTATAACATTACATAAATTTCAGGTGTACATCATAATATAGATTAAATTCTTTGCAGGTTACATCATGTTCACTACCCAAAGACTAATTACAATCCATCACCACACACATGTGCCTAATCACTCATTTTGCCCTCCTCCCTCCCCCCTTCTCCTCTGGTAACCACCAATCCAATCTCTGTTGCTATGTGTTTGTCATTGTTTTAATCTTCTACTTATGAGTGAGATCATACAGTATTTCACTTTCTCACTCTGACTTATTTCACTTAGCATAATACCCTCAGGTCCATCCATGTTGTCACAAATGACCCAATTTCATCACTTCTTATGGCTGAGAAGTATTGCATTGTGTATATATACCACATCTTCTTTATCCATTCATCCCTTTATGGGCACCTAGGTTGATTCCAAGTCTTGGCTATTGTGAATAATGCTGTGAGGAACATAGGGATGCATGCGTCTTTATGCATTCGTGTTTTCTTGTCCTTTGGAAAAATACCCAGCAGTGGAATAGATGGATTATGTGGTAGATCTATTCTTAATTTTCTGAGGAATCTCCACCTTGTTTTCCAGAGTGGCTGCACCAGTTTGCACTCCCACCAGCAATGTAGGAGGGTTCCCTTCTCTGCACATCCTCTCCAACACTTACTGCTTCCTATCTTGTTAATTACAGCCATTCTGAAGGGAGTGAGGTGATATCTCATTGTACTTTTTTTTCATTTCCCTGATAGTTAGTGATGTTTAACATATTTTCATGTGCTTGTCAGTCATCTGCATATCGGCTTTGGAGAAATCTCTATTCAGATCTTTTGCCCATTTTTTGATTGTGTTGTTAGTTTTTTTGTTGCTGTTGTTCAGATGTATAGGTTCTTTGTATATTTTGCATATTAACCCCTCATCTAATATGTGTTTTGCAAATATCTCCTCCCAATTGTTAAGTGGTCTTATCATTTTGTTGATTTTTTCCTTTGCTGTGCAGAAGCTTTTAAGTTTGATGCAGTCCCATTTGTGTATTTTTTCTAGTTTCCTTTGCCTGTCAGACATGGTATTGGAAAAAATGCTGCTAAGAATGATATTGAAGAACATATTTCCCATTCTTTCTTGTAGAACTTTCATTGTTTCAGATCTTACATTCAAGTCTTTAATACATTTTGAGTTGATTTTTGTGGTGTAAGATAATGGTCTACTTTCATCCTTTTGCAAGTGGCTGTCCCGTTTTCCCAATGCCACTTATTGAAGAGATTTTCCTTTCTCCATGATATTTTCTTGGCTCCCTTGTTGAAAATTAGCTGTCCATAGATGTATGAGTTTATTGGTTGGCTCTTGATTCTGTTCCATTGATCTGTGTGTCTGTTTTTCTGCCCATGCCATGCTGTTTTGGTTTAGTATATTTTCAAATCAGGGAGTGTGATAACTCTAGCTTTGTTCTTTTTTATCAGGATTCCTTTGACTATTTGGGGTCTTTTGTTGTTCCGTATAAATTTTAGGATTCTTTGTTCTATTTCAGTGAAAAGTGTTGTTGGAACTTTGATAGGGATTGCATTGATTTTGTAGACTGCTTTAGGAAGTATGGACATTTTAACTATGTTAATTCTTCTAATCCAAGAGCATGGCATATCTTTTCACTTCTTTGTGTCTTCTTCAATTTCTATTAAAAGCATTTTATAGATTTCAGTGTACAGATCTTTCACCTCATTGGTTAAGTTTGTTTGTAGGTGTTATATTCTTTTTGTTGCAATTCTAAATGAGATTATATTCTTAATTTCTCTTTCTTCTCCTTTGGTGTTAGTGTATAGAAATGCAACTGAATTTTGTATGTGATGTTTTATCCTGCAACTTGACTGTATTGATTTATTATTTCTAAAATATTTTTAGTGGATTCTTTAGAGTTTTCTATATATGAAATCATGTCATCTGCAAATAGCGACGGTTTCACTTTTTCCTTTCCAATTTGGATCCCTTTTATTTCTTTTCCTTGTCTCATTGCTCTGGCTAAGTCTTCCAATACACTGTTAAATAAAAGTGTTGAAAGTGGGCATCCTTGTCTGACTCTTGTTCTTAGAGGGATAGCTTTCATTTTTATGTATTGGGAATGATATTAGCTGTGCATTTCTAATATATGGCCTTTATTATGTTGCAATATTTTCCTTCTATACCTATTTTATTTAGGGATTTTATCATAAATGAATGCTGTATCTTGTGAAATGCTTTGCTGCATCTATGGAGATGATCATGTGATTTTCATTCTTCATTTGTTAATGTGGTGTATTACATTGATTGATCTGTGGCTTTTGAACCATCCTTGCATCCCTAGAATGTATCCCACTTGATCAATGTGTATGAACTTTTTAATGTATTGTTGCAGTCAGTTTGCTAGTATTATGCTGATTTTTGCATTGATGTTCATCAGGGATATTGGCCAGTAATTTTCTTTTTTTGTATTGTCCTTGTCTGGTTTTGGTGTCAGGATAATGTTGGCTTCATAGAATGAGTTGGGAAGCTTCCCCTTCTCTTCAATTCTTTGGAAGAGTTTGAGAAAGATAGGTATTAAGTCTTCTTTGAATGTTTGGTAGAATTCACCAGTGAAGCCATCTGGTCCTGGAATTTTATTTTGGGGGATGTTTTTGCTTACTATTTCCATCTCCTTAGTGGTGATTGCTCTATTCAAATTCTCTGTTTCATCTTGATCCAGTTTTGGAAGGTTGTATGATTCTAAGAATTTATCCATTTTTTTCTAGATTGTCCAATTCGTTGGAGTATAGCTTCTCATAGTATACTATTACAACCTTTTGTATTTCTGCATTGTCCATTGTAATTTCTACTCTTTCATCTGTGCTTTTATATTTGAGCCTCTCTTTTTTTCTTGGTAACTCTAGCTAAAGGTTTGTCAATATTATTTATATTTTCAAAGAACCAGTTCTTGGTTTCATTGATTTTTTTCTATTGTTATTTTAATCTCTATTTCACTTACTTCTGCTCTAATTACTATTATTTCCTTCCTTCTGTTTGTTCTTTTTCCAGTTTCTTTTGGTGCAGTCTTAGATTTTTTATTTGGGATGTTTCTTATTTGTTGAGGTAGCCATGAATTGCTATAAACTTCTCTCCTAGAACCATCCCATAGATTTTGGCATGTTTTATTTTCATTTTCATTTGTCTCAGTATTTTTTGAATTCTCTTTTGTTTCATGGACCAAATCATTGTTCAGTAGCATTTTGTTTAATCTCCACATATTTGTGGCTTTTCTGGTTTCATTCTTTTGTAGTCAGAAAAGATACTTGGTATTACTTTGATCTTCTTACATTTATTGAGACTTTTTTTGTGGCCTAATATGCGATCAATTCTGGAGAATGTTCCATGAGGATTTGAAAAGAATGTATATTCTGTGGCTTTTCAATGGGATGTTCTATATATAACTAGTAAGTCAATTTGGTCTAATGTGTCATGTAAGGCCAATGTTTCCTTGTTGATCCTCTGTTTGGATGATCCATTCATTGGGTGTGAGTGGAGTGTTAAAGTGTCCCACTAATATTGTGTTACTGTCTATTTCTCCTTTTATGTCTCTTAATGAGCGCTTCATATATTTAGGCATTTCTATGTTGAGTGCATAGATATTTACAAGTGTTATATCCTCCTGTTGGATGGTTCCTTTATCATTAGGTAGTGCCCTCCTTTTTCTCTTGTTGCAGCTTTTGTTTTAAAGTCTGTGTTGTCTGAAATAAGTATTCTTACCCCAGCTTTCTTCTCTTTGCCATTTGGGTGGAGTATCTTTTTCCATTCCTTCACTTTCAGTTTGTGAGTGTCTTTAGGTCTGAAGCGTGTCTCTTGTATGCAGCACATACAAGAATGGGTTTTGTTGTTTTATCTAATTGGTCACCCTATACCTATTGATTGGAGCATTTAGTACATTGACACTTCAAGTAGCTATCAACAAATATATATTTACTGCCATTTCTTACTTTTTCTCTGTTTTTTTTTAGTAGTTCTTCTCTGTTCTTTTCTTCTCTTGCTCTCTTCCCTTGTGGTCTGACGGCGTTCTTTGGTAATATGTTTGACTTCCTTTCTCTTTCTTATTTGTGTATTGCAGGTTTTGGGTTTGTGATTACCATTAGGTTCATACACAATAATCTACATATATAGTAATTTACATTGAATTGATACTCTCTTCAGTTTGATCTCTTTCTAATAGGTCTACTCTTTTATTCCCCTGTTCCAACATTTTATGTTTTTGATATTATATCTAACCTGTTTGTGTGTTTGTGTGTGTGTATCTATTACCATCTTATCATTGAAATAGGTAATTTTAGTACTTTTGTCTTTGACCTTCATATTATCTTCATAGGTGGTTGATCTGCTAACCTTACTGCATTTTTGCCTTTACCAGCGATTTATTGCCTTTCTTTTCTTCATAATTTTCTTATTCCTACTAATGGTCTTCCCTTTCCCACTTACATATGTCCTTTTAACATTTCTTGTAGAACTGTTTTCTTGGTGATAAACTGCATTAATATTTGCTTGTCTGGGAAAATCTTTATCTTATCTCTCCTTCCATTCTGAATGACAACCTTGCTGGATAGAGTATTCTTGGCTTTAGGTTTTTCTTTCAGCACTTTAAATATATCATGCTACTCTCATTTAGTCAGTAGGTTTTCAGCTGAAAAGTTACCAAGTAGCCTTAAGAGGTTTCCTTTATATGTCACTTGTTGCCTTCCTCTTGTAGCTTTTAGGATTCTCTCTTTATCTTTAATTGTTGACATTTTAATTGTAATGTGTCTTGGTATGGACCAATTTGGATGTATCTTGTTTGGTGCTCTCTATGCTTGTAATTTGGGGCATCCTGTACTTGGATGTCTGTTTCCTTCCTTAGGTTAGGAAAGTTTTCAGCTATTATTTCTTCAAATGGATTATCTTCCCCTTTCTCTCTCTCTCTCTCTCCTCTTCTGGACAACTATAATACAAATGTTAGTGCACTTGATATTTCCCCAGAGTTCCCTTAGGTTGTTCTCATTCTTTTTAATTCATTTTTCTTTTATTTTTTTTTCTTTTTCTCCCCAAAGCCCCCAGGTACATAGTTGTATGTTCTTCGTTGTGGGTCCTTCTAGTTGTGGCATGTGGGATGCCGCCTCAGCATGGTTTGATGAGCAGTGTCATGTCCACGCCCAGGATTCAAACCAACGAAACTCTGGGCTGCCTGCAGCGGAGCATGCGAACTTAAGCACTTGGCCACGGGGCCAGCCCCCTCGTTTTTCTTTTATCTGTTCAGCTTAGGTGATCTCCTCTGGCCTTTTGTCCAATTGTTGATCTGTTCTTCTGTATCATCTACTCTGCTATTGAGTCCTTCTACTGATTTTTCACTTCCAGTGTTGTATTCTTCATTTCTGATTGGTTCTTTTTTATCTTTTCCAATTCTTTTTATTATTTCTTTTATTGAGTTAATGATAGGTTACAATCTTATGTGATTTCAGTTGTACATTAACGTTTGTCATTTGTGTTGTAGGTGCACCTCTTCACCCTTTCTGCCCACCCCCCACACCACCTTTCCCCTGGTAGCCACTAATCTGTTCTCTTGTCCACATTTTGAAATTCCTCATATGAGTGGAGTCATACAGAGATTATCCTTCTCTAACTGGTTTATTTCACTTAACATAATTCCCTCAAGGTCCATCCATGTTATTGCAAATGGAATGATTTTGTTCTGTTTTGCAGCTGAGTAGTATTCCATTGTATATATATATACCACAACTTCTTTATCCATTCATCTGTTGATGGGCACTTAGGTTGCTTCCAGGTCTTGGCTATTGTAAATAATGCTTCAATGAACATTGGGGTGCATAGGACTTTTGGAATTGCTGACTTCAAGCTCTTTGGATAGATACCCAGTAGTGGAATGGCTGGATCATATGGTAGTTCTATTTTTAATTTTTTGAGGAATCTCCATACTGTTTTCCATAGTGGCTACATCAGTTTGCATTCCCACCAGCAGTGTATGAGGGTTCCTTTCTCTCCACAACCTCTCCAACATTTGTTACTATTAGATTTAGATATTTTTGTCATTCTAATGGGTGTAAGGTGATATCTTAGCGTGGTTTTGATTTGCATTTCCCTGATGATCAGTGATGATGAGCATCTTTTCAGATGCTTATTGGTCATCTGTATATCTTCTTTGGAGAAATATCTGTTCATGTCTCTAGCCCACTTTTTGATCAGGTTGTTTGATGTTTTTGTTGTTGAGTTGTGAGAGTTCTTTATATATTATGGATATTAAGTCTTTGTCAGATATATGACTTGTAAATATTTATTCCCAGTTTGTGGGTTGTTTTTTTTTGTTTCAATCCTGTTTTCATTTGCCTTGAAGAAGCTCTTTAGTCTGATGAAGTCCCATTTATGTATTCTTTCTATTGTTTCCCTTCTCTGAGAAGACATGGTGTCTGAAAAGGTCCTTTAAATACTGATGTCAAAGAGTGTGCTGCCTACTTTTTCTTCTAGAAACCTTATGGTTTCAGGTCTCACCTTTGGGTCTTTGATCCATTTTGAGTTTATTTTGGTGAATGGTGAAAAAGAATGGTCAATTTTAATTCTTTTACATATGGCTTTCCAGTTTTCCCAGCACCATTTGTTGAAAAGACTTTCTTTTCTCCATTATATCCTCTCAGCTCCTTTGTCCATAATAAGTTGTCCATTGATGTGTGGTTTTATTTCTGGGCTTTCGATTCTTTTCCATTGATCTGTGCACCTGTTTTTGTACCAGTACCATGATGTTTCGATTACTGTAGCTTTGTAGTAAGTTTTGAAGTCAGGGATTGTGATGCCTCCCGTTTTGTTCTTTTTTCTTAGGATTGCTTTAGCAATTTGGGGTCTTTTGTTGCCCCATATAAATTTTAGGATTCTTTGTTCTAATTCTGTAAAGAATGTCATTGGGATTCTGATTGGGATAGCGTTGAATCTGTAGATTGCTTTAGGTAGAACGGACATTTTAACTATGTTTATTCTTCCAATCCATGTACATGGAATGACTTTCCGTCTCCTTATGTCATCATCCAATTCTCTCAGAAAGGCCTTGTAATTTTCATTATATAGGTCCTTCACTTCCTTAGTTAAATTTACCCCGAGGTATTTTATTCTTTTTGTTGCAATTGTGAATGGTATTGTGTTCTAGATTTCTTTTTCTGTTAGTTCGTTATTAGAATATAGAAATGTTACTGATTTATGCAAATTGATTTTATACCCTGCAACTTTGCTGTAGTTGTTGATTACTTCTAAGAGTTTTCCCACGGATTCTTTTGGGTTTTCTATATATAAGATCATGTCGTCTGCAAACAGTGAGAGTTTCACTTCTTCCCTCCCTATTTGGATTCCTTTTATTCATTTTTCTTGCCTGATTGCTGTGGCCAGGACCTCCAGAACTATGTTAAATAAGAGTGGTGATAGGGGATATCCTTGTCTTGTTCCTATTCTCAGGGGGATGGGGTTCAGTTTTTGCACTTTGAGAATGATGTTGGCTATGCGTTTGTCGTATATGGCCTTTATTATGTTGAGGTAGTTCCCTTCCATGCCCATTTTGTTCAGAGTTTTTATCATAAATGGCTGTTGTATCTTGTCAAATGCTTTCTCTGCATCTATTGAGATGATCATGTGGTTTTTATTCCTCAGTTTGTTGATGTGGTCTATCACGTTGATTTGCGGATGTTGAACCATCCCTGTGTCCCTGGTATGAATCCCACTTGATCATGATCTATGATCCTTTTGATGAATTACTGAATTCTGGTTGCCAAAATTTTGTTTAGAATTTTTACATCTATGTTCATCAGTGATATTGGCCTGTAGTTCTCTTTTTTCGTGGTGTCCTTGTCAGGCTTTGGTATCAGCGTGATGTTGGCCTCATAGAATGTGTTAGGCAGTGTTCCATCTTCCCTAATTTTTTGGAATAGCTTGAAAAGGATAGGTATTAAATCCTCTCTGAAAGGTTCGTAGAACTCCCCAGGGAAGCCATCTGATCCTGGGGTTTTACTCTTTGGGATGTTTTTGATTGCTGTTTCAATCTCTTTCCTTGTGATTGGTCTGTTCAAATTGTTGGCTTCTCCTTGAGTGAGCTTTGGGAGATTGTAGGAGTCCAAGAATTTATCCATTTCCTCTAGGTTATCCCTTCTGTTAGCATAGAGTTTTTCGTAATATTCTCCGTTATATTTCTGCAGAGTCTGTTGTTATTTCTCCTCTTTCATTTCTGATTTTGTTTATTTGAGCCTTTTTTTTCTTTGTAAGTCTGGCTAAGGGTTTGTCAATTTTATTTATCTTCTCAAAGAACCAGCTCTTTGTTTCATTTATCCTTTCTATCACCGTTTTTGTTTCAATGCATTTGTTTCTGTTCTGACTTTTATTATTTCTCTCCTTCTCCTGACTTTGGGCTTTATTTGTTCTTCTTTCTCTAGTTCAGTTAGGTGTAGTTTAAGATTGGTTATTTGGGATTTTTCTTGTTTGTTAAGATGTGCCTGCATTGTGATGAATTTTCCTCTTAATACAGCTTTTGCTGTATCCCATATGAGTTGGTATGGCATGTTATCATTTTCATTAGTTTCCAGGTATGTTTTGATTTCTTCAATGATCCATTGCTTGTTCAGTAGTGTATTGTTTAGTCTCCACATCTTTGTGCCTTTCTCAGCTTTTTGCTTGTAATTAATTTCTAGCCTTATAGCATTATGATCAGAGAAGATGCTTGTTATTATTTCAATTTTTTTAAATTTGTAGAGGCTTGCCTTGTTTCCCAACATATGGTCTATCCTAGAGAATGTTCCATGTGCACTGGAGAAGAATGTGTATTCTGCTTTTTTAGGATGAAGAGATCTATACATGTCTATTAAGTCCAATTGTTTTAGTTTTTCATTTAGCTCCACTATTTCCTTGTTGATTTTATGTCTGGATGATCTGTCTATTGATGTGAGTGGGGTGTTGAGGTCCCCTATTATTATTGTGTTGTTTCTAACATCTTCCTTTTGGTCTGTTAATAGTTGCTTTATGAATCTTGGTGCTCCTATGTTGGGTGCATAGATATTTATAAGCATCATTTCTTCTTGATGAAGTGTCCCTTTGATCATTATATATTATCCCTCTGTGTCTCTCTTTACCTGTCTTATTTTGAAATCCACTTTTTCTGATATAAGAATTGCAACACCTGCTTTTTTTCCTTGCTATTAGCTTGAAGCCTTGTCCTCCACCCTTTCATTCTGAGCCTGTGTTTGTACTTGAGGCTGAGGTGTGTTTCCTGGAGGCATCAAATTGTTGGATCTTGTTCTTTAATCCATTTTGCCACTCTGTGTCTTTTTATTGGAGAGTTCAATCCGTTTACATTGAGAGTGATTATTGATTCATGTGGACTTAAAGCTGTCAATCTGTTGCTCATTATCTGGCTTTCCTGCTTTTCTCTTCCTGTGTGCTTTACCCTCCCCACTTGATACTGCAATTTCTTATGCTACATTTCTTAGATTTTCCCTTATTTATGTTTTGTGGCTCTGTTCTGTTTTTTATTTTAGTGGCTACCCTGAAGTTTGTATTCAGAATCTCGTGTATAATATAGTCTATTCTCAGGTGGTCTCTTACTCACTTGGCATAGACTGATTTAGTCCCTTTGCTCTTCCCCTCCTAAATTATTTTCATTTCTTATTCCATGTTGTGTTATGAGTTTGTAGTTAGAGTGACAAGATCGTCTTTGCTTTGGTAGTTTCCTTACCTTTATCCTAATGTTATAGTTGAATATTTGTATCCTATTCTGGTTCTATTTATCTGTCTCCCTACTCTGTGGTTTGTGACCACTTTCTCCTCTTTTTCTTTTCTCAGGTATGAGAGCCTTCTTGAAGATTTCTTGTAGTGTAAGACTTTTGGTTACAAATTCCCTTAACTTTTGTTTGTCTGGAAAACATTTAATTTCTCCCTCATATCTGAAGGATATTCTTGCTGGATAGAGTATTCTTGGCTGAAGATTTTTATCTTTTAAAGTTTTGAATATGTCACTCCATTCTCTCGTAGCTTGTAAGGTTTCTGTAGAGAAATCCGCTGAAAGTGTGATAGGAGCTCCTTTGTATGTTATTTTCTTCTGTCTTACTGTCCAGCGTATTCTTTCTTTGTCTTTCATTTTCGCTATTTGTACTACTATATGCCTTGCAGTAGGTCTTTGTACATGGACAAGTCTAGGAGATCTGAAATCTTCCTCTACACACATTTCTCACTCAATCCCTAGATTTGGGAAGTTCTCTTCTATAATTTCATTAAGCACACTTTCTGCTCCATTTTCCTTTTCCACGTTCTCGGGAATTCCTATGATCCTTATATTCTTTCTCCTCATTGAACCTGCTATCTCTCTATTACTTTCCTCATTCCTTTTAATCCTTACTTCTCTTTCTTCCTCTGTGTGGAGCCATTCAGCCTGTCTATCTTCAATTATGCTAATTTGCTCTTCTATGGAGTCTACCCAGGCATTCAGGGAATCTGTATTCTGTTTTATCGGGTCCATTGTGTTTTTCATCTCTAGTAATTCTGTTTGATTCTTCTTTATAATTTCAATCTCTTTTGCGAAGTAACTCCAGAACTCGTTGGCTTGTTTCTCTATCTTTCTCTCTACCTCAGTGAGTTTTTTGATTATAGCTGCTCTGAAATCATTTTCATTTAGTTTACCTATTTCCAATTCCTCAGGTCTTAATTCTGTGTTTTTATTGTTTTCCTTCTGGTCTGGGGCTTTTATAAATTGCTGGATGGTAGAGGAGCGTTTTTTTCACATGGTGGTAGAATTCGGTTGCAGTTGCAGCCTGTTGCCACTAGATGGGGGTCAAGAGCCACACCTTCTGAGCTCTCCACCTTCGGGCAAGATGGCGGCACCCAGTGCGCTTCGCCGGGAGGGAGGGGTGGTTTTTCTACCATGCATATCTGGATTTGGATCAGTTCTGTTCTCTGGTCTCCCGGTACCCTGGGTTTATGGTGTCCCCATGCACGGAAGCTTTCCCCCATCAGTGGGTATCCACTGAACCAGCAGTGGGAGTCCTAGACGATCCCCTGGTCATGCGGCCCTTCCCCCGCTCTTTTCCGGAGCCACGCAGTGATCCCAGACTCTAGGAAAGGGAGCGAAGTTCTCTCCTACCCTGTTTCAGCTCCTCCGAGGCAGGCAGCAGGGTCTCTATCCTCTGTCTTTTGATACTGTAGGTCTCTGAGTCCTGGCATTAGGTTTATTAGCTGAAATTCATGGGGGTTTTTTTCCAGTCCTTTGTTGTACTTTGGAGAGGAGAGAGTCCCAGGTCAGCTCACCCCACCATTTTGCTCCACCCCTCCATATATTTTCCAATTCTTTGTTGATGTTCTCACTGTGTTCATCCCATCTTCTCTCAATATCAGTGAGCATCTTTATGACTTTTTGTTTTAACTCTTTGTTAGGTAAATTATTTCTGTTTCATTTAGTTCTTTTTCTGGGGTTTTGTCCTGTTCCCTTGTTTAGAATGTCTTCCTTTGCCACTTCTATTTTTGCCTTTCTCTGTGCTTATATCTTTGTATTAGGTGGGTCAGCTATGTCTCCTGATCCTGGCGAAGTGGCCTTGTGTAAGAGATACCATTTGAGGCCCAACAGTGTGCTTCACTCTCATCACCAGTCCAAATGATCCAGGAGTGACCCCTATGTGGGCTATGTGTGTCTTTCTGTAGGGTTGCTCTTGCTGCTGGTACCCAGGAAATTTAGGCTTTGCCCTCCAGCCAGCTGTTTGTGAATAAGTTTTGGGGAGCCCTAGCACAGTTGGCTACAAGGTCTAATAGCACATTCTAGTTGCACTTTTTCTGTTAAGTGATTAGGCACCCAGGGTTGTTGTTTGCAAGGCTATGGACCTTACCATTACTGTAGGCCTCAGGTCTGTAAGGCTGTTGTCAGTTCTCTCAGGATTGCAGCTGATTGGTGACATGGGAGCACACAATGTTTTCAGGCTTGAGAAGGCAGGGCTGACCCACATGAGGCTCTTTTTAAAGAACAGGTATTTTGCCACTGACAAGCCCCACCTACCAAAGGTCCTTGCATACCATCAACACAGACCTGGCCCATCCACACATATCAACCCCCTGGAGCATACCTAATTGCACACTGCAGAGGCCTCACACTCTCCAACAACACCCCCCACACTCCGTTTGCTCCTCATGCAGGCTCAGCCCCACAGAACTGGGCACATGCATCTGCCTGCACAGCATCAAGGCATTCAGTCTATGCAGGTCAACAATTAGCCTGAGGGCTTGCTGCTGGGTGGGGACAGTCCCTAGGGAAGGTTGCCTGCCTGGCTTCACTAGATCATACTGTTGACCCAATGCATGTGGCAGACCCCTGGGGTAACATTCCAGGGGAAGAACCCCAATGGTGTTTGCTAGTGTCTGTGTCAGCATGCTTGTGCTAGGTCACAATGGCTGCTGCCAATGTCTCAGTCCACAGAGAGGTCTCACCTTTCACTGAGATGCACCCAGAACCTACCAGGTGAGTCTCACCAAAGGACTGTGCACCATTCTATCTGGTGATTTTAGGTTTCTTTCCAAAAATAAGTAAGTTTGTGTGTGGGTCCTTTAAGAGCTGGGTTTTTTCCAACTATGTCCAATAGCTGTTCTGGAGGTCTTCCCTCTTGTAGTTAACAGCCAGTGAAGGCAGATATTATGATACTCATCTCAATTGTGCTGAGGTCATAGTATACTTACAGTAGTAACACACCCCTGCTCAGATCCCCCACTTCTCCAGGGAAGGCTGTATACCTTAAGGTTGCTCCTGGCTAAACAGTTGTGAAGCTCCGTGGCTTGCAAATGGGGCTTTTTTCTCTCAAGAAAGGAATTTCTGCCTCTTCCTCCTCAGGACTGCCCCTTGTTCTATGGGTTCTTTTCATCCAGTTTTCAGTTCTCTCTCAGGGTTAGTTTTTCCAAGAATAGTTGTAACCTGGTTGTGTTCAGGGGAGGTGGTGTGTTCAGAGTCTGCTTACACTGCCATCTTGATGAGATCTCCAGCTATAGTAATTAAAACTGTATGGTATTGGCCTAAAAACAGACACATAGATCAATGGAACAGAATATAGAGCCCAGAAGTAAATGGTGTTGGAAAAACTGGACAGCCAGAAGCAAAAGAATGAAACCGGATCACTATCTTACAGTATACACAAAAATAAATTCAAAATGGTTAAAGACTGGAACATAAGACCTGAAACATTAAAACTTCTAGAAAAAAATATAAGCAGTAAGCCCCAAGATATAGGTGATCTTGAAAATGATTTTTTGAATCTGAAACCCAAAGTCAAAACAACAAAAGCCAAATTAAACAAGTGGGACTATGTCAAATTAAAAAGATTCTGCACAGTAAAAGAAACCATCAAAGAAATAAAAAGGTAACCTACAGAATGGGAGAAAAATCATATATCTGAAAAGACGTTAATATCCAAAGTATATAAAAACTCATACAACTTAATGGCAATAACCAAAGAGTCCTATTAAAAAATGGGCAGAAGATCTGAATAGACATGTTTTTCTAAAGACATACAGATGGCCAACAGGTATATGAAAAGATGTTCACCATCATTAATCATCAGACAAATGAAAGTCAAAACCACAATGAGGTATTACTTCACACCTGTTAACACGGCTATTATCAAAAAGACAAGATGTAACAAGTGGAAGCAAGGGTGTGGAGAAAAGGGAACCCTCATGCACTGTTGGTGGGAACATAAATTGGTGCAACCACCATGGAAAACAGTACGAAGATTCCTCAAAAAATTAAAAACAGAACTACCATATGATCCAGCGATTCCTCTTCTGGGTATTGATCTGAAGAATATGAAAACAGTGAATACTAACTTGATAATACATATACACCTCCATATTCATTGCAGTATTATTTACAATAGTCAAGATATGGAAACAATCTGTGTCCATTGATGAATGAATGGATAAAGAAATTGTGAGAGAGAGATATATACACACACACAAAGGAATATTATTTAGCCATAAAAGGAATGAAATCTTCCCACTTGAAACAACATGGAGGGACCTGGAGGGCATTATGCTAAGTGAAATAAATCAGATAGAGAAAGACAAATACTGTATAATCTTATTTTTATGTGGAATCTAAAAAAACCCAAGCTCATAGATACAGAGAAAAGATTGGTGGTTGCCAGAGGCAGGGGGAGGGTGGTGGGAGAAATGGGTGAAGGAAGTCAAAAGGCCAAAAAAAATTAAATTTTTTGAAGAAAAGATGAAGACAAGGAAACCAAGAGAGATAGAAAAAGATTGAACTCTAGATTAAATAACTGAATGTAGAAAGTTTGAATTAGGACAAAGGAAGGCTCCTCATCAAGTCAAGGGTCTTTTTACTAAATAATGTCACCTTAGTTGTCTGATTCTTAGTTCTTCATCTGCTAAATAGTAATAAAATATAATATCCAACATTTCATAATGATATCTTGATAATCCATGAAATTATGAAAAGTCTATGATCCATTTTAAAAAAGGCACTGTTCAAATTATTTATATGGTCTTCTAACATGTCAATAACTGAGAATGGATACTTAGCTCTTAAAAGTTCTAAAATTTCTTAAAATTTCATCTCCTTCCCACCATTCAGACTTGGTTAGAAGTAGAAAGAACATGAGATAAAGTTTGTGAAAGATATACCTTCCTTCTCTCTATTCTGGGACAGGCTATGAAGAAGAAGGGAAGGAAGAAGTTTTATTTATTTATATTTTACAAAACTGAAATCATACTGCAGTCATTTTTGCATTGTGACTTTTTCACCTTCCATGATTTCATGGGCATTTTCACTTCACTAAGTAATCCTTGCAAATATGATTTCTTTATGACTGTTTGGCACTTCATTATATGGATACACCATCATTTATGCAACAGGAATTAAAAAGAAAAACAGAAAACAAATGATATTCGGAAAACTGTGTATCAACATGCAAAAGAATGAAATTGGACTGTTATCTTACGCTATACACAAAAATTAACTCAAAATGGATTGAAGACTTAAATTTAAGACCTGAAACTGTAAAATTCATAGAAGAAAATATAGGAAACAATCTTTAAAATGGTGGTCTTGGCAATGACTTTTTGGATATGACACGAAAAGCACAGACAACAAAAGCAAAAATAAGTGGAATTACATTAAACTAAAATGTGTCTGCAAGCAAAGAAAATAACAGAATAAAAAGGTAACCTACTGAATGGGGAAAAAAAATATTTGCAAAGTACATCTCTGGTAAGAGGTTATTATCCAAAACGCATAAGGAACTTCTACAACTCAAAACCAAAAAATCAAACAATCCAATTAAAAAATTGGCAAATAACTTAAACAGACATTTCTCCAAAGAAATGGCCAACAGGTATATGAAAAGATGCTTGACATCATCGTAGAAATGCAAATCAAAAGTACAATGAGATATTGCGTGACATCTATTAAGATGACTATTATAAAAAAATAAATGTTGGCAAGAATGCAGAGAAATTAGAATGCTTAGACTGTTGGTATGAATTTAAAATGTGCATTCACTATGGAAAACAGTAGGGAAGTCCCTCAAAAAATTAAAAATAGAACTACAATATGATCCAGCAATCTCACTTCTGGAAATTTATTCAAAAGAATTGAAAACAGAATCTTGAAGAGGTATTTGCACTCCTATATTCATTGTGGCATTATTCATAATAGCCATAATATGGAAGCAACCTACATGTCCACTGGTGGATGAATGGATAAAGAAAATGTGATATCATACGAAATTAAGAAAGAAGGAAATCCTATCATATGCAACAACATGGATAAACCTTAAGTATAGCATGCTATAAATAAGCATAGTGACAGAAGGACAAATACTGCACGATTCCACTTACATAAGGTATGTAGTCAAATTCACAGAAGCAGAGAGTAAAATGGTGGTTGCCAGGGGCTGGAGGGAGGAGGAAATGGGGGGTTTGTTGTTTAATTTGCAAAAGTTTCAGTTATACGAGATGAAAAAGTTCTAGATCAATGTGCTTATGATTGGCAGTACTGTGCTGTATGCTTCAAAATTTAAGGTAAATCTCATATTATATGTTTTTAAACACAATAAAACATAAACAAAAGTAGATTCTCAGAGTGTTTATTAAAATAAATAGATAAATAAAGACTGTTTTATTCCCTGTGTTATGGAAAAATCGCGTTTACCAAGTGGGAAAATGCTAAATTATTCAGACCAGAGACCATTTAAATTATTATAATTTCTTTCTGAAGGAAGTCTGTTTATGATTGTGTAATGGTGGCTGGGCTTTGGGACTAAATGATGAGGAGTTTGAGAATTTTTCCTTTGCAGCAATATGGATTTTCAAAATATCCAGTTTGTTAATTTTTAGTTTTATTCACAGCTGTTAAACACAAAATTAGAATAAAATTTACGAAGCATTGTTACAGAAAACTGGGCAGAATTTAAGTATTTAAATCAGTTTTGAAATCCAAGTTAGTATTTAAAAATATACAGAGCCACGGGAAGTTTTTGTTGTTGTTGCTCATGACCAGAGAAAGGACTTTGTCATTTTAGACTTGATAAGGAGCTCTCGCTTTGACTGCTGCTTGATATGGTTTGATATGGCTGCTATTGTTGTATTTTCCTTTGCTCTTTCCACAGGATCTGGTGTTTTAACTAGTTTGGGTCATAATAAGTGGCATTAAGTGAAGAGTGAGTGGAAGAAATTTACATCTGCATTTTGTTTCAGGCAAATCATATGCAGATTGACTGTTATTTTGGGTGGTGGATCCCTAAATATATATCTGCTAACCACTGTTTGATAATTTCCCAGTTGATATCATGTGATAGCATCAATATATGTTTATATAATTTTCCTATTAAAAAGCAACAAAATGTCAGCTAGAACTGTGCAAATTTTCTTTCAATAAAATAATAGTTTAAATTTAAATATGGTAAATATCACTATATATATATTTTATTTGATAACATTTAAAGTTTAAATAAACTGTTTCTTGACTTAGGTGCCAAACACATTCATATACACAAACACATAGAAAGCTCCAAATAAGTTACCTATAAACAGATTTTCACCCAGGGCAGAAAGCTTTGTTGTGACGCTATCATTACACAATGAGTATGGAAGAATATAACTTTATATCTCACTGAAATAATGCCAACCTTCTATCAGTTCTCAAGGATTGCTTTATTTATCACTCAAAATGAATGATGCCACCTCACGGTTTCCTATAAAATCTCAATTTTCTTTGAGGAACTTTTATAGAATTGCTGACAGATTTGATGCTGCCATCTTATGAGATGACTAAATCAGAAATCACATTGGCATGTTTGCATGCTAAAAAATATTGTTGTAATATCGTATGCCTTGATTTACTTTTACATTTCATTCCTCACTTTTTTATCATTTTCTAGTATAAATTTGAACACAGAAAATTCAGGACAAGGTTGAGTTTGATGTGTCATAGCACTATAGACTATGTACCCAAACAATTGTGTAATATATAATTCAATGGTACTTCAGTGTTTACAACCACTGCTCATGTTTACTTCCTACATGACTTATTCTATGTGTAAAACAACTTGGCTTTTGTATATCACATGGCATCTTAAAGTAAGTAATTTCAAAATGTTGTTCTTTTCCTCTAATACATAAACATTATATAAATTCTTTCTATATTGTCAATTCATAATTGCTTACTGATTCTTAAACTTGCAAAATATATCAACTTAAAAAAGCACACACTTAGACATTAGCTGAACCTAGAGTGTACATTGATTGGGTAATGTTTCTTATATATTACTACTTAAGCGCCTTTTAATAAAATGTGTTATGTCAAGTATAAGGGAATCAAGTGTAAGACATTCTGCTGTCCATAAATGTACTATTTCAATGATTATCAGTCAATTTTCTGCCTCATCATAATTTTTCTGGCTAGTGCCGTTTCATCAGTAATGCATAGACGTTATTGCATATCAGCAGTTATCATATTCAATAGAGTTGGGAGAGAGATTGGCTAGGTATCTCCAATGAAGAAAATATAAACCCCAAAGGAATATGTTGCATGAAATTCATCCATCCTGCTCACCCGCTGGAAATTTCTGACCTGAGTGATGACACACAATAGCGCACCTTGATTGGAGAAGGTGCATTTAAATGGACTTTGAAGAGAAGGTGGTGTGCCATTCTAAATCATGCAGCCAGAAGACAGCAGAGTCTTCACGGCATAAGGAAAATTGTGAGGGGCCATTCAAAGAATAACTAGCTTGTTCAAGGAATAGAAAGTATAATTGTAAATATAGAGTGGAGTATATTACAGTTACTTAGATTTTTTTTTGAAATCTGTATATGAAAGGATCATGGGAAGCAAAGAAATGGTCTTGCTTATATTTTTAGTTAATGATTAGGGGAAATTGGGATATTTCCCTATCTAAATGTGTGGGAGAGAGAAGGAGAAGGTGGATTCAGGGACAATTTGAGAAATTATTGTAGTTTTCTTTCATGTAGTTTCATCACTTTCATGATGATAAAGTGAATAGAGAGGAAAGAGTGCTCATGAAAAATATTTAAAAAGAAAAACTAAATTTATACAGAAGATGGCATTTAGGGATGAAATAAAAGCTCAGAGATGGCTGGAGATTGAATTTAGGGTTGTCCTGAATAAATACAGATATATAATTGTAAAATATTATATCCGTGTGAGTAGCTAACAGATCCTTAATCCTGAAGCTGAACTTTCGAAACTGTAGAATTACTCAACACTCACTGACGAGGTGTCTTTGTTATAAACTTGCATTTACTATTTATAGGACGTCTGAGAAGTCTCATCACAGGGCAGGGGAACAATAACTTTCTCAACATGTGTTCATAAGGGCACTTTCACAGACATAGTTATAGGCATTCATCCAGATGCGATCTGCATGTCATAACAAATCGACCCAGCATTTAGAATATGGTACGTAGCTATTTATCAGGCATATTCTTTCAATATCTCTCTCTTTCTGTCTGTCGCTCTTTCATTAATCTTATGCTGTGTGGACCAACAAGTCCTGAATTCATTAGGAGTGGTAGTTAAATTTTTAACTTCCAGTTGAAGTTCTGACCAAAGACAAATGGAACATAGGATGGACAGAAGAGCAAGAGAGTTATAAATATCACCTTGAAAACAGTTATACAGTATAAAGTAACCACAAAATACAGCACTTGTTTTGTTCATTCTCCCTGTCAAAGTATAATAAATAGGCTAGCACTGATAAGTTCACTTATTGGGAAAAAATGTGCCTAAAATTTTAGTGTTTCCAAAATAGATGGATAATTTCTCCTCAGCTGTCTAATTGTGTGTGCATGTGTGTGTAGGTGTGTATGTGTCTGTCTTTATGAATAAAAGACTGATGAGTTTTAAGCTGTCTACCTAAATATATAATATGCATGAATTCTATATTATTAGCACATTTTGTACTGTTATACACATTAACTGGATTAAAAGATCACTAAATGCAAAAGGTATTTTTCCTATGTCTGTTTGGATCCCTCAGAGTATCCAGTAGAGTGCAATTAATAAACTTGTTGGAAATGTAAGGATTGAATAAATGCATATTATCTCTCTGTGACTAAAATAATACACCTTCATGATAACTCTCTAGAATTCAAACTGAACTATTTTTTAGATTAAAAATAGAATTTTTCTTTGTGAAGTGACAGGTTAAATATATGACCTTGACTTAACCAAGACTACTATCTCAGGAATCGAAAAGTTTCATCTTTGCATGCTTGGTTAATTGGGATCAGCTCACTAAATTTCTTTGTTTACGTTGCTTCGGTGATTAACACACAAAAAATATATTAGCTTTAGTAAATTAGCAATACCTGTTATGTACTCCAGATATGGGAGTAGCAGCATGCATATTTGCTGACTCTAATTTAACTCATTTATAAAGCACTTTCCGTCATGGAAATATTATACATTGAATAATATTTCACAGTCTGAGAGGAGCTTTTATGAGAGGAGGGGCTCAGCAAAGACAGAAACAGCATAATACTGTGTGAGCCAGAGGCAAGACTTAGGGAAGAAAAGGAAGATACAATTAGCCTTTGGGGATCGGTGGAAATGTTAGAACATATGAGCAAATGTAAGTAAAAGAAATGAATATAACCATAGAATACTAGTCATTGGGAATTAATATCAAGTATAGGCAGCTTCCATCTGAGAACAAATAGTATATTTAAGTACACTCCTAAGTACCTTTCTCTGCTGGCTGTGTGCCCCTAAACTCTCATTGCCTTTGCTTTGTATCCTCCACTATGACTCTATTTTTTAATCTCTCTTCACCTATAATTTAAAAAGAAAAAATCTGTGATTGTTGCTTCTCTTCTTCTTTTTCTGTTCTTCTTGGACCATGGTCTTTACTTTAACACGCATCCCTGACAAAATTGTTTTCTTATAGGTTACCAATGATCTCCAAATTGCCAAATTTAATAGCTGCTTTATCTTTGTACTTAGAGTTTCTGCAGAATTTGACAGTGCTAGCAATCCATTTCTAAAAAGTCTCTCTTTCCATCCGTGACAATTTATTCTGTTTGTTCTATAGTGAATCCTCAGTCTCTTTTCCTGGCTCATCCCAAATTTATTATTTTCTTTTTTCTTTTGTTTAATGCTATTTATAGAGCTCCAAATATTTGACAAAATCCTTATAAGTATAGAAGATTAAGACTTGTCCTCTGTGAGCTCACACTCCAATTGGGTTGATAGAAATCCAGAGATTTATGCAACATTCGAGTGAAAGGGTATAAAAACACATTTGTGAGGGCACGAAACAGACTTCCAGCATTTGGAAATGCTTCAGAGCTAAGTTACTATTGGAAACTGGCCTTGATGGTGGAAGAAATTTCACCACGCATTTAATAAATTGCTTATTTATCACAATTATTCATACAATAAATATCCCTTAATGGAATATGAACCTTGCCCATCTTTGAAAACAAATAGAACCCTCCACAAAGAAAGACTATTACAGTTCCTTACAGCACGCTATCTCAGTTGCCTACTTGGGGCACCATCTCAAGAGACGTTTTCAAAAGTGAAAAGTATCCATTTACCACTTATAGAGTATCTATGATTATAATATTGACCAAAGATAGTGTCCCTAAAATTTTCTAAACTATACATAAAACTTTGTCTACTCTTCAGAATACCAACAGTAAGTAAACAAACTATATACTTATTGATGCATTTAAATATACAAAATCAAAGCAAAGTCAAATTTTATAAATTCAACATATGATTATCATCAAATAAAATGATGTGCTTTGATTATGCTTCTAGTTTTCAAGTGATCCAAAAAGTTTTCTCGAGGATGACTTAATGAGGTCAAGCGGACTGAGTAGTGGAAATAATAATACATTATATACATATGGCGATCTACGATTTACAAACCATTATCAGTTAAAAACCTGTACAGGAAATTTAAAAAATAGTATATTCTGAACTTTTTAGGAAAAGGAATAGAGCTTTATTTGTTAAGTTTGAGTGATGTGTTCAGAATAACACAATCATCAAGTGAAGGAATAAAAAGTAAAACAAACACGTCCCTTTTGATTGTCTTGTGTTCTTGCTATTATTCTGTGTTGTCCTTGTTGATGACGTAGACTCTTTTAAAAGAATAAAAATATCCAAAATTATTTTTCCTGGGGAATGCAAGTCTTGCCGTGATGAGATCACATGGTTTTCTATAAGGAAAAGGTATAATTAAAATTTCACATTGAAATTTCACATTGATAAACCTGAAGTAGGAACATTTCAAAAAGTATCTACTTCTCTTTAAATCTGAATCAGACGTCAAAGGTTCATGACCACTCGTTAACTTCTTTGAAATGATGAACCTTGAAAGTTTTGAGGCTTGTGAGCATATTATAGCAGTTACCTAAACCTTAGGAGAACAAAATCCTGAGTAGTGATTATTTTAGTTATGGTAGAGGAAATCATTGAGAAAGGTGAGCAGTGTGGGGACGTACAGTTTCACAGATTCAAATATCACTTGAAGATAGAAAAGTATAGTACAGAGAATTTATTTCATAACCTCTGCAAATTACTTTGGGATATTAGTCATAATAATAATCAGATTTTCTATTTTATTAGAGTTTTGTGTGGTATTATTAGGTGTATTTTATTGGAAGTATATTTAATATAGGAAAATGTTACTGTGTATAGCTGTTCCTGATCTATCACCATAGTTGCACCGATTAGATATCATCTACTTTCTGGATTGCTAAATTTAATCGCACACTACAAAATTAAGATTTTCAACATAGGGTTGTCATTCAACTATATTTCTTTGCAGTTCTGCTCACAAACTTAACATCAGGCATAAACTATGTTAAAAAAGAAAACGATCCATTAGACAGCAGCATTTCTTTTGAGCACTCCAAGATCAAATTCATCTTAGTGATCATATTTCATTTGCTTTTGAGTACAGGTTAGGAAGATCATTCTCATTTTAAACATTGTTATTTTTACTTTAAAAGCACAGAAACATTTCCAGGCAATAAAATGTGTTTACCAAGCTACAGTACCTCAAGGCTACACCACCTACACCATACAGAGATGCTCAAATGAAATCATCATTCTTTACAACAATTTCTGTTGTAAATGTTTGCTGGAATTGTGCTGTCAGGCTACCTTAAATAAACTAGACCAGAGTCCTTGCGCACAGCGTGTCAGACTTCTCCTCTGTGGCCATCCTATGCCATCCTCCAAACTAACCTTGATGTTACTCACAAAAACTGAGGTCAAAGCAGATTGTTGGTCAGCAGATCAGCAATAGCTCAGCCTCATTTAACTGAGAAAATAGAACGTAGGCTGCATCTTTATACCAGAATTACAAGAATTTGAGAACAAACTTTTTCCAATGGAAGATATAATTCATTATCACTTTAATGATTTTAACTAAAGCACTGCACATTGCATTTTTACCTTACACATTTCAACCTACTGTTTTAGTCTAAGGCAGATACTCACATAGTGTTGAATATAATCTTAATACATGGAAAATTGTTTTTAAAACTGAGATAATGTATTTCTTTAAATATTGTGTAGAAAAAATTACTATATGAATATTTTTCTTCTATAGCTTACATGGGATTTTAGATAGAATTATCTCATTATGGTCTTATAGCTTCCTTTTCTCTCTTTGCTTCTCTTCACATTTTGTTCTTACTTCCTTTACTTTTTTCACCATTTCTTCTTTTCAGCAAAGTTGTATCTATCATTTTCTCATGCAAATCTCTCACCATTGAATTAAAAACAATGTATCTATTACAAACAAACAACCTCATATAAATCGGATTATCAAGAATTATAGGTGTGTGCTGCTGACACAGCCATGCATCCTTCCTTTGCTGGCTTAATTTTTAGTTGGAAAGACAACAGTTTGGGCTGATAAAGCCATTTGAAATTCAGTACTGTATCTTATATTTTTATTTGAAATTCTATGACATAAAATATATTAAAATATCAAACTGAAATGAAAAAGGCATTATTTTCCTTCCAGATAAGAATAATAAGTATATGCCTTAGCTATTAGCTACTTAAAATATGTACACCAAATCAAAAATAGATTCCCTATAGAGTTCTCCACCTTATAAATAGTCTACTTTGTGGGGAGGTCAGCATACATGGGAAATGATAAGTCATAAAGATCAAATTACTCCTTGCTCCATTGAGTAAAGTGTGTAAGCTGAAACTGTCCTATGATGCCATGCTTCTATACTGTTGTTGGTTCAGTATCATTAAAAAACCCAGTAATTTTTCAAATGTGGCAAGAGGATCTCATTGCCCCATCTTGAATGTAAAAGCTGATACACCATAAAATTGAGTGATTCAATAAATCAATTCCTGAAGAAATATGCCAAGAGGATAAATTGGTAATTTATGCATTTTTAAGCATATATAAAAGACTGAACTCCAGGGATGTTACTATATAAAGGAATTTTCTAGTATGCTCATCAATCCAACTATTGTTTTTGCTCACACTAGACATTCTCTACTATATACTCAGGACTTAGATATGTGATGAGCTGTGAGTAATGTTAGTAGGTAATTTCCTGCCCCGGCCCCACACATCATGTTAAAATTCTCTCAGTTGCACATGGGAACACTGCAAGAGAGAATTTGCATTATGTTAATTTCAGTTTATGTGTTTGATTCTCTGGTAGTGCATTATTCATTAGATAAAATTTAATCCAAGGAAGCATATACCAATCTGTAAAGTGGGTATCATAGACAAAAAAAAAAAAAAAAAAAAAAACGAGAAATGTTGCCAAGAGTACATGTTCACTTTGGAGCAGCATTTAAGAGGTTCCAAATTCTCATTTGTTTTTATTTCCATTTTAAATTGTCAGTTACTGGATACCTTATATGGAGATTTCAGTGTTTCACAGTTTGATGCATAGCCCAATTTTCCCTTCTGAACTAATGTATCGAGGCTAGTTGAGGTTTCTGTAGACAAAATTTGGTGTTTTGAGCCAATCTTTAAATAAAATACAGGAACCTTCTTTAAAGTAACAGCAAATCACCTTTAATGAGTCAACATTTTTAAAGTTTATTTTCCCCCCAGTCTCTTGATCTTACCACAAGTCACAGGAAAGAAAATCATAAATTCTTAACTTTCCAGAGAGAATAAATTAGTATCAGGATTTTTTGTCCAAGGCTAACTCTATTGTTCTTTCTCTCCTGTTAAGACTTTACAATTTTAACCACTCTTGATTAGATTGAGAAGTGTGTTGTCTAGTTATTGCTCAAATAAAAAATTCCCACCAGTAAAAATAAAATTTGTTCAACTTTGAATTGGATAAAAGAATAAAAGTATAGCTATGTGATGAGCTAAGACAATTTCATCATTTATTATTTTTTCCCCTGATAGGATAGGGAAAATTTTTTTAAAAAGGAGAATTTTGTAATAACTTATGAAAGTCTCTTATTCATAAATTTGCAAGGACCAAACTGTATTTTAATGATGCACTGTTGTCTGTGCTTCCTATTTTTATACAGTAGTTCCCCCTTATGCCCGGGGGATATGTTCCAAGACCCCCAATGGATGCCTGAAGCTGCAGATAGTTCTGAACCCTATATATACTATGTTTTTCCTTATACATGCATACCTTTAATAAAGTTTAACTAAAAATTAAACACAGTAAGAGAATATTCAAATTGCCAGCATCACTAATTTTGTGATTTGGGACCATTATTAAGTAAAATAAGAGTTACTTGAGCACAAGCACTATGATACCACAACAGTAGACCTGATAACCCAGATGGATACAGAGGAACTAACAGGCAGGTATATGGCATGGATACTCTGGACAAAGGGATGATTCATGTGCTGGGTGGGAGGAAGCAGGACAGTGTGAGATTCCATCACACTACTCAGAACGGCTTGCAATTTAAAACTTATGAATTGTTTATTTCTAGAATTTTCCATTTAATGTTTTTTGGACTGCGGTTGACCACAGAAAATTGAAACAACGGAAAGCGAAACTGCAGCTAAGGGGTGACTACTGTAGTTTCAGAAATTATGATGTTGTCATGATATTATAATTACTAATTCTCCTGGTGGAGTATGTTTTTGCACAAAATCAAAAACCTTGAGTTCATTAGAAAATACATTAAATGTCCCTTTAATTTGTCTTTTGTTTTTGAACATATTTTTCTTCCAGTTGTAGTTTTCCCAGTGTACTTATTAAAATACTAGATAAATCTCACTAAAACTATACTTTAGTCACAAACTTTAAAAAATTAATTCTAAGTAATTTATGTTTACTATTCGTACATACTATCTACTTGACATTCTGCTATGTAGTCTAAGTTATACTTTTGTGGTCAAGTTATGAAAATCAAATATCATACAAAAAGCTAACACGTAATCAGACCAGAGCACACTATAGGACTCTATGTTAGGCTTCAAAATTGGTAATATGAAATTGAGCAAATAGTCTGGAGAAGTCTTCATGGAGGAGTTAAACACTGCTGCAATAAAAGTAGAAGACACTCGCTAAATATTTACTAACATACAATGAGGCACACTTTTATGGTCCTCGCTTATCTAGACTGTTGAAGCAATTTTGAAAGTCTCCTTGAAAATTTTTGCCTCCTACTCATCGTCTGCACTACTTCTAGAGGCATGAAAGATCAAAACTGATCATGCCATGTCCAGTTTTAAGTACTTTATTGTCTGCCTGCTGACTATTTGATAAGATCCAAACTTTTAAGTAAGAAATACAAAGTTTATTTCCATCTTAGCCCAGCCTAAATTTTTAGTTCTGTTTATGTATAATTGCCCTATTGATTCCTCAAGACTCAGCTCAAATGGCATTTCCACTGATAAATCTTTCTTGGCTTCACAAGCGAGATTCTGAGACTCTATTTACTGTTTCTCAGTTTTTGAATAAGGCCTATATTATGGCAGCTAATATATTATATGCTAAAATATGTGCACGCACATGTCTCCTTGATTTCAAAGATCATTAATGGTACAGTGAGACTGAGAAGATATTTACGTTCTTACTGTCCTTGGACGACTACTTATTGTCTGATACTGTGATAAATATCTTCTGGCAATGGCCTGGTTCATGAGAAGAAGGTATTCTTTAAAGTTGGCACAGGTCAAGGCCGAGAGGAATGAAGATTGAGATGTAAGGAAGAGGAAAGTACTGCACTTTAATATTGTCCGCTTTCAATTTTGCCTGCTTTCATAGCAATGCATATCGAGTCTGGAGAGCTGTGAAGAGGAGTAATCTAAACATTAAAAAATTCCTCATAGGTATTTCATGAGCAAATTTGCTACTTTAACATATCAGTTGGATATAATATTCTGCTACTATTTTATTTTAAAGACTTTCAATTAGCCCTCAAATCTTCAAAGCAGAGCTTATTATTAACAAGAATTTGGAATATGAGATTTTGAAGATAAAATACTTTTCAAAAATATCTGCTTGTAAGAGAGCTCCCCATAAAGAATTGAAAGTAAAGAGTCTGACCTTAAAACTCAGGAAGGTGTATTTTCTATTATCGAGGTATATTTAACTAACTCCCCTTCCAGAAATAAAATAGGGAACAGCCAACTAAAAATCAATTCACCATGTCTGAGGCTGCCAATTTCAGAACGAGCAAGAGCAGACATAACATGATTATGAGGACTCGGTGTATTCAGGACATAGAGCTGAATCCCACATAAACTGCCAGCCAAAGGGAAATGTTGCTGGATGGCCTGCTAACAGGGATTTACAACAATCAACCTTCTCGAATGTTTCTGTGGTGTGCTGGGCCCCATGTCCAAAAATTAGGCTTCTATAATCACAAATTCTGCCAACACTTTAGCTCATTACCTCTAAACATGTGTTCAATAATTACAACATTAATATTGTTGGGTATTTAGTACATTAAAGCATTTGCCACTATTATGAAGAGTTCCCCGAAATCATCCCTATTTAGATAAAATTGAGGCATGAAAAGAAATACTTTTCATGGTGTGATACAATACATTAGTGCAAGAAGATATCCAGCAGGATTAATTTAGTACTGTTTATGATGCTATTCAACAATCAACTTAAAAATAAGAACAAAAAACTTGAAAAGTTTTCCCCCTGATTTATGAATACTTATATATAAATCTCTTAGAAGTATGTAGATATTAAAATCACATTTAGTGTATATACACACACATTCTCACATACACACACAGATTTAATACATATATACCCAGAATTCCTTTATTACAGAAAGATGTCATTCCATTGAATCAGGAGCATGAGGGTTATCCACTACATATGGACAACATAGCTAAAGCCGTTAAACTGAATCTACTTATGCAGTTCCTGTGTCTCAGAGAGCATGATTTTTTATTGTGCATCCTATAGCTAAACAGCCATAAAGGGACACCACTAGGCCCTGAGTCAAAAGAAACAGGACAAAAATCACCCATCACAGATTTTAGTAGCAGCTGCCAGGAAGATGTACAGGAGTGGGACTATCGCTCAGCAAATGCAAGTTGGAGCATAATTGAGGAAGAATTCAACTTCCCCCCAACAGAGAACACACAGGGAGCAAGACAAAACCATTGACCCGAAGCCCCACCTCCACTGCCAAAGGTCAGAAAACTTTCCCTGCACCAGGAACTTTCATCATCTCTTTAGGGACTTAAATATTGGACTGGTCAAATAATTATCCAAAATGGTAGTTCTTATAGTGAAAGAGAATGAGATGTTATCTAGTAGGTTTTACAGGCATGTGAAGAATGGCTGAAATTCCTAGCATATTGACTACAAAAATAGGAAGTATTCAATCTGTTGATGTGTAATTATTTTCATAATTTGTATTCCTATATATCTTTTCATTTTTAATGTGCAATGCCACCTTTTACAAAAAAAATGCCAGCCCTCTGTTTTGTCTTAAGGATGACTTTGCCTTAAAAATGTACTACCTTAGCTTTTTCTCACATTTCTTGTCTATAAAGGTATAGAAGTTTTATCTTTCTCTGAATTTTAGGAGAAAAAAAGCAATTTTTTTTCTGATTGAGTCCAATGAGAAAAATGCCCCTTTGTTTTACAGACATCACTAAACGCTTTGGCACTTCCAATGAATTCCTCCTTCATATCTTCTTTGGGGCAGCCACGTGGCATTGTGCTGTTAAGTTATTTATACTCATGATGATACAGGATGCAGATTGACTCACAGTATTTCCCAACTATGCAGTCATGAAGCATGTTAATAACAGGATTGTTCTCTGTTGCAATTCATGATTTCTTAGTTTCTATGTTGGTAATAGCTGCAGGTACAATTACCTCTGGAAAAGCTCCACCTTGATGTATCTCTATACTATCTTCAGAACAAGAGTATTACAATTTGGAAGAAGCTTCTAACCAGCAGGGGGAAGACCCATACCATCAGAACGTGTGACCTTGAGCGATTATCATTTTTACTTTCAGGGTCATAATTTTTCTATTACAACAATGAGGTTGATAGACTACATATATTATATGGAAATTTTATACTTAAAATTATATGAAAATATAGATTTTAGACTATGGCTTCTCCACTGAGAGCTGGAGTGATAAAAAGTCTGTAAATCAATTATAGTTTAAACTTTCTAAAGTACATGAAAGATGCTGGGCCTTCCCTAACCTATGTAATCATATGGATAAAGCATACTTTGTGTTCTCCACAAACATTTTAATAAGAGACAAATTAGTCAAAACAAACATAAAGAACAGAAAAGGATTTTACAGATGGGAGGAAAGAAAGAATTATAATGTGCCTTGTCAATCTTGGTATTCGTAATTGTAAGCAGGAAACTCAGAAAAACAAGGAAGTAAAGGAGAGATGCAGCATTAAGGAGGGCTTGTAAATGGGAAATAGAGTAAAATTCAAAGAATTCAGTTGTAAAGGATACCTTGGTGCAGGAGAAAAGGGCAAACATTGCAAGTGTGAATTTATTAAGAAGACAAGACACGATGGAATACAGAGCAAACGTGAAAGAATTGGCCTCCACTAAGAAGAGGGATTCTTTCTCTTTCCTAAAAATAGAGGAAAAAATAAAGCCTGGGGCATATGGCTGTAAGTTCTAGAGTTGCTATTAGGGAAATGAGGGAGTTCCCATCTGATGACTTCTATTTTTACAATGAATTCTCTGGCAATATCAACGGCTGAACATGTGAGTCGGGGGCGTTGGAAAGAACTAAGATGTTTGAGAACAGAAAAAAATGTAGTGACAGAGTCTTTAGGGAATGTGGGAAAGTAAGTTAGACAAGACTGAATTCTCTTTTAACCAGATTGGAAGAAATAATTGTCATTGGATCATCCTTTTCTGAGAGATTCAAGTTATGACACTTGGGGATACAAACTTATGTTATGAGTCTACCTCAAGAAAAAGAAAACTTGGATATTAGATACAGTGCAGTTGTCTGGGTAAGAAAAGAGAATGTGTTACTAGGTTATACCACTTACTGGCTGCACAACTTGAGCAAGTTATACAAACTCTACATTTAAAATTTCCCATATGAAAATTTAAAATAATAGTAAACTTCCTAGAGTTGATGTATTAAAGGACCCAATGTATGTAAAACATTTAGCACAAAACCTGGTGCATATTGAGAGTTCAGCAATGGTACTGGTGAGGGTATTAGTAGAAGTGGTAGTAATAATTTCAGACCCACTTGATTAGGACAGTCACAAAGAGCAGAATACATCATAATCTGCTTACAGGTCATTTTTCAAGCAAATCCCTCTTATGCTATCTGCTAAATTCCTTTCTTTCTATACATGTCACTTTATTTCAACCTTGTCCGTTATACTCGAGACCAGTTGAAGTACTTACAGTGTTCAAAAAATACCATGGCACCTTAAACAAATGCATATTTTCACAGCTTTTCTTTCTGCCTTGAAATATAACCAGGACCACCGACACTCCCAGCAACACACACATACACACACACACACACACAAAAAAAAACCCACTCTTCTTTTGCCAAACGTGTATTTATTCTTTAAAATTCAACTCAACCATCTTTTCCAAAAAGCCTTTGCTGAATACAGGTTAGTAGCCATTTCTCTGTTCATTCTTCTGACATAGAGTGACGCATACAATATTCTATGTGTCATCCTGATCAATTGTGAGTTTCCTGAGAGAAGGGGAAGCTTCTTTTATACATTAAGTACTTTACACCATTACTGAAAAAAGAAAAGCTCCATACAGAGTTGCTCAATTAATGCATGGACGCTTCAAAAGCAGAGATAACTCCATGCACACTTTAAGCAAGGCTTCAGAGATGTTTTGCATAAGAGCAGTTTGGGGATGAAAGGGCTGCAGTTATTCCAAGTGATTAAAATCCTGCTAGCAGCACCATCAGCAATAATGGTGGAAGTAGCAGAACCCGAAGGTGTGCCAGGTTTGTTAAGAAGAAGGATCAGCAATTCTGAAGGAGAATAAATCACATAACATAGATTAAGTTAGCGCACAAGTGAAGAGCGATAACAGTAGAGCTTTCCAGGAATAAAAGCTCCAGATCCCCAGATTCTTAACATTCAGATAAAATGAATGAGGGAACAAACCAAAATTTCCTTTGGAGAGAGAGTGATTAGGGTATGGACTTCCCCTTTCACAATAGGAAATGTCATAGGAAATGCACATAAAAAATAACATGGTATTCTCTGTTACTTTTTATTTTTGGGTAATTTTGTATAATACGTGCAAATTATATTTTCTGATTAGCTTTTCGTCTACATTCTGTTGGAGATTTGAGAGGTTTTCTCTAGTGTGTTCATTTAATTGTTTTGTGCTAGACTTTAGTGATAAATGTAGGGTGCATAGCTACTCTGCGGGTGGTTAATAGATTTTCCCATACTTACAAAGAATTTTGCCTAAGACCACTCTAATTTTGCCTCCCATTTCAACAAAATGCATTATCATTTCAATGATCCAATGCGATGAGTTTCTCAAAACATGGATTTACAGAAAGAGAAAAATTAAGTAGGTAAAAAGCTTTTGTCTCATCTTCTACTGTATTTTTAGCAAGAATCCGTAAGGATACATGATTTTGTTACCATTTAACGTTATGGAGTAAAAAGAGGTCCATATTAATTAATAATTGTTTAAGTCATAGTATCTGATAAATACCAAACTTTTTTCCGTTTTCAATTAATAGTATAGTTCCACCTCATTTAAATTTGTTTAATATGATTTGCTATAATTAGTTTTCAGTGTTTTTTAAGCTTTTATGATGACTCACCAACAATATCCTCTCATCTTTAATCTCAAGTAAGACTTCACTGACCTAATGTTGCTTAGATAGACGAGAGGACGTTGCGGACGCACATTGGTGGATTAACTGAATCTTAGATAAAATTTGTGAAGAACAGGTCAATGCTTCCAGGTTTCCAGATAGTGTTTTAAGTGACCCCTTTGTTACATCAGTGGTCTTGTGGAACTGCCTTCACTAGGGGAAGACACAAGGAAGGAGGCCTTTTAGAGGGAGGGACTTCTATCACTCTTTACGTATCATTAAAAGAAATAGAAAAGATTATTTCAAATAACCTTTGTTTAAAAAATTAATTGCACATAAGCTGAAGTGAACTAGATTGTTCATCCATGAAAATCACAAATTATTTCCAAATCCATTTGAAAAATGTGATATTGTAGATATTCAAGGGCCTTTTAAGACATCAAGCCTCCTACATATCATTTAAGATGTTCTCATGTGCCAAGAACACTGCTTTCAAGAAAGAATAATTCTGTCTTATAGAGGAAAGAAAATTATGAGCTTTCTGAATTCTGTCTTCTACATTTGGTTGATAAGTCATGGTAAATAAAAATTATTTCACACACTTGATCTCAAAATTGCTTAATCCATTAGGTACGTATTCTTTCATAGTCCAGAATCTGTGTAGATTATATATCAAACTGAAGTAATTTCTTTAAAACTATCTGATCTATTTGTAAATATTGAATGAATATATTGTATGGAAGTGCTTTTGATAAATTTCAGATAGTGTTGTTTTTCCTGATGGGTAAGAAAATGATTGTTTACACATATCCACACATCCAGACACACACGCACACATAAACAAGTGATATTCAGTACCTTTACATTATGTTAGTAAATTTAAATTGCTAGGAGTAACTTTCTTAGAAAGAGGTAGGGAGCTAATATTTAATATTTTCCATCTTTCAGGTTCCTCGTGAGTATCATCTCTTTAATCCTCAGAATAAAGTGCTTATTAGATCTTAACTTTATAGAGGAGGAGGCTGAGGTTTCAGAGAACAAGTGACTTACTTAAAGTCACACAAGTAACATGTTTCATTGCTGGAATCTCAATATAAGTTTGTATGAATTCAGAGACTATCTTTAGGAATCCCACTTCAACGGCTTCTATGACACAGTTCTTAATTTAACTTATAGGTTTAGCTCTTATTTCTTGACTACGTATTCTCAGCTTCCTTTGTTTGTAATCTGTTCAGATCCTATCATTTTATCCAGAGCACTGTCTTGGTTTTTGGAGTTGCAGTATGAAAGTAAGCTGGTAAATGTTGCAGAGGCCTGATGTTACAGAATCCTGACATCAATTACAGCAAGGCTAAATATTATTGAATTGGAATTAATTTGGCGAATAGGCATATTTGAATCTTCCCTTGAGTCCTATGCAGATACCTAGTTTCAATTTGTTTTGGTGGAAAAGAATTGCCTGGCATAGCATTTGTTTATAGAAATGTTATAATATTGTTCCTCCTGTCACTCGACTAGTTAATTTAGAATGTTGTTATTTCTTTGTTATGTTTTCATAGATCACTGATAGGAACACATTCACTCAAATAGGTAGAATTTATTTATTTTACATGATCAAGTCAACAATGTTAAACTTAAAACTTTCAATTTGGCACTGCATTCCATGCCATACAATATCTTGTACAGAATGTCAAGAAGGACAGATAAATGAAGATTTCTGCTCTGGCTTTCCCTATTAATTCATGGTGCATTAGCATATAATAATGAGAAAGACTGGACAGTAAATTGGGGCTGTATCCACTCTTATTTAAGTCTAGACTGGGACACTGCCCAACTTGCCTGGTGTGATGGACTCCGTGCATTAATAAAATTTCTTAATTGTCTCCCATTCTCTCTTTTAATTACCCAAAGGAGCTATTTCTATTAGAATGATGGTTCCTGATGACATTAGTTTCTTCCTCCTTCATAATTCCTAAGTGATTTCATTCAAATCCATGATTTAAACTCTTCTAACTTCCAAAAGAGGTCTATTTACCGATTTTCAGAAACATATAACCATCATTCATGGGCTCAATTTTATATGCAAGTTCTCTTAAGTCTTCAACAAAGCTCTCACTTTACCTTCTTTAACTTGTGTGATGAATTTTTCTTTTAGTGTAGAACAGAGAGTAACACAGTGCTTTTTCATAAGTGACCCTTAAAAAACCATGACAAATCATGACACAGATGATTAGCATATCATTTGCCTTACAGAATTATCATTGTTAATAATCTAACTCTCCTGTGAAACTTATTAAGCCACTGTTTTAAAATAAATTATTCAAGGTTGTTATTCTTTTTGTAGCAAAGGAAACTTCTGGAAAAATTCCCTTTGAATTTAAGAGATAGTAATAGTTATTTTTCAAATGAGCTCTCTGAGGAGATCCAAATACTAGGACAGTTAAATTGATTTGAAGAAGGATTCTTTCTTATTTTCATTAATGAGACTCATTAAAAAGTAAAGGCTGACTATTCAATTGTTATAAAATTTCAGTTATGTTAAATTAAGAAAATCCAGAGATATTCTGTACAACATAGTACCAACAGTTAACAATACAATAGTGTACACTTCAAAATTTTTTAAGAGAATAGATCCCACTTTAAGTATCCTTAACACACACAAAGAATATAAAGAAACTCTGAAAAGTGTTGCATATGTCTATTACCTTGATTGTAGTGATAGTATCAATGGTGTTTGCACATATTCAAACTCATAAATTGTACATAATAAATATGTTCAGTTCTTTGTATATCAGTATGTCACAATAAGGCTGTTACAAAAAAAAGTAAAGGTAGAAAGAATATAGAGGAAGACGGTGGAGTAAGAAGCACCAGTAATTTGTCTCTATACCTACGTAACAATTGTACTAGCAGAATCTTATCTGATGTAACTATTTTGGAACTCTGTAGTCTATTGAAGGCTTGAAACTTCCAGGGGAATAATTAGATAGTAAATTGTGGTTAATTTCAGTTAATTTCACCTCTTAGCACAGTAGCACCTACTGCCCACCTCCCTTCCCCATGTCAGGCAGCCACACATGCATTTCAGGAGCAGCTTGCATGCAGCTAGTAGGAGTTGAGATGGGCAAAAAGGACTCTGCCTTTCAAATATCAGGGATATGTGCTCTGATCACTGATTACTGCTTCTGATTTCAGAGGTGCAGACAAAAAGGAAGGGAGCCATTGTTGCTGTACCTCTCCCTATTGTTGCAAGCACCTACCCTTCTGGCAGAAGTGACTATCAGGGGACTTAAAAGCCTAGTGCCCTTAGTCCTCCTCATTTTTCTTTTTTTCCCCTTTTTGGAGCCAGACATTAAAAATCAGAACGTGCAAAAGTAACTGCATATATGAAGGAAATTAAAGAAAGTTGTCATGCATGTCCAGGGAAAGGCATAAGCTCAGAAAAAACTTGAGAAGACCTTAAGTTTACATCTCAGACTCATCCTTGCAATAGAAAGGGCCTACAATAATCCAAAATAATAAACAAGAACAATAAAAAAAATTTTAAAAAAAGCAAACCTTAGGAAACGGGGAGAATATTATTTCTAGAGTTACCACATTATTAGGTTTAAATCTCCAGTTTTCAACAATAACAAATAATCACAAGACACACAGAGAAACAGGAATATGGTGCATTCAAAGGAAAAAAAAAATAAATCAACAAAAACTTTCCCTGAGAAAGTCCTGATGGCAGATATACTAAACAAAACTTTAAAACACTGTCTTAAAAGTGTGCAAAGAAAGGGAATATGTGGAGAAATTCAAGAAGACAATGTATTAAAAAGTGGAAATATTAATAAAGAAATATAAAATGTAAAAGACACCAAAAAGAAATTCTGGAGCCGATAAGTACAACTGAAATGACAAATTCACTAGAGAGAGTCAAAGGGAGATTTGAGCAAGCAGAGTAAAGAATATGTAAACTTGTAGGCAGGCAAATGGAAATTATCGAGTGAGGAACAGAAAGAAAACAATTAAAGGAAAATGAACAGAACTTTGGGGATGTGTGGGATGTCACCAAGCAAAGCAACATGTACATTATTGGTCTTTCAGAAGGAAAAGAGATAGAGAAAGAGGCAGAGAGACTGTTGAAAGAAATAATGTCAGAAAACTTCCCAAATTTGATGAAGGATGTGAATGTAAATATCCAAGAAGCTAAAAAAACTCTAAGTGAAATGAACTCAAAGAGACTCTCCTCACTGAGGAGTATTATCATCAAATTTTCAAAAGACAAGAGAGAAGCGACTCATCACATGCAATGGATCCTCAATAAGATTATAAGCAGATTTATCATCAGAAACTTTGGAGGTCAGAAGGCATTGGGCTGATATATTCAAAGTGCTAAAAGAAAAAAACCCTGCCAACCAAGAATCCTATATCTGACAAAACTTTCCTCCAAAAGTAAAGAAGAAATTAAGATAGTCTCAGATAAACAGAAACTGAGGAAGTTGGTTACCATTAGACTTGCTCTGCAAGAAATTCTAAAGGGATACTTGTAAGTTGAAATAAAAAGACACTGGACAGAAACTTGAAGTCACATGAAGATATAAAGATCTCAGTAAAGATAAATGCATGGGCAATTACAAAAGCTAGTCTACTGTAACAATGGTTACAGCCATTTTCAACTTAAAGAACACAGGGAAATGCAGTCCTACCATGTTTCCAGAAGAAGGAGAACTGGAACACCAGAGACTAGCCTTAGTAACTATAACAGTGAATAAAATGTCTTCATTGCATGGGAATTTTCTTCTAGAGGAACAGCTCCATCAATGATGGTTATTTCTGAGCATGCAGCCTACAGTAGCTGAGTGTAGTCCAGAAACTCAGACTGTACAAGTGCAGGTAGGCCTCCTTAGAGTTTTGACTTCTAAAGTGAGGAAATCCAGTCAAACATGTAGAGTCCCATGTCTTATAAGATATCTTATAAAGAGAACCAAAAGTCCACTTAATCCTAAAAAATATCTTAATCTAAGAAATCAATTGTCCTTCTGTACCACAAAAATTAGCTGAAGCAACAGCAAGACAATGCTATGCAAATGTTGCTGACTGAGACTGAGAGTTCTCCAGAATACTAGGAGGTTCAGCACTCAGATGGTCCTATTCTATCAAAGAGATCCATACTAATTTTCTACAGATTTATTTTTACATCTACCTGATAATTTACCATAACCCATTCATAACATGGCCCTAGGAACTCTGGGTGGCCTTTCATCTGAAATAGTATCTTAAGCACATAAAAATGTGTGATACATGGGCTTACAAGAAGGACAGAGATGAGAAGTATAAGAGATTGCTGAAAACATTCAACTTCTAAGAACCCTGTATTCCTATTACAATGAACTTAATTTCAGATTCATCCCACCCCTTAGCTTTTTCACCATCTCAATGATAAAAGGTAATCCAGTCACAATAGTACATTACAACTATACCAATCACCCATTCACCTCAGCAGCTAATACCCTATTCAGTAATAAAATTTCCTTTATTACAGAAAAGGTTGATCATGGCTCCTAGTTTAGATATTGTTTTAATGGACCTGCCCAAAATTCTCTATATCTGTATTCAGTATCCTCCATCTTCAGACTGAAAATTATAAAGAAATCTAAAATATTTTAGCTCCACTAAATGAATCTGGGACATCCATACTACAGATGGCAATAATGACATAAAAATGCATGGTGGGTGTCTACATAACAGTTTTCAAATTATTCAGCTTAAGCGCACTGGCTTTCTCTCAATTTGAATAAAAGTCCTCTTCTACTACCCATTTACCTTCAGTTCATCACTTGGTAATCATCCACTCCCTTTGAATTGTCAGCCTCCCTCTGATTTTCACTCAGCTGAGACTTGATATTTCTCAAGGTGGTCTCCAGTGTATGCCCAATAGTGCCATACCAGGCATTGGTAACCCTATCCACAAAATTGTTCCGACCATCATCAACCCGCACAAACCCTCAGGAAGAACATAATGGTTTTTATCCTGTGATTTACTTGTACTTACTAGCACTACCAAATCCATTAGAGGCTAGAGGAGCAATAGATTGCTTAAGATTATCTATAAAAGACCTTTGTGAATTACCAAGAATGATGTTGTATATGTCATTTAGAAAGGAATAGTTGTGAGGATAAGGAAAATTATATGAAAAAGATGCATCCACTATCTCTCACTCATCTGAAAACTGATCGTAGGATCTGAGATCCATTAGCATTACAGAGATCATCAAATTATGTAAAAAATTTCCAAATTTGTGCTCTTCAGCATAACACCATAACCACTGAGGGTGACTTGGAATAGGAAAAAATGATTACATTGCAAGAGAATTAAATGGAGAAGATCACAAGATGATGATCAAATCCAGGATTTGTTTTCAAGGAAGGGATGGAGCTGACAAAAATAGTCATAGGAATCATATGACCTAATAAATGTCCCATGAAATAGCTTGTTAAAAGGTTGAAACACTAAGTTAAAACATCTCAAAAGTTTAGAACAGTGAATTCCACATGCAAATTTCAGTTATTTTACTCCTTAACAGAAATGGCTTCTTGATTTACTTTTTTGCATCCCTTTTTCTATAACCCTGAGCAATATATCTCCTCTTTTGGACCAGTACCTTAATCTTTGTTGGAGTAGCTTTGGGGCCAGAAAAAAATAATGTCTGTGATGACAGGATAGGAATAATATTTAACTTTATCCTTTTATTTTGAGGTGATGTTATATTCAGCCTCAAGAGGAAACAAGAAATTACAAGAGTCAACTGAAAATGCAGCTTCATATCTCAAGAGGAAAGTCAGAGCAGAATTTATAACATTGAGAGCTATCCACGTAGAGGTGATGGTTGAAAAGACATAAGGGTAAATGGAGAGATGATGAGAGAGCAGAGGGGCCTGGAGAGATATGCTGGAGAACATCGGCACCGGCGGAGTAAGGAGAAATAAAACTCAGCAGTAGAGACTCTAGACAAAGCAGGTAGGAAATATAAAGAACAGAAAAATTGCAATGTCAGATGGCAGGAATGTAGAAAAATGAATTAATAATGTGGCAGTCAATAGTGATGAATGGTACAGAAAATTCAAGATAATAGCTAAAATAATTCTAAAATAACGTGTTTGTTTTGAAATTTGATTTTTAATAAGGAAAGCTCGGTTAGAATGTGAGCTCTGGACTTAGACACTCTGTATTCAAACCCAGGTTTGCCACTTGCTAACTCTGTTGTGTCCTTAGATGATTTTCTAAGCTCTCTACACTTTCAATGTCTTATCTGTATGTGGTTTAAATTAAGTAATCTATGCAAAGGCTTTAGGTTATGCCTGGCATGGAAAGCCTTCAATAAATGTTAACTTAAGAATAGTTATTTTATTATATTTATAAGAGCAGGTGTGAAGAGTGATGAGAATCAAGCCAATCTGAAAGGGATTTAGCATTTGGGTATAATTAAAATACAGAGGCAGTAAACGTGCACTAACATTTCCTGTAATTACAGCAGTGGAGAGATGAGTCTATCACCCTTGGTGGGTACATAATTTAAAGTGAGATACGTTTCTTTTCTCTTACTATTAGTTTTTTGAATTAAGTTCCCTTCAATATATTTTCAGTGGACTGGAAGGATACAGTGAGGAGAGAGATTTTAGATGAGAGAAAATGCATACACGATAAGAGGAAAGGATCAGAGCCTCAGTAGATGGGTTAGCTTTGGTAAACAAGACTAAAAGATAGTCCTCTGAAACCAGAGGGAAGTAGAAAAAGAATGGCATATCGAGGTTAGAAGATGGAGTTTGTTCAAATAACCTAAGTCTAAAAATATACTAAGAAAGGTCAGTTATAGAGAGTGAGAGTAGCAGAGATGGGGTTTGATATTGAGAAAGCAGAAGAAATTGGGGGTACAATCAAACAGAATATTATATAGTGTCAGTTAGCAATGACGAAAGCCTCTCCCAGAATTAGAAAGAGACTAAAGACAGTGTAGGGATCTACGGCATCCTTAAGCTGATGCAATTTGTCAAGCATTGGGCAACCAAGAAAAAGCCAGTTAATCACACAAAAATTGTAATTGAGAGTGATAAATCTCAGAGCACCATAGAAAATGTATTGGAGGAATGATGTTGGACCAAAAGACTTGTCAAGTAATGATCTTTATAAAACAACTCTAAGTGCAAGGCAGTGAGAGTGACAACGAGGGCGAGGATGAAATGGATAGCAGATATATGATTTTTCAGTTCAATTCATTCACTTAATTCACATTTATAAAACACATACTATATAGGCAAGAATGTAATTATCTGATATTTTATACTATCCCAACACAAATTCCATTATAAATTAAATAATTTATTTGATACAAGTTAATTTTCAAATCAAATTAAAGTATTATGGCTAAATTTTCTTTATCCAAGGAAATGGCTCTTAGCAGTGTGAGAAACAATGAACTGACTTGACTGAAGAGAGAGTAATTACCAAGATTTGAGGCTATGGGATCAGAAATTTGCCTTATTTATTGAGGGCCATAGTCTATTCTAACATTAAATCAACTCAACTGTTCTCTTGCCTCAAATACAAAGTTTAAAAACAAAAAGATTCCTAAAGAAAAGACTCCTATGTGACTTGGTGTTTGTAAAATTCTCACAAAGTGACTACATTTTTGTCTGTATGCTTTTGGTTGTTTTTTGTTTTTGTTTTTGTTTTAAAGTTTGGGGCTAGTCTTTGGAATCAAAGTGAACTCACAGGACCAATATAGTCATTTGAACTTTGCTCTAGAAATAAATGAAATGAAAGTTCTGTGTGTAGAGGAAAGCCATGTTGTGTTTACATAGGGGAAAAGGCAGCAGAAAATTTTTCCCCAGGGAAAGACATTCTCTGTTGATTTATGTCTCTGACAGGAGAATAACATAACAGATGTATACTGCCTGGAATAAAGTGTATACTGCACACAAATTTAAATCATGTACAATTTATGTTTTATGGTACACTTGTGAATTATGCTTTTTTGTTTCCATGAGTAATGAGACACAACAGGTGTGAAGGTTAACTTTAATATGCCCATTACAGAGAAAAAATATATACACTGCCCAGGGAAAGGAGGAGTTTTGTTCCTTGTATGGATGTTTTGCTTGAATAAGATATGAGAAAAGGGAAGTGGACTTTAGGATCCAATATTTGGAAACATGAATAGTAAAATGAGTTACGAATAATGTTAATACTAATTTATGAAGCCTACTTCATGTTATTCAGTGGCCTGGGAAGTTGGAGTTCTATGCTTGGAGCTTTGGAGTGGTAAAGTACTGATTAAACTAATACATTAGTGCACAAAATATTCCTACTTTTGGCTGGTTTATTGTGTGCACCTGTTCTTTGGAAAACATCTTTCTTCTCCGCCACCCCCAATAATAGGATTAAAGTTCAAGGCAAACTCACAAATAGGCGTATGCTTTCTCGAACTGTATATATTTTGGCTAGGGCTGTCTCCAATTATGTGGTGCCTTGTAGGTTGTCTTTGTCTTTGATCCTAGAAAAAGTAGATAAAATAAATCTACTCATGGTAAAAGGGCCCCAGAGCAGACTCTGTTGATAACAGTCAAGTTTATGTTCACATCTCACAGTATAAAAGAGGCCTATGTGTTTTCCCTACCATTAATTTAATCCATACCCACCAAATTTTATGTTTTCAATTTGCTTTGGGAGGCAAAAACAGGATTGATGATGATCTTCCAGTTTCACCCTAAGGTACAGAATAATGCTCTGCACTAGATGAGGAAATTGCCAACTAAAAATATTTTGCACAAGATCATTTTGCCTTCAGCTTTTTGAAAGCAGGATTTAGGCAAGCTCTATCTTAAGGGCCAAATTCTATCTGCACATGCTATATTTGATCTTTTGGACTTACTTTCCATACCAAAGAAGTTATTAATTTCAGAAAGAAAATCTCCAAAAAGGACTCTTTATAGTCTGAAAACTAAAAGAGAGGAGTAGGCAAGCATTTGCTTCAGAGCAATTCCTGAGATAGCAAGTCTTTAGCATTAACTGAGTATTTAAATGATGAAAGCCTGCCTTTGAAATGCTTCTAATCATAGCCAAAATATTTAATGAGCTTTTGGATCTAACTGTTTCTTAATATTAAAGATCTATAATAAGACTAATAAATGAAATTTTGTGCAAGACATGTGATGGTGCTACGGATTTAATGAAAAGTGAGTTGGTCATTCATTCTATGGTGATAAAAAAATTATTTCCAAAATGCTGTGCTCAAATCAGACTGCCAGGATGAAGATACAGTTTATAATTTTTGACATGTTTTTTGATACCATTAGGAAAGAGACTTTTCAAAGACATCAGTAATTGTCTAAATTCATGAAATTCACAACAGCACATTTCCTCATTTTGTGTCTGTATAATATGGATAGTAAGACCATTTTCGCCACAGCATTATTGTTTGAGTTCAATAAAATGTTGCGCTAAATGGGACCAACAAGGCTGCTCTGAGAAGGGGCAGTCAGCCAGGCTGGAACGCTCGTCACATGACTCTGCACGTTCACAATTACTTCGTGTTCAAATTCATCTCTCAGCAACTGCTATTATTTGTAATGAATCCGCAGAATCATTGAATTTACAAATGTCTAAACTTGCTATCAAAGATTCACCCTCAATTTTGTCCTTCATTTCTCTCTCACTGCCTAGTTTTCCTAAAGGTGAAGTAAGTTGTCCAATGTCTGCTATAATTATCTCTGCTTCCTTGAGCAACATGAATCACAGCTTTATTGTTATTTGTTCTGAACTCTTGGACTTAAATAACCTTCAGTCTTACATCTGTTGTTTGATTTCCAATTATCAGAGTGTAGATTATATAAAGATAGAATTAGATAAGTACAGGTGCAGTTTCTTATTTGAAGCTCTGTGGGGCTTTTCCTTAGTGAAACCATAGCAAATCCTAATAGTTCCAGATAGATGTTATTTGCTAACCTACAAGAGAACAAAGTGAGTTTTACCAGCAGGCGATGGCCACAGTATTCCAAGGAGGACCACATCAGCTATGGATGAGGGACTGAGGCTGGATAATCTCGCCTTTGTGATGCAGCCCAATTCTGTAAATGACTTCCTCGCTTTATTCAACCCCTCCATCCAGTCATTGGCCAGCCTATTCTATTTAAATTACCCTGCCTCAGCTTCTGGTCTAATCAGAATGGTAGTCAGCACCGCTCAACTCATTGCTCCTGCAGTGCTCAGCTCCATAGGAGCCAAAACATAATGGACCTACATAATAGATGACTGAATTGGAAATAAAAATAAGCTATTTTTTGGAAATTTACCTCTCATTTATTATATACTTCCATGGGAGGTCTCCTAAGAATCTTGTCTGGAAACATTATATAATATACGTTCATGTGCTGAGAGTGGAATACACATGTGATTAAGATAGTGTTTCATAGCACTGTTTTTTTTTTTTAGTAATACAGCCATGAGGAAATTAGAATGTAAGTCCTGTCACCAAACACATGCCTAAATAACATACTAGTTACAAGAGAGTCATGCAGGAACATATACACACAGACATAAATCACAGATGGTAATTGCAGTTCTAATCATTAGGAGGTTTGGGTTGTTCTTCAACTGTGCAGTGTGCATAAGGTGATCTCATCAAAATAAGGGATTTCTCTATGCATACCATGAGCTCTGTCAAGATTGAGAGTCCATTGTCTAATGGTTTAGAATTAAACATTTAAAGATCCATTCTCCATACTCTGAAAGAGCTATTACTGCAAGCATAAGTGCTGTTATTAGTAGGAGGAATTGTACCCATATTTCACCCTGTGTACCATTGAAAACACACTCCTATATATTTTACATTATTATTATTACCCAATGGCCATTCAGCATGCAGCCATCAACAATGCAACAATGCAAGATATATGGCTCTCCAGTTGAACACACGAAAGCAATGAGCTAGTGTAATTTGCCAGCTCTGGAGAGGAGTGTCACCTGAAATTTACGACTCTTAAATGGAAATTAAGGATGATATTCAAAGGCTTATAGGAAAAGTTGCCTCTGTGCGAAAAGGGTTAACGTTGGCAGTCTGACAGGTTTCAAGAATTTCCTTAATGACTCTTAAGAACAAATCCTCATTATTGAAGCCTGTGTATGGTAACCTGTGATCGCATCTAGACCATGGGATTTTTTTGTACAAATATTTAAACAAGAGAGAAGCTTTATTTATTCTAAGGATTTCAGATATTAGTGTAAATCATCTCCATACATATTACAGGATAAGTTAGGTTGTCTCACAACTTTAAAAAAATCTATTAAATATGTGTGGAAGAGGACAGGGTTAGGAAAGTCCACTGCTTCTGCTATGCACAGCAAAACATAAAGACAGAATGACCAACTCGTCCCAGTTTTTCTGAGACTTTTTTATTGATTTTAAAACTGAAAGTCCTGCATCCTGGGAAGCCCTTTAGTCCTGGAAAAACTGGAGTGTTTGGTTACCCTAGAGTAGAAAATGACAATAGTTCTTTATTAGAAGCTTCTCATATCTAACAATTAAGGGTAGAAAGTTAATGTATTTTGGCTCTATACCACAGAAACAAGGATATACCTATACACATACAAATAGCTGCATAAGATCAACAAGAGGATCTAAGAGTTAGAAGCTAAGAAATGTGTGGTAGACCAAAAAATTCTGAAGGTAAAACAAATAAACATAAAAAATAAATCAACAGTGCTCACCTTAGGCAGTGCTTAATAATTATTAAGCTCAATTCTTATGAAAACATCAATATCCTTAGCATACTCTGGTCATTAAGAGAATGATCTTTGGTGTTAGACTGCTTATAAAACATAGAGGATGCTATATGAATTTTATGAAATATTAATGTATGATACATATAAATATTCATTTAAGGTATGTAATAAATATCAGTATTATCTCTTCATCTAAGATCTGCCATTTGATATGAGCAAGAGTATACTTGCTATTGACTTTCTCTACTATTATAATATTTAGCTCTTGGAAGTGGGATGGCACTGAGCAGAAGGAAATAAAAAACGAGGTGATATATCTTCAGATACTAATATTCACAACATTCCATGCACATTGTTTTGCTATTGCCTCAATTTTAGGCTACTCTGAGATACATATGATCAGATTCCCTGTAGAGTAGATAGAAATTCACTTTGATTTAACAGTTACATAGGTGAGCCATTCTTCCAATGACCACAAATTCAACATTAACTGTGCTTACAAATACATGGTTGCATTACTTAAAGCATTTTATATGTTCATTTTGCCAATTATGGAAGAAATAGCTATTTGGTTACATGTATGTGTCCTAAAGTATCATGTTACAATAAAGTCAGTGAGCAAAGATAAATTAAACAAAATTGGTCCAATTTTTAATTACAGGTTTGGCAAGTTTTTATATGAATTTGTGCCTCTTGAATAAAACTCATGGATAATATTGTAAAAGTTGATGTTTCTCTGTTATTTTGATTTATAGGTAAGATGAAAGATATTAATGGTATAGAACGGCGAGTCAATGGTTTGGAGTTGGAATGTATTGAACTGTGGTGAATTCGTGAAGTTTCTATTTTCTTCCTGTTTAATCTGTGTAAAATAGCAAATAAAACATTTGAGAAGCAAGATTCATTCATTACACGAAATAGAGTAAAATTTTAGACTATATAAAGGTCATAAACTGCAAATACATGAGGGTCCATAGTATTTACCTCCTATAATCTCAATCACTTCTATCAATATTATGGTTTATTAAAAAAAGGGAATAATACTTCAAGGCAAAAATAGGTTGCATTTATAAATATAATTATGATTAAAGCTGATTAGATATCTATTTGAAGGGGAAACTCTGTTTTCCTTCTTACTTTTCCAGGTATTTACAAGAATCTATTCTGATTTCTCAGAGAATGCTTTACCAGATTAACCCAATAGAGTGGGATTTTTAAAGAATAAAAATTTTATAACTCTATTATTAAAACATAACTCAGTACCTGTTATGCTTGTATATTTAAGTTACTGCAAGTTTTTTAGACACTTACATGTGTGTACACATTTAATTAGGATAGTTAATATTGGTGTCTTCAAAGATAGTTGTTTCCTGAATTAATTTACAAGCTACATTTGACAACATTTAAAGTAAAGCCTGCTAACACTTAAAAAATGCAATTTTGTATATCTAAAGAAAATATCTTCCATATTTACACAAAGTATGGGATCCACAAAAGATTCTGCTAAAGAGACCATCCTGAAATTAAATTTAGATTGGTACTCTTATTTCCTGAGGAGATGGTGAGTTGGCTTAGATGGATGATTCCTTTCACCATAATTTATTCTGTAGAAACTACACAAAAGATAGCTAAGCATGAACCTAAGGAACTACAAATATCTGTGAGAAGCACTTGTAAAGACTAAAGTTCTTTGAACTGGTATGAATGGAAGGGTATGTACCATCAGCTAGGGATGTTTGGCAATAGACTTATCAGAAAGAGGATATATTGGAAAGGAGATTAAATTTCTGTTCTTGGAAAGGACATTGTCTTCCCCATTTCAATTATAAGATGGAAATAAGCAGAAATAGCCCACATCGTGGGGAATAAGATGCATAATATCAAAGCAGTGCTAAGATCCTCCTGGGGAAAGCAGTTGACGAAAACAGATGTGGGAAATCAACTGTCCCCTAGCCTCTGCTCTTCTGAATATTCAGATTTTGAGGATTACAAGCTAAGGAATATATATTTCTTCCAGTGATATCTAAAATTAACTTGAGTCTAACTAACCCTCTAGACTTAAATATCAATTCCTAGGAAATGCAAAGAATAGAAAAGCGAGTTAAATTACACCGTTAAGAAGCAATCACCCTTTAGAATATGGCTATTTGTGAGCACAGATAACATGATTTCTACTACAAAATTATAACTGAAAATCGTTGAAATTAAAATAATGAAAAAAGAGCTAAGTATTCATATGAATAAAAACAACAATAAAGAGCAGAGCATACTCAATATTTGGCAAAATAGAATTCAGCTTAAAATGGAAAGTTTTATACTTCTAAAACAATGAAGAATCACATTTACTTTTTAAATATATAAAGCAACAAATAGAAATAAAGAATGAATATATTAGTAAGTATATTTGCAAAAACTAACTTCAATAACTTCTATAGCTATAATTGAATATATTAATTATTGACTAAAATTTAATAAGATAAAAAATCAATATCGAAATAATGAAAACAAATGTGCTACTACTACACAATCCTTAGTTTAAAAGAAAATCATGGAAATAATATCATATTTAGAACCAAATGAAAATTGTACATTCTTATCACAATTTTTGAAATTATTAAGTATATCTATTAGATAACAGAAAAACAAAGAACAAAGTATTCACTTTGATAACTTGAGATAAAGAGCATGAGTATCATCTCAAACAAAAATTAGAGTAAATACCAATGAAATACAGACAGCAATGATAAATAGCAAATATAACCCTAAATTTGGTTATTTGGAAATACTATTGTTTTTCAAAAATTAATAAATAAAAAGAGTAGTAGAGAGGGGCTGGCCCCGTGGCCGAGTGGTTGGGTTCGCGCACTCCGCAGCAGGCGACCCAGTGTTTCGTTAGTTCGAATCCTGGGCGCGGACACGGCACTGCTCATCAGACCACGCTGAGGCAGCGTCCCACATGCCACAACTAGAAGAACCCACAACAAAGAATACACAACTATGTACCAGGGGGCTTTGGGGAGAAAAAGGAAAAAATAAAATCTTTAAAAAAAAAAAAAAGAGTAGTAGAGATGAAAATCAAGAAAATTCAAAATAATAAAGGGGAAATATTTACATATCAAAGGTATTTGAAATAATTAAATCATATGAGAATAATGATGTGGGGCTGATCCGGTGATGTAGTGGTGAAGCTCACACACTCTGCTTCAGTGGCCCGGGGTTTGCAGGTTCAGATCCTGGGTGCAGACCTACACACTGCTCTTCAAGTTATGCTGTGATGGCAGCCCACATACAGAATAGAGGAAGATGGGCACAGATGCTAGCTCAGGGCAAATCTTCCGCAAACAAAAAGAGGAAGATTGGCAACAGATCTTAGCCCAGGGCCAATCTTCCTCTCTAATAATAATAATAATAACAATAATAACAACAATAAAAATACTTTGTGTTTAAATTAAGGGGCTAAAATAAAAAAACTACATGAATTATCTCAATAGAAGAAGTATTTATATTTGATGGCATTAAAAACATCAGTTATGGTTTTTAAAAGTCTTAGCAAACTAAGAATCAAAGAGAAATTATTTAGGACAGGGAACTTTTAAAAATCTGTAGCAACTGTTATCCTTAATGGAGATACTTTACAGATATTCCTGTTAAGTAACAGAGACAAAATAAGGAAAAGCAAATTAAATAACATATAAATATAAGAAGGAAACAGATAAGTTATCATTATTTAGAAATGATATAAATATTTATGTAGAAAATAGGATACGAAATTAGGATAAATGATTTCAGTATTTTTAATACAGAATCAATTTCAACATGTCTTTGACTATAATACCAACTACAAAAATCATTAATATTTCTCCTAAAGAGCAACAAAAATTAATATATAATAAAAGTAAGATACCAGAATGAAGAGCAACAAAAACTGTAAAATATCTAGAAATGAAGCTTAAAATATACAGTTTAAAATGCCTCTATAGAGAAAATTTTAAAATTATATAAATAAAACTTTAATAACTACAGAAACATGCCATGTTCTTGGATAGGAGGATTTAAAATTATAAAGCTATCAGTTCTCTCCAGGTTTTCCATGAATTCATTGCAATTCCGATAAATATTTTGATTAGATTTTTTAATAGCTTAATTCATGTATTTTAATATTTACTTTGATATTTATACCTAAAAAAGGCCTCTGTTGAAAAAATTAAGCACATACCATCTGCTTAAGAAGAATTGAGTATTTTTAAAATATTTTTAAAATAACGGCATTTTACTGATAATTATAAAATTAATATGATTGTTTTAAAAGCTGTACAGTGGGTGAAGATATAGAAATGGAGACTTTCTTTACAAGTCACTCCCTCTGCCCTACTAAATAAACACCTGACTTTTATTAAGACCTCACTGTGGTGTACATAGATTTGAAAAATCATGATTAAGTTAAGTGTGTATTTCCCAGAAACTTTTCATACATATACATTCATACATGTATGGAAATATATAATTTAAAACTTTCATAAAATGTACTTTACATGACTTTTTGCAAATTCTTTTTCATTTTCACTTAACAACATATAATTGACATATTTCTTGATAATTCATGCAAAAGTATCTTATTCACTGTAATGACTGCATATTATTCCATAAAATTTCATAACATGTTTACATATAACATATCCAATCATTGTCTTTCCAGTGTATACACAAATGTGTATGTTTATGTATATGTAAATATATTAATATGCATTAACATCACAGAATAATTACATTCTATTTATATATTATTGTATATTCATGTAATATAATTATAATATATTATTATATAATTATTGTATATTATGTTCATGTAATATAATTATAATATATTATTATATAATTATTGTATATTATGTATATTAATATGTATGTTAATGGTAGCATTAATGGCTTGTACAAAGCTAAGGTTTGTAGAGAAGGAGGATTTTTGCTTATATGTAATATATTTATTTTGCAATAATAATGTGGTATGCCTACTGTACCAGTGCTACTGAAAAAGAAATAGCAAGTAAGAGTGAGTTTAGTTGGCAGAGACATCACTGTGAGCTAAAGGAATGTATTTTCTTTCACACTGAGGCGATATACTCATCAATTAATTTATTTCTTCTAATTGGTTTCTCTTGAACTGGAGGATTTTGAGCTACTATTACATATTGAGAAGTAATAGTCACTACTTGATATTATTTACTTATAAAAATAATAACTATTATGATCTGGAATAGTAAGTCAGTCCAAGATATTGGTATTTTCTATAATGTTTATATTTAATTTTTAACAGAGTTTTTTAGAAGAAAAGCGATGATTTATTCTTTTATAAAATTTAAATTCAGATAAAAATAAGCACTTCAGCCCATTGGCTTTTTTGGAAAGCAAACTTCGTAAATATTTTATTACAATGGAGACAATAAAAGCATGATGCAAAGATAAGAAAGAAAAAAAAGTAGTAAGATACTAGAATACTAGATCAGTCATGATAATGGTAAAATACACAGCAAAAAGAAAAAGAATATAAAATCATGAACAAAGAATAAATGTCAAAACCTTTACATCGTTCCAAAAACCCTGATTTCTAAATTGCATCTCGTTTTCATTTCTAAGCAAAGAAAACACCACTACAGTGCCTCAAATAATGTCTCCAGTTTGTGAATTGAGTTTCTTCCAGAATGAACATGTAGATGTCCTACACTAATCAGAGGAAAGTTTAATCGTGTAGCCTTTTTCTAGCTCAAGAACAGCTTATAACAGGCTTACATTCTAAAGCTGACTTTTTTAATGAGTAGAAAAATATAAAATAGTCTTTGCTTCGTTATCACTTTCTTCTTCTACTTTAAAAAAAAAATTATCATACATTCTCCTATCAATGTGCATATTTGCTCATTTATTCCTCTCTATTCATACGAACAACCCATCCACTCATAGAATAGTATCACCATTTATAGAATCACATACTCATTACTTAGCTCATATTTCATAGAGTTAGAAATATACTTTGTTTTACATCAGGCTAACCTCCTTTTTTCCCATATTGATTTTGTAAGGTCTACTACTTTGTGCTGAAATGGGGAAAGTAGACTTTTAGTCCAATCAAGAATAAAACCTAGGATACAATCATAGAAATTCTGACTGTTACTATCTCACTTTTCTTCTATAATTTCAAAAGTTAGTGGAAGAGATTAAAGATAAGATTGATCCTTATTTTGAAAGTTGGTATCAAAATTTTTCAAAAAATGATTGGGAGTGTGAATTTCAAAATTAAACAAAAACAGTTTGGAAGTTTATTTTATATAATATATTTGAAAGTTCACAGTAATTGTAATTATGCACATATTCTCAGAAACAATCCAATAATTTTGCTTTAAGCTTTTTCAACAAAATTGTATGATAGCACCCTCTGCCCTCCATCACTTCACTTTTATTTTTCCTAATACTATAACAAAGATAACAGTTTTAGAAATATATGTCCAGGTTCATATATTCAAGACACCCATCAGTTTTACTGAGGGCCACTTTATCCTTTGATACTTAAATTTTCTGTTCAAGTACCTAATTTTGTCATTTCAAAATTGAAATTGATAAAACTAAAATTTTTGCATGCTTTGAGAAGTTCTTTAACTTATCTTTTATTAATGTCATAAAATTTTGCTTCTCTTGTAATATTATCTCCTGGAGATTTCAATAAATTTTTATTTTCATGTAATGTTAGGTATTTACAACTTTTCAAAACTCATTTGAGATTAAAATAATCATGGATATCTTTTGTTAAATGGGGAGAGGGATATTTGAGCTGGGGCCAATCATTTAAATGATCTATATCCATGTTATTATGATTTCTTTACTATACAATTTTGTAATTTTGAATTAGGTAACCTATACTACAATTATGGAGAAACTTCATCTTGCAGAGGTGGTGCATGCTTAAATCATACATTATTTACTATTTGGAAAATATGAAATCTCTAAAAAATAACTGAAAAATGTGATGACAAACCATAGTAGGGACATTAATTTCATTAAGGTTTAGCTGTTATTGTTTATATCACAGAGATCTTTTAGGGAGACTTACTGAATTACTATGTCTGACTGTAGTGATGGTTTCACAAGTCCATTCATATTTTGAAATTTATCAAATTGTATACTTTAATATTTTCAATTTATTCTATATTGAATAAGGCTGTAAAACTTATATATGACAAAAGAAAAAAACTAAATGGAGTATTGAAATTTTTAATGCAGTATTTGAAAAGAAGCGATATGAATCAAATATGCATCAAAACTACCATAATGAACATCTGAAATTTTGTTGCTAATTTTAAATAAATGTGTGCATAATAATAAATTTCAAGTTAATGGACTTATAAGCATTTAATTGGTTTAGGAGCCTAAATTGGTTGCTCAGGAACAATCTACGAAGTTAACTACCATTGGGCTTAAGATAAGCGTAACTTAAAAAGATGGAATAAAGGAAATAACTTATCACTACTCTGAATGATAAGATGAATGTTCAAGTCCACTGTAACTGATAGAACCTTGGAACTAATGGAACTTTTCAAATAATGTTATTCTTTCTTATTTTTTATTCTCTGTTTTCTTTGAGAGTTAGTGATTTGCCTTTGAAAATAAGAATTTAAAACATTCTATATAGAGACTGGCCCCACAGCAGAGGGTTTAAGTTAGTGTGCTCTGCTTCAGCAGGCCATGGTTTGCCAGTTTGGATCCTTGGCGTGGACCTACATACCACTCATGAAGCCATGCTGTGGCAGCATCCCACATAGAAGAACTAGAATGACGTACAAGTAGGATTTACAACTAGGTACTGGGGCTTTGGGGAGAAAGAGAAAAAATGAGGAAGATTGGTGACAGATGTTAGCTGAGGGCCAATCTTCCTCACCAAAAAAAGAAAAAAGGAATTTAAAAAATCACATATATATGTGATTATATATATATGTGTGTGTGTGTATATATATATATATATATAGAGAGAGAGAGAGAGAGAGAGAGAGAGATGAATCAGAGTGGTTAGAAGAAACAGAAGTCAATCTAGGTGAAGGCAACATCTATTCTAAACTTCTGTGTTGGTCTTATATTCCTGCATTCCTCTGCTCCACTACTCAGACTCTTCTTTGATGAATAGAATGCCACAGATCACATATTTGACAATGTTAGATGTTATTTTGGGCAGAATGACTCATCAATAGAACATGTATTCCTAAGATGAAAGTAACAGATTCTGTGAATGACAAGCCTCTATTAATATGAAATGTCATGAAAATCTAAGAAATTCAAACCAACAGACTTTTAAAATTCCCTTTCATATTTTTTATTTCCCATGCAGTGACTATCATATACTCTTAAAATTTTCTGTAATATAATACCTATTTTAGTTTGTTCTGATCCATATTTATATTTCTCCTAGCTCCTATGTGATTGACACAGTATGCCATCATATGGGCTGGGTCCAGGATAATTAGGAGATGACTGGCGGTGAATAGAATCAACAGCATAAATAGTAGAAACAGGAAGGAAAAACAGCATATGACAAAGATGCACAAACATCTCTTTTCTAATATTAATAAGAGATTACCCCTAAAAATTAACTCTAGAATGGCATGAAATTCTTATTGAGAGAAAAGAGTCTGGAAAACAATCAAAGAAGCAAAAGTTATGCCCTTCATGGCATAAATAATTTCCCCAGATTCTGGAGCTCAAATTCAGTTTCAATTCTAGAATTTGGAGATTTTACATATTTGGAGAACTATGTTGATATGCGACATAATATCCGCCAGGAATAAATACACATATTTGATTGCTGAGTGAACACACACACACAGACACACATATATGATTGCTGAGTCTCTTATGTTATAACCATTAATTATTTCTGTTGAAAGTGTGTATTTTGGTTATCATGGCCTTCTTCTACCATTGTGTCAACATATTTTGGGCTTCGGAAATGTATCAGTCGGTTTTTATCTCTTAAATTTCTGAATCAAGAGAAAACACGTCTTAGACATGCTGTAGACCACTTGACATCACTCGCTGATGAAGAAACTAGCATGAATATCCAGAGATTCTAGACTTTTAGCTTGAAGCTGTGCTGTTTCTTTCAGATTATGAGTGAGAGTGTCTTACATTTGAAGAAGAATGAACTGAATGCTTGGTAACCTGAAGGGCAAATTCTTCAGGAAAACTTCAGATTTCCTCCTGTTCAGACTCAGCAAGATTATACTTCCCTGCACACTGAAGTTAGGTGTGATCATATGACTCATTTGGCATGAAACGTGAGCAAAAGGATCTATGTGTCTTTTGGAGAGAAGATTCAAGCGGCTGTGGAAGAGGCGCGAGTCTCCCTTACCTGCCTTGGCTGCTGCGGAAGCACCATGGAGACAGGGTCTTCGGCGGCCCAGACCCTCAGTGATCACTGTGAGAAGAGCACATCACGGCTCAACCACTAACCTGCAAGGACATGGAGTATGAGTGGAAAATACACCTTTCTTTATTGAAATCACTCACAAAGATTTTTCTTATTTGTTTTTAATGATGCTTTTCTAATGATGCTTCCCCAAACCATTTAAACAGGAAAAAAAATGTAAAAGGAATATAAATAATACTTTCATCTTGCATGTTACAGAGCTGTAATAAACAGTGAATACACTAAATAAGAGTAACAGAGGCATAACCACAACTACAAATAATTATTATATAGCTAAATTAATTTATTATAAAATAAATGACAATGCAATAATTAAAATTCTGGTTTAATGCAAAGCAGACAGAATAAGATTCATGAAATAGAACAGACAGCCCAGGAATCGAGCTAGTATATATAAGAATTTGGTAGATGTGAAAGGTGTAATGGCATAACTTTAGAGAAAAGGTGAATTATAAATACAGCTAGTGCTAGCAGAATTTATAAAGTATTTAGGAAAAAAAACCCTTTAGTTTCTTGTCTCACAGATATAGAAAAATAAATTCTATTTGGCTCAAAGAATTAAATATTTAAAAGCCTTCAGTATTAAAGGTAAATGTTGACACATATCTAATCTCAACATAAGGAACCTTATTTTAAGCATTTTAAGTAAGAGCCAACAGAAAAATAACTTTTTCAAAGGCAGACATAACGGAATAAAATTGATTACATAATTTTGAAACATGTCAAAAATGAAAGGATAACAAAATGGGAAAAATAAAATAAGAGTAAAAATAATCTCAGCATATAAGATAAACAAATGAATGCTTAATATAAAATATGTAAAACAATATTTTAATAAAAATACACAAAGTGCAATAGAAAAATGAGCGAGGGACCTATATAAGGGATTTCCTAAGAAATGCTTCTTTTCATATGGAAAAAATGCCTTTTCTTACTGAAATCAATAAAATTCAAAGTAATATGATCTTTGATTTTTGTCCATTAAAATGTACTTGATGAAACCAACATGGCAAGTGCTTAGTGTGAAAGTGTGCTTAAAGAAAAAGGAATTACCTTACGCTGGAAAGAGGTAGTTAGTTTACATAATGTATTTATTCAGTAAACATGGTTACTTCTGATAGGAAATATGCGACAATATTAAGTGGTTACCTGTGTCGTATGGTTTAGGATGTATTTTCTTTTTTATTTGCTAACTAAATAATATATTTATAATTTTAAAAATTATACAGAACTTTCTCTCAGTTGTTCCCTACAAGTTGTATCACAGTACGTTCTCTAAGATGTTCATTGGTCAGACATATTTCTTTTGTTCAAATGAACATAGTACTAGCATGTCTGTTTGAGACATGGAGATGTGTATGTCGTATATATAAGACCTGTGACTATGCAAAATCTTCTCTTCTACTTGACTGATTCTCAGGTGAACAGCAAAAACAACTGATTAGTTTTTCTAAGGTTTACCATCCTCTCCCTTTTGCACTGTGAACACCAGGAAAACACTAAAATGTTTTCATATATATCACACTCACTAAATATCTAAGAGAATCAAATGGCTGAAATAATAAAATATAGATTTCAGAATATTTGCAATCTATAAAATTCACGTGAGTAACTGTTACTCTGGTTTTGGCCCAAAACCAACAACATGAAAGAGAGGAACATTTTATCTTTATGTTTTTAAAGGCCATTTGTATTCTATTCTATTTTAGTTTTAAAATAGATAACACCATAATATAATCCAAACCAAGAAGGCTTTTAAAATTATTGAGGTTTTTCTATATTTTTCCTCTACAAAATGCTATTTCCTGATACTTGCTTGATCTACATCAAGTAAATGTCTTAATTTTAAATTTTGTCCAATTCTACAACATGTGTAAAAGGACCTATGGCCAGTAATGGGATAAATGTGAAGATTTCCCGTCATCCAGCGCCACTGACTAGGACTTGTGAGCATTTCCTAAAGGCATTGCACAATGGGTTTCTCTTGGACATTTGTGCTTCTCTTTGAACATTTCTGTCTTAATTTACTTGAAGTTCATCTCTCACATAAAACTGACAGAGCTCTGGACTCAGTTTGCTAGGTGTCATTACTGACTCTACCACTTAATAATTTTGTGACCTTGGGAAAGTCCTTTTACTTTTTTGTGAATAGTTTTTACAAATGAAAAGTAAAGATAATGTCAGTGTGACACGGCAGTAATATTTCTCTTCCCATGCCTATGTCCCCAACTAGTCTGTAAACCTCCCTTTCCGTTCCTTCCTGGTCACAGGCCCTCCAGGGGTGTGGATGGAATGTTCAAGGCCTGTGCTGGCCTCTCACACACACTGCTTCTCCTCTAAGCGAGTGGGAAGTGTGTTTGAGACGGCTGAGGGAGTGGCACAGCCAGGGCAGCATGGCCAAGAAGGAGAAGCTGGAAGCGCTAAGCAGAGGAGCTTCCGAATGCCGGAAGCCAGTGAGCGCCTCAGAAAGAACCCACGGTCGGAGCCAGAAACCCTGGGCATTCATCGGGGCTCTGCTGTCAGCTCCCTGACTGTCCTCGGGCGGGTCACTCCACAAGCCCCTGGAGCACTCTGGAACATCGTATTTCCATCTATAAAATGGGAGAGATTGGGCCAGAAGCACTTTCACACTCTGTCAGTGTACCTTCTCAAGGCTCTGGAGAGCCCACACCGTTTCCTGAAAGAACCCTTTAAAGGAACATCAGATTTCTCAACTCTTCAGTAAATAACACCAAAAGAGAGTTTATGCCTTAGGACTCTTTAAACCCCTTACCTCTAAATCCCCTCCTTGCTGTGTCCACCCATCCTAAATTATAAAATAATCAGAAAAAATAAAGTTCACTGCTAAGCATTTTTTCCGGTTATAATTTTCATATTTCTGTCTGCAGATAGAACACTCCATAATCTGGATACATTATTCTCACTTATTCACATTTTATTTTTTCTCTGAAATTTTCTAACGTGTAGTTTCCATGCCCTCTATAACCTTAAAATGACAAATGACCATTCTTCCTTTCTTTTTCTTTCTTTTGGTGAGGAAGATTAGCCCTGAGCTAACATCTATGCCAATCCTCCTTCATTTGTTCTGTATGTCGGACACCTCCACAGTGTGTGGTGAGTAGAGTAGGTCCAAGCCCAGGATCTGAACCTGTGAACCAAGGCCACCAAAGCAGAACCTGTGCAACTTTAACCACTTGGCCACAGGGCTAGGCCACATTCTTCCTTTGTTTTGATTGAGGCAACATTGGTTTATAAGATTATATACATTTCACGTGTACATCATTATATTTTGAGTTCTCTATAGACTGCATCAGGTTCACCACAAAAGTCTAGTTTCCATCCATCACTGTGCAAACATGGCTTTTACCCATTTTGCCCTCCCCACAACCCACCTGGCCTCTAGCAACCAACAAACTGTTCCCTGTATTGATGTGTTTGTTTATTCATTTATCTTCCACATATGATTGAAATCACACAGTACTTATCTTTCTCCATCTGACTTATTTCACTTCGCATAATACCTTCAAGGTCCATTCATGTTGTCACAAATGGCAAGATTATATCTTTCTTATGGCTGAGTAGTATTCAATCGTGTTTATATATCACATCATCTTTATCTACTTATCTGTTGATGGGCACTTAAGCTGTTTCCAAGTCTTGGTTATTGTGAATAATGCTGCAATGAACATAGGGGTGCATATATTGTTTAAAATTGATGTTTTTGTGTTCTTTGGACAAATACACAGACGTGGAATTGCTGGATTATTCAGCAGGTCTATTTTTAACTTTTTGAGGAACGCCCATATTGCTTTCTGTAGTGGCTGCACCAATTTGCATTCCCACCAGCAGTGCATGAGCATCCCCTTTTCTTCAAATTCTCTCCAACACGTTTTATTTTTTATCTTTGTAAAAATAGCCATTCTGACAGGCATGAGGTGATATCTCATTGTTATCTTGATTTGCATTTCCCCAATAATTAGTGATATTGAACATTTTACATGGGCCTGTTGGCCATCTGTATATCTTCTTTGGAAAAATATCTGTTCAGATGTTCTGCCCATTTTTTAATAGGGTTGTTTATTTCGTTGTTGTTGAGAGGTATAAGTTCTTTATGTATTTTGGATATTACCCCTTATCAGACATATGATTTGCAAATATCTTTTCCTAATTGTTAGGTCATCTTTTCATTTTGTTGATGATTTCCTTTGCCATACAGAAGCTTTTTAGTTTGATGTAATGACATTTATTTATTTTTTCTTTTGTTTCCCTTGCCTAAGGAGACATATTCAGAAAGACACTACTAAGACTGATATTAAAGAGCATACTGCCTGTGTTTTCTTCTAGAAGATTTATGGTTTCAGGTCTGAGTTCAAGTCTTTAGTCCATTTTGAGTTAACTTTTGTGTATGGTATAAGATAGTGGTCCACTTTCATTCTTTTGCGTGTGGCTATCCAGTTTTCCCATTATCATTTATTGAAGAGACTTTCCTTTCTCCACTATATGTTCTTGGCACCTTTGTCAAAAACTAACTGTTCATAGTTTATTTCTGGTGTAGGTTTATTTCCAGGCTTTCAATTCTGTTCCAGTGATCTGTATGTCTGTTTGTGTGCTGGTATCATGCTGTTTTGTTTTTGTTTTTTTTTTGAGGAAGATTAGCCCTGAGCTAAAATCTGTTGCCAATACTCTTTTTATGGAGGTAGATTTGCCCTGAGCTAACATCTGTGCCCATTTTCCTCTACTTTATATGTGGGATGCCAGCCACAGCATAGCTTGACAAGCGGTGCCATGTCTGCACCCAGGATCCAAATTGCAAACCCCCTGCCACCGAAGCGGAATGTGTGAACCTAACCGATACGCCACCAGGCTGGCCCCCCAGTATCGTGCTGTTTTGATTACTATAGCTTTGTAGTATATTTTGAAATCTGAAAGTGTGATACCTCCAGTTCTGTTCTGTTTTTCCTAGGATTGATTTGGCTATTTGGTGTCTTTTCTCATCCCATATAAACTTTAGGATTCTTTATTTCTGTGAAAAATGTCATTGAGATTTTGATAGGGATTGCATTGAGTCTGTAGATTGGTTTAGGTACACGACAATGAGCATGAAATATCTTTCCATTTCTTTGTGTCTTCTAAGATTTCTTTATTTTTATTATTTTTTTTTAAGATTGGCACCTGAGCTAACATCTGTTGCCGATCTTTTTTTTTTTGTTTTGCTTTTTCTCCCCAAATCCCCCCCAGTGAATAGTTGTATACTTTTAGTTGTGGATCCTTCTAGTTGTGGCATGTGGGATGCCGCCTCAAGATGACATGATGAGTGGTGCCATGTCAACACCCAGGATCCAAACCAGTGAAACTCTGGGCCACCAAAGTGGAGTGCGAAAACTTAACCACTCGGCCACGGGCTGGCGCCCTAAGATTTCTTTCAACAATGTTTTACAGCTGTCAGTGTACAGGTCTTTCACCTCCTTGGTTAATTTATTCCTAGGTATTTTATTCTTTTTGTTGTGATTGTATATGGGGTTTTACTCTTAATTTTTTAACTCTTTTTGTATTGTGAGTTGATTACCAAATTGAAGTGGTTTTATTTATTTTTAATGCTTTCTCTCCCTTTAACCATTATGTTATAATTGTTTACTAACCTATTCTGATATAGAGTTGCAATTTTCTGATTCTATTTATCACCTATATTAAAGCTTTGTATACCTTTTCTTTTTCATTTCAGGTAGGAGAGCTCTTTCCTAGATTTCTTGTAAGGAAGGTCTAGTGGCGAGGAACTTTTTCAGCTTTTGTTTGTCTAGGAAAGCCTTTATTTTGTCTTCATATTTGAAAGATAAATTTTCTGGAGAAAGCATTTATAGATAACGGTTTTTACCTTTCAATATTATCAATATGTCATTCCTCTCTCTCCTGGCCTGTAGAGTTTCTGCTGTGAAATCTGCTGATAGCCTAATGGGTCTTCCCTTGTAGACTATTGGGGTTTTTTCCCCCTTGGCTGCCCATAGTATTATTTTTTTGTCATTTACTTTGACTGTTTTAATATAATGCACCTTGGAGAAGGTATTTTTGTGTTGAGATAATTTGGTGTTCTATTAGCTTCATGTACTTACATATCCAGTTCCTTCCTCTGGTTTAGGAAGTTCTCAGCTATTGTTTTTTTAAATAATCTCTCTGTTCCCTTCTCTCTCTCTTCTCCTTCTGGGATATCCATTATCCTTATGTTGCTTTTCCTAATTAAACTGGACATTTCTTGTAGAATTTCCCCAATGTTTTTAAATCTTATTTCTCTCTCTTCCTCCCCTTGAATCATTTCTAGATTTCTACCTTTGAGCTTGCTAATTCTCTCTTCTATATTGTCTGCTCTATTTCTGATGCTTTCTACTTTATTCTTCATCTCATTTATTGAATTCTTCAGCTCTAGAATTTCTGTTTGGTTCTTTTATAGTTTCAATGTCTTTGGCAATACTCCTTCTGCCATTAATTTTATTCCTGTGCTCATTGAACCATTTTTCTGAGTTTCCTTGTAGTTCATTGAGTTTCATCAGGACAGCTATTTTGAATTCTCTATCAGTTAGATTGCAGTGTTCTGTGACTTCAAGTTTTGTTTCCGGAGAATCATCATTTTCTTTCTGTGTTACCTTTCATGAAATCTTTTCATGGTGCTTGATCAGTTGTTCCTCTGTTCCTCTGATGGCATATTTGTAGTAGCAAACACCTTTCTTATTTGGGTAAGACTTTGTTTACTTTGATTCTGAGCTGCTTGTGGTTTTATTTGAGAGCCTGTGCTTTCCACCCTCCACTGCCTCTACCAGAGATGTTATCAGTGCCCTTATTGTGCTTCTTGTGCCTCAGAGGTTGCTGTGCTTTGCAGCTTCAGCTGTCACTGTGCTCACAGTTGTCATCACTTAGCTTAGCTCATGAAGAGCCCTAGATAAAAGTGATACATGCTAATGTCTTTATTCTCAGTTACTTGTACAAATTACTTTCCAAAGTTGGATGGAAAACTGAGTTAGTAACTAAAGATGCATAGAATGGATTTTTTTTCCTTATCTTTTAAGAGAAAATGATTCCAGATTGTACTTCTAAGAAATTTCAGCCTATAAAATACTAACATAAAACCTCCTAAAAAAAAAAAAAAACCACAAACCTCTCCAATAGAAATTTAAAAACCTCCCATTATTAAAGGGAAAAAAAACCTCATGGAGATAATGCTCCTTCATGCTATAGCAATTTTTGCTTAAGAAGTAAAACAAGGAATATCAGTTCTGAAAACAAATTTTTAAAATGTTTTTGTCTTAATACCATAATACTTTGAAAAAGTATATCTTAACTATGAATAAAATAAACAAAATAATTGTTTCTTTGTGGGAAACAATTGAGAGATTTACTCGATTTATGTAGATGAAATTCAAAGAAGTTTTATTGCATGTTTTCAGAAACATATTTAATTTTCTTTTTTACAAAATTAGCATTTCTTCTGAAGACTGCAATTGTTAAGAGTAGAAAATAGTTTCCAAAATACTTATCATTAGGACGAAAGTAGTAGCTTTTAGAGAAAGCATGCCATCTTCATTCAGTCACACTCCTGGTGTCAGAGTGGGCTTCATTCAGTCAGTGGCAAAAGGGATATTTGAATTGTCAATTTTTAACAGCAGCTGAGGACATTTGTGACACCCTTAAGACAATATGATGAGTATCAGTGTGGGAAGCTGGAGTTTCACCCTTGGGGAGATCAAGCCAATGTGCTGCAGCAGACAAAGGAGCCAACACAATACTTAACACCCTCAGGAGAGCTCTTGGAAGCCAGTAAACAGAAAAGCAGAAGCAAATCCAAAAGAGCTCATATTATCCTATTCTTGTATAAAACCTTAGTGCATCTGTACCTTGAATACTGCAAGCACTTCTGGTCATCACATTTCAAGAATTTGTGCTGGAGACGGTCCAGCAAAAAAAGTAAATAGTGAAAGGATATGAAAGCTGACTGAACATAATGTTACTCTGGTGTTAGGGAGAAAAAACCAACAAAATGGAGTAATAATATAAAAATATAATAATTTAAGGTAAATTTTAAAATATAATAATTTAAGAAGGAAATATAAAAGATTTAAGGAGTAAATTAATAAAAGCAAATGAGTACATTACACAGTACTTAACAAAAATATGGAATTGCTTATATTATCACATAATCCAAGGAAAAGTATAGTTTCAAGATGAGCTTTAGAAAATCACAAATAGTAGTATACAAGAGATGTCAAAGTGGGGTGATATGTAATTTATTATCCAAACAGGGTCGATGTTGAGAATAAAAGAATCATAAGAAATAAGTATAAAGATAAAAGTGTGAACTGGGAGAGTGCATCTGGCAAGTACAGTCACATTATATTTTAAAAAATTGTCTTTGACTTTTTAAGTTAATGTGAGGAACAAACTGTATCTGCCCTTCTACAAAATAGAATAATGTACTTGCTGCTAGGTTAAAGTAAATTCTTACTTTAAATGTTGGGAATTGCTACCTGAGAAGTGTGATGTTTTCAGAGGAAACAGTGCGAAATCATATATTGCCTCACTTAGGTAACATAGATTTTGAAATCTTGCACTTAGAGTGACATTGTTTGAAGAAGAGAGAAGGGATTTTCTCTTTTCCACCTCATTTCAAATACGAATATTATTTGTATTCTTAAAATGATAAATATTAAATTCAACATCATATGATTATAACTTTTAAGTATGTTTTTATTTCTGTAGCAAGAACCTGGAGAAAAGAAAATACCACACTCTGAGAATGTGTAGAGTATGCTTCTGAACAAGTATTGTGTTGAAATCAGCTAATATACATGACCTAATCCCAGGAGAAAGAGCTAAAACTGTAAGTAATTCTTAGGAGCTGTCACAATTCAATTTAAATTGTACTTTGCAAGATGCAATATGTTAAGAGGTTAACAGCTGATATGATAAACATACACATAGATATAATAAAGTATCCTGAACTAAAGTTATAAGATAAACTATTAAATAAATAAAATACGAAGCAGAAATGTCCATCTTATATATCCATATATTCATACATGAATATATCCAGGAGCCTACTTAATATTCCAACTTGGAAATTTCAAAGGCATTGAAGAGCCACATGCCCCAAATTCATTCAGCTTCCCAAGCTATACACTTAGAAATAGAAATTTGGACTCTGAGAATATTATAACCTTGATATGTCTGTTTCACTAATTATTCTGTTCAATAAATAACTCACCAAGTTTTGTTGATTTTACTTTTAAAAAAAAAAATCTCTCATCTGTGAGAACCTATCCATCTCTATCTTCAACTAGCAGGTAGACCTATCAGGGACAAAGCTGCACATGTGTATGGTGATGGATAAAAATTAGACTGCTGGGGGTGAGCATGATGAAGTGTATTCAGGAATCGATAAACAATAATGTACACCTGAAATTACACAATGTTATAAACGTTATAATCCCAATAAAATTACTTAAAGAAAAACCTGTCAGCATCTCTTGCCTGAGATACTTCAATTGCCATTTAAATAAATATCCTTTCCTACATACATTTGTTTCCTTCAATCCACTGTGTATCCTGAAGCCAGTGTGAACTTCACACCTACATAAAGACAATCACATCAATTCTTATCACTGAGAGCTCATTGCTGTAAGGATAAAGACTAAGAACCTTCTTAAGTGTTGCAAGATCTAGAACTGTCTGCTCCAGCTTGACTCTCTAACCTCATTTCAATCCACTCTTTCTCTTAGTGTCTCTAATCTAGTAGCACCAGCCAACCTGAATGTTGATATATTGTCATACCTGTGTTTGCTAAAATTATCTCTGCCTGAAATTCCACCATGCTATTTCTTCTATCCCATCTCAGTACTTGTATTTAACTTTCATTACCAGTCCATAAATTACTCATTGACTCTACAAAATCAAATGATGTCTCCTTGTTGTATACACAAAGAGCTCCCTGGAGTTTTTCTTCATTATTAATATAACAATTTATAATCACGTTTTAAAGAGATTATTTGATTAGCATCTGTATTCACTATTAGACATATAGCTCAATGAAATAAGGGCTATACCTGTCTAACATATTAAAGACATAGATAGTTTTGAAAAAAAGTATGTCTCCAGTACCTATATCACCAGTGCTTAGTTTATTGCATGACATATTAAATACATGAATACGTATTTTTGAATAAAAGATAGACACTAAATAGGGTTACCAACAATTTCTCCTTTCTCTGTACATGCATTTTGACTTTCATTAAGGAACAGAATACAGCACAAGTAATCTTCTGTTTCTTCCAAATATAGGCCTTAAGGAAACTGGCAGCTTTCATTTCTCCTATTTTGTAAAACCAACAGCCATACTGTAGGCAAATTCAGGCTGTTCTGCAGGGGAGAGAGAGAGACAAAAAGAATTCTTGGAGAATAAGACATCACAGGGAAAGAAGGAGGACTTGTGGAAGAACACTGGAGTGCTAAATAAGTGAAAGAAGCCTTCTAGGACCTTCTGGCTTAATTGCCAGTTGAAGCCTTCTAGGACCTTCTGGCTTAATTGCCAGTTGAAGCCTTCTAGGACCTTCTGGCTTAATTGCCAGTTGAAGCCTTCTAGGACCTTCTGGCTTAATTGCCAGTTGAAGCCTTCTAGGACCTTCTGGCTTAATTGCCAGTTGAAGCCTTCTAGGACCTTCTGGCTTAATTGCCAGTTGAATGCAACCAAGTAAATTTCCCAGCTGATTCCCAGCTGATAAACAATAACGTACACCTGAAATTACGCAATGTTATAAACATTATAATCCCAATAAAACTACCTTGAGACTAACTGCCTTGAGAACCCTTGCCCAAAATCTTAATCCACACAGTTATGAGAAATAGTACTTCATTGGTTTAAATGATGAAGTTTTAGGGTAGTTTTCTACAAACCAATTGACAATGGAAAAAAAATAGATGAATCAACATTAAGTACATTTGTCGTTTTATGTAAGATTATAACTATGAGCCAGTTAAAATATCATGAGACTTTTACCGAAAATTATGATTTTTAGTTTAGTATAGTCAAACTTTCAGTATATGCAAGATATTGAGAAGTAAACATAATTTACATAGAAGGGAAAAAATGTGGATTCTGTTATAATGGTTCACAAAAGAGTTAGAAATCCAAAAATATTGGATGTCAAAGAGTCTATTCATAATGTAAAGATAGAAACTATAAGACCTTGAGTTTTTAGGTAGAAAATGAAGCCTAAGAAAATCAGAAGTGATTGTGAGAATGGTTTCTTTAGAATAAACAGTAAAAGGGAAAGAGCCTGGCAGTTGTGCAATAGGGAAGAGAAAAGGAGAGATTCTCATGGGCATTGCATTTGTAGGCCCTCCATGTGGAGACATTAAGCAAAATGCTAGAATCAAGGGTCAAGATCTTAGAAGAGTTCTAACAAGAAATACACTCTGGAGACATCTGCATAGATGTATTATTTCAATGCAGACTAAATCTGGTTGAAAGGAATAAAAAGAATCTGGAGTTCGAGGCACAACATCAAGGCAAAATACAGAAGTTAAGGAGTACACAGAAGAAATAACTGCACCCTGCCTTCCAGGGAAATAGAAGCAAAACCAATAAGGCAAAACACAAGTGGGTCCCTGATTCTGAGAGTGAGCCTGCCTCAGACAGGGAACCCGTAATCTGTTGTTAAAGCGTAATCTGATAACTTCTAGATTGTGGCAAATCCAGGAGAGCAGCAATTTTTATACCCAACATAAGTTCACCAGGTGAAAATACACACTTTATAAAACGGATTAAAAGCAAACACAGGAAATCATTGCCGATAGCTGAGGCTGGTAGTTGTAACTGGTCATAATAAATTTATTAATTGTGAATGCACTGTGGAAACTTTATAGTCCTAATTTGGCTCTTTAAAGAAGACCATCAGGATGAAGAAAGGAGTCTTGAAGTGAATTACAGCTCACTTACACAGGAATTAAACATTTAGAGACTATTCACATTGATGTGTAATATACAGTCATTCATATAATTATAATTTAATACATTATCTTTTGTAAATTCATTTGTTCATACATTCATTCATCTTTTCATTCTATAAATATTCATTGAGCACAAATTATCTCTAGACACTGAAATGCAAGACAAAAGGAGATGATCCTTGCTTTTAAAGGTTTTAATTCTTAAGGAGAAAAGACATAAAGAGAAAATTAGTAATTATTATGGAACTCACAATGATAGAAATAGGTAAAAATGAGGAGAGTTTCTAAGCATAGTTTACATGAGCTGAAACAGAAAGATTTAATAGCAGTTAGGCAGATGATGTTTTGGTGGGAGGGACATTCTAGACAGAATATAAAAGCAAGTACAGGTTGATGAGGAATAAGTAAAAGTGCACAAAGACTTAGAGCATTTTATCCTTCCCAGAGCAAAAAATTAAAGGCTAGAGACAGATCTGAAGACACAAACAGGGACTTGAATGACATGCTAAGAGATTTGACATTTATCCTGGGGTCCATCTGGAAAAGCAGATCTGCAGGGTGTTAATAGAAATTATAAAAAATAAAAGGGGTTCTTTGTTACATAAATGTGAGAAATAACAATGAAACAAGATTAAGCAGATATTCTTTGAGTTTTTAATGTATCTATGCACTTTGTAAATTACCAAACATAAGTGATTCCTAAACCCATTTGTTCAATGTAATTTTTTACCTCACAGGACTAGGATTCCATCAAAAATTCTGCTAGGAAGGGTGAGAAACATTGAAGATTTCATATGTAGAAGTAACAAGACTAGATTTGCAATTTAGAAATGTTTCTCCAGGGACTTTTGTGGAGTCTTGGTTAAAGGTTAAAATAAACGGATATAGGAAGGCTGGGTAATTGGCTAAACCAAGCAGGAGATAATGAAGTAGCAAGGGAAAGGGAAAGCCAGAAAGGAACAACTGAACTGTATTAAGGAATTGAAATCCATGGAATTTGTGTCTAGATGGAAGGATCAGGGGAGAAGAGGAAATCAGTTACTTCTGGGTTTCTAGATTAAGTGACTGAGAATGTGATGGATCAGCAAATGAAATAAAATCATAGAGTATTTTTGGAGAGAAATGATGTGTTAGGATTTGGAAACGTAGAACATAGGTGCTTCAATAAATATCACTGGTGATGTCCAACAAGCCATATTTATGGAAACCTGAAGCCCATGGGAAAGTTTGTCACAAGAAGGGATTTTTGACATCAGTAGCTTTGGTTTTTGTGGAATTTCTTCACAGAAAATTGTCATCTGGAATCTTCATTTTGTTTCCTGTTCCCATTTATGTGATGATGTCCTGCAATTTGCTCATCCACAGTTCTTTAGATCTCATATCTATTTATGCCTATTAAACACACACACTCGCACACGCCTTCTATCTGTACCACCAATAAATATTTCAGCTAGAAATTGGCGTTATTGTTCAGGATATAGTAAGTTGTATTTCAGTCCTTCAGTAAGAAATAATCCAAAAATATCACTGACTTAAAACAGCCAAGATTTATTGTTCACTGTGAGTCCAGTCAATTCTTTAAGAGACCTGCCCTCCAGGTGGTGACTTTTCATTCCAAAATACTCTAATTTTATCGAATAGTCATATCAATATGTGCTTCCATTATGGTGGTGAACTGAGAAAAAGAGCATGGAGAATCACCAATTGTCTTTTAAATGCTAAACGTTTCCACCTAAATGTGAAACAAATTAAATTATGCTTAAACAGCAATTCACTACGCCTCCTATAATTTCAGAGATAGGAAAATGCAACAAAAGAAAGAACCAGAAACATTGGTGAGCAGCAGTAGACACTATTCTAAATTAATTAACCAATCAATCAATTTTTATTTAGGATCTGACATCTCATAGCATTAAGTATTATGCATATTTAATAAAAACAAAGTTTAGTTAAAATAAAGCTGTCCCCAATCATTATCTAAAATGCCAAAGAAGACATTAATAATGAATAATAATAAAAAATCATGACGTCTGGAATTTGTTTTGGAGAATACAGTACCTATGCTGCCTCATCTCTGACTACTTAGGCAGAATCTTAGTGGAAGAGGGAAATGTAAGCATCTTGAGTACTATCTGGAATGTGATTTTAGACAAAAAAAAGATGTTAAAGAAAAATGATCATCCATGGAGTGCTCTAGTTTTGTTAGAAGAATCATAAATGTCTGATGATGATAATAATAATACAATCTCTGCTGTAATTTGCTATAATACAACTGCCATGTTCCACACAGTCTGTCAACCACTCATGAATGTTATAATCTAGACTCTAGAGGATGGAGGAATCTTTGTTGATGTTGTTACAAATGAACTCAGACATTGTGTGACTGGCAAATAATTTTTCAAATGTGCTACAATTAATATATACAGCACCATTTTGTATTTGGGAAAAAATCACCAGAATATGCATATATAAATAGATTTGTATTTTACTGTCCTGTGTTCCGTCATTTGAAGAGAAAAGTTAGGATCATTATGAAACACTGACTTTCTTAGGGAAGATTAACAATTTTGGCATCTAGAGATTCCTCCTTTGGCCTTAGTTTCTATATTTTGCAGACTCATTTTCATTTTAGGAAACTGGTGTTGTAAAGTGTAATGTGTCCTCATGTGATTTCTCAAACAAATGAGAGTTTTTAAAATATCACTTTATAATAATAAAAATACATTCATGGACTTGAATTATTATACTGTTTATAACTATTCCCTTGGTGTGAATTACTTTGTAACAATTCAAAGCCTGCTCGCTTGGCTTAATTAAAGTGTTCCCATACTTACAAAGTGCATAAGTGGAATAGAATTATTTTAAAATACGTCATTTTGGGGGAAAGAGTCTGATTAGTATTTGATTTAGTGGCACAGAGAAGTGAATATAGCCTTGGGCAGTGGGGCTCTGAGAACCAATGAGAATGTTGGAGAAGGTGAAACTATGAAGACATAAAAAGAAAATACTTTCTGACTTTAAGGATGTCTCTCTAAATCATTAGAGACAGGGTAATGCTAAATCTTCCACTGTTACATTTTTTGTACAACCAGCAAGTCATAGTTACAGTGAGTGAAGAGTCCTTTAACTCCTGAGTTCCACAACCAACATACAGATGCTAAAAGGGCACCCTGGATTCAAAAATCTTAGTAAGCTTTATATGCCACTGGGGATCATTTTCAGTGCTCATTCTTACGGTAGTGTATCTTTGTTAGAAAACATAATTTTTATCTTTAAACATACTGGTATACAATATATATAGGAAATATATGATCACTAGGAAGTGACAAAGAAAAATTACCCTCTTTTTACCTTTTTTTTTTTTTAAAGATCTTCCTTGGATAAGAATTGGAAAGCTAGAATATCACAGTAACCTTAAAAGATCGCTTTCCTTAATGATAACTATGATTTAGCTTTTCACAAAAAAATGTACAATATGTCATTATGATCAATATTCTATATTTTCAAAAGTTATTTCCAGAATAGGAAATTCATTAGTTAGAAAGGCAGTTAAACTGAAGTATACATATCCACTTTCCATTATCCAAGCATTCACTCCAAAAAACCAAGGCACAAGTGTTTTATTCACTATTTTGTGGAAGCAAAGATTTCTATGTTAATTAATATAAATTTGGAGAAACATATTTAAGACTAATAGCAAACTGTTTTTAAAATAGCAGCACAGACTAGGTTAACTAATTCATGCAATTTTTAGCCCCTCTTCATATATGCGGATGCCCTTCATTTCACCAGCAGTAAAGAGCAAAACACTTGGATATCAAAATAATAAATAGTTTTCCTACATGCCAATTATCTTTCTTTCTCTCTAGTACACTATACATTCACTTTAAAAGGGCGTCATTTCCTAGACATGTGAGAGGGGGCTACATTTTCTCAGCATCATGATATGTGTGTTGTAATGAGCACTGTGCTATATTATCATGACTTCAATATGATCAAATGCTGGTTATACATCTGAGATTCCTGAAACAGAACTGAGAGGATCATAAGGATTAAAGACATATGAAATGTTAAATCCTTAATCATTTTTCATATATTTTATGGCTAGCCTATCCTTTCTCAGAACTCAGTCAGGTTGAGAAGATGACTAGAGGAAAATAGTCAACTAATTAAATTTCAGACTTTCAAAAAGGTCAAAATAGTACAGCATATTACTATACTTCATAGAATAAATGGAGCATGCAAATGCCAATACTTCATTCTGGTGACAAAACGAGAAAAAAAATGACTGGAAATTGCACAAAATTGTCTCATTCCTTCAGGTGTGGCAGTCAAAATTTAGAAAGCATTTTAACTGTACAGTGAGCTCGTTGCTATTAAATAGTAATGGCTGCTTATGTTCTTACTACATCTTTAAAGTTAATTCTAGGTTTTCATTCTTGAATACAGCTTAAATAACTATAGATTATAAATTACAAATATGCTATAGATTATAATACATATTCCTTAAATCTATTATGGTAGATTATAAGCATGAGTCAAAACTTTCCTTAGCTATGTGTCTGATAAGCTCTTCTTAAAGCTTTCTTTAACAATCAGATGAATTTCCATGTTCTGTCCATTTAGTGAATAACCAAATTTGATCAGTATAGTCAGATGGCGCAAAATAACCTGCATAAACAGTGTAGTACATCAAAAAACAATGCCAATATTATAAAATGTGCATAGTCATATACACATTTTATATTATACACACACATCTAACTCTTAGTGTTTCTAATGTTTTTGACATTAAGAAAAAACACTTGGGGCCAGCCCTGTGAGCTAGTGGTTCAGTTCAGAGTGCTCCGCTTCATCAGCCTGTGTTCGCAAGTTCGGATCCTGGGCTCAGACATACACCACTCAACAGTGGCCATGCTGTGGCAGTGTCCCACATACAAAATAGAGAAAGATTGGCACAGATGTTAGCTCAGGGCAAATCTTCTTTGGTGAAATAAAACACTAGACACAAATGCACCTTTTGAGCTTCTTGCTGTTTTCCTTGCTATTCTCCAGCAATCTAAATACCATTCATCACCCATCCCCAATTCAAGGATAGTACTTTGTTCCAAGTTTACCTTTTTAAGAAAATGTTCTAAAGACCGATGTTCCCATTTAAGTGTCTGGTTACAGTCCATCTCAGCAAAACTGTTTCTTGTAAGTAGTAAATAGGATAATGCATGTAAAGCCCATACCATAGGACTAGTCACAAGCCAAATGTTTTAAGAAACATGGCCTCTTATAGGATATGGTTTTGAAATCTGAGCTACATTAGCTGGAAATTGCAATCTCATTCTTTCGTAATTATATATCCTTCAGAATATAGAATTCAGAACATCCTTCCACGTGTATAGACTGAACAAAATGATACCTATCCCATGGGGTCTTGAAGTGTCTATATATAATAATTTTTAAGATGCCAAACGCTTTTAATACATAATCAGTACTCGACAAACATTCCTTTTCCTTTTACCATTTTAGTGTAAATCTGCTTTAAATTTAATCATTTCAACTTGCTGAACTTTCTCCAGCTCCTCCATGTATACAGAATTAAAGCCAAACCCAGTGTATTAATTCCTCCTGCTGCTACAACAAATTGTCACAAGCCCAATGGCTTCAAACAACACAGATCTATTCTCTTACAGTTCTGTAGGTCAGAGGTCTGACACGGGACTCGCCAGGCTGAGATCAAGGGGTCAGCAGCTCTGCTCCCTTCCGGAGGCTCTAGGGAGAAACTGCTGCTAGATTTGGTTTCTGTTCCTCACAACTGTAGAAGCAAAGGCTCTATTTTCTTGCTGGCTGTAAACTGTGGCCACTCCCAGCGTTAGCCACCTTGTTCTTTGGTTGGCTGTGCCCATCATCCTTCTTCAAAGACAGTAATGGCAGATCAAATCTTCTCACTTCTCATCTTCTCAAACTGTAAGGACTAATGTGATTAGATTAGGCCTCCCTGGATAATCTTCTCCTCTCCAGGTTTATAACCTTAATCAAATATTCAAATTCTCCTTTGCAATGTTCAGTAACATAGTCCCAGTTTCCGGGGGTTAGGACTTGGGCATCTTTGAGGGGCCATTATTCTGCCATCCATACCTGGTGTGGGGTCATGTCATGAGATTTGTCTTTTGCACAATTGTATTCACACCAGCACACAGTTTCTACTATGCCAGTCCTGATTATTAACTGTTAATTCTGTCTCAGAATTTCCCAGGAGTATTACCAACAGAAGGATGTATTTTTCCTTCCAAATAATAGGTTAAATAACAATGCTGACCAGCTGTCAGCCAATGAAAATCTCCTTTGCCTTCCCTTCCCTGAATCACCTACAATTAAATTCTGTTTGAAGATTCATCAATTATGATGATTTACTACCTTATCTTAACCTCACTTGTTTCTGATCACAATTAGAGTGGTAAAGCTTACATATATTTATTACATTCTAAACTGAACTGTCAGCCTAATTGCTACATGTTCCTTATTGGATCCAATTTAAAGGATAATTCTCAGGTTTTACTTTACATCTAACTTTTAATAGGTTTCAGATCTGACATTCCGTATCTCAGTATTACTATCAATCACAAAATGTATTCCTTTGTATTCTACATTCTTCTCAAATCAGTATTTCGAAAAAACTATCATAGGTTCGATTTTCTTTTTCTGCGTTCAAATTTGAGATCACAAATGATTTTGTCTGAAGTCTTTCTTTCAATCTGCAGTGCTTTAATTCAGTTGGTAACTCCTTCCTGATCCTTTTGATTTCTTCCTCCCTTCTTTGTCTCCTCTTCGCCACTCTTACACTTCCATTGTTAAGTTTGCTTTTGAACCATGCCTGTGATTATTTTCTTATATTTGTGTTTATGCAACCCTGCAGCTGGCCTAGAGTTCCCCGCAAATGCTACACTGGCTGGGTATCCAGTGGATATATATGTGGATATGTGTTCAAAGTTAGTCAGAATTTTAGTTTCATATTGAGATATTTGCTATAAAATAGCACTATAAACTTATGATTTTTCATATGCAAATTTATCCATCTGTGTGTTCATATATACAGACATATTGATGTGTATTTATATGTATATATGCTAGAAGCAATAACATCCCAGTATAAATCAGCACATCTAGTGTTCCGTTTTGCTTTCTACATACCATTCTCCAAAAAAAGTAACCATGACTCCTCAGAGAAGTGAATGACTTCAAGAGAGAGGAAATGCAATAAGAGCTGGAGCATCTTGTGATGTCAGAAAGTAGCAAGTTCTCAAAAAAGATAGAGGCTTGTTGAAAGAATGTAGGAGCCAAGCAATCTAAAGAACCTCTTAATGGCAAAAGCTGGAGAAAATTTTGAACAGCAAAATAAATGATAGCATTGGGTTTTAACTCTTAGAGGAAAATAAATATTAATAAGCTTGCATTCATAAAATAATCTATTAAATAAATATGTGAGGGATGGCATGCTGTTGTTTCTTCAGTACAATTCAAATTGATAAAGAAGGTAAGAAGAAAATACAAAATTACCATTAGGCAAACACCACAGTAGTAAATCTTGAAGATAACCCACTGATGAATGCTAAAATTATCAGGCAAAAGTATGAGGAGAATCATGATTTCACAATCTCAATTATCTCCCCAAGATATTTGTTAAGCACAACGAGAAAGACAGTAACTTTACCGTGGAGAAACCTGGAAGTAGGCATCTCAACTAACTGATCAAGTTTACCAACATCTGTGGTAAAATATCTTAACATCATGAACCACTTGATATGATTCAATGAAAAGGATACAACATTGTTTCTAGAGTATTCTTTCAAAAAATTCATAACATCATTGCAATGATAAGAAATCATAGACAAACTCAAATTAAGGAACATTTGATGAAATAATTGAACAATACTCTTCAAGTGTCAATGTGATGAAAGACAAAGAAAGACTGAAAAAATCTTAAATACTTGGAAGATACTAAGACAAATAACAACTAGAAATAGTGTGGATCCTGGATAGAATCCTGAAACAGAAAAATGGCATCAGTGGATAGCCTGATGAAATTTTACTAGGCCTGTAATATGGTTAATAGTATTGTACCAACGTTAATTTCCTGATTTTGACAACTGTACAACAGTTACATAAAATGCTAGCATAAGGAAACCAGAAGAAGGAATAAGGAAACACTTTGTGTGATTTTAGCAATTTTTATGTATGCCTAAAATTAATTAAAATAAACAGCTTAAAAATATCATGTAATACAGTAAATGTTATTAGAATTATTTAGGCACAAAAACGAGCCACTACGCTGCAGGTGGTAATAATATGGTAATATTATTAAGCACATACTATTCCACAATCATTAATTTTAGTGTTTTCATATATTAATTCATGTAATATCCATGACCACAGCAAGCGATAGGAACTAGGGTAACCCATCACATTTTAAATCTGAGGAAATTGAGGCAGAGAGAGAGTGAATCCTTTACCCAGTATTTTACTTTGAAACTGGGCGAAGTCCAAGCTTTTATCTACCATGGTGCATAACCTCTCCTCTATAGCACACACAGAGTAAACAACGCATGCTATAACTCAAAAATATACATTAAATAATGAATAAGAGAAATGAAGAAGTTAACAAGAATATTTTCACATTGCTTTCTATTTTATACTTATTCTTTCAACTTAGTTTTCTACTCTTCTGAGAAAGGAAATTAGCACCATTTTTCTTGGAGTTTAATGTTCCCACCTTCCAAATTTACGATTTGGTCTTCCCTGCCTTTTCTCTATTTTCTCCTTTTTCTTTTTCCTGCATTTCCTTAGAAGACTGTAGATCTATCTTTTGCTTTCTCCACCCCCCTCATTTCCTCTATTCCTACTCATATTGTATAACTCGCTCTGACTGGGAGGATAATGTGCCTCAGCACTGTACATTTTCTCACATCACAGCAGCTAACAGAGTGAGCATTAATTTTCATCTTAAGTAAAAATATAAATTTCACTTTAATACAATTCTGAAATGTTCCAGTGAAATCCTTATTCTTCCAGCAGGTCTCTTTTATAAGCCCACATCCATGATGAGTTTAGACAGTGACAAACAGCAAACTGTGTTGAACTCTGCAGTGGCTCTGACTCCCTCCCATTTCCTCCCTTTAGCAGCCTCTCTAGAATAAAAATGACAAAATTCACTGCTGAGAACCTTATAAAATTTACATTGTACTTTCAGATAAAGAATAATAGTGTTCATGGATGGGGGGAAAAAAGTATGAACCGGCTTTTACTTGACTAGTTCAGAGACCATAAGTATTTCACATTGTTTGAACTATCACACTAAATGAATAGAGTGTTGCTACCAGGCCTGAAAACCAAAATTGCTAGTCCTGTTACAAAATGATAGGTAAGACCACACACCACACCAGTCCAAAAATCTCTTCATCACTTCTTTACTTAAGTGTTTTTGTGTGAATAGCACAGATTTCTTTTGTCTGAGAACAAGACCAACTTCCTTCCATCTCTATTTGTGTGGATCAATGGGCATCATTTTTTTCTTTCTAGCTTTATTGTGGTATAACTGACAAGTTAAAATTGTATATGTGTAAGGTGTACAACTTTTGATATATGTTTACATTGTGAAATAATTAACAAAATCAAGCCAGTTAATGTATCCATCACCTCACATAGTTACCATGTTCTATCTTGTTTTATTTTTCTGATGTAATCTTAAGATCAGTCCTCTTAGCAAATTTCAAGCATAAAATGCAGTGTTATTAACTATAGTCAGCAGGCTGTACATTAGGTCTTCAGAACTTATTCATCCAACATTACTGAAACTTACATGTTTTGAATAACATCTCCCATTTTCCCCTCACTCTAGTCCCTGGCAAACATCATTCTACTCTCCACTTCTATTGGTATGATAATTTTAGATTCCGCGTATAAATGAGATCATGCAGAGTTTGTCTTTTTCTGTCTGGCTTATTTCGCTTACCATAATATGTTCCAGATGCATCCATGTTGTTGCAAATGGCAAGATTTTCTTCCTTTTTAGGGCTGAATAATATTCCAGATCAATAGGCATCTTAAACTCAATATGCTAAAAAAAAAAAAAATCAGTGTCAGCCATTTTGCTCCTTCAGTCTTAAGGGTATCCTCATAGTATTTCACCATCCCTCACCAACTTCTCTTTCCCTTGACCAAACATTTGTAAGATGGCTCTTCACTAAATTCTCTTCATTTTCCCCCTTGACTGTGCCATCTCTATTACAGTGGGTCCTTGCCCAGTGCAATGCACAATTTTCTTATGTAAAATTAATTCTAATAACTTTAAAGATAAATTGTTAGTAACAATTAGAAAAACTCCTATTCATAGCTAATTCAAACCACACAAAAATGCAATTTAATTTTATTGTACTCTAATAGATTTTGCTTTGATGTTTATTGAGGTGCTTTTATTTTACGATCTATGAATAAGAGAAATCATGATATATGTTACTTATGATATGCACAAATCTCAGGAGACCAATAATGCATCACTTTGGCTATTAACATCTTTTTTGTAATTAAGCTGATCCAAGGAGGCAGGGCTATTTGTATGAGGCCAGAAAACTTATGCAGCACTTGTACGTGTGTTCATTTCCTTTGCCACTTAAAGTTCAATTGGAGTGGTTGTCCTAATTGTGCAAGAGTCTGATATGCTCCCCTCCAGCCAGCAGGGTGGAAATAAGTAGGATGCAGGTTCATACTGGCTGTCGGCTTCCTCGCAATGGAAAAAATAAATATTTTCCTAGGGGAGGGAACTTTAAGGAGAGGTGAAAATTGGCAAGTGTCACTACTGAAAGCAAATTGAGAACACAGGGACCATCTACAGGGTGAGGGAAAAAATATATCTTGGAAAGTTTGTATCTGAGGATAAAGCACCCCATTATTGAATATTTAGAGAATGTAGATATATGTGTGGCGTCTTGTTGTCTTCCTCTGGCTGGCTTTGAAAACGTTGGCTGGTATATGGCCATCAAAGGCAGGGTAAAATTTCCTTTGGTTGTGATAACACACATCACTAGGTGACTAATTAACACCACATTATGAATCGTTAATCCAGCCTCAACAATTACCAGCTGTCTGACCTTAAATAATTACATTTCTTCTTTAATGATATGACTTAAATGATACAAAGAACATAGAACAATGCCTGGCTTATTGTAAGTTCTATGTATTTATCATTATTATTATTATCACTAAAAATGCATGATTTAAAAAAAAAAAATTCAAGATTTCTTGCCTTGAACCTGGACCATCAGTGCTTCCTGTCAATCTTACAGTAATTCTTCGGTTAAGTTCCTGTTCTCCCACAACTACTATTTCCAAAGTTTTCTAATATCCTCCAAGTTTCTAAGTTTCTATCCTTCCACCAAAACTTTCCCATTTTCTATCAGATGAGATTGGCTCCTAAATCACAGGTTAAATACAAAGCATTCGACTGGAACTTCTTCAAATTTTATCCATTTTTTACCCCTGATTCCCATTTTAATACAGGAATTATCTCTTATCAAAGATTAATATATTCATCTATATTTTGAGTCTCATACCTCCCATTTTCTTAAGAATATTAGATATCAACTAGCTACTTTTCACCCAATTTTTTCCTCTCAATATCATTCCTTATTTAAATGATATTTTCTCTCCCATCTTAAAATATTCCTGGACTCCATATCTCTCTCAGACTACCTTCCTTTTTGTATCTAATTTGTTTGAAAGAACCGCAGGATGTGATTATTTCTCATCTGTACATTTTCCACTCATTTACCCCAGTCTGTCTTCTGTATCCCTCCTTCGAGAAAACAACTGTAGCTAAACACATCAGAGGCAACCATATTGCTAACTCCAATGTACATTTCCAACCTTTATATCATTTCATTGCCCAAGAAATTAACCAATGATGACCTTTTCTCTTTGATAGAACTCTCCTCTCTTGCTTCCAAGAAATTATCTTTTGTCTTTTGATACTTTTTTCCCTATATCTCTGACCATTCATCTTGTCTTGTTTATTTTTGCTTGTTTACTGGTTTGTTTTTCAATAAGGTGATCCTTTAGTCAGCCATTAAAAGTTGGGTTTTTCTCAAGTCTAGATTATAGATGAATCAAACCCTTTGATTTCTTGGCAAGATCTTCCTTACTCACAGAAATTTAAGGCTTATATTCAAATAATTCCAAAATTTATATTTTCAGCTCTGACTTATTTTCTGTTCTATACCTGTGTACATATATGACTATCAGTTATTTATAATTGTGTATCTTCTTGCCCACTTCAGACTCAAAATGTTCTAAACTATATTTATGACTTTATTTCCTGTCCACTCTAAACCTGGTATTCTTCTGGTGTTCTCCAATTCAATGAATTATATCACCATCCATCCATCCCAGTTTCAAGAGCTGGAAACCTGAAAGCTATTTTGACTCCTGTCTTTCTCTTTATTGTAAACTCAGTCTTTCATCCAGTAAATATTTATTGAGTGTCTGCTCTTGGCCAGGCACTGCTCTAAGTTCTAGGGATATAGCACAAAAAAAAAATAACTATAACCTTGCCATCATGGAACATCATTTCAATGAGAGAGTGGGGAGAGCATGAAAGAGAGACAGCCAGTAAATAACGAAAGAGAGAGACTGGCAGTTCATGATAGCTGCTATGTAGAAAAACAAAGTAGGTTACATTTGATAGTGAATAATGATTAGCTATTTTAAATTGGAAGATTAGGGATGGTCATTCCGATAAGATGACCTTTGAACAGCTTTTGAAATTTTGTATGCTGAATTTCTCACAAGTCCATTTAGTTATCTTCATCTCTGTTGCTGCCATCTTTATCCAAAGTATGGCATTCCTCTCTTAGGCTCCAGCATTAACCCACAGGTTTCTTCCTGCTTGCTTTGGGGCTGTCTTATCCTATACTTTAAACAGGAGTGAAAGTTATCTTTTTGAAGAGATAATACAAATCCATTCATGTCTCTGGGCTTTCATAGACATTATCTCTGCTAGAAATACTTTTTATATTTCCACATACTTAACTTCTAATCTTTCTTCATATTAAAATTCACGACACCTTCTATACTCCTTTATAATCATTATCAAAGTTGAAAATTTACATTTTTGATAATATAAATAAATATATTTTGCTTTTTTTATTGAAATAGAACTTCCAGATGGTAGAAGACATTTAGCTCACCATGGTGTGGAATTTCCATCCCTTAATGAAATATTAGGCTTATAATAGATGTTTGTTGACAAAAGAAAATTGCATTCATATTTTTGAGAGGAGACAGAAGTTTTTAAGTTAAGGGATTAACAGCAACAATGATACCTACCTGAAATCTCCCATCAATGAGATTTCTTTTGATTTACTGTATTTCATTAACTATTTACACACCTTTTAATTCTACAATATTTATTACAAGCTCACTATGTGTATACTCTACACTATGTAGCATGTATGCGTGTGTATATATACATATATAATTAGTACTTAATATTATTCTGTATAAAGAATAATGAGCACATCCCACTTTGGACAGGATAATCAGGGAATGTCTCTTAGAGATGACATTTAAAAGGAATTATCATTAATAGGAAAGATCCAGGCAGAGAAAATATCAGGAAAAGAGCCAGTCACTGGGAAGAGCATGTGAAAAGATCTTGAAGTAGAAAATGGCTTGCTGTGCTCTAGGAATTGATACAAGGAGTGTGTTTCTAGAACTCAGTGAACAAGGGAGAACTGAGAACAACCTGAGTGAGAAGTGGGCAGAGGCTGGCCCAAATCAGAAGCTTGGAGATTGATATAAATTTAATGACAAATGTTTCAATGGATTATAAACAGAAAAGTGACATTATCTATTTTAATTTACATTATTTTAAACATTCATTTGGGCTTATGTAAAATAAATGGAATGAGGAAAGGGCAAGAGGACAACTGGAAAAAGGAGTTACTAGAAATGGTCAAGGCCCATGTGGATTAAAAGGAAAGAGTAAATTCAAGATATATTTTGGAGTTAAATATAGGTTGGATGAAGAGGTAAAGACTAAGAAGAATGAAAGTCTAGGGTCAGATTTTGAACTTCAAAGTGATATATGTATTTAGTATTTAGTAAGTTTGCTGATGTCATTAAGTGAGTGAAGTGTCATTAAGTAAGTGAGGGAATGTTAGGGAGATAATGAGGTTGTGAGAAGGGGTCAAGAGTTCTCTCTTGCAACTGTTTTGCTTGAAAAGCATATGAAAGTTCCAAGTGGAGATGATAAACAGGCCACTGCACATAAACATCTGAAAGGCAATGGATAGCTCTGGCCAGAGAAACATATTTGGGAAACATCAGTATATATTTATGATATAGAAATGGATAGAATCTCCTATGAGTTTAGAATAGAGAGAAATATGTTGTCCTGGCTTGAAAATTGAAAACTGCTTGTATCAAAAGCGTCAGTCAAGAAGGGATAACATGCATGAATATGTGGGGGAGCAACCAGTGGTATGGGAGGGACACCAAACTGGGAGTATTTGAGTTACCGAGAAAGAATATGAGATTAAAACATTGTCAATAAGGCAAATGCAAGATGATTAATATCCAAAAATTTGCAAATGGCAGAATTCCCTTATGAGATGGTTAAATTTGTGTGGTGGCTGGGCTTGTGCTTGGGGTCTCTTACCCTATGTTTCCCTTCAGCAAGCACTGAGCACTCTATAGCCTTATTTGATTATTTGGGACTCATTCCCTGCCCATCTCTTGCCGATCTTCTTTATAGAGAAATCAAGTTGTGCTCTCTGCAGTCAGGGTCTCTGCTAACAGGCGAATAATTCAGATTCCTGATAATAAAGTAGTTTTTAAATTAGAAGATTGTCACGAGTACAGAATCCTAGATTCCTGAACATGAGATTGGCATCTTCTGGGACAACACCTACACTTGCAAGACAGTGTAGAAACTATATCTGCCTTTCTCTTTAGCACAGATTCCTAGAAGCCTCATTGACAATCCATTTTGCTGAAGGTTCTATTGATCTCTTCCAACAAAGCTTACTTCTTGCATTGTACAGGGTGAGTTCTGGGGAAGTTAAATGAAAACTCCATTTATTACTTTGAAATTTTGCCCCATTGACATACTTGCCCAGGATCATACTTTTCCTGATATATTCTTTTAAAAAGAAGTCCTTCAACTACTTTCTATCTTTTTTTCCATGATATATTTATCTTTTCTGAATGCATCTAAAGTCAGGGAAACAGTATCATAGAAACAAGTGAAATCTCAAATTGCATTTATTGGTTCAGTGTGACATCAGTGCATCTAAATCTTTATTTTGTAAAATGCCATTTGTTTTTTCAGTGGATTAATCCTGTGAAGCAAATTAACAACTATACTTCATGTAGATGTGTTTATAATCAATGGGGAAAGTATCCCAAAATGGGCAAGGGCTATGGACTCAGTGAAAATCTCCCAGATAAGGGAAATTACAAAGAATATTTAAAATGAAAACAAGCAGAGTTGAAGGTCAACATTACCACAACACTGCTTACTAAATGAGAATTTTTGAATAGAGAAAAATTTTCAAATCTCAATTATCACAGCACTTTCTAAAACAATTAAGTATATTTTAATAACACAAAGGGCAATAGACATTAGTCTTTATTGAAATAGAAATTACTTTTATGATATTAATTTTTTATGAAAAAGTCAATATTATCTAAACATAATATGTTATTTAAATATCCCTCATCTGTTATTGAATGCCTCATATATAACAGAAGCAAAGATCTGGAAAAGATATTGAGAGGTCAAAATAATATATTTGTTATGAAGAGACTGATTTCAATTAAATATCTCTTTCATCAGAAATTGCATAACCACAGGCAAAAACATTGCTGTTACTTAGTACAATTTTACTGCCGGTGGTCTTTATATGATTTACAATGCAAAAGAATCATTAAAAGAAAACCAAAATTAAATCATAAACCCTAGAAAAGATCAATGTGTATCTCAGATTGTGAAACAGAACTGGGACATGGGTGGGACAGGGCTGAGGAAAGAGCAGGTTATGACTAGCAGGTATTGCATTTCAATTATGTGCCATGTGCTGTGCTATTTGCAGCATGCATGTTATCTCATTCATGATTTAGCAAAGAAAATCTATTCAAGAGATTTCAAGGGAGGAGCAGTGTGAGAACTGAAGAGATGGGCATAGACACTTGTGCTGGGACAGCAGATTTTAGGGTCTGTCTGAAAGAAGCTGGTGACACTGAAGAAAGTCTCCTCTACCCAAATACCAACATTCTGCAGATCAGTACCAACTAGCTGCTATATGCCAGGCTGTTGCTAGATGCTGGGATGTATTGCTGAGTAAGAGACATGGTTCCTTTTCTCATGAGTCATGTGGGAGGCAAACACAAAGTAAACAGCTAAAACACTTTATAAATTAGGAAAGTGGTTGGAATGAACTTGATATCCTGCAGTGCAGCAGCTTATATACTCTGATGATTCTCCCAATGAAACAACTAAAATGATAGAAATAAACAAGCCCAGATGCGTTTGTAAACACTGCCGAAGTACACTGAAAGAAACACAAAAGTGAAGTGAGAACAAGAACCTGTGTTTAAAAAAGAGTGAGGGACCGGCCTGGGGGTCCAGTGGTTAAGTTCGCAGTTCCACTTCAGTGGCCCCAGGTTCACCAGTTGGGACCCCAGTGCGGACGTGGTGTCACTTGACAAGCCATGCAGTGGTAGGTGTCCCACATATAAAGTAGAAGAAGATGGGCGCAGATGTCAGCTCAGGGCCAGTCTTGCTCAGCAAAAAAAGGGAAGGATTGGCAGCAGTTAGCTCAGGGCTAATCTTCCTAAAAAAAAAGTGTGAGTTGAAGGCAGCTTTCACCCTGGGGTTGTTTGCTGTATTCTGGGACCAAAGGCTTCTGAATTGACAGTTGAACACAGCGAAGGACAGACAAGGTGGAAAACCTAAAGAAACCCTTTATAAAGCTTCGCATTCAAAAGGGTGCACCTTCAGGGTAAGATTCAAGAAACAAGCTGCGTTCAGGTGGGCACAGACCGGAGGCTTGACTCCCTCAACTTTGGCAGAATAAAAAAAAACCTTTTGAAAATTAAAAAATCTTAAAATGGCTCTGGCACTGAATTTTCATCCCAATATGCTACCTTTTTTCTCTGAAAAACATGAAATATCAAAAGGGGAATTAAAATTTAAAGTAGTCTTGGTTATTAGTGGCTTCAGGCAAGGGACAGGAGCAAATGAAATCCTGTCTAAAGAAACTCAAGTCAAGCAATGCCCAAAAATGACCATAGATTAAGGTGCATAAAAAACAGGCAGCTCACTGACAAAAATCACACAAGTAAATGAGTCACCAAATGACAACCACCATAAATAATGGACAGAAGAAGGGGGCCAAAAATGCTTTAAATTGTGGAATTAGCAGACATAAATTTTAAAATCAGCCATAACATTTATTAATTGTGCTTAATAAGTTTAAAAGAAAAGAAGAAAAACTTGAAAATATTTTCAGGAAACAGAACTTTGAAAAATGACTAAGAAGATTTTAAAAATAGCCAAATAGATATTCTAGAAATAGTTAATTGATATCATAATAACAAAATGACATCATAGTAATTAAAATTCGATGGATAGGTGTAAAGATTAAGAAAATTTAGAAGAAATTTTCCAGAGCACAGCCTAATGAGGCAGGAGATTTTGGCACTGAAAGATGGGTTAAGAGACATATAAGACACTGCGAGAAGATCCTGCAGTCTCTTGATGCTTGCTGTAGGAGGGAGAGAATGGCCCAGAGGAGAAGAAAATTGTGAGAATAATGTACAATAACAAAAACCCAGTAGTAACACTTCAAGAAAAGAAAAACATTCCCAATCAGACTAAATTAAACAGAATTCAGAAGATAGTCATATCAGGGATAATGTCTGATCTCATAACAGTTTAAAGAAAAAGAGAGATTATCCTCCAAGGTAAAAAGTTTGGAGTTAGAAAAAATTCCCAATCACAACAATCAATGTAAAATTGCAGTGGAATGACTCTTTTAATGAGCCAAAAGAATAAACTTGTCACTTTATATGTTAGCCAGGATCGATTAGGCCGCACTGCCATGATTTAAACATTCCCCAAGTACATGTCACATAAAATGGCCTAATATGAAGAAGCAGTTCCCCCATTCAGAAGGGGGAAGCGTGGAAGGCAAGCAAAGCCACAGGTACACAATTTGTTCTGGAACCTCCCTGGGCAGTGATGATCCTCTTAACACAAATTATTTCCAGGTCTTGTTTCCACTCTGCCAAGCAACTCCTTGTACAAAATTTTCCCATTACCCCAAGCTCATCCTCTAGAGCAAAATGCAGCGAACTGCAGCCTTAGGGTCAAATATGGCTCTTGGCCAAACTATTTTTTTTTTTTTGAGGAAGATTAGCCCTGAGCTAACATCCACCACCAATCTTCCTCTTTTTTGCCGAGGAAGACTAGCCCTGAGCTAACATCTGTGCCCCTCTTCCTCTACTCTATATGCGGGACACCTAGACCGCATGGCTTGATAAGCAGTGTGTAGGTCCGCACTGGGATCTGAACCAGGAAACCCCTGGCCAGTGAAGCGAAATGTGAGATCTTAACCCCTGCGCAACTGGGCTGGGTCCCTAACATTTTTAAATACAGTTTTATTGAAACACATCTACAAACATTGATTTAAATACTGTTTATGGCTGCTTTCGTGGCAAAATTAAGCAGTTGCAACAGAGACTGTATGGCCTACAAAGTATGAAATATTTACCATCAGGCCCATGACACAAGAAGTTTGCTGACTCCTGCTCTAAGAAAATCCCACCCACCCCTGCTTTAGCTAAAGTGGTTGTTGAGTAGTAGTCTTTCTTCTTTGGGAGCTACATAGCCTTCTCAGCCCACTTTCTGCTTATGGGAGACTGCGAGCCAAAGTAATTTGAAGACTTGAGCAGTCACAGAATATTTTATTCTAGACTCAAGGGATCTTTAGCAAGACAACTATGTATTGAAAAATTTTTAGGGGAGAACTTCCACATCTGGTAAAAAAGAAGTAGGTCAAAGGGAGTGCAACAACTAGACAAGCAAGACAAATCAGAGCTAAACCATAGTTTTAAAGAAATGGATAGCTGTGGAAGCAATGGAGGCTTATATGAATTAAAATTTATTGTCGCCCATAGGGAATTGATACAACTGAAGGGATTTACTTGATGTCTTCCCCTGAAAAGAATTTTCAACTTTATTGTATGCAGCAGTTGGTTCTTCCACACCTGGAAAGGTCCCAAATTTATGGAACCTGAATATTACCTTTCCTTACTATGTGCAATGTTGTCTACTATTTCCCAAGCTCCTCACTTTCTTGTGATACATTGCTAAAAGCAGCACATAAAATGCACACCCTCACTGTTCATATTCTGTTGTCCAACCTGTCTTCCTAACATAACTCCTTTCTTAACGTTATTCTCACACTGGAACTCCTATGGAAACCATAGTTGAACTAAATATTTTCTCACTACAAAAATGAATCATGATCTTGCCTGACTTTGGTACAAGTTTCCTCACTGTCCATTGCCCAACTTCTTTTCAGTTTTTGTTACAACACAGTGACAGTAATCAGTTATGCTCCTATTACCTTATCCAAAGCCATGGTAACGTGCCCCTGCCCAACTGTAAGCAGAGCTGAGTAGCATAGTCTTCTATGAGATTCCTTAAGGAGAAAAAAAAGCAAATACCGGTGAGAATCAGTAATATTTACCACAATCTAAAATCCTATAGTCAAATGAAAAAAAAAAAACGTTCTCACAAAGAAGATTTAAAAAGATGCTTTCAGGAAAAAATTTTAAAATAAAAGAAATAGAGAGAGTTTGAGGCTTAGTTATGCGAATTCTAAAGAATGTACTTCAAGCAAAAGGAATATAACTTCAGAGTGAATATCTGAGATGTAAAAATAAATGAAGACCAATGAAAGTGTAAAACACATGGGTGAATCTACATATATTTAGAGTGTATAAGTCAATGATAATAATGTCTTATGAAGTTGAAATGATAGCAACAACATAAATTATGCCAAATAACTATAGTAATGTATAAGTCAAAAAGTAGTTAATATTTTGTAAGATCTTGTATTATCTTAGGGGAGTATAAATGTATTCAGTAAATTTACACTGACATGTTAGGTGTGCATGCAGCACTTTCTATGTTAACTAACACAATTATAGAAACAGCATGTACATCTTCAAAGTAGTTCAGGGAAAAAAGTGGAATGATAAAAATGATACTCCATAACAAAGGGGAAACACGGAGAATTTTATGTAAGAAGAATAGGACATATAGAAATAAAACTTTTGATGAAATATATCCTTTATATTTACCCAATATTTATCATTTCTACTTTTTTGTTGTTCTCTTATTTATAACTACCAAAATAATATATATATATATAACTACATATGTGTGTATTCTTAACTTTCTTTCTCTGTCTCCTGCTTTCTACTCATCTACCTACCCATCTATCTATCTATATGATTAAGTGACGTGAAGTAAGGAAGTTAACTGTTGTAACGATTCAGCAGTTTACTTAAAGTAATTCATTAAATTAACTAGAACACTAAAAAATATTTGTGTCACAAAAGAAACGCAAGAAAGATGGAAAGAGGAATATGAACCAATGAGGCAAATAGAAAATAAATAGCAAAAGAGCAAACTGAAGTAAAAAAAACCAAATCAATGCTTACTGTTGTGAAATGAACATTTGTGTCCTCCCAAAATTCCTGTGTTGAAGCCTTAACTTCTAATGGGGCTGTATTTGGAGATGAGGTCTCCAATGAAGCAATCAGGTTAAAAAGGGTTGTAAGAGTGGGGCCTGATCACGCAGAATTAGTGTACTTATAAGAAGAGACAGCAAAGAGCTTGCTCTCTCTCTTTCACTTTCCACTCACACACATACCAAGGAAAGGCCATATGAGGACATAGTGAGAAGGCAGCCATCTACAAGCCAGGAAGAGAGCCCTTACCAGAAGCCAAATTGGCTGAAACATTAATCTTAGACTTTTAGTCTCTAGAACAGTGATAAAATCAAATAAATTTCTGTTCCTTAAGCCACCTAGTCTATAGAATTTCTTTATGGCAGCCCAAGCTCACTGATTTACTCACATGAAATATAAATGGGATAAACACTTCAACTCAAAGGCACAGATTGTCAGATAGCATACAAAAGCAAGAATTCACTATACACTATTCATAAAGGGCACACTTAATGCCCTTTTATTTCTTTACAAAGACATAAGACATAAAAAAGTTGAAAGTAAAAGGTTGGAAAGGGTACCAAATACAAACAGTAGACATAAGAGGCTGGAGTATCTGTGTTAATATCAGAAAAAAACAGTCTCCAAAAAAATGATTAAAAGGGACAATACATCAAGGAAATATAAGAGTAAAATATATATGCATATATAAATTTATGTGTGTGTATTTACGTGTGCATGCACACACATATGCATAATAATTAGAGCTCCAAATATATAACAGCATACCGACAGAACTAAATTCCAGATACTGACAGAACTAAATGAAAAAATAGAAAAATCCACAATCATAGTTGGAGGCTTTAATGAAATTTTATCAGCACTATATTAGAAGCTCTGAACTACATTATCAATTTCCTTAACATAAGTAATACTTATGAAATTCCACCTCCCAAAACTGCAGAATAAATATCCTTTCCATATTTACATGGATTTCTCACAAAGATAAACCTATGCCAGGCCACAAAACACGTCTTAATACATTTTAAAAGAAAACCTTACTACAAGAGTTCCATGAATGAAAATAGACTAAAATCATAAATCAGCAACAATAAGGCATCTAGAAAACTCCAGATATCTGGAAATAAAACTATATACATGCGAAAACATATTAGTCTAAGGAATAATTAAAATGGAAATTAGAAAATATCCTTTACTAATCATTATGAAAACAAAACATGTAAAAATTTACTACATACAGCTACAGCTGTGCTTTGAGGGAGGCTGCTGCTTTAAATGTTTGCATTAGAAAAGAGAAATTATCTAAGTCTAATGCTATAAACTCAGACTTTTAAGAGTTAGAAAGAGAAGATATTTAAATATAACTTAAAAAAGAATTTATTTTCTTTAGTGGGCAGAAATTTTGAGCAGAAACTTCAAAAAAGAATGGTCAATGTACACATAAAAATGTAAAATGTTTTTAGTTATTCATAGACTTTATTATTCATTATAGAAATGTAAATTAAAAACAATAGTAAGGTACTACTAAAAACCCTGAAGATGGATAAAATTAAAAGAATGAGATCACAACATGTGTTGGTGAGGATGGGGAGCAGATGCTCTCATCATCCACTGTTAGAGAAAAGTGGTACAACTACTTCTGAAATCAGGGTGGGCATTTCATAACTGTTTAGGCTTACACCTATCATGCAAGTAAACTATGACACTTCTAGATATCTTCTCAAATGAAATGAAAACCTGTGTCCACAGAAAGACTTGCACACAAATATTTATAGCAGCTATATATACAGTAATTCATAACTGGAAAATTCCAGAAATATTTTTGATAGGTGAAGGTTAAAAAAAATGTTGTATATGCATGTATTGGAATACTGCTCACCTCTAAAAAGAAGTAAAATATTGAGATTCATAAGAACATGAAGAAATTTCAAAGTTATTATGGTGAGTGAGAAATATCAAATGCTGACTCTATCTCGATAAAATCATGACAAACGTAAATAAGTTTATAGAACAGAAAACTGATTGCTTGGAAAACACTAAAGAAAAGATGGACTGCAAAAGGTCATGAAGAAAATTTGGGAGATATAGCAAATGTTTTGTATTTTGATTGTTACCATGGTCTCACAGGTTTATGCATTTGTCAAAACTAATTGAATTATATTCTTTAAATTGGTGCAGTTTATGGTTCCCAAATTGCCACTGTTTACATTTGATTTAAAAATTATGGCAATATTATTTGCTAGTGATACAAAGTGTTAGGTCATAATGTCAAAAATTCAATTAAGCATATACATATTAAATTATAATTTTAGGTAATTATTAACGTATTCTCATTATATATAAAGCTTAATTTATAGAACTAATAGAGGAAATAAAAAAGTCCACAATCATAGCAGAATATGTAATCAGAGTTGTACAAATAAAGGTTACAGAAAGTATGAATAACGGATTAACAAACTTTAACTGACGGGCATACATAGAATACTATGTCCACAATGGTAAAATACACATTCTCTTAAAACTCAAAAGAAAAATTTACAAAAGTTGACAATATCTTCAACAATTAAACATCACCAAGTAAACTCAATACTGGCATTATATAGAATATCTTTTCTGGTTTCAATCAAAATATTACCAAAATTATTACTACAAAGTTAAAAAAGGAAATATCCATATTTGAAAATTATAAAGTACACACTAACATAACCATATAGAAAAAGAAGAAAACACTTCAAAGTATCTTAAGCATCCCATCCCAAAGTAGATTGACACATTGTTCTAAATAGAGTGAAACTGATCTCAAAAAGAAATATACACCATTCCTGATAAAAACTCTTAATACACTAGAAATAGAGGGGAACTGTCTCAAGTTAATAAAGAATATCTGCAAAAAGCCTACAGCTAACATTATCCTTAATGGTGAGAAATTCAAAGCTTTCCCACTTACATCAGTAATGAGACAAGGATGTTCCTTCTCACTACTGATTTTCCACATCAGATTGAAAGTCCTAGCTAATGCAATAAGACAAGAAAAGGGCATACAGATTGTGAAGAAAGAAACAAAACTGTTTTTGTTCACAGATAACATGATTGCCTATGTAGAAAACCTAAAAGAATCCACAGAAAACTCTTGCAACTAATAAGCAAATATAGCAAGGTTCCAGGACACAAGATTAATATACAAAATTCAATTGCTTTCCTATATACTAGCAAAGCATAAGTGGAATTTGAAATTAAAATCCTAACACCATTTATATTATCATCCAAAAAAATAAAATACTTAGGTATAAATCTAACAAAATATATACAAGATCTAAATGAGGAAAACTACAGAACTCTGATGAAAAAATTAAAGAAATAGATATATAATATCTTCATGGATAGCAAGACTCAATATTGTCAAGATGTCAGTTCTTCCCACATTGATCTATAGATTCGATGCAATCCCAATCAAAATCCCAGCAAGTTATTTTGTGGATATTTATAAACTGATTCTGAAGTTTATATGAGTAGAAGACTCAGAACAGCCAACAAAGATCGAAGGAGAAAAACAAAGTTAGAGACCTGACACTAACTGACTTTGTCTTACTATAAAGCTACAATAATCAAGACAGTGTACACTGGCAAAAGAATAGCCAAATAGATCAGTAGAAAAGAATGGAGATCTCAGAAATAAACCCACATAAATATAATCTAACTGATCATTGTCAAAGGAGCAAAGGCAATACAATGGAGCAAAGTTAGTTTTAATGGTGCTGAAACAACTGGACATCCACATGCCAAAAAATTAAATCTCAACACAGACCTCACACTCTTCACAAAAATTAACTCAAAATAGATCATAGACCCATATGTAAAACCATAAAAGTCCTACAAGATAACATAGGATTAAACCTGGAAGGCCTTGGGTATAGTGATGAATTTATAGATACAACACCAAAATCATGATCCATGAAAGAAAGAATTCATTACCTAGACTTCATTAAAATTAAAAAACTTCTACTCTCCAAACTACAACTTCAAGAGAATGAGAAAGAAAGCCACAGACTGGGAGAAAATTTTTGCAAAAGACACATCTGATAAAGGAGTGTTATCCAAAATATACAAACAACACTTAAAACTAAATGACAGGGGGAAAAAAAACCCAGTTAAAAATGTGCCAAAGACTTTAAACAGACACCTTATCAAAGAATATGTCCAGACAGCAAAGTAAGCGTATGACAAGATGTTCCACATCATATGTCATCAGGGAAGAGCAAGCTAAAACAACAATGAAATACTACAGCACATCTATCAGAATGGCCAAAATCCAGAACACTGGCAAAACTAAATGATGGCAATGATGTGGTTCAATAGGAACTCTCATTAACTGCTAATGGGAATGAAAAATGTTACAGCCACTTTGGAAGACAGTTTGGCAGTTTCCTAAACTAAACATACTCTTACGACACAATCCAGCAATGATACTCCTTTGCATTTACCCAAAGGACTTAGAAACTTATGTCCACACAAAAACCAGCATGTGGTTGTTTATAGCAATTTTATTCATAATTGCCAAAACTTAAAAGCAACTAAGATGTCCTTCAGCGGATGAATGTGAAAAGAAATTGCAGTACAGAGAGGCAATGGAATATTATTCAGTGTTAAAAAGAAATGAACTATATAGCCATGAAAAGACATGGAGGAAACTTAAATGCATATTACTAAATAAAGGAAGACAATCTGAAAGGGCTATGTATTGTAGGATTCCAACTATACGACATTGTGGAAACAGCAAAACTATGGAGACAGTAAAAAGATCAGTGGTTTCCAGGGTTTAGGAGAAGGGAGAGTTGAGCATGTGGAGCACAAAGGAATTTTTAGAGCAGTGAAAGTTATCTGTATGATACTATAATGGTGGATATATTTCATTAAAAATTTGTCAAAATTTGTAGAATATATCGCTCCAAAAGTGAACCCTAATCTGATCTATGGACTTTGGGTGATAATGATGTGTCCATGTAGTTTCATCAATTATAATTAATGATAAGGTACGTTGATAACGGGGGAAGCTGTGCAAGAGTGGGACAGGAGGTATATGGGAAATCTCCCCAAACCTTTTGCTCAATTTTTCCCTAAACCAGAAACTGCTCTAAAAGCCAAGGTCTACTTGAAAAATGTGTATTTGATTTTTAGCGCATGATGTAGACTCAAATAAGATTCAGATAAAATCTACCCAAATTTTAAAGGAGTTATCTTAGCAAAAAAGCATCAACTACCTCAACTGAAAAGGACAGAAACTGTAAAAGCACAAAGGAAACCTCTAGGACCTTGACCTTTTGTGAACAGAAAGCAGGCTAAAAATGCTACACAGATGAAAACCTAAACCATTTCCTACAAAAAGTTAGTTTACCTCAGATCATGGATCCAAGAGCCCAGGAGATGGATCCAAGAACCAAAGAGAAAATTAGGAACACACTCTCAGATTGAAAAAACAGGTCCTAATGAAGGAATACTTTGAGCTCCCAGAACAGGAGGGAGGCCGTCAATTGGTGCCCAGGTAGATTTAAGAATTTCTATGGACTAGTGACTATTAGTTGTCTTTTGTTTTTCCTCTTCAGATTGCACTGTCTATTGCTGCTGGCCTGCATGATCTTCTGATCGTATAGTGAGTGTAGAGAAGGGTAATAATTTGTCTTTTTAAATTACAGATCTCTCAATTAAGAAAAACTGCATCCCAAGAGCCTCTCTACATCCATACCTGATGTAGATAATGAGATCATGGGTTTTGAGTCTGATGTTGCAGCTGGAGAATACTTTTGGGGATCTTTGCATGTTGGTAGACATATTTTAAGATGAAAAGTAATGTGAATAGTTTTCGGCTTAAAATTCATTGTAACTCCTCATCAAAATATGGAGTCTATTTCCCTACCACTTGAATCCGTGATGGGCCTGTGACTTGCTTGACTAATAGAATGCTATAGACATTGTGCTTTGTGCATTCCAAGCCTAGGCCTTGAGAAGACTTATACCTTTTGCTCTTTCCCTCTTGGAATGTCACCGTCTTGTGAACAAGCCTGAACTTCCCATCTTGCAAACACAAGGCCATGTTAAGGGAAAGGTCCAGCCATTCCAATTGAGACTCCAGACATATGACAGATCCAAGAATATACCATTGTGAAGCAAAGGTCAATTGTTCCCAGCTAAGCCCAGCCAAAATTTCTGATGCAAAGAATCATGAGTAAATAAATGACTATTGTTTTTACCACCACATTATTGGATGATTTATTATTCAGCAACAGATAATATGTTCATAACAGCATTGTTCATAATACAAAAATATTAAAAGAAAAGTAATATTTTCAGTAGAAAACTGATCATCAGGAGAAAATTGGCTTACTACTAAACAGTGAGGATGATGGTTTGAATGTTTGTGCTCTCTCAAAAATTCATATGTTGAAATCCTAATGCCCAATGTGATAGTATTAAGAGGTAGTACACTTGGGAGGTGCTTAAGTCATGAGGCTGGAGCTCTCATGAATAGGATTAGTGCTCTTATAAAGGGACCTCACAGAGCGCCCCAGCTCCTTCCATCAAGTAAGGACACAGGGAGAAGTGGGCAGTCTGCAACTTGGAAGAAGTTCTTCGCCAAAACCCAAACAGGCTGGCACCCTGATCTTTTATTTTTAGCCTCTAGAACTGTGAGGAATAAATTTCTGTTGCTTATAAGGTACCCAGTCTATGGTGTTTTGTTATAGCAGCTAGAAAAAACTAAGATGGAGGTAAGACGAGGTATCTCTGGAGTGCAGAAGATCCCACGGGGCACCTCGTAGGACTGCCTTGCCGTGTGCTCAACAAAATAAAGTTGTAACGACTCCATACAGACAGATCTGATAGGGCCCATGCACTTCATGGATGAAGGGTTACGTTAGCCCACTCTACAAGGAACCAAACAAGCCAAGATGTTTGCTGAGGATAAATGCAATATAGAATGAGTAATAGAAGAAAGTATCTATAAACACCAGTTGCAATCATGTGACCAGTTGCTATACATATTTCTTCCTGATTTTAATATATATAAAAGAATTTTTCTTCACTTTTTATTTTATCACATTTGTATATAGTATGTAAATTATCATATATTTATATATTATTGTATTATGTTATATATTAATATATTTTACATTATTTACATATGGATTTGATAAGTTTCACATACAAATAAATATGTGTTTAGGAAAGGGAGTGCAATACAGCAGGAATCTTATGTTAGTTTGCAAAATAAAGAAATCACAAACAAATAAATATGGTATAATTCACATTACATAAACTTTCCAAGCAGGTGGAACTAAACAATATACAATTTAGAGATAAATACAGAGAGGGTTAGACTTTTAAGAAGTAATGGGAATGTTCTTGAAAATGTGGATGATATTATTAATAAGAATATCATAACTAGAAATTTATTATCTTATTATAGTTTTATTATTACAGGCCAGGAGTATTTTAAGGGCTTTTTAACATTACAATTATTTAATTGTCATATTAATTCATAAGTTAGACCCCAATATATTTAATTCTAACAATTATCCTTAGTTACTATTATCATCCACATTTTCCTTATTATTACTGCATTAGTATCCAGATATACCATTCAAGGTTTGATGAAACAAGTGGACTCATATAGACTGCATAATCAGCTCCTGTAATTAGATAAGTTTAAATTTCTACAAGAAAGTTCTTATTTTATAATAAGTAATATATAAATATGTAATGTTGTACACTCATATGTAGATATCATTTATATACTTAAATAATATAAAATAAAAAGAAAATAAAACATTCTTTTTATATAGATATATTTATATCAAAATGAGGAAGAAATATGTATACTAGGTGGTCACATGGTTGCAACTAGTATTTATAACTACTTTCTTCTACTACTCATTCTACATTCCATTTGTCCTCAGCAAACATCTTGGCTTGTTTGGTTCCTTGTTGGGTGAGCTAACCCAAATGTCAGCCCTGAAGTGTGTGGGCCACCATCAGATCTGCCTGTGCTGGGTGGTTGTAATTTTACTGTGCTAATCACAGGGCAGAGTGCTACTAAGATGTACCCCAGGAGATCTTATGCATTCCAGGAATCTTCCTTCTCAACCCCACTGTGTAGTATCAATCTAATTTTCTCTTGATCATCAAGATCATTCATCTCAGCAAATACAGCAACCCACTTCTTTGGCTGTTGATTCACAGGCAAAAGCAGCCAGCTGTTGAAAAGCTTGTGAATAACCCTTGGCAAGACAAAAAAGTAGCTAATGAAGTTATCTGGTCAGTGTCTCAGAAGTTTGTCATGGAAAGGACTGACTGGACTTAGGAGGGTAGTGAGGTGTGACCTCAGCGGGGTAAGGGATCAAAAGCAAATCACGAAGAGTCAGATATCAGGGGAATAAATGAAAGATGAAGTGGGATTGAGCCATCAAGAATGACCCCAGGCAATGATCAAGCTGAAAAAGTTCAGCCCAGGTGCCCACCAGTTGCAGATTTCAGGGGCAGAGCCCATAAGCAGTGATCAGATGGCCAAGTGAAACCCTCACTTCAGAATCTGTTGTGGGCCTGGGGAATAGCACAAAGACTCCTGTGCAGATACAAGATCCCCCTCTCTCTCTCAAGAGGCCAGGAGCACTTTCCAATCTGGGAAAGAAACAGATGTAAATGTTAATATTCAGAAAGACTGTGCAGCTGCTTTTAAGTAACTATTGTAAACCGAACAGAAACTATACACATGAGAAGCAACTGAGACATTATTGGCAGGCAAAATTAAGTTGCTCTGCTGTCCACCAAGGTGAGGTCTACATTTCTGTGATTCTTGTTATGGTAAGGTATCAAAATTGCTGCACTGCCAGCGTTAGTTCTCTCTCCTCTATGGTCCCACAGCAGCACCCTGTATAATATTTCTTCTCTGCAGGCCTACTAGACTGTTAGCTCCGTGATGACAGTAATTGATCCTGTTTTGTTTTATTTGTTGTCCACTGGATCCTCATCAGCCAACTTAGTGCCTGCTGTGTGTTAGATACTCAGTAAATATCTGTAGAATAAATAAACAAATAAATGATTCCAGGGGGATAAGAGACCAGACAGAGAGACCAGGAAAGCATTGGACTCCTAAAGCATAAAGAGGAAAATAAACCATATAGGAGGTCAAGGAAAGACAACAAACTCTGCAGGCAGAGAGCACAATTTTGCTTAATACTGGCTTCCTTTGCCTTCATCTGGTGCCGGGAAGTATTTTTTCCTCCATTTCAAAAGGAGGTTCACCTATTTATATTACTTATGTAAGTGCCTTTGGTTGCTGGTGGTGGTGTGCTGTTGTCTAACATGATTGACGTCATTTAGAGAACCTCTTACCGGAGGGGTTTCCATGACATAAAAATCACTCCATCCCCAGTACTCCTTGAAGTAGGTCAAGTTAGTTGGATACATTTTGATTGAATGTTCTTTTTATTTGCTTTCACAGTGGAATTGCTACACTATCCACAAACAATAATTCTAAATATCTAAAAGACCTAATTTTCTTGAAATTCCATTTGAAATATAATCTAAATCCCTTATGCTTCAACTTATGTTCAGTTCTTCCAGGCATATTCAGAAGAATTAGAGAATACAGTGTAGCCTTCTCTGTATAATTGTCTGTCACACTCTTAACAGATAATTCTAATTTATCTCTTGGCTTCCTATCTTCAGGCTAAATAATTACAGTCCCTTTAACCTTCTTTTAGAGGTCATATTTTTAATCCTTTAATCATCTATGGAACTCTTTTTTAATCCTCTGTAAATTTCCTTTTAAGTTGCAGAGCCAAAACTAAATGTGGTACCCGTGAAAGGTTTTAACCATGCTGAGATGCTGAATATAATGGGAGATTTATCTCATAGTATCAACACATTCTTCTTCTCACCATGAATCCCAGGATTGCACTGTTTTTATAACTGAAGAATGACATTGTGCACTCATGTTCATCTTGTTAGTTCATCTTGTTACCCACTGCTAATGAATAGCTCCCATTGGGATTATGAAGCAGAGAACCAAAGATGTCACTTCATAGGATCAAATGTGAATTACACATTCACAATAAAAGAATAATCATGCAAATCCAGTGACCTTCCTCAACAATGAAATGACTATCAATTAAGCTTACCCTGGTCATATTCTCTACCAATGTGGGGAGTTTGAGATTCATTTTATCTTCTATCACTCAAATGAAAGGTCTAGGCAGCTCAGTGTGGAGCGGAAAGAGATGGGTGGATTAATTTTAAATTAAGCAGTATGTTTCTAACATATGCCTGACAGTGATTCTGTGCTACTTAAACACTCAAACTAAAAATCACATTTCTTTAATAGCAGTATTATAATATTTTTACCACCAAAGGGAGAAATGTTTATGCAACTTTCTCATGAATTGCCCCAAAGTTTCATATGCAGGGGTTCCCAAATGCCAGTCAGGACAGTCAAGAGACTGCATGAAAGTTACCTGTCAAGACTTTTTTGTTTTTATTTTTAAATACATTTTGAAAAAATTATAGAATCCGAAAAAGTCTCAAAGAAATATTCAGAAGGTTCTCATGCACCCTTCACCCAGCCTCTCCCAAGATTAACATCTTGCATCACTACAAAATATCAAAAGCAGGAAATTGACATGGGTACAATCCAGAGAGCTTAATCTGATTTCACCACTTATACATGCCTCTGTGTGTGTGCATTCCATGCAATTTTGTCATATGTGTAGTTTCATGTAACCCTTACCAGAATCAAGATACTTAACCGTACCATGACAAGACTCATTCATGCTACCCCTTTATAGTCACATTCTCTTCCTCCACTGGTTACCTCTAAACCTTGGCAATTACTAAGATATCCTTCATATCTTTAGGTTATTTCATAAATATTGTGTAAATGGAATCATGCAATATGCATACTTTTACAAACTGAACAATTTTTTAAAAATAGGATTTGGAAGCCTCAGGACCAAGAGAATTTGCTCTAGTAGATCTGAAATGAAAGCATGGAATTCACATTTTTAGAAGTTGTTAAGGTCCTTTGGCAATTCACTTAGTATGGATAGTACCAAAATAACTGGCAAATGACAGAATCAAGAGTCTAATAGTAATAAGGGTCTCATTCATAATGAATTGGGGTTGTTATACAATATTTGGAAAGCACAGAATCTGTTACAGATATCATTTCATATACTGCTGGGGAAATTTCCAAACATCAGGGTTTTACATGCAAAATAACAAAAGAATAATTTAATTCATAATTCACTCTATTGTACTATACGCTATATATATGACTAAGATAGGAAATTTCTCCCAATTTATTCAAAATTATTTATGGAGGACTGTTACTGTGCCATCCTAAAGTTCAATTCTTGCACGTTTTTAAAATTAATGCAGAAGCTATATTATACAACTCTTATACCTATAATACAACATAACGATGTATAACTATTAACATGTATGTATAGGTAAGACTTTTGCAGATGACATGATTGTCCATGTAGCAAAATACAAAGAACCTACTGGTAACTCATAAAACTAATAATTGAGTTCATCAATGTGTGGGATATAATATCACCATACAAAATCAATTGTATTTATCTGTTCTGCACTGAACACAGAAACAAAAATTAAAGATACAACACTATTTACATGATATAATGAGAGTAATCACTTCATCTTATTTTAAGGTTTATTATACACAGGCAATAATCAAGAATGTGTAGTATTGGTAGATGAATAGACACTCACATCAGTGGAACAGAAGAAAGAATCCAGAAATAGACACACACAAGTATGGCCAACTAATTTTATATTATGGTGCAAAAGCAATTCAAAGAAAGAAGGATCATCTTTTCAACAAATGGTGCTGGAACAATAGGATGTTCATATCCAAAGTAGAAAAGAAATGAAGAGAAGAGAGCAGGAAAAATGAGGGGAGGAGAGAGGTAAGGAGGGGAAGAGAGAAGAGAGAAAAAAAAAGTTCAACCTAAACTTTACATCTTTACAAAATTAACTCAAAATGAACTATAGATTGAAATGTCAAACGTAAAAATATAAAATTTTATGGAAAATACAGGAGAAAAATCTTAAATGACTGAGAGCTCTTAGACATGGCATCAGAAATACAATCCATAAAAGAAAACCAAAATAAACTGGATTTCATAAAAAAGATTTTTATCTATGAAAGATTCTGCTAAAAGGATAAAAATAAAAAGTACATATTGGAAGAAAATATTTTCAAATCACATATATGACAAAAGACTTCAAGCCAGAATACACAAAAAATTCTCAAAATTCAACAGTTTTTTAAAAAATCAAACAATCCAATTAGATTATATAAGCAGAAATATCCTTCTCAACATTAAAAATTACCAAAAGTTACTTGTAATCTTTCATTTGCTGAGAGCAATCAATATTGTTTTCATTTATATTAATTGAAATAAAGTTGATAAATTATACATTTGGGTGTCCTAATAAATGAATTTGTGGGAAAAAAACGTCAGAAAAACCTTAGATTCAATTAAGATATCACAATAATAAGACATTATAATTTATAATATTTAAAATATAAGTAAAATATTATTTTTGCAATTTTTATGTTTACGTTCTCATGCATCATCACCCTTGTTATGTTTTATAAATAATAAAATATTCCTAAGAAAAAAATAAATGTGTAAATAAAATATGATTCTTAGTTAAAAAGAGAGATAATATAAGTATCAGGGAAGGACTGGTGAAGTAGGGGGAATTGAGAACGTGCTATAAAAGATAGAGATTTGATATTAGAAAAATGGGTACTTGAAAATATGCTGCTAAGACTGATGTCAAAGAGCATATTGCCAATGTTTTCCTCTAAAAGTTTCATGGTTTCAGGTCTTACATTCAAATGTTTAATCCATTTTGAGTTGTTTTTGTGTATCTTGTAAGATAATGATCTACTTTCATTCTTTTGCATGTGGCTGTTCAGTTTTCCCAATACCATTTATTGAAGAGACTCTCTGTTCTGCATTGTATGCTCTTGGCTCACTTGTCAAATATTATCCGTCCATAAACGTGTGGGTTTATTTCTGGGCTCTTGATTCTGTTCCACTGATCTGTGTGTCTGCTTTTGTGCCAGTACCATGCTGTTTTGGTTACTATGGTTTTGTAGTATATTTTGAATTCAGGGAGTGTGATCCCTCCAGCTTTGTTCGTGTTTCTCAAAAATCCTTTGGCTATTGGGGTCTTTTGTTGTTCCACATAAATTTTAGGATTCTTTGTTCTATTTCCGTGAAAAATGTTGTTGGAACTTTGATAGGGATTGCATTGAATCTATAGATTGCTTTAGGATCTTTAGAGTTTAACTATGTTAATTCTTCCAATCCAAGAGCATGGAATATCTTTGCATTTCTTTTTGTCTTCTTCAATTTCTTTCAACAATGTTTTATAGTTATCAGTGTACAGATCTTTCACCTGTTTGGTTAAGTTTATTCCGAGGTATTTTATTCTTTTTGTTGCAATTGTAAATGGGATTGTATTCTTAATTTGTTTTTCTTCCACTTCATTGTTCGTATATAGAAATGCAACCAATTTTTGTAAGTTGATTTTGTATCCTGTGACTTGACTATATTCATTTATTATTTCTAAAAGTGTTTTAGTGGATTCTTTAGGGTTTTCTGTATATAAAATCATGTCATCTGCAAAGAGTGACAGTTTCACTTCTTCTTTGCAATATGCATCCCTTTTATTTATTTTTCTTGAGTGATTGCTCAGGCTAGGACTTCCAATACTATGTTAAATGAGAGGAGCATATTTTTAAGTACTATGTCTGACCAGACAAGGGGAACAAAAGAAAGAATGAACAAATGGGACTACATCAAACTAAAAAGCTTCTGCACAGCAAAGGAAACCATCAACAAAATGAAAAGGCAACCTAACAATTGGGAGAAGATATTAGCAAACCATATATCAGATAAGGCGTTAATATCCAAAATATGCAAAGAACTCATACAGCTCAACAACAAAAAAACCAACAACCCTATTAAAAAATGGGCAAAAGATCTGAACAGAGATTTCTCCAAAGAAGATATATGCATGACCAACAGGCATATGAAAAGATGTTTAACATCATTAGCTACCAGGGAAATGCAAATCAAAACTACAGTGAGATATCACCCCAATCTGGTGAGAATGGCTATAATTAACAAGACAGGAAACAACAAGTGTTGGAGAGGATGTGGAGAGAAGGGACCCCTGGTACACTGGTGGTGGGAGTGCAAACTGGTGCAGCCACTAAGGAAAGCAGTATGGAGTATCCTTAGAAAATTAAGAATAGATCTACCATATGATCCAGCTATCCCACTGCTGGGTATTTATCCAAAGAACTTGAAAACACAAAGGCATAAAGATACTTGCACTCTTATGTTCATTGCAGCATTATACACAATAGCCAAGACTTGGAAGCAACCTAGGTCCCCACAAGGTACGAATGAATAAAGAAGATGTGGTATATATATATATATATATATATATATATATATATATATATATACACATAATGGAATGCTACTTAGTCATAAGAAATGATGAAATCTGGACTTTTGTGACAACATGGATGGATCTTGAGGGTATTATGCTAAGTGAAATAAGTCAGAGGGAGAAACTCAAATACAATATGATCTCACTCATAAGTAGAAGATAAAAGCAACAACAAACAAACACATAGCAAGAGAGATTGGACTGGTGGTTACCAAAGGGGAAGGGGGGAGGGGGGAGGGCAAAAGGGATGATTAGGTTCACATGTAAGGTGATGAACTATAATTAGTTTTTGGGTGGCGAACATGACGTAATCTACACAGAATTTGAAATATATTATGATGTACATCTGAAAGCTATAAAATGTTATAATGCAATGTTACTGCAATAAATAATAAAAAAATTACAAGCTTTACAAATATTAGAAAAGAAAAATGGGAACAAACATATGAACATAAGCAAAGATTATGGGCAGGATTGCAGGGCTCATGAAAGGAGTAGTGAAAAGTAAAATCAGAAAGGTGATTTGCAGTCATATTGTGGAGAGCCTGAAAAACAAGTCAATTTCTTTTAGTCTTTATTCTGTAGACAATGGTGAGTCAGCAGAGGTGCTTACATTATACGATTTATCAGATCAATGTTTCAGAAATATTCATTTAGCAATTGTGTGCATTATGAATTGGAAGACATACAGATTAAGGATAGCCCAACAGTCAGAAAGCAATTTTGACCATTCAGATGTAAGGAATGAAGATTTATACTAGGATGTTAGATGTGATAATAAATTGAAGATGAAAGAAACAATAAAATAAGAGCTATGAACAAATGACAAATGATTGCAAATAGTTTTTAAGTACTAGGGCATAGAAAAATCTTTAATACATTGACTCTTTGCCCCATTAAGAGCAGTTAAAAATACAGGATTGAAAAGCAAAACATTCTTGTGGAAGAATAAAAGATGAGTGTATAGTGATGAAATGGAAGCAGTAAATACAGACTGATCTTTCAAGAAGTTTAACAATTAAAAGAGAAAGAATGGTTGCAGAGTTGGCTAAAAGATTTTATAAGGATAAGAGAGACTTAAATAAGTTAAAAATGTAAGTAGAAAAATTCAGTGGAGATGAAGAGAATGAAATGCCAAGACGGAAGTAATATCAAAAGCAAAATTCTTAAGGGAGACAGTTTCCAAGACACAGCAGAATGATTTGCCTTGGTGAGAAGAAATAATAAATATTCTACGGAGATCATGGAAAAGGAGGAAAAGGAAGCGCAGACGCCTTAAACGTTGTGAAGGAGAGGATGCAGAGTGAGTTCCTACCACAGTGTGTCAATATTATCAAAGAAGTGGGGAGTTTGTCTGACAAAATTGCAGGTGTGAGGTAGAGAGCTCAATAAAGTTAGAAACGGGATGATATAAGTTCTCTGAAAAAAACTAAAATAGCTCTCATTTAAAGTTTTAATTTGTGGTTCTTTTTCCCTCCAGAAATAAGTATAATCTGTTCAAGGGCAGATATCCTATATTTATTTGTTATAAAACGCCCAAGAGCATAACATATTGCAAAGAATGTATGATAGATTCAATATGTAATGGTTAACGTGGAATTATACTTCTATTTTTCTATCCCAACTCTTACATATAATTCAAATGTAAAAGTTTGAAAAGTCTTTGTAGATTTGAAAAATCTACAATTAGCATATTAAATTTTTGCATTATATTTAAAATCCATTAATGCTACACAGACACTTTCCAGTGAATCTTCCATTTAAAGATCCCATGAGAAGTTGTTATTCTTGCATAATTTTTGAGGAATCAGTGAAATTCTGTAAAACTCCCTCCATCCTGGTGTTCTGAGAAGTTCCAGAGAACTCCTTGGTGACAGTGGAAGCAAATTCTTTCTTAGAGCTTTGCCATATATATTGAATTTGATTCCATATCGATTTTCCAAAGTCTTTTGTAATTGAATATAAATCGACTTACTCTGGCTAAATTGTAGCTTCCAAATGAATGTGCTAATGGAAAATACATTTGTCTATTATTTTATTTTGCTTTACCCTCATTAATTAATCTTAATCTTACCTTGCAGTCTCTGCACCTCCTAATTAGAGAACCAGTCATAAAAGTAAGTCATGTTAGTTGTATTACTTTGTTGTTTTTGATTTTCTCAAATATTCTCCACAGTTGCAGTTCAGTTTGCTTTCATTTGGCAAAAGGTAAAAATGCCATAGAAAACACAGATATACTGAAATAAAAGAACAAATAGAACAAGCAGATGAATTGAGAAAACTAATCAGATGACACGTTTCCCCAGTCTTATATAGAGTTCTATCCATTCACCTTGGCAACAAGAATGTCGTCTCTCAGACACATGCTTTGTATTAAGCAAAGAATTTTATCAAGACTGAGAAAAGTGAAATCAGTATCATAGCCCATTAAAAGGTTATTGCAATGTCTGTTTCTGGATATCTTCATCTATCTGATATTTCCTCCAAGAGGAGTAGACTGATGTATATTCCAAGAAGAATTTCCATAATATGTATAATAAAACATTTTGTCTTTCAACCATTAAACAAATAAAACATACATTTGATAATACTTGGTTGTTTTTAACCAAGCTACGTTAGACTCAGTTTACAAGTAGCTCTTTACTTTACATATATGACCATGAAAATTTCATTTATTATAATTCTTGTTAAATGTCAGTATTAATGTTATACTGGCCTCAAAAAATGAAAATGGGAAATATTCTTTCTTTTCCGTTCTCTGGAAGAATTTTTATAACACTGGCATTATTTTATAGTTGTATAGTATAATTCACTGGTGGGCCTATCTAGGCCTGAAGTTTTCTTTGTAGTTCTTATATACAGATTTTATTTCTTAATTACAAGACAGTTTTGATTTCCTGTAAGAATTTTATCTGTCATAAATTTAGTCATATATTTCGTAATATTATTTTAGTGGTAAACCTAAACATTAGTATCTGATAATAAAACTCTGGTGTCGCTATTCCTAGTATTTTTTTTTTATTACTATGATGTCTCATTTAGCTTTGGTTCTTTTTTTATATATGTACTTTATATATGAAAATTGCAATCCATGGGAGTTTATCCTCTTCCTAGTTACCCTTGCTCCTAAAATGTAGGCAGTTGGAATCTCAACAGGAAGACTAAGTGGATTCAGGAAACTTGTAGATTGCGATCTTTAACATTTGATGCTTTAGCTCCCTGAGAAGGTCGAAAGCACTGTTCAAGTTGTTACAACCACTTTCAAAATCATCAATCACCTTAAGAGGTAAAAGGGTAGCATGTATCAGCCCCGTCACTGTCTGTTCCTCATTCTCTCTAGATGCTGGCCCTGTGATTACTCACCTATATCTGACACATGAAACGGAGGCTTTTGTATGTTTTTTCAGGTTCTTTTAATTGTCAATAGGAATTTGTTCTGAAACATCCTAGGAATCCTTTGCCAGAAACTATTGTCTTATTCTTAAATACAAAGTGTATGAGAGAAGCCTAAATGTGAATGACAAAGAACAAAACAAGGAAAACAGAGGAAAAAAGTGGTAGACAAGAGACAAAACAGGAAAACATCAAATAAACAAAGTATAAATATAAGCCACAAAGATAAGAGACATTTGCATCCTCCAAAAACATTTATTACAAAAGTGTAACATTTAGAAAACTTTAAAGTGTTCCTGAGAAGTAAAAAAATATATAATAGCACTAATAAAATAACTAAAGAATTGAAAGACATATTTATAAAATCTTTCAAAAATTTGAATCAATAGAAATGGAAGTTAGGAGGAAAACAGAATTAAAATAAATACAGCATACCTAACAGATTAATAACAAAACTTCCAGCAGGAAAGAACCAAGGAAATAAGAAGAGACATTAATTAGTATTAAATGTAAAATAAGTAAATTTTCCAGGAGCAATCAATAGAGAGAAAAGGCTCATTGAATTGAGTAATTTATTTAGCAAATTTTTAAAAAGGACCATAAAATGTAATTAGGGAAAAGTAATAAATGTATTCTGATATAAAGTAAAAGGATTAAGAATAAGAAGCATCAGTTTTTCAACATTAAAAATGAAAGCTACAGGAAAGTTAAAAAAAAAAAACAAAAGCTTCAATGTTTTGAGAAAAATAAAGCATAGAATGTTATTGTTAGATAAATTATTGACCAAAAATGAAGGTAGATTAAATATATTGTAGATATGTCACAGTTCTAAACAATTGTCTTCTGTGCATGTATCCTTTCTTAGGAAGTTACTCTAAGGATGTGTTCAAAGAAAGCAAAAGATTAACAAGAAATTTAAAAAGTACAGACTGCATTAAAAAAGTAACAAAGAAAAAAGTTGGAGATCAACTTCAGGCAAAAAACAAAAGAAAGTTTCAGGAGGATGAATAAATATATTTTCTGGAAATTGGTTATAGAACAGGCTTTGAATGGATTAGGAAGACAAAGAGATCTAGGAAAACAATACCTTCAAAAAAGTAAAGTAGAAATTTTGTACATCACCAAAATTACAAATTATTAAAATTTATAAAATGTTCACGTCAATTTCTTATCATTAAAATTATGAGTCCTAGGGGCCAGCCCCATGGCCTAGTGGTTAACTTCGGTACTCCACTTTGATGGTCCAGGTTCAGCTCCCGGGCACAGACCTACACCACTCATCAGTGGCCATGCTGTGTTGGTGATCCACATACAAAATGGAGGAAGACTAGCACAGATGTTAGCTAAGGATGAGTCTTCCTCAAGCAAAAAGAGGAAAATTGGCAACAGATGTTAGCTCATGCTGAATCTTCCTCAGTAAAAAAAAAAAATATATATATATATATATGGATCCTAAATCTACAGATATAAATACTCTCTATTAAACTGTTTCCCATGCTGTTCACAATAAATAAAACATTGCAGACAGAAGATACCAATGGGTAAAAATGCACCATTTTAGAGCTAGCATGAGAAAGAAGAGAAAGTAGGATCGCTAAAACCAAGCATGAGCACAATTTCAAAACGAGAGGTGGGGTAAATATTGATCCGCAATATCCAAGCTTGGAGTGTCCATGGTGATGGAGCGCTACAGGCTGTGTCAAGATGGAGGTTTCTGAAAAAAACTCAAGAACAAATATTCAATTGAATGAAAAGGACAAGAGGAATTAAGAAAGAGGTGTTATAAATCTCATAAAGGAAGTATAGTCCTTATTTATGGATGCTATATAAATAGTATACAAGTTACTCTAGAAGAGTAAAGAATTGTGATTACTTTATAAGCGATTTGATAGCAGAACCATTAATGCACCGTTATGTGAAACATGATAGTTCATTAGTTTAATTACTATTATTTTCATGTGTATTTATTGTTTTAACAGGCAACCTGCTTCTTGACAAGAGACATGCTGTATCTTAACATGCCATCCAGTTCAAAGGTGGTTTGAAGGTGATTGCTCTTTAGCAAATTCAAAAAATAACAGTATTAAAAAAAATAAGAAAAGGGAATAGAAACAAAGTCCACTCCCTAATTTAAAGCCAATGCTTAAACTATGATAGTATGGGAATTACTGATGAGTGAATAACAAAAATGTAGCTGACTAGTGACCTTGAAATCTAATGGCTAGGGGAACCACCATCTTGCTTAAGACAGAAGCCTCTAAACTTCTCTTAGGCTAAGAAAAAATGAACTACACAGGTGTAGGGGCAGAAAATGAATACTGAAGTCTGAGACTGACGTAAATGTCCCTGAATAACATTTTACTGTATCCGGAAAATGTTTTAAGTTTAATTTTTAAATTAAACTTTAAGTTTAAATTTTATGGTTTAATTTTAGTTTTCATTTCCAATATAACTACTTCTAGAAATATTTTATATTCCAAAGACTTAATAAAATCATTCCTTATTAATATCATTTTATGTGATATACTAAAAGAACACTATAGTATTTTAAAAATATTATAGCAGTAGCTGGCCCAGTGTTGTAATGGTTAACTTTGCATGCTCCACTTCAGTGGCTCAGGGTTTGGAGTTTCAGATCCTGGGCATACCACTCATCAAGCCATGCTGAGATGGAGTCCCACCTAAAAAATAGAGGAAGACTGACAGAGATGTTAGCTGAGGGCCAATCTTCCTCACCAAAATAAAAAAAATAAAATAAAATAAAAAGCTTTAGAAAGCACGATCCTTAAAATATTCAAGAAATGCACAGGAGCATGAGGATCAAAATTCAGAAAAGTTTTCCAGATCTTTATATTTAGTCTTATCGGGCATATTAAGAAAATTAAAGAAATAATAAATACAAAACATCAAGGGATTTTCTTTGTAAATTAGTGAAAGACTCACACAAACAATCTTCTTGGGAATCAGATTAATAGTTTGGTTTTTTTTCTAGAAGGAAATTTAACCTAAATATCAAAACAGGAAATGGAAATCTCTGTATTCAACTTTGTCCAGATGAAAATATAAGAGTAATCAAAGATAAGCCAATGCTTTCATAATTAGAAGAAAATAAAAATAGTGTCATTAGATGAAGGGATCTAAAAATATGATCAAAGGTTGGGGGGGAACGGGATGAATGCTTTAAATAGACAGTGAAGAATGTTAGAAATCGTAACATAAATAAGTACAAAATTGTCTTATGGATGATAACACATGGTAAGTGCCCATGAGAGATTCATATTCTGAAAGCAAAATTTTGAGATGTCATAAAAAAATTACTTTCATAAACGTATAAATATGTGAATATATTTTTATCCATATATTCACATGTTTATATATTTATACATATATGAAAGTAATTTTTCATAACATCCTCAAATTTTACATATATACATACACACACACACACATATATACATATATATATTTACCTACTAAATTCCTAATAGGAAAAAATTGCTAATAGGAAAGAATGATAAAGTCAGAAACAAACTGAGAAGCTTCTGTAAGGAATGGAACGTTCAGTCCTGAAGGGAAAACCTACAGATTTTTAAGCAAAAGAATATTTTTTACATATTCATTCAGGTGAAAGGGTATATATAATGGCTAACTTCAGAGGTGATAGTAACTGTGAGATTCATCTTTAAGACCTCAGTTAAAAATAGCAAATAAGTATAATACTATGATAATAATATACAAGTACAATGTATAATATCCATACAATTATATATTGTACATGTATTTTTTATATAATAATAATTAAAATTATAACTGTAAATATAATAATCCCCTATAACTTTCTGTCCTCTATACATATGATAAAATTTTACTTCTAAGCCATCTGAAAAAGTTAGACACGGCCATGCGACTTGCTTTTGTTGTTGAAACGCACGAGGAAATTCTGTGTGCCATTTCCAGGCTAAAATTTTAAAAGCCAGATCACAATTTGCTACATTATATCATTTTATTTTCAAGCTCCAGAATAAGAATGAAAGAGCACAGAGTTCCCAACTAACAAAACAGGGACTTGTTCCTGGAGTAAGAATTAGACCTTTAATATATCAAGCTACTGAAACTTTGCTTTTGGGTTTCTGCATTTACTTCTGCCCTATTCTTATTGAAAGGAAAAGTGCTCAGGAAAGGATTAACTCAACACGCCTGGGTTGCTCAAACCTGCACATTTTCCCAGGAAAGCCCTATTTCCAAGACTGGCCGTTGGTCGGCTCCTAGGCACTAAGCTTCTGGAATGATCTGTTCTGTCTGATGAGAGCATTTTATAACCCCTGAAGCCTGGACCCCGAGTGTGCCATTCTGTCCAGACATTAGACACTAACAATGTCATTTATGGTGGACACTCACTTTCTCTCCCAAGGTCAGGAACTTAAATTCCTGAGGTCAGTCACTCAGGCCGTGTACGCCTAAAGGACGGACTCCCCAAAAAAATGCTGAACACCTGGCGCTGGCCCCATGGCCAAGTGGTTAAGTTCGCGTGCTCTGCTGCAGGCCGCCCAGTGTTTCGCTGGTTCGAATCCTGGGCGCGGACATGGCACTGCTCATCAAACCACGCTGATGCAGCGTCCCACATGCCGCAACTAGAAGGACCCACAAAAAAGAATATACAACTATGTACCTGGGGGCTTTGGGGAGAAAAAGGAAAAAAATAAAAAATCTTTAAAAAAAAGGTTGAACACTCAGCTCAAACGTTCCTTCCTAGTTGGCAACACTTTTCACATTTTGTCACATATCATTCAAGGGGAGTTGAGCACATCCTGTGTGACTTCACTGGGAGCGGCACCTGGAAGCTTTTGCCTGGTTTCCTCTGGATTTTACCCCATGTGTCTCTTCTCTTTATTTTGTCTGTATCTTTTTGCTGTAATAAACCATAACCATGAGGATAACAGTGACAAACTCCAGTGAATCACTGAGTCTGAAGATGGGTTGGGGGTACTCAAACACAGGCACTTATTTGTGGGATTTTTCCACAGAAAAACTTGAAATATGTGGCTTTGGCTAAGGGGCTAGGCAGTAAACACAACTGTATCAGAGGCTGGAAGGATTCCAATACATATTATGATATATGGGCATATTTGGTATACTTTCCTGTAATACAATTGATGTCAGATAATTTGTCTAACATACTGGTAGCTCTTAGGAAAGAGTCTTAAGATAGAATTATAATAGCACATTTAGTTATTTGCTGCTGTAAAAGTATTACAAAAGATAACTTCATAATTCGCCAGTGCGCAAGAAGGAATAAAATTTCTCAGAAATAACCTAGAAATACAGGAACTAATAAATTTAGAATAGTCAACTGTCCTTTAACCGCAAATAGTAAAAATTAAAATTGCGAAATAGTCAAGCAAACAAAATCTGACTAAAATCCAGCTTCTCAGAAAGGATCAAATACAAAGTAGTGTAAATTTAACAACTGGTGAATTAAATTGGTTAATATGGCACCAATGTATCTGCTTATTTTAGCATAAATGGCTCAGGAACAAGGGCTAAACATGAGACTCTCCTGTCAAAGCCTGTGAAGTCCAATTTAGTCAGGGATAAAAAGAGGCACGTAGAGAAGAACGCACAGAAACGTCCTGCAGCAAATCATAGAGTTACACATAGAAAATAACTGTCAAAGAATTAAACATGAAAAAGAAAAAAAGGAAAACCAGCAAGTTTGTGAAAGATCTGCGCTATAAAAGACCTTGGGCCTCGACTCAAACTAGAAAGTGAGTCTTGAGGACTTAAAATGACCTGTGGGCCTCTCCAAACTTCTGTTGGCCAAAAACAAGATGAGAAATGAAAATGGAATCAATTTCTCCAATGATCACTTTGGATGACACCAAAGAGCATAATGGAATGACCACCCAGATGTGTTCCCCTTCCTGAATGGGGTCCTTTTACAATTACCTTGTCCCTGTTGCATCATTATATATTGGTTTCACTCATGTCCAGGCAGAAAACTTCCATCTTTAGTACATAGGCTCTAGATCCAGAGGATCCAGGTCTGCCTTTTGGGACAAAGAGGAAACTTGAGGCACAGAGAGTGACTCTGCGGCTAACAAAGAAGGTATCCCTGCTTGGCCAAAAATTGGAAATGATGTTCCAGGTACTATACTTGTATAACAAACCATCCCAAAACTTAGTAAATTAAAAGTAAGGCAATGTAATATGGGTTCCTGGGCTGGATCCTGGACCCGTAAAAGGTCAGCAGTGAAAACTTGGGGAAGTTGGTCTAAGGGTATACTTTGTACTATATTCGTAAATTTTTGTAAATCTAAAATTATGACTAAATAAAAAAGTTATAGCATCAAAAATAACAATAAGTTATTATTATCTTTCACAAGCCTAAGCATGAACTGGGCCTAACTAAGCATTTCTCGCTTGAGGTCTCTCAAGGCAGTTTCCGTCAGATGATTTTGGCTGAGGCAGGAGTCAGCTAGAGTCTAGCCTGCTGCCTACTCTGAAAACATAAATAGCTGAGGAAATTTCTCTCCTTCCCTATCTGGTCACTCCACATACTGTCTCCAGTATGGCAGCTTCAGAGTAGCTAGACTACTTACATTGTGGCTCAGGGCTCTAAGGTGCATATCCTGAAAGAAAGAGAGTCAGGAAAAAGCAGTATCACTTTTTATGATCTGGATTAAGAAGTCACATAGCAGCACTTCTGCTTTACTCTATTGGTTGACTCTGTTAGAACAGGCTGCCTAGGTTCAAAGACAATAATATAATCTTCTCCGACTCAGTGGAAGAATGTCACCATCACGCTGAAAGAACATGCGAGATGGGATCAGTGGAGTGCTGGAGCTGACTCATAGGCTGATAGCGTTACTTCCCAACTCCACCTTCAGTGGCATCACATTGACAGCTGGAAATCAGGCGTGGAGGTGGAATTCACACCAGGAACACTGAGAAATGCAACAATGCTACAGCCTTTCCCCCTACACACAGAGTCAATTGTTAAACATTTACCGCACCACAGCTGGGAGATAGATAGATATACTGTGGGTACAGTCATCTTTGAAAAATTCAATCTGCCTCACAAAACATAAAAACACCCCTAGGATTACAAAGTGGAAGGTGTCAAATCACCAATAGCAATTAGACTCTGACAGTATATCAGTAACCAGGTGGGAAGAAAGAGGTGAAATAAAGGGAATTCTGATGGCCCTGAAAACTGAGAATCCAGAAAGTTAACTGTTAAGAAGATTTCACCCTTGAAAAGAGGCCTCCCTAACTCTGCAGGAGAAGCTTGGTGGGTCCCTCTAGCAAGAGCAACTGACATTGAGAGGACCTTCACAGGAAGCCTTTCATGGAATGACTTTGGAAACATGTAAATGTTTCACATGATGACAGCAAAATAAAGTTAAATTTAAAATAAAATCCCTGAAAGTTAAAGCAAATTAAAAAACAAACTTGTGCATGTGGTTGGTGGCTAAATCACAATGAAAAGTTAGTTCAATTAACTTCATGTTCTGGAAATATGGTAGCAGGTCTGTAGGGGGTCATATCCAAGGACAGAAAAACAAAACTGCAAATATGCCTAAATTATTTTCTAATAATAAGGAACCAAGAAAAAAAGAAATATAAAGTAACTCACACTCTACTATCTTTTAAAAATAATAAATGCCCTCATTATTTCCGATTAAAAGACCAGAAAGAGGGTCCGGCCTAGTGGCATAGTGGTTAAGTTTGTGCACTCCATGTTGGTGGCCCAGAGTTCGCAGGTTTGGATGCCATGTGCAGAACTACACACTGCTTATTAAGCCATGTTGTAGTGGCATCCCACACGAAAAATAAAGGAAGATTGGCACAGAAGTTAGATCAAAGATAATCTTCCTCATAAAAAAAAGAAAGACAATAAAAAGAAAGAAAGGAAGGAGTGGAAGGGAAGGAAGGAAGGAAAGAAGGAAGGAAGAAAGAAAGAAAAGACAGTATGAGCTGGCCCTAACACAGTCTGACTGGTGTCCTCACAAGAAGAGGACATTTAGACATATAAAGGGACACTGGGGATGCACTTGCAGAGGGATGATTATGTGAAGAGGCAGCAAGAAAGTGGCCATCTGCAAACCAAGAAAGAGGCCTCAGAAGAAACCAACCTTGCCAGCACCTTGATCTTCGGCTTCTGCCTCTTAAACTGTGAGAAAATAAATCTCTGTTGTTCAAACCACCTGGTCTATGGAATTTGTTATGACAGCCCTCGCTAGTTATTACAGCAAGTAACAGTGAGCAGTCATAGTGCTCAAATGATGATCACTAAATACTACTTCCCCTCATAAAAGGAACAAGGATTCTTTGGAAAAACAACAAATTCCAGGTATGAGAAAAAAAGTATTAGATAAGCCCAAAATAACATGTCACACAAAAAGCGAAAACCTGTCAAAATCTACCTGAGTCTTGTTAAAAAGATTTAGTGGCCAACTTCAAGAAGCTCCCACTGTCAAAAGATGTTAATATAAGCATCATCAAGAGCAAACAAAACGAAAAACACAAAAATGCACCATAAATTGAAATAAATCAAATATGTTTAAATCTATGGATTCCTAATGGGTATAGGGCAAAAATAAAAATAAAAAAATTTTTGGTTACTTTTGGATGATTTTTCAACTAAATAAAAGAAAATAAAAATTTCTTCTTCTTTGTCAAAGTAAACTATACCACTGTGTAAGCAAATAGTTGAAGAAGGGATGTTTTCCCTTTATAGGTATAATCTGTATATATAATTCAGTTAATAAATAAGGAAGACAATATAAGATTAGACCTTTGCTATTTTCTCACACCTGATGAAATAAAAGATCAAGGCTGCTAGCAAAACAAAGAAACAGTCAGATATTCTGTACTGTCTGGTAAGAGAATGCAATATAATTCATGGAGTATTTCTTGCCAAAAAATGCTATTAAATAAAAACAATAATAATAAAGAATTCCAAATCTATTCAAGCCCTTAGATTTGATTACCAGGAAAAATAAGGGTCAGAAGAACGTGATGTAATACAATGTTTAGTATTTGCTTCATATGTTTAACTGCTGTTTTTTTTTTGAGGAAGATTAGCCCTGAGCTAACTACTGCCAGTCCTCCTCTTTTTGGTGAGGAAGCTGGGCCCCAGCCAAGATCCGTGCCCATCCTCCTTCACCCCATTCATGGGACACCTACCACAGCATGGCACACCAAGCGGTGCCAGGTCCGCACCTGGGATCCAAACGTGCGAACCCCAGGCCGCTGAGAAGGGGAACCTGCAAACTTAATCACTGTGCCACCAGGTCGGCCCCAATTTAACTGCTTTTATGTTGGGTGCATATATATTTGAAAATGTCAAATTCTTTTGTTGGATTGACTCCTTATTGTTGTATAATGATCTTCTTTGTCTCTTATTACAGTCTTTGTCTTAAAGTCTATTTTGCCTGATAAAAGTATAGTTAGCTCTCATCCCTTTGGGTTTCATTCATATGGAATGTATTTGTCCATTCCCTGATTTTCAGTATATGTATGTCCTTGAAGCTGAAAGGAGTCTCTTGTAGGCAGCAAATAAGTGGGTATCACGCTTTTATCCATCCAGCTGCTCTCCATCTTGGATTGGAGAGTTTAGTCCATTTACATTTAAAGTAATTAATGATAGATTTGGACTTACTATTGCCACTTTGTTAATTGTTTCCTGGCTGTTTTGTAGTTCCTTTTCCTTTTTTCCTCTCTTGCTCTCTTCCTTTGTGATTTGCTGATTTTATGTAGTGGTACGCTTTAATTCCTTTCTCTTTACCTTTTATGTATCTACCTTAGGTTTTTGCTTCGTGGTTACCAAAAGGCTTACTAAAACATCGCTGATCCTTTCTTCTACTTGATGTAGTCTGCTATTAAAACTCTCTACTGAATTTTTCAGTTCAATTATTATATTATTCAGATCCATAATTTCTGTTTGGTGCTTTTTTATGTTTTCTATCTCTTTATTGGAATTCTCATTCTGTTCAGGACTTACTCTTCTGACCTCAGTGAGCATCTATAGGACTGTTATTTGAACTCTCTATCCAGGTAAATTACTTATCTCTATTTCATTAAGTTTGGTTTCTGGGGATTTATCTTGTTCTTTTGCTGAAATATATTTCCTTGTTTCTTCACTTTTCTTGACCCTGTTAGTTTCTGTGCATTAGATAAAACAGCCACCTCTCTTAGTCTTCAAAGACTTGTCATGTGTAGGAGATGAACATTGTCAATCAGCCAAGCTCAAGGTCATGGCTGCCTTTCAAACCATTATGATTGTCCAAGCCACTGTCTTCGTTCTTAGTAACTCCCAGTAGTTGAGGATGTATCAAGATCTGTCCATGTCCCAAAGGGAAGGATCACAGTCAACACCTAGTTGTGTGCTAATTGGAAACTCAGGCAGCAGCTTGTAAAGTAGGCAGTCAAAACCCTTCCAGGGAAAGACTGGGAGATGGGCATTTTTGTCAGCTCGCTCTGCACTCAGCCCTGGGGGGATAGCCTCAGCATGTGTTTATGCATGCACCCATTAGCAACAACTTCTTTGTCTGTTACAGTCCCGTGAAAATCCTGAATGCAAGCCCTGTTGACTATGAGAGACACATGATTTGGAGATCCATCCCTCAGATGGCAGCTGTAAAAATTGGGGTGTTAGACATGTGAACATGCTTCTTCCAGGGAGATGCTCGTGACTTTATTTTATTGTTGGAGTAAAATGGAGGGAGAATTGTTCCATGTGAAGTTGTACATTCACTGTGTCTCTGAGAAGAGGGAAATTCAGGAGACTCCTATGTCACAATCTTGGTCCGGAGTCTGATCTCTATTCTTCTCTCTCATTTTTTTCGCCCAAAGGGATTTTTCCCTTGTACCTTTAAGTTTATCTCACTTACTTTACTCTTAAACACACACACATTCACACAACATTCACACATCTAAGAAGATCCTTCTATTACAAGAAATGTGTTCAATTACAATTCAAGAAACCCTGGATACACGTAGAGGTGGTAAGAGTCAGCAAGATGATAGTGTAACTCAATACTTGAGCATCCCAGTATTTCAAGATTTTTGACAGACTTCAAAAATGTTGTCAAATTATTATCTTGGGCTTTGAACTGCAAGGTTTTTAGCTTTGAGAAAACTTTAATGGGAAGAATCAACCATCATTCACTGAAATGGATAAAACTATGAAGCTAAGGCAAAAAAAGTAAAATGGATTTTTAAAGAGCATGAAGAAAAGTACTCTATCCAAGTAAGAATTTTCAGAATGAGAAAAATGCTTCAGAAATTACCAAATGCCTAAAAAGACTCAGGCATTTCAGAGCAAGGATGAGGAAATGATTGAAAGCTCTAGAACAGAAGGCCCCAGGGAAACATCAGACTTATAATTCTATGCAAATACATTTTAGCTGTTCCTCTTTTAACAGACACTGAAAAGACAGATTTTTTTTCCAGAGATTTTTAAAGTAGAATCCTAAGGGTGATTTTCTCCAGATTTCTCAACAGTGAAAAAACCTAATGATAACAGTGACAAAGTAAATAAATAAACACTTTTTCTAAAGGATTTTATTTATATATTTTTTGAGAGCATCAGGAATGAAACAACCCAGCATGATAATAATCATTCATTCATTCAATCAAAATATACTGAGGACATATACCTGATATTGTTCTAGTTGCTGGGAATACATGAGTATACAAAATACAAAGTCCTACCACTCATAGAGCTTACATTTTATCAAAGACAGACACAAAATACAAATAAATGCTTAACATTTCTGATGTTGATCAGTGCATGAAGTAAAACAATATAAGGCAATAGAGAGTGACAAGTGAGTGAGTTGGCTACAACAGGTTTAAGAAACCAGACACCCTATCAACAAATGACTGCTAATACGTTTCAGTAGCTCAAGAAAAGCTAGCTAATTACTGCTCTTTCTCAAATCTCCAGACACATAGTACCCTCACCTCTATTACTATGAGATAATAAATATGTGTTGTTTCCAGTCACTAATTTTATTACTGTCAAAGAGAAATTGTACCCGATATGTTAAAAGTCATGATGAAGACTTTATTTAAGACTCTTGCAAGTGGGGAGAGACTAAGGTAATAGTGGGGAGAGATCGAACTATCTTGAAATAAAAGATGAGCATAGTTAAACTTTAGCATCAGCTGGTGGAAAAGTTTGGGAGAACATTAGGGAGAAGTTTGGTCAAGGTGATAAGGCCATGTGCCACCTAGGTTTGCTAATTCGCACTCATGGCAGTTAGGGTCCTACTATCAACAGAGACTAAGAGATAGGGATGCTATATTTATTAATGATTGCATTTCAGAGGGATGGTTTTAAAGTCTCTGAAAAACACATACCTGGGTTATAGATTTACATTTAAAAGAAAGAGAAATAATTTACAATTGCAACTTTTCTAAAGTAAACGCTCTAAGAAAAGAGAGGTAAAAGGCTTCTAATCAGAAAGAAACCTATCTAAAGTTTGGTCAAGCCGAAAGGAACAATAAGGCTATCTTGGTCATTACATAGCAATAGATTACTAATACATTAACTTCCAGATATCATTATATAACACACAGCCCATCTACATCCCAAGGGATGACAGAGTATTCTTCCTTTATCTGTGCTGTCCCAGGTGGGTTACAACACACAAAAAAGGAAAATTTGCTTTTGATGTATCGTCTCTAGGTCTTTTGAAATGATGATCAAGCCATCAGTCAAGTGGAACTCTATCATGACGTATGCCATAGCCTTATGATAAATAAGGTTCTCACAAATGTAGCTCTCTAACTTGGCCTTCTAGAAATCATTGCCACTGATGTTAAAACACAACATATTCCACAATGATTGTAATATATGATACTTCTTGGATGAGAGTTTAAGCTCTCAGCATTGTTACCTTAGAGCAATTAGTTTATTAGTCCAATGGCTTTATTTTGCTCTAAAGGTGAATTCTTCCAAAATTTTTTGGAAGAGAATTCCTGCTAGAAGCTTTATTTGGATCAGCAAATCTTTTTCATGATTATGAAGAGCCTCCAGGAATGTTATTTTAGATTGACTCAGACCCCTAGACCACCTCCTAAAATCCTTACAGAGCATAGCATAGAACAGCATTGGCATAGCAAGCCATCACCATGGGGTTGCCAATGAATATTACTTGGATTTGTGCACCCAAAGACATTTTGTGTCCCAGGAGCCTGTTATAGCATGTATCCTACCACTAAATGCAACTCCATCCTACAAAGTTTCCTATAAATTTCATTTGTCAACCTTAATACGGAGTGATTTTGGTAACATATGGCAACCAAATAACATCTAAAGTCTTATCTCTTAATGTTCTCCCAATTTAATTTCCACTTTCCTTAATTCTATCTAAATTCACATTAGGTATATTCAAAGGAGTAAATCAAGGTTTTACATTGGTCTCATGGCAGCAATCTTTTCCCCATTTACTGAGGTATCATTGTAGATTGTGTCTCCAAAGAGTGTAGAAGCTCTGGTGGTCAGAATTCTCCACCTCGTATTATTCACTGGTAGGATTTCTCTCAGCTATACTTGAAAATTAATCAGAATGGTAATATAACCTATAAAGCACAACAGGATGGTTAACTGTTTTTGGCTGCCAGGAAGCTGAGTCATCAGGACACACAACATCATTTTATTCTCCCAGATTATCCAAGTGTAGTATTTAGGTATACCTTATAAATCAGTAGAAATCTAATTTTTTTTCTGTGGAAATCACAGGTCTCCACAGGAGTTTTCTCTCAGCATCAGCCGTTAGACAGTACCAGATCTGAAAGAAATTGTGGATGGGGTTATTCTCTAGATCTGAGATTCTCTTAAGAAAATGGCATGATTGACTTGAGTCCAATACTCTGACCCACTTATGAGCATTCCTCCTGTTTGCAGGATCTCTTTGTTTCCATGTACCATCTCTTTGATGCACATTCCTCTCTCCTTGCTCAGGCTTTCTCCCCCTGGTTCAGCTGTACTCCTTACACATAGGGCAGACAATACTGAAAACTGACTAACACTTTTTATTGGATCCACCTGAGATAGAAGGCAATGGATTGTATTGGCAAAAAAATCACAGGAGTGTCTTGGTTGTTGGTGATGGAATTGCAGTCACAGTTAACCCCAACTTGGCTATATGGGGTGAAGTGATAATACATTCTACAGTCCTTTAGGAATAGGAGCTGTCAAATACAATGGCAGATAGTGTGTCTTGTGTATTTATATCACCTTCTTTGGATATACATAGGTCCACACCTGGGCCTGGGACTACATGATCAGACAAAATCAAAGAAAAATGTGTGAGGAGGGAAAGATAGAAAGTTCTGTACTTTTGAAACCAGCCAACAGCCATTGATGATTAAGTAGCTAGGTACTAAAGCTTTTTTCTTTTTACAATTACTGATTATAGCTTTTAGCTGTTTACCCCACCCATTGTTAACTGTGCTGCTTAGGCAATATGCTGTCTGACTCCCACTAGACTCCTATACATAACATCTCCCTGCAGCCTGGGTCACCATGGTAATGGGTGTGCGAACTGTTTTTCAGGAATTAGAATTCCTTGTCCACTTCTGGCCAGTCGAGACCACCAGCTCATCAACTGGCCCATGCAGATGTCCAATAGGTGACCTTTTGACCTCAAGAAGCTCAAAACTCCACCCTCAGATCATGCTAACGCCGCCATTTTGTGAACATGGTCCTATGAAGAGGCATGAAGTCTGACGACCATTCGCAGATCATCATTACCTCACCTCCAATCACCTCTCTCCACATTTCAGACCACCTTGCCCCCATCCCATAAATATCCCTGAGTTCCTATTTTCGGGGAAGTGAGTTTGAGGCTCATGCTGTGGCTTCCTCACATGGCTGCCTTGTGAATAAACTCTCTCTCTGCTGCAATCTCATTGTCTTGGTGTTTGGCTTTCTGAGTGGTGGGCAAAAATGAACCTGATTCAGTAACACTTTCATCCTCCTCCATTCTTCATTATCATGTTTGATCTTTGAAATCCTTCCAGTCAAGTCCCTGGCTTACTTCCTTTCATATGCAACATGAGGACATAATCATTTAAATAATTAATCCATACATTTAAACATTTTCATCACATATTTTGAGTAACAGTTGCTTCAATTACTCATTTTAATTTTAAATGAGATCAATGCTCTGAGGGTGTGGTAGGAATGTGATATGTCCTTGTACTATGTTTCCCTTACCTTTTTTCACATATATTGTAGAAGTGAAATGTATAATATGGTTAAGAAGAAATATATTCAAATAGTCTAAATTGACAGAGAATTTACTCTGTCAGACATTTAATAGCATTATCCAAAGCTACTTCTGTTACAAGATAAGCAAAGCATAAAGTAGAATAAGTGTCAATCCGAGTTAACAACAATTAGTAGCTCCCTGAGGCTATTGGTATAGGTCCAATATAATCCACTTGCTATAAATGGTAGAACTCTTGACTGCGGGGAATTGTTCCCCAAGCCATTTTCAAGTGAGTTTTCTCCTTTTCAAAATAGGTATAGTTTCTTTTCCTGATAGCAGTTTCATAGGGCACCACGGTAAAGTGTGTTCTCTCTGTCCATCAGCACATGGTGTGAGTACCTGAGTTTCTGTGTTTCGTATACCTAGGGAGGGAGCCTTTACAGGTCTGACAAAGCATCTGCCTTAGCATCTCAATCCCTTTCTGAGCTGGCAACTGATTTTTGTCTTTGATTGCCTGTTGTGTGGTTGGAAGGTGCTTGACTGCATACTTTACAAGCTGCTGCTTGAGGGTCTGGCTTCTAATTAGCATGCATCTCGGTACTGGCTGTGATCTTCCCCAGAGCCAAGATGAGCTGGAGGGCACCTCCCCACCTTCTTCCTCCAGTTCACTCCAACAATAAAACCAAGTCACTAGCATCTCCCTGGAAGGAGCCTGTTCATATGTCTGGCACCCGAATTTTTACAGCCGACATCTAAGAGATAGGCGTCCAAATTGCTTGGCCCTGAGAGCCAACAGGGCTTGCATTGAGGAGTACCACAGGACTTGACAGACAGACCGAAGAAGTAGTTGGTAATGGGTGCATGTGCGAGCACACCCTAAGGTTATCCCTCAGGGTTCAGGGCAGAGACAGCAGACAAAGTGTCTGCAGGTACCACTTTATTTCTGTAAATTCCCACAGAAACTTCCATTACTGCAAACTCTCTGGGATGATGTTTTTATTGTCTAGTCACCTAGGATTTTGTTTGCCTGTCCATATTGCAAGGCCAATAGCTATTACCCAACAGTCTGTGAATATTCAAACAGTGCCCTAAGCACCCAAGGCTAACTTCTCTTCTGTTGTGAAATAAACAACTCTTAGCTCTGAACTTCTGTCACTAAGAATTTACCATTTGCAGGGTGTACTGCAGACGATTTTCAACCAAAAATGAAATCCTCAATTGGGAACCAAGAAGCAGGTTTTGACTAAGTTGGGGAGAGTCATATTGTTCAGCTTATGTAGCAATGGGGATAGGAAAGTCCTGGGAGTGCTCTAGAGTCAGCCCTATGGCACTGAACTAATCTCATGAACAAGGTATGTTCCTTTGGAGTTCCTTTGTTTTGGATGCCAGGAATATACTACTTCCATCTTATGAGTAATCTTCACTGCTCTTCTTCTCTATTCGAATGTCTCTTTTCTGTGACCCCAGCCACAACCAGTATTTCAGACTCCCGAATTATCTGATGCCCTTCTACAGATGGGACAATTTACACCAACTTCCCATAACAAGGTAGTCAGTGTGTATTTAATGGGCTGTGAAAAGCAGCTGAACAGGCAGCCTTTGAGTAAAGAATCCCTGGGCATTTCACACGCTGGACTGCCACTTGAATTTCAGTGGGATTTATCAGTCTATTCTAGTTCTGGTGACAGCATTGCTTAACTCTTCCCGTGCTGCCCCCTCAGAGGAGGCCAGTCATATCATCAATGTAGTACATTAACATATTTTAAATGGTTAGCAGGTCCTGCCTCAGTAGATTACAGGAATTCAAATTATGGCAACACAAACTAAATTCCAATCCAGACGAATGCCACATAGAGTTGCCAGATAAAATACATTATCTGTCCCATACGATATTTAGGACATACTTATACTAAAAAAAATAAATTAAATATGAAATTCAAATTTAACTGGGCTCTCATGTTTTATTTGCTAAATTTGGCAACCTTACCTTTGAGTCTGGATGAACTCCAAATGTGTATGGACATGAAGGCATTTGCCTTGTGACCTGCTGTTCCCCTTGGCTTGTTGCGCTTCCTATGAAGCCTGCCTCATATCAAGTGCAGCTGAATCAATCTAAGGAATCACCTTGTTTAATTACGTTAGTCCATTGTCAACCTCCTGGAACCATCTGTTTTGCATACTGGCTACATAGTATTGATAAAAAAGACTTTAGGGGGAATTAAAAATCTCCCTTCCACCATTCTCTTAATCACAATAGTGAACTCTCATTGCCCTCCTGAAACACTGCATTGCTTAATATTTGCCATAGAGGAGAGATGGGACAAGTCCAATATTTAGCTTGACCAATTAACTGGTTGAAGAACAGATTTAAGTCGATGGAAAGGGTAAGGGAAACATGCCCCACTCACACACATTATCCACCCAAATTATTCACTCAGGTAAAGTCTATATGACCATAGACTAATTTCTCCAATACAACTTTGCAATTTGTTCTTTAAACTTCACTTTAATTTCATCTACCATACATCTCCATAAACTCGCAGTATAGCTTTCAAGCCTATCAGAGTGCCACTGTACCGGTCAGACAGGTCACATTGAACTTTTGTATCTAGAAAATCTAAAATGTGTTGAATGCCATGCCCAAAATGTCACCCAACACTTTGTGTATGTCTTAAGATCCTCATCCAGGGTTTGGCTAAGTAAATCTAGGCCTTTTAATGTTACTTAATTTTTAGAGTGTAAATATACAACTCTCATCTCCTACTCCCTGCCTAGTCAATATATTTCATTCTAAATCATGACCCTCATAATTAAATTTGAATTTCTTTAGGGAGAATAAAGAGAGAATATTAGATGTGGCAATCTAAGAGGTGGGTGGAGCAGTTCTCTCACCTCTACAAACCACTCTATGTTGATAATAAGCTCTTCACTCCTTAATGGGAATTCTGTTAAGTTTCTGTTTTTACCCTATTCTTTGAAAGCCATCTAAACAATTCCACCCAGTTGTGCTGATTTGTTGTTGTTAGTGCCTTCGCGTGGATTCTGACTCCTGGTGACACTGTGTATAGCAGAGCGGAATCCTGCCCTGTCTTTTTTACACCATCCTCTCATCTTTGGGCGCTATATCAGACAATGCTCTGCTGCCATTGTGCCAGGTATCCCTTAACATTTTCCTCTCTATCTTTTTTCTTTCCTCCCATTACGCAGGTTCTTTTGTATAGCCATCATATTTTTCATATCATGCAACTTCATGCATGAAGAGCAAGTTAGTTACTGCCTCCTAAATATTCACTAGACCCTGAGAACAAGATTAAATAAAGCACAGAAGATTAGGGAATCCTTTGTCATACTATAACATATCTCATAGTCCCTGTCAATGACATTAAATTAAATACGTCATCATAAATCCAGTTTAGAATTGCCTGCATTTATAATATTTATATTGCTTCAAATGGCATGTGGGCAGTTACCCCAATAGAGTAGATCTGCCAAAACCGTCACTCACCAGCTGTAGCAAGTTAATAAATACTCACTATCTGGAAATGTCTGCTTATACTAAGTTTACTTGGGGATTATTTGCCAACCTAAAGAATTTTTTCCATTCAGCATTTTCTGGAAATAGAGACCCCCTCCCAACTCCATGATTGATTCTAAAGATCCATGCATCTATTCCAATAATGATTTGCCAGCCTTCTGCTATAAAGAACCCTAATTGTTAAACAGAATACCCTTGAAATTCCATGGTCACGTGACCACATCCTTCATCCTTATATACCTTTTAGAGTATAATCCGTGATCTTAATTGAGATAATGTACCAGACTCCTAGGTGGCTATGGAAGCATAAGAAGACTTTTCCACTGACAGGAATTTCTGGTTTTATTTCTTTTTATTCTGTTAAGAAAACTTCTAAATATCTTGTTTTTATTTTACCTGCTAACAAGTAGAGAATGGAAATTTTTGCTAATTTCCCTTCTGCCCAGGAGCATATTCTTCATCCACCCATTTAGCTAGTTCCTTGAGTTTAAGTCTTAATTTTTCTAAAAAACATTGGTCACCCTGGTCCCCGTAACCTGCCTCAAGTCTTTCTCAATTCACATCAAAGATGAATAGGTACCGTCATGGCATCAAATCCTCATCTTGCTTTCCCATTTCATCCTGGTTCTTGACTAAAGGTTGAAGCTGTGTACTTGAGGGTTGCTGTAGATATTCAACAAGAACATGATTGCCTTTCAACCTTGTTCCCAATACAGAATGCCTCCAGGAGGTTGCCATCACCAGATGGCCAGTCCCTGGGCAGCCGCTGCCGATTGCCTAGGGGCTTATCAGGCGTGATTGCTTTGTTTCTCCCAGCTCCTCCTACCAAGCCCCTTAGCTCTAAAAACCCCCCATTTTCTGTTCTTATGAAGGCGGATTTGAGCAAACTCATGCTTCCACCTTTCATCTTTGCCAATTTGAATAAACCTTTCTCCATCTCCAAGCACGGATGTTTCAGTGTTTGACTTACTGCCCATCAGGCACAGGAAGTTGAGATGAAGAGGTTCGGTATCAAGGTGAGGTAGACATTTATGAACTGTGGGTTTGATAGACAATCACTTACATAGTGTCATTCCGTGTTAACAAAGAAATAGCTTGCCAAATTTAATTCAAAAAATCAAAGATTTTCTTCAGTAACAAACTTACTAAAAATGGAAAGGATTGATATAATCACTAGACTCTGGAAAGTCATAGGGATTGTTTTTGCTTCAAAAACAGTTCCCCTCATTCTTCTTTGCTGCATTTGGATGTACTCTGGCATTTCAGGCCTCCAGAAAGTGAATGTAGGGCATGACTTACCCAAAGGGAACTTTTCAGTCATGAAAGATCTCCATTTTATACTCCAAAAATTACATAGTTAGTGATATTTTCCAGTGTGCCATGCCCCCTAAAATTCATATATTCTGTTTATTTATTATAAACAACTTAGATTAACCAAATATTGGTAAAAGCTTTACAGAAATAAGGAGTCTCCATTATCTCCATTATCTTCTCATGAAAAAAAAATGCCTTATGATGTCTGATAAGTATGTGAACAATTAGATTTGACACAATCACTTTTTCTCTTCTTTTTTTCTTCTCTAGGGTCCCAAATGTAAGAAGGATAAATTACAGACTAGTTGCTAATCCTGTACCCTCTAATCATTCTTGGAACCAGAGGCATAAAAAATGGAAATAAATCTTTACACATATTTAGTTATGTAGCTAACATTTATATGTCACTTATTATAAGCCAAAAAATGTTCTAAGCACTTTTACAAACAATGTCTCATTTAATTCAATGCCATTAAACAACTCTATGAGGTAATTGCTATTATTTTATCATAGCCATTTTACAGATGAGGAAACTAAGACATGGAGAGGTTAGGAACTTGTCCAAGGTAAGTAGAAGAGACAGATTTGAACCCTAGTAACTGGCTCCAAGGTTCACTCTTAATCACTATGCTAAGCTACTTCTCTTTTAAATAACTATGCACAAAGTTATTAATGCAAATGTGACTTTCTTGGCATCATTTGAAAAAGAGCACCATTCAGCATTTAGTGGATGAACAGTCAAGAGCTTTGGGTTTTATCCTGGCCATAGCATTGTCTCAGTGACCTTTGCTCTGCCTGTTCAATACGCTTTGTTTCAGTTTTCTTATCTAGACAATACGGAAGATGTTCTCGAATGCATAAATTTTGATGAATCTCACATGCAAAAATGGAAGCCCCAGAATAATAGGAGTAAGATACTCCGGTGCAAGAGTGCCCTTTCACTGGTGAGAAATGTAACTTCTGATTTCCCCAAAATGTGAAATGTGCTAAGGTCAGACATCAAGGGGAGATGGAACAATGGAGACACAAACACTGATGCAGGAAGAAGTACTCTGTACTATGTTATAAACAAATAACAGACACATATATATGCATATGTATATGTATATATATTGTGGTCTAATTCATCCATTCTTTTACTTATTTATTCATTCAGAAAGTATTTATTGAGTTTCTATTATGCTATTGATGAGGGCCTACTACCCCAAAGTATGGCACCTTGGTACATTAAATATCTTAAGCTAAAGGAATTTTTTTTTTTTTGAGGAAGATTAGCCCTGAGCTAACTACTGCCAGTCCTCCTCTTTTTGCTGAGGAAGCCTAGCCCTGAGCTAACATCGTGCCCATCTTCCTCTACTTTATATGCGGGATGCCTACCACAGCATGTCGTGCCAAGCAGTGCCATGTCCACACCTGGGATGCGAAGCGGTGAACCCTGGGCCTCTGAGAAGTGGAACTTGCGAACTTAACCACTGTGCCACTGGGCCGGCCCAAGCTAAAGGAATTTTTAAAAAACAACAGAAGCACTAAGGTCACTCTGACCTCCCTTCCTCACCCTTCTTCCCTGAAATAGGCCATAAACCTCCCATGTGAAAAGTCCCCCCCAACCCACTACGAGGAGGAGAGAAGACATTCTTATATCCAGAAATCGGGAACCGCAGCCCACAAATCCATACAAACAAATCTTGTTAAACCAGCCCTTATCGTCCTATTTACTCCTTCACCATTTATTACCTCTAGCCCCAAACCCTGCATCTTGCCAATTTTTCACAACTTCATTGTTTCTTTGTGTAAGTGATATAAAAGTTTGCTACTCTGGTCACTTCTTCAGGTCTTCATTCTCTTATGAAGGCTCCCATATACATGTAAAAATTCAATAAAATGTGTTTGCTTTTTGCCTGTTAATCTTTCTCAGTTTAATTTTAAGACCAAGCCAGGGACCATAAGCGGGTCAAAAAAATTTTTTTACTCTCCATACCATTACCTGCCAATATTGTTCTAGGCACTGGGCATACAAATGATTTTAGTTAAATATGGACATATACATATAATATACCTAATGTAAAGTTAAGTCGATTTATATATTTTCTATATTTTTATGATCACATATATACCAAGATCTACAATGAGACCAATTCTTTAGCAAATTTATAAATGAATATTTTATTGTTTTTACTTTAAAAAGTAACTTTTAAGATCCAGTTTCTCTATGTAGGGTCAATGTGTGAAATGTTGAAAGCTATATTAAATATTTTCATTCAACAAAGAGTTATTAAGTGCCTATCGCTTTCAAGCATCTTACTAGATATTGGGAGCACAAAATAAATAAATTTTGTGTTGAATCTAAAAGATAAAATATTCCCAGAAATTTTGCTGGGAATTTTACTGGGAAGTTTTCTGGGAAATTACTATATATGAACTCATTGCTATTAACTTCCTGTTAATTAACCATTTATTTTATTCATTTAGTTACACATGTTACGAAACAATTATTAGGGCAGCGAAAGTAAAGAGCCCTTTTGAGAACAGAATAGAGACAACTAGGGAGAGTTTGAAATATGGTGAGAAAGTTAGGTAAAGACTAGATTAGTATGGCCTTATTTCTCATGTTAAAAGATCTTCCTTCATCTGAAGAACAACAGAAAACCATTAATTGTGGGGAAATTATTATCAGGTGTATGCTCCTAACAAGAGGATTCTAGTTATTGTCTGGAAAACCAATCCACAGTTCCATTTCTAAACAAAGAAAAAATATTTCTTTAATGATATTAAAATCCCAATTGGTATTCAAAAGATTGGATTCAGATAGGTATATGTTGATTGCCATGGATAAAATGCTTCAAACTATGCTAGCGGATTTAATCTCAAATTCTTGACCAGAAATCTCAAGTGGGCCTTTAATGCTATCTGGCATGCACACAACATTTCTCTAGTTACTCCCTCTTCCACTCTTCTAGATGACTTTAAGATGTCCTCCTTTCTTCTCAAACCTGCAACATCTCATCTGTTAACTTAATGCTCAACTGATAACCTGGCTTCTTATTTCATTTTCAAGCAGAAGAGTTCTTCCTCTAACTCGCACTACCATATGTCCTTGACTCCCAGTATATATACCCATACTATCCACCTTCTATCTTTATATTATAGATGAACAGTATGTGCATTGGTCTACAAATTACTCTACTTTTGCACCAGATTCCATTTGAGGAGCCCATTATGCCCATCCAAGGACTTCAGTTCAGCAAGCATCTTCTCTCTGCCCTATAGCAACAACTTTTCAACTCTATTCAATCATTCCCGTCAGCATACAAGCAAGATGTTATCTCTCTCCCCTTATAAAAATCCTCTTGAGGTTTGACTGCCCTTTTTTTTGAACAGAGGATAATTCCTTGGAGAAGTCATTGATGCTTGCTTTCTCTGATAACTTTCCTCCTATTCATTCTCTATTTTAATTATTAAAAAACCTATCTGAGCTCTATTTTTCAGAATTTTTATTATGAAAATTATCAAATACATAAAAAATTATAGAAAATTATATAATAAACCCACATATATACATCACCCAGTTTCATTGATTATTAACTTGCAGACAATATTATTTTGTCTATACCCCCACTCTCTCTCTTCATGTTAAATTATTTTGAAGTAATTTTCAGATATAACTACCTATCTATAAACATCCAGGATGTCTCTCTAAAAGATAGACTAGAAAATCCACAGTTGTGTTTCAAAGCAACAAAAAAAAATATTTCTTTAATAGTATTAAAATATCAATCAGTATTCAAAATTTACCAAAATTCTCACAAATGTGTTTGATTGAATCAATATGCAAGATATTAATTGCTTTGTAACTGACTGTAAATTTTTTGTGTCTATTTTGATCTATAGGTTCTGCCTTCATCATATTGTTTTTTCTTTCCATTTATTTATTTTCAAAACCACATAATTTTTCCTGCAGTCTGATTTTTGCATATAGCAACGCTATGGTGTCACTGAACACCTTCTAGATTCAGGGTTGATTTTTGCAGGACTACTTTACAGATGGTGTTGTGAACATCTATTTTGAGGTCCATAATCTATGACTGGATCTTTCTGTAATATCAACAAAGTGATGGTCACTGCTTAGTTTTATTAATTCATTAGTCATTCTTTCTCTCTTCAATTTCACACCAATTATATTTTTGACCCTGCCACTACATAGAAACTGTTCTTGTTAAAGGCATCAAAGACCTCTATTACTAAGCACAATAATAGGTTTTTTGTCGACACTTACTTTGACCCTTTATCAACAGTGGATACAGTTGATCAGTCCTCATCCTTAATATACTTTCATCACTGGCCATCCAGGAAACCACACACTTCCCTGCTGTTCCTCATGCAACTACATGCAACTCTTTCTGCTTTCTCCTCTGGCTTCTCTTTTTCTTTCGAAGTGTTGTTGCTGGTGTATCTCAGTCCTTGGATCTCCTGTCTTTTTTATTAATAATAAGCTTATGGTTGATATCTCATTCAGTCTTGTGGCTTTAAATATTACATGTTATATACTGAAAACTCTAAAATCTAGACTTCCAGCCTGGATCTTTTCTCTGAACTTGTTCATACTTAACTCCTTCTTTTGGATGACTAATAGGCATCTTATTTAACATATTCATAAGAAGTAATGGAATCCGAGTATTCAGAACTATTGTCTCCTCTTTAAATGTATTATTTACCTTTTTTCTTTGTATTCAAGATGATTATTTCAATTTATTCCTCCATGCCACAGTTGTATTTTTTAGCCCCCTATTTATGTCTCTGGATGTTTCTTATTTATTTATTACATTAGCATTGCGTATTTTTCTGAATTGTTTTCTCCAACTATACAGTCACACTTTTTATCCAATTCTTTGTTTTATCTGGATTTTGAGCTCTTTTATGTCTATATTTTTATTGTGTGTACCTACTATTATCCGTATTATGTTATTCTGTGATATGTACTTACTAACTTAGGTTATGTTTTCTTATAGACTGAGTTCCTCATCTTCATGCTGCATTCTTTTCTTTCATTTTTGTACAAGAAGCTATCCATAATTACTAATAATATTTAGTATCTTCTTTATGCTCAAGTTTTGTTGACAGCTCTGTCCAGAATGTCCCCCTTTAGTCTGATTTAGTGTGGCTGAATTTTTGACACTCTTCCTATTTGATTAAGATCAATTTATTTTCCAATGTTAAGCTAGAATTAGAAGACTAAGACTTGTTTTCTATCCATTTTTCTGAAATATAAAAGCATAAAGGATTGAGGAGAAATGAAGCTGACAGTTACTCCAGGTGTGTGTTCCTGGGTTGTGTGCTCTCCTAGGTCCTAATAAATGTCTTCTGGAATCCATTCCATATAGCCAACGGCATATTTGATTTTTAGGCCCTTAATTGTTCTACCAACATCTACTTAACTCATCTGTTTTTATTCTCTTCAACTTGAAACCTATAATTGAGGATCTTCAATACTCTGCCAACCTAACCTCTCTGCACAGGGACACCCGAGTGTTATAAGGAACATCACCCAACTCATGTTGAATGACACAGCTGGCTTTTTCAAAGTGTATAATGTATGTTTACATCCATTTTCTCTTTTTATCATTGCCAATAAACTTTAGACCTGTTTGCTCTATTTATTTTTGTCCTTTGTTAAACTATGAAGGTATTTTCTCTGATTTTTATGGTTATCTCTGTATTAATCCCTCCTTTACCCTTAGTTTCCTAAACTATTCAACGGAGGTAACAGAAATACTTATCCTACAGCCCTGTTTTTGATATTACTAAAAAAGGTATTGAAACTTGACACATATACAAAATATGATTAGAGAAATAGATGGTATTTCCAAATGTATTTATCATAAAATTTCCTTTGGGGATTTTCTTGAATCAAGAAATTAAATACATATTTAGGCTACAGACAAAACCTGCACATATTTTAGAATGGGTGTGGAGAGAAACCTTGACTTCCAAAGTAAAACACCATTTTTTAATTTGGGAAATTGTATTCTAATGAAGCAGATGGAAAAGCTGTAGGTAAACTTCAACTGCCATTAATTATGTATATCTGTTGGATTTCAACAGCTGGTATCATTATAAACGTTATTAGCCTTATTAGGCATGTATGTAGCATTTTATTTGCTTTATAGTTTTTAATTACTGCATAACAGTCTTAAGAAATGGATGAGGGAGGTTATATTAAGTTCCAAGTAGTGGAAACCAGACTTTCAATGGTTATTGCTACAACTAATGCTGTTAGTATTTTAGATATAGAATGAATTCAAATTTCTAAGAAAGTGCTTATAATCATACGCTGTGTTCTTTGTGTTCTTCTTGAAATTCAGCTTTTATCTAAGTACTGTATGCTATTTCATTACCCTGTCATTTTTCACCTTTCTGACATGAGACAGTTCTCCTTCATTCAGTGCTTCTTGAATAAAGTATTTTTGGGGGAAGAGTCTTTTTTTAAGTTATTTTCTCTCTTATGGAAAATAGTTCATGTAGGGATTCTACAGGAATATAGTATACATAATTTATTACATTAATTTTGTAAAAAAAAATGAGACTAAGGCAAAAGTTTATACATCACAAAATATTAAGGCATAACTTCCAAAATATCTTTTTTAGTATAAAACATCAAAATTTCATCTACAACCTTAATCAGTACTATATGTATTCATCAGAATCTAAAACTCAGGATTTCCAAATGTGTTTATCACAAAAGCTCAGAAGTCCTGATGCTTAGATTAACGTCCAGTCAGTTTTGGCTGATTGACTGATTAAAACCCGGTCAAACCTGACTGGACATCAATCTAGGCATCAGGAATTCTGGTCTCAAAAATCTAAAGCTAATAGTGTAGGTTTGGATTTTAGAGATGATGACTTTTCCTCTCTTTAAAACAGAGAAGACTCAAGGATATACAATTTTCTTGTAGAGTTTCATGCATATTTAAATACTTTTAAAATATTTGAAACCTATACTGATGATTATATGGCAATTAGAATGTGTACGGATAAGAGAAAGAATGACTTTTATCAGATTAAAGGTGATTAATTTATATCAACTTCACACTGTAATCTGATACAATATATCACTTAACTAGTTAAAATTAGTATATTTAGACTTTTTAATTAAGATGTTAATTAGCTAGTTATAGGTAATTAAATACTTGCTACTTCTCTATATTTATTATCTCCTTTTCATGTATTAACCCTCTCATGAGCACACACTCAAGAAAATGCATATTCCACACAAGGACAAGTATAAGTTAAAGGGTATGGTGAAAGGCAATTATAAAGAGTTATTGTTGCATAGTTGTTATTAAAACAAAAACAGAAACATACCATTTATATATTTATTGGAAAGGTCATGAGGGTGAACTGTAAATTTGGAGAGTTCAACTGAAATAAAAACTATATTATCGCACATAATCTATGCTTATTATTGCACCAGGAAAAGCACTGTATAATAATAATCACCAGTGGTATTTATTAAACAGTCACTTATAAATTGGTACTACCCAAAATGACACAAAACGCGTTTCAGAAGTGTTACCTGTGCCCTAAGGGCATAACATTTCAGACAACTATCACTCTATTACAAAAATGCCTAGTATAGATTAAAACATGCACCTTCATTGGGACAAAAAGCTTAAGCGTACTAGGCAGGGTAATGGAGAAGAATATGTGACCTTCCCAGTAATTTGCTATTTCAATTCTGGAAATAAGTACCAACTCCAGTGTAAGCTAATATTTCAATAGTCAAAAATAAGTAAGGGCTGTGTTTATAACATCAAAATAGGACTTATATTTGGAAACCAGATTAAAGACAAAGTGTTAAACATGATTAATTTAAGAAAACTGTAAAATTATAGACACAAATCATGTTAATAATGTAGTAATTAAAATGGGATTCATAATTACAAATGTATTCACAACCATCTTTCTAAAAAGAATCCTTTGCATTAAGTACAACTTTTCAAGAACATCCTTTTTAGAAGGGAAGCCTTAAATACTTTAATTCCTCTTTAACAGAAATAAAAATAGCGATCAATGTAATTGACTGTGGTTGGGTGGCTTGCAGTTGTCTGTCAACAAGTTGCCTATTGGTGACTGATGATTTATCTTAAAGCAGTGGTTCTCAAACTGCTGTTTATCACAATAACCCCGGAGCTTTGAAAAATTTATGTCTAAGTTGCACTGCATCCCTACAAAATCAGAACTTCTGAGGTTGAAACACCATCCGTACTTTTTAAAAGAATTCTCAGTGTTTCCAATGCATAGCCAAATTAGAGAATCAGTTCCTTAGAATCGCATTTGTCAAACTTAAAGTGCAATTTATAAGCCAAGAGGTCTGAGGAAGGGCCTGAGATTCTGCATCTCTAACCACCTCTCAAGTGATGAGGCCACTGCAGGTCCTTGGACGACAGCTGGAGAAGCAAGGTCTTAGAGCACCTTTGTCAATACAAAGTCACTCACATACTCTGTGAAAGTCTAAGACAATGCATGTTTTTCTGAACAAAGAAAACATTGCTATGTGAAATTTTGGATTCTTCCTTTTGAAACTGGTAATTTATTATAATGCTATTAATCTTAATTTTATTAAAACTTAAAAATTTGTTGACTATAAGCTTAAATTATTTTTAATATGAGTATTTATAAACACTGATGTAGCGGGACATATTGTAGTTTTGGTAAGTATAGTATTTTCAAAGATTTAGGACTTCAGGGGGATTAGAATTCCTTTTAGTCCACAGAACTTTAAAATATTTTTATCAACATTTTTAGAAGGTGTCTCCATGTTAGTCTGAGTTTTCAATTTATTATTTTATTTGAGTTAATCAAAAAATGACAGAGTCTAAATTATCTTCTTTCATAAGAAGTATATTATAAATACCATTCATCTGAAAATCTCAAAAGCCAAATCTTATAACTTGTTGCTAATCTAAAGATGACTCAATGAATTCTGCTATATTTTGATTATTGAAAGAACAATTAAAAAGGAATATGACCAATATGTATCTTGTGCCTGTAAATCTTTAAATTGTGTTCTTTTAACAGTATGCTGAGTAGATACTAATAACGTTGATTTGTTTCTTTACATTTACTTTGCTCCTGTTATTAATATTCAGCATTTACCTTCACTTAATTAACTTTTTATTAATCAAAGCAATCCATCTATGAAGCCGTTTCTTTCCTAGTTATCTTCATATCTGATGAATACAAGTGGCTTTTAAAAATGATCCTGTAAGTGTATTAAACATTGTGTGAAATGATAATTGAATCTATTTTGATTTTGAATATTGACATCTTGGGTAAGAAGAGGAATTCATTATAATTCACTAAAAGTTTTTTCTTTTTGGTGAGGAAGATTTTCCCTGAGGTAACATCTGTGCTGATCTTCCTCTATTTTGTATGTGAGATGCCACCACAGCATGGCTTGATGAGTGGCATGTAGGTCCATCCCTGGAATCTGAACCCCCAAACTGTGGGCCATGGAAGCAGAGAGCATGAACTTAACCATTACACCACTGTGCTGGCCCCCCAAAAGTGTTTCTTAATCATGCTATTTAATAAAGTCCACTAGAATGTGTTATATCTAGTTAAGTACTCTATATTTTTTTACTGTTCAAACTACTGCCACCACTGCCATCACAACAACAACAAGAAAAGTCTAAGTCATCCTTCATCGGTATTTGAGAAAGAACAACTTTTATTGAATTTTAATTGGTATGGAACAACGATAGAGTGTTTTTGAAAATTTATCAGCCAGAGGGAAGGGGGAAAGATATCCAGTTAAGGTATATTAAAATCACCTATTGAAAGCATACCTCGGGTAACATGCCCTGAATTGTAAAACTTAGGTATTCACGCATTAAACCAACCCACACTTCCATGCACTGGATGAGGTGATTTAATTACCTTCATATTGAAATGAGACACACTATGCTGGGTACATAATGACTTCTTGGGAAACAATGCCAATTAGACAGATACTCCTGTTATGTCTCCTGCAGCATGCATTGCTAACAAGGTTCACAAGTCATGTCACCAAGGCACCAAAGCGTAAGCTTCCTTTTCTTTTCTATATGTGAAAAGAAGTAGAAAAAATCATCTAACACAATATTCCAGTTTCCTCTATTCAACAGTGTTGTGTCTTCTGAAATCTTAAATTACTTTTTCTGAAAATATTTTCATAAAGTGCATTTTAGTTTTGAATAAAATTTATCTTAGAACTTTGAGAACTTTATAGGAAATCAAAGTATATAATATAATAATTATATATACTAAATATAGAATTGCAATAATTTTAGTATATATTATATTACAATATACATTATATATATTACATATTTTTATATATACTAAAAATATAACAATTGCAACAAAAAATTATACATGAACAATTTTCGTCATTGTATATCTAAACTATGGTGACACTAATAGCAAGAAAACATCACATTACAAATAATATTGAAATCGTAAATAAATTCTAGAGATGAAAATTACGTTTACATTTTTGATTCTTGTGTCCTTTTCTTTTGAAATAATCTTATATATGTAGAAAAACTGCAAAATAGTACAGACATTACCTTTGCACCCTTTACCCAGCTTCCCCTAACTTAACACCTTATAAGCATAGTATGATTATTAAAACTGAGAAATTAATATTAGCACCATGCTATTAACTAAAGTACAGATTTTATTTAGATTTCACCAGATTTTACGTTTTTTCCTCCCCCTGAGGAAGATTAGCCTGAGCTAACATCTCTTGCCAATCTTCCCCTTCTTTTGCTTGAGGAAGACTAACACTGAGCTAACATTTGTACCAAATTTCCTTCACTTCATATGTGGGTTGCCACCACAGCATGGTTTGAGAAGTGTGTAGGTCTGCACCTGGGATCTGAACCCGTGAACCCAGGCCACCGAAGTGGAGTGTGCCAAATTTAATCACTATGCCACAGAGCCAGCCCCTCCATTAACATTTTTTTCTGCTCCAGAGTCCAATCCAGGATCCAAAATTGCATTTATTTATTTGTTAAACCTAGCATACTAATAAAAGAGGTTTAAAACTATAACTCATACAACTTGTGAGAAAAAGTTACTAAATATTATTTATATAATATAGTATTTCCGTAAAGTTCCTTTTGACTTTAGTCTTATATTATCTAGCCAAAATGCTACTTTCCAGAGTTACATAAGTTAGTTTTTTTCAGCCCCACCTTCTTCAGTGTAGTTATCAATTTGAAATCCTTTTAAGTTCATTTGTAACTGCATTTCTACTTTCAGCTCCCCTCTGTGTGCACTGAATTGTATCCTCCGCAAATTCATAGGTTGAATCCTAACCCCCAATGTATCTATATGTGGAATAGGGCTTTACGGAGGCAATTAAGGAAATTAATCTTAACAGTGGGGCTTCAAATCCAATAGGACTCCTGTCCTTATAACAACAGGAAGAGATTATCAGGAGTGTGCTTGCACAGAGAAAAAGGCCATGTGGAGACAGAGCAAGAAGGTGACTGTCTGCAAGCCAAGGAGAGAGGCCTGAGGAGAAACCACAAGCAAACTAAATTTGGAGGTTATAAAAGCCTTGGATAGCAAAATGAATAATAGAAATCTTTGGGTTTTAAAATGATATTGTGATTGAGTTACCATTCAACTAGCTGGAAGTGAAGACCCCACGCTCCAAAGAATTCAAATTGACCTGTCTGGATTTTTGAATGAAAAAAAAAAGAATAGCTAAAAAATTCATGAACTATGGCCTCTGCTGTTATATGCACAAGAGAGAATGGCTGGATTCCATTCCGCTTCCCCAGAACTCAAGGAAGAATAAATACGACAGAGATATACTGTACAAGGAATTTGACATCTATGAAAAAGCAAGATTAAGACAAAGATAAGAGGGAAAGGAAGAAAAAGAAAGAACAGAAAAACGGTGAGATCCAGAAGCCCTAGACAATGCCAATCCAGATCACCTTCTAGAAGATGAATTTCCCCCATCAGGAGAGAGGCAGGGCCATCATTCTCCATCTCATCTTCAAAGAATCAAGAGCCGGAAAGTCTTTGCCTAGTTCCTGAAATGAAGACAACTCCAGAGCTCCCAAAACCTGCAGTGAAAGTAAAAGAACCTTCAGTGTAAGAGGCCAGCTCTACTAGTGACGTCCTAAAAGTTCTCAAAACTGAACACTTATCAGGGTATAGAGAACCTTCTCTGGAAAAAAAAAAAAAAAAGTCCAAAAAGGAAAGGGCAAGGAGAAGGCACTCGATCTCATTCCAAATTGCGGTCCCATGTGCATTCTAGCTCTCCTTCCCATATTCAACCTAGGCAGCACCATAGATCCTGGTCAAGATCATAGCCATGCAGGAGCTCAAGAAGGTGGCCATTCCTCAAAGGACAACTCCACCAAAGACAAATGTTTCCCCGACCAAGGCATAAAAGGAGTAAATCCCCATTGAGACAAAAAGATGCTCATCAGCATCCTTGTCCGGAAGTAGCTCATCGTCCTCCTCAACCCCTTCTAGGTCACTACTACAGAGGCCTCCCAAGAGAACCCCCAGCCATCCTCAAAAAACTAGCAGGCTATCTCCTTCCACCAAGTCTCCCAAGATGAAGGTACCAGCCGTCACCTCCAGCAAGTCCCCCACCAAAAACTCATTATTCTTCAACACTGCGCAGTGGACCCATAAAAGAAAAAGACGTTTGTTTTGTCTCTCTAGAGAGAATTTCAGGAAAACGGACAAAAAAGACACTAAGAAAAGAGAGCCCCCTTCACCAGCGTCCAAACCTAGAAGTTATCTAAACTAAGAAAGAGAAAGTGGCAAAATGCGAGCAGCAGATTCCGCACATCAGAGACGTCAAGACAGCCAACAAAAGCAGCAGTCTTTATCTGACTCTAGCTCCTCCTCTCCTCAACAACTTGCGACTCAAGAGGTCTCATGTGAATTATATCGAGGTAGGCAGGCTGCAGACACATTTCCCTTCTCGGGGTACCTCTTGATGAAAGCGCCAAAAAGCTTCCCTCGCTGTAGACGGAGACCTTGGCCCCCACTGCCCGTCAGAAGGTGACCTCTTCCTCCTCCTCATCTTCCTCCTCCTCTCCCTTCTCCTTCCCCACGTCGGAGCTCACCTTCCCCAAGAAGACATTCTTCTGGAAGACAGAGGAGATAGTCTCCTTCTCCACCTCCAAAAAGAAGAACGTCCCCTAGCCTCCCTCCTAAACGGAGACATCACCGTCTGCACAGGTGCTCCCATTCTCCACCTCTCAAATAAGCTACCCAGTCACCCAGAGATATTTGCCTTCACTATCATCAAAGCAAGAGAAAACATCTAGCCTGAGCCGATTTCCCGACAGGCACCGTCCCACAACCAAACACAATTTGCCCTCACCACCTCCTGGAGTTCCTCAGGCCACCTTGAGTCCCCTCACCCCTTCTCCGCTCCGCCCTGCCCTAAGAAGCAGTAACACACCACTGAGAAGGCAGTCAGCATCAACAAGTACCAGGGGCGGGACTCTGAAACTCAAAAAGACAACATAGCAAAAGAAGGCGGCCTCAGCACGCCCAGTGTGTAAGGAGAAGTTCATCCTCCAGATCGGCCCCTGGATCTCCTGATCTGCAGCAACCTCCAACGCTGTCCAGTCTGTCACCCAGTAACACAAGAAACACAAGAAGGAAAAGACTGTGGCTACTCCTCCTGCAGGTACTGCAAGATCCTGCAGACATTGCTGCTCCCACAACCACTTCGGCACCAGAAAGATCAGAGGCAGAACTAGAATCAAAGGGGAAACTGAAAATTAAGCTGAGGATAACCCTGATGACGTAGAAAAGCATCTGTGAGAAAAGTCCCTGCGATCAATGTGGAAGGCTGACGGATCCCCCACAGATGAAAATGTTTAGTATGATGTAAATTTTATTTGGTTTGTACACCATGGATTTACATTGCAAAAAATGTTTATAGTATATAATTAGCATTCTTTCATTGACAGCTGACAAATTGATTGAGTGAAATATTTAAGCCAAAAATGTGTTTTCTTTAAAAGCGGTTTAAATATGGTTAGCATTCACATGTTTCCTCTGAATGCCCATGGCTATTCCCTAAGGATTTTTTTTTTCTCTTTTATGGCCTATATACTTCCTCTTTTTTTATTTTATACTTTTTTGTTTTCCTGGTGAGGAAGATTGGCCCTGAGCTAACATCTGTTGCTAATCTTCCTCTTTTTTTCTCTCCCCAAAGTATCTGTACATAGTTGTGTATACTATTTGTAAGTCATTTTAGTTCTGCTGTGTGGGATGCCACCACAGCATGGCTTGATGAACCCAGGATCTGAACCAGTGAACACCGAGCCGCCAAAGTGGAGTGCACCAACTTAAGCACTGGGCCACAAGGCTGGCCCTAGGATTTAAAAAACTTTCTTTTTACTTTCTCTCATTTGAGTCTTAATGCTTATTTAAGTTATTATGCTTCTGACGCTTTCATGGTTTGTAAGCTTGCCGAGAAATTTGACCATTGTTCAACAATGAGCAACACATGAATAAAATTAATATAACAATGAACATAATTATAAATGAATATTTTATATTAATGCCACAGTGTTTACTGCTTATTTATATAAGTAGTTAAAATATGACACCTATACTATACCACCTTTTCCAGAAAATAGAAGAGGAAGAAATACTTCCCAACTGATTTAGGGGACCAACATTATTTTAATTCCGAAATCACAGAGAGGTGTTACCAGAAATAAAAGTACAGATTATTAGCCTTCATAAACATACCACATTTGAGTACAATGTTTTCTTTAATGGAGGGTTTTTAACTATGAATTCAATTTATTTGATGGTTATAACACTATTGATTATCAGTTTCTTCTGGAGTGAGTGGCATTGATGTTAACGTGTATTTTAAAGTTTGATAAGTAATTACCACATAGCTTTTCAAGAAGGCCATTATAATTCATTCTTTCAAAAGCAAAAAATGAGAATTTTATTTTCCCTGCAATGCTAAATAAGTGGTAGTAATCACAATATTTAGTATTTATGAAACTGACGTTGTAGAGCATTATTTCATTGTCCTTTTCATTTACAATAATGGGACTAGTTGTGACTAGCTAGTGCTTGTGACTACTTACATTTGTTGATATTTTGAATTTACTGTTTTACAACTTGCTTCATCTTGTATCTTTTCACAGTTTTCTACTGGGCATATATATGTTGTCAAGGAGACATAGATCATGGGCTTTGTTTCCCCTTTGGAGTATAGACATAGATACTTGTCTAGGTCTGAAGAGGTTGTGGATTGTCATATGTAAATCTCATTGAGCAGGAATCAGCATATGGACCAGATCTGGCGCACTTCTTATTTTGATAGGTAAAGTCTATTGAAATACATCTACTTTCATTTCTTTCTGTGTTATCCATAGCCCATTTTGTACTACAACAACAGAATTGAGAGAGCTGAGTACTCATGACGGAGACTATGTGGACCAAACACCTAACATAATTACTCGCTGGTCCTATACTGACTCCCATCATAGACCATGGATAAAAGGATTTAGAACTGGAAGGAAATAAAAATTATATTTTATTTTCTATTTGCAAATCAGGAGACAGAAGTAAAGCATGGGATAATGGGCATAATGAAAGGCATCTAGTTACTGTAACCCAAGGTGAGAACTCTAGCCTCTTGGTCTTCATTTTTATCATTTCTGTACCTGTATTTAATTGTCAAAATCTGTAAATATGGCCATTTACTATATAAACGTTAAAGAAAATCAACATTTTGTAAAAGAAGTACTCAGCAGATTGCAAATATTTTACCATAACAGGATCTTGCCTGAATCACAAATGTTGAATTTAAAAGATTGGTTATTAAATTCTTAAAAAGTTTATGATGAACACAAATACCTTATATGGCAACTGTTCATTTAAGTGTAGCACCAATATCTAAAAACAACACTAATCTTTAGGGAAGGCAAAGGTTTTTCCACTATAGTGTTTGATAGTGCTTAAGATTACTTTTTAAATGTAACTCACATAGAATAGGTAAAGAATTAGAGATAGTATATTATAATATTAATAACATTGATATAGCAATAAATTTTAGCATTGCTAAAGATGTTAGGAAATGACATTACCCCTTTGTCCTTATCATTCTTCAAATATTCTACTACTAATTCTTTTGTGTTCCCTGGTAAACTTTATATGATAGGTAGGTTTTAGTTACCTCTTTTACTTAAGATAATTGAATATATATATATATATATATATTAGTTTGGTAGGATATCACAACAAATACCACAGACTAGTTGACTTAAACAATAGAAATTTATTTTCTCACAGTTCTGGAAGCTAGAGGTCAAAGATCAAGGTGTCATCAGGATTGATTCATTCCGAAGCTTCTTTCCTGGACTTGTAGATGGCCATCGTCTCTCTTTGTTTTCACATGGTTCTTTCTTCATTGTGTGCATGTCTGTATCCAAATGCATTCTTCTTTTAAAGAAGGCAGTCATATTGGATTAGGGCTCGCCCTGTGGTACCCTATCATAATACTATTTTACCCTAATTATATCTTTAAAGACTTCATCTCCAAATACAGCCACAACCTGAGATACTAGGACTTAGGTCTTCAACATATGAATTTAGGGGGCAGGAGGGACACACAATTCTGCCCACAACAAAGTATTACCCTTATTGTCTCACATTATTCGGTGACACATTGGGATTATTTAACTGAGTATTAATGAGAGAAATTGGGAAGTCTATGTTAATGAAATATATAAAAATTTGAATAACAATTCTGTATTCACCAATAAAGTCTATACAAGAGTAATAATATTTTTGTTTCTTATAAATTAGTGTTTTTCTTAGCCTGTGAAGCAGGTATCTGTGCCTTTGCATAGCAAAGCTGTCCGAAGGAAGAAGCTGTATTAAATGTGGACCTGGTGGTACATACTCAACAGGAACAATTTGGATGCGGGTTTTTGCAAGTTGTTGATATAACGTCATGATAGATTCAAACATAAAGGTCACTTAGAAACATTAAATATTTACATGATATGGAATGAAATTGAGAAAAAATATAACTGAAGGAACATTTGACAGATATAAATTTAAGATATGGAGAAAAACTAATGGCACTGTAAAAAGTTAAAAAGAAACTAGAATGAGCAACCTAAGAACTACATGTGTAATTAAGGTCTGCATTCTAAGCCCTGTTTATAGTAAAATGATCTATTGGGCAGAAAATTATTGAACTTTTTGGTCTGGTAAATGATCCTGAAAATGATCACTGGGTTTGTACCTGCCAATTCTAAAATGATAACTTCCTCTGTATAATTTTTTCTTCTTTTCTCATTCTAAATTTTATCTTATTTTTTCATAGCTGCAAGCTACCATGATCACAGTTTTTCACTAAAATCCACATAACAAAGAGAAGTAATAATAAACATAATCATATTTATTTATATGCAAAAGGCAACTATTCACTTCGTAGGCTTAAGGCTATCTATAAATGTAATTTCAGATGTACTGTGATTACAAAGTCTATGTTCTAGCCTTCCTTTCAGGGTCTTCTCAGTTGCCCAGTCAGTTTCCATCAGTCACTGACATTGCTGACTCTGTTATGATTTACCCTCATGAAGAGTTCTTTCCATATTGACAACATAGATTATATAATAATAATAGTAATAGTAATAAACACCTAAATTTTTTAACTATTGTTAAAATAACTATTGCTTCTATATTTAAGCTGTAAAAGTTTTAAAGAAGATTTTCAAACTACTCATTTGACAGTCATAATTATAATCATCCAAAAATAAAATTAGATTCACCATACAAAACCATTAGCATCTCTGCTAAAGGCCCCTTGTGACACAACTGAAAAGTCAGTTCTTTCTGAAGAGCTCTAATTATCTTGGATAACTGTTTTTATTTTATAAACTGGGAAACAAAGTGGGTAAAATGACGTACTCACATGCACATAGTGGGAGAACAGACTAATTCACAGGTACTTGACGTCTTTTACGTTTTTGCTGCATAACACCCAAAACCTGTTAAATCACTACGCTAAGTGCCTTCAAATTATTATTTGGAAATGATGCTGGCATTATGTCAACAATAGAAGAGCATTCTATTGTGTACAAAATGAACGCTCATGTTGTTTAAAGCCAAAGCTCATTTATATAGAATTTCTGAGGTTCAACCAACATTTATATTAAATTTGGTGAAAATCACTTACCCACTTTTTAAATTTCATTTAACTAGAATGACCTAAAACTATTCAGGGATAAAAGAATTAAATGTTTCAATGATGGTGCAGTATATAATCCAACATCGATGTGTATTTACTTTTTTGACTGACTGCTGTTATAAGCCTGTATTTCATAGGAAATGAATTACAAATGAAATGTTCATGAAGGACTCTCCTTAATGATACTCCCTGTATAGACTTCATAGCTTGTGGCTACTGTATTAGGTTTATTTCAAAAAAAGAAGTCTCTTCAGCTATCTGTAGCATTCAGAATCTTTGTTTTCATGTGAAAAGGCATATCTGAGAACAGACAGTAAGCTTTTCAAGTTTTTTGGTTGCTGTGAGCATTTACGCCTACTGAGGATCAACTGCCTTGAGCTACAGAGAATCACAACCTTCAATCCACCTGCTAAGAAGAAAATCCAAAATGGTGGAAGAGCTTTTTGTAGTTCCTAAGATAACTTGTGAAGACCTTAACTTATTGAAAATACATCCTGTACAGGGAAACATATGAAAGTGCCAGGAAGAGAAGCACAACCAATTAAACAAAGAAAACCAACTCCCAAACACAGCTCAAAATAGAAGATAATAGAGAGCAGTAGTCATGAAAATGAGAGTGCAGAAAAGCATGATAATCTTATTTTCAAATTAAATAAATATGTTCAATAATATAACATAATCTGGCTTTTACAACATCAGATTTAAGCACATTCTAATAAGCAAATTTTTTATATAATAAAGTTTTTCTGATCTGGCTTTCAAAGAGAGTTTAGTACTTTTTACTCCACAATACATCCTTCAAGAATCATTTTATGACGACAGTAAGTTACATAATTGAAAAAAAGCAAATTTCTGAACGGATAACACACAATAATCTATCTTATATGCGTACCTCAAAGCATAGGGAATGCCTAGATAATAATCACTAAACTATTAATGACAATAATGTGAGTTACTTAAACTTCTATATTTGTATTTTTGCAAATTGATGTTTGTTTTATCATATTGATGTTTTTTTACAAAACAAATTTTAAGAATCTGTTTTAGAATGATTACTATATATAGATCTCCAAACTGGATATATTTCTGAACTTTGGACTCATAAACTCCTCTTTATATTGGACATTTATGTTGACAAGTGTAATGGGCATTTCAAACTTAACATTACAAAGCAAAACTCTCGCCTTCTACCATCAAACTTGTTTCTACCACAATATCCTCTTTCTCACTATGTAGCAACTTCAATCATCTAGTCTCTTAGGACAAATATCTTTCAGTGATCCTTGACTCCTCTTTCTAGCAAACACCCCAAATTCAAACCTTGACAAAATTGTCTCAACTTTGACTTAGAATTATTTCCAAAACCACCACTATTTTCCACCTATACTGCTGGCATCTTACTCTAAGCCACCATTATCTCTTGCCTAAATGTCCTCACTGGTCTCCATGTTCTTACCCTTGTTCTTTTATGCTCCATAGCCAACAGTGCAGGCAGAGATAGCCTTTTAAAATATAGGTCAGTATTTTGCATCCTCTATTCAAGATCATCTGAAATGGTTTATAATGTTTATCAGCAGAAAATTCCAAATCCTTCTCACACTACTGCAAAGCCTACCTGATGCCCAGTTTTTCCAGTTCTGCTCTTTCTTCACTAAGAGAATTCTGATTTTATTTGAGGTGATCATGTGATTATCCCCAAAACTTCATTTCCTCTCATGCCTTACAGAGAGAGGCAAGATAGAGACCAAAAAGACGTAACCAGAAATTTTTACAATAGTTTCAGGAATGTTCCTGTAATGGTAGCAGGTTCAGCTGGTACTGCTATTTTGTCTCTGGTCTTTCCTATTCCAGTGTTCTGGAATGTGAGCATGTCGTTCAAACTTGGTAAGTATTTTATAAGGATAGAGACCAGGCTTTATGGATGGTGTAGAAAAATAACTAGAATGACTCTGAGTATTTGATGAAAAGCTGGATATATCATAACAGCCCTTAACCTCTTGTTATGTAATAAAATATTAAGATATGCATATTTAGAAAATGAATTAAGTTGCTATTTGAGTTTTCTATTACATGGAGCTGAACATAGTCCCTAATTGATATACGTGGTCTTCAAAGCCCTAGATGATCGGCACCTAATGCCCTGGATAATACCTGCCTGTTTTAGTTTCCTAGGGCTACTGTAATAAAATACCACAAACTATGTGCCTTAAAACAATAGAAACTTATTGTCTCACAGTTCTGGAGTTTAGAAGACCAAAATCGAGGTGTCTATAGGATTAAGCTTCCTCTGAGCCTCCGTAGAATCCTTCTTTGCCACTTACTGGCTTCTGGTGGTAGCCAGCAGTCTAACATTCCTTGGCTTGCTGTCCAATCTCTGTTTCCCTCATTACATAGCCATCTTCAAATATTAGTTTCCCTCTGGGAATGCTTGTGTCTATGTCCAAATTTCCCCTTCTTATAAGGACACCAGTCATATTGTTTTCGGACTCACCCTAATGATTTCATCTTAACTTGGTCATCTGCAAAGACTCTGTTTCCAAATAAGGTCACCTCACAGATTCTAGGTGTGAGGACTTCAACATATGTTTTGGGGGTCACAGTTCAATCTGTAACACTGCCCCTGGTGATTTGTCTACCTGATCTTCATGGTAATACAGCACGATGGCGTTGTTTGTTGAATATCTGTAGTGTATCCTTGCCTTGGAGCCTGTAGTGGGTTGAATGGTGGCCCCCAACAGATAACGACTACCTCCTAATTCTTGGAACTTGTGAATGTGATCTTATTTGGGAAAAAAGGTCTTTGTAGATGTAATGAAATTAAGGATTTCAACGTGAGATAATCCTGGATTAAAGCCAGTGAAAGTGTCCTTATAAGAAACACACAGAGGAGAAAACAGACACAGAAGGCAATGTGAAGACAGTGGGAAGAGATTGGATTTGTGCAGTCACAGCCATGGAACGCCTGGTGCCACCAGAAGCTGGAAGGGCAAAGGATTCTCCCCTAGTCCCACCAGTAGCAGTGTGGCCCTGCTCACAACTGGATCTCTGACTTCTGGCTTCTAAAACTATGAGACTAGAAATTTCTGCTGTTTTAAGTCACCCGGTTTGTAGTACTTTGTTACAGCAGCCTCAGAAAACTAACAGGGTCTTTGCAGTATCTCTTCCCTTTTCCAAGAACAGAATTTTCTTACACATCTGCTTTATATTTTGCTACCTAACTACATTCAGGCCTCAAAGGTGCTTTTTTTATTTTCACTGCAGTTTTCATCACCTGACACATCACCTATCTGTTTGCTATTTTGTCTCAGCTTGTCCCACTAAAATAAAAAAATCATGAGCCCTGAGGCTTCCACTCTTCAGGTCTTGGAAGAAGTCTACATCAGAGTAGGCTCACAGTAAATATTTGATTGAATAACTCATTAGGAACTAATAAGTATTGATTGAACTAATGAACACAGCTGAAAACAATAAACTGACCTCTACATTTTGTGCTTTTAGTTAGTCTCATTTTAATCTCTAGAAAAGACAAGTCGTGAGTTTTTATAATCACGTCTCAGTTTATCCTTTATGATGTTGAGGAATGGTACCATCAATAATATGGAATGGATAGGGAGATGAGAACATTAAAATTTACTTATATATTTTCGCTTTCCAGGCGGCAGTTTCTTCAGTTCACTTTTTAAAAGAACGAAATATTGAATTCAGGCAAATATATTCTTTTTAAAATATAGAGCATATGGATTTTTATATACAAAATAAGCTAATCTTTGTGAAACAGGCCAGCTATTTATTTTTGAACTCAGCTAAACAAAAATAAATTTATTCACATCACCGCCATGTTGCTCACACTATATATGTAACCCCTTAGTTGCAGTCTCATTGATTTGACAGCTCAGTCCTGATACTAGTAATGGCCTTCAGACATGGCTTGGCAAAGTATGGAGATGAAGAGAAAGAGTACAGAGAAAAGAGAATCTTCAGCCAAGAAGCTTTTGGAATCCTGAAAATAGGACATCAGTGAAAGAGTCTTTTGAGAATATAATATGAATAAACATTGTTGAGCAGTGACATGCCTCTTTCACAAGTGTATAATACAATAAAGAGGATAAGATGTCTATAGTAAGCTGATGGACCTCTAAAAAGAAAATAAATATCCTCAAATAGTTATGACAAATATCCTTAAAGCTAAATTAACCAGTATTAACATTGTCTTTTACTCTATCCTATGCATCACAACTTATTTAAGAAGCCTTAAATTTAAATCAAAGAAGTTGTATTATGTTGCTTATCAAAATTTTGTCAGACTTAAGAAAGAATTTAGGTCGCAAGGAGAAAGCCTATAATATTTGCCTCCACTTCTAGTAATATGTAAACTGAATAACTAGGAATGTGCTATTTAACTAAAACTTTAAAAAGCATGCAAATAATTAAAATTACATTTTGACAGTGTCAAAATATAGCCATATTCCAGGAGGTTCTCAAAGCTCTACTTTTCTTAAAGAAAACTTTTTGTTCTTTTGAAATGTCCATTTATGCGTCTCACAAAAATTCTCTTCTTGAGAAACCATTTTTTAAAAAACATTTTATAAAGTTATATATATGCATGTGCCCTTTGAGCCTCTGCGTGCTGTGGTCTTTTGGAGAACAGTGAATGTTTTGTCCATTTGTTAAAAATATTTCAAGAATGATTTTAATATCTAAAATTCAGTCATGATCTTAAAGTATTTCTCACCATATCTTTACAAGTCCGAGCAAAAAGATTTATGGATAAATATTTATCTTTCTAAAACACAAAGTTCTATGAAATATGAGAAAAATCAACATTAATATAATAATTCATTATGCAAGAAGAAAACTTGCTATTTAAAGAAAAACATTTAAAATTTTAAAATTATATCTTAATATACATTGATCAGAATTTTATATCGATTTTTTCCCTTAGAGTGAAGAACTGGTATATAAAAGTTCTCGCCCTAGAATTGTTTAAATGTATCATTAAAGCTCTTTACATGGAGACAGATGATAGAGATATTCTATATACGTTTATGCACAAAAGCACACATAAATGTACCCACATTTGAATGCCTTTTTTCTCATTCTCATTCTTTTTTAAATAGAAACTAGAATAATTTAGAGTGAATTAGTACATACCATCAGGGACAACACCAAAGGCACAGTGTTTTCATGTCTGCTGTATGGGAGCCAGAGCTATTCAGTTTTGCTTCAACCTTTTCCATAAAAACAACCCAAGAGACTGCATTCCTATACCACTTGGGGGTATTCTTATGGTACATATTAATTTATATTGGCAGGAAGTTTTGGATGTCAGCCATCTGCTAGCTTTCCAAGGACAAATTGCACAGCTACAGATGTTGCAGCAAAGGTAGGTACAGAAAAGTAGAAACAGTGAAAAATAAAAGTGAATTACTATTAATTTCTTAGAGTTATTATGTAAACAATTAAAGGCTAATAAAATTTTCAAATTGAGAAGCTAATTTTAAAGCTTATTTGAGCAAATTAGTCTGTGTATTAATACAATAAATTGCTTAATGCTGGTGCAGACATATAAGTTTAAAATTTGGATCTACAAAATAACTGGCAAAAAAAACTATGTCTGTTGAGAAAATGGGACTGCTTCTGAAGAACTTTTGCTTGTTCAAGAATTCTCAATCTATCTGTATCAAGGTATATAAAACCATTAATATATTTTCAGTGTTATTAGCAAGAATCACATAAACTGTCATTTCCATTCAATGGTTTACAGTTAAATGGTTTAAAATATGAATTTAGGTGGAAAAAGAAAGGCAAAGAATGAGATCTATGACCTGAATTGCTCACACAAAGGTATCATTTTAATAGAGTTTTTAAAAGCACTTTATTCAATCTTACTATCCCAAATTTGAAAGATAATTAATCTGTTTCAACTATTCATACCTCCTCATAACCCAGTTTAAGCCAGTTCCCATAAGAAATATTAACTCTCATTATCATTGAAAATTGCATATCTTTAAATTAACCCATTGATTTGCTAATTACACACTGTATGTCTGGAAAATTCTTCCTTTAGCTTCACTAGAGGACAGAGGAAAACTTAAGGGTGCTTTTCAAGTTCAGATTATTTTTATGCATTGAAAGGGTCGTTGTACTTAGAAGTTATATTTGTGATTTAAATATTGTTTTAATGTAATTGAATATGAGTGATAAAACAATAGATATATTGTTGATTTTTAAACAAATACACGGGAAAGAGCAAAAGTCTTCAAAGCAATCACTCTGGGAAGCTTTAAATCCACTGATATCATTTATGGATAATGCATTTCAATGTATGGATTTTGTTTATACTTTTTAATTATTTGAAAAGTCTGACTGTATCAATTTTTCCTCCTTAGAGGGTGACTCTGATTTTTGAAAATGAAAATGCAGTACTTGAATAAATTTATGGTGAAAATAAATAATGCAAAGTAACGGTGTGTGTGCTCTTGGAGATAACAGTATTAAAGATCCAGTAGAGGTGGAGTTTAATCCTGTGACTACAAGTAAAAATGATATGGCTTTAAACACCTTAACTAAACTTTCAAGTTCAGGTTCCTCTTCCACAAATGTGACACTTTTTATCAATTTTGTCTTCTGTTCTTAAAGCTGAATTGAATAATATTAAATTACCTATTGCACGTAAAATAGATTGTATTTATCTGAATATTATCAGATTGCAAAAAATGCTGCAGCATATGAGAAACAAACAAAGAAGAGTGAAAGTTCCTTGTTATCTTTTCCTCCCACAAAAACCAGTGTTAACACTTATATGTATATCATAATAGAGAAAAACAAATGAAGTAAATTTTTCCATCTTCTAGCCAAGATGGAGTTAACAGGAACCAGATTTACCATCCTGACTTAAACAGATAGAAATCAAGATAACATCAGAAAAATTTTCTTATATACTAGACAACAAGCAGCACAGAACTGAGCTCCTGAGAGAAGAGGCAAAAAATTTTTAAAAAGCTAAGTCCTGTAATTCTAAGACTTTACTTATTGCCTGAAGGTTGTTTTAATGTTTTTCAGACATGAAAAACTCAACTCAAGCAGAACTTCTCTCACAATAACAATTAATTGAAAAATCAGATAGAAAACATTAAGGATATAGCAGACTAGAACAGTTTTTCCCTAATTAATGTTTATAAACAATACAATCAACAACAATGTAATACACATTTTCTCCCAAGTATAGATGTAATATTTATTGAGAGAAACCACATTGTGGGCCATAAATTGAGTCTCAATAAATATAAAAGGAAAAATATCATATAATGTGTATTCTCTGAACACAACAGAATTTTAAAAGAATACAGTAATAGGAAACTATCTGGAAAACCCCACATATTGAAAATTAATACAGAAACTTCAAAATAATCCATTCATCCAAGAAGAAATACAAATGAAAGTTTGAAAATATTTTAAACTGAATGAATTTTTTTAAATAATAAAATTTGTGAGATGCAGCTAGAAGAGTATCTAAGGCAAAATTTATAGCATTGATGATTACTTTTATTAGAAAAATAGAAAAATCTAAAATCAATGATGTAAGCTTTCACCTTTAGAAACTAGAAAACAATGTAAATTGAACTACAATAAGCATAAAATAGAAATTAATAAATAGAATTGAAATCAATGAAATAGAAAACAGAGTAGAAATATAAAGATACTGAAAGCTTCTTTTGCCTTTTTATTGAAACATCAACAAAATTGATTAAATGGTAGGCAGACTAATCAGGAAAAATAAGAGAACATCAATGTTAGAGAAATGGGAACAACACTACAGAAGATGCAGGCATTACATGGATAAGAAAGGAATATTTTAAAATATTTTATGCTGATAAATTCAAGTTAGAAATGAACATATTATTTGAAAGACAAAACTATCGATATAAGAATATATAGCAATATAACAGTGTAGCAGACTGTCTATAGAAGAAATTGGTAGTCCAAGCAGCCATCTATCTACTTAAAGATTGAACACATAGTTAGAAACATCCTACCTAGCATTTGAGGAAAATATAGCACAAGTTCTTCCCAATCTTTTCCAGAAAATGAGAGACGGTAACACTTGCCAACTCATTTTATGAGATTGACAGTGATTCCAAAAACAGACGTGGCATTATGAGAAAGGAAATATACAGACCTTTATTTCCATGAATGTAGACCCAAAGAACCTAAATTTTCAACAAGTGTAATTCAGTGATTTATAAGAAGTGTAGTGCATGTTGATAGATTTGAGTTCCCTCCAGAAATGCACAATTAGTTTAAAAATGAAAAATCAGTGTAAGTTACATTAACGCATCCAAAAAGAAGTACTATTTGAACATTTCTATAGGTTCAGAAAAAACATTTCAGAGTTCAACACCCATTCGTGATAAATACCTCAAAATTGAATGAAAATTCCTCATCCTGAAAAACGACATCTATAAAAAACCTACTGGTAACATTATACTAATAGTGAAAGCATGAAGGCTTTACCCAAATATGAAGAACAAGGCAAGAATACTTGTTTTCACTATTTTTAATTAAAAATATACTGTACATCCTAGCCAGTGCAATAAAGACATAAAAAATGAATGGAATACTGGTTGGAAAGGGAGAAGTAAAATTGTTCATTTTAGTAGATGGCATAACCATCTATGTAGAAAAACTCAAGGAATCCACAGAAAGCTCTGAGAATTAATAAGTAAACTTAGCTAATTTGCACAATGTGTCAAAATCAGGTGTAGTTCTAAAGGATAACAAATAATTGGAAATTGAAGTTAGACTACACTATTGTTTACAATTATAAAATATTTAGGAATAAATTTTTAAAAGTTAACAAAATACATGTACAAGATCCTTTAGTAAAAACTATGAAACGTTGTTGAAAGAAATTAAAGAAGATCTAAAAAAATGGAGAGATAGACCATATTATGAATGAGAAAACCCCATATCATTCAAAAAAACATTCTCAGCAAATTCATCTCTAAATTGAATGCTATCCTAATGAAAACCAAGCAAACTAAATTTTTAGGGGAGGCAGGAAGTAAAAGTTGACAAGCTGATTCTCAAATGTACATGGGAAAAGATCACAAAATCTAGAATAACAACAACAATTTTTGTCAAAGGGAAAAACAAAATTTGATGATTTTAGCTACTTGATGTTAAGACTTATTGTAAAACTACAATTCTGAGAATGGGTTATTGACATAAGGATAGACATATAGGTCATTGAGAAAGAATAGAAAATCCCTACCAGATCTACCTGTATAGGGTCAATTGATGTTCAACTCAGGTGCAAAAGAAATTCCATTAGGAAAAGATGGTCTTTCCCAAAAATCTTGTTAAAAAAACTGAATATTCATATAAAAAAGAATCATAAAATTTCCCTAACACCATATACACTATTTAACTTAAAATGGATCACAGATATAAATGTGTGAACTTACAGTAGAAGAAAACATAGGAGCTACTGACACAAAGACAGGGATACAGATCTAAGGGACAGAATAGAGAATAAAAAAATATATCTAGCAATATGCAGTTTAGAGTCAAACTTCAAGAAGAAATTATACAGAATGTTCAAAAGTCAAGACCTGGTCAAATATAAATGGAGAGTGCCTGCATTATGATAACTTAAATGATTTGACAGGCAACTGAGACTACCTGCATTAACATGACAACTATTTTGTTCTAGAAATTCTCACTTAGGAACTTAATTCAATTCACTGTTTGCGTTAGGAAATTCTTGCAACCCAGTTTATACACGTATACACTTTGCTCATCTGGACAAATGGCTATCTAACCAGAACATCAATTTTGTCACTGAGCCAAACAGTTCATTTATCTGAACAAAAATTTGACCACCAAAAATTGCTTCAACTTTGCCTCCCTGGGAAACAGATTTTACCTAATCTCCATCAGTGTCCTACAACGAAAGACTCATCTTAAACTGCTCATCCCCAGATCCAAAAACTCTCTCTATATATCCTTCTCTAACTTTTCCCTTTTGACGCAATGCAGAGAATATCAAAGTGATTTTCTTCATTGCCGCAGTAAGTTACTAAAGTCAGCTTTGCTTGATCATCAGGCCTTATATGTTGGCCCTATGAGGGTGAAGATATCAAAATAAAGCAAAGCTGATGTGACAGTATTAATATCAAGACTGAATTCCAAGTGAAGACATTAAATAGGACAAAAAATAAAAGTTTTATGTTGCTAAAAATTCCAATCCACTAAAGAAATATTTAGTTGGGAATATATTGAATAAACTTTTGTATTTATTTTAGAAAATTATGGTGACCAATTAGATTGAAAGATTATCTCACTTTTCTTAAATTGGTAAATCAATTAAAACAAAATAATAAAAACAAAGTGTAGTAATAATAGAACTAAGAACTTTTATTAAATAGGCATGTGGTATATATGTATCTGATGACTACAAAACATCTTAAAAATATTCATCTGACATTTTTATTACTTGATTATGTAAAAAAATAAAAGAAACTCCTTGTAAACCATGAAAAATATTCATAAGGCAAGATTAGACCTCTGAAAACAATACCACAACAAAGTAAATTTGACACAGAAAAAAATTGCTCAAGTGAAATCATAAACATTTTAAAAATTCACGAAGAAGTTTGTTTTTTGTTCCTAGGAAATATTAAATGACACAATAGAGACTTGAATAAATAAAAACAGCATTTGAAATTTTGTAGTGTATAGTCAAAACTCTAATATAATGTAATGTAATACAATGTAACACAATACAATAAAACTTTCACTCCTGCACAGACATCATTGTATTTATAAATTTGAAAGTTAATGAAGTAAATATTCAATAAAATAGTTATTAGAATAACTATATTAGTAAACTATTAGTAATTAGTAAATTAATTAGAAATTAATATATCATAAAAGTCATAGATTCGCTGCATAGAACAAAGGGCTAGTTCTTTCAAATGACAAGTCAATTAAAAAATGCTACATCTGACTCAGAAAAAAAGTGAAAACATTAAAAAGGAAAAAGGACTTAGTAACAAAGATATAAGAGACCTTTCTAGAAAGGCATTACAATGTTCAACTATAAGAGAGTAAATTAGAAGGTATAGATGAAAGATGATTTTTCTAAGAAAATTAAACTACCAGAACAAGGTAATCAATGCTGATAGGCCAACAATAGAACCATTGGTGAGGTTGGGGTATAAATTACTGGGCTGTTCATGTGGACAGGGATCAGAGAAAATTTTCTGTGTAGTTTTTTAGCTCACCAACCTGAACTAAGGAAGCAAAATTGCAGAAAGTTTTCTGTATAGTTTTTCAGCTCATCAACCTGAGCTAAGAAAGCAAAATCCTTCCTTGCCTGTTGGACAGAATCCATGTTTGAGGCTCTGTCTACAAAATCATCAGGCTCAGATATTCTATTTTTTTTTTATTGAGTTATTGATAGGTTACAATCTTGTGAAATTTCAATTGTACATTAATGTTTGTCAGTCATGTTGTAGGTGCACCACTTCACCCTTTGTGCCCACCCCACCCCACCTTTCCCCTGGTATCCACTAAACTGTTCTTGGTCCATAGTTTTAAATTCCTCATATGAGTGGAGTCATACACAGATTATCTTTCTCTCGCTGGCTTATTTCACTTAACATAATTCTCTCAAGGTCCATTCACGTTACTGCAAATGGAATGATTTTGTTCTGTTTTGCAGCTGAGCAGTATTCCATTGTATATATGTACCACATCTTCTTTATCCATTCGTCTGTTGATGGGCACTTAGGTTGCTTCCACGTCTTGGCTATTGTAAACAGTGCTGCAATAAACATTGGGGTGCACAGGACTTTTGGGATTGCTGACTTCAGGCTCTTTGGATAAATACCCAGTAGTGGGATGGCTGGATCGTATGGTAGTTCTACTTTTAGTTTTTTGAGGAATCTCCATACTGTTGTCCATAGTGGCTGCACCAGTTTGCATTCCCACCAGCAGTGTATGAGGGTTCCTTTTTCTCCACAACCTCTCCAACATTTGTTGCTATTAGTTTTAGATATTTTTGTCATTCTAACGGGTGTAAGGTGATATCTTAGTGTAGTTTTGATTGGCATTTGCCTGATGATCAGCGATGATGAGCATCTTTTCATGTCCCTGTTGGCCATCAGTATATCTTCTTTGGAGAAATGTCTGTTCATGTCTCCAGCCCATTTTTTGATTGGGTTGTTTGATGTTTTGTGATTGAGTTGTGAGAGTTCTTTATATATTAAGGATATTAAGCCTTTGTCAGATATATGACTTGCAAATATTTTTTTCCAGTTAGTGGGTTGTTTTTTGTTTCAATCCTGTTTTCATTTGCCTTGAAGAAGCTCTTTAATCTGATGAGGTCCCATTTGTTTATTCTTTCTATTGTTTCCCTTCTCTGAGAAGGCATGGTGTCCAAAAAGATCCTTTTAATACTGATGTCAAAGAGTGTACTGCCTACTTTTTCTTCCAGAAGCCTTATGGTTTCAGGTCTCACCTTTAGGTCTTTGATCCATTTTGAGTTTATTTTGGTGAATGGTGAAAAAGAATGGTCAATTTTCATTCTTTTACATGTGGCTTTCCAGTTTCCCCAACACCATTTGTTGAAAAGACTTTCTTTTCTCCATTGTATGCCCTCAGCTCCTTTGTCAAAGATAAGCTGTCCGTAGATGTGTGGTTTTATTTCTGGGCTTTCAATTCTTTTCCATTGATCTGTCCACCTGTTTTTGTACCAGTACCATGCTGTTTTGATTACTGTAGCTTTGTAGTATGTTTTGAAGTCAGGGATTGTGATCCCTCCCGTTTTGTTCTTTTTTCTCAGGATTGCTTTAGAAATTCGGGGTCTTTTGTTGCCCCATATGAATTTTAGGATTCTTTGTTCTAATTCTGTAAAGAATGTCATTGGGATTCTGATTGGGATGGCATTGAATCTGTTGATTGCTTTAGGTAGAATGGACATTTTAACTATGTTTATTCTTCCAATCCATGTACATGGAATGTCTTTCCATCTCCTTATGTCGTCATCCAATTGTCTCAGAAAGGCCTTGTAATTTTCATTATATAGGTCCTTCACTTCCTTAGTTAAATTTACCCCAAGGTATTTTATTCTTTTTGTTGCGATTGTGAATGGTATTGTATTCTTGAGTTCTTTTTCTGTTGGTTCATTACTGGAGTATAGAAATGCTACTGATTTATGCAAATTGATTTTATACCCTGCAACTTTGCTGTAGTTGTTGATTACTTCTAACAGTTTTCCAATGGATTCTTTGGGGTTTTCTATATATAAGATCATGTCCTCTGCAAACAGAGAGAGTTTCACTTCTTCCCTCCCTATTTGGATTCCTTTTATTCCTTTTTCTTGCCTGATTGCTCTGGCCAGGACCTCCAGTACTATGTTAAATAAGAGTGGTGATAGAGGGCATCCTTGTCTCGTTTCTGTTTTCAGGGGGATGGGGTTCATTTTTTGCCCAATGAGTATGATGTTGGCTATGGGTTTGTCATATATGGCCTTTATTATGTTGAGGTAGTTTCCTTCTATGCCCATTTTGTTCAGAGTTTTTATCATAAATGGCTGTTGGATCTTGTCAAATGCCTTCTCTGCATCTATTGAGATGATCATGTGGTTTTTATTCCTCAGTTTGTTGATGTGGTGTATCACGTTGATTGATTTGTGGATGTTGAACCATCCCTGTGTCCCTGGTATGAATCCCACCTGATCCTGATGTATGATTCTTTTGATGAATTGCTGAATTCTGGTTGCCAAAATTTTGTTTAGAATTTTTGCATCTATGTTCATCAGTGATATTGGCCTGTAGTTCTCTTTTTTCATGGTGTCCTTGTCAGGTTTTGGTATCAGCGTGATGTTGGCCTCATAGAATGTGTTAGGAAGTGTTCCATCTTCCCTAACTTTTTGGAATAGCTTGAAAAGGATGGGTATTGAATCCTCTCTGAAAGTTTGGTAGAATTCCCCAGGAAAGCCATCTGGTCCTGGGGTTTTATTCTTTGGGATGTTTTTGATTGCTGTTTCAATCTCTTTCCTTGTGATTGGTCTGTTCAAATTGTCTGCCTCTTCTTGAGTGAGCTTTGGGAGACTGTAGGAGTCCAAAAATTTATCCATTTCCTCTAGGTTATCCATTCTGTTGGCATATAGTTTTTTGTAGTATTCTCTTATAATCTGTTGTATTTCTGCAGAGTCTGTTGTTATTTCTCCTCGCTCATTTCTGATTTTGTTTATTTGAGCTTTCTCCCTTTTTTTCTTTGTAAGTCTGGCTAGTGGTTTGTCAATTTTATTTATCTTATCAAAAAACCAGCTCTTTGTCTCATTGATCCTTTCTACTGCCTTTTTCGTTTCAATAGTATTTATTTCTGCTCTGATTTTTATTATTTCTCTCCTTCTGCTGACTTTGGGCTTCATTTGTTCTTTTTTCTCTAGTTCAGTTAGGTGTGCTTTAAGGTTGCTTATTTGGGATTTTTCTTGTTTGTTAAGATGTGCGTGTATTGCGATGAATTTTCCTCTTAATACAGCTTTTGCTGTATCCCGTATGAGTTGGTATGGCATGCTATCATTTTTATTTGTTTCCAGGTATTTTTTTATTTCTTCTTTAGTTTCTTCAATGATCCATTGCTTGTTCAGTAGTGTGTTGTTTAGTCTCCACATCTTTGTGCCTTTCTCAGCTTTTTTCTTGTAATTAATTGCTAGCCTTACAGCACTATGATCTGAGAAGATGCTTGTTATTATTTCAATTTTTTTAAATTTGTAGAGGCTTGCCTTGTTTCCCAACATATGGTCTATCCTAGAGAATGTTGCATGTGCACTTGAGAAGAATGTGTTTTCAGCTCCTTCAGGGTGGAGTGATCTATATATGTCTATTAGGTCCAATTGTTTTAGTTTTTCATTCAGCTCCACTATTTCCTTGTTGATTTTCTGTCTGGATGATCTGTTCATTGATGTGAGTGGGGTGTTGAAGTCCCCTACTATTACTGTGTTGTTTTTAACATCTTCCTTTAGGTCTGTTAATAGTTGCTTTATGAATCTTGGTGCTCCTGTGTTGGGTGCATAGATATTTATAAGCGTTATTTCTTCTTGATCAAGTGTCCCTTTGATCATTATATATTGTCCCTCTGTGTCTCTCTTTACCTGTCTTATTTTGAAATCCACTTGGTCTGATATGAGAATTGCAACACCTGCCTTTTTTCCCTTGCTATTTGCTTGAAGTATTGTCCTCCACCCCTTCACCCTGAGTCTGTGTTTGTCCTTGGGGCTGAGGTGTGTTTCCTGGAGGCAACAAATTGTTGGATCTTGTTCTTTAATCCATTTTGCCACTCTGTGTCTTTTTATTGGAGATTTCAATCCGTTCACATTGAGAGTGATTATTGATGCATGTGGACTTAATGCTGTCAATCTGTCACTCATTATCTTGTTTTCCTGTGCTTCTTTTCCTGTGTGCTTTAGACTATCCATTTAATACTGCAATTTCTTATGCTGGGTTTCTTAGATTTTTCCTTATCTATGATTTGTGACTCTGTTCTGTACTTTATTTTAGTGTCTACCTTGAAGTTTGTATTTAGAATCTCGTGTATAATATAGTCTATTCTCTGGTGGTCTCTTACTTACTCGACCAATACTGATTTAGACCCTTTGCTCTTCCCCTCCTAAATAATTATTTTCATTTTTTATTCCAACTCGTCTTATTAATTTGCAGTTAGAGTGCTAAGATCATCCTAGTTTGGGTAGTTTCCTTATTTTTACCCTAATGCTATAGTTGAATATTTGCTATCCTGTTCTGTTTCTATCCATCGGTCTCCCTAGTCTGTGGATTGTGTCCCCTTTCTCCCTTTTTTCTTTTTTCAAGTATGAGAGCCTTCTTGAGGATTTCTTGTAATGGAGGGCTTTTAGTTACAAATTCCCTTAACTTTTGTTTGTCTGGAAAAGATTTAATTTCTCCCTCATATCTGAAGGAAATTCTTGCTGGATAGAGTATTCTTGGCTGTAGGTTTTTATCCTTTAAAGCTTTGAATATATCACTCTATTCTCTCCTAGCTTGTAGGGTTTCTGTAGAGAAATCCGCTGACAGTCTGATAGGGGCTCCTTTATAGGTTATTCTCTTTTTTTTCCTTACTTCCCTGAGTATTCTTTCCTTATCATTCCTATTTGCCAACTTTACTATTATGTGCCTTGCGGTGGGTCTTTTTACATTGACAAATCTAGGAGATCTAAAACCCTCCTCTACACACATTTCTCCATTGATCCCTAGATTTGGGAAGTTCTCTTCAATAATGTCGTTAAGCACACTTTCTGCTCCATTTTCCTTTTCCATATTCTCAGGAATTCCTATGATCCTTATGTTCTTACTCCTCATTGAATCCACTATCTCTCGGAAATTTTCCTCATTTTTTTCAATTCTTAGTTTTCTTTCTTCCTCTGTCTGGCGCCATTCAGCCTGTCTGTCCTCGATTATGCTGATTTGCTCCTCTAGGTTGTCTACACGGGCATTCAGGGAATCCATATTCTGTTTTATCTGGTCCATTGTGTTTTTCATCTCAAGTAATTCTGTTTGATTCTTCTTTATGATTTCAATCTCTTTTGTGAAGTAACTCCAGAACTCGGCTTGTTTCTCTATCTTTCTCTCTACCTCATTGAGTTTTTTGATTATAGCTGCTCTGAATTCATTATCACTTAGTTTACCTAATTCCAAGTCCTCAGGACTTAATTCTGTGTTTTTATTGTTTTCCTTCTGGTCTGGGTGTTTTATAAATTGCTGGATGGTAGAAGAGCTGTTTTTTCTCATGGTGGTAGAATTCAGTTGCAGTTACAGCCTGTCGCCAATAGATGGGGGTCGAGAGCGGCACGTTAGCTCTCCGCCTTGGGGCAAGATGGCTGCGCCCACTGGCTTTGCTGTGGGGGAGGGGCTGTTACTCACATGCACTGGTCAGGGTTCAGATCAGTTCTGTTCTCTGGTCTCCCAAGGCCCTTGCTTTATAGGGTCCCCGCGGATGGAAGCTTTCCCCCCCCCCCCGTCAGCGGGTCTCCACTGAATCAGCGGCAGGAGTCCTGGATGATCCCCCGGTCGCACGGCCCCTCCCCGACTCCTTCCCGACCCGCGCAGCAGTGACCGCAGACTCTAGGGGAGGGAGCGATGTTCTCTCCTACCGTTCCAGCACCTCCGAAGGTGTAAAGCTAGGTTTATGATCTCCTCCTTCTTGGTATTGTAGGTCTCTAACGAGCTGGCATTATGTTTATTCTCTGCAATTCAGTTCTTCCAATCTTTTGTTGTATTTTGAGGGGGAGAGAATCCCGGGTCAGCTCACCCCGCCATTTTGCTCCGCCCTTCTCTTGTTTTGTGTTTAAGGTTCCACCCAGGCTCAGATATTCTTAAGATAAGTGATATCAAATCTTTAATACAGAGATAACTTAAACATTTTCCAACTGTTCTAGAATATAGGAAATGCTTTCTAATTTATTTTATAAAAGTAACTGTAATACAAAAAATCATAACAATAAAACTAATACCAATATCTCTCACAATGGATTTCATGGACTGTTGATTCTTTGGAAGGTGTGTGTGTGAGAGAGAGAAGGAAAGAGAGTTTCTGACGTGTGGGTTAAACAAAGTTTAAAAATGTTTTCTGTCTCCAGGATATCTCATGGGCTATGATCTATGTTCCAAAACTTTGCCAACTTTTCAGGATCCAAAATTCCCCCCTAATCCTCTCACAAAGTGGAGGACCTTATTTGTTACTTGTAGAAAAACATCATCATAAACACGTCCCTATTTCTAAGCTACTGGGTGGCTTGTTTCATCTGGCTTCCTCTTCTCTTCCTGTACTTCTCTTGAGTCTTTCAAAAACCAAAATCTATCAGAGATCCAGGTTAAAAACTGAATCTTCCTTCACTTTGCTTTGCCTATTTTTCTCTCTCTTGTTTTCTCACTCTCTCGCTCTTTCAATCTTTTCCATTCTTCTCCATTCAATTTACCCTTTACGTTGGGCTTTCATCTCTATGTACAAAAAATAGAGTATCATTCAACTCTACTACTACCCTTAGGCCATCATGTTCTTTTTCATCACTGAACTCTTTCAAAGAATAATCCATGTGTGCTACTTCCACTTACAGCTGTTCACTCACAACAACGAAGTTTCCACATGTATAAACGTATAGTGAAAACAGTTCTCTGCCTTTCTGTCATTGTTCATGTGAACAGCATGGGCTTTGGGACCTACGATAAGGATTCAAATCACAAATCTGTGACCGTGGATGTATTAGCCTTTATGATGTTTTGGTTCTTTGTATATAAAATTTATTTATTTCATGTCAAAATTTGATAAAAAATATATATAGAAATATTTACTTGAGAGTAAGGCTCCTGTTATTTTACTTTAATTATTCTTTGTAGTTTCTGAACTTTATTTTTTAATGTAAGTGTTTGAGATTCCCTTCTAACACTTCTCAGTTCTGTTACTTGATCATTGTTCTTGTTGTTGCTTTTTGATGATCTTAATCAGGATTACTCATTGAAAAAAGAGGATTCTAAATATGTTAGGAAGTAGAAAACAAGGGATGAGCGATTGAACCCTACTGGCGGCTATATGGGAACGGGGAGAATGCAGTTGGCCTGGAGAGGGGTGGAGCTAGATTGTTCCAGGATCAGAATAGAGTGCTATAAGGAGAGGAAGTCATCCACAGGCTTGATGGAAACAGAATTATGGGAAATAAGCAAGAGGAATATGGTCCAAGTGTATGCTAAATGTTTGGGTAAAGGACAAACAAATCAGAGGTAATGTAGTCAGGTAACACGTGTCTCACTGGTGATGATAACATGCAATTAAATATTCCAGTAGATGTTATAAGGAAGAGCAACTATGGCTTAAGTTCAGGATGCTGTGGGAACCCAAATAAGGGGCAAAAAGCTAACCTTAAAGACTTAGGAAGAATTCCTTGAGGAAATGGAGTCCAAGCTGAGATTGAAAGGCTTTTCTATCAAAGGGAAAAGAATGCGCACATCTTTTGGATGGAGAGTGAAAATAGCACCTTGTGAAAACTTCGTATTTGAGACATTCAAGTGTGTGATGAGAGTGGTAATAGAGAAGACAGGGTAGGTCATCTGGTGCTAGGTCATGATGGACCTTGTGAACCATGTTGAGGTACTCGGACTTATCCTTAAGCAAAGGGATGCCAGTGAAATTTATCCATTGTTACTTGCCTACAGGTCATAGGCACAAAATCTATTTCCTGAAATACTATGACTATATGTGTCAAATGACACATCAAGCTCATCTTGTTATCTGATGGTCATACCAGGAAGCCCACATCTGTAACCCTTTGAACAGCTAGATTAACCCATGAATAGTAATTATACTAGTTCTACATCATAATATTAAAACAAAAATTCTGAAACAAACTGAAACATCTTCTGCTTCATGCTTTAAAATAACGATACAAGAAATCCTAGGGAAAAAAGAAAAGGATATCAGTAGTTATTTCAGGCTAAGAATTATCAACTGATTTCAACTTTTGTAATGAAAGGACTGAAAAATACAGAAGAAAAGGACTTTCCCTTTCACATTGGATTTTAAAAATGATTGTTTATCTTTATTGTCAACTCTTTCCTCAGATGCCTTTCTACAACCTTCTAAAGGTTTGGTGAGCTTGCCTTAAATATTTCTGTCTCTCAAATTTCATGTTCATAATTTTTGACTAACAAAACATTTATTTTTTTGAGATGCAGGTTTATTCTTTGAAAATAACTGGCATTATTATAAGCATATGTATTTTGGGACAGTGACCAAGGAATACTACAGAGGGTATCTAAAATGTTAGGAATTTACATTAGCATCATTTAATATTATTTCTTATCTATTTTATTTTCTGCACAAATATTATACTACAGTGGGGTTTTTTTTGTTCATGTATTGAGCTGTAGCCTAGTCAGTCATTCCTGAACTCATAATTGTAATCATTGTTAGACACAGAATAATGCACCATGATGACAGCTTCCTAACTTAAAATTTCCTGGCTTATTGCATTTCCTTTTATTTTTAAGAACAACAGTATTTTTCTCATTCCAGTGCTTCTATTTAACAAGTTTGAAAACTGAGACTTTAGTACTCTTGTCTCCTCAGGAACTTTGAACCCAACCTACTTCAATGATAGTCAGCTGACTCGGATCTGTTTGGAGGACCTAATTGGTATGAGTGAAGTGCAGTAGAAGATAGCAGCACAATTTGTATGCAAGACTCAGTCTCAGAAGTGTGACACTCAGAGTGAAAACAGAAAACAGCAAGCCAGCAGTTCAGGGCTAGTCATTCAAGTGGACTCAAGGTCACTTCCTTTTGTCTATGTTTCTTACAATGAGTTACTTAGAGGTGGGAGATGGAAGAAATGAATTTTTCATGAAATATAGTGCCTTAGGGAAAAAAACGTCTTTTCCACTGTGTAGACCTAGAGCAAAGCAAAGGCTGGTAGACTACGAAATGCTGTAGGCAAAGCTCGGCTCTTTCTTCTACCACACAGTTGGGGGAATGGAGCTTGGCAGTGATGAATAATGTATAAATTTCCTTTCGGTATAAACCTGAAGAGTAAAGAAAACATCTTCCATCTACGCCCAAGGAATGACTCAGAATTTCCTGTATCAAGAGCAAAATCTAGAACTCTGTTTATACTATATAGCACATGACACTAATTTTTTAATAACCAGGGAAATATCCACCCATATTTCTGTTTAATGTTTGGAAATTTTGCAATATTTTCATTGCATCTATATTATACACAATTAAACTTGAATCCATAATTATAGGGGGAATTTTAAATAAGTATTTCAGTAAATATCTTATTCCTTATTATTAATAGTTCTCTAAGCAATTTCCATGAACCCTATGATCTTATGTAGGGGAGAACAAAAGAGAAATGGATAAAAATAAAGAAAGGAAAGAGAGAGACAGTGAGAAGGATGGAAAGAAAAAGGGAAGGAAATAAAGGAGAAAGGGAGAGAGGGAAGGAGAAAAAACTGACTTTACAATATAAGATATATGATTATATATTGGTAACAAATTAGAAAATAAATGTGTATAAGTGTTATAATGAGTAAATAAGATTTTAAACCACCCAAGTTTCATATGCATTTAAAATGTTAGAATATTTATCTTAATGAGTAAATGTTCTCGGTGTTTTGTAAATAAACGAATTTGTTCCAATGAATATTTTTCATAGGTTTTTTTTTTTAAGATCGGCACCTGAGCTAACGTCTGTTGCCAATTTTTTTTTCTTCTTCTTCTCCCCAAAGCCCCCCCAGTACATAGTTGTATATTTTAGTTGTAGGTCCTTCTGCTTGTGCTATGTGGGATGCTGCCTCAGCATGACCTGATGAGTGGTGCCATACCCATGCTCAGGATCCGAACCTGCGAAACCCCTGGGCCACCAAAGGAGAGCACACGAACTTAACCACTCCGCCACAGGGCTGGCCCACTTGATAGGTTAATCTACATCTAACTCACTCATATATACCCATTTACCACTGTTTATTTTTCTTGAGTCGTAATGCAAATGAACCCTACTTCTGTGAGCATTGCTAATTTTCTCTAGATATTAAACTTCCCCATTCTTTTCTTTCTTTTTCTTTCTCTCCTTCCCTGACTCTTTCTTAATTTCCTCCCATTTTCCTTCTTTATTCTTTCTTTCTTTTGCCTGTTCTCCTTCCTTCCTTCATTATTTATCTTCCTTCTTTTAATTACATGTAATATAAATACTGGATAAGATTTCAGGTTTTCCAATCGGAGGTCTTGTTAGGGTTATTATTAAAAGTTTTGTCATTATTATATATATTAACAAAATAAAAAGAGGCAAAATGAATTCAAATGCCTAAATAATGGTAGATAATTAAACAGAGAAGTGAAATTAACTGAAAACAGTTAGAAATAAAAAGCAGGTAAATTAGACAGCCACTTGTTTTTTATGAACTGTTATTGCTTTTAGTGCTTAAAAAGATGATGAGCTGGTAAATTCTGTTGCCTTAGGGAATACAGTAGCAGAGGAGGTGGGGCAGAGTTCTTTCATCTGAACATAAACCTTATTTGATGGAATTACCTTAAGGATTTGAGGATAGGTTCTGTTTCAGGTGAATCTGACACTTAATCTTACTATGAGAACCAACAAATATCCTGAGTCAGAAGTAGTGGAAAACTGTTATGGTTTGGCAAAAAAACAAACCCACCAAAGATGAATTTATCATAATTAAAAAAAGAGCATGATATTAGAGCAGTCACTGTCAACCTTGCACCAGCCAGGAATGCAAAGGGATAGAATGTCTGCATTTACTACAACACTTGTGCCATAAATTCCCAAGAAAGTTTTCTCTACATATATTTGTTTCATTGTAAAGGATGAAATCTGAAGAAAATTACTTCAGTCTTAAAACACAATTTACTTTGAATAGATAGAAGTGCTAAAATTTCTTGAATTCATCATATTGAAAATGAGAAGCTAATGTTGACCAGCATTTCTATGTTTAAAAAGTCGTCATTATTCAAGTCTGCACTTTCCATTTTGTATGATGTATATGTCTCACACATTCTAGCTTCCAGATGATGAATCTGTAGAGTGTACATTTATGAAATATAAGATTGCATGCAGGGCGCCTATCAAATTATAATTCTTCTACATGGAAAAAATCTAGATATACATATGGCACTCCGGTCCTCCCACAAACACACTGAATGTCTATCTGTTGAAAATCTGGAGCATATGACATAGGTTGAATCAATGATTTGGTAGTTTTCTTTTAATTTTCATCCACCCCTAAGCTAGTCTTTAATAGCTCTATTCTTAATAGTTCTCAACTAGGTATTAAAAAGAAGTATTCTTTTTAAGTAGGTATTCTAAAGAAGAGTGTCCATTAAGGGATTTAATAGGTTAGACATATTTTGTTTGCTTTTCTACAATTCTTGATAAAATATTAAATAATTTATCTTGTATGTAATACTGTTATCAAGCTAAAATTTTATGATTTTTATTTTTAAAGAAATGATTACATTAGCAAATTTATTGGTTCAGGACAACTCTATCGCCTCCATAAATTTATTACCTGTAAGAGCACAAGGATCCTGCTTCATACTCCTCTCTATCTCAGATCCAGTGAGAGCACCTGGCACATAGTAGGGGCATCCATTTATAGAATGCAAGAATACAATGGTACTGTACCTGTTCATTTGTTTTCTTTTGTGCCTTCCATACTGAATATGAACACAACTGTTTAGAACACTTCATTGTGTGAGTTCACAGAATGGAACCTCACATCCTCTTGTGTGTCTGTGTTGCTGGGAGACCTAGGTTACTGCCTACAATTTGTTTTTGTACTGAATAAAGCTGCAGAAACTCAATCCAACAGTTTTTGGCAAGGAAGCTACCTTTATCATGAGCCTCCCTCCCTTGGGACTTGGAGATTCTTCTCTCCTTGGATGGCTTAAGCATCTGCAACTCTTTACACGTACTCTGTCACTCGAGATACATTATTTTCCCAAATTTCAAGAGAAAAGTTGAATTGACATTTTTTCACACTTCTTCTAATTCTCAAGAAAATAAGAACCACTTGATAGAAATACCAGTGATAGTACTGCTTCTGTTATTAACTCTTTACTATAATTAACACAACTCAATCTGACTTATCTAACTTATCTTATTCTTTGTCTTCTATTAAAGTATTTCTTTTGGCTTCACCCTGAGTCTTTCCTTGATAACAATCTTCATGGCCTCAAACCTACATGGCTTAATGATTCCAGATATGTCAGCATGAAAATTATCTCCTGGATCTTTATCCTTAACCTTTCAAAATCTTACAGTTTTACCATGAATGTAATAATCAGTTTCTCACTATTATCAATAATGTTACTTTTTGTTTTTCACTTTTTTGGAAGATTAGCCCTGAGCTAACATGTGCTGCCAATCCTCCTCTTTTTGCTGAGGAAGATTGGCCCTGAGCTAACATCTCTGTCCATCTTCCTCTATTTATATGTGGGACACCTGCCACAACATGGCTTGATAAGCAGTGTGTAGGTCCGTGCCTGGGATCCTAACTGGTGAATGCAGGCCAGTGAAGCGAATCGCATGAACTTAACTGATGCACCAGCAGGCTGGCCCCTATGTAATGGCACTTTTGATTAAGTTATTATTTTACACATGTGGTGCTTAAGCACTGCACCCTTAATTTATTTGGAGCCTCTCTTTACTATCTCTCATCCTACAGAAACACGTGAAGAGAACAGTTACTGTTGGTAGCATTTCTCTAACTAATATTTAAAATATTTTTGAAAGTCTTTTCAAAATCACAGCACTACATAAGTTTCTCTGCTAAAGTACACATCTTCTCCAATCCCTACACCAGGAATTGGCAAACAGTTTCTGAAAAAGCCAGATAGTAAATATTTTAGATTTGCAGGCCATCCGATTTCTGTCACAACTACAACTCTGCCTTTGGAGTGTGAAAGCAGCCACAGAGGAGAAACATAAACAAATGAGCATGGCTGTTTATTTTATCTCTGGACACTTGTGTTAGTTTGCTAGAGTTGCCATAACAATATGCCACATACTGGGTGGCTTAAACACCAGCAATTTATTTTCTCACAGCTCCAGAGGCTAGAAGTCCAAGATCAAGGTGTCAACAGATTTAGTTTCTTCTGAGGCCTGTCTCCTTGGCTTGCAGATGGTCATTTTCTCCCTGACCCTCACATGGACTTTGCTCTGTGTGCCCGCTCCCTTGGTGTTTCTTTCTGTCTACGAATTTCCTCTTCTTCTAAGGGCACTAGCCAGACTGGACTAGGACGCACCCTAACAGCCTCATTTTAACTCACTTTTCTTTTTAAAGGCTCTATGTCTAAATACAGTCACATGCTGAGGTACTGGAAGATAAAGCTTCAAAGTATGAATTTAGCGGAACACAATTCAGCTCATAACAACACTGAAACTTGAATTTCATATAATTTTAATGTCTCGAGAGACTATTCTTATTTTTAATGTTTTCCGAGCTTTTAAAACTGTAAAAACTCTTGTTAGGTCTCAGGCCTTACAAAAGCTGGCAGCAGGACAAATTTCATCTATAGGGCTTCGTTTGCCAACCCCCGTCCTAGAGAGCCATTCCTTCCCTTAAACATTGCATTTGCATCTCAACACTGTAAGTCAAGTTACATGTAATTTACAGTACAGCGGTACTTTCCTGTGAGAAGATACTGTCTTCATTACAATTGAATTTTATATCTACACCAAAATACCCTAACAGATACTATTGGTGTTGACTGATATCAGGTTCTGTTGGCTCCAGTTTTGTCAGGTTACTCTTCCAGGTATAGCTTAGGGTGTCTTCATATTCTAACTTATATTTGGAAAGATATGCATGTAATAATAATGCCTTACATATGCTTATTAGTCAAAGTTTACTGTTTGATTTTACATGTAGTGATAGTGTCTTGCTCAATTATCTTGTCAGTGTTAAATAACCCAGCTTAGTTTGGCTCCATTGTTGATGAGCAGATGCATATAAATAAGTGAAATAAGACCCACATCATTCTCAGATTATGGATAGATAAACTAAGGCTCAGAGAGTTTAAATAATTACTATACAATGAATGAGCTCAAAGCTTTAACAGGAACAAGAGATTTCTGGTTTTTTACACTACTTAATTTGATGTAGACATACACCTATTAAAGACATTTTATCTTATACTTACCAATATATTGAGCTGATACGCCAGAATTGAAAGCTGCGTCTTCTGTGAATATTCACTGCTATTTTTCTGTATAGAATGATATGCTATTCAGGGCATTGAACATAAGATTAACATACATTATTTCAACTTATATTTTTAAACCACATTATGTTACAAGGATTCAAAAGTAACGAAGATATGATCTCAGTTTTCTAAATAAGAGAAACAGTCATGAAAGCATGTAATTATCATATCATAAGACAAGGACAAATATAGATCTATAGAAAGTTAAACGGTATATCAAAATGTATATACTTTGAGTCAGATCTGTAGAAAGTTGACAAAGGAAATATAACATTTGAGAAAAACCTTGAAACAAAAGTGTTCCAGTTCATCGTGACAGACTGCACATACACATTCATGTCTCTTTCCACCTCAACTTACACTATAATTTCATGAAAAATACAAGAAATAAAAATGTGATTATAGCAGTACTGAAAATTCAAGAGAGGTCTCATGATTATACCAAGAGAGTAAATAATTTCTGGAAGATTCTATGCAAATGACTGAGAACCTACAACTCCATGCCAGGAAAAACCTCCAAAATGTAAGTTTAATAGGAGAATACTGGAACTTCTGTGAAAGTACAAAAAGCAGAGTCTGGAGAATGGAGTGGGTCACTGTAGTCATCTGGGAAATTAATTAAAAATTAAGGGAACAGCTGAGGCAGAACTCCTCTGGTTTACTTTATTTATTTCCTAATTTTATTTCTGATAAAACTAATATAAACATATAGGATTTATAATGTCTTATATCATTAGAGGGCAAGAGGAAGAGAGAAGAAATTTTGATTAGTTTAGTTAAAAAGGGAAAAGGAGAGAAACAATAAAAACAGCAAACAAAAATAATTGGGTAAAAAATTTAAAGAAATGCACAAAATATGTCACAATTACAATAAAAAAGGAATGACTTAAATTCCTCAATTAAAAGAAGGAGGTTGAGATTTTGCTGGAAAAATAAATATACTATTTCTCTAACAATAACCACAAAAAAAAACAGAAGAAAAAGTTAAAGAAATCTTGCAAATAAGGGATATTAAAAGATAGAAAGGCATACCAGACCCATATATTTAAAAAGAAAATGAGTGACAATATAATTAAGATAGATATCAAAGGCACAAACTTTAAATAAGATAAAAGAAATTATGAAAGAATTTCATCTATAAAAAGAAGAAAATCAACAGGAAAATATGAAATGAAAGTTGATTGAACTCAGGATAGAAAAACATAATCTCACAAACAAGACAAAATTACAGGATAGCCAAGAGAGTGCAGATATTACTGAAAGTTTAGTTCGAGACATAAATTTATATATTAAAAGACAGAAAATTAAATTAATATTGCTAAAGAAGCAAAAGTACACATCTAGAAATTGATAAACATAGAGGACAGGAAAAAAGGTACAAAGAATCAATGTTTGGAATCATCAACAAAGGAAACAAAACAGTGGAAAAGAACTAATGTTGAAGCAATAATTCAAGAAAAAAAGAGAGAGTGAAATAAAAGAAGCACTGAACGGTGTCTTAAAAGGGACCCCCAATTACCTGGGCCGAAGAAGGCCCAGGGAGTAAATTCTGAGATATATTCTATAAAATATCTATGCTTTAAAGAAAAAAAAAAAAGATATCTAGGCCTCCATGAATAACAACCATGAGAAAAGCAGGGAAAGAGCTGGTGATACAATTTTCTTAAGCAACATACAAAACAAGAATATCTTAAAGCAACGTTTTCAAGAAATTCAAAGACAAAATGGGTGAACTGAAGATATTTTTCTCCATCTAGTTTATCTTTCCATTATCAGAGCTAAAGAAAACTCACATTATCTTACATACAAAAACTCAGAGAATATTGTATTTGTGAACCATTCCTGTTCAGTCTGCTAGAGGTGGCTTTATACAACTGAGAGTTTATTGAAAATAACTTGACAAAAGATTGCTGATGATCACTGAAAATATTTAAGATCTGAGACTGAAACAAAGGTGGAGAGAATGTAGAAGAATGCTATGTAAATAGTATGGGGTCTGTCTGAATAGAAATATCACACTTCGGAAAACACGGGAGAAGATAGGAAAGAGAATGAGAAAAGTCAAATATATATTGATTATTATATAGATGAGAATGAAGTAAAGAAATATTATTTATATCCACAAACCAAATAGCAGAAGATTATAATGAAAAAAGAAGAGACTAAGGGCATTACATATCAAAACCTCACTAAATATATAAAGAAAAAAACCCAAAACATCTTTATAAAGCAGAAGAAATTTTAAATATTAAAGAAAATTAAGTATTTACAAAGAAGCACACATTTTAATTTAACATAAAGTAGTATGGTATTAACTCATTTAGAGGAAAAAACATTTCAGATCATTTAACAAAGCAAAATCCAATTTATCATATAATGGGAGATATATCCTAAAAATATTTTTAAAGGCTGAAAATAAAGGAAGGGGAAAATACTTGACACAATACAGTTTATGTTGGTGGAAAATTTATAGCCTTAATTAAGATATCAACTAAAGGAATGGCTGAAAAGTAAATATCTAACAATAAAGATATTAATGGGTAAAAATAAAGAAAGCAGAAGCAAGGAAATACTTATAAAAGTACAATTTAGTGAGTTAAAAACAGAAAAAAAATTTAGACTAATAAATCACATAGCTTCACTTTTGAAAAAACTCAGCAAAACAGATTAGCCACTGCTTCAATAATGCATAAATAAGGAAGTAACCACAAAATACCAAATAAAAAAAATGACAAGAAGAAATGATCAATTAAGTTTAGGTAGAGGACATTTAAAAATTTCTTGAGCATCTACTTTGCATAATTCCATCAAAATAATTTTAGAAAGCTATATAAAATGATTGGCTTTCTAGGAAAATATAATTTACAGAATTTGACCGCAGTTAAGATGAAAGGTTTAAACTGAGCAATTTCCAAAGGAAAAAACTGAACAAGTCACTCTGTCAGAGTTCCTCCACTCATACAAAAAACCATCAGATCAGTAGACTTCTATCACATCTTCAAAGAACATCTGGTTCCAATGATGCTTAAATTGACCCACAACATAGAGAATGCAAATGTCCAATTTTTTATAAAGAAAGCTTAGCATTATGTGGTGTTTTGATAAAAAGTATTTTCAATGTAGATAATTACAGAATAATCTCAATAATTTTAAATGGAATATTGTGAATTAAATAACAACAGAATCCAACAGCACAGCACTTTAAAAATATTCTATGACCTTTTAGTATTTATTCCAAAAATCCTGAGATTACTCTGTCTTATGAAACCAATTAATAAATAATAAGAAAAATTATATCATCATCTCCATACACCAGCATAAACTGAATATATCTCCGTGTTTTCTTACTGATTCCCATAAATAGTGTCTGAAACAAGTAATAGATGGGTGGAAACTTTTGGAAGCAAGAGTGAATGAAAAAGGAAAGCAGAAAAGGAAAGGAAGAAAATACAATATAAAATCACACTGTCAAAGTAAGCAGGGAGGGAGGAGAGAGTGACTTCAGCAAATGGCAGAGGAGATGTTTTTACCCCTCAACACCCAATGGAAATTCCAATTTTGACAATCACCCATGAAGGAGAGTACCTTTGTGGGAGCCAAGGAGTGCAGCAGAAGGATCCCAGCACCTGACTGGAGAAAAAATCCAAGAATAGATGCATTGTAGAGGATAAGAAGAACAATTTCACTTTACTCACGTCACCTCTCCCTAAAGGCAGCACAGATCAGTGCCAGGAGACACACCCCTTGGCCCATGATTTCTCCTACAGGGCAAAGTGAGAGCATAATGGTTGCTTTCCTCAGCTATGGAGGATGCTGCCCAAGAGGTGCACATCTTTCTTGCCCCACTCAGAACTCAGAGGACATCAGCACAGCTAAATAATCTAGGGACAGCTGGGAGCCAGGGAAGGGGTCAGGGGCTCACAGCAACCAGAGAGCTGAAGTTAATAAATGCCCATGGTTTCTACTAACCACCTTCACCAAGGGTGGACTCCACCAAGAGGCCCACTCATGAACCTCATAAGGTACATCACCTACAGACCACCCCAACTAGCCCACACATGCCTACTACACCTTCCCATAACTGGCACCCCATATGCAGCCCCAAAGGTGGCATGCAGAAGCCTCTACAGACTGTGCATGAGCACATGCAGACTGCAGGATCATCTCTTTTACAGTGGGAGACAGTGCATAACCTTGAATGCTTCAGGGCACTTCCCAAGACAACACAAGCCGAAGTTTCTTAATACTCAGCCTGGCTATATGGGATCCCAAGAGAGAACAAAAGGAGTGGAGTGGGTGCATTCATGGAAAAGATCTGAGGGCCCCACAGAATCCCTAGCCTGTTTGACTGGTGAAGGGCTGTCTCTCCTGAAGCCAATCAGTAAAAACTGAAGGAGGTGATTACTTCTTCGAATGTGAAGACAGCAACACAAGACTTCAAGGAACAAAAAATATCAAGGAACCACGATACCACGAGAGGAACAGAATAATTGCCTGGTGATTAACCCCAAAGAAATGATCTACGAATCGCCCAACAGAATTTAAAAAGATTGTTTTAAGGAAGCTCAGCAAGCAACAAAAGAGCACAGACAGCTCAATGAAATAGGGAAAATGAAACCTTTACAAAGTGAGATAGTCAACAAAGAGACAGTATTTTAGTCCATTCAAGCTAGCTGCGAGAACAAAAATACTATAGACTGCATGGCTTCCAAACAACAGAAATGTATTTCTCACAGTTCTGGAGGCTGGGAAGTCCAAGATCAAGGTGTCCGTACAGTCAGTGTCTGGTGAGAGCCTGCTTCCTGGTTCAAAAATGGCTATCTTTTTGCTGTGTTTTCATATGGCAGAAGGAAGGAGCTTTCTAGGGTTTCTATTATAAGGGCACTTATCCCATTAATGTGGGCTCCCCCCTCATTACCTAATCACCTCCCAAAGGCCCACCATCAAATGCCATCACATTGGAGATTAGACGTCAATATATGATATGAATTTGGGGCAGGGGGGTACAGACTTTCAGTCTGTGGCGTTCTGCCCTGTTCAATCCTTTTAAATTTGGTAAGATTTTTTCTGTGGCCTAACATATGCTCTATCTTGGAGGATGTCGTACGCGGTCATGAAAAGAAATGTAAACTTTGCAGCTGTTGGATGGAATGTTCTATATGTTTGTTACATCCATTTGGTTTAAAGTGTAGCCCAAGTCTGTTATTTCCTTACAAATTTTCTACTGGATGATCCATCTATTGTTGAAATTGGGCTATTGAAGTCCCCTACTATTATTGCATTGTTGTCTGTTTCTGTCTTGACACATGTCAATAATTGTTTAATAGACTTAAGTGTTCTGATATGGGTGCACATATATTTACATTTGTTGTACCCTCTTAATGAATTGACTCCTTTATCACTATATGATGACCTTCTTTGTCTCTTGCGCAGCTTTTGACTTAAAGTCTATTTTGCCTGATAAAGTATAAGCCACCTTTGCTCTCTTTTGGTTTCCATTTGTGTGGAATTTATTTTTCCTATGTGTCTTTGAGGCCATATGTGTCATTGAAGCTGAAATGTCTCTTTTAGGTGGCAACAGGGTCCAGTTTTTCTATCCATTCAGCAAAGACTACAGAATTTTTGCTGGTCAAGACTCTGGAGGTCCTGTGGGAGGCAGTGGTGGCTAGGACTGCTGGGGTCTTCTTGTTCTCCTTTCTTGCCTGTGGGAGGAAGTTCTAGTTGAGGGGATCACTCTTGGTGCCAAGTCTGGTGCCCAGGCATTCAGAACAGCAGCAGAGCCAGGGTCCTGGATCAGGTGCTCACTGAAGCACCACCACACTTAGGTCCTGGGGCACAGCTCCGCTTGCTGCAGTGGTGGCACTGGTGTTTGAAGTACAGGTGTGCGCAGATCTTCTATGGAACTGGGGTCTGAGTCTCTGGGTCCCACAGCAGTGACTGTGGCCCTGGAGGCGGGAGTGTAGCAGTAGCACACCCTAGGAATAGTGGCTCCAAGTCCTGACTCTGGCTCCAGGGATCACAGTGCAGAGTAGCAACAGCTCAGCCCCAGTGATGCTGGGCCAATGGCCCGACTGAAGATCCAGAGGATGGGGCACAGAGCTGCAGCAGTGCAATGCAGTGATGGTAGATCAGTACTTTGACTTAAGAGCCACTGGTCAAGACACAGCGCAACAGCAGCAGAAGCATGGCCCCACTGATGGAGGGTCAATTCCTGAGTGAGAACCCAAGGGGCAGGGATAGGGCAATGGCAGCACTCCCCAGTGATGTCTGGTCAAAGCTGAGTTCAAGAATCCAGGGGGCAATTGCACAAGAGCAGCAGTTCAGCCAGGTGATGTCAGGTAAGAGCGTAACTTAGAACTGCAGGGGGCAGAGCAGAGAGCACAGAGGTGTGGCAGCACAGCCCAGTGATGATTGTTCGAAGACCTGATTTATGACCCAGAGTGGGGTGCCAGAGCAGGAGCAGACCACCCCAGTTGTGGTGGGTCAAAGCCTTGACTTGGGACCCAGAGGTGGAGTGCAGTGCAGCAGTAGCTGGGCCCAGGTGATGATGTGTCAAAGCCATGACTTAAGACCCTGGGACACGGCGCAGAGAACTGTGGCCCCAGCTGTGACGCGTTAAAGTCCTGACTTAGGACCCAGAGGGCAGGGCACAGAGGGCAGATCTCTGGTCTTATAGGTGGTGAGGGAGTGAGATCTGGCAGTTACATCCTTTAAAAAATGGTGTTGAAATCAGCAGTACTAAAAGTGAGATAACCTGGTATCAATTCCCCTCTGGTGTGATTCAACACAAAGTGTCTGGCATCATCTATGAAGTGCTCTTACCAGAAATATATACCTGTGTCCCTTCAGTCCTTTAGATTAGACCAATCTGACTTCCAGTTTATAGGAAACCTAAGGAATGGAGAGAGCTGTTAAATAATGTTGTGAAAAAATAATCATACAAATCCAGAACATGGGCCATTCTACCATCAATTAAACCAGCTTTGTCTTTTTACGTCATTGTTCCTTTTAAGAAAAGTGAGGTTAACAAAATGTAACAACCAAGCACAAGAAGTGAACATCTTTGAAAATATATGGATGTAATAAATATTTCTACCACAATGGTACATTTGAGGGCTTTTGACTATGAACTAGATATTAAATAATTTTAAGAAGTAATTCTTAAGTAGTTTTAGATTTGATAATGTGAATGCAGGATAACGTACTTTTGAAAAATAGATGCATACTTGGCAAAGTATTATGATTTTTTTCAAATGGTTCTCAAACAAATTCCCAATAAACAGCAATTCTTACACATGTGATTACTATGCTATTTATCTTTGTATATCTATCTTTATAGTTACATCTAAAACTATAGATATAAATAGACAAAGCACACATGGAAAATGTGAATAATTAAATATTACACTCCTTATGTTATTCTTTCCATGGATCTTTATGTTTGAAATTTTGCATAATAAATACTTTTGAGAAAATACTGACAATTTACTAAGTCATAATGACAGCTCCATGATTTTTAAAGTAGAAGTGAAACAGAATATATCATCTAGTTATACTACAATAAAAGTAGCATTAATAATAAAAACAGAGTTGACATATTTTTATTAATTAAAATACAACTTTCATGGAAGAAATGATGTCAGCAGAGCAGAATATGAAAAGTTTTATAAAATTTCCCAAAGTAGGGATACTCAATGGAAATATTTCCTGCTCCAAGGGTCAACTAGAAAGTACAACTAATTCCATCGTATTACCTGACCAGCTGGCAATAAATTGCTTGTGAAACATTCTGGGCTTTTCTTTCACTCTTTTGTTCCACTCTTTTTTATTTCATATCTTATCAGCTTTTCTGCGAAATATAATATGCGATTATTAAATCATATATTCTTTCCTTAAAGAGGGAATGTACTAACTTCTCTTTAGAAAGGGACAGATTGAGTTAAGAACTTTACTCAGGCTGCTTATTAGAAATGTATTTAAAACAACAAGGTGAAAAACTGTTTGAAAATTGTAATGGAGTGAATGTTTGTGTTTCCCCAAATTCCTATGTTGTAGCCTTAACCCCAAATGTGATGGTATTTGGAAATGGAACCTTTAAGAGATAATTAGATTAAGTGATAATGGTGGAACCCTCGGGGATTAGTGTCTTTATAAGAAGAGAAAAAGAGAGATCTCCCTCTCTCTGCTCACAGGCACCAAGAAAGGCCGTATGAGGATGCAGTGAAAAGTTATCTATCTGCAAGCCAGTGAGGACCTCTCACCAGGAGCCAAATCAGCCAGTACCTTGATCTTGGACTTCTCAGCCTCCAAAACTGTGAGAAATAACTTTCTATTGTTTGAAACACTCACTTGATGGCATTTTGTTATGGAAGCCCAAGCTAACTAATGCAAAAATCAAGAACTGGCAAAATATATACAAGATGAAATTTATAATTAACATTACAAATAGGACAAAGAATGACATTAGGCAACGATCAAAGGTAAATATACTGATAGCGTCAAATGCTACGGCAACTAAGTACATAAAGAAAAATGTATTAGATATGAAAAGAATTTGGCATGAATGAAATTATGGCAGGAAGAGTAACTTATCTCTTTAATAATAAGAAATATCTAGTAGCCAGTGAGTTTATAGAATAGTTTAATTAAAGAAACTCGGTTTGGTTAGATATCTTTAGAACTTTTATTTAAAGAATTAAAAGATGTACCTTTTGTATTTATGTCCACAGGATAAACACAAAAATAAGCTAGAAATTTATTTTAATAATGCCTTAAACTTTTAAAAGATATAATAAATCAATGTGATATTATAAATAAATAACATAAAGACAGTAAATCTGAACTCTAGTCCTGTGAAAATGCTAAAAAAGGAAGAAAAACAAACACCTCTGAAGCTTGCTCAAGGGGAAAGAAGAGAGACAAAACATACAGATTGGTAATTAGAGGCGAAATAAAAGCATACAGTCAGTAGAGATTAAAACAATAGAAGAAGAATTCTATAGACAAATCTATGGTGATAATCATTTATTGTTATATAACAAATTAACCCAAAACTTAGTGACTTAAAATGACTACACATATTATCTCATGGTTTTGGTGCCTCAGGAATCCAGGTGTGCTTCGCTGTGCTCCTGGCTCGGGTCCTTCACAGGCTTCAGTGAAGGCTTCAGCTAGGGCTGCAGTTATCTCACGGCTCAAGTGAAAGGATTTACTTCCATTCTCAATTACTTGTTAGGATAAAGCTCCTCCCAGGTTAGAATGAGGGCCTTAAGTCCTTGCTGAATGTCAATTAGTGGACTTCCTGAGTTCTTTGCCACATGGGACCCTTCACCCGGCAACTCACAACATGGAAGCTTGCTTCATTAAATGAGCAAACAAGGACAGCTAGAGAGAGAGAGAGGAAACAAGAGGGAAGACAGTCTTTTTATAACCTAATATCAGAAGTGATATCCAATCACTTTTGTCTTATTCTACTTTTTAGGAGCAAGGCATTAGGTCCTGTTTACACTCAAGAGGAGGTGATTATACCAGAGCATGAATGGCAGGAGGCAGGGGTCACTGGGAGCCATGTTTAGAAGGTACCTACTACAAGTGACAAATTTAAAACTCCGATTTCAGAATTTTTTTCTTTTCTAACAAAATATAAGCTATCAAAGAATACGCAAGGAGAAGTAGGAAACTTACATAGACCAATTAATATAGAAAACATTTCAAATATCATTAAATTAATGTTATTGGAACAGTGTTTCGTGGCTAATTTCTTTCTCATTTAAAGGGCATCAATATTTTAATCATTTAAACTATCCAGATTTTGGAAAGAAATTTAAATAAAAGACTAAACTTTCCTAATTGTATCTAATAAAGCTAGAGTGAGTGATTACATAATTTGATTTTATTTACTTAATTTCCCTGCTACTCTTGATGATTATTTTGCTTAGACATTTGTTTAGTGATTTCCTTTCTCCCCATCCAAGTTTAAACTAAGATTCATGCTGTTTGGAACCTTTTCTGTGTTCCCTACTATATCCCCAATAGCTGGAATAACACCTGGAATATAATGTGTTTTTAATAATTGACTCTATTATTAATTTTAAGAAGTCAAGTGATTTATGATGATTTAGTTACTGTTAAAATCAGGTGTGTCAGAGATCAGCATATGAATTAATTATCTACAATTTGTAGGAGACTTCTATGGGAAGAAAAGTAAAATGGTGTGCATGAAAAAAGAGTAATAGTCATTTCTATATTAGTAAATCATTAAACTTTTTATAAGTCTGAGTTGCTCAGGGCATTGAATGCATAGTAATTAGATAAAGGGGGTAAAAGGTAAATATCTCGTCAGATGCTACTGGAGATTTAATAGATAAGAGGTACTGAGAGGTAGAATTTTCTGTGGGCAAAGTCAAAAATATGAAATTGTATAATTTATTATTATTATTCTTAGCTAAATATATTCTTCTTTTCAGAATGAAGATCAGAACAAAGTAGAAAGACACTTTTGTTGTCATCTAATGGGGAATTTTTATTACAGTGATCAAGCACATAATTCTATTTTGAGTAAAGGGTTTACAGGGCATGAATTAAGACTTTCAGATACCTGTGTATCTTAAAACACTAAGACTAACTGACTGCACTGCACAGGACTGAAGGGAAATATAATTTAAAATATTTCATGTATTTTAGTGTTTCAAAACTACTGCATAGGATTCCTTATGATGGAGAAGTAAAGGCACCTGCATTTTGTTGAGCTTTTCTTTTGGATTCCCTTAGCCACTCATACTCTATCAGTAAAATTACTGTGGTAGGCAGAATTATGAGACGGCTCACAAGATTGCTATCCCTTGGCACGCACAATCTGTATTATTACTTCCCTCTGAATGTGGGCAGAATCAAACGAATTTTACAGATACAATTAAGATCCCCAATCAGTCGACTTTGAGTTAATCAAAAAGGAGATTATTCTGGGTAGGCTTGATCCAATCAGTAGCCCTTAAAAGAGACTGAACCCTTACTGAGGGAAGATACTGGAAGTGTGAGAGGAGCTCTGGAAGGGACTATATGGCAAGGACCTGGGTGTGGTCTCTAGGAATTTAGCGCAGTCTTCTGCTCACAACTACTAAGAAAATGTGAATGTCAATCATATAACTGCAAGGAAATAAATTCTGCCAACAACCTGGGGGAGGTTGGAAGCAGACTTTTCTCTGTCAAACCTCTGGTTGAGGATACATCCAGCCAACACCTTGATTTCAGCATTGTCAGATTCTGAACAGAGGACCTAACTAAAATGTGCTGGACTCCTGACTCATGGCAAATGTGAGATGATAAATCTCACATATCCTGTGGTTCTGTGTTGGTTTCACATCATGGACATGTTTGGGCTAAACCAATTTTGTGTAATTTTCACTCTGGTTGTGGTAAGATTCCAACAGCTATCTAGTAAAAATAAAATAATTCCTAAATCATCCTAATCAGAAATTTCATTGTTTCTTCCGGGTGTGTTTGCAGAAAAGAGTATTTCACAGACATTTAAGAATTAGTTGATTTAGTTAGCAGAAAAATTTTGGGTTTATATTTCTTTTGGCAACTTTTATTACATGTTTTACACTTTAGTTTTTTTCAATTCTAAGAAAAATATTAACTCACACATCGTAACAAGCAAATGAAATGGAGGGTATATTTTTAGTCTCAAACAAAAATAATGAGACAGTATTAAAGAACAGATGTATCCCAAAGGAATAACTGAAATAATCTTAATAAAGTCTATGTGCTTCATCATTTGCTTACTTGTTTTTAACTATTTTTGAAATCTTAGTAGATAATTTTAGCATTAAATTGTAAATACTTACTAAGATAATACGCAAGAACTGACGTTATTAGGAAACACTATCCTTACTAGGAATACTAGTTCTTTTATGCTTTATTATTTCCTCCTCAGTAACTATATGCATAAGTTTGTAGGCACATACATTAAAATAAAAACAGAGCTGCAATTCCTGAGAGATGAGTGGAATATGATAATCTGACACAATGTTATTCAACATTTTCTATGAGTAACAGTACTGATCATATACAAATCCAATGTAAAATGGTATCTTAGATCTTTCAAAACTAAAGTATTTTAATGTTTTAAAAGCAAGTATTGCCAAAGTTCAGAAGTAAGTCACATATGATAATTTTACTTAACAAATGCCATTAGTAATTTTATAGTCATGAACTCATAAAATTTTATCTAATGTACCCAGTTTTATACCTTAAGTATCTGTAAATGTGACATGACACTAGAATGTTTCAGACTTATATAACTTACTCTTCAAGGTGGCTAACAAACTGTCAATGAGAACAGTGTAGCAAACCATAATAACATAGAAAGAGGTATAGTTATGCCTAATCTTTACTATATTGGAAACCACTATGCTCTAAAGTCTTGAGAGGGATTAAAAAATGACCTTTTATTGATAACTTTTGTAAACGTCATTCCTCACAATACCACCAGTCTGGAAATACAGTGGGACTAGATAACAATATATCGCTTCTTCTATGCTTCTGCTCTTAACCCTTGATTTAATTATTAATTAATATTATACAAGTCTCTTCCTCTTGCATAGTGAAGATTAGGAAATTCTGAAGAGTGAGAAAGCTTTTATCTTTCCAGCTTTTATAGTTTTCTCTATTTTCCTTATGTCTTGGTATTGACTAAAAGTCCTCTAAATTATGTGTGCTCATAGGCACTTTGCTGCTTTACAATGAATACACAAAGCACACTCCTACCTGCTACTCCCTCTAAATAACAGCTTCTTAGGTGTAATGCTCTTTTCCCCCTTTTGTGTACCTACCTCCTATCAATCCAACACCACAACCAGTGACCTATCAGTAATATTAGTGTCATTGGTGTTGACTAACACCAATGGAAACTGTAGGAATGTGGGAGGTCTTATAGGAACATGGGAGAGGATATAGTGGAAACAAAGATTATTGTCATTGAAGATGGTGATTAAAAGATACTGTTGGATTTTACATCAGCCAGGATTTTTTCATTATAAATGATATAAACCAAACTGAAATTAGGTTAAACTGTAAAAAAGTATAAGAGAGAAGATAATCTTTCCAGCAAGTCAGTACTCATATCAACGTAACCTAAAGAAAGAGAACAGAATTCTATTTGCCCCCTTGTGTTGTATGTCCATCTTGGTAATCAAGGGCAGGAGATGGCAGTTGGTGGGAGAGTTAATATTATGATTTACTCTCACTAAAAACCACATGATTTGAAGAACTATTTTCCGGAAAGAGTACTATTAAACTTAATGTTTAGAATATAGTGGCCAGTAGAATTTACCAAGTCAACTACATTATTATTGAAAAAGCAGTACACGAAGAATGGAAAAATTAACAGTGAATTGGGATCCTTGAAGAATTTATCAGACTCAGAGCTGTTCTTGGAGAATGTGCAATCTAGTTAGTGCAACAGTTAAATTGCACGTCAGTAGTAATTCATGTTAATTTGTAATGATAAAGTTTAAAAAAGAATTACCAAATTCTTGAATACACATACCTCTCCAAAATGTATTCCTAGATTTGTGCTTAGAAAAAACCCCTGGAAATACATAGTAATTATTCAGGTGGATGTCTTTCCCAGAATTAATTAGGCCATTTTTAATTACCTGATCTGTTACTAATTCTACTAACCAAATGCTCTCTTATCCAGTCAATTAAACCAAGTCTGTGGGAAATGCTAGTGAGCTCTTCACAAGGACACGTATCATCAGAGGAACTCCACTAGGAAACTAACAAGAGGGAAATTGCACTTAGGTTTTATTACCAAGAAGGCAGTGGGCCACACTAATTATTTAGGTTATTGAAACTCTTTGGAAGCTAAGATCTTGGAAAAAACTAAAGGGAGCAGGATAAACTTGGGTATTGCATGAAATATTAAAAGAACCAATAAAAAGCACTATGATCTGATTGGCTGTATAGTCTCAAAATAAGTAATCAATTTTTCTAGTCATTCAACAAACTAGTCATTTCAACATTGTAAACAAATATTTTTTAATTATTTATGTAATTCTGTCAAAATGATCAAATAAGTATACCCACTAAATAGGATGTTAGATGTCTTTTTAAAAAATGATGATTATGTAACAAGATAAATATTTCAGAAGACATGATTCCTCTTAAAGTTTAAAAGTCTGACAGTAGGGAAAAAAAGAGATTGCATTTGCTTGACTTTCTTACAACTTCTACTTCTTTTATTCTTTGGTTCTAGTTTAGAGTATATTGTTTCATAACTTCAACATATTTGACCCCAGCTTTGATGTGGGAGTTGGTGAGATGAGAAACTTCAAACTGTGATTTTGAAACCCCCAGTTCAAATGCTCCTGGGTGATACTGTGAAGAGACTATTCCTTAAAATAAATGATTTGATCTTCAATCAAGAAAAGTGTTAACTTCCTGGAAACTTTCCAGGTTGCTTTTCTGAAGAACTCAATTTAGCAATTTCATCAACTTTCACTTATCCATGCTGTTGGAGAGAAGCAGTGGCATGAATAATCTAAAAGTGCCGTTAATTTTAAAAGAATTTATATGAAGTGATTTTCTGTAGTAGATTTAACTTCCTAGTTGTGTTGTACCTAAACTAATAATAAAATTAGTTTTTCTTTCCTCAAGGCATAATTGGTAGTTCAGTAAAATAATGTGTGATAAGGGAAAGGCAGGCACTTTTGTTACGGAACATGAAAAATTCTTTAAGCAGTACAGCTATATGTGGAGAGCTGGGTGAAAATTGTTGATAATAATGAAGAAAGCTTACTGCGTGTGAAAAACTGGAGAATCAATACAACTGGTCCTACAATGCGAGATGCCGACTGGACTTTATACATATGTTCATTAGTGAGGTGAATATTCTTTACTGGCCTGTGCTTCCATGAGTCAATGAATTTAAAAGCGTTTTGTAAATTATAAAACATATCATAAATATATCCTAAATTGGAAGTTGTCATAATGTGGCACAGACTCATCTTAATTCCCATTAATATAAATGTGGAAAGTGTCTTTGTTCAATGTTAATTTTTTTTCTGTATTTTCTCCTTCCCTGTTTTCCATTTAACCAGATAACAAGTTCTGTGATTCTTTATCTCAAAGAACGATCTTAGAAGATACTTGTTTCCAAAAGCTTAAGTCTACTAAGGAACAAAGTTGACAAGAGATGGTTTCCTGTAAATTAAGAAGAGGGATTCTTTGGCTGCAGGTAGAAGAAAGGATGATCGAGTAGTTTGGAGACTTTAGGGAAAGTGTGGCATGCGAAGAAGCCATTGAGGAGCTTTTGGTTCATGCCAAATCAAGAACAAGATCAGTCTGGAGGTGGCCTGGTGGCACAATGGTTAAGTTCCCACGTTCCGCTTTGGTGGCCCGGGGTTTGCTGGTTCGGGTCCGGGCTTCGGACCTTCATACCGCTTGTCAAGCCATGCTGTGGTAGGCGTCCCACATATAAAGTAAAGCAGGATGGGCACAGATGTTAGCTAAGGGCCAGTCTTCCTCAACAAAAAGAGGAGGATCGGCAGTAGTTAGCTCAGGGCTAAACTTCCTCAAAAAAAAAAAAAAAAAAAAAAAAAAACACCACAATGAGATATCACTTCATACCTGTTAGGATAGCTATTATCAAGAAGTCAAACAATAACAGGTTTGACAAGGAGGTAGAGAAAAGGGAGCCTTTGTAAACTGTTGGCAAGAATGTAAATTGCACAGCCGCTAGTGAAGAAACTATGAGCCTTCTTCCAAAATATGGAAAAAAACAAATTATCCATCAGTGGATGAATGGATAAAGAAAATGTGAGGCATATATTCATGCATAATGGAATATTATTCAACCTTTGAAAAGAAGGAAATCCTACCATTTGGAACAAGCTGGATAAAGTTGGAGGACGTTTTGCCAAGTGAATAAGTCAGACACAGCAAGACAAATATTGCATGACCTCACTTATATGTGGAATCTAAATTGAAAAAATAAAACATCTTAGACTCATATAAACAGAGAGTAGAATTGTGGGCACCAAAGACTGGGAGGTAAATGAGAGAGGAGGCAAAAACAAAGACTGTAAGATAGTGTTTGCCAGGAGCTGAGGGAGGTGGTCATGGGGAGTTGTTCAATGGGCACAGAGTTTCAGTTTTGCAAGATAAAAAGAATTCTTAATATCACTGAACTGAACACTTAAGAATGGTTAAAATATTAAAGTTATGTTACATGTATTTAATTACAATTAGAAAGTTGAGAAAAAATGTGTAACTCGGCAACTGGAAACTATCTTCGTGACTATCCAGCAGTAATAATGATGACCAGTGTCCTATGACTTTACTTGGTGTCTTTCTAAGCAACTGCATGAACCATGTGAATTGTGTGAATTCTTTCAACCACCCAACATACCAGAACACCAGTAAGAAATTGAAATTTGGGGGACTGGCCCTGTAACCAAGGGATTAAAGTTCTGTACTCTGCTTCAGTGACCGGGTTCACAGATTCAGATCCTGGGTCGTCCCACATACAAAGTGGGAGAAGATTGGCACAGATGTTAGTTCAGGGCTAATCTTCCTCAAGCAAAAAAAGAAAGAAAGAAAGAAATTGAAATTTAGGTGTGTTTGGAATCTGGTTAGAATTGAGTTGGTGGGCATACATGAGAAAATGTCTCCACTTGAACTTGCACATTGGATTTGTGGACTAGATTGAAGTAACTTGAGGCCCTCGGAGCAGTTATAGTGATTAAACGTAATTTTATCTTCTTTTCTAGATTAATACTTACATCTTTCAATAGCAACAAATAATATTTTGGAAAAGAATGAATGAGCTCTAAAAAGTACATACAAATTTTAACTGATAAAAATAATTACCAATCTAAAGAGAAATTAAACAGCAAAAGCCAATGCTTAAAAACAACTGAATATATATGTGCGTATATATATATGTGTTTATATGTATATAAACAGAATTTTACCAAAATTGTTTTTCAGAGCTAAACAAATTAAAATCTCTATTTCTGGAAGCAGTAAAAACTTTAGAGGAATCAACTCATGAGAGATACAGTGGAAAGCTTATAAATATATGAGATTAAAAATAACTGGCTGTTAAGTTTGCACGTTCCAGTTCTTGGCGGCCTGGGGTTCACCGGTTCCAATCCCGGGTGAGGACATGGCACCGCTTGGCACACCATGCTGTGGTAGGCATCCAACATATAAAGTAGAGGAAGATGGGCACGGATGTTAGCTCAGGTCCAGCCTTCCTCAGCAAAAAAAGAGGAGGACTGGCAGTAGTTAGCTCAGGGTTAATCTTCCTCAAAAAAAATAATAACAATAAAAGAAAAATTTATACAGTAGCAAAAGATTGACATGGAAAATAAAGAGTGTCACTGGTTTTACTGAATAAGAATTCGGAATGATAATCAGAATCCACAGTCAGAATTTTAAGCAAAATATATTTTTATAATTAAAAAATTTTAGGTAAAGGAAAATATTTTTCTAACTCACCATTAAATCAAAACAAAGTAAAAAATAAGAAAATGTCTGATGATTTTGATTAGACTGAAACGAAGGTAGTAGTTTTGTTAGAAAGGACACCGTTATCAAAATGAAAACTAGAACAAAAAATTGCAAAGCAAAAAAATTCTCGCAAATTTAATAGCAACTGGTCATAGCTCTTTCCAAATTGACCTTCCCTTTTAACATTCCATGTTACACTCACCCATTTTATAGGAGAGTTTGTGTTTATCTAAGTCCTCACATCATTGAATGTTCACAAATTTTAAAATATTTGTCAATCCAGTAAATGTTAGCAGACGTATTGTTTTAAGTATGAATGAAATTGGATATCTTGTCATTTGTATTGGCCATCTGTCCTTTATTTCCATGAACTGTTTCTTCTCTTTGAGTTTTTAATTCCATGATGTCTTCTGCTCTACCATTTGTTTTTGTGTAAATAAAAAGCTATAATTTACATTGAGGTATATACACTACAGGTATATATAGAAACAAGATGCACAGTTAAGTAAGTTGTTGCCGTCTCTTTCTTTTCTACTTATTTGGAATTCATTTTAAAGTTACAGAAAAAATAATGCAGAAGAGTAAAATATACCCCGTTTGCCCTTAATCTAGATACTTCATTCAAATTTTAAAAATTTTCACAATAATATCATTTACATGAAAAAGACCCAACCCAAGGCTGGCATGGAGGCACAGCGGTCAAGTTCGCACGTTCCACTTCTGTGGCTCAGGGTTCACCGGTTCGGATCCCACCTGTGGACATATGTACTGCTTCTCAAGTCATACTGTAGCAGACATCCCGTGTATAAAATAAAGGAAGATGGAATGGATGTTAGCTCAGGGCCAGTCTTCCTCAGCAAAAAAAGAGGAGGACTGGTGGCAGATGTTAGCTCAGGGCTAATGTTCCTCAAAACAAAAAAAAAAAAGATCCAACCGAAGATCACATGTTACGCTATTACATGTTGATGTGTTACATGTTGTTCAATTCAGAAGAATTCTTTGGTCATTCTTGACTTTAATGTCCTGCGCATTTTCAAAGGTTACAAAACAGTATTCTTTTAGAATGTTCTTTAATTGGGTTTGTCTCATATTTCCTCATTAGATTTGCATTACTCCTTTGGTGCAGAAATATCACAGGAATGCTGCGGTATTCTTATCATTACATTCCAACAGATACAATGTGATGTGAATTTGTTCCATGATTTGTGATGTCTGATGCAATCACTTGAGGTGGTACCAGCAAAGATTCTCTACTGCAGAATTGCTTCTTTTTCCTTTTTTAAAATAAATAAGTAGTTTGGCAGTAAACACACAGAAACTTTGCAGATGTCCTATTTCGCGTCCAGGTTCCAGTCACTCTTTTAGCATCAAATGATGCTACTTGCCTGAATTTAATTGCTGTGATCATGCTTGCCAAGGGTAATTGTCCAATTACATGATGCATTTTACATTTATAATTTTGCATTCTATTACAACGAAAACATCTTTATTTTCCCATTCATTTATTTGTTTATGTCTTTGTGGACTCGTGAGTTTCTATTTTATTTGACGTGATAAAAATGTGCATGTGTGTGTGTGTACATATACCATTATGATCACTATTTATTTTGGCACTCAAATTGTGCAGTTTCACCAGTGACAGAGACAGCCTTCTGAAACTGGCTTCCATGTCCTTATGCTATATCTTCTCCATTCTTTGAGTACTTTGTTAGTTGTGCAGCATAATCTTCCAGAGTCAATCAAGTTCTTTTCCTGCCCAGCCCTGGAATCAATCATTTATCCAAAGAATGGTGGTTCTTTTCAGTGCAGAATATTTACAGAGCAAGATCTGAGATCTACGTACTCTCATTTCTACTGGGGATTTGCTGGTCTTAGGCCCTGTCAGTGGATGAAGTCAGGAAATATACGCATGCATATTCATATATCTGGGTTCACACACACATCGAAACTTACATCTACAATTGTTTCTATATCTCTGAGTTCACACCTATAATTCAAAGTTCAATACACTACTTTAGGATTCATTCTCTCTAGTATTCGCCATTTTCATATTTGAAAATCTTTAAGTGTGAAACTTGGCTCTAATTATCTTCATCATATTAATTTGTGTATTCATTTAATCCCCTGGATATGAGAATCTCTGAACCTTACTGGGATGCTGCTCCACTTATTTCTGCTCAATGGCTTTTTGACTAATTATGAAGAAAAGAAGGATGGAAAGAAGAAAGGAAGGAAGAAAGAGAGGAAGGAGAGAATAAAGAAAGGAAGAAAGGAATTTGATAAATTTTGACTTATGTATCTATTAGTGTAAACTTCATCCCAATTAACGTATGGAACATTTTTCTCATCCCAGTAAGTTCTGTCACACTCTTTTTCAGTTAACCCTTCACTCCAATTCAATTACTGCTCTGATTTCTATGAACATAGCTTAGTTTTGTCTGTTCTAGAGGTTAATTTTTCTTTTTTTTAAGATTTTATTATTTCCTTTTTCTCCCCAAAGCCCCCCGGTACATAGTTGTATATTCTTTGTTGTGGGTTCTTCTAGTTGTGGCGTGTGGGACGCTGCCTCAGCGTGGTCTGATGAGCAGTGCCATGTCCGCGCCCAGGATTCGAACCAACGAAACACTGGGCCGCCTGCAGCGGAGCGCGCGAACTTAACCACTCGGCCACGGGGCCAGCCCCTCTAGAGGTTAATTTTAATTGGATCACAGAGTATGTGTATTTGATTTTTTATCCTGTGAACAAAATTATTTTGAGATTCATCATGTTGTTGTATGTTTCACTATTCCATTCTTTATTATTTTTAAGTTATAATAAATTACCTGAATATTCCACAATTACTTTATCCATTCATTCAGTATTGGGCAATTGAGTTATTTCCAATTTGGAGCTAGTAGGTAAATAGCTGTTATAAATATTTTATACAATTCATTTGAATAAATATATTTTCATTTCTTTTGGGTAAATGCCTAGGAGTGGACTTGTAGGTCATAAGATGTGTGTATTCTCATTTTATGAGGAACTTATTATTCACAAAATGTTTTTCACTTGAGAAAATTGTTTTCAAAGTCATTATATCATTTTATATAGCCACCAAATATACGTAATGACACTTTTATATGAAGGAATACATTTTAATACCAAGATATAAAGGTCTATTCTCATAAACACATTCATTCTATTCAATCATTTCTAAAATATGTACTTAATATTATTTGGAACCTCTAACAATATTCATTTGAGTATCATTTATTCAGGAAATAAAGATAAATCCTTTGGTGATTGAAAAATTAATGGCACAACAAATCCTTAAAAGGTTTGCAGAAAGATTTCCCGCTCTCTCTTTATGCCCCGTCCCCTGCGCATATCTGAGGGAACAAATAGGTGATCAAAGTACCTTACCTGGAAAATTATTTAAGTACATAACTGCAATAATTTCATAGAAGCTAATCTAATCTCACATTTTTAAGCAATGTGTAAAGATCTACCCTTTCCTTTCCTAGTGCTAATTTCTCCCTCCTTCATTATTTCTTTTTTATGGTCTAATAGAGCATTATATAATGCCATATTGGAAAAGCTCTGTTTTCTTCAGACACTTACCTGAGCCTTAATTAATTGATATGTTACTGGGTTAAGAAAATCTTTTCTTTTTTGTGGGGCGTGAACTATAAATTCATTTTTCTATACTTGACAAGGTTGTAATAGTGCTTCTAAAGAATTTTAAATTCGTTTTGCAGAATTCAAATATATATTTGTTTCTGTTTGTCTCACCACACATCACAAATTTAGCATAACAGAAAAGCAATTAAAACAAAAGAGCAGCCGAATTAGATGCTATAAAAGTTCTCATAAAATAGCAACATTTGCAAAGTAAAATATTATACATAACTGTGTTATTAAAAATATTCTGACATTATATATTGTTAAACAGAGAAATAGCCTTGAGTGTATAAATTCTGATAATAAAGATGTATATAAAATAAATACTTAATAATACACTTTTTCTTAGTAAATGAACAGAGCATTAATAAGAGAAAAGAATGAAATATAAACACACTAAATATGATGAGCTGGTTATGTACTTGTTACACTAGAACTGATTTCTTATCTATTATAGGCATTTAAAGCAATACGTAGCAACCTCATTTATTCTTTCAGAAACTTTAAAACCCACAGTTGTAAAAGAAGCATTCTCTCAAACTTTTTGATCCTCACTCATATTACAACAAGCACTCGTATAGAATGAAGAATATAAAACTTATTTTGACAAACTTTACTTAGTAACACACACTAGCCTTATGATAATAGCCAGTGAAAATATCTTTGGGTAAATCTTCATTTAATTGGGGGAAAAATACACCTTTTTGAAAAATAGGGAACACATAATCTCAACAACTGCCAGTTTATGCCTTTTATTCTTATCATCTTCATTAAATTTTGGCAATATAACTGATATGTTATAAACCAAATTTTCTTACTACAACATTTATTAGGATAAACTAAAAATATGGTATGTAAGAAAAAATACTATAATAAGAAGGAGCATAAATATTTATATGATATTAATATTTTATGGCTAACCAGAAAGCAAATAATGTTGATTATGGGATGGGAGTCAGCTCATATTCTTCTTGTGTTTCTATAGCTCACGATACAACTCTCAGAATGAATTTCACTGAGTGAATACAGAACATAGATAAGACAAATTAATAAATAAAGTCTTTAAATTCCCCAAAATAAATTGAATAGTGGGTCAACTAAAGAAGAACAACATCACCTGTTTAGTGTATTCATAGGAATATGGTGAAACTTCCCCATAGCATCATATAAAAATCTTGAAATTAGCAAAAACTCCTAATAATATGATGTTTACAATGCACTGTACATATTACAGCATAATTAAGACTCTGGATGATTTAATGCTATCTCAAAGGTCCAAGAAATATTTATTGTTAAAAAGATATTTGTCTCCTAGTTAAGTGTGAAATAATGAACTTTTATTCCCTTCTTAAAAGGAAAATGTGAAAGGGTTAGGATGGAGAACAGGGGTATTAAGCATAGTTTGGCAATGCTTACACGGGTCTGTAGTAAATATTAAAGGAAATAAATGACACAAAAATATCTGATAATTTCTTTGGTCCTTTCCTGTACATGAAGAGAATAAGAAATAGGAAATAGAATCTAAATAATGATTCACATGAAGAATGCTTATTGGAAAACAGTTTGCTCTAGAAGCTGAATAAATCTTCAAAAAGAAATAGCTCTTCTTAATGTTAAAAAACATAAAAGAGAAAAAAGGCAAGGCAAAAATAGTCAAAGAAGAATTGCGAGATAATAATAATGAATGATATAATGGTTAATTTTATGTGTCCACTTGACTGGACTAAGGGATGCCTAGATATCTGGTAAAACACTATTTCTGGGTGTGTTTGTAAAGTGTTTCTGGAAGAGATTAGCACTGGAATCTGTAGACTTGGTAAACAAGATCCAGTGTGGGTGGACATCATCCAATCTGTTGAGGGCAGGAACAGAGCCAAAAGGTGGAGGAAGGGCAAATGTGCTCTCTTTGCTTGAGCCGGGAGATCCGTCTTCTGCCTCTGAACTGGGCTGGGATTGAGACTTGCACGTTTGGCCCCCAGATTCTCAGGCCTTTGGACTCAGACTGAATTACACCCGAGCTTTCCTTGTTCTCCAGCTTGCAGACAGCAGATCATGGGCTTTTTGGCCTCCATAACCATGTGAGCCAATTCTTATAATAAATCTCTTCATAAATATATATTTATATCTTCTTGGTTCTGTTTCTCTGGAGAATCCTAATACAGATGATAAACATATAAATGTAAGTTGAGAAGTGATTTAGAGAATTTCAGGAAATAAATGAAAGGAAAAGTTACCCTGGGAAATAATTACACTACAGAATTTTTTAAAAAATTAGTGCAGTGAATTGTAACATCAAGTTTGCTTCACATTCAAATTTCTTAAATTCTGAGACCTTTAAGATGCTTTAGGAAAGTAAAACATGAAATGCAAAAGGATACATAGAAAAGAGTGTGTGTATTGATCTAAAAAGGTTTCCATAATATAATATTAATGAAATATTAATGACGTTTACAATGCACTGTACATATTATGTAATCCTGTACATATTATGTAATATTATCCTTTAATACAATGAAGAAATACATATATAAAAGATATAATATATAAATATTTTGGGGTTTTTTTTTACAGAATCAACTCAAAGAACTGAATAACAGTACTATGAAAATTCAATCTCTGAATACTTGTTTAAGTAAAAAAGAGTTTCTCATTTACTAACACGATACAATGAAAAATTGGAATAAAATGAAAAATGGGATTAAAGAATGAATACTGTCACGTTTAGCATTAAATAACATCCATCCACAGACAGCTAATTAAAATAATTAATAAAGGGACCAGCCTGGTGGCATAGTGGTTTAAGTTTGTGCGCTCTGCTTCCATGACCTGGGGTTCATGGGTTCAGATTCCCACCACAGACCTACACACTGCCCATCAAGCCATGTAGTGACAGTGTCCCATATACAAAATAGAGGAAGGTTGGCACAGATGTTAGCTCAGGGACCATCTTCCTCAAGCAAAAAGAGGAAGATTGGCAACAGATGCTAGCTCAGGGCCAATCTTCCTCATCAAAAATTAAAATAAAATAATTAATAAAAATATTTGTCTTGTAAGAAATGCACTTGAAGTAAAAGTTTAATTTTTATTTTGTTGTGAGATATTTATATGCTTGATGAATTATTTACTAGTGATTTTGATAACTCGTTTGTGACTAAAACCTTTAAAACTTGGAACCTGTAGGCCAAAATTTTTTTTAATAAATTTTAATTTGTAATCTGTATTTTTACAAAAAATTATGATAAGGAAATCAATAAATACTATGAAGTATCAAACTATACCGTGACAAAATTCTTTGGTTATAGTTGAATAGAAATATACATATAAGTATCTTTGAATAAAGTAAAATTTTCCACAAAGATGAGCTTTTCAATATTATTTTAAATGTTTATTTGTAGGTTTAAAATTATGTTAAAAGGGTAACATAATAGTTTTATTTTCAAATATTCATTTTTAAATATATTCAAATTACACAGTTTCTATTTAAATTTATGTAAAAATGTTAGAAGCAAAGTGAAAAAATGTGAGAGAGTATATGCTTTTTCAAATAGCTTTATTGGAGACATAAACCCAAAGGCATTTCTATTTTATAGATGAAGGCTCTAAAGAGAGGCTAAATAACTATTAACATTGAAAATATGAAAAGAAGCAAATAGTCATTTAAAGACAAATAATTTATTTTTACCATACTATATTTTATTATTGCTATATTTTAAGCAACAAACATACATGGGTGTCTAAAATTAGACACTTCCAGGTGCTGTCTAAATTCTAAAATTTATGACTTTATGATAAATTCAAATAGACTGCCATACTTTGACTCACTTATATGTGTATGTATGTACTTAACACTGTACATATGGTTTAAAGTTGGATGTTTCCATAGATATTATTTTTCTGAGGGGAGACTGAGTTTCAAGATGAAAGATTGTTTTCTCCCTTGTTAAACTATTCATTCCTAATGTATCCAAATTAGACTCTAGGACAGCAGGTTTCCAATCCACTCTTGCATTAATTATATGAAGCAAGATTTTGTAGAAATAAAATTAACCACATTACAAAGGTTGAAAGCATTTCCTTTAATTCTGGTTGGACACTATTTGGGACCCACTGGTAATCAATATATTAATAGAATTGGAAAAATACAGACATAACCAAATCTTAAAAAACAATTATTCTTGAGAGTGGCCAGCTAAGTCAAAAAATGAATAGATAAGATTTAATGGATATGGCACCAGAGAGGTCACCTGTCAAAGCTGATGTGTGTAGCAACACAGGAATGTTAGCCATTGACTACTAAAAATAGACACCAAGTTCAAAGAACTGAGGAGCGAATAGGAAGTGAACAAGTGGAGGTGGCAAATGTTGACAACCCTTCAGAATCTTGGCTGTGTGTTCTACAATGAAAAAGATGAGCGTTAGCAGTAAGACAGTGGGGTTTGAGTCTTGATTCTGACACTTAATAACTGTGTGATTTGGGACAAGTCACACAACTCTTGACTTTCAGATCCTCCAGATACCAACTGAGGGTAAGGACAGCTATCTCACGGGGCTATTGTAAGCATTGTATGAAATCATCTATAGAAAGTATTTATCATAGTGCTTATCGCATAGGAAGTGCATGATACATGGAATATACAACAGAAAATAAATAAATATATCAGTAGGGAATAAATAAGAGCATATCTTACACAATAAACTATCAAATGTGCCTAAAGATAATTGATAGGCTTATTGGAAGGATTATTTTATATTGGAATTATTGGAAGCATCTTAATTTAATGTTTAAATTTATTTAAATTTAAAATATATTAAAGAGATTAAATTAAAACACACAAACTTTTTATACTAGGTAGGGAGCCCAGAAAAAAATTCCTCATTTATTTAAAGATAACATAAGAGTTTTTATTATTCAGTTTCAAACGAAAAGCTTTGAATCTGAAAAGTGCTAATGAGGGGTCAGCCCAATGGCACAGTGGTTAAGTTCGCATGTTCCCCTTCCAGGGCCCAGGGTTTGCTGGTTGGGATCCCGGGTGTGGACATGGCACCGCTTGGCAAGCCGTGCTGTGGTAGGCGTCCCACGTAGTAAGGAGAGGAAGATGGGAAGCAGATGTTAGTTCAGGGCAAATCTTCCAAAAAAAAAAAAAGGGTTAATGAATGGGATCAATGCAACTCTTTTTGAATTATCTCTACATCTGTGAGTATTAAAATATCTAACAGAAATTATGAATGCCAGAAATAACCCTGAAACCTCTCTGCTTCTCCTGCTTGTAGTTTTCAATTAATTCAGAGGCACTATACATTTTGGCTTTACGTATAAATTTAGACCAATTAAAAAAATTGTGATCAATTCTTAAAAATGTGTTTACCATATGTTTATACACATGCATGTCTGATTTTTTTACTTGTTATAAATCTCAGGAAATATCTAACTTAAAACCATTAAATTGAAGTTAGTCATCAAAAAATAGTTAACCTTTTCATTTTAAACAATATGGGTGATATGCATAAAAGCCTAATTCTATTAATAATTTGACTAAGTTGGAACCAAAAAGTCTATAGTTTTTAATTGACTTATCAAACTCTGATAACTGCCTCAATCTCACAGTGAAGAAAACAAAATGCTGTCATTACTGTTTTTATATTTTTATTTTGTTTTTGTGTAAAAGATGGTGACTTCTTATTCTGTGACAGAATAGTTTAGAACTCTTTAAAACAAGTTTAGGTAAATAATGCTTATTTGGTTTATGGACATGAAAAAAACCAATGTTCAGGGCCAGCCCTGGTGGCTTAGTGGTTAAGTCTGGGGTGCCCCACTTTAGTGGCCTGAGTTTGGTTCCCAGGCCTGGATCCACACCACTGTCTGTCAGTGGCCATGCTGTGGCAGCAGCTCACATACCAAATAGAGGAAGATTGGCAACAGATGTCAGTTCAGAGCGAATCTTCCTGTGAAAAAACCTACAATATTTTATCATACTAATCATGCTAATGTATAGATCAAATATGAATGTTTATTTAGCATCACCGTTATAAAGAAATCTGATGGTGTCAGAAACTTGATGGTTTTTACCCGTTTTGCAATGGAGGAAAGAAAAATCTTAGATTTGCATATTACTGTTACAAATTTATATTAACCACTATACTCTGATGATCGAATATGTGTTTGTAATAAAATTACATTTTAAAATGATATGTTTACGTATGAATGACTATTTGTATTAATTTTGTAATAAAATCTACATAGTTTCATTAAGTAATGTCTCATTTCAAGTGTTAAATTTTACTTAAAAAGTTTTTTCTGGGTTATTGAAGGACAAAATAAATCATGAGATGTATGTGATTAAATTGAGGTATTAGTGTTTTTTTACATATATTAATATATTTAGCATTTATACAATTTCAATTTTTAGTATTACTAATCAAATAAAGATAAAGCACTTGCCAATGTAATTAAACAAAACGATCTAAAAATTTTAAACAAATATGAGTGCACCATCTTTGAAAACTTATGAATGGTTACTTTCTTGGAGCATCAGAAAATTAAATTTGAGTTAAACTATGATTAATTAATTCAGGACAATTCCTTTCGAGTAATTACATACAAGGCTCTGTCAATATCATTTGCTTTCAATTGTTCTGTAAATCAAACGTAATAGCTGCAGGTTCATTGAGCAGTGAATGAATGAAATAATACTACTGAGTGAAAAATTCAAATAGAAATCTATGCAATGGAACTAAAAAAAAAGTAAGAAAATAGAGTAAGAGGGATTGCTTTCAAGATGCTAAAAAATCAATTACATCTGCTAATGATTAAAATGTTCCAGTTAGTACACTGCAAACTATTCCCTAGCCATGCTTCACAAATGCAATGTCGTTAGGCACAGATAAGGTTGAAGGTTAAAGCAGAAACTGGTACCAAATGAGCTAAAACTTAAAAAGTCCAATGTGGTATCAAGGAGAGCAACATTAATAGTTTTATAGAGTATCAAATGTCATTTATCATTCAGAAACTGTATAATTATGAGGAAGTTAACATTTCCTTCAGGTGGAATCTACCATATCCTGATTTTGTAGGTCTCAAAAATAAAAAGTTCACATTTATATATTTTTTAAATTTGTTAATAGCATGCTCTGCCAATTCAGTAAATAACTGCATTTTGCCAAAACAGATAATAAACTCGCAGTTTACCTAAGAAAATAATTTCAAGGTGAAAAGATATACACCAGACGCTTCAAAACTACAATTTGAAATAATGATAGTCCCCTCTCAGAAGTATGAATCAAAAAGCCAGGGCAGTAATGAATGAAATAACTTTTAAAAATATAATATATAACGTACTAAAAATTCTCAAGTTACTTGTAAAGTGTGTGGACAAGTCCAGAATAAATACATTTTATCATTTAGAATATTGTATATTTAATTCAATTTATAGTACTCTTTAGTCTAATCCTAATTTGAACAGCTCTGTAGTGTGCTATTTGCTGCTTCAGGATAAACCTATTACCCATGGCTGATCACTTTATTCAATACAATAGGCCAAAGAATCTCCAATCATTAAAGCCTTGCTGTAAGATAAACTCTTTCAGTGCTAAATGCTGAATAATGTATCAGCAGGATCAGGGCTATAAAGGTGTTTGTAATGAGATGAATCAAGCAGACATTATAATTATTGTTTTTTATTTATCTTCCAGTTCCATACAGTAGGAGTACATTGCTTAAAATGGCCGGAGAATTTAAACGCTAGAAAACTAGAATTCTAAAATTATAATGTTCATGACTATTGATATCATCTTCAGTAAAAACAAAATTGATATGTAACCTGTTCTCTGTACCAGCTATAACTTAGCATTATAAATAATTAACAGGAATAGCACCAAACTCTAGTTCACCAAGTGTTATGAAAAAATAATGCTCATTTTCCTCAACATATCTGGAAGTGTCAATTAGGAGACTTCCAACTACAGTATTCTGCTTACAGATGTATTGAGGTGATCTACAGTATTGACCCATGTAGTATCCATAATGATGTATATTAAACAAGTCACTGCTAATAAAAATCAGAAATTTTAACAATACCACTACCATCAACAAAACCCAGATTTCTGGAGTCTCTTTAGTAATAAAAGATCTGGAAAAACTGGGCATCATTCCAAAAGAAAGCAAACAGTTAAAGATAAGTAGGACTGCTTCCCCACCATTTCTTACTTTCTCCCAGCGATGCAAGGGTCATTTGTCATTGCCCTGTGGTAGTGCTTCAAAAGGGTATGACTTAAACGGCAAGATAAATATTTTTAGTATTTATGTTTCTAATAATATTGGGAAAATGGAAGATAACGTATGAGGTTATGCGTTTAAATATTTTGTGGCAATAAAAAATCTTCCTACCAGTTTAATATGCAAATCATTCAATTTTATTAATTTATTTTGCCTACATTGCACCTATAGGCATGTGAGTTTAGAATTCTGAGCTCATGTAGTTGATACTAGGAAATTAAGCTCATTATCTTATTTTCACATAATACATAGATATGCTGATGAAACAGTAATAACAGTGATAGATTCGTCACACGGAAAATATTTACTGCCATGCATAAGGCAAAATTTTTTAAAATACTGATATCTTCATTGTCAAGGAATACTCAAACTGCAATTCATTTCAAAATAAAGCTTATTCTTTAATTAAAAATACCGTTAGATATTAAAGCAATCAACTACATAAATATTTTAACCTGATTCATAAATAAATCATGTCCTTGAAACCTGTAAGAAATTTATAAAATATGAAACCTTGAAAACCACAGCAAGAATATTTTATAAGAAATCTTACCTTCAAGGGAATGAAAGGCATGGCTTAAAAATAGTTTTATAAATAATTGAGTGTAAAATTTAGACTTATGGAAAAAAGCTTAATGACCTTAATAATGTTGTATTTAGCATTGTTAATTGCATACATTTAGTAATAATAACATAGACAGATAGATAGATAGATAATCACAATTGCTTAATTTTTCCCAGGATCTACTCCTGACTATGGACTATTTTGGCAGAATTAGCAGCAATGAATTCCGACAAATCTCAGAGAAAGCATAACAACATGACTGATTTGTTAAGATAAATGAGTGTAGGGTTTTTTTGGCAAATGTCCATTTTCCCTTTCACTGGGAAATTTCTCTTTCATTTCCATTTCATTCCTTTTCACATATGTGGTTTACTAACTAATGCAGGATTAAAACAATATCATTGTTTCTTCCAATGAATTCATGGCAATGCAGAGTGTAAAATTTCTGGGTATAATTCAACATGATTCAGAGTAAACTCGTTCTTCAGTCCTTTGAAAAATTTTATAAAATATATGTTATTTATACAGCGTTGAAATGGTTAGATTTTCCTAGATTCATCTTATCTCAATTTACACATATATGTACTATATACTGTATAAAATAACATAGTATATATATAATTTCAATACTTGTTTGAAAAGTAAGCAAGAAGAGTAAATATACACTTTAAAAACCTACCTATGTCTGACCTGTGCTACAACAACATGAATGTTGAAAGATCAACAGGAAATTTAATTTACATTTATAAATTCAACAGAAATATTTATTAGGGCTTTTAATCTCAATGTTGGTCAGTTATAGGTGCAAACATTATTACTGTAGTTCAAAATTTAATACTGTCAAAAGAAAGATTTTTTTACTTTCTTTGTATTATACTTATAATCACTAATGAGGTCCCGAAAGTATTACTCTGGACACTTTTCTGCTGGACACTGCTGGGGTGATTCTCCATATTCTCCGTTTAGTCTACTGGAAGTTCTGGCTACATCAGAAGATAAGAATACACTTTACTAAATAAGAGTGGGATCACAAATGTATTCAAATCATGTGAAATGAAATTGCTAAGCAAATAACCAGAATGAAAAAGACCAAAAATTACAAAATTTCTGAAATGGCTACAAAGTGAAAGAATATACAATAGATGACATGGAAATTTTAGCTGTATTCATATCACACATTCATAATTTTGTTAGACAAGCTATATTAGGCCAATTGCCATGGAGAATATTTACAATGGGTACAAGTTGACTGAGAAAATAACTAATGGATAGATAAACATAAGCCAGTGCTAAAAACAAAGAAACAAACAAAACTTTCAAAGTATATATCCAAATAAAAACATATGAAAATTAGGATTTATGTATTTCAAAGGCCAAGTAAAAACCCAATAGAATCATATATGTGTGTATCTGTTTATGTATATAAAATTTATGTATACATTCATATATATAATGTACTTGCATATATACATGTACAAACACAGAAATTATACTCACACATAGTCCTGTGTGAGCATCGTGAATAAAACATAGAACACACTTACAGATATAAAAGTAAGTTTTTATGTTAGAACAGTACTTTATACCAAATAATTGATCTATAGAAAGGCTACAATAGATAATGACATAAAATTTCATGAGTGTTTTCTCGACCTCTAAATTCTAAAGAAAAAAACATTTCAAATATTTAAAACTTGGTCAGGTTGGGCAGTTTCCCTTTCTCCAACATTAAACTCTGTGAGCAAGAAGAGTTTCTGAGATGCCCCCAAGACATTCAAAGTACTTGAAGTCTTCTTAGTTATTTGAAGATCTTACCTTATTTCAAGAATGATGTTTCATGATAGAAGGGTTTTTATCCCAATAAAACTTTTAGGTAAGTATTATATCTTGGTAAGTACTAGGTACTTGGTAAGTATTACATAATACTTGGTAAGTATTAGGTGAGTACTACATCATATACTATATGATACGTATTATATCATATAGTATATACTACGTACACAGTGTGGCCAAATATTCTCCCATTTAAGATAGGCAATAGTATTTTAACATCAGATTTTTTAGTGAAATTTACAAAGAAAACTTTTTATATATAGAAATTATCTTAAGCAACGATTTAATAAACATAAAGCAATTGAATACATCACTGAGAGGAAAAGCAAAAGTATTCTTTCCTTCAACAGCTGTTTGATATGCAGTTTGTTGTACTCTAATCAGATAGATCTAACAATGAAAAATTGTCTTATCTTTTCAATTGGTAGGTCTTTGTACTTTAATCTTTTTGAATTGAATGATCTTATAGTGCCGATATAATCTTATAAGAAATTGGAGGATATTTAAGACACATTAATCTGATTCGTGTGTGTAATTCAATTTTTCAAGATATGTCAAACAAAATTGGTTTAAAGTTGTTTTCTATATAGTAGCTCAAATGTGTCCAATACTGCTATCTGAATGCCAGCACACAGAATATGAGATATGATGGATTCTTCAATTTTGTATTTCTAAAGTAAAAAGACCTGTGGCTATAGAAAAAATAATAATCAGTACTCTGAAGTCATTTTAAAATGCTGCTTCTTTTTAGGATATATTTCATTAATGAGAAATATTCTCCCTACCTTGTACATGATGACTTAGAGAAAATATTGGAAAACTTTCTCTAACCTCAATATTAAATTTCACTTATCAATTGAAATTCACTTATTTGAGAACTACAATGGTATTCATTTATTTCCTAGGTCCTGCAAGTTCCGTATTTGATATATTATAGTTCTCCTTTATCCTGTTTTTTCTGTTAAGCAGGTATTATCCTAACCAATGCAAGCAACTAGTCAACAAACTTTAGTTATCCCAAAGCAGATACTACTAAAGTGAATTTATCAAACTTAATCTATTAAAATGTATAGTTCATCTTACTTTTCATAATTACCTACTCAACTATTTCTTATATACGCTAAAATTAGGGGCCCGTCCTGTAGCATAGTGATTAAGTTCACCTGCTCCACTTCAGCAGCCCAGGGTTCTCAGGTTTGGATCCTGGGTGTGGACCTAGCCCCACTGGCCAAGCCATGCTGTGGCAGCATCCCATATAAAATAGAGAAAGATTGGCACAGCTATTAGCTCAGCGATGATCTTCCTCAAGCAAAAAGAGCAAGATTGGCAACAGATGTTAGCTCAGGGCCAATCTACTTCACAAAAAATAAAATTAAATTAAATTAGGATAGAAAGTGGTTTAATCTAGTTAATATAAAGAAATGAGTGTAAATTTAATTCTGGGACATTTAATCAAGGAAAGGGAAGAGATACAGAAATGATTTTCTCTTGCTTATAATCAGGTATTTATTTTTAAAAAACATGTTGATGTTTAAAAAATTTCAAAGCATATTTTTCAATGAGATCAGGTTAGGTTATACATGCTAGGGAAACCAACAACCTGAAAATCTTAATTATTGAAGCAACTAGGTTTAGTTCTCAGTCAGGTTACATGTACACTATGTGTATTTCATGACCTGCAGTCTCCTCTGTGTCTCCTCAATCTGGGACCCAGGCTAACAGGGAAGCTGGTGTGTGGATATTGCAGCTTTCTATGGTATATGGGAAAAAAAGAGAGAGATTTCCAAATCACTCACTGGCTCTTAAAATTTCAGCCTTTTCCAATGACTTTTCATTAAATTCGTTGTTTTAACATGTGTCCCCTGGACCAGCAATATCAGTATCACCTAGGAACATATTAGAAATGCAAAGTTTCTGGTCCTACCCTCAGAGTTAAACTCTGGGTTTAAATACTGTGAGTAGTTAAACCCTGGGTGATGAAGGTAGTTAAATCCTTGGTGATGAAGATCGCAGATTCATTTAGCATCTGTATACTGAATTGGGGACTAGCAACGTGTTTTAACAAACCCTTCAGCAGATTCTGATGCATGGTAAAGTTTATGAACCACTGCATTAGGCAAACATTGTCTAAATCTAACTTAAAAGGAGGAGTGATGTATGAGCCTACCAGTGCTCTGGAGAGAATCAAAACTTTTGGTGCACAGTAATAATGAAAACATATAAGTTGAAGTATGAGAAAAATATGATTGTTTTTGGGCCCTAGCTCATTCCTTCTAGAATCTTTATTATGAATACACTTTTATTGCACATCCATGAAAAGGAAACGTTGAGCTATAAATATGTGATGTCAACATAGCACTCAGACATTACAATATAGTTGGAGAGACAGACTGAGTAGCAACATGAAGCAGGTATAAGCGCCTATGTGGCCTTGCCAAGGAACTCATGGGCTGGTTGGCTGAAGCTCTATATTGAGGGTTCTGGGATCACCATCACTCACATTATTTAAGAATGCTAAGATCAATCCAGTTAGGAATGTTCACATGGGTAAGGATGAGGAGAAGGGCACATAAGTCATGTCTTTGCTAACCCTACTTAATCCAAAAGTGAAAAATTTTATCAGAAGAAATCAAGTTTAAAAAAGTGAAAAGTGAGTATAATAATAATGGGCAGTTTTCCTGAGGATGCATCACGTCTCTTGTAGAAAACTAGTTTCAGAAATTATAATAGGTGAGAGGAAAATGTTTTCCTCTGTAGCACCATGAGTTCCTGAATGGCTCCATCTTCTTTTTAGTTCCATCATTATAAGGCCAGTTTCTTTCCCATCCTTCTCCTTGGCATACAAGCATAAAGTCTTGTTTTTGCCTCAATGTATTTTGTTTTACCCTTTATTTAGATAATAATGGTTTATAATCCTACATAAATTTCGGGTGTACATCACTTTATTTCAATTTCTGTGTAGACTACATCATGTTCACCACCCAAAGACTAATTACAGTCCATCACCACACACATGTGCCTAATGACCCCTTTTGCCCTCCTCCCTGCTTCCCCTCTGGTAACCACCCATCTAATCTCTGTATCTATGTGTTTGTTGTTGTTGTTAATATCTTCTACTTAGGAGAGAGATCATACAGTATTTGACGTTTTCTGATTTATATCACTAAGCGTAATTCCCTCATGGTCCATCCACGTTGTTGCAAATGGCAAGATTTCATCTTTTTTAAATGGCTGAGTAGTATTCCATTGTATGTATATACCGCAACTTCTTTGTCCATTTGTCCCTTGATGGATACTTAGGTTGATTTCAAATCTTGTCTATTGTGAATAATGCTGCAATGAACATAAAGGTGCATATATCTTTACGCATTACTCTTTTTGTGTTCTTTGAATAAGTACTCAGTAGTGCAATAGCTGGATCATATGGAAGTCCTATTCTTAATTTTTTGAGGAATCTCTGTACTGTTTTCCATAGTAGCTGCACAAGTTTGCACTCCTACCAGCAGTATATGAGAGTTCCCTTTTCTCCTCATCCTCGCCAAAACGTGTTATTTCTTATCTTGTTAATTATAGCCATTCTGACAGGCATGAGGTGATATTTCACAGTACTTTTGATTTGTGTTTCCCTAATAATTAGTGATGTTGAACATCTTTTCAAGTGCCTGTTGGCCATCTGCATATCTTCTTTGGAAAAGTGTCTGTTCAGATCTTTTGCCCTTTTTGTAGTTGGGTTGTTTCTTTTTTCTTAAGAAACAGCTTTATATATTTTGGGTATTAACCCCTTACCAGATATATAGTTTGCAAATATCTTCTGCCAATTGTTAGGTTGTCTTTTCATTTTGTTGATGGTTTCCTTTGCTATACAGAAGCTTTATATAGTTTGAGTAGTACTATTTGTTTACTTTTTATTTTGTTTCCCTTGCTGGGCCAGACATGATATTTGAAAATGTGCTGCTAAGATCAATGTTGAAAAGCATACTGCCTATGTTTTCTTCTAGAAGTTTCATGGTTTCGGGTCTTACATTCTTTAGTCCATTTTGAGTTAACTTTTGTGTATGGTATAAAATAATGATTTATTTTCATTCTTTTACATGTGGCTGTCTAGTCTTCCCAACACTGTTAACTGTAAAGGCTTTCCTTTCTCCATTGTATGTTCTTGGCTCACTTATCGAAAATTAGTTGTCCACAGATGTGTAGATTTATTTCTGGGCTCTCGATGCTCTTCCATTGATCTGTGTGTCTGTTTTTGTGCCAGTGTCATGCTGTTTTGGTTACTATAGCTTTGTAGTATATTTCAAAATCAAGGAGTGTGATACTTCCAGCATTGTTCTTTTTTTTCAGGATTCCTTTGGCTGTTCAAGGTCTCTTGTCGTCCCATATAAATTTTAGGATTCTTTGTTCCATTTCTGTAAAAAATGTTGTTGGAACTTTGATAAGGATTGCACTGAATCTGTAGGTTGCTTTAGTAAGTATAGACATTTTAACTATGTGCCTCAATGTATTTTAATTCTTATCTTTTCTGAAACACACTATGATGTGTATTCCTAGTTGCTTTATGATGTGTGCACCTGAAAGGTAATAACTTCTTAGCTTCTTCTTTTTTTTAGTATCTACCCTTCTGAGTAAAACCTGATGAAGTATTTCTTTACCCTACTCCCATTGTTTTCTTTTAATCAATATTATAAAGCTGATTTTACTTTATTTTAACATTTGCCCTTGATAATTTTAAATTTTAGCATACTTATTATTTACCATTTCTGTTGTTGTATGCTTGAATTAGCATCACAGATTCATTTAGTCATCTCTATAATTATAAAAAAAAGCTTATACTTGTATGGTCTCAAATAATGGAGAGGAATTAAATTCGTTGTTTTTTTTTTCCTACAAGAGAATAAATTTGCAACTTTACTCAAGAACAACGATGAGCGGGTAGTTCTATTTTTATAGGCTTCTTAGTGACCAAATTTTTCAATGGTATGCTCTGTCATAATCTAAAGTATATTGGTTTATAATTTTACATTTTTAATTTGAATTCCTCATCATCAAATTTTAAAGGAAACATTTAAACAAATCTTTAACAAATACGCACTAATAGCCTAGAGTAAAGAAGTCAAAGTCAAAATAAAAATGACTATAAGGAGAAGGAGAATCTCTGAGGAGAATTTTAGGAGACTCTGTAAATTACTCTCTAGCTCTAACGTTAATTCACATTTTATTTATTGAAATTGTCTAAGTACTTTGAACTTTTTGCCATGAGATTCTAGAATTTGCAATTGTCTTCAAACATGACTATTCCTCTTCATTTAGTTTAAGGACAGATCCTTGAAAGCTGAACAGACAAACTATTTATTCCATTTTGGAAAATAGATCTAGAATTTGAATTCATATATTTCAACATATGTGATTTGCTTTTACCTGAGTGATTGTATTTTAGAGAATATTTGAATGGGCTTATTAAATTCTTTGAAATATTTAGATTTCCAAAGAAATGCGATGTGTGTGTGTGAGAGAGAGGGAATTTTTTTTCTCAGTGTTAGAGTGTTTACGTTTCAGTGATTTTTGCTTAAATTCAGTTCTTCACATCACCCAACTTCTATGGAATCTGGGCATAATCTAATCCACTCGGGTTAACACTTGTATTGTTTGAATTTCCATTCTAGTCCCTACAAACTGCAAAGGGCTGGTTTATTCTCTTTGTTAGTACTGCTTATTATTTATGCATTGACTACCGTAGGTATATAAATGGTAGGCATTCAATTTTTGTCTCTCAGTGAAACATTTGCAAGCTTGCCCTGTCTTTGCAAAAGGGTGTTTACACAATGTTTCAGCTATTTATTTTCTGGTAGTGTTCTATTTGACATTAATTATTAATGTTTGTATGTTTGTTTAAATACCGTCACCCATATCAGAAGTTTTTGTGTTCAAAGAAGTCCAATCAGGGAGATGATTTCACATGTATTCACCCAAAAGCATGTCTGCCTCTGTGTGCACTGCTTTGATACTTCTACAGCTTCTGTTTTGCTGGAGGATGAATTCTTCTAAAAAAGAAGAATCACCATTGATAACTCTTACTCTTGGGGATCTTAGTAATTTTTCCTTCTTAACTCTTATCCCCCAAAACTGGACTTGTTAAATATTGGTGATGTCTGCTTATTATATAATAATGATATTAATGGGGTTTCAAATTAAATATTCTCTTCAAACAAGCCTATAAATATAGCTACTACCTCTATAAACTACTTTGTAATTTATAATAAAATTGAAATATGATTCTCAGATATAAGCAAAATGATCAATTATGTTTTTAAAACTACATTCGAACACAAACTTAATGTGTTTTCATTTAATCAGTGATAGGTTTTATATGCAGCACATTTATAAGGGTTTTCCTATAGCTTATAGTTGACTCACAAAAGACTATGTTACATTGGCAGGTATTAATATGTTAATGCAAGATATCATATTGAACTGGATGTTTAAGTTGAGATCAATAATATATAGTCACAATTTTTCATTTTTTAATGTCTTATTTTAATTTTTCATTGCCAATCTATTTTGCTTTTAAAGCTTCTCATTTTAGGTATATTTAAAGATATTTGCTGGTTGCTGTTTTTCATATATATGTAAACATACATACAAAACGAATATATCTATAGCAACTATTTACTGTCGTCATGAAGAAAGCCATTTTAAGCAGCTATAAAAATAAATAACAATTTAGTAAATATTGATCCACCAAATTTTTAAATAGTGATTTTTTTCTTCTAAAGATTCCCTGGGGCCGGCCCCGTGGCCAAGTGGTTAAGTTCGCGCACTCCTCTGTGGCAGCCCAGGGTTTCTCTGGTTCAGATCCTGGGCATGGATATGGCACCGCTCATCAGTCCATGTTAAGGCAGCGTACCACATGCCACAACTAGAAGGACCTGCAACTAAGATATACAGCTATGTACTGAGGGGATTCGGGGGAGATAAGGCAGGAAAAAAAAAAAAAAAAGATTGGCAACAGTTGTTAGCTAAGGTACCAGTCTTTAAAAAAAAAATAAAAATTCCCCAGTCAGGTTCTGTATGACAGGAATTTGTTCAGTTATCTAGGGCAAATGAGTAATATGTACTTTTCAATTTGGAAAGTGTATTACATGTAATCAATTTGGTTGGGTGATTCTAAGCAAACGCAATCCTAATAATGCCATCAAAAGAATAGACTCATCTTTTGGTGCAAAGAGGAGAGAGAACTCACTTAGAGATATTCAGTATTTGGGAATGTTCAATCTCTGGCCCTTGAATCTCACCTGGATAGACTAAAACTCATCAGCTTATCACATGCCTCTCACTCTCCCTGGGTAGTCAAATCGGAGAAATTGAAGTCCAGAACAGATGTAGGCATCTTCCTTTCCAGTAAAAGAAAGCTTAGTATTGTCAGAAGAAGGAACATTTTGGAGCCAGATGATAAAGCAAAAAACAAAAAAAATGAAAGGTAGAGCAGAGACAAAGAGAGAAATGTAGTTGTTGGAGACATCAGGTAAGTGATTAGACCAGACTACATCTTAACACATGCATTCCTGAAAACTTTTCATTTATGTTTGTTAAGAAATTTCCTTCATTAATCTAATTACTTTGACATTAATTTTCTGTCACTTGCAACAAAAATATAGTTGACTGTAGAATGATATCATTTGGTCTGTTTATCTCACAAGGTTGTAGTAATGATTAAATGAAATATTGTATTTAAGAGCATAGCCAGCCCTGGTGGTCTAGTGGTTAACACCACTTGCAGCCTGGGTTGATTTCCTGGTCAGGAAACATCACCCATCTGTGAGTTATCATACTGTGATGGCTGCCTGTTGCCTATGGTATTTTAAATAGCAGCAGGGTCACCCAGGGTAGATAGGTTTCAGTGGAGCTGCCAGACTAAGGCAGAAGAGGAAGAAGGAAATGGTGACCCACTTCAGAAAAAAATGGCCATGAAAATCCTATGAATAGAGGTGGAGCGTTGACTGATACAATGCTGGAAGGTGAGAGGATGGCACCAAAAGATGGGGCAGGATTGCATCTTTTTTATGGCTGAGTAGTATTTCATCATGTACATATACTACATCTTTTTTATCATGACATTTTTGACAACAAGGATGGACCTTGAGGGTATTATGCTAAGTGAAATGTCAGACAGAGAAAGACAAATACCATATAGTTTCACTCAAATGTGAAAGATAAACACATAGATAGGGAGAACAGATTAGTGGTTACCAGAGAAGAGGGTAGGCAGATGGCAAAAGGGATAAAGGGGCACATATAGTGATGTATAAAAATTAGAATATTGGTGGTGAACATGATACAATCTATACAGAAACTGAAATATAATAATGTACACCTAAAATTTACACAATATTATAAGCTGATATGACCTCAATAAAATTTTTAAAAAGTAAAAAAAAAAAAAAAAAAAGACCAGGCAGGATTCTGTGCTCTGTAAACAAGGTTGCTAGGGGTTTCTGACTCAAGGGTACTCACAATAACAACAATCTAACAGCATATTATAAAGTAGAGATAGGTCAATTTCATTAATATCAACATGGATATTAAATCATCTCTGCATCTCTCAGATAAATAGTACTTGGCTACCTTGTATTTATTTATCTATTTTATATTACTGCAAACTTTGTTTTCTTATTTTTTAGAATTTCTACTTAGTGATAAGAGCTTTCACTCTAGGGGTGGGTTTTTACTCCAGCTCCTACACTTACTATTTGAAAGATTTATTTCACTTTCTGAAGGTCAGATTTTTATTCAGTAAAGTGGGGTTAATAACACACAACCCACAAGGATTTGTGAAGATTTCTTGAATAAACAAATCTGTTTCTGATTGCTTTCCTCTTCTCTAATGATCCTTGGTTTCCTACAAAGTTATCACTGCTTCGTCTTTATTTTATCCTTCCTTTTAATTTATTTGGGTTGATTTTCTTGATTTTATTTTATTTTTCTGCTGTATCTCCCCAAATCCCCCTTGTACACAGTTGTATATCTTAGTTGCACGTCCTTCTAGTTGTGGGATGTGGGACGCCACCTCAACGTGGCCTGAGGAGCGGTGCCACGTCCACGACCAGGATCCGAACCCTGGAACGCCACAGCAGAGCGTGCTAACTTAACCACTCGGCCACGGAGCCGGCCCCTTGATTTGATTTTCTAACATTTATTTCAATGCTTTTCTAAATTAATTTAAATTTATTTTTTATGTTTTATTTATGTAAAATTTATATTTGTCTCTCAGTACCACTACCGCTTGAGAGGCATGCTATACATTTTGCTATTTATTCTGTTCTTTGTCATTCAGCTCCACACATTTCACTCTTCCTCTTAAGATATGTTTCACATCTTAAATTATTTAATTTTATGGTTGAAAGTCTCCAAAATAAATTCTGGTTTTCTTTCTGTTATCACTTTAAAACTTTGTTGAGCTGCATTCAAAGAAATGTTCCGTATGATACAGTCTGTTGAAATTCCTGGTAAATTGTCTTTAGATTATTATTTGGTAGTTTTAATAATAATTCTCCATGTGTACTTAAAGTTAATACACATTCTTTAATGTTGGACGTAGGGATAAGTATATGTCCATTTGATCAAGCTTATTGAACATGTGGGTCAACTGTTCTATATCCAATAGTATCAGAGATCAAGACCAAATACAAAGCTATCGAAATGAAGGCAGGGTGGGGTGGCATTGGTGCACGGATATAAAATCTGACCAATGGAACTAGAGAGACTACAGAAATTGACCCTAGGGAGCATGAATTATGAAAAAGATAATACTGTCATTAAGAGTGGTTGTGGATGGTATCTTCAATAAATAGAACTGTGTCAGTTGGATAGTCATATATATATATATTAATATGTACATACATATTGACCTGTAATACACAACATTAAAAAAAATCCAAATGGACTGTAGATCTAAGCGTGAAAAGGCAAAATGAACAATCAGATATTTAGGTGACAGAAAAATACATCATAGTGATCTTGTAGTAGACAACGTTTTCTTAAATAGTAAACAAAAGGGTTAAACAAAGGAAAAATAAAAATAAGTTAAACGATATTAAAATTAATGTTTACTCACAAAAAGATCCTATTAAGTACATAATTCAGAAAACAAGGTTTTGTGTGAGGAGTTTCTTAAGAAACCATACAATTTAAAGAGAAAAAAATAGATGAATTAGTAGAAAAATAGGGAAAGATTTGAACAGACATTTCACAAAATGGGACCTCCAAATTGACAATGCCCTATGTCCATAAAGGTGCTCTGCTTCATTAATCATCACTAGAATGAAAATAAAATACAACTTGAAACCACTATAAATTCATGACTACACTAAACAAAACCCCAAAATACCAATGTTGCAAGGGTATGGATCAATCAGAGCCCTCAGGCCTCTCTGACGTTATCTCCTAAAGTGGATCATCTGCATACTCTATGGCCCAAGAACATCATTACTAGGTGTAGATTAGACAGAATGCTCACAGGTTTTCCCCTAAAGACACATAATAAAATTTTCAACTTACATAATACTTACAAAACACAACTCTGGAAACTACACAAATGTTCTTCAAGATTGAAGTGGGTAAGTAATTATGATATACTTAAGCAATGGAATATTGTAAAGCAATGCAAATAAATGAGCTACCACTATTTGCAAAAATATAGATGTATCACAAAAGTATAATGAGTCAAAGAAAGCAGAGACAAAAATTGAAAGATTATATCCTTTATGAATGCCTTTATATAGAGAAAAAAAATCAAGCAAAACTTATCTATGCTCATATAAATCAGGGTAGTAATCATTCTTGCGGAGGTTAGTGACACAGGAAGTCCCCTTCAGATGTCTTCATAGCATTCAACTCCTTGATCCAGGTAGTATTTACAAAAGTGTATTCACTTGTGAAAGTTTATTGAGCTGCTCACTTATAAAAATTAAAGCTTCCTGGGTGTATATTATATTTTAATAAAACACATCCTTAGCAAGTACTATCTTTCCTTTTTTTTTAAGATTTTATTTTTTTCCTTTTTCTCCCCAAAGTACATAGTTGTATATTCTTAGTTGTGGGTCCTTCTAGTTGTGGTATGTGGGACGCCACCTCAGCATGGCTGGATGAGCAGTGCCATGTCCTCACCCAGGATTCGAACCAACAAAACACTGGGCCGCCTGCAGTGGAGCGCATGAACTTAACCACTCGGCAAAAGGGCCAGCCCCACAAGGGCTATCTTACTTGATGTGTCAGTTGATGAGAGAAAAGTAGTGCTCCTACTCTCTTTATGGACTTGTCACCTTCTTCCTTTGATTATAAGAACTTGTCACCTTCTTCCTTTGATTATAAGATATGAATTTATACATCCTTGGGGTTATATTGTGCTTCATATGTACAATGTAACAACTATTTTATCTGGGTAATAAACAAATTAAATTTACTACACTACCTTTTATTTAGATATTTTTCCTGAGATATATTTTCTTATCCTATTATTTTGAAATTATTTTTAATTGAAGCACTTGCTATAGAAAGTCAATACTTCATTGATATTGGTTTGATTTATTCTAGTTTTAATTTCCAATAGAATATATATTTTCCTTTTTTAATGTTTACGTCTATTGCCATTACTGATTATTTCCTTGATTTCCACCATCTTAAACACTCCCAATATATAAAACGGTTTATTTGTTTTCTTTTCTATGCTTTTTTACCTTTGTTTAATGTTCTAAAGATAATATTTCTGCATTCATATTTTCCCTTTTATTATTTAAAAGTTGAATATTCACTTATACCTCTTTGTGTTAGACAAGTTTGGTTATAATCTGAAGAGACAAAACAGTGTAATTTGAACAGGAAAAGTTTAATGTAAACAATAATGCATTAGAATTACAAGAGATTGGCTAGTAGAAAGTAAATAGAACTTTAAAGAATATAGGAATAGCAGGTATAATATATCATGTCATGTATCATATTAATCATATCATATACAATATATTCTTATATGTAATAGCCACTATGCTAAAGGCTGAGATGGCGTGTTCAAGGTGAGTAGACCTGGGATTTAGACTTTGTGGAGAGGGCATGACCCTCAGTGAAAGGCAGAGAAGCCAGTGTGGTACTACATGGATAAATTTGCTGTAAAGTAGCCTTCTAAAACTTCTCAGAAATCTGCCCTCGAAGGTACCAGAAAAAAAACATTTATGGGGAGTGTCTCACTGAAGGTGCCACCTGTTATAGGTTGAACTGTGTTCTCAAAAAGGATATGTTAAACACCTAACACCCAGAACCTGTGAAAGCAAACTTATTTGGAAATAGAGTCCCTACAGATGTAAATACTTAAATTAAGATGGGGGCATACTGAGAAGGGTGGGCCCTTAATTCGGTATGATTGTTATTCTTATAAGAAGAGGAGAGAGACACAAAGCATATGGCATATGAAGATACAGAGACATACAGGAAGAAGATGGACATGTGGCAATGGAGGCAGAGATGGGAGTGATGCATAAAAGCCAAAGAATACCACGGATTTGAGCTGGTGTCAAGATGGAGGTGTAGGCAGACTCTCATCTCACCTCTTCCCAGGAACTCAACAAAGCTACAACAATTTTTGGAAAAATTACCCCTGAGAGCATAGTGAAAACTGGATAAAAAAAAAAAAAACCCTGCAATAAGGGACCATCTTGACTGAGGTGAAAGAGGCTGAAATTCCTTCTGTAGAGAAAAATGCCACCTTTGCCAGCCAAAGAGCTTCAGAGCTGGGTGGGAGCAAGCCTAAGGTAGGCAGCCTTCCCTGGCGGACTAGGATACCTGAACTGGGGAGCATTACCATGACAAGCATCCTTCAGACTCAACACACCTGAGATGAGTGTGATAATAACTGGCTTACTGGCTAGTAACTACAATGGGGCATACCTGTAGAAAAGCTATCAGACTTAAGCAGAAAAATGCCTGCTCTTAAAGGGCCCATGCACCAATTCACTGATATCAGAAAGCTACATAAAATCAGCAGAAGGAAAGGTAAAAAGTCCTTGGTTGAAAAGAGACTCATCTGATAGGCTCTGGGTGCATCCTGATGAGAGGTGAGATCTCTCCAGGGACTGAGACATTGGAGGCAAACATTATTGTGACCTAGTACAGGTGTGCATACACAGACGCTGGCAGAAGTCCTTGGAGTTCTTCCTCTGGCCTTTTATCCCAGAAGTCTGCCCCACCTACTAGAGCACTAATTGAATCCAGCTCAACCAGGGCAGGAAGCTTGCCCTAGGAACTGGTCCCAACTGACAGCAAGCCCTTGGGCAACTTTTAAACACACAAAGATTGGGTGCCTCAATCCACTGCAGGCAGGCAAGTTGCTCCACCTCTGTAGGGCAGGGTGTGTGTGAGGATCAGTGGAGTGGGTGAGGTGTTGATAAGAGTATGTGGGGGCCTATAGAGTGGGGTGGCTATATCTGTTCAAGGGAGCCAGGTTGTGTGCATGGGCCAGGACTGTGTTGACAGTGTGTGTGGACCTGTGGGCCTTGAGGCTCATCAGAAATAGAACATCTGTGCTTCACAAAGAGACTCAAAGGGAATCAGCCCTGCCTTAAAAAGCCTAAAAAAATTGGGTCCTTCCATGCTTGGGTCAAGCCCCACTCAGCTGCAGTCCTGAGACAGCTGACAACAGCCTTGTACATTGGAGATCTATTGCAATTGTAAGCCCCTGAGCCTAGAAACCAGCCATTCTGGGGGCCTACTCACTTAGAAAAACGTCAACAGGATTGTGCTATTAGACCTTGCAGCCAACTGTGCTGGGGCTCTGAAAACCCAACAAAGAGATTGAGGATCCATAGCAGCCATACACAGGTGAGAATTACAACCAGCCAGTGAGGGGCACAGCCTAGACTCCCTGGGAACCTGCAGCAAGATCAATTGCTGCCAAGACAGAAGTACACATGTGGCCCACACAGGGTACACTCCTGGAACTGGTAGCGAGAGAGAAGCACACTAATGGGCCTCAAAAGGCATCTCTTACATAAGGCCACTTCTCCAAGATCAGGAGACATAGCAGATCCACTTAATACATAGATATAAGCACAGAGAATGAGACAAAATGAGAAGTCAAAGGAATATGTTCCAAGTTAGGGACCCCAGTCAGGAGAAAACCCAAGAAAAAGAACTAAATGAAGGAGAAATAAACAATGTACCTGACAAAGAATTCAAACAAAAAGTCATAAGGATGCTCACTGATATTGGGAGAAGATTGGATGAACACAGTGAGAACGTTAACAATAAATTGGAAAGTATAAAAAAGAACCAATCAGAAAAGAAGAATACAACACTGAAATGAAAAATTCACTAGAGGGACTCAATAGCAGAGTAGATGATACAGATGAATGGATCAGCAAACTAGATGAAAAACTAAAGGAAATCACCCAAGCTGAACAGATAAAAGAAAAAAGAATTAAAAAGAACAGAAACATGGGGCCAATCCCATGGCCAAGTGGTTAAGTTTGCATGCTTCACTTTGGCAGCCCATGATTTTGCTGGTTCACATCCTGGGCACAGATATGGCACTTCTTGTCAGGGCACCCTGAGATGGCATCTGACATAGCACAATCAGAAACATCTACAACTAGATTATACAACTAAGTACTGGTGAGCTTTTGGAAGAAGAAGAAGAAAAACAAAACAGAAAAAGATTGACAACCGATATTAGCTCAGGTGCTAATCTTTAAAAAAATTAACAACAAAATAAAAAGAAAGAAAGAATGAGAACATCTAAGTGAACTCTGGGACAACATCAAACACACTAGCATTCATATTATACATGTCCCAGAAGGAGAAGAGAAAGACAAAGGGGCAAAGAATGTATTTGAAGGAATAATAGCTGAAAAGATTCCTAACCTAAGGAAGGAAAAAGACATCCAAGTAGAGAAAACACAGAGAGTACCAAACAAGATAAATCCAAAGAGGCCCATGCCAAGACACATTATAATTAAAATCTCAAAAATTAAAGATAAATAGAGAATCCTAAAAGCTGCAAGAGAAAGGCAACAAGTGACATACAAAGGAAACATCATAAGGTTGTCAGTTGACTTCTCAGATGAAACTTTGCAGGCTAGAAGGGAGTAGCACAACATATTTAAAGTGCTGAAAGGAAAAAAAAAACGTACAGCCAAGAATACTCTACCCAGCAAGGTTATCATTCAGAATGGAAAGGGAGATAAAGAGTTCCCAGACAACCAAAAATTAAAGGAGTGTTTCATGAAAAAACTAATATTACAGGAAATGTTAAAGGGACTTATTTAAGTTGGAAAGAGAAGACTACAAATAGGAATAAGAAAATTATCAAAAAAAATAAAATCACTGGTAAAGGCAAGAATATGGTAAAGGTAACATATCAACCACCTATGAAGATAATATGGAGGACAAAAGACAAAAGTACTGAAATTACTTATTTCAATTATAAGAAGGTAATGGATATACATGCACAAAATAAGACGTTAGATATGATATCAAAACATAAAATGTGGGAGGTGGGGTTTAAAAGAGTAGAGTTTTTAGCAAGAGGTCAAACTAAAGAGACCATCAACTCAATATAGATTGCTATATACATGGATTATTATATATGAACCTCATGGTAATTACATACTGGAAACCTATAATATAATAAATACACAAATAATTAAGAGAAAGGAGCCAAAATGTAATAATAAAGAAAAGCATCAACCCACAAGAGAAGAGAGCGGGAGAAGAAGAAAGAAAAAGAGTAGAACTACGAAAACACCCAGAAAAAAAGTAACAAAATGGTAATAAGTACATATTTATCAGTAGCTACTTTAAATATCAATGGACTAATGCTCTAATCGAAAGGCATAGGGTGGCTGATTAGATAAAAGCCCAAGACCCATATATATAGGCTGTATACAAGTGCCACATTTTAGACCTAAAGACACCCACAAACTTAAAGTGAATGAATGGAAAAAGATACTCCATGTAAATGGCAAAGAAAAGAAATCTGGGGTAGAAATAGTTACATCTGACAAAATAGACTGTAAGACAAAAATGGTAACAGTAGACAAAGAAAGGCATTACATAATGACAAAAGGAACAAGCTAACAAGAGGATATAACACTCATAAATATCTAGGTACTCAACATAGAAGCACTTAAATATATAAAGCAATTATTAAGAGACACAAAAGGAGAAAGAGACAGTAACACAATAATAATAGGGGACTTTAACATTCCACTTACACCAATGGAGAGATCATCCAAACAGAAGATCAGTAAGGAAACATTGGCCTTAAATGACACATTAGACCAGATGGACTTAGTAGATATATATAGAACATGCCATCCAAAAACCTCAGAATAGACACTCCTTTCAAATACTCATGAAACATTCTCCAGGATTAATCACATATTAGTCCAAAAACAAGTCTGAATAATTTTAAGAAGTTTGAAATATTACCAAGCACCTTTTCTGATGACAAAGATCTGAAACTAGAAATCAACTACAGGAGGAAAATCAGAAGAGCCACAAATATGTGGAGATTAAACAAATGCTAATGAACAACTATTGGGCCAATGAAGAAATCAAAGGAAAAACAAAAAATCACCTGGAGACAAGTGAAAATGAAAATATGCCTGCCAAAATCTATGAGATACATCAAAAGAGGTTCTAAGAGAGAAGTTTATAACAATTCAGGCCTCCCTCAACAAACAAGTAAATCCCAATTGAGCAATCTTACAGTGCCCCTAACTGAAAAAAGAAGAGCAAACAAAACCCTAAATCTCTAGAAGGGAGGAAATAAAAATGAGAGCAGAAATAAATGAAATAGAGACTAAAAGAACATAAGACAAAATCAATGAAACAAAAAGCTAGTTCTTTGGAAAGATAAACAAAATTCATAAATCTTTAGCGAGACATACCAAGAAAAAAAGAGAGAGGGCTCAACTAAAGAAAATCAGAAATGAAAGAGGAGAAATTACAATGGACAGCTCAGCAATACAAAAGATTATAAGAGAATACTTTGAAAAACTATACATCAAGAAATTGGATGATCTAGAAGGGATAAATTCTTAGAAACATACAACCTTCCAAAACGGAATCAAAAAGGAATAGAGAATTTGAATAGACCAATCGCCACTAAGGAGATTGAAACTGTAATCAAAAACCTCCCCCAAAATAAAAATTCAGGACCAGACAGCTTCCCTGGTGAATTCTACCAATCAGTCAAAGAAGGCTTAATACCTTTCGTCCTCAAACTTTTCCAAAAATTTGAAGAGGAAGGGAAGCTCCCTAAGTCATTCTAGAAATCCGCCATTACTCTGGTATCAAAACAAGACAAGGGCATCACAAAAAAACGAAAATTAAAGGCCAATATCACTGATGAACATCAATGCAAAAATCCCCAACAAATTGAATACAACAATACATTAAAAAGATCATACACCATGATCAAGTGGATTCATTCCAGGGATGCAGGGATAGTTCAACATCAGCAAATCAATTAAGGTGATACATCACATTAACAAAATGAAGAATAAAAATCACATGATCATCTCAATGGATGCAGAGAAAGAATTTGAGAAGATAAAACAACCATTAATGATAAAAAACTTTGAATAAAATGAGTATAGAAAGAAAGTGCCTCAACATAATAAAGGCCATATATGAGAAACCCACAGCTAATATCATTCTCAATGGAGAAAAACTGAGAGCTATCCCTCTAAGAACAGGAACCAGACAAGGATGCCCACTTTCACCACTCTTATTTAACATAGTATTGGAAGTCTTAGCCAGGGCAATCAAGCAAAAAAAAAGGAATAAAAGGGATCCAATTTGGAAAGGAAGAAGTGAAACTGTCAATCTTCGCAGATGACATGACTTTCTATATAGAAAACCCTAAAGAATTCACCAAAAATCTTTTACAAATAATAAACGAACACAGTGAAGTGGCAGGATCAAAAATCAACATACAAAAATCAGTTGCGTTTTTATACACTAATAGTGAAGTAACTGAAAGAGAAATTAAGAATACAATACTATTTACAATTGCAACAAAAAGAATAAGATATCCAGGAATAAACTTAACCAAAGAGGTGAAAGATCTGTACACTGAGAAATATAAAACATGGCTGAAAGAAATTGAAGAAGACTCAAAGAAATGGATAAATATTCCATGCTCTTGGAATGGAAGAATTAACATGGTTAAAGTGTCCATACTTCCTAAAGCAATCTACACATTCAATGCAATCCCTATCAAAGATACAACATTTTTCACAGAAATAGAACAAAGAATACTAAAATTTTCACGGAACAACAAAAGACACTGAATAATCAAAGGAATCCAGAGGAAAAAGAACAAAGCTGGAGGTATCACACTCTCTGATTTCAAAACATACTACAAAGCCATAGTAACCAAAACAGCATGGTACTGATGCAAAAACAGATACAGAGAACAATGGAACAGAATCAAGAACCAAGGCATAAACTTACACATCTATGGACAGCTAAATTTTGACAAAGGAGCCAAGAACATACAATGGAGACAGGAAAGTCTCTTCAATAGATGGTGCTGAGAAAACTGGACAGCCACATTCAAAAGAAGGAAAGTATAACATAATCTTACACCATACACAAAAATTAACTCAAAATAGATTAAACACTTGAATATAAGACCTGAACCCAGTAAACTTGTAGAAGAAAACCTAAGGAGAGTGGGCGGAGCAAAATGGCGGGGTGAGCTGACCCGGGATTCTCTCCCCTCCAAAATACAAGAAAAGATTAGAAGAACTGAATTTCAGAGAATAAACATAATGCCAGCTCATTAGAGACCCAGAATACAAAGAAGGCGGAGATCATAACCTTTCACCACTCTTATTTAACATAGTATTGGAAGTCTTTGCCAGGGCAATCAAGCAAAAAAAAAGGAATAAAAGGGATCCAATTTGGAAAGGAAGTAAGGAAACATTGGCCTTAAATGACACATTAGACCAGATGGCGCTGGTCTAACACCCTCGGAGGCGCTGGAACAGTAGGAGAGAACATCGCTCCCTCCCCTAGAGTCTGTGATCGCTGCGTGTCGGGAAGGAGCAGGGGAGGGGCCGCGCGACCGGGGGATCATCCAGAACTCCTGCCGCTGATTCACTGGAGACCCGCTGACGGGAGGAAAGCTTCCGTCTGCAGAGACCCTATAAATCAAGGGCCTTGGGAGACCAGAGAACAGAACTGATCTGAACCCAGACCCGCACGTGTGAGTAACAGCCCCTCCCCCCCAACAAAACCAGTGGGCGCAGCCATCTTGCCCCAAGGCAGAGAGCTAACACGCCACTCTCGACCCCCATCTAGTGGCGACAGGCTGTAGCTGCAACTGAATTCTACCGCCATGCGAAAAAACCGCTCCTCTACCATCCAGCAATTTATAAAAGCCCCAGACCAGAAGGAAAACAATAAAAACACAGAATTAAGTCCTGAGGACTTGGAATTAGGTAAACTAAGTGATAATGAATTCAGAGCAGCTATAATAAAAAAACTCAATGAGGTAGAGAGAAAGATAGAGAAACAAGCCGAGTTCTGGAGTTACTTCACAAAAGAGATTGAAATCATAAAGAAGAATCAAACAGAGTTAATTGAGATGCAAAACACAATGGACCAGATAAAACAGAATATGGATTACCTGAATGCCCGTGTAGACAGCATAGAGGAGCAAATCAGCATAATTGAGGACAGACAGGCTGAATGGCGCCAGACAGAGGAAGAAAGAGAACTAAGAATTAAAAAAAATGAGGAAAATCTCCGAGAGATAATGGATTCAATGAGGAGTAAGAACATAAGGATCATAGGAATTCCTGAGAATATGGAAAAGGAAAATGGAGCAGAAAGTGTGCCTAACGACATTATTGAAGAGAACTTCCCAAATCTAGGGATCAACAGAGAAATGTGTGTAGAGGAGGGTTTTAGATCTCCTAGATTTGTCCATGTAAAAAGACCCACCGCAAGGCACATAATAGTAAAGTTGGCAAATAGGAATGATAAGGAAAGAATACTCAGGGAAGTAAGAAAAAAAAGAGAATAACCTATAAAGGAGCCCCTATGAGACTGTCAGCGGATTTCTCTACAGAAACCCTACAAGCTAGGAGAGAATGGAGTGATATATTCAAAGCTTTAAAGGATAAAAACCTTCAGCCAAGAATACTCTATCCAGCAAGAATGGATATATCTTCAGATATGAGGGAGAAATTAAATCTTTTCCAGACAAACAAATTTAAGGGAATTTGTAACTAAAAGCCCTCCATTAGAAGAAATCCTCAAGAAGGCTCTCATACTTGAAAAAAGAAAAAGGGGAGAAAGGGGACACAATCCACAGACTAGGGAGACCGATGGATAGAACCAGAACAGGATAGAAAATATTCAACTATAGCATCAGGGTAAAAATAAGGAAACTACCAAAGCAAGGACGATCTTAGCACTCTAACTACAAATTAATAAGACGAGTTGGAATAAAAAATGAAAATAATAATTTAGGAGGGGAAGAGCAAAGGGTCTAAATCAGTATTGGTCGAGTAAGTAAGAGACCACCAGAGAATAGACTATATTATACACGAGATTCTAAATACAATGTAAAAGGTAGACACTAAAATAAAGTACAGAACAGAGTCACAAATCATAGATAAGGAAAAATCTAAGAAACCCAGCATAAGAAATTGCAGTATTAAATGGGTAGTCTAAAGCACACAGGAAAATAAACACAGGAAAACAAGATAATGAGTGACAGATTGACAGCATTAAGTCCACATGCATCAATAATCACTCTCAATGTGAACGGATTGAGCTCTCCAATAAAAAGACACAGAGTGGCAAAATGGATTAAAGAACAAGATCCAACAATTTGTTGCCTCCAGGAAACACACCTCAGTCCCAAGGACAAACACAGACTCAGGGTGAAGGGGTGGAGGACAATACTTCAAGCAAATAACAAGGAAAAAAAGGCAGGTGTTGCAATTCTCATATCAGACCAAGTGGATTTCAAAATAAGACAGGTAAAGAGAGACACAGAGGGACAATATATAATGATCAAAGGGACACTTCATCAAGAAGAAATAACACTTATAAATATCTATGCACCCAACACAGGAGCACCAAGATTCATAAAGCAATTATTAACAGACCTAAAGGAAGATGTTAAAAACAACACAATAATAGTAGGGGACCTCACCACCCCACTCACATCAATGGACAGATCATCCAGACAAAAAATCAACAAGGAAATAGTGGAGCTGAATGAAAAACTAAAACAATTGGACTTAATAGACATATATAGATCACTCCAAACTGAAGGAGCTGAATACACATTCTTCTCAAGCACACATGGAACATTCTCTAGGATAGACCATATGTTGGGAAACAAGGCAAGCCTCTACAAATTTAAAAAAATTGAAATAATAACAAGCATCTTCTCAGATCATAGTGCTGTAAGGCTAGAAATTAATTACAAGAAAAAAGCTGAGAAAGGCACAAAGATGTGGAGACTAAACAACACACTACTGAACAAGCAATGGATCACTGAAGAAATTAAAGAAGAAATAAAAAAATACCTGGAAACAAATGAAAATGATAGCATGCCATACCAACTCATATGGGATACAGCAAAAGCTGTATTAAGAGGAAAATTCATCGTAATACACGCACATCTTAACAAACAAGAAAAATCCCAAATAAGCAACCTTAAAGCACACCTAACTGAACTAGAGAAAAAAGAACAAATGAAGCCCAAAGTCAGCAGAAGGAGAGAAATAATAAAAATCAGAGCAGAAATAAATACTATTGAAACGAAAAAGGCAGTATAAAGGATCAATGAGACAAAGAGCTGGTTTTTTGAGAAGATGAATAAAATTGACAAACCACTAGCCAGACTTACAAAGAAAAAAAGGGAGAAAGCTCAAATAAACAAAATCAGAAATGAGCGAGGAGAAATAACAACAGACTCTGCAGAAATGCAACAGATTATAAGAGAATACTACAAAAAACTATATGCCAACAGAATGGATAACCTAGAGGAAATGGATAAATTCCTGGACTCCTACAATTTCCCAAAGCTCACTCAAGAAGAGGCAGACAATTTGAACAGACCAATCACAAGGAAAGAGATTGAAACAGCAATCAAAAACATCCCAAAGAATAAAACCCCAGGACCAGATGGCTTTTCTGGGGGAATTCTACCAAACTTTCAGAGAGGATTTAATACCTATCCTTTTCAAGCTATTCCAAAAAGTTAGGGAAGATGGAACACTTCCTAACACATTCTATGAGGCCAACATCACGCTGATACCAAAACCTGACAAGGACACCACGAAAAAAGAGGCCAATATCACTGATGAACATAGATGCAAAAATTCTAAACAAAATTTTGGCAACCAGAATTCAGCAATTCATCAAAAGAATCATACATCAGGATCAGGTGGGATTCATACCAGGGACACAGGGATGGTTCAACATCCACAAATCAATCAACGTGATACACCACATCAACAAACTGAGGAATAAAAACCACATGATCATCTTAATAGATGCAGAGAAGGCATTTGACAAGATCCAACAGCCATTTATGATAAAAACTCTGAACAAAATGGGCATAGAAGGAAACTACCTCAACATAATAAAGGCCATATATGACAAACCCATAGCCAACATCATACTCAATGGGCAAAAACTGAACACCATCCCCCTGAAAACAGGAACGAGACAAGGATGCCCTCTATCACCACTCTTATTTAAGATAGTACTGGAGGTCCTGGCCAGAGCAATCAGGCAAGAAAAAGGAATAAAAGGAATCCAAATAGGGAGGGAAGAAGTGAAACTCTCGCTGTTTGCAGACGACATGATCTTATATATAGAAAACCCCAAAGAATCCATTGGAAAACTGTTAGAAGTAATCAACAACTACAGCAAAGTTGCAGGGTATAAAATCAATCTGCATAAATCAGTAGCATTTTTATACTCCAGTAATGAACCAACAGAAAAAGAACTCAAGAATACAATACCATTCACAATCGCAACAAAAAGAATAAAATACCTTGGGGTAAATTTAACTAAGGAAGTGAAGGACCTATATAATGAAAATTACAATGCCTTTCTGAGAGAATTGGATGACGACATAAGGAGATGGAAAGACATTCCATGTACATGGATTGGAAGAATAAACATAGTTAAAATGTCTATTCTACATAAAACAATCTACAGATTCAATGCCATCCCAATCAGAATCCCAATGATATTCTTTACAGAATTAGAACAAAGAATCCTAAAATTCATATGGGGCAACAAAAGACCCCGAATTGCTAAAGCAATCCTGAGAAAAATGATCAAAACTGAAGGCATCACAATCCCTGACTTCAAAACATACTACAAAGCTACAGTAATCAAAACAGCATGGTACTGGTACAAAAACAGGTGCACAGATCAATGGAACAGAATTGAAAGCCCAGAAATAAAACCACACATCTATGGACAGCTTATCTTTGACAAAGGAGCTGAGGGCATACAATGGAGAAAAGAAAGTCTTTTCAACAAATGGTGCTGGGAAAACTGGAAAGCCACATGTAAAAGAATGAAAATTGACCATTCTTTTTCACCATTCACCAAAATAAACTCAAAATGGATTAAAGACCTAAACGTGAGACCTGAAACCATAAGGCTTCTGGAAGAAAACATAGGCAGTACACTCTTTGACATCAGTATTAAAAGGATCTTTTTGGACACCATGCCTTCTCAGAGAAGGGAAACAATAGAAAGAATACATAAATGGGACTTCATCAGATTAAAGAGCTTCTTCAAGGCAAATGAAAACAGGATTGAAACAGAAAAACAACCCACTAACTGGGAAAAAATATTTGCAAGTCCTATATCTGACAAAAGCTTAATATCCTTCATATATAAAGAACTCTCGCAACTCAACCACAAACCATCAAACAACCCAATCAAAAAATGGGCTGGAGACATAAACAGACATTTCTCCAAAGAAGATATACTGATGGCCAACAGGGACATGAAAAGATGCTCATCATCGCTGATCATCAGGGAAATGCCAATCAAAACTACACTAAGATAGCACCTTACACCCGTTAGAATGACAAAAATATCTAAAACTAATAGCAACAAATGTTGGAGAGGTTGCGGAGAAAAAGGAACCCTCCTACACTGCTGGTGGGAATGCAAACTGGTGCAGCCACTATGGAAAACAGTATGGAGATTCCTCAAAAACTAAAAGTAGAACTACCGTACGATCCAGCCATCCCACTACTGGGTATTTATCCAAAGAGCCTGAAGTCAGCAATCCCAAAAGTCCTGTGCACCCCAATGTTTATTGCAGCACTGTTTACAATAGCCAAGACGTGGAAGCAACCTAAGTGCCCATCAACAGACGAATGGCTAAAGAAGATGTGGTACATATATACAATGGAATACTACTCAGCTGCAAAACAGAACAAAATCATTCCATTTGCAGTAACGTGAATGGACCTTGAGAGAATTATGTTAAGTGAAATAAGCCAGCGAGAGAAAGATAATCTGTGTATGACTCCACTCATATGAGGAATTTAAAACTATGGACCAAGAACAGTTTAGTGGATACCAGGGGAAAGGTGGGGTGGGGGGTGGGCACAAAGGGTGAAGTGGTGCACCTACAACACAAGTGACAAACATTAATGTACAACTGAAATTTCACAAGATTGTAACCTATCAATAACTCAATAAAAAAAAAAAAGAAAACCTAGGCAGTACACTCTTCAACATCAGTCTTAGCAGCATATTTTCCAATGCTATATCTGATCAGGCAAGGGAAACAATAGAAAAAATAAACAAATTGGACTACATCAAACTAAAATCTTCTACACAGCAAAAGAAAGTGTCAACAAGACAAATAGATAACCTAACAATTGGGGGAAGATATTTGCAAACTGTATGTCTGATAAGGGGTTAATATCCAAAATATACAAAGAACTCATACATCTTAACAACAAAAAAATCTAACAACCTAACTAAAAAATGGGCAAAAGATCTGAGCTGACATTTCTCTAATGAAGACACACAGACGGCCAACAGGCACATCAAAAGATGTTCAACATCATTAGCTATCAGGGAAATGCAAATCAAATCTACAATGAAATATCACCTCACTCCCATCAGAATGGCTGTGATTAACAAGACTGGAAACAGTAAGTGTTGGAGAGAGTGTAGAGAGAAAGGAACCCTCATACACTGCTGGTGGGAGTGCATCTGGTGCAGCCACTATGAAAATAGTATGGAGATTCCTCAAAAAATTAAAGATAGATCTACCATATAGTCCAGCTATTGCACTGATGGGTATTTATCCAAAGAACTTGAAAACACAAATGCATAGAGATATATGCACCCTTGGACTGGCCTGGTGGCACAGCAGTTAAGTGCACACGTTCTGCTTCCGTGTCCCAGGGTTCACCAGCTGGGATCCCGGGTCCGGACATGGCACCGCTTGGCAAGCCATGCTGTGGTAGGCTTCCCACATATAAAGTAGAGGAAGATGGGCATGGATGTTAGCTCAGGGCCAGGCTTCCTCAGCAAAAAGAGGAGGATTGGCAGCAGTTAGCTCAGGGCTAATCTTCCTCAAAAAAGAAAAAATGCACTCCTACATTCATGGCAGAATTATTCACAACAGCCAAGACTTGTAAGCCACACAGGTGCGCATCAAGGGACGAATGGATAAAGAAGATGTGTATATATACACATGAAATACTACTCAGCGATAAGAAATTATGAAATCTGGCAATTTGTGAAAATATAGATGGATCTTGAGGTATCATGCTAAGTAAAGTAAGTCAGAGGGAAGAAGTCAAATACCATATGACCTCACTCACAATTAGATATAAAAACAATGACAAACAAACACATAGAGATAGGGATTGGATTGGTGGTTACCAGAGGAGGAAGGGGACAGGGAGGAGGGCAAAAAAGGCACATGTGTGTGCTGATGGATTGTAATTAGTCTTTGGGTGGCGAACATGATGCATTCAACACAGAAATTGAAATATATAATAATATACACCTGAAATTAAAAAAAATAAAACAAGAATGCCCTGGATTGCCAGCTAACATGAGAAGTGAGAAAAAGCAAGGAAGAACTTGCTTCTGCAGGTTTCGGAGGGAGCATGGCCCTGCCAAAATCTTGATTTCAAACGTCTAGCCTCCAGAACTGTGAAATTTCTGTTATTTGAAAGCCACTAAGTTTTTGGTACTTTGTTATAGCAGTCCTAGGGAACTGATAAGCCACCCAGATTAGGTTGATGGGAGAAACTGCTGCCCACTGAATAGTGCGGGGCAGGCAGAACACTGGAGAAGCTGTTCGCGTAAAGCTAGAGAATCGCTCTGTGCTGCAAGAGCCTGCTGACGAAAGGCTTGCAACCAGGAAGTGAAACCTTCTCTCGATCAATCCAAGGGCCTTAGAGTGTTTTAACACCAAGCACCCCCATTTATTGGTGCACACGATCATTTTCTAATAGTTTTATTCCTTTGCTTTTGTAATATCCCATTCAAAGTAGTCATCCCATTTGTTTTGAATAGTCAAGGATTATTTGATTTACCTATATGTTTGCAAGTATCTTTTCTCACCACAGCTCATCTTTTAATAATGACTTTTAAAAGGTAAAAATGGAAAAAGTGTAGTAAAAAGACAAAAAATTTTTCTGATATTTCATAGGCAATCCAAGATCAGTATTACTCTGACACCAAAGCCAGCCTATTACTGCTCAAGAAAGGTATATAACAGTATCCTTTATGAACATAGATACAAAAATTCTTAATAAAAATCAAAAAGAAAGACAACAATATGTAAACATAATAATACACTCTAACCAAGTGGAATGTAAGATAGGATTTATATCCCAAAATTCAATTAATATAATGTAGCATTTTGAGAAAATAAAGAAGATAAAACATGTAATAATATGAATAGACAGAATATTTGACAAATATGCCATCCAGTCATGATAAAAACTCTCATAAAACTTGTAACAGAAAGGAATTTCCTTAATCTCATAAAGGGCAACTACAAAAAGGCTAAAGGTATCATCATACTTAATGATGAAGGACTGACTACTTGTCCCCTAAAACTGAGAACGAGGGTAGGGTTTCTGCTCTAGCCACTTCTATGCAACACTGTATTAAACTACCTAGCTAGTAAAATAAGACAAGAAAAATACATTAAAAGCATAAAGATTGGAAATCAAGAAGAAAAACCTTCTTTATTCCCAAATGACACCATCTTGTATGTGGAAAGTCCTATAGAGTCTGCAGAAAAAAATCCATTAGAACTAATATGTGAGTTAAGGTAAATTACGGGATACAAAATATATAGAAATCAATTGAATTTAATTATATTAGTAACAAACAACCAAAAACTAAAATAAAAAATAACTTGAAATATAGGAAATATGACTGCAGAAAATTAGTGCTTCAGGTTTTGGTACTATAAGACTAATATCACAAGCAAAAATTTGGGAGGGAAATGGGAATAAGCATAAATCCTATACTTTAAGCATCTTGCTTAGTCAATAAAAATGTTTGATAAATTTGATAAATTTAGGTTTAACTGTATATAAATATAAAAGAAATTACCAAAAGTGACTGGAAAAAGAATGTGGAAGGTGGGATAAGGAAAGTGCTAAAAGAAAGTGTAAATTTCTGATTTTCTTATATCCTTCTGCAAGGAACAGTATTGTCTAAAGTTTCTAAACTAAAAAATAAAGTAAGAAGAAGTTTTAAAATAGATAAAAACTGCCTAAATTATAGAAAGAAAAACATGTGGACCTCAAAAAAAATTCAATTTAGTAAAAGAAAGACTATGGAGAAAGCATTAACAGCTTAACATAAAAAATTCAAAAAACTCAATATATCTGTTATATCAAGAAAAATGAATAGTGCAAATTCATCTGCTAAGAAAAGTTATATGTGGTAAATTTATAAATATATATTGCATAAAAGAGACATAAAAAATAATTAAATTGACACCACAAAAATATGTATAGGAATAAATGTAACAAATGGCATACAAGACCTCTAAATGATGTCTATAAAACATTACTGACAGAAAAGAAAGAAAATAAACAAATGGAGAGATATACCTTTTTTATGAATTGGACATTCCAGTATTATTAAGATAGAAATTATCTCAAAACTGATTTAGAGCCGATGCAACCCCTAGTAAAGTGGAATTTGACAACAACAAAAGGAATGGACTACTGGTAAACACAATAGCAGGGATGGATCTCAGAAACATCATTCTAAGTGACAGAAGCCAAACATAAAATCCAACATATTATATGACTCAATTTACATGTAATTTATATATAAATTATAGAAAAGACAAAGCTATAGAGATAGAAAAAAGATCATCGGTTTCTTGGGACTGTGGTTGGAAATATGGTTTGATCATAGAGGTCTCAAGGTGACTTCTTGCAGTGACGTATGAGTTCTAAGACTGGTTTGTGGTAGTGATAGCTCAATTGTATAAATTTATTAAACTCATAAACTATACATTAAAATGAAAGGAGTTTATGATATAGGCTATATTTCAAAAAAATGTGATCACTATTAAAAATTTTGTCATTTGCTTTCTTTTCTTTATAGCTTTACCACAAAATTTTGCATTCTTAAATAACATATTTAATTATTTTGTTTCAAAATTTATAAAAGCATTGAGTCAGACTAAATATATTCATCTATGACTTGTATTATTCACTGAAATATTACCTTTTAAGATATATTTACGATATTATTGTTTCATAATATCATGTTTCAAAAATACATCCAAAACAAATTCATGCATTCAAATGCCTGTGGATATTTGAGCTGTTTATGATTTGTTACTGTTACAAATAATGCTACTGTGAACAATATCTATGTTCATCAGGTGCAATCTGCAAAAGTCTTACTACGGTGTAGATGGAATAGCGGAATTTCTGGGTCTTGGGATATATTTATTGTCCAAGTTACTACAAAACGAGTACTTTGAAAAATTCACATCATCACCCAAAGTGTATAAATGCCTTGTTCTTCCCCATCCTTAACTATCATTGATATTTTCATACTTTTAGGATTTGTGAACAGGTGTGTGCTCCTGAAGAGGTGTAAGATTAGTTTCAGTTTATGTTTTCTAACTGACTAATGAAATTAAACATATTTTAAATATTTATTTTCCATTAATGTTATCTGTGAAGTGCCTCTTCAAATTATTTGCTTTTTGTATCTTCATTAGAAGATAACTCATTAATCTCTAATGATTCCTCTGTCACAAAACAAATGTCCACATGTCAAGTAGATCTGTTTTATGGTGCTCTGTTTTCCCATACCTGTGTGAATAACACAGTACCTTAGTAACTATAGCATCATAATCATTATCTGTATTTAGTTAGGAACATTTCCTTGATATCTTCTTCAGGAGCCTCCTAGCTATTGCTGGCTTTTGCTTTTCTGCATCTTTTAAATGCATTATAAGTTCCCATAAAAAACAAACAAATAAGAAAAACTAGATGGGATTTATTTTAAATCTATAGATCAAACTGAAAAGCCTTCAAAAATTTGAATACAACTTTTCATTTTTTTAGATTTTTTTCCAGGATCCTTTAATATTTTATAATCTCCTGCTTGCGTATCTTTTACAACTGGCTTTTAGATTTATCATTGGATGTGTATTATTTTATTATAAGTGTAATCTTTCAAAACTCTATATTCTAATATGCTGTATCTAGTTTAAATTAATTCAATTTTTGCATGTTTATCTTATAATCAATAACCTTATAATTATTAATAATATAATAATCATAATTATTTTAATCATTTCAAACTTTAAAAGAAAACTTTTAAAATCTTATTCAGAATTTTATAATATCTCAACCTCTTGGGGAGCTAAATATCCTCTCTGATGAGTCTTGTGTCCCTCATGTTAAGTAAATATTTTGGTAACTTCTTATTCTGACCTTTTTAGCTGAGTTTTTGGTTTTGTTAATTATCATTATTTTTAACCTGTTTTGTTTTTCTTTTGGGCATCATACAAACTCAGGATTGCAAAACTTCACTATTTGGACACTGTTTTGAATTTGATTTTTTTGCGGGGGTTTCACATCAAAACAACATTTTTATGTTAATTTTGTGACTTAGTGATTCTTATACCACATGAATAGTGAAAATTGGTTTAAAATATATAAACTTTGTGATTTTTTTCTTTCACATCCTGTTAGTTTAAGCATACAGACCTTACTGAAAATTATTAAAATTGTATTCATCATATTTTGCATAGACTTGAAATATGTAAATTCCCATCTACTAAAGTAACACCCATTAAGACAACAAATTTATGAATCCATATAGCATTTTTTACTTCAGAAATAACTTAGATGATAAGAGTTTGACACGTGGTATACTAGTTTCCTAGGACTGCTGTCACAACGAAACACACACTGGGAGGCTTAAAATAACACGGACTTATTTTCTCATGGTTCTGGAGTCTAGATGAATGTAATCAAGTTGCTGTCAGCCTTGGTTTTTCCTCCCTCTCTCCTAGCTTCTAGCGGTTACTGGCAATCTTTGACATTCCTTGTCTTTTGGATGCCTCATTGAAATCTCTGTCTTTATCTTCACTTGGCATTCTCTCTGTGTCTGTGTCTGTTCACACGACATTCTTACTACAAGAACACCAGCCATATTAGGTAAAGTTTCCACCTTACGCCAGTATGATTTCATCTTAAATAATTACATCTGCAATAGCCCTATTTCCAAAAAGGTCACATCCCAAGCCTCTGGGGATTGGGACTTCAGCCTATCTATTTTGGAGGGGCACAATTCAGTTCATAGCACTGAGGTATACCTTACTTGATAGATAATCATTACAGTTTGTTTTATCTTTAAGTATAGCTACAACAATTTTATCGTGTTCTTTTAACCCTCATACTTTAATCTACAATGTAAAAGTAGAAATTTTTGCTTTTTAAGTAGTCATGGGGGCATGCATTTTAGCCAGTGGGATTTTTTAAATCTACGTTAATCAATATCTGAGTGCTACTTTGCAAATTTACATCTCTTGATTTTGCGAGAGCATCAAACTTGTAAACCTGGATTCTTACATCAGTGCCAATATCAATACTAGGACCTCACCTTAGGCCATTAAAGTATTAGCTTGAGCTTATCACATTGGCTTTGATTTGGTCTTCTAATTGGTAATTAGGGCTATGCCTTTATTTTTTTGAATTTAACTAAATTTGCAACTTACCCAACAATTTTATTTGTTTTTCAAAAGATGTGCATCTGTATCAAATTTGTCTGTAATATTGTCTTGAATCCTCCCACTGAAACATCAACATTTTCTGAAATTGTTCTTGCTAAGATTAGCAACGAATGGTGCTAACCAAAATGATCTTTTAAATTTGTCGTTGTACTCATATTTCTAGCTGTATTTGAAAAAGTTAGAGGACCAGCCCAGTGGCGTAGTGGTTAAGCTCATGTGGTCTGCTTCAGTGGCCTCAGGTTCGGGGGTTCAGATCCAGGGCACAGACCTACACATCACTCATCAAGCTACGCTGTGGCAGGCGTCCATATGCAAGATAGAAGAAGGTTGGCACAGATGCTAGCTCAGCGACAATCTTCCTCAGGCAGAAAGAGGAATATTGGAAACAGATGGTAGCTCAGGGCCAATCTTCCTCACCCCCAAAGGGAAAAAATAATTAATCATTTCTTGCTTTTACGAATTGTGACCATACAATCTTTAGTTGTTTCTTGTGGGGACTCAACGTACATTATGGTAGGATTTCTTCCAACTTCTGTCAGTGTTCTTCTTAAGACTTGTTTGCCAGCTACTACTTTATACTTGCAAAAATGTGGATATGTCTTACTGATTTACCCTGTTGTTCTTTTTCTTCTCTCTAGATTATTACCCTAGGGGATAGTAAACAATCTCATGTTCTCAAATACTCTCTGTAAAAAGACCATGTTAGGATGTTTTTTCCCTTTATGGGTAGAGCCAACTGACCAATTGATATAGCCTTTTGATTGTCTCATCAGCATCTTCAAACCTGAAGTCTTGTCTTGCCCTTCAAATTCTGCTTTTTCTTCAACTTTTCCCATCTCAAGGAATGGCATCACAATCAAATACGTGTACTGTACAGAAAAATGGTTCATCCTTAGCCATTTCTATTTTACCTGCTGCATCCAAACAACATTCAAGTCTTTTAGATTCTATTTAGAAGTATATTTCCAATCCCTTTACTTCTCATTATGTCCACTGTTACTATTCTAATTTTAGTCACCATTGTTTCTTTCATAGAAGAATACAATGATCTTATTTTCTTTTTTAATAGAATTTATTTTTAGAGCAGTTTTATATTCACAGAAAAAATGAATGGAAAGTAGAGATCTCCCATTTACCCCCTGACACCACACACGCACAGTTTCCCCCACTATCAGCACTCCACCCAGAGTGATATATTTGTTACAAGTGGTGAGCTTACACTGATACATCATAATCACCCAAAGTCTATAGTTTATGTCAGGGTAACTCTTGGTGTTGTTCATTCTACGTGTTTTGACAATTTTATAATGACATGTACCCACCACTTTAGTATCATACAAATCATTTCACTGCTCAAAATATCACCTATGCTCTGCCTATTTATCCCTTCTTCATCCTCAACCTCTGGAAATCACTGATATTTTTACTGTCTCCATAGTTTTGCCTTTTCAAGAAGTCATGTAGTTAGAATCATAGAGTATGTAGCCTTTTCAGATCAGCTTCTTTCTCTTAGTAATATGCATTTGAAGCTCCTCCATATAACTTTATGGCTTGATAGCTCATCTCAGTACTGAATAGTATTCTAATGTCTGGAAGTACAGTTAATTTATCTGTTCACCTACTGAAGGACATCTTGGTTTCTTTCAAGTTTGACAATTATGAAGAAAGGTGTTATAAACATCGTGTATAGGGTTTTGTATGTGTGTAAGTTTTCAACTCATTTGGATAAGTACCAAGGAATGTGATTCCTGGATCATATGGCAAGTGCATGTTTAGATTTGTAAACACTGACAAACTGTCTCCCAAATTACCATTTTGTATTCCCAACAGCAGTGAATGAGAGTTCCTGCTGCTCCACATCCTTGTCAGTATTTGGTGGTGTCATTGTTTCAGATTCACACCATTCCAATACTTGTGCAGTGATATCTCACTGTTGTTTTAATTTCCATTTCCCTGATGATATGACGCAGAGCATCTTTTCATATGATTATTTGCCATCTGTATATCTTCTTTGGTGAGGTGTCTGTTTCTAATTGGGTTGTTCATTTTCTTATCATTGAGTTTTAAGAGTTATTTGTATATTTTGGCTAATAGTCCTTTATCAAATGAGTCTTTCGCAAATATTTTCTCCTAGTTGGTGGTTCATCTGTTCATTCTCTTGACAGTGTTTTTTGCAGAGCCAAAGCTTTTAATTTTATTGAAGTCCAGCTTATCAATTAGTTCTTTCATGTGTCATGCTTTTGGTATCACATCTAAATAGTCATCATTATACCCATGGTCATCTAGATTTTCTCCTATGTTATTTTCTAGAAGTGTTAGTGTTTTGCATTTTACATTGTCTGTGGTCCATTTTGGGTTAATTTTGGTGAAGTGTGTAAGGTCTGTATCTAGATTAATTTTTTTTGCAGGTAGATGTCCAGCCATCTCAGCAATATTTGTTGAAAAGACTATCTTTTCTCCATTGTTTGCCTTTGCTTCTTTGTCAAAGACCAGTTGGCTATATTTATGTGGGTCTATTTCTAGGCTCTATCATCTTTTCCATTGATCTATTTGTCTATTCTTCATCAACACCACACTGTCTTGATTACTGTAGCTTTATAATATCTTGAAGTCAAATAGTGTCAGTCCACTGCAAAGATCTTTTTATTCATTTCTTCTTTTCTACTCTTGCCTCCTAACCTCAGGTCCATTTGTCAGGAATCCCTGATAGAAATTTAAAAATAAATAACTTCCTTAGTTAAAATCTTTCAATGAGTCTTTTTTCTTTTAGAATAAAATGCAAAATCAACACAATAGTTTGAAGGTCCTTCATTGTCTAATCCCTGCCTTCATCTCCAGCCTTTTAGTAATTCTATCCTCTGCTCATAGTCACTGCCTTCTTTAAAATTTTGGAGTATAGCAGGATCTTACCCCTCTCTGAGTCTTCACACTTACTCGTTTTATTCACTGATTTTTATTTTTTGCTTTCACTGTTAACCTGACAGTCCCCTACTCATCTTAATTTTAGTTACTTACAGAAGAGGATCTCCTGGACACAAAATTTGTCCCCTGCCTGTTACATAGTATGAATATACTTGTTAAAATCTTTCTTTCTCCTAATCTCTAATGTCAATAAGGTTGGTGCCCGTGTTCACTCTGCTCAGAAGTATGTGCATAGCAAAATATAGACTATAATTTAAAAATCTAACTTAATGAATGGATACATTTTACTTTGAAAAAAAGAAAAGCTGAAAATTATAGAACAAGCACCCTAATTTCCCAACGGACTCTTCAATGATTTGAGAACTTCAAAACATCCTATTGGTATCCTGTCTTCTGAATCTCAATCTTATCTTAATAAAATAGTAACATTGATTGTGATAAAACATAAGTCAATTCATGTTACTTTGTTCAAAATCCGTCAATGGTTTCCCATCTCGCTCAAAGCAAAAGCCAAAGATCACACAGTATGGTCCTCAGTCACCTCTCTGTTCTAACTTCTCTAACCATCATTCTACTCCAGTAACATTGGCTTCCTTGCCAGTCCTAAACTCAGCAATTACATTCTCATCTCAGGACTATAGAACTTGTTTTTTCTCTTGCCTGGTATGCCCCAAATGTCTGCTGTTTGTTTCTTCATCAACATCAATTCATTACTCAAATGATGACCTTCTTAATATTGCCTTTCCTTGCCACATGATCTAATAACACAATCCTGCTCTCGCAACTAATTTAGATGTGAACTTTTGAAATTTTGTGTATCAGTTCTCAGGGATGTGTCTGCATGTGCGCACTTGCAAGCTTTCTGTCTTAGAAGAATGTTACAAGTCACAAATTTATCCTATGAATCATTGTGAAGAATATAGCATGCATTTTCAGTTCATATTTTTGGGTAAAACATATTAAAAAACTGGCTTAGCACCAGTTAGAAAATTTATTATTTTAATAAATCAGTAAAAAATGTGTAACGATGTAAAGGGCCTATTGCGGGGGTACTCATCTTTCAAATATTCTTATGTTTAGATTGTAATCATACTCAGTAACGTAATTAATGGATCACAAATTTTGACAAACATATTGTGCAAATTTTAATAACTCTGACCAAAAGCTATGTTTTATAATAGGTTTTCAGTCTTTAATGAAAGCAAAGAAAATAAATCTATGATTAGAATCCTTTCCATCAGTATAGTACTATGAAGTAGCATTCTTTTTAGAGCATGCAAGAAAATAAGTGAAAGATTAGCAGCAAAAACCAGCATAAGTGGATTACCCATCTGAGCAGTCTTGAAAGTAATCCTTTTTATTTGGGAGAAGAACATGCTAAATGGAGAATTTATACATCTGTGGTATTAAGCTTTATTAACAAAAGGAAATTGAAAATGACAATGGGTCTAAATGCTTTTTCTGGAATATTAACTTTGTTTCAGTTATGGGTTTGAGTTCTGTACGTGATCTACAAAAGTTAACCCTCTGACTACGTGTGAAGTTTCAAAATGAATCATGTTACAACTCATAAATAGAAATTACTGGTACTTTCTCTTGATGTAATTGATTGGAAATTCTTGAGCCTCATGTTTGGGTTCAGGGTAAAATTTAGTCGTGACCAATATACAATTTGTCAGCACTAGGAATTTAAATTGTTGTTTTGTATAACCTTTAGTCTTTGGAGAATAATTGTTCCCGCTCTTTTCCAAACAGTTCTGAGGGACTATAGAAAGGACTTTTATGATCTTTCGATGTTGGAGATGGAGGAGCTTAAGGCTTCACTCTGGTCCTTGCATGTAGACAGTTTGACTGCCTTCGAGTGGTGACTGGTCTTCTCAGGACATTCTTTTGGTATTCGTTTTCAGTATTCAGGACTGCTGTTAATTGATCTCCCTGAGCTAGATAGAGTCCATTGGCTGTTCCTTGGAAGGCATAGCCTTTCTTTAGTTCTAATATGAACATTATAATGTTTTTCATTCATCCTCTTGGTTCAGGATATTCACTTATAAAAATTCAAATAGTAGGCTTTCTGGGACTAAACTTAGCTTCTGAGTTACCTAGAACACACACGATTTCAAGATTATGTTACTCAGTCCTCAATGACTTCTTTGCAAACTTCATCACCTTCCTATTTCTGCTGTGTTATCCAGATTCTCTTGAATTCGCTCCATGTTGTATAGAACCACTAAGAAGAAAGATATCCTCTCTGAGAACCAAGACACACAGAGGAGGGATTTGAGCATTTTTTTCCTACCCCAAAGGTATAGCGGGATCAAGTGTTATCTTCGATCTTTCTTTCGTACCATTCGGAGTCTGTGACTAATCCTGAATCTCAGACGTGTTATCTTCCTTCTAGTAAAGAATTTGTAACTCATTTCCTCAAATTTGTTTCTAGATTTACTAAGGAAGCATGAAGTAAATGAAAAGACATTGTCTTTGTTTAAATATAGATTTTTCAAGTCTATTCTCTTGTTAAAACATCACAATCCCATGTCCTTCAGCTTGGGGTGATATAATTTAGTCTTAGTAGTGGAAGAGTGCAAAGGGACATTAATTAAGGATGAAATTAAAATGTGTTTGATATTTTGATATTTTCAATTTAATATTTTCAATTATTCTCTTTGTATTGTAAATCTTCCTATCTCTACAAATTCTCTGCTCCAGCTTCAGGAATCATAGCCCCCAAATAAAGTGGGAACAAAGTCTATCCCAAACTAATTTTTTATTCCTTAGGTACTCCACGTTTTTCTTAATTTACCTGTTTGTTGGGTAAAAATGTCACTTTATATGCAATCAAGTCCCCAGAAGAATGTTTTTTTCAACATGAGGGTCATGATCCATTTCTATTTGTCATGAAATTAATTTAGTTTGTTCAGTTAAAAGAAAGAAAAACAATGAAGAAAGAAAGAATAAAAGAGAGAACAAATAAATGGTCACAAGAAAGAGAGAAAGAGAAAGAAAGGGAGGAAGGAAGTGAAAGATTGAAGCGGGAATAAAGAAAAAGGAAAAAAGAAGGGAGGAAAAAATAAAATATAAATATTAGGATAAGTAACAATTTTTTCTTTCAGTCATATATTTATTTGCATGTGAATTTCTGTATACTTATGCTGTGTAATGATATGAATATCTTTTTTAATATCAGTCATAAGTAAAAAATAATTTAAAAATATTTTTAATCTTTGGAAGCTACTACCTGGGCACTAGCCCTCTCTCTTTCCAAAGGGTATAAATTACATAGGCATGGCAAGTTTTTGTTAATATGGATAGATTTCTCTTCCAGGAAGGGCTTGTCTGATGTGTGTTTGTATGTTTGTGTGTGTGTACGCACAGAGGATGGGCATGGCTTTATGGGCATCTTTACTTCAAAGTAGAAGGATGGATTGATGAATCAGCATCTTAATTCCAATCTCATTCCCTGTTCTCTCTAAGGTTGCATTTTCAGTCTCTGTCCTTAGCTATTTGGCTTGAAAGAGAAATTCACGACATCTGGTCTAGATTACAAGAAAACAGCATGGCATCATGTTCTGGCTGCCTGGGACCTCTCAAGGTAGACTTGGCTACTGTGTGATTAATTGTGCAGTCTCTTTCTGGCTCTCGTGTTTGATATCTTTCTTCAAGTCACTGTTTCTACAGAGTCCACAAGCCATTTTGGCCTGAAATGCCACTACTGGAATTGGATCTTCCTCTGTGAGAAATTGTGGCCAACATCATTTATGTGACATCAAAAAACCAAACAGGAAGCTACAGCAATCCAAATGTCATGATAATAGGTTACTTTTTATTTTCCACCTGAGTGTCATGTGTACTATATATACATCAATTACTCATCAGGGACCTGGTTTCTTCTTCTTTATATTAAAAGACTAAAAACAATCTTAAATATCTATCATAGTTTGTTAGCTTGTTTCTCAGTAGTAACCAGGATGTAAAATTCTAGTGACTAGAAGCTAGGGAATTTCATGGAGAATGGCAGGCTTCCCTACCACCCCACTCTACCTCATTAACACAAAGAATTTAGGTTTGTAAGCTTAACATAGGATATATTGATTGATGAAGTGATTATATTTGGTAGTTAAAGCAAATAGTTTGTTGGTGATTGATAGGATACAAAGGAAACCTCTGGTGAATTGGCTGAAATGATCAGATAATAGCAAAGCAGAGAGCCTAAAGCCAATAGTCCGTAATTTAGAAGTGGATCAGGTAAAAAGAAAAGTTGAGCAATACCAAAAAGCAAGTTCAAAGACACTGATATTAAGGAATAAGGCAAATAGTGCAAAATGATAGCAGAATTTTCAACTTGCCAATGTACAATTAGATGCAATCTCAGGAACAAGCAGGTAGGCACAATAAGGGAAACACATTTATTGAGTGTATGTCTTAGGAGCAGGACTTGGTATTTTTGCATACAGTGTAGAATAATTTCTCACCATATGTGGTAAGTGCTTTCTCATTGCAGATGAATATATACGAGGCAAGAATTTTCTCAAGTCCAGTCCAGAATTTTCAGCTTTCTTCTGGACACATCCAAAGCTTAATGCATAACCTCTTCCTCCATCAAATTCCCTCCACTTATTCTGTTCTGTTCTCTTCTCTTATTTTTACGACTTCAATGGTATGAAAAGTGAAAGCTGAGTTAATCAGACACATTAAGTCATAGCCCATTATTATTATTCATTAATACAAGATACTCTTGTTTTATTTTATATTTTTCTCCTTCACCCTTGATCCCATTTCCTGTCCCTAATCCAGACACTTATTTGGTTGTTCCTTCTCCATTATCCCGTATCTCTAAGTCCTGTCAATTCCACCTGCGATATCCCGGGCAGTTATACCATCCTCTCTATATTAAGTGTTATGCCTTAGTCTTGGTCCTGATTATTTCTTATCTTTATAAGAACTCTGTAATTACTCACATTTTAGAATGAACTATTCTCCCCAATTTTCTATCTCCCATTCAGGCCCCTCCTGTATATAAATGACTGGCTTAGTTTGGATTCTTTAAAAGTTAATCCTTATTTGGAAATTCTTGTGCAAAAACTTCACTGAGAGAATGCTCTCCAGAGAAGGGAAATGATGGATGTAAGATAGAGTGGGAGAGAAAAGCTAAGCCGGGATGTGGCCACTTCTCAAGCCTAATTTCAGCCTGATGATCTCTCAGCGTGTGCTGGAGCATGAACACTCCACAGGGCTGGTGCTCCCATGGGCTAGCCTTGTATACTTGTGTCATTCAGTCAGTTTGCGTATGGAGAACCCTAGAGAGGGAGGAACCTAACACATTGGCTACGGCAGGTCATCGTGCTGAGGGCTGTTCTCTGAAGGGAAGCAACTGTGAGCCATGAGTGACCAACACTCAGAACAGCAGCAGCAGTTCTGAGGAGAAATAGGTTCAACGGCTCAGAAAAAGCTATCTGGGCAGAGCACCAACCACATCAGTACACGATCCAAATGACTTTCTAAAACCCATTAACTCCTCTGTTTACAATCCAAGGGTGGCTTCAATATTAATTCCAAATTACATCATGGCATACATTTGTTCCTTTTCAATTTATCCATCCTTATACTCTGTCTATATGGATCTATTTGTAATTTTTATCTTATTTTCTTTTTTTCTGCTTTTTCTCCCCAAATCCCCCAAGTACATAGCTGTATATTTTAGTTGTGGGTCTTCCTAGTTGTGGTATGTGGGATGCCACCTCAATGTGGCCTAATGAGCAGTGCCATGTCTGCGCCCAGGATCCGAACTGGCAAAACCCTAGGCTGACAAAGCAGAGCGCGTGAACCCAACCACTCGTCCATGGGGCTGGCGCCTCTATTTGTAGTTTTTAAAGTGCCATCTTCTACGTTTACTTGTACACTTTTTAGCCAGATGGCTGTATCTTCAAAGAACAATCTTTTGCCATCTAGGTACCTAGTTAATTTCAGTTTTATTAGTCTAGCTAAGATTTTATTTCCTCCTAAATACCTAACCACATCCTAATCCCCTAGGCCCCCTCTTTGATCAAAGCCCTTTCTACACATTCCCTCTAGCATTTATAATACTTTAGTATAAATACCTGCTCACTGTTCTCTCATCTCACTAAACAGAGATTTCCCTAAGAACAGGAACTGTGGCTTTTATGTCTTTATCGTATATCTTGATACATAATAAGCACTGAATATATTATTTTATAAATAAAGAAATTAATGAGGCTTACAAGCTTAAAGTGTTCAAGGCCAAAAAAAATAGAATGCATTGTTATGTTTTGAATTCAGTTCCATCAGATTGTAACCCCTGCTCTTTTTTCCCTAAGATAAGGTCATTGTATTCTTGCATTATTATATTTGAAATTATGTGGTTCTTAATATATTGCTAACCTAAGACTATCTCAAGTATGTGTATACAGACACATACATCTTATATTTGAAGTTAAGGATCTGTATATGTATTCATATCACCAAGGAGTCCTCTGGGATCAGATGCAGCTCTCCGTTGCTGATATGCTAATGCCATGATTGACTTTTCTCCAATAGCAAATTATATTCCTAAGTAGGGCTTCTGCAGGCTTATGCTACAATCAGTTATGTTTGCTATCATGGTTGTTTCTGGATCCTTGGTCCCACTTCTACTTATCCAGGAATTTTTGTTTGTTTGTTTTTCTGTTTGTTTTCAGGAAGATTAGCCCTGAGCTAACATCTGTGCCCATCTTCCTCCACTTTATATGTGGGACACCTATCACAGCATGGCTTGCTAAGCAGTGTGTAGGACCTCACCTGGGATCCAAACTGACAAACAGTTCCGGGTCGCCGAAGCGGAATGTGGGAACTTAACTGCTGCGCCAATGGGCCGGCCCCCATACACAGATTTTTATTATGCTTATTTCCAAACTTTTATCCTGTAGTCCACTGAAGGGTCAATAGGAAAATTAGTTAACTTTCTTGAAGGCGTTGTCATACTTTCTTCCGTTTGTCCCTTACTCATGATGTCCTTGGAACAATCCCTTCATTTTGTCGATGTTTTTCTTTTCCTCCTTAACCCTTAAAAGAAATTTCTATTTATGTATTACTTCATCTTTGCTTGCCTCTATATTAGTTTCATGCATCTAAATATTGTCACTTAAGGGGCTGGCCCCGTGGCCAAGTGGTTAAGTTCGCGCGCTCCGCTGCAGGTGGCCCAGTGTTTCGTTGGTTCAAATCCTGGGCGCGAACATGGCACTGCTCATCAAACCACGCTGAGGCAGCGTCCCACATGCCACAACTAGAAGGACCCACAACGAAGAATATACAACTATGTACCCGGGGGCTTTGGGGAAAAAAAGGAAAAAAATAAAAATAAAATCTTTAAATATTGTCACTTAAACAATACCGCATAATATCCAGCATGGCTATCAAGTTAGCATGCAGCTCTTTGCATAAAGAAATTGATACCCTTCAGTCAGATGTGGTTCAGATCAATGTTTTTACCTAGCGTTCTATGGAATACCTTATTTTCATCCATGTTCTCTGTCATCAACTGACTTTTTTCTTCATTGCAAATTAATCTGAGACAAAATGGTCATTTTCTTGTGGTCGGGCTCTGATACTAACTTTATTCTCTCTTTTTGCAGTTCCTCACTTTCCAAACTCAAGTTCACAGACTTCAGCAGCTACACCTCTGTGCTGTCTAGAACTGCATCTTATTCATTCTGTAAATCTTCCTTGGCTCCTGCTTTTGATAGAGAAAGAATAACTTTTAAGTTGAACCCAACTAGAGCCAGTCTTCTCCACTTTTCAAAAGTCATTGATTCTAAGTAACTTCCTGGGTCACACTTTCAGCCACTCCTCTGGCTACAGTACTCCGAGGGTTTTCTTTTTAACAGTTTCATTTCCACTAGGCATGCACCACATAAGCACTGCCTAGAAACGCTTTTGCTATAAAAGTGTTGATAAAGGCTTGAATCAGGTGCAGCCTGGGTCACAAGGATGACAAGTGGAAAGCAGCCCGGAGATGAGCCCAGCACTGACCAGTGACAGGAGAAGCTGGATAATATGACCTCTTCTGTACTGAACATCTATTTTGTTCAATCTATTACATTACAGGCACTTGTTCCTTTAATTCTCAGTTATCACTATGAAACAAGTAGTATTTCCATTTCACAGATGAGGTTTAGCAAGTTTAGGTAATTTGTCCAAGAACCTTGAGCCTGTAAATGGTAGGGCTGGATCTGCTTCATGCCATCTCCTTAGAAAAAAAGCTGACTTTTCTGTGATTAGTTTTCAAAACTCTCTCTTTAATTTTTTTACTGTCCACTTATATCATGCCCACTATGTGCCAGGCTTTGTTCCAAGAGCTTTAAAAGTACATAAAATATTTACTCATAACAATCCTTTCAGTTATGCATTAAATCATCATTTTAGAGAAGAGGAAACTGGAGCCAAAAATGTTTGCTAGCTTGCTCCAGATCACGCAGTGTATAAATACCTTCTTCTCAGTAGGTAGACGTGTGTAACTAGATTGTGCAATGCAATAAAGTCATTGCACTTTTTGAAATTTAGTTTTGTCTTAAAATAGGTTTACTTTCAGAAGTAGAAGTTTTAGTTTGAGCTCTAGCTGTCAATTGTCCATGCCTGGAAGACATTTACCTTTAAGCCTCAGTGGCTGTAACTGCCACTATCACTATTTCCTTCTGGCAGCTACTAGACTTTCAGTCTGAGAAACTTGGAACTAATAACGGTTTCAAGGAGATGTACATTACAGATCCAGTATATTTCATTGATGACACATGCCCTGACTCCTCAATATCCTTCACTCTAGTCAAGGCTCTCTGTGACTGGAAGAAAGAAATACTTTGCAGCATCCCTAGAAACTGCAGGCAGCTCACAAGAACCATTAACTAATTTAGATTTAAGTGTCTGTGGAATTGCTGGCTGCAAGTACTACAGCGAGGCCCTGGGTTAATAAAGGTTTGCTTCTGTTCGGGAGTCTCCAGTTCTGCCTGTGTCTCATATTTCTTCTCACTGGAACTTAATGCACTGGAAACTTTGTGTGTGTGTGTGTTTATTGTTTATAGGAACCCACAACATGGTTTGAATAAAGTGTAGATTTTATAGTACACAATCAGATGAATAATTTATTGCATGTATGGCATTAAAGAGATCAGGGAAACTGTATTATTCTTGGTTATACGGGTCCTCTATGATGTTATTTGCCATGATGTTCTTCACATGAATTGCTCTGACAGTTGTTATATCTTGTCATTGCATGCTGATGGTAGTGTGCAAATAGATTTGCCACGTAGGAATTACCTGTCCCACAAGTTCATTTTCAATGGCCTTCTAAAGATCAACCATCCTTGCAGGAGTTAAAAAAGATTTACAGAATCATTGCCACGTGCATCCTTAGAAATAAAGACAAAAATTACTGACAGTTTTGTGTAGAAGAGTATATAAAGATCACTATTTTTAATGTTGTATATATTTTTTTGATTTAACTGATATACAATAAAAATCAAATTTCCATAAAGTCAAATTTTAATGTCTTTTCCCACATGTCAAACAACAGATCCTGAGAAATCCTTGTATGGAGCCTATGCTAGAACAAATGAATAACTAACATTTGTTTAAATGCTAGAAATGCCAATGCATTATCATTATACAAAGCAGTTTACATAGGAAATTATCTAGATATAATTTACCAAACAAAACTAGAAATTTTCCAACTTTCATATTTGTAAGTCCACATTTGCTTGGACATAGAGAACGAAAAATACTATTGAAAGAAAAACTAGCATCTTATAATATTTTGACTGAATATGTATATACACACATATATGAGAATATAAATATGTGCACTATATTTATGTACAAATATTTTTAAATTTTCTAATATCTTAAGTGGTGCCAATCTTACGTGTTGTTTCAAAACTAGCAAGGGAGTTCACTAAAGAAAATCATTTTAGGTGTGTATAAACAAAACCTCTAAAAATCATTAACAGATTTGCTTCCTTATTGACAATTGGATAGATCATATATATATATCTCTTCACAAAGTAATATATATATAAAATATATATATATAAAATTATATAATATATTATGTATGATAATATATAAGTGTATATTATATATAATATCTAAAAATATATATAAATATACATAATATATATAAAACTTTGTGGGTACACAAGGAATTTTATTATTTACTACTTTATATGCTATAAGGATAGGGTAATGATTATATTATGCTTCTGCATTTGTGAAGGACTGCAAATATAACTTAAAGACAAGGTACATAAAGGAAATACAATTTAAGAAATAATCTGCATTCTCAAAGACTTTAAAATAGAAATGCCTTGTATCAGAAGTTCAAAATATAGCTGACTGAATTCAATTTACGATAAATTTGAGATTACTGGCTTACAAATTTGTAATAGATTGGTAGTGCCTTGAGGATACTGGTTGAATCTTATATGTCCACTGCAGGGTATAATTTCTCGCGTATTATAAAGACTAATAAAATGTTTGTGAAATAAATGAACTCAATGCTTTGGACAAAAATCTCTTCTTGTTTGTCTCCCAAAATACATGCATTGCATCTGCTTTCTCCATCGTCTTCCCATTTACTTTGTCCTAATCTTACACTGGAAGTATAATAAGCTCTATCACACCTCAAGTTCTTTCTCTTGTAATATGCAAACCATGTTGCCACTTTATTTTCTTAAATCTTTCATAGATTTAAACATCTTAAAGCACAGTTTTAAAACTTTCCAGAACTTCATGTTGCCAACAGGAGAGAATCTATATTCCTTAATACAGGTTCAATGGTACAGCCCTAATATCATTAGTACAGCCCTAATAATTATCAGATATAGTTAGTTACTCACATTCATTGTTCCTCAAAGTTTAACGTCCTTGAGATCAGGGACCATATTTTACCCGTATTTGTATTCTTAGCAAAAATACTGCGACTGACATGTAATATATATTCAATAATTGTTTGAATGCCAATTTTATTTTTAAAACTAGTAGTCAAAGTATCCGTATGTTTGTGACTCATTTTAATCTGTTTTTCTATCCTCATCACAAAAATAATCTCTGAAACTGTATGAAATTTCATATACATATATATGCATATAGAGGGAAGTATCTAGGACTATAAAAAATAGAAACTGGCAATTAGTTTGGATCTTAGTGACAGTTTAGCTTCACGTTTCAATTTAATATTAACTCTACAACCTATATAAAATATTTCAACGTTAGAGGTATAAAGAAGATGCCTACAGATATAAAAATCACCATGAAAAATAAGATTACACATATAAACAAAAATTTCCTGCTGAAAAATTTAATTTAATCTTGATTATAACTAATATACCCATACATTACCCATATAAAATTAGTAAAAGATTATATAAGTCATATTATTTTTGGAGCAAGATCTCTAAACTGCTTAAAAGAAATTGTCACAAGATAATTTTTTCCTTGAGACAAATTTTCTGTTGTTGATTTTACCTAAAATGACTTTTTTTCTGAGGGATATTAGCCCTAAACTAACATCTGTGCCAATCTTCCTCCACTTTATCTGTGTGTTGCCACCATAGCATGCCTGATAAGTGGTGTAGGTCTGTACCCAGGATCCAAACCCACAAACCCAGGCCACCAAAGCAGAGTGAGCCAAATTTAACCAATACACCATGGGGCAGGCTCCCCTAAAATGAATTTTACAATGTCCTTCGATAAATACTGATTAATTTGAGAATATTAGTTGGCATATATATGAGCGTGGCATACCTGTGAAGGCTCTTAGACTGTTTTTAAGAGATCTTGAATATTTTGTCTATTACAAACTATGCCCAAATGATCATCTTGGAGAAGAGTCTGTGACACATTAATACTTAGAATATTAATATAATTTTTTGCTCCTAAAGATACAATAGCATATTTTTTGTATAAAAACATTAAAACTAATTTTGTACTTAAATTGTCTTTTCTGGAAAATGTAATCAACTTAGACACACAAATGGCAAGAATATATATCATTTGATATTTACTCCCTGGTACACAAAAGGAAAAGCAAAAGTGTACTTTGAAGGACATTAGCCTGTGGCATAAACAAATGAAGAAGGAAACAATAAAAATAACGCTTTCATTAGGTTTATGCCCATTGATTAAATGAAAATGAGAGAGATACATTGTATCAAAATTACCCAACAATGTTCACTTATTCCATTATCTAGTAGGAAGAAAACTGAGGATAAAATAATAAGAAAAAGTACATTTGTGTTTATACAACATTTTGACTGTTACACATTAACATTTGCATTGTTATTCAGCACAAACATGCTCACATACACAGACACATGGAGAGAGAGAGAGAGGAGAAATAGAAAGTTATCCATTTTCATTATGCACATCAAGGAAAGCTCCAGAAGAAATATACCATTGCACTAGCAACTGCATTGAAATATCACACTCTCCTGGTTTTCTGCCTACTACTTCTCATTCTTTTTTACTAGCTTTTCCTACTTTTTCCAACCACAACATATTGAATTGTGAAATGTCCAAGGTGTAGTGTCAATTCTCATTTTTCTCTGTATGCAATCCTTTCGTTATCTCATCCATGTCCACATTTTATATACTGCCTCTGAAGTGATGACACAAAATTTTAATTTCTATCCAAACTTCTCTCCTAGACTTTACACTTATGTATAGAACTGTATTTGCAACATTCTGCTTGGATTCTTTAAGGAATCTCAGCTGTAACCTGTCCAAAACAGAGGTCCTTTTGGTTTTCTTACCCATTACCTGCTCGTCCCCCGTATCCATGAAACAATCACTCATTCAGTTGCCTCATCCTAATCCTTCCTGTATGAGTCAAGAGTTATTCAGAATTTTTTAATACTTAGGACTTTCTTTAATCTTGTTTTACATATGTGTTTTGCATTAGTGCAAAGTTGTCAGAAAATGAGGCATGATTTGTTTTTTGGGAAATTGTTTAAAGTTTCTTTAACTTTATATATCATGAATAAAGTGATAATTTTCAAAATGCTTATAGTCATTTGGTAAAAATAATTACTTTTCCTCTTAATTAAAAAAAGGAAAGAGAACAAGAAAGCACTGGAAAATTGCTTGTAAGTAAATCTTAAATTTTCAGTGCTAGTTGAAGAAAATTATGAAAAGATCAGGAAAAACTTATCAAATATTTAATTGACTACCATGGGGAAAATGTGACTAATGAAGAGTTAGAGGAGTAACTAATGTCATCTACGGAGAGTTTCTCCTACACACAAAATGTCTGCCCTGTAATTATTGAAAATTGAAATTATATTTGAGTTTCCCATTGACTATACGTAATTTTACTTGCCTATTTGACATTAGAATCCTACTCTATGGAAGATGCAACTCCATCGTTTATATAATTTCAATGAAAAATGTCATTTTACATGTTTGTTGTTTTCTATATGCAAGGCAGTGTTTTAGACCCAGGAGATACTAAAACAAAGATAGGCAATGTCTGATCCATCAAGGATCTTAGTCCTATTGGGAAGAGACAAGAAATAAACAAATACATTTATAAAATAAATAAAAATCATTCCAACACGTGCATACGCTGTGAAGAAAATGGAAGTAGATGACAGATTGTAATGAAGCATTACTTTACATGGAATACCTAAGGAAAATTTTTCTGTGGTAATGACATTTGAACAGGTACTTAAAAAATGGAAGGTACTGGGCAATTGAAACACCTTGGGAATAGCTTTCCAAGTGAAGAACCAGAAAATGCAAAGTAATGGGAAAATTGCCTATTATAGTGAGGAATAGGAATAAGAACAGTGTGGCTGAATTGAACAGGATATTTGCATAAGGTGAGGTTAGGACCCCATTCTGTAAGGTTTTGAAGGCAAAGGTATAGATTTTAAATTTTATGAAATTTCAGTGGGAAGATATTAGAGGATTTAAATAGAGGAAAGGCAAGATCGAATTTACATTGCAAAAAATATCTCTGACATATTTTATGAAGAATGATCATTGAGATGGCAAATGCAGTACTCCAGGCCAGACATGACTTTGACTTGTGGTAAAATTGGGGCCATGGAAAAACAAGTGAACAGGTTTGAAAAATAGGTTAGGGTCAGAACCAGTTGTACTTAATAATGGATTTGATTATTGAAGGGAGAAATTAAGGGGAACTTGGTTTCAGCTCCAGAAATTAAATGGATATAAGGTCTTTTGTTGGGGCATAAGAGTTAGAGCTAGGAATAAATTGGTGGGGCTTTAGAGAGTGGAATCAAGAGCACTATTCTGTGTAATTTCATAATAAATTTACTGTCAGGGATGAGAGATTTGAAGTATATAAAGCATTAGGGTCATCTCCTGGCAGATGGCAAGTAATTATGAAATGTATCATTATTGGGGCTGGCCTGGTGGCGTGGTAGTTAAGTTTGCATGCTCCACTTTGGCGGTCCAGGGTTCGCAGGTTTGGATCCTGGGCATGCACCTAGAGTGGCTCTTGAAGCCACCCTGTGGTGGCATCCCATATAAAATGGAGGAAGATTGGCACAAATGTTAGCTCAGCAACAATCTTTCTCCAGCAGAAAGAGGAAGATTGGCAGCAGATGTTAGCTCAGATGTTAGCTCAGGGCCAATCTTTCCCATAAAAAATGTATCATTATTATCTTTATTATAATTAATATCAATTTTAGCTGTTATTACAATGCAATTTTCAAACCTTTCTGCTATTATTTGATTGAATCTGTAGTTATACGTAGTTTTTTCCCCTATTTTATTGACATGAAAATATGTTAAGTTTATTCATTATTAAATTAATTGTTTTTTAAAATTGGCAGACAAAACTTTTCTTAATTGTCATCTTCCTTGAGAATATACATCCTAACATTCAAGGTATCTCAGTTAGCACTCTGAAGCTTTCAAGCCCAAGTTGCTTATTCATAAGTTATGTTACATAATATCTCTTTCTTTTCAAGATTTACTCATTCTAGTTGCAGACTCTTTTATATTTGACTTTATAGTAAACCTTCAAGACTAAATTTTAGGTATATTAGTTTCAATGCTTATTATCAGCCTCTTGAAACACTGATTTTCATATTTCATTGGCTTGAGTAATTCTTCAAGTAGATTTGTGTGTGGATTTTTTTTAATGACAAGCATACGTGGGGACATTCTACATCTATTCTTTCATATTAAAATATATCTTTGAGTTGTGGTGAAATGTGGACATTCACTTGATGGCTCTTGACAGACTTGAGTCCCATATTTTCCCCTTCCTTTTTTTTATTGAGGTGTAATCAACATATAACATTATAGCTATTTCAGTTGTACAACACAGTGATTCAATATTTGTATATCTTAGGATAGAGTCACTGCAATAAGTCTGGTTAATATCTATCACCATGCCTAGCTACAAATTTTTTTCTTGTGATGAGAACTTTTAAGATCTACTCTCAGCAATTTTCCAATATGCAATATAGTATAGTCGCCATGCTGTACATTAAATCCCTATGACATTTTTTTCCTAACTGGAAGTTTGTACCTTTTGACCACCTTCACCCATTTTGCCCACTCCCCGCACCTTGCCTCTGGCAACCACCAATCTGTTCTCTGTATTCATCACCTCATAACTTTTAGAATGCCTATTGTCAAAAAGACAAGGAATAACAGTGTTGGTGAGGATGTGGAGAAAGAAATAAACTTTGTGCACTGTTGGTGGGAATGTAAAATGGTGCAGCCACTATGAATATCAGTATGGAGTTTCCTCAAAAACTTAAAAATAGAGCTACCATATGATTTAGCAATTCTCCTTCATGATATTGATCCAAAGAAAACAAAAACACCAACTTAAAAAGATACATGCATCCTCATGTTCATTACAGCATTATTTATGGTAGCCAAGATGTGGAAGCAACCTAAATGTCCATGGATGGATGAGTGGATGAAGAAAACATTCTTTTTTTCTATCTATCTATCTATCTATCTATCTATCTATCTATCTATCTATCTATCTGTCTATCTATGTTGGAATATTTTCAGGCATAAAAAGGAAGGAAATCTTGCATTTGCAACAACATGGATGGACCTTGAGGGCGTTACACTAAGTGAAATAAGTCAGACAGAGAAAGACAAATATGACATGATCTCATTTATACGTGGAACCGAGAAACAAAACAAAACAAAAAACAAGCTCTCAGATGCAAAGAATAGATTGGTGGTTGCCAGAGGTGGGTGTGGGTAAAATTTATGAAGGGAGTCAAAACGTGCAAACTTTCAGTTATAAAATAAGTAAGTCATGGAGATGTATTGTACAGCATGTAGTTAACAGCTGCTAAGAGAGTAGTCTTAAAAGTTCTCATCACAAGAAGTAAAAATTCTGTAAAGTTACTTGGGTCAGCTTTCTTTGTTTACTGTGCTTATAGTCAGTTTACTTTTGGTATTGTTTCCTTCAATCATCCAAACTCCTGTATATATTTTGAATATTAGCCCTTTGTGTGACATTTTGCTAACATTTTGTTAATATTTTTGCTAATATTTTAAATTCTCTTTACATCTTTCATGATGATTTTTGTTTACACAAAATGTGTGCGTATATAGTTTATCATATTTTTTCAATCTTCCTTCATTGCATCTAAATGTTGAGTCATAAGAAAGTTCCTCTCTATATCCAGTTTTTACAGGAGTTCACCTATATTTATTTCCTAGAATTTATGTCTTTTAGAAATATTTAGATCTCTGATACTTTTTTAGAGCTTATTCTTATGTATAGTGTATATATTTATTTTTATCTTTTTTCTAAAGAGCTCTCTGGCTGTCCCAGAACCATTTATTGAAAATTCTGTTTAGCTAAATGATTTGTGATGGCAGCTTTATCATATATATTACATTTATCTTACATTAAATATTGTATATACTCGTGGCTTTTTTCTGGATCTTATATTCCATTTGCTGTGTCTGTCTATTCACGTACCAACACTACACAATTTGAATTATAAAGGCTTTATCTGTGTTAACATGTGATAGGGTTAGTCCTACTTGTAGATTTCTTGTCCGTTCTCTTTTTTTGAACTATTCTTGCATGATTATTTGTATATATTAAGTAATATTGTCTATATTAAGCAGTATTTGTGTAGTTCCATAAAAAAGCTTGTGGTTATTTTTTTAATTGAGTTGTTTTCATTTAATTAAAACGCATATCTTTATAACACTTAGTCATCTACAAAAAGTATATCTTTCTGTTTAATTCTACTTGTTTAAGAGTGTCCTAGAGTTTTCCCTATATGTTTCACATATTTTGGGGTTTTTTTCTTTATACTAGCTTTTTCCTAACTACGTTTATCTTGTTTATTTCTAATGTAAATGACCTTTCCCTATAATTATATCTTCTACTGGTTATTTTCTGTGTAAATGAGGGCTGTTGCTTTCTCTACATTAAAACTACACCCTGTTATCTCAATGAATGTTTTCTTGTTTGAAAAGTTGAACATTTTAATCTCCATTTTGATATCTTCTATTATTCATGGATTACCTATATCTTTTCTTAAAATTTCCATGCAGTTGGATATTTTCTAATTATCTTGCTGTCTTTGAGTTCTAGTTTAACAACATTGTGGCCACTAATGAGACTGGCAGTGATTTCAGTATTTTGCTAAACAGGCCTGAACTGGTAGGAGGAGATACAGATTAAATTAGATTTTAGACAAATGTTTAAATTTAAATCAGATGGGAAATCTGATGTCTGAAAATAAAACTATCTTAATACCCAAAGATAATTGTAAAAGCCATGAATCTGCATAAAGTATTGTCAAGGTGAATAGAATTACTGGGAAACCACATTAAAAATGTAAATCTGTGCCCTAAAGCATGCACTCTATTGAATTCAGCAATTTCAATGAACATTCTAAAATCATATATTCTGGAGGAATAGAGATGATTTGAGGAAGAACAGTACTGAAATGGAAGGGGCTAATGCTGTGGCAAGGATTTCAACTATTCAAACTAAAGTTTCTATAATGAAACAGAAAAAAAGTTGGTTTTGCTAAGGTAGAGAGAAAGGGAAACCATAATCTTTACCATCAGGATTCAAGAATTTGAGAATTAGCAGCATAAAGGTTGCTGAGTCTTGATAATTCAGTGCCCCCTCATGTGGAATGATTGAACGTGGCTACAGGTCCACATTGTAGTGAGAGTGACTCCCTGCACTCACACCGTGGACTAGGATTAATGCAACATGATTAATCCAAGATCGGTTATCTACTCTGGGAATCAACTGTATGTCTGTATAAGGTCTGACATGGGAATGTGGGAGGGATTAGCCTATGAAATAAAATCATCTTATTAGTGATTATTGCTAAGGTGTCAGGGGTAGCATATTCTGACATCCAGTAAACCTGGATATAAACTGATACTTTTTGCTTTTAAGATCATTCTGTTTTCACTTATCCTGTTGGATCCCAGACTGTATGGAGGACCTTAGGTCATTTGGGCTATATTTTATAGGTCACTCTGTGCTATTAATAAAATTGGTTTGCTAAGAGTTAATGGTGAAAGTTGCTTTCTAAGGAAGGTTTCTTTGAATAGAGAAAATGTAATAGATTAACTAATTATGAAGTTCTTTCAATACACAACAGTAAGCAGGTAATCATACCAGGTGAGTTACAGATGATTGTGTTTGTTTTTTTGGTTTTTTGTTTTTGCCAAGGAAGATTATCCCTGAGCAAACATCTGTGCCAGTCTTCCTCCACTTTATATGTGGGTTGCCATCACTGCATGGCTGGTGAGTAGTGTAGGGCCACACCCAGGATCTGAACCTGAGAACACTGGCTGCTGAACTTAACCACTATGTCATGGGGCTGGCCTCCAGATGATCGTGTTTCTATAAAGAATTTGGATAAGGGAACAGATTAGTGGTTACCAAAGAGGAAGGTGATCTGGGGGTGGGCAAAAGGGACAAAGAAGGGGCACATATGTATGGTGATGGATAAAAATTATACTACTGTCGGTGAGCACAATGAAATGTATCCAGAAATTGATAAATAACAATGTACACGTTAAATTACACAATATTATAAGCCATTATGATCTCGATAAAATTACTTGGAAAAAAAGAATTTGATATTGAAAGTGAATGAAACTGTTACTTTGATATATGATAGATGTTTTCAAATCAAGGATCTACACAACCTAGTTTATTCATCTTAGTCAAATCACTTAACCATTTTGACCGTGTTATCTCATCAGTAATATGGAGGAGATGAAATTTCCCTTGACTGTTTTCCATAGCTATTGTGGGGACAAATTAGAATGGTGATTATAAAGCCTCTTGAAAAATAAAAGTTCTAATAAAAGATTAGGGGCCATTATAATTAGTCATAAATGTTAACAAGTGCTCATAAATGTCTAAAATTAATATTATTTTCATTTTAAAAAGCCAAGAAGTGCTTTGTCTTTTCAGTCCCCCTTTACTTTTTATTCTTTCAATATTTCCAAGTGAACACATGGGAAGAATTTTCCTTTATTACATATATAAGTAAACACAAACACATACACAACACAGACACATTTTCCCTGACAAGAGTGACTTTTTTCTCTGTAACTACACACTTTTCCAACTTCATTGCTAATCTTTGAGCTGTTTTTTTATTTCCTTCTTCGTGGCCACCTGGATAACCAGGTATTATAGACCAGGTAACTATAACAAAAGCAGATTAAGGAGATCACAGTTGCGTGACATGCAGACTACACATAGAAAGACATTACAGCTTTTAAAATTCAATAAATCTGCTTGCTGCATTTACTTCCATTGTGTTAAGCAAGCCTGTCATTACTGTCATTAATCAAGGTAGATGATGTATTATCACACCACCGCTACCCTAACAAATGAAACATTTCATATCCAATTAGCTGCAGAAGCTTATGTTAGATCAGGTCTAGGTTTCTGTCTGTCTTAACTCGCTAACAGGCATTGTCACTTTGGGCTAGACTCTGTCACTATGAAACTATTTTCTTTCAGCCGAAACAAGGGAATCAAGATAGGATTATCTTTCTGATCCCTTCTAGGTTTAATATTTTATCATGTTATGGAACATTAACAGTTTTGAATTTGAATCCTTACCTTAGACCTGGATTCTCTGGGGACTGTGGAGACAGCCTGAAACGTATCTTACAGGATCATTTCATTGTGATTTCTTCCACACTAACAAGGTGTCAGAACTCTCTACCAATATACCCTCAAGAGAGGGGAAATACAAAGATAAAAACAGAATTTGGGAACTAGGTTCTTTAGTTTTCTAACCAAGGAAGAAAAATACAGATTTGTGAAAGGTACAATGAGAGTTCAAGTCAAAAATGTGAAAGCATCCAACCACTTCATAAAACTCTGTGCCAGCTGCTCTTGGCACACATTTAAAATTCATGTCTACCAGAAAAGCCTACAGAAATCAAAGTTGAACCTAAGAAGAATTACACTCAAGAAGATGCATTGCACCCAAATGCTTATCAAGGTCATTTCTGATGGCATGTTAAATTTTTCATATAGTATGACTTCTTCTTTACTTCATTTACTGTAAGTTCTTTCTTTTCCCCTATCTGGACCTATGAACAGCTATCTTAGCCATATAAGCATGATAAAAGGTGTAAAATCTGGGATTATCTTTGCAAATGTATGATGCCTCTCCTAAGTAGGAGAGAGGTGGAAATGGAAGTATTCATGTAGGGTGATCATTACTGGTGTTCCTGGTGAAAGAGTGTGGCATAATTATCTTAGAAATCTTAGAAATCTCTAATGGGCAGTGATGTGACATCGCCTAGGTGCTTGCACAGTATAGGGCTTCAGAATATTTTCCTGAATAGGTATGAGAAGGCTGGAGGATCAGGTAGGAAGAAAAGTTTTTAAAAACAGAGGGTAGGAAGGAAGTAGGAAAAATCTCTTGGACTTAGAGCAAGGATGTGAGACATGTTTTCCATTTGGGTCCTCTGGACACTTTAAAATGCTTTGAGAGCTCAAGACTACAGACTTGGAGAAACTAAAAATAATTTTATTTCGAAAAATAAGTAAATAAAAGCACTATCTGTAATTTTTTGGATAATTTTTGTTGAACAATTCATGAAAAAATGTAAATTAGTTATCTTGTTTTTCATGACCTCTTATAGAGGACATTTTAAAGTGTTTCAAATGTTATTTTAAAACAATAATACATACATCTTCCCAAGAAAACCAGTGTACCTTTTTTAGATTTAGTACATGTTTCAGTACAGAACAAGAAACCAAGAGGCAGAAAAAGAAAAAAAAAAAAGTACACTGTTTCAAAGTGGCTATAAAATGTTATATTTTTACTCTTCAAAACCATTGATTCAAACTTTAATTTCAGCTGTGAATATGTATTAGTTTATTATTTCTATTTTGCAAACTTATTATAAACCAGCATGAAAAAACTTGCATTTCAAAAACAGGAATAATGTTAAATTAGATCTTATGAATTCTTCATGAGATCAAATTTAATGCAATTATTTTTAGAATTACTAGTTAGCAAATGCATTTTCTTAGATAGGATTTTCTAAGGTACTAATATAACAAAACAACAACTCTGCATGTTTCTTTTTAATCAAAGATTTTTATATGACTGCAGTATTTAAAACTGAATACTACATTTTGTTTTACTAGTAAATTTGAGCTATTATGGAGTCATCTCTCAAGAATGCAATGATCTAATTATCCATTTGTTTTTCTTTCAAAAATTGATTCAAATGATAAAGAACTGGAAATACATAGGAACGTGAACATGCATCTCCACGTGGCCAAAAATAAAACTAATTTGAGACACTTACCTATAAGTTTTCAATATAGACTATATAAGAAATGGGTCCAAAAATCCATGGTGTTTTAAGAAAACTTAACATCCAAAGAAAACATCCAATTATTATTATTCCAAGTGTAAGAGGTATGTGAAATTGTTCTCATAATCTTTTCTGTAAATGCTTTCTCTCCTCTCAATCTACACACATATTTATATTTATATGTATATTATATGTCATTGCATACAGCAACACGAAAATATTTGGCCCAGAAAGAAATAATAAATTGCCATATTTTTAATATTTTAAATGTCTGCTATTACTCATGTTCAGACGTGCTTTGATAATTTGTGAATGCATATCGAGGTAATGCGTCAAACCCATTATAAACTTGGGTTGATAGAGTAGAAATAAAATTTTGACATGAAATAAAATCTTTCAATATCAAAAATCAAAATATCACTTTTGCCTCAATTTCATGGCCATTTCAAATGAATTTCCTTTGAATTTAAATGTTACAGAGCATCACTTTCCATCTTATCTTTCTTTTGTAATAGTGAAGTAGTTTTAGTGATATAAATAACAACTTCAAAGAAATAAGAGACACATCCTCTACTTGCCGGTACTCACGTCTAGTTTCTTGAATTTTCCTTTTATATTTGAAGCTGTGGCCCTATGAAGTATATATTTTTCTAAAAATAAAAGTTTTCAACACTGAAATTGTACATGTGATTCTAAAACAGATTGTTTCTAAAATATGCTCAATTGCAGTTTAAATCAAATGCACACTGTTGGGTGCATGATATTACCACCCCTGAAAGTAGGATATGAAATATTTGAATCATTACGTGGTTCACACAGTGTGAAATGTAAGCAGTTCCATAAAAACTTGTCGATAAAATAAATGCGAATTTTACTCAAGTTCTCAATTTAAAACTTCAATCTGAAATGAAAGCCAAACTTCTCATGTTTGAAAAATAAAAATAACTTCATATTTATAAATTAAGTTATATCTATAGTGTTGTCAAGGTGTTAATCTTAAGCCAAATGTATTTTGTCTTCAAATTTGAAATAGTTATCAGCAGGAAAGTGGCATTTCTGTATCCTGCCTACCAATTGCTAGGTGGAGCTATTATAAATGTCGTGGTGATACTGTCAAGCAAGTAACTCCACATGCCAATTCTGACTATGTGAGCTGGGATTTCATCACTTAAGATGTCAATCTAGGATGAAACTCACATTTTTTTTTTCTTTATTGTGTTATGAATCTGTGCTTTAAAAAAATGCAGGTAAGAGTAAAAATAGCATAAACAATGGATAATTAAAGTTGTCAAGAAAAGATATAATTTGCAATCTTTGATCACTGTTTTACTCAACATACTTATACTCTTTGTCATGATACTTAACAAGTTAATTGGTAAGCCTATTAACAAGTTAATCGTTAAGTTAAATTAAGCCTATTATTTAAACCATTGCTAAGTGATTATATGTCAAATCTATCTAAACTTGGGTTGATAGAGTAGAACTACTAAGTGCATTGGTTTAAACAGTTCCGATGGTCTGAATGTTTGTGGCCCTTCCTAAATTCATATGTTGAAATCCTAATGGTATTAGGAAGTGATTACAATCACCTAATGGGGATGGTGCTAGGAGGTAGGGCCTTCGGGAGACCTTAGGTCTTGAGGGTGGATTAGTATTCTTTTAAAAGGGACCACAGAGAACTCCCCAGTCCCTTTACTACGTGAGGACACAAAGAGAAGTCTGCAACCGGGAACAAGGCCCTTACCCGAACTAACATCCTGGCACCCTGATCTCTGACTTCCAGCTTTCAGGAGTGTGAGAAATAAATTTCTGTAGTCTATAAACTACCCAGTCTGTGATGTTTTGTTATAACAGCCCTAACGGACTCAGACAACTGTTAAAAAGAAAATAAAACTATGTAGTTCTTCAATTTTATTTCCAGTATAAAGAAGAAAATGAGATTAATAGCTACTATTAGTATTGCCAGCCAATCTAAAGAGCATATTTATAACACAGATATCTTTCGGTGAAAGAAAGTAGGAATTGATCATCTCTTATCATATAGTTAAATTAAATAAAGTATAACATATATAATTAATATTAATTATAATAATTATAGCAATTAATTGTAAGCTTGCTATCCAGTTTATTTGTCTTAAAAACAACTAACCTAGAGGAAGAGACAGAGAGACCTTATATTTCCATTAACACTGGCAAAAATTTTCATATTAACATGAATAAATCAAATAGACAGTTTATTTCACCTCATAATTAGAAACTGTAGTTTTATCTGTGCATAGAGTTACTTCCTATCAATTATTTTATTTATCGGGTAATCTGTCGTGTAATTTGTAGGGCTTTGGAAATCTTTAAATAATATCTATGACATATTGAAACTCATGCTTACTGCTGGTGGTAATCTTTAAGATATTTGGAGCACTCTTTCATATTTTAAAAAAGTCATTTGAACATGTGGGTCATATTTTCAAAGGCAAAGTGAAGAATTTACACAAAATAAAGATTCTTTTTTAAAAAGTATACCTTGCAAAAGTAATTTTTGATTGTTTATTTTCCTCCCCTTACTACCAATAGCATTCAAAACATTTTAAGAAGTGATTTGCTATGATTTAATTCTGTTTGCAATATTTAACTAAATCTATCAACAAGGTAATTTTATTCTCTCTTTGACTAGATTTCCTACATAACTTCCTGGGCAGCTTGATATGGATTTTAGATCCCCATGTATTAAACACCCTGGTAATACCATCATTCTGTTTTCCTTGTTTTTTAAATGTTTAATATATTAAATATAAGGATAGTTTCTATTTACTATAGACAATTCAACAAATAGTGTTTATGTACTATAGAAATGTTTCAATTTTAATAGCTTAAAGAAAGTTTGGTTTATTATATGTCTGGTGAGATCTATATTGCATTTTCCAATGTCAAAAATATAATATGGTCATTGATGAGGTGAACAGTAGAGATCAAAATGTGATGCAGTCAGAAATAAACATTAGTCTTCAAATAATCTTACGCAAATTCTTTTCTAAATCTTTATACTAAATTACACATTTTTATAAATGGGTTTTATAGAAATTGAGATAGTTGCAGGAGCAACTTCTTGGCTTCTCATAGGGTGTCAACATTATAAAATCGGTGCCTCTTTCATTTACTGCCCAAGTATTGGAAAAGGTTATTGGGTTTATTTACATAAAATATGACTAGCAGTCACGCATGTCAAAGATCCAACCTGAGTCTCTAAATTAAACATACAGTAATTTACTACTGGGGTCATATGGCCAACTTTCCTTTTACCAGTGTGGTTAAGGTATTGTGTTTAAGTTCACTCTCATTGTATTTATTTACAAGTCCAATAAAAGACACACATAAGGGTGATAATTAGTGTTAGTCTCATATTCATATTTATAACTAAATGATATAAACCTCTATCTCTGAACATCTACCAATAAATATATTGTTAATATAATAAATCACTAAAGGCTAATCATGGGATGTGTCTCCGCTGAAAGAAGCTGAGATTCTATACATGCAGTTCCTCAAATGTGAGAAAATTTCATACATTTGAATTAAATTTCAATGGCAAGCTCGGATTTTTAATAACTGATGCTTAATGGGTGTTAATGAAGAGAGTGGGCCTCTACTGCAATAAGCCTCTGAGGTCTCATTTTGAGACACTGTACATCAAAAAGGAAGTTTTATTAAAAGCATATGTAATTTCAGCTTCTCTCAGAAATTATTGTGTTCAAACCTGTTTTAATTGATTCTCTCATTCAGTGAAGTTTCTTGCTTGATATCATAAATCTAATAAAATTTAAGTATCAATTTTTCCTTAAGTTTATAACATAGATTTTATTTTCTCAATTTTTTAAAATTTTCCTCAAATAAAATATCTTCCAAAAGACCAATATTCTATTTTATTCATTCTGTTTTATTTATTTTGAAAGAAACCACAAACATCTCCCATTTATACTCTTTCAATTATTCTAATTATATACTTGATTTCTATGTATGTTCACACTTCGTTTGGTGATGGGTAGAACACCTATGAATTCCAAGTGTGTTTGGTGGATGCCATTTTGCAATTTCTTTCATTCACTATAGAGCAATAAAGAAGTTGATTCTTTTCTTTTTCTTTATTTCTTTTTTTTTTTGCTGACGAAGATTCACCCTAAGCTAATATCTGTTGCCAACCTTCCTTTTTGGTTTAGGAAGATTCACCCTGAGCTAACATCTATGCCAATCTTCCTCTACTTTGTGTGTAGGTGCCACCACAGAATGGCTGATGAGTGGTGTAGGTCCACCCCAGATCCTAACCCACCAACTCAGGCTGCCGAAGTGGAGTGTGCCGGACTTTAACCACAACGCCATGGGGCCAGCCCCAGAAGTTGATTTTTAATGTGTCTAAGTTTCATTGAAGGGCAATACAACAACAGGTGAACAACACTTTAGAACTGCTATTATTTTAGCTGGGAGATGTGTGAATAACAAAAGAAAAAATATCTGTTTGTGCAGGTGAAGTGAAACCTGAGGCAAAGACAGAGTTTCAAAGACATGTTTGGCCTGACTATGTATTCAGGAAGATTTCTTGATCTGTAAGGAGTTTTTAAAAATGTAGAGATTAGTTTAGCCCAAATTCAAATACCTTGCGAAAACAATAGTAATGTTAACAACCTTGGAAATGTATGCATTATGGAAACAATATTGTAAACCAGATTTTTTTTTAAAAGCAAGGTAGTAGATAACTTCAGTCCAGAAGATTTGAACTCTGAAAGTAAATTGTATATTGGCTCCCTTAGATTGCACACTGGTGAGGTATGGAGATTCTTCCCGTACTTCTTTTGTAGTTAAATGTCATGAATTTTGATGGTACATGACCAAGAGGACTTGCTAGAAATAATTACAGTGTAGGAGTGAATGCCCAGAGTAAAATCTTCTGTAAAAAAGGTGCACGTTTAACATTGTTCGAGTCACTCTTCCAACCCTTCAATATTTCAATTCTAAGATGAAGCATTGGATTCCCATTATTAATTACTCAGACATACATTTGATTATTTCTAAATGAGATTCAAAAATCTGTGGTGGTCTTTGATCTTAAATGTATTTAATTCTAACTATTGATTAATGTATTCACTAAAGTATTATACTGGAAAAAATTCCTGTTTATTTTCTATTACGTATTTCAATGTAAGCAATTTTTGATGGCAAAATGTTTATTATTCTGACTAATGACTGGTAGATTAACCAATTTACTATATTGGAATTTTAAAATTCACTGTTATTCTCCTATTATATATTCTAGTACAAGTGATTTTTAGTGGCAAACATTATCAATGTTACAAGAAATCACAACAATATAGAAAACTATAGTAAACTTTAAAGAACATGGTAAATGTGACATATGGGCCCATGAGTTTTCATACTGGGATAGGTTCATATCATAGAAAAAAATGGCTTTTGTTTTATTTTCAAAATAATACTGTATATGATTGTAGCAAAAACTAAGCAGAGAGGAGTGAACACACACGATTTGTTTAAATCACCCTGGGCCAATAGGACGATATTGTCAAGTCACTTAAAGAGCATCAAAATAATAAAAATAAGTAACTTTCACAAGTCATTCATACTTTCTGGGGGGAGGTAGAGTGACCAAAAAAACTGGTCATTGAAGCTCCTTCAGGAAAATAATTTCATATTCTAAAAGATATAAAGAAATGGCAGAGCAAAGCTGTTTGATAAACGGTAATTTTAATTTTTCAAAACTTATTTGTTATATTTAAGGCTTGTTTCTTTTATAAAGAGCACTCTTATTTTCTTTATATTTCTTTGCTTTACTTCATCCTGAGCTGAAAAATCTGTTGTCCTACTTACCAAGCTACAGGAAGTCACCCATGATTTGTGGGTCAAAAAGAGGGAGGTTTATTATGATCTCTTGCTCGAACACTCTCACCTCCCCTGGCACTTGATTCATTAGATACTTGTATGGCCTTGGAAATTACTTTCAAACCTTTCAAAGTTAATTGAGCTCTGAACTAAGGTCCAAAGCATCTGTACTTTTCTTCTTTACTGTAATATAAATCAGTGAACCAAACAGTCTCCAATATTTCCAGTAAGCTTTGAAATATGCTATAAAATTGTCACATTATATATTAAGATAGAATTATATTTTCCTTGATCAAAAAATGTATTTTTCTTCAAACAGTGGGAGATATTTTAAACTACTTTTTCTTTCCTCTATGTTATAGCATTTATTTTTGAGTTAACTTTCATATCCTAGCCAAAACAAAGTAAGTAACTAGCTAAACTAAATATAAAAACTAATATGAGGGCTGGCGCCAGGGCTGAGTGGTTAAGTTCACGCGTTCCACTTTGGCAGCCCAGGGTTTGGTGATTTGGATCCTGGGTGTGGACATGGCACCACTTGTAAGGCCATGCTGAGGCATTGTCCCACGTGCCACAACTAGAAAGATCCACAACTAAAATGTACAACTATATATTGGAGGGATTTAGGGAGAAAAATCAGGGAAAAAAAATAAGATTGGTAACAGGCAACAGTTGTTAGCTCAGGTGCCAATCTTTAAAAAAAAAAAAAAAACTACTATGAATGAGGAACCTAAGAAAATTATGAAAAGAACACAAGTGTTTTTCAATGTCTCCAGATACATTTCTGGAATAATGTTCTTTCATTTTAGACTGCTTCACTTTGCTTGCTCCTCTATAAAAATATAACCTTCAGACCTCCTCTTCCAGTCAAGATGAAGTGACAGGAAACATTTATATCAACAGTTTTTCGGACACTGGACATTGAGCAACAGGGGATTGTTATCCCTGAGAGAAGGGAGACAAATGAGGGAATCTTTACAATGGCCCCAGCTTACTGAGTGGAGAGAATTTCCAGGCTATGATACAGAGAAGGGACACTCAAACAGAAACAAGCAATCTCTCTGAGCAGAAGAGATAGTGTTCAGAGTTCATGGAAGCCAAATTTGGTAAAATTCCCGGAGCAGATTAATGTACAAAAGAGAGCTGCCTGTAGAGAGGGCTCTGGATATCTGAGAAAGGTTCTTCTCTGGTCTTCAGTTGAGTATGGATCAGAGCTCACATGTGATAAAACTTTCCAAGGCCATAGAGAGGCTACCAGAGAGGATCAGACATATTAATCACTAGGAAACACCCGGGCCAGAGGCTAGTTCATGATTCCACAAACTGGAGTGAAAAGAGTTGCAGAATAGAAATTCCTGCAAACTTTAAAATAAAATTAGTGGCATATTAAGAACAACTCACTGATAATATGTTTGGCAACTTCAATGAAATGAACATTTTTTTTAAAGATTCTGAAACTCCATTGACAGTAATAAGAATAGCTCTATATCTTTTAAGATACTGAATGTTTGTTTCAACACTTTCTGATAAAGAAAAATCCAGGCACAGATGGCTTTCCTGGTGAATTCTACTAAACATTGATGGAAGAATGAAATGTCAATTTTACTTGAAAATAAAAGAGAAGGAAGAACTTCCCAATTCATACTATGAGACCAGCATTACCCTGACACCATAGTCAATAATAGACATTATAAATAAAGAAAATTATACACAAGTTTACTTTATGAATATATATATATATATTCTTAACAAAATTTTAGCCAATAAATCCCATAACAAATAAAAAAATATAACATGAGCAAATTGGTTTTATCGCAGAAAAGCAACTTTGCCTAACACTTGAAAATCAATGTATTTCTGTATATTACCAATATAAACAAGAGAAATTATATGATCATCTCAACAGATGCAATAGAACAATTTGATAATATTCAATATCTGTTCATGAAAAAAACTTAGGCAAACTAAGAAGGATGTAAACCTCCTTTTCAACTGATAAAGGGCATCTATGAAAATTGTATAGTTCACATATTTACTGATGGAAAACTGAATACTTTCCCATTTAAGATTGGGAATAAGTTCCAGAGGTACATTCTTACCACTTCTATTCACCCTTACACTGGAATCCTAACAGTGCAATGAGGAAAGAAATGGAAGTAAGAGGCATATACATTAAAATAGGAAAACAAAATTCTTTTTATTCTCTGTGAGAAATTAGATAGCAAAATCCATAAAGATAGAATGAAAATAGTATGTTATTCTAATCATATTCTCAGTGTCTGTAAGTTAAAGGGAGAGAACAGATTTTAGTTAGTATTTATATAAAAATGTGATTAATAGAACTATAGCTGAAAGAGTGCCTCATCTGGGAAGGCATCCGGGAAAAATACATACTTCTATAGATGATAAATAAGTAAATCCTCAGATGGAATTACGCTAAAATTCTTTTAGAGTTCATATTAGTTATTCATGGGAAATCCCTTTTTTTTCAGCTTTACCCAAGGAAATTTATATTTTCATATATTTTCATGTTGTCACTTGGCATCCTTTCATTTCAACTTTCATTTCATCCTTTCTTTTCAAGTCCCTTTAGCATTTCTTGTAACGCAGGTCTAATGGTGATGGACTCCCTCAGCTTTTGTGTGTCTGGGAATATTTTTGTATGCTTTTTGGTGAGGAAGATTGGCCCTGAGCTAACTTCTGTTGCCAATCTTCCTTTATTTCTCTCCCCAAAGTCCCAGTACATAGTTGTGTATCCTAATTGCAGGTCATTCTAGTTCTTACATGTGGGGGCTACGACAGCATGGCTTGATGAGTGGTGTGTAGGTCTCACTCAGGATCTGAACCAGTGAATCCCGGGCTGCCAAAGCAGAGTATGCTAACTTAGGCACTCAGCCACAGGGCAGGGCCCTCCAGGTATGTATTCATGTCTCTTTCATTTCTGAAGAGCCACTTTGTTGGACACAGTATTCTTCATTGCAAATAATTTTGATTTGTCAAAAAATTAAAGGTCTATAATCCTTAAAAATTTAAAGGTCTTTATGGATATTCGCACATTTGCTTTCTTTTAAATTGTTTTTTGTGAGGGCTGGCCCGGTAGCGCAGCAGTTAAGTTTGCACATTCCACTTCTTGGTGGCCTGAGGTTCCCCAGTTCAGATTCCGGGTGCGGACATGGCACCACTTGGCACACCATGCTGTGGTAGGCATCCCACATTAAAGTAGAGGGAGATGGGTACGGATGTTAGCTCAGGGCTAGTCTTCCTCAGCAGAAAGAGGAGGACTGGCAGTAGTTAGCTTAGGGCTAGTCTTCCTCAAAAAGAAACATTGTTTTAATTACAGTAAAATTGTGCACACACATATATAATTTTGTTATAAGCAAAGTATACATATAAATGTGTATGTATAAGGAGGTAGAAAGTAAATATATAAAAGTAACAATAATTTCCTCATTTTGCAATTGTTTTTTGAAAATTTTGTTCACTATATTTGAACTTACCTACATTGAAATTTTAATTTATAAGTACTCAAGTCTGCTGATGTTAAATAATGTTTTTGTTTTCTTTGCTTTTAAGTTGGAAAATGCTTTCTTCATAGTGAACTCAGATAGATAAAAACATGGTTAACCAATTATAAGCACCTTACATTGTGATAAGTGCTTCATATAGAAATTTTTATAAATGTCAGTGTTAGTGTTAGGGTTTCAAGTCTCTTCCATTGGTCAATCTGCTTATTCTTGGTCTTCAACAATATTTATATTGTTATATATTTAGTTTGTATTAATAATATGTCATAGATATCTCCTTCTTCCTCCCAGCAATAATCTGCCATTTTCCAATATTAATTATTCCAAAATCTAGATAATTTGTAGAAACGTTTTAAGGTTAAAAGTCATTAAACATAATTTAAAAAGAATTACTAACTTTATAATATTAATTGTAGTATTATAGCCTCAAAATTGTAAGTCTTACCAATTTTGCAATTATATGTTTATACCAATCCCTAAAATAGTATATTTTCTTCATTTAAATCCTCCAAACTTCTACATATGCTAATTCCTAGATATTGTATGTATTGTATGGTGTGAATGGAACATACATTTCTATAAATTCTAATTGGTAGTAATATGTTGCAATATATTAGAAAATAATATAGTACTTTCCTATTTATCTCTTATTAAGGCAAGGATTATTTGGTGACATTCAATTTCCTGCATTTCCATTATCTGTAGAAAAGAAAAATTCTGTCTCCATTGCCAGTAGTCACTTAAAAGAAAAAGTCATTCTTGGAGTGATGTCAGTATCAATGTCAGATTGAGTTGGTTCTTTTTGTCTAACCTCTTTAAGTTACAAACACTCAGACATCCATTGACCAACAGAGGACTAGCTACACAGGACAATAAGACACCAAAGAGATCTATGTGTCTATACATCTGAAGGTGGGTGGACTAGACCCCTTGAGGCAGTGGAAGTAGGGGAGCAGCCCCTCCCCTTCAACTGGCAGAAGCAATAGAAGACACATATCCTCACACTGGCCTGCAGGCTTGTAAGTGGTTGTGGCCGGGGCAGAAAGAAAAACAGATTCAGCTTGGTCTCTGCCCACCTCCCAGTGGATCTAGACCACATCTCATCAACTTGTCACAATAGAGACAAAAAAAGAGACACAGCTTGCTCCCTGCCTGTCTCCAGCAGATTCAGCACACGTGCCCCCCTTCCCCTTCTCTGTCACTGGCCAGGTCTTTCTAACAGTGAGGATAGTGTGCAAAATTTGTATTTTCCTGGCTGGGACAGTGTGCCCTGAGCTGAGTTTTCAAAACACACCAGCCAGCACCAGAGACTGAAGGCTGTATAGTGAGCAGCAATGAAAACTACTTCCTGCTTAACCCCTGCTCTCCCCTAGCAATGGTAGGTGGAACTTTTGATCAGAGGCTTCAAGAACCACAGCAGGAGTGGTCACCCAGCCCCCAGAGGTGGCAGCCCCAACACAAGCTCCACCAGCAGCCGGGGCTGCATAAAAGTCCCTGGGTCCCCAGGCCCCTGCCAGAGACAGCAATACCCATGAATCCAGAAACCCTGACAGTGTTACAATGAACACTCCCAGACAACCCAGGAGCAGCACCAAAGTTGATGCACAGGGCAGCAGTATCTGAGCCTGTGGAGAGTCTATGGACTGCTAGTGGAGAAACATGAGACCCAGATGACTGTAGAAGCAGCACAGTTCTCACAACCTGGTGACACTGGTGGCAACATCTGAGACAGCAGCCACACCATAAGCAGCAATGCACCAGCAACATCCGAGGCACAAGCAGTACAAGGAGGGCACTGATGATGCCTCTGGCAGAGGCAGTGGAGGGTTGAAAGGGCAGGGTCATTTCACCAACACCATGAAGAACTACAGTAACATGGCAGAACAGAAGGAAAATGACAGCTCTACAGAAACCAAGATTAAAATCACAAAAGATTTCAATCTGATTCACAGAGAATTCAAAATAGCTGTTATAAAGAAACTCAATGAGTTACAAGAAAACTCAAAAAGACAGTTCAATGAGCTCTGGAATAGAATTAATGAACAGAAGGAGTACTTCACCAAAGAGATTGAAAGTCTAAAGGAAAACCAAACAGAAATACTGGAGATGAACACAATCAATGGGATGAAAAATAATGTAGAAAGCATTACAAAGAAAGCAGACAATATGGAGGAGAGATTAGTGAGCACAATGATAGAAACCTAGAAATAATTCAGGTGATAGAGGAGAGAAAACAAAGATTTTTTTTTTTTAATGAAGTAATTCTTTGAGAGATAGCCAACTCAATTAGGAAAGGTAACATAAGGATTTATAGTTATCCAGGAGGAGAAGAGAGGGAGAAAGGAGCAGAGAACTTATTGAAAGAAATAATACCTGAGAACTTCTCAAACCTGGGGAAGGAACTGGACATATAAGTACATGAAGCTCATAGAATTCCTATTACCTCAATGCGGAAAGATTTTCTCCAAGGCATATAATACTAAAACTTAAAAAAGTCAAAGAAGACAAAAAATATTAAGGGCAGCAATAAAGAAGAAAATCTACAAAGGAAATACCATCGGGCTTTCAACTGATTTCTCAGCAGAAACCCTGCAGGCTAGGAGAGAGTGGAATGATATATTCAAAATATTGAAAGATAAAAACTATAACAGAGTATTCTTTATTCAACAAAATTATCCTTCAGATATGATAGAGAAATAAAAGCTTTCCAGACAAACAAAATCTGAGGGACTTCATCACCATTAAACCTGGCTTACAAGAAATGTTGAAAGGAGCACTCCTACATGAAACAAAAAGGAAATGTTTACAAACCTCTGAGCAAGGAGATAGACAGAGTCAGAAAATGGTAGCACTGTAGTAGAATAGGATAGTAAACACTTAATTATAACATAAGGGATAAAGGGAAAGAAAGCATAAAAAAAGAAATACTATAGCCTCTTCAATTTGGTCAGAAACTCACAAGAGAAAAAAAAATAATTTGTGACAACAAAACCATAGAAGAGGAAGAGAAAAAGAATGGAATATGTATAGGCTAATGGAGATAAGAGGCTATCAAAAAAGGGACCATCTCATCTATGACATCTTTATACAAAGCTCATAGCAACCACTAAATGAAAAATCAGAGTACAGTCACCAATTATATATAAAGAGAAAACTGAGAAAACTATCACAAAAGCAAAACTGAAATGGCAGGCAGAAATACAAGGAAAAATAAACAATGGAAATATGGAACAACTGGAAAACAAAACATAAAATGGCGGTATTAAGCCCTCAGGTGTCAATAATCACTCTAAATGTAAATGGATTTAATTCACCAATCAAAAGACACAGAGTGGCTGAAGGGAGTAAAAAACGAGACCTAACAATATGCTATTTCCAGGAAACACATCTCAGCTATGAAGACAAGCTTAGGCTCAGAGGGGAGGGATGGAAGCTGATCCTCCAAGTAAATGGCTTGCCAAAGAAAGCAGATATAGCTATACTGATATCAGAGAAAACAGACTTCAAGATAAAAAAGAAAAGAGACAAAGATGGGCATTATATAATGATAAAAGGGACATTTTATTAAGAAGACATAGCACATATTGATATATATGCACCTAAGACCGGAGCAGCAAAGTATTTAAAGTAACTATTAACAGACCAAAAAGGAGAAATTGACAGTAGCACAATAATAGTAGGGGACCTTAACACCCATTTATGCCAATGGATAGATCATACAGAGAGAAAATCAACAAGAAAAACCTCAGCCTTAAATGAAACATTAGACCAGTTGGACTTAATAGATATATATAGAACACTCTATCCAAAAGTACCAGAATACACATTCTCAAGTGCACATGGAATATTCTCAAACATAGACCATATGTTGGGAAAAAAAGCAAGCCTCAACAAATTAAAGATTGAAATCATATCAAGCATATTTTCTAACCACAAAGCTTTGAAACTAGAAGTCAACTATAAGAAAAAAGCTTCAAAAGTCACAAATATGTGAAGACTAAACAACATACTACTGAAAAACTATTGGATCAATGAAGAAATCAAAGGAGAAATAAAAAAATATATAAGGAGGCAAATGAAAATGAAAATACATCATATCAAAACTTATAGGATGCAGCAAAAGTGGTTCCAAGAGGGAAAATCACAGCAATACAAGCCTACCCCATAAAACAAGAAATATCTCAGAAAAACAATCCCACACTATACCTAAAAGAACTAGAAGAAGAAGAAGAACAAAAAAAGCCCAAAATGAGTAGAAAGAAGGAAATAATAAAAATCAAGGCAGAAATAAATGAAGTAGACATTAAAAATAAGAATAGAGAGGAACAGTGAAAGTAAAGGATTGTTCTTTGAGAAGATAAACAAAATTGCCAAATGCTTTGGCAGACTCACTAAGCAAAAGATAGAGAAGTCTCAAATAAATAAAATTAGAAATGAAAGAGAGGAAATTACAATGAATACCACAGAAATACAAAGGATTAAAAGAGAATACTATGAAAAACTATACTCCAAGAGATTGGATAACCTAGAAAATTGGATAAATTCTTAGATGCATACAACCTCTCAAATTGAATCATGAAGAAATTGAGAATCTGAATAGATCAATCACGAGTAAAGAGATTGAAATAGTAATCAAAAGCCTTCCAAAAAACAAAAGTCCAGGATCAGATGACATCTTTGGTGAATTCTACCAAACATTCTGAGAAGATTTAATACCTATCATCAAACTATTCTGAAAAAATGAAGAGTCTGGGATGCTTCTTAATTGATTTTATGAGGCCAACATTACCATGATACCAAAACCAGACAAGGACAACACAAAAAGCAAAATTACAGACCAATATCGCTAATGAACAGAGATGTAAAATCCTCAACAAAGTAATAGCAAATCAAATACAGCAATATATTAAAAGAGTCATGCACCACAATCTAGCGGGATTTATTCAAGGGATGGTACAACATTCACAAATTAATCAATATGATACACTACATTAACAAAATGCAGAATAAAAAGTCACATGATCATCTCAATACATGTTGAGAGAGTATTTGACAAGGTCCAACATCCATTTATGATTAAAAAAAAAAACTCTCAATAAAATGGGTATAGAAGGAAAGTACACCAACATGACAAAGACCGTATATGACAAACCCACAAATACCATCATACCCAATGGTGAAAAACTGAAAGCCATTCTCCTGAGAAGTGGAACAATATAAGAATGTCCACTATTACCACTCTTACTCAACGTGGTACTGGAAGTTTTAGTCAGAGTAAGCAGGCAAGAAAAAGAAGTAACGGGATCCAAATTGGAAAAGAAGAAATAAAACTGTCACTATTTGCAGATGACATGAGTCTATATATAGAATACCCCAAAGAATCCACGAGAAATCTATTAGAAATAATAAAAAAATACATAAATGTTGCAGGGTACAAAATCAACATACAAAAGTCACTTGCATTTCTATACACTAATAAACTAGCAGAAAGAGAAATCAAGAATACAATCCCGTTTATAATCACAACAAACAGAATATAATACTAGGAATAAATTTAAGCAAGGAGGTGAAAGACCTATACACTAAAAACTGTAAGACATTATTGCAAGAAATTGGAGAAGATGTAAAGAAATGGAAAGATATTCCATGCTCATGGACTAGAAGAATAAACAGTTAAAATGTCCATATTACCAAAATCAATCTACAGGTTCAATGCAGTCTCAATCAGAATCCCAATTATATTCTTCATGGACATAGAACAAAGAATCCTAAAATTTATATGGAACAACAAAAGGACCTGAATAACAAAAACAATCCAGAGAAAAAAGAGCAAAGCTGGAGGCATCACAGTTCCTGACTTCAAAATCTACTGCAAAGCTACAGTAATTGAAACAGCATGATACTGACACAAAAACAGATACACAGATCAATGAAACAGAAATGAAAGCCCAGAAATAAAGCCATACATCTATGGATAGATAATCTTTCACAAGGAGCCAAGAATATACGATGGAACAAGCAAACTCACTTCAATAAATAGTGTTGGGGAGCCGGCCCAGTGGTGCAGTGATTAAGTTCTCATGTTCTGCTTTGGTGGCCCAGGGTTCCCCAGTTTGGATCCCAGGTGCGGGTATGGCACTGCTTAGTAAGCCATGCTGTGGTAGGCATTCCACATACAAAGTAGAAGAAGATGGGCATGGATGTTAGCTCAGCGCCAGTCTTCCTCAGCAAAAAGAGGAGGATTAGCAGCAGATGTTAGCTCAAGGCTAATCTTCCTCAAAAAATTAAATTAATTAATTAATTAATAGTGCTGGGAAAACGGGACAGCCACATGCAAAAGAATGAAAGTGGAGCATTATCTCACACCATACACAAAAATTGACTCAAAATGGATTAAAGACTTAAATGTAAGACCTGAAACCGTAAAACTCTTAGAAGAGAATGTAGACAGTACATTCTTTGACATTGATCATAGCAGTTATCGTTTCAAATACCATGTCTACTAAGTCAAGGGAAACAAAAGAAAAAATATAAAAAATGGGACTACATCAGACTAAAATGTTTCTGCACCACGAAAGAAACTATGAATAAAAGGAAAAGATAACCCACAAACTTGGAGAAAATATTTGCAAATCATACATCTGACAAGGGGTTAATTTCCAAAATATATAAGAACTCATACAACATAACGACAACAAAAATAAACAATCTGATCAAAAAATGGGCAGAAGATATGAACAGACATTTTTCCAAAGAAGACATAGAGATGGTTAACAGGGCCATGAACAGATGGTCATCACTAATTATTAGGGAAACACAGATCAAAAATACAATTAGATATCATCTCACACCCATTAGAATGTTGGTAATTAATAAGAAAAGAATAATGTGGAGAAAGGGGAACCCTCATACGCTGCTGGTGGGAATGTAAATTGGTGCAGCCAATATGGAAAACAGTGTGGAACTTTCTCAAAAAATTAAAAATAGAATTATCATATGATCCAGCTATTCCACCACTTGGTACTTATCCAAAGAACATGAATTCAATAATTCAAAAAGATAAATGCAACACTATATTCATTGCAGCATTATTCAAAATAGCTGAGACATGGCAGCAACCCAAGTACCCATTAATGGATGAATAGATAAAGAAGATGTGGTATATACATATATACAATGGAATACTACTCAGACACAAAAAAAAGACAAAATCATGCCATTTGCGACAACATGAGTGGACCTTGAGGGTATTCTGTTAAGAGAAATAAGTCAGACAGAGAAAGACAAATACTGTATGATTTCACCCATATGTGGAAGGTGAACAAACAAATGCATGCATAAGGAGAACAGATTAATGGTTACCAGAGGAGAACGGGAGGAATCTGTGAAAGGAGTAAACAGTCACATATGTATGGTGATGGAAAAAACTAGATTGTTGGTGGTGAACACTATAGTCTATACAGAAACTGACATATAATAATGTACACCTGAAATTGCACAATGTTTCAAGCCAATATGACTTCAACAAAGTAATTTTTTTAAAACTAAGTCTTTCTTATATTACCATTATAAAATAATATTTTTAGATTGGAAATTACAATAATTTATACAGTGATTTAATTTGGCATATATTGAGAATATAAAATGATAAATTATAGGTAGCACTTTAAAATTTTAAGGCTGGGATTATGAATTTTAATATTGCTAAAACTTTTTAAAATAGAAGAGGCCAGTAAGTAAAAAAGGTTTTTTTTCTAAATAGACTTCAAACAAGTGCTGAAATTGTTTTGTGTTTTGCTGAGTTGAACAATGAAAGAAACAGAAGTTCAAATAGAATTGTAAGCAAAAATCATCTATGTGCATTATGTAAGGGACTACCAAAAATTTCGACCCAAAATATTTATATTAAAAGCATGGACAAAGACATATTTGAAAATCGCAACTCAAAAAAGAGAGGATTCCAATATTTTTATCAGATTACATTGAACTTGTAGCAAAAATCATTAAACAAAATAAAGAAGTCACTTATGATTATAAATGTTATCTGTAGGTCAAATAAAGTAGACTATTCAAAAAGCAAGAAATTCAGTTAGAAGAAAAGAAATTACTAGAAATATGTTTTTAGTAGACAATATTAATTCATTTCTTTCAGTTCATTATGGATCAAGTTAATGAACAATAAATAAGGAGAACAATAAATAAGGAGAAGAATAAATAAATTGAAGCTATTAATAACATAATCAATAAGCCAATTCAAATTAAGTATGACAATTACATGCCTTAAAACGGAAAATACATCTCTTTACAATTCTTGTGAAAATTTCACAATAACTGGCCTAAAAAATTGAGAAATTCCAAAAAGTGCACATAGTAGAAATAATTCCTTGATAGTAAAAGCAGAAAAACTGGAAACTAATAAACTAGAAATATTCTGGACTAAAAGTATCTAACTCCTGGAAACTTATGACAAAGAAACAAACAAATATTAAAAACATATCTTATGAGATAAAAGCAGAAATCCAATTCATAGTTTTAGAATATTGATCCAGAAAAATGATAAAATTACTTCAAATTGGGAACTTTAAGAGCAAAAAAAACTTAGCCTTAAAAAACAAACTATGAAATAGAAAAGATAAGGGAATTAAGTATTCAATTAAAAAATGTTAAAAAGGGACGAGTACCTTATGCAATAAGGCAGGAAGCTCCTCCCAATAAAATAGCATAAGGAAGGACTTAACAGAGAAGAAAGCATAAGATAGCAACTTAGGAAAGCAGAAAACCTGATAAATAAATAAAGCCATGAGCTATTCCTTTGGAAAATAAATGTACGCACTTTCAGCTAATTAAGTCGATGGTAAGGCAGGGAATTGTCAGATACAGAAAGTGAAACAAGAATGGACATCTAACCACTGAAAGAAATAAATGACTATATTTTAAAACTATATGCAAATGAATTTGAAAGCATACATAAAATGAGTGAGAATCTAGACAAATATAAGGGAACAATCCAGGCAAAGAGAAGATACATTTTAAAAGAGAGTGACCAAATTTACTTAAGAATAACAAAGCAAAAGACCTTAGAGAAAAGATAATCAAAGAGTATCAAGCAGCAATTTAAGGGAATAATACACGACTAATAGGGTTTTCTTAGACAATATAAAAACTAATATAAGGAAATCTATTAAGATAAATAAAAATACTGACATATAAAGACAATAATAAGATGAACATCTCCATTTATAATAAAGACAAAATAAAATAAAAGAATCAATAAATATTTCTACTAAAATTTTATCTATAAAAAAGTAATAATTTCCTCACATTTATAAATTGTCTAAAAATATTTTTCACAGTAAAATGAGGGACAAGAAGAATGCCATAATTCTCTAATATTAAACACCAATATTAAATAACAAGATAATAACCAATACAATCAGATAAGAGAAAGAGAACCGTAGATAAATATAGAAATGCCATATGTAAAAATTATTACTATTTATGGAAGACAGGAGTGTTTCTCTGGAAGACCAAACAGGATCAAGTGAAAATCTATTAGACATAATACAATATATTCAATGATTTGGCTGGGTATAAAATAACATGCATAAACCAATTTTTTAATAAACTATTTTAAAAATGAGAGAAAATAAAAATATCGATAATAGTTCTGAGAAAATAGAGTATCTGTCATTATTTTGAATTTTAAAGCTTAAGCCATTAAACTACTATAATTTTGGTAGTCAGACTGGTAGAACATAGTGTCCACAAAAAATTCCAACTATATACAAGAATATAATATATATTGAAAGTATTATTCATAATCAATGAGTAGGGATGCATTTTTTAATTTAAAAAAGTTAGGAAAAGAGGAAAGAATAAAGTTGGGGCCTGGTCTGATAACTTAGAATACATTCTAGAGGGATTCAAAATTTAAAATGAAAATAAGACCATAAAAGTATTATGCTAGGAGAGAAGAATGTAAAATGTCTTCATAAAAATAATGGAAACCCAGCTGACTTGAAAATATAGATGGGTATTTTTGTGTATACAAAACTAAAAGATCTGGACTGTGAAACAAACAGAACACAGTAGAAAGGGTCAGAAAACATATTACAAATGAGGAAAATATTTATAGCTCATAAACAAGCACAAAGAACTACTAACTGCATTAATATAGAAAAACTCTGAAAGTCAGTATGAATGACTTACAATCTTGTAGAAAAACTAATATAAGCTTTGAACAGGCACAGCAAATGAAATATAAATGTCTCTCAATCATGAGGAAAGCTATATTGAACAGACAAAAAAAGATAGTACTCACCATTATGAAAATAATATTTCATCCATAAAATTTTCCACTATTAAAAAATATATATCAATTAGATAAGGACTAGAAATAAATAATTTGAGTAGAGTGTGAAGATAGGGAAAGCTGACGTATGTATGGGGATTTAAGAATAATATAGTTTCCAAGGGAAAATGTGTCAATGTTTAATTTAGGTGGTAGGATGAGAGATGAATTACAAGAGGAAGAGAATGAAAATAAGAACAGTTAGGAAGATATTGTAGTAATATTCCGTGAACAAGGTAATGATAGTCTGACTTGCTCCAGTGAATAAATTTAAGTGAGGAATTATTAGAAGTTGCAATCAAAAGATAAAGAACATTACTCATTTGAGTTTTGAGAATTTACATTAGGAAACTTAAGGAGAAGCACCAGCAGGAGGGGAGCTATTGAGTTAAATTTTAATCATGTTGATTTTGCCAAATCCTCAGCATATTCATGTAACTATGTCTAGCAATAAACTATAAATATAAGGTTGGGGATTGGAAAAAAAAAGGTGTTCTAAATTATTGCAAATTGTGGTAATAGTTAAAAACTGTGGACAGGGCCAGCCCCGTGGCTGAGTAGTTATGTTTGCGCGCTCCGCTTCGGTGGCCCAGGGTTTCACCAGTTACGATCCTGGGCTCAGACATGGCACTGATCTTCAACCCATGTTGAGCCAGCGTCCCACATGCCACAACTAGAGGGACCTGCAACTAAGATATACAACTATGTACGGGGTTTTGGGGGAGATATAGCAGAAAAAAAACACAGAAGATCGTCAACAGTTGTGAGCTCAGGTGCCCATCTTTAAAAAAAAGAAATAAAAACAAATGCTTAAAATAAAAAAAAACTGGACAAAATGTGGTTAATCAAGAGATAAAATATAATATGATTATAGAGAAGAGAAGAAAACCAATTCTTTCTGGAACACCTATATTTAAATATTGGGCACAGGAAGATCCGTCAAGAAGGAAAAGGAAGATTGTTTGGAAGACAACAGAAAAAAGTACATTTCAGTGCTAGAGAAACAAGAAAAATAATTTCAGATAGGAATGTTTAGTCATCTCTATAAAATATACAATGCTCTTTTTAAAAATCTGACTTAAGAGAAGCTGTTTAGATCAAAAAGTCATAGTGAGACCAAACCAATGATATACACCCATTTTTCCCTATTCTCACATGCTAATCGCATTTATAAATCCAGAAAATGGTGTGAGGAAAACTATAAGTTGTTAAGGAGAAGTCAGACATTGTAGATCCGAAGACTGGAGGAATAGCACACTTTGCATCTCCTCATCCAACAGAAAGTGGCCACCCAAACCCAGTGTTTCCCAACTTCTGTCCTAACAAGAGAAGGCAGCCTAAGTAGGTTTATTCTTCCCCTGAATTGAAATGGAAGTCCCTCTAGCAATATTGGATGAGACCAACACCACAGGCAACGTGGAATTGGAAGCTCCACCAAAAATAAATGTGCAGGTGAAATAATGCTTTTCCTTACCAAACATGAAATTTTCATGTTCTGGCAAGAGATACAAAGGTGGACAGGCAGAACAAGAAGACAAACCTAGCTACAGCAAGTGGCACACTTCAGCAATAGCCACAGCTGCCCTGAATAAAACATGTCTCATTAGGGTTATCCAGGATTAAAGGAACTAATTGTCTCATGGATTTGCATCTTGGAGTTCATATGAGTCCTTTTTTGAAAAGATCGAGATTGAAGTAGGCTCCTTTTGAAGTCTAAATAGAAAAGCTAAAGGGTCTGTAAGTGATAACACAAAGAATGCCCTTATCTATGGGACAGGTATAGGAATTCAGGGTAAACTGGAGACTTTCAAAGGAACAGGAATTCATGTTTGCCAATCAAAAGTAGGATTGTGAGATTGTGCTGTGAGTTGAGTGAAGGAATGCCATTCTTTGGTCCTTATAGTTATGGGGATTACAGGAGGAACAGCTTAGATGAGGGGAAGGAAAAAATACAAAGTAAAGCTCATTATGGAAAGCTATAGTTGTAATTGTTGAGTTATGTACATAGCGAAGGTGATGCTGGAAGGAATAGAGAAGAAATAGGATACAGCAAAGAAGGACTACAAAAATGATGAGGATAAAAAGTAGACAGAGAATGCTTGGGTCTTGTTTCAACATCTTGGATTGAAGCGAACCACCTGGTGATGTCAACTCTTGGTCCAAAGTTCTCCAAAAAGCTGTCTACTTCATGGTGCCATCTGTTTCCTCAGGACTCTCAAGAGAGCCTCACTTTCAGGTCTCCAATTGAGGTGGACTTCTATTCAGAGTACCTTTTTTATCTTTTCACTTGAGAGACATGAATCCAGTGTTGGACCCTTGGGTTTGGCAGCTGTGTTAGGTGTAAGAAGTACAATGTAAGGGTCCTTCCACAAGGATTTAAGATTCGTTTTCCACTGAGTTTTTCCCAGAGAAGTGAGGCTCTAATACTGGAGAAAAAGCAGCCTCAATCTATTCATGGTAAGAGTGCATATAATTAATCAGTCCCTCGTGATTTTAGAACATCTGAATTGGCCATATTAGAGTCTTCAAGAGCCAGGGAGACTAGGAAATGGTTGTGGGTCATGAAGTTATTATTTTTCTAGGGGCAGTTGGTATAATCAAGCAGGAGAGGACTGGAGGGCAATCAGGGCTAAGAGTTAAATAAGGGTAAAATCTTAGGTCATGGCAGATTGAATTTTTTTGGTCAGTTTAGCAAGTTTTAATCTATTAGCTCTCTCTATTACTTAAAATGACTGAGGATGATAAGGATAATATAATTTGGAGGACAAAGGGAGAATTGTTAGATTTCTTGAATGACTTTCCCAAAGAGAATTCCTCATGTGGGAAACATTTGTTTTTATAAGAGTTTAACAGCAATAATGGCAACAGCCCTCTTACAAGGGCCAGTTTTAAGGCAGTGAGAGAACGTGTGTTACATTGTAAGAACATATTTATAACCGTTAGATATAGTTATATCCTATAACCTATAGATACAAAGAGCTGGATAAAACCTAAATGCAAATGAAGAAGATGTCTTAAAAATCTGTATATTAGTAAAACTCCATAGGTAAGTGACATGAATCTCCAGTTGGAAATCACTGGTGTAGAGTAGTGAGTTAAATTAAAGAATTAAAATTGTGACCAAATTAACAGTTTAAAAAATAGTGGAAATTATAAGCGATAACATTGCATTGTCCAACGTCAGAAACAGAAGGATTAGAACTCTGGTAAACTGAAATATATGGGCAATGAGGGCATTGTCAAAACTCTAGGTATGATATATGTTTATAAATATTTATATTAACATTACAAAAATAATACTCATGCAAATTTGATCTAGGGAAAGATAAACTTTTTTTAATTTGACATTTCTTACACAATGTATATAATATTAAATTAGTCTAAATATTTTTAGTACTCTCTTTTTACAAGGTGAAATGATGAATGCTTTGTGATTTTCCAGGGGCCCTCTGGAAAGTACTGAGGTCAGATTCATGTGTAAAAGATATCATTCAGGATTAGAATTTGGGAAGGCAAAAACATCAAAAGTTGCCTGGAGGTTTGAACACTCAGTGAAATAGGATCATAGGTCACTGAGAAACCATATTTGGCTACCTATTTAATTAGAATGACAATAAAAATTTTAAAAGTAAATATATGAGATAACCTGATTATAAAATAAAAAAAAACCTTCACATTTGTTTAAATGAGAAGACTTGCTTTTCTTAAGAAATTAAAGACAAGATAAAGTCAACCTAAAACATTGAAAATTATTCTGATCAGATACAATCTTTGCCTTCTAGGCAGATTACCCAGAAGGTAAATAAAATCTACAACATCTTCTTAAGAACAGACCAAGAACCCAAGAAAATGTAGTCATATTATCAAAGGGAAAACCAAATTCTAGTTCTGTATCAATATATTATTTGATAGTATAACTACTTTTTTGAAGCTTATAAATAAACTCATTACCTTTTTTTAACCATGGCAAATACAATTCCTTTTCTATGAAACTTTTATAACATTTCATATCCATTCATGTTTTGTTGTATAACTTCCTTTTTTTCCCCTAGAACAACCAATCATTTGCTTTAGGATGAAATTCATCTTTTTCCTTAAACACATACACACATATATCTTGCATACCCGGCATACTTAATTTAACCTAAGTCTAAGATTTTAAGTAACCAAAAATATCTTGGAAACTGCCGTAAGCTGATATCTTATAAGATATAATTGTGTTTAAATAAAGTTTGTCAGAATAATGACTCAATATAATTAAATGCACATTTACATTTTCATAATCCTATACAGCATAATGCTAGCTTATTTGACTAGTACCTGTATAAATATAGGAAGCATAAAAATATATATATTTGTTTTATCTTAACATTGATAACTCACAACACATAACTCTTTTCATTAAATCAACAATATTAAATGACATTTAACAAAGTTTATGTGAAAACAAACTTGAATTTTAAAAAGATATAGATTAATTTTTATAAATGTTTTTTCCCGTTGGAAATATAAGACGTTCATTATTTTTAAAAAACATTTCTGAGAGTTTTAGGTCTATTTAATTTATTTAAGCATTTATTTAATTCTAGTCAATTAAAATAGAGCTACTTTAAGGGATTTTATAAGTTATTTTGGTAATACTACCTGGAAGGAAGAATATATCACAGATACATAAATACACACATACATACATACCTAAGCATACAGACACAAATAAAGAGCTTATAGCTTTCACTCTAAAATTTTAGCCATAACTCAGGCATAACCACAGAAATGTAAGTGTCATTTGTTTATAACAAAGAGTTGACTCTTGTCTTGGTCCCACATTTGTATTTTTATCATGATTGTCTTTTTGGCAGATGGAACAAGTTGAAGTTACTTGCTCAACCTGAGGGCTGAAGAGTGCCCACCAATATTTAAGGAGACTTTTAAGATTTTCTTTGCCCTGATGTGTGATCTTATGGAGGTTTTGAACTAAATTTTGGATGAGGGATGGAGGAGACACCATGTGGCCATCTGGGTGTCTCCAAAGTCATCTCTGTGGATAAAATATGTAGTCCACTTCCAATTAGCTTTTTCAACCTCAAGTGGTTACTTTTGGGGCCCCTTAGCCCCTCAAAAGTCACCAATGGGGACAAGACACCTCAAATTCTAGTGATTGTAGGGAGTTGAAGAGCTTGAGCGGGAATAGAAAGGTCTGGCAGGAGTAGAAAAGCAGGTGGAGAGGCTAGGGTTACTGAAGGGGGACATATCAAAGGATTCCAGGAAGCTGAAGGGAAAGTCAAAGACAATAAAAAGTAGGAAGGAGGAGCAGGGGTGATGGAAGGGAGGTCTTACATGAGACAGTTTGGAAAAATCTCAAATTTCCCAAAGAAATAATTAAAGTTCCAAATTATCCTTTGTGAAATTTTGCCATTTTAAGAGACATTTGACAAAATTAGTGCCATAAGGGCAGAGCGTATAGTCAGTAAGGGAGGTGGAGGGTAGACTCCAAGTAGATTGAGAGTTACCCCTGAGAGGAGGAGGATTAAGTAGAAAAAGGAGCAAGGGAGAAAAAAAGTCTTCCTAGAAAATCTCATTCAGAATCCTTGTCTGGGAGCCAAAGGGATTTCTCACACAGTCCTTGTTGAAGAGCTGAAAGACCCAATCCATAGATAAGAAGTCAGGAAACAAAAAGACCTAATAAAAGAGCCAGGAATTCCATGCTCCAGAGTCAGCTGTAAATCCTCATTCGGAAAGATACAAGAACAGACCCATCTAGGAAGATTTTTGTTCAAATATAAAAGAACCAGGAAGAACCTATTATTACCAGGTGTTATGGACATAGGTGGGATACAGAAGGGAAGTACTTATGGTTATTAAAGGAAGGATGTTTGCAGTGCTGGAAATATTCAGTATTTTATTTATGGTGTCAAATACAGAACCTACACAGGTGATAAAACTGTATAAAACCTAACACACGCAAATGAATACAAATAAAAGCAGGGAAATGTGAAAAAGTCATGTGGATTGTATTGATGTCAATATTCCGATTGTGATATTACATTACTAATTTCAAAATGTTACCATTGTGAGAAACTGGACACAGAGATATCCCTGTATTATTTCTTATAGTTTCATGTGAATCTACTATTATCTCAATAAGAATTTCAATTCATAAAAAGGAAAAACATTAGTGAGTTCTGAGGAACCAGTATTATAAGAATGATGCCTATAGAGTCCAGGGTGACAAGAGTTTAAGATTACAAAAAGAGGTAGAAGAGTTACAGGTTAGAGGTTGCTAATTATTATGGTCGATAAATCACTGGTCATTTGAAGGGAAAATTCAGCTGAGCATTTTTTTAAGAGGAAATTTGAATGTGTTAATAGCCCATGTAGTGGAAGACAATGAAGAAAGAGAAAGCAAGCACAGATGAACTACATGGCTCAAAATGGAAACTTTAGTTTTGAAAGACAATAGAACTAAAATTTTTATAAGGAGCAGGAATGTAATTTAAGAAGGATGCTTAAAACTGCTTTTGAATAGTATTTTATGCAAGACTGAAGGAACACCAGTTAATTGTTTAAAATCTACAACTCCTTCATACCCCCATCCCTCAATGTTGGCATGTTACCACACATAAGTGAATGGATTTTTTCTCTTAAGGCAGAGACAAGAAGAAAATTAGGAGTGAAGAGGAAATTCTCTTAAGTGAATTCACCATTTAGGTGAGTGAAATAATATTCGAGTACCTCACATTTCATTGCCAGTTTTAATCCATAGTGGAAGCTAAAGTCAATACCAGCTCAACACAAGGTTGACATAAGGGAAGCATTATCATAATTTTGACCTCTGATTAACTAACTCATCTGGATATGCACCCTCCAGGAGATATACATACTCTGTAGATTTTATGGCCTCTGCTTGTGTATGTGTCTCCCAGCTGCGACAAGATAACTTTGTTCTTTTGCATTCCTTAGGAACATAATGACCCTCAGACAGATTCTAAACTGATGACAGCTGAAAGGCCTGGTGTGATGACTCCTAGTCTGCAATGCCAGGGGGTCAACATTTCTGATGCCCTCCTTTATAGCCCACTAGACCTATGTTACTGCTTCAAGTTTCTGCATCCGTTTAAGATGGTTCTTTAGGACACTAGTCCACTGTCTTCCAATCAGCTAGCTCAGTGCTTAGTAAAATGCCTTTTCTCTGCCATCATCTTGCTTCTTGATGGATTGACTTTTGTCTTGTCAGAAGCAGATCGTGCCCATTGTGCAATAACAAAGTCGTTTTTTAAGAAATTGGTACTTCTGTTCAGCAGTTCAACAGTATGCTTGGTTGCTTATATTATTTGGTCTTTATAGAGAGGATATAATTATGGGGAGAAAAATCAAAGATTGAAAGGAAGACATAGGGGAAAGTGAACACATTTGGCATAAAAAGGCAAGAAAGATAGGAATATTGGAGTCGACTAATTCAAGAGTTTAAGATATCAAGTATAACATAATTCTGGGTGATAGTAGTGCCTATAGGGTATGTATTTTGATGCATGACTGAAATGAAAAAAGAAAGAAAATACACAGATTTAAAGCCATTAATTGAACAGGTCAAAGAAATATGAATTTCCAATGTTAAGGAATCATCAAATCTGATGTTTCATTTCCAAAATATCATGTCAGATAACTTCATGAAATATCCTTCATACATCTTTCACGATGCATAAGTTTAACACTTACACAGTACAAAAAAGTGAACAAAGGAAAAAAAGAATGTCTCTTAATTTTAGTGTGGAAGGGGGAAAAAGTGAAACTGGTTAATTCATTTCTGGTAGTATAGGCACAGCCTCACTCTGAAAGAATTGGATAACTTACTCAGGTTCTGGCTGACTGCCCCTAGCTCTTGATTGCCTTGCTCTCAGGCGCTTGATAGCAAGATCTTTTCTTTACAGATTCAGCCATGACCATTATCTCCTTCTAGGAGATTCTCTCGAAAGACATGACCATAATGTTTTCAAACTCTCGAGGTTCATTACCACACTATCTCTCTTTCACCTCTCTCTTATCATTTCCCAGGCTTCAGAAATTCAATTCAATTTTCTGTAAGTTGTTAAAACTCTGAGGATGCAGTTCTCAGTACCTACCACACTAGGAATATTTATACAGCATGACAGAATCTATCCATTACTTTCTAAATTACCTCACACAATGAAGGCATTCAACAGAATATTCATGACTCAAACATGAGGAATAAAAGACTTATTATGTAACCCTTCTGAGGAGGCAGCTAGCCTATGACTAATCACAGCTGCATAGTTGTTTTACCTATTAAGATACAGCATTCTAAGAATTGCACCTTTTTCTTTCAAATAAGGTCAAAACTAAAAATTTAGATAGCCTTACTTTTCATACAGGAATTTTAGTTATACAATGAATGACATAATAATGATGGCTTGATTGTGGTTGATTTTTTTTTTTAAAAAAAATCTGAACAATTTAAGAGATTAGTTTAGCATGAATAGAAAATGAATCAAAAATAACAAATATTGTTCCTCCTCCTATCTTCATGAATGCCTACTCTTTTTCCAAATATAATTTTCATAAGACACATTTCAAAGTAGAGAAATTTGCATGATAATCTTTAGTAGTTTCCTCTTTCCTTTCATAGAAGTAGTGTTACCTTTGTGTAAAATTCATTCTAATGGAAAGAGAAACTAATCTATCAAAATATTGTCACTTCTCAATGATCAATATCAGACTTTAATGTTATATTATTTATGTAAAATATGCTCATTGCTGTAAATATTTAAAAAAATGTTGAAGAGTAAAATTTTGTGAGGTAAAATGTCTACATAGTGCTTCTGATCAATAATTATTTAGAGTATTGTATTATCCATTTAAAACATTAGAAACAAACCCACTAAAAAGTGAGTTAAATCTAGCTACAATTATTTTTCAGTTATATTTGTATATCATTCCCACCTGGAATCTTCAACTATATCAGTTATATTCCTATTAACAAACAAATGGGCTTCCCAAACTGTGCAATTTGTGGAGTTTTTATAAATTGACTATTGACCACATAAATGTGGTCAAGTTTAAGGAGACCAACAAGGAATGTGAATTAGCCTGAAGCTAGCAATATGAGGAGGGCCATTTCCACCCAAAGGCCTGGAGAAACAAGATCAGATTCCAGAATGTGAAGAGGTTATAGATAGTGTAAGGGCCGTGTGAATGGAACTATGGCTTTTGTAGAGAAAGAGAGCCAACCATGGCAAATCAGCAAGCAGAGAGCTGAGAAAATAAGTATCCTGACCTCACTCATGTCCCCGCTTTGATTACGTACTGGAAAAGCTACTGGATATTTTACTGGATATTTTGAATTGCAATTACATATTTCAAAATCACTGATATTATGGTGGTTTTATGAAATGGAGTAAGTTAATAAACAAGAACATATATTTTTCTGGTATGATTTTTAATATGTTGCTGCAATTTGTTTTGGTTTCTTCACTTTGTTGAAATAGGTGGGGTTTTTTACCCAATGTTAATATGTCATAAAGACTATAATACAGTGCTGTTAACTCTAATACCGATTGTTAATTATACTCTATTAATATTCTGTTAGGAATGTTTATATGTATATTTTTAAAGATATACAAATAGGTAATCAGGAAAAAGAAAAGCTGGAAGACTGTCAGGCTTACTTCCCTTTTTGCGAAGAAATTGTTTTTCTCTTTTTCATTTGAAAAACTTTCCAAAGAATTTTTGTTTTCCTCTAGTTTTTATTTTCAATAGGAACATCATTTTAGAATCTAGGGTAAATACCTGTTACTGAATTTAAAGAGTAAATCACCTGGTGGGACTTCAACATAGCACAAGAATGCTAGATAAGAAAAAGACAAGTTTGTAGAATTTCATCTGTTTCTTTCTCTCAATAATTGTGTTGTAAAGGCAACAAATCCTCAGACTCTGCACCTTGCCTTAAATTTGCTGTAACTTCTTAAAGAATATCGTATAAAGGCATACACTTGAGTGAAGTACATCCTGTGTAATTTCAATAAATATTTGATAACAGTGTTGATGGTGATGATAGGGGATAGAGTAAAATGCTTCCTATGATGTTCAGATGACTGCTGACTAAGAGCATTAAACACAACAGAATATTTTGAGTGTTACTATATAAGCAGTCTTCTAAGAGAAAGAAATTAAATAATGTATGATAAATTATTAACTCAAATATTTTAAGCCCTTTACTCTCCTTGCATGCATTTTATTTTAAGAAGAATGATTTTTGACAAATAGTAAAACCTTTTATGATACTTATTTTGGAGACTGGCTATATCCCCACTTTAAACGCTACTTGTAGTGGACATTATTGGTGCCTCACTCAGAGCCCCATTACTAGGGACATTTTTCTTAAATTATTTTATTGAGGTCATATTGGCTTATAACATTGTATAAATTTGAGGTGTATATTATTATATTTGTTTTTGTATAGACTGCATTGTGTTCACTGCCAATATTCTGGTTTTTATCTGTTACTGTATAAATGTACCCCTTTACCCCTTTCACCCTCCCCCCACCCTCTCCCCTTCTGGTAACCCTCAATCTGTTCTCCTTACCCATTTGTTTATCTTCCACATATGAGTGAAATAATGTGATATTTGTCTTTCTCTGTCTAATTTATTTCTTTTAGCATAATGCTTTCAAGGTCCGTCTATGGGGTCACAAATGGCACAATTTTATCTTCTTTATGGCTGAATAGCATTTTGTTGTGTGTGTATATATATATATATATATATATATATATATATACATATATCTTTATTCATTCATACATTGATAGACACATGGGTTGCTTCCATGTCTTGGCTGTTGTGAATAATGCTGCAATGAACATAAGGGTGCATATATCTTTTTGAGTTACTGATTTCATGTTCTTTGGATAAATATCCAGTAGTGAGATAGCTGGATCACATGATATTTCTATCTTTAATTTTTTAAGAAATCTCTATACTGTTTTCCATAGTGGCTCCACCAGTTTGCATTCCCACCAGCAATGTATGAGGATTCTCCTCTCCACATCCTCTGCAACACTTTTTTTTTAAGGCATGGTAAATATGAGGCTCCTCAGTGAAGGCCAGCAGAAGTGGAGTAGGATACTTATACTTTAACTTTTAAAGATATGGTTCTTAACAGTTATCAAGCTAATTGAGGATATGAGTACGCCAAAAATACTTTCCATTTGCTACACATTTCTTTATGAATACAGATTTATTTAATACATAAAAGTACATTTGAATTCTTATCTCTTGCCCCTCATTCTATTAACTGTTTTTGCCCAAAAGAAGTGCTACCTATCAGACAACTTTTTTCAATAAATTATTTTGGTAATGACCACAAATTCTCAGTAAAAAAAAGATTATATCTTGATATTGAGCTTACCAGACTTCTTAAACTCTTCCTACTTTATCTAATCATATAAAGTTGTCTGTGTATTATTCTTCTTTAGTAGATTATCCTACATACAGAGTAGAATTATTAAAATACATGTCTGTGTATCAATGTCCAAGCCTGTGTGCAAGGGTGAGGATAATTATACTGAGTAGAAATTATTTTATAAAATATTAGAGGGAAATTGCTCAGTCAAGGGTTATACTCTGAAATTCTGTTCCAACAAGTTTGCCATCCATTCAGTCCTACAAACTATATGAGAACATGCATTTCCCCACACAACATGAGGGCACTAAATATTATCAATCTTTTAAAACTAAATATTTATCAATCAGACATATGAAAGTAGGCTTCACATTATTATTTTAAATAATGTTTTTCTGTAGGTCAATATGGTTTGGCATATTATATGTTCTACAAATTTGGTCATAACATATTTTTCCCCATTAATCTGTTAAATGCTTTGAATATTAAATGTCACATTGTCTGTTGTGAGCATGGAAATAATATTTCACTTTTCTTATTGTTGTCAATATTTGGTAGTATCTTTCTGCCTATCTCTTCATTTTTAACTTCTCTTCAATACTTTTTATAACATTTCTTTTTATTTCAGATTTTTAGTTATTTCATTAAGATGATATTGGTTTATACCACTGTGTAAATTTCAGGGGCATGTTATTATATTTCAGCTTCTGCATATACTGCATCATCTTTACCAATATTCTAGTTTTTATCTGCCACCATACATGTATGACTCTTTATCTCTTTCACCCCCCCCTTCCCCTTCTGCTCTGGTAACCACCAATCTGTTATCCTTATCTATGTGTTTGTTTTTTTATCTTCCACATATGAGTGAAACCATAGGGTATTTGTCTTTCTCTATCTGACTTATTTATCTTAGCATAATACCCTCACGTTCCCTCCATGTTGTTGAAAATGACATGATTTTGTCTTTTTTATGGCTAAGTAGCATTCCATTGTGTGTGTGTGTATATATATGTGCCACATATTCTTTGTCCATTCATTCATTGATGGGCACTTGGATTACTCCCAAGTCTTAGCTGTTGTGAATAATACTGCATTGAATATAGGGTTGCATATATCTTTGGTGAATTAGTATTTTCGTGTTCTTTGGATAAACACCTGGAAGAGGAATAGCTGGATCATATGGTATTGGACAGCCACATGCAAAAGAATGAAAGTAAAGCATTATCTTACACCATACACAAAAATTAACTCAAAATGGATTAAAGAGTTGAATGTAATACCTGAGACCATAAAACTCTTAGAAGAAAACATAGGCAGCACATTCTTTCACACCAGTGTTAGCAGCATCCTTTTTTTAATATGATGTCTCCTCAAGCAAGAGAAACAAAAGAAAAAGTAAACAAATGGGACTACATCAAGCTAAAAAGCTTCTGCACAGCAAAGGAAACAACCTACAAAACAAAAAGACAATCCACCAACTGGGAGAAAAACTTTGCAATTCATATATCCAACAAGAGGTTAAGTTCCAAAATATTTAAAGAACCTACACAGCTCAAAAATAGAAAAATAAAAAGTCCAATCAAAAAATAGTCAGAGTATATGAACAGATATTTTTCCGAAGAAGATATATAGATGGCCAACAGGCACATGAAAAGGTGTTCAATGTCACTAGTTATTAGGGAAATGCAAATCAAAATCATGAGATAACACCTCACACCCCTCAGAATGGCTATTATTAAAAAGACAAGACATAAGTGTTAGAGAAGATGTGGAGAAAAGAGAACCCTTAGACACTGCTGGTGGGAATGAAAACTGGTGCAGCCACTGTGGAAAACAGGATGGAGATTTCTCAAAAAATTAAAAACGGAACTACCGTATCATCCAGAATATGTCTTTAAAAAAATGAGTGGTCTGATTCTGTTTGTGAAATCTATCTATCTTTGGTAATAAATGAACTGAGTCCTTTAACATTCAGATGTACTTTATTAGCTTTCAATACATTTACTTTATGTTTCCTATTTGATTCTTACTTTTATTTTTATTAAGATTATGATAGATTACAACCTTGTGAGATTTCAGTTGTACATTATTGTTAGTAATGTTGTGGGTACACTACTTCACCCTTTGTGCCCTCCCCCCACCCCCCCCTTTTCCCTGGTAACCACCTATCGGTTCTCCATGTCTATATGTTAACTTCCACTTATAAGTGGGGTCATATAGAGTTTGTCTTTCTCTGTCTGCCTTATTTCGCTTAACATAATACCCTCAAGGGCCAACCATGTTGATGTGAATGGAACAATTTGGTCCTTTTTTATGGCTGAGAAGTATTCCATTGTGTATATATACCATATCTTCTTTATCCAGTCATCAGTTTCTGGGCATGTACGTTGGTTCCACGTTTTGGCTATTGTAAATAATGCTGCGATGAACATAGGGGTGCATGGGATTCTTGGGATTGCTGATTTCAGGTTCTTAGGATAGATACCCAGTAGTGGGATAGCTGGGTCATAGGGTATTTCTATTTTTAACTTTTTGAGAAATCTCCATACTGTTTTCCATAGTGGCTGCACTAGTTTGCATTCCCACCAACAGTGTATGAGGGTTCCTTTTTCTCCACAACCTCTCCAACATTTGTCACTTTTGGTTTTGGATATTTTTGCCAATCCAACGGGTGTAAGGTGGTATCTTAGTGTAGTTTTGATTTGCATTTCCCTGATGATTAGTGATGATGAACATCTTTTCATGTGTCTCTTGGCCATACTTACATCTTCTTTGGAGAAATGCCTGTTCATGTCCTCTGCCCATTTTTTGATTGGGTTGTTTGTTTTTTTGTTGTTAAGCTGTGTGAGTTCTTTGTATATTATGGATATTAATCCTTTGTCGGATAAGTAGCTTGTAAATATTTTTTCCCAATTAGTGGGCTGTTTTTTTGTTTCAATCCTGTTTCGCCTTGCTTTGAAGAAGCTCTTTAGTCTGATGAAGTCCCATTTGTTTATCCTTTCTATTGTTTCCCTCATCTGAGGAGTTATAGTGTCTGAAAAGATTCTTTTGAAACTGATGTCAAAGAGTGTACTGCCTATATTCTCTGCTAGAAGACTTATTGTTTCAGGACTAATCTTTAAGTCTTTGATTCATTTTGAGTTTATTTTTGTGAACGGTGAAAAGGAATGATCTATTTTCATTCTTTTACATGTGGCTGTCCAGTTTTCCCAATACCATTTGTTGAAGAGACTTTCTTTTCTCCATTGTAGGCCCTCAGCTCCTTTGTCAAAGATTAGCTGTCCATAGATGTGTGGTTTTATCTCTGGGCTTTCAATTCTGTTCCATTGATCTGTGGACCTGTTTTTTTTTTTTTTAATGTTATGATAGATTACAACCTTATGAGATTTCAGTTGTACATTATTGTTAGTCATGTTGTGGGTACACCACTTCCCCCTTTGTGCCCTCTCCCCACCCCCCCTTTTCCCTGGTAACCACCGATCAGATCTCCTTGTCAATATATTAACTTCCACCTATGAGTGGAGTCATATAGAGCTCGTCTTTCTCTGACTGGCTTATTTCGCTTAACATAATACCCTCGAGGTACATCCACATTGCTGTGACTCGGCCAATTTTGTCTTTTTTCATGGCTGAGTAGTATTCCATTGTGTGTATATGCCATATCTTCTTTATCCAATCATCAGTTTCTGGGCATGTAGGTTGGTTCCACGTCTTGGCTATTGTAAATAATGCTGCGATGAACATAGGGGTGCAAGGGACTCTTGGGATTTCTGATTTCAGGTTCTTAGGATAGATACCCAGTAATGGGATGGCTGGGTCATAGGGTATTTCTATTTTTAACTTTTTGAGAAATCTCCATACTGTTTTCCATAGTGGCTGTACCAGTTTGCATTCCCTCCAACAGTGTATGAGGGTTCCTTTTTCTCCACAACCTCTCCAACATTTGTCATTCTTGGTTTTGGATGTTTTTGCCAATCTAAGGGGTGTAAGATGATATCTTAGTGTAGTTTTGATTTGCATTTCCCTGATGATTAGCGATGATAAACATCTTTTCATGTCTATTGGCCATATTCATATCTTCTTTTGAGAAATGTCTGCTCATGTCCTCTGCCCATCTTTTGATCGGGTTGTTTGTTTTTTTTTGTTGTTGTTAAGCAGTGTGAGTTCTTTGTATATTATGGAGATTAACCCTTTGTCGGATAAGTGGCTTGTAAATATTTTTTCCCAATTAGTGAGCTGTTTTTTTCTTTCAATCCTGTTTTCCCTTGCCTTGAAGAAGCTCTTTAGTCTGATGAAGTCCCATTTGTTTATTCTTTCTATTGTTTCCCTCAACTGAGGAGTTATATTGTCTGAAAAGATTCTTTTGAAACTGATGTCAAAGAGTGTACTGCCTATATTCTCTTCCAGAAGACTTATTGTTTCAGGCCTAATCTTTAAGTCTTTGATCCATTTTGAGTTTATTTTGGTGTGTGGTGGAAAAGAATGGTCAATTTTCAATCTTTTTTTTTTTTAATTTTTTTTTTAAAGATTTTATTTTTTCCTTTATCTCCCCAAAGCCCCCCCGGTACATAGTTGTGTATTCTTCGTTGTGGGTTCTTCTAGTTGTGGCATGTGGGACGCTGCCTCAGCGTGGTCTGATGAGCAGTGCCATGTCCGCGCCCAGGATTCAAACCAACGAAACACTGGGCCGCCTACAGTGGAGTGCGCGAACTTAACCACTCGGCCTCGGGGCCAGCCCCCAATTTTCAATCTTTTGCATGTGGCTGTCCAATTTTCCCAGCACCATTTGTTGAAGAGACTTTCTTTTCTCCATTGTAGGCCCTCAGCTCCTTTGTTGAAGATTAGCTGTCCATAGATGTGTGGTTTTATCTCTGGGCTTTCAATTCTGTTCCATTGATCTGTGGACCTGTTTTTGTACCAGTACCATGCTGTTTTGATCACTGTAGCTTTGTAGTATGTTTTGAAATTGGGGATTGTAATGCCTCCAGCTTTGTTTTTCTTACTCAGGATTGTTTTAGCAATTCGCGGTCTTTTGCTGCCCCATATGAATTTTAGGATTCTTTGTTCAATTTCTGTAAAGAATGTCGTTGGGATTCTGATTGGGATAGTGTTGAATCTGTAGATTGCTTTAGGTAGTATGGACATTTTAACTATGTTTATTCTTCCAATCCCTGTGCATGGAATGTTTTTCCATCTCTTTATGTCGTCATCAATTTCTTTCAAGAAAGTCTTGTAGTTTTCGTTGTATAAATCTTTCACTTCCTTGGTTAAATTTATCCCAAGGTATTTTATTCTTTTCATTGCAATTGTGAATGGGATTGAGTTCTTGAGTTCTTTTTCTGTTGGTTCATTGTTTGTGTATAGAAATGATACTGATTTATGTATGTTGATTTTATACCCTGAAACTTTGCTGTAGCTGTTGATTATTTCTAATAGTTTTCCTATGGATTCTTTGGGGTTTCTATATCTGAGATCATATCGTCTGCAAACAGTGAGAGCTTTACTTCTTCATTGCCTATTTGGATTCCTTTTATTTGTTTTTCCAGCCTAATTGCTCTGGCTAACACCTCCAGTACTATGTTGAATAGGGTTGGTGAAAGTGGACACCCTTGTCTTGTTCCTGTCCTCAGAGGGATGGCTTTCAGTTTTTGTCCGTTGAGTATGATGTTGGCTGTGGGTTTGTCATATATGGCCTTTATTATGTTGAGGTACTTTCCTTCTATACCCATTTTATTGAGGGTTTTTATCATAAATGGGTGTTGGATCTTGTCGAATGCTATCTCTGCATCTATTGAGATGATCATGTGGTTTTTGTTTCTGATTTTGTTAATGTAGTGTATCAAGTTGATTGACTTGTGGATGTTGAACCATCCCTGTGTCCCTGGTATAAATCCCACTTGATCATGGTGTATAATTTTTTGATGTATTGCTGTATTCGGTTTTCCAGAATTTTGTTGAGGATTTTTGCATCTATGTTCATCAGTGATATCGGCCTGTACTTCTCCTTCTTTGTGTTGTCCTTGTCAGGTTTGGGGATCAGAGTGATGTTGGCTTCATAGAATTTGTTGGGGAGTACACCATCTTCCTCAATTTTCTGGAATAGTTTGAGAAGAATAGGTAGTAAGTCTTCTTTGAATGTTTGGTATAATTCTCCAGAGAAGCCATCTGGTCCTGGAGTCTTATTTTTGGGGAGGGTTTTGATTACTGTTTCTATTTCTTTACTTGTGATTGGCCTATTCAGATTCTCCATTTCTTCCTGGTTCAGTTTGGGGAGGTTGTAAGAGTCCAGGAATTTGTCCATTTCTTCTAGGTTGTTCAATTTGTTGGCATATAGGTTTTCATAGTATTCTCTTATGATCCCTTGTATTTCTTTGGTATCTGTTGTGATTTCTCCTCTCTCATTCCTAATTTTATTTATTTGAGATTTCTCTCTTCTTTTCTTGGTGAGTCTGGCCAAGGGTTTGTCGATTTTGTTAATTTTTTCGAAGAACCAACTCTGTTTCATTGATCCTTTCTACTGTCTTTTTAGTTTCAATATTGTTTATTTCTGCTCTTATTTTTATTATTTCCCTCCTTCTACTGACTCTGGGCTTTGTTTGTTCTTCTTTTTCTAATTCTGTTAGGTGCCGTTTGAGGTTGCTTATGTGAGCTTTTCCTTGTTTTGTGAGGTGAGCCTGTATTGCAATGAATTTCCCTCTTAGGACTGCTTTTGCTGCATCCCAAATGATTTGGTATGACGTGTTCTCATTTACATTTCTCTCCAGATAATATTTGATTTCTTCTTTAATAATCCATTGTTTGTTCAGTTGCGTGTTGTTTAGTCTCCACATTTTTGCACCTTTCTCTGCTTTATTCTTGTGGTTGATTTCTAGTTTCATAGCATTGTGATCAGAAAAGATGCTTGATATTATTTCAACTCTCTTGTATTTATTGATGCCTGCTTTGTTTCCCAAAATATGGTCTATTCTTGAGAATGTTCCATGCGCACTTGAGAAGAATGTGTAGCCTGCTGTTTTTGGATGAAGTGTTCTATATATATCTATTAAGTCCATCTGGTCTAATTTTTCATTTAATTCTATAATTTCCTTGTTGATTTTCTGCCTTGCTGTTCCTTCCATTGGTGTTAATGGGGTGTTGAGGTCCCCTACTATTATAGTATTGTTGTTGATGTTTTCTTTTAGTTCTGTTAAGAGTTGCCTTACAAATTTTGGTGCTCCTGTGTTGGGTGCGTATATATTTACAAGTGTTATGTCTTCTTGGTGGAGAGTCCCTTTTATCATTATATACTGTCCCTCTTTGTCTTTCTTTACCTGTTTTACTTTGAAGTCTACTTTTGATTCCTACTTTTTTAATAATTATTTTTCTTTTGTTTTATTTTTACTTGTTTTACAAGATCTTATGTACTTTGTCTTCTGTTCTGTTCAATTTCAACTCCATGTTTCAACTCTCCTAGTAACTATATTCCTGTCTCAGAAACATTAAATATATCCTTGCCCTATCATTATTGTTATTATTAAAAATAAGATACTGAATTAATTTCCCCTAATCCCATCACCACCAAAGTACTCTCTCTATACACTCTTCCTCTTTGATGCCAATTAAGCAAAACCATTAGAAAGTAGTTTAACCCTGCAAACTCCCTTAGAATACTCCTCTTAGATTTCTCTCTGCAAAACCTAGGTTCACGGTCTTTAATACTTTTTCTCTGGCTGTTAGGTGATAATGTTTTCCTTCCAATGGGTCTATTTTATTCCAAAAATATCAATGGCCAATCATTTTCTCTTTATATAGAACTATATTTATTATAAAGGTCATTGGTTGCTACTCTCCTGCACGATTAATCTTGTATATTGAAATGTCACAGGTTACTCATTAGATTCTGGTTTGGAGTACTTTCCTCAGATGCTATATGCCCATGATTTACTCTCTCAATTCTTGGCTATCAGCTAATATCTTTCTTTAACCCTAGTAGGAAAGTGATAGTTTGGTTATATTTAGGATGTTAGCATCACCAGACAATTTTATCTGTAATTTTTGGCTCCTATTATACTGTTTTCCCTGCAGTGTGTTGTAAATCAAAAATCAGATGCCAAGTATTCCTTTAACACAATGTATTTTCTAGGTCAGGAAACATTCGACATTTCTGGTGCAATTTCTTTGTTTCCCTTTAATCCATCCTATCTAGATCTTAGTGAACTATTTCAATCTATAGATGTCTATGGTTTTTGTTATCATTTTTGTTGATGTATGTTCTCTATCTCCTTGCTTATTTTGGAACTTGTGTTATCATCAAGTTAAGTCTCCTAATTCCTCTTTCCTTTCCTTTCCTTTCCTTTTCTTCTTTTAAATTTTCTCTTCTCTCCGTTCATATTCATGTATCTTATTTAGATTTTGCACTGCATATTTGTGCATAGATATTTTTTCTTTAGATATTCCATTCTAATATTTTAGTACTCAACAATCATTATCTTCTTATAGTTCATTAATTAGAGTTAATTTATTCAAAATTCATTTTTCCAGGAAATATTTTCTTGTAATTGACTCTTTTAATTTTGGGCTTGGATCTTCCTTTTACAAGTCTTTTATTTTACCAGGAGTTGATTGCTCCAAGTGGTCTTCCTGGTCTTTATTACTCTCATTGCTGAGTTCCTTTTTTTATTTGTTTTCCCAAAGCTGTTTATTCCAATGACTGAGTTGTGTCTTTATAATATTTTCTGTCTAAGCAAACCCACAAGTGTTAATGGAGCTTGTGATGGAGCACAGGCATCTCATAGGCTTAAGATCTAGAAGGTGGATAGTTCCTGTCTTTATTCCCAGTCTTCCTGCTGCTAATTCCCTAGTCTTGCCCAACTCAGTAAGAATCAATATTTCCCTTCCAACGTCTTGGCAGAGCTTTGGAATTCAAGAAAAACTTTGGGGCACCTCTACTCATGGAATAAGAAAATTTAATAGACATTTTCAAGGAAGATATCTGGACTTAAATTCTGGTCCACATCTATAATTCTGAGATATATCACACACACACACACACACAATATCTTTTACCTATCTATCTTATCTATCCTCATACAGTAAACATGCAACTACTTTTGAGATTTCCTTAAATACCACCATGCAGATAATAGACAATGAGTTTTTATAGGCCTGAACTAAATTGGTATACCTTACTTTCAACAACATTACATCAGCCAGAATTTGGCTACATGTCTGAACGAAACTGTAATAAATACTGGAAAATGTAGTCTAGCTATGAACCAAGGAGGAATGGAAAATGGGCTTTATGAACAGAATGTTAAATTCTGCCCCACATATTTCATTCAGTTAATTACATATATATGATATTTCTGTTTACAAAAAAACCTGGAATTTCTCTTAGCAAACCTGTAAAAAATGACTTTCAGGATTAATAATGTTTTTCACCAAATTGGTAAAACATCTAAAACCATCCCGAATGCAGCTAGTAGGCTATTTTCTTGATATCTACTCACAACTGCCTCAATTAGTTGAATTGAATGACTGACATTTTTCAGTTGAGCTTCTTTCTAAATTTCTTTGAGTCAAGTGCATTTTTATTTTGTATTTACATAAGTGCATATTATATAACTCAATGAGTCCACATAAATTCATTGACTTTTAATTCATGTTTCAAAGACATTTAAAATTTTATTAAATTCTTTTGTTGAATTTCTCCTTTTGTTATTATGTATAGAATTTCTTTATATTTATGTCTTAAATTCTGTCTAGTACTAATATTGCAACACTAGCCCCCTTTGTTTAATATTTTTTTATATTCTTTACATCTCTTTATTTTTACCTTTCTTTCATATTTGTATGTATGAATGTATTTGTTTGTGATTTAGGTACTTTTCTTGAACAGCCAATACATTTTTCATATTTTTATTAAGTCACTGAAATGAACAATGGAAAATATGATCAGCTCCAAAAATATCAATTGCCAGAAGTCCATGGCTTAATTCTTATCAAAAGTCAATACTGATGTCTGCCTTTTACAGCTTTTCCTAGCAACATTGAACAATTTTCACATTTACTAAGTGACTCACACTTGGTCCCAAATGTCATCACTTATCTTTATTGAGAAGTGAAAACAGGTGTCATGTTTCTTCTCACTTAGTCATGTATTTTATAAATCCCTGCCACTTCATAGGTTTTCATATTTAATATCTGATCTTACAAGAGTTTTGGCCAGGAATTAAGATGAGAACACATTTTAGGTGTGGAGCATGGCATAAAAAATACATAGGGACTGAGAAGGAGAGAATACAGATCCATTTCAGGAGTATGTCGTGATCACAGAATTGAAGTAGGCAGAGTTATTATCCTTAGTCTGTGCTTGATGTAATCTTGCCACATGGCAGTGACATGACCATGGAAAAATTATTATCCATTTGAAGTTTCAATTTTCTAATCTATGCAATGGGAATGACAATTTTACCTAATTTTGGCAAGTAAAGATGTTTATGTACACACTTCAATTAGTACTTCAGGACTTAGTTTTTAGAATTTAACTTTCATATATGCAATTTTTTGAGCTCTCCTGATTCATTGAAGATGGGAAAGTTAATTTAAAAACTAACATATTGTTAGTTTCTGGGACAGTATATTTTACTACTTTGTTACATAAATATTGACAGTCAACTTATAATACAAGTTGATGCTGTAATTTAAATTCCATTTAATAGAATTTAAATTAAATTTAAAGTCGATACTGAAATTTAAATCACATTAAATTTCTCATTTAACATCTTTAAATTAGAAACTTTCCTCATAACACCAAACAAATTTTCAATATATAATTTTTCTTTCCACATTTCAATGTAATTCTTGCTCATCTAGTCCAAAGAAAAACATTCGAAGTTAATTAATAGAATAAAAAAGATGCATGACAAAATCAAATGACTATTTTATTTAAGGTAGATTGACTCCATGTATATTTTGTTTTCTTTTTGAATTCATAAAATAACCCTTCACATTTCTTGAATCTTTGTCTCAGAATGTAGAAATGTTCAATCATTTCTATAATTTAGAATGTAACAACATCTCTCTCCTCTATCTTCTCCTCTATCTGCTCCTGTCTTCCTTATTCTTGTCCTGTCCCTTTATAGCCAAATTTATTACTAAACTTCAATATAAATTCTACCCCCATGACTCCAATGCAATTACTTTGCCAAAGTTACCAATAACTTCCAATTTGTCTCATGCAATGATCATATTTTTGTCTTTATCTTTACAGATATTTCATCTGCTTTTGCCCTGTTGCTTGCTTCTTGAAACTCTCTCTGCCTCTTTTGCTTCTAAGGCACAGTGCTGCTAGTTCTCTCCTTTTCTTCACGGGTAACTAGCAGGATGATTGGTTGCTCAAATTTTGATTTTGTCTGAGGCTGTCTTCGGATTGTGACCTATGCATGCTTCTTGACTGACTTCATTTTCCCCCAAGATCTTTGTAACTAAACACAATAAATCTTCAGCCCAGGAATCTTCTTGATATTTAGAATTGTGTACTACTTACTGCCCCAAGGATATTGACAATTGATGAGGGTCAAATGGGAGCTCCTCATCTTCTTCTTCAAATTTTCTCTTCATCCATTTTATCTCCTTAGTCTCCATCATCTTCTTAATCCTCCAAGACTAAAACCTGAGAGGCAACCTTATCTGCTGCTCTTTCTTACACCTCATAATAAGCCCATCACAAAACTGTGTCATTGGAACCTCATTAATAATCTTCACATATGTAGACCACTACTCCATCACTATCTGTGCTACTTTGATCCACAACATCAAAATTTCTTGTTTCTATCACTGTCTTCTTTCAGTTCATTTTTGAAATTCTCATTGAATATCATCGTAAAATGTCATTATGACTATAGCACTCCTCTCCTGAAAGTTATTTTATTTGTATTCTCTCGTTTTCTTCTCGTGCTTTATTCTTCTCAAACAGTACATCCAAACTAAAGCCATTATTTTTCACTCCTTCCTAGTTCTTTGCAAGTGTTACATATACAGTTAGTGGCACCACTTTGTGAAGTTGCCCTAAACTTGATTACAGTTTAGGCTTATCTTTCTCTTTAAACAGCTAAACAAATCACAGTATCCACAATCTATTGGTAAATCTATATTCCAAACCCCGTTAGCTTAGTCCAGACCAACAACTTCTCTTTTTTGGATTACTACAATAGTCCCCAATTATGATTCTTATCCTTATTAATAGCATCTATCCATACTACAGAAGACTGTCTTTTCTAGCACCCAGATATGAAGACAACACTCTATAATTCATGCCTTCTGATTTCCCTCAGAATGAAGCCCAAACCCCTTATCAGATGTAAAACGATTTCTGGGATGTGCTTTCATTATGCTCCAGCTTCCTCTGGACATTTTCACAAGTTTTTCTAGCAATACTAAATACCTTATAGTTTATTGAAAATTTCACATTTTCTTTGCTTGTATTCCTTTAAAAAAAAAAAACAGTCCTAACTTCTGGAATGTCTCTTTTCCTCAGCCCACCCTGTATACTAGCTGACTAACCTGTTCTGTAAGACTAAATACAACATTTCCTCTGTACTAAGCTTTTCCCATACTAAAGACTTGTTAAATTATCACTCTAAATTGTACTTTCCTGAGTGCTTGTCTCCCTCTCCAATATGTTCTTAATGGCCTTGACGAAGGAGAAAACATATTGTTCACTGTATCCCAAGCATTGACAGAAGGAATCTGACACATAGCAGCTAATTAATAAATATTTTTATAATGAATGAACTTTCTCAAATAACTGGGGACTTTATTGTATCTCTCTTTCCCTGCAACAGCAGTAATCAACTAATTTCAATTTCCCAATGTCGCTGTGCTGTCACACATAGTTATATCTTTAAACAGACTTTTTTGGATTGCAGTGCTTATCTGCTCTAAGTTTCTATACTTTTATTAATTTTATATTCATTCTATGTGCATTGGAGGTGCCCTTTCCTTTACAAAACTGTATATTTTTAACTCAGACCTGGTTAAACATCCTCTCTAATACTCTCAGGCACCCAGCTCTGATATGCCCTCATCATATTCGGTTGTCTTGGATTGTTCCAAATGGTTGTCTATATTCCCCCAATTGACTATAAGCTTTTGAGGAAAGGTAACCTGAATTTGCAGTTCATAAGTCTTGCCCATTCCCTAATAACTAATAAGTACTCAATGAATACTTCTAAAACAAATAATATAAGCTATGCACTATCACTATCGAATGTATTTTATCCCATTGCCTTTCTATAGAACATTCATTCTCTACATCAAGACCTGGTGCAATCTCACACATCCTCAATAATTTAGCACAAATGCCTCTTCCCCTGTTAAATGTCACTTACACATCCTTTTCTGGCACTCCCATCAAGGGCTATTTGAGCTTTCCCACAGGGAAAGGCCTGACTTATAATGTTGTATATCCTCATATTATAGTTTGACTATAGAGTTGTTGGGGACTGGAGCTTGGCTTGGTTCATCTTCATATTCCCAGCATGCAATAGATTGCCTTGCACATGGTTTGCTTACAATATTTTTTTGCTAAACTGAAAGTGCTAGTTCTTTTTCTTACAGACCATAATATAACAAATTTTAGGGAAATAGCTTTTTCTTTTAGATTATAAGGGAATTTAGATGTGAGATTGATGAAATGAGAATAACAGACTACATTTGTCATGAGTAGGAGACAGAATATCTTTAATCCTATTTGCAGGAAATTGAATGACTCTAGATCACATGACCAACTGATAGAGGAAGGAAATCTAGTACAGATTACCTCATTTTAATTCTCAGTATGAATACAAACTATGAAAATTAAACTTCATGACTTTAATGTTCTGGGTAGTCTTTTCCACTGGGAAGGGAGATTTCCCTTTATAAGCAATCACATTGACTCTGACACTGAACACTGTCTTATTTATTATAATACTATATGTTGGAGTTCTCAGAGCTTATTTAATTTTAGATAAAAATCCACAAAGGTTCTAAACCTTGTAATAATGAGGAAGCATGGAAAAGTTTTGTGGAAACATTGCTACAAATTTGAATATTTTGCTGGTTGTTAAAATTTCTACTTTTCTTTATAATAGTTCACCACTAGGGTATTCACATACAAAATTAAGTTAAAAGGAAACCATTATTTGGCTTCTGATATTCTCTCTTGTACTTATCCCATAGAACACCCCATTTAAAGGTGCTACTATAAGCAGGCAGTAAGGTGAGGTGACCTTTTACCTAAAAGGATTTCAGTCCAAGTGGAAGACAAGAAGAAAATTTGCCCTTAGAGAATAATTTCAGAGTCAACTATTCTACAGTTACTCCCTTGAGGTTAACTTAAGAAATAAACTGAATACAAACACGTCTCTGCTGAAAATTGCTTAGGTTGGCTCAGTTCTCCACTGAAAGGTATATTTGCTTTACTTCTATTTTTATGGAAAAATGTCTTTAAATCAGTTAAGCTTTAACAGGGTTATTTTAGAGATTTGAAGAAAGTACAACTATTACTGCATATAATTGCTTCCAAATCTAGGTTATTTTAAGGAAATGTTTAACTATCCAGGCAGTTGCTCTTTCTTATATAATTCACTACTGGCATCTTTCCATTGTTGAGTCAGCTAACACAAGTATAAATCAGTAACTCTATTATAGATATTTAAAGCAGAATATAAATCACCATAAGAAGCAGGCATGTAATATTTTTAAAAATCTAGTTTATTTTTATAAGCCTGTAGTCTTCTATGTTCCTGGAATTATTTTTTGCATAGAAATTACCAACTTTACGCTATTCTTGGATAAAATAAACCCATTCCAACACTTTGTAGTAATTGCCCTATCTATACATTATTTAATAAATGGTATTGCATACAAAAAAACATAATTCTCTTGGCTTATTGTGTTTTTAAAAATATTTCTTCCTTGTAATTATCTCTGCTGACATTCTAATATATGGGGTCATGATCTAATTTGCCATTGTTTTGGGGATAATGATTCTTGCAAAATGTTATTTATTATGAATTTGTAACAAAAATCTGAAGAATATATACTTTTAAATGCACACAGCATAGGAAGATTTGCAAATAGAGAGTGCTCTTACTTCATACCATTGGCAATGAAGGTAGAGCAAGAACAACAAAAAGAGTATTAAATGATGCAGGCAGAAAATTTTGATCCAGTAAAAGTCAATCGAGTTTTCTACATCAAAATAATTATATGAAATATCATAAAATATAATAAAATCCTGTATATTTGTGACAGCTTATGATCATTACCATATGAATTATTGCAATATTTATCACATACATAATTTTATATTTTACTTTCTTCCATTTTGATAATCTTCTAAATTATTCCAATGGTCTTTATAATTATTGTATTTTTAAAGCAGTTACTTAAAAATGAATGAGTTGGCTCTCTGTTATAGTATCTTAAAATCATAAAATCATTTGTGTAAAGATAAATTTACAAATTTATTTTGACAGTGCTCCAACTTGCAACTGAATTCTATTAACATTTGGGTGCAGCGACATATGTCCCTTAAGGAAGAACTGCCATTTATCATTTTGTTATGGGAAAGATTTATTTACATATTTATTATATGTGTAATATTTATTATATAAAGGTGTATTTGTTATACCAAATAGAATAAAATTATGGTTTTCTGAAATGCTATAAAACTGAATTAAAAGAAAAAAATATACTTATCAAAGAAAGAAAAACATAGAGAAAGAGAAAGAAAGCAAGAGGGAGGGAGAGAGACAAGGAGGCAGAGAGGGACACAGGAAGGATGGGAGGAAAGAAGGAAAGAAGGAGCGGGGATGGAGGAACAAAAGAAAACTTGATATTGTACTCCCTAATCCACTTACACAGAACAAAAAAGTATGGTCCCTTAAATGTGACCTCAGTCATATTGACCACTGCCTCAAATACTGGCAAAGTTGCTCAAAATCAGGCATTGATAGATTATAATCAATATAATCAAGTCTCTTTCCTACTCTACTTATTTTATTCTTTCATACCAATTCTAGCAATTTATTCTACAGGTTCTTTTCCTTGAATATATATGTAGTAAACTATCTGAATTTCTATCAAAAGGAGATTGATTTAATAAAATATGGTGCATTTGTAAATGAACCACAGTGAAATGAGTTAGAGATACATACGCCATTTTTAAAAAAATGTCAGTGATAACTTAATTGAAAAAAGAAAATCTCAGGCTCCTATTTTGTATAAAGAGGTTGAAAATTCTTACTATTTAAAAAGATATGAAAGTTGAATATTTTAGGGAAGGTACACAAAACTATAACTGTTTTTCTTGGGAGTGTGACTACACATTGGATGAAATTTTATGTGCTTTATAATGCCATTTACAAAATTTATTGAGCGCAGATTTATCTTTAACTTTTTTTTTCTTTCCTGATGAAGATTCACCCAGAGCTAACATCTGTTGCCAATCTTCCTGTTTTGCTTGAGGAAAAATTGCCTTGAGATAACATCCAAGCTAGTCTCCCTCTATTTTGTGTGTGTGTCACCAGCACAGCATGGCCACTGAGGAGGGGCGTAGGTCCACATCTGGCATCCAAACGTAGGCCACTGAAACAGAGTGAGCTGAACTTAACCACTAGGCCAGAGGGCCAGCCCACTTATCTTTAAATTTTTAATTTTTATTTATTTATTTATTTTGTGAGGAAAATTGGCCCTGAGCTAACATCCATTGCCCATCTTCCTCTTTTTGCTTGAGGAAGATTGTCACTGAGCTGACTTCTTTGCCAATCTTCCTCTGTTTTATGTGGGATGCCGCTGCACCATGACTTGACGAGCAGTGCTACGTCTACACCAGGATCCCAGCCTGTGAAGCCTGGGCCACTGAAGTGGGGTGCGCAAACTTAACCACTATAACACCAGGGCAGCCCCTAAATCTTTAATTTGAAGCAAAAAGCTGTCTTGGTTAAATGTTTGTACAAACAAGAAATAATTCTAAACAATTCCACATCATATGATTTTCTTCCAAGTATGTTCTGATTCTGGATATGTATAGGAATTGGATTATCATTTAATTGAACATTTTTATTTTCTAATTGTGGGATAATATACACTATTTTTTGAAAAAAGTAAAAAAGGTATTCAAATATATTTGATTCTAATAACATATATGCATGCTTTGTACATATCTGTGGCATGGTTTTCTATTTTTATATATTATGGATTTTGTATGATATTGTCTGCAATATCATTTCCATGATTAGAAATCCTTCCATCATATGAATATCATAGTTGATTCATCATTTTACAAATATTATGTGTGTCTCTGAGTATCCCAAGAAAGAGAATTAAAAAGTAGAAGGCTACGTATCTTTTAAAGCTCTTTTCCTATATCATTTTACTAATTAAAACTCTCACCACAATGTATAAAAATTCCCTTTTTCCAAGCATTGTAAAAACTCTTTGACTTTTAACTATCTTTTATAATTTCATAGAAAAAAATAGTTTGCAATAATCTTTCTAGAAAATTAAAAATTCATTATGTATTTTAATACATTTTCTCACATACACGGGGACCAGTCCAGTAGCCAAGTGGTTGAAGTTTTGCACACATCACTTTGGTGGCCTGTGGTTCATGGTTCAGATCCCAGGAGTGGACCTACTCTACTCATCAGCCATGCTGTGGAGGCATCCCACATACAAAGTAGGGGAAGATTGGCACAGATCTTAGCTCAGGGACAAACTTCCTCAAGCAAATAAAAAAAGAGGAGGATTGGCAATGGATGTTAGCTCAGGGTGAACCCTCCTCACCAAAAAACAAATTAAAATAAATTTAAAAATAAATCATACATATTAATTCCATGTTATTTTATTAAACTATTATTAAATCATATTCTATATAGCTATTAACATTTTATTCAATTTCCCCTTCAAATTTACAAGATATATCTGCCCTCAGGCCAACGTTTATCCAATGTTATATTATGTCAGTCTTGCTTTCCTAATTCTGAATGATCTGTTTTTGGCTTAAAGTACTATGTTTAAGAAGGACTATGTTCAACATTTACAAATATTATCAAATTAGACTTATTTATGTTTAAGAAGGATACATAAGTAATACACTTTTGTTTGTTGGTTTTGGGAGTCTTTTGCCTGACATCTTTGAGAATGTCTTTCTTTTTCCTTCACAAATAAGTTGAGAACATGACAGTGAGGGAAATTCTTGAATCGCAATATTAATGGAATGTTAATTGGGAAAAATAAACAGGGGAGTCTAAAAGTGCAATAACTTTTTACAACTATTTCTAAATCCTATATCTGAGGGTGCATTGATTTACTGACCAAAGAGTCCATCAAACAGACAATACAGCCAGACACAAGGACCATCAAATGTGGATGGGCAAGAAAGGAAATAGGCCGCATCCACTCTGAGCCACTTGTTCTGCCATTTCACTGGATTCCCAGAGATCACTCTTCACAGCTAGACTCAAAAGGCTGTTGCACATTGGCAAGCTTATTTGTTTTACTTTCTTTACTCTAAATTTCAACCAACATGACTTCAAATTTTCTCTCCAAGGAAGATGAATCAAACAGATATGATCTTTTAGAATTTAAAGATTTAAAAACTTGATAGCTTTTATTTTCAGTATACAAAACCATTTCCTACTCTTCAGTTTCTCATTTTGCCAGTAGTTAAACCCTCTCAATTATTTCCAACTCCAGCTCCCTGACTAGACTCCTCCCTTTGAAAGCACTTTAAATGACTGCTCAGCTAAACACGATGAGCACACACTGTGTGTACAGCATTCACCATGCAATGAGCCGGAAAACACACATCGCTCAACATGTGGCCTGAGGAATTTAGAAGGAGTCTTTAAAGGAAGGTAAGATGTAAACATAAGATGGAAATTATAATGTAAGAATGACCTTTTTTGTTTATTATACGAAATGTAGGAATATATTTATTTTCTGAACTTAAGTCACTAATGATCTAAACCACTAATATTGGAGTAATATAGGAAAATGTCAGGAAGAAATGTGTTTTGTTTGGCTTATGAATTTAGATAGTGTTTCTAAAGACTGTCATTAGGCAGAGGACTATCAAAAGAAGAGAAGAGGTTGTCACTAACTAAAAAGTGCAAAGCATAAATAATATTTATATAAAAGTGAACATCTTAGTTTGTAAAGATTACAAGAGTAATTCATCCCAGAGAACAGTGGTGTATAAGATATAAAAGGTATATTAAATATATTCTGAAAAATATTTCAAGATTTCATTCAATATGATGAGTGATAAATTCTGTTTAGTATAACTGTATTTCCCTCCGATAAAATGTGTTGATTTTATGAGATAAATCTCCCCTCTGTTAAGTAAGGGTGTCCTTCACTTAAAATAAGTGCTAATTAATTTCAGCTACATGTTGGGGCCTGGTGTGGAGGCTTTAGTGGTTAAGTACACGTTCCACTTTGGCGGCCTGGGGTGCTCAGGGTCAGATCCCAGGCACGGACCTAGTACTACTCGTCAAGCCACATTGGGACAGCAGCCCACATAAAATAGAGGAAGGTTGGCACAGATGTTAGCTCAGAGCCAATCTTCCTCACACACACAAAAAATTCAGCTACATCTGAAATTACAGCATAGCACCTACGGGCATGTGTTGCTAATAATGTAAATCACTAATGTTGATTGATGTTCCTTTTTAAATTACTGCAGTAGTGATATGCTTTCAACCATAGTTTCTTCTGTTTACTTAACCAGGTCACTTGTTCAAAAACTGTCACCGATTCCTTACTAATCAACTTCCAAAATTTATTATATTTTCACTCTGGCTCATCCTGTAGGTGCTCACCCATTTCAAGCAACTATAAAGTTCTCATTTTAATTTTTATCTTGAGACTCTTCCTGAGCACTTTTGTAGCAACTTGACCACTTTCACTTTTTCCAGTCAGTGTTCACCACAATTTCAATTAATGTGAACAAGAGAGACCATGAATGAGGACATAGATGGTCAAATAGCACTCATACTAAGGAAAGTGCAGTACAGCAATGTGGCACTGCCATTTATTGGTTGAAAATATGAAATGGTACTCATGCAACTGCACTATTGGGTGCTGTAATAAATAAATTTATGTACATACTAAGGGTGTGTGTGAATGCATGCATGTACCTATCATGATCAACATTTACAAATATTATCAAATTAGACTTGCTTGTACAATATGTACCAAGGACATACTTCAGTCAATATTTATTAAATTACTGAATTGCTTTTGTATATTTTATTTTTATATACTTTACCTAATTCTTATAGATAATAAGTTTTTACATGATTTCTCTATGATAAATAGTTATTTAATTGATTTATTTCCAAACTGTATTTATAATCTGTGAAATTTTATTATGGTATGTCCCTCCTAACCTATATCTCATAAGACTCATTAGAAACAATCATTTATTTCCTTTCAATGTGAAAAAATATTAGTTTTATTGGAATATTTAAAAAACTTCTTGAAACTTTAAATTAAATATTAGTATTTGAATTGCTAGTGGAAATCATATAAGAAAAGTCAAGATTCTTAATTTTCTTAGAATATTTCATGGTTTTTCAATATTATTTGTATATTTGCCAATCTCATGTAGATTCATAAAACAAAGCAATGATAAAAGTCCAAGATATGATTTTCTCATTATTTTATCCACATTTCTGTTATGAGGGAATATATAAAAGTAAAAAGGAAAAGGTCAGGAACAAACATCTTGAATAAATGAAGATAGGAAAAGTCTATAATAAATTGTGAATGGTGATTAGCTCCTGTCTTCTCTCCATCTCCCATTCTCAAACAAGGACCAAAGTTCTTACTCGATTATTTGGTATAAAACTGTATTCTGCAGTTAGTTGTCTACCATAGAAGGTCCATTATATTTATTTTGAGCTTTTGGTGATAGTATAAGCCAAAGAAAAAGTATTTTCAGTAAGCTCATATAACTTTAACCCCTTATTTAGGCTAGTGAATTTGGACCACAAGTATACAATAATGGCAGAGTCTACTGTTGTATATCAAGAATGATAACATATACGTTGTTTAGACTAAAACTGAAATGCTTCTTCAAAAGAAATGCATAGATTCTCTAGTGTCTTTTAAGCAGAAATTCAAGTGAATGGAGTTACATTCATTCAAAGATTAATCTATTTTCATATCAAATTTAGGTAATAGAAATGTATTTGACTGAAGAAAGATTTGAGTTGAAAACTGAACTACTATTTACTTAATTGAGGAAAAAAACCCAATGATTAGATATCATCTATTTGCTGCATCTTATCCACTCTCCATCTTTCTCCACCTTGCTCTGTGGCTTGAAGCTAAACATTATGTGCAGCATCAAGGGACTTCTTGCTCTCTGGACTTAAGGTGGGTTTGCCTCATTGGAACCTGCAGGACATCAGAGGGTGGGAGTAGAAAGAGAGAAGGGTATTTATTCCCAGGGTCTCTACCAAACATGTTGCCTCAGGTTGGCCATGCCTCTCTTCAGAGAGTTACCACTCCTGTCAGGCAGTATCTTCTACTCAGCCCCCCTCTCTGGTCCTGGTAGCATCAGGTTTTCTTTGTGCTCTCTACACCAGAGTGATCATCTTATCTCCTACTATCCTGCACTATCCCTTCCAGTTTCCCTAAATTTGTGTAAACAATTGAAAACAGTCCTTTATTAAATTGTTGACAGTTTGAGTGTACATGTTCTTCCTGTGGAAACGCTGACAGACACAGAACAATTATTCAAATATGTCTATTCTCTCCTTATTGTTATGCTTTACTGAAAAATGTGGCTGTATCTACTTGCAAACAGAAATGTCATGAAATATTTCATCATAATTAACAACAAATAACAGCGTTCAAGTGAGTTTTTATGTATTAATCTGTGGGTTTCTGACTATAATAGACTCGAATGTTAGACTTAAGATGGTCAAACACAAGAAATGCATAGTGGGAAAAATGTAAGATTATTTGAACATATGTAGTAAAATAGACGAAAACAAAAATGTAAAAGAACATATGAGTTAAAATTTAATATTATAGGCACTAAAATTTTGATATCCCAAAGAATAAAAGAAAATGAAGTCAAAGATACATCCTGTTTCTTCCTCAAGTAATTTATTTTTGAGATTAAAAATATCCTACCATAATACTCATTCTTATTAAAGAGGCCTATTTAGTTTAAAGTAAATTTTACAACATTTCTATGCTTTAATGATGTAAGAAGTAAGTTAGGATGAGCTTGAAATTTTATATTTAGTCCTGAAAGTGTCAAACATGATTGCAAAACTGATCTAAGAATAAAATTAAAATGATTGTAATTTGTGAAATGTAACGCTATTTGAGACTAAACTGAGGGGATCAAAATGATTCCATGGATATAATCCACACCATCTATCAAGGATCTACTTTTTTAGCTACAAATTATCAAATGAAACTAGAAGGAGATAATAGGAATTAATGGAAGCATGGCTCCCAATGCTTTATCTATATATCTTTGTTTTTTAAAAAAATTCTCTTGGCACTACCTTGCAAGAAGCGAGATTTAGAAGATATATTCCGTATAAAAGATATGAAGAACTTTAAAACTTTCTGAAATAGATTTTCTAAATGCAGGAATCAGAAAGAAGTCCCCCTGCCCACTTTTTCCATATATTTCTGAACATTAAATAATTTTTAAATTTAATATTATAATAAGTGAAATGAAATACATAAATCTTGTGTTCATTTTGATGTCTTTTGACAAATATGTATACCCACATAACCCACGCTGAAGGCAAGAAGCGAACATCCCCGTCACATCAGAAAGTTTCCTTGTGCCCCTTTTGAAGTCAAGTTCCACACATGAGAGCCATCTACAGTTGTGATTTTCAAAAGTATGCATTAGTTTTGTTTCTGCCTGAAATTCATGAAAACAAAATAATATGTTCTCTTTTGTATCAAATGCAAAATAACATCTCAAGTGGTTGCTCAAAGTAACATCTGAGAAACCCATCTATCCTGCTGTGTTGGTGACTTGTTCTTTCTCAACTGCCGAGTAGTTCTGCATGGTGTGGATATACACCACAATTCGTACATCCACTGTCAGGTGCATGGATATTTAGGTTGTTGGTAGTGTTTGATTCTTAAGAATAATGCTACCTCTAACATATTTTATATGAGATATTTTATGAACACATATTTTCATTTCTCTTGAGTAAACCTAAGAGTGGAATGGCTGTGTGATAGGGAAGCTTTTAATGTTAGAAGAAACTGCCAAACTGTTTTCCAAAGTGGAGGTTTTATTTTTTCATCCCCACTATCAAGGTAGGAGAACTGCAATTGTGCCACATCTTTAGCAATATTATGCACTGACCGTCATTTTGATTTGATTAATATTTGCTGTAATAACACAAAACTTAGCTATAAAGAACATGAAAAAGTTGAAAAATTAAAAAATGAATTATTCATTAGAAAAATTGATAGAGAACACAAAGTGAAAAATAACACAAAGTATAATTATCTGATAAGCATAAGAAAAAAAGGCAACCTTACACATCACATATCCAACAGCTGCTAATTAAAATATGGTCCCACTTTAAAATGTATAAAATTAGACATTATTAAATTAAAAATGCATAACGTTAGCAGGATAGAGTACAAGGGGATTGGTATGTTCTTTTCATTGGGGTATACGTTTTTATATATTTCTTGAAGAAGAATTGACAATATTTCTAAAAAGTTATTAAAATACCCTGCCTATTGGTTATGTGGTATTTCAATTTCTTCCTATATAATAAGGAAATAGAGAAGGGTAGAGTTGTACACAGAGATTTTAGGAAGAATGTTTATTGAAAGTCATAACATTAACATACTGATAACATTTTAAAAATCTAAGAGGATATTGTTAAATTAAAACCCATAAAATATTCATGAATAATTCACAGCTATTACAACATATTTTAGAAGAATATTGTATAAGCCATTTATGTTTAAGCTTAAAAATATTACATATAACTTGATTTCTATTTATAGCCATATATTATCACATATATAAAATGTGCACAAATATATACCTGGAAGAAAATTATTGGCACTATGGCTGGGTGATGCCATTGTTTCTGATCTGTTTTCTTTCTTCCTTTCAAAATGTCTATAATAAATATGTATTATTTTAATTACTTAACAATGAATGATTTTTATGCTCATATATATTTTCTTCCATTTGATCTACATGGTCTTCTATCTCCATTATTTCTAATTTGTGAAGGGATATCTATTCTCCTGCCCTACCATTCTATTTCCCACATTTCTTTTCTTTATTTGCTTGCACGTATGGAAAAGACCAAATAATGAAACTGTCTTTCTGGTTCTACTCTCACTGCCACCCCTCCCACACACACTCCTTCCCCACATTCATACACATCAAAAAATTTAATGTGAGATGTATCCAGTGCTGTCTCTCTCATATTCATAACTATGACATCTCGCTTCTACTACTCTGCACTGAAGTGGGTATGAAAATGTACTGTAAATACAGCACATGCTTCGAAATGATCCAAAAATTACTTTTGTGATAGTTTGAGTAGAGCTGTAACTGGTTGCTCCACATGCTAACTTTGTCCTGAAATTATTTGCCCTGCCCTGTGCTTCGAACTTGATTTATTTCCAGTGTTGAAACATTTCACATAATAACACAGATTTCTGACTTTATTAAAAGTGTAAAAAAGATTGACAACACTGGGTGTGTGGTCCTGAAAAGCCTAGAAAAAATATCAAATATCTCCTGTTTGTAGGGCATTTATAGATTTTTATTTATTTTTATTGAGGCAAAATTAGCATAACCTAAAATTAACCACTTGAAAGCTTACAAAGCAATGGTGTTTAGCACGCATTCACAGTGTTGTACAGCCACCAACTCTAACAAATTTCAAAACATTCTGATCACCCCAAAACAAAACTGGACTTCCCATTCCCAGCTTACCCCAGTCACTGGCGATCACCCATCTGCTTTCGTTTCTATGGATTTATCTATTCTGGATGCCTCACATAAACAGAATCATACAGTATGTGATTTTGTGTGTCCGGCTTCTTTTACTTAACATAATACATTTACAGTTCATCCATGTTGTAGCGTGTATCATGCTTCATTCTTTTTTATGGTGGAATAATATTCCATTGTGTGGATATACCACATTTTGTTTATCCATTTATGTTTTTATGCACATTTATTTTTTTTCTACCCTTTTGCTATTGTGCATAGTGCTGCTATGAGTATTTATGTATAGTATTTGTTTGAGTACCTGTTTTTAATTCTTTTGGGTATATACTTAGGAGAAGAACTGGTAGGTCATAAGATGTATATGTACTCTTCATTACTCACCACTGTCTATCTATCTTGTCTTTCTTTATTTTCAGGTGAATTCCTCTCCTTTTTTTTCCTTTGGTGAGGAATATTGGCCATGAGCTACCATCCATGTCCTATCTTCCTCTATGTTTTATGTGGGATGCCCCCACAGCGTGGCTTGAAGAGCAGTATGTAGGTCTGCACCCAGAATCTGAACCAATGAAACCCAGGCTGCCGTAGCACAGCATGCAAACTCAACGACTATGCTCCTGGGCTGGCCCCTGAATTTCACTTTTAATTAGATAGTCGACCTCTGCCTATGCAATTCATAGGACTGAAGAGAAACTGACCATTCATCCAGGTCTAAGAGTAAGTCCTAATTATCTTTGGTCAATTATCATCAGATCTCTCTTGCAGGTGATTTGTCCAGAAAATGTAGCTTAAACCCATCAACAAATGATATTTATCTGGAGATTGTTTTAGCCAGTAAACGGACATGTGGCCTAAAGCGAACCAAGCCAGAAAAGGGAAGAACTTTTATTCAAGCCTTGTAGAGAAGAATCTCTCTCTTCTGGACATGAAAAGGAGGCAGGTATTATCATGAAGGAAGCTACAGTGCTATCAGAGAGATGAGGAGGGGAAACTGGGAGAAACCGAACAGAGCCTTGATAACACTACAAATGATACTGACCCTCTAGCTGGACTTCCAGTCATGTGAAACAAATTGCATTAGTTGGGATATTTGTCAGGTTTTTATAAGATGTTTAAGAAGTTTCCTCTGGGTGAAGGAAAAGATTGACTTTTTATTGTGACACTGTGAAGCTTTTGATTAAATAATTATCAGGGAGTTGAGGAATTATCAAAAAAAGTCCACTGACAGTTCTTGAAATAGCAGAGAGGAAAATATTTATATTTCTGTTTTCTCTATGACAAAAGAGAAAGATAAACGCATCTATTTCACGCAAAATTTCAATCAAGACATTAATGACAAGTTGAAAAGAATGGAACCAGAATATCTCCACTTTTTTAACCTAGCTAGAAATTATCAGGGTTATCTAAAGACTTTTTATTGTTTCTCTTTAGCATTAAAGTGTAATGCTATATTAATAAAACCCAGAGATACAACATATTGACATTTATGGGTCAGAGCATATTACAGCATAAGGACTGCTTCAACTACTCTTCCGTCCATAATTTTCTCAATGAATAATCTTCAAAAAATTATTATATATTCAGATAACAGATTTTATTTTTTCTTTACTTAATGCTAACTAATTGCCTAATATTGCATAACAACACAAAAACTATTAAAGGACACAAAAAGTAAATTACTTTTTCAAATGAGATCACCTTTCTCAAAGTGGAAAATCACTCATGAACAAGTGCATTTTTCCATCATGTGCAGCTGGAGAAGTTCAATTCTAGACACTTTATGGTGCAGATACAATATTAATCCAGAAAAAAATAAATAGAATTGCTTTGTTTCTAGAATATTGCATGATTTCATTATTTTAAGGAATTCTTCCACATATTATAAGAAGACAATGTGAAGTTTTTACGGAAGGAAATTAAATGGGTTTTTTTGAATTCTCATCTAAATATTTTGCAGTGGGGTCAATGGGAATGCAGCATGAAAAGCTATCATATTTAGCATATTCAAATATATTTTTTCAAGTGTATTTTTGTTTTCTCTAGGTGGTATTAGATATTGATATACTACCCTAATTTTACAAATTTATATTTTAAAATAAATATTTCTACATATTATAAGAACTAAATTTCTTTGAAAATAAAATTAATATTAGTAGAGTCAATTTTTTCTTTTTCTTTTTTTTTGACGAAGATTAGCCCTGAGCTAACATCTGCTACCAATCCTCCTCTTTTTGCTCAGGAAGACTGGCCCTGGGCTAACATCTGTGCCTATCTTCCTCTATTTTATGTGGGATGCCTGACACAGCATGGCTTGAGAAGCAGTGAGTAGGTCCACACCTGGGGTCTGAACCGCAGGAGCAGAATGTGTGAACTTAACTGCTGCACCACCAGGCCGGCCCCATGGAGTCAATTATATTTTTAAAATTGTCTTAACATAATTATTCAATATTATGACTCATTTTATCATTTTCAGATTTCACAAATATTTAGTAAATGTATTGTCATTGAGCAATCTAATATTTTTACAGATGGAGGAAATCCATTAACTGTAAATAGACACAAGTACTTTTTAGGGTAAGAAAAGTTATGTTAATATTACTAATTACAACAGTCTGTTAAATTATTTATTAACAGGCAGTTTTTTAAGGGCTACTTGACTAGTTTAGACATTTGTTTGTGACTAAGTTGTATTCAAAATATTGAAATATATGAAATGTTTTAAAACAGAAGAATTCAGCACTATACAGTCTTTAAAGTAGAATTAAATATACCTAAATATATACAACATGAACCTGTGTATCCACATCTCTCTCTGTCTAGCTAGCTTTCTGTATATGCTCTTATATGTGTTGATAAGAGAGTGTTAATTGTGGTAGCTTTTGGAGACAGAATTTAAATTATGTAGATTAAGGGATATTGCTTTGTGTTGCACATCATTTTGCATTGTTTTGACTTACATAAAATTATTCATAACTTCCTAAAGAAGAGGTTAAATAGTCTGATTTGATAATACACAATAAAATTGATAATTTTAAAATGAAATTATTAATCCAACTGATTGAAATAGATCAGCCATGAATAACATAATCGGTCAAGCTGTTAGGAAGAAACATGGACTGGGAATAAAGAAATAAGTGAGGGATCTCGTCAAGATGGCACTGTGAGCAGACATTGAACTCACCTCCTCCCATGAACACAACCAGGTTACAACAATGTTGGGAAGAATCACCCTGGATTGAAAACTGAAACCTGGATAAAAACAACCCCCACGACAAGGGACACTCCTGATGAAGGCAGAAGAGGCAGTCACTCCGGCCAGAGAGGAAAAAAGCTATCTTTGGGAGCAGTGGAGCTTCTCAGCTGGTCAGGCGGGAGCCACCCTAAGGTACGAGCCATCCCTGGAGGAGTGAGGTCCAGAGCAGGGGCGATACTGCTGTAACCATCCTTCAGACTCAGCCCAACTGAGACGGGGTTCTTACTGTCTGGCTTTGCTGGCTATTAACTGCAACAAGGACACCCCCAGAGAAGCTGTCAGCCGAAAAATCAAAAAGATCCAGGTGTTAAAGGGCCCACGCACAAACTCACTCATTGCAGCAACCTAAAATCCCCAGAGAGAAGGCTGACTGTCCTTTGGTGAAACGAGACTCACCTGGTTGGCTTTGGGGGCATCTTGGTGAGAGGAGGGTCCTCTCCAGAGACTGAGACATTGGTGGGGGCTATTGTTCTGAGTTGGTCCAGGTGTGCTGATACAGACACTGGACACCTGTGGGGGCCATTGAGGTGCGTCCCTTGGGCTGTTAGCCCAGGGGTCTGCCACACACATTAGAGCATGGATTTAATCCAGTTCAGCCGGGGCAGGCAACCTGCCCTAGGGACTGGCCCCACCTAACAGCAAGCCCTCAGGCTAAGTTTCAGCCTGCATTAACTGAGTGCCTTGATCCTCTACAGGCAGGCAAGGGTGTCTGCCTCTGTGGGGCAGGGCTTGTGTGAGGACCAGGTGAACTGTGGGGGGCATTGGGGGAGAGTGGGGGCCTCTGCAGTGTGGCATTGGGGTATGCTCCAAGGGGTTGAGAAGTGTGCATGGACCAGGACTGCGTTGACAGTGTATGTAGTCCGGTGGGGGGTGAGGCTTATCAGAAGCAGAAGACTTGTGCTTCACAAATAGCCATAGAAAGGATCAGCCCCACCTTCCAAAGCCTGAAACAACTGAGTGCCCCCATGCCAAGGGCTAGCCCCACTCAGCTGCACTCCTAAGAGAACTGACAACAGCCTTGTTGACCTCAGGCCTGTCACAACTGTAGCCCCTGAGTCTAGCAACAAGCTACACTGGGTTTCAACCCAATTAAGTGGACAATTGCAATAAGAGTGTGCTGATAGACGTTGTAGCCAACAGTGCTGAGCACACCCCCAAGAACATATTTAGAAACAGCTGGCCAGGGTAGGAAAGGTCAGTCTCCCTGGGTACCTGCAGTGGGAGCAACCCTGCCACAGCAGAAGAACACACGTAGCCCACAAAGTCACTCCTGGTTCTTATGGACTGGTGATGAGAGGGAAGCAAACTGCTGGGCCTCATAAGGCATCTCATACATAGGCCACTTCTCCAAGATCAGGAGACATAGTCAACTCACCTAGTACAAAGAAAATTGCACAGAGAAAAAAGCATAATGAGGAGGCAAAGGAATACTTTCCAAGCAAGGGAACAGTATAAAACACCAGAAAAGGAACTAAGTGAAACAGAAACTAGCGACCTACTGGACAAAGACTTCAAACATAATATAATGAGGATGCTCACAGATATGTGGAGAAGAATGGATGAACACAGTGAGCACATCAGCACAGAACTGGAAGATATAAAAAAAAATCAGAAATGAAGAATACAATACTCGAAATGAGAAATTTACTAGAGGGACTCAATAGCAGAGTAGAGGAAGCAGAAGAATGGATCAGCGAGCTAGGCAAAAGACTAGAGGAAATCACCCAAGCAGAACAGAAAAGAGAAAAAAGAATTAGACAGAATGAGAACAGTGTAAGGGAACTCTGGGACAATATCAAGCGTGCTAACATTCGGATTACAGGGGTCCCAGAAGGAGAAGAGAGAGACAAAGGGGCAGAAAATTTATTTGTCGAAATAATAGAGGAAAATTTTCCTCACCTGAGGAAACAAACAGACATCCAAGTTCAGGAAGCACACAGAGCTCCAAGCAAGAGAAGCCCAAAGAGCCCCACACCAAGACATATTATAATCAAAATGTCTAAAATTAAAGACAAAGAGAGAATCCTCAAAGCAGTAAGAGAAAGGTCACAAGTGACATATAAAGGGAAGCCCAATAGGCTATCAGTGGACTTCTCAGCTGAGACCCTACAGGTGAGAAGAGAATGGCACGACCTATTTAAAGTGCTAAAAGGAAAAAACCTACAACCAAGAATACTATATCCATCAAGATTGTCATTCAGAATGGAAGGAGAGATAAAGAGCTTCCCAGACAAGCAAAAATTAAAGGAGTTTATCACCAATAAATCAGTTCTGCAAGAAATGCTGAAGGGACTTATTTAAGTGGGAAAGTAATGACCACAAATAGAGATAAGAGAAAAAAAATTATCAAAAAAACCCAAAACAACAAGAAAAAACAGGCAATAAAATCACTTGTAAGGTAAAACTATAGTAAAGGCAGCAGATCAACTACCTGTGAAGGTAATATGAAGGTTAAAAGACAAATGTACTAAAATTACCTATATCAATGATAAGAGGGTAATGGATAGACACACACTAAACAAAAGACTATATATGATGTGAAAAACATATAATGTGGGAGGAGGGGAGTGAAAAAGTAGAGCTTTTAGAAAGAGGTCAATAGACTGTTATATGCATAGCATCTTAAATAGGATCCTCATGGTAACCACAACCCAGAAACTTATAACCAGCAGGAAAAAAAGTAAGACAAAAGAAATCAAAAATATTACTAAAGATAGCCATCAAACCACAAGGGAAGAGAGCAAGAGAAAAAGAAAGGAACTGAGAAGAACTACTAAAACACCCCAAAAAAAGGAAAAGTGACAAAATGGCAATAAGTGCGTATTTATCAATAGCTACTTAATATGTCAATGGACTAAATGCTCCAATCAAATGCCATAGGGTGGCCAACTGGATGAAAAACACAAGATCCATGTATATGCTACATACAAGAGACAAACTTCAGACCTACAGACACTCACAAACTGAAAGTGAAAGGATGGAAAAAGATATTCCATGCAAATAGCAAAGAAAAGAAAGCAGGGGTAGCAATATTAATATTAGACAAAATAGACTTTAAGTCAAAAACTGTAATAAGAGACAAAGATGGGCACTACATAGTGATAAAGGGAACAATCCAATAAGAAAATATAACACTTATAAATATCTATACACCCAACACAGGGGCACCTAAATATATAAAGCAATTATTAACAGACATAAAAGGAGAAATAGACAGTAACACAATAATAGTAGGGGACATTAACACCCCACTGACACCAATGGATACATCATCCAAACAGAAGATCAAGAAGGAAACACTCTCCTTAAAGGACACATTAGACCAGATGGACTTAGTAGATATATACAGAACATTCCATCCAAAAACCACAGAATACACATTCTTTTCACATGCCCATGGAACATTCTCCAGGATTGATCACATATTAGGCCACAAAACAAGTCTCAATAAATTTAAGAAGATTGAAATAATACCATGCATCTTTTCTAACCACAAAGGTATGAAACTGCAAATCAACTACAGAAAGAAAACCAGAAAAGCCACAAAAATGTGGAGATTGAACAAAATGCTACTGAAGAATGATTGGGTCAATGAAGAAATCAAAGAAGAAATCAAAAAATTCCTGGAGACAAATGAAAATGAAAACTCCGCATGCCAAAATCTGTGGGATACAGCAAAAGCGGTTCTACGAGGGAAGTTTATAGCAATTCAGGCCTACCTCAACAAAGAAGAAAAATCCCAGATAGACAATCTAACAGCTCACCTAAACGTACTGGAAAAAGAACAACAAACATAGCCCAAAATCAGCAGAAGGAAGGAAATAATAAAAATCAGAGCACAAATAAACGAAATAGAGACTAAAAAAAAATAGAAAAATTAATGAAACCAAGAGCTGGTTCTGTGAAAAGATAAACAAAATTGACAAACCCTTGGCTAGACTCACCAAGAAAAAAAGAGAGAAGGCTCAAATAAGTAAAATCAGAACTGAAAGAGTAGAGATTACAATGGACACCTCAGAGATACAAAAGATAATAAGAGAATACTATGAAAAGCTATATGCCAACAAATTGGATAATCTAGAAGAAATGGATAAATTCTTAGAAGCATACAACCTTCCAAAACTGGACCAAGAAGATGTAGAAAATTTGAATAGACCGATCACCAGTAAGGAGATCGAAACAGCAATCAAAAACCTCCCAAAAAATAAAAGTCCAGGGCCAGATGGCTTCCCTGGTGAATTCTACCAAACATTCAAAGAAGACTTAATACTTATCCTTCTCAAACTCTTCCAAAAAATTGAAGAGGAGGGGAGGCTTCCTAAGTCATTCTACAAAGCCAAGATTATCCTGATACCAAAACCAGACAAGGACAAAAAAAAAAAAGTAAAAAGAAAATTACAGGCCAATATCACTGATGAACATCAATGCAAAAATCTTCAACAAGATACTAGCAAATTGAATACAACAATATGTTAAAAAGATCATACATCATGATCAAGTGGGTTTCATTCCAGGGATGCAGGGATGGTTCATCATCCGCAAATCTATCAACGTGATACACCATATTAACAAAATGAAGAATAAAAATCAATTGATCATCTCAATAGATGCAGAGAAAGCATTTGACAACATACAGCATACATTTATGATAAAAACTCTAAATAAAATGGGTATAGAAGGAAAATACCTCAACATAATACAGGCCATATATGACAAACCCACAGGAAATATCATTCTCAACGGAGAAAAACTGAAAGCTATCCCTCTAAGAAAAGGGAACGAGACAAGGATGCCCACTCCCACCACTCTTATTTAACATAGTATGGGAAGTCCTAGCAAGAGCAATCAGGTAAGAAAAAGAAATAAAAGGGATCCACATTGGAAAAGAAGAAGTGAAAATGTCACTCTTTGCAGATGACATGATTTTATATCTAGAAAACCCTAAAGAGTCCACTAAAAAACTTTTAGAAATAATAAAGGAATACAGTCAAGTTGTGGGATACAAAATCAATGTACAAAAATCCATTGCGTTTCTATACACTAACAACGAAGTAGAAGAGAGAGAAATTAAGAATACAACCCTATTTACAATTGCAACAAAAAGAATAAAATACCTAGGAATATACTTAACCAAAGAGGTGAAAGAGCTGTACACGGAAAACTATAAAACATTGTTGAAAGAATTCGAAGAAGACACAAAGAAATGGAAAGATATTCCATGCTCTTGGATTGGAAGAATTAACATCGTTAAAATGTCCATACTTCCTAAAGCAATCTATAGATTCAATGCAATCCCTATCAAAGTTCCAACAACATTTTTCACAGAAGTAGAACAAAGAATCCTAAAATTTATATCGAACAACAAAAGACACCGAATAGCCAAAGGATTCCTGAGAAAAAGGAACAAAGCTGGAGGTATCACACTCCCCAGTTTCAAATTATACTACAGAGCCATAGCAACCAAAACAGGATGGTGCTGGCACAAAAACAGACACACAGATCAATGGAACAAAATTGAGAGCCCAGAAGTAAACCCACACGTTTATGGACAGCTAATATTCGACAGGGGAGCCAAGCGCATACAATGGAGAAAGGAGAGTCTCTTCAATAAATGGTGTTGGGAAAACTGCACAGCCACATGCAAAAGAATGCAAGTAGACCATTCCATTACACCATGCACAAAAATCAACTCAAAATGGATTAAAGACTTGAATGTAAGACCCGAAACTGTGAGACTTCTAGAAGAAAACATAGCACGCTATATGACATTGGTCTGAGCAGCATATTTTCAAGTCCCATGTCTGAACAGGCAAGGGAAACAAAAGAAAAAATGAACAAATTGCACTACATCAAACTAAAAACCTTCTGCACAGCAAAGGAAACCATCAACAAAACAAAAAGACAACCTAACAATTGGGAGAAGATATTTGCAAACCATATATCAGAGAGGGCGATTAATATCCAAAATATACAAAGAAGTCATACAGCTCAGCAGCAAAATAGTCAACAATCCAATTAGAAAATGGGCAAAAGATCTGAACAGAGATTTCTCCAAAGAAGAAATACAGATGGCCAATAGGCATATGAAAAGATGCTCAACATCATTAGCTATCAGGGAAATGCAAATCAAAACTACAATGAGGTATCACCTCACTCCAGTGAGAATGGCTATAATTAACAAGACAGGAAATGACAAATGTTGGAGAGGGTGTGGAGAGAAGGGAACCCTTGTTCACTGCTGGAGGCAGTGCAAACTGGTGCAGCTACAATGGAAAGCAGTATGGAGTATCCTCAGTAAATTAAGGATAGATCTACCATATGATCCAGCTATCCCACTGCTGGGTATTTATCCAAAGAACTTGAACACACAAAGGCATAAAGATACTTGCACCCCTATGTTCATTGTGGCATTATACACAATAGCCAAGACATGGATGCAACCTAGGTGCCCATCAAGGGATGAATGGATAAAGAAGATGTGGTATTTATACACGATGGACTACTGCTCAGCCATAAGAAATGATGAAATCCTGGCATTTGTGACAACATGGATGGACCTTGAGGGTATTATGCTGAGTGAAATAAGTCAGAGGGAGAAAGTCAAACACCATATGATCTCACTCATAAGTAGAAGATAAAAACAACAACAACAACAACAAAAAACACATAGCATTGGAGATTGGACTGGTGGTTACCTTTGGGGAAGGGGGGATGGGGGAGGGCAAAAGAGGTGATTAGGCTCACATGTGAGGGGATGCACTATAATTAGTGTTCGGGTAGTGAACACGATGTAATGTATACAGAATTCGAAATATGATGTATATCTGAAAAAAATAAAAATTAAAAAAAATTAAAGAAATAAGTTGACCATCTAAACCATACACTATATTGATGCTTGGCATAAAGAAACCTTGAAACCTCTCTAGATTTAAAATCTTTATAAAGAGAAAGTAATTACATTCCCTAGTCTGACAAAGGTGTTAAATAGCAAATATTAAAAAAAAAATGCCTGAAAACTTAAATTTTTTTTTGTAAAGGCCTAATGATGCCAGTGTTGTTATTTTTCATTGAAATAATACTGTGCTTATTTACCAAGTCAATGCCCAAAATAGACCAATTCAGCCTGGATGAAAAGGACATTCTATGATTCCATATCTTATGTACTTAAATGACTTCTGTCTAAAAAACTAAACAGAAAACAAAACATAACAACAACAAATAGTAACAATAACAAGTTTTAACAATAACAAGAGCCATAGCTGCAACACAACCAGGACAAAAAACAATGCGATAAAACAAATTTGACCTAGAAAACAAGATGTAAAGTAAATATGTGAAGAATACATCATAAACTGAGTTCTTTCCATCAAAAAACCTTCAAAATACCTCTGAAAAAATACAAGTTGACTTGAACTAATGGAAAGACATTTGTTTTCTTGTTCATACAAATGTTAGTTCCCCTAAAAAAGAAAAACAATGGGATGGACTAGCACCACAAGATACTAAAATGTACTATTAATGTATAGTGAAGCATGTATGCTTAAATGTATATAGTAAAATATAATAATATAAATGATATATACTATATAAAATATACTAGAAAATCGCTATAATTAAAACAGTGTGGCATTGACACATGAATAGATGGAGTGAATTGAATAGAAAGATCGGACTGTACAAAAATATATAGAGAAATGCACCGTATAATAAACACGACATGATACCAATGTGTCAAAGATAAATATTTAAATAAATTATGGAAAAACTGGACCGTTATATGAAAAAAGACCAAAGTAGATCCATACCACATACCGTACACAAATACATCAGAGATGCAAGTGTAAAAGGTAAAACAATAGAAATAATACAATTTGGTAAGTTTGTAAATTTACTAATTTACACAGGATAAATTGCTGCTAAGTTGTATAAAAATGACAAAATCCAAATTCAATGAAAGAAAAGACTGATAAATTTGACCACTTAAATTATTTCTCAAATCTTTGCACTTTAACAAACACCAAAAACCATAAAGAAAGGGCAAAGACAAATGATACTTGGAATAAAAATTTTGCAAACTATATCACAGACAAAGGTAATAGCACTAATATATAAAAGCTAAAATATTAAAGATGGTGGAAGAGTAACACCCAAGAGAATATCGAAATGACCATTACGGGTTTTAAAAATCACTTACACTCAAAAGAAGAGAAATTAACTTTAAAGTTAACACCGCAATATACTTAATGGTGAAAGACTATATGCTGTTCCCTACATTCAGGAAAGAGCTAGGATATCTACTCTTACCATCTTACTCAAATAGTTCTGGAAGTTCTAGCTGTTGCAATAAGACAAGAAAGGTTGATAAGAGGCATACAGATTACAATGAAAAAATAAAACCATCCCTAATTGCAGATGGCATTATTGTCTAAGTAGAAAATTCCAAGAACCTACAAGAACATTCCCAAAATAAGTGAGTTCAGCAAGGTTACAGGATAGAAGATCAAAACATAAAAATCAGTCACCTTTTGATACACTAAAAGTGAACACAAGGGGCTGGCCCTGTGGCTGAGTGGGTTAATGGTGCATGCCTTCTGCTTCTTGGCCTGATTCCATGCCAGATCCTGGGCACGGATCTTTATAACTTTTTTTGTTATAGCTCAAAATTGGAAAGAGCCCAAATGTCCTTCAACAGTTTAAAGGTTAAACAGACTGTGATATATCCATGCCTTGGAACACACAGAATCCATGCAAGCAATATGAATGAACAAATTTTTCATTCACATGTCAACTTGCTTCAATGAAAGATGCCAAATCCATGCTGTATGATTACACTTACACAACATTGTTGAAGTGACAAAATTGTAGAAATGGAGGGCAGATTATTTGTTTATAGGCACTAGTGATGAGAATGGGGGTAGGGGATGGAGGTGGGTATCATTATAAAAGGTCAGCACCAAAGATCCCCCTGGTGATGGAGTTCTTTCTGTATATACACTGTGCTGGTGAATCCATGAACCCACAAATATGCAAAAATTATGTAGAAATGACTTCAAACACACACAAATGAAGAGAAGTAAAACTTGACAAATCTGAATGTGATTCATGAATTATATTAATGTCCTTATCCTGGTTGAGATATTTTTTCTATAATTTAGCAGGACTTTTTCCCCAATGGAGGAAACTAGAAAAAGTGTACATGACCTCGAGAGTTGACATTCTTTTGGTGAGGCTGTGGGGACAATCACTCTCATGTATGGCCCGTGGAAGATGAAATGAGTATATTCATGGAGAATTTTGGAATACATGTAAAATATACGTGCTCACTTTCTGATCTAGCTATGATTGTAAATATTTACCCTGACTGTAATCCTCCTATAATTGTATTCCACTGTTTATAAAGGCAATATATTGGGAATAACATAAATATTCAAACATGGGAAAGTAATTAAACTGGAGTACATGCCTATCTTCACAATGAAATATCATGCAACTGTTAAGAAAATATGTAAAATATCTTTCATGAACTGAACCCATAGGGAGTAGTTCCCAAGATGTAGGTTTAAGGCAGCATGACAAAGTTTAAAAGATACCTATAGTATGAAACCAATACTCTTTGTATAAGAAACAAGGATAAATGCATATATCTGCTTATTTTTCCCAAAAGAAAGACAGGAAGGATAAGCCAGAAACTTCTGAGAGTTATTGCCTACAGGAGATGGTTGAGAGTGAAGTAAAAGAATAAATGGTGAAGATGACGTGGAATTTATGTAGGAAAGTGATACTTCTCTGAATACAAATTTTTGCAGTTTTGACTTTTGGAATCATGTCAATATTTACTAATTCAGAAAAAGTTTCAAAAAAAGACTGGGGAAAACCAAAATCTGTAATGGAAAATGAACAAAACCAAATAAACCCAATCATATTTCAAATGATTAGGGATGCAGGTGGCAAACTAACTCCAATAGCTATTGAGCACAGTATTTTGACTATAACCCTCAGATTAAAAATAGAAAAATGCAAAATGGCCCAAAAATACTAATGATCTTCTAAAGTAGGTACTTTTATCATTCCTATTTTAAAGACAAGGAATCTGAAGAACTAATGTGATTTTCTGAAGCTGAAGTATATATTTGGAAGTATGAAGTAATCATACTAACACATCAATATTTATAATAATTATTTTAATCACAATTACAAACACATACACATATTATCATATGGATTGTTCAGTATGGAGACTCTCACTATTTCTGGTTACCACATGCCACAGTGAACCCAGAATTCACCAACTGCTAAAAATCAATATAAAAATACCAATTATTTTGATAAGAAGGAATACTGATTATAGTGAATTATAAATTCAAATATCTATGCAAAAAGCATATATCATGTTGATATCTCTACTGATGATTAACTCAATTAAATTATTTTATATGTAGCCATTCATGTCAGTGCACTTTAATATTTGAAAAAGAATAATGCCTACATAAAGGTTCTTACCCTAGTTTTGTTGTTATTTTAAATTCATAAAGTCAGTTCCAGCATATACTGTAAATTTCTTTTTAAAAAATTTAGCTTACCATTGATACCGACTCTGATATCAGTTTCCCCACATTATACCCAGCATATATAAGGTTAAAACCAAAACACTCTTTCCCTGCTTACTCCCTGGCTTCCTGGCTCCACAATCTACTATCCTCCATGGAGACAGACACTGCCAAGGACAGGCACCTGGATTCACTATCTCCTCCTGGCAAAGAGATACAGGCTGGTGGGAAAGCTGCTGACCAGCAAGATCATAGGCTCCCTCCTCTCTGCAAGTGTCTCAAGACCAAAGACAGGCTGGTGGGAAAGCTCCAGCTAGCAATGCCATATCCTCCCCCTCCCCTACCTAAAACCCCAAATAAAAACCTTTCCTTTTAGCTTTCTGGGGGGCTCGGATTTCAGCGTTAGCTGCGCTCTCTCCTTGCTCAGCACTATGCAATAATAAAATTCCTACTTTCTTCCACTATAGCCAGTGTCAGAAATTGGCTTGTTGTGCAACAGGTGAGCAAACTCACTTCAGGTTTAATATCACCATACACTAATTTTTTAAGAAACATAAGGTTATTTTATTATGTATTATTTAACCAGATATTGACAAATTTCCATTAGAATGTATTGAAACAAAGATAACTGGATATTAACATATTGCATTTAATTTTTCCTAAATAGTTATTCTGAAGCCCTGCTGGATGATTACATTACTACAACCAGGTTCACACACACACACACACATATAAACATACTTCATAATTTTAATATGTAAGATTTTGTACATTTGTCTATCTCTCTTGAACTCTGGACATTGGTTATTTTCTTAAATCTGAGCAACAGATAGCCAACGGTTATGCAACACAGAATGTTTAGCATATGTTAATATGATATCTATAAATTGCCTGAAATTTAGTAGAACTCGGTGTTACATAAACACATCATGAATATCTCAAATGTATGTGCAAATCATAGTTTTTAAAAGTTTACAGTGGCATAAAAGTGAATTTAATACATTGGTGAGATTTCTGTTTCTGTAGGTGAATCAGTAGTCTGCTTTCCAAAGTTGATTCAGAATCCTAAGAAAAGAACAAAGATCGATGCTTGGATTTCTGTATACTCCTGAAAGACTCTTTGACATCTTCCCTTTTTTTAATGCCATTTTGACCTAAACACCATATCCTTCGAAACATGCATTTATGATATGAGTCCTTTAAGCTAATAGAATTCTCAGAATTATGCTGCCCTGATGTGTATATGTGCCAAACACGGCCATTTCAAAGAGTCATTCACAGTGAGACTGACAGCGTCTCTGACGGTCAGTGCGCTACCTCCAGAAATGCCAGTAATGCTTTATGGATGAGATTGTCTTCTTATTTGCCAGCCCACTTTGACACGTGTATCATTTCATCTTGGTCTGACCAACAGGTCTCTGTGTCAACTCGACGTGGAGTATAAAGCTTATTGTCTCTGAACATCTCCTTCTTAGTGCCTTAGTCTGTGATTTGAGGTTCTGTCTTCTTTGATGCTTTATTGGAAACACTAGGCAAGCATAAATATGAGAAGAGGGAAAAGGACATGAAATAGAAAAGATAAAATGCTATAGAGCCATATCTATGACTTCCATCATTTAATTTTTTCTCTTCATTTTTTAATGAAGCATTAAAGCATTTTTCATCTCTGAAAAAATTAATGGGCATAATGAGAAGAAAATATGAGATAAAGATAGTGAGTGCAGGAGGTATAAACTACAGATGTGGTCTAAGGGACAAGAAAATAGAGGAATTTAGGCATTTTGCTTTGGAGACAAATGGAAAAATCTTTAAAAAAAAGTAAAAACAAAATGTTTAGGCAAGAGGAAATGGTTATTAGCTCGTTAAAATACCTGTAGTATTTCTCCTTTTATGATGTTCTTCAAAATAGTTTTTAGAGTATGGACTTTCATGTGGATTGCAGGCTTTGTTTTGGATGGGTCTAGCTCCCTGGTCCACAAACTATTGCCAAAACCAAACATAAAATTTTATTAGAACAATATATGTCCCCTCTCTCTCTTTTTATATATAAATATATCTTTATATATATATATAAAATCTATGACTATAATCATCTAAAATGGCATTTCTTACTGGTGTAAATGATTCACTTCTGAAATGTCTCTGTGCCAGTTCTTTTTAAGTACTTTACATCACAAAATGCCAGTAATGTGTATTGTTTGACTCAATGAAACTAGCTGGTTATGTGCTATATCTAAAAACCATAAAAAATAATTTCAAAGGATACTTGGAAGTTTGCAAATTATATTTGATGATGTCCAAGGAAAGGTATAATTTAAGTCCCCAAAATACTATCAATTTTTGGAATATGTGATTTTTTTACAGATTCAAAATGCTTTATCTTCGAATAATATTCATGAATGCTTTAAGAACAAATATGAGACATGCCATCAAATGCTACATTGATTCAGTAAATCAGTGTTACATCAGGAGGGTCTACATAAAATACAAAATTATTAAAGTTATCATGTAACAAATTTATTAACATTAAATATCAGTATAATAATTTAAAAGCTGCCATTTCTTCAAATAGTTTTCTCCTAAAGAAGAACTTAATATAAAATTTCACTTTTAATTTATGATAAAGATATTCAGATAACTTATAAGGGATAATTAAACCAGGATCTATTCAATGAAGATTAAAACATTCAAATGCTCTATTCAATATTTTAGATATAGATATACCAAAAAATTCATTTCAATTGTAAACTGCCAATTCAAACGTTTTGAATGTTTCCTTTTTCATAAGTTAGATGCTGTCTCACACTTCCAGAAAATAATTTCATATGTAAAATATTCCTTTTTTAAAAGGTGCTGTAGGAAATCTGCCTTTGGTTTCATGTTACTAGTATTTGAGAAAACTAATGGTCCTAAAAGATTGAACTTGCTTTGATAATAAAATCTAATAATTTTCTATTTCTAAAATGTCAAAAATACCTGTAACCAACAAATGTCTGAGAACTCATGATTGTCATAATTTTCTTTTTAGTGATTCAAAGTAATATAATAGGGGAAAATATCTGTTACTTTTAAAGTCTTAACTCAAATTTGATGTGGCTAAATAAAGCTTTGAATAACAAATAAAGTGAAAAGAAAAAAGATCTTTATACAAAATAAAAGAATTTTGAAAGTTAGCATAGAGATATAAAACAAAAATGGGAAAACTGATATGTTCATATTATAAGAAAGAAATCAAGGGTAGGATATGAATATCTCAAAGTATAATTGAGTCAGCATACCATCTGCATAATCTGTTATACAAAAAGGCCTCACTGAGCTGTTTAATGGCATTATATCAGATTTATCCAAATTGTTTTCTTAACCCTGGAGTACAGACCCTAATTGATATAAGATTCAGAGAAGTAGAAGACTGTCACGTAAGAATAAGAACTGAGGGAAATATTTTCATAAAAATTCACTTTAGCATCAAGTTAACATATTCACTTATAGGATATAATTTAATAGTTTATTCATGGCACTATTTCATCACCAACAGTGATAATGAATGAGAGAAAAGGAATAGAGAAAAGACAATCATATTTTGAACAATTGCAAAGGCACAAGTGAAAGAGACAAAAACAGAAATCCACGGTATAACTTAAAAAGTAGTATGATATTTATGATATTTTAAGTATAAAACAATGTATATATATATGCAATTTTATTTAAAATGAACTATTGCCCAATGCAATGTTTATATATGTGTTTCAATAATCTGCCAATCATATGTGCAAAAAAATAAGAAAACATATTATTACTGTTTTTTTCTTTCTTTTTTGGTACAGCAACATTCTCGATGTTCTTTAGTGTAATATTTTCCTCTTCATCTCAATCATTATTTCCTTCCCCATGCCCCCAATTCATTTTAATACATCAGTAAATTCCCTTAAATGTTTTTCCTTGAAAAATACCTGTGCTATCATTTTTAATTCATACATCTTTTAATAGTCAAACATCTATTCATTTCTTAAAACACCACCAAATTTAAAAATTACTCTGCCTTCCAACTGATGATTTTCATAGGTTAAATACAATGCATTTAAGAACATTTAATTCCATTTCCACCTGAAACTTTACTAAAACATCAGTAGAGAGTAAGAAGCAATGAACAATATACTAAGTAAAGGAGAAGAGATAAAGCTGGAATGTAGTGAATGATTTACCAGAGCAGAGAGAATTCATGGAGAGAATCCAAGGCAGGGGAGATGGGTTCATATTGCACAAACCCCAAAGGCCTAAATATTGGAGACATCAGCCTTCACTAAGACTGCATGAGGGCTAGGGCTGAAAAGAGAAGGGTTATTTGGACATAATTATAAGAAGGAGTTAGAGCCCAAGATCACTTCCTATTCCAGAATAGAGACAAATGTCTCTGGATTCAGAAGGAGAAACCAAGAGATGGAATGAAAGATCAAAGAAGAAGGTTTTAAGTAAAAGTCTAGAACTCAACTTTTAGACATGCAAGATTTTTTTCTTTTATTCAACAATCAGAATGTTGGCAGTCTACTTTATACAGTCCTGGAAGGACACTAAAATATTCCTTTTTGGGGGAAACCATATGTCCAAAAACAAGAGATATGCTTTTGAGAATTCCCAACAAAACTTCTGGTCCTCACCCAATCACCATAGAGTGAAACAGTATTTCAGAATCCTAATCTCAATATGAACATGTAGCTGAGAATCACTAGATATTTGTGGAAATAACCTCCATTAGTGAAAAATGTCAAAGCCCACATAACAAAAATTTTGAAACATTACCAAATACATTAAAATACTCTTTTAATTATTATTATTATTATTATTATGGTGAGTAAGATTGCCCTGAGGTAACATCTGTTGCAAATTTTCCTCTTATTTTTTTCTCCCCAAAGCCATAGTACATAGTTGTGTATCTTAGTTGTAAAGCGTTCTGGTTCTTCTATGTGGGAAGCCACCACAGCATGAATTGATGTGCAGTGTGTAGGTCCACACCCAGGATCTGAACCAGTGAACTTCAGACTGCCGTAGCAGAGTGCATGAACTTACCCACTTGGCCACAAGGCCAGACTGTAAAATAAGCTTTTAAAAGAATAAGACATATCATTCATGGAAGAGCAAGTTTCTATATCAAATACATCAAGCCTCCCTAAGTTAATTTATGAAATGTGATTCCAATGATTACACCAATTTTAATATATTTTCCTAAAACTTGGTAAGTTGATTCTATATGTCACATGGGGAAAAAAGTTAAAATCAATATTAAAGGAAAGCGATGCAAAAGAAGGGAAATAATTGAGGGATGTTCACATTGAATATTAAAACATAAATTCTTAGTAGTTGAAGAAATGCTCTAGTGAACATGAAATAGACAGCTAAATGAAAGGAAATAAAAAGCTCAGAGACAAATGTAAATACATTTGGAAATTTTGCATATGATAAGGTAACACCTCAACTCAGTGGGGCAAAAGAACATGCTTCCAGGTTTCCATTCTGTTCCCTTTCTCTTTTTATTATGAGACTACAAACACTGTTAGACCGTTTGATATTGTTCCACAAAATTCTGATAGTCAGATTTTTTTTCCCATCTCTGTGTATTTCAATTTGGATAATTGCCATTGACTTGTCATTTCTTTCATGAATCCTTTCCTTGGTTGTTCTCAGCTTTTTGTCAAGTTTATAAAAAAATATTCTTCATTCCTAATATTTTGTTTTTCATTTCTAGCATTTCTATTTTTTGCTCTTTCATATCTCCATTGAAATTCACCATCTGTCCAAGCACATTCCAGTGGTCTCTTCTTACCCACTTATCTGGCAGTACCCTCTTTCTCTTGCACTCTGACAAAAGGAAAACAGTTTGTGAGTCTGGTCTTTTCTAAGAAGGCATTTCCACCCTTTTAAATTTAGTTCACCTGGTTGCCCTGAGAACTCTGCACTGTGATGGGCTCAGAAACACCAATTTTAAAGACTTTATGGTTTCCTTTCATGTTTTGGGTGAGTGTGATGTCCTCTTGCTTCTTTTCAGATCCAAACTGAAAGAGAAAAAATTGAATGTAAAAGAATCAAATTATTAAAGTACTAGAAGAAAACATGAGCAAATTGCCATATGAACTGAGAAAACAGAAGTCTTTCAAGCTATAAAAGTAGTTGACATCTAGAAGCCTAAAAACTTTTAGTATATACACATAAGACCAGCTTCATGGCAGAAAATACCATAAGCAATATCAAAACAGAAGAGAAAGAAGTATATTCATAGCAAAAGACTAATTTTAATATAAAAATAGCTCTCAGTAATTGATAAAGAGCAGACAAATTCTATTAGAAAAGCTCAGTATATAATAGTGCACAGAAAAAGAAGAATGTGAAAGGATCTTAAGCTTCTGTGAAAAAATGCTCAAACTCAGTAATAAGTGTGCCAATTATCTAGTACTGGCATAATAAACACAGCAAAAATCAGTACTTAAAAAAAATGCTTTTATTATTGTTCACAAGCCTACACATTAACCGTGCATATCTATGGTCCCAGGTGGGCTTGCTCATCCATCTGTGGTCAGCTGGTTGGACAGCAGGGGGCGGGGGCAGGCTCATCTAGAATTATGTTGCTCACTTGGCTGGTGATTGGTAATTTACTGGCTCGCTGTTGGTTGGCTCCAGCAATAGAAGTGAATAGGCCTCATCACCCGGCAAGCTAGCCCAGTCTTCTTCACATGATGATAGAAGAGTTCCGCAAGAGAGAGATCAGAATTATACAGGCTCTTGAGGGCTGGGCTCAGAACTCGCACATTACACTCTGCCAAATTGTATTGCCAGACTATGTCACAGGCCAGCTTATAATCAACAAGTGAGGAAAGAGATTTTACTTTTTCAGAATAATAACTGTAAAGTCACACTACAAAGTACGGATCCAGGGAAGTTGGAAAGTTAGGGTCATTTTTGTTATCACTCTACCACAATAAAAATACAAATCAAAACTGTACTGAGATAAAATTTTTCACATCCCAGATTGGCAGACAAAGGGAGCAATGTTTAATAGCCTGTTCTTAGGACAGCTCTGTGTGAACAGGCACCCTTATACATGCCATATAAATGCCCTTTCAGCAATATTCACCAAAATGTAAATCCATTTACCCTTTGACTCAGCAATCCCATTTCAGAGATTTTACAGGCATATATAATTTATTTGGTTTAAGAAGTATATAAATGGGGCTGGCCCCGTGGCCAAGTGGTTAAGTTCGCGCGCTCCACTGCAGGCAGCCCAGTGTTTCATTGGTTCGAATCTTGGGTGCGGACATGGCATTGCTCATCAAACCAGACTGAGGCAGTGTCCCACATGCCACAACTGGAAGGACCCACAGCGAAGAGTATACAACTATGTACTGGTGGTCTTTGGGGAGAAAAAGAAAAAAAATAAAATCTTAAAAATTAAGTATATAAATGATATCTGTTACTAAAATAGCAAAGTACTATCAAAAAACAAATATGATCATTAATGGAAAACCAGTTTAATAGACTGCATATTTGTGTGCTTATAAGAATAACCCGAAAGAGAAGAGAAAACTGGCAATATACGAAAGACTGTGGAAAATTCTTGAAAGGACCCTCTGGAAGGGGGGTTTGGATTACTATGTAAGTAATAGGATAATGCACAGTTTATTCACAATATGGGACAAATATGACACTGGTGCAGGTGTAAACTGTTGAGGAGAACTGATGGTGGGATGTTCAGAGATTCTTTTCTAATTGTTTCATATAGAACTAACAAAATCATCAAAAAATATAAATTTATCTCCTGAAAGTGCAGATGAATGATTCATTTCAGATTCAAAGAGATAACATTAAACAATTGTTGAAGGGTAAAAGAATAAATGCGGGCTTTCTAAGCAGCATAAAGGACCTAGTTAAGGTTGTTGATTGATTGACAAGTCAGCCTAGCAATGGGTTCCTCCGGTCAGTTCTAGCTTCCTATATACTTGTAGTAAGAGTTCTCTTAGTACTGTGTGGTAAGAGTGTAAGAGTAAGAGTAAGAGTGAGTTGGACTTAACTGAAGTTGCATTTTTTTCTTGGAAGGTTAGGTGGAGAAAGTGAGAGAAGAGTGTTTATAAGAGTTCTGAATAACACTCCCCAGAATTTAAGTTTGGTAAAGACAGGAATTAGGTTACAAGGGAGTGGTAGGATGAAATGGCTCTAGGTCCCTCTAAGGTCACAGAATTATTGGAGTTAGGAACTAGTGAGAGGAAACTGGAAATATAGAACATTTGTTCCAGAAAATGAAATGATAGAAGTGGAAATTTTTAAAGAAGTATAATTTTTAGTAATGGCAAGAGTAAGTAATAGCAATAAGAGTGGCTGGGGTAGGGTGAAGGAAAGGATAATTGGAGGTAAGATAGCCTAGGAACTGAGAATAGTGGTTATTGCAAGGTTGAAATCTCCAGTGAGTGATACAACAAGGAGGGTAGGTGGTCATACAAAATGATCACGTAATCCTCAAAACAGAATATTATTGTTGTCATTATTATTATTATTATTATTATTGTTACTAAGGGAGAAAAGCAATGATCTGGATGAAGCTATCAGAACAATATCTCTATCTCATTTTCTGTTGTCATGAGGGTTATGATAGAGAAGTAAATGAGTAAAATGGCCTCAGGGGAGGTATGTCACCAGGTTTCAGTTAGAACAGAATGTGAAAGGGGATATTCTTAGGAAAGTTCGATGACGCAGGTATTTTGCTGATACCTGATAAGGCATGCCTGTAGGCTTGGGGGAATAGTTATGGGAGTTGAAAGGGTGTATTGGAAAATGAGGTCGGATAAAGTGATGCTAAATGTCATTTGGGGTTGTGGATTTGGGAATCTGAGACAACCTGGCATTGGGGCTGCTTACCAAAATAACAAGAGACAAATGTTATTACGGAAATAACCTAGTTGATTACCCAGAGAGATATTGATGAGGCTGTGAGTGCTATAGGTTGAGGAGAGGGTTTTTCAAGAGCGTTCCTGGTTCTGGTACCCCCTCTTCACTCCTGCCAATGCAGTCTGGAGGCCAGTGCGAGGTATTGGTGCAGAAGGATGGGAACAGCGTTTGTGCTCTCTTCATTTGAACTGGAATATGATATCTGCCTTTCCAAGGGTTTCTCACCTTTTTCAAAAAAACTTATTTAGGTATGCATTAACCTCTCCCTCTCTCCTGTGGCATTCCAGTATCAGAGTTAGGACAGGGCATCATAAATTACTTAACAGATGCATTGAACAAAACTCACCATAAGATGTGTTCTATCTATTATCTAAAATGCAGCTATTGCTTTAGTCATTTATCATTAGCAAACTTGAGGAACGAAGTTCATATTGAAAGTTTATATTCAGGATATTGGAAGTTTATATTGACATAATATTGAAAGTTTTTATTCAAAAATATTAATTTCCCTTGCTTTTATGAGATGTACCATATGATCTTCTCATTACCAATGTGATCCAACAGAAAAAAATCTCAAAGACATCTCAAACCCCCCCCCAAAATTGAAGGAAATTTGCATTTATAAAACTCGTCTTTGACTTCTTGTGTTTATATTGCTAACATATTTAGTATGTGTAGACTTGACATTAAACAAGAATTTTTAATAGAAAAATGATATTTCCAGATGTCCTGATACAGAACAGCTATTTTTAATTTTTAAAACCATGATTTGATTACCCCATAGTAATTACTTTTATTGTGTCATTATATGTTTTAATATAATTAGGTGTTTCAAAGATACTTAAACATTTTAAACAAATCCAAAAAGTGAACAAAATTTGAATATGGGATTCCATGACTCTTGCGTAATACAGAAAAGGCCAGAATATAATGTTACATTATTGCTATGATCATAAGTTCTTTTTAACTACTTTCTTGGACATTTTATATTGGAATAATATAACTGGTCATAACGAAGGGATCAGCTATCTTATATTGGCAGGTTAAGGTCTAATTGCATATTTCCATGCAGTTCTAGGCTACTGTGCAGGAAGGTGAATCCAGCCAGGCTCCTGCAATCTCCATGAGTTGAGGAGACAGAGATAGAATCAGAGGGGGCCTGAGTAATTTAGAATTTGTGGGGAATTCAAAAGCCAGGCTACAGAGCTGCTGCGTGAAGAACAAATCAGTGGGAGCTGTTAAGACTTATAGTTCCCAGAGCTCAAATAGGATGGAAGTTATTCATGTTCCATACAGCAAGAGAGATAAAAATCTCATTGAATAAATATGGCATTAATAGAAACCACAGTAGGGTCATGCCTCAGAGGAGGGGCAAAATTAACCCTAGAATACAGATGGCCCATTACTCACTCTAAACGTACTTAAACAAGTCCTGAAAGGATCAGACTAACCCAGAGGTAACTTAGCAACCACGTGAAAAAAATTCAACCTTCAGAAAAAAATCCAGCAAAACTACCCAATTAACATAAATAAGATAAAAATACATAATTCAAACATATACCACAAATAAATTTAATAACAATAGTGTTACAATATTTTAGGGACTTATATAACGGGAATAAAATTTAATGAGGATATATTTGAACTTTCAAACTTCAGTAAAATAATTCAGCTTTTATCATCTGTGGCCAAAAAAATTAAGCAATAATAATAAAGACAAAGAAGGATGTGGCCAATAATGCTCCCTGAAATTGAAGAAGATAGAATGATAGCAATTTAAAAGAGTGATAGTAATAATAAAAAAGAAATAATAACAAAGTTATTAGGGCACTTAACTGTTTCTTGATAAATTTGGAATGGGTTGTGCCCTATCTGTGTATCGTGTTGGAGAGAAACTACGATCCTTCAGGCACTCAGGGAATAGTTACAAAAACTAACCTATTGAAGATTAAAGGACAGCTATATGATTTTCTACAAATTAAAATACCAATTATTCTTTACCATTTCGTCAACCTTTTCATCCACATTACTGTGTTCTCCAACTGCAAAAGAACATTGCACCTGCATAGTAGGAAAGTATCCTATTAATTTTCCAATTTTTTGTTTGTTTTCTTTAGACATCCTTCCCCCACATTGTCTTACTTACAATCAATATAATAATTGTAGTTACCAATTTCTTTAATTTTCTGTGATCAAACTATCTTCTCTCAATAACTTACTTTTTGGGTATATATATCCCTATGCATTTATTCATTCAGCTCCTTGGTTGTTAATTCTACAGATGATATTTGTATTATATTGATGAGGTTTAAAATTTGAGAAAATATCTTGGTGATTAAGAATGAACTCCAGTGATTTTTGAAAATAAATATATTCTTCTAATGATAGTGACATTAGATAAAACATCACACTTGAAGTTTCAAGCAATTCCCTATAAATTTCACAAACAAATATAAGTAAGTCAGGTCAGTTCAGGTAATAGTCAGCCTGCTGACACCAAGTCCTTGAGAGTAAGATGGTCCTTAGCAGTTTTAAGAACATTTTTTCCCACCAATCCAAATCCTAGAAATCTATTAGAAGGCGACAGAAAGCTAGAAAGTTGAAAGCAAAGAGCTTACATCAAAAGTTAATAACACAAAAAGTTGTTAAGAGAGTTAGTCTTGAGTTCTCATCACAAGGGGAAATTTTTCCTTTTTTCTTCTTTCTTTTCTTTTTATTGTATCTACATGAGAATATGGATATGAGCTGAACCTATTGTGGTAATCATTTCACAATATATGTAAATCAAACCATCAAGCTGTACACCTTAAATTTGTATGGTGATGTATGTCAATCATTCCTCAATAGAATTGGTGGAAAAAAGTTAATAACACATCTTCCCTCCAAGCATCTTCTTGTGTTTGTTGCAGCAGTTCCACTTCATGATATACTGGTATCTGCTTTGTATTTAAGGGACCATGTATTTCTCTTTCAGCTGCCAGTCAGCAGATTATTTTAAGGGAATAGCCTTTACATTAAAACATCCTGTAGGGGCTGGCCCCATGGCCAAGTGGTTAAGTTTGCGTGCTCCACTTTGGTGGCCCAGGGTTTCTGCAATTCGGATCCTGGGTGCGGACCTAGTACTGCTCATCAAGTCATGCTGAGGCAGCATCCCACATAGAGGAACTAGAAGAACCTACAACTAGTATAAACAACTGTGTACTGGGGGGGGTTTGGGGAGAAGAAGAGAAAAACAACCAGAAGATTGACAACAGATGTTAGCTCAGGTACCAATCTTTATAAAAGAAAGCAAGTTAAATTCTGAAAAAAAAAAGTTTTAAAGTCATGTGTTCAAACATTCCTAGTAAAATATGACTAAAAAATAAGGCTAGGCTTAACTTTTAAAAATTATTTAATGGAAATTGTAACATTGATTTTGTTGATTACTGATAGAGCAAATGTTCATTTACCATATGTATGGTTCATATGCTATTTGATTAATGAGTTTGAATATCCTATTTGTTGTTAATAGAATAAACCATTTCATGGCAAATGAACACTGAATGTAAGAACCAAATATTCATGCATCTAGATTCCTTTTAAAACATCTCTAAAAATGTCAGAAAAATAAAAATAATCTGCTTTTTGCACCCATAAATAAGCAAATGAGCCTCTGTAAGAATTTATATATACAGATCTTTTTCCCTTATCATCTCACATATATTACTCTTTCTATGGTCACCTATGAACTTCACGTTGTTAAATATATTGCCAATCCTCTGTCCTGAATTACTGATGTTAACAGCAGTTCAGAGATGATCATAACCTTGTCCTTGAAATGCTTTCTTCACATGAATTCTGGGAAATTGACTTTTTCCACTTCATTGACTGCTTCTCAGCAATCTTTCCTGGTTTCTCTCTACAATCCTGACTTCTAAACTTTAGAATGTCCCAGACTTTAGACCTTATTTCTCTTTTGTTTTCTTTCCACATTCACTCCACAGGTGATCTCATCCTTTCTCATGCCTTGAAATGCCATATAGAAGAAGAGGACTATCACATGTGCACCCACCACCTGCACCAGCCCCTGTATTCCACAGTCAGATATCCAGTAACCTTCTCAACAGCTCCACTTGGATTGTTAAGGGTTGTTACCAACCTATCATGTCCAAAACTGGATATTTTATCTTGCCTCCAAAAATTGCTCCTACTTTAGCTCTCTAGATCCTGAAGTTTTCCCTTCTTTCTTTCACACTTCTAATCTATCAGCAAATAATTTCAACTCTGTATTCAAGAAGTATTCCTTTAAAGGCTGAAGGGAAGAATCATTTTCCTTGCCTTTTCCATATACTAGGGATCCCTTTCCACTATCTTCAAAGTCAGGAATGTTGCCTATCTCTAAGTCTTCTTGCTGGATTGATATCTCCGTCTGAGTCTCTTCTTTTTTTTCTCTCTTCAATTTTTAAGGAGCATTGTGATTATATTGACATATCCAGATAATCTAGTATGATTCGACATCTCAAGTTCCCTAACTGAGTCATGTCTGCAAAGTCCCTTTGCTGTGTAAAGTAACATATTCACAGTTTCCAGTGGTTAGGATGTAGACATATTTGGGGATTTCTTATTCTATCTACCACATTTCCATAAAAATATATATGTGTGTGTGTGTGTGTGTGTGTGTGTATTCTCCAAAATCAGCACATCATATGCTATCACTATGCTCAAATCCTTGATCATTTCTTCCCTGAAGTATGTCAATAGCCTCCTAACTAGTGTTTCTGCTCTACACTTGTTCACCTAAACTTTATTCTCAACACATCAGTTAAAAGCCTCCAATGACTTTTTACTTTACTTATAGTAAAACCTAATGACCTAAGAGTGGCCTACCAAACTATGTCATTTGTCACCTACAACATCTTTCCAATTTCACCTCAAATTATTCATCTCTACCATGACTTCCTCACTATTTCTACAAATGTCAGAACTATACTCCTTCAAGACCTTTGCCTCGTAATTCTGTGCATCTGGAACGTTCTTTCCTTTGTTACTTCCATATCCAAATGCCTCACATTCTCACTTTCTGCAGGTTTCCTAAATATCACTTTATCAGCGTTGACTTCCTTGACCATTTTATTTATATCATTCCTCCTTATTCTCCTTTAATGCCTATTATTCTCCATATCACTTACATTCCCTTTAGACAAAGTATCTTTTGACTCCTTAATTATTTGTTTCACCTATTTTCACTAAAATATAGGCTTCATGCACATAAAGATCGTTCAGTATTTTGTTCAATGTTGTGTCCACAATAACAGTGCCTGTTCTATAGTGGGAACTCAATAAATATTTGAAAATCACAGCCATGAGTGAATGAATCGATGAATCGCTCAGTATAAAAGGTTGTCCTTTGCTTCAGAACAAACTTCACTGTCTTATCACATCATTGCTTCACTTTCTATGCAAGTGGTCCCTTAGCCAGATCATTTACATTTTGTTGCTACAAGCCATCTTTCTCTTTAGTCCATTCACATAAATTTGTGTCATATCTATACAGTTACAATTGAGTCTGTACACTCAAATGTAGTCCAGTAGAGCATACTCTTCTATATCACCTGAAGAACACAATTTTCTCCCAAAGATAAATTTATTGTATTGTATAATTCTGTCACTGATGATCTACATATCAATCAGCCATCAACTTGAGAGAAAACATGCACGTTCTAGGTAGATTTTTCAAAAATTGACAAAAGTGTTATAAAGCAATGCGATTTCAATAAAATAATTTTAAAAAATTGACAAAAGTGTTAGCAGTTCTTATATTGTTCTATAATTCAAGTTTGGAGGGATATAAGAAAAACAAAAAGTAATTGAACTTCTAGAGCATATATTTACAACAAAAAAGATAATAATCAATGGTAAAATACACTTATGTGCTGAAAAAATAAACCTATAGATTGACAATTTTCGCTATAATTAGGCAAAAATAATGAAATTATAAAACTTTCTAATGCTAAAAAAAGAAGAAGAAATATCTGGTAGGAAAAATAATTAAACACAAAAACAACACTATCAAGCTATTTTACAACTATTCTCTGTAATACTCAAAACTAGAAACCAGAAGAGCATAAATAAATGTGTTCTAAGTTCGAGCATCATTTGCTTGCATCTCAAGAACTGCAGTGAGCAATCAAAATTGTGTAGAAATGTAACTTGTTCTAACCACTCAGAAAATATAATAACCTTTGACTCTTCTATGATATGTTCCCAGATATTTGGTCAGGAGGACATGGTAAGATCACATTTCAATGCATCTTTCTAGCCTAAACTATTGCTGCTTAAAAATTAATGTGTATTTTAATCACTTGGGAAAAGTAAAAGTGCAAATTTTGATGCACTTAGGCTGGGGCCTAAGAACTTCAATTCTAATAATTTTCCACGTGATGCCAATGCTGTTGTTTGTTGACCACTAAATGAGAAACCTCCAGAGCAATCATAGATAAATACATAAATAAATATGAAAAAGACAATGCAAGACTGAAAAGAAGACAAACATCTTTATTGCCAAAAAAGGAACAAAATTCAAAGTTGTAAGGAAAAACATCTGTGAGTCTGTTGAGCTCTAGGTATTAATAAAGATAGTAGCAGGATGGAACATAATACTCAGCTGTCAGCATGAACATGCTAATGTAAGAGGAAAGCCTGGAGCCAGTCCCGGAGTTAAAGCCAACATCTGATGGGAGGTTCGTCTATCTTAAACGCCTGCTGAAAGATAAAGGCTTCTTACTCCAAGCCTGATGCGATGGGTTTAGACTAAGTGGTGAGCCGCTGAATGGTGGAAGACAAGAAGCTTTGCAAGCAGAAGCTGATCCAGTTCTCCCACCAGGCCCGTAGATGAATTACAATCCCAAATATCACTACAAAGTCGAACAGCCTTTGAGGACACCACTGGGCACCGGATGGAGGCTTAGGACCAGGAAGAGGCAACACAAATGTGTAGAACTTTGAAAAAGGTATAGATATAGTAGAAAACAGCTAAAATAACAAAAAATAAAATAAAAAAAATTCCTCCCACTTACTCAAAAAGTGACTGCAAAACCCAATTCCCAACATACAAAGAAATCTAATATCTAATGCAAACAAAGATAAGCTTCCCCACAAAAGCTCAGAATATGACTTTAGCCCAAATTAAATAATTTTTTCAATGTTTAAATTGAAAATATTCAAGCACTCAATGTAAAAAGGATGGCCATCCACATACTAATCACCTAGATCCGACATTCTTAATAGTTTGTCATGCATGTGTGTATATATGTATATATAATATACATAAATATATACACACGCATAGACCTATACAAGTGCTTTAGCATGTGTTTGTCTATGCATGCACAAATATTCGTGGAAAATATTTGCAGGCAAAATGAGTCTTTACGTTTAAAGTGCATTTTAGCATGCATATCTTAAGCCCAAGGAATTTCTCCTACATAAATACAATAGTTTTATCAAACTTAAGTAAATGCCTACTACTTAACATTTTAATCATATTCAAATTCTCCAAATTGTTCTCAAAGTGTGTTATACATCTTTTGGGTTTTAAACTAAACATCCAATCAAGCTTCCCACATTACTTGAAATAGTTGTCTTTTTAATCTCTTTTAATCTAGAATCGTAGTTCCCTCCTCACCTTTTTAATATAACATTGACCTTTTGATAAAACCACCGATACTCTCTTGTAAACTGTTCCATCTTTTGAATTTCCTGTAGACTGAAATTTATGTCTAAAGAATTAGTTAAATACAGATAAAAGTTTTTTCAATAATATTGTGATGCTATATGTTTCATATTGAATCCAACCAGAAGACACATAAGCGGGGTTTACTCACAATATCGATGCTAAGTTTGATCTTGAATGCAATTTGCAATCATCCATTAGGTGATAAGGTGACATTATGGAAATATCTTGTTTCCTAGCATATTATATCTAATTTTTTAACACCCATTGGTGTTTCTTCTCCATACACCAATTCAATAATGCAGAGAAATTATCTGTTAATTTTTACCCTCTTCTACCTTCATTATTTGGCATTCTTTTATAAAATAGAGCTTTTCCTTATCATCTGAAATGACAAAAATTCTCATAAAATGGAAGAGTATATACCTATAGTTTTTCCTCTGATAATTTTCTTAAATTTTTTTTCATGGAAAGCCATGCATTGCCTTCTTTTGTTGTATTTCAAATAATTATACATTTGCTTTTTTGAAAACATTGTGTGTGTTTTCTAGTACAGAAAAGCTCTAAAATTTGTCTCTGTAATGTAAAGAAATATGCAACTTAAATAGTGAAAAAAATGCACCTTAACTTTTACAGTCATTTCTACATTTTCCATGTTTCTTAAGTAACAATCTTGTCTGATAGCACACAGTGTAAAGAGAAAGTATGAAAAACACACATTTACTTATGGTTCTAAAGACTCTGAGAAGTTTTTGTTGGCGTCAGAGAACAAATTTCAGGCACAGCTGCAGCAGCAGAATATGTGTTTGCCTATCGTTTCCTAACACTGTTCATATTTGGAATTTTACTTCTATGTTACTGAGTATATCATAACCATTCAGGAAAGTCCCCATTGGACCAGAAAATTGGACCAATTTTCAGATGAAAGAGTTGGTCTATAATCATCTGAAGTATGAACATCTAAAATTGTAAACCCTTATCTGAGTAACATAATAGACTCATGGATTTTTATTTATTCAATCTCTATGTTTGAACACTTTTTTGCTTTTTGGCATATGATGCTCAATCTTACCTCGTACTTCTACTGCTTCAGACCTAAAATCAGACATTTTTCTAAGGAGATTTGGACTTTTTATTGGGTACGATATATGTACATATTTATTTTGCTGAAGAAGATTTGCCCTGAGCTAATATCTTTTGCCAATCTTCCTCTTTTTTTGCTGAGGAGGATTTGCCCTGAGCTAATATCTGTTACCAATCTTCTTCTATTTTATATGTGGGCCACTTCCACATGGCCACTGATGCGTGGTATAGGTCCAAACCTGGGCTGCCAAAGCAGAGCACACCAAACTTAATCAGTAAGCCATAGGGGCTTGCCCAGGGTATGATGTTTTAAAAATCAAGATATGGAGCCAGCCCTGATGGCCTAGTAGTTAAAAGTTCAGCACCTCCACTTTGGCAGCCTGAGTTCAGTTCCCAGGCATGGAACCACACCACTCATCTGTCAGTAGCCACAGTAGCTGTGGTGGCAGCTCATGTAGAAGAACCACAAGAACTTAAAACCATGCACAACTATGTACTGGGGCTTTGTGGGGGAGGAGGAACAAAAGGAGGAAGATTGGCAACAGATGTTGACTTAGGGTGAATCTTCCCATGCAAAAAAAAAAAAAAAAATCAAGGTACGGTGCAGGGAAGCAAAACTTGCCACCCCAAAATGTGTCTCTTTGACATGAGCATCATTTTAGATTGATTATTTTCAAGAAACAGAAGACTCAGGGGGGTTTCTTTTTTGTCTTTTTTTTGCTGAGGAAGATTTGCTCTGACCTACCAGCTGTTGCCAATCTTCCTCTTTTTTTTTTTTTGTTTTGCTTGAGGAAGATTTGCCCTGAGCTAACATTTGTGCTAATACTCTTCTATTTTGTATGTGGGTCTCTGCCACAGCATGGCTGACATGTGTTGTAGGTCTGTACCCAAGATCTGATCCCATGAATCTGGGCTGCTGAAGTGGAGCACACCAAACTTAACCACTACCTAATGGCAATGGCCCAACATGGTTTTCTTTTTAGCTCCCCTTTAACTGACTAAAAGAATTTAGGTAGAGGGTCTCTTCCAGGAAGAGAGCTATCACCAGGGAAAACTATAAAGAATATGAACTACGTGTGGTAGACAGGGGGGAATTAGCAAGGCCTGCTTATTCAAAGTCCTCTCTGTGTCCCACTGTCTCTGAAAGGCAGGGCAAACATTTGTTCAAAAATAATTCTCTCTTCCTATCTTCCTAGGAATTGTTTTCCTCCCCTTTAAAATCTCATACCCCTGCTCCCTTCTCCCTAGCTCAGGATGGCATATAAACCTTAGTTGTCTGACTGTCTATGGGTCTCATATTATTATGGGACTCCCATATGTATGTAATTAACTTTATTTTTCTCCTGTTAATCTGTCTTATGTCAACTTAATGATTAGACCAGCCAAAGGAAGCTAGAAAGACAAAAGGAGAATTTTTCCTCTGTTATAATGGGCATTATAAGTGTTCATTTCAGCTAGAGTATCAATGCTTCTAGGGTCCTACTAGTGAACACAATTAGGTGATATATTTTTTAAAAGCAGAAACTGATATTGACCTTTTGTGTTTACTGTTAAAAGTAAAGAATTGTTTCTGAAGTTACATGACTTGATATTTGCATATTTTTCTCTTAAATAGAAAAATTTTATTTTCTAGCATTAATATATTTACTTTTTTAATGCTATTATAAATTAATAAACATTAAAAAGGGACAGAATAGGGGACAGCCCCATTGCTGAGTGGTTAGGGTTCCACATGCTCTGCTTTGGCCTCCCGGGTTGAAGGGTTCAGATCTTGGGCATGGACCTACTCCACTCATCCGTCATGCTGTGGAGTCATCCCACATACAAAATGGAGGAAGATTGGCACAGGTGTTAGCTCAGGGTGAATCTTCCTCACCAAAAAAAGAGAGAAAGGAACAGAATAAAAGAATAGCCAGACCATGGTAATGGATGGAAATGTCCCCATATTAAACTAGATTAATATTTATCTATCGCTATATTTATAAGAATATGAATGTATATATGTGCATGTATGATGTTTTCTCCCATTGGAAACAATATCAAAAATTCAAAACAACTCAAATGTCTAAAGGTAGGAAAACAGACACATCATTTGTGCCACAGTCATACAATGTGATATAGTACAGTAGTTACAATAATGAAGTAGAGTCATATTTTATGAGTGACCACTCAAAAATAATGTTGAATAAAAAAGGTAAGTGGCAGAATAATAAGGTATAATTACACTTGAATAAAATGAGAGAAAACCAGCAAAATGCCATATATAGTCTGTAAATGTAATATTTATATCTCTAGAAGAGTGTAAAAATATGCCAGTAATAGTGGTTACCTTTAGCTAAGGGGGGAGAGTGGTCATCAGACAAGAATGCATGTTTTTTATATGCTATTTATACATTTATTCAGATAGTCATCCAATAGCATTTATTGGGTGCTACAAACGCGAGTCCTGGAAGTACAATGGTTATCTAAACATAGTTTCTTAAACTACAATCTGGTAGGGAAAATATGGAAATAAATAATAATCATGATACGATTGATAAATGCTTCAGTAGTGCTTAACACAGAAGATCATCGAAGAGAAAGCTACATATGCCTAAACAGTCAACAAAGACTTTGGAAAATAAGGAACATCTATGATGAAACCTTAAGTTAATAAAGCAATGAGGAAGAAATAAAAAATGTCATCAAGAATGCAGCACGCACAGTGATCTAAGTTCAGAGAGCATCAGTGCATGTGAGCTTACATTACTGGCAGAAATCAAGCAGCAGGGGGATACTTGAACATACTGCTTTAAAGAACGAAAGAATGACTTAAAGAGAATTTGAGATGATTGGAAGGGAGAGTGAAGAAAGTGTGTGCGTGTATATATATAAATGTTGAAATCATTAATTTGTTAATTGGTTCTTCAGAAAAATCAAAATAATCTAGCCTCTACCCACATAAAGAAGAAAAAAAGATAAAGTTACTAAAAATGAAAATTAGAATTGAGAAAAATAATTTTTAAAAAGTGTTTCTCCATGCAATTCTGGTCTCACGTGTGGCTTCCTGGATAAAGTTTTATGTTCAAATAGATTTGCAACATACTGTATAGTATACTATTTCCTGAAGTTTCACAATGTGCACTGTCTTATTAAAAGCTCTGAGGATGATAGGTTATAAAGTAAATAATGATGTATATTCATAATGTTTATAAATTCAATTGTTAAACAATACACAATTCTTTGTCTTTGTGTAGGAGCTCACTGTATTACTTTAGCTCTTTGGTCAATCTACATAGCAACTGCATACCCTAAAGTGTTGTTAACTTTAGCAAATGCACATGCCCAGTGATTGTTATCTCAGCATCAGGTGTGGTTGCAGGGAATTAGAAGCAATCTAGATTTCAGTGCCAAAGAATGAAGAAAGTTAAAGTAGAACTACTTTTTTTCAAAGATACATATGAATTTTAAAATATTCATCAAAAGCATTAACACAGGTTGCCCATAGTGAGAAAGTAAAAAGAAAGTGGTGAAAAAACAGGAATAAATGAATGAATAAATAAATGCATCAAAAATAAAAACCCAGAAGAAACTGAAGAGACTGATGATGATAGTAATCTATGAACACCAAGGTAGAATTATCTCACTTCTCTGCATCTGAGGGCTAAGAAAAAGGAGAAGCAGAAGGAGATAGGAGAGAGGAGGAGGAGGAAGAGGAAGTGGAATAAGAGGTAGTGAAAGAGGAGAAAGGGAAAGAGAAGGAAATGCAGGAGGAGGAAGTGGAGGAGAAGGAGGAAAAGGAGAAGGAAGAGGGAGGTGGAGGAAATAGGGGATAGGGATGGGGAAGGGGAAGGAGTGGCAAGAAGAGAAGAGAAAATAGTATTACCAGTGGGGAAAAGAAATAATAAGGATGAAAACATTGTATGTGAATCCTACATGTTATGTCTGCATAGACAATGAGAGGAAAATTCTTAGAATAAATGTAAATTTTAAAATAAGATAAAATTGATTAAACAGTTAAGAAATCTGAAACACAAAAACAAATAATCCAGAGATAAATTTAAAATATATATATATATAAAGAAATGGCTTACAAACTAAGAGAATTAGTAATTCCAAAAGCTAGCTCTTTAAAAAGAAACATTAAATATATATGCTAAGAACTATCAATTAAAAAGGGGGAATATAAGTTATAATACATAAAATTGTAAGTAGAAAGGTAAAGGAAGCATATATAATAAACCTGTAAATTTGAACATTTTAATGAAATGCATCTTCTTTAGGAAAATATAACATAATACTTGATCCCTAAGAAGCTAGGAAACTCATACCATTCAATTACTATGACAATAAAAAGAAAAAGTATCAAAATATCACCTCTTCCAAAAATGAGCAGTCCAGACATTTTCATGTATGCATACAAGATGCCGTCTTTGACAGAACTATTTAAGCTGATGCAGCCCGTACAGACTTCAAGACTTCATATAAAGTCAGAATAACGTAGACACCAACATCTGACAAACCACACAAAGGCAAATGACATAAAGAGAAATCTCGTTTTGAATATTGAAGCAAAAATCTTCAATAAATTCTAACAAAATGCAGCAGTATATTAAAAGAATAATACATTTTGCCTAATTATAGTTTACTACGGGAATTAAAGGATATTTTAATATTAGACATTTTATTCATGAGTCATTATATTAATATCTTGAAAGATTAAAATTGGTAAATCCAATATGTGCTCTTGGTAAGAAACAAAAGAATCTTTTGGAAACATTGAAAAACTTCTCTGAAAAAAAGCATTAAAATACAAATATAGTATACATTTACACATGAACATATACACATATAAGCACAAAGATTACTCTAAAAGTATGGTGTGATATTTTCTTCAACATAATTAAAAATTATTAAATGAAACAGGACTTTTAAAATAATGAAAGTATATACAGAAATTTATGTGCATAAAGTGTCTGGAAGGAGACACATCAACTCTGAACAGTTTCTGCTCTAAGGAGAGGGTGGGAGGCAGACCATTAGGAAATCCATTAAGTTTTTACTTCAGATAGCTTTAAATACTGCTTATTTGTTTGTTGTTTTTGGGCCTTAGAAATTGCTTTTATATTTAAAAAATAAAAAGTAATGGAAAATGATATGGCTTACAAAAAAGGAAAACTGGCCCTAGATGAACCTGGGGGACATTATGCTGAGTGAAATCAGCCAGTCTCAGACCGAAAATACTGCACGATTTCACTTATATGAGGTATCTACAATTGCCAAGCTCATAGAAGCAGAGAGGAGGACGGTAACCAGAACTAGGGAAGGGGAAATCGGGAGTTCAATGGATATAAAGTTCCATTATGCAAGATGAATAAGCTCTAGAGCACTGCTGAACAACACAGCATCGACAGTGAACAATAATGCATTGTCCGCTTAAAAACTTGTTAAGAGAGTAGATCTCACGCTGTGTTCTTAATACAATAAAAAAAAATATGGTCATATAGATTTATACTTATATATACAATAAAATTTCTCACTCAATCTTTGCACTCTCTTATAGTCCCACAAGCATTTTGTCATGTTATCTAAATCTTTTAAATGTGGTTCTTTTTAAGCATTTACATTAAGAAAATTGTCATTGGATGTCAGTATATTTAACGATTGATCAGATATAAATTATTAATATATTCTGACATTATATTTTTTTTTGGAAAGAAAGAAGCAAAACTATCTTTAATCACAGGTGGCAGGACTGTGTGCATAGAAAATCCACAAAGGAATATACAAAAAATTGGAACTGGTAAGTGAATTTATCATGGTCACAGGAATCTAGGTGAACATGCAAAAATTAATTGTATTTAAGCATACTACCAATAAACAATTGAAAAATGAAATTACCAAACACTGGCATTTAAAATAGGATCAAAATCATTTAATTATGTGGGATTGGTGAGCCAAGTAGTGGTAAGAAAGATTTCTTGGACTCTCAAGGTCTGGCAGTAGTGCTCTTTTATTTACAGAATAGCATGGAATAGCATGGGGACAGGACCTATGGGCAGTAAGAGTTGCTGCAAACATGGGTTGAGGGTAGGGCTAAATTTAAGGCATAGGTATGTGAGTTATATCTTTACAAAACAAAAGAAAGAATATGTAAAAGAAGTTGTTAAAATGGTATCAGTGCAGGTGGGGTCCAGTTATTGAGCGGTCCTATAATTTTTAGATAAGAATCAAACCGCATTAAGTAAATGTGAGAAGCCACCACCTTAAATATTATTTTTAGCTAAAGACAAAGGAGGATGTTGGGGATGGAGGGGGAGTTGATCATGGGAGATTACTGCACAAGTACAGTAAACAAGATGCAGATTTAAGTCCTTGCCTTCGGCATTGAGTAAGAGTTTCTAGAGATAAGGTCAGCCCCCTTCTTCCTGGTACAGAGAAGGAGACACGTTTACAGATGGAAATTTCCTTTACAATGCAAATGTCTCTTAACAAAGGGTAAGTAAATTCTACTCCTCAGAGCCTCCTTCCCATCTGCAGTTTTTAAAAGTGACCAGCTTAAAATAATCCTCATCTTAACCCCCTCAAACCCATTTGGCCCCCAAATTTTTGGGGGATATGGATGATGGTCAGTCTTCTGTAACTACTTCCATCTGTACAAGGTTGTAGAACTGTCCCTAATTGGGGCCATAGGTACAGGTAGGAAGTTCAGTGAACTGGAAGTTTGCACCCATGGAGTACAAGGCTGACAAGATATACAGGTCCTCTGGAGATGAGAGAATGATTTGATGAGAACTGGTCCAAGGAGGTGAAACTTTGTTGACATGTGGAAGACAAACAACGAAATAGACAACAAATTATAATAAGAAATATAAGCAATATGGTTAACCCAATGAATAAGGTTTTGATAGTAGTCCAGAAACCTGGTCCTGACCAGGAGTTCAACCAATCGTTTAGGGATAGGGTAGGGTCAGACATGGATTTAATTTGATGGCTCATATCAGATAGGAAGCCAGGGATATTTTGATGGTAGTCAGGAACATAGACACAAGGTTCAGTTTTTATAATGGCACAAGTGCCCCTCTGTGCTGCTGTCAAGATGTCCAGTGCCATTCGGTGTTGGAGGACTGCCCTACGCATTTGGGATCCTTCTAAATAAAGCAGCAAAAGGCTATGTTGTCTATCATTTAATGCCTTTATAGTAAGTTTGTTTAGAGCTTCCGTGTGCCAGATGACACTTTTGATTCCTAGTTGGGGAAGGAAAATTGAGGCAAGGTGGTCATACCAGTGGAAGACAGAGCAGGTCCAGTGCTGTTGCAAGTTGGGTAGGTTAACAGGATGAGCTATAGTAAATGTAGTTCTACCTTGCATCCAGATGAAGCCTAGGGTGCATCATGCAATCCATACAGGTGGTAGCCAAGGCCATAAGTTGGAGCCACATAACCACTGAGTGCCATTAGGGGCTAGCCAACATACACTGGGTTGCCTATGCCAGTCAGTCCCAGACCCATCAGTATTTTTAAGGCTATGATTTGAGAATACATATAAAGGGAATTATTAGATTCTAGCTCTTCTCTTCTATAAGATTCACCTATTACTAATCATAATGTCTCCTTGTGGCCATCCATCTCTGATACCTGGGATCTCCCTGGCCACTATCAAACCTTTTACTTCAAAACTACTGCCCAAATACTAACTAGATTTGCCTTGTCAGGTGGATCATAAACAACAAGTTCCAAAGGTAAAGTCAGCAACTTATTGATACACACAGGATGGACTATATCAAATTTGGGGCGAATATATTTGGCTCACTCCTACTAGTGGTCAACTCAGTCAAAAGGCCACTCTATGTTGGGAAGAAACCAATCACACCTGTGATACATGGCCTAAAAGCACCCGACCTATGGGAAATATATTCTGACATTATTGGTCAAACTCTATAATGCTTACCTACATTGATTTAAACCAAATGATGAATGATTTGGATATATATATATATATATATATATATATATATATATATATATATAAACAATTTCTTCACTATTGGAAACAATTGACATTTTTGACTCCTTAGTTTAGTTAAAACAAAGCCCTGCGTACAATTTTAAAACTAACAGTGAAAAGGTCTGAATTAGGTTTTACTACATTTAGAAGATTAAAAAGAGAACTTTGTAACGTTAACAGAAAGACTTAAGGAAAGTAATTGCACCTCTGACTTCATAATCATAGTACATAGAATTTTGAATTTTACTGGAATGTTGACACCTAATATGATGCCCAGCAGCATAATAGTATTGTACTGTCACTGAGTCTTCAATATGAACTGTCAAAGATGAGAAGCTTCTTGCACATTACAGCCAGTGACCCTTCAATTGCAGGGGAAACACTGACACACAACAGCTTTTCTATATTACATCTTACAATATCTTCTTTCTATTGTTGTACACTTATCAAAACTATATGGTAGCCCTCCTAGAATCAAGTTTTGAGTTGCAGGCTGTTTGAAATGTGAAATTCACAGTTAGAAAAATAGGCAAGAAATTAATAAAGATTCTCAAGAAATTAATCAAGATTCTCTCTTTCATACATGGTTGATAAAGTATGTAAAGATTTGCTATTACAGGAAATGAGGCACATAAAAATAAATATGAAAGAGGTCTTTGTTTTTTTTTTTACTAAGACTTTATTTTTTTAGAGTAGTTTAAGAGTCACAGTAAAATTGAATGGAAGATACAGAGGTTTCCTCTATACACCCTACCCCCACACAAACTTAGCCTCCCCCATCATTCACATCCTCCATCATCAGGGTGGCACAATTGTTACAACTGATGAACCTACACTGAAACATCATAATCATTTCAAGTCCATAGTTTACATTAGGGCTCACTCTTGGTGGTGTAATTTCTTGGGTTTGAATACATGTATAATGACATGTTATATCGTTGTGGTATCATATAAATTATTTTTACTGCCCTAAAAATCTCCTGTGTTCCACTATTCATCCCTTCCTGCCCCAGAATCTTTGACAACCACTGATCTTTTTACTGTCTCCATAGTTTTACCTTTTCCAGTATGTCACATCATTGAATCATACAGCACATAGCCTTTTCAGATTGGCATCTTTCACTTAATAACACGCATTTCAGGTCCCTCCATGTCTTTACACAGTTTGATAGCTCATCTCTTTCTAGTGCTGAATAATACTCCGTTGTGCTCATGTACTATGATTTATTTATCCAGTCACCCACTGAAGGACGTATTGGTTGCTTTAAACAGATCTTTTTAAGAGAGCTTCTTGGAAGGGTTTCAGGTAAGTCCTTGAATCCTCAAATTTTGCATCTATAATTTGGGAAATATACTTATTGTTCTAAGGAATAATTTTACTAATGATCATCACATTCTAAACTTTGCATAAGACTCAATGGAGCTTAAAAATTTACATAATTAAATAAATGACTTTAACATAAGATTTGCACTGTGTAATCTGAGGTATTTATAATTAGGTAGATATTGCCATTGTTACTTTGAAAGTTTTAACTATAAAATATGCATAGTGCATATGTGGATATCTCAAAACCATTTGTGTGGCATAGGAGGTAGGAGAGAATATCAACTATGAATATGATTTATGAAACTAAAAATGTATATGAAGATACAGTAGGCCAAGAATAAAGACACTCCTGAAGAAGATGAACAAGGCAGGAGTATTTACCACACTGTATATCAAGACATCCTATAAAGCTAGAGAAATTAGAACACTACGGTCTGAGGCAAGAACGAAAAAGATATACCCCCTGAAAAAAGCAAAACAACGGTGAGATATAGAACAAAACATAAATGGACACTTGATCTAAGGCAAAGTTCCACTGGAGTAAGGAGACTCTTCAGTAAAGAATACTGGTCATTCTTAAATACATGTATAAGATTGTATGCAATATACACAACTGTAAAATTGTTTATACTTATGTAAAAAAGAAATGATCTCTAAACACAAATTTTCCTCCTACACCCAAAATTTAATTCTGGATGGCTTGCATATCTGAATGTCAAAGGTAAAACAATGAATCTTCTGCAAGGGAACATATGAGAATATCTTATTGCCCTTTGAAAAAGCAAGATTTCCTAAACAGAGCATAACAATACAAACCATCAAAGAAAGATAAAACAAAGAAATGTTCACAAAAATCTTGTTTACACTTGCTATTTTACCTTCTCACCTCTTATTCTATCTCTAGCCTATTCCAATTGATTGTTGGTCCACACAACTCTGAAATGATTTTAATCAAAGTTCCTATTGATGTTTATCTTGACTAACCCATAGTTATTCCCTGTCCTCATCTTACATTAAGCAGCTTTTGATACATTTTCCAATTGCCCCAAGATGAAAAACGTTATTCTCTGGAGTTCTATGACTCTATGCTGTTTTGATGTTCCTATTGCCTCACTGTCAGCTTTTTCTTAATGGTCTTTCTTGGCTCATTCCACAGCTGACTCTTGAACATTAGAATTTATCATGCCTGTAACCTGGCCTTCTTCCCCATATGCCTTCTCTGAATGGCCTCATCAAGTCTCATGATTTTAAAAAGCATCTATGTGCTGATGATCCTCAAACATATATCTCTACTCTTGGACTATTCTCTGATCTTCACACTTGCATATCTAATTGCCTAGACATCTCAGTTTGTATATCCAGTAACCATCTCAAACTTAACACTCCTGAAACAGAACTATTAATTCAGTTTAGGTACCCCCATGCAAAATCTGCTCCTTCTCCAGTCATCCCACTTAGAGTAAACTTTTTTTTCTAGAAAACTGGTAGTATTCTTCTATAATTTCTTTAACTCGTATCTTATCCATCTTTAAGTCCTTTAAGTAATGCTTCCTGAATTTATTCCAACTTTAATCTTTTCTCATTCTCCGCAGAAGCATTTCCAGCCCAAGCCACAAATGTCTCTACCTGAATTACTGAAAAAGCTTCCTACAGGGTGTCACTGTTTAAATAATTGACCCATTCAATTAATTCTATATGTAGTGCTAAAGTTATTTTCTCAAGCTTGCATTATCTTGTATCAACTCTCCCTCACAAAATTTCCACTTGTCGCTAGAATAATATTCAAATCCTGTATTTTTATCTGTCAGTTTTTCTTTATCTCAAAATTTACTTTTCTCTGTAAAGGGGGCAGGCCTTGGTAAGCACTAGTTAGGGAGACCCTACCAAAGCCATCCCTGAGGAAAGTATAGCTCAGCCTGTGGACACAGCTGAGCATTACATTTCGTGTTAGACTGAGGGAGGAGTCTCACCTTGGAAGAGAGAGTCATTTAGTCTCAGTGTAGCTTCATCTGGAAGTTATAACAGGGCCTTGTGCTTTTACTATGTGTCTCAATCAAGTCCGCAGGCTAAGGTCTTAAACTGCTAAGTGTGTAGGTTCCATATGGATCATAGGGCTTATTTTTGTTTGTTTGTTTTATACTTTAGATCGAAGAGACAGAATTCTCTTAGGGGCTTTATCTTGGATTCATGTGGCTGGTCCAGTCTCAAATAAAAGTAACCACCATACAGTCACGAATTGTCTCTGGATTTCATACGCAAGCAATAATCAATGTTTCCAATCCAGGAAGCAACAACAACAACAACAACTGAGGTTTCACCTATAGATGGGCAAATATTTGATTAATAAACATATAAAAAGTCATCTGGGCTCTCACTATAATGCTGTGTTCTTGGGTTAACAGAGTAAAACGATTCAGTGAAACTATGGCTAGTCCAAAGACTGGGAAAACAAACTTAAATGTCTATATCTGGGATACTCTGATTCTAGGAATCAGCCTTCACTATGAAATGGAGGAAAGCCAATTTTCTACTGGATTTTTATGTTATCTTCAAATAACTGAGTTATTTGTGTCTTTAAAGTAGCTAGTATATACTAACCAATAAGGAAATTAGTAAATTGTACTCTTGTTCTCCCATAACAAATAACTGCATGTATAGGTACAACTGGCTTAGTAACCAAGTAATGGACACTGCAGGACAGACATAGCAGATATAACAGGGTGGAAAGCTGGAAACCCTTGCTACGATATGGCAAAATTATTGCCTGTTTTAATTTGGAAGGCGGATTGCATACTTACCAGCCCTGTAGATCCAGCCCAAACTGTTCAAAAGTGCAAAAATGTTAGCATGTGTTGGTTGTTCCTTGTCATTTATAGCAATGTAGTAGAATAATGAAAGTATTGTAAGTATTATAACAGCATGGATCAGAATCAGATGGTTAACAAGGAGATGCTGGAAGAAATACAGAAAATCCAAAGATTAAGGGCCTCACAGATAGGTTTGATAGATAAAATACAGAACTCTCAGTTAAATTTAAATTTCAGATAAATAACAAATATTGTTTTAGTATGAGAATGTCCCAATTTCTGCATGGGACATAATAAAAAAATATTCAATGTTTATCTAAAATTCAAATTTAACTGGGCATCTTGAATTTTTATTTGCTAAATCCTGCAAACCTATTCACTGCATAAAGGGGCCAAACTGCTTCTGAACCGTGAAAAGATGAGACAAAACGGAAAATCGCTTTAAACGATGAGATCCATTAAGAATTTTCACACAAAAATAGCACTTTAACAAATATAGGAACATAGCCTATATTTGCTATGGTGACAATAGCCCTTTAGCAAAGATAGGAACGTGAGTGTTGTCATTCCACAGAAACCTATTGTTTCAAGTGAACTCAAGATAATGACATAAATGAAGAGACAGGCATGAAGGCAAGGAAGGAAAGAAATAAATCTGGTATAATAACTGTGACCGGAAAAAGGATTTGGTTACCATGTGGCTGCTGACACACGGGAATGACTGGAAGCAAAAGAATCAGAAGCCCTCTAGGTTTTCGAGGAAGTTATATTGCAAGCTGACCACAAACTGCACTGAAAGAGTCTGGGACTGAGCAGTCCATAAAACAAACCTCAGTCTGGCAAACTTGCACCAGGAGGAAGCAGCTTTTAAACATGCAATCCTTCATTTAGAAAATCAACTGAAACACCCACTTCAGATGTGATCGTCTGAGTATACTGGACAAGAAGGAATTTCACAGAGGGCAAATATGGAGCCATAAAAAATAGTGGTCAATAAAGTTCCTCCCAGAGAGTAGGACTTGAGTCTATTAAAGGAATTTTCTCAACTAACAGATCAAGATGTCTTGACTACATATGCTCCCGAGAGTTTCATCAGTAGCTGCTATGGAAGAGCAACCACTGTGATTTCTAGTCTTTCCTTTTCAATGGCAAATTTTATTGTGCTTAAGCTCTCCTTGCTCCACCTTTGTATATTGTGTGTTTGGCAAGAGGGGGTAGCATTATAGTTTGTCTTTTATCTTATAAGGTCAGTGGATCACAAGGAGCCTGCTGGACCTGGTGAACAGAACCGCACACCATCTAGAGGTCCTGGACTTTGAGTTGAATGTAGCAACCAAGTGGACTTTGGGTTGTCAACATTAAGGGAATGTAGGATGTGTTCTCTCTGTGAGACAAAAGCTGCCCTCAGATATTTGGTGATCAAAGGAGAACACACTGAGGAAGCTGTCTATCCAAATCTGTTCTCCTATTCTTCCTGGACTCATGGCTGCACTACATTAGCTAGACTCTCTCATATTGAGGCATAACCATTAATTTCTCTCCAGCAGGATGTGAGAATAAGGATGTGTGTTTACTTTCCAAGTCAGCCCTGGCCTATGAGAGCCTTCCGTGTGTTCCTCCATGCTTTTCTACTTCCACTGGGCTGGGTTTTTCTTGAAAGACAGTTGGTAAAGCTAGCTGAGGCCTTTCAGTCCAATTCCAGAGCCCAGCCACAACCAACCCAGAACATCACTATGTATTCTTCATGAATGGGAAGTAAACTTCCATATTTCTTAAGTCACTGAATTACTGTTTAACTACTTGGTCTACACCAAATAATATAGGGCACAAAATCTATACACTCTTCTTCATGTTTCCATGTGGAAAATATTGCAAAAAGTATAAAACTTCTGACCTCTTTCTATTGTCCCTCTTGCCACTACTTCCTAGGCAAGGAAAAGGGATTTATTTTAATGGTGAGTTTAGGAGAGAAACCCAGACCTGTTCATCTCAACTCTTACTCTGATCTTTTTTGTTGATTTGCCTGCCTCAGAGAGAACACCCACTGGTATGATCTCTTGGTCGCATGACAGACTGTGCTTCATAATGGATTTCTGCAAATGTAGGTGCAGGATCAATTCAGTGAATGTTAGCAATTTCTTATGGATGCACGTTTAAGCCATGTTCTCCAAAAATAGTTTTTATTGATAATAAAGATGGCATTTTAATCTCCATTTGTGTGAGTCTTTTGGCAACTTTTCAAATAACATTGCACTTGGATAGATAGCTATGTTGTACTATTTCTTGACACTGCCAAGAATAGTTTGAGATTAAAAAAAAAAAACTTTCTATGTATATTTTGTGATGTAACCAAATAGCTCTCCCAAATATTTGCTCCTCTTCCAACTCAGTCTACCACCTACCACCCATGATCTTCAATTTGCACTTAGCTGAGTAGAGATAAAAGCATGCTAGAATCCATAGACCTAGCTCTGTTTTTGAAGACCACTGAGCCCTGGACATAGCTGTCTGTCTCTCACTAAATCAAAAGGAAACTGTGACTAGATTATCCACAAGTGTTTCTAATTCTCATTCATCAATGTGCAAAGATACTTAAGATGATTCTATTTAATGTAATAAAATGGATAGGTTGGCACATTAGTTTATAATGTAAATATTCTTAAGGAAACACTGCAAATGTATTGAAATTTCTGGCAGTTTGAGAGGAAGAAAAGACTTTTTTTTAAAAGTAATATAGAATTTCCATTGTATTTCATACAATGTAACCAGCCCTATATTCTCCAAATATAATGCCAGAGATATACTAAGTTATATGCTTATGGGTATATCTAAAGATATATCCTTTACCATACTTAAAAATATTATGATGAGTACATCATCCTTGATCCTATTTGCCTACTTTAATTGGATGTTAGACTGGTATGCTTTCTATGGACCTGGTAAATTTTGCATAAATAGATTCAACAGAGCAAGCAAAAAGTCAAGGAGAATCAATAAAAAGTTTTGCGTAGACTAACGACTGTCCGAAGCATCATTGAAAAACTTCCATTGGACTTATTTCCATAGAGAAAATACAACTAATATTTAAGAGTCAAGTATTTTATATATGACCTCTAATCTAAAAGTCACAGCAAAATACTATGTCTACACAGAGAAAGAAACAGAGACAGAGAGAGAGTGAAAAAAATTTCATGCTTGGGAGACATGATTCTAAGGTACATATGTAATTCTTCTGCTACTATTAATTCTGTGCTTAAAAGGACCTAAGAACTTTTTTATTGTCTATACTTCAAGAGGTAGTGATATAAGGCACAGGGAGGTAGTCAAAACAGCTGTCTGGGTTTGGAGGCGAACTCAACACTTAATGTGCTTTGTCATTCTGGGCAAAATAAATAATCTAGCCAAGACCCTTTTCTACTCTGTAAAATGGTAAGAAGGGTCCATGCATCAGACAAGGGTTGTGTGAAGTATATTAGCTTAGTGCTATTCAAGCTTTAGCTTGTGTCAGAATCTCCCTGGGTTCTGGGTGAGATTTTTTCATTTCTAACAAGTTTTCAATGACGTACTGCTGATATAGAAACTGCACTTTGAGAACCGCTATGTAAATTAATGCATGTAAAGCATTGGCAAATTGTCTAATATTACAAGTTTTTGGAATGTTTGGCTATTAATTCTCTTATTGAATTGTTCTCCATTCATTTTTCGTGCTACCATTGGTTTATAACATTATATAAATTACTGGTGCACATCATTATATTTCGATTTTTGTGTAGATTACATCATATTCACCACCCAAAGACTAGTTACAATCCATCACCATACACATATGGCCTTTATTATGTTTAGTTAATTTCCTTCTATACCCATATTTTTCAGAGTTTTTATCATCAATAGATGAAGTATCTCGTCAAATGCTTTCTCTGCATCTCTTGAGAAGATCATGTGATCTTTACCCTTCGTTTTGTTAATATGGTGTATCACATTGATTGATTTGCAGATGTTGATCCATCCTTGAATCACTAGAATTAATCCCATTTGATCATGGGTGTATGATCTTTTTAATGTATTGTTGTATTCAATTTGCTACTATTTTGTTAAGGAATTTTACGACAATATTCGTCAGTGATATTGGCCTGTAATTCTCTTTTGTTGTGGTGTCCTGGTCTAGTTTTGGTATCAGGATAATGTTGGCATCATAGAATGAGTGAGGAAGCCTCCTCTCCTCTTCATTTGCTGGAAGAGTTTGAGAAGGATAGGTATTAATTCTTCTTTGAATATTTGGTAGAAATCATCAGGGAAGACATCTGATCCTGGACTATTATTTTTGGGGAGGTTTTTGATTACTGTTTCAATTTCCTTACTGGTGATTGTTGTATTCAAATTCTCTATTTATTCTTGATTCAATTTTGGAAGGTTATATGATTCTAAGAATTTATCCATTTCTTCCAGATTATTTAATTTGTTGGTGTACAGCTTTTCATCATAATCTATTATAATCTTTTGTATTTTTAAGGTGCCTGTTGTAATTTCTCCTCTTTCATTTCTGATTTTGTTTATTTGAACCTTCTTTCTTTTTTTCTTGGTGAGTCTAGCAAAGGTTTGTCAATTTTGTTTATCTTTTCAAAGAATCAGATCTCATGTTTATTGATTTTTTGTATTTTTTTAGTCTCTATTTCATTTATTTCTGCTCTGATTTTTATTATTTCCTTCCTTCTGCTGATTTTGAACTTTGCTATTTCTTTTTTTTTTTTTTAAAGATTTTATTTTTTCCTTTTTCTCCCCAAAGCCCCCCGGTACATAGTTGTGTATTCTCCGTTGTGGGTTCCTCTAGTTGTGGCATGTGGGACACTGCCTCAGCGTGGTCTGACGAGCAGTGCCATGTCCACGCCCGGGATTCGAACCGACGAAACACTGGGCCACCTGCAGCGGAGCGCGCAAACTTAACCACTGGGCCACGGGGCCAGCCCCATGAACTTTGCTATTTCTTCTTTTTCCAGTTCCTTTGGGTGCACTGTTAGATTGTCTATTTGAGATTTTTCTTATTTTTTTTTTTTGATTTTCTTCCTGTAGTTGATTTCTAGTTTCATATTGTTATGTTCAGAAGAGATGCTTGGTATTATTTCAGTCTTCTAAATATTATTGAGACTTGTTTTATGGCCTAAATTGTGATCTATGCTGGAGAATATTCCATGTGAATTTGAAAAGAATGTCTATTCTGGAGTTTTGGGATGCAATATTCTTTGTATTTCTATTGAGTCCATCTGGTCTAATGTGTCATTTAAGGCCAATGTTTCCTTGTTGATTCTGTTTGGATGATCCATCCATTGGGTGTGAATGGAGTGTTAAAGGCTCCCACTAGTATTGTGTCACTGTCTATTTCTCGTTTTATGTATCTTAATAAGTGCTTCATATACTTAGGTGCTCCTATGTTGGGTGCATAGATATTTACAAATGTTGTATCCTCTTGTTGGCTTATTTCTTTTATCATTATGTTGTGCCCTTCTTTGTCTCTTGTTAGAGTTTTTGTTTTAAAGTCTGTTTTGTGTGATATAAGTATTGCTACACCAGTTTTCTTTTCATTGCCATTTACATGGAGTGTCTTTTACCATACCTTCACTTTCAGTTTGTGAATGTCTTTAGGTCTGAAGTGTGTCTTTTGTATGCAGCATATACATGGGTCTTGTTTTTTTATCCAGTCAGCCACTCTATGTCTTTTGATTGGAACATTTAGTTCACTGATATTTAAAGTAGGTATAGATAAGTATGTACTTATTGACATTTTGTTACTTTTTTTCTGGGTGTTTTAGTAGTTCTTCTCTCTTCCTTCCTTCTTTTCTTTTTCTCTTCCCTCCTTCTTTTCTTTTTCTCTTCCCTTGTGCTTTGATGGTTTTCTTTAGTAATACGTTTGGGCTCCTCTCTCTTACTTGTGTATTTGTTATAGGTTTCTAGTTTGTGATTACCATGAGGTTCACATATAATAATCTACATATATAGCAGTCTATGTTAAATTTATGGTCTCTTTAGTTTGATTTTTTACTAAAAGCTCTATTCTTTTACTCTCCTTCACCCACATTTTATATTTTCAATATCATATCTAACCTCTCTTTTTATGCATGAGTATCCATTACCATCTTATGATGGAAATAGATAATTTTAGTACTTTTGTCTTTTGACATTCATATTAGCTTCACAATTGGTTCATCTGCTGCCTTACTGTATATTTGCTTTTAACAGTGATTTTACTTACTTATTTATTGATTTATTGATAATTTTTTTATTTCTATTTCTGGTATTTTCTTTTCCACTTAAATAAGTCTCTCTAGAATTTAATGTAAGGCTGGCTTCTTGGTGATAAACTGCTTTAGTTTTTGCTTCTCTGGGAAACTCTTTTATCACTCTTTCCATTCTGAATGATAACCTTGCCAGGTAGAGTATTCTCGGCTGTAGATGTTTTACCTTTCAGCACTTTAAATATATCATGCCACTCCCTTCTAGCTTGTAAGGTTTCTGCTGAGAAGTCAGCTGATAGCCTTATGGGGTTTCCTTTGTATCTCACTTGTTGCCTTTCTCTTGTGGCTTTTAGGATTCTCTCTTTATCTTTAATTTTTGAGATTTTAATTATAAAATGTCTTTTGGGTTTAACTTGTTTGGTCCTCTCTGTGCTTCCTCTATCTGGATGTCTTTTTCCTTCCTTAGGTTAGGAAAGTTTTCAGCTATTATTTCTTAAAATAGATTCTCTGCCCCTCTGTCTCTCTCTTCTCCTGTTACACCTATAATAAGGATGTCACTACTCTTATTGTTGCCCCAGGGCTCCCAGGTCCTCCTGGTCACAAGTTCCAAATATTCCAGGAGAATTCCCTATGTGGATTACATGTGTCCTTCTGTTGTGGCAATGTTGCACTTGCTACAGGTGTCCAGGGAGGTTAGGCTGTCCCCCTGGCCAGCTGGTTGTAAATTTCAGCTATATGTGTCTGCTATGGACCCTTCAATCACTTTATTGGGTGTGGGGAGCCCCAGCAGAGTTGGCTGCAAGGTTTAATAGGACATTCCTGTTGCAACAGGAATAGTTAAGTGAATAGGCCACCAGCTTGGCTCGTTGCTAGGCTCAGGGGCTTACAATTGCTGTAGGCCTTTGCCCTGAAAGGCTGTTGTTAGCTCTGTTAGGATTGCAGTTGAGTGGGAGCACCCAATTGTTTCATGCTTTGGAAGATGAGGTGGATCCCCTATGTGACTATTTGGGAAGCACAAGTCTGCCGTAGTTGACAAGCCCAACCGACCACATGCCCACATAGCCTGTCAACACAGTCCTTCCCCAATCCACATACCCTGACCCACTGAGGTGAACCCCGTAGCTCCACTGCAGTGGCCCCACACACTCCACCAAAACATGGCTGCGTGTGCCACAGAGTCAGACTCACTTGTCTGGCTAGCTGCTAATGTTCCAGGCACCCTAACTATGCAGGTCCACAAGTTGCCTGAGGATTTGCTATTGGGTGCGGCAAGTCCCTAGGGCTGGCTGCCTGTCCTGGCTGAGCTGGATTAAATTGGAACTCTAGTGGATGGGGAAGACCCTAGACTAACAGGCTAGGGGAAGAATTTCAATGGCATCTATCAATGCGTGTGTCAGCATGCCTATACTAGGTCTCCATTATAGCTGCTGCAAATATCTCAGTCCCTGGAGAGGTCACACCCCTCTCTAAGATGCACATAAAGCCTATCACGTGAATCTGTTTTCACCAAAGGACTGTGTACCATTTTTCCTGGTGACTTCAGGTAGCTTCCCAAAATAGGAAAATTTTTTCATGGGCCTTTTAAGAGCAGAATTTGTTCCCTTATATCTGATATCTTCTCTGGGGGCATTCACTATTGTTGTTATTAGCTGGCAAAGCCAAATATTATGACACTCATCTAAGTTGTACTGAGTCCAAAAGCTTCTTATAATGGTAGTGCTCCCAGACTCAGATCCCCTGCTCCTCCAGGGAAGGCTTCATACCTTAGGATTACTCCAGGCTCGCTGTGTAGTGCTGTGGCTCCTGAAGGTGGTGTTTTTCCTCTCCAGAAAAGAATTTCTGCCTCTTGCACCTCAGTCAGCCGTGTCCCTTGTTGTAGGGGTTATTTTTATCCACTTTTCAGTTCTCTCTCAGGGGTAATTTTCCAAGAGGAATTGTAAATTTGTTGTGAACTTGGGAGGAGATGAGTTCAGAGTCTGCCTGTCCTGCCATCTTGACACCGTCTCCCTTTTCCATCTTGATAGTTGTAAAAAGAGATAAACATTTACTTTGTACATGTTTTTATGTAATGTGAATCTTGCTTTGTTAGCATAAATTTTCCTGGACTATATATGCTTATATGTATAATATATGTTTTATATATATGTATGTGTATATATATATATATATATATGATTTCCAAATTCAAAGGTGTTTTGGTGATGATACTAACACAAGCATTTGATAAAAGAAGAATCCTCTATGGAGTGAATAATTCTGTTCTATCACTTTGTAATTTTACATCTTGGATTTTCTTAAGAATGGTTGACATCTTAAATAGTTCTTGATTAAGTAGAGTTCACTTGAAATGGTAACATACTCATAGTGAACGTTGTTATGACTCCAATGCTTTTATTATGATTGTCCTAAATAATGCTTTATTGCCATTATATGCATGTCCAACATTTTCCTATATAAAATTATCACAGAGAATGAAAATGTATGTTTTTGCTATTATGTCCATATCACATATAAGCAACTATCAAATATATGATAAATGGTTAATATTCTATTTGTCGAAATTTTTCATTTGACTTAATATGTTGTGATAATGTGTATATAAGAGAAGAAGAGAGTTGATGCATGTGCAAAAAAGAAAAAACATGAGAACCATAAGCCGACTCATCCAAAATCCAAATAAAGACAGAAAATAATCAAGAAATGGTCTCTTTTTTGATGATGGTATGTAGAGAATGATTAGTGAAGTGAAAGAAGGACAATGAATAAGTTCTATTAGAAACTAAAAACTTATCATTTTTAAAATTTTATTTATTTGTTTTGCTTAAAGAGTCTACTGAGAAGCTCATGATGGTTACAGGAATGTCAGAATACACTTTAGAATTTGAAATGAAGGAAAGCTTGGTTAGTACCATTATCAAGACTTTGCATTATTTAATAAAAAAATCTTAAAAATATTTATTATATATAAAGTTTAAGTGAGATATTTTTCTCTTCGCGTTTTATATCCTCAGTGAATCTTATCTCAAACTCTTTAATCCCAAAGAAAATATTTTTCTGCTACCAAAAGAAAAGAGAAAAGAAAAATCCTTAGCATACAGATTAAGCAGTAAATAATAACAATAAACTATTGGTAACAGCTACAGTTTTCACAAGACCAAAACAAAATATTCCAGCTTTTCACAGTTTTTTCTACAATTGTGTCAAATGGTGAAAATAATTTTATTAAGTAGATTGTGAAAACTGAAGAAAGACTATGAACTGGTAAATAAATACATTGTCTTCTTCAGTGAGATTATTTTCTTCTTTGACAGTTTCACTGTTGATGAAGACATGAGAAATTACTTTCACTGCAGGTGGATATGTGGAATTTTTATCAGATGGTTGTTATTAAACATTTAAATGAAAAGTGACACAGTCTCCTTTAATGGGCTGAATGTTCAAAAGATTAGCAAACAAAAAGACATCTAGTATGAACTGAATTCTTATGGTTTTCTTCTTGGCACACTGCCATACTATGAAACTTTTAGATGACTTCAAGAGCTACCTGGAGTGGTCTTATTTCCCAATTCACCTAAGAGACTCTAAAATACTAAATATTGTCTTTGGCTTCTTCTTGGGAGACTTTATTTCTTTCTTTGGCCTTTATTGATCTTAACCATCTCTGAAAACACACAGTTTATACCAACAAATACTTTCAAAACAAGGTAAAGAAGAGTGAGCGATGAGAGCAAAAGCAACAACTGCATCCTGATGAAAAATGTAGACTGAAGGCAGTGCTCTGTTTTTCAAGTAAGCAAGAGCACTTATACTTTATTTACAAGTCTGACTGCACTTTACTTCTTGTATGGTCTTGGAAAACACATTCCATTGTGGAAATATGAAGCACTTGTTATAATTTTCTTACTAATTAGAGACCTTATAAACATTGGTATATTAAAAAATATTATTACATGCACTTTGCAGTCATGTACACTTATTGAATAATGACTATATATTTTAGATAGAAATCAATAGTGAAATACGTATATTTGCAGAAAAGAAGATTTGTGGTATGATTATGTGGTAGGAGTAACATAAACATACTGATATAGTGCTGTTTCAAATATCTTACACTAAACATTTCCAATATCTAGAGCAAAATATTAAGTAGACCAAACTTGTCTTCAGAATCTGTCTTATGAAGGTAACTTTCAATTGCTCTTATAAATAAGATCTGGTCGTAATACCCTAGACTTAAAGTTCCTTAATGGCAAGTGTAGTATTTAATGTTATATTCCTGTTCCCTAGCGAAATAATAGTAGTTACATTATTAACGAATGACAGAAACTCATTCTGTTATTCACACTAGTTATCTACACTTCTTCCTCTTATCCACTTCATTAGTCATAAACCAATGTCATAAATCCAAATTATACTCCACTATTTTTCTTCTGCTTGTCTATTTGGCCAGATTTGAAATAAGTGACCATTTTTCTTCTTTGCTAAAATCTCTTTATCTTTGTCTTGAATGGCAATATAACTACCTTTTTATTTATGTGTCTGCATTTTTTTCTTTTTGCTTCATCAGTTTTGTTTGTATTGTCTAAATTACTTTGCATCTGCTATTCAAGTTTTCCTCCTCAACTACAAACTTTAGGTTATAATTGCTTAGGATTCTGCCCTGAGTTTCTTCTCATTTTTACATTCTTTCTCTACTTTTCTTCACCTACTTTACTCTGAGAGTCAATGATAAACCAGGAACAAAGTCATCTGAAAATTATCACACCTCTGAGATTACTAACTCAAGCTTCTAAATCTCTAATTATAATCTTCTGTCATGTGATACTTTGAAAGATAAATAAATCCCACTCCAACTATTTTATGTCTTCATTGAGACACCCACATTATTGATGCGTTTTATTTTACTCCCCCCTTTTTTAAACTGAACAATAGATTCATATAGCAAGTTATATAATCAGACTTTTGACTTGAAGTTTCATGAATTTAGTATGTTCAATGAGGATCCCTTTACTTTTTTCCTCGAGGGCCCAAATATGTGCAACTGCTTGAATGTTTCTTTTCCTCTAAGGGACAACATGCAAGTTAACAGAATTCTAAAAGGTCGTCCTAACTCTCTCCATGTCTAATACATTTCAAATACCTATAAATTCTGTGTATTAAATATCTTTAATTCTATCCACCTCCTTTTAGATCTACTGCAAATATCTTAATCCAAACGATGATATCAATCTTCTACAGAGATGAAATGTGTTTTCCATATCCACATTGCTTCTCCACTCACTCAGGGCTTCAATATATTCTTCACATAACAGCTACAGTCTTAATATATAAAATAAAATAATTTATCCAGCTGAAATATCTCACTGGCTACTAATATGACCCACAAAAACTTATGTCATGTGGCCTCTTCCATCCTCAGTAGTCATATATCACGCTACTTATTTTCTTCTCCTTTGAACTACAGTACAGTCACATTGTACATTGTATTTTTTTCTATTTCCAGTGCTGGCTTTGTTCCTGCCCATTTTCATATGCCATTTCTTGTTCCAGGAATTCCACCCCTCACCCAACAAACATTAAGTTTAATGACATGTTTCAGCCTAATGTTCCTTTCTCTGGAAAATTCCCTGACCATCAAGGCTAGATAATACCTTATAGCATGTATCTTTCTCATGAAAATTGACACAACTACCAGGTAGAAGCAACATTAGACTTGGATCCCATTGTAATCTCAGGGACAACCAGCTGGCTTGACACACTTTCAGCACTCAATACTTACTTACTAAATGAATGACCATCTATATGTTTACTACTCCTAAATCTATTTCCAACAGCAGACATAATATTTCCATATAAATGTCCCATAGAAATTTCAAACTACATATTTGTCATTTTCACTTCTAATTGTTCAAACAATAAAACTTTGTGTTGTCCTTACTCCTCATTCTTCCTCTTTTGCAACACCAAATTTATTGTGAAATTCTATGCTTCTTCCTAAATGTAGCCTAGGTTCATCCACTCCTCTGCATGCCTATTACTCTCCTCTAGTCTAAGACCCCATTCTTCATTATCCGCTTACAGCAAATCTTCCTACTTGCACTCCCTGCATCCAATGTTGCCACTGTACAGTATTCTTTTTTTTCACCCTGAGCTCACATCTGTGCCAGTCTTCCTCTATTTTGTACGTGGGCCACTGCCATGGCATGGCCACCGATGAGTGATGTAAGTCCACACCTGGGATCTGAACCCAAGCTGCCGAGGCAGAGTGTGCTGGACTTAACCACTACACCACATGGCCAGCCCTTATATAGCACTGTTTACACAAAACAAAGAGGTTGTTTGTTACACAAATTTTATCTTTCACTCACCTACTTTATATTCTCTAATTTTTTTCATTTCTCTTAAAATAAATTCCAAAACATTTAAAAGGCCCCATACTATTAAATAGCCAGCACTGGTAGTCTAGTGGTTAAAATCTGGTGCTTTCACTGCCATGGCTAGTTCATTCCCTGGTCAGGGAACCAAATCACCCCTCTGCCAGTTGTTATACTGCAGCAGCCATGTGTGGCTGTGACGCTGAAAATATGCCGCAGGTATTTCAAATACCAGCAGGGTCACCGGTGGTGGACAAGTTTCAGTGGAGTTTCCAGACTAAGATAGACTAGAAAGAAGGATCTGACCACCTACTTCAGAAAAACTTGGCCATGAAAACCCTATGAATAGCAATGGAGTATTGTCTGATATAGCACTGGAAGGTGAGAAGATGACACACACAAAAAAGACCCAGCAGGGTTTTGCTCTGCTGTACACAGATTGCTAGGAATCAGAATTGACCTGATGACACTGACACCAATACTATTAAGTAGACATTGCTCATAATTAAGAAGTTGAATTAGTTTGTGAATATTGTCTCCTGTGAAACTACATAGGAGAGAAATAAAATCCATCCAATTATTCATCTCTTTTGTATAACAATATATAAGGAGAGCAGACACTTTTCTTAGAATATTAAAAAAACTGTTTGTTTCTGATTTAAACTCATTTCTACGCAGTATCAAACCATACCTCTTGTCCAAAGATTTATCTTCCTTGCAGAAATATATCCTTAATTATTCTCTGCCATACTAGTACTATGGGACAATTTTGGACACATAACTTTCTCATTAACATCATTTATCCCACGGGGGAAAATGCTAAAATATTCAAAGAAATTTTGTGTGTGTGTGTGAGGAAGATTGGCCCTGAGTGTTGCCAATCTTCCTCTTTTTGCTTGAGGAAGACTGTAGCTAACACCTGTGCCAGTCTTCCTTTATTTTATGTGGGATCCTACCACAACATGGCTTGATGAGTGGTCTAGGTCTATGCCCAGGATCTGAACCTATAAACCCCAGGCCACCAAAGTTGAGCTTGTGAACTTAACCACTACAGCACTTGGCCAGCCCCTCAAAGAAAATTTTAATAAAATCTCAGAAACTATGGAACCAGGGCACACACAATTTGATAGTCTGATTTTTAACTGAAATTGTTTGCATCCTGATGCTGCTCACCCTATATTAATTGATCTCTTGTTATGCCTACATGTTATGATGCCATACAAGGTCCTATCAATCAAAAGATATACTGGGACATCTTAGCTCCTCAAAGCCTTTCTTATATATAAGAATGCAAGTCTTTGACAGAGGCAAATATTTCCATCCCCTCTTTCCTAACACCTTCTCTCTTGATTCTTATTTATTGTCTAATACTTTCCCCTTCACTATATGACTAATGGTGTAATATCCATAACTTCTAGGAAAAAAAAGGAAGAGAGAAAGAAAGGAAAAAACGGAAGAGACGCAAAATGCATTATGGTTAAGAGCACGGACCCTGACCAGCTATGTAACTTTGTTACTTATACACTTTGCACCTCAGTTTCCTCATCTGAAAAATGGAGATAATGAAAGTAACTACTTAAAAGGGTTGTTATACAAATGAAATGAATTATTTGTAAAACTGCTTAGACCAGTGCCTGGGACTGAGGAGAGCTATACAATTGTTAGTTATTATTACCCAAGAAAATTTGTACACAAGGAATACAAACACAGCACAGAAGTCCTTATGTAAGGGAATTCTTCAAATGTTTTTAGAAAATAATGCGACTTTCAAAGCTCTTCACCATTTCTACATCAGACATACTTTGTTCTGTCAGCCATTTATCATAGAAGAGCATTTTAATTATCTGAAACAGCCTGTCTATTAATCTTTCAACATGTTTGTGTGTATTTCACATTTAAAATGTGGATTCTAAAACAGCAAAAAAAATCTCTAGAAAATGTAGCCTAAATGGAGAATAGACTGAGAGCATCACCTCTAATTCATTTATTTGTCCACTCATTTATTCATCCAACAAGCCTGTGTTGGGTGCTTATTGTATGCCAAGCACTAAGCTAGGCGTTAGAGGTACAAAGATAAGTTAGAACCAACCACCCCCTTTAAAGAGGCCATTATCTGTAGGGAAACTGTTCAGATAACCCCTGTACCCTCAAGGACGCCAAGGAATAAACTTTGTCCAATATGACATCTTAGAGCCAGAGTTAAAGAAAGTGCCTTAGAAAACAGTAACCTCAACACTGGGAGCTGAGGTTCAGTGAGGCAAAAGCAGATCTTGAGGTTTTTCTGTATAAATTGTTATTAAACCTGGGTTTAGACTGTAGGATTCTAGAGGATAACCAACTACATGAGATTAAAGGTTTCCATGTAAACTAGCTTTGGCCTGGGGCTGGTCAGTTGCCTAGAAAAACTCATTTTGTTTGAATGTTCCATTCCCAATGCTGACCAGGGACAGGGATCATATTTGGTTCACTATTGAAATGGACACGGAAAAGAAAGGACACATAATTTCAATGTAAATGAAGATGCTTATTCACTACATTTATGGGGCCAAAGTCAAGAGGATGAAACATGTTTGAGATAGAAATACATATAAAAATTATTAAAATATTCTCTCCTCTCCTACTGTCATAATTATACTTTAAGCCCAATAAATTGAATGAAAATCTGTGATTTTATATGACTGAAAAATCAGCAAAATACCAGAGACCATTTATTTATGTTCCATGTTTGATTGTTTAATTGATAGAGTTTGGATGAATAGTAATTTAAAGATAATTAATAAATTACTACATTAGTTCCCCACTTATCCACGGGGGATACTTTCTAAGACCACTAGTCGATGCTTGAAACTGCGGATAGTACTGAACTCTATATATACTATGCTTTTTCCTATACATACATACCTATGACACAGTTTAATTTACTATTTAGGCACAGTAGGAGATTAACAACAACATTAATAATAAAATATGACAATTATAGCTATATACTCAATAAAAGTTACCAGAGATCTTAGCAACTTCAGTATATGAATTTTTTTCTTTCCTTATTAAGTACAGAACTTTCATCTTTTCACTTAAAGGAAGCATTTTATGGTTTCTCTTTGGCATATCTGAATTGCTGGCATCACTACTCTTGCACTTTAGGGCCATTATTAAGTAAAATAAAGATTATTTAAACTCAAGCACTGGGATATCATGACAGTCAATTGAATAACCAAGAGGGCTACTGAATGACTAATGGGCTGGTAGCATATACAGAGTGGATACCCTGGATGAAGCGATGATTCACTTTCTGAGTCGGATGGCATGATTTTTCATCACACTACTCAGAAGTGCGTGCAATTTAAAACTTATGAATTGTTTATTTCTAGAATTTTCCATTAAATATTTTCAGACTGAGGTTGACTACAATTAACTGAATCCATGGAAAGTGAAACTGAGAATAAAGGGGAACTACTGTATATAATGATTTTATAAAATTTATTTTTTGATGTCACAGTAGCAAAATCTCTTCTTTTGGTATAATAATGATTTTCACAAAATTTGTATCCTATTGATATTAATGTTCTAAGAATCAAAAATAAGGTACTTAAATGTACAATCTGTATATATTTTTCCAAAATTAAAATTCAAATATAAAATTCAAACATTTTATTCTTTTCAAAAATAGTTCTTATGAATGCATAAAGATATATGCACCCTATGTTGATTGCAGCATTATTCACAGTAGTCAAGACTTGGAAGCAAGCTAGATGCCCATGAAGAGGTGAAGGGATAAAGAAGATGTGGTATACATGCACAATGGAATACTACTTGGCCATAAGAAATGATGAAATTCGGCCATTTGTGACAACATGGGTGGAACTTGAGGGCATATTGCTAAGTGAAGTAAGTCAGAGAGAGAAAGTAAAATACCATATGATCTAATTCATAAGTAGAAGATAAAACAATGACAAACAAACACATAGAAACAGAGATTGGATTGGTGGTTAACAGAGGGGAAAAGAAGAGGGAGGAGGGCGAAAGGGGTGATTAGGCACATGTGTGTGGGGACGAACGGTAATTAGTCTTTTGGTGGTGAATATTTTGCAATCTACACAGAAATCAAAATATAATGATTACACTTGACATTTATATAATATTTATATATATTTATATATATAACCTGATATTTATATAATGTTATAAACCAATGTCACCACAATAAAGAAATAAAAAATAAAAAAAATTTCTTTTCAAACAGAAATAGTTATTGGCTAAAATTAGAATTAAAGAAAACTAACATTTTGAATTCAAAAGGATATAAATATCAAGTTAGTAATTTAAATTTTTAAAAATTAATTAAATCATTAATTTTTATTAAAAATTATTAAAAATTCTAATGGTCAATTTTCATCTTGTTACTATTGTAGAAAATTGATATCATGCTATACATATAGTTAATCTAGAATGATATTTATATTTACAACAAGAGAGATTCTTTAATACTTCAATATATTCTTCAGTCACCACATGCAGGTCTTCTGAATACCGTGTAATTCTAGAGTATCTCTGGAACCACAAATTGAAACAAAAGTGAAGAGAGAATAAAAGGTCACACAGTGCTACTGGGAAATGATACTCGGTTATGCAGGAATCTATTGCATTCACGCTGAGAGGAAAGATTTGACAAGTTAATTAATTTGTCTTTTCTCTTACCTAAATGCTTCTACTGCTCAAATCATCTCCACACTCTGTCACAGTGCATTTTGTAGTGTAGGCAGCAGAATAATCCACAAATGTTCTCAATATTCAGACATCCATTATTTCAAGGACAAGTGCAAGTGATGTGGTGAAGCGTTATCCCAGGTTCAGAATAGCATTACTCACAGGAGCAGACATTCAGGGTTATGGTCACTGTGTGCCAACCCTGAACATTGGATCCAGAGTGACAGAGGTGCCCGAGCGTACTTTATTAAATTAATTTTTTCTATGCATTTATGAACTGTGGGTCTTCTAATGTACTGGCCAATATCACAAGCCTCTTCTGACTTGGTCTAAGGAAGATATTGATAAGGGATACGTGTGTACCTTAAAAGGACATAAATACATATATTTTTTGGATGGAGAGAAGATTCACAATTGTTTCCTAGATGTGGTAAAACTTAGGATGAATTTTAGGGGGTGGGTAGTGAAGTGTCTATTGAACTATACCAGACCATAGGCAGGAGGGCGTACGGGAAATCTGACCATCCAAGCAAACGGGACCCTACACATGAGACCACTGCACTTGGACTTTAATCTTTAGGGTTGAAAGAAGTTGGTTTATTATTTTTAGTGGCAAAAGAGCAGTTATTTTTAGGAGGATGACTGCCAGCATAGAGGATTGGAAGGAAGCAAATCTGGGCGCAGTAGAGGAGCTAAGGGGCAATAGCAAAAGTTTTGAGAAAAGTAGAGACTTGATTTAAAGCAATGTCGGGGTGTTGGAGAAGAAGGAAGTACTTGAAGTGACGAAAGGATAGTTACTAGACCATCTCTGCAACTAAGGACCTCATTAGGTCTTTTTGGAGTCACACCACACTGTTTAGTTAAATATTGATCTTACGGTAAACCAAATTTCAAATTTAGCACACATGAAGAGACTTATAGATGCTTTATTTGAATTGTAATATATATGACTATAATTACCAATGTAAATTTCTGAGAAAATATTATGCTTTAGAATATAAGTGCTCAGAATCAAATATTTAGAGATGGAAGGAAAAATAAAAATTTAGCCCAACCTATGTATTTTAAAGACAAGCACACTCTCAGAGAAGTGAACAGATTCATCCGAGATTCTCCAGATCATTAATGCTAGAGTGGTGGCTAAAGTTGGATTCCCAGAGCCCCATTCATTTCACAGTAATAGTTCTCCCTAAATAGTCCCCAAGTCTGGTAGAACTATTTTTACAGGCATAGGATATTGAATATGCTATATATATTAGAAATGTAAGATATACGAAAGATATTTACTCATTTTCTCATACTTTAATATGTGGAATATAATTTATGGTATACCACATTAATTCTGGTCAAATATTACAATAAAAAATAACAGGAGTTAAAAGAATCCATAATAAGCCAAAGCTGCTGAGACCAGCCCTAAAGTAGCTCCCACAGGAAACTGAGGCAGGCAGTGAAGGGAAACTAGAACCAATAACGCTGAAGAGCCAGAAACACCCCAAGACCAAGAGAAGATGCTGTTCTAAGCTTGGCGGAGATATAATCCTTAAAAACTGTGCCCTTGAAAGCATATGTTGCATTATAAAGAGGAATATGTACATTCTCAAGAAAATAAAGTCAAAATTTTGAAACAGTTACAATTTTCCTACAGAATGTTCCAGGTTAAAAATATCAAAGACTATCAAAGCTAATATAAAACAAAAATAGCATCAAATTCTGCCATGTTTAACATTGTGGTTACAATTAAAAGTAGTTTATCAGCAGCATGCAAATTTGTGTAATAGTCATAGAATGTGATTCAAGACAATTGTGGATATTTTCAAAACAAGTATTATACGTACAGTCATTTTTATTGAACAAATATTAATGAGCAAATCTTTACAGATGAGCAAAGAATGCATTATACTGGTATCTGTGACTTTAATGAGGATAATGACAACTGTTACTAAAACTGTTCTACGGTGTCTAAGGTCTTATTATTCTGAATTTAATTTATGTACATTAACCTCCTCCAACAGGGAAACTTCATACTTAAGAGAAATAAGTTAAAATGAATATGCCCATATGATTCAAAATGTAAACTGCTAAAGATAAATCACTCAAATTCAGAGATGAGTTTGAAAACTTATTATCAACATGTTTCCTGGTAGTTTTATAAATAGGAGCATTATATCACTCTATCACTATGTTCTATGAATACATAATGCTTAAAGAATTACAAGGGTTAGATTATAAGTGACGTTCTCTGTCTTGTCTTAAAAACTAAGAAATACTAACTGTGCTTTACCATCTTAGACCGAGATCTTTCTTCCCCAGATTTTATTACAAGAGCCGAACAGGGGCTCAAAAGGGGATTACTAACAAATTAGTTATTCAATACAGATATATTGCTCACATATTAATGACTTTCGCGTTTCTACATGAAAACTTGTGTTCTGCTTATGGTACAAATGCTGATAATGTCAATCATCTTGAAAAAGACACAAATGCCCACTGAGTAAGTAGGTTCTTCCTCATACTGTATGGATTATACTGTGGAAGCTTTTGTAACCTTTCACCATCAGAGTGGGAAGGACCTTAGAGACCATCCCGTCCAACCTCTCGCTTTCCCTGGGCATCTGTGTGCTTCAGCGAGGCTCAGTGACTTACTGGAGGTCAATACCATCAATGAGTGGCTAAGCTGGAAAGGGGGCTTTGTATTCCCAGTGTCATGTCAGTGGTGTCTTTGCAAATGCTTCTTAATGAATTTTCCTGTCTCCAGTCACGCCCACAACCGATCCATTTTCCACACTGCTGCCAGAATGATCTATCATAAATACAAATCTGACCAACGTACTCCCCTGCTTAAAAGCCTTTAATCAGCCCCTTCACTCACAAGACTAAGTTCAAATTTCTTAGCAGCTACTACAAGATTCTGGCATCTGCTGGATTTTCTGGCTTCTTCTCTCACCAATTTCTAAAATCTAGAGTCTGAGTCATCTGCATTTACTTCTGTAAATACATGTCTTCTCATATCCTGCATCCAGAAAAATCTTTTAACTTCAAAGAGCTCTTTCTTTATTATCTCCTTTTATTGTCACACAACAAGCAACAGAAGGTTTTTATGTTTTATTTTGTAGAAGAGAAGATATTTGTCTACCCTGAATGTACACCTAGTTACTGATTGATTTAAAATGACAACCTTCATTATTTGTCCCTTTATGTCTTCACCAGGATCACTATGATCATGAACAGAAAAATCAAAGCCATAATGATTTATTACCCTGGAAGACAATTTTAATAAAATCAGCATGAATAATTTAATATACTTTTTAAAGAGGAAATGCTAATATTGGAAAATATCCATGTTTAAATTTTTATCTGATTTTTTTCCTTTTCACATAATGAAAGTGTTTAATACTATTTTATCTTCATTTTAAAGAGTAAGGATAAAATATTAAGATAAAGAATTTCAAGTTTTTTTTAAATTAACTATGCCCAAATTTGGTGCCACTCAAAATGTGATCCCTAAATAAAATCAATGTATACCCTTTTATTTTTTATTTGAGGATTTAAAACAGTAGGACAAAGCATCACAGGAAAATGACTAATTTGAATGGATCATGACCAGAGTGTCAATGAAAATAATCCATAACCAATCTATAAATGAGAATTTGGGAGAGTTTATTCTGAGCTGAAATCTGAAGACCATGGCTGGGGGCCTTTCTTCCCAAAGGAAGAAAGGGCACCGAAGAATTAGGGTGCACAGAATGGTTATATACCCCCCAAAAGTATGTTTCCCATATTATTGAAATGTCCCTTTTACAATAGTCGCGAGACTGCTCTGTTGGCACAGCGATTGATGGAAACAGCGGGTAGGTCTGCTGTCTTGGTGAACACAGCAGGGTGGCAGGTCTGCCATTTTGAGCTGCGTGGTCACAGGTAAGCACAGCAACCAGTTCCTAGCCTAAAGAAAGATGCTTAATCCTTAAGGAAATGCCACCGTTGGGAGGGGGAGGGAAGTTTCACCTTTATCTCAAGGGCCTTTGTTCTTGGAATAGGGAATATCTAAAGCAGATATACAATGAGTGCTCAACAGCCACAGTCAGACCCTTTTGGAAAAAACAAAGTCAGGCCAGATTAGGTTTATACCAAATGGCTTTCTCATATACTCCAATATCTCCATTGCTTGCCATTTCTATTTTGTCAAGAGCTAGAATAAGAACAGTAGGTATTTAAAAAACATTTGTTTGGAAAACCAAGTCAAGGACATTAATGTGAGACGGTTTATATTAATTTAAATTTTCAAAAGAAAGCTAGACAAAGTATGTATTAAATATATTAACAATTATATGATCCTGATAATGATCTGATATGTGTGTGAAATTTTCCTTGTAAACAGTCCTATTTCTCTAATGAGTTCAATCTTGAAGTCTAGTAATGAAATCATCACAAAAAATGAAGTGAAGTGCACTGATTTGTCTAATACTTTGTAAAGTAAAGTATAGATAGATATTTGATTTTGTTAAGTGATATGCTAAATGATATATTTGAAATTAGAGTTATGTTTTATATATTTAAAAAATGGATCTGTAAAGAATCAATAAATGGATTATTCTGTTGGCAAAATAAATGTTTAAAACAAGTTTAGATTATTAAATAAACCAAGCATTATTATAACTCATGGTATATGAAAAGACAGTTTGAAATTTATTTATGATGAAAATAAACTATATAAATAAATCATAAAAGTTGATGAATCTATAAAAGACTCCAAAATGATAATGTTTGTTTTAGTGCAAAAGATTAATTTATTTTATTTCTTAATGTATTTGTTACAGCAATCTAGTTAAGTAGATTCAGATAGATAAATAATATTATTCATTAAGTTCATAAGTAATCACGATGAGGTAAACTAAATATAAGCAAAGATCATATCAACCATTTATCATTGTGGCCATATCAGAGCACAATTATCAAACGAATTATTTGTTGGGTCCCGTGATAGAGATACAGCTATTATATAAGACACCATAAGAGGGGTCGACTTGGTAGTGTAGCAGTTAAGTTCACATGCTCTGCATTGACGACCTGGGGTTTGCCAGCTTGGATCCTGGGCACAGACCTATGCATTGCTTATCAAGCCATGCTGTGGCCAGTGTCTCGCATATAAAATAGAAGAATATTGGCACAGAAGTTAGCTCAGGGCCACTTTTCCTCAGTAAAAAGAGGAGGATTTGCAGTGAATGTTAGCTCAGGGCTAATCTTCCTCAAAGAAATAAAAATAAAAAATAAAAGAGAATGAGAATAAGAAGTTTTAAAAAATACATGAAAAATGAGCTTCGTTAATTCAGAATATTTTAATAATTTAAGTGAAAATTTAAATTTGATGCTTAGCACTCCATCAGTACATATGGCAATATTTCTTTAAGAATTCAAAAATATTTAAAATGTTGCCTTAAGTTTGTGTTGGGGTTACTAATTATAACACATAAGGAAAAATGCTGAATAAAAAACCATTTCTCAGTTAAAGCATCTTCCTTTAAATTTTGACAATTAGATTCACAAATGTGGTATTTTGATATTTACTTGATATATAAGCCAGCAGGAACCCATCTCATACGTTAAATATATAAAAGGTATTTGCCATAAGTAGTAAGGATGGGTTTCTTTGAGTTTGCTTTATTGTATGAAAATCTATTCAAAAATTCAAACTTCCAATATAATGTTTATGGCCTTTAGATTTTTCATTGTGCAGTATATACTATGCATTTATTTATGTTACTGAGGAAGGCGATGAAATGTAGTTAAAAAACATACTGAGACAGAAGGCAAAACCTGAGATTCTAGATCTGGTATTTGTCACTTCAGAAAATCTTTCATTTCTTAGTTCCATTGATGCTACTTTGCTGTAATATGAAATACTTAGGGAAAATAACCACTGAGGCCCTTAACCAATTCCATTATTGCTGGAGTCTACAATTATTCCTTTACAAAACGTGTTCTCCACAATTCTCTTTGATAATGCAGTTATACATTGTTGATTGAGAGATGTTCAACTGTTGACAAAATGATTATTAGAGGTTCTTGCCTTCAAATGTTGTTAACAGTGACTTAAAATGAAATATTAATATAACTTCAAAGGGAAATATAATTGATATTAAAAGCCACTAACAGAAAAACCATTCAATTTGCAAAAATCATTTGTAAACGTAATGCTTTCAGTATATAAAGCAAAACATTATTTATAAAATCCTCATAATATCTTTAAGGAGAAGACAAGCTTTTGTTAATAAAATATTTTAGTAAAATGTCTCAAATATTTTGGCTTAATATACTTCTATAATGTCACAATTTTGATATCATTGATATGAGATAAAATGCATGAATATTTGAAGAAAACATACATGTAATTTGGATATCTGTAAATATATCACCCAAACCATTTCTTTCTTGTAGTATCTTACTATACTAAAAAAGCATGGCTTTTAAGACAATTCAGATAAGCGTTTACTTGTCAGCTCTTGCAGTGACTATGTTAACTAGAGCATGTTACCACCACTCTCAAGGCCTCTAGGTCTATGTCTTTGTCTTGATGTTAGTGAAAACAGGACAGTAATACTCATCTCTGATGAGTTTTTTTGTTTCTTAGAAATTGCAAAGGAGAAAATATTGGCCCATTCTCATTCTCACCTCAGCTATTTTAGTGAAAACACAAATCACATGTGTGTAGACTATTGTAATATATGGTATCTAGTATCTCTATTTCTAATCTCCTTCCTTTTCTGCCAACTAATCTTATAAACTAGTGCCAAATTATTATTCAGACCCAGGTTGGAATAGGCCATGTTTTGATGAAATGTTAATGCCTCTCCACCCTCAGAAAGAAATAAAAAATTCTTATCCTGAGAGTTAAGGTCTTCCACCATTTAAAGTTACTTCACTGTTAGTTTCCTTTGTTCACCATCAGATACAATAAAATTCAACAGTTTATTGCACTTCTACTCTTTTTCAGTCTTTGTTGACATCTTTTCTCTAAATGAAATAACTTCTGTCAACTTTTTATAGCATATTCATTAGGGCTTGCCTCAAAAATGTCCCATTTTGGTATAAAGTCTTTTGCTTCAAATAACCAATTATCCTAGAATATTTTATGCACACAATTACAAAATATCACTATCTTCAAATATAATTGTGTACTAAGAGAACTGAACACTTTTGTACTAGACTGGGAGACAAGAAAATGTTTAATTGAACTTCATATTTTCTTTTTTCATCACTCAATATCATTATAATACACTTGTGCTAAATCTTGCATGACATTCATTAACACCAAGAAAAATCAGTATATAGAAAATGCATAAGACGTAATGTAACCAAAAAAAGGAAAAAAATGGCTTTGGCAGGGTAGGAACTTTATATGGGTGTGTTATCTTAGTTAAACATAGTGATTTCTAAATATGAGTTATATGAGAATACATATTCAAAAGCCCCCTTGATGAAATATTTAAAGAATATAATTTTAAACATCAAATAATTTTTATTATTAATAAACTTCCTAGTAGAAATCTCACTTAGGTTTACTTTCATTTTTGCTTCCTGAAAGAAAGAAGTTGACAGTGAAATTATCAAAAGCCTTAAGCAAGAGTGTAAAATTTGCATGAACAAGATCTTTGACTCTTCACTCTCAAAAGTGTAACATCATGTACATTTTCCACAATCATTATTGATCTGTTATCCATTCAAATTCTTAGTTCCTGTGTACAGAGATAACTGTATATGATGTAAAATGTCCTGAAGAATTGCTCCTCACCCAAACCCCCAAATTTCTGTAAGTTAGTTTCTTCACTCTGAGCTTTGGAAATGCTGGTTCTAACGCTCCAAGAATGATTATAACGCCTAATCAACAGTAAGTCATGTTAGGGACTGACCCAGTGGTGTAGCGGTTAAGTTCATATGCTCCACTTCAGCAGCCTGGCGATCATGGGGTCCAATCCCAGATGTGGACCTATACGCTGCTTATCGAGCCATTCTGTGGAGACGTTGCACATACAAAGTAGAGGAAGATTGGCATGGATGTTAGCTCAGGTATAATCCTCCTCAAGCCAAAAAGGGGAGGATTGGCAACAAATGTTACCTCAGGGTCAATCTTCCTCACCAAAAAAAAGAAGAAGAAAGAAAGAAAGAAATCAAATTTAAAAAAAAAAAGAATTAGTCATGTTAAATTTGACCTTCTAGAACTGTAACCTCAATTGATAAAGCCTGCTTTTCTCTTGCCACAAAGGTTTGTTCTTGATTCTCTCATTTTTGGTCTGTCCAAAATATAATTTATCAGATATAAATATAGAGAAGATTTACACATCAAGATAGTGAACTGAGTTCATGGTGAAACCCATATTTTCTACCCTAAATACCTAAAAAAGATAGGGGAAAAATATATACATATACATATGAGAAAACTATGTTCAAAAACTAGGAAAGGAAAACTTTGCATAAGAGAAATAGAAAAAGAGTAAAAGAAAACTCATGATAATGAGTAAAATTGCATCTCAAAGGAATAAGATAGAACTGAAATGAGACTAAAAGTCTAGGTGAGGGGCTGGGACCTTGCTACTAAGCAGAGCCAAGGTCCAAAGCAATGTCAACTACATGAATAAACATTCAGAAATATCTGCACACCAATGAATGAAAGCTTAAATGGCTTTATTATTCAGTCCAAATTCGCAGTCAGAGCTGCCTAACTATTGGGGCTAAGAGTTTGAGAAATACTGCTCAATTATGATTGGGCTTGGGATTCTTTGCAAAAGATATATACCAGAAAATACAGCAATTATGGTCCAATATGGTAATGATTCTTTTTGTTTTAATTTATTGGAAACTGTTTCCATTTTCCTTCAAATATTCCTTTCCTTTGTATTTCTTTTTCTCTGACCACCATTAGACATCTACTTAAAAAAAAATTGCATGTAGAAAGATCTTGCAGAGTGCAAAAGCCACAATATGAGAAAGAAAGAAAAAAATCCATGTAGATAATTGTAATGACATTGAACTATTTAAAAATTTAAAATGAAAACTGTGAAATTGTACCAAAAGAAAACATACAAAGCAAATACGTTTATAAACTAGCAAGAATTACACTGATATCTGATTTTTCAATCATAATATTGGGTGTGGTGGCCAATCAAGTAATGCTTTTGTTATTGAAGTGAAGCACACATAACTTACAATTTGGTATCCAGTAATTCAAATATGCGAGAATGATCAAAATATTCTCAGGCATAGTAAGTCTCATATGAATTAACTCTCAAAAGACAACTTTCAAAAGCAGGACTTAAATATTTAAAGTAGAAGTGAGACAAATCCAGGATGTGTTACGTGAGATATATGAAGTAAAAGGCATCATGTATATTGATACAATTCTTACTGCTTATAAAATAGCTAGAACAAATGAGACAGAGATAAAAATAAAAAGCAAGAGAGAATACGTCCATTATAACCCCAAATTTAAAGGCAAGATATTATCAATGTGAGAAGTTTTGTAGAGAAGGGAAACCAAGGAATGCAAAAGTGGACTTCAGTTCTTTTCTCATGATGGAAGATACTGGGTTCAGGACACACTACCCCAAAATATGGCACCTTGGCATGTTGAATATTTTAAGCTGACCAAATTTGAGAAACCAGCAGAAGCATGAAGGTCACTCTGACCTCCTCTCCCCGACACATTCTTCCCTGAACCAGGTCATAAAATCCTCATGTGAGAGAGGCCCTCCCTACACCCGGAGGAAAGGAACACTCACGTCTCCAAAGGCAAAAGGACCCCAAGAAGAATCCTAACAAACAGGCCTCTCTGAGTTCCCCCAGTTTACTGTGATTATCTCATATTCCTTAACCTATTATATTCCACCACGACTGACCATTTTCATCAAACCAAGCATAAAAATGCACAGTTCTAAGTGTTTCCTTGGCTTTTCATTTCTTTATGAAGGCTCCTGTGTCACTTAGAATTTATGTTAAATAAATTTATGCTTGTCTCCTGTTAATATTTCTCAGTTAAGTTTTCAGATTCAGCCAGGGACCTAAGTGGGTTAAGATAAACTTTTTCTTTCCTTACAAAGAAAATAGCATTCAATTTTTAAAATTTGTGATAGAAACAAAAAAATAATCTAAAAATAAGTGGGGCAACCTGAAAGAATAATTAGGCTAGAAAGGAAAAAAACATATCACAAATTAAAATTAATGGGCCAGCGATTGCATAAAAAACAAAATCCAGATATGTGTTGTTTATGATACAAACATGAAAATTGTAAGGACATAAAAAGATTGAAAATAAAAATGAGGGGGGAAAAGCACACCAAACAATAACTAACATTATTGCACTGCACAGCTATTTTAATATGTGATAAAATATACCTTAAGAAAAATATTAAAATTATAGGCTAAAAGTGTTACTGCATAATAATAAATGTTAAAAGTTTCAATTTGTCAAAAAGATGTAACTCTTTAAAATATGTGGGTGCCAGATGAAAATAAATAATTTCAAAGTACAAAAAAATAAAATACTACCTTATTGAAGCATAAAATATTTTATATAAAATATGCAAAAATAAAATAATACAATCAGTAACATAAATGAAAACTAACATAATTACATAAAAAGTAATAAACCCATAAAGTAAGAATTTTCTGTGTGTATCTCTTGATTATTGATAGGTAGAGTAGATTAAATATTAGCAATGATGTAGTTGAAATAACCAACATTATAAACAAGTTTTCCCTTTAGATATAAAGGGAGTTCTCATCCATAAATTAAAAAATATATATTTTATGTGCATAGAAATAATACAAAAGATTCATAAATTATGCCAAAAAGAAACTCAGAAAATTCTAAAATAAGTATCATACATCATGATATCTGAGAACAGTAAAGTTAGAAATTAATAACAAGTCAAAAATCCCTACTTCCTTGAAATGAAGGCATACATATGCAAAAAGATATACTAATACATATGTTGTGGTTTAAGGAGAAAACATAACAAAAATTTTAAAATGACTAGATCTGAAATGATTATGGGGAAAAAATGGGAAAATATAAGGAAAGAAATAGAGGTTATAAAAAGAACTAATGGACACAAAGAACTGAGAAATGCAATAACCTAAAAGATGTAACAAACCTCACTGGATGGACTCAATAGCACGGTGGAAAGGACAGAAGATAAAATCTTTGAACTTGAGGATGGACCCATAGAATTTACTCAAACTGAACAGAGGGAAAATAGACAAACAAAAACAAAACAAAACAGAATCTCAGGAAACTGTGCGACAATAACAAAAAAGCTAAGATTTAAATAGTCATGATCTCAGAAAGAGAGTGGGGCTGAAAAAGTACAAAGAAAATAACAGCTAAAAACTTCCCAAATGTGCCAAGTGATCGAAACCTACAGTTAAAGAAGCCTAGTAAACTCCAAATAGGATAGAACCAGGGAAATCTACTCCAAGACACATCAAAATTAAATTTCTGAAAAATCAAAATCATAAATTTAAAGCAACCAGACAGAAATTAAATATTACTTGTAGGGAAAGACGCATTTGGAAGACAATGAATTACTCTTCTGGAACCATGGAGGATGGAAGCAAGCAGCACGACATTTTTCAAGTGCTAAAAGAAAAGAATTCCCAAACATGAATTCTATATCTAGAAAAAGTACTCTTCAGGAATGAAGCCAAATAAAGACATTCTCAGGTGAAAGAAAGCTAGGGAATTTGGTGTTAGCAAACTCATCTTTTTCTTTTTTTATTTAAAGATTGGCACCTGAGCTAACAACTGTTGCCAATCTTTTTTTTTTTTTTCTTTTCTGCTTTTTCTGCTCAAATCCCCCCAGTACATAGCTATATATTTTAGTTGTGGGTCCTTCTAGTTGTGGCATGTGGGACGCAAGCTAATGTCGCTTGATGAGTGGTGCCATGTCTGCACCCAGGATCCGAACCGGTGAACCCAGGGCCGCCAAACCGGAGTGTGTGAACTTAACCACTCACCAGGGGGCTGGTCCCAAACTTATTTTTAATGACTGGCTAAAGGAGGTTCAGAATAAGTATATATAGTAGTATATAGAACAGTCTATCTTACGTCTCATGAGAATTGCAAATTATATTTCATGATTGTAAGAAACATTACAGCAGCATCTGAAGTGATGCTCAATGTATGTAGAGGAAATATTAAGACAATTATACATTTTTAAGTGTAAAATGGTATAGGATGTTATAAATTTTCATTATATAGTCAGTTGTGCCAGCATATCTTATTAAAAAATTATGTTTCTGATGAAATTGAACTATCGCTTTACCATATATTAGTTTGCCCTACACATGGGAATCTAATCTAACTTCTCTTTTCTGTGACTCTGTATAGTACAATATACTAAATTTAGTATGGTATACTAAAATTACATTTATGGGATTTGAGTGTGCACTGATATATGGAAGTCTTTCATTACTGCTGTTTTTATAGTTATCTTTTTTAGTATTTGGCCTTTGTTCAAAGTTTAAATTTCATTTTGTCCAAATTAAAAAAAAGTTCAGTTTCCAATAGAATTTGCATTAAATGCTTGTATTAGTATAAGGAGAATCAAATGTTTATTATACTAAATTTTCCCATCTAGAGCATTTTATACATTTCAATTTACTCAGCTCCTCCTTCAAATGACTTGAAGTGGTTATATCCTGGTTATAGATTGTATAACCAGATTTTGGTTATGTGCTATTGTGTGGAATTAGCAAATTATGTGAATTGTGGTGCTATTAACTGAGCTGGGTAATGTAGAGGAAATGGAAAATCTGTTTCATCTTGAGAGATAAAACTTGACTAATATGATAGAAATGGCAGATGACACAAATGGAATTGATGGCTCATTTTCCAAATCTTTTAAATAATATAATATCATTTTGGCAAGTTAAATGATTTAACATGAATTAATGTAAAGTCCTTGCATATAAATTAAAGATGTAATTAAATGGGATGGAGGACATTTTGTTTGACAGCAGTTTGTACAAAATGAGGATTTTAATTGACCTCTAGCACCTTATGAGATAGTTGGAGTTGCTGTGCTGTAGTTTGTTGATGGTATAATCAGAGTTTATTAGTACAGAATATATTAAGTAGTACAGCGTGTCCCAGGCAAGACAAGGAATGAGCCTATGTAGGACTGATGATATTTGGAAATCACTTCCAGTTATGGGGCTATGAGAGGGTCTTAGTCACGTTAGAGTATTTTCAGAAGGGGTGAAAATGGATATGAAAGTCTTAGAAAAACAATGTGTGTGTGGGGCAGTTCAGAAGATAGACATGTTAAATAGGAGAAGGGAAACTATGCCGGAGAAGTAGAGGTCTGAAGGGCGTGAAAGCTGGGTTCAAATATTTGAATAACTATTGTGAGAAAATAGACATTAATATTTCCTATAGACGTAGATTTTAAAGGAAACATTTAAGCTGAATTAAAAAAAAAATAGGCCACTGTTTCCAGCCTTGGTGTAAGGCTGAATTTGTTTTAAAAAAAATTAGTATCAAATAAAATTTTAAATGATTCCTTATATTACTTGAAAAATACTAAAAATGATTCAATTTATAATTCTGATTAACACTTAAAATTCCTTTTTCCCTAATTTCTGATTGTTTACTCCTACAAGCTGCCCTGGAGATGCCCACTCTTGTTAGACAGTGCTAGCTGTTTTCGCACCTTGGATTTGTTCTTCATTAAGTAGGTGGATGTATTTACTTTCCTCTTAGTTATTCTCCAAGAAATAGGACAGCCCAAGACCTGATCAAGGAACAAGAACCTTTCTCTATATTTGAGTTGAGGTTTTAAGAGGGATAGGTCTGATAATATGTATATATCATCATCTATGGTGCATGAAATACACAACGCTTTATGAAAGTGTAGAGGAGGAAAAGAATCTTTATTATCTACTCATTTGGGTTCTCCAGCTGGGGTCCTGTCAATTAGACTACCAAAAGGTAGGTTAACAAGAGAAAAATAAACAAGTTTGTTAACATATGCATCATCCTACATTCATATGGGAGAACTCAGAGATGAGTAATTCAAAGGGATGGTTAGGATTTGGGCTTATATAGCATCTTAACAAAAGAACAGTACGTGTTTAGAGAAGCAAAAAGACAGAGCAAAAAGACTTTCAGCTTCAAGGGTCAGCAAATTGTTGGAAGGCAAATATATTGGAGAAACTAATGGTAGATAAGGGCTGGTTTAACAAGATTTGTTGTGTAGATTCCTGTGGTAACATCTCCAAGCTAGCTGATAAGAGTCTAGAGTCATCTCTAGTGATTAACTTCTGTCCTTCCTGGTAGAGAGGGGAAATTTATGTCCTGTTCTTAGGCAAATTTATGTACTACTTTTAGGTAAATGGGTGAGGGCAGAGAGCTTTTCCTGTATCTGCTTCCTCTTGATTGCTTTCAGCTCAAAATAATCCTTATGCCAAAGTAGCATATTATAGGTGGGTGGTATATTCTGCTACTCTTCAAAAGATATAGGCACTTTATGACATATTGTACCTTCTGTCATGTTAAGCTTTAGGAAAATTGCAGAAGAACATTTATCAGCAGTAGTGAAGAAAAGATTATTTCTGGGCACAATAAATGATAAATTTCCTTCAAACTTTTTCCCCTACAGTAAATAGCATAACTGCAATTTATATATATTTACCTTAAAGACTGGGGAGCACTATTTCTTATATACTTGAAAGCAGAGCTAGTGCTATAAAGGCATTATAATTTATTTACTTTTTAAAAGAAAGTTAGTAAAATTCACCCGTATCTTTCCATTTGTTCGTTTTTAAAATCCTAGGATTGAAGTATGATTTATTTTTTATTCCATAGTATCCTGGATTTCTTCTGACATATATTTTAAGATAAATACAGCAAGATATAAAATATGACAGTATTTGTTTAGTAGCTGTCACAAGCACAGCAAATGAGATTTTGTGCTTTTTTTTTTGCCTTTTTAAATAATAAAAACATGTCTGTTTATTTCATGACCTTAGTAAGGATGAGTAGGGGCTGTGTTTTTTTTTTTTTTTTTTTTTTTGGTGAGGGAGATTGGCCTTGGGCTAACGTTTGTGTCAATCTTCCTCTATTTTATGAGGGATGCTGCCAACAGCATGGCTTAGGAGTGGTGTCCAGGATCCAAACCTGGGAACTCCGTGCTGCCAAAGCGGAGTGTATAAACTTCACCACTGCTAGGAGCCGGCCCCTAGTAAGGCTGAGTTTTGATTCTAAATTTTTCTGGTATAATGGCTTTAACTTTGTGGCAAAAATGTACCAGGAATATATATATATGTATACATGTATTATATAGAATTAAGGCGTTAATTCTATATCTAAAACATTGATTTGCAGCAACTAAAATGTAGCAGTTCATTGCCAATCTAATTATTTCCTACAGTTTGTCAGCTGAACCTGATAGTGGTAGCCTCAAATTACATGATAATTTATACATATGTTGTCAACAGTGATTGAAGTACACAAGTAACGCTCTGGAAATTTTAAATTTAAAGATCAGGAACTATGTCAAATAAATGAAGTAAGAAATGTATTGCAAGCTATTGAAATTAATAACATATCGATCAATATGAAATAGTCAATCAAGAGAATTTGAAATTTTAAAGTATTTTACCGTAATTGTAGAGATTTCTTAAACTGAAGAATTAGTTAACATTTCTATTTCACTTTAGGCTATTTCAGCCACTGAAGTCAGAAACTTAGAAATGTATCACATTTTTTTAATTGTTACACTTAAAATCATTTGAACTTAGCCATTTTGTTAATTTTATGCAATAGATTACTCGAAATTTTTCTAGTGAAACAAAAGTTTTTTATTTTTTAGTTTATGCTTTATTTTGTTCCATGAATTAATTTAAATAGCAAGATCAATTCTCAACACATGGTTTTGCAATACCAAATATATGAAATCACATGAATTTTTGAAATTACGCTACAAGTCCTACCTTTAGGTCTATCCTTTTAGTTTAACTTACACTTTTACAAAATGTTCTGAGGAAAGGCAAAAACCAAATCAAAGCTGACACGAGGAAAATATCTCAATGTACCATAAAAATAAAGCGAATTTAGCACTGGTGGGAGAAAATATATCTATTTACAGATTCCCTACAATCATTTAACAAGGAAAATAGATAAAGAGCACTGACCTATGAAGTTTTCCAAAAAGAAAATAGTTTTCTTTAGTGATTAAGTTTATTCTGTGTCAAATTATGATATCAGTGTAACTCAATCTCTTTTAAGCATGAATATCCCAGTCCTCCTACACTTGTCCAATTTTAATCAGGTGATTTTCCAACCTTATAAAATAGCAGCTCATTTGAGGCATACCTAATATGCATAAATACACATTTCATAAGAATTTAACATGTAAATAAAAGTGATTTCTTCATACAGTAGTTACAGTTTTAAAGAATAATTCCAGTGGGTGGTTGGGGAGGAGAGGAATTTTGTCTAATAAGAATAAACTAAATCCTGAAATATGCGACATTGCCTTCCCTGATTCAATTCTCCATAATTGCTCTAATATAGCCACGGGCAAGATTCAGTGCCTGGTTCAGAGGTCATAGAGAAATGCAGTGGCTGTCTTTCCAAAGCTGCTGTTGTTCAAATTAGTCAGCCTCATGGGGAACCCAAGTGCCTTTTCTAGGGGATCATCCTGAATTCTAAATTTTGGTACTTTACATATAAGTTCAATTTAAGGAAAGAAACATTTTAAGGGTATTTGAGATAATATTTTATGTCTTATGGATAAAATGCATTTGTAGGATTTTTAAAAAATATATAACCATTCCTACCATATTTAATAATGTTGTCATTAAAGATTCTAAAATGTTTATAAACCAAAAACAGAAAAATACTATGTGTGAAACTTACCAGGATTTCATACACCTATGGTATCAAGTTAATTTATCTTTTGCTTTAAATTGTTCATCAGGTAGAGCATTTCAAAATGCAAGAATAGGAAAAGGAAAATATGTATACCTATTACATACATACATACATAAATCTCAGGAGTGTGTGTGTGTGTACGTGTGTGTGTGTGTGTGAATATATTTTCTGGCTGGCCCTACTGAGGTCCATAATTCATGAGTTTTTGTTACAGCATTCCCAGTGAATTGAAAGAGCCAGACACTCATTCAGAATAGTTTAGGCAAATGCCTCTGTGTGAGCTGGTTAGTCCAAAAGCAATTCAGTAAGCCACAGCAACAAGCTGAAGCTGAAATCATCCTGTGGCCTATCTCAGGAAAATGAAAGGAGAAAACTGCACATTTGAAGAATATCAGGGGCAGGTGTTTTGGGATCATTGTAATAGTATTGCTTCATTAAAGAGATTCAACCATGTTTTGGCCCCTGTTTCTGGTCAGGTCTCCCCTCTGAAATTTTTTCCCCTTGCTTCTATTCCACATAGCTTATTTATTTGTCATAGCATTTTCTAAATCATTGATTATGCCTCTTTAAACTTTGGTTTACTCAGAGCACATGATCTAATTTATGTTTTCAATCTGTCCATTCATTATTTTGTACCTACATGTTTCTCTCTTTATTTCCTAATACAGTGTTCTGAAAAGTGAAACTTAAGTCAAATTGGGAATAGACATTTCCACACTGTGCCCTCCAGGGATCTGGCAAGCCTATTGAATGGCATCTTTATCTCAGATATCTCCTAGTGGTCCAGCTACATCCAGTTGGACTAAAGGAGTGGAGAATTTACATGCAAATGTGGCTTCTAGGACTGCCTATCCCCTGGGAACTACAGACAGACATTTCTACTGTAAGGGATCGAAGTACGACAGGCTCAGCGATTATCCCATATGTACTTTCTGAAATTAGGAGCTTAAAACTCTTGTTTTCTCACTGAACAAGATAAAAAGACAAATATTATCTGCGTTGGCTTTCTCTTACGAGAAGTTATGGAGGCTTGAAAATAAATTTGCCAACAGTTAAGCCATTTGCTGAGACTTATCAGAGAAGAGCCCCAGCCTACCATGCTTGCCCTCAACAGGGAGCAGTTAGAGAGACGTTGCTGTGTTACAGCCTAAGGGTGAGCTGCTGACTGATGGGGAAAAGGAGCATTGGGAGTAGTGATTCTTAAGAAAAATAAAAATAGAAACAAAGCACCCACAACTACTCCTGAAAAGTCACCTGAAGACTCAGGATTTGCCTTTGTAAGATCTGAGTTATCATACAGCAGGAGAAAAGGATAGTTGAAGAAAAAGGAGCTTCTTCATCAGAGTTGATACAATGAGGAAAAAATGTTATTTACATTTAAAAAATAAACAGATTTGGGCTGGCCTGGTGGCATATGCTCTACTTCACATGTTCCACTTCAGAAGACAAGAGTTTGCAGATTCAGATCCTGGGCACAAACCTACCACCACTCATCAGCCACGCTGTGGTGGTGTTCCACATAAAACAGAGGAAGATTGGCATGGATGTTAGCTCAAGGACAGTCTTCCTCAAGTAAAAAAAGGAAGATTGATAACAGGTGTTAGCTCAGGGCCAATCTTCCTCAAACACACAAAAAATAAATGAAGCAGAGTATATGAAATAATTTTGTTATGTAAGGGAAGTCAGCTAGATAGAATGATTATAAAAGGAGTCATTAGAATCCTGCAGCCCACACAACCAAACAGTCCACACCGTTTGGTGGCACAAGGCTCCATCGAGTGCGGGAGAGAGGTGCAGCAAAAAGTCCAGGACTTTAGATCAAAGCCTGCATTCTGGACCTGGGCACCTCCCGTACCCTTTCCTCTGTGGTTTCCAGAGAATGCCCAGCATTTTCCTGCTAAGCAAAATACAGGACGATCCTCTGCAGAAGCCAACTTGTTAAAAGAAAACGTACGCTGATGTTGACATGTGTGGGGCAAGGTAAATCTAGTTCTGTGACCTAGGCAGGAAAAAATAAGAAAGGTAGCAAGATAAAGATTTGAATCTTGAAAGTGAAAGTGAGGAAACGAAAATTAAAGATAAGTTAGATTACAGGTGAGTGAAGAGAACAATGCTACTGGTGCTAATAAAGCCCCAATACTACACAGAGAAACAGAAGAATGGCAAATCAGAAGCAAGTTTTCTAGTTTTCCAGGCACATATTATTTGAAAAGATTTTTATAAACAAGAGTCTAAGATAGTCCTAGGATTATATTTGTAGTTTTAAAATAACAGAAAATGTTAAGAGCCTATTCAGACAGTAAGAAGTTAAAGTTTCTATAAATAAAAATAATTAATAAATCTTATTTAGCATTCTGTACCATTTAATAGACTGTATTATACACTGTATGTTGATACGCTGTCCTCTCACTCTCTCTGTAGTTCCTATTCATTTCCTCTAATAAAGAAATCATGGACTTTTCAGATCAGCTACATTGAGTCTATTGCATTAACTTGAAGGGTATTTTGATTTTGCATTTTTCTGTCTACACAATGTAAACTGTGTTTGGTTAATGTTGGGGACTAGGACAGGGTCAAAAGGATGAAGAGAAAGGAGGATAAGGAAGAAATCTAAATTGCAAATACTTACTTTACCTGCAGGTGATGATGTGTATTATTAATCTATTATTACATGTGAATACACAATGATTTAATGTATGTTAAGAAAATGTATAAGCTAGGGTCGAAGATACCTCTTAATCTAGAATCATACTGTCTGGTTTCAAATCCTGACTCTGTTACATGCTAGCTCGAGAGAGTTATTTGTGCTGTGCGCTTCATCATTAAATGGAGATAATGAGGACTACCTCATAGTGTTAGTAGCAGGTGCCGCAGACTGAATGTTTGGGCAGCAAAATTCATATACTGAAACCTAATCTGCAATGTGATGGCATTTGGAGTTTGGTAGGTGATTAAGTCATGAGGGTGGAGCTCTCATTAATGGGATTAATGCCCTTATAAAAGAGACCCCAGAGAGCTCCCTTACCCCTCCTGCCATATGAGGACAGAGCAAGAAGGTTGTCTATGAACCAAGAAGCAGGTCTTCACACTGAATCTGCTGGTGCCTTGACCTTGGACTTCCCAAGCTCCAGAACTGAGATATTTCTGTGGTGTATATGCCACTCAGTCTATCGTATTTTTTTATAGCCATCCAAATGAACTAAGACATGAGAATTAAAAGGGTAAGGTTTGCAAAGTTCTTAGAACAATTTTTTGGCACTCTGAAGTATGTGGTTAATCTATGACCTATAGGCCTTAAAAGTCAAATTTTGTGCTTTTATTTAAAGAATACAAAATACAATAAATACCCAATAAAACTTATTTGCTTTAGCTGTCATTCGCGATATCTATAATTGACTCGAATTTAATGTGGATCATTACTTTTCCTAAAACTTGCAAGTTAGCTGAAAGTGATTATAATATTCCAATTACTTGCCATATTTATCTTGTTTGGATTTAAACAATTTTAAAATTATATGTTTTTGTATAATTAGTCTCCACATACATTTAAATCATACTAATCATGCATTAAAATTTTTAAAATGTATAGACTTGTAATGATCTGTGAACTTCATATTCCAACGTTCTACCTTATGTTTCTCATTATTACTTATAATAAACAATCACTAAGAATAAAAATTCTAGGGGCCAGCGTGTGGCCACGTGATTAAAATTCCACACACTCTGCTTTGGTTGCCGGGGTTGCGGGTTTGGACCCTGAGTGTAGGCCTACTCTACTCATCAGCCATGCTGTGGAGGCATCCCTTGTACAAAAAATAGAGGAAGAGTGGCACAGATGTTAACTCAATGCTGGTCTTCCTTAAGCAAAAGAAGAGGAGGATTGGCAGTGGATGTTAGCTCAGGGCAAATCTTCCTCACACACAAAAAAATGCTGCCTTTACTGTGTATCCATAAATCAAAAGCACATATGAGAAAAGCACAGAGAATATTGGTAAAATTATCACCTATCTGAACACTTTTAGATATCCATAAAAGGGCATTACTTTGTACAATAATAATAATTAAATACTGATATTAATACAAAACTTCCAGAAATATTTTTAAATAAAGATCGAGATACTATTTCACATTGTTTTTACTTCCTTTTATAAAGAAGCCTCTTTTGAAATCTGAAGGATAATAGGATTTACACTGTTAAATTTATACATTTAACTCTTAAAAAGAACACAGTAACTTTCTAGATATTTAAAGTACAGTCGTGTGCCTCATAATAACATTTTGGTCAATGATGAATTGCATGTATGATGGTGGTCCTATGAGATTAGTACCATATAGCCTAGGTGTCTAGTAGGCTGTACCATCTAGGTTTCTGATTAAACGATGCATTTCTCATAACATATCCCATCGCTAAGTGACACGTGACTGTATATCCATTCACTTCAATCAAATACAGGAAAGAATATTGGTATTTGAATAAAATAAAGATTAGAATATGATGCTCATATAGTTTTTTAAAATCATCACCACCATTTTTTCCTTCTCCTCTTTTCTTTGTCCTCTTCGTTCTTATTCAGTTATCTGTGCTAACTGGCAGCTACAGAACTTAATATATATCTCAAACTTAACTACACCACTTAATATTAGAGTCACAATAAGCTTGAAGTTGTCACCGAAAATCACATCTTCTGTGACTATATCATCCTCTGCCTGGAATGCCCAAGGCAATGGCCCCTCTTTCTTCAAGTCCAGGCTTAAAACACTCTCTGTGTGCTTTGCCTAATATCTCCAGGAATTCAGCTTTTCTATGCTTGGAGCTCTCAGAACATTTGATTCAATTTCTCATGTGTGGTATTGTATATTTCTGGCAACACTCTCTAGATTGTGAGCTCTTAATTGGGGACAGAGATGTGAGTTATTTACCTTTATATCCCCAGCAGTTATCATAGCTCCTGTCACATAACAAATGTTTGATAACTTTAGATTAAAAAATACACTAAACATGACAATTTCATGTCAGTCCATCTTTTACACTGATGTAAGTAATTGGCTATGAGTTTAATGTACATAGAGAAAACCTAAGTATTTGAACAACAATATCTAAATTAATTTATTAACAAAGATATATTTTCTTATCTATATTATAATAATGAATGAAAATCTTATACATTCCCAAAACATAGTAAAAGAATTCCATATCAAACTTGGATTAAGGATAAAGATGCTTCTTCTCAAGAGAGAAGCTAAAAGTACTTTGACATATTCTGTTTTAGAAAATCCTACACAAAAACAAACAACTATAAAAAGCCCAAACAACTTACATTATTCTTAAAATATTTACTTACCTTCTTATCAATGAGTAAAAATCAACAATAAAAAGATCACTATAGTATACTTATTGCCAATAACATTCACCAATAAAATTAACATAAAAATGCCAAATATCAAAGATAACATTTTTAATTTCCTGCATAAAGTGTCCACACATGGCTATTTCCATAAATTATCTTTCACCTCTAGGCTAAAATGATAATGAAATGTTGTAAGATGAAATACAAAATTATTGAGATACCTGAAAACATATTTGCTTCAGGAAGGCTTCTGTCATGTAATTTATAAATCTCAAATAAAAAGATGACTTCACTGGATTCATCAACCTCATTTTGGGTCACCATGATCTAAGCAGAAAGCAAGCTGTACTCTTGGGGAAGATTCCTGACTCCACTATTTACTAGGTGTGTAACCTTAGGCAATATGTTAAATCTCTTTGTCTCATTTAAACTCTTCTATAGAAGAAAATACTAAATATTTAGTGTCTTTATGAGCAGACAATGAAATAGGATGAAACTAGCACAAAACTCTCCCTGGTACATAGCTGAGCTAGAATAGATTTCAATAAACAAAATTTAAATGAAAAACAATTTTGTGTTGAAATCAAATTTTAATACAATTACTAGTCTCTTCTGTTGTATCATTGTTCATTTCAAGAGCACATACAGATATGGGTTTCTTCTTGCTTGCTAAAAAATCTTTAATGATTTGGGCAATGTCTTCATTAAGGGGGGTCCCAAATTATTATTATTATTCACTTTACCATCATCATGTACAATCCTTAATCTTGCCAAATATTTTTATAATCTTATTTAGTTTTAAAAATCCATTTAACTAAACTTCTCTAATATCGCCTTTGAAATGCACTAGCTTGCTGAAGTTAGGACGTAGCTCTCTGAAATGGTGTCAAGCACACATTGCAACAGTTTGGGGCTAGAAAATTTCTCATTCTTAAAATAGCTGCCTCTGCCATCTCCTTCTCTGGCCTTTGTAAGAGTTTTGAAAGTTTGAAATCATAACCTCCATCTCAAGCCTTAGATTTGTTTTTCAAGGATTTCCTTGATATCAGGCCTTACAAATATTTGTTTTATCTTACTGTAAACAAGGGCCAAATAAAGATTACCTTCTATAACCTAAGAAAATAAGTTTTGTTGTGAAAATTGTATGAGCGTTATTAATAATATGTAATAGAACACATCGAGTGGCATTTATTTTTATAGCACAGGAGCAAAATACAAATTATACTTATTCATTAATGAAGGTCTGGCAGAATCATCTATTTGTCATCTACTTGTCTAAACTTCCAACCATTTCTCCTCATTTATTTGTTTTTTGTCACTAGCTCACTGTCTTTCTTTCCAATCCCTGCCTTCGCAAATTGGGTGATTCCAAAGTCCATGTTAATGTTCCATCCAACACCGTGATTCTTGATTTTCAATCCTTTTTGCCCTCTTCATTGCTAATGAACTTTCCTAATCCATGTCTAGAACCAGCCGCCAGGTTTCTACTCTGAGGTTTAGTAACTGCTTCACCTCGAAAATGTCTAACTGAAGTACCCCTTCGCCTGCTACAATCTTCTTTTAGAAAATATGTCTATTGGATGTGGAATAAGAAGCCAAATTCACTTCAGTTTCCCTTTAAGAGCCTGGTAATCTCCTCAATAATATGCAAGCTAGGTTTTGCTTCATATCAGATTTTAATTTTTCATTTTTTAAAAAATCTAAGCTTGACGGTATACATACAAATCTTATACTTAATTACATAAAGCAGTTACAAAACATTTTTAATTGCAATCACAAGTTTTTCAATAAAAATAAAAGCAAAATATGCATATACAACTAAAGTTGTAAACATGACCTCATATCAGTAATTGATGAATTTTACAATTGTGTCTCTTTGAAACTAAGAGACATTATACGCCATAACACTAACTTTTTAAATTATCCATCAAAACATTTTAAATAGTAAAAAATGTATAACCATATGGCAAAACCCAGTCTAATCTTATCATTTGAATATACAACATTTTCTATTACATTTTTGTGTATAATAAATATGCATTTTTTATGCTATGATGTATCTCTTTTATGAGAATTGGCTTGACAAAAGTGATCCAATCTGCATTCAGGAAGAATCAAGCTGATCTTTCATGATGATTTAATGTATTGATAGATGTTTCTTGCAATCCCGCTAACATTTAACAAAGGCGTCATCTATACAGACAACCCTTGGATAAAAACAGCTCAAGTGATAATCCATGTAGCCCAATTTTTAAATCTGAGAGACATATTTTCTTAGAGACTGACAGTACTTCATCTATGTCAATAATTCCATTTGAAGGAATTTTTATTTTAGGTTTACTTGTTTGGACTTTATGTAAAATAATTATCTCATATTTGGAACTTGGAAATGTCTTTAGCTTCTTTGTTTTTAAATAAAGCAATTGATGTTCACTTTTGCACAACTATGAAATTGGAAACTCTTAAACTGTTTACCACATCTTCCTCTTTCTCCTCTATAGTAACTATTCAGTGGTAAGTCCTTAATTTCTACCTCCTTACCTTATATCCATCCTTCCTTCCTGATCAATCTCTACTGCCACTATGTACAACACAAGTCCTCATTTCACCTCTTCTATTTCAATGGCTTTTTTTTTTTATTAATGTTATGATAGATTACAACCTTGTGAGATTTCAGTTGTACATTTTTGTTAGTCATGTTGTGGGTACACCACTTCCCCCTCTGTGCCCTCCCCCCAACCCCCCCTTTTCCCTGGTAACCACTGATCAGATCTCCTTATCAATATGCTAATTTCCACCTATGAGTGGAGTCATATAGAGTTCATCTTTCTCTGACTGGCTTATTTCGCTTAACATAATACCCTCGAGGTCCATCCACGTTGTTGTGAATGGGCCGATTTTGTCTTTTTTTATGGCTGAGTAGTATTCCACTGTGTATATATACCACATCTTCTTTATCCAATCATCAGTTTCTGGGCATGTAGTCTGGTTCCACATCTTGGCTATTGTAAATAATGCTGCGATGAACATAGGGGTGCAACGGACTCTTGAGATTTCTGATATCAGGTTCTTAGGATAGATACCCAGTAATGGGATGGCTGGGTCATAGGGTATTTCTATTTTTAACTTTTTGAGAAATCTCCATACTGTTTTCCATAGTGGCTGTACCAGTTTGCATTCCCACCAACAGTGTATGAGGGTTCCTTTTTCTCCACAACCTCTCCAACATTTGTTGCTCTTGGTTTTGGATGTTTTTGCCAATCTAACGGGTGTAAGATGATATCTTAGTGTAGTTTTGATTTGCATTTCCCTGATGATTAGCGATGATGAACATCTTTTCATGTGTCTATTGGCCATATTCATATCTTCTTTTGAGAAATGTCTGTTCATGTCCTCTGCCCATTTTTTGATGGGGTTGTTTGTTTTTTTGTTGTTAAGCAGTGTGAGTTCTTTGTATATTATGGAGATTAACCCTTTGTCGGATAAGTGGCTTGTAAATATTTTTTCCCAATTAGTGAGCTGTTTTTTTGTTTCAATCCTGTTTTCCCTTGCCTTGAAGAAGCTCTTTAGTCTGATGAAGTCCCATTTGTTTATTCTTTCTATTGTTTCCCTCAACTGAGGAGTTATAGTGTCCGAAAAGATTCTTTTGAAACTGATGTCCAAGAGTGTACTGCCTATATTCTCTTCCAAAAGACTTATTGTCTCAGGCCTAATCTTTAGGTCTTTGATCCATTTTGAGTTTATTTTGGTGTGTGGTGAAAAAGAATGGTCAATTTTCAATCTTTTGCATGTAGCTGTCCAGTTTTCCCAGCACCGTTTGTTGAAGAGACTTTCTTTTCTCCATTGTAGGCCCTCTGCTCCTTTGTCGAAGATTAGCTGTCCATAGATGTGTGGTTTTATCTCTGGGCTTTCAATTCTGTTCCATTGATCTGTGGACCTGTTTTTGTACCAGTACCATGCTGTTTTGATCACTGTAGCTTTGTAGTATGTTTTGAAATCGGGGATTGTGATTCCGCCGGCTTTGTTTTTCTTGCTCAGGATTGCTTTAGCAATTCGCAGTCTTTTGTTGCCCCATATGAATTTTAGGATTCTTTGTTCAATTTCTGTGAAGAATGTTCTTGGGATTCTGATTGGGATAGCATTGAATCTGTATATTGCTTTAGGTAGTATGGACATTTTAACTATGTTTATTCTTCCAATCCATGTGCAAGGAATGTCTTTCCACCTCTTTATGTCATCGTCAATTTCTTTCAAGAAAGTCTTGTAGTTTTCATTGTATAGATCCTTCACTTCCTTGGTTAAGTTTATCCCAAGGTATTTTATTCTTTTCGTTGCGATTGTGAATGGGATTGAGTTCTTGAGTTCTTTTTCTGTTAGTTCATTGTTAGTGTATAGAAATGCTACTGATTTATGCACGTTAATTTTATACCCTGCTACTTTGCTGTAGTTGTTGATTATTTCTAATAGTTTTTCTGTGGATTCTTTGGGGTTTTCTATATATAAGATCATGTCGTCTGCAAACAACGAGAGTTTTACTTCTTCGTTACGTACTTGGATTCCTTTTATTTCTTTTTCCTGCTGAATTGCTCTGGCCAGCACCTCCAGTACTATGTTGAATAGGAGTGGTGAAAGTGGGCACCCTTGTCTTGTTCCTGTCCTCAGAGGGATGGCTTTCAGTTTTTGTCCATTGAGTATGATGTTGGCTGTGGGTCTATCATATATGGCCTTTATTATGTTGAGGTACTTTCCTTCTATACCCATTTTACTGAGGGTTTTTATCATAAATGGGTGTTGGATCTTGTCGAATGCTTTCTCTGCATCTATTGAGATGATCATGTGGTTTTTGTTTTTCATTTTGTTGATGTAGTGTATCACGTTGATTGACTTGCAGATGTTGAACCATCCCTGTGTCCCTGGTATAAATCCCACTTGATCATGGTGTATGATCTTTTTGATGTATTGGTGTATTCGGTTTGCCAAAATTTTGTTGAGGATTTTTGCATCTATGTTCATCAGTGATATCGGCCTGTAGTTCTCCTTCTTTGTGTTGTCCTTGTCAGGTTTGGGGATCAGAGTGATGTTGGGGAATGTGTTAGGGAGTTCTCCATCTTTCTCAATTTTCTGGAACAGTTTGAGGAGAATAGGTATTAAGTCTTCTTTGAATGTTTGGTAGAATTCTCCAGAGAAGCCGTCTGGTCCTGGACTCTTATCTTTGGGGAGGTTTTTGATTACCGTTTCTATTTCCTTACCTGTGATTGGCCTATTCAGATTCTCCATTTCTTCCTGATTCAGTTTGGGGAGATTGTAGGAGTCTAGGAATTTGTCCATTTCTTCCAGGTTGTTCAATTTGTTGGCATATAGTTTTTCATAGTATTCTCTTATGATCTCTTGTATTTCATTGGTATCTGTTTTGATTTCTCCTCTGTCATTCCTAATTTTATTAATTTGCGATTTCTCTCTTCTTTTCTTGGTGAGTCTGGCTAGGGGTTTGTCAATTTTGTTAATTCTTTCGAAGAACCAACTGTTTGTTTCATTGACCCTTTCTATTGTCTTTTTTGTTTCAATATCGTTTATTTCTGCTCTTATTTTTATTATTTCCCTCCTTCTACTGACTCTGGGCTTTGTTTGTTCTTCTTTTTCTAATTCTGTTAGGTGTCGTTTGAGGTTGCTTATGTGAGCTTTTTCTTGTTTAGTGAGGTGAGCCTGTATTGCGATGAATTTCCCTCTTAGGACTGCTTGTGCTGCATTCCAAATGGTTTGGTATGTCGTGTTCTCATTTTCATTAGTCTCCAGATAAAATTTGATTTCTTCTTTAATTTCTTCAATGATCCATTGTTTGTTGAGAAGCGTGTTGTTTAGTCTCCACATTTTTGCACCTTTCTCTGCTTTTCTCTTGTAGTTGATTTCTAGTTTAATAGCTTTGTGATCAGAAAAGATGCTTGATATTATTTCAACTCTCTTGTATTTATTGATGTTTGCTTTGGTTCCCAAAATATGGTCAATCCTTGAGAATGTTCCATGTGCACTTGAGAAGAATGTGTAACCTGCTGTTTTTGGATGAAGTGTTCTATATATATCTATTAAGTCCATCTGGTCTAATTTTTCATTTAATTCTATTATTTCCTTGTTGATTTTCTGTCTGGATGTTCTGTCCATTGGTGTTAATGGTGTGTTGAGGTCCCCTACTATTATTGTATTGTTGTTGATGTCTTCTTTTAGTTCTATTAAGAGTTGCTTTACAAATTTTGGTGCTCCTGTGTTGGGTGCGTATATATTTATAAGTGTTATGTCTTCTTGGTGGAGAGTCCCTTTTATCATTATATACTGTCCCTCTTTATCTTTCTTTATCTGTTTTGCTTTGAAATCTACCTTGTCTGATATTAGTATAGCGACACCTGCTTTCTTTTGTTCATTATTAGCTTGGAGTATTGTTCTCCATCCCTTCACTCTGAATCTGTGTTTGTCTTTGGGGCTGAGGTGTGTTTCCTGGAGGCAGCATATTGTTGGATCTTGTTCTTTGATCCATCCTGCCACTCTGTGTCTTTTGATTGGGGAGTTCAATCCATTTACATTTAGAGTGATTATTGAGATGTGGGGGCCTACCACTACCATTTTGTGTCTTGTTTTCCGGTTTTCTTCAGTTTCCTTTGTTTCTCGTCCCATGGTTTAATCTGTTCTGATGTAGAGCTGCTACTCTCTGTTGTTGTCCTTCTACTTATCTCCTCTGCTCTTGGTTTTGTAGCCCCTTTCCTTTTTTGGATTTTTCAGGAATGAGGGTTTTCCTGAGGATTTCCTGAAGAGGATGTTTTGTGGCAATGAACTCCGTTAATTTTTGTTTATCTGGGGAAATTTTTATTTCTCCATCGTATTTGAAGGATATTTTCGCTGGGTAGAGAATTCTCGGCTGTAGATTTTTGTCCTTCAGATTTTTGAATATATTATTCCACTCTCTTCTAGCCTGTAAAGTTTCTGCTGAGAAATCTGCTGATAGCCTGATGGGGGTTCCTTTGTAGGTTAGTTTCTTTTGCCTGGCTGTCCTTAGTATTTTCTCCTTGTCATTGACTTTTGCTAGCTTCACTACTATATGCCGTGGAGTTGGTCTTCTTGCATTGATAAAGTTTGGAGATCTATTGGCTTCTGTCACCTGAAGATCCATCTCTCTCACCAGATTTGGGAAGTTCTCAGCCATTATTTCTTTGAATAGGCTTTCTGCCCCTTTCTCCTTCTCTTCTCCCTCTGGTATACCTATAATCCTTACGTTGCATCTCCTAATTGTGTCTGATAATTCTCAGAGAGTTTCTTCTTTTCTTTTTAGTCTTGCTTCTCTCTCCTCCTCTGCCTGCAGCAATTCTATATTTCCATCTTCCAAATTGCTAATTCTTTCCTCCATATTATCGGCCCTACTGTTCAGAGCATCTAGATTTTTCTTAATCTCCTCTATTGTGTTCTTCATTTCCAATATTTCTGTTTGGTTCTTCTTTATCGTATCAAACTCTTTTGTGACATAGCTCCTGAACTCGTTGAGTTGTCAGTCAGAATTCTCTCTTAACTCATTGAGAATTTTAATGATGGCTGTTTTGAAGTCATCATCATTTAGGTTATATATCTCATTTTCTTTGGGATTGTTTTCTGTGTATTTGTTACTTTCTTTCTGTTCTGGAGATTTAATGTATTTTTTCATATTGCTTGATGTTGTTGATTTGTGCCTCCGCATGGAGATAGAGTTTAGTTGCTCCTTTCACTTGTTTCAGCTGCTGCGGTGGGGGAGCAGCTGTTTATACTGCACCAACCAGGAACCCTGTCCGCAGTTGCTAACTGGGCCTGGGCCCCTCCTCGTAGCCACAGTGGCCCTTTGGATTCCCTCCTCTTCCGTGGGGGCTGTCACAGGGGGGCTTCAGGCTGCTGGTGCCTACTGTTGCAGCCCACCTAGATGTGCTCTCTCCTTAGGGTCTGCAACGGTGTTATGGGCTTTTCCAGCGGCCAGGGGTGGGATAACTTATATTTGTCACTCCGTTGCTGTCGGCACCCACAAAATCTCACTTGTCCTTTATGGGTCGCAGGAGAGCTATTGGCATCTTCTACAGTCTGTGGTTAGTTCACCTAGCTATGCTGGTTTTGCCCTGGGGTCTTCCAGCCTTGTGGCTGGCGGCTGGGTGCCTTCTACTGGTGCTGTGCAGAGGCTTTCCCTAAGGCTGCTGTGAGCCTGTAGGGTTTCCCCCTAGGCTACGAAGCTGGGACTCTGGAACTCACCCCAGCCCCAGTCCTCTCTGAGATCTCCGGCTATCCCTAGTCCCACGGGGCGGGCAATGGCATCAATGGCTTTTTAATTGGCCTGAGTGCATTTGTTCCATTGACATACAGCACCAACAGTTATCTTTCTGTAATTCAAATCTGATCACATACTCCTCCATCTTAAATACATTTGACAATTATACATCACCAGAAAAATAGTTTAAACTCCTTATTCTGGCATAAAATAGTCTTAATGATCGGGCCTCATCTATTTTTTAATCTTTTAAAATTTATTTATTGTAATTAACTAATTAATTATTTATTTTGTTGCAGTAACATTGGATTATAACATTATATAACTTTCAGTTGTACATCATAATATATTTCAAATTTTGTGTAGATTACATCATGATCACCAGCCAAAGACTAATTACAATCCGTCACCACACATGTGTCCCTAATCCCCCTTTTGCCCCCCTCCATCCCCCCTTCCCCTCTGGGAACCACCAATCCAATATCTGTTGCTATGTGTTTGTTTGTCCTGGCTTTTATCTTCTACTTATGAGTGAGATCCTATGATATTTGATTTTCTTCTTCTGATTTATTTCACTTAGCATAATACCCTCAAGGTCCATCCATGTTGCCACAAATAGTTGGATTTCATCATTTCTTATGACTGAGTAGTGTTACATTGTATATACATACCACATCTTCTTTATCCATTCATCCCTTGATGGGCACCTAAGTTGCTTCTAAGTCTTGGCTGTTGCGAATAAGGCTGCAGTGAACATAGGGGTACAGGTATCTTTATGCACTTGTGTTTTCAAGTTCTTTGGATTAATACCCAGCAGTGTAATAGCTGGATCATATGGTAGATCTATTCTTAATTTTCTTAGGAAACCTCATACTGCTTTCCATAGTGGCTGCCCCATTTGCACTCCCACCACCAATGTACAAGCGTTCCCTTCTCTCCACATCCTCTCCAAAACTAGCTTCCAGCCTTGTTAATTATAGCCCTTTTGACCAGAATGAGGTGCTATCTCATTGTAGTTTTGCATTGGATTTCCCTGATAGGTAATGATGTTGAACATCTTTTCATGTGCTTGTTGGCCGTCCATATATCTTCTTCGGAGAAATGTCTGTTCAGATGTTTAACCTATTTTTTAATTGGGTTGTTGGGTTTTTTTATTGTTGAGATGTATGAGTTATTTTTATATTTTGGATATTAATCCTTTACCTGACATATGGTTTGCAAATATCTTCTCCCAATTGTTAGGTTATCTTTTCATTTTGTTGATGGTTTCCTTTGCTGTGTAGAAGCTTTTTAGTTTGATGTAGTCCCATTGCTTTAGTTTTGCTTGCTTGGTCAGACATGGGTCTTGAAAATATGCTGCTAAGACTGATGTCAAAGAGCATACTGGCTATGTTTACTTGTGGAAGATTCATAGTTTCACGTCTTACATTCAAGTCTTTAACCCACTTTGAGTGGATTTTTGTGTGTGGTGTAAGATATAGGTCTATTTTCATTCTTTTGCATGTGGCTTTCCAGTATTCCCAAAACCATTTATGGAAGAGACTCTCCTTTCCCCATTGTATGTGCTTGGCTCCCTTGTCAAAAGTAGCTGTTCATATATGTGTGGGTTTATTTCTGGTCTCTCCATTCTGTTCCACTGGTCTGTGTGTCTGTTTTTGTGCCAGTATCATGCTGTTTTGGTTACTATAACTTTGTAGTATATTTTGAAATCAGGGGGTGTGATATCTACAGCTTTGTGCTTTTTCCTCAAGATTACTTTGGCTATTTGGGGTCTTTTGTTTTTCCATATAAATTTTAGGATTCTTTGTTCTATTTCTGTGAAAAGTGTTGTTGGAATTTTGATAGGAATTGCATTGAATGTATATATTGGTTTAGGAAGTCCGGACATTTCAACTACATGAATTCTTCCAATCCAAGAGCATGGAATATCTTTTGAATTCTTTGTGTCTTCTTCAGTTTCTTTCAACAATGTTTTATAGATTTTGGTGTACAGATCTTTCATCTCTCTAGTTAAGTCTATTCCTAGTTTTTTTATTCTTTTTGTTGCAATTGTAAATGGGATTATATTCTTAATTTCTCTTTTTGCTACTTCATTGTAATTGTATAGAAACACAACTGATTTTTGTATGGTGATTTTGTATCCTGCATTTTGACTGTATCGATTTATTATTTCTAAATTTTTTTAGTGGATTATTTAGGGCTTTCTCTATATAAAATCATGTCATCTGCAAATAGTGACAGCTTCACTTATTCTTTTCCAATTTTCATTCATTTTATTTCCTTTTCTAGCCTGACTGCTCTGCTTATGACTTCCAATACTATGTTAAATAAGAGTGGTGAAAGCAGGCTTTCTTGTCTGGTTTCTGTTCTTAGAGAGATAGCTTTCAGTTTTCCTTCACTGAAAATGATATCAGCTATGGGTTTGTCATATATGGCCTTTATTATATTGAGGTATTTTGCATCCATAACCATTTTATTTACAGTTTTATGATAAATTCATGCTGTATCTTGCCAATTGATTTCTTCGCACTTATTGAGATGATCATGTGATTTTTATTCTTCATTTTGTCAATGTGTTGTATCATGGTGATTGATTTGCGCATGTTGAACAATCCCTGCATCCCTGGAATAAATCCCAATTGATCATGATGTATGATCTTTTTAATGTATTGTTGTATTTGAGTTGCTAGTATTTTGTTGAGGATTTTTGCATAGATGTTCATCAGTGATATTGGCCTGTAATTTTCCCTTTATTGTGTTGTCCTTGTCTGGTTTTGGTATCAGGATAATCTTGGCTTTGTAGAATGACTTAGGAAGCTTCCTCTCCTCTTCAACTTTTTGGAATAGTTTGAGAAGGATAGGTATTAAGTCTTCGTTGACTGTTTGGTAGAATTCACCAGGGAAGCCGTCTGGCTCTGGACTTTTATTTTGGGGGAGGTTTTTGATTACAGTTTTGGTCTCCTTACTGGTGATTGGTCTATTAAAATTCTCTAGTCATTCTTGATCCAGTTTTTGAAGGTTGTCTGTTTCTAAGAGTTTATCCCTTTGTTCTAGATCATCCAATTTCTTGATGCATAGCTTTTCATAGTATTCTATTATAATCTTTTGCTTTTCTGAGGTGACTGTTGTAATTTCCCCTCTTTCATTTCTGATTTTATTTATTTGAGCCTTCTCTCTTTTTACTTTGTAAGTCTACCTAAAGGTTTGTCAATTTTGTTTACATTTTCAAAGAACCAGCTCTTGGTTTCATTAATTGTTTCTACTTTCTTCAGTCTCTATTTCATTTATTTTTGTTATTTTTATTATTTCCTTCCATCTGCTGATTTGGGGCTTTGTTTGTCCTTCTTTTTCCAGTTGATTTAGGTGCACTGTTAGATTATTATTTGGGATTTTTCCTGTTTGTGGAGGTAGGCATGAACTGCTATAAACTTCCCTCTTAGAGTCACTTTTGTTCTATCATATAGATTTTGGCATGTCATATTTTCATTCTCAGTTGTCTCCAGGTAATTTTTTATTTCTTCTTTGATTTCTTATTGACCTGATCGTTGTTCAGTAGCATTTTGTTTAATCTCCGCATACTTGTGAATTTTCTGATTTTCTTTCTGTAGTTGATTTCTAGTTTCATACCTTTATGTTCAGAAAAGTTGCTTGGTATTATTTCAATATTTTTAAATTTACTGAGACTTGTTTTGTGGCTTAATATGTAGTCTATCCTGGAGAATGTTCCATGTGCATTTGTAAAGGATGTGTATTCTGTAGTTTTTAGATGGCATGTTCTATATGTATCTACTAAGTCCATCTGGTCTAATGTGTTGTTTAAGGCCAATGTTTCCTTGTTGATATTCTGTTTGGATGATCTATCCATTGATGTAAGTGGAGTGTTAAAGTCCCCTACTATTATTGTGTTACCGTCTATTTCTCCTTTTATGTCCGTTAATAATTGCTTTATATATTCGGATGCTTTTTTGTTGGGTGCATAGATATTTACAAGTGTTATATTCCCTTGTTAGATTGTTCCTTTTATCAATATGTTGTGTCCTTCTTTGTCTCTGTTACAGTTTTTGTTTTAAAGTCTATTTTGTCTGACATAAGTATTGCTAACCCTGCTTTCTTTTCTTTGCCCTTTGCATGCAGCATCTTTTTCAATCCTTTCACTTTCAGTTTGTGACTGTCTTTAGGTCTGAAGTGTGTCTCTTGTATGCACTATATACATGGGTCTTGTTTTTTTTATTCAATTGGCCACTCTATGCCTTTTGTTTGGAGTATTTAGTTCATTGACAATTAAGTAGCTATTGATAAACATGTATTTTTTGCCATTTTATTACTTCTTATTTTCAGGGTGTATTAGTAGTTCTTCTCTTTTCCTTTCTTCTTCTCTTGCTCACTTCCCTTGTGGTTTGATGGCTTTCTTCAGTAATATGTTTGATTTCTTTCTTCTTACTTATTTGTTTATTTATTATAGGTTTCTGGTCTGTGATTACCATGAGGTTCCTATATAATATTACACATATATAGCAATCTATATTGAGTTGGTAGACTCTTTAGCTTGACCTCTTTCTAAAAGCTCTACTTTTTCACTCCCCTCCTCCCACATTTTATGTTTTTGAAATCATATCTAATCTCTTGTTTTTTGTTTGTCTGTCCATTATCTTCTCATCATTGAAATAGGTAATTTTAACATTTTCGTCTCTTAACCCTCATATTATCTTCATAGGCGGTTGACCTGCTACTTTTACTTAATTTTTGCCTTACCAGTGATTTTATTGCCTGGTTTTTTTTGGATAATTTTCTTATCTCTATTTGGGGTATCCTCTTTCATACTTAAAAACGTCCCTTCAGCATTTCTTGTAGAACTGGTTTCTTGGTGATAAACTCCTCTAAACTTTGCTTGTCTGGGAAGCTCCTTACCTCTCATTCTATTCTGAATTATAACCTTGCTGAATAGAGTATTCTTGGCTGTAGATTTTTTCCTCTCAGCATTTTAAATATGTCACATCACTCTCTTCTAGCCTGCAGCATTTCAGCTGAGAAGTCCGTTGATAGCCTTAAGGACTTTCCTTTGAATATCACTTGTTGTCTTTCTCTTGCCACTGTTGGAGTTCTCTTTGTCTTTAATTTTGGACATTTTAATTATAATGTCTCTTGCTATGGGTCTCTTTGGGTTTATCTTGTTTGGTGCTCTCTGTGCTTCCTGTACTTGGATGTTTCCTTGCTTAGGTTAGGAAAGTTTTCAGCTATTATTTCTTCAAATAGATTCCTCTGCCCCTTTGTCCTTCTCTTCTCCTTCCAGGACATCTATAATATGAATGTCAGTGTGCTTGATGTTGTCCAAGAGTTCCCTTAGGCTGTTCTCATTTTGTCTAGTGTTTTTTTTTTTCTTTTATCTGTTCAGCTTGGGTGATTTACACTAGTATTTCTTCCAGCTCTTTGATCCCTTCTTCTGTATCATCTACTCTGCTATTGAGTCCCTCTAGTGAAATTTTCATTTCCAGTATTGTATTCTACATTTACGATTGGTTCTTTTTTATATTTTCCAATTCTTTGCTGATATGCTCACTGTGTTCATCCAGTCTTCCCCCAATATCAGTGATCATCCTTATGACTTTTTGTTTGAACTCTTTGTTGGGTAGATTGCTTATTTCTGTTTCATTTAGTTCTTATTCTGGGTTTTTCTCCTGTTCTCTTGCTTAGAATGTATTCCTTTATTTCCTCATTATGCCTCTTTCTCTGTGCTTATATCTATGTAGTAGTTGAGTCAGCTATGTCTCCTGACCTTGGAGAAGTGGCCTTATATAAGAGATGTCTTTTGAGGTCCAGTAGTGTGCTTCCTTCTCATCACCAGTACAAATGATCCAGGAGTGACTCCTGTGTGGGCTACTTGTGTACCTCTGCTATGTAAGGGTTGCTATTATTGGAGGTACCCAGGGAGTCTAGTCTTTCCTCCCTGGCCAGCTGTTTGTAAATTGGTTTTGGAGAACCCCACTGCCATTGGCTACAAGGTCTAATAGCACACTTCTGTTGCAGTTTTTCTGTTAATTAGGCAAGTATTCCATGTAGCTGATTGCTAGGTTCCAGAGTTTACAATTGCTGTAAGCCTCAGGCCTGCAAGGCTCTTGTCAGCTCTCTTAGGATAGCAGCTGAGTGGGGCTGGCCCCCGGCATGGGAGCACCAAATTGTTTAAGGCTTTGGAAGGTTGAGTCAATCCTCTTTGTGGCTGGTTGTGAAGCACAGGTCTTCTGCCACAGATAAACTCCTTCAATTTCCTTCTGCTGCTGATAAACCCCACCCCTCACAGGTCCATACACACTATCAACATGGTCCTGGTCCATGCACACTTCCTGAACCCTAGAACATGAACCATCACCCCACTGCAGAGGTCTCCACTTCTTCATGAACAACCCCCACAGTTCACCTGGTCCTCACACAGGCCCTGCCCCACAGAGTCAGACACACTTGCCTGCCTGTAGAGGATAAAGGCACCCAGTCTATGACAGCTGGCAAGTAGCCTCAGCCCTTTCTGTTGGGTAGGTCTGGTCCCTAGGGTATGCTGCCTGCCCTGGCTGAACTAGATTAAATCTGGGCTCTAGTGGCTGTCGTAGGCCCTGCACTAACAGGCCAGGGGGAGAATTTCAATGGCATCTGTCAGTGTCTGTGTCAGCATGCCTTTACTAGGTCCCAACAATGGTGGCCACCAATGTCTCAGTCTCTGGAAAGGTCTTACCTCTCAGAAAGATGCACCCAAGCCTACCAAGTGAGTCTCTTTTCACCAAAAGCCTGTGAAGTCTCCTTTCTGGTGATTTTAAGTTTCTCTCTGAGACAAGTGAATTTGTGCATAGACCCTTTAAGAGCTGGGTTTTTTCAGCTTTCATCCCATATCTTTTCTGGGAGTAATCCCTGTTGTCCTTAATAGCCAGTGAAGCCAGATAGTAAGACACTTATCTCAGTTGTGCTTAGTCTGAAGGAAGCTTAGAGTGGTAATGTTCCCCCACTTCTCCAGGGTGGGCTGCATACCTTAGGGCATCTCCTGCCCAGCTGGTTGTGAAGCTCCTCTCCTCACAGAGGTGGCTTTCTTTCTCTCCAGAAGGAATTGCTGCCTCTTCCCTCTCAGTTAAGACTGAGCCTTGTTGTGGGGGTTCTTTTTATCCAGTTTTCAGTTTTATTTCCAGGGTACTTTTTCCAAGAATAGTTGTAAGCTGGTCTACTTTTTCTTGAGTTACCCATTTTTGTCTAGCTTGGTATGGACTCCACCTCTCTCTGCCCATCTCCCTTTCCTGGAACAACCTGGAAATACCCCAGGCCTCATCTTAATTTTGCCTCCCAACCTTCTCTTCCTTCATTTACTAACAACTCCTTACTCCAATCAGACATATGCCAAAATTCCTTTGATAACTTAATATGTTACAACTTGCAATAGCCTTTAAGTGTGCTATTCTCTACATCTATGTTCTGTTTTATCTATTAAACTTCATTTTATATCATCAGTACCTGGTGATGTATTAAAATATAGTATTTACTCATATATTCTTTGAATATATATATTTTTAAACATTTTTATTTTGAGTAATACTGGCCATGAGCTACCATCCATGCCTATCTTCCTCCTGGGATCCAAACTGCTGAACCCCAGGCCTCCAAAGTGGAACATGCGAACTTAACCACTGCCCCACTGGGCCAACCCCTTCTTTAACTATATTTTTAATTAGATAATTTCAACATTCCTATCTAAAATTTCACTAGATTTCAGTTCACAGCTACATAAGGTATATTTATTTCTATATCTCCCAGATGTGTGTTAGCAATATCTTCTGTGTTTTAGTTTGCCTGCTTGTTTCTTTATTTTTTAGACTATGTTTTTCAACAAAGAAATACATGCAGCTGCTAAAACTAAATAACGTTAAAATGGTTTTAGTGAAATGTGACAGACCTCACATCCTCTCTTCCACACCCTCTAATCCACTCTGTAGAAAATTATTTTCAACTGTTTCTCAAGAGGCTTCTTTGAAAGTTACATCCAGACATCTAAATTATATTTATATCACCACTATTTTTAATGTATCTGCTATAGACATTATCTATTGACTTTCTGTACAAAAGGTGGGAATTAGCTGACACTATTTACCTCATCCTCCCCTGCTCTTCCTTCCATTCTTTCAAGTTAAATGATTTTCTATTTTGTGCAGAAATGCACTTCCTCAAAATTTCTTGAATCTTAATTGTGATCCATGAGTTTATGTTATGTAATGTAACAGCAATATAAGAACTTACTAGGATATTAAGGCATTGATTTATCTAATTATCTGTAATACTATGCTAAAAGTTCCATTACATGAAACTTGTAGAAGGTTCTAGCTTTGGCCTCTGAGAACTTCCAGTCTACAAGATAAACTTTCATGGTGATGGCAGTAAAACCAAACAGGTTATCTTGTATACATTTTAAATGAGTACAAGCTTTTGATTTGGGTTTGATTCTGAGACTATGTAATTTGTAATTGTAGATATAATTTTAAGTTAGAAGTCATTTCCTTATAGCACAGTTATCACACTTGATGGGCAATGGCTATTTTCAATAATTCTGCCTCGTTGAAAATGACTTTGAGGTCCCAAAATAAGTCTAAGTTTTATCAACTTTGGTTTTTCAGTTTATTGGTTTTTGTTTGGTTGTTTTCCATTTTACAAGTCAATAAAAGTGTCAGTCCTAAACTAGTAAAATGTTAAACTATTTACAAAGTTGTCTTTACAGACAATTCTCTTTACCCAGCTTACCAAATACTCTCATATTCTCTGTTTTTGCCTCATCTGATATTTACAATTGGAAATCTGGTAAAGGAGGATTGTGGTCAGAGAAGCAGATGATTTTTAACCATCTCATTACTACCATAATTCATCTTATAAAATGAGAAGATTTATAATTCAGAAATGTAATTTATAGTTCAGAAACATAATTAGTGTCCATCAAATACTCTCAGGTGCTCTCAGGGAAGGTAGGCTTGGGATCAGCATGTTTGCATGCTCCCTTTGCCTCACTGATATCTCCCATAAAGGAGCTTAGGCACTAGTCTGGAGCCTCAATTTTTCCAACTCCTGCTCATGAGATACCTCTAGATCACCTGCTTCTGGGGGCCAGCAGGGTTTACACTTGCAGTCCCAGAGGAGTGGATATATTTGCATTCTTTTAAAGCTGCTGCCTGAGAGTCTAGCTTCCAATCAGACTGAATCAAGGTGCTAAGATCTTCCCCTTTGGGACACTGACTGGTCTTGGCAAACCCTCAACTACTGTGAGATATTAAAAATAAAATAGGCTACTTGGACAATTACAAAAGTTTGATAGACAACCAAGTGCTAGGGCATAGTAGAGCAACAAGCTTCACATCCTACACAAGACCAACCCTTCAAGATTAGGAGAGGTAGCTGTTTCATCTAAAGCATAGAAACCAACACAGAGAGTCAAGCAAAATGAAGAAACAAAGGGAAATGTTTCAAATAAAAGAAGAAGATAAAATTTCAGAAAAAAATAATTAATGAAACAGAGATAAGTAATTTACCTGATAAAGAGTTCAAAGTGATGGTAATCAAGATGCTCACCAAACTCAGGAGAAGAATGGATAAATGCAGTGAGAACTTCAACAAAGAGATAGAAAAGATAAGAAAGTTCCAACAGAAATCACACTGATGAAGAATACAATAAGAGAAGAGAAAAATATGCTAGAGGGGTTGAACAGCAGAATAGAGGAAGCAGAAGAAAGAATTAGTGAACTCAAAAAAAGGGCAGAGGGACTCACTAAATCAGAGCAGCAAAAAAAGACAGACAGAAAGAAAGAATGAAATAAATGAAGATACTTTAAGGGATGTATGGAATAATATCAAGTGGACTAAAATTCACATTATAGAATTCCAGATGGAGGAGAGAGAGAAAGGGGGACAAAACTTATTTGAAGAAATAATGACTGCAAACTTCCCTAACCTGGAGTAAGAAACATGTATCCAGATCCAGGAAACCCACAGAGTTCCAAACAAGAGGAAGCAAAGAGACCCACACCAAGACGTATTAAATTAAAATCATAAAAGTTTAAAGACAAGGAGAGAATCCTAAAAGCAGCAAGCAGAAAGCAACTTATTACATACAAGAGAAACCCTATAAGACCATCAGCAGATTTTTCAGCAGAAGCTTTGCAAGCCAGAAGGAAATGCCACAATATATTCAAAATACTAAAAGGAAAAAAATTCAACAAAGAATATTCTATTTAGCAAGGTTGTAATTCAGAATCAAAAAAGGTATAAAGAGTTTTCTAGACAAGCAAAAACTAAAGAAGTTCATCACCACTAAACAGCCCTTAAAAAATGTGAAAGGGACTTTTTTTAAGCTGATAAGAAAGGGCACTAATTAGTAATAAGAAAACTTATGAAAGTATATATCTCAGTTGTAAAGGCAAATATATAGTAAAAGTAGTTGACTAATCACTTATAAAGCTATTATAAAGGTTAAAAGACAAAAGTAATAAAAATAACTATAACTTCAATAATTATTTAAGAAACATTCAGGAGAAAAAGATGTAAAATGTGACATTGAAAACAAAGCATGGTGAGAAGAGTAAAAATGTTCAGTTTTAGAATGCATTTAAACTTAAGTTGTTATCAACTTAAAACAGACTTTTATACATACAAGTAGTTATATGTAAGCCTCATGGTAACCACAAAACAAAAATCTATAGTAGATATACAAAAGATAATCAGGGTGGAATGTAAATCATACCACTAAAGACAGTCATCAAATCACAAGGGAAGAAAGCAAGAAAAGAAGAAAGATTGTAGAAATCTGTTTCTACAAAACAGCTAGAGAAGAATTAACAAAATGGCAATGCGTAAATATCTATCAATAATTACTTTAAATGTAAATGGACTAAATTCTCCAATCAAGAGACATAGAGTGGACAAATGAATATAAAAACAGGATTTATCTATATTCTGCCTACAAGAGACTCACTTCAGACATAAGGACATATACAGACTGAAAGTCACAGGATGGAAAAAGTTCTTCCATGCAAATGGAAACCAAAAGAAAGCTGGGATAGCTACACTTATATTAGATAAAATAGACTTTAAGACAAAGACTGTAATAAGAGATGTTACAAAAGGACAAATAGGTCAACCCAACAAGTGGTATGACATTTGCAAATATTTATGCACCTAACATAGGAGCACCTAAATGTATAAAGCAAATAATAACAGATTTAAAGGGAGACATAGATAATGATATAATTAAAGTAAGGGATAGATCACTTACATTAATGGTTAGATTATCCAGATGGAAAATCAATAAGAAAACAACAGCCTTAATGACACATTCAAGCAGATGGGCTTAGACATACACAGAACATTCCAAAAGCAACAGAATACACATTCTTATCAAGTACTCATGGAACATTCTCCAAGATAGATCATATGTTAGGCCAGAAAATATGTCTTAAATTTACGAAGATTGAAATCACTTCAGGCATCTTTTTCGACTACAATGGTATGAAACTAGAAATCAATAACAAGAATAAAATTGGGAAACTCACAAATATGTCGGGATTAAACAACATGCTACTGAACATATAATGGGCCTATAAAGAAACAACAGACCTTGAGACAAATTAAAGTGCAACATACTAAAATTTATGGGATGCAGCAAAAGCAGTTCTAAGAGAGTTCTTAGTGACAAATGCACAAAACAAAATCTCAAATTAAAAAAACTAACTTTACACTTACAGGAAATATAAAAAGAACTAATGAAGCCCAGTTAGTAGAAGGAAGGAAATAACAAAGATCAGAGCACAAATAAATGAAATAGAGACTAAAAATATGTGATATATCACATTAACAAAATAAAGGGGAAAAGTATATGATCATGTCAATAGGTGCAGAAAGAGTATTTGACGATACTCTATATCTATGGATGATAAAAACTTTTAACAAAGTGGGTATAGAGGAAATGTACCTCAACAAAATAAAGGCCATATAAGACAAGCTCACAGCTAACATCATACTCAATTGTGAATAGCTGAAAGCTTTTCCTCTAAGATCGGGATCCTGGCAAGGATGCCAGTTCTCATGACTTTTATTCAACATAGTATTGTGGGTCCTAGTCTGATCAATCAGGCAAGAAAAGGAAATCAGAGTCATCCACATTGGAAAAGAAGAAGTAAAACTGTCACTATTTGCAGATGACATAATATTACATGCAGAAAATCCTAAAGATTCCAGCAAAAAATGTTAAACTAATAAAGAATTTAGTAAAATAGTAGGACAAAAAATCAATATACAGAAATCTGCTGCATTTCTTTATACAAATAATGAACTATCAGAAAGAGAAATTAGAAAAACAATCTCATTTACAATTGCATCAAACAGAATAAATACCTAGGCATAAATTTAACCAAGGAGGTGAAAGCCCTTTACACTAAAATCTATAAGACATAAATGAAAGAAACTGAAGAAGACACAAAGAAATGGAAAGATATTCCATGCTCAAGGATTGGAAGAATTAATATTGTTAAAATATCTATACTACCCTAAGCAATCTGCAGATTCAATACAATCCTTATCAAAATTTCAATGGCATTTTTTTGCAGGAACAGAACAAATAATCCTAAAATGTGTATGGAACTACAAAAGACACTGAATAGCCAAAACAATCTTGAGAAAGAAGAACAAAACTGGAGTCATCATGTTCCCTGATTTCAAACTATATTACAAAGATGTAGTAATCAAAACAGTATGGTATTGACATAAAAATAGACACATGCATCAATAGAAAAGAATGGAGAGCCCAGAGATAAACCCATGCATATATTGTTGATTAATTTATGACAAAAAAGTCAAGAATATACAATGAGGCAAACATAATCTATTCAATAAACTATGCTGTGAAAACTTGATAGCCATGTGGAAAAAAATGAAACTAGACTGTCTTATACTATACACAAAAATTAACTCAAAATGGATTAAAGGCTTGAATACAAGATGTGAAATGATAAAACTTCTAGAAGAAAACAGAGGCAGTAACCTCCTTGACATCAGTCTTGGCAATGAGCTTTTGGACATGACTCCAAAAGCAAAGGCAACAAAATCAAAAATAAACAAGTGGGACTACATCACACTAAAAAGCTTCTGCACAGCAAAAGAAACCATAAAGGAAATGAAAAGACAGCCTAGCAACTGATAACAGACATTTGTAAACTATATCTGATAAAGGGTTAATATCCAAAATATATAAAGAACTCATGAAACTCAATAGCAAAAAAACAATCTGACTAAACAATTGACAGAGGATCTGTATAGACAATTTTCCAAAGCAGACATACAGATGGCCAGCAGGTGCATGAAAAGATACTCAGCATCCCTAATCATCATGGAAATGCAAGTCAAAACCACAATGAAATATCACCTGTTACAACAGCTATTATGAAAAATGCAAGAAATAAGAAGTGTTGGCAAAGATGTGGAGAAAAGGGAACCCATGCGGAGAAAGGGGAACACTCGTGCACTGTTGTTGGGAATGTAATTTGGTGCAGCCACTATGGAAAACAGTACGGCAGTTCCTCAAAAAATTAAAAATTCAACTATCATATAATCCAGCAATTCCACTTCTGAGTATTTATCCAAAGAAATGAAAAGACTAACTGGAAAAGATATATGCACCCTAACGTTCATTGAAGCATTGTTTCCAGTAGCCAAGATATGGAAACAACCTAAGTGACTGTCAATGGATGAGGGGCTAAAGAAATTATGGGATTCATATTCAATTAAATATTATTTATCTATAAAAAAGAATTAAATCTTGCAATTTGAGGCAACAGAGATGAACCTTGAAGGCTTTAAGCTAAGTAAAATAAGTTAGACAGAAAAAGATAAATACTGTATGATATAACCTATTTGTGAAATCTAAAAACAACAACAACAAGAAAACCCAAGCAAAACAGAGAACAGATTGGTAGTTGTTGGTGGGGGGCAGAAATTGGTGAAGGGAGTCAAAAGGTATAAACTTCCAGTTATAGAATAAATAAGTCATGGGAATGTAATGCACATCATGGAGACTATAGTAAATAATATTGTATTGCATATTTGAAAATTGCTATGAGAGTAGATCTTAAAAGCTCTTATTACAAGAAAAAATTTCTGTAACTATGTATGGTGACAAATGTTAACTAGACTTATTATGGTGGTCATTTCACAATATATACAAATATCAAATCATTACATTATACACGAAATCAATATAATGTCATATCTCAGTTATTGAGGTATTGTTATACCTCAGTAAAAGAAAATTCAGGAAAAAAATGTATGTAGTATGCCTCATGAGATAGTCCATATTATCAACTTAGAATCTGCTAAAAATGTGATAATCTAGGAAATATTTTTTTTTATTTTTAACTTTACATCTATGTGTCATTCTGGTATCTTCTATGTACAAAAGATGAAGAATCCTTGATTTAATAGATCCTTGTTCTCTCTCTCACTGATTTACTATACCAGCTGCAGAGTTTGTCATCAGTCGCATAAAACAACATGCAATAAAAACATGAGCTTTCAAACATTTCAAAACTTTAGTGATTCCTTTTAGAAAAAATCCCCTAACATGAAGTTAAGTTAGAGGATGCAAGTTAGGTAACAACACATTTGATGGAGAAGATTTTCTTAAAGCAGACAGCACTCTTTTCCATTTCCCATTAAAAAGATTTGATATATATGTCAAACCCACTCACTTTAACTCTAATTTATACCACTTACTTGATAGATCCAATACTCAAATTGAGATATACCAGTCAAAATGACTTTTGACAAATTAGTTGCAAAACAAAATGGTTTTAATATGTACAGTATAGAATTTTGTAAAATACAAATTGTTAAAATAGTAATGGTATTTTTATGATCATACAGAAATGATGTTACTAGAATGACAAAGTTCACTTCACATGGTCACTTTTTGTTAAAAGAAAAATATAGTGTATAATTGATTTTGTCTTTTTGGAAAATAAATATTCTTTAAAGAGTTTAAATCTGAAATATTTTGCAGCTGGAGGATTGAAAGTACTTTTAGGATAGATTGCTATCTTTAGAAACATGGCCTTTCCCTACCCTAGTAGGAAAAATATGGTATAATCTAAAGTAAAATAACATTTATGTGCTACCTTAAGACATGATGCTATATTCACCTGAGAAAGCAGCTCTGTGATTAATTCTTCACCAAGAGCTTGGAAGATAGAATCCATATGTGATGAGAAAAGTGTCTCTTGATCCAAGGAAACCTCTTTGCTGTTTTTCTTCATGAGAATATATCCCTATTTTATCAAATCTAGGATACCATTCAATAAAAATACATTATGATTTCACCTATATTAAAATGAGAATAAATGTGCATTTTAGAAATGATTAAATATAATATAAAGGGCACTAATACAAGACTGTATCTTTGGGACAAATGAACAATATTAATCACAAAATAATTTAATATTTACTTAATGTAGTCAAGTACTTCCTTCCAAAAATTATAGAAAGCCAGTTGGTAGCATGTACTCAGATTCAGATGGCATATTTTTCATCATGGAATGGTAACTATACCCTCAAAATCCAAATCGTCACACAACCATTTGTGTTTTCAAAAGGTTGTGACTGTGTTAGACAGAAAGTGAAAACATATCTCCTAAATATTTCACACAATAAGATTTTGACAAACAGATTTTAATTAGTACACCCGCAGCTTTCTCATTTTTGAAGGAAAAATGTAATGCCCTCAGCAAGTATCATTACAGTAAATGTAGCCTTATCCTTTCTTTATAGATATTTATTATGTTTGATTGAAATATTCAACTTACTCCCACTTTTATAATCTCATATATTAAGAAAGGTAAAAAATAGTGTCATTTGATATGAAAGATGTTTTGTTTAGCCTACTAGTTTCAATTAATATGATCAAGACAGAGACATTCCTCCTGGTTGTGAAAGGCCAGCTTTCAAGAGGAATTTCCTATAATGCACTGCTTTCTTGTGGTCAAGAGCATTGATTGTAGGTTACCTTTATTTGAGTATTTAGGACAATTATGGGGAAATAATTTAACCAGAGTGTTTTTTTTTCATGAAATATTGTTAACTATATCCCTTGGTGCTTCTTTTCCACCGAAGTTACAAAAAAGAAGCATTAAGGCAGCTCAATCCTGCCAGAGGCAGGACTCCTCTGATGGGTGACTGCTTTAAGGACTCGCCAGCAGCCTAGCCAAAATATTCTAACTGCACTGTGGTCAACCTCGAACTATGTAACCCTCCTTTGCTCCCTCTTTCTTTCACAAGGTTCAGAACGGCATCTCAGTCCCTGGCTCTCCTTTTCTCCTGCCACCCTCCCTGCCCCCAGAGGAGTTTCCTCCGATAAACCTATTGCACATCTAATCTCATCTTAGAGATTTCTACCTCTCAGAGGACTTGAACTAAATATTTATTTGAAAACAGAATAATTACAAAATGCAATAATATATTTAAAAATAGAAAAACAGCAAAAACATATATTGCCTGATTCAATTTATATGAAATATTCAGAATGGGCAAATCCATAGAGACAGAACACAAATTAGTAGTTTTCTGTACTTGGTGGAGCAAGGAATGTGGATTGACTGACTGCTTAATGGGGACAGAGTTTCCTTTTGGAGTAATGAAAGTGGTCTGAAACTAGATAATTGTGATGGTTGAACAATATTGTGAATGTACTAGAAATTACTAATGGAAAATTTTATATATATTTTACCACAATAAAAAGCACATTACATAGAAAAGGAGGTTTATTCCTTTAAACCATTGTTGTTCATGGTATAATTTTATATGTTTCCATTTTCATATTATATTTAGTGACTTATTCCTATAAAGGATTCTATGATCAAATAATATTGGAAAATTGCAGTTCAATAAAGTTAAATGAGTGTGTAATTCTAAAACAACAATAATAAACCAAAAATCAAAAAACATTGACAGTATCATTATCTTCCTATTCCTTCATATTTTCTTTTTTTTCTTCTAGAGGAAGATTAGCCCTGAGTTAACTGCTGCCAATCCTCCTCTTTTTGCTGAGGAAGACTTTCTCTGAGCTAACATCCATGCTCATCTTCCTCTCCTTTATATGTTGGATGCCTACCACAGCATGGCTTGCCAAGCAGTGCCATGTCCGCAACAGAGATCTGAACCAGCGAACCCTGGACCACCGAAGCAGAATGTGCAAACTTAACTGCTGCACTACCTGGCCAGCCCTAGATTTTCTTATTTTAAAAAATAATTCTAATGCATTGTTTGATAGTAAATTATACAATGTAAATTGTGTCATAATTTTTCAGATTACTACCAAAGATATAATTCTTCCCTCTACTCACTTAGTAATTTTTTTTTATGTTATGGTATTTATATTATAGACTGAAAGATCAAATAAATTATTTCAACAGTTAGTAATATAGTTTTACAACATGCAACCAGATGTGATACAACAGCATGAATGCCTTATTTTATGTGAAATGAGTATACAATCATTTCAAAATAAGTGATAAGCTACTTTTACTGTCAATTTTTATTTTACCATGGAATTTTCTAGAGATTCCTCAAGAGATCCTATATACTGGCATCAAGTCCCAGATGGTCTGGAAGCCTACGTTGGACAGAATGTTTCCAAGCATTTCTCAGGAGAAAATCTGGTCTATTTGCTGCTTCCGTTCTTCAATGAAAATCTTCATTACTTCATATTTGTTGAGCATGCTTATGATGTTGGAATACACATAATGGGTACCTGGTCCTCTTCTAGTCCACAATTGATATTGCCTTAATTGTTCTGTTTTAAAGCTTCTTGTTTTCCATAAGAGTGCCATATGGGAGAAAAATGTTTGAAAGAAGGCTTGGTTCACCTCCTTTGTAATGCTTTTCTAATCGGCAGTTGTAATTATAAGAATAAGTGTTAACCTGAGTGTGATAATTGTCTTGTACAAATATCGCTTTTTTTGTGTGTGAGAAAGATTGTCCCTGAGATAACATCCATTGCCAATCCTCCTCTTTTTGCTTGAGGAAGATTATTGCTGAGATAACATCTGTGCCAACCGTCCTCTATTTTTTGTATATGGGACACCGCCACATGGCTTGATGAGCAGTGTGCAGGTTTGTGCCCAAGGTCTGAAATTTAAAGTGTTGATTAAAGCCAAGTCATGGCAAATTTTTATTAAGAGATGTTTCTAAAATTTTGATTCAGTCATATCAATTGATTACTATTTATGGAACAGCATTGATAAATACAATTGTCTACCCCAATTTAGTTTCTTGCTTGTGATATATATAGCTATGAAATTTACATTAAGACAATTCCTATTTTTGCCCAGTATAAGAATTCTCAGTCTCATAAAGTAACCACTTCAAAATAAATTTGATCATAACAATTGACCTGTTTTATGATGAAAAACTGAAGAAACCTATGAGTTAATACTGTGGCGAGAACACACATACTAGTTTCCATGATTTTCTAAAATCCCAAATTCATTTATGAAAATTCAATATTTAAACTCATAAAATAAAAAAGTAAATGGGGGACATCAATAGGGAAAGACTGAAGTACACTTTTGAAGACTTAAAGATGATGCAAAAACATTGAGAGATGAAAAAGACCATATGTTTTCCCGAGCACATGTGGAAGGGATTTAAAGGAGGAGGAATACAATCTACCCACAGAATTTAAGAGAGAATCTGTTCTCAGAGCGGATTGGGCCAATTGTGGTTGGGAATATTAAGTGAAACTTAATGCTGAGGTTTAATTGAAGATTGACGTGTATGGAAGTCAGCCGCTGTCCTTATCCCAAGGTTGTATTCAAAACATCACGAATATCTTCACTAACAATGCCACCAAAAATAAAAGTCCTCTGAATAAATTGAAATTGAGCAATAATCTCTTTGAAGAGAACTGAAGAGAAAATATAGGAACTGGATTCCAGAATAAAATTTTGTTCACGTTAGCATTTGTAGAAGCTCCAGCAAAAAAAGCGATGCACATTTCATCATCCTAAAAGTAGCCCACTAGTAAGAAGAGCTTCAAGGGAACAGACTTTGTGTTGCTTGCCTGATATTTGAAGAAAATAGCAGTATGGAAGACAAAGGCCAGTATATTCAAGCTGAAAAAAACTAAAACCAAACAAAAAACAAGGAGAAAGAGATAACTTGAGGAGCAAAGGAAATGAGGGATTTGAAAAAAAATTTATTACAATGAAACAAGGACAGGATGTTAATTAAAAAATGAATATAAAAATGTAAAAATTAATAGAATTTAGAAAAGGTAAATTTTAGGAAGAAAACTGCTAAACCACAGAGATAGATATCAAAGATGCACATTATGCTTCCAGAAGTTAATCAGTCCTCAGACTGCACAAGATATCCGAAAAGAAAAGATAGAAATTGACAGAGAGCTAGACAGAGAGAGAGAGAGAATAAATGTCGCTGACACCTTGGGTACGTCATTATGAAATTTTTGAAATGTATACAACCTCTTGAGATACAATTAACATGCGAATACCCACCTATGGTATACAATTTAACGGTTTTTATCAAGGTTTCAGACCTTTGCAACCACCACAACAATCACTTTTTGAACATTTTCATCACCCTAAAATAAAACCTCATACCCATTAACAGTTACTCCAAATTTCTCCCAATCCTCCAGTCCTGGGCAAGCCCCAGTCTACTTTCTGTCTCTATAGATTTGCTGGTCTGAACAGTTAAAAAAAAGCGGAATCATACAATATTGGTCTTTAGTGATTGACTTCTTTCTCTTAGAACTTTTTCAAGGTTCATTCACATTGTAACATGTATCAGTACTTCACACCTTTTTATTACTGAGTAATTCCATTGTCTGTGTATACAACTTTTTTGTGTAGTTGTATGTTTTTATCTCTCTTGGGCTTTTATCTAAGGAGTGCAATTCCTAGTTACTCTATGTTTAATATTTTGAGAGACTGCTAGACTGTGTTCCGAACTGACTGCATCAACTTACATTCCAACCAGCAATGTATGAGTATTACCATTTCCCCACATCCCTGACAAAACTAGACACTAAAGTCTCTTTGATTACACCCTCCTTAGTGGACGTGAAGTGGTACCTCATTGCGATCTGTTTTGGTGAGGAAGATTGTCCCTGAGCTAACATCTGTTGTCAATTTTCCTCTTTTTGCTTGAGGAAGGATGTCCCTGAGCTAATATCTATGCCAATCTTCCTCTATTTTGTATTTGGGTGCTGCCACAGCATGGCTTGATAAGAGGCATGTAGTCTGCATCCAGGACCCAAACCTGTGAACCCCAGGCCACTAAAGTTGAGTGCAGAAAATTAACCGCTATGCCACTGTGCCAGCCTCTCTCATTGTGATTTTGATTTTGATTTTCCTGATGGCTAATAATCTTAGGGTTTTTGGCATGTGCTTATGGCCACTTTTATATATTCTTTTGAAAAATGTCTTCAGATGCATTGACAAATTTTAAATTCAGTTATTTTATCTTTCTATTATTGAATTGTAAGAGTTCTTTATATATTCCAGATATAAGCCTCTTATCAGATGCATGATTTCCAAATATTTTCTCCCATTCTGTAGGCTGTCTTTTCACTTTCTTGATGGTAGTCTTTGAAACACAGGAGTGTTTAATTTTCATAATGTCCAATGTATCTATGATTTCTTTTGTCTTATGCATTTGGTATGGTATCTAAGCCTTTAAGGCTTTGCCTAACCCAAAGACATGAAGATTTACTCCTATATTTTCCTCTAAACATTATATATTTTTATCTTTATATATAGATTGTGATCCATTTTGAGGTCATATTTGTGTAAGTTGTGAGGTGGGGGTCCAATTTTAGTCCTATGCATATGGATATCAACCTGTCCCAGCACTATTTGTTAACAAGACTATTTTTTCCCTATTGCTTTATCAGGACATGCTTGTCAAACATCAGTTGTCCACAGGGGCCAGCCTGGGGGTGTAGTGGTTGAGTTCATGCACTCCACTTCTGCAGCCTAGGCCTCACACTTTTGAATCCTGGGTGCAGACCTAGTACTGCTCATTAAGCCACACTGTGGTGGCACCCCACATAAAATAGAGGGGGTTTGGCACAGATGTTAGCTCAGTGACAATTTTCTTAAAGCAAAAACAGGAAGACTGGCAATGCATGTTAGCTCAGGGCCAATCTTCCTCACAAGAAAAATGAAAAATATCAATTGTCCATAAATATATGGGCTTATTTCTGGAATCTCAATCCCATTCCATTTAACTATATTTTATCATCATACCAGTAACACACTCTCTTGGTTACCATAACAATGTAGTAAATTTGGAAATTGGGATGTGTGAGTCTTCCAAATTTGTTATTTTTTCAAGATTATTTGGCTCTTCTGGGTCTCTAACATTTTCATATGAATTTTAAGATCAGCTTGCCAATTTCTGCAAAGAATCTACCTGGAATTTTAATAGGGAATGCATTGAATCTGTGGATCAGTTTGGGGAGTACTGTCATCCGAACAACATTAAGTTGTGTTATATTTATTCCTGAGTATTTTGTTCTTTTGATTTTATTGTAAATAGAATTGATTTTAATTTCATTTTTAGATTATCACTTGCTAGTGTATAGAAGCACAATTAATTTTTATATTGATCTTACGTCCTTCAAACTTGCTGAACTCATTTATTAGTTCTAAAATATTTTAGTGGATTCATCAGAATTTTCTATACACAAGATTATAATACCAGCAAATAGAGATTATTTTACTTATCCTTTCCCATTTGAATGCTTTCATTTCTTTTTCTTGAGCAATTTCCTTGGCTAAATATTCCAGTACAATGCCATGAGAAGTGGTAAGAGTGGACATCCTTCTTTTGTTCCATGTTAGGGAGAAAACATTAAAGCATTTACCATAACATATGACGTTACCTGTAAGTTTTCCATAGCTGTCTTATTTAAGGTTGAGGAAATTTCCTTTTATATTTATTTTGATGAGCATTTTTATCATGAAGAGATGTTGAATTTTGTTGAGAGGCCTTATATATGGAGTTAGGAACTGTTCTTTCCTCTTCCAATTTTGGAAAGACTTTGTGTTTCTAAAGAATTAGTATTAATTCTTTTTGAATGTTTGGTAGAATTCACCAGTGAAGCCATCTGAGCTGGGTGGTTCTTTTGGGGGAAGTGTTTAAATTATGAATTCAGTCTCTTTACTTGTTACATAAAGTCTCCTCAGATTTTTTATTTCTTCTTAAGTCAGTTTTAGTAGTTTGCAGTTTTAAAGGAATTTGTCTATTTTATCTAAGTTATCTAATTTTTTGTCATAGAATTGTTCATATTATTCCCTTATAATCCTTTCTTATTTCTGTCATCTCTGTAGTAGTGTCTCCTCTTTCATCCACTTTTTTAGAAATCTGATCTTCTCTCTTATTTTTCTTGGCAAATCAAGCTATATTTTTGTGAAATTGGTTGATCTTTCTAAAACACCAACATTTGGTCCAGCTGATTTTTCTTTTGTTTTTCAATTCTCCATTTTAACTTATCTCTGACCTTTACTATTCCCTTTCTTCTATTTGTTTTGTTTTTAATTTGCTCTTCTTTTTTTGAGATTCTGCAGTGGAAGATTAACATGCTAATTTGAGATGTTTCTTTTTTTTTAATATAAGTGTTTACAGGTATAAACTTCCCTCTAACCACTGTATTAGCAATATCCCCAAAATTTTGGTATGTATTGTATTCATTTTCATTCATCTCAAAGTATTTCTAATTTTCTTTGTGATTTCTTGTTATGTATTTTAATTTCCATATATTTGTAAATTTCTAAATTTAGAAATTTATATATGTGTATTAATATCTATCTAGCCACCTATCCACTATGCTATACTCTATAAATCTACCCTGGATATCTACTGTATTGAGATCTCTTTTGGTGAGCAAAAACGCCTGTGCCTTTTTTAGAAAGAACATGAGAAGAGGGATATGAGCTTTCATAGAAATCTTCCAGCTACAATGGTACTCAGAAGATGTAATGAGTCCCTGATGCCTACTTCCAAAACATGAAGACTCCAAGCCCAGGGGAGTCAGTGCACTATGCTTACCTGTAAGCTAACCAAGAAAGAGAGATCGTGGAATTACATAGATTTGTTCCACTACAACAGTTCTAGTGGCTTTTGAACAAATTCCTTAGAGGTGCTTTCTTTAAACAAAATGTTGTTTTGAGAGGTGAGTGAGACAATTGGCATAAGGTGTTTTGCAGGTACCAAACGAAAACAAGCATTTTATGCATGCTAATTATTATTTGAATATTTCTAGTAAAGGGCTTAGACATGGATACCTTTAAGAGTCATGACTGGTGCCATGTCATTTAGGACCTCCCTAAGTCCAGAGAGTTTGGTCGAAAGACTCTTGAAGATTCAAGACTTAATTTAAGTGCCAACAAAATGGTAACTGATGGTCACCACTAGCAGAGATCATTGTAACACTTGGTTAACTTTGCTAACTAGAAAGATCTATTCTTGACAGGAGAAAATGTCAGAGTGAAAAAAAAAGTCAAAAGGAAACAGTTTAAGAATGCATCATTTCAAGCAATGCCAATGCTAGCAATGCCGTGGTTATTATGTCTGGAAAGACCCAGAAGGAGTGGCAGATAAACTACAGCTCTAGGACACTTGATTGCTTAAAGACTTCAGATGTTATACACTGTTAAGAAAAAAAAAGGAGGAGGAGGAAGAGAATAGTAGTGGGAGGAGCCATTATCAGCAACTGGCACAGATACATGAAGGAGAAACTAACAATGCACAGAGAGATTTTGGATGGATTACATCTAATGCATTTTTTTTCCTTTTAAAGGTCAAATTTGGTACAATCCCATATTTAGTGAACTGTAAATTATGAGACTCATCTTGAAGCTAAGATGACTGTTCCTCCTGTTATCATCCCAAGGTGACTTATTTTGTCAGGACAGGTACTCACCCACTAGCCATCATTTGAGATCTAGTCATGGAATGAGCAAAAGATTAGGCACTGACATTTCCACCCATTTCCTACCATGAGAATTAGTGGTAATGGCATAAGTATTGTTTAATCTTGGGGAAATATTTTCTTTCTGTCTGGAGAAATAAAAGTCTTCCTTATTAAAGTTTTCATTTTCAAATTTTCAGTTACTATGGTAATTTTATATCTTCCTACCGTTTTCAACTTAATTTTAGTTTAAAATTGACAAGAAGTAATTTAAAGAAAGATTTTAAAACTGATTATATGAAAAAGATTGTTTTGAATTTCATATCCTTTTAAGGTTCAAGTAAAGTGTGTAAGAAGCAATTAGATATTGTTAGTGCTCAAATGAATGACTTTTTGTTATTTTCATATATATTCATTATTTATTTCTAACTTCTATTTTTTGATATGTATTTACTAGAGTTTATTTAAGGGTACCAGTGTCATGTGAACATAAAAGAACATGAAATTGTTATTAAAACAAAGATAAATAGAAAACATTACTTTGTGAAATTATGTCACTATATAATCCTGACTTTAAGGTAGGGAATCATCCTCTTTATGCAGTTTTCAGTTTATATGTGAGGTAGGTGGTGTTGCACAAAAATATCCATCTGTTGACATTTCTGTCTGTCTGCAATCCTACTTCAATGAGTAATCACTTATTATAAATATTAGGCAACTCACCAGTCAAATTTTAAATCCCCTACACATACACAGAAATCCTCCAAAATAATACAATGAAACAGTGCCTAAAAGTTTGTGAGTCATTGCTGTAAATATTTCTGTTAGATTCAGCAAATCATTAAATGAAATTTTGCATATAAATGTAGGGTGTATCTGAGTGATGAAAAATTGTTTCATCAGAGACAACATGGCTAAGAAGTCACAAAGTGGAGTGGGGGCGGAACCCAGGATTTTCAACTCTTAGTCTGACAGTTTCTTTTCCTTCTACTAGTGGTTTTCAGAAGTGTTTCAACCACATAACTGTTTTCTCAAAAGAACATTAATATAGGAGCCTAATAAATAAAAGTAGAACTATTCTAATTAAAATCAAAATAACCTATCATTCTTCCTGTTCTTTCCACATATCCACAACATTTGTTTTGTGGTATCTGGAGATCCCTTGGGCTTGCGGAGAACTTTCAAAACATTTTATTTTGCCAGGTTGACAATTTAAGTAGGAGGAGTTTTCAAGTTATGCTCATTATAAATGTAATGTATTAAAAATTAGCAATGCTTATTCATCACAATTAGTACACAAGGATAAGAAGATTCAGAAATCCAGAATTTTTTTCTGCAGTAAATAACAGAAAGTAAGTCTAACATTGGTTTTAAAAAAGTGAGGATTATTACTCTCTTAAGATAATAGAAGAAGGGAAGGTAGGTAGCTACTGATGTTAGTTCAGTAGCTCAAGATTTCAGAAGACGTCCTTAGCTGTCTCTCATGGTCACAAAATAGTCCTTGAGACTTCACACTTTGTAACCATCATTTAAGACAGGAAGAAACTTCTTTTATCAGAAATGCATCTTTCCCAGAAGCCCCCCCATCATATTTCCCCTTATAACACATAACTCCTACTTGTGTTATATGGCAACTGCTACCTGCAAATAGTGATTGACAACATGCATACTTAGCTTTTACAGTCCTCATAGTGGAGGTGAGGAAGAGATGAGAAAATTGAAATACAGGGCTTTCTTGATAACCATCCAATAGTATCTAACACAGTGGTATTGAAAAGCTAAGTAGGATTTATTAGCTAACATAGACTTTTGTACTTGAAAGTATCTCATTTTTTTCTTCTAGTCCTATGTAAGTGGTAAGGATGTTATTGGTGATGCCACTCCTATATTAATTCAGAATTGCTGAGATATCTGAAAATAAACTTTAAAACTTCAGAATCTTAATTTTATAGGTTATTTCTTTTTGTTTATTAGATTTTATTAAAGCTAGAATTTTATTCCTGAAAAATAAATATAACCCTAACTTTTGTATTTAGTATGTTTCTATAGTCTCTCTACTTTTGGAAAGTGCCTTAAGCACTGTTTACAAATTCTCTATAGAAAGATTTGTTACAACTTGAAGGTTCCAAGTCTTTATAAATCTATGTTTCTTTATAGTTGTTTTCCCCTTAGGTTCTTATTCAGCTTTCAAATCTGATAAGTGATAATGTCTCATAGGATATGGATATTTGAGACATATATACAAATCTGAACAATTGTGCTGAGGTAAATGATTAATACAACACACAACTCCAGATATCAACCTAGTTTAGTATTTTAAAATTACACTACCTCTTCAGCACAAGACAATCTAAAATCCCATCTCTTAGTCCTTATTTTTCTAATTAATATAGATTAAATTATATAACTATGGCATACACTTTCACATGGAACACACTAACCATATCTAAAATGCAGCAAACTCTAAATAGCAGTTTAGATAACATCCAATCATATCAATTTAATTTTTGGCAGACTAAAAGAAAAGTAATAATCTGAGAATTTCTTGGGTCTAGAAATGGTACAAAAGAGACATGAAGCCATGTGTACATCTTCAGTCATGATGAATAGAGCATACCACACAGCCATCCAGTGGTCAATCTCAGTGTAGCATTAGATCATTGAGAGCCACTGGGTGATCCAGCTGTGTTACTCTAGTTGCTCTTAGTGATTGCATTGAATGGACTAGAGGATATTGATCCATTGCTGAAAGTCAATTGTTAGGACAGCATGTATGTCAGGGTTGCGGGGGAGGGAGAGCAAAACTGGCCTTCATACAACTGAGAGTCACATTCATGACGTACAGTAGTGGAGAAGTGAGTACTAGACCACGGGAAAAAGGGCTGCTCTGAGAGACTTTTTAACTAGAAATTCAAATTTCTAGTTTGGATAATGAGAATTATTTCACACAATATAATTATCATTCAGATTTTACTCCTGATTTTTGGCATAATTGCATGATGGTGAGATTTGTTTCTATATGAACAAACGCTTGCTTGGATTTAAAATACCTAAACTTACACAAACATATCAATTAAAAATTGATTACCAACTTTATAATTGATTCATCACAAAGTACTTGGCCTAGTATATTTATGTCTTTTTAGTTTGATATTGTATATAAACATTTAACAAGAGTTTAGTGGCCTGCAACTCGCTGGCTTATAGTGGCTAAGAGAATTTGCCAAAAATCTGGGACTGGGAAAAAAGATACCTTCCTCCTTTTCTGTCTTAATATTTGTTGAGGACCTACTAGAGTATACACAATTTCATGTGTAGTATCCAGTGCAGTCCTCACAGCAACCCTGGGTATTTTTGGATTGATATAATCACTTAATAAGGGAATAAATTAAGGGCCAGAGATTTTAAGGGACTTGCCAAATGGCACAGAGTTTGTAAGTAGCAGAACTGGCATAGGAGCCTGTCTTCATCAGCTGCCAGAACCTATAACTATTTTCACTAGATGCCAAGGAAATGAGACTCAGGAGCTAAATAAGCAGTGACCTTTTGCAAAATAGTATAACCAGAGAACCAAATAAGATGGGATGAGTATAATACAAGTCGTCTCCCCTCCCCTAAACATATATAGATGATTTAGCAATGATAGAAGAGATTCCATTTGGTCATGGAACCAGAAAAGTTCACATGAAACAAAAAGATAGGATAGAGCAGACAAGAGTCCGTAGCTCAGCTTCAGAAGCAAAGGCTTCATATAAAAGCATTGAGTACTATGGGGACTTTTCGCTCCTCTCAACTTTTTAAGAACAGGGTTGGTTGAGCTTGACATAATGGCTCACTGTTGATGATTCTTGTAAACAACTGGAGGTGAGTGTGGGCATGAGGAGCAGACAGAGATATTTCCATAATGCTAAGGAAAAAGATAAAATAATCTTAGGTATCACTGCATATTTTAAAATCTATAAATAAACAAATCTCTTACAAAGGGTAACAGAACAAAGTGATTTAGTTTTAAAAATAAAAACAAAAAAAATTCCTCTTTTCGATATTTGTCTTGCTTTTGGAAGAAAGAATATCATTATCTGTAAAGCTCAGATATTAACTATTTAATTACTCTTATTTTTTACATAAAAAGGGGTCTTGAGAAATGTTGCTATTTGACCAGTATTTGTCAACTTGTTAACAGGAAGCACTAACTTTATAGTTAAAAGTTTTAAAGTATTTTAACTTCAGCAACCATTTGTAATTATGATTTTAATGTTATTAATTCAACGTGAGTAATCCAATATGACAAATAATTTACCAAACATAGATGTGTCCAAAACAAGACTTTCTAACCCTTGGGAGAGACCCCAGAAAACATGGATGAAAGTTAAGCCATATGTCCCTGTGGTCCAAAACATAAACCTCATGCATATTTGGCATGAAAATATCAAAATCTTGAATTATCCTCACTGCTTATGAGCTAGAATTTAAGCTGTACCCATAAGCATTTTACAGTGGAATGAAAACAGGGTGCAGTAGTATCTAAGAAAATTTCAAGTTTTATCTCTACATTCCTTGGGGAGTTTTCTGAGGGCCAAAGGGATCAAGAACAAATTACACTGAAGTTTTCTTTTGCTCCTGAAGACTTTCATGAGGAGAGAACAGTCTCAAATGAATGCCAAAGGCAACTTTGAAGGAAAGAAGTATAAAATGCACTAAGAAATGTATAAGCAATCCTATTTAAATTCTTGCATGATAATGATAATAATGCAATAAAACCATATGTTATACAGTAGTTTATAATGCCCTTTCTCATCTTGTGTAGTCTGATTCTCAAAACCTCTCCATAGTATAGAAAATCATGTTTTACAGATTCAGCTTGTGCATAATCATTCACAGACAATTGACATTTTTTAAGTGTTTAAGAAAAAACGTACACCTTTCCTTTGTACTAAATGATAATAATAATAAATAACTTATACTTACTTAATTTTTAGTTTATGACAGGTACTGTTCTACGTTCCGACCAGAGTCTTACCTAATCCTCACAACAACACTTTTGTATACATACTTATGGCCTTTTTACTAGAGGATAGCTGTGTCATGTTAGGCAGAATTATGACCTCGTTAGTGTCTTTATTTGGAGATTAAGTATGGTTTAGGTCATGCATAGGATTACCAAGTTAATAAGAAGTGGCCTTGTGATGGTTAATTTTATGTGTCAGCTTGACTTGCCGTAGGGTACCCAGATTAAACATTTTGAAGTGTCTGTGAGGCTGTTTCTAGATGAGATTATCATTTGAACTGGTAGACTCAGTAAAGCACACTGCGCTCTCCAATGTGGGTGGGCATCATCCAATCCTTGAGGGTGTGAATAGAACATGGGCAGAGAAAGGAGGACTTTGTCCCCTTTCTTCTTCCTGCTTGGGATGAAACATCTCATCTCATCTTCACTGGACCTTGGACTGCGATATAAACCATCAGCTCCCCTGGTTCTCAAGCCTTTGGACTCAGACTGAATTATGCCACCAGCTTTCCTGGGTCTTCAGCTTTCAGAGAGCAGGTCATGGGACTTCTTGGCCTCTATAGTCATGTGAGCTAATTACTCATAGTAAATCTTCTTTTATATATATGCTACTGGTTTTATTTATATCCTACTAGTTCTGTTCCTCTGCAGAACCCTAACTAATACAGGTTGCTCTTAGGGACAACTTATATGAGTGAACCTCAGAGTGTTTTGGGTATATAACTTTTGCCTGACTCAGTGCCTAATAGTTTTATGGCTTACCACTCACCCACTGCAAATTTCAGCGTTGGGTTTGCTCATATCTGGTTCTAGAACATTTTTCTTTCTAAATTTGGAAATCTTCACTGCTCCTTAGTATTTTAGGGGGATTGTAGGACAGACAATACAGGACGGAGATTCCTATATTGTACTTTTATCTAGACTATCAAGGTGAAGTTGATAGTTAAGGAGTATGGTAAGAATTTTATGGCAAAATTGTATAAATAAATATAGGGAAGCTGGAAGGAATTTCATTAAACAATCTAATAGAATTCTTTTTTTTTTTTGAGAAAGATTGGCCCCGAGCTAACATCTGCCACCAGTTCTCCTCTTTTTGCAGAGGAAGACTGGCCCTGAGCCAACATCTATGGCCATCTTCCTCTATTGTATGTGGGATGCCTGCCAGAACATGGCTTGACAAGTGGTGCATATGTCAGCACCCAGGATTCAAACCTGCGAACCCTGGGCTGCTGAAGGGGAACATGCAAACTTAACTGCTGTGCCACTAGGCTTGCCCCTAGAATCGTTGCATAAGATTCCTAGACTCAAAAACAGCAGTGTCATATTTGATGGAAATAAACTTTTAAAAATTGGATAGAAAATAAAGAAAATGTGGTATATGCATGCAATGGAATATTATTCGGCCACAGAAAGGAGGAAATCTTATCACATGCTATAACATGAATGAACCTCAAGGACACTATGCTATGTAAAACAAGCCAGTTACAAAGGACACTCATTGTATGATTCTACTCCTATGAGGTATCTAAAGTAATAAAAACCATAGAAAATAAAATAGAAAGATCCCAAGGACTAGGGGAGCTATGAGGAAGAATTAATGTTTAATGAGTACAGAGTTTGTAAGTTGACCAATTTCTAGAGATCTATTGCACAGTATTGTGAATACACTAAGCACTACTTATCTGTACACTTAAAAATGTTTAAGGTGGCAAATTTAGTGTTATGTGCTTGTTACCAAAATTAAAAATAAAGTTTAAAAATTGGATGTAAAAAGAGAGAAAAAATGATTGACAAAAGAATACTTTTAACATCATCAAAACTCCTACAATCAACATAGTCTTGTTGGAACACAACATAGATTGGGTAGAAAAAAATGGCACAAATTCAATTTGCTTCTTTTTTATATGGCTAGAACATATTTTATTAATTATCCAAAATCAAGTTAACATTAAGGATCACAATATGAAAGCCATCATTTAACACTTGAAACCATTATCAGTCAAAAAGCCAAGTGTAGCTAATGACATTGGAATTTGGTTTAATTGTGCAAAAATCTTAAAAATAGCAAATTCATAACTCTAAAAAGAACTGACTCTTATTCATCTCTAATAGTTGCTTCCAATATGATTTGATGCCTAATATATTACGTTGGCAAGAAATTTGCAGCTAGTGTATGTCAATGAACCCATTTTTATTAACCTAGACATACAAGCATCATAAGATTAAACAATGGGATTTCCAAAACATCTGCAAATAAATTGTCTATGTGGTAAATATAAGACTAAAAAAAAACAAAAAAAAAAGCAAATCATGTGAAAAAACAGTACTTTATAAAAATATTTATTAAACATGCTAAACATTCCACCATGTTAAATATATCTTATGAAATATAGGTTGACTTTTAACATCAATCAGTCTCTCATTATTTGCTTCACTACATAAATATTACATGAGAAGACCTGCTCTTTTATTTCATCAATTCAGTCCTCAATTCAATTATCACTGTATTATCTGGACTTGCAGTGAAAGTGAGGATAATATTATTAATGTTATTAATGGTAAAAAAAACTTTGAAAATCCCGGTAATATTCTTCCTGTTTTTCAAGAATGAGTCATGCAATATTTTAACAACCAATCATTAAAAAATTCAGAAACAGTGGGGCCAGCCTGGTGGTGCAGAAGTTAAGTTCGCATGTTCCGCTTTGGCAGCCCAGAGTTTGCTGGTTTGGATCCCGGGTGAAGACCTACGCACTGCTCATCAAACCATGCTGTGGCAGGTGTCCCACATATAAAATAGAGGAAGATGGGCATGGATGTTAGCTCAGGGCCAATCTTCTTCAGCAAAAAAAAAAAAAAAAAAGAATTGGCAGCTGACCTTAGCTCAGGGCTCATCTTCCTAAAAAAAACAAAAAAAAATCAGAAATAGGGGCCAGCCCAGTGATGTAGTGGTGAAATTCACATGCTCCATATAAGCGGCCCGGAGCTCCCAGGTTCAGATCCCAGGCATGGACCTAGCAGTGCTCATCAAGCCACACTGTGGTGGCATCCCACATGAAATAAAGGAAGATTGGCACAGATGTTAGCTCAGCAACAATCTTCCTCAAGCAAAAAGAGGAAGATAAGGAACAGATGTTAGCTCAGGGTCAATCTTCCGCTCACACACACGCATGCACACAAATTCAGAAACACTTCACAAACATTCACATTAGTTTAAAACACATTATAGGAGCTGGCCCAGTGGCACAGCGGTTAAGTTTGCACATTCCCCTTCTCAGTGGCCCTGGGTTCACCGGTTCAGATCCCGGGTGCGGACATGGCACCACTTGGCAAGCCATGCTGTGGTAGGCGTCCCACATATAAAGTAGAGGAAGATGGGCATGGATGTTAGCTCAGGGCCAGTCTTCCTCAGCAAAAAGAGGAGGATTGGCAGTAGTTAGCTCAGGGCTAATCTTCAAAAAAAAACAAATTATCAAGACGTGTAAACCATTTTATATCATGAGAATATACGTAATAGTCCTTGATAAAATGCACTGTTTCTAGTTTTCTAGATATTCATAAAAAAGAACCAGAAACATGGTGACTTAAAACAACAGAAATTTATTGCCTTATAGCTCTGGACGCTAGAAGTCTGAGACAGAGTTTCAGCAAGGTCATGCTCTTTCTAATGGCTCTAGGGGAGACTACCTCTTTACTTTTTCTAGGTTTTAGTGCTTGCTAACAGTTCTTGGCATTCCTTAGCTTGAAAATGCATCACATAGCAAAGAGCCGGAGTCAGCTGCACCTTCATCACTCACGTCAAAGCCCAGCTTCGTTCTGGCCATACCCAGGTTGTGGGTTAAAGAGTCTGCCTCTGCTGAGAGGAGGTCGACGGGAGGAAGCATGGTGAGCTGGGCCCAGTAGGCAGGACAGTCAGCAGAGTGACAGTGACACAGGGAAGAGAGAGTGGTGGTGTGCAATGGAGGGTGTTGGCAGAGATGGAGAGAACAGAACAGATGGAGTTTGAAGAAATAATCTATGGACTGCCCAATGTATTTGATGTAAAGAGTGAAGGACAAGGACAGTTCGGGAACTGTTCCTTTGTTTGTGGGCTGAGCAAGCGAGGGGATGTGGGGCTATCGACTGATAAGGGCATTCTGGAGATAAAGCGGGTCCTCCGTGGTGGGCCTCCTCAGGACAGCTCAAGTCTCTGGTTCATCATGCTCCTCTGAAACAGGACATGTCCCCGGGACAATATCCATTCCTGGTAGATAGGGGTATTTGAGAAGATAATTGGGAGCTGGTCCCCTGCACAAGTTAAACTTCAGCTCTGCCAGGCTGTTTGTGCCTTTGTGTTTGTGCCTGGGCTGAACCTGGACCAGAAATACCCCTGTCCCCTTTATCTTTCCCATGCTCCTTCCTCCTCGTCATCTAAATATCCTTTATTTTCCACTTCTGGTGGGTCTCAGGGCCACCCAAGACCTGACAAGTTAGAATATGCTTCGTAGCAACAGCTCCAAGTGATCCATATGCCCCTGAAAGTGTATAAAACACTGAGGATAACTCCTCCTTCTCCTTCAGCATTCAGTTCAGGACCACCTCCTCCAGAGAGCTCTCCCTGACCTCCCACCCACCGCCCAGCCTGCTGCAGGGACAGTTAGAGAGCACAGCACAGCACCAGCAATGGGTACACACTCCACATTCATGAGCAGTTCTAATCCAGGAGTCTTTCTCTTCCCCTGGCTCTGCACTCTGCTGGAGTCCACTTAGTATTCCTCTTGGCATCTCCAAGAGTAGCATCACGTCGGCTAAACTGAGATAGTAAGTGCATCACACTGGGGAATTCTCACCTTGCCCTTGAGCCCTCTTGGAGCTGCCCTTGGAGTCCCTGTGGTGGGAGCAAGTGAGAGTGAGACTACCTGATCCTAAGGGCCTTCAGGGATGGTAGAAACCACATGGATGTCCAAATGGACATACCTGCGCCATGCTCTACTCCATAGAAAAACAGGCTTTTCACTGGTCGTAATAGATCAACAACTCGCTGCTTTTTTTTAGGTTTCTCTGCAGAAATTTCACAAAGGTTTACTTACTATAGTGCAAACAGTACACAAGGTTATCAGAAACGTTGAAGAGTCTTTCTTCATTCCTCTTTTCTGACCCCCCAGCAGCCATACACAGCCCCAATCTCTCTCCCTCCTCCATCTCTTTGATGACACCCCAGTGCCAGCTCCAGTGCTCCCTGCAGGCCCCTGTGAGACCCCCTCACCCAAATCTCCCCCCCCTCCCCTCTCCCCCTACTCCAGCTTCCACTCTTTCCACAGCCACAGAGATCTCTGCAGCATACACATCACACTATGTCCCCAGCCACCCACCTTCTCCCGTCCAGGTCTACACCCTCCCCTGGTGTCACCACCCTGCTCTAGAGTGAGGTCTGTGCAATGGGCCTTGCTTCCTGCCCACCTCCCCCTCCCTGTCATCCTAGTCCCTGTTCCTCTGCCTCGGAAGCCCACCGCTCAGGCCTCTATACTTCTTGTTCCCTCTGCCTGGAACATTGTGCTGCTGACCCCCTAGGCTAATTCCTCTCACCTTTCATTTCAGCACAAATGTCACCAGCTGGGTGTTACCCTGTCACTCCCGTGCCACCCTTCCCCTCCCCACCCCGCCTTAGCATCCCTCTGTAGGAATTCTCTATAGAGAACATATTTCCATCCTCCGTCTCTTTCTCTTTATTACCTGACCTTGCCCCCAGAATGTAAGCTCTGGGGTCCACAGTCCTCATTCAGCTGTTTAGTCCATCACTTCTTCCCAGACACCCGGACCAGTGCTGAAGATGATGTAGAAGCTCCATGTCTGCTAAATGAGTGAATGGGAATGAAGGCAATAAAATGCACACAATTTGGATCAAACAGAGCCAAGTGTGCTAGTCATTCTCCAGGTTACTTCTGGGCCCTTTCCTGGCCTGCTCTGTGGCCAGGGCTGACTCCTCTGCCTGTACTACCCAGGTCTCTGGGGGCTGCCCCAAGCTCCAGCAGGAAATGGGAGGACAGGAGGAAAGAGAGTGGGGGCAGTTTTCTCTGTTGCCCTGGCAGCCCCTCACTGGGCCCAGAGGACACCACCTCCCCCTGCTCCCTCCAAAGCAGAGCTGGGAACAGCTTCCCTCCTCCTGGCACCTGGGAGCCCCCCAACCTTGGTCCTTCCCTTCTCCCTGTCTCAGTTCTCGAAACTACTCCATTTCAGTCTCTTCATCTGCACCATTTGGGTGAAATGTTTCTAGCTGGAATTTTGTCTGATACACCAGGCAACGCTCCTTTTCTGTGTATATGATTTAGGATTCTTTTCTGTACATACAGTTGGTGTGTTCACAGTTTTTGTCCTTCATTAAAAATTTAAAAAATGTTTTCAGATATGACTTTCTTAATTTCTCATTTTACTTAGGTACTAAAATAACAAAGTGCTCTAAGTCTGTACTGTGGTTTGTGAGTGTGTGTGTGTATGTGTGTGTGTGTGTTTGTGTGCATGTGATATCCACAAGAGAAAACTTTTATTTTGACTTCATAGATTTAGAAATGTTTAAACAACAAACATGATCTTAAACAAAACAACATACATTAAAAAACATTACAAATCAGAAAACAAAGGAGTGGAAAATGTCAACTCCTCTAAATTAACCTATGAATTTAGGAGTAAAGAAAAGCATTATGCAGTAGGAGTGGTGGAATGCTGAAGTTTCCCTTTTTTTTTTTTTTTGCATTGTTTCTTAAAAATCAATCTAACTTATTCAGGCAAATATTATTTTACAGAATTCTAATAACAGCTCATAGAATACAGAAATTGTCTCTATTTTTTTATACAGCTATATGTCAAACTTCAATGACGGCTTAAGTAATAGGAACTTTTGATTTCAATCTATCTTATACTATCTTATTCTAGACGATCTAGGACTAAGAAATAAATGACTGATAAGAATTGCAGTAAATGAAACTTTATTTGAAATAAAATCTTACAAATTAAATGCTTTATCAATTTGAATAAAAACAATTAAGTAAATGTAGCTAAATTAAAAGAGAAAAATAAACAATCTTTAAAAAGAGAACACACATACAGATGTTCTGCTGTGGTTGGGGTCCTGAGGCCCCAGCTGTTGTGGAAGCTGGGTCAAACCTGAAGGTGACCTTCGATCGCCGAGCTCTCAGGGTTGGACTCACCTTCTTCCTGGGGGGACCTGATGACCCAGGGGATCCCCCACATATCTGGACCCCCGGGGGCTCTGTATGGAGCAGCTGGAGCAAAAGGGCTTCTTGGAAAAGACCAGAACCTGGCTTTGACCATGGCCAGCCTTTGCCTGTTGTGCTCATTTTCTTTCCTTAGCTCCTTGAGCTTTCTCTTAGTCACCACAGCTACCCTCCGTCTTTCTTCAGCTCTTTTCTTGTGGCAGAGGGTCTCCTTGCAATAGCAGGAAGTGTTTCTCTCCACTTCTTTGCTCCTGTCTTCGGCCATCTTCTTGTAGAGGTTGCAAAGCAGACATGTGGAGTTCACATCACCACCCACGTTGAGGAGTTTCTCCTCCAATTCAGAGCAGAGACTTTCCTCCTCAAACAATATTCTGTGAAGTTGCATGACACATTCGTCTTGTAGATCAGGTAGATTTTGAAGTTCCAGCTTCAGCTGCTGAATCTCACTTTCAAGCTCTGTGTTTTCCTGCTGCAGAGATGCTTCCTCAGTTTGGAGACCAGCTAATTTTACTGTAAACTCCTCATTTGCTCTAATTTCCACCGTTGTCTGGCTCTTTCTTGATGTTGAAGGGACACATTGAAGTCAGCATCATCTGCGACACGCTTCAGATCTACTTCTGACCTACGGATGGGGTGCTTGCTGTTTTCTGCTTCCCTCTTTTGCTGGCTTTCCACATTCCCATCATCCGCCTGGTTGCCAAGGAGGTCAGGCAAAGAGATGGTCTGCAGCACGTCTGCAATCACTCATAGCGTTTGACTGAGCTTATCTTCCAGGATCTGCTGCATCCCTGAGTTCAACTGCTCCAGGCATTCTTTCTCCTCCTCCTTTTCCTGTGTTCTCTTCTTCCATCTCAACATTTCTTGGCAGAGCACTTGTGGACTTTTGGCAACATTATCGTTTTCATTCAATTCATTTGCTATGTTTTTCTGAAGTTGTTCTTAATTCTTCTCTGATGTTTTTAAGATAGGTTTTTCATCAGTCAGTTGGGAAATTTTAGGAGGCTGGCTCTTCAATGCCTTTCACAGAAAGTCCACAGTGTCCCGAAGTGATAAGATGCTCAGGTGTCTATTCATCACTGACAAGCACAAGGTTTGTAATGGGAGAGGACTGGCCGCCACCACAGGTGACCCAAGGGCTTCATCGTCTTGTATCACTGGTACAAGATTCTCACAGCATTTTCCACTGACTTCTTTGTAGGCAGAACACCTTTCGGCTAGGGCATTCCCACTTCTTAAAATGTGTCCTCTCTTTACTGTCAAAATCATGATCACCACCAGAGTACATGCCAGGGTCACCCAGACAAACACAGGGAGAGCTGGCACTTGTCTGAAGCTTTCAGAAATCACCAGCAGAGCACCCCACAGGTGCTCCAGGATCAGCTGGAAAGTGAATCTGATGTCAGGCAGTAGGCCTTCCATGGTTGGGAAGGCTCCATAGCTCTGTCTCCAACTGCTGGTGTCCTGTGGGCCACAACCAACTGCTCATAACCCTGAGGAGTGTTCCATCTCGAAAGTAAACAGGTGCCCAGCAACCAGAGCTGATCAGTTGGTTGGGGGAAGGGAGGCCAGCCATGTTCTAGGAAACTGAGCTCTAAGTGAGCTCTGAAAGTAGAAAGGGATCTCACTTTTCCAGGCACTGGGGGAGGTGGACAGGGCTGATGGCAGCCTGGAGCTCTGCCACTCTAGGCCAACCTGGCCCTGCAGCCAACCTAGGAGATCATAGCTGGGCCAGGCCATATCACTTCCTGTGCAAAAGACCAAGTCAAGGCAGAGTGGTAGGCAGCATCCCTGGGTGAAGCCTATTCTCTTGTTTTAAATTTCCCTTCTCTGCAGGGACACCTGGCACTGCCTACAAAGCTCCCAGGGAACTTCCTAATCTAAAGTTCTTTCTCTCCTTGTGTTTGGTCACTGAGGACAAGCAGGAACACAAGACTGAAGAGTGTTCCCAAAGGTACTAACTAAGAGTGGGATTCTAATCATCACAACCCAGAAGAAATCAATCAGAACTGTCAGTCTAAAATGTTATGGATTTTGGTGGAGCCAACATGTTCCTGTTCAATCCAACTGTTCCTGGTGGTAGGAGGGAGTATCTTGGGTTGACATAGTGATCAGGGCTTCTTTCCTTGAGTGGCCCTGCCATCTTCAGCACAAGCCTTCCAAGGTGGCCCTGAAGAGGGTGCAGTCCATCAAGTCATCTTCAGAAGTGGGCCTCTAGGAATGACGCGGGTCCTTTTCTGGTTCTCTTGCCACCTTTACTTTCATGAAACCACATCTCACTCTCCTTGTATCTCTCTGACAGGCCCAGGCCCAGAGCCTCCTACTCCATCATGGTGATTCTGCCATGAATGGCTGGTCTCCAGTCTCTTTTGCCAAGAAGGAAGTCAGAGAACAGTCATCTGAGTCCTGTTTGAGGGTGTTTAAGGGTGCCAAGGCTCAAGAGCCCCATAGGACACACAGTGGGCTTGGGGGCAGTGGCTCCTCTCAGGGGACCTCAGAGTCCTTTTAGGGAAGTAGGAACCAGCTCTGCCACTGCTAGTGTTTGGTCATTATAAAAGGATCAAAAATAGGTTGAAGAAATCATAATGTTCTCCCAAAGGGAAAGCCAGATTTAAAAAGAGTGAAATCAACCTAAAACTTCTGGCCCGTAAAGAGGTCCTGGATATGGCATTGAGTCAAAAGGTAAGATGTAAAGTAACATGTATAGAAAGGATTCCAGAAACAATTCTGGAGGGATAGCCCCTCTGTGTTACCCTATATTGGGAAGATGGGAAAAGGGACATTTATGTTTTTTATGAGTGACAGGGTGGCATTTTGGGGGAATATCAGAGAGCTCTATCCGTTCCCTGTTGCTGCTGTGGCAAATCGTAGTCATGTGTCGCTTTAACAATGGGATGCACACTGAGAAATGCGTCATTGATGATTTTGTCATTGTGCAGACATCATGGTTTGTACTTACACTAACCTAGATGACATAGCCTTCCATACACCTGGGCTCTGTGATACAGCCTATTGCTCCTGGGCTACAGACTTGTACAGTATGTTAATGTACTGAATACTGTTAGCAACTGTAACATAATTGTTAAGTATTTGTGTATCTCAGCACATCTAAACATAGACAAGGTATGGGAAAAAAAAGTACCCCTGTATAGGGCACTTACCAGAAATGGAGCTTATTGGATTACACGTTTCTGTGAGTGAGTTAGTGAGTGAGTGGGGAGTTAATGCAAAGGCCTAGGACTTGACTGGACACTACTGTAGACTTTATAAACTGTACACTTAGGCTACACTGAATTTATAATTTTTTTCTCTCTTCCATAATAAATTATCCTCAGCACACTGTAACTTTATTACTTTATAAATTTTTAAACCTTTTGCTTATTTTGTAATAACACAACTAAAAACACAAATACATTGTAGAAGTATAAAAATATTTTTGGGTTTATCCTGTGACATAGTGGAAGTTCATGTGCTCTGCTTTGGCAGCCCTGGGTTCACTGGTTCAGATCCTGGGTGCAGACCTACACACTGTTCAACAAGTCATGCTGTGGTGGCAACCCACATACAAAATGAAGGAAGACTGGCACTGTTGTTAGTGCACGAACAATCTTCCTCAAGCAAACAGAGGAAGATTGGCAATGGACATTGTCTGAGGGCCAGTTTTCCTCACCAAAAACAGAAAATCAAACAAAAATATTTTCTTTCTTCATATTCTTATTCTATAAGCTTTTTTCTACTTAACTTTTTTTTTTTACCACAGAGTAAAGTTAAAAAAAATATTTTTTGTTAAAAACGAAGACACAAACACATACTTTAGCCTAGGCCTACAACAATATCAGTTTTCCACCTCCAAATCTTGTCCTGCTGGAAGGTCTTCATGGGCAAAAACTTACATGGAGCTGTCATCTCCTATGATAACAATGCTTTCATCTGGAATACCTCCTGAAGGACCTGTCTGAGGTCTACTTGAGGAGGTGTCATTCTCTTCAGAAATAGGTTCATGGTGGTTTTCTTAGTTTGTTTCTTCTTCTTTCATAGATTTGCTTGCAAGCAGTTAATGTGCCATGAACATTCCTCTCTATTAATGAAAACATGCTGGTGTTAGGGTCCATGTTGTCAAACATTTTAAGGAGCTTACTGAGGTCTGAACAAGCTTCTGGTAAACCCTTCACTGTGAATTTTCTTGGGGGTTCTTTTCTTGTTCTTCTGTAGTTTCATTTTCTCTTGCCTCTTCTGCAGCTATGCATTCCTGTTCCAGTTCCAACAACATGTCATTCATCAGTTGCTCAAAACCATTTCTAGGAGTTCCTTAATGTCATCCTCACCCAGTCCCAGGTTAAACTTGTTTGCTCTCTCAACTAAAGCCTGTAGATTTTTGCAAACTCCTCATTCTTGGCAATCCTAAACATCAAGGCTGAATCTCTTGAGCATTTTTTTCCAGATGCCATTCATACTGTCCTTGGTGACATCATTCCAAGCCCAAGCAAGGGCCTTGATACATTCATAGATGTTGTATTTCTTCCATAATAGCATCAGTGCTTTCTAAGTCTCATCCTCAGTTGCAACAAGAGCCTGGGCAAAGGTCCTCCTCAGGTGGTAGGCCTTAAAAGCTCCTATAGCTCTGTGAGCCATTGGTTATATCAAACAGGTGGTGTTTGGAGGGAGAAACACTGCTCTGATACTGGAATGAATATCCCCAATAAAAGACGATGCCTAGGAGCAGCATCAACAATAAGTAAAATCTTGAAAGGTATGTTATTCCCCAAACAGTTCTCCATTTCCCTGGCACAGCAATTCAGGAGGGCATGTTGGAAGAGGAGCTGGGTCATCCATGAACTCTTATTGCTCCTGTAGTACACTGGCAGTGTGTGCTTATTGATATGCTAGAAGGCCCTCATGTTCTCACTGTGCCAGATCACAGAGGGTTTCAATTTGTAGCCTGCAACATTGCCCCAAAAGAAGACTGTTACCTTTTCCTTAAATCCTTGAAACTGGCATTGACTTGGCCTCCTTAGAAATGAAAGTCCTTTCAGGCATCCATTTCCAAATTAATGAGGTTTTATCCATACTAAATATTTGCTATGGCAAGTAATTCTTCTCCACAATCAGTTTATGTAGAGCTTCCAAAATTTCTTCAGCTGTCTTCACATCAGCACTCAGAGACTCACCACTCACTTCACATTATGTCATGAATAACGATGCTTGAATGGTTTAAACCACCCAGAGCTAGCAGTAGATTCAACAGTGTAGTCAGGTCCAGTCTTTTCTTTCAACATCACAAGTGAACTTTGCTTTGGCTGTGATCATTATTGTTCTGAGAGGGATATGCTTCTGTGCCTGGTCTTCAATCCAGGTCATTAGAAGTACTTCATTCTGATATAGGCTGTTCTCAAATTTTTGTTACTCTTGCTGCCTTCAGGGAAGCAGGTTTTTTAACATCTTCAATCTTCTATCACTTTGTTCTCGATATTCAAGTTTGAAGCCGTGGTGGAATGGGACAGGCCTGACTAGCGAGCAATAACCAGCACTGATTTTCTACCTTTGTAGTCCTTATTTAATTTTAATTTTGTTTTCAGATCAACCACTCTGTGTGGCCTTTTAGTAATGTTTCATAAAATAGCAACTTCATAAAAATGTTGGACTTCATAAAATTAAAAATTTCTTCTCTGTGAAAGACACTGTCAAGAGAATGAAAAGACAGCCACAAACTGGAAAAGAATATCTGCAAAAGACAATTCTGATAAAGGCCTCTTATCCAAAATATACAAGACTTCTTAAAACTCAACAATAAGAAAGGAAACAACCTATATAATAAATGGGCCAAAGACATTAACAGACACATCACCAAAGAAGATATACAGATGGCAAATAAGCATAAGGAAAGATGTTCAACATCATGTCATCAGGGAAATACCAATTAAAACAACAATGAGATACCACCACGCACCTAAGAGATTGGCCAAAATCTGCAACATTGACACCAAAATGCTGGCAAAGATGTGGAGCAACAGGAACTCTCCTTCATTGCTAGTGGGAATGAAAAATGGTACAGCCACTTTGGAAGACAGTTTGGTGGTTTACTACAAAGTTAAACATACTCTTACCATGTGATCCAGCAATCACAGTAAGTGGCATTTACCCAAAGGAGTTGGAAACTTATGTCCCAATTAAAACCCACATGTGAATATTTATAGCAGCTTTGGTCATAATTGCCAAAAACGGAAAATAACCATGATGCTCTTCAGTAGGTGAATGGATAAATAAACGGTGGTACATCCAGACCTTGGACTATTAATCAGCCATCAAAAGAAATGAGCTATTGAGCCACAAAAAGACATAGAGAATCTTGAAACCATATTACTAAGTGAAAGAAGTCAATTTTAAAAGGCTTCGTGCCATATGATTCCAGCCATATGACATTCTGGAGAAGACAAATCTATAGAGATACCAAAAATTCAGTGATTGCCAGAGGGAAGGAGAGAGGGGAAGGATGAACAGGTGGGACACAGAGGATTTTTAGGGCACTGAGAATAATCCAGAATCTCCTCATGTGCCCTCAGTTGTTGTTGGGCTAGTAGTCACTGATGTCCCTGCTGGCTTTTGTACGGGTTTTTCTTGCTCAGTTGCACTAGTAGGTGCAGGTTCAAAAGATGCCATCCTTGATGCTGGAGCAGTGGGTAGAGGTGCAGAATTGGAAGCCACAGCAGGGACAGAGGAGGGAGCTTGAGCCACAGCTACTGCTGTGAAGGAACCAACTGCAGCAGTGGGGCAGGATTTGATTGCTGGGTTGTAGCTGGGGCTGGTGTTGTCATTGCTTTGGGATTTGTCACCATAGCCATCAGAAACATTTCCTCATTATGATTATAATCTTTGAAGGCAGTATCATCCTTAAGGGTTTTGTCTGCAAAAGTTAATTTTTACCCCAATACCCAAAATGCATCATTTGCCTTCAATGCTTTTACTACAAAGCTGCAGCCAACACCACAAAGTCTAGTCTCCTTCACTAAACTGCATTCTGCTACTGTAGTAGATCCAGACAATGGAAAATTGTTCAGAGCTAAAAAGAAATGACCTTTCAACTCCCGAAAAGACATAGAAGAACCTGATGACAACTACAGACCATCTCTCCAGAAAAAGGCACTTGAGTACCTTTATACACCTGCCGAAATCCATCAAGGGGCGGCACGTTAAGAATCATGATGGGAAGTTTACAGCAGTGTTTCTCAGCCCTGTTCCACAACATGGCAAGCATAGACACGGTGATATTTTTACAGCACCCTGAAATAAATTAAGAGGAGTTGGAGGCAACTAAATGGGGCTTGGTGAAAAAAAAAAATATTTTCTTTATGTTATATCATTACAAAGAGGTAAATGAAATAAGCATATTAAAACGATATAAAATATTGAGTTTTCATACACTTCCAAATAAAGTCTTCTCAAAAGTTAAAAAAGACATGGAGGAAACTTAAATGCATATTCCTAAGTAAAACAAGGCAATCTGAAAAGATTACAAACTGTTTGATTCCAACCATAGGACATTCTGGAAAAGACAAAACTAAAGAGACAGTTTCTGTGCTTGTCAGCTGTGAGCTGCTCTGAGCTTCTAGAGGCCTCTCTGGTCCTTCCACACAGTCCCTGAATCTCAGAGACAGGGAAGGCATGAGGAATCCTTCTCGTTCTGAAATCTCTCTCACTCTCCATCTGCTGCATCTCTCTTCTGCTTCCAGCCTGAGAAAGTTCTCTAACTTAAGGGCTCATGTGAGGAGATGGGGCCCACCTAGAGAATCTGGGATAATCTCCCTGTCTTAAACTCCATAACCTTCATTACATCTGCAGGTCTCTTTTGCCAGATGTACAACGTATACACAGTTCCTAAGGATTAGGATGTCGCCATCTTTAGGGCATCTTTAGGGCATCTATCAAAAGCTTCAGTTCATAGAAACCACCAAATACCCATTTCCACATTTTATATTTCCACAAGTTTCCTCTAAGTTATCAGCAGACCACTAAAATTTATTCATTACCTTGGAAAGATGTATTTTAAATACTGAGTGAATTTATCTTCCAAGTCACTTTGAAAAAAGTGCCATGGATAGTGCACAGAGTTGAGGAAACAGATGATGCTGTAAGTAGGTTACTTGAAGGTAGGTTTATGTACAAAAGGAATATTTACAAAAGTGTGGGTTTATGAGAACTGCAATGCAGAGGGCATGGTGCCATAGACAGAATAATGGCCCCAAAGATGTCCGTATTCTAATTCCCAGAACCTGTGAGTGTGTTACCTTATGTGGCAAAGATGACTGTGTAGGGGTGATTAAGGTAAGGATCTTGGGATAGGGATGTTTTCCTGGGTTATCTATGTGGCCCTAATTTAATCACAAGGGACATCAGAAGTGAAAGAGGGAAGCAGCAGGATCATAGAGGGAGATGAGAGGAAGGAAGCAGAGATCAGAGAGGGGAAAAGATGCTGGGTGGCTGGACTTGAAGATGAAGGAAGAGGCCACAAGTCAGGTGGCATCTAGAAGATAGAAAGTCAAAAGGAGTCTCCAAAAGGAATCAGCCCTACTGATACCTTGAATTTAGCCCTGTGAGACTGATTTTGGACCTTTGTCCTCCAGAATTATAAGAGAGTAAGTTTGTGCTTTTTCAAGCCACCAAGTTTCTGGAAATTTCTTACAGAAACAATAAAAAGCAATAGGCAGTAATATGGGCACTTACAGACTAATTGTCACTATCTAAGACCTCAAGGAACCAGGAGAAGAGGTAAGGGAACTCCAAGGGAGAGAGTCATGAAGAGTTAGCCCTTAAGAGGAGCTGGGCCTCCAGTCATCAGACAGAGCCAGCACAAGGCCACCTTTTCAGGAAGAAGCCAAAAGGTTCAGTGCTTGGGCTCACACTCCTGCCTCTCTCCAGTTTCTTACTGGGCTTTTCCATTGGTGAATACAAGGGGAGCTGGAGGTACATGAATCTGTTTGTAGCCAACACCCTGTAGGTCAGCAGCAGAGAGAAGGTGGAGAAAGACAGTAAAAGGATGTGAAAGGAAAAAATGATGACACCTTACACCAGGGGGTTAGGAGCTATGAGAAGTAAGGGAGCCGAGTGCTGGATCAAAGGAGGACACAGGTCCCTTCAACATAGGCCTAGAGTGGATACCACAGGAAGAAGTTCCCATCTTTGCTGTGCATCAGAATCATGAGAAGAACTTGGGAAAAATAGACATGTCCAGGACCCACCCAAGAGCAGCTGAATAGAGCCTGGCAAGCACGGGCCCCAGAAGGGGGAGGTTACCACTGCCCTGTCTTCCTCCTCGTCTTGTCTTTCTAGGAGCCCTTTTCCAGGGCATAGAACTTCATGTCTTTACCTTATGCCTTGAGACTCAATGTCTTACTTCACTATAAATTGTGCTTGAATCTGAGTCAAGCATATCAATCGTTTGTCCGTAATTCACAAACACAGTGCATCACCTGAATGGACTCTGAATGGACTTCTTGTGAGGAGGTTTTCAAAAACAGTATTTTTTGGTTCTATAATAATTTGAAAAGCTTTGAGACTAATCCAAGCATATGTGATGCTCTGTTATCCCACATATTCAGTTTTTATTGGGATCTTCTTAAAATGAAGATGACTTATACTTGGCCTGCAGGAAAGAATATATATCATCTTAACCAAAAATATTATATCCCTACTTTGTTTAACTTGGCAAAATGCTGATGTTTCTTCAACTGTCCAAGGCTATGTTTAGATCCAGATTTAAATCATCTTGTGTATTTTTCTCATGAATTTATATATTTAAAGAAAATGTTGCAGTTCTATTTGGAAAAGTTTGAAGTCAAGTGAGCCATTAATTTTGTGACCATCTAATTTATTGTCATAACTGGAGTCATTTTATGAGTGAAACAGGGAGCTATCCATAATATGCCAGGCACAAATGAAGCACCACCAGAGATTTCCAGGCTGCACTGGGATGTGTGCTCATCCTTGCTGTTGGTGACTCAGAGCTGGAAGATGAGTCACATGGCTGTCTTCTCCCCGTGTCTTCACATTTTCTTCCTTCTGTGTGTTTCATGTTCAAATTCCCCCTTTTCATAAGGACATCAGTTATATTGTGTTATGGCCCACTCTAATAACTTCGCTTTAATTTGATTACCTTTATAAAGACCCTATTTTCACCTTCACAGCTCTAGTAACTGGAATGGTATCCCTTGAACACTTTGGTTGAAAGCCTTGTTTGTTTGAGCTGTATTTCAGCAGCTGTTTGTTTTCAATCACTAGCAATGTAGTAAGCTGAATCCAATGTATTTCTCCCCTGTTATTTAATCATGAGTAAGCCCTGATGATGAAATAGGTGTAAGTTTACCCAGAAGTTTCTGCAAGAGATAGGTGACTAGGTAGTCTGGTCCATGTTCATGTAATTACTTGTTCCCTCTATAACATTCTAGGCCCAATCCTGAATGTAACATTTCTATGTAGGCCAGGTATATGACTTCATGTGTTTAATGATAGCAGTTCACGAAGAGAAATTTCAGCCACACAAACACTTGGTGACTGATCAGGCATTCTGTCTCTGCTAGGGCCCTCTTATATGCCAGGAGGTACTTCTTAAATTGTGAGTGATTCTTTCCCCCACAAAAAACATGGCCTTACTCTAGAATCTTAAATATCTAAACTGACAAAGAATCTCCTATGGGAGCTGCCATTTCACTAATATCTTTAGAATCATCAGATCTTCTGAGTCATAAGACCTGAACAAGGAGGTCAGCTTGTACAACAGCCTTGACATTCTGAAGTGTCCTAACTTACTCTAGACCCCAGCCAAATTGACAGCATTTTGAGGCACTCAACAAAAATGTCAGAGCATATTTTCAAGTAGTGTATATATATTGCCTTCAGAATCTAAAATGACTCATCAAGCATAGTGCCTCTTTCTTAATGGTAAAGGATATAATCTGTAATATCGTGCCTTTACATTGAAGGGAAAGTTCTAGGAAACCTCAGATTATTGAAATTTTAAAAAGTTTAAATTTTACTAATATGGCAGGTCCCTAAACCTGTGTATGTTTATCTCTCACCCTGTGGCACATACATGCATATCTTATAGAATATTTAGGATAATTTCCATTTCCTTTCTAAATTGTCCAATTTAGACAACTGATGACAATTAGTGTCACCAATATAGTGGACCAACGACACGTTTTCTGGAATGTCAAGAAGATCAAAGCCTTTGAAGGCTGTATTATGATGGAGAATTCGAAAGGTAATATGGCCCTGGGAAAGAGGGTCAATTTGTTCTGCTGACCTTCCCCCAAAAGAGCAAATGACTTTTGATGCTCCCTACTAATAGGGATTGAAAAAAATGCATTCACCAGATCAATAGCCCCATAGCAAATGCCAGTGGCAGTGTTGGTCTAGTCTTGTAAATATGCATCATTTGGCATAACAACTGTTATGATAAGAACTAATCCTTATTATATTTACTGTAGTCCATCATCATCCAGCTGGCTCTACGGTTTTTGCAGGGGCCAGAGACAGTAATTGAATAGGGTTAAGACAGAGACCACTGCTCCTATGTCTTTTAAGTCTTAAAGTGGTAAATTCCTCCCGAGATAATATATTACTTCTGATTTAGGTTTCTTGGCTTTAGAAGTGGACATTTTCAAAAGTTCCTCTTAGTCTTTCTTAGCATAATGGTTCTTATTTATGAGTTACCTCAATTCCTTTTACTTCCACACTAATTATGGATTCAGGCTGTGGCAATGATTACATAGTGAGTCAGTGAATACTGTGAGCTGGCTGCAAGATGAATTGGGACAGAACTCTATATAACATGTAGTTCCATTTCTCCTTCACTCTAAGAGAACCATGGTAGCCCTATAGGACATTTGATAAAGTATATGCCTAGAAGTGTCTGAATATGCCTGTTTCCTCAAAGTACAATTTGTCTGTAATTAGCCACAAGTTGCTTTACAAAATATTGAGAAAAAATTGTTGAATACACTTATGGTGGCATTGTATAATCCTTCTTGAAGGGGACTCATTTTCTCATAATCAATGGGCTGTAATCCCGAGAAATGAATCATATTTGAAAACTGTATGAAGAATTTTAATTTTCTACTATGTCAAAGGACATCAGCTTTCCACTCTTCATTTGTAGACTTTTTCTGATAATGCAAGTCAAGTAATAAACCTCTTTTAGCCTTCTGGCACATTCTGAAATTCCCTGTTAAGGCAATTCTAGCATCTCTATTTTATTTACCATATGCCATCAAACAATGTACAAGATTTAACTGGACATCTCAAAAGTATATCAGGACCAGTGTCTGGTCTGTGCCAGGATGTAAATTCCTGAGTCACAAAGGAGTCAATAATCTCTCTACTTTGAAGCCTTATATTCTATATTCTCTTGTCAAATACCTCCAAGATCAACTACCATGTAAGCTTACTCATGTCCTACCGGGGACAAATTGGGAAGGCCTTACAATTCCCTTGGTTTATCACTATTTCCTCCCAGAAACAGTATTGTATTGTCCCTCACACTGTGCTGTGATTGGACCTTAGTTATTGGTCCAAAGGCAATGACCGGAAGTAGAGGACAATCTTGAGGAAGGCAAGCATCAACTTGTGAACTCTTATGGGATTTCCAGAAAAGGGAGGGGCATGTGAGGGGAGAGGCTTCTCTTCTCTCAATGGAGTGGGGACGCTTCTATCAGCACAGAGATTTGAGGCAAGTTATGGGTTCATCATTCTTAGGCTCATCATTCAAATATCCTCATACCAGACAAGTCTCAGAGTATTAATATTTTCCTATCAAGGAACTGAATTAAACTTAAGAGACCTGTAAATATTATGCATTCAGTATCCTCTGTAACTCCACTACCCTTACAATTAATTCCAGGGCCCAATTTTCAACCTAGTTAACCCTGTAAGATATAATGTCTTTAAATACTCCCATGGCAGACTTTTGGCTTTTACAGTATGCCTTGAATTTTAAGTGCCATAATCTAAATGTGTCTTTTGCTTTTTTAAAGATTTTCAAGCCATTAACAAAAAAATCATCTAAATTCTTAATCTTATAATTACCATTGAGCACATTCCTTTCAATGACCCACTACCTATAATTCAACTAACATTGCCTCTAAAACCAAATAATTTCCAGGTAAAGTACTGCTCGCTGTGACACTCCAGGGGTTATCATCTCCCTAACTACCACTAGTAAAACAATCCTTAACATTACCACGTGACAGCTGAGTATTTGGTTCTATCACACTAAACTCAGCGTGGGATTTTCAGTGCCACATCTGGTTCTAAATATCCTACCTTTTGCTACCCACAGAAAGTAAAGCCCGAAACAATGGCTTTTATGAAGGTAGTTTATTTTGGGAGGTAATTCCAAAGAAGACATATGAGGACCTGGAAAGAGTATAAAGAAAAAAGGCAAAACTAATCCAAGGGTGCATTATTGGACTGATTTTCACTGTTGCCAACAGGGGCTTATCCTGCTGTGACTCTGTGAAGAATCCTGCAAAATACACCTGTGAACTGTACCATTAAAGCACCAAAGAGGAGAATCCATATCTACTGGTTACTGCCCTCATTGCCTAAGGGCTGTCTCACAAGTTATTAACATCCTGGCACTTCTAGGTTTGGTGTTGGAGAGTAAGCATCCTTCACGGAGACAGTTAAGCCCTAAGCAGAAAGTTAAAGGTATGAGGTACAGCAGAGCTAAGGTGTTGTCAAGTTACACTTACGCATAAATGGTAACCATGGCAACTTGTAGAATAAAATGTCGTTCTCAAGCATCAGTTCCCAAACTTTAATTCACGTCAGAATCACCAGGAGGGCTTTTTAAAACTCATATTTCTGGAATCCACCCCCAGAGTTTCTGATTTAGTAGGACTGTGGTAGAGCCTGAAAATTTGCATTTTTTACAAGTTCCCTGGTTATGTTGATACTGATGCTCCTGGGACCACTGTCCTAAATTATGTAAGGTGGAAAATAAGAGTTGTCTGACGTGAAAATATACAATTTATTCAAGCAACATCATCAATGAACACAAAAATAATTGGGTGAAAGCTATGGGGATATAGAATGTGTACATAATCTCAAAACACCACCTCACAAATTGCTTAATTGAAAAGGAACCATATATAGTTGAGAGAACTGGAGGATACTATTTAGCTGAATGATCAGATTGGCATCACTGATCATGGAGCATAATGATACTACACAGCTTCTAGTATGAGGAAATAGGAATGACATACTACCAACTACGTAGTCTTTTTACCAAATGCCTAACTTGAATCTCATCATGAGGAAGACAACTAACTAGATTTTTAAATACACATATCAGATAAAGCAAAAATAGAGGGCACTACTCTAGAAAAAGGACACTAAAGAAACATAACAATAAATTCAATATATAAACCTTGATTAAAACCTAGGGGAGGCAGGACAGATGGAAAAGAACAGATGAATAACTTAACCATCATCTAGGTAGACTATGCCTAGCCTTCAAAGAAATCCCAAATAGATCATATATTAAGGTGTTGCAGCTAGAAATGGTATTGAATAGGTCAATTAATATTATTTCAAGACTAATATACCCTTGGCAAGCACAGAATATTATCTTTATATCAATCTTATAAATAGGTAATGCTATATGTCCCCATAGGGCATCATTTAATATAAATCAATATTAGACAAACTCTTGAGGATTTCAAGTATTGTATTTAACATATTAGTCCAAAATGCCATTAAGAAATGTATAACTATAAACTAAGTAGAATTATTCTATTTATTTTTGAAGCAAACCTCTCCATCAAAAGCATAGACATTCTAATAAAGATAACTTCAATGGTATTAGTGATAAGATCCTGAAGATCTTGAATCTTCATTTTGATGGCAAAGATGTATGCTTGAGCTGGTTTCTGAGGACAGAAAATGAACAGTGTATAAGAGCCCAGGTTCTGCAGTCGGACAACATGTGTTCAAATCCTAGATCTGCAACAGTTTTGCTGGCAATCCTACTGCACGTTTTTCAATTTTAAATAGGAATAAAAGCATTAAACTCATAAAGTTTTCTAAGATTAGATGGAGTGAGACATACTTCCTGGAACAGAGTGAATATACAATAGGTATTGTTAGTTATTTGTATCACGTTTTACCAGCTAGTTATTCCTATTGGGGATAAAAAGAAAAGCTATGTACATTCAATGACTTTAAGAAATCAATGTTCATTATTATAGCTCATGACTGATGATGGTGGGAGTTGTCTAATCTCAACTGGATTGGTTGATATCATATGAGTTCACCTGGGGAGCCTTGAGCAACTTATCTGCCCCTCACATCTTATCCTTCCCCTGGGAACAGTGAGATAAACCAGGGATGTCTTTTTCATGGGGATACAAAATCACAGGAGAGAGGAAAAGTCTAATTGACCAAGTATTTTCAAGCCTCTGCTTCAATCCTGCTTGCTAGCATCCCATTGGCCAAAACAGATAACACGGCTGAACCTGTTGCTTACATCACATGACAAAGGTTAATACTGGGAGAAGTCTGGAACGCAGGCCATTTTTACAATCTGCCTAAGAAAATAGACACCTATCTACCTTGAGAGGGCAGAAATTTTTATAATATATTTTATATTTTAAAGTATAAGATTGAAATTCCTCCAAAAAGATTCTTAAGAGAGTTGAGTATAAGGGTTCATAATCATGGAAAAATAATATACAAGCTTATTCTTAGCTGTTTTTTCACACTTCCCCAACACAGTCCATACTCTGAGAACTCTTCTGAAAAACGTGCATGGGTGCAGAAAGAATGATCTTCCAATGCATGATGAAGCTGCCTCTTTATTGCATGTCTGTTGCCTATGACTGTGGAGAGCTTGGGGCCATTCTCCGCCTCACTACCATTAGCCTTTTGGTGCTAGAATTGATCAGCCCCTAAAGTTTCCAAAGAAAATTATATTAGTCTGATCAGACTACCATAACCAAATACCACAGGCTGGGTGGCTTAAGCATCAGAAATGTATTTTCTCACATTCTGGAAGGTACAATTTCATGATTAAGGTGCCAGGTACTTCAGTTCTAGTAAAGATTCTCTTCCTGACTTGTAGACATCTGACTGCCTTCTTACCATGTTCTCACATGGCCTTTTCTCTGCAGGTGCACATGGAGAGAGAGAAAGAACAAGTACTTTGGTGTCTCTTCTTATAAGGACGTTAATCCTATTGGATCAGGGTTCCATCTTTATGACCGCATTTAACCTGAATTAGTTCTTAATAGGCCCTGTCTCCAAATACAGCCACACTGGGGGTTAGGGCTTCAACATAAGAATTTTGGGGGACACAACCATTCAGTATATAATAAAAATAAAATGGCTAGTAGTGAAAATCCTGCAAACCATTCATTGAAAGATAATGAAGTACTAAACAATTCTGATAAACATAAAAATAGCTGCATCTACCTGAGAGTCAGCAAACAAAATCTGGCCATCGGATTATTTTTGTATGGCCTTCAATCTAAGGATGGTTTTTAAATTTTTAAAAGGTTAAAAATGAAAAGAAGAGCAATACTTTGTGACATTTGACAATTGTATCAAATTCAAATTTGAGTATCCATAAATAAAGCTTTATTGGAACACAGTTTGTTCATTTGTTTATGTATCATTGTGGATGTTTTGCAGTTAAGCAGGGTTTAATAGTTTCAACAGAGACAATACACGGTGCTCTCATCACTTCACACTGATGCTCAGCTCACTACAAATTGCAGAGACACAGTTATAAATGGACAATTTCAAGTGCATTCAAGTAGCACCATGCCACAACATATTATTATTATGTTTTACCAGTGCATGCCCATCACATCAAAACAAGGAAAAAAGGAAAACTGAACTTTGAATTTTTCAGACACAGTGGAGTATGCATTATTTTAGTATCAAATTAGATGGCATTATATACCTGAAGAATTGAAATAATCCATACAATATAGGTAGTATTATTAAGCTCCCCTGCCCCCAATTTTTTCCTGAGGAAACAGGCCCAAACAGCATTGTGTTTATTATACAATGATACTATGGCTGTGCTAAAAGTCAACATTACCAGACTATGCATTCATCACAAGATTATCAATAAGAAAGCAATGGTCAGATAAATTAGAAAATTTAAAATAGAATAGCTCAACACTGCAGAATTTCTTCACAAAAAAGGAAGGGAGTGAGGAAGGAAAGAAGGAAGGGAGGGGGGAAAGAGGAAACAAAAGAAGAGAGAAAAAAAGAGAGAAGAAAATGAAGCTGCAAGTTTCAAAGTGGCTCTTGAATTAATCCAAATCAGTTCCAACACAACATTGCTAATCCCACAAAAAGTTATCAGCACCAGAATTCTAAGAGTTGTAAATGGTCTTTGAGTTGGTAGGATGGGAGTATGGCCGATTAGTTTCTATTTTCAGATTTGATTAGAAGCATCTATTTTTTTAGTGTCTGAAAATAAAATATTACCAAAGATTTCTGCCTTAAAAATAATAGGTAATAGCAAGTAAGTTTTCAAACGCTGTTTTAGTTTTAAGCCATAAACCAGTATATCAAAGTGAATCTTTGCAATTCCTGTTATATACTGTACCTATAAGATTTTTAAAAAATAATGGATTATATTTAGCCATAGTTTTTTTCCCAGAAGTTATTAGATTATTTTCAAAACTGGATGTGTTGACAATGTTATAGCTTGGCTATGGTTGTGCAGAACTTTAGCACGTTCCCTACATAAATTCAAATTTGTTTTTAGGAGTAAGTGTTCTCTTTCACTGCTAAGCATGCTGTTTACAGGGGGAAGGTTTGTATTCACACTTGCAGAAACTGTTGCTTTCAGTCACTACTATAGGGGCTGTCTAATGTGATTACTAGGCATTACGCTTGAGTCATGAGGGATGAAGTAGAATAGTAAAGGCGAGAGCTACTTTGTGTAGGCTGATTTGATTTTAATAAATCTAGATAGTAGGACAAGGGCAAATTAATATAATCAGTAGCGTGAGGGTCTGAATCAGCATCTGCCCCCTTAGCAGACTATTTTGCCTGAGTTGATAAAAGATTACAGTCGAATGTAAGGTGTGGAAAGTCTGAATCTATGACTCTATGATAGTTTCTAATGAAGATAAGAGTTAATCTTAGATGGTCAGAAAGCAATTACACTTAGTCAAAAGTTTTCTTAAAGCGAAGTATTTGTTATATACAGATGACAAGGTCACAGAAAAATTCTCTACAGAACCAAGACACGGGGCAGGTTGGCAGCAAGGCAAATCCAAGCAACTTCCTTTACAAAAAGTAATAAAACTTGAGGGTCTTCTTGTTTTTTCTCCTGACACTTAAAAACCCACTTTTTTCCCAAAGTTCTATGTGCTTATGATTTGAATGTCCTACCAGACTTCTTACTACCTCTTTCACCTGATTTTAAACTCAGTCAGTAAAATTTTATTGACATTGGACTCACAGATCTTAGCATATTGCCTCACACTAAATAGTACTTAATGAATACATTCAACCATCCATTCTTTCCATAAATATTTGATAGCCTACTATGTTCTAGGTGCTGTGCTATGTGAAGCAAATAAGGCAATGAACAAGGAGATAAGATTTATGCTTATATTCTAGCATAATAAATCAGATAATCAAACATGCTAATAAACAATCTCTCTGCATCTTGTAATACGTTCTAAAAGGTTGATATGGAAAAGAGCAATGCCCGGTGAAGTGAAAGACTTGCCATGTCTTAGAAGTGTACTCTTTGAGTTGATTCCTGAAGAATCAGAATAATCCACACAAGATAGATAGGTATTATTAATCCCCCCGTCTTTATTCCCTCATGAAGCAAGCCCAAAGCCCAATGGTGAAGTTCTGAAGAAGTTTATGTTCTGAAGTTTCTGAAAATGTTTCACAGTTTTACTTTATCCCAATCAATGCATGTATTGGCATAAATTTTGTAAAGTGGGATTTTAAAAACCGGAATTGAATTTGTAAAAGAAGAGAGAAAAATATTTAATAAATGAAAAGAAAATTCACACACACATCACATGCACATGCACACATGTATACACATGCATAGAAAAGTAGTTCTGAGCTGCAATTCAGACCTGGATGATGCTTTCTTTCATTTACTAGAGAGCATATTGTCTCATTACTATAGGTATACCCGAAGATACAATTGAGCTCAGGGGAATATATAGGCTTACCAGTTCTGAATGCTTAAGCAATTTGGAAGGCTTTCTTTAACATAATTGATTCAAAATAAGATATAAGATTACTAGACCCCCTCCCAGACCCTTGGAAGAACCTTTTCAAGTTAATAGCACCAAAGCATGTTTCATTTGCTCCATGGGGCATAATTAGGGTTGTCAGATTTAGCAAATAAAATACATAATTCCCAGTTAAATTTTAGATAAGCAAATAATACATTTTAGTATAAGTATATCCCCCGAAAATTGCATATATATTTAAAAAAATGTTCATCTGAAATACAAGTTTAACTGTGTGTCTGGTATTTTATCTGTGGATCTTATGGGAAATTGGTAAATCTACTCCTTATTGGAGAGAAGTGTCTGCATAGAGAAATGTCTACGCCAGATTCCTAGGAATAGGAGAGATTAGAGAAGAACTTTGATCTGAGAGACCATTCTCTATGGGTCTCTCACCGTTCTATACATCTAGGCATTAACACCTAGTATGACCTAGACTATTTTTTCAAAGATGTTTGATTAAACAAACACTCTTGAAAGATATGTCTTTCCCTGGAGCTGATTTGCTTACATTCTAGGGTTTTAAAGATAACGTCTCTTTCCAGAGAAGGATAATGGATAGGGATTGAGACCATCCTCTTAGATAATATTGCGCCCTCCTAATATCAAAGTTCCTCTCCTGCAACACACCTCTACTCACTAACTCCCTGTTGCTAGAGCACTGGATGGGTTCTGTATAGTACACCATGCAACATTGTCTCTACACAAATGCTTCACAATTTCTCTTAATATGTTAATTTGTGCTCTAATAAAACCGAACTCTGTGTAACACACACACACACTACTGCTGCTGAGCATCATCTTGGCTTTGTTGCTGTTGTTGTCAATTCCTTTTATTGAACAGTCTGGAACAATACAATACCCACACCTCACAGCAACAAAAAATCAAAGGTCTGACCTCAGGAATTGACGACTTGGCAGATAGTTTAGGTTATTTTGGATTTTTATTTTCTTTTGGTGTATAAGTCCTGTGTCTCTTCCTAGATATATGTGTGCGTGTGTGTGTGAGTGCGTGTATGTCTAGCACAAGGTCAGATAAGTTTTACAAATTCTTGAAGTCCCAGTACTAGAGCTGTAAATTACATAAGATAAATGTTTAGCGCTTAAATATTTGAATGTGCCCTTTTCCTTCACTATATTTGACAACTTGCTACAAAGTTAAGAACATTTTCTACCTCCCAAACTCGTTTGGCTCGAGCACCGCAACATAAAAAGCATATATCTAGGGGGAGGAATTCCCTTATAGATCTGATTGGTTTTTTAATTTCTTGAAAGTCTCCTACCCAGGGAATTCTTAGCACAGTCCTTCTAACTGAAGTTGATTCTCCTGGAAGAAATGCAGAATAAGCCTTCCTTTACCTGCTCTTCCCTAAGGTTCTCAGAATAAAAAGGTTCTCAAGCCTCAAAGAGTATAACAGCAAATGTCCTGTTCCACCTTGTGTACAATGGATCTCAAATTTCCCTAGACGTCTAAAAGGTAAACCACCAAAGACCAAGTCTCTCTCTCTCCTTTCCTCACTTTCTTTCTCCTCCACTTCCATTTGTTTACCAATGCTTCTTTTATGTGCTGTTAACTTTCTACTCTAAAGGAAGACATCCTCATGCATGCGGAGCAAATCAGCACCAGAGAGTACAGCTATCAACTTTGCTCACCAAGGCCCATGTTTTTCGCTCTACCAAGATTCCACAATATTTATCCCTCTCTCAACTTGTTTACCTCCAAAGTCAGTGGTTTTAGATTTATCTGTCACTATTATCATTGTTATTGTCATCATGGAATGTCATTCTTTCCAAAGCAAATATCATCACACTTTGATGGCAGCTGCTGCTTCCTGCAGTGAAAAAATATGAAGACACTGTTTACTCCAGCTGTTTCTAATTAACCCTTAAGGCTGCCTCTGATTTAACAATTGACCATTGCTCAGCAAACTTATCTTTCAAAGTAGTCACAATATCTTATAACACTATTAAATGTAGTAAACTAAGTTTAGTGATTATGAATCATAGATTTATTTCTCCATTATCCTTATGGTGCACACTTACAATTGAGCTCAATTTAAATCCAGTTCTCAGCAGCTTTCCTATCCTGCATTCAGCTCTTTTAGTTTCAATTGCTAAAAATATGAAAAAACAGTTATTTGACTTAACTAAACTAAAAGCAAAGCTCAAACCTGGACATAGATCCATGTAGTCATATTCTGTCTTCTACGCTGTAGTATATGTTGCTCTTTATATTACCGAAGATTCACCCTGTAGCATCATTGCATAAGGATTTATGCATTGCGTCATAAACTCCACAAATTGAGCAGGAATGCCCAGGTGATATCACCCACCCAGGTCCAAATATATTAATAAATAGGTGAGTAAATAAATAAATAAATAGCTGTACTTATGATTGCAAAGCCAGTTGTATCTGCACAGGGAATATTCATTAGCTCACAGGGTTGAAACAGGAATTAAAATACCAGGAACTCAAAAATAAACTTAAGGTAGAGTGGAATTTTCCAAAGGCCAGTATTCCTATTGCTTAGCAAGAATGGACTTAATGTAATTTATAAAAATCAAATTCTGCAAACAAAACATTTTTTCTCATTTATTATACTTGGGAATGAGAACAATAATACAGGATTCCTGAAATATAACCATATAGGTCTTTAGTTTCACCTCATGCTGATCTCTAGTAGAATTTATTAGTTAATTTTAAATCATACATTGTCGTTTCAGAATTTTGCAACCATAATGCATGAAGACAGAGTGACATGTATTGCCCCTGGTATAATAACTCACTTGCAGTTCTTTAATTTTTTTATTTTATTTCTTTATTTTTTTTTGAGGAAATTTAGCCCTGAGCTAACTATTGCCAGTCCTCCTCTTTTTGCTGAGGAAGACTGGCCCTGAGATAACATCCGTGCTCATCTTCCTCTACTTTATGTGTGAGACACCTACCACAGCATGGCTTTTGCTGAGCAGTGCCATGTCCACACCCAGGATCCAAACAGGTGAACCCAGGCTGCTGGGAGGTAGAATGTGTGAACTTAACTGCTGCGCCACCGGGCCGGCCACAGCAGTTCTTTATTTTTAAAACCAGATGCCAACTATTTTTTAAATGATTATGAGTTTCTGATAAAATTAAACAATGCAGGATAATACATTTTTCTGCTTTGGAGAATCTTTTCAACCTTTAAGTTCACACCAGATGGAAAGGGTTACCCGTCTGGTTACTTTTTAAAGTCTTTATATATGTTCCAACTAGTTCAAAAATTTTCGGTGGAAACATGGTTGCTTAGTTCAGCATCTTTCTCCTTATTCTCTGACAAAATATAAAAAAGCCACAAAGAGAACAAGAAAACAACAACCAAAAAAAAAAAAAAGAACCCTGATAAATCAATTTAAAAAACAACAACAAGAAAACATATAAACATTCTGATTCCAAAATAAACATAAGAGTTCCCCCAAACAACGAGATAGGGCTCAAGTCTTGAGGAAAGAAGTGGAATAAAGGAGCGGAGAGAGAGGTGAGAGAGCCCAGATGCACACCATTTTACAAAGTACCAGGAAATAAATACTTCCTTTTTTTTATTGCAGTAAAATTGGATTATAACGTTATATAGCTTTCAGATGTACATCATAATATATTTTGGATTCTGTGTAGATTACATCATGTTCACCACCCAAAAACTAATTATAGTCCATCATCACATGTGTGCCTAATCCCCCTTTTGCACTCCCTCCTCCACCCTTCCCCTATGGTAACCACCAATTCAATCTCTGTTGTTATGTGTTTGTTTGTCATTGCTTTTATCTTCTACTTTTGAGTGAGATCCTATGATATTTGACTTTCTCCTTCTGACTTATTTCACTTAGTGTAATACCCTGAAGGTCCATCCATATTGTCACAATGGCCAGATTTACATGCAACCCTAAGTTCATTGCAGCATTATTCACAACAGCCAAGACTTAGAAGCAACGTAGGTGCCAATCAAGGGATGAATGGATAAAAAAGATGTGGTATTTATACACAATGGAATACTACTCAGCCATAAGAAATGAGGAAATAAATACTTTCTGAAGGCAAGGACTCAGCCCATAGTGCAAAAGATGTCTGTCATTTGCAATAATGAATGCAGAAATCAGGATGGGCAAGGCTGATGCTAGAAGCACTTCTGCACGAGATTTACCTCAGTAAAGCAAAATCATGGGCCTTCTCAAGGAATCACACTGAGAATATAAATCTACCTGTGGAAGCAAAGCACCAGCAAGCAGGGCCACTGAGCCCTCTGCCCACAGGTACAGAAACAGAAACCTCTTGAGAATTACTAGATGGTAAAAATCGTTAATTATGGAAAAGGGATAAAAGTAACATAGATATAATCAACAAACATATTATAAGAAAAACTATGTGAATGTGAATGAGCATCAAACCCTACCATCAGACGAACAACATTTACTAGAAAGCTGTTGCCAAGCAGCAAGTGGAAACAATCAAACATTTACAATTAAGTAAAAAACAGAACCAAACAAAAAAACTCAATGAAGCCTTCACATGTACAACTAAAGACCATAATTCAGAAACATAAAAATCACAGAAGAGATGGTAATAATAAGAATAGAGAAAAAATGAAATATATAAAGCACTCAATGAAGAAGGAAGGGGAAAATCACTAACATAAAGATTGAAATTCAAAGAGGACAAAAAAGGAAAAATAGTACAAGAAACATAAAAAGCGGTAACCATAAGTGCTTATATAAACCAAAAATAAAGACCAAAAATAATACTAGAAACTATCTTACTCAAGAAGATAAACAATATATACATAATAATTTAAGCAAGTAAAATTTAAAAAACTATAAAAAGAGAAACTACTAATTTACATTATAAAAAAATGAAAAAATAATATATACAAACAAAAGTTGACCCTTAGGAGATATATGTATAAGTGTAATAAATATATATAATAAGTAACATATAGTACAGTCATGCACCACACAACAACGTTTTGATCAACAAAGAATAACACGTATGACAGTGATCCCATAAGATTATAATGGAGCTGAAGATAGATTGCCTAGTGAGATCATAGCCACCCTAACTGTGTAGCACAACACGTTACTCATGTGTTTGCGGTGATGCTGGTGTAAACAAACCTCCTGCACTGCCAGTCATATAAAAGTATAGCACGTACAATTATGTACAGTCCATAATACTTGATACTTATAATATATGACTATGTTACTGGCTTATATATTTACTATACTATACTTTTGATCATTATTTTAGGGTGTACTCTTCTATTTATCAGTGAGATAACACGATACTTGACTTTCTCCTTCTGATTGATTTTACTTAGCACAATACCCTCAAGGTCCATCCATGTTGCCACAAATGGCAAGGTTTCATCATTTTTTTTAAGTTGAACACTATTCCATCTGTATATATACTACAACTTCTTTATCCATTCGTCCCTTGATGGCCACCTGCATAGCTTCCAAGTCTTGGCTATTGTGAATAACATAACAATGAACATATGGGTACATATATCTTTACACATTCATGTTTTCATGTTCTTTGGATAAGTACCCAGCAGTGGAAAAGCTGGAAAATATGGTATTCCCACTTTTGATTCTTTGAGGAATCTCCATACTGTTTTCCATAAGAGCTGCACCAGTTTGCAATCTCATCAGCAGTGTATGAGAGTTCACTTTTCTCCACATCCTCTCCAACACTTATTTCTTGTCTTGTTAATTATAACCATTCTGACGAGTGTAAGGTGATATCTCATTGTAGTTTTGATTTGAATTTCCCCAATGATTAGTAATGCTGAACATCTTTTCATGTGACCATTGGCCATGTGGATATCTTCTTTGGAAAAATGTCTTTCCAGATATTTTCCCCATTTTTTAATTGGCTTATTAGCTTTTTTGTTGTTGAGATGTATGAGTTCTTTAAATATTTTAGATATGAATTCCTTATAAGATGTATGGTTTGCAAGTAACCTCTCCCACTTGTGATGTTGTCTTTTCATTTTTCTGATGGTTTCCTTTTCTTTACAGAAGCTTCTGAGTTTGATGTAGTCTCATTTTTTTAGGTTTTGTATTGTTTCCCTTGCCTGGTCAGACATAGTACTTGAAAAGATGCTGCTAAGATCAATGTCAAAGAGCATACTGCCTACAATTTCTTCCAGAGGTTTTATGGTTTCACTTCTTATATTCAATTCTTTAAACTATTTTGAGTTAATTTTTGTGCATGGTGTAAGATGATGGTATACTTTCATTCCTTTGGCAGGGGGCTGTCCAGTTTTCCCAACACTATTTATTGAAGAGAATTTCCTTTCTCCATTGTATGTTCTTGGCTCCCTTATTGAAAATTAGCTGTCCATAGATGTATGGGTTTATTTATGGGCTCTCAATTCTGTTCCATTGATCTGTGTGTCTGTTTTTGTGCCAGTACCATGCTATTTTGGTTCCTATAGCATTGTAGTATATTTTGAAATCAGAGAGTGTGATAACTCCAGCTTTGTTCTTTTTTCTCAGGATTCCTTTGGCTATATAGGGTCTTTAACTGTTCCATATAAGTTTTAGGATTCTTTGTCCTATTTCTGTGAAAAATATTGTTGGAACATCGATAAGGATTGCATTGAACCTGTAGATTGCTTTAGGAAGTACGGACATTTTAACTATGTTAATTCTTCCAATCAAAGAGCACAGAATATCTTTCCATTTCTTTGTGTCTTCTTCAATTTCTTTCAACAATGTTTTATAGCTTTCAGTGTACAGATCTTTCCTCTCTTTGGTTAAATTTATTCCCAGATATTTTGTTCATTTTGGTGCAGTTGTAAATAGGACTATGTTCTTAATTTCTCTTTCTGCTACTTCTTTGTTAGTGTATAGAAATGCAACTGATTTTTGTATCTTGAGTTTGTCTCCTGCAGATTTACCCTATTCAATTATTGTTTCTAAAAATTTGTTAGTGGATTCATGAGGGTTTTCTTTATAGAAAATCATGTCATCAGCAAAAGTAACAGTTTCACTTCTTGCTTTCCAATGTGGATCCTTTTTATTTCTTTTTCTTGCTTGATTGTTCTGGCTAGGTCTTCTAATACTATGGTAAATAAGAGTGGTGAAAGTGTGCATCCTTGTCTGATCCCTGTTCGTAGAGGGATAGCTTTCAGTTTTTCTCTCTTGATTATGATATTAGCTGTTGGTTTGTCATATATGGCCTTTATTAGGTTGAGGTACTTTCCTTCTGTATCCATTTCCTTCAGGGTTTTTATCCTGAATGGATGCAATACCTTGTCAAATGCTTTCTCTTCCTCTCTTGAGATGATCATGTGATTTTTTCCTTCATTGTGTTAATGTGGTGCACCACGTTACTTGGTTTTTGGATGTCGAACATTCCCTGCGTCACTGGAATCAATCCCTCTCGATCGTGGGGGATGATCTTTTCAAGGTATTGCTGTATTCAATTTGCTAGCATTTGTTAAGGATTTTTGCAGTGATGTTCATCAGTGATATTGGTAATTTTCTTTTTTTGTGATGTCCCTGTCTGGTTTTGGTATCTGGGTAATGTTGGCCACATAAAATGAGTTAGAAAGCTTCCACTCCTCTTCATTGTTTGGAAAAGTATGAGAAGGATAGGTACAAAGACTTCTTTGAATGTTTGGTAGAATTCATCAGGATGGACGTTGTGTCCTGGACTTTTATCTTGGTGGTGTTTTTTGATTATTGTTTCAATCTCCTTACTGGTGACTGGTCTATTCAAATTCTCTATTTCTTCTTGATTCAGTTTTAGAGGGTTGTATGATTCTAAGGATTTATCTATTTCTTCCATATTATCCAATTTGTTGGCATGCACATTTTTGAAGTATTCTTTTATATTCTTTTATATTGCTGAAGTGTCTGTTGCAATTTATCCTCTTTTGTTTCTGATTTTATTGGAACCGTCTCTTTTTTTCTTGGTGAGTCTAGCTAAAGATTTCTTAATTTTGTTTATCTTTTCAAAGAACCAGTTCCTCATTTTATTGATTTTTTCCTACTGTTTTTTTAGTCTCTATTTCATTTATTTCTGCCCTGATTTTTATTATTTCCTTCCTTCTACTGATTTGGGGCTTTGTTGTTTCTTCTTTTTCTGGTTCCTTTAGGTGCACTCTTAGATTGTTTTCTTGAGATTTTCCTTCTTCGTTGAGGTAGGTGTCTATCGCTTATAAACTTCTCTCTTAGAACCTCCTTTGCTATATCCCATAAACATTGGCATAGCATATTTTCATTTTCATTTGTCTCCAGGTATTTTTTGATTTCTCCTTTGATTTCTTCAGTGACCTAATAATTGTTCAGTAGCAGTTTGTTTAATCTTCACATATTTGTGGATTTTCTGATTTTATTCCTGTAATTGATTTCAAGTTTCATACTGTTGTGTTCAGAAAGGATTCTTGGTATTATTTCAATCTTCTTAAAATTATTGAGACTTGTTTTGTGGCCTAATATATCATATATCTTGGACAATATTCCATGCAAATTTGAAAAGAATGTTTATTCTGGGGTTTTTGGATGGAATGTTCTCTTTGAAACTATTAAGTCCATCTGGCCTAATGTGTCACCTAAGGCCAAGGTTTCTTTGTTGATCTTCTGTTTGCATGATTCATCCATTGGTGTGAGTGGATGGTAAATGTCCCCCACTAGTATTGTGTTACTGTCTATTTCTCCTTTTATGTCTCTTAATAAGTGCTTCATATATTTAGGTTCTCCTATGTTGGGTGCATAGATGTTTACAAGCATTATATCCTCTTGTTGGCTTGTTCCCTTTATCATTATGTAGTGCCTTTCTTTGTCACTTGTTACAGTTTTTGTTTTAAAATCCATTTTTTCTGGTATAAGTATTGCTACCTCTGCTTTCTTTGCATTGCCATTTGCGTGGAGTAACTTTTTCCATACCTTCACCTTCAGTTTGTGAGTGTCTTTGGGTCTGAAGTTTGTCTCTTGTATGCAGCATATAATGGGTCTTTTTTTTTTATTTTTATCCAATCAGCCACCCTATGTTTTTGACTGGGGCATTTAGTCCACTGACATTTAAAGTAGGAATGGATAAGTATGTACTTATTGCCATTTTGTCACTTTTTTTCTGTGTGTTTGAGTAGTTCTTCTTTGTTCCTTTGTTCTTCTCTTGTTCTCTTCCCTTGTTGTTTGATGGCCTTTTTACTACTATATTTGAGTTCCTTTTTTGTAATTTTTTGTGTATTTATTATGGGTTTCTGATTTGTGATTACCATGAGGTTCACATATAATAACCTATGTATATAGCAATCTATATTAAGCTGCTGGTCTCTTAAGTTTGACCTATAAAAGTTTTTACTCCCCTTTTCCTACACTTTATGTTTTTGATATCATATTTAACCTCTTTTTTCGTGCATGTGTATCTGTTACCCTCTTATCATAGAAATAGGTAATTTTAGTACTTTACTCTTTTGACCTTCATATTAGCTTCATAGGTGGTTGATCTGCTACCTTTACTGTTACTTGCTTTTACCAGCGACTTTATTGTTCTTTGTTTTTTTGATAATTTTCTTATCCCTATTTGTAGTTTTCTCTTTTCCAATTAAATAATACCCTTTAGCATTTCTTGTAAGGTTGGTTTCTTGGTGATAAACGCTAGTTTTTTTCTTGTCTGGAACACTCTTATCTCTCCTTCCATTCTGAATGATAACCTTGTTGGCTAGAGTATTCTTGGCTATAGATTTTTCCTTTCAGCACTTTAAATATATCATGCTACTACTTTTTAGCGTGTAAAAGAAGTCAGCTAATAGCCTTATGGGGTTTCCATTGTATGTAACTTGTTTCCTTTCTCTTTTGGCTTTTAGGATTCTCTCTTTTTCTTTAACTCCTGGCAATTTAATTATAACGTGTCTTGATGTGGGCCTATTTGGCTTTGTCTTGTTTGATACTATCTCTGCTTCCTGTACCTGGATTTCTCTTTCCTTACTTAGATTAAGAAAATTTCAACTATTATTTCTTCAAATAGATTCTCTTCCAATATGTCTCTCTCTTCTCCTGGGACACCTATAATATGGATATTAATGCACTTGATGTTGTCCCAGCGGTGACTTAGACTGTCCTCGTTCTTGTTAATTCTTTTTTATTTTATCTGTTCAGCTTGTGTAATTTCCTCTAGTCTTTAATCCACCTCACTGATCTGTTCTTCCTTATGATCTACTCTGCTACGGAGTGCCTCTAGTGAATTTTTTATATCCATTACTGTACTCTTCGTTTCTGATGGGTTTTCTTTAATATTTTCTAATTCTTTGTTGAAGTTCTCCCTGAATCCATCCATTCTACTCCCAAGATCAGTAAGCACCCTTGTGACTATTAGTTTGTACTCTTTATCTGGTAGAATGCTTCTCTGTTTCATTTAGTTCTTTTTCTGATGATTTATCCTGTTTTCTTATTTGAAACATATTCCTCTGTCTCCTCATTTATCATCTTTCTCTGTGCTTATATCTATGTATTAGGATGATCTGTTATGTCTCTTGATCTTGGAGAAGTGGCCTTATATAAGAGATGCCTTATAAGGCCCAGCAGTGTTCTCCCTCTCATCGCCATCTCCAAATGTTCTAGGGGTGTCCCCAGGGTGGGCTACATGTGTCCTTCTGTTCTGGCAGGGTTGCTCTTGCTGCAAGTACACAGGGAAGCTGGGTTTTATCCTGGCTGGCTGGTTGTAATGCTCAGCTGCACGTGGCTGCTATGGCCCCATCAGTCACTTTATCAGGAGTGAGGAGCCCAAGCACAGTTGGCTGCAAGGGCTAAAAGCACATTCATGCTGCAGTTTTTCTGTTAAGTGAGTAGGTCCCCACCACAGCTGGTTGCCAGACTCACGAACTTACAATTTCTATAGGCCTCTAGACTGCAAAGCTGTTGTCAGCTTTTTCAAGGGTGCAGCTGCGTGGGGCCAAACAGGGATGGTGGCACACAATTATTTCAGGCATTGGAAGGTGGGGCTAATCCCCTATGGGGCTTTTTGGAGAGCACAAGTGTGCTGCAGCTGATAAGCCCTACTGCCCACAGGCCCATACACCCTGTCAACACATTCCTGCACTGTGCACATGCCCTGGCCCATGTAAGTGAACCCACTTGCTCTGCTTCAGAGGCCCCACACACTGCACCAATGCAGTCTCACTTCTCATACATGCCCTGCACTGCAGAGGTGGACCCACTCACCCAGCTGCAGAGGTCCTACACACTCTACATATTTTGGCCCACAAGTTGCCTGAGGGTTTGCTGTTGGGTCGGGCCAGTCCACAGGGTGGTCTGTCTGCCCTGGCTGAGCTTGATTAAATCAGTGCTCTAGTGGGTGGGGCAGGCCCCTGCACTAACAGGCAAGGGGAAAATCTCCAATGGCATCTCCCAGCATCTGTGTCAGTATGCCTGTACTAGGTCACAATAATAGCTGCTGCCAATATGTCATACACTGGGGAGGTGATCCAAGCCACAGGAAGTATCACCTCTCACTGAGATGCACCCAGAGCCTATCAAGTGAGTCTGTTTTCACCAAAGGATAATGCACCACCTTTCTTTCTGGTGATTTTAAATTGATTTCTGATATGGATGAATTTATTCATGGGCCCTTTAAGAGAAGGCTTTTCTTTCCACTTATATCCAATAGCTTTTCTGGGGGTATTTCCCATTGTTGTTAATAGTCAACAAGGCCAGATACTATGACACTTGTCTCAGTTGTGATGAGTCCAAAAGAAACTTATTGTGGCAAAGCTCTCCCACTCAGATCCCCCATTCCTCCAGGAAAAAGCTTCATAACTTAAGATTGCTCCTGGCTTAAGTGCCACAGTTAAAATGTGGCTTTTTTCTCTCCAGAATGGAATGTCTGCTTTTTCCACCTCAGTTATCACTGTCTCTTGTTGTGGGGGTTCTTTCTATCCCATTTTCAGTTCTCTCTCAGGTGTACTTTTTCCAAGACTAATTGCAAATTTGTTGTGTCCATGGGAGGAGGTGAGTTCAGAGTCCTCTTACTCTACCATTTTCCCAGCAATCCTAGAGTGTACTCCTTCTCCTTATAAAAAAAAGTGTTTACTGTAAAACAGTATGCCATGTTACACCAGCAGCACCTCATACACTTCATGTTTACTGTGTCTCCTGATTGCATCATTCTCTCTTGTATTTGACTTAATCTCATGTTGTTTTGTTCATCATGGCCCCTAAGCATATAAAATCCTCTGCTAATGTTGCCAATAAGTGGCCACATTGGGTGACTGACCTGGAAACAAAATTAAAAGTGATTAAAGACTACAAAGGTGGAAATCAGTGATGGTTATTGCTCACCAGTTGGTAGACTGTTCCATTCCACCAAAGCTATCACCTTCAAAAGCAAGAAAAAAATGATGGAAGCTGTTAAGAGATCTGCTTTACTGAAGACAATGAGACTAGCAAAAATTAAAAAAGGGCCTGTATCAGACATGGAGAAACTTCTAATAATCTGGACTGAAGACCATACAAATAAATTTATCCATCTCCACACCATGGCAATCATGGCCAAAGACAAAAGTTTGTTTATGATGTTGAAGGAAAATTCTGGACATGACTGTGATGTTGAATTTAGTGCTAGCTCTTGGTTGTTTAAATAACTTGAGAATCATTACTCATTATATCATGTGAAAGTGAGTGGTGAGTCTCCAAGTGCTGATGAAAAGGCAACTAAAGAACTTTTGGAAACTCTAGGTAAGTTGATAGTAGATGAAAATTACTTGCCAGAGGCAGATATTCAATATGGATGAAACCTCCTTATTCTGGACACAGTTTCCCTCAAAGGACTTTCATCTCTAAGGAGGCCAAGTCATGCCAGATTTCAAGGCTTTTAGAGACAGGAAAATAGTCTTGCTTGGAGGCAATATTGAGCTATGAATTGAAACCCTTTGTGATCTGGCACAGTGAGAACCCCAGGGCCTTCAAACATATCAATAATCACATACTGCCAGTCTAGTACAGAAGCAATGAGAAGTCATGGGTGACCCAGCTCCTCTTCCAAGATGCCCTCCTGAATTGCTATGCCAGGGAAATGGAGAAGTGATGTTTAGAGAATAACATACCTTTCAATATGTTGCTTATTGGTGATAATGCTCCCAGAAATTCTGCTTTTAATCACGATCTTGATCCTAATATCAAAGCAGGGTTTCTCCCTCCAACACCAGCTCTTTGATACAACTGATGGATCAAGGAGTTATAGCAACTTTTAAGACCTACGAACTAAGAGGGAATTTAGCCCAGGCTATTGTGCAACTGAGAAAGACACTAAAAAGACACTGATGCAGTTCTGGAGGCATTAAAACATCTATGATTGCATCAAGAATCTTGCTTGGGCTTGGGTGATGTCACCAAGGAGTGTATGAATGGCATCTGAAAGAAGACACTCAAGAGGTTCAGCCATGGATTCAAAGAATTTGCTAAGGATGGGGAGGCTACAAAAATCAACAAGGCTGTGGTGTGGAGGCAGACAATTTTAACCTGGTTGTAGATAAAGATGACATTAAGGAGCTCCTCAAGGTAGTTCCTGAGTAATTGTCTAATGAGGAGTAGTTGGAACTGTCACAGGAACACATAACTGAAGAAGAGGCAAGAGAAAAGGAAACTACAGGAGAATGAAAAGAAGAACTTCTAAGAAAATTCACAGTGGATGGTTTAGCAAAATGTTTTACAGACCTCAACAAGCTCCTTAAAAAGTTTAAAAGTATGGACACAACACTGAGAAGTTTTTAGTAACAGAAAGGAATGTTCACGGTGCATTAACTGCTTACAAGCAAATCTATGATGGAAAAAAGAAACAAACCAAGCAAACTACCATGGACATATTTCTGAAAAGAGTGACACCTCTTCAAGAAAAGCCTCAGGCACATCGTTCAGGAGGAATTCCAGAAGAAGGCATTGCTATCAAGGAAATGACAGTTCCCAGCATGTTATTGCCACTGAACATCTTCCGGTGAGACAAGAGATGGATCTGACAGACAGTGCTAATAATGATCCTGACCTTGCATAGGCCTAGGCTCATGTGTGTATTTCTTCGATTTTAACAAAACAGTTTTTTTAAACTGTACTTTGCATTATGAATTTTTTAATTGAAAAAATATTATACAATAAGGATATAAAAATAGACAATGCTTTTGTACAGCAGTAGAATGTGTTTGTGTTTTAAGTGTTATTACCAAAGAGTCAAAAACTTTTAAAATTTAGGAGTTTAGAAATTAAAATACTTAGAGTAAGTTAAGGTTAATTTATTATTTCAGAAAGAAAAAATTTATAAATTCAGTGTAGCCTAAGTGTACAGTTTATAAAGTCTACAGTGGTGTCCAATCATGTCCTAGGCCTTCACATTCACTCACCGCTCTCTCATTCACTCACTCAGAGCAAATTCCACTCCAATAAGCTCCATTTGTGGTAATGCCCTATAGAGGTGTAACATTTTTTCTTTGTACCATGTTTTTGTGTACCTTGTCTATGTTTAAATATGCTGAGATACACAAATAATTGACAATTGTGTTACAGTTGTTTACAATATTCAGTACATTAACATACTGTCCAAGTCTGTAGCCCAGGAGCAATAGGCTGTATCACAGAGCCCTGGTGTGTGGAAAGCTATGTCATCTAGGTTAGTGTAAGTACAAACCATAATGTCTGCACAATGGCAAAATCATCAGTGACACATTTCTCAGTGTGTATCCCATTGTTAAAGTGACACATGACTATAATTTGCCACAGCAGCAACAGGGAAGGAATAGAGCTCTCTGGTATTCCCCCAAAATGCCACCCTGTCACTCATAACAAACATAAATGTCCCTTTTCCCATCTTCCCAATATAGGGTAATACGGAGGGGCTATCCTTCCAGAATTGTTTCTGGAATCCTCTGTATACATGTTACTTTACATCTTGCCTTTTGACTCAATGACATATCCAGGACCTTATTATAGGCCAATAGTTTTAATTCGATTTCACTGTTTTTAGGTCTGGCTTGTTCTTTGGGAGAACATTATGATTTCTTCAACATATTTTTGATCCTTCTAAAATGATCAAACACTAGCAGTGGCAGATTTGGTTCCTAATTCCCTGAAAGAACTCTGACATCCCCTGGGAGGAGCCACTGACCCCAAGCCCATTCAGTGTCCCATGCGGATCTTGAGCCCTGACACCCTTCAAGACCTTCAAAGAGGACTCAGATGACTGTCCTCTCACTTCCTTCTTGGCGAAAGAGACTGGAGACCAGCCACTCATGGCAGAATCCCCATGATGGAGTAGGAGGCTCTGGGCCTGGGCCTGTCAGAGAGATACAAGGAGAGTGAGATGTGGTTTCATGAAAGTAAAGGTGGCAAGAGAGCCAGAAAAGGACCGGCGTCCTCCCGAGAGGCCCACTTCTGAAGATGACTTAATGGACTGCACCCTCTTCAGGGCTACTTTGGAAGGCTTGTGCTGAAGATGGCAGAGCCACATGAGGAAAGGAGCCCTGATTCCTATGTTAACCCAAGAGAGTCACTCCTTGCACCCCCAGGAACAGTTAGATTGAATAGGGACCTGTTGGCTCCACCAAAATCCATAACATTTGAAGACTGGCAGTTCTTATTGATTTCTCCTGAGTTGTTAGGATTGGAATTCTAGTCCTAGTTAATACCTGTTGGGATACTCATCAGTCCTGGGCCTCTGCTTGTCCCCAGTGACCAAACACAAGGAGATAGAGAGCTTTAGATTAGGAAGTTCCCTGGGAGCTTTGTAGGCAGTGCCAGGTGTCCCTGCAGAGAAGGAAAATTTAAAACAGGAGAATAGGCCTCACCCAGGGATGCTGCCAACCACTCTGCTCCAACTTGCTCTTTTGCACAGAAAGGGACATGGCCTCATGACCTGGGATGCCTTTGATAGCCTAAATTTGCTGCAGGGGCAGTTGGGCCTACAGTGGCAGAACTCCAGGTTGCCATCAGCCGTTTCTTCCTCCCCCAGTGCCTGGAGAAGTGAAATCGGTTTCTACTTTCAGAGCTCAGTTAGGGTTCAGTTTCCTAAAATCTAGCCGTCCTTCCCCTCCCCAATCCAACTGATCAGCCCTGGTTGCTGGGCACCTGTTTACTTTCGAGATGGAACACTCCTCAGGATTCTGAGTGGTCGGTTGTGGCCCACAGGCCACTGGCACTCGGAGGCAGAGCTGAAGAGCCTTCCCAACCATGGAGGTCCCCCTGCCTGCCATCGGACCCACTTTCTAGCTGATCCTGGAGAAGGTGTGGGGTGCTCTGCTGGTGATTTCTGAAAGCTTCAGACAAGTGTCAGCTCTCCCTGTGTTTTGCTGTGATATCCTGGTCTGTACTGTGGTGGTGCTGGTGGTTTTGATGGTAAAGAGAGGACACATTTTAAGTGGGAAGGCCCTAGGCAAAAGGTGTTCTACCCACGATGAAATCAGTGGAGAATGTTGTGAGAATATTGGAACGGTGATATAAGACGATGAAGCACTTGAGTCACCTGGTGTGGGGGCTAGTCCTCTCCCATTACAAACTGTGTGCTTGTCAGTGATGAATAATAAGCTGAGGAGCCTATCACTTCAGTACACTGTGGACTTTCTGGAAAAGGCATGGAAGAGCCAGCCTCCTAAAATTTCCCAACCCATTGATTAAAAATCCATCTTCAAAGCATCAGATGAGGATGGAGAACAACTATAGAAGAATATCACAAATGAATTGAATGAAAACACTAAATTTGCCAAAAGTCCACACATGCTCTTCCAAGAAGTTTCGAGATGGAAGAAGAGAGCACAGGAAAAGGAGGAGGAGAAAGAAAGTCTGGATCAGTTGAATTCAGGGATGCAGCAGATCCTGAAAGATAAAGTCAGTCGATTTGTATCAGTGATTGAAGACCTGCTACAGACCATGTCTTTGCCTGACCTCCTTGGCAAACAGGTGGATGAAGGCAACATGGAAGTGCAGCAGAAGAAGGAAGCAGAAAATGGTGAGCACCCAGTCCATCAATCAGAAGTTGATTTGAAGGGTGTCATTGATGATGCTGACTTCCATGTGCCTCTTCAACATCCTGAAGAAGAACATAAAGAAAGAGCCAGAAAACCATGGGAATTAGAGCAAATGAACGAGGACCTTATGGCGAAATTAGCCCATTTCCAAACTGAGGAAGAATCTCTGTGGCAGGAAAACACAGAACTTGAAAGTGAGATTCAGCAGCTGAAGCTGAAACTTCAAATTCTGCCCGATCTACATGATGAACATGTCTTGCAACTTCATAGGAAATTGTTTGAGGAGGAAAGGCTCTGCTCTGAATTGGAGGAGAATCTCCTCTGTGTTGGTCACAATGTGAACTCCACATACCTGCTTTGCAACCTCTACAAGAAAATGGCCAAAGACAGGAGCAAAGAAGTGGAGAGAAACACTTTCTACCATCACTTGGAGACCCTCTGCCACAAGAAAAGAGCTGAGAAAAGACGGAGGGCAGCTATGTTGGCTGAGAGAAAGCTCAAGGACCTAAGAAAATAAAATGAGCACAGCAGGGGAAGGCTGGCCATGGTGGAAACCAGGTTCCAATCTTTCCAAAGAGGCCCTTTTCCTCCAGCTGCTCCACCTACAGCCCCCAGGGACCCCGACATGTGGAGGTTCCCCTGGGTCATCTGGCCCCACAGGAAGGAGGACGGTCCTGCCCTGAGGGCCCGGGAATCTGGGATCACCTGCAGGTTTGACTCAGCTTGAGCAGCATCTGGACACTCAGCACCTCAACCACAGCAGAACATCAGCATGTTTATTCTTGTTTTAAAAAATGTTGATTTTTTTCTTTTTAGTTTAGCTACAATTACTTAATTGATTGTTTTTATTCAAGTGGTTGAAGCATTCTAATTTGTAAGATTTTTTTCAAATAAAGTTTCATTTAATGCAATTCTTATCAATCATTTATTTCTAGGCCTGGACCCTCTAGAATACAATAGTATAAGGATTGTATTTAGTTAAAATCAAAAGTCACTGTTACTTTAAGCCCTCATTGAAGTTTGACAAAGAGTATAAAATAATAAAGACCATTTCTGTATGCTATGACCTATCATTAGAGATCTGCAAAGTAACAATATTTGCCTCAATAACTTAGGTTAGTTTTAAAAATGCAAAGAAAAAATGAAGAAAAATTCAGCACACCACTCCAACTTTGCAATGCTTTTATTTACTCCTAAATTCATAGATTAATTTAGAGGAGTTGACATTTTCCACTCCCTTGTTTTCTATTTTGTAATTTTTTTAACATATATCATTCTGTTTAAGATAGTGTTGTTGTTTAAACATTTCTAAATTTATGCAGTGAAAATAAAAGTTTTCCTTTGGTGGCAACTACATATACACCCACATGGACACACACACACACATATGCACACAAACCATAGTGCATATTTGGAACACTTTGTTATTTTAGTACCTAAGGAAAACATAAAATTAAGAGATTCAAATTTGAATAAATGTTTTAAATAAATAAAGGAGAAAAATTGTGTACACACCATGTGTAGGTACACAAAAAAATCCTAAGTCGTATACACAGAAAATGAGAGTTGTCTGATGTATCAAACAAAATTCCAATTAGAAACACTTCACACAAATGGTGCAGATGAAGAGACTGAAATGAATCAGTTTCCAGAGCTGAGACACGCAGAAGGAAAGGACCAAAGTTGAGGGGCTCCCAAGTGCCAACAGAGGGAAGTTGTTCCCAGTTCTGGACTGGAGCGAGGAGGGGGAGGTGGTGTCCTCTGGACCTAGTGAGGACATGTCATAGGAACAAGGAAAACTGCCCACACCCTCTGTCTCCCTGTCCTCCCATTTCCTGCTGGAGCTTGGGGCACCCCCCCAGAGGCCTGAGAATTGCAGGCCGAGGATACAGCACTGAACAGAGAGCAGGCCAAGAAAGGCCCCAGAAGTAACTTGGAGAATGACCAGTACACTTGACTCTGTTTGATCCAAAGTGTGTGGATTTTATTGCCTTCATTCCCATTCACTCATTTAGTACACGTGAAGCTTCTACATCATCTTCAGCACTGCTCCAGGTGTCTGGGAAGCAGTGATGGGCAAAACAGCCCGATAGGACTGTGGACCCCAAGCTTACATTCTAGGGGCAAGGTCAGGTAATAAAGAGAAAGAAGCGAAGGATGGAAACATGTGCTCTATAGACAATTCCTATATAGGGATGGGTAAGCTGAGTGTGAGAGGGTAACATCCAGTAAGTGACATTTATGCTTCAGTGAAAGGTGAGAGGAGTTAGCCTGGGAGGTTAGAGGCAGAATGTTCCAGGCAGAGAGAACAGGAAGTATAGAGGCCTGAGAGTTGGCCTTCTGGGGCAGAGGAACTGGGACTAAGATGACAGGCTGGAGGAGGTGGGCAGAGAGCAGGGCCCACTGCACAGTCACCTCTCTAGTGCAGGATAGTGACATCAGGGGAGGGTGTAGACCCGGAGTGGAGAGGGTGGGTGGCTGGGGACATCATGTGATAGGTATTCTACATGGATCTCTGTTGCTGTGGAGACAATGGCATGCAAGGTGGAGGTAGAGGGGGAGGGAGATTTAGGGTGATGAGTCTCACAGGGGTCTGGAGGGAGTAGTGGAGCTGGCACTGGGGTGGTTGTCATGGAGATAGACAGCAGCCTGGCACATTATGGATGACTCCCCATTTCATTCATAAAATGGTTCCAGTTATGGCAAGAAATTAGACGGTCACAAAATTAGTGGCTTTCTTGTGTTCAAACTTTTCCAAATAGAACTGCAAATTTTTTTTTTTAATATGTAAGCCCATGAGAAAAATAGATAATGTGATTTAAATCAGAATCTAAATTTAGCCCTGGACAGTTGAAGAAACAGCATCACTTTGCCAGTTTAACCAAACTAAGGACATAACATTTTTGGTTAAGATGATTCTATATTCTTTCTTGCAGGCCAAATATAAGCCATCTTCATTTTGAGAATGTCCCAATAATAACTGAATGATGTGTGTGACAACATAACACCAAACATGCCTGGAATAAAGTGAGGCCTTTCCAATACATTGTGGAACCAGAAAAGATTGTGTTTGAAAATCTTCTCACAAGAGTCCATTCTAATGCAGAGTCCATGTGATTCATTGTTTTTGTTAATTATAGACAAATTATTCATATGTGTGACTCAGATTCAAGCAGATTTTGTGATGAAGTAAGACATTGAGTCTCCAGGTATAATGTAAAGATGTGAGGTTACTATGCCTGTTCCTAGAAAGACAAGACAAGGAGGAAGACAAGGTGGTGGTAACCTCCGCCTTCTGGGGCCCCTTGCTGTCAGCCTACTCTTGGGTGGGGCCTGGACATCTTTTTCCCAAGTTCCTCTCATGATTCTGATGCACAGCAAAGACAGGAACTGCTACCAGGGGGCATCAACTCTAGATCTATGTTGAAGAGATGTGTGTCTTCCTCACATCCAGCATTTGGGTCCCTCACTTGTCATAGCTTCTGACCCCCTGGTTACAGATGTCATCAGTTTTTCCTTTCATATCGTATTTCTGTCCTCTCCATCTACTGTCTGCTGATGACCTGTAGAGTGTTGGCTACGAACAGATTCATGTGCCTCCAGCTCCCTTTGGATTCAATGGGAATCCCAATTCAATGGGAAAGCCAAGTAAGAGACTGGAGGGAGGCAGGAGTGTGAGCCCAAGCACTGAACCTCCTGGCTTCTTCCTGAAAAAGCGGCCTTGTGCTGGCTCTGTCTGATGGCTGGAGGCTCAGCTCTTCTTAAGGGCTGACTCTTCATGGCTCTCTTCCTTGGGGTTCCCTTACCTCTTCCCCTGGCTCCTTGAGGCCTTAGGTAGTGAGAACTAGTTGATAAGTACCCATATTACTGCATATTGGTTTTTATTGCTGCTGTAAAAAATTTCCAGAAACTTGGTGGCTGGAAACAACACAAACTTACAATCTTACAATTCTGGAGGACAAAAGTCCAGAATCAGTCTCACAGGGCTAAATTCAAGGTGTCAGCATGGCTGGTTATTTTTGGAGACTCCTTTTGACTTTCTATCTTCTAGATGCTACCTACATCCCTTGACTTGTGGCCTGTTCCTGCATCTTCAAGTCCAGCCACCCAACACCTTCTCTGCTTTCTGATCTCTGCTACTATCTGTCACCACTTCTCCCTCTATGACCCTGTCAACTCACTCTTTCACTTATCAGGTTCTTTGTGATTACATTTAGGCCACATAGTTAATTCAAGAAAATCTCCATATCCCAGGATCCTTACCTTAATCACACCTGCAAAGTCCCTTTTGCTGTGTGAGGTAACGTACACACAGTTTCTGGGGACTAGAAGGAGAATATTTGTCTACCACACCACATCTTATGCATTGCAGTTCTCCTACACTGACACCTTTGTAAATAGTCCTGTTGTACGTAAACCTTCCTTCAAGGAACCTATTTCTAGTATTATCTGTTTCCTCAACTCTGTGCACCATCCACAACACTTTTTTATAAATGATTTGGAAGATAAACTCACTTAGCATTTAAAAAACATCTTTCCAAGATGTTATCTGCTCTACTAATAACGTAGAGGTAACTTGTGGAAAGACAAATATTGCAAATAGGTGTCTTTGTGGTTTCTATGAACTGAAGCTTTCTTATAGGACAGTAAAACGAAGATAATATCTAAATAAACTTTGCCTCTTTGACTATTTCAGTTAAGAGTTTGGTAAATTCCATTTTCATTATTGTTCAAGTGAACCTAACTAATTCTTTCATTCAAGAATCATATTCCAGAACTGACATCAGCATCAAGGCAGAGTAAATTGCTCCTTTTGTCTCTCTCCTCTAAGATACAACCAAAAAGATATCCATTGACCAATAAAGGATTCCCTACATAACATAATGGGGCACCTGAGAGGACTACACAGGTATATATCTGATGATTGGTGGACTGGACCCCTGGGAAGTAGTAGAACTAGGGTACTAGCCCGAACATCCCTTCATGGCTGTGATCCATGGTGTGGATCCTCACACAGTGGCCAGTGTGACTGTGAGTGGAGGTGGGGGCAGGCAAGTCTGCATATGAATGCCCATGGAGCAGCAGTGGCCTTGCATGTGCAAGTACCCACCAAGTGGAACTGTTGTGGTTCATACTAGTACCTGCTAAGAGGCAGTGGCCCTGCAGGCATGATGGTTGACAGAATGGCAGCAGCTGCAGTGGCCTGACCCACACAACTATTAGCAGACAGAGGAGAGCAGAAAAAACAGCTGCTACCCCCTCAGCAGTGGCAGGTGGACTCTATAATCAGAAGCATAAGGAACCACAGCAGTACTGGTGACCTATCCCTTAGTGGCAGCAACCCTGACCCCAGCTCCATAAGCAGCAGGGACTGCATATAAGTCCTTTGGTCCCTGGGCCCTGATCAACTACAATGACACTCATGAACCCAGTACCTCAGGCAGCGATGTGACAAGCAGCCAAAGACAACCCAGGTACAGCAGCACAGGTGGTGCATGGGACAGCAGCATCTGAGCCCAATGAGAACCAGTGGAAGAACACAAGATGCAGGTGACCCCAGAAGCAGCAGAAGTACTCGCAGTCAAATGACCCCAGTGGCATCTCTTGAGACTGCAGTGCCATCTAAGCAGCAAGGCAGCAGTAACCCTAGAGGTACAAGTGGCACAAGGAAAGCACTGATGATACTTCTGACAGCCAGTAGAGGGTAGAAAGTGCATGCTATCAAATACAACCAGAAGCAGCTCATAACCAAAGTAACCAAAGTCACACCCAAATAAGAAAAGGTGATTGGTACCACAAATGCACTGCCAGAGGATCAATTCATCAAACACCTTGAAGAACTACAGTAACACAGCAGAACATAAAGAATAGCAATGATCCAGAAAGCAAACCTGAAGTCACAGAACATTATCATCTAATGGACAGAGAATGCAAAATAGCTATCATAAAGAAACTCAATGAGTTACAAGAAAATTCAGAAAGACGGTTCAATGAGCTCAAGAATAAAATTATTGAACAGAAATTACACTTCACCAAAGAGATTAAAGCTCTTAAAAAAAGCCAGACAGAAATGATGGATAAGAGGAACACAATTAATGAAATAAAAATAACATAGAATTGAGATAAAAAATAAAATAAGATTAAAAATAAAGCAGAACATATGCAGAAGAGAATTAGTGATCTAGAAGATAAAAATCTAGAAATGATTCAGGTGGAAGAGAGAATACTAAGATTTTTTAAAAAATGAAGAAGTTCTTCAAAAAATATCCAAGTCAATTAGGAAAAGCAAGATACAGATTTTAGGCATCTCAGAAGGAGAGGAAAGGAAGAAAGGAGCAGAGAGCTTCCCGAACCTTGGAAAGGAACTGGACATGTGAGTACATGAAGCTAATAGAACTCATAATTATCTCAATGCAAAAAGACCTTCTCCAACTCATATATTAAAACTGTCAAAAGTCAATGACAAAGAAAAATTATTAATGGCAGTAACAAGGAAGAAAATAACCTACCAAAGAACCCCCATCAGGCTTTCAGTGGATTTCTTAGCAGAAACCTTACAAACTAGGAGAGAATGGAATGAAATATTCAAAATGCTGAAACACAAAAACTATCAGCCAAGAATATGGTATCCAGTGAAAATATCCTGCAGATTTGACAGAGAAATAAAAGTTTTCCCGGAAAAACAAAAGTTGAGGGAGTTTATTGCCACTAGACCTGCCTTACAACAAATGATGAAGGGAGCCCTCCTACCTGAAACATAAAGGCAAAGGTTTACAAAGGTTTGAGAAAGGAGATAAACAGATAAAATCATAGAATTGAAGCTCTATATAAAAATAGGTTAGCAAAAACTTAATTAAAAAATAAATAATAAAAGGAAAGAAAGCATCAAAAATAACTATGGACACTTCAATTTGGTCACAAACTCACAACACAAAAAAGAATAATTTGTGACAACAAAAATACAGAAGGGGAATAGGAAAGGGATTGAATCTACATAGGTTAATCAAGATAAGAGGCTATCAGAAAATGGAATCCTGCATCAATGGTATCTTTAATACAAACCTCATGGTAACCACAAAACAAAATTCAAAGCAGAGTTACAAATCATAAATAAAGGGAAAATTGTGAAAACCATCACAGAAAACCACCAAGCTAAAATGGCAGATAGAAATATAAGGGAAAAGAAATAATGAAAATGGATTAGAAAACAAACCCCAACAATATGCTGCCACCATGAAACACAACTCAGCTCTAAAGACAAACATAGGCTCAGAATGAAGGGATGGAAGATGATACTTCAAGTAAATGGCAACCAAAGGAGAGCAGGTGTAACCATACTTATATTAGACAAAGCAAACTTCAAGATAAAAATGATAACAAGAGACAAAGATGGGCATTATGTAGTGATAAAAAGGATATTCCACCAGGAAGACAAAATTTATTAATATATATACACCAAACATAAGAGTACCAAAGTATATAAAGCAACTATTAATAGAAATAATGGGAGAAATTCACATCAACACATTAATAGTAGAGGTCATTAACGCCTGATTTATGTCAATGGATAGATCATCCAGACAGAAGGTCAACAAGGAAACAGTGGCCTTAAATGAAACAGTACATCTGGTGGATTTAATAGACATATATAGAGTATTCCATCTCCAAACAGAAGAATACACATTCTTCTCAAGTGCATATGCAACATTCTTACAGATAGACCATATGTTGGGAATCAAAGGGCACCCCAATAAATTTAAGAAGGATGAAATCATATCAACCATCTTTTCCAATCACAATGCTATGAAACTAGAAATGAATTACAAAAAAAAGCTGGGGAAGACATAAATATGTGGAGACTGAACAACATACTATTGAACAACTATTGGATTAATGAATACATCTAAAAATACTTAGAGATAAATGAAAGTGAAAACACAACATACCAAATATTATCAGATTCAGCAAAAACATTGTTAAGAGAGAAACTTATAGAAATACAGGTCTACCCTAAGAAAAACCTCAAAACAAGCTTACCTTATACTTAAAAGAACTAGAAAAAGAACAAACAGAGCCCAAAGTCAGCAAAAGAAGGGAAATAATAAAAATCAGAGCAGAAATAAATGAAATAGAGACTAGGAAAACAATAGAAAGGATTGATGAACCTAACAGCTGGTTCTTTGAGAAGATAAACAAAATTGACAAACCCTTGGTGAGACTCACTCCGTAAAAATGAGAGACAATTCAAATACATAAAATCAGAAGTGAAAGAGAAGAAATTACAATGAACACCACAGAAATACATAGGATTATAAGAGAATACTATGAAAAGCTATGTGTAAATAAATGGGATAACCTAGAGAAAACAGATACATTCTTAGAACTATAAACCCTCTCCGAAATGAATCAAGAAGAAATAGAGAATCTGAATAGACCAATCACAGGCAAACAGATTTAAACAGTAATCAAAAACCTCCCAATAAACAAAAGTCCAGGACCAAATGCTTCTCTGGTGAATTCTAAAAAAGACTTAAAGAATATTTAATCCTTATCCTTCTCAAGCTATTCTGAAAAATGAAGAGCAGGATAAGCTTCTTAAGTAATTTTGTGCGGCCAACACTAACCTGAGACCAAAACCCGACAAGCAAAATAAAGAAAGGAAAATTAGAGGCAAATATCGCTGATGAGCATAGATTCAAAAATCCTCAACAAAATACTAGCAAATTGAATATAAAAATACATTAAAAGGATCATACATCATGGCCAAGTGTCTATACGTTCTTCTAAAAATTTTCTGGCTTGATGTCTTACATTCAAGTGTTTAATCTATTTTAAGTTAATTTTTATGTATGATGTCATGTAATTTATTTATATATGACATTGGTCTTAGCAGCATCTTTTTGAATACCATGTCTACTCAGACAAGGGAAACAAAAGAACAAAACAAATGTGACTATGTAAGACTAAAGAGATTTACAAGGAAAAGGAAACCATGAACAAAAGGAAAAGACAATCCACCAATTGGGAGAAAATATTTGCAAATCATATATCTGACAAGGGGTTAATTTCAAAAATGTATAAAGAATTCATACAGTTCAACAACGAAAAATGAACAACCTGATCAAAAATGGACAGAGTATATGAACAGATATTTTTCCAAAGATGGTATATAGATGGCAAACAGGCACACAAAATGCTGCACAAAGTCACTAATTATTAAGGAAATGCACATCAAAACTACAATGAAATATCACCTCACACTCATCAGAATGGCTATAATTAACAGTACAAGAAAGAACAAGTGTTGGAGAAGATGTAGAGAAAAGGGAACCCTTGTACACTGCTTGTAGGAAAGCAAACTGGTGCAGTCACTAAGGAAAACAATATGGCGATTTCTCAGAAAATTAAAAATAGACATACAGTGTGCTTCAGTTATGCCACTACTGGGTATTTATCCAGAGGACTTGAAATCAACACTTCAAACAGATTTATGCACCCCTATTTTCATCACAGCATTATTCACAATAATTGATGCATGGAAGCAATCCAACAGTCCATCTATGGACAAATGGATAAAGAAGATGTGGTGTATATATACAATCTCAACCACAAAAAAAGACAAAATTGCCCCATTTGCAACAACATGGATGGACATTGAGGGCATTATGCTTAGTGAAATATCAGACAAAGAAATACAAATACTGTATCATTTTTGTCATATGTGGAAAATAAAGAAGCACGTAGATGAGGATAACAGATTAGTAGTTATCAGAGGAGAAGGTGCTTGGGAGAGGTGAAAGGGATATAGGGGGACATATGTATGGTGATGGACAAAAACTAGATTATTGGTGGTCAACATGATGTAGTCTACAGAAACTGAAATATAATCATTTACACTTGAAATTTACACGTTATAAGCCAATATGATCTCAATAAAAAAAATAGACCAAAAATTTTTTTAAAAAAAGAATCAAATTCCACAGGTAAAAGGTCACAGGTGTACAGTGATGGATGGCATTCAGCCTTTGGGTGGTAAACACAATGTAGTTTTCACAGAAACTGACATATAATGATGTACACATGAAATTTATATAATGTTATAAAACAAATTTACCTCAATAAAAATATAAATAAATAATACAACATCACCACTAAAAGGGTAAATTTGGTGATTAACTTTGTTTTCCATATTTAAGTGGGCAATAAAAATCTTTTATATTTTACCATTTTGGAAAAAGGCTGTGATCTTTTGTCTAGAGTTTTAGAACCCTTAGCTGCCTAAAGTTACAGGCTTCTAAAACATAGAAAAAAATGATACTTAAATAGCACCATTAATCAGTAGGATGTCAAGATGTTGACATAAGTGAACTCTGAACTCACCTCCTCCCACGAACACAACCAGGTTACAACTAGATTTGGAACAATTACCCCTGAGAGAGAATGGAAAACAAGATAAAAAGAACCCTGGCAAGAAGGGAGAGTCCTGACTGAGATGGAAGAGGCAGAAATTCCTGTCTGGATAGAAAAAAGCCAACTTCTTGAGCGATAGAGCTTCACACCTGGCCAGCCATAAGTAATCCTAAGGTACACAGGCTTCTCTGGAGGGGTAGGGGACCTGAGCAGGGGAGAGTGCCACTATAAGCATCCTTTGTACTCAGCACAACTGAGATGAGTCTCATAATATCTAGCTTAGCTGGCTATTAACTACAATGGGCAATACCCCTAGAAAAGCTATCGGACATAAGCATAAAAAAGCCAGTTCTTAAAGGTCCCATGCACAAATTCATTAATTTGGGGAAGCAACCTAAAATCACCAAAAAGAAAGGTGCACAGTCCTTTGGTGGAAAGAGACTCACCTGAGAGGCTCTGGATACATCTCAGTGAGAGGTGAGACTTCTCCAGAGATTGAGACCTTGGCAACAGCTGTTACTGTGACCTAGAACAGGCACACTGACGTGGACACTGGCAGACACTATTGGAGTTCTTCCTTTTGCCTGTTAGCCCAGGGTCTGCCTTGCCCACTAGAGCTCAAATTTAATTCAGTTCAGCTAAGGCAGGCAGTTCCCCTGAGGGATGGGTCCCTCTCAACAGCAAACCCTTGGGCAACTTTTTGGCCTGCATAGACTGAATGACTGAACCTTATGAAGGTGGGTGTGTGAGTCCACCCCTGTGGGGCAAGGCATGCCTGGGAAGTGGACAGAGAGTGTAGGGTATTGGTGCAATGTGTGGGGGCCTCTGCAATGGGGTGACTGGGTCCACTAAAGGGGCTCAGGTAGTATGCACAGGCAAGGAGTGTGTTGATAGTGGGTGTGGACTTGTGGGCTGTGGGGCTTATCAGTGGCAGAAGACCTGTGCTCCTTAAAAAGCCACATATGGGATCAGCCCCACCTTCCAAAGCCAGAGACAATTGGATACTCTCATGCCAGGGGCCAGCCCTACTAAGCTGAAATCCTGAGAGAGCTGACAACAACCTTGCAGGCCAGAGGCCTACAACAATTGTAAGCCCCTGATCCTTGAAATCAGACATGGTGGGGGCCTATTAACTTAACAGAAAACTGCAACAGGAATGTGCTATGAGACCTTGCAGCCAGCTGTATGGGGGCACCACAGACCCAATAAACTGACTGAAGGGTCCATAGCAACCACATGAAGCTGACCACTACAATGCTAGTCAGAGGACAGCCTAGACTCTCTAGGCACCTGCAGCAAGAGCCACACTGCCACAACAGAATGACACATGTAGCCCACACAGGGTTCACTCCTGGAACACTTGGAATTGACGATGAGAGGAAAGCATGCTGCTTGGCCTCAAAAGATGTCTCCTACATAATGCCACTTCTCCAAGATCAGGAGGTGTAGCTGACCCACCTAATACATAAATATAAGCACAGAGAAAAAGGCAAAATGAGTAGCCAAAGGACTACATTCCAAGCAAAGGAACAGGAGAAAACCCAAGAAAAAGAGCTAAATGAAACAGAAATAAACAATCTACCTGACAAAGAGTTCAAACAAAAGTCATAAGGATGCTCATTGATCTTGGGAGAAGAATGGATGAACACAGTGAGGATGTCAACAAAGAATTGTAAAATATAAATAACAACCAACCAGAAATGAAGAATATAATACTGGAAATGAAAAATTCACTAGAAGGACTCAATAGCAGAGTAGATGATTCAGAAGAATGGATCAGTGAGCCGGATGAAAGACTAGAGGAAATCATCCAAGCTGAACAGATGAAAGAAAAAATAATTAAAAAGAATGAGGACAGTTTAAGTGACCTCTGGGACAACATAAAGCAACTAAAATCCACATTATAGGAGTCCCCGAAGGAGAAGAGAGAGACAAAGGAGCAAAGTGTCTATTTGAAAAAATAATAGTTGAAAACTTTTCTAACCAAAGGAAGGAAACAGACATCCAAGTATAGGAAGCACAGAGAGTACCAAAAAAGAAAAACCCAAAGAGGCACACACAAAGACACATTATAATTAAACTGTCCAAAATTAAAGAGAGAATCCTAAAAGCCACAAGAGAAAGGCAACAAGTGAAATACACAGGAAACTCCATAAGGCTATCAACAGTCTTCTCAACAGAAACCTTACAGGATACAAGCGAGTGGCATGATATATTTAATGTGCTGAAAGGAAAAAAACTACAACCAAGAACACTCTGCATGACAAGATTATCATCCAGAATGGAAGGAGAGAGAAAAAGTTTCCCAGACAAGCAAAAATTAAAGGCATTTATCAGCAAGAAATCAGTTTTGAAAGAGATGCTAAAGGGACTTACTTAAGTGTGAAAGAGAAGAGCACAACTAGGAATAATAAAATTATCAAAAGAACAAAGAAAAATAAAATCACTTGTAAAGGCAAAATGCAGTAAAGGTAGCAGATCAACTACCTATGAAGGTAATGTGAAGGTCAAAAGACAAAAGTACTAAAATTACCTATTTCAATAACAAGAGGGTAATGGGTACACATGCATAAAAAAAGAGGTTAGGTACGATATCAAAAACATAAAATGTGGGAGTATAGCAGTCAAAGAGTAGAGCTCTTAGCAAGAGGTTAAACTAAAAGACCATCAAGTCAGTATGGATTGCTATATATGTAGATTCTTATGTATGAATCTCATGGCAATCACAAATCTGTAATCTATACCAAATAAAGAAATAATTAAGAGAAAGGAACCCAAACATAATACTAAAGAAAGCCATCAAACCAAAAGAGAATGGAGTAAGAGAAGAAGAGAGGAACAGAGAACTCCTAAAACACCTGGGAAAAAAGTAACAAAATGGCAATAAGTACATATTTATCAATAGCTACTTTAAATATCAATGAACTAAATGCTTCAATCAAAAGGCATAGGGTGGCTGACAGGATAAAATAAAATAAGACCCACATATATGCTGCATACAAGAGACATACTGCAGACTTAAAGACACTTACAAATTGAAAGCAAAGGGATAGAAAACAATATTCTATGCAAGTGGCAAAGCAAAGAAAGCTGGGGTAGCAATATTCTATCAGACAAAATAGACTTTAAAAGAAAAACTATAACAAGAGACAAAGAAGCGCACTACATAATGCTAAGGGGAACAATCCAAAACAGGATATAACACTTATAAATATCTATGCATCCAACATAGGACCTAAATATATGAAGCAGTTATTAAGAGACATAAAAGGAGAAATAGACAGTAACACAATAATAGTAAGGAACTTTAACACTCACACAAATGGATAGATCATCCAAATAGAAAGTCAATAAGGAAATATTGACCTTAAATGATACATTAGACCAGATGGACTTAGTAGACATATATAGAATATTCCATCCAAAAACATCCAAATACACATTCTTTTCAAATACTCAGGAACATTCTCCAGGACTGATCATATATTAGGCCACAAAACAATTCTCAATAAATTCAAGAATATCAAAATAATACTAAGCATCTCTTTGGCCACCGATGTATAAAACTGGAAATCAACTAGAAACTAGAAATCAGGAAGAAAATCAGAAAACCCACAAATATGTGGAGATTAAACAAAATGCTGCTGAACAATGATTGGCCCATGAAGAAATCGAAGCTGAAATCATAACATACCTGGAGAGAATGAAAATATGGCATGCCAAATCTATGTGATACAGAAAAAGCAGTTCTAGGAGGGAAGTTTATAGCAATTCAGGCCTACTTCAGCAAACAAGAAAAATCCCAATTAAACAATCTAACAGTATACTGAAAGGAACTGAAAAAAGATGAAAAAACAAAGCCCCAAATCAGTAGAAAGAAATAATAAAAATAAGAGCGGAAATAAATGAAATAGAGACTAACAAAGAAAAATAGAAAAACTCAGTGAAACCAAGAACTGGTTCCTTGAAAAGATAAACAAAATCGACAAACCTTTAGTTAGACTCACCAGGAAAAAAGAGAGAAGGTTCAAATAAAGAAAATCAGAAATGAAAGAGGAAGAATTACAAGGTACTCCTCAGAAATGCAAACGATTATAAGAGAATATTATGAAAAGCTATACACCAGCAAATTGGACAATCTCAAATAAATGGATAAATTCTCAGAAACATACAACCTTCCGAAACTGAATCAAGAAGAAACAGAGAATTTGAATAGACCGATAACTGGTAAGGAGATTGAAACAGTAATCAAAAACCTCCCAAAAATAAAAGTTCAGGACCAGATGGCTTCCCAGGTGAATTTACCAAACATTAAAGATGACTTAACACCTTTACATCTTAAGCTCTTCCAAAAAATTAAAGATGAGGGGGAGCTTCCTAACTCATTCTATGAAGCGAACATTATCCTGATACCAAAACTAGACAAGGACAACACCAAGAAGGAAAATTACAGGCAAATGTCACTGAAAAACATCTATGCAAAAGTCCTCAATAAAATGGTAGCAAATCTGATACAACAATACATTAAAAATATCATGCATCATGATCAAGTGGGATTTATTCCAGGGATTCAGGGATGGCTCAACATTTGCAAATCAATCAATGTCATACACCATATTAACAAAATTAAGAATAAAAATCACATGATCATCTCAAGAGATGCAGAGAAAGCATTTGACCAGATGTAGTATACATTGATGATAAAACTCTGAATAAAATAGGTATAGAAGGACAGTACCTCAACATAATAAAGGCCATATACAAAAACTCCACAGCTAATATCATTCTCAATGTAGAAAAACTGAACGTTATCCCTCTAAGAACAGGAACCAGAGAAAGATGCCCACTTTCACCACTCTTAGTTAACAGAGTATTGGAAGTCTTAGCCAGAGCAATCAGGCATAAAAAAGAAATAAAGGGACCTGAATTGGAAAGAAGATACTAAACTGTCACTATTTGTAGATGACATAAATTTATATATAGAAACCCTAAAGAATACACCAAACAACTTTTAGAAATAATAAACGAATGTGGTAAAGTTGCAGGATACAAAATCAACATACAAAAATCACTTGTGTTTCTATACACTAAACATGAAGTAGCAGAAAGAAAAATTAAGAATACAATCCCATTTACAACTGCAACAAAAAGAATTAAATATCTAGGAATAAACTTAACCAAACTGGTGAAAAATCTTACACTGAAAACTATAAAACATTCTTGAAAGAAATTGAGGAAGACACAAAGAAATGGAAAGATATTCTGTGCTCTTGGATTGGAAGAATTAACATAGTTAAAATGTCCATACTTCCCAAAGCAATCTACAGATTCAATGCAATCCCTGTCAAAGTTCCAATGACATTTTTCACAGAAATAGAAGAAAGGATCTTAAAATTTGTATGGAACAACAAAAGACCCTGAATAGCCAAAGGAATCCTGAGAAGAAAGAAGAAAGCTGGAGTTATCACTCTCCCTGCTTTGAAAATATACTACAAGGCTATAGTAACCAAAAAAACATAGTACTGGCATAAAAACTGACACATAGATCAATGGAACAGAACCAAGAGCCCAGAAATATACCCACACATCTATGGACAGCTAAGTTTTGACAATAGAGCCAAGAACATATAATAGAGAAAGGAAAGTCTCTTCAATAAATGGTGCTGGGAAAACTGGACAGCCATATGCAAAAATATGAAAGTAGAGCATTATCTTACACCACATGCAAAACTTCACTCAAAATGGATTAAAGACTTGAATATAAGACCTGAAACCATGAATCTTCTAGAAGCAAACATAGGCAGCACTCTCTTCGACATTGGTCTTAGCAGCGTATTCTCAATTACCATGTCCTAGCGAGCAAGGGAAACAATAGAAAAAATAAAAAAATGTTGCTACATGAAACTAGAAACCTTCTGCACAGCAAAGGAAACCATCAACAAAACAAAAAGACAACATAACAACCGGGAGAAGATATTTGCAAACCATATATCTGATAAGGGGTTAATATCCAAAAAGTATAAATAACTCATACATCTCAACAACAAAAAACCTTACAACCCAATTAAAAAGTGGGCAGAAGATCTGAACAGACATTTCTCCAAAGAAGATATATTGATGGCCAGCAGCACACACAAAGATGTTCAATGTCACTAACTATCAGGGAAATGCAAATCAAAACTACAATGAGATATCACCTCACTCTGATCAGAATGGCTATAATCAACAAGACCAGAAACGATAAGTATTGGAGAGGATGTGGAGAGAAGGGAACCCTCATACACTGTTGGTGGGAGTGCAAACTGGTGCAGCCATTATGGAAAACAGTATGGAGATTCCTCAAAAAACTAGGAATAGATCTACCATATGATCAAGCTATTCCACTGTTGGGTATTTAGCCAAAGAACATGAAAATGCAAATGTATACAGATATATGCACTCCTATGTTCATTACAGCCTTATTCACAATAGCCAAGACTTGGAAGCAACCTAGGTGCCCATCAAGAGATGAATGGATAAAGAAGATGTGCTATATATACACAATGGAATACGACTCAGCCATAAGAATTGATGAAATCTGGCCACTGGTGACAATGTGGATGGACCTTGAGGGCATTATGCTAAGTGAAATAAGTCAGCGCGAGAAAGTCAATACCGTATAAGCATCATAAGTAGATATAAAATCAATGGCAAACATATATAAACAGAGATTGGATTAGTGATTATCTGAGGGGATGCGGGGAGGGAGGAGGAAAGGGGTAATTAGGCACACATGTGGTAATCAATTGTAATTAGTCTTTGGGTGGTGAACAAATTGTAATCTACACAGAAATTGAAACATATAATGATGTATAACAAATTTATATAATGTTGTAAACTACTGTTACCATAGTTAAAAAAAAAATTTTTTAAAAACTGTTAGAACTAATAAAAAAAGAAATTTTAAAAACAAATAAATAAATGGCACCAATTTTCATTTGTCCTTCATCAGCAAAAAATACATTATCTGTGATTTTAATACCAAACACTTTGGTTGTGATATTCATTAAAAGAAGCTTGTCCTTACTGATTGGAGATGGGTCATATCAAAAGTTTGAAATTATTAGCAAGGAAGGAAGAGAAGGAAACCATAGATTTTTATGGTTGTCATAACTCAGCATTAAAATTTTCCAATAACAGATATGTAATTTTCTAAGCATGTGTTTCATGCTTTTTTCACATGATTCTTTTTTCTGTGGCTCTATTTTCACAGTATTCACTGAGTAGAAAACCAGAATTTAACATAACAAATACTCTGCAAATGTTTCTGCAGAACCTAAAAATGAAGCGGTGAAAAGAATGGATGTGACTCCTGTGTCTGTTATCCCACTAAAATATTCACACCCCAAACAGTTGCTGTAAGAGAACCTACACTATAAACAAAAGATGTACCCTCTTTTTCTTGTGAATATTTGAAAAATAAGCTAATAATTATATTGTATTAAATGGCTTTTTCAGGGGAAAAAGTGTTAAGGTTTTGGTATAACTCAGTTTTTCTTATTGTCCGAGTGACCCTAACTGATCTTTTCTCTCAAGAATCCTATTCCAGTAAACTGAGAACCTCCCAGCATAAGAAGGGGCTTGTGCTTGGCTGTCAACCAAGGTGCCTCATTGCTAATTTAACATACGTTGCACGTGGGGGGCAGAATAATGCCCTCTGTGCTGCCATCAAAATGGCCAGGTCATAATCCTGGGGACCTGTGTACATGTTGTACATCTGGCAAAAGAGACCTGCAGATGTAATGAAGGTTATGGAATTTAAGACAGGGAAATTATCCCAGATTCTCTGGGTGGGCCCCATCTACTCACGTGAGCCCATAAGTTAGAGAACTTTCTCCGGCTGGAAGCAGAAGAGAGATGCAGCAGATAAAGAGTCAGAGAGATTCCAGAATAAGAAGGATTTCTTGTGCCTTCCCTGTCTCTGAGATTCAGGGACTGTGTGCAAGGACCAGAGAGAGGCCTCTAGAAGCTCAGGGCAGACCCCTGCTGACAGCCTCAAGGAAACTATCTATACTTTTGTTTTTTCCGGAATGTCCCATGGTTGGAATCACACAGTACGTGTTTTGTCAGATTGGCTTGTTACACTTAGGAATATGCCTTTAACTTTCCTCCATGTCTTATTTTAATTTTTGAGAAAACTTTATTCAAAAGCTTATGAAAACTCAACATTTTATGTCATTTTTAATATGTTTATTTATCTCATTATAATGATATAATACAAAGGAAATAAAATTTTTCACCACACTAATGTGTTTCTTACTTTTGAACAAAAACAATTTTTAAACTTTACTCTGTAGTAAAGAAAAGGTTTCTAAGTGAAAAAAAAAAGTTTATAGAATAAGGATATAAAGAAATTACTTTCATACTTGTCTAATTTCTTTGTGTTTTAAGTTGTGCTATTACAAAAGAGACAAAAAGTTAAAAAAATTAAAAGGTTATAAAGGAAAAAATTTACAGTAAGCTAAGTTTAATTTATTGAAGAAAGAGAAACAATATTATAAATTCAGGGTAGCCGAAGTGTACAGTGTTTATAAAGTCTACAGCAGGGCACTGTCATGTCCTAGGTCTTCACATTCACTCAGCACTCACTCACTGACTCACCCAGAGCACCTTCCAGCCCTGTAAGCTCCATTTGAGGTAAGAGCCCTATACAGGTGTACCATTTTTTTCTCTTTTATACCATATTTTTACAGTATCTTTTCTATGTTTCGATACACAAATAATTACCATTGTGTTACAATAGCCTACAGTATTCAGTAGAGTAGTATGCTGTACAGGTTTGTAGCCTAAGAGAAATAGGCTATACCACAGAGCCTAGATGTGTAGTAGTCTATACCATCTAGGTTAGCGTAAATACACTCTCTGATGTTTGCATCACAAAATTGCCTAGCAATGCATTTCTCAGAACATATCCTGTCCGTTAAGTGACACATGACTGTCTATAATATATAATAATTATGTGATCATTCATTAGCCACCTTAATGAAGAGAAACATGGAGCAAACTCAAAAACAACTATTTGGGGGAAATAATCACAAATAGAAAATTTTAAAAATCCATTTTTCTTAACTATGCAAATATACTTCTTTCTGAAAATCTAGGGTATAATTTCTCAAATGCACCACATCAAAGAGAAGAAATAAACAAATCAATTTTTGTAACAGATTTAGAAAGTATCATCAAAGAACTAACATTCCCTCAAAAGCGTCAGGCCCAGGCAGATTCACAGAACAATACTACATATCCTTCAATTAGAGAATTGATTTTTTTGTTGTTGGTTTTTGTTTTCTTTTTAAATTACTTTATTGAGGTCATATTGGCGTATAACCTTGTGTAAATTTCAGGTGTATGTTAGTATAAATCAATTTCTATATAGACTGCATCGTGTTGCAATGCTATTTAAACTAAGAACATATAAAAGGAAGGAACATTGTGAAATGATTTGTAAGAACAAAATTTTTTATAAATTATTGACTTTATACCTCACAATGATTATGTTAAAAAAGAAAACTACAGATCAAATCACTAATGAATAGATTTTTTAAATTCCTAAAGTATAGTAAAGAAATTTAATAGCACATTAAAAATATAATGTATTGTGACAAATGTGGATTATTCCTGGAATGGAAGTATGGTTCAATTCTAGGAAATCTATTAATATAATTATGGTAGATGCACGGAGACAAATGGTACAATCATCCCCATAGATGCTATTATAGTACAAAATGTTGAATTAACTGACATGGACTAAACAAATTATGCCAACTTTTTGATATTTCAAAGGTTGCAGGCAGTTATGCCCAGGAGTTAGAAACATATCCATTTTGGAGAAATCTGAGCCTATCAGACACAGTTCCATAAAATGCCCCTTTTTTCCCATGAGGGTGCACTTTTTGTTCCAGGTTTAACAGACCACATTTTATTGAGCAATGTATGTGGAGACGTTAACAACACATGAAGAGCTACTTTGGTTATGAAAGTCTCCATTTTTTATTCCATTAATTGCACAGCTTATGTGATTTTCAAATGAACCATTTTCCATAAATCCATATATCCCAGACTTATTTACAAGAAACAATCTGGATAAATATGTCCTACTAAAAACATTTTATTGAAAAGTTCACCAGGAGGACTGCAGTTGTCATTACCTGGTTTATAAAGGTATTTGATGAAGATATTTTATATCTTTCTGGTGTCCTAGTAAAAAGGGAGAGAGTATAGGCCTGCCATTAGCAATTTCCTACCTAGATGCTAAAAAGGCACTTAACAACATTCACAAATTTTTATTGATAAGGGAATTATTAAGAAAAAGAATTTGGAAGTATAGATATAAGAAAATACGAAGGTAAATGAATCACTGTTTAAAAAAATACATAATTATATCCTTGGGAAATGAAAGAGAATTAACTGTAAAACTACTATAAATAAGTGAGATAATTATTGAACTGAAAATATAGCTTTTATATATTTCAAAATATAGTGGATGAGAATACACCTTTCACAGCAGCAACGAAAGACAATATATTTAGAAATAAATTAACAACACATATAAGATCTGTAAGAAAATAGCTTTAAAACATTCATGCAGAAAACAAATACCCATCCCAAAACACACACACACAAGTCTTGAATAAAAGAAAAAATATCCAGATGTATTCTATTCAATCAATTCAAGACAAAATATACGTATATATTTTTTTCTCCCCAAGCTCATTTAAAATTTTAATATACACATAAAACACCAAGAGATTTTTCTAGAATTGAGCAATTTGAAATTAATGTTTACATGTAAAAACAAACTAAATGTAAATGTTAGGAAATCTCTGAATAAGAAAGTGAATGAAGACTCTGCTAGATGTTAAAGCATTTTATTAAGACTTAAATACTAAATCAGTATGTTAACATTCATGAATAATCTGATATATTAAAAATAAAAAATAAAGTTCCAAAAGAGATCAAGTACAAATTAACTATTTAATAAAAGTTCTATATGAATTTAGTGGAGAAGAGATGGAAAATTAAATAAATCCTATCTGTAAATATGGGTAGCTGTCTGCAACAAACATACAAACAAAATTAATTAAATAAAAATTGATATGTTACCTCATATTCATGGATAAGTTACAAATGGATGAATGATATAAATGAAATCCTAACCATTAAAATACTAGAAGAAAATATGGGAGAAATCCTTTATAAACTTGGAGCATGGACTTTGTAACTATGACTAAAAACCTAGAAATCAAAAGAATATGTTTATATATAAGACTAAAATATATTTATAATTTTGAATGAAAAGATAAACATAATTTGAACGAAAAATTGGGAAAATTATTGACACTATTATTCACAAACATAGGCAACTCTCCACACTACATATTTTAACATTAAGTTTTTGGAAAAATGAATTAAGGATAAATGGACAGCCCAAAAACATGTTTCAGACAAAATAAGTTCACATTGCTCTCAAAATTTTGGCAAGATGCCTCTCTTCATTCTTAATAAGATAAATAAAATTAAAATAATACTGAGATACCATTTTTACCCTTCATTTGGACAAAAATTCAAAACTTTGGAAACAATCAGTTGGTGAGGTGAGGGAAAACGGACAATCTCATATATAGCTGATCAGAGCATAAACAGTTACATCCCATATTAAGACAACTGAGAAAAACACATCAAGATTTAAAAATACAGGTACATTTAACTCTGAAATTTTACCTATGGGAATTTGTCCTATAGATATGCAAGGAAATGAAAGAAATATGATACATACAAATTTTACTCTTTGAAACTATTGCCATGCAAAAATACTAGATATCAACGTAGCTATCAATTTTGAAAATATTATAGGACTTCCACTTAAAATATTTTGTTTTGTTGGAGAAAGTACTTCATTAGTGCATCAGTGTACTAATGAAGAGATATCTCAAATATACAATAGTGTATCATATTTTGTGTAAAAGGGGAGAATACTTTATTCATATTTTCTTATATAAATATAAACGTATGAAGAATATAAAAAAGTAACAGTTAAAGAAGGTTACCTATGGAGGGGGTGTTGAGTTGGCACTAGGAGAATGCGGGAGTAAGAAGAAGGAAGTGTTTCTTCATTATATATTTTATATACAATGTATGCTGTCATTTCCTAATTCATATTTCCTTTATTTCTGTGTCTGTTAGCCAGCATTCTTCCACAAGGAAGAGTTCTTTTGCCATTATTATTATTATTATTATTATTTTAGTATCTCTATGGGCTCATGTTTTGGTTTTTTAAAATGTATTATTATGTATTTCCATAACTATATTCTTTATATATGTTTTGAAATATATGAATATTTCCTAGATTTCCTTAAAAAAATCAGACGTGAGACAAATAGAAATAAGGAAGAAAAAGATAACTGAACATAATTAAACTTAAATTTCCTATTTTCTAAATCTAACAAACATAAGAATGGGATTTTTTTAATAGAAGGAAATTAAGAAACATTTCAAAGTAATTATTATGCATTTACCACGTAACCTTGAAAAATTCATTCTCTAATGACATTTGAAATGATTTTGTTTTGCACCTTAGTGCTTTTCTGACAACTTAATAAATGAAAAATTATATTAGCATTTAAAGCTGCATATACTCAAATATCATATTTGAAATATAAATGTAATATGAGGAAGTGACTAACTACAAGGCAAGTAACTCAATTTTGTTTTAATAGATATGTCTAGAAAAGATTTGTCTAATTTTTACAAACTATGGAAACTGATATTAATAAATATTTCAGTTACTATGCAAATATTTTCAAAAAATGAAATACAGGAATTTAAATGTCATAGTTACCTTCTATGTGGTTTATAGCAAATATATCAATATATAATTTTATAGTAGAAATGCAGGTGGTAAAACCTAAGCCAGACCACGATGTTCCCTACCGTAGCACTATGTTCCTCTCAGGAGTCTTCACACTGACTTTTTGCTATTTTCTTATCTAATATATAACATTGGTTTTACTCTTCTATTTTCCTTTTCCTTATTTTTATTTTCTTTAGCATTTAAAAAATGTTTCCCACATTTTCACTTGAAAAAATTCAAATAAATAAGAAAGTTGAAAAAACAAAAGCCTTCAGCTAAACTTTACACTCAGAGCATGCCTCAGTTCACGCTTACCATGTTTCAGGTGCTCAGCAGGCACACGTGGCTAGTGACCACCAAACTGAACAGTACAGTTTTGGAGCATTGCTATGGTCCAGGCAGAGAATTGCAAAAGGAATGACCTGACAATTTTCTGCCAAACATTTTCACCTGGGTTACAATGCAGCCTTGTCTTTGACCCTAGTGGCCTAAAATATCTCCTAGTGGCCAGCCCTGATGGCCTAGTGGTTAAAGTTCTGCCCGTCCTGCTTTGGTGGCGCAGGTTTGGTTCCCAGACCACACCACTCGTCTGTTAATGGACATGCTGTCACTGCAGCTCACATAAGAAAAAGAGGAAGATTGGCAACAGATGTTAGCTTAGGGCAAGTCTTTCTCAGCAAAAATAAATGGTATTCACCATTCTTACCAAAATTATTAAAAATTGCATGAGATAAACGTACTAATTTATGAGCCATTCTGTGACCAGAGAAGTCCAGTTCAGTCTAGAGAGGCAGATAGTAATTTTGTACCCTGATTTGTCCTTTATTGTCCACATCTTCATGGACATGTAATGTTTTTCTCCCGAAGTAACCCAAAGTGTCCAAAAGCATCATTTAGTTCTTGGTACTGTATCTTTCCTTTTTTTTGTAGCAAATGTTCTTTTAAGCAGAAAATGTTCTCTTTACTTTCGCATAAGTAAAAATTCCATTAATGAGCTTGTTTTCTTAGCCTGAGTTCCCTGGAAAAAATCCCTAAGGAAAAATACTTGTCTTTGGTAGCTTATTTGGGAATGTTATCCCAGAGAGCAGGAATATAGGGCAGGGTAAGGTGAACAGAGATGGAGAGAAAGTCAGTACAGAAATGCGATACGGAGCTTGCATTCCTGTGGATGAATGGTTTTCCATCCTGCCAAAGTCTTATAAGCAGTTTTATTAAAAGTATTTCACAACTGTCCACCCAGAGAAGAAAGAAGGGAAGCATTTATACATCATTCCTCATCACCCACTCATCAGGGGTATTGACACCTCCACAGGGCTTAACTGCTCTTCCCTTTCTGGCTGTGAATGCACATGTGGGTGGAGAGCAGAGTCCCTTGACATTTCATTCTTACATCACAGCAGCCCAAAAGGGAAAGAGGCCTGGTTGAGGTAAGGCATTGTCCACTTTTACTTGCACTAAACTGAGCAAAGCTTATATGAAACTGGTCACCACTCAATTGGCTAGAATAATTTGTAGTGCAAGAGGATTTTGAAATAGTATACAAATGGCTTTGTTTCGTTTTGTTTTCCTGGAACAAGGAATGTTTCCAAAGTGAATTCAAGTTGCAGGGCCTTACAAAAAAGAGATACTAGGTTATAATTGGAATAGATTTTCTGAATTTTGATCTCCATATGATTATCTAAAGATTTTAGAGGATAATTTATTTGAAACTGACAGGTAAACACTCCACCTCTACCAACCATTCTTCACATCTGTTAGAGTGCCACCATCAACAAGCATGTGTGAATATTTGAAAGCCCCTTCACACCAAGGATGCTAAACTCTGAAATCAGGGCAATGATGAAATCAGGGCAGCTGAAGGTGCATGTTTTCTGGTCCTTAGTAAAAAAAATGAAAACACTTACTTTTAACTGTAATACACAATTAAAACAATTTGTTCCTTAGCTAATTCAGAGAGCTTGAGACATTATTCAATATCCATTCCTGTTTTCACTCTATTTTCTGGAGAACTGATGTAGATGAAATGCTTTTCAATCACTTTCAGCATCTCAATTATTATGACCATTCAGAATTAACTCTTAACAATACACTCATTTTTAAATCTAGTAGTGCAGGAGCCGGCCCAGTGGCACAGCAGTTAAGTTCGCACCTTTTGCTTCTCAGTGGCCTGGGATTCACCATTTTGGATCCTGGGTGAGGACAGGGCACTGCTTAGCAAAAGCCATGCTGTGGTAGGCATCCCACCTATAAAGTAGAGTAAGATGGGCATGGATGTTAGCTCAGGGCCAGTCTTCCTCAGCAAAAATAGGAGGATTAGCAGTAGTTAGCTCAGGGCTAATCTTCCTCAAAATAAATAAATAAATCTAGTAGTACAAAATTTAGCTTTCGTTAAAGCTGTGCCTATGTTTTCTCATATCCTAAGGAAAGTATCTTATACAGAAGAACTTTAGGATCCTGGAATTCGAAAACATGATATAAGATTGTTTTGAAGTATACCACAGTGCTAACTTATCCCATTTTACTTTTTTGTTTCTTTTTAAGTATGTTACACTCTGAGCCTGGGGCTCATGCTATTTTGCTCTCTTGGTTTATAAGTTTAAATAATTATTAGAGATGGAAGAATATTAAAATTATGCTTATGCTACTATATTTCTCATTTAAAATCCATATTCTTGCTTCAGTGTATCTTTTAATTCAAATTCAAAACTCCAGTAATTGAAACTGAAGCTTTATTTCAATAGTGCCACCCCATCCTCCTGCCAACAGATCAACATTAAAGCTTTTATTCTACTTCTGTCAAGTTCTGTCCTGATTGAAGAGGCAAGTATTGCTCATCTAAGCACAGAGCTTTTGACATTTAAATTAATTGGAGAAAATGAATATGATTTTTTCCAAATGCTTTATATATTATCTTTACTTTAAAACCCAAACTGCTTATGCAATAAGGAGTCTAAATCTTTTATGTATATCACTGCAAAAATACAGTGGGAATATTAGCCGGTAGACAATGAAATTAAAATTGACTGAAAGCTACCTACCTTTGAATTACTTAAAATTTTTGCCTACATTTTCCCTTCAGCTATCTTATTGTTTCTGAGTAATTAACTCGAAACAGATGAAAAAGTGACAAATTTCTAGCAGTATAAATCAACATTTGACTCAAGGTGTGAGTGTGGGTATATGTTCAAGGTTAAACCAGGACAACTCACTGGAAAATGAGCTTTAAATAGAACAAGGATATTCAGAAGTACATAGAAGTATGTGGGGTTTCCGGGAAGGAAGAAAACCATAAACCATAAGTTTTATGTAAGCAGATACTTCTTGGTCTTAGGCACCACTATATTCACAGAGCCTAGAGCAAAGAAACTGTGACAGGTACAGTGCAAGTATTTATTAAATAAATGAATGAATTCTTTCTTCATCCTATCATTCATTCATTCATTCACTCACACATACATATATGACTTTGATACTGAGGGAGACATTGAAAATACAAAGATTAAAAAATTCTCTAGACTGTGTCCTCAACATTCTCAGTTTTGAGGATAGATTGGTATGTATGCAACAATTATAAAAGTGGTAATAGAATTCTGTCCAGAAGCCATTCTCCAGGTTTCTTGAATGTATTCAGGTGAGGTGTTAATGAAGAGGAAATACTTGAAATGTGTTACCATTTTGCAGTTAGAAAGAAATGTATCCCACCAGGGCCTTGGTAAAAACAGTAAAACAGCAGAATTGGGAGAGGTAGGAGGTTGTGTGGATATAAAAGAAATTCCAACAATAGACAATAGAGGGGAATTGACAATATAGGAGGCACTCCTAAGAAGAAAATGTAAACCAGTGTACTCAATCAGTCCATCAACCTTCTGGCCCTGATACAAACAAAAGGATCCTATCAATGTAATATTATGATCATGTCATAAACTTTGAGCAAATGGTCAACTCATAGAAATATTAGGTGCTTTTTACTAACTGAACTTCTCAAAATATTCCTCTAATCAAGTTCATTGTATCCTGATAAAAGTAGTACTGAAATCCTTTTTTTTATTTTCTAAAATATTCATTTGAAAAGAGTCATTATTTACGTGTGGTATATGTCAGGTTACAGTAAAGTATAAGGAAACCATCATTATTAAGATATCTTTTATAAAATATAAGAGCACTTCAGAAGTGTCTCAGAGCTTTAAGAGGGCATAAGTTATTACCCTCTTATGCCAATAATACAATGTTTCAATATATTCAGGCATATACTTGCAAATTTTATTATAAATCATGTTATCCAATTAAATTCACAATGACCAGAGACAAGAATATAAACTTAGTTTGGTCCTACACTTTTATTTTGCTGCTCACATTCCACACAATTTCTTTTGCTTTATATGCGAATTTGGAAATGACTTGTCTTTGCATTGTTTTTCCCTCCTTTTAATAGAATTAATTCTGTTTTTTATAAGTAACTTTTAAAAATCTAATCCCTGCACTTACTAGCTTTTCCTTCCTCTTTTGGTAAATCCCTTAGTATTTTCATTTAATACTTCTTTAGTTGAATATTGTCTTTTATTCAATGAAAAGTATAGGGGAGTCTTTTTTTTTTTTAAAGGCTGTGTTTACAGTATAGATTCTTAGAAATACTCCATTTTGGCAATCTATGTGTTGTTGAAGGGAAAACTGTTTTCCTACTAATATATGCATTATTGCATAAATTATCAACTAGGCATTTAACATTATATATTGATTATATAAGCAGATAAATATTTTTGTTTGCCAGACCATCTTCTACATGATTTATTGCATATACAGTTATTAAGTATGTTAAAGTAAGGATGACTTAGCCATTTTACAGCTGATATCTGAGGCACATACAGATTAAGTAAGTTGCCCAAGGACATAACAATCCAAGGAAGTCGAACCACTCATTTGTGGTTCCAGAACCTAAATATTAACCACTATGCTTTGAAAATGGAAAGTAGATTTTAAAAATGAGGAAAAATGACAGCATTATTTTATAAAAGCTCAAGTGGTTTCCAGGAATCTATTCTTTTTTTGTATTACCTACATGTAAAGTATTTTCATTGTTTTGGTCATCTAATAATTTTCCCTTGAAACTTGCTACTGTAATTCGTATTTGCCTTAGATTCATAAAGAAACAAATACTGGCACACAAGCAGCCGTGCTGCCTGATGAAGGGCAGAATGCCTGTTATGGATGTCAATATTGAGTCTTCTGAGACTAAGAGTCAGTAGTCAAGCAAATCCACTGGGACCAGAAGATTGATTTGTGCTAAAGGCCAACATTTATAGCACATGAGCTGTCAGCAAGACAAACACAGATGCCAGGAGTCTGGATAGAATAGGAATCAGCATTTGAGTTGTATGGGCAGTTATCAGGGTATGTGTTCCTTACTAAAATAAAGGGGAGGAATATACTTAACTAGAATAAAATACTATAAATTGTTAGTACAAACTTAATGTCTTATCACAACTTTCTGTTGTATGTAAGAAAATATCTCTATTGGTATTTTTTAATCAAAACCACTAATAGTCTTTATTATAATCAGTAACAGTCAATTTTCAGCCACTGTTGACCATCCATATGTACACTTTCATGGCTACAAGTATTTAATCAGATATAACGTGATACCAATGTTTCCCTAGTTGACAAAGTATTATATAAGAATCTCTGAAGGAACTTTCCTATAAAACATAGATTACAGGGCCGGCCTGGGGGCATAGTGGTTAAGTTCATGCACTCCACTTTGGCAGCGTGTGGTTTGCCAGTTTGGATCCCAGGCGCAGACCTATGCACTGCTTATTGAACCATGCTGTGGCAGGCGTCTCACGTGTAAAGTAGAGGAAGATGGGGACAGATGTTGCCTCAGGGCTGCTCTTCATCAGCAAAAAGAGGAGGGTTGGCTGCAAATGTTAGCTTAGGGCTAATCTTCCTCAAAAATAAATAAATAAATAAACAAAAACATACATTACCTTTTCTATATCAAAATGTTTTTAAAGCCATTATAGTAGTACATGCATAGTCTGCTTAGAGAAATTTGAAAATTCAATTATATAATAACAAATCTGGAGAAGTAAAATTTTAATCTATCTGCCATGCTTTAGGAAGCTGCCCATTCACACAAGTCACAATGAAGTCTATATATATCCATATATACACACACACACATCTGTAGACTAAAAGCTATTTTGTTTTATTTTATTGAAAAACATTTAATATGCATTCTAGCATGTGCATACTTGAAAATTCACCTGTGAGAAATTTTAAAATTAAATGCAAAATTAAGATTTTAGGGCAAAGTTATCTTAGATGAAATGATAAATTTAGCACAATATGAACCACCAGTTGTAAAACAGAGCATTTACTGGATATCTAATACAGCATAGGTCAAGGTCGTACCTCTAGGATTTTAACTTGTCAGTAATCAGACATGATGGAGAGAAAACTAATATATTTTCACTTTTAGGAAATTGATTTACCAGTTTGCCTTGTTCTCCATTTATCACAGGCACTATGAGGTTAGTTGGTTGGTTGGTTGGTTTGCCATAAACTTTTCCTACAAATTTTAAAGTGAACTTCTGCAGGTATGTCTTACAAAATGAGGTGTATGTGAACACTCACTGGCACAGAAATCAGATTACTTGATCTTCTGTTTGTATCTGTCAATCAAAGAGAAATTGAAGAAATGCTCCATAAGGAATAAAATCTATTTAAATATTGAATAGCTGGGAAAAGATGATTAGAAATGAAATAAAAATCTCTGGAAACTTACTCATATAGATGCTGGGGATTTTACTTTCAAAAGAATGTGATCCAAATTTATAGCTTATCGAAATAAATTACGCGATATTTGAGCAATGGCACATCACTGAAATAACTCGTTGTATGTGTCTGTTGAAAATTTAGTAGTTAATTGTTTATCTCCTCTAAGTGATAAACTTTGATTTATGTTCCTAAAATGATCAAAGTAGTTAGTGAGAAAAGCATCATATTATTTTTCTCTATTATAATATTATGTAACTATTTATCATCTTTGTAAGATTAGAAGTTAAAAAGTGATCAGATAACTTATATGTTCATGTGTGAAATTATATTTGTAAATACAATTCTTCTAATTAAACTTATTTTGAAATATCAATGAGAATTTTATATTTTTACATTTATTATTATATATGAAGAGTTGAAATTAAAATGTTGATAGTGGAATAATTTACAGCTCACTGAATTACTGAAAAAAAGTGTCTTAAAAATTTTCCCCATGGGGGCCGGCCCGGTGGTGCAGCGCTTAAGTTCACAGGTTCCGCTTCTCAGTGGCACAGAGTTTGCTGGTTCAGATCCCTGGTGCAGACATGGTGCTGCTTGGCAAAAGCCATGCTGTGGAAGGCATCCCATATATAAAGTAGAGGAAGATGGGCATGGTTGTTAGCTCAGGGCCAGTCCTCCTCAGAAAAAGAAAAAAAAAATTCCTCATGGACTTCTTTGTGCTGTTATTTTACTCTTTTTTGTTGTTGTTTTTTTCTGGAGGAGTGGTATTAAAACATTTCAGTTTCACCCCAAAATTATGTAAACATTCCTTACTGGAAGGAATGAAAGCTCAAGTGAATGACTGTTTTTTAATTGAGAGGGTGAATTTTAAAAGCCTAAGTAACCTTTTTAAAGTGATGTATTGCTTACTTCTTTCTATGCCTTATTTCAGTAGGGTCCCTGTTAAACATTTCCTTTTAAAAAAATCTTGCTATTGTTAACTTGAGATTATAATATTTCATATTTTTTAATTCAGCAGAAAGCAATTTCATGAAGGTTGGACATCAAATGCAGTATGATCCAAAAGCAAACCATCTTACAATTCCTCAAATGCAAAAGTGTCTTTAAGTGATGGATTACTATATGTGGATCCTGTTCAGATAATGGACCTCTATAAATTTGAGTTCAGGATAAGAGACAAAAAAATGAAAAGTCTTTGATGTCTCACTTTTACTTATGAGAAGTTTTCCATCAGAAGAATGTTACTATAAAATTAATCATTAAAAGAATTTTTTTTCAGTTTTAATATATTTTTACCAAACAAAAGGTTTAAATAAAAACAGTGACGTTACAGAAGGTAAATAAAAAGTTAACATTTATTAAGTGTATACAAAATGGTTGTCACCATCCTAATGGGCATTAGGTATATTTTTTCTTTTGATTCTCACATTGGTTCCATTCAATTGGTATGAGCATTATCTCCAGACTAAGGGTAACACTACTGAGGCACAGAGAGTTTAAGAAACATTTCAAAGGTTGTCCAGTTAATAGATGGCAAAGCTGGATTTTGAATCCAGGCAACTAAGCTCAAGAACTCATGCATATTATAATACACAGAAGAAATAAAATTCTTAAACAGGAACAGCTTGTGGAGGGAGTCCCAGGATAAGTAATCTCAGAAGTGAATGTAATCATTTTGTTAGATTTAAAAGATAATACTAGGAATGAGTAAAAGACAAAAGTGTATATCACAGGTGTACAAGGCAATTATTAATACTTTAAGCAGTGGAATACAATTATCTACAAAATTATTTTATTTCTGAGTGATATAAGTGCAATACATAGTGGCTTATATATGTTAGGGAATAGACTGGCTCCAATTTGATATAATGATCAATTATAGCTACAAAATAAAGAAAATGGCCCTTAAAGTATAATGACTGATTTACTTCCTTTTCCTGGATACTGTATATTTTCTTTAATCCTTAGAGTAGAAGAGAGAACACATTTTACTAACAAGCAGAGGGAAAAAAATCTATCTGATGTCACACATTATGCTCTTTTGACAAATGAGGATTATAAACTAAAGGATTTACTTTTCTCTAGATACAACTTTAATGTAGATTCAGTCCTATTTTTTCTCTTTTACTTCGCTATGCTTTGGAAAGCTCAAACAGCTTACATAATTTCAATATATATTGTAAGAATTCTAAATCTCTCCTGTCCTTCTTTGCATTAGCACTAAATCCTTTATATCTGTGTGTCTATTGAATATTGCTGATTTCATCATTTCATTAAATTAAGAATTATAGTAATTTTCAGTGAGTTACAGTCAATTCCTGATTCCTCAGGTAGGAATTAAAGGCTTTATAAATAGCCAAAATCAATCCATATTCATTGCATCCCAGATATTGCTATCGAGTATTATAAATTTGGATTGCTTCAAGTGGCCTTACAAAGTATCATGCTGCTGTTAAAACTTATTTAAAAATCAATTGCTGATACATACATACATTTTATATACAGACAATGCAAACATATGCATATAATGGAAAAGGTCAGAATGTTATGTTGTAGCTATTTTGTGGTCTTTAGACATCTAAAGAATGAACTACCTGGTGTTGATATCAAAGTACAGTATATTGATATATCTAATTAATATGTCTAAGCAACATTCTAATAAAAATTTATTAAATACTTTTTATAAGATCATCATTAGAATGGAATGTCATCTTTCTCTAGTACATGGTAGTACATTAAATAGTTGTTGAATAAACAAATGAGAATATTAATGAATGTGATAAGTACATATTTTTAAATTTGCATTCTTAAAAAAACCTGCATCTCTTTACTTCAAAAAATGATTGTGAAATTATAATGGTGACAGTTTTAGGATCTTATATGCAGTATTATATATTAAAGTAACAAAAACAAGGATGATTAAACACCATATTTCACTCAAAACTATCCTAAGCATTTGATCCTAGAGAACTTTTACACTGAAATTTCATTTTAGATAAAATAATGTCTTACATGGGGCTTGAAGTTATTTGTACACTATTTCTCCATGGATCATATTCAGATGAAATTTATGTATTACCACTGATAAAGTGAACTGTATTTGGCAATATCACAATACATGTAGTGTGTTTTACATTCCAAAATTTTGCTTTTGCATATTTTCTATTACTGAAGTTTCAAGTTAAGTTTCAAGTCTCAAAAATTAGGCCAAGGAATTGTTAGTCTTTTAAAAGAAACTCTAGGGCATAACCTTACTCAACTGTGCTTTTTTCTTGTAATCAGGGACACAACTGAATCAGCACATGCTGACAACTCTGCTTACACAGGCTTCCTTGACATTGTCCAGAACTAGACTGGGAGAGTAATTCTGACATAGGGCATGTGGGCTTTACCTTTAACTAGTTTTTTCCATGTTTGTCTATTTTGCCTTTCTTGTTTGATCATTAAACTTCGTTCAAGAATGCTAGATAATCAATGAAGGCAGAAGAGCCAGAAGCCCATAGTTAGTTAGTCAAGAAAAATACTGTATCACACAGCACAAGCACAAATTGACATTCTAAGTATCCTCTCTGAAAATTGCTCACTGCAAAAATAATAATCATCAGTGCTAGAACTGGACTTTATACATTATCAGTACTTTATAATTGTGTGTATGTAGTGAAGATGGAAGGTCACCAAAAGAGGTCCCAATAAATGAAATTTCTTTCTTGAATTAAACACTAACCACTGAAAAATAACTTATTTTGTCAATATATAATGGCTCTGTGGGTAAATAAATGTTATATCATTTTAGAGCATTTCACATGTAGGGACATATGAATAGAACATCAACATGTGAAAAAATGTTCAGCTTTTGTATTGTCTTTTCTTCAAATACCCACTAATCTGACTTGTAATACCATGGATTACTTTTCCTGTTTCTGAATTTTGTATATATAGAAATGTGCAAGTAATATTTTGTGTTTGGCTACTTTTGTACAACTCTTCATATGTGAAATTCACTTTTACTGATGTAGCAGTGGTTTATCTAGAAGTCCATTCTGTTGTTGATATACATTTAGACTGTTTGCAGTTTGAAACTATAAGAAATAATGACACTTTGAAAAGTTGTGTACATGTTTCTTAGTGTACATATGTACACATTTCTGTTTGGTTCATCCCTAGAAGTGAAATCCTGGTTCATGAGGCATTTATACTTCAATATTTAGTAAACACTGCAAAATAATTTCCCATTGTAGTTGCAACAGTTTATACTGCCTCAAACAGTTAAGAAAATTCTAGGGGACGGCCCTGTGGCCGAATGGTTAGGTTCGCGTGCTCCGCTGTGGCGGCCCAGGGTTTGGATCCTGGGTGCGGATGTGGCGCTGCTCATCAAGTCATGTTGAGGCGGCGTCCCACATGCCACAACTAGAAGGACTCACAACTAAGATATAAAACTATGTATGGGGGGGTTTTGGGAGGTAAAGCAGAAAAGAAAAAAAAGAAAATATTAGCAATGGTTGTTAGCTTAGGTGCCAATCTTTAAAACAAAAAAGAAAATTCTAGTATTTCATATCCTCAATACCACTTGGGATTGTTCAGTCTTTAGAATTTTATCTTTTCCGATGGGGATAAAGTCATATTGTATAAGGTATTATTTTACATTTTTTATACTAATGAGTATGCTTTCATAGGTTTATTGGTCATTGTATGTCCTCAGTTTTGAAGTTATTGCTCAAATATTTTGCTCATTTTAAAGAATGAATTTCATGTCTTTTCCTCGCAGATTGTTATATAACATACTGTGAAATGTTTATACAAACGTTCTACTATCATAGGCAATTTAGTCTATCTTTCTTTTAACACTGTTGTTTTTATTCTTTATGTATTTTAGGATTAAGTTATTAAGAGATTAGGAATTTAGGATTGTTATAACTTCCTGGTAGATTTTTATCAACAGGAAATGGCCCTCTTTTCTACAATATCCACTTTTAATCTTTAACTTTACTTTATCTATTATCACTGTATTACATAGTCTCTCAGTTGGCTACTGTTTTGTAATATAAGTTTTTCTAAACTTTTATGTATGTTTTGTCATTGTTTTTTCCCTTGTTTTGTTTTTATCCACTCTGCTGGTCCTTGACTACATAGTTCATCACATTTTGGAGCTAAGATAGCTTTTATTTTGAGGTTATACCTTTATTAAATGTAATAAATATATTTATCATTGATCATCATTTTTTAACAAATAACTTGAGAACATATTGTAATGTAACATGTTTCTTTTAATATTCTATATTTTATTTTATGCTTTTAAAAATGTTGTCAGGTGAGGTCAGCAACATGGCAGAGTGAGGAGTTTTCTTTGTCTCTCCCCTTCGAACTACAACTAAATGGACATTCATTGATCAACAGAGGACACTCACACAGCACCTCAGGATGCCTGAGAGAAATGTGCTGCTATACATGGGAAGGTGGATGCACTACTCCCTAGGAGGAAGTGGAGATAGGTGAGAACTCTCCAGCCCACAGACAGCCTAGTACCTGCAAACAACTCTTTCCCAACTGCTGCACTTATAGTACTGTTTCACCCCTGAGAGTGGGTGTGCACATTGGCATGACTGTGGAAACAGGTGACTACAGCCTTAAGCCCCCTGTGAGTGCTTTGTGGATCAGTGGGAAAACCCACAGTCCCACAGTGGCCCCAGGGGGGAGTCTCTGCTTGGACCTAGTGGAGGGCCCTGCCCCCCAAGCACAAAGACAGAGTGACCTAGGAGCATTAGTGGCATGGCTGGGTGAGCAAACCATGGCTACCCTAAATCCCCATAGCTTTGTGAGAGCCCTGAAGGTGCAAGTTAGATCAAGCAGGACCAGATGGTGGCAGAGCTTCAAGTCTGGGTGAACAAGCTCCCAACTGCTGTGAAAGCCCATAGTACTGCTGCAGTCCCTAAGGAGGGAGTGTGTCTAGGTGGGTCTTTGGGAGCAGGCAGCAGCAACCCGAAGCCTCTATGTAATTATTCCCACAGTTGACAGGAGACCCCACAGGGCCAATGCAATTGCAAGGAGTGGCCAAGGCTCAGTCAGGAACAGCTGACAGGGATCCTGGTGGGCATTGATTACAGAGCCCCTGCCTCATACCCCCAGTGACAGCAAGTGGAAGCAGAAACCAAAGTTTATCTCTATGTGGAGGCACAAATACATGCCATCAAGCAGTATTAAAAAGTAAGTTAAATCTCCAGAACAGAAGGAAAATGACAAGTACCCATAAAACAATCCTGAAGACACAGAAATCTATATCCCAAGTGACAAAGAATTCAAAAAGGCTATCATTAAAAAAACTCAATGAGTTAAAGGAGAATACATATTGACAACTCAACAAATTCAGGAGCTACATCACAAAAGAGCTTGATACTATAAAGAAGAATCAATCAGAAGTGTTGGAGATGAAAAACACAATGGAAGAGATTAAGAAAAATCTGGACTCCCTGAACAGTAGAGATGATAACATGGAGGACAGAATTAGCAGTCTGAAAGATAGGAATATAGAAATGCTTCAGATAGAGGAGGAGAGAGAGCTAAGACTAAAATAAAATGAAGAAACACTCTGAGAAATATCCGACTCAATTAGCAAATGCAATTTAAGGATTATAGGTATCCCAGAGAGAGAAGAGAAGAAAGGAGCAGAAAGCTTGTTCAAAGAAATAATAGCTGGGAACATCCCAAACCTGGGGAACTAGCTGGAAATCCATATGAAAGAAGCCAATAGATCTCCAAACTTTATCAATGTAAAAAGATCAACCCCAAGGCATATAGTAGTGAAGCTGGCAAAAGTTGACAGCATAGAGAAAATATTAAAGGCAGCAAGGCAGAAGAAAATAACTACAAAAGAACACCTATCAGGCTGTCAGGAGATTTCTCAGAAGAAACTTTATAGACTAGGAGAGAGTAGAATGATATATTGAAAATTGGGAAAGAAAAATCTTTCAACCAAGAATAGTCTATCCAGTGAAAATATCCTTCAAATATGATGGCAAAATAAAAACTTTCCCAGAGAAACAAAAGTTAAGGGAGTTCATCACCACAAGACTCACCCTAAAGGAAATCCTGAGGAAGGCCCTCTTACCTGAAAAAAAAAGGAGAGGGGTTATAAAACACTGAGCAAGGAGATAAGTAGAAAGACAAAATCAGAAAAGTGCAGCTCTCCATCAGAAAAAGTTAGCAAATGCTTAAGTATAACAATAAAGTTAAAGGGAAGGGAAAAACCAAGAATAAATACAATCTTGACGTTTATCAGCTAACTCACAACACAAGAAGGAAAAACAATGTGACAATAACAATTTAGAAGACCAATAGGAAAAGGGTGGAACCAGCTTAGTTCAAAGAAATAAGAGGCTGTCAGAAAACTGACTATCTCACCTATGAGATGTTTTATACAAACCACATGGTAACCACTAAACAAATAATTAAAGACACAAATTACAAATGAGACAACTAAGAAAACCAGCATAGAACACTACCTAACTGAATTGGTAGTCCGAAATGCACAGGGCAAAAAACAAAGGAAATGCAAGCAAATCAGAAAATGAGTGATAAAATGGTAGTTTTAGGCCCCAAGATGTCAATAATCACTCTAAATGTAAGTGGAATGAATTCTCCAATCAAAAGAGACAGATTGGCAAGATTGATTAAAAAACAAGACCCAACAATATGTGGCCTCCAGGAAATTCACCTCAGCCACAAAGACAAACACAGACCCAGAGTGAAGGCATGGAAGACGATACTCCAAGCTAATAGAGAACATAAGAAAGCAGGTGTTGCCATACTTATATCAAAGTGGACTTCAAGGCAAAACAGGTAAAGAGAGAGAAAGAGGGGCAGTATATAATCATAAAGGGCCACTCTACCAAGAAGACATAAATATATATGCACCCAAAAAAGGAGCCCCAAAGTACATAAAGCAACTATTAACAAAACTACAAGGAGATATCAACAACAATACAGTAATAGTAGGTGACCTCAACACCCCACTAACACAAACTGATAGATACTGTCATCCAGACAGAAAATCAACAAGGAAATTGTAGAATTAAATGGAAAACTAGACCAGATGGACTTAATAGATATATATAGAACACTCCATTCAAGAACAGGTTACACATTTTTCTCAAGTGCACATGGAACATTCTCGAGGATAAACCATGTATTGGGAAACAAAGCAAGCCTCAATAAATTTAAGAGAATTGAAATAATATCAAGCATCTTTTCTAACCATAATACTATAAAGCTAGAAATCAATTGCAAGAATAAAGCTGGGGAAAAGACAATGATGTGGAGATTAAACATCATGCTACTGAATGACCAATAACCATTGAAGAAATCAAAGGAGAAATCAAATATTATCTGGAGACAAATGAAAATGTAAATACTCCATACCAACTCATTTGGGATGCAGCAAAATTGGTCCTAAGAGGGAAATTCATTTCAATACAGGTTCACTTCGACAAATAACAAAAAAATCTCAAAGTAAGCAGTCTAAAACTACCCCTAAGAGAATTAGAAAAAGAAGAGCAAATAAAGCCTAAAGTTAGTATAAGGAGAGAAATAATAAAAATTAGAGCAGAAATAAATGGAATAGAAACAAAAAGACAGTAGAAAGGATCAATGAAACAAAGAGCTGGTTCTTCAGGAAAATAAATAAAATTGACAAACTCTTAGGCAGATTTACTCAGGAAAAAAGAGTGAAGACTCAAATAAAAAAAATAAGAAATGAAAGAGGAGAAATTACAATGGATACCACAGAAATACAAAAGATTATAAGAAAATACTACGAAAAACTATCCGCCAACAAATTTGAGAACCTAGAAAAAAATGGATAAATTCTTAGACTCATACGACCTGCCAAAATTGAATCAAGAAGAAATAGAGAATCTGAATAGACTAATCACAAGTAAAGAGATTGAAACAGTAATCAAAAACCTCCCCAAAAATTAAAGTTCAGGACCAGATGACTTCTCTGGAGAATTATACCAAACATTTGAAGAAGATTTAATACCTATCCTTCTCAAACTATTCCAGAAAATTGAGGAAGATGGAGCACTTCCAAACACATTCTACGAGGCTAACATCACTCTGATCCCAAAATCAGACAAGGACAACACAAAGAAGGAAAAATACAGGGCAATATCCCTGATGAACATAGGTGCAAAAATCCTGAACAAAATACTGGCAAGCCGAATATAGCAATATATCAAAAAGATTATACACCATGATCAAGTGGAATTTATACCAGGGACACAGGGATAGTTCAAGATCTGCAAGTCAATCAATGTGATACACCACATTAACAAAATGAGGCACAAAGACCACATGGTCATCTCAATAGACACAAAGAAAGCATTTGACATGATCCAACATCCATTTATGATAAAAACTTTCAATAAATTGGGTAGATACAGAAAGTACCTCAACATAATAAAGGCCATATCTGGCAAACCCACAGCCAACATCATACTCAAGTGGGAAAAACTGAAAACAATCCCTTTGAGAACAGGAACAATACAAGGGTGTCCGCTGTCACCACTCTTATTCAACATAGAACCGGAGGTTTTGGCCAGAGCAATTAGGAAAGAAAAACAAGTAAAAGGAATCCAAATAGGCAATGAAGAAGTAAAACTCTTGCTGTTTGCAGATGACATGATCAGAATATATAGAAAACCTTTAAAAATCCACTGGAAAGCTACTAGAAGCAATAAAAAATTACAGCAAAGTTGCAGGGTACCAAATCAACTTACATAAATCAGTTGCATTTCTATACTCTAACAACGAACTAATAGAAAGAGAACTCAAGAACACAATCCCATTCCCAATCACAACCAAAACAATAAAATATCTTGTAATAAATTTAATCAAAGAACTGAAAGACCTATACAATGAAAATTACAAGACTTTCATGAAAGAAACTGATGACAACATAAGACATCCCATTGACATGGATTGGAAGAATAAACATAGATAAAATGTCCATACTACATAAAGCAATCTACAGACTCAATGCAATCCCAATCAGAATCCCAATTACATTCTTCACAGAAATAGAACAGAGAATCCTAAAATTCATGAGAACAAAAGACCCAAATTGCTAAAGAAACCCTCAGAAAAAAGAACAAAGCTGGAAGCATCACAATCTCTGACTTCAAAATATACCACAAAGCTATCATAATCAAAACAACATGGTACTGGTACAAAAACAGGCACACAGATCAATGGAACAGAATTGAATCCCAGAAATACAACCACACATCTATGGACATTTATCTTTGACAAAGGAGCTGGAAAGATACAGTAGAAAAAGGAAAGTCTCTTAACAAATGGTGTTAGGAAAACTGGACAGCCACATGTAAAAGAATGAAAACAGCCCATTCTTTTATGCCATTCACAAAAATAATCTCAAAATGGATGAAAGACTTAAAGGTAAGATATGAAACCATAAGGTTTCTAGAAGAAAATAAACGCAGTCACTATTTGACATCAGTCTTAAAAGGAACTTTTCAGACACCGTGTCTTCTCAGACAAGGGAAACAATAAAAAGAATGGAAAAGTGGGATTTTGTCAGGGAAAAGAGCTTCTACAAGGCAAGGGAAAACAGGAATGAAACAAAAACACAGCCCACCAACTCGGAAAAAATATTTGCAAATCATATACCCGACAAAGGGCTAATCAGCATAATATATAAAGAACTTACACAGCTCAACAACAAAAACTCAAACAACTTAATCAAAACATTGGCAGGGGATATGAACAGACAGTTCTCCAAAGAAGATAGCCAGATGTCCAACAGGCACATGAAAAGTTGTTCATCATCACTGATCATCAGGGAAATGCAAATCCAAACTATACTAAGATATCACCTTAAACCCGTTAGAATGGCTAAATTAACCAAGACAAAAAATAACAAATAGGGGCAGCCTAGTGGCCGAATGGTGTGCTCTGCTTTTCACTGGTTCACATCCTCCCAAAAGCGTGGGCATGGCACCTCTCATCAGGCCATATTAGGGGGTGTCCCAAATGTCACAACTAGAAGGACCCACAACTAAAATATACAACTATGTACCAGGGGCATTTGGGGAGCAAAAGGAGAAAAAAACAACAAATGTTGGAGAAAAAGGAACCTTCATACACTGCTGGTGGGAATGCAAACTGGTGCAGCCACTATGGAAAATATTATGGAAATTTCTCAAAAAATTAAAAATAGAAATACCATATGACACAGCCATCCTGCTACTGGGTATCTATCCAAAGAACTTGAAATCAGCAATTCAAAGAGATCCATGCACCCCTATGTTCATTGCAGCATTATTCACAATAGCTAATATGTGGAAGCAACCTAAGTGCCCACCAACAGATGAGTAGATATAGAAGATGTGGTATGTATATACAATGGAACACTACTCAGCCATAAAAAATGACAAAATTGTCCCATTGACAACAACGTGGATAGACCTAGAGGGCATTGTGTTAATCGAAATAAGCCAGATACAGAAAGGCAAACTCTGTATGATTCTACTCGTATGTGGGAGATAAACACATGGACAAAGAGAGTAGGTTAGTGGTTACTAGGGAGAACGAGGTAGGGATGAGCACAAAGGGTGAAGTTGTGCAACTATAGTATGACTGACAAATAATAATGAATAATGTACAACTGAAATTGCACAAGATTGTAAACTATCATAACCTCAATTTTAAAAAAAGGAAAAGAAAGTTGTTGTGAGAAGAAGTCCAACACTTCACTAAATTGCTTAATAAAAAAAAAAGTCCTCCAAGCAGCCCCAAATGTTCAGCTTATCTCACTAAATTTCCTTCCCCTGAACCTTGGCTGGTATATCTTCACAGCCTTGTTATTTCTCTGCTGTCTTCAATCATGTATGTCCTATTTTTTTCAAGCCTTAATAGTTGTTCTCAGTGGAGAGATTGATCTGACTTACTTTGTCCAATATTACCAGGAGGTAAACCACTCCACTTTATTTTCATATTGGTTACTGATCATACATAGGTAAGTCATGGACTTTTGAGCCTCATTCATTTTCCTGAATTCTCTTACCATTTTAAAAAATTTCAGGTGTCTCTTTTAGGCTTTTCAGGTACAGAATTATATGATATCTAAACAATATTATTACCCCCCCCCCATTCCCATTACATGGTTCACACTTTTTCTTATATGTAATTGCTTTGGCTAGTATTTTTGGAACAATATTTTAAAAGATTTGTGAAAATGGGGAATCACTGTATTGTTCCTGACAATAGTGGAAATGTTTCTTACATCATCAAAACTATGATTCTGACTTTTGTTTTAATATTAATATCAATCGATTCTTATTTTTTATTTATAATCAGAAAATGATGCTGAAATTTATCACACATTTTTAATGTCTATGAAGATTATTTTGAATTCACTTATTCACTTGGTTAGTTAGTGTACAACTAATGCTCCTAATATTTCATTACCTTTATACTCCTGCATTGAAACATTTTGGCCATGTTTTATCATTCTTGAAATATGGTGATGGATTCTTGTTAGTATTTTATGCAATTTTTCTGCTTTTATTTATGAGTGCAATGACTTAGATTTTTTATGGTTTTTATCGTAGTTTGCTAACAATCTAAATGTTTATATTTTTATCACTAAATACCTAAAACACATTTGCAATCTTACATTTTTCTATATTGAAAGTATATTCAAATATTTGCTTAAGTTAAAATAAATTGGCCCTGGAAGAGAAAATTTCAATAATAAATAATAGTCTGTTTTAAGAATACTTCTAGCTAAGTAAGCCAAAATAAATAAAAATTGTGAGAACAATTCAAACAGACTACTGAAATTTAAATTTTAATCTACTTGTCTGTGAGGTCACCTATGCAAATGAAGTAGAGATGAAGATGATTTACTTTTGTATATTTGTATCCATAAATGGATTTCAAACACCTTAAAAGAAAATAATAATAAAATAATAGTGTTTTATAACAGTACCTAGGCATCATTGTATGTTTGTATACGCTTTTTATTATTATTTTAACTTTTTCTTCAAGTTGTTAGGGTGAAACCACACTGATTTATAATGGGGTTTAGGTGAACTACACATTTATAATTAGGAATCCCAAAGATGAATTTTAGGATTGCAAATGAAGGCACAGAAAAACTTGAGCAAACTTTCATCAGCAAACAACTTAGCAACTGACACATAAGAAATTATATCTGTGATTGTTTTTTTGGTGAGGAAGATTGTTCCTGAGCTAAAATCTCTCCAATCTTCCTCTTATGGCTTGAGGAAGATTGTCACTGAGCTCATATCTGTGCCAGTCTTCCTCTAATTTGTATGTGGGATGCCCCCTCAGCATAGCTTGATGAATGGTGTGTAGGGCTGCATGGAGGATCCAGATCCAGAAACCCCAGGCCACTGGAGTGGAGCACACAAACTTAAACACGATGCCACTGGGGCAGTCCTCTATATCTATGATTTTTCTACTGATAATATTGCATGATGTTCACATTACAGTAAACCAATTGTAATAGTTTGCATAACTCACTGTTAACTATTTTTTACGCTTGCTTATATACAAGAAAGAAGGATATGAATTATTTCCAAACTCAATTAACCATTTAATTTTCCACTCCATATGCTAGAGACTCAACCAGAGGTTATGAGAGTCACAAAGTTAAGAACATATCCCTTTTCTCGCTATATATAAGAACAAGTCTTATTGTGTGCAGACAACATTAATTATAAGCCAAAATTCAGTTAACCACACAGAAGAGACATAGCCACAAATCCAATTCACATATCTAAAAGAAGTCTTGAGACATATACCCACCATGAGTGATGTATAACCATTCAAAGCTGCATTCTTGCATTATCTCAAAGTAACACTCTGTCAGAGAGTTTTACTGTGATTCCCAAGATGCAGTTACCATTTGTCCAAAGAAGTAAAACGTAAAGTTTTCAAAAATGAATTTCTTAATTTTCTTTCTGATTTCAATATTTCCTTTAGTTCCAAAATCTTTCTACCACACAAAAGAGGCATTTGATATTTTATGTCTAAAGTCTACCATTAGCCTTGGTTGCTAGAATTGCAAAATAAGAATGAATATTCAGAATAACTTAAGCTAAAATCTACTGCATGTGAATTGAAGCTTCATTATGTCTTTACAAATGTAAAAGAATTAGAGGTGAAGCCATATGACTTTTCTTTTATTGACTCTTCCCTGGCACGTTTGGCAACTGAGTTGTTGGTTTAACCTGTCACCACAGAATCCTTGCTTAATAACCAGTTTTCTGTATTCTGTAAGCGTCCCTGACAGACTTATTGAGTCAGAGTTAAAATTCCACTTTTCTATTTTAGAAGACAGTGGCTATTTTCATTTATCTTAAATTATTCTGTATATCTGACTTAGTTATCTCTTACAGACCTTTTTCATATTAGACAGTGTATGTGAGTGTGTTTCCTTGCCACCCTCTTTTCTAAGTTTTATAGAGTATCCCCAGAATTGTCACCACCCTTGATATTTAACAGAAAAATTCACTAAATGTGTTATTCAACCACCCTAAATTGTCACAATTAAGACCAATTAGCTGATTCTTTCACTTTTAAATTCTTGCTCCTGGGTGGATTTTACTTTTTAGTATTTAGACTAATTCTTCTACAACCTGGCTGGAGAAAACACCTAATCTCATTGAATGCTATTAGGTATAATTTATATTGGTAACAAATGCAAGTCATTAAATTTCAATGTTTACTTCATCACATTTTCAACTGAACAGTAGATCACAAATTAACAAGCTTAAAGCTAGCATATTTAACATAGCAAAATTCAAATTAAAAATTTTTTTCCCATCATATTACATCAGTACATTACATATTTACCAAAAACGAATTCTTCATCTTATCCATTGAATTATGTCGTTTTTATGATGTGTTTCTTTGTTTTCTCCTTTATTTATTTTTTTGTTTTTCTGTTCCTCTTTTTTGTTTAGTGGTTACCCTGAGGTTTGCATTCAGAATCTCATGTATAAGATAGTCTATTTACTAATGGCCTCTTATTTCCTTAGTCTAAACTGATTCAGTACTTTTCCTCCTTGCCTCCTAAATTGTTTACCTCACATCTTATTCAATCTTGTGTTGTGAGTTTCTAGTTAAAATGATAGGATTATCTTTGTTTTTGTTGTTTTCTTTCCCTTTAGCTTAATGCTATACTTGAGTATTTGCTTCCTATTCTGATTATGTTTATCTCCTTATCCTGTATTTTGTGATCCTTTTCTCCCCCTTTTTTTTTTAAGGTATGAGGGCCTTCTTGAGGATTTCTTTTATGAGGTGTCTTGTGGCTACAAACTCCCTTAGCTTTTGTTTGTCTGGGAAAGTTTTTATTTCTCCTTCATATCGGAAAGATATTTTTGCTGGATAGATTATTCTTGGCTGAAAATTTTTGTCTCTTAAAGATATGAATATGTCATTCCATTCTCTTCTAGCTTGTAAGATTTCTGGAGAGAAATCCCCTGAAAGCCTGAAAGGTGTTCCTTTGTAGGTTGTTTTCTTCTGCCTTGCTGCTTTTAGTATTCTTTCTTTGTCATTCATTTTTGCCAGTTTTACTACTACATGCCTTGCAGTAGGTCTTTTTACATTGACATATCTAGGAGATCTGGAAGCCCCTTCCACACAGATTTCCCTCTTTTCCTAGGTTAGGGAAGTTCTCTGCTAGTATTTCCTTGAACATGCTTTCTGCTCCATTTTCCTTCTCTTCTCCTTCCTGAATATCTATAATTCTTATGTTGCATTTCCTAATTGAGTCAAATATTTCTCAGAGACTTTCTTCATTTCTTTTTAGTTTTATTTCTCCCTCCTTTTCTGTCTGGAGCATTTCAACAGGTCTATCTTCAATTATGCTGATATGTTCCTCTACAATTGTCCACATGAGTGATCAGAGAATCTGTATTTTGTTATATTTTTTCCATTGGGTCTTCCATCTCTAATATTACTGATTGATTCTTCTTTATAATTTTAATCTCTTTTGTGAAGTAACTTGTGAACTCATTGAAATTTTCTCTGCATTCTCTTTTACCTCCTTGAGCTTTCTGATGATAGCTATTTTGAATTCATTGTCAATTAGATTACATATTTCTTTGTGCTCAGGACTGAATTCTGGGTACTTGTGATTTTCTCTCTGGTCTGGAGATTTGATATATTGTTTGATATTGCTAGAGGAGGTGGGTCAGATCTTACATATCCTGATAATATTTGGTTGCAGTTACCACCTATTACCACTGAGTGGGAGGGTCAAGAGCTGTGTATTCTGAGCCCTCTGCCTTCAGCTGGGATCCCAGGCAGTGGAGGGGGTGTGGGATAGGTGAGGGAGGGTAGCTTTCTCCTGCATGCTCTCCAGGCTTTCTAGTGCTGCTTTCACTATCTGCTTTCTTGCAGTGTTGGCTTGATGAGGTCACCCCCCATGAAAGCTCTCCCCATGGTAGAGATCTTTCCTTTAGGCTGCACAGGCCCTCAGGGATCCCTGGTGTTCCCAGAAATGAACTTACCCTCCCTCATCCCCTCCCTAATGGATCCTCCCACAGTCACAGATCAGTCTTTAGGGGAGGGAGCCATGCTCTCTCTTACCCCATTCCATCTCCTCTGAGGGGAGCTTCAGCCTGTCTGCTCTCTTTCCTATGGCTGCATGTCTCTCTGACATTTTTGTGTTGTGTTAGGATGTCCTCTGTTGGAATATGGATGCCCCTTTTCATTGTATGTTGGAAGGGAGAGAGTCCTGGGCAAGGTCATTCCACCTTGATGCTGACGTCACCTCAACTTACTTTATAACTTTATCTATTCATTATTTGAATTTTTTTACTGGTCCTAAGAAAGAATAATGGTATTATTGAATAGAGATTAGTGACAACAATTGGACTGTGTGATTTTATTTTCTCAAATTATCTACTAGATTATTGTATATTAAAAGAAATACATCTATTATGTAGCTTTTAGCTAAATGTCATATATAGCTCAATTATTACTATTTAAATAAATAAATGATTTGGTGTATGAAGACTAAAATGTAGCTTGTTTCAACGTTCAAGGTTTCTGTTATTTAGCTGAGCATACTCGAGCTCTGGACAATCTGCAAAACTGCCTTAGAATCCTGAATAAAGTAGGAAAAATGGATCCAAACTATATTCATACTACCAGATCTCATAATATAACACATTTAAGGTGCTCATCTATGTTTTTGTGATTTAATTTTTATGGACATAATTCCCTGTTAGCAACATAACAAAATAAAACTCTTAGACACAAAACACAACATTATCTACCACTTGGACCAGCAAACCATGTCACTCTTTTCTTATACATTCCTTTCCTTCTTTCTGCCACCCATAAATACAAATACAAAAAACACACATCCACACTAAATTTTCTGAAAATCCATATACTTAAGTATTTCCTGAGTATGCTTTCTAGACATTGATAGTATTACATTTTATCATGTATCCCCTCATGATGTATTTCCTTTCTCTTTATTTACTTCAGAGAAAAATCACATCAACAGTGATGAAAATCATTTCATATAAAAATATCTTTAAATGCTCAATAAGAAATTTATTCCATTATTTTCTGTGTTTGTATACGTTTATAGAATGCCTAGGATGTCACTTGTATTTAATAGTATTTTTTTGTTTGTTTTAAGACTTGATTTACGAATATACATGCACACACAATCTCAAAATAAATTTGTCCAGACTGCAGTTCTCATATACATTACAATTACCTTGGGAGTTCTTTAAGAATACTAATGCTGAGGTCTAAATCACAGAGATTCTTATTTGATTTCAGGGGAAGGAACAAAATACAAGTAATTAGAAATCAATGTTGGTGTTTCCAATGTACAGCCCGGGTATGATCCAGTGTAGTAGACATGTTTTTGTGAGAACTAAAGATCTTGAATGACTAGGAAAGGCTATCATCTTTTTATCTTTCATAGATATTTGTATAAGGTATTTACCAGATTAATTTGTTTTTTAGTGCAAGTGTTGGAGCTATCTAAAAAGTGAGTAGTTGAAAAGAATATGGTCTGTTCTTTGACTCCTCTGACTCTCAAGGCTCCCAACTCAACACAGACCACAATACCTGCATCAGGTCACAGAAATATAAAAGTAATTCAAAAAAAAGAAAAGGAAACAACCAAAAATATGGAGGCTTCTGCTTCTAGCTAAGATGAAGTAACAGAAATTTGCTCTTTTGCCTAAAACAAAATATGTGAGCTAACAACTACCAGAATTTCTTGCCTGGAGAAAGCCTCCACACCACAGCCAAAGGAGAGAACATCAAGAAACAGTCCAGAGGTCCCTCTGAGTTGAGGAGACGGATTTTGTAGTCCAAGGAGGATGAAGTGCTACAGTTCACAGAAGAGAGAACTGCAGAAGAAAGAGCTGATCGGAGAGAGAGCGCTCGACATCTGCCAAGGGTCTTCAAGTCTTCAGCTGAGTAGAGATCACTGCATGGGTATTAGGAAAGTACCTGAGGCTAGTGAAAAAAATTCACCCAAAAGAATAAGAGGGAACAATCACAGGAGCTCACATTTAGCCAAGAATAGTTCTTCCTCCTGTCAGCCAGAATAGAAAAACTCATAACTGATTGGGAATCAGGTATAATGTTTTAAGAGTTTTTCCCCAGTAATGGGGCAAAAGTAACCCTAGATTAAATGTTTTCTCCATGCCTTAACAAAGCTTAAAATAAGACCCAACTCTCAAGCACTGAAGGTGGAAAAGGAAAATGGAATATCAACTTTGGAGAAAAAGTTTGTCAGTTTCTTAAAAATGATCCAGTCATTCTATTCCTTGGTATTTACCCAAAAGAAATTAAATTTTACATCCATACAAAGCCTTATACAAGAATGATCACAGCAGTTTATTTCTACTAGCTAAAAATTGCAGACCATCCAATGTCTATGAAAAGGTTAATGAATAAACAAATTATGGCATATCCATATAGTGAAACACTACTCATCAATAAAAAAGAATGAAATGTTGACACATGGAACAACATGGAAGAATCTTAAAATAATTATGTCATGTGAAATAAACCAGAAAAAAATGATTCTGTGGTTTATGATTCTACTTATATAAAATTGGTAATGGCAGAAAGTAGATTAGTATTGTCTGTATTTGAGGGAGGGTTATAGGGATAGTTCAGAGAGAGGAATTACAAAGGGGTACCAGGAAAATTTTGTGGATGAAAAATCCCCAGAGAAATCTAACTCATTATATGAATATCTTTAGTGTAAAACAAGTCTTTTCCAGACTAAAATGTAGTCTGCCACTTCAATGAAAATTAGTCTTGTGCACAATTTTAGAATCACCTTTCACAGGTTACACTGAAATTATACTGATTTGAATTCTAAACTAGAAATGTGTCATATATTAAGTAAAGTTCCTGTTTTTGGTTTTTAACTAAAGCACTTCTAAACAATTTATCTTATTTGCTTCTGTTTATGTTCATCTTCCAACAAGGTAACATAGTAAAGTTTCTCAGGAAAAGTCATCGTTCTTCTGGAAAAATCCAAAGGAAATCTTTTAAATCCTCAGCCTTCTCTTTTGCACCATTGTTTCTTCTCTTATTGGAAAGTTTTTCATCATCACTAGGTCAGGTTATCTTTCAACACCCATTAAAGCTTTTATTCCACACAAAACTTCACCTTCAAATGACATGCCATTGGTTTCATTACCTATAATTGCTGCTATCTCTCAAAATAAAATTAAGAGGTTCAATAAATCTTTAATGCTTGTATAAAATACAAACAACCAGACTGTGAATAATTTTTTCTTTGACTCTCTGGTAAGTCCTCTCAGTTAAGGATTAGTTTGTTTTAATATTATATTCACTTTTACATTTATTTGAGATGGAAATTTCCCTCAAGAAATTATAAAAGATAAATCAATAGAGAAATAAATGTCTTCCTAGTCAGTGCTCAAATCAATATCCATATTTATTAAATGGATTAACAGGAAAATATAATGATTTCTAATTATGACAGATCATTTCTGAAATTTTTTAAAAAACCTTTATTTTATAATTAAATTAAGAAAAGTAAACACTATGAAAAATAAAAGGGTACTCAGTTAAGACATTTCTGTATTCCTTGCATCTCAAAGCATGATTTCTATTATAATACAAATAAAGAAAATATTTCTTTCAAATGATTTCAAAAACTTAGAAGTCATAAAAAAAGGCCAAAGAGATTCTGGGCCAATAGATATAGATAAAGCCTGATAGTAATTTTGAAAATACTACAAGCAATGCAAACTGAAATTAGTAGACGTAAAGCCAGAAGACCTGGCTCTGAGAAAGAAAATGTAGTTCTCTGCTAATTCAGGTGTTCTCCCCACTAGGTCATATCATTTATCTTTCTTCTGGGAATAAAATAAAATAAATGAGACAGCTAAAAATTATACAATATTTTCCAGGTAATAAATGTTTTCATCTGTATTTTATACTTTCTTAAAGAATGTGATACCTGATTATTATCATTCCTTTACAGCTAATGAAAATGAAGTTCAGAAACATGAAATAAATAGCTCAGCACAGCACAAAGCTAGTAAGATTAACATCAAATCTCAAGCCTAGGCTTATAGCTCCAAACCACAAGAGGCGTGGACAAGGAAAGCTTGGGGTTGTTGTGGAACCCAAGAGGGAAGTAAAATGACAGATCCCCTGACACATTAGGCTGAATATTAGCACACTGATTTCCATTAGTGTTGATCTGAGCCTAGATACATTACTTCCGGTACTTCTTAAGGGATATTATTTAACACATAAAGGAGAGAAGGAGAGAGGGAGGTAAGGAGAGAGGGAGAGAGAGAATGAGAGAGAGAGAGAGAGAGAGATATCTAACTCTGAATATTCCCTGACATGCTTCCCAAGTAGAGCGAGATGGTAAGTGAATATCATAAGTGAAAAAATTAAAAGAAAATGGCTTTTAGAGGGAAGCAATACTTAATGAAATAATATACCGATGTGCATATTTAGCAATATTGAAATGTTTCCTTTTTTCCCAGTAATTTTATTGATATCATAATGGTTTATAACATTGTGTAATTTCAAGTGTACATTATTATTTATCAATTTCTGAATAGAGTTCTTCATGCTCTACTCACCAGTTGAAATCACCAGTTGAAATGTTTCCTCGAATTTTCCTCATCACAGTTGGGAGGCAGATAAACACATTTATAACTTTACAAGCAGTTTTTACTTAGGCAGAAAACCATGATGTGTAAAGTTACCTGGAAAGTATGAAAACTTACAGTATCATTTTTCTTTTGTTTCCTTATGATGGTATGGAACTGAAGATTTGGTTATTGTTTTCTGCATTGCTTTCCAAACCCAGTTTGTTACGCCCTACGTGGCACTGAGGTCACAAGGCTACAATGGACTTTTAACATAAAGTATCATTACATCGTGGAAGGATACAGAGGCTGACTATTTAAATTAAAAGGAACTTTTTGGTACAACCTACTATGGGTATAACAACTAAGAAGGGAGATTGAAGCACATAGGCTCTAGCAATTGCAGAAAAGCATTACCTCCTTAACTGTGAAGGAGCAGAGGGAAAAAGTGTCACTAGAGCTCAGTGAGAGCTAATGTACTGGAAGAAGACTACTTGATAGGAGCCATAGTTGAAGATTGTCTTGGACACTATAAAACCCAGACTAGAGGTGAATGAGGAAATAAACAATCTGGCTATGTTCTCCTGCTATCGTCTAATCTCCTGCTATTTTTGCTCTTTGGTCTAATCCATATCAAAATCAGAAGGCAAGGATATCCAATAGCCGTAGTCCATAATAGTCAGTCTCCCATGACACAGAGCAGAGCAGTGGAGGGCAGAAAGGTTAAAGAGACATTTTCCAGTTCACCATTGTTATATATTGTGATGTAAAATCATCCACATAAGGCCAATAGGGAAAAGGAGTGGGTTTATACAGTATTGATGTGCTTTTGTACAAGGGTACATGAGTTCAATAAGTGTAAGTTCTCATTAAGTTATTTATTTTTAGTAGATTTCAAAAAGAGAAGACTTTATGTGAGGAGCCAAATGATAAGGAACAGCTCTTAGTCTCTCTAAAACATTTATTTTTAAACCCCTCACAAGGTTTTTTTTTTTAAAGATTGGCACCTGGGCTATCAACTGTTGCCAATCTTTTTTTTTTTTCTTTCTGCCTTATCTCCCCAAGCCCCCCCCGTACGCAGTTGTATATCTTAGTTGCACATCCTTCTAGTTGTGGGATGTGGGACGCCGCCTCAACGTGGCCTGACGAGCAGTGACATGTCCGCGCCCAGGATCCTAAGCCTGGGCCGCTGCAGCGGAGCACGCGAACTTAACCACTCGGCCACGGTCCCGGCCCCCTATAAAACATCTTTGAAGGAAGGTTTTAGAGAGAAGCATGAATGTATTTCTGGTGTTAACGTGTTAACCTGTAAACATCTTTCGCCAAATGCTGATACTGTTCTTTTCCATGACTGCTGAGGGGGAACCAACTCCAGTGCTTTGGAGTAGTCTACTGCCCAGTTGTATTTTAAGCCTTCAAAGATATTATGAATTATTGTTCCCATAAGTTAATTATGGCTGTATTTACAGAATAGCTTTAACTCTCCCCATTAACCCAATAGTTGGTCATTTGATGCTGCTTCATTGCAATACAACTATATGGCTTATCACTCAGCTTTCCACTGCAGAAGCAGGCTGCATTATGCATATGACTTCACTCCCTCTAGATTTATTATAAAACAACTAAATGATTTCTACTATAACTCAGATTTAAAAACAATTACTACATTAGATATCAGCTTCATCATGTAAATGTAAATCATTGTATTTCATCTCATCTTATTGGTTGGTTGATGAGAGAGAAAGAGAGAGCTAAAAACCTCCACGTCTTTCAAAATTCAAGAAAATAAAAAAAATTTCACTATGATGGATTTATATTTACCCAAAATATAGGATGCTTGAGCAAGAAATACTCATTATCTATTCTGCAGGTTCAGTCTTTCCAGTTAAGGAACTGTTTCCAAATACTTTCTTCCTTCCTTATTACTAAGATCACCTCTTCTCAGTTTCCTTCTCTTCAAAAATTCCTCCCATTTAACTTTCCTATTTCTCTCGATTCTTATTTGCTTGCTTTTTGCATAATTCATCCTTCTTTCTTTTTCTCCTTTTGTACCTTCCTTTTCTCTTTCCTGTCATCTTAATATTCTATCTTCCTTTTTCCTTCTCACATCTCCCTTTATTTTTTAGATGTATAAAACAATATTTTATGTGACATTCAAAAATAAAATAGAAAGGCATATCAAATATTTGAGAAAATTAAAACATAAAGAAAATAAGAGAATGACATTGTGAAGCCAAAAACATATTCAACTGTTGCTCTATATTTGCTGGATTTGTAACAAGTATTTGACCTTAAGCCTCCTAAGAGTCAAAGAAGAAAAGAAGTTATTTTATAAGACCCATAGTGTCCATGATGTCAAATAAAATGCCAGCTGAGATCCGAGAGGATGTTTCATTGACACAGTCATCCTTCCTACAAATCTATATTGAGTGCTCATCATGTACCAGGAATTGGTCTATGTTCCAGGATATAGAATTTGACTTAGTAAGCAAAGTCCTTGCCTTCATGAAGGTTACATCTTAGAAGGGTAGAAAAACAGTAAATATAAAATGAGTATAAATAAAGTATGCTGGATTGTGATAAGAGGTATAGAGAAAAATATAAAATGTGAAAACAATCATTTGGCTTAATTAAGAATAAAATATGGTTTCTCCAGGGAATTCATGGACAGAATGTTCTTCAAGCATTTTTTCAAAATATTGTTTTCTCAAATAGTTTATCGATAAGAATTGAACTTTGGCCTCTCAGATGTCAATGTTATTTGTTGCTAATTAAGAACATCTTTTCTAAACAGAAATTCTTGGGATATATTTTGGCTTTTCTTAGAGAAAAGTAAGAATTTTAACCAAAATGCAGGCCTACGAAAATGGTACCCGTTTTTCAAGAACCTAGTTGTCTTTCTTTATGTTCTGGAGATTTATCTGGTTTTTATCTATTGCAAAAATTAATAGATTTAATAAGTGTTAATTTTTATAGCAAATTTTTAATGTCCTTATTTACATGCACCATTTTACAAAGATGAAAAAGCAACAACATAAACAAGCACACAAAGTAAAAGGCTTTGAGACCTCTTCGAATCATTCAAAGAAACAAATTTTTCACAGGTTTCAAGTATCGTGATTTTTAATGAAGCTAATTTGTTTTAGTTTTCCATTCTAAAAATACAGATTGATTTACATTATTAAAAATATGGTAAATAAAAAATTTATATATTTTTAAAAGAGTGCATGTTAAAGACATCGCTAGAACAAATGCACAGGAGGTTCTTTGTGCCAGTCTCTCCTGCTCACTGTAAAGGAAACAGGAATCAGGAAACATAAACTCTTGTCTATACTTTTTAATTTTTGTAGTAAAGGTAGTCACATTTTTCCTTATTCTCCCATTTTGGGTTTGGATTGAGGAGTGTGTTATCACTTTATCAAACTTCCAAAGCCAGATACATAATTATCATGACTAACACATTGCATGTTAGTACACTTCAGTGAGGAATAATCGTAAGTTCATGTGGCTCAGGGAAAATGCTTCTCTGACTTCCTCCCTGACGCTCCTCCAATTTATATCCCCTATCCAGCTCTGTCAGGCTGTCATTTCCCCCTACACACCTTCACGGTTCTAGTGAAAGTACATGAAAAATACAGCCGTTAATGCACAGAAAATTTGCCTCGTATTCCCGTTAGTCTTATTATGATTTGAACTGCCTAATTCCATATATGTGACAATGTAGACACATTGACTCTGCTGGAAACCCTCACTAGAAGAAGTCACTTGACACAGAGTTTCAGGAGAAAGGCAACAAGAATTACAGGATGTGAGACAAAGGCGGAGTATAGCTTTAGTCACTCTCCTTGTTCTGATGGTGGAAATTATCCACACTGGGCATTGAGTTTAATTGCTGCAAACAGCTCCAGAAGGCTGCACTTTCATCCCCATTGTAGGTCAATGAACATATTTGCATGGTAGAAATTATTAGCAACTAGGCCTGTCCCCAGGAGAGTATCCATGATGCTATTCACAGACCATTAACAGCAGAGTTCACCCATGACCAGCACAGGCTGTGAAGAAATGCTCTCTCCTTGGGAACAACCATTAGTGGGCAAAAGCCATTCTCTTCAGAAATATTTCGTGTTTATTTGTGCAACTCTTACAGATTTTTGTGAAACTTGTAATAAAACTAAAATATTTGCAACCAGGCATGTTACTGGAGTATTTTCTAGGTCTTTTTTTTTTTTCCAGTAAAGTTGTTTCCTAATCCTTATGATATGGAAATGCGTTTGGAGCTCTTTGGTTCATTTTTTCTTTTTTATTTCTTTTTTTAAACTTTCTTTTTTAGGTAAAATCACTGAGTGGAAGCATTTAAAGAATTTGAACAAATCTAGAAACGACTTGTTCTTTAAAAAGGAAATTTCTCCCTAAAAAGGTAAGCCTGAAACCAACAATATAAGACCCCTTAAATAGATAAAAAGAAGCAAATTTAGTCTCCTGAGAAAAATATTGAACAATATCTATTATCCAGAATGCAGCACACTAGTCTATGTAATATGCTTCCTAAATTCGTTCTTTGCAAAGGAATCTGATGCCTCTTGCAATCCAGATATTACATATCTCTGTAGGTCAGGTAATCTGTGTCCTGCAACATCACATTAATATTTCGGATGGAAATTTGGTCAGAAGGAATGTTGCCACTTCAAACAACAGAAAGGAAAAGTAGGATGATAGTCACGTGGAAAAAAGAAACAGGAGCGAAAATGCTCATAGCTAAAATTTGGCGATCAGGGAGCTGGAATTAACTTTCAGAGGTTAGTTGTTTCTTGCCCTGCTTTAGCAAAGGGAATAGGTGTATCATTTCACAAACAAACAAAACAATGTTTTTATTCAGTCACTGCCTTGCTTTAAGAAGTCATTGCCATGCATGGCTCTGATGTGAGTCTTTACTTAGTATATAGAAAATCTTCCAATTGAGTTACATTGTTTATTGCTGGATTCCTTTGTAGAAAGCCATGATTTCTCAGTGTGACAAGATATCATTAATGTGCATGTTTTACTTGCCTTGTACCAGATTATGGGGTCAGAGCTTATCATCTTGAACATGATACTTTTTATAAATACTTTTAAGAATATTTTACTCCAAATTATCAGTCCCGAGGGACCTAAATTCTTAGTTATCCTGACTGTATAAAATAGCTATAATGCTTCTGTTGTTGTTATCACTGGCTGGCTGCTGAGATATCATTCCTCCTTTCCTCAGCACCTTCTGGTCCCATTCATTCTCCTCTCTGACTGTACTGTATAGCCACTCCCCAGAATCCACTTGGCAGTTATGAAAAACTTTCCTCAATAACACCAGAGTTACTATATCTTTTTTCCTTTCACTCAGTTTCATGAGAATTATGAAATTGTGAGATGGCTGTAACTAAAGTTCCCACAGAATGATTATTGTAAAGAGTGTACATCACCATTGTTTCCTAAAACATCTAATTTACAGATTCAGGAATCATGAGACTGAAATGAATCCTTATATATAATAAGAAGAATTGATGTTTGCTTTTCTATCCCTTGGATCCAGGACCTATATGCTCTGTCTGAGGGTAAAATATGTTCAGAGCATGCACCTCATTCTGTACAGAGTACCCAAATTCATGGTGTTTTGTCTCTCAGCTGACACAATATTTGAGACTCCAAAAAACAATGTTAAGACATAACATAAAACTGAAAAAGACACTGAAGGGACCCACAATACTAATGCAAGCAGAAGCAAGGCAGATAGCTAAATTAAACCAAAATTTAAACTAATTTTCTTTTCAGTGATGTACAGTCAACCTGACTGGTTGGTATCCATAAGACATGGTAGTATATCAAGGAGAAATGAGTACGCATGCTGGCATGTTTGACTCACTGTCATGGCAACAGCCACAGCTGACATGGTGAAGTCAAATGTATTGTATGTGTTTAAATCTTTGCTCTCTAAACCATGGCTGCTTTGGAGCAGGAGCATGTGCTTCTAATGAAAGAGATTGGTAGATGCTATGGTCTGAATGTTTCCCCCTCAAATTCATATGTTGAAGTCCAAATGCCCAGTGTGACGGATTAGAAGGTGGGGACTTTGGGATGTGCTTAGGTCAAGAGCGGGGAGCCCTGAGGAATAGGATTAGCATTTTTACAAAAAAAGACCCCACAAGGATCCTAGCCCCTTCCACCATGTGAGGACACAGTGACAAGTTGGCAGTCCACAACCCAGAAGATGACCTTCACCAGAACCTGCCACTGCTGGCACCCTGCTCTTTGACTGTCAGCCTCTAGAACTCTGTGAAATAAATTTCTGCTGTTTATAAGCTACTTAGTCTGTGATATTTTGTTATCCTAGCCTGAATGGACTAAGACAATGGTCGTTCACAGACTGTGCCTTTTATTTCACGTGGTTATTAAATGTTCTTCCACAAAAGCATCTTCTTCTAATACTCAGAATATAGAATGATTTTGAGTGTCCCTTCCACTCATTCCCAAACCTCTTTTATTGCTTTTTATTCTTGAAGTGCTAGGAGCCTCATAATCAACTATCTCAGCTGGACACATGCTATCTTATGACATGATAAGCTAGCCACTGTTACTCTCAAATAAATTATAATATAGAGTCAAGTAATTGGCATATGGAAATAACTCTGAGGAAAGATTTGTAAATATATTGTTTTTGGCGTTAGCATTGGGAAGAGAGATCTTCATCCCGGTAACTATTTAGATTGGGAATTCTCCAAAGGTAGAGTCAAAGGAAGGGCAGCAAAAACTAAAATGAGCAATGTTCGTTACACGAGCTTTTATCTTTTATAAGTAACTGACAATCAACACTAGGCTTAGATGCATTCTAATATGTCCTTGATCTATTCCAATTCAAACCATTGTCCTCTAATTCTTTTTATTTATTAACTTTTCAAAACAAAAATCTTAACCTCACTCTTAGGATAGAGCAATCATTCATCTTGCCCTAGAATAAGTGCAGGTAACTTTCTTAATCTGAAATGGAAAGATTAGAGTCACAGGTGTGGCATATTCTTGTATTTGAAATTTAAAACACATGCAAGGAAATGAAAATTTTTATATGAAGTGAGATGGACATAGAAGACAATGAAAACACAATGAGACCATGGCAATCAAAAAATGATATCTAAATAACACCAGGCAAGACTGTTTAGCTTGATTATATCTTCTTAAATATTTCACCAATACCTTAGTCATTATGTCCTGAAACAACTGATATCATAAATACATTGAATATTACCTGTAAATTTTTATACACAATATGCATGCATGTATATTTAAATATGTCTTATTTGTTTACATGTATATGTAAGTATAGATACAGATGTAGATATAGATAACTCAGCTAAATAAATTGTGTGAATAGTAAATTATGCATTCAGGTAGAAATAACATAGGAACTTTTTTTTGTGAGGGTGGTGTTCTAGAAATATTCTGATGGGCCAGTGAAAGTTGAATTAAATCACTCACCAAACCACTCTTACTCACTCCAGGACAAAGTCTGGAAAGAAAGGGAAAAACAACGAGAAGACTAAAGTGTTTTGTATAAACAAGAGCAACCATAGCCATATTTGGGAATTGTTGTTCACAGCAGCTGCAGCTTTGGGTGTGTTTTGCTTGAGGGTGACATATTTAGTAGATGAGAAAATTTATGAATAAGGGGAGATAAGAAAATGAGCCAATAAAATGACAGAGGACAGGGGGGATAATCCATGATGTGAAAATACAGATATGTTTCTAGAATGGGAAGAATTTGAAGTTGTGTTATGCCCCATGTTGTACTTACACAGGGATACCTTGTTTTATTGTGCTTTGCTTTATTGCCCTTTGCAGATACTACATGTTTTACAAATTGAAGGTGTGTGGCAGTCCTGAATTGAGCAAGGCTATCAGCACCATTTGTCCAACAGTATTTGCTCACTTGGTGTCTCTGTGTCACATTTTGGTAATTCTCTCAATATTTCAAAGTTATTCATCATTATTATATTTTTTATGGTGAACTGTGATTAGTGATCTTGGATGTTATTATTGTAATTGTTCTGGGGTGCCATAAGGCATGTCCATATAAGTTGGTGAACTTAATCCATGGAGAAATGTTGTGTGTGTTCTGACTCCATCAACTGGCTGTTCCCTCATCTCTCTCCCTCTCCTCAGGCCTCCCTATTTCCTGGGACACAGCAATATTGAAATTAGGCCAATTAAAAACCCTACAATGGTCTTCACATGAACCCTAGAATGGTTCATGTGAAAGGAAGAGTCACGTGTCTCTCACTTTAAATCAAAAATTAGAAATGATTGAGCTTAGTGAGGAAGGCATGTCAAAAGCTGAGATATAGGCCCAAATCTAGGCCTCTTACAACAAATAATTAGCCAAGTTGTGAATGAAAAGGAAAACTTTTTGAAGGAAATTAAAAATGCTGCTCCAGAGAACATACAAATGATAAGACAGCAAAACAGCCTTATTGCTGATGTGCAGAAAATTTTAGTAGTCTAGATAGAAGATCAAATCAGCCACAACATTCCCTCAAGCCAAAGCCTAATTCAGAGCAAGGCCCTAACTCTCTTCAATCCTGTGAAGTTTGAGAGAGGTGTGGAAACTCCAGAAGAAAATGTGAAGCTAGTACAGGTTGGTTCATGAGGTTTAAGGAAAGCAGCCTTCTCCATAACACAAAAGTGCAAGATGAAGCAGCAAATGCTGGTGTGGAAACTATGCAGGTTATCCAGTGTTATCCAGGAGATCTAGCCAAGATATTAAGGAAGGCAGCTACACTAAACAACAGATTTTCAATGTAGATGAAGCAGTCTTCTATTGGAAGATGATGCCATCTAGGACATTCCTAGCTAGAAAGGAGAAGTCAATGCCTAGCTTCAAAGCTTCAGAGGAGTCTGTCTTTTGTTAGTGATCAATGTAGCTGGTAAGCTTAAGCTGAAGCCAATGCTCATTTACCATTCTGCAAATTCCAGGACCCTTAAGAATTATGCTAAATCTGCTCTGCCTGTTTTCTAAAAGTAGAACAACAGATCTTGGATGACAGCACATCTGTTTAATAACTGGTTTAGTGAACATTTTAAGCCCGTTGTTGAGACCTACTGCTCAAAAAAAAAAGATATTCTTTTCAAAATATTACTGCTTATTGACAATGCACCTCGTCACCCAGAGCTCTGATGGAGATGTACTTTGAGATTAATGTTTTTGTCATGCCTGCTAACACAGCATCCATTCTGCAGCCCATGGAGCAAGGAGTAATTTCAACTTTCAAGTCTTATTATTTAAGAAATATTTTTTTAAGGTTATAATTGCCGTAGACAGTGATTCCTCTGATGAATCTTGGGAAAGTAAATGGCAAATCTTCTGGAAAGTATTCACCATTCTAGATGCCATTAAGAATATTCATAACTCATGGGAAGACGTCAAAATATCAATGTTAACAGGAGTTTGGAAGAAGTTGATTCCAATCCTCATGGATGACTTTAAGGTGTTTAAGACTTCAATGGAGGAAGTACTGTAGACATGGTGGAAATAGCAACAGAACAAGAATTAGAATGTGACAAAATTGCTGCGATCTCATGATAAAACTTTAATGTATGAGGAGCTGCTTCTTCTGAATGAGCAAAGAAACTGGTTTCTTAAGATGGAATCTATTCCTGGTCAAGATGCTGTGAAGATTGTTGAAGTGACAACAATGGATTTAGAATATTACATAAACTTAGTTGATAAAGCATGGCAGGGTTTGAGAGAATTGACTCCAATTTTGAAAAAAGTTCTACTGTGGGTAAAATGCTACCTAACAGCACTACTTGCTACAGAGAAATTGCTCATGAAAGGAAGGGTCAATCAAAGAAAAAAAATTTATTGTGTTATTTTAAGAAATTGCCGCAGCCACCCCAACCTCCAGCAAGCACCACCCTGGTCAGTCAGCAGCCATCCACATAGAGGCAAGACCCTCCGCCAGCAAAAAGATTATGACTTGCTGAAGGCTCAGATGATGGTTAGCACTTTCTACCAATAAAGTATTTTTTAATTAAGGTACGTACATTGTCTTTTGACATAATGCTATTGCACACTCAATAGACTGCAGTATAGTGTAAATATAACTTTAAAATGTACTTGGAAACCAAAAAATTCATGCAGCTCACTTTATTTCAATTTTCATGTTATTGTGGCAGTCTAGAACCAAACCACAATATCTCTAACATATGCCTGTTGTCTGCCATCCAGAACCATTCACTGTTTCATACATACAAGGACAGTGTGGAGGGATGAAAGAAAGAGAAACATCTTCAATATGAAGAAGGAGGTAAGAAGCAAGAGAAGATTACAGACACTGGAGAAGGATTACTAAAACCATATTGCTAGTGATTACTGGCATCAGAATAGCAGGTGACTGAATGGGCCAATCAGGAAAAATTTTAGTCATTCATCCCTATTTTCTCATCCCAAGCACTTTTAGACACATGGAGATGATATGTGCAACTGCTCAGATTGTATAGAATAATGGTTTGCAATATTCTATCTAAAAGCTGAAGGAATATGTGTCCTTAGAAATTGTAAGGTGACACCTGTGTCTTTTTATGCACATGGGTACCTGGGCACATTTGTGTTTGTGTCAATGTTTATTTCACACAACCGCAGCTCTGTATGATTGGATTAACTATCTAACTCTTATTTACATTCACACATACTATGTTGAATTAAAGAGATTCTTTGGGAATTTGTGAGGCATAAGGCGATGATAAACAACTATTGAAAGATTACTGAGTGCAGGACTATCACATATATTTTCTGATTCAGTCCTCACAGGAACCTAAATTTTCAGATACTTCCATAAAATGTAGGCTATAATTCAGTACCATTTGTATTAAACATTTATTGCCATAATAATGCTCTATAGGAAAAAATAAAGCCTCAGTGGCCTACAATAATAGCATCCATTGATCAGGAATCTAGGGTGGTTGGATATATGGGTCTGCTGATTTTAACAGCACTTGCCCATACGTCTGTAGGTCAGCTGGCTGTCTGCTAACGTAACAGGCCTCAGCTGAGATGATGAAGGAACTTTGACTGCTCTGCCTGGCTCTCCTCCTTCAGCTGGTATATGTCCTTTTCATGGTGATAGCAGAAGGGAAAACCACAAGCAAAAACTTGCAAATGCTTTATCAAGTCTCTGCTTGTATCATACCTTTTAGAACACAGCTGACCAAAGCAAATCAAGACCAGAATCAGAATTAGAGAGTCTTTCAAAGTTATGTGACAAAGGTGTAAATCCAGGAAGAGTTGAAAAATAAAAGCCTTTAAGGAAATTAACCTACCACACCACAAAATACATTTTTTCTTTATTTCTTATATATGTATTTGTTACATGTTATATCTTATATATCTTACATATTTCTTATATATATCTTATAAATATCTTAGATATCAATATTTCTTATATATATAGCCTACAAAGGAGAAATATGAGGATTCAAATGCAGAATCTATGACACCTATGTCATTTGAAAAATTTCTGTCCTTTACAAAGTAAACCACAATAATTGAAATATAATAAATATACAGTAAATATTATTGATTTCTGGGGATTCGGCATGTTTTGTGAAATTTGCTTGAGTCTCAGAAAGTGGAGGAAGATGCTGCTACACTTCTGAAATTGTTGGATACAGAGGTTCAGATTTGGCTGCCTCTGGAAACTGTTGTCACTGTTAGGCAGTCTAGGGAAGTGAATTTCAAAAAAGGAAAAAAATAGCTGATTATTGCCAAACTGATCTCTTGCTACATCAGCATCAAAAGGACTGAAAAAAAAATTGTACAAATTTAGAAAACTTAGTTCAGCAAGTGACTTCTCAACTATTTCACTTTCAGGTCATGTTATTCTCATTCATCCTACTAAGAACTAGGCCGTTAAAAAGGGGGTAGTGCTCTTTAGAATTCTATCTATGTGGGGATCTTAATCTAAGATATAGCTTCTAATGCATTCTTGTGACAATTTGAAGCATGTCAGGAGGCCTGTTTTAGGGTTCTATTTTCCACCTTATAGCAGTAAATTATGCCTTTTTAGGTCACTCGACTTTAAAAAAATGATATAGACAAAAATATATATTTTTTAAAAATTTCTCCTGAAACTGCAGTGGTCATTAAAATGGGAAATGGAAAGACAGAAATAGTGAACTTAAATTATTCTTTGAATGTTTTGAACATCTCATCTCATTTTAGTTCATAAAAATATCAGAAATGGAACTCTTTCATGATTCTTTTTTAAATATAAAATTTAATATAATAATATGTTAATGGTAATTATAACTCAATTCAACCTTTATTGCTTATCTGGATGCTGAATAGGTGCCAGGGTGTAATAAAGGGAAAATAGAAAAAAAAGTAAACCTGCAGCAATATTTTTAGCTTTCGTATGATTTCGTTAATCATAAACAAACACTAACCAAACCAAAAGAATTAAAAATTAAACCTGATAAAATTATAATTAAGAGGTCATAAAGAACAGATAGGAACCACTAGAACAACTGTGGCAGATTTCATGGGAAAGAAAAATTAGTACAAAATTGAGGCCAATCTTAAAAGCAGTCTGGAATTCCACAGTCACTTTAATTTAGGGAGGGAGAAATAAGTCATATTTTATAAAGAAAAATTTAGGATTGATAAATTTGACTAAAGAGAAATGAGCATTTAAGGAAAGAACAACATATATTTTCAAGTATTTGATTGAATATTACTCATAGTAAGTTAAATTTACTATGCTGTTCCCTTTGAATTTGATGCCTTTGACTTTCTTGAACCTTGAGGACCACTCCTACTCAACTCTCAGTATCAACACCAAATATATCTCTTCTGAGAGATCATTGCTAGAACAGAAGGAATAACCGCTATCCATTGCCTATTTTGTATTGTAGTGCTTATAAACATTTATCATTACTAAATTTGATGAAAAATTACGTGATAAAAACAAACTATGAATCCTTTCTTCATTTTATCTACCTTTTCCTCTCTCAGGTCTCTGAAGATCCATCTATTGAACCATCCAACATGAAGAACTAGTTTACCAGCCATCCAGTACTCTTCCTTCATCTGGACAAAAGCAAGAGGTATACTATGGGTTTATGCACACCCACAAAACTTAGGACCCAGTATCATTCTTGTAATTTCACACTGTAGCTCAGGGGCTCAGATACTACAAGCAAATATGGGTTTTTACCTACTCTGAACTCTTTAGTATCATCTTTTGCTACCAATCTAAGAACACATTGACTTTATTGCTTGTTGTACCATGATCATTCCCCAGTTTCTCTGCTTAATGCCATTTCATTCCATTTCTATCCCAGAAATAAAATGCTGTTCTAAACTCTAGACAATTGAACATTGGCATCCTGGAAAATCTTCCCTTGGGTGATTTTGCCCAACTATCAATATAAAACCTAAAATATGTTGAAACATCTCTCAGTATAATTTTTGCCATCTTTCCACTGTTCAGTATTTTCCACTGATATGCTTTGTACAGTGATACAGGACTTCTAGTAGTTGTCATGAGTATTCAGACAAAAGGAGCCATGAAAACAAAATAGAAGTGCAAAGATCAAAGGCATAACCCCAAAAGAATATTCTTCAGATCAGGTAATAGTGCTGGTGCCATTAAGTAAACTTGTCCCGGAAAGGATGGGCAAAACAAAAGGCTTAAAAACTAGTCAGAGGATAGTCTGAAACATTGCCTGCATCAAGCTGGAGGAGTGGATTGAAAATATAAGGGTCAGGGGCCAGCAGTTTGCTCGCTCCACTCTGATGGCCCAGAGATTCACCTGTTCAGATCCTGGGCATGGACCTGACACTGCTCATCAAGCCATGCTGAGGAGGCATGCCACATAGCATAACCAGAGGCACTCACAACTAGAATAAACAATTATGTACCAGGGGGCTTTGGGGAAAAGAAGAAAAAAATAAATAAAAAGGAAAATATAAAAGCCAAATTGAGAAAGTCAGAGCCAAAGTGTCAAAGTGGCAATAATAACTAAGGCTATTGACTCTAGAGCAAGGAATTACATATGGAATGTAGAAGTAGAAAAGTTAAAGCAATTAAAGTGACAAATTAGTATGTTTTATTATAATTTATCTCATGAAAAGTCTACTATATGTTATCAAGTTGAGAGTATTTTATTAATGGCAAATGATGGAGATGTCTGTCTCATTTCTAAGGTCAAGTCTTGTCCTGCCTCAGAGTCTGAACAATTATTCCACTACTAATGCCATCAAGATGAGCTGCACTAGCCCACACAGAGTTGGAATCTTTGAGGCAGGAATTATTTCAGATACTTTTAAAGTTTCTGATCAAAATTAGGTTGTTTGAGGTATGGATATAGTAACACATATAAGAGTTGGAAAAAATATATAAGGAGATGAGTGTCACTCTCATTTCTGCACTGTGGTCAATATAATAACATCTTAAGCAATTAATAAATAAAATATTTCTAGACTTTGTTACTACTGTACATTTAAATAGCTTAAAATTATTAATTCCTACCCTAATCCTGGATTACTATGATCCAATAGAGCCAAATACAAGAAATATCACCACGGAGACAATCTTTTAAGATGATCTTCCAAACATATCCTTCAAATAGAATCTACTACTTTTAAAATACACCTTATACTCCAAACACACACAATAAGTAAGAATGTGGAAGAATTGGTCTCAAAGGTGGGCATGGATCCGTGAACCACCAACTTTGAGGCAGCCCAGAACCACAGGAGGATTTGGTTGGCCATGGGAGCAAGACTCTAAATTTTGTCTATGTCAGCAAAGTAAGAAAGCTTCTACAGATGTTTTTCCAGCTAGAAAACCAAGGAGACAACCTATCATTTAAGTCATATTCCCAAGAAGCAAAAGAGGCCACCTAGTCTTAACTATAGTTCAAAAAAGACATGTGCAATCAATCTAAATTGCAGCTAAGCTAGGCAATAGAGTTTCAGCACTACTTGGTCAAAATTAAGAATCACTCAGAAGAACCACCAAGGCCCAAGGTCTGCAGAAGGGCCTATTCTAACAGAAAAGTTAGCCAAGAATATGTTATACTCAAGGAAATTAATGTGCAAGTGTTACGTCTCTGACATGGCAGAGCTATGATGGGTCACTGATGATAATTCAAGCCAACAAACACGCTACAGAGACTCTGACCCACCAGTTTCTTACTGTTCCAAAAGTAATATACTTTTCTATTCTTAAAAAATAATATATTTTTTATTAGATACTAATTTATTACCAAAAAATCACCTTATTTATCATGAAATCTTTCAGCATCTATACATTATTTACTCATCTCTTTTCAAATCCTATTCCCTGTTCTTTTTCTTTTCTTCACTTCCCTTCCATTTTCCCGCTGCCCTTATCTTCTCTATTCATTTGTTTTTCTTTCCTTCCACTTTTCTTCACAATATTTATTTAGCACATGCTTGGGTACACTTAATATGCTTGTCAATTATGTCATATATTTATATAATTTATATATGTTTATATAATATGCATATATATTTGTTTCTAATTCTTTACTTTGCTACTCATTGCTCAAATATCTCATCATTGATCAAATATGTGGGTATGTATACATACATTTATTTATGCTCTATTTATATTTACTACATAAATGTTTAATATATATATATATTTTACTATACAGGGATATACACATATGCACAATGGATATGTGTATGTGTACATTACTTTCTAGGCAAAGTGTTTGAATCTCATTTTCTCATGTGCTGGGGGGCAGAGAATTAGGAGTATGAAGTATAGGTTTAATTTGACAAAACATTTAGGTTGTGTAGATCACTCAACTAACGGATCCTAATTTTTCCTTGTTGGAACAATTTGTGATCATTCACAGTTGTAGAGCCATAAATTTTATTTCCTAGTATGTATAGTGATTGCTGAATTTCATGTTCATTTGAGCATTCCATTGTTTCTCTTATTTGCAATATCAAATTATTGCACCAGGATTTGTGGGGGGGAGAAGGGGTCTCAGTGAAGTGATGTTTGGGACACAGATGATCTCATTCTCTGATATGAAACGACTATGAAACTTAGTCTCATGGTACTTAGTACATAGCAAGTATTAAGGAATATTTAATTATGTCAGTTCTATATGTCAAAAATAAGATTGACGGGGGCCAGCACAGTGGCTCAGTGGTTAAGTTCGCTCATTCCACTTTGGTGACCCGGGGTTCACCAATCCAGATCCCAGGTGCAGACCTTTGCACTGCTTGTCAAGCCATGCTGTGGCAGTCTTCCCACGTATAAAGTAGAGGAAGATGGGCACGCATGTTAACTCAGGGCCTCAGCAAAAAAAAAAAAAGGGCTATTAGCGGCAGATGTTAGCTCAGAGCTAATCTTCCTCAAAAATAAATAAATAAATAAATAAGATTGATGTTTCAAAGTCCCCAGGTAAAATAAATGACCATCTCCATCAGTGCTGTTGAAGTTAAGATTGAGTGACTATCTCTTCAATTCATATATTGAAAGGAGGTAGATTAGAAGTCTTCTTTGGACCTGTATGGTAGAACATTCTTTCACATAAGTTAAAACCTGTTAATTTACTTTAGCTCAGGAAATGTAGTATTAAGCACACCTGTATTTATGTAACTAGTGTATATATTAGGATTCTTTGTATGGCTACACAATTTGTAATATGCATTCACTTGCTTTATCTCTTACATTTCATTGAGTCTCATACACCTGCTGGAGTTTGTGTAGAGATTATGCTGCTACTATTCTGTTCTACTGATGAGAAAACAGAGGCTCAGACATATTAACTAACACAGGCAAGACTAAACATTAATGTTGAAGATAAAATAATATAAAGTATATTAAAACTATTTTGTAAGCTACATATGCTAATAAAGCAGAACTAGAATTCTAATCCAGCTTCTGGATATAGACTTCTTTATTACAAAATCTTAAGTGAATTATTCTCCATAATTATGCATTCTGCAGACATGGGTTTCCTGATAACCACGTTAACCATTACCAGGGTTCTCTTTTGAGTTTTAAAAATGTGCCCAGATACTGAAGTTAACAATGCTTAATCCAAGTAACACAGTCTGAGAAATTTACCCTGAAAGAATGTAAACCCATGTATTTTTTATTAGTGCTTCACTCATTTCACCCTGTTCTGAATTCTTTATTGGCTTCTCACTGGCTTCCCTTTTCCCCTAAAATAATAAAAGTTTAGACATCTCAATTTCTAGGAGATTTTTGCTCCCATTTATGAAAGATGGCTTGTCAATAGACACAGAAGGAATTTTCTAATTACTGTACCTCATAACATCTTCACTGTAGTCTTTCATTATAAAAAGATGACGCTACTGACAGTGATTACACATCTCCATTCCATCTCAAACTACGCTGTAGACATCTTTGAAAGACTACCTAGTACAAAAATATTTGCACTTTCCTCAATCATAAGGCATTGGCAAATACTTTACAGCTCATCAAATATTGATACCGAGTAATGTGTATCTTTGAAAATGGACATCAGTCACCAAATTACATTAAAATTGTAAAACATGCAGAGAAGCAACAGGCTGCCAGCTGCTGATCATGTACATAAATGGGGATTTGAGAAATCATATATTGTCTCTGATCAACAAAAACTCTGCTAATCAAAACTTTGCATTTGATACTGGACATAAAATAAATCTATTGAGGAAATTGGCTACAAAGAGTAAGAAATTTCTATGTCTATGCAGACAGTGTGTTAAAGAAATAGTTTCAGACCATGATATCAGTTCAAAATTATCTAAGACAATATCAGAGAAAATCTGTCTAAAGGTAATTAAACATGATTGTTAAATTTGAATAATACAAAAACAGCTGATAACTAATGCTATGTCAGTGGAAAGGGATTTTTTTTAATATTATATAATCTTTTTGATGCCATGCAAAGTCAAAGATCATAATGCAATTTTCAGTAAGGATAGTATAAATTCCTTCACAAAATCAATAGCTATATTGAATCAGTATGTATATTAAAAAGGATAATTTGAAGAATTTTTTAAGTGAGAAATCCTATTTTAAACATATCTGAACACTTATCTACCTATAGGTGATAATTTCCATCTGAGAAATGATAAAAATAAAGTTTTACATTTTGGAAAGTTATGCATCTCTCAGAAGACATTAATCCAACTATTTCCAAATTGATATAAACAAACGTTAATAGGTTTTCTTCATTAGTCTTCAATATCTGAGGCTCATCTGTCTCATATATGGGCTATATAACTTTGGGCATGTTGTCAACCTATATGAGCCTGAGTATTCCATAGAATCTATGGGTAGCAACCATCGTCACGTACTAGTAGATGTAAATATTATATGATACATGTAAGAAGCACTTACAGAGCTCTGAGCTACTATACATACATCTGTGCTGATTCTTTTTTTTCTTCAATTCTCCTCTGGAGTTAACTTTTAAGCATGGCTGATACTCATAATTTTTTTTTGTTATTATGGAAGATTGTTTTGCTTTGCTTTGTTTTTCTGGAGATGGGCCATTGATAGATTCCAATAATAAGTTAAAGTGATTTTGTTTAAATATTTGTTGTCACTGAAACTAAAAATTAATATGTTTTAAGAGAAATGAAAATAGGCCTCAAAAATGTTAAATAAAATAATTAATTAATGATGATGATTTTGATAACATTTAGTAAAATTACCCCTATAGTACATAAATAGCCAGTAGTGTTTTTTTTTTCATTTCTTTCAGTTCATTCCATGCTCAAAAGGATTATTCTGTGAAATGTTCTGAAAATCTTAGCTCTGAATTAGAAAATAATTTTACTATCAAGCAGTCTGTTCTATGGTATGAAGATTACAAATGAATGAGAATTTTTACTAAAATAACAGACTACGATTAAATATGAACAAATAAAATGTAGTTGTTTTCATACGCATTTCAAATATAAATACAAAGTATGTACCCGTACTTAATTTTATAGAGTATATAGTTTCTCACATGCTTAATGATTAATAATTTTGATTACAAATTTAGCTATTTCACTATTAACCTTTTTCAATTCCCCTGATATTAATTTGTATAAGGCCAACAAATAACATTTGTCTCTATTAATTCTCTAAAAATTCCAGTTAATTTTAAGTCTGTCATGATTTTATTTGTTTTCCTACTAGTGTTATTGTAACTCCTGGGCAATTTACAATTCAGTAATGACAAAGTTACAATAATATCATATTGTGACTTTACATGTTATGAATTTGGTAGGAGTAACCTTAAATTTATTCTTCCCTACTACTATATTAGATTTTACCTTATTGGGTAATTTCTTTCTACTCACTAAACTCATTAATAATTTATAAGTTTTTTCAATGGAAAACAAGAAAGTGTTACCCCTCTCCTTATAAATTTATTTTAAAATCATTAAGGGTTAATTTTTGTGAGTAATGTAAGATAAGGGTCTAATTTCAATTTTCTTCATGTGATTATCCACTTTTCTCAACACCATTTTAAAGAAACCATCCTTTCCCCATTGAATAGTCCTAGCTCTTTGTCAAATATTAGTTGACTATCTACGTGAGGGTTTATGTCTGGGCTCTTGATACTGTTCCATTGGTCTATGTGTACATTTTTATGACAGTGCCATACTGTTCTGATTACTACAGCCTTGTAGTATAGTGTGAAATTAGGAAGTGTGATGCCTATTGTTTTGTTCTTCCTCAGGATTGCTTTGGCTATTCACTGTCTTTTCTAGCTCCATACAATTTTCAGCACTTTTTTTTTAATATCTTTGGAAAGTTTCATTGGAATTTTGGTAGAGATTGCACTGAATATCCAAAATTCTACAATGGATCTTGACAGGGATTTCAGTGCATGTATAGACAGCTTTAGGTAGTTAAAATGTCTACCTATTATGAACAATTAAATGCTTTTAATTAACAATTAAATTGTTCATAATAGATAAACATTTTAATATTAATTCTTCCTATCAATGAACATGAGATGTCTTTCCATTTCTCGTGTCTTCTTAAATTTCTTTCATGAAAATCATAGTTTTCAGTGTACAGATCCTTTACCTCTTTGGTTAAATTTATTCCTATATTTTTATGGTTTTGATGTGATTGTAAAAAGGATTGTTTTGTTTATTCTATTCTTCTTTAATCTTTTCTCAGATGTTTTGTTGTTTGTGTATAAAAATGCAACTAACTTTTGCATGTTGATTTAGCATCCTGAATCTTTACTGAATTCACTAATTAGTTCTAATAATTTTTTTGTGAAGTCTCTAAGATTTTCTAAATACAAGATCACATGATAAGCAAACAAAAACAATTTTACTTCTTCCTTTCCAATTAAGATGTTTTCTTATGTTTCTTAGCTAATGTCTCTGGCTATGACTTTCTGTACTATGTTGAATCAGAGTGGTGAGAGTGAGTACCCTTGTTTTGTTCTTGATCTTAGAGAAAAAGCTTTCAACCTTTCATTGTTGAGTATGACGTTAGCTGTAGGCTTGTTATACATGACCTTTATTATGTTGAGGAGTGTTCCTTTTATACCCAATTTGTTTAGATGTTTTATTATGAATCTATGTTGTACTTTTTCAAATATCTTTTCTGCATCTATTGAGGTGATCATATGATATTGATCTTTTTTTCTATTAATCTGGTGTATCATATTTATTGATTTGGGTATATTGAATTATTCTTGCATTCCAGGAATAAATTCCCCCTTTTTAGGATGTATGATTCTTTTAATGTGTTGTTGAATCTGGTTTGTTACCTTTTTTTCCATATATTGGCATCTGTATTAACAAGGAAACTGGTCAGTGGTTTTCTTTTCTTATAGTCTTTTTGTCTGGCTTTAGTATCAGCGTAATGTTGGTTTTATAAAATAAGTTTGGGAATGTTCTCTCCTCTTCTATTTTATGAAAGAGTTTGAGAAAGATTAGTATTAACTCTTCTTTGAATGTTTGATAGAATTCACCACGCAAGCCATCTGGTCCTGGCCTTTTCTTGTTGGGAGTTTTTTTTATTACTAATAAACTTTCCTTGCTAATAATTAGGCTGTTAAGCTTTTCTATTTCTTCATGATTCAATCTTGGTAGGTTGTATGTTTCTGGGAATTTATCTGTCTTTTCTAGATTGCCCAATTTTTTAGCATTTAATTGTTTATAATAGTCTCTTTTGATGCTTTGTATTTCTGTGATATCACTTGTAATGTCTCCTCTTTCATTTCTGATTTTATCTATTTGAGTCTTCTCTCTTTTTTTCTTAATCTAGGTAAAGTTTTGTCAATTTTGTTTATCTTTTCAAAAAACAAGCTCTTAGTTTCATTGATCTTTTTCATTGTTTTTATGGTCTCTATTTCATTTAAAACTCAAAATAGATTAAGGTCTTAAACATAAGACCTGGAGTCATAAAACTGCTCGAAGAAAACATAGGGACAGGCTCCTTGACCTCGGTCTTGGCAATGATATTTTTTAATATGACATCAAATGTATAAACAACTGAAGTAAAAATAAATAAGTGGGACTATATCAAACTAAAAAGATTCTGTATAGCAAAAGAAAAACATCACCAAAATGAAGAGGCAGCCCACAGAATGGGATAAAATATTTGCAAATCATTTATCTGATAAAGGATTAACATCCAAAATACATAATGAACTTATACAACTCAGTAGCAACAAAACAAACAACCCAAATAAAATATGGACAGAGTAATGAAATGGACATTTTTTCAAAGAAGACATACAAATTACAAACAGGTATATGAAAAAATGCTCAGCATCGCTAATCATCAGTGAAATACAAATCAAAAGCAGAATGAGATGCACATCTATTATAATGGTTATGATCAAAAAGACATGAGATAAGTGTTGTCAAGGATGTGGAGAAAACGAAACTGTACACTATTGGTGGGAATGCAAATTGGTGCAGCCACTATGAAAAACAGTATGGAACTTCCTCAAAGAACTAAAAATAGAACTACCATATGATCCTGCAATTCCACTTCTGAGTACATATCCAAAGAAGATGAAATCACTATCTCAAAGAGGTATCTGCACTACAACATTCAATGCAACATTATTTACAATAGCCAAAACATGGAAACAACCTAAGTGTTCATCAACAGATAAGTGGGTTTAAAACAATGTAATTTGTACATATATTGGAATATTATTCAGCCACAAAAAAGAAGGGAATCCTGCCATTTGCAACAACATAGATGAACCTCGAAGGCATCATGCTAAGTGAGATAAGTCAGACAGAGAAAGACAAATTCTGAATAACATCACTTACATGTGGAATCTGAAACAACCAAACTCATACAAGTAGACAGTAGAGTGGCAGTTGTTAGAAGATGGGAGTCAGGGAAATGGGGAGCCATTACTCAAAGGGTACAAACTTCCAGTTGTTAGATGAATAAGTTCTGAGGATCTAAAGTACAGCATGGTGATTATAAGTAACAATACTATATCATATACTTGAAAGTTGCTAGGTGAGAATATTTTAAATGTTCTTACCACAAAAAAGAAATGGTAATTATGTGAGATGATGGAAGTGATAACTAATATTGTTGTGGTAATTATTTTGCAATATATAAGTGAATCAAATCAACACATTGTATACCTTAAACTTACATGATGTCACGTGTAAAGTACATCTCAATAAAGCTGAAAAAAATTTCAAAAGAGAAAAAATATGAAGGGAACTGTTAACCCTAATGTCTTTATAATATTACCAAAAGAGAAGATTTTTATTTAAGGCAATGTTTTATTAATGTTTTTTGTGTCTTGTGTAAAATATAATACTGATGGGCCCCCAAAAGAAAATAAATTAGTCAGATTTAATCGTCTCTATAATATCTCCTTTGGCATCTGAAATAATTCCAACTCATAAAACAAATTAGTGACTTTGTGGGTATAAGTTTGCACAAGGGTTGAATATTTTAGAAAATGTTGTAACAATTAATTCAGGTTCCCTGTTATTAGGTTTTTAAATTTTAATTATAGGGAATTGGCTACTTACATATCATAACTTAAGTAATGGTGAAAGTAAAAAATAAAATACATTCAATATAGTTACCAAATAATTGCAACCATCTAGAAGGCAAAGTGACAACCTTGAAGGGAAAATTAATAAAACCTGAAGTTGGGCTATGTAAAGGGGTGATTTTAAAACATTAAGCAGGAAAAACCAGAATGTACAAAGCACACAGACAAAAATGCTTATGAAATCTTGAAGAGGCAATGAACAGAAAATACTGGGAGGAGTAGAATAAGGTTAATGTAAGAAAGAATGCATATCTGTTTGCTGGGCAACATCCATACCTGATAAAAGTAATTCATTTTCTTTGGAAAAATTGCTTGTCCCTTAAATACTCAGCCATGAGATTTACATGGAATTTGCTCCATTCCTGGTTACAGTGGTCAACCACAATTGGATTAAGGCAATAAGGATGGTTTGTCTCACGCCATGGTGGTGATTGGTTCATGAGAGAGTATATGATGTAAGCTGATTCAATAAAGTGAATGGGACTTTTTTTTTCTGGGACTGCTTGGACGTAATTCTGTTTTTCCCTGAAAAATACCAATGACAAATTAGGTAGTGCTAGTAACTGCTGACAGTAATTTTGATATGGTGCAGCCTTATTTATTTATAATTTTTAGCAATAAATGAGTCACCCAGAAGATGATGTTAACCCAGTAGGAATGGCACAGGAGATAAATTTGGGTAGTGATGATTGAGTACTATATCAAACTATAACTGAAGTAGATATTCCTCTATGATTTACAGGTATGTGTCAATAAACTTTCCTTTTGAATTTGAGATAGTTTGAGTTGAATCACTTTCACCAAAAATAATCTTAACATATAAGACTAAAATTTATTTAGGCAAAATAGGTTTGAGGACAGACTCTTCTTAAATTGGAAGGCCTAGAGAAGTTATGCAAAAATAAACATTGAGAAAATATTGAAGAATTATGAACAAAATATTTATAAAATTACAGTGGTATGTCCTGACTTCACTAACAACATTTTGCCAATGGATTATACAAGAAACAGACTAGGGACAAAAAGAAAATTAGCCATATATGAAATTATGAGAGATTAAGATAAATTGATGGTTGGAAAGAAAGGAATTAATATGAGATACAATTTGAAAAGATGATAGGAAATACATACTGAGATTATATAAGCGAGACTAAAATTGCATAAATTAAAATATTTGGATTATTATTAGTTTGTTTGTCCTAAGGGGCTTGGCAGTCATGAGTCCATTATCCTATTTACAAGGGGCTATGTGATGAGGGGATCTTTGGCTCTCAGAATCACAATCAGGTGACCACCTGCAGGGAGCCTTCTGCCACCAGCCCCTCCCCAGACTTCTTAAGTAGAGATGGACTAGGGCCACCCATTGCCCTGTCTCTGAGTTCTGTTTTGTTCTGAATGTGGCTGTGGGTGCTTCCTGGTGCTTCCAGATCAAAGACCCACCTCTTGGCCTTGCCAGTTCTCTCGCCAGTACCCCAGTGAGCCCAATTAGCTTCTTCTAGGCTCTGGTTAGGCCTGGCCTAATCTTGGACCCCTACTTAGGACAAGGGACACGGCTGATATGTTCCTTCCCTCAATGCATTGCTACATTTTCCTGAAAGGCTAAAATTGCCTTTCTCTAAAAAAAAAAAACTGGTCCTATATTCTTTGATTTTGGCCATTTTAGATATTTGTTATGCTTATCTTTGAAGCACAATTTTTTTCTTTTTTTCCCAAGGTTTATTGAGATATAATTGACATATAACATTCTGTAAGCTTAAGGTACATAACATGTTGATTTGATACACTTATTCATTGCAAAATGATTACCACACCAGGATTAGTTAACAAATCCATCACCTCACATAATTACTATTTCTTTTCTGTGGTGAGAATTTTTGAGATCTACTGTTTTAGTAATGTTCAAGACTATCATACAGAATTATTAGCTATAATCACTGTGGGGGATTGGAATTGGCCACATCCAAATGTCTTTTTGGCATGAGCATTATTTTGGGCTGGTTACTTTTAAAAACTGCAGACATCAGAGAAGCTCTGAAAAGTAGAATTTAAGCCTTTGTAAGAGACATTTACATTTGTAAGGGAAATCACCATCTGTAAAGGTGTCTCACTCTCTGTACCAGGAAGAAGTGGGATGACCTTATCTCTAGAAACTCTCATCAATGAAGAAAGCAAGGACTTAAATCTGCATAATAAACTTACTCTTGTTTACTGTACTTTTCTGGTAATCTCCCATAACTGACTCCCCCATTGCAACATCCTTCTTTTTCTTTAGCTGAGGATGGTATCTAAGATGAGAGCCTCTGCCATTTTGGTGAGTTGCTCAGTTTTCCTGAGTCTCTCCCATGTATACATGTTATAAAGCTTTGTTTGATTTTCTGCTGTTATTCTGTCTTTTGTGAATTTAATTCATAGCCCAGCCAGAAGGACCTAGAGTGGATAGAGGAAATGTCTTCCTCCCTACGTCGCCATACTGTATATTAGATCCTCAGAACTTATTTTTCCTATAACTGGAAGTTTATACCACTTGAACAACATCTCCTCATTTTGTTCACCTCCCAGCCTCTGGCAATGACCACTCTCTATTCTCTGTTCCTGTGAGTTCAGCTCTTTCAGATTCCATATGTAAATGACATCATAAGGTACTTGTGTTTTCTGTCTGAACTTATTTTGCTTAGTATAATGCCCTCAAATTTTATCAAAGTTGCTGCAAATGGCAGAATTTTCTTATTTTTATGGCTGAATAATATTCCATTGTGTAATCTTAAAGCCATGTATAGCACTTGTCCTTGCCAAAGACAGTCTTTCAGTTATATGAATTTGCTGTTTCAATATTTGCTAAGCTGAAGGGTCTCACTATTGCTATTTAAATAATTAATCTCTATTTTTCTAGCTAGATATGTCACTGAAAATTCTACATAGAAGAAAACAGGTATTACCCAAGGAAAGCCTGACACCTTCTCAAAGATCAATATATGTGGTGTAAGTTACATGGTAAAAGATGGGAAAAAGAGCAAGCACAGTCACAGTACTACAATGAGTAGGTAATTTTGAAAAACATTCATAACCACAGAATTTGAATGCTTCTTTATGCCATAGAGTATAAAAACACCTTCATTTACTCTTTTTTCCCCTTTCCTTCTCTTGTTTTTGTTTTTGGTGGTGAGGTTTTTATCTTTCCACTTCTGTTATATAATAAAAAGATGAAGGGCAGCTCTCTAGTGGTCTCTTGTTTGATGATACTGGAAATAAAGAAGTCAGATGGGAAGAAAGAAAAAAAACAGAGATGAAGACAAAAAGAGTCTATACAAAAATGCCTGGGGACAGGGAAAACAAATACTTTCCTTAGACTCTCAAGTCAAAATGGGAAATTGAAGCCACATGTAATTGCAATAGTGGGATTGCAAAAGTTTATGAAGTATATTTTATTATTTTAATGCATATCATATAGAACAAAATTATAATGTGTGTTTATGATGAGGTAGATCTTCCTTATGCAAAGGAAGATGAAAATGAACCTAGGAATACATAATTTCTAATGTGGTTAACTTTAAGAGATAAAATCACCTTTAAATAATAATAAATTGTTAAATATGTTTAGATATCAATAATAAAGTTTTGATATATTTTTACTAAATTGATTATCTTTATAAATAATAATAAAATAATAAATGATTAAGTAAATGAAAATAAGACACTTCTATAAAATGACTCAACATTATATGTAACAGATTATCAAGCAGATCTGCACATTAACGTATTATATAGTGGATATTGAGCAAACAGAATAGGGACTAAAGCTGAGAAACAGTAAAGGCACTTGATGAAAAGAATTAAGTAATATTGTGGATTTAAATGTCACAACCCTAGGCGGTGGGAGAAAGCCCAAGTTTGTATGTTTTGAGGCTTGGACTCTTGGACGTCTGTGATTCATGGGCCTTGGGCTTTGGATGAGTATATACTAGAGAGGTATTTCTTCATCTCCAATATGAAGTGATTAAACAATATAACTATTGAGATCAATTTAACAATGATGACTTATCTATCTATCTATCCACCTACCTACTGATCTACGTATTTATCTAAACATCTATTTATACACCTGTAATCCTTGCCCCAAGCAAGCCTGTATACACAGAATCTGAGTGTCACAGCTTGGTTTTCCGAGAAAGCTAAGACTCACATAGAGTTTAGTGCTCTTGGGACCAATATTCATGGCAAGAAGGGAGTGTATCAAGATTAGGCAGAGAGTAAGACTTGTAGTACAAATACAAGACATCAGTGGACTCCACAAGGAGTGCCAAATTGGAGTGGCTCTTCAAAGTGCTCCTAACTTAGAGCGAGGGAGCCAGGACTGTATATCCTGTGTCTAGAAGTCAATAATCACAGTCTGCCAGAGCAAAGGACATGACTTTAGAAAAAGTCCTCTCCAGCTGAGGCAATCACTGAAGAGGACTGATAGCTAAGGACTGTCAGACAAGAATATTTTCAACAGTTTAGATAAGCTCTCCAGTCCTCAAGAAGGGATCTGCATGTTGCAGTACAGTTTCACAAATTAGTGTTTGAGGCATCCTAGCTTTTCAAAAAGATCCACCTATCTCCTTGATTATTCAAGGTGTGAGCAGAAATAACGAGGTGTTCAAAGCTCTTTTAACAAAATAACCAACTCCATCAGTGAAGTATGATGTGACAAATTAGTTTCCACTTTAAATTTGGTTGTGGTATAAATTCCTCACAATTTAAAAAGTTTACAACTCAGAATTCTCTAGTGTCCTTCTAGAAAGATTCCTCTATTCCTTTGAGGAAGTAGTTTTCACAGTTGCAACATATCTTTTCATTAAAAAATAATTTTAATGCTTTTTTTACTAACCTGATATGAAATTCCATAAATAATATAGCCTACCTGTAAATATAATTTCAAAAATCCATATAATACTATAAGAAGAAATAAGAGGAAAGTCATTTATAAAAAATTAAAAGGTATTTCAATATGTAAATATTCAGGCATGACAAAATTAGAAGACTTGAAGAAATAGTTAGATACATGCACTACGTGCACTATAAATTGACTGCTACAAACAGAGCCTTACACAAATATCCGGTTTTGAAAAATCAAATACCACTAGAGGAGTTGCTATTGATGGCCTAGTACCAAAACAGAGGACAACTCTATATTCTTGGACAAAGCAAATTAAAATCTTTCCACTCTACTAGCATTTGCATTTTCTGGAAATTTATTGTATCTTACAATTGTGAAAAGAATTGCGTTCATATGCAGAGAAAGTTAATTCCAGGTTCAGTTCATTATAAACACGTTTTTCATCTTTATGAATGTCTGGTAAGACATTAAAAGCTCATGAAACAAGGAACAATTTTCCTTGTGTGAAAATGGTTGTAGACTGAATTTCTTGCCAAACCATTAAATACCAGTATCCCTCAATCACTAGGATAAACAAAGATGCTCCCTATACTTGTTTAATGCCTCCAAGAACCAAAATGCCCCGGTCAAGCATTACACCAGGATGTTTGTTCAGCCATATAGAACATGGAGGAATTGCTAAGCACTGATTCTATTTCTAGTATTTATATATGAAATTCCAGCCAAGTCTCATATTCTCTCTCTTAAAGGGCTGGGGACACTTACTCTCAACTACTTTATTTGTTAAGGAGTTTACAAAGCATCCCCTTTTCATAATTTTTTATCATTAGACATAAGGTAAAGGCAATCAAATTGCTTGAGCTTCTTGTGATGATATGGGTGCTGCTCATAGATACTGGGAAGCTAAGTTTAAACCTCTAGTTTTCTGCTTAGGGGCTTTACAGTCATTACAGATTAAATCATTCTGAATGTCAATTCTCTGATCATTTATTTTAAAATACTACAAAAGTCCATGGTTGCTGCAAGAATTAAAAGAAACAATATGTAGAAAATCCAGCAATTAGCATAAGTTGTAAGCAGCACATAGTTAACTGATGCTGGAATTATAAGCTATAAGATAGAGGACATAACAAAAAATAAATATGGATAGATAAGTATCTAAATAGATAGAGGTATTAGATATATGAATAGGTAGATCCCTGCTTTGATGAAATGCATAGATATATATTGATAGATAGAAAAATGTGGAGGGAGAGAGAGAATTGGATCCTGATACTGCAGTGCAACAATATCTAATTGTGTTCTCCCACCCTAACTCTGGCATATCACTGGGATGTCTCACAGGTGAGGAGACCATACAATTTATCACCTAACATGGAATAATTTGGAAGGAAAAGGGATGCTATTAATAATTACACTAGACAAATAGACATAACCTAAGGGGGAATCATGCAAATTAGGACCTATTGGCACCTTAATCAATACACTTATCATCTGACTCCGTTGGTGAGCATGGTTAAAAAACAATCGACATATTTGACATCTTTCTATTGCTTTATTTTTAGCTATTTAACTCATCAAATTTATTATCTTTATATTTATTTCTTTTAGCTTAACTTTGATTTATTAGTGTCATTCTTACATTTTATGGCATTTTATACTCTTTTGATCCAAATTTTGGTAACTTGGAAAATTTGAGTCCTTAGGGCTTTACTGGTTTTACTAAATGTAAGTATATTTTATTGTTCAGCTTTGTATATATAACATATAAACCATTAACTTCAAAATTTTAGTTAGGTATTGCATTTAATTTTTTAAACACACATTAGGTAAAAATTTATTTCAGTTCATTTATTGTTTTTCCAAATAATACATTGTTAATGATAGTGCTGTTTTTAATAGAGATTAAGTTCACAAATTATGTAATCAAAGCACTATAAATTTTGGAGTAGTACTGACTTTAGTTAATATCACTGCCCCTCTGCTTTCTAATTAGCTGCACAACCTTGATCAAATTGTTTATCTTGAACTAATTTGAATTTTTTCAAGTGGAAAATGGGGATCATAACATCTACCTTGTAAAATTGTTTAAATTAATATTAAGATATTTGTCTATAGATGATTCTTTTAAACATACAATAACTTCCTTCTTTATATTTTAAACTATGAGGTAAATGAGGTTTGTGAAATAATTACCTTCAGTAAATGTTTCCTACTATTAAATTCTAGGGCCATATTTACAACTCCTGACTCCACAGTTCTGTATATTGCACAACCACCTCAAATTCAACATGTCCAAAGCTGAACTCACCATCTTGCTCTGAATACTACTCTTATCTTATGTTCCAAAGCTCAGTAAATGGCATCGTTATTTCTGTGTTGCCCAAACAAAAAACCTGAAAGAGATTCTTTATTTTCCCCTCACATTTATTGTTCTACATCTAGTTGGTAAATGAAGTCACCTAATTGATATTTCTATAATAATTAAATGTTCCCTTCTTTCTAAACCACCTCTCATGTGCATTTGTGCACATTATGAAATCTTTTCCCTGTGTTCCAAGATCATATGAGATCACACTATTTCCAAACGTGCCCTCTAATTTCTTTGTCCTCACTGTGGCTGGTATCATCTTCCAAATGCCAGTATTTCTCTTCCCTCATTTCTTAACCACATACCTTCAACAAAATGTTCAGAATTCTTTCCACAGCATACAGAGTCTATGTCTTATTTCGTCTCCACCATTATCATTTGCTACTCCTCACATGTACCTTTTGCTGTTTACTCTGAATAAGTTCCATTGTGGAATTTCTATGTTTTACCGTTAAGAAATGTGTAGCTTCCTAACTCTTTGGCATCGCATCTCCTTTAACCTATTTCCTCAAAACTCAACTGCTGACTCACCTACTCCGGAGGTTGCCAGCAAAAATACAGGATTCCCAGTGAAATTGTAATTCAGATTAACAAGTAATATATTAGTATAAACTTGTCCCATATAATATTTGTGACATGCTTATGCTAAAATATTATTTATCCTGTATTTTTATTTGTTAAATCTGGCAAGCCTTCTGCACCGGAAGTCATTCCCAAGAGCTTTTCTAGACTATTCGCCATGCTCATGAATTAAAAGCACATCTATTCCACCACGTATCTGATTTTATTGAATATATTTAAACACCTTTACTAGCTAATAAACTGTCTAGAGGAAGCACCTTAAATTATGAAATTCCTGCGGGTCTATTCTGAAATTTCCTAAATGAATAGGAAAGCTTTATCTGGGAAAGTTGGACTGAATTGTAAATACGACTTTACTAATCTATATTGATAATTTTCTTATAATTAATATTTTAGTCTATTTGACTTTCCATGGCCTTTATTATTTTTCTTGTAAGAGCACTGAAACTACATAAATTAAACATTAAGGATGATTTCTTTTTTTAGAAGTTTCTTCAAGATTTGTAAAGAGATTATAAATGATTTTTCTGGAGCCTATTTTAATGTCCCAAGGACACAAATAAAAATGTCAAAAACATAATCAATTTATATACAAATGAGTGCTCATTAATGCTACTCATAATGCTCCATTGGTGTGAATAACATAATATGAGTAAATATGATTAAGCAAAGGACTTGAGTTTATGAATACCTATAGACATAATAAAATGTGGTTTCAGAAAACATTTACAGATGACAGCTCTAGGCTAGGATAGTTGAACATTTTGCCACCAAATACTGTTTGACTTGATTGATTGGTGGTGGTTGTAGTAACTACAAAATAATTCATGGTGGAAAACTGTTGAAAATTGATAGCATTGGATCCCAGTGAAAAGTCTGATACTAAGTGAAGGCTGACTGCGTGCTCAGACCTTTGTAATATATCATTGATGAATGGGTATGCCTCTATTTTACTTCTATTTTTCCTTTTTTTTAACAGGTTAAAATTTATGCAAATTCATACTATTATACCACTACAAACACAATATGTACGATACTATGTGTGTGTCTGTATATGTATTATAGAAAGCCTTAAAGCTAATGATTTTAAATTAAATTTTATTTATGTGATTCTTAGCATATATTATAACATTTTAGAAATAAATATAGATATCTCTAGTTAACTAACTTTCAGTATAGTAAATTAGGTTTATATCCTTGGAAAGGAATCATTCAATAAGAAACAATACTACTATGTATCAATGGTATTTTATGTTCTTCTCTATTTAGGAGGTTCATTGAATTCTGTAACTCTTGAATGTATTTTGCCTGCTTTCTCTAGGATTTTCTCAGCAAAACATTTCAATCTTGGTATAATAAAATTTCAGGTAAAATACTAAAATTAGCTATATTTTTAAGTGTACTATCCAATGACTTTTGACAAATGGGGTAATCTACTCCTCAATCAAAATGTTGAAGATTTCAATCAGCTCCCAAATTCTTCTCATGTCCCTTGCCAATTAATTTTAGCCCCCTTGAAAACAACTGCTATTCTGATTTCTATCACCATACTTTAGCTCTGCCTGTTCTAAAGCTGTTAATGAATGGAATGCTATCATTTACTATTTTGTGTCTGCCTTTCACTCACAGTAGTTTTTTAGCAATTCATTCTTGTCATGTCACATGTTACTAATTTGCTCATTTTTTTGATGAACATATTCCATTGAATGAATACACTACAATTTGTGTATCCATCTCCTGATAATGGACATTTGGTCATTTCCAATTTGTGCTGTCAGGGATACAGCTACTATGAACATTCACACACACAAATTTTTTGGAAATATGTTTTCTTTTCTACTGGATCAAACCTAGGAGTGGAATTGCTGTGTCATAGGGAAGACATCACATTAGAGTTTTCCAATGTTATTTAGCCATTAACTATTCCTAACCGCAACATTTAGAATTTCATTTGCTCCCATTCTCACCAGTATTTTCTGTTGTCAGCCTTTTAAACTTTTACCACTGCAAAGAGTATATATAACTGTATCTCCTTGTATTTTAAAATGTCAATATCCCTGATGACCATAATGTTGAAAAACATGTCATGTGGTTGCCTGCCTTTGTAAAGTGTATGTTCAAATCATTTAACCACACTTTTTATTTTTCATATTTTGTTATTAAGTTATATAATTTCTTTAAATTTATTTACATTGTGGAGAAAAAGACTCATTTTTGAGAGATATGTATTTAAATAGTTTTTCCAAGTGTTGCTTCACTAATCACTTTTTTAACAATATCTCTTGAAGAACAAAATTGTAAATTTTTATAAAGTTCATTATATACTCTTTTCTTTTAATGAGGGGACTTTCTGTTCCAGTACAAGAAATCTTTTCCCCTCAAACAAAAGTCCAGATATTTTACTAAACTTTCCTCTAGGAGTTCTGAAGTTTTATTTTTATGGCTATCATCCATCTCCAATCAATTTGTATGTTTGAGATCAAGTAGTGATTGAGATATTAATTTTAGCTCCATTTATCAAAAATATGTTTCTTTTACTCACTATATTGCTTTGGACCTTTATGGAAAATCAATTTACATTATATGTTTAGCTCTAGACTATGTATTATCTTCCATCATATTTTTCTTTTCTCATATCAGTGCCACACTATCTTGATTACTGTAGTTTTACAGTAAGTCTTAAAATCCTTTTTTTGAAATTGTTTTGGCTATACTAGGCCCTTTTATTTACAAATAAATTCTAGAATGTGCTTGCGATTGTATACAAAATGACTATCAGGAATTTAGGATTGCGTTAAGTCTAAAGAGCCATAAAGGGAGAATTATCCTTTTAGCAACATTTTGTCTTCCAATCAATTATTCTGTTGTATCTTTCAACTTATTTAGGTCGTTCATATATTTTTTCTCAAAGCACTGTTGTATTTTGTTTTTATTATAGAAATCTTCACATTTTTTGGTGAATTTATCATTATTTTAAAAGTATTTTTGATGGCAGTATAAATTATTTTTAAAAGTTGTTTTCAAATTTCTTATTGTTAATGTATAAAAGTACAATTTGTTTTTACATATTAATGACATATATTCCAACAATGTCAAATGCAGTTACTAAAATATTTTATTTTAATGTTTTTGTAAATTCTTTAGAGATTACACATACACAAAGGAAAAGTCTGTAGACAAAGACATTTTTAAATTTTCTTTTCCAATGTTTATACTTTTTATTTTTTATTCCATTGGCTAAGACCATAGACATATTGAATAAAAGTGTCAAAATATACATCCGTACTTCTTCCCAAATTTAGGGGAAACTGTTCTTTCATGCACTTTCAAATGTTATGGTAGAAGTAAGTTTTATAGATACTCTCTCAGATTCAAGGGAATTCTTTCTATTCTTAGTTTAATAAGAATTTTTATATCAATTGGTGTCAAACTTTGCCAAACCCTTTCAGTACTGATTGTGATGGTCATATGATTTTTATCCTATGCGTAATTAATTTCTTAAAATATTTAACCAAACACCAGTTTTCATGACATGTTCTCATTTTTTATCATGTAACCTCTGATTTGTGAGTATTTAGTTAATGATTTATAAATCTATGATGACAGAGTATATGAATATGAACATATAATTTTCCTTTCTTCTAGAGTATTCATCTGATTCTGATATCAGGGTTATGGTGGTCTCATAAAATAAGTAAAAACTATTTTTATCCCACTATTTTCTGAAAGTTTCGGTAAGATAGATAATATTTCTTCTTTAAATATTTGTAGAAAACACTGGTAAGACTTGGTGGACCTGGAGTTTGAGGGATGGCTTTAATTAAGAATTCACTTTTTTAAATACATATAAAAGGCTCTTCATAATTTCTATTCCTTCTTTTAACAGTTTCTGTGACTTGTATCTTAGGAATTGGGCAAATTCAAGTCAATTCTGGAATTCATTGCCATGTTACTCATAATAGCTTATTATTATTTTGTTAATGTTTGTAGAATCTGTAGTAATTTCCTCTTTTTTCATTCCTGATACTGGCGAACTGTGTTTCATCTCTTTTTTCTTGATCAGTAGAGGGTTTTTTATTTCAATATAGGGTCAATGAATCATGATTTATTTCACTGTTTTCCCTGTGCTATTTTTTTTATGTTGTCTATGCGATTTCTTTTATCTTTAGTATACAAATTCCTTCTGCTTATTTATATTTTTAATATTTTCCTTTCTTTTAGTTTCTTAAAGTGGAAGCTTAATTCACTTGAAAACCTTTTGTTTTTTCTAATGCGTACTTTTAAACATGCAAATTCTTTTCTGAACACTAAGTTGCACTTCAGAAAGTTTAATATGTTGTAATTTTATTTTCATTCATGTAAACTGTTCAGTAATGTCCACTGTGATTTCCTCTTGGATACATAGCTGCGTGTTGCCATGTTCTAATCATTTGAGAATTTTATTGATATCTATTATCTGTTATTGAGTTCTAATTTAATTCTATTGGTTAAATAATGTGATTTTAGTCTTTTAAGATCTTTTATGTCAAAGCATATGTTCTATCTTGATGAAAGTTCATTAGGACCTTGGGAAGAACATGAATTATGCCAGTTTAGAGTGAGATGATTTATAAATGTCAATTAGCTCAAGTTCTTTAATAGTGTTTCTCAAATCTTCTGCATGTTTATTGTTTTTTTCTTCTACTTGTTCTATCAAGAGTTTTCAAATTTCCAAAAATGATTTAAATCTATCTCTCCCTTTAATTTTATAAATGTTTGTTTCATGAATATTGAATTCTATTCTTAAGTGCATCCATTTTTAAGACTCTCATGTCTTCCTGGCAAATTCATCCTCTTGTCAATAAGAAATTTCCTTCCTCATCTCTTATAATATTGCTTATCTTGGAGTCTGTTTTTTCCTGAATTTATATAGCCCCCATCTTTTTGTTGTAGTTTACACTTGCATGATATATCATATTTTACCTTTTTACCCTTAAGTGCTTAACCTTTACATATTTAAAAGCTATTTCTTATAAATGACACATAGTTGGATCTTTCTTTTTTATATCGTTTGAATTGTCTGCCATTTTATTTGTCTATATATAATTTAAGTGTAATGTAATTAATGATTTTGTTAAGTTTAAGTCTAATAAATATTGAGTATGTATTTTCATTTTTACCAACCTTTCTCGTTTTTTTTCTTTTCCTGTTTTGTTTTTCCCCTCAAAGATCAGTCTGTATCTAAGCATTTTATTTCTTCACCTCTATTTTCTTTTTAGCTTTACCTCCTGGTTTATATTTTAACTGGATGCTCTAGCAATTAATATAATCCTTTTTATTAACTCATTGCAGTCTACCATGAATTAACTTTATACCACTTCACATATATATTAGGAATCTTAAATAAGCATAAATTCATATACATAAAGTATATAAGCAATATCAAATTTTCTCCCTCCTGTCTTTATGCTACTTTTACACTTTATGTAAGTGTACAAAATTATAAATCTCACAATTCAGTGTTATGGTTTTTGCTTCATAAAGAAATGTCTTAACATTTCTTATAGTGCTTTACTTCTGGTGGGTAATTCTCCCAGTTTTTTAATCTGGATATGTCTTTATTTTCCACTTATTTTTAAAGAATATTTTCATTGAATATAGAAATGTTGGTTGATTTTACTTTTCCCTCAAGCATTTCAAAGATTTTCCATCTTCTCCTTGCCTTCTTGTATTCAATATTCAGCTGTCATTCATATTGCTTTCCCCTTTTAAGTAATTTGTCCTCTTTTTCTTTGGCTGCTTCCAAGATATTTCTTTATCTTTTGTTTTAGCAATTTAATTCTAATGTGCTTGATATAGTTTTCTTTGTCTTGCTGGGTTTATTAATGATCTTGGATTTGTAGGTAGATATTTTTCTTCATATTTGGAGAATTTTCAGAAAATATTTCCTTAAATATTGTTTTACCTCAAACTCTCTCACCTAATGGGTCTCTAATTAAATGTATATTAGATTACTTGATGTTGTCATACAAATTGATGTGTCTCTATAATTTTTATTGGGAGGGGATTTGTTTCTGTGTTCAATGTGGATAGTTTCTATTACCTACCTTTTTCATTATTAAGACTTTATCTTTTTAGAGAAGTTTTAGGTTCACAGCAAAATTGAGGGGAAGTTACAGAATTTCGTATATATCCTCTGTCACCACACATGCATAGCCTCCCCAATTATCAATATACTCCAGCAAGGTGGTACATTTGTTACAATTGATGAACCTATATTGACAAATCAAAATCACCCAGAGTTCACAGTTTACATTAGGGTTCACTCTTGATGTTGTACATTCTATGGATTTGGACAAATGTATAATGACATGTATCCATCATTGTGGTATCATACAGATTATTTTCACTGCCATAAAAATCCTCTGTGCCCCACATCCTCACCAGCATTTGGTGATATCAGTGTTTTGGAATTTGGCAATTTTAATAGATGTGTAGTGGTATCTTGTTGTTTTAATTTGCATTTCCCTGATGACATATGCGGTGGAGAATCTTTTCACAGGCTTATTTTCCAACTGTATATCTTCTTTGGTGAGATTTTCTGTTAAGGGCTTTGGCCCATTTTTAAATCAGGTTGTTTGTTTTCTTACTGTTAAGTTTTAAGAGCTCTTTGCATATTTTGGATAGCAGTCCTTTATCAGATGTGTATTCTGCAAATATTTTCTCCCAGTTGTAGCTTGTCTTGTCTTTTCTTGATCTTGTTTTTTGCAGAGGAGAAGATTTTAATTTTAATGAAGGCCTCCTTATCAATTACTTCTTTCATATTTCTTTCATTAGAGTTTTGTAGTCTTGCTCATATAGAGCCCGTATATTTTGTTAGATTTATACCTAAGAATTTCATCTTTGAAGTGCTAACATAAATAGTACTATCTTGTTAAATTTCACTTCTTCATTGCTGGTATATAGGAAAGCAATTGATTTTTAAATGTTAACCTTGTTTCCTGCAACTTTACTATAATTGCTTATTAGTTCCAGGAGTATTTTTGTCTATTCTGTTGGGCTTTCTACCTAGACAATCATGTCATCTGCCAACACGGACTAATTTATTTCTTCTTTACCAATCTACATACCTTTTATTTCCTTGTCTTGTCTTATTGCATTAGTAGGACTTCCAGTGTAATGTTCAAAAGAAGTGGGGAGGGGGAACAACCTTGCTTTTTCTCTGATCTTCATGGGAAAGCCTCAATTTCTCATCAAGTATGATGTTAGCTGTAGGTTTTTTTGTAGATAGTGTTAATAAAATTGAAAGAGTTCCTCCCTATTCTTAGTTTACTGAGAGTTTGTGGGACGAGTGGGTGTTGGATTTTTTTCCAATGCTTTTCTGCATCTACTCATAAGATCATGTGCATTTTCTTTTTTAGTTTCTTGTTGTGATGGATGACATTAATTGATTTTTGAATGTTGAACTGGCTTTGAATACCTGTGCTAAATCCCTTTTGGTTGTAGTGTATAATTCTTTGTATAATTTTTAAATTTGAATTGATAATATCTTGCTGAAGATTTCTGCATCTGTGTTCATGAGGAAAATTGCTCTGTCATCTTGTTTTCTTGTAATAACTCTTTTCTTGTTTTGGTTCTATAATAAAGCTGTCCTGATAGAATAAGCTAGGAGGTATTCCCTCTGCTTCTATCTTCTGAAAGAGATTTCAGAGAGTTGGTTAATTTCTTCCTTAAATATTCAGAAGAATTGATCAATGAGCACATCTGGACTTTGAAGGTTTTTAATTATTGTTGGAATTTCTTTAATACATGTAGGCCTATTCAGGTCATTTATTTCTTCTTGTGTGAGTTTTACTATAGTGTGCCTTTCAGGGAATTAATTCATTTCATCTAGATTATCAAATTTGGGGTCATAGAGTTGTTCATAGTATTCTTTTAGTGTCTTTTTAATGTACATAGCATCTGTAGTGACATTTCCTTTTTCATTTCTGATAGTAGTAGTTTGCGTCCTTTCCTTCTTTTTCTTAGTTAGCCTGGTTAGAAGCTTATTGGTTTTATTAATATTTTCAAATAACCAGTTTTTGGTTTCATTAATTTTTCTCTATTTTCTGTTTTCAATTTCATTAATTTCTGTTCAAATTTTTATTATTTCTCTTCTGCTGCTTACTTTGGATTTAATTTACTCTTCTTTTTCTGGTTTCCTAGGGTGGAACCTTAGATTACTGATTTTAGATAATTAATCTCTCTTAATATATGTATTAAATACCATAAATTTTCCTCTAAGCACTGCTTTCATTACATCCCAAAAATGTTGATAATTTTTTATTTTACTTTAGTTCAAATATTTTTAAATTTCTCCTGAAATTTCTTCTTTGATATTTACTTATATTTAAGTCCACTGTATTTTTCTTCTGTAGTATTCAATCTGCTGTTAATCTCATTATTAAACAAGGCAACTCAAGATAGCTCTTACTCTCAGGTAGTGGTTGTCAGAGGCAATTTGCCCCCAGTTGGACATTTCACTATGTCTGGAGACATTGCTGTATTGTCATGACTTAGAGAAGAGGTACTATTGACATCTAACACGTAGAGGTCAAGAATACTGCTAAATATCCTAAAATACACAGGGAACCCTACCAAAACAAAGAATTACATGTACCAAAATGCCAATAGTACCAAGATTGGGACAACCTACTCTAAGGCTCATTTACTTTTCCTCTTAAAGTGTAGCCTGAGGTCTCAACTAAATATCTTGTCTTTTCAGAGATCTCTATCCAATACGTATGGTCAGAATTACAACATCATCCAGTCCCTTGCAAACTCCACTGTGTCTGTTCAATTCACAGCACCAAGTAACTATTTTATGTAAAGCCCTGCAAAACTTCTTTGCATACACTCCCTACCAACCAAAGAATCAATGAATCTTCATACAGATTTAGGGGCTTCATTTTGCACAAATATTTCCCATATGTATCATGCCACCCAAATCCAAGCCTGCTCATCTTAATTACTGTGCTCCTCTGTATGATTACTGCATAACATCAATGCACCATGATAAAAATATGTCCTTCACGGAGCTAACATTTTTCCTGACTATTTTCCTGCTTTTCATGAACCAACAGACAAAGAATGACATCTACTGGCCAGAGTAATTGATCCTGATAATCAAGGGAGATTAGGTTAATTTTATACTATTGGAACAAGGGAGACTATATCTGGAACCTAGAGGATTCACTCGGGTGTCTCTTTGTACTTCCTTGCTCAATAATCCTGGTCAATACATTGACCCAAGAATAGCAAGACAACCGAGGACCCTTATCCTAAAGGAATGTAGATGAGAGTCAGCCAAATAGGTAAAGATCCTTGTTCACCAACAGGTTGGAAGAATGTAAGAAAAACATGCATTTGAGAATATAAAGGCAACTATGACTCCTTCTTTACCATCTACAAAGTGGGGACTGTAAATGCTATATTTTATAAAGTATTTCTCCCTTACACACCAATGAGTAAAACACCAGTGGTAGATAGCATTTTAGAATTTAAGTGGAAGTGTAACAAAGGTAATATTTGCATTCCCTTTGTTGGAATCTTAACTTTTAAACCAGACAAAAATACAAGGGTGCAAGCTGGAGGGCTAAAAATTAGTTAATTTTATTAGATATTTCCCATTTTCTGTGGGAGGTTGACAGATCTTGGCTTACAGCAACTGGCTACCTTGCCTTCTGATTCTGTTTGGGTTTGGTCCATAGATAGAACCAGCAGGACATTAGAAAAGGGAGACAGTTAGATTGGCTCTTTACTCAGTCTTCATCCAATTTGCCTCTCATGACTTTCTTATTTGGTTTTCACAAGTTTCTTTTTCTTGACTATGAGGAGTTTATCTCAGATGTTTGAGTCTCTTAGTCAAAGGTTTATTGAGTCAGGTGTCCTTTTCCACAAAAGCTTCTGCATCTCAAAGTTCTGGAAATATTCCCTTCCATATCCTCTTCATCCCTAACAGTGTTATCAGAATCCTAAGCCCTGCTATTACTTATTCCTGTACTTCAGTATTCCTTTTTATTTCCCTGTACATTGAATTTTTGATTGTGAACAATTTCATTATTAATCTATCTTCAAATTATCCTCATATGAGGATGCCACACATTTCCTTTTGAAATAAAAGATACAATTCCTATCCCCAAGAGACTCTTTTATTAAATGAGGTCTTGAGTAAACCTACCAAAATTAACATAACCATGTAATTTATCCTTTGAGCACAGATACATCTGAGAGTAAAAGACAGACTCTATTAATCGTTATACCACAACAACAGGTGTTATCAGGAACTGTCTCAAGGAACCCAGTGTGTGTGGTCAACCTGACCAGAACCCTTTGGATTCATATATGCAATGTCATCAAGATTTCAAATATGTGTTATTGAATAAGAAGTAGTGCTGATTTGAATATATCATCTGACCATTACCAGCTTTAATTTGATCTGGATCTGGAACAAAAAAAAATTCAGAGGTTTTGAATGGAACCTCAACATTATTGGTGTACAATACAAAGACCTCCATTCAATGTGCCATTATTGGTTAATAATTCTAGTGGTCAGGAGGAAATAACAAATATCCAAGGACTTTAGCTATAGAAATCTTTATCAAAAACATTTCAACAGATGTTATGAAGCAGTACCTCCAATTTGGATGTAAACTGCAGGGAGAGTTAGATTGAAAAGAATGGTCAAAGTAGCAGAAGAAAAACGAAAGTTGATTTAAAAGTATATTTTTGTCATAGCACCGAATTAATGGTATAGATTTTTTATAAATCCAAACTTTATTTCTCTTACTCAGAGATTTTCTTACATCTTTTAAGAAACTTAGTATCCACCCCTAGAAACCACATATTTAACACAAAGACAGATAATTTGTACCAGATAACAAATGTTGTATATATTATAATATCTGAATGGCTACTTATTCATAGAAGGTCATAGTCATGAGGGACTGTAAGGAGACCCACTACACTGTGCTCTCCTGGGCTCTCCAGCCTGGAGCATAGCAGAGAATTCGAGAAAAAGCAAAAAAGAAAGCAAAGAACCAACACAAGAACATAAAGTTCCTTATGCTCCTGACATTTTTGTTGCAATTTCTAAGTTGAGTTTGAAATATTAAGGTGATATCCATGAGGAGAGAGTAAGATTTAAAGCCATTTTCTTTTTCTAAAATACAAACACCTCAAAAACACTCTTATGAGAATCAAACATACAGAGGGATAAGAGCCATAAAATACATCTTCTTTTAAAAATGGGGCATTGATCTTTATGAGGTAAATTGTCTCTTGAAGGCAGATTATTTGGCATCACATTTACATAACATCCTTTGGTTAAAAGATGTATTATTTTCTTGTCTTGAATCTTTCAATACTAGAGTGATTATCATTTTATTCTATTGGCCAAAATAAATATTTTTGCATTAGCCATAAAAGAAAATATCACTTTTTAAACTTTGTAATTAAAGCTCTCTTCAATTTTGGTTTAGTAAAGCTATTTGAAGCTTTCTTTATGAAATAGAAATGTTAGAATTACTTGTACATCACTAGAAAGCTTTGTGTTATCTGATGGAAGCATTCATGTTATGTAATTAAACTGAAGTGTCAATATCATTTTAATTGTATTCATTCTTTCCACATGGTGAACTTTAGCATTGACAATCTAGCAGGAACCTCCTGAACTGGTCTTATAACTGGAATCAAATTAACTTTAATTATATTGTCAAGGTCTCTTATAATTTTAATTTCCTTGATACATCAAATTTGCAGATAGCTATTTAGATGCCACTGAGGGAAAATTGTTCAAAGGGAAAGTTATTTTGTATCATTTCTTATTTGTAAGATTGAAGGTTTCTATTCTTATAATATCAAAGCTTTAAATATGTTATTAGTGCCATTCTTTTCCCTTTGTTATACCTCAGGCGTTACTAACCACAGGCTGTTCCTATATTGGCTGACAACTTCCAGTGACTTTCTCTGAGAATGTACCTGCCCTCGACAGTATGCTCTCCTGAACCCCAAGTAGCTCAGAAACACCAGGGAATTAATGTATCAGAAACAATCCTAAAAAATGAGTGTTGAGCGTTGGTGGATAAATATCTCAAATCCCTCATCCTTCACTATGACTCTGAGATGTGTTCCACAAGGTTTCCCAAAAGGTTCCCAATGTGATTGAATACTAGTTGCCCACACCAGCAGCTCACTCACAAATACCCTTCCCTGGCTTTCCTCATTTTTTTGTTTTACTTGCCCGCTCCCTCAAAGTGCTTTCTGGCATCATCTTCCAAACAATCTGCTTGCAATCAATCCTTTTCTCAAAATCTACATTTGGGGAACCAAAACTGAGACCACTAGTGTGGAAATATTTTTTATTTCAGCTGCTCAAAGGCAAAACTTAAAGGACGCTTATCTAATGTGAAACATATTCTCACTAACCACAAAACCACACAATGTGATATAATAGAGTTCTTGAGAAAAAGAGATCAAAAGGATATTTGTGGGAAGAGATTTAGTTTAGGGAATTGGCTTGTGCACTTATGAAGGCTGAGAATCTCATGATTTGCCATGTGCAAGACAGAAACACAAAAAGCCGGTAGTGTAAATCACTCAGAATTAGGTCTGAGACCCAGGGGAGCTGATGACGTAGATTCCAGTCTGGGTCTTAAGGTCTGAGAAGCAGGAGCACTGAGTGCAGGAAGAGATGAAAGTCCTAGCTCAAGCAACCAGGCCGGAAGAGGTAAATTCTCTTTTCCTCCCCCTTTCTGTTCTATTTGGTCTCTTAACATTTGGGATAGTGCCCACCCACATAGCGGAGGACAAACTGCTTTACTGAGTCAACCAATTCAAATGCTAATTTCATCCAGAAATACCTTCACAGACACCCCACAAGGAGTGTTTAACCAAATATCTGGGCATCCCATCATCTAGTCAAGTTGACACATAAAACTAAGCATCACAAGTAGCTTTCAAACTATTTAGAAAGTTGAGCATAAAACATCTAGCTTTATCATTTAGAAGTTTCATAATAGTAAATCTCTTGAAATAAAATATTCTGCATTCAAAAGTTAAAAGTAACTAAATTGAGGATTTTCTGAGTTACTCTTTAACATACATAGCGAGGCACAATGAATTAGTGTAATAAATGTACTAGGAAAGTTTCTTAAGCAATAACCAGAAACCAAGCAATTCTTGTGGAGAATCAAACCTAATATGTTCTCTGAAACATTCACCACTTTCAAAGATAAAAGAGAGAGGAGTGACATCAGTGAGAATGTTGGAGTAAGAAACTACAAAAATCTGTTCCTCCAAAAAAGCAACAAAAAAACCTGTCAGAATCAACTATTTCAGAACTCCGGATACTAATCAAAGCCATGCAACAACCAGGGGAATGTTTAATAAAGAAAAAGTAGCTCCATCGTATGCTCTTGTCTCCCTTGTCGAATATTAGCTGTCCATAAAGCGTGGGTTTACTTCTGGGCTCTCAATTCTGTTCCATTGATCTGTGTGTCTGTTTTTGTGCAAGTACCATGCTGTTTTGGTTACTATGGCTTTGTAGCATATTTTGAAATCAGGGAGTGTGATACCTCCAGCTTTGTTCTTTAACAAACACGTAGCATTGGAGACTGGATTGGTGGTTCCCATAGGGGAAGGGGGGAGGGGTGCCAAAAGGGGTGATTAGGCTCACATGTGAGGGGATGGACTATAATTTGTTTTCGGGTGATGAACATGATGTAATCTACACAGAATTTGAAATACATTATGATGTACATTCAATAATAAATAAGTAAATTTAAAAAAAAAGAAAAGAAAAAGTAGCTCTATCTCAGTAAGAACAGTGAGTTTGGTGGCATTTTTAACCTGCTCTGGTCCATCTCCCATCCCCAGCTCAGCAGTGGTCTTGAAGAAAACAGCTGGCATTTCAAGTACAGGTACTTGAGTTAGGGCTCTGAAAACCTACAATATAATCTTGAGAATCTAGAAAGTTAGGTGCATACCCAGGGCTACGTGCGTGCTCAAGAAAGACATGAGAAGACCATAAGTTCTCACTCTGGCTAACATTCAATTTCTGTGCAAGCAGAAAATCAGGGTAAGGTAGTGGTTTAAACCACCTAGCTGAATATTAAAGGCATGTCCTAACACATACACATACACAGATATGATTTATAAAAAAAATGACTGGAACATTTTTATTTTTGTTTCCAGATATTTAAGGAAACCTCTGTCTAATCACTACCTGAGCACTAAGCCAAATGGAATAGATTTCAGAGGCCACGTGTGACCAAAAATAGACTACAAAATCTGTTCCAAAAAGTTTCTAAACAAACAACAACTACAATCTATGTGACAATAAATCCTGGGAAAGGAGAGAATCTTATTTCCAGAGTTACCACATCATAATATCTGAAATGCCCAGTTTTCCACAAATGAATATGAGGCATTCAGAGAAACAAAAAATATTGCTCAAACTTATGAAAAAAACTGTTTAATAGTAACTATTCTGTGGAAGCCCAAACATTGCATTTACCAAAAACTTTAAAGCATGTTTTAAAATATTCTCAAGGAGCTAAACAATGAAAATGATATCTCACTAACAGAAATAAAGAGAGAGAAGTGATAAAAAGAAACCAAATTAAAATTCTGTAGCTAAAATGTTCACTAGAGGATCTAAAAGGCAGATTAGAGCAGGGAGAAGAAAGAATTAGAGACCTTGAAAATAGGTTATATGAAATTATACAGTTTGAGGAACAAAAGAATAAATAAAAATAAACAAAGCTCAAAAGACCTGTGTGAGTACATCAAGTGTACTAACATGCAAATAATAGAAGTCCCACAAAGAGAGGAATGAGAGAAAGGGGCATAACCCGAACCACCTCTAAGTAGGATAAACACAATCCACACAGAGACATAGTTTAATCAAATTGTTTAAAGCTAAAGCCAAAGAGAGAATTTTGAAAGCAGGGACATAGAAACAACTCATCATGTAGATGCAATCTTCAAAAATATTAATAGTTATTATCAGACATCATGGAGGCCCAAATGCAATGGGGTGACATATTCAAAATGCAGAAAGAAAAACGTAAAAAACAATCAACTAAGGATTCTATATCCAGAACAATCATCCTTCAAAAATGAAGGAGAAATTAAGACATTCCCAGATAAACAGTAACACAGAGACTCTGTTGCTAGTAGATCTGCCCTTCAAGAAAGTGTTTGTTTCGAGACAAATTCCTAGAAACTCACAAACTAACAAAACTGACTCAAGAAGAAATAGAAAATCTTAATAGACCTATAACAAGTAAAGAGATTGAATTAGTAATTTAAAACACATCCAAAAAAATAGGCCAGGACCAGATGGTTTCACTGGTGATTTTTTTCAAGTTTTTAAAGATCAATTAACACCAATACTTAAAGTCTTATAGACTATAGAAGGGGAGAGAATACTTCGTAACACTTTCTATGAGGCAAGTATTATCCTAATATCAAAGCCAGACAAACACAACACAAGAAAAGAAAATTACAGACCAGTATCCTTTATGAATATGGCTGCAAAATTCTTCAACAAAATACTTGCAAACTGGATACAGGAGCCTATTAAAAGTAGTCTATGCCATGGATCAAGTAGGATTTATCCCAGGGATATGTATTACATGAAAATCAACCAATATAATATACCCCATTAACAGCATGAAGAAAAAATACCCTCAGAATCGTTTCAATAGATTCAGAGAAACAATTCAACAGAATTCACATTATTTCATCTTAAATACACTCAACAAACTAAGTATAGAAAGTAAATTCCTCAACCTGATAAAAAGCTTTATAAAAAATCTACATACTTAATGGTGAAAGGCTGAAAACTTCTCTCTTAATACCTGGAACAAGACAGAAAGGTTTACTACTGCCTCTGCCATTCAGCATTATACTGAAGTTCTAGCCAAGTCTATTAGATTAGAAAAGGAAATAAAAGGCATCCAAATTGGACAGGAAGAAGTAAAATTATTCCTATTCACAGATGACATGACTGTATATATATATATATATCCTAAAGAATATGAATATACATATGTATCCTATATATACAGGAGATATATATATTATATATTTCTCCCAGAGAATACAAAAAAAGAGCTAAAAAGTGATTTCAGTAAAGTTGCAGGATACAAGATCAATGTCTGACAATCAATTACATTTATATACACTTGCAATGAACAATACAAAAATGAAACTAAGAAATAATCCTTTTATAATAGCATTGAAAAATAAATATCTAGAATTAAATTTAACCAGAAAATGAAAGACTTGTACACTAAAAACTATAAAATATTGTTGAAATAAATGATAGATTACCTAAATAAATAGCAAATTTCTCATGACCATGTATTGGAAGATTTAATACCACTAAGAAAGCAAATTTTGTCAAATTATTCTCTGGAGTCGATGCAATTCTTATCAAAATCTCAGCTTCGTTTTTTGTGGAAATGAAAGTCTCATAATTTCTTGTGGAATTGCAAGGGCTCCAGAGAAGTAAAAGCACTCTTGAAATACGTGGACAAAGTTCAGGGACTCACACTTCCCAATGTCAAACTTACTACAAATCTCCGTAATCAAAACTGCGTGGTACTGGCATAAGGATAGAGAAACATATAGACCAATGGAATAGAACTGAGAGTCCAAAATTAAAACAAAATATGGTCAACTGATTTTTAACGAGGGTGTCAAGATAATTCAATGAGGGAAAAATTAGTCTTTTCAACAAATGGTGCTGGGACAATTGAATACCCACAAGCACAGGTAAGAATTTGGCCCCCTACTTTACACCACATACAAAAACTAAATAGATCAAAGATGTAGATGTAAGCGTTTAAACTATGAAACTCACAGAAGGAAACAAGTGTAAATTTTTGTCACCTTGGCTTAGGCAATGGTTGCTTAAATATGACACACACAAAAATCAACAACAAAAAAGATAGATTTGACTTCATCAAAATTAAAAAGTTTTTGCATCAAAGCACACTATAAAGATATTGAAAAAAACAACCCACAAAATGAATAAAATATTTCCAAATCAGACATCTGATAAGCGTTTAGTATCCAGAACATGTAATGAATTCTCATAACTCAACAACAAAAAGTAACCCATTTTAAAAATGGGCAAATGACTTACACATTTCTCCAAAAAGATGTATAGGAAGTCAAGAAGCACATGAAACAATGTACAATATCATAGTCATTGAGAAAATGCAGGGGCTGGCCCTGTGGTGCAGTGGTTAAGTGTGCACGTTCCGCTTTGGCGGCCCAGGATTCACTGGTTCGTATCCTGGGTGCGGACATGGCACCATTTGGCAAGCCATGCTGTGGTAGGCATCCCACATATAAACGATGTTAGCTCAGGGCTAATGTTCCTAAAAAAAAAAAAAAGAAAGAAAATGCAGATCAAAACTACTTCACAATCATTATGATGCCAAGAAGAAGAAGAGGAAGAGGAGGAAGAGGAAGAAGAGGATGAGGAGGATGGGGGCGAAGTAGTGGAAGAAGAGAAAATAAGTGTTATCAAAGGTATGGAGAAACAGGAACCCCCATCAATTGCTGGTGGCAATGTAAAATTATGTCATGCTATGGAAAACAGTCTGACTTCTCAAAAACTCAAATGTACAGCTGCCATTAGCTCCAGCAATCCTACTCTTAAGTATATACGCAAGAGAAGTGAACACATGAAAACTTGTACACAAATGTTCATGAGAGCATTATTCACAACAACCTCAAAGTGAAACAACCCGAATGTCCACCAACTGATGAATGAACAAACAGAATGTTGTATATCCATACAATGGAATATTATTTAGCCGTAAAAAATAAAGTACTGATACACACCACAAGTATGTGGATGTACCTCAAAAACATTATGAACAAAGTCACACAAAAGGCCAAATATTGTATGATTCCATTTATATGAAACATCTAGAATAGTAAAATCCAAAGAGACCGAAAATAGATTAGTGACTGCCAGGGACTGGAGGTAGGAGGAATAGGGATGGGTATGGATATGGGTTTTCATTTTGGAGTTATTAAAATATTCTGGAAGTAGGTAATGGCAATCATTGTACCGTGTTCTGACTATACTACAAATTGCTGAATTTTATGCTTGTAAAATGGTTAAAATGCTAAATTTTGTTATGTGAATTTTATCCTCCAATTAAAATTTTTTTCTAAACAAATGGTATTAATCTATTTGTTCTGCCTTTATAAGATCTTACTGATTTCTGCTCTAAACAAATAAAATCTTCTTTAAACCAGCACCTCTATCTCTGTACATGAGATGGTGTAACATACCCTGTTTTTTCAATGTACTTTTTGCTTTTTTCTGAGGCATTAACTTATCTGAGCTTCATTGTTTTCAGCTCTAAAAAGGGCATAAAATTATATCTAATTCATACGGTTCTGGAGAGGGGTAATCCAAAGAAAAGCCTATGATGTAATTTCGAACTCATATAAATCTTAGTATTTTATAATACTTCAAGATGGAAAGATATATATTATTAATATAAAAAGTCACTTTGAAACATTAGTGCTAAAAAAATTTCAATGGGAGCATATATTTATTGCAATATTTCTACAACATATCTGGAGATGCTTGTTACTATACAACTGAAAATACTCTTTTTTTTTTAAGATTTTTTTTTTGAGGAAGATTAGCCCTGAGGTAACATCTGCTGCCAATCCTCCTCTTTTTGCTGAGGAAGATTGGCCCTGAGCTAACATCGGTGCCCACCTTACTCTACTTTATATGTGGGATGCCTACCACAGCATGGCTTGCCAAGCGGTGACATGTCTGCACCCGGGATCCAAACTGGCGAACCCCAGGTTGACGAAGCAGAATGTGCAAACTTAACCGCTGCACCACTGGGCCAGCCCCTCTCTTTTTTTTTAAAGCGTAGTTAACAAGAAAGAAAAGATACCCATAGCAACGTACAGATTGCCCTTGGATGACACAATCTGTGAGAATGGTGTGATGATTAAAGAAATGATGCTTGACAATTGCCCATAAGAAAAAAAAACATAACTTCTAACTATATACAAAACGCAGTCCAGATGTAAGATGGAATTAGCTGTAAAGAACAAAATATAGCAGAATACCTTCATGATCTAGGCATACAGAAGGATTCTTCGAACAAGACACACACAAAAAATAATGTTTAGAAGAAATCCCTCTTTCGAGTTACTCTAATATATTTCTCCAACTTTAGTTCATAAAATTCTCTCTGTTACTGTCTAAGGTCCAGTCCCCAGGGCTTCTCTCTGTCCTTGCATGCATCATAGACTCCTCTGCCTTGGCTAATTTGCAGTGCTGGCTCTTCTTCCACAAAATTTCTTCTATTGCACACATGATTGGCTCATTCTTATTTTTCTAAATGCCACTCAAATTTCACTGGGACTTTCAGTGACCATTGTCTCTTAAATCTCTTTCTCCCTACCCCCATTTTTTTGTCTGTTATATCATCTTGTTTATTTTCTTCCCTTGTGCTGTTTACTCCAGGAAATTGTGTACTTCTTTAGCCAGCTGATGAAATTAGAATCTAGGGTCATCCTGGATTCCTCTCTCCTCCTTACCATTTTACTGTATCTAGAGTACTTATCAAAACTACTCTCAACATACATTCCAGATTTGTTTAATCACATTTAATCCCACTTCCATTAGTTTACTCTAGACTTACTATTATCCTTCACTTGTAATCCAAAGATAATATTTGAATCAACCGAATCAATTTCACTACACATTCAGTGTGCTTTTCTTTTTAAAAAGTGATTATGTCCATTCTGTACCTAAACACCACTTTCTACTTTACATTCTGGAGACTCATAATGCTTTTCATAGCTGCCATGTTCAGCATTTGCATATTCTATTCCTTCTTTTTAGAATACTCACCCTTGCTCTCCCAGGCCCCTCACTCACTTACGTTCAGGTAATTTCTTTTCATCTGAAAATTCACACCTATGACACCTTTTCCCTCAGGAAGTTTTTCCTAATATATTTTGTCTACTTTAATCTGGGATGTTTCCCCTACTTTGTATTTCTCTATATCTTATTCCCACCATGTCAGAGCACTGACTGTGCCCAATTGCAAATTTCTTCTTTAAATGTAGATTTACCATGTACATGTAGGTGTGTGAGAGCAGAAACACTGTCAATGGTGTTCAGAGTTATATTATTATTTCCCAACAATGTACCTAACCCATTGTCAGATCTCAATACATAGTTGTTGAAGGAAAAATAAATGACTAGCCTTAAACTTTTGTCTTGTTCTTGAAAAATTCATAATGAAGCATGGTGAATGGAAGCAGAATATAGTATAACTAACCGAGTAACAGCCCAATTTTCAATTACTGTGCTGCATGTGCTATCTTCACAGTCTCTGGTAGTTGTGTGACTATCCAGTAAACATGTACTTTCTCATAACAACAGGAAGAAGGATGAGATGTAATTTGTTCACATGGGACAGACAACAATATACATTTAAAGTCTTGTCCTAGTGCCAATTTAATTTTCTATCTCTTTGTCTCAATACCGTCTGAAGGGAACGGGACCATCAGGACATTCTGCATAATACAACATTGATAGAGAATAGTGATGCTACCAAGAAATCATACCTGATATATTAAAATCCGCCAATTCTTTGGATTGTTTTGTAACATATCTGTGCTCCAGAGAATGGAAGGTAAACGTACAATAATTCAGCGACATACTATGCCAGAATGTTTACAAAGATCCAGTGGTTTGAAATTCTTCAAAATAAAGGACAAAATACTGTATCTCACACTACCACTAATATAAGAGGAAAATGCTTGCACGATCGATTTTCTTAAAACAAAACATTCCTCAACTAGGAATACTGCTCAGACGCATTACTCAGGTGATACGGAAGGCTGCTAGTTTTGAATGGGAACCAGAGAAAAAAGATGCTTTTCAGCAAATCTAGGACCATATGACTGGAAGATCCCATGGTATTCACACTCAAGTAATATTCTATGGGAAATATGGATTCACATGAATTTCCTCTGAAAAGCTCCTATAGGATTCTGGAGATTGGCGTCCCAGAATATACACCATTCAAGATTGAGCGTTAACAGGGTCCAAAGTGCTTAAGCCAATAAACACATGCATACCACTATTTCACCAACTTGTGTATATACATATACACACATATATAGTGTGTGTGCTCAAATATATACATATATAAAATTAACATATGACCATTATAATTATAATAATATAATCCTTAATATGTGACCTAAAATGATTAATAAGTTCTGTAAAATGATTATTTAAATGTTAAACATACAAAGAATCAATAGAGTGATTAGACACTGGGTTTCTAGAAACCTGGGATCAAGATTCAGCTCTGCCACTTATCAATTGTGTAATATGAGTATCTACTTAACCTCTTTGAGCCTCAATTTTTCATTTGATTAAACTGAGATAACAATAATACCTACATGGTATGGCTGTTTCAAATTATCATTTATTGTTCAATTTAATATCCAAAACAGTAACATTTCATCTCAAGATCAACAAAGTAATAAGGCAATGTAGATAATGACTAAATGATTATTCAGAAAACTATATAATTTACGGGACTATAGTAAAATAAAATAATAAAATCAAACAAAAAGTAAAACTATGCAAACTGAGAGGCAAACTCTGTTCTTTGGTGGGATGTCTAAAAGATACATGTATTATAATTCTCCCCTAATTGATACATAGATATCTTGCAATTGTGAAGTAAATTTCAAAAGTCTATCTGTTTAATCATTTAATGTGGAACCTCTCAAAATGATACAAGGGTCATTGGGATTAATAGACATATAAAAAGATTCATAAAATTTCTGCACAAGAAAGAAAGAGTATGAGCAATGTTGTTTAGCAATCAAGAATTCTAGTAATCAACAACATGCCATATAAAGTCAGAAGCAAAAAACTCAGTGACACAGGAAAGGACAATACAGACAGAGGGAAGTGGATGAGGTGGTAGAAGGAAAGAATTAAACTGTTTCCTGAAACCAGTGAGAAAAATATGACCCATGAAAGTGATGCTGAGATAAATGCTTAGCACTTTAAAAATCTTAAAAGCCTATGTGCAAAAAGAATAAGTAAACAAAAATTGGAGAATTTGCATCCACAAAATATAAATGAAAAATGAATATTTAAAAACACATTTTTAGATTAGTAATTTGAAAAATGAAGATAAATAAAACTTTTCTTCTGTTATTAGATTAGTTAAGGATAAAATATTATAAATTTCAATGTTGGTGTAGAAATAATTCTGTAGGAATGTAATTTGGTGTAAATACATAGAAGGCAATTTGACAATAAACAAGATTATTTTGTCTGCATATAATTTGACTCATCATTTCCACTTTAAGGACTTTAACCTTAAAATGTATATATGAACAAATAGGTTAGCCACTGTGTTGATTTTAATAGCCAAATCTTGAAAGCAAACCAAATATTTAAGAGATTTGATTAAACATATTATGGTAAAGTCATGTGAATTCTTTACAGGTATTTAAAAGATTAGAACTTTATTCACTTATGAAATATATTTAGCTTTCAGTACAAGACATGCTGCATTAAATTTCAACATAGTGTCACCACCACGACCATGGAGCCTACTGTTTCAATATTTTTAATGAATCAGAGGGAATAAAGTGACTACTTTTTCATCAATTGAAATGAAACAATAATCACAATATGGAACAATTACAGGGCAGAAAAGCAAGACAACAAAAACACATTAAATTTCCTCTGACTATATTACCTCTCAACTTTACATCTTAAAATGCATATTGCGTATAAATCTAAGTCATGACTAAAATTGACCATACTCTCCAGTACCCTGTAGGACTAAATGCAATATAAAGTAGTTTAAAGAGCTGGTTCCATCACACTGTTTATATCAGGGTAATATTCTTATCCAAATAAAATGGAGAAAAGACTAGTTTCAGATAGATATGATCCATTTATTTCCTCCTGCTAAATATATTTCACTGTATTTAAAAATTACTACTTTTTCAAATATATTCCTTTTACAGATAATTTCAGACATCGCAAAGCAACCATAGTTCTTTTGTGCAATTGAAGGACTTTTTGAAATGTGAGTTACTACAAAAATGCTAAATAATAGCATCCAAAATACTATTAGGTTTTAGGTACAAGAACTGGGTAAGTAGTTATGATAATATCTGCCCTCTGACACCACAGACGCTGATGAGGAGCTGGGCTGGAAATACTTCCTTAGGTAATGGCAGAGCTCTAATATTGTCTAAAAGGGGCAGCACATGCAAACAAGCAATAAAACTAATTGTTCAAAGTCCCATATTTATCTAAAGAAGGTAAAATAGAACATATGGCCATATATACCTGCCAAATGCTCCACGGGAATGACAAATGTAAATCAAAAACCTACTAAATTTTAAAATAGTGTTAAGAAGGATGTCACTCTGTTATACGTTTCATTGCCAAATTTAAAAAATAGGTTTAAATTTTATTATAATATAAATATTAAAATAGTATGAATCTGGCATCCAAATAAATTATTACACATCAATAAAATGCTATAATACTATTAGCAAAATCTGCATCTTTGTTTAAAATGGTATTCTCCTTTTTGTGCCAATTTTACTCCCTTTTTCAGCATATGGATTCTTAACACAATCTAATATTTTCAACTGCTAACTTTTTAAATGCATTTTATAATCTACCAAATTATACGATTTAAAAGGAAAATAATGTGAGTCTTCTAATACTATGTTTTAAAACTAATTCTTGCAAAGCTGACAGAAAATATATCTCATTTACATCTTCCTACTTTAAATGTTAACAAAATTTTTTAAGAAGTTTAATAAAAGTTTTCACTTTAAGGCTGTGAGCGATGATTTTAAGCAAAACAAATAACCATAGAAATAAATCCCCTGGTTTTAATTGACTTTTGCTTTTACTGCAAGTAATTGTGTATAATTGCCGCCTTTCCAAGTTAAAATAAACAAAAAGAAAACATTAAAATAAAGCTAATTTCCAAATCATGAATTATCCTTGAATGATTGTTCCCATAACAATTACTGGTTGCATCTGGATTATTGTCTTTTCCATGCAAAACAAATTATGTGTGTTATTTAGTCAAACTTTGTAGAGTTAATTTCTCTTTGTAATACTCTATTGCAAGTATTTTGTTCAAGACACTAAAGAAATAGGGTAAATTATATTTACAGAAGAAATAAAATGAATGTCAAAAATATTAAATATTTAACTATTGAAAATAGCACATAAATTAAATTTCTGGCATACATTTTTCATTTCATGTTAGATTGTTTTGAGTTATGTATTTTAGTAAGTTAAAATTATCATGATGTCTTTTAAAATTAAATACATATCATACGGAAAGGGGATGGGGCATAGGTTTTTATAAGAACATAAGCAACAAACAACTTCATAAAGGACATTTTAAAGAAAAAGAAGCTAAAAAATACAGTGATCAACATGAAGTACATAAGAAAAGGGAACCAAACTATACAGAAACCATGCAATGGTGGCATGCAGGAAAAAGACAAACAGTTATAGTAGGCTGTGTTAGCTATTTCAGTCAAAAGAAATAGGAATGGTCTTAACGAATACACCAGAAGCGGAGAAACATCAATGAAAATAATAATAGTCAGTAAGAGATGTGAAATTAAAATGATTTTCCAGTGTTGGCTCTTAGGCTTTCAGCTTCACATTATTTTAAATTAGGAAGAAAACACATTTAAAATAGCAGGAAAATTATACGAAAGAATTCAAAAGAAATTAAATGTAAAATTTTCTAGCTGAGGATTTCAGTTTCTTTTCTCACAGACATGTAACAAATTGCTATTTAAGAAGAGAGAGAAATACATCTACAAAATAATAAATGCGTAAGCACAAATTTATGTCTGCCTTAAAATTAAGGGTAAAATATTTTAAATTTATGACAATTCTACATATAATTACCACACATAATTCTCTTAAAGATTAAAATAGCCACACAAGATTGTCAATACAAAAATGTGCCAAAAGATTGCAAATATTTTGAAGGGTTATAAATGAACCATAAAAATAAATCATACTTTTTTTAGTTATATCAAGCTTTCTAATGAGTTACCCTGGGAATAAAGTCTAGACTGAGTTTTCTAACTTCTTCATTAATTAAATAAGAGAAAAATAAACAGGACATTATTTGAAATCTTAAGTTTTGCTAAATTAGGATCAGTGAAAAACAGAAAAATATTACAATGAGATCTAAGCTGGATAAAAATAATTAAGGTACTAAATGACAAAATGTTAGCAAACTGGGGCTGGCCCCGTGGCTGAGTGGTTGAGTTCGCGTGCTCCGCTGCAGGCGGCCCAGTGTTTCGTTGGTTCGAATCCTGGGCACGGACATGGCACTGCTCATCAAACCACGCTGAGGCAGCGTCCCACATGCCACAACTAGAAGGACCTACAACGAAGAATATACAACTATGTACCGGGGGGCTTTGGGGAGGAAAAAGGAAAAAAATAAAATCTTTAAAAAAAATAAATGTTAGCAAACTTACTTGGCTTCTTGTGGATCTTGTGTACGATCAACAAGAAAATCTAGACTCATATTTCACTTCTATTTCTTGTATATAGATATTGAACTTAAGTCTGGGTTCAACAGAAGTGAGAGATTTAAAGGGATCATTAGAATCTGACTTGTGATAAAATATTTTTGTTTATTTAGATGTAGTCTCCCTAATAATATCCAATCAAAGACAGTAAGGAGTATAACTACTTTTTCACTCAAGTTCAAGAGTTCTCCACCTTGTAATCAAACCTGTTTCTTTGAAGAAGAAATAGAGATGTACACATGACCTTAATAAACAGATTCGGTCTAAAGAATTAACATAGTTTTAAAAAGGCTTGGTAAAGAAAATAAAAAGTAAGAACACAGACATTTGGTTAAATATATAACAACTAGTTCCTATAATAAATAATTGGAATGCGTTCCTCACAAGGACACTAAGATAGGTATCATTATAGCCACCTTCATTTTATGAAGGAGGAAATTTAGACATAAATGCTAGGTGGCTTAAGATCAACTGGCCAGCTAGTGAGAAGGTTAGTAGTCAAACCCAAATAATCTGGCTGCAGAATCTGTGATCATAGGTAGTACATCAGATAGTTTTGTTTCAAATATTTGTTATTTCCCCTTCAAATTGGGCAGGCATAAATGGGTGCTGAACAAATGCAAATAAAATACATGAATTGGAACCCAAGTGCATTTTGAAAATAGAATTCCTCCTATCTTACTGAGACTGAGATCTCGGTGAGTTTACTTCAGCCTTATCGCCGTCATTGGTGTCCAGAATGCAACTTGCGCTACGGGGAAATGGTGCCAGGCTGGCTGGCTGGAGGGATTGCTTCACAGACCTGGAGGCTCTCAGCAAGGCACCCAATTTTGTGAAAAATCCTTCATCACATCAGGTTGCCAACAAAGCATTACAGGATAATGGGCAGCCAATTTTAGGGTAAGAAGTGAAGCAATTCTTTATAAATTTACATTCACACTTTTATTTTACATTCAGGAAAACCTAGCAGTTTATGGAAATGAGTCTTTCTTTCTCTCTCTCTTTTTTCTTTCTTCCTTTTTAACCTGTGATAGCTTCCTAAAGAAGTATTGAGTTTTAGAGAGCTTACCACTGGTCTGGAAAATGTAGGTAATGACTGTGAGCTCTAAATAGAGGAGAGATTGCTCATCTAATAACGCTTTTTATTTCTAATTTCTCAGGGCTTTATCTCCAATACTTCTAATTTCCACATTTTAGCTATGTAAAGACTTTCGCGAGCAGATGTAAATAATTGATGTAGGTTAATATTTAAGTGTGTGTGATATATTACTTAATATAGTACAATATTCTTATCTTTAAATAATAATGAAATGACATTTAGACTATCAATTCCTTGCATACCTGGTCTACCATGCCCTGGAATGCAAAAAAAAAAATAAAAAGGAATTTAGCATTTTAACTCTCATATTTAGTATTAAATTACTATAAATATTTTGACCAAGGTGACCTTCCTGTGGGTTAGAAACATGTACACTTCATACAATAAGCAAAGAATAATCTCTTCACCGTAGTCTATAATGACTTCTCAAATGCATCGCTAAACAAGTTTATGGGTGGCTTAGATTTTTCAGCGAAAGAAATCCATCTAAAACTTCATTAAATATATATGTGTGCCAATGGCATGTTTTACTGATGGGGATTTTTTTGGTTCAGTACTACTTTTCATTGTTGTTAATTATATTAAAATATATGAATCAGCCCCCCATGAAAATAAGCATTGAACCATGTATCTAAGGTCCAAAAGAAATCGGAACAGGCTAATGAAAAGCAAGTAAAAAGGCCTCAGGAGGATAAGGAAGTAGGTGGAATGAAACAATACATGTTGCTTGTGTTTTCTAAAGCTCTTTAACGCTGGTGTTCATGGGAATCTGTAGGGGGATTCTCAATGTATCTGGTGAAGAGGAACACTAATGCTTTCTCATTAAAAAAATTAAAACATACTTAAAAGCCTAAGAGGAACAAAGGCAGAGGAGAGGTAAAAGAGGCGATATGAGTATGAACAGCTGCAAGGAAAATTTTGTAAATGAAGTAAAGTTTGTCCAACGTCATTATTTAATTTACATCAGACTTTAAAGCATTTTATATACCATGTCTGTAAACTACGACAGCAGACAGATAAACATAAGAGACTCCATTGGTTAGTGGATACCAAAATTTATCAGAGTAAGTTATTAAAAATTATTCAAATGCATTTTCATAAATGATGGTGAATAATTAGGTACTAAATGTCCTAAGCCAATGATATAAAAAGAAGTATCTCAAAAAATAAATTTCTAGACTTGTGTGCCCAGACAGTGATTTTCCTGGATATATCTAGTTGCTAGGCTTGCGTGCAAAAGGGAAAACAAACAGATTCGCTGCTTGGAAAGGAGGTTTGGGTGGGGTGCATATGGAAGACTGAGAGAGGACTCCAAACTCAAGCTTGGGATGTGATTTTCGGAACTTCATTCTTAACTCGTTTTTGTACTTCCTGTGTGTTATGGGGAGTGATTAGAGGAACTGATGGGTGAGGGTAATGGTAAGCTATTCATGAACAAGAAGAGGGAGATAGAAGATCACAGAGGCGTATATGTGAAGACCCACCCACAATCTGTGTGTCTATAAGGAGTGAGTCTAAAGTAACTTTTTCAACATGACGTCATTCATATACATAGTAAAATGTAAAATTTCTTCCTCAGAGAAACAAAGAATTCAGTAATAGAAAAATTGTAAACATAAAAAAACTCCGTAGAATTAAAACTTTCTCCTTTTTTTTAAATCAAAGCATATGTCTCTCCCTTTAAATAAACACAACCACATAAAAAGAAAAAGTGAATCACAATTATTCATAAATCTGACTCTCAGGAAAAACTGTGGAAGTGTTAAGTAGAATACTCCTTAAGAAAGGAAGTCAAGAAAACTAATACATCCAAAATGCATTTACTTTTTAAAAACATATCAACAGATTGTTATTACTGTTGTTAAGTCTCCTGGTTCATTGCATTTTTATAAACAGACATCTAATTTTAAAACAGCGTTGGGCTTCACCAGTATCTCTACAGCACGATTTTACATGACAGATTTATTTGGATTGCTACTTAGATGTAAAATATTTGGAATAGCTCTATCTATTGTTTGGATGAGTTACCTTGTAGGAACTAGAAATGTATGCTGAAATAGCCAGCTACTGCATAATGTATTTCACTAACATCGTGACCTCATTTGTTAGATTGAATTGCAGTCTTTTTGCCAAATTTTTCCCACAGATACATTTTATTTTAGAAAAATTGAATAAAAACATCAGAAAAATGAGAAGACAATTCATATCTGTGAAACTCACAATGCCTAGAATGCAACCATTAATGCCATATATGATACAAAATTGCAACTGAATTTCTATTTTTATTAATGTTTAGCTAACAAAAATAGCACATACTTTGGAAATTTGTAAATTTTCTTTAATGACAGGGATTCATTCAAATTAGATGCTCATAAATTCTAATTAAGAACTATTATCATTAAACTTGTGGTACATCATAGATAGTGAAGGTGTCACATGCTTGTTTCATACAACATTACGGATTCCAACTTCAGCCTGAGCCGTATTTGCTACTGATATGACCAAACCTATCTGATGAAGTGAAAGATTACTTCCAGCAATAGTCAGTTTTAAAAAGCAGGTTGGCATGAGGGCTCCATGTAGTCAGTCTGAGGCATCGAAAGAGCCTACAGCAGATAAGAGAACAGCAGAGGTTCCGTATCTTATAACCATCTTATAACTATTTGAACCTAATGGAAGGTAAAGCTGAAGGAAACATATTCCAGAAGAGCTCTCTACGATTCAGGAACATGTACTGACTTTGTTCACATCTGACAATGTGTAATGTCAAAGGGCAAAAGGAGCATTCTTAGTATTCTTGGATAGATCAGAAAATAGTCTCAGCACGTGGAGGATCCTAGAAGAAACCAATGTGAGTACGTGGAAAAAAGCAAAAACAGCACCCAGGGAATTCACTGGATGTGATAATACCCATTTCAAAGAAGGTAAGTGGCAGGTGGAAATGTACCACATGGAGGATGACTTACTATCATAACATGCTTATTTATAAATACATGGGAGTGCCTTTAATGCTTCCCACAAATATGTGCGTTAGACTGTAAAGATTAAGTGAGCTTACTTAAAACCATAAGACTGGATGGATTTACCTACAAACTGAATACAAACAGAGAAATCAAGAGTGCCAAGGCCAGAGATTGCGAGGCGTGTAGTAGGGGAGAAGGAGAATTGGTGAGAATGCATGTTCTAATAGCAGAGTAAATGCTAATGGCTTTGAGACTTTATAAACAGAGCACTTATTTTTGAATTTTCCATTTAAAAAGAAGTCCATGATCTAGTAATGCTGTAAGATCCTGCACATATTTCATACCACAAACACACATATACACACATACAGTTTAGAAAGTAAAAAAAAATTACTCCTGCTTGACAGCTTCTCCATTAATTTTTCTTCTATCCTAGCTCAGTCCCCAGCTTGATATACCTGTTTTGATAGAGAGAGACTCTTCTCAATTTTCCAGCGAACTTTTGAGGGTACGGCCAGTTTGGCATGTCTTTCTCTCTCCGTTTACTTACAACTTCACCTGGGATAGTATGTGTGAGAAAGGGGAGGGAGGGTGGAGGAGGAAGCTCCAGGCAAGGTTGAGATAGATCCTACAACATTTTTATTCAACAACAGAATTTTCCAAAAAAGTTTTCAGTTTGGCAATATATCACAAATAAATTTCCTGTATTTTAAAAATAAATTCATAAATAAATATGTGGTCTCACTGAGGTAGACAATACGAGCTGGCCTTGGAGCTCCTGGTTCTTGGAGGAAGGTATCGGGGTTGCCAAACTCCACAGGCTTAGGAAAGGTAAAGACGTCAAGCTGCCTCGCCATACCTTCTTCACCATCAGTCTCCCTGACTTGAATTTAAATTTGTGTGGTCCTCATAATCTTTTTATTCTGCTTCTAAAAATTATCTATAGACTCTGTTTTATCCTATTTCACCTGCTAATTGTATTAGCAGTGAAAGTTCCAGAGCCCTCAGGCCATTTATCAAGCCTGAGGTTGTTTAGCAGTACTAGAATGTAAATGGTTCCCAACTAAACTAGACGGTGCTGCTTTTTATTCTCTAGTTAGCTCTTGATTTCTCTTTCTCTAGTGACTTGATCACCAGTTTGTTCTTATTGAAAAAATAATGAGAAGTTTTTACAGTATATTTTGTTTAGGAGGCCAATGCATTTGTTACATAGCCAGATCCCTGGCAAGCCAATAGACACACTTAGAGACGAAACATTTGTGGCAGATTATTCTCAAACAATCTCATGTAATTGATGCTTAAAAATCTCTCTGGGCCAGCCCCATGGCATAGCAGTTATGTTTGCATGCTCCCTTGGTGTCCTAGGATTCACTGGTTCAGATCCCAGGCACGGAGCTAGGCACTGCTTGTCAGGTCATGCTGTGGCAGGCATCCCACATATAAAATAGAGGAAGATGGGCACAGATGTTAGCTCAGGGCCACTCTTCTTGAGCAAAAAAGAGAGAAAGATTGGTGGTGGACGTTAGCTCATGGCTAATCTTCCTCAAAAAATAAAAGAAGTCTCCCTGACCTTTTACACCTCTCAGTCTGAAACATTCCTTTCTGTGCTGGAACTACAACTCCAATTCTCTCTTCCTGGAACTCTGGCTTTGAACTCATCATGGTTATTTGTACTTTATGGTACACAGCTGATCAATCACAGATGGCAATAACCTTGGTAGTTCTCCTGGAAGATTCCCAGTCATCACCTGTCTATTTGGGTTTCTTATCCAGCATTAGCCATGGATTGAAATTTAAGCTAAAAAATTTGATTTGGTTTCCATTGAAAATTTTGTGTCAGAAGATATGAACTTACACATCAGCCTTTATGGCCCAGCCATCACTGATACTTCCTTGGGAGTCTTTGGCAAAGATCCAGTGACAAACATCTGTGGCACTGCTTGGTCCGGGTCTTCCAAAATTCAATCCGAAATGCTTCACTTCTCTAGAGGATCTAGGGCTAAGGTTACCACTCATCACAATCCAAAAGTTACTCCCAGAATCTTCATTTTCCATCTGTAGCCACATTTACCACTTGAAAATTTTGTACAACAGATTAACTCTTCTGTCCGGGTGGACCCCTGGGTCAACTATAAGGATTTGATTCAGGCAACATTTTCACTCTGTTTCAAATGCACAAGAAAAAAGATAAAAATGTGACATGAGTACTGGGGTTTCTCCTGTAATGGAAAGAATGAATATGACTGTCTTCTAGGGGTGGGGAGATGATAGTGTAATCAGATTTCCTTCAACCAGGTTGTCTAGCAAATTCCGTAGATGTGTAACTGCAGTTGGTTTAGTACGGCGTGGGGTAATGTTGCATCATGGATCCCGAACACAGATATCCTAGATGTCAACATAGATTGTTACCTAGGAAAAATTGAGGAGAGAGTGTATATGCAACGAAACTGGAGGGCATAGGCAGGGACAACTTCTCAGAGGGTCATGCATTCCATTCTAAGAAGTTTGGAACCACTTTAAAGAAAACAGGGAGAATTTAAATATTTCAAGTATTAAAAAAAGCTCAGATTTACTTTTTACTTTTTAGAGTAATGTCTCTGGTAGCAATGTGGAGGATTATGACAGTGATGGGGGATTCAATCAAAATTGTAGTTAGGAAGAAGTCAGTGGTAATAGTTCAGAAAAGAGATGACAAATATTAGAAAGAGTAGAGAGAAAAGGATAAACTTTGGAACTATGTAGTAGACATTAGCAATAAAGTGAGTTCATAATAAATTTAATTTAGTTAATGGAGGAACATTTCTATTTAAATATACTGAAATGCTATCATAATATTCTGCCTCTATAAATCATCCCATGCTGGAGTTTCACCTTGAGCTATGGATGCGCATGAGGAGAGAACTGACTGGTATCCTAATACGCAGGCAAATAGTAGGCAAGTTGTGAGCAAGTGGAGTGAGATCTGGGTTTATTCAAAGTTTTCTTAAATGTCCATTAGTTAGGCCCACTAGGCATGGTATCATGTATGGATAAATTACAGAAATGAGTTTGAGATATCTCAAAATCGGAAGCTATATTCCAATTGTGTAGCTTTCAATTGCTACACATACGAAGTAAAAATTTAAGAGATTTGCTTTCCAATTTTAAAGGATATATTATTGCGAACATCATAAGTTTTTTCTTACTATTGCTTTCTAATAATACATTTTGTGGAGAAATGTCACAATTGTAATTTCAATATAGAGTCATTTTTTAAATGCGAGTCCTGGTTTGGCAAAAGACATTAGGGAAATGTCTTACATAAAAGGAAAACACTGGAGGCAGAAGGTTTTAAAAGAAAAACATACCTAAATCTTGATTCACTATCAAGACAGCTGATAAAAAGAACATTCAGAATTTTATGAGTCATCAAACCTTCTCTTTAATTCAAATTACAGATTAATTTCTGCCAAATCTAAAAGCTTTTTGAGGAATGAAGAAATCCTTAAGAATATTTTGAATTTCACTCATCATAAGGAATGACTAGAATCTTTAAGAAAACTTTAAATACATGAGTTATTTGCTGATTTTGCTTTGTTACACCTTGAAATCATTAAGGAATATTTTAAAATGAGATTCCACCATGCCCTCAATGCAGCCAACCTTCAAAATACTCCTTTTCTCATAAGTGTAGCAGGAATATGCACTGCTTTTGCAGTATTCATCAAATTTAGTGTGTGGTGAAAGCTGTTTTTTCCACTTATATCTATTTATAGACAAATTTTAGATAAAGCACAGGACATCTTTATTGATCATTCCTTCATAATTACTGAACACATAATCTCTTAGTCATACATACCAAATAAGAGAAGAGTATCATGCAATGATATCCAAATTATGTAGAAATTATATTCATTCTCTACTTTAAGATCCTGCTTATCTAGGTATTACTTTGCATTACAAAATCTAGACGTGTGGGTTAACTCTCACTGAAGGCATCCAGAATAACTCCCACCCTGAACCTCCAAAGAAAGCAGCAACCATTTGCGTAGTCTACTATTGTCACATCCAATCCCTAGGAACAGGTTTTATCACAGAATTCATTTTCACTGTCTTTTCAAGGATATGAGATTGCTTGAATTGCTGGCTGCAGGGGATCCCAGTAATTTTTCTCACACACTATCCCTGCAAAATTCACCTCCTGCGTGGGAAGAAGTCTCAAGAAATGAAGGGTAGCAAGGATTTCAGACTCTCACAGGGAGGAAACTATATTTTTAATTGTGTTTTGGTTTGTGTTATAATAGAAATCATCTCTATTGCTATGTGATATGTACACAAAAAATAGGTTTTCAGAATGATTAAATGCCTTGGCCTCACATCCACTATTATTTTCAAAAGCCATTTGTTTTGGGAATAGTAGAAAACCATAGCGAATATTTATGAAATCATTTGACTCTAGCACTGTTGATATGAGTATCTTCAATAGACTTTTCTTTCCTAAACAGTATGTATCTGAAGGTTTTAAGTAAAAACTAGAAGACAATTCATGCCTTTTGCAAATTATTTATTAATAACATAAATATTTCTGACTTCCTACAGAGGTTATGACCTGAGTATTTATTTTTACATTTTGTTCTTCGAAAAATTAGAATCCAGGAGAGTTTTAGTAAAATGACTGAAAACATAAAGTAATTAATTTTGGAGGATTTGGTAAAGAGTCAGTTGAATTCCAATAAAGATACTCCAAGCCAAGAAGACATTATAGTAAATAATCTGTGGATAGCAAAGATATTTATTTAATTTTATAAGCTCTGCATTCTGAAAAAAAGTGATAAAGCATTATTTTATGTGGAGAAAGTTACAGTAAAATTGTTCTTGAAAACATCATTTTTCCTGATAATTTGCTAACTGAATAAGATAAATTATAATCTTATTTTCCTTATCACCATTTCTTCATCTATACTTTGGTAAGTACAGGATAAGTTTGTGCCTCTGTAAAAAAAATAAACAAACAAACAAACAAACAAAAAAACCCTCAAATCATAGTGGCTTAACAGAACAAAGATGTATTTATTCATCATGTTATGGATCCATCACAGCTGGGCTGGAGGCTCTGCTCCACCTATTCACTCAGAACACTAGCTTCACCTTCTTATACTTACGTCTTCTGAAACATCTAGTCACCTGGATCTATGCATTAGGAAAAGAAACAACTGGTGAGGTACTTTGCCACCATTTTTTCGCTTTGGCCTATAATTTACACATATCATTCTGCCCACAACTCATTTGCTGAAATTTATCACATCATGATTCCCAACTAATCACATGAATGTTGGTAAGATTGTGAATATTTGTTCACTATTCAATTCTGACACAATAATTAAGAAGAAAGAGGTAGGACCAGATATACCAAGTCCCCCCAGGTATAATGCTATGTCGTCTTACCTTTTCATATCATGTCATTCCCATCCTTACTGGCTTATAAACCCAACAGATTCTGTCACAGACGCTTAGGTTTGGAGCACATGTCTATGTGCATTAGAATGTGGCTTACTTGAATCGCATCAATCCACTCACACTGGTCCTTCTATTCACATTTTTACAAGTCCTTTTCTCAACCGGATTTTTTAGAAATGTGAATTTTTGTTCTCTTCCACTGTGATATCCCTAACCTTAAAATACAATGTCTTAAGTTCTGGACCATACATCATTAAATTTCAAGAATAGATAAGGTAATTACAGTAAAAATTAATGTATATTATACAATAACCTTATGAGCATGTGACTCTTCAAGGACCGATTTGGTTTTCTTGATTCTGCTCATTCTTCTTGACATTTTATGAGAATATAGGGTAGAAGTCTATTTGTGCCTTTTACAAAGTTGTTTGTATTAGCTGGGGCGACTGAAGTAGTCCCACATTCTTGCCTTTGATACACTTCACAGTAAACGCTGATAGTGAGCACATCAAATGAATTACCTGCAACTTTTCTATTGCCAGTTAGTGTTTATATCTTTCTTTCCCCAATTAATTAATTGACCTTCTTTGTATTTTAGGATTATTATTTTGAAAGGATAATTCTTCTTTTCCAGAAATAAAATGATGTCCCTTGAGACAACAGCTAATGGTTAACACAAGTAGTTACAATTTCATTATTATGCCAAGTAGCATTACAAAGACAATTGTTCTTCTGTGCAGTTACTTTCACTGCCCCTTCTACTGTTAGTGCTTTTGCTCCCACAGAGCATTTTCTTTTAGAAAATCCAAGCTGTGATGCATAATTAGTTTCCTAACATTGAGGACATTTGGGAAAAAATTGAACTTCCAATGATATATAAAGATAACTTTAACTCTTACATCAAGTCTTTCTATTTCTTTGGCTAAACTGGTTATAAATGATGAAGTTGCTTCATGACAGATCTGAATTGGCATATTTTGGAAACCAGAAAAGTGGTTGATCATTAATTTTATAATGAACTTTATTCTATGATCAGATACATTAAATACCATGTTTCTTCAAGTAATTAAATTCATATATATTTAACATATAAATATAATTAACATATATATTTAACAATTACAAACTATATTATATACCAATTTATTATATCTTTATTGTGACCAAACTAACTGACTAAAATCCACATAGTCAGGCAAACTCACTCATCAAGTCCAGCTAAGCTGACTTATAGTCATGTTGTTTTAGAACGTCATTAAGATGAAATTATTTTTCTCATATTGATTTTATGATATTCTGGAAATATTTTTCTAATTTCTATGTCTACATTACATTTGAATATTGTAAAATAGATATTGCTTAAGTTTAAAAGTTTACATATTAAAATAATGATGAAAAACGAAAAATTATACATTTTTTTCCTCTAATTCACTTGGAAAAAAAGCATAATGAGGTAATAAGAATGAGGCCAGCAGTGGACCCAAAAGGCAAATATTTCTTATATGACAAAATAATAGTTCTCTATATATGATATGTTCAAATGAATTGTAATTATGGTGTTATAATAGTGGTTTTGATTCTTTGGGGACCAATTTGTAAAGGACTTCCCTTCTACATCCAATAGAAAATCTATGGATAATTAATTCACGTCCTGTTCCCACCTAAGCGTGCATGAATAAAAATTAGGTAATTTAATGTGAATCTCTTATTGTTATCAAACCAAAAGTGCCTAAGAATATGCTTAAAACTTTTTCTATTTACAGGTGGCACTGAACTAAACATATATTTTAATTGCCTCGTGTGTTCTCACTTACACTGTGGCTAATGAGCTTTCAAAAATAATATATTTCTTTCCCTAATGGGTAGACTTTAAAGTAAGTGTTTCAGAAGACATAAATCAAGTATATATTTTAGAAATATTCTTAGAGACACTTAATCATATTATTTCATCAAGCATTCTTAGAAACAGATCACCAAAGGTGTTCTAAAACCGCCAACACAATTACAAACGGTAAACTGTGTTCGGTGCTTCCCTGATAGAAGAGCAGGAGGCTTGGCGTCCACGCTGGGAGGCTTTGTCACAGATAAAACCACGTAAGTAATCTCTGGGCACTGAACTGTACTCATGGAGCTCGTTGAAATTAGATACAACTATAGTTTAGCTTAAAACAAGTTTCATTGCTTGTTGTCACCTCTGTTTCCAGATATAAATAGAAATACTGAATTACAGAAAGCAGTGGTGAAATCAAATTTTTAAAACTTTTTTCTTGGCTTAAGATAGTTTTATGTTTTAGTTGCAGGGTTTAATCTCTTTTCCTTCCCACTTACAGTTATATACTTCATGAAATCCTTACAGTATTCATTACAGTTCTTTATTAGACTCAAATTTTATTAAAAACTGGCAATTTATGATTCCTTCCAACGGATGACATAATTTTTGCTACCTGTAAGAAGAAGTTCTTTCAAATGATGATTCTGTCAACCCATTGTATTCTGAAATTCATAAAATAAAATTCTGTGTATTTTGCTTCTACAAAGCTTAACTCTAAAATTCTATTTTTAGTTATACATATTTACAGCCACATTTTTTTGAAGGGGCATCCACCATAATTATTTCATATCAAATGTAGCTCAACCATTGCTCGTAAATTCAGTCACCATTATTCCCACCCTACGATCCTGTCATCTTTATCCTTAGTGGAATAAATTAGAAACACAGATGGTTAATCTGGGAAATATTTCACATGTATATTTTTAAAAATACAATTTGTGTCAAGCACAGATTTTCTAAGATACAGTTTATAGTTTTAATAAACAGGGTTCTGATTATTAACTGTACCATTTTCAAAATCAAATAAGACATGAGGACATATTTTACATAAAGAAGATTTACAGAGCTCTACTGCTTTAAGACCCAGTTTGAAATCCAAGCTGTTCTTTTCCTTATGGTGTTGAAAAGTGAAGTGAGTTTGACTCAGAAGGAAAAAAATGCTGTTGTATTTAGTAGTTCACAAGCCACATTTAAGTCTATTCCTTTAAGAAAATGCTCACTGCTCTGTGAAAAATATTAATCCAAATTTAAATGGGACATTGTTCTCACATTTTAACTCATCTTTCAGGCCTTAGTAGTGATACTTTCTTTTTCTTCTTCAGGTTTTTTTTTTTTCAGTCAGATGCCTTATTTCATTCATATCTCTGCCTCTTTATTTTCCTACCCAATATCTGAAAATATGACTGGTTAGTTCACTTCCTTTAAACACGGTGGGCATTGTAGGATGGCACCAACTCTCTCACATACACGCACACAGGGTCACCTGTGATCTGTATGCACATGAAATCCTAAAAGAACTGAGAGGAACTCATGAAATCTGTATCTCTTTCCTTAAACAGCTTTTCATATGAACCATGTGACAGTACAGATAGGAAATTCATTAAAGACAAATTTATAAAGGGCTCAGTCTTCTAAAACTGAGGGAGGCATTCCAAACAGTCACAGACAGATGAGCAGGGCATAAACAGTGGTTTTCTTTCTGCATTACTATCCTAAAAGCCCACATCATGGAGACCTACAAAAAGAGATCTCAGCAAAGGTACCAAATAATTAATCCAACATCTTCAACAGGAGAACTGGGATGGGGTGGGAGGGTGGAGTAGTATATGGCTACCAGTTAGAACTGCAGGAGTTCCTGAAGTCTTCATTAACCTCAAACTTAGAATAGACTAAGAATGTTTCCAATAAAATTTTGAAGAATTAAGGCCATTGATTACTTATTGAGATGAGTATTCAACATAGGTGAGATAATCTGTTCCTTAGTTTATTAAAGAGAAAATAGTTCAAAGATAATTAGCAGTCGTTTTGAGCAGCTGAAGTTGAACAGGAAATAGTTATTAAAGAACATAGTGAGCTAGATATTTTGTGCTTATTTTCAGATCCACTCTTGGCCCTTTTCTGCCCTGTTTTGTACACTAGGAGCCTGGCCTCTACAGACTTTTTCATCTAACATCTGTTGACCTCTGGCTTTCCATTGCTTGGTTCCAATGTGATTCACTGACAAGAGATCAGGGAATTAGAGGAGAAACAGGTGTGTGCTTTTCTCTTGGGGTCACTGGGGCCTATAGTTGACAGTGGCCCCAATCTTCTACCGAACACCTCAGCTCCTGTATCATAGCTGATCTTTCAAGACTAAAATTCATGGCAGATATAGATTATTGCTTTCTCTTTTTGTCTCTTCAGACCAGGGAGTGGCAAATTGTACCCAATTTTAATAGTCTCTGGGTAGTCTGACATCACTTGTTGGTTCATTTAACCTTGTCCTCACATTTGTTTACAGTTCCAAAATTGAAGGGCCCAGGTGTCCAATATTTCCTTTCAAGTCCCTTATAATAGGAATTTATAATATTTCCTGGCATAAAGAAGGTGAATTAACATTATATACTTCAAATTATTCTCTTCTTGAAATATTGGTAGAGACTAGAAAGTTTCTTTTTGATGCCACAGTTCTATAACTGAAAAATTTCCTTACGTCTGAAAAAGTGGTTACATGAGAAATATTATTGTGTATATCTTTGTTGATGGAATATTCAACATCAAGAAGATCTTAACTAGTGATATAATTGAACTGTTTAACAATAAAGCTCTACTCACCTAACGTTGTTTCACATGTTTTACATTAATGTTCCCCTGAAATAGATTTGTGAGTAAAATTTCCAAATATCTTGTTAGATAAATACTATTTTACATTTTGTAGAACTTTACATTTCATGTTGCTTGAGCATATGTTAAATTGTCATCCTTTCCACACCTCTAGAAATATAAATTATTGTCTACATTTACTAAGGATGAGAAAGGTTAGGAGATTTGCCTTCTAATAATTAGCAGAAGTAGGGCTCAAATATTTGTTTTTCTTCTTACTACAAGAAGTTATGATTTCCAATTGGAACATTTTTAGATGTTGGCCTTGGAGAAAGTTCAATTGAATGTAGGCTGAGATGTAAAGAGATATTAAGCCTACCTGAGGGGCAAGCTATGTAGACTTGAAGATCATTTTTCAGGTTCAGTATAAAGGCAAAACAAAATTATCCTTGGGAATGATTTCATGATGTCTGCCTCCTTAAATAAATGTCAATTCTTTCTTGGTGTCCTGAAGAGACACTTTAGCCTCCAAATGTTGCTCCAAAGTTCAAATGACAAATGTATGCCATCTGCAAACTGTAATTAAGGATATTAAAATACATCTAAAAGGTTACTTCTTGCTTACTCTTAAAATGCACAAAGCAAGAAAAAGTGTTCCTTCAGCTCTAACAAACGGAAAGAGCCAGATAACCTCAAAATCAAAACTTTTCTTGAACCCATAAGAGAGCTAAGGTTGCAGGATACCCAAATAGCCTTAGATGTACCTTTCTTTGCTTAGATGAGAAAACTGGCATAACTGTGACAATAGAACAAAGACTGAGATGCACTGCAAGTGAATAAGAATTCATATAAAATTTTTCATTAATTGCTAAAGGCTAAATGTTGTCTTTCATGAGAGTATAAAACCCCAGGGAGCCACACAGACACAAGGGGAGTCTGAATTACTCTCAGATTCTACTTCATGGACTTTCACTAGATACTCATAAGAAATAATGGAGGGCAGGATGGGAAATCAGAGACAGTGTCTCTCAGTAGCTCAGATTGGGAGAGGAAAGCACTGCTTGTGTAGAAAAGGCAAGAGCTGTGTTCAAAGCTTTTGTCTCAAGAAAAAGAAGAAAACTCAAGCCCGTGGGGGTGGGGCTGCAAACCCTTTCTCTTCCCAGTCACAGATTAGGAACTACTGTTGCTGAAAGAAGGAAAAAAGAGAGTGGAGGGATGTAGGAGACCTTCACACCCAGAGGAGAGGCAGTAAAGTGCCCTGAACCCAGATGATTAGTGATATCCCAACACTGCATAAGGGACAGGTTAATGAGAAAGGCCTATCTCTGAGACTCAGAGATACTAAACCTGTCTAAGTCTGAGTCTAGACCAGGACACAGCACAAATGAAAAACTTCACCCATTGGCTAGCAAACTCTCCAAAATAAATATCTAGAAGGCGATGGGGTGTGCCACTTTCCAGGCATAAATATTGTGTACCTCAGTCTCTACTGCCCTACACATTCTGACAGTCTTTCAACTAAAGAGTTATCAGACAGACAGATACACACACAAAAACACAAACATACACACATACACACAACCCACTACTCAAAATCCACAAGCAAGAGAGAAGTAATCAATAGAACTAGACTCAAATATGCCCTAATTGTTTGAACTATCAGTTGAGGAATTTAAAATAACTGTGATGAATATGTTAAAAGCTCTAATTGAAAAAAGTAGACAACATATATGAACAAAAGAGAAAATACAGCACAGTTATGGAAAATATAACATATATTAGAGGAAGTTCTTTTTTTTTTTTTCTTTTGAGGAAGGTCAGCCCTGAGTTAACTACTGCCAGTCCTCCTCTTTTTTGCTTAGGAAGCCTGGCCCTGAGCTAACATCCATGCCCATCTTCCTCTACTTTATATGTGGGATGCCTACCACAGTGTGGCTTGCCAAGCGGTTCCATGTCCACACCCAGTATCCGAACCGGTGAACCCTGGGCCGCCAAGAAGTGGAATGTGCAAACTTAACCACTGTGCTGTCAGGCCAGTCCCTAGAGGAAGTTCTTCAGAGAAGAAATACGACACCAAACAGGAACTGTATCTACTCAATGAAATCAAGATCTCCATAAGTGGTTAAAAAGAAGGTAAACATAAAAGGCATATTTTTATACTTTTAGAAGCTATACAGATTATTGACTCACTGAAAAAAAAAGTATAGTATCCTGACATTTCAAGTTTATACCATATGTGAAAGGAAAATATGTGGCAAAAAATAGTACAAAAGAAGGAAGAGAAGAATTGTGAAGATGTTGTCCTAAAGTCATTCCACTACATCGAAGTAGTATAAAATAATTGGAATGTAGGCTGTGATTAATCAAATATGTGTATTGCAAATTCTAGGAAAACAATTAAAATACTTAAAAATTGGTATAAATAATAGAATAGTTGAGATAAAATGGAACTTTAAAGAAGTTAGCTCAGGGGGCTGGCCCCGTGGCCGACTGGTTAAGTTCGTGCACTCTGCTGCAGGCGGCCCAGTGTTTCGTAGGTTCGAATCCTGGGCGTGGACATGGTACCACTCATCAAGCCACGCTGAGGTGGTGTCCCACATGCCACAACTAGAAGGACCCATGACTAAGAATGCACAACTATGTACTGGGGGGCTTTGGGGAGAAAAAGGAAAAAAAATAAAATCTTAAAAAAAATTAGTTCAAAGGCAAGCAGAAAGAGAGGCACTCTTCACTATATTCCCAACTCACAGAAAAGCAACAGTCAGGAATATTGTAAAAGTTAAAACAGAATATTTCAACAGAGTAGAATTTCTTCAAAAAATTTTAAAAAGGAAAGGTAACGAAAATAATTTTTTGAGTGTCTCAGTTGTTAGCCAAATAAGAAAAGTCACTTACTAATGGTCAATTAATTAAATCATGTCAGCCTGGAGGAGTCAAAGAAATGTGTCCAGAGGGGAAAAATAATTTTTAAGATTACTAGACTTTCAGTGAGAACTACAGCTGGAATTATTGAGAACATTAGAAGAAATACCAATAGTCAGTTGAAAAATAAGGCAAATGAGTTATTCTCTGTTCTCAATAAGTTAACAAATATTTCTGACACTGCTCAGTTGTTGGATATTCAAGGAATCAATGCAGAGTTTAAAGTAACTGTTAAATTAGCCTCTATGAACAATTGTGTAAAATAACTACAGGAAAAAATATTTTAAAATTAGTTGAGAGACACTAATTCAGTACAACTGGATGTAGAAGCTATTAAGATTTATTAATTTGTATTGGAAAATATTTTAGTTTAGCAAATTTACAAAGCTTGTACAAATATAAGATTTGATTATTCACTGTATTATTCATCACCAGTTATTTTGCAGAAAAATTGCAATATATTATGTGTAATTGAACCAGTTATGTCAATGATGCACTTCATTTGTTCTCATGGACTTAGCCATCATCAGTTACATAAATGATTTTAATAAATAGAAGATGAATGTCCTGACTTGTCCTACCACACAGCAGTTTGATTTTTTAGAAGTGGTAAAGTTTTATTGTTACTTTTAAAGTTCAATGCCAAGATTAATACTTTTTTCTGAATGAGAAGAACAACTTCAACCACTATTAAGAATTTTGAATTGTTTTAGATATTGATTCTTTTTTCCTGAATAGTTGATGATATTCCTGAATAAATTTAACCAATAATTGCAGGTCAAAACAAAGCATATACATAAAAGTTATACTGTGATAAGTCATTTAGAAGAATATTAATATTGTTTGAATTACAAATAATGTCAAGCTTTTTTATACCTTCTTGTACTGTCAAAATGTAAAACAATGAGATATATCCTATAAACTTTATAGTGACTACTCAGCTAACAAATCAAAACCTATGGCTAACACATGAACAAGAGATAAAATTGAAAATCAAAAGAGTATTCAATTAATCCAAAGGAAATCAGGAAAAGAGGAATTGAAGATAAATATCAACAGGTATTGAAAAAAAAGAGTAAGATGGTAGATTTATACCTAACCTAAACAAAATCACATCAATATAGTTTAAATTCCAGAATTAAAAGGCATAAGTTGTCAGAATAGACTAAGAAAGCAAGACTCAGACTATAACAGAAATCAAAAGAAATCTGGATGGCTATATTAATAGCACTAAGTGGATTTCATATCAAAGAATATTACCAAGGATAAAGAAGATAATTTCACAATGATAAAGTAGTAAATTCCTCAAGAGGACAAAAAATCTAAAATTTTTAATAACAGTTTTAAGCTACAAGAAACAAAAACTAAAAGGAGAATAGATAAATCCACAACTAAGTTTAAAGATTCCAAAACTTTTCCCTCAATAATAGAGAGGGAAATTAAACTGAAAATCAGTAACCATATCAAAGATTTTAACAACTATCAGCCAACTTGATCTCATTGATAATTATACACTTAAGACTTCATCCAACAACAGCAAAGCTCACGTTCTTTTCAAGTGCAAACAAAATAGTTACAGAGATGGATCATATCGTGGATCAGAAAATAAATCTCTGTAAGTTTAAAGATATCAAGAGGTCAACGAGATGGTGGAATAGGTGGTCCACCACTTGTATCCCTCCTCAGCAACAATAATTTGACAGCCATCACTGGACAGACATACCCTTGCAGGAGCTTTGGGACACACGTAGGAGACTGTGAAATTTTGGTGATCCTAAAACCAAGGAGGCTATTTTGTGAAGACAGGCTCATGCCCAGGTGGCATATTTGCCAAGTGTGATCTTGGCTACAGATCAAAAACAGCCTCATCTTCCTATGGGCTCTACTGCAACCCCATTTGGCCTTGGTCCAGGCACCAGCACCACCTACCAAGGGACAAGGCAGTTGTCATGTCCACTTGTAACATTAGTCCCAGCTGTGGACTCTGAAGCAGCCTATAACTCAGCTCCAGCACCTCTTAGTTGTCAGTCTTGCTCACCTAGTGACAAAGAGGGAGACATATCCATCCATGCCATTGATACAGGCCTTATAACCTTGGTTCAACTGTAGATCCTGAAACAGCCCTGTAATATTGCTCCAGTCCCTCTCAGCCAAAGGCCAGGACCACTCCTGCTTACTCAGGGATCTTCTGACAGACATACCCATTGTACCTTGAGGTAGGCCTTCTGACTTCAGTCTGACTAAAGATCCTGAAACAGACCTGTAACTAGCTCCAGCCTCTCTCAGCCACAGATTTGGAACACTTCTGCCCACCCAGGAACCTAGTTAAAGACACACTCATTTATACCTCTGAGGCAGGGCATCTGACCTTGGTCCAATGGCATATCATAGAACAGCCCTGTTACTTGGCTCCAGCCTTTCACATCCATCGTCAAGGAGCAGTCCAGCCTGCTCAGGGATCTACTGGGACACATACCTCTTCATGCCCCCGGAGATAGGCTTGCCAAATTCAGTACTACTGTGGATCATGAAGCAGTGCTCCAACTCCAGCCCCTCAAGGCCATGGTCCAGGAGTGGTCTTGCCTTTCCAAAGACCCATAGGGAGACATGTTCACCTGTGTAAATGTAGATCCTGAAACAACTCTGTGACCTAGCTCTAACTCCACTTGGCTGCTGTCCAGGGGAAGTCCTGATCACCCAGGAACCTGTTAGGAGGCACATCCATGTGGGTCCTCAGTCTGTAGACATTGGTCCTGGCTATGGACCCTGAAACAGTCTTGTGACTTGGTTCCAGCCTCTGTCAGCCATGGTATGGTGCCAGTCCTGTTTACCCAGAGACCCACCAAGTGACCTGTCAGGAGCCCTCCCATATACCAGGAAGCAGCCACACACATCTACACATCTGGTAACAGGCTTACTATCTACAGACCCTGAAGTGGACTCTTGTCCTAGCACTAACCCTACTGACTAAGTCCTGGTCAGCAAAAAAAGGAATCCATGCCTTCCCAAGTCCCTGGTAACAGACTCTCAACTGTGGACCCCACTGTGGCCCCAGGAGTAACCATATGTCTCAGCTCCAAGCCACTCAACTGTGATCCTAGAGACAATACTATCAGCCCAGGGACCCAATAGGAGAAGGTTTTACTTGCTGAAACCAGTCAAAAAAGACTGGAAGAGATGTGTTCTCCTTAAAGTGCATATACATCAACATAAAGGTACACAGAACACAAGGAATAAGGCAAACATGACACCACAAAAAGAAACTAATAAACTCCAGTAACCACCCCCTCAAAAATGGAGATCTACAAATTACCTGACAAAGAATTCAAAATAATCATCCTAAAGAAACTAAATTAGATTCAAAAGAACATAAAGAGACACCTAAACAAAATCAGGGAAACAATGCATGATGAAAATGAGAAGATTAATAAAGAAATAGAAACCATAAAAAAGAACCAAATAGAAATCCTGGAGCTGAAATATACAATGACAGAACTGAAAAATTCAATAGAGAGCTTCAACATCAGACTTGATCATGCAGAAGAAAAGATCAGTGAACTTGAATGCAGGTCATTTGAAATTAACAATTTAGAGAAACAAACAGAAGTAAATATCAAAAAAGTGAAGAAAGCATACAGAACCTACAGGAAACTATCAAGTGAACTAAAATATACATTATGGAAGTCCCAGAAGGAGAAGAGAGAGAGAAAGGGGAAGAAAGCTTATATAAAGTAATGTGGAAATTTCCTAAATATTGAGAGGGATATGGACATCTAGATACATGAAGCTCAAAGAACCATATGCAAGATCAGTCCAAAGAAGATTGCCCTGAGACACATTATAATCAAATTGTCAAAAGTCAGAGACAAAAGGAGAATTTTGAAAGCAACTAGAAAAAAGGGACTTGTCATGTACAAGGAAATACCCAAAAGGTTATCAGCAAATTTCTCAGCAGAAACCTTGCAGTCCGGGAAGGAGTGGGATGATATATTCAAACTACTTGGAAAAAAAAAAAAAAAAAAACCCTGCCAAACAAGAATGCCATACCCAGCAAAGCTGTCTTTCAGAAATGGAGAGAGAAAAACATTCCTAGAGAAACAAAGCTAAGGGAGTTCATCATGACTAGACATGCCTTACAAGAAAGAATTATAAGAAAGGGAGTTCTTCAAGTTGAAATGAAAGGAGACTAATTGACAACCTGAAAATAATAAAGTATAAAACTCACTGGGAAAGGTAACTATGTAATCAAATTCAGGATACTCATACTATAATAGTGGTACATAAATCATTCTTAAATTTACTGTAAGAGTTAAAAGAAAAAAGATTAAAAATAACTATAGCTATAATAGTTTATTAATGGATACTAAATATAAAAATATGTAAAGTGTAACATCAATAGCACAAAATGTGTGAAGGGAAACAAAAGTGTAGAGTTTTTGTGTGAGATTGATGTTAAGTTGCCATCAGCATAAAATACACTATTATAACTATAACATGTTTTATATAAACCTCATGGTAACCACAAAAAGGAAACCTCTAATAGATACACAAAGGTACAAAGAAAAGAATGAAAGTATACCAGTACAAGAAAATTAATAAATCACAAGAGAAGGCAGCAAGATAAGAAGAAAAGAAGGAATTATAAAAGAATTAAAAAACAATTTAAAAATGGCAATGGTATGTCTTTACCTATCAATATACTTTAAATGTAAATAGAGTAAATTATCTAATCAAAAGACATGGAATGGTTGAATGAATTGAAAAAAAAAAAACCCAGGATCCAACAATATGCTACCACCAAGAGACTCACTTGAACTTTAAAAAACACATCAGTTTAAAGTGAAAGCATGAAGAAAAAGATATGCTACGCAAATGGACACCAAAAAGAGCATGGGTTGCTATACTTATATTAGACAAAATAGACTTTCAGTCAAAATTGTTCACACATGACGAAAAAGGTCATTTAACTGGGTCAGTCATCAAGAGGATATAACAATTGTCATATGCACCGACCATCAGAGCACCTAAATATATTAAGCAAATATGTTCAGAACTGAAGGGAGAAAAAGACAGCAATGAAATAACAGTAGGGGACTTCAATACTATTCTTTCAACAACGGATAGAATTCCAGACAGAAAAACAATAAAGAAATAGCTGACTTGAATATTGCTATAGACCAAATGGACCTAACTGACATTCCATCCAAAACCAGCAGAACACACATTCTTCCAAAGTGTGCACAGAACATTATCCCACAGAGATCATATTTTTGGCCCAAATACAAGTCTTAAAACATGAGAAGACTGAAGTCATGCCAAGTGTCTTTTGCAACTGCAATGATATGAAACTAGAAACCAATAACAAGACGAAAACTAAAAAAATCACATACATGTGGAAATTACGCAACACAATCTTGAAGAACCTATGGGTCAAAGGAGAAATCAAAAGGGAAATAAAAAATACCTTGAGCCGAACAAAAATGGAAACACAACATACCAAAACTTATGAGATGCAGCAAAATCAGTTCTGAGGGAATTTTATAGTGATAAATGCTCACATTAAGAAAAAGGAAGGGCCAGCCCAGTGGCGTAGTGGTTAAGTTTGCATGTTCTGCTTTGGTGGCCTGGAGTTCACTGGTTCGGATCCTGGGTGTAGATATGGCACCACTTGGCAAGCCATGCTGTAGTAGGCATCTCACATATAAAATAGAGGAAGATGGGCACGGATGTTAGCTCAGGACCAGTCTTCCTCAGCAAAAAGAAGAGGATTGGCAGCAGATGTTAGCTCAGGCTAATATTCCTCAAAAAACACAGACATATATATGTATGAAAAATAAGATAAAAAAGATGAGAAAAAAGAAAGATCTCAAATAAACAACTTTACACCTCAAGGAACTAGAAAAAGAATAAACTAAACACAAAGTTAGCAGAAGGAAGGAAATAATAAAAATTAGGAGAGAAATAAATGAAATCAAGACCAGAAAGACAATAGAAAAGATCAACAAAACTAAGAGTTGACTTTTTGAAAAGATAAAATTGACAAATCTTTATCTAGACTAACCAAGAGAAAAAGAGAGAAGTTAAATAAGTAAAATTATAAATGAAAGAGGAGACATTACAATTGGTCTCACAGAAATACAAAGGATCATAAGGGACTACTGTCAAGAATCACACACCAACAAATTGGGCAACCTAGCAGAAATGGATAAACTCCTACCAACAGGCAACTTACCAAGATTGAGCCATGAAGAAATAAAAAATCTGAAAAGACCAATTAAGAGTAAGGAGATTGAAGGAGTAATCAAAAATCTCCCAACAAAGAAAACTCGGAATGAGATGGCTCCACAGGTGAATTCCATGACACGTTTAAAGAGGAATTAATGCCCATCTTTTCTCAAACTCTTCCAAAAAATTGAAGAGGAGGGAAAAATCCCAAACTCATTTTACAAGGCCAGCATTACCCTCATGATGAAGCCAGATAAAGACATTACAAGAAAAGAAAATTACAGGCCAAAATCCCTGATGAATATAGATGCGAAATTTTAACAAAATACTAGCAAACAAAATTCAAAAGCATATTAAAAGGATAATCCACCACGATCAAGTGGTAATAATCTCTGGGATGCAAGGATGGCTCAACATGTGCAAATCAATAAATGTGAAACACAACGTTGATAGAATGAAAGACAAAAATCACATGGTCTTCTAAATAGATGTAGAGAAAGCATTTGATAGCATTCAACATCCTTTCCTGATAAAACCTCTAAATAGATTAGGTATAGATGGAATTTACCTAACATAATATAGACTGTATATGACAAGCCCACAGCTAACATCACATTCAATGGATGATTGGAGAAAGAAGATGTGGTATATAGAGAGAGAAACGATGAAATACTAATTAGCCTAAAAAAGAGACCAAATTGTGCCATTTGCGACAACACGGATGGAACTTGAGGGTGTTACGCTAAGCAAAATAAGTCAGACAGAGAAAGAGAAATATCATATCATTTCACTCATATATTGAGGATAAACAAACAAATACATAGATAAGGAGAATAGATTTATAGTTACCAGTTTGTAAGGGAGTGGAAGGAGGGCAAAAGGCGTAAAGTGGCAAATATGTATGGTGATGGATGGAAACTAGACTTCTAGTGATGAACACAAAACAGTCTATACAAAAGTCAAAATGTAATGATGTACATCTGAAATTTACACAGGGTTATAAAACAATGTGACCTCAATAAAGTATATTTTTTAAATGGTGAAAAGCTGGAAAATTTTTCTCCAAGATCAGGAACAAGACAAGGGTGCTGACTCGTACCACTTCTATTTAATTATTAGAAATCCTAGGCAGAGAACTTAGGCAAGAAAAAGAAATAAAAGGCATCCAAATCAGAAAGGAAGAAGTTAAATTGTCTCTGCATACAGAAGACATGGTCTTATATATAGAAAATCCTAAATACACTATGAAAAAAATGTTAAACAAAATCAGAAAAGTTGAAGGATACAAAGTCAATATCCAAAAATCAATGTTTTTCCATACACTAACAATGAACAATCTGAAAAAGAAATTAATAAAAAAATCCACTTACAATAGTATTGAAAATAATAAACTACTAAGGAATAAATTTAACTGAAGAAGTGCAAGATCTGTAGACTGAAAACTTTAAGACTTTCATGAAAGAAACTGAAGATACAAATAAATAGAAATCTACCCTGAGTTCACACGTTGAAAGAACTAATATTATTAGAAATGGCCATACTACCTATACAATCTTCAGATTCAATGCAATCCTTACCAAAAGTCCAATGGCATTTTTCAGAGAAATATAAAAAACATCCTAAAATTTCTATGGAAGCACAAATGACCCAAAACAGCCAAAACAATATTGAGAAAGAAGAGCAAAGTTGGAAGCATCACTCTTCCAGATTTCAAACTATATTACAAAGCTACAGTAATCAAGACAGTATGGTGTTGGCATAAAAACAGACACATAGTCAAATGGAACAGAACAGAGAGCCTAGAAATAAATCCATGCCTATACAGTCAAGTATTCTTTGAAGAGGGTGCCAGGAACACACAATTGGGAAAGAATAGTCTATTCAATAAATGGCATTAGGCAAACTGTATATCCACATGCAAAAGAGTGAAACTTGTCCTTTATCTTAACACCACTCAGAAAAATTAACTGATTAAAGAATTAAGTTTAAGACTTGAAACTGTAAAACTTCTAGGAGAAACCAGAGGGAAAAAGCTCCTTGATGTTGGTCATGGCAATGATTTTTTGGATATGACACCAAAAGCACAAGCAACGATAGCAAAAATAAAGAGGATTAGATCCAACTAAAAAGCTCAATAAAGCACAATAAAATAAACAATTAACAAAATGAAAAGGCAACCTCCAGAATGGGAGAAAATATTTGCACACCACATATCTGATAGGAAGATAATGCCTCAAATATATAAGGAACTCATACTATTCCATAGCAAAACAACCAATCCAATTAAAAACTGGGCAGAAGATTTGGATAGACAATTTTCAAAAGAATATATACCAATCTCCAACAAGTACTTGAGAAGATGCTCAACAGCACTAAGAACCAAGGAAATGAAAATCAAAACAATGAGATATCACCTCACATCTGTTTACATGGCTATTACCAAAAGAACAAGAGATAGCAAATGCTGACAAAGATGTGGAGAAAAGGGAACCCTAGTGCACTGTTGGTGAGAATGTAAACTTGTACCATCACTATGGAAAACAATATGGAGGTTCCTCAAAAAATTAAACATAGAACTACCATATGATCAGCAATATCTCTTCTGTATATATTTCTGAAGAAGATGAAATCATTGTCTTGAGACATCTGTATGTTCATGTTCATTGCAACATTATCCACAATAGCCAAGACATGGAAACAATGGAAACATCCATCGATGGATGAAAGGATAAAGAAAATGTGATTATTATATACATTCATACATGGAGAAATATTATTCACCAGAAAAACATATAGTACTCCTTCCATTTGCAATAGCATGGATGGAGCTTGATGGCATTATGCTAAGTGAAATAAGCCAGACAAGAAAGACAAATACTATCTAATCTCACTTATATGTGGAATCTGAAAACATCTAATTTATAGAAACAGAAAGCAGAATGGTGGTTGCCAGGGACTGAGGAGTGGGAAAGATGGATAGATGGTGTTCAAAGGGCACAAACCTTCGGTTATAAGATGAATAAGTTCCAAATATCTGATGTGCAGTACAGTATTTACAGTTAACAATGGTGTATCATATACTTGAAAGTTGCTATGAGAGTAGAGCTTGATTATTCTCACTATAACAACAACAACAAAGTGGCAATTGTGTGTGGTAAAGAATGTATTAACTAATCTTATTGTGGTAGGCATTTCATAATATATATGTGTATGCAATCATCATATTGTATACCTATACTTACTTAATGTTATGTCAATTATATCTCAATAAAGCTGGAAAAAACAGAAAAACTTAAACAGAAATGGAAATGGAAAAATATTTTCACAACATAAGTAAAGCACAAATAGAAAAATATCCTTAATATTTTAAGTACTCTTACAGGTAATTGGCAATTAAAAAAGAAATGGACAATAAGTAAAAGCAAAACTACTCTATCTTCCTAATAGCTAAATAAGTCTAAAATCCAATTATTTTTATACATACCAGTTTATATAGAAAATACTTGAATTAATACTGGTGTGATCTTGTGAACACAAACACTCTAACATATAATTGATCTGAGTACAACCATGATTGTGGCAATGGGTAATATGCTCAACATTTAAATAATGTACATCCTTTTACTATTTTTTTATTGTAAAAATTTATCCTAAAGAGGTAACCCACAACTACGAATATACAACTATGTACCTGGGGGCTTTGGGGAGAAAAAGGAAAAAAGTAAAATTTTTTTTTCTAAAAAAAGAGGTAATCAGAGAAGTTTGCTAAGATATATGGAAAGATGCTTATTTTAGCATTTATAAATAATGTAATATTGATAATAAATACCACAAATTCATCTATATTAAAGAGGATGAATTCATTTCACAGCTAGAGTGTTTATATTGAACACTGGTATTGTGGACTGTTTCATTGTATACTCCATGTACATAAATTGCTTACTCAATTAGTGATATGAAGATATTTTCATTTTTCAGATTAAGAACAACACAATTAGGACATTTTCCTCAATTTCTATACCTTTCTTTTTCCTTCCTACTTGATTTTTAAGTCATTAACATTTATCAGTTTTTGAGAAGGAATTTCCTATTTGTGAACAATTCTATTTCCTAAAAATAACTTTTTAAAGTTACTACAAAATAAACAAATGTTTCACTTTTAAAGTACAGTAAACATAAAGTCAACAAAATTCCTTCATTATCCTTCTGACTTGCCAGTGCAGTAAAACATAGATTTGAATATAATAATTTTAAGTGTTACATTAAAACAAATTCTTGGGTATAAGTGAGATAATGAAAAATAATATGGCCAAGCAAATAGACTTGTATTCAAGAAAGATATGGAGTAAAAGGCCCTTGAAATATGTGAACTATTGGTCACAGTTTCCTTGCTCTTCTAATCAGAACTCACTGGAAGACAACTACGTGTAGTCCTCTTGCAGATTTCACCATAAAGGTACAGATTTCATAGCATTGTTGAATCCTATGATTCAGTTAGGCCCTGCTAACTGGCTGTACAGTATAATTGGCATAAAGGATGATTGAAGTCATGCTAAGAAATTGTATCTATTGAATCTAACAATCATTTTCATAATAGTGCAAGTATTTACATTTCAGTAATGCAAAGGAAACAATGCCATTGCTGCAAAATTAATTTAACAAAATTATTAATTTGAATATAAAAATATTACTGTATAGAATCAAGGAAAGATATGTTCAAAATGAGTGGTGAGAGGGGTTATTCTTCTCTTGTACCTGATCTTAGTGAGAAAACTTCAAGTTTCTCACTGTTAAATATGATGTTACCTATAGATTTCTGTAGTTAGTCTTTATTACGTAGAGAAAATTTCCCTCTATTCCTAGTTTACTGAGAGTTTTTGTCATGAATAGGTATTGGATTTTAAGTGTTTTTTCTGCATCTATTGATATGATTATGTCATTTTTCTATTTTATCCTGTTGATGTGATGTTTTATCTTAATTGATTTTCAAATGTTGAACTAACTTTGCATGTCTGGGATAAATCACACTTGATCATGGTGTATAGCTTTTTATACGTTGTTGGATTAAATTTGATATTTTCTTGAGGATGTTTGCACCTATGATCATGAGAGAAATTGGTCTGCAGTTTTCTTTTCTTGTAATGTCTTTCTTCGGTTTTGGTATTAGAGTGATGCTGGCCTCATAGAATGAGTAAGGAAGTATTCCCTCTACTTCTATCCTCTGAAAGAGATTGTACAAGACAGTTGGCATCGTGTCTTCCTTAAATATTTAGAAGAATTCACGAGTGAACCCATCTGGGTCTGGTGCTTTCTGTTTAGGGAGGTTATTAACGATTGTTCAATTTCTTTAATAGATGTAGACCTATTCAGACTATCTATTTCTTCTTGTGTGAGTTTTGGCAGCTTATATCTTTCAAGGAATTGGTCCATTTCATCCAGATTATTAAATTTGTGGGTACGAAGTTGTTCAGAGTATCCCCTTATTATCCTTTCAATGTCCATGGTATACACTGACATCCCTTCTTTCATTTCTGGTAGTAGTAATTTGTGTCTTCTCTCTTTTTTTCTTAGTTAGCCTGGCTAGACACATCTATTTTATTGATCTCTTGAAAGAGCAAGCTTCTGGTTTTGTTGAGTTTCTTATTGATTTCCTGTTTTCAATTGCATTGATTTCTGCTCTAATTCTTATTTCTTTTCTTCCACTTACTTTGGATTTAATTTGCTCTTCTTTTTCTAGTTCCCTATGGTGGAAACTTAGATTATTGATTTTAGATCTTTCTTCTTTTCTAATACATTTATCATAAATTTACCTCTAACCACTGCTTTTGCTGCAACCCTTACATTTTGATAATTTGTGTTTTCATTTTCAATTAGTTTGAAATATTTTCATTTCTCTTGAGATTTCTTTTTTGTCCACGTGCTATTTAGAAGTATGTTGTTTAATCTCCATGCATTTGGGATATCAAAATCCTTCTGTTACTGATTTCTAATTTAATTCCTTTTTGCTCTAGGGCAGATATTGTATGATTTTTATTTTTTTAATTTGCAGAAGTGTGTTTTATGACCCAGTATGTAGTCCATCTTAGTGAATGTTTCATTTGAGCTTGAGAAGAATGTGTATTTTACTCTCATTGGATGAAGTAGACAATAGATTATTATATCCATTTGGTTGATTGTACTGTTGAGTTCAACTATGTCCTTACTGATTTTATGCCTGCTGGGTCTGTCCATTTCTGATAGTGGGATGTTGAACTATGATAATGGATTCATCTATTTCTCCTTTCAGTTCTACCAGTTTTTGACTAACATAGACTGTTGTTAGAAATATACACATTAAGGATTTGTTATGTCTTCTTGAAGAGTTGACTCACCATCATGAAATATCCTATATCCCTATAACTTTCCTTGCTTTAAAGTCTGCTCTGTCTGAAATTTAATATTGTTACTCTCCAATTCTTTTAGTTAGTGTTAGAATGTTACATTTTTCTCAATCCATTTGCTTTTTCTCTATAGGTTTTTTTAAATTTAAAGTAGCTTTCTTGTAGACAACATATAGCTTGGTATTGTTTTTTGAACCACTCTGAGAATCTTTGTCTTTTAATTGGTGCTTTTAGATCACTGATGTTCAAACTGATTATTGATACATTTAGATTAATATCTAACATATTTGTTATCATTTTCTATTTGTTGCTCTTATTTTTTTTCCTATTTTTGTTTTTCCCGTTTTTCTGCCTTTGAGGTTTAATCAAGCATGTTAAATGATTTAATTTTCTCTCCTTTCTTAGCATATTAGTCATCCTTTTTTTCTTTTTTTTTTACTTTTTTTTGGTGGTTATCCTAAAGACTGCAATTTACAACTAATACAAGGCCATATTCAAATAATACCAAACCACTTCAAGAGTAGTGTCAGTACCTTATAACAACAAAAGAATCTTAATTCTTCCCTCCTATCCTTTGTGTCATCACTTCATTCATTTCACTTATATATAAGCACACATAAGCATATAATAGCAACAATGCATTCAATCATATATACTTGCATATGTACCATATATATAAGAAAAATTAAAGTTTTCATTTTACCTTTACTTATTCCTTGTTCAGTGCTCTTCCTTCCTCTAATTTACGTAGAGCTAAGTTTCTGGCCTATATTGGTTTCCTTCTTTCTAAAGTACTTCTTTTAATATTCCTTGCAAGGCATGATAACTGGCAAAAAAATTCTTTCAATTTATGTTTTTCTGAAAAGTATTTATTTCTCCTTCAGGTTTCATGAATGACTTTTCAGAATATGGAATTTTAAGTTGTTTTGTTTGTCAATACTTTATATATACACATGACTCTCTCCTTGCTTGCATGGTTTCTGAACTGAAGTCAGAGGTAATTCTTATCTTTGTTCCTCTCTAAGTACTATGTTTTATCCCCTGTGGCTTCTTTCAAGATTTTTTCTCCATCTTTGATTTTCTGTTATTTGAAAATGCTATGCCTACATTCAGTTTTTTTGGTATTTATCCTGTTTGGTGTTCTCTGAGCTTCCTAGATCTGTGGTTTGTTTCCCACATTGATTTAGGGAAATTCTCAGTCCTTATTTTTTTTAAATGTTTCTTCTGTTCCTTTCTGTCATTCTTTTCTTCAGATATTCCCATTCCATGTGTGTCATATCTTTTATACTTGTCCCACAGTCTTTGGATATCCTGTTCTGTTTTTATCACTATTTATTCTATTTGCTTTTCAGTTTTGCAGATTTTATTGGGATTTCCTCAAGCTCAGAGATTCTTTTCTCAGTTGTGTACAGTCTACTAATAAGCCCATCAGAGGCATCCTTTGTTTTTGTAAAGGTGTTTTTTTCTCTAGCATTTCTTTCTGGTTCTTTCTTAAAATTTCCATTCTCTGTTTATACTGCCCATTTGTCCTTGCATGCTATATACTTTATACATTAGAGTCCTCAGCATATGAATAATGGTTGTTTCAAATCCCCGTTCTGACAATTCAAATATCTCTGGCATGTCTGCTTCTGATGCTTATTCTATCTCCTAAAATTGCATTTTTTGCCATTTGGTATGATTTGTAATTTTTTCTTGGTAGCTGCACATGACATACTAGGTAAAAGGAAGTGCTGTAAATTGGTCTTTAGTAATGTGTTGGTAAGGTTGAGGGAGAGCTTTCTATACTACTATGATTAGGTCTCAGTCCTTTGTTGAGCCTACACCTCTGAACCGTGAACTTTACAAAAAAGTTGATTTTTTTTTTACCCCCTTAGGTAGGAGAGGATGGATAGAGTTGGCTAGAATTGGATATTTCCCTTCTCCCACTTGGAAGGCTAGAGCTGACTGGAATTGAGTATTCCCCTTCCCCCAGGTCTATTATTCTCTGATAATAGCACAGAAGGTTAGGCTTTGGTTAACTGGCTCACCCTGAGGGCAGGCCTTGTTAAGAAGAACAGAGTACTATGAGGTGGTTCAAAATGGTCCTTTTCCCTCCCACCTACCAGAAGCCTGAGGGATTTTTTTCTCAGATATTTACTGTGAGAAACTAGTTGAGGTCTTGGAGACAAATCTCACAAAATTGTGAGGTTTCCTTATAAGTGGGTCCCCCTGGAGTTTTTATCTTCAGAGTTGTCTACAATTAGCCTCCAACAATTCATCAATTACAGTTCAGGTTTTCCTATTCCATCTGTCACTGGTTTCCATGGAGATTTCTGCTAGTGAGACTCTACTCTGGTAAACTATGAATCCCTGTATTTGTCTGACTTTCTCTCCAATGTTTGAGGCCATGGCTTACCCTATGTCCTCCTCTCTCTACAGACCCTAGGAGAATTCTTCATTTTTCAGTCTGTTCAGCTTTTTACTTGTGGTTAAGATGGAGTGGCATCTTTCAAGCTCCTTACATGTGGACCCAGAAACGGAAAGTCTTCAATATAGGCATTTTTCAAATAAAATATTTAAATATTTGACATTATGCAAAATCTAAAGTGTTTTTATTTAATTAAACAACACAGCAAATAACAAAACAATTTCGAATCATTATTCTCATGAAGAGTAAGATAGAATTCTCAAAATCAGATTTTGGAAAGTAATAGGATGCAGTTGCTTTTTAAGGAAAGGTATGTATATCGGTGCTTCCCATCCATTGCTCTGATGTTCAATGGAAATACTACTGACAGTACAGGTTTCTATCAATATCACCAGTAGGGCATTTCTGCAGTCACTCCTGCCAGACTAAATATGTACTGAAGCTCTTTCCATTTTGAGAGAGAAAATGTCACAGCACATAACATGAAATGCATCAGCAGTGCTAAACTGATTCACCTCTGCTGGGTTCACAGCTGCCATTAGCCAGGTACATTGGTGAAATAAAAAAAAAAACACAATAATAAAATAAAAAGGACTTCATATAACCGATATCATCTTGAAACATGTTTTACAAATTTGCAGGTCACAGTCAAGACTGACTTTTGTTGGATTAGTTATAAAAGCTGAAAGTGTTTGCCTGATGAATTTTCATTGAAATAAATAATCACAACCCCCCACAAAACAACTACAATTTTATAACTTAGAATATTCAAAATACCGTATATTAAGGAATCATCATGCTGTTAGAAAGGCTAGACTAAATTAAGGTATATTGCATTGCATTCCCATTCTGGATAAGCTAATAAAACTTTGCTCAAAGATGATGTAATATTCACATCTTCTGATTGAATTAAGCGTTTCTGGTGACTCAAAACAAATTTAAAAGTAAAGTGCTATCTTAACTCTCCTAATAACAAAGCATTCTCAATCCTATAAATTAAAGATGTATGTGTATGTTTTTCACCAGAGCATTAAAACAGGTAAAAAGTCTCCTAAAAACCTATTGTGGGATCTGATGCTTTGTGAGGAAAATGTGTCTAGAGAATATAGTGACACTCACCTGAATGAAAAATGTGCCATTTACCCCTAAATTTTACTATCAGGATCAACTACTTTATCACTGATAATTCAAAGCAGCAATATTCTAAAGGGAAGATTAAATTAGAAGAGACTACGTTTCTAATGACAGAATTAATCAGGGGTAAAATTTTTAAATAGGGGGCCTCAGAAGGCTTTATAGTTTTCTTTTCTTCATTTCTGTTCTGGCTATCTTGACTTGATTTAACTTAGCATTCCCTGTATACCCAAGGCCTGGGATATATGCAGGGCAAGTTTAGTGCTGTACCACATGCATTGAATCAAGACTGCCTTCTCCAAGAGGCACTCGATAGTCAAACCATATTGGTCCCTCTCCCAACCAAATTTAAATGTCGTAAATTCCTTTTCCTCAAATGTATTGTCCATTATCAAAGGAATAGCTCTTTTCTTGATAAAAATCACTTCCTTTCTGTATGCAGCACAGTCTGCATCATTCTTGAGTTCTCATACTTGAGTTTCCGTATGTTTGTATCGTTCCCTCCAAGAGTTACGGACGGTGTCTGTACCCATCATAGTACCTAGCACAAGATTCTCTACATATTAGGCTCCATAAATGTTATTAGAAGTTAATTGTTAAAGACACATAAATGCTTAATGTGCTTTTTCTCTGTTTGTGCTTCTGTTTTATCTAGGATAATAAAAAGACATTTTGGCCTGGACTTGAAGGAATTCTGAGGCAGTTATACCAGGTGGAAGAAAGAGCTAGCAGCTGAAAGAAAAAAAAATAGAAATAATTAAGGTCAGCATATGACCTTGTTGTTACCACTCCTTTATACTTCCCTCAAGGTTTTTTAATTTTAAAAAAATCCTTCTCTCTGGTATTTCCACCTACTCATTTGCAGTTTCTGATGTGTAAGCTCCAGATTCAATTGCTCCCTTAAAATAGGTTACATCCATATTATAATTACCAGCCAAGTAGAAAAGAATCCACAAAACTATTTGCACATAATAGTTTGAAATTGAATGTGTTCCCAAATTTATGAAGAATTTACTTTATGTAAAAATGCTACCAACTTTTTGGTGAGTTATGCATACTAATTCCAATGAAAATAGTTAGAATAAGAAAATAAATATTCACTTTATTGTCCCACATTCTCCTAATGTGTTTGGTCTGAAAATACACTCTACCTTCACTAATAACCACAAAGCTTACAGTATGAGGTCTTAAATGCAAGGCAATAAAGACAGAGGAAGACACAGGAAGGTCTTCTTTCTAAATTATTTTCAATATTGAGTTGTAGCCAAGAATTTTGATTTTGTAAGCAATCACCTCACCAGATGTCTTGATATACTCCTGCCATGCCCTTGCTATTCCTTTTCTCAGTGGTGCATGTGCTCACATGTAAATAATAGATAGGGTACATTAAGACATGGGGTAAATTGAACAGGTTTATTTGGCACTGAGCAAACATCTGCTGTATAAAATCAAAATTAATTGCCATCATGAGTTTCCTGCACTAACTTATTGTCACCCATTTAGAAAATATCCATCATCCTAAATAACGCTAATAGAACACACAGAGACACACACATTCATTAGAACTTGAGCCCTCAGCTTTCAGGGTCAGAATTCTGTGACACTGAGCTCCAAAGCAATTGCATTTCTCATCATTTTCTGATCTCTGGGAGTAAGGTAGGGTTAAATAAAAATAATATCAGAACGAGTGCAGGAGTCTCCCTAAAGTCTTTGCAGAGCCTTCAGCGATTCCCCAGGAACCACTGATGTGAGTTCTGAGTTACAGGGAGTCACCTTTTCAGTCTCTAACTACACTCTATCACACTGTACATAGTTGTTAATGATGGAACATTTCAGGTCAATGAGATTAAAAAACCAACAATGCCAAACTTCATTTAAAAGGAAACATGCAGACTCATCTTCGATTTTTCAAGTATAATCAAAATGAATTCAAGTATAGTCAGAATGTCAAAATGCTGGACATTTCTAAAAGTAGGCACATTAATTTTTTTAAAGACAGTATAGCATGAATTTGCAATATTTATGTATGTAATCTTACTAGCACAATAATTTTCTACATCTCCCTGAACATTAACATTAAAACTTTTTCCCCATGCTAATACTAAATACAACAATTCAAACCTTTAGGTTTACCAATTGCTTTTCCATAGATGGGCTGTGTTACCCATAAGCAGGAGTGGGGCCACATTCTTCAAAATGGTATTCCCAAAGCTAATGCTGGCTTCTACCCAATTTGTTGTAAAGCTCTCATAAAATGATCTTTCCTCTCTCTGTAAATTCTGGCCTATGAATAAGTACTTTTAGTTTTTTTATCATAATTGTTTGATGAAAGAAATGTCCAGTTTTTCCTCCAAAACAAATGACCATATAGAAAGAAAATAAACTATTTAGTTAAAAGAAAAAGGAAGTAGATTCTAAAGAATAAAGAAGAAATCCCAAGAACACAATGGAAAACTTCAGGTTCTAGTGCTCTTCATTTTCCCTGGAATATAATTCAGAAAGTTTATCTACAATATCTATTAACTTCAGAAATTGTGTCACAGAAATATTTATAAGTCCTATGTGATTCCAACATGTTCCTTACAAGTTTACTTCTGTTACTTTTCTGCTAAACTGCTTATCAGCTAATTACATAATTTGCCTCCCTGCTTAGTAAATTAAAATCCCAATTGTCCTTCGTATAGTACATTAACCCCAGATGAGTCAACATCTGTACATAAAGGATAGCGACCATTCAGCAAGGATGCTGCTGTTTCCTAGGGTGAAACACTGAAAATGTCAGCAGGACTTAACATAGAGGTGAGCTCTACACTGTAAAGATGAAAACAAAAATTCTGAATTATATTCCAGGGAAAATGAAGAGCACTAGAACCTGAAGTTTTCCATTGTGTTCTTGGGATTTCTTCTTTATTCTTTAGAATCTACTTCCTTTTTCTTTTAACTAAATAGTTTATTTTCTTTCTATATGGTCATTTGTTTTGGAGGAAAAACTGGAAATTTCTTTCATCAAACAATTATGATAAAAAAACTAAAAGTGTTTAACTAAATGTGTTTTACACAAAACATATTCTATGTAAAATCACTACCTCTATGTTTTATATCCTTTTTAGAAAGTTTGTGTTAGTAGTAGACGTAATTTTACTGTCCTCCTCACTAAGATAGTATCTAATCTTTATATACTAATTTTGAACTTTAAAAGGCTTGTCTTACCTTGATCATTTGTACCTGATGGCACTCCTATAAAACAGAAAGGGCTAGGGTTAATATCTTTAATTTACATATAAGAAAACGAAGAATGACAGGAGCTATTAGGTGGTGATACTGGGTTTCAAGATATATTTTTCTCATTCCCATACAATCTCATTTCCACAGGATTATGCCATCTTAAATATTTCATACTATATTTATATTTCTCAAACCCTAGGACCTTACTTCAGTTACTTTGGTAACTGTATTTTGATTTCTGGTGCTTTGAAGAGAGGAGTCAATTTTAAGATAGGAGTTTGGGACAGACCAGATTACAGAATGAAATGAGAAGAATGCATTCTAATTGTGCAAATATGTAGTAAATGGGGGAAGTGCTGCAAATGTAAACCCAGGCCATCTAGTACTATCCTTTGCTTTTCTCTCTTGCTCTTGGAGGAAAACCCGGCCCTAGAAGCTAATTCTTTTTAACTTTTTTTCTTTTTAGCTTTTCAGTCATCAGATACCGAACCTTTCCCACTCTTAAACACTCAAACCCTCTACTCTTATACTTTCTCCCCAAAATTACTTAAAATCATCCTCCCCTTCTCCCTTATCTCCTCATGCATGCTCTCCTAACTGAGTAATGAGAGACTACCCCAACCTGCTTTAAGTTCCTTTTAGGTTTTGGGGTTTTTTTCTTCCCTGATCAGGAAGCACCCCCACATTCAAGTGTCCAATTTTCCCTGTATCAGAGAGCTCTTTTCAGAGTGTTTTCAAGTAGGAGGCTGAGCAGCACTGACTGCAGGGAATCATGGTCTCTCCCTACCAGGAGACGAGAGAAGGAATTGCCCTACAACGTTTGGATGGGGCACTAGAAAGCAGTCTAATGTGATAATGATTTAGTGATAGCTCTAATTATAGCACAGCAAACCCCAGCAGATGTGTATTGAACACAAAGCCATTTAGCAGGAAGTTGTAGGCTTCTCTGGTGGCAGAAATAAAAGCTGCGCATCACTGTGTTTGTTAGTAATAGGTCATCATTCTCCTGACTCAAGAGTCTTTTTCCTTTTTCTCTGAATGTGAGTGTATGATGTACCACTAGCTCAAATTTACTATTATAGCAAATTTCCAAAAGTGAAAAGTGGTCAGCTTTAAAGATTTCAGAACATTAGTGAGCACAGTGACTGAGCCGCTCATTAAACTTTAGTTGAAAAGGGAAAGTAAGCAGGAAATCATTTTTGGATCTCTGAACAAAATAGAAGCCAGACTATTATCATTATTGTTATAGTCATTTTAGAATCATAGAGGTCCTATCACTAGTTTTATCCATAAAGTAAGGTTACCTAATTCTTGATTCTCTATAATTTCAATTATCATATTTATTTCTGTAAGGTGACTATGTTGTCATTATTCTAAGAATACTGAGGCATCCTCAAAAACTGAGAAAATAGGAAAATAATTTTTCCCTATTATACTAAATATTAGAACTAGCATAATGGATCAGCATGAAGATCTACAAGGTTACTTAAAATATTTCTGGACCTCCAAGAATGGAATTTTACCTGTTAAATGTATTAACATTCCAAAAAGGAATATGTAAGGTAGAATGTAGGTTTGGTCAGATATACAAGAATAGACAAAAGAATCACTGAGACAAAAGTTCAAAAGTTGGTATTCCCTGTTCTAACATCATCCTGTAGAAAGGGAACTTCAAAACCATCAGGCTTCCAATGTTCTTTCATCATTCACAAGGCTCTTCCTCTTGTGGAATGGATGTGGCTGCCCATCATCATTTCATTCAAACAAATACTTGATTAATCTATGTAGGACCATTGTTCTCAGCTCATGTTCATTAAACCCTTCCTCACTAGATCACCCTGTAAGTAGAACACAATATGGATAAGTTTTTATGATAGTTATATGTTTCTACTCTTCTTATAAAGACACTAATTATTGGATTCAGGGCCCACTCTAGTCCAGTATGAATTCTTCTTAACATAAGCACATCTATAAAGACATTATTTCCAAATAAGGGTGGCATTCTGAGGTCCCAGGTGGACATGAATTTAGGGGGACACAATTTAATCCTTTATGTGCTCACTCAGAGATATATTCATTCATGGATGGCCACAGAGTGTATCAGGGTTTTGGAAGTATTTACTATAAATTATTTCAACAACAGAGAGTATGACACAAGGAAGAAAAAGACATCAGAGTGCCTGTGGCATGTACAGTATCACAAGTGTCCCTCCTAATTAGTTACAAGATACAGACATTAGAATTTGTGATAGGTCAGGCTGACCAAAATGACAGCTCTGAGTGGTATAGCAGGTTTCTTGTTCTGGACAGCTAAAGTGTACCCTGACCTAATTCGGGGAACTTACTGAACGAATTCCACTGTATACTGAGAATTTGTTCGAAAGGCAACAATGCGTAAGTATTTGGATCAACAGTGATTCTCAATAATCTGAATAATATAATATAATAATTATATATACACAATATGTATTATATTATTAAAAATAAATTTTATTATAAAATTAAAAATATATACAATATTACATATTGTATATAATAATATATAATACATAATATAATAGTAATATATAATATAATAGTATAATATAATATAATCTGAATAGTATAATATTTTCAAACACATTCTCCTAAAATGACAAGTTCAGATTTACCAACAAAAACGTATCTTACAAATGTGGCTCTGAAACACAATAAGATTAACGATCCAAAGTCCAAAGAATGAAAAACAAGTAATTTAACTCATTCAGGAGAGACAATCTTTGTGGTTAAAGCAGGAGAAATTTCTCTTATAGGACCTAAAAGATGATGTTTTCAATTTTGTAAATCCACTTCTCAATACTTTATACTTCAAGTAAGTATGAAGGGAGCTTTATTGCACTTTCTTAAAATAACCTAATAATAACGACCTCTGTCTTTCAGTCTCTGTCTTTCAGACACTTAACAGTCGTGTGACCTCAAGCAAGTTTCTAAACCTCTTTGAGGCTCACTTTTCACTTCAATAATTGGGCCTCATAGATTTGTTCTGATGATCTAATAAGGTGATGCTTAAAGATAGTGTGGGGTTTGGCCCATAGTTAAGTTATGATTGAATGGGATCTATCTCATTGAAACAAAATGCATATTTATTAACTTATAATAAAATGTGTACATTCACAGTGTCCAGAATTGTTAACTGTCTGTGGAAGTATTTTTATGCATTTGGTCACTTGGGATCTAATTAATAAACAGAATATTTCAGGGTAGTTGGAGAAAGGATGCTATTGAAAAGTATTTCAAACAAGCTCTGATTAAATTTATCGAATCATTGCTGCCACATAATTGAGCAGACTTTTGCAGTAATATGACGTTTTAGCCTATCAGATGCCTCCTCTTTTTATCCTTTCCATGCTAGATAAATACGAGAAAACACTGGTTCCTTGGATTACTATTTCTGAATTTAGTGAAAACCACTAATCTCTTAATGTATGTCTTCAAATAGGCTACAATTATTTAGACTTTCCTATTACGCTTATTCTTGTCTTAGTTTCCTAAGACAACTTTACTATATAACATGTGGTTATTCCAAAATGCTCTCAGGTTCTCATTATAAACAATTTATTGTGGTTATTTCTATAATACTGACAACATTTAGGTGTTGCTTTTTTAATTTGTTTTTTTGCTGAGTTGTGTTTATTTTTTAACTTAAATTTTTATTTAAGTGTAACCTATACACAGCAAAGTATAGCTTGATATCAAAAGAGTATAGCTTGATAAACTTTCATAAAGTGAACACACCTGTATAACCAGCACCCAGATGAAGAACCAGATCATCAGGACCTCAGAAGCCCCCTTGTGCCTCCTGCCAACCACTCCACCCTTAAGGTAATGCCATCTTGACTTCTAACAACATACAATGAGTGTAATTTTCAGTGGTTCTGTAATAGACTATTGGTACAGCATATTTTATGTAATCATTCCCTGTTCTCCTCATGTTGGACCTAGAAGATGCTGTTTTTCTTTTAACCATGAGATGCTGTGGGCACATATCTTCATTCACATCTCTATTTTCTTAGAATAGATCCCTAGAGGTGGAATTTCTGGAACAAATGGTATGAAATGTTTAAAGGCTATTGATTCTAATTGCTTTCCAGGAAGACTGTAACAACTTACAATCCTACCAGCAATGTGTGAGAGCATCTCCCTCACTGTCCAGGGTCTACTTTGAGGAATATCAGTTTTTTCAGTCTTCACCAATTTGATGGGCAAAATATGTTCCCTAGTTGATATACTTTGCATGCTCTGTCATTACTGATAAGGTAAAACAAAGCGCTTTTTTGACCAAAGTACTTTTCTTTCTTTCCTGTGAATTATCTTTCCACAACTTTGCCAAGGTCTCTATTGGGGTCATGGTGTTTTTCTCATCAGTTTATACAAGCTTTTTATACAATAAAGAAAATGATCCTTTGCCATACTTGTATATATCTTTCTACTTGTTGTTTATGATTTAATGTAATCATATTTTTGTCATATAGAAATTCTTTTATTTATCTGTTTTTATTGAGGTTACATTGGTTTGTAACATAAATTTCAGGTGTACATCATTATATTTCAGTTTCTGTGTAGACTATATCTTGTTCACCACCAAAAGACTAATGATCTTCCACCTCTGCACACATATGCCCTTTCACCCATTTAGTCCTCCTCCTCTCTCCTTTCGCTCTGATAACCACCAATCTAATCTCTGTCTCTATGTGGTTGTTTGTTGCTGTTTTTGTCTCCTACTTATCAGTGAGATCATGTGGTATTTGACTTTCTCCCTTATTTCACTTAGCATAATGCCCTCAAGGTCCATCAATTTTATTGAAAACGGCAATACTTCTTCTTTTTTATGGCTGAGCAGTGTTCCATTGTGTATATATACCACATATTATTTGTCCCTTCATCCCTGATGGGCACTTAGATTGTTTCCAACTCTTGGCTATTGTGAATAATGCTGCAATGAAGATGGGGGTGAATATAATTGTATGCATTTGTGTTTTCAAGTTGTTTGGATAAATATCCAGCAGTGGAATAACTGGATCATATGGTTGATCTATTCTTAATTTTTGAACCATCTCCATATCGTTTTGCACAGTGGCTGTACCAGTTTACATACCCACCAGCAGTGTATGAGGGTTCCCTTCTCTCCACATCCTCTCCAAAACTTGTTATTTCTTGTGTTGTCAATTGTAGCAATTCTGACAGGTGTCAGGTGATAATTCCTTGTAGTTTTCATTTGCATTTCCCTAAAAATTAGTGATGTTGAACATCTTTTCATGTGTCTGTGGGGCATCTATTTATCTTCCTTGGAGAAATATCTCTTCATATCTTCTGCCCAGTTTTGATTGAGTTGTTTGGGTTTATTTTTGTTGAGCTATATGAGTTCTTCATATATTTAGGAAATTAACTTCTTGTCGCATATATAAGCCGCAAATATTTTCTCCCAGTTCATTGGTTGTCTTTTCATTTTGTTCATGGTTTCCTTTGCCTTGCAAAAGCTCTTCTGCCTGATGTGGTGTCATTTGTTAATTTTTTCTGTTGTTTCCCTTGCCTGGTGAGACATGGTATTCTAAAAGATGCTGCCAAGACAGATGGCAAACAGTGTACTGTCTGTGTTTTCTTCTAGAAGTTTTATGGTTTCAGGTCTTACATTCAAATCTGTAATCCATTTTGAGTTAATTTTTGTGTGTGATATAAGATATTGGTCTAGTTTCATTCTTTTGCATGTGGCATTCCATTTTTTCCCAAAACCATTTACTGAAGAGACTTTCCTTTCTCCATTGTATGTTCTTGGTTCCCTTGCAAAAAATTAGCTGTCGATGGATGTATGGGTTAATTTCTGGGCTCTTGATTCTGTCCCAGTGATCTGTGTGTCTGTTTGTGTGTCAGTACCATGCTGTTTTGATTACTATAGCTTTCTCATATATTTTGAAATCGGGGAGTCTGATACCTCCAGCTTTGTTCATTTTACTCAGGATTCCTTTGGCTATTTGAGGTATCTTGTTGTCCCATATGCATTTTAGCGTTCTTTGTTTTATTTCTGTAAAAAATGTCATTGGAACTTTGATAGGGATTGCACTGAATCTGTAAATTGCTTTAGGAAGTAAGGACATTTTAACTATGTCAATTCTTCCAATCCAAGAGCACAAAATATTGTTGCCAATTATTTGTGTCTTCTTCAATTTCTTTCAACAATGTTGAAAGAAACAGTTTTCAGGATACAGTTCTTTCACTTCCTTGGTTAAATTTATTCTTAGATATCTCATTCTTTTTGTTGCAGTTGTAAATGGGATTGTATTCTTAATTTCTCTCTCTGTTACTTGGTCCTTAGTGTATAGAAATGTAACTGATTTTTGTATGTTGATTTTGTATCCTGCAACTTTGATGTATTTATTCATTAATTTTAACAGTATTTTGATGTAGTCTTTAGTGTTTTCTCTATATAAATTCATGTCATATGCAAATAAAAACAGTTTTCCTTCTTCCTTTCCAATTTAAATCCCTTCTATTTCTTTTTCTTGCCTGATTGTTCTGGCAACGCCTTCCAATACTATGTTGAATAAAAGTGGATAAAGTGCGCATCTTTGTCTGGCTCCTGTTCTTAAAGGGATAGCTTTCAGTTTCCTCGATTGAGTATGATATTAGCTGTGGGTTTGTCATATATGGCTTTTATTATGTTGAGGTACTTTCTTTCTACACCCATTGTAGAGAGAGTTTCTATCATAAATGGGCACTGTATCTTGTTGAATGCTTCCTCTGCCTCTATTGAGATGATCATGTTATTTTATTCTTCATTTTGTAAATGTGGTGTATCATGTTGATTGATTTGCGGTTGTTAAAGCATCCCTGGAGTAAATCCAACTTGATTATGGTGTATGACCTTTTTAATGTATTATTGCATTCGATTTGCTAGTATTTTGTTGAGAATTTTTGCATCCATGTTCATCAGTGTTATTGACCTGTAATTTTTTTAAGTGTGTTGTATTTTTCTGGTTTTGGTGTCAGGTAATGTTGGCATCATAGAATGAATTAGGAAGCTTCCCCTTCTCTTCAATATTTTGAAAGAACTTGAGAAGAATAGGTATTATGTCTTCTTTGAATGTTTTGTAGAATTCACTGGGGAAGCTGTCTGGTCCTGGAATTTTGATTTTTGGGAGGCTTTTGATTACTGTTTTGCCCTCCTTACTGGTGATTGGTGTATCCATCTTCTCTATTTCTTCTCCATTCAGTTTTGGAAGGTTGTATAATTCTAAGAATTTATCCAATTCTTCTAGATTCTCCAATTTGCTGGCATATAGTTTTTCATAGTATTCTCTTATAATCCTTTGTATTTCTGAGGTGAACATTGTAACTTTTCTTTCGTTTCTGATTTTATTCATTTGAGACTTCTCTCTCTTTTTCTTGGTGAGTCTAGCTAAAGATTTGTCAATTATGTTTTTCTTTTCCAAGAACCAGCTCTTAGTTTCACTGATTTTTTTTCTATTTTGTTTTTTTTAGTCTCTATTTCTTTTATTTTCACTCTGCTTTTTATTTCCTTCCTTCTACTGATTTTGGGCTTTGTTTGTTCTTCTTTTTCTAGTTCCATTAGGTACACTGTTAGATTATTTATTTGGGAGTTTTCTTGTTTCTTCAGGTAGCGCTGTATCGCTATAAACTTCCGTCTTAGTACTGCTTTTGCTGTATCTCATAAATTTTGGCATATTGTATTTTCATTTTCATTTGTCTCCAGGTATTTTTTTTATTTTTCCTTTGCTTTCTTCATTGACCCAATGGTTGTTCCGTAGCATTTGTTTAATCTCCACATATTTGTGGCTTTTCCAGTTTTCTTCTTGCAGTTGATTTCTAGTTTCATACCCCTGTGGTCAGAAAATGTGTTTTATATCATTTCAATCTTAAATTTATTCATACTTGTTTTGTGGCATAATATGTGATCTCTACTGAAGAATGTTCCATGTGCATTAGAAAAATATGTGTATTCTGTGGGTTTTGAATGAAATGTTCTATATATATATCTATTAAGTCCGTCTGGTCTAATGTCTTTTAAGGTCACTTTTTCCTTACTGATCTTCTGTTTGGATGATCTTTCTATTGATGTAAATGGAGTGTTAAATTCTCCTACTATTATTGCATTACTGTCTATTTCTCCTCTTATGTGTTAATAATTGCCTTATATATTTAAGTATTCCTATGTTGGGTGCACAGATATTCACAAGTGTCATGACCTCTTGTTGGATCCTTCCCTTTGTCATTACGTAGTGCCCTTCTTTATTTCTTGCTAGAGATTTTGTTTTAAAGCCTATTTTGTCTGATATAAATATTGCTATCCCAGCTTTCTTTTCATTGCCATTTGTATGGAATATCTTTTTCCATTCCTTCACTCTCAGTTTGTGAGTCTTTAGATTTGAAGTATGGCTCTTGTATGTAGCATATATATGGGTATTTTGTTTTACACAGCATATATATGGGTCTACATTTTTTTTAATACATTCAGCCACCCTATATGTTTTGATTGGAGCATTTAATACATAGACATTTAAAGTAGGCATTGATAAGTAGGTACTTATTGCCATTTTGTTACTTTTTTTCTGGTTGTTTTCGTAGATATTCTCTGTTCTTTTCTTCATCTCTTGCTCTCTTCCCTTGTGATTTGATGGCTTTCTTTAGTATTATGTTTGGGTTTCTTTCTGTTAATTTTTTCTATATTTATTATAGGTTTCTGGTTTACAATTACCATGAGGTTTATGTGTAATAACTTATGTAATTAGCAGTGTATATTAAGTAGATGGTCTCTTAAGTTTGACCTCTTACTAAAAGTCCTACACTTTTACTTCTCTCCCCTCACATTTTATGTTTTTTAGATCATATTTAATCTCTTTTGTATGTGTGTATCCTTTAACCTATTATAATGTATAGATTTTTTTAGTACTTTTGTCTTTTGATCTTATAGATCTTAGTGTAATTGATATTGTCCCAGAGGTCCCTTAGACTGTCCTCATTATTTTAAATTATTTTTTCTGTTCAGCTTGGGTGATTTCCTCGATGTTTGCATCCAGTATTTCATTTTCATTTCCTTTATTGTATTCTTCAGTTCTGTATGGTTCTTTTTTATATTTTCCAGTTCTTTGTTGAAGTTCTCACTGTGTTCATCTATTCCTCTCCCAAGATCAATGAGCATCCTTATGACTATTAGTTTGTACTCTTTATCAGGTAGATTATTTATCTCTATTTCATTTAGTTCTTTTTCTGAGGACTTGTCCTGTTCCCTTATTTGGAATGTATTCCTTTGTCTCCTCATTTGGGCTACTTCTCTGAGCTTATATCTATGTATGAGGTAGATCAGCTATGTGTTTAAATCTTGACAATGTGGCCTTATGTAAGAGACACCTTATGGGGCCCAGCAATGCACTTCCCTTTGTCACCAGTTCCAAATGTTCCAGGATTGTCCTCTGTGTGGGCTCTATGTGCATTTCTGTTGTGGCATGGTTGATCTTGCTGCAGACACACAGGTATACTAGGCTAGACCCAGGGCTGCCTGGTTGTAAGGCTCAGCTGTGAGCAGCTTCTGGGATCACTTTAATTACTTTATAGAGTGTGCAAGCTCCAGCATGGCTGGCTATAAGGTCTAAGGTCTAATAGCACATGCGTGTTGCTGCCTTGCTGTTAAATGAGTCAGGCCCCCAGCATGATTGGTTGCTAGACTCAGGGGCCCACAATTTCTGTAGGCCTTTGGCCTGCAGGCTGTTGTCAACTCTCAAGAGCACAGCTAGTTTGGGCTGGCCCCAGGCATGGCAGCACACAAATGTTTCAGGCTTTGGAAGATGTGGGTTTTGACATGACCAGCAGCACAAGTCTGCTGTGGTTGTGAAGCCCACTGTCCACAGTAGCACACACCCTGCCATTGCAATCTTGCCCTGCCCCATCCTACCAAGACAAACCTACTCACCCTGCTGAAGTCCCACAGACCCCACCTATGCAGGACCACAAGATCCCTGTGGGCTTGCTCGTGGGCAGGGCCAGTCTTTAGGGCAGGCAGCCTGCCCTAGCTGAGATGGATTAAATTGATGCTCTAGTAGTTGGATGGTCTAGCAAACCCCTTTGCTAACAGGCCAAATGAAGAAATCCAAATGTGTCTGCCAGCATCTGTGTCAGCACACCTGTACTAGGGCACAATAATGGCGGCTGCCAGTGTCTCAGTACCTGGGGAGGTGGGCTCAGCTGCCTCCTACCTCTCTGAGATGCAGTCAGAGCTTATCAAGTGAGTCTCTTTTACCAAAGGACTATGCTCCTTTCTTTCTAGTGATTTTGTGTTGGTTTCCCAAATGGGTAAATGTGTGTGTGGGCCCTGTAAAAGCAGGCTTTTCTTTCTCTTATGTTCAATATCTTTTCTGGGGCTACTTCCCATTGTATTTTTTAAAGATTTTATTTTTCCTTTTTCTCCCCAAAGGCCCCCTGTACATAGTTGTATATGTTTTTAGTTGTGGGTCCTTCTAGTTGTGGCATGTGGGACGCCACCTCAGCATGGCTCATGAGTGGTGCCTTGTCCATGCTCAGGATCCAAACCAGCAAAACCCTGGGCCACCAAAGTGGAGCGCATAAACTTAACCACTCAGCCACGGAGCTGGCGCTCCTCATTGGTTTTAATAGCTAGCAAAGTCAGCTATTATGGCACTTGTCTTGCTTGTGTTGAATTCAAAGGCTGCTTATTGTGGCAGAGATCTCCCTCACAGATCCTCCACTCCTACAGGAAAAGCTTGGTACCTAAAGACTGCTCTCAGCCATAAATTGCCATGGCTGGGATTGTTATTTTTTTTTCCTCAACAGAGGGGTATTTCTGCCCTTCCCACCACTGTCAGGGCTGTGTGTTAGTGGAGGTTCTTTTTATCCAGTTTCCAATTCTCTCTGAGAAGCAGCTGTTCCCCATGTAGTCGTAGATTTGTTGTGTCTGGGAGAGGAGGAATATTCAGAGTCCCCCTGTGCTGCCATCTTCTCAGCAATCCTCTGTGTCTTAATTTTACATAACAAAGTTTCTTAAAGGCCGTAGTAAAACGTTTTTTTTCAAAATAGAAAAAAGCTTACAGATTAAGGATATAAAGAATGAAAATATTTTTGTACACCTACAGAATGTATTTGTGACTTAAGGTAAGTGTTATTACAAAAGAGGCAAAAAGTTAAAAAAAATTTAAAGTTTATAAAGTAGAAAAATTACAGTAGGCTAAGATAAGAAAGAAAATATTTTTTATAAACTCAATGTAGCCTAAGTGTACAGTGTTTATAAAGTCTGCAGTAGTAGCTGCTAATGTCCTAGGCCTTCACATTTACTCACCACTCACTCACTGACTCACTCAGAGAAACTTCCAATCCTGTAAGCTCCATTTGTAGTAAGTGCCCCATACAGGTGTATCACTTTTTCTGTTTTATACCACGCTTACTTCAGCTCCTCTGTGTTTAGCTGTGTTGAGATACAAAAATACTTAATTGTGTTACAGCTGCCTACAGTATTCAGAAGAGTAACACACTGTACAAGTAGAGAGCCCAGGAGCAATAGGCTATACCATAGAGCCCATGTGTGTAGTAGGCTATGCCATCTAGGTTAGTGTAAGTACAACATATGATGTCTGCACAATGACAAAATCGCCTTATGATGCATTTCTCAGTGTGTGCCTCATCATTAACAGATGAATATAACTTGCTACAGCAGCAACAGGAAAGGAATACAGCTGATATTCCCCCAAAGTGCCACCATGTTGCCTGAAACAAATATAAACAAATATAAAGATATTTGTTGCCAAGAAACAAATATCTTGAGCTGTGTGTGGCACTCTTCAACAACCTCAAACAGGACTCAGATGACTGTTCTCTCACTTCCCTCATGGTGAAAGAGACTGGAGACCAGTCACTCATGGTAGAAACCCCATGATGGACAAAGAGGCTCTGAGCCTCTCTGAGCCTGTCAGAGAGATACTAGGAGAGTGAGATGTGGTTTCATGAAATTAAACATGAGGAGAGAGCCAGAAAAGGACCCATATCTTCCCCAGAGGCTCGCTTCTGAAGATGACTTGATGGAATGGACCTTCCTCAGGGCCGCCTTAAGAGGCTTGTTCTGAAGATGGCAGGGCCACATGAGGGAAGGAGCCCTGCGCACTGTGGCTACCCAAGATAGTCACTCTCCCACCCCAGGAACACTTGGATTGAACAGGGACATGTTGGCTTCACCAAAATCCATAAAATGTTAAGACTATCAGACCCTATTGATTTCTCCTGAGTTGTTAGAATTGGAATCCTACTCTTAGTTAATATCTTTAGGGACACCCTTCAGTCCTGGGTCCTTGCTTGTCCTCAGTGACAAAACATAGGAAAGAGGGAGCCTTAGATTAGGAAGTTCCCTGGGAGTTTTGTGGGAGGTACCAAGTGTCCCTGAACAGAAGGAAACTTTAAAACAGGAGAATGATTCTCACCCAGGGACAGCCCCCACCACTCTGCCCTGACTTGCTCTTGTGCACAAAATGGGAAATGACCTGGCCTGGCTTTGACCCCCTAGGTTTGTGGTAGGGCCAGAGGGCCTAGACTGGCAGAGCCCTAGGTTTCCATCAGTGCTTTTGACCTTTCCTAGTGTCAGAAGAAGTGAGATCAGTTTCTACTTTCAGAGAAAAATTAGGGATCAGTTGCCTAGAACCTGACTGTTCTTCCCCTCCTCCAGCCAAATGATCAGCCCTAGTAGCCAGGCACCTATTTATTTTCAAGATGGACCATTCCTCAGGATTGTGAGCAGTCAGTTGTGGGCCACAGGACACTGGTACTCGGAGGCAGAGCTATGGAGCCTCCTCTCCCATGGAGGGCCTACTGCCTACCATCACATCCACTTTCCAGCTGATCCTGGAGCACCTGTGAGGTGTTCTGCTGGTGATTTCAAAAAGCTTGAGACAAGTACCAGCTTTCCATGGATTTCCCTGGGAGATCTTGGTATGTACTGTGGCAGTGGTTTTAATAGTAAAGAGAGAACACACTTTAAAAAGTGGGAAGGCCCTAGATGAAAGATCTTCTGCCCACGATGAAGTCAGTGGAAAATATTGTGAGAAAATTGGACCTGTGATACAACACAATGAAGCCCTCGAGTCACCTCAGGTGGGGGCCGGTCCTCTCCCATTGCAAAGCTTGTGCTTGTCAGCAATGAATACAAACCTGAGCAGGTTATCACTTCAGGACACTGCGGACTTTCTGGAAAAGGCATGGAAGAGCCAGCCTCCTAAAATATCCCAAGGGACTGATGAAAAATCCCATCTTAAAAGCATACGAGACGGATGGAGAACAACTTCAGAAGAACATAGCAAATGAATTGAATAAAAATACTCATTTTTCAGAAAGTTCAGACAGGTTCTGCCAAGAAATATTGAAATGGAAGAAGAGAGCAAAGGAAAAGGAGGAGGAGAAAGAAAGCCTAGAGCAGTTGAACTCAGGGATGCAGCAGATCCTGAAAGATAGGGTCAGCCAAATCCTATCAGTGGTTGCAGACCATCTCTTTGCCTGACCTCCTTGGCGACCATGTAGATAATGGGAACATGGAAGTACAGCAAAAGAGGGAAGCAGAAAGTGATGAGCAGCCTCTCCATCAGACGGAAGTTAATCTGAAGGGTGTCATTGATGATTCTGACTTCAATGTGCCCCTTCAATGTCCTGAAGAGTAACATCAAGGAAGAGTCAGACAACTGTGTGAATAAGAGCAAATGAATGAGGAGGTTATGGCAAAATTAGCTGGTCTCCAAACTGAGGAAGCATCTCTGCAACAGGAGAACACAGAGCTTGAAAGTGAGATTCAGCAGCTGAAGCTGAAACTTCAAATTCTGCCTGATCTACATGATGAACATGTCGTGCAACTTCACAGAAAATTGTTTGAGGAGGAAAGGCTCTGCTCTGAATTGGAGGATAAACTCCTCGAAGTGGGTAGTGACAAGAACTCCACATATCTGTTTAGCAACCTCTACAAAAAGATGGATGAAGACAGGAGCAAAGAAGTGGAGAGAAATACTTCTTACTATCACAAGGAGACCCTCTGCCATAAGAAAACAGTTGAAGCAAGCTGCAGGGCAGCTGCACTGGCTGAGAGAAAGTCAAGGAGCTAGGAAAAGAAAATGACCGCAACAGGCAAAGGCTGGCCACGGTCGAGGCCACGTTCCAGTCTTTCCTAAGAGGCCCTTTTGCTCCAGCTGTTCCACCTGCAGACCCCAGAGAACTGGGCATGTGGGAGATCCCCTGGGTCCTCAGTCCCCCCCAGGAAGAAGATGAGTCCCACTCTGAGGGCTCAGGGCTAGAGGGTCACCTGCAGGTTTGACTCAGTTTCCATAGCAGCTCGGACCTCAGCACCCCAACTACAGCAGAGCACCAGCACATGTGTCCTCTTTTCACAAAATGTTTATTTTTCCCTTTTTAATTCAGCTACTGTTACTTAATTGATTCTTTTTATCCCCAAGTGGATAGAGCATTCTAATTTGTAAGCTGTTTTTTCAAATAAAGTTTCATTTAATAAAATTCTTATCAATCATTTATTTCTTGACCCTGGACCCTCTAGCTTAAGATAGTATAAGGATTGTATTTAGATTGAAATCAACAGTTGCTGGTACTTATGCCATCATTGAAATGGAAAATCTTTCAGTTTTTCACCATGGAATATGATGCTAACTGTGAATTTTTCATGTACAACCTTTATTATGTTGAGATAGATTGATCATGTCATTCATTCTCTTTATTTGGTATACCATGTTAATTTTTTTTTCATATGTTGAACTATATTGCACCTCAGGAAGAAATCTCATTTGGTGATGGTATATGATCCTTTTAATGTGCTGTTGGATTTAGTTTACCTTTCTTTGTGGTGTCGTTGTCTGGCCTTGGTATAAGAGTAATGCTGGCCTCATAAGATGAGTTTTGAAGTATTCCTTCCTGTTCAATTTTTTGGAAGATCTTGAGAAGGAATGGCATTACTGGTTATTTAAGTTTATGGTAGAATTCTCCAGTGAAGCCATCAAATCCTGAGATTCTCTTTGAGGGAAGGTATTTAATTACTGATTCAATCTTCATATTAGTTATAGGTACATTCAGACTTTCTATTTCATTTTCTTCATTATTCATTCTTGATAGTTTTATACTTCCAGGAACTCAGCCAATTCTTCTAGGTTATCCCACTAGTTTGTGTATAATTATTCATAGTAGTTTCTTATGATCCTTTTTTTTCTATGGTATCAGTTGTAATGTCACCTCTTTCCTTTTAAATTTTATTTCTTTTTTCTCTCTTAGTCTAGCTAATGGTTTGTCAATTTTGCTTATCTTTTCAAAAAAACAACTTTTAGTTTTGTCAATTTTTCTATTTCATTTCTGCTCTAATCTTTGTTATTTCACTCTTTCTGCTAACTTTGACTTTTGTTTGTTCCTCTTTTTCTAGTTCCTTGAGGTATATAGTTAAGTTGCTTATTGCATATCTTCATTCTTTTGTAATGTAGGCATTTATTGCTATAAACCTTCCTCTTAGTACTGCTTTTGCTGCATCCCATAAGTTTTGGTATGCTGTACTTTTGTTTTCATTTGTCTCAAGTAATTTTCTAATTTCTCTTTTGATTTCTTCTTTGACATGTTCATAAGTGTGTTGTTTAATTTTCACATATTTATGAATTTTACAGTTTTCCTTCTGCTGGTAATTTACAGCTTTACTCTATGGTGGTTAGAGAAGATACTCAGTAAGATTTCAACCTTCTTAAATTGGTTAAGACTTGCTTTCTGACCTAACATGTGACATTTTCTTGAGAACATTCCATGTGCTCTTGAGAAAAATCTATATTCTGCTGCTGGGTTGAACGTTCTTTTTACATAATGTTGTTCAATTCTGCAGTTTCTTTGTTTATTTTCTGCCTGATTGCTGTATCCATTGTTGCAGATGGGCTATTGAAGTCTTCTACTTTTATGTATTGCTATTTCTTCCTTCAGATTTGTCAATGTTTTCTTTATATATTTAGGTTTTCTGATGTTAGTAGCATATATATTTGTAATGTTTTTGTCTTCCTGGTTGATTTTCATCATTATATAATATCCTTATTTATCTGTTCTGACATTTTTTGTCTTAAAGCCTGTTTTGTCTGATATAAGTAGAGCTACCCCTGCTCTATTTTGTTAGCATTTTTATACCCCTTTACTTTTGGTCCATGCATGTGTTTAAAACTAAAAGGAGTCTCTTGTAGATACATATAGATAGCTTTTATATTTCAAACCCATTCAAACACTCTATATCTTTTGGTTGGGGAGTTAAATTCATTTTTATTTAAAGTAATTCAGGATGGAAAATAATTTATTATTGTCTTTTGCTCATTGTTTTCTGTTTGTAGTTTGTCCTTCTTTTCCTCTCTTGCTTTCTTTTTTTATGTTTCTTTCTTTCTCTCATTTTTTAAGTATTGATTTGCTTTGATTCCTTCGTCCTTTAATGTAACTTTTGTGGGTATTTTCTTTGTGGCAATCATGGGGCTTACATAAAATACCTTATAACAGCATATTTTAAGTTGATAACAACTTAACATCAACCACATACAAACCCTACACTTTTACTACCTCCACATTCTTTATGTTATTGATGTATCAACTTGCATCGATGTACATTGTGTTTCCATTAACATATTTTATAGATGTTTTTAATATTTTGTCTTTTAATTTTTATACTAGAATTAAAATGAGCTTATCTAGCACTATTAGAGTAGTACACTATACTGTATTTGTCATTTCATTTACCTTTACCAATGAGTTTATGCTTTCTTAAGTTATCATCTCACTGTTTAACTTCCTTTCTTTCAAGCCAAAAAATTCTCTTTGGCATCTATTGTGAGGCAGTACATGGTGATGAATGCCATCAGTTTTTGTCTTGGAAAGTCTTTATATCACCTTCATTTTGGAAGGAAACTTTTGCTGGGTATAGTATTCTTGGTTGGCAGGATTTTTTGTTTCTCTAGCACTTTCAATACATAATTCAATTCCTTCCTGGTGTGCAAGCTTTCTACTGGAAAATCTGATGACACTCTTTTAGGAGTTTCCTTGTTTGTGACAATTCACATTTTTTTTCCAGGTTTACATCATAATGTATTTTGAATTCTATGTAGATTGCATCATATCCACCACCCAAAGAGTAATTACAATCCATCACTACATATTTGTGCCTAACTACCCCTTTTGCCCTTCTGCCTTCTCACTTCCCCTATGGTAACCACCAATCCAATCTCTGTTGCTATGTGTTTGCCCATCGTTGTTTTTATCTTCTTCTGATAAGCGAGATCATACGCTTTTTGACTTTTTCCCTCTGACTTATTACACTTAGCATATCACTCTCAAGGTCCATCCATGTTGTCACAAATGAACAGATTTCATCATTTCTCATGGCTGAGTTTCATTCCATTGTGTATACATACCACACCTTCTTCATCCATTTGTCCCTTGATGGACACCTAGGTTGCTTCCAAGTCTTGGCTATTGTGAATAATGCTGCAATGAACATAGGGGTGCATATATCTTCATGCATTTGTCTTTTCAAGTTCTTTGGATAACTACCCATTCTTCAAAATTTTGGAAGAGTTTGAGGAGGATTTGTATTATGTCGTCTTTGAATTTTTGGTAGAATGCACCAGGGAAGCCATCTGGTCCAGGACTTTTATTTTTGGGGAGGTTTTTGATTACTGTTTCAATCTACTTACTGCTAATTGGTCTATTCAAATTCCATACTTCTTCTTGATCCAGTTTTAGAAGGTTGTATGATTCTGTATGATTCTAAGAATTTATCCATTTATTTTAGATTCTTCAATTTGTTGTCATATAACTTTTCATAGTATTCTTATAATCTTTTGTATTTCTGAGGTTTCCATTCTAATTTCTCCAATTTCTCTTCTGTTTTTATTTATTTGAGGCTTCTCTCCTTTTATCTTGGTGAGTCTAGCCAAAGGTTTGTCAATTTTATTCATCTTCTCAAAGAACAAGCTCTTGGTTTCATTATTTTTTTCTATTCTTTTCTTAGTCTCTATTTTGATTATTTCTGCTCTGATTTTCAGTATTCCCTACCTTCTACTGACTTGGTGCTTTGTTTGTTCTTCTTTTTCCAGTTCCTTTAGGTGCACTGTTAAATTGTTTATTTGGCGTTTTTCTTGTTTGTTGAGATAGGCCTGAATTGCTATAAACTTCCCTCTTAGAACCTCTTTTGCTGCATCCCATAGATTTTGGCATGTCATATTTTCATTTAAATTTGTCTGCAGGTATCTTTTGATTCCTCCATTAACCCAATCATTGTACAGTAGCAGTTTGTTTAATCTCCACATATTTGTGGATTTTCTGATTTTCTTCAGGTAGTTGATTTCTAGTTTCATACTGTTGTATGCAGAAAAGATGCTTGGTATTATTTCAGTCTTCTTAAAATTATTGAGACTTGTTTTGTGGCCTACTTTGTGATCTATCCTGGAGAATAATCCATGTGAATTTGAAAAGATTGTCTATTCGGGGTGTTTGGAAGGAATGTTCTATATATAGCTATTAAGCCCAGCTGGTCTAATGTGTCATTTAAGGCCAATATTTCAATGTTGAACTTCTGTGTGGATGATCCATCCATTGGGTGTGAGTGGAGTGTTAAAGTCCCCCTTTAGTGTTGTGTTACTGTTTCTCCTTTTATGTCTCTTAATAAGCGCTTCCTATTTAGGTGCTCCTTTCTTGGGTGCATAGATATTTACAAGTGTTACATCCTCTTGCTGACTTGTTCCCTTTATCATTTTTAGTGGCTTTCTTTGTCTCTTGTTACAGTTTTTGTTTTAAAGTCTATTTTGTCTGATATAAGTATTGCTACCCTTGCTTTCTTTTGTTTGCCATTTGTATGGAGTATCTTTTTCCATCCTTTCACTTTCAGTTTGTGAGTGTCTTTAGGTCTGAAGTGAGTCTCTTGTGTGCAGTATATATGTGTTTTTTTTTTTATCCAATCAGCTACCCTATGTCTTTTGATTGGACCAAGTAGTCCACTGACATTTAAAGAAGCTATTGATAAATAAATATTTATTGTCTTTTTATTATTTTTTTTCTGCGTGTTTTCATAGTTTGCTGTTTTGTTCTTCTTCTCTTGCTCTCTTCTTTTGTGGTTTTGTGGCTTTCTTTAGTAATATGTTTGATTTCTTTCCTCTTACTTATTTGTTTGCTTATTGTAAGTTTCTGGTTTGTGGTTACCATGAGGTTCATATACAATATTCTACACATGTTGCAATCTATATTGAATTGAGTGTCTCTTTAGTTTGTCCCCTCTCTAAAAGCTCTACTCTTTGACTCCTCTCCTCCCACATCTTCAGTTTTTGAAATCATATCTAATCTGTTATTTTGTATGTATCTATCTTTTACCCTTTTATCATTGAAATAGGTCTTTTAATCTTCATGTTATCTTCATAGGTGGTTGATCTGCCACCTTTACTATATTTTTTAATTTTCCAGTGACTCTCTTGCCTGTTTTATTTATTTATTTTTTTTGGATAATTTTCTTATCCTTATCTATGGTCTTCTCTTTCCCACTTAAATAAGTCTCTTTGACATTTCTTGTTGAATTGTTTTCTTGGTGATAGACTCCTTTATTTTTTGCTTGTCCGGGAAGCTCTTTATCTCTCCTTCTGTTCTGAATCCTAATCTTGCTGAATAGAGTATTCTTGGCTGTAGGTTTTATCTTTCAGCACTTTAAATATGTCGTGCCACACTCTTCTAGCCTGTAGTGTTTTGGATGTGAAGTCTACTGATAGCCTTATGGACTTTCCTTTGTATGTCACTTATTCTGTTTCTCTTGCTGCTTTTAGGATTCTCTGTCTTCAATTTTGGACCTTTTAATTATAAGGTATCTTGGTGTGGGCCTCTTTGAATTTATCTTGTTTCTTCCTCTCTGTGCTTCGTCTACTTGGATGTCTTTCCTTCCTTAGGTTAGGAAAGTTTTCAGTTATTATTTCTTCAAATAGATTCTCTGCCCCTTTGTCTCTCTCTTCTCTGTCTAGGATACCTATATGAATCTTAGTGCACTTGATATTGTCCCAGAGTTCGCTTAGATTCTTCTCATTCTCTCTAATTCTTTTTTCTTTTATATGCTCATCTTGGGCGATTGCCTCTAGTCTTTCTTCCAGCTTGCTTGTCTGTTCTTCTTTATCATCTACTCTGCTATTGAGTCCCCCTAGTGAATTTTTCATTTCCAGTATTGTATTCTTCATTTATGATTGGTTCTTTTTTTATATTGTCCAATTCTTTTTTGATGTTCTCACTGTGTTCATCCAGTCTTCTCCTAATATCAGTGAACACCTTTATGCGTTTTTGTTTGAATTCTTTGTCAGGTAGACTGCTTTTTTCTGTTTAATTTAGTTCTTTTTATGTGGTTTTCTCCTATTCCTTTGCTTTAAATGTATTACTTTGCTTCCTTTTTATGCCTCTTTCTCTCTGCTTATGTCTGTGTATTAGGTGAGTCAGCTATGTATCCTGACCTTGGAGAAGCAGACTTATGTATGATATGCCTTTTGCAGCCCAGCAGTGTGCTTCTCTCTCATCACCAGTCCAAATGATCCAGGAGTAACCTCTCTGTGGAATACTTGTGTTCATCTGCTGTGGCGGGGGTGCTTCTAATGCAGGTACCCAGGGAGTCTCCCTGGCCAGCTGTTTGTAAATCAGGTTCTGGAAGCCCCAGCTCTGTTGGCTACAAGGTTTAATTCCACACTCCTGTTGTAGTTTTCCTGTTAATTGAGTAGGAACCCAGTGTAGCTGGTTGCTAGGCTCAGGGGCTTACAGTTGCTATAGACCTCAGGCCTGCAAGGCTGTTGTCAAATCTCTTAGGATTGCCGCTGAGTGGGGCTGGCCACAGGCATGGGAGCACCCAATTGTTTCAGGCTTTGGAAGGCAGGGCCAATCCTCTTTGTGGCTGTTTGTGAAGCACTGGTCTCTTCCCACTGATAAGCCCCACCCCCCACAGGTCCACACACACTGTGAACATGGTCTTGGTCCATACACACTTCCCGATACACTGGACCATAACTAGTTGCCCCACTACAGAGGCCCCCACCTCTCCACCAACAACCCCCACAGTTCACCTGTTCCTCACACAGGCCCTACCCCACAGAGGCAGACACATTCGTCTGTGGAAGATCAAGGCACTCAGTCTATGCAGGCTGACAAGTAGCCTGAGGGCTTGCTGTTGAGTAGGGTCAGTCCCTAAGGTGGACTGCCTGCCCTGGATGAAATGGATTAAATCTGTACTCTAGTGGGTCTAGCAGACCCCTGGGCTAACAAGCCAGGAGAAGCTTCAATTGCTCCTGCCATGGTCTGTGTTAGCATATCTATATTATGTCACTACAATTGATGCTATCAATGTCTCAGTCTTTGGAGAGGTCTCACCTCTCACTGAGATGCACCCAAATCCTATCAGGTGAGTCTCTTTTCACCAAAGGACAGTGTAGCTTTCTTTTTGGTGATTTTAGGTTGCTCTCTGATATAGGTGAATTTGTGTATGGGCTCTTTAAGAGCCAGTTTTTTCCATCTTTCATCTGATAGCTTTTCTGGGGGTACTCCCCATTGCAGTTAATAACCAGAGAAACCAGATAGTAGGACACTTGTCTCAGTTGTGCTGAGTCTGAAAGATGCTCATAGTAGTAATGTGCCCCCACTAACGTCCCCAGTTCTCCAGGGAGGGCTGCATACCTTAGGGTGGCTCCTGTCTGGCTGGCTGTGAAGCTCTGCTGCTCAAGAAGGTGGCTTTCTTTCTCTCCAGAAGAATTTCTGCCTTTTCCACCTCAGTCAGAACTGTCTCTTGTTATGGAGGTTCTTTTTATCAAATCTTCAGTTTTATCTCCAGTATAATTGTCCCAAGAAGAGTTGTAACCTAGTTCTGTTTGTGGAAGGAGGTGAGTTCAGAGTCTGCTTACACCATCCTCTTGACAAGATCTTTTGAAAATTTACTTTTTTCTTGCTGTTTTCTAAATTCTCTTTGAATTTTTTTATTATTAGTTTTTTTATATAGATTATGATAGATTACAACCTTGTGAGATTTCATTTGCACATTATTGTTAGTCATGTTGTAGGTACACCATTTCACCCTTTGTGCCCTCCCCACACCCCCGCCCCCTTTTTCCCTGGTGACCACCGATCAGTTCTCCTTGTCTATATGTTAACTTCCACCTATGAGTGGAGTCATATAGAGCTCGTCTTTCTCTGTCTGGCCTATTTTGCTTAACATAATACCCTCAAGGTCAATCCACGTTGATGAGAATGGGATGATTTTGTCCTTTTTTATGGCTGAGTAGTATTCCATTGTGTATATATACCATATCTTCTTTATCCAATCATCAGTTGCTGGGCACTTAGGTTGGTTCCATGTCTTGGCTATTGTAAATAATGCTGCGATGAACATAGGGGTGCATAGGACTCTTGGAATTGCTGATTTCAGGTTCTTAGGATAGATACCCATTAGTGGGATGGCTGGGTCATAAGTTATTTCTATTTTTAACTTTTTGAGAAATCTCCATACTGTTTTCCATAGTGGCTGTACCAGTTTGCATTCCCACCAACAGTGTATGAGGGTTCCTTTTTCTCCACAGCCTCTCCAACATTTGTCACTCTTGGTTTTGGATATTTTTGCCAATCTAATGGGTGTAAGGTGATATCTTACTGTAGTTTTGATTTGCATTTCCCTAATGATTAGTGATGATCAGCAACTTTTCATGTGTCTATTGGCCATCCTTATATCTTCTTTGGAGAAATGTCTGTTCATGTCCTCTGCCCATTTTTTGATCAGGTTGTTTGTTTTTTTGTTGTTGAGGTGTGTGTGTTCTTTATATATTATGGAGATTAATCCTTTTTCGGATAAGTAGCTTGTAAATATTTTTTCCCAATTAGTGGGCTGTTTTTTTTGTTTCAATCCTGTTTTCCCTTGCCTTGAAGAAGTTCTTTAGTCTGATGAAGTCCCATTTGTTTATACTTTCTATTGTTTCCCTCATCTGAGGAGTTATGGTGTCCAAAAAGATTCTTTAGAAACTGATGTCAAAGAGTGTACTGCCTATATTCTCTTCTAGAAGGCTTATTGTTTCAGGCCTAATATTTAGGTCTTTGATCCATTTTGAGTTTATTTTTGTGAATGGTGAAAAAGAATAGTGAATTTTCTATCTTTTACATGTGGCTGTCCAGTTTTCCCAGCAACATTTGTTAAAGAGACTTTCTTTTCTCCATTGTAGGCCCTCAGCTCCTTTGTCGAAGATTAGCTGTCCATAGGTGTGTGGTTTTATTTCCGGGCTTTCAATTCTGTTCCGTTGATCTGTGTGCCTGTTTTTGTACCAGTACCATGCTGTTTTGATCACTGAAGCTTTGTAGTATGTTTTGAAATCCGTGATTGTGATGCCTCCAGCTTTGTTTTTCTTATTCAGGATTGCTTTAGCAATTCGCGGTCTTTTGTTGCCCCATATGAATTTTAGGATTCTTTGTTCAATTTCTGTAAAGAATGTCCTTGGGATTCTGATTAGGATAGCATTGACTCTGTAGATTGCTTTAGGTAGTATAGATATTTTAACCATGTTTATTCTTCCAATTCATGTGCATGGAATTTCTTTCCATCTCTTTATGTCGTCATCAATTTCTGTCAAGAAGGTCTTGTAGTATTCATTGTATAAATCTTTCACATCCTTGGTTAAATTTATCCCAAAGTATTTTATTCTTTTTGTTGCGATTGTGAATGGGATTGAGTTCTTGAGTTCTTTTTCTGTTAGTTGATTGTTAGTGTATAGAAATGCTACTGATTTAGGTATGTTGATGTTATACCCTGCAACTTTGCTGTAGATGTTGATTGTTTCCAATAGTTTTCCAATGGGTTCTTTGGGGTTTTCTATATATAGGATTATGTTGTCTGCAAACAGCAAGAGTTTTACTTCTTCATTGCCTATTTGGATTCCTTTTATTTCTTTTTCCTGCCAAATTGCTCTGACTAACATCTCCAGTACTATGTTGCATAGGAGTGGTGAAAGTGGGCACTCTTGTCTTGTTCGTGTTCTGAGAGGGATGGCTTTCAGTTTTTGTCCATTGAGTATGATGTTGTCTGTGGGTTTGTCATATATGGCCTCTATTATGTTGAGGTACTTTCCTTCTATACAAATTTTATTGAGGGTTTTTATCATAAATGGATGTTGGATCTTGCCAAATGCTTTCTCTGCATCTATTGAGATGATCATGTGGTTTTTGTTTCTCATTTTGTTAATGTAGTGTATCACGTTGATTGACTTGTGGATGTTGAACCATCCCTGTGTCCCTGGTATAAATCCCACTTGATCATGGTGTATAATTTTTTTGATGTATTGCTGTATTCAGTTTGCCAGAATTTTGTTGAGGATTTTTGCATAGATGTTCATCAGTGATATCAGCCTGTTGTTTTCCTTCTTTGTGTTGTCCTTGTCAGGTTTGGGGATCAGAGTGATGTTGGCTTCATAGAATGTTAGGGAGTGCTCCTTCTTCCTCAATTTTCTGGAATAGTTTGAGAAGGATAGGTATTAAATCTTCTTTGAATGTTTGGTAGAATTCTCCAGACAAGCCGTCTGTTCCTGGACTCTTATTTTTGGGGAGGTTTTTGATTACTCTTTCTATTTCTTTACTTGTGATTCATCTATTCAGATTCTCTATTTCTTCCTGATTCAGTTTGGGGAGGTTGAAAGAGTCTAGGAATTTGTCCATTTCTTCTAGGTTGTTCATTTGTTGGCATATAGTTTTTCATAGTATTCTCTTATGATCCCTTGTATTTCTTTGGTATGCGTTGTGATTTCTCCTCTCTCATTCCTAATTTTATTTATTTGAGATTTCTCTCTTCTTTTGTTAGTGAGTCTGGCTAAGGGTTTGTTGATTTTGTTAATTTGTTCGAAGAACCAACTCTTTGTTTCATTGATCCTTTCTACTGTCTTTTTTGTTTCGATATTGTTTATTTCTGCTCTAATTTTTATTATTTCCCTCCTTCTACTGACTTTGCACTTTGTATGTTCTTCTTTTTCTACTTCTGTTAGGTGTCATTTGAGGTTGCTTGTGTGAGATTTTTCTTGTTTAGTGAGGTAAGCCTGTATTGCAATGAATTTCCCTCTTATGACTGCTTTTGCTGCATCCCAAATGAGTTGGTATGGCGTGTTTTCATTTTCATTTGTCTCCAGATAATATTTGATTTCTTCTCTAATTTTTTCAATAATACATTGTTTATTCAGCAGCGTGTTGTTTAGTCTCCACATTTTTGCACCTTTCCTTGCTTTATTCTTCTAGCTGATTTCTGGTTTCATAGCATTATGATCAGAAAAGATGCTTGATATTATTTCAACTCTCTTGTATTTCTTGATGCTTGCTTTGTTTCCCAAGATATGGTCTATCCTTGAGAATGTTCCATGCGCACTTGAGAAGAATGTGTAACCTGCTGTTTTTGGATGAAGTGATCTATATATATCTATTAAGTCCATCTGGTGTAATTTTTCATTTAATTCTATAATTTCCTTGTTGATTTTCTGTCTGGATGATCTATCCATTGGTGATAATGGGGTGTTGAGGTCCCCTACTATTATTGTATTGTTGTTGAATTCTCCTTTTAGTTCTGTTAAGAGTTGCTTTACCAATTTTGGTGCTCCTGTGTTGTGTGAGTATATATTTATGAGTGTTATGTCATCTTGTTGGAGTGTCCCTTTTATCATTATATACTGTCCCTCTTTGTCTTTCTTTATCTGTTTTTCTTTGAAGTCTACTTTGTCTGATATTAGTATAGTGACACCTGCTTTCTTTTGTTCATTATTAGCTTGGAGTATTGTCTTCCATCCCTTCACTCTGAGTCTGTGTTTGTCTTTGGGGCTGAGGTGTGTTTCCTGGAGGCAACATACTGTTGGGTCTTGTTCCTTGATCCAGCCTGCCACTCTGTGTCTTTTGATTGGAGAGTTCAATGCATTTACATTCAGAGTGATTATTGAAATGTGGGGGCCTACTGCTGTCATTTTATCTCTTGTTTTCTGGTTCTCTTTCATTTCTTTTGTTTCTCGTCCCATGGTTTTTGGATTACTAACTCAGGTATGTAAATTTCTGTACTGGGTGTCTTCTTATTTGTAATTTGTGTCTTTATTCTTGTTGTTGGTTTAGTGGTTACCATATGGTTAGTATAAAACATCTCATAGATAAGATAGTCCATTTTCTGATAGCCTCTTATTTCCTTAAATTAAAACCTTGTATCCCTTTTCTCTTCCCCTTCTAAGTTGTTATTGTCAGATTTTTTCCCCTTCTTTCTTGTGTTGTGAGTTTGTGGTTAAAATGACAGGGTTATATTTATTCTTGGTGTTTCCCTTCCTTTTACCTTTAATCTTTTATTTAACTTTTGCTACCTGTTCTGATGGAGATCTGCTACTTTCTGTTATGTCCTTCTACTTACCTCCTTTGCTCTTGGTTTTGTAGCCCCTTTCCTTTTTTGATTTTTCAGGTATGAGGGTTTTCCTGAGCATTTCTTGAAGAGGAGGTTTTCTGGCAATGAACTCCCTTAACTTTTGTTTATCTGGGAAAGTTTTTATTTCTCCATCATATTTGAAGGATATTTTCACTGGGTAGACTATTCTTGGCTGCAGGATTTTTTCCTTCAGAGTTATCATTCCACTCTCTTCTAGCCTGTAAAGTTTCTGCTGAGAAATCTTCTGATAGCCTTATGGGGGTTTCTTTGTAGGTTATTTTCTTCTGCCTGGCTGCCTTTAGTATTTTCTCCTTGTCGTTGACTTTTGCTAGCATCACTAATATATGCCTTGGGGTTGGTCTTCTTGCATTGATAAAGTTTGGAGATCTATTGGATTCTGTCACATGAAGTTCCATCTCTCTCCCCAGGTTTGGGAAGTTCTCAGCCATTATTCCTTTGAACAGGCCTTCTGCCCACTTCTCCCTCTGGTATACCTATAATCCTTACGTTGCATCCCCTAATTGAGTCAGATAATTCTCGGAGAGTTTCTTCATTTCTTTTTAGTCTTAGTTCTCTCTCCTCCTCTGCCTGCAGCATTTCTATATTCCTATCTTCCAAATTGCTAATTCTGTCCTCTGTATTATCGACCCTACTGTTCAGTGCATCTAGATTTTTCTTAATCTCCTCTATTGTGTTCTTCATTACTAGTATTTCTGTTTGTTTCTTCTTTATAGTATCAAACTCTTTTGTGACATAGCTCCTGAACTCGTTGAGTTGTCTATCTGAATTCTCTTTTAACTCATTGAGTTTTTTAATGATGGCTGTTTTGAAGTCATCGTCATTTAGGTTATATATTTCATTGTCTTTGGGGTTGTTTTCTGGGTATTTGTCATTTTCCTTCTCTTCTGGAGATTTAATATATTTTTTCATATTGCTTGATGGTGTAGATGTGTGCTTCCGCATAGAGATAGAGTTTAGTTACTGCTTCCACTAGTTTCTACTGGTGTGGTGGGGGAACAGCTGTTTATACTGCACTGACCAGGAACCCTATCAGCTGTTGCTAACTGGGCCTGGGCCCCTCCTCATAGTCACAGTGGTCCTGTGGGGTCCCACTTCAGTTGTCGGGGCAGTCACAAGGCAGCTTCATGCTGCTGGTGCCTACTGTTGCAGACCACCTAGACATGCTCCCTCCTTAGGGTCTGCAGCGCTGTTATGGGCTTTCCCAGCGTCCAGGGGCAGGATCACCTATATGTGCAGCTCTGTCACTGTCGGCACCCACAAAATCTCACTTGTCCACTATAGGTCACAGCAGAGCTAGGGGCATCTTCTGCAGTCTGTGGTTAGCTCACCTAGCTATGCTACTTTTGTCCCAGGGTCTTCCAGCCTTGTGGTTGCCGGGTGGGGGCTCTCTACTAGTGCTGTACAGAGGCTTTCAGTGAGGCTGCTGTGAGACTGTAGAGTTTCCCCCTGGGCCATGGAGCCAGGCCGCTGGAACTCAACCCAGCCCCATTCCTCTCCCCCAGGATCTCAGGGGGGGCACCTTACCCTGTCTGGGGGACAGCTGGAGACCATGGGTTCAGTGGTGGCTGGCCGGCTCCTGCCCTGCCTGGGATTCTCCTCTTCAGGACCCTCCCGGTGTTCTGAATGCAGGGCAGAGCCTCCCCACTAACGGCAAGCAGAGGCTTTCACTGCTGCCAGAACGGGACCCCAGAGATTCCCCCTGGGCCATGGAGCCAGCCACTGGAACTTCACCCAGCCCCAGTCATCTCCCAGGAAATCTCCGGTAGCCCGTGCCCCAACTGGGCGACAGCATCAGTCCGTGAGACCGGAGGTGGAAGCTGGCCAGTTGCTGTCCCATTCAGGATTCTCTCCGGGAGCCTCCTGGCATTCTGGATGCTGGGTGCGGCCTCTCCGCTAATGGCAAGTAGAGGCTTTGCCTGCTGCCAAAACGGCATTCTGGAGATACCCCCTGGGCCATGGAGCTGGCCGCTGGAACTCCACCCAGCCCCAGTCCTCTCCCAGGAGATCTCCAGTAGCCCTGTGCCCCAACCGGGTGACAGCTGCAGTCCATGAGACCAGTCACAGCAGCTAGCGGGCTGCTGCCCCATTCAGGATTCTCTCCCGGAGCCTCCTGGTATTGTGGATGCTGGGCAGGGCCTCTCCGCTAATGGCGAGTAGAAGTTTTCCCTTCTGCCTCCAGTGTGGGACTCTTGAGCTTGCCCCTGGGCTTAGGTGTAATCACGAGGGGCTTAGGTAGGGCTGTGGTTACCTGTTTCCACCGTCGCTCCTCTGGTGTGTGCACCCTCCTGCCCTCGGTGTGTGTCGATGTTCTGGGGGTGTCTGCTGGAAGAAAGCCACATGCAGGTACTAGGCTGTTTGGGGGTTGGGGTTGGAGAGTTTCCACTTATCTCCACCTCCTCCCAGAGGGAAGTCTGTCCACCTTCTGATGTGTAGCAGCACGGGTCTCTCAGGCATCCTGAGATGCTGTGTGGATATCCTTTGTTAAGCGATGAATGTCCAATTAGTTGTAGATTCCAAGGGGCAGAGACAATGAAGACTACTCACAGTGCCATCTTGGTCCTTCCTCTAAATTCTTTTGAATTTTGACGATTTGATTATAATGTGTCTCAGTGTGAATTTGTTTGATTTCATCTTACTTGGGGTCCTTTGAACTTCCTAGATCTGGTTGTCCATTTCCTTTCCCAGATTCAGAAGATTTTCAGCTTATTGCTCCTTTGTCATCTTTCTGGCTTCTCTGGGACACTCTTCTTCTTTTAGAACTTTCATAATACATATATTATTGTGCTTAATGATGTCCTATCATTCCCATAGGCCTTCTTCGCTTGTTTAATTTTTTAACATTTTTTCCTTCTCTTACAGGATAATTTCAAGTGACTTGTCTTCAAATTTGCTGCTACTCTCTTCTGCTTGCTTTAGTCTAACGTTGAAGCCCTCTATTGAATTTTTAAGTTCAGTTATCCTCTTCAGATGCAAGATTTCTGTTTGGTTCTATATTACATTTTCTATCTCTTTTCTGAAATTCTCCCTTTGCTCATTCATTACTCTCCTGAGCTCATTGATCATTTTTTTTAATTTTTTTTAAAGATTTAATTTTTTTCCTTTTTCTCCCCAAAGCCTCCTGGTACATAGTTGTACATTCTTCGTTGTGGGTCCTTCTAGTTGTGGCATGTGGGACGCTGCCTCATCATGGTTTGATGAGCAGTGCCATGTCTGCGCCCAGGATTCGAACCAACGAAACACTGGGCCACCTGCAGCGGAGCGCGTGAACTTAACCACTCGGCCATGGGGCCAGTCCCTCATTGATCATTTTTATGACAGTTAGTTTGAATTCGCTGTCAGTGAGTTCATAAATCTTTATTTCATTAGGGATGATTTCTGGAGTTTTTACTTGTTCCTTTGTTTAGATCATGTTTGCTTGTTTTTTTTCATTTTTCTTGACTCTGTTGGTATCTACACTTTGGAAACCCACCACATCTCCATCTTCCTTGACTTCTCTTGTACAGGAGAATATGTTCACCAATCAACCTTGTCAAAGCATTTGTGGGCCTCTCAAACTTTCATGCTAGCCAAAAATTCTGTCTTTGTTCTTAGTGGCCCCCAGGCATCTAGAGTATTCTGAGTCATGTTGGCACTCTCAGATAGTCAGGACAGGAGCCAACCCTTTGTGTAGTTTCTGGAGAAGTTAGAACACTTGTTGCATGGTCCAGTTCTTTCCCTCCTCAGGGAGAATCTGGGAGCTGTGACTTATCACCTACTCACTCTTCAGTAAGTCTAGGTTTCTTGTGATAAATACTCCCTTGCTAATTAAAACTGCCATTTTGTTCTCTGTAGGACCTGGAGAATTTGCATATGCTGATCTCCATCAACTCTCCAAGACAAGTGAGACAGTAGCTATTTATTTTTCAGGTAGCAACCAGAGAAGTTGGGATGCTAGATGTGCAGTTCAACTTCTTTGCTCCTCATTGGGAAGCTGGGAGTTCAGGTTTTTGGCTCACTTGCTTACATTGAGCAAGGGAGAGGAGCTGTGGTGACTGCCCACAAGTTAGCTCTAACTACCACTTTGTTCTCTGTAGTTCTCAGGGGACTAGCATTTACCAGGCCTTGTCCACTCTCTGAGACAGGTAAGATAGAAGCTGGTCTCTTGTGTAGCACCCACAGAAGCTAGGATGCTAGATGTGCATTCCAATTCCTTCTTTCCTCAGGGAGAAGCTGGTAACTGGGAGTTCTATCCCATATTCTGTACCAAGGGTGAGGGTTTTGGTGAGAGGGAATTCCTTCTTTCCTATAGGTTTCTCTGTTGTGAATTTTTCACTCACTAGGGGTGCAGAAACCTCTTAGGCAGGTTCCGTATTTCTCACAAAGGGAATTATTCCATGTACTGCTATTGAATCAGTGTGTCTGTGGTGAGGAGAGTCCATTATTTGCCATTCTGCTATCTCAGTAACCTCTACAACTATGTAAATAAGTCATAAAATTGTCTGTGGATTTTTTCCCCATGAATTTTGGTATTCCATAATTAAGAAAAATTAAAGAATAACTGAAAGCACTGTTTTCTGACTTTTTCTGAAGTACACTAGAGCTCATAAGATACTAATAATATTTTTTCTATTGGCTACTCATACAACCTAGTTATACTTTTTGTCAGAATATTCTAAAGTAGGACAAGTAGTCTTCCAGTTAGAATTGTGTTAGCATTAATCTACTCCTTGAATGTCATTTTTTAAATACTTGAGGTGTCATGGACATTCAAACTGCTTACTTTTCTTTTAAAAATGCATATATGTTGGTGAAGGATTTCCAGTGCATCACTGAGAACACTATTCTTTTGAACACATGCTTTTGTTAGATGCGTTGTTCATGCATGCTAATAAGAGGACTCCCAACGGACACATCTTTTCCCATTGAATACTGAAATGGTTTTACTGCTCCTAAGACACATATGCAAATCACATTAAATTACACAGAACACGCAACCCACTGTCAAACATCATAGCCTAATGATCATGGCTAGCTGATGTGAATCTACCAAAAAATATGTAAAATGTAGAAGAAAATTTGCATTAAAATTCAGACTTTATAAAGCTTGTATTGACTACGGTAAAAGAATACGTTAAACACTGGTAGTCTATATGAATAAGAAAGAATTAATCTTACTCTGTGTAGTGATTTGATTTTGCTTTCTATATTGTGCCACTACACAGTATAATAAAAAATGATATATAATATATATTATATAATATATATGTGTATATATTATATAAGGATGTATATTATATACGTATAGGATATATATAAAGGTGTATATATGTACATCCTTTTATATATTTATTTATATCCTTAAGTATATTTAAGTTTATATATATCTTTTACATATAATGTATACATATATATATATATATATATATAAAAAGGAGTCCTTTGTGTATTTATAGCCTTTATATACATTTAAATGTATATATATTATATATATGATATTATATACATCTAGGATAGAACATATATTGTTTATGACAAAACTTTTTCTCACCTTTTTTGTCAAAATCTGAAAAATTCTTGTTTTGGTATAAAATATTACTCTTTTTTTTAATAAGTAAACAATGCAATGGAAAAAAACTTGTACAAAAATATGATAGAGCCATGTCCTTAATTTTTAAATTAACAAATAGTTTTAAAACTAAATTTGTAAAAACTAAAAAGTACAAATGAGGGGCCAGCCCCATGACTGACTGGCTAAGTTCACAGGCTCCATTTCAGTAGTCCAGGGTTTCACTGGTTCAGATCCTGGGCACAGACCTAGTATTGTTCATCCAGCCATGCTGAGGTGGAATCCCACACAGCAGAACCAGAAAGACCTACAACAAGAATATACAACTATGTACTGGGGGGCTTTGGGAAGTAGAAGAAGGAAAAAAAGAAGCTTGGCAATAGATATTAGCTCAGGTGCCAATATTTTAAAAAAAGACAAATCGGTTATTAAAGGAGACCAAACTGTGGTCAAGGTAAATATGATCCAAAAGTTTGAAATATCATATGCAAAGTTAAGACTAAAGAATACGTTCGTGATAGACACAAAGGAACGTTTAAACTTTATAAGTGTATGCTAGTTGTAAGTCTACAAAAGTATCTTTAAAAGTCATAATGAGAAACATTTTTAGTAAAATAAAACACCAAATGTAATAAAAAACAGAAAAAGAAAACTAAATATAAGATTAAGTGGCATGTTGAAAAAATCTGGGACTGAATGCTATTTCAAAACCTAAGGAAAAAATGAATCAAAAAAGTTTAAGTTTTACACATTATTCAGGGATACAGAAAAAGGACAAGAAAATTGTGTGGTATTTTATCACACTAATAGAACACTGATCCAAACACTTAACACAGATACATTGCCATCTTATATTATCACTAATAAGTACAAATATTTTATCTCCAATTAAGCATACAAGGATATAATTATAATAAATTCAAACATTGATTTAATACATAATATATCATCTACTTTGTGTTAAATACTATATGTATATATTTTCTCATTTGATGTTACCAAATTAATGAGGTAGGTGCTGTTTAATCTCCAGTTTACATAAGATTCAAATTAGATTTACAGGTATTAGGAAATTCCCACAGAAGTTTCCAATTCCACATGTAAGGAGCTTGGAGGTGTCACTACATCATAACAAGAAGTAAAAAAGCAGAAAAGATTGTAAAAACCCCAACTCTTCTAGGATCTATAAGTGGCAAAGACAGGGGGCAAAGTGATGCCCCAAAGATTGAAGACAACAATAGGCAAATACAGAGAATAACAATTTACTCGAGCAGAGACTCACCAACAGAATCCATGACAGGAACCAGCGCTAGGCAGGTATACATGAACTGTAATTAATCAATTTTTGGAGGCTTGGTATATAGAGTGTGGACAACTCCTAGAGTTAAAAACTTCAGGGGGACCCAGTCATAGGGAAGCTCTCATAATTTTGTAAAATTTACCTCCAGGAGTTCAACCAAGTTTGAGACTATATACGTAAAGAAAATCATGCTTCTGGCAGTGAGCACAGAAAAAAGAACCATTCTGAAATATGCCAGAGCACTCTGCTCTTAACAAGGCCTGCCCTCAGGTAAAAAGAGTAAACCAGAGACTCACCTGCTGGGGTGTTTTCAGAGCCTAACTGACTTTGGAGAATGGAAATACCCAATTCCATCCCACTTGAGAGGTCCTCTCCCACACTCAGGGTGGGAAAAAAACCCAGAAATACTTGTGAAGTTCACAGTCTGGAGGCATAAGCCCCCTAAAACACTGAGACCTAATCTAGGACTGTGAAACACTTTCCCTCCTTTCACAGCCCTCATCATCACATTAGTAAAGACCTATTTACAGCAATTCCTTTTACATACATTGCTAGTGAGAATGCAATATGGTACAGCCACTTTGGAAGACAGTTTGATAGTTTCTTACAAAACTGAATACATTCTCACCATATGACTGAGAAATCACAGTCTTTGAGCGCAATTTACACAAAGGAATTGAAAACTTACGTCCACACAAAAATGTGCACATAAATGTTTATAGGTGCTTTATTCATATCCACAAAACTTGGAAGCAAACAAGATGCCCTTCAGTAGGTGAATAGATAAATAAACTGTGGTACATCCAGACGATGGAGTAGTATTCATTGTCAAAAAGAAATGAGATATCAAGTCATGAAAAAATATAGAGGAAACTTAAATGAATATCATTCAGTGAAAGAGGCCAATTTGAAAAGCCTGCATACTTTGTAATTCCAACTATATGATATTCTGAAAAAGGCAGAAACTTCAGAGAAAGTAGAAAGATCAGTGGTTGCCAAGTGTTGGAGTTGAGGGAGTGATGAATGAGCAAAGCACAGAAGATTTTTAGGGCAGTGAAAATACTCTGTGTGATACCCTAATGATAAAAACATGTCATTATAAATTTTTCTGTATTCATAGAATGAACATTCCAAGAGTGAACACTAATGCAAACTATGGACTTTGGGTGATTACGATGAGTCAATGTCGGTTCATCAATTGTAACAAATGTATCACTCTACTTAATGATGTTGATAATGGAGGAAGCTATGTATGTATGGGAACGCGGGGTATATGGGAAATATCTGTATCTTTCTCTCAGCTTTGCAGTTAAGCTAAAACTTCTCTAAAAAAATAAAGTCATTAAAAGAAAGAAACTCTCAACACCACACTGTTAGTAAATGAAGCGACAAGCATACAGAAACATTTTATCTTATCCAGAATAATATTCTCAGTCATTACTTTATACTGCTGCTTAAAAAGGTGTTTCTTTTCAAGAATAAGGAATATTATACAAGCATACCTCAGAGATATTGTGGGTTCAGTTCCAGACCACTACAATAAAGTGAATATTGCAATAAAGCTAGTCACACAAATTTTTTGGTTTCCTAGCGCATATAAAAGTTCTGCTTTCACTATACTCCAGCCTATTAAGTATCAATAGGATTATGCCTAAGAAAGCAATGTCCATACCTCAATTAAAAAACACTTTATTGCTAAAAATGCTAACCATCCTCTGAGGCTTCAGTGCTTTGTAATCTTTTTGCTGGTGAAGGGTCTTGCCTCTATGTTGATGGCTGCTGACTGATCAGGGTGGTGGTTGCTGACGTTTGGGGTGACTATGACAATTTTTTAGTGTAAGAAAACAATGAAGTTTGAACATGAACTGACTTTTCCTTTCACAAAAAAAATTCTGTGTAGCATATGATACTGTTTAATAGCAATTTACCCACAGTAGAACTTCTTTCAAAATTGGAATCAATCCTCTCAAACTCTGCCACTGTTTACCAAGTAAATTTATGTAATATTCTAAGTCCTTTGTTGTTATTTCAACAATCTTCATGGCACCTTCACCAGGAGAAGTTTCCTTCTGAGGAAACCACTTTCGTTGATCATCCATAAGAAGCAAGTCCACATCTGTTAAAATTTTGTCATGAGATTGTATCATTTCAGTCACATCTTCAGGTTCCACTTCTAATTCTGATTCTCTTGCTATTTCTACCACATCTGCAGTTACTTCCACTACTGAAATATTGAAGCATCCAAATTCATCCATGAGGGTTGAAGCTAACTTCTTTGAAATTTCTGTTAAGCTTGATATTTTGACCTCTTCCAATAAATCACAAATATTCTTAATGATGTCTATAATGATGAATCTTTTCCAGAAGGTTTTCAACTTACTTTGACCAGATTCATCAGATAAATTAATATCTATGGCAGCTATAGCCTTACAAAATGTATTTCTTAAATAGAAAGACTTGAAAGTTGAAATTATTTCTTGATCCATGTGCTGCAGAATAGATATTGTGTTAGCAGGCATGAAAACAACATTAATCCTGTTATACATCTCCATCAGGTTTCTTGGGTGACCAGGTTCATTATCAATGAGCAGTAATATTTTGTAAGGCATCTTTTCTTTTGAGCAGTAAGTCTCAATAGTGGGCTTAAAAGATTCAGCAAACCCTGTAATAAACAGATTTGCTGTAATCCAGGCTTTTTTGTTCCATTTATAGAGCACAGGCAGAGCAGATTTACCATAATTTCTAAGGTCCCTAGGATTTTTGAAATGGTAAATGAGTGCTGGCTTCAAATTAAAGTCATCAGCTCTATTAGACCCTAAAAGAGAGTCACTCTCTTCTTTGAAGCTTTGAAGCCAGGCATTGATTTCTCCTCTCTAGCTATGAAAGTCCTACATGACATCTTCTTCCAACAGAAGCCTGTTTCATCTACATTGAAAATCTGGTGTTTAGTGGAGCCACTGGCATGAATTACCTTAGCTAGATCTTCTGGATATCTTGCTGCAGCTTCTAATCAGCATTTGGTGCTTGCATTTTTCTGCTATGGAGATGGTTTCTTTCCTTTACCCTCATGAACCAACCTCTGGTAGGTTCAAATTTTTCTTCTGGAGCTTCCTCACCTCTCTCAGCCTTCATAGAATTGAAGAGTTAGGGCCTTTCTCTGGCTTAGGCTTTGGCTTAAGGGAAGGTTGTAGCTGATTTGATCTTCTATCCAGACCACTATACTTTCTCCATATTACTAATAAGGCTGTTTTTCTTTCTTATCATTCACGTGTTCACTGATTAGCACTTTTAATTTCCTTCGAGAACTTTTCCTTTACATTCACAAGTTGGATGTTGGGCACAAGAGGCCTAGTTTTCAGCCTATCTTGGTTTTCAACACGGCTTTCTCACTAAGCTTAGTCATTTCTAGCTTTTGACAAAATGAGAGAAGTGTTTCACTTGAACACTTATAGGACATAGTAGATTATTAATTGACACAATATTGTTGTGGCTCAGGGAATAGGGAGGCCTTAGGAGAGGTAGAGAGATGACGGAATGGGTCAGTGGAGCAGTCAGAACAAGCGCAACATTTATTGATCAAGTTTGTTGTCTTATATGAGCACAGTTTGTGGCACCCCAAAACAATTACAAAGTAACATCAAAGATCACTGATCACAAATCACCATAACAAATATAGTAATAATGAAAATTTTGAAATATTGCAAGAATTACCAAAATGTGACACAGAGACACAAAACGAGCAAATGATGTTGGAAAAATGGCGTTGATAGACTTACTCGATGCAGGGTTGCCACAAATCTCCAATTTGTAAAAATACAATGTCTGCAAAGCACAATAAAGCAGAGTGCAATAAAACGAGGTATGTTCATATTTTTAGAGAATGCATCAACATAGGTATTCTCTAGTGGAATTTAGGTAGGAATACTATAAACTTTATTATTGCAGAAAATTACTTGATAACAGTAAACACACATTTATGACTTTGATTCAAAGTAAAATCATGAAATCATAAAAGCCACCAATGAATCACTCTTCACTGCGTCTATCCGTCTATCCTCTTCAATGTGACATCACTGCTTTTCTCATCAAGCAATTTTCTTACTATTCTACATTTTTGAATTAATGCTGGACTTTTTACTTCCTTTCGTCAATAAAGTGTAGTAAAAATTGTGTATGAGTTTGGGACCATAGACCTTAAGAGGCCTTGCATCTTCTGCTTCCACTGTCTCATAACCCTGAGATCACCAATCTGTGCACAAGATCATTTTGCCTACTAGAGAATAAAAGACCATGGAGAAAGACACTGAAGGCACCTCAGCCAGCATTCTGCACCACCTGCATGACATGAGTGAAGCCATCTTGGACCTTTCAGACTCAGTTGAGATGTCAGATAACTGCATCCACATACAAATCCATAAAATCCCAGCAGAAGAGCAACCCAGATTGTCAACCCATAGAGTCACGACAAAGAATAAATCACGAGGTTAAACCACTAAGTGTTGAAGTTTGTTACACAGTAAAAAATTACTGATGCAAAAAGATTATTTCCTTTGCATAATGTATAATTATTTCAAATCACCATACAATGTGGTATTCAATAGTAAACTATTAGCAAACTTTCCAATAAGGTGAAGAACATATGTGGGCTGGTAATGTATTGAACAGACAAAGTTTGATGGCCAACTCCTATGGAAGAGACCAGTTTGGGCATTAGCAAACACATTTACTCTTCCTGAGTACACAGGTAAACTGTGTTTCCAGTCACAATGCACTCAGGTGGGTCCATGTGATTAGTTCTTACCAGTGAAATATAAGCATAAGTGACATGTCACTTCCATGCCAATGCAAGTTTTTCTTTTCCTCACTTTCTGTTTCCCCTGGCTTCCAGCTAGGATATCTGGAGATGTTTAGTCATTTTTGGAAGATACTAGATTCAAAATTTGAAAGGACACTATGTCTCTGGGTTACTTCTGAAAGAAGAGTCCCCATGACCACCACCACTACTAATTATATTGGGTAATAATGTAAGAAAGCAATGGACTATTATTTTGTTAATCCACTGAAATATATGGTATATTTTTTTACTAGCATATTACATAGCCTACCTAATACATTTCCATGTAAGAGTGAGCCAGCTCTCTCATCTTCCATGTGATTTGTGTGAGGCTATTTTCCTTGTCTTCTGTGGTGAATACGAGACCCAGATTTGATCAGTAAAAGTCCATCAATATCCCAGACACAGTGAGTGATTCAAGAATGACATTAACCTAAGTGGGCCCCATCAGCACATTCTCTGGGGCATTTATGCCAGAGTTATCAGAACAGACTTTTCCCCAGCTTTGGGATTAGAAGCTGAATGGATGTTATAAATTGAAGTAGCTGACATCTATCCTTCCAGGCCCAATGAAACTATTCATTTGTTGTAGGAAAGAATGAGAGCAGCATGCAAATAAAAGCAGTGTTAAGATTTGGACAGAACACATTTTGAGGTTAGAGTTTTAGTCATGTCTGAAGTCATTCTTTTCTCTGGAATTTTAGTCAAGAGCTGGTTAATTTTATTTATTTGTTTTCTTTTAGGTGTAAGTTAATTTGAGTTGGACTTTCTTCAGTTGAAAGTAAAGTCTTAATAGTACTTATCATCCCTATCTTTTAATATTCTACTGAAGTTTTGTCTAATGTAATAAGAAAAATAGTATAAATTTTGGAAGACAGAGAATAATTACTATTAATATTATGTAAATATTGACCTACTAAACTTGATTGTGTCATTTCACAGTAAATACATATATCAAATCATTATGTTGTACACAAACTAGTACAATGTTATAGGACAATAATAACTCAATAAAACCAGGAAAAAAAACTTGACTGAATCAAATAAAAAATTAACCAATCTAATGAAAGTTTACAAAGTTTGGCATTATAAGTATTGAAATAGCTTACTTATTCTCTAAAATAAATCAGTTTAAAGTATACAGGCAAGATAGGGTTTCTATTTTATTTCACCTCAAGTAGTTCATCTAAGTTAGTTTGGGTAGCTCCATTAACTTACCAGTGTTTGATAGTGGAGTGGTCTTGTGACATGTTTATAAATGGGAAATATATTAATTCTGGACAATAAAAAATAGGTTGGCAATTTTTGTCAGAAGATGGTCATTGAACATTTATTCATTACTAAGAGTGAAATAAATGCAGAGATAGTCTCTCATCTTCCTCTACATACAGTAACACATTGAAGTGACTGCTAGTACCAGCCTGAAAACAGATTTATAGAACCTTAGAGTTTGTTCATGACATCAACAAGAAGCCGTTCTCTTCCACACTTCGAGCCCGTTCTGCCTCAGGTCTTTCTGTTTCCTTCTTTGATGGTTTGCTTGTTTCTTTTGCCTTCCCTCACTCTGTTTTGGCTAGTTTGAGGCAGCTTCAACCAAAAATTTGTCAGAGATAATTCCCTTGAATGTACTTCATTTTTGGCATGGAGAACAAATACAACAATTTAGGTATAGATCTAAAGGTGAGCTCAGAAGAAGACGTGATAGGTTCTTGGAAGAGAGATTTTAGAGACATCTGTGAGATTTCAAATCCTCCTTTTTTCCTGAGATTGATTATTATAAGACTGGATATAACAGGAAAAGAGTCACACTTACTTGGCATTTTACATGTTAGTCCACAAAACATAGTTAGTTAAAAAAAGTCATTAGTGAAATAAACACGTGTTTATGTGTGTTTGTATACCTCTGGGTGTTTTATTTCATCTTCAACAGACACAAAAATTCAAGGGAATATAGCCAAACTTGTCACAGCAGAGACAGATCAAAAAATGAAAAGAATCATAAGTACAGACACACCTAGTTACGCAAAATTCTCCATATCCTATTCTAAAGATTATATAAGGACACAGAGCCATGTGGACTGACCATTACATGAAGGACTGCCTTGTGTCCTATAGTGAGTGAGGGAAAGGCTGAGAGAATTGAGACTGGGATTTGAACACTGCATCTGGAAGCTTTTGGCAGCTGCCTGATTTTGTCTGCTTGGGACAATAAGAGAAGCTTGTCATTCTGGAATATGTAAATTTAGTCTGCATAGGGGTTATAAAAAGTAAATATTGGACATATGAACAACTATGAGAAGGAACCATCTGAGTTAATATAATGAGAGTTAAGGGGGAAAACAAAAGTTAATCTAGCAAATAATACAAACCAGGAAGAAACCCCCTGAAACATAAGTGGGAAGTTGTGAGTAATGCAAGTATTTCTTCTTAGAAAACACAGATTCTAGAGCATGGAACAGGTGAAGGAGCTAGACAGGATGGCGACAGGGACCATAAACGGAAAGTTGTAGACTAGATTAAAAATTAAGTAGGTTCTCAAAACCACATCAAAGAATTAGTGGAGCCAGTCCACTATCAGAGTTATCTGAGAAAGAATCATAGAGCCCTTCTGCCACACTCCTTGCTATATCCTACAGAACCTATGTAGATGGTGTCTTTCTTTGGCTTAGACGTAATTTTCATACTTTAAAATAGAGAATGTAGCAAAAGTCTCACATACTCAAAGAGCCTAGAGATTAAAGTGCTATTCATTACCTTATATAAAGCAAGATCGATCAAAAGATCTCTTTCTGAACTTCAGCAGTAACATTAAACAGCAAGCAAGCAAAACATCTGAACACTTGTTTGTCAAAGGAACTCTGCCAGAAATACAGGCTCAAGTCTTTACAATAACGTGAAATATATATCTTTCTTAGAAGCATGCACATAGATCTTGATGTGACTTACTTCAGAACAATAGGTACAGCAGAAACTGTTGGTGTCCCATCCATATTTCCTTGGCTCACCCCAGAGGTCACCAGGTTGAAAGACAAACTTATCAACTAGAGGGGAGCCATCCTCCTTCCTTGTTCACCTCAGTGTTTGTCCAAGGTGCCTATGAACACAACAGCCATGCTGCAAGAATGGAGACTATGAACTAGTGCAACACCATGGTAGAACCTCTTATACTCACCCAGAAATTCCATGATTCCTAGTTAAAATGTGAAAATGTGACCTAATCCCTTTATTACCTTAAATCTCAAAAAACTCACCCCCCTAATAGAAGCAAACACAGCACATGTTTTCTTTATTTTAAATAATGTGGTCCAGAAATACTGCAACAGTCTGCAACCAAACAAAGCTACCTTGCCATATAAGATTTCAGTATATATCTATTTTGTTGAAAGAAATTGGAAAGTGCTTCTTCTAAATAAATATTTTACCCATCTGGAATGTGCTAAAGGAAGTTAGTTAATAAAGCTTTAAAAAATTTTGTTTATTAATCAAATTTGTGATTATAGTATTAATTGTTCTATGGCAATTGCTTTCCCCAGCAACTGTAATGAAACTAGAAGACACTCCTAAACCGAGTAAAAAAAGTATTATTGTCTCTAAGTTTGATCAAACTATTTTGTTAAATTAATAATCAGATTTTTCTTATGACCAAAATACTAAAAATTCTGACTTCTAGCAGTGAGATTTTTGAAGCCCTAAAATCGGTCCAGAAAATGTCAACATTAAAAATATATTTACTTTTGTTTTAATAATTTATATTAGCCATGTAATCTTGTTCCATTTATTTTCAATTTTAAACCAAAGACAGGAAGCTAAGGAGAAAAGTTTATGACTGACGCTTAAGATAATATTTATAATCAAAATTAAAATGTTTACTTTTCAAGAAGAAGAAACAATTTGTGTAATTTCACAGATGTATGTAGAACTACATAATTTGTTCTATTTGAGCAAAACTGTATTTCATATACACACACACACACACTTGTAAATATATATATATATATAGACTTATCACGTCTTAGACTTATCACGTCTAAGATATGTTAGAGTTTTGTCAGTATACCCTCCTGATAGTCACTGCGTCCTTTTCTGCAGGATACTAAACATCAAGATCATTAATTATATCAGACCCAAAATACTTTAATATTAAACTATCTCTGTTTTCACATCATAAATCTAGGTGATGATTTACATTATTCCAATATATTGGGATATTTTAGTGCTGACATTTTATTGAAGAACTCAATTTATATTGCAAGGTGGTAATGGAACACGATTCCTTTTGTGGTTCTCTTTTTTCAGATTTTGGTGTTATGAAGCTACTAACTTCCTACAAGTAACAAACATAGTCCTTCTCTCTTTGAGCTCTGGAAGATTTTAAATCACTCAGTCCTAACTATGCCTTTCAAATTTAATTTTACTTACACATTAATCGATTTGGGGAAGGTACATTCTACTATGGGAGATTCTTTACCAACTTCATCAATGTCTCCACAATTATAATTGATTTAAGACAATACTTCTACTTTTTTTTAAATCAACTTAAATAGTTTGCATGTTCATTGATTCAATGGAAATTTTAAGAAATGTTGTAATTAATACTTACATATATCATTCACTATTCCTTTGTGTTTTACAAAACACTTTCCCTATACATGCCAGTAAAGCCTCGTTCTCATTCTCAGGGTGTAAACACTGTCTATTTTTCCTGATTTGCCCTGCCAGGTATTATGATCCTTTTTTTTTTATTATTCTTTCATGTGTTCCATTTTTTTATCTTTTTCTACTTTATTGAGTTGAAGTTTTTAAACTCAATTTAGTTTATTTTTCATAATGTGGTTGTTTATTAAATGAAAATACATAATCTTATAAGTTTTCCTCTGACAACAGCTTTGATTGTATCACATAAATGTTGACAAAGTGCTACATTTAATATGTTCTTAAGTAGAGCATATAAACAAGCTTTGTGTGTGCCTTTAAAGATATTTTGAGGAGAATGAATTTTTTACTCCCATTCACTTCACTTTTTAAAAAATAGTACTTTTTTATGCATCTGTGGGATATGTGTGCATGTGTATTTGAGCATCTGTTTTTCTCATGAGTTTTTCTGTTTGGTTTAAGGAACTCTGGCATTTTATTCAGAAAATGTGCAATATAATTGGTACTTTTTAATATATAGAGACATCTGCATTTCTATCTGGGAAATCAGTGTTCACAAATGTTTTATTTTCAACAGAAAAATTTCACTTTCTATATACAAAATTATGAGATGTTTTACGATAGCTCTATTAATTACATACGCAATCTCTTTTCTTTTTTTTGTCTATTTCCTCTGGTAAAAGTTGAAAAAAGCCCCATCAAAATTATATTTTTAAAAAGATTATTTCTCCTTGAAGTTTTTATTTATTAATTTGGCAAATATTTATTGAGCTCCTCACAGGAAGAAACTGATCAATATATCAGCCCTCGTGTAGCTCTCATTCCAGCGGGATTTATCCCTAAGTGCAAGAATTGTATGAATACCTCATAGTGCCTGACATAGACAGGACATTCTATAAACATTTTTGATTGAAGGAATGAATGAATACATGAACTCTCAAACCTCAATGCCATAGCACTCCCTCTCAAATTAGCCCATTATATCATCATTGTTTCTATCTTTCATCAAGAATGTTAGGGAAGAAAACATTTTTCCCCTTAGGGAAACACCGCAGTCTTCTCTTCCTTCTTCACTCAAGCCTTCCCTATGGTGAGTGTGATACTTCCTTAGTGGGTTTGGATTAAAGAACTTGGCACAAGCAGTTCTCTTCCCTCCTTAAAAGCCAGGCTACCCTCAGAGAGGTTATCTGTGGTCTTCGCCTTTATGACACATTTTTAATGATGAGCCTTGTATGTGGAGTACCTGTGGATTTCCTACACTGCCTGTGACTGGTGAGTTTTGGGGAGAGGGGGCTGAGACTAAATCAGTGTAATCCAGATTGCCCATTCTTGTTGTACTTATAAGTCACATCTTCAAATACAGCTCATCAGTAATAAAGCTGATATTCTGATATCCATCAAATGACTGTCTTTCTCAATTGGTTCAAGATTCTTGTGTAGTAGTGGGGTCCTATTTATTTGGTGCACTCAAAAATCATGTAAATAGTCACCTCTTTGCCTTAGCATGGGTTCCCTGAAGCAGATGATGAGATGAGTAATTCTGTACAGAATGTTTATAGGGGAATGTTCTCAGGTGATATGCCTGTGTAAATGAGAATGGCAGGACTGGGTCAAGAGTAACATCAACTCACAATGTAATTGTAGCTGAAGCCTCAGTCAATCTGGAAGGCGCTCTGTACCTGGGGTGCCCCTTCAGAGTTGTCCCATATTGAGACAAGGAGGTTAGGCATTTATACACCTGAATTACAGGCTTTGGCTACTGGCTGTCTTCTGCGAATAAATGTAACTGGGCAAAGCAATCCCCTGCAGCTGAGGGAAATTTCCAGTGAGAAACCCAGATGTGAGAGGTTAGAAAGTGATATTCATAGAAATTGTGGGAAAGATAGGTTGGCAGGGAAGAGGGGATCTGCCTGAAGCTTCACAGAATCCACTAGACCCTTGAACCATTTAATAATTTTTGCTTTAATTTATAATTTTATATTAATTTGGTCACTCTTGCTTTTCATCTTAAAATTTGCTTGGAATATATTTGAAAAAATTTCAAACTTTGTCATTTGTACAGTGTGTCTTTTATAAAGAGACTACAATTAACTTTTTGGATAAAACTTTTACTGATGTTTAACATAAATACATATAGAAAAATGCACACATCACAAACTGACAGCTAGAAGAATTACTATATATTTATACAACCAAAACTCACATCAAAAAAAGAATTTTAACAGTAATACAGAAACTCTCCCAGTCCCCTCCTCATCACAACCCTATATTTTCTTGGCCTCTAACATTATAGATTGATTTTTTTAAAATATACATTGAATGATAAGTTCTTTTAAAAGTCATCTGGTTTTTGTTTTCACATTTCTTTGTCCTTGAATCAATATTACACTACTTAATTACTATAGCTTTATAATTATTTTTGCTTGATATCTTGTGCAAATTCTCCAGTTTCAAAATTTTTCAGTATTGTCTTGGGTATTCTTAAATCATTGCATTAAAAAATGTATTGTGGTATAACAACATGCTTGTCAGGCCACAAAAAAATAGGTGATAGCTCATCAAATTTTAAATATGAATATACGGATGTTGCCATCACTCACATCGTCATATAAGGCATCTCCTAGACTGATTATAGCTCTCTTTTATTTTTTTAATTATTGTTATTAAGAGGAGAAGGACAAGGAGGAGTATCAAGTATAAAACTCTTGTCTTTTAATTGGATATTTGGTTAATTTACAGTTAATGTGATTGTTGATACAATTGGGCTCATTTTCACAATCTTGATGTTTGTGTTCTATTTGATATGTTCTTGTTACATTACTGTTTTGAGTTCTTGGCTTTTTATGATTGTGTATTTTTTAATTATTTATTTTCACCTCTATTAAATTGTATATTTTGATTCTTTTACTATCTTTTCCAAAGGCTACCTTAGAGATTACAAACTACATCCTTGAATTATTAAATACAGACTGTCATTTTCACCATTCTAGAAATTTAGAACATTTAAACTTATGTGCTAGCTCTTAACTTTTTTCCCTCACTTTATGGCTTTAATTTTATGAATAATTTAACCCTCACAGATCATTGTTATTTTTTTAAATATTTTTTTGGTGTGGAAGACTGGGCCTGGGCTAACATCTGTTGCCGATATTCCTCTTTTTTTTTTTCTCCCCAAGCCCCAGTACATAGTGGTATATCCTAGTTGTAGGCCATTCTAGTTCTTCTGTGTAGGATACTACTACAGCACAGCTTGATGAGCGGTGTGCAGGTCCATGACCAGTATCCAAACTGACGAACCCTGGGCCACCGAAGTTGAATGTGTGAACTTAACCACTTGGCAATGGGGATGACCCCAGTTACTTTTATCCTAATTGTAACTTTTTATTTATCTTTACAGCAATATTGACTCTTTATAATTTTATTCCTTCTTATAATTGTTTCCCCATAGAATCCTTCTTTGCTTGAGAAATTTTAGTACTTCTTTTATTACATGCCAGCTAATAGTCAATTCTATCATCCTCTCTTTTCTAAAAATTTCTTTGTTTCCTTTCATTATTAAATGACATATTCACTTATTTAATTTTAGCACTTTGACGAAGGTATGCCATTTACCAGGACTTCCATAATTTCTGTTAAGAATCAGCTGTAAATCTAATTGTTGCTCCTTTAATAGGAATGTGTTCTTTTTTTTCGTTAAGATTGGAACCTGAGCGAAGAACTGTTGCTGATCTTCTTGTTCTTCTTGTTCTTGTTCTTGTTCTTGTTCTTGTTCTTCTTCTTCCCAAAGCTCCCCAGTGCATAGTTGTATATTCTAGTTGTGAGTGCCTCTGGTTGTGCTATGTGGGATGCTGCCTTGTCATGGCCTGGTGAGTGGTGCCATGTCCACGCCCAGGATCTGAACTGGTGAAATCCTGGGCCAACAAAGGGGAGTGCGCAAACTTAACCACTCGGCCATGGGGCCGGTGTGAGGAATGTTCTATTTTCAGTCTGGCTTCCTTGAAGATTTTTCTTTGTTTTAGTAGGACAACTTTTTACTCTTATATGCCCAGGTATGATTTCTTTTCATTTATACTGCATAGGATTTACACATCTTTACTATGAGCAACCTCCTGCTAGTCACCTTCATAATTTTGCAAGTGTCTTGAGAAACTGGTTGTATATCTGAAGACAAAAACATCACAATTTTTTTCCCCTCCATCCTAAAATACCACCAAAGAAGACTGCTTGTTTCTCTATCTTCCAGGAGCTAACCTGTGCCTGAGTAAAGACCAGATTTTTTAAATTCCTTGTTATGGTCTCCAAATCAGCAAATGCCTCAGAGAAAAATGCAGATTTTGAATGTCTGTTTACCTCCTTGTGTTCCCCATCTCCCCTGAATCTTCACCCCTATCATAATAATTGCTTTAATAGCTCTATGATGCCTTCCCTCAAGAATATGTAGTTTTCATTATCCAGATTTTACAGTTATTCTTATTAAAAGTATTTCTCTGTCACAAGCTTCTTCATCTACAACGTTCACATAGGTTCTCTGTTTTTCCTAAACAGTCTGACATGCAACTTTACCATAAGCCACACTTTCAACCGCTTTACTTACAAGGATATTGGCAGGAAAAACAGCATTCTAGTAGGGGGATGTCCGGAGATCCTATTCAAAATCAAGAGTCCTTGAAACAGCTCAAATGTAGATGTCCACATAGGTACAAGGAGACATACTGTTTGTCGTGCAAGTTCAAGGGTTGCCTGACTTAAAAGTCATGGGTCTAAAGGCCTCATCCTCCACAGGAGCCAATGTCTCTTGTAACAATTCCTCATGCCTAGCTTTCTGTGTGCTTATAAGCGATATGCTAGTTATAAGAATAAAGTTCATAAAATCTCATTCAGTATTCATATTTCATTTATAGATCCTCCCATCATAGATGTGATTTACCAGTGAGGAATTATTTACGGTATAAACAGTGTTGCTTAATAATATTTTTGATGCATACTATTTTATCATGTTACCAGGAGAATAAATAAATTGACCAAAGATTAGATTTTCATAAAGCAAGAGGAAGAGCCATAGCATTCTATTGAGAAGTAGAATTAGATAATTGATTTCTCTTTGTGTCACTTTGTATATTTTTAAACAAGACAAAGTCACTATTGCTTATGAGTGGTATAGCTCATTTTAATTCTTTCATATTTAGGTTTTCAATGTATTCACCATATTCTTTTTGTTTGTTTTCTGAAATGTTGCTGTATTGCTCTGGTTTTTCTTTTCTTTGCCTTTCTTTTTCTCTAATTAATTGATAGTTATCTACTTGATTATTATTTTTCTGATTCTCACTTTTAAAAAACTATAATTGATTGCCTTATATCTTTATCAACATCCACATTCTTTTCTAAAACAAAAATTGAAAAATTTAGAAATTAAAAACTACAGCATTTAGAATTATAAATTACATAAAACTGTAAACTATAAAACACTTAAAACTATAAACATCCTATAATAACTGCTTTAGCAATATTCCAAAAGTTTTGATATGTCATATATTTATTTTTATTCAGTTCAATATATTTTCTAATTTTCACCATAATTTCTTCTTCTCCTATGGGTTATAAACAAGAATATTGTTTAATATTTAAACAGTCAGATATTTTCTAGCTATGATTCTCTTATTGGATTTTAGCAAAATCTACTTTGATAAGAAATATATTCTGTATAATTTACATCAAATGATATTTTGATCAGTTTGGCTGTAGGGCCAATAATATGATCCTTTGTTAATTAATCTATGTATAGTTGAAAAGAATGTATATTATGCAGCTATTAAAGTGATCAATACATTTGTCATTTATGTCAATATTTTTAATTGTATTGTTCAGAATATCTATATCCCTAACATTCTAATCTTTGTATTTCTATTGCCAGTTACTGAAAGAGTTATGTTTAAAAAACTCAGTTATGGGGGGCTGTCCCTGTGGCCGAGTGGTTAAAGATCTGCGCATTCTGCTTCAGTGGCCTGGGTTCATGGGTTCAGATCTGGGCACAGACCTATTCCACTTGTCATCCATGTCGTGGAGGCACCCCACATACAAAATAGAGGAAGATTGGCATAGATGTCAGCTCAGGGCCAATCTTCCTCAAGCAAAAGATGAGGATGATTGGCAACAGATGTTAACTCAAGGAGAATATTCCTCTCACACACACACACACAAAACTCAGTTATGATTTTAGATTCACTACTTATTTTTCTTTGTATTATCCAGTGAAGCTAAGAAAGCATAGTGAATATTGAAGGAGAAGAAACAACTCTTGGCACAGAAATACAAAAGAAGCTGACAATGTGTCTTGAATTTATCATTAGAGTTTGCCTGTCAAATTCAGGCTCAAGCTATATAAGGGAAAAGCAACAATTCAAATGAAATTTGGAGTTTTTGTTTTAATACATTGTACTAGATATATTAATTCCTGAAATAAGGGAGTGTTTTAAACTAAAAATTACAGGACTTCTTTTTATTTCATAAGAGTTACCAGAAAATTCATAAGTCTTGCTCTAAATCTATCCAGAGGTAAGGGATAATTAGCCTGCTAGAACTTACACATGAAGGTTATAAAAAACTTACACCTGGGGTTTATAAAGTCAAGTGATTCAGCTTGTTTGATATCATGGTCACCTTGCTAAATCTGATGAACATCTCTATCTAAACTTTATTTGAACTTTCATGACATAGATTGAGTTGGCAATTTTCTCCCAGATTACACAATGTCACATTTTCTTGATTTTTCTCCTGCAACTCTTGCTAAATTTCTTATTATCCTTTACTTAAAAGTTTCTTGAGGATGGTCATTGGTTTCTTGCTTAGTGCAGTAATTTCAATGCCTAGGATGTATCTGGCAGAAAATAAATACTCATTAATATTTCCTGAAACAAGTCTTTAGCGGGAGGCTAACTCTTAGAGTTCTTCAAATTTAGGTGTTGGGTCTTATTCTCTATTCATTTATGTCTTTACCCTAGATGAGTGAAACCTTATGATGCTATAGAATAAAATACATATGTTGTTTTTTCTTGTAACTAAAAATTTTTCTGATAACATAATTAGATCTGAACATCTCTCTTAACCTTAATGTTGTATGATGGGCCTTGGCTAAACCCACTGGACTCAGGTCCTTGTAATGTAAGAGAAAACTGATTGCAGATGCCCATGACGTGCTTGCTCATAATAGCATAGTAGCAGCAACTGCACATATGATGTGTCATCATTAAAAACTATCCTGTGGGGGCTGGCCCCGTGGCCGAGTGGTTGAGTTTGCGCACTCCACTGCAGGCAGCCCAGTGTTTCGTTGGTTCGAATCCTGAGAGCGGACATGGCACTGCTCATCGAGCCACGCTGAGACAGCATCCCACATGCCGCAACTAGAAGGACCCACGACGAAGAATATACAACTATGTACCGGGGGCTTTGGGGAGAAAGAGGAAAAAAATAAAATCTTAAAAAAAAAAAAGAAAGTCTAACTTTAAAAAAAAAAAACTACCCTGTGAACAATGTAGCAAACTTATGCTGTTGGCCAAAAAGTAACTGGACCATAAACTCAAATGTAATGCAAGTGACTTGCTATTTTTTAAAAATTAGAGCAGTTTGAAATGCTACCTTGACTACTCAAATTCTAATTTAAAATTATATTTAATTTGAATGCAATTTAAATTTGAAAAATTCTAATTTGAACATTTTTCATCTACTTTTTTTCTTCTTTAGTACTCTTATCTATTTTCCTATTAGATATATATTAGATCTCTTCTCTTTTTCACATAAAGTAGTTATATGCTCAGTTATCATTGTTTTAATTTTCCTCATAAACTTAAAAACTTTTTAAGATAATAGACTAAATTTCCCAAATAGTTTTCTGCTTTATTAAATACACTAATTGTTTACTCAAAAATTTTACTTCAGAATGTAGTCTTTTGTAATTTTGGAGAGTTTCTCCTGATAAATTAAGAGTCTTCCCAAGTTTCCATAAAATGTGGTTTACAAATTTTTTAAAGTTTAATTCCTTGTCATAAAGTAAATCTGTTTTTATGGGTGGCAGCAACTCTCATATTTTCATAATGATCCTTCCTTATAAACCTAAATCTTTTTGTAAATCTATCTGCTGTTTTCCTCCCTCCTTTTTCTTCTGATTTTGAAAGAGGACAAGTTTCTTTTCCTGGTATTGAGCATTTTCAGAGATAATGTAGAATTCTTTTCAAATGTTTTCATCCCAATTAGAAGGGTAACGTTTATATTTTCTGTAAAGTTGTATTTTGCTAGATCATAGGACACTTGGCTGTGGGTTTATGCAATGGACTATGAGAAAAAAAATGTTTACTGTTTTTGTGGGCAACCAAGTCTATTGAAGACACAAGCTGTTGTCCTTTCAAATTAAAGCGATGGGTTGAGGTTTGATTTCTATATACTGTTTCCATTTCTGCTTTCAACTTCATTTCTTGCTTCTTGATCCTTATGGATGCGTGTTCTACCAAAGTCAAGCCTCTTGGGAAATGAAAATTCCACTAAGTACATTAGGATGATGACAGCCCTGCTAAGCAACTTTGTTTTGGTTTTCTTTGTATTTGTTGTGATGACTTACTGTAGTTTTACTCTCTCTCCTAAGCCCGTACCTTACAGGACTGAGGTAATAAATCTTTTTGTTTTATTTAGCATATCCTACACATAATAAAATAAAACTGGAGCTGGATATTCTTGCCAAATACTCCTGTTCAGGGCACTAATAGAGTAATACAAGAGTTTTCTTCTGTTTTTCCCTTGTCCATGATTTTTACTTTTTCTCAAAATACCTGCTGCTATAAGTATTACAGTTTTCTGGATTCAGTCAGACAAACCCTTTACAGATAAATTCTTCCTTTGTTTCTGTTATATGACTGGCAATAAGCACTTAAGCTCAGTTTTGTCCAAACCTCATAATGTTTGTCAGATGTTCACAACTATCTAGTTTCACAATATTACTATTTTTACAGGGGTTTTAACATCACTACATTATTTTATGAAGGAGGGAGTCTAATATGTGGGCCAGTTCTCTCTTGAAGTTACTCCCTTAAAAACGTTGACATCAGCATTAAGAAAAATATGTATTTTCTCATTTACTATGCCATGAGCTGATGTAGCCACCTAAGTAAGTCAAAAGTTTGGGGCTGGCCTGGTGGCACAGCGGTTAAGTGTGCAAGTTCCGCTTTGGCAGCCCGGGTTTGCAGTTTGGTTCCCAGGTGCAGACATGGCACCATTTGGCAAGCCATGCTGTGGTAGGTGTCCCACATATAAAGTAGAGGAAGATGGGTACAGATGTTAGCTCAAGGCCAGTTTTCCTCAGCAAAAAGAGGTGAATTGGCAGCAGATGTTAGCTCAGGGCTAGTCTTCCTTAAAAAATAAATTAAAAAAAAATTTACAAAAAGTCAAAAATTTAACTTCAATTGGTATGGTCTTGAAACTGAACTACAGTGTTGTTTTAAACTCAATAAAAGTCTAATACGATTTTTCTAGAGACTTACCTTGCTGATCTCATCTGAAGCAAAGCACTTCTGGTCTTGTCCCATTAATAAGCCAAAGAGAAGAAAGAAACTAATCACAATATAAAGGCTTATCATTCCTCTTTCTGTGTCAACCTCCAAAACTTATGCTCAAGTTAGAGCAGAAAAATATAAACCTTACCATCCCCTACCACTTAGCCTCATTTCTCCCACATAGAATAATCAATTCTTATTGCCAAATTATGAGTTTTCTCTATGGGATGGCACATAAGAGCTTCTACTAAACCTCACTGCCCCTTTGCATTCATTATACAGCTTCCAGTGCAACGTGCTACTTCTTTCAACAGATATGTGGAGTCTCACAGAAACATCGGGTATCCAGTCCAATATGAATCCAGGGATTTTTATCCTCCTTTAAAAACCTACTTTTGGAGATGAACTACTCTGAGAATATTATCGTCTTTTCTTTGTGCTCAGCATCATCTACTTACTTCACAATTAGCGCTTATAATTCACTTAAGATGTTGGCATCAGTTTGATAGTCATTAGCTCTAATAAAAGTCAACCCATGTGCATACATGCCTTGTAAATCATATGCTTTCTATATCCCAATTCTCCCAAATTCTCCTTATCAAGATGGACTTTCTCTACTTTGTAAACACTGGATCTTTATCACACTCCCTTAGTTTTACAACCATTCTACCATTCCACTAATACATTGCACAAACTAGCTCAGTGGATTTAGTGGCAAACAAGATAGAAACTATACTTTCAATGGGCGGAGGGAAGAGAACAGAAAATAAACAAATAAAAAGATCAATGCACACTATAAAATTAACATTTACAATCTTTGTTTCTATCTTGCTTTCCTTATCAAGTCTCTCATATATTTTTAGTAACAGGTATTTTAAAATTCTGACTCTCCAATCACTAATTTACTGTTCTTTCGATGAAATGCAAACAACTTTTTAATAAATTTCATATTTTAAAATAGTTTTACATTTGTTGAAATGTAGTGAAGAAGTACAGAGAATTTCCATTCACCACTATACTTAGTTTCTTAGCATCTTACATTAGTGTGGTACATTTGTTAGAATTAATGGACCAATATTGATACATTATTAGCAACTGCAGTCTTCAGATTTCCTTAGTTTTTCTCAGTTCCAGAATCTCATCAGGGTATTTCACTGTATTTAGTTGCCATGTTTTCCTAATCCACTCTTGGCAGTGATGGTTTCTCTGACTTTCCCTGATTTTGATGACCTTCACAGTTTTGAGGAATACTGGTCCAATATTTTGCAGAATGTTCCACATTGTGATTTGTCTGATGTTTTACACATGATTAGATTGGGGTTATGCATTTTTGGGAGGAATACCAAAAGGTAAAGTGCTATTTTGGTCATATCTCATCAAGGGTGCATACTATCAACATGACTCATCACTGTTTATGTTAACTTTGATCACCTGACTGAGGGACTGTTTATCGTTTCTTCACTGCAAACTTATTCATTTCTTCCCCCTTTCCATCCTCTTTGTAAGGATGCCATAGTTAAAAAGTGGAGGATGTGTGATCCACCTTCTCTCAGACAGAGTATCTGCATAAATTACTTGTATATTCTCTTCCATTTTTTTGTATATTCATTTATTGACATAAGTATGCATTTATGGATATTGATATTGTATTTGGGGCTCTGATCCAATAGTACTTTATTTTTTTGCTCAAAGTTTTCTGCTTTTGTCCTTTGGGAGCTCTTTCAGTTGGTTCCTGTGTCTCTTTATCATACTCCAATCATTTGGATGTTATTTGGAGCACTTTCTTATTTTATCGCATTACAAGATGCTTCACAATCATCTTGTATATTTCCTGCCTCAGTCCTAAAACATTTCTTCATGGAGCTCTGATTATTTATTTAGAACGGTATTAGAAAAAAAAAAATCTTGCCTGGGATATCGTTGATTCTAGGCTCTCTGAGCTGACAGAGCAAGGAGATACATATACCATATATACTATATTAAATATAGTATTTTCTACTTTCCCATCTCCACCCTGATAGTATGTATTAGCCATGATGGACTTTATTTATTTCAAAAAGTTTGCCTCTGAGTATCTATATATAACATTTTCTCAGGTTAAAATGTTTTCTCTACTGGAACTGCAATATATTATTTTATCTCTTAAGTTTTATTCATTTTTCATATTAAATACAATCATCACTTTTTATTCTATTTCTTCCAGGCCAAGGTTAAATGTTTCTGCTGTATATACTTACTACAGTAAATGTTCCATCTTATATTTGTACTCCTTTATTTGTCTATCTTCCACAGTATATGGGTAACTCTGAAACAAAAGGCCCTTTGTATCTGGATAACCATTGCATCTTCTGTAAATAAACTATATCTGGCATAGGTGGGTGCTCACTTAAAATTCTTAAAGAAATTATTAAATTAATACTGCTATAGACTGAATGTCTGTGCCCCCCCATTCATATATTGAAACTTTAACCCTCAAACAATAGTATTTGGAGGTGAGGACTTTGGGAGGTAATTAGGTTTAATGCGATCCTGAGTGTGGTGACCTCATGAGGGAATTAGTGCTTTATAAGAAGAGAGGGAGATAGGAGAGCTCTCTCTCTCTCTCCAAGTCCATAGGCTGATGAAAGGTCATGTGAGCACATAGGTGAAACAGCCATATGAAAGCCAGGAAAGAGGTCCCCACCAGGAACCAAATCTGCCCACACCTTGATTATGGACTTCCAGCCTCCAGAATGGTAGGGACTAGATGGTAGTTGTTTAAGCCACCCAGTCTACGGTATTTTGTTACAGAAGCCTGAGTAGACTAAGAGAAACATTAAAACATTTTTTAGAGTAAATGTAATATGTAGTCTGTGTTAAGATCATATCTTTTGACTAGGCAAGAGATTCAGAAATCTGACATATTAAAATTATATGCTTTTAAGAGTCATCTGAAGCTTTCCTTTTTGGTAAAGGTATAGTAGCTTTCTTCAGACCAATTTGCCTACAAAGAGGAAAAGTCATATAAAGTACAAAAAATATATGTTAGAAGCCATAGAGTATCTTAAAAAGCAGCAAGTGCTTGAGAGCTCAAGAGCCTGTAGAATAAAAGTCCAGAGAGTACACATCACTTTTGGCAACACACTTTTCTTTGAAACTTTGCCAAGTCAAAGGAGGTCATTAAGAAGCCAAGAGTCTGAGTGAAGCTTTCCCAGCACTCAATGACAGATGAAAACTCTGGGAGTTTCTTGTCCACAAAAGAGAAGCAGATCTGGTAAATACTCAGGGTTTTTGGTGGAACCTTCAAAGGCTATGCTGGACTAAGAGTGAGCCTGAAATAGTCCAATACTGACAAAGAGTAAGCCAAGTTTCAAATAGCTTCAGTTACTAGACCAAGTCAATCTGCACCTGCACCAACTTCCTTCAAAAAGCAAAGGAAATGCTCCCTGTAGGAAGATAACATGATCAGTAGCTTCCAATTCCCTTCATCTCCCCTGCGGGAAACACAAAAATATATCTCTTGGCTCTTCCCAAGGAGAGCCTCGTGGGAATACTGGAAGTGATACCTGTGAAAGTGCAGTATTCCCCTAATACTGTAGCGCCCAGGAGTTTCTTACTCTAATGCTATTTGGATTAAAATGGAATTAAAATTCAAGTAAATAATGATATAAGATAGCTAGAAAATTCCCAGATATTTTGAGATTAAACCACACACTTCTAAATAAGAAATGGGTCAAAGAAAAAGTCTCAATAGAAGTTAAAATTACATTTTGGACTAAGTAAAAAGGAAATAGAATTCATCAAAATTTGTCGGATATAACAAAAGCAGTTCTTAGCGTAAAAATTATAACATTAAACGTGTATGTTAGAAAAGAAGAGAGATCGAAAATCAATACCTCAGGGAACTAGAAATAAGAGAAACTTAATCCTCAAGCAAGCAGAGGAAAAGAAATAATAAAAATTGGAGCAGAAATCAACGTAATTGAAAATGGGAAAATAATACAGAAAATCAATGAAACCAACATTTGATTTTGGAAAAGGTCAGTAAAACCAGGTGTGGACCTACACCACTCATCAGCCATGCTGTGGTGGCAAACCACATGGAAAGTAGAGAAAGATTGGCACAGATGTTAGCTCAGGGCTAATCTTCTTCAGCAAAAAAAAAGAAAAGAAAAGAAATAATACTATGAGCAACCATATGTCCACAAATTTGATAATTTTAGATGAAATAAACCGAGTAGCTTGAAAGACCCAAAATACAAAAACACACACAAAGGAGGAATAAATAATCTGAATATGCCTAGTAAAGAAACTGAATTGATAATTAATAAAATTCCATAAGAGAAAACACCAGGCCCAGATAGTTTCACTAGTGAATCACACCAAACATATAAGGAATAAACGATACCAATTCTCTAGAATATCTTCTAGAATATAGACGGAGAAGGAACACATCCCTTCTTATTCTTTGAGTCCAGTATTTACTCAAACCGGATAAAGACATCACTAGTGTTGGTGTCGCAATCCAATGTACACATCAGGATAGATGTGGAGAGGGCTGATGGCCACTCCGAGTTTATTATAACCAGCGTTTCAATATATACATAGCTTACAGCTGTTAAACATACACAGGTGTTCTGGATGAAGTAATTAGCGAATGCCAAGAATTCTTAGTGATTTCTCAAGGAGCCCTCCCTTGGCCTCTGTTTTGATATTATCATGTTATTGCTGTGCTCCTATATTTTTATCTCGGAGCAGGCCAGGTCTCTTAGGCGACAGTCCCTCCTGCTCCCGATATCGATATATCGTTTCTCCATCTGTGCCCCCGGGCGGCCGCCACCTGGCTTAGGTTGCCCCCCCCAGGGGGTCTTGCCCATCATTGGCTAACCCGCCTTCTCACCTCCGGGTCACAGTTTGTTGGCAAGCTTTTTCCAGTGATTATTAACCCTTCCTGTGTCAGGGGCGGCTACAACTAGCAAGGAAAAACTAGACCAATACATCTCATGAACATACTTGCAAAAGCCTCAACACGTTATTAGCAAATCAAATCCAACACTACATACAAATCATGCACCATGGCCAAGTAAGATTATTCCAGATATGCAAGACTGGTTCAACATTCACAAATCAAGTAATTTAATCCACATCACTGATTAGAGAAGAAAACTCATGTGATCATGTCAATTAATTCAGAAAAAAATGGAGAAAAGTTAACACACATACTTGATAAAAACTCCCAGAATTAGAAATAGAGAGAACCTGTTACCGAACCTGAAGTGAATTTGATCACCTGTTGCGCAGCAAGCCAATCTCTGACACCGGGGGTGGTGGAAGAAAGTAGGAGTTTTATTTTTGCACAGCACTGAGCAAGGAGAGAGGGCAGCTAACGCTGAAATCCCAAACTCCCTGAAAAGCTAAAAGGAAGGGTTTTTATTTGGGGTTTTAGGTAGGGTAAGGGGAGCATGTGGTCTTGCTGGTCGAGCTTTCCCACCAGCCTGTCTTTGGCCTTGAGACACTTGCAGAGAGGAGGGAGCTCATGACCTTGCTGGTCAGCAGCTTTCCCACCAGCCCATATCTCTTTGCGGGAGGAGACAGTCCAGGTGCTTGTCCTTGACGGTGTCTGTCTCCATGGAGGATAGTGGATTCTGGAGTCAGGAAGCCAGAGAGTAAGCAGGGAATGAGTGTTTTAGTTTTAACCCCATATATGCTGGGTTTAATGTGGGGAAACTGATATTAGGTTCGATATCAAACCTTCTTTAATTTGGTAAAGAATACGCACAAAATATACAGCTAACATGCAACTTAGTGGTGAGAAACCAAATGCTTTCCCCGTATGATCAGGAACAAGGAAATGATGTCTCGTTTCAACACTCTTATTCAACATGGCAGTTGAAGACCTAGCTAGTGCGATAAGACAAGGAAGAGAAAACAAACGTATACAGATTAAGAAAGAAGAATAAAACTGTCTTTGCAGGCGATATGAACTCATTTAGAAAATCCCAAAGAAATGAAAAAAAGAAATAAGCAATTATAGAGAGTTGCAGGATGCAAGGATAATATACAAAAGTCAATTGCTTTATTACATACTAGCAATGAACAGTAAGAATTTGAAATTAAAATCATAACAGTTATAATAGCATCTAAAAAAGAAAAACAGGTAAATATCTAACAAAATATATTCAGTATCTATCTATAAAATCTATCAAACTGTGATGAAAGGAATCAAAAACAATATAAACACATGATGATACTCAATATGGTTAAAATGTCCATTATTTCCAACTTGATTTATAGATTCTACACAATCCCAAACAAAATCCTAGGAAGCTATTTTGTAGATATCAACATATCAATCCTAAAGTTCGTATAGAATGCAAAAGACCCATAATAGCCAACATGATACTGAAGAACAAAGTTGGAGATTAAAGCTACCTGACATCTGGACTTACTGTAAGGCTACAGTAAGCAAGACAACATGGTACTGGTGAAGAAATGCAATGGAGAAATGATAGTCATTTCAACAAATGCAGCTTTAATATTTGGACACCTATTTTTTTTAAAAGAAATGTATCCAGACACATAACTTACATATTCTACAAATTGTAACTCAAAATGTACCACCAGCCTAAATATAAAAAGCAAAATTTTAACATTTCTAGAAGATAGCCTAGGACAAACTCAGGGCTTTGTTCACAGATGACATGATGGTCTATGTAGAAAATATGAAAGAATGGACAAAAAAATTCCTGGAACTAAATAGCAATTACAGCAAGATTACAGGATACAGGGTCAATTGCTTTCCTATATAACAACAATGATAAAAAGCAATGAACAAGATTTGGTATTATAAATTTATTATCATTTGCACCCTCAAAAATGAAATAGGTCTAAATCTAACAAAATATGCATAAGATCTATATGAGAAAACCTACTAAATTCTGAAGAATGAAATCAAAGAAGAACTGAATAAATGGAGAGATATTGTATGTTCATGGACAGGAAGACTCAATATTGTCCAGAAGTCAGTTCTTCCCAATTTGATCTATAGATTTAATGCAATTCCAAACAAAATCCCAGTAAGTTATTTTGTGGATATTGAGAAACTGATTCTAAAGTTTATATGGAGGTGCAAAAGACTCGACAAAGCAACAAAATATTGAGAGAGGAGAACAGAGTTGGAACGCTGACACTGCCTGAATTGAAGACTTATTCTAAAGCTAAAGTAATTCAGACAGCACGGTACTGATGAAAGAACACACAAATAGATCGATGGAACAGAACACAGAGCCCAGAAAAATACCTCCATAAATATAGTCAACTGATCTTTGACAAAGGAGCAAAGGCGGTACAAATGGTGCCAGAACAAGTGAGCATCCATGTGCAAAAAAAATGAATCTGGACACAGATTTTGCACCCTTCACAACAATTAACTCAAAATTGATCACAAACCTTAATATAAAATGAAAAACTATAAAACCCATAGAAGGCAACATAGGAGAAAAGCTAGATGACCTTGCGTATGGCGATGACTTTTTAGATACAATGATGAAGGCACAACCCACAAAAGAAATAATTGATAAGCTGGACTTCATTAAAAATTAAAAATGTTTGCTCTGTGAAAGACAACGTCAAGAGAAGGAGAAGACAAGCCACAGATGGAGAGAAAATACATGCAAAAGACTGCTATCCAAAATGTACAAAGAACTCTTAAACCTCAACAATAAGAAAAAAAACAGCCCACTTAAATAATGTGCCAAAGTCCTTAACAGATACCTCATCATGATGATATACAGATAGCAAATAAATGTACGAAAAAGATCCTCAACATTATATCTCACCAGTGAAATGCAAATTAAGACAACAATGGGATACCACTTCACACCCAAGAATTGGCCTTATCTGTAACACTGACACCATCAAATGCTGGTGAGGATGTGGAGCAATAGAAACTCTCACTTATTGCTGTTAAAAATGTACATTGTATGGTACAAAAATGTAATATGGCACTTTGTAAGGCAGTTTGTCAGTTCCTTACAAAACTAAACACACTGTTACCAAATGATCTAGCCATAATGCTATTGGTATTTACCCAAAGGAGTGGAAAATGTTCATCCATAGGAAAATCCCCACATGGGTATTTAAAACAGTTTTATTCGTAATTGTGAAAACTTGGAAGCAACCAAGATGTACTTCAGTAGGTGAATGGATAAACAAACTGTGGTTCATTATTCACTATAAAAAAGAAATGTTATAGGGGCTGGCCCCGTGGCCAAGTGGTTAAGTTCGTGCGCTCTGCTGTAGGCGGCCCAGTGTTTCTTCAGTTTGAATCCTGGGCGCGGACATGGCACTGCTCATCAAACCACGCTGAGGCAGCATCCCACATGCCACAACTAGAAGGACCCACAACTAAGAGTATACAACTATGTACTGCGTGGCTTTGGGGAGAAAAAGGAAAAAAAATAAAATCTTTTAAAAAAAGTTATTTAAAAAACAAGAAAGAAATGTTATAAAGCCATGAAATGACGTGGAGAAACCTTATATGTATGTTGCTAAGTGAATGAAGCAAAACTGAAAAGGCTACATATTGTATAGTTCCAACTATATGCCATCACGAAGAAGGCAAAATTATTGAGTCAATAATAAGATCAGTAGTTGCCAGGGCTCCAGAGGAGGGACAAAAGGACGAATTGGTGAAACACAAGGACTTTTTAAGGCAGTGAAACTATTCTGTATGATACTGTAATAGTGGATCCTTGTCATTACACATTTTTCAAAACCAACAATGTACAACACAGAGAGTGAACTCTAATGTAACCTATAGATTTAGTTAATAATAATGCATTAGTATTGGCTCCTCAATTGTAATAAATATATTACACTAATATAAGATGTAAATAAAAGGAAAAATGAGAAGTAATGAGGATGGGGGGCATATATGGGAACTCTCTACACCCTGCACACAATATCTCTGTAAACCTAAAACTGCTCAAAAACATAAAATCAATTAAAAACAAAGCAAGCTGTGTGCTGGACAAATTGAGTCACATTCAACATAAACACAATTTTGCTTGCTCAAGGTAAAAATAAAATTTATAACATACAGGCAAGAATGGAGCAGTTCTAAAAAAGGATTAATCAAGCAGAAGGCAATTTTGATCTGAAATAAAGTCAGTAGGGTCGGTTATTTGAGTATACAGTGGTATAGGAGTGATTCTTTGTGCATCAGAGCAGGCAGTCACGAAGACGTGCTCTGAGAAGCTGTAAGGACTGGGAATCAAAGGGAGTAGAGTAAAAATAATATTGACAGAGAGGTGATTGATCATCTAGAAATTTTATTTACAGAGAAGTGATTATCTAGAAATTTTAGCAAACATGAAACAGATACAATCACTGGAAAAGTGAGTTACACTTTTCATAAAAATATAATAATATAAATAATTACATATAAAATTTAAAATATTAGTCACCCTAGCTTTTGGATATGTGAGTCAAGTAGATGGAATACAAACGACAACAATAACAAAGTAAAATGTATAAAAGATGACTAAGGAGGACACTGACCACAAACTGCAAAAGGCAAATTGAAAGCTGTTATAGATAGACGCATTGATTAGAAATGCAGAGGAGGAAGTCCAAAATTAAAACTTCTTATACTGGATAAAAATGGAAAAGCTCAATCAAAATGATAGGTAAAAATGCCCGTTTCAAGGTAGCTCCCTCCTTCCAGCACATGCTCATCTATCTTGGAGACATTGAGCTAGAGTCACTTTCAGCATAGATACAACTTGGTTTTGTCAAGGAGCAAGGAAAGATTGCAGAGAAGGAATTATTAGGGCATTGAATGATATGTATAGTCGGATTTAATTAGGGCAAAGTGATAAGTGATAGTTTTAGCACAAGAATTAATACAGATGGTAGAAAAAGACAAATTTAGTATCTTCAATCTGGAAAATGTCAGGCTTAGCATAGATAATAAAGTCCTAGAAAATAAAGAATGAAATAAAGGCTCTACTTGAAATGGCAAATGATTCTAGGAAGGAAAGCATGCACACACTATTCTTAGAATTCCTAAATAGATAATGACTGTATTAGCTTAGCTCGGATTCTCTGCTATAGTAAATTAATGAGTGCAAAAATTGAAAACTCCTGTCAAGATAATAAATATTAAACTAAAAATGTTAGAGTTTTATTTTAAAAAGAAAATAATAGAGTATAATGACCATAGTTCAAATTTTATATTGCTTGTTATTAAATATCTTTCCGCCCAAATATATTTATAACCTAATCCATTTTAAAGTGGTAATTAGATCTATAGATAATATTTAGGAAGGCTGAGCTTTAATCATTATTTATTATTTCTTGACTCAATCTGCAAATTAATACTGAAAAAATTAAATTAGTTGCATGTATTTTCTATGCAATGTCAATTTCAAGTCAAATTCTATTGTAGAGATAAGTGATATACTCAATTATTCAAATACTCAAAATATTCAAATTAGAGGTATCCAAAAGGCAGTACCGTCAATAGAAAATATGAGATTTTAAACTAAAGGAGAAACTAGTATTGGCTTTTTAACAGAAGACTGAAAATAATGTAACTTTTAGTACATGTTCATTTGAACACCATGAACATTTCAGAGCCTATCATTTTACATGGAATGATCAGTGACATTGTTTCTCTATCAGGGTCTCCATTTAATAGAGGTCCATGAAGGTAAATGATAGTTGATAAAGTGCTTAGGCATGTGAATAGTAAAATGATGCTAGATAAAATACAGAAAGAGAGAGAGAGGGATGTTGCTGCCACACAAGATAAATATCCCTGTGGCCAGGATTCAGAATGAAAATGAAAGCAGTAACTTGGCCTCCAGCAGTAGCACAGCCAGACCCCATTTCCATACATGAGCAGTTAAGAATTTTATTTCCCTTGAAATAAAATTGTCTCTAGTTATTCAGAGTATTGGAACCAGGTTTACCACTTTTAAACCAGAGGCTGCTGTTGATCTCCTCTGCTCATAAAGGAGTCCCAAAAAATCTGTAACCAACTTGTCCCTGGAATGTATGCCTCGATAAGAATTGAAGCAAGTCATGTTGAGCAGATTGTATTTTCAGTATCCTATCCTTGCCACTGCAGGAAACATTGAACCACCTAAACATGAGCTCATTCTTGGCTAGTGTCCTCAGAGACTAGGGAGAGGCCATAGAAAAATAAAAGCAAAAGAAAACAAAAAAGCTAAGAAAACAATAGAAAGATGAGGTGAGGGGGGAGAGAGAAAAAAAAATAATTCTTGATAAACCTGAAAACAAAAATCCAATGAACAAGAGTAAAATTAAGAAAGTTAAAAAAAAAAATTAGAATATGATCTCATTAAATGAAAAAAGTAGAGCAATTTGAAAATGACTTTTAAGAATAATTAAATAAACGGACAGATATACCATGTATATGGATGACCTACAACCCATCTGGAATTATTTTGTCTACAGAGTGTGAGATAGAGATTTCATTTTTCCTTTACAGACACTCAATAGTACCAGAATGAGTTAGTGAAATGGTGTTTTGTTTTCCACTACTATGCAGAGCCAAACTGATCACAAATCAAGAGACAATGTATTTAAGTTTGTTTATGGGAACTCTGTTCTGTTACTTTTGTTTATTTTCCTATCCTCAGGCATTATATCTTAATTTCTATAATTTTATTATCAATTTGGATATCAAGTAGAGTAAACCTTCCCTCCTTGTTTCCTTCTTTAAGAAAGTCTTAGCTATTCATGGTCATCTGCACTTCCATGTGAATTCTGCAATCAGCTTATTTAGTTTTGCTTAACCTTTATGAGATTTTGATTGTGATTGCCTTTTATGCATAAATCAGTAAGGGGAAAATTTATATCTTTAGAATAATGATAATTTGTTGCATGAACAAGGCCTATCTCTTCGTTTAATTAAGTATCCTTTCTCTTGACAGTGTTGCATAGTTTCCTAGATTATTCCAAGTTATTTAATATTATTAGTGGAATTGCAAACAGTATATTATTAAAATATGTGCTTTTTGGGGCTGGCCTGGTGGTGCAGCAGTTAAATGCGCACGTTCTGCTTCAGCAGTCCAGGGTTCACTGGTTCGGATCCCAGGTGGAGACATGGCACCACTTGGCAAGCCATGCTGTGGTAGGCGTCCCACATGTAAAGTAGAGGAAGATGGGCATGGATGTTAGTTCAGGGCCTGTCTCCCTCAGCATAAAGAGGATGATTGGCAGCAGTTAGCTCAGGGCTAATCGTCCTAAAAAAAGAAAAAATGTGCTTTGTGTACAAAAATATGTAAACTAATTTTTTTTGGATATATAAAAATAATACTTTTTAAATCTGTAGTACATATAGCTATCATCATTAGTTATGTTTTTGTTTCTTATTTCTTATTTGTTTTTTTCAGTTGCTGTCACTACAGTGATAGTTTCCTGTGGGACAGTTGTCTTATCATAGTTCTATTTCCAGCACCTTGAAAATATCTGGCATACAACTGCCCTTAATAAATATTCACTGAATAAATTGTTTATGGAATTAATTAATGGATATACTAACAATTAAAAATAAACAATACGTTTTAAAAATCCCATTAGTAAAGCTTCACGAACCATTGTTCTCAATTCTTATTTTTTAATTCATTTGAGTTTTGTGGCCATTTCAACAACTTAATTCAGGATATCCACCATCTCACCACCATTTTAGACATGTACTTTGCCCCATCTATATAGTTTGTGGAATATCAGTTCTTTTCCCTTCAGTTCTCTTTTCTACTTTCCCCCCCTATTCTGACTAGCCATGTGTAGAGAACAAAAGAAATGCAGACAGATGGAGGATGGAGGGTATACAGTGAAGGAGAAGTAAGAAAAAGTCAAGGCAGAGAAATCAGGATTTACAAGTAGACAATTATTGCAATTCCTTCTTTCACCTCCTCTTCCCAGAAACTCTTTGACAATGAGTGAATATTTCAAGGTCTGGTAATGCACACTCCTAGGCAGAAGAAGGGCAACTGTGGAGATATGATTATTATACTCATACTGTTAATGGGAAAAAAATCTCTCAAAATGAAAATAGACATAAACAAATCAAAAGTCTCAGTAAAACATCAAACACATTAATTCATGAAACATGCTGCTTCTGCTGATCATCACAGTATACCTCATTTATCTTTTGACTTATCTGTTGGGTTTTTTTTCACTCTTAACAGACTAACAGATGTTTAAATTGGTGCCCAATAGCTAAAAAAAGTTGAGCTCTCAAGTCCTTCATACCATTTCTAGGTCTTTTTCTTCACTGGCATTCTTTACCTTTGGTAGATATTGTGGCTGAATATAACTCTCCGCCAAGGATTAACAGCCTGTTCCCAATTCTTGTCCTAGACTTGAGAGAGAAAGTAAAAGGGATTGCTACTCACATCATATTTTTAATTCCTCTACATAGCACAAGCAAAATCTCATGAATTCATGAATCTTCCAAGTTATTACTGGCCTCACATCAAATGTTCTTTCAAATATAGTTGAAATTAATTTTATTCTGGTAAATAAAGGAAGCAACCATACCAGCAGGACAAAAACTATTTTGCAGTTCTGGCTGAGAAAGAAAGAATGTCAGTTTATACACCTATCAAATGATATGTCTCTCTACTGAGACTTCCAACAAAAGTGTTAAATGCATCTCAAAAGACTTGATACAGTTCAGTTCTTATACCTGACCTCCTTTTTCATCTTTGAGAATAAATTCAATAATATGAAAATAATGGAAATTAAAGAGAGTTGTTGGGGAGTTAGGCTTTTGGATTAAATTGCTTACTATCTTTAAAAAAGAGGAGGAGTATGTTGTCAAACTGAACAATACATAAATTGGGAAATAAATCTAGTATTGGTAATGTAAATTAGTTTGGGTTGCACATATGAAGTGCAAACTGGAAAGCCTGATTCTTTAATTTATCAAACTATGATAATGATTAGGCCGCTATTTTAGGAAAGCAAATAAGGAAAATGCCCAATCATAAAACTTTAAACTGGATTAACTCTATGTAAATCAATTTAAGAAAGAACCCCAAACATACAGAAACGTAACTGCAGAATATTTTTCCTCCCTTAATTATGAATAACTTTTCAAGTCATACTGTTAAGCTCAGGTGACACCAGGTCATAAAAACATTCAAATAGCTAAGATACTTCCAATATTTTCTGTGACTACAAAGAGCAGTATGAAGCTCTTGTTTCACCTCCACTGTCCCATCTTCCTTCATTCATTTCTTCATTCATTAGGCATTTTTCATGCATTTAACAACTATAATGAGTACAACATTTACTATGAAGGTTCTATGTACACAAAACTGCAAAAGACAAACGTCTATCCTTTGTGAGTTTTACATTTTATTTAAGAAAATAAGAGATATGGATTAAGAAAAATAGAATTGTTCTTAAATATTCAATGAAATAAATGAAGTCAGTGAAAATTATATGACTAAGTGTTTAGAGCACTATGTTCAAAACTCTTACACATAGCACACATACAAAATGATGATGTTTATGGCACATTAAGTTAGGGAGAGGGCAACTTGTAGCTGGACCAGGCTAGGACCTCTGGCTACTCCATTTCCATATGAGTGCTGAGAAGAGTAATAACTCAGCCCACCTGCAACCCATTTATGATGCATCCATGTGTACTATATATGTAGTTCACACTTCCTGTCAAGCTCTGATGTATAGAGTATCCAAGTGGGAGGAGATCAATAGGAAGAGCCTTCTTGGATTTGTTGATTTCTGAATCTTATTTTAGATATACATCAATTCACAGATGAACATCTAGATTAAATAAGAATAATAATAAGAGGTGAATCCATTCAAAGAACATGTGGGGCAGATTAGAAGAATATCATGTATGATAAAAACAGACCACAAGGGTTAAGCCAAAACTGAGATTTTTAAGGTGCTTGTAAGAATGTGGTGAGAGGCGTCACTTTAGTAGAAGCCGCAATTCAATGTAATGAACTATGATTTTATGTGACTCATAGTAACAAGTTGGAGAGAAATCATCATTAGAATATTTGAAAAGCATCTGACAGTTATATGAAATAGTTTCTGTCTTTAGAGGGGTTACAATAGAAATTGTATGTTTTCCTGCTATAAAAATCTATACATTTGCATCAGATCTGGCCAAAACTTTTAAGAAAATTCTGTGTTGAGCATGTTATTAAATGAACTAGATTGTGCTCCTTCATCATAGACAAAACCTTGAGCCAAAATCACATTTATGGCAGCAGTCATGTTAAATACCATTTTGTCTGCAGCCCATTCACTTTAAACAATCATCACACATAGAAAGTAAAATGAAATGCTACTTTATTTTAGTAAAATTAAATATTACTAACTGTGCTAAAAATTTAAAATAAATAAATATTAAAATAAAATTGTTTTTAAAAATTAAGATTAATTTCCTAATAAAGCTTTTACACTTCCTGAAAAAATATTAGCTGTTTATCTCAGGAATGCATAGCTTATCTACAATAAAAAGAGGACATACTTGATTTGACCTACTGTTTTGGGAATCTTTAAAATTTTCTCACATATGCAAACACAAGCACATATACAATTGAAACAAAGCAGTGAAAGTGTTCCTTGGAATTCCTTATTCTATTTTACAAGACCAAGCTCATGGTTACATGGCTAGAAGAAGGCTCATATACCAACACCTCCACATTTACTCTTCTTATTCAAACTAGCAATTAAATCCTGAACATTTTGAGTGAACTCTTGAATGAATGAACCAAATTCTGTTGGTTTTTTTAATATGATTGCATATATCTCATGAGAGGAAATAGGAATTTCTGTTAAGCTTTGTTACTTATGTCACCTGGGATATTAATGTGATGATATATTTTTGTAAAACATTACTAGAATCGATGATACTATGTTAAATTATAACCAATTACTATAAAAACTAAAAACATACGTAAAAGTTAATATATTTATGTCCTAAATAAAGAAGAAATACGTAAAAGGCCTTTGAGAAGCAGTGATTCAAATTCTGGAATATAAAGTGTTTTTAAATTTTTAAAACCATGTAGACATATAACTAACAGACAAACATGGGATCCTTTCTGGAAATGTTAACGAAAATTTATTTTGGATCTTCATTACCATCATTGAGCAACATACTTTAACATAGAAATAGGTTTTAATTAATTTTCTATGTTGCGAGAAAGTTATTACAAGTAAAATTTTCAATGCAAAAATGGAGTTTACTCTTGATCACTTACTCAAAGTAAGACCCCATACTTTTAAAAATCTTGAAAGGTATAGCCTTTAAAAATATCTATGTCTGGCATGCAGATTCTATGTGTCCTCAATTTTTTACTCCACTGCTGACTTTATATTCACACACAAAAAACACAGTCTCTCATGTAAGCTACAATAAGTTCTAGTTATGAACCAGATCATGGATAAGTAATGTTTATTTTTCCAATTAACCTTATATCAAGACATCTGGTCACAAGCTTTGATACCTAAATAAGGCTTGTGAAGGTAATGGAATAAAATAATATGACAGCAGCATACAAATACAGTTATATTGTTAGAAACCAATTGGGATGATTTGTATGTCAAAGCAGCTGGGTAAAGCTGTCCAGTGTTAAAGTACTAATGGGGTGGGAGGCAGGGCAATCTTGTCCTGTGTTCCTTTATAGAATGAATTATTGTTCCACATTGAATCTTTGCCATGCAGTGTGAAGCATGCTGACACAATCAATAATTCCTTCTTGAAAAAAAAGTTCAAAGATTCAATGTGAATAACATTATCCTATTTTCTCAAAAGCCCTTACCTGCATCGAGTAATATGGCTTCAGACAAGGATTCCAACCGAGTTGTGGCATAAAAACAGATTACAAGGATTCAGTAGATCAGCAGGAAGCACAAAAAGAAAGCATCCTTCGTTGCAACTAGCTTGATTAAACCTAATGATCTAAGATAAAATTAAGACAACTAACATTATCAATATCTCCCCTAAGACTTTATTTTCCTATTTGCTCAAAGTGAACAAATATCTACCACATTTTCCGAAAAGGTTCTATTCTCAATTTTTTCTTAGACTTAACCATCTTTATTCTTTTTTGTTGTTGTTGTTAAGTAATTTTATTGATATTATAATAGTTTAGAACTGTGTAATTTTGAGTGTACGTTATTTTTTATCAATTTCTGAATACTCTTCATCGCGCTCACTCCCAGTAGTCTAATTTTTATCCATCACCATATGTATGTTCCCCTTTATTCCTTTCACCTGCACCTCAAACTCCTTCCCCTCAGAACAAACATTTTTATTCTTGGTTGGTCCCTAAAGTATCAATCACATAAACAGGAATGATTCTCTCCTGTGCTCTTGGTGGAAAGCCTCTGTAATGCTTGATAAAACCTAAGGGACCTAAAGTTTTATTTCTCATTTTCTTAATAATGGCTAACAAATAAAAGAATCTATTAATATGGTAACTTTTAGGTTTATTAAATAGGAAGACATTTCTCTCTGATGAATATTTAATAAAATTAAGTAAACATTATTTTATCTGGTTATTTTTAAGATCAAATATCTGCACATACTTTAATCCTTGATTCGCTAGAAAAGAAATAGGTGGTTATGTGTAGATAGGAAAAAACAGTTTACTTCTTAGATAACAATTATACATTAAAGTTTTACATGTATAATTATACACTGTAGTCCTCGTAATTTTAGATCTTAATGGTGTTGCTCTCTTCCTTTACATGTTATGATATGTATGAAAAGATACTGAACAAAGTTATAGCAGTTGATTTTGAGCCAAAAGATTTTGGCAGCATCTACTATCATAATGATAACCCCATTAGCTGAACCACTGCTTTTGATCATTATGAAGATATTACCATGAAAATTCAGCCAACACTTGAAATAGGAGATGAACTATAATGTACAGAATAATAAGGAAGCTGAATTCTCATCATTGGAAGCGACCCAAAAACATTTCACTATAAATAACATCTTTTAGAGCAACAACTGGTATAAATACAGATATTATTCAATTTTTCTTTTTTCCAAGATTGTCTTCTCCATAGCTTCAAAAAGATTGATTTTTCCCACTTGGTTGTCAGACAAAATGGTGTTTAGTGGTATCTAGTGCACCTTGGAAATAAATTGAATTTGCAAGACGAGACTCCAAAATGCTAAACTCAGTTAATGCCATCTTAGCGTAATGCACATGAACTAGCAAACACGGAGGTTTGTTTTAAGCTGTTCCATCATCAAACTTACATACCTAAATCTCCTACTTATGAACATATTTATATGCCATTTTGGAATTATAGGTTCTGTAGTATGTATAGATTTCCAAAGTACTCAATTTCTTTTTTTTTTTTTCTGCTTTATCTCCCCAAATACACCCTGGTACATAGTTGTATATCTTAGTTGCAGGTCCTTCTAGTTGTGGCATGTGGGACGCTGCCTCAACGTGGCCTGACAAGCGGTTCCATGTCCACTCCCAAGATCCTAACCGGTGAAACCCTGGGCCACCACAGCGGAGCTGCAAACTTAACCACTCCGCCAAGGGGACGGCTCCAAAAGTACTAAATATCTATTTGCACATAATTGACTTCCCTTAAAACTATAGATTAATTTATTAAATTAAACAAAGCTTGTGACAAATAATGCTGGCTAAGAGTTCTAAAAGGGTTCAAACTTCTGGTAATTATAGCTTTGATGAATGATTCTTACGTTATCTTACTGGGACCCAGAATGATAACCGATATTTGTTTATGTCCCTTCAAATAATGTCAAGCATAATGAAGCACACACAAACTGCTAATAGTGTTTATATATTCAAAGTGGTCATAAAATATTTTGAAAATAGAATTCAAATTTCAAAAATTGATGTAAATTTAATCATGGAGTAAATATACATGTATATGCAGCTACTATAAAAGGAGAGTTTAAATGGAGCTAGGAGTTACTGTGAAGTATGTATACTTGGTTTTTGATTTTCTATAGACAAATTTCATCTTTTGTGCTTCTCTAAAAAACACTTTGTCTTCTGCTTTTTTCTGAATTTTTTTTCTTTTTACAAACCCTTGTGTTGAGGGCTGACTTTCAATAGCTTGCAGCAATGGAGCTGCTCTGGAAAGTGTGAAATCCCGACCCTCATTTTTGTCATTAGATATGTTTCTATAGAGCTTAATGAAAGATACTTAAATCAATATACTGTCTACATATTAAATCATTTCATCAAATATGCATCTTGAGCTTTATCTGTAATTGCAAATTGAAATAATTTTGCATTTATCAAAAGTTCTTCATCAATTTTGAGAAGAGAAAAATATTTTGATGAGGGAGTGCAAAGGCCATTCAAACACCTGAGAAAGCTCACTAAAAGGACAGTTGGAAATTAGAAGCAAATTTGCTAATTTAACCAGCTTATGTTTAGTGTGCCACACTTTTTTTGATCTGACAATACAAAGAAAATAATGTATGAATCGTAGCTCCTAGAAGTTCACAGTCTATAGAGGAGCTCACAACCCTTCCAAGAACGTATACTTGTCTCTCATCTTGACTAGCCTGCAGAAAATTCTTTAGCACTCAGGAGGAAATGGCTGTCCAGAAAATTTGCTTTCCTTAACAGATACAGTGTTTCATGAATATATGTAAATAGCATTCTAAGAAAGAGAGGGATTCCCCCTGCATTAGATAGTTTTATAAATTGTTCTCATAAGAAACAAATATTCCAAATGTAGGACATGGAATATCCAAAATATGGTATATTTTGAGGAAATTAGCTGAATATAAAAATTGGTACAGAAATCCAGACAAAGAAATAAACATTATCTTTGACTATTATAAAGCTTTGGATTTTCTTCAAAAGGCAACTAGAAATGACTAGATGTGAAATAGTGCTTGTAAGTTCTACAAAGAAAACTATTGACTGAGTTAGACAACGTTTTCAATTAATAGGCATATTAACATCACTGCTTATAGATTAAGATTTTCAAAATCGTAAAAATACTTTTGAAATTGAACAGAGACATGGACATTTAACACAAGTTTTTATAGTAGCTTTATATTAGTGTCAAAATAAATATAGATATAAATTTTAAAAATACATATTTCTAAGATCTAAGATGGTGCCGTGAGTAGTCCTCTTTGTCTCTCCCCCTTCAAGTCTACAATTATTTGGACACTTATCGCTTGACAAAGGATATGCAGACAGCATCTCAGGACGTCTGAGATACCCACGCGACTAAACATCAGAAGGCGGACGGACTTTCCTCTGGGAGGATGTGGAAATAGGTGAAAACTCTCTGACCCCGACCGAGCAGCCTAGTACCCGCAAGCGGCTTTCTTCCAACGGACGCCCCCAGAGGATCTACACACATCTAGGGCAGGAGCGAGCACACAACAGAGGAGCGACGGTGGAAACAGGTGACCAGAACCCTACCTAAACCCCCTGCAATTACTCCTAAACGCAGAGGGAAACTTTGGAGTTGCACACCTGAGCCCACGGGGAGAGTCTCTCCCTGCCATTGGCGGGAAGACCCCCGCCTGGTGTTCGCGGCGCCCAGAGAGTCCCAGAGAGAGTCGCTGAGGGTACGGAGGTCTCCCAGCTGCCGTTGCCCGCCCTGTGGGAGTAGGGATTGCCGGAGATCTTGGAGAGGACCAGGGCTGGGGGAACTTTCAAAGGCCAGCTCTGTGACCCGGAGGGGAAGCGCCGGAGTTCCGCCCGGGCAGCAGACAAAACTCTCTGTCTGCCATTAGCAGAGGGGCCACGCCCAGCATTCACGGCTCCGGGAGAGGCCTGGAGAGAATCCCAGAGGGTGGGGCGACCCCCAGCTGCCATTGCCCGCCCCATGGGACTAGGGATTGCCGGAGATCTCGGAGAGGACTGGGGCTGGGGTAAGTTTCAAAGGCCGGCTCTGCGACTCGGACGGGAAGCGCCGGAGTTCTGCCCGGGCAGCAGACAAGACTCTCTGTCTCCCATTAGCAGAGGGGCCACACCCAGCATTCACGGCACCGGGAGAGGCCTGGAGAGAATCCCAGAGGGCGGGGCGAGCCCCAGCTGCCATTGCCCGCCCTGTGGGAGTAGGGATAGCCGGAGATCTCAGAGAGGACTGGGGCTGGGGGAAGTTTCAAAGGCCGGCTCTGCAACGTGGAGGGGAAGCCTCGGAGTTCCACCCGGGCAGCAGACAAAGCTCTCTGTCTGCCATTAGCAGAGGGGCCACGCCCAGCATTCATGGTTCTGGGAGAGGCCCAGATTCTGAGAATCCCAGAGGGCGGGGTGACCCCCAGCTGCCGTTACCCGCCCCGTGGGACTAGGGATAGCCAGAGATCTCGGAGAGGACTGGGGCTGGGGTGAGTTCCAGAGTCCCAGCTTCGTAGCCTACGGGGAAACCCTACAGGCTCACAGCAGCCTTAGGGAAAGCCTCTGCACAGCACCAGTCGAAGGCACTCAGCTGCCAGCCACAAGGCTGGAAGACCCCAGGGCAAAAGCAGCATAGCTAGGTGAACTAACCACAGACTGTAGAAGATGCCAATAGCTCTCCTGCGACCCATAGAGGACAAGTGAGATTTTGTGGGTGCTGACAGCAACGGAGTGACAAATATAAGTGATCCCACCCCTGGCCGCTGGAAAAGCCCATAACACCGTTGCAGACCCTAAGGAGAGAGCACATCTAGGTGGGCTGCAACAGTAGGCACCAGCAGCCTGAAGCCCCCCTGTAACGGCCCCCATGGCAGAGGAGGGAATCCAAAGGGCCACTGTGGCTACGAGGAGGGGCCCAGGCCCAGTTAGCAACTGCAGACAGGGTTCCTGGTTGGTGCAGTATAAACAGCTGCTCCCCCACCGCAGCAGCTGAAACAAGTGAAAGGAGCAACTAAACTCTATCTCCATGCGGAGGCACAAATCAACAACATCAAGCAATATGAAAAAATACATTAAATCTCCAGAACAGAAAGAAAGTAACAAATACACAGAAAACAATCCCAAAGAAAATGAGATATATAACCTAAATGATGATGACTTCAAAACAGCCATCATTAAAATTCTCAATGAGTTAAGAGAGAATTCTGACCGACAACTCAACGAGTTGAGGAGCTATGTCACAAAAGAGTTTGATACGATAAAGAAGAACCAAACAGAAATATTGGAAATGAAGAACACAATAGAGGAGATTAAGAAAAATCTAGATGCTCTGAACAGTAGGGCCGATAATATGGAGGAAAGAATTAGCAATTTGGAAGATGGCAATATAGAATTGCTGCAGGCAGAGGAGGAGAGAGAAGCAAGACTAAAAAGAAAAGAAGAAACTCTCTGAGAATTATCAGACACAATTAGGAGATGCAACGTAAGGATTATAGGTATACCAGAGGGAGAAGAGAAGGAGAAAGGGGCAGAAAGCCTATTCAAAGAAATAATGGCTGAGAAATTCCCAAATCTGGTGAGAGAGATGGATCTTCAGGTGACAGAAGCCAATAGATCTCCAAACTTTATCAATGCAAGAAGACCAACTCCACGGCATATAGTAGTGAAGCTAGCAAAAGTCAACGACAAGGAGAAAATACTAAAGACAGCCAGGCAAAAGAAACTAACCTACAAAGGAACCCCCATCAGGCTATCAGCAGATTTCTCAGCAGAAACTTTACAGGCTAGAAGACAGTGGAATGATATATTCAAAAATCTGAAGGACAAAAATCTACAGCCGAGAATTCTCTACCCAGCGAAAATACCCTTCAAATACGATGGAGAAATAAAAACTTTCCCAGATAAACAAAAATTAAGGGAGTTCATTGCCACAAAACCTCCTCTTCAGGAAATCCTCAGGAAAACCCTCATTCCTGAAAAATCCAAAAAAGGAAAGGGGCTACAAAACCAAGAGCAGAGGAGATAAGTAGAAGGACAACAGAGAGTAGCAGCTCTACATCAGAACAGATTAAACCATGGGACGAGAAACAAAGGAAACTGAAGAAAACCGGAAAACAAGACACAAAATGGTAGTGGTAGGCCCCCACATCTCAATAATCACTCTAAATGTAAATGGATTGAACTCCCCAATCAAAAGACACAGAGTGGCAGGATGGGTCACAGAACAAGATCCAACAATATGCTGCCTCCAGGAAACACACCTCAGCCCCAAAGACAAACACAGACTCAGAGTGAAGGGATGGAGAACAATACTCCAAGCTAATAATGAACAAAAGAAAGCAGGTGTCGCTATACTAATATCAGACAAGGTAGATTTCAAAGCAAAACAGATAAAGAAAGATAAAGAGGGACAGTATATAATGATAAAAGGGACTCTCCACCAAGAAGACATAACACTTATAAATATATACGCACCCAACACAGGAGCACCAAAATTTGTAAAGCAACTCTTAATAGAACTAAAAGAAGACATCAACAACAATACAATAATAGTGGGGGACCTCAACACACCATTAACACCAATGGAGAGAACATCCAGACAGAAAATCAACAAGGAAATAATAGAATTAAATGAAAAATTAGACCAGATGGACTTAATAGATATATATAGAACACTTCATCCAAAAACAGCAGGTTACACATTCTTCTCAAGTGCACATGGAACATTCTCAAGGATTGACCATATTTTGGGAACCAAAGCAAACATCAATAAATACAATAGAGTTGAAATAATATCAAGCATCTTTTCTGATCACAATGCTATGAAACTAGAAATCAACTACAAGAAAAAAGCAGAGAAAGGTGCAAAAATGTGGAGACTAAACAACACGCTTCTCAACAAACAATGGATCATTGAAGAAATTAAAGAAGAAATCAAATTTTATCTGGAGAGTAATGAAAATGAGAACACGACATACCAAACCATTTGGGATGCAGCAAAAGCAGTCCTAAGAGGGAAATTCATCGCAATACAGGCTCACCTCACTAAACAAGAAAAAGCTCACATAAGCAACCTCAAACGACACCTAACAGAACTAGAAAAAGAAGAACAAACAAAGCCCAGAGTCAGTAGAAGGAGGGAAATAATAAAAATAAGAGCAGAAATAAACGATATTGAAACAAAAAAGACAATACAAAGGATCAATGAAACAGAGTTGGTTCTTCGAAAGAATTAACAAAATTGACAAACCCCTAGCCAGACTCACCAAGAAAAGAAGAGAGAAATCGCAAATTAATAAAATTAGGAATGACAGAGGAGAAATCACAACAGATACCAATGAAATACAAGAGATCATAAGAGAATACTATGAAAAACTATATGCCAACAAATTGAACAACCTGGAAGAAATGGACAAATTCCTAGACTCCTACAATCTCCCCAAACTGAATCAGGAAGAAATGGAGAATCTGAATAGGCCAATCACAAGTAAGGAAATAGAAACGGTAATCAAAAAACTCCCCAAAAATAAGAGTCCAGGACCAGACGGCTTCTCTGGAGAATTCTACCAAACATTCAAAGAAGACTTAATACCTATTCTCCTCAAACTGTTCCAGAAAATTGAGAAAGATGGAGAACTCCCTAACACATTCTATGAAGCCAACATCACTCTGATCCCCAAACCTGACAAGGACAACACAAAGAAGGAGAACTACAGGCCGATATCACTGATGAACATAGATGCAAAAATCCTCAACAAAATTTTGGCAAACCGAATACAGCAATACATCAAAAAGATTATACACCATGATCAAGTGGGATTTATACCAGGGACACAGGAATGGTTCAACATCCGCAAGTCAATCAACGTGATACACTACATCAACAAAATGAAAAACAAAAACCACATGATCATCTCAATAGATGCAGAGAAAGCATTCGACAAGATCCAACACCCATTTATGATAAAAACCCCCAGTAAAACGGGTATAGAAAGAAAGTACCTCAACATAATAAAGGCCATATATGACAGACCCACAGCCAACATCATACTCAATGGACAAAAACTGAAAGCCATCCCTCTGAGGACAGGAACACGACAAGGGTGCCCACTTTCACCACTCCTATTCAACATAGTACTGGAGGTGCTGGCCAGAGCAATTCGGCAGGAAAAAGAAATAAAAGGAATCCAAATAGGTAACAAAGAAGTAAAACTCTTGTTGTTTGCAGACGACATGATCTTATATATAGAAAACCCCAAAGAATCCACAGAAAAACTATTAGAAATAATCAACAACTACAGCAAAGTAGCAGGGTATAAAATTAACGTGAATAAATCAGTAGCATTTCTATACAGTAACAATCAACTAACAGAAAAAGAACTCAAGAACTCAATCCCATTCACAATCGCAACAAAAAGAATAAAATACCTTGGGATAAACTTAACCAAGGAAGTGAAGGATCTATACAATGAAAACTACAAGACTTTTTGAAAGAAATTGACGATGACATAAAGAGATGGAAAGACATTCCTTGCACATGGATTGGAAGAATAAACATAGTTAAAATGTCCATACTACCTAAAGTAATATACAGATTCAATGCTATCCCAATCAGAATCCCAAGAACATTCTTCACAGAAATTGAACAAAGAATCCTAAAATTCATATGGGGCAACAAAAGACTGCGAATTGCTAAAGCAATCCTGAGCAAGAAAAACAAAGCCGGTGGAATCACAATCCCCGATTTCAAAACATACTACAAAGCTACAGTGATCAAAACAGCATGGTACTGGTACAAAAACAGGTCCACAGATCAATGGAACAGAATTGAAAGCCCAGAGATAAAACCACACATCTATGGACAGCTAATCTTCGACAAAGGAGCAGAGGGCCTACAATGGAGAAAAGAAAGTCTCTTCAACAAACGGTGCTGGGAAAACTGGACAGCTACATGCAAAAGACTGAAAATTGACCATTCTTTTTCACCACACACCAAAATAAACTCAAAATGGATCAAAGACCTAAAGATTAGGCCTGAGAGAATAAGTGTTTTGGAAGAGAATATAGGCAGTACACTCTTTGACATCAGTTTCAAAAGAATCTTTTCGGACACTGTAACTCCTCAGTTGAGGGAAACAATAGAAAGAATAAACAAATGGGACTTCATCAGACTAAAGAGCTTCTTCAAGGCAAGGGAAAACAGGATTGAAACAAAAAAACAGCTCACTAATTGGGAAAAAATATTTACAAGCCACTTATCCGACAAAGGGTTAATCTCCATAATATACAAAGAACTCACACTGCTTAACAACAAAAAAACAGACAACCCGATCAAAAAATGTGCAGAGGACATGAACAGACATTTCTCAAAAGAAGATATGAATATGGCCAATAGACACATGAAAAGATGGTCATCATCGCTAATCATCAGGGAAATGCAAATCAAAACTACACTAAGATATCACCTTACCCCCGTTAGATTGGCAAAAACATCCAAAACCAAGAGCGACAAATGTTGGAGAGGTTGTGGAGAAAAAGGAACCCTCATACACTGTTGGTGGGAATGCAAACTGGTACAGCCACTATGGAAAACAGTATGGAGATTTCTCAAAAAGTTAAAAATAGAAATACCCTATGACCCAGCCATCCCATTACTGGGTATCTATCCTAAGAACCTGATATCAGAAATCTCAAGAGTCCGTTGCACCCCTATGTTCATCGCAGCATTATTTACAATAGCCAAGACGTGGAACCAGCCTACATGCCCAGAAACTGATGATTGGATAAAGAAAATGTGGTATATATACACAATGGAATACTACTCAGCCATAAAAAAAGACAAAATCGGCCCATTCACAACAACATGGATGGACCTCGAGGGTATTATGTTAAGCGAAATAAGCCAGTCAGAGAAAGACGAACTCTATATGACTCCACTCATAGGTGGAAATTAGCATATTGATAAGGAGATCTGATCGGTGGTTACCAGGGAAAAGGGGGGGTGGGTGGAGGGCACAGAGGGGGAAGTGGTGTACCCACAACATGACTAACAAAAATGTGCAACTGAAATCTCACAAGGTTGTAATCTATCATAACATTAATAAAAAAATATAAAAAAAAAATTAAAAAAATACATATTTCTACGAATGGCATTAACCTACTCTTAAAAGTACATTATTATAGCACTGGTGTTGAAAAACATGACAATAGTCATATTCCTAATCTATCACATATTTGTTTTTCTAACATTAAAATTAGTATCATTATATGTAAAAAAAAATGTTGGGTGGCCTTGAAACTGTGGTATTCTTTTCGTACCTCTTAGAAAAGAAAAAATGAATCCTGATTTCCACCCTGAATTGCTCTACAATTTAATACTTATATTTTTCAATAACTTCTAAGAATGTTTCCAGGAATGGCTGAATTCATGCAATATCAAGAGTAGCATGGCTGGCCCGGTGGTGCAGCAGTTACACTCGCACGTTCCTCTTCTAGGTGGCCAGGGGCTCACCGGTTCAGATCACGGGTTCAGCCATGGCACTGCTTGGCAAAAGCCATGCTGTGGTAGGCATACCATGTATAAAGTAGAGGAAGATGGGCATGGATGTTAGCTCAGGGCAAGTCTTCCTCAGCAAAAAGAGGAAGATTGGCAGTAGTTAGCTCAGGGCTAATCTTCCTCAAACAAACAAACTAAAAGAACAGCAGCAACAGCAAGAAGAACAAACTTTATATTTTCATGAGATACCTAACAGGATGAATCAAAAACCAGTTCTGTAAATTTTCACAGATTTACAACAGAAAATATGACCAAAAGAAACCTATTTCAGTGTTTTGCATCTAGGAAGAGAAAACATAAACAAAGCCATGAAAACTTTAAACACTCTTTGAAAATTTAAATGGAAATACAGTTGTCCCTCAGTATCTGCTGAGGATTGGTTCCAGGACCCTTGCAGATACCAAAATCCAAGACTTTCAAGTCCTTTATACAAAATGGTGTAGTATTTGCATATAATCTATGCACATCCTTCCTTATACTTTAAATCATCTCTAGATTACTTATAACTCCTAATACAATATAAATGCCATGTAAAAAGTTGTTATACTGTATTGTTTAGGGAATAACGACAAGAAAAAAAGTCTGTATATGTTCATTACAGACGCAACCATCTAGGCCTTTAGATTCACCATTGATTGAATCCATGATGCAGAACCTCAAATACAGAGAGCCTATTCAATGTTTTCAATTCTAGCAAGTGGCATGGGTAACTTATGGTCTTCAAAACTTCTTCTGTAATTATTTTGCCCATCATATCTCCTAAATTTAATGCTTTATTTCATTTAAATAATTAACATATTCTTATAACAGAGGACATCTAATAAATAATGATATACGAAGGAGAGAACTATCATGAATACAATGCAATGATACTATGTTTTGGACAGCCAGAAAATAGCATTTTAAATTTACTTCTGAAGAATGACAAAAGTGGTCCTCCAGAAGTGAAATATAAGTTTCACAAATAAAGTGAGATAAGTTCTAAATATGAAATTGACACTATAGAATGTTGAATAATTCCAATATAGGAAGAACTCAATATAGACGTAAAAGAATTTGTCTAGTTCAGCTGATATTTTCAAAGAAAATTGAAAAATAAAATTTAGAAAGCCGTCTGTTTCCAAAAATAAAATTAAAAAGCTGAAGAGGTGTCTAATAACACTGTAAGGATGCCTAAAGTCTAATACATAATGGAAAAGGACTCATATAGGAAAATCAAATTATTGATTAAATTTAGAACAAGAAAAATATCAAAGAAAGAATAGGCTGACTTCTCATTATAAGTGGTGTGGTGCTGACAGTGGACAATGGTGGGGGCCAGCCACGTGGCCAGATGGTTAAGTTCATGCGCTCCACTTCAGTGGCCCAGGGTTTCATTGGTTCAGATCCTGTGAGGGGACACGGCACCTCTCATCAGGCCATGCTGAGGTAGTGTCCCACATAGCACAACCAGAGGCACTCGCAACTAGAATATATACCACTCTGTATTGGGAGTCTTCGGGGAGAAGATAAAAGGAAAAAGAAAACAAAAAAGATTGGCAACAGTTGTTAGCTCAGGTGCCAATCTTTAAAAAAAGAAGAAAGAAAATGGTGGAAAGTTGAATGATTCAACTTTTACTTTGCTTTCTTTTTTTCCTGTTTAAGAATGATGTTCACCCTGAAAATCTTGAAACATTAATGGTATGTGGAAACCAATTTGACTTAAGTAGATGGATTACAAAAGGAATCTAAATTAAAGTACATTTATTTATCTCAACAAATTTGGCCCCAATATACTTAATTGGATGTATAGAATTGCCAAAGTTTTGTTGGCAGTCTTGTAAGAATTGCTGGGTCAAGAAAAAGTGATAACAAAAGCTGAAGATGAGCAAATGTTCCAATTTTCACCAGGCTAATAAAGTGGATTTCATGAAACATTAATTTGAAAACTTCATGCCCAGTTTGAACAAGATCATCATATGGGTTAATATAATGAAATGAGGATAACGTGAGTGAAGTCAGTGATTTGTAGAGACCAGTGTGGTTTCAATATGATCCAGTTCTTGCAGACTATACTAATTTTCTATTGCTAATGTAATAAATTACTACAAATTTATTTGCTCAAAACAGCAAATTTATTATGTTACAATTCTCTGGTGAGAAGTCTGATACAATTCTCACAGCAATCAACCCAAGGAGTTGGCAGGATGCATTACTTTCTGGAGGCTCTGGAGGAGGATGCATTTCCTGCTCATTTTGTTTGTTGGTAGCTGGCAAAACGGTTGTCCCAGTTTTCCTGCTGGTTGTGAGTTAAGGATTATTCCCAGCTTCTAAAGGCTTCCGCATTCTTTGGCTCGTGGACCCTTTCCTCCAGCTTCAAAATTAGCAATGATGTGTTAAGAACTTATCACTCTGAGTCTCTATGGTTTACCCTTATTCCTTCCTCTTCAACTTTTAAGAACTCTCATGATTAAAATATACACACCTGGATAATCCAGTATAATGATCCCATCTCAAGGTCTTTAACCTTTACCACATTTGCAAACTCCCTTTATCCATGTATATTAAAATACTGACAAAGTCTAGGGATCAGTCGATGGCCATATTTAGGGGCCATTATTCTGCCCTCTTCACAGTTGACAGGTTTTTCTTACCTACAATGAACAGTAATGTGCATTGCTATCTCACTACAATGCAACTTACTTTACAGTGGATTCAGTAAAAGTTATTCAACTATGGCTTCATGATAAAAGGTAATGGTGCAATCTGCTCTCTGGTGACCAGAGATAACTCTGTCTCACATGCAAAATATATTCATCTCCTGCCCCCGCAATATCCATAAAAGTCTCAACACATTACGGCATCAACTCAGTGTCCAAAATGTCATTTAAATTTCATCGCTTGACAATCTCAAATTTAATCACCTAAACCATCTAAATTCAGTTTGGCTGAAGCTCTGAGCATCATCTATTCTGAAGCAAAACCTCTCTCCATCTGTAGACCAGTGAATCTAAAGAAACAAGTTATCTAATTTCAAAATATAACCACAGGACAAGCATAGGCTAACAGTTACAGACATTTCTGTTCAAAGGGGGAGAAATAGAAGGTAAAAGAGAGTCATGTGTCCCAAGCAATTTTGAAATCCAACCGCGCCAACTCTATCGGGTTTCTAGGTCTGAGAACGATTCTTTGTGGCTTGCTGTTCTACCCTGAGGATTCAGAGCTCTGCCCTCTGAGTCATCCCTCCTCTTTCATGAAACGTTGCAATCGTTTGCCCTGAGTAGTTTTATTAATCTGTTTCCTCTAAGTAGAATTTGAGGGGTAGAAGTATCCACTAGTTTTCATTCACTTCTTACCCTCTCTGTCCCTTTCCTTCCAAATTGGCAGTGTTTCTGCTAGTATTAAATTTCTAAAGAATTTTTATGGGTCTCCTGTGTTTGTCACAGACATTCACTACATTAGACAAGAGGCTAGTCCACAGACATTTTCTAGATAGTTCCACTTTTATTTTTGGCGTTTTCTGCAATGGCTGCAATAATTAATACACAACTAAGTTTATTAGTAGCTTCTGTACTCATTTTAACAATAATATGGATGACTATAATGAGCCTATGTTTCCAAATTTACAGCTAAAAAGAAGTTGAAAAGCAAAACCAAACTAGGTAAAAGAATAAAGCTCCAGGAATATTTCAATAGAAAGAAAGAGATGAGCAGTTCTAAGAAAATTCCCCTTGTAAATAAAAGCCAGTAATGATCACAAGAGACATAGCTTTTAAAAGTAAATATACAAACAACTTAGGTAGGAATTTGCATTTACTGTAGTTCAAAACATATATACACATATTTAAATTTTTTAATTTTTTGCTGGCAAAATAACAATGATCACAGGCTAAACCTCCTTTGGTAGATACATAATATGTAGGATAATAAAAAAATGATAATTGTATTCATTTATGTTACCAGTACTTAAAGGTAACAATGATTTGCTCCCAGCACACACTCATGACTACCTAGAAATAAGGCAATATTTCCCACGAAGCCATATAGCTAATATATGATATGCCCGAAGGAAATAGAAGGCTCCAAGGCCTAATTATAACTTAATATATCTAAAGAAGTAGTAGTTTAATCATAAACGTACTTATAGAATAAACCAAAAACCAAAAGTAAATAAGCCATTAAAGCCTAGCCCATATATATACAGTGGCAAGTAAAAGAGAAGATGAGTTCTGTTCCCAGAGAGCTTTTGTTCATAGTATATGTTGGGGGATTGGAGTTTTATACAGAGTTCAGACAATTTCTCAACCTCTTATTATTGTTAAAATTAACAGAGTATATTAGAGTAAAGCCATTAAACACTCAATTTGTCTATCTCCTTTTGTTATAAATCCATATGCACAAAAAACTTTAGATAATGTTTGGGTGTTTTTCAACGTAGATCTGAACCTCTGGGAAAAAATACACCAACACATGGCATTTTAAATTTCTAGTAATTGTGATGGTAATTTTCCACGGTAACTAAAGAAATTTCTGTTAGAGATTTGGTTTCCCAGATAGTTTGAACACACAGGCAGTACTATGTGGAATCACCCTAACATTAATGCTATAGTCCGTGTAGCAAGTTTGTTTTTATGACAAATGAATAACTTTCAATTTGATGACTTCTTCAGCCTAGGGACTAGACTCCATCAACACTGGACACTGACAAAAATAAGTTTCTAGGCCTTGTGGGCACAAAGTCATATCCTGGGAGTAGTACCCCAATCCATGGAATCAGAAATTGTACCATGGGAGAAACTCCTGATTGAACTGAACCAGCAAGAGATGAATAATCAATCATGAGATGAGAAAGTAGCATCTTTTGTCTTCAACTATTTAAAGGATTTCATCAGACAATGATTAGATTTGTTCTGTTTGGCACTTTTTAAAGTTGTTTAAAAACATTAAAAATCAATAGATTAAATAGTCAAGAGGATAGTTTTTTAGTTAAATGACTTACAGTAAATGTCGTCCAAGAAAAGTCCCCATGTTTGAAAGTCTTTAGGCATATTTGGATGTTGAAGAGGAAGGTCGAGTAATGGAAGAGAAGTTAGGGGCAATACTTTCCATGTCCTTCAAAATGATATTTAGATTTCAAATTTCTAAGTGTTTTCATGTTGATTTGCCTGAATCTTGTAGTTAAAAAATAAGAACAAGAATAAAATATTCTACACATTTGTTTTAAAGAGACACATTTCAATATTTTGATATTAAAAGGAAAACATATACTACCTCTCCTTTAAAAGATAATTTACTGGAATTCAACTGAATTAAAAGAAAAGAAGGAATTGGTCAGATCTGGTTTCACCATTTTCTACACAAGTAACCTTAGGCAAATTGAGAGTCAAACACGTGATATCACCTAGGAAGAGATTTTAAGAAAAGAAAGGAAAAAGTTTTGAGAAATACTAGAGCTAACACCAAAATTTAAAGCATGAATGGAAGACAAGTTTTGGAAAAGAAAATAAGAGGTACACAGAGAGGTGATATCTCCATGAATTTGAACAATAAAAGAATGCTAGTCACCTTAGTGAGAGCTTTGTCAGTGAAGCTGAAAAAACAGAAATCAGATTGCAGAAAGCTGAGAGAAGAGAATGGGAGGCAGTTGAAGGAGAGAGTAGGAACACTGAACATAGAGCCCTCTTTTCAGAAGATTCAGAATTAAGAACAAAGTAAAAATGGTCATCTCAAGGGAAGCTAGGTTATAAGACGAAAAGATCCTTTTAAGATGATAGGTTTTTTTGTTTGGTAAAGCAAGTTTGTGTGCTGAAGGGGAAGAAGAAAAAAAGAAAAAAGGAAGAAAGGCTGATACTTCATGATGTGTTGTCCTTTACATAATAGAAGAGGAGAGAATTCATCATACAGAGAGAAGGATTAGGTGGGGTGAGGTTAAAAAATATTTGCTCCACTGGAATTTGAAGAAAAGTGCTAGAATTACTTCCCTTCATTTCACATGATCAGGTTCCTGAGAAATTTCGCTAATGGGTACAATTTTATACAATGTCAAACATTTATAATGCATAAAAATAAACCCTTGAAATTTTAACTTTTTATCTTTGAAGAACAAATACAGTGGAAAACCAGAAAGGTACTTCTATACAGTTTATTAGATAACTCATCATTAAATACTAAGCTACAATCATCTATTCTTAAAGAATGATCATTTTCTTTTCTTTATATGAATGCTATTTTCATGAGCTTATTAAACATAGAGTCAACAAATCTAAAGTCTACAAGTATTCGAGATTGTAGTATCTATAAATATAATCATTTCCCATATCAAACGCTTCATGATGATTTAGGAGGGGAAGAAAAGTTTTTTGTGGGTAACAGGTGATTCCTGTACCACAATTATGGTACAAATGAAATGTGAGTGTTTTAGACCGTTTGGGATGCTATAACAAATTACCATAGACTAGGTGGCTTATAAACAACAGAAATTCCTTTCTTACAGTTCTGGAGGCTGGAAGATCCAAGATCAAGAAGCCAGAAAATTGCTGTCTGCTAAGGAGCCACTTCCCGGTTCATCAACTGCCATGTTTTGGCTCTGCCCTCACATGGCAGAAAGAGCTAGAGAGCTCTCTGAGGTCTCTTTCATAAGGCACTAATTCCATTCATAAGGCCTCCACTCACATGACCTAATCAGCTCCCAAAGGCTTCACCTCCTAATACCATCACAATCAGGGGTTAGAGTTTCAACAAATGAATTTTGTGAGGCTATAAACATTCAGTACATAACCATTGGTAGACACAAGAAATAAAATATATTAAAACATATTGCACTTCTGTGACAAATTTGAATCGTTAATATATTTTAGAATCAATCAAAATGTGCAAATTTTTTGCAGAGAATGTTTTTAATTTCAAGGAATATTGTGTATACAAACGGAAAATTAAAACAACAAAGCATTATATCTTTTCTTGTATCTATATTGAGGAAAGTAAGAAGACTTTACATTTTCATACGTTCTTTCTGAAAATCAAAGAGCACTACTCGGCAGAGAGCCTAAAGGAGCATAGAATATGTATATTTTACTTTGTTCATTCAGCACCTAGAACCTGGCATGTACCTGTGGATGCTAAATAAGTAATTTTGACAAAGATAATGATGATTGTGTATTGGCACCGAGAAAAAAGTTATAAAATTTTAATTGTGTTTTGTAGTAAAAAAAAAAACAATGGGTACACTATTTCATAATAATTCAACTGCCAGTCTTTCTCTCTAATCCTGTCACTTCTTACCCTGGTTGCATGCCCTTTTTCTGTCCTTGGTTTCCTATGCTATAAGGTGATTCGATAAGCAGGACAAATTAGAAAAGGTTCATTGGGTCACCTCGTTGCCTTTAAGCACAAAGCCATAGTCGAATAACTTTTACTAAAAAATCCACTGTGAAGTAAATTGCATTGCCGTCAGATACCAATGCACATTACTGTTCACTGTAGATAATAAAAACCTGTCGATTGCGCAGAGGGCAACATTTACAAACCCTACCCAAATTAGTAATCTCCTCCACATGTTAATGACAGATGGTCATCTACCTTTTACCTGATTATTTCTACTCACATAAAATGTTGACTTTGAACATATTATAATTTATGTTTGGATAGCTCTGTTAGAAAATATTTCATTCCTTTAACCAAATCCTAAATTCAATTAGTTTCTAGCCCTTCCCCTTAGTTCAATTTCTGAGAACATATAAAGACTAAATCTCATATTTCTTCAACATTATAGCTTTACAAATAGTTAAAGAGACTCTTCAGATTTCTCATAAATAGTCTGACCAGATTTTCTGTTTGCTTTGGAAAGTCCTAGTTATGCCTGCTTTCCCAGATGATTTTCTTAAATTATTTTATTGAAATATAAAGATTTATAACATTGTATAATTTTGGGTGTACATCATTGTTTATCAGTATCTGTATAGATTGCATCGTGGTCACCATCAGTAGTCTAATTTTTTTCCGTCACCATATATATGTGCCCCTTTACCCATTTTGTCCATTCCTGAGGCCCCTTCTGCGCTGGTAACCACTAATCAGTTCTCTTTGTCCATGTTTATCTTCCACATGTGAGTGAAATAATGCAGTATTTGTCGTTCTCTGTCTGGCCTATTTCACTTAACATCATGATCTCAATGTCCATTGATGTTGCAAATGGGACGATATTGTCTTTTTTTAAGGGTGAGCAGTATTCCATTGTATACATACATATATATACTACGTCTTATTTATCCATTTATTCATAGAAGGACACTTGAGTTGCTTCCCCACCTTGGATGTTGTGAATAAGGCTGCAATGAACACAGGGTGCATAAATCTCTTTGGATTGTTGACTTCAAGATCTTTGGATAAATACCCAGTGGTAGGATAGCTCGGTCATATGGTATTTCTACTTTCAATTTTTTGAGAAATGTCCGCATTGTTTTCCATAGTGGCTGCATGAGTTTACATTCCCACCATCAGTGTATGAGTGTTCCCTTTGCTCCACACCCTCTCCAACATTTGTGTTTTTTTGTCTTGGTAATCATAGCCATTCTGACAGGTGTAAAAGGACATCTCACTGTAGTTTTGATTTGCATTTCCCTAATAAGTAGTGATGCTGAACAACTTTCCATATGTCTGTGGGCCAATCTATTTATCTTCTTTGGAGAAATGTCTGTTCATATCCTTGGTCTATTTTTGATTTGCGGTTTTTTTGTTGAGCTGTATGAGTTCTTTATGTATTTTGGAAATTAACCCCTTCTCGGATATATGATTTGCAAATATTTTCTGCCAGTTGGTCAGTTGTCTTTTGATTTTGTTCATGGTTTTCTCTGCTTTGTAGAAGCTTTTTAGTCTGATGTAGTCCCATTTGTTAATTTTTTCTTTTGTTTTCCTTGCCTGAGTAGACATGGTATTCTAAAAGATGCTTCTAAGACCAATGTCAAAGAGTTCACCACCTATGTTTTATTCTAGGAGTTTTATGGTTTCAGGACTTATACTCAAGTCTTTATCCATTTTGAGCTAACTTTTGTGATGATATAAGAAAATGATCTGCTTTCATTCTTTTGCATGTGGCTGTCCAATGCTCCTAACACCATTTATTGAAGATACTTGCCTTTCTCCATTGTATGTTTGTGGCTCCTTTGTCAAAGATTAATTGACCATAGAAATGTGATTTTATTTCTGGATTTAAATTCTATTACATTGGTCTGTGTGTCTGTTTTTGTGCCAGTGCCATACTGTTTTGATTACTATAGCTTTGCAGTATATTTTGAATTCACGGATTGTAATGTCTCCAGATTTGTTCTTTTTTTCTCAGGATTGCTTTCACTATTGAAGGTCTTTTGTTGTTCCATAGAAATTTTAGGATACTTTGTTCTATTTCCATGAAGAATGACATTGGGATTCTCATTGGGATTGCATTGCATCTTTATACTGCTTTAGGTGATATGGACATTTTAACTATGCTTATTCTTCCAATCCATGAGCATGGAATGCCTTTTTTTTGGGGGGGGGGGAGATTAGCCCTGAACTAACTACTGCCAATCCTGCTCTTTTTGCTGAGGAAGACTGGCCCCAAGCTAACATCCATGCTCATCTTCCTGTACTTCATACGTGGAATGCCAGCACAGCATGGCTTTTGCCAAGCGGTGCCATGTCTGAACCCAGGATCTGAACTGGTGAACCCTGAGTCACTGAGAAGTGGAACGTGACCACTTAACTGCTTTGCCACCGGGCTAGCCTCAGAATGTCTTTATATTTCTTTATATCTTCTTTGATTTCTTTCAATAACACCTTACAGTTTTCACTGTATAGGTCTTTCACCACTTTGGTTAAATTTATTCCTAGCTATTTTATTCATTTTTTTGTGATTGTAAATGGGATTATATTCCTGACTTCTCTTTCTGCTAATTCATTATTAGTGAATAGAAATGCAACTGACTTTTGTAAGTTGATGTTGGACCCTGCAAATTTGCTGTAGTTGTTGATTATTTCTAATAGTTTTCTGGTGGACTCTTACGGATTTCCATATATAGAATCATGTCATCTCCAAAGATCAAGCATTTCATTTCTTCTTTTCCACTTTGTATTTATTTTATTTCTTTTTCTTGTCTAAGTGCTCTGGCCAAAACCTCCAGTTCTATGTTGAAGAGGAGTGGTGAGAGTGGGCACCCTTATCTTGTTCCTGATCTCAGAGGGATGGCTTTTAGTTTTTCCCCACTGAGTATGATATTGGCTGTGGTTTGTCAAACACAGCCTTTATTAGAGGTACTTTCCTTCTATTCCCATTTTATTCAGAGTTTTTATCATAAATGGATGTTGGATCCTGTCAAATGCTTTCTCTGCATGTATTGAGGTGATCATGTGGTTTCTATTCTTCATTCTCTTAACGTGGTACATCACACTGATTAATTTGCAGATGTTAAACCATCCCTGCATCCCTGCTATAAGTCCCACTTGATCATGGTCTGTGATCCTTTTAATGTCTTGCTGTATTCTGTTTGCCAATATTTTGTTGAGGATTTTTGCATCTATGTTCAACAGCAATATTGGCCTGTAATTTTCCTTCTTTCTGCTGTCCTTACCTGGTTTTCATATCAGGGTAATATTGGCCTTATAGAATGAGGTAGGAAGCATTCTTTCGTCTTCATTTTTTTGAAACAGTTAGAGAAGGGTAGGTATTAAATCTTCTTTGATTGTTTGGTAGCATTCTCCAGAGTAGCCATCTGGTCCTGGACTTTTGTGTTTTGGGGAGGTTTTTGGTTACTGTTTCTATCTCTTTACTTGTGATTGGTCTATTCACATTCTCTATTCTTGATTCAGTTTTGGGAGGTTGTATGAGTCTAAGAATTTACCTATACTTCTAGGTTACCCAATTTGTTGGCATTTACCTTTTCATAGTATCCTCTTATAATCTTTTGTATTTCTGTGCCATCCACTGTAATTTCTCCACTTTCATTTCTAATTTTATTTATTTGAGCTCTCTCTCTTTTTTTCTTAGAGAGTTTCACAAAGGGTTTGCCAATTTTCTTTATCTTCTCAAAGAAGCAGTTCTTAGTTTCATTGATCCTTCCTACTGTTTCTTTAGTCTCTATTTCATTTATTTCTGCTCCAAGTTTTATTATTTCCCTGCTTCTGCTCACTTTGAGCTTTGTTTGTTCTTCTTTTTCTAGTTCTGTTAGGTGTAGTTTAAGATTACTTATTTGAGTTTTTTGTCTTTGTTGAGGTGGGCCTGTATTGCTATGAATTTCCCTCTTATGACCACTTTTGGGGCCTCCCATAATAAGTCATATGTTGTATTTTCATTTTTATTTGTTTCCAGGTACTTTTGGATTACTCCTTTGATTACTTCATTGATCGAATGGTTGTTCAGTAGTGTGTTGTTTAGTCTTCACATGTTCATGATTTTCCTAATTTTTTTCTTGTAGTTGATTTCTAGTTTCATAGCATTGTGTTCAGAAAAAAATGCTTGATATGATTTCAGTCTTCTCAAATTTATGAGGCCTGCCTTGTTTCCCAACATATGATCTATCATTGAGGATGATCCATGTGTACTTGAGAAGAATGTGTATTCTGCTGTTTTTGGATGGAATGCTCTCTATATCTCTATTAAGTCCATTTGCTCACATGTTTCATTTAAATCTACTATTCATCTATTCATTGATGTAAGTGTGGTGTTGTGATCCCCTACTACTGTTGTCATGCTGTTAATTTCTCTCTTTAGGTCTGTGAACAGTTGCTTTATGTACCTTGATGCTCCCGTGTTAGGTGCATGTGTTTTTATAAGCATTATGTCCTATTGGTGGAAAGTCCCTTTTATCATTATATGATGCCTCTCTTTGTCTTTCTTTCTTTTTTTATTTAGAGTCCGTTTTTTCTGATATAAGTATGGCAACACCTGTTTTCTTTTGTTTGCCATTTGCTTGGAGTATTATCTTCCATCCCTTCACTCTGAGCCTGTGTTTGTCTTTAGACCTGAGGTGTGTTTCCTGGAGGCAGGATATTGTCAGGTCTTGTTTTCTAATCCATGCAGCTGTTCTGTCTTTTGATTGCAGAATGCAATCCATTTACATTTAGAGTGTGTACTGATATATGAGTGCTTAATACTGTCATTTTACCTCTTATTTTCCACTTGTTCTATATTTCCACTGTTTCTCTTTCTTTGTATTCCTGACTGCCATTACACTTTCATTGTTTTCTGTGGATGTTTTCTCAGTTTTCTCTTTTTGTATAGATTGTGGCTCTGCTCTGAGTTTTTGTTTAGTGGTTACCATGAGGTTTGTATAAAAGATCTCATAGAAAAGATAGTCTATTTTCTGATAGTCCCTTATTTTCATTAGCCTAAGCAGGTTCCACCTCTTCCCTCTTCCCCTTTCTGAGTTATTTTTGTCACAAGTTATTCTGTTTTGGCTTGTGAGTTTGTAACTAAGTTAAAGTGTTTAAAATTACTTTTAATGCTTTCCTCCCCTTTATCTTTAAATTATAATTAAGTATTTGCTGCCCTGTTCTGAAGGAGAGCTGCAGTTTTCTGATTTCCTCTGTCTATTTATTTCCTTGCACAAATCTTTGTAGATCTTTGCCTTTTGGTTTCAGGTATGAGGGAAAGCTTTATCATTTCTTGTAGAGGAGGTTTAGTGGTGATGAACTCCCTCAGCTTTTGTTTATATAGGAAAGCTTTTATTTCTCCATTGTATTGGAAGTACAGTTTCACTGGATATGGTATTCCTGGCTGAAAATTTTTTCTCTCAGTATCTTTAATATATCATTCAGTTCTCTTCTAGCATTTAAATTTCTGCTGAGAACTCCATTGAAAGCCTGATAGTGGTTCTTTTGCAGGTTATTTTCTTCTGCCTTGCTGCATTAATATTTTTTCCTTATCATTGACTTTTACCAGTTTTACTGTTATATGCCTTGGAGAAGACCTTTCAGCATTGATGTAATTAGGATTTTATTGGCTTCATATATTTGTAGGTCAGGTTCCTTCCTCAGGTTTGGAAATTTTTCAGCTACTATTTCTTTGAACAAGCTCTGCTGCTTTCTCTGGATCTGCTCCCTCTGGAATAACTGTTATCCTTATGTTGCTTTCTCTAATTGAGTCAGATATTTCTCAAAGAATTCCTTCATTTTTTAAAAAATCTTAGTTCTCTCCACTTCCACCACTATATTTCTATCCTCTATATCACTAACTCTTTCCTCATAATGTCAGCTCTATTTTTTTAAGGATTGGAGGTTGCTTTTTTATCTCATTGTGTTCTTCATATCCAGAATTTCTGCTTGTGTTTTTTTTTTCAATAGTTTCAATATCTTTGGTGAAGAATTGTTTCTTCTCATTAATTTTATTCTTAAGCTCAAGGAACTGTCTTTCTGAGTTTTCTTGTAATTTGTTGAGATTCTTTATGACTGCTGTTTCAAAATCTTTCTCATTTAGACTGTAAATTTCTGTGACTTCATGGTTGCTTTCCTGAGACTTGTCATTTTCCTTCTGCTCTGAATTGTTGCTGTAGATTCTCATAGTGTTTAATGAACAAATCTTTTTCCTGGGGCATTTGTGGCTGTCTTAGGTCACAGATTCCACCTGAAACCAATGGTGGTAAGCAGGAGCTATGTACCCTATGTGCTGGAAGTTGTCCAGATATGGTTGATGGTCCCACTGGCTGGGAAAGTGTTTGCACATACCTTCAGGGCTGCCCCCATGCTGAGGTAGGTTCCCACTTGTGGGGCATCAGTGGTACTATGGGTGCTCACACTGGCCAAGAAAGTACTCATGAGTGTGTATATCTGACACCACCTCTTCGTACAGTTGTGCAGGTCACTTTGCTTGGTGGGTGGTGCTTATTCATGGGGTCCAAGCCTGGGTGACTCATTGGCACTGCAGCAGCAGAATGGGCTCTCCCACCAGCCAGGAAATCTTGGGCTCACAGGCCCCAGGCTGCCACCCTCCCTTCCCACAGTCACACCAATGTGCACTCCCACTTTGGGGTCCACAGCAGTACTGTGGGTACTGGAGATCGCTGGGAAAGCATTCAGGCATGCACACAGGGCTGCTGGGGAAGGGTGGGGGAGTGATCACTTATCTCCACTCCTTCCCAGGGGACCAGTCCATTCACGTTCAGGTGTATAGCTGTATGGGTCTCTCAGATGTCCTGTTGTGCCGTGTGGGTACCCTCCATTGCGCAATGAATGTCCATTTAGATGTAGTTCAAACAGGGAAAGATAAAGGCAACAGCTCACTCCACCGTGTTTCTGACATCACTCCTTAAGATGACATTCTAATAAATATTATGAATGAATTATATTTCTCAACAAAGTTAATAATAGACATGAATATTGTACAAAACTTGAAAACATGAAAAATGGTAATTTAACATATGCAGTTACAAAAGATGCATTTCCATGTTACTCTGAAGTATAACGTTTCTTAGATAAAAAATAATTCTTCTAAATTAATTTTAGTCATCAGTTTCAACTCCCAAGTTTTTGTGAAAGCAAAAGAAAATGTTTCTTTTTTAAATATTGGCACCTGAGCTAACATCTGTTGCCAATCTTTTTTTTTGTTTTTCCTTCTTCTCCCCAAAGCCCTCCAGTACATAGTTGTATATCCTAGTTGTGAGCACCTCTGGTTGTGCTATGTGGGATGCTGCATCAGCATGGCCTGATGAGCGGTGCCATGTCCATGCTTGGCATCCGGACCAGCAAAATCCCAGGCTGCTGAAGCAGAGCATGCAAACTTAACCATCAAACCATGGGGGAAGCCCCCCCAAAAATCTTAAATGATTGTTATAATATCAATTGCAGTAGCAACAGAAATGACTGACAAAGAGTTAAATGGTGCCAGAATTATAGTTACAGATGTTTCAGAAATAAAAATCAGTAAGACTATTCAAATAACCATTTGATGTTTTATATAATAAATGGAAGAAAAGGAAAGCTTTCAGAAGTTCACTGGACATGATTTTGAACCGTTCTGTAAATTCAGCTAACAATTTGTACATTGAGGGGTCAGCCTTGTGGTGTAATGGTTAAGTTTGTGCACTCCACTTTGGTAGCCTGAGGTTTGTTGGTTCAGATCCCATGTGCAGACCTACACACCACTCATCAAACCATGCTGTGGTGGTATCCCATATACAAAATAGAGGAAGACTGGCACAGATGGTAGCTCAGGGACAATCTTCCTCAAGCAAAAAGAGGAAGACTGGCAACAGATGTTAGCTCAGGGTGAATCTTCCTCACCAAAAAGAATGTTGTGCCTTGAATAAAAATTCATTTTATATGTATTAATAATATTAGTAGTAATATTAACACTAACAAAGCAAATTTGGTGACTTCCAAAATTGTAAGAACAATTTTTTTCTAAACTACAAATCCTATGCAGCCAATGTTGTTGAAATTGGTTATGTGAATGCATAATTCATAATTGCATCCTAATAAGCAGTGGTATTTTAGCAACTGAAGTAGAATCTATAATTGTCAAAATTTTACATGCACAAGAGTCATTGAAATACAGAACTTTTTGTGATGAAGCTGTTGTTTAATCATCACTACCATCATCATCATCATCTGTTTAGTACACAATACACACTTTCACTATTTGCTGACTGGCATAAATTGAATTTTAGAAAGGTTTGAAATTGCAAAAAAGTACAGTAGGCAGTGCGCTACAATTCTATTGATGCTTTTATAAATGACTCCTCTACACTTGATCACATTTCTTTCAAAAATCAATTGGAAATCTTCAATGAAAGAATTCAGTGAATGAGAAATCAAAAGAGGTCAGCTCTTGTAGCTTTTAGGGGATTCTAATTATTGAAAATAACATTTGTAAACAAGACCATATTACAGAAATGCATCAAAATTTATACTATGATAGTAAGAGAAGAAACAAATTGAATGGCCGATGAGGGTTTAAATTAGGTACAAGGTTCTTCTGAAATTCTGTAATTGCTCCTTATTATACAGTTTGAGAAAAATATTTCAATATAGGTCCTGTTTTTATTGGGTAAATTTATATTCTATAGTGGAATAGAATTCTATTGAGGTGGCCTACAATTTGCCACATCTAAATTTGGCAAAACTTTGAAAATAAGTATTAAAAACACATCTTATGCAAGAAATTTTAGCTTGAAAGTTACGTGTTTTTAAAAGGTTCTCTGAATAGAGATAAAAATCCTGAAAATATGTGGGGAGAATTTTTATGTGTGTAAAAATGATGGAAAATTAGAATTGAGAATATATTCCACTTAGCACAATTCTTTGAGATTTCTACAACTCAGAGCTATAGACTATTTACTCAACTAAAAACGGGTAGAGACAATTGATTGAACGTGATAATAATTTCAAATTTAGTAAAAATAAACTGTAACTTTCAAGATCACAAGCAATTTTGTTAAAAAAATGCAACATTTTGGCAAACACTATACTGAAGATATTACAAAATCATAAATTTGACATTCAACTGTCCTTTTCACTTGCATACTTTGGGATAAACAATTTAGTCACAGCATCTTACCCTTTTAAAATATTGCTGGATTTTTTTGGCTAATATTTTGTTGTGGACCTTTTTATTTATGATCCTGAAGGATACTGTACTGTAAGTTGCTTTCTTTTTTTTTTTTTTGTAGAGGTTTATCAACTTTTCTGATAAGGTTTATGCTAATTGGCCTCATTAAATAAATTGGGAATCCATAAATAACTATAATAAATAATTACAATTTTCTCTGAAAGCATTGGATTGACCTGATTAGGATAAGTCGTTTCCAGAGTTGTCCATGGTGTGAACCTACACTGCTAGCAGAAGTGCATCACAAGTCATCTCCCTCTCTTCTCACCTGCTTCATTCTTCTTCCGTTCACAGATGTTGATCCCAAGAGCAGTTTCACAAACATCGTACTTGCTACCCTATACCAAGGAATCCAACTTTCAACAACAATAATGCCAACACAGGTTATTTTGGGGATAATATATATTTTACATATAAAGCACTTAAAACAATGCCTGGAACATTGTAAGCACTGAATTCCTCTGATGAACAATTATTATATTTAAAAACGACCTATCAAAGGACCTAGTTTTAGGATGATAAGAATCAATAAATATGCCTAGAATGTCCTCTCAAAGGCAGAATTTCAAGCAGCTTGTTCTTTCAATACTACTTTTCTGAGACCATATAATGATTAACTTTGCTTATGCTATGAAGCCTTGAGGGGAGTTAAAGGTTGCAGCTCTGATTTATGAACAGTCCTGTATTCTACTGATTCAAGACAGAAAACCTAGATTAATTCATAATCATACTATTTATAGTAAATGTAGTAAAGAGAGGCAAGTTCCAATTACATATTTATCTGTTGATGAATAACAAATTACTCAAGATCTTAAGTGGGTTAAAACAACTTTTTTACTTTTCCTACAATGTTGTGTGTCAGGCATGCAGAGAGGGCTCAACTGGATGGTTTGTTTCTCATTCCTGTGGCATCAGGGAGCAAGACTGGGATTAGATGATCCACTTCAGAGACGGCTTTCTCACTCTCTCTGTTGGGGCCTCTGTGTCCACTAGCATCTTTCTCTTCCTCCATGATAAAAAGGGTATTTTTATCCTTTAGATATTTTATCCTTTACAGCTGCTGTAACCTGGCCCATATCTCCAGTTTCTTGATTAGGGTTCTACCAATAATTTCCCATCTCTCTTCATTCCACATTCTGAGTTCTTGGTTTTGCTCTTCTTTTCCATAAGAAATAGACCATATTCATAATGAGATAAGCTTCTCAGACTGTTTCCTGCATAAAGAAGCTTAAGTGCTCAAAGACTTCTTTGTATTTTATATTATCTCCGTTCCTTTCAGTCTAAGCTGATATAATGTCTTTAAGACTTTGTAAGCTTGCAGTATATAAGATTTTAATCCACTCCATTATATAAAAGTCATATCCACATTTCTTTCCAAGACAGGCCCTGCTCTACCTTAGTGTAAAAGTCAAGTTGGTGTGCAATATTTCCCTTAAGATTCTCACATGAATTTTTGTGTAGTTGAAAGGGTCAATCTGGCATGCCCTTAAGATTCTTAGAGGCACTCTTTTGTGGCAGAGGAGGTGTCAGAATACTCTTCTAAGAGTCTTAAAAACCCTAAAAGGTATGACCTTAAATCTTTCTGAGGTATCAACACAGGATCTTAGAGCCATTCCACTGTGAAATTGACACTGTAGCCTGCTTCACTGGTACCACACTGGATTTGATTCTTTCCTTGAGACTACTTCCTACCTTGAGAATCTTTAGCTAAGAGGTACTGGAAGTGAAAACTGGTTTTATTTCTGAAACTGGCATTTCCTGGATCCCTTATATTTCCTCTAAATTCTGCTCAAAAACTGAAAGTTCCTTCTTTAGTTGATTTCTCTATTTTATCATAGGCCTCTGGAGGAGAAAATTTGAACTGTCTGATACTGCTTGAAAGTTTCTCAAGCCAAAATAAAAGTGTATTATTTTATCCTTTCTGTCTTCCACATTATCAGAGGTGACAGTGTTGCCCAAATTTCTTCTACTACATATTAAGATCTCCTTTTCTCCAGCATCTAATAAAATTTCCTCACTTACCTTCGAAATAATCACCAAAGCCTCTTCAAAGTGCTTCTAAACACTGAAAGACAAATAATCTCAAAGTAATGCACTTGCTTTAGGTTTTTGTTATAGAATCAGAACAGTCCAGCTTCCAAATTCTCTTCCAGTAATCAATTTCATTAAAACTACCCCAAATTTTAGTGGCTAATATAACTATTTTATTTTGTTCATAATTTTGTTGCCCAGGAACTAGGGATGGAATCTGATGGGTAGTTTAATTCTGATCCAAATAACATCAACTATTGTGGCTGAGGCTGGAGGATCAGCTTAAACAATGTTTTTTTAATTCATGTCTGGTGACTTGATGTCCTTAGCTTCTCTCTCTCTCTCCCCTTGGTATCTCCTCTTACCATACTTCTTTACAAGGCCTGAGATATTCCAATTTTTAACATGCTGGCTGATATTTCCTAGTATACATTTTCTAAGAAAAAGCTCTCCAAGAGGTCCCAGCAGAAGCTGTGAAACTTCTAATGACCTAGCTACACGGTCAGTTCTACTGAATGCATTGGTCAAGAAAGTTACTAAGGTCAGCCTACACTGAAAGATGGGAGAAAAAAAAAATCAACCTTTCAATGGAGGAATAGCATGCATTTACAAGAAAGGAGGAAATTACTTAGGATCATGTAAGAGAGAAGCTAACAAAAGTTGTTGGAATCACAAAACTTAAACACAAGTTAGTATATATATTATAAACAACCAACCAAACAAAAGATCTTATTGTTTAAAATCGTGCTGTAGGGGAAGAAGACATTTCCTCTATCCACTGTGGGTTCTTCTGGCTGAACAACAAATTAAATTCACATGAGACAGAATAACAGAAGAAAATTAAACAACGCTTTATAACATGTATACATGGAAGAGGCTCAGGTAAACTGAGCAACTTGCCAAAATGCTGAAGCCACCACCTTAAATATCATCCTCAGCTAAAGACAAAGGAGAATGTTGGGGCCTGGGGGAGTCAATTACAGAAGGTTACCAGACTATGCAGATTATGTCTTTACCTTCCACATTGATTTATCAAGAGTTTCTAGAGATGAGGTCATCCCCCACTTCTTCCTGGTACAGAGAGGAAGACATCTTTACAGATGGAGATTTCCTTTACAATGTAAATGTCTCTTAACAAAGGGTAAGTAAATTTTACTCCTCAAAGCCTCCTTCCTGTCTGCAGTTTTTAAAGGTAACCAGCCTAAATCCTCATGCCAAAGAGACATATCTTGGGGTGGCCAATTCCTGTCCCCCACAGTGCATGCATGGATTTTATAATAGTTAATTTGCAACCACTTTATCTAAATAATTTGAACAATCTGAATTAACTCAATCTACTTACATGTGTGGTTCAATTAATTTATAATACAAAGAGTCATGGGAAACAATTCTCAGTAAAACTTTGGAGAATCATGTTACAAAAAGATATCCTTTATAAACTGCTTGCCCTAGGAAATGTTAACCCTCATTTACCTCTTGAAGTCAAGAGATAACTCCACCTAGAACAGATCCAACCTCTCTAAAACCTGAACAAGTATAAAATTCTATAAAGACTCTGGCTACAAGACTAAAGGTCAATTCACTTAAGAAATCTGGATCTCCAGTGGATTAGGTTAAGAAGAAAGTTCAGAAGCAACTTCTCTTACAAATGTAAAGAATTAATGATCACCGATTTCTTATTTGCCAAGCCTGATCTCCTGGGAAGAGAACAGGACCCTGAACAAGTGCTAATAGGTCTGTGCCCTCAAGGCAAGGTTGGCCTTTCAGTGGTTTGGAGTTTCACACACTATGTTTCCCTGAGCACTTTAAAAATGAATCCACTTTGAATCTAAGCATTTTCTCAAACTGTAGAAGTCCTTTACTTAAGACTACAAAACTTGGTATCAAGGGACAAGACTACAAATTTTTAGACTTTCCCTGTTATAGAGAGGGAAAAAAATTGCTCTGTTACCATTTCTATCCTAATGTCAGAAGCTTATATGCTAGGGAAAGACCTGGTTTGTTTCTAGAAGTTTGGCATGAAAATTTCTAAGAAGAAACCAATTAATTCACTCTTCTCAAACACTCAAGCAATTTGGAGGTGAGTATCAGTAAAGAAGCAATGACCTGAAATCTGAAACACTGTGTAACATCACTAGTGAAGATAATAATTTAAAATCTCCAAAGTAACCTGTTGTTTTAGATTTCAATTTACTATTGGCAATGTTGCCCTCTTTTGGGGTTTGATCTATCCTCAAAAAGTTCAGTGTTCCATTGTGATTGTTCTGAGTTGCTACCCAATTATTTGCTGTTTACCTTTCCTAGACTTCATTAGTATCATCATCATCCAATGAAATCAGGCTATGAGTGTTGTTTTAATTATTGACATTAGTAGATCTGCTATGAAGACTGTTCTGTAAATAATTTGCATACATATTTTACATTTACAATAACTCATTCAAAGGGTCATTCAAAGCTCATTTTATTCTGAGAATTGTTCACTGCTCAGATTCTTGGAAAGTATGGGAAAAAATAGTTATGTTAATCATGGGACACGATGCAAGAACAGGAAAATGGGACCTCAGTTTAACATCCATTGGCTGCTTAATTTGCATTTAAGGGTGAGGAGGAACTTTTAGAAGCTAAGATTCTTGGGGGATGGCTAAGATTTGGTGTTTTGGTTTTCTATTATGGTTGCAATCATCTCTTGAGTCAGCAGTTAGCAGTTACACAGAAACATTTGAGTCTGGGCAGCGTAAAATATGGGACTACTCTGCTAAAAATCTCATGAAGTAATATCTTTAGCAGACCCTGAAATGGCTCCTTAATCTTGCTCTTATCTTCCCTAGTCCTAAGGAAGAAAGCAAATTCATTGGATGAAGGCAATCGTTTAAAATGCAATTGCAATTATGACCTACCCAATTTTAGGATTTTGTTAAGGTTGTAAATTTGGCTGATGGAACATATGCTAGAAATATTCTCAAAAATTCTAAGTGAAATTGCCCATTAATGCTGATTTAAGATTTTAATCAGTTTGCCTCTATTATTTTGTTAGCCAGCAGTAAAAGCATGGAAAAGTATGGTACCCTCTGTTGAGGGGTAACACACAATTAATTTGCAATGATTTAGTCAGTGATTACCCTGGAAGTAATCACATATTATGAATAGGGAAGACACAGACCAATCTCCAGGGCCTTTGATGTAATAATTAAACATATATAAACAATTGCCACTAATTGTCCCCATTTATATTATTATATTTAGAGATATTATTATTAATATCTAGAAACAAAAATTAACTTATAGACAGTTTTTGTACGAGTTTATGTACTTGAATTTGAGTATGCTTCTTTTAAACTGAGAAGTATATAATCATTGAAACATATTTTTATTAATATATCTTACTTTCACATAAAAAAAACTATACTATGAGGATTGCATTTCTCTCATAGTCTGTTAGCATTTTTCTCCCCTTTTATATTTGGTAAAGATAAAATTCTCACAATACTTACAAGTTACTTAAAATTTGGAGAATAACAAACATGCAATTATTTTTATTATCCTTCCTTCTAAAAGGTGAAGAATCAAATCGTCTTGTTACCTGGTAACTATTCCAGCAAACCCAAAGAGAATTTTATACGTAAAGGCCATCTTAATAATTGCACTTGTAGAGGAGGAAAAATAATTTTCCTCTACCCTCTGATTCTTAGGTGAGACTCCTATAATAAATAGAGGTTGACAAGAGAGAAACAACAGAAGTTTACTGACATGTACATCACACCTATACATAGGAGATACCCAGGGAAAAGTGAGTAACTCAAAGTGGTAGCTTCAAAATTCAGGATTAAATACTATCTTACAGGAAAAGGGGAGGGAGGATATAGGCCTTTTAGGGAGAAGAAATTATTTTTAGGAAAAATGAAAGGGTTCTTAGCGAAACAGATGAAAGATATGAGAATTTGTAACAATGTTTGTCTGGGTGTGGTGTTGACTTCCAGTCTCCTCTCCTGTAATGATAGCCAGTCTTCCCTGTGAGGGGAGGAGATTCATGATGACTGAGTTCCCTTCCGAGGATCTGTCTTTAGGCAGATAAGGGGAGTTCAGAGAAAGCCTCTCCGTGCATCTGCTGTTTTCCAAGTGCCTACAGCTCAAAATAATATGCTAAAGTGGCATATTCTGGGGTCCCATGTCCTGAACTACTACATTCGTTATCAGGGTGACATATTCTACTCCCTTTCCCATGCTCTTTTGATTTGGGGCTTGAATGTAGAAAAGTAGCATTTAAGAAAAATTGACTAGAAGAAATAGTTATTGGAAAATCACAGCATTGGGAACGATGATTATTAGGAGCTTAACTTTTTCAAAAAATAACAAATTTTTGTTTCCTTGGCAGGGAATAACTTGTTTGTTTTATAGAAAGAAACAAATTCTAGTCTTTTTCATAATATATAGTAATATTTTACAGTAAAAAAAATTTGTAAACTTTTTCCTTATGGATAAGTAGTGAGTCAAAATGTTAACATACTATGGTTTTTGTATTAAGGTATATTAATCATACCTTCATAAATCATACTCCTAGCTTTAACATATAAATAACTTTATCAGCATATTAAACCAATGAATATTTGTAGTGAAATTCCCATATCAATTAACTGGAATGATTTTTTTAAGCAATATATAAACAATATTCACTATCTTGTATATGTCCCTATCTCTCTCTATAATTATTATACCCAGCCTAGTCTCAAATACTTTGTATTAATTAACATCTTTACCTAAAATAATCAATTCTTGTTTCTTCTAGTCGGAGACACAGAGAAAACTAGAAGATAGGAAACCACAAACTCCCTAATTTTTTATCTTTGCAAACAGATATTTTATATCAACTTTACAAATGTTAAGGTGGTAATAAAGATATACATATACAGCATTACCAAAAGGCATTTGCACATTCTACAATGTATAAGAATAGGGTAAATAAAAACAAAGCTTAGTCTCTAAGTTTATAACTTTTTCTTACTTCAAAAATGTTCATATACTCAATTTAATATTAGTCTAATGTCTTAAAATTAATTAAAATACAGAAATTATAATTGAAATTAAAACATTAAGCTCTTATTATTTGTAATATTTTAAGAATTTATTCATGAAATTAACTTTTTGCACAAGTTTATTTATTTAAGTACAATTTTCTTCATTCAAAATCTTAAACATTTGTGAAAACAAAGAACTCATTTGACTCAAAATCAGTGTAGGAAATTTATTTAAAATTAAATGATAAGAAATTTAATCTTAGTGTTGCATACATTAGAATATTGGGTAGACATTAATTTTACATAATAAAGTGTAGAAGAAGACAGAAATCTTTAAATCAATATAATTAAACAATGTTAATTTGTCCAAAGATTATATAATTATCAGGAATAGCATGTGCACAAACATTTTATTAACATATTTTATAAGTGTACATAAACTAAAGTGCAGTGACCTTTTAGATCATGTTTAGAAGTATCTTCTTGTTTAGAAAGAGAACTCTTTTTCTCATCTAGTAACTAGGGAACAAAGTTATCACTCACGTGCTCAACTGAAGATTTTTTTTTAACATAGACCATTTTTTTAAGCAAAAGAAATGAAGATAATCATTTTGTTTTAATTCTTTAAGAAACTCCTTAAATGCCTATCTAGAATAGAAATTCTTAGATTGCACCCATAATCACAAAAACAAAATTTGATTAATTAATATTCAAAATATCCAAAGAGAAGGGAAAAAGAATGGAAGAACACACACGTACATGCACATACACGAACACTCAGGAAAATTAAGAGGGAGCTTACTTTAACAAAAAAAATGGAATTACCATTGTTAGAAACTAATGACCTTCCTTTTGCACAAAACAGATAGTGATAACATGCAGAAAACCCATTTTAAAACCTGCATACACACACACACACACACACACACACACATACATATGCACACACACACTAACTCACATTAAATTTTTGGGGAAAAAATGCATAATGCATCCCTTTTTCTGCGTCCTCTGTATCCGAATGGATTTATTGATCATTCTTCTGTCCTATCTCCACATTATTAATAATGATTATAATCACTGCAACTGTGCATTAATAAAATAGAACCACTCCTGATCCCACAGCAATAGTTCTTAACTTGTCTCAATGGCAAAAATTTCTTCCTCTTACCCATTTCCACGAAATATAGATATTTATAAAATCTTATATTATGTTAAATTACTAAATGACTCACTATTAGTTAAAAGAAATCAAAGTTCTCCATCCTCAGAGCCAATAGTGTTTGAATAAGTATTGACCTATTCATCTTTATGTCATAAAGCCATATTCTCCAACTAGTAAATGCTTCGTTTTGTTCAGTGAATTCTATAGATGCTTTACTAGTTCTCAGTCTGCAGGAGAGAACCCATATTTAAAACTGGATTAAAACATTCTTGTCTAAAACAGACATATCTGAAATATGAAGTTAAAGAAATCTTGAAAATAAAATTTTGGAGAAAGATGGACCTCGTAAACATTAATCAAAAGAAAGCTGGTGTTCCTGTACTAATATCAGACAAGGTACACTTTAAGACAAGAAGCATCACTAGAGATGTAGAGGGATATTTCATATGAATGAGTAAGTCTGCAGGACTATACAATAATTCTAAACATGTATGCAAAGTATATAAAACAAAAATGTATATAACTGAAAAGATAAATGGAAAATAGACAAATCCATAATCATAATGTGATTATAACAAATATCTCTCAGTAACTCACAGGATAATCAATTGGGAGAAGAAAAGTCAGTAAGAATATAGATAATTAAATAACCTGATTAGCACATTTGACCTAAATAAAATCTAGATATCACTCTACCTAATATATAAAAAATACACATACAATTCAAATAAATGTAAACATTTTTATAAAAATTGACTGTATGCTGGCCATAAAAGCATCAACAATTTTCAAAGGATTGAAAAATTCATAAACAAAATACAAAAAAATTCATGTAAATACATATAAGATAAATTATAACTTTTGTATCTTCCTGATGAACTTACACCTTACATTATAAAGTGATCTCTTTTTTCCATGCTAACTTTTTTCCATTTAAAGTGTATTTTCGTATACTAATATAGTTAGAAAAAATTCTTTTTTCATTATCTCACAGGTACAAGAAAAAAGTTAACTGTTATGGATTGAACTGTATCCCCCCAAATGATGATGTTGAAGTTCTAATGCCCAGAAACTGTGAATGTAACCTCATTTGGAGATAGTCTTTGTAGATGTGATCACATTAATATGAGGTCATCCTAGCGTGAGTTGGGCGCTACTCCAATATGACTAGTGTCCTTATAAGAAGAGAAGAAGACAGAGACACCCAGGGAGAATGCCATGTGATGACAGAAATAAAGATTGGAGTGATGCAGCTGTAAACTAATGAATGCCAAGGACTGATAACCACCAGCAGAAGCTGGAAGAGGCAAGGCAGGATCCTCCCCTGCAGGTTTCAGAGGGATCATGGCCCTGCCAACACCCAAGTTCAAACTTCTAGCCTCCAGAACTTGACAGGATAAAGTTCTATTGTTTCAAATCACTCTGTTTGTGCTAGTATTTCATGTCAGCCTTAGAAAATGAACACGATATCATTTAACAAATATCTATGATTTTATTGTTTTCTTTTTTGTTTTTTTTTTGTGTGTGTGTGTGAGAAAGATTGTCCCTGAGCTAGCATCTGTACCAATCTTCCTCTATTTTATGAGGGATGACGCCACAGTGTGGCTTGACGACGGGTGCTAGGTCTGCCCCTGGGATCTGAACCTGCAAACCCCTGGGCTGCAAAAGCAGAGCACGTGAACTTAACCACTATGCAACTGGGCCACCCCATCTATGATTTTAAAATGGAAACAAAGGCATTTTCATAAAAACTTTAAAGCTATAGAAAAGAAAACCTATAAATAGCATGCTTATTTCATTTTAACACTTTTAATGTTTAATATATTTCTAGAGGTCTTAACTAGTAGTTAGAGAAAAGAAAAAGATATAGTTTTAAGGATTAGGATAAAAATAATATATATCATATTATTTGAAGAATATATAAGCTTATATATAAAAAAACAACAAAAGTAACAACAAAATATTAGAACTAATAGGAGTGTTTAGCAAGATTACAATGTACAAACATACAATAGTAATATGTATGTATAATGTATGAATACATTTATTTATATTTATTGTATAAATATACAATATAAAATAAAATACCTTCCATAACATCAATAAAATAGAGGAGTTGGCTTAATAACAAATTAATGAGACGTATAGAGAGGATAAATATTGTCTGATAAAGAGCAGAAAATATCTGACAAAAACTTTTTGGATATGCTCTGTTAATACATAAGATTTTTACTATACACGTATTAATTACTCCCAAATAGCACTAGAAATTCTATGAATTTGAAATTTCAAATAAGTTTTTAAAAACGAATTAACAAAATTGTCCTAAATTTTATATAGAAAGTATCCACTTATATCTAGAGAAATTTTGAGGAACAGAGAAAAGAAGAGGCCTCACGCCCGACACATCAAGTCATGCCTCCAGCCTTTCTCCAGCAGCTCTACTCTAGCTCAGTCACCACTTTCTTTCTTGCTACTGATTTTTCCCATCAGTATAAAACCATATTTTAAATACCTCATCTTTATTAAAAAAAAAATAACTCTATGTTGATGTCACCAACTTCACTCTCTGTCACTCATTTTTTCTTCATCTTTGCAGCAAAATTTTCTTTTAAGAGATGTCTAAATTTGCTTTCATAATCCCTCTCCTTCCCATGCTCTATTAAAGAAACTCTGCTTAGGCTTTTACTCTCAACATTCTAGCAAAATTACTCCTGTCAACACCAACAATGACTGCAATATTACTAAATCTATCAGTCAATCCTCAGTCTTCATCTTTTTCTATATCACAGTCTCTTGCTTCCCTCTTAATTCCTATCACCATTCTCAGTCTCCTTCTCTTTTCCATAATCTTAAAATGCTTTTTAGCCCAAGAACACAGAAATGTTCCTCTTTTCTCTGTCTAACTTACTAGTTTGGTGATTTCATCACGTCTTATGAACTTAAGCGACATGTTAGCACACACATTTATAACTTTAGCCTAAACTTTTCTCCTGAACTCCAAACTCATATAACCATTAAAGGATTTTATACTAGGAAATTATGAGATATCTGCATTAAAAAAAAAATCAATCTTCTGGTAATGTGAAAGACTGAATTGGAAATTTCCACCTGAAGGTGTGGCAATAATGTGATGCTACTGTAGATCAGAAGGGGTACAATTTGAGAAAGCTAAATCTGAAAAATCTGCAAACTGGATTAGGAAAGTAGGTGTTGGAAGTCTGAATTACAGTAAAATTTCTCTTCTTGGTGACTTGCTTCATAATGTTCTCAGTTATCAAATAAAAGAGAATAAAATCTTTGGGCAGCAAGATACTGAGTTTGGGCACAGATGACATTCAAATAAACATAAGTATTTTCAAAGGATGTATTCAATATGTATAAGAGAGTTTAGAGCCTAGAAAGAATAAAGACTTTGAATCATCTAGGACTGGCTGGGCTGCTGAAGTTACATGGCTTAATAAGTTTCCTGAGGTTTTTTTTAAAATGAGAAATGAGTAGCCTGCAAAGGAAAGGGAGAAGATATTTACAAAGCAATTTTAAGAAAGATAAGATTCAAACACACTGTGAAATGTCCTCAATTAGCCTCAATTAGTCATAAATATTACATGACTTATTACAAGGAGAAAATTTGAAGAGGAGCATTAGGGTTAGACAAAAACAAAAAACAAAGCAAACTTTTCTGTTTGTTGCCGTTCTTGTTTTAACCTGCCAAACTCTCTTTCAATCGGGATTAGATGTGGTTGTGATGCTGGTGTTAGAACCATTTAGATACTACTAGCATCTTGGAGCTAAAGATTTCTTTGTGCAGTTATTAGGTGGATTCACTTGAGGGAAGAGAAAAAGAGGAAAGGCGGAGGGAGAGATTGATGATGAGGTAAGTATAGAATAGTCTCCACAGGGGACCAAACAAGAGAACTTTCCAAAGAGCTGGTGATAGGAAGCAGAAGATGGGTTATAAAGAGGCTTGTATAATTCATAAACCACAGTCAATCCCGAGTGATGAAGAGATGGCTGTGAATTAAATAAACACACAGTTCTTTCCAAATAGGAAAATTTGCAAAATAGCTTACTAAGAATTGCTAGTACTAACATACAGAGGAAAACAGGAAAAGTACATCCTATATGATGTCAGTTTAATATCAGCTATGTTACAAATTTAAGATTAATTTAATTGATCCATGTAGTGATAAAATGTTCAGGATTAAAAGTTTAATCCATTTACGAGCACAAATATTTTTTAAAAGTCAAATGTATGAACAATTTTCAAAGCTGAATTAAGCTTGAAAACCTTAATCCTAAAAACCTATGCATCATATTTTGATGTCATTGCAGTCTGGAGATTTTATGATCTGAATTACTTGAGAAATTATGTGAAAAAAGTTGCATCATGGCTCTTATCTTTTGCCATTAATTCTGAAGGACTTCTTAATGTTATTACAAAAGCTTCTCTCTATAATAGTCTGCACTTGCACAAACATAAGAGTATCTGATTCATAAGGTTTGACTTATTGATTGTATAAAGGGACCAATTAAACATATTATTTGCATATACTATTATCCCTGAAAATATTAGGGCTCTAATGATAATGCAAAGATATCTGAAATTCTCAACCTGTAATGAGTTGGTACACAAATAATACAGTTATGAAGTTGCAAGGAACATTCAAATAATTTTTTTCCTATTTGTGACTAAATTGCACACCTGATGCTCCATTCCTCCCTGCGTACTTTAAGGGCATAGGTTGTACAGACCATAAGGCTAACCTGTATAATCAGAGAGCAAACATCAAAATCAGTTAAGTGAGATCGATGCTTTACTACCATCTAATCCATAAACCTTGCTCAAGTTTCAGTAATTTTATCCCAAAATGATCCAATTCAGTATCATGTAAAAATTTTCTTGTCTTGTATCCTTCAGCCTGGAAGTTTCTCAAATCTTTCATTTACCTTCAAACATTCTGCAGAAAATCCCTCAGTTTGGATTTGTCTGACATTCTTTATGCACAGAATCAGGCTATGAAATTTTGGTAGGCATATCACAGAAGTAAGACAGTATTCTTCTCATTACATTTTATTGGATTTCTCCCATTACTCCTGATGTTAATTTTAGACACTTGATTAAGGTTTTATCTGCTAGGTTTACCATTGCAAAATTGCTTTTTCCTTATTTTATTGGAGACATACTGCATGGGGAGATAACGTGAAGCTATGTAATATCTTATTTCTCATCAAATATTTTCATTCACAAATCTTTCCACATTAATTATTACTCTGAAGGTTACCAAATGGTGATTCTTCCTTCTATGTGTACTAGTTGGCATTTCAGTGTAGGGTAGAGCTTTCTTTTTTCCTGGATTATATATTCTTTTATTTCTCTATATCAGCACAGGTACACAGATTCTTATTTTAAGCAATGGTTTATAATCAATTAATATCATTCTTCATTTTGATATTCAAATTGTACCAGTTTTGGCCAGTGGAAGTTCCTTCAAATGGCTCCTGTGTCTTGTAGACATTTCTCCATCTTAATTTGAGTACTTCCTTAATTTCCAGTACAACAAGATGTTCCAGGCTTATCTTATAATTGCTTTATCCCAGCCGTAGAATTAGCCATCTCTTCAAGGAGTCCTGGGATCTTATAACAATAAACAATATTTAGAACTCCAAATCTGTGCACTTGGTGTATGCTTTTTGCTACTGTAGTGCTACTTATCCTAGGCCTTCTTAGTGGACAGAGCTAGTAAATATACATTTATAACATTTATGTTTACATAAAGGTTTATTTGTACAACTATGTTTACACCAACAATTCTTTCTTTCCTTTTTTCCAATAATTTCATTGAGATCATGATGGTCTATAATATTGTGTAATTTTAGGTGTACATTATTTATCAATTTCTAAATAGACTTCATCATGCTCACCACCAGTAGTCTAATTTTTATCCATCACCGTACATGTGTGCCCCTTTACCCCATTTGCCCACCCCCTTCTCCTCTGGTAACCACTAATCTGTTCTCTGTATCCATGTATTTGTAATCTTCTACGTATCAGTAAAATCATGCAGTATTTATCTTTCTCTGTCTGGTTTATTTCGTTTAATATCATACCCTCAAATTTCATCCATGTTGTTGCAAATGAGATGATTTTGTTAGGGAAATGCAAATCAAAAGTACAATGAGATACCACCTTACACTGGTCAGAATGGCTATAATTACCACGACTGAAAACAACAAATGCTAGAGGGGATATGGACAATATTTATTTCTCTGTATATTTATGTATGTCATCACCTCCCCTGCACATCTTTTTGACATGGCCTCTGATATCCTTCTGGATTCTTCCATGCTGTGTTGAGGGAGACAGCAAATTTCTGCCCTATATCTCAAGATCTTTAAGATGGAAATATGCAGAATGTAAAGGAGAAAAGAAGAAAAAAGGAAGAAAGGAAAAAAAAGAAGGAAAATTACCTTTTCATTTTCTGGTACTTCTTGTATCACAAAATGCACACAAATTTTATTTTTTATATCAGCCAAATATAAAAATTGTCTAAATCAATGTAGTATGTATTCTCACATTCAAATTCCCCATTCTCCACTTCAGCTCCAGAAATAAACAAAGAAGAAGAAGAAATGGAAAGTAAATGAATACAGTATTGTTTATACAACATAGCAAGTTATATTTTCCACATAATTCAACCTAAATACTAAACATGCTCTCTCTTTTTAATGAATAGCTTCAAACTTTCATGAAATTTACCCTGAAATATTCAGGGTTTCCTTTATCAGCCTTATATTCTGAACCACCCTTCTTCATTCATATGTAGTTCTTTTTTTTTTTTTTAAAAAAGCTAATTGTTCCAAGGAAAGCACGTTATATTTTCTTTAATAAGGATGCTTAATTTTCAAATTTTCAGAACGTTGATTTGATTTTAATATAGTTTAAATATAATGGTGAATTCCATTAATCATGAAGGATTAAGAATGACCTTTCATTAAGCAAAATTATAACAGCTGAACATCTTACATATTTATTTTCAACATCTGGAGCATCAAAGGTTATATTGCCATCATTCTGTATTTACTTAAAAAAAGTAATAGACCCTGTGAATTTTGTGTTTTAAGAAAGCTGCATTTTATAGGAAGAAGCTGTTACCTGCCATTACAAAATAAATATTATGCTAGAGTCAAACTTTTTCCTTGTGTTACTGAATTCTCTCAACAGACACCAGCAATTCAGTATAACAACATAGCATACAGAATAAACCCATCACCATTATTTTAAAGACATTGACTGTAAAAGTGAGAGCTAAAGCCAATCTAGATGTGTAACTATATGTCATTTGTGATAATTACAATGTCATAAATTATGTAAATTTAAAGCAAAGACAAATATATGTTTGCAAATAAAAGCAGAAATTCTATCTAATAAGCATCTTTAATACATGTGCTAACAGGTAAAACATTTCTAACTGTATAATCGTATTTTTCTTTCCAAACATTTTTAAAATATTTTCTATAATCTCAACAAAAAGAATAAAGTATCTAGAAATAAAATTAACCAAGCAGGTGAAAGACCTATAAACCCAAAACTATGAGACATTATTGAAAGAAATTGAAGAAGAAAAGAAATTAAATGATAGTCCATGCTCATGGGTTGGAAGAATAAACATGGATAAAATGTACATATTACCTAAGCAATCTGAAGATTCAATGCAATCTCAGTCAAAATCCCAGTGACATCCTTCATGGAAATAGAACAAAGAATCCCCAAATTTACATGGAACAACAGAGGACCCAAACAGCCAAAGCAATCCTAAGAAAAAGAACAAAGAGGGAGGCATCATAATCCCTGACTTAAAAATATACTACAAAGTTACAGTAATCAAAGCAGCATGGTCCTGGCACAAAAACAGACACAGAGATCAATGGAAGCGAATTGAAAGCCCAGAAATAAAATCACAGATCTATGGCAAGTTAATCTTTGACAAAGGAGACAACAGCACACAATGGAGAAAGGAAAGTCTCTTCAACAAATGGTGATTCGAAAACTGGACAGCCAGAGGTAAAGAATGAAAGTAGATCATTATTTTACACCATACACAAAAATTACCTCAAAATGGATTAAAGACTTGAATGTAAGATCTGAAACCGTAAAATTCCTAGAAGAAAATATGGGCAGTACACTCTTTGACATCAGTCTCAGCAGCATCTTTTCAAATACCATGTCTACTCAGGCAAGGGAAACAAGAAAAAGTAAACAAATGGGACAACATCAGACTAAAGAACTTCTGTATGGCATAGGGAACCATAAACAAAATGAAAAGACAATCCAGCAACTGGGAGAAAATATTTGCAAATCATGTATCTGACAGGGCGTTAATTTCCGAAATATATAAAAATCTCATACAACTCAATAGCAGCAAGAAACAATCCTATCAAAAACAGGGCAGAGGAAATGAACAAATATTTTTCCAAAAAAGATATACAGATGGCCAACAGTCACATGAAAAGATGTTCAACATCACTAATTATTAGGGAAATGCAAATAAAAACCACAATGAGATATCACCTTAGACCTGTCAGAATGGCTGTAATTACCAAGACAAAAAATAACAAATGTTGGAGAGGATGTAGAGAATAGGGAACCCTCATACACTGTTGGTGAGAATGCATACTGGTTTAGCCACTATGGAAAACGGCATGGAGATTCCTCCAAAAATTTAAAAAAATAGAAATACCATATGATCCAGCCATCCCACTACAGGGTATTTATACAGAGAACATGAAATCAACAATACAAAGAGAGTGATGCACCGCTATGTTCATTGCAGCATTATTCACAATAGCCAAGATGTGGAAGCAACACAAGTGTCCATCAACTGATGAATGGATGGAGAAGATGGGGTGTATGTATACATTGGAATACTACTCAGCTATAAAAAGAGACAAAATTGTCCCATTTGCAACAACATGGGTGGGCTTTGATGGTTTTATGTTAAGCAAAAATAAGCCAGAGAGAGGAAGACAAATACCATATGATTTCACTCATATGTGGAAGATAAATAAACACATGGATAAAGAGAACAGATTAGTGGTTACCAGAGGGGAAGGGGGTGAAGGGAGGATGAAAGCGGTAAAGGTGCACATGTATATGGTGATGGATAAAAACTACACTCTTGGTGGTGTACAGGATGCAGTCTATACAGAAACTGATATATAATAATGTACACCTGAAACTACACCATGTTATAAGACAATATGACCTAAATAAAATAATTTTTGAAAAAACGTTTTCATATTGTACAGTACAAAGATCATCACACTAAGGTTTTAAGTTTTATTAAACATCTTACGGCAAATTTTCATTCATGTACACTACATGATTTTGAAAAAGAGCCCAGTCCTTTGCAGTTATGTCGTCTTTAATCTAATAATTATAATACATTTTTAAATACACAATGTATATTTAATAGTTATACATACAATTATTATTAATAATTACAATACAAGGTTACATAGACAATATATAAATCACATAACAAACGATTAACTTTTCCCAGGTATTACATGTATTATTTACCCTCCTTTCAGTGAATCAGTGTAGATTTTTCTTTTACCTTTTCTTTCATTTCATTTACTAAATAATACCTAACAGTAGAAAAAGTAGAAAACAGTTAATTATAACAAAAAATCTCGTATCTCATTTATGAGGTATAACTGCTATTAATATTGTAGTACAGATTCCATTTATAGAAATAGATATAAGTGATCCAGATATGTATATACATATGTATACAAACACACACACACAAACTTAACTCCATATACACAATATCTGAGGTCTTTTTATATAATCATTTTTCTCCTAATACACAATTTAAATTTGTCAGTTAATATATGTACGTCCTTTTTAGGGTCTGCGTTGTAGTCAATTGAATTCAAAGTATCAATTTTAGAATAAAAACATTTATGTTGCTCATTTACTTTTTTACAAAAAAACAGCATAATAATGAACATTCTTATACAAGATATTTTTAACACTGATAAACTTTTTAAGATAAATTGCCAAAAGAGAAATATCAATAATTTACATTTTAACCTTGTTGTCCAGAAAAAGTATACAAATGTCTATATTCACCTTTAATAAATAGGGGTGCCTCATTCCATACAACCTTACCAATATTGGGCTCTGTTATTGATTTCTTACAAGTATCTATAAATTACATAAAGATAAATACTGTCTAGTGTTTTCTTTTATTTCATCACTGTTGATGTTGAATTTTATTTTATTTTATAGTTGTTTATTATTTATTTATTTTATAGTTGTTTTTGGACTCACATTTTAAGGGAGTAACTATTTATGTTCTTTGCTCCTATTTTCTTCTGAATTAATCATATTTTCCTAATTGATCTATATACGCATTCAATATATTAAGAAAAACGTCATGTCTATTTATATCCATAATAGATACCAATTTTCTATGTATATTTAATGTTGCTCACTATGTTTTTAAGCAATTTATTTAAACTCAGGAAAGTAACTTGATCAATCATGATAATATAAGCTGTTTACTGATATTTGCTTGTGAAATTTTAGTTTATTTTTAGTTAATGGCCATAAAAATTCTTTCTCCCTTCTGATGGTTAACCTACAATATTGTCTTTGTCGCACATTGAAATAGTTAGCCTGCTTTTATTTATATTGTCTTATTTTTCATAGCCCCTATACCCTTAAAGGGCTATTGGAGCAAAGTAGTCTAATGTTTTTTTATTCCAATATGCAATTTATTGATCTTTAAACTACACTTATCTAATCTTTCTTAGTTACTCTTGGTAATACCAGATTGGCCGTACTTTTTCTTTTCTTTTCTTTTTTTTTTTTTGAGGAAGACTAGCCCTGAACGAACATCCATCATCAATCTTCCTGTTTTTGCTGAGGAAGACTGGCCCTGAGCTAAATATCTGTGCCCATCTTCCTCTACTTTTTATGTGGGACGCCTGCCACAGCATGGCTTGATAAGCTGTGCATAGGTCCACACCCGGGATAAGAACCAGCGAACCCTCAGCCACCAAAGTGGAATGTGCAAACTTATCTGCTGTGCCACCAGGCCAGCCCCGGGATAGGCCTTACTTTTGACAATCTATTTTATACTTCTCAGTTTAACTCTTTATATTGTTAACATTTTTCTTTATTCATTCTTGTCTTGATCAGACTTCTTTACTTTCTATTTATTTTTCTTTGGTTCATTTTAAATTGTACATCAACTTTTTCCACTATTAGTTATCTTACTATCACTAGCAGTAAGTTTAAAAATAATTCAATATATCATTTAGAATAATTGTATATTATTTACTATTTATTGACTATTTGTTCTACATCACATTCCAGCCAGTTAACAGGAGAAATGTAATATCTTTTACTCCCTTTTAACCAGCAGTTAGTTTTAGTCATTTGTGCTTTTTGTTTTCTTTTGTTTTGGTCTATTTTAACAATTTTGAATTTTAGACGCAAATTATTTCTTGTTTTTTTTCTTGCCTCTTGTCTTGTCTTTCACAAATTTGAGGGGCTTAAATTGACTTCCATTATTCCACCATCTAAAAGCTTTACTGACTTCACTGGTAACTGTTCCATTGGAGATGAAATATCTTGCTCAACCCATTAAAAAATGGATTTTTAATTTGTATTTGTTTCTTACTTAATTGAAATGATTCTTTAAATAAATATCTCAGGAAAGGCATATGGTAAAACATTATGTGTACTTGTATTTCTAAGATTATTCTTACTTTGCTATCAAATATGGGCAAAAACCTGGCTCGGTATGGATTTCTCAGTCAACTGTGAGGGTTGATTTCATGTGTCAATGTGACTAGACCATGAGGTATCCAGACATTTGATCACGCATTATTCTGGGTGTGTATGTGAAGATGTTTATTGATATGATTAACACTTGAATCCATAGACTGAGTAAAGCAGACTGTGTCCCCTTTGTGGTAAGCTTCCTCTAATCTGGTGAGGGCCTGACTAGATCCAAAAAGCTGACCCTCCCATGGATAAGAGGGAACTCCTTCTGCTTAACTGCTTTGAGCTGGACAACAGACTTTTCTGGCCTTTGGACTCAAACTGAAACCTCAACTCTTCTTGGTCCTCCAGTCTGAAAGCTTTCTTTGGCACTGGAACTGACACTATCACTCTTCTCGTTTTCAGGTCTTTGGACTCAGTATGGAAGTATACATCAGCTCTCCTGGATCTGCATATCTTTGGAATTCTCAGCCTCCAAAATGTGAGCCAGGTCTTTGTAATAAATCTCTGTGTATTTATATTTATAGATAATATACATATGTATATATAACATACATTACACATGTTATATATAAAAACTATACTTATGTATACATCACATATATTATAATACAATTATAACACAATATGATAATATTATATTGTTTTATATACTTTATGTTATATAACATATAATAATATATATTGCATACATATATGTTTCTGTTTCTCTGGAGAACCTTGACAAATATAGTCAACTATCATCTTTTTTTTCCTTAGACCTCTAAAAATTTATCTCAATTGACTTCTAAGATATAGTACTCCAGAAGAAAAGTCTGGTTCTATTCTGATTTACTTTAGCCTATAGAGGTAATATAAGAGATCCAAATTCTTGTAGACATTTTTTTTATCCTTGTTTAATAGAAAATGTTTAAAAAAAAAAAAAAGAGCACATTTTGCAGCAGGGGATTAGCACATCCTTACCCTCATCATCTTTAGAGAGAAGCAACATGGGTCAATTAATATTTTAATAAGCCCACTTGAAATCAAAACAACAGAGCCTTGGATCTACCTGTTAGGACTGAGAGAGCCTGAACATATACAATATGTTTGCCAAAAACAGAAGAGACATTAAAGACTGATTTGGGGAAAGTGCAAGGGTAAGAATGAGGTCTGGCGAAGGAAGGTGGAAAGAGTAATTTATGGAGAAATATAAAAATATATATGGAATTTTAATTAAATTACTTGATATATATTAACACTCCATATATCCATGAAAAATCTTCAAAATGTCTAGACTTATCACGACTATTTTGTAGAGCTGAATATCTCTTTATGTATGTGATAAGTACTGACTTCAGTTTTAAGGTTAGCATCAAGAAAAACAAGAGAATATCTAAGATGGGCAGTTATATATTTTGTTTAGGAGAGTTTGAAAAATTCTAAGAGTTAATTCCTGTTAATTCATTTGCAATATAAATATCCAAATAGCTCAAATTTTTTCTATTATCTTGTTGTAGGCTGAATAATAGCTCCTAGAAAAATATCCACAACCTAATCTTTGGATCCTGTGAATCACTGTGTATGGCAAAAGGGACCATGCAGATTAATTTAAGGATCTTGAAATGGAGAGATTATCCTGGTTTATCTTGGTGGGCCGTAAACGTAATCACAGGGTGTAAATCTAACCCTCATAATAGGGATGCAGAGGGAGGTTGGATAACAGAAGAGGAGACAACAATGTGAGGACAGAAGCAGAGATTGGAGTGATGCAGACACAAGCCAAGGAATGCCAGAATCCACCAGAAGCCGGAAGAGGCAAAGGACAGATTCTCCCCTGGAGCCTCAAGAAGGAGCCACTAATTTTGACAATTTGATTTTCATCCTGTAAGACCCATTTTGGACATCTGGCCATCAGAATAATAAAATAATTGCCAGCAATGGCAAAATTAGGGAGATAACATTCTAGGCAGAACGAATAGCAAAAAATGTAGAGCACAAGTTGGAAATGAGCATAGCATATTGCAGGAACAATAAAAAAAAACTGAGATGGCTACAGTTTGTTGGATGAGTGGGAAGGTGTAGCAGGATAAACTATGAGTGCTAGTGAGGGACGAGCAGGAGTGGACTTTTGTAAAACAGTTGGAAATTTGGATGTTTCGCCTCAGCAACATGGAAAGCTACTGAAAACCGTGAAAGGAGGAATGACAAAACAAGACAAGGTGCGACAGGACAAGATAGGACAGGACAGTATCTCTTTTACCTTGTATAATCTGCACTTTTCTTAAGTTTGATGTAAATACATAGACAATAATAAAAAATGATAAATTAGTCCAAACTACTCAAAATTTAACTTTGTTTTTCTCCTTCTTTCCATGAATTCTTTTTTTTTTTTTTAAAGGGGACACCAGGTTTCCCATGTTTTATTACTTGAAACTCAATAAACATATATGGAAGTAAATATATAGGCTGACTCTGTTCTAAAAAGACAAAATCATGATGATGCAATGTTTTGTTCCTAAAGCCATATTTTAAGTCAGAGTATTACAGGACAATTATTTCTGTGGATACCTCAGATTTCAGACTTGAAGAGATTTCCTGCTGTCAAAGTTGAAAATCCCCACAGATGCAGGTTATTTCTTCTTTTTTTTTTTTTTATTAATGTTATGATAGATTACAACCTTGTGAGATTTCAGTTGTACATTTTTGTTAGTCATGTTGTGGGTACACCACTTCCCCCTCTGTGCCCTCCCCCCACCCCCCCTTTTCCCTGGTAACCACCCATCAGATCTCCTTATCAGTATACTAATTTCCACCTATGAGTGGAGTCATGTAGAGTTCGTCTTTCTCTGACTGGCTTATTTCGCTTAACATAATACCCTAAAATTATTTTATTGAGGTCATAATGGTTTATGTGTAATTTCAGGTGTACATTATTATTTATCAGCTTCTGCACAGACTGTATCGTGCTCACCACTAGTAGTCTTAATTTTTATCTGTCACCACACATATGTGCACCTTTACTCCTTTTGCCCACCCCCAACCCCCTTCCCCTCTGGTAACCACTAACCTGTTCTCTTTATCCATGTGTTTATTTATCTTCTACATATGAATGAAATCATTCGGCATTTCTCTTTCTCTGTCTGGCTTATTTCGCTTAATATAAAACCCTTAAGATCCACCTATGTTGTTGCAAATGGCATGATTTTGTCTTTTTTATGGCCAAGTACTAAGCATTGTATATGTATACCACAACTACTTATCCATTCATCCATTGATAGGCACTTGGGTTACTTCCAAGTCTTGGCTATTATGAATAATGTTGTGATAAACAGACATGCATAAATCTCTTTGAATTGTTGATTTCAAGTTCTTTGGATAGACACCCAGTAGTGGGATAACTGGATCATATGGTATTTCTATTTTTAATTTTTTGAGAAATCTCCATACTGTTTTCCATAGTGGCTAAACCAGTTTGCATTCCCACCAGCAATGTACAAGAGTTCCCTTTTCTCCACATCCTCTGGCACATTTGCTATTTCTTGACTTGTTAATTAGAGCCATTCTGACAGGTGTAAGGTGGTACTTCATTGTGGTTTTGATTTGCATTTCCCTAATAATTAGTGATGTTAAACATCTTTTCATGTGACTGTTGGCCAACTGTATATCTTCTTTGGAAAAAGGTCTGTTCATATCCTCTGCCCAGTTTTTGATTGGGTTGTTTGTTTTTCTGTTGTTGAGTTGTTTGAGTTCTTTATATACTTTGGAAATTAACCCCTTGTCAGATATATGATTTGCAAATATTTTTCCCAGTTGATAGCTTGTCTTTTTGTTTTGTTCATGGTTTCCTTTGCCTTGCAGAAGCTCTTTAGTCTGATATAGTCCCATTTGTTTATTTATCCTTTTGTTTCCCATGCCTGAGTAGACACAGTATCCAAAAAGATGCTCCTAACACTGATGTCAAAGAGTGTATTGCCTATATTTTCTTCTAGGTTTTTCACATTCAGTTTTTCTTCTCTTTCAGTTTTTCACACTTTCCCATTTGAATATGTTTTTAAATAAATTTTCATTCTTTAAGATGTAATTCATATGGTTAATATTGGGACAAAGAATGACTATAGTTTACACAAATTCCTATAGCTATGTTCCTCTTGCTATTTTTTGTAAAAATTTTTTCTCCTGTAATATATTCTGCATAGCTTGTACACAACCTATGCTCTCAACGTACTTCTGTCACTTTTACCTGTTTTTCCTGTTGAAGTTTTCATATAAAGACCACCAGAAAACCTTGTTGATTATGTAAAGTTGGCTTTACTAAACTTGTTAGGCAGAGGGAAATCTTTTCAGAGACTTAGGAATCTCCCAAAGGGGGAAGTCTTTCAGGATTGGTGAGATTTGGTAAAAGAGGCAATTTGCTAGAAAAGTTGGTGAATTCATTCTTGGAGCATGAGTCTGTGTAACATTAGAGTTAAATCAGTCTATGCTCTTATCCTGGAAAATATGGCCCTATCAAGCTGGGATTAAAAAGGAATGTGAACTTAGGCCATGTTGCATGTCATTATTTGTTCAAGTTGTCTATTTTGTGATCCATGGTCCAATTGCTTTCTAAATTTTGGTTTCTGTGTCATTTCTCATTCCTACCCCATAAGCCTCTTCTTCATCCTCCCCTGTGAAGGACAAAAATACCACTACTTAATAAATGGAGAAACATAAGCAAAATCGTAACTTCATAGATAAGCAATAGAAATGGATCTGAAACATGACTTCAAACCAAATACTCTTTGACCATTGCTATATTCCTAAATATGATATAAAATATTTTAAAAGATGATCTATCATTTAAATATGTGTGCTTTTATTGTAAGAAGTGGTGAAAATCAAGACCAGATTAAATGACAATGTACATTATGAAAAAAATCACGATCTAGGACTACTTTATCATATTTCATGACCAACACATAATTAATTTTGTTATGACTGATTTTTCAGTTTTTTAAATGCAGACTCTAATAGTGTACCTTTACTGAAAGATCTAAAGAATTCCCTCACTGGCTTAGTTGTTATTTTATTTCAAATCATGTAAGTTGTGAAAAGAAGCTGTGTTGTTATAGCTTTCAAATGCAATCACAGGAGTCCCCTTTTAGAGCAATAGATGTCATTTATTTGAGAAATATCGTTCATGTAGTTAAAGTACAGGAAGCTATGAAGGAGAATTGGATTAGAGATGAACAGAGAAGTTTTCTCCACTCCCTCGATGTTCCTGGAAACAGCACAATAAGAGCACAAGGTATTTGCTCAAAATATACAGCACACCTGGGCATGAAATATTGTCTCTATTATGTGCCAAACATAAAAAACAACAACAAACCTTAACATTAACAGCAAAGGAAACTCTTTTCCTGTCTGAAAGCATTAAAGATTTGTGCTTCTTTGTTGACAACTCCATGACTTTTCTCCATGGGAGATCTGTAAAATAAGTAACTTATACCCTAAACAATAAGGATGAATTTGATGAAGATAAATGAGGCCAGATAATTTATTCAGATGTACTTTGCATTTAATATTTTAGAGTCTCCCATCCAATAAATTAATGTTGCATCTATTTGTCTGAGGGAATTTTGCTGTCTTAGTATTAGAAGTTGGTTCAAGTCAATGATTCTTCCTGTGATTTGTAAAAATCTAAAATGACTAACCTGAATACGCTAGGGACTTCAAAGAGGAAAAGGGGAAAAAAAAGTGCTTTTTACATGAGCAGGAATGGAGGGAGAAAGATTCTCCCAACCTTGGAAGAAATCCCCGAAGAGTGGGAACATGCTGAGCATTCAGTATTGGCTCTTTGGAGAATTGTACAGGCCTGAGAGCAGCTATGTGAGTGGTGCCCCAGGAAGGTGCCAAGCATTAAAGTGTCTTATTTTGTCACTGTTCCCAAGGTTCGTGTGACAGGCTGAGAACCACTGGATCTCAAGGCCAGGAACTTAGGTATTCTCAAGTTCACCAGGGTAGCCAATCAGTACTCTGACAGTGAGTCACAATCAGGGATCTTCAAATGACTCTGGAAAGAGGAGGACCTAATAAGGCTAGGCTGCATTTTTCACTAGTCCTAAAGGATGAGTGAGAATCACACTCATAGTTGAGTTAGTTGTAAGATCTCCCTTAAAAGTGACAAAAACCCAATATTTATACAAGACATGATGCTTTTCTCTGGAGAGAATAAACTCAGATACAAATAGAGAACCACAAATATACAGGCAGCATTACAATAACTACTTAAATTTTATAAGGCATGAATAAAGATTCTGATGTCATTTTTTATGCTACGGAACACTGTTGCACATCCCTTAAAGTAAAACACATGATGTTCTTTCTAAGCACTAAAACAATCATGGTCTTTCATAGTCCCTAGTATCATAGGAAAGGCAGCCTCTGAGTGGGAACTATAAAACACTGTGAGAAACATCAAAATCATTACAACGGGTTTAGGGTAGGGGTTAAATTTATTGGCCATCTCATGTCTAAAATTAAGACTGGTTTTAAAATTTCAATGGAGAGCCAAAACGAACTGAAAATGACAGAAGTACATTGGTAATCTTAAATATATTAGAAATCCACAAACCTCCATTTTCTCTCTCTCTCTTACTCCTACATAGTTTCTCATTAAACCCTAAAGGGACATCCTATGCAAATATAGGCCGCCTTCTTTTATTCTGAAGAAAAAGCAGTATTATTTTCATAAATAAAAAATCTTGAATAGATTGTAAAAGTTTAGCAATTTGTACCTGCCTCTCTTTTCATTTGTGTGTGCGTGTGTGTGTGTGTAAGGTGTAGACATATGTATTCAGATGTGTTTGTATGTGGGGAGAGAGAGAGAGAGAGAGAGAAAGAGAGAGATTTTTTACAAAGTTTTGAAGTCACTTCATTCAGGACACATTTATTAAACACACTGTATATGCACTCTAGGGGACGAATGATGAACAACCTTGAACTCCCTCCTTAAAAAAAAAAAACTCCTGTTAGGAGAGACTATAAAGAAAATATCACAAAAGTAAAAGAAACATACTGCTATATTTTGATCAGTTCTTTTGTTTCTTGTTACTGTTCCTGTAGAAGTTACTCTTCCCTATAGGAAACATCCATGTTGGAACATTTCTCCAAAGAACAAAAGAAGGGCAGCTCTATAAAACCTGGGCTGTAATCAATCCGAGAGAAAATCTTTGGGTTGCTCCCTAAGCTGAGAACACAAAAATACAGGGTGTTCAACCTTCAAGATACTGAGGCCACTCTATCAACTATTGAATAATATCATATGGGAAAAATTGCAAAAGGAGATTCTTGCTACATTTTTACCTTTCTTTAGATCTTCAGAGGTATAACATGTAATCACATAGTATATAAAATGAACGTTGTAAAATACTATGTCTTTGTTCATTCACAATCTTTATACATACATAAGTTCTCAATATCTATTTTTATCATTGGTATCCTGAATGCCCATATGAGATTCTGGGCAGTGCTGGTTAATTATTATTTACTTTATAGCAAATATCACCTGTGTGGTTCCGCAATTTCTTATCCCTGGGGAGAGAAGTGAGAGCCGGATGTCATGTACACATACACACGGAGTCCATAGGCAAGGAGTGGTGAAAAGACTGAATCAGAATCTGGGCATTTATATACATTTTGTTCCCTTCACTTTCTGAAAAGAGGTGAGAAAAATATTTCCTTCTCGGATAGAATGCCAGGTTCTTCTCTCTCTTTGGCAGGTAAATCAGTTTTCCTGGGTACAAATAAGTCCTGTGTCTATTTTACAACCCAGGGAGGATGTCTCCAATATCACACTCCCTTCTCCCCACCAAGGTAAATACAGAAATACACACCTCTGGAGGCAGGTGAAGCTCTCTGGAGTCTTCTCACTAGCTATACATGAAGTTATAAATTAACTTTTGAGCTTGCTTTTTTTTAACACAGGTACTAAGTTTCAGTCATGTTTGCTCAGAAAGCCCTAGCCATGCAGAAACACAAAAATGATTTCTCTACATTTCCACAGGTCCACATTCATCTGGTCTCTCATGAACTCTTTAATCCTCTATAAGAATTATATTTATTGGTCCAATAGCATTCACCTAAATTTTTGACAAACTGAACATAAATTTTAGGTCAGCTACCTTCTAGAGCACACTAAAACATGAGTAAAGGAATAAATAACATAAACTGACAAGGAGAATGCAGGAAAAATAAAACAAAAAAAATTCAGTACACTTTTGAAAATGAAGTGCAAACAGAGGAGTGGTAACTGACTAGAAAACCTATGCATTGAAGAACATCAGGGCTGTGTAGCCTGCATAAGACTGTCAGGCGCATGAAGTGCTATAGAAGAAGATGGCGGCACTGAGCACTAAGAATTAAAGTATTGATTTAAAAGGCCGTTTAATAAAAATACATTATCTAGTCATCAGTTCCATCCAGAGGAGGCAGGCAGAGACCTTTCTCTACCCCAGAAAATAACAGATATTTTCTCCCTCTAAAGATATTGGAACAGAAGAATGGCACTCTGTTTAGGTTCCAGTGTGAAGGATGGTGGCGAGGTGTAGTGTGAAGTCAATATGTGCCTGCTGTGATATCCCAAGACCGTCATAGACCCCCTTCCACACTCCACCCTCCTGCCCAGACAAGGGAACTCAATCTTTCTCACGAATTGTGAACTGCCCCAAGAAAACAGAAGTAAAAATACTGAAACCTGAAGGTTGTTCAAGTAAAATTTTTCTTATAATCCACATAGCTTGTCAACAAATCTTGCTCCTTTCATAATATTTTTGTTTTATACTCTTCAATATTATTAGACAAAGTTTGCCCGTTATTTTAGAATGTCTTTTGAGAGTAAAAAGAGAAAAAAATTAAGAGTGAGAAAGAGAGAGAGGAATGGTGGGAGGGAGAAAGAAAGAAAATCAATAAATGAACCAAGAAGACACCAAAAAGCATGTGAAAAAAAAGTATATTTTAAAAACTGCCAATACACTTTTTATATTTTATATACTTATTTACTTATTTTTTTAATAAACACATATGTTGTTTACTTTGTGGCAGGCACTGTTCTAAATGTTTTACAAACATTAAGTCAAGAAATAAGAGAGGATGCTGTATATGTGAAACAGGAAGAGTATACTACAAAAAAAAAGCATTCACATTATTCTAATGAGCTCATGAAAGGTAAAATATGATTTCCAACTATAAAAGTACAATGCAAAATTTTGAAGATAAAGTCAAGGAAATCATCTATAATGTAGAACATGAAAACAACGATGAGAGAATAAAAGGAAATAAAAAAAGTGTTTGTAATTAGTATATCAATCAGGGAGATCTAAATTTTGACTAAGAGTTATTCCAGAAAGAGAAAACAAGGAATATAGTGGGAAGATAAATAAGAAATAAATATAACAAGTGTATTACTCCAAACTGAAGTAAATATACCTTAAGATTAAACGAGTCCACAGAGAAATGAGTGAAATGAATAACAAAATCATACAACACAGATATAAGTAAATATAAGTAAAATTGTAGCACTATGAAAACAGAGAAAATTTTAAAAGCTATAAAAGAAGGGAAAAAGTAACTATCAGAAAGGGCACAGAAGTTCCCAGTCATGTCAGTACAGAAGTTATTCCCATGGTGCACTGTCTCTGCTTTGAACATAGTACAATGATAAATAAAACATAAAAAGGAAACAACCCAAAGAAATGAGACCAGCTTAAAGATATATATCCCCACAGATGAAAAAATGGAAGAAGATTCGATGGAGTAACAAGACTGTATCTGCAGATCTATGGGTTTAGGGATCTAGGATCAGGCAGTGCCAGCTGGAAGTTTGATCCTGCAAGGTCAGAATGGCTAAAACTGCTCCATTTGATATGGTGAACTAGGAATCCCTGATTGAAGTTGAAGCCTGGTATGGAGTCGCTCTAGGGAAAAAAGACTTGAGGAAAAAATGTACTACCGTCAACTGTACATGGACTCTTGGAGATCTACGTTGTTGGAAGGACACCACACAATCTCATAACCAGAAAATGGGCTAAGCCATCCCTTGGTCATAGAGACTGAATCTTAGGTATAATTATAGAGCAAGAGATCCCAAACTGCTCAGAGATCCAAACTAGTTCTGCACTGAGGACCTGAGTGAACAGATGGAGACAACCATGAATCACTGAAAGAGAGCAGCACATTAGCAGAATTGGAGAATGGCACAATATAAAAAAGACAACATAAAAGAAAATTATGTAAAATATTGATAAAACAGCTATACATTCATGCAAAATTGTGTGTATTTCTGTATATGTGTGATGAGTGTGAAGTAAATATGAAAAGATATATATTAGGTTATCATTGGACTACCAGGGTGCTGGAGTGGGGAAGGAATATAGTCATAATTGAAATAAAACCATGGAGTGGTGAGAGGCAAGTAAAAAGGCAAAATAAAATAAAATATAACAAAGCTGCCTTAAAGAGACCATGAATACCTATAATATGATCGTATTCACTCATTTATGTAAAATTATTCATTTATGTTAACACCTGAAATAAAGAAAAATACATTTCCAATAGATGGAGTAAAACTTAGACACATTCCAATAGAAAAATCAACTGACTAAAAAATAATATGGGATTCAACCAAAAATACCAACAGAAAGAAGAAAATTCATGAAACAAAATGAATGAAAGAGTATTTATATGACATGAAACATAGATTGTGAGAATTCAGCAAGCATTATTAGAAGTAATACTTGAGCATGTTCTGCTATTAAAGAAAGATGTAAATGTTCATAATTTCCTTTGCTTTGCAGAAGCTTGTTAGTCTGATGTAGTCCCACTTGTTTATTTTTTCTTTTGTTTCTGTTGCCTGACAAGACATGGTATTAGAAAAGATACTGCTAAGACCAATGCCAAAGAGCGTAATGCCTAAACTTTCTTCTAGGAGTTTTATGGTTTTAGGTCTTACATTCAAGTCTTTAATCCATTTTGAGTTAATTTTTGTGTGTGATATAAGATAATGGTCTACTTTAATTCCTTTTGCACATGGCTGTCCAGTTTTCCCAACACCATTTATTGAAGTCTTTATTGGGTCTTACTGGGTTAAAACCAAGGTGTTGATAGAAATGCATTCCTTCTGGAGGCTCTAAAGGAAAACTGGTTTCCTTAATTTTTCCAGCTTGTAGGTGCTACCGGCACTGCTTGGCTCGTGGCCCTTTCCCTCTGTAAAGTCAGCAACCTCATCACCCCGAACTCTGTTTCTGTTTTCACATCTCCTTCTCTGACTCTGACTCTCCTGCCTCCCTCTTTCACTTCTAATGACCCTTGGGATGACCTTGGGCCCACCCAGATAATCGGGGATGATCGCCCCATCAATGATCCTTAATTTATAACTGGAAATTCCCTTTTGCCTTGTAAGGTAACATAATCACTGCTTCCAAAGACTAAAATGTGAGCACATTTTTATTCTGCCTATTACACATGGACAAAAAATTTTAAAAGTGATTACAGAGAAAGATCAGTTTGCTTAAAAATGGATAAAAACCTATACATTTCAGCAGATGTTTCCTCTCTCATTCAATTATACTTTCATAAACTAAGAAAATTCTATATAACAAGATAACTACAGAAAACATTGAACAGTTCAGGCCAATGGACCTATATCAGACTACACTACAATTATTTAATAGCAACTCAGGGCAAGACAGCAAATGTTTCCTTTACCAATTGCTCTGGAATGTATCCGGCCCTAGAAATAGAAGTGATTCAGACTTTGGGACCGAGTGAGAGAGAGAAAAATTTCCCAATAATAATTTATAAATGGAATATGTTCCAGAAAGTCTGGTTCTAGGTAAAGTAAGGGAAAGCTCTGAGAGGGAGAACAATGATGTCTCTGGAAGAGTTGCTCATTGGTTAGTATTTCTGAAGATCTGATCTCTGGGGCAGCAAAGAGCCACAAAATTACTGAAGTAACTCTCAACAGCAGGAGTGCAGGATGAATGAAAGATTCACCAACCAATTATGCAGTCATTCTTTGCATCCTCAGAAATCACTTAGAGAAGGGACTTCTGGGGAAAAACGTACTTCTGAAGATTAGGGGTTGGGGAATAATAATCATTTCTATTTAAATATTTTAAAATATGTGACTTGGAATAATATCTTTGGAGATAAATTTGTGAAGTCTGAAAAATTAAAAATGTGGTTATCAATGACCCAGGATTTTTATCATATGTTTACTATGGGAAGTCCATGGATACTCGTGTTCAAGAATGTATCTTGCAACACTATAATAGTAAGGAAATGTGGAAACAACATAAAAAGCTATAAGAAGAGAAGAGATAAATACATTTAGGTATATTTTCACAATGAAAAAGTAAAGTCACTAAAATGAATAAAGAATATACAAAAATTTATATGAATAAATTTCAAAATATTTTGAAAACATTCATAAATTAAACATACAGTTTCATTCATTTATATAAAATGTGTTTAAAGATCTAAGTACTACATATTATTTTCAGATCTGTGTCTATTTGTCAATGAACATCAAGCGCATGAAAAATCTGTATGGAAATCACAATTTCCAAAATTCACAAGAATGACTATATGTATGGAAGGAGGAAGAGATATAAGTTTTTAACTCTATAAATTTTATTTGGTTATAAGTTTTACTATATGAAGTAAAATGTACCTAAAAAAGCACACAAATCCTAAGTCTCCAACTCAATAAATTTATATAAATAGAGCAAACCTATCTTATCATCACCCAGATCTGGATGTAGAACATTAACAATATTCAGAAGCCATCTCCTCTGTCCCCTCTTGATAGATATTTCATAGCAATATAGGAATAAAGACAATGGAACAGTGTCTTCGAAATTCTCTTAAGATAAACTTCAACCATAGGTTTGTTTTGCCTGTTGCTGAAGTTTATCCAAATGGAATCATAGTGTGCATGCCCTACTGTGTCCAGCTTCTTTCTCTAAGGTTTATTCATATTTAGAAGAACCATGCTTGCTGTGTCTGATAGCAGTAGTTTGTTAACGCTCATTGCTTTAAAGGATTTCAATCTGCTGTAGATTAATATTTATGTATTTATTAATTCATTTATTCAATCATTGCACTGTCAATGAATATTTATGTTGATTCCAGTCTATGGTTATTACAAATAGTGTTCCTAGGAATATTCATGTAGATGTCTTTAGGTGAACACATATTCACATTTATTTGGGTACATACATAGCAGTGAATTTTCTTATCATAGGATATATTTATGTTGAGACTTCATAAATACTACAACCTAAATCGTTGACATAATTTATTCTCCAACAGCAGACTGTGAGAGTTCCAATTGTTCCATGTCCTCTCCAACACTTGATATTACCAGGTTTTAAATATTAGCTATCTGGTACGTGCTTAATGGTATCTCATTGTAGCTTTAATTTGTATTTCCCTAATCACTAAAGACATTGAACAGTTTTTATGGTACTTATTAGCCAATTGAATATTACCTTTGTGAAGGGTCTGTCCATCAACCATTATTCTGTATTCTTGTATTTTATTTTCAAAATAAATCTACCAAATGTGCCAGAAAAATGTGATTTGCAATGCCAAGTAGGAGAAATTGGGATATTTGCTTATCATTATTTATAGTTTTAATCATGTTTGAAATACTTCATATTTTTTAAAAAGGAAAAACAGTCACACACCAAATCAGAAATTAAAATGAAATCTGACAGGACTTCTACTTCCAGACAAGATAGAATAGTAGAACTGGATTTAATCTCCTGAGTGAAAAAAACTAAAAAGCAAAAAAATATACATATACGAAAATATACAGGCATCACGAGCAATATACTGCAGGCAGAAATAGAGTGAGGACCAAGTAAACATTCCTCCATGGACTGGCTGAGTCACTTTATGAAAACCCAGTCTTGGGTGACTCTATACTCTCGGATCCTTGTGTATATGCTCCCGTCCCTGTCCCTGCGGTACTAAAGGTAGAAAAAGCTCCCTGTTGTTGCCAGCCTCAAGATATTTATTACTCCTTTGGTTTCTTCCCCTTACTCTATCCTTACCTCTTCAAAAAGCATATCTATTAAACTTTCCTCAATTATTGTTTCGCTATTCCTTATGTTTCCTGCAGGGACTCTGGTTGTAACATAGGCATAGATGCGAGACCACAAAGGATAGTAAGCACACTGTTTTTGGTTGATATAAACCTTCAATGTTATTTAAGTTTTATTTTTATGATTAAAATAAGCAATAAAATTTTTTGTTTTAAATTTTTTTCTTCTCTAGGAAGAGAAAAACATATAGCCTGAGGAGAGGTTTGTCTCTATTCTTCCTGCAAGCAGACATTCCCAAATGTTCAGTGTTTTGAAAGATTTCCTTTGGGTAAGGAAGGATCTGCCTACACAGTTTAGTTGAAAATTTTCAGAACACTTCAAGGGATGGAGTTCAGCTATTATAATGGAAAGTGAGTATGATGTAAAAGAAAGGGTGGTGAGAGAACAGCATGTGAGTCAAGCTTATGCTTTTGGGTATGGCATCATTAAAAATTCAAACTGAAGCATTATACTAATTTTATTTAACCTTCTTAGCCACTGCAATTTTGCGTGTGGCAAGGGAGCTTTCTCATGGCAGAGAAGAGAAGAGCTAGTTCACAGTTAATTTTACAAATTGCTTCAAAAGGTCACTTATGTCTTCATACCTTTTTAAACCTATATTCAGAAAAAGAATATAATTGTCAGTCAAATTTTTTTAAATTTCAACTATAGCATGCAGATTTGAACTTTATGTACATGATTTCTCTGTGTTTTAGCATTTCTTTTAATTCCTTTCCAATCCAATTTTTATATACAGAGTTCTCCATAAAAACTCTGACTGGTTCTTTGCCAGTGACTGTCTTATTGATAAATTACAGCCATAGATCCTTTCCAGGCTCTGCCATTGTAGAAAATTCCTGTGCTTTAGGGCACTGTTACCAAAGCTTGAAAAGACATTCAGAATAACACTCTGTAGTTATAAAAGAAAAAAAGAAAAAGAAAAGGGTTTTTAATCCAGGCCTATAGCTGAAGACAGTGCTAAGATTTCTAGGAAAACAGTCATTGGATGGAATTCTTCTTCAGGAAAGAGCAAATGAACATTCATGGAAGAGAGGAAGAGTGAGTCAGTGAACACAAACATACTGAACACATAACCAACCTGGACTTTACTACATGACGTGTGCATAAAGGGAGGATAATAACATAGCGGGAAGGGTCTACATCTCAACCTAGACCACCAACATATTCACCTCTTTATGGATGAGAACGTCAGTAGCCGTGGAATTCATCACTAATAGTTCAGGCGAGCATGATAGCTGCCATGAGAGGGAAATCTCTACTTTCTTTATAAAATTATTTTATAAGTAGTCTTTTTTTTAAAGACTGGCACCTGAGCTAACATCTGTTGCCAATCTTCTGTAATTTTCCTTCTTCTTCTTCTTCCCAAAGCCCGCTGTACATAGTTGTGTATTCTGGTTGTAGGTCCTTCTGGTTGTGCTATGTGGAACGCCACCTCAGCATGGTTTGATGAGCAGTGCCATGTCCACACTCAGGAGAAACTCTGAGCTGCCGGAGTGGGGCAAGCAAACTTAACCACTCGGCCACAAGGCAGGCCCCTATTTTATAATTATTCTGACTTAGAAGATGTATTTATGTTCTGAGCCCAAATATGGCTCCACCCATGGTCTTCAAATTGATCCTGTGTGATACACTGAATCTGCGTAGACTTTTTTCTACAAGTCAGTGGTCCTGTATTTGAATATTGCAAACACGTACTACCAAGAATTCTTTTATTTTCAAGTAAAGCAAGAGACATCTCTTGTAGCATTGTGGATTATTTAAGAGAATAGACTCTGGAGCCATATTGCCTTGATTAAAATTTGGACAACTCTCCACTTATTAGCTGTATGGTCTAAGGAAAAAGAATAACCCATCTGTACTTCAGTTTAATCTTCTGTAAAATAGAGTTAATAAAAGTGCCTACAGAAGTCGGCCTGGTGGCACAGTGGTTAAGTTCACAAGTTCTACTTCTGCGGCCCTGGGTTTGCCAGTTTGGATCCTGGGTGCAGACCTATACTCTGCTTGTCAAGCCATGTTGTGGCAGGCACCCACAAATAAACTAGAAGAAGATGGGCACAGATGTTAGCTCAGGGCCAGTCTTCCTCAGCAAAAAGAGGAGGATTGGTGGCAGATGTTAGCTCAGGGCTAATCTTCCTCAAAAAAAAGAAAAGAAAAGTAGTGCCTACATCTTAGGGTTGTTATCATTTGTAAAATGCTTAGAACAGCTCTGAATATCAAATAGTAGAGCATGAATATTATACATACATGTGTTAAATTATTTTGAATTTCTTCATCAAATTCTAGTGTATTTCAGTCCTTCCTAAGTTGTAGTGTTAAGAACAGAAAATGATGCTTCTAGTATGGTTGGTCTGGTATGATATGGTCATTTTAGTTGTGTTCTTGTCATTTTAATATTGACTGTCATCTTTTTTTGGAAATGGCATCTAGATTTTGAATACTGAAGAAGGAATCAGAATCCCAACACTTTGCTGCTAAACTATGATTCTTTCACTCTGAACTTATGAATTTTACTTATTTGACCTCAAAAGGAGGAGTTCACCTTTTCCCAACACAGTGCATCTTATTTAGTCCTAATGCCTTCAATAAGAGAACATATTGATTCACTTGATGAATTAATTATCTGTGGTAAACATTAGTTTTGTTGCCCAAATTTCCCTGACTCTACCCTCCCAATTATTGCACTTCCCTGTCCTACTCTGACCAATAAGGGGAGAGTGGAAAATGAGCGTCACTCCTTGGTGTAAGCTCTACCCCATGTCCCCTCTTGCTTACCTGAGTGGAGACACTATGGGGAATGCCCCAGATCCTCTACAATGAGAATGAAGCATGGGCACCAAGTAGAGCCCTTGTAGTATTCAGACAATGCAAACTCTGTGAAAGGTCTGAGATTGTTCCCTGCTTGTGAGCTAGCAAGTTAGCTTGCTACAATTTCATGTACACACACTGACAGAAGAACACAAACCTCCTGGGTCAGAGGAGTAGACCATTTATTACTCTCAGCAAAATCGGCAGCCAGAACAATTCCCCCTGGTTCCTCCAATTCCTCCAGGGCAGCAGGATGAGAGCTAGTTGTTTCCCAGTGTGTACAGACAGTTGACCAGCAGGAGAGGAAACACAAAACAGGCAGATTAGGTTTATATGGGACTGCTGGCACAGCTGCCTCTCCCCTCCTCCAGAGAAAGTGGTCGTATTAATTAAGCATTTCTCTTCCTGCGGAGGGGGGGTGGAATCTCTAGGTTTATTACTCTAGAGTACACATAACCAAACGTCTTAGGAGAGGAGAAGAGAAGAGCTTTACATTTCCAAATCCCTCCGGAGGACCACACCATCTCTAGCTTCCAAGGCATGTTTGCTTTTCACGTTCTTAAGCTCAGAAGGCCTCGACTCCAGGTTCATGAAGAAATCCCTGGAAGATTATCTCCCAATACCAGTGTGATTTTGGGGTCATTTTGTCTAAGTTTTTTTCACCTACTTAATATGAAAATGTTTACATAATCCACACAAATTTTTTTAAACAAGCAAAACTCTGTAAATGCCCTAAAGACATTTCTTACCTTAATTTTAATAACCTAACAAAAAATTTATTGAGCATATATGTGAGCAGTCAACTTGGCACAGAAAATAGCACTAAGTGATCAGAGGCGGACTCTTTTCCACAAACACACATAAAACAATAGGACTCAAAGTCTAAAATCAGCTCAAATATTCAAAGGGTTCCTGAAATTGTGCTACTCACTTGCGTGCTGGTGATGGATGAATTTGAATAAAATGCACTTGCTATAGTGAAAGAGAAATAAAAGGAGTAAGAAAACTGTCCTTGTAAAATAATTTTGACTTGTTTTCCCTTAGGTAACTGGATAAGGAACAACTGGAGATGGATTAAATTTTGGAGAAAACTGATCCTTGCATAAATATAAGATGCTCTCAATTTGTTTGAAGACAGAAACTTTTCTCTCACAGACACATGTTAAGATCCTGCGGAAATATTCTTTTAGATAAAGGAAATTACACATCACTAATAAGCATAACCGGATAGATTAACCATTAAAATATAATTGTATTTGGAAATTTGGAAAGAAAGAACATATATTCAGGAAAAAATCCTCAGGATTCAAGATGAGCCATACACAGAGAGATGAGGCTCTTTACCTCCACTGGCCATGGGGCTTCTTCAGGCTAGTATCTCTTCCCCCTCTAATCTCTCTTCTCCTCTGAGAGGTATGCTGTAGTCAAAGCATCTTCATTTCAAATTTGAAAATATATGCTGAATTCATGGCCAACTATACCAGGTATAGATGTTTTAAGTACGTCCTTGTGGTGGTTATAATTGACTTGCACCCAGCTTCCATGCTCACCTCCTTAAAGTATGCCTTCCTGAATCATAAAAGTCTGAAAGCTAAAACCTGTATTTTCCAGAAAACTCTGCAATGAGGATTCTGGATGCCAATCTATTTCTGCCAATTAAATGCATTCAGGTAAGATTTGTAAGGCAACTGCTGCTTTCCTGATCCAGGGATGACAAAGACAAGATCTAGATAAAGAGCCCCTCTCCTCCACAGGAAGTAAACGATTGAACACTGGAATGTGGAGATGGTCACTGCGGCCATCAGAGTATCCTCAAAGTTACAGATGGATCAGCAGAGCATTAGTGAAGAAAACCACACACACTACACCAAAGCAGCAGGGAGGTGGGCCCAATGAATCCTGACTCACCTACGCTGCTCCCCATGTTACAATGACTGTTGCCTTCTCCTCTGCTCCACAGCTTATGTAATTTGCACATAAGCCATTCATATCTGATTTACACTATAAATTGTAAAATACTTTGGGCAATATAGGACACTTTAGAGTGGGAGATTGTTGATTGATTTATGTTAACCAGGGCAGTGCTGTCAATATCACTAAACACATAGGGCAAAAGAGCCGAAGTGAATTCCAAAGAAAGTTAGGGTGTTCTTACCAAGAGAGAGTGAATGGATACTGGGTAGTCAAAATGGAAAGCTTACAGGGTGCCTACCGGTGGCGCAGGGGTTAAGTTTACATGTTCTGTTCCAGCGGCCCTGGGTTTGCTGGTTCGGATCTCAGGTGCGGACCTATGAACTGCTCGTCAAGCCATGCTGTGGCAGGCATCCCACATATAAAGTATAGAAAGCTGAGCACAGATGTTAGCTCAGGGCCGGTCCTCCTCAGCAAAAAAAAGGAGGTTTGGTGGCAGATGTTAGCTCAGGGATAATCTTCCTCAAGAAAAAAAAAAAAAAGAAAAAAAAAGTTTACAATGCTAGGTGGCAATTGAAGATTTTCATACAATTGTTTTCTGTAATTTCTCTTTCTGCTTGTAATTTTCCTGAATATAAAAATATTGCTTACTACAATTCTGTTCACAGTAGGAAATGGTGGAGATGTCATTTCTTATCAGATTGTCTTAGTCTGTTTTGGCTACTATAAAAGAATTCAAGAGACTGGGTGGCTTATAAACAACAGAAATTTATTTCTCACAGTTCTGGAAGCTGGGAAGTCCAACATCAAGGTGCCAGCACATTCAGTGTCTAGTGACAGCCTGCTTCCTGGTTCATAGATGACCATTTTCTTGCTTTGCCCTCACATAGCAGAAGTGGATGAGGGAGTTCTCGGGGGCCACTAATACAATTCATAAGGGCTCCACCTTCATGACTTAATCACCACCTAAAAAGCCCACCTCCAAATATGATCACATTGGTGGTTAGGATTTCAACATATGAATTTTGTGGGGACACACAGATTTAATCTGTAACAGGTGTCTTTGGTTGATTCTCATGTATTGCCAACTCTAACGAATGACTGATATTCCAACTATAGACGTTACCAGTAGAGCATTCAAACTGAATCTTAGCTGTTCTCAAAAAAAGAAAAAAAGAGTAACTTAACTTTAAAAGTTCTTGAGAAGCTGTTTCCCATAAAAATCTAAAGGGTAAACTATTCATTGGTCTAGTTCTTCCCTATAAGATAAAGTTCATGGTCCCTGTGGGCTGAGCACAATAACTGACGACATGATCTAAAAGTCACTGGCCTGTTTATGTGTAATTCTTATCTAACAGCTGACGATGCGTACTGAGGATGGCAGCCCAAGAGGGCAAGGCTTATTTCACCCTTTCTGAGTATCGTGGCATAGTCTTGATCCCATCATCACATTTATTAGCCAGACAGATAATAGCACTCGTAATTTGGAGAGAAATTTAATAAGAAAGTTAAAGACTATTTTCCTCCTAACCTACCTAGTTGATCAATAATCATTTACCATAAAAATATAAACTGTTATGAAGAACCTGAGCATTTTTATTTGCAGTCATTCTCCTTAGGACAAAGAGTGGTTCTGGCAGCCGGCCCAGAGGGGTAGGGTTAAATTCGTGCATTCTGCTTAGGTGGCCCAGGGTTCGCCATTTTGGATCCCAGGTGTAGCCCTACGTGCCGCTTGTGAAGCCATGTTGTGGCAGGTGTCCCACATATAAAGTAGAGGAAGATGGGCATAGACATTACCTCAGGGCCAATTTTTCTCAGCAAAAAGAGGAGGATTGGTGGCAGATGTTAGCTCAGGACTAATCTTCCTCAAAAAAAATGAAAAAAGAAAGAAAAAAGAAAAAGTGGCTTTCGATTTGACAATGGCTTAGAGTACATCATTTGAGAACATTTTCTCTTAAGAGTCTGACTAGTATTCTTTGTAAATACACTTCTATATGACTGGACAGTCAAAGGAAAATTAAGCATCCTTAAGAGACCTTTTCAGGTTAACCAAAGAATTTATTTTGTCATTGTAGTGCTGCTTTTCTTTCTTATAGCTTTGTTTCTTCAAAGCCTACTACAAAGTTTAGTAGTTTCTCTTAGATAAAATTAAATCTGTCGTTCTTTAGGCATTTATACTTTGGAAGGGTAAGAAGGCAAACAACACTCACAGAATTTTATTAAATTGCGTCTCAAATACTATAATAGGAATCAAGTAGATGCTTTTTCTTTTTATGAAGTTTCATTTTAAAAGAAATCTATCATCCAAGAGGCATTTGAATTCAGATGTCTCATTCAGCAAATCATTCTTCCAAATCCCATAGTACTTTGTACATATTGATGCCCTAACCCTGATCATAACCAATTACAATAACATGGTAAGAAGTTGGTCTTCTCCATTCCCAACCTTAGATTTTGAGCTTCTGGAGGGCAAAATTTGAGTCTGATTCATGTTTATATTCCTGTTGCCTATGCCAGTGATTAGTACATAACAAATTCTCCCTAAATATTTGTGAAATGAATGAATAAAAACATTCATTCTATTTTTTCTTCTATCTACATATTTGTCAAATGTGTGCTACTTGCAAAAGAATTTGATGAAAATTGAAATGACCCCTGATGACATAATTTTAAATGTTCTTCCAATTTTATTTCTCTTCTTACATAATTTTATTTAACTTCTTGCTTATTTATCCAAATAGTTTTATGCATATACAATTTGGGTTTTTTTCCTATCTTTTCCATACTTCACTAAACACACTGTTCTGAACCTTCGTTTTTTTCACGTAACATATCTCAGAGATCTGTTCACATTAGAACAAAAAGGACTTTTACATTTTTTAAACAACTAAATAACATTCCATTGTATGAATGACAAAAATACTATATAACTATTTCCCTATGGACTGGCTTTTAGATACTCCACTCAATTTTGTGCTACAGCAAACAACACTATGAGTGAATAAAATCTTACAGGTCATTTTTCTATATATGGAATACAATATGTGGAGCAAATTCTTAAAATTAGAATTGCTGGGTGAAAAGTACGCTTGTACTTTTGAAAGAGATTGCCAATTTTCCTTCCATGTGGGTTGTGCCAATTTACCCTCTTACCAGAAATGAATGAGAGTTGATAGTTTTATGCAACATCATCAATAGAGTGAGGTATCAAGCTTTTGAACTTTTGCTAATCTTATAGGTGAAATGGTATCTCAGTGTAGTTTTAATTTAAATTTATCTTACAGTGAATGAAATATACATCTCTTCATAAATTTAAAAGTCTTTTCCTTGATTTTTGAGCTTTTGTCCATTCTCCCATTTTGTTAGAAGGTGGCTTATATTTTGCAGGCGATCTTTTTGTGGCAGAGAGAGGAACCCTGCTAACTGACGTCTAGATAATGTGCTGTAACATTTTCCCAGCTTGTCATTTTTTGTTTGATTTTGTCTATGTTATTTGCAAGTGGTAGTTAATTTTTGTTTATTTTTTATATATAGCAAATCTGATCATTCCTCAGCAGGTTACAAATATACTATTCCAAAAAAAAAAAAAAACGATTGAGTCACATTATCCCAGAACTTTTAGGCAATTTTGATTGAATTCAATGATATCTAGTACTTCTGCCAGCTGCAAAAATTTGCCTAAGAATATATTTTGTTAAATAGTAATTGTAAACCATAAGTATTATAGCTATTTTAATAAAATCATACTCAAACCAGTGTAAAAAACTATTAAGTAAAGGGAAAATCTTGGCACAAAAATTTAATAGTAAAATGAAAACCTGAATTAAACATTTCAATCTTTTTAATGGTCAGTAGTCCAAAGTTTAGAAAGAATAAATACAGTTATCACTTTAAACCATAACTTCACCAAACTTGATCATCTTAATTTATTGATTTTGTTTTTCCATTTATTGTGAATCTAACCTAGATTTTACAATCATTTCAAAATCAAATTGAGGATTTGCCTGTTACTGTCACTGTCACATTTGTAGAAATGAGAGTGTAATCAGGAGCCCACTAGAGCCAGTTTGAGCAGACCCATCTCTTATCAACACAGTGATTAAGAATGGTCTTTCAGAAAGTTTGCAAAGCCACATAGGCAGAGCATGCACAGAAGAAGAAATCTTGACCTGAAATGACCATGAAACCAAAGATTCTCCTCCCCACAGAACCAAAGGACTGGGACATGAATGGAACTTAAAAGTTGAACTCTTTATCAGAAGTATCAGACGTGAGGGATCCATCATCCAGGGAGATCTGGTGTTAAAATTCCTTCCCACTCCCACCATAAATGTCTGGAACCTTACCACAAATGTTGAGAAGCTTATCATAAACATTTAGAAGCTTCCCATAAATGCTTAAAATCCACCAATCAAAACCTGTCTCACCAGTGTTTCTGTGTGCCAGCCTGTTCTCCCTAACCTCTTAAATTTCACCCCTAATCCTGAATCAAGGAGACAGATCTCAGGGCACATGTCCCCTGTCTCCTTGCCAATTGGTCTCACAAAATAAAGCTACATTTCTTTTCCCAAAAGCTGATGCCATAGTAATTGTTTTTCCCTAATGTGCATTGGGCAAAGGAATCCCAATTTTATGTGTAACAAGGGTATGCTACTTAAGTCCATTAAGTTGTAATAATCGTAGATGCCCTCAGTCTTCCACAAAAAAGTGCACTGTTTTAGGATGCTTATGAATGAGAACAGAAACCAAGGAGATTCTAGCAATCTTTCCTTTCAGTGGAGTCTCTGAAATGCCTCTGGTTATTTTCCTCCTGTCTCCTCATCCTCTTTGTTTTCTAACAACCATATTCTGGTTTCTAAAATTATTTCCTTTGTCTCAATGGGCAGAGCACTTGGTCAAATTCAAGGTACCGGTGGGCTGCCATGTATATAGTGCTCCTGGTGATCAAACTAGAGCTTCCTTTGGGAGGAGAAGAAAACGCAGATGGAATGTAAACATGAGCCAAGCTGTGAAGCATACTCTTTACAAGTTAACTTAAACTACCTAGCTTTTCTTGTTCCATCCAAAATTATCACAGTTGATATTGACATAAAGAATGGAACTTCTTCAATCTGTCAGAAAAAGCCAGTCTATATTTCTGCATATCCTCCAGACCAGGTCTGACTGTTTAAGAGTGGATTATAAAAGAATAGTTAAGAGAAAATCATTAGGAGACACAGATTTTTAAAAATTAAATATACACTTACTGCCCTATCAGATCATCATATTAACTGGGATTAGAGATGAAAGGAAGTAAAGGAGACTAAATTAGAAATAAGTAGGTTGATTACTGGAATAGTATTTTCCCCTAGTTAAAGCAGTAGCTTCCTGTTTAGTTCTAGTTGTACTTCTTTGTTTAGCTCCGGCATCAGTATGAAGAAGAACTGTCTTTCTCCGACATCAGTGTACGCTGCCGCGTGTAATTTACTGGTCAGAAGATATGCATTATGACATCTTGGAACAATCTATAGCTATTCACACTTTTCTTATCTCTCCTCTCTCTCTCACACATACACACACAGCATTTGGAAGTACCATTTTATCATGTGACAACGGAAGCTGCAGTATTACATGGAATTAAAAGAATACATATTACATCGGTTTTCCTGAAACATCCCAGCATAATGGAGTCAGGTAAGGCCAGATTTTTCAGTTTTAACTATGCGCTTATATATAAAGGTAGATTTAGTAAAGCAGAGCGAGGTTTAGTTCCGCCAGTCTCATTAATGTCACTGAAAGTTTCATGCCTAAATTTTCAAGTATTATATTTCAAGTGGAACCTGCTGTCGTTTACTTTCTAACCCATTTTTCTGTCACCTTTATTCTTTATGTACAAAGTCATATTAAAAAAGACTGAATGGAATCTCCCTTGGAAATAAAGCAGGTGGTATGATTAATAGAGACCCATGTGGCAAACACATTGTTTTCATATCTAGAAAAGAAATCCTATCCTCTGAATTCAGAAATAAATATTTTGGTTTCTTCTAGTATTAAGTAGAAATTTATGTTTAATAATGATTCTTCAAATACTGATGCATTGTTTTCAGAAGACATAAAAGATTATTGGGTTCTATGTTTTTGAGATTGTGCATATTAAATACTTGGGACCTTATTATCAACATTCACCATTAAATTGGTATGTTAGATTCTATTGGAGGAATGGATGAAAAGAAACGAAATCAAACAAGTTCAAGAATAGCAATGTGAACCTGTGAACAATCTCCAAAGTTATTTTCAGAAACCATTCTAGGGAGATTAACAAAAGACTGTAGTTTCCCCCATGAAGTAGTGGGTAGAGATACTGAGGGAAATGTTCCAATAAACTTCAAGTGAGTGCTATGTATGTATTCCTGACTGAGGTGAATACCAATTAAGTGTGCTTTAAATGCAAATTTACTTTTAATGGAAAAGGCTAAGGGTTTTAAGAAATACCTCTCCACCTTCAATCTTATTAGAAAGGAAGATGAGTTCCTAGGACATTTGGAAAAATAATCAGAGCTGGAGAAGATTTTTAAATGACCAAAAGAAAGTTAAAAACAATGTAACAGGGCCAGTCCCACCCCCTAGTGGTTAAGTTCGCGCCCTCCTCTTCCTTGCCCCAAGGTTTCCCCAGTTTGGATCCTGGGCGTGGACATGGCACCGCTCATCAGGCCATGCTCAGGTGGCATCCCACATAGCACAACCAGAGGCACTCACAACTAGAATACACAAACATGTATCAGGGGTCTTTGGAGGGAAGAAGAAGAAAAAAAAGATTTGCAATGGATGTTAGCTCAGGTGCCAATCTTTAAAAACAAAAAATGTAACAAAGCTTATGACATGAAATGAAGAAATACATGACACCAAGGAAAAGGAAAGCAATACTCACATTATGCAGCCCATAAAGAACTTGCACACAGCCACTGGCTTCACCGGAAACGTGATTAGATTCCTCCAATGTCCAGCAGCAACTCCACAACAAGAATGCTAACGTTAAAAATAAAATAGCTTGTTAGAATACGGGCAGGAATGTTTAATGACTCCTGGAGGAAGATGTGATTTCTTTGTGGAGTATGTATCCAAGATGTGGCAGAGGGATTTCCATGACTGTTCAAATCCTTGCTGGATATCCATAAGAATGGATGACAAGGTTAAGTGAAATATGGAATGAATCTCTAATTAATCTGAATATCTGAAAAGAAAGCAGACACAAAATGCTAATTCTGCTGGCATGGTAGTATCTTCTTTCAGTCTATGTTTTTGAAATATAAATGGGGATATGAGAAATTGATATAGTTTTACAAAATATTGTTGAGAAGATTTGTTTTTTATACCATTCTAGTATAGTAAGATGAAATAGATCGAACCTACAGTTCTTAATATGCTGGAAATTTATTTATGTGGGGAAAATGCCTTAATAAGATGTTTAAATTCAGAAAGACTCTGAAAAAGATATTACAAGGGGACAAAGAGACCCAAGGCTTGGAATTTGGAGGTATATTATAACAAAAAGATGAGTCAAAAGACAGGCAGGGACATAGGCCAACGATTAGGCAAGAGGCTGGCTGCCACTTTCAAGAAAAATACCCTATAAGAAAATTCTAATAGAAGCGTGGCCAGTGAATTAAAAGATTAGCCTATCTATTTAGAGTTGTTTGCATTGCTTCAATATAAATACCCTACTGTCTGCCAATAATTTCATTGAGATTTCCTACATATAAAGTGTCTGTGCAATTGATTTTAGGGATAAAACATCAAGAAAAGGGGTTTACTTCCTCTTTTTTGGGACTCAGAAAGCTAGACATGACATGAGAATGACTGGGCTTTACAATATCTGGGGAAATTGGACATTCTGAAGAAAGAGGACTTAGAAGCTCAAGCTGATTATCCTTTAAGATTCTTCTGATATTTTGGTCACACAGAATGACAGTTTCACAACAAGAAACACATGTCTAACTAATTACTTTATTCAACAGTTATTAATTTAGTGTCTACTATGTGGAAAACATTCTGCTACACTCACAGGGTTTACAATCTTCTGGGAGAAACAGACTTGGGTCAGCTATGAAACTAAACATACAAATAAAATGTCGTTATATTAAAAAAAAACAAGATGGTGCTACAAAGCATAAATATTTTAGGATCTCAGGGAGGATCTTTCTGATGAAGTGGATGATGGCACTGCAATCACTTCCATTCTCTCCTTGGACCTCCACTAGCCCCCTATTCTCACCTTCAGAAGACAAACGTGCCTACTTCCTACTGGGAATAGAATTAATCAGGAGACAAGGTCCATCAACTCCCTGCTCACCTCAGTGTATCTGCAGACATCTGTGCACACATCCTTGCCTTCCCATGTTACTAGAGATGAACTATTTATTCTTCCAAAGGCCACTCTACAGCTTGTGAACCAGATTCTATTCTTTCTTCACCAACCGGGACTATCACAAACAATTTTGTTTTACTCTCCACTAAATCTCCAAAGTTTTCCTTTCTCTTATATTATTTGCATCATAATATTAACATGCTGTTTATTATGTTATTTTATTCCTGCCAGAACAATAGAAACACCACACAAAATTACTCAACTCTTTGCATTTCACTTCTTGCTATGTACACATTCTACCAATTCTCTCTACCTTCAATTTACTGAAGAGCAAGAAAAGACTGGAAGAGGAATGTGAGTTGTCTGTCATGGTGCCCTTTTTCTATATTATCACTTCCAGCATAAGTGATTAGCCATTACAGGGAAGTAACACAAGTAAGAAAGGATATAATAAGTATTCTTGGTTATCTGTGTTTCTTAGAACACCACTGTCTCTACATTCAAAGCCAATTCTAGTTGGAAAGGAAAGCAAGGCTTTCAGTGTCCATCATAGACATGTTGATAAGGAACATGAGTAGACAATTCCAGTGGACCCATTGTCTGTGGGAGTTCAGTAAGACTCAAAGTATGTTATGGAAGTCAGTGACTCTGAGTTTCGCTGAACTCCCACATATCATGGGTTTACTGGAATTCTGTGTTAGTGGGGAATCTTAACAGCTGTACGTAAATAGAGTGGAAAGGAATTATAGGAATCATGCATAACATGCTTATCTACTCCGCTAAAGCACGCAATCCATTGTTCCACTGGACTTACAAACATGTTCCATTGTTCCATTGAATTTACAAAACATAATTTGAAATTTAAAATTTTTAAGAATTTCAAAATAGCAAAACCAAAGCATTACACCAAGCATAGGGTCCTTTTGGGCTTGTAGCCCCGTGCAACTGCACATGTCACATACCCTTGTCACTAACTCGGATAACCACCAAATCCAATCCATCAGCAAATTTTGTTGGTTCTGCCTTCAAAATATTTAAAGAATCTGACTCTTTCTCACCACTTCCACTGAGACCACCTTGGTCTAAACCATCATCATCTTTTACCTGGATTATCCCTCTATTGACCTAATTGGACTCCATAATTACAGCCCTATTTCCTCACACATTCTCTTTACTATATTCTATTTTAAACACAACTGCTAGAATGATCTTTTAAAAATTAAAAACAGATCATATCATCCTTCAGCTCAAGTTTTGAATGGTTTGCCATCTCACTCAGAGTATAGTCTAATCTTTACGATAGCCTAGAAGGCTTTATATGATCTGGCCTTCCTCTGATTTTCTCCATGACCACATCTGTTCTGCTGTTCCTGCCGTCCAATTATGCTCAGCTCTTGCAACTCTGCCTTCTTTCCTGCTACTTGAGCATGCTGAGCATGCTCAGAGCCTTTGCCCCTGCTGCTCACACTGAAACTCCTTACTCAAAATATTTTCATGACTCATCTACTCAACTTCTTTAAACTTTGCTCAGAAGTCACCTTCTCAGTAAGGCTTTCTCTTATTCCTTTAAAATTAAAATAATCCCCACTCTCAGACTTCATCTACTTTCTTTATGTATCTTCAAAGTATTTATCACCGTCTAACAATTGACATAACTTACATTTTTTTATAATTACCATAACATAAACACCACGAGGACAGCACTACTTTCTATTTGGCTAATTGTTATATCTTTAACACCTAGCATTTGCCTAGTATTTCAGATATTTACTGAATTCTAATGAAGGATATGCTTCTGAATGCTTTGAGAAAACTTAGTTATAATTTTTTTGTGTATGTGATAGGACCTGAGTTTATCCATTACACTGTAATATACCTGTTTGAATATGGGAGCTTAAAACTCAGAGTATGTTTAAAAAGCACTTAAAACTTGTAAAATCTGAGAACAGCTGCTCCAAACATTGTAGATCACAAAATTCTTTCTGACTAGATCTGGTCACATTCTTTCTAAAATAAAGCTCATTAAAAGTCACAAGCAAAAACAATTATCAGGACAGAGTTTCTACTCAAACTTGTGCAAGGGCAGACTTTTTTTTTTTTTGAGGAAGATTAGCCCTGAGCTAACATCTGCTGCCAATTCTCCTCTTTTTGCTTAGGAAGACTGGCCCCAAGCTAACATCCATGCTCATCTTCCTGTGCTTTATATGTGGGATGCCTGCCACAGCATGACTTGCCAAGTGGTGCCATGTCCGCCCCAGGGATCCAAACTGGCAAACCATGGGCCACCGAAGTGGAACGTGGGAACTTAACTTCTGTGCCACCAGGTCGACTCCAAGGGCTGTCTTAATGATGTACCACCCTTGTACATGTGTTTACATTTATCTAATTTTTAAACATTTACTATATAGCACATTGCCATCTATTTTAAGTGCAAATTTCAATTTCACCAAAGTGATAAAGCAGCTTAATAGATATTACACCTAAAATTAATCCCTGGCTACTACATTTGTAAATTAGAAGTGCACATATTTGACATGGAAACTATCCATAAGCAGGTTTCAAAATTGCATGAGGAATATAAGGCTATTTATATATATATGAAAATTTCCTCCATGCATACATCTTTCATGTTTATACAATGAACAAACACTATTTTTAACTGGTAGAAGTTATTGAAGAATAGAAATATATTTTTGTCAGTTTTCTTCTTGATATAATACAAATCTGGTTCTCTACAAATCTTATTCTATTCTGAGAGCAATTAGATTTTAGGGCCAATGAACCATTTTTTTTTGCCTATAACACTTCAAAATTTTAAAAATACTAATGTTTACAATTAACATTCAACTTTAATCCTATTATGAAAGATATTGTTTAAAAGTATCAACACAGGATTCCAGGAACATGTTGGGGGCATCAGAGACATAATTTTTAATCTTCTTATATCATCATATACCAGCAGACAATATAATAAAACAGCAAACCTGAAAACACCTTGGCAACATTTGCAACACAACTTGGTAACAAGGGTTCCCCTGTAAACACCCAAACTAAGTGTGTAAAGACAAGCAACCAACAGCTAAAAAATATGCATAGCATCAACATCTACACAGAATGAAGGAGAGGAAATCAAAGGGTTATCTGATAACCTAGAGTACATGAGAACCCCAAAGGAGCCAACATTAAATCACTGGAGAACAAATCAGGCCAATAAGAGAAAAGCAGCTGAACTGCGGAGTTTCTCTGTCAAATTGCACATGAAAGGAAGGCACATATAAGGTCCAAGCAACTGGAACAGGCTGAGCTTTGTGAACTCTGGAATCTTGTGCAAATTTATAAACACTCACCTGGTCACATCTCATTCTGAAAATCCAGGAAAACCAATTTTACATTAAAATGAACAGAAAATATAGAATATTTTTTCAATATATTTCAATATAGAAAATATTGAAGTCAAATTCTCTTCAAAGTCACTATGAGAAAAAGAAATAAAGGTGTATAATAACATCCCTCCAAACAATGAAAGCACTCCAGAGAAACACCCACAAAACAAATGAAAACTATAATGTACTATTTCAAAATATGCTCAAAGATAATAAAAAAGAATAAAACACATTTTGTAAAATTGTAAGTCAGAAGTACAAAATCTCAGAAATAAGATGAACTCCAAAAGGAACTAAATTTATTTTTAACAAATTGGAAATACAGACTAAGGTAGAAGAAACACAAGAGTAAATAACTGTCACAGCTAAAACCATAAGAGAAATGTTAGATAAAAATGAGGAAAACTTTAAATTAGAATAAAATAATGAGTCCCCCCTCTTTCCCTTTTCTCTCCACCTTTTCTCCCTGAACGACATTAGATATTGAATTACATTTAGAGTTAATCAGTATGAGCTCATCTTTTTCATATATAGGGGTGTAGGTAGAAATAAATATAAATATAATGTAGTAATTAATATATGAATGAATTATATTTCCCATCTTTGCCCATTGTGAGGGCCTGTAGATAGGAACACCCAACAATAATAGCCCACTGACTGCCCAGATCTTGTTTTCTAAAAACTATTTTACACTATAAGATGTCAGGACTGTAAAACTGTTAGAATGCACTGAAATTAGCTTGAAGTGCCTCTGAGCTGCCAAATCCTGGAAAATCTGGGAATTAAAATAAATAACAATAGAAATGGATTGCAATCTGTTAAATGAAATAGAAATCCATACTCATATAAAGAAATAAATGAATATTTAAGTGAGAAATCACTACTTTCAACTGGAATGCCAATAGAATGGAAGAATGGAATGAGAAAATCACCAATTGTTAGTAAGCATCAAAGTAACCATGAATTCAGTCAAAAATCTTTGATAGATAATAAAACACATGGTAAATATTTGACGAGGAGCAGGATATTTACAAAGTACCCTCCCCCATGAAATACTTATTAAATTAAATGGGAAAAGCAGTAATTTTTAATGGAGAAATCTTATAGACATCACTTTAATAAAGTAATAAATGTTAGCAATACCAGTAATGGGACAAATGGAATAGGAAACATGAAGAATAGAGCATTATTTCTATAATATTCTTACCAAAAATTCATAAATTGTATCTACGTATGATAAAGCATAAAGCTACCCAAATTGAGGAACACTCTACAAAATAACAAACCTGTAATCTTCAAAAATGTTAAGATGATGAAAATCTAAGAATGACAGAGTAACCCCTGCTCATTAAGGGAGATCGAGGAGACACAACAAGCAAAAGGACATTGTTGTGATGTTGGCAGACAATTCTCCACGAGTCTTTCACAGTTTTTGCACATCTTGTGAACAGAGGTACTGACGGAATTTCTTTTGCCAGGATGGTTGTATAACAAATTGCCTTGGGAGAGAGTGATGGCATTTTTCTTTGAAGCAGATAGCAGGTTTGTTTGCTAACTGGATAACTAATTAAAAGGATGTCTCTTTTTAGGGGAAAAGGTAGGGAGAATAGCTTTCAGTCCATTACAAAATATTGAGGTTTCCAAGGCTCAAAATATTTCATCCGTGGTGCAATCCCACTGCATCAGCAGCACCCGCCTAAGCCACACCATGTCGCCTTCATGGGAATCGGGGAGTAAGAGAATTTGACACAAACATGAAGCTCATATTGCTTGCTGTAGTGAGTAAGAAAGTCTTTTGCCTCTAATCCAAGGATCGCACGCATACTGTTAGCAGCCATGAAGCTGTGAAGGTTAACTTGTTAGTTTACAAATCTGGTAAAATCTGAGAAAGTGTTGACAGGAATAATTGGCAAAAATGGAATCTGGCCAAGAATAGATAGTAATAATGTATCCATGTTAATTTCCTGATTTTGACAGTTTATTGTGATTGTGTTGTACTAAGTCCTTTTGTATAAGAAATACACAGTAAATTATATGGTGATGGTGGGCACCATGTAAAAAATATACAGTAGTTTCCCTTTATCCATGGTCATGTTAAAACTTTCCATGTTTTTACCTACCCACGGTCAACTGCAATCTGAAAATATTAAATGTAAAATTCCAGAAATAAATAATTCATAAGTTTTAAATTGCATGCCATTGTGAGTAGCATGATGAAGTCTTGTGCCAACTTGCTCCATCATTCCTGAGAAGTGACTCATCCCTTTGTCCAGAGTATCCATGCTATACACATTACTGCCCATGCGTCACTTAGCAGCCAGGTTAGTTATCAGATCAGCTGTCCTGGTATCACAGTGCTCGTGTTCAAGTAACCCGTATTTCACTTACTAAAGGCCCCAAAGTACAGGAATAGTGATTCTAGCAATTCAGATATGCCAAAGAGAAGTTACTGTTGTTAATCCCTTACTATGGCTAATTTATAAATTAAACTTTATCATAGGGATACATATATAGGAAACATAGTATATATAGAGTTTGGTACTGTCCATGGTTTGAGGAATCCACTGGGGGTCTTAGAATGTATCCCCAGCAGAAAAGGAGAGGCTACTATACAGCCAAAGTTTCAGGAAAAAATAATGTTAATGGCATTCTGCTTCTAATTTTTCCATAAGTTTGAAATTATTTCAAAATATAAAAGATAAACTAAAAATTTAAGTAATAAAAAGATAAAATGGATCCAAAAGACAGGCACAAATATTAAGAGAGACAAATAAGATCAAACTTACTAAAATTTTTCTTTCCATCAAGAAAAAGCAACAGGGGACCAGCACCAGTGGGCTAATGGTTAAGTTAAACATGCTCCACTTTGGCAGCCCAGGTTCAGTTCCTAGGTGCAGGCCTACATTGCTCTGTTAGCAGCCATGCTGTGCTGGCAGCCCATATACTAAAAAAATTAAGGAAGACTGGCATACATGTTAGCTCAGGGCAAATCTTCCTCAGCAACAAAAAAAAACGGAAAAGGCACAGTAAGATGGCAGAACACATACGAAAGTTACACATAAAATAGCTTTCATGAAATAGAAAAAAATATATATTAAAATTACTTACCTTAAAAAATAATAAAAAGTCACATTATATACCTGAGAATATTGAATGAGAATGACCAACACCAAGAAATGTTCTAGTAAATATACTGGATTCTTTAAAAGAGAACAAAAAAATTTGAGTTTTGGGAAAATAGAGTAAAAGACTTAAAAGAGGAAGAAAATTAGATCATTATCAGTTTTTTTCTGCTTTACGTGGTGATAATCTTTCTGTATTTCTTTATAGTTTTTGAAAACAAGTTTGTATGCCATAAGAAAATGTATAAATAAATTTGAGATATTCAAGGAAAGAAAATGGGAGGCAAGAGACTCTTGTGAGTTTAATGTGGGATAAAGCAAATCAATTCTCATAGGATATTCTGATTCTTCTTGTGTTATTGAGAACCAGGCTTCTTTGTGTGGAAAAAAGATAAAGACTACACACATGCACATATGCATTTCCTAAAGCTATCCTCAGCAAAGGACTAAAATTAATGACTAAGCCACTAGCAATGAGCATCCACACCACTCATACTATACCCTAGAAATACCACTGCCCACTACACAGAGAATAGGAATTCTTAGAAAAAAATGGCTGTTTCCAAGCCTAGGGCAGGGAATATTCAAGATGGGCCTGGAACATCTTTACCAGACTGGATACTAAAGAAGTTATCAAAACTGCTAGGGTTATGAGAAAAAGAATTAGAAACCATGTTTAAGAGATTTTCACTGGTCAAAGCTGAGACAATTTGAAGTTCAGTAAGCATAATATTTGTAAATAATTGAAACTCATGAATTGTGTTTGAAGCATGTGTCCCTAAACAAATTAAAAAAATCGAAACTGATCGGTCACCTATGGGGAATAGAGAACCACATAATTATTTTGAAAACTGGTAAATAAAGGAAATAATCCAGTATTTATCCTGGCTATCCTGGATGAACTGGACCTAAGGTAATTGTGCAGTGGATAAGGGAAGCAGCTCTATAAGAGACAACCAAATTCATTGTCTAGGGAAGAAAGGGCAGGGTGTCACGGTAGTCATGCCAAAGGCCTTGGACCTGGGTCTGATCAAGCCCCTGGATCCATGTGACACCACAGGGGATGCAAAGACAGAGAAATGTTGAACCATGAATATGCAACTGGCAAAATTCACGTTGTGGAAAATTCTGCAGACCAAAGGCTTGGCTCAGATCCTTCAATGGTTGCAGTTAATGAAACTGATTACTATAAAAGTCAGGACAGTAGTTACATTGGTAGGAGGGAAGGGGACTGTGATGGTAGTGGGGCATATAAATGGGAATCTGGGAGGTTGGCAAAAATGTATTTTTTGACTGGGTGGTGTGTTCCGATGGTGTCTGCCTTGTAATAATTATGCTATACATATTTTCTGTGTGGTTGTGTGGTTTTCCGTTATTCTGTCATATATTCGAGTAAAAAGGTAAAACTAAACACTGACTATGGGAAAATGAGGTCACAGGAAGAAATAAAAGATATATATAAATTGTTTAATTAATCATGCACTTATATGAAGAGCTATAAACAATGATGCATTATGATTTTTCATAATATAAAAATCTAGGCATAATGAGCTATAAAATATTTCTTAACTGCAATTTGAATTAACATATATATGAATATGAATAACAACTAGAGTTAGTGTAAGAATCATAAAGTCAGAGTAGTTATTGAAAGCTATAAGTCTGAAGGTAAGCAAGTAATGTGGTGACACAGAAATTCAATTAGGTGAAATCTAAATCAACAAGCTAGTTTATGTTTCATTAAAGGAAGTAAAAAATATTTACATGTAAATTTGTTAATCAAAACAAGGAATGCTAGTCATCATCAAGTGTCAGAAAAATATCATAATATTATATGGAAAAGAAAAATTTCAGTCCAATTTAGTAAACAGGTAATAAACTGCTGTAGTTTATTTAAGAAAAGAAAAGTCTGCAAAAGAGTCAACAGTTCAGAATGTTAGTTGAGAATGGCAGCCAACTAAGGGGAAATTGACAGTGTAGGTAAAATCACTGGCATGGTGACACAGATACAGAATTTGCAGCTTTTCTGGGACCACCATCATCCTAGACTCCGGACTATGCGATGGTAGTAATTAAACAAAGGTGTTCCTCATTGAGCCCCTGATATACTTGTCATTGAATGACTAATTTGTTTTAGTCAGGTTTAGAAAGAAAAAGAGAAGAAGAGGAAAGTATTCCGCTATTAAGGATTTTTTTTTTTTTTGATGAATCTGGGTAGATCTGAAAGGAGCAGCTCTTCATGTACTCAGAGTTTTAATTAAACATGTGAATCAAAAAATCTTTTAGACAAGTCCCTTAACGTGCAGCATTCTACATGTTTACATTGCCATATAAATATCACAAACAGGAGAGCTAAAGAGGAGGCATCAATGTGATTTAATAGGAGAAAAGCACGAGCTAAAAAGAAGAAAAATGTAACAGAAAACAAACCCAAAGTAAACGCACTATAAATATAGGAAAGATCTTAATATCATCAATATCATATAATATAAATAATGGGCTGAAAGTAATAGGTTTAATAAAGAAATACTTTATCAAGCTTACCTCACTAAGATGTTAAGAAATTAAGATATTAAGATGTTAAGAAGAGGACTCCAAGAATGCCAAATATCTGAATAATTAAAGTGACGTAAATATGTACTATGTTCTCTGAAGAACATCTCAACCATGGTGACCTTTTACCTTTAAATATAATAAAGGCAAAAAGGACAATGAAAGGAAAATATTCTAGTATGTAATACAGTTCTTTCTCATTATATGGTAACAGGATTAATTCAATGCAAATCAGTGTAACATTTTATAGGTAATCTCTATTCTATCTTTATCCATATAACTTTGACACCTCACCTTATCATTGAGTCCACCTATTAAAAGATTCTGATAATCTCTTCACTCCCTCAAGTCAAGAGACCAAAACACTTGCAACAGGATCTATATTTCTGTAAAACATCATAAAATGATTATATGTTATTTGACTCCTTATTGAAAACCATTCTCACTAAAACTAAAGACTCCCTATGTCAACACTAAAATCTCTCTATTTTTCTAACCTAATTTTAGACCTGTAAAATATTAAATTACACTTAAATATCCTACATGAATACTTAGCAATAGCCATAAGGAAGAATAACGCTAATTTATATTACTATACTAAAACATATTTTATCTTTGTACTTTAATACTACAATATTGATAACACAGATTCTATAGTGCTTTATAATTTTTCTTATTTAACCATGTCAACATGCTTGTAAAAATAGTATGATTTCTTTGTTTTACAAATAAGTAGACTGAAGCTCGTGGAACTGAAATATTTTGCCAGATGATCATGGATCCATTTTCCTCCATATTTCTGTTTCTCTCTAAAGTTTTTTTGCTCAACTCACTTGAGATTATTTTCTAGAAAATCCTTTCCACTTTAATAATACAAATCAATGGTAAACGGAAATCGCTGTATTTTTTTTTTTATATTCACTCATAACTATCTGGAAATGAACTTATTTTTTAAATTTACGAGTAATTGCACTATAAATTGCTGTTTTGTTCTTTCATCCAGTAAAGAGGTCTTTAAAGTTGAAATTGATTACAAACCAGAGCTTGCTGATCTTGATCTTCTAGGAAAGAACTCTGTGGCTAAACTGAATCATGTCAGAATGGATTGAAGAGTAAGTTGTGAATGGTTAACCAATATCACCCTCCATTACTTTTCTAATTGTTCATGATTTATATTATCTCCTCGAGACATTGTTAAGCTGGTGAGAAAAAAATCCCAGCATAGTCTTAGGCTCCCTTCTATGTTTCCTCTTAACTCCCCGGAGTTTAACTTACTTCAGTACATTTTAGGAAGGACAAAGGCCAAGAAGGGCATGTTCAAAGAGAAGTTATTGAGAAAACTCAGTCATAGTATCTATAATCTTGTGGATTTATTTTCTTTTAATGTTTTAAATAAACAAAACCTGGAAAATTGTTGGAAAACATTAATAGGATAAAGTTTGGCATAATTATAAAGATAATACAATAGAAAGAAAGAAATTCATTAAAAAATCATTTGAGTTAGGGATGAAAAAATTAGGAGCAATGTAAAAAAAACCTGGGATTTTTAAGTGTCTTCAAATATTTGAAAACTTTCTTAGAAGATAGAATAGACCGATTATACATGGATTCATGAATATAGGCTCCAGAGCAGTGTTTGAAAATTAAGGGGCTACATTTTGCTGACATGAAGGAACAGTTAAGGTTGTCTACAGATAGAATGAGAGAGTTCTCTAGGCTTGTTTTCTCATCTCTAAAGTAGCAGGTTTGGATGAGGTGATTTCTAATGTGTCTTTCAGTTTTACTATTGCACAGTGTTATCATTTACGTATTACCCACCCCCCTACCCCAGTGGCTTTATGGGAACTGTTCCTCTGGAGTAGATGTTTAGGATGAATGTAACATGACATGACCAACCTCCATACATCTGCTTACAAATCTCCATCTATGTGAGATTCTCTCCCTCTTTACTTTAAACTGTGATGAATATTCTTAAAGACAAAATCAATTCAAAACAACCTTAACACTTTCTCTGATGCTCATACATCTCTTAAGGCAATGTATCTTTTTTTATCATGTATTATGTTTGTTTAGGCATTCACTTATTTCTTTTATGGACAACAAGTACTGTTCATAAAATTGCAGTGGGGGAGCTCTTCTACACTGAAATCACTTGGGGTGTTAAAATGCAAATTCCTGGACCTGATTTTAGAACTACAGGGAGACTTGCAATTATCTTCTGTACAATATGTTGAGCTTTATTCTAACAGATACTTAGTGTTATAGAGCCACTACTATAAGTTCTCTTATTTACCCTTGTGTTTTCATCTCCTGTCAACTCTTGGCTCAATTATTACCAGTATCTTTCAGCCTTACCCAGTTGCTGATCCAATCCTGAACACATTTTCAGGATATCAGGATATTCTCAGACTCATCACTCTGGGCAGGCTGAGGTTAGTCTTGTTATAAACCTTGCTCCCTACGAGCCATTTTATGAGTCCTTTCCACTGTTTATTTATGCCTTAATTAGGACCCTATTCCAAAATAGACCTAACGTAGAATCAACCTTTATCTGTCTGATTAATGCTACGGTCTAGAGTATTCTATAACATACTGTATCCAACAAGGTGAACCGTCTTGGATCTCAAAGATCGACTGAACCAAGCCCAAATGTGTCACCTCCTTTGAGTTATTCTAATTGGAACTCCTTTGCACTGAACAATTGGGCCATCCCTATACCTCTGACTCTTCTTTAGTGGCCAAGTTCTAATCAAAGGTATGGGATTCCACCTCCTCCTGTACTCACTAAGACTATGAGTGAGTGGAAAGCCTGGCTTTTTGTGAAGGATAAGAGAAGGAAGTCCTATCCCCACTGAAAAGGGGCATTCAAGGCAACATTACGAAGCCTCAAAACAATTTGTTCCCTTTTCTTTTCACCTCTTTCCCCCATATGCCTAGACAGGATGAAACAGATGCTCATTAATTCTTAAAACTCCTTTAAAATATATAATACAGACTCTTACACTAGTGAGATTAAAACACATGGTAGTTATATAATTTGCAATGCGCCCAGAATTAATCAATAGATAACAGCACTGTTTGCAAGGTAGGCAGTCAGGCCTGAAGATTTTTACCCAAAGCCCAAAAAGGAAACACTCCTCAAGTTGCCACTGGTTGTCATGATCTGAGCAAACAAATGTTATTGTTGCACAATGTCAATAGCCCACATTCCATGCCTTGTTTTGCTTTTAACAGACTGTGAAAAGACCAACAGCTGTTACTTAGCTAAGAAGAACTAAAGGATTTACAGTAGGTGGTACCACCTGTGCTTTTCTTGTTCCACCCTTAAAAATCTGCCAGTTTATTTTGGAGCTGGGTGGAGAACACGGCAGTGACTCAATGTCAGGGGGAGTGAGCAGTTCTTATATGGAGTAACATCATCTTTACAAGTCACAGCAATGTTTGTTGATGTATATCTTCTCTTGCTTTTTCTTTATCCATTTCAAGTATCTAGGAAAAGACCATAAATAAAAAGCAAACCTGAATTCAGCTGATTTAACTGTAAAAATGAAAGAAAATGTTAACAACCCAGATATGCATAGGTGCAATTAGTGCTCTTTCCTACATTATGCTTCATTTTAGCTTCTTTACCTTAGAAACTAGAAAACTGCACTTGCCAAGTTAGTACCTACTTGATCCTGGTAGCTGTGGAGTTTCAAATTTAAACAGCCTCTTGGGAAACATGTCTTCTATTTCCAGGTAAAGTGTCTAAGGGGTTATGGAAAATAGCGAATTAAGGCATTTATTTGGGAACAAAAAAACTTTTGAAATGTGGTAGCTTGAGTTACCTAGCACTTACATATGAAGTTTCCCCTAAATTCTAAATTTGAAAATGTGATATACAGAATAATTTAAGCCGTATATTATAAAGTAAAGCTTCTGACAAATGACTCAGGGAATCCCTGCTTACCCATGAGGGGCACTTCTGCACCTTGACATTGTAAACAATCGATGTTACAGAAACCCCACTAGAATTTATTTGTTCAATTAAGACAGCCACCAGGTGATAACCTCCCCTCACTGCTTTTACTAGTTTTCATATTTTCCATAGTTAATATGGAAATTTGCTGAATATAGGCCTGAGAGGAGCCTGAGCTCCAAGGATCTAATAAGCACATATTTTTAAGTGACTTTTATTTATTGATGAAGATCATAAACGGCAAGACAGGCAGGGAACTTCAAGACAAGGACACAAGTCAATGTGGTATGGACTTTTGCATCCATTGGTACCAGAATCCATTATGTTCCATTCATTTCTTCACATCATATTCAAACACTGTTCCAATTTTGCTGAAGAAAATTTTTCTGAATAAACTGTCAATATGGTATGTTCCAACCTCATCTGTTTCTAACAATCTTTCTTGCCTTGTGAAGAAAGTAAGAAAAAAAATACTCTAGGATGAAAATATATATATATCGTATAGCTTGAAAGCATTTTCCTCTGGATGAATTAGTTTAAAAATTGAGCCAAGGAGTGATGCTGGTTTTTTACTGCTGTTTTGGAAACACATTTGGACCTACTTGAACATAAACATAAATTTAATTTATAACATTAACAATAGGTTTCATTTATAATCATGAAACATAAAGTATCAATTGAGAAAATAGCCCAAATTTACTCAGAGTTCTTGTTGTTTTTGCTATTCATCTCAAACTTCCCTATTAGGTGTTCCTTGGCACCTTTTTCTATCTGGTAATATTAATAAATAATATCGTATCCAGACACTTTTTAATTACCCTGAGAACATTCTTTATTGATGAAGTATTTACTCAAAATTTTATGTTTTGATTTCCAGTCCAGTGAGGCACATTTTTCCCCATAGCACATGTTGGCAGCAACTGTCCTACACATTGAAATCTTACACCATGATTACTACATTCGATGTTGGTACTGCTGCAATGAATTTGTCTAGATAGCTGTAAAATCTCTTTTTCTTATCAGTATTTGTCATGTCCAGGGCATAGTCACTGATGTTGGTGGCACAGCGCTTATATTCAGAGTGTGAAGTTTGGGAGATTTTGTGACAAGTGCCTGGCTGTCACCCTGACAGCCGAGATCCGTCACTAGGACCTGGGAAGATCTCCCTGAAGGCTGCATAGTCAGGGTCGTTCACCATAAGCTACCACTTATCAAGAATTATCCAACGTATAGAACAGATCCCTCAAGTGATTTTTATTTTCAAAAAAAATGTCAGGCTTTCTTTTACTCATCCACAATTACTTTTGCTGATTTGAAGAACATACACCAAGTAGACTGATATATAGAGCAGTTGCCATCTGATAGCTCACCTCTGCAAAATGAGAAGGGAGCTGATACCAAGATGCAGACTCATGAAAGATACTCTAGTAAAAAATCAATGTAGAATAAAATAAAGGTGGATAAATGAAGTCTCTAACTAAGGACTTAACAGAAAGCCTTTACTAGATAGAATAAGTCCCAAAGGAAAAATATTTTGAAATGATAGGTCACAAAATTTGTGCTACAAAAAGGAGTGGAAGATAAAAAGGACAAAGAACTTAGATGGGTCTTCTATTTTACAATTGAAGAGGCCACAAATGAGAAATGTTCTGCCCAGAATCATAACAAAATTCAGGTGAATATCTTGGATTATACCTCAGTCGTCTTTGACTCCTGTCCAAGTTTTACTTTTCAGTAGACCAGGCTACATCAAATTTTAATAATTGATGATTGACAATCAAATCATATTTCAGACAGTGAAATTAAATAAACGTGCTTGGTCTGTCTAGAACTGGAAAAGAATAAGGCCATTAATTCTAATGTAAAATCACTTAGCAATCCAAGAATTTTACTTATGTTGCTGAATGTACCAGTGAGAAGAGTCATATCTAAGGGCAGAGAGATCATATAATTTTATCTAGGAATAAGTAGGTAAATGTGCTACTATTCCTACTTACCGCAGAGAATACCTACTTTGTAAACTTCTTTATATTTCTTTGCTTTTCAGCAGTTCGTTAGATTTATTTGTATTCAGTACAAAGTGTGCTCAAGGCATCTTTGAACATTATGAAAGTTTGCAAACATGGTCACAATAGATACTACCTGCTCCTCACATTAAGATGTCAAATCTATTTTCTCTCCCCTCAAATCTGGATTGGCCTCTGACTTGCTACAATAGATTCAGAAGTGTTCTGCCGAGATTCCCCCTTCAAAGAATGACTTACTGTCCTGCTGTGAGGTATGCATCATCAGAGAACTTATAGCCATCACTCTGCCTCAGTTACATGAGGCCATATCATTTAACGTCATTTTCTTTACAGGTTGGGTTACGCAATGCCTGAGAAAGACAGGAGACTAAGGTCCGAGTCACTATGGCCCAATGCAGTACACTCTAATGAGCAAGCCTTGCTCCAGAGCTCATCAGGCTGGCTAAGATCGTTGAACCTGCATTGCAAATCAGTTTCTTCCTTGGCCAAATCTTATTTCTTCTTTTTTTCCTTCTACAAGTGTTAGTTCATAATAAATAACTTATAACCCAAATACCATCATGGTATCTGCTTTTGGAGAACACAACCTGCAATACTTATTTTGTCCAATAAAATGTGGCATAAGTGGCATTGTACAAGCTCTGAGACTGGACTTCAAAAAGCTTCAAAGATTTCCAATCTCTTTGGGAACCCGACGGAGGTACCATATAAACAACTCCTGAACAACTTGCTGTAAAGTGAGAGACCCTGTGAAGGAGAAAGAAACCATCCCAGCTGAGGCTTTCCAATGCAAACAGTGCTCCACCAACCCAGCAGCTGACTGTAGCCACTCTTCTGAGAGTAGAAGAACAGCCTAGCTGAGCACAGTCCAAATTACTAACTAGCAGAATCAGGAGCTAAATAAATGGCTGTTGTTTTAAACCTACTAAATCTTTGGGATGATTTTTCACATGGCAAAAGCTATGTGATTAAAAAAATATATAATTAACATTTCTAAAAATACAAACTTGAATTTGAATCTTTAATATTGAATTGAATCTTTAATATTTTTAATATTTGAATTGAATCTTTAATATTTTTGTTAAGTTTTATAAAATGACTCTAATTAACATATGTCATTAGTATTTAGGATAGAATTATTTTCAGCTGGATTCATATAGCTTCCCTGCTTATCTCTGGGGATGCCAGAGATCTGGCACTGACTCTTGGCCAAGGCAAAGGCACTGGGCTTACTAGTGATAGGTCATGTGCTGTTTCACATCTGAAACTCCCTCGTGGCACTCAGGGCCAGTTAGTTTATTGATAGCTTACACCTGGAGTAACCAATTAGACAGCCTGACTTAAGTATGTAATCAGAGGTTCCTGAAAGAGCCTACGGAAAACTTTCAGGCAGCTCTCCCCAAATCAGTGTTAGTTGTACAAATCTTGGTAATAATATGCAGAAACAAAGGACATCCTTATGTTCATAGCAAGGACTTAAGGGAGATGCTTCCAGAAGTTTTGCGGCCCCTAATTCTTGCCTGAACTGTCTTCCTTCCTCTCTTTCTTCTGCTTTCTATTATCCTTTGCCTTATTAAAAGCCTTCCATTAAAAGGTTCTATGGTGTCTTATGAGTCCTTTGAATCACTCAATGTATTGTATTATTTGCAGATATGTGTGTCTCTGTGTGCATATATTTTTCCAAGTATTATTCAAAAATTCAGAAGAACAAAATTTATGAAATTTCTTGGAAGATGTACATCTAAGGAAACCATATTTGCACAGGATCAAGATCAAAGTTGAATGTGCTTTTGCTTTTCGATAAGGATCTTTGTAAGTGTGTATGTGGGTTTACATGGTCACATTTTATTTGAAATTCTGGTTCTGGAACAGTGGTAAAGAAGTTCAATTACAAAAAAACGTAAAAACGGGAAACAGCTTCAAATATAAAAAGAAAATACATATTATTCATAAATATCAAAACAAGAGAATAGGAAAATGATTTAACATCATAACACAATGAAAAATCAAAAGAAATATAAAACATTGAATACAGAGTCAACTTCACACATGGGAACAATAGAACATGATTAAACGAAAATAGGGCTCTGGAACAGAACGCATGACCAAAGTAACATCCTTTAAAAACTGGATACCTTGCCTGAATATCCTATGATAATCATTCCCTGAAGCTAATGACTTAAAGGTTCCTCGTAGAACGCAAATATATTAATAAAATTTGTAAACAACTCCATTAATTAAGAATTTTATACCCCAACATTAGGAGCAGAGCAGTTATTATTTTGTCAATTTCCTGGTTGGGAAAATTCATGATAAAGCTGATCATAGCACAGAAGAGTTACGATTAGGAAATTAACAAGAATATTTGAGGGGGTATAGTAGAATAAAAAGGACTAGAGTGTATGCCACAGTGAAGAGTCCCCAGGAACTTAAGGATAATATGAGTGAGGAGAGAAACACTAGAGAATGGAATCTCAACAAAGGCAATAGTTGTTTAATGGGGATCATTGTTTCTGCATAAACATAGAGGAGATCTGTGTTTTCACACTTGTAAGGGGTAATACTACAGCCTGAAGTATTGAGCTGAGTACAGTAAAACACTCAATGGTTTAACGCATTCAACATCCTCCAAGTGCAAAATACTACTGGAGAGCAGCTTAACTGCACTAACACACATTGTGGGTAATAGATAACTTTCCTCCTTCTTTGTAAGAATTTGACCTTAGGTCAATTTTCTAACTCAGTTACCCTGGAAACCTAATAAGGTGTTATGTCCTTTACGTTTCTAAGCAACAAAGATTATGGTAAAAACAACCTTTGTTGGTAAATTTTATCTGGACTAAGAGATCTAAAAATACCTGATACGAAGCCATAGTTTCAGGCTTTTCTGAGTGCGATGATTCTAGGCATATCTCTTGAGAGGATTCTAGAAGGTATGTCTATGGAACTGTGACAAAAGATATTGGCTCCTGTGGGGCATAAGACTTTCACCTCATGTCAGATCCTGCACCCACCTGATGCACATCTCCTCCTCTTGCAAGTAAGCTGTATGGGCCACTGAAACATCTTCAGAAGAGGAATGCTTGATGATTCCCTGCTGGAAAACTGTGTTTTCTGTCCTAAATCCTTAGTAGACTGGTGATAAATGTGGCTTATGAGAGTCTTGGAATTTGACTGTTGTTTGATTTTATGAAGATCCCTTGGGGCGTGTGGCACTCCACAGGTACACAGAAGAAGTGTGCTAAGAAAATGTGAGCAGATCTTCACTGTTTTGAACTTGCTCATCTGTGAAGGCCCTATTTCCAAATAAAGTTACCTTTCACAGATACAGGGGGTTAGAACTTCAATATCTTTTGAGGGGACACAATTCAACCCATAACAGAAGGATAGCCCTACAGGGCTAAAATCATAAAGGTCAGACACATTGCCCAGTTAATTAAACGAGGCATCCCTGAATTTTGTCAGGTGTCTTTTAAGTTAGAAGTAGCATAGAAATGGTAAATATTTCCTTTCACTACTACCACAACTTTCCTCCTTCAAGGGCCAAGTGATTTCCTCACATGATGAAACCTAAATGAATTTAAAAAGAAATACTTCCATCCCTTTCTCATCCTCCAAAAGCTCATTCCAATACAATTTCCAGACATCGAATTCAATATACAAGATAGATACTGAGTAGGGAAACTGTATATAAGCAGAATATTTAGAAAAATCAGCAATAATTTTGAGGAATGTACATACAAGTGCAAGACAGTAGTCTTTCTCACATCTCCCATGATTCAAGTGTTTATTAGAGCACAAAAGCTGGCATTTGTCTGTTCCCATATCCACAAAACTTATTTTACCCTTTTTTCCATTTCTGAGATGTTTGGCAAGGTTTTCTCTACCACAGTAATCTATTGCATAAATTGTCACCTGAACTTCAGAGTAGAAGTGGTAATATAAACAGGGTTAGTCATTACACGTCTCCTAGGTGTAATAGACTAATTATGCTTTGAAGGATAACCATGTCAGTCCTTTAGGTTCACGGTAGTTCTCTTTCCATGTTTGGAAATGAACTTGTCTATGCTATCTTTAAATTAACTTTGATTAATCCAGAACAGTTTTGCACTGGCACTCTAAAAATTCTTCCTCAATTTTATCCATATTTAAGGACCTTGTGAGAGTTCCCCTATTTTATAAAAGCCAGTGGGTGAGCCACTTTCTCTTCTGGCAGAGGGATTAACATTGATTGAGCACATTTAACTACCTTGTTCTAGGCCTTTCAAGGGCATTGTTGTTAATTTCCATAGCACCCTTTAAGGATGACATCAGAATTCACACAATCTTGATTCTGAGGCTTAGAGAATTAGGTTAATTTCTAAGATCACAGATCTAGTGGTGAGCTGTCACCCACACTCTGTGTCACTCAAAGCCCAGCGCTGCTTGTCCCATGAGGCTGTGCATTTCTACCATTAATCAGCTATTTCATGATAGCAAATCAATCAAACCAATCAGAATCTGATTTTCTTTGTTTGTAAAATAAGGTGTGGGAGGATCGAGGTCTGCTATCTTGTAACTTTCTGGTATGTGTGGAGGCTATATCATCTATTAGCTAAAACGAAATATTTTTGAGATTGAAAGGGCACTGTTAATAAGTATGCAGAGAAATAGACATACTATGGGTGGGCAAGCTGGTTCTCCTAAGTAGACTTCTAACTGGTGTGTTCTCATGCGCTTTTAATCTAATTCAATACATTCTCCAAGATATAATTATTTGTGTCTCCTCCTCATCATAGATAGTAAGATCCACCAAGGTAGGGATCTTTCTGTTTTTGCTCACCTCTTAATTCTCAGAACCTAGCACAAATGCCAGGCAATAACTAGACAATAGACCATTTTTTTCAATGATCAAAGAATGATTGGATGAGTCCATGGCTGTTTGGGGAAATGAATTAATGGCTGAAGGAAGAAAGGAAAGAAGAAAAGCTGTTAACCAAGTATAACTATGTAATACAGATCTCTAATTAACAGAGATTGTTGTGCAGGAAAACATTAAAGTTTGGTATATATTGGTAGAATCTACCCCAGAGAATTTCTGAACTTTCTTAGCTCACCCACTGTGGCAGTATTTTTTTTCATAGTATCCAGCATTAGCATTTAGATGTAGGAACACAGAACTCATTAGTTTAGTGATAGTATCAGAACTTGAGTTTCCTGATATGCTCTCTGTCCAAAAATCTTTCCAATGAACAACATATTCATAACTGTGTACCCATTGACATTCTGCAAATGCGTGGATGAATGTATTTATGCTTAACAGTTATTAGTTCTCTGTTCCTGGAAAAGATTCTTAGGTAGCTAATGACTTGGGAAACAATTATAATTTAAAGTTAAATGAATAAATATGGCTTAAAATTTCATATATAATATGATCACACCGATTTGATAATTGATGCATGTTTGTTGAAAAGAATGAAATTTTACAAAATGTTTAACAGCTCCCTCTGGGAGATGGAAGTCTAGGAGATTTTTCTCTGCTTCTCTCTCTCTCTCTACATGCACACAGTCTTTTATATGGCTAGAAGTTACTAGTGAAAAACCTAGTTTGACTCTCTTAAGTTTCCAAAAGTTGTTAAGAAATTCTTCCAAAAATCATCCAAATATATTTTTTAATCATATTTTCAGGTGAAACTGCATATATAGATATATATGTGCATATATATTTATAGGTAGAGATATAGATATATTTCTTTTTAATCTTCAGACTTTCTACGTAAAAATTATTTTAAAGTAAATTAGAGGTAAATGTATCTTAAGATATGTAGAACTTGAATTTTCTAAGTTTTCAAGTTGAAAGTGATGAGATATGAATTTCTCTACCACTTACTGAAGGTTAAATAAGTCTCACAGTGTTTCTTTTATTCCTACATTATCCCTGAGTTTGCAGGTTTGGATAATGGTTATTGCAGAAGTTTAACTATGGACATCTATGCATAAAGTATATACATTAAGGATAAACATCTAGGAAAATCTTGAATTTATGTGTAAATATAGAAAATATCCTAAGTTTATATTTGACATTCATTTCATTGGGAAAATATAAACATCAGTAAATTTTAAATATGTGAGGCAGTAACTCAATTATATCGAGGCATAAGACAACCATCCAAGAGAAAATCAAACTTCAATGTGGATCAATGAATTCCAAAGTATATCAAATATTAAAAAAATAAAACTTTTTCTTACTACTTCTGGAGTGAATCAATGGATAATAAAAGGAATGTTTACTTAATCAGTGAATAGAAGCAATTTGGAAAAAACAGAGAATGGCAATTTAAATATAGACGTGAGCTGCTGCAAACCTTGTGCACCCAGTATGAGTTCTATTCTTGAAAGTACCAAAGCTAGTCTATGATATATATTTTATGAAATTCTCCTTTAGGCTACCCATCTGTAATGATATCCCACTGCTGTCATCCATATTGACTTTTCCTTGTCTGTAATATGGGTAGAGTGAGGCCAAAAGATTATTCATGATAGATAGGAGAAACTAGCATTAAAGTAAAATGTAAAACAACTGGTGTAAATGGTTCTTTTCTGTAGCTTAGGAATCTTTCCCTCAGGTTAAAAATTCTTTTTGATACATTGCAGCCAGTAGAATTTGTCTCATAATTAACTAGCTTGGGAATTGGAGGGATCCAGGGATTTCCATGTCCCCTGTGTGCAAAGTTACTTTTCATTTTACCATCTTTCTAGTCAGCATCCTTATCTCTCACCTACACCCTAAAAGCTGATACTATAAAGCAATGCCTAAATTTTTACCTTTTCCACGGGGATGTCTCTTATGTTCTTGAGTGCAACACATTCCATATATGATAGAAATAAATGAGTTAATAGCCTGTACATCATTTGACATGTTAAGAAAGACATCATGCAAATCAAAAGTATTATTACTTTGAAAGGCATTAAATTTCATAAAAAATTAATTCTAACTTGTTTCATGACATTTACTTTACAGTATATATCTCTTACCACACAGAATATTTCTACTTGAGGTGCCAAAATAGCTATCATTATTAAAATACTGGTGATTAATAAGAAATATTGAAAGTGTTCAAAAATTCGTGTATTTTATTTAACCATTTGTGTTTTCATTAGAAACTTTTCTTCTGCATAATTTTTGCTAAAATGTGTTAATTTAATTCTTTTAAATAACCAATTCATATGCATTAATGTATTGATAACTTTTCCTAGAATTTTTATTATGTTCCCTTTCCATGTTTATATTTAATTCACCCACCCAGAAAATTATGTGTTACCAACAATTACTCCTCAAGTATCCCAATTGAAACACTATGGATAAGAAATTTTAGAAGATCTAAAATCCCATGCATATTGGTTTAAACATTCAGCAATATAGTTTTACTGAAGAAAATAAATACAAAAATATTAAATATCAATGTCAAATAACTGTGCCTCAAAACAGGTTTCTTTCAACTGTCACACTGAATTAGACTGGGAATAAGACAGCTTGAACAGCCAGGTTGAAACCTTTTAAATAATTTTAACCCCAGCCTGCCAGTGAAGACATTGATTGCTGGACATTAATGACACCTTTGATTCTCTGACCAAAAACAATCTATTTTTCTTCTTCTTCCTAAACTTAGTCTTATGGATAGACTGAAAAAGCAGGTATAAATAGTATACGTCTTGTCAAGAATGACTCCTTGTCTGAAGGAAAAGTACTAGCCAGCTTATCAATTTCAAAATAGTCTCATTCTCTGTTCTGCTGAAGTCTCTTAAAAAAAAAAAGCAAAAGAAAAGAAAAGAAAGAAAAAAGGAAAATCAAAAGAAAGTTGACGAAGCCCATCAAGACAATGCATTTTACACTAGAGAATAAGAATAAAAACTTGAAAAATAATTGCTATGCCTTCTTGTGTGAATCCAAAGAAAAGAATATTTGAAGATAAAAATATATAGATTGCTTCCATAAGGAAAACCTACTGATTTTTTTAAAGTACTGATTCAAAAATTGCTGTGATTTTAGCCCAATCTCAATTACAGTGCCGTAAATTGATGCCCAGCGTCATTATGCCATTTTCTTCCTTAAGTATACTCGTAGAAGCAACAATACTGAATACAGGAAAGTTTTAAAAATTACTATTTGCTACATAGTGTACAGCAAATAGTCTTGTCTGCAGATTTTATTTCATACAGATAAGTAAAATAAAAACTATTATGTGTCCTGAAATCTCACACAAAAATCCTAAGATATATTTACCTTAATTGGATGCATTGCAATGAATTTCCCAGCAGCTTTGGAAATTTACTGCATATGTTTGTGCATGAATTATGTACATACATACATAAACATGTGTGCATAATTACGTTGTATATTATGTTTGATTGGCACTCAGTGTCCATTCCTATCAGCCTTTCAGTACTACAAGATCTGGAAAGCAACATATTATAGACCTCAGGTTTCCTTGAATCTAGAGATAAGGATTCAAATTAGATTCATCCAATGAGAGGCACTTGTTCAAGCTGTGGAAGATGCGAAGATGTATAGACCATCTTCCTGCTGCAGTTGTTGCCAGCCAGGAAGATCACAGATTGTAAATATTGGGGGCTGCCTACAATGATCCAAAACCAAGACTCCCACTTCAAGAGAATCTTGAAGCAGTTGAGGCAGATGCTGTCTGCATCCCAATCACTAGCCATCAGCTTCATGAGTAGGGATGGCGGAGGAGGTAGAAGAAGCAATCTTCTCCTCTAGATTAAGACTAAAGTTTTAGTAAATATTTGAAATCACTAATCCGTTGGCAGCCTCTTTACTTTTGTTTCTCCAGACTTTCCAATCATTTGCAAGCATGTAATGCTTTGCATTTAATCCTATCTTTCTCTGAAAAAAACAAAGAATATTTTCTGTTTCCTGGGCCATTATCCTGAATGATAACACAAATAAGTAAAAGTAAAATTCTCCTAAGACAGGCCTTGGAAGACTGTGTGGAATCTTCCATTAACCTGATCTCAACACTATATGCCCCTCCTTATACTATGTGCTTGAAAAATATCTCTCCTCTACAGAGTTTGTTGAAATGAGGGAAAAAATTATTATTCTGAGCATGAACTACATACATATCGGCGATAAAAGCATTGAAACCTCACTGGAACAGGTAGAGTGTGAGGAGTGAAGACTAAAGTTGAGAGCATTTCCATTTTGCAGGGATAAAAAAATTTAATGAATTGTTGAACCTCTTCTTCTTTTGTTTAGGAAAATCATGAAATTGAACAGTACATGGATATTTTGTTTTCCTTGAATCCACTTCTATGGAGAGCTGTCATTCCTTGATTTGACAATTTTATAAGCCCACGTGGATAAGGTATGCCTGAAGCCCTGATTTTGATGTTCAGGTAATGGATCCTTGACACTGTCTGGAACATTCAGGGAGCTTCATCTTCTTGGCGACAAATATGGTTCAAGTGTCCATTCAATCAGAATCCTTCTTTAGACTAGAATCTAAGATATCTCTTCTGGTGTCAAAAGCTATAAAACCTACTAAAGTTTGCAACTCCCAGGGCTACCCTGTATCTCTGTGAAGAGACGAAGTCTGCAGGGTAAGCCATGACAAGATGAGCAAAGTCAAGAGTAGGAGAAAAAGAAGCAGTCCTGAATATATTGTTTGAATCTCTGGATCCAGGTATGCTTGGAGGGAATTCACACTGTATATTCCGTATTAACACAAACATGTAAGCTTTAAATTTATTTTTAGCTTAGGTTTAAACTAGCCCTTGCAATATTGAAACTCAGTGGGTCCTAATATAGATCTAATCATTGGGTGAAAACTCTCAAACCATTTTAAGTAAATGGTTTAGAGCATAAAAGTAGGGCTTCTGCTTGTTAACATACATACATGCATATGAGTTTGGTAGAGTTTTATAGACATTGTTGCTTCTTTAGGTAAAGTTTATTTTTTTAAACTGCAATTTTAATCTAGTTTTTCCCATGGAAAGTTTTTCTTAGCCTGGGAAAGTTTGTGTGTACCTTTGAGCCAGTTTTGTTCATAGGGAAATTATGAGCAGAATCCAAGGAACTACACAGATACGTGTAGCCTGTGTTTATTTGTAGTGAAAGGAGTCTGTGAGCAAAAAGTGGAGCTCCAGGTAGAGAGGACATGTTAAGAGGTACCACCTTTGACAGAAGCTGATCCATTTAAAATGGCAGTTTGGAGAGAGAGGAATGCATCACGACACCATCCAAAGTTAGTAATGTTGCTCTCAGAAAAGTCATATCTAATAGAAATTATATTATATCATATTATTAATCTGTTTTAATTTCTCCAAATAGTTCTTAAAATCTTATTTCATGTTGAGGCCTTATCTTAGCTATCATTGTAGCAAAATATGACAGAGCTCCAGGAAGATAAGCAGAAATGCAATGGAACTATAAACATAATGAGAGCTATTAAAATTCCCAGTAACCAATAACATGCAGACAGAGCTCACAGGGAGGGTGGAGACACATGACTACCTTCAGAAATCAGCCTGAAACTACAGGTAATAATCAGGGTCTGCGAGTAGATGATTTTTTAGTCTTCTGAGTATCACAGAAATATTTTTGAAGGGAGAGATTTAGCAAAATGACTTCCTAAAATTAAAAAGAGAGAGAGAGACCCTTACATACCTACCAGATGGCTAAATTAAAAAATATTGACAACACCAAATGCTGGCAAGGATGCAGAGATATTGGATCACTCATACCTTGCTGGAGGGAACGTAAAATTTTTCTTGGATCTTTATGTCTCTTGCTCTGTCACACACTACCAGAAACAGGTTAAATAACTGTACTCATTTATCTGAAAAATCTCATTAATTGATAAAGTAAAAATATATGCTATTGACTCAGCATACTTTTGTATTTAGAATGTTAAATTACTGTGGTAAACTTTGGAGAACTCTCTTTTAATTATCCAAGACTATTTTACTCTTAGGAATTTTACTTATGGAGCAACATAACAAGAAAAAATAATTTTCTTCCATTCTCATCTGAGTTATTTTTAGTCTACTTTTTTCTCATTTCTCTTGAATAACTTTTTAAAACTGAACTAAATTCAAAATATTCATATTTTATATTGTACTTTATGTTTTCATAAGTAATATCAATCGTACTTTCTCCTTCTCCACAAATCCTTCTCTGATCATCTCAGTTAAAAGCAATCTTTTCTTGCTTGGAAGCTTTCTAGTTTATATTGCCAAATATTTTGTTTGACACTTAAAATTAAACATCTTTTATTATTAATCTTACATATAGTATTTTCCCTTAGGACAGGAATTAGGTCTAATTGTTTCCTGAGTTCTGTAATTCTCCATATTGCCCAGTGATTTCTATTCAATAAGAACTCACTAAATAAATATTGATTGATGTTGGACCAAAGTTCACTTCATCTAAGCCACGTAAGAAATGAAAACACATATCTTCCAAATAAAAAGCATATAAATATGTAAATTATCTTCATACTATTCCAGGCATATATCAGATCCATATACTTAATATAGGTAATCCATCTCCAAGCCACAAATGCACAGTTTATGAATATGCTTTGTAAACAGCCACCCCATTGGAGATTGAACTTTCCAAATGGGGTATTAGAAATCCCTTTTTTTCTCCAGAATTTCTGGGTATGGATCATACACTCTACATTTCAGGAGTGCCAGGGAACACTCCTTCCTTTTGCTAAGGTATACTAACAAAGAAAAATATGGAACAGAAAGGGAAATACATTCATAATGCTGTGTCTCAAGCTGAAAAGAAGTGAGAATGATTTTCATAAAGACCAATGCTTGAATTGTGACTAAGTTTTAAAGGGTAGTCTTGCTCTATTTTAGTGGCATTATAAACTAAAAAGACTTGTTGTGTATGATTCTGAGAGATGAAGCAATATGCATAATATAATTTCCTTGGCAAAAATGTTTTCTTTATGTGTTTTGAACACTGACTTTCATCAGAAATTTTGACATGCATACCTTTGGTGAGTGTGGGACTGCCTATAATAAATTACTCCCAGAGTTTCATAATTCTGTGTATGGGTAACTGCCCCAAGGTCCAAATAAATTTTAAAATATGTTCAAATGTTCTGACAATAGTAATGCTAGTCAAAAAGCAATACAATGTTTCAGAAGAGAGCAACAACTACCAAGGAGAGTCTTCGCTTTGACTTCCAAATCTTGGCATAACATTTTTAAAGAAAATGGTAATCTCAAACTCTCCTATCCCTGAAATTCCAATGAAAGTCAGCAATGGGGTAGAATTTTAGTTGAATATTTGGAGGGATAAAATGCTACCATTTAAGTTGATTATATATATATATTTATCTCAAGAGATATCTGGAGTTGAAGTCTAAGACAACATACTTCACTGGGAATCTGAAAATTTGAAAAACTTGGAGAGAGAGAAAAGAAGTAGAGAGGGAGAAACTATCCATTCTTTAGGAATTATCAGTGCTTTCTGGAAAGATCTTGATCAATTCTTAATGTTTCTCTCAGGTCTGATTCCATGCAATTCCTTTTCCTTTTAAAGACTCTTCCTGAACTATCAGGCACATTCATTTCCTTTTTCAAATCTATTTTTCACCTTCACTTTTATTTAATCATGTCAGTTTCTTCCCTTGAACCCAAAGGTTCTTGGAGAGGTCGATAATCCATGACGATATAAAATGCAGCGAATGCCAGATAAATTCCTCCTGGGTAAGTCACCTATGTTCACATGTTTATTGCCTCGGCCTGCTTTATTAGATCAAATAAATGCCTATGAAATCTTTCACACTGATGCCGCTCAATAAATATTTAGTCTGACCATCCTTTGCACCAATATTAATTAAAAGGGCTTTGTAAGAAATGTTTGCAAAATGTTTTGAAATGCCCAGATGATCGTTGTATAAAATGCATCACATTGATTAATATTTATTACCTGTTTAAAAATTTATATAGTAGCTATCAGTTTATAACTTAGACACCTTGACAAGGATACTATTTTAGCATTAGAATAAAATGAATGGGAAGAAAGAGTATCTTACTTGCTAGGTCAACCATGCCCAGGGATAAGAAATTTTATGCAACTAAATAAATGTGGCTTAAAAGATGACTTGGAATTTATTTTTAACAGAAATACCTCTGTCCTTTACCCTCCTGATTTTTAAACTAATCTTTACTCTCTACTTCCCCTGAATATTTTTTTCACATTTACATTCAATGGCACCCATTCACTTTGATCCAACTATGACACTTCTGACACCTCTTCCTTGGTCCATCATGCTGACATTCGTGTCCCCCTCTGACTCATGCCTAGATGCCCTCTCTCCATCTGACATATATATTCTACTCCTCTGTTATCCTTGCACGTATGTCCTACTGTTTTTCCTCACACGTAATTCTTGGGGGCAGGATTTATTTCAATTAAAAAAAAACACATGATGATTTGAGGAATGAGGGTCTGTTCCATTTGGTAATTGTCACATGGGCAGAAGTTTCAATGATTAAGAATATTTTCTGTTGATTTTCTAAAGAGTATTCTAAAAAAAAGTAATATACTCCAAGAATAGATAAATACTGCCTTTCTTCTGTGGGAATACAGCTCAGAAAAGACTAGAGTACGCATGGTGTAGTAACTCTATTTTACATCAATAATCTTACCACATATTATAAGCTCCATGAAATTTGCTTTTCTTTTCCATATGCACTTAATGACCTTTTAAAAATCTTATGGAGGGTGCAATGGTGGTGTTGGAAGACCCTGCACTGACATCCTTCTACTGAAACACCTAATCCACATCTAAATGTAGAGCAATTCCTCCTGAAGAAGAACTAAAGACTGATTAAACAGCTTCTGCACAACAAATCATAGAGAGACCAAATAGAGAAGGGTAGGAGAGACAGATGGTATCCACGAGAACCCCATCCCTGAGGCAGAGACCTGTTGCAGGGCAGGATATCACTGAGGGGCCCATGTGCAGGCTTGCCTCTCCTGGGGCATGGCACAAAATGGCTGTTTAAATGGCACCTTAAACTATACAAGAAGGAAATCCATTTACTTACCCTATAGCATCTGCAGAACAGGCAGGGAACTGCTGGAACTCTCTCCAGGGTCAGAGGGGCCAGCATGCACCATTTTTTGTGCTCATCTTCCACCCTGAAAGCACGGACAGGAGCAAGGTCCCGGCACTCTAGCCAGCTTGGTAAGGCCATCCCAGCATGTCCTCTTCTAACTGATGGTTTTCTTTAGTGTTATGTTTGAGTTCCTTTCTCTTTGTTTTTTCTGTATCTATTGTAGCTTTCTGGTTTGTGTTTGATGAACATAGATGCAAAACTCCTCAGCAAAATATTAGCAAATCAAATTCAACGAAATATTAAAAGGATCATAGACCACGATCAAGTGGGATTTATTCCAGGGACGCAGCATCTGCAACCAATCAACATAATACATATTGTTAACAAAATGAAGAATAAAACTCTTATAACCATCACAATAGATGCAGAGAAAAGCACTTGACAAAATTCAACATCCATTTATGATAAAAATTCTCCACAAAGTAGTATAGAAGGAACATACCTCAACATGGTAAAGGCCACATATGGCAAGCCCACAGCTAACATCATATTCAATAGTGAAAAGCTGAAAGCCTTTCCTCTAAGATCAGGAAGAAGGCAGGGATGCTCACTCACCACTTTTATTCAACATAGTATTGGAAGTCCCAGCCACAATAATCAGGCAAGAAAAAGAGGTAAAAGGCATCCAAATTGGAAAGTAAAAAGTAAAACTGTCACTATTTGTAGGTGACATGGTAATATATATAGAAAACCCTAAAGACTCTACTAAAAAATTGTTAGAACTAGTAAGTCAATTCAGTAAAGTTTCACGATATAAAATTAATATGTAGAAATTGACTGTGTTTCTATGCACCAATAACTAGCTATCAGAAAGATAAATTTTAAAAAACCTCATTTACAATTGCATCAAAAAGGAATAAGTACCTAGGAATAAGTTTAACCAAGAAGGTGAAAGACCAGTACTCTTAAAACTATAAGACATGATGAAAGAAGCTTAAGATGACACAAATAAATGCAAAGTTATACCATGCTCTTGGACTAGAAGAATTAATATTGTTAAAATATCCATACTACCCAAAGCAATGTGCAGATTCAATGCAATCCCCATCAAAATACCAAAGGCATTTCTCGCAGAACTAGAACAAATAATCTTAAAATTTGTATGGAATCATAAAAGACCCCAAATAGCCAAAGCAGTCTTGAGAAAGATGAGCAAAGCTGGAGGTATCATGCTGATTTCAACCTGTACTACAAAGTTATGGTAATCAAAACAGTATGGTGCTGGCACAAAAACAGACAGATCAATGGAACAGAATAGAGAGCCCAGAAATAAACTTATGCATATATGGTCAATTAATCTATGACAAAGGAGGCGAGACTATACAATGGGGGAAAGACAGTCTCTTTAATCAATGTTGATCAGAAAACTGAACAGCTACATGCAAAAGGATGAAACTGGACCACCATCTTATACGACATACAAAAATAAATTCAAAATAGATTAAAGACTTGACTGTAAGACCTGAAACAATAAAACTCCTAGAAGCAAACATAGACAATCAATCAGTATTTTGACATCAGTCTTAGCAATATATTTTTGGACCAGTCTCCTCAGATAAGGGCAACAAAAGCAAAAATAGACAAATGGGATTACATCAAACTAAAAGGCCTTTGCATAGTGAAGGAAACCATTAACAAAATGAAAAGGCAATCTATTGAACAGGAAAAGATATTTCCAAATAATACATTTAATAAGAGGTTAATATCCAAAATACATAAAGAATTTACACAACTTAATATCAAAAAACCGAAGAACCCAAATAAAAAATAGGCAGAGGAGTTTAATAGACATTTTTCCAAAGAAGACTTACAGATGGCCAACAGGTACATGAAAAGATATTCAATATCACTAATCATCAGGGAAATGCAAATCAAACCACAATGAGATATCACCTCACACTAGTAAGAACAGTAATTATCAAAAAGACAAAAACAACAACTGTTGTGACCAGCTTGGTGGCATAGTGGTTAAGTTCATACACTCCACTTTGGTGGGCTGGGATTCACGGATTCAGATCCCCAGCGCAGAGCTACATCAAGCCTTACTGTAGTGGCATCCCACACTCAAAATAGAGAAAGATCGGGACAGATGTTAGCTCAGAGATGATCGTCTTCAAGCAAAAAGAAAAAAGAGGAAGATTAGCAACAGATGTTAGCTCAGGGCCAATCTTCCTCACCAAATAAAAAAAAAAATAACTGTTGGTGGGGATGTAGAGAAAAGAGAAGCCTTGCACACTGTTGGTGGGAATGTTAATTGGTGCAGCCACTTTGGAAAACAGTATGGAGGTTCCTCACAAAACTAAAAATAGAACCACCGTGCAATCCAGCAATTCCAGTTCTGGGCATTAATCCCAAGAAAATGAAAACACTAATTCAAAGAGAGAAATGCACCCCTATATTCACTGCATCGTTTTTTATAATAGCCAAGATATGGCAGCAACCTAAGTGTCCATTGATAGGTGAATGGATAAAGAAGATGTGGTATATATATGTACAATTGACTATTACTCAGCCATAAAGAAGGAAATCTTTCTATTTGCCACAACATGGATGGACCTAGAGGGTATTATGCTAAATGAAGTAAGTCAAACAGAGAAAGACAAACACCATACGATTTCACTTATATGCATAATCTAAAAACTAAAACAAAGGAACAAGACAGACAAAACAGAAACAGACTCAGAGACACAGTAAACAAACTTATGTTTACCAGAGGAGGGAAGGGTGGAGGGCAGATGAAATAGGTGAAAGGGACCAAGAAGGAGAGGCTTCCAGCTATGAAATTAATAAGTCATGAGGATGTAATGTACAGAAGAGGTAATATAATCAATAACATTGCAATAACTTTGTTTGGTGACAGATGGTACCAGATTTATTGTGGTCATCATTTTGTAATGTACATACGTATCGAATCACTATGATGTACACGTGAAACTAATAGGATATTGTATGTCAAATACACTTCAATAAAGAAAAATTTATGGAATACTGAATTATTTTCCTGAACTTAGCACAGCAATCTCAGGGACTTCTAAGAAAAGTAATTTTTACTCTTAGAGCACCATCAACGACATTATCAAATGCCAGGAAGTCTTCAATGCTTTCTCAGAAACTAAATATTTTGAGATGATTTGTATATCCTCAAATGTTTAGGCAACATATGAAAAACAAAAAGTTAAGTTGACTCCATTGGCTCTATTTTCTAACGGACATGTCTTATTTAACTTATCAAGCATTATAAAGCAACAAGCTTGAACAATTTTTTTTGTATTTTTTTGTGTTTATCTGCCAGAGATATTTTATTCTGACTTGATGATCACCTGTCTACATTCTGTAGAGTATTGTATTATTTGAAAAATATTCTGGTGGTTTATGCTACGTTTAGGGAACAGCATTTATCTAGTCTACTGAAGATGAGTCTGATCATATCTTAATATACAACATGTTTCTGTCATATAATTTTATATTTATATTTAGGATGATAAAGCCAGGACATAAAAAAAATTTTCTTTAAAAAGGCTCTACTTGACCAAAACAGCACCCTGTTTGCAGCTCTTCTCAGAAACTTGGAGGGAAGAAAAAGATATCTGGGGTAACACATTTGCTGATGGTGAGGAATTAAGCAAAGATTTCAGATGGGGATGTAAAAATTAGCTTAATAGTTGAATTTGTTTTCTTTTCATGTTCAATTGAAGACTATCGTTTTTCCTTAACATGTTGAAAATTGACATAATTCCTCTCCAAGATATGATCAGATATAGTCAATTCTAAACCAGTTTTCCCAATGAGATTAGTAACAAACAAAACAATTCCTTCAGAGTAAATTCATTTAAGAAACATCAGCTAAGCATTTTACACTAATTCTGTCCATGGTTTTGGTAATAACTGGTACTGTTCTTAGTTTTCATAATAAAAGACTAAGAGTACCGTGTGCGTCTACATAAATCTACACTGTAGCATAAATTTAAGGTAGTTATAATGCCAATAGGGACAGATTAACTATCAACACCTTAAATTATGCCTGCAAAAATCATTTTAATTATTTTTCTTAACTCTAGCATATACAGAAAATGAATTTATCTTTCACTACTGAAGAGGATGAGACAGGCCATATGAAGAAATTCAATCATCCTCCAACTAACCATACTAAAAGGAGGTGTTTCATTGACAGTTGACTTCAAGGTGAGTTTTCACACACACTTTAAATAAACTCTTTAAAATATAGTATTTTCACATTAGAAATTTGAATTCATTTTTATGAGTACTTTAGGAAAGCAAAAGTGATTGAGTAAATATAATTTATATCTTGAACTTTTCATTAATGTCAGGCACTATTTTATCATCATCATGAGATAGCTGTTACACAAAATTAAGTAATCAATTCATATGATGATATGAATGATAACATCTATCCTGTAGTAGATGATAAAAATCATTGAAGAATGAAATCAATAATTCTTAAAAAAGCAATTTGCAGCTTTCTCAAATTGCTTGGGTTAGGGTGCCGTTTTTATTTTAATTTGTGTTTGCATCTCTATGAAGATGTGATAGCAATTAAATTGCACCGACACATAACAGCACTAGGTTGTTAGGTAAATGTTAGATCTGTACTGTGCATAGAAAGAACTCCATACTTTTTAGAAAAAGCTAAGAGAGTAATCATATTTGCAACCCGTGAATTCTGCATTCCAATCCATTTGTAACCACATATTTTGAAATTTTACTTCTGTCCTTTTGCCATTATTTGACGCTGTGTTCAGTAACAATCTGCCTGAACTTGTGAAGCTAAAGCTGTCAAAACATCCATAACTTTTAAAGAATTCTAATTGAATAATGATAACACCCTTGAACACTCTACCAAATTATTAAGAGTTTATCAGCTGCACTGTCAATAAATGCTTTGTGTTGTCTTTACCAGTTTTTGCACTTCAGAATGAAAGACACTTCTTTGTGCTAAAGTGAGTTAGGGATTATATTCTGTAAGAGCCACTATGGGTGATAGATGCCTAAGTGATCTCCTGCTGCCGGCCTTGGACCGTGAAGCAGCTGAGAATACTAATAGCAACAAAGCAAGAGCAGTTTTTGCTAGTTTAAGATCATGCCAGTCTCTATTGATGTAAACAGGAATTTGATGGATGCAATGATCTGTCTGCTCTCCACAAGCAGCACATAAAGCTTATTTTAAATTGTTTATCCTCTTAGATTTCATCTGAAATGTAGGGTGGACTGTGACTGAACTGATAATAATATCGGAATATGACTTTGAGGCACACAATTAAAGTAGCACACAGCTTCTTTTCTCACTGTGTCTTTTTGCTTTCTGTCAGTTACCATCCCCGCAGAATTTAGTGGAAGCAAGATGAAATTTTAAAAGAGAAAAATGTAAAGAAAAAAATAATACCAGGGAAGACCTACTGCTTCAAATCAGGGATGAAGGGAGAATATAGCAGTTTGGGCTGCAGAAGCAGCATTTAAGGCCCTAAGATAACTGCTGATTTTCACACCATATTCTATCAGTACGTACGTGTCTGGGATGTGCAGTACCTTGCAGCAGGTGACTCTTACAGAATACAGAAAAAACTGTTTTCAGATTCTCTCTTCCATAGAGCCTTCCTCTCCAGAATTCACAAAATGCACTCTTGTTTTCCGGACTCAGCATTTATTTCTCTTGTGTTGTGCTACTGAATAATAGCTATGTATGGTTTGGCCTAGAAATGGCACCCCTGGAGTGAATCATTGTAACAGTAACTAATGTGAAAAGTCGATTTGCAGATTTCTCTGTTTCAAATGCTCATTTCATGGCATTATAACAAAGCATTTCTTCCAGCACCAGAAGAACAAAGGGTTGACATTTCTAAGCACTGAAGTGCTGAAATTGTTGTAAGGAAAGGTAAGGAGTGGGCAATAAAACCATAAGTATTTCTCACCAATGCCTTCCTATTTGTTTAATTAGCCAATCTGGCACCAGCTGAATGGCATCCTGCCCACCTGGCAAATGCCAAATGTTAGGGGCATAGCTCAGCAGGACCAAAGCATGGGTGTGATAATTTTATCAATTAAATTTGCCTCAGTGATGACCAAAGCAATGTATACATGAACTGCAGGTTTTCCTTGTGTGTCCCTTTACAAAGCAGTCCTACAGAAATTCTTCTTTCATAAGTCACTATAACCTGTGTCTCCCTCCCTCTTTATGATCCATCACCCACTCAGTAATGTATGTTTATCTCCATTGCTCTCAAATCCAATGCTGTTTCAAGGGCTTTTGTTCTCTATCTTCTGAGCTCTTACCTTCTCAAGCTATGTTCTGGATCTTGAGTTGCAACCCACCCAGTACAAAAATCTCATTTCCAGTAGTCTTCCATTGGGAATGTTCTTATGAACCATTTAAACTAAGTTACTAATGACAGATATGTTTTACTATGTTGTTCCTTCCAGGAAAAAAATCCTATCTCAAATTAATAAAAAGGAAGAAAATGAAAGTGCTATATATGGAGGCACTATATTTTCTTTTACGCCCCTCAAATGTCACCAGATCCTAAAGGAAGTGTGTTCTTTTCTCATTTGAAATAGCCTTCTCAAGAGGACTCTCATAAAAGGAGTCTACAGAATCAACAGGCAACCCAAGGGGATGATGACAATTCCCCTGGGGGCCTATACTGTATTCCCTTAAGGACTGATTAAGGCATTTCATCTTTGCTTCTGGTAGAAGGAGGGACATTGCATCAGGATGACAGAGAGCTGCCTAGGTTGAATTCTTTCTATGATATGAGGTGAGATATCAGAGAATTTACCTACAAGAGTGAACAGTGCGATTCAAACGATAGCTTTTGTTTAGTTATATGTCTTTCTCCAGAATCTCCATTGGGGTTATTTCTAGAAACTGCTATCTTTATGTGGTGGTGCTAAGAGACACCATTGATTGGCTCACAGACATGGATGGACCTTCTAAGGCTCAGGTAATTTCACAACTAACCCTGATTTACCAGCTTCATGTTAGATGATGGCAGAGGACAGGTGCCTGCAGCTTCTCTATGTCACCTCGTATACCTCACAAGAGATACTCCTTAAAACAAATATTACTGAGATAGAAGCCAGGCGACAGAAAACTCAGTTTAGTGCTTGCTATGAAAATGATGCTCTCCCTCACCTAAGCAACTGAAAATGAGACCAATATAGTTATAACCATAAGCATAATACCTTACCTTTCCATAGTGCTTTAGAGTTTTCAAAGAGGTTAAACATTTATCATCTTATTTTATCCTCACAACTCCCTGGCATTTATAGATTTAAAAAGTGAATATATAAAGGTTAGTGGGTTATACAATGGCATAAGTTTTGTAGAGTTAATAAATTGGAGAATATTCTTAGCCTGAAAAATATATCTTTGGGTTACATTATAGCATTTTATTGCATTTCTTATCATCTCTCTCGGTATATAAAAAGAGATATAAATATAAAAATTTAATACTTAATAAACAAAACAAAACTAGGTCTAGAACCCAGATTTTCTAATAGCATACTGAGTTCTCATTAGACTACTCTACGCACTTCAGGCCAAGTACTCCAACTCTTAATTAAAACGAACAATCCCCAGCATCAATTCAGTATCCAAAGCTGCCAATATTACCACTCTTTGTTATGTGTGCCAAAAGGCATCAGTGACTGTGGATTTGGACATGTGGCCTCTTGAATTACAATAAAGTATTCATGGATGTCTCACAGTGCTCAATGGCATTGTGTTAGATCCTGCTGAGGAGGGTTGCACTTATCTCTGCTAGGAAGATTTCATAAAAATTAGTGACCATCAGATAATAATTATTTCTAGTCTTTATTAACATTGAACCTGTAATGGGAACAGTAGAGTGTTAAGTCTAAAACCAGAAGCAGATAATGAAGAAAACAGTATTTATTTTATTAAGCATACTTCTCAAATTAGACTCCTTCTTAAGTATAATTTCTACTATATGAAAAATTCTGACCATTTAGTTCTCCCTTAATCTAACATTGCTTTCTAAAGCTAATCTGTCTGAAGAATCAATCATAACATTCCAAATAGAACATATGCTTGTACAGTTTTTAAATTCTTCCAAAAATTACTTATATTTATGCTTTTCATTATTAATATAAATTTTGATGCTGAGAGATAATTTAAAATAATTTTATAGATGACACAGAGAATTAGAGAATTTGACCATCTCCCAACAGCTAGATAATGGCAGAGAAAATTTTAGAAAATCAGGTCTTAATTCAAAGATTCATGTTTTCAAAAGATTTTTGGAGATTGCACAGTATTTGAGTATGTCTAATGCTGTCTTGAGGCAATTCTTCCCCTAGTAGAAAGATGTTGAAATTGAGGAATATAAAACCAAATGTCAGGCATGTCCAGTAACAAAATTAGAAAAATTGTTGACATTGCTTTTTGCTGTTTTCTGTCTCACTCCCAAAGAAACTTGCACAGGATGATAATTATGCTTTTGGGCATATCTGCCAAGAAGTAAATTTGGCAATTTACTTCATGATGATTTCTGTTAAAGAAACAAAAACACTGATGGAGACACAACTGCATTATGGGCTAGTCATATTTCACTAGATACTTTATATGTTTTTAGAAGTTCATGTAACTCAAAGCTTTGATTTTACTTCAACACAAACTTCAAATCAATTGTCAGGGTTTATTTTCTAACGTATATTATGTGGAAGTTTTATCATAAGTTCTATCTTTTTTGAAAGGTCTTATTCTTTCTTTCTTTCTTTCTTTCTTTCTTTCTTTTTATGGGGAAGATTGGCCCAGAGCTAATATCTACTGTCAATCTTCCTATTTTTATTTTTTTCTCCCCACAGCTCTCCAGTACATAGTTGTATATCCTATTTGTAGGTTCTTCTAGTTCCTCTATGAGGGACACTGCCTCAGCGTGGCTTGATGAGCAGTGATAGGTCCGCGACCAGGATCTGAACAGGTGAACCACAGGCCGCCAAAGTGGAGCGTGAGAACTTAACCACTCAGCCACGGGCCGGCCCCTAATAAGTTCTTTGTATAAAATCTGAAAAGTAGAAATATAATCCTCTTCCTACTCTGTCAAGTAGAGAATAGTCACATGATCTATACTCTGCCAATCATTTAGAAATTATTCATGACAACAGTGGCAGTGGGATGGATAATATGAACTCAGGAACAATCAAATCCAGTGAATTGGCAACGAATATCAAATATCTGGTGGAGTTTCTGCCAGTGGCAACACACTAAGGAATGCATTCTTCTGGCGGAATTCTGTTGATTTTTGCTTGTTGGTCCCTGGTAAAGTCTGTTATACCAAAAAAATTATTGATAAATTAATTATTTGTCCAATGAAGTTAATTATTTGTCCAATGAAGTTAACTTCAGTAGTTTGTTTATAGTTTGCATGACAATTTCTGACAAATTCAGGACTAGATGATAAAAAAAAAGTGGTGTGTTTGTGTGCATGAACTTTCTTTTTTTCTCATATTCTGATATCATTTTTATTTTACTGTCTGTAATGCACGCAAAATAGATTGTGAGAAATTTACTTAGACTCATTCATTCTTCAGTTATCAAATATATCTTCAATGTGTCCTTACAAATGCTCTTTTGGTTAAAAAGACTAGAAAATAATTTGAGTTAAAGGTTTGTGAACAGATCCACAAAACACAGGGGCTACCTTTGGGTAGACAGAGAGACACTTATCCACTGAAACAAGATGATGAAAAGTAAGAGTGGGAGTAGATGTGGTTATTTTTGAAAGGAAGAGGCAGATAGCAAAGGGTGTTGATGTTGCTATGGCCCTTTATCTCACAGGTAATTCTTGATCAATAAGATAGGGCATTAGAGCTCCTGGGCCTCTACTTCTCTGCTCTGAATGTTATAGATATGAAATGTGAAAAATGACAAAAGATCCCCACTTTTACAGGAATAATCGAAAGTGTGACCTTGCTGTTATAGGTGGTAACATGACAAGCTTGATTATCTCCCTCTTTCTCTTGAGTCATCAATTTCTCTCTCTCTCTTCTGAATCATTCCTATCAGGGCAGAAACATGCTATACTACATCCATTTAAAAAACTTCTTTTCCCCCCGTTTTCCCTTCAGCCACTGAATTCTCTCTTTCTCTTTTTATCAAAAGTTGTCCAAATAGTTGTCTCTCCTTACTACCTGTACTTTCTCAGTTCCCATTCTTTCTAGTCTGGATTCCTTCCAGGCCTTTCCCTTAATTCATCTTATCAAATCATAAATGACTGCCATGTTGTCAAATCCAATGGTCACTCCTGAGTCTTCATCTCTATCAGCCTGTCAGCAGCTTGACACTGTGATCACTCCTTCAGTCATGAACTATCTTCTTCATTTTGACTTCATGAGTTCACATGTGTGTAGTAGGTCCTCAGCCTCACTGGCCATTCCTATTCAGTCTTCTTTCTGAATCCTCCTAATTTTCCTAAACTTTAAATTTTGATTTATTTGGAGACTTAGGTTTTGGACTTTTTCTTTTTCACTATACTTATTCCCCAAGTAACATTATTTAGTCCCATGACTTTAAACAGAATCTCTATAGACTACTTCCCAAATATATGTCTTTAAAAATGATCTCATTCCTTAAACTACAGACCTAGGTATCAAACTGTGCACTCAGAATATCCCTGTGGATATCTAGTTAGTAAATCAAACTCAACTGAGTTTAAAGCACTTCAAATCTTGCTCCTAAACTCTTGCCCTAAACTCAAGGCTCCTCACTCATCCAGTTGCTCCAGCTACACTTGGAGCTGTCTTTGACTTTTGATTATTGTTCACATTCAAAATTTGATTTATTAGCAAAATCCTATCACTGAAGCAAAAAGATATGCCAAACTCACCCACTTCTCACCACCTCCAGCCTTGTACCAGGGATCATTATATCTTGTCCAGGGTACTGGAATAACCTCTTAGCTGATCTCAGTGGTTCCACTTATGCCTCTTTGCTGACTATTTTCTACATAACAATCAAAATGCTCCTTTGCAAGCATGGGCTAGTTATAGTCATTCATCTAGTAAAATGCTCTTATTTCCCATACAACTCAAAAATAAACAAACAAACAAACAAAACCAGAACTCCTGGCTCAGCATACAGGGTCCTATAGATCCAGGCCCTACCCACACCCGCCATCTCTCAACCTTCACTTCTGACTACTATCCCATATTTCACACCACTCCACTGTCACTGGGTTCTGTCTTAGGGCCTCTACAAATGCTGTTGATTTTGTTGGACTGTTTATCACCCAGAGATCAGCATGACTCATTTCCGTACTATCTTCAGGTCTCTGCTCAAACATCCTCTTAAAAAAAAAAAGACTTTCCCCAAGATGTATATGTAAAATAGCACACACCCCTCCACACTCTGTCTATCCTCTTTCTCATGATTTATTTTCCATAATCTATTACCACCTGAAACAATTTGCTTATGATGTGCCTCATCCTCCAGAATGCAAACAGTACACAAGCAGCAATAGTTTTTTTTTAACTGCAGTATCTCGAGTGCCTAGAACAGCGCCTTTATGCATTGAAACATAGTAATAATGCAGTAAAACAGTAAACCAGCAATAACTCATTGTGTGATGCACAAAGCAATGGATGATTGCACTTGCTTGAACTATCAGCTACAAGTGATTTCAAAGAACATTGAGCAATTAGTGATGAGAATATACAAAGAAGTAGCATTTCACTAATGAGGCAAAGATTAGTTTTTTAGTATACGATTTTCCTACAATTCTGAAATTATTTTATGTACCACAATATAATTTCTGTATTGTTGAATATTTAAATTATTTATAGCTTTTTGTTATTACACTTTGCTGTAGTGAACATCTGAAAATACATCTTCATGAGCATCTCAATTTTCTTATACTATAAATTCCAAGAAGTGGAATTACTAGTCAAAGGATTTGAGCATTTTAAAGACTCTTGGCAAACACTACCAAATGTCCACCAAGAAATTTATATAAATTTTTCCTCCATAAAAAGAATATTAAAATGCAAGTTTGTAAATTTCTCCACCCCTAGACTACCCCATGTTATCCATTAAAATAAGTGAAAAAACAAAATATAAGGACTTTATTAATATAAGAAGTGACAATCTCATTTTTTTCCATTTTCACATTAATGAGAATGGACATTTTTTACTTTTCCGGAGATTTTTATATATTTCGTGATTTTTCTTCATCATTGCTCATTTTATTCTAAGGAGTTGTTCATCTTTATCTTACCTTCTCTATCCTTTGTTTTGCAAATATTTTTGCAAACATTCTTTCCCAGTTTACCTTTTGAGTTTTATTTATGCTTTTGACATTTATGTGATCATATATGTCTGTATTTTTTTGTTTATTGATTTTACTGATTTAGTAACTTAATAACTAGTAGTCTTTTTCCATTCTGAGATTTTTCTCTGTATCTTTCCTTTTCACAATTTAACCTTTAATCAATATAAGAAGTATTCTGGAGTATATTATAACGTGAGTCTCTTATTTTATTTTTCTCCAAATGGTTAACCATCTGTTAGAAACAGGCTATTAAATAATCTTTCATTTCTCTATTGCTTTGTATCTCCAGATATCAGTTCTAGCCTACCAATTCCTTCATACACACTCACTATTATACTACACAGATTTCAATAGTCTTGCTTTGTAAGGAGTGAGGGGCTAGGTCTATCTTGCTTATTACTATTCATCCTTAGAACAGAGCAAGCACTCAATAAGTGTTTCTGAATTAAGAATAAGGTGAGAGTTACTGTCATGCAAAACTGGGGAAGTGGAAGAGGACACCTATGGAATGGACATGCTCCAAGTCAGAATCTCTGGCCGCCAAGCCTGGGCATCCTAAATGTTCTACAATGCTCAACCAGCAAAACCAGAAAACAGGTAAGAAATATTCTTTTCCAAAAAGTTTGCAGTAATACTAGGAAAAGAAAGCTTTCTCCAAGAGAAAAGATCTTACAGTCTTCATCAACTACTTGGGGAACACTAGGACAAAGTGAATCTGATCTTTCTTTAAAAATAGCAGAGCCAGTACTGTTTTCCAATATTCTGGAGTCTGCTTCACTGCCTTAGAAGTCCTAACTCCTGAAGACAATGCTCAAGGATTTTATTGGGCCTTCGTGTCATCATCCTTTCTGTACTTCAGGGGCCAAAGATGAGATCTGGAAGTAGAAAACCTGAAGCCTATGGTGCTAGACGCCACTGGAACTAGTGCATAGTGCGTCTCCCTATATTACATCTCAATTCCTAAAACAAGTGTTCTTTTCTCATTTGCTCTCATTTACCATATAAATCCGTGTCAAATACTCCTTCCTATGGGAGCCTTTCTTGCTTTCCTCTCCCTAATCCTCCTTTCTACCCTCTATCACACAACTCACCCTACTGTACAGTGATGCATTAGTTTGCAGATGTCTCGCTTGGCTCCTGAAGATTAGGGACTGTGCCTGCACTTCCCATATCTAGTATAAGACATCATACAGAGTAAGTTTTAATAAATGTTCATTAAATTAAATTACTCCTGTCACCTAATTACGGAGCAGCAGAAAAAAATCTTGCTTAAAGGAGGGCTCTAGTGAGTTATATCTGATTCAATGATTCATGGAGTTTCAGGGCTGAAAGGAGCACTAAAGGACATCTTTTCCAACACCTCTTCCAATGCTTGAGTTTCCTTTTTGACATGCTATTTGAACGCTTAATGATGAGCAGCTGATGACCTCTAAAGTTAGCTTATTTCATGACCAGTAAGCTCAGAGTTTAAAAGTTCTACCTTCAGGTTAGCAGAAAGCTCCTTTAGCTTCCACCCTGAGTAAGTCTATTAATACTTCTTTCACATGAAACCATTCAGATATTTCAAAAAAGTTTATGTTCCCTGCATCTTTTCTTCTTCAGGACAAACATCCCCAGTCTTCCAAATATGGTTCACTAGTGTGGTTCCAACTTGTCTCTCCATTCTTCAGAGGTAGCCTGACCATCATAGAATCTCCTTATCTTTCACCTCATATTTATACCGGTTCACACGGCTTATGGGACAGTCACTATGGGATCGCTTCAGCACATTGTGAACTAAATTTCTTAAATCTTTTTTTTATACAATCTGCTGCTAAAGTGAGCCCCTCCACTACCTACCTAGAAGTCATACAACTGGACTTTTTTAGTCTCAAATGAAGAATTAGTTTATCCCTGTTAAATTACACCTTGTTAGACATCTCCATTGCTCCAGGCATGCCAAGACTTCTACGAATCATGGATCTGTCATCCATTGTGATGACCACCCTTCCCTGATTTATGTCATACCCAAACTGAATGCCTGGTCTTCATCAGCTCATTCCAGAGCAAGCATCAGATGGCCTAAGCAGAGTGGCCTTTCTTAAGGGCTGTTTCCTCATTCCTCTCAAAATATTATCTACTGAGCTGAGGCATTATGCCTAGGCATAATGGCCTTGGGAAATGGGAGTTCACTACCCTCCCTCACAGTTGGAACAAGGCAGAAGAGTGCTGGGGCCAGAGGCCCAGCTTTCATTGTCATCGCCTCCTGGGACATGACCTTCATGGCCATCCCCAGATGCTGCTCTCTTGGGGAGGTGTGCTGGCCCCTATGGGGTACCATCTTGAGATGGCTGCCAGTTAGGATGAATCCATTAGTGATATGGGTAAGAAGGGAAAGAATAAATCAGCACACTGCCCAAGTTTCTTAGGAACAAGTATTTTAAATAACTTCTTATGTCAACTTATTTAGGTCTATTTGGGACTAAGGGGGGTATTTTTTAGCAACACATCCTCAGATGAAAGTACTAGCCACCCTTCTCATGATGTTTTTAAGTTGGTTTTTTTTTTTCCACTTGGGTAAGCAAAATAACTACCTTTCCCAGTCCCTGTATTTATAGATGAGAGCTGGCAAGTGATTTCTGCCAAATGGAATGCTGGTGAAAATTATTTGTACCAAATGCATGCCACACCATATAATGTCTCTCACCCTCTCCTATGTGCCCTCCCTACTCACACTATTGGACATGAAGGACTGAGAGAAAGGGCAGTCACATATGGGAAAGAGCCTAGATTCTGAGGTCACTGTCTAGAACAAGGTTGCTCACAATGCACCTGATCAAGGACATCTACAATTGATCTGCATGAATTAGAAATAAAAGTCCTGGATTATACTAACATATTTGGGATTTGTTTATTCCAGGAAGACAATCCTGACTAACACAGCTAGTACATACTTAGCAATGAGCAATGACAGTCAACTCTTTCTCTTGTGACTGGTATTACAAACTTTCCCAGTTAAATAGTAGACATTGTAAAAGGATGGACTTATTCTTTTTGAACAGCTCTTTCTCACTTACCTACCATTCTCTCATCCACATCTAATAATATCTTCCATTTGAATAAATAGGAAATGAAAAAACTTGTTTCAGTATTGGATTTATTTTTATAATGAGATTCCACCAAATGAGAGGCTATTTTTATAAAAAGCGTCTAGAATGTGTTTTATACTAATATGAAAATAACTAAAATAATCTAGTGATAAAGTTGAATATGCAAGATTTTAATATACACACAAAATGCCTTTTTAATTTTGATTTCTTTCCCTAAACACTTTATCAAAAACTAAAATTGTGGGGGCCGGCCCAGTGGCACAGCGGTTAAGTTCGCACCTTTCGCTTCTCGGCGGCCCAGGGTTTGCCGGTTTGGATCCTGGGTGCAGACATGGCACCGCTTGGCATGCCATGCTGTGGTAGGCATCCCACATATAAAGTAGAGGAAGATGGGCACGACGTTAGCTCAGGGCCAGGCTTCCTCAGCACAAAGAAGACGATTGGCACTAGTTAGGTCAGGGCTAATCTTCCTCAAAAAAAAAAAAAAAAAAACCCTAAAATTGTGTCCTGCTCTACAAGACACAATAAGTTACCAAAGAGAAAAGTTAGCATAACTAAATTTTAGCAAAAATACAGTCAATATATGCGATGTCCTAGTAAAGTCACATTTTATGTTACATTTTAAAAGAATCAGGAAAATGTAAAGAAAAGTGAATTAAGGCACATGGGAAAACAAATAAGGTTTTGACATTTTAGTTATGGAAGCATGGTATTTAGCAATTCAACATGAGAATTGTGGTATTTATAAATGCTAGGAAATTACAAAAATGCTTTTCAACTCCTTTCAAATCCAGTGGTTTGCTGTAAGAGCACTTAACTTGTGAGATAAACATATAAATAATGCCACAAGAGACGGTAAAGTTTATGAATAAAAACTGACAAACCAATGGACAAACATCACAGATAATGTGTCTAAAAAGTAAAATACAAAGTAAAAATAGCATGAGGTAGAGTGGAGTAAAATCTAAGAGAAAGTGTATTCAATAAAATTTTGAGTTCCTCAAGTTAGTAAAGACTTGCCAACTTTGAAAACTTACCTACATAGTGTCAAAAACTAAACTTACTTTTTCTTCATGAGGGTCATATTGTATATACAAAATTTTCAGTCAATTTTGAATAATTTAATATTGAATTAATATGTGCATTAGTAAAATGTTACACTGAGAAAATTCTAATATTTATTATCTTCCATTATCTGTCAACTCATATCAACTTCAATAACAAAAGCAATTAGGAAGAAAAGAAACAAGGGGGACATAGGAATGAAAATCGTTGTGAAAAATAAAAAGCAACATAAGAAAACGTTAGAGAAATACTAGCTATATAGTACATACTTTTGAAAATACACTACGATTGAGTCATAACCATATTTTCTACCTGGTCATGGAATATCAGTAGTAGCTGGGAGACAAAAAAAGAGCATACATGTTTTACATATATCTTCTATTTTCTCCAACAGAAGAGACTTTCACATTACAAATGGCCTTTTTTTTTCTCGGAGGACAAAAGCATAAAATGGTAGTAAAGGCTAAAGAAATAAGAAATTCTGAGAGACGTGTGGTGCTAAAGGTAAAAACTATAATGACTTCACAATTTTGCTAATTTAACCCAGTTTCAGCAATTTGTAAACCATCAAAACTCATATTAACAGGATTACATACATTGGTAAGTACACATTCCCAACATTGACAGGAGACACTGGACACTAAAGAACACTTCTGGATAAATGCTACATAACTTTCACTGAAATTTTCCTTGATTTTCCAGCCAGGTGAAAAGTAAAAATGATAGATGATGACTTGGGCATCCAAGATACAAAAACATCATTAGAATGATTCTGCAAATTAGTACAACTTCTTATATCTCAGTTCACGATAGAGTGTGTAGAAACAAGGTTAAACAGCATTTATTTTCGTTTCATTGTCAATGTCAAATGGTTAATTTATATAACCAAACACATGTTCCACGTGGCAGTAACCTGCCACAGACAGACACAGCCCCAAGATTGCATTTTGCAATTTGAGGCTTGAAAACTATTAAAATAGGTGCTGACAATTTCATTTTTGCTTATGGTATTTATTGCTGTCTCCCCATTCATTTACTAAAAAATGAGAAAATAATTTCATCGCATTTGGCCTTTTTCAAGCCAATAATAAATAATAAATTTAATTAAGTCAATTTATATGTGATAAGAAACTCCTAATTCTGTACAATGATTTACATCACCATTGCCCCAATTAAAGGTTTCTTTTTGTTTTGGCTCTATTTTAGTATTTATGTGTCTCATAGACATTATACTTTATTGTATTGTATAGGAGAATACCACCTCCTATATGGTACAACTTTCAGCAAAAATACAATACCACAAAAAGGTTTTAACAAAACATATGGTCCAATGATCTTCTGTGGGTTTTCATGTACATAGTAAATGAATTTGCTGTACACTATGAAAAATTTGGCTATAAGTGTAGTCTTGTCTTTTAAAAATTTTGCTGAGAGACATCAACTTACTTGGCCAGTCCTCACTTATGCCAGCTTTCTTTTCTACTCCTATACACACCTGCAGAATACAGGCAACATCCAAATAGAACATATATAGAAAGTATACTTCAGACTTCTCAGAGACGTTTGGCAACTCATCTGAAAAGAAGCTTTTCAATTTAGAAATGGTAGGACTTAGAACTAGGTAAAGCTCAGAAATAATGCCTCCCATCATCTGTCTTCTCAATCTATCTACTGTTTTGGTGACATAGATGTGTTCACCTATTACAAAGGACTATGGGAAAGAGGCTGGAGACTCTCTTCCCACTGGCCTTAAAGCAATAAAGAAGAAAGAAAATCTTTACCAAATCCTTTTTCCAACTTGACAAGATTTTAATTTTCTAAATAGCTATCATAACTGAGGTAAGTACAATATTGTGTACACATGAGAAGAAGCTAAAACTCAGGCAACGTGTGGACAATGTGGAAAAGGCATTATCAGGAAGTTGCACCTGAGTCTGAGAAGGAATGAGTAGGTGGTTGTAGAGTGAAAAGAGAGAAAGGCCATTCCAGGTAGAGAAGAAAGAGTTGAAAGGATACTTTCTGCTAAGGAATATAAAAATGTTTAAAACTCAGAAAGTTAAAAGATAATGTTGTAAATAAGAACAAATATAGGAGTTGTACATCATGCTAAGCAGTTTCAGCTTCATGGTAAAACAAGTTGAAATATAACTACAAAAACAAATAGGGAAATTTCATTGAGCGTTTACTATGTGCCAGTTACAGCAGCAAGAGCTTATTCTATTAAATTCTTAAAACCACCTTAGGAGCTAGGTGCTTTTGTTAGTCCCCATTCACTAAAAGGAAAAACTGAGGAGTGGACATACTTGCTTCTGGTGGCAAAGCCCTAATTAGTACCCAGGCAATCAGAATCCAGACACTGTTTCCTTAAACACTTCAATACTCCACCATTCTAAGAAACCATATTTTTATATTATGATCCGAAAGTATAAATAGTCCAAAGACACTGCCTCATTATAATTACTCAGGAATGTTTAAGTGTGTAAATCTAATTTTAGTTTCGAATCAAATAACAAGATAAGATTATCTTGAAAGTACTGAAAATGTTTCATTAAATATTCTTTCAAACTCTGGTTTCTTAGCTTTTTTGCTGACATTCCACAGCATTTTTCTGTTAGCTTTTATGATGATATTTCTTTATAACTGTTTTAGATATAATCGTTAGATAGTCTGAGTGTTTCTATCCTTAGGTTTTTATGTATCAAACATTCCAGAGTATATCAATTTTAGTATAGGTCAACTCAAATTTATGCCTAAAATAATAATGCTTTATCTATGTTCTGGCTTTTAAGGTGCTGGAGTCCATGACCTAAAATAAATAAACAGAAAAGCCTTTGGAATCTGACTCAGCTGAGTTCAAATCCTAGATCTGCTGCTTACTCAATCTACGACTCTGTGACTTTGGAAGATTATTAAATTTATTTGATGCCCAGCTTTCTTATCTCTAAACTGTAAATGATAATATTTAGCTCAGATATTTCTGGTGAGGATTACAAGATGTAATATTAAAATGCTTATATATTGACAGATATAATAGTTTCAAAAAGTGGTGCTGCTAATTGCTGCTCTTGTTGTTGTTACTGTTGCTGTTATCACCAAGAGCTGGTCAGTCAGCTCTCTCTCAAAGTCACTGTCCTAGCTACCTTGGTCATTAGTGTTCACTCCCTGCCAGATTTCCTATGTTAATGTGCAAAATCAATTAAAAAGAAAAAAGCCATCCTCTACTTAAGCTCCTCCACCAGTAAATTTCTATTTACTGATAGGGTCAACTCATCATGGGATATATGTCATCCCAAACACCCTCTAGGAGTGATGCTCTTGAAGGATTGCTCTGTATCTAGTTTCCTTAGTAGAACTTGAAGCAAAGGTGCTTGAGACTGAAGGTAGAGAATTCTCTTTCAATGATTCTAGCATAAGAAGAATACCTTTAAGAAAATGCATGTTAAACTAGTTGAATCTAATTGGCTGAAATTATTTTGGCTAACAACAAAATATGCTTGAATATATGATGCTATCTACTGTTTTTTCTCTGAAAAACGTATCAGTTTTCATATAGGGTTAATATTTCTCAGTAACACTGAGAAATAGAATTTTCCGAGAAATCAGATCAGATGTTGCTGACATATAGGGTTAAAAGGAGGAAATACAATATTGTCTGCTTTGCTTTCCCACCAATAATGAGTTCTACAATTTCCCACGGAACGTGGATTTTAAATGAAAATCTTGGATTAACAAATGAAACAAAAACATGTAAGTACAATTATTACCCTTTCCTTTCCAAGTTGAAATATTTTCTTATCACAAACTTTTTTCACTTATTGTCATTAATAACCATGCTTAAAAACATTTTCTTGAAGGTTTGATTCTTGAATAAATGTATATATAATTGATATATGAAGATATTAAACATTTTTACTTTATTTTAGTTTTCCCAATAATGTTATAAAGAAGTATGTGTGTATGAACATGTAAATGTGTATATATGTATACACACACATATATGCATTCACACAAAATATACACTTTTTGAGAGCTGGCCTGCAGGCACGGCGGTTAAGTTTGCACCGTCTGCTTCATTGGCCTGGGGTTCACCAGTTCGGATCCCAGGTGCGGACATGGCACTGCTTGGCAAGCCATGCTGTGGTAGGCGTCCCACATATAAAGTAGAGGAAGATGGGCATGGATGTTAGCTTAGGGCCAGCCTTCCTCAGCAAAAAGAGGAGGATTGGCAGCAGATGTTAGCTCAGGGCTAACCTTCCTCAAAAAAAAAAAAATACACTTTTTAAAATCCAAGGTTATTTTTATTTCCCTCTTACTTATCCCAAATTCCACTTACGTTTCTTTCAACATAGTCTCCCTTATGTACCTTTTATCATGTTTCTAGTTTGTTATACTTATTATTACTGCAACTATCTTAAACCCACGAAACAAACTCCCAAAACTGCCTTTTTAGACTTTGAGAAGCAGTGAATTCTGCCAAATATCAGTCACCAGTTTGTATCTGTATGTAAAATATCTCACCCGACACTCAGTGAAATTCCAATTCTTAATTTGGTTCAACTGCATTTAGTTGTAATATATAGCATTATTCATAAGTAAAGGTAAAGTTCCACATTTTATATTCAAAGGTGCTAATATCTCTCCAGATCAATGGCATCTCCCAAACGTGAACCCTAAATTTCAAATAAGAATTCAACCAACGCAATAATGCATAGAGGTTATGTTTCCTGTGTTAGGATAGTAAGATGGCCACCAAGAGCCATCTAGGGTGGCATTCATTACTTTAGCAAATTTGCTGTGGTCAAAGGTCTGCCCCTTAGTACTGCAGATACATAAACCTGATTTTCTCAGCACATACAGTGTGTGTCCATCTCTCAGGACCAGATATTGACCAAGCTCACATGACTGATGTATAAAAGCAGAAAGTCAATTGTTCTGTGGATAGAGTGCAATGGGTTCTTAACCCTCCTTTTGGCTATTACTCTTTGCTGTTTGTTTTCCACTTTTAATCAAATGACCCCTTCTATCTTACTACGAGTGCAATTTCTTTCCCACCAGAGTCTGCTAGCTGTTATGAAATGGTGAGTGCAATTAGAACATCCCCCAATTTTACAGCCCACCTCCTTTTAGAATGTTCTCCGAGTTTATGAGCAGAATTTCTCTACAACTTTTTTCCATTTGCCCAGTTTTCATTCAGAAGAAAAGAAAGGAGACCAATCCTCCAAATTTAAAAACAACAGGGGAATAAAGCGAACTACTCCTTTAAAGTTCCCCAAACCCTAAAATTTTAACGACTTTCTAAATCTTCACTGGGTTTACCCTCTCCAGTGGATACATGAGCTCTGTTTTCAGGTGTCACTGAACAAAATACTTCTTAAAAAACTGCCCTGCTATATTCCTAAACTTGACGCCAAATGGCCTTTTCAGAGAGCTCACTATCAATTACTGTAATACGAGCTGTAACATCAGATGCTTAGTAGTAGATATTTCCCCCATAAGCTTCATATCCAAACTCCACTTCTCATGATATCTGCAAACACAAAGGGATTGACTGGAAGATTCCCATATAGGACTGTAACAATTCACGTCAGCTTTTCTAGGGGCAGAGAACACCTGTGAGAAAACTTCAGTCAATGGGAAATAGGAATCCCTCATGATCTGACGCCAATTCAGAGAGTCTAAAAGTCACCAGTAAGCATGATGCCATCCACTTCACCAGCAAAGACTTCAAACAATTCATACTCACATCAATTAAAGAAAAAAGAAAAGGTTGTTTATTGCAATCTAGAGACGATCCTTGAGAGCTCCTTTAGATGGTGAGACCGTTTAATCTCATCTTACCCTGGAAACTCCCATTTTCTGCCTGTGATCCTGCCCTAAGTATTAAATATGCTCGGTTCCCTCAAAATTGTCCCAGTTTGGAAAGGCTTTTCTTGCAAAGTCAATTCTAGGTTAGCTTTTCCAGATCTTATACAACTTTATCTTTGCATATTTGACTCCAGCCACAATGGCTTTCTGAGAAGTCTCTTTGAAGCCATATTTACTCTTGTCACATGGTCTTTGTGTATACTGCATTAAACGATTGTTTCCTCCTCAAAATTATGCATTCTTTCGATCTCAACTCAATAATCATTTAGGAGGTCTTCCTTGAATTCAATGAATTAACACTCATATCAACCTATCATTCAATTCCATTGTGCAATGTACAGAGTCACTTCTATTTGCATTTTTTACGTATAGTTATGATCCCTGTATATACTTCTGTCATCTCCATTAAACTGCAAACTCCATGAAAGCAAAAGCTGGCAAATTTTTGAAGATTCTAAGTCCCCATGATCTAGCATCATGCCAATCAGAATAATCCTTTATAAAGTTTGTTGAATAAACAAAATAATATGTAGAAAAAGATGTAATGAACTCAGGAACATCTATACAATCAATTACAAATTAGCTGTCTGCTTTTTATGTATTTTCATTCTCCTCCTAAAGCACCCATTCAATTCCAAGAAAAATAAGAGAAAAACAACATAGTAGGATGAATAATGGAGGTCTTCCCACTCTGACTGTGTCCAGAAAACCTTGGGCTGGTGTTCACACTTGTCAGTCCATCTCTGAGTAGAGTAAGAAAAAGCAGACGCTGAATTTGAAGGGTGTGCGATAGAGTAAGCATTCTTTATGTCCCGCCAGCCTGTTCCATTTTCTCTAAAACCTTGGAGGCGAGATTTGGAAAGGAAAGTTATGCTGATATTTGAGAACTGACATCATTTTTTTTAATAGTTACTCATAGACTTATCTTACTTCTTCCTCAATTTCTACCTCTGTATTTATACTTGGGATTAAAGTAACCTGGCAATCACTTACAAAGAATTATCTTCTATTTCCCATTACTTTTATAAAAATAGAAAACAAGTTTGTACAAGGAGTTAGCTTAATGACTTTTTTATCAAACAGAAAAATTTTAATTGTATTTCTTGTATATTTTGGCCAATTTGAAGAAGGAAGTCAAAGACACTTCATGTATTCAGCCCCATCCAGGTATTCAAAGCCTAGTGCCTAACCTGGGATTTCCACAAAGTACATATCCTATTTGTTATTTCATAATAACAAATAAAATTTGTCATAAGGCCTGGAATACTCAAATCCACATGATTTGTCCATTTTCTGTTTCAACCAAATCTCTAAGAAGAGGCTAAATAAAAATTTGCTTGTTTTTCAAGGAATCAAAACAAAAGAGTCAGGTTTGCCAAATGTTCAGCGACAGTAAGCTAGGAGAGTCATCATCCATCTCACAATTAAGGCATCCTCATGAACACGAAGGGCAGGTATAAGAGGAGTGGGAATACGGATGGGGAGGAAGGATATGTACATACAGAGTCTTCATGTTATTGGTTTATATTCCACCCAAGAGAAATGAATAGGTGCTGCCACAGTTTATCCCAGTTATTCTCCTTTATCTAAGATTTTGTCACTGATCAACTCCCCACATGAAAGTACATTCTTTCACCAGCTATGTTAATAATATATTTACTCGGGTAACAATTAAGTAACATAGGCCTGGGAATTATTCTTTCCCCTGCCAATGACCTGCATATTTCTTCTCTGCTTTATTGTGTTAACTTCCCAGTTAATCTCTCAAAGGACTGTTATACTTTTATTTCTGAATTCTTGAGTGAAACCTACCTATACTCCCAAGTAATAATATCTATGTCCATATATTATTTCTCATATGACGTTTTATTATTTATTTATATAATATACATCTCCTTAAATCCCGTCATATTAGAAGAAAATTCATGAAATCAACAATTCAAAGAGACTTATGCATCCCTATGTTCATCACAGCGTTATTCACAATGCCAAGATGTGGAAGCAACCCCAGTGCCCAGCACTATGTGAATAAATAAAGAAGATGTGGTCTATATTCTATATATACAATGGTATACTATTCAGCCATTAAAGAGACAAAATTGTGCCATTTGCAAAAACATGGATGGAACTTGAGGGTATTCTGTTCAGCGAAATAAGTAAGACAAAGGAAGACAAATACTGTATGATTTCACTCATATGTGGCAGATAAACATATAGGAAGGAGAACAGATTACTGGTTACCAGAGAAGGAGGGATTGGGGGGAAGGATGAAAGGAATAAAGGTGCACACATGTATGGTGTTGGATAAAAACTAGATTATTGGTGGTGAACATGATGCAGTTTACACAGAAACCGAAACATAATAATGCACACTTGAAATTTACACAATGTTCTAAGCCAATATGCCCTTAATAAAAAAAAAACTGAGAAAAAAACATAAAAAAGAAGAAAATTCATTGCCTAAATGATTAATTTGAACAAATGATTTCTCGTTTTTATTTAAAGCATAGGTTTGTGAATTTTAGCAAAAGGACCAAGTAAGCTTGTCTTGATTAACCTGACTAATCAACAAACGTAAATGTATAACTATAATTAAATGAAATTTATTGAACACATGGTCTTTTTGTTAGGTATCATAAAGGGAAATTCTCACCATTCTTTGTATGAATATCCCTCCATGCTTGGTCTCTTCATTAGAAAAGAAAATGACAAAGCAGAAAATGCAAAAATCCTACATATTAACTGTAACTTCATATTTGACACACCTGTGATTTTCTTTGTGTGATGTAAGAATGATTATGACTGTGATGAAGCACAAACATAAAATTCCAAAGCTTCCTCTGTCAAAGCAAATTCCTCCTATTCCTTGTCCAGTTTAGTTCTGTTGAGATACCAACTGTTAAACTCTATTTCTAACTTGGTTGTTCCTAATTAACCACTACTGTGACTCTCAACGTTTACATTTGCTTAAATATAGTTAGTTGAAGTTGAAACCTGTACCTGTGTCTGACAGCAATTTTAATTATACTAGTCAACTGCCTCCTAAATCCAAAAGTCAGCATCAGATTAACCCTATATTTTTCAAGCCCAAACACAAAGTAACTAAGTAGAGGCAGAGAGAATTTAGCTATCTCCACCTATGTGTATGTTGCCTCTAGCCCTTCAGAGGATACTACACCTAGAGCTTTCTGAGTGGCAGTCTTGAAGGAATGATTTAGAATATATGATCCGTATATTAGATAATGCAAAATAAAAAAGCATTTTTCTTGATGTTTTAAGCCAAGGAGTCAACTATACCTTTCCCATGTGGTCTGTGAACTAGATTCTCGTTAGTCTAAGCATGGTTCCCAGAATATCAGAAGCAACATCACATGGGAGCTCCTTAGAAATGCAGAATCTCAGGTGCTATCCCACACATTCTGAATTAGATTTTGCTTTTATCAAATTCTTCAGGCAATTCAAATATGTACAATGAAGCTTGAGGAGCAGTAGTATAGATAAGCTTCATCAAAAATATAAATTACATTGCATGAGTTTCTTAGAAATTTGTGTTAACTGTGCATTTATTTCAATGGATTTAGGAGTTATATTTGCATACTCTTTCCTAGTGATAAGCACTAAGTTCAGTTCAATAAGATAATTCAAATGTTTTTACTAAGCAAAACCTAAGACACATTCAAGCCAAGTATTACTCACATTAAATTTTAAACACAAATGTATTTCAAAGGAATTGAATCTATATACTTTGAACTAATTTACACTTAACGCTTTTAAAGCACACTTTTGATGTCTATAAAGTTTCAAGAGTTGGGTGTGTATGTGTGTCTTTGTTAACACCAGAAACTTCAGAATATTAGACATGGATCCTGAAATTTTAAACTAAAGTTTTAAAATGTATTTAACTTAGAAAACTATGATTTACAATTCCAGTCAAAATTAACATTACTTAAAATAATTTATTGCACCAAAGCTCCAAGATAAAGAAAAATCCATTTAAAGCAATCAATTTGCTATTTTTAACAGTATGCAGCCAAATATAGTGATAGGCTTTGATTACGCAATTTTAAGTAAAATGTTAAATCTCAGTGACATATGTGGTTGAATGCTTAGTTTTTTCCTTATATTACATCTCAAGTAATTGTCAAATATTAAGGCTAAAAATGGGATCTTCTGCATAGGTATGCTGTTTAGTTGTAGGCAAAAGATAGTAACATCCTAAAAGAAAATCTCCAGAAAGTGCAATAACTGTCAAATACCTGAGCAAGAACTGAAGAAGAGAAAGGAGACAATTAGTGGGGTGCACAAAGTCTGAGAGGAGGCATAAATTATATAACCAGATCTATCATATTTCCCATAAATGAGTAAGAGAGTTGTAATAGCTTCCTTTGTAAATGAGTCAGGAATTGGCGGGGCACACTACTCATTTGTCTCTCTTTCACTAACATATTTGTCTTCTTTCTCCCTAAATCAAATGAATGATCAATATGATGTAGCTATGGGGATATTGACTTGGTTTTCCTATGGTCTCAGAGAGTAAGCCTTACTGATATTTTGGTTGTATGTAATTCTTAAAATAATACTACTGAAGGTGATAATCTATCATACCATTCCAAGTACATGATAATTCTATTAAAAACAGAATTTAATGAGAGTTGCTGCTTTTTCCCTATTATTAAGATTTTATTGTGCAAGAAAAAAGTGCATTTTCTTATTCAGTTCATCACTAAATAACCAGAGACTCTATTCTTTATGCTTAAAGTTAAACAGATGAGAATTGGGGAAGATGATAACCACTGTTTTTGTACAAGTAGAGCCAACTGTCAGGTCTGCAGTGGATAGATCTCATTTGTTTTCATTCCTTTCCTCCCCTCCCTTCCCTACATACCCCCTCCCTCCCTCCCTCCCTTTCTTTCTTCCTTTATTATTTCCTTTTTCTTTTTTTCACTTTTTTTTTAAACAGGGCCATAAACGTAGTGTCAAAATCCAATCAAGGAGTTATCAAGATCAAAGATCCAAAGTTTTGAAAACCTGGAGTCAAGAACTATGTCTTCTCTTTTCTATATCTCCTCAGCGTATAGCACCATGCTTGTGAATGGCAAGGCCTTAATATGCCGACTTAAGTTTATTTTCAGAACAAACAGCTATGCATAGAAATATTGACAGTAATGTTTTTGAAGCTAGAATCTCATTTTCCTTAATGTTATTTTTTATAGTAGTCCATACACTTACAGACTGAATTTCTAATTTCAGGCAATACAAAAGAGTGCCCTAAAGAGACTGTCCTGTCCTCTTATGTGAAGCCTCACATAACCCTGGGAGCTCTCAAAGAGCCAGTTCAAGGTCATGCAGAAACAAAAGCCAAAAACTGGTCTGTAAGACACCAAATCTTTGGATAAAGCTGCAGTTTCTTAAGGTCAATCCTCACCTTACACTAAGCTAAAGCCTGTGCCCATCAGAGTGCATTAAGCTTAGGAAACAACACAGGTAGTCAGAATACTGACCTTAACAAAGTATACCCGCTAGGAAAGACAGCTGTAGAAGTACACAGTTTCTGCATATTCCAGTTTCTTACCATCCATTTAATATTTCGCAAGTACAATAGCAGGATCCTTTATGTCCTACTTCTAATCCAAAAGCATTGATTTTTGACCAATATCTTTCCCCTGAAATCCATTCAACTCCTGGGAATATGAGATAGAAGACAAAATTTTTAGAATCTTTATATAACTCATATACTCAAGTATTCTACATTGTAGCCCAAAAGAGTTCCTCTCAGTCCTGCCTAAGGGACTTGAATATTGGCAACCCCACTGGTCAAATCTGTAGACAAATTAACCCTTTGTCTAGTCCTGACCACCGGACCCAATCCTGTAAACTAATTTAGTTATTTCCTATTGAGTACCACTCTGAAATTAGATATAAGCCCTAAAATCTCTCAGTCCAGACTACCTGAAAGAAACAAAAACAGTGGGTTATGCAATTAAACTTGACCATTACTGTTCAGAAATTTCAGTGCATCAGATTTTGAAGAAAAATGATCTTACAAATGAGCTCAGCTTGGAATTCTATTCTGATAAACTACATACCTAATTGAAGACAATCATGACAGAACAAACTCCTAATTCAGCTTGAGGAGAGAGGAAATGCTTTTAAGGGGCAATAAAGGGTAGATATGACTGTCTGCTACAAAAATAATTTAAATCATTGGTTGAGTGGAAAATAGAGGTTTGAAGGGAGACGACAATAAAAATTACTTACCCAAGGACTCAGCAGTTCTTCCTAGAAAAGGTAAAAGGATAGAGAAAGGGAGAAATGAAAGAAAGAGGCATGGTTTTATCTCAAGAAAAAGCAGGATCCTTTCCTTCCTCTCCTTCCAGAAAGCATGAAAAAAGACTGCAGTGAAAAGGTCTGAAGAGGCAAACAAGGTGCTTTGTTGTGCATAATCTGGCTGCAAAGGCAAAAGGATTAAGTTACCAATCAATGATGGAAACAAGAAGAAACTATAGAAATACTATAAAAGTGACAAGCAGCCATTTTGATGGAAAAAGTCAATATGTTAAAACATTTCTTTAAGTTAAAAGAAAGAAACTTATGTTTATTTCTATATCAATGACCTGTACTTATATCAAACAGAAGCCTCAGAGTTTCCGGAGCAATGCTACCTTGGTGGTGGCTTGGGAGTCACACTGCCTGAATTTGTATCTAAATTCCATGTTCTGTTGGCTAAGCAAACTCGGACAAGAAATATATACTCTTTCTCCTCCCTCTCCATTCCTCCTGGGACTCTTTTTTAAAGGTTGATTTTACAAGACCAAAAAAAAAAAAAACAACCAGTCATGCCAGTAAAGAAAAATTGGAGAGTCATAGACTATTCACATTTACAGCCTTGCATAAACTCATCAATCTACCAGTTTTTCCTCTTCAGGAATCAATATGAGAAAATAAAGCACAAGAAGTTGGGGGATTCCTTGGTTTTAAGATTCACTGCTCCAACTTAGCATTTCAAAGTGAGGCCTATTTAACAAACCTCCTGCTACCTAAACACAATTAAAACTCATAATCACTGATCAAAAATTAACATAGCTTGTGTGAGAACATCACACAACACATCAGACCTCTCTAGGAGCATCACCCGCAGAGCTGTTAATGAACAGGCATCTGAGAACATGCCTTGACCTTGTTTCTCTAGATAGAGGGGAAAGAGTATAACACAAAGAGGACAGAAGGAAAGTTAGCCAAAGCAGGCTAGATTTAGAAAAGTTATAAACGTAAACACAACTTTCCAAGAAAGAATGGATGATGCAATGACCATATAAAGGCGGCATATTTGCGATTCAAATAATCAGTTAAAGAAGCTCTAGGAATTCTATCTTATGACAGAAGTACACAGAAAGAGTGGCAACCACTCAGATACATATGTGTGTCCAATACCTTAGACTGTTTCTATTATAGCAGCAGGCAAGGCGGTTCAGTGGGTGAGGGCTGCAAACTTGCGATACTATGACCCTAGTGCCTTGCACAGAACACAGATTTCAGAGTGTGTTACTAACATAATATGATCACAAATTCTGACGACTTCAACGGTGTTTTTTACTTTTCTTCGTGTAAGATCATGATACTGTTCCCTGATATTTAAACATAACGAATCTACATTTTGGAAGTTATAAGAGGAAAAGTGAACAAGTAAACACTTGAATATAAAATACACAAGAAATTCCAAAGGCCAGAATATCATCCACAAACACACATACTAAAAGGAAAGCAATTTTTATGTAACTGTATCAGTGGACAGATCCAAATCTCAGGACATTTCTTTTCTATTTAATGGAAGACCCATTCTTGGGACACAGAATGTTAAAACATCTTCTCTTAACTATTCCTCACCCAACATGAATTATCACTATCTTAGTTCATAGAACTTTGATTTTGAACAAAGTATGGATTTTCCCCCTTCTGTTCACTGAATATCAATGATAACAGACATGAAAATTTATGCCATGGGTTTCTGTTAATTTAGCTCCATTGATTGCAACCATTTCAAGAATCAAAGAGAAATCTCAATTCAGGAGTCCCTAGATACTATAAACTCATGGGTAAGTAATTTCTATTACTCTCATAAATATGATTTTTAATTTGCAAGACGTCTTTTATTTAAGAAATGGTTAACATATACAATAGATTCCCCCTCGACCCTGATACTCAAACAAGGGCACAGAGAATTTTGCCAAAATTACATATGATTTTCTTTTAGCAAGCTTGGACCTAAATACTATTCTCCCAATTCATGAATGGGTGTATAATTAATTGGCATTATTAACAAATATCGGGCATGCTGGAAAGAGATCCAGGTTATTAGAAGGCTGAGTTCTATTGATTCCTAAGCTTACTATATTTCCTTGGTGGAAAACTGTCTACTCTTGGATGTTTGCATTAAATGAAGAGCCACTCACTCTTGGGTCTCCCTTTCCTTCACTGGGAGGTGCAGTGGGTTTCTTGGGGCAACACTGTGGATTCTGGCACAATTAGAACAAACACTTATTTGTTATCTTCTTTGTGTTCCAGCCTAGTACAAAATGACTCAGGGAAACTGTGCCTCAGGATGGCCACAGCAAAGCTGAACTACAGGTTAATCAAAAAGTTGATCACTGAGATATTTACTCCAAAATATTAATTGGATATCTTCTTGGATCTAGCTCTATACTAGTCAAAGTTGTTTGGTCTGAGTATTCTTTTCATAATGTCTACATGGCAGAAATTAATGCCAGGCTGTCGATTGTGCTGAGACTACATAAATCAACAAATATCTGAAAAACTAAGAACCCCAGAGCTTCAGTTAATTTTTTAAAAAAAGTTAGAGCAGAGGTCAGGGCTGGCCCCGTGGCCAAGTGGTTAAGTTCACGCGCTCCGCAGCAAGCAGCCCAGTGTTTCGTTGGTTCGAATCCTGGGCGCGGACATGGCACTGCTCATCAAACCACGCTGAGGCGGCGTCCCACATGCCACAACTAGAAGGACCCACAACGAAGAATATACAACTATGTACTGGGGGGGCTTTGGGGAGAAAAAGGAAAAAGACAAAATCTTTAAAAAAAAACAGTTAGAGCAGAGGTTAATGGAACGAAATTCCTTTTAAAAGAGTAGGTATTGCTCAGTGGTTAAACTATCTTTGGATCGGACAGCCTGGATTTGCAACCTAACTTTACTACATAGAATCTTGGATAATTTACTCAATGTCTCTATGCATCCCTTTCTTGTAAAGAAAGATCATAAAGCCATTGTGTACAATAAAGTTAGGAAATAAATTAGAAGCTGTATGTGAAACACTTTCCACTGGAGTTGGCAAGTGATAAGTATTTAATAAATATTAGTCACTATGATTAGGTTTCAGGTGATGGGACTTGGAGGATGAGAAGAATTAGCTCAGACAGAGGAGCAGAGAGAGAGCATTCCAGGCAGTGGACAGAGTACGATTAAAAGCTTAGAATACAGACATTCTTTACGCAGCCGTCAACACCCTGTATGATCTAGTTACTACCAACCTCTCTAAACTCCTTTCAAGCCATCTCAACTACAGTCATTGCAATTTAGTTACAAAGGCCTTCATTTTGTTGAATATGCTCAGATTCTCCCCATTTCCAGCCTGTCACACACATTCTCTTCATCATTCACCCACCTAAATCCTGCACATTCTCCAGGTTTCAATTTAAATTCTCTTCAGGAAAGTCTTCGCTGAAACATGCATTAGACCGAAGTACAGTAGCTTCTACTTACTTAAAATCTCATTGAATTCTGGAAAACAAAAATCACAGTTAATAATTTACCTGTGTAATTTTAAAAATATTTTGGTTCTCGGGTCTGGCCCGGTGGCCGAGTGGTTAAGTTCGCGCACTCCGCTGCAGGCGGCCCAGTGTTTCATTGGTTCGAATCCTGGGCGCGGACATGGCACTGCTCATCAGACCACGCTGAGGCAGCGTCTCACATGCCACAACTAGAAGGACCCACAACGAAGAATATACAACTATGTACCGGGGGGCTTTGGGGAGAAAAAGGAAAAAAATAAAAAACATCTTTAAAAAAAAAAAATATTTTGGTTCTCTTACTGAGCTTTGAATCTCATGGGAATAAGAACTGTCTCTATCTTGTATGTCAATATAGCCCAAGAGCCTAAAATAACACGCAACAGCATAAACAGTCAATGTATGTTGCTCATACATGAATGAGTGAATAAATGAGCATGCAATAAGTTTTCCATCTTTTCAGAAGTACTTTGGAGGATAACTTAAGTGAAAGAAAATTGTCGAGTTGGAAAATAAGATGTATCAGTTAGGTAAGTTGGAGTCAGCGATGGAGAGCTTTGATTATCAGTCTAGTTAACTTGTTTGCAACAAAAAGGAAGTGAAATTTTAAGTTTTTTATTTGTTTTTGGTTTATGAGCTTTAGCATTTGATTCATGTTTATTTATGTTCTGTTGGTCACATAGTCTTATGAAAGTTTTGTGGGAAGAGGTAGAGATTGAATACCAAATAGGGTGCTCTTACAAAGAGACCCATGAAGCTGATGCTATCCTGAAATAGAGAAGAAACACAAGATAGGGAGTGAGCACCAGCTACTGAAAGAGAAGAATTGATAGATCTTGGAGAGTAATTATATTTACAGATGAAGTAAAAACAACTGTCATTGATTTTAACATTTCTATCTCCATCTGATAAACTGACTGCAGATCTTGAAAATAACAACAACAAAGAAGGGAAATGGGATAAACTTTCGATTGCAAGATACTCATGTGAGGACATGCTCCAGAAATTTTCTATAATGATATCTGGGCTCAAGATGTAAACTCCAATGCAAAGATGAAGCTTCAGATAGTTCCAATTGCCAGGTCAATCAGCAATTTCCTATTTTATATCTGTAAACAAGTATCTTACCAGATCCTTCCATTCATGAAAACATCCTGTCATTCTTTAGGAGGTGGAGTATCTTCAGATTAAATATTTCACAACCACATGACACTGTGCTGAAATTACGGATATTAAGGTAATCTTATTTTTTTCCCATACACCAGCTCCCTCCCAAGGCCTAGTTCAAAACTGACATCTTACCTATGAAGCAGTTGGGGCTTCTCTATTTAAAGATGATCATACTTATACCTTATCAAAGACAATAAATTTAATGGTTTTAAAACAAAAAGCTATGTAAACTATTTTTTATTTTCTCTTTTTTACACACTTCTATGTGTTTCCATTTTATAGGCTCTTCTTTCCTTATTAGCTCATATTAACTAAATATTTAAATTTGTCAAATCTTTACTGATTCTATCATTTAGCAGACACAAGGTTGGCATTAGAGATACAGAAAGGATAAAACAACAGAATCTGTCCTATAATCTGTTCACAGGCTTATGAGAAAGAGAGATAATAAATCACCAATCTTATTAAAATTTGATAGTTGTGAGAAAGCTACACAAGCCACTATTTGTGTATATCCAGCATCTCCGGGGAAACAAGGGGATGGCTTAAACGTATTTTAAGATTACAGATCATAGTCCATGCCTTGTGTTTTTTATTTTTCTGATTATTCCTCTCCCTCTATCCTAACTTTTTTTTTGCTGGCATAGAAAAGTAGTACACACTGATTAAATACCTTTTGAATAAGTGACAACCAAATCATGTCTGTATGTTCTATTAAGATCACAAAACCCCAAATTAATAAGATTTTCTATTTGAGAAACATTATTTGTAAAATTAAAAGCATGTTTTTAAAAGATGACTCATTTTGCTCGACTACTTGTTGAATCAAAACACAGTGAGTCAAGAAGGATTAATATCTTAATTCTCAGAACCTGGAAATAGGCAACAAACAAGTGAATGAAAATATGATATTTAAAGCAGATAACTTATTTCAATCTTATCCTTACAATCTTACCCTTATTTCAATCTTACAAAACCTATTTCTTTTGTACTTAGTTTTTATCACTGTATTTTTTTAAGTAAATGTTTTTCGCTGTAAATTCATCAAGTCGAGTCTCAAATGGTTTAGAATAAAGAGAGGTTGATCATAGATGGGACAGTTGAACAAAAACATAATCTTCCCCAAATGCTACAGTTTGCCTTTAGGCAGAGTAGAGAAAGTTAGGATAGCCTAAGGCTCCGCATTCAAGAATTACCCTTTGTACAGATAAATTCAAACAGAGGATCCTTTAATTCCCTGATGTGCCTGGGAATTCTTACCCTTCCCCTTCCTCCTATCTACCGCAGATCCCACAAGCCACCTCAAATATTCTTCTCACCAAATCCGTGCCTCCTCCAAATCCAGACTTCCCGGAACTGTTACTAAAGGAGTTAAGGTGAGCTTCTCCATGGCTGATATGAAGGTGTTGAAGGATGAGTCAAGGCACTGAGGACATGATTCTTTCTCACTTCAACCACTGCAGCCCTTCCATTCATAGCCTGTTTCCCTGCTTTCCCTTTTGCCATGCTGAGTTTGTCAGGGACATTGAATGAGAGAGATGGAGCAAAAAGAACACTATCAATCATCTGGAAATGTAGGAAACTCAGGGTTAAGTTGATGGGGTCTCATTTTATAAATCTGATCGTGAGTGCCAAAGACTTCATTAAATTTTAATTTATTACTGGTTGGTTCAGAGCGCATATACCCACTGTGGGATATTTTAGGGTAATGGGTACTCTGTCAATGGGGAATTAAGCAAAGTTAGTCGCTTTGGTTCTGATGGTTAAGGTGAGGCATAGCTTTGTTTCCTCTATTTTATATTTTGTAACTTCTCTAAGAGAAAAGGGATATCTTATTTAAATTTAGTGGAATTCCCAGGGATAACTGAAATTTGAGATTCAGTATTGATAAAGACCATGAAATATTTCCAGTTGGTGCATTTAAGCAGATGTTAATATTAATTCAGAACCTACGTAGTAGAATCATAAAACTTAATTAGCACTCTTGTATCTGTTGTTGTAGAAATTCTTTTAGTAAATTTTGAATTTCCATTTAAGTTTGAATTTCCAATTGAGTAAATTGTGGACCTCTGTTTCAGTTTTTTGTTTGTTTTGTCGTGGTTACTGGATATACTTTGAGAGAGTCCTCTATATCTGGCTTATATTTATGTTTCTTCCTCTAGTGAGTTGCAAATCAGTATCATAGGTTTAGAAGCCTCTCCCACACCAATAGTAGCTTTGCTGGGTTTAAAGACCCTTGACAGAGATTGGTTCTTAATAGTATCTTAGTTGTGTCACGAGAGCACCATGGATGTTTTTTCCTATATTGCAGAGTATGAGGATCTTTTTTGCAAAAACAAGCAAAGGCATTTTTAAAAGTTGTAGTCAGTCATCTGTTTAGGAATGTGGCCCTTAGCATGCCACACAGAGACTACACTTTCTCCACATGAGCAACCACTGATGAGCCTGTACATTGCCCAAGGTCTCAGTCTTCCCTTTAAGTATTCAATAGGATGGGCGCCAGCTCCAGGGTGAGACATACAATCAATGGTCACAGGGTAAAAGTCATTCCTTTGAGTCTAGTGTCAGTAGTAGCTTATGTTAGAATAAAGACACATGTTTCAACCTGAAATACAGATAGTTCCAGGCCAAGACACATCTACAATAGCCATTATAAGGAGGTCCCTAATTCCATACCACTGTCACTAAATGGCCATTATCAAAACTTCCCATTTAGGTCACTTAAATCTATAAGGGGAAGTTTGGAGGGCAGGGCAAATGCAGCACAAAGCAACACAGCTCAAAGCACAAACTAACCAGCAGGTAGCAGCTCAGAGTACACGCTTATCGACAGGCAAGATAGCCAGTTAGCAAGCAAAAGCATAAGAAGAAAGATCCCCCCTGTGGTGATGGTCATTGGCTAGCCACCCTCCTCACAGTGGAACGGCCCCCCCACCTAAACTTCGATTATGCCACACCCAGTTAAGCAGGTCTCTTTTTTTCATGCTCATCACCATATCAAATTTATTTCAACGGCACTAATTCATCTGGAGGTGCTCATGGTGACACTGCACAAATTTCCTGCCTTCTAGTTTCTGTCCAAAGAGAATGTCTACCTGCTTGTTCCTTCCCCCTTTCTGGGGAGATAATCCACTATGGGCCATTTACCTAAATAAACCTCTTAACGTGTTTAGTTTAAAATCTTGGGGAGCATTTGAGTTTCCCTCTAAAGAAATGAAGAACAAAGTGTTGAGCGTCCCATCCCCTCCTGCACCTGCCAAATAGGTACCCTCTGTGAGAGCGTTTCTGTTGCCTCCAAATCTTGAAATAAATACCAAAAGAAACGGCATCAAGCGTCCATGTGGAGCGACGACACGGAGTGAGTCCCAGAAACCTGTCCAGCGGGGCTCCCTGCGCGTCACCCGAGGCGTCCTCACAGGTGGCCGGGCTCCCTGCGTGGCCGATGCTGCGGGCTGGCCCACATCCAGTCTCACCGGGCACAGGCAGTCTGTCCAGGAAGCTGTTCTCGGCAGGATGCAGAGGCAGGCCTCTGCACTTGCGGGTTCGCCACCACCAGGCCCGGGTGGCTGGTGCTGTCGCCTGGGTCTCCCTCTGGGCAGGATCTGCCTGAGGGGACAGACGCGCGGGGGATGGGGGTGGGGGGGGTTGGGGTGGGGGTTTATATAGAGGAAGGCCCGGCCACCCAGGTCGGCAGTGAAGCCAAAGGCCTCGCTGATGACAGGTGGGCCGTCAAGACAAACAGGGGTGTTCCAGCCACCTGGGACTCCTGGAAGACCTGGCCCCGCTTCCAGGCACTGTGGAAGCCGCCAAGCATTTGTTCCTGACACCGATCTCCACGCGGTAGCTGGGCTCCTCCAGGGCCCACGACAGTGCGCAACCACGCTGTCCTGAAGTGCTGTGCAACCTGGGCGATGTGGGTGAGGATTTGGGGGCCAGTGTGGGCGGGCTCTGAGCACTAGCTGTCACGGCCTCGGCCACCTGCCACTCGTGCTTCTCCGCCAGGGAGGCCCCTGCTGGAGCTCCTAGGAGGGGGACGCCTCGCCCTAGACGACGCCCTCAGCCAAGCTGTCAGGAGGGCAGCTCCTTTCTGTACAGCCGGTAGTGCTTGTTGTGGGATCTGGGCAAGCAGAGAGTAACTGTGGTAGGAGACAACCAGGTCGGATTTCTTGATGGGAATGCAGACATGGTCCTGCCCCGGGTCCTTCAAGCAGATCTCCAGGTGCAGCTCAGCAGCCCCTGTGCTAATGTGGACCCCAACTCCCTGAGTTTGCTCTGCTCCCTGGGTCCGACTTGGCCAGGTGGTTCACACTGTGCACCAGCTTGGGCAGCTCAGCTGGGTTCTTGGCCTCCAAGGTGACCCTGACAGTGGGGCTCACGCTGACTTCATCACCCACATATTGTGGGCGTGCTGAAAGGTGGTGGTGGTGCTGGTCTTCACCAGGAACTGGTTGATGCCCACCAGGCTCACGATGTTCCTCCAAGACACGTCCTCGATGGAGTTCACATAACGGCCCATCATGAGGATTGTTCTCTGGGTCAGCTGCAAGTACAGCTCTTCCTTTTTCCTGGTGGTGTAGTCGGAGATCTGTATTGTGATCATTTTGCAATATATACAAATATCAAATAATTATATTGGATGCTTAAAACTGGTATAATGTTATATGTCAATTATACCTCAATAAAAATGATTTATTAAAAAAATTAAGAGAATGTGAAAAGGTTTATTACTCATATAATGAAGCTTTCTTTAGAAAGCAGGGAAATCTCCCAGGTAGGTCCAAAAGCAGCAGCTTAGGAGAACAAAGGGCCTAGTTTGGCTTTTATTGTGGTTAGGGGATGGAGTTGGGAGTGAGAGCTGTCATGAATGGGCTAGGGTTCACATGGTTTGAATTTCCTGCTCCTCCCAAATGAGAGCGCACCCAGTCTTTTTTTATCAGTTTAGCCAGTTGTGGGGCAGAAAGGAAGAGAAGTGATAGGACTTGAAATCTGTAAGCAGTTAAATGTCAAAAATGAAGGCAGAGTCTGCATTAAAATGTCAGATGAGTTCCTTACTTCAGGGCCTTTGCAACTACTAATTCTTCTCCCATTAATTGTCTTTCTACTGATCAAATGTAACAAGATGTTGATGATTTCTTCTGTTGTTCTAGAATTATGGCTTAACCTGAGAATAGATTGCCTGAAGTACTTCACATTCTAAACTTAGAGAGCCACCAGAGGTTGGAATTATTGGGAGATACAATTTAGAGAATGCACATGTGTCAACCCTACTCATCCCCACCAGTTACTACAGAAGGAAAATTGGAAAATAAGACTGCAATTGACATTTTGGAGAGATCCCTGTTTATGGAAAGTGAGCCTTTCCTACTTTGAAGACATGGACTGGGGCTCTATCAGATTCCTTCCTGAAAATTCATGGAGGCTTCAAGAAGAGGAAATACTTTTCATTCTTTATTTATGCATCTGCTTAGAAGAAGAACTTAATGATACGCTCCTGTGCTAATGAAGAGAAGAAAGGAGAATTGGAAGGAGAGCAAAAGGGAGAGAGAGACAATGTATGTATTTGTCTCTGTGTGTGTATGTGTGTGTGTGTGCATGTATGGATAGGCTTCAAGACATAGAGGGAGCCGTGAACATCTCTTCTAAGTGTATAGAGAAGCATTCTGCAGGGGCTTACCATACCTAGAAGGATAGAGACTTGAGGGTAATATTCTTGCCATTCCACCTACAGATGTGGGGAATAATGGAACAAAAGGAACATAGGCATTGGAAGAATGAAGTGTGAAGATCATCAGCCAAAGGCTAGCTAAGAGGTGAGGCTAAACCTACAAATGTAAAAATGCCTAAGGAAGCTGCACACGAAGGAACTCTTATCATCATTGTGTGTTAGAACTCACAGACAAGGAATAGAATAGTTATATCCAAACAAGGAAAAGAGTGAAATCCTGCTCATGGAAGTAAGGCAATACTGAACATTTTCCCTTTTCTTACTAATGCATCAACACACAAGAGGAACTAGCACCTAAAGAAGCAGGAAAGGGAAGTGTGTAAAGCACAGAGCATAATTCTCTCTTCTTAACTCCATCTTTCTATAGCCCAGGGTAAGGGTGGTCTGTGCTAGAGGTGAGAAAGGTAGAGGAGGAAAACTTACTGCTGAGTTTGCAACTGGAGCTTCAACTTGTAGCAAGTCAAAGTCTTGAGTGAGATGAGTCTAGAAACTAAGAGAGACCTGGGAAGATTTTGAATCTGGTATTTTAGTGAACTTTTATCAACATGGTACCATTTGAGGATAGTTATTAAAAAATAAAACTATAAAACATTTATACCAGATACATTCGCATAACTGAATCCTCTCAAGATTCAGCTTAGGCGTTATGTTCCTATAGGGATACCTCTCACCATCATGTTTAAGTGTTTAGTAGCCTCAATTGTGGATAGTTGAGTTGAGAAAGTACAGCAGACAAATGGAATCTGAAGCTCACTGGCCTTCTTTCTTTCATATGTGTGTGTGTGCATATACCCACAAAAACACACACACACACACAGAATTCTCCAAAAATGCTTATTATAAGAGATGTGATCACTCTCACCCATGGGGTGTTTAAAAACTAAGAAAAGAAGGCTTCTACAGACTGAACCTTGAGGAAGATCATTATTTGTTAAAGAATTGCTCACACAGACTTAAGTGGGGCCAGAATAGAATGGAATCAATCTCAAAGAAGGAAGGGAAGAGTGAAGAGTGTCAAATCCAGCAAAAAAATTTCCCTAAGATAAATATTAAGATGTTCCGTTGAGGGTAGCTTTTTGGAGATCTGTGTCTTAGCAAAAGGTATTTCTGTAACATTAGAGAGAAGTAGTTTGAATAATGAATGAGAGTGATAAAAGTTGTTGAATACCAACCATGAGGAAGTATGGAAGTCCCTATATGTGGTAAAACACAAACTTTCATAAACCTCAACAGAAAAGTAAATTAATGAAAAATATTTTATCTCCCTAATTTTCAAAATTATCTCAGCTGGAAAAATGTCACTGGAAAAATTGAGTATTAATTGCATAATTGATATAAAAGATAGTTCCTACTTGGTTTGCAATTTATGACATTATCTGATGATGCCAACTATGACAGCTATAGTAGAATGCTACCTGAGTCATACTCCATGTTTGGAAACAGGCTAGCTGTACAAAGTTTGGAAAATATTTCTCTTCTCTGGATCTCAGTTTATGGATTTAGTCAGTTTTGACTAAAGTTCTAGACTTTATATTTTTTATTTTACTCACATGTCCAAAGATAATTTCTATTCACACATAATGTAGGAAAACTAGACCACCTGTGTTTATAACCCTACTCTCCCACTTAAAAGCTGTATAACTTTGGGTAATTGACTTGTGCTCTTAGTGTCTCAGTTTCCTCATTAAGTAAATGGGATGAATAATAATGGTCACTTCATAATGTTGTGATGAAGATAAATGAAATATTAGTTGTAAAGACTTTCATAGAATGCCTGGCACAAATAATTGCTTACTAAATGTTATTTATTATTGTATTTTGATTGCATATAATTCTAACACAGAATATTGTATATCTAAACATAGATGTGAGTTCTTATATGCATGCATTCATATACGTATAAAAAAGAGAGCAAAATATATCTGTAACCCTCTTTAGTGTATGTGAACATATATTTCTTTAAAAATACTTAATAACCTTGAACTTATAAAATCATTTTTCAGCAACTCTCTGTGTGTAGATACAAAGCTCAAAAAGTAGAATGTCTAGCTCTCAAGGATTCCCACAAGAGGGGAAAAAGATTCTTCTCATGACTGGAAAAATACAAGTACTTTTAGACGCATATGTACCGAAGACTACAATCCGCTTTGCTTTCCTACCGTTGCACCGATAGCATTATGAACCATAAAATTGTTTAAGCAGCCACAGATAAGGAATTACAAATCTAGAGGTTCAAGAGTCATATAAAGCAGATGTAAGGTTAATTTTCATGGTTTAGTTGCCTCCTAGATTTTTTCAATATATTTCAATGGCTTGAAACTCTAAAAAACTGATAGCAAATAAAAAGCTTTCTATAGGCTACCTGATTTCTTGCTGACTCAGCTGTCTGAAGGCAAAGCCAATTACTATGGCTTGCATTTCCTTGTGCAGAAACCAGAACATATTCATTGTTAAATAGAGCCATTAAATATTTAGGGGAGTGAGAAAAGTTTTATGAATTGAGATGATAACAGTGAAAAACTACCTATGGATATTTTCCTATTAAATAACAAGAAAACACTTTTCTAAGAGAAACTTGAAAATCTCAAGCATGAAATATGATTTGAGTTAGTATCAATTCAATGGTCTTTTTAAACGTTGATTTTTAGGTTGGCATATAAGAAAAAAAAAAGCCTCTGATATAAAGCTAAGTTTTATCCTCAAGTAATAAAAGAAACAATATGGTCTCCTGAACAAAGAACTTGCTGAAGAATTGGGATTCTATTTTTGGTCTCACCAGTGACTTGCTCAGTGACCTTGGACATATCACTTAAATGGCTTTGTGCCTCCAGGTTCCCAGCTGTAATATAGAGATTATAATGCTTGCCCCTACTTCATGGGACTGTAGAACTATTTCACTTGAGTTTGTTTAAAACCCCGAAGGCTTTTGAAACTATCAGAAATAACTGTTAAATTCAAACAAGGTTGTATTTTATTAATTTCTTTTTACTGTTTGATTTGGTTTTCTTGTAGTCTTTCATAATCCTTTTCCTACTAAAATAAATCACTGGGATAAAATTAATAGGTAGAGATTTTCATTGGATATTGAGGAACACTTCTGACAGTGAAGGAAAATTGAGAATACACTTCTGAGATCAACTGATATAATTTCTACTCCTTGGCATGTTTAACTCATGACATAAAAGAGAATTGTATTATGATCATGTAACTTAGACCTTCTCACTAAATCTGTAATAGGCAATTTTTTCTTATTTCAGGCTTCCTAAAAATTTCTCTTGGTGATTTCATTCAATCAAGATTTTCTTATAATGTCTCTACGAATGCACTGATAATCCATCTCCATCTTTGCAAATCCAGAAAAGCTTTCAAGGTCCCTCTCAAATGCCATGTCCTTCTACCTTCCTTCTCTCTGCATAACAATATTTGTCATCCAAAAATGAATTCTGAGTAGTTGGAGGACTTAAGTAAAAGGGACTGGTATTTTTTTATCTTTGTGACTTTTTGTAATTGTTTAAAAATTTTTGAGCTGTTTATCCCATTATTTGTTCAAAATTAATTATTATTGGGATCAGCCAGCAGGCGTAGTAGTTAAGTTCATGCACTCTGCTTTGCCGACCCACAGATTGTAGGTTCAGGTCTGGGGAGCAGAGCTGTGCACCACTCATGAGGCCATGCTGTAGTGGCATCCCACATAAAATAGAGGAATATTAGCACAGATGTTGGCTCAGCAACAGTCTTCCTCAAGCAAAAAGAGTAGGATTGGCAACAGATGTTAGCTCAGAGCCAATCTTCCTTACAAAAAGTATATTTTTTTCAAAGTTGTTCTTACAAATGCCAAACTCAAACTCCCTACTCCAACCACAGAAATATCTTGTGCTATTCTCTCACAATACTTTTTAGAATCTTGAACTTTTACACAATGTTACAAAATCTTAGAATCTGGATAAGGAGTGATGTCAGCATGACGACAGAGTGAGTTCCTCAGGCAATCTCTCTCATCCATGATATAACAAAAAAGACATTCATACTCCAACAGAGGGCATCCACCCAACATAAAAGATGTGTGAGAGACCCACACAGCCATATGTCAGAGGGTGGAGAGGCTGGAGCCCCCTCACAGGAAGTGGAATTGGGAAAGAGAAAACTTTGCTCCCTCACAAAGGGCTGCAATCTGGGACTGGGTGTAGCCTCTGAGAGGGAAGGAAGGGAGTAGGGGAAACCTGTTCATGGGAACATCAAAGATCCCTGAGGTCCCTTCAGCCTATGGGGAAGTCTCCTACCAGGGGTGAAAGCTGTTGCAGGGAATGACCTCATCAAGCCAATATGCCAGGAGAGCAGATAGTGAGGGCAGAGCAAGTAAGCCTGCAAAAGCATGCAGAAGAAAGCAACCCTCCTCCCCACCCACCCAGCAATGGCTCCGATCCCTGGGATCCCAGCAGAATGCAGAGTGCTCAGAATCCATGGCTCTTGATCCCCACTCAGTGGCAGTAGGTTGTAACTGTGACCAAATAATACCAGGAAGCAAAAGAACAAAGCCACACCACATAGCAGTATGAAAAATTATATTAAATCTCCAGACCAGAGAGAAAAAGACAAGTACCCAGAAATCAATCCTAAGGACACAGAAGTATATAATCTAAATGAGAGAGAATTCAAAATAGCTATCATCAAAAAACTCAATGAGTTAAAAGAGAATATAGAGAAACAATTCAATGAGTTCAGGAGCTCCTTCACAAAAGAGATTGAAACTATAAAGAGGAATCTATCAGAAATATTGGAGATGAAAAACACAATCAATGATATAAAACAAAATATGGATTTCCCAAATGCTTGAGTGCACATGATAGTGGAGCAAATTGGCATAATCAAGGTTAGACATATTTAAATGCTACAGATAAAGGAGGAAAGAGAACTAAGACTAAAACAAATGAAGAAAGTCTCCAAAAAATATGACTCAATTAGGAAATGCAACACAAGAACTATAGGAATTGCAGAGGGAGAAGAGAAGGAGAATGGAGCAGAAAGGGTGTTCAAAGAAATAATAGCAGAGAACTTCGCAAACCTGGGGAACAAGGTAGAAATTTATGTGAAAGAGGCTATCATATCTTCTAAATATGTCAGTGTAAAAAGACCTACCACAAGGCATATAGTGATGAAACTGGCAAAAGTGAATGGCAAAGAAAGAATACTAAAAGCAGCAAGGCAAAACAAAATAACCTACATAGGAACCCCTTTCAGGCTTTCAGTAGATTTTTCTGCACAAACCTTACAGGCCAGGAGAGACTGGAAGGACATATTCAAATCTCTGAAGGATAAAAACTTTCAGCCAAGAGTACTCTATCCAATGAAAACATCCTTCAGGTATGACGGAGAAATACAAACTTTCCCAGGTAAACAAAATTTAAGGGATTTCATAACTACAAGACCCCTCCTACAAGAAATCCTCAAGAAGGGCCTCATACCTGAGAAAAAAGGGAGACAGGGGTTACAAAGCACGGAGTAAGGAGATAAATAGGTAGACAAAATCAGAAAATCAGAAGAGGTTAGCAAATTACTCAAGTATAACATCAAAGATAAAAAGGAAGGAAAACACCAAAAACAAAGATAATCTTGTCATTTTAACCACAAATGCACAACACAAGATGGAATAAGATTGAGAAATACAACTTAGGAGGGGAAGAAGAATGACTGAATCAGTTTAGTCTAAGGAAATAAAATGCCATCAGAAAATGGGCTATCTTATCTATGATATTTTGAATACAGACTTCATGGTAACCACTAAATAAAAAGCAGAACTGAGACAAAAATAATAAATAAGGAGAAAACAAAGAAACACTACATAAAAAACTACATAACTCAATTGGTAGACAGAAACACACAGGACAAGAAACAAAGGAAATGCAGGAGAACCAGAAAACAAGTGATAAAATGGCAGCATTAAGGTCTCATATATTGATAATCATCCAAAATGTAAATGGATTGAATTCTCCAACAGAAAGATGCAAAGGGGTGAGATGGAGTAAAGAACAGGACCCTACATCATGCCGTCTCCGGGAAACACATCTCAGCTCCAACAACAAGCACAAGCTCAGAATGAGGGGATGAAAGACCATATTCCAAGTTAATGGCAAACAAAAGATAGCAGGTGTTGCAATACTTAGACAAAGTAGACTTTAAGATAAGACAAGTAAGGAGAGACAAAGAGGGGCAGTATATAATGATCAAACGGACACTCCACCATGAAGACATAACACCTATATATGCACCTAATACAGGAACACCAAAGTACATAAAGCAACTATTAACAAACCTAAAAGGAGATGTCAATAGTAACACAACAATAGTAGGGGACCTCAACATTCCACTCATATCAATGGATAGAACATCTAGACAGAAAATCAACAAGAAAACAGTGGAATTAAGTTAAAAGCTAGACCAGTTGGACTTAATAGAAATATAGAGAACGCTCCATCCAAACACGGCAGAATACACATTCTTCTCAAGTGCACACAGATCATTCTCAAGGATAGACCATGTGTTGGGAAACAAGGCAAGCCTCAAAAAATTTAAGAAGATTGAAATAATAACAAGCATTTTTTTCTGATCATAATGCTATAAGCCTAGAAATTAATTACAAGAAAAAAGCTAAGAAGGGGACAAAAATGTGGAGACTAAACCACATCCTATTGAACAAGAAATGGATCCCTGAAGAAATTAAAAGAGAAAGCAAAAAATATCTGGATACAAATGAAAATGAACACGTACCATACCAGCTCATATGGGATGCAGCAAAAGCAGTACTAAGAGAGAAATTTCTTGCAATACAGGCTCACTTTAACAAACAAGAAGAATCCCAAATAAACAATCTCAAACTACACCTAACATAATTAGAAAAAGACCAAAAAGAGCCCAAAGTCGCAGAGAGAAATAATTAAAAAAAGAGCAGAAATCAATACAATTGAAACAAAAAAGGCAGTAGAAAGGATCAATGAAACAAAGAGCTGGTTCTTTGAGAAGATAAATAAAATTGACAAACCGCTAGTCAGACTTACAAAGAAAAAGAGAAAGAAAGCTCAGATAAATAAAATTAGAAATGAAAGAGGAGAAATAATGATGGATACTACAGAAATACAAAGGGTTATAAGAGAATACTATGAAAAGCTATATGCCAAAATTGGACAATCTAGAGGAAGTGGATAAATTCTTACTCTCTTACAACCTCCGACAGCCAAATTAAGAAGAAATAGATAATCTGAATAGATCAATCACAAGTAAAGAGATTGAAACGGTAATCAAAACCATCCCCCAAAATAAAAGCCCGGGACCAGATGGATTCCCTGGAGAATTCTACCAAATTTTCAGAGACGATTTAATACCTATCCTTCTCAAGCTATGCCAAAACATTAGGGAGGACAGAATGCTTCCTAACACATTCTACGAGGCCAACATCACTCTGATACCAAAGCTTGACAGGGGCAATACAAACAAAGGAAAACTACAGGCCAATATCACTGATGACCGTAGATGCAAAAGTCATCAACAAAATACTGGCAAACTGAATGCAGCAATACATCGAAAAGATCATACATCATGATCAAGTGGGATACATACCAGGGACACAGAGATGGTTCAACATTTGCAAATCAATCAATGTGATACACCACATTAACACAATGAGGAATAAAAACCATGTGGTCATCTCAATAGATGCAGAGAAAACATTTGACAAGATCCAACAGCCATTTATGATAAAAACACTGAACAAAATGGGGATAGAAGGAAATAATCTCAACATAATAAACGTCATATGTGACAAACCCACAGCCAAAATCATACTCAATGGGGAAAAATTGAAGGTCATCCCTCAGAGAATAGGAACAAGATAAGGATGCCCACTATCACAACTCCAATTCAGCATAATACTGGAGTTTTTGGCCAGAGCATTTAGGCAAGAGAAAAGAATAAAAAGAATTCAAATAGGGAGTGAAAAAGTGAAACTCTCGCTGTTTACAGATGACATGATTTTATATAGAGAAAACCCTAAAGAATCCATGGGAAAACTCTTAGAAAAATTAACAATTACAGTAAAGTTACAGAGTACAAAATCAACTTACAAAAATCAGTTGCATTTCTATACTCTAATAATGAATATACAGAAAGAGAACCCAAGAATGCAATTCCATTTACAATTGCAACAAAAAGAATAAAATACCTAGGAATAAATTTAACCAAGGACATGAAGGACTTATACAATGAAAACTGTAAGACATTATTGAAAGAAATAGATGATGATATAAAACAATGGAAAGAGATTCCATGCACATGGATCAGAAGAATAAACATAGCTAAAATGTCTATACTACCCAAAGCAATCTACAGATTCAATGCAATCCCGATCAGAATCTCAAGGAAATTCTCCACAGAAATAGAACAAAGAAACTTAAAATTCATACGGAGCAACCAAAAGCTCCGAATTGCTAAAGCAATCCTGAGAAAAAAGACCAACGCTGCAGGCATCACAATCCCTGACTTCAAAATGTACTACAAAGCCATAGTAATCAAAACAGCATGTTACTGGTACAAAAACAGTTACACAGATCAATGGAACAGAACTGAAAGCTCAGAAATGAAACCACACATCTACAGAGAGCTAAATTTTGACAAAACGTGCCAAGAACACACAATGGAGAAAAGATAGTCTCTTCAATAAATAGTGTTGAGAAATCTGGACAACCACTTGCAAAAGAATGAAAGTAGAGCATGATCTCATGCCATACACAAAAATCAACTCAAAAGAGATCAAAGACTTCAGGATAAGTCATGAAACCATAAAACCCCTGGAAGATAATATAGGTAGTACACTCTTTGACATCAAATTAAAGGATATATTTGAATATAATATCTTCTCAGACAAGGGAAACAAAAGAAAAAATAAACAAGCTGGAGTTCATCAGACTAACGAGCTTCTACAGGGCAAAAGAAATTAGGATCTAAACAAAATGACAGCCCACCAACTGGGAGAAAATGTTTGCAAATCATATATTCAACAAGGGGCTAATCTCCATAACACATAAGGAACTCGCACAACTGAACAACAAAAAAACAAACAACCCGATCAAAAAATGGGCAGAGGATATGAACAGACATTTTTCCAAAGAAGATATACAGATGGCCAATGAGCATATGAAAAGATGTTCAACATAACTAATCATAAGGAAGATGCAAATCAAAACTACACTAACACCCATTAAAATGGCTATAATTACTAAGACTAAAAATAACAAATGTTGGAGAGGGTATGGAGAAAAGGAACTCTCATACACTGCTGTCAGAATGCAAACTGGTGTAGCCACTATGGAAAACAGTATGGAGACTCCTCAAGAAACTAAAAATAGAAATACCATATGACCCAGGTATCCCACTACTGGCTATCTACACAAACAACTTGAAATCAACAATCCAAAATAACATATGTACCGCTATGTTCATTGCAGCACTATTCACAATGGCCAAGACATGGAAACAATCCAAGTGCCCATTGACTGATGACTGGATAAAGAAGATGTGGCATATGTATATATATATACTCAACTATTAAAAAAGACCAAATCATTCCATTTGCAACAACATGGTTGGACCTGGAGGGTATTATGCTAAGCCAGACTGAGAAAGACAAACACCATATGATTTCACTCATATGTGGAATATAAACAAACACATGAACAAAGAAAACAGTTCAGTGGTTATCAGGGGAAGGGGATGGGGGTGGGCACATGGGGTGAAGGTGAGCATGTATATGGTGATGAATAAGAAATAATGTACAACTGAAATTTACAATGATGTAAACAATTATGAACTAAATAAAAAAAATCTTAGAACCCAAGTACACTCAATATCTCATACCTAGGAGTAGAATAGCCTCAAATCAATCATCCTTCCTCCTGTCATAGCCCTCTCTGTATTTGGTGCCAGGCTTTCTGTTTTTTTTACATATTTGTGCTTTTTTTGGTTGCTTTTGCCACTTAAAATGATCTGCAAGTGTAATGCTGAAGTGTTGTCTAGTGTTCCTTAGTGCAAGTCTATGATGCGCCGTACAAAGACAACACACATTAGATAAACTGCATTCAGGAGTTATAGAGCTATTTTCCATGAATTCAAAGCCAATGAATTAACAATGTATATTAAATAAGATGTTTTCATACAGAAACACACAAACCAAAGTTATACATTGATCAGTTAATAAAAATGTTGTGAGCGGAGGTTGTCAGGAATCTAACCCTGTATTTTCTCTAGGAGCAATTGTTCTCTATTTGCTATTTCATGGTTTGTGGTAACATTCTAGAACATAACTGCCTGCCAATAACAAAAATCGTCTGTACCCATTTTATTTGTATCAAAACACTGCCTTCAGGCATATTTTTAAAATCTCCTTTTCAGTTCCACCTTAACACATTTCTTGTGCACACTTCTAACTTTCTGGTCATTTCAATTATAGAAAACATTTGGCCAACTTTAAAGCTTAAATCTCAACCATTTCAATGCCCACCTCCTTATTTCCCCCAAAATTAGCCAGACAGCTATCCCAAGAGTGAGAGTGAGGCTGCAGCTCTTTTACTCTCTCTCTTCTCAGTATTCTGGTTTTCCTTCTCCCATGCCGAAGTGGAAAGGGATGTATGGTTACTCATCTGAGAGTTACTACAGCTCTCACTTTATCCCTGCTGCTCTTGCTAAAACTAACCCGCCATTGAAGTTCTCTCTGTGGCAGGCATCCAAATGCTGGCTCTCTTTTTATATCCAATCTTGGACTCTGCATATGATTATATCGATGCATTAGAAAACAAACTAACATTTTTTTAAATAGCTGCCATGTCTTTCTTCCTTTTAATCATGTCATTCTTTCTATCTGGTATATGTGATCTTTTCTTTGTCCTTTTAATAGCTATCATGGTAATCATTATTGATATTCTCAGAATTTGCTTTTCCTCTTTATTGGAAAATGGTAGTATTACTCTTTGCCACACTAGGCATTCTACTCAAGTTTTTTTAGGGTAGAAACCTCTAAGAAGGAGGGCATAATTTACAATGTCCCCTTTCCACTGCCACAGCAACCTACATCTTTGCAGACAGTAATGTTTACATCAAATTATGTTCTTGAGAGAATACAGAGTGGAGATGAACACCCAGTTCATGGTATTAAAAGTAGAGTGCTACCTTAAAAAATAAATTATGAAGAATTGGTTATAAATTCAATAGATTGTAAAATAGAACTTTTATCAGAAGTTAAAAATTGCATTGGTGAATTATTTGATAAAATCCTTTGAAATAATTTAGAAGGAAGATTGAGTACCTAAGAAAATTTTAGATCTAAATATCAGGAAATAAATATTGGTAGTGTGTTTCAGTTGCTAGTGAGAGAATTAAGAACTGTATTAAAACAAAGAGAGAAGCTCGGAAAAAAGTGACCAGTTTGCAAGTAGATATAAAAGAGAATAAAAAGACTTCAGAAATTCTGGGACTTCAAACGTTAAAAAGTTGAGTGATTCAAAACCCCAGCTTGTGGAGGTATCAGAGTCTCTGATTTAAAAATATACTAAAAAGCTGTAGTAACCAAAACAGCATGGCACTAGCACAAAAACAGACACACAGATCAATGGGACAGAATCGAGAGCCCAGAAATAAACCAACACGTCTATGGACAACTAATTTTACACAGGGGAGCCAAGAACATACAATGGAGAAAGGAGAGTCTCTTCAATAAATGGTGTTGGGAAAACTGGACAACCACGTGCAAAAGAATGAAAGTAGACTATTATCTTAGATCATATACAAAAAAATAACTCAAAATGGATTAAAGAATTGAATAAAAGACCTGAAAGCATTAAACTTCTAGAGGAAAACATAAGAAGTACACTCTTCAACATCAGTCTTAGGAGCATATTTTCATGTATCATGTCTGACCAGGAGAGGGAAACAATAGAAAAAATAAACAAATGGAACTACATCAAACTAAAAAGCTTCTGTACAGCAAAGGAAACCATCAACAAGATGAAAAGACACTTAATAAGTGGGAGAATATATTTGCAACCCACATATCTGATAAAAAGGGTTAATATCCAACATCTACAAAGAGTTCATACATCTCAACAACAAAAAATCTAACAACCCAATTGAAAAAGCAAAAGATCTGAATAGACATTTCTCCAGAGAAGATATACAGGTGGCCAACAGGCACAGGAAAAGATGTTCAATGTCATTAACAATCAGAGAAATGCAAATCAAAACAACAATGAGATAGCACCTCATTCGCATCAGAATGCCTATAATTAACAAGACAGGAAACAATAAGTATTGGAGAGGATGTGGAGAGAAGGGAATCTTCATACACTGCTGGTGGGAGTGCAAACTGGTGCAGCCACTATGGAAAACAGTATGGAAATTCTTCAAAAAATTAAGAATAGATCTACCATATGATCCAGCTATTCCACTGTTGAGTATTTTTCCCAAGAACATGAAAACACAAATGCATAAAGATACATGCACCCCATGGTCATTGTAGCATTATTTGCAGTAGCCAAGACTTGGAAGCAACCTAGGTGCAAATAAAGGGATGAATGGATAAAGAAGATGTGGTATATACACACAATGGAATACTACTCAGCCATAAGAAATTATGAAATCTGGCCATTTGTGACAACATGGATGGACCCTGAGGGTATTATGCTAACTGAAATCAATCAGAGGGAGAAAGTCAAATACCCTATGTTCTCACTCATGAGTAGAAGATAACAACAGCCAATGACAAACAAACACATAGAAACAGAGATTGGATTGGTGGTTACCAGAGGGAAAGTGGGGAGGGAGGAGCACGAAAGGGGTGATTAGGCACATGTGTATGATGATGGATGGTAATTAGTCTTTGGGTGGTGAACAAGATGCAATCTATACAGAAATCATAATGCGTAATAATGTACACCTGAAATTTATGTAATGTTATAAGCCAATGTTACTGCGATAAATTAAAAAAAAATATTTTATTCAAAAAAACACCCAGCATGAACAGATAAAATTGACAAAACATTTTGACCCACAAAGGTAGATCAGTACTCAGCCTTGAAGTCATTTCATTCTACCAATGGGATATAACTGAATGTGAAGTTGGAAAAAGATGCACACAATTTGCTCCTACAAGTCCATGAGGGATGGCTCCAGCATCTCTCTGTCTCTCATCTTCCAGAAGGCTATACTGGGCTTGCTCTCACAGTTATAACATGAGTCCCAGAATATAGGCACAAGTATTCAATACCACTTGAGGCCTAAATGCAGAACAGATTTGCTGTCATTTCACTTGTATTTTATTGCCCAGAGCAAATAACAAGGATATCCCAGTTCGAGAATGTGGAAAGGGACTCTAAATCATGATGTGAGTTTCTGCAAAGTTCCATTGCAATGGGCATGTATTTGCTAAACTTCTAATAAATAATACTTAACAATATAAATAAGAAAGAAGATTAAGAAAAAATATTAAATGGTAGTAATCATATGTTTCTTTTTCTAATTTTTCTCCCCAAAGCCCCAGCACATAGTTGTACATCCTAGTTGTAGGTCATTCTAGTTCTTCTATGTGGGATGCTGCTACAGCATGGCTTGATGAGAGATGTGGAGGTCCATGACCAGGATCCAAACCAGTGAACCCTGGGCCAGCGAAGTACAGCATGCCTACTTAACCAGTCAGCCACGGGGCCCACACCCATATGTTCCATCTTTAGCCTAATGTTTCAGTTAGAAAAATATGTATTCCATCTAAACTGCAAAAGATGAAGGGATTTACAAAATTTTACTCTACCCATTACCCATCTGCCAGCTATTAAATTTAGTTAGTTTTGTGGTCATTTTTTCATTCTTTAAGTTTCTAAAGACTATATTAGACAGATTTGCTGTTACAACAAACAACCTCCAAACTTCGGTGGCATAAAACATTCCTTGTCAGAGACTGTATGTCTGCAACTGTTTCTTTGCTCCATGTTTCTTTCCATGTTGGACTAAACGGGCAACCTCTATGTGGGACAGCTCTGCTATTGGTAAAGAATAAAATCAAAATAGCTTATAGAATCTCAAAAATATATTTGCTACTCAAGTGTCTTGTAAGTCATATGGGTCCACATTCAAATGGCCAAATCACATCTCATGGTCATGCCCCAAATTAATGTAGTATGGATATAGTCTTCTTCCACAGTGGGTGGGGCACTATAATTCATATGGCAATGGGAAAAGATGTATTATCCTCCTATAAGAGGCAAATAATTGGGGATCACAGTAAAACATAGTTCAGTCTGCCATGTTGATCACACATGCCCTCACAAAGAAGTTACTGCAAAAGTCCATCCAATCATTGCATCCTGCCTGGATCTCACAATCCTCACTTCGAGTCTGGATATGGTTCATATCTTCTGGAACCTATCATCTAAAATAATAACAATAACAACAACACTACAAAAAAATGAAAGTTACTTCCTCACCACACACCAAAATACAATGGTGAACATGTATAGGAGAGCCACAATAAGTAATTATGCCAAGAGAGGGGAAGAGTGAAAAGCTTACAATAGTCAGTGGTTCATAGAAATTTTGAAATACTTCTGGGAAACATAAGGAGAAAATTCAAAACTGAGGGTAGGAAATCTCGACTAGGTCATTTCCCCCTACTTGGAAATAGATCCCAAATCTGTTGTCTTCTTTAGACTTTGGGTCCACTCTCTGGAAAATCTTTCATTTTCCATAATCATCTTTGGACACATTTTAAAAAGGTAATTAAAAGCAAGGACCTCAAGTTTATTGTGTCCACATAAACCTAAAACTCTCCACACACTTCCCAAACACCATAACACTATACAATCTCACATGACCTAAACCTTCACCATTACTTGGAGATAGAGGGTACCATGAACTTACTATTTTAATTTGTGAAGTAAACAACATATTCCAATAGATACACAACTGAATTTCCAGCCTCAGCTGCAACGTTATGGACATGAAGAATAAGGGAAGGGAGTTTTATTGATTTCCTAGGGCTGCTGTAACAAATTACCACAAATGGGGTGGCTTTAAACAATAGAAATGTATTCTTTCACAGTTCAGAAGACCAGAAGTCGAAAATAAAGGTATTGACTAGATTGGTTTCTACTGGAGGCTCTGAGGGAGCATCTTTTCTATGCTTCTTTCCTTGCTTCTGGTGGTTGCTGGCCATTTTTGGTATCACTTGACTTGAAGATGTATCACCCCATTCTCTGCCTCTGTCTTCACACAGAGTTCTCTCCTGTGGGTCTGTGTCCAAATAACTCTCTTCTTATGAGGATGACAGTCATATTGGATTTGGCCCTCATCATAACTTGATTATATCTACAACATGACAAATAAGGTCATGTTCACAGGTTCCAAGTGGACATGTATTTTGAGGGGACATTATTCAGCCAAGTACAGGAGGCTTAGGAGATTCCATGAAAAGAGGATGGGTATAGAAACTAAAGTCAATGCACAGACATAAATGTCCCCAGAAAGAGCAAGTTCAACATTAAGTACTAAATTAGTAAACAAAAGTCTGGAAATTGGTAATACACATCAGGTGCCCCAGGGATGAAATTTGGAATTTAGTGGGTTAGAGGTGGAAACTCTGGAGAAACAGTGCTCTGCAGAAGAAGGGGATTAATAGAGGAGTGTAAGTGGCCATTTGAGACGAGTCAGTTAATGGAAATGAAATGCATAGTGAAGAAACAAAAGAGAACAAGAACTTCCTTATTTTTTAAAGAAATTGCCTTTCACTGTACTTATAAAGAATGGCATTTTTAAAATAAGAATCTGTTCATGAATTTCCCAGGAATAAAAATGGCAGATAGATTCAATACAAATTTACCTTAACAATAGAGAAGAAAATGAGATCCTAGCTTTCCAGTTAAGAAAATTTACTGTCCCCACCAATACAACCCTTATCTACTAATAAAACTAATTTAAATATACTGATAATATAATCTTAAAGTAGAGCCTTTCCAGGAAATGTTTAAGAATGATAAAGATCATCTTCATACAAAATTATTATAAAATTAAAACAGACAAGGAGAATCAAAACATTTGAGGTAATGAAACACCCCTAAAAGTAATCACCAAGCTGAAGAAAATTGTACCATTCACAAATGAAACTAAACTAAATATACTCAAAATAGCATATGGAAAGATTAAAAGAAATAGACTCAACTTTAAAATGCAACAACAAAAATGGAAAGCAATAATGAAATAAACGTAAGGATTGTTGACTAGGCTTAGAGAATAAATTGAAGAAAATGACAAAACAATTTCAGTATGAAGAATAAATTCTCATTTGTCCAAGAGAGAAGTGATTTGAACAGATATTTATCAAGGCAGAACAACCACGTCATAATTCATGGAGCATTGGGTGGACTACTCAGAAAGATCGTAACAGAAATATGCATAGAGTAAATGCCTGCTCTTTTTTCACATAATAAATCTTAAAACAAGACCACAAAGTATCAAACATTTTCCAGACAAAGTAACTGAGTCCCAGAGAAAAACTCAATTATATTTATAGAAATGAAAAAAAAATCTGTCACTCAACAAAATAAAATTTACAAATGCTTACCAATAAATCAAAAGTTACCAGACATGCAAAGAGGTAAAAGAATACAATGATAATGAAGAGGAAAACCAATCAATTAAATGTGATTCATAACTAACACAAGTGTTAGAATGATCAGGCATTGACTTTAAAATAGTTATTATAACTGTATTTCACAGGTTCAAATTAGAGATACTGAAGATAAAAAATGACTCAAATTTAACTTATAGAGGAAAAAAGTTACAATGGCAAACATAAAAAATACACTAGAGCAGGGCCAGCCTGATGGCATGGTGGCTGGGTTCGTGTCTTCACTTTAATGTCTCAGGCTTCATGGGTTTGGATCCTGAGTGCAGACCTACACTTTGCTCACTGGGCCAGGCTGTGGTGGCATCCCACACACAAAATAGAGGAAGATTGGCACAGATGTTAGTTCAAGGCCATTCTTCTTCACCAAAAACAAAAACAAAAAACAAAAATACACTAAATATGATTAATGGCAGATTAGATATAGCAACAGAAAATATTCATGAAATAGAAGGAAATGAAATACAAACTTCAAAATAAAATGGTGAAAAGTGATTAAAAAAATGGAAAAGTATACATTGCATGACATCAATTAACTTAATATACATGTAATTTGAGTTTCTAGAAAAGAGGAGAGACATGAAGAGGCAGACAAAAACTTCTGAAGGAATATTAGTTGAAAATATTCCAATATTGATGAAAAATATACACTCCACGGATCCAAATAGTCCAATTAACCCAAGCACAAGAAACATGAAAATAACTATCCAAAGTCACATCATAATCAAATTGCTCAAAACCAATGTTAAAATCTTAAAAACAACCAGAAAAAAGGAAAATGTTGTGTACCAAGGTACAGAGAAAGGATGACAGCAGGTTTCTTATCACAAACAATGCCAGTGGGAAGACAGTAAAGCAATACATTCAAAGTACTGAAAGAAAAGAATTACTAACTTGGAATTTTATACCCAGTAAAAATGTCTTTCAAAAATAAAGGCAAAATAGGGGCCCAGCATATTGGCATAGTGCTTAGGTTCATGTGCTCCTCTTCAGCAGCCCAGGAATCACATGTTTGGATCCTAGGTGCGGACCTAGCACCACTCATCAAGCCACACTGTGGCAGCATCCCATATAAAGTAGAGGAAGATTGCCACAGATGTTAGCTCAGCAACAATCTTCCTCAAGCAAAAAGAAGATTGGCAAAAGATGTTAGCTCAGGGCCAATATTCCTCACAAAAAAATAAATAAATAAAGGTAAAATAACGTCTTAAATATGCATAACAAAAGCTCAAAAACATTTATCAACATTAGACCCACATGACACAAAATGTTACTGAAGTTCCTGCAGAGGGAAGAAAAATGATAACAAATGAAAATGTGGGTCTACAAAAAGGAATGAAGGCCACTAGAAATGATAAATACATAGATAAATATACCATAACTTTTAATTATCATTTAATTATCTTTAAAAGATTTTTCACTGTTTAGAAGATGATTCTGGGAAGATGACAGATGAAGAAGCACCATAAATCTGTCTCCCCACCTAGACAATAATTGCATTGACAGAATCAGTCTTATGTAACTATTTTGGACCTCTGGAGTCTACTGTAGGCTTGCAACTTCCAGGGAAGTCTTGAAAGATAAACTGTGGTTAATTTCTCTTTCCTCAGTAGTAGCTACCCATTCCCATGCTCCAGTTCAGGTCAGGCAGCACTGTACATGTTCCTGGACAGCTTGCATGCAGCTTGCATGAGTCAGAGTGTGAAATAAGAACTCTGTTCTCCAAATATCAGAGATCTGTGTTCTGATTGATTATTGCTGCTTCCAATGATGGAAATGCACACACAGAGGCAGACAGCCTTTGTGGCATACCCCTTCTTGTTGTTGCAAGGCACTTAGCTGAAGTGACTTCCAGAATATGTAAAGGGCTGGTGCCTTTGTTCCCTTCTTCATTTCTCTCTTTTTCTCTTTTTGGGAGCAACATATTAAAGACAAGGACATTCAAAAGCCACCGCATATACAGGGGAAATTAGAAAGTCACCATTCACACCCAAAGAAAGAGCAAGGCTCAGAGAAGACCTGAGAACACTTTAAGTTCATACCTCAGGCTGATCCTTGGAACAGAGACAGCCTACAATAATAGAAATAAAAAAACCCAACAACATAAAAATGAACAAACAAAAAAATAAGCCCTGGGGAAGGGGGAAGTTTGATTTCTAGAGTTACCACATAAGCAGATTCAAATGTATGGTTTTCAACAAAAAAATCTCAAGGCATACAAAGAAACAGGAAAATATGTCTTAGTCAAAGCAAAAAGGTAAACCAACAGAAACTGGAAAAAGGAATTGATGGCAGATCTCTTAGACAAAACTTTTAAAAAATTGTCTTAAAGATGCCCTAAGAACTAAAGGGAGATATGGAGAAACTCAAGAAAATGCTGTATGAACAAAATAGAAATATCAATAATGAGATTAAAAAATCTAAAAAGAAACCAAAAAGAAATTCTGGAACTGAAAATTACAATTACAGAAGTGAAAAATTGACCAGAGCGGTTCAAAGGCAGATTTGAGCAAGTAGAAGAAAAAATCAGTAAACTTGAAGAAAAGACAATGGAAATTGTCAAGTCTCAGGAACAGAAAGAAAAAGGATGAAAGAAAAGTGAACAGAGCCATGGGACATCATGAAGTGGAACAGCATATACATTGTGGGAGTCCCAGAAGGAGAGAGAGAAAGGGAAAGAGAGAATATTTGAAGGAATAATGACCAAAATTTCCATAAAAGATATGGTTATAAACATCCAAAAAGCTTAATCAAATCCACACAGGCTGAACTCAGATACCCACATCAAAACACATTGTCATCAAACCGTCAAGAGCCAAAGAGAAAGAGAGAATCTTGAAAGTAGCAAGAGAGAAGTGACTTGTCATATGCAAGAGATCTTCAATAAAATTGTCAGCAGACTTCTCATCAGAAAAATGGAAAATTTGGAAGCCATAAGAGAGTGGGCTGACATATTCAAAGTTTGAAAAGAAGAAAAATCTATTAAATATTTTTTATTTTTTCCTTTTTCTCTTCAAAGCCCCCAGTAGATAGGTGTGTATTTTTAGTTGTGGGTCCTTCTAGTTGTGGCAAGTGGGATGCTGCCTCAGCATGGTGTGATGAATAGTGCTATGTCTGCGCCCAGGATCAGAACCAGTGAAACCCGGGGATGCGTAAGTGGAGCATGTGAACTTAACCACTCAGCCACAGAGCCCAGAAAAATCTATTAACCATGAATCCTATTTCCAACAAAACTATACTTCAAAGTGAGAGAGAAATTAAGACATTATCAGACAAACAAAATCTGAGGGAGTTTGTTACCATGACGTCTGCTCTGCGAGAAATACTAAAGAGATTCCTACAAGTTGAAATGAAAGGATACTAGACTGTAACTCAAAGATGCCATGGATAAATAAAGATGTCCAGTAAAGGCAAATATATGGGCAATTATGAAAGCTACTATCATTATAACAATGATGGTAACTCTACATTTTGTTTTCTACATAATTTAAGAAACTAGTATTTTTTTTAAAAAAAGATACAATTACAAGTCTAAAAGCTAATATCATTGCAACTTTGGTTTGCAGCTCTACATTTTCTTTTCCAAATCATTTAAAAGATTAAAGGATTACAAAATATAACGTTATGGTTTTGTACACACAACATATAAAGATGTAATTTTGTGACATCAACAACTGAAAGGGGTAGGGATGGAGAAAGAAAGGAAGAGTGTTCATGTATTATTAAAGTTAAACTGATATAACTCAGAGTGTTATAATTTTAGAATGTTAAATGTAATCCCCATAGTAACCACACAGAAAATAGCTATAGAATATACACAAAGGGAAATGAGAAAGGAATTTAAATGTTTCACTACAAATAATCAACTAAACACAAAAGAAGATTGGAATGCAGGAAATAAGGGACAAAAAAGCTATAAGGCATATATAAACCAAATAGAAAAATGATAGAAGTAAATCCCTCCTTATCCGTAATTACTTTAAATGTAAATGGATTATTTTTTCTAATCAAAACACAGAGATTGGCAGAATAGATAAAATAAAAACATGATTCAACTATATACTGTCTATGAGAGATTCACTTTAGATCCAAAGACACAACTGGGTTGGAAATGAAAGGGTGGAATAAGATATTGCATTCAAATAGTAACCAAAAGTGAACGGGAGTGACTGTACTAATATCAGACAAAATAGACTTAAAAATTTTAAAAAGGTAATAAAAACCAAAGAAAGACATCATAGATTAATGAAAGATTCAATAAACCATGATACAACAATTATAAACATTTACAGACCTAATAAGAGACAATCAAAATATATGAAGCAAACCTTAGCAGAAACATTGACAAAATAGGCGGCTCCACAGTAATAGTTGGAGACTTTAATACCCCACTCTCAATAATAAACAAAAGAACCAGATAGGAGATAAGTAAGGAAACAGAGAACTTGAATAATACAATAAACCAACCAGATCTTAGAGACATATAAAGAATACTCTACCCAACAGCAAAAGAATACACATTCTTCTCAAGTGCACATGGGACATTTTTGAGTAAATCAGAACCTTTGTCCATGTTAGTCAGAATGCAAAATTGTACAGACAGGTGGAAAACGGTATGGTGTTTCCTCAAAAAATTAAAAAAGGAATTAACATTTGGTTCAGCAATTCCACTTCTGGGTATATACCCAAAAGAATTGAAAAGAGGATGGGAAAATTTTTTTCTACAACCACCTTCATAGCAATATTATTTTCAATATCTAAAATGAGGAAGTGAACCAACTGTGTACTGATAGATGAACAAATAAGAAAAATGTTCTATATGCAATGGCATATTATTCAGCCTTAAAAAGGAAGGAAATTCTGACATGCTGTATCCTGGATGATCCTTGAGGACATTATGCTAAGTGAAATAAGTCAGTCATGAAAAGACAAATATTGTATAATTCCACTTACATGAGGTACTTAGAGTAGTCAGAATCATAAAGACGAACAGAAAGAATCGTGGTTGCTAAGCTCCAGGGGGAAGGAGTAATGAGGACTTATTGTTTAGTGGATATAGAATTTCTTTTCACAATATGAAGAGTTCTGGAAGAGGATGGTAATGATGGTTGCTCAACAATATGAATTAATACCACTGAGCTGGACACTTAAAAATGGTTAAGATAGCAAATTTCATGTTACGTGTATTTTACCACAATTTTAAAAATTGGAAAAAAGATAATTTACTGTTTAAATAAAAATAATAATAATGTAGTGTAGAGTTTATAACATGATAAAGTAAACAGATGACAACAATGATAGAATGGCTAAGAAGGGAGAAATGGAAGTGTACTATTATAACGTTCTTATACTATTCATAAAGTAGTATAATATCACTTGGAGTTTTGAAAAGTTAAAGTTATATATTGTAAATTCTTAACCACTAAAGCAACCAAGCAAGTATTTATAGCTAATCAGTCAACAAAGTTGATATATGGAATTATAAATAATATTCAATTAATATAAATTAAGACAGATGGGAGGAAAAGGCCAGCAATGAACACCTGGAGAAATAGAAACAAATAATAAGATGATTGATTTAAACTTTAAAAGGTTAAACATACACTGCCAAGTGCTCCAACTAAGGTATTTACCCAAGAGAAAAAAAAAAAGGCAAATGCCCATACAAAGACTTGGATAAAAATTTTCATAGCAATTTTATTCATAATATCCTTAAACTAGAAACAACCAAAATATGGACAAACAGGTGAATGTGTGAACAAATTGTATTATGTCCTTACAGTGGAATATTACTCATCTAAGGAAAGAAGGAGGGAGGGAGGAAGAAAGAGGAAAGGGGGGTGGAGGGAAAATATTTTGATACATGCAATAACTTGGATACATCTCTATGCTATACAAAAGAAGCCACATAAAAAAGAGTACACACTATATGACCTAATAGGTAGAAAATTATAGAAAACTTCAAACTAATGGATGACAGAAATAAGATCAGTTGTTGCCTGGCAAAGGTGGAGGATAAGGAGATAGGAGAGTAGATTACTAAGGGGACACACAGAAACTTGCACGTTATGGAGATGGGCTCAATATCTTGTGTTCATTATTTCACAGGTATATGCATTGTCACAACCTATCAAATTGGACACTATAAATACATAAACTTTATTGTAGTTAATTACATCTCAAAAAATAAAAATAGCATAAAAATTAATGTAAATATAGACATTAGCAATCTCATTTTTTAAAGATTTCATTTTTTTCCTTTTTCTCCCCAAACCCCCCAGTACATAGTTGTATATTCTTTGTTGTGGGTCCTTCTAGTTGTGGCGTGTGGGACGCTGCCTCAGCGTGGTTTGGTGAGCGGTGCCATGTCTGTGCCCAGGATTTGAACCAACAAAACACTGGGCCACCTGTCCCAGAGCGCGTGAACTTAACCACTCGGCCACGTGGCCAGCCCCAGCAATCTCATTTTAAACAATAAATATAGAAAATGAAAAGTTATCTTTTAAAATAAGACTTAGTTTAGCTGTGCTTTCTCTAATTAGAATTCCTATAAGCAAAACACTAGAGAAGCTGAGTACTGATAGACATTGTGTTAAGAAGTGAGATTTAAAAAAATTATCAGTCTCTACCCATTGTGTAGACAGTTCTTTGTTAGATAATTTGAAGAGTTATCATGGAAGCAACAAATACAGTACATGTTCGCCAAAAAGGTACCATATGTTATAGAAGACACGTGCAATTATACGCCTATTAATTGGTCATAGAGAAAGTGCAAGAAACTTCATCAACATACTAAGTCAATCATACTTTTGGAACAAGCTACATTATTTCGTTCCTTTTAAAAATCAGAGTTCCATGGGTATACAATCTTCAGAGAGAATTGTTTCTCAATTATTTTCTTATACATGGTCCCTTTTAAGAATGTAAATATCTCACGTCTGCAAATTTTCTGAAATTCAACTGCTTCTGCTCTATTGAGATACACAGATATGTTAATCTTTAATTATTAACTCCTCACAGGTCAAAATTTAGTGCACTTCAATTTTTGTGGTTTGATTTATAGAAACAATATTCCATTTATTCTTTAAACAGTCAAATATATTAGTGGATATGCTATTAAAACTTCCCCTTTCAGAATGTACATTGGAAAGATAGTAAAAGTGTTTCCCAGTTTGGGAATTACCTCATTGTCAAGTGTCCAAAAGTTATTGGAAGTAATAAATATATTTACTTCCATCACTGTATCCTTGCTCATACCTGCATAAATCCCTACGTTGTAGATCTCTAAGTCTGAATCTTTAATCTTTATATACCTGCATATAACAAAGTATACAAAAAATCTGAGACAGCAAAATAGCTTGAAATGGATGAACTGATATTTTAATCTGTATGAATTTTACTATTAATTGAGACAATGGGTGTTATTTGTTTTGAGTTATGTGTATATGAGGTAGCGAGGGGAAAGGAGACATGAAGTATTGTATATTTGACTCGAACTCTGACTCTATGTAGACTTGGATTTTTCACTTTAAATGTTAATTGTTTAAACATGTTAAGTTTTTTTTACCCAAGAAATTGAGCAATCACAGAGGCACTAAGACGGTAGTGATCACATTCTAGAGTGTGGATATAAAATCTTTTTCTTATGCTGCCAGTTTGTAGAGCTCATTTCCATGCCCTGTTACTCACTAATGCTATTATAGTTAAATTGGAATCTAGCTGGTGACAATTGTACTACATGAAATGTTCCTTCCTAATTATGATATTAGAAGAGGATATGTTGTGAAAACTGTTAGTTTGGTTAGTTAAAACTTGTAAGATGTGGGTTCTTGCTGCATTAGCCACATATTTTTTAAAAAGATATATAGTGTTCTTTAGTGTTGGATTAAAAAATTTGGATTTTATTTTCTAACCAACACAGATTAAGTCATAAATGAAATGTATGAATTGCCTTTCTGAATATTTCATCTTTGGTATCTTATTCTTATTTTGCCCTACGATAGGAAAACTACTTTTTTGTAAATATGAAGTTAGTTTTAAAACGGTCCCTCTTTTCATCTAATTGAAAGCAAACCTTTTTTCTGACTTCAGACTTGCATTTTGACTTTGCACTAGAAAGATATTATTTATGCCTTCAACAGAGCACTGGCTGCTAGTGGACTTAGAAAATATCCTGCCAAGTGAGCAAAATGTGACCAGCTCTTTATTCTTCTAGAATCATTTTCAAGCATTAGAGGTCAAACAACAAATTGTGGTTCAGAATGGTCCTTTAGTCATTATTAATTTTCTGATAGTCCTAGATAATTTTCCCCTCTGGTTGCTTCGTTTAGCGCTCTCTATGGCTTTTTCCTTATTAATATTACTATACTCTCCCATCTATACACAGTTCCATCACAATAAGCAAACAAACATACAAACAGAAAAACAAGTGGAAAAAGATAGGTATTTGAAAAAAAGCATATATCTTTCTATCTACCAAAAACCTGATATTACATGAGTAATCAAGTTTATAATTGATATATATTTGACAAACAGAATTCACTTTAAAAAACATTTCTACCATCTCTGTTCACAGCATGTCTTAGTTGTTTATCTGAGGAGTGCTCCTGAAGAAAGAATTTAAGTGCAAGTAGTTTATTTGGGAAGTTGTTACAAGAAGCATTGGTGAGGGGAAAGGCAGTGAGACAGGAAACAGAAGGAAATAAATGAAGCTTACTGAATATGATATGAGCAGGTCTCTACTATGGGCAACTGGAGCTCAACCCCAATGGTGACTTCTGGGAGATGATGGACAACAGAGATCATTGAACTATGGCCCTTGGATCAAATCTAGACACTGCCTGTTTTTGTACCTCCTGCTGTCAGGGGCACCACTCCAGCAGTCTAGCACTGTGAGCCGTAGAGACTAAAAATCTAGATGCTCCCCTTTGCCCCTATTTCTCCCTCTGCTCCCAGCACCTGCCTCCCAAGCCAATGGCTGCACCTTACTGCTGCACAGGGCCTGAGCCAGTTGCCACTTTCACATTAGGCACTCCTCTGTTGTCAACTTCTAGGCACCCAGCATTGGAATCTCAGTCTGGGTGTCTGGGACTCAGAAAGTCACCTCATCTCTGTCCAGCCACCGAAATTGAGTTTGCAAAACTGTTCAGGAGGAGAAAAGGGAGTATGGGGATCTGAACTATTCCTGGGGTAGAGAATGAAACTGATGAGGAAGTAAGCAACAATTACCACTACCATGTACCCCTCTTGAGCCAGTTTTTCTTCCTCTGGAGAATTTCTCCAGCTGAGCCAAAGTATGCCCACCACCTGGGATGGTACATCCCAGGAAAATGAGGCAAGGCATGAATTTTCTCTCTTGTTAAATAAGTACCTACAAAATATTCTCAATTTTTTCTCTTAGCAAACAGTACTTAAAAAATTTACTATCCAGCCTGTGGTAGGCTAAATAATGCCCCTACCAAAGATGTCCATGTCGTAATCCCCAGAAACTGTGAATATGTTACCTTACCTGGCAAAAAGGGACCTTACAGAAGTGATTAATTTAAGGCCCTTGAAATGTAGAAGTTATTCTGATTATCCTGTGTGCCCAATGTAATCACCAGGGTCTTTATAAGAGGGATGCAGGAAAGCCAGATAGAGGAAGGCAATGTGACAACAGAAACAGTCACTGAAGGAGGTATAATTACATTACACTGCTGGTTTTGAAAATAAAGAAAAGGACCACAAGTCAAGGAAAGCATGTGACCTCTAGAAGCTGGCAAAGGCAAGGAAACATTCTTCTCTAGAACCTCCAGAAGGAATTAGCCCTACTGAAACCTGAATTTAGCCCAGTGAGACTGATGTTGGACTTCTCACCTCCAAAATCGTAAAATAATAATATCGTGTTGTGTTAAGCCACTTAAATTTGTGGTAATTTGCTACAGCAGCAATAAGAAACTAACACATGACCCTTTACAGAAAAAATTTCTGTCTCCTAGTGTAAAATAATGCTTCTCAAATTTTTGCAGATATAAGGACTACCTGAAGATCTAGTTAAAGCAGATACTGAAGCTTGTCCCCCAGAGATTCTGACTCCATGATCTTGGATGGGCCCCTAGTATTTCTAACCAGCCCTCAGCTGATGCTGATGCTGCCAGGGTGCAGACCTGGGAAACTCTGGGCTAGAATATAAATATGTGTTGTTCCATCCGTGGCATGAGGAAGCTGCTGTAATTACTTTCCCATACTGTCTGTCAGTGGATGAGGGCTGCTCACTGGGCATCCATTTTCCCAACATTTCTAGCCTACTCATGAACTAAATGCTTGTTGGAAAGTCATCAGGTGGAGAGTTGCAGGTGCTTGCAGTAGCAGGACTTCTGGATGCCCGGAATGGCGCGTGCCAAGGTGATACGGAATGCGACACCTAAACATCTGTCATACGCCTTAGAACTGTCTTTAATCACTTGTTACACTACATAAAATGATGTAAAATGGAAGATTTTTCTCTATCTGAAGCAGGCTGTTTTAACAAATATTTTTTGGTAATCCATGCATTTTGGGATGACAGTTTACAGTCCAATTTCACATCAATTTATTAACTGATCTTCACACTCCCAAGGGTGAAGATTTTTTGAGACAATTCTGTTTCATGCTTATCTTCCTAGACAGTTTGAAAGGCCAATGGTTTTTTTTTTTGTACTTGCTTTTTAAAACACCTTTTATGTGTTGGTTGCCTTGATGCTATGAATCTATACTGACTAAATTTGTTTTGTAATAGTTTTCTCTAACTAATTTCCCATTTTAAACATATTATTACTGAAAAAGACCATTACTTTCTTTTTCTCTTTCTCTCTCTAGAAAGGCTAAATTATATTTTGAAAGTGAGAGAATATCTAAATGATTCTTACCATAAGACCAGCTATTATCTTCCCAAAGGGGAAGAAGAGCTTATGCCAATAAACAAAAACAAAAAGTTGCAAGAAAGTGCAGACATTGGGCATTAGAGAGCATGATGGACAGGATTGAACCTTGCAGCTGAATGAGCAGGGTAAACGATAACAAGCTTTAGCGATAGCAAGACTAAACAACAAGCTCCACTAAGGAAAAATAAAATCTGAAAGGTGTATGTCAGCAATACACAAAGCCTCAGAACAGATTATCCAAGAATGTAACAAAGATGAAATTAGCATTAGTATCTCCAGAGCTTACAAACAACATCATATAACCAAGATAAGGTATTTTGGTATGCATATAAACCAGCAATGCTAAAGCACTCCTTTCTTAATTAGGAAATTGAGATTTAGTTTAAAAAGCTGTATGGATTAAATCAAGATAGAATTCTTTATTCTAATATGACATATTAGAAAGTCATGATGAATATATTCCATATAAAAAACGAAAGGAATTGGTTTGTGAGAAGATAAGGACTAAATCCAAAACTGTCTCTAGAATTTAAAAAATGTGTTTTTATAAGAAAGCTGTAATGACATGTTTATGTGATTAGTGTCCTTAATGTGATATGTGCTTGGGGTGGTTTTTTAAATTAGGTGCCAGTATAAGACACAGAGGACATACAGTCTTTTTGGTTTTCAAATTTCAACTTTAAAGATCACACTCAGTTCCATAGCATAGTCAAGTATAGAATTATTAACAATAGATTAGCAGTACATTCATCCTATTGTCACTGATTTTAAGCTTATAATTTCAGTTATCTAAAATTAATCAATATCCACAGAATTATTTAGTTTTGGTTTTCCATTTTATCAAATTTAAAATTATAAATCTATTCTATCAGAGAAAAGAGAAAATAAGCAATTTCTAGCACAAATATTGGAAGACACTCATATATTCTTCAATATGATGGGAACTTTTTTGTTACAAAATACATATACTTATTTATGATCTTACTGGTGATAAACTCTATTATCCCATAAAATAGCTTAGCTAAACTAATGCAGCCCCATGAGTAGACATTAAACACTGGATTAACCTAATACTGAGTATTATTTTTATAGTATTTATTTCTCAGTAAACAATTTACTGAAGCATAACTGTAAAGGGTTGAATAGTGCCCCCGCAAAATTTATATATACCCAGAATATCAGAATTTGACCTTATTTGGAAATAGGGTCTTTGTTAATGTAATTAAGGTTAGGCTCAAGATAAGTTCATACCGGAATTAAGATGGGCTCTAGCTCCAATGAGTTTACTTATAAGAGACAGAAAAGGATATGCAAAGACATAGAGAAGAAGGCCTTGCGATGATAGAGCCATGATTGGAATGACGTAGCTACAAACCAAAGCACGTCAAATATTGCTGACAGCTACCAGAAGCCAAGACAGAGGCATGGGACAGAGTCTTCATCAAATCCTCCAAAAGGAACCATCCTACCAACACCATGATTTTGGAATTCTAATTTCCTGAACTGTGAAAGAATACACTTCTGTTGTTTTAAGTTTCCCAATTTGTGGTAATTGCTACAGCAAACCTAGGAAACTAATACATAATCAATAAAGAAGAATGCAGAGACTCTAACTTTTACAATTTGATGAAATTTTACTAAATAACCGGCACTGTAGTCAAGAAATAGAATATTACCAGAACTTACACGGATACCACCTTGTACAGTTAACCACCACTATCTTGATTTCCATTAGTTTTATCTAATAAATTAGTTTTGTCTGATTTGAAATAAAACATTATATTTGTGGGGGGGGTTGCATTATGCTTATAAGATTTATCCACATTTTGTCTAGAAACAGTTTGTTTTTTCTTATTGTTGTTTAGTACTTTATTGTATGATTATACCAATATTTATCTGTCATTCTATAGGTGATGGATATTTGGAATGTTTACAATTTTTTTGCCCAAGAATACTGCTGCTAAGTATGTCTTTTTTGGCACACATATGTGCACATTTGTGTTTGGTGCACATATGTACACATACTTATAAAATCTTCATAGGCTCATGTATGCTCAGCTTTGTAAACTGTTTTCCAAGCAGTTCAAGTAAATTACACTCTCATCAATCCACCACCACACCAATTTGCAAGTCTCAGTTGTTTATGTCTTTGCCAATACCTGATATTTTTTGCATTTTTCATAATTAGGCATTCTGGTGGGAGCAATGACATCTAATTTTGATTTTAATTTTTATTTTCATGATTACTAATGAAGTTGAGCATCTTGTTATATGTGTATTGATAATAGAGATTAGTGCTTAAAAGAAGTACTTCTTCAAGTATTTTGTTCTTTTTTCTTTGGGGCTGTCCTCTACGTTACTAAAATTTTTAAGTTCTTTGTATATTCCATGTAGGAATACTTTTTCAGATAAATATATTGCAAAAATCTTTTCCCACTCTAATTGAAATTTCACTCTCATTTTGATGCCTTATAATGAACAGATATTCTTAATTTTAATGAAGTCAAGTTTGTCAATATTTCCCTTATGTTTAATTCCTCATGTGTCTTGTTAAAAAAATTATTTGTCTACTCCTATGTCATGAATATATTCTCATATTTACATCTAGAGTTTTACTGTTACCTTTGACATGTGGATATACAATCCATCCAAAATTAATTTTTGTGTATGATGGCAAGTCAAAACTGTTTTTTGTCAGTATGGTCATTCAATTGACCCAACATCATTTTGAAGGTTCCATCACTTCCTTTCTGTACTAAAGGTCGTCATTGTCATAAATCAAGTGACATTATATAACTGTGAGTGTTCTGAAATTGTCTCTTCATGCACCAATATTACGTGGTCTTAAATACTGTCACTTAATAATAATGCTTAAAGCCTCATTTTTGTTGTTCTTCCTTAAAATTGTCTTGGCTATACTTGCAACTTTGATATTTTACATAAAGTTGAGAACTAGCCTGTTAATCCCCTGGAAAAAGAAACATATTTTAACAAGAATTGCGTTGGATCAATAGATAAATATGGAGAGTACTGGTATCTTTTGAAAATTGAATATTGCAATCCATAAATGTAACATACCTTTCCATTTATTTAGATCTTCTTTGATGTTTCTCAGTAATATTGTATATGTTTCCGATTAAAGAATTCTGATGTATTGTTCATTAGATTATTTCATAGGTAATTGATAATCTTGTTGCTATTGAAAACAGTATCTTTTGGGGCTGGCCTAGTGGCGTGGTTAAGTTTGCACACTCTGCTTCAGTGGCCCAGGGTTCGTTGGTTCAGATCCCAGGCACGAACATACACACCGCTCATCAAGCCATGCTATGGTGGCATCCCACATACAAAATACAGGAAGATTGGCACAGATGTTAGTGCAGCAACAATCTATCTCAAACAAAAAGAGGAAGATTGGCAACAGATATTACCTCAGGACCAATCTTCCTCACCAAAACAAACAAACAAACAAACAAAAAACTCAATATCTTTCAAATTTTTCAATTTTTCTGTTTTCAGTATGTAGAAATCAGATTGGATAGTTATTCAGACTTGGAATCTATGAATTTTATAACATTTACTTTTAAATTCTAATGATTAGCCTATAGATTATTTTGTATTTTCTTGGATTTTCTCAAGTCATCTGAGACTACAGGCAAATACATTTCATCTTCACTCTTGCTTTCTTTTGCTGCATTGCCCAAAATATATGCCAAAAAGAAGCAGTCACCCTTGTCAATTTGAAAGGAAAATTTGTGATATTTCATCACATTTGCTGTATAATTATTTAAGATATTCATCAGAATAAAACATCCTAAATGTTGCATATTGGATAAGTGTTTTCATTATAAAATTATTTTGAGTTTTATGAAATATATTTTCTGTGTTTATGAGATGATCACATGATTTTTCTGTTTTTTCGATTAATGTGTTGAATTACAATCATTAATTTCCAAATATTATATACCACCTTTGCATTATTAGAATAAAGCCAGTTCAGGCTTCATATTTTATTCTTTTTGAATATCTCTATATTCCACTTGTCAATTTTTTGTTTAAACACTTTTTTATTTCATCTATTAATATGACAGAAGTGGTATAGTTTTCTTCTGATCTTAGTAAGATTCTGGTAACAAAGTTAGGCTGGCTTTATATAATGTTTTTGGAAGAAAACACTTTTGAATAATAGCAATAATTCTCTCAAACATTTTAATAGTAAAAAAAAAGTGAAATCATTTGTTAACTCATTATATCATGATCTATTCAGTTTTTCCATTTTTATTTTACTCCTGTCATACTGTGGAGTTGGGAAGGACCAAATAAAAACAAAACCTCTTATCATTGTAGCATAAAGAAAAGTTCTGACTACTCATTTTTTTCCATCTAACATTCATTAAGATCACTGTAACAAATAACAAATTCATTTTCTTATATATTTTTTATAATATATTTTATCCCATTTGGAAAGAAGGAAAATGAATTGCAATTACAATTTTCTTACATTTCGTTAGCATTAGATAATCTCATAAAAACATTTATGAGCTGTAATTATTTGTTCATTCATTAATCTATGTATTTATTTTTTCATTCATCCAATCATTCATTCATATCTCTTATGCTAGGAAATATTGACAATGAAATTCTCAATCAACTTCATGTTGACTTATCAGTTACGTAAATTAGGTGAACTACTACGATATCTAATATATCTAACTGAATTACCCATCAATTCAGTCATGATTTATTTTAAAATCCAGCATCCATGAAAGGGATAATTCAAAACGAGTAAAAAATTTCAGAGAAATGAGTCATCCCTAAGCCATGAGAAGAGTAACAAGTAGGACAAAATATAAATTACTACAATAATTTTTAACATAAGCAGTGTAGATGTAAATTTTTAAAGTGCTGTCAGTCACCTTAAAAAGCACTATTTTCTCATGAATACTATTTATTGTGTATTTGGCTATTAGCCAAAGCTTACTTTTTAACTCATTAGAGAAGTTAAATATACAATCAGGTATCAGAGGATAATATTTGACATAATTAATGATGTTTCATGTAAGACTTGAACTACAAAAATATGGAGAAAATTCAAATTGGAAAATAAAGATCTCTGAGTGTTGTGCTCCACGCTCTCATTTTTCATATTTGAAGATATTTTCCATTTGTACAAGTGTGGCTCTGAAAAACAAAATTGTGGCTTATGTTTCTTTCTGCCCATTCTTTTCAAAACCTGTCACCATCCTGGGCTCTGCTTTTCAATTTAATGGGTAGCTTGGTGCCTATTTTTAAAAAGATCCACCCCATCTCTGGTTTCTGCAGTCCCATCTGGCCGGTCTGCTGCTCCTAACTTTGCAAGCAGTCAGGATATCTGCTACAGTGCCTTTGGTTCTTTCTTGCTGAGATTTTTGCACAATTGCTTGTGACTGCGGTCTGATGACTTCAGTTACTTACGGAAGCATTTGCATCCTTCAGGACCTTTGCCCTTTGTCACCTTCAAGCCTTGGCTCCAGGTGTTATTCTATTGTGATTTCACTCACCTTCCTTCCATTATCTAAATCTTACTTATTTCCCGTTACCCAGAATAAGTCCAATCTACCTGACTGCAGCCTTCTTTTGATTAATTTCTCTGACACTGACCTTACTTTTTCTTCTGCTGTACATGTAATTCAATTTCACAGTTTATCTCATGAATATTCTCTAATTATTTTATGTTTTCCTCTATTGCTACATGTACATTATTAGCCTCTTGAGGGCAAAGGTCATGCTCCATCTTATTATTATTTTTTATATATTCACAACAGTAACTTATATTGAGCTGAGAACACACAATGTATGCAAAAATAAATTTTAAAAATGTTGATTGTTTGTTTACATATTAACCACCAAAATTCTTCAAACCCAGTTTTACAGCAATTTTGAATATAAAGTGCTACGTAAACGTCATTATATTAGTATTTTAATATTAGTTAACTGGACGTATGCTAGAGACATTTTCTTTTCTTCTGTTTTTGTCTTTGTATAGGCCGCAGACGGGGAATGATAACATCACACTTTAGACCAGTCCAAGTCTCAAACAATTCTAATATCTTAATACTCATCTTTCTCAAGGTCCTCTATTATGCAATGTGATAGCTAAATAATATGTAATGGACAGCTCATAAAAGTAATTTATAACTCTTTGGAGGTAATTTTATTTATCCCAGGTGCAATTTGATTGGTCAGAATGAGCTCCACTCCGAACACTGTGAAATTTGGGAGACAGTCCACCAGCTGCTCTCTCACTTCTTCACTCCCAATACTTTATATTTCCCCAGCATTTTAGGAAAGATCAGTTTTTTATTCCTCCATGGTCTCCTGATGTAGCATATGGTCTTTTCTCCTACACCCTGCCCCCCTCCAAAATAAACCCTGACGTCTTTATGTGTAAAGTCTTTTAACTTTGTGCCCCTTGACAAATGCAAATTTATTATGTCCATCCCTAATGTGTTCCTTTTTATTTCAGTCCCAGACTATTTTAGTGCCATCTTTACTTATCATTACATGGTCAACTAAGATGATTTTACATCATCAATTGAACTTCCTTGTTTCAAAATCTACAAGAATTTAATTAACTCTTAGTTTTAGTATATAAATATGTTCAGATTCTGTGATGTATGTTCCCCAAATATTCCCCAAAAAATAGTCTTTATTCCCTCCTTAAAACTCTCGAAAGTAGGGGCCAGCCCGGTGGCGCAGTGGTTAAGTTCGCATGTTCCACTTCTCTGCAGCCTGGGGTTCGCAGGTTGGGATCCCAGGTGTGGACATGGCAATGCTTGGCAAAAGCCATGCTGTGGTAGGCATCCCATGTATAAAGTAGAGGACGATGGGCACGGATGTTAGCTCAGGGCCAGTCTTCCTCAGCAAAAGGAGGAGGATTGGCAGTAATTAGCTCAGGGCTAATCTGCCTCAAAAAAAAAACCTCTCAAAAGTAGAGTACCTTCTTACTCTCTCCACTACTTCTCATTTACTCCTCAACTCACAACCCTTAAAACCAGGGCATATTAAAATTATAGTATCTACACGGATGACATGGATTTGAATCCAGCTTCAACACTTCTTAACTGCGGAAACATAAACTCACCTGCCCTCTGTTTTCTAATGTTTAGAATTGAGATGAAAATAATAGCAACTTCATTACATTGTCTTCAGAATGCATGAAAAGTAATTAACACAGTACTGCAACACTGTAAACCTTTAATTTCTTCCCATTATTATTAGTCCACCTACAATTCTTAATAAAATATCTAATAATCTCTCATTTTTCAAATCCAATGAAAAATTTTCTTTGCCTGTCTTCCTCTCACTCTACTATAATTCTGTTCATTTATTCAAGAAATATTTACTGAGCAAATACTCTGTGTCAGGAACTGAGCTAAATTCATCAAATATAGTGACAAGTAAAATAAAAGAACCTTCGGGCCAGCCCCGTGGCTCGGTGGTTAAGTGCGCACCTTCTGCTTTGGCAGCCAGGGTTTCCCAGTTTGGATCCCGGGTGCGGACATGGGACCACTTGTCAAGCCATGCTGCGGTAGGCGATCCACATATAAAGTAGAAGAAGATGAGCACAGATGTTAGCTCAGGGCCAGTCTTCCTCAGCAAAAAGAGGAGAATTGGCAGCAGATGTTAGCTCAGGGCTAATCTGCCTCAAAAAAAAAAATTAAAAAAATAAAAGAACCCTCTTTTCTCCATGACTCTTCAATCTAGAGGGAAAAATAATGAACAAATAAACAAGAATGAACAAACAAGTATCACAATGTAATCCTTATGTAGGAAAACTTGTAATAGGAAAACTTAAATAAAAGAACCAGTTATTATGAAACGGATAATAGTGGGGATTGACTTAAGACTGAGTTTGTCTGAGATGTCTTTCTGAGAACTGATACTTAAGCAAAGACCTGAGGGATAAACAGGAGACAGCCTGAGCGGAGGGGGAAAACAAACATTCCAAGCAGAGGATGCCACTGGTGCAAAGCCCTGACCTGGAAAATGTCCGCCACACCCTCCATCTGAAAGTATTCTCCGTCTCAGTTGCCATACACTCAGCTCTCTTTTACAACTCCTAACTTTCTGATAATCATATTTCAGCTTTCTGGTGGCTTTATTTTACTACCTCTTTTATGTTTGAGTTTTCTTTAGATTTCTCATTCAGATTATTTCACAATTTTTTGATTCTTACTATATTATCGTATTTTTGGTTACCACCTATATGGAACTGACTTCCCAGTCTATAATTTAAACCTTAGCTATGTTAGTAAACTTTACATTTCTAAAACCCACAATTTGTTGCATATTCCACCTGGATTCCTCAGTGTCCCCTCATATGCAACATGTTCAAATCTGAATCAGTGATCTTTTATCTTCAATCAATTCTTTTTTGTGAATGGTCTTCAGTCATCAACAGCAGAAACACCTATGCAGACACCCAAGCTACACACCTGAGTCATTCCTGACCCATGTTTCTCTCCTTTCTGTTAGTCAAATTACTTTCTTTTTTGTATTTTTGTATATTTTCTTTTTTTAATTTCTATCACGTACAACCAATTGCCTAGTTCAGTAATTTTTCATATTTTTCCTTATTAATTCTTCTCTAGTTCAGGTTCATCTTAATTTTCATCTGGAAGATTATAGGGCTTTCTAACTGGACTCTCTTTCCAATCTGTGCTCAAACAAGTCCAAGGCCCCCATGACCTGGCCTTGCCCATATTGCCAATTGCAAAACCTATGTCACCTCTCTCCCCCTCCAGTAAATATGAATGTACCATTGTTCTCTACACAGCTTCATTCTGTATCTTGCCCATATGTCTATTCTAGCTATTAGTCTTTTAACCTCTTTTCCTGATTAAATCTTCCTCGTACTCCAAGAAATACCCTCAGTCCCTCCTAGAGGGCATCTTCAGTAATTCCTTCTAGGAATGCCTGGAAAAAAAGATTTACGTGCATGACAATAAAGGAAGCACATAGAAACTACTCAAGATTACTGTCTTAGTATAAGCAGAAAGTCAGTAAGCTGGCTTATTTAGAGACTCAATAGTGTGAAACAGAAAGATCAAAATCAAATAAAAATAATGACCTCTGGGGAAACAGATAATTAAGGAGACTAGAGAAAATATTATTTCAGGAATATTTGAGAATATAAAGTTTACATAAAAATATTGTTATCTTAATAGAAAGAAACAAATGTAAGAGAACAAGAGTAAACACTTAGGATTAGAAATATGGTAAAAGTCTCAGAATGAGAAACCAGAAAAAAAGATGGGAGGAATAATTATAATGTAGTAATTATCAACTAGACAACAGTTTCAAAAGCAGAGAAAGGATAAAAGGCTTAGTCTCATGATATTTCTGAAATCCGTGTCTAAATAATGGATCCTAAATTCTTTAAGTCGGAGAAAATAAGCCCACTACAAAGTACTATCAGACTAACGGTCAAAAATATTGATGTAAAACAATAGAGAAATGTCCTGTTCCTTCTGAAGGAAAATTTGGAGTCTAGGAAAACATGGATACAAATCAATTTGTGACGATTGAATAAAGTCACATTCAAACATTGAGCACTCAAAAATGTTGCCTCTAGTACACCCACCCTTACTTCAAGATATTCTCCAATAAAATGAAAAAAAATTCAAGTAAAAAGACACAGAATCTTAAAAAACATGGACTCTAACATATAAAAGCAGTAAAAAAGAGGTCCCAAAATGAAGTCCTAGAGTACATCCAGGTACTGATATAACCCAAATGCCCAAGAGAATATCTGATAATAATTGCTGAAAAACATTGTTTAAAGGAGTGAATATGGAATAATGTACCAGGAGAATGGAGGGTTCTATGCGATGGGATCTAGGCATAAATGATGCTTGGGAGTACAGAAAAGTTGACTCACGAGAGTGTGTAATAATTAATACACACACACAACCAAACTAAAAACTCAGACCAAATCAAAACACACACCACGAACAAAGTCTAATTCAAATAGTTTTTAAAGGAAACTACAATAACATGACTTTGAGCAAATAATAAATTCTTTAAAAATAGAATACATTTAATCCTAAATGCTAGGAATATTCACTTAAGAGTGGCTCAGGTTTAAGACAATGTACAGCTGAGGAGAAGATGTAATCTTAGGGAAATACTTGGCCCCAATTTGAACAATATTACAATAATCATAATATAGTTTTCAAATATAAGAATCAACTTAGGGACACAGCCAGAAAGTCTTGATCGTGACTTCAAGACAGAGTATAAACAGAAAGTGGGACATGAAATTGTCAGGAATGGTAGATGAAAGGATAAAGTTTCTAACATATTTTCACATAATGGGGACTCAAAAAATATTGTCATAATTGTATGAAACAAGACAAGGAGTTTTATTAGATTAAACTATTAACTTAGCAAATGAAAAATTTAGAATATAAATATGAAAGCTGAGAAGAAAAGAGGTGGTAAAAGTTAGATAAATCGGGACATAAACATATACTGTCCAAATTTGATCTATCAATAAAGAAAGACTAGGTATACTTTCAAGAATTATGCAGGCAATCACCAGAAGAACTAAAATATGAAAGATATGAAACAATTTGCCTCAGAGGAGTGGGTCAGAGGTGGACAGGTAGAGTTGTGAGAACACAACTTTTTTCATAAGATCCTCTCCAATTTTACTTTTCACTGTATGCATATGTTATTTTGGTGAAAGTTCATTTTAAACATATATATGTAAATTACATATGTAAAACTTAGAAATTAATTTACATATCTCTCAAAAACTATTCTATATCAGAGCAGCTTATTTAACTAGACCAACTGATCAAGATATCATCAATTTCACAATTATCAGCTAAGAGAAAGTGTCTCCCTAGCCTGGAGTGGGTTCTGCTTTTTTTATCCAATAGCAGTTACAATTGAAAATATATTTAAACCAACCAAACATATATAAATTTTATACCAAGATACAAGAGTTGTGTTTTTGTTTTGTTTGTTTATGCATTGTTTTTTGTAAATATAGAATTTGGGTAAATGGTGAAAACAAACGCTGAGGGAGTAGGAATCAAGAGTTATACCAACTTGCTTATTTCTCAATGTTTGTTTTTTTCATTTGTAAATCAATGGCAAATGCCATTTTTGTCTTAGGAATAAATATTCATTCTGCAATTATTACTACATGTCTAAACATTCAGAATTACAATTATAATTGTAATAGTTGACAGCAGAATTTTAAATAACTTGCTTAAATAATTTGGTAATAGTTCTAAAGCCTTGATTTTTTAATGCAAAACTGATATTTGTAAATGATTTGTACATTATGCCTTAAAAAATGAAGGTAAAATAATAAATGCATAAACGAAATCTAAATCTATATCTAGATAGATATTTTCACATATTTACTTAATTTTTTTCAAGGATTTAATTTTTTCTCCCCAAAGACCCCCGGTACATAGTTGTATATTCTTTGTTGTGGGTCCTTCTAGTTGTGGCATGTGGGACGCTGCCTCAGCGTGGTTTGATAAGCAGCGCCATGTCGGCACCTAGGATTCGAACCAACGAAACACTGGGCCACCTACAGCGGACTTAACCACTCGGCTACGGGGCCAGCCCCTACTTAATTTTTAAAAGATCCTCAATTCCACTCTCTTAGTCAGTTCAATAAAACTCCATAAATACACTCCTTATTAAATGCCCAATAATCTGAAAGGTAAGTATGATTATATTATACACACACATATACGTATGTAAAATAAGAAATAAATAATTTCAGCAGTTATAAATTTGCTTTGTATCTATGGATCACTTACAAAATATGTTTTCCTTCACAGCACAAGAAATCTAAACAATCTTTTTGTCACACATCTAGGTGCAATATAACTTCGAACATAATATATGGTCCCACATTTGAAGATTTCTGAAGAGCGAATAAAGTATCATTAGGTATAACTTTCCTTTTTATTTCCATTTAACTCCATTCTCACAGTCCTTAGAAACTTTCAAGATAGTCTCATGTTAATCTCATTCTCTAAAAAGCAACATAAAACTATCAACTCTTAACTTCATTATCTGAAGTATATGTAATATAAACTGAGATCTACAGAATTACCCCCCACAATATGACCCCAACTATTTATCCAGTTTTCAGGTTAACACAACTGAGAAACAGTTAAAACCTCAAAATAAAACTTACTTGGTGATACGTACATAGCTGATGTGCATAGCAGACAACATAGTGTTTTTGGAATGAGTGAATGAATTAATGAATTAATATGTGAATACTCGTTCCCTTGGTTCATTATTTGGCTAAAAAATGCACTTATGAGGAAAAAAGTATATTCTTCCACTTCTTTTAAGCTCACTTAGATAGGCTTGTATTAGAGAGAGGGATATTTGATAATCACATTTTAAGAAAAGTGGACATTATTTTCTTTTTTGTGTACTTCTTATGCTTTTCATATAAGGTTTTAGAAACAGCCATTTGCTACTCAGCAATATCTTTATTTCCAAACTCTTAGGTTGTGTATATAAACTGACTTCATTTTCTTTATTATTTCTGGTTTAACTTGCAAGTGAATAGAAGTGTTATTGTTAATAGATACAATTTTAAGCCTCTTTAAAGTAATGGGTATTTATATGGTGAGTTTTAAGACTAAGAATTTTCTATTTAATCAGTGCTGAAATTAGCTTGTGTCCCAGTTGTCACATAGGCTGAAAAATGATCTATGAAGAAAATGACACAAACAGAAGCATTCTTCTCCTCTAAACAAAAGAGTCTCATAAATAGCCAAGAAAAATTAGTACACTTTCAATATACTGGCATTTTTCCTGCTCGCCGCTCACATTTCAAGTTTTATTTCAGAAATATCGTTAAATAACTTAGAGAAAATAATTTTATGATATTCTCACTCATTGTAAAATAGTCCGAAAGCTGAGTCAGGATAGGCAGTTCTGAGGCTCACTTTCCTAAAGCAGCAACAGAGGAGGCACAAATGTTAGAGTCGTGCAGCAGTATCTCCACACAAAATCTACCTTTATGACTAAAATATCCTGGTCTACCCTTCTGCAACTTTTCAAGTAGAATATTCTAGTCTATCCTTCCAGCAACTATTTCATGTTTGCCTTCTTTATAGTATGTGCTGTCTTAGGAACTTCCAATGAATTCTTCCAAGATAACTGAAAGATCTCTTACAAAGAGATGCATGTTAGTTTTAGGCTGGCCTTTGTCTCAAGAACAGTTTACCAGCACAATAGTTTGAAAAGCAATGCTATTGTTATTGTTAACTGAGCAATCAAAATGTGTACATGTAGAATATAGGAGGCAATGCCCTCTTCTCTCATAATTAGAGCAAAAGAAATGAACTTCCATTTAGAATACAAAAAAGTAAAACTAAAGACAGGGAACAATTTGTCCATCACGAAAGCAGCTGGCATACTAAAAACTGTAAGAGCTCCAGCTGGCACCTCACGCTACCACCAACAAGCCAACTCTTCACATGGGAAAAGTGCTATATGATTTTATGTGAGAAAGCAACAAAACAGATATTTGTGAATAAATATTGGTTTGACAGGAAGTCAGACAAACTGACTACATTTTTTGCTGAAAGATGTACATAAGCACAAGGTGCCAAACAGAATGTCTATTTAAGGAGAAAAAAAGTGGAGAAAAAATCTGCATCAGAGTGAAACTGAAGCAGATGGTGTGAATTGGTCCTTTGTTAGTCTTAAAATTTTTAAATAAAAATATCCTAAATTGGAGTTAAAAACAAATCTTTTTTATCTGAAATAAAACACTTCCAACACAACACCTACAACTTCTGGAATTTTTTTTGCTTCCATTTCCAATCCCCTCAAACATATTTCTGATTCAACGTACTCAACCCAAACAAAACTCATGTAAGTAAATTATTTTAAATACAGAAGTCTCATAAATCTGATAAATATTTATTGGTTCGAGGATAAGCCCTTAGTAAATGTAGAGTATATTAACTGACATCCTGGTGACAGGTGAAGGATTTTTTAAACGATGCCTCCTTTTTTAAACGTTGTTTTAGAGGTAAGACACTGATTCTCCAGAAGGCCTTCTAAAAGTGCAAATATTATTACATTAGCTCTTCATCACCCATTAATGTCCTAACATGTGCTGATGGATCATTCTAGCTAGCCATGTACTCAAAATACATATATTTATTTATCGAAGGACTCAGACACCGTAAAAGTAATTCTGGCTGTGGTAAATAGCAATTAAGAAACATTATAAAAATATCATTGGTTACAGTGAGAGCAGGCAAGGCAAATCACTTCAGGGATGGAATTCATGTGATAGGAGAAAGTATTTGATACTATGAATGCTCAATATTTGGATGTGTATCAGGCTGTTCAGTGGTGTGTCTTTCATCACACTATCCTTTGCATGGTTACTTTTGTTAACATACTTATCACTTTGGTTGCAAGTTAGCAATTGCAATTTGACATACATTTTCCACAGTCAAGGCAGAAAGAGGAAGAGGTAGTGCTCGGGCTCATCTATTTCTTTTTATTGGGAAGCAAACCCAGTCCTAACTCTCCTTCCCAAAAGATATCGCCTTACATTTTACTTTCCGGAACTATATCACATAGCTACCCTACTTGAAGAGAACCTGAGATAGACAGCATTAATATCTATAGTCTCTACAGGAGAGGAAAAGGAAGGGAGGGAGGGCATCAGCAAAAGGTGATGATGAAGTGCCTCCCTAGACTATCTACTAGAAACCACAAACATGTAAGAATGATTCTAAATGAAAACATCCAAAGTTTAATTTTTCTTTGGCCAGACATTGCCCTGTCAATGAGTAGAGAAGTTACACATTTTACAATCTGTACATGCCCTAGATAATTTCTAGTCTGAACCTTTTATGAAGTAACTAATCTCTCCCAACTGGCAAAGTTAGGAAAGTCGAATTCAGAACATCTAACATCTAGCAGTTCCGTTGTTCTGACACACAGTTTTGTTTCTCAAAGAAACAGAAGTGAGAAAGATATTGCAGTGGCTATGAGAATGCACCTCACAGTCCTCCAAACATGGGGAGCACAGGCTGCTCTCGCCCAATGACTAAAAGCAGTGGGGATAGTAAGGCACGCTCTTTACTGGGAGAACTAACTCTTCGATGGCTGGCTTTGGCTCATGGACTCCAGATGGCCCTGTTGAACCTTCCGCAAATTGTACAGCAATCTAGAATGGTTCCACTCAACCTTCTCTCCCTCTCTCCTTTACTTGGGGTTATACTTGCAGCATGGTTTGATGGCTCTCCCAACTTTTTCAGGCTCCCTCTCCATTTCTCCTATGTAGATATTTGCCCTAATAAAATGCTTACACATTTAATCCCATTCTGCCCTCAACTTCTAACAGGACCTGGACTGAGATAGATATATTTTTTTATCTTCTAGGACATATAGTAAATTATGTTTTTATATACCACACTGTTTACTTTTGAAAGGGTTTTTATTTTTAATAAAAAGTTACTATGTAATAACAGACTTTATGTCATGTATACTAACACACTAATCTCCTTAAAATTTAATTTCATCCTTTTTTATGTAACAGAGTAACCATTTTTCCAAGATAAAACTTCAAGTTTTAAATAATTTTTCATTGTAGTAACCCTCCTCAATTGAGGTTTTAATCAACAAAATTGAATATTTATTGGTGCTCTACTTCATTTTCTTTTATTTCCTTTACTATTTTAGTAGTCATGCTCTTTAAGCCTATGTGGATGGCTTTCATTTTAACAAAATGATAGAAGATTTACTAACAGATAGAAGATGAAAATGACCCTGAAATAGTAAAGAAGTATCACTTTCTCTATGGTGTGATAAGCAAAAGCAGAATGCCTCATTTCATATACGATGCATCTTAAATTCTCATGCAGCTAGTTAACATAACTTTAAAATATTGTCATTCTTTTTTACCCAAACAGCATTTAAATGACTTGCTTTGGATTACTTATAGCAAATCCACCACTTTCAGTTTTGTAAATTTAACTGAGGATATTTTGTTTTATGCAACACATTATAACTGTAGATGATTTGCTGTTGAACCATCCGTTACCCTCATATCAAGGTGGCTTTCATGTTGGTAAAAGGAGAGACTAGCATAGGAGCAGTCAGGCACAGAGGATCGTTTTCCTGTGAATTTCTAAAATTTGTCTAGGTCACAGTGGCCCAAAACCTACTGGAGGTAACTCCTGCTTTTTTCATTTTTATTTTTATTTTTAATGATCAGAGATAATTAAAAGTGCTCTGTAGCTTATTGCTGGTATGATTCACAACATCCTAATTAAATTAAAATTCTAATTTATCTATTCAGTAAACATGCACTATATGTTTAACTCTCTGAGTAAAGGTTATGAAAAGCTGTTTTTTTTTTTTTTTTTTTTACTGATCTCTATCATCTGGAAACTCAAATTAGTGAGTGACAAAGACACTTGAATAAATAAAATGCAGGGTGATAATTATTGTCTTAAACATTGAGTGAAGCACCATCTGAACCTAAAGGTGAGAACAATTATCTTTGTGTCAGTAATTTATGAGGCTATGTGGGAAGTAATGTTTGACCTGAGTTTTGAGAAACAGATTTTTCAGGAAGAACAGAGGGAGAGAGAAAGTCCAGGCAACAAGGACTATTTTCACTAACATACTTGGGTACAAAAGAGTACAGACAACAGGAACTAACTGGAAGCTCAATATGACTGGATTATAGAGATTGTGGGAATGGTAGGCATGCAATTAGAATGGTACAGTGGGTCAGATCTAGGAAGTCCCTTCATGGCATGTTAAGGAATTTTAAAATTATCCCATAGATTTTGAGAGCTGTTGATGTATCATTATTGCAGAGAAACAGTGTAATTAAATAAAATGGATTTAAACATAATCTTCATTAACTACTAAAGAGGGAAAGACTTGAAGCAGATGTACCCTTAAATGAAATAATCCAGTCAAGAAAAGACAAAGATTTTTATTAGGAGGAGCAATCAAAAGAAAGTCTGAGATTTAAAAATGGAAAATGTGTTAGCCAAGATACAAGTTAAAGAAGGAGGTCCTCAACTGACAGCAAAAGTTTGGTAGAATTTTGAGCACATGGGCTTGGTGGAGACAGAGTGTCATGCAGATGGATATAAGCCTAGGTAGTTAGCAACACGGATCCGGAGACATCCAGAGAGATGCAAGCCCTAGAGATGGATTTGGAAGTCATAGGTATATAAAAATTATTGGAACGTGTGCAATGAGTGTTTTTTTGAATATAGATTAGCAAGATTCATTTCAAAGAGCACATATTTCTCAGAATGTCCTCACTGAGGCACTATAGTGAGGGGATAATGGGATGAATGGACTGTCAGTGAGGCTTAGGTTCAAATACAAGCTTCGTCATATACTATTTATATGCTGTTTTTTTCTTTATATCCCAGTTTTCCAGTCTGTAAATGTGAATAATAATAGTAACTTAAAAATTTTACTATGACTTAATGAGATTATTTAGTCACAGAATTCCTTTTCTATAATTCTGAAATCTACAGAGTTCTGAAAACTGAAAGATTTTGTTTTTTTGGTTTTCTGATAAGTTTGTGCAAATCATGTGACGGCAAAATCTTACCTGACCTGCAGAGAGGCTATTGGTAATCCTTATTTATCACATATAGTGTGAACATTCATGTTTGATTTGGAGGTACTGCAAATTATATAGTATATGCAATGTACTAGCTTTCTATAATTAGAAATATTTAGAAATGCAAAACACAGGTGTCCCAAAGAGTTTCAGAGAAGCGACTATGAACCTGAGTATGTAAATTGCCTGTACAGTATCCAGCATAGAATGAGCTCTTAATAAACCTTACCTACTGATGTCGTTTTCTGACTCTACAAACCTTCTGTTTATACCTGCTATTCAGTCTTACCTGACCCTGCATGTTGCTTATGATCCATTTAATATTTTTCTGCATGAGCAATTAACCTTAGTTTTCAGACTTTGTTTCTTATACATATCATTTCCTGGAATTGATACTCTCCTTCCCCTTTTCTGCAAATAAGCGTCATCTCCACTCCTTCTGGATCTGAGGTCCCCATTGTAGCAATAGTTGGATACTGGTTTCCCTACATTACACAATTCAGGAAAGTATTGCGCAAATATTGAAGAATAATATAATGAATGAGACAAGAATGGGACTTAGAGTAATTCTGAGATAGATCAAATTCTAAATAGTAGAGTAGTCAGAGAAGGAAAATGAGGAGCAGAAAGAAGAAACAGAAGTAGCAGGGTCAAAGAAGTCAAGAGAAGAGAAAGATTTGAGAAGACAAAGTGGTGAAATGTGTCAACCATCAGAGAGGCCGATCAACGGGGAATATAAAACCATGGGATTAGGTGTTATATCACTAGGAGGCAGGAGGGAGGCTATCATAGGTTGGTACTTGGAAGGAAGTGATGGAAATAACTGTAGATTACATTTCCATACTACTGAAACTTTACATGGTTAAAAATATATTCTATTGACCACTGCTCCTGTCTGTCCAGAAGCAAAAGAACACATTTTTAATTCCAATTTAGAAAGACAAAATGAGTAAATCCACAAGGAAAAATTATATATATAACATATGTAAATAACATATATAATTTATATTTTTATTATATATAATATATATAATTTATATATGTACACACAGAGTTTAAGTTATATGTATATACACACATATACACACATTCACACATACACAGAGGTTAAGTTAAGCTTCCACAAAGAAATATTTTTAAACTGTTGCTTTAACAAGAAAAACTTTTGGTGCAACATACATAAGGAAAGAACTGGTATTATTACTTACAAGTGGATATGTCAAAGCTGGTGCTTAACTCTACGGACTTTTCCTCTTTCTTGGTCATCATGAAAGCATATTTTGAAAGCAACGCCCTGGAGAATCACCAAGACCAATAGCAGGCCATGCAGAAGTGAGAGAGAAACTTCTGTTGTATTAGTGACCCAGATGTTGGGGTTGTCTATAACCTGTACTATTCTAACTTGCACAAGGTTACAGAATAAAAGAAACATTTTATCCTCCCTCCTACCTTGAATTTGACTATATAATAATGTCCATGCCATAGTAAAGAGCTTCTTTTAGATCAAATGGATACTTTGCCTTGCTTTCTTACTTACCCTGTAACCTCTCTTTCAATATTTTGGGAGTATACCCCTATCTGCTTATAAAGACAACCAGTCAGATCTAATTCCTCTTTAGTGTATACATGCTCCTCTATGATTTTCTAGCCTTCCTTATTGGAGCAATTACAAATATCTCTTGCAGACACATGGGGAAGACATTTCGGTGCATTTCCATCTACCTATGTTGAAATCACAACAGCAGATAAGCCACCAAATATTTGTACTGACAATGCCCAACTTATATATCTTTTTATGGTGGAACAACAAAGATAGGGCAAAATTAGATAAAGACAGACACACACACATTAACTCAGTACTAGATACATTTACATTTATTATACTTAACACTCATTCTTTTCTTTCTATGTAATAAGTAACTTAGATTAACCCAGGCCACCCTTCTATGCTGTTATTCAAACGTAAATCTCATGCTTACAGGAAGTAAATAGAAATCACTCCTTGGAATAACAAAAGGAAGCGTGACCCATGTTTGCTTTAAAAAGGAGAGAGACTGTTTTTCTCCTTGTTCTATGGAATTGGGGCTTCATTGAAAGTAAAAACTTCAAAGTTCAAGATGTGTGATTTTACATGTAAAATCAAAGTAGTAACTTTAGTGTATTTATAGGCTAATGGCAATAGGTTATCAAAAAGGATTTTCCAAAAAATAATTTCCAGATAGAAGATAAATATTACCCTGAAACACTATTCTAATATATATGTCTTTGTAAATATTTTTAATTTTATTTAAATCTGATGAGTAGCTTATGGCTTTTTTTTTTTTTTTTTGAGGAAGAATGGCCCTGAGCTAACATCTGTGCCAGTCTTCCTCTATTTTATGTGGAATGCTGCCACAGCGTCGCCTGACTAAGGGTACTAGGTCCCTGCCTGGGATCCGAACCCATGAACCCTGGGCTACAGAAGCGGAGCACAGAGAGTGTTAACAACTACGCCACCAGGCTGACCCCATGGCTTGTTTTAACTGCTTCTTTTACAATTTTTTTAGATTTGACTGAAGATATATGTCCAAGCCTTCTGAGCTTTTTAAAAGTTACCCACCTGGATGCACATTCATCTTGGGGTTTGTTATGGTAATGGTGATAGTCTCTAGTTGAAAACAAGGCAATATTGATATTTTGGGATTTAACACAAGTTCAAGATGTTCCGGAAACCTGAAAGGGGCCTCTGGCAATTCACCTAGTCAGCCTTCACCCTTCATCACTTCTAGTGGCAGGAAAACATCAAATGGGCCCTAGTGACAGAGGATATAGCTTAGATCATCAGCGGGATAAAAATAGACATGCATCTCTATGATGGAGTATACATGTGCTTATAGATTCCATGGTCTCCAAGCTTGTTTCACTTGGGTAATGTCTCAAATTATATTTTCCTGCCAATTTGCACTAGATTAGTTACATGCTAATGCATTTTATTATATTGTAAAATGCATTTAAAACTTAGCATTAACTCTTACCACACTGTGTTAGAAAATATACAGTTCACACAAGTCAACTATTATATTTAAGTAGAGGTAGAAAAAAATCACATAGATTAGATTAGTCAAATGAATATGACGCTTATTACTTTCAAAATCTGTTCTAAATGCCTTAAAAATAGCATATTTCCTCTTCCCAACTGCTCCCATGGGTAGGTGATATAATTGTCATCATCCCCACTTCCTAGGTGGGGTAAAATGGAGTAATTTAGCTGCAGGGAAGTTCGGTTGCTTGTCTAAGTCACACAGATAGTAAGAAATGAGAGGAGACTTACACCTGGGCAGTCTAGCTTTGAATCTCCAGCAGTTAACACCCTAGTATACTCACAATTACGTCCTTTAGAATCCAGAATACCCATACAGATGCTAGAATATTATATGCTAGATCCTTTATCTATATCTCCATGTCTCTCTCTTCTTCTTTCTATTTATCCAGCTGTACTTCTCCCTGGCAAAAAGTAGTTTATTGGAAATTATTTATCTCAATTTACTAGTCTGACGAGGACGGGGACAAAGTAAGGCCAACAGAAGTTGTGAAAGATAATTTCTCTGCTCCCACAGATCTAAGATATTCCTTCCCCCCCACCCCCCACCCCAAGACCAAAAGCACATATTCTGCTTGGATTAGGCTTAAGAAACAAATGTGCAATGTGCCCAAAAGAAAGCGTGGCCCAACAGAGGTGTAACAATCTATTTTAATATTTGGTTTAAGCAGTGCTAAATGTGCCCTCAAATCAACTCTGTTATTCATGATGTGGTGCACAGATGGATGTTATTAACCATGGGTGCCATCTGGTAACTTCCTATTTTAGCTAATCATTCTTGCTAAGTAGGTGCTAACTCTTTAAAATTATTATTTTCATGTTTGCACTGTCTAAACTTGGGTGAACTATGGCAGAGTACCAATTGTCCCTCCTTAATTATAGTTTGTGGCCTGAGTGTGAAACCCAAAGAAGAACAAAAATCAGGCATTTAATATTGAGCTAGTTGGGGAAGTGAGAAGTTGTGAGGTCTGAATGTTCTACTCTTGAAACAACTTCTAAGGTCATATGCAAATAACAAGAAAAAGAATGTTATGTATCTGGTTGTCATACAATAAATGCATATATAAAGATTTCAATTGCTCAGGAGTTTTCAAAGTCAACATAAGCATATGATATTAGTTCTTGGTTTTCTGTAAGTGCAAATGGTGGTTGTCTTTATTTGTTTTTTGATTAATTAAATCTCTTAATCAACTATAGATTACTTATAAGGAATGACATAGTGGAAGGAGCACATTATACAGTTCTGGTAATAGTCATGAAGAACCATTGAACTATCTGGGTGTTCATAAAGTGGTTCAGAGATCAGGCACCAAGGGGTTCACTATTCAAGGGCCTCAAAGTCCTTCAGTGGATTCTTTGCCTTCACACATCTGTGAGGAAAGATGAAATGGAGATCCCTTCTGCCCATATTTTATGGACTAGAATTCTTCCTATGGCTCCATTAGATGTAAGTGTGGGAACATGGTCTCTCTGTTTGTCCAGAAGTAAAATGTAATGATCTGGTGAAGGCATAGCATGGTCTGTACCACATTGTGAGACGTTTATATTTATCAACAATTAGGGTCTCTTTGTCAACTAAAATTCAAATGGTAAAGAGAAACTGTTTAGTTCAGACCTTTGACTAAATAGTTTACTAGCAATTAGCTCCTGATCCACATGATTTTTGCTCATTTTGGATGTAACATACTCATTATTTCAAGGAGTGTGAATGGAGGCCTTCAACATACAGAATCTAATCACAATCATCTATTCTCCCTAGGTGTGTTCTTTCTACTTATGCAACAAGCTACAGATTTGCCTATTCCTGATTTAATAGTAGAAAATACCTTATTCCGTGATCAGGTAGGTTCTGTTTTTCAAAGAGGATGAGATGAGAAAAATCAGTGGTTGGTGTCTATCCCATTTACCAAATTGCTAGCCCTGCAACAAGCAAAGGAGTCTTTGAAAGAGCTGTGTCTTGTCACCACTGTTTTGGATGAAGACCATATGCCATTTTATCATCTTACTATTAGTAATGAATGGTACATCCAAGTTTTACAGAGAAATATTTAGAAATATACTTTCTTTAGGGGCTGGCCCCATGGCCGAGTGGTTAAGTTCGCGCGCTCCGCTGCAGGCGGCCCAGTGTTTCGTTGGTTCGAATCCTGGGCGCCAACATGGCACTGCTCATCAAACCACGCTGAGGCAGCGTCCCACATGCCACAACTAGAAGGACCCACAACGAAGAATATACAGCTGTGTACCGGGGGGCTTTGGGGAGAAAAAGGAAAAAAACAAAATCTTTAAAAAAAAAAAAGAAACATACTTTCTTTAATGATGCATAATATATAATCAAGTTTAATTTAATCTCACTCTTTCTCCTAAAAGTAACACCAGAGTTCAAAAATTGAGCTGTCTTCTTTCTCTAAGAAGGAAATTAATTTTCAGAACGTGTCTAGTAATTCATACACCAAAGAGTTGTCAGTTGTGAAAAGAGAAATCAAGAGGATTTTAAGGAGTTAGGCATTTAACTATAATAAATTTGAATTTGATACAATTCACGATAGTTTGGAGATTTAATTATCACAATGGAAGTTTATCAGATCTAGGCTGAACTATCAATATGTCTGAATTGAATGAAGATAAACTAGCAATGATTTAATTGCTATCTCCCACTGACAAGACTTCCATTGAATTAAATGGGATATAAAGAAATGCAGCTATTAAAATTAAGAAAAACAAAATTAAATATGAAGAGCTTCATAGCCTGAGTGCAAACTGAAGAGAAATATAGTGAATTGTGAAAGGTCAAATGACTCATGAGTTCAATTACTGGCTAAAACACCATATCTTAATTCCTGATTGAGGGTTAAAACTGTGGTCAAATCCTCTCTTCTCTTCCCTTTCAAGAAATCCAAAATTGACAACAGTTACAATATGTTTTGGCAATCATGCTCCCCAGACCACTAGTCTCTACAATTATTTTAGGCTGCTGCAGTATGCGCAGATGTTTTGATTGACTTGACCAGTCAAAGCAGTCCATTGACTTTCTCAGAGCACATCTTTCCCTACAGTTTCCTTAAACTACTGCTCCTTCTATCTAGATTCAAGTACAAAGGAGAAACATGTAAGTAGAAGAAATAGTCATAGTCTTATGAAATATATCATTTAATGAGTCACATAGATCATTCTGTTGATTTAACAAGACATGAATAGAGAATCCTAGACCTGATTTTCGTTAGCAGGAGGTGGAATGTCGTACTCCCTTTCTATAACAAACTGAGTTCACCACACCCAACATCTGACTGTGGTGAACTTACAGTTCAGTGTTCTCTTAAAAGGGATCTGAATTATTTAACATTTCAGTTGAAGGATGAACTAGAAAACGTCTAGATCCCTTTAAGGTAGTGCTGTATTTCATCAAGTTTCTTCCATCTCTCCCCCAAATCTTCCACAGCGGCTAACTGTGAGATCATATCAAGGCATTAGTTACTGAATGGTACACTTAGGGCATATCCCTTTAAGCTATAAAGGTATATGCACTTCCATGGGGGGATAAAAATCTCCTTTGAAAATAAAATTTTTACAGTATTAAAACAGTCTATCAAAACTCTCCTAAATCTTGTATTGCTACAGATTTTCACAGTGGAGGTAGGATTTTAAAAATGTAGAGGTAGGATTTTTAAAATGTATAAATTAAAAGATTAAGTTTCAAGATCTAGTTTACATACAGAAAGTGCAAATAAAAGTTAAATATTTAATTGTACTCCTTACGCTGTGAAAATTACATTTGAAGGAGGCTTGAAAATTCAAGAGCACAAAAAAGTAAAACTGGAAGTATCTTGCTCTAAATGGGCCTTAGAACGTACACAGTAGGCAATAACCTGCACAATAGGACTGAAAGATCTAGAGAAAGCCTCCTGATTAGATGTTCCTCATCCCTTCAGAATAGATGCTCTTACATATTCGTTCTTCTGTTTCTTCTGCGTCCTCTGAGTTGTTTCATAGGCACTTTTTCTTAAGTAGAACACAAATTTCTACCCCAACTCAATATGGACTGACAGCTTGATATTTCTCCACAGAAGTGGGAGCTGGAACTAGTTGCTTAGTATGAAGATGCTAAGAGTCAGGAGAGACTTACAAAGATGGGCAGGAAAACACCAGAAACTTCATTTCATTTTGCATAAACCACATTTTATATCTCATTCAGGCAGATATTCTGGTTTTCATTTTATCTTATAGTTTGAATTAAAATAATAAGAATATGTTAAAATTATTTTGCCTTACATAATGCATGCATCTAAAAGCATGGACCTTCTTTAGATCCACCTCCTTTCTCTGTCCTGAAACATCTACAAGGAATTCTGTCAGCCAAAACATAAAGTGAAATTGTCCTCTCATCCTAACTTAAAAATTTACCCTAAGAGTATGTCATTGGTATTTTTTTTTAATACAGATCTTCTTTCAGATGGTCTCTTTCTGGTTAGTAGTAGTAATAATAACAGATAATACTTGTTGATTGCTTACTGTTGCCAAGGGCATGTAATACTGCATCACCTGTGTCCAAACGTTTTTCACTGGTCGGAGCTATGCAAGGTTGCAAAAAGAATAAGTCTTTTTAAGAAACATCCTTCTGTTCAGCTATTTCCTTAGAAAACACCTCCTGGGCAGTCTGAAGAAGAGCTAGGACCATTAAAGACTATTGATCAGTTTAACTTTGTGTATAGTCAACGAGGAGATTGATTGACTTCTAAGACACATAGGTTAATGATCGTCTGTGAAAGAGGTAATACTCAATGTCACGATCTCAGCTTGTGCATTAACATTCAGAAAGTTTAGATTCTTGAGTTAGTTATCAAAGGAATAATTATTTCTAGTGTCTCCTGAGAAGATTATAGTTCTGTTTATGACACTTACTACATTAGCCTTATGTATTTGTTTAGAAAGCCCCCATGAAAAGGCATTAAAAATCCTATTACTACAAAGTTAAATGTGTCCTTATTTGCCTAGCAAACTTACATTGAATTATTACAAGGTTCTGGGAATGAAAATTTGTTGTAAGCAGGAATTTAATATTCATGCAAAACAATTTAGCTTTTGCTGTACAGGGCCGCTCCATAGCACAAGAAGGAGCTATGCATCACTCAAAGAGTACGTAGAGTCTGTCATCAGTCCCTTGATATTAGATACACTAAGCAAACTTCCATGTATTGAGATGGGGCCATAGTGGCAGGTGGAAGAAATGTACATCTTCCTGTGGCAATAGAACCACTGCAGTAACTTATGCCACTAAGCACACTCAGACCCAGAAGTGGTGGTGTGAAGGACCAAGGGTAGTCTAAACTCATCAGCAGACAAATGCACTGACAGTTTGATTGTTGCAAGAATATTTTCACTGCTCTCACATCTTTGCAAGTGGTAAAATAATAGTGTGATTAAAATTGAAAAAAAAACTATCTGGCCCAGAGTCCTGTGTGATAGCAGTAAAACATGTTAATTTCTTGACAAGCTGAAAATGTAGGATAGAAAGCCTTTAACTTACAGTTGAATTTGGATCCTTTTCAAAATTTAAGAAGGAACTCAAATTTATAAATACTTCCAGAAATGTCTGCTTATTCAGATTATTTCAAGATAGACTCAAGGTAATGGGAAGACCAAAGTGATGTACATATAAATTTTTGTGTTAAGAAACAACAGACAAATTTTATATCGAGAAAATATAATTTTTTTCAAAAGAGGATTCTAAGGAAACTTCACTGTAAAATTTCTTATCATAATGAAGAACCATGTATTTTTTCAGTGTCTTCTTTATGTAAAAATATTGAGATTTTCATATTAGGCTTATTGATTTAAGCAATCATGGACATAATGTCAGGAAATCTAGTTAGGATCCTGACTCAATTGTAGAAACTCTAGTAATCTTTGTATGGCAACTATATCTGTGTAAGAAATACACACTCCAAAAATCACTGAGAATTGTAAAAAGGAAGTTTCATTTAGTTCTTTTCATACTTAGTTTGGTTAAAAAATTTTTTAAAGTCAAGCGTTAAAACAAAACTAAAAAGAGATAAAGAAACAGTGTGATGCATGAGCTTCTTCCACTAAAGTCACTATAATTGAATCTTTCTGTTCCCCTTCTTTACTGAGATTATAATGGCTCCATACTATGTAAGCAAGTGAGACTAATAATAGCATCCATCCTCATAAGCATGCCATTAAGACAGCAGATGACAGCAGGGGCAAGAGGAGAAACAACACTGTACATAAATCACCCTGATCTAGAAGACTGAAAGAAATACAAAAAGAAACTGTAGAAACACAACTAGTAGCAGTCTCAGGAGATGTCACTGGGGTAGGTCAGCTATCAGTAGAGCGTGCAAAGTGGCATGGCTGCTAACACAATATAATACATCCAGGGAACATCTAAGAAAGATTTCAGAGGAAAAAAGCTAGATATTAGTCATTAGTAAGACCACTGACTGGATAAAAGTCCTCATTAGGCTATCTACTGTCCTAAGAACTCAAAGAAACTACAAGAGTTTGTTCCCACTAGATTGATTACATCTAGGTCATCTCATACTGCCTTGTTGCTTTACTAGCAAAATTGGACTGACCAGTGAGCTTAGTATTCAGAAGTATTGATGATGTCAAACTCTTCAGTCTTAGCAACTACGGAGTAATTATGTTATTGTATGACCAAAGGTTGTACTCCTAAACCTTGTGCGTCTCCTCAGTCCTGTGCCAAACATTGCTTTATTGATTTTTTTCTCATCAAACTTATTTATTTTCTAAATGTTCATATTGGTTGGAATTCAACCTGGTGAACTAAGTAGAAAAATCTATATCTGAAATAACCTCCTAACATTTTAAAATCTACAATTAGTTTGCTAAAGGGTAATATTTGAAAATAATTATAAATTTCTGCAATCAAAAAGATGTGACAAAGAACTGATGTTTACCTTTTGGTGGTTTAGGGCAGGGGCCAGCAAACTTTTTCTCTAGAGAGTTGGATACTAAATACTTTTAGCTTTGCAGGCCATATGGTCTTACCTGCCACGGTTTGAATGTTTTCCTCTAAAATTCATAGTTTCAATCCATGTGCACAGTATGACGGTATTAGGAGGTGAGGCTTGTGGGAGTTGATTAGTCTTCTTATAAAAGAGGTCACAGAGAGTTCCCTAGACCTTTGCACCAGGTGAGGATACAGGAGAGGTTAGTGACGTGGAAGAGCGCCTCACTCAACTATGCTGGCACCCTGATCTCAGACTTCCAGCCTCTTAAACTAAGAGAAATAAATTTCTGTTGTTTACAAACTACCCAGTCTGTGATGTTTTGTTATAGCAGCCCAAACAGAATAAGGAACTGACACAACTACTCATCAGTGCCATTGTGTGCAAAAGCAGCCATAGATGACATGGCTGTTTTCCAATAAAACCTTTTTTATGAAAATAAACAGTGGGCCAGGCTTGGCCCATTGGCCCTAGTTTGCCCACCAATGGTTCAAGAAAAGATGAAAGCAGAATAATAATTTAACTGTAGTGTTGGAATCAAATTTACAAAAGGCAAATTTATCCTCCACATCATATGTTGCCTTTCCTCTAATAGTAACATTGTAGGTATAAGTATTCCACTTAAATATTTTTAATTCCATTACGTCTGATGATTTTTTCACTTCTTCTTAATTAGAGCACAGAGTTGTAGCCCAAAACTCAAAATGCATAATATTTTGTAATACTATGCTGACATGAAACGAAAAAGTACACAAAGATTAAACTGTTTAGGAATTAAATATAGAGTATAGGTTGTATACTATTGTTCACTTGTAGCCAGACATATTATTACTCTAGCTGGTAGCCACTTAGATTGAAGATATTGTACTTAGAAATGTCACCACAGGTATATTTGTTCACCAGAATATGTGTTAGTTATTAAACCCTTTCTTACTCTATGCACTGGCTCATGTTGTGAGCTGCCATTTAGGTCAGATTGTCAAGAAATATATGTCTAGTAGCCACTTTCTCAGATCAAGAGTTGTTATCTACTTACTAATTTTTAATGATTCTAAATTAAAATAATTATTCAGAATAATAATAATTTTTTAAATTTGACTTCTGTATTTAGCAGCCTAGCAATAATCTTTATTTTTACTTCCATTTATTTTTAAGGAAAGTACCCTTCACTCTTTTGAAAAGTAGAATACTTTACTGTGTGTCAGAATTTCCCAGTGTTCTACAGCAAATAGAAATTGTCATTCAATTAATAAAAAGTGTAAAGAAGCAGAAAATTGTAAAAGATACCACATAATGCATGATTCCCATGATTTATTCTAGTGCTCTCTTGCAGAATTTAGAAAGACGAGCCCCTTATTTTCCTCATGCCACTTTTAGAGACTTTTGTTGGTATTTTATTCTCTGTAACATTTTTTTTTCTTGGTTATTCACTCTCATCAGTTAAAGTTGGATAGAAAATGCATTCTTCCTCTGAATTCTGGTGATGTAGCTCTGTGCTTGGGCAGCACCACCACTTTTCTTTATGGTATTTGTAGGTAATAGAAGCAATTTTGTAAATGTATCTCTTGTATTAAGGGTACCTTCTTGAAAGTAGGAAATTTAGTTCTGTAATTCTTACACTCTTCTGAAGGCTTAGAATGGTGTAGTTGGGGAGTGGCAGGGTAGCTACCCTTTGCCCAAAACACCTCTGAATTCCATTTTCTTGAATATACTTATGTAGGAAAAACATGGAGTTGAACATATATAGAATGCATTCATTCTAAAGAACTTGATTTTATTTCAAATTGTGTTTGCCACTAACATCTGTAGTAAAACTGAAGATATTTTTCAGACAGCTGGTTTGAATTCAAAAGGAATTGTTATGGTATCCTAAATAATAATATATTAAGATATATTGCAGTTATACACTAACAAGGAATTTAAGGCATAATTTAACACTTTAATTTTTAATTCACACCATTTTTAGTAGTTGCTCAATTCTGATTTGTCCTTATGTCCTATTGGCCATCCCAGTTTCTCTCTAAACCATGGAATTTTCTCAGGTTTGAGGGACTCTTGATTCTTCTGTGAATTATCATAAGCTTAGATATCCTCATTCTATTTTTGCTTGGGTTTTCTTAGAACTTGGAGAAAATAAGCCAATATCTAAACTTTGTTATTAAAATGTCTAATGTGAGGCTGACCCTATGGCCTAATGGTTAAGTTTGGCGCATTCCACTTTGGCAACCTAGGTTTAGTTCCCAGGCATGGACCTACACTACTTATCAGTGGCCATGCTGTGGTGGTGACCCACAAACAAAATAGAGGAAGATTGGCACAGATGTTAGCTGAGGGTGAATCTTCCTCAGCAATAATAATGATAATAATAATAATAATAATAATAATGTAATTTGGTCTAAAAACTATTTGCCCAGAAAATAATCCTGTTTTAGAAAAAGAAAAAGTAGGACTGGCCTCATGGCATAATGGTAAAGTTCGTGCACTCCACTTTGGCAGCCTAGGATTTGCAGTTTTGTATACTGGGTGCACGTGTAGCATCACTCATCAAATCACACTGTGGTGGCATCCTGCATAAAATAGAGGAAGGTTGACACAGATGTTAGCTCAGTGACAATCTTCCTCCTCAAGCAAAAAAAGGGAAATTTGCAACAGATGCTATCTCAGGATCAATCTTCCTTCCAAAAAGTAAAGAAAAGAAAAAAGTACCCCCAAAAAATCTATGTTGAAATTAATTATCTAAGTTACATGTAGAGTCACTAATTGATTTTACGTTAAAAGAACTTTTAAAAAAAATTTAATTTAGGTGTGACGTCAGCATCATGGCAGAGTGAGTGTCTCTCTTTGTCTCTCCCCTCTAAGTTACAACCAGTAGGACATCCATATACCAACAAAGGATCCTCTCCACAGCACACCAGACTTCTGAGAGGTCCTCACATCAGTCCATCTGAAGGTGGGTGGACTGGACCGCATGGAGGAGCAGAACCAGGGGAGAGGTGGTGGTGACTCCCAGCCCTGGAGGTCCTAGGAACTGTGGTGGCACCCGCAACCCAAGGCTCCAGGAACATTGGCCACACCTGCGAATAGAGGCCCCAGGAAATGAGACAGCACACACAACTAGAGGCTCCAGGAAACATCGTGGCATCCATGACCAGATGCTCAGGAACCACAGCCATGTCCACATTCCAGGTCCCTTTCCCTCCCCCAGCAGTGGTGCCTGTGACCCAAGCCTTCCCAACATTAGGAACTGCATCTAAGATCCTGGAGCCCCCAGCAGCATTGTTGGTGCTTGTGACTTGAGGTTCCAGGAATGTAGGCTCAAGACCAAAGGCTCCAGTAACTGCAGTGACACCTGTGATCAGAGGTTCCAGGAACCACAGTAGTGCTTGTGACCTAGCTCCTCCCTCTCCTCAAGCAGCAACAGCAGCACCTGCAACCTGAGTCTCCAGGAAAGGCAGTGTCACCAGAGACCAGAGACTTCAAGAACTACAGCAGTGCACACTACCCAGGTACTCCTGACCTCTGTGGTGGAGGCAGTGGCACCCACAACCATGGCCAGCTGGCAGCACTGGTGACACCTGAGAATCCGGTTCCCCAGCAGCAGTTGTGCCAGCACCCACAGAAAACTGGGGAGCAGCAGTGGAGAGAGCACACACAGCAGCAGCCCTTCAGCCACAGTAGTGCCTGTGGCCATGAAAAGCCCAGTAACAGTGACAATGGAACCCGCAACCCTGGGGCCCCTGCTGCAGTGGTGCTCACAACCCCAGTGTCTCACCTATGGTGGTGTTGCCTGTGGACCCAACAACCGCAGGCATGGTGGAGGTGCCTGTGACCAAGGTTCCTGGCTCCCCTACCCATCACCATGGTGGGGAAACCTACAACCCAGGTGACCCTGGAAGCAGCAAAGGTGCTCACCAGCCCAGTGGTCCTGGTAGCAACACCCGCAACCACAGTGACACCAGAAGCAACAAGTCATCAGCAACCTCAGAGGCACAAGCAGCACAACAAGGGCACTGATGACACCTCTGGCAAAGGCAGTGGAGGTTTGAACACACTGGCTCTGAAATGCAAATAGAACCAGCTCAGAACCAAAGTAAACAGAGCCTTAACTAAATAGTAAAGTTGTTCACTACTACCAATGGCTAGCAGAGGAACAACACATCAAGCACCATGAAGAACTATGGTAACGTGATATCACACACACACACAAAAGACAGTTCTCCAGAAACCAAACTTGAAGATATGGAAGATTGTGATCTAAGTGATATAGAATTCAAAATAGCTTTATGAAGAAACTCATTGAGCTACAAGACAACTCAGAAAGACAGTTCAATGAGCTCAAGAAAAAAATTAATGAACAGAGAGAGGACTTCAACAAAGAGATTGAAAATCTAAAAAAAGAATCAAGGAGAAATTCTGGAGCTGAAGAACTCAAGAAATGAGATAAAGAATAAAGTAGAAAGCATTGGAAATAGAACAGATCATACGAAAGAGAGAATTATCAAGCACAAAGATAGAAATAGAGAAATGATTCAGTAGGAAGAGAAGAAAGAATTAAGGCTTTAAAAAATGAAGAATTTCTACAGGAAATATCTGACTCAATTACGGAAAGCAACATAAGGATAGCAGGTTTTCCAGAAGGAGAAGAGAGGGATAAGGGAGCAGAGAGCTTATTTAAAGAAATAATAACTGAGAACTTCCCAAACCATGGGCAGGAACTGGATGTATACAAGTACACAAAGCTAATAGAACACCTAGTTATCTAAAGGCAAAAAGACCTTCTCTAAGACACGTTATATTAAAACCATCAAAAGTCAATGACAAATAAAGAATATTAAAGAGAACCAGGGAGGAAAAAAATAATAACCTACAAAGGAAGCCCCATTAAGCTGTCAGCAGCCTTCTCAGCAGAAACACTACAGGCCAGGGGAGAGTAAAATGATATACTCAAAATATTGAAAGATAAAAACTATCAGCTAAGAATACTCTATCTAGGAAAGTTATCTTTCAAACATGAAGGAAAATAGAGGATTTCCCAGACACACAAAAGATAAAGGAGTTCATCGCCACTAGAAAAGCCTTACAAGAAATATTGGAAAGAACTCTCCTACCTCAGAAAATTGAAAATCTTTATCCAAATAGGTCAGTAAACACTTAACATTTCATAACATAAAGATTAAAGGGGAAGACATCATTAAAAATAACTATAAACACTTCAATTTGTTAAAGAACTCACAATACAAAACTGGATCATTTTTGACAACAAAAACATAAAAGGGGAGAAGAAAAGGATGGAACCTGCATAGGCCAATGCAGATAAGATACTATTAGCAGAAAAATGACTATCTCATCTATGAATTCTTTTATACAAATCTCATGGTAACCATAAAACAAAAAATCAGAACAGAGTCATCAAACATAAAAAAAGAGGAAACTGAGAACCACATCAAAGAAAACTCCCAAACTGAAATGTCAGACAGAAGCACAAGGAAAAAGAAACAACGGAATATAGAGCAACCAGAAAACAAAAGATGAAATGGCAATATTAAGTCCTCATGTATCAATAATCACGCTAAATGTAAATGGATTGAATTCACCAATCATAAAACATAGACTGGTTGGATGTATTAAAAAACAAGACCCAAAGATATACTGCCTCTAGGAGACCTCTTTCAGCAATAAAGACAGACATATGCTCAAAGTGAAGGGATAGAAGATGATACTGTAAGCAGATGGTAACTAAACAACAGTGAGTATAGCTATTCTTATATAAGACAAATGGACTTCAAGCCAAAGAAGACAAAGATGGACATTATATATGATAAAGGGGACAATCCATAAAGAAGACATTACATTTATTAATATAAGTGCATCTAACATAGGAGCACCAAAGTATATACAGCAACTATTGACAGATCTAAAAAGAGAAATTAACAGCAACACAAGAATAGAAAGGGAATTTATTGCCCTAAATGCATCAATGAATAAATCACCCAGACAGAAAGTCAACAAGGAAACTTTGGCCTCAAATGAAACACTAGATTAGATTGACTGAATGTATTTATATAGAACATTCCATTCAAAAGCAACAGGATACACAGTTTTCTCAAGCACACATGGAACATTCTCAAAGATAGATTATATGTTTGGAAACAAAACAAGTCTCAATAAATTTAAGAAGATTGAAATCATAGCAAGCAACTTTTCCAAACACAATGGTATGAAACTAGAAGTCAACTACAAGTGGAAAGCTATAAAAGTCACAAATATGTGGAGACTCAAGAATATGCTACTGAACAACTGTTGGATCAACAAAGAAATCAAAGGAGAAATAAAAAAATACCTGGAGACAAATGAAAATGAAAGCACAACATACCAAAATCTATGGGATGCAGCAAAAGTAGTACTACGAAGGAAGAATATAGAAATACAGGCATAACTGAAGAAACAAGAAAAATCTCAAATAAACAATTTAATACTACACCTGAACGACCTAGAAAAATAAGAACAAATGAAGCCCAAAGTCAGCAGAAGGAAGGAAATAATAAAAATCACAGCAGAAATAAATGAAATAAGGACTAAAAAGATTTATTACCTATCCTTCTCAAACTCTTCCAAAAACTTGAAGGGAAGAAGATGCTTCCTAATTCATTTTACAAAGCCAACATTACCCTGATACAAAACCAGAGGAAAACAACACACACGAAAAAAATTACAGGCTAATATCACTGATGAACATACATGCCAAACTCTCAACAAAATATTAGCAAATCAAATACAACAACACATTTAAAGAATCATACACCATGATCAAGTGGGATTCATTTCAGGGATGCAAGGATGGTTCAACATCTATAAACCAATGTGATACACCTCATTAACAAAATTAAGAGTAAAAATCACATGATTATCTCAATAGGTACAGAGAAAGCATGTGACAAGATTCACCATATATTTCTGATAAGAACTGAATGAAATAGATATAGAAGGAAAGTACCTCAACATAATAAAGGCCATATATGACAAACCCATAGGCAACATATTCAATAGTGAAAAAACTAAAAGCTATTCCTCTGATAACAGGAAAAAGACAAGGTGCCTGTTCTCACCACTCTTATTCAACATAATATTGGAAGTCCTAACCAGTGCAGTTAGGCAATAAAAGAAAATAAAAGTGATCCAAATTGGAAAGGAAAAAGAAAAGCTGTCACTATTTGTGGATGACATGATTTTATATGTTGAAAATCCTAAAGAATCCACCAAAAAACTATTAGAAATAATAGAGTTACAGGGTACAAAATCAACATACAAAAATTAATCGTGTTTCTGTCACTGACAATGAAATGGCAGAAAGAGAAATCAAGAATACATACTATTTACATCATCATCAAAAATAATAAAATACTTAGGAATAAAATTTAACTACACAGGCGAAAGACTTGTACACTGAAAACTATAATATATTATTGAAAGAAGTCAAAGACACAAAGAATTAGAAGATATTTTGTGCTCATGAATTGGAAGAATTCACATAGTTAAAATGTTCATATTACCTAAAGCAATTGATACAGTCAATGCAGTCCCTATGGAAGTCCCAATGAGATTTTTCATGGAAATAGAACAAAGAATACTACAACACATATGCAACAACAAAATCCTACAATGGATATGGAACAAACAGAAAGACGTATCACACTCCTTGATTTCAAAATATACTACAAAGCGATAGTAATCAAAAAGGATGGTAGTGGTAGGAAAACACACACACAAATCAATAGAATAGAATTGAGATCTCAGAAGAAACATTTGTGGACAGCTAATTTTCAACAAAGGAATCAAGACAATACAGTAGAGAAAGGAAGTCAGTAGAGAAAGGAAGTCTCTTCAATAAATTGTGCTGGGAAAACTGGACAGCCACATGCAAAAGAATGAATGTACATCACTATCTTACACGATAAACAAAAATTGACTCAAAATGGATTAAAGACTTTGTGAATGTAAGACCTGAAACCATAAAACTCCTAGAGAAAACATAGTCAGTACACTCCGACATCAGTCTCTGAAGTATCTTTTTTTAACATATGTCTTCAGGCAAAAGAAACACAAGAAAAGATAAACAAGTGGGACTTCATCAGACTAAAAAGCTTCTACACAACAGAGAAAACTATCAACAAAACGAAAGACAATGTACCAACTAGAAGAAGATATTTTCAAATCATATATCCAATAAGAGAGTAATATTCAAAAATATAAATAACTCATAGAACTCAACAACAAAAAGCAAAAATCCTGATTGAAAAACAGGCAGAGGATCTGACCAGACATTTTTCCAAAGAAAATATCCAAATGGCCAAGAGGCACATAAAAAGATGTTCAACATCACTAATTATTAGGGAAATGCAAATCAAAACCACCAAGAGATATCACCTCGTGCCTGTCAGAATGGCTATTATTAAAAAGTCAAGAAATAAAAAGTGTTGGAGAGGATGTAGAAAATAGGAAACCCTTGTCTACTGCTGGTGGAAATGTAAACTCGTGCAGCCACTATGGAAAACAGTGTGGAGATTCTTCAAAAAATTAAGAATACAACTACCATATGATCCAGCTATTCCATTTCTGGGTATTTATCCAAAGAACACAAAAACACTAATTTGAAAAGATATATGCACTCTATGTTCATTGCAGCATTATTTACAATGCCAAGATTCGGAAACAACCTAAGTTCCCATCAGTGAATGAATGGATAAAGAAGATGTGCTGTATGTGTGTGTGTCTGTGTGTTTGTGTGTGTGTATATACATAATGGAATATGTATACATATAATGGAATGTATGTATATAATGGAATACTACTCAGACATAAAAAAGATGAAATCTTGCCATTTGCAAGAACATGGATGGAACTTGGGGGTATTATGCTAAGTGAAATAAGTCAGTCAGAGAAAGACAAATATCATATGATTTCACTCAGATGTGGAAGATAAATAAACACATAGATAAGGAGAACAGATTGGTGGTCCAGAGGGGAAGAGGAGTAGGGAGAGGGCAAAAGAGGTAAAGGGGCACACTTGTACAGTGACACATGGCAACTAAACTTTTGGTGGTGAACACAGTGTAGTCTTTACAGAAATCTAAATATAACGTTTTTCACCTGAAATTTATATAATATAAATCCGTGTTCTCTCAATTTTAAAAATTTCATTTAAGTGAAGACTTCAGGGATATGGAAAAATCACTATGTTTGCTAGATCTGAATATCACACAAATAAAAATTTGTGCTTCTCAGGATGAATTCCTTATCCTAAAACGTTAGAGCATTTCTATAATATTTTAATATTCAATACAAATTAAAGTAGGATGACACATATATTAGAGACTGAGAATTTAATTCTAATTCCAAAAATAAAATGTTTCAAAGAAAGAGTGCTAATTGTTGGAGTCAAATAAAGAGTAAAGTATATAAGTTTTAGCATTTCATATATTCCATTTGATCTTGTGTTCACATTACAATTTAGTGGTAATTACATTCTACTTTTTGTGTATGAGAGCATTTTCTATTGACATTCATTTAATTTCAATTAAACTATTCAAATTAAAGAACATTCTGCTTTTATTAATATAAAGACAATTTTATTAATGAAATTAACTTTGCTATACCATCAGATACGTAATCAGTTCACACACTATTACTCACAGATATTGATTTTAAAATATTTCACAGTTTACTTGAACTTTATTGATATTTTCTGATTCTAATATATCTTAAAGATAAAGAAATGCCAATAATAACAGCATTAATTCAGATATTTAGCAGAAATTCTTCTCTAAAAGAACTCGATTGATATCTATTTGCAAAATTTTCAAATTGGAAGAATTCATTGATCTGCATTTTACAACAAAGAGAAACCCATGATGAATAATGCTTGTTCATTATGATACTTAACTGAAAATAACTAGAATTCGTTATGAAATTGTAACCTAGAAGGAATTCCAATAGTCGGAAGAAGTAAATGCCTAAGCAGAAGGATACATAGAATCATTCCAGACCTTCTATCAGAAACTGTAGCAAATAGATAAAGGTGAATCTGCACTGAATATTTTCAAGTTAATGCTTAATGAAATTATTATGCTAATCAATTATATGCATTATTTACACATACTGACTCATTACCATCTTTCTTTAAGATATTTTTTAAAAACATGGAATCTAAGGATATAGCTGTTGTAACATGCATTCATTCATTTATTCAACAACACACTTGTGCACTTGCAGTTGTCCAGTTTTTCTGATATATTAAGGATATAGTATTTAGAATAAAAACACACACATATACAAAGTAGTCGTTTTACAGTTTATCACACAAAAAGGGGAATGAGACAAATAAATTGACAAAAATAATGCACTTATAATATTTGATAGAGCAAAATTGGACCCAAAATGCAAACCTAAAACCTCCCTCCCCATCAACACAATGTAATTTGACTTAGTTTGTGTATTTGTGTTAAAATAAACCAATGACAGGCTTAGACCATTGTAATTATCATTTCAAAATGTGACTCTCTAAAGTGCTGTGACTTTTATATAGACATTATTATAGTGTCCATAGGTTTCTTCCATTATCCAATGTTTGTTATTTTAACATGTTTAATTACCTAGTTTCTTTCCTTTGTCTACCAAATTCAGAGAGAAAAGCAGATAATACATTAGATATGTCAGACTAATAATATATACTTACATTACACACACATATATACTTTAAAGGTTGCCCTTTGAAAAAGAAAAACTGCATTGCATAGATGGTTCAGTGTGAACAAGCATCAAAAAATAGATTCACTGTGAGAAGAAATGAGTAAATATGCAATGAAAAGAAATTCTATATGCAATTAAAGATAGTATATGTGGAAGACAGTGGTCTGAGTTTCTGGAAGCAGAAATTCTAGAATCTAGTCCAGTCAATATATGAAAGATTTTGAAAGTCACAAAAATTACCTATGAAAGCTCTCTGTGCAATATGATCAAAATGGAACTTTACTGGGGCCAGCCCCATGGCCGAGTGGTTAAGTTTGCGAGCTCTGCTTTAGCGACCCAGGGTTTCGCCAATTCGGATCCTGGGCGCAGACATGGCACTGCTCATCAAGCCACGCTGAGGCAGCATCCCACATGCCACAATTAGAAGGACCCACAACTAGAAATACACAACTATGTATGAGGGGGCTTTGGGGAGAAGAAGGAAAAATACAATCTTAAAAAAAAAAAAGGAATAGAGTTTGCTCTTGAAAAAAAATGGTGCTTTATAAAATGTTAAACTGGTAGCAATATACAAGGTAGCTTGGAATCACAAGAAATATTGGAATCAGGAAAGCATTCCAAGGCATAATATTCTAAGTGAAAGAACAAGACTGATAAAACACAGTGAGGAGCTGGCCCCGTGGCGTAGTGATGGAGTTGGGCACATTCCACTTCAGCAGCCCAGGTTCGTGGGTTCAGATTCCTGGCATGGACCTACACCACTCATCAACCGTGTTGTGGTGGCAATCCACATATAAACTGGAGGAAGATTGGCACAGATGTTAGCTCAGAGCTAATCTTCCTTAATCCTAAAAAGAGGAAGATTGGCAACAGACATTAGCTCAGGGTTAATCTTCCTTAGCAAAACAAAACAAAACAAAACAAAAAAAGAAGCAGTAAGAATGGAGAAGATGGATTAATACATGACAATTTAAGGGCTACATTTTTGAGGTTTTTGGTGAACATTTGACAAGTAAGTCAAATCTATGCACTTAAAAACTAAGTATTTTTCCTGTATATTTGATTTATTTTAATGCCTATTTATAAACCAAGGATGATCATCCTGGGCACTATTGACATTCTGGGCTGGATGCCAGTAGCACCTCCCAATTTGTGACAACCAAAGATGTCTCCAAACATTACAAAATGTCTCCTTAGGGGCTAAATTTTCCACAGTTGAAAATTTTTGCTATACACTAAGATTTTCCTATTTTTTTAAATTTCAATACTTAAACTGTATGTAATTGCCATTCACAATAATGATGCATAACAGACAGTCTCATGTTTCGTGGCTTACAACAACAACAACTATCTTTCTCACTCAGAGGTATATGTGTTAGATGGGATTTGGCTGATCTTAGCTAGGCTTGACTGGACCCAGTCAGCTTGGCTCCAGCCTACAGTTCAAGTTCAAGCATGCTTCATGTGTCTTATATCAGGGCCTAGGTTAAAGGGACGGACATGGAGCATGCTTTTCTCATAGTGATGTCAGGAGCTCAACAAGACAGACCAAACACATATGCACATTTCAAGATTTCACTTACATTTAGTCCTCGAATAACTCATTGACAAAATTCAATGTAGCTAAGGTCAAAGTAAAAGGCAGAGAAGTCGTTCATGGCAAGAGTGTGGATTAAAGGCTTGGAACCAACAATCCAATATACTACATCTACCAGCTAGCCAAATGATATGTAAGGCTTAGTTTGTAGATTGAGGCCAATTAACTTACTTACTTCTATAATATTGCATCTTTCTATATAATTATTTATATAGCTGTATTAAAATATATATACATATATATGTATAACATATACAGGCATACCTTATTTTATTGTGCTTCACCTTACTGTGCTTCACAATTATTGCATTTTTTACAACACCCTCTACCAGCAAAAATATTACAACTTACTGAAGACTCAGATGATGGTTAGAGCTTTTTAGCAATAAAGCGTTTTGTAATTAAGGTATGCACATTTTTTTTAGACATAATGCTATTGCACACTTAGACTACAGTATAGTGTAAATATGAATTTTATATGCACTGGGAAAACAAGAAATTTGTGTGACTCACTTTGTTGTGGTGTTTGCTTTTTTGCAGTGGTCTGGAACTGAATCCACAATATCTCCGAGGTCTGCCTGTATACATTACATATATGTGTGTATATCCCACACTGAATTGAGAGCTTCTTGATGCCTAGTCCAATATTAGGCACATAAGTGTTTAAAGAATAAATATGTGAGCAAGAAAATCATCGTCATTATTTGAAAATTTACATTTTTAAATTGTAAATAAGTCATTTTAATGCATTGAGTAAATAGCATTACATGTATAGCATAAATGTCATTATATTAAAAAATAAAGTTGAATAGTTACTAATAACAAAAAATCTGAAGACAGGACACTTTATAGTTTGTGGAGAATCATGTTGCACATGAAGTGTACTAATAATACTTACTGCTGCTTGGCATGATATCGATTCTAAGAATTACCTTGCTTAGACACTTTCACTCATAATTTTTCACATACCTTAATAAATTAAACCTTCTTTTATAGATATCATTAAATAAATAGAGAGGAAAATAATCTTTACAATTTTTCCACAGGTACTTTTGACTTCTGTGTATTTATGTGAATGACTAATTATTACTCACAAAATCTAGCTTCTTTGTTCTTCTTACCTCTCCTTTGTCTATTTTTCTCTCTAATTCTGTAAATGCCAAACTGTGTAGAAATCAAAAACAAGTGTTGGAATGACACCACAGCATGCTTTTATACAATGAGTAAAGATAGTGTTCAATGACAATGTCGTTCCCCTTTGAAAAGAGAATTTGATTTGAAAAATTCTGTAACAAATTGAAGTAGCAAAGACTTCTTACTCTATTTTACTTCATTCATTGAATCAAAAAGGTAACCAACAAATCTGAGCATTGCCAGTAGAATATGCAACTGAAAACTGACTGTAGGTATTTGATCATTTGTTCTTTCCCTGGGGTTATGTGCAATAATATATTTGTTCACAAACCTAAATATACTGGGTACTTCATGTTTTGCCTTACATAAATAAGTGGATTTTTATATGTAATAAGATCATAAGTTTATGACCAGTTCCCAGCAATAAAAATAACACTATATGTTATAGTCTAAGTTTTAAAAACATGTTTGATACTTTGTAGAAGAGATTCACATTCCTTTTGGAAAAAAAAAAATCTAGTTGTTGTGGAAGCCTTGAGAAAATTGCCACAATAAAAATAGTAATAAATATAGATATTGATAAGTAGGACAGATGGAGAAAGAGTGGCAGAGGCAGAAAAGCAGAGACAGAGATGTCGCTTAGGCTACACCTGCTTATTATAAGGGCATGGCTTTCTGACACCCTCATGGACTAGGGGTAAGAAAAAGATGCCATTTACTGAGTCCTTATTATGTGCCAAGCATATTGTTCTTCTATGGCCTATAGTCCTCACAATAACTCTGTGAGGTAAGTTTTATAATTGCTGGTTTGTGCGTTTAGTTTTACATAAGAAATAAGACACAAAAAGGTAAAATGCCTTATTTCCCAAGCTAACAAAAAGTGGTTCCAGCTTTTGTGTACAGGTTAGTTTGTCTCCAAAGTACATAATTATTTTCCCTATATCATGATTCCTTTCCCTACACTGTGATTCATTTTCTATTTGCAGTTGCTTTATATCCCACAGTCTCTTTCTGCACTTTCCTCAGAGATCAGTTCTCACTGACAATTCCAAATGCTCCATTGCCTGCCATTGATCTGATTCTTTGACTTGAACCCTGAAAAACACTCTTGAATCTATGTTGTTACTAGGTCCCAAATCAAATCCAAGCAGATGCCCAGCTCACATAGGTTCAGTCATTTTTTCTATGAACTCTAGTAGAAACAACTTTTAACTGAAAAACATTCTTGTTCTAAACACCTACATCACTGTCTGGAAGGCCTCCAGTAAAGAGTGTGCATTAGAACCAATACACAGAAATTTAGTTTCCACCAACACAGTTCCCTTCCCACCCACAGCTCCACTCCTGGAGCCTCTTCTTTGTGCCCCGTATCCTTCAAATATCAGGTATTGGATGCCCTGTTTGCCATCCATTTTATTTTCCTTAATATAAACAATAACTATATCATTTTTAGTTTTAGATTCAGTAAGGGGTGTATCTTACACATATGCACACATGAAACTGCTAAATTGGATGTAATCAGTTCTTATAAATAGAAAACATTTTTCTAATTGTCAGAAGTTTTTATTATATTAATTAGAGTTATCCATCTTTCCCAATCTACTTTGCAAACATATACTCAAATGCTTACAAATGCTGCCAATCCCTTGATTCTATCAACTTATGGATTGTCTCAGACTATGATACTTAGGATACAAGGAACTTCTTGTATTTATAGTCAATAATGTTTCAAAAATCCTTTTTACCTGGCTCTAGAGTAGTGTTTCTTAAGAAAAAAAAAAAAGTCAGCTTTCTATACTAGTTTCACTCAGTAATAACAGAAATCATTTCCCTGAGGAAACATCCTAGGGAATACATCTAGGGTCTGGGCAAACATGATATAATCAGGCATTTTCCACGGGGAAGTGAGTCTTTCTTTTTAAGAGTCTCCGTTAGTAGAGAATGAGTTGGAGGAATATCTTTCTTGGTCTTTCCTCCACATCCAGTTCTAAGCAAATCCTCCTAGATTCAATTGCCTGGGACAACATGTAAAAGTACCCAAGAGTGACTATCTTTCAGGGGCATTAGCCCAAAATGGCACTTATGTTCATGAATTCTTAGCCTGCAGATTTTTCTTAGCCCTGATCTTACCTTACAGAATTATATAGCCAAAAACTCTTTCAAAAATGAGGGGAAAACTGGCATATTCAAAATAAGTAAAAGTTACAGTTGATCACCAACTGAATTTCACTAAGGGAATTCTTAAAGTATGCACTTCAATGAGAATAAAAATCCCAAAGGAAGGTATGAAAAGCTAGAAATTAGAAGTAGCAAATAATAAATAAATATTATAAAAGTAGACAAAAATGTCCTATGAAAATTAATAATAATTGGCATAAAGAATAAACACAGGACTAAAGTATTGGAAAAAATAGCATGTAATTCAGGAGATTGATGAAATAAAAGTTAACCTAAAGTGTTTCAGTTATTAATGTAACTCTGGTAAAATTTCAAGTATAACTAAAAAAAAAAAGGAACTTAAATAAGCTGAGTTTAGAGTACTAGCATATTATTTTCAAACCAAAAGTTAGATAATAGATAAAGAAAAACTGAAACTAAAATTTTATTAAAAATAAAGAGCAAGCAAAAGACCCAGAATGGACAAAACAGTATTAAAGGAGAAGAAAGCTGGAGAACTGACGCAACTCAATTTCAAGACTTATTACAATAATCAAAATATTGTGGTGTTGGCAGAAGAATACACAAATAGATCAATAGAAGAGAGAGCCCAGAAATAGATCCACATAAATATAGTCCACTGATCTTTGACAAGGGAGTAATGGCAATACAATGGAGAAAAGAAATCATTTTCAAAAAATGGTGCTGGAACAACCAAAAATTCACACGCAAAAAAAAGAATCTAGACGTAAACCTTACACCCTTAACAAGAATTAACACAAAATGCATCCTAAATGTAAATGTAAATCATAAGACTGTTCATAAAATCTATTGAACCTTAGGTATGGTGATAACTTTTTAGATAAAACACCAAAATCAAGATCCGTGAAAGAAATCATTGATAAGCTGGAGACCATTAAAATTCAAAACTTCAGCACTATGAAAGACATTGACTGGGAATGAAAATGAGAAGATAAACCACAGACTGGGAGAAAATATTGGCAAAAGATAAAGGAGTGTTATCCAAAATACACAAAGAACTCCTAAAACTCAACTATAAGAAAATAAATATGATTAAAAAATGGGCAAAAGAGCTGAACAGATACCTCACCAAAGAATATGTACAGATAGCAAATAGGGGTATGAAAAGATGTTTCACATCATATGTCATCAGGGAAATGCAAATTAAAAACAAAAATCAGTTATCGCTACATACCCATCAGCATGGCCAAAATCTGGAACACCAACACCACCAGATTCAGGCAAGGATGTGGAGCATTCATAGCTGATGGGAATACTACTTTGGAAGACAGTTTGGCAGTTTCCTACAAAAGTAAATATACATTTACCATAAGACCCAGCAATTATGTTTCTTGATATTTACCCAAAGCAGGTGGAAACATGTTTGCACACAAACCTGCAAACAGATGTTCAAAATGGCTTTATTCATAATTGCTAAAATGTGGAAGCAATCAAGATGTCCTTCAATAGGTGAACAGATAAATAAGCTGTGGTACATCCAAACAGTGGAATATTATTCAGTGCTAAAAAGAAAGGAGCTATTAAGCCATGAAACAACATGGAGGAAATTTAAATACATATTACTAAGTAAAAGAAGCCAATCTGAAAGGGTACATACTGTAAGATTTCAACTATATAACATTCTGGAAAAGGTAAAACTATGGAGACAATACAAAGACCTGTAGTTGCCAGGTGTTACGGGGGAGGGAGGGATGAACAGGCAGAGCATCAGAGGATTTTTAGGTCAGTGAAACTATGCTGTATGATACTATAATAGTAGATATAGGCCACTGTACATTTGTCCAAACCCATAGAATATGTAACGTCAAGAGCGAACCCTAATATAAACTATGGGCTTTGGAAGATAGTGACATCTCACTGTAGATTCATCAATTATAACAAATGCACTACTCTGGAGGGGAGGTTGATAGTGGGGGAGCCTGGAGTGGAAAACAGGGGGTATATGAGAATTCTCTACTTTCAGCTCAATTTTTCCTTGAACCTAAAACTGCTCTAAAAATAGTCTGTTAAAAAATTAAAAATAAAGAGCAGAGAAGGGAGAAAAAGAGCATAGAAAAAGCAAAACAAAGAGAAAGTAAAAAGTTAGATAATATTTAAAAATCCAAATGATCAAGAAATCAAAATAAATGTAAACATACTTAACTTATCAGTTAAGATAGATAATGTAAGGATAGAATTAAAAAGGAAAATCAATGAAATGTTTAAAAGAGTCTCACTAAAATTTTAGGATAATAATAATAAATATTAAACATTCGAATGATTTAGGAATAGAGATAAAATGTTAAATTACCAGGATGTGCACAAAAGATAGATTCAAATTGAAGATATCATGGTAGTTTTCTGCTCTCTGAACAAATTATCATAAACTTAGTTGCTTAAATAACACGAGTTTATCATCTCACAGGTTTTTAGGAGTCAGGAGTTTGGGTACTGCTTATCTGGGTCCTCTTTCAGGTCTTTATTAGACTTCAATTTGGGTGTCATCTGGGGCAGTGGTCTCACCTTTGTCTTGTGGTCTTCTGAGCTCCTGAGGTTCTTGGTAGAATTCATTTCTTTGTTGCTGTGGAATTTTTATGGCAGCCAGCTTTCTCAAAGACTGCAATAAGAGAGAGGGTCTGCTGCTTCAAGTCTCCCACCTCTAGACTCTCTTCTAAAGGGCTTATCTGATTAGGTCAGGCCCACTGAGGAACTTTTTCCTTTTGATGAACTCGTATATTTATAGGAGAATTTTACAAAAATTTCAAGGAACAAATCTTTTCAATCTTATGAAAACATTTCTGTGAATTTAACAATAGATTATATTAGAAAATCTATTGATGTATATTGTCACATTAATCAATTTAAGGAGAAAACCCCTATGATCATTTCAAAATATATAATGAAATACCTGATTATTCAATTCAATGCAAGTGCAGTTTTTTCAAGACCTTGAAAAGTTGAATCTGTACTTTATATAAAAGTGCAAGGCTCCAGAATAGCTAAGTCACTCCTGAAGAAGAATAAGTTAAGTATATGTGTTGGGATAAAAGACATGTTTACTCTACCTGATATAAAGAATAAATTATAGAGTTACAGTGATTAAAACACTGTGGTTTGATGAAAGGATAAATTTATTCATGAAATAAATACAGAATCCAGATATCAATCCATGCACATACAGAATTAGAAGTATGACCTAAGTAACATTACAATTCACTGAGGAATAGATAGATAAATGGAACTGAGACATTTTATTATTGTCATGAATATAGCAGATTGACTAGCTCAACAGCTGTCCTTATTAGCTCCTGGTATACCTTTCTGTACCACAGCATCTAGAAAGCTAAATACCAAAATTCATAAACTCTTTTGCATGTAGAGTCCTGATATGTTTCATTTTCTACCAATCAATTGACTGATATGAGATTTAAATTCAGAACCAAATGAAGTACAGAGAATATATTTGCATTCAAGGCATCCAATATGATGGTATGTCTGTGGACCAAACATTCCTGAGGCTACCATCTTATTTCTAGAGTGCAGCTAAGGTGATACTATCATGGAGCCAACAGTTGTCACAGAAGCTTCTTGTTCTGTCACTTCCTGGTTTTTGCAGAGGCAACCATTTCCTTAGTTAGCCATTCATACATTGGTTTGTTGAAAATCATTCCTGGAAGGCCAACTTAGAGCTTATTCCTTCAACTCCCTCAAGATTTTTGAATCCACATAATTCAGTGTATTACATATCTTTCTTCTTAACGTAGTATGTTATTGACAAAGAAATTCTGATTTATACAATTTTTTAAATGCAACCATATGTAGTCGGATCCCTACTTCCTGATATACTAACTAAATTTCAGAGAGACAAAGACACATAAATTTGAAAGAAGAAATTTTATACACTTTAGAGGAAAATACAAGATAGAACCTTAACGTCGTCAGGATGCAGTTTTATTTAAAAAGAAAACTAAAGCGCTAATCATAAGGGAAAACATTGATGAACTGATTACATTACAATTAAGAACTTCAGTCCACTAAAAAATCCAAAACACCATAGAGTAAAACATAAGACAAACCTAGGAGAAAACCTAGGAGAAAATGTTTGAAAGACATATAAATAAAAAGGAAAAAAGTATCTAGATTACATATTAAAAAAAAGACAACCTGTTTGAAATGTGAGTAAAAGGCATTTTACAGAAGAGAAAGCACAAAGTGGCCAATACACATGTGAAAAGATGCCTAACTCATTTAGCGATTAATAAAATGCTAATTAAAATCACAGCAAGATACCATTTTACACAGAGCATATTGTCCAAACTTAACAAACTCTGATAATACTAATTGTTAGTAAGGGTATAAAACAAGAGAAACACTTAAATACTACTAGTAGCATAAAATGTTTGTTGGAAGGAAAGGCTACAAAGAGGAAATGAAAGAGAAAAATGTATCAAGAACCACATTGTGAGAATGGAGTGTATATGCAGTGGGAGTTCTGAAAACGAATTGGTCAAAGAAGGCTTATTAACAAGGGAAAACTGCATTCATGGATGGCTTCCAAACTGTACTATATCAGCATGCCTTCAGGTATTGAATGAAAAATGAAACCAGTTCCTATATTTTGTAAGGGTAATTAGAATTCAGGAACTTGAAAAGAGTAAAGTGAAGCTGAGCACAGATATTTTTATAATGTAGCATTCGGGAAAATGAAGCAAAAGAGATAACCATGCCTTGCAATCACATTGCCATCCTACAGGGTTAGAGAGAGGTGAGCTTCGAGCAGAAGGAGCTGGAGCCATCAGCATTCTGAAGTGTTCTGATAAGAGTTTGCATTAGGTGGAAGAGCCAGAGTGAGACTATGAGGGTTTGGATCCATTTACCAATGACTGGGGAGAAGGGTCAATTAGAGCAACCGAGTTGGCTGAAGCTATTTGTATCTTTCATGCCCTATTCTACGTCTACAAAGCCATCCTAGTGGATTAGGGAAGCAACAACTAGAACACGTTATAATTTTTGTGCTGAAATTAATAGTCGAGATAAAAATTACAGAAAAGTTTTTAGTTCCTTCATATGACCAAGGTAAAATAATATTCCAGACAGTATTAAAAACCACTGCTTTCTTCCTCTGAAATACAAATATGAAAGATAATAACAAACTCTCAAAGCATCACATTCAGTCAATTGAAAATAAAATAAAATGACTTTAACTTAGATTTTTCGTTTAAAAAGCCACTTGCAAGTGTTGTTAGGCCCTGAGAACTAGAGAGCTGGAAGATTAGACTGATAGGAGAAGTAAGTTATAGTCACTCATCTAGTCTATTTCTTTCATTTGAGAGAGTAAGGGACCATCTGAGTCTTTACCTGACCTATATACACACAAGTGGTTTGTTGTTCTCTTTCTCTCTCACTCTCTCTTACCTTCAGACAAATCATTTCTTTATGCTTCATGACCAATACATTTGACAAGTTTTGTGCTGGTTGTTATCTTGATTCCTGAAGGAATCATTAAAGTTTGCCTAATCACCAAGAGAAAAGTAATTTCTTTAGACCAATAATTACCCCAAATTTTGATGAATTATAATTCTGTTCCTAGTGGCTATTCCTCTAATACCCATTGCAAAACTGCCTTCCTCACCCCAGATAATTTCTTTTTATTCTGAAGTACATGCCTATGTCTAGGAACTCCCAGTATTGTTATTCCAGTAGACATATGTTCCTGCAAAGTGGGAGAAAGCAGTCCCATCTTAACCTCTAAAACCACAAATTTAATATACATATAACAGAATATTTTCTGGGTGTACAAATTAACATTAATTACCAAATTTCAAATAAGAAAGCTCAAATATTTTGGATTTAGAAAACAAATGCTGTGTTAGTTTAGGTTCCCTAGAAACAAAGCCAGAGACAGATTCACATGTTCTTCAAGATATACCTGAGAGGGAGGGAAGAAGGATAGGAAAAGGGAGGGAGGTCAACAATAATGTGGTCTCAGGTAAGGTCTAGTCGTGGGCAGATTCAAGGAGAAGGCAAGAGTACTCGGGATCACAAATCCCACCAGAGTGGGCCCTTGAAGCAAGAAGACCAGCCTTTTATGCCTCATGAATAACTCATTTTCTGCCCCCTGAGGTTCAAGGGATAACTTCGCAAGTGGTCTCTTCAAAGCTACTTCCTTCAGTTAAGCTGCATCCCTCAACCAGAATCAGGGCTGGCTTCATGAGGGTGTAACCTATGCAATCACAGAGGACCCTGCACACAGAAGGGCCCCACACTTGGTTCAATGCTCTCCTGCCCCTGTCTTGAAATTCTTAGTAATACTGTCTTTGACCTTGTGAACGCCAATGAAACAATGGAGTATGTGGTTGAGCAGAGGAATTGCATGCAATATGCCTGTCCACTATTTCTTGTTGCCCAATTGCATATAGCATTCATTATGCCTCAGAAGTATAGAATTCTAGTGGAGGCATGACATGTGGATTCAGAGAGGGTCAACCAGAACTTGCCTTGAATGAAGAAAGGCAACTGTGTTCTCAAAAATGTAAATGACAAGAAACTCTATTGTACCATTTTTTACTCCTGTTACCTCCCTGTGTTAGCCAACTATTACTCTGAAAATGATGAAAGAAGGAAGAGGAAAGAAAGGGACACCGAGAGTTCCCTTAATTTTCAGTTATTCTTTACTCATGAAAAAGGTAGAGCGTTGGTAGAAAGAGAGTGCATCAAGAAGCAAAATAAAAGAAGTGGAGTCCGTTTTGTGCATTTTCACTTTTCTGGTAAGAATGAAATACATATGCATGTATTAGTTATGAAATTTGAGTTGGATAATTTTGGTGATTTTACACATGACTTAAATGCTCTAATATTTGCATTCAAAATTGGCATTGTACAATATAAAGATGAATGATAAAATTCATACAAATAGTATAAAATTTTAATTTTAAATACAAATAAAATACTTCAGCACAAGTCAAGAGAAAATTGTGAAAAAAGAGAAAGCTTTATAGATTAGTTCCTTTAATGACACTTTTTCCTCCTCTTTGAACAAAGGGCACCACATTTATATTTTTCATTGGCCCCTGCAAATTATGTAACCGGTCATGGCCAAAGCCAGTTTTCTGGACCAGGTTCCTGGTATATGAAATTAGCCACAGCATGCCTCCACACTCACAGCAGCTAGGGAGAAAAGGTATGGCAATTGATAAATGGCAATGGCATCTACTCCAGTCAGCTTGTTGCCTTACACAGATGAATCTCCTTGCTTCACATATTAAGTTCACTCCAAGAAGACATAGAATCTCAAAGGATGATGGTTGATCACAATTTTTGGGAAAACTTGAAAGAGAACAATTGGTGGGGCATACTACATTTCTTGATGCTACAGTTGGTTTAGAGGTTTTAACTGACATTCATCATCTCCCTCCCCATCTCTCATTTTTTATTGCATTCCCTTTCAGCTTGTTCTTCTTCTTTTCTAAGTGGCTAGCTTGGGTTGACTGAGACTTCCACTTTGAGGCATCAGAACAAAACTTGAAATACCATATAAACACTTTGTAGGAATCAGTAAAAGCAGCACTTAGACAGGACTGGGAAATGACCAGGGATGGAGTGGACTCAGTGGACCTGTTATAAAATAGACCTCCTCCAGAACTCCATTTATTGCCTGATTCTCATGCACCGATCCTCTAAGAAGTGTACCATGATGATGTTATGATTCTGGCTTTGATGTAAATTCAGACTCTGTATTCAACATCCTTTGAAAGATCTAGGTATTCTATTTTCCTCAGTGACTGATTACCTGAATAAATGGACATAAGTCCCTTTGTAGAACAGCCGGGGGGATCATTACTATACGTACTGGTCCTTCCTCAAAGGGACACCAATCTCACTTTTAGTTAATGAATTCCATGTTGGGAAACTTGCTTAAGTCTGGAAGCTGGGAAAGGGATAGTGACTTTCCAAAGGGGCTGGCTGAACTAAGCCTTCTACTCATCCATTCTTGAAAATCTTTATTTATACATATTAAGTACTACTCTTGTGGGCTGATATCTTCTCTCTAAGATGGGCATGCCAGATGTAGCAAATAGAAACACAAGACACCAGTTAAATTTGAATTTCAGTTAAATAATGAAAATTATTTTAGTTTAAACATATCTCCTGTAATATTTGGGACCTATTTATACTAAAAAATTAGGTATTGTTTATCTGAAATTTAAATTTAACTGCATGCCCTGTATGTTATCTGGCAATGCTTCCTTAGGAATCACATAGTTCGTTATTCATTTTTCTAGATCCCCACCAGTCATATCACCCTGGCTGACATACAGAAATTCATGGCCACTCGGATGATTATGCCCACCTTACTTCTGATTATTCATTGTTTCCACCTGTCTTTTTCTGTTTTAGGAGTCAATGATCACAGTTATGGGCCAGAATCTTGTACTGTAAATTCCAGCCTACAGAGCTTCTCCATGTTACTGTTTTCCCTCTTGACTTGTGCATGCTTTACTGACCCTAAGTCATGATGTTGAAATACACCAACTTTATTCCAAGTCAAGTGTCTTCTATGTCCATAGAAGAACTAGGCAACAAAATCAGAGAAAGAGGGAGAAAGTGAACCATTTAATTATATTTATGAATAACAACAGTATTAGTTATCTTATCAACTGAAAAATGCAAATGGACTTTTCTTATGTAAATATTTGTGAGTATTTTAAGAATTTCTTATGCCGATGTATTCTAGGTAATTGATAAACCAAAGGAATCATTAATTGGTCAAAGTAATAAGTATAACAGAGAACTGCAGAGCTGGGTGTTATCTTTGAGATTACCAAGACTCACTCTTGCATTTCCTAGTTGAGGAAATTTGAGGTCTAGAGAGGTTTATTGGCTGAATAAAACTTTCACAGCCAGAGAGTAACAAAATTAGGATTAGAGCTGAGGTCTTACCTCCAAGACAAGTTACTTGGGTAGATTACAAGATATAAATTCTAATTGAAGACACCTTTTCTATGATTCATGAGGTTTCTCTCTTCTCAAATTCTAATAAAATAAAAAATACGTGAGCATAAATTCACTGTAGGAAAAGACAGAATGACAAATTGAAAGAAGAACTGAATTAGAGTCTTGACTCTGCCAAGTGACAATGAAAAAGACAGGCATATACAGGTTCTAAGCTTTAGTTCTCTTACCTATGCAACCAAAGCAAAATGTTTTCCCTGTGGGTGACCCCAAACAGTCCAGTGAAATAGCTGTGAAAATACTTTGCAAACTAGGAAGCCAGTTCTAGAATTGTAAAGAAATTATGAGAAATGGTATACTGGGACTTGGCACCCATGCTGTTTAGGCAGCTTCACTTTAGTTTTTATCTGCCTTAACTCAATATACTGTGATTTTTTATTATACAAATTACAAATAAAAAACAAATTTACAATAAGAAAACAAAACCCAGTTTAAAAAATCAGGCAAAGGCCTTAACAGGCCTCATCAAAGAAGATATACAGAAGGCGAAGTAGTATATGAAAAGATGTTCCACATCATATGTCACCAGGGAAATGCAAGTTCAAACAACAATGAGATACCACTACATACCAATTAGAATGGCCGAAATCTAGAACGCTGACAGCACAAAATGCTGGTGAGGATGTGGAGCAACAGGAGCACTAATAAATTGCCTGTGAGGATTCAAAATCGTACAGCCAATTTGGAAGACAGTTTGGCGGCTTCTTACAAAATTAAACATACTCTCACCATACAGTCTGGCAATCACACTCCTTGATATTTTCCAAATGAGTTGAAAACTTATGTCTACACAAAAACCTGCATACAGATGTTTATAGCAGCTTTTTTCATAACTGCCAAAACTTGGAAGCAACCAAGATGTCCTTTAGTGGGTGAATGGATCGATAAAATGTGGTATACCCAAACAATGGAATATTATTCAGCACTAAAATGAAATGAGCTATCAGGCCATGAAAAGACATGGAGGAAGCTTAAATGCATGTTACTCAGTGAAAGAGCCAATGTGAAAAGGCTTTCTGCATACTGTCTGATTCCAACTATAAGAATTCGGAAAAGGCAAAACTATACAGTAAAAAAATCAATGGTTGTCATGGGTGGGAGAGAGAGGGAGAGAGGAATAAGGGAGCATAGATGATTTTTATGGCAGTGAAAATATTCTGTATGATGTTATGATGGTAGGTATATATCACATAGATTTTTCCAACCCTGTAGAATGTACAACACGAAGAGTGAACCCTAAGGTAAACTATGGCATTTGAGTGGTTATGATGTGTCAATGTGGGTTCATCTGTGGTAAAAAATGTTCTGTTCTGGTGAGTCATGTTCATAACAGGGAAATTATGCATGTGTGTGGGCAGGAGATATATGGGAAATATCTATACCTGTGTTGTAATTTTGTTGTAAACCTAAAACTGCTCTAAAAAATTCTTAAAAATTCTTAAATCATATCGTATTTCTACAAATGACTATTGAATAGAATCCAAAATAAAACTTAAATGAGTTTTCAACAGCAGTATCTACAGTGCTCTCTCTAACTCTCTTCAGTGGCTTTTTCAAATCTTATTCTCTCTCCTCCTTCCAATCCCTCTCAGGAAATGACCTCAATTTGTAATTCATTGAATAAAGGTAATGCACAAGATGGACCCCCCAAGTTATGTCAAAGTTTCTTTGCATTTCTATCTACCCTTTCCTCTATCTCTTTGGTTACAATAGAAAAGATGTCTTTCCTCTTTTCTAAGATTCATCTTCCTATCTGTGCTTCAGATTATATCTCTCTCCTCTCCTACAAAGTCATTCTTCTAAAAAAGGTGTGTATACTCACTGTCTCAACTTCTCCAATGCCCGTTTATACCTCAACTCACTTCAATCTAGCTACAGAGTCTATAACTACACTAAGTAACTCTGTCCATTGTCACCAATCCTTGCTGATAACCCACAGATAATCATCAGTCCTTATTTAACCTGACCTTCCCATTAATTATTTAATTTTCTTAGAACATTTTCTTTCTTTTTTTTTCTAAGGAAGATTTTCCCTGAGCTAACATCCATGCCAATCTTCTTCTATTTTTTGGTATGTGGACCACCAGTACAGCATAGCCACTAAGAGAGTGGTGTAGGTCTGAACCTGGGAACTGAACTCCGGGCAGCCAAAGTGGAGCGCACTGAACTTAACCATTAGGCAACCAGGGATGGCCTTCTTCCTTTCTTTTTAATCTATCTTTTTAAATACCTTATCATCCAAGCTTATGTCTTAACCATTTTTTACTTTTCTCCTGCTTTATAGGCTATATAACCCTCCTCCATTGTTTCAAGTGCCATCTGTATGTTGTCAATGTTTCCCAAACCTGGATCTCCATCCCTGAACTGATTGAATGTTCAAATGGGATCCAAATATTGGTTATATGTTGAATATCTTTATTTGACTCTGCTTCTTGCACTTCCGACTCAGCATTTCCAAAAATGAATGTTTCATCTTCAGTTTCAAACCTATTCTTCTGTTCTGTTTCCTATAGTGAAGAATGACGCAAATTGCCGCCCAGTTACCAAAGACAGAAGTCTCCATATTATCTCTTACTCCTTCCTTTCCCATTTTCCCCATATCCATTCAATCACAAATTCCCTGGATGTTACATCCAAATACATTTTATTTCTAATCACTTCTTTCTATCCACATTGCAACTACCAATAATTTACATCAAATTATTTCTCACCTGGATAATTGCAACAACTTCCTAACTCCTTACTTTCTTCCCTCAACTTCACTCTCTTCTATCAAGCTGAATTATATTTCTAACATGGAAAAGTGATAATATTTTTCTTCAAATCCAAAATTTATCAATGACTTCTCATAGCTTTATGTGTAATTTTTAAAAACTTCTTAATAAGTCCTGCAAGATTCCTCATCAATGGGCTGCTGAGAATATCTCCAGCAATAGTGAACTTTTTCACTTCCACAAAGGTACATATTCTCCTTGACTCTAGACTTTTAATTTTCCTCAAATGCCCTTCATATATCCTCTTGGCCCATGCCTATTGCCAGCTGACTAATTCTAGTTCTTCACCCAAGGTAGAGATATACTAGAAAGAATGTCTTTCCTGATTTTAGAAATCTTTCCCAAAGTGCTCTCTGGAGCGAACTGTATTGCCCTCCCTATGGCACTTCTTATATTGTCCTTTATTCAGCTGTGTGATTGTCCATATTCACTATTAGAATGTTGGTAGGATGCATATCTGTCTCATTTACCATTTTTTGGAAACAATTCTAGCAAGTAGAAGGTAATAAATAAATATTTGTGGAACACAAAAGGTATATATGAGGAGAAAATAGAACTATCAAATTTCCAAGGTTATTAGCAAAACAAAGGGAAACTGAAAAAGAACAATTTAGTTATTATCAAAGACCCACGCAGAAAGATATGTGTCTGATTTAAGCTAAAATTTTCAGTTTCAGTTGAAAGACATGTAGAACCAATCTAAATTAAGTTTAGTGTTGCTCATGAGCCTTTGGAATTACAGATAAAATAACATGAGCACTGGTTTCTTGCTACCTACTCCTTCTCAGAATCCCATAGAAATAACCAATAAAAAAGAAAAAAATAGAGGAAATTCTCCATTCCTCCAAATAAGCTAAAATTACACAGTCTATGTTGAATAAATCATTGCAGAGAGTGCTGCTATATTGGCACTCTCATAACCTGGGAAGAAGGAATATTAGTACAAATGTCAAGGCCATAAAAATGTTCATATTTTTTGACACAACCATTCCAAATCTAAGAAGATATATTAAAAATACTAAGAAGGTTATGTGCAAAGATTTACATATAAAGAAATTCTGTCTTACATAAGATTTTCTCACAGCTAACCCTAAATCTGAGAATTCTTCTGCAAGTGATTAATTGAGAAAGTGCTCCCCGGAGAAACCAGTAAGGAAGTGGATTCATAGGACAGGGAAGGGGAAATGGACCAAGTAAGGCAAGATTTCAGGCAACACACAAGCTTTAAACTAACCCCACAAGGTTGTTCTAGACTAGAACCTAGAGTATGAATAAAGCTTGTCTTATTTTGATGGAAGGGAACTGGGCTTTTATACTCTAGCACCCTGTACTGTGTGAGGGCATAATCTACTAGACCCATTCTCCTTTCTGCTTGCAGGCAAACGTTTATACATCTTATGGGAAATCTTTCAAGATTTTACGGTAGTGAGCCATTAAAAGCAAAGGAAAAGAAGTTCTGGAAGGGGGCAATGGACTTACAAAAATAACATATGACATGTGAGGGGATCTACATGGAATATGTACAGTGACTGAATATAAACATTGACTGCAATATTTTTAATCATAATGAAATCGAAGAAATGTAAGTGAATAACAGTAAATTAATGGTTATATAAAACAGACATGCAATGAATTGCTAAGCAGTCTTTTAAATTACATTTCTGCTTTTAATAACATTTAATGACATGGAACGCTTATTTACTTATATAAATGGGAAGAGAAAGAGGTTATAAAGAAAAACCTTATATACAGTATGCTCTCCAAATGTTTAAATGATAACACGTCTGTGTATTATGTGTGTGTGTGTAACATGTATAATACAAACACACATGCACCATCTCTGTCTTACAACAGCCTACATTTTAAAGTACAAAATTTAAAGAAAGCTCCAAAATCAGAAAATAAGAATGCAATATAAATTATGGCTCTTATAATAAAATAACATATTATCAACCTATCTATATGAAGACCTTGGTTGCCCCAAGTAAATATAGTCAATAGAAGGCCAGACAGCAAACACTGAAGTACATAGGCTCTGGAGCCAGAGTGCTTGGTTCAAATCTCTGTTCTGCCACTTAGTACCTGTGGGTCTATGAGCAAGTTACTTCACCTTTGTGAGCCTCAGCTTTCTTATCAGTAGAATAGGGGTAATGATGGTACTCATTTCAGAACATTGTTGTGAGAATTAAATGAGCTCCATAGGACAATTATTGGAACAGTGGTTGGCAGACAGAAAGCACTCAAGAGATGAGAGAAATTATTATTAACACATAAGTAATATCTAGTATTTTACTGTATATTTATTTGATCATAAGAAAAAGAAACACTTCTTTCACAGCGAGACAAGCAGTAAAAAAAGCAGATAAAAGTGGCTTTATGAAGTTTGAATATTTTTAGGTAATAATTTAGAAAAATACAGAATTCTTGCCTCTGGTCAGTGGTAATATGGAAAGGCTTCCCCAAAGTAATGAGTTTTGTGGAAACAAGGTCCTTAAAAGAAATGTGAAAGGAGAACATTTATGTGGGTGAGAAGTGTAGTAATTTAATGTTCTGTGGTAAAATGTCAAGTATTTGGCTGGGAACAGCAGTTGTAAAAATCTATAGCCAGAAAATAGAAAAAGACTTCTATAAAAAAACAGATAATCCTGTTGAAAATTGTCTAACAAGAGATTCTGATCCAATTGGTATGGGTTCACCGTCAGGTAAAAGTGTGCATTACGGAATTGATGAGTGATTCAGTGATGGAAAAAAGTTCCAATTTTTAATTTGCATGTGACCCCACACTTTTGAATACTAGCTAATGAATAATTTGTAGAGATGGCTTCTTAATCCCTTATGTGCTTTCTCTTCTTTGTCATAGTTGGTGCCTGTAGCCCTGACTAGATCTCCAACCTAATATTCCAGTTTTCTCCTTTGACTTCTTATGTAAAATTATATAAGATCTCACATCTTACTCTAGTTAAATAGAAAACATCAAGCACACTTAAGTGAACGTACTACCTTTGTAGCACTCAAGTGAACATTATAATACATACGTCCTTAGCAGTTATATTTAAAAGCTCATGCCAGAATTTTCCTTAGAGAGTTCTTAAATAACACTGATAGAATTTAAACCTACAACTAGCTTGATCCACAAGGTGAAACAGAATCCTGCCATTAGAAACACTGACAAACAATAAATGGAAATAAATCAATATGATAGAGTGAGAAGAACCTTGATTTGGGATTGAGGGTAAATGATAGCTGTGTTTGCAGTTTACAATGTGCATAATCAATATCACCTCACAGTCTCATACTGATATGTGAGGATTTTGATCTAGATGAACTTAAGTTTTCCTTCCATTCTCTATTTTATAATATTTATCTAACATAATTTTTCTGGTTTATCTGTTTTTGTTATAGAACTGTAAGTTCCAAGTGGTTAAAACCATGTCTTAGTTACATTGGAATGTCAGAAGTGTGATAAACCCTCAATAAATATTTGTTTAATAAATTAATTATGTCCAGGAATATGAAAAGTTAGGTATTCAGACAAGACATTCCCTCCAGCTGAAAATAACCAAAAACATTGAAAAATAAATAAAGCCTTCTTGTGAAAATACCTGAAGGATGGAAAGATGGTAAAGAAATACCTTGTTAATTAAAGCCATTCTGATGGTTATAAGGTGATGTCTTATTGTAGTTTTTGCATTTCCCTAATAATTAGTAATGTTGAACATCTTTTCACGTGCCTGGTGACCACATGTATATCTTCTTTGGAAAACTACAACGAGATATAACCTTACAACCCGTAAGAATGGCTATAATTAACAAGACAAGAAATAATAAAGGTTGGATAGGATGCAGAGAAACAGGAAATTTCATATACTGCTGGTAGGAATGCAAACTGGTACAACCACTATGGAAAATCATATGGAGACTTCTCAAAAAATTGAAAATAAAAATACCATAGAATCAAGCTATCTCACTACTAGGTATCTATCCAAAGAACATGAAATCAACAAGTCAAAGGGATTTATGCATCCCTTTGTTCATTCCAGCATTATTAACAATGGCCAAAATGTGGAAGCAAGCCAAGTGCCCATCAATGGATGAATGGATAAAAAAGATGCAGTAGGGACCGGCCCCATGGCTGAGTGGTTAAGAGCACATGCTCCACTTTGGCGGCTAAGGGTTTCACCAGTTCAGATCCTGGCCGCAGACATGGCACCGCTCATCACGCCATGCTTAGGCAGCATCCCACATAGCACAACCAGAGGGACCTACAGCTAGAATCTACAACTATGTACTGGGGGGCTTTGGGGAAAAGAATAAAGAACAAACATAAAAAATAACAACAAAAAAAGAAGATTGGCAACAGTTGTTAGCTCAGGTGCCAATCTTTAAAAATAAAAAGATATGCTGTAACAAAACAAAAAGATATGCTATATATATATATATATATATAATGGAATACTACTCACTCATAAAAAATATGAGACATTGCCTTTTGTGACAACATGGATGAACCTTGAGAGTATTATACCAAGAAAAATAAGTCAGACAAAGAAAAACAAACACTATGTGATTTCACTCATACATGGAAGATAAACAAACACACAGATAAAGAGAATAGATTAGTTGTTACCAGAGGGGAAAGGAGTTGGGGTAGGGTGAAAGGGGTAAAGGGGCACATACGTATGATAATGGATAAAACTAGACTGTTGGTGGTGAACACAATGCAGTCTACACAGAAACTAATATATAATAATGCACACCTGAAATTTACACAATTTTATAAGCCCATATGACTTCAATAAAATACTTTTTTTTTAAAAAAGGAAATATCAGGCCAAATTTGAATGAAGACTGGAATGCAGAGATATAAGTTTAACACTAAAGGCACTTTTGCCTGAAGGGCATCTGCAAAATTGTGAAAATTTGAGCTCTGATTTTCAAAGATGCTTTGGTCATATGGAGAAAAAGAGAAAGCCAAGCCTTGCCCAAGTTGTAGAGTAACATTTCAAACACTCCCTTCATAAAATTCAGAACCCAAAGTCAGTACCCTTAGTTTAATTGTGAGTCACAAATAAATACGTGCTATCTGCATGGCAGAATAATAGAAAAAAGTTTCGTTGACACTAAATATGAAATGGGGCAAAAATTTGGATAAATTACATAATATTATATAATTCAAATAAATATAAGAATTAGTGAACTGACAGATAAATCAGATGAAAGTATCCCCAATATAGGGATAATGACTTTGAAAATAAAACATAGTTACTAACACATATATTAGTTTTCTCTTGTTACCATGACAAATTACCACAAATTTAGCAGCCTACACAACATAAATTTATTATCTTTCAATTCTGTAGGTTGAAAGTCCAGGACAGATATTACTGGATTAAAATCAAGGTATAGGCAGGCTGCATTCACTTCTGTAGGTTGTAAAGGAGAATCTATTTCCTGCTCATTTGGGTTTTTGGAAGAATTCAGTTCCTCATTGTTTTGGAACTAAGTTCCCTGTTTTCTTGATGGCTGTAAACTGAAGGTTATTCACATCTGCTAGAGGCTGCCATAATCCTTGGTTTGTGATCCCCTTCCTATATCTTCACAGCCAGCAACTGTGGGTCAAGGCCTCCTCAAGTTACTTCTTTGACACATTCCTTATTTTGTCATCTTCCAGTTTTAAGGACTCATTTAAATTGAGCCCACTCTGATAATCCAGGGTAATCTTCCCATCTCAAGACCTTAAACTTAATCACTCTGCAAGGTTTCTTTTGTCATGAGAGATAACATATTCACAGGTTCTAGAGATTAGGATATGAGCATCTTTGAATGACCATTATTCTATTTCTTGAAATGTACAAACAAATATACAAGTATACAGTCAACATAACCTGAATTCCTTAAAAAGAAGAAAGAATATAAAACAGAACATATGTGAAAGATATAATGGCTTGGAATTTATCCAAAATGATGAAATCCACTAATCCACAGGAAGCACTAGGAACCTGAAGCAAGGTAAACAAATAGAAATTTTCATACAGCCACATGCAGAATACTAAAGCAAGGAGAAAGATTTTTTGCTGGGTGGGTTTAAAGGAGCCATAGAAAAAAATTCTTATTACCTTCAAATTAGTAATCTTTTACAAGGACAATTGACATGTAAATGCAAATAACGGAGTTGAAGAGTTAGTGGACATATATCTTCAGTATGCTGAGAGGCAATTACCACTGACCTAGATTTATATACACAATTAATGCATTGAAGAAGTTTTTATGTACACAGTCATTTTAACTATACAGAATGTATATATACAGCACCCCTCTCCTCCCAAAAAACCATACCGTTCCATAAAGAAATCTCCAGGTCAAGATGGCTTCACTGGTAAATTATATCCAATATTTAAGGAATAATATCAATAATACCAGTCTTACATCAACTCTATCAGAAAATACAGGAAGAGGAAGTAGTTCTCAACTTGGTTTGGGGGGTTTCCATAGCCATGATACTAAAATCTGACATCTATCCTACAACAAAAGAAAAATACAAATCAATATCACTCATACACAAGGATGCAAAGATTCTTTTAAAAGTGTCAGCAAATTGAATCCAGCAATGTGTAATAAGAAAAATGCATCATGACCAATTGACATGTGTCACAAGAATGCATTTATAAATTGATCAATGTTACAAAACTTATAAAGAAGAAAATAAATATATCATTTTAATAGGTGCTGAAAAAAATTGACATTTAGCATATATTTATATATATGATTGTGAACTCTCAGCAAACTATGAATAGAAGGGAACTTCCTCAATTTGATAAAGGGCATTTATGAAAAAAGTCCATGGCTAACAGCAAAATTAATGGTAAAATATTGAACTCTTCCCATAAGCTAGGGATTATGGCAAAGACATTCTCAGCAAACTACTTGTATCTAACATTGTATTAGAGATTCCAGCCAGAGGTCTAGAGAAAGCAAATGAAACAAGAATCATAAATCTTGTAAAAGAAGAAGTAAAACGCCTTTATCAAGAGATAACAAGATTGTGAATAAAAAAATTCAAAGTATCTACAAGCAACTACTGGAGCTAAAAAGTGCAATATTGCGAAATGAAAAAATATAGAAAAAATCAATTATATGTCTATAGACTAGCAACAAACAATAGGAAACTAAAGATATAAAAGCTATCATTTATAATAGTATAAAAGAGTTCTTGAGAATCAATTTAAAAAAATATGCATAAGACCTATATAGTGAAAATTACACAATATTTTTGGTATAAATTAAAGAACTAAATCAATAGAGAGTTAACACATGTTCATGGATTGAAAGACAATATTAAGAGCTTGGTTCTCTCTAAACTTATTCAATGTATCCTACTCAAAACTTTCATCAGGCTTTTATAAGGATTTGAAAAAGTGACTTTAAAATTTACATGGAAGGGTTGGCCCTGTGGCTGAGTGGTTGAGTTCATGGGCTCTGCTTATGGCGGCCCATGGTTTCACCAGTTCAGATCCTGGTCACGGACATGGCACCTCTCATCAGGACATGCTGAGGTGGCGTCCTATATAGCACAGCCACAGGAACCTGCAACTAGATTATACAACTATGTACTGGGGGTCGTTGGGGAGAAGAATTTTAAAAAAGAAAAAAAGATTGGCAACAGATGTTAGCTCAGGTGCCAATCTAAGGGAAAAAACATTTAGATGGAAATTCAAAGGGTTTCTTGAGACCATATCCTTCATTCAGTAATCCAGGAAGCAATGATCTTTTCACCCTCACTTCAAAATAGGTGGGCTCTTCCATAATAGTGACAGGAAAGAGAGATCGTTTGCCTGTGAATACATGCTTCAGCCTGGAAGTCATATTGATTATACTTACAGTCCTTTTGCCAAAACTGTCCTATGGTTCTACTTATTTTCAAAGAGTCAAGGAAATGTAACATTCTCCTATAACACTCTTATGCCTGAAAATAGAGGAAAACTTAAATTGATGAACACTAAAAATTTAGCATTGTGACCTTGAGAAAAGCACGCACATATGTACAGAATGACGTGAACATAAATATCCATAGCATCATTATTCATAATAACCCCAAACCTAAAATTACCCAAATACCATCACTATTAAAGAGTGAAAATGAATTGAGGGGTGTCATTAGAGACGATGGAGTGAGGACTTACAAAAATTTGCTTTCCATAAAAGTAACAAGACCACTGACAAAAAATTGTAAAAGTCTACGTTTTCAGTACTCTTGAAATTACCCAAAGGCTAGCAACAATCCAAGGAGATATTCAAGAAAGATGCTGCAAGCCAGCTCTGATGGATGGCCTAGTGGTTAAAGTTTGGGGCACTCTGCTGTGGCAGCCCAGGTTTGGTTTCTGCACACAAAATCACACCACTCATCTGTTAGTGGCCATGATGTGGTGGTGGCTCACACAGAAGAACTAGAAGGACTTACAACTAAAATGTACAACAATATACTGGCACTTTGAGGAAGAAAATAAAGAAAAGAAAAAAGGACTAATCTCAGTAAAATCTGAGTGATCTTTGTGGTGTATTGACTCGCCCCATTCTTATTCCCTTACTCTTAGTTTCATGGTAGCTGCAAAAACTAATTTCCCTGCAAACATAGTGAAAAGCCTAGCAGCCACTGGAGGGAACATATTGGAATTGGAGTTCTCAAAAACAGCATTTTCAGAAAATTGCCATTATTTGATCTGTCTGGCAGTTCCATGAAAGACCCCATTTGCAGGGCTTGTCTTTACTTGACCTGACTTAAATCTCACTCTGTCCAAGTAGCCTTTTCCCAAGGAGAGTTTGTCAAAAATAATCAACTGCAACTGTTTAAATCACAGTCGCCTAAGGCAGTAGTAACAGTTGGGCAAACAAGAAGCTGACCAAAAGCACTTAAAAGGAAAAGCTAGAAATGACATGTCCATTGGAAGCTTTGGATTTCTCTGATGTATTCCTGGGAACCTAGATGCCATGCATATGTGTAAGGTTCTGCTTATGTTTGGGGCTGTGCACATGCCTCAGAAACACCTGAGAAGGCCTCTGCCTGATCTTAAGGCTCTGCACAAACAAAAGGTAAAGGCTAAGACAAAGTTGTAAGCTGCCTGCCTGAGCATTGAAGGTATTCTCCAGCACACACACACAGAGCCCCTTGCCAAAGATTGGGAGACTTATTGGTTCCCAAGATTTAAGAAAATCTCTGTCTACTCATTAGCTGACCACTAAGCTAACAGAACAGTTACTTCAGTAGCCACCACAATAGAATTTGCATAATTTGTTCACAAAAATCACTAAACAAACAAAGATCAAAAACAATAGCATCAACAAAAGGTAACAACAAACACTGGGAAAGAGGGATATAATTTCTAGAATTGCCACATTGTCATATTATATTGTTTAAATATTCAATATTCAACAAAATAAGATATACAAAAAATAAGAAAATATGGTCCATAGAGAGGGGGAAAAAGTCAGTGGAACCTGTCCCTGTGAAAGTCCATACTTTGAACTTACTAGACAAAAACGTTAAATCAGCTATTTTAAATATGCTCAAATAACTACAAGAAATCACATCTAAAAAGTTCAAGGAAATTTTCAAAACAAAATCTCACCAAGTAGAGATATCAATAAATATATGGAAATTATTAAAAGAAACTACATAAAATTTTGAAGTTAAAATCCAAAATAGGTGAGATTTATAAATCACTAGAGGGTTTTAATAGCATATTTGAGCTGGCAGAATAAAGAATCAGTGACATGGAAAATAGATCAATTGAGAATATTCAGTCTGAGAAACATGAAAAAACATGAATAGAGCCAAAGAGACCTGTGGGTCACCATCAAGCATATAAATATATGCATAATGAAAGTTCCAGAAGGAGACAAGAGAAAGAAAAAGACAGAAAGACTATTTTTAAAAATAATGGTGAAAATGTTTCTAATTTTGATGAGAAACATCAAAGAATTCAACAAATTCCAAGTAAAAAAAATTGAAAAATATCCACACCTAAAAATCATAGTCTAACTATTGAAAGACAAAGAGAATCTTGAAAACAGCAAAGGACGAGTGACTCACCACGTATAAGGGACTCAGTAAGATGAACAGCTGACTTCATTGGAATCCAAATGAGGCCAGAAAGCAGTGAGATGACATATTTAGGGTGCAGAAAGAAAAAGACTGTTAACTAAGAATTCTACATTGAACAAAACTCTTTCAAAAATGAAGAAGAACTTAAGAAATTCCCAGATGAACACAATGTGTCCTAGCAGATGTTTCCTAGAAGAAATAATAAATGTAGTCTTTCAGACAGAAATGAGAAGATGCTAGACAGTGGCTCAAACACAACTGAACAAAGAGCCCTGGTAAAGATGCTACATAGCTAAATATAAAAGATAGTATAAATGAATTTATTATTGTAACTATTTTTCCCCTGTCTAATTTAAAAAACAACTGCAAAACAACCAATGTAAATCTGTGTTGACAGGTATATAATGTATAAATACGTAATTTTCATGATAATAGCACAAAGTGGAGGAGGGAACAGAACTATATAGGAGAAAAGGTTTGGGATATTATTGAAATTAACTTCATATTAATCCAAAGTAGATTGTTTTAGTTAAGTTGTTAAGTAAACCACTTGGAAAATACCAGAGAAAACATCAAGAAAATAATTCAAAAAATATATAGTAAAAGAAATGACAAGTGAATTAAAATGATATGCAGGAAAATATCTTTTTAACAAAAAATAAGGCAGTATTGGAGGAACAGAGGAATCAAAAAGATGTAAGATATGTATAAAACATAACAAAATGGCATATGTAAATTACACCTTATTGGTAACTACATTAAATGTAAATGGATTTAACATATGAATAAAAAGAGAGATTGGAAGAATGTATAAAAAAATCAAATTCAACTATATGTTGTCTACAAGAGATATACTTTGTATTCCATGATACAAATAAGTTGAAAGTAAATGATAGAAATAGGTTGAAAGTAAAAGAATGGAAAAAGATATACAATGTGCACAGTAAGCAAGTAAAGCTGGAATGTCTATACTAATATCAGACAAAATAGACTTCAAGACAAAAACTGTCACTAAATACAAAGTAGAACATTTTACAGTGATAAAAGGGTCAAACCACCAAGAAGGCACAAGAATTATAAAGATGTACACCTAACAATAAAGCCCCAAAATTCATGAAGTAAAAGCTGATGGAATTCGTGAGAAGAATAAATAATTCAACATAATAGTAAGAGACTTCAATACCCTACTCTCAATAATGGAGAAAACAACTAGAGAAAAGATCAACATGGAAATAGAAGACTTGAATAACACTATGAACTATCTAGACCTAACAGACATCTATAGAACACTCCACCCAGTAAGAGCAGAACATTCTTCTCAAGTTTGCATGGGCATCCTTCAGGAATAGCAATATCTTAAGCTAGAAAAAAAGCCACCCTAAATTTAAAAAGATTAAGATGGTACAAACTATGTTCGCTGACCCAGATGGCAGGAAATTAAAAATTAATAACAAAAATAAATTTGGGAAATTTATAAATATGTTGGAATTAAACAGTACTCTCCTAAATAACAAATTGGCCAAAAAAATCACAATGGAAATTTTAAAATATTTTGCAGTGAATAAAAGGAAGAAACAACATACAAAACTTATGGGATATAGCTAAAATAGTGCTTAGAGGGAAATTTATAGTTGAAAACACATGTATTCAAAAAAAAAAGAAAGATCTCAAATCAATAACCTACCTTTCCACCTTAGAAGACTATAAGAGCAAACAAAATGCAAATAAGCAGAAGAAAGTAAATAACAAAGATTAGAGAGAAAATAAATTTAAAAAAAAGAAAACTAATACAAAAAATCAACAAACACTACAGTTAGTTCTTTGGAAAAAATTTGACTTTAGCTAGAGCAACCAAGAAAAAAAGAGAGAGGATTTGAAATTGCTAATATCAGGAATGAAAGAAAGTACATTATTACAGAATTTAAAGAATTAAAAAGTAGTATAAGCTTATACTAACCAGCTCTGGTTGTCTGGTGGTTAAGATTTAGCCATCTCACTGCCTCAGCCCTGGCTCATTTCCTGGTCAGAGAACTACACCACCCATCTGTTGGTTGTCATACTGTGCTGGCTGCATGTTACTGAAAGGCATGCCACCAGTATTTCAAATACCAGCAGGGTCACCCATGGTGGTGAGATTTTAGTGGAGCTTCCAAACCAAGACAGACAAGGAAGAAGGACCTGGCCACCCACTTCTGAAAAAATTAGCCATGAAAACCCTGTAAATAGCAGGGGAGCATTGTCTGATACAGAACTAGAAGGTGAAAAGATGGCACAAAAAGACGAGGCAGTGTTTCTCTCTACTGTACACAGGGTGACTAGGAGCTGGAATTGACTTGATGGCACTAAGAACAAATAAGGTTATACAATGAACAATGGTATGGCAACAAAATAAATAACTTACATGAAATGGACAAATTCCTACAAAGATGCAAAGTACAGAATGTAACTCAAGAGAAATAGGAAATCTAATTAGAGTTGTAAGAAGTAAAAAGATTAAACTAGTAATTAAAAATATAAATAAGCATTTCCCAAAGGAAGCCCAGGCCCAGATGATTTCACTGGCAAATTCTACCAAATGTTTAAAGGAAAATTAATACCAAATCTTCACAAAATTTTCCAGATAATAGAAGAAAAAGGAACTCTTCTCAATTCATTCTATAAGGCCAGTATTACCCTGCTAAATCCACATAAAGACACCACAAGGAAAAAATGTACAGAACAATATCACTAATGAATATAGACACAAAAATCCTAAATAAAATAGCAAACTGAATCTAATCTTATATAAAAAGTAGTATAACCATAATCAAGTGGGATTTATTCCAGGAGTGCAAGGTTAGTTCAACGAAAAAATCATTGTAGCACAATATATAAATGGCATAAATGGCAAATAAAAAAAAAATTGTCATCTCAGTAGACACAAAACTCAACAAATGCAAAGTGCAATGGAATTTCTTCAACTTGATAAAAGGAAGATGCAAAAAAATCTAACACTGAGATTATACTTGATGGTAAAAGACTGAACACTTTCCTCCTAAGATCTGAAAAAAGACAACAATGTCCATTCTCAGTACATCTGTTTAATGCTAAACTGGAGGCTCTAGCCAAGACAATTAAGCAATAAAAAGAATTTAAAAACATCCAGATGAAAAGGAAGAGGTAAAACTACAGCTGTTTGTAGATGACATGATCTTGTATAAAGAAAATCCTTAAAGAGACTTCAGAAAATTAGATCTAATAAACAAGTTCATCAATGTTGTAAGATTCAAAATCACTATAAAAAGTGAATTGTATTTCTATCCACTAGCAATGAGTGGCATGAAAATGAAATTAAGCAAACAATTCTACTTAAAATAGCATCAAAAAATAAAGTATTTAAGATTAAATTTAACAAAAGAAGTGTAAGAGTTGTACACTGAAAACTACAAAATATTGTTAAAAGAAATTAAAGAAAACTAAATAAATAGAAAGCCATTCTATGTTCCTGGATTTAAAATTTGATGTTGATCAACAGATTCAATGTGATACATATGAAAACCCCAACTGCATTTTTTTTTGGCAGAAATTGACAAGCTGATCCTAAAATTTAGATGTAAATGAAAGCAGCCCAAAAAGTCAAAACAATCCTTAAAAAAAAGAACAAAGGATTTTAAAACTTGCACAAAGCTATAGTAATCTAGACTATGTAGTACTGCCATGAGAATGGGCAGAACTGAGAGTTCAAATATAAACTCTTACCTTTGTGGTCAATTATTTTTCAGTAAGGATCCCAGATCATTCAGTGGGGAAACAACAGTCTTTTCAACAAATCGTTCTGGGAGAACTGGATATCTACATTAAAAAAAAAATGAATGTGAACACCTACCCCATACCGCATGCAAAAATTAACTCAAAATTGATCTTATTTCTAAATATAATGGTTAAAACTATAAAACCTTATAAGATAAAGTTGGCATAACCCTTCATGACCATGGTTTAGGCAATGACTTTTTTGATATGACACAAAAAACAAAACCAACAAAATTAAAAAAATAGATAAAGTGAACTGCATCAAAAGTATAAAATTTTGTGCTTCAAAAGATGCTATCAAAAGAATGAAAAAACTCACAGAATTGGAGAATGTATTTGCAAATCCTATATTGGAAAATACACTAGTATAGAGAATATATAGAGAACACTTATGAATTAAGGTAAAGACAGTCCAATTAAAAATACATAATAAATTTGAATAGATATTTTTCCAAAGATATGCAAATGGCCAATAAGCACATGAAAAGATGCTCAGCATAATTAAATATTAGGGAAATGCAAATCAAAACCAGAATGAGATACCACTTCACAGTCATAAGATGGCTATAATAAAAAAGATGCACAATAACAAGTGTTGGCAAGGATGTGGGGAAATTGGAACCCTCACACATTATTAGTAGGAATGGAAAATGATACAGCTGATTTGCAAAATTTTGGCATTTCCCAGTCAAACTGGGAAAAACAGTTTAAAAGTAAAGTCAGAAATAGAAGCTTGTTTTCAAAACAAAAAAGTAAAAATAGAAAAAGAGTACAAAGAGAAAACTTGGGCAGTTCCTACAAAAGTTAAACATAGATTCATCATATGACCCAACAATTCCACTTATAGATATATACCCAAGAAAACTGAAAACATATGTCCTGACAAATACTTATAGACAAATGTTCATAGCACCATTATTCACAGTAATCAAAACTGGAAATGACATAAAATGATGGATATGTAAGTAAAAATGGCATATCCATTCAATCAAATACTACCTGGCAATAGAAGGAATAAACTACTGATACATGCTACAGCATCAGTGAAATTTGAGAAATTATATTAAGTGAAAGAAATCTGGCACAAAAAAGCCACATATTGCATGATTCCATTTATATTAAATGTCAGAATAGGCAAATCCGTAGAAACAGAGAGTAGATTAGTGATTGTCAGGGTCTGGAGTGGGGTGAGAGCAGGAAGGCAATGGTTTGTGACTACTAATGGATATGAGGTTTTCTGTTTGGGGTGATGAAAATATTTTGGAATTAGATAGTGGTGATGCTTGCACAGCTTTATGAATATACTAAAAAACAATTACACACTTTAAAAGAGTAAATTTTTTGATATATGAATTATATTTTAATTTTTTAAAAGAATACAACAATGAAGTGAAGGAAATCTTTATTACATGATAGTGTAAATGAATGAACCATGACTACATGCAACAACCTGGAAGAATGGCAAAAATTGATATTGGTCAAAAGAAAAAAGTTCACAAAAGAATATAATGTAAAAGTGATTATTTAAGATAGGGTTTTGAGCAATGTCAGCAACATGATGCAGTAAGCCGTTCCCTTTGTCTCTCCCCATTTTGAACTACAACTAAATGGACATTTGTTGACCAATGGAGGGAGCCCACATAGCACAACAGGACTCCTGAGTGACATATGCAGCTATACATCTACGGGTGGACTGACTGGACCTCTGGGAAGTGGTGGAGTTATGTGAGCACTCCCTGCCTTCCCCTGGTAGCCCTGTGCCTGCACAGGAATGCTTTCCAGCCTGGCAAAAGTACACCAAAAGTGGGAACATGCATAGGGTGACTGTAGCAAGAGGTGGTGTTAAAGGAGCAGGCTCTTAGCCTACTGCTGACGGCTTTCATGGTGTAGGGGAGCCCACCATGCCCCTGTAGCCCCAAGAAGTGGCCCTAGCTCAGCCCTGGTGAGGAATCACCATCAACCAAGCATAGTGGCTGATGTGACCACAAGCAGAGACAGCAGCAAATCTACATGCTAGGGCAAGGCACTCCAGGCCCACGTGAGTGACCATAGAACCACTGAGCCCTGAAATAGGGAATGTGCCCTGAGGTGACCATAGGAAGAGGTGGTAGCAGCCTTTAGCCTGCTGATGGTTGATTTCCTTGAGGGATGGAGGCCACCATTACCATGCAGCCCCAAGGAGTGACCCTTACTCCATCCTGGGGACGAATTCATGCCCAGAAACACAGGTCACACAAAGGTCTGAATGCTGTTGCAAGGGCCTATAGTACCTCCACAGCTTCCAGCAGATATGTTAGGATCAGAAACTTTGCTCTTGCTTTTCATAGTGGTAGCAGGTGGAATCTGCGACCAAATACTAGCACAAATGCCCAAACAAAAGATTAACTCATCCAACAGCATGAGAAACTGCAACAACTCAGACTGGAAGGAAAATGACCATTCTTCAGAAAACGACCCTGAAAGCACAGAAATGTGCAACCTAAATGACAGAGACTTTAAAATTGCTGTCATAAAAAAACTCAACAATTCACAAAAGAATACAGAAAAACACTTCAATGAGCTCAGGAATAAAATGAATCTCTTCACAAAAGAGACTGAAGCTATAAAAAAATTCAAGCAGAAATTCTGTATATGAAAAACACAATTCATGAAATAAAACGTCTAGAATCCTTAAGAAATAGAGTTGGCGTTATGGAGGAAAGAATTAGTAATTTAGAGGATAAAGGTATGAAAATTCTACAAATGGAGCAGGAGACATAACTAAGATGTTTTAAAAATGAATGAATGCTTCAAGAAATATCCAACTCAACTAGGAAAAGCCACATAAAGATTATAGGTATTCCAGAGGGAAAAGAGAGAAAGAAAGGAACAGAAAGGTTGTTCAAAGAGATAATAGCTGAGAACTTTCCAAACTTGAGGAAGAAACCATATTTCCAAATACATGAAGATAATACAATGTCTCTTTACATCAATGCTAAAAGACCTTATCCAAGGCATGTAGTAATAAAACTTGGAAAAGTCAATGACAAAGAAAAAATATTAAGGGCAGCAAGGCAGAAGAAAATAACCTACAATGGAAACCCTATCAGGCTTTCAGTGGATTTCTCAGCAGAAATCCTACAGACTGGGAGAGAATGAAATGATGTATTAAAAATACTGAAAAACAGAAACTTTCAGCAAAGAATTCCCTATCCAGTGAAATTTTCCTTCAGATATGACAGAGAAATAAATGATTTCACATACAAACAAAAGCTGAGGGAGTTCATTGCCACAAGACTTCCCCTACAAGAAATATTTAAAAATGCCTTCACATCAGAAAAATAAAAGGGAAAGTTCTACAAAACTTTGAGCAAGGAGATAAATAGACAGACGTAATCAGAAAATTTCAGTTCTCTATCAGAACAGGGAGGCAAATACTCAATTATAACAATATATATGGGAAAGAAAGTATCAAAAGTATCTATAAACACTTCCACTTAGTCACAAGCTCATAACATTAAAAACAGAATAATTTATAACTGGAATAACTCAGAAGGGGAAGAGGAAAGGGATGGAACTTGCTCAGGTTAATGGAAATAAGGGGCTATGAGAAAATGGATTATTTAATCTATGAGGTATTTTATACAAACCTCGCTGTGACCACTAAATAAAAAGTCAGAGCAGACCCACAATTCAAGAAAAGAGAGAAAACCTCAGAAAACCACCAAAATGAAATGGCAGTCAGAAATACAAAGGAAGAAAAACAATGGAAACAGAGAACAACCAGAAAACAAGAGATAAAAGGGCAACCCCTCATAAATCAATAATCACTCTAAATGTAAATGGATTGAATTATGCAATCAAAAGACACAGCATAGCTCGATGGATTCAAACACAAAACCCAACCACATGCCTCCTCCAGGAAACTCACCTCAGCTACAAGGACAAACATAGGTGCAGAGTGAAGGCATGGAAGACAATTCTCCAAGCAAATGGTGAACAAAAGAAAGCAGGTGTTGTCATCATTATACCAGACAAAGCAGGCTTCAAGTTAAAAAAGATAATGAGAGACAAAGAGGGGCATTATATAATGATAAAAGGAACATCCCACCAAGAGGACATACACATATTAATATATATTCACCTAACATATGGGCACCAAAGTACATAAAGTAATTATTAACAGACCTAAAGTGAGAAATTAATCATAACACAATAATATTAAAGGACATCAACACCCACCTGAAATCAATGGACAGATCATCCAGACAAAAATTCAACAAAGAAATAGTAGATTTACATGAAACACTTGATAAAATGGACTTAATAGACACGTAGAGAGCATTCCATCCAAAGACAGCAGAATACACATTCTTCTCAAGTGTACATGGATCATCCTCAAAGATAGATCATATGTTGGGAAACAAGGCAAGCCTCAATAAATTTAAGAAGATTGAAGTCATATCAAGCATCTTTTCTGAACACAATGCCATGAAACAAGAAATCAGCTACAAGAAAAAGATCTAGGAAAGTCAGAAATATGTGGAAACTAAACAACCACAAGATCAATGAAGAAATAAAAGGTGAAATTAAAAAATACCTAGAGAAAAACAAAAATGAAAATTCAACATACCAACTCTTATGGGGTGAAGCAAAAGTGGCCATAAGAAGGAAATTCATAGTGATACAGGCCCACTTAAACAAAAAAGAAAAATCTCAAATAAGTAACTATAAACTGCAGTTAACAGAACTAGGAAAAGAAGAACAAACAAAGCCTAAAGTCAGTGAAGGGGGAAAATAATAAAAATCACACCAGAAATAAATGAAATGGAGACTAAAAAACAGTAGAAGGGATTAATGAAATTAAGAGCTGATTCTTTGAGAAAATAAACAAAATTGACAAACCCTTAGCCAGACTCACCAAGGGAAAAAGAAAGAAGGCTCAAATAAATAAAATTAGAAGTGAAAGAGGAGAAATTACAATGGATATTGCAGAAATACAAAGGATTATAAAAGAATACTATGAAAAACTATATGCCCACCAATTGGATAAGCTAGAAGAAATGGATAAATTCTTAGCTTCACACAAACTCCCAAAACTGAATCAAGAAGAAATAGAGAATTTGAATAAACCAATCACAAGCAAAGAGATTGAAACAGTAATCAAAATCCTACCGAAAAACAAAAGTCCAGGACCATGTGGCTTCTCTGGAGAATTCTACCAAACATTCAAAGAAGATTTAATACCTATCCTTCTCAAACTATTCCAAAAAATTGAACAAGATGGAAGGTTTCCTAACTCATTCTATGAGGCCAACAATACCCTGACACCAAAATCAGACAAGGCCAATACAAAGAAGGAAAATTGTAGGCCAATATTGCTGATGAACATAGACGCAAAAATCCTGAACAAAATACTGGCAAACTAAACACTGGAGTACATTAAAAGGATCATACACCATGATTAAGTGGGATTTATTCCAGGGACACAGGGATGGTTCAACATCCACAAATCAATCAGTGTGATCCACCACATTAACAAAATGAGGAATAAGAATCACATGATCATCTCAGTATATGCAGCAAAAGCATTTGACAGGATCCAACAAGCATTTGTGATAAAATCTCTGAATAAAATGGATGTAGAAGGAAAGTATCTCAACACAATAAAGGCCATATATAAAGAACCTGCAGCCAATATCATACTCAATGGAGAAAAACTGAAAGCCATCTATCTGAGAACAGGAACAAGACAAGGGTGCCTCCTCTCACCACTCTTATTCAACATAATACTGGAGGTTATGGTCAGAGCAATTAGGCAATAAAAAGAAATAAAAGGAATCCAAATTGGAAACTAAGAAGTAAAACTCATGCTGTTTGCAGATGACATGATTCTACATAAAGGAAACTCTAAATAATCCATCAGAAAGTTATTAGAAATAATCAACAACTACAGCAAAGTTGCAGGATACAAAGTCAATTTTAAAAAAATCAGTTGCATTTCTATACACTAACAATGAACTAGCAGAAAGAGAAATCAAGAATATAATCCCATTTACACTAGCAACAAAAAGAATAAAATATCTAGGAATAAACTTAGGCAAAGTGGTGAAAGATCTTTACACTGAAAACTATAGGACATTATTGAAAGAAATTGAAGAAGACATAAAGAAATGGAGAGATATTCTATGATCACGTCTTGGAAGAATAAACTTAGTTAAAAAGTCTATACAACCCAAAGCAATCTGCAGATTTAATGCAATCCTAATCAAAATCCCAATGACATTCTTCACAGAAATAGAACAAAGAGTCCTAAAATTTATATGGAACAACAAAGACCCCAAATAGCGAAAGCAATCCTGAGAAAAAGGAATAAACCTGGAGGCATCACAAGCCCTGACTTCAAAATCTACTACAAAGCTGTGGTAATCAAAGCAGCATGGTACTGGTATAAACACAGACACAGAGATCAAGACTTGAATGTAAGACCTGAAACCATAAAACTCTTAGAAGAAAACATAGGCACTACTCTCTTTGACATCAATCTCAGCAGCATCTTTTCAAATACTGTGCCTACTCAGACAAGGGAAACAAAAGAAAAAATTTAACATATGGGACTACCTCAGACTAAAAAGCTTCTGCAAAGCATAGGAAACCATGAACAAAATGAAAAGACAACCCACGAACTGGGAGAAAATATTTTCAAATCATTTATCCAACAAGGGGTTGATCTCCAAAATATATAAAGAACTCATACAACTCAACAACAACCACAAAAAAGAACCCAATCAAAAAATGGGCAGAGGATATGAACAGACATTATTCTAAAGAAGATATACAGATGGCCAACAGACACATGAAATGATGTTCAACATCAGTAATTATTAGGGAAATGCAAATCATAACTACAATGAGATAACACCTTACACCAGTCAGAATGGCTATAATTACCAAGACAAAAAACAACAAATATTGGAGAGGAAATGGAGAAAAAGGAACGCTCATACTGCTGATGGGAATGCAAACTGGTGCAGTCACTATGGAAAATAGTATGGGGAGTTCTCAAAAAATTAAAAATGAAAATACCATATGATCCAGCTATCCCACTACTGGGTATTTATCCAAGACCTTGCAATGATCCAAAGAGATTTATGCACCCCTATGTTCATTGCAGCATTATTCACAATAGCAAAGATGTGGAAGCAACCCAAAAAGCCCTTCCATGGATGAATGGATAAAGAAGACATGGTGTATATATATATAATGGAATACTACTCAGTCATTAAAAAAAGATAAAATCGTACCATTTGTAACAACATGGATGGACCTTGAGGGTATGATGTTAAGAGAAATAAGCCAGACAGATTTCACTCCTGTGGAAGAGAACAAACACATGGATAAATAGATCAGATTAGTGGTTACCAGAGGGGAAGGGGGTTGGAGGTTGGGTAAAGGGGCACATGAGTAGGGTGATGGACAAATTTAGACTTCTGGTGGTGAGCACAATGAAGTCTATTCAGAAATTGATAAATAATAATGTACACCCAAATTACACAATGTTATGAACTGTCATGATCTCAATAAAATTACTGGAATAAAAAATGATAGGGGTTTGCTAGGAGGAAGTGAGATGTGATAGGAGAGCCTCATTAAGCAGAGATTGGTCTTTAATATCACAAATGCAGCCTAAAGTCCTTCAGGGTCTTTTCAATGTTGTACTTACAAGAGAAATTCAGGGGCAGTTGGAAGACTTCTGAGGTAGTGACATTTTCTTTCTTATATTCTGTGGTAGTTACATAGTTCTTTAAATATAACTGTTTTTTAAATTGTACATAATTTTATAAACCCATTTTATTGTGATATATTTCATAATAAAATATTATAAAAACTAAATTAATGACTGAATGATTGCATGAATGAATAAGCACATAATAGTTGTGTAATATCCTTGTCAATTGTATGAGCTTCATTTTCTTTTCTAGATTAAAATCTCAAGAGTAAGACCCACGTCACATGCTTTTTTGTACTACTTCCTCAAAGATTCTGGCTTGGTTTAGAATACATATTAAGTATTGATGTGCTGGTAAATGTTTCATAACTAGTTCTTCGTATGGTGGAGGAAAAGATCTCATTTGTAACACTTGTCAATTTCAATGGTATAAATACTCCTGCCATGTCTGGACCATTTGCAATATATAGAAAAGATTCAATAAAGATCATTTGTGCGTTTTAAATATAAAATGCTTTATCTTTAGAGAGAGAAAAAGAACAAAAGTAATCAATGCATATGGAGTTAGTTCTACCTACAAAGTATTTTATCAATAATTATAGAAGAACCTTTTCCATGCTGAAATCAATAGACTAGCTGTCACTATTTGTGTCTGTATGATGCCACAAAGTACAAGTCAATCACCATTTTTACTCTGAATTGGATATTTCTACCAATAAATAGCAAATCTGAAGAAAAAAATGATCTAATATATACTAAGTCTGAATGAGTCATTCAGATGTTTGGGTCCTGTCACCAATTACTTGCTGCATTAGTCTTCTTGGGCTGCCATAACAAAACACCACAGGCTAGGTGGCTTAACCAACATACACTTATTTGCTTACAGTTCTGGAGGGTAGAAGCCCAAGATGAAAGTGTGGGTAAATTCGGTATCTCGTGAGAACACTCTTTGTGGCTTACAGACAAGTACTCTCTAGCTCTATCGCCAGATGTCCTTTCCTTTGTGCAAGCTGAAAGAGAGAGACCCCTGGTGTGTCTAACTCTTCTTATAAGGATACCAGCCCTATTGGATTAGAGCGTCACCCTTATGACTTCATTTAAGCCTAATTACCTCCCTAAAAGCCTTATCTCCAAATAACAGTCGCATTGGTGTTTATGGATTCAACACATGAATTTGGTGGAGACACAATTCATTCCATAATAGTTGCATAGTAAGTTTCCCATAGAAAGGTTTCTTCGTTCAAAGATTTCTATGATAATGTGTGTTGCTGTTCAAAGTAAATGGGCATAAATGTTTGAAGCACAGTTAGGCGATATATAGAAAACACTTCTGCTCCAGGGTGAAATCTTTAATTTTTTTTACAGTAGTCTAATGTTTGATACAGGTATTTTCTTATAGAAAGATTGTTGTCCTTTGGAAGTTTCAAACAAAGTTTTAATTTAGAAAAAAAGCAAAGCAAGACATTTTCCTAGGTCTTTGGAAAATTACAAAAAACTTCTTCAGGGGATATTAAGTCTAAAATCAAGAAAGAAAGAGGTTAGACTTCAAATTTTTTTTTTCACTGAAAGCCTCACAAAATAAATGCTTCATATTATTAATGACCAAATCAACCTATTATCACCTAGAAAGTAAAAAGCCTTCAAAAGTGCTAAAGGGATGTTCTCCTTAGTAATAAAACTCTGATCTCCTAAACAAAAATGTAAGGAACATATAACACCTTTTCCATACATTAAACATAAATTCAAATAAATTAATCTGTTAAATAGGAACATGGAGACATTGTCTCCCAATGCCCTGTGGGAATGCCTTGGCTCCACAAGTTAACGTTATTCTTTTTTACAGTCCAAGATAACGATATACTGAAATTTTTTTGAAAATGATATTTTGAGTCAGTGATCCAAATCTCTATGTTTTAAAGTAAAAACTTTTAAGCAAAGTATGAATCCAAAATTAAATTTAAAAATTAAAGAAAAGCAACCAGAATTAATATGATTTTAGCATCTAACTGATACCCTACTACTCCCCAAAAGCAAAAAGGCAATCACATTTCCCTGGATGAGAGAAATGTTGATAAATCAGATCAACTATTGTTAAGGGAACAGAAATCACAGAGATTAAATGAACACACAATTTCCTTACTCATAACAACTTCAAAAGGTGGCTGAAATCATCTCGTTGGTCTTTTGTGTACACTGGGGTGCCATACTCTCCATCTGAATCACCTGATTTTCAGCTTTTTATCTACCCTGTTTGGTGTCATGCAGGAAAACCAATCCCAGTCAGGTACAGATGAATATACTAGAGGTAGCTGAAAGCTGGCTCTTATCAATTTAAACAGGTAAGTTGATTCATTCAAGTAAGAAAAGAGAAGCCAATTTGGGGCCCAAGTTATCCACCCTGGATGATCCCAATAACAGGATAATAGCCACATCTTCATTTTGCACAGTGAAAAATGAACAAAGCTAGTGTATAGGATTTCATAGCCCAGAGTGAAAGACAAATACCCAAACATTTCAAAGGTTTCTGAAAACAGAATCCAAGTTGATCTTTACACCCATCAATCCACAGTGCTATCATGGCATCTCTGTTTGAGTAGGATGTAGGTCAGTGTTAGGTAACGTGGTAGGATGAATAATCACCTCAGAAGTATGTCCACGTCCCAGTGCCTAGAATCTGTTTATATTACCTGTTACATCTGTTACTTTACAGATGTGCTTAAGGATCTTGAAACAGGGCTTATTCAAATGGGCCCAATGTGATCCCAGCAGTCCGTATAAGTGGGACGCAGGGGTAGTCAGGGGAGAAGGCAATGTGACGATGGAAGCAGAGACTGGAGTGATTCAGTTTGAAGATGGAGGAAAGGTCCACAAGCTAAGGTGGCTACTAGTAGCCGAAAAAGGCAAGGAAGCAGATTCTCTCCTAGGGCCCCCAAAAGGAACCAGCCCTGCTGACACTTTAACTTTAACCTACTGAAACTTATCATGGACTTCTGACCTTTAAAACTGTAAGATAATAAATTTGTGTTATTTTAAGTCACTAAGTTTGTGGTAATCTGTTACAGCAGCAATAGGAAACTAATACAGGTAAGACATGGAGTCCTAGCCTAGATCCATCTTACTTTGGATACACTGAGCCCATGGTTGCCTCCAAATTTATATTTGGAATGCACATATGATATACCCCAGGGATATATTAAAATTTCTTTTCTCTTCAAAATATAGTCAGATGTGACTTGGACCATTGAGATATTCTGAAGAACAGATCACATTGGTCCATTTTCTTGATGATATCATACAAATCAGTCCTGATGAACAAAAGGTGGCAAGTTTTCTGAACTCCTTGGTAAGACACATAGTTTCCATTGAATAGGAAATAAGTCTGCACAATTTTAGGGCTTACATATTAGTAAAATTTTTGGGGTCTAGTGATCTGAACTATGCCAGTAAAGTAAAGGACATTGTATTGTACATTACAACTCCTACTGTTACTGAAACCAAAGTGGGCTACCTCCTGGCGAGTTAAATCAGACTCTCCACCAGAATTAGTTGTCTCACAAAGTAAAGTATATTTGCAGCAAACTGGAAACCATGCAGAATCATTTCCAAAGTCACGGCATCCCTGAACAAAGGGAAGCAGGGACATTTATTTTGGATGGGGAATGAATATTCAAAAGGGAGAGGTGGGCATTTGCTTGCACAGGCTCAGTTGGAAAACATGCTTCCACACACACTGCGGGTTATGGTAATAAGGCCCAAGCTCCTCCTACAGAGATCTCAGCCTTAAAAGTCAGGCAAAAATCACAGGTGTAGCTCTCGTGGTGAGGCTTGGTCTGGTTCAGGGAGGTTGGTGACTGTATCTCCTTAACATAACAAAAGGAAAAAAATAATTTGGAAAAACAGTTGAATGCTTCCAAACCCACCCTTGAGTTCCTCTGGGCAACTTGTCAGTGACACTACCACTAAGAAAGTCCTCTGGATTTTGGAGGCAGTGTATCCTCTGCTTGAAACTACCACTCAAGTATGTTTATTGAATAACATGTATGACTGCTACTTTTGAATGATACCCAAAAGAAGAAAAAGTGCTAAAGCAGGTTCAGACCACTGTACAAACAGGACTTACTGGGCCATATGACTTGGTGGATCCTATAGTATCAGAGATATCTCTGTTAGAGAAAGATGGCATGCCTCTCAAGCCCCAGTAGAAAAGTCACAGTACAGAACTCAAACTCTGGAGCATGATAATGAGATTTTTATCAGAAAACTGTAGACTTCAAAAAGCAGTAAGCTACTGAGCTCTGATATATGTGGAATAGTTTACAATGGGACAGCAAGTGACCATGAAGCCAGAACTATCCTGAATGAGCTTAATACTGTTATGCACAGTGAGGTCAAATAGCAACCTGTCCTGAAACCAAAGTAGAAAATCTGAGATAAAACTTAACAGATCTAGAAGGCACAATAAGCTATATGAATATGGGAGTCTCAAGACCTCCATGTTCCCTTCTCCTATCGCATCAATATCTCTCCCTCAGCTCAGACCAATGGCCTCCTGGAGGAGTTTCCTAAGGTTAGCTGACAAAGGAGGAAAAAAAAAATCCATGTTTAGTTCAGAGATGTATGTGGTATGCAGATGCGAGATGAAAATGGACTGCCTGATTGGCCTACAGTCACACTTAGCAATAGTCCAGAAAGATAGTGGTGAGAGGAAATTCCCTCAATGAGCATTGTCTCACAGGGCCTCTGGTCTTCTCTTTGTCTGGAGAGAGAAGTAGCCCATGGTATGGAAATAGACCTCACTCTGTTGGATGGCTGTGTGCTTCCTCTTCTCCATACCTTGGCTATCACTGACTAACACGGAATAGAAAAGACAGGGCTCCTTGACTTAAAATGGCACTAAATCTATGATGGAATTTATGTTCCAGACTGTACTGTGAGGTATCCCAAAGCTAGTTTCTGAAATCACACTTACAGCATTTTTCCCCTCCTGTATCTTGCTTCCCACATTCTCCTTTTAAAACCACACAAATGAAAACTCCCTTCTCAGGTTCTGCTTCCGGGAACCCAATCTAAGACATTATGATTCTAAACGACATTGCTGAAGGCATCTATTAAGTGATTGTGAATCTCTTACCTACTTTAAGAAATTTATTATCGACAACACTGATAATGGCACAATAGTAACATTGAGTAAGATTTAAAAATTAAGATTATAACCACGATTGGCTATTTAAATTACCTAACATAAATAATCTAAAATACAAAGTTGTCTGTTCCGTCTTCTGAAGCTTAAAGAAAGTGCTTCAACATCACGTTTCTATTATGGCTCCCCACAGTCCTAAAGTGATCCAAAAATTTAAATGGTGGAATCAGGGAATTGATTGATCAATAAGATCAATATAATAACATATTATTATAAATGGGAAACTCATTCATATTATAAAAAGTCAAATCAATTTGGTTGGTAGCTCTTACTTCCTGATCAAGGTTTATGTGTGGATTCCCTAGTTGGCAAATCAAAACAAATTAGGAAAAAGTTAAAATAAAATCAAGTGGGAAAGTTATTTATGAGGAAATTGTTGACTATGCCAATATCAAGTCTAATTTATAAGACTTTTAAGTCTAATTTAAATCTAAAATAACTTTAACCAACCTGTCTTTTTTGATTCCACAATTTACAAAACTGTACATGAGATGGGCTCTCCAACTAACACATTATCTACCAAGGAGTAACCATTCAAGATGTAAATTAAATCATATACATACACTTTCTAATCAGTGTTTTGTAAAGCTTCAGCCTAAGAAGAAGAATATTTAAAATTCTACTTTAAAAGAAAAATATTTCCATTGAAAGTAAGTATGCTTCACTGTCTGATTTTAAGTTGGACGAATGAGCAATGCCACCAGAATTTCAAAGGCCTTCAAACAAATGGATTACAGCAACTAACCCTATATTTATTTATCTCTTTTAACACATAATAAAGAACTTATCTTTTCCTATTCCAATAAATGTGGATGTTCAAAATAATCAGAGATTAACCAGTTGCTTTGTCAAAGATCACTCTAGAAATAATATCTATCCTTAACCTTTTGCTCTCTGGCTTCTGCCATCAGTATATTGCTCAAACTCCACTCTTAAAATCGCTGACAGCTTTCTAATCACCAAATCCCATAATTCTTAAGAGTCCAGAGAGCCAATATTTTAGAGTAAAATTCAATTAAAATCTTTATTTGTATTTATACTACCAATAGTATCTAATAAATACCAAACTGTCTGAACAACAAAATTCTCCAGTTGCTAATGACTTCTGTTTATGTAGGAATAAGCGATCCAGCTGAAAGATACCTATAAAGAAGTCCATCATTTTGAAGAGATGGAAATGAAAGCATACTGTAAGAGAAATTATGCAATTTATCTTATGGTCACAGGGGAGTTTTATCTCTGCTTCCATTTAAAGATCAGGTATTTGAAATCATGTAATATACCTGGGAATCAAAACAAAGACAAAAATTCAAAAGTGACTCAATAGGTAAAATTGAGAGGAGGACTAGGGATCTGAAAATATCATAAGTAAAGGTCATTTATTCCAAGAAGAATAACACAGGGCTTTGAACCTAAAGATAGATTGGAAACTGGGAGATTACTTTTTTTTGTGAGTAGTATGAAAACAAAATAAACAAACACACGCAACTTCTATTACTAGAAGCTTGTAGTCCATGATCTTAAGAGTTCAATTTAAATCAGGGTATATCAAGGCAGATGGCAATGGGGCTGTCTTGAAGACATGGGAAATACAGTGCTCGCTGGGATTTCCACATAAAGAGAGTTTGCTCAAGAACTTGTGCATCTTCACCCAATACAGAGTCTTAAATTTGTTAAATTTCAAGGCATTTACTAGAGCTTTCCCACATCACTGGGTTGTAATGAAATAATAAAAAGAGTGTACAAATTAACCAGATCCCCAAAGAAGATGCAGACAGCTAATTATTCCTATTTTTGCCCCCAAGATTAGCAGTGAGTTATTTGAAGTCCTTGAAAACATCTCAAGCATTAAAGTCTAAATTAAACCCACAATTTTGCCCACAGCCTCCATTTCTTCATATTTTGACTCAATTTCTTTTTGGGAAACCATAGTAAAGCCAGTCACACATTTCATAAATCAGGAAATCATTCTACTTATCATTATTTCTTCTTTTATTTCATGTCTTTCAGCCAGGCACATCCATAAAATCACTAAATATTGCCACATGTATTTTCTAATAGGTATTTGTGGTAAGCAGAATCCCAACAAGGCCCCTAAGATGTACCCCCAGGAGTACATACCCTGTATAGTTTCTTCCCCATGAGTATAAGCAGGACTTACGAATATGATGGGAAACAACTCTTGTAATTACATTACATTGTATGGTAGAGTTGACCTTAAGAAAGGGAAAGTTTCGAGGTGTCTCTCTCCTCATCAGGTGTGATGGGGACTGTGATGTACCAGAATAAAGAGATTGAAACCTGAGAAAAATTAAATGTAAAGGAGATTATCTGTTATAGTTTTTACAAGATGGAGGAGACCCGATGGCAAGGAATGTGGGTAGCCTCTAGGAGCTGAGCGCAGTCCCCAGATGATAGCAGGAAAATAAAAACTTCAGTCTGACAACCACAAGGAAGTGAATTCTGCCAACAGCATGAATGAGCTTGCAAGAAGATTCTGTGCTCTTGATGAGAACACAGACTACTAATACCTTGATAGAAGCGCTTTGAGAACTGAGCAGAGAACTCAGCCATGCCTTCCCAGAAATTATGATATAATAAACGAATATTATTTTAAGCCACTAAATCTATGCTAGTTTGTTATCCTGCAATATAAAACTAACACAATATTTGTCCAAACAATCTCATCTGTACTAGTGATCTTCTCCCCTTCTACTTTCCCAATTGCTCAGCTTATATCTTGTTCCAGGGATGGTGGTCCTGCTTTTCTAAACCAATTTTGGTAATATCATTCATTTGGAGAGAAAATAGTTCTATAGCCCACCAGGGGCCAATAATTCTCCTGGCAACTGTCATTGGTCAAAAGGTGGACATATGATCTGAGATGACCTGATAAGACTGGAGCAAATGGCTTTAATTCTATGTTTGAAGGAGAAACACGCATACTTGACAAATAAATGAAGAATCCTGTTTCCCTAGTTCTTGCTACTTGCAGACCATGAAGGAAGCCACCCTGAAGAGAGAGCTGGCAGACAAAGAGGAAGGTTTAGCCACAGAATGGCAGGAAAATGGGTCCAGATTCCTGATCCTACTGTGTATGCAGCCCATCTTATCTCTTCACTCTCCAAGTACGTAAAATAATAAACTGGTTTTCATTGATTAAGCCAAATTGAGGTAGACTGTTTTTTTTTTTTTTTTGATGATGATGATTGGCCCTGAACTAACATCTGTTTCTAATCTTCCTCTTTTTGCTTGAGGAAGATTGTTGCTGAGCTAACATCTGTGCCAGTCTTCCTCTATTTTATGTGAAATGCTACCACAACATGGCTTGAGGAGTGGTGCTAAGTCCATGTCGGGGATCCAAACCAGCAAACCTGGGCCACTGAAGCAGAGTGCACGAACTTAACTACTACGTGAACGGGCTGGCACCAGAAGTAGACTTTTTGTTAGATAAAATAAAAATTTCCCTGTATACAGGTGATCCAGTCAGAAAGAAGTTACAGAAAGTAACTACTTAATTTGAATTCTAAAAATGTTTCTATAGGAAAGACACAGTAGTAGTGAGGATTAAAATTATCCATAAATCATACAACTTTATGCAAAAAGAATAACTGATAAATGCTTGCTTTGCTGACAAGTCAAGAAAACAAATTGAAATTCTATTCTTCATTTAACAATCACCAGCAAAAAAATGCTCACTATAATAGATATTACAGGAACCTTGAGAAAAGTGTGCATGTCATCCTAGACTATATAATACATATGAGAAAAGGAGTCCTTTGTTTTTCTTTTGCTGAGAAAGATTCTCCCTGAGCTAAGATCCATTGCCAATCTTCCACTTTTTGCTTGAGGAAGATTCATCCTGAGTTAACAGCTTTTCCAATCTTCCTCCATCTTGCATGTGAGTCACCGCGGCAGCATGGCTGATGAGCGATGTAGGTCAAGACCCAGGATCTGAACCCGTGAACCTGTGACTCCAAAGTGGAGTGTGAAAATTTAAACATTACAGCATGGGGCTGGCTCCCTAAAGGAGTACTTTTAAATGTATTCTAGGCTTCAGTAAATAAGATTTAAAAGGGTATTTTTAAATCTTCAAGGGTAAAGGATCTTAATGGAAATATGGCTCAAGAATGAGTTATTAACTAAAGAATTAAATTTTGATTACAAAACCACAAACAATTCTAATAAAAAATTGAAGAGGATTCATGAACATTTTAATCTAAGTGATGAATTCTTTATTGAGTTCTGATATATTAGAAGGTGTGTAAAGGAAAAACTTCCGTTCATTCAGTACATGTAATTGAGATTTAGAGATGTTCTGATTCCTGTATTTAAATTCAGCTTAAACATCTGGAATCCAGGAGAACGGAAAGTCCATGAGATGAAGAGCTTTCATGGATTTTGATTATTGCTGTACACATGGTAGGCATTCCAAAAATATTTGTTGAAAGAATTTAGTTTTGGTTCAAATTAGTAGACTGGTAGATTGTGATTTTGTTTGCCTTTTTCTCTCCCAAATATCTGGCTTAAAAAGAAAAACAGAAATAAAAAAGGCATACGCTTATAACAGAGAAGTGATTGGAGGGCATTTCTAAAGATGAAAGAAATCAGGAAGAACAAGCAACTACCCAGAATACAGTAGGAGGAGCTGCAAAAAGAATTGTTTCCATGTGAATTTAATGAAATATCTCATGGGATCCAAGAGTTCCACCTTGATTTTGACAATCCATAAAAACGCTTTCCTCATAATGGCATTTGATGAGTATTATATAAGTGAAACAAAGGTGGCCTCTGTATATTGGCTCCTAGGTTGTTTACTTCTTCACAGCATGCTAAGGCTTGTTAGCTGAAAAGCCTGCTTGTGACAAATGCAAATTTTTACACATCCAATTGTTTTAAACATAGCAAAAATAAGCACATTTCTAGCCATTTACAGTCTTCCTGCTTTGCATAACCCATGAAACTATGCCCCACATCTGCTAGCTATAGGTAAGATTAACTCCAGCTCCATAAAGACTTCAAACCACTGCTTTCTTTTAGAATTCTCTGACCCACACACTCCCCACGAAGCTGTTGAGTGAGATCACATAGACATGTAAGCTCCCGCTCTGACTCCTTTCTCCCAGGGAGTTCCCTTTTCTTTCTCCTCCCCTCACCCTAGGCCCTGGAAGGTCTCATGCTGTGAGGGACTTCTGCAGTAAGCAAATCTGTCAAAGCAACCTCAAATAAAGCTTGTGTGTCTTACTGCCACCGTGTGGTCATATTTTTGTCCTTGATCAGTCCCCAAATCCCTCAAACTCCCTACAGTGGGGGATATGGGTCTGGGGAAGGTTCAAACTAAGAGCTGACTGCCGGTGAACTCATCTTAAAATGCATTCTGTCAGTTTGTAAGCCTCACCTCTGCATACACAGTTTCTTGCAGAATTACCATCCAGGTAAGTCTCTTCTGAGAGACAGACTCAAAGAGTAGGAGAAAGCTATACTAGCTGTTCATTCTTTTTGTTCTCAAATATAATCAAAAGCCATATAATCACAGAAAATTTGCAAAACAATCAGAATTTAAATTTAAGGTATCATGACCTAGATTTTCCTTTGGTAAACTATTTGCTCCCAAATTTTAGTATATGTGGTTTGGTGGAACTTTTCTCCAATCTATTGCTCCATTTGTGCTCATGTGTCCAAAACCCCCCATTCAATCCAGATAATTCAGCTTTCTCACTAGAATAACTGACAATACACACAAAGGGACTAGTCACCATCTAACTGACTCAAGCAGAAATCCTAGTTATGAGAAAACTGATGAAGAAAGGTGGAAAACTAAGAGATTGTGGAGGTGAAGGATAGAGAGAGGCTGAGAGAGTCCTAATGACATCAGTTGAATTCTTGACACCTATTTATGCCTAGAATCAGTTCTATTATTATGAACTTTCATAAAATGTGGTTATAATTTTATCTTTTTGCTTAGAACAGTTTTCATTGGGTTTCCTACACTTGCAATGCTAAAGTCCTGACTAATACAGAAATTGCTACTAGCAAATGAGATTTTAAAAAAAGAAAAACAAAATAGGAAAAATGTGGAGTATTTGGAATTGTTAATTAGGCTAAGTTGGAATGAAAGAAAATAATATAACCATTCATATTATAAGTTTATAGCTGTCCATAGGACTCAGTGATAAACCAGCAGATGAAGTTATTGTCTGTGGTCACCTAGAACCATGTACTCATTGAGGATTTATCAGTAGAACTCTTTATTCTCTTAAGTAACAGAAATCTCAATTCCAATTGCCTTAACAAATTGTCTCTTTTTAGGCAGGGTCAGGAGTGTGGTGTAATTATGAAGACCAAAAGTGGTAGAACAAACTTCATACATGGTTTGATTGGTCTCCAGGTGCCATTTATCTGAGACTTTTTCCTCTTGATCCTATCCTGTATAGATCTTTTCCTTACTCTGGTTTCTGTCATGGTACAAAAAGGACAGAACTGTTCTAACATTCATATGAATATATCACTTTCCCAATATTCCAAAATTAATGTTTGTAATCAGCCTAAATGGACAAACTAGGTTACATATCCACCCATGACTGTGGCTAGGGGGATGCAATGTACTATTTTCTAAGGAAAATCAGGACCCTTCTCTGGAATTGGGGTGGAATCAGCCTGTGTGTAATACAAGGACATAACGGGAAATTGAATTGTCGGTGTATTTAGGAAAGGAAGCACAAGGGGAATGGGTACTGGGAAGGTAAACAAGACTTATCTGTGAGTTAGGATGAAACTGGGGGAACTAGAGTCCCTCTACTATAGAGAAATCAAAATTAATTCGTCATGGGTCAAATGGACACTTCATCAGCATTTGATAAATGAAACTAATTAAAGGACAAGTCAAATTCCTAAATTCTTTCCTAAGAAGTGGGATAACATTCAGGGATTTCTTTTGATCTATTGAAAGACTAGGACATTGAGGAGAATAGAAATCACTGAAGACCAAACCCAGATACTGACTTTACACCTTGCAGAATTATAGTGCCATATGATTTACAGCTTGGCCATATCTCTTATATGAAAATTAAGGCGTTGATCAGAAAGAACTGGACTCTTAGTGATTGCTATGAGGATACTGCAGATTAATTGAAAGACATGAAATAGGCCAATCCCACAAATTTCAAAGAAACATTCCTCTCTGTGCATCTGCTTTAGAAATATAGTGTCATCCTTAACTGAGGTCCCTAGATAAAGAAGAAAGCTTTCTCCTCAGTGGTTAAATATTGAATGGCAAGTAAATAGAACATATATTCAAAAGAGCTTTGGGTGGAGTGGGAGATTATGGTAAGACTTATATTAGAACAAAAAATAAAAATGTTACACACATAAAGAATTGAAGAATTTTATCAATTTTTACCATTAAAACCTATGTGGAAAATTTGTAGAAGTGGGATTTGGAAGATGCTTGATGAAGATGAATGAGACAACTTTATAGCATCTGGAGTTCATTGATACATAGAGCCTATGTGGTATATGGGCTAAATGTGTGGTATATAGAGTCAATGTGCTAATTTTGAATAAGGATCCAAACAGTTTCATGGGCCTATTGCTCACCCATATTAAATGACACTGAGATATCAAAACCCTTAAAGTAAACTGAAGTCCATGAACTAGAGGAATTTATGTAGTTGCTATTAGTCTAATCAGAGGGTGCAGAGCCTGGAAGGAAGGAGCAAGTTTAGCAAACAGTTAATAAGTAGTAGGAGTTTGAAATAGAATATGTTGAGGTTGGATATCTCAGAATGGGCAAAAAGCCTGAGAAAACTTTATGCCATATGAATGTCTGTCAAAAAAGCCCATTGCAGAAGAATAGAGTTTAGATTAATTGTGCTATGGATATCTATCAGTCTTTTATCTCAGTTACCCTGAATTTCCCCCATGATTTATAAACAAGTTCATCATGATTCAAAACTATGCAAGAGTTTAACAATATGAACATATTCTAACCAAAAGTGGGGTTTTGTGAAAAACCCACAATAGAAGTAATATTTGGACAGCTAACACACAGAGGTACCAATGTCATACTACACCAATATTAATCAAATAAGCTTTTTTTTACTATTTCTTTTTCGCGCCCATAATCTTGAAGGCATTCTTCTGCTGTTGCTAGACCACGTTGCTATCTCTGAGTCTGGAAAACCTGACTGAAGGAGCTGACACCAAGGTCTGACACCCAACAGTTTCACTTCCAGTGACCTCAGCTGACTTAAAACTGTGCTGTGGGAGGAGAGCAGCTTAGTCAGATGAGAGATTGCCTTGAACTTGACTAAACTGGTTTTGTCTAAGTGAAAAGCCACAAGTCACAGAGTAATATGTAAATATCCTGCGGTAGCTAAACTTTCTTTTTGATTATTTTATGGAGGTCATAGTGGCTTATAACATTGGGTAAATTTCAGGTATATGTTATTATATGTCAGTTTCTGTATAGACTGCATCCTGTTTACCACCAAAAGTCTATTTTTATCTGTCACCATGTATATGTGCCCCTTTACCCCTTTTGCCCTCCCCCGACCCTTTTCCCCTCTGGTAACCACTAATCTGTTCTCTTTATCCATGTGTTTATTTATCTTACACATATAAGTTGAAATCATATGATGTTTTCCTTTCTCTGTCTGGCTTATTTTGCTTGGCATAATACCCTCAAGATCCATCCATGTTGTTGCAAATGGCACAATTTTGTCTTTTTTAAAGGCTGAGTAGTATTCCATTGTATATACATACAACATCTTCTTTATCTGTCCACCCATTAATGGGCACTTGGGTTGCTTCCATGTCTTGGCTATTGAGAATAATGCTGCAATGAACATAGGAATACATAAATCACTTTGAATTGTTGATTTCAAGTTCTTTGGATAAATACCCAGTAGTGGGATAGCTGGGTCATATGGTATTTCTATTTTTACTTTTTTAGAAATCTCCATACTGTTTTCCATAGTGGCTGCACCAGCTTGCATTCCCATCATCAGTATATGAGAGTTTCCTTTTCTCCATACCGTCTCCAACATTGGTAATTTCTTGTCACAATCAACTCAATAGATGCACAGAAAGTATTTGACAAGATCCAACATCCGTTTATGATAATGATTGTTAATCAGATCAGTATAGAAGGAAAGCACCTCAACTTAATAAAGGTCATATATGACAAACCCACAGCCAACATCATACTACAAGGCTAACAATACCCTGATACCAAAACCAGGTAAGGACAGTACAAAGAAGGAAAATTATAGGCCAATATCACTGATGAATATAGATACAAAAATCCTCAACAAAATATTGGCAAACTGAATACAGCAATACATTAAAAGGACCATACACCATGATCAAGTGGGATTTATATGAAGGACACAGGGATGGTTGAACATCCACAAATCAATGGATGTGATACATCACATTAACAAAATGAAGAATAAAAATCAGACGATCATTTCAACAGATACAGAGAAACCATCTGACAAGATCTGTAAGCAGAAAGAGAAGTCAAGAATATAATCCTATTTACAATCACAACCAAAAGAATAAAATATCTAGGAATAAATGTAACCAAAAAGGTAGAAGACCTATACACTGAAAACTATATGACATTACTGAAAGAAACTGAAGAAGATATAAAGAAATGTTAAGATATTCCATACCCATGGATTGGAAGAATAAACATAGTTAAAATGTCCATATTACCTAAAGCAATCTACAGATTCAATCCAATCTCAATCAAAATCCCAAGGACATTCTTCATGGAAATAGAAGAAAGAATCCTAAAATTTATATGGAACAACAAAAGACCCTGAATACCCAAAGCAATCGGGATAAAAAAGAAGAAAGCTGGAGGCATCATAATCCCTGACTTTAAAATCTACTGCAGGGACTGGTCCCATGGTGCAACGGTGAAGTTCGTGTTCTCCACTTTAATGGCCTGGGGTTTGCCGGTTCAGATCCCAGGTGCAGCCCTATGCACCACTTATCAAGCCATGTTGTGGCAGGCCTCCCATCTATAAAGTAGAGGAAGATGGGCACAGATGTTAGCTCAGGGCTAATCTTCCTCAAAAAAAATAAAAGTCTACTGGAAAGCTATAGTAATCAAAACAGCATGCAGCATGGTACCGGAACAAAAACAGACACACAGATGAATGGAACAGAACTGAGAGCCCAGAAATAAAACGATACATTTATGGGCAGCTAATCTTCAAAAAAGGAGCTAAGACCATGCAATGGAGCAAGGAAACTCTCTTCAATAGATGGTGTTTGAATAACTGGACAGCCATATGCAAAAGGATGAAAGTAGACCATTATCTTGCATCATACACAAAAATTAACTCAAAATGGATTAAAGACTTGAAGGTAAGACCTGAAACCATAAAACTCCTAGAAAAAAATATAGACGGTACACTCCTTGACATCAGTCTTAGCAGTATCTTTTCGATACTGTTTCAGGCAAGGGAAACAAAAGGAAAAATAAACAAATGGGACTAGATCAGACTAAAAAGCTTCTGCAAGGCAAAGGAAACCATGAACAAAATGAAAAGACAACCCACCAACTGGGAGAAAATATTTGCAAATCATATATCCAACAAGGTGTTAACTTCCAAAATTTATAAAGAACTTATACAACTCAACAAAAACAACAAAAAACAACCCCCACAAAGAATGGACAGAGGATCTGAACAGACATTTTTCCAGGGAAGATAAACAGATGTCCAACAGGCACATGAAAAGATGTTCGCCATCATTAATTATTAAGGAAATGCAAATCGAAACTACAATGAGATATTACCTTTCACTCATCAGAATGGCTATAACTGACTAGACTTTTTAAAACCCAAAACTAACCAGAAAAATAGTGAGATCTTCTATACAGGGAAAGAATTATTTGAAATACTACTTACAACCTTATTCCTCAAAGTATGGTCCACACAGCAGCAGCAGCAGCAGCAGCAGGAGCACCCACGAGCTTAAGACTAGAGAATCTTAGGGCCTACCCAGACCTTCTGTGTCTGAATATTAATTTTAACAAACTCCACCATGTTTTGCACATTAAAGTGCACTGGTTCACAGGACAGTGGTGAGAAAGACTGGGGAGGATCTTTTTCATGTAAACTTTTGATTTTAGATAGTTCAATAAACTAATACGATGTGCAAAGGATTTAGAACAATTTACTTGATTGTTATAGAACTGAAGAAAAAGTCTTACGCCATCATTGGGATGAATCGGCAAAACAGTTTTCTTTTTTTTTGTTGTTGAGTGACAAGTCAGACTGCCTATAATCTGTAATGACCAACAATTTAAATATTTTGCCTACTGAAGAATCAAATCTAATAAGATAGATATCCCTTGTAAATAGCTTTCAAGGCCTGCCTGGCATGCTATGAATTATGTCCTCTCTCTCTCTACACATATATATATATACACACACAGACATCTATATCATGTGTATGTATGCATACATGTGTATTTATGAAATTATTATATTTTATAATACTATATAAACTATTATTATTAATCACTATTAAATTATTAAGTATCTAAGTGCATCTCCTCTGACATCTAGATACATAAAGTCAAATTATACTTTTATCTGAATGATCAATTCACTGGTCATTTTTTTTCTCATTCTCTATGTTATTAACATGCAAAAGAGTTTTATAAGTAAAAGAGTTTTATAAAGAAGTATAATAGAGAAAAAAGACTGCCTTTGGGAAAAATCTTGTACAATTGAAGGAGTAGGGAGACGTGGCTTCCCAGCCAAAAGAATGAAAGAAACTGAGATAGGCAGCTCTTGGCTGATCCAGAACAACACGGGTAGACAAGCTTTGCCTGATTAAGGCAGGCAATTTAGTGGTTTGGGATTTTGAGTTTTGACATTTCAGTGCCAATCATAAGCATGGAATGTGTACCCCAACAGCTAGGATCCTTATAATACCTTCAGGGAACAAACTTTTTTTCCCTGAAAGAACTTAATCCCTACTCAACTACTTTCTGGGCCAAAGGTTTCTCTAAGGCTTTACAGAAAAACTCATACCTACAAAAAAGGCATTTAACTGTCTTACCCATCCACCCCTTTTCAATTCCCTGTGACCTTTAAAAAGTTGGTTGCACATTCAGTTATTTTATAAGTCACGGTAGGTTCAAATTAACCTTAGCAATAGGCTATTTTATAACTAGTTAAAAGCATAGCAGGGAATTTTAAAATCCTTGTCACCATCTCTACCATACCAAAAATGTCGTTTTTCTGGAGCTTACTACATTTATGATTTATAGAAATATAGTAAACAAACAAATGGAAAAATAGCTTCTACTTTCTTAATGTTGAAATATAAGCTAAATATAAACTCATAAAATTTAACCTACAAAGTAGATTTTGCCGGCTCTCATTTCACTTAAATAGAAAGAATCAGGCACATCTCACATACCCAGTAAAGTAATTATTGTGGACTTTTTCATAACAAGTGATGAATGCTTGCTTATCAAAAGGTAGAATGCACTCCCACTTCAAGTTCCTTCTTAATGCTGACTTGGACATTTGTCTTAAAGTGTCTTAACGCTCACAAATGTAGCTACCTGCGCAACCACCTTCCAAGGGGCAGTGGGTAGTTTTTTGTTTTGTTTTTGTAAAGCATACCAAATCTCCAGGTAGTGTGAAAGAAATCCTTCCCCACCAAATACTGTCAACCTTATTTATTTTTTGTGGCTGGAGAAAATCCAGCTTAACATAAGATACTGACCTAGCCCGTCTTTCAGACAGATAAACATATTCCTAGGTCAAATAAAATATAATACCAGGCATAAGTTTTCCTAGATAAATGACCCAATGACTAAATAATTTATTTGTTCAAAATTGTATTTAATCTGGTGTTAGAATCATTTTGCCTTGTAAATTTAAAGAAATAACTTTAGCTAAAATAATTGATGATACTCCATTAAAACATTAAACTATACACCCTAGTCTTTAATATACTCTGCAATATCCTCTTGTTTCCTGCCAATATATGTGCTTCCTGATTCACATTTTGGATTCCTAAGTAGGCTGAGAGAAGGAGAGGAGAGAACTGACTGCACAGCACCACAGTGCTTTACGTGGCAAATGAGCAGGGTAGATATCTTAGCTCCCAGTTTTTATGAGATAGACAAACATCACTAGAATATCGCTGACAAGTACAAATGAATTCCTTTACCAACAAAATAGACAGCAATAACTGGAAATGAAAGAAAACATTTCCTACAAGCACAGCTGAATTTCTTTTGAGAATTTTTAATAAGTGCTCTGTCAGCCATAGGCAATTAAAAGTGGACAGTCACATGTAGCAAAAAATTTCAAACCAAATAATGCGTGATATACGCTGTTTATTAAAATTTCCTTTTTAATCTTAATCTACAATACTTTTAATATGCCCTCAAGAAGTTCTACAACTAGAACAACAACTATGAAAGATTAAACAAAACTCCAAAGAAATGGTAATTTGCCAATATTTACAAAATATATAGATTTTGTTTTGGTCAAAAGTAATAACTGATAAGTAAATTAGTTTCTGTATACAATAATAAATTGAACATATCAACTATAAGACACTTCATATTAGCTTATAAAATGGGAAAATTAAGAGCTTGAAAATGGGACCAAATACAGATTTTGGGGGAATCTTGAATCTATGTGCAATCCCTCAAGAAAATACAAAAGGCTTTCTAGAGTGGTTTCCAACAAATGGATGACGCTTACGTCTAGAAAGAAAAATCACTAACCTCATTAAATGGAACAGAATTTTGTGTTTCTAAATAAATGAGAACAAAATGGAGAGTATTCTTTCTATTTTGGTTTTTATCAGACTAAATTTATATACCTGCTCATTTTTGGTGTCATATCTAAGAATCCTTTGTCAAATCTAAAGCTTTTCCCCTCTGTTTCCTTCTAAGAGTTTTATAATTTAAGATCTTACATTTAGATATTTGCTGCATTTTGAGTTAATTATCATGTATAGTGTAAGCTAAGGGTTCAACTTCATTCTTTTGCATGTGACTATCCAGCTGTCCAAAACCATTTGATGAAATGACCATTCTTCACCCATTGCAATCAAGATGTATATTTTGTGAGTACTTGTTTTACTAAGCAACTTATCATTTAGTTGTTTTTCACAGTCTTGGAGTAGGGATATTCTTTCTAACATGATAGAAGACCAAAGGCTGTAAAAGTAAATGTTAAATTTTTGCTGAGGAAGATTGACCCTGAGCTAACATCTGTGCCCATCTTCATCTATTTTATATGTGGGACGCCTGCCATAGCATGGCTTGATAAGTGGTGCATAGGTCCGCACTCAGGATGGGAACCAGTGAACCCTGGGCAGCCAAAGCAGAATGTGCAAACTTAACTGCTGCACCACCAGGCTGTCCCTTAAAGGTTATAATTTTTAAATTACATATAGCATAAAAAATATATATAAAGCCACAAGTATGTGACAATTTATAGCGAAAATATTTGTAGTAAATATGGTAAGAGAATGTTTTGTTCAATATGCAAAGATATTTTTATAAATAAATATGAAAGTAAACCAAGAGAAAAATAGGTAAAGAATATAATAGTAGATTGCATTATGTGTTCACAACAGTTTTTCTCTCCATGTTCTTTCCGTGCTCCCATACCCACCGAATTTGGTCTTGACCATGTGACCCACTTGTCAATGGAATGTAAGGGGATATATTGTCACATCTCAGATGTTCCCACATCAGAACAGAAGCTTTATATGTCATTATATGTCTTGATAGGAGCCCTCTTGCTCAGCTTACTGACAACGAGAACTGCAAATTCTAGAAAGTGACTATGCCTGCAACGTGTATTTCAAAATGAGTAGACTCACAGAGGTGAGCCCAGCAGAGTCAAAATAGACCCCTGTACGTATAAAACATGAGCAAGAAATGAATTCATTTTGTCAGAAAACACTGACATATGGAATTGTTTATCACAGTAAAGGGTAACTTACACAAACCCTAACTGCAAGTTCAAAGGAAAATAAATATAAATAGCCAATTAACATAGGAAAATATACTCAACTTCACTCATGTTTACAAAATGCAAATTAAAACAGCAATGAGACACACTTTTTTTTAATCAAATTAGCTAAGATGTATAAAGTGTTGACAATGCTCTAGGAGAAGTAAGTATTCTCAAACACTGTTCGTGGAAGTTGAAATTTGTTCAACCTCTTCTTCCTATGCCAACTTTAAAAGCACATACCAGAAGAGCCAGCAATTCCACTTTTGGGAATTTCTTCCGTCTATAAAATCAAACATGTACACAAAGATACATGTGAAGTGATACTCATTGCATATTCCATTAAATAGTAAAAAAATAGAATAAAATAAATAAAACCAAAGGAAGAATGGAAGAAAACAAAGAAAGAGAATGCAGACAATAGGGATTGGTTAAATACCTTAATGGGCAACCATGCTGGATAATATGAGGTAGCCATTTAAGAACATAACTGAAAGAATATGGAAGGATATGCTGTTAATTTTAAAAAACAAATTGCACAACAGTGTCCCAAATCATTTCTTATATTTTTGAAACATTCTGATAGGTGCATAACAATTATCTGGAAATACCTTAGAAATAGCTTAAATGTTATTATATTCTGGGAATTTTCTTGCATAGCTGCTCGTGTCACAATGAAGCAACTTCTACTTATCACTATCTGCTATTCTATATGAATATTTATACAATATTATGTATTATATTCATAATCAGAAAACCTAGTTTAAAAGTAAAACTAAATTAAATTAAAATATATTTAAGAAAAGTTTGAGCTGAGCTGATCAATTTGGATTTCACATCAGCAAGTTCACTATCCTGGACCCATGAGACTCTGCCGCCACCTGTGGCAGAAAATATAAATTGAAGATGAAAGCATTATAAGGTGAAAAATAACAGAGACAAGGCTCTGAAGCTGAAAATATATACTTGCTATTTGGACAAATCACCTGGAATCATGTGATTACCCAAGTTTGTACTGAATACAAAATAAATATGTAGATTTATTGATGGATTCATATAGGATCAGGGAAACAAGAAAAACAATGTCTCTGAGTGTCTTCCTCTAAGTTTCAAATATAATGTGCCCCTCATGCCAAAAAAGATAAATTATAACTCACAGCTGGCCACTCTCATTAACGGGTCTCAGATTTTTTTCTAGCCCACAGTGTTTAACGGTTTTATTGATTTAAAATCAATTAGAAATTCACAGGACTTTTTGTTATTTGCTTCTTAGGTTGTGATTTCACATGCAAATGAATTTCAATCTTTTAACTGGACCAGACAAAGTCAGTTAAGAAAAAGACATTCAGACAAGTGTTTGCCTATAGGCATATGATGTCTCTTGCCTTATCCTTTTTATCCCTCATGACTAGATTCGCCGAGCCCTGCTGAGTCAGGTTAGGTTAGCTTAGAAAAGTTTCAATTCCGTGTACCCATCACTGACAGAAGCATTGAGTAATGAACAAAGGGAACCATGGGGAGTGGTTTCAGGCTTCAGTGTCTGTAGCAGGGAAAAGTCAATCATAAATTGTTAGATACAGGAATATCATTTTTAAAACTATGATTATAATTTAAAGGGCACAATCAGCTAATTGAAGCCAGAAGAGAAATGCTTAAATAATGCATAAAGTGGAAATCTTGGTAGAAACTAGTTTTTAAACATTTAAAAGATTTTTTTTCCTTCTGTGGCTTAAAACATTCCCAGGAAGTAATGACGGAGAAAAATAAGAATCTGGACAAAGCTGATCAGGAAAAACTGAAGTAAAAATAATCCCCAAATACCACAAAAACAGAAATGAACCAGTCAAGAAGAGTGACAACTACATAAAACTCATGTTTATTATAGCATCCATATTATGAATTTATGAGAGGAAATATAGCATCATGGGCATTTGTCCTTTGTCTCATGCTAATGGATAGCAATGATATTTACTTATAGAATCTTGACAGATTTGTGTGTAACTCCTCTCCCAAACAGAAAGGAGAATGGAACCCAAATTTGAATCAAACTTCTGCTAGATTTAGGGAACCTACGTTGGGATGATGACATTTGCCCTCCAAGATTTCAACTTGAGCGTTCTGAGGAGATAATATAACACAAGAAGGGCTGTACTAGCAGTGTGAATAAAGAGCCTTGTTGTGCTTATAGGCAACAATATAATGCTTCAGTTGACAGTCAGGAAACTTGTATTAGATATCTTTTTTTTTTAAAGATTGGCACCTCAGCTAACATCTATTGCCAATCATTTTTTTCTTCTTCTTCTTCTTTTCCCCAAAGACTCCCAGTACATAGTTGCATATTCTAGTTGTGGGTTCTTCTGGTTGTGCTATGTGGAATGTTGCCTTAGCATGGCCTGATGAACAGTGCCATGTCTGTGCCCAGGATCTGAACCAGCAAAATCCAAGGCCACCAAAGCAAAGCACGCAAACCTAACCACTTGGCCATGGGGCCAGCCCTGATTATCCATTGATATATAACAAATTACCCTAAAACTTAGTAACTGAAAGCAACATGTAGTGATCATCTCATAGTTTCTGTGGATCAGAAATTTGGGCATTGTCCATCAGGGTATTCTACTTTAAGTCTACAATCAAAATGGTGGCCGGGGCTGTAGAGCCATCTCAAGCTCCACTGGGGACAGATTCACTTCCAACCTTACTTAAATGGTTGTTGGTGGGATTCAGTTCTTCAAGGGATGTTGAATGAAGGACCTCAGTTCCTTGCCAATTGTTGGCCAAAGGCTGGCCTCAGTTCATTACCATGTAGCCTTCTCCAACACAGAAACTTTCTTGATCAAAGCCAGCAAGAGAGTCTACTAGCAAGATGGAAGTCTCCATCTTTTGTAGCAACCAAGGAAGTGACATCTCATCATCTTTGCTGTATTATATTCATTAGAAGTAAGTCACTAGATCCAGGCCACATTCAAGGGGAGCCAATTACAAAATAACTTAAAAACTAGGAGGTGGAGATCATTGTAGGCCATTTTAGAAGCCTGTTTACCACACAAGATTTCAAACTAAAAGTGATTTTCTTCTTCTCTGAAGATATGGAGCACCATATCATTACATTTCTGGGTGTCTCTGACGAATTTGCTGAATAGAAAACCTAATGACCATGCTGGTTTTATTAGGAAAAATATTATTTCTCCATTAACAATAAAAGACTTTTTCCTGGTGAGATATAACTTGGCTAGTCTCATTTTCCTGAAGATTTCTTTGAAATTTTTTCTAATTCCTCTACTGTCTCCAGTTGTAATGAAATGTCTTCATCAATAAAATAAAATTGACAATGGCACTGGAACTTATTACAACACCAAAACCATCCTCCCAATAGCTAAATCCCTTTAGAATGTTTTATAAATGATAACTAGTCAAAAACCAATTTGGCTTATCAAATTGTGTGGAATTTTATTGATCTCCTGATGCTTAATTGTAATGAGCAAGCTTAACGTCACTTCAAGCCTAACTAAAGAAAGAAGAAATTAGAAAATGTTTTATAAACAAGACAGTCCCCATTTTCAAATCTTATGATCTACCCCATTCTGTTCCCTTTACTCACTTTAAATTATTCACAAATCATAATGACAACTAGAGTTACTAATGAAGGACGGGAAGCTGACTAGATGTTGCTCTTCAGAAATGTTATCTTCTTGGCATTCTTTGGTCTATGACAATGACTAGAGAGCTGGTTACAACTCTTTGAGACTTTACTGATTCCCACAAGATTTTAACTCCTCATGAATCTCTGAGTCCTGAGACAGGAAAGCAGGAAGACGTTGCTGAGAGGTCTACTGTATAAGGATAATAGCACCCAAATAATTCGAGTGGACGCTGGCAAAGGAGAACCATTTCATGAAACCAATGTTAGTAACAAGATACCATGGCTCATGAGGAGAGTGTGGGGAAAAGGATTTGATTTCCTGGATTACAGCTTGTCTAGTGAGACCTAAGTAAGCAAGTTAGGAGAGAAAGAGAAAGTTCTATGGAAATATATTTTTTCAAAACCAATTGCAGATAAAAGGGCAATTAAAAACTATCTAATTCAATGGAAGAAAAAATCAATGATAAAACACGTAAAACATAAAATCAAAATTAAATGGTAAAAATAAAACAAATTTTGTATATAGAGTAACTACATATTTTATATGTGTGTGTGATTTTTTCCTGTGAAAACCCAAAATATATCAAATTGAATTTTTAAAACTCATATGCTCCTATCTTCAAATCAAAATAAAAAGTCAAGGGGCCGGCCCGGTGACGCAGCAGTTAAATTCACACGTTCCGCTTCAGCGGCCCAGGTTTCGCTGGTTTGGATCCTGGGTGTGGACATATGCAGTTCTTGTCAAGCCATGCTGTAGCAGGCATCCCACATACAAAGTGGAGGAAGGTAGGCAAAAATGTTAGCTCAGGGCCAGTCTTCCTCAGAAAAAAAGGAAAAAATGGATGATTGATGGTGGTTGTTAACTCAGGGCTAATCTCCCTCAAAAAAAATGTCAAGTTGAAAGTCATATATAAGTGTTGATAAAATATATCACTCATCCACTTGACAATTAATGCTAGTGTGGCAATATTCAAATCAGATTATGGGATTTATTACACAAAGCAAAATGGATATTGCATAGTTGTTTCCAATGAAAAAAGTTAAGCTGTTTCTAACGACCACAAATTGTATACTTCCTAATGACAAGTAGAAGCAACCTGTAGGAGAACAATTCTCTAGTGGTCTCTCACATTTTTGCACACTTTGGAAACAGAAGTACTGATGGACTTTTATTGTCAACTACCTTTCCAAGGATGTTTGTATAGAGTACAGCTTTGGAAGATAGAGATAGGGTCTTCTTCCAGAGCAAGGCAGGTTTTATTTTAACTGCCCAGTATGATAAAAGTAATATCTCCTCCTGGGGAAAAATTTAGGCTTGTTTGATTCCATCCTATTAATACAGATGAAAATTTCCTAAGTGTGAAGTTCCTCTCTTGCAATGCAATCTATTGCTCATGCAGGCATCACTGGACCCTTGTAGAATCCCCTTATGGGAATTTGGGCTCAGGGAACTGGTTCAATAATATGAAAATATTGTGGCTACTGTTATTTCTATGAATAATTAACTATCTGATTGCTCTAAACCAGTAGTTTCATGTCATTTTTTAGTATCCATGAAATTATGGGAGATTAACTTGTGAGCTTGCATAAAGGATAAATTTCAGATGCTTCACAGTTCTTGACACAACCAACCAAGAGTACGTAGCAATGACAAACATGCATGCATTCAACAATACAGCCTTGAAATATGTGCTGAAAATACTAACAGAATGACAAAAAGAAATGGATAATTCCTCAATTATAATGGAAGATTTAGATATGTTTATCTCAGAAATTGACAGGTCAACAGATTAATACTTGTTTATGATTAATCCATAAAATTTAAGGAAAGTTTAAGCTACTAGATATGTATGTGTCTGTATCCAAGGATTTGACAATGTTGAACTCCATGTGGATATTTACAAATATTTGCCACATACTAGGTTGCAAAGGAAGTTGCAAGAAATATTAAAGAACTGAAACCACACAGATTGTACTGCATGCCCACTGAATTACTTTTTTAATAATTAAAAAACAGTAAAAATGAGATGAAAAAATGGCAATGTAAATTACAGAATGCTAAGAATTAATAAATAAGAAAACTCTACATTGGAGAACTTGTGGAAAAAAGTTATATTGATACTTAGAGGGACATTTCTAGTCTTTCTTTTTTGGAAGAAAGAGAAAAGATGAATGGCTTAATCAGTGCTCATAAAGCTAAATTAACAACAATAAAAGTAAACCAAAGTAACATAACAAGAAGAAACTACATTAAAGAGCAATTATTAATAAAATAGACAATGATCAGAACAGTGAGAGTGAAACAAAAATAAAAGATGATTATTTAAAAAAATCTAATACAATAAACTTCTCAGATCAAACTAAACAAAAAAGAAGGAAATTAATATACCAGTCTTTTTAAAAGATGAGTGAATAATGAACAGTTGTATGTGAATAAATTTTAAAGTATAGACAAAATAAATAATTTTTCGGAAAACAGTTCTGAAACATTTTGGGGTCAGGAACACTGCACTCTTAAAATTATTGAGAATGCCAAAGAGCTTTTGTTTGTCCAGGCTCTATCAACAGGTATAGCTTAAAAAATAAAAACAAACAATGGTAAAATATACATGTTTTAATTCATTTTGCAATATAACAATAATGAACCCATTACATGTTAAAATAAATAACATTTTATAAAAAGCAACTATATTTTTCCAAAACAGCAAAAAAAGTACTCAGAATAGTGTCTATGTTTTTTTAAAATTTGGCTTAATATCACATTAAATCTGCTAAAACATCACAGTTTAGTCTCTGAAATCTTGAAAAATTCCTCTGTATAGTTGTGAGAGAAACAGAGTAAAGAAATGAATAATATTTTAGTATGGTGTAATTATGAGATATTTTTTACCTCACAGACCCCTTGAAAATTTCTCCAGGCACCACAGGGATTCTCAGAACAGACTTTGAGACAAGCTGTTCTACAAAAAATTAAACAAATTCAAATCAAGAAGAAATAGAAAGCATGACCAAATCTATCATCTTTAAAGTAAAATATCAACAATCAAAAATTTCTGTCAATCTTATCCCTACCCAATGGAGACAGAGACAGGGAAGTTACTAGATCTAGATAAGTTTAGCCAATTTGTCATGAAAAAATAATCTGAAATTTGCAGAAAATAGAAAAAAGAAGGTAATCACTCTGTGTGGTCAGCATAAGTCTGTTGAAAAATGCAAGCAAGCTCATTGCAAGGAAACAAAATTTCAGCTGCCTCACTACTAGAGTCGATGAGAGAGTTCATTATGATTTACAGATATGAGATGAATGTATTAAAATCAGTAGCATCCATATATTCTACCAATTTCTCTATTTAGGTATCAGAACAGGAAAACAGAATACCACTTGCAAGACAATATAAAGCACATGGTATCTGGGTAAAACTCTAACAAAGGGTGTCCCTTTATGAAGAAAATTAAAAAACATTATTGAAGGATACAAAAAAAATCTGAAAATAAAGTACCATGTTCCTTTACAGAAGGCCTCAATAATATTTTAAAACAAGTCAATTCTCATCAAATTATTTTATGAACTAATGTAATTCACATCAGTATTTCAACTTTTTCAGTTATTTAAAGAATGAAATTTGGCAAACTATTTCTAATACCCTGCTACTCACTGTCAAAATCTAGCAGCTTTAGAGAAAATGCAGACTCTCAGGCCTTACTCCCGATCTACTGAATCACAGGTGGTTGGAGAGTTTGAGAAGCATCAGTCCTTCAAGAACCTAAGAATGGCCAAAATACTCAAAGAGCAAAAGTAACAAAAAGTGAGAACTCTTGCCCTACCAGATATAAGCACTTAATATTACAGGATAACATTGAAAATGGCACTGATATGAGGATAGATGATCCATAAAACAAAATATATAATAGAAGTAGACCCTATCTTATATATCATGGTATCATGGTATTTGTATGAAATATTACAAACCAGTGGTGATAGGGGGGTGGGTCATCCAGTTAATAAATAGTTTTGAAACTATTTGTTTTCATTATATACAATATATAATTATGTATAAACATATAATTCTATCTATCTGTTACTTATCTGTCCATCTCTCATTGGTCAAACACTGTACATGTGAAAAGCAAGATTTTACAGACATTAAAAGTAATTATAGGTGAATATCTTTATGAGTTTGGTAAAAGAAAGGACTTACTATATGTCTTAGCTTGAGCTGCCATAACAAAATAGCATAGACTGGGTGATTTAAACAACAAAAGTTTATTTTCTGACAATTCTGGAGGATAGAAGTCCAAGATCAAAATTCTAGCTGATTCGGTTTCTGTTGGGAGCTGTCTTCTTGGCTTGCAGATGACCACTTTCTCCTCACAGGGCCTTTCCTCTGAGCCTGGGGCCTGGGTGGGGATGGGGTGGAAGGGTTTAGAGAGGGAATGGCAAGGGGGGAGAAAGAAAGAGAAGATAGATCCTTTATCTTCTTACAAGGCCACCAACCCTATCAGATTATGGTCCCATCTGTTATGGACTGAATATTTGAGTCCCACCCCCCCCCCCCAAATTCATATGTTGAAGCTTTAACTCCCATTGTGTCTATGTTTGGAGATAAGGCCTTTAAGCAGGTAATTAAGGTTACATGAGGTCATAAGAGTGGGACTTTGATCTAACAGGATTAGTGTCTGTATAAGAAGAGATACCAGAGTGCTCAGATTCTCTCTGCACACACAAGAGGCCATGTGAACACACAGCAAGATGGAGGCCACCCACAAGCAGAGAGAAGAGGCCATAGACTGAAACCTGCCTGGCCAGCACCTTGATTTTGGACTTCTCAGCATCAAGAACTCTAAGCAATAACTTTTAGTGTTTAAGACACCCAGTCTGTGGCATTTTGTTATGACAACCTGAGCAGATTAATACACTCTCTTATGACCTCATTTAACCTTAATTACTTCCTAAAGGCGCTATTTCCAAAGACAGCCATGTTGAGGGTTAGAGTTGTAACATATGAGTTTTGTGGGGACACAATTCATTCTTTAGCACTATGCAAGATCAAAAAGCACAAAGCAAAAATTAGAAGATTCATTAATATGATTGCATTACATAAAATCATCTGTATGACAAATGTACTTTAAACAAAGTTAAAGTACTAGCCATAGACCTAGAGGATATATTTTTAACATTTATAGAAAATAAAAAGTACTGAAAAAATACAAGTAACTGCTATAAATCAATAATAAAAGACAAATAGCTGAAAGGAAGTATGTGCAAAGGATATAAAGAAGAATTACCAAACAAGGAAACACAATGACCAATAAACATATGAAAAGACTCTCAAACATTTTACATTTCTGTAGGGAAATGCAAATTTTGGAAAATGAGATTCTTTTCCTACCCAGGTGATTAGCAAAATAAAGATGAATCTGGCAATACAAGTATTTGTAGGATGTTGGAGAAAGAAAATTCTCATAAACCTTTTGTTGAAGAGTATATTGGTAACATCATTTAGAATAGAAGTTTCAGTCTTCCTAGGATAATTGAATACATGCATATTCTGTGATACAGCCATTACACTTTTACTATATACTCTACTGCAATTCTCTTACCTGTAGAAAAGAAGACATGCACAGGAATGAGCCCTGAAATATTGGATGCATGAGTGAAAAATTGGAACTAATCCAAATGTCTCCATCAGTAGTGAAACAGATATATAAATTGTGGTTTATTCATGCAGTGGAATACTAGAAGATTTAAAATGGGTGAACTAGATTCTAAATAAACATAGATAGACTTTAAAGCAGAATGTTGAATGAAAAAGTAAAAATAAAAAAAGCAAGTCACAACGTTACCCAGAATAAGATAAATTTTATGTAACTTCTCAGAAGATGGAAGGTACAAGGATCATGAGAGCTAACAGAATGAGTCACTTACTCCATTCCTGCTTTCAGGGACAAACTTTGAGTTTTATATTTCATTTTTTTAGGATAAAAGCTTTCTGAGCCAGTCCAGTAGAGTGGTGGAAGCAGGAGTAATATCTGTGCCAGTCTCAGATTAACTTTCCCTTGACTGTCTGGGATTTAATTACTGCATAACAACATAACAGGGATGTCCAGATAGTCCAGCTATTGACCTGAGGACTAATGAAATTCAGAGAGCAGAAGTCAGTGGTGTGTGCTGACCTCCATCCCTCCCGATGAATGCCCATAATCACACTTAAGGCATACTCTGATAGATATAACCTTCCCTAAATCCCGTTCTTAGCTATTTCTGTAATGCTCTGAGCCTTCCAAATGGACAATCTAATAACTATGCTTGACTGTCATGATTTAATGAGATATTCCTTGAATATAAAGTGTTTTCAGAAAGGTATTAATTCTTCAAATTCCTAGAAACGCCTTTGTATACTTGAAATGAAGGTGAGGATTGATTGGTTTGTGGTTGGTCAGGTGGGTGAGCGAGAGAGAGAATCCCATTGGGGTCAGGTAAATAGCTTGGGTTTGTTTTCAGCAGTTGCAGCAGCTAGGGAAGTGGCTGTACAACATCTTCCTCCACCAGCTGCTCTGGCTCTGCCAGCTCCAGGCAACAAAAACAACTTGCAAGCAATGGGAATCTCCCAACTTCTTGGAGGTACTAATTGCATTTTAAAGGGTCTACCCTTACCCCTCCCAACCAATAGGACTCTGTGAATGAGAGGGTCTGAGGGAGGCCAGTGAAAAAGAGATGAGTATTTTCATCATAGATAATGTCTTTATTTCAAGTTACAGGCCTGATCCAGGCCAGGTTATTGCAAATTATTCTTCCAATGCTAAAAGTTTTATCATAGTCATCTGTATAACTAAAACACTTCTGGAATTTCCCAATTTAAGCCCAGCATTCTGCATACCACCTGGTAGCATAACTCATTTTTAGCCTGCACTATGTTCCCGAATCTGTCTATCAACCCTGATTCCACTTACAGCAATGATAAGAACACATTATGCAGATGTCTTGAATTAGTTTAAGTTCTAATTGACAGAACACTTGAACTTGACTGAGAAGATAAACACTAAATAAACGGTATTTATACCTTTGTTTATCTGCTGTTGGCATTTTTGTAAATGTTTAGAAGAGAAAAATCTCAACCATTTAATGGCTTTTTATGTAAATCATGGAGGCTAGTTATTTATTTAATTCCAAATATTAATTTGAAAAGTTATGCACCAAAAATATTCAAATTTTCTTAGTAAACCAACCTTACTTATTTTTTTCTATACTTGAATGTAAAATGCTTATCATGGCATTTTTTAACAATATATTAAATATTTGAAAAATTTAGCAGACAGCAGACTTGAAATTTATTTTTTACCTCTATAATACTGAAAAGTTTGTGTTGCTTAGTTCTCATCATAGGCATTGCTTATCCCTAATTTTAGAATCCTCTATCAAATCGTGTTATAATGGTCCCAACAAATAAATTTTAAGAAATTTAAGAAAGAAATCATAGACTAATAATTATATTTTTCTGGCTACTGAAGATAATTTTGTAGAAAGAAACACTGCCTTGTCATGATGCCATTGATAGGGAATACATAACTTTGTATTAACTTTTATGTTGTATATACCTGTAAAAATGTCCCAAACACGTGAAGTTACTTTTCTTTGATGATTCCCTTCTTTTTCTATTTACCAGACAAAATATTTTTATTTAACATTATTGTGTCCATCAGCATTTTTTAAGCATGATGTTTGATTTTTGCTTTAATTTATGTAAAGATTACCTACTTTGCTTTCTAAAATAAATAGATAAACAAATCAATCAATCAACCAATATTAGCCTACTACCATAATTTTGCTCTGCACTTACTTCTCTGTTTTAATAATTTTGTACTAAATTGAACCAAACTAAAAGAAATATCTTTTCCACATTGTGACACTTTAATAGAAATCATTTTTGACATACATGTTATCTCTAAATATAAGCTTTAAATGTTTTACGTTTTTACTGCTGATCAGCAGAGTACAGAGTACTTAAAATATCATACCCAACTACTGCCACATTTGTTTATTTTTTGATCACTGTTTTAAACGTATTACTATTAGAGATGCATTTGAATGTTTGAAATCTTAGGTTCTATTTTTTGCTTGTTTTCAGATATTGAGGATTTTTAAAAAAATACTGACCATCATTAATGTTTTTAAAAAACCTCGTATGTTTAGCATCATTATAGGAACCCTTCTCTTTAGTAATATAATATTGTCTCAAAACTATTATATATGAGACAGACATTTTGTTTTTTGAGGAAGATTAGCTCTGAGCTAACATCTGCTGCCAATCCTCCTCTTTTTTCTGAGGAAAATTGGCCCTGAGCTAACAACTGTGCCCGTCTTCCTCTACTTTATATGTGGGACGCCTGCCACGGAATGGCTTGACAAGCAATGCGTAGGTCCGTACCCAGGATCAAAACAAGTGAACCCGAAGCAGAACCATGTGAACTTAACTGCTCCACCACCCGGCCAGCCCCAAAGAGGGACATTTTTAATAGAATTAAATTATATAAACTTTCAGTTCAAAACAGAGGTGGGTCAATGGATCTCAGTTTTCATGCCAAACTGACTAATTGATGGTTTCAGCCTGAACCCCTCTTTTGCAAAGTATTTGGAATCTGTTTTTATAAGATCATTGGGAAAGACTGTCATGATGATAGAAGCAGGATTAAGTTCAAGGTGGTAGAATAAAAATTAAGCATTTTCCATTCCTGATATAGAATATCAGGAGCCAAATTATAAATAGTAAAATCAACATTGATTAGACAAAATGGGTGGTGAAACCTTCAAAGAAAATATGTTACTGCATAGCTCATAAAAGACTGGTATGGGGAACACTAGAAGATAAACCCTCGATAGATATGTTTGGAAAATATTCAAAGCCAGTCTTAGGCATTTCTATCTTTCTCATTGGATCAATGCATGATTGAAAAATATGAAACAATATTGCTGAGGGTCATTTGAAGGAGAAAAAAGTTGAATAAGGAAAACCTCTTGGAAACTATGTGGTCATTAAAAGTATTAACTAATTAAGACTGGAATTAGGGTTATGGCACTGAGAACCGAAAATAATTAGTACATTACTACTTTCTCTGTTTTATACCTGGGAAATTATGTTTAAAGTTAAAAAAATTATTAATTTGATATGAGATGTAGAAAATAGAATTTTACATTTGGAACAAATATTGGTGATTATAATATTTAAGCTATTGCTAGCTTTTATAATAAATAAACTCAATTGTTTTAAGAGCTGTATATGATAGAATATTATTTTACATTTAAATAACTCTTCAGGTGTTGCTGGTGAGTGAGTGACCTTCTTTCACTTGGTGATTTACGTTTTTATCTTTGGCTCCCTTGGGGCCTTGGAGACCTCTAAATTCAACCAGCAGAAAGGTAAAGGAAATGTGGAGAAGACACAATTGCTTTGTTAAACCTCAGTCCAGAGGTGATAGATATCACTTCCAATCATATACCAATGGAATGTGCCCTACATGCAAGGAGAGTGGAAATACAGTCTGTGGTTGGGAGCTACTCTCTTCAACAGCTCTCTTTCTACATGGAAAGGGGAATATGAATTTGAGGGCCTAGCAACCATCACTACCACAGAGACCATCTAGCCTATGTTCTCATTTTGACAATAGTAATTTCTAAGCTCAGAGACATTAGCCAAATATCACAATTTATATCAGCATTGCCAAGAATCCAGACAACATAATTCCAGTCATTGATTTACATTGAATGACTATTCAGTGACTATTTATATAGTTTATATCTTGGGCCAGGCACTATGCTAGGTGCTATGGATAACTTGTTGAAACAACACAAAAATCACATTCAAGCTGAATGGCTACTCTGCTTTACCATATTAAGTTATGTGTGTTGAAATTATTAGAATGAATTTCTTCAAAAACTACAGCTCTTAATCCATTTTTTCATAGTAACTAAGCATTCAAGTTTGGAGTCAGGCAGAGGTTGTGTAGACTAATATATAATTCTGACACTTAATGACTCTATGGCTGTAAGTACTCTTATTTAGTATGTTTGTGCCTCACTTTCCTTATTTCGAAACCTGAAATAATGTTAGTAACTCCTTCATTAGTTTATTTATGCAGTGAGAATTTAGGGAGCACCTGTCGTGAGCTCCTATGACATGCCAGGTTCTGAGGATCTATGAGAAAATAATTCAGGCTAAATATCTAGGTCGTTAGAGCTTAAATTATAGATAATATATCAGATGCTGTTAAGTTATATAGAGAAAAATGACGCACAGTAAATGACATAGAGAGTTCTTGAAAGGTTGACGTTTTAAATACGGTGGTCATGAAAGGTCTCTTTGGTAAGTTGACATGTGAACATAAATCAGAAGGAAATAAGAGAACAAGCCATATAGTAAGTAAGAAGAATAAGTTCCCAGCTAGAGGGTCCTGCAAATGCAAATGTTATGGAACAGAAATGTGCTTTGTGTGTTTGAGGAACAGGGAGGAAGCTAGTGTTTTTGAGGTTGAGGATATGAGGAGACTAAGTGCTGACCAAAAAGGGCTTCTCATTCCCCTCAGCTTGATTAAACTTTAGACAGGCTTCTTCCTGACTCCAGGTCCCTGACCTCCCTTTTCTTAAAGCATTTACTTTAGATGACTTACAATTGTACATTCTTTCTCTGCCTTTTTGAAATGTGTGTAAATCTTCTCCCAGCCTCTTGCCAGTTTTACAAGCCAGGAAATGTCTTTCTCAGGGACTTGGGAAACATCTCTTTGAAATGTTAACATTGAACGAGATAGCATCCTTATCTCCCAGTCTCTGTGGGAGGGTAGGAGCCTAATTTCAGTGGGCACATTGCTCCAAGTTGTAAAAAACTACTTACTGTCTTGAAGACAGGAGGATAGGTGAAGGTACTTTTGTTTAGGTAAGGCCAACTAGAAAATACAAGTGACCTTAGATTCCCCCTGCCCCAGCTCTTAAAAATTCTCCGGCCCTTTGTTTCAGTCAAGTTGAGTTCAGTGTCTCTCCCCCATTGCAATAGTCTTGAATTAAGTTTTCCTTGCTTGGTTAACTTTTACAATACTACGAGACTGTTCACAGAGTTAGGGCAAAGTCAAATCACAAATGGTCCTTTGACTATGTTAAAAGTCTTTTGAGTGAGTGGGAACTTCTCTGGAGTTTTAAGTAGAGGACAGTCATGATATACCTTATGTTCCCAAAGAATCATGCTGGCTATCATTGGAGAGTAGAAATGAGAGGTAGAAACAGAAAAATCAGTGAAAAATCTTTTGCAATAATCTAATCAGTGTGTCCCTAAAAGAAAACACTCCCAGTGAGCTGAACTTTGGAACATATATCTAGTTCTTCATTTTGCATGAAAGGAAAAAGACATTCCAAAGTACTGATTCATGGACATTGGCTAATCGTTTGTTTAGTTCGAGAAATCATATTGGAAGATATGAGTCAAGGAGGTTTGGGGAAAAGGCCTTTGTTTTTGACCTCTCAGAAAGATGACAGAGTATGAGGATGTTTGTATCCTATTTGAATGTTTACCAGAGATCTTTGACTGTGTCTGCTTCATCGCTCAAGACTGGAAACCCAAGCTCCTGTACCAGCTCCTTCTTGCATCCCTCCAGAGCTAGGTTTAGTGGCTTTTTGGTTTGGTCTCTGTTTGTCTACCCTTCCCATTTGTTCAGTCCCAGCAAGTCTAACATTATGATAGTAGTTGCTATATTTTATCCCCTCTATTGAACTGTTTTGTGAGTTGGTTGGTTGCTTTTTAAGTCACCAACTAGCAGAATTGGTTACTTTTTTATACTGTGAAGTAATTGAGCATTAATGCATCCTTGAGGAAACGGTAAGGATAATTTTTCAGATGATTGTAGAAAGTAAAGTTCAGTTTTTGTTTGTTCTTTTATGTGTTTAGTTTTTGTTGTGTTGAAGGAATTGTATTTAATATTTTATTTGAGTCTTCTAAGTTATGGAATCAGGAGGCCTTGGGCACATGATCTCATTTTCTCTGAACCAAGTGTATATCTGGCTTGTATCTATGTAGAAATGGCATAAGAAGTGAGGATGGGCCAGTGCACCTTTACTATATAATTTTCTGGGTAGGTCTCATTGACTACACAATATTGTTCAGAAAACCAATCCCCAAATTCCTTCTATATCACTTTCCAAACAATGTCTATCTTGAGTAATGAAAAAAAGTGCCACAGAGGTACACAGCAATACATGAGCTGAAACCCTGCAATAGCTACGGGGTTCCTTAAGAGCTCTATTGAGGTCTGGAGGAAAATGTGAATTCGGCTTCTATGTTATAGTTCTTTCATTTGTAAAGTCAGAATAATAATACTTATCTGTCTCTCTTGGGTGCTGTAAAATTAATTAGAGTGTTATGTTCTTTGAGAAACATGAATGAAAGTGACTCATCAAGAGCAAATTTTGATTGCCATTCCTAAGGTTAATGCTAACAATAAAAAATAACATTTGTGCACTTTTTCCTGTTTTAGTTAGTGATTGGTAACTTGTAACTTTTAAATACTGTGGAAGACTGCATATTTAAGGAAAGAAAATACAGCTTTAGAAACGTAAAATCCACGAGGGAAGGAATTTGTTTGTTTTGTTCGCTGCTATGTCCTAACATCTGGAAGCATGCCTGACACAGCTCAGTAGATACTTGTTTAAGGAGTACATGTAAAAGGTGTTGTATTAACACACGTACATTCATAGTTATAGTCCAAAATGTACCACAAATGTGCCAATCTGAATGCTTATCCACATCAAAAAGCATACCACACATGCACATGCCTGTTTTTCCAAGTAAATAACTAATTGCTGTATTTAATTGCTCTATAAGCAACCATTTAAATGGAAGAATATTAAAAGAAATAGCTCATTTTACTTTTAGGAAAACAAAAAATATGTATAACATAAACATATTGTTATAATCAGTTATTTTGATATTATAATATTATAAATAAGGGCCATTGGAAATGCTACTTTAATTTTATCTTATTTCCTGCATTTGTATGATGTTCATAACTCATTCTCATGTTATTGTTTTGTTATGTTTCTTGGATTTTAATGCATTGACATAAGCCCTTACTGTGTAGCGTATTTTTTCCCTACATTTACACAGATATTTAGTTTCATGAAATATTGCCAAATTGGCATATCTTTTTACTTTCCTCTTCCAAAGCCCTCTATCTCTCTGGTTCTGATAGAAATGTGAAATTCTGAACAAGTATGCTTATCATGAAATTATATTAACAATCTTAATTAACAAAAGCAACATTATTTCGGTGACTTGAATTTATGAAATGGCAAAACTAACTCCTGTCATTCTGTCAGGTAACTAATCATATGAGAATCTATAACATGCGAAGGTAATCTTAGGTGTTTATATAAGAAATTCTTCCACTTGGATTTCTTCAAAACAAACAAATAAATAAAAGAAAAATAGAAATAAAACTCATCACAATTAATATTATTTCTCAGAGCTACTACTTGATATCATTACCATTATTATTGCTATTGTTGTTGCTGCTTTGGCATTCATGGTTTAATGCTACATCGGTTTTGAGACCCTAATTCCCTTATTCTGAAATCCAGGCCTCTCACATCAATGGAAATTCCTTCATCTCATCTGGGGAGGGGAAACTTACATCATTCCTTATTTCCCTCTGCAATTTTAGGTAAATGTCTTATTCCTCTTTCCAGTGGGCAGTGATCACTTCCATTCTCCAGAAGGAGCCCCATTCTACCAGCATATTGCTTCCTCTTTACAGCCTCCTAAAATTCACTACTGCCCCATGAGTCTTATACTGAATGTTTATGAACAAATTATATCTTTTGTAAATTCCCATAGTCATATATGAGCATCTTCCAATCTATAAATATATTTCAAATGCCCATTCATAAGTTGGTTGTTTAATACCCAAAATGCATTATCATTGGAAAACTTTATCATAGATTGCATTTACAGCGCCACACTAACACCAAAACCATTCGTACAGTATTTTTGGCTATATGATGACAAATAATTACGACAATGTTCACTAGGGGAACTACGTTTATTTTTCCAAATTGGTGTAATCCATATTTCTAAAGCTACAGAGACTTGAGTATAAGAAATTGATAGGTATAACACAATAAGTATATTTTAAAAATATATCTATTATGAGCACGAGCAATCCCTCCCAAACTTGATACCCTTGCATTCACTTTGCTTTTTAAAAAAACAACTTCAAATTCATTAAATTTGCCTGAAATTGTGCTGAGAGTCCCTAATGACAGTTTCACATGTACTTTGAGAACTTATCTGAAAAGTATTATGTAGTATCCTGCTTTAGCGTATTTGCTATTTTCCTACTTTTCTCTTTTACCTCTGTACTCCTTGATGCAACGTTTTATTGTAATCCGTTTTAAAAGTGCCAGCCCTGCCAACAGTGACCTCTGAGAGCATTGCTTCTTCAGTTAGTGCTACTTACTGTCAAGATTTAGTTCACTGCTGTCACCACCATTGGCTCTTCCACCAGTGTCAGTGTGGTTGGCCTTCCTGATACTGTCTTCATCCCAGCAGTTCATTACACCATTACCAGTGTCAACGACAGGACACCTTAAAGCTCAGTCTTCCAAGGAGACTATAGAGAACTAAGTCTTTTGATCTTGCTAATTCTTTCATCCAAACCTCCATAGCCTATGTGAAAAATAGAGTTCTGTGGTGAGACAGGGCATTGCAGTTAGGCAAGAGGTAGAAATTATGGCAAGAAACTACAAATCTAGGGTACAGAAAAGGAGTTAAAAGTTAACTCTGTGAGAAAACTCCCCCAGGTGCTTTTCCCTCTTATGTTCTCCCTTTCCTCATCAACAGTATTGCCTTTTTATACATTGATTTTTTAAAAATTCTGAAATATTGCATACATAAGAAGTGGGCATAGAAACATAAACACATCATTTAAAGACAAAAGATAAAAAGAAATACCTGAGTAGCTATCATTCAGGCCAATATATAGAAGACAATTTCGAGAAAATATGATGCTATGGTATATGTTCTTTTATGAGATGCTTCGTTGAGTTCAAAATTTTGATTTCAAATTTATCTATTTTGATGTGTATGGCTCTAGATCTTTAGGTTTCGCTGCTGTATTATAATCATTGTATGAGTATAGTACAATTTATTATCCTATTTTTTTATACTGGTGGGGGCTTTTTGTACTTTTTTGTTGTTATGGGCAACACTGATATAAAGCATTTTTATAGAAATATCTTGATACACATGTGCAAGATTTTTTCTAGGGTAGGTAATGAGGAGTGGAATTGCTACTTATAGGATATGTACATGCATGCCCTTTGTTACTAGGTTACACCAAACTGATTTCCAGAGGGGTAGTAACAATTAAAATTCTGATCAGCCAACATCCTTGTCAAAACATACTATCATCTGACTCTGCCCATCTGCTGAGTGTGAAATTGTGTATCGTGTGGTTTTAATTTTCATTTCCCTAATTGTCAATTAACTTAACATCTTTTCATAAATTTTATGGTCCATTTGTGCTTCTCGTTCAGTGAATTTCGGATTATTTCTATTGCTCAATTTTTATTGTTTTGTCTTTCTTTAATTGATTCGTAGGAATTATTTAGTATGTATTCAGGATATGTAGTGTGTTGGTTTTATGTGTTGTAAGTCCCATCTCCTGGACTGTTGACAAACTTTCACATTTTGTTAGTGTCTTTTGATGAACATAAATTCCACCTGAAATTGTTTTTCGTGTATTGTGTGAGATAGCGATCCCATTGTTCCAGGCTATTTATTGCCCACTAATCTACATTACCTCTTCCTGAATTTGGAATAATAGGCAAATATTCAGGTTATGTAGGACTTTAAGCTCAAACATAGATCATAATTCAACTATTGTGGCTATAGACTCTGCCACATGAAGCAGTGCATTTCCCTCTGGCTGCGGGTACAATTATTTCTCAGCATCTATTCTTCAAGGTAAGCATATTAGGATTTCTTTGTCTTCCTCATTACTGAAGCTCTTAAGTTGATCAATCTAACCAGATTTTACGAGATTCAGACCTTGATAGGGAAAATGCAGAAATGGGAGTCTGGCGATCTAAACTACAATCTTGGCTGTATTATTTCATTTTGTGTTCCTGAAAAAGTCAGGTAAACCCTTTGATTCTCTTTGGTATGATCTGTAACAACAACAAAACAAAAGTATCTCCCTACACCCACTCATTAAACACTCCAGGAATGTTGTTCATTGGTTATGACAATATTAGCACTGATTTTAGATTGATTTGAGTCATTATACTGAGGGTATCTTTATAGTCTTGGTGTCTTCCAAGTAAGCCCTCAAATAATATCTTTCTACAATAATTTCTGTCACTGTTTTCTAACTGATACTCATAGAGAATGTTATGATAGACAAAAAATACTAAGACTCCAGCACTCTTCTTTATGACTTCAAAAGGGTCTGACTTCCTGTTATTAATAGTTTCAGAGAATAAGAGATGGACATTGAATAAAGCATTATTTGTTCTTCTCACTGATAATTAACTATCAAGATGCAAGCATTTTATGTTTTGCTGCTCTTACACTCCTTAATAGAGGGGAATCATGATAAATAAACCTGTTTATAGTTTTAATCAGTAGTGATGCATATGTCCACACACTCAGTCTACGTTTCTTGAGTTTGTAGCCTCTGTAGCCACATAAATCAGAAACCTAGAATTATTAAAAAGCATTTCAGGAAGAAAAGAAGAGGCAAAAGCAGCTTCCATAGCAATAACAGGTTTTTTAAATCAAAACATTTTTCTAGAGATATAGTGGAATAATAATTCATGAGGTTGCAACTTACTATGTTCTCTTTATTTGTTATATTTTATTAATACCCAAAGTTAGCCAGCATATTGCTATTAAGCTGAACACTGGAAAGGTTAAATAACAGAAAGTAATAGAAGTCTTATCATATATGAAAAACAATTTGATAAATTACTATAAATACATACAAACTAGAAAAAGAAAAGAAAAACTGCATTTGAAATTTAAAGCTATCGGGCAGGTGTGTAACATCACATGTCTGCAGAATCGTATTTATAAATGCACATTTTAATATCAACTCATTGGCCCTATTCATTAAGGGGAAAAGTGCTGATTAGAAACAATTTTCATTTTTTCAGTGCACCCCAAGAGTTCTTTCTTTCTAAAAACAAAATCTTTCTAATTAGATAGCTTAGGCTCATTTTAATGAATTCATAAATTTTTATGAATTCCTAAATATTATTTCTCTGAGATTGTTGCTTGAGCAGTATATACATATGTATGTATATTTGCATAATATGTAAATTACATATATACATATATGTGTGTGGGTGTGTGAGAAAGTGACCGTGGAATAATTTTATTTTAAGAGACAATCAAAAGTGGACAAAAATATAATAAACTTGTATTATATCATTCAATAGCTTAAAAATAAACAACATAAGATTTTTAAAAACCATAAAATACAGGGGCAGGCCTGGTGGTGCTGTGGTTAAGTTCTCATATTCCGCTTCTGGCCCAGGGTTCGCCACTTTGGATCCCGGGTGCTGACATGGCACCACTTGTCAAGCCATGCTGTGGTAGGCAGCCCACATATAAAGTAGAGGAATATGGGCACAGATGTTAGCTCATGGCCAGTCTTCCTCAGCAAAAAGAGGAGGATTGGCAGCAGATGCTAGCTCAGGGCTAATCAGTCTCAAAATAAATACATAAAATACAACACTGCAGTTAAAAATTAATAATAATGATTCTCCTTACGCATTTTGTATGTTTTTCTGTGAGAAAAAACAATTTTTTTCTGTTATGTTTCCCTTTCAAAGAACATATTGCTATCGGAATTCTTGTTCTTCCAAGCCAAATCCCCCAGAAGTGTGTACTTAATTCTGTTATTGGAGCTTTTAAAGTAAGAGTGGGATATGATTCGATTTACGTTTTAGAAATATACATTTATAGCAGTGCCAAAAATCAACGGAAGGTCAAGATATTTGAGAGCCAACCACAGGAGTGAGGGAAATTAGAACTAAAAAAGGGATGATGGACTTGTAAACAAGGAGGTAGCTGTGGGAATGAAAAGTAGAAGATGGAGCCTAAAGATATTCAGGAGATGGAATTAACACGATGTGCTGACTGATTGAATGTGAGAGATGAGATAAATGGATGAGTTGGGGATCATAATGAGGTTTCCTAGCTTGGGTGACTCCCTGAATAGTGATTTCATTAACTTAAAGGAAATTAAGAGGATGGAGCAGTTTGGGAGAGGAAGATAAGAACTTTGACCTGAAATGTGTTGAAACTAAAGTCTTTTGTGGAGCATCCTCATGAAATATACCTAGTAAGCCATTTTAGAACACAGATCTATGTCACATGATAAGAGAGGTGTTATAAATAAATATTTGGAAATCATTGAAATATATGATTATAAATAAAAGTCAAAGGATAAAAAATAAAGAGGGAATTTGTAAATTTCCAATCCCTGTAAATCCCCACCTCTCTCTGAATGGTTTGGTTTGCATGTAGCATTTTGATAGCTATGATGAAGGCTATCAAAAATACTACTTAAAACACACTTTTACTTGACTCTCGTTTGAAAGTAATAGCCGAGAAAAGACTTAAAAGTACATAATAAGATGGTAAGGGATACCATCATTTCAGAAGATAATGTTTTAAATTTTTGGATCTCTTACCTTAGCACAAATGAGTAGATTATCAACAGAACTGAAGACGCTGTGGTATGATCCTCAGGCAAATCTGGTGCACACTCTTTTGAGATCACACCACATATATTAATTTCAATTTTGTTACTACAAAACATAGATTAAATCATTCTAAAAGCAAGCAGATCCTACTTAAGGACTTGATCTTAGGTGCCAGTATAGTAGAATATCTTATTATTTGCTTAAACATGAGTTCTACCATGGCAAACATTTATTACGTCAAGCCCTGACGGGAGGCCTACTCTAAAACACTATATTTTCTACTAAATACCATTCACTCAGTTTGCAAGTTCCCATCTCTTGCATACACTATCTTTCCACACATGCTCAGTACAATTTAGAAATAACAATGCCTATCGTATAGATTTCCAGTGGGAAAGAGCACATTCAAATTTGATAAATATAGGAGCGTTTGATAAAAAGAACTACACACCTGTTTGTGGAGAGAAAGAGGAAAACCACAGAGACAGAGGAAAATGCCAGGGCTAGCAAGGCTTCCACACTACCTTTAGGTATTTGGGATAGAAGAAGAATCTCTTAGCAGGAAATTAGAGACAGAGATGGCAATGAGGCATACCGACTTGCAAAAGCTGAGTCCTCTCTGTAAACGGTCACAGACAGAGTGCCGCATAGCCAAAAGAAGGGAGTAGAGAGAATAAATGTCTGATTTGATTCCTTTCTTGCCTCCCTCCCATACCCCGTTAAGGATCCCCAATGATGGAACCCAGAAAAAATGGGAGTCTGTTGGTGTTGTCAGTACAAGTTAGCCGCCAGGGACATAGAATTGGATGAAGAATAGATTTAGATGGGGTAAAAAAGAAAAGAGAAAAGAAAATCTAATGAATGAAAAGTGTCCAACATGTTTAGTCCTGGGGAAATTAAACTTTAAAAACAAAATAACTTTCCACCATACACCTATGAGAATGGTTGAAAAACTGAAAAGCTGATATGACCGGATACTGGTGAGGATATAGAGAAATCTAAACCACTATATATTACTATCCGGAGTATAAATTGGTATAATTTTTACATATTCTACCAAAACTAAGTACAACCTATGACCAAGCAATTCCATTTCTGGATACATGTATAAAAGGGTGTAATTTTTTTGTACCAAAAGACTTGTACAAGAGCGTTAATAATAACACTCTTTATAGTAGTCAAAAGTGAAAACAATCCAAATGTCCATCAATAGTGGAATAAATGGGTAAATGGTGATATATTCATATAATGCAATAGAACATAGCAATGAAACCGAACATCCAGTAATGTGGATAAAACGCACGAATTGGGTTTAGTGAAAGAATTCAGATACTACAGAAAACATACAGTGTGCTTTCATTTATACGATATTCAAAAAGAGGTTAATTTGTAGTGATAGAAATTAGAATCTTAGTTACCTGGGGAGATATAATTGTTGGTAAGAGATACAAGGGAGGTTTCTGTAGTGGTGGTAATGTTCCATTTTTTGATTTGAGCAGTGGCTGTGCAGGTATTTTTACTTGCAAATATTCATCAAGCTGAACACTTATCATTTGTTCACTTCTGTACGTGAATAGTATAATGGAATTTTCAAAAGAAGATTTTCTTATAAGGAAGGAATACGGAAAGTGTATCTGAAAAGTCAAAGGAAAATACCTAGCACGCCAAACACTGAAATATTTTTCTAAACTCTGGCTTTGGCCAGCGCTACTTGGAAAGGGACCTCACAAATATGGCGAGCAAATTCTGATTTGAATATGAGAGATCATCATGCACGACGAAATGCAGTAGCTTCATATCCTTAAAATTAGGAACTCTTGGATCACAAACCACCTTTTGTTTATCTCTTCATATTTCATTTTCCCCATCTGTAAACTGAGGGGTTGAGAGAAATGGTTATTAAGATTTCACTTCTGCCAAAGCTGTGACTTTCTTATCAATTAAAATACAGATATATAGAGAGAAAGATAGATCGATTGATCGATTGATCCATCAGTAATGTGAGAAAGGCAAAGTCTTCATGTCTTTTCTTACAAGTATGTCGTTGTAGATGTACTCAAGACACATCAATATAAAATTGTAATCAATAAAAATCCAGCAGTTGCAGTTCTAAAAAAAAGCAAGCTAACAAGATTAGCAATAAGACAAAAATCAAAGCAAATAGAACATAGACCAAAATCAAGTTCTAACTCTACCAATATTTTAAATTAACTGTGAGAAGAAGCTGGACATGTGAGTATGACAAAGAGCAGGGCATGTCTGCTTACTACATTTTTGTAGTTTGACAGTGTAAATTTATCCCATCTGCAAGACTGGTCTTATAGCTAAAGGAAAGTAATCAATAATTAAACAGAGAAGTACCTGCTTGCTTAGCAGATCCCATATTCTAAAATACAAATAAGATTTTCCTTCAAGAGAAAATATATTTTCATGACAGGTATAGAGATAAATTCTGTTTTTTTAAAACACTGCATCTGACAGTAATTAAGCCTCTATTACGCTTGTTGTTTCTTTTTGAGTTCAAATTTACTTAAACAGCCATTAAAATCTCAGCGTTTGCATTTGCTTGTGGTGAGATTCTTCTGTGTGCTTCACCATGGTTCACAGCAGGCAGCCAAGCCTAATAAGAATGGCATGTTAATATTGGAAGTCCCCAAGTCCTCAGAGAAAATGAGTTATGTTTAAAAACTAATCTTTATTTTAAACGTATGATTTTTGGAAATCATTTAGATGCATAAACAGGTTGATTATCATTAGTTTTTTGTTCCTTTAGGATACTTCATTTTTCTTTACAGTTAGTTGGAATTAAACTCATCCACAGCTTAATAGCAAATGAGTAGAGCCAAACTAAGGGGAAATAGAATGTACAGTATAAGAACCTGGGCTGTGGAATCCGAGACCTGTATTCGGATGTTTGCTAAATAATAAAATAATTTTTTTAATACAAGATGTTTACTTATATCAAATTATATCCGCAGTACTCTAAAATACTAAGGGTCCCAAAAATTAAGTTAGGAAAAGTTAAACACAAATTTTTAGGACTGGAAAAAAATGAGTGTCTATTTCTTGTGCTAATTGGCAACAGCCAATTTTCAAACAGAATGTATTAAGTGAAAATCCAGCAAATAGATTGAGATGGTGTCTTTAGAGCGTGCCAACAATATTGCCCCTTATCTCTGCCCAAACACTGAACAAGTTGAGAAATAAGACAAAGTGGTTGGCATATGGAGACCTGATGGAGTTGTTATTAAAGAATATACTTGTGACTGTCTGGGCTCCCTTATACCAAGGCCCAGAATTAGAAGCCTTAACACAGAGCAGTGCAGGAATCACAGACCCAGCACCAGAAGGAGCAACGTGGAACTCAGAATTCCTGTTTGCAGTCTGCTCACCATAAAGAGGGAGGGAGAGGAGAATTATGCAAATAGATGTCCTTCCAACTGAAAGAAAAACCATGAGCAGGGAGTAAGTGCCCTATAGTATTTTAAAAAATCCATATGTTGAGCAATTGTTAAATGTGAAGAAGCATTTCACAAAAAAGAAATGTGAAACGTGGGCCCTGATGCCACAAAGCAGCATCACAAGGGACCCTGTTTCTCCAAATGAAGAAAAAATTCATCAGCACTTGTATGAAAAGTGTAGAATCCAACTGACACTGAACAGAGATCTATCTCTTGAGTAACTTTCATATTTTCCACGTGCTCTTAGTGAGGAAGGAATTGGAATACAGTGGAGCGTCTATAGTTTATTTGATAGACTCCTCCTAAGTTAATTGATAAAAATAGTTTTATTTTTGATGTGCAGATTTCTATAGTAGGAAGTTTTTTGGTGTGATATTGTTTTCTTTTTTCAAATTAAAGCATTTCTCCAAAGTGCCTTTATAGACAGATATTTGTGTGAAATAGGGATCATGTGATCATTTCAGTCAATATCTGGTACTGGACTTGGTCAAATACACATGTAACATCTTTAAGGGATGAATTTTATGAAACACAGTTTAAATCAGGGAGAGCTTTACACATAGAATAATTTGTTTGAAATGTCTCCACTAAAACAAATAATTGACACCACATCCCAATTTTTTAAATATTAAAGACATTTTAGCATCTTAGAAGATTGTTCATATGTTCTTCTTGTTTAAATTTTTCCTATTCAGTTGAAATCAAAGTAGTTTTTCTTTGTGTAGAATGACAGAAGATTAAAATTTTCTAAAGTATTGACTGTTATCTCTTATGGAAAAGCAGAATATTGGTATGTTGCTATAAATACTACCAGCACTTTGCAGAAAGAGTGTATTTAAAATAAAGAGGTGAGAAGTTAAAATTGTGCTATTTATCCACTGCATTTACTATAGATTGAAAGGGATTTGTAAGTCAAAAGGAGCGAAATGAAAGCAAGAAAAGGTCAAAGAAAGTAACCAGGATAGAATGCAAAATAGGTAAACGTTCCCCTTGGGGGAAAACACAACAGGAAAGGCATAAAGATAATGGCACACATCTCAGTCTAGAGGTATAGAATTCAGTGCCAGATTTGGTCTTTAAGCTGTGTGTTAAGTAATTTGAATAGAGAATTTTCCATTGTGAATATGTATTTAAGTGCCTCTACTTTAGATAAGTGTTTGTTTCATTGATTGCTGAGCCTAATAATGGTAGTGTCTAAACGGTGTTTGCTTGGCACAATGCTCCTCTTACAAGTGAATGAGGCTCTGCCAGAGCCCTACGCCTGGATCACTAGAAACAGTTTTCTTTAAGACTGGCTTAAGAGTGGCAGAGTGAAGAAAGGAAATTCAACAAAAGGAGTAACGTTTTATATCACAAATGGGGCTCAGCAAGCATAGTAAAAAGAATAGGCAAAGAAAAACCTTTTAGAGTTATGGAATTCATAATTTTCTACTTGCTCTATTTTAAGTGACTGCAATCCTTCAACTAAGATCTATTAAGTGATATGTTATATTAATGTCATGTTTCTCCAACTCATGTCTATTTGCTCAGAGGTATTTGTATTATACAAAGGTAGAGATGAATGCTATAATTACCATCACCAAATAGCTTATTTATTAATTTATGCAAAGCCCTTTTGCTGTTCAAAATCACTAATGTTTCTCCCGGTATTTCTCTGCTACTAGGGACTCAATGTTTCTCTTCATCTATTCACGCAAATTCCATTCATGTTAAGTTGAGGCGCTAATAAGAGAGCTTTTCTGAACTATGTAGTAAATATAGTGTGCTAAAATTTATGGTATAGAAATCTTTCCTGTAGATTACATGTTTTTCTAAGCATTTGATAGTAATAGATCTTAATCTGTTTTCAAAAAGAGATGAAAAATGGCAATTTCCAAGTAAGGTGAATTCACTGGAAGACATAAACTGGGCAAAGTGAAGTCCACGAATGGGATTTTATGCAACTCCAGGGTTCGGTCAGAAAAGGAATCAGTTGTTATTGTAGTGATAAATTAAATCATTGCTCTGTCCTTGGCTGCTTGAGAAATCTAAGCATGGACAGTACATCATATTGTATATATATTACTGAGAATATCTGTATCAGGAAAGTTTACACAGAAAGGAGTAGAATGTCTTCAAAATTTACTTTAATCAAATACAAGCTAGGCATGATCCAAAATTTTTACTTCTTAGGCTAAAATCTAAAGAGGCTGACACTTTGTTTTTAAGATGTACTAAAAAAATGCATTTTCAGAACCTGCATAAATTAGTTTTCAAATAAATATATGAATTCTCATAGGTATGTAGAATTGTTTAGTAGCCAATGTAATTAAATTGCTATTTTGTATAAGTTAAATGTATAAATTTTAATTACATTGTGTAATACTTCATGTATAAATTTCTTGAATATTGATTTATATCGATTATTTTATTTAGAGTATTTTTAAAATTCTACTTTCAGTCACATGAAAACTCATTTTTAAAATTAATTTTTATTATTTAAAGTGTGTGTACTAAAAAGTGGCATAAAGTAAAAGAATCATAATAAACAAATCTCATACACAAATTTTCCTGATTAAGGGAAAATACAGTCTCTTTGCCTTTAACATCTTCCTTGTACCTCAGCTTCTCCTATCACTTCCTCTTCAGGGGAAACTTCTGTCCTGAATTTTAGATTTATTTTTCATTTGTTCTGGAAAAATATTATTACTTATTTTGAGTTTTTGAACAAATGGTTTATTTCACTTCCTTCTAAAATTTTTTAAAATATAATTAAATGGTATACATTTATCTGAGACTTGCTCTTTGAGCTCAATTTTAGGCGCTTGAACTTCAGGTTTCCCCTCTACATTATTACAGGGAGCTAAAGTCCATTAACGTATATTGTTATGTCACATCACACTGTCTCCATACAACTGTTCATCCATTCTGCTGCTGATGGGCATTTCAGTTCCTGTGAAGACGTGGATGCCTCTTGGGGCAGGTATACAAGAGGTTCTTCTAGATAAATTTGACGATTAGAATTTCTAGTCATTGGGCATGTATGCCGTCAACTTATTTTGATAATGCCAAGTAATTTTCCAAAGTGGTAATATTAATTTAAACTCCTTCTTGTCAGCAATAAATGTAAATTCTGTCATTTTACATCATCATCAATATTTGATATTTGAAAGCTGTAAATTTTTATAACCATGTGGTTACATGTAAACTGCCATTGTTACAATCCTCATTTTGTATTTTCATATTCCTAATACATTTAAGCATATTTTTAATTGTTTTAATGATGATTCAGATTTCCCCTTCTGTCAAGTGCAGTTTGAGGCTTTAGTCTTTGTTTTATGAATTTTTGTCCTTCTCTTACTTTTTGTGGAATATTTATTACACATTCTGAATACTCCTCATTTGTCATTTTTATGTATTGGAAATAATTTTTCTCAAACTGAGATTCTTATTTTCATTTTTAATGGTATTTGGATAAGCAACAATTTTTAATTTGTGTAGTCATATAGGCAGTGTTTGTTTTGTGCTATTGTCAATTTTTTTGCTATCCCTGGTTCATAAATGTATGTTGCTGAAATGACTTCTAAAAGTTTTACAATTTTATCTTTTACCTTCTTTGTAATTTTATCTTTCATCTTTTATCTATTCCTTCTCCACCCCTACACTCCAGATCACTGTGCAACCTTAATCACGGTTAATTCTTTCATCTTTCTGAGCTCAGAGAAAGAGTTCTTATTTCACTTATTCAAGTTGACACTCATGCCTATCCTTTATACCTTATATGCAAAGTCACCTTGGGTTAGGGGCAATAGGATTCCACTCATATTTAAGATCTTATTATTTTGGCTTCATACGGTACAAAGAGCTCCTTCACCCTCAGGAGTCTCATACCTTAGAGCTGACTCTTCCAGGCAATTTCGGTAGAAGTGCACTCTTGTCTCTGCCACTGTCTCTCTCTTGTCCCCACATCCACCCAACTTCCCATTCCTGTTGTCTTTCTCATTTCATTGTATTAAAAGCAGCTGTTACCCTCCCAAAAAAATTTCATCTGGAATTGGTTTTAGCTTATAGAGTAATGCTGGAGGGTCCAGTTTCATTTACTTTCTTTTTCTCGTTTGAATACCAAATTGATCAAGTAATTTAATGATGATTTAGGTTGCTTTTGGTGCAATCTTGCCTTGGAGAGACAAGCCAAATTTCCAGGAGTCTTCTTACTAGTAGATTTAATAAGTTTTTCTTTACTGCAGAACCTAACATTTGACATGTGATTGACATTTTTTTCTGCTTTGTTTTTTACCTACTCTAGCCTTTTATAGGTTAATTTGGTTAGTTTTAATTCACCTCTTTTCTCTATCATTTTATAAGTTACATTCACAATTTTGACTTTTTTACTGCTTATCCCAGAAATTTTAATATCCTCATGTAGGGGAAGAAGACATTTCCTCTACCCTCTCTGGGTTTGTCTGGCCGGAGAATGAATTAAATTCACATGAGACAGAATAGCAGGAGAAAATTAAACAAAGCTTTATAAATGTATACTTGGGAGGCCCAGGCAAGCTGAGCAACTCACCAAAATGGCTGAAGCCCCCACCTTAAATATCATATCCAGCAAAAGACAAAGGAGGATGTTGGGGGTGGGGGGAGTCAGTTACAGGAGGTTACCAGACAAGCACAATAAACAAATGCAGATTTAAGTCCTTGCCTTCCCCATTGATTAAGAGTTTCTAGAGATAAGGTCATCCTTCCTTCTTCCTGGTAGAGAGAGAGATATCTTTACAGATGGAGCTTTCCTTTACATTGTAAATGTCTCCTAGCAAAGGGCAAGCAATTTCCACCCCTCAGAGCCTCCTTCCCTATCCCAGTTTATTAAAAGCAATCAGCCTCAAATAATCCTCATGCCAAAGAGACATATCTTGGGGTGGCCAATTCCAGGCCCCCACACTCACTTATCAAAATCTCTATTAATGTTACCCATACCCTACTCCTGACCATTAGCAGGATTTAAAAGTACTTAAATCCCAATCCCTCTCCAAATTTATATGCAATTGCTATCTATTTGGTTCAATCTTTCCTTCAACACCACAATTCATCGTCATTATTTTTTCTAGTGGTAGTGTTTGCTTTGATTTGCATACATATTAATTAATTTCTTAGCTCTTTATTTCTTCTGCATATTAGACCATATAATCCAGAATAATTTTTCTTCTGGCTGAGGTTTGACTTTAGGATTGTGTGTGTCTGAAATCTTGGTGGGTCTTATTTGGCTGCTTGTTGATCCTTGGGCTGTCACTCTTCTGTGCTTTGTTTCCTTGTGGATTTTGTGTTTTATGAATTTGCTCATTTTCATCCTTGGGAATTCTCCGGTCCTTGGAAAAGTGTTCTTTCAGATAGGATTTTCTCTTGCTTCTTTCAAAACCCTATGTGTGGTTAAAGTCCTCAACCACTTTAAAATAGTTGTTTGATTTTTTTCTTTGCTTCTAATCATCAGGTAGTGTTATTTTGAGTTTCATTCTAGTGTGAGAGGTAGTATGTGGTTATAAATGATCAGAAAAGAAGGCAGACTAAGTCCCAGACCAACATTCCTGCTCAAAAAACAATAACAAAAACATAACACAAACTAAAAATAACAAAGAACATATTTAAATGTAACTATTTATTAAATGCATTCATGATATTGCAGCTAAGCACACAATAATTATGTCAAAAACTAAGTGAAAATGAGAACTCAAAAATGTAGATGATCGCTAAAGCTGTTCTTTTGCCCAGGTGAGAGAATGTTGGCTTTGGTTTCTAGACTTCATGTTTCTTACAAGAGAGAAGACAAAGCAAGCGCCAGGACTGCTGTCAGTTCAGATCCTCCTAGAAACACATGACATAATAGAACCAACTGCTGGAGGTTAGTGGGGGAGGGAGTAGGAATAGGCAGGCGCAGTCTTCAGAGAACATTGAGGCCCAACATAAATGAAAAGAGGGAGAAAGATGAGGACTGGCTGGGAAAAGCCTCTGGCTGAAGTGCAGCTCTGAAAAAGTCTTGACCAGTCCTATGAGAAGCTCCAAGCTAAGATTTCCCATTAGAAGTGTCCTGCTTTAGGCAAGGAGAACCTCCTCCCTCAGTGTGCTCTGTCATTGGCCTGTGGGGTCTGCACTAACTCTGTGTAGTTAGTATCAGAATAGAATGAAATTGTAGGACACCCAGTTGGTGTCTGCAGAAAGCTGGAGAATTGCTTGATGTGGAAAACCCACACATTGGTGTCAGAAGTGTTATCAGTAAAGAAACAATTTTCTTTTAGAGTCAAAAATATACCCCCATAAGCCTAGGATTCCTCAGAAAATACATTATCTCTATAATGATGAAACAGGAATTACACCCCCCTCCCCCCCCACGCACACACTCACAGGGAAATGAGTAAATATCTGGATTCTTGTGATTGAGTAGAGGACAGAAAACAATTCTAACACAAGCAGAGTTCTTTACTATATTTATAACCAAATGTCATGATTTTATATATATGTGAGTTTGTTTTGGAGACAGACATTATTCTTCTTCCAAGATTCCATAATAAGTTCATATATTATGGTTGAATAGCTGCTTAAAAAAGGTTGTAATCTCCTAGAAAGCAGGAGAAGTAGCATTAAATTTCTTTCATTATCCTGCCTGGTGCTGGGCCCCAAGCAGATGTTCAGTAAATGAATCAGGTGAAGAACATGGATCATTTGTGCCAGAAGGGGCAGTAGTGTTTGGGCAAAAGGTCACAGTGGAATGCCTTTGAGAATTTTGTGTCCTGGGCAAAGGATGCTGGAATAATTGTACAATATGAAGAAACTGCTTACCACATGAAATTTGGGAGTTTTTATGCACAAAGATAGGTGTTATGGTGGCTGAGTTGTACCTAGAAGAAAAGAATTGAATGTGGTTGAGGATAATCATCCTTCCTTCTTTCATGAGAGGGAGTTGTATTTGTTGTCTGAGATTTCCAGCCTGGAAGGGAGTACTGATAGAAAGACTCGGAAGTATCTCAGATTTTCCTAGGTGTTGTTCTTGTCCAAAGATTCAAGGATTCTTGGGAAGTATATACAATTATAATGCTGTAGAGAAAACAAACAAACAAAACAAAAAAACAATCACTGTGGATCCAGGCTGCCTGGGTTCACATCCCAACTCAACTTTAGCCGTATAACTCTGAGCAATCCCGTATCTTATCAGGCCCTATTTCCTCATCTGTACACTGGGAATACTCACAAAACCTACCTAATATATTCATTGACAATATAAATGAATAAATATAAAGCATTTAGATTAGGTCTTGCTACAATGTTAACATATCAGATTATCTCTGCTTTCTCAGCTGGATACCGATTAATTGAAGGGAAGGGAGTATCTTGTTAATCTCTGAATGCTTCATAACCCTAAAGGCTATGACATAATAATAGTAGCAATAATGATAGTAGACAAAGTTTGTTAACATCTTATTATATGTCAGTCTCTGTGATTTTATATTTACTATTTCATTCCCCCATCCCAATGGGGCTAGTCATATTAATATGTCCATCTTACAGATGAAAAAAACTGATGACTAAACAGCTTTATTACTTTGCTTAAAATTGAATTGCCAGAAGTAATAAAGTTAAAATTCCAGGTCAGTTTATCTTCTGAGTACTCTTTAGAAATCACTCTTACGCTACCTTAAAAAGAACAGGACTTTGATAAAACAGGCATTGAATAGATAAAGGGACAAGTGAATTTTCAATAAAACGTCATCTATTTTCACAATACATTTACTTTATAGATATGTTTAGTGATGACAATGACTTCACGATCATTTTAGCATGCGGAAGTGTGTTTTTTCAGTCTTTTACAGGTGCTACAGAGCAATGGTCTACATAAGGTAAAATAAAAAGTGGTGCCCTGGTATCTATTTCTTTAATTGAGCTTCTAAAACATACATCATTTGAATGAAATTATAATGATTTCATTAACCTATTTTGCCCTTTCTCAAATATGATGACTATAAATGTGATAGGAAATTAAAATTGCCCATCGCTGGAGGAAAGCAATCAAGCTAGATTGACCAATATGCTTACATGCTTGTCTGGCAACTTTTCCCTCCTAAATAGCAAAGCTGAGAGTAGAGGATCATTACAAGTATCTATTTGTCTATCTATGAAGAAATTAAATCATGAAAACTCAGGCTCAGAATTTCAAAGAATCTATTTTACAGAAGGAATCTCAAATTTTGCTTCTTAGGGATTTCCAGTGTAATAGCGACAATAAAACATTTTTACTTATTTTGTTATATGGAAGGTGATGGATAAAAGTTCAGTGATTTTCAGTGGCAAGCTTAACATGCATTCCCAAATACCAAATATTTTAGTATGAAAAGATTTTAAAACCCAGGGAGAAAAGAGGCTATTAAGCATTCACAGGTGTGTGAGTTCATTCGCTGGATGCTGTACAAGCCAGCTGGTATATGAGCTGGGAGGACTTGCAGATTTAGTCATTTTCCCATCTTTAAAAAGGAAGAGGTGTTAATAGATATGCTGGCATATAGATATCACAGAGAAAAAAAGAAACAAGCTATGTGGTACTGGAAAGAAGGAAAATAAAATAGCAATCAACTAGAGCCCAGCAAAGCACTGCATTACATAAGTGTGTACAACAAAGTGTTCTCTCCCTCTCTCCCTCTATCTTCCTCTCTCTCTCTCCTCTCCCTCTCCTTCTTTCCTTCTCTCTCTCTGTCTCACACACGCATACACACACACATACACAGGATCGTAACCAGAGGTTCTAAAAACAAAGAACTCTAATGTCGTTTGATGCTGGCACAGAAATCCCACGCACATGTGCAGCCATTAGGGATAAGGATTACAGGGAACCCAACGTCACAAAATGAAGAATTGTCTTTATAAAAGGAGGTTGAAAATTTCATTGACCCTGTATAGTATATGACTATTTAACTCATCCTAAAGTCCACCTTCTCAAATAATTACTCACTTTTGCCCCTGCCCTCCAGTATCATTCACTCATTTTAACCCATTTTGGAAAAGTACTCACCTTAAGGAAACATTTCTCAAAATAACTGGAGCAAATGACAAAGAAAGTAGTTAGAATATCTAAATTGGCTTATTTTTTGTCTTAAAAGAATTTTAGACTTGTTTGCAAATAGATAATCTCTATACCTTTGGGTGAGCATGATCTAAATGTGATTCCGAATCATATCTTTTATTTAAATGATCCACTATTTTGTTAATGGTTGAAAAAAGAAATTACTTCCCTGTCTCACTCCAGTAAAAGTCATACTCTAAATTAGTACAATCTTCTTTTTCACACCACACGCAAATACAAGGAGGCCCCAGTTTTTGGTGAAGGAATGGACTGAGATTTGATGTGCAAACCAGTGGTCTGCCCTCTTTTTTGGATCTTTTCGGCACTATGTATGAGTCCCCATCATATTTTAGTATGCATTATGTTCTAATTAAAAGTCTGCCCAAAACCAGTTTGAACATTTCTTGTTTATAGCAAGGGACTTCTCAAGTTTTTTCTCTGTAGAACCGTTAATAACTAGAACTGCTAATTGCAAATAGCAGGAACAGACAAAAAACTATCTGTCTATGTGGTATTAGAAGGCATTTTCCCATAGAGTGCTTATTACAAACAGTAGTTAGAGACGTAGTCCTCACCAAGAAGTCCACGTGGATGATCTTGTATTTGAATTGAGGTGACAATTGTAATAACCTGAATTTTGAGGAATTGGAGCAGCTATCCAGAATCTCAGGGAGGATGCTGTTTTCTCCTCAATTTCTTTCCTAGCAACAACCTTGTGCATAATTTTGAAATATGAGATGTTAACCCTGGCAATGACAGTCCAGTCTCCAATTTTCTTACAAATGTTGGTGCTTTCCTTCCCTGTGTCCAGTATAATTCCTCAGGTTCCTACTTTGGGAATAAAGTAGAAGAGCTCTAACATCCCTATGCAATCCAAATTCCAAAGAATTGCAAACTCAGACCAAATCACAGTTTTCCTTTTTGAAGGGTAGCTTACCTTATGTTGCCACGAAAAATGCAGTAGGCACAAACTCATTTGCATTAACACATGATTGATTAGTAACCTCAAACCCTTTCTGTTTATTTGTTTTGGAAAGTAGGGTACATGCTAACCATAATAAATTTTCTTGTGGTGAAATTCCAAACACTCATTTGTGTTATAAATAGTGATATATGACAGATGTAGGATTTTGTTTTTCTTCCTTTAGTTGTCTCTGAGTTCAAGGAGTTTGCTCAGGAATCTATTTGCAATATTGCTTCCGTCGTGACCACTTCACTGCAAGGGTTCATTCCCCAAATAACCTCTTCCCCTATAGAAAGCTCCCTATCAGCCACAAATCCTCTATTTGTGACCTTTGCCTGTGATCTTCCAAATTTGCCACATCCTATGACATCTCCACAAAACTTCCACGCAGGGTCACCATAAGTGCAGAATCACGCACTCTCATCTTCACCCCCAGCCCTTCTTCCCTGAAATATTTTCCACTCAAACCACTATACAACTGCTGAAAAGAAAAGTGGTGACCTGGAGTCATTGAAAGCCAAGAGCCCACTACCTGGCACATAAGAACTAAAATATGTGTATATATATATATATATATATATGTATATATATATATACACATATATACATATATATATACGTATATATGTATATACACACATATTTTATTATTATATGTGAGAGAAATAGACAGGAGGGATCAACTATATACACCGTATATACTATGTAGAGAGAAAAAGATGAATGTGCCAGTAGAAACATATTTGAAAAGTATAAACAGGCATTCTCCATTTTAGTTTTTAGACCTTGATTTGTTTTTGTTTAAAACAATTTAATAATACACGTTGTTCAAAAGCATGTGAAGAAATGAACACTCACTTTTTGTTTTTTGGAGGAAGATTAGCCTTGAGCTAACATCTGCCGCCAATCCTCCTCATTTTGCTGAGGAAGACTGGCCCTAGCTAACATCCACGCCCATCTTCCTCTATTTTATAACTGGGACGCCTGCCACAGCATGGTTTGACAATCAGTGTGTAGGTCTGGGCCCAGGATCTGAACGGGGGAACCCTGGGCTCCCAAAGCATAACATGTGAACTTAACTGCTGTGACCCCATGAATACAACTTTTAACAGCTGGTCATAAAAAATTGTTCAAACTCATCTGTAATGCAATTTACATGGCAATATAAATTAGTAGCCCCCAAACTCTGCAAAATGCTAAAATCTAACAGTTAGACTTCTAAGAATTCATCAGAAGAAATATTTATGGTCACCTCAAGTATACTTAATACATAATAGTGAAAAGTTGACAGTGATGTAAATACTCATCAAAGAGAAATGATTAAATTAACTTTACATGTGTACATGTGCACACATATATCCACTGAAAAAATATACAGCCATTAAAATGGCATTATAGAGGACTATTGAATGATTAGGAAATTGTTCTTGATTTATAAAATGACAAAGGGTACTTAAATTACATACATAGCAAGGTATGTGTGTGTCTACATATAATGTACACACACACTATATGTACATATCTATAAAATGAAAACTGGAATAAGGTGCTCAAAAATGTTAACAATTTATCACCGAAATGCTACAGATTTTATTCTTTTTTGTGTGTGTGAGAACATTTAAATTCAACTCTGGTGGCAAATTTCAATTATATAGTACAGTGTTATCCACTACAGTCACCGTGTCTTACGCTAGATCCTCAGACCTGATCCATCTTATGGTTGAGAGTTTATACCCTTTTACCAGCTCCTCCCTATTTTCCCCACTCTGCAGTCCCTGGCAACCACTTTCTACTCTGTTTTTCTGAGTTTGACTTTTTCCTTTCTTTTTTCAGATACCACATATAAGTGATACCATGCAGTATTCGTCTTTCTGTCTGACATATTTTACTTAACATAATGTCCTTTAGGTCCATCCTTGTTGTTGTGAATGGCAGAATTTCCTTCTTGCTCATGGCTGAATAACATTCCATTGTGTTTATATATATATGTGTGTGTGTTTATGTTTTTGGCACATCTTTATTTAGCATAAACCATTCATCCGTTGATGGACACTTAGGCTGTTTTCATATTTGAGTGATTGTGAATAATGCTTCAATAAACATAGGAGTGCAGTATCTCTTTGATACCCTGTTTCCATTTCCTCTGGATATATACCCAGAAGTGGGATTGCTGGATCATATGGCAGTTTTATTTATTTATTTTTTCTTTTTTTGAGGAAGATTAGCCCTGAGCTAACTGCTGCCAATCTTCCTCTTTTTGCTGAGGAAGACTGGCCCTGAGCTAACATCCATGCCCATCTTCCTCTACTTTATATGTGGGACGCCTACCACAGCATGGCTTGCCAAGCGGTGCCGTGTCCACACCCGGGATCCGAACTGCCAAACCCTGGGCCACCGAAGTGGAATGTGCAAACTTAACTGCTGCGCCACCAGGCCGGCCCCATGGCAGTTTTATTTTTAATTTTTTGAGGAACTTCCACACTGTTTTCCATAGTAGCTGATGATAATTTTTTAAGCAGACATAATATTACTAAAGATATAAATTCTTTGTTGAAAGTGTGCATGAATCAATAAAGAAGTGATGGGATAATTGAATGAAAAATAAATGCACAGGGTTAGCTATGGTTAATTCCCTGATCTGTGCATAATACCCTCTCCCCTTTATGCACTCCTGAATACGGAAGTGATCTAATTGCTCCATGTCTCACATGATGTTTGCCGTAATTCAGGGATGATATGAGATGGAAAATGGATGCTTGTTTATAAGTTGGACCTCCCTTACAATAAGAAGTTGTGTGTATGTTATATGTTTTTGTGTGTCTACTTTTCCCACCAACAGACATGGTTAAAAAAATCATCTATTGTCATTAATTACATTGTCTCCAGTTTTCATCATTTTCCCTTAATGCTTTTGTAATTATTACTTTTTCTTTTTATAATGTCCTTGGATTATCTGGCTAGTCCTTCTCTTGACAACTCTGTCTTCTAACAGTGCTTTTCAACCTAGTGGTAGTCAAGGATAAATTATGTTTTACTTCCTGATTTCTTTTCAAATGCAAATCACTAATTCCATAAAATACAACAAGAATTAATTGCTAGAAAAAAGTGTTAAAAAGAGATACACCAAACTCAGACTTTTAACATTTCATTCAAAGGCATAATATTCGTTTCCATAAATATGAATTGTAAGAAAAAAGAAAATAGTTATAAAATTTGTAAACTTTGTTCATTGAAAGAACCACCATAATGCTCATAAATTTTTTACTTCTGCAACTTTAAACCAAAAGTTATGAAGTAGAGATTCTGCATGTGTTCACACTTTGAACAAACACCATATAGATTCATATGAAGCTCTTCACATGTCTATGACCTACTTCAGGTCATAAACGACATTGATTCAGCAAGGCACCAAATAAACTATAAGGTATGCTTGGCCTGTTTGAGGGCAGAGGAATGGGCTAGTATGTCTTTCTCCCAAGGACAGTGACCAGAAATTCACATATCATGTCCAAGAGGTCATGGCAAAAATGGGTCCTATAATGTGTGTAGTCTACTAGGTGAGTAGCAATACCCCTCGGCAGTCACATTACAGTGTTTTTGTCCTAAGCAGTGTCTGAGTTAAAGAGAGCCTCAGACACAAGGCCTGGTCCTCAAAAGACAAGAAGCTATGGGTGACTTGATCAGGGAGCAGGAACCCAGCCAAGCCGGATCTGGTCTCTCCAGAAAACTGGAGAGGAAATCACAATGCGGACAGAGACCTCCACAGAGACTGGTCAATATGGGAAGTTAGACGGACAGGCTGCATCTCTGTGGGGCAGACATACCCTGAGTACTATTCGGGTATGTCGACTACTTGGTTTGAGAAACACAGAGAGAGGGATCTTAATAGACTCACAGATTTGTTTTTTCTACAGGAATAGGGAGGCTGAGTCCACAAGTGGGCAAAACTGATGACAATGAGGACTAATAGTTTTGTTTCTCATGGAAATGATGATAGATTTTTTTGGAAACTCAGTGTTTTCACCTGCAAAATGGGAATTAAGATAATTTCTTCTAGCCTGAAGGATTATTATAAGCATCAAACAACTCATTTGAAAGAGCATGGAAGCAGTTCACCAACATATATATGTAGATTCACGTATGTGCACGTATGCGTGTGTGAGACGTTATTGTGACTATCATTTTTATAACCTGAGCCATCTGATTCTCAAGCACATTGTAGTTAGTGAGCATGTGCTCCTTTGTCTCCTCACCTGATTCTCTTGGGTGGAACATTATATGATTTTGACCAGAAGTTTGTTTCTTTTTTTTTTTTTTTTTTTTGAGGATGATTAGCCCTGAGCTAACATCTGTGCCCATCTTCCTTTACTTTATATGTGGGACACCTGCAACAGCATGGCTTGACAAGTGGTGCATAGGTCCACACTGGGGATCCCAACCAGCAAACCCTGAGCCACCGAAGCAGAACATGGAAACTTAGTTGCTGCGCCACCAAGCCGGCCCCAGAAGTTTGTTTCATCCTCAAAAGACTTCTTTACTTTGACCCAGTTCTACCTCTTCCCTTAGATGTTTAAAAACCTATTGTAATATCTTCATCCTCAAGATTATCAATATTTATTTCATGCATAAAAGTCTCCTTTGATATTTCTTTTTTCTTTTTTTTTTTTTTTTAAAGATTTTATTTTTTCCTTTTTCTCCCCAAAGCCCCCCGGTACATAGTTGTGTATTCTTCGTTGTGGGTTCTTCTAGTTGTGGCATGTGGGACGCTGCCTCAGCGTGGTCTGATGAGCAGTGCCATGTCCGCGCCCAGGATTCGAACTGACGAAACACTGGGCCGCCTGCAGTGGAGCGCGCGAACTTAACCACTCGGCCACGGGGCCAGCCCCTCCTTTGATATTTCTAAGTGTCATACTTTCCTGGTTTTCCTTTGTAAGTCTTAGGCTTTATACTCTACCTGTCATCTACTTCACCATATCCTGTTCATAATCTTCCCTTTTCTTCCTTCAAAAATTTTTATCTTCAGTACAGCACCCCCATTCCCTCCTTCCTTCACATGACCTGATGGAATTTAAAGTGTGGCCCCAAAGTATTGTTACAGTTCACCTTGAAACATGGTAACACAATAGTAAATTGTATAGTTTTTCTTGTTAGGCAGGCATGTGACCCTCTTTTAAGTGATCCCTACATTTCTAACGGAATCTGAAAAAGCCCCTTCCAAAGTGACACACACCTGTGGGGGGACACAAAGAAAACTGTCACTGGAAGCTGTTCACTCAGCTTTGTCCTACTTTCTAATAGCGGATTTCTCCTTAATTTCTTCCTTTACTTTCCTTTTCCATTTCTTATTTTATTTTGCACCATCTTCCTTTCTGAAAGTCCAGGCTAATAATTCTCCCTGAGCCCGTCTCTGCACCGTCACATTCTACAGTGCCTCTTTTGCATGTGGTACCACATTTACGATTTTGCTGCTTTGATCCGTTTAATTGTACTTCCCATGGCTCTCTGGAGAACCCTTTTTATTTGTTTACACCCTGTGTTCCTCTTGTAACCTCCTCAATAAAGTTCATTTCAGACTATACGTTAGCATCCCATTTTCATTTGTGTATTTTACTTCCCTGGAAGTACCTAATAATCTCCCTGTGAAAGAGTCTTCAGACCACACACACACAGAAAAGCTAGAAAAGCAGGCTTGCCTCATTTCGCTGGCACCTTGAATTACACACTCTTCATGCACTTTCCCCGACCGCTGCATATGGACTGCTGTTGGTGTTGTGGGAACATCTTCACATGTTTCAGCAATGTTCAGACAGATGGTCATAAAGAGAAACTGTTTGTGTTGTTGTTGTTTTCCTGATCAAACATTTGCTTCATTGAAATAAAATGAATGCTCTTCCCACTTTTCTCTTAAAGAACAATGTTTCTGCAGATTCCTCAAGCCAACAGCTTTTTCCCTCCTACCGTGGTGCCTATCACATGTCTTATGCTATGCTTCGAAAAATCTCGAAATCAATGTCTAGTTTCACAGTCTCCAACTTTTAAAACGTCTATTCTTAAAAAAATTACCTACTCGAGATTCCAATGTGGTGACCATGTTCAAATATTGAAGTAAATAATATCTAAAAGGCACTTAATTTAACCACAATATTTCATTAGAGTACTTTCACCCTTCAACTCACTTCTTGAACTGTGACAGTTTCCAATAAATCACCTGCTTACTCTTCTGCTGGCAACTTGCGTCACCTCCAGTTGCTTCTTTTCTTATTTCTAAAGTTCCTTTATAAAGATCGCTTCCGTTATCTAGGGAACACAACAATCGCTATTGTTTTTCTTTAGTGCTCACTTATCCTGTGCCTTTTTTCCTTTCCACTGCTGTCTTGTTTCCCTGCATGACCTCAGATATCTTTGGGAAGAGTCTCTATTCTTGTCTGGCTTTTTCTTTCTTCTCTGATCGCCCTGACTACCTTTACAGATCTTGCTGTGTGGATTTCCGCTTCCAAGTCTTCACCCTGGTTTTCTCCGTCTGTGTATACCTTTAAAGATTTCTGAAGATATTTTGCTTTTTAAAGCTGTTGGCTTTTCTGGGAAATTTTCTTTATATCATTTTTTAAACAGGAGCCACCACCTTGTGACATCTGGAAAGATAAGCAGGAATTCTCTACCCTTGATCATCCCTCTTATATATTTTAATTTCTTCTTGTTCTCATAGGGATATTCTGAACCTCCACATACCTCTCCTAAATTCTTCAGCTTTTGAGAAATTAATTTCAGCTATTACCACAGCAAGATCAGAAAAGCTAACATCTTTCATATTGCATTATACAACCTCTATTTTTCCTTGTATAAAAATACTACACTTCCTCTGACCCACTTTTTCAGGGATTTTTTTTGGTAAATATTCACAACTATAAGCATGTGTATCCAAATTAGCATCCTTCAATGTAGTTTACAAATTGGTCTTGCACATTTGATTTTACGGCCAAACATTTTGGAGTTAGGAAGTCCTCAAATTCTAGCCACTTAGGAACTATGTGATTCTCTGTCTCAATTTTCAGTTGCAGAAATGGAGACATTATTAACTGTGGGTTTTTTTGCTATTGTTAACTGTGTGCTGTTCTTGTCCCATGTCAAATGTATTTATTACATGTGCGATTTTTGGCAAGATACTTAAATCTCTGAACTTTAATTTCTTTACCTTTAATATTAAAGTAATAGAACTTCTGTTGCAGAGATGCTGTATATATTAGCAATAGTGATTGTAAAGTACCCGATGCTCAGTAATTTTCAGTATCACTGATGATGATGACTGCCATCGTCATAATTCACCGTTTAAAGTTTATTCTAAACTTATAGCATTTTTACTGAGAAAGAGCTAAAATTATCTCTTAGTATCAATTCTTTTTTATCATGATGAGAACTTATTATATACTTTAAAACATTTGTATTTATCTTAATTGGGAAGTAAAGTTACTTTCATTTATAATGTTTATTTTTCTCTCTCAATTTCTCATTTCCAAGCATACGTTGTACAGTTTGAATGTTATGCCCTGCACATCCATAATGTCTACTGCAACATGATAGACCAGAGCACAGAGCCCTGACTACAGACTCTTAACCCTCAATACAACCCCCCCTGTGGATTTGATGTTGAATTTTTGGACTAATATAGTTTTTTAAATACTAATTTTTACAAACTTTTTTCTTCCTTTATGTGACATTTATTTAGTGCCCAAAACATGCCAGGCAATATGCTAGCCACTGGGAATCCAAAGGTGAAGATAATGTCCTTGCTAAAATGCTTTCACAAACTGGTGGGAGGTACACCCACATAAAACACATAATTATAGGACAAAGTGATTTTATCGTATCTTGTGAGGTTCTCTTTGATCTCCTAGTTTTCATTCTACCTTTAATTCTTCTCGTCTGTCTTTTAACTCCTTTTCAAATCCTATGTTAATTCTTGCTTTCTTCTAGGATTGGATTAAAATTACTAGGAGCGTTAGTCCTTTCCTCCCTTGCTCTGCTTTAATTTAGAACAGAAATATTAACATTTTACCTGTAGAACATCTTTTAAAAACATTATAAAACTGTTCAAATAAAAAAATGTACAGTACGATGCAATAAACTCATGTACACATAGAGATTCAATAAATATAATTATTTAGCCATATATGTTTTATTCATCCAAGTCCCAGACATTAAAATAGTTTATCCTTCAATAAATTTATTTGTATTTCCAACAAAAAATACATTTTCAAAACCCTAGTACAATCACCTACCTAAAAAATTAACAACAATTAATCATTCCAGTTATCTATTCTGTATAAAAAAACTTGGTGGTATGAAACAACAGCCAAGTTAATCCATTCACGATTTCAGGGTCAGGAAATTGGGCAGTGCAGTGCTTGGCTAGGTGATTCTTTTGCTCCATGTGATTACTAAGTGATACTCAGCTGGTGAAGGGCCAGTCTAGAGGATCCAAGACTGTTTCACACATGTATCTCTTGCCTTAGCAGGGATGACCTGAATTGACAAAGGAATGCCTACATGTATCCTCTCCAGTATGTAGCAATCACAGGTAGTTGGACTTCCTACATAGAAGTTGACTTTTCTTGAGTGAGTAACTCAAGATTACTAGGCAGAAACCACATGGCTTTTTTATGACCTACCTTGAAAAGTCACATAGAGACACTTGTCATGTACTCTATTGCTCAAAGCAGCAATAAGCCTGTTGAGATTCAGAGAGAGGTAACATACACCCTAACTCTCAATGGGAGGAGTGTCAAATAAATCTGAAACTATAACACTCTTTAATATTGTAGAATACCAGTTCCACATTTCAAATTTTCTTAATTGTCTCAAAAATATCTTCTTGAGATCTCATCAAGATGGCAGCATGAGTAGACTCTGAACTCATCTCTTCCCATGAATACAAGCAGGTTGCAACTATTTTTTGAAAAATCACCCTGGATAGAAAACTGAAAACTGGATAAAAAGAACCCCCACAACAAGGGACAGTCCTGACTAAGGCCAAAGAGGTAGAAATTCCTGCTGGAGAGGAAAAAAGCCATCTTTAGGATCAGTGGAGTTTCTCAACTGGCCAGGCAGGAGCCACCCTAAGGTATGCAGCCCTCCCTGGAGGAGTGAGGTCCAGAGTGGGAGCTGATACTGCTATAAGCATCCTTCAGACTCAGCCCAACTGAGGGTCTTACTATCTGGCTTTGCTGGCTATTAACTGCAGCAAGGGTATGCCCAGAAAAGCTATCAGATGAAAGCTGAAAAGACACGGGTCTTAAAGGGCTCACACACAAACTCACCTATCTCAGCAAACTAAAATCACCAGAGAGAAGCTGACAGTCCTTTGGTGAAAAGAGATTCACCTCTTGGGCTCTGAGGGCATCTCAGTGAGCAGAGGGACCTCTCCAGAGACTGAGAAAATGGTGAGGGCCATTGTTCTGACCTGGTGCAGGTGTGCTGACACACACTGCTGGCAGACACCATTGGGGTTCCTCCCTTGGCCTGTTAGCCCAGGGGCCTGCCACACCCACTAGAGCACATATTTAATTCAGTTCAGCCAGGGCAGGCAGCACGACCTAGGGACCATCTCTGCCCAACAGCAAGCCCTCAGGCTACTTGTTGGCCTGCATTGACTTGGTGCCTTGATCCTCTACAGGCAAGTGTGTCCACCTCTGAGGGTCAGGGCCTGTGTGAGGACCAGGTGAACTGTGGGGGACATTGGTGGAGAGGTGGGGGCCTCTGCAGAGGGGCATCAGTGTATGCTCCAGGGGGTTGGGAAGGGTGCATGGACCAGGACTGTGTTGACAGTGTGTGTGGTCCTGTGGGGGGTGAGGCTTATCAGTGGCAGAAGACCTGTGCTTCACAAATAGCTGTAAAAAGGATCAGCCACACCTTCCAAAGGGGGGAAACAATTAGGTGCTCCCCTGCCGAGGGCCAGTCCCACTCAGCTGCACTTCTAAGACAACTGACAACAGCCTTGTAGGCCTGAGGCCTATAGAAACTGTAAGCCCCTGAGCCTAGCAACCAGCTCCACTGGGTACCTATCCAATTAACAGGAAAACTGCAACAGGAGTATACTGTTAGACTTTGTAGCCAATGGTGATAAGGCTCCCCAAACCAAATTTACAAAGAGCTGGCCAGGAAGGAAAGACTAGACTCCCTGGGTACCTGCATTAAGAGCAATCCTGTCATAACAGAAGGGCATAATTAGCCCACAAAGGGGTCAGTCCTTGATCATTTGGACTGGTGACGAGAGGGAAGCACACTGCTGGGCCTCATAAGGCATCTCTTACATAAGGCCACTTCTCCAAGATCAGGAGACATAGCCTACTCACCTAATATATAGAAATAAACACAGAGAAAAAGGCATAATGAGGAGACAAATGAAAATATTGCAAGGAAAGGAACAGGACCAAATCCCAGAAAAAGGACTAAATGAAAGAAATAAGCCACCTACCTGACAAAGAATTCAAACAAAATCTCACAAGGATGCTTACAGATATTGGGAGAAGACTGGATGTACACAGTGAGCTCATCAACAAAGAAGTGGAAACTATAAAAAAGAACCAATTAGAAATGAAGAATACAATTCTCGAAATGAAAAATTCACTAGAGGGACTCAATAGCAGATTAGAAGATACAGAAGAATGGATCAGTGAGCTAGATGAAAGACTAGAGGAATTCACCCAAGCTGAACAGAAAAAAGAAAAAAGAATTAGACAGAATGAGAGCAGTCTAAGGGAACTCTGAGACAATATCAAGTGCACTAACATTCTTATTATAGGTGTCCCAGAAGGAGAAGAGAGAGAAAAAGGGGCAGAAAATTTATTTGAAGAAATAATAGATGAAAATTTTCCTGACCTAAAGAAGGAAACAGACATCCAAGAAGTGGAAGCACAGAGAGCTCCAAACAATATAAGCCCAAAGAGGCACACACCAAGACACATTATAATTAAAATATCTAAAATTACACATAAAAAGAGAATCCTAAAAGCAGCAAGAGAAAGGCAACAGGTGACCTACAAAGGAAAGCCCATAAGGCTATCAGCCCATCAGCAGACTTCTCAGCCAAAACCTCACAGGCAAGAAGAGAATAGCATGATATGTTTAAAGTGCTAAAAGGAAAAAACCTACAGCCAAGAATGCTCTAACCATCAATGTTTTCATTCAGAATGGAAGGAGAGATAAAGAGCTTCCCACACAAGCAAAAATTAAAGGAGTTTATCACCAAGAAACCAGTTCTACAAGAACTGCTGAAGAGACTTAAGTGGGAAAGCAATGACAACAAACAGGGATAAAAAAATTATCAAAAAAAAAAAACCCAAAAAATTCAGGCAATAAAACCTCTGGCAAAGGTAAAAATATAGTAAAGCTAGCAGAAAAACTACCTGTGAAGATAACATGAAGACTAGAAGAGAAAAGTACTAAAATTACCTATTTCAATGATAACAGGGTAAGAGATAGACACACACTAAACAAGAAGTTGCATATGATTTCAAAAACAAAATGTAGGGGAAGGGAAGGACAGTACAGCTTTTAGAAAGAGGTCAAGATAAAGAGTGTATCAACTTGATATAGACTGTCATATACATATACATAGAATATTATATAGAATCCTCATGGTAATCACAAATCAGAAACCTATAATAAGTAAGCAAATAAGTAAGACAAAAGAAATCAAACATATTACTAAAGAAAGCCATCAAACCACAAGAGAAGAGAACAAGAGAAAAAGAAAGGAACAGAGAAGAACTACTAAAACACCCAGAACAAAAAGTAACAAAATGGCAATAAATACATGTTTATCAATAGCTACTTTAAATGTCAATGCACTAAAAGCTCCAATCAAAATGAACATGGTGACCAATTAGATAAGAAAATAAGACCCATATGTATAGTGCATACAAGAGACACACTTCAGACCTAAAGACATTCACAAACTGAAAGTGAAAGGATAGAAAAAGATATTCCATGCAAATGGCAAAGAAAAGAAAGCGGGGGTAGCAATTCTTATATCAGACAAAATAAACTTTAAAACAAAAACTGTAACAAGAGACAAAGAAGGGCATTCATTACATAATGATAAAGGGAAGAATGCAACAAGAAGATATAACACTTGTAAATATCTATGCATCCAACATAGGAGCACTTTAGATAAAGCAATTGTTAACAGACATAAAAGGAGAATTAGACAGTAACACAATAATAGTAGGGGACTTTAACACTCTACTTACACCAATAGATAGATCATCCAGACACAAGACAAATAAGGAAACACTCGCCTTAAATGACACAGTAGACCAGATGGACTTAACACATATATATAGAACATTCCATCAAAAAACACAGAATACACATTCTTTTCAAATGCACATGGAACATTCTCCAGGATTTATTACATACTAGGCCACAAAATAAGTCTCATATATTTAAGAAGATCAAAATAATACCATGCAACTTTTCTGACCACAAAGGTATGAAACTGGAAATCAATTACAGGAAGAAAACCAGAAAAGCCACAAAAATGTGGAGATTAAGTAAAACGCTACTGAACAATGACTGAGTCAATGAAGAAATCAAAGGTAAAATAAAAAAAAATCCTGGAGACAAATGAAGATGAAAATATGACATGACAATATCTATGGGAGACAGCCAAAGCAGTTCCAAGAGGGAAGTTTGTAGCAATTCAGGCGTACCTGAAGAAAGAAGAAAAATTCCAAATAAACAATATAAAAGCACATCTAAAGGTACTGGAAAATGAACAAAAATGCCCAAAATCAGCAGAAGGTAGGAAATAATAAAAGTCACAGCAGAAATAAATGAAATAGAGACTAAAATAAAACAATAGAAAAAATTAATGAACCCAAGAGATGGTCCTTTGAAAAGATAAACAAAATTGACAAACCCTTAGCTAGACTGACCATGAAAAAAAGAGAGAAGGCTCATATAAATAAGATCAGAAATGAAAGAGGAGAAATTACAATGGACACCTCAGAAATACAAAAGGAAATAAGAGAATACTATGAAAAGCTATACGCCAATAAATTGGATAACCTAAAACAAATGGATAAATTCTTAGAAGCATACAACCTTCCAAAACTGGACAATGAAGAAGTAGAGAATTTGAATAGACCAATCACCAGTAAAGAGATCGAAATAGCAATCAAAAACCTCCCCCCAAAAAGACGTCCAGGACCAGATGGCTTCACTGGCAAATTCTACCAGACTTTCAAAGAAGACTTAATACCTACCCTTCTCAAACTCTTCCAAAAAATTGAAGTGGAGGGGAGGCTTCCTAACTCATTCTATGAAGCCAACATTATCCTGATACCAAAACAAGAAAGGAAGAACACAAAAAAAGAAAATTACAGGCCAATATCACTGATGAACATCGATGCAAAAATACTCAACAAAATACTAGCAAATGGAATACAACAATAAGTTAAAAAGATCAGGGGCTCGCCCCATGGCCGAGTGGTTAAGTTTGCGCACTCCACTGCAGGTGGCCCAGTGTTTCATTGGTTCGAACCCTGGGCGCGGACATGGAACTGCCCATCGAACCATGCTGAGGCAGTGTCGCACATGCCACAACTAGAAGGACCCACAACTAAGAATATACAACTATGTACCGGGGGGCTTTGGGGAAGAAAAGGAAAACAAAAAAAAAGATCATTCATGATGATCAAGTGGGTTTCATTCCAGGGATGCAGGGATGGTTCAACATCTGTAAATCTATCAATGTGATATACCACATTAACAATATGAAGAATAAAAATCACATGATCATCTCAATAGATGCAGAGAAAGCACTTGACAAGATACAGCACTCATTTATGATAAAAACTCTAAATAAAATGGGTGTAGAAGGAAAATATTTCAGTATAATAAAGGCCATCTATGACAAACCCACAGCAAATATCATTCTCAATGGAGAAAAACTGTAAGCTATCCCTCTAAGAATAGGAACCAGACAAGGATGACCACTGTCACCATTCTTATGTAACCTAGTATTGGAAGTCCTAGCCAGAGCAATCAGGCAAGAAAAAGAGATAAAAGGGATCCATATTGGAAAAGAAGAAGTGAAACTGCCACTCATTGCAGACAACATGATTTTATATATAGAAAACCTAAAGAATCCACTAAAAAAACTTTTAGAAACAGTAAATGAATACAGTCAAGTTGTGGGATACAAAATCAACATACAAAAATCGGTTGCATTTCTAAACACTAAAAACAAAGTAGCAGAAAGAGAAATTAAGAATACAATCCCATTTACAATCACAAGGAAAAGATTAAAATACCTAGCAATAAACTTAACCGAAGAGGTGAAAGATCTGTACACCGAAAACTATAAAACATTGTTGAAAGAAATCAAAGAAGACACAAACCAATGGAAATATATTCCGTGCTCTTGGATTGGAAGAATTAACATAGCTAAAATGGGAATACTTCCTAAAGCAATCTACAGATTCAATGCAATCCCTATCAAAGTTCCAACAACATTTTTCACAGAAATAGAACACAGAATCCTAAAATTTATATGGAACAACAGAAGACTCCAAATAGCCAAAGGATTCCTGAGAAAAAAAGAACAAAGCTGGAGGTATCACACTACCTCATTTCAAAATACACTGCAAAGCCATAGTAACCAAAACAGCATGCTACTGGCACAAAAAGAGACACACAGAGCAATGGAACAAAATCAAGAGCCTAGAAGTAAACCCACACATTTATGGACAGCTAATATTCAACAGGGGAGCCAAGAGCATAGGACAGAGAAAGGAGAGTCTCTTCAATAAATGGTGTTGGGAAAACTGGACAGCCACATGCAAAAGAGTGAAAGTAGACCATTCCCTTACACCATGCACAAAAACCAACTCAAAATGGATTAAAGATTTGAATGTAAGACCTGAAATCATGAAACTTCTAGATGAAAAATAGGCAGTACACTCTTTGACATCGGTCTGAGCAGCATATTTTCAAGTACCATGACTGAGTGGGCAAGGGAAACAAAAGAAAAAATGAACAAATGGGACTACAACAGACTAAAAAGCTTCTGCACAGCAAAGGAAACCATCAACAAAACAAAAAGACAACCTAACAATTGGGAGAAGATATTTGCAAAACATATATCAGATAAGGGGTTAATATCCAAAATATACGAAGAACTCATCCATCTCAACAACAATAAAACCAACAATCCAATTAGAAAATGGGCAAAAGATCTGAACAGAGATTTCTCCAAAGAAGATATATGGATGGCCAACAAGCATATGAAAAGATGTTCAACATCAGTAGCTATCAGGGAAATGCAAATCAAAACTACAATGATGTATCACCTCACTCTGGTCAGAATGGCTATAATTAACAAGACAGGAAACAAGAAGTGTTGGAGAGGATGTGGAGAGAACGGAACCCTTGTACACTGCTGGTGGGAGTGCAAACTGGTGCGGCCACTATGGAAAACAGTATCCTCAGAAAATTAAGAATAGATCTACCATATGATCCAGCTATCCCACTGCTGGGTATTTATCCAAAGAACTTGAAAACACAAATGCATAAAGAGACATGCACCCCTATGTTCATTGCAGCATTAGTCACAATAGCCAAGACTTGGAAGCAACCTAGGTGCACATCAAGGGACGAACGGATAAAGAAGGTGTGGTATATATATACACAGTGGAATACTACTTAGCCATAAGAAATGATTAAATCTGGCCGTCTGTGACAACATGGATGGACTTGGAGGGTATTATGCTGAGTGAAATAAGTCAGAGGGAGAAAGTCAAATACCATCTGATCTCACTCATAAGCAGAAGATAAAAACAATGACAAACAAACACATAGCAACAGAGATTGGATTGGTGGTTACCATAGGGGAAGAGGGGTAGGGTAAAAAGAGTGATTAGGCTTACATGTGAGGTGATGGACTATAGTTAGTTTTTGGGTGGTGAACATGATTTAATCTACACAGAATTCAAAATATATTATGATGTACATCTGAAAGCTATATAATGTTATAATCCAATGTTACTGCAGTAAAAAAAAAATCTTCTTATCCTTCATGTTCTTATCAGACTCCATACAAGGTCTATATATCACATTTGGTTGTTAATTTTCTTTAGTATCTTTTTATAAAGAAAATCAATGCCTTTCTTTGGCCTTGACCTGTTGACAAAACTGGATCGATTATCTTGTAAAATGACTCACATTACTTCTTTGTGGTGTCATTTATTCTTATTGCTCTAACTCCTATATTTCCTGTGAACTAGAAGTACAATCTAAAGGCTGATTCGATTTGCATTCAGCATTTTGGCAGGCACATTTTCTAGGGGGTGCTCTGTATAGTGTACAGGAGACTCATAATGTCTGTTTGTCCCCTTATGAGTGGTTGATCAGTTACTTCAGGAAGTGATAGCTTGTTGTCTCCTTTGCAAAGTCATGATTTTTGTTTATTTTTCATCTTGAAATCAGTAAATAATCTTGGGTGATACTTTTGCTCTTTGAGAATAAGCACATGCCATTGACCTCTCACAAAACGTTTTCTATTACTTTGATGATCTTTGCTTGATACAATCATTACAGTAATGGTTATAAAATGGGGAATTTCTAATTCTATTTTTCTTTCATATGAATCAACTAGAATTCAGATACAAAAAACTTTTCCTTATTAACCATGGTTGTTTATTAATTTAAAGTATATTTCCTAGAGAAAAGGAAAGAAAACACTAATTTTCTTCTTTTATTACCAATTTTGGGAGTAAATTATTGATGTATTTGTTATCTTCAGTGATGATAAAGGAGGGATTCCTTGTTTTGGCTTCCTATCTTTTTGAGAACCATTTTTAACACCATAGATATAAAATACATATATAATAAATTAATTGCTGTTACTATTCCTTCTGGTCCTTAAATTATCCCATCTTTGGTAGTGGGATCTGCTTAAGGTTGTCACCTACAACTTTTTCGCATGACCACATTGGTCTTTGATAGCTTCCTTGATTTCTAGCATAGCAAACTGTTCTGTGTTCTTTTTGTACACTTCCTGCCCTAGACCTGAAACAAACTATTTTTCTAAGGAGCTCTGATTACGCTTAGTAAGAATAATGTTTAGACACCATGACATGTGCATGTGGGCACTCAGAGCCATTGAGTTGATATAGCTTCGACATTTTAAGTGGACACAGCTGGGGAAATTTTTTTAAAACAAAAGGTACTATGAGTTCATATTTAACATCAAATTCAATATTATAGAATTTTAAACTTTTTAAAATTTTACATTTATCTCTTTCCTCTCTTACACTGAAAAATCAAATATTAACTTTTTATTTGCTTTATTTTGTAGTGTATGTAAAGCAAATTTCAAATAATCAAAGTGATAGCCTAATTAGAGCAATAAAACTGAATAAAGTTAAAATACCTTAGGTTTCCTTTGTTTGTAAACAATCCCTTTAAGGATCTATAGCCAAAACACTATGTTCTGAATAGGGTTGAAATGACTTGTTGTTGTCTGTGTGGTTATATCATTGGCATAGTATGTTCATTTATTTTAGTTTGTCCTCGATTTTTGACTTGCATTTTTATGTAAATTTATTTGTAATAAACAAAAAATGTGTATGTTTAAGTCAGAAGTAATAACAATAAATTCTCAGAAACATCTTACTTCCATTAAAATCCCTTCTCTCTGTTCCCTGCCTCTCTATATGAATAAAGATTTTTCTTAGTTTTTGTTTTGGCTTCCTACTGTTTTGTTTGTGGTTATTTTTACAAATATAAGTACAAGTATTACTATATTATATGCAATATTCTGCTTGTTCTTCTCCCTTGAACTCTAGACAAAGTTGTACGTTTATTTACTCAGAAAATTTTTGTTAAAGATGTAAAATTATTCACTTTCAGGAGAAACAGAAAATATACAAATAAATAATAGCTAATATAATCACAAACTTAATAAGTTCAAGACAGAAATTACTTGATCTTGCAACTGAGAATTATGATGGTGGGGATACTTAGGATGTTCTGGGAATGTGTCTATGAGGAAGTGACATTAATCCTGTGAGTTAAAGGGAAGAAGAATCCAGATGTGTAAGAACAAGAGAGGAGTATGAGTCTGGCACATTCTAGAAACTGAAAGCAGCCTAATGAATTTGAAAAGTATTAGCAAGGAAGAAAAGGATTTAAATTAAAATTTGGAAAAATAGGAAGAGGTCTTGTACACCAAGAAAATAAATTTTTATTTTATTTAAAATACAACGGAAAGCCACAGCATGGCTAGGGCTAAGGAGCGCCATGATCTCATTGATGTTTTAAAATAATCACTTTGTTGTTTAGAGAATGAATTGCAGGAAAGCAAAAATTATAATTGTTTTCTAACATTACCTCTCGCAACCTCTCTTCTATCCCGTTACTTGCTCATTTCTGTATTCCTCCTAGCTAGTTTGATTTGCCAGCACAGTGTTAAAAAGCACTTTTGTCCTCTGAATCCTTCAACCCCTTGGAAACCTTCTTTGATAAAAAGGCACGGTTGGTGTTTCCTTGAATGTGTCTTTGCTTCACATTATTTACTATTATTATAACACCTAACTTTCCCTCCTTTAATTGTGTATTTATATGCCAGTTATCCTGTGAATCCACGAGTCAGCTGAGGGGATAGTACAGTATGGTATTTATCTTTGAATACTCAATGGCTACCAGATGCATACCATCTACTGTGGTAAAGTGGAAATTTCTGGCAGCCATACAGATTCCATTCTGGATGTACTGCACTCTTCTATGAGACCTTTATATGAATTGAGACAGGGACGGCAAGCTTTATATCTTCATTTAGCAGATGAGGCTGCAGTAAAGATAACATAAGTGACTTGGCCAAAGTAAAGGCAAGATTAGCCTCATATGTCTTATTCTTCATCTTTAGACCACAGTAATTGTCTCTCCCCTCTGATAGTGTCACTACTGAAGAGAGAGATCCCTGTAGCCTAACATGATTTTAGGAGAAAATTTGTTCAAACTTCCTTCTGGAAAAACAAATTTCTAAGACTGATTCAAAATACTCTAATGACGTTCACGCAAATTACTGATTTTTTAATTCTAATGAATAAACTTTAAAATACTGAAAATCAGGGTACCTTTGAAATAAATCCATCATTTACTTAATCCTTAATGAGGACTAATAATAACACAGCGGAAGAAAAATAACACAAAATTGCCTGAAAACTGCAGGGTGCCTTCATTGTTCTTGCTTTGTTTTTAATTGCAAACAGAACAGAAGCAAACAAATGCAAATTTGAGCACCAGAACAATATCTAACCATAGAAATATGATATAAATAAAATAAATGAAACCCCCCACAAAAAAAACAGGTTTGAAACTGTTTTCCTAATAAGTTATATACTAAAGAAATAATGCCAACAATCCTTCTGTAGCTGTGTATTACTGAGAGTAAATTCCCTGTTTAAGATTAGAGTAAGAGAAAAGTGGGTCTTCAAATGAAAGTTCCCTCTTTTTTTATTTCCTCTTTAGGTCACCCTAGTGACTCAGACAACCTCTATATAAGATGAGTTTATCATATGATGTGCCTTTCTCATCTCTGGAAAAACTACATGAGGAATCTTTACTCTGACATGGCTACCGTTAGGTACTTCTCTTTCCTGTGGTTAGCCTAAAGACACTCCCTTTTCTATCCTTTTTGCTTTGTTTTCTTGTTGTTTCTGTTTTTCGTATATTTGGAATAGGTAATACATCCATAGACATGAGATTATTTTTAGGCTACTAATTATTGCTTTCCCCACCTGCATGGGAGTAGGAGTTTACTTCTTCTCCCCACTGATGCTGTTTTTGACCACTTAACTTTATTTGGTCTCATGGTGAGTGGACTGTACTTCTCTTCCCTAGATTTTGGATGGCTGTGTCACATACTTTAGCCAATGGAATATTAATTCTTGTGACACAAGCAAAGACTTGAAGTATGCATGCATTGTGAGGTGATTATACTTGTGTTTCTGGCATCATCATGGGCAGAAAATATCTTAGATAGCTCACTCATCTAAGAAGGATAAGAGATACGTGGAACCAATCTGCAGGTTAGACTCAAACCCAATTCAGCCCAGTCTAGATCAATTGAACCTCAGCCAACCCAATGATACCTGAAATAGAATAAATGATAATTTTTTAAAGCTGTTTAGTTTTAAGGTGGTTTATATCCAGCTAACTGATACAAAAATGTACAAAAATTAAAAGCTGCAGTGAAAAGTAATTCTCCTTGCTACCCAATTCTCTAACCACCCAAGCACTTACCCAGGAAGTAAACAGTATTATCAATTGCTTACATATCTTTCAAGATATCTTATGCATATATGAGCAAGAATATATGTATTGACAGACACGTACATATACAAAAAAGGATCATTTTTTACATATACTATTCTATATATCTTGACATTTTTCTCTTAATATACATTCAGGATCCTTCCATATCTGTACATAAAGATTTGCCTTATTCTTTTTAATGCCCCAATTATAGTCTGCTTATGAAGCTCTAGTAACATACTGAAGTATCCTTCATTACTGGAGAATATAGATTATTTCTTAACTTTCTACTCTACCCCATTTTGAATAATCTTTATCCTAGCGTGAGTCCTTGATTTGAAAGTTTTATCTCCTATTCTTAATTTTTTAATAATAATGCGTTAAAACTTTTTTGCCCTTTAGCAAGGGCTGCATACCGACATTAACTCATTTAATCTTCAAAACAATCTTGTGAGGTATGAGCATTAGTCTTCTATTTCACTGAGGCCAAAAGAAGTTAAGAGTTCAAACCAAGTGGTAAGTGATATGACTATAACACAAACTCAGGCTCTCTATTATACAATATTGCCTGACCCAGTGTAAACTTGCTGAAAATGCAGAAGTTCCAATGCTTGCTAACTCAGAAATTACGTTCCAAGTCAAATTCATGAGACGTCTCTGTTTACATGATAAGACAGAAGTAGAAGTAAAATAAATAAGGAAATAATAAAATAAGTATTCATTAATTTACTCAATAGGTATTTATTATACATTTAGTGCCTACAAAGCACTGTGCTGCACACTGTAGCTAGCCTCAAATACACATTCCAAAATAAACAAGAAATGCTTCTGTGTATTCCTCCCATCTCTGCATGGCTTGTTCAGACTCAGTTGAAAAGGAAAGCAATTGAATTGCTCTGCTAATGGGCTTGGAAACTTTAGTTGAGCGAAACTCAGAACATAGTTTCCAATAGTAATGAAAGATTCATAAAACAGTTCTAACTCCCAAAGAGAGAAAGGAGAAATTTAAAGAAAATTGATAAACTGGGATGTCATAAATACTAATGAGTTACCACTTGTAGAGTGCCTACTATGTGCCAAGAGATGTTCATGGATTACTTAATATTAATAATTTAATGAGATTGCTTTTATTATACTGATTTTACAGTTAACAAAATGAGATTCAGAAACATTTTTTTGTATTTTTCGAGTTTGCTCAATAAATGACAGAACCGAGAATTGAATTCTGATCTGGCAGATATCAAATCCTTGCATTTAGCCATTTATACACTAGTTTAGAACTAGGTACAAAATAGAGAGATAAAGATTCCTAAATGAAACACAAATATTTCTTCATTTTTTTTTTTCATATTGAAGGTAGATTATTTCAGTGTCCTTCTTTTAGGTGTATGAAGTAACTTGACTCTAGGTGTGTCAATACAATAGAGTAGGCTGTATTTATAGCGAATGACTCTTTTCTCTGAATGTGTAAAATCGTTTCCTGTGGGGCTGAAGAGAGGATTCCACACCCCCATTTATTTTTGCCATTGTGCTTATACAGATTCACCAAATACCGTTGTGTAAAACATTGATTTAGTGATATACGTATTTGTAGTCAAACACAAGCACATATACACACACAAACATACAATAATCAGGTGTTTCAAAGTCTAAAATTGCTACTGAGTAGGATTTGATAAAATAAAAGTACAATATTTTTGCCCAAAACTTTAACAGTAGAAAATGTAAAAGTATTTCAGTTGTTAGTCGAGAACTACAAGAGCATTGCTATTTTATAAAATAAACTTTTAGAAGTTTTCTAAAACTTTTTATTTTCCAAATAAATAACTTTTGTTTGCTTTTAAATTTTAAATATTGCCAAGTCACATCAACTGGGAGAAGGAGATTTAGATCCAAGCACATTTACATGATCTTTGCATAAATAATTAACAAAACAGAAGATGAGCTAACAAAGGCTAGATATAATGTGGCAACACTATGGATAAAATGATATTTAAAGACAAAACAGTTTGAAGATATTCTGAAATATATGCAAACATATTAGACTAAGTAAACTTAGAACACAGAATCTGTCTAAATCTGCCTCCCCAAGAGGGGAGATTTTATAACAATTTCTTAATTATATACTTATTCACAACTTATTAATATTTCTAAAATATAAAGAAACAGCATATTATTTTTAACACTTAAAAGATTTTTAAAATTCATCAAACAATGGGTAGAAAAATTTTCCTATGAAGTAAATATTTGACTGTTAAATATTAAGTTCATTAGAGTTCCACATAATTATGTGGTTTATTTCCACATTTAAAACTAATATCCAATTTCCTTCTTGGAAAAACAGTATGGAAGTTCCTCAAAAAATTCAAAATATAATCCAACAATTGTACTTCTGGCTATATATCCAAAAGAAATGAAATTACTATCTTGAAAAGATTATCTGCACCCTTGTGTTCACTGCAGCATTCTTTACAATAGCCAAGACATGAAAACAACCTCAATCCACTGATACATGAATAGATAAAGCAAATGTGGTATACATATACAATGGAATATTACTCAGCAATATAAAAGAAGGAAATCCTGCCTTTTGCAACAATATGGATGAAACTTGAGGGCGCTAAGTGAAATATGTCAGACAGAGAAAAGCAAATACTGTATGATCTCACTCACATGTGGAATCCAAAAACCCAACTGCACAGAAACAGAGAACAGATTGGTGCTTGCCAGGGGTGGTGGGAGAGGGGGAGGATGGGGGAAATGGCTAAAGGTAGTTGAAAGGTACAAACTGACAGTTATAAGATGAATAAGCTCTGGGATGTAATGTACAGCCTACAGTTGTATGGTTAACAATACTGTATTGTATATTTGAAAGCTGAAAGTAAGTAGATTTTTAAAGTTCTTACTAGACAAAAAAAGTTGTAACTATGTGAAGTGATGGATGTGTTATCTACCCTTACTGTGGAAATCATTGTGCAATATATACATATATAAGATCACTACGTTGTACACCTTAAACTTACGCAATATTATATGTCAATTGTACCTCAATAAAGCTGGAAAAAATTGTCTTTTTTATTTTCTCTCTGAAACTTGGGGGGGTTGGTAATCCAATTTTGTCCAAATTAATAAACTAAAATTGAGTATATACTATATGATAGGTTCAGTGAAATTTAAATGTTATAAAAACAATATAAAAGAAGCATCATTTAAAAAATTGACTCTAACATATGTAATCCAAATTTAAGGTGAAGCAATCTTGCATTTAAGACCTTTAAAATGTCTGAAAATCCTATGCCACTATCTATGGAAAATCTAATGCTTTCTTAATATTTTATAAATTCACAGGTAACTTAGCTTCTCATTGTCACCATTGCTTCAGAGTTCACTTTTCTAAAAACTTATGGATTGGGTCACCTTCATCAATGCTTGATTCCTTTTTCATGTCATATAAAATCAGATATGGAACTTAGTCACTTTGCCTGATTTGCAAACCTTCATGCATTGCTCATGCACCTGCGTATGTGAATTTCATGTATGTGGACAGCTTGACTGAATGTTGGCAGAGACAAATGGGGCTAATATCATACTGATGCATACTTAAATGCAAAGTTAGACATAAAATTCATTCAACCCCTCTCTTCTGCTGACCCTCATCTGAGCACTTCACCACCCCCAAATTTTATTTAATTTAGATATTTAATTTTCTCCAACTCCTGCTAACAATCCTTTCCCAAAGGAATTTATACCATTTTAGGTGGTAAAGAATAAAATACTAGATAGCATCCAGCTAAAGCATTATCTAACATTAAATCCCATCATGGTAAATTCATTTCTTTCAGTATCTCTTTTGAAGTGAAGAGGAAACCACCAGTTTATGGTTATTACATTTTTAAAAATTTCTACCATTAGCTACTAAGATTTTTAAAAAAATGAAAAATGAAGAAAATAAGCCTCATGAATTTTTTAATTGATTTTTGTTTGAGTTTCCTTCCATTTGTGGCAATTAAAATTTTGTTTTCAAGTAAAAATATTTTAATGAAAAATTGACTCATTTACAAACTTTTAGATAAATATTCAGGACATATAAATCCATGGTAGAAATTGTAAATATTCATGAAGTATTAACTTTTGGGGAACACTTGCTTAGAACAAGGACAGGTGTTTTTAGAGAAATTCTGCTTCCAAATGCTAAGTTAACTTTTCATCCAGCTACACTTATATGATATGGTTTAAAATTAAGGTTTGCTTTGGGATTTTAAAAAAACCAAGTATCTGAGAAAACGCAACAGAGGGTTCGAAACTGGTCATTCGATAAAAGGAAGTGTGCTGTTTCACAGAGAGTGCTCAAACTTCAACTCCTGTCAATTCTACCAACACTTCAATGCATCATTCCTTTTGAAATGGCATTAGACTACAAAATATACGATACCTTCAACAACAGATTAACATAAACAATGGCCATTTCCCAATAAAAGTGGGAAGCACATTGTTAAAACAACTATGCCAAGCCAAAACTTCAGGGAGAACAACATATGAGGTTAAAAATATAACATACAAACCTATACCTTACTATAGGAGATAGCATAAAAAACCTAGAAATGAGTTCTTAATGAATAGATAAGCTCAAATCTCAGTTCTCTTAATGCGGTCTTTTTCAGAAATTAGAATTAAAAATCGATTCCTTAGTGTTCCACTACAGATATGTCGTAGTATTCACCGAAGGGAGTATACAGATCCAGAGTCAGTGAAAGCAAGATGGTTTTGAAAATAAAGGAGACAAACATTTTTTCTTAATTAAATGGGGATCAGAGCTACCACACCAAGTCAGTTTCAGAGTCCTGCAGAGAAGATAAAACATTTTAAGAAGAAGAAAAGTTTCTGTTCTAGACCTCAAATTACTGAGCCATAAATCATGGGAGGGAAAGTTTGGGCCTAGAAAACTCTAAGCTCTTAATATAGAAAAAAGAAAAAAATATGCATCCTATTAAGGGCTCCTTTGGAATTTCCGATTTAATGAAGCATGGCCATGTGTTAGTTTCACCTATGGGAGTCAGATGCAAACAATTTCTTCAATAATGAACCAACTTTCTAAATAGAACCACTTAATATTGTGCTCTTGGAAATTGCCAAAAACAATGATTTAGGTTTTGGTATAGATGTTTTTAACTTGAGATCAAGAATGTAAAAATAGAAGTTTATTTTGCAAGTAGACAATTTTGTTCCTTGGTGTTCCTAGTATTTCCTAGGTAACTAATTACAGAGACCATCATGCAAATTTGATTAATTCAATTATATATGAGCAAATTCAAGATTCGCAACACAGTTCCAGTCCGGTCTGCAAACATAGCTAATATTTTTTACTTCAACCACAGCTTCAGGTCCTTGAGAAGTGCAAATACTTGAAGGTAACTCAGCCTACAGAGCAGCCAGTTAGCATGATGGGGCCCTAATGAAGGCGAAGAATCAGACAGCTGCCACTGTCCTCCTGATCTGTTCTCTGGGCACAGCTCGTTCCTAGCGGTAGTTCTGATGGTGGTGTATTTGCCTATGCTCTTTTATAGAATGAATAGTAATGTGGAAATATAGTTTAACTTTTCTTATCATGGCTGAACTTTTTTGCCATCCCACTTGGACTCCTGGTGATTGCCTGACCATCATTCTTCAAGTTAGCTGTGAATGTGTTGCTCTGAGCATCAGAAGCTTGTAGATACTTTTCATGATTTGGTAGACCATGGGATTCTTGGTGAGCTCAAGGGCTCCTCTTGTTTCTAAGAGCCTTGAGCCGCCAGCAATCTTGCTCTAATGTTTGCACTCACTAGAGACCTGAAGTAGCAGTTAGAGCAAAGAAAGATTAGATTATGTTTGCAAATTGGACTAGAAATGATTTGTGAATGTTGAATTTAGCTAACGTAAATAATTAAATTGATATGAATTTACTTGAAAATATCTTGATTAAGTTATCTGTGACAGGGTTAGTAGGAGTTCAAAAACATAAAAGTAGGTTTGGTTACAAAACAAATCTACTTTTTAAATTCCTCAGTTCTTATTAGTATCATCGATGGTAAAGCCTCAATATTTATCTTTGGTATAAATTGTCAGGCTGCTGTGGTCAAACTTCAACCTGGAGATAGCACATTAATGTCTCCTTATCTAATTGCCCCCAAACTTCTTCAGTCATTTGACACTTAAATTTCTTTCATTTTGTCTTCCTATCTCCAGCTCAGTTCTTAACAGTATGAGGAAGTGAATCTCTTGTCAAATTTGCCATCTTGTATCTAAGAAGCACTTTCTTGTGTCCAATTTTCGCAGTTCTTTTAATCTTTGTGGCAAATGCAAATGTGGATTTTTACTAGAATGCATTAACATCCAAATTTCCTTCAATTCACATCCAAATCCTTGATTTTTCCCCTCCTCAGCTAAGAATGTAGCATTCTTCTTTTCTAGTTTCTGGCAAGTGATGATCCTGGGTCCCCAGGTCATCATAAATGGTGATCAAAGGAATGGCTTGAACAGAATAGTGAAAATTGGTAAACTAATAACTTGTGTCTATCATCCTATCACAAGTTAATATAATGATTATTTTCCTGTTGGGGGGTGAGGAAATATTTGTGTTCAGCAGGAAAGGTCTAGCTAATTCCTTCATTACCTAAGATGGAATTCTTTCTAGCAATATCAAAAGCAGGGATATTATTTAAAAGGATTCACATAATATTAAACAGAAGACAGTGGTAACTTCTGTCACTGGCAACATAAATTTACTTCTGTCCTGGGATATGAATTTTGTGTGATTCTCAGTGCAATCCATTTTTAGCTTGACACCGGTACAAATTTACTCATCCAGAGACAACTTATTGATCAAACCAGGGTTCATGTATTCTTTTAAACTCTGACCGGTGGCTCAGTAGTCGAGTGCACATGTTCTACTTCTCGGCCCGGGGGTTTGCCAGTTCGGATCCCTGGTGTGCTCATGGCACTGCTTGGCACGCCATGCTGTGCCAAGCGTCCCGTGTATAAAGTGGAGGAAGATGGGCATGGATGTTGGCTCAGGGCCAGTCTTCCTCAGCAAAAAGAGGGCTAATCTTCCAAAAAAAATAAATAACCTCTGAAAGGATAACCGGAGTGAAGATTTGCAGGCTAAGGGAACATAATTTTATTTTCACTTTGTTTCCCACTCTCTGATACATTGGCATTTTTGTTTTGTGAATAAGTCTGAGTTTCAAACTTGATTGACACATAAAGAAGACTAAAATGCGTATGCTTTAAACTGTTTTGGCTAAACTCCAAAACAGTTAAAAGTTTTAACTCTAAAGTTGAAAAGGAGTCAATGGTAACAGGCCTCAGGGAAGCCAAGGTGGAGGAGGCCTGCTCCTGATCTGAGGTAGATATTACAGCAAGACCCTGTGCACTGAGGGCCAGGGGTCTTTCTATCTGTGAACTAAGCAATGGTGTAGGATAGAGCCCAGCTTAACCTGCAGCGAGGCTAGTGAATGCTCACCCTTCACCTCCAGTCAGGGACTCTGATACCTTCAGTGATCTAACCATAAATCCTCCCAGAGCAAAGAGATTTCAGGCTTCTTCTAGTTTTAATGGCTAAAATTTCATGTTTTAAATTGGAAGTTTTTATTCTCAGAAAAACAGAAGGTGTAAGACTATAAAATGCACTATTAAGTAAATTTTCTTACTATTTAATGTCACAGTGAAAATATGTCATATCATCTAAATAATCCATTTGTTACTCCTGACTTATCTTTCTCTAAATATTTTAACACCTTAAATGAGTTTCAATAGTCTTTGTAATTAAGTAAACTTAATCTTAGGCAAAAAATATCATATAGAATATTGTCCCATGTCTATCGAAGCTCTTCTTTAAAATATTCAACCTTAAATCAATAAAACTAATACGTTCCAGTGGCAAGTACCTTAGAAAAGTTAACTAATTTAATTATCAAAACAAATCCATGAAGTAGGCATTATTATTGCAATTTCCACTTCATAGATGGTGAAAATTGTAACAGAAGTAAATTCAAATTTCCAAAATCACTGAGATAATCTGTACCAAAGACAGGATTTTATGAGCCTGCGCACTATAGCTTTAGAAGAGCGTAGACTGTAATGTGAAATGGTAATTGCAAACATTGCTTGCCCTTGTTTGTACCAATAAGGATGGATTTAATGCTGTCTTTTGTACACATAACATGTAATATTTGTAGATAAATAACATATAGGTAATATCTTAGTGTATATCTTCATGTATGTAGTATATGCGTGTATGTGTGTGCGTGTGCATGGAAACTTTGACCCAGAAATATCACTTTTATGAATAAAGCCCAAATAAAAATAGTTAGAGATTAGATTACACTTTACATGCAGGTATTAAAATAATAACCGCAGTGCAATTATAACAAAGGCAAATTAGAAACCAACTAAATGTCCCTCACCAGGAGACTGTAAAGCAAATTATGGTATTTCCATATGCAGCATTGGGAATAAAATTTTGGAAGAATTTTTGGTAAAATTGGAAAATTTTAATTATACAGAATTAAATATACTGGATTCAAATATTTATAATTAGATATTCATTCTGTTGGTGATTATTTTGATGATCTCTATTTATCAGGAACGTTCTAGTAGAAGATGGAGAGATAATGCTAACCAAGACAAATGAAATTACTGCCCTTACGGAAGCTGATCTGTCACCTACCTATTCCCGTACCTACCTACCTACCTATCTGCCTATGTCAGTCAGCCGTTACTGTGTAACAAACTACTTTAAAACTCCTCAGAATGCTATGTTCCACCTTCAGCAAGTTCCCTCTTTTGAACTCCAGGGGCATCATTATTGGGCACCATTATACAAACCCTTTCTGAAGGTTTGTATCCAAGCTCTGCAGAGCCCCTCTTCAGAGCCAACCTTCTCAGGAGGCTGGGCTCCACATTCATGAGGTCTTTTTCCCAGATTTCTACTTTTAACAATCTCCACATCTTCCCTTTTTATCCTTCAGCCTTAGGAATGGTGACTGCTTCCCACAGCTATTATCTCCATGTTAAAGTAGTATTTCCTTTTGCCTTTTAACTAGTTATTGAGATTAATTCATATTAAATTATCTGTTAAAATAACTCATGTGATTTATGTTTCCTGACTAGATTCTGATTCACATTCCACTGGCCAAACCAAATCACATCACAAACCAAGCTGACTCCCTGTGGAGTGGGACTATACACTTCCACTGCGAAGGAAGTCAAACTTTAGCATTATAATCTCTCCACCAATCTACTTTCTTTTTGTATTATTTTTTTCATCTTTGTGTATACTGAGAAGAAAATAATTGAAAATGTGTTTGTATATTGTGGAAGGAAATAATTCAACATATCCAGTGGTTTTTACCAGGCATTTATTATTTCTGTTTTCCATTTGTGCAAACTTATTATGATAGCAACAATAACTTACATTTATTAAAGGCTTATCAAGTGCAGGTAATGATGTCTAATCCTTATAGCAACCTTATGAAGGAGATATTCTTATTACCCCTATTTTAAAAATAAGAAAACTGAGTTTGAAAGGTGTTAATTAGTCCATGGTCCCACATTTTTTATGTGGTATAGCCGGGATTCATAAACAGTGACGCTGGTGGAGCCCATGTGCTTAACCATGCAAATCACTGCTTCACATGAAACTCTACTGGAAGTAGCATTCCCTCGATTTTAAAAGTCCATCTAATCCTTCAAGTAATTACACATTTAGGCATATTTGGAAATGCTAATTTTTTATAGAAATTATCTTTGTTTTAACAGTTTGTTTTCCTGTGTGCTAGAGAGTACAGGGGAACATGCATTGACTTATTTACTGAATCCACATAGTGAGTGATAAATGTGTGTGTGTGTGTGTGTGTGTGTGTGTGTGTTCAGCTAAGCATCTTATAATGGATTCTGTTAAGCATGTATGGTTAAAAGATCTTTGAAAATCACAAGATGTTTCTCATCATTATGCTTTTAGATAAATCTTGAAAAGTTTGAACTCAGACAATATTTAAAATAGAAACAAGCTGCAAATATCCATGTGCTAAAATAATCATGACACGAACACAATTCAAGAAAATTTTGTATGGGAGGAGGATATTAAATGAGTTATAAGCATATTGAGCATAATCTGATGATTGACTCTCTTTGTCTTTACACTATGTTAAGCGTTTACTTTTGCCATTCTTCCTGACTAAGGTCAATATGTCTTGATTCTCATTAAATGTGTGTGCCTCTGTGCGTGCAGGCACGTGTGTGGGTGTGTTGTCACCAATGGTTTGCCTTTTGTCATTTTGGAATGTCAGGTAAAAGGGAAATGACAGTAGTAGACAAACCATTATATGTGTACCAGAGAGTACACAGGAACTGGCATCGACTTACGCACTGAATCCTTACAGTGAGCGACATAAATCGAAACTCCCCATGACAGTACAGAAAGGCCAGTAAGTTTTGGCAGAAAAATGATATAGATATGGCTTTCAGAGAATAAGAGGCTCTTCTTTCCATGGTGCCATCTACAGTAATTGCAAGGCACTTGCAAGTCTGATGTTCCATAACGAGAGTTTCTAAATGATGGGAACTGAATACTTAGGATGGACTAATGAACAGATTGGTTTACATACACTTCTCGTGGATAGAAATAAGTAGATGCGACATAATTTTTACTGTAATTAATGATTGCTATTCCCAAGAATGCATGATATTTTTTCTTAAAGGGAAAAAGACAAGAACATCTGTTCCTTGCCAAAAACATAGTATTTTCCTTCAATTACTGTAAATGGAACTTATCTTGCAGACCTATGATATAAAGAGCATGGTGTATAAAGGATTACGGAAGATACAATTGTAAGTAAGATATAATCTTCCCCTAATGGTAAGAAAAACTTCAAAAATTGTTATGAAACTGTATAGAGTAGGTCAGAGTTCAAAATAAGCATATAATGCTGTAAATATTCAAAACATAATGAAACTACATATATTTAGTTGTAATTCTGGGTAAAGATTTTCTATCTCTATTTGGGGCACATAAAGGCAAATAGAAATAGCACAACTGCATCTGACAGGATATCACATCACTGGTCTTGGTCAGTCAGAGCAACATTATACACAGGTAAGTGCAGTATTGTGGACCTCGGTGCTCATTTCAGAAACACTATCATGTTATCACAGTTATGATATTCTGTCAGACACAATTATCCTATTGCTTATTTTATAGCATATCAGGTAACTTACACATTTCAAGTCATTCTTGTATGATATCTAATAATAAAGAACACTGTGTAATAAATTTAGAGGTAAATTGAGTGGGTGAGTTCTAAGAATTTTTGGAAAGTTTCGATGGGCTACAATTCACTGTTTCATCTTATCCTGAGGTTCCTATGAAGTCACTTGGCAGTGTAGGAATTTTCGAATCACTCTACTCAAAAAAGACTCTAGTCCCCTAAAGTAACTTCAGCTCCAAATTGACTTGCTGCCATAGTTTTGGCTGAGGCCACGTGCCCAAAAACACATTGCTCAATCAGTCTGGTTTATGGAAGTTTTCTGCCATAGCAACCTAGCTAATGCTAAACAAAGTAGCTACTAAATAAATAAATACATAATAAATGTAGAAGAAATATATAAAATTTATATTTTTCTTGCTTCAGCCCATATCCTATTCTTTTGGAATTGAACCCTATGTGCACCTGGTTGAAAGAGTGGGTCTGAGAGCAATGTTGTACCTCATAATCCTCTTTTCCTATAGTCACAGATTCTGGTTTCAAATGTGATTATCTGATTCAAGGGAAATTATTTAATTGCTAGTCAACAACCAATAGAGTTACCTCTTCTGGGAAGTTGAACTAAATAGTACTAACACGCCGAGTTAGTAAATTGTAGCTAAGACCTCATTTGTAACAAAACTTCAAAGTGAAACTCTAAGAATTTCTTTTGCCAGAACTTTCAAAATTGCCCTGGATCACACTTTTCCTGAAGCTTGTTGTGTGTACATATTTACAACAAATTTCCTGTTTTTTGAACTACTTTGGTTACCAGCGCCCTGAAAACAAATTCATCCTAGTAAAAATAATCAACAGGTGAAAAAAATCTTCATCTGTAAAATTGGATAGTCCTAATTTATTATTTCTATGATCCTTAGCAGCTATGCATATTAAACCTACTGAATTAGGGTTGAAATATCAAAAGCAGTTATAAGCACTTAAACTTAAAGAATAAAGAATATATACTTTTATACACATACATATAATTTTATTTGTGTGTGTTTAATGTCGTTTTGCTATCTGAACTTCTTGGATCTTAAGGCAATAATCGTCTCTCCTCTTTAGTGTAATTGCATACTGGAAGTTCCTGGAATGTCACAGCAAAAGTTACATCAGCTGGCAGCAGCCTGGAATCATGTGCCTGTGGAAGACAATGCTTGAAGTCACCAAATAACTGCTGCTCTACATTTCTGTGGTGGGAATGATGACTATGCATACACTAATTTCTTCTTCTGACTGCACTGCAGAATTAACAACCACAGTACAATGACAAGTTCAGGCCTTAAAATACTCAGTTCACAGCACAACTGACTAACATGCTTCTCTAGTTTCTTCGAAAGCATACTTTATTTCTTATAACAAAAGAGCCAGTGCTTCTGAAACCAGATGCAAAGTTTGATTCTGCAAGACAGAATCACAAACAAGTTGAATCAAATCCTCTCAAAGTCTTTTATTGATTGGGAAATAGCAATATCCTGAAGATTGTACTGGGGACATTTGGGAGGATTTGGATGAATCTGAGTACATGGACCACCCAAATCTTACTGATCCTTTCTCACCAGTTCCTTTTCTTCTGCCTAAGGAGATTACACTCTTTTTATTTGAAGATCCTGTACTGTCTTCACCTGAAATAATCACTACCCTTAACAATATTCCTTTTATCACTTATTATTACCTCCAGAACTGTAATTAGAGTCAGACTTAAGAAATTCCTAAAGGAAATGAGTCTAAAGTCCGAACCTGAAGGAGATAGCATTTATACCAAAAGATCCAGGTTATGATACTTTGTATTAGCCAAAATACAGGGTGATATGTGTGGAAGTTAATTCTTAAGGTTCAAAGGCAGTCAAGAAGGAAAATTAAAGTGTGCTGAATTTAACAGTATGGGCCACTTACTAGAGATTCTGGACTAAGTGTGTTAGTTGGCTTATTGTATTGGAATAGATCATCAAAACCCAACCTAGATGAAGTCCTATTTTAAATGAATTTGAAGTTCTATAACTTTCTTGATATAATGTCCATGAATAAATGCCAAATCTAAAAGATATAGAGATATTGTAAAGGATTTGTCTTTCGTGGTATCCCTTAGGAAGATATCAGAGGACATTCATACATTCATGTTAAAAGATCATTGAAAATTTATTGTTGAGGGAAGCACCAGTGTTCTTGGAGAGTTCTGCATTGGATGTCTTCTTCAGGAGGGGATGACAAAAGGAGAATAGGCTTTTTGATGTAAATGAGGCTGCTAATATTCCAGATTAGGAGAAGCCAAATTAATAGTGAGTGATTCAACAGCCAGTGTTGTCACCGAAATGGGCAGCAGAGCTGGTACAGTAGTAATAATAATTTTCACTTTAGGTTCCTCTGCGAGGAGCAAATTGATCATGGAGATTCTAGCACTGAAATAGATTAGCATCATACTGAAAGCTTATATCATATTTTCAAAGCAAAACCAAAACAAAACAGAAAAACTTCTACTTGGAGACTTCGTTTAAGTTATCACGTTGGAGAGTGAAGCCCTTTTGGTCATAGACCCAGATCTCTTAAATACAGAGTAGGTTGAATCCCTAGATAAAAGACCCTGCAACACTGCCATCAGTTTATATTATAACTCATCTTTCTAGTTTTTGTTTTTTGTTTTTTTACATAAGGAAGATTGGCCCTGAGCTAACATCTGTTGCCAATCTTCTTGCGTTTTTTTAATGTCGGATGCCACTACAACATGGCTGGATGAGCGGTGTGTAGGTCCATGCCTGAGATCCAAACCAGCAAACCCTGGTCCACCGAAGTAGAGCACTTGAACTTAACCACTATGCCACAGGGAAAAGTATACTGCTCTGACCTTTTCTATAATGTTGCTAGTTTTGACTGGAATGCAAATCCAAATAAGACTGAATGGTTAGGTGCTCCTCCACTTGGCCTAAGATCCAGCAAATCCAACAGTACATAAAATGTCTGTACAAATAGGGACACTGTATGGACCCTCTAATAATTCACACAAAGAGGAAAAACAGACAAATTTCTAGGGTTGGGAGCAAAGCTACGCCTTTTTCTGCAAGTAGCAATTCTCCTTTTAAAAAAGAGCTCCAACTTTACAACTGGACCCTCCGCAGAGACTGAATGGGACATCTTACCTAATAACCATATGGTCTCAGCTGTGCAACGTGATTAGCTGTTATCAGATCCAAAAATTCCTAGAGTCAGTCTTTTACAGATTCAGATGTTGTGAATAAGTTACACAATCAGGTAGCTCAGACTCTCCTGGGACCTTATTCTGCTGAATTGGTATCTCTCCTTCAATCTATATCTATAGCTTGATGGGGAGGTTCATAGAAACAACTGAATGGAAGAAAAAAATTATACATATATGTATATATACGTATATATACACATACAAATTCAAAGAGATTTTTAAATTTATTATAAGGAATTGTCTCATGTGATTATGGAGACTGAGAAGACCCAAGATATGCAGTTGGCAAACCGGAGACCCAGAAGAACTGATGGTGTAGTTCTAGTTCAAGAGCCAGTAAGCTTGAGAGTGCAGAAGAGCCAAGGTTTCAGTTCTAGTCTGAAAGGAGCAAAATATTGATGTTCCTGCTCAAACAGTCAAGCAAGAGGAGTTTCACTTCTTCTTGGGAAGGTCAGCCTTTTTGTTCTATTCAAATCTTTGAGAGATTGGATGAGGCCCACTCACATTAGGAAGGGCAATCTGCTTTATCCAGCCTACTGATTCAAATGTGAATCACATCCACAACCACCCTCATGGAAACACCAAGAATAATGTTTGACCAAATATCTGGAAATCCCAGGTCCAGTCAAATTGACACAGAAAATTAATCATCACAGGCCTGAAGGATAATAGTGAAAGAAAATCCTCTCGGGGGAGAATTTTAAGCACAGAATCTGATTGTTCACTTTTTTTGGAAAAAGAATTAGTTGGAGGTACAGATATACATCAATTCATCAACATTAGCAATCAGGTGCACTGACTAATGATTTGTCCAGTGACAAGAACCTTAGAAGTATTGCAGTTAAAAAATTAGGGAAAGGTTTGGTTAAGAAGATTAAGGATGAACTTCTAAGAATTGACAAAGAATGTCAAAGAATTTTCAAAAGCTTACTGCTGTGGAGGAGACTTGCAATAATCAGATAAGATAAGATTTCTCATTCTGTAGATGTCAATCAGCCTCTGTACCTGTCACCCAGTGCTTACCCAGTAGGCTCATTAACAAACTGACAAGGGATGCTGGTATAGAATTGATTTCCTATCAAATACATAGGCTTTTCCTCACCGAGTTAAATCTGACTACCTCTACTGCTTAATGACCAAATGCCTACGTTGAAGATCAACTAGGAACCCTACACACGGTATATGTTCCTGGAGGGAAGAGCAGCAGTAAATTCTGGTGGCAGTTTAATGTATTTTTACACGTTGAATCACAGGGGGCAGCAATTTGCCCCCCTTTGGTATTGCCACTTGCTGTAGATAAGCACTTCCATTCTCTGCCTCTAATCTTTCAGCCCTCATTCTCATCCATTGATTTATAGAATGCGTTATTTGCTACCATGATACCTCACACTATATTGCTTTTGACCAAGGCATTCACTTTACATCAAAGAAGTGAAGCAATAGACTCATACACAAAGGAATCACTCACCTTGCTGTGTACTTCATCATCCAGAAGCAATTGGTTCAGTAATATAGTAGAACGGCTTACAGAAGACTTAATTAGGGTGTTTTCTGCATAATAGCATGTGGTGAGATTGGAGAAACGTTCTAAAAATTTTAGTTTATGCTCTGATGACCATAAATGGTGTTTTTTTTCTCTTAGCCAGAAAGCAGATTAGAGAACCAATGGTTGAATGTGAGAGACTCCTTTAATTATAACCCCAAGGAACCCCCCCCCAAAATTTTTTGTTTCCCCTCCTTATAATTTATGGCTTTGATGGTTTAGGGATCTTTGTTTCCAATGGAGAAACACTTTTACAAGGGCATAATGATGGTTTCAATGAACTAGAGATTGAGAAAACTACCTTATACTTGTGGGTTTCTAATGAAACAGAATCAGCCGGTAACGGCCAACTGTCTGCAGTTACAATCCTAATTATCAGAGGAACAATAGAATTTCTGCTACACAATGGGAGCAGAGAGGATTATGTTTGTCAACAAGTAGATTCTCTGGGGTGCTTCTTAATATTTCCACATCTAATGCAAACAATAAGAAAACTACAGCAACCGAATACAGGTAAGACCAGACATTTTAGGAGTAAAAGTTTGAGTTACTCTCCTAAGCAAAGTATCGCAAACTTTTGCGGTGCTGACTGAGGACAAATGGAACATAGCGTGGCAAATGAAAGAAGGAAGTTTTAAATAGCAACTACATACCAGTGGTAAAATGAAGACTAAATAAATATGCATATTTTCTTCATTGTTTTGTATCTTGTCAATTGCCCTTTTTAAAGCCTTTCTCTTTTCCACACAATTTTATATAAAGTGTGTTGATGGAGGTGACTTATTTTTCAGTCTTTAGTTTACAGGACATAGAAGGGGGTCTGTGATTGAACTAGAAAAGGAATAAACACCTTCTAGTGCTACATATAGTGCTTGACGGGAATTTGGGGAAAAGAGCAAACACATTGTCACTAGGCACATCATGATAGGCAGTCACGTAATCTTATTGCCATTATTTGGGAGAAAAACTTGAGTAGAAGGCCATGTTTTGGTGCTGAGGATTATGCCAGATTGATTGCTGGTTCTCAGAACACTTCTCACCACTTTCTATGCTCTCTCCTATAGCCTAGAAGTAGATGTCCGGGAAGTAAATTTCCCGGAAAGCTTTGTGTCAGATCTTTGGTTTAGATTATAACAGCATGAGTGACTCATTAGATCTGGAACACAGTAGTGAAGCACAGCTCTATTCTTCTTCTTGCAACAGCAAGCAAAAGCATGCACATGGTGGATGTGAGAGTTTTTAGTGTCTGCTGGCTATTGCCCCTAAGAATCGTTCTCTTTGGTGCTGCAGCCAGCACTGCAGTAACCATCAGCAGTGATTTCCTGTGCTTCTGAGCTGGGTTGGAAATAGCAACTTTGTAATTCCCCCCAAACTGGCAGCAAACCTGAGATCTATTGGTGGCTTTCCCTGACCTTTACTCCTCAGTCCTTTCAACAGATTTGTAAGCACTTATATTGCTGTGCTAAATTCCATACCACTTGCAATGCTTAAGGAGTTGATGCTATTCTAATAGAATTGTCAACGGAAAAAAGTTATAATTTTGGTGAATGAGGATTTATAAAGACATATAAAATAATAATACTACATGGTGTCCTACACTTCTTTAAATATTACTATGCATTATGACAAAATAGTTGCTAGAACATATACGAAAGGGTTCTTAATATCAATAAATATCAATAAATAAAAAGACAAACATCTATGGAGAAATTAGAGAAAAGATATTAAGAAGCAGTACTTAAGAATACACATGGTTTGTTATCTCCTGCTAATCCCTTCTCAGAATATCCAACTTAAACAAAAAGATACAAAAAAAACCCAAAAAACAAAGAGGAATAGGCCAAGCATCCAAATAACATTACTCTAAGAAGATGTGTTTGGGGACAGGGAGCAGCAAAACTTCCCTATAGAAAAATAACACTTGGAAGAAAATGGAGACCCAGAAGCAGATAAAAATTTTAACCCAACATTCCAACATTAATACAAAAATATTAAAGATTCATTGACAACTTTTATGAAAATCAGTAAGAACTCAGGGAAGAAACACCAGTGAAGAGAAAGATAAATAGGAAGAAAGGGAACAGAAAAATAGGGTATGCAGAGAATTGAAATAAGAAAATTTAACAAAAGGAAACCAAATTAAAATAATTAGTGAGTTGCTTGTGATAGAGAAGATAGGAACCAAAGATACAACATGTGAAAGTTGAATTTGTGAAAGAGAAAAATCAAAGTGATGGGGCATAAATGCACTGAGACATATTGTGGTATGGTTACTGGATTTATAATGAAAGGATCTGTTTGGCTTCTGGGTTAAAAGATTATGTCGCTTCTAGAGAAAGGAAATCAGATAGGAGATTAAAAATGAAGGTCCAATTAATCAGTTTGGCTGCAGTATTCATTGCCAGAAGACAGTAGATTGACACTTAGAAAAAGACTCAAGGGAAGAAAACATGATACAAAAATCTTATATCCAGCAAAGTTGTCTTCCAAGTATAAAGGATACAGACAAAACTGTATTGAATGTAAAATAGCAGCATATATTTTTCATATGAACCCTCTTGAAGAAAAGCTACAGTCATCTAAGGAGTGACTGGAAAAAGGACTAGTAGTGAGAATTTAATTTATTAAACTAAAAATCAAATTGATAAAAACCAAGGTAGGAGTAAGAATAATAGGATAGGATATAAATATTATATATCCCGATAATGTCAGAATGAATAAGCGAGAAAAATGAACAGAGAAATTAATTTGGATATTGAAATAATGTTTCTGTTGCCTTACGTGCAATAGCTTACAATCCAAGGGCATCTTTTAAAATGAAAAATTCAGTAACAAAAGTATAGAAATTTCATACAAAGATAAACACAAGCAAGATAATACTGTTGGTTAACAGTGAGTGGTAGAGAAGAAAGAAGGAATGAGGGAGAAAGAGGATGCAAGATTCTTTTTTATTTTGCTCATAATGAGTAACTAAAAAAGAGGGGTCTAAGAGTTTTATACAAAAGTCTTACTAGAAAGATAACCACTTTAAAAGCTTTCCAAAATATCAGAAGATCTACCATAGAAGCAAAGCACATACGACACACAGTAAAAAAAATCTACACATATATGTATATGTGTGTGTTTATATATATGCACACAGTCACCCACACATAAGCACAAATGTCATAGCATATATGAGAAAGCATATCACATTAGAGTCAAGAAAAAGAAGGAGGAGGAGGAGAGAATCGTTCCATACATATAATTTATTATACTTGGGCTTTGATGAATAGTAGGAAACATTTCAACATTACATTCACTTTCCAAGACTTATAGGGCAGGCTTTCTTCATTGTGAATGCTGTTAAAGGTATCCCCAGGCAAGTGCGGCATTTGATGCAGAATTATAAGTATAACACAAGTGAATACTGAAGGATATGTATCAATGATGAGTTTGAGGAATTGAAAATATTTTACCTTAATATAGTCTCTCTAGAGTTAATTATTTAAGAAGTACTTTATCATTATAAAGAAGAAGAGTTATTGGATTGGGAAGTGTGGAGCTATGTTTCAATATTAATTATATTAACATAGCTGATTACAGAGTCTACAATCTTTTCAGCAATTTAAAACACACTAGGATGTTAGTTGCTCTATAAAGGCAGAGTTTTTGTTTGTTTGTTTTGTTTTTCTAGTTTGTTTCTTTATTCCTTGTCTCTAACACCGTACCTGATATATGGCAGCCCAGTAATAGCTGCTGAACGTAAGATTGCTTTAGAGAAGCACTTAGTCAGCCCTTTACTAGTTCTTATTCTCAAAGCAGAAAGAAAAGAAAAATATCAGGTTAAAAACCGTTTGTTCCTAATATTTTTTTCCATCAAATGAAAATACAAGCAGTTGTGAAATCAACATGAGCAAGCATTTCACAAAAGAACAACACATGTAGCCATAAATATATGGAAAAAAATTGTAATTGTTTATACATATGATAAAAATTAACACTATAATGAATAATGTTTTGCTAAAAGATTGGAGAAAATAGCTGACATCGTGTACAACAAACTGTTGCTTATGATAGCCAAAAATTGAGCAAATATCCATATTTTCTGATGTTCATAAGGCTTTTGACATGTGTCACTAATTTGCCTGGTTATCTATTTACCTACCTGCCAGCAGTAAGTGAGAGTGCCTGCCTCACCATGGGCACTCCCTGGGCAACTGTAAATTGTCGTGCATTTGTAAAAGAAAATTTTCAGCTAATATAGTTAAGTAAATGATATCTGGTCATCGACTGATTGCAATTAATATTGTACTGCTTAATTGTAATTATTGATCATTTGTATTTCCTCCTTTGCAAGTTTCTAATCAAACGGGGATTTTTTCCCCCTATTTCTCTATTAATATTTTCTCCAACAGACATTTTATCTCTTTGTGTTTTAAGAATATCAACACTTTTCTGTCACTATTATTTGAAAAATATATTATCTTACATTTTTTCCTTAGTCTTTTGCATATGAATTTTATGATTTCTTTGACATACAGAGTTCATATTTTTATTTTCTGTAAGCCAATCTATATTTTCTTTATATGTGGGCTTTCTCACCCATTCCTCAAAACATCAAATGAATTTTCTAGTTATTATGCTTCTTCATTAAAAAATTAAATCTTTAAATCGTATCTTATTTTAATATCTGCCATGAGATGAACATATATTTACTTGCCTTTTAAAAGTCATTTAATTCCTCCGGCATCATTATTGAAACAAATTGATCCTTTATCTATAGATGTCAAAGGCGGTATATTTCCTTTAACTTGGATTTTTTTTTTTTTGAGCTTTATTCAATGTTCCATTGATCTATTTTGTTGGATGTGTATAGTCCATTCTTCTTATGTAGTATTTTTCTGATGTTACAAATAAAAATATTCAATTTTTGTTTGTTAAATAAGTGATTATTACATTTAAGCGTTCAAAATTAAAATGACTTAAAAGATGAACATTTAGAATTCTCACTTCCCTCCTATCCTCAGTCACCCTGTGACCACCACGCTTTCATTATTTTAGTCTTTCTTCATACAGATGAAGCAAATAGGAATACACACTAGACTAGAATTATTATATACTAGATACTATATAACTACACTTATTGTGATGATCGTTTTGCAATATACACAAATATCAACTCATTATGTTGTACTAATTTACTACCTGAAACTAATATAATGGTATATGTCAACTTTATCTTAATAAAAAGGGGCATAATATAGACAGTGTTCCTCAGGGAACTTCACAGTAGAACCTGTGATTTTTCTGTATCTGTGTTTAAACCTGAGTGTATTTAACTTGCTCCTATTTATGGAAGTTCTAGTAGTTTCTAGTCTTCTGCTGTTTCAAATGATTCAACAAAGAAGAACTTTACAAATGGGCTTTATTTTGTGCAGATGTTTTTTAGGATTAAAAAACCCAAATTAACACTAATTGGTCAAACTTTTTACTAGTCTAATGCGTCTTATGTTTTGTAACCCACAGATCACCATGGCTCTACCTAAGGACGTTCAGAGATTTGATGTTAGTAGGGAACCCCTTCTCCGTCTTGTAGCTATGCTACCTGGGAAAAGTGGTGTCAATGGTGGCTAAGGCAGAGAATACAGCATGAAGGATTTACTCCTGTTCTTAACTCCCTCTATTCATAAATGATACGTGTCACCTCCTCTCATAGTCTATTGGCTAGAATCAAGCAAATGTCTGCCAACCCAACATTAAAGAGACAGGTTGAGAAATATATTGAAGTACATGGAATATGCAAAATTTCATCTCTGGCATAGTTAAACCTACTAACACCAGATAATCCTTTGTTTACTGTTCCCCACACATTCAACTCTGCCAAAAAGAGTAAATTAAATCTCCATCCAGTCATTGCACTCAATGCAAAGTCCAGCATTTTGGTCAGAGTACTAGGATAAAAGAGGTGGCTCACTCAAAAAGAAGTCATTGAAAAAGATATAATTAAAGAGAGTTATACAAGATGGTATTTACAAAGGAGTTGGCAGGCTTAAGGGAAACCTAAGGGAGGGTGAAGCACCCTGAACTTGGAGCAGTACGAAGTGATTAATGCCCTCAGATCTGAAGGGACAAAGGAGGGAGCAGTTATCAGAATGCTCTTAGAAGTATAGTTATGTAGTGCTTGACAGAAGCTGTGGACACTGGTAGAGAAACACACATGTTAAAAAAATCCTCAGTCCAGCAGAGAGGAACATAGAGGAACAAGTAACCTGATCTTGCTCTCTCTCTCTCCTCCCGCCTTCCAATTTCTGACAGGTGCCTTTCATTGGCTGAACAATACTGGCAGGCAGAAGGCAAGAAGAAGAGATTGATAAAGACTTTGCTTTACAGAGCAAGATGGAGAAGGATGGAAAGTACATGAATCTAGGGTGGGCAAATGGGGACTATCTAAGACATCACAAAACCTCAGGTGATGTCATGTAGCTTCTTCACATGTCTAAATGTGGTTCCTTTGAGTCCAGAGACCAAGGGACTAAAACAACAAGGAATCAGCCCACCCAGTCTCCATAAACATATACAGAAAACATGCAGTGACAGATCAAAGACAGGATAACCAAAATTCAGAAAGCAAAAATGGACAAATGCATCAGGTACTAGGCCACCAAAATTCTGAAATCCCTGCTAGGAAGACGTAATGAAGTTGCTCTATCCTGTGGGGGAGCTCTTCCTGCTCCCCAGAAAAAGTGGTGAAAATTATAAAAAACAAATACCCCAACAATTTAGAGATCCTGTGTAGTGTAAGTGCCTGACATTAAGGCTTTTGATTGTAGCACAAGTGGCTGACATTAAGCTTCTGATTGCCAAGGCATTCATATTAAAAGACATCCATCTTGAACAAACGTATTGCTAACTGTATCACACAGCTACTAACAGAACAACTAGATTAGGAATTAGGTCACCCCTACAACTGAAGGTGGCTCTTTCAGAAAGCCCTGGTTAACCGAGATAACCGACCACTTGAGTGACCCTGCTTCTCACTTCCTGGGCCCTAGAGCCTTCTCTTACGCTTTAAATCAGCCAATAAAAAGTGAACCCACAAAACTCTAGACGCTCCACCCTTGAACTCTAATAAAACCAGAACCCAAAGTTCAGGCTCTCTCTTTCTCACTGCGACCTCTCTGTGTGGCCCTTGTGCATGCCATGGTCCCGCTATGACCTGTGAGTACTAAATCCTGTTCTTCAAAGTTCCCTGTTGGTTTCTTGCTGAAATGTGTCCTGTGATCATAATAAGAACCACTTGGGCCAGTCTAGCCACAACATTGGCCCCTGTGGGGGCTCACTACAGGTAATACAGGCCCAGGCGAGTTCACCAGGCATTTCCAGCCCATAGCATCACTATCGGTAGGCTGGGACCAACACAACACGCTGGAAATGGTCCTAAGAGTGTATCAAAAAACATCTATTCAAGTCAGTAATAAGAGCAAGAGTCGGTGGTATTTTACCCAATATGACTACAAGTTACCCAGTATTAACAAGTTACTCTACCATGAGGTAAGCCTACCCACGACTTCCCTGTGTTAGCTCTGAGTCTGCTTTCTGAGAGGCCCTACCTCCCAATCTACTTTCGTTGGTCCCTGGCTCCAGCCTGTGGAAGTTTTTGCTATTCCATTGCCCTTCCTGGCCATATCTGAGAAAGACATCATGATATGTGGCCCCCTTGGATGCTGCATAGATTTGTCAGTCTGCTTCTGTCTTTTGAAATATTAGGAATCAAATGTTGTTTTTACATCTGAAACAGTCACATGCTTCTCAGACTAGACTGAAGCTTTCATTGGCAATACGAATTTCTCAGAAACTTGTCTCACTTTTATTGGACTTATTTTTATTTATGTTTCTCCTGTATTGGATTTATTTATTAAAATTTATTTATTTTGGTATAGTGGTAAGAATGCTTAACATGAAATCTACCCTGTTAATACATTTTTAAGTACACAATACAGTATTGTTAACTATAGGCACAATGTTGTACAGCAGATCTCTAATTCTTATTCATCTTGCATAACTGAAACTTTATAACCATTAAATAGCAGCTCTCCATTTTTCCCTGCCCCCAGTCCCTTGAAACCATCACTTTACTCTCTGTTTCTGTGAGTTTAACTGTTGTAGATACCTCAAATAAGTAAAATCAGGCAGTATTTGTCCTTCTGTGACTGGCCTTTTTCACTTAGCCTAGTGTCATCCGCGTTGTCGCATATGACAAGATTTCCATCTTTTTTGAGTCTGGATAATATTACAATATATGTAATACCAAATTTTCTTTATCCATTTATCCAACAGGGGACATTTAGATTGTTTCCCTATTTGTCCTATTCTGAATAATGCTGCAATGAACATGGGAGTGCAAGTATCTATCTCCTCAAGATCAAATTTTCAATTCTTTGAGGTATATACCCAGAAGTGGATTGTTGGATCATATGATAATTCTATTTATAGTTTTTGAGGAACCTCCATACTGTTCTGTATGCCAGATGCACCAATTTATATTCCCATCAACAGTATACAAGGGTTACAATATCTCCACATCCTCACCAGCACTTATCTTTATATATATATATATATATATGTGTATATATATATATATATATAGCAGCTGTTCTAACAGGTGTGAGGTGATATCTCAATGTGGTTTTAATTTGCACTCCCCTGATGATTAGTGATGTTGAGCATCATGTCTTATACTTATTGGCCATTTGTATGTCTTTTTTGGAGAAATGTCTATTCAAGTCCTTTGCCCATGTTTAAATTGGGTTATTGGTTTTTTCCTACTGGGTTGTAGGAGTTGCTTACATATTTTGGATATTAACCCCTTAGAGGGTTTGCAAATATCTTCTCCCATTCCACAGGTTGCCTCTTCACTCTGTTGATTGTTTCCTTTTCTGTGCAGAAGTTTTTTAGTTTGATGTAGCCCCACATGCTATTTTTGCTTTTGTTGCTTGTGCTTTTGGTGTCATTTCCAAGAAATCAATGTCACACTTCCTGAGTTAAAAATATGTAACAATGCTATAGTAATTAAAATAATATGAGAAAATATCCCATGGTCATATATTGGAAGACTTAATATTGTTAAGATGACAATATTGCTCAAATTAATCTGAGACACAATAAAAATCTTATCAAAATCCCAATGAGGTTTTTTTTTCTTTTTTTCACAAAAAGAAGAGCTAATCCTAAACTTCCTCTGGAGTTGCAAAGGATCCTGAATAGCCAAAACAATCTTGAAAAATAAAGTTGGAGGATTTGCACTTCCTGATTTCAAAATTGGTTACAAAGCTACAGTGTTCAATATAATGTGGCACTGACAAAAGAGTAGACATATAGATCATCACAGTAGAATTGAGAGTTTGGAAATGAAAGCACATGTCTATGGTCAATTAATTTTTGACAAGGGTGTCAAGCCCATTCAATGTGGGAAAGAACAGTCTTTTCAACAATGACATCAAGACATCTGGAAAGCCACATGCAAAAAAATGAAGTTGGATCTTACTTCACGCCAAGTACAAAAATTAATTCAGAATGAAGCAAACGCCTAAACTTAAGAACTAAAACTATAAACCTCTCAGAAGAAAACATGGGGTAAAGTTTTATGACCTATTCTTATGTATGACACTAAAAGCATGGGCAAAAAAAGAGAAAATAGATAAATTGGACTTCCTCAAAATTGAAAACATTTTTTCTTCAAAAGGTATTATCAAGAAAGTGCAAATACACCAAGAGAATGGTAGAAAATATGTATTAATCAAATATCTGATAAGGGATTTTTATCTAAAAAATAAAATGAGCTATTAAAACTCAATAATACAAAGAGAAAGAATGAAATTGTAAAATTGACAAAGCTTCAAAATAGACGTTTCTGCAAGGAAATGTACAAATGGCCAATAAGCACATGAAGACATACTTGACATCATTTAGTCACCAGGGAAATGCAAATCAAAACCATAATGAAACACTTCATATCCACTAGGATGGCTAGAATTAAAAAGTGAGATCAGAACAAGTGTTGGTGAGGATGTGAAGAAATCATGAACTTCATAAACTGCTAATGGAAATGTAAAATGGCTCACCCATTTTGGAAAACAGTCTGGCAATTCCTCAAATGGTTAATAATAAGGTTACCATTTGACTCAGCAATTCCACTCCTAGATATATATCCAAGACAAAAGAAAACATATATCTACTCAAAAGCTTGCACATGAATGTTCATAGAAGCATTATTCATAATAGCAAAAGACAGAAACAACACGAATATCTGTCAAATAGGGAATAGAAAACTAAAATGCAGTGTATTCATATGGTAGAATATTATTTAGCCATGAAAAGAAATGAAGTGCTGATACATCCTATAACACAGATGAATCTTGAAAACTATGCAAAGTGAAAGAAGGCAGTCACATATTATATAATTGCATTTATATTTCATTTTACTTATATGGAATGTTCAGAATTGGGGAATGTATACAGACAGAAAATTGTTGAGCAATTGCTTAGGGCTTGAAGGGTGAATGGGAGCATAGGGGGCTGACGGCTAAAGAGTACAGGATTTCTTTTTTTTTTAAGACTTTAGTTTTTTAGAGAAGTTTTAAACTTAAGACAAAATTGAGAGGGAGAGATGAGCCACCTACCCCCACACATACATGGCCTTCCCCATTATCAACATCACTCACCAGAATAGGACATTTTTACCAAGGAGGAACCTACATTGATATGTCATAATCACCCAAAGTTCATAGTTCACCTTAGGGTTCATGTTTGGTGTTGTGCATTCCATGGGTTTGGTCAAATATATAATGGCATATATCCATCATTATAATATCATATAGAGTATTTTCACTGTACAAAAAATCCTCTGTGCTCTGCCAATTCATTTCTTCCACCAATCCCACCCCTGGTAAACACTGATCTTTTTATTGTCTCCATAGTTTTGTCTTTCCCAGAATGTCATATAGTTGGAATCATACAGCATTTAGACTTTTCAGATTAGCTTCTTTCACTTAGTAATATGCATTTAACGTTCTTCATTGCCTTTTCATGGCTTGATAGCTCATTTCCTTTTAGCACTGAGTAATATTACATTATCTGTATATACCACCGTTTATTTATTCACTTCTACTGAAGGACATCTTGGCTGCTTCCAAGTTTGGGAAAATTGGAATAAAACGATTTCAAACATCCAGATGCAGGTTTTTGTATGGACACAGTTTTCTATTCATTTGAGTAAATATCAAGGAGAGTGATGACTGAATTGTATAGTAAGAGTATGTATAGTTTTGTGAGAAACATTCAAACTGTCTTCCAAAGTTACTGTATCATTTTGCATTCCCACCAGCAATATATGAGAGTTCCTGTTGCTTCACATAATCATCAGGATTTGGTGTTAACAGTGTTCTAGATAATGTCCATTGTAATAGGTGTGTAGGGGTATCTTGTGGTTATTTTAATTTGTATGGGCCTGATAATGTATGCTGTGGAGCATCTTTTCATATGCTTATTTCACATCTGTGTATCTTCCTTGATGTATTGTCAGTTAAGGTCTTTGGCCCATTTTTAAATCATGTTTTGTCCTTAATGTTGAGTTTTAAGAGTTCTTTGTATATTTTGGATAACAGTTCTTCATCAGATACATCTTTTGAAAATATTTTCTCCCGTTCTGTGGCTTGTCTTCTAATTCTCTTGATATTGTCTTTCACAGAGCAAAAATTTTTAACTTTAATGAAGTCTAGCTTATCAATTATGTCTTTAATGGATTGTACCTTTGGTGGTGTTGGTAGAAAGGCTTTACCATACCCAAGGTCATTTAGGTTTTCTTCTATGTTGTCTCCAAGGAGTTTTATAATTTTGTGCTTTATGTTTAGGTGTATGATACATCTTCAGTTAATTTTTGTAAAGGGTGTATGGTTTGTTTCTAGGTTCATGTTTTTGCATGTGGATGCCCAGTTTCCAGAACCATTATTTGAAGAGAGTATCTTTGCTCTTTTGTCAAAGAACAGTTGACTGTATTTATAAGGGTCTATTTCTGGGATCTCCATGCTGTTTCATTGATCTATTTGTTCTTTTTCCAATATCATATGTTTTGATTACTGTAGCTTTGTAGTAATTTTTGAAGTCAGTAGCATCAGTCCTTCAAGTTTGTTCTCCTTCAGTGTTGTATTGACTATTTTGGTTCTTTTGCCTCTCCATATAAACTTTAGAATCAGTTTTTCAATATCCTCAAAATAACTTGGTGGAATTTTGATTGGTAGAGCATTGAAATATATATACAAAGTTGGGAAGAATTGACATCTTGATGATATTGAGTCTTCTTATCCATGAACATATAATATCTCTCCATTTATTTAGCTTTTTTTTCATTCATCAGAGTTCTGTAGTTTTCCTTATATGGATCTGGTACATATTTGTTCAATTTATACCTAAGTGTTTTATTTTGGGGGGTGCTAATGTAAATGGTATTGTGTTTTCAATTTCAAATTCCACTTGTTCATTGATGGTATATAGGAAAGCAATTGACTTTTGTATAACAACTTTGTATTCTGCAACCTTGCTGTAATCACTTATTAGTTCCAGTAATTTTTTGTTGATTCTTTTGGATTTTCTACATAGATGATCGTGTCATCTGCAAGCAAAGACAATTTTATGTCTTCCTTTCCATTTGTGGTACCTTTTATTTCCTTTTCTTGCCTGATGGTATTAGCAAGAACTTCCTGTATGATGTTGAAAAGGAGTGGTAAGAGGCGACGTTATTGACTTGTACCTGACCTTAGTGGGAAAGCTTCAAGTTTCTCACCATTCAATATGATGTTAGCTGTAGATTTTTTGTAGATAGTCTTTATCAAGTTGAGAAAGTTGTCCCCTATCCCTACTTTACTGAGAGTTTTTTATCAAAAATGGGTGTTGGATTTTGTCAAATGCTTTTTCTGCATCTATTGATACACTCAGATGATTTTATCTTTTTTTAGTCTATTGATGTACTGGATCATTAATTGATTTTCAAATGTTGAATTATTCTTGCATATTTGATATAAGTCCCACTTGGTCATGATGTAGTCCTCTTTTTACACATTGTTGGATTCAGTTTGCTAATATTTTGTTGAGGATTTTTGAATCTATGTTTATGAGAGACATTGGCCTGTGGTTTTCTTTTCTGGTAATGTCTTTGTCTGTTTTTTGTTTCAGGATAATGCTGGCCCCATTAAACGAGGTAGGAAGTATTCCCCCACCTTCTATCCTCTGGAAAATATGTAGAAAATTGTTATAATTTCTTCCTTAAATATTGGCAGAATTCACCAGTGAACTGATCTGGGCCCAATGCTTTCTGTTTTGGAAGGGTTTTAGCTATTGCTTAGATTGCTTTAATAGATATAGGCCTATTCAGATTGTCTATTTCTTGTGTGAGTTTTGATAGATTGTGTCTTTCAAGGGATTGGTTCATTTCTTTCAGGTTACCAAATTTGTGGACACAAAGTTGTCTATAGTTATTCTTTATTATTTTTTAATTCCGATGGGATATATAATGATGTCCTCTCTTTCATTTCTGATATTAGTAATTTGTGTCCTCTTTTTTCCTTAATTAGCTTGACTAAAGTTGTATTGATTTTATTATCTTTTCAAAGAATCTTTTCTGGTTCTGTTGACTTTATTGATTTCATGTTTTCAATTTCATTAATTTCTGCTCTAATTCTTGTTGTTTCTTTTCTTTTCCTTACTTTGGATTTAACTTCTTCTTTTTTTCTCTAGTTTCCTAAAGTGGAAACTCAGGTTATTGATTTCAGATCTTTCTTCTTCCCTAGTATATGACTCAATGCTATAAATTTCCCTCTAAGCATTGTTTACTCCGCATCCCACATATTTTGATAAAGTTGTTTTCACTTTCATTTGGTTAGTACTATTCTTAATTTCCATTGAGATTTCTTTTTTGATCTGTGTATAATTTAGAAGTGCATTACTTATTCTCCACATATTTGGGGAATTTTCAATTATCTTTCTGTTAGTTATTTCTTGTTTTATTTCATCGTAGTCTGAGAACAGCAATTGTATGATTTCCATTATTTTAAATTTGTTAACGTGTGTTTTATGGCTCAGAATATGGTCTATTCTATTGAATGTGGTCTATTTTGGTGAACAGATTGAGGAAAATGTATATCCTGCTGTTGTTGGATTAAGTAGTCTGTAGAAATCAATTATATCTAGTTTATTGATGGTGCTGTTGAGTTCAACTGTCTTTACTAATGTTCAGCCTGCTGGATCTGTCCATTTCTGAGAGAAGAGTGTTAAAGGTTCCAACTATGATGGTAAGTTAATCTATTTTTTTGCAGTTCTATCAGTTTTTGTTTCATGTAGTTTGATGCTCTGGTGTGAGGTGCATACACATTAAGGATTGTTATGTCTTCTTAAAGAATTGACCCAGTTATCAACTTGTAATGCCTTTTTTTATCTGATAACTTTCCTTACTTTGAAGTTTGCTCTGTCTAAAATTAATGTAGCTACTTCTTGCTCTATTTTGATGGGGTTAGCATGGTATATTTTCCTCTATCCGTTTACTTTTAATCTGTACATGTCTTTAGATTTAAAGTGGCTTTTTTATAGACGACATACAGCCGAGTTGTGTCTTTTGATCCACTCTGACAATCTCTGTCTCTTAAGTAGTGCATTTAGACTATGAATATTCAAAGTGATTATTGACATCGTTGGACTGATATATACCAGAGTTCTTAAAGATTTTAATTTGTTTCCCTTGTTCCTAATTTTGTCATACATTCTTTCTCTGCCTTTTGTGGTTTAAATCAAGCATTTTATATGATTTAGTTTTCTCTCCTTTCTTAGGATATCAATTACAACTTTTTGTAACTTTTTTAACTGTTGCCCTAAAGTTTGCAATATACTTTTACAAGTAATCCAAGTCCTCTTTCAAATAACATATATTACTTCACATGTAGTAAAATAATGAGAAAACAATGCTAATTTTGTCCTCCCATCCCTTGTATCATTGCTGTCATTCATTTCAATTATATATAACCATATATATACGTAAAATACACATACATAAGCATACATAAGTGAATACATTATCGCTATTCTTTTGAACAAACTATTATCCCTTAGATCAATTAAGAATAAGAAAAGTTAAAGGTTTTATTTTACTTTCACTTATTCCTTTCTCAGTGCTCCTCCCTTCTTTATGTAGATCTGAGTTTCAGACCTATATTATTTTCCTTCTTCCTAAAAAAGTTCTTGTAAATATTTCTTGCAAGGCAAGTCTATTGGCAATAAATCTGCTCAATTTTTGTTTGTCTGAGCAAGTTTTTATTTTTCCTTCAATTTTGAAAGATAATTTCATAGGGTACAGAATTCTAAGTTGCTAGGTTTTTCCTCTCAACCTTTTAAATATTTTGCTTCACTCTCTTTTTGCTTACGTTGTTTCTGAGTAGTCAGATGCAATTCTTTGTTTCTCTGTAAGCAAGTTGTTTTCTCTCTGGCTTATTTCAGGATTCTTTTCTTTATCTTTGATTTTCTTTAATTTGAAGATAATATGCCTAGATACAGTTTTGTGGGGTTTTTTTGGCACTTATCAATCTTGGTGTTCTCCGAGCTTCCTGGGTTTGTGGTTTGGTGTCTGACATTAATTTTGTAAATTCTCAGTTATTATTGTGTTAAAAATTTCTTTCGTTCCTTCCTCCCTTTCTTCTTCTGAAATTCCCATTGTACTACAAAAGTGTAAACCTTTTATATTTGTCCAATGGTCCTTGGATCTTCTGTTCTGCTTTTCTTTTAAGTCTTTGTTCTCTTTGTTTTTAGTTTTGGGGGGTTTTATTGAGATAGTCTCAAGCTCAGAGATTCTTCCCTCAGCACTGTTCAGTCTACTAAGCCAATCAAGGCACTCTTCATTTCTTTAACAGTGTTTTTATCTTTAGCCCTTCTGTTTAGTTCTTTCTTAACATTTCCACTCTTTGCTCACACTGCCCATCTCTTCTTGCATGATGTCTACTTTATCAATTAGAGCACTTAACATATTTAATCATAGTTATCTTAAATTCCTGGTCTGATAATTTCAAAATCTCTGCCATTTCTGGTTCTGATGCTTGCCCTGTCCCTTCAAATTGTATCTTTTGCCTTTTTGTATGCCTTGTAATTTTTCTTGATGGATATGATGTACTGGGTAAAAGGAACTGCTATAATAGGCCTTTAGTAATATAGTGCTAAGGTATGTGGGGAGGAGAAGCATTTCATAGTCCCATAACTAGGTTTCAGTCTTTTAGTGGGCTTCTGCCTCTGGACTGTGAAGTTCACGACAGTTTCTCAGTTTGTTCTCCCTCCTTAATAGGACAAGATGGCTAGAGTGGGCTGGAATTCGGTATTTCCCTTCCTCAGGTCAGTTAGACTCTGATCATTCCACAGCAGGTTTGGCTTTGGTTAACTAGTTTCCCATGAGGGCAGGCCTTGTTAAGAAGAACAAAAGCTGGAGAGACGTATTTGAGTTTTGTAAATTCAGTGAAAGAAACAAGGAAAATATAATAATAGATTCATCAAATGTTTTAACACTTGGAACATTATTATGTTGGAAACATGCAGTAGGTTATTTCTGGAATGCATTTAAAGATAGTAATTTCAAAAGTTCTCTAGTCTCCAAAACCAACATGACTTTTTATAAAAAAATAATTAGCACATATAAACTTTTTTGCTATCTTTTCAGATAATACACATAAAATTCTGGAGTTCAATGTATTTCAATGTCCCAATTCTCTTTCACTGATTTAAACACAATTAATCCAGTTAATGAAAACATATGTTTTAGCAGAGGCTATTTCCACTTAGTTTTGTCTCCTCTAGCCCAGAATTTCCTAAACACATTGCCTCTGAAGGAATCTATCCATAAACCATATTCGAACTAGAATCTATTGAATATGCATACATATGTATATATAATATATACAAATTGGTTGCGATTCTCAAATTTCTCTAGAGACCTAATGAGAAATCTAGCATGTGATGTTAACAGACACTTTCTCACAGAAGCCTATTAAGATAGAGCAATTATGAAAGAGAAGTAAAATGACAAATTAAAGAAAGAGCATATTGAGAAAAATCATGAAACAAGAGAAAGACACACTACATAATATCATGCGAGGAGGGAGAGAGAAAGCACTCAAAAACTTTAAAAACAGGCACACAGTAGGGTAATACAGGCAATATAGCAATAGGAAGTAATTAAATAAATATATATATATACACATATAAAATTACATATTTAGTTTCATATCTACGTATCTATCTATATTTTAGAGACTATGATTAACTCCAGCAAAAAAAGAAGAATTTGAGAAAGAAAAAGCATCACTTGTAGCAAGCAGAGTTGGCTCTTAATCGCAGAAATAGCCTGCCAACCAGATAGAAACCAATCTGCCAGCTGTACAGGCTATATAGCAATAGGAAGGGTGGAAGTAAATAAATATATGACTATATACATATACAAAATTATATATCTGATATAATTTGTAAATATAGTTTTATATGTATATAATATATATGTTAGAGACTATGGTAAACTCCAAAGCAAAAAAGAATAATTTGAGAAAAAATATGCATCAGTTTTAGCAAACAGAGCTTGTTCTTATCATGGATACAGGAAGCAGGAAGAAAATAATAATTCAAGCTTAGGTAACTTTAATAAAATGCTGAGTGGGAACGTAGGAAATGGTTGAAAATTGTTACAAATGTCTTAAATGCTATTTTAAAGCAATGGAGATACAATTATATAGTTCTTTAATTTCAAAGAGAATAATTAGGAAAATAAAAGTTGAAGAAATTTCTGATAAAACAAATTGCAAATCGGCAAAGCTCTCTAAAAAGCCATTTGCTGTGAAACGTTACAACTTTGAAATGAGCGTAATGATCATTAAAGATTAACAGTTTAAAGAAACTCATTTTTTCCCTAATCCAGAGCTTATAACAAAAAGTAAAAGCTTAATGGAAGCTATATAGAAATAAATGTCAATAGAAATTTAGGAACTTTAAGAAGAAAACATTCTAAAATAAACGAGATTCAGCAAAGCAGTTCACATTATTTTTTAAATTATTATCATTTTAATGAAGTGGCTTTTCCCACTCAGGGTATGGTGTGTTGGGGGTGGGAGGGGAGACTGTATTTGAGTGTGTGTGCATGTGAGGATGTATAGTGCAAATTCTGCTATATTCTTTCAAGATGAGTAGAATCATAATCAAGGTTAATTTATTTCATTTGTACATAAACAACATGTATTTTAAGTCACAAAATACAAGTGAGCGCATTCCTGCTCATTGCAAGTAAACCTCAAGTAAACCAAAACAGAAACCATTCTATCATAATTTCTGATAAATATACTATCTATGCACTATATATCTACATTTATTTATCATCAATTACATATTTTTCTATATTCTGCAGTCAGTGGAGATTGGCGGTTTGTACTTAGTGTTACACTGTCCATTCAATTCTAAAACTGAAAACAAGTCAATGTATATTTTTAAAGTTTTGTTTAGTGTTTTGTAAATTTAAAGTGTTAAATAGCAATAGTACATCAGAGCTCTGTAAGATGGGATCGCAGTTTTCCTTTCCCTTTTCTTTTCAGAGAAGTCCATGCGACAAACTCATGAAAATGGTCTTGGACTTTCATTCATGGAAAATGCTTGTAATTAAAGATGATTTGATGAATGCTTTTAAAAAAAGCATTTTAACTAAGGCACCATACAAAGTTATAGTTAAGTAAAAATTTAGAAAACTCAGAATCTGAATGATAGATTGTTTGGTTTTCTGTGTTTATTTTTTAAAAACATGTCAAGTACTAATTTAATTTGCAAAACACCTGGAAATACCACACAAATTCTAAAGGCTGTTGCAAGGTTGCTATCTGATATCATTGCTATAATGACTGCTGTAAAATTTTGCTTTTGAAATGGTCCGAAAGGATACTTTTGGATTTTATATATACTTTATTAGATCATCCTGAACATAATTTAATGTTATAAAGTGAAATTTAACGGAAATAGTTTGCCGCAGCCATAAAATCCCCCTTTCTGGCAAGTAAATAAAATATCCAGCAAAATAGCCCTAATAACTTTTCTGTTAGAAATTCTTTTCTGTTTTCTTTTCTGTTAGAAATTCGTTCACCTCAAACCGTCTCGGTATTGAAGACACTGCTGAGTACACCTCTCCAGCGCGGTGACAATTTCAGGAAATAGTGACAGGTGAAGAAGATGATGAAGATACTAGAAAAATGTCCTTCATGACTTCTTTTCTTTGAAACCACCATCCAGATACTCAACATTCTCTATCAATTTTCGTAAATAAAAAGAGATATATAGGGAAGAGAAGTCCATCCTGATAATATTAAAATACTCCTGGCTCTCCTTTCTCTCCCACAACCCACTGTGATGTCATTAGGAGAAGGTTTAAAAGAAAGGAAAGTGACAGCCTACACGAGGAAACAAAAGAAACTAATATGACCAGCACCTCCACCATATTTATTCCCCTCCATGAAAACCCTTATTCCTTCCCTGATCAATTTATTCCCTATCTCATTGACTCATCACTCCTCCAGAATCACCACAAGTCTCAACTCTTTTCACCTGAGCCACCACTCCCTCTCCCACCTCACATTCTATTTACAAGAGAACTAGCATAGGTGTTATGAGTAGTTGCTAGAAGCTTGGGGCAACCCCACCAGAATGTTAGAGCCACAATGAGGAAAAATGGATTTTGTAGTATCCAAAGCACTTTAGAATGCATCATTTTTAAATACGATTGTTGTATACAACAGTTCTCTGGTGTTTTCAATTACTCTATTGTGCTTCAGGTACATTTTTTACTTAAAATAGTTAAAATGGGACAACTTGGGAGATTAACCATTACATATAGCATTTCTTGCAGCAAAAATATGTATATATTCCAGAAAAATATTTTTAAAATTGTTTTTAGGATGGTATGCTTCTACTGCACTCCAGCTGTTTCCTTGCTGTTGACAGACCTCAATTACTGTAACACTCCTGCATTTCCACCCCTTTACTCCCAGGACCCTAGTGTAATTTGGGGAGAACAAATTGGACATGCTCAACTGTTTCAAATTCTTTTATTATTTTGGGTAGAGATGTCTTCAGGATTCTGTTTCTCCATGTACTAAGTAGTAGCTGATTATATTCTCCTCTACACACACACACAGTCCTAACCAAGCTACCTCCTTCAACTTGTGTCTTATTAGTATTGAGGTTACTATTTTGGCCTCCAAACGCTTTAATTATCTTGTTTCTCAATCAGCAGTTTAGAATAAACAAATTAATAGAATAAATTAAAAAGAAATAAAAATAAGTAGAAGAAATAGTTTAGAATCAAGTTGAAAAAGAATAGTGATAAATAGAGTCCCTCAAAGACCCCAAAAATAGGTTCAAAGTTAAGGAACACTAAGCTAGGAAACAAAAGATGACAATTTTGGGGAAATATATAGGGGGAGGATTTCACAGAGCTAGGACATGTGGCTTTTGGCCTTGTGCTCTAAGGCATTTTGATCTTAGTGTGTATAGGGGCTTATGCTGGGGCTAGAGGGCATTTATAGTGGTGCTATTGGCTTTTAACTGGTGGGGACTGAGCAAGAGGCTTTAGTGTACAGGCTTTCTTGGCAGATGACAGCTGCAAGGGAAGATTAGCAAGCAAAAGCATGGGTGGTCTCGGCCAAACGTGGGGGAGTTTAGGATGCATGCTGCTGCAGCTTGATCTTGAACTACACTTAGAGTATATATGCTGGCAGCCAGGGCTTTAGCAGATGCCTTGGCAGATGCTGGCAAATCACAGAGGCCTTAGTAAGCAGGCACAGCTGAGGCCAATATACAATTATAGGGAAATGAGTGTCTTCACAGGCCATCTATACACTGGTTGGCAGAACAAGATTTGCTACTTTAAAATTATGCAGCAGCTAAATTCCACATGTGCTAGCAGCACTAGGGAGGTGCTAGCTTTAAACTATGAGTTCCAGACCTAAGAAGGTATTTCAGCTGAGTCTTCTAGAACAGGAGAACAAAATGAGATGATGGAAAAATAATAAAAAAGCCAAACAAGAAACAAAATACCAGACACTTAGCCCACTACTGCAGAAAATGAAGCAACAAAGAAATGCTGTTCAAAGTTTGCAATATTAAAGCGAAGGAAAGACTGTGCCTCATATGTTGATTTATGTTAGCCCCCTAGGGGCTCAGCTCCAGAAACATCAATGGCAGCTTCAGCTGCAGAGGGGGTCTTTTCAGTTGAAACCAAAATGGGAGGATAAACATTTTCTAGGAGGTAGATTTCTTGGGCTGGGGATAGTGCATTGCAAGAAGTAGTGGAAATGACCCAGAAATGGAAGTACCTGTTCATATGAGAGTGTGGTCTCTAGGTCACAAGATGGAACCTGTACTTAAGCCAGTATTGGAGTGCCAGAAACACAGGACTTGAAGGGGTGATGTGGTAATCACAGCTCCATGATTTATCACGTGATAGGAGTCAGTTTTAGTTTAGAAGATTCTTGAGATAGGACACAGAATGAGTCATCTCCAGGTCATTACAGGGAGATCAAATTCAAGATTTACTACATCCTCTCTTCTCTCTTAACACCAAACCTCCACTATGGTCTCTTACAGCATGAAGAATGAATTCTGAGAACATAATTTTGCCAGGGATAAACTGTTCTAGATGTGGAGGAGAGAATTCTATTCTACATTTGGTGAGCTTGGGTCCTGTGTTGTGAAATATCTGCACTATTAACTCTTTGGAGAGTCTAAACGTGTGGCACATCATAGACTTAGCATTAAGCTAGTACAACTCCAAAGACTAAAGAAACACATCCATTTCCATGAGAGAGACTTCTGGTTGTAGCTACTGAAGGAACAAAACTCAGGCATTAAGATCCATCTATCTGAGACTGCACAGAATATGAAGTTGGGGAGGGTTAAATTTTACATTAATTTATTTGAAATACAGTATTACGGGGACAAAGAGAATTTCATTTTGGGCTTCAATCTCTCTGAGTTTTAAGTTTAGGACTTTAATTTGTGAGGGGATTTAATCTTTTTGATTTTAATTTTCCTTTGGCAATTCATAATAAGATGGAGATGATATTCAAATTTGCATCATCTCTTTGTTACTGGCATTTTATTGCAGTATCTATGTATTTTGCTCTTGGAGTATATTGCCTTCAATTTAATTGTATGGTTTAGACAGGCCGTACTGGACTAAGTGAATGTGCAGTATTCATAGTGGAAAACAGAATAGGGAATGGCCATTTAGTCTTAGTATAGTGAAGACTTACAGTTGATCCAGGTAATGAGTTTTTATTGATTTGCATCCTTCAGTGATCCCAAATGGATAACAGAAGTGTATTGGTTGCAACCAGGAGCCTGGCATGATGAAGGTGGGAGCAGAACTGTCCTAAAGTACTGCCCTTCTTCTCCCTAAAGGGAGATATCCAGAGTCTGCTTGGCTATAGATTTAACTGTGATGGCAATTAGTTAAAAGCCCTTTCTCTTGCCCTTTCTCTATCTCAAAGGAGATGTCATAACTATCCAATGGATAATTTTCGGAATGATAATTTTGACGTAATTAGCTCATCCCTTTTCATTTTGGAGGTTAAATGCTCACAGGGAAAAGACATTGCATTTTGTTGAGGATTTTATTTTCAGTGTCACAAGTCTAATTTAGGCTGACCACTACTTCTCTCCCTCTGTTTTACCTTTCCCCGACCTCCCTAAACCAAGTCCTGCTTTGGAAGGACTAACCCCCGAAACCGCAGTGCATTTGATGGTGTGGATAAGTCTGAAAATCTGGGGTTCAATTAGCAAGCCTCCTTGACTTACCAGCTATGAAGCTAATATTTTGGCCTCTAATGCCTTATTCTCTGTCTTCTTTATCAAAATTTTCAAAACCTAGGTGGGCATAAAAAGTACTATTTATTAGTTCCCTTTAAAAGCACAAATAAACTTTTATAATACGAGCCACTGTTAAGTTTAGGTTGCTGAAACTCAGCTGTAATTCTACAATTCCTCCTATATGTAAAGCCAGCAGAAAAGGCAACTTTAGCTGCAGGCTGTTTCTTCCAAAGCACATGGTAGCTGTGAGCAAAATTCACTCTCATTTAAATCAGTATCTCAGAATCTGGGGAATGATGTGATCAGAATGATGCAGACGTGGAAAAATATTTAAATAGATACAAATAATTCTGATTTTAGATACTAAGTTATACTGACTCTGATACTGGTTTTATTCATGTTGGACGAAGAAAGGTGACCACTTTCATGGAGGAAGAATTGGTTAGAACTATCAAAATAGAATTTTTGGTTGAATACGTTATCTGCAAATTGTTTATATAGTTATTTAAGACATAAGAGCTTTTTATTGTTATTAAATGTTTTGGGAGTTCCAAAGGAGGAATGTAAAACATTTTTTTTTTCTTTTTAAATAATGCAAAGTGGAATATGTGGTAAGAATAAAATCCCTCTAGGGTTTTTGGAATGCAGACTAGTAATAAAAGCATGGAATCTAGTTTATGAGTTAGAAGGGTAATATGTACCATAGAAATAATAGGAGCAAAAGTGGGAAAATGAAAAATATAGAAGCCTTGTGTGCCTAAGGAAAGGCATTGACATTTTCAAATGATATTTGATAATGCCATTTCTGTAAATATGTTTTAAGTACAGAAACCTTTTGCATGAAAAAACCTGTGGAAACTTTTTCTTGGGAAGTCTTTGGAGACAACTAAGAAATCTTCAAAAAATAATGCTGGTTTTCACTTTATGGAAGGGATATCCAGATATTCTAATGTATGCTGAGGCGAAATATCGCTTTGGTGTTCCAGTAACTTCTACCTTTTCCCATTACTTTCTTATTCTGCACTAGGACTTAAGTTTTTATTTTTTTACTTTGGGGGTGTGGATCTGACCATGGTGCTGAATTCTTTCCCAGTGAGACTTCCACATTGTGGACTCTGTGTATGGAATAAAGCACACTTTGTAGTAATAATCTTAGATCCCTCTTTGCTTATGGTTAATAAAGAATAAAAAAAGTAATGGAGATACCCAATATTTAAAGTCAAATTGGTCTAGTATTTGCTATTTTTGTAACTTGATCAAATTATTTAAATTTTCTGAGTTCAGATTTTTCATTTATAAAATGGTAGTCATACAGGATATATTTTATAGGGCTGTTAAGTATTATATGTGGTACTGTAAAAAATCTCACATAAAAAGTATGCCGATACATATTAGATCTCTTTACCCTCCCCCATAATCCTTTGCTGAAAAACTAGTGTCTAATTCATTAGCAACTTGTAGAGCTCCAGATGACTTCATTCTTATGATGCCAGTTGCTAAGATAGTCAATCGTATAAACTTGATTTTCATAAGTGGAACATTTTTAAGGCTAAATAATTTTTAAAACTGTCTAGATGTATTGGTTTAATCCATATGTGATCTTTCAATTTTCAGGTGGATTTCACTTGATAGAGACATTTTTGGAGATAGCTAATTTACCATTAATCTCTTTATGTGTCATTTATAATACATTTTTATCATTTTATCCTATGAAGGTGGTTGGTTAAAATAATCTGTATACATTCATATAGGTCAAACACAGACAAAATTAAATACAACAAGAAAAATTATAGCTTGGCTCTAGAATTTCCTAGATCCCAAACCCTATTTCCCACATTCTGGGGAGTGGTACCTAATGCCTCCACCTGAGGGCTCAGGATCATGTAAATTCTAAAAAAAATTTCTTTACTCTGAGCAAGAAGCAAACTAGGAATCCACACATATAATTTGTTTGGTTCATTATCAAGTTCTTGTGCTTTTGTCTTGAACTTGGGATCTTTTGCTAAGTATGGTATTCTCAGATTTCTGTTTTTATCTTGCTCAGATCTTCTCTTTGGGTCTCCAAGTCTGCATTTACTTTTCTCTAATCCTTAGTTCCAGAATTCTGGTCACCTTACACTCTTGCCTATATAACTCCATATTCATAGTATACATCTACCTGCCATCCTTAACTGAATATTTTTTTCTGCAAGCAATCTCACACAATCTAGAGAGCTTGCAAGCTAGCTCTATTTTGCCTAACTCTAAATTGCTATCCAAATCCTAAGAAAGAATAAACTCTTTTCTGTAGTACCAAATAGTGCAGTAGTGTAGTTCATGATTGGAATTCACATGACTTAGCTGCTTGTGTGTGTGTGTGTAAAGACTTAAGCAATGGAATTAAGAGCACATCCAATGTGATATTGAGTTGGGTCAAGTTGCACTGATCTTAGAATCCTAAACTAGAATTGAAAGTGAACTTGACAAATTAGAGGAGTCATCCATCAAAAATAGTATGAAATTTAATAGTGACAAGTTCAGGGTGGCACATGGGAGAAACAACTATGGATGCATGCAATAGCACAGGAGTGACTCTAAGCAATTTTGAAAAAAATGTGGTAATTATAGGAGAGAAAAGCTGTAAGTTAATCAGCATGAAACTGTTGTTAATTTTCAAGAGTTTATATGACACTTAGATACACAGTATTATGAGCTATCATAGAAAAGCAGAGACGTAATCTTTTGACTCTGTAAAATCTGAGGATAATCCTTTTCTAAATTTTGCCAGTAGTGAGAACATTATTACTGCAGTATGTTTATTTGTTCCATAACTATTTACTGAGACCCTACTGTGTAAGTGTGAAGTACTACAGCCTATCATTTTGCACTTTATTCTAATTACCAAAAGTAACAAAATATCATTCTTGACAAGGTTAATGTCTCTTGTATTGCATTCTATAATTTTATTGTATTCTGAGTGGACATCTGCTACATTTTGTCTATCTAGCATCTCTTTAATTTAGGAATTGCCCCCCTCTCCATTTGGTGGGATACTTTAATTAGTCACACATCCACATCTTTGTTGTCACTGGTCAATCAGGCAGAGTGAATGATTCAAGGACGGACATGTAATCAAAGATGGGCTGTTTCTAAGTCATTCCAGGACTCTCATAGAAGAAACAGCTCTTCTCTCGTCTATGGAACCCATCAATTTAATTATGGGGTAAGCCTAGAAACTTGTTGACACTCTTGGTTTCTCTTTGTGGAGAAGCAGTTTAAGCTCTAACTAATCTAAAGGAAAAAAGAGTTCATAGTTGGATGAAATGATACAAAATCCTAATGGTATCACTTAAATTCTTGGATCAAAGTGGGCTTAAGTAACCCCCAACAATGGACTTCTAGTTAAAGTAAATAATAGATTTTGTTGTTGTTTTGCTTCTTGCTTAAGCTAATTTGATCTGGATTTATGTCAGTTGCAACCAAAGAGTTTAGACTAATAACTATTCTTTTTCGGTTATCCTTAACAGAGCCATAGTGTAAGATAATACTCTGGGTAGCAAGCTTCCCCGTTAAACACCAAGAGAATGGATGGGTTTACTATCAACATTATGAGAAAGTGGCAGATCTCTAGCAAAATAAACAACATTAGTCAGGACCCTGGCATATCTGAGAGGTAAATCTTATTTCCTATGAGTTTTAATGTTTGGGATTTAGTCCTAGAGTTGTGAGAATATCAAGGTGGCAATGATGAATGTCAATATGATACTTATCAAAAGAAAAGTATGATGGTTAATTTTATGTCAACTTGCCTGGGAAACAGGATTCGCAGATATTAAAATTATTTGTGGGTGTGTCTGGAGGGATGTTTCTGGATGAGATGAACATTTTAATCAGCAGACTGAGTAAAGAAGATTGCCATCTGTGATGGCTAATTTTATATGTTAACTTGAGCAGCCATGAAGTGCCCAGATTAAACATTATTTCTGGGTATGTCTATGAAGATGTTTCTGGGTGAGACTAGCATTTGAATCAGTGGACTCAGTAAAGTAGATTGCCCTACCCAAGGTGAGCAGGAATCATCCAATCCCTTGAGGACCTGAATAGAACAAAAGGCAGAGGGAGGGAGGATATTCCCCTTTCTTCCTGTCTACTTGAACTGCGACATTGGTCCTCTCCTGCCCTTGAGTGTGGATTTACATCATCAGCTTCCCAGATCTCAGGCTTTAAAACTTGGACAAGAATTACGTTACTGGTTTTCCTGATTCTCCAACTTGCAGACAGCATATTGTGGGACTTAGCAGTCTCCATAATTGCATGAGCCAATATATTCCTCACAATAAATTTCTCTCTTTCTCTCTCTAACTACACGTATCCTATTCGTTCTGTTTCTCTGGAGAACCCAAAGACACTCTCTTCAAGCTGAGACATTAACCTTCTTCCGCCTTCAGACTCGGACTCAAAATGGAACTTGCACCATTAGCTGTCCTGGTTCACAGGCCTTTGGACTCGATCTGGAACTCCACCTTCAGTTCTCCTGGTTCTCCAACTTGCTGACTGCAGACCTTGGGACCTCTTAGTTGCCATAACTGCATGAGCCAATTCTTTATCATAAATCAATCTCTACTGAAGTCTCTCCCTCTCTCCATCTATCTATCCATTCTCCTATTGATTCTATTTCTCTCGAGAAACTAGAGTACTACAGATTTTGGTACAATGACAGTACTGTCCAGCAGAACTTTTTGTGATGATGCAAATGTTCTGTATTTTTATTGTCCAATAGAGTAGTCACTAATCACATGTTGCTATTGAGTACTTAAAATGTGAACAGTATGACTAATATGCATAGTTTAAATTTTATTTTAATTAATTTAAATTTAAATAGTCACATATGGTCTACCTTCTGAACAGTTCACAGCTCTAGAAACCAAGCTATATTTTTTAAGCCATGCTTTTCCTTGTATGATACTTTCCAGACTCATTTCTTTCTAGTCTCACCTGTCCTTTTAGTCGTTGATTGTTTGCTACTTCAAGATGCTTCATTATACCTATGACTTTATTAAGGAACAAATTAGATGCTCCCTATAAATGTAGATCAACTTGGTTGCTCAAGCAGTGGAATTATAAGGTAGCTTAATTTACTCTGGATTTACCAGGAAACAAGTAACCATCATAGAGTTCTCCATAATTCTTTATTTCACCTCTATTGAGTTACCATCACAGCTCTTTCTATTTAGTCAATCTGGATCAAAAACCGGATCAAAATCCTCAGTTTATTTCCATATTGTTAGTCTGGCCCAGCTCGTTCCAAGGAAGAACTCTGTAGTATTCCTAACAAAAATTATATTAAATACTAATACAAATACAAAGAATCTCCTAAAAGAAGGAATACAATGATGACTTAAAAATAGTCATGTACACTTTATTAAGTGACTACAGTTATTCCTATGTATTTATTCCAAACTACTTGCTGTTTAAAAGATCAGGAATAGTTAATAATGGTCAACAGTGGTTATGTATGGGGAGTGGAATCACTAAAGTACTTTCACTGGGTATCTATTTTATTTATTTCTACATAGTTTGTATTTTACCAACCCCTATGTATTTCTTTTGTAAATAAAAATCCATGTGGAACTTTTTCTATAAGTGCTGAATTTTTAATTTGAGTGGTTCCACTTATGAATACTTAGAATCATTAATTAAGGAAAATGATGCCTTAGAAGAAGACACAAAGAGGGAAGATAGGTGAATCTGCATTTATACAAGTTAAACAAGATGATAGCTTTCGTTGGACACACTCATTCCTTCAGCAAATACACACTGAGTGAGTACTATGTTTCAGCCCTTTGCTGGTTGCTGAAAATCCAGTGGACAAGCCAAAGTCCCTGCATTCTTGCAGCTTACATTCTAGATGGTGAGAAAACACAAGTTTTCTTGTGTAAACATTGTTTACACAAGTAAACAAATTAATTAAATAATGTAAGTTCAGGTTTTATAAAGGGCACAAAGAAAAATAAATGTGTAAAGAGTAACTAGATGGGTTGGGGTGGAGGGGCAGAAGGTCATCAGTAAACGACTCTCTGAGAATGTCACATTTGAGCGGACTCCATGGTAAAGTGAGAAAATTACTTATTTGATCATCTTGAATAAGAATCTTCCATTTGTGAAGAACTCCATATACAAAAACCACGTGGCTGGTATGAAATTGACTTGAATGAATGTAAAGTCATTTTCTTGAGAGAGATTTTTTTTAATTTATTTTGTTTTGTTCCTTTAATAAAGTCTATTTTCAATATCTGTGTCCAAGAATTGAGAATCCTCTCTGGGATATTTCCATTTATCTTTGGTAATTTGCAAAACAAGTACTTTACATACTAACTGCTATTAAACTCTAGGATAATATGACCTTCTATAAAGTAAGGTGAATGATTGCTTGTTTAGGGAGGAGATGGAGGAAAAGAATTATCCCTCTTGACTAGTTTAAGAAAATGTGTGATGGCCACATATCTTAGATCATTTAGATTCAATCATTGTAGAGATAGAAGTTATACTACATAACATCACAAGGTAATTTTTCTCTCTATATTGCAATTGCATATTTTAAAATCAGAAAATGTGTAGATGTTGGTCATATTGCCACTTGATTTATTTATGCACAAGTGAAAAAACAGTTCATCTTGAGATTGTAAATTTTTGAATATCTGTGAATTTCTTTTCAACACTTTTACATACTGTCATCAATATAAGTTGAAACTTTAGCAATAAGGCATTTGGGGTGAGATGAGGTAAACTAGATCATAATTTTGAAGGAGGGCATTGAATATTTCGTAAACAGTAGCAAAATGCTAACTTACAAATGCATTTAAAGAGAGTCGATATTGTTATATACTATCATATATATATCATATATATAAGTAATATTATACGTTATGTATTATATACTATACCCAAGGATTCTTAACATCTCTGCAACATAAGCAGTTGACCTCATATTTAAACTGCTGGCAAGCATGGAGAATGACAATCAATGCTTCCAGTACTCAATAAGCTAATTTTCTTCCACAATGGTCTACATTTTCACCAGGCCATGAAATTTATTTTTCTAGGTCAATTTACTGCAAGAGTCCATTTGCTATGAGAGTCAATTTACCATGGATTTTTAGTCACAGGGATCTATAATGTCTGTATATTTAAAATATTTAGACATTTTACTTAAATTTAATATTTTAAGATAGAAATATAAATATTTTAACTGGCCATGTGAAATCTCAGGAAATTTATTTATAGTGGCAAAAAGTGACAATAATTTTCCCATCCTCATTTCAAAAATTTTTGACACAATTAAAACTGTTCTTTTATTTGTTGTTATTTTTCAGCTTTATTGAGGTTTAATTGACAAATTAAATTGTAAAATATTTAAACTGTATATTGTAATGATTTGATATACATATACATTGTGAAAATATTCCCCACATTTAGTTAATTATCACATCCATCACCTTAAAACTGTTCACAAATTAAGTTGCTCCTAGTAGAATAAAGAAGGCACAAACATCACAACCATAATAAATCACAATTCTTTCAAACTGGTGTCAAAACAGTCATAAAGTATACACTAAGTGTAGCCTCCTCTGTGAAATCTATTTTAAAGGAACTCTAATATCTATAGTACTTTTATAGGAGTTGGAGGCCATCATCCTACTCTGTCACAATACAAGCAAAGAGGACTCTCATGTCCAAGGCAGGCAAAAGTATGTGCTATCTTTATATAACTTTTTAAATGAGTATTAAATGAAGGGGTTGCATTTAAAGCGTTAATTTCTCTCTATTTTAAAATTTATTTCAAAACATGAAGTTAAATATTAAAAACTATTTTTGACATGAAGTGAAGGAGAATACAAGGCTTAGTGATACAAAAGTGAAGAAAATCTTCCAAACAGGTTTAATATTTCAGACTGTTGCATATAGGGATGCATGGATAGATGCCATCTTTTGGCAATTTATGAAATTAATTCATTGTCTGATGATTCATAAGAGGTCAGTTAATTTGTACATTTACTGAGACACTGATAATATATGTAGACAATAACAGCCTTCAAACTACAAAATAAAGATAGATTTTTAATTGCATTCTAAGAAATGTTTTAAGTTGCAGCAATGAATTTATTCAATAATGACAACTCTAAAACACTTTGACCATTGTCACACTGTAAAATACTGAAAGATCTTACAACCATAAGTGTTTGCTAGTTTTTAAGTTAATTAATTAATAGCATCTAAGAATAGACTATTTAGAAAATAGAGCATTATCTATTCTTTGTATTTAAAGATGACTTTATTTATCCAAATGATCAGAGCTCACGTTTTGAGTGTTTTTCCCTTCAGGTATGGAATAAGTGCAAACTGTCTTCTAGTCACTTAGGTGTGTAGGCTAAAGAGATCTCTTAATCACATGGAACTTTACCACTGTCATCACAATCAAACTTGCAACCATTTTTAAACTATCTAATTAAATTGATCAATTTGTTCTGTAGTTTACAGGAAGAGATACTTTTGTGTCGTGATGACAAGGAGACTCCTAGGGTTCCCCAAAATAGTAATTTAACAAAAATCCTCTGAGTCTTTTAGTCTCCTACATTTTTTGGAACATCCACTGAAATTCTCTCTGGGGTTGCATGTGCCGTAAAGCAGTGTTAAAGATTAGTCCTTCTCAAACTTGGTGTACATATACATCACCCTGGAATCTTGTTATAATGAGGAATCTGATTCTGTAGGTATAGGGTAGGACCTGAGATTCTGCAGATCTAACAAGTTCCCAGGTGATGGTGGTGATGTTGGTTTGAGGACCACACACTCTATAGCAAACCTATAGCCTATTTCAGTGCAGAAATCCTAATTGCTCTGGTAGTTATCAACAAGAACAAAAACATGATTTGCTTCTGAGTATTGATCACAAATGCTCAGATACTCGTGTCCAATTGGGGCATTTTCTTGAATATAACAATCTTAGAGGAATTAATTATTATTATCTTTTTTAGCTCAGTGAGACTTGAGAAGTCATCAAATGCAGCTCCCTCGTATTATAGTTGAGGAAATTGAGGGTCAGGGAAGTTGAACATATGCTCAAGGTCATTCAGCTAGCAGTATGATGTGCACTAGAACCCAGGAACCCTGAGTACATTTTCAATAAAGAAACTCTAACGTCTTTGGCATTTCCATTTATTATAGTCTCCCTGACACAAAACCTAAGCATGAGTCAATAATGATTAGAATTTCACCTTTTGATGCTCACAATAGTTTAAATGATAGCAGTATCCTTGGACTTACTGACTTTCCTAACAGCTAAAACTCACAGTAGGCAACTATCTCCTACAATAACAAGAGTATTCACACATCCTCTTTCTTCTAGAGTCCACTTGCAGTTTTATTATGGACACTTTGCTTCTTAATTTAGAGAACCTGGGGAGAAAGGTGGATAGAGAAATGAATGGGTCAGTAGTTAAAAGGCAAGGGTTGAATTTGTGAAAGGTTGTGGCAAAGTACGCAACAAATGGGAAAGAGCGAAGGGCATCAATATTGATTTTGCCTCTCATCTTTCCCTCTGTCTTCTTGCTTGCAGGTTTCTATTGTGTAGTCTCTCAAACAAAGCAGGCTTTATTTATGGTAAGACTCATTTAACACTGCTGAACTAGTCCATCATCTACTCATTTGGTTCAATTAAAAAGTGGTCATAGGGAAAAGCCTGGGAATTAAGCTCATTTGGAAACACAACTTCTGATTAATTTATGTCTTGCTCATTTATATCTCCTCTTCTAAAGAACACTTTTCAGGGTGCTGATTTATAGAGGTGGTTCTTTCCAGATTCCAGAATTCCTTTCTATGACCATCTTTGGTTGAGCCCCTGAAGAAAGTACAGATATGCTTTTCCTCCCTTTCTTAAGGCTATTGTTAAAACATTTATAGAGGATTTCCTAAGATTTCCCGCTTTCCTCAGTTAGAAAAGTCCCACTAAACAGCTAGTGCCACCGTTTATAAAGCGCTTACAAATTGCATGGCTCTGTAGTAACATGTTTGCATTCTCACTTAATCTTTTGCAAGTCTAAGAGTTAAGTGCTATTATTATCCTTGTTTTGCAGTTGAGGAGGCTTCAGACTTAGACATTCAAGTAAAATCATTAAACATTATGAAGCTAGAAGTGACAGCTCTGGGATTTGAACTGGTGTCTGCCTAATCCCCGAACAGACCGATACTGTCACCCACTAGGCTCTATTGAGATTTAACCTAAATTAAGTCAAAATTCTGAAGAACAACAAAAAATTAATTTCCTAACCCCTAACTTTTTCCTTCTCTGCCACACAAGCTTTTGTAGGCAGGTAGGTGTTCCGCTCCCTATGCTTAGCCTCTCCCACACCCTCTGCAATGTTTCCCTTTTGCTGCGGGAGCGTCAGAGAATGCTACTGCAGCTGGTGAGGGGGCAGGTGCAGCCATCTGCTCCAGGAGTCCAAAAGCGCACAAGAACTTCGCACCCAGGACCTGGCCCAGGCACCAAGAGTTCCAGAACCTGCTGGGGACACAGCTAATCCCGCCCCCTCGCGGTGACGATTGGCTAAACTCTTCCCGAGTGCAAAGCACTGATTAACGAAGGCAGCCGACGCCTCTGCAAGTTAGGGCGAGACATCGCCAAGGAGGTGAGACCCGCCGGAGGTGTGTGAATGGGGGCTTCAGTTGTTCCTGCCCGAAGGGTCCTTGAGAAGCCTGTTTGTTTTTCCCGGCGCCTTTCTCCACCCATCCCTTTCTCTCATTGGCCGGGCCTGGTGGGCGGCTGTGTTTCCATTGGCCGGGGGGCGGTGTCTGTCCCTGGCCAGGGTGGGGGCGGGGCCTCCGCCGCGCTGAGCTTGCCCTTGTGTCTGGTGCTCGGTAGAGCTGCCGCCGCTGCCGCCGCCGCCGTCGCCGCCGCCGCTGCAGCCCGAGCATCCGGGAGCCGCCGCCGCCGCCGCCGCCGCCACCGCCACCGCCACCGCCACCAGCGCCGCTTCCACCGCTGCCGCCTCTCCTCCCAGGACCCCGAGACACCCGAGCGCGAGCGGCGGCTGCTGCTTGCTTGCTCCCGCTTTCCCCTGCCCCTCCCTTCGGTGACCTACCCACTCCTTGCAGCCCTCGCCGGCACCTTTTCCGACACCCCGGCATCCCTGCACCACCTGCTCGGGCAGCCCCGGCGGGCTCTAGGACTTGCTGTGCGCGCCGCGAGGAAGGCAAGCCCCGAACCCGTGCCTGGCAGACGGACTGTCGCGCCTGCACCACCAGCAGGAGGAGGAGGAGAAGAAACTATTTCGCCCACCGAAACCCCATTCTGCGGGTGCTTCGCCGCTGCCGCTACTGCTGCCGCCGATTCGCGTCCGCGGGTTCAAACACCGCAGCGGCGGGGACCGTGGTCCGGCGGGCGCCGCGAGGAGCACCCCAGCAGAGTCCTGCCCTCTGGTACCCCGCTCACCAGCATCTCCTTGGCCCCTCGTTCCTTCCCCAACCCTTAGAGAGGGACCATGATTTGGAAACGCAGCGCCGTTCTCCGCTTCTACAGTGTCTGCGGGCTCCTGCTACAAGGTAATCCCCGCCCTGCCGCGGGGAGCATCAACTTCACGCCCATTCCCCATCATCCCCACTCCACCCCACATTTCCTCTCTCCCCTTCCAGTGCCCCAGTGCCCAGCGATTTCCACCCCCTCCCCCTACTCCCCGGTGCGGCAGGGGGCAGTGGCAGTTTGCTCTAGCCCCTCGAATCTCTAGCGTTGGCTCAGCCCTGCTTTCCCAGCAGTCAGCCCCTTACGCGGCACCTTTTGCCTTTTCATTCACCTGGGCTTCCTACATCCCTCTGTCCGTACCCGCCAGCACAACCCTCCTCCCACGCCTTTTAGCTGGCAACTTGTGCCTTCTCTGAACATTCCACCCTTCCACCAACCCTCACCAGCCGCCTCCCACATCACGCTCCCGACCGACCCTCTCCATCTCTTGTCATCTCTTTAACCTCCCCCTTTCTGGGTCGCCTTTCTCTTTCCCCTTCTTCCCACCATCATCATATCTGTGTGTCTTTAAAAAGTGTGTGAGAGCCTGGGAGCGAGCTACCGAGACGGCGAGAACAGCAGCAGCGGCGGCACCGTGTGCATTGCAATAACATCCCCGGGGGGGAAATGTGTTGTGAGACGTGTCATTCACCTAGGAAGAGAGAGGGCCTGTGTCTGGGATTAAAAAAAAAGAAGAAGAAAGGAAAAAGAAAGAATTTATAAATAAACCAAGAAATAAAAAAAGAGGGCAAGAGGCAGGGAAAAATTAAAAGACTCAAAGCCACTTTACCAACAAACCGACTTTTTATTATTCAGTCTGTGTGGTTTTCTTTTCTTTTTCTCCGTTTCTCTCTCTCTCTCTTTTTATTTTTTTAGCAAAGATATATATGCACCTTAGCAGTTAACTCTTCTGCTGTGGGATTTTCGCTTAGATTCCCTGCCTCTACATCAGCTGTCTGCCGCTTCTTTCCCTAATTAATATTATCCTTTCACGGGAAATGTAAGAACCACTGTGACCGCAGTGGAGGCAAACCGCACAAAACACTGTTATTATGCAAATCACTGGGTTTGGATGCAGAGTGGCTAGGGAACTGGGGTGCACTTTTCGCCAGACCCTCTCTTTTGGAGGAGGGAGGAGGGGACCGTGTGGAATGGGAGGACGATTCTGATTATGAAATAGATGGAAACGTACGGAGTCGGAGTGCATGAGGAGAGCACACTTTGGGTGGTGGTGGAGACAGGCGGCCTGCTAGGGCAGGGTGGGCAGGGGCTGTAAGGCGGAAGATTGTTGCTTTGAAGAGAGTAGTATAGAGATGTGGCTTGAGTGTGAGATACCGGCAGGATGTATGTAAAATGATGGTCGATAGGATTTCTTTAAGCTAGATGACTCTTGATTTCTTGATAAATCTTTGCCCACCCTAACTCCTCTGTCATCATTTGTGTATTTGTGGGAAAGATAAGTTGATCAAATTTATTTGTCCCTGGGTAAAAGGAATCTGAAAGTAAGACACACGTAAACTCACAGGCGTGCAAAACCCAAATCGGCCTTTTGAGGATTTAAATGAGGTCAGTGAACCATCTTTCAGCAAGTTCTTGGAATGCATCCTCTCTCCTATCCTCCTCCGGGATATAGACTGGGACCGTATTTTATTTATGCCTATTTATGAATGTGAAAGAAAAGATAGTGGACAGAATTTTCATGAAATAACTGACTGACTTTGCAGAGATATTTCTTAGAATGTTTTGTGGTAATTTTGTGTATTTTATGTTGGATGTAAATTTCAGATGTGTCATGTGCCAGAATCTCCGAGAAGGCAGACAGCCCATTCTGCCTGCTTACGCCGCCTGGTCCCATTTCCCACCGCTCACACCCCCACCCTCGCCCAAGTAACCCCTGGCTGACACATTACTTAGGTTTCTAATCCGTGCTGAAATATCCTCCCAGAGACCCCACTTCACCTCTCAGTAACTTGCATTTCTCAGCTCTGCTGTGTGTGTGTGTGTGTCTGTGTGTGTGCGCGCGCGCGCCACGCAGGGTAAAAGGAGTGTGATGTAGGGGAATCAGTTAATTTGGTGATTGCCATGAAAATTCGACACCACTGGATGTGTTTTCCCTACCAGTCTGTGTGTGCTGGCCCCGGCACATCACTGCGCACACCTCTGGGCTGGTGCGAGATTATTTATGATAGAGCATGAGGGCAATGGACTGCACTTGGGGGTCGCCTCCTCTCTGCCTTCAACATTTCCCTGTGAATTGTCTATTCAGTGCACTGCAAAATAACTGTCTGCCGGTGCCTCTCTCTCTCAGCCTGGAGAAGGATTTACTCTTTCTCTACCCGGAGAGATTCCATCAGCTGCATTCTCTTTTATTAAGGGCATGGGTCTCTTTTATTAAGTATGTAAACCAATGGTTAAGACAGTGCTGCTTTTCACAGCAGACTGGGGGTGGTGGTAGAAGGGGTGTGGGTATGCCAGAGAAAATGCACCACTGCAACCAGCAGCAGCACCAGCAGCAGGTCCAAATAAATAAATAAATAAGCATCCTATACGGCAGCTGGGGAAAGAGCAGCAGCCCAGTGATATCTGTGTACTTATGAGCCTCTTAGATCAGGCCATATTCATACACCAAAAGATAGAAGAGGATTTAAAGAAAAATCTAGAAGGGGGAGGGGGCGCAAAGCACCACTGAATTGTCTTCTCCTGTTTATGGCTGCCTCACATTTATCAAACACTGCTCACAGACACATCAGACTTTGTTGATATTGTCAGTTCCTGCTCAAACAAATTGCTCATGCCTTCCTTGTCTTAGTCTTGGCTGAGAACATTGCTTCAGGGTTCAGGTTTATGTTTCTCCCACCGCCCTACTGTTTTATTAGGACTTGGTTAGGTGTAAATGAAATGGATTTCCTGGACACAGATTAAATACTTAGCAGGTCTTTCCTTTCTATGTTCAGGGAAGGAAGGGGTGGGGGGACTAGTGAGCAACTGATTTTGGCTAGGGGGAGTCTGCTCTGCCTGCTAGTAGTTATGACTAGGCAGATACTGTAGGCAGTCTATGGCTTCTTATTTTTAGCTTTATCAGCACTCCAGTAACATTCTGTCACTTAAGTAATACTAATCAATTTATTTATTCTCTGAATTACCATACTCTCTCTTGCAATATGCATTACTTTAGACAAGAGACTCATTTGGACATATCTTCTCTGTGTTTTCCATTGTCACCAGTTTTTTACTTTTTCTGGGAAGCAAAATCAACCTTTTGGCTTGTTAGTATGTAGACTGATAAGCCAGTGGTGAGAATCAAGTCAATGATAAAATGAGTTAAAAAAAAAAAAAGGCTTAAACAGTTCTATTCTACAACATCTACCAGTTCATCCTCTACGTATCTTTAGGAAATGAGTAGTTAGAAAATAAGCACATTTCTGACCAAAGTGTAACTTGGAATGTAGACTACTTAGATAACGAAATTTGATTCACTGTTAAGCTATGGGTATCCTGTCTTATTTTCCTCCATCATAGACAGAGGAAAAATCTGGGGTAACGACAGGGGACACTTTTGAGAAATGAATGTCTTTAGAATGAGGAGTGCAAAGGCTTACCACCTGTCACTAAGACTTCTCTTGGCCACAGAGTAGATCCAGTTCAACTGCTAACCCTTGCTGAACCTGGATCCCTTTCCATGCCTGAGGGGGCACTGTAAAGATGGGCACTGTTTTGTTTAGCACAGGAAACAATCCTAGAGAGGGCAAAAAAGAAAGAAGGTCAAGATATAGCCAGAAAATAGACATGCATAGAGAGACCCTGATTTTCTTGAGAACTTTATTTCCTTTTCAGAGTTATTCTTACACAAAAACATATCCAACACAAATACTGGGGCTTTAGTATTTTTTCCCATGGGACAGTCTGGTAAATGATGATGTTATATTTAGAAAGAAAGATCTTCAAATTAAAAGATAAATTGGACATACATATTACTTGCCTCAGTGTGTGTCATAAACCTCCCCTTATATTTTTAGAAAGCAAATTATAATACAAAATACACTTATGTACATTTGATAAAATGCTGGTAACTTCATACTTCCTAAGAGCATGTCTCTCCCACTCTTTTGCCTCTGCACGTCATAACCTTAGTCTCATCAAGCTCATTTCTAACGCTGAATGCAGATCCTGGAATATAACTCACCTCCTTTTTTGATTAACAGCTGGAACTTTGAAAAGTAGAGTCTGTACATAAGAGCCAGTGACTATGACTTAAACAGTCAAACACCAGACACTTAAGTAATTGAGGAAATCTCCCTGCAAATATGAGGAGTTTCTGGACTAATTTTGTATTGATACATGGAAGCTGGCTTCATTGTCTTTTTCTCATTTCTACAACTTTTTGAATTCTGGGAACATAATAATGACAGAGGTAAGCATCAACTGAGATGGCCTCTTCCTGCCTTCTCCACTAGAAGATCAGATACTTGAAAACTATTTGCTCTGCATTTAAATAGAGAGATGTCATTTTTCTTAAAGAAAAACTTACTTAAATTACTTAAAGAGCAAATGGAAATGCAACAATGTTAGAAGACATCCTAAGCATACATTTTAAAGTGGCCTGAAGTCAACATCAAATGATAGCAGTTTTCTTTATAAAATAAAGAGTCTATGGGGTATCATGATTGAGACAAGATTTATTTATTATGAAGGATTTGGGGTACATTAATAATATAACATAGACTTATTATATAGATGTTTTACTGGATCATACTGCCGTGCATTCTATGAGATTTATTGAGAAAGAGTCCTTTTTTAACAGACTTCCTTAAACCTCTTTGGCAAAATCGCCCACTGTGCAGCAGCTGGCCAGGTAGATTGAGGAGGCATCAAGAAGGGAAATTGCAAATCAAGGAAGCAGAAGTCACAAGCTGAAATTAGAGTTCCTTTGTGGAATTGGCAGAAATTGGCTTGTTTACCCTCTTAAAACAGCTCTAGTGCCCAGTAATTATTAAATTTAAGCTTCCTGAGGGCAAGCGCCGAGTGTTGCTTATCTGAGCAATCTTCTTATTCTCAATTTAGTAGATGCATAATAGATAGTGTTGAAATGAATATTAGGTATGTCCTAATTAGTTTTGATGGAGATAAGTGGTCCTTTCTCTTCATAATATATCAGCACTTACTTTGTTAACTAATGTACATAAGAGTTAATTTTAACATTTTGTAGGCTATGGGGTTTAGGAAAAGTTTTCCTATAGAAAAGTACATAGCAATAGCTCTTCATATGCATCTTTAAGTGAATGCAATCTGATCAATTGTTCTTAACATAATGTTTTTCTACCCATTTTTTTCCATGATTAAAAATCCCAAATATTTTGCATTTGTTTAGATCATAAACTCATTCCATGAAAAAAGGAAGGACATGATTTAAATATACTGATTTAACCTAAAATATTTAAAAGGACAAGTTCATTGCCAACATTTTATTTGAAAATGTCAAGCATTTTTGGAGTGCAGTTCCATAGTGTCAAAAAAAGGCATCTTCTGCAAATTCCTTGTGTAAAGAGGTGGGTGAGGATTAACCTAGAGCTGTGGCAGCTGAAGCCCCCTGCTGTGTGATGATGCAAATGGCATCTCAGGCCTAATGTGCTCTGCAGCGGCAGGCGACACACAGGAAAGCAGTCATGTGGCATGAGTGAAATAGGAAGTCTTTTCATAGCTTATGGTGGACATGAACCATCCTTCAGCTTTTTACCACCAGAAATAATCCAGAGAATATTTCTAATCGCATAAGCTCATGATGAAGCAAAAGAGAGAATACATATTTTATCTAGAGATTAATGTAATAAATAAATTCTAATAAAATTATCAATGTTTTCATCAAATGGATGGTAGATATTTTCTAGCAAACTATCAGGAATGTGTGTCATTTAAGGAAAATAAATTGCAAAGTTAAAATAGGATTTCTATGCAGTTGTTTACATGTCTTGGACCTGATAATTGTCGGGCTGGGAAATATGTCATCCTTCTCTTCCTTTAGTAAGTAAGGAGTTAGTCTCTTGGTTTTTTTTTTTTTTTTTTTTTCCTATTAGAGCATTTCCTGTATTATGAATATACAGTAGTTTTAAAAGAAATAGGAATTAACTGTTCAGTGCATGTTCACATAGTTTATTTAGTGCCATAAAGTGGAATTTGTGTTAATGTCAAATCAGTAGAGAGTATTTTCTCTCTGGACAACATTATTTATCACAAAGTCAAAAGCATCAAATAGGTTCCTCAATAAAAGTAAGAGTTGTGAACCAGTTATTACGGGCAGCCTGTAAGGGAAGCCCAGCTGATAACAGGAGCTAATGTAGCTTGGTTTATTTTGATTCCGTTTGCTACAGAATAAAATAATTGAACATATTATGAATATTGATTTTTTATTCAAGAAATGAGCCCAGTTGGTCCTGTTAATGTCTTCAGTGCATTTCTTTAAGCAGATATGAAATTGTTTTCATCTTAGAAGTATGTAATGTATTTAAAAGTTAGGAAAGCAAATATTCTGCTTAATTAGTATCAGTTAAATATTAATGCTGAAATCAGAGATGTATTTATTGAGAAAAGAAATATTCCTCAATCATTTATCTCTATATATGCACATATATACAAGTTTAAAGTGTACAGTTATTTTTAGAACTGGAGGACAACTTTAAAATTTTGTAAGTAATCAGAGTTTGGGGCTCTCAGGGATGAAGCGTGAGAGAAAGGTAAGAGTTTAGTTTGTTAGCAATCATTTGCTTTTACCCTTTTTAACGAAGGTTAAAAAATGTATTTTTTAAATAAATTTTCTTAGGCTATAACAATGATTAACTTCTCCACTTAAAAACATACAACACGGTTTACAGTTTCTGAATAGGCAATAGAGCTGAGCATTTATTCTGGCTCTTCTTTTGTGCTTATGAAACTGAGTGATGAGAGCCCACTGCTACCTGAATAGACGCAGGGCTGAGGTTGTAAGGAGATCTGCCATGGAGAGAGCTGCCCATTAATTATTCACATTCTATTTTAGAGGTCTTTCAAGTAAATATTAAGACAGTCATTATTCAACATTGGGGATAACTCTTTGAGTCAGCAAATAGTGTTCACTTGAATATTTAAATTATCTTTCAGCAATTTGCATGCTGAAGGGGAAGCGCCTGTTTAGTAATAGTTAAACAATTATTCTGGGGGCTAGATGCTGATGTCATTGGGGAGTATTCAGAAGATAAAAACAACCATTCATTTGCTTGGAGGAACATAAAACCTTAAAGCTAAGTGTGATCAAATAGTGCAAATAATTTCACACAAAACGAAAGTCTTTTTATAGGTCAGTTGATTCCCTAATAATTTATATATTTGATGATGGTTTATTTACAGTAACAGTGCATTGTTTGTCTAAAGTCATCTTTGGGAACAGAGTGACAAAGCACCTTTCCTGACAAGGATGTGCTGCTGACTGCTAAGTGTATAGCCCTTATATTGATTCCGTGTAATTTATAAAGCCAATTAATTTGTTCTTGTAAAGAAATATTTTTAGCTTCTTTGCTAAAATTCTTTGCATTTAAAAATGCAAGTGCGTCCTATAACACTTACTTAAACATCAAGGACTAAAATTTATAGTGTGTAAAATATGTTTTTACTTTCTTAATAAATTCCTATTTTACATTGACTTGTCCTCTATCCCCCCTGGGGGAAAATGTCCATGACACTGCTACCTTGTGTGCCTTCTCATACCTTATATGTTCTCTGCTTGTCATCCTTAAGTAGTAGACTTAGGTTGAAATGAGAGATGATTAGAATATTTGTATTTAAAAACAAACAAGAAAATGTACAATAAGCTTGTTATCCAATTGTCATTCCTTTACTGCTGTTTCATGTGCTGAAGTCTGAATAGTAACTCAGCTTCCTTTACACTCTCCAAGAATATAATATCCTCCCCATTCCTGATCATGCCACCAACCCGAAAGACTCATTAAAAGAAATTAACAGGGAATGAAGAATAGTTAAAGAAGGGAGTTTTGCTAAAGCCCTTATGTGGAACACTTACAGATTGAGTGTTTTTCCTTTCAACCTCCAAGGCGGGTACCCCGATGTTTTAGCAAGGATAAAACACGTACATGTGCTTTTGCTTGTTGTTCTTATTGTTCTTATTGCAGTTTTTGAGGGTACAATCCCTTTAGACTCATAATAAAAATGCCAAAAAAGAGGAGGGAAGGAATGTGAGTCAGCCAGCCAAACACACACTTAAACGCCTGGCAAAGCCAACTAAATTAGCATATGCTAGGCTGCAAGTTTCCCTCTGTTGTTACATAATCCCTTTCTAATAGGAAATCAGTTCTCATACTTAACCCTTTCAGGAGGTTTGGAATTCTCCAAGTGTTGTATTTTTATTTTGCTTCATTTATTTTCTCACGAATTCTGTAAATCATCTATTGAGGGGCTTTTATGTCAAATTCTTTTTTTCACTCTTCAGTCTGTATACAAATGTTCCATTCTGTGCCCAACTTCAGGATTCAAGAATCAACTTTTCTATAGCTTTCACTGAGAGGATCTCATTAGCATTTTAGGCTCTCTTTACTCATGTGCAGCTTTCTTTAGAAATGTATTAGTTCTATGAGGTTCCCCTAAGGATTCATAATACTCCAGTTTGTTACATGTACTGTGATATTCAGTGTGCGTTAATTGTGCACGTGTCCTCATTTCAAAGCCTTTTCAGGGATCATGTGGGATAGAACAGGGGTCTGGCTGTACGTTCACTGTCATGTGTTAATGTGTAGGTGGTATTCAGAGAAGGATGTCTCTGAAAGCAATTATATATCTATGACTCCAGTATAGCAAGCAGTTACTCACATTCTGCCCTTACTAGTTACCCTGCCAAGGCAGAATGAAATTCACCATTGTGACACATAATACAGTATCTGTTATTTCTAAATAGTTGTTTGCTCTGGGAATGAAATAAAATAAAATAATGTGTATCCCTTATCCTGAATAGAGATTGTTCCTTTCACTCTCCCAAACAAAAAGAAGAATCAGAAATTGTTCCTAAATCAATACTCTATTCCTTAACTAGCCCATTAACACATTTTGCTGTGGTGGGATCTTGAGGTTACGCTGGTTATCATTTGAGGCTATAGATTTTTAGATAGTATTAATTGCCTCCAGACTTCATGGGCTGCCAAAAGACACTGCATTGCCAAATTTGAGTCATTATATTTTCACTTTTTGATTTGTATGCAATTTGGACAACTGTGAAAGTATATAGGAACATTGAACTCAACTGCAAGAGAGAGAAATACATTTTTTTAAAATAGGAACTTCATTTGTGGAGGGATAGTTACAAGAACTGGCTCATTTAGTACATGTCACTATTTATAAGGAGGATATTTTCCTTCATTGAATGAGTTTGATAGTGTACTTACATTAATTGTGCCTTTTGACTTACTTGTATTCCTCTGTGTGTTATATCATCAGACAATTTGAGTTTAATTTGTAAATACAACTGCTTTTTTTTCTTTTTATTTATGACTATTGCAATAAAAAAAGCATTTTGTAAGTTGATATATTGACAATTTTAACCAATTATTGTTTCCTTATTTTACACAATTGCATTATTTTTGAAGCCATATTATTATTAATGGTAGGTTAAAAATATCAGTGTCCAGGAAGCCATAGGAGTTTTTAATTATGAGAATTTTTTACCAGAATCTGATGTGTACCTTGTAGTAGGCAAAAGAATGCCATCTGCCCTTTATTGATCATTTTAAGCATTTATGTCTTCTTAGTTCATGAGAGACCTAAGCATTTTATTTTGTCTGTGCTATGATCTATATCACCCCTTTGTATATTTTTATTATAGCATTTTGGATGTTGAGTATTTATCTGTCTGTCTCCTCTGGTGGACTATAAGCCCCTAGAGTACAGAGACTTAGTCTTCATTTTATTTCAAGTGCCCAATCGAATGTCTGGTCTGTGTCTTTTATTAATGTTTTCATTCCACTTTTTGATTAGTTCTCTACCAATCCACTTAATCTTGGCACATCTCTTTAATTGTAGCCAAATAACATTTAAGTATTTATGTTATAACTGACAAGGTGCCAATATAGTATTCTGAATAGAATAAATATTTGCAATGAATTTTCATTTGTATGTAATGTACAGGGAGAAGGAAAAAATGAGTACTAACAGACACAAACAACTTTAAATAATGACATACTTCACAAAAATGTGGAATCATCGCTTTCACTTAAGGCAGTCAGTTCAAATTTGCACTGAAAACATACATCTCATAGCTTTGAATCTTCCTGATTTCCCTGGGCATCATAACCCCTTGTGTTTTTTCTACCTTCAAACAATTTCTATCTGTAGCCCCAAAATATTCCTGATGATGACTTTGGATAAACTTGAAGCCAGATCATCTTATTGTTCTATTTAGAGTGGCTGGTATTTCTGGATAAATGTATAAACAAAGAGGAATTACAAACTGACCTTGATCTGCCAGATTATCGGTGCAGACTGACCTGCTTTTCTCATTGCTAAGCTATAGAGTGGAGATTCTCTGAGCAGTCCCTGAAGTACACATTCAGGGTGTATTCTTCTCAGTTTAAGTGGGAGAGATTCCATCTGTTTTATTTAAAAGGGCTTTTAAAGAAAATGCTAAATGTTGGTGGTTGTTGTTTTTTTTTTAATGCTTAGTCATACTTCTGCAATTGAGGACACGTTTGCTATGTTTGCATTTGATTTATTTTCCTTTTTGCATTTTGAAAGACAGTGGGAGGAAATATGGGAATATTAACTGCTTTTTGAAGAGGATTTAAACATAGTTACCGAGAGCGGAACACCAAGGGAGGAAAGACTTTCTACAATTTGTGGTGACTATTTCCACATAAAGTGTTTTAAGAATGCTTTTCTAAAAAGTCCCAGTGAAATGTAGCTTTTCATAAAAGTCACATAGTTTTTCTTCAGATTTGGAAAATAAACTTCCCTGATGTCTTTTGGATTTTTGACAGTTTTATGACTATCAGCATTTGAAAAGATATTAACTAGGCTAACTTAAGAGTCACCTGATGCCAGGTGCTGCAATCACGGTATCATCCTCACATGGAAACAGACATTCAGTAAATAAATATGCAAAGTAGATTAAACTAGCTCAAATTATTAAGGGTTATTGCCACCTATATTGAGAATATTAAGAATTATATTCTTCCATTGCTTCTGTTAGTACCTAAAATCTTGCTTTATGTTAAAACGTGAGTATCAGGATGATGTGACAGCCACAAAAGAATAACCTCCTTCTTTATCGTGGCTCCTTTTTGGCCCTTGCTGACTGATCCACTTTCCAGAGCCTAGCGAATAAAGGGAAAGTAGTTTGGGAGGCAATTTTTATTGCCTATTTTACTGTTTTGATGAAAAATTTTTTAGTAAGTTACTGAATTGTATTCATTATATTGAGGATATTCCTATAAATCTATGGCTAGAAGTGACATATTTTAAATTTCTACGTGTAACCACATAGTATTTGAAACACTGGAGGAAGAGTCACACCTTCATATTTCTCAAGTTTTAGTCATTATGATCTGCTCAGAAATTGAATTTTCAATTTGACATAAGAAGGAAGGATTTTTATCTGCCGCTTTAAATGCGAAAGCATTTCAGACCAACATTCTTATCCAGAGTCACCAAATTAAAAACATTAGTGCCCATAATATTCATCAAAAGGATATTATACTAAGGGTATTGTCTTTATAGAAAGATTTGATGTTAACTAGCATGACAAAAGAAGTTGTGTGAATATATGAATATAGTTTTTAATATATTTTTAAAAGTCCAGTAAAATTTGTAGAGGATAGCTTCATGTCCACTGGCTTTTTTTTTTTAACATGGAAATGCTGTGGATGAAGTAAGACTAATGGTTTTGTAAAACTTCAATTCTCCATCTCCTTTCACTTCCATGGAATAACTAAGATAAAAATATTGGTGGATAGATAAGATCACAGTTTTTTAGAGGTCGGAGAGAGGTCATTAAAGTCATAGTTACTTTAAATTTTTGTTTTGTTTTACCCAATTTTATTGACTATACAAATACAGACTACAAACAAGGCAGAACAGATTACCCTTGAAGGATATGATAGCATAAAATTATATTTTGTAATACAGCAGCTATGTTTGATAGGTGGATATGGACAGATGAGGAAGACTAATAATCTTGTTATCGTTTACTGATGGTTTTATAAGATAACAATAAACTTGATCAGGAATTAAGGATACTTCCTCCACAGACCTTTGTATCTTCTTAGTGTACCAAGATGGAGAATGGGAGTCATTTGGCGATAGAGGAAGAGACAATAATAAATATCCCCAATCTTTGAGTGGAACACAATAGCAGCCATGCCAAACTACAGCTACCCTGGAAGTGGCAGTGAGGCTGGCCTACTGGATGTCGGTTTTTGTAGTGAGAATTCTCTATTCATCATTGAATCATTGGACTAATTCAGACTTCAATTTTTGGAAGTGCCCTGCAGAAGCGAGACATAGTGGTAGGAATCAAGGGACCTAACTTCTCATCCAAGTCGTGCCACTACTTTAGAGACCTTGAGTGCCTTACGTCTCATGAAGTTTAGTTTCTTCACTGGTAGATTGAGAGATTGGAACTGCATCCATTCTTTGGCAATGTGTTGTAAAAAGGATCTTATGGATGATTACAAAGTGCAGAAATGGAGTTTTTCTTTTCTCTTTCCACCTAAAATTGTTTTGTTTTGTTTTGTTTTTGGTGAGGAAGCCAAAATCTGTGCAGTCTTCTTCTATTTTGTATGTGGGATGCTGCCACAGCATGGCTTGATGAGCAGTGTGTGGGTCCATGCCTGGAATTGAAACCCACCAACTCCAGGTCACCAAAGCAGAGTGCTTGAACTTAACCGCTCTGCCACTGGACTGGCCCCTAAAAGTGTTTTATAACACAGTCAGGATAACACTAATTGTGTGCTCTTAAAATACCTTTCACTAAAATTTAATTTTTGATATATACCCATGCATTAATCAGTGTTTACTGTTTTTACACATGTAGAGAGATTTTTATTCTCATACATGTCTATATAATTTTCAGAGCTTTCTTTCTCTGTCAGTGAATTTTATAAATTAATTTTGGGTCATACATTCTTTTCTCATGAAATTACATCCATAGATCAATTTTGAAAATTAGGCAATTGTTGCTCTGTTAGTCATTTTTATTATTTGGGAGTGGATAGAATTGAGTGTTTCCATTTTTAGTTCAGTTTTGTTTCTCTGTGCATTTAATGTGTGTGTGTGTAAATTTTTACAGTTATTTGAGTTTTCATTGCCTTTGGTCTTCTTAAGCTTACTTATTCATTCATTGATTTGTTTTTCAACAAGTACCTGTTTAAAGGTAGTGTTGTAAGTGCTGGTAAAGAAGTGAACAAGATGGAGACAGTTGATGCCCTTAAGGAGCTTACAGTCTATGGCTGAGACACAGAATAAACAAATCACAATATGTAATACCCTAAATCTTTATTTTCTGAAATAGAAATTCCATTTTTATAGTAATATCTTTTCAATAGCAACAGAAAGTGGATGTATCAGTGAGGATAGGAAATCACTGACTTAACAACAGTGTTATAAACCTCAGTGGGCTTTTAACACTTTTCATTTAAGGTTGGATTAAAGAGCTCTCATTTCCTCCAGTCGTTTATCCTGAAAACATTCTCAGTATGATGCCAGCTTCTTCCTTTTTTTTATTAATACAACTTGAAAGAAGCTGACAATTGAACAAGAAATATTCAAGCATGCTCTATTCTAACTGATTTGTTCAAGAGGATGATTCATTTAATTTCATAAAGGCTCAGTGGGCCAGAACAGTGGATGACCAGGTCAGCAGAGGGAATGTAGGGGAGAAGAGGTCTGTGAGAAGGATCTATGTAACAAGCAACAATATTTAGTTTTTTAGAGCTGAAGTTCTGCTTGAGCAATTCTCGTGTTACCAGCGACAGTCATTTAAAGAGCTGCTGATGCCTCAGGGAAAACATTTTTAAAGTGTCCTATCTAGAAACAATGCTCCTTGTACTGTGTCGTATATATTAAAACTCTGTCTCTTGCTTATATTACAATACATCGTGCCTGATTAAAACCTGTACTGCTATAATATGGCTTCTTGAGAACGCTGATTAAATGTTCTTCCTGAAATCTTTCCTCCTGCTCAGACTGCTCTGAATATGATTGAAATATTAATCACTTGGTAAACAAAGCTGGAGAATAGATGAGAATAGCATTTAAAATCTTTAAAAATACAATGAATTTTATATACAATTATTTAAAATGTTAGAGAGAAAATACAAAATCGTATGAATGGGCCACAGATATTCTTGACAACTTCATGTTACTTCTTTTAGTATTTAACTTTGAATGATGACCTCAGTATGCAAATGATGTCATATTTCTAACAGATTGTCTGGTATTTTGGAATACTATTCTTTAGTGATCAGTGGTTTTCCTGCAGTCCCTGTAGTAGATAGAGTAAAATTTTTTTAATAAGTATTTTGGAAATCATAATAGTGGTGGTCTAGCATGTATAATTACTCTATTTAGAGACTTATTCATCTAGAATACTTACAGTAGTACAATGCACAGCTAGAAAAACCTCAGCTTAATCATTATCTTTAATTTCGCTTTCTTTTTGTTTTAAAGGAAACTTTGAAATTAAAGCAATTCAGGTAAATGCTCTGTGGCAGGAGATAACTCGCAAGAGTGTAGTTTTATACTAAATGATTTATTTTGAAAATATATTCAGTTTTCCAAAGTAATTCAGAGATGAATACGTATTTGGAAACTTTTATAGAGGGAACTAGGTGGTGCTGTTCTGTCATCTTTGTGTCTTAGTGACTTCTTAGGTCCGGTTCTCAATTCATTAAACATTTTCTTGCAGTAGGTGCATTACGTAAGATGTGGTTTTGGACACATGGTGGCATTACCTTTTATTAACCAACTAAGTTTGTTTATCGATCTTAGGTCTTTATTTTCGGCACTATTTTCACATAGCAGAAAAAAACTTTCCCTAAGCTGTAAGATACATCACAGTTTACAACTTCCCTCATTTCTTTAACGTTTAATATAATATATTAAGTGCTGAAATCTTCAGATATTTATGTTAGTATGTGTTTTTAAAATCTTTGTACTTGGCTATTTTATTTACCAAAACTCTTACTATTAATTGAGTCAGAATTTAAAGTGGTGAAATTTTGTACAGTTTGAGCTGACTTAAAATAAAAATACTACAAAATATATAAGCTCAAGGAAAACATTTTTACTATTTGAAGTACTAAAAATGGAATTAAACCTTTAAACAAAAGAAATAAGAAAGCTTCCCTTGAAAAGAAATTGTTTGCTTAGTTTACTTCCCTGTAGGAAAAGTGACCTCAATTAGGCTGTCAGTTAATCTTTTCATCTTTCAGGATGTCATTAGGTTAATTGTGATTATGATCTTGGTGGTACCTGATAGTCCAAAATGAAGTAACATGCTTTATTTCAAATGAGAGAACAAAAAACAAAGCTAACCCCCCCCCCCCCCCCGCCACCGTCCATGTAGATTAAGTACACTGGTGTCTCTGAGGTGTATTTTCTTGGTAAGGATTACAGTTTCATTCAGATACCTTTAGATTGAGAGAATGCTTTAGGTAAGAGAAAACTTAAAAGGACTGTAAATTTTTTCCGTCAGAAATCATCTTGTGTTGCATACAAACAATTGTAAGTTATGTTTCATAATGATTTTGCAATGCTTTTGGAGAAGAATGTATCAATACTTTATTATCTAATGAAAATCTAGATAGAAAACAAGGATGAAGTACTTCAAGAGCTGTCTACTCATGTCCCTCCTTGTAGAACTGGAGTTCTGTCATTTTGAATGAGGAAAAAAGTAATTTGTATCCTTCTTTATTTCTGATAAATAAATCCTCCTTGGTGCTATTTACACCATAACACACTGAAGTTTTACTTTAATCGAAAAGTGAACATTATGTAGAAAACTCTTTGCATTTTCTCTTACCTGGCAATCTTTTATCAGTGGAAGATAGAATCAATACAGGATTTCAGAATGGTTCCTTGATATGTCATCTTACAAGGCAGAGAGATCACCTCTGAGATGAACATCTTCCAGACTAATAAATTTAAGGGAAAGTGCTGCTAGACTTCTGTGCTCACGTCTGGCCTTCCGGCCTCCCAAAATAAAGTGGGAATCACAAGTATCCGGATGAATGCCAGTGGTTAAACACTTGCCGAGGAATAGTTCAGAATGGGGGAACTGTGTAGAGAATTGGGATTATTCATTCACAAGGAATGCCTTCACTTCCTATCAAATGAAAATTTTCCAAAGAAGGATTGGCTAACTCGAATTTATACTGCAATAACCTTAAAATGGGAAGAAACCTAATAATAAATAAAAGTAAAAAATTTAAGATTATATAAAAAGTTGAGATTTATGTTTTGGGTTTTAATTATTTCTATTACAAAAATACTTGCTACCTTTTACATACTATCACTGTAAGAGTAAATCTTAGACTAGACAAAGAATTATGAAAGTTCTGCACAGATTTGCTGTGTCTACATGCTCAAAAACATGCAGTGTGTTTATGATAATGAATGATCCACTTTTTGGAAGTTGACATTTTGGCAGTGATACTAATAAGAAAATATTCAACTTTAATATGTTAGATACTAGAATTACATTATGGAAAGTTAAATGACACTGTCATCAGGATCAATAATGATTGGATAGCCTATTTCTAAAATACATCACACTTCAAATAAAGCATGATATTTGGTAAAAAAATCTAAATCCTAAATGACTATACTTGAACCTTATTTTCCTTCCAGAATATAGAAAGTCTACATGTTGTTTTATTTCATTTCTTAAATGTCAAAAATACCAAAATTTATTTTGTAACTCTGGTGACTGCTTATTATTTTAGAAGTAAAATTAGAGGGCAAGAGACTAAAACACATCTCTGACATTATGGTGTCTCCTTGGACTCAAGCTCCAGAATGAACACCAAAAACGTTCTGTCATTTTTCATAACTTCCTGTGGTCATTATTTATTTCTTGGAGATCTAGTGTTAGAGTAAAAGAGGCTTCCTTCAAAATTATTTTGATGAAGATTCATCTCAGGCGATGTAGCATAAACCACTGACTATTAGTGATCAGTGACAGCCGACAGATTACTTGGCATATCATTTTTTTTTCAGAGAGCCTCATCTTCTCTCTCCAAATGCTCCTTTGGAAGCTTGTGTAGAGGTCCCTTTTCATCTTGCCATGTTTTATCAATGATGAAAGATTTATATCTCATGGATCTAAAGGTGTTTTTCACTTTAAAAGGTAGACTAAAAAAAACAACAACAATAAGTAAGGGATTTCTGGATTTCTTTTCAGATCAGAGTCAGAGAGCAGAATAGGTGAAAACATCAGAAAAGGGACTGATGATAATTAAGAGAATAAAAGCAACACTATAATGGAGAGGATGCATGTATATCTTTTATACCCTTAAGTATATTTTTCTTTATTAAACTGACAGAAAATCGAATTTCCAAATGAGGCTTGATATAAAATTATAGTTAACATCAGCCAATCAAGTTTTTATGGATCCAGTGGATACAGACATCGTTCATGGTGAAAGAGATTAGAAAAGAACTAAATAAGAATTTTGGATGACCTTTGGTCAGCATGTCCAGAGCCTCATTGTGGTGTGACAGCACAGGTAATGAAGAATTCTAACACTGTGACACGCAGGCATAATTGATATTAACCGCATTTGGAGAAAATATCTTACCGCAAATTTAATATACTCTTTTGTACAACTTATAAGAAAATGAGAACTTTAAATATATCTCCCCTAGTTGCCTTTGATTGTGTCAAGATCTAATTTGTCTTACACTTAGTGCTTTTGTCTTCCTGTGTTGGCATTAATCTGAGTGGGAGGATGGAATACAATAATTAGGAAGTACTGGTGTTTTGCAGGCCAGTCCCAGGAGAAGCTCTTCTTATAGTGGCTTTGCAGTTTACAAATTGTCAACTTTTCAAAAAGTATCTTATTATTGGCTACATACATTCAGAGGTGAAACTGGGAAAAAACACCACAACGGAACAGTTCTTAAAAGCAGAGCAATGGTTTAATCATTGATTTGTTTTCATGAAATATTAACTTCAAAACAGAACAAAACAGAACTTACAAAAGCAGTCTCTACATTTAATTCCTAATGTGTCAATCAGCAGAGGTTTCAAAGGGAACAATGGTTGTTTGAAACTAAAGTCTCTAAGACTGGGGAGCACTTGGCATTTTAGGAAGCCAACTTCCTTATCCAAAATTCTAAAAATAAAAATTTTTGAAAGAGAATAAAGGCACTTGCAAATAAGTTTGTCTTCTAGTTTCATTTAAACAAACAAAAATATGTGGTGTAAACTAGAGAGATATGACAAGCATTTAGAAATGAATAAGGTGTATTTGCTTATCTAACCATTAAGAAATTAATCTAAATGTGCTAATAATTTAAAGTATTCCCCCTGACATTATCTAAGACGTTAGCGACATTATCGGAAATTGTCTTGTCTTTTTAACGTTGTGATATTTTCTGCCTTTTCCTTATTGACACTAAATTCTATGAGTGCAGAGATGTTATTTACTGTTTTCATTTTCTACTTCTAGAATATAGCCTGGTACACAGTTGTTCAATAAATTTTTGTTCGTGAATGAATATGAATCTTGGTTTATTTTTTAAATTAAAGACTTCACTTTTTGAGCAACTTTCTCTAGTGAACAGAGACCAAATTAACAAGTATTTAAAATATACCTACTTAAGATTAGTTATGATTTAGTTGGGTTCACGTCCTTTTAGTAGACACGTCATGTTCCATATTTGATTATAGATCATTTTTTATTTGAAAACATTTGTACCTAATTGTGTTTATTAGACTTAAAATAAAACACAATACTCCTGTTTCTCATTTAAAACAGTAAAGGAAAATAGAGCAGTGGAATTTCCTTGCTGAAATGACATAAGAAAACTTTCAAAGTATTCATATATCTCCTATGTTAGATAATTCTCATGGCTAGTGTAAGTTCAGGGTGTGTGTGTGTGTGTGTGTGTATTCTTTATATCAGAAATTTGTCTGAAGTCATGTAATTGTAACTGCATTGTGTGGAAAAAAATAAAACCAAAGATCATAATAGACCACAGGGGAAATTCTACATGAGAAGACTGTTATAGCAAAATTGGATGGAAGTTTAAAATAAGCTCTGCTGTAGTTTAGATTAAACATGATCTCATTTAAATCTTATTTCAGAGGCAGCATACTGTAAATGGAAAGTATAATGGTTAGGGCATCCAGAATTAAGGTTCTGATGTTGACTATGCCACTGGCTTTCTCCATCATGTGGGGAAACAGCTCTGTCTCCGGCTCAGTTACTCAGAGGGTGTTAGACTTGGATCAGCTCCAAGGTCTCTTTCAACTTGAAGACTGTCTCCAATTCAGCAGTTAAAGTAAATGAATATACTTTGCAAAGGTTAGGATATGATTATGTCTTCATCATTAAAAGTTTTGATTAGACGAAAGTGTTATAAAATGATGATATGAATGACTAGTTCTTTCTGTAAAATTCTACTGATACACAATGTGTTTTAAAAAATGGATATGTATTATATGCATATATAGTCAAGTATTTATTGATATATTGACATGTTATTGGTATACAAGTATATAACAAATAAATCTGATTGTTATATGATTCCATTTGTTTTCAAAATGCATGTGTGCATGAATAGATAATTCATTGCATTTCTAGCTTTTCACCCTATTCTCTGTAAAGGGAGACATGGATGACTAAAAGAGGGATCATTGAAGAAATAGTCATCACCTAAAACGCTGGCAAGAAAAATCTTAAACTATTAGAAATTACCAGCCTGAAAGGGAGAAAAAAAGCTCAGTGATTCTGGGAATAGACTTTAATAAGTGAAAATAATTTTACACTAAGTGCCATAAACAACTGTTTTTTATATTCATTAAAGCTCAAAATAAACATTATGTTCTTAAACTACTCCAAAAGTAGTTTAGACTTTAAGACAATTTCCAGGCAGGACTACTAGAGTCTAGAATAGGAAGTGGTGAAATGCTTTCTTGGTGTCTACAAGGGTGGATGCCTTTCTTTAGTCTTTAGGTGCTGATTTAATAGTGTGCCCTCTTAAAGATAAAGTTAGAGAAATAAAGGGCCTCAAATCATGAGATAGCACTTCATGAAACCAGTTTGCACAAGTTGTAACTAATCCAAAATTTCACTTTTATCAAATAGAATTTGTTCTTAAGAAAGCCAAATGCTTGTTATTTCCTTTGTAAGTACGTCATTAGATAAAGGTTGCATTGATTAATTTAGAGAGGAATTCATAGTAACCTCTAATCATAATCGTACAAAGAGTTAAATTCTCTTCGTTATGGAGCAAGGCAAATGCAGAGTGTTTATAGGCTATCTAGGTCAGTACTCAGACTAATTCACCGACAGTCCAGATGCCTGGTGAAGCTGCCAACACAGTTGCTTTCTGAATCTGCCAGAAAGTCAGCTGCAGCTGCAGGGGACATTCTTTTTTTTTTTCCCACCCATTGCTAAGCCTGTGGATTTTACAATTGCCATGGAAAGAACAGAATTAGGAAATTTAATTCAGGGTGATGATCACCTCACTTACCCTATTAATGGGTTTCAAATTAATTTATTATGAGCAGCAAAATATAAACAGATAAGAAGAGTTTTTGCACATGTTCATGTTCTCAAATAATCCATTTGGTCACATTTTGGAAAGTAACCTGGTGAGACTGTCTTCCAGGCTCAGTTCCATCTTAGTCCTTTTTGGGATTCCTAGTAATATAATAATAATAATAAGCTGCTGTTTTGTGTTGTACTGTTATCTGCAGTTAGAGAAATGTAACCCCACGTTACAGCTGCAGAATGTGGTAGTGTGTTGTCTCCTTTAAATTATGCGGGTTTAGCCTCTGATCTTGATTTCTGTGTAACTTTGAGCATGTGCCTGTACCTCTCTGAGCCTAAGATATCTCACCTGAAAAATGAGAATCATGATATCCATCTCACGGGGTATTGTGAGGATTAATTAGTTAACATAGTAAAATGCCTAGTATCACGTCCAGAAAATTCTAGGCCCTTAAATTATGGAGACGTTGTGAAAGAAAATAAAAAATAAATAAATCCAAAGTTTACATTAGGTCCTTAGAATTTTGGATACGTGTTGCTCTAGTGGTACATTGTAAAATATTTTTAATGGAGTATTATAGGAATTAAAAGGAAAGGCAATCTGATGAGAAAGGTTGGAGAATCTTGAAAACAATCACAGAAAATTTAAAAAGGTTATAACATATTCTTTCCTTGCAAAATTTAAGGTTGTTTGGCAGGAGTACTATAGAAAGGAGGAATATAGAAGGAAGAAAAAGACAGAATGTATGCAGTATATTGCTGTTCATAAATCTATAAATAAATACCGGGATAAAAGTGGCCATAAAATGTCTTAACAGCAATATACTTTAAAGCTAAATAACTTGCATTTTGGATACTCTGTAGCTATAGAGACAACTCAAAGTGCACTCTGTAACCAAGTGTAGACAGCTTCTACTTGCCTATTTATCTCTTCCTTCTTTCTTTTCTTTTCCCTCTTCCTTCTTTCCTCCTTCCTTCCTTTCCTTTCTTCCTTCCAGGTAAATGAGAATGTATGGCAAAGAGTCCTTTTCTTTGTTGAAGGTATTAAATATATTCCCACAAAGAGTCATCTTACTTTTGTAGAGATGGATTTCAGAAACTAAATGAAATCAAATATCAACAACATAGCCAAAAAATGTACTACCAAGGTGGGAGCTATTGCCAAGCTCTATGGGGTGATCACATTCTCTTGCTTTTCTGGCTTTAGTACAATTCTGTTTAAATGGATGGCATTATTTTAAACCACAAAAGAAACCCTGCTCACATTATCTTATAACTCCTGTTTTAAGCAAGGTTTGCAGAAAATCCACAACTTTTAAACTGTACCATTTAAATAATCTAATCAAGTCTTTAAGTGGCCATCCTGGAGCTTTGTAGCTGACATGCTGTGCACACATGTGGGACACCAAGATTTGATATCTCTACTCTCTCACTGACTTTTAGTTGAGTAAGAATCGTGTGGGTTTGTGTGTCCTTCTGATGTTGTACTAGAAGGATACTTTCTCAGTGAGAAAATAACTCTTTTAGGATTTCTCTTTTTCAAGGTCATGGAATATATACATTGGCTAGTTTTTTTTACTAAATGAAATATTCACTTGTGTTTCTAGATGTAGCCATAAAATGGAATCCACTTTTAGTATTTCAAAATTAATATAGACCATACATCTAAAAATAGTGTTTGAAACAGATATAACTTTTTTTTTTTATTTTGAGGAAGATTAGCTCTTAGCTAATATCCACCACTAATCCTCCTCTGTTTACTGAGGAAGATTGGCCGTGAGCTAATATCCTGCCCATTTTCTCTATTTGGGATGGCTGCCACAGCATGGCTGGATAAGCAATGTGTAGGTCCGTGCCTGGGATCCAAACTTATGAAAACCTGAGACACCAAAGTGGAGAGCAGGAAACCAACTGCTATGCCACTAGGCCAGCACCAATATTTTTTTGTGTGTGTGAGGGAGATTCACCCTGAGCTAACATCCATTGCCAATCCTGCTCTTTTATGTTTAAATTGTGTTTTATTAATTACGATACATTTTGCTTTTTGTTTTTTGTTTTGTTTGTGAGGAAGTTTGGCCCTGAGCTAACATCTATTGCCAATCTTCCTCTTTTTGCTCAAGGAAGATGGGCCCTGAGCCAATATCCATGCCAGTCTTCCTCTACTTTGTGTATGGGACAGCATGGCTTGATGAGCAGTGTGTAGATCGGTGCCTGGGACCTGATCCTGTGAACCCTGGGGCCACCGAAGTGGAGCGCATGGAACTTAAACCACTTGGCTGCCTGGCCAGCTCCCCAGATGTAACTAGTTTTTAGTGATAATTTATGCAGACAGTCTATCAACGTGAACTAAATATCTGGATATAAAGCTAAAACAGGATGATATTTCTACCAAGCATATAAATTGTATTTATAGGTTTTTATTATAATATGTACCCTCACACACACCATTTTTAATTGAGTGAATATTATAGAAAAGGCAAAGAAGTGTGTGTTCGTACTGAGGAAAGGATTAGAATTTGGGGTTATGTTACTTTGGTTATATGTGTGAGTACCATGTATAATATGGAATATCATCTTTGTCCTTTCAAAGAATTCTTCAGAACTTGAGCTGGGGTTTAAAAAATAACACTAGTCTGAAGATGTGGAACTAATTTCTTAAAATACAATACAAACGTACTTTTCTCCGGTAAAATTAAATAGGTTAATTACTCAGCACAAAAAATGTATGAAATATTAAAATATGAAATGGTAACATTTTACTGAAATATAGGTAAAAATGAGAAAACATTCTATTTTAAAAAATTTTGTCACTTTAATTAAGAAGGCTTTTTAGAGTGCCCCTTTTGAAATGGAATAGTTACACTTCCATATATTTTATTTGAATATTGAAGCCTTGATATTTTATTTTCTTAGGTACCATTTTTGTGTTATAACCGTTAGACCACTAAAATGACTACTAAGATGTCATTCATCAGTTGCCTATTTTGTACCAAATACTTTGGAGATTGCGTCTTCTAATCTGCAAGTGTCAAGGTAAAAACAATCCTTATAAAGTGGCTTTGTTTCTACTCTTGGAGAGTTCCTGTTGACATCTAATTTTTGTTCATTGAAAACACAGATTTCCTTATTTCTGTGTAGTCATTTGGAATTTGACTATTATGTCTGGAATTCCACAGATGTCAATTTCTAATAAAACACACTTTATGAGGAATTTCATGGATAACTTTTGAGAGAACGTTGATGAAATAATACTTGCACATTGCAAAGAAAGCTTTTCTGTGGAGAGTTCTTAGCAGCGTCGGAAATCACTGTCTATCTCCTTTTCTTTCTGCCGAAAGCCAAGCAGGGAATTAGGAAATGAAGAGGAGTACCCTGCACACAATGGCCTTCAGTGAATATTATTGATGACTAGACACCTGCTAGGATGTAAAGGCATTTAATCCATATTATTTTGCCTTTTAACTTGTCAACTCAGCCATGGCAGCCAAAAGAGTTTTCTGTCAAACTCTGTAAAAAAAAAAAAAAAGACAAAAATGCCTTTGCTTTGCATTGCATTACAACTTTTATTTGTCATTCTTGCAATTTCAATAAACAACACAGGGCTTTAAAATATATACATATTTTTAGCGCTATGAAAGTGAACTGGAAAAAAATGTGTTTTCTAAATATCAAAACATCCAGAGAGTGTGATATATGTAAGTGCAATTATCAACTTCCAAAAATTATTTTTTATAGAAAAAATTGCCCAAACTTAAATCACCTTTGGACTTTCTGTCTCTACAAATGCTTTCTTCATTGTGGTTAGTCATCGTCTGCTATTAATGCAATACTAAGAATTTGTTGTATTTGTCAGTTTATTTGGAAGGATATTTTTAAAGGGAATTAACGTGATTTTTTTCCAGAGAGCAGGCTGAATGACATATTTCCAGGAGAGGGAGCCAGTGGGTTCCTCAGGGCAGAAAGCTTTGTGTATCTTGTGCCTAGGTTAGTATCTAACATTTAGTAGGCTCCCAAAGTTACAACCTGAGAGATCAATTCAGTCAGGCATGTTTCAATGAATACAGCTTTTGTCTAATTTTTCTAGTTATGACAGGAATATAAACATTGGATTTCAACTTTTCACCTTAGAGTAACATAATGTATCCAGCATCTTGAGAAAATGTTTTGCAACACATATAAGCTTTATAGGCAACTGGAAACTTACTTTTACCACTTTTGATGGAAACCTTTCTGTAATATACTATGCCACCTCCTGTTGAAAATGCTAAAAATAATTTAACCTTTACTCACTGTCTTGGCAACATCTCATCGCTACTCTGCTGTACCAGACAATAGAGTTGTGCAAATGTGTTTGAGCTTTTCTGTCTCTCTCCTAACTGTGTCTCGTGCTTGCTTTTTACAGTCACTTCCTTGACTTCTTTTTACAATTTGATGTTAAGAATGCAGATCAAAAGGAAAAAAAATGTTAAAAATTCCTTTTAAATAATATATTGATTGACTTATTTATTAAGGCACAAACAAGAGCCTGAGGGCGAGTGATGATTAATCCCACAAATCTACCTGTCCAGGCCTGAACTGTTTTCCATGTTACAACATCTTATTTTTAACTGCCTCCTGGATATCTTTACCAAAAGACATGTAGGCACTAAAAACATAACAGCTCCAAAGATTGAACTCATTATCTTTTCCCTTCAGTCGCCCCCTCCTACCCTCTGCACCTCTAGATGTCCCTGTCTCAGTGACTGCCATCATAGCTGCTCAAACATCCATGCGAAAACTCACTTGATGCCTCCTTAACTTCTCCGTCTCCCCGCCCTTCTGCATTAACTTAGTCCACAGTCCCTAATATGTGGCCCTTCCTTTTCACCTCCATTGCCAGGAACTTGTTTGGATTCTTGCAGTCTTTTACCTGTACTATTGCTACCTTCTCTTCTCAACCTGTGCCCACTCTCTCCTTCCCTCCACACTGTCTCCAGGGTTAGATTCTCAAAAAAAAAAAGGCTGGTAACATTTCTCTTCTTTGTAAAGCGCACTACAGTCTCTCTCTTTTCAACACTAATTAAAGCGCAAACTATTAAGTGTGACATAAAAGGTATTCTCATTCTGCCTCCAAATGCTAGCTGCTTACTGCTAACCACCCCACCCACTCTCTGAGACTCTTGCTTCCATTGAACTTGCAGCATTTCCCAAAGCACACAAGTTTTAATATGACATCATGCCTTTCACACGCCGAACATTACTAAGTAAGAGAGGTACTAATCATTGCATGTGGAACTGGAAGTAATCTTGAGAACAAGCCATATTTGATGTCCAGAGCTTTGTGAGAGAGTGTTTCTAATAGTTAAATTTAATAGGCAATAAGATTCTGAATCCAGTTCTCTATAGCCACCAGAAGGATATAAAATGAAATAAAAAAACAGATTTGAGGGTTTTTGTCCATGTGGGTTCATGCTTTGGCCTCAGGAATTATTGTTCTAAGCCTGATCAGATTTTGATTTAATTATATAATTCCATCACTTAATGCCCAAGTTGTGAATTTTTATTGGTCTGTGTATATGCATATGGTTATAATATTTTAATATTTAGCTTGTAATATTCTTTTATAACCTTATGAACTGTATCATAATTATAATTCAGTATTTGAATTTAATATATTAAAAAAGGTATGGGCACTTGTGGTCAGCAGTTATTTTAATTCTTAATCAAGCAGACTTTTGACATATGAGTCAAAATAAGATGACTAAACCTAGGTAATATCACAAGGTTTGTAAAAATATAACTTTTATTAAGTTAACCTAATAGAGTATAAAGAGTTTTAGTTTATTCTTTGTCATAGAGATTTGAATTACTCTAGAAATTAATTTTTAATCATAGCTCATTAATAAAAATTAAGATGAGTGGAGAAGGAAAATGCATGTTCATCAATGTTTCCTTCTGGTGATACAAAATGATACAAAATTGCTAAACATTTTCCATTTAAGATATTCTGATATATACTTAACTCTTCCAGATGTATGGGAAGTGAGCCATAATGTCACTAAAAGCAAATTATTCTATAACATTTTTGCTCTTTAATAAATCAGTTATTTTAGTAGCCGTGCTGACCTGATAATTGCTAGTGGGTCTAAATTGGATGTACTTCAGTTAATGCATCAGTAAGTGATGTACCTTCAATGCAATTAAAAGATTCTAATCTAACCCAAGAAAAGATCTTGCTCATATTGACCGTTTTAAATTCGGACTATGATTTCATATTTTTAAAGTGGTCCATGGCTTAGCTGACCCCATTAGTGGGAGACAACTCTCCTTTGGTGTAGCCAGTTAGTGCTGAGTAAGCATTTCCGAAAGCCTCTGAATGAACTTCATCAGACGACTGCCATTGTCTACTTTCAGAGAAGGAACACTGAGTACAGAACAATCAGGATATTGTTAAATATCTTGTTAAATACGGAGACTGAGAAAATACTGGATCGAAGTGAGGGGTAATAAATAATTTATCAAGTAAAAATAATTATTCCATTTGAAATAAACTTGATTTTAACCTTTTTACTTGATTAACTTTTTTCCTGCAAGATATTTATTCAAATTTGTCAAATTTGTGACCTGACTTGCAGAGTGACTAGATTTTTTTAGTTTCATCTTGCAATGAAGTTAGTGATTGAACCTTTTGTGTACTTGCCCAGAGAACCTAATTTGTGAGGATTATGTGCCCTTGAGTGTCGGGCAGTTGCCCCACTCCATTTCTCACTGTTATTATGGGGAATGCAATTCTCACATGAAGGTAGAAAGGAAAGTATTAATAATGTGCCAAATAGGTACACCCATGGGATGGAAAGTTACTTCTCGTTTCTATTTAGAAAGGATCTTGCATTTCTAAATCAGAGAGAAGAAATTGAAGGAAGGTTGAAAGACTTCCTACCCACTTTAAGAAGGGTGTGGTTGGGTCACTAACTGCATTTGGATTTCAGATCCATTGGTTTTGTAAGGAGTAGAGCGATCTTCCTTGTTTCTAGCAATGGGTATGTGAAGGCAGAACCTGGCTGACTCAGCAGATGCCGTCGTTTAGCTGGTCTCTTCTTTTAGGATTTTCTCTGTGAAGTTGGGAGACATGACACAAGGAGTTCTCCCAGCCAGATGCCATTTTAAACTGCTAGTCTCTGCTTTTTTCTGCAATGCAAGGTGAGTTGCCGTATATAAGGGATTTTCTCTGCTAGCTGTGAAGGAGAACAAAAGTTCAGCTCCAATTTTCTTTCACGAAATTTTCTCTGACACCCTGAATTTCTCTTTTATGGGACTCTGAGCATACTTCATTGTTATCTTCTTCCTGTTATCAGTGTGACTGTCTTACCCACCAGACTTTCTATGGATAGTTTTCAGTTTCACAGCTCTGCTATTACATAATCTACTCAAACTTGGTAGGCCTTCAGTAAGTGGTGTGAGCTGAATTAAAATTGGTTAATCTGGCCTGATTATTTTATGTAAACACAGTAGTATTAACTGTGATTATTAATGTGTGTTTATTAAAAGTTATGGTGTATAGGGAACTTTCCAAGCAGTCAGCGACTCACATTTGTTTATGCCCAGCTGTCTCCCCGACTCCCTAGACCATGCAGTGCCTTGCCATCTACTAATGTACCACAACTGTTCTGTGATGCATCTGTTTTCCTAATTGGTGGAACTGATAAGGATAAATGAGCCCAGTTCTCCCCCTGCAGCAGTGTGGGTGCTGTCATAAACTCAGTGAACACAGCTCTTATCTGGGGGGAGAAGGATGAGAATTATCTCTAGGGGAGGTCCTGATTTGGAGCTGTGACCACAGACATGGAAGTTAAAAAAAAGAGACCACCTGAGTTGATTTAGTGACTCTCCCATACTCCCCATCCGCTTACTGACCGCCACCCAGCCAGAGCCAGGCTGCATGCTGCTTTTCCTCTTCTTCCTGCCTGTTTCAACTTTCTGGGAAACACAGTGAGAGAAGCATTTTCTTCTCCTAAAGGACATCTTAGATGCTGGATCTTAGTATCCTTTGATTTGACACTAGCCTCCATTGTATATATTTTATCTACTACTATTTCCTTTTCCTTTACAGCATCCTCAGTCACATTGGTCTCAGGCCAAATTCTAGCCAATGGTCACCTGTGTTAGTTGTAACTTCCTAGTTATAGAACACTTCTCTCTTCATAATCTCATTGAGGACGAGAGTTTTTAGTTGTTTTGTTCATTGTTTCATCCTTAACACGTAGCACAGTCCTAACATATGGTAAATTTTCAGTAAATATGTGTTGCCATCATATAAATTTAACTATCTTTTCACTTTGATTGCATTCTTAGGATCACACAATATTATTGTACAGTTTATCTTAGGTTCCTTTGCTTTGAAACTCTCTTTTGCCATCTTTGAACACCTACTTTTCTTTAGTTTCTGTCTATTTACCTAACTACTACTCTCAGTCAAACTTATGTTTAACTGAATTAGTTTGATCATATGTTTCCTATTATTCAACCCTTCAGTAAGTTTTGAACACTTTGGTTATACTATTTTTAACTCGGCAACAGTTTCTCCTATCTTTAAAATCAATCTTTAAATCTTGTATTATCTATAAATTGTTTGCTTACTTAAATAAAAGGATGCAATTAGTTTATCTCTCCATCTACTGCACTGAGTTGTACTCTGCCTAAATCGTGTATCTCTAATATTTGTGATTTTTAAAAAACTATTAACTTGTTTAGAAAATGTGTATGGAACAGTTCTATGTTCTAGATATAATTCTAGGTTTGGGGATATAGATAGAAACAAAAGACAAAGTAGAGGCAGTACAGTGTCTTGGTGAAGGTGTCATTCATGACTAATCTAGAATGCCCATTTTGTCTTTGCAAACTTGGAGGCCAAATGGAGTTTCTTCATATGAAACAGAAGTAAGTGTATTACACCACATCTGAAGTCTCTTCTGGCTTTAAAATTTAGTTAACTCTGTTAAATGCAGCAAATTTTAAAAAATAATTTATACTTAATAATGTGAAACAAAGTTGGTCAAAATATTCCATAGTTTTCACCTAGATTTTAAATCCCTTCAGTTGGCTTGCCCTTTGGGACAGGTTTCATTATAGTTGACCTTAAACCTACATTAGTTTTGCACCGGATTAACAGGTTAACATTTTAAAATATGTTGTTATTTAAATAGATAAGACATTAACAATGACAATTAAAATTAATACGTTGTACAAACAGCTTTGTAGCTGCTTTTGTGCATTTATAATGGGCAAACTAACTCTGTTGTTGGTAATGGCTAGATGACTTAAAGTGTCATCTTGCATTCCAGGAGAACATACTTCTTTTTATGCTTTTCTGTAGTGTTTAGTTTCATATGTTTACAAAAAAATACTTGTTTAGCTAATGTATACTATAAAAACCAATACCATCTTAGTTGCCAATTTTTAAATTTTAATCAAAATTAAAGCTGTTAATAACTTGTGCTGCTTCCCACTAAATTGCATGTGACTTTGTGTATGCATCTTAGTTTCTTCAGCTGTAGGGCTGTGAAGTTGGGTTTAATAGGACTATCTACTTCATAGGTTAATGTGAGAATTAACTGAAATAATTTTCTTAACTTAGCACCATGCCGGTCACATGCTAAGGATTCTGTAAGTTTTAAATCTTATGAATATTTTTCCCCAACCCATTTATTATTTCTCCATCTACCTGTTTTTAAGGAAACATTATAAAATTAAAGTGCAATAAAAGAAAGCAGAAAGCCTAGGCATTTAAAAATAAGAGAAATAAACTAAGAACAAAATTTAACAGAGTTCCAAATTCTTATGAAGACAACTGATGAATACTTAAGTGCAGTACTTAATTCATTGAATATTGTATATTCTGGCAATATTCTACTGAAGGAAGTATTTAATATTTAATGATCTCATTATATTTAATAAAACATGAGAGGGTATGGATTTCAAGAATATAATTCTATCCATTAACAGGAAGGTTTCATGTAAATGAGTATCTGTATAATTGTCCTTAAAGACTAAATACATTTATGCTATATTAAAATGACCTCTAAAAGCTGTGTCTGAATTTCTTGGTATTTTAGGTAATTAACAAAACATTTTACTGAAATGAGTTATATATTATTTTTATTTGAGCACTTGATCCAATATGATTGTTATATAAAAAGTTTGCTTGGGAAGCCTTGTTTTGATTAACTCTAAAGTAGTTACAATAGCTTAGATATAACTAGATTTAGACTATTTCTATATTAAATTGTAAAACATTGATTTTTAAAATAGTTTAAAGATTTATTTCCTGCATTAAAAAATCAATTTATAATTTTAATTGATTTATTCTTATAGTAGTATCTGAAAAAATGGCTTCCTTTTGCCTTTAAATGACAAAAAGAGAGTTAATTAAACTTATTTTTACAGTACTAAATTAAAGATACATTTATAATTTTTGATTTTATGTTTAATAAAAATGACTTGGAGGAGGTATCTGTTTAGCAGTAGTCACAGCGATTTGTACTTTACTGTCAGTCTAACATTCCTTCTAGAGTTTCTTTTTCAAATCCTTTCTCCATTCAAATGGAAAAATCAAATGCAGAAATAATTCACTCATTAATCTACCTGAGCTTGCAGATTTTTAACATAGTTTTCTTAGATGAAAAACCACAAAGATGAAAAGCATCTGACATTGTATTGATTAGGCATTTTATAAATACGATTTGATTTTTTTTATTGTTTTATTTAAGAAACAAAGTAAAATAATAAACATGCAATGGGTTACAACTCTCTTCTTTAACATCCTATTTTGGTAAATGCTGAAAGGAAGACACCAGGCCAATTTTTTTTTACTGACTGTCACTCTGTTGGATGAGTCAAGATTAATTCGTGGCCCACCAGGTTTGTTCACTTGATTTCTAAGCTATTTTGTAGTTTTGCGTCTGGGTTAGCCCATAGCTTATATTCTGCAGTATTTCATATTTCTATAGAGATCTTTCATGGTTTGTTTTATATTTAGGAAGTTATAAATCTCTCTGGGACTCTGAATTGTACTGAAATATTCACTGGACCAGAGGGCATTCCAGAATGTGACCCATGTTCTAGGTCCAACACTTTCTAGGTTGCAGCCTACATACTAGGCCTGTTCTGGAAATGAACTGGGGGCAAAACTATGAAATTGCAAAGTGCATTTGTCTTATTTGTTAACTTTCTGGATGGCCCTCTGTCTCCTTAAAGCTTTTGTGATCTCTCTTATATCACGAAACAATTTGATAAACAAAATCAATCACAAATCCTAGGAAAAAAAGTCTTGATGTTTTAGACTCATTTATAGAATTTACATGAAAAATAAGTTGGGGACTTTTTTACCTCCAACCGTATTATAAAGGCAGCTGCGAATAGGAAGATTAACTCTGCTGTCAGAGACTCGAAGTTCCAACACGACAGTCACAAATATTTCCAAAATGGCAGAAAGAAACAGAAAGCCAAAAACCAAAACCTTGCTCTGTTATCAAAACAAGTGGAATGAACTTAGAATTTGTGCAAGAGGTGGAGATAGACAGGAGCAGCTTTTCAGGTAGTAAATGTCATGCCCCTAATATGGTTCTCGTATTTAGTTTGGATATTGAATGTTGCCAACCCTGCATGTATGGTTTAGTAATCTCAGTAACTCTAGCAATCTCAGCTCTTACAAAACCTGAAACAAACTAGCCTGAGAGAAAAAAATATGAACTGGCACATGAAACTAGGAAGTCTTACCATGAGCCCAGGCTGGTTCAACAACCTACCAGTATTTCTAGGGTTGGATCTGTTTATCAGCCCCAGTAGGAATATGGAGTTGGAGAGGAGATGCCTAAAAGAAAGAGAGTTTGTTACCAAAAGAGTGGTAGGAATGTGCGTGTCTACCATGGGCCACTACAGTCATCTCTAGGGTCTCGAGTAGTAACTAGTATTTTGATGCCCACTGGTATGATCAGGCAACAGAAGCCACCTTAATTACTAAAGCACTACTGGCTCCCAAATCATATGGGGTAGTCTCCTGGAAAAGGAAAAAGGAATGCTGGGAGAAAAGAGATAATATGGACTGTGGGAGAGGAAATGGAGGGAATACTTGAGATGAAGGTCCTACTTGCAGCTGTTACCTGGTCAGCTTTAAAGGGTAGGTCTTGAATGGCACACTGGTGGTCAGAGGTCACCATTATGGAAGGAGAGCAGAAAGCCAGAAATGTCTGGGTTTTCCCTGGAAAACACCTTGACTCCAGCTTTCTGAAGTAAAGATCCAAAAGCCATTAGCAGAAGCATCCTGGCTGATATGAACCGTCATTTTTCCTTTCAGAAGTGTTCTACAAAGAGTTAGGTTGCTTTATTTAGCTCACTCCCTGCTTGGTAGCCTTAGGGACGAGAACAAAGAATGAACTATGACCCTTGTTTCCTGTTATTATCTCTATGTGCACCTTAATGTGACACCAAATATAAATGTTGTAATAGGAATTGTAGCACAAAAGTAACACAATTGAGGTTAAAATTCTTTTTCTTCTGTTAAAATCCTATTTCATTAGTGATACACCCACGAAATAGTACTTATTTTTTGAGATTGTTATACTTGTTCAAAAGCTTGCAAATTAGTCTAAACTCGGGACCTGCCGAACATCCTTTCAGCGTTATGAGATTCCAGAAAATGTGGATAGGATGTTTCAGTTGTTAGGTAATTTTCCAGATGCTTTTTTTTTGTGCTCAGATAATTCAAATGGCTTCCTTTCAACACTTCAGGCTTGTCATGTACACTATATTAGAGTGTGTAACATTTCTGAAGGAATTTGGCACAGACATCACTTTTCCACTTTAGCTCTCTAAGTGTGAAGAGTGTCTGCCAAGATCAGTATAAATACATCCTAATAAATATATTTTCACCAATTTTCAAAGTTATCTTGTTTCAAGTGTCAATACTGTATGTGTTATAATAAGAGTAGTTTAATTAGTTATGGTTTTTACTGATATTTTGACTAAATACTTTTAGGCTGAATTTATGACAAACCTTTACGTTTGCCAATGATGAGGACCACGTGATTCATATGTGATCATTCATTAAGATGCACTTTTAAAAGCTTGATTTCGGTGTCTTTGGGTAGATAAGAAGGTAGTTAAAATTCTCCTAAACACTGTAGTTTAGACACTTAAAATTTAAAACAGTTCCAGGGCTGCCCTGGTGGCACGGCAGTTGAGTTCCTGCGCTCTGCTTCGGCGGCCCGAGGTTCACCGGTTCGGATCCCAGGGGCAGACCTATGCGCTGCTTGTCAAGCTGTGCTGTGACAGGCATTCCACATATAAAGTAGAGGCAGATGCGCGCTGATGTTAGCTCAGGGCCAGTCTTCCTCATCAAAAAGAGGAGGATTGGCAGCAGATGTTAGCTCAGAGCTAATCTTCCTCAAAAGAAAATAAAAATTAGAACATTTCCTTTCAGTCTTTTTGTTCACTGCTTTTTTGGTTTGGTTGAGATCATATATTACATCCAATATTGTATCCTATTTTCCCGCTCTTAACATAGTATAATATCAAAATGTGTAGGGGGTGACTTAATAAACTGTTTGAAAATAAAATTTACTATTATCTTTGGATATAACAAAAACTATTTTTAACTTATTTACAATCTATAAGATTTGGTCCGTCCACAGACATTAATTTCAAAACCATTCCGCAAACATTTGCTTTTAAAAAATCTTTCTACATGAGGAGAGCAAATAACTTGCAGAGACTAATTTTTTGTAAAATATTTGAGGCAGCATGATATATGGGTTAGTCACATTCTATAAGAGTGATATGTTGCTGAAAATCTGCTATAATTTCAAACTAATGTAATTCAAAACTGATCCTGACAGAGGATGGCAAATGTCTTTGTTAACCAGCTAAAGTGGAAGTAGAGAGCAAACACAGTTCACTATTAATTCAGTCCACCAATGTTGAGATTCTGTGATTCTTGGCAAATTTTATAATTTCTGAGATGGATATAATTTCAAAGTAAATGAGTTAAGAGAGAATTTGCCCTAGCTGAGATCTGCTTAACTCTAATGCAACTGTACTATAGTGGAAACAAACTTCCATTTGCATTTGAGAATGCCTGGGTTTGAATCCTAGCTATTGATAAGTTTAAGGAAGTTGCTTAATCTTTCTAAGCCTCAATTTCTATATCTGCAAAAGGGGATAATAATATATATCTTGGGCAATTGTTGGAGATTATATGTAGCGCTTGTATAAGTACTTGGCCCATAAAAGAGATTAATACTATATTATTTACTTCCATGATTGAGAGCATTTAACCATTCCTCTGGCTTCTTGTTCCATAACTGTCTTTTAAGCCTGTATGGGGATTTATTTCTTCTACAGAAGAGTCGAGATTATTTAGTGTTGGTCAAAGATGGCTGAAAGTTCAGAGATGGGGAGAACAAATGCCTGATTAGTAATCTGGGTTTATTCTGTGATGAGATTTCTGATTGTTGGTATTTTCCCTTGGACTTATCAAGTAAGTGATGGGTTTTCTATGCCTATTGGTTCTCGGAAAGGGAATTGAGAAAACTGATCAAACTCCAGTGAGAAGAGGCTATAACCTGTTCTCTCAGTTAGTTATTAGAGATGTGGCCAGATATATGTAAAAGATCTTTCAGCTCAAGCAAAATCTGACAGGTCCAACTTTCCAGCCCTGCTCCCTGCTGGTATTACTTTGTGTCCAAGGTTTCAGATGAAATGTGGAAACACCACATTTATTTAGGTTAAAAAGTATTACACATGTTTAAAAAAAGTGAAACATCTTTGCACTCAGGTATAAATTGGTTACAGAACTTCTTTTCATTAGAATAGGGTAGTAACAAATGACAAGTTTTTAATATTGACTTAAATTGCCTCATTAATGCTTAAAGTACAGTTATGAGGAAACAATGATGCTACTCATAAATATTAGTGTGTTTAATGACCATAATCTGTGCTTTACCCTATATTTAATCTACTTGTATAAAAAGGACTTTATTATAGTATATACTATACTATCAACTGTCCTGGACTGGACTTACTTAGACTGACTGAGGAAAAAAAATCTATATTTTTAGTAGCTTTATCTGATTATTTACATTGCTTTACTTTTTTGTATGTTTTAAAAAGCTAGGTTACTCATTCAATGAGTAAAGCCATTCAAAGGCTTTAACGGTAAAAATTAGTAAGCCATTTCCATTATTAATTCAAATTATACTTTGTGTAATTTATCCATGTCTTACATGCTTTGTACTTTGTATAGAAGGTACATTACCCAATATTTTCTTTTCCCCTTGTCCAGGAATTTTAGAATATAACTTATTTGTCTAATATCACTATCTTCTAAATTAACAAAATAATTTATAGAATCAGCATCATTAAAAATGCTCTAGTGAGGTTCTTTGGATCAATTTCACTCAGTAAGTTTGAATAAACCTGTGGTGCTCAAGGATTCCTTACATATGCATTGAATTAATTGAGGAGGAAAGAAAACAGAGGAAGAGAGTTACCTTCACAAAAATGTTTAGATGATGCTCCTGTTGAAAGACTGAAAAAAAATATTAACTGTTTCTCAACCCTTACATCTCCTACAAACAATAAGAGGGCTTGTCATAACGTCATTTGGATCACAGCATGATTCTGTTTCATAACCACGTAGCAGAACTCTGTCCTGGAATCAAATTTTAAAAATAACCTTTAAAAATTCTATTTATCTCAACAATAGTTAGAAGATGCTTTATGTCAGTTATTTTCTCTGATTTGTTCAAGAAAACTTGAAATTGTTTTCAATTATGATGTATTTCTCGTGGGATGAATTTCTACATCTTTTAATGAATTGGGACATATGTGCTCCTGTTTGGAATCATTTTCTCTGTTAAAGCACGTCGTTCTCGTTGTCATCCTAAGATTCATGTGATGCATTTTTGGATGAGAGTGACCCTAAATCCTTCTGAGTTAACAAATACTTTAATTTTTGGACTGATTTTCCCACTAGTTTTTATATCATCTGAATTACAAAGAATTGTCTGTTTCCTTTTAGAATTTATGTAAAAGCCAGAGAGAGTTTTTGCAAAGTAGGTGATATAAGCCTGTTTTTCTCCTATTTTTTGTGAATTTTGAGAAATATATTGGCTATTTCTTAAGAAAAGAGAAAGCTAAGTAAAAATGATTTTAAATAGATTAGAGTTTTTCTCTTCCATATGTTTTCATATTTGTTCATTTTATATTTCTTTTGTATATCACTTGTTTAGTAATATCTGGAGATTATTAACTTGTATTTGTACTCGTATTTATCTTCTTTGATGGTTTTAAATGCTATCAAATGTATTGTTATATATGAATGTCCAAATTGAAAAAACACTTCCAAGTTGATATGTTAAAATGAAAAAAAAAAAACCCAGAGACATGGGTATCTTAGACAATAATGAAATGGATGATCCTGGGTTCATTTTCATTTGATAATCATCCAAACAAAGGCTAAAGATAGCTGCACTCTCAGTACCAGAAAGCTGTTGCTGACTATTGCGGGAAGACTGTTCTGAAACTCATTTCCGTGGTTGTCATCCTGATGACCCTCATGTTCTTTGACTATGAAGTTAACTTTTTCCCATGTAAAACTACAGTCAGCCATTTTTACTTCATTTTGGTGAGCTCTCTGTCTTGGCAGCTAGGCTATGTCTTCTTAATTTGTTCACGATTGGAAAAGGCAATATGTAGACTTCACAGCAAAAAGCAAATATAACCTAAGTCTTCCTTATTTGTTGTTTTCCATAAAGATTCATTTTGAATCTACTTGAGGTACATAAGCTATTTTTTATGAGGCTCAGATAATCAAATGAAAGAAATTATTTTGTGATAACCGGTCACACAGCATGGCATGATCTTCCAGAAGTTAGCTTTCCATTAGAATATCTTTATAAACTTAAAGATAATCTTGCACTCATATTTTACACCCCTAGTTTAAATTCATAAAAGGATTTGCTGCCAGTTTTAATATAGCAAATATGTTTTCTAAAACCAATAATTCTCATCCAATTTTAAGTTCTGACGTTACCCCCCTATTTTTTTAAAGATTGGCACCTGAGCTAACATCTGTTGCCAATCTTTTTTTTTTCTTCTTCTTCTTCTCCCCAAAGCCCCCCAGCACCTCTGGTTGTCCTGTGTGGGACGCCACCTCAGTATGACCTGATGAGCAGTGCCGTGTCTGCGCCCAGAATCCAAACCGGTGAAACCCTGGGCCACTGAAGCAGAGCGCATCAACTTAACTGCTCAGCAACAGGGCCGGCCCCCTGATGTCCCCTTTTTAATACCTGAAGTACAGGACTGAAGGAAAACATTTAACAATCAGGGATAGATACTGAGGAACGAATCTCAGAAAGTACACAGCTATTGATCAAAATGCAAATGGGAAATTTTATTTTTTAATGTCATTAATAATTGAGCAAGAGTGTGGATTTGAGTAGCTTGCAGCCCTGTAAATATTTACAGTAAGTTCTGAGTAGTGCAACTAGTGCTAACAATTGTTTAGCAACTCTTTAGATTTCTCTGGCTGCATAACAGCCTTATAAAAAGTTTGGCTTGGAGGTTTGTGGGAACAGACACACAGCAGTGCAAGTTTTCCTCTGTGATCAGGGGCAGGCAGCCAGAGGCTCGGATTTGCTGATCTCAACTTTGCACTAAGAAATAGCCCCCTGGTTGACTGATAGCTATAGCTTTCAGTATATAGAAGAGCATGCTAAAAACTACTTTATATGTTACAACGTTGTCTTTAGATAGTCCCCCAGATATTTTGATCTCATAATGTGGGAGTAAGGACAAGACATAGAAAGTTATGTGTGTACCTATCGGCAGGAGGACAAGATTTTCCATCACAAGAGCTAGAAACTTCCCCTAAATATGATTGCATTTATCGCTGTTTCACAAAGAATACACTAAGAATACCAAGGCATAATGTATTCATTTGTGAAGCTAATTTTAACTTAGAACCTTTTCTTAATTGCAAACACCTTTGAGAGATTTATGTATCCAATATTACCTTTATATGGGGAAATACAGTCTGTTCTCGTTATTTGTGGTAGTTGTGTCCTGTAACGTCTCTGGAACGCTCATTTAGTGAATCCTAAAAAATACAGAGTTAGATTCCTGTGAGCCTCTGGTGACGACGTTTTTGTCAATGGATCAATACATAATCTAGTTTATGTGTGTTTCTGTTTGAGGACACCATATTTAATATATATTCTTGATTCATTAGCATTAAACTCATGGCCAACAGCACTAGAATTCTTGTCTGAAGGCAGCTTATCTAATACATGTATGTTCCTCCTCAGGCACATCACAGCCTGCTTTTGCTTAGGACTTCAGGAGTATGCTTGGGGCCATTTTAAAGAACAAAGTAATCAACACAAAGCACCAAAATGCAAAAACATGGCACTAAATACATCTTGAAAAGGACATTGTAGAGTAAGAAAGCTAAAACATGCAGGCAGTGTCCCCTTTCCCAACCTCAGCTGGGGATGTGTGCATCAGAAAACTCAAACTCCTGCTGCTCTGCACATGTCCTCAAATGACCCCGAAAGCACTGTGAGTATCAGTTTTAGAGTTACAAATAAATGTTAGTGAGTGGGTGAATTTGCAAATTACAGAATCCAGGAATAATGAGGATCGACTGTGCCATATGTTGCCAACCAGAATGATTTTGAAATGTGTTTATATCTACGATGACTCTATAGAGCTTCCTCTTAATTCTGGGAAGTAATTATAAAATTTTAAAGTTGGAAGAGATCTTAGGAGTCAACAAGTTCAAACTCCCATAGCATACAGGGATTTCCTGTAAAATATCTCTGAAGAATTACCATCAAATTTAAGCTTTAACGCTTACTGTGATTTGGACTCTGCATATTTCACAGGCACTAATTATGACTTTTGGCTGTTTTAGTACAATTTATATCAGTTGCTTCTGCTTCTTATCTTTTAAAGCTACAGAGCATAAGTCCTTTGTTCACATAGAAAAACATCTTTTAGAATTCCAAGGTTGCTAATATTCTGATACTCTTCAAAGTGAAATATCCTCTTAAGATGACTTCTTAATATTTTTTTAATTTCTATGCCTTCATCCAAATTGTTGATTGAAAAAATAAAAGTTGAATAGGACAGTCTCAAGTACAAAGATTTAAAGCCTTCTATCATGATTGAATGTAACTTTTGGTTCAATGTTCTACACATCAATTTACTGATACAAATTTACTTGTTTTTATTTCTTCAGTTGCTTTGTCTAAATGTTTTTTGAAAACACACACACACACACTTTTGTGTGTGTGTTTACCTGTGTATATACACATATATATTTTTATATATAAAAAAGTTGTACTCATAGTTACCCACTCTCGTAGCATTATATATATTAATAAACATCTAAAATATAAATAAAAATGTAAATATTATATATATATAAGTAAAACACTTTCTACTCATATATAAATTATATGTGTATAAATTTATGGCATATAATATATGTACATATGGTATATAAGTATATATATACACACACATTCATACACGTACACCACTTTGTACTTATAGTAACCACTCTAATGACATTACCAATAGGAAAATAAAGTAAATGGCTTCACTGATGAAATTTGGTCCTAATAAAGGATTAGCTTCATGTGATTGTGCTATTTTTAACAGTCAATGCACTTTAACTTCTGCTCTCAAAATAAGACACATTTTGGAAATTCTTACTGTTACAATCATACCAACCTGGGTAGCTTAATCTGTTCTTGGAGTTTCACAATTTGATGGACAAATTGAGGCGGATCAAAAAACAACTCTTTAGAATGATCTATTTGTATTTCTCTGTCTTTTAGTTGGCTTTTATCCTTTTTCCTCTCTCTTTGTTTCCATTCTCTATCCATTTAACTCTTTAGTTTCTTAGAGTTACTCAAAATTCCTTTTAGATAGCTGATTTTCAGTTCAGATGAAAACTATTTTGTCAGTGACCCTATTATTCCATATTTTTAATATTTTATCTTTACTTAATTTTGTGTCTGTGTCTTTCTATCTATCTACCTACCTATCATCTATCTCTTGGAGCATAACTATCACAGTTTACAATATCCTAAATGCGTGAACTTATTTTTGACAGCTTCATTTTATTTAAGATAGTAATAAATAGGTCCAAAAACCAGGAAGGCAAGTTCTTTTTATTTTGCTCACTTAGAGATGGTCATTTGTTAATCTGAATGTCACCTTTCACATCTCTACGGATGCAAATGATAACTATTTATCTTACAGAAGTGTATTAAAGATAAATGAGATAAGATTCATTACACCGTGGGATTAAAAACATGACAGTATCTTCCAGAAGGAAGCACTATTAATACGGATAGCTTGATAGAGGAAAGGAATATTACATAACTTTAAAGCACTAATATTCTTGAGACTTTGAGATATTTTTCCCTTTGAACACAATTTATTTTATGTGAATTAAAAAACATACGTAAATATCCTCTCCCGCTGTCTTGGTTCATTCAGGCTGCTATTACAAAATACGTTAGACTGACTGCCTCGTAAATAACCGAAATTTATTTCTCACAGTTTTAGGGGCTGAAAAGTCCAAGATCAAGGCGGGGCAGATCCGGTTTCCAGCAAGAGCCTGCTTTCTGCTTCATAGACAGCTGTCTTCCCACTGAAATCTCATATGGTGTGAGGGGCAAGAGATCTCTCTGGGTCTCTCTCTCTTTCTTTCTCTTTCTCTCTCTCTCTCTCTTTTTTTTTTTTTTTTGCTGAGGAAGATTTGCTCTGAGCCAGCATCTGTTGCCAATCTTCCTCCTTTTGCTTGAGGAATGTTGGCCCTGAGCCAACATGTGTGCTAGTCTTCCTCTGTTTTGTACATGCGTTGCTGCCACAGCACAGCCACCGATGAGTGGTGTGGGTCCTCACCCATGAACCAAACCCAGGCCGCTGAAGCACAGTGCACGAAACTTAACCACTAGGCAATGGGGTCAGCCCCTCTCTGGGTCTCTTTTAAAAGAGCCCTAATCCCGTTCATGAGGGCTCTACCTTGAAGACCTAATCACCTCCCAAAAACTGCACCTCAAAGTACCATCACATTGGGATTAGGTTTCAACACATACATTTTAAGAGGGCACAAACATTCAGTCTATGGCACATACCCTCTCCTTGACACACACATCCTGGTTTAAAGTGGTTAAAGGCCTTCAACTCTCTGATTAATACTTGTAGAAACACTTAGTTGAACTCAAAACTGCTAAATATTTTAGTAGTACTCTAATCTAGCCAGGAAAAATTGGAGTAACTTCTTTGATTAGTAAGTATTTCTTAGGTAAACCAATGCTTTTTGAATTTCATTCTGCAGTATGACAAGATAGTCTATCATTAGTACCAGAACTTTTTTTCTTAGGGTGAGTTGCTCAGTATGATATTTATACTAATCTAATTTCATTTATAAATATTTTGGGTGAACTTCTCCCTTAATTGTTGTATGTCGACAGTACCTTTTTGGCCATTTCCCCCCCATTTTCCTCTGTCTCTGCTGTAAGTGTATTCTGTTCTTTCCGTGGGGATGCCTCTCCTTCAGTCTGCGCTGCCTTGCTGCTCTGCCCCTTGGTGTTTTCCAAGGTTGCCCCTCCTGCTGTGCTCTGTTCATACATTTCTGTCAGTGAGTGACAGCAAAGAGGAATTTCCGTGACTCTTGATCTTGTTAAAGTCAGTGTTACAAAGATCAGAATTGGAGTCAGTTCACTTTACTGCCCATCGCAATTAAACACAAACATATTTTAAAAGCATACAGATGGATTCGAAAGATGCGTAGACTGGCCAATTTCCAGATCGCTTAACAACATCCGGTGTTTCTAGAGCTACGGGTTATTTAGAGAGCAGTTTGCTAGAGTATATACTTGCCATTTTCCATCTTTGCTTTTTATTTCTTTACAACTCTGGCTTTCTAACAACTACCCAGTGAACATGTTAAAGTTGAAAGTGTCTGTGTGCAGAGCTGCTTAACAGAATTTCTAGGAAATGCCTTTTACTCGGGTTTCCTTTGAGGACCTTTATCATGACAGAGATGCACCTGTTACCCACAACTCTTGGTGGCTAGAAGTAAAAGAACCAAATAGTAAAAACTCTGTTCCAATTTTTCACTAAAATGATTTCTTCCCAGTCCCAATTTTCCTTTAGTCTCGGTTTATTTGGTATCGAATGACATGATTTCTAAGAGTTAAAAGAAAAATCTACCTCAGATTGTTCCTTGTTAGGAAGTAAATAATTTGTTTTGCCACAATGATCTATTGTTACTTGTCTGTTTTCAAAGATGAGATGCTTTTCTCACAGGTTTTATAACCTAGAAATTCTGTGAGAAAGCTAGAAAAATATCCGACAGCATTAAAAATATTAGATGGCTAAGACAGAGAAATCACCATATTTGGTGAAAGATAAGGATCAGACAGCCAAATAGAATCTATTTTCGGAAGTAAAATCTTTTGTTGCAATCTGTTAGGCCGTTAGAGTTAGCAAGTTTTATTATTACCAGTCTATGACTACTTAGACTAAAAAAAGGATTTTCGTGATTTTTCTACTATGATGTACACATTTCTTACAGAGTGTCGTGCAATAATAAAGGACTCCCAGGGAAATCTTTGGCTTATTGTTGTACAAATAGCTCTTACCTTACTGCTGAAAACTTTGTAAAGAAAATATGAACTAAAATCCTAATTTTAGGCATTAGCCCTGGAAAGGAGGTGGGAATTTATTACTTACCTTATGGCCTTGAAATAGATGGTTTAATTTCCTTGTTTGTGTATGTCTCCTCATCTGTAAAATGTAGATAATAAGCTAATTTGAATGTAGTAAACTGTAATTATAGCTTCTAAGTTGTAAAGTAGAGGTCTCTAGTACCCAGATTAATAATGTTTGCAGGTAGGGTAAAATTTTTTTCAGTTCACAAACTTTTAGTGAAGTTGCCAGTTGCCTTTATTCCACAAAATCATGTTGTGGTAACACAATATCTGATATAATTGAATTGTTGATTATTGAAGAAGTCATGATTTATGTTTTTTCACTTGGACATTGTTTTCTATTCGATTTTTTTCAAATAGTGCCTAAACTATTTAGAGTTCTGGTTGTAGAAGAGGCTTTTATTAATTAGCGCATGTCACAAAAATCACTTTTTCTCATTCCATACATCCTTTCTAGAATTATTTTCCACTACGTTCTTGTGTCTCACCCAAGCAGACTCAGTACTCTTTGTTCATTCAATATTCAAAAGGTATTTTATTTCTTTAAACACTTAGAAACTGGAAATAAAAATAAAATAAGGCCCTATCCTCAAGAAGCTTACCTTTTAAATAAGTCATTGAGGAAAGTAAACAAAATAATTCCAATGTAAGGTCATATGGCCTTGACAGGGCTAACCTTAGGGTGCTTCTGAGGTGCATAGGTGGGACACCTAACCGAGGTTACGCAGCGTAAACTAAAGGCATTTTCTTGGGAGGTTAATATCTGAGCTGTGGCTTTGGGTGTGTGGTCTTTAGCAGGCAAAGCTTGAGGAAATGGGCAACTATCTAAATCAAGGGAGGAATTTCAGGGAGCCAGTTCATCGATAAATTGAATCCAAGATTTGATCCATCTCACGAAGATTATTTTAAAGAATCTGGGATGGTGCTTACATATTTTCAGCAGTGCTAAGGCATACAGAATAAGTTTTGTCTTTTCTAAGCTTTCTCTGTCAGCGATTTGGAGGACTGACTAGAGGATGGGAAAAAGAAGAGAATTTGCTGACTTGGTATGTCCAAGTTGACATGACCAGTGGGTAGTTGAGTGGTCTGGTCTGAAGCTCAGAAAAGGTGTCAGTCTAACGTCAAGAGAAGCAATATTTCATGTCAGTGGTACATTTAAGGTCTCCGGAATAAATATCTTGACTACTTTTACTTCCAATACCCATGGCAATCAGAGATAGCAGAACTTCTAATTTGAGACCACTGTCAGATTCCAATACTCTGGAGAAGGAGTTGGCAAACTCTTCCTTAAGAGGTTTTTTTTTTGGTGAAATAGATTGGCCCTGAGCTAACATCTGTTCCAGTCTTCCTCTATTTTGTATGTGGGATGTGGCTACAGCATGGCTTGACAAGTGGAACACACAAACTTAACCATTACTCCACCAGGCCGGCCCACCTTAAGGAATCTTTCAGTAAATATTTTAGGCTTCCAGGCCTTACAGTCTCTGCTGAAGCTACTCAACACTGCTATTGTAGCCAGGAAGCAGACAAACATAAATGAATGGTTGTGGCTGTGTTCCAATAAAAGTTTATCTACGAAAAGAGGTAGCTGGGCCTCTGGCTGTGGGTTTCCTCATAGAACATGGCTAATGGAATTAAAATCACAATGCTTCAGCTTCACTGCATTCTGTGGACAGAGTAGACTTTTGACTTCACTACATATACTGATTGGGAAAAATGTTTTCCCCTTAGTTCTTTTCTTTAGATCATTGGATTATTCCATGAATCACAGACAAGGAAACCAAACTGTAGGGAGATAAATGAGGACAAATCCACTAGGCAATTAGAATGACAGCATTTTATGCATTCACGATGATGAGCCCGCACATTGTCTGTGAAGGTGAAGTCCAGAGATGGCATAATGCCAGTTGTCTTACCAAGAAGAGGATGATTCTAAGATCTAATAAAAATACATAGGTTTTATATATATAAATATATACACATGTCTGATATATTGACCTGATTTGGATTAGGTCCTGCTTGTGGGCACTATTGTTATTTTTCTGTGCATTTTATTTTTCAATTACCAACTCTGAGCAGTTCAGCAACAGATTTTTAATTTCTCAACTTAAAATGGGATACAATTATGACTTTACCATCAAATTCTTTCCTTATGGGATTTTAGCTGAGTAAGAGTCCAATGTTAATTCCAATTGCAGCTCTATTAATAAATACCAAAGAAAATACTCTCCTACTAGTATGCATAGATGAATGGTCAGCAGAAGTAATTGCAAACAGTCACAGGAAAAGAAATGCTTTTAAGACTTTACTGAAGCACACATGCAGACAATGTGGCCCAGCTGGATAGCTGTGAAATCGAAGCAGCCAGCAGATCAAGCCTGCGTGCAGCTTTAAGGAATACTCTTTGCTTAAAAACAAACTTAGAGTTGACTCTGAGCCCAAAAGAGTTATGAACAGAACCAGGTTTTAGAGAGGAGGCTGGAGATAATAATCAAAGGACATATTTTATGTGTGCCCAGTGGCTAAAGCACTTTGGGAACTACATTGGCTGTTGGAGCCGACAACCTTAGATTATATCCCCTGTCAGAAAGATTGTCTGCAAACCTGGAGGAAAACATTAAAAGAATCCCTTCTTTCCTAGTGGTATGTGAAAAAAGAAATAAAGATAAAGTTGGAAATTTTTTCTTTGAATCACAATTAAACATATGACTTATTTTAGTTTGGAGAAAAATCAAAATTATTGGAAATCTAACATTTTGAAATGCAATTCTTACACGTAGGTCTCTGGATGTATCTTCATAATAAATGCCAGGAATATAGTCAAGGATGGAAAAGCATGCCTGGTTTGGTTATCCTCAGTTAGATTAACCTCTTTGTAGGATAGCAATAATATTTACACCCAAGCTAATATATATCACTGAAACACATAATATCACCTTCACCACTACATTTCAAAGTCAGTATTGAAGGATTATTAATACTTCTAAAGAATCCATTATAATAATATAAAAAAAGATAAAATATGAAAAGGAAATCACCTATGCCACTATTTTAATTTGTCTACTTTGTTTAATGATATATGTCCTTTAGTGTTTCTGAAATTTACAACCTAATTTCTCTTACTTTATCTTGACCATCACACATTCCTGCATTGAATATCACTTAAGGTATTTTCCATCTGCCAATTAGTGTTTAATAATATGCTGCTTAGATTTGAAAGCTTAATCAAATTAATTCTCTCTACATATTTTTTGTGTACATAATTAGTGCCAAATATATGTTAGAGTTACTGGAATAATTCAATTTCTTCATGACAGTGACCTCTTCTGTAGGTGAGAGGAATATAAAAAAAAATACTAGGAAATATGGAAAAAGGTTGAGAAAAATCCATTTATTCAACAACTATTTTTGTCCTCTGCTCAGATAGTATGCAAACTTGTGGATACACAAAGATGAATGTGGCACATATCTTATTTAAGAATTTCCAGTCTAGTGCAGAGATCAATAGACTTTTCCTGTACAGAGACAGATAATTAATATTTTTGGATTGTATTGAATATAATAGTCTCTGTGGCAACTACACAATTTGCTATTGTTGCATAAAAGCAGCCACAGACAATATGCAAAAAGATGAATGTGAGTCTGATAATATAAAACTTTATTTACAAAAACAGAGGGCCATACATGGGCCAGTGCCCAAGGTTTCTCAACCAACCCTAGAACTAGTGGTAATAGGAACATATAAAGGCATCATCAAGTTTAAATGTGATAGTACTAGAATGGAGGTGTTCAAAGGATGTAGAGTTTAAATCTATCTGAGGGACTTTTTTACACAGAATTTGACATTTTAAATGGATACTAAAATACCGTGTAGGGGCCAGCCCGGTGGCACAGCGGGTAAGTGTGCATGTTCCGCTTCTCGGCGGCCAGGGATTCGCTGGTTCGGATCCCAGGTGCGGGCATGGCACTGCTTGGCAAAAGCCATGCTTTGGTAGGTGTCCCACGTATAAAAGTAGAAGATGGGCATGCATGTTAGCTCAGGGCCAGTCTTCCTCAGCAAAAAGAGGAGGATTGGCAGTAGTTAGCTCAGGGCTAATCTTCCTCAAAAAAAAAAGATGCTGTGTGGAAATTAACTAGTTAGACAAAATAGAGAATAGCATGTGAAAAGTCCTGGACAAAAACACAAAAAAAAGCCCATAATGTGTTTAAACAGCTCTTAAATCTGGTGTTGGAACATAGCATGTGTGCCTGGAGAGAAGGCTGGCAATAAGCTTGGTGCCTTATATGGAATCCTAAGACATTTGGTGTTTATTGAGTAGGCATCAATGGTGTTAACATCAAGGGAGAGAAATGAAAGTTCTGTCTTAGGAAAACAATTCTGGAAAGAGCTGGAAAAAGAAGGGCCTGGTGGTAGTCACTGAAGAGCCAATGGAAATGAAGAATTTCTGGGAATTTGAAAATAGAATCAGATACTCCAGGTGATTTTAGATTGGATAAATACTCCTGTATAGCTGTCTGAAAGGACTGAGTCTGGCGAGAATCAATGCCTCTGAGATCGGCTGGTTCAGCTACCTAACACACTGCCATTGGTGCATGCAAATTATGTTTGCAGATGGCACCAACTCCAGAGTATGTTTCTGTTAGTTTTCAAATCATGGCATGAGATAGGGGACTCATTACCTAATTCTTAGTATGAATTTTTCTATTACTTCTTGTATATATTATTAAAATGTGCATTTTATTTTATTTTGAAAACTTAGATGTGAAAGAAGAGCATATCCACTTTATTGTCAGTTCAGATATGGTCTCATGTGATGGCAATGCACCCACTCAATTTTCAGTTGGATGTTGAATTACCTTACATTTTGCATCTAACTTTCCATGGCTTTGTACTAATTGTCAGGGTGCTTCTTGTTAAGCTGAATACTGGGCCTACTTACTCTCAGTCTTATTGCCTGATAAGGTTATAAACTTCACTAGGAAGTCTCCAAGGTCTGTTTTTCATTATATCAGTGAAAATAAAAAAGTATAGGGAAGTAGGAGCAGAGAAGAGAGAGACATAAAAATCAAAAGGAAAAGAAAAAGGAAGGACTTACACAAAAAGGAAAAAGAGGGGCAATAATTAATTGACTTCAGAGGTTGAAAAAGGAAGCCGAAGGAATTAAAGAAGATTAAAGCATATATTTTTTAATATACAGAAAGTGTCCTATCGCCTTGTACATATGTCATTTTGGTTATTTTTTTCTCAAAGTTGCAAAGAAAATTAGGATCAACAAAACACGAAGCTCATGTTTTCCATCTCTGCTCTTTTAGAATGGAGATGAACCCGAATGCGGTATAGCCAATGAAATCTTTAGTCTGCATTTTAGAGAAAAGGTAGCAAGAAAAAGAACAAGGAAGATAGTATAGGGAGGATAAGGGGAAAGGGAACAAGAAGTTGGTGAAATTTTCTGTTGGGATGCACGTAGCTCTGGTTGTCATTGTTCCTATAAACGTTTTCTAGCTACTGTTAGAGTAAGCATCGGTTTCAGAACATTTAGAGTAGGGCTTATTCTCAGATTGCTCAGACACCTAGAGATGCAAGTGGCTTCAAAATAATAAAGAACAATATATAAGAATTCTCTGTGAGTTATAGGATCTGAGTGGAAGATAAATTTTATCTGAATGGTGGACCTACTTACATCACAGCTCAAGAAGGAGTCAGAAGTCCTGGGTTCTAATTTTGCTATTGCAGCTACCCAAATGTGTAGCTTTGGATATTTTACTTAACGTCTCTGATCATCATGTGTAAAGTAAGGGGACTGCCCAGATGACACTGATTCCAATCACTTTATTTCATTTTTGAATAAATGCCAATTCTTGGGCTTTGGTTTTAATTTTGAAAAGATAAAGTTTATTATCAGGTAAATAACATGAAAGATATATTCATTATTTCAATCCCCAAAAAGTCGTGAAGGGAGCTATTCACAGTTAAAATAAAACTAACTTAGAGTTACATCTTTTGCAAGAGCGCCTCATCATATTTGTAAATAGAGGGTGCTTCAAAGGGATTTTAAAGAAAATAATCAAACACTTTTTATAATGTAAAAGTTCTGTAAAGAGTGATTAGGTGTTTGGGAAAGTTGAATTATGAGTAGAACTTTTATAAAAGCAACCAAGCATTCCAATATGTTACTACATTAGAGTTGTAATGATAACCACCCCCCAAAAATATGTTATAAAACATATGAAGATAGCACAAAAACTGAGCATGAACCAACCTAACAAATCAACCAGAGAACCGAAATTGAAAGGGATGTTTGGTACAGTAACTAGAAGATATAGTCCAGGAATACCAAAGTCATCTATTTTATTATACATAGGTGCTGGCACTATATTATGAACAGAATCACTTAAGCAATCTCAAGTCTTGTTAAGGGCTAAGAGTACTTGTACCTCTATCATTCCATGGTTCTGTTACTGACATTGAAGGTGAAATAAAATGATCTTGTAACTCCTGATTCCAAGCACTTAGAAATCTATAAAGTCCTGGCATTAAATTTGCCTTCAGGAGGAAAAAAAGTCTTTACCACACCTAAAAGACTACTTGCTTGGTTTGACTTTGACCTGTCCTTGTCTCTCCCTTCCAGGTGTTTAAAGACTGTCATATGTGTCTTTTAGCTGATCAATTTTTTCTTCCTAAAGGTACTAGCTAATTCGTATTGCAATGGGCACTGCAAAAATAATTTGGGGATTTTCTTGTAAGCTTCCTGCAACTGTTTTCTTCTTCAGTTTTCCAAAATCACTCTGTTAATGTCATTTCTGACATTCATATTCTGACCTGCAGTATCGCTACCAATCTCCTTGATTTATCAATCGTTATAGTCTATAAGGTGTATGCATCTACTTCTCTCTTTGTTCTTTGTACCACTTAGCAGCGTATTTTATTCAAATAATATATTTTTATTTCTTTAGGTAGGGTGTTCAGCTATGGCCTCCTTGTAGGCAAGATTTTGATGGGAAATTTTCCCAGCACAAATTTGAGAAATTAATTGTGGAATAGGATTAAGCTTCTTGAATGTGAAATCACATGTAGCATCATAGAAATATTATATAATAAAAAAAAATGAACATATAAATTCCATGTAGCTTATTGTGGAATTTGCTAATTTATTTCTGAAGTAAGATATACAAAAACAAACAAAAAGTAAACATTGTTTTTTTCCAAAGAGGCAGCAGGATTTAGCAATCTTTTGACCATGACAAGAGGAGCACAGAGAGTTTTAAATGAGTAGAAGCCCGACATGTGCTTGCTTGTTGTTTTGAGTGGAACACTGTTTACAAGTAAAATATAGTCAGCTAGAAAAGATTAAATTATCAATTCAACTCTTGATTTATAGTCTACTAAAGAGAAGAGTTTAGCCATTGAGATATAATAACTAAGAGTCTGTTTCCATTTTAAAAAAGGGAGAAATATATAAATCACTTTTTCAGTCATGACTTAATTATGGATAGTTTGGATGCAAAGCATGAAAACATTGTTCATCAACTTTCAAAATGATGAAACTTTCAAACACGAAAAGTTTCAAAATTCACAGTCAACTTTCAAAAATGATGGTGGTTGATGGGTACTTTGGCTCCACCAACGTTAATGGTATATCTCCCATAGTGAACTTGAAGAATTTTACAGTTTTTTCATACTCTTTTCAACTTTTTGCAAAAGACTTTTTCTTCCAATATGGCCTAATATTTATTTCTAAAATGTTTACTTTATTAATATTAATTTTCCTATTTTATTACCTGCTTAATACTTTCATTTTCTTACAATACAAAATAGCATAAGTGAAGTTTAAATACATGTATATCTTTATAATATATTCTTTATTTACAACAAGCAAGAGATCCATGTTTAATTATTTAAAATAAGTTAAGTGGTAACATGAAACATTCTACAATATTAAAATAATTCACTTTGTTTTCACTTTCTGTATTAAGAAAATATACAACCATTTAAATGCTTTATATACATTTACATAGAGTATGAAAAGAATACAAAAAGCCCAGCTTTCTTCTAATAAAGATATTTTCATATTTATATAAATATCATATCTAATGAATTTAGTTAAAATTTATTTCTATATTACACAAATTGTAAATCATCTGATATTGACCTTATTAATAAAATCCTGGTATCATAGTATCATTTAGATTGATGGAACCAATTATCTGCATTGCTGCAGGACAAAAAAGGTACTAATATTCATTTCTTTGATATATAGTATACATTTGTTCTGTTTTCCGTCGGTGTTTTACTAGCAAGAATATACAATTTTGGAGATATCCAAAAAACGTCAATATTATAATTAAATTAAAGATACTTTTTAATTTTCTGAACAATTTTTTTAGATAAAGCTTTGGCATAGTGATTGATATATTATAATATTAACTTATATATAAAATTTATTAATTAACGACTTTTTTCATTCTGTGATCTGACCCACTCTAAGAATTCCTGTAATAGCACTGGGGAAAAAAAAAAAAACAAGATTCAAAGAATCATGGAGAAGAAAAACCTACAGTCTGCCTTTGGCCTGTAGCAAATCTAAAAACTGGGTTCAAGAAGACACAAGAAAGGGATCTTGGAAGAAGAATCTATTTTATCTTTCTCGTATGACCTGTGGCTCTCTCCTGCTATGCCCAAACAGCTGCTGAAAATGATGTATTTCTGATCTTCACCTAGATATTGAAGCTTACCTGGAATCCTTATTTTGAGAAACACTGCAGTAAATAGAACCAAATCCTTAAAGCATTTTATTTTTAAGGAAAAGAAAAATAACCTACAGTTATTATGGTTTTATGAGGCCCAAGAAGTCAAATCTTTAGAAGTAAGGAGTTGTAATCAGGTTTATAAAATAGAACCTATGTTCTTTTAATGTAAAGGTTTATTTTGAAGATGTTTCATTAATGTAGCCAATAAAAAAATTGTAGTCAACAAAATCCTTTTTAAGATATGCATTATTAATTCCATTATAAATAGGCTTAATGGCAAAGTTTCTATGTAGCTATGTATTCTGTATAGTTCCATATTGCTGCATAGTGAAGTATGTTGAAATGTGGCAGCTTCAAACAACACATATTTCTTTCCTTACACAGGTTCCAGGGTTAGTGATCTGGGTGCAGGTTTGCTGCCTGGTTTTGGCTCAGGGTCTGTCACAAGATTTCAGAGGCTACAGACATCTGCAGGCTGTGCTCCCAAGGTTGTTCACATGGTTGATGGCAGGCTGCAGTCTGTCATGGGCCTCAGCTCATCACCGGCTTTTGGCCCGAGGCTTCAATTCCCAGCCTTGGAGACTTTGCACAGGACTGCTTGCAGCACAGCAGCGTGCTTCCCCCAGAGAGAGACAGAGAGAGAATAGGAGTGGCTAAGATGGAAGCCATTGTCTTTTATAAATTAATCTAGGCAATGACATACCATCACTTCTGCTATATGCTACTGGTCACACAGGCCAACTCTAGGACAACTTGGAAAGAGACTACGTAAATGTGTGAATACCAGGCGGAGGGAACACTGGGAGCTATTTTGGAGCCTGTTTACCACATTCTATTTCTTTCTACGTTTACTTCTTAGAAACAAAAAATCATCTGCTAACATAACCCATAGAGAAACTTTTACAGTTTAATAATATAATACTTTCTTTGGTTTTTAAAAGCCTCAAACTGTCAACACTTTTACATTTTATCAGGGCATCTCCCTTTTATGTTGCTCCTTATATACACATACATACAGACATATGAAAATATATAAAGAGACAGAGATGTAATTTTACGCAGCTTTTAACATTGTCTTAATTAAACCAGAGAAGATGTCTAGAAGATAGTATCTATTTTTGAACTATGCAACGGAAATACATGGCACTTTGAAAAAGAAATTGACAAATTATAATTTACTGAAATTTTATTTCCTTATTTTTTCACTAGCTAAAACCTTATTTAATCATCACATGATATTTCCTCAGTGAATTTCTTCATGATTGTCTACCTGCATTCAAGTTAGAATGCATCCCAGTCAGCCCCATACATACTCTTAAGCATATATATTTAGACACTTTGGCATTTCAGTTGTTTCTAAAGTAATACCTTACATTGAATGCTCTTCCATCTAACTTAACTTTTTTGAGAAAGTACTATGTGAAAGATGTTATGCTAAGCACTTGAGGAATACAAAGATGATTATTTTAATGCTTGCTACAAGAAACCTTCCATATTCCTCAGGAAAAACAAATTCACAGGAGATCCCATTATTTGACTGAGGTAAGACACATGTCATAAGGGAAGTACAAAGAAAGTGCTTTGAGTTCAAGGAAGAGAGTTATCAAATGGCCTGTGGCAAGGAGAGAAAGAAAACATGTTTGGATTAAAGCTCCTTTGAGCTCGGTCTTCAAGGATGAGTAACGTTTCCAAGGAGTGACCTAGAATGGAGTTTCCCAGGTGCAGAATGCAGAACTAGCAGGAGAGGGAAGGAGGTCTGGAGCATATTGGGGGATGCACAATGGTCTTACTTGGCTGAAACTTAATGAGTAGGTATGATATGATTGTACAGGCATCTCTGAGGAGTACTGAGAATGATTTTAAATGCTGGTGTGAGGAGCTAATACTTGATCCACTTTCAGTAAGCAAGAGACAGGAACAAATTTGTGCTTAGATCATTCTAGAAGCACATATCTGGATAATTTATAAAAGGAAAAGATGACTGGAAATTCATTAGGCAAGGAGAGAAGTCCAGAAGGATATAAAGGAGGTGTAAGCAGAGCAGATTTGTTCCTATACTACAAGCATACTACAATGAGGGTCTAAGCAAGAGTGTTCACAGTGAGAACGGGAAGAAGGAGGCTGAGGTGAGAAACCTGTGGAGACATTAATTATATGAATAAATGCTTTTTAAAAATAAGCAAAGCAAAGAAAAAGTATTCCAAACAAGTCTAAACAATTGGGAGACACAGAAGAAAGGGAAATAAGGACAGAAGCTGGTATTTGGGAAGTAATTATGAGTTTGAATTTCAGTCCCACAGATGTAGAATTCAGTACACCCTTCTTTGCACTCATCAAACACAAGTAAGTTCCTGTCAATATGAATTCCAAGAAAAACTTGGGACTAGAGCCAAGGATCACAGTTTTGAATAGGGGTAAAATGAGAGGAAGTAGGAATGGAAGTAGACAGGATACGTGAGAGAAAGGGCAATACAGAGTGAAGAGGCGACCTCAACGACTCAGGATGGTGGAAATAAATGAGACCCAGCAAAGAGTGAGATGGAGCATCCAGAGAAATAGGTTCTTTATGATACATCTAGGACTCAAAACGTGTGGAGCAGGTAGTCAGCAATTTGAGATGCTATGGAGGGTTTTAGCATATTTAGATATTAGATATTTTAGATATTAAAGTTGAAATTACTTTGGGTTTCTTTTGAGGTCACAAAGAGATTAAGTGTTGAAGAAAGAATGGAACTTTTGGAATCTTCTCAACTCAAGATATTTTGCCATAAGGCTGAAACTGATCTAATCCAGCAATACATTGTAATGTTGTTTCTTTCTAACTTTTCTCTTTATGTGAAAATAAATATTTCCCCAATTAAATTCATATTTCAGCCATAGGAAAAAATAACTCTTATCCTGAGTGATTTTGCTAAATGTTAATTTTTAAACACTAGATTCAATTCCATGTTTTTCTTGATTCAACAAAATCCTGCCAACCAAGTTTTTGTATAGCTTTTCTCACCTTGTCTTGATTTTAAAACTTATTATTGTGTCTACATCTAAATATTTTTTTAAGTTAGGAAGGTAATAAAGTTTTCTGTAAAATAAACTGTTAATCTTAAACATAGTATTACTGTGTTTAAGTTTCAGGCTTGTTTTTCCGTGACAAGGAGGAAAAACTATTAGTTTATTTAACTTGAGGCTTTTTTTTTGTTATTGTCATCCAAGTTAAACATCATTGAAAGATAGAGAGAAGACTATCATTAGGAATTGGAATAAATATCACATAGGACAGAGAATCAGAAAACAAACAAACAAACAAAACAAACCTCTTAATAGTGCTGCATGATATGTAGTCAATGCATGTTCCCAGAATGGCCATATTTGACTATATAACAGACTTGTCAGAATCTCTATCAGTTATTACAATTCCTGACAACCTACTACTCTGACAGTAGTAGATATCTTCACTTGAAAAGAACGTGCATATGTTCTAACTATAGTTCCTGCTGTGCAGCATGTGTGTGTATGTGTATGGACATGAAATTACACAATATGTAATTGCACAACAGCTTAATGGAAGAAGCTGGAGTTTGGTATCAGAAGTCATGAGTTTATTCTTATGATTGGTATTTATCTTTATGAAAATTATTGGAAAATAAAGGACCACTCTAAGTCCTATTTTTATCCTCTAAAATTAAGGGAATGATACAACTTGTCCATTAAGGCTAATGAAAGCACTAAGTAAACTCATGGATAATTTAAAGTTGCTGGGGACGTTTCTTAGAACAACATATTGTTATTGAAGACTGTCCTTTCTGTTGCTGCCATGCATGTCATCCCTTATGGCAAGAACAATTGATAAATTATATTCACTTCCAATATTATTTAAAAATAAGTTCTGTCTTTTCTTTAGGTACACTAACTGATGTAAAAACTCCAAAATGTCAATGATTTAATACAGTGAAGTTCATTTCTCTCTCATTTCCAAGTTTGATAAGATTTGGACAAACCTCCTCCAGGCAGTGATTCAGGAACTCAGGCTGTCTCCATCTTGTGGTTCAGTGATCTCGTGGCTTTATGGTCACCATGCCTGTTGTCGTCTGACAGCAGATTAAAAAAAGAGCATTGAGAATTACATTGGATACTTAACTGCCTTGCTCAGAAGTGCACATATCATTCAGCCAACCAGAACTAGTCACATGGACCAACTTAGATACAAGGGTGCTAGGAAATGTAGTTTCTGGCCAAAATATAGTTATGAACAAGGAGGATGAAACTTAGGTGGTCACTATAGAGTGACCAGCCATTCTGGTATGCCTGACATTTTCCCAGTTTTGGCATTGAAAACTGCATCCTGAGAATCCCCTCAGTCTTAAGCAAACCAGGACAGTTGGCTACTCCAGCGCTGTCAGTCATGCATGCCATGGGCTTGAATGAAATGCTTTATGAATATATGTTTACATTTCATAGTAGGGAAACAAGACTAGCAACAAGAACTCCAAAATATTGTCCAGGCTTTACAGTTTAAGCCTGAAACTAGGCCAGGGATTAAGCAATAACAGAAGCCACTGTCATGATAACCTTCATTAACTGAGGGCCCACAGTGTGCCAAGCAAATTATATGTTATCACTAAGAGAATAGCCCCGTAAAGTATATAAAGTAGTACTCCATTTACAGTGATGGAATTTGAGGTTCAGAAGGTTAACTGGCCAATCCAAGATCACACTCTAGTAAGAGGTAGACAAGATTCTAATGCATCTGCAAAGGCCAAGTTCTTTCCTTCAGGTCACTGATCTTACATGACCACACACATGCAGTACACACACACACAGGCATACACAGACACAGATACACACATATGTATATTTGAAATGACGTGAACTCATAACAATACTACTCTAAGTGTGTATGCATGTAGTCATATCCCAAATTGTGACCCCATGGTTGGTTAACCATTGAGCTTCAAAATACAATTTATTTTGTGGGACAGTTTATTACTTTTTTTCTCTTAATAATGGATTGGGGAGCTGGCCCGGTGGCGCAGCGGTTAAGTTCACATGTTCCGCTTCCATGGCTTGGGGTTCGCTGGTTCGGATCCCAGGTGTGGACATGGTACTGCTTCACAAGCCATGCTGTGGTAGGCGTCCCACATATAAAGTAGAGGAAGATGGGCACGGATGTCAGCTCAGGGCCAGTCTTCCTCAGCAAAAAGAGGAGGATTGGTGGCAGAAGTTAGCCCAGGGCTAAACTTCCTCAGAAAAAATAAATAAATAATGGATTGGAATGAGGTTTAATATAAAGTAAAAACTTGGAGCTGGCCCCCTGGCTGAGTGGTTAAGTTCGCACACTCCGCTTCAGCCGCCCAGCGTTTCGCTGGTTCAGATCCTGGGTGCGGACATGGCACCACTCATCCGGCCATGCTGAGGCGGTGTCCCACATGCCATTGCTAGGACCCACAACTAAAATATACAACTATGTACTGGGGAGATTTGGGGAGAAAAAACAGAAAAAAAAAGGAGTAGATTGGCAACAGTTGTTAGCTCAAGTGCCAATCTTAAAGGAAAAAAAAAAAAAAAACCCCAAAACGGATGTATCTAAGTCTAATCCTAAACTAAGTAATAGAAATTCTTAAATATCAAGATTGTTATGGCAATTGGACTCTGCTTATGTTGCCTTGTTGTCTCAGTGAGAAGCATTTTGAATTCATGCTGAAAATACCAGAAGAGATACCATCCAGTATAGCCCTTTAATAGAGTTAAGTATTTTTCCTTATATTTGCTATAGGATTGGGTAAGTAATAACTTGGCTGCTTAGGTCAGACTTTTCCAAAGTCATTGATAATGGAACAATTTAAAAATTAAGATAGGTACCCAAATATCAGCAATAAGTCATGAAGCATAACGAATACATCAATCAAATTTGAAGTAAAAATGGTGTTATACATACATTCATAGATGTAATAAACAATTTTATTTTATTCATGATTCATACTTTACAAGTGAATGAAATAGAAACATAAATAACATTATCTGATTAAGAATAAAGAGTACAAAGTAATGAAGATAAAGAGAAACATCTTTCATTTTACATTTTGATTATAATACTCAGTTTAAAAAATACCACTTTTAAAATGAGCTCATCATTCTATGTCTCTATCGCAAATCAGTTTAATATTAGGCATGAAGTTGACAAATCAGATACAGCATCATGTATATGTATGTACGTATTAATATATATACGTTATATATACGTATTCAAATGCATTTTATTATCATTGCCGCCCAGTATAAAAATGCCATTTTCTATAGTTATTTTGTAGCAGAGGGGAAAATTAGAACTGTACCTTTTGTGTACACCCCAAATCATTCAGGAATTCATCTTATATAGCTTTATTTTTTTTCTCTTTAGAAACAACGTTGGTTATATCATCTTCACAGTGAAATAGTCCAAATCTTGCCTTTTGTGTTTCTATTAAAATTTGAAAAGCACGGGATCCTGCTTTTCACTTTCAAGGTGCATTGCCCAGTTAGGTGGTAAATGCTTCCGATACATCGGTGAACAAAAGTAACAAGTTAGTGCATCAGGTGATTTTGCAGGCCACATCTTGGAATTTATCAAAAATGGCACCATTTCCAAAAGGGATAAACATTATGGAATAAACCTAGCTTTAGGAATATGTCTAGGGTTTTTTTTTCCTTCTCACATTTAAAATTACACTATAGAGGAAAATATTGTGAGCATCTATTTGTGTTAGGTTTGTGAAGCACCTTTCGTGATCTCACAGAACTCAGTTTGGGAATTGCTAATGGAGTTATGTTGTCCAGGGAGAGGCAATACACACCCTCTCTTCCCCAGTGTCTCCCCATATAAGACATGCATACCATCCCTCTAATAAAACTGCACGTTTCTGTCAATGTCACTAAAGGACTAAGAGAGGGAACAAAATAACATTAGAACAAAATGGCTTAGGAACCAGGGGCTCATAGATGTTATTGGACAAAAAGAGGAAGGGGCAGCCTGACACAAGAACATGGAGAACAACACCAAAATAACTCCTAAATTGGCTGATAGGCACTCCCTGCAATTCGAGAACACCCACCTTGCTCCAAGTTCCCATATGGGACTGTGCTAAGCACCTCTGGTCTTGATGACCTTTTACCCCGATAATTTGAGTTTGTACTTGCAGCATGGATACACTTTATGCTTGTAACTTAAGGGTCTAGGGAGACTGTAAAATAGTCAATTTATGGAACAGCAGCACAGGAATGGTCCTCTTTGGGTCTTTCTTATTTTCCTTGTAGTCTTTATTCAAGAGCAAATATAGAGATTCTGCTCCTCCAGAGAAGCGTTTCAAATGTTAGTTATTTAGTTCTCAAACTCTACCAGTAAATTGCTTTCACATGTCATCCTTACTAGATCCTTGGCCTAAAATGCATTTCCCTTTCTTCTCCACTGGACTAGCCTCCAACTCACCCCTTCTCTGTTCTACCCTTGCATGTTGTGTGTGTACCGCCGTTATAACTGTCACCACACAGCACTGAAATTATTCTAATGTTTTTGTCTCACTGTTCTTTGAATTCTGTTAAAACAGAGGCCATGTCTTACTCATTAACATATATTCACCTGTGTCTACATCATATAATAGACTCAATAAATATACGAAGAAAAAATGAGAGCACAAATGAAATAATTCACTTCAGCTGGTTTTGTGTTAATCCTAAATATAGTGCATTCATTAAGACTCCTGAAGTGCTATATTTTCTTACATTTCTTCTTATTTTCTTCTTATTTTCTTACATTGTATAGAACCTACTGGAGCCCCCAATTTTTTCAAGCATCTATTATAAAAATTATCTTAGCAGTTATGATTAAAATTTCCCATTTATAAAATGAGTTTTCCTCTATATGAAATAGCTAAGGCCATTCAATCGCCGAAATGCTTTCAGATTAGCTCACAGCATAAGCAAAGTGAGTATTTCTACTAAAAAAGAGTTTAAGTGCCATTAACATGGAAGAGAATTGCAGAACGGTTTAATTTTAAAATGGATTTGGAGAAGATGCTAGAAAGACAGACATGCCAAAGATTTTACTTACTTTTTTGTTGTTGCTGTTGTTTTTTCGTTTTTGTGTTTTGGGTTTTTTTGGATCCCGCATCAGCTAAGAAATTCTCTCTTATCATTTGTACTTATTACCTCAGTAGGATTGGGTTGTGGGGTATTTTTTCCTTTTAATATGTCTTCTATCTTATCAAACATGCTTTTTGTTTGCGATTTCTCAGGCAATTTTTCTCTTTTCTCTCTTCCTGAAATAGGGTTGTATAGATTGCACCAATTTTATGTTTTTTCCAACTGCCCTATCAGTTTTCCCAGTAGGTTTATTACTGGTTGTGGAGATTTGATTCCTTCTTTCATGAGTTTAGAGGAAAAACCTCTCAGTCTCTATCCCTTTACTTGAATTGGAATTTTTTTTATTCAAACCACCATTTTTTTCAAACAAGAAATATGAAGCATGTCTTACTATTTAGACAATAACTGTTATGGCTTTAAACCCTCAGAATAGAAGTTGTCTACATGAATGTTTTAATAGAGAATAAGAGGCAATCCTTCCTCAATAAAATGCGTATTCAAATATTCCCTGCCATTTAAGTTACCAGTTTTTAATCGTTTTCTTTTTCTAAATTTAGTGTTTTATGTTTTGAAATGAATGGTTGAAATTGTTGAGTTTTTCTCTATTTCATTATGCCTATTTTTGTACGTGCTTAAGAATTATCTCTACTATCCAGAACAGATAATTTATTATTCATAGGGACAAGAGTTTGGGGGGGCTGGCCTGGTGGCCTGGTGGTTAAGTTCAGTGCACTCTGCTTCAGCAGCCCAGGTTCGGTTCCCAGGTGCAGACCTATGCCACTTCTCAGTGACCATGCTGTGGCATCAACCCATGTACAAAACAGAGGAAGACTGGCAACAGATGTTAGCTCAGGGAAAATCTTCCTCAGCAAAAAGAAAATAAAAATAAAAAGAGTTTTGGATTTGCTGCTCTAGTCGTGTAATACACATGTAGTGATATTTCCAGAAATTTTCATATCATTTCCAAATAAGAAATAAATTAATTGGTCATTCTTATATTTTATGTGGGGTAAATATGAAGGTACTAAATATATATTCATTTTCACCAGCTATAGCACTTTTAAACTTTAGTTATTCAAAAATACAGAACTGGAGTCCTCTATTAATCCAATGAATAAAACTCCTTATTTTCTTCTGATATGAGAGCCACAAATATCTTACAAATTGTATGTCACCAAAGGAAAAATACAAATAACAATAACTGCCATTTAATGGTGAACATGGGGATCCCAACACTGTCCTTTGCCTTCTCTCATTTCATCTTTAGGTAGATTCTTTGAGATGGCTCAAAATTGTGTAAATATTTAAGGAAATATGAAATCTAGTAATTGAGTTAAGGCGTAAATGTGTTTTAGTTGAAGTTTTCTTTTTCTTATCTGTTTCATTAAATATAAGTCTAGATAAATGTCATTCAGCCTTGAAACAACAGTATTTAACCCAAGTTTTTCTATAGCTAATTAAAACTAACTTACTTTTTGTCAATTGAGACAAAAAAATAATTACACTCCTTAACATTCCTTATTCAGTTCATCTTTTTCAAAGGACAGAAATTCAGTGATCTGTAAAACCATGAGGTAATCTTTGTCCAAGTGAAACAAGGTTCTTTCATGTTTCAGTTGAGTCAGTTAAAATTAATTTTGGTTTATGTTATTTGGAATATATCTTCTGACTGTGCTAAGGTCCTTGGCAGGTGAACTGAGGCCGTATGGAAGTAGTTATAGTCAAGAAACATGTTGATTCAAATGTCAAAATCGTGGAAAGTTTGGACGCACTCTTTATTTAAGTATCTTTTAGTACAAGTCCAAAGACGTCATATTCTGAATTCTCTAGGGTCATTTGTTCTTTTTTCATGAGTAAATTTTAGAAAATATTGTCCGTATTTAACAAAATATGGCTGACTTAACAAGATAGATTAACCTAACAACTTGGGCTTGCTAGCTTTTACCCTGGGCATTGACCACTTGTATATCCTCTCCTGTTTACCAATGAATATTCACAAATATTGAACAATGGAGTTAATAATTTCTAAGTTCATGTGGCACATTTGAGTTTATAAAGCATTGTTACACATGCCATTTCCTTTGGTTCTCAAAACATGCCCATGGAATAAGCTTTGTAGGTTATTTTTCCTAAGTTTGCTCAAATGGTAAGAGATGGAGTTCGTATTAAAGTTAGTGGTTCTTAATGTTTTCGCTATATCATATTTCATAGAACACATGACTTTTAGAATTCCAGAGACGGCAGAGAGCTTTTCGATCATTGATTTAAACTCTTCTTTAATGGGTGAGAAAAATTAGGTCCATAAAAATGTAGTGACTTGCTCAAAGATATAAAGGTTTTCAGGCTCCCAACCTCGTTTACCTTCTCTCACCTTGCCAACACATTATTCAAAGGTACTGCTCAAGGACATTGTGGTCAGGCCAGTGAATGACAGAACACTAAGGAAATCACAGATCTTACTCATTTTATGCCAATCTCAGACTTGTAAAAATAATAAGTTGAGTAAATATTTTCTTTCAGAAGACTTCACATTATTTTTCAAGAGTAAGTTTTCTTAGCAGATTAAGATTTCTTTGTGAATTTTGTATTGATTTGCAAAAATATGTTATTTTGCACTAATATGCATTGTATAAAGTGAAAATCCCATGCTGCTTCATTTATATGGACAAAGAGATTATTTACACAATAGTTAATTGTAAGCCAGTTGCCAAATGAAACAGAGAATGATGATTGTTTTATTTAAAAAATTAAAATCTTTTGCAAATATATTTATATGAAGATAATTGTATAATTTTCAATCTGATTCAGAAGAATTTCCAATAAAGTGTTTCTAATGATTTTATTTACTATTTAACTTGACAGCTTATAAAACATTGAGATTAATCCTCCTTGTAGTTTTGAATTTTCTGCAAATTATGATAACTTCTCTTTGTGTATGTACAACCAATCCTCATGATTTATTACACTAAGTTGAATTGTAAGAGAAATTGAAAACAAAATGCATCTGTGGAGCATATTTTCTAGTGTACCCCAAAAGGCAATGTACCAAAAATTGCAACAGTTCTTGCAAACATCCTTAATTGAAAAGAGAAGCTGCCTAGGGGGAGTGGAGCAACAAGTTCCTCATTGTCGGAGCAGGCAACATTTTTTAGAAAGCCTTGTTTTATGTATTGGGTTGAAATCATGATACGAATAGAACTTCATGTTGTGAATTAATCTGCTGTGTTGGACATAGAGATACTTGGCTTTATTTTAAAGGTGCTAGTGGGGACGTTCTGTAATAATTTCTTGTAAAGAACTATTGTTAAGTGCTGCTTCTTCCCAACTTTGGCAACGAGAGACTAGTGAAATTTAGGGATAAGCTTTTTGCATTTATCTTTCTCTTAGCATATCTTTTTCAGGTTAATGTTCTTGGTATTTATTCATGTGAGGCTTTTAGGACACTATTCTTAGTTCCTTTTAGAAATCTCTTTAGGTAAGTAGGTGGGATGACTGAGAAGTTTCATTGGAATAATTTTTATTATGCTATATATGTATAATTGCCTTTTAATAATCACGCTTTATACTTAATGTTCTTTTGTATTTTACAGTATATTTTATTTTTACCATTTCTAAATTTATAAATGACCAAAAGTATTCTTTACAAAGGCATAAATTCTGAATTGAAAATTGGAATGTTGTCAGAATAATGAAGCCTGATGTTTTCAAATAACTTACCTTAAGCCAGACTTTGTATAAATAGCTTTACATAAAATATTTTATTCAATCCTCTAATCAAACTTTTGAGGTAGTTATAATATAGACATCAGAACAGTGAGGTTAGCGATATTGCCCATGGTTGCACAGCATATTAATGGCAAAGAGATTTTGAATCCATGTCTGCTGACATATTTGCCCAAACCAGTTTTAGCTTTAACATAAATCTCTATCATCAAATTAGTTCCCTATAGTTTCATTTTAAAAAATCCTATTTATTATGAACTTACAGAATGCTCTTTTTTTTCCTTTCAAATTATATTGCTATTCCCTTTTAAAATAATATGAACTCTTAAAGGAGACAGAGACAGAAAAAATCAAACATTCAAATTCTTAGTTCATGAGAGACACCTGTTAGTTCTTTACATAGATTTCCGATTTAATCCTGTGTAGGATAATCTGAGCTGCATATTGTTGTTCCCACTTTACAGATGAGGAAACATATCCTCGGAGAGTTTAAACATGTTTCAAAGCTACACAAATGACATAATAGAAGCAAGATTTAAACTCAGTGCAGTAGAACTTCAATAGCTTTGTTCTTTACAGTGAACTAAACAAATGCAATGCGGCTGTGACTCTCAAAACCGCCTTTCTCAAAACGGGGAGAATCAATAATCACTAGTGAATGCATTACGGGGGAAAGGCTCATAGAAGATATTTTCATTGGTTTATCTCTTTTAATTTCCACAAAAACATGCAGTGTAGAAATCACTATTTTCATTTTACTACTAGGAAAACTAAGGATCAGAAAATTTATATAATTTACTTCAAGTCTTACTGCACCAGTCAGTAGCTTTACATACAAGTTTATCTGAAGAGCTTGGTTTGAGGTTTCTCTTTTAATGCAGAAAAAGCCAATGTTAGCATATTCAAGGAAGAGAATAGAAATCTGGAGATATTTGGTGTCAGTGAAAACAAGACAGGTACACACGGCAATGTAAGAACTAAGACCCCCAAATCCCTACTGGACAAGCCTGACTTTTCTAACAACGGAGTGAAAAGTCATGAAATCAAGAAAAGAGGTGCAATGATCTTCTTATTGCTAATTTCCATACAATGCCTGTCATAAATTGGTCATCTTGACTCTTTTTTAAAAAGTCTAAATTATTATCCACTTCCATAGAATACGTGTAGCTTGTTATTTGATATTCAAAGGTATTCACATAAAGTTTTATTGAAATATAGTAATTTAAATATTTCCATGTTTTTATAGCATTTATTTCCTTTCTCACAGATTTTACACTGAAACTTGGATACTTATTGGGTCTAGTTATTAAGTAGAGTTATAGTCTAGAATTCTATTTCTATTTGAAGAACAGAAATCATGTTAGAAGTTGTTTCTTTTTCTATATGAGAGAATAAGTTGTGCTGTTGTTTTTTGGTTCTAAGTAAATTTGGTATTGAAAGGTTTGTCATTTTTCTGGTGTTCTGTACCTCTGTTAGCAATAAATTAACTACAGTTTGTTCAGGTATTTTGGTCAGTTGAATGTTGGCCACTTTTGCCAACTGAATTATTCATTATGCTTGCCATTTCATCAATCCAAATAACATTTTAAGTGTAACTAAAACACTGACTTTTTATGGTCTGGTACTAGTTATTTCTTGAGATTAACGAGGGTCTCTTTCTTGAGGCTCTTTCTCTAAAATGATGTCCACTTGATAAAAGTAGGGGCTTTTTCTCTCAGTTGGTTTTCTTTGCTAAATTTCACAAAGCAAGAGGGCATGCCCTGGGGGGTGGGGATCTTGAAAGGAACAGATATCAGTCGTGGCCATGGCCGTTCACGCAGTGATTCTGTCTGTTAACATAGTGGGCAGTGGGTTCCTCGCCTTCATGATTTTGAAGTGGAATATTTATTCAACGCTAAAGTTTAGTGCACTTTTGTCTTCAGGATTGTCATTCTTATTCACTTTAGGCCCCATTCTTTAAATCCATTCTCAAACTGTTCATCTGCCTTCAAACTCTTGGTACTCCATTCTCTGAGAGTCTCCTATTGCTGTCAAATTGAATCCTTATCTTGAATTACTTGTTCTCACTCATGACCTTCAACACAATGTTTCCTGTGTATCTTCATGCTTAGCATGTTACACAGGTGGCAGGGCTAGTGTTCTAATAGCACTTATTGACCGCCTTACTCTCATCCTTCTAACTTCAAAACTGGACCTCATGCTAGAGTATTTTGATCGTTTGTAGGTGTCAAATTCTTAACTTTCACAGACTTGTTTTGTTCTCACTTCCTCTGCTCCAGTCCACTTCAGTAACACACTCCTCTGGTCCCAGGACATAATCCTTCCCAGAACGCCTTTACATTTAATATCATAGACTCCTACAACCACTCTCTAACTACCTCTCTCTACCTTAATGTCACTGCTCTTCTTTCGCCTCTTAGACCATTAACTGCTCCTTCCTATCCTAGTCATTCAACTTTAATTTTTATTTTTACGTAACCAGAATTGCATGGTGAAACAATTCAACTGCTCTCCCACCAGGGTTTTCCATTTCTTTACTCACTTGCTCTCATCTCTTACCCAGCCCCAGTGGATGGATCCTAACATCATATGTAGGACACTGTTGGAGAAAATGGTCATACAGACCAGCATATTTATCCATGGATGATTTCCAATCTCAGCTAATTATTAATTTTTACCATTGTCAATGATTAACTCCTTTTCTCACTGCTAATCAAAGTCATCCTCATTCTTCTTAACTTCTGACCCTGTTGTCCACCCCTCAATATGTAACAAATTACGATGGCATCCACTTAACAGAACGAACAAAACCTTTCAAACATAATCTTCCTTGACTTCTTGTGACACTCCCTTTTATGCACATCTATATATATTCTTCCTTCCAGTCTCAGAGGAGGACTCCATTTAGAGCCACACCTTTCACCCCAAGGTGGATCTTCAGTCTTGGCTCACCTGACTTCTCCATGATCTTGGTTTGTCAATTAATTTCTGTTTTCTGAAACTGTTTCTGTCACTCTCTAAGACATTTCCACTCTAAAAATCTAAATATCTTTTCGTCTTGTACATTAGTCTGGGTTGCAGTAGAAAACAGATGGTATACTGAAATTAGTTTTAGTAGAATTTCATAAAGGGACATTTACATAGGTGTAGGCAGGGTGAAGAGAAAGGATAAGGGACAGTGAGGTACCAGGCACTAGTAACAGTGTGTTGCTTTACCATCCAAAGGCGGAAAATGTAAAGTGAGGGTGTAGTTCCTAGACCAGGAGGCAGAGAAGGGGCCACCTGACAGCAGCTGTGACCTTTGGTTGATGGTTGCTACCACTGTCCCACTCAGAGATATCAAGCTAGGGAAATAAGTACCCAGAAATCAGAATCTTAATCTCTCTTTTTTCTTTGGTTTCCTACCAGTGCTTTCCAGAGATCTGACCTAACAGACAGTCAGAGGACAAAGGAGCCGATTAGATTAGTATGTCAGCCTCGCAGAGCATAAAACAGGTTAGAGAAGGATGGAGGTTGAATCTAGGTGGGCAAATGAAGGGCACTCACCATATCTTGATTTTCTTTTCCCTCTCAGCTCTTCTGAACACCTTGTTAATCCCAGAACTCAGGATATGCTTTTGGTAGCCTGTCTGCACAGCTGCACTTGTCCCCCAGCCCAGGCTGATTTTCCTTTTCTTCTCAAGCTGCTGAAATCTATCTCCATTAGCCAATTCAAATCTTTACTTTCTAATATTATTTTTTTCAATTTTACCAGGTAGTTAATCACTCCTCTCTCCTATTTTCCCATAAAATCATTGGCTATCTCCAGCATAGGAATTTTTCCATTTTATGCTCCTGCAAGTTCCTTTACCGCAAGGATTCTATCTCACGTCTTTGTATGTTCTGTACTTATTGTTTGCTTGGTCCATGTTAGCTATTCAATAATTACGCATTTTATTAACTTGCATGTCATCTCTCTTCCTACCAGTACTGAGTTCCCTACTGATAACTGCTATACTAGCATCATCTATATGCTGAATACAGTTTGTCGAGGGTGATCTGTTTGGGAAATGCATAAATAAATGATACATGTATTTGAAATGAAAATCACTTTCTAGAAGGTTCAATAGTCCCCGTTACTATATTTTATCTTGAGTTACATAAATGGGAAGGGTGACCTGGAAACAAGGTCACAACGATAACATTGGCATCAAAGACAACTCAAGGGAATTTGTGGGCAGAGTACCACACTGGCTTTTTGAAAAATCAGCCTTTCTTGCTTCAATGCTGTTACTGCAAAAGCACATAGACAAGGAAAGTTATGTAGGGACATGCAGAATCAAAAAAGACAAAGTTAGCACTAAAGACACATGCAGAATATACTAAAATTGTAATGCTATTTTTATGGAAAAATGTAAAAGAAATGATCTAGCTCAGTATAATAGTTTTGAATTTAAATGTATAAATTTAGTCTAGTGTGCGTTTTCCTATTTAATGTTATCTATCAATCATTTATGCATTATAACACAACAGTTAGCCACTCCTCCTTTTAATCACCTGAGAAGGAGCCTGAATTCTTGTATTGACAGTTTGCTCAGGTAGGTTTTGTCAAATTGATCCTATGGAATATCGTCCTTTGACTTTTAGGAAGAGTTCTCTCAAATGATTTCATTGTTCACATGCTGTATGGGCATTCCTGCATTACTTACCTTGACAGAGAAGCAGAAATGGACTAAATGTGTATGCTGTGACTTCAGTGCCTTTCCCTGCTGCCCAGTTAAGGAAAGAATCCCCATTAACCTTGTGATGGGAGATGTGAGATAAGAATTTTTTTTTTTCTTAATAAACCCTGTCTTAGCTTTATCTGTTATGCTGAGAGATTTTCATAATATGTTTTCTCTATATATCTTTTTTTCACAGTTATCAGTGTTTTGTATTTGGAAAGGATAAGAAAATAATTCTGCTTCCTTCATTTAAATTTGCAGATAAAGAAATGTAGCTGATATGTTTTGCTTTTGTTTTTATTTCAGCCAAATTGAAAGATATGTCTGTCTTCTTACCTGCTATTGTTTTTGCTATTTTGTGGTGATAAAGTCATGTTGTTTTCATAAAAATGTGAAATTAACTAGTTGTGAGGACTACATTCTCTAGCCGTTAACAGTAATTAAAAGGTGGTTTTATTCCCTAGCTACACATTACATTTCACACTTGCCTGATTGGATTTTACTCCCAATGTGCTCATTGAATGGGAATTTAAAGTTTATTTTTAGGTAGCTCCATTATGTTTATACTGTTTACTTTCAAATTCTTGGAGACAGCTATAACTAAATGCCAATGTGGAGAATTTTCAGCATTCTGAATAAAATTGTTATATTTGTTGAAGTATATCCAAGGCAAGCATCATCCTCTTTTTCTACTCACTCTTCAAAAATGTTAGCATAGAAACTCTCTGTTCTTCCTTGTATTGTGATCAGATTCCATTTATTTCATGATGGGCATATGATCCTGGGCAATAGAATTACCAGATCAAATAAAATGATAAGGAAGAAATTGTCTAAAAAGTGAAATTTTGTAGTGGAGAAAGGAGTGAGACACAAGAACAGGGGCAACAGTGACAGTTCAAGGTTTTTTGGAAGTGTTTTGAGACCAGTTACACGTTTGCAAATATGTGAGGCTTGTTTGTCTGGAAAAGCGAATGGTAAGTATCATATATCTGTATCAAAGGGAGAAATGGCCTAAGTGGTTGGCAATCAAAAGTACCTGTAGAGTAACCACACTCAGAGTGCCACAGGGCAGTCATAAACCCACTTCTGGATTTCTTTTATTGTCTAACTAGGAGGCATTATTGGATTTATCCATATCTTCATTTGCATGTGTCCAATTAGAATGTGCTAATATGGGTTCCAGAATGTTTCTGTCCTTATACTTACGTTTTCTGTTTTTCAAATATTAACTCTTCCAATGTTATTCCTTTAAGAGGTTTTTCAGGAAAACATGTATTCATTGCTTTAAGCAATCTGAAGTAATAGAATGAATAAAAATAACTACTATTTTTGTCTGCCATCTAAGTACAAGGCACAGTGCTAACCATTCTTCACGAAATGTGTGACTTATTACATTAAACCCTTAGTTTACAAATTATGCAAAAAGGGAAATATACCTTTAGATAACAGATACATAAGAATGCTAAATTTTGATTATCATGCATTGTTCCTTTTGTATGCTTATTTTTATTTTTATTCTGTGTATTTTCTTCTGTGGTTCTGAAGAACTGTTCATAGCTCCAACATAAAGCATAGCATTTCTGGAAACAACCTAGAGAACACCATTGAAATTGAAACTGAAGGTACATATGAAAAAAATCATTAAAAAGGATGTTTGAAATAAACAAGTTAAATTTTGAATAATTATAAGCAATTGTTTAAGGGGTAAGGCGGAAAAAAATTTAACTAAGGATCTGGACTAAGGTTCTGGCAAACATGATGGTTATAATTAACTTGCCTATTCACTTGGTAGATGAAGGTGATTACTATAAATCTATCAAGTCCTCTCACCTAGGTCAGGTATCTCTCATAACAATATTTGAAAAGATTTTAACTTAGAGGTAAACAAGGAGAGAAAAACTGCACCTGCACTGTGGAACTTCTTATAACATTTCTGGTAAGACCCCAGGTTGGGACTGGTATTAACAGAGGATTCCACTTTACTGTCTTTGGAGTGTTGGCTGTAGCCAAGAATAGTTAGGGGGACATGTATGAATGGTCTTTTAGGTATATTGTTGTATTTCCCTGTTCCTGGTTCTCTGACCAACATTTTCCACTTTGCACAGTGGATATGCAGATTCTCCGGATGAATACCAATATGTTAAATCTGCAAGGACACTCACTATATCTGTGTAGAATTGTGCAGAGTTCACTCTTGAAGGCACAAGCTTTAGGCCTAGATTAGAGACCACCAACTGTATGTCGTGCTTGCCTTTTCTGTTTCCGTTCTTAGTTGCTTTGTACAGGAAACGCTTTTTATTCCTATTCAGGTACTGCAGGAGGTGCAACAATCTTTTGTTACCCCTTTCGAATGCTCTCTGAAAATGCCTTCTACCTTTAGAGTGGCCTGGAGCGTGGGAGTCTCATTCCTGTCTCTTTAAAAGAACATCATCTCACCTGACTGCTGGGCAACCTTCTCCCATACTAAGACGGCCTTTTCTTTACATCGGCTTCCTTTATCTTGTGACTTAATAGATGTCTTTGGACAGAACTTTGCCTAGGAACTTTGCTACTTAACAATTTAAAACAGAAGTCAACTCGCAGTCTCTGTATATGAGGAAGTTCTCCTCCTCTCATCTGCTCTCATCTATAAGTTGTTCAGAGCCCTCTTCTTTTTTTCTTCATTCCTTCCTTTAGTCTTTCTTTTCAACCTCCCTTTCTTGCTTTATCATTTTTCTTCTTCCATTTCATACTATTTTTTAAACTACAAAGATAATTACTGAGACTAATGTTAGCCTTACTGGTGACTTGAAAACTAAAACATAAAAAAAGAAGAAAAAGTTACTGTGTTCTTCTAGGTCAAATTGAGGAGGAAAGAAATGTTCTGAAAATAAGCAAAGTAAAAACATGAAGGTCTGGTATAGTCTGCAGTCTTTTCTTAGTACTTAGATAAATGATTCCATAATTTGCTTAACTTACTCTGAAATTTTTAAAATTCATTTTAATTTCAGTTTCACAAACACTAAGTATGAGTACAGAAGAGCACAAAAGAGCAGAGTCTGATCCCCATTTATAAGCTGTGAGATCTCAGGCACATTCTTCTCAGTGGTGTCTTCACACGTAATGTACAGGAGACTTGTGCATCCCACAAAGTTTTATGTGAAAATAAATAAGAAAATATATGAGATGTATGTAGTTCAGTTCATATCCTATGCATGAGTAAGTACTCAATACAGACGTAGTTTGGCTAATTTTATTGTGTCTTATTCTTATCGGATGCTATGTGCCTTGGGGATTCCTAGATAATACCATGTTTAGGAATTATCAGATGTGTTTGTTACAAAGCACAAACTCCCTAGGTCTGATTTGGGATCAGGAACATACATTTTACACCCCTCTCCACAGGTGGTTCTGACACTGTCGTAAGACAGACCTCAGTGATTAGGTGCCCAAACATGGAATTTATACCTTCTGAGCCCAAACCAATCTTTGATGCTTACTAACGTGTAACCTTTGTCTAGTTGCTGAAACACTGTAAGCTATTTTAATGGGGATAAACGAGTTGTCTACTTAGCAGATAGCAAGCACTCAGGAAATTACACAAATATAATCTAGTGGGAATATTTCCACATAAAGAAATAATTTGATGACCTCCCCAGAGTTGACTGTAACACCAACATTCAAGAAGAAATCCCGTTCTGACCCAGGATTATCTATATTACAAATGCAAATGTAACAGTTTTTTCACTCCCTTGGCATTATAAATCCATACTTGAATGAAGGAATTTGTAGCAAAGATGAACTTCTAAAACTATTTTCAGAACTCCTCCATCATTTTGTATACTTTATGTTGTTTTATGCATTTTCCACAAAAGAATAAAACATAACACATGCACACAGAAATGATCTTAGATAAATAAATGCATTGGGTACATTGGTGATAAGATTATTGACGCTAAGAGAACACTAGGGAAGTGTTTGGCAAATTGTGGAATTTTTTTCTGTGATTTCTAAAATAGAGAGAGTCTTTTGATTTAAATTGATTATCAGTGAGGGAAAGTCTAAATACCTTAGTTCTACTCTACAATCCACTTCTCCGTCCTTATAGTCCTAGTAATTAAGTTCCAGCTTTTCCCAAATAATTCATGTATTGTAACATTTTCTTAAAGCCATCATATACTCAAAAAAGACAAATATATAACAATATTTAAGTGACCTATAGCTATGTAAATTTTAGGGTCTGCTTTTACCAGGCTTCCTCTTAACCTGTATTTTTCTCTTGGAGCCCCATCTATACTATCTTTCTTGAAAGGAAAGTACAAAGGCAAGTAGAGAAGCAATAGGCTAGCAGGAGAGTCTGTTTCCCCTTTAATGTTGCCAGCATGTAGTTAAGTTAAATACTGAAGGAGAAATCAACTATCTTCTCCTCTACTTTCAACATCAAGAAGCCTAGTGTGGTCCTGTCCCTTGCTGCTCCCTGTCTTAACTGGGTGGCAATGACAGTGAGGGAGGAAAAAAAAATTGACATCACTCAGCCATAGTCTTTGCAGCTGAAAGTCAGTACCTCCTATAGACTTCATAAGAGGGAGGGGTTGCAAACCTTAGCTTAATTTCAATAACACCAAACCTTCAGACAGTATACATAAGCGTAGTTCCAAGATTCGCAGTTCATTGAGGAGAAAATCCCACGAGTTTTCGTAAGGGGAAATATCAGCACACAGGTATTGAATAGTCAGGAGCCTAATAACGAGCCTGAAAGCAAAGAATATTTCATGCAAAGATTTTGAAAAATACAAAGGAAATATGACCTCTTCACAGCGAAAATGACATTTTGCTTATATGCTTTTTCTGAACTTTGCATGAGCTATGAGAAATTGAAATTACTAAACGGGTAAAGTATTTGAGTCAATGCAGATTTCAGGCTTATAAAGCTGATCAGAGAATTAAATGTTTCTTCCTTGGAACATCCTTTAAATAATTTATTTATTCCTTGCCTTTGTTAGCTTGTTTGCTTGTTTGTTTGTTTGAATCAACAAGTCGATTCTTGTTCCACTGCTGCTGTTACCTGGAACTGAAGCGATAGAGACTCATTAATGCAGATTAGCCTCTGAAAGTGAACAACACTTATAGATAGCACTTCTTGTTTTCCTTTTCCAAATATTCTCCCGAGTGAAGAAAAGGCAAGGGGCTAGTTGCTAGAGGAGAAGTAAGCCATCTCGAACAAACAAACAATAGGCTTAATCCTTTTTTACTCTGGTGTTTATAAAGGAGCAGATTACCCATCCTTGGAATAGATGTTTGGCCACTTTGCATTCTGATTGTGGTAGCTGATGGCAACAATACAAGCACAGTCTCAAAGTTTAATAATAATGCATATTTTCATTCTTTTAGAAACAATGTGATAAATGCTCACTATATTCAGCACTTTAATCTCTGCTGAGTTGGCATAATTTAGACCCAGCCAAAAGAATATATAAATCGGAACCTGTGTTCAGGGAGACTTTATTACATGAGCATTTTATTACATGATGTAAGAAACGATACTACAAGAGTTTGGCATGAAGTCAAAGCTCATTGTACAAGATCAGATTTAAATATAGTATCATGTTTTAATCTATTTTTGCCTTTGTAAAATTGACAGTCATCTTTTGTCTTGTAATTAAATATCAGTTTGGACCCTCAGGCCTCTGAGACAAATTGGTTGTATTCTTATATGTTAAACACTGACTTAATTCAGTTCAATCTTTTAATTCTTCTTCCTTTAATTACTTAGTAGCTCAAACTAATAACTGGTTTTGTTTCTTTAAACTTATCGTGTAGTCTTGCCAAAGCAAATTGCTATATCTGATTTCATAAGAAGGCCAAGTTGCTTAGCAACTTAAATCTGCCTTATATTTCATCTTTTTGCATGCTCTTTAATCTCTAAATTTTTATCAGGGTGTAATTTTAGTTGTATATTTATATTTATTCAGATTTTTTTTTATTCACACAATGAGCAGTTTGTTCTCCACTGAGTTTATCTGTGTGTGTTTGCGGAAGAGAGAGAGACAGAAAGATTTGAAGATAGACAGAAGTGGGAGTCGGAAGAGTAAAGAGAAGAGAATGAGAGAACGCGTTTATAATATCCTATTCTTGTGTCTTTTAGGCTCTTGAAATCTTATTCCTTTTCTCCCTTTCCTATGTGGTTCTCAAAAACTGTTTTGTCTTCCAGGTAGCAAGCTCTTGTTTCTAACCTCAAGGAGAGGGGCTTTAGTCATCTATAGTAGTTCCTGCACTATTTCATGCATAATTGGCATTCAGGCTCAGAAGAGTCTTAAAACCGATTCGATTCAGAGCCTTCTGTGGCTTTATCCCCAGAGAGAAATTATCCCTTTGGGAGGTTTGTCATCTTTGGCAGGAAGAAAATGGTGTTACTGTTTCGTACTTTCATTGTGTCATGGCAGACAGGCAGTGACTTTCCAGCCAGGTCCACAGGCTAATAGTAAAAATGATGGAAAATGTCAGAATTTAAAGAAAAAAACTGTCTTAAAGTAAGTGACAGTTGTCACTTGGCTTATTTCCTGTTATTTGGTGTAATAGGCACCCAAGTATAAAGGAACATTTGAAGGAGCATAAAGATCTGTTTCAGACATGCATAATATTGAAAGGAAATAAGCTTTAAATATTGGTGTACATTCCTTCCGAATGTAATTACCCTACATTACCCTATCAGTCACTCTTCTTCATCAGGGGCCAAAAATAATTTCTCCAGCAACTCTCCATTCTTGCATATCCACTCTCATAAATGCATACTCAGAGGTGTGTTGCTTACAAATCAAGAAAACAAATGGCGACAGGGAGACTGAGCGCCCATTAATTTTGTGCTTTCTTTTGAGAACAACTGCTTCGACCCAGCTATTATTTGTCTCAGGCATGAAGGAAATCTTCAAGCTTAAAACTGAATTGTTGGTTTCAACTTCATTTTTTCAGATTGGAGCTCAACTTTAAGTAAGGCAGTGACAATGCTTGTTTAATGAGCACTAAATTAATTTTAGATTATGGAATTTTGTTTATGGAATTTTGTTTGTATAGATTTTGTTTATGGAATTTTGATTTTCTTTTGACATCCTAACATTTTTCCACTCTGCCTTTTTTCATTTCTTTTTAGGAGCTCTGCAATATGTGACTAAGCTTTTTTTGGTCAAGTTTCATTTCTTTTGCATCTCTATTATTTGCCAAATTTCAAAGGAATAGTTTTTTTTCTACTATTTCTTAAATGAGTGGTGTGTGAAAGTGTCTCTTTCCATGTTCACTGCAGCAGAATGGTTTTGTCCAGCCCTAATGCCACCTAGCTTGATCACTGCATATGAGTGGTAGCTGTCTCAGTCCTCTTCTGAACTTCTCTACTGGTGATTTGAGCAAATAAGCTAACGGGAAGTATGTGGCCATATATGCCTGTAAACACATCTGTCAACATCAAGCACCATGTGGAGCACCATATATAATGGAGCTATATCTGGATGCTCCCAAACTTCTAATTCTTTGAGTACCAGAAAAGAGCTCAGTTCCAGTCATCAATAGGAAGAGGACTTTCTTTTCCACTTTAAACCATACCATGTCCTTGAACCTTTAAATCTCTTTGTGCTAAAGACTCATAGTGTAAACACAAGGGTTTAGCAGTGTTTTCCTCAAAATTATTGTGACCTGAGTAAGGACATCTACCATTCCATCCACCACTTTGCTGTAGCTTAGCTTCTTGATCACTGAAACTTCTTCTCATCTTCCACGTTCTAATACAAAGGCTCCTGTGCCTATAATTTGGGATGAATAGATTCAAGGGCTTGTGCGTTCAATAGGGGTGAGGCGTAAGATGTTTCCTATTAATACCAGCCAGCCAAACCCATGCTCAATACAGGGTATATCTATTCACTGGAAAATGGAATTAGTCTCCAAAGAAGAGCTCGAGAATCTGAGATTTAAAATGTAATCCCCAAAGCAGTTTAGCTCTTCTGCTTGGTGATGATTAGTTATAGCACTGAGGGATGAAACTTGCTTCTGGCAAAGGATTTCAGGTCACTTGGAAGGGTCTGTCCTTTCTCCATTACTGAGGGATACATTCCAGAAGAAATTAGCTGTGGTTGGTGTATCAACTTTCTAAAATTGCTTCCTCTCAGCGGTGAGGATATTCTTTGATGTAGGTTATATTTCTCTCTTATACTTTCTGCCAAGTCTTTTCTGGGCTGAGATATTGTACACTGTTTTTACCTTTTAGGAAAGACTTACCAATCAGACAGGGATGGATCCAGGAAAGTCAGTTGCCAAGAAAAATCAGTGAAATTCTTGGGTAGATATTTGGCATCTAAGCTAAGAACATCCCATTTTTAAAAAAGTTTTAGCATCTTTTTTTTTCTAAGAATCTCATCTGATAGAGAACCTGCTAGTGAATGGATATGGATTAGAAAAAATAATCCCTCAAACTGATACATTTCCAACACTCTTCAAAAGTGGACCCATACAAAGAATGTCCTTTGGTTCATTACAGCTGTCACTGCATACAGTGCCTGGCACTCTCTGAAATGTCATCCTGCTTCTACATAACTAGTGTGCAGATGATGTTCTTTAAAAAGCTACCCAATCTTTGACTGTTAGGCTGGACTTTTTACAATAGTTTCCCACCACCCAATTCCTGTATTATTCTATTTGATGTTGCAGTTCAGTGTATCTTTTAAATATTTATTCTGCTATCTACCTTCAGTTACCCTAGTTTAACTCATGGAGAATAGGGGAAATCTTGAACCTGGACATATCATTAATGTGGCACAAGAATTGTTTTACTTGGCATTCTTGTTTCCCTCTAGGAACTCATGATGGAAAACCTGAACTGGCAATTTCTTGTTGGATATTACTTCCATAAAATACAAATTTAACAGTAGGAAATAGAATTTTGTATTCACATAACCCCTCAAAAGATGTCCAGTTTTTGGTCTAGCTTGTTTATGCATTGCCCTCCTTGGCCGCTGATAAGTGGTATGCTTCTTGCTGTAGGTATGTTGTGTTTTACAGTGTGAGCTGTACAAGACAATCTGTTCTAGTGCAGGAAAAAATGTTAGGAGTTTTATTTCTGTTTATTTTCATCATCCATTTTAAAATTGATTTTATCTATATTTTATAGTATTTATAATGAATGGGTAGGGTAATTGTGTATATTTTATAAATGAAAGTATGCATATGTGGGAAGTGTGTGCATATTTTTATTTTTGCTATCAACGTGCAATCAAATAAAGGTAGGTAACAAAATTGATGACATATTTCAAAACTGTTTTAAAAAGGGAATATATTGGTAAATGTCCAGCATGCCCCTTTATATAAGCAGGTATGTAGTATCAGTTTCATGGAGCATGGCTTTAATCTTTTCTCTTAAAGAATATGTATTAGGAAAAGGTTCATATAATTTAACTAAAAAACAAGTTCCATAATCTCTTGTGCATTTTTAGTGTTGGTCTTTTCAGCAGCATTCCTAAATAATCATCTTAGAACATTGATAATGTCTTTTCCAGTTGAAAAGGTGTCCCAAAAGATTGAGAAGTGAGAAGATGGAACAATCCAGGACAGGTGGTTATGTTAATTAAAACCATATTATCTGCCTTTTGATTATAAGTAGTGGTTTATGCATTGGGAAAGTAGCAAACAATGTGCACAAATCCTGTTCCTGAGAGGTCTAATTATTTTTAAGGAAGTTTAATAATTCTGATTACACTGTCAGTCATAAGTCATACTCGTTCAATTGGCCTCTGGTGGTGATTTGTTTAAAATATTCAAAGGACCTTATCATGTTACATTATTCCAAAATCTGTACAAAGATTCAGTGAACCAAAACTTTACTTCTCCTTCAGCTGCCATGTTCCAAAATCTGTTATGAATTGCTTTATTTTTTTTAAGAGATAAATCCATTAATTCATTGTGACCCTAGGCATGAAATTGAACTACCATTTCCACAACCAACAGCAAAAACCCAAGGGGTCAATTACAGTTATTGGTCTGTTGTGTTGATTGTATCTTCTAAAGGGTAAAGTGCAGTATATCAGTTGCCAATATTCAGTTATAATTAAATTTTTCAGCTAAGCATCTTCTAATTAGTAGAAAAATGCAAATTGCCTTATCTCTAATAGGATAAATCAAATCAAAGGATGAATTTACAGAGACTATAATTTTAGAATAACATTTAAAATCCTCATGTTATGTGACTATTAAAAATAACTAAATGTAACTTAGAAAAATGATGAAATTAATCGAAAATATTTTTTTAAATTATATTTTAGCTACAGTAATTCCCATGGATAGAATAATGTTATAAAAATTTATTCAAAAGTTTACCTAACATAGGGTTAAATAATGAAAATATTACATTTAAAATACTATTAATTACGTGTAAAGACTATTGTTATGTTAGCTTAAATAATGGTTAGAATGTATATTCTCTTTCAATGAGCAGCACATCACAAATTTAGGTGAGAATTTTTCCATAACCCCCAAAATATCTTACCAATTATCCACAATAGTGAAAAATAAGAAATAAGGCATTCTACAGATTTATTTATTTTTGTTGATGAGGATTTGCCCTGAGCTAACATCTGTGCCAATCTACCTCTGTTTTGTGTGTGCATCTCCTTCATAGTATGGCCGCCTGTAAATGGTGTATGTCCACACCCGGGAACTGAACCCGGGCTGCTGAAGTGGAGTGTGCCAAACTTAACCACCAGGATGTGGGGCTGGTCCCCAGATTTATTTTTATAACATGGAGTCAATTAAATATAAATATTTAATAAGCTACATGTTAAGTAACATCAAAAAAAGATTGAGCAACATAGTCTAAAAGTCAACTTTTATTATATCATGTTCCCTTGTGCAATAAATCCTATCAATTTTCTGTCACCATATACCCTGGCTCCATCCCTTTTTCTTTATTTCTGTCACCAGAGACACTGCATTTGCTTCTGCTGTAGAGCGATGATGTCCTTGTTGGCCACACTTTCACCATACTGTTGTTCTTCCTAACCTACCAATTTTTCATACATAGAGCACACACACAAAAAAATTGTTACTCTAATGAGAAGATTCAGTTTTCTACTCTTGCTTTATAAACTACTATGGGTTTCATAGGTCTTAAAATGGAAATTGCAATACAAATCCTAATAGTGAGTTCTACAATTCTGGTCATAGATAATAAAGCCTCTCCAATAATGGAAATAAGGTGTTGCTCAAACCTATTTCAATTTATCCTTGATGTTTGCTATGGGGGGAACTCTCATAGAAATTTATGTATTGCTTTTTTTAAAAAAATTGAAAGAAAGTTAAGAAGCAAGAGTTTGCGATCAGAGTACTGTCTTGGGAAAAAATTGCAAAAGCGAGTAAAATGTACTGAATACATACAGTATGCTAGACACAATGCTAATATTTTTACGTAAACTATTTATTTAATCTTCACAAAGGGTTTTTTTTTTTTTAAGATTTTATTATTTCCTTTTTCTCCCCAAAGCCCCCCGGTACATAGTTGTATATTCTTCGTTGTGGGTTCTTCTAGCTGTGGCATGTGGGACGCTGCCTCAGCGTGGTCTGATGAGCAGTGCCATGTCCGCGCCCAGGACTCGAACCAATGAAACACTGGGCTGCCTGCAGTGGAGCGCGCGAACCTAACCACTCGGCCACGGGGCTAGCCCCTTCACAAAGGGTTTTGAAATTAATATTCCTTTGCATATACAAGAAAACTGAGGCTAAGTGACTGGTTAAATATTATAAAATGCTCCAGTGTTTTACTTCAACTTCTATATCCAGTTTTTGTAAACCAAATTACATATAGTTACTTATAACTCAGCCATAACCATCTTTGAATTATCAAGAAGACTATGAAATACAGATTGAATTTTGAGAAAATTACGAATTTATGGTCTGTTACCCATTTTTTAATTTATGTACATCTGGTATACAAATACTTATGGGACATGTATAATATGCTAAGCACTGTGTTATGTACTTTCAGGAAAAATACAAATCCAAAAACATTTTTTCAAGAAACTCTCAACTCATTTAGAGAATAGTTCAGATTTAGTGTGCTAAGTGATAAAATGATGCAAAAAGAAGAAGTTATTGGTTCACAAATGGATTCTATCATGTTACAGATAGTGGGAGAGGAATTTGACATGGTTTATTTAATAGATGAATTCTGACATCTGCCTTGAAGGATGAGTAAGAGTTGGTGGACAAAGGGGATGGAGGAAGCTATTTTAGACAGATGAAAAATATGTTCAGATTCAAGAGATAAAGTGCCTAAAATTGTACTTCACGATGTATGGAACTTACATGAAGTATGAAAGTTGGCGAGGACACAATTTCCAAGAGCTTATATTCCACTGTGAAGAGTTTGGACTATACAGCGATAAAATTATTATAGTGGCAACTGAGAAAGACTACCTAGGAAGTAGAAATAAAATATCATAGCAAGGATCAAATGTGAGAAAAGAAATTTAGTTTGGCTGTTGCAATAATCAGGATCAGAACCCTTAGGATTTGAATTGGGACAATTGCAACAAGGATGCAGAAACAGAGCTCGAAAGCTCTCAAGATAAAGTTAGGATGTGTAATTGAGAGGGCTTGGTGATTGTTTACACATGGTGTGCTAAAGAAGCAGATATTGATGGAGCTCCCAAGATTCTACATAATGTCCAAGAGAGGATGATGAGTTCCATTTAGGAGTAGCTGAGTTTAAGATTCTGTGAAACATAAGGAGAATTGACTAGTAGCCAGCCACATCTAGGGTCTAAAATGTGGTCTTGATTGGAAAGAGAACATTCACAATCCACAATGATAGCTAAGTTTTGGGCATAAGGAAAATCAGTGGGGAGGAGTATTCCAAGGGAAACCTGAAAAGAAAAGATGGCCAAGAATTGAATATATGGAATACAGCATTTAAGAATCACTAGGAAAAAAATAGATAGATAGATAGTAAGAAGAGAACCACATGATATTAAGTAAGGAATGGAAAAAAATTACAGAGAGAAGGAAATAGTTAATTATGTCAAATAGTGCAGTGGTTCATTATGATGAGGATAACAGATAAGCTGTCCATTGAGTTTAGCACTTAGACCATTGGAGACTTTAGTGGGAACAGTTTCAGTAGAGTGTAAGGATGGAAGTCATCTTTCCTGGGTCTCATGAATTGAAAGAGAAGTGGTAGAGCAATGAGTTTAATACTTTTTCAAGCATCTGAGTGTGAGAAGTAATAAAGAGAATTTAACATATATCGGTTGCATATTTAAAGTTTTCTTTAATTCAATTGATTTGTTTCCTTGTGATCTGATTGTATCATTAGCAATTCTGCATAGAATCTATATTTAGATTGGAGAAACAGCTTTAAAAAATAAATAACACCTCGATGATGTGGTGTTCAGTCGTTCCTGAAAGCTAATGGTAGGGGGACTCTTAAGTAGATAATTAAATTCTCATTCAACTTTTGCAGTAATATAATTTTCAGTGATTTAATATTAGCTCTTTTCCTCTCTGTACTCTTGCATTTAAAAGATGCAATTTAGACAGCAAGTTTCTGTATTATACTTTTGCTTTGCCACTTTAAACTACTATATGTTTTCTAATTAAAAAAATGTTTTCTTTGGTGTGAGGAAAGAAGTATCATAAGTTTCTAATATGTGTAATAATATTCATTTACTGTAACATACATACAATGTTAACAGTTTAAGCTATTTTCAATAGCAAAGAGCTAAAGATCACACAGTACAAGAGTTAGAAGTTCCAGGATTTGAATCCTGGTTATTCCAAGAATTAGCGTCTAATCTTTGTTGGGTTATTTCGCCTCAGTTTCCTTGTATGAAAATAGAGAATTAATTTCAAACACACTGTGGAGATTAAGTAAAATAATTTCTGTAAAAGCTTTGCAGAGTTTCTAGAATATATGTTCAATAAATTATTTTTGTTTCCTTTTTAAATTTTCTATCCTGGCAGAGTACATGAATTTTAAATAACCGTTCTTTATTATTTTTTTTTGAAAAATAAAAACCTTTTCTTTTAAAGGAATAGGTTAAGGGTAAATGTCAATTAAAGAGCCTTAAGAAAACTGATTTTTAGAATTTCCAGTGCTTGACAAAATGTACATTTCATAGTTAGTAAATGTCTTTTTAAATGATATCCCTAAAATATTTTTGTGCAACTAAATAATTTATATGGTAAAACCCCTCAATAATCTTAAAGCAGTACTGCCCAAACTTTTTCACATGAGAACAAACATGGAAAATATTTTTTTTATTTTTGTGTGTACTGGTTAATACTAAAGGGAGTTGGGCTGTCTGCGTCTTGATGAAAATTTTGTATGTGTCTTCATCTTAAATATTATGATAAAAATAAAAATGAAATACACTTGGGGCCTGCCCTGGTGGTGTAGTGGTCAAGTTCAGTGTGTTCTGCTTCTGTGGCCCAGGTTCATGGGTTTGGATCCCTGGTGGGAACCTGCACCTCTTACAGCCATGCTGTGGTGGCATCCCACATAAAAAATAGAGGAAGACTGGGCACAGATGTTAGCTCAGGGAGAATCTTCCTCAGGGGAAAAAAAAAGCATTTGGGGAAGATAAAATAGATTGAATTTTTTAAAAATTCCAAACAAAATATCTGTTTTCAGATTTCAAGTTTCTAATCCAATATAAATCTGGTATCAAATATTCAAAATATTGATAAATCTCTGATCTCCAGAATTTGAATGCAATGTTAGAACTGTAACTCTACAATTATTTTGGACACCACAAAAAACACATCAGCAGCAAGTGGAGACAGTTTCCTAATTTGTTTGAAGACCAAGATTCAGGGCTGCCACGTTTAAGAGGAATCCCCAGCTGATATCTCCATCCCTCCACTAGCCACATATTGGGTTGGCCCCCCTCTCTTGACCACTAAGAGCGATATTCTTCAGCCACTTCGCCAGTCCTCTCGGGAATTGGTGTGTTCTTTAGAGGGCTCCTGAGGGAAATGTTGAGGAAATGGAGGGTCTCCCAGGCCACACTGAGCGTGGAGTGAGAGCTATGGGTTACTGGACATTGCTTATCATCCTCACTGATGGGAACCTGCTGGCTCTGGTAACTCTTGTGGGAGCCTGGAGGCTGCTCACGCCTCAATGCCTAGGAAGGAGGCTCAAACCGCCTTTACACCAAGGAGTCAGGGCATCAGGACCTTGAAGGACACCTGCATCTCACTTGCAGAACACTAGTTGGGCAGGTCTGACCTAGAGTACAATACAAGACAAATACAATAAAATAAATAAAAATATATCCCAAGAAATAAAACTCTGGAAAATGACCAAAAGTTCAAAATTTGGCATGGGCTAATATAGAATATAATTTGAGAATTTCCTCATGACTTATTATAATAAATTAACGATCATTTGCAGAGAGCTCTACAGTTTGCTAAGCATATTTTATCTCATTAGTTACTAAAAACAAAGCCCATTAAGTAGGAAAGTAGATATTATAAGCAATTTACAATTGAGGAAATGGAGAAGTGAAAGATCTAGTAAGTAAATGACTTACCCAAACAGGCGTCTAGGTAGCAGACACATTGCTAGAATCCAGTTACTCTCAGTTATTCAAACTAATTATGGTTAATTCTGCCATGAACTGTATCTGCACATCTGAAAATTTAGTAATGAGGTATGTAAACTGTGGAAACTATGTTAAATTGTCCTTTCTCACTCTTCCCTCAAATCCTTTAAAAATTACGACTGTGACATATAATTGCTGTCTAAAGAGAAATGACAAGAAGCTTTGGATTCTTCAAGTTACTTATTCCAGGTACACATGACCAAGGCAGAAGGGATAAACCCCCCCTCATGACAGTTTAGACTTGGCATGAGGGAGTATACAAGGACTGTCAGAATTCACTCAACTGCTGCTGAAAAGCCTGCCAGCCTGCTTCATGCTATTCTTAAAGGAACGAGTGAAAAAAGCTCCAGGCCCTTCCAAAGCTTATATGGAGACTAGCCAGACTTCTGGGATTCAGAATGGCTTGATGACTTTCTCTTCTGTCACTTGAGCTGCCCTGACATTCAGAAACTTTGTACAAGTCGTTCTAGGTATAAATTTAAGGTCATTAAGTGACTCTAACTATAGTTTAAAAAATTAAGTCCTGCCTCATATTACCACCCCAAAATAATTTATCACGGCTGGGGGCAGATTTTTCAATAAACGTTATGGAGGCTATTTAGCTATATCTATTAGAACAGAGATCTTCACCAATTAAGTGTAGAAGACTTCTTTTTTTCCCTCCCCATAAATACCTTGCAGTTTTATTAAATGGGAAATCTTCAGATATATGCATATAGGTACTTTAGTTGGAATAGGGAACAGTTGTTGGTTTAAACTATCATTGCAGATATTTCAGAAATCTCTTTTTATTAAGGTCGAAACTATTTCCACAGTATAGCTAACTGAGATGAATATCCAAGATCCCATGTTTTGGGGGGCTGGGTTGCTAGTGGTTTGGCAGCATCTTAGGAAGAGTACTAGTGGAAGAAATGACAGTATCACCACCAATGATTGTGTGTCAATCTGAATGTAAAATACCCAGGAATAGCTTGCCTCCTCCTCTGAAAGCAAAGTGATGGGCACGCCCTACATCTTTCTGTCCTTCTCTCCTTGAAGCAAACTTTCATCATTTTGTCAATTTGTTTCTCTTCCAGAGTAGTATTTGTTTTAATTTGATCTTATCATTTAAAAAATAAGGAAAACAGGTAGTTGAGGCTGGCAAGTAAAACCAATAAATTATTTCTGTAGAACACCTGGGATGCAGACTCCCCCTTGAAATTCTGCAAATGAAGGAAATTTTCTTCTAATTACATCATTTTCTTCCCAGAGCCTGAAAATGCCTGACTGGATAATGATGACAGTAAATATGCCACTGAAGCTAAGGTTATATAAGAATTGAAGAATTTTTGATAACATGGATGAGGCTGTGGAAATTATCCAAGTCTTCTTCTCCACCCAATAACCATTGACTTACATCAAACATTGCATGACTTAAATTGTTACCCTAGCCCACAGAACCCACAATAGGGTTTTATAGGGCAGTATCATAAATATTTGGATAACACAATTAAATCAAATTTAATTGGATTATTGAATTGAATTGAAAATGGTGTTTCTCATACTTCATTTGGGAGTTCTTTTGATTCTAGCCAGCGTTTTCTTCTTCAAAATATCCCATTCTGTCAGGTAACTATTTGCCCCATCTAACAGTGGCACTAATTTTACAGTATATTACTCTAATCTGATGCCACTTTTTTCCTTTAAGAAATGAACTCACAATTCTGTAGAACAGAGAAGTTATTTTTAAAAGGCAGTTTGCCCTTGAAGTAAACAAAAATGGATTTTTCAATCGTTTCCTTGAATTTCTAATTTATATAACTTGTAATTTAAAAACCATTCTACTTTTAAAACATGTATTTCAATTAGTTTAGATTTGCAAAATGTTTATGTTAAGTATATACAGCAATGTCTTTTTATATTACAAAAACCATATAATTACATTTTTCAAACATGAAAAATGAATTAGTGCTGCATTATAAGGGGTGACAAATTTTCTTGTTTTTTCTAATTTCACTGAATAGCTACAGTAAGCTTCCTTGGCACAGCTCAGAATAGCTCATTTGGCTCTGAATGCAAAAACTTTGGTTAGTGTGAAGAGACCAGTACTGTACTAAAGAAATAAAATCGCATTTTTAAGATCCTGGAAGACAAATACTCATATCAAGTATTTCCCAGGATACCAAATATGGTTCAAAATTACTAGTGACAGGAAAAGTATTTGCTATGCTAGAAAAATATGATTTCATTTATATAATGAAGGCCAAAATTTTTAGAGCTAAACCAAAAGTTTGGAGTTATTATAAGCTCAAACATAGTATCACAAGACTGTCAAAAACATTAATGGAGACATTGGGTAAATATAGTATAAAATCCTGTCACACAAAGGTGATAATGCTATTTCTACTTTGTTCTCTTTGGCCCATCCCTGTTCTGGAGACTGTATTTTAAAGTTATGTTGACAAACTGGATTTGCACATACAGGAAAAGTGACCAAGAAGATGAAGGGGAAAAAAAACCCTGAAAATTAATTATAAGAACTCAGAGTAAGGAAAAGACAAAATTTGTGTTGACCAGAATCATAGTTTTCAAACATTAGAGGACTCTATTGAGAAAAACAGATGAGTCATATTCTAGAGGATGATGTTGGACAAAGGAGGCAAAGCAACCTTGTATAAACAAGAATATCTTAGAAATTAAGCTTATTCTTCAAATGAAAAGGCAGTTCTAGATGTAGTGAATTCCCAGCCTGTGGAGGGGTTAAGTAGAATTTGGGATCAGATAAATGTTTGTAAAAAAATGATTCAGCTATTGCTTCAAACTAGATGAACTTAAATGTCCCTTCTTACACTGAAGTTCTCTATGTAAAACTTTTTATAAATATGTCTTTACCATCTGGAATGGCTGCCACCCTCATGTTTAATTGGGACAGCCAATCAAACGCTGAGATCTCTTTTCAGATGGAAATGTTTTTAGTTAATTGAATTTCTTATTTTAACAGAACAGATTCCTCTATTCCTCATGATTTCAATGAAACGTCTGTGATATTTCTTCTGTTAAAAGAGCTAAGTAATTTCAAAATGCTTATCTAATTATCACACTAATCATCTACTGTAAGAAGTATATATTTAAATACGTCATTAGTATTTACCAAGAGCCTATGTATAAGGCAGATATAACAAAGGTTCCTTGAATTAAGAACAGTGCCATAAGGGTGCAAGGAGAAAAAAAGTAGAAAGTAAAGAAAAAGAAAGAATGAAAGAAAAGAAAAAAAGCTTATCTAACTGGAAAATCAGGGAAAGCTTCATGGGGGAAGGTGGGGGAGGTGATATTTAAAACAGGTGTGAAAGATGGGAATTATTTGAATTGGCAGAGGCAGAGAAAACGTCATTCAAGTATAGGAAACAGCTGGAGGAAATGGAAAGGAGGAAGAATGTAAGACATATAGTAAGTTGTTACTTCAATAAACTGAGACAGAATTCTGGAGGTAGGATTGGAGGATCTCTGATAGAGCTTTGTTAGGCTTAGACGTTCGTACTTAATTCCATGGGCAACAGGAATGATTAAGGGCTCTGAGTTGGTGAGTCATACGATTACCCATTAGAAAGGTTACTCTTATGAATTATCTGGCATAGATTAAGCCTGGCTTTAGAATAACCAGTTATGAGGTTATTAAAGTAGTCTGACTAAAAAGTTTGGAACTCAGGTGATACCAGTTGGAAAGGAGAAACATGTTCTCTGTTCTTACGTCTTGTTTGGAAACCCCTGAATGCTTTTGATTGGAAAAGATCTGGCCAGAAGAGCTCTTGTGGCCATTTTGGCCATCAAATGTATAGACATCGACTTTATCTTGGGAAAGATGTGCAAGTACTCTTGATGATAAATGACACTTGCTTGGAAACACTGCTTAAAAACATAAAACAATTGCTTCTCTTTGTGATGCTTGATGTACTTGAGTAAATAACCCCAAGTCTATATGGATCTTGAGAAAGAAATATTTATTAAATATTTGAGAGGCTTCAGTGGTATGAAAAGTGATTATGACTACACCATAGCAAGCGGTGGAGGAGCCTCATAAGAATGTTTAATGTACTTAATATTAAGTGCAGAGAGGGTTTTCATTTTGTCTCTAACGCACTGAAAGTGTTTTAAAGTATTGCGTTTGATGGGTCCTGTCACTGTACTTCTGCCATGAACCCGAAGCACCGTCATTCTGTTCATTTCTTTCAGGGCGTTCTTAGTTATAATAATGAACTAAAAGGCAAGCAGAACCATCCAAGCTTTGGATAAATGAGAAAGGACTATGTGGTCTTAAAACTGAGAGTTCAATTGATTGTTCATAAAGCTGTTTAAAAACCAGTATGACAACATGTTTTAGGGCTTAATCACAGCATAGGGATCAAGGACACAAAACTATTCATTTGGCATGCTTATTATTCAATGTAGTCCTTCGAAACTTTCTTTTCCGAGTCATGAAAAATCTGTTTTCAGACATATCATCAACTTAATAAAATGAAATTGCACGCATGCCTTACTTTGCTCCCATCATCATCCACATTATTAGAAAGTGAGTGTCATCATCAAGTAGGATTTATTGAAAGCTCACATGCACTAAGTGCTTTCATTTTAAATTCAAGTGAGGATTCTCTTACATATTTTATATGCATATTTTGGCAGTATGTCTACTATTGAGCTTTTCTGACAGCTTTTAGAGTCTGATGTAATTCCTGAATTATTTGCTCCTTATCACTGGATGTCCATTGTAGCAGAGTAGCAAAACCTCTTCCATTGAAGACACCTGCCTGTCTTCTATTAGCTACACCTGCTTGTCTTCTGTTAGTTTTTTTTCTATCTTAGAAATAATTTTAATAGAGGTTCCAGTTAATGATGCTGTAGGATGGTGTGATATGTTTCTGTTACTTGCTAATCAAAGTGAGATCCGTGGACCACACTGTGAGTAGCATTGGCATCACCCGAAAGCTTGTTAAAAATGCAGCATCCCAAGCCCTAGCCGAGAACTACAGAATCTGAAGCTGCATGTTAATTAGATTCCCATGTGATTCATGGTCCTGTAAGGTTTGAGAAGCAGCACTATATTTACTTTGCATTGTAAACTCGTTTGAAATCAAATTATTGTTGCTAAGTTTTGTAACAAAAGATAAGTTGTGTGCTCTTCACTTCTCTGTGAATATAAAATACAGCTATGTCAATGTGGTGAATGAATATGAACATTTTTATCTGAGAGCGCTGAGCCGCTCAGGTGAAAGTTATCAAACAAATTAATTATTCCTTAAGTGATAGTTCCTGGGTGTATGTCTAGCACTTCTCTTCTTAATATCCATTGATACTTCACCTTTGCAAGGTAATTTTTTAAACGCTAGCCTCTGTTAAAGAAACGCAGTACTAATTCATCGGAATGAGAGTGGACAGTGTGGGACACTGGAAAGTGCACAGGATGGACAGTGAGAAGAAATGGTCTATAGCCTTAACTCTATTTTGCATTAGTGATGTGCTCTAAAGGCAGTTGCTTAAACACTTCCAAGTCTCAGTTTCTTCTAATTTAAGATGAAGGAATGAGTTTGAACTAGAATGTATATAATGTTTGCAATTATGAAATTTTCAGGATAATTTTCACAATGAGAATTTTTATTCATGTATAATTATAAGCACATATTGAAATCTTGATATTAACAGGGTTTCATGACTATAAAAAGGCACAGGAGTTAAGGTTTAAGATATGAGCTTTGGATTCTGACACCCCTGTCATGTACGGAAAGTTGTTCACCCTAAACAATTTATTTTGTACTTAATATTTCCACAGAGCAGTTGTGAGAATTCAATGAGATAATATATGTAATCTATCCCCTAGTACAGTGCCTTACACATTAAGGTCATTAATAATTAGTTACTATAATTACTTTTCATCTTCTATAACTAAAATTGCAAAATAGAAAAAATGTATTAATTGACAATGTTTTGGAGGATGTTACATTTAGACTTGATTACTCATTAATCTCCATAACATTGGTAACGTTATATAAAGGGTTAGAACCTTAAAATATTTTCACAGCCATGAGGAGTGTTCAACAGTTAATTAAATGTACTTCTAATTACAAGATTTTTTAAACTGAGTTAAATCATCTGATACATTTTAGATCCTAGAACAGCAGTTTATGGTTCTAAGTTATTTGATATTGTTAGTTGACTTTTGGTGGATGCTGTGGCAAGGAAGTAAATAAAATATATAGATCTGTGGTTCTAAATACTGACTGCTCAATATAATCACCTTTGAAAGTTTTAAAAATACCCAGACCAGGCCCTACATGCAGAGTTTCAGAGTAAATTGGTCTGGGATAATTCTCAGCTGTCAGGTTTTTAAAAGCTTTTATGTAATTCTAATGTGCAACTATGGTTGATAAGCTCTGGTGTCTTGAATTCATTGTTGGCAAATGCTATAAATGAACAGAATATATTGACAGATTTCTTAAACAGATGAAATTCAAGCCCTGTCTACAACTTATATATGAGTACACTTATTATGCACACACACGCTCACCCATCAAATCAAAGGAAATACTTGGTGAAATCCAAACAACACATTTTCAGTGAAAAAAATCTCTAAACGACTTCAGAAAAAGTCATTTAAGGATAATTATTAATTAGAAACTCATCACTTTCTGAAATGTTTTGTTCTTATCGGATCTTCCTGTTGCTTCATGTAGTGTTACAGTTCTTCATTTCTTAAAAAAATGTTTTATGCCACGTTCAATCTTACATAAATTCAGGATATGCATCAGAATAGTAAAAAAATTAACTAAATGATTATATTAGGATATAATAATATTACAAATATTTGATTTAATTACTATTTACGTATAAAACCAGATTTTCAAGATTTAATAGCATTTGTGATTTGGATTTATTTATTTTCTTCATTTTTAGCACATCTTACAATGTTCATACCTGTCCATCCTTAAATGTTCAAAACTGAGCAGGATGTAGTTGCTGGTTTACAAATAAGTAAGATGCAGAAAATTTACCACATAATTTTATCAAAAGACAAACTTGAGTAAGACAGTGTTAATACAGTAAGTTGTTGCCAAGGATGCCTTCTAATACAAAAGAACTGAGTCACCTCCTCTGTTCATGATTCACATCTTGCTTCTGGAAGACTGATGTTTAGCAGGTGTCTTGAATGTGAATCTTTTATTGCAGAGCCTTTTTTCCCAATACACTTGAATTTTCTCCAATTTTTCTTTTTTGTTTATAGTACTTTTACTGCAGAATTCCCCCCCAAGTAGCTATTAGATATTTTTCAAAAGTCTTCTGACTCTTAAAATTAGATAGATTCATTAGTCTTAAATTGGTGCAGCGAACAATTCTCATAGAATCCTTGAATGGAATTATTATATTCTCTATCTCTCTACCTCTCTCTCTCTCTCTATCTCCCTGTTTCTGTCTCTCTGCTATCTATGTGTTTTTGCACATAGACATGTATGCAAGCTCTGGAAAGAGCAATTATTTGACTGTAAATTTTATGAAGTGCAAAATTGGTTTGTTCAGAAAAACTATATTATAAATTTAGCAGACAAGAAAAAACAAAAATAGTTACATAAAAGGAGAATCTTCCTAGACCAACATGAAGTAAAAATGAGGGAGACATTAAAATATATGTGTACATGTGGATATATGACTGTGCATAGATATGTGGATGTATGCATACACATATATATGAATCTACTTATAATTGCATGTACTCATCCAATTTTGAGATTTTTGGTGTGTCCGTATTTAGTAAGTTTTTTTTGTTACAATGATTTAAAAGTAATATCAGTGTTTCCATCTTAGGTATAGCTTTAGAATAGAATTTTATTCCATTCCTGCTTAAATTCTATTAACTGATAATTATATAATTAATATATCAAGGTAAAGATAAAAAAATTAAAACTGTGAATTTCTGTAAAGTCTTATGGATTCACCTTAGGAAAAGCAGTGAAAATAAATGGGTTTGGGTCATCAGAAAACAATTTCATTGTAATGATTTTTTCTATTTTACTTATTTATTTTTTAAAATATGCTTTTGGTGAGGAAGATTGGCCCTGAGCTAACATCTGTTAATCTTCCTCTCTTTTTTCTTCTCCCCAAAGCCCCAGTACATAATTGTGTATTGTAGTTGTAAGTCATTCTAGTTCTTCGATGTGGAATGCCACCACAGCATGGCCTGATGAGCAGTGTGTATGTCCACACCCAGGATCTGAACCAGCAAACCCCAGGCTGCTGGAGCCTGTGAACTTAACCACTCGGCCACGGGGCCAGCCCACTTTTGCTCTTTAAATACTTTAAATCATGTGGTTCAATTTTTATTTTATACATAGGCTAATTATCGTCCACAGAAAATAAATTATGAAACCACAAATGTATATATAGTTAAAAGAAGAGACAGGGATAAGAGTCAGTTCTGTATCTTCATATCTCACTATGCTACTTTAATTTCAGGAACTCTCTATTTCAGTCATTCTGATTTCCTGTGTCACACTCCCAGAGATCCTGACTCAATATGCATGATACTTTTTGGTACTCTTCAGGCTTTTATTGTTGCCAAAAATAAATATTGGTTTTATTCCTGCTTAAAACATGCTGAAATATGTCCTAATCATAAAACTTAAAAACAAATTTACTTTGGAGTTACTTGGTGATGAATGAAAGATTTTTATTTTAAAACATTTATTTTAAGCCTTATATATTTTTATCCAATTCATTAATTGAAAATATCCATCATTCCCATAATTTCTATTTTTCTGAAATTTCAATCCAAGCATGCAAATCCCAGCTTTTAGATTTTACATGATAGCCAACACTGTGCATTTTTACTTCATATGGGAATCTCTTTTTATATTGTAAGAATATTTTTAAAGAAAGTAATTTTAAAATTGTAGGCTAAATGAAGGATTATTTTATATTATGTATTTGATAAATTTCTGTTAAAATACTATTAATAACTTAGAAAAATAATTTATTAATAATATTCTCTAGAATGCAACAGATAATGTAAAATTAAATTCTAAATGTAATGGAAATTCCTCTACATCCCAAACAATACAAGTGTGCTATTGCTGCTATTGTTCAACCTTTTTTGTAGGATCTAGCTAATGAACAATTACAATAAAAGATATAAATTATTTAACTATTTAGAAGAAGAAAAAGTGTTAATTATTTGCAGATGATATGATAGCCTGAAAATTCCACGAGAATCAGTGAACAAACTATTAGAATTAATAAGAGAATCCATCAAGGTAGATAGATACAAGATCAACATACTCAAATCAATAATGTTACTTTATATCAACAATAACCAGTTAAAATATAATAGAAATATAATCCCATCCACAATAGCAATACATGAGAATACGTGGAACAAAAAATGCACAAAGAGGGTTACTGAGCTAGGAACCCTTACTGAAGAACTATTCATCCGTAATAATGAAACAAAACTCACTACCAGAAATGATAGATACTTGTTTCTGAAGTGTTCTTTTAAAAATGAATATTTCCAAGCTAAATCATACTTTCCCACTGACTTTCACAGCAATAACAGAGATGTAATATCTACTGAAAACTATGTCCCTCCAGTATAGTATTTACTATGAATATGTTTCTTTTAATGGAAAAAAATAATGCTACTGCCAATAAAAAGTTAGAATTCTCATTACTAGTCAGACCGTGCAAGGGAGAGCATTTATAAGGAGTTATCCTCAGTAGTTATACGCAGTTATACTCACAGTAAATCCATGTAAGGGAGGCATATAAATGGTCTCCGTGTACCTAAAGTAACAGTGTTAAACCAGAGCCTCATACTGATGATACCAACTGGCAATACTAGATATGCAGTCAATATTTGGCTATTTAAATACACAGGGGATAGAGTTTATATAATATTTAGTCAAAAATGATTGTTTTTTCATTAAAGGCAAAGCAGGACAGACATCTCACCAAGTTTGGATTATTCCTACCCAGTCTATTTCCTTTAGGTCTCTTCAAGGATGTATCTGGGTAGCACTGGCTTATAGCCTGTAAGCAAGTCACAATGGACAGTCATGGACAATCTAACTGAATCTGGAGGCGAGTTTTAATTATCATTGCTAGAGAGGGCTTTGTTTACTACCTTATGCTTCCAGTCCAAATGTAAGTAGTACCTCCTATTGCATCTCAGGCCATTGATGAACCTGTGAAAACGATAAAGCACAGATACAACACAGGATACAATATGTTTTATTTGTATTTGGTATTGGAATGAAGTGGGTTTTCTTGTCATATTTTTTGATTGCTTGTTTGTTGATTTTCTTAGCTGTGTAGTTCCTTCCATTCAGAATCATATGGTACAAGGGATAGAGATAGCATTAAAAATCTTTTAGTAGAACTTTTTTTTCTAAGAACACACTTTAAGAAAAAGACAAACTTTCAAGGGATATCAGACACTGGAGAGTTGAAAATTCCAGTTTATAACTAAGAGCTTACACACACGCACACGCACACACACACACACATGCATGTAGACACATCCAGATGCCTGCTCCCAACACGCAACTTGCTTCCAAACGTCTAGTCAGTTGCCATTGTAACTAATTCCTAATTTTCTCAAAGTGAAACAAATCTTGTACGATCAATACTATGCTTTAATATTCTATCTCTAATATTTGAGGGAAAAAAATCTCACTCACAAGTACTATTTTTGGTAGAGCATTGCAGACCTAAAAAATCAAAACAAAATATATGCACATGAAAAACAGTTTGATCAAAATTTTTCATAATCTTTTTTGTGACTATTAATAGCACCAGTAATTAAGCATATGTATTTTTTAAAATAATTTTTGCATCTATTCTTATCCTAACTAATTTTAAGTAAATTGAAAATATGCTGTTTAAAATAAAGTGGAAAGACTTAAAGGACAGAGTCAATAAAATTGACTTTTATTGAAATTCTTATTTGGTTTTGAAAATAATTTCTATTTTCTTCAAAAGTTCTTCATTATTTTGCGGCTGGCCCTGCGGCGCAGCAAAGTTCACATGTTCAGCTTCGGTGGCCAGGGTTCACCAGTTCAGATCCTGCGTGTGGACATGGCACTGCTTGTCGAGCCATGCTGTGGCAGGCGTCCCACATATAAAGTAGAGGAAGATGGGCATGGATGTTAGCTCAGGGCCAGTCTTCCTCAGCAAAAAGAGGAGGATGGCCGGCAGATGTTAGCTCAGGGCTAACCTTCCTCAAAACAAGAAAAAGTTCTTAATTATTAAAAAAATTGTAATAAGTGATGTAATGGGAAGAAAAACAATATAAGGAATAAAAATGTACTAATGCAATATTTTAAGTTTCAAAAAATATATAAATATGATATTTTATTTTTCTTTCAGTTTTTGAATACTCAGAACTTTAGTTTAAGTGAGACAACTGTGGAGTATTACTATAAAATGAAAGTTCAGAACATTCTCATCCCTAAGGACAATTATGCTTGTATTCATTTTGGAATTGTATTAAAACTAAATCTCAGCCTACAAATCATATCAGAAATATATCAGATATTAAGTACCACATTCATTTTTAATTTCTATAAATTGGCTTCCTGTTGTATTACTGGTTACGCCGAACTATTCCCCCCCGCCCCAACCCCGAGGCTGCACGTTTATTTCTTCAGAGAACCAATGATAGAAACATGAGGGCATATTCACGATAAGAGCCTCACACAACTTTTTGTTTGTTTCCCACTCCAAGCCAGGCATCCTTATTTTCTGCCTGAGAGTGGACAGATTTTTTCTAGCCTACCCTGTTACTGAGCATGTCACTCATTCAGGGCACTCACTGCCTTTATACCAGTGTCTCATTTCCAGTGTCTACTATGGACTATTGTGATTTAAATGGAGGCATCCTTTAGGAATTGAAGTGTCTAAAAATTCAAATTTGTAAATCTTCTATTACATAACGAACAAAAGGACGTTGAATAAGTAACACTGTATTCAGGAATCTCTTGACCTGATTTAAACTCCGAATGTATTTACAAGCATAAACTACAGCTAACCCTAATATTGTACTACTAAATAATACTTTTCAATTTTCAGTATAACTGAAGCTTTACTTAGGAAAAAGCATTACAGTGTTTGTTCTATACTTCTAAAGTAAAACGAACTGATCTCTGAGTCATGGAGACTACATATTCCATTTCCATCAAACTGCAATAAGCTTTGGATGGAAATGAAATTAAATTAAATCTTTTTGACTAATAATTTAAATGATTTTTTAAATGTCTTGATTTAAATCAAATTCACTCTACCTTGGGATATAAGTTTTCTGAATTTAATCTCCAGTGATCCAAAGCAACAAAATCAACAGAAAGACTTTTGGTGTGATAATCTGCAAACAGAGCAGATTTTAGAAATATAGAACTAATGCCACGTACTAAATGTCATTGTCACAGGCACATATGAGATGACATAAATCTTACTGACTATCAAACTTGTATATTTTGAAATATCCAAGTATTTGGATCATAGAACAAGATAAAGTTATGGAATTTGAATCATGAGTTACAATGAAAGAAAAGAGAGCTAATAACGGTGCAAACTTTCAGTGGGCTCTCTTACTTTAGTTGGTTTTAAAAAGAAATTAATCAGGTGCCTTTGGGACAAAGGGAATTGTATTTGAAGTGGACTATTTTATTAATATTTTGAAATGGAATAAAGATTTTTTTAAACTACTCAATTATCTGAAAATGAGAACAGGAGTTCCACCTTGACAAGCAGAATGTCTTAAAATAAATACTGGGGGTGTATTGAAACTCATTAGAAAATGCATGGAAAAAATTTCCTGTTTCACTTGACAGCTCACTCTAACGCATTAGCAGCTTCCTCCTGGGTGTTGGAATTAATTCTGCCACAAATATATTTAGTACGTTTCAGGTCCCCTCCCCAGTAGATTTCCACACTTCATTCTTGAAGCTATTGCTGCTTTTCTGTGTCTCGTGCTGTGTAGAGAAATGATAAGATATTGAAGGAAAACCAATTTCTTTGGATAGTTGACATAATCTGTTCAATTGTTTTTGGTATGGTTGCTTCTTTTCCCCAAGGAATTCTCAGAGCGTTTCTTTGCCTTTGCTAACCTTGCTGCAGGAAGCAAATTTGTATCAATTGTTATGCATCCTGTTTCCAGTATGAGACAGAGTTGGACTAATATTGCTGCTGTCACTCATTTTCCAAAGAGTACTTTGTTTCATACCAGTAAGAATTAAGATTTTGAGATATTCTTTAAAGAGGAATATTGGAAGAGGACATGTTCTAAAAGTGAACCATTAACACCATTCTGCCGTGGGCTTTCTTCCTCTTCTTGTTTATGTTTTTGCCCCAGAAGTATCACGTGATCTACCTTTCCCGTGTAATCATCTATTCTTTTCCTTGATAAGTTTTGAACTTACGTTTTAGTGAAGATGAAATCTTATACTAGATAATAAAAGACATTTTCTCATATTTTACTCTGAACTATAATTTGTGGTTGCTTAATAGAGCTATATATTTTCATAGAGTTTGTGATCATAACGACCATTTTTCTTAATCTTGCCTCTTTTTGGTCTCACTTTGTTCATAAAGGGGAAGGGCAACTGTTTTTGAGAACAGCTTCCTACCTAAGGAAACTTTAGAGAAATGATAATTTTTAGGGAGTATTTAGGCATAGTTACAATAATATATATTTGATTGCTCGTTGCTCAGACGACCACATTATGTAGTTTTATCCTTCCCTCTTCCTTGCTGGCTGATTGAAAAAAAGATGACAACTTCTCTCCTGGCAAGATGAGATACAGGTTGTACTGGTTTAATTACGATCATTTTATTAGAATTTTGCAGGCAATATGCACATTTTCTCTTCGCCAGTGTACCTACATGTTGTCTGTTACTGCTTCAAAATGGTGCTTTCATATCACAGTATTTATAGAACACAATAAAAGGCAGATTCAGAATGTTATCCTTATTTTGACAGACATGGAGCTTTAAAATAAGGTCATGTTACCCAACAGGGGTGGTAAAGCTCTTTTCTAATAGATAATACTAAGTTTTCCTTTAATTTTCAATTAGTAAACTTCTATTTATCATGAAAATAAATAATACAATAGTGGTTGTAATCTGAAATAACTTTGATATTTCTCTTTGAATAAATTGCCTTTAATTTGGGGATATTAAATTCGTTTCATATAGGTCTACTGAATGGAATCAAGTTGAATCTATATTATGTATCCTAAAAGTGCTATGATTTTAGTCTACATCTCATACTGTTCCGTTCCAAAATACATTGAATTGATATTCCATTTCAATTTAAAATTACATTAATTAGCTCTTGATAATCGAGGTTTAACTGCTATTAATGGTTTCTCTTTTTTTTAATCATTTTTCTTTCTGCTCCCTAGATTTCTCATTTGTAAAATAAATAGATTGAACAGAAAATCTGAAATGCACCTTCATGCTCTAAATGTCCTTGATTTACAACTGTGCTTAAAAGCTGTATCAAGCCGATAATTAACATTTGCTCTCTCAAAGAATGATTTCAAAGCACTTCAAGATCTAAATGATTGTTTTCTTCAGCCTTTTCAAAATCCAAATTTGCCTAATATTGAATGATGAAAAACTAATCTTAAAGCTGTTGATATTGATCCTTCTTCTGTTCATGAGCGGGTAGCCCAGGCCACAGAATGTGTATGTACTTCATTCTGGCCATTGTCAAAAAGGAATTATTTGCTTGGCAATCAACTTAAATTGTGCATACCACAGAACAGAAGCAGAACTTTACTTTGGGCCGGATTTGGTTTATGTAAAACAATTATTTACCTTCAACAATAACATTATTTTCCTTAAACCATAACAAGAATTTATTATCTGCCTACTTTGTGCCATGTAATGTTCTAGCGGGTAGGCAAATAGGCAATAAAAGCAATTAGCCATGTTTTTCCCTCTTTGAGGTTTCATTTGAGTGTATATATATATGGATGGATTGGGGATGGAACTAGAAAACAAACAAATAATTGCATCAGTAAACAAGTTAAAATGCTACAATAAATTAGACAAAGAAAAAAACTAAGGAGACATAGAGTAACTGGCAGGCTACTTCAGACAGTGTAGTCTGGAAAGTGAGCTCTAAAGAGGTGAGCTTCATCATGACTTATTGAGTGCAGGGCAGCAAAGGGGATCATCACTGTCTCCAGAGCACAGCAGGAAAGCAGTTACCAGGTAAGGGCCATCTCAGAGTTTTTCTGGCTTTCTATTGCCCACAGACTGTAGCAGGTGTTCCTAAAGCTGGCTAACCATTAGAGACATAGAAATTGGATGCCCCCCAACTAGAAATGGAATCCTGGAATCGATATTTTTAAAAATTCCCAAAGCAATATGATATTCAACCATATTCAGAAACTATTTGGAGTTCAAACTGTTGAATGAATGTTTTGACTTTATTACCTGGCACAACCAATCATTTCAGCCTCACCTCCTAAACACAACAAGCCTCCTCCCTGCAAAGCACACACACAGTAGTGACGCCCATATATTGATATGTATGTATCACCACTGGGCTGTGAAGTTCTCTTCTGACAGGATGGCCATCTGAGCAAAACACACTCTTCTCCTGCTGTCTGCTCATCCTCCTCATACTACCTCAATGCTCCCTGCTAAAATCTCATTGTTGCCTCAAAGCCCAGGTAACTGTTATCTCCTTTGTGGTGTCTTATACAGTGGCACAAGAGTGCAGTTTCCCTTATGCTCCCATAGCATTCCGTGTATGTCTTTATTATGACATTTATTCCATGTTACTTTAACTCAATTCTTATTTGAAGTAAGATTAAGTAACTTTTTAATCCACGCAGATGAACCTACCTAGAATGTTAGAGAACATAGGAGTGAGCCAGAGAGGTTTTGCTCTGGTATGGCTTGAGAATAGCAAATTCAAAGATAATATAAGTAAGTTCTAGCAGAAAAAGAGTTACCAATTTTGCTAACTGGAAATTATGGTACACCTCAGTCATAACTACTTCCAACTTCTTCTTAATAGTTTCCTCCAATCTGCTTCATTAATGGGGTTTGGTGATCAACCAATGCACTGTTACAAAAAAATTTTTAAAAAAGAAAATAATGAATATGGACAATTCACTGTTTCGTTTGTTTTTAAATTTTGATTCACCACTTTTACATCATCTGTTTTCCCATAAGGTGGATTATTTCCTTCATATTTTACTTAAGATGTTCTATGAGATTTCTTACTCTCATCTATTTACTATGAGTTGAATCGTTGAATATTTCTAATGCAGTGGTAGCTACCTTTCTGTTAATTGTCTCCAAGATAACAGGCCTGTCATTCGTACTTGAATTTACACTAGATTGTGTTGCATCACCGTCGTGTGAAGGAGCTCCTGCAGTGCCTTCAGAAATGAGTTTCACATAAGGCCCAATCTTACAGCCAGGTTCTCATCCCAATCTGTTGAACTACATCGGATAAATTTGTTTGTTGATTTTTTTCATTTATACTTAGTACTGCATTCAGAGTAAGCCCTCTTTGCAAACATTCTGTAAACTTCTCTACCTAACTCAATTTCTCCTTAAGGTATCTTGTACAGACTAAGCCATTCATTCTTACATCATTCCACATTTGTCCTTTTTTGGATTATCATGTTTTGTCTCATTTAATTGAGATCTTTAGTGCTATGGGGAGATTTGTTTTTAATTTCATAGCATTATATTAGTGTTATTTTGGTATTTAAGATAAGGTATTAGTCATTTAATCTAGGTTAGTCTGAAAGCAAGCTTAAGAAAATTGTTGGTTACAAACCTTCTCTTCCCTTTTTAATTGACATACTGGTTACATTTCTTTTAAAATTTTTTTCGGTGATTGCATTTATTTGGCTGAATTGTCCTAATAGCAGTTGATATCTGAATTCTCATGATATTAAATGTTTATAAAAGTGTCACTGCTTTTAGGAAAGTGCAACTAATATTATTGGTGTTGCCTTCAGGTTTCAATGTGCACTTAATTACGTGTGTGTGTGTTTAATATTCTGGGAAAAATGCTTTCCAAAGACATACTTTTCAAAGGAGGAACAAAAAATTCTTGGCTTTGATCATAATGTGAAACATTAGCTTTCTAATCAATTTATTGTAAGAGTTGTTTTGTTGTTGTTGAGGAAAATTGGCCCTGAGCTAACATCTGTATCCAATCTTCCTCTTTTTGCTTGAGGAAGAGTGGCCCTCAGCTAACATCTGTGCCAGTCTTCCTCTATTTTGTATGTGCGATGCTGCCACAGCATGGCTTGACAAGTGATGTGTAGGTCTGCTCCCAGGATCCTAACCTTGTCAATGGTATTCCATTTCCATTTACCATCTCTTTCAGGTGTTTGTGTCAAATAATTATTTCCCATCTAGGGAAACCAGTTTGTGCATTATGCACAGAGCTAGTCTAAGCTACCTTTTATTTTTGAAATATTTATTTACATTGTTTTTCCCAAGAAATTCAGTTATTGTAATTTTCAATAAAGTGAGAAGTAAATAAAGTTCATGTCGGCCATTTGCTGCACAAGGCATTGTGACATGATTAGACACTATTTATTTAATCATTTCTACTATCAAATGTCTTCCTGAGGGGTGTGCCTGTGTGTGTGTGCATGTGTGTTTTATTTCTTTTTCTTTTATTCTTTTGTTTGGGAGGGTGGAGGCAGGAGAGTTGATTCAGGTCAGCAAACTCCCAAAGGAAAAAGATTATGGAAGCTCAAGGAAAGAAAATATTTTCTTTGTTTTTCTAGATACTGTTTTTATATCAGACCTTAGAGAATCATTCTCCTGGATAGATACTAAGCAAGCTTTCAATTATAATATTTTCCTAGCAGCTTTAACAATGGAGAAATTGTGGTGGGAATATCTATTTACACATTGATTCCCTCCCTAGACAAAACTATGCTAATATTCATCACTCTCACCATCAGTCCATCTGTCCTACCATCTATTCATCCCCCCACCAAGGGTCAGGGATGCACGCTAATGAGCCACAGAAACTGGAAGAGGACAGCAACGCAGGACTGCACTCCAGACACATAAAGCTGGGACTTTATAAGAGACACGATCAGGCCACATTGCTTTGAGAGCTCCATATATTAAGTTAGATCTGGAGATTGAAATTTAAACTGGGAAACACAAAGTTAGGACTTAGAGCACTGAGGAAATAAGAAATAATCCCAAAGGCCTATTTAGTCAGAAAACACATTGAGAATAACGCTCTCCAGCAGCTCCTCAGGTGCTGTGTGATCTAACTTAGTGATGGCTATGATCTTCCACGTGATTCCTGACGTAATCATGGCTTGGGAACCATCTGTGCAAGTACTCAGAGTGAAATGGTTTTCTAATCACAAATATTTAAAATGTTCTAAGAACACCTACAAGATACAGGAAATATGCTTCAAGCAAAGTTTTGTGTGCTTGCTGTTTGTTTTTGAAAGTAGCATTTGTTGAAAGATCTCTTTATATGGAGACTTTAGCTTCTATACCATACCATTTTCTGAAGATTGTCCTGTGTTTCGTGTAAGCTAGACTCAAGCCAGTGATTTGGAGTAATAAAATCTTTGTCTCATCAATCTCATGAACCATTTAGTCCCCATTTCAAGAGTAGTTTTAAGTCTATTTCTAAATGTGGGTTCTATTTTTGTATTATGCCAATCAAACATGCTCTCAAAGGAAAGCTGAGTGAATGGCTCAATTATGGCCTTTGATGCCTTTCCCTCAATTTCAGGACCAGTGCTTCTGAATTACTGTGGGCAAAACTTGGATGTTCCCCATGGGGAAGAATAATGGAAGAGAGAAAAAAAAGAAATTTGATACTTCAGATTTTGAGTTCACCATTTTAGCTTAAATCTTTGTTCCTTTGCTGTTATTATAGTGCTATAATATTCATTTTTGATTTGCCTACAATTTTAGGACACTGCATTTGTTTTATTCCTCCATTCAAAAAGTTACCTCTGCCAAAAGATTATATTTTTTTGCCAAAACACACAGATAATTTTGCATAATATACAAGTGTAATTATAAAAAATGTGATACAATAAGTGAGCAGAATCCACTCAAAATTTTTGTAATGGAGTCAAGGCACTCTTTTAAGCACAAGTTCAACATGAAATATTTTGTTTTTTAGTTGTTTTATGCTTTCTAGTAACTACGAAAACTTTTATTTGATGATAATTTTTAGGCAAGAGTTGGAAAATTAATCCTGAATTAGAATATTTACTTTTTAACTGTCTTCACTATTTGTAATTTGCACTGTATTTACTATTTATAAGTAGCAGCTATTCCAAAGAAATGGATGTCAATCTGACCTTTGACAAAGTGCAGCTCCGCAAAGCCTGGTAGTAAAAGAGTATCTGAAGGTCTGATCTCCATATCATTTTTCTTAATGACCGGACCTGACACAACCATTGGTGCTGTTTAATGTTTTTGAGGAGGAGTGTGTCTGAATATGCTGATATGATTATCCTAAACTTGACGATGGCTGCTGTAACCTGTGCTATACGTTGCTAATTTTTGCCAGGACTTGGATTTTTACCATCATCTTTTTGTTTTATTTTTTAATATTTTTTGCCAAATTTAATAATTTCATACTTCTCTCATAACATATACTAATTTAGTCGCACACCAGCCACCATTCTCTGTTCAACTTCTTTAAAATGATTGAGTTTTCATTTTAGACAAGCAGAACTTTCTCTGAAAGTATTGTGTTCTATGTAAATGCTCAGAGTACGTTAAATGTTGCCATTTTACTATATTTTTTTATTATGCACCCTATCTGATTTTATCTACTGGCACTCTTCTTCTCTTTTCCCAGCTGAGAAATGCCCTTTATCGCAAAATGTGGTGATTGTGTGGGCCAAAATTATTGATTTTTCAACATATGCTCAAATAGTTGAATGTGAAATGTGAACAAACCAGAGAAAATTAGTGTGAATTTCTCTTTTATTCCTTTAACACAGTTTCCAAAGTGTAAAGCATGGCTTTACTTCATATCAGATTATTTTTATGGAAAGGCTAGATTCTATTCCTCTAGGTTACCCAGAACTATGTGCTTAGGATATTAAATGGGAAAATTTATTTCATCTCTTACCTTCTAAACACTTCAACCTAGGGAAAAACAGAGTTTAGATTACCTTGTTAAGGGTTTCAGTTTTCAAGTAAAATTTATTTCTGTACTAGTAGGAAACAGTCTTTTTTACTACATCCTGAGCTATAAAATGAAGGTTAAATTGAAGAAATGAAGTGTATCACTTCCTGTAACTGATGGTAAATGCTTAAGACTAATATTCCCAACATGTGCTTTACAAAGGAAATATAAATTAATTCAGAATGTTTTGAATAGATGTATAACCACAGCATCATAAGTGGTTCTTAAGAGACGTTGACTAGAGCTGTCCTCTAAGCTGCCATCAGGGAGATGGACAGCAGTTCCTGGACTCAGTATGTATGCATCTGACTCAATATGGTAACTTTACTTATAATTTGACAATCTCATTATGAGTTTTCAGAAAAAATATAACTTTCATTTTTTGATGAACTCTGAAATTTATGATACTGTCAAATTCATAAGGCTTCTATTTGTTAATATTTTAAAAATATTTCTAATGTCTTGTACAGTGACTAGCATGGAGTAAGCTCTCTATAAGCAATGTTAAATAATCAATAAACAAATATGAAAGTATTTTTAAAAAGTTATTGCTTACAAAATAGAAAACATATGTAATGATATAATTTTTTAAAAAGTAAACTATGTGTGGTAGGGTGAAAGGAAAAGAAAGGGAAGGAAGGACGGAGAGAGGGAGGGAGGGAAGAAAAGAAGGAGGGAAAGCCAGGAGAGAAAGGTTGGCCTCAGGGGCAGTTGCTGGAGCAAGATGTTATAAAACGTGGTGGAGGGCATGTTATTTTTGTATAACTAAATTTCTTATGTAGTAAATTTTGCCCATGATAAAGAAATAGGAAAGCCTGGGAAGTAACTTCCCAGAAGTGCTCTCTAATTTTATCCTATCAAAATCAAGATTCCTGTGTTCAACTCTATATTCTTTTTAAAAAATATGACCTCAAGGATGCATTAAAATGTTTTCCCATATATTACCTTATAGGTGGTCTTGAGTTTGTTCCATTATGTTGAATATAAAATCATGTGTACATTGACTTTAAGACCTTTGAATGGTGACAATATGTATTTTTTTAAAAAGGGGATAGATAATTTAAGCAAATAACTGATATAATTTGTGAAAGTTCTCGTGAATTGAGCCTAGACTGTAAGTTTAACTGATGATCAGAATCTAACTGTCTTTTGTTATGTGTTGCATATGATCCTTTGTAAAAGCTGTTGATATGTGGTCATTTCTTAGGGCAAAGAGATATGTTTATTTAGAAATCATAGCTCTGTTATGGTTATTTTCTGGTTATTTTTATCACCACAAACAGGGGGCATGGATATTCTTCTATAGGATAACAATATTATACATATATATATGTAAATATATATAAAACAATATAGTATAATAAAAAGTTAGCTTTCATAGCATCACCTTCAAGCTAAAATATATCACGAACTATAAGAAATAAAGTATTACACAAATTGGATAATCTTTAATCTATTTCTACCTCTGATGATTATTTTCAAATACTCTTAATTAATGATATTATGAAAAAACTAAAATATTCTTTCCTCATGTATTATGAAGCAATAATATTAAATGTAAATCTATCCTTACACAACAGTCAGAGAGACTTTTCCCCCTGAAGACTGAACAATTTATAAGCCCAAAAGGACATATCTTTGAAAGATTAATCTATTTTGTGTCCTTTAGTTGGCTAACAGCTTCCACTTATTAAATATTCCCTGATGAGAAATTACTGCTTTTACCATCCAGTCTTCTATTTTAAAAACCCTACTTCACAGGTATTAGGAGAGATCTAAGTGAAAAATAAGCCCAGTGAATGGCTGTTCAATTAGGGTGTAAAACCTTTTTAAGTGCCATTGCAAAAGTCAGACTATATACTTGATGGAACTTAGAGGAGGTCATGTGCTAAAGAATTACTCATAATGATTTAATTCATTCATTTTATAGATTATAGTTTCCACTCTTCTATTGATGCACAATGGATTTATGTGTTTAACTCCCATTAACACTAATGCTAGTTTTGTGCATAAAACAGAAATACATTTAAGAGGAATAGTCTCTTTTTCTAACTGTTGATTACCTACCTCCTTTCCTTTCTAAACCAATATAAAAATTTGAATTTAGGCAAAAATTTAAAAATTACATGATAGGAACTTGTAAATTATTGACAGATTTACCTTAGAGGGATGTTTTTATCACTTAAAATCTTCTTAGAATGATTGCTTTACAAATACAAAGTGTTTTTTTTTCTCTGAATGCCATTATTTGGGATTAAATCTTCACGTTGCACATTGAAATCATTGTAGGATATTGGAACCTTGAAATTCCTAATTATTAGATTGTTATAGATAATTGGAAGCTTAAAAATTACCTCTTTCCCCTGGTTAAATATTTAAAAGAAGATTTTTTCCCCACATTTGTAGGCTGTATTTTGACTCTAACTTCTTAATTCCAATGTGGCTCTAGTGTAGAGAATATTTAAGTTGTGGTGGCAATGTGTCCAAAATAATTTCTCTGACTCATGGATTGCAAAAACAAAATGTATGCACATTTGTTTGATGTGTTACTTGGGGATTAGCATAAAGACCTGAAGGTACTCTGAGTTTTGTTTCTGGAGATGGTAGCACATGTTGTCCAGGTCTCAGGTGAGTTAGAATGGGATAACATACAGCTTTTATGTGGGCTAGCCTCCTCTTTCGTGCTTAGATGAATTTATAAACACTGTAAGTAATACAATTGGGGAGACAGAAAGATCACTTCTTCAGTTAACCAAATTATGCCTTATTTATATTGCAATATACACAAAGTATGAATCTACTGAGATGTTAATTTACATAAGGGATATAAATGACAGCTATTCAAAATAATTAATTAAAAAATAGAACCAAAACATAGCTCTTATTACTCTTTTGCTGAAAACCCTGCAGTAGATCCCTATGTCATTCATAGGGAAACCCAGTTTCCTTACCATGGCTTATAGTGCTTTCAAAAGAAACGTAGTGAAAGACACATATGTGATTGTAAATTATCTAGTAGTTACATTAATAAAAGTAAAAAGAAACAGATGAAATTATGCTTGATAATATATTTTATTTAAACCAATGTATCCAAATATTATTTCAATATGTAATCAATCTTGAAAATTATTAATTAGCTATTTTACATTTTTTTATGCTCAACTTTGAAATCTGGTGAATATTTTGTATTATTGCTCCTCTTGACTTATATGCTAAATTTTGTTCAGAGCTACTTATTAGTTATATTTCACAAAATTTACCATTGAAAAAGTAGATTCACATACCTAAGATGTTTTAAATATGTTTAAAATTTTTTCAATAACTCAGTTGACTACCAAAAATATTTCCTGTAATATCTGCATCCACATTGACAAGTACTTCAGTTTTAAAATATAAATTAATTGAAATTATGTAAAATTTAAAAATTCGGGATCTGGCCCACTGGCATAGTGTTTGGGTTCACGTGTTCCGCTCTGGTGACCTGGGGTTCGCAGGTTCAGAGCCTGGGCGTGGACCTACATACCACTCATTGGGCCATGCTGTGGCAGCGTCCCACATACAAAGTGGACGAAGCCTGGCACAGAGGTTAGCTGAGGGCCAATCTTCCTCACATACACCCACAAAAAATTCAGTTCCTCCATTGCATTAATCACATTTCAAGTGGTCAGTAGCTGCATGTGACTTTGTTGTTAGTGCCATCAAGTCCATTCTGACTCCTACTGAAGCAGAGCAGAGCCCTGCCCTGTCTATTTTTCCTTTTTGTGCCACGGTAAGGTCCTTCTTCCTAGTCTATCTTAGTCTGGAAGCTCCAGTGGAACCTCTCCACCATGGATGACTCTGCTGGTATTTGAAATCCCGATGGCACAGCTTTCAGCGTCACAGCAACACGCAGTCGCCACAGTATGACAACTGACAGATGAGCGGTGTGTTGGGAAGCGAACCTGGATCTTGGCAGTGAGAGTGCTGAATCTTAACTGTTAGATCATCAGGGCTGGCTACATGTGACTAGTGGATACCGAATTTCACAGTGAATCTTGATTTAATAAAGCTCCCTGTCCCCTAAACCCTCTGCATTCTCTCCTGCCTTGGGGCCTTTGCATTGTCTGTTTCCTCTGCCTACACGGTTTTTCCTCCTGATGTCAGCACAGCTGCCTCCCACAGCTCCTTCAAATCTTTGTTCAAATCCCATCTTCTCAGAGGGGCTTACTCCAACTCTGCTATGGAAAAGTCACTCCCCCAGCTCCACATTTATCCTGCTCTCATCGCTTTCTCCTTGGAACTTATCTCTTGCCAACATCCTAAATGATTTACTCTTTGTAAAAAATGTTGATTGTTTATGTTCTTTCTCCCTTGAATAGGATATTCAAAGCTTCAAGATGGAAATTTTTATCACTTTTCTTCAGTGACAAATACTAAGCAGCTAGAAGAGTGTATTGCACATAACTGATGTTTAGTAAGTTTTTGTTGAAATAACAATCAAATAGCTTCCTACAATTTGAATTTGCGAGTTGAGGAACAGAAGATGGACCCTGTAGAAGAGAAACTATTTCATAATAATTCTGTTTAAATCGGCCAGCTATCTCCTGCACTGCGTGTCCACTGGGAAGTGGACAGAGTCAGAGGGCATTGGAGAGAAAGCTAGGAGACCTAATTTCTGTTTTCATCTCTGTCACTGTGTAACCTCAGGTAAGCCAAGTCACGCATCCAGGATTGAGAATTTTCTCCTCTATTTTATGAGGAAAATGGAATAAGCATCACTGAGTTATCCTCCATTCCTAAAAATCCTACTCAGAGCTATTCCTCTCAAATAACACTTTCAAAAAAATTTTAAATAAATCCATCCACTGGGAGCAAAATGCAATTTAGCAAAGCTCAGTGAGCAATCTGATGCTGTACATATTTGCAAGCCTCTGCACTCCAGAGAGCACCATAAAAGCAGAGTCATAATGGGGAGACAATGAAGAAATTAATGAGAGGAAATTGGTATAGCCAATATTGGAGACAATGAATAGGGAACTTATGATGGTGAAGAACTCCAATATTGAGAGAAACGGGTGTAAAATACATTAAAATAGGTTTAATTTAGTGCTCCAGTCCAACCATTTTTTTTAATATCATAAAGGGCCATAAATCATAATTTGAACCAATAGAAGTTTAGCAAAGCCTGGAAATGATATAACCTGCTACATTTAGATTTTCTTCTACAAATAATTGAGTTCTGTTAACCATGGAAGATGAGAAAACAAATAACAACCTGCAATTAGGGTGCTTTTAGTTAAGAAGGGAATATTTGAAATGGTAATGTAAAGCAGAATGTGGAAATTTCTTTATGAAATACACAAATTTTAATAGGATTCCAGGGGGTGGGAGAAATTATTCATGACAGAAAAGATAAAGAAAAATTTCACTGCAGGGATGTTGTCAGAGCATTTTAACGTGTATCTGTGTTACATTTACTTAATTTCCCCCGTTTGCTTTGTTCTTATTGTTGTTTTACTGTCTCCATTATTTGGTAGTAAATATAAGAATCTCTAAAACTTTAGGAGTGAGAAACTAGAACCAATTTATGCTTTTATAATTATAACACATACTCTCCCCAGTATGTATGTGTGTGTATTTACATATGTTCATATATATAAAATTGTTTTATATGCAGTCGATTACAATTTCCAGTCGCAGTACATTATAAATCTTGCAGAGAAAACTAGTGAAAAGTGATCTTTCATCTTTCCTTAAACAAAGAGTAGTAGTTCAGTACTTGAAAAGAAAATGGAGAAAAATAGTGATGATTGATTAAATCAAAGTTAATGATTTTAAAACTGCTTGTTATTATAAAGCTAAAGTCATTAGCTGAATTTTTAAATCCTTTTTGGGAGGCATGATGATCCTACTAAAAGAGCACTTCCATTAATACTAGTGAAAACTAATCAAAAAATGAAGTGCCATTTAATAATTAATATCACCTCTATTGCTGGAATATCCATTAGGTTAAGTCTGTTCAAAACAGTCGTAGGTTTTCACTTCAGAATAGACATAACTAAGAAATAAATCAGGTTGATATTTCTTAAATACTAAGACTCTTGGATTCATTTTCTCTCTACAGTAAGCCAAGTTAAGGACTTGAGAAAAAGATTGTTTCCAGTAAGTGGTAGCTGTTGTTATTGTTTTCTGGGTTCTAATTTTTTAAATGAGCATAATTTTTAACTTACTAGTGTTCAGTATGGAAAAAAAAATTAGGTGGGTCCATTTTAATGCAATGCTAGCATTATTTAACGAATTGTGGCTTGCGCACATACGTAAAGTATACTTAAAATTAGATATTTAAAGCCATGTTGGAAGTGAATCTCACCTACCAAAAGTAATAATTATTCCTTGGGGAAAAATGTCCAATTAGGGTGTAACAAGCTAATTTTCTCAAAATCCAACTCAACGACTCAGTTAAGACAGTAAATTCTTGAAAGCTTATTACATGCCAGCAATATTTTCCATATAGCCCATTAGATAAGCCCATGGAGGCCTCATCACATGTGGTAGTGTTATAAAGCATGTTAGAATGGACTTTCAGGGCTGGCCCAGTGGCGCAGCGGTTAAGTTCACACATTCTGCTTCTGTGGCCTGGGGTTCGCTGATTTGGATCCTGGGTGAGGACATGGTACCCTGTGGCAAGCCATGCTGTGGCAGGTGTCCCATGTATAAAGTAGAGGAAGATGGGCATGGATGTTAGTTCAGGGCCAGTCTTGCTCAGCAAAACGAGGAGGATTGGCAGCACATGTTAGCTCAGGGCTAATCTTCCTCAAAAAAAAGAATGGACTTTCATTACCACGGCAGTAGTTGGCAATGCTTAACAGTGAAGGCAGGAGGTATTATTTAATCAGTATGCAAAACAAAAAAAGGGACATGATGTATCTTTTAGAAGAAAAATTCAAGAGTTTCATCAATTGTAACAAATGTACCACTCTGTTGGGGGGTGTTGATAATGGGGAGACTAGGCTTCTGTGGGTACAGGGGGTAAATGGGAAATCTCTTACTCTCAATTATGCTGTGAACCTTAAACTCCCCTAAAAAAATAAAGTCCTGGTTAGCTAAACAACAACAAAAAAGAACAACACGGGAAGTCTGAGAAACTCTCACAGACCAGGTAAGCCTAAGGTTATGTGATGACTAAAGGTAATATGATATCAATGATAGGATCTTGGAACAGAAAAAGAACATTAGGGAAAAACTATAAAATCTGAATAAAATATGGAATTTAGGTAATAATGTATCACTATTGATTTGTTATTTGTGACATATGTACTACAGTAACATAGGAAGTTAACAAAGAGAAAGCTGGGTACAGGGTGCATGGGAACTCTCTGTAGCGTATTAGAAATTTCTCTGTAGTAAACCTAAAACAATGCTAATCTAAAAAAGTTTTTTAAAAAAATGTCAAGATTCTCTGGGTTCAAAGAAGTGTTTAAGTAGTTACCGTGTGGCAAGTACTTTTCTGATGCTCTCTATGCATCATCTCATTTCATCCTCATGAAAATCCTATGGGGCAGGTTCTATGATTATCCCCCCAAATACCTTAAGGGAAAATTAAGACACTGAGAAGGTAATTAGCTTGTGCACGTTAGTGATGCAGCCAGGATTTTGTTGTTAGTTCACACAATTTACTCCTCTCCCGGTTTGTTGAAGGAACAGATCAGACATTTGCCACAGTACTGTCTGTCAAAGTGGCTGGCCATAAAACCTCCAGCACCACATTCTTCTGAAGGGAACTCCTGATGAAGGCAACTGATTTTGCCACTCTCATCCCCCACTTTATAGCATTTCAGGACAGCCAGCTTAACGTTCTTTCTCTTATGCTTATTCTTCTTGGGGTGGTATAAGACTTCTTCCTTTTCGTAGCAGCCAGGATTTTAACTTAGGAAATTTGATTCTAGCCACTGGGTTATTAACTACCAAACTACAAAAAAAGAAAGAAAGAAAAATATGTTGAAATAGGTATCAATTTTAACAATTTTATAATATATTGTATATGTTTCATTTAAAATGCATCAATCAAAACTCCTTGGGAAATCAAATCTAAGCCTCTGAATATTGCTTCTGTTTATGGAAGCAGGAGGATATCTCAGGATCATTAATAGATCCAAGAGCTCTTTACCTAGAGGTTATCCATTGCATCTGGCCAAGGTCAAACGTAATTAAAAATTGTTGCCATGTGTTCGGTGATTACTAGCTGCGTTTCATTTGCAATATTCCTGTATCATGAAGCATTTTATCGTAATGGAAACTTCTTTATTGGAAAGAGTCACTAAGGATCTTGTAGGAAGACATACTGATGAGACACACTCTCACTTTTTCTCTGACTGCTAAAAATTATCTTTAGAGATCAATATGTTTTCCAGATATCTTATTTTATCATATAGCCCTACTATAACTGCCATGTTCAGGTACTAAATTGTTTAGTCCTTGTCATTTTACATGTGCACTGTCACCGTAAAAATCACTGGTGATTCATTTTGAGATGGCAATGACTAAATATTCGTAAACCAAAACTATAAAATCTCCATTGATTTATTTTACAAATATGGATTAAACAGTTATTATTTCTTTTTAAATTCACCCGTAGATCTCTCATATAAAATTTCTTGTTAAATGTAAATTTTTAAATTTTAAACATATTTTCAAATGCATTCTTCATATAAAAGTACATGAGATTAAATATTTAATTCAATTTGGACATAAAATCATGTAATAAAATTTTTTTGCCAAGTGCTATGCTATAGTTGTGTTAATAAAAACAGAAAAATAGCAGCTTCTTATGTAACGAAAATTAAGTTAAGCAAAATTATATGAAATACCATTCTTTAGTACAGCACAATTAAGCTATAATATTGTATGATATATTTTTCACTATTGTGTAGAAGTAAAATCGTGGTTTCATGTTTGGTGCACGCAAAAACTCGACCAAGAAAAACAGATAAATTACCTTTACAATTTGTGCTCCATTGACTGTTTTCAGGGTTTAATTTTTTAATGCAGATTTATGTGCATCATATATTATATGGAATATGTATGGAAATATGGTTCAGAATAACACTGCCAGTGATCTTAGTGAGACAGAGCCATTTAGGAAGGCATAAATGCCCAGGAGCTATCCTCTAAGCATTTTCAGCTCTTTGTGCAGCTGCCTTTCTTTAAATGATCCTATTTTTAAAAGTTGTCTTGCAGAAAGAGAAAGAACAGAAAATCCATATTTAATAGTCAACCAATAACAATTCCTTTGTGTTTTGTGGATATCTCAGAAAATAAATCATATTGAACAATGTGGCATTAATATAAATAAACCGTTCATTCCTGCCACAGCTAGAAGGTTGTGATTGTGGTTTGGGATAACTCACCAGCTTTTCAGATCTAAGAACAAAACAAAGATGTTCAATTTTGGATTAACATAGCAACTTGTATAATACATTTGTATGGAGTTATATATAAAGCTGGGGTAAGGACACTTTGTAGCATTACATCATCAATGTAAAGCTTTACAGGAATCATTGAAACAAAGAGCATTCGTACGTAGACATCTTATCGTCAGAAAGCCCAGAAACTGTCTTCCAATTTTACATTCATAACTTTCATGCACAAGAGCCCAGTGAATAGATGTTCTCTGCAATGCGCCATTATTTCTTTCCTTCTTAAAATGAGCCTTTACAATCTATTAGGGAAAGACTTCGCCATTCCCCCGTTGGGCATGTTCCAGTGTGTGCAGGGCATCACCTAATGCTCTCTGCAGTCTTGTGTTCTTTCCTGGCACAAGGCTTTGTTTCATTGTCACACTTGCCATTAGGCTCTTAAAATAAACTTTAGGTGGTCTGCACTTCTGGGGTGTCTAACGTGACACAGACATGTTAACAATGTAGTTTTGCATCATTGCTGTTATAATGTTATAACCACCCATTTGAAAAGGGAATGCTCTAAGTGATCTGATTTTACCACAATGGATTTCTGCTTAATGGTTATATTGTGTTATTAATAACTAAAAAAATACAGCAAATCCAAATGGGGTCTGCATAAATTAGATTTTTAGGTATAATTTGTTTTATCCTCCAAAAGAAAAAATCCATTCTTAGTGGTCTCATCTTTTGTAAACCTAGATATTTCTTTGAAATAGTAGAAATTTAAATATATAAAAGCATCTATAATTTGGTAAGAAAAAGCAATTTTAATGTACATATTACACTATTTTATGCACAACAGACGTTTACCTATAAAGGCTGGCGTATTTTGTGGAGGATCTTTTCTTGGGCACAGGTGATAATAAGACAATGTTAACAGAAAAACAGTCACTGTTCCCAGGTCATGGAATTTCCATTTCTGTAGATTTTTCTAGCATTTTTGGTGCTATAAATAACAAAATAACATATTATACAGTTATATTCTGGGGATACTAGTAGGACCATCACCTTTAATTAAAATATCTCCCAATTTTATTTACATTTTTCCTATAATGACTTACTTTTATAAATAGTAACCTTTTAGAGAATACAGCAAACCATGGACTCAAAATGACTATCGTCATTATAATGGAAGCTGTTCAGATATGTAAACCTGAGAAGGAAGGACGATGAAGAAGCACACACCACATTTTGACTTTTTGATGCACTGTTGGCAACCAAAAAAGGTAAAAGGTATTGCAAAATAAAATGTAGGGATAATTGTAAGTTTTAGAGAGCCAAGAAAGAAATTTTTTAAATATCCCAGACAAATATCATTACACTATTTTGGTGAAATGTTGGAAGAATTTTTGCATGCCCAGAAATGGACTGTAAAATCAAATGCCTCAGTTAACTTGGTTGCAGACTTCCTCATACCTTAGTCGGTTTCTTAGCTGGTCAGACTATTCCTTACAATCTGATATATACGTGTATATATATATATACATGTATATATATATATGTGTATATATATATAGGAAGACAGATACCTTTAGAAATTTTATTGCATACCTCTTCACTCCTATTTTATGTGAATATTTCACTGTATAGTCACTTTAGCAAACTGTAGATTTATGCTTGGTCAAAATCCTAGCAAATACATATCCTTTCTGTTTAGCTGATGTGTCAAAGTGATTTCAGTGCTAAAAGAGAAGCAGAAATTCAACAAAAGCCAAATAATTTCTTCAAGTCAGGCAATGCCAAGGATATAGCATCAAATATACATACATCAGAGAGATTACACATCATATAATCAAAGAGATTAACCACAGCTAAGTTCAGAGTTGTCAGTAAAAGTATCGAAATAAAAATTTTAATAAATTTAATGTTACCTCAGTTTCCTTTCTCAATGGATATTATATGCATATTTTTGAAATACCTCATCATTTATTCTCTCTCTTCATGCTGATGGCACATGCAAATAAAAATAAAAAAGTTTTTATTATATATTTGAATTTAAAACATTCTCAGGTGACTGCTGACTTGCTCACTCCTGACGTAGCTGCTTAAATTTAGATGAACTTATCCTTGTGCTATTCCTCCATGACCAGGTTTTTTTAGTTCTATATGAAAAAATCCTGAAGTAGGTTACTTTCATAAAACAAATTAGTATCATAAAATATTTTTTAAATACTTGAAAACAATATTTATGTTTTAAAAACATGCTTCATATTCTCCTCCTTAGAGTAAAACTAATTGTTGGAATAAAATCTGGGACAGTGTATTACATGTGTAGGACAGAGAAATTAGAAATATTTCCTCATAATGAAGAAGATTTGAAAGTTTCTGAGTTTAAGTTCGAGTCACTACCTGTACTTCATATTACAAGTAATATTTATGTAGCATCATAGTTCTGGTCATCTCAAATATATTATAGAATTTTTGCTTTCTTTCCTTCATCAAAATTACAATACTATGTGTATTATGAGAGGTACAAATGTTCGTAATGTTGATTGGGTTGCGTTTTATTTCAGATTTATTTTATATCTAATCATTTACTTTTCCTTTGTGTTGGTGACTGTTGTTTCAGACAGGTGATGCTGTAATCAACTAGCTCCTCACCTCCTGTCTGAGCACCGGCAAGTTTCAGAATTTCCACGTGCCCAGTTAACTTATGTCTAAAACTGAAATAAGTTACCATGTTTAAAGCCAGTTCACAGTGCATAACACCTGGTGGGGACACAATTTGTGGTAGTGTCCTCCACTCTATGACTCCGTTTTGAATGTACTTTATCACATTTGGGCTAATGACAAAACATATACACATATAGTTTTTCTACATTTTGTGGATAACGATTTTCTTTAACTTCTATTTAGAAGATGAGTTAGTCAACAATTTTTCCATGTTTAATCAGCTCAATGATTCCTTTTCGGTTTAGGAAGTGCCATGGTCTGAATGTTTTCGTCTCTCAAATTCATGTGTTGAGAGCCTAACCCTCAAGGTGATGGTATTAGGAGGTTGTGCCTTTGGGTGGTGATTAGTCACAATGGTGGAGCCCTCAGGAAAGAGGCCGGAGAGAGCTCCCGTGCCCTCCTCACCCTGCCAGGACACAGTGAGAAAATGGCTGCTGAGGAGGAAGTGGGCTCCCTCAGACGCAGACTCTGCTCCCACTGTGATCTTTGCTTCCTAGCCTCCAGAACGGGGAGAAATAAATTTCTGTTGTTTATAAGCCACCCAGTTTGTAGTATTTTGTTATAACAGTCCCAGTAGACTAAGACAGGAAGATAAGTAATGTCCCGCTGTGGGTATAGAGTGAAGGAAAGCCTGCTTCTGGCCAGCCTGCAGCTCCTTGCTTCAGTCTAGTATCTCCACTCAGGGCTTTGGGGAGCAGAGTCTTCCAAAGCTGACACCTGGAATGATTACAACACAGGGTGTACCTTTGTCTGTAATGCAGATCTGTCTAGAGAGAAACAAAGAGTGTTTCAAAAAATAAGGTAAAAGGGGTCCTGAGTACACAGCAAAAGCCAATTTAGCTCCCACTATATCATTGCTAAGTATTTGTCAACTTGATTTTAGAACCACTGTGATAGATTCTTGAGAATTAACAACACATACAAACTTTCATAAATATCACGTCTTTTATCATCACAACAATTCTGAGATTTTATTAGGATGTTTATATTATGCACATTTAATGGAGGAGGGAAGGGAAAAAAAGAAGTTAAATTGTTTGCTCAAGTTTGCCAAATTAGTGAATCACAAATTCAGATCACATCCAGGTCTTCTCTCATTTGGTTCATATTTACCTCATATTTCTATGTACATTGAAAGTAAGTTACTGTCTTGGGAACCTCAGGCAGAGAAAAAGTATTGTAAGGAGGGAAAGGAGAAATAATATTCAACAGATTAATCTATACTTTGCTTAGTGCCTTACTAAATATTATGTCTTATATTTTTACTAGATAAATTAAACTGCTTGCACCCTTTACAAAGTAGTTGAGATTCTTGCTGGACTCCAAAGCACTGGGCATGTTATTTTGCAATACATGGACATAATGTGACTCTTTATGAAGGACAAAGTTATTTCACAGTTCTAAAAGGCCACGCTCTTTCTTTAGAACAGTGACTACAGATTGAAAAATGCAAAGCCCTTTGCTCTTCATAGTTATTTCCCTCTCAGTTAATGGCATAAATCGCTGAACTTTTCTGAAACTCAGCACATTTCTTGACCTGCGACATAGAAGTGACTCAATAACTAGGTGCCTGAGTGCTTGAATACACAACAATGAAAGTTTTCTTATAGATGTGTAGTCTGTAAGGTACGTGGGTAGCCGTGTTTTTGCACAGGTGCAGTGAGTAATTTTCAGTAAAAGCCTGAACAAGGGTACATCACATTACAGTCTGAAAAACATAATCTGAAAGAACAAAGGCATATTTGATTATGGGGCAGCGTGTAGCAATGTTGGCAGCACACGCAAAGCTTCCCTACCCCTTTCTCAAACACATGCTATTCAGGGGAATCCAACTAACTACATATGTCCTAAAGAATTTTTTTAGAGAGATGTTTATGCAAAAATTTTCCAAGTTGTAGTTTTCGTGTTTAAAATAGCCTTTATAACTTTGAGAATGCTGTATTTAGTTGATTATAGCCATCTGTGTGTTTCCAAATCTCTAAAAAATATATATATAAATTATATATATATAATGTCTGTCATCTAGATATCAAAGCTTGTTTGTCATATACATGGGATATGTGTGTCTATTCTTTACTATGATAAGGCCAGAATCGATAAAATTAGGATTGCAAAAATGATGTTGCCTAAAGAATGAAAAGAGGATTTCCACCCTTCACCTTTCTCTTTGCCATCAGGGAATTTCTCATTCAATTCCAATCAAGAATATAATATTAAGAATGAATTTATTCTATGTAACAAACCTTACTTTGCCCTCCCTTATGTCTCTCACCTAAACTTGGGTAAGGCTATGGACACCTTCATTATCTTTGAAATCCTGTTTTCTCCTTTTACACACATGGTCTTGAATATGAAGGCATCAGACCCTTAGGAAAGACAATTCTTAATCAAGTGCATCTGTTTCTCACTCCTTAAGATGCAGTTTAGGATGTCCTATTCTAAAAATCTCCTCTTGGTATCTTATGGTATATAGTTTTGGGAAACTCAAGCCAGTAATAAAATAATCAAAATGTTTTTCTCTACCTCCCAAGAAGCTACATTTAAAAAATCTCCTGTCTCATTTTTCCCCTTTGTCTTCCTTTTTTGACTCCAAATATTATGAATAAAATATTGCACAAGGAAAATAAAGGCATGTAAACACAAACGTCTATGAATTTATGTGCTTTACTATCATAGAACGGCACAACGTGAATTCCATGGAAACAGAGAATGGTGTTAGCATTGAATTTAAGTTCCTATGGAAAGAAATAGCCCATTAAAAAATAAACCTATAATGGTCAATCGTATTTCTACCCACATTAAATACTTTTACTGATATACTGACTGAGTCATTAGCATGCAATGAAGTACCCAATTATTATATGCCCTGCTGTTTTCAACTCTTGCAGATTGTCAGTCCTCGGTTTGAAATAAGCTGCATGATGTGAAAGGCATAGCTCTTTCTGTGACTGGTCTACTGAGCTGATATGCTTTCTGCCTTCCTTAGGCTTTTCTTCAGTTGCAAGTCAATGCTAATAGCATGATCCATGCTTATGGTTTCAAAGCCATTTACACAGCAAAAGAATCCTTAGAAGTTTTTCTTTATGTATACCAGAGGTTAACTTTATTTTTTATTTTTCCCTTAGAATATCTGAAATGCTTACACTAAAATTTGCCTTTAGCCAAAGAAAATTTTGTTTGCTTTTAGTTTTTAAAGAGTGAACAGCCTTTGTTCATGTTGACATATCAATGGCAACTAATCTTAAGGTCTTTTAGTATCTAACTCCCATTTCTGTACAATTTGTTTAGGAAAAAAACAAAACAACTTCAAGATAGGAACATATTAAACCGGTACTGTCCGATACAGTGGCCACTAGCCAAATAAGCAATTCAGCTGTGGCTAGTCTAAACTGAGATTTTGAAGACTTGATATGAAACATTAAGAATGTAAAATATCTCATTAATAACTTTTATATTGATTACATGGTAAAACAAGAATATTTTAATAGATTGCATTAAATATGTTAATAAAAGTTCACCCTTTTTCATTTTTAGAATGCGGCTACTATAAAATTTAAAATTAAATATGAGGCTTGCATTTGTAGCTCACATTCTACTTTAATTGAAAAACACTGTATTTGATAGACCAATTAATCTTTGCCATATTTTAGATATATTTTTCAATATTCGGTTTCTCTTGGTTTATTCTTAAGATTTTACAAAGCATTTTGGGGAATAATTGCTAATAGTGGTGGAGACGTACTACTTTGCTGCGTATCTTTTCTCAATTGTTGTTTTCTTTACAAGTCTTTATTTCTTTTCTCCCATTAACCATTACATCATTCCTTGTACTTTCCAGAACTCTCTTCATATCTGTCTGTTGTAGCCTTAAAACATAAATTGACAAAGCAGATATAGCATGTACCATATTTAATGCACCAGCAATTAATACCTCAAATAATATCATGCCAGTCGTCTTTTCTATTTCTTGCATTTTTTCAGTATGCCTATGAGCAGCACATCACAGTCACCTGGGAAGATTTAAGTACAATGTTTACGGGTAGAGGATCATCGCGGTGGGCGGGGTGATTGGAAGCAAGGGTTAAAAATTGAACGTCATTGCAATGGGAACAGTCTAGACTTGGATTTTATTTTTTGATTAATCACAAAGATGTTCAAGGCAAAAACATTCCTTCTTTCCACTTGGAACACTTACATAAAAAGAGGACTCCACTGTCTCTAACCACATTTTAATGCAACTTTTAAAATAATGAGGAAAAATTCTAGCATAGTACCAAATAAGAAAAATATTAATATGGGATACTAGACATTGCTATTAAAAATTCTTAAGAATGAGCTTTCTGTCCCAGAAATGGCTCATAGAGAAAAAAGAATTAGTTAGATGTCTTTTTATGTATATTATTTCCTCCCGCAGGCAAAATGTTTTCTATATTTCAACACAGACTCTGTTGAGAAGTCCAAAAGAAAGCTAACAGAAGTGCCCAGGGAATGAATTCCATGCCTCTTCCCATCTCACCTTCCCCCTGCTCAAGTCTTTCTAGAAATGAGGACTAGGCATTTGCTGCTTGGTGCAGTCCATTCAATGATAATTATTTTTAAAGAAATTATGCGTTTATTTCCTCTGATCAAATAGCGATACATAGAAGGATAAGCTTTATTTTTACTATTTTTTTAAAGATCCGCACCTGAGCTAACATCTGTTGCCAATCTTTTTTTTCTTCTTCCCAAAGCCTCCTAGTACATAGTTGTATATTCCAGCTGTAGGTCCCTCTGGTTGTGCTATGCGGGATGCCGCCTCAGCATGGCCTGAGGAGCAGTGCCATGTCCGTGCCTAGGATCCGAACCACTGAAACCCTGGGCCGCTGAAGCGGAACTTGTGAACTTCACCACTGGGCCACAGGGCCGGCCCCTAAGCTTTATTAAAAATACATTGAATCTGCATTTTATGAGAGCATAGCCAAAGTCACATCTTTACTAACACTTTTTATCTGGTGTTTTTGCTTTATAAGCAAATTTTAGTTTGCATTTGAGGACAATAAATGCTTGTGTTCCGTTTTCTCAGAATCACAAAAGTGCAAAATGTTGCAGACTGGTAGAGGGATGGTGCTTAGCTTAAAGAGAAAAAAACCCCAGAGTTTTGTGGCTTGTACACTGAAAATATAAAGATAAAATTGGAATTCTAGAGCTGTTTCTTGAGGGAGGAAACAGAAAGGTCAAAAACTTCTGATGACAGCAGGAAAAGGTAATCCTTTTTGTAAGATCTAAAAGATGATCCTTGCGTCCATGAATCTCAGTTAAGGGAAAGGTCAGTGAGTAGTTTACTGACTGTCTCAAGGGTTTTAACTACATGATACCAGATATCCATATGTTTCTAAATAGCTGTAGAGTTGGTATAGGATAAGAAAAATTTCTGATTAATTATAGCTTTTTCCTACTTCTATCTGGATATGTATGGCACCATGTAAACAAATCCTCTTTTAAATTTTTATTTATTTATTTATTTTTTAAAGACCGTCACCTGCGCTAACATCTCTTGCCAAACTTTTTTTTTCTTCTTGTTCTCCCCAAAGCCCCCATGTACACAGTTGTATATCCTAGTTGTGAGTGCCTCTGGTTGTGCTATGTGGGATGCAGCCTCAACATGACCTGATGAGCAGTGCCATGTCTGCGCCCAGGATCCGAACCAGCAAAACTCTGGGCCACCGAAGTGGAGCACTGAAACTTACCCACTCAGCCACAGGCCGGGCCCTAAACAAATCTTATATAACAGTTATACCTTAAGTTATTCTATTCATATGTTTGCAAGCAAATATAATTATTTCACTTCAAACAAGAAAGAGTTGAATGAAGTTTATAAATATTAGTTATTAACCTTCTAGCATCACCATAGAGCTAGGAATGATACTTTCTTTTTACCCAAATTCAGTTCATTTTGAACGTTTACCACAAAGAATTCTTTTGATAAATAAAGCAAATATTATGAAGTAGTCTCGGACTTAATGACATTACTCTAGTCCATAGCTATTTAATTCAGAATAATTCTTTTTTTAGATAAATCATTTGTATATCTCTCTGGGTAATTGAGAAATTTCACAGATTTCTGTGACTATTGAGTGCAAACATCTTGATACATAGAGTTATTCATTATTTTCAGAGGGAAAAATTCTATACCTCTGCATAGCATCATCTCCTCACACATTCTTACATATTCTGTAAGGAAGCCTAGACACAAATAGCAGCTAAGCTCTCTCTAATTTTTCCAACATATTCTTCTCACTTTCTACATACTTCTCCTGTAGCATTTATTTTATTTACTGTTAATGCCTGTTTGACTGCAGAAACTGTGTCTTGTTCCTTTTACATCTTCACTGCACATCATGGGTTTTGGTAAATATTTGTGTATTGAATGATGACTATTCATCTGATTATTATAAATCAGGAGCCTGAGGACCAGGTAGATTAAACAGAGTTTTCTGTCTACTCCTGAGTGACACTCTTGCTACCTCCACTTCCATTCTGACATGTCTGTCTGTAAATGGTGTACACGTTTCCGGTATGATTAGTTCTACTTGCTGGCCAAAGCACTGAATTCTTATTGGTTTCTGCCACTTTCCTCATACACAATGAAATGACACAAGTTCTAAAACCATGTATCCAAGGAGTAAAAACCTTTGGAAACCTTTAATTACAAAATCCTTTAGAGCACCGGGTGTATAATTTTAAAACTGTGGGTAAACACCAACTGCATTTTGGCGTGATAAACTGCTAAACATAGTAATTATATTTAGCAAAATGAAAAAGTATACAAGGCTTGCAAGAATCTGAAAAACTACTTTTTTTTTTGCACCGTTAATGAAGTTTGTCTGAAACATCATTTATTTGTATTGGCACATATGGTAACACCCTCAGAGTCAGAAGAGTAAGAGCAGAACGACTGGTCCTAATTAGGGCATAGGCTCCTGGAAACAACTGCAAACATGTCTTTATTTGGATCAAATAAACAGAAAGAGGAAAAAAAGGATCTTGAGATGCTAGCTAAGGCTCACATAGTCAAAATTAAATTACCTATGACACATAGTATGCATTATTAAACAAAACTGACATAGTGATTTGACATAAAAATCTCTTTTTTATAAAGAAAGATAGCTCTGCATTATACTACACCTATTTACCTATGAAATGATGAAACTGACACATAATTATTCTCTCTGTTGATGATTTCATGATTAAGAGGTGTTTTAACTGGTACGCTCAACTGGCATGAAAGTGTGCTTCCGTAGCATTCTTATCCTGAAGTAATCATTATGAGACATACGGAGTAAGCGGGAGAGATATATAAGACACCTAGGGAACCTGGCTATTGGATGGGAATTTGTTGTTGACTTTAAGTGATTTAAAATGTAGAGCTCTAGACTATCTGAAACGTTGGTCTTCAAGCTGAATACATTCAGTATAATTACCTTATTATTAACTGAAACTTTACTCAGTAATATTTAGGCAATCCTCTCCCTATTCCGATCTATTGAGCTTGTGGAGGTTGTCTATATTCTGAAGAAATCTGATGATGATGCAGAATCTTGGACTTTGAAAATGTGGTTAGTTCTACAGGCATGATTTTTTATGTTAAAAAATGTTTTAGTAAATTTTGGAATTAAACTCTCTTCTCCAGATATTAAAGACCAGTCTTGATTCCCCAGAAAATTGTCCCACTTTTCTCTCTTGAGTATTTTGCAACATAACTACAATGAAGCAATTTGAGTATGTAAAAACTTGATGCAGTGTCTCATTCTTCACATCCAAGTCATTTAAATTCTTTCCTCAATGCCTGTTTTCCACCAGATTGTGTCCAAGTTCAGCAGTTTGGTCCAAAAGTTCATTATCAACTGAACTTTTGACTCATATAAATGATTTTCAATATATTGTAATTAAATTTATATCAGAGGATTAGACCTGGTCAGAGAGGTTTCTATTTCAATTATTAGAAAATAGTATTTGAGGTCTAAGGACTCAACGGTAGTATTTCCACCCATTAACTAGCATATTTTTTGTCTTAATTAGGGTGCGTTTATTTACTTTTAAGCTCTCAGACTGTCTGTACTGAAAACAAGCTTTGGGTTTGAATTCTTAATCCCCTAGAGAAAACAGTAAACTAGGACGGCATGAGTTGTTCTTGCCCACATTTCTTGTCTATTTGTACTATGTTTATCTTCATATACTGAAAAATGTTCCTTTTTCTGCACTAAAATTTTGATGTGCCAAAGAGATTCAATTTCTCTTTCCTTCCACCTCTCTGTTGGTTGGAACAGGAAGTTTCTCTGGATTTCCACGTAACTGCTGTTGTTCCGTGCGTTTTAGATCTGTAAACTGGCTCAGCATTCCTAAATGCTAACATTTTGTCAATTTTGATCAGACATATATTGAGTTAATATTTAAATGGATTATAAAAGGAACTTGTACCTAGTAGGCTTATATACAAAATAGCTTTCATATTTTGGGCATATGAGTTTATGTAAATTTATTTCTGCTTGATTTGAAAACTTTCTCAATTTTACTTATTATTCTGCCAAATAATCTATGTGAATAGTAAAAATAGTCACAATGGATATCTTCATTTTCTGTGAGCTAATTGTAACATGCCTTTATAATATGAGTACATTTTACAAACTTGTCTCTCAGTCTGGTAACATATGCAATATTAGATATGATAATTCCAATTAAGTGTTGAAATTGATGATGATCATTTACAGAAGTGAATTCTTATGGAAATGTTTCTTGGTTTTTGTTTAGGTTTATCCTTGTTTTTGCTTTATTACCGAATATTAGTGTCATAAATTAATAGTGGACTTTTCTATGCACTAATAATAAAAACAGAAAAGATAAAAACAATTTTTGTTAGCCTATTGGCACATTTGTTTTCTCCAATATCTGCCTTCAGCTATAGTAAGTGTCGTGCTCTCCAACCAAAGAGCGCTAAGTTTCCATTTGCTCCAGACTCATAGGGTGCTGGGGCAGTATTTCTAAAGTGTGAATGAGGATCTCAAGTAGGTTAACCTGGGATGATGCTAAAAGGCAGAATGCACAGATGCAATACCAACCGATCAAACAGCCACTCTGTTAAATCTACATATTATTCTTAGACACATCAAGTTTTAAAACACTAGTCTAAAGGCATTGGGGAATGAAAGGTAGGAAGGGTTATTGGGGAAACACAGGAGCATGAGAAATAGTCAAAACTTCAGTGACTTGTCAAAGGCACCATGGATAGCTGAGGTCAAAAATCCTGTGTGTACAAATCTGGAAGGATTTGCAATAACTGCTAAGTGATCTAGTTATACATAATTTGTGAATAAATCCTGTAGCTTTAAGCAAACATACCTGTAATTCAGGACTATATATTTTATATAGAACAGGAACCTAATAATAACTTGTAGCTATAGGTAAGAATTATCATGCAGAAAACATTTTAAGTATGTTAAGCATTGAGAGCTATTATGAAGATAAAAATAGTTCTCAATAGTCTGAAGATAGTGAAAGCAAAATATGATGTCAAATTTCCTAACTTTTAAAATATAAACATTAAATTGCTTTTGCATTTGTGTGTTAAAATGGATTTATTATAAACTCTGCTGAACTAAGTTTCCTAAATATTTTGAAAGTTTCAATGATTTAAATTGAGAAATATTGGCTAAAAATTCTTTAAAAAATAAAACAATATGTGTTCTAGAAATATCTGAATAATGTCAATGTCCTATCTCAATATTTCTCTATCTTCTAAATAGCACTATAATGAATTTCTAAGTTTTTTAACTGATGAAATCTGATTATAGTTTTTGTTTCAGCCACTGAGTTACATCTAATGTGTATGGAGAACAATATTTAAACATCAATTCAAGAAATTTAATGTGTCCCTTCATTCTAGAAAACTTGTGGTAATTAAATAAATAGTTGTATATGTGACAAGATTTTTAAAATCTGGCCCAATTTAATTAAATTTACCATTTTAACGTTTGAAATAAATTATTTTCGTTTTATATATGTTTAATAATGTATTCCCTTTTGCTCTTTTGTTTGTAGCTTATAAAGTAGCCACCCCTAAATCATCTAAATGATATACTCTGTGCTTAGAAACATTTTTATTTTGGTGATAGCTGGAAGATGGAGAGGCATAATAAAATCTCAGAAACCTATTATTAAGTTTACATAACTTTTTGTATGAAACCTCTGATAAATGCAACATTTCATCACAATGTATTTTTAGTAAGCAGGTTTTGTTCCTTCTTCCATGTAAGAAGAATTGTATATGTTATTGGAAATATACACATAAAAATTTAAGTCATTATTAACTTTACGTTAAACTGATGTATAGCACTAATTGTGTCTAAAAGCTAATATTTCATTCATTTTAATATAATTAGAATATGTGGATATTTTATGAATTAGAGAAAAGAACCAAAATGGCTGACACTTTTATAGACGATAAAATGTTTGCCTTTCCCATAATTCATTGTTTTGTGATCAATCTGATGGCTATTAACAGTCAGAAATAATTGAAGCATCTGTAAACTAGGTCAACTAAAAAGTTTAGTTCCATTGTTGTATCTTGTGGTGTTGCCATGTCCAAACTGAACAACGGATAAAACTCCAAGCATATTTATTTTGAAATTTCTCCATCTAGGGAAATGGTTTGGCCTCATTTCCAGGTCAGAGTCCTAGGAATCATCCTTTAATTTTTCCTTTTTCTCTTGTTCTCCACATCCAAATTATTTTCAATTCTCCTTGCTCTTACTTCTTAAATGTAGCTCAAATCTGCCCCCTTTTCCTATCTCCACTGCCACTACTTAGGTTATTGACACCTAACTCGCCTCTGCTTTTCCCTTCATGTGTCTACGTTTTCACACACTCAAAACTTTTCTCCACTACAGCTCATCAATCTTAAACAACAACGATAAAATCTTACGAAACAGATCATAACATGATCTTGATTTAGATTATTAATTTCTGTTTTAGCTCATCATAATTCGTAACTTGTACTATTTTTGAAAGTCTGTCTGCTCTTTTAATTTGTAATTTTGAAGTGTATATATATATCACGTTCACTACCACATCCTTTGCATCTCACACTGCTGCTGATCCATGGCCATTGCTCATGTGGTGGATGTCCAATAAGCAGGATGAATGAATGTGTGAGTTATTGTTCTGGGTAAGGCAGGTGGTTATGGGCAGAGCTTTAGATTGCACATCAGCTTAGTCTTCTTAGTTGGGAATTTTAATCTGGGGACTCAGCTTCTCTTTTTTCTCTCACCTCTTGCACATATTATTCCAACAGCTGATCTTGATTCCAAATCCCTTCTTGTATACCTAAAATTCATTCTCACTCACCTAAAATTCATTCTCCATACAGCTACAATGTTTATCACGACACTGCACTGTTTAAAACTCTCCGTTATTTTCCCTTTGCCCTTAAAATTAATCCAGCTTTACAACATTGTGTGTATTCCAGTGTCTCTCAACTGCTTCACATTTACCTCGTCTCTCTCCTCCTTGAAATCTACAGTTGTGCCAGGCTTTATTTTCCTGTTTTATGTGGACTATGTGCCTTTTCTTACACCAAGACTTTGCACAAACTTTCCCTTCTTATGGAACATTCTTTCCTTAACGTCTATTTAATCTCTCAATTAAAATTTGCTACATTCCTGGACGTCCCTAGACAAAATTCAAAGATCCAGCATTGCTATAATGTAAATAATAGCACTGTACTTCTATTAAAGTAGCCATCAACTTCACTAGTGCTAACACAGAACAGGATTTTATCCTTTCCTAATAAGCCAGATGATCAGGTTAAGACACATCCATACAAGAAAATACATCTTCACATGGACTGTTAAGTTTTATGTTGATTCCATTATAAATAGTACTTATTAAACACAACATTAGTAGTTAAAAGGGGAAATAAAGAAGTTATGTGAGGTTAGTAAGCTATTAATGAAAGGAAAATCAAAGAATCAAATTTAGAAGAAATTTTTTCATAAAATAATGTTTCCAAGCACTAGTCCAAAAATGTCGCTGTTATGGCCATTACAGACTTTATTAAATGGAGAATTCTGCATATAAAAGATCTACACTAAGGCCTATAACCACTATGCTTTATTTTTATGAAAGGGAAAGTGTTATTACTTTAAAATTTAGACAGGTTTTTCAGAAAGTGGTTCTGCCGACTTTCCTTGAGGAGGGTGAGTGCGCTGGGAGAGGAGAGGATGTGGTAGGGGGGTGGAAATGAGTCCTCTCCTGCAGGAGGGCTGACAGGTAAGAGACTGAAGGTAAGGTAATTAGCAAAGCTAGGTAGGAAGAGAGGTGCTTCTAGGGCCTGAGATGAATCTGTAAGTGATATCCCCATTTGTACACTGGTGTAATAGGTTTCCATTTAAAATGATATTAAAATATAATGAAGCAAATTTGATGTCTGCCAAGTTTGTTAAAATAGAGTCCTACATTTACTCACACTTCTCAACTGAGCTGATACAATGTAAAAAAGTGAGAAGACTGGAGTATGCTTGTATCTCTTCTCCCAGTTTGGGTAGGAAACAAATATGTATCCGTTTTTAAAAACTCTTTTATAAATAAGTTCCCTCTAGGGATTTATTCAATCGTTATACCTATATAGTAACAATTACCTAGGAAGTAATTTTTAATGAGTTCAAGACAATGAGTTAAAGCTTGTATTCAGCTAGTAATATTGTTCTGCCAAGAGAGTAAATTATTTCCTTTCTAGCGAACAACGATTTTATAAATTTATATACGCTTATATACGTGCATACACATGCATATGCATACATGTAACCACACAGCTAGACATACAAAGCAGAAGTGAGGGGTATTACAGATTAACATTGCTGTGGCTTATTGCTGGGAAAATGTGTATTTAAAAAAACCACTTTAAAGAACATTTCCTTTTTGAATATGGGTCAGTAGTTTCATTGAGTTTTCTTTACAATGTTAGTAATTTTCTGTATCAGCTGGGAAAATTGAAAACAACAACAAATAGTTCAGGAAAACTGATCAACAATTGCATTATGAAATCCATATTTTGCTTGCAATCACTGACTTCTAGAGAATTATAGTTTGAGTTTCAGAACTTTGTACTTTTGCTCAAAGATGTATTTAAATGATAAGACTATCCCTAGTGGTACAAGGCGAGAATGCCATATTAACTATTTTATGGAATATGTTATCCTGAATGTATAATAGCTACTTGTTCACTATTAAGGAAAAATTGAGGTGCCAGTACTCACGGGAGAATGTTTTTAAAAGTAGATTAGCTTCCAACATAAATTAAGCATTAATATGTGTCAGAATCTTAAAGGTCCATTTATCTGAATTCTTGACTTATTAGACAGTATCTTGGCATTCCTTTCTTCTAAATTTGTTTGAAATATATTTATCCTTTCTCAGTGGATTATTTATAGAATATGGAAACTCATACTCAATGGATGTGTATTGATGCCTTTATTAACCACACGTGGTTTTCAAAATAATTGTTTAAAATATTTTATTTGTACATGGAAAGACAGGAAAGACAGATTTTTTATTGAGATTAGGATAGTTTACAATATTGTGAAATTTCAGTTGTACATTATTATTTTTCAGTCATCTTATAGGTGCGCCCTTTCACCCTTTGTGCCCACTCTCTACTCCCTTTCCCCCTGGTAATCACTGATCTGTTCTCTTTGTCCATGTGTTTATCTTCCATTTATAAGTGGAATCATCCACTGTTTGGAATGACAGAGTTTTTACTCCATTATATTCTATTCAAAGTCCTGAGTTGTGCATGCATATCAAAATCTGGCCCCTGCAGTCAGTGAAAAAGCACAGTAATGGGGCTCCAGCATATTGAGAGAAAACAGTCTCCAGCAGACTTCTCTTCAGGTATGTATCCCATGGTGTGCTCCAATCATTTGGAACTAGAGCATCGCATTCCTAGGTTAACTCGATGGGTCATATTATTTGTCTAGTAGACAAAGAAACTATGTGACATTCTCTTATTTTACTATGTAAACACCTAGACCTCTGTTTCATTTGTGTGACTGGATTCATGCTTAATAATATATAAGTGATCCTTAAAGAAATATTTATGAAGCACACTACTAGGTTTGATGAGGAATGAATAGTCTTCATTTAAATGAGCTTATGATGCGACTAGAAAAACTTAACTCAAAAAGGCACATTTTCCCCACATACAAGTTAATATATATCTATTAACTTAAACCTTCTTTGGCCGAAAAATTTGTTTGAAAACTCCTACTAAAGAAACTTGCTTAAATGTGTTTAATTCAGTTTTCCAAAATGATTCACTCAGTGAGCATGTTCGGTTTTTCCCCAATCTCCTTTTACCATGCTGTGCAGCACTAGAGTTTCCTGAGCACGTCTAGCAGACCTTAACTCACAGACCCAAGTGTGGAATTCCACAAGTCTTTTAAAGTCTCAGCCTCACTGTCTCCATTTGTAGTGTGCTGGGTGGGTAGGCTAGATGCTCTCTAAAGGCTCCTCAAGTTCCTTGTCTGGATGATTTCAATTAGAGATGATGTAGTAAACTCTATGTTGCTATTAGTGTGGTAGATCTGAGAGGGGAGAGATCAATGTGGATTGTTTGATGTCTGTCTAATTAGATTTGTTCTACAGGAAGACAGATTCTTAATAAATACTTCTAGATGTTCATTCTAGGATATCAGGTAAAGAAGTATTTGATTTATAAGTTTGGGCTCAGTGTTAATTTATCTATATTTAACATGTCAGAATGTCAATATATCTATTAAAGTGTTAGTGCAGTGAATTAAATTTTGTGGGTTTTTTGAAAAAATAGTTTTGTATATATTTTATACTAAGAACAGCATAATATTCCTGTCAAACATAGATGCGAACTATTCCCAGACCCAGGGCTGATGTAGATCTTTACGTTTCAGTGAATTTATTCTTCCTCGTACTCCTCTGCAACACAGTATATGATATTTACTAATACATAACTTCTACTAGATAGTTAATGTCGTCTTCATATTCATCTTATTTTACCCTATTGTTTTTTTCTCTAATCTCTAGAGAATTTGGACTGCCAACTTATTTTTTCTGTTAACTAGTTTTACCTTTTATGTTTGGAGTGATAGGAAAGATTTTGAAAATGCTAACGTATGCTAAGGTCTTTGTATGGAGTCCCAGTTGGATTTTTAAGGGTTTTGGTGTGCATGTCTTTGATCTTATGTACAGCTGCAACTGGCAAATTTTCTTTCGTAATAATGATCCCACCCCTCCTCCCCCCCGCCTCACTGCCATCTTTTCATTGTCTGCTCTGTCAAACTGATATACCATTGAGGAGGATAATCTTAAAATTTGATGGTTTTTCCCTTTGTCTTTTCATCCATGTTGCTTCTTTTCTTATCATACATAACAACCTCTAAGTTCATCATTCTCAAGTTTTATTTTCCATCAAAATCATTTCGTGTGCTTGTTTAAAGTGCTTATTTCTGAGCCTCATTCACAAAACTTCCAATTTAGTAGGATCTAAATTATACCCTAGGAATCTGGAATAAACTCTGTCTTAGCAAAACATAAATTGGAGAAATGCGAGCTGTAAATAATTGGAGAATGATTTTGCACCTTAAGAAATGAGATTGGTTTCTAAGCTACAAGGATTGACATGGTGCTGTTCAACACCTACCTGCACAATTGTGGTTGGCATTAGTCTTTGTCTGCATGATAGAAGCATCTAAAGGGCACTCTGGGGTGGGAAGGAGAGGAAGCACAATGTATTGCTTGCTAGAGACAAATTATAGAATTCCTGATTCTTTATTCTTCCATACTGAATATCACCGTCAAGCAAACAAAAGTCCTGTTTTTAGCTTCAATGTTGCCCTAAAACAAAAGCTACAGAATATATACAAAGGGTGCAAGTAAGGAGATAATGTACCAGACTTAGGGCAAGGAATCTTAACTTTCTGTCTTTAATCTGCCACTTACCAAAGAGTATAAATCATGAAGTGATTTTTGAACCTTAGTTTCAAAACCTCTTACGTGGATTAAACGATGAAAAAGTGCTTTTCAACTCTTATATACTGAATTTGGAAGTAAGGGAGAGATTAGTTACTATAATTTATTTTCTCCTCATTTTTCAGAAGGGAGATATTTACTTGTATAAGAATTCTGATATGATGCCAGAGGATTGGAAGGCTACAAACTACTAATTTTATAGCTTTTTCCTACACTGCTCATTAATATCTACCATGATATCCTTCTTATGCACACAGCTATTTTCATTTTGGTTAAGTTTTCATTTTTATACTACAGCCCTCCTACTGAAGGTTTATTGAGTTTATCTGACCCTGCAGTACAGAGACCCCGTAATGCAATGGAGTCCAGTTTTGAGGCTGTAATGTTTAGATACTAAAGCTAGTGAAGTGTACATCTATACAACATTGTCTGTTCCCATAGAAGAGACTATGTAAAGCATTTTCAAAAATAACATTTCAAAGATTTTTTTATAGATCACTGATTTGCAAAGTTCTCAAACAGCAAGACACTTTCAAATTAACTGTTTTTCTTTGAGAAATGAACATTGTTGAAATACAAAGTATCTATGAATAGCCTGCTTCTTTCACACTAGATGTTAAAGAATAACTTACTAATTAAGAACTGTACTATGACTAACAATAATGTACAACTGAAATCTCACAAGGTTGTAATCTATCATAACATTAATTAAAAAAAAAGAACTGTACTATGACTTTATTATAACAGTAAGGCTACCTAATGTACAAGTATTTACTTAATGAAATGTGCAATGATTTATTTTATTTTATTTTATCGATTGATTGATTGACTGTCACCTTTTAATGAGAAAATTCCATAAATTTTAGACAAAATTTAAATACTTCCCATTTTGATTACAGCACATTTGAAAATTATTTTCCAAACGTAACCAAACTAATCCAGAAGTGGATTTTATTTGTATAAGACTGCGGGATGTAATTTTGTGAAACATAGTAATTATACAAAAATGTTCATCACCTAGTTTCATCTTAATTTCCAGTTAAAAAATAATGTTCTTCCTACTTTTAGAAGAGAAGGCATATTTTACATATTTTGCTTTAACATTTTTTTGAAGTTTCCCCAAATATTCACTGTTAGAACATTAAAGTAAATTAAAAGTCTAAGAGCTGAGAGGTCTATCATTACTATATTTTTATACTGGGAAGTTAATAATTTGGTTATTTCAAATTCCACATAATTGATTATTTCAGCTAGCATTTATTTATGATGCACAAAGTGGTGAGGATACAAAGACAAAGTCAATGGTTTCAGCTTTTCATGTTTAGAGAGTTCCAAAGGTTAGAAACTTTTTACTGTATCAAGTCAGATGTATCTCTTATTCCTCCTGGTGTTGACCATAACTTCTAAGTCAATCTCCCCTGTAAGTGAAAAGGTTAAATTAGATCTTCCCTGGGAACCTTTAAACTTTAATTTTATGAGTCCATTTGATAGTCCTATAAAATTTTCTTAAATATTTATTTTTGAAGATCTTTCATCTTCTGAAAATGTACTCACTTTTCAATATCATCAAATTGACAAATTGATTGTGTGGGACTGGGCATAGTTCTCGGATATGATTTGCTCAGAACAGAGTACAGTAGAATTTTCTAACTTCTCAAGATCCAGAATAACTATTCATGTAGCCTGAGACTGATTTAAAATTTTCAGTAGCTCCATCTGTTGCTACACATTAACAAGAAAAACCCCACTTTGGCCCTGCCTCCCATAAAATCTTACCAGTAATGCCACTTCTGCTCTGTAATATTATAAATTGAAAAACTTTTTAATATAACTGCAAAAAATTAGCATTATATTAAATTTCTTTTTAACTATTCCCAGCCAGCCTATTTATTTTTTTGTTTTGATTTTGTTTCATGTTTTATTAACTATAGTCTGTTCTAAAATGAGCTTAGTGTTACCTAAAATTTTGGTAAGCCTGTTTCATGTTCATTCTAAAATTTTGAATATTTCTTCTAACAAGTATCAAAGAACGCTTGTATCTTCTGCTCCATTGCTTCACTACCATTAATTGGGCATTTCTGAAACAGTGGTTGAACACATTTGTACATACCAACCCAGCCTACATTTCCACATTGATTCTAATATAGGTTTCTCCCTCTTTTTAAATAATTTATAAAAGAAATTTTGTTACCGATTACCGAAGACCGTATTTTAGGCCAGTGCATCAAAACCTGGCTTCTCAGCTGTTCTCTCCTGTGATTCTTCTCTCCTCAAATGCTCTGCACATGTGGCTATGTAACAGGCGAGCAATCGAAACTTAAAATGACAGCATAGGTTTTGGATTCTTAAGGTTTCTTGGGAAGGAGGGGACCAGAGCAATAATGAGTTTACATTCAAGTATATCAATCATTGCTCATCTTTGAAGTTTAGAATTGAATTTTTATTTATTTCATACTGTCTTTCTTATTGCTCTGCTTCTCCTTCTGCCTTCCTGCTGACTAAGGGAGCCTGGAGCAATCCACGTTCTAGTCCAGAGGAGCCTGGGTGCCTGTTAACATTCTCTCCTAGGGCTTCTGCTGCTCTACATTTTCTTTCCCAGGTAAAACGCTCTTCCACTATTTTTAAAAAATTCCCAGGTGACGGCTTCATGGTTTTCTTGTAATACTATTTCTTTTCCGCTTCAGGATCTAAACGTGCTTTTGAAATAGCCACGGAGCTAAAGTGATTTTGTTGCTATTTTAAATCACATTTGTTCTACATGTCTAATTAAGTTCTGCTTGTCTACATAACTGATCAGTCATAGGTCACCATATTAGACAGGGCAGAGCATTCTCTCAAGCTTGAAATAATTAGTATGGCTATGTTTTATTTCCTTATAACATTTTGTTTTATATTCTGTTGCTAAATATTAAACGTTTGCCAAAATATGCCTTATTTTTCATAAACAATTAAAAAAATACCTCAAACCCAAACTAGGATTTAGCTTTTTATGAGTGTGGTAGATTTGAAAGTTGATGAATAAATTCAATCTCATTGGATCACACTTAGTGTACCATAGGACATTTTCTGTAAGTCTTACCAAAATATGTTTAAAACATAAAAAAAACATAATCAAGAATTAAAGTGAATTTGCATTTTTAACTTGTAATTTTAAATTATTTTTCCTAAAAATGCCAAGATACAGGGGACTTCAACATACTCCAGAGTAGCTGTCTTGCAGCTGCATAGATTTTATAAATAAGAATTATCACAAATAAGAAGAAATGGAAAAACCCTCATCAACTGCATTTTCAGAGTCAGCATTTTTTTAAAGTATAAGTAACTCAAAAGTTACTTCCAATAGTGTCATATGTAAATTAGATCCTGAATAAAGTAGTCTTAAAAAATCAAATAGGGTTTTATATCCTTTTGTCAAGCGCAACTCATTTTAACTACTGAACGTTAGAAAAAAACTCAAGCAAAGAATAAAATGTCATACAGATCAACAAACTAATCGAATTCTATTTTATGTTGCAAGTCTTCTGCTGTTGTTTTGTAATAGCACATTATTCTCTCAGGATATGGTTATGTTACAGCCCTCCAAAAGACGAAAAGCAGACCATTGGAGTGTCTTGATGTGTAGAGTATGTTACAGTTGTAAACATAAATTTTCTTGATTAATTATCAGTCTAATATCATATAGGAGCATGTTTCATCTTAGGTTTATTATCCTATTAAAATCATGAAACAAAATAGATAATAATGTAGGAAATGCATGCGTCTAATCCATTTTGTTAAAAGTACTTCTTTAAAAAACTCCTAAACTGTTCTCAGAATTGCAGGACTACAGCTTAGAAATGTTGTTTATAAAATTATGTTTAGGGCTAGTGAACATAATACTCTAATTTGATGGAGTTCCTGAGTTTAGTCTGATATTTAGTCTTTACTTTGGTTGGACACCTTCAATTATGCATTAGTTGGGTGATGATTGAGTGAGTAGCATTGTAGATTTTATTATGTACAGCTGCTTGAATCCATACTACAGAATGTTGATGAAACTCACCTTTGAAATCTCTGCAGGTTCTGAATGGTGACAGGGTAGAGGGAAAATAATTTTCCTCCCCTACAATAGTAAGATGAGACACAAAGTGCCCATTAACCTCTTCAGGAGTCCATTTTTCCTAATTGGAACTCAGGTCTGCCCTAATAAAGACTGAGTTAGAAATGCCTTTTCTTCTTAAAGTCATATGGATCTCCGGGTGATTGCAGACACTTAACTTTGTAAGAAATGGCAGTCTATTAAGGGAGCTAACTTTGTTGAATAATGTTGACACTTACAAGAAAATGAAATGGGAAGCAAATTATTGTAACCAGTAAATCACTGAGTTTATTTAAGGATTTATAGATGACTGTATAGTTTCTAGATTTTAGATGGCATGCATAAATATAACATAAGATCTACTTCCCTCCCTTCTCTCCCCCATATTTCAAACGAGTAAATTAATAATTGCCACAAGTTGCCTGGGATAAGCTAGTTACTACAGTTAAACACAAGTTTTAAATAGGGTCACTTTATTGGTGGTAAGTCTTATTTTAGTGGCTCTTGCTCTTCCTCCTGTTAGAAGGTCCTTGGCGTTGCAATGTCCCTGAAAACAATTATTTCTGGAAGTTCTTAGGAGATGTATCACTTGTGCTAAGAAGAAATTCTTCTAGTTGCCAGGGAAACCTGCAGTTTCTTGCTCACCTGCTAAAACCTTCCTCCCAGGTATTATATGCTAACGTGTGCATTGTCTCTGTGGACAGTGTCTGTGTGAACTCTGTGCATGGATGTCTGGTCCCGCCTGTGAAGCCTTGCAGCACTTCATTCCATGAGATGTCACTGCTCCCTTTTCAAGGCACTTTGAACTCTGGCAAATATTGCCCCATTTCTTCAGGAACCATTGTGAGGAACTAATCAAAATTTTTCTATTTCCTAAGTAATGTCCTGTCATAGGCACTCCGGTTGTACCTGAGTTCTTCAGATGTGAAGCTGAATTGAGTTCTACCATGATTCTCAGTATTCTCTCTTATAAAGAAGATTAATCATTATACCTTGTGCGTCAATGTCTTTGAGTTTTGGTAAAATTAATGTTTTCTATTTTGAGTCATAACTCTTTTGTCCTAGGATGGAACAGGGGAGGAATATGTGGAGAGACATTACATGGTATTCAAAATCATAGTCCACATCCAAAGAACAAAAATTTGTGTTCTTTAATGGGACCTAATATTTTCTTTTTCTTCAAATGTGTCCTCCTTGGGGAAGCCTCTCAGTCTCTCATGTAGACAGACTGACAGGCTTTGTTACAGCTCTTGGACGCAGAGACATACCAGAATCCCCGTGTTAGGTACAACCTAGCCTGAAAGTGGTAACCACACTACACTTTGAGGAGGCATTTGTTCAGAGAGGTGAAGTAATAAGTTTAAGAAAAATAATTTTTTGTCTATTCACTGGTTTTAATTGAGATATAATTGACCTAAATCAACATATAAGTGTAAGGTGTACAATGTGTTGATTTGATACATTTATTCCAATATGATGACCACCACAGTGTTAACTAACACCTCTATTCATGTCACATAGTTATCATTACTTTTTTTGTGGTGAGAACATTAAGATCTAGTCTCTTAGTAATTTTGAAGTTTATAATACAGTATTGTTCACTATAATCACTATGGTCTTCTAACTTCAAGTTTGTACCCTTTGACAACATCTCCCCAAGTCCCCCATATCTCAACCCCCTATAATCACCATTAAAGTCTCTGTTTCTATGTGTTTGGCTTTTTAGATTCCACATGTAAGTGATGTCATGCAGCACTGGTCTTTGTCTGACTTACCTTAATTAACATAATGCCTTCAAAGTCCACCCTTGTTGTCCAAAATAGCAGGATTTCCTTCTTTCTTCTGGCTTAATAATACTCCGTTGTACATATATACGACATCTTCTTTATCCATTCACCCACTGCCAGCACTTAGGCTGTTTCCATATCTTGGCTATTGTGAATAATACTGCAGTAAACATGAGATGTTTCTTAATAGAAGAATGGAACATGGACCACTACCAATTAATAATTAACATGTTCTTTATGTTGTCTATTTAATGCGAAGTCTTAAGTGGGCCTTTGGCAAATACTTGTATGTAATTTAATCATGGATGATTTATCCAGAAAATTCATGAAGTGTTGATATTCTGCATGATTTATTAAAGAGGAGTACTATATATGCTTTGGACACCAGAAATGCATGAGATAACGTTAGTAATACACTGTAAAAAATTTAAAGTTTGATTTTTATTCTTATTCAGAAATCAGGATAGCAGTTGGAATCCTGATATTTTCTAGTATAGTAAGTGGCCTGTGCTGTTTTCTCATGATATGAAGCTTAATTTGGCTTTGAACTCCAATCCTTACCATTCCTATGCCATGGAGCTTATGTAAGGTGCCATCTTTTAGATACAGTACTGTGACATTTCTGTTGGATCCACATTTTCTTGGAATATTATTAAAGGAATAAATATGTGAGTTATTGATAAAGAGAAAATTTCATAAAATTTATAAATATTATTGGGGAGACAAAAATAATTGATGAGGCATTTGCATTATGAAAGCAGTGGATAATTTACTCCAATTAGAAGCACAGAGACCATAGGAAAAGATTCTGCTATTCAGTGTACAGAATCACAACAAAAAAGGAGCATTTCCCTTTTATCCTCCTGCTGATCTTTGCATCTCTCTTGTAGTGTATAATGGGGGAACAATGTTCCTTCCAATCTCAGAGAAGCCCTCTCTCTAGAGGAACAAGCAAGAGCTGTAATATTTTGGGAAAAGTTCAGTGCTGACAGCACATGCTTATTTCTTGCACTGACTTTTAGGCAGGAAAGCTCCAAGCTTCAAAAGGTAAAATTGTCTTAGTAATTAAAGTTATGGCAATTCTTGACCTGACATCTGGGCTGCTGTGAACTGAATTTCTATGTTTCAATTTATAGAATAAGTGAAGCTATCTAGGACTTCAGGTTGCTGCATAATTTTGACAGATTTTCCTTGTATCACCTCCTACACCATTGTATTTTACGTAAAAAAAGAAGATGAAGGAAGAAAAAAGCCTACATAAATGTTTCCACAAAGTAATCAAGTCTTAGTTCCTAGGCAGGGGAAGTCAATGATAGGGTTACCTAAGACTGGTTTTGAACAACAATTCAAATATAGAATACAGGCTGTCTGCATTCTATTGTTGGGCAATAGTGGATAGTCATAAATTTTCTAGGAAACAGAACCTGAAATAAGGAAAGCTACCTTGGAAATGTTCAGGGTAAATAAAAAGCACTTACAATGAGTAAAATTGTTTGAGTTCATGGAAGAACACATTCTTAATGGATAATTTTAATTATCTACTGGACGGAAATGTCTGTGCTGTAATGTAGGCAGAAGCAGGAATCAAAGATCAGAGAAGAGTTTAAAGACTTAGGATGAGGATTTCCTGCAGTTCGTAAGAAAAGTTTCAGGAAGACTCCAGAAAGAAATTATATAAATATAAAGAGGGAGGAATTTCAGTGCAACCATAAATAAAATTTCATTCAGCATTTGTTCAGTCATTCACCTGTGTAAGAAATAATGATTGAGCTTCTACAAAAACAATTCAAAAAACTCAGTGTGCTAGTCTCCTGTATAATTCATCTTGAAGGAGGAAATATAATAATCTTAGGATCCTGTCTGCAAGGATCTTACAATATATACAAGAAAATGGCACGTTCACAAAGAAGAATACTTCAAACTGTAAGTTGCCAAATGTCACAAGGAAGACAGAATAGTTGCATGAGAGTTCAATGGAAGGTGTAATTAATTCTAGCTTGCACTTGAATTGGAAACAGGAAAAGTCCCATAGACAAGAAAATATTTGATTTTGGCTTGAAATCACAGATTGACTTTGGACATCTAGTGTGGGAAGAGGCATCCCATTTGAATGTGAGCAAAGGCACATAAGTGGTGATATGTCAGCACATCGAATCCTTGAAGTAAAGAGTACTTGGATTAGATTACTGGAAATTCAGATTGAGAAAGAAAAGTTTTGACCACATTGGGTAGAGGTAAGGGGAGGGAGGTAGGGAGCTAGAATACTAAGGAGATTACATGTAATTTTTGAGGCGAAATATGTATCACTAAATTGTTTTTGAACAAGGGAGAATTGTTTTGGCAGAATAGAGAGCTGATGAGTTAAAGAAATGAAATGTAGAAGAACAATTAGGAAGCCATTATATTAGTCCAGACAAAATATGTGAGCTATTAAAGTGAAAGCAAGAGGCAATGGAAATAGAGAGCAGGAGCTACAGTTAAGGAACATTATGCAGGTGACATTGATAAGACATAGCAAATGATAACATGTAAATGGGGATGAGCAGATGAAAGTAATGATGAGATGGGGATTTTAACTTAGAGTTCCAGGACAATAAAACTAATAGTATCAGAAAAGGCAATAACTGAGGAGGTACAGGTTTGGAAAAGAAGATACTTTTTCCATTTGTAGAACCCTGGTTTGAGATATTAGCAAATCATCCAGAAAGAACATCTCAATACATGGTTATAAAAGAGGGACTTTATTTGGACACAAATCTTTTATTCAATTATTTCACAAATAAATATTGCACTCTATTATGTAATAGACACTGTGCTAAGCTCTAGGAAAATAATGATTAATAAGACACAAATCCCTTCTATCAGTGATCTAATGGAAGATACATCAACTAAACAGGCAATTACAATTCAGTATGTGTAGGTTAAGATTTAGAAATCCACAGAGTGCAAAAGAAAGAGATGTTGGGGAAGCTCAGCTTTGACCCATCAAAGAATATGCCAAAGCAGTGAATTCTAGGCAGCTTAAGAACCCATACAGTTAACCAGGCAGAATGGAGAGGGGAAAAGGGAGACGAAATGGCCAAAAGAGAGTAGAATCTATAATCAGCATTGAATAAGTAACTTATTGAAGTTGGGGAAAATCATCAGCCTACCATAACAACTGGGTGTTTAGATAAGTCTTAAATTTGGAGAATTTTATGGAGGAAAAGAATTACGACAGAGAGGAGAGCTTACGGTAGGTGAATCCTTTGGAAGTATCTACATAAGGTACAAGGAAAAGGAGGAGTTATGACAGGGAGAGAGAAGTAGCCAAAGACGTAAGTTAGCAACTGATTGTCACAAAGAAGATACGGTTTAACTGTGCTGTCACTGTCGAATTCTTAAAAGGCAGGGCATCAGCTGAGAATTTCCATTGGCACCAGCATTTAAGATAATATTAGTACTTAAATAAAAATTCTCTGGAATATATGGATGTGTGTTAGAGGTATGTGGGTAGAGAGGATGGAAGAGTTTTGCAAAAAAGGATAACAATGGGTATACATGAGTATTTCATAAGTTTTGGTAATAAAAGGAAGAATGAAAGAAGATCTACAAATGGCTACTAAGCACATGAAAAGGTGCTCGCTATCGCTAATCATTAGGAAAATGCAAATGAAAACCACAGTCACGTAACACTTCATGCCTGTTAGGAAGACTATTACACAAAAATAAAAAAAAGAAAATAACAAGTGTTAATGAGGATGTGGAGAAATTGGAATCCTTGTGCATTGCTGATGGGATGGTAAAATGTTTTCCACAACCACTGTGGAAATGGTATGGCAGTTCCTCAAAAAAGGGAATGTAGAATTATCACATGATCCAGCAAAGCCTCTTTCAAGTATATACCCCAAAAATAGAAAGCAGGGACACAAACGGACACTTGTACTTCCGTGTATATAGCAGCATTACTCACAATAGCCAAAAGCTGGAAACTACCAAAGTGTTCGATAGATGGAGAGATAACAAAATGTAGTATATACATACAATGGAAAATTATTCAGCCTTTAAAGGAATGAAATTCTGATACATGATACAACATGGATGAATTTTAAAGACATTATTCTAATGAAATAAGCCAAGCACAAAAGGGCAAATATTGTATGATTCCAATTATCTGAGGTACCTAGAATGGTCAAATTCATAGAGACAGAAAGTAGAATAGTGATTGCGAGGGGGTAGGAGGGAGGGCAAAGGGAGTTATTGTTTAATGGGTACAGAGTTTCAGTTTGAAATGATGAAAATGTTCTGGAGATGGATGGTGGTGATAGCTGCATTAAAATGTGAATGTGCTTAATGCCACTGAACTTGACACTTAAAAGTGATTGAAATGGTAAATGTTATGTATATTTTTCTACAATAAAATTTAAAAAAATAAATAAAAGACAGACTGAGTAGCTTGAGGATATTACACTTTAGAAGAAGTTCTCATAGTTTCATTATTTGATTCAGAAACAACTACCCTTATTTTTAAATTGAGGAGTAATTGGAAAAAAGAAAAGTTTATGGGATGTATCCTTAGAAGAAATCAAGTTGGAATCAAGAAGATAATTCTTTAAGCTTGCCTTTATTATGCTAAAAAGGACATAACTAGATAGTTCATTAAGACCCAAACTAAGAAGCATGCGAACTAGTTTATTGTCTAGTTTATTACACCAGCTCAGCATGTATTAATATGGTCAGCATCTATTTTTTGTGGTTTTCATTTACAAGTTTATTACTCTTCAGTTTTTCCATGTAATTCAGCAGCATGCTGGGTTTTGGCCAATGACTCAGGGAAGAGATGGGAGGAGGAGGAGTGGCTCCAAACAAGTTACTTAAAAAAATCAAAACAAAGCAGAAACCTGTTGGTGGTTTTATGTAAACAATTAATCCATAAGTACCAACTGTCCTAGCAGAAAGCTAACACCTAGAGTCAACAAAAATTCCATGTATGGGTTCTTGTTCTCCATAACCAGAGTGCCCATATAATGTATCCTGCAAATCAGAATCTCAAAAATGAAATAGGATGACAAAGATGCTGTTAGTACATATACTGAGACATCAGGCATAGACTGGCACAGTCCCTAAAGAGTATGGTACCCTACTAAAGGCTAATTTTGAAGATTATAAGGGATCAAAAAGAAAGTAATGATTCAAGATGTCTGTGTTTAAAACCCTCAGCCATGAACTCATTTAAATGGTTTAGTGAGTCACAATGGGATGGTATGGAAGGAATAAGCCTGACTTGGAGAGTCACTCTGAAAACAATAGCATTGTTTAAAATTCTTGATATGAGGGAGAAATGAAGAGGTAAGGATAATATCACATTAGGCTTCAAACCTTTTCAGTTTCTAAAGAAAAAAGGGGAAAATATTCTTAATTGATCACATATCATAGTTAACGTATTATTTTAAAATAAATAAAATTTATGATACATTAAAGTGTGATTTTATGTGCAATTTTTGGTATATTGGTTCACTGTGTGTCTTAGTTCAGGCTGCTACAACAGAATCTCATAGACTGGGAGGCTTATAGGCAACTTAAATTATTTCTTTTAGTTCTGGAGGCTGGAAGTCTGAGATCTGGGTGTCAGGATAGTGGGGTTCTTGTGAGGGCCCTCTTCTAGATTGCAAACATCTGTTTTCTCATTGTGTCCTCACATGACAGAAGCAGAGAGCAAGAGAGCTCTTTGGGGTCTCTTTTATAAGAGCACTAATCCCATTCTTGAGGGCTCCACCCTTATGACCTAATCACCTCCCAAAGGCTCCAATTCCTGATACCATCGCAATGGGAGTTAGTATTTTAACATATGAAATTTGAGGGGAAGGCACAAACATTTAGTCCAGAACACCAGGTATAATCAATTTGCATAGTGTATTTATGTTTATATATAACATCAGTGTCAAATTTTATTATTGTTTGTAAGATCTTGTTTGTCATGCCTATGAAATTTTTGATACTGAGTCTTTGTGTACTGTATTAAAATATTTGCTGTAAGAAAAGATAATTCACTTTAAAACAATCTTTATTTACCTACACATTGCAATAAATCTGGGCACTATCTATAATCAATACCTGATCTAAGAGACATTGAGGAAGACACAAGTACTCATTGAGGAGGATGTTGAAGATCATTGTAATCTCAGTCAGAGTTTGCCTTATGGTATTGGGAGGAAAATGATTTGGGTAAGAATAGCTTTTAGGAGAGGAGAAAAAGAACAATTAGTTGGGACTAATGGTCCCATTAATCCCTTATTATCCTAGTTTTACTAGGATGTCTACTCAAATAGATAAAACTCCAAAGTAAAAAAAAGAGCAGCTGGGTATCACCTCCATTTTCTCTTTCTCTTTTCCCCACTTTGTAGCTCCAGCTTTGATCCAAACTGAGTCAAGAGAGAAACATCACCCTCATTCCTTAACCTAACACCTACTCGGTCCTTTACAATTACAGCTCTTTACTTAAAACTCACAAAGTGCTCAAAATGGGAAGAGAAGGGCAAACAAAGAAGAGAATCCTTAAAATTATAAATTTATTTGTTGGAAATCACGTTATAATGCAAGGGTATAAATATACAAGAGGTTTTTAATAGATCAAAGATCATGCTTTAATTTAAAAAGGTGGCACTGTTGGACTGTCAAAATAAAGGCATATATAAGGAAATTCAAGGCTTTCTAGTTTGTTCATTTAGAGATACACACTTCTGACTTAGAAAAACTACACTCATTTGCTTTGAGGTATGAGTGCCAGTTACTTGTCTAATTATCTTGATGGAGAAAGACGAGGAGAAGGATGTAACAGGAAGGTAAAGAAGGAGAAAAGATCTCAAAGCCTCTTATTTGAATGGTTTTCCAAATGTCTCATCAGCCACAATCTGTCGCTCTCCAGCTCACAAAGGAAGCAGATACTGATCTGCCTGTTGTCTATGTCTATATAAGAGCTCTGAAGGATTTTGGTGGAAATATGTATTGGTGTTCTTTGAAAATGCCCCCAACTTTCAATGTTATCTTAACATTACTAAAACACATCAATAACAGCCAAATTGTTGTTTCCACTTCCCATTTAGGATTCTGTACTTCTCTGATGGCTGAAATGAATTGAAACAGAACAGGAAAGGGAAGAAATTCCATTAGAGCAGCTATCTAAAAAATAATGACTAGTTTTAGATTTCTATATACAGTCTCCTGTTAAATTCTAAATTCTTAACAATGTTTACTAATAAAAAGCATCCCTTTACCATGCATCCACAGAGTTTCTGTTTCAAAGTTACAGAGAGGTAGCACAGTAGCACAAGAGTTCCTGAGGGTAACTCTTTCAACATAGAACAACATACCTCGTATTTCACAAAATGCTCTCATATCACAGACCCATTCATCCTTTCTTATCAACATTCACAAAACCAATGGCGACTTTATACATGCTGCCCAGTGTGTGTCACATAGACAACAAAGTTGGTATATTTACACACAGAATTCCAGGATTTTGCCTCTTATTTGAAAATTCTGCAGAAAGGATGAAATTCTTTTTTGGCATTTAAGAGCTACAAACTTGAGCTAAAATACTCTTTGTAAGTAAACTTCATGACCAAAGACATATTCCAGACAAATATCACAAATAAGACAAATGCCAGATTCCCCAGCATTTCAGAATTCTTCATGTACTTCTGTGTAGCTGAATTACCAAAAAGTAGGAGGAAACCCGACTATCATGAGATTTTCCCTTGAATCAAGTTGACCTATAATTCTTATATTCTTACAACATTTTAGTGTGTGAATTATTACGAAAATTGTGAAATATTTTATATGAAGCACTTTATTTCTAAAGGTTTCTATTTCAAAAAATTTATATTCTTTTTTGCATTCAGGGTGAATTTTTCTATGCAAAACAATATTGATAGCATTAGGCTCTCTTGAACAGTCATGACATGTCAAATGTTAACAATATTAATTACGTTAGGATTTCTCGAAACCACACTTATCCCTTTATAGCTAGAATGTTCTTTACCAATTAAAAGGGCAAAAAACTTAATATGTTGCAATAGTGTAAACAGCTCAGAAAAACTATATTATTGTATATATCTGTAAAGTTTCTATTATATGTATGTATATATATTTAAATTAACTTCTTAAATTATAAATTCCTGAGGTGGATTGCTCACCAAATCTTTTATGTGTAGACAAACCTTGTACAAAATCTGTGTTTCAATTGAGGTACTTTCTCCTCCAGCCTGGATTTCCCTGTGTCCCTTTGTTTTCCACTATCTTGATGTCTCCTCCATCTCCTGGAAAAAGCTATGAGTTTGTTCATTCATTTACTAAGTGACCACTTTGTTTCAGGCACAGTGCCAATCAGTCTCTCTCTTACTGAATGAGGAACAAAAGATGCCAACAGGTTTGGCTCTGCTACTCCACTAATTTATAGCTGATAAACAAAATTCAGGTTGAAAACAGGCCTTGGCTAAGTGGTCTTGGGCAATTTAACTGAAAATGAGTTAATCTCTTCCTTTTGGGATTATTGATAGGATTAAATGAACAATATAAGATGCCTGAGACCTAGTAGAAGCCATTATATTTTTTAGTGAGTGCAGATAGTGTAGAGAAAAAGGGGTCCATCAAAATAACACTCTTTCTTAGAAATAAGCCAACAAGATCATTCTTTCAAGAACTTCACTTTAAACAAAAGTCAGTTAAAGGTAAAGCAAAACAATAGTGCATAATCTTGATATTCAATATTAAACTTATACTCTAAAATGTTTGCAATATATATTTCTCAATATAATTAAAGAAACATTATTTTAATTTTTTTTTACTCTTTTTATTTATTTGTTTTTCAGTGCAATTAGGCTATCCTACCTATCCAGAGTTTAATGTGAAGCCAGGCTTTTTCCCATCTGTACCACTGTGGAAATGACAGTAGAGAGGGAGGGATTATTTTTAAATTTATGATATTATGTAGTTAAATGGTAACTTCATTATAAGTTTCTCTCAAGTCTCTGAGTTTCAATAATTATAGGTAAGCAGGGTGATGGCATGAGAGAAAAACTAAAATTTAGTCTTACACACTTAGGTAATTTCCTTTCCAATTTGATTCCTTCCTAAACTAAATAAGTAAGCCTAATATTGATAGAGAATAGTTTTCGTGATATGTTTGTGTGATATTATTTTTGCCAGATAACACATGACTGTGAGATCGATAATTAGTTGCTCTGGTAAGAACTACAAAGACTTTGGAACTGAGCTCTGAGAAAAATCCTCTCTCTGACATTTCTCTACAGTTAGGGTTGCAAGCTTAGTCCATCAGGGAATGGATGGGTAGGGAGGCTGAGGAGTAAATAATGAGTGAGCATAGGAAGCCCCTTGAGCTGAATTGATGAGATGGAAGTATGAATTTCAGTGAAGGCTGGTGTGCAGATACATGGGAGATGGGCATCCTCAGAGTTGGGTGGGCAAATGAGGAGGGGTTGTGTGCTTAGCCAAACAACAAGTAGTAGGTACTCTGGCCACTCTGCCCTGGACTACTCAGGATGCCAAAAAAATTAGGTCTTGGTTGCACACAGTTTTCAGAGATAGATTCTTGACCTTGAAGTCAGTGGAAGTATAATTAACAAGCCCAGAAGTAGCTCAAGAATTCTGTGGTTCTGAAAAGAACCAGGCTACAGTGTGATGAATTGGCTCTTTCATTGTTGAATTCAGACATAACTCAGTAGTGCTTCTTGTCATTAATTGACTTCAACAGTTTAGTGAGCATCAGATACGGTGTGAGACATGTCTGTGTTTAAACACTTGCTCTTCCACCACTTCACTGTGTGACGTTGGGCGAGTTCCTCAGCTCCTCCAACACTCAGTTCCCTGGTATGGGAAATGAGGATAATAATTTCTAAGCCAGTTAATATAGTACCTGGCACATAAAAAACACTCTGCTTTTTCTGTGCCCATTCATATGTTAAAGGGAAAGGATTGGGGTAATCTAGGTCTTAGTTAATATATAGAAATGTTCATGTGTAGGTTTTTCGTATAATGGGGCCTACCGTAACCACACTGGAATATTTTACACAGGCTCTTTTACTATTCTTATGCATTCTCCAAACTCTTAATGAAGTCTTAAATGTTATTTCATTTATATCCACCTGGAATGATTAAAATTTCAAATGAGGGAACAGCCAATGATGATTTAATAGCCAATTTACTTCTGATAAATTTCTACTCCTTCTTTAACTACATGCATGCTCTTTTTAATAATGTCCTACTTCTTGCTATCCTACAAGGTCTGATCTACCTTAACTTATTCCTGGAAATGACAGTCAATCTGAGAAGGGAAATGCTGTAAGTTAATAAGCAGAATTTAAAAATGACCCTCAAGAGCAGCAGATGAATCGCTAATTAGAATTATCACTGTTGCCTCAATAATACTGTTCTAAGGTCTGAATTATGTCAGGACATTAAAAGTAGAAAGTTCATTAATATTTTTAATGCGCATCTATTATTTATAAGGCCAGTATGAGCTGGGAGCATAGATGTGAGTTTATTACCTGCTTCTTACTGCCTATCATTGGTTTGTTGTTCCTCCCTCCTGGGAAGAAGAATAGGATGGGCACGGGCTCTGCAGTCAAATAGAGTTAGGATCAAGATCCAAGGAAAGCACTTACCGGTTGTATGACCTTGAACAGGTGATTTAATCTTTCTGACCTTCACTTTCCTCATTTGTAAACATCTAGTTAATAACTACCCCCCAAGTTTATTATGACAATTTAAAAGATTATTAATGTACAATCTTAATGTTTAGTAGTAGATTTTCTATACCTGATAATGACTGTGTGCTTGTTATCCTCACAGTGTCTGCTTTCCTGTCTTCTGAATCGCAATCACAGGGCCTTTCTTTTCACATTGAAATAATGCTAGTGGCGGATAGTCAAAGACCTGTGAGCTCATGGTGATGACAAGTGTGTGCTGAAATAGATCATTCCCTCTCATCTGGTCCCTCGTGTATGCATCTTAGAGCAGAGTGTCTGTTGATATGGATGGGAGCATAGGTGATTCTGTTAACTGAACCACATCACTAACACATCCATGACTTTATCTTCATTAGCAAAAGGATCCAAGTAATTGACAAACCACTGACTTTATGTAAAAATATGCACATGTTCTTACATAGAGTAAATCTATTTATGATTTCCCTCTAGCACTAGTTTAAAAAGTCGAAAACTGGAATGATTAACTTCTAGCTCTCAAGATATCAAAGCTAAGTTAGCTTTCATATATCTACTAATTACTGATAAATTATTGTATCATATGAGTCAATATTAGTGAAAAAATATGATTGCTTATATCAGGCTTCTAGAAAATAATCATCACAAAAATCATGTCCTTACCTTAGAAATTATTTTCTGGTGTATGGTGCTGTATGAATGGTTTCAGTAACAAATAACAGGAGATGTAAATTTTGCATTTCTCTGTTTAAATATGATGGTTGAAACTAGTTCTCAATCTTTTAAAGATAGTAAATGATGTTTTAAAAAATAGTTATAAGTAAAGATAACCCAATGAAATATCATCTATTTCTGAAAGAAAGTTAAAATATTCCAATCTTGAATATGGCTGACTTAATTAAAACTCAATTAACATAGTTATTGTGTAACTAATGGCTTGAAAATGGCAATGTCATGAGCTATCAATTATGGATTAGTGTAAAAAACATAGGTGCTCTAGGCTGGAATGTCACAATAAGCCTTAGGGTGTTTCTTTTTTTTAATCTATTTGAGGTATATTTGTCAGATTTTAACATGGCATTACGGTTGACTAAAAATGACAAACATAACGTCGCTAATGAATTGTTTTTCACTAAAAAGTTGTTTAGAGATTATTAATAGGGATTAGGGTATTTTTATCAAGTAATTTTTTTTAAACCAAAATAATTCATTTACCATGTATTCTATAATAGGGCTAGTATAAAATTTGTTTTAAATACTTACAGGGGATATCTATGTCACTATGTCTTTTCCTCCTATATATGAAGTTAATTGATATTGTATTCTTGATGTTCTTTGGGGAATTTTCATTTATGGCTTCTGAAATGACAGATGATTCCACTCTGTTATGATGAAGCTTCATGAGGCTCTTCATGGTTCCAGAAAACTCCATTCACTTCCCAACCTGTTCCCTTTGCCTCCTATGTTGAACCATGTTTCCAAACTTTGCATCAGCTGAAATGCCAGTCCCTTTGCCAAAGTGTTTTCTTCAAGCTCTCTTTCCTGCACTATTCCATCCTTTTATTTAGAACTTTTGCTATTTTGCCTTAAATAATTTTTTTCCTCAATAGATTGTACATTCTTCAAGCATTGTGATTTTAACCTATTCAGCTGTTAATTCTCTCAACATTTGGTATACATTTACGCAAGATACATAGTCAACAAATACCCATTGGAGTATGTAAAATATTAATTCAAAATTGATATTTTAAAAACATCACATTGTATTTTGATTTTGTAATAAACAAATGAATGCGTTCCGTATAACTATGCTTTTTGTGGAAAGGTCAAAGAAGTTGAATGATGTCCATTTGTTTTTATAAATGAAAATAACCTCCCTTGGCTAGGGTAGATGTATACAATTTTTCAGTAAGAACTTTTGGTTGTTTAAAATCTAAGATTTATTAGACTTTCTCGGAAAGTAATGGACTTTCACATAGAGCAGACCACTTTTTCTCAATGATATTCTATTCCATTGTCTTAACTTTTGGACTTCACTGTCCTTCTTTTGAAGGGTTAGGTTAATGTCATTGTTTACTTGGGCCTTACACACTTGTGCTGAGAGGTTCTCTAGGGCAGGCACGCACGTAGCTCTCGAAGATAGATGGCTCTGCATCTCCAGAAATCTCAGCAGTGCACAATCACCTGACAAGTCTTCATTGTAATAAAAGGCAATTCTAGTGAAACACACTGTGAGGCAAATTTCAAAAGTGATCTTTCCAGGAAGGAGCTTAAACCCCTTGGAAAAGTCATCATTACCTAGAATCCAGAGATGCTTCGAGATGCAAATGAGGTACTTGAGACAAGGGAACACCTGTTGTTCTGCCTTGATTATGTCTTCAAGCCTCAATTTTCATGAGTGAGAGAACAGAAGAAAGGTATTCTTTTAATGAGCTGTGTCCTGGTAATAAAGGCAGAAGGAAAAATGCTAGGTGGTATCCATTCATAATTTCTTCCTGGCTATCAGTAATTGCAAACCGCTTACTGTCTTTTTGAGACGAGTGTGATATATAACTTTTGTTGTATGCTGCCTGTTCTTCCATAGTCATTACAAGTAAAACTGAAAATTTATAGAAGACTTGTTTACTGTCTCTGGAAAAATCAGGGAAGGAAATACTGAGGAAGAAATGATCACTCGCTCATATAGATCTTGAGGAAAAGAGAACATAAAGAAGAGTGGGTGGCGGCAGCCAAGAGGCAGGCGGAGAGAGGTCTGCTGGAGATGGGGAGAAAAAATATGGGGAAGCGCAGACCTGAGAACAGATCCTCTGGCTTAGCATACAAAAGAAGGTAATCATGAGGTAGTAACTCAAAGATGTCTGTAGATGACCTAAGCTATTCAAAAGACAAGAGAGTCATCAATAACTAATTTAGATGTAATTTGTATTGTTTAGTCTTCAATCCCATTCAATTTTACCTTCTTTGGACGACTCTCCAATTTCCCTATCTGACTATATCTGTCATTTAGTTATCTTCTTAAGCCTCCTACCATCCCATATTTTTCTTACTCTCAGCATACCAACAAATTAAAAAATATAAAGTCATTTAGCATAAACTAATTTAGTGTTCTTCTTCCTCATTTCAGGTGTATCGACATCTTCATTTATCTCCAATTTATCTTCACTTTCTTATCTCATTCACAGGGGATGAGGCACTCCTTCTCTTAATCAAGGCCAATCTTTTCACATTTTCGCTTGGTCTCATCCTTTTTCTCGTCAATGGGGACTTTATTTCATTAATTTCTCCTCTATTCCATTTATCTTTGACCTCTAACTCTTCCAGTCGTTTCTCTCATCCTGTATGTAAAGAATCTATCTCCTCTTTCCATACTTCTCTCCAAATAAAAAGCCTTTTATTAACTGTATACACTTTAACAATATTCACCGTCTCTAATCTCTCAGATTTAATTGATTCACCAACATGTTGCAATTTTTTTCAGGACTCACCACTCCAGTTAAACATCTAAAGTGGAGTTCAACAGTGATTTGATATTGCCAAATCTAGTGAGAACACTCGTTCAGTTTACTAGACCTCTCTAATGTATACTGTTTGCCAGGCATGAGTTTCTAGAACTTATTCGTCTCTGGAATTCTGTTATATTATTTACTCCATGTACTTTTCATTTGTCGCTACTGCTCTGCATAGCACTTAAATGTTGAGGTTGCTCACAGTTCTCTCTCAAATTCACTATTCTTGTTTTTTTCTAGGCTATCTCATTTATTTTCATGTTTTATGCGTGAGCTATGAATGGCTTTAATGATTCCCAAACCCACATCTTCAATCAAGGGCTGTTTCTTGACTTTTTTGTTCATATATGCATTTATAGCTGGACATACCCACTTGGGGGTCCACAGACTTCTTAAACACATCAACTTTCTCCTATTTTCTTCAATACTTCTTTGATCCCGTTTGATAGCACCACCTAGTCACTCAAGGAAAATACCTTGATGTCGTGTTAAAACACTCTCCGACATCATTGTTTGGCTCTTATTTATTTTTTGCCCAGATTTAGCTCTTGTTGGGAATTACGTCTCTTAGAAAACCTTCCATTAAATATCAGATTAAGCTAAGTGTTCTCCTCTATCATCCAGTGGATATCCAACATTGCATTTACCCCAATATAACAATCCAATTTTCCCATTGGACTATCTACCTGATGAGTGTGTTTTTCAGGACAAAGAATGGTGTTTTATTCTTGTTATCTTGGCACCTAGTAGTGCCTGACACATCATTAATAATCAATAAATGTTTATTAAACTGTTCTGAATTTTTTCCATCAATATTAACTAAGATTCCCATGCCTTTTTCCTCCTTATGAAAAAAAAAAGAAGACAAAATCCAGCTTCTGGACAAGTTAACTGACAAGGCATTGTTGGACCTGGTTATATTCTTTGTCAATAGCTTCAGAGTGATATCACTGGTAGAATAAAATTATGAAATAGTGTCTTTATTTGTCCTTATCATTTAAAAGGCAAAGCAAGAAGATTTCTTGAATATTTTACAATTATCAATCATTGTTTTTTTAAACTTAGGATATTTCCTCATTTCAATTCATAGTCATCAAATTTATCTTTAAAAACTTTTTACTTTATTATTACTTTTCTTGTTGTAGGTAGTACTTAATATCACTTAATTGTGTTAATCTTAAAGGTCCAAAAAAATCTTAACTGTCCTTGTGAGGAGCAATTCCCAGATAACTAATCATTCAAAAATTGATATGATTATTTTCTAAAAGAAATCTGATAAATTTTAATGACCCAAAATTTATCCAAGTCATTAAAGAAATTTAAGTATTTATGCATTTATTTAAATGAGAATAATCTTTTTCCTAGGAAGTACATAAATGAAACATACAAACAAAAGTCTTATAAAGATCTTCAGCAGCTTATGGGCACAATAGGCAAATTATTTGATTTTACTTAAATTAATTAATTAATTAACTAAAATCTGCCCCTCTACACTTTTTATTGAGTTATTTATTTAGGTTTATTCTTTTTGATATCCCTTGGGTCCTACCCCACAGATGTTTAATGATCACATGATGTTATCCAAAGTTGCAAGTGATTGTTGTGTTTAGATCTTATATTTAACATAGGTAGTTTCAAAGCAGAAATTGTACAAGACAAAGTCAAGCAGACAAGGAGGACTTTATTCAAGGCTACTGCAATAGTGAACAGAGGCCATATCTAAGTCTGCACTCAACTCTACTGAAACAATTGGCGGGAGGACTTTTAAGGCTCGGCTGGGATGAGCTAGTAAAAAAAGGCCTGGAGGATGTTAGGGAGGAGTTGATCAATGGGATGTGTGGAGCACATTGAGTCATTTCCTCAGTTTGAAAATGTTTTTCTTTATGAGGGGCCATGTGTGTGTGCTAATTGTTGTCCATGAATGTTAGGCTCCTATCCTCCAACAGAGACTGGGGGATATGGGCAGCATCTTCTTTGATAACCACATTTCAAAGGATGGCTCCCAGGTCCTTGAACAAGACATTCTTAGGTGGTAAAACTGATAAGAGGCTTTTAAAAAGATTTACAAATACTCAAAGGGGCAGAGAAAGAATTTAAAATTACAAGTTTTCTTAAGAAAAGAGAGGTCAGATCCTAGAGTCAGGAAGAAGCCTGTCTAAAATCTAGTCAAGCTGATGGAAATTTAAAGACCATTTTAGTTTTAGTGCATTTTAAGAATATCCAAATTCCATGGGCACATGTTAAGTAGAGGAATATGCCCACAGTTTCATTTTGTTAGGAAATCTGCCTCAGAGTCCCAGAACTCAAGACATCAGTTAGAAGGAAAGCAACATGATGAACCAATTTACATTAATGAAGAAACGGCAGTCTAAAGTTTCATGTTGAGTTTGCATATTTTTAAAAAGTTCATGCAGGTGACACCGTAATAGATGTGACAAAGTGAAAAAAAAGGGTTTCAGAGGAAAGCGTGATCTTAGATGCTTAGGAACTCTAAAGTCACATTGCCTAGACGAATGCTTCTGTGGTTTATCTACTGCCTGCCAATATTCCCTAACTTACTTAGGAGACTTAAAATAAGTGGAAGAAACACTGCATTGGACTAATAAGAAGAACTGTAGCATTAAAAAAAGTCGCTTCCACTTTTGAAATTCCTCAAAAGAGAGTTTCTCTAAAAAGCTATGAAAAATTTGATATATGAACTCTATAAAATGTTATTTGAAAAATAAAATCATCAATTAAGGGTTAATATTCTCATTCTTCCTTAAAACTTTTCTGTGTGAGATATTGCATCATTCTTATTCAATTACATCACATTTAGAGCAGGAATATAGAAAAAATACCTTAGAACTTTAATAAAATATATAACTAATCAATCTATGAAAAGTTCAAAATAATGGGAAGCTGAAATTTATAACTGATTCTGTAGATGGGTTCACCTGTTTATTTTATTTATATACATCCTAACTTTTGTCATTAGTTTGATACTTGATTTTCTTATAGGCATAAAAGATTATATAACAAATATTTATATGCAAAGATAAAATATTAACTTTAATTTTAAATAAGACAATTATTGAGTTATTTCAGTTTTAAAAACTGATCTGTTTCATACTGATTTTGAGACCAAGAAAATAAAGAAGTAAGATTACTTTCATGATTGAAAAATATTGCTCTGTGCATCATGTATGTATCTTGTGTCAAAATAATGACACACAACCTTAGTGTATGTTTAATTTAGCTCTAATTGTAATAAATAAAAATGATTTGGAACAAGGAAAAGTATTTCCTATAATGCAAAACTTGAAACCCTTTTTTTCTTAAATCCAGAATTATCCATTGGGTGTAAATGTCATTCTTTTTGTTTTAAGAGAATTGTGTAATGTTTGCAGTAGTTTTCTTTTTGTTTGGAAAATTGGCCCTGAGCTAACATCCGTTCCCATCTTCCTCTACTTTATATGTGGGACGCCTGCCACAGCATGGCTTGACAAACAGTGCGTAGGTCTACACCCAGGATCCAAACCAGCTAACCCACTGAAGCGGAATGTGAGAACTTAACGGCTGCACCACCGGGCTGGCCCCCTGCAGTATCTTGCTTTCTATCTATATTTCCCTGTTTTCTAGAAATTAGCACTGGAGTAATTAATTTCAGAGTCTGTAATATCATGTATACGTTAGCATAGGCTATCATTTAAACAAATAAAAATTGTGTGAACTACTCTTTTGAGCCGCATTTAGTACTGGATTTTACGGATTTTGGATTTTACATGTATAGTCACTGTAAATGGACAGGTTCACTGTTGAAAGAGTCTCAAGAATTTGTATATAAGCGTATTTCTCCTTGACATTGTAATTGGTAGAATTAGTGTGGATAGTAATTAAACTTTTTAATTAAAAAAATATTTATTGTCCCCTTATTATGTGTGATGCTCTGCTTTAGGAGCTGGGAGTACAGCAGTAAACTAAACGGGGACAAATCTCACATTCCCAGTGGGTAGAGTCTGAGAATAAACAAAACAAAGAAACGGGATAGTATATTTTAAGGTTATGAGTGCTATGGAAAAAAATCAGAAGTTAGGTAGTTCAGGGGTTGAAATCTAAAATTTTTAATGGAAGAAAACATTTTCTTTTTGCAAAGTTGTATGCATTTTTTTTTTAAATACTCTATCTCTTTTTTAAAAATGTATCTTGAGTCTTTTATTTTATGCTATAAAATATGCTACTATTTTCATTCCCATTAAAGTATCTTTTTGTATTTAACCATATCTGGCATACAGAGTTAAAATTAAGAAAACTACTATGACTGTCTTCATCAGTCTTTAGCCTTTCCTTAAATTTATAACATATTAAATATGATAGTATATTATTACCAGTTTGTGTCATTTCTAAGACAGATCCAACAAACACAAAAAGTGAGTAGATGTTATAACACTTTTGCTTATTACATATGTTGCTTTATCTTTCCTATTTGTTGGTATTTTTAGATGAAGGATTTTATTGCTGTCAGTTATTCTGGTAATTTATTTTTTTCTAGTGAGGAGGTAAAGCACCTGGATCAAGAGTTTAAAAACTAATTTCATTATGCAAATAGCTATATACTATGTGCATGCATTGCATGTTATTTGGATACTAAGAATCTGTCAGGAAAATTATGATTTCATTATGCAATAAATAGGAAGATTCAGAGAACATTATTTTTAAGGAAAATTTTTAGTAGATCCATGATGAAGTCTAAATGATATAAATTGTTGACCTTTAACTATGATAAAATAACATGTTAATATTGGCTTTAAGCATGGAAAATCCATTTTCTAAACATAATACAAGAAGGAAAACCAGCCTTTGTGCTTCAAATGCATAGGACACATATGCACTAAAATACATTTACTTTTATTAAGCCATCTCTGAATAACAGTGTGCTTCAATGGAGTAGACGTACTAGGGGATTTCTTTTTTAATAGAAACTAGGTCAATTTTGTTAAAGAGTTGTGGTCCTTGTAATGTCATCTTGAATTATAAAATGACGTGTTTTTAGTAATATCAAGTGTAAGGATATATGGAATTCTTGGGAAGTGTGCCCTTGTGTAGGACCCATAGGCCAAATATCAGCCCCACGTGAAGAATGATATTGTATGATTTGCTCCCCATCATGGGATATTAGCTTCTGACAGGGACACAGCCAGGAGAGACGGAGGCTTCATAGCCAGCTCAGTTTTAAAAAGTCCTGAATTCCATATACAATCAATAATTTATTTATAATTCTACCTGGAGAGAATTGAACATCCTATTTCCTTTTAAAATTCCTTAGGTTTGACATTGCCACACTGTAGCTTCTATTTTCCTGTTCAAATTGATACTTGTAATTGACTTTATGTTGATTTTTCTTTCAGGTTAGGCATCAGCCTGGGCTTCCTATATCTTTAAGGATTGATTTAGGGTATACATTTCTCTAGGGATAGCCCTACCTATACGAAACATGTTTATTTTTCGAGACTCGTTCAAGGCTGACACATTTATCATAACTACCCATGATCTTTTTGGCTCTTTCCAACAGATATAGTCAAATACTATCTATATTTACGCTGTCCATATGGTGTCCACTAGGTTCCTGTTGCTATTTAAATTTATATTTAATTACTTAAAATTATTTGCCTTAGGGGCCATCCCTGTGGCCAAGTCGTTAAGTTTGTGCCCTCCGCTTCAACAGCCCAGGGTTTTGCTGGTTCGGATCCTTGGTGCAGACATGGCACCACTCATGGAGCCATGCTGAGGCGGCATCCCACATGCCACAACTAGAAGGACCCACAAGTAAAAATATATACAACTATGTACCAGGGAGCTTTGGGGAGAAGAAGGAAAAATAAAATCTTAAAAAAAATTATTTGCATTAAAAATTTAGTTCCTCAATCATTAGGCCTATTTCAGGTCCTCAAGAACCACATGTGGCTAGTGTTACAGTGGCACAGTAAAGATACAGACCATTTTCATCACTGCAGAAAGTTATACTGAACAGCGCTAATTCATATATCTTTTTTACTGATTAATAATGCAACTGAATTTTAAATTTAAAACACCTGCCTAAGCTCTCTACAGTTCTATGAATAGCCAAGCTAAAACTAGACTGCAGACCTTTGACACCAAGTAAGATGCTTTCTGAGAGTTCAACTGCCCCAGGAACATAGGCCATTTACAATGCCACACTTTGTATTTCATATTTTTCCTTCACTGACCCTACAACATGAGAGAAAGTTCACAATCAGGTTCATTTATGCAAAGATGATTATTATTATGAATTCCAGAAATTATATTTAATTCTTGGCCATAAAAGTGAATGTATCTAGATTCTTCAAAGTAATTTCAATATTTAATGGTGTGCCTAAAAATAACTACATAGTATAATATCTGCAACAAACTTGGCAGTGAGACAGAATAGCGTATGTAAGCAGGCTAAGTGTAGTTTGTGTCAAAGGCCTTATGTTTCTCCAACAAACCTCATGACAGGTCAGAAGGTGAATGGTATTGTCAAGATAGGTCACTTATAGGTCATAAATAGATACCAGTGAATTCCTCTTCCAACCTTCTTTTGAGTCAGTTTTGGGGTTAGAGCCACAAGAGTTAAATATCTATAAAACAGATAAATGAACATGTTAAGGCTAATCTGGTGTTTCCTCAAGAGGGTGCAGCAGAAACTTCTTTTTTGCTATAAGAAATAAAAGCAGAATTTTATATAAGACTATTTTATAATATGTCTGTTGATTTATTTACTGGTGGTACAGAAATTATCATTACATATAGTTTATTTTCTGTGCAGTTCCTCCCCCAAAATCAACTATGATTTGTCAGAATGTACATATCAGATATTGAGGCTTAAAAATGAAGTTACCTAGGGGCTGGCCCCGTGGCCGAGTGGTTAAGTTCGCGCGCTCTGCTGCAGGCGGCCCAGTGTTTCGTTGGTTCGAATCCTGGGCGCAGACATGGCACTGCTCATCAGACCACGCTGAGGCGGCGTCCCACATGCCACAACTAGAAGGATCCACAACGAAGAATATACAACTATGTACTGGGGGGCTTTGGGGAGAAAAAGGAAAAAATAAAATCTTTAAAAAAAAAAAAAAAGCCTGCAAAGTTTATTCAAAAAAAAAAAAAAAAAAGGAAGTTACCTACTAGATTTGGTCTTAAGCATTTACATGCGATTCCAGCTCTAAGTGTCCTTTGTTTTGGGGGATGTGTGTTCATGTTCTATTGACAGACTAAAGTATATGTATCCTCAGGTGACACGTATTGTGACAGTATGTGTCCTCAGGTGCTGTGTATCATGACAGTGGCACCTGGACCTGGCCTGTGCCCAGGACACCATTCAATGCTTGGGCCTAAGAAAGATTAAGTTAGGGTAGCTCAACAGAGCACCTGGGAAACAGGACTTTTTACCTTATTTTTCCTGAAAATGGTGGTCTTCTTTAGTACAGCCAAAATAAAAGAAAAAAACCATGAATCTTGTTTACACAATAATCTTTAAATTCTTTTTTGGATTTTCTTTTTAATGCTGATTGTTTGCCCCCTCAACTGCATAATATTTGTATTTCGTTTGATTTATTTTCACCATTCATTTCCTATATCTAGGCAATTATATATTTAACCAAAAATGACCATATCACTTTAATTTCCCCTTTCCTATAATTTACCAAATTCATAAAAATATTCTAAAATCTTTACATCATATTAGATTAATAGTTTGATTCATATTAAACTCACATTATAAATGACCTATTTCACCTCCTAAGGCTCAGTTCATATGGCCTCTTCATGTAAGTGATCCTTGACCAGCAGCTGCCTGCAAACATATGCCAGCATATGATCAGCAAACACCTGAGGAGTTTTAGGGGAAAAAGATGCTGGTGCGAGAAATTTCCTAAACCAATTAAGAAATCCCTACACACAGTATGATAATGTATTTTTATCTGCCACCTCTTCTCTATTTTTCTCAAGTACTCTGTGAATCCCACACAGCATGTAATTCGGCTAGAACATTGAAAACAATGTGCTTGTTACAAAGCTAGTATGTAAATAAATATACCCATGCTTCTATTATGTCACAAAAACTCTAGTTAATAACTGAGGAAATACCCATAATAAATGTTAACTCTACCAGGAGGTTTATGGAGGAATATTTTGTTGATACCTTCCAAATATTTAATCCATGTATCAGAATGTAGCTGGGTCTGGTTTGAATGGGGAAGGAATGAGAATCGCTATGCCAGCTTATGTTAGCCATTGGGCAATACCTTTAAATTTAATTCACTTATTCTCATCTCTAAGATTATGTGAATTAAATAGCCAACTTATTCAGGGACTAGCTCAGTTGAGACTGATGTTTTACACTAATAGTTTTATAAGTGTAGATATCTTTGTTTATGATCCTTTCTGTCTAAAGAGGAAATCGCCAAAGGACAGCACTAAAGGAAGTAAAAAATAAAGATAGTGTATTGTTATAACATGTACTCTTATCAAATCAAATTAACATTGTAAACAAAATTATTAACATTTTAGTAAATTATTTATGGCTAACTTTGTCCCTCTCTTACAGCTTCTGCTAGCCATTGAATATGATGTGCCATATATATTGGATAACGATTGAATGTATGAATGAATGCAAATACATTGAAATCATGTTTTTTGATTAATGCAATGGTAAATTCAATTCTTGACCTAGTTTTAGATATTTTAAAACAAACATCATGGGCTTTTAAAACATTTTATTGTTTATATATATAATAATTTTTGTTAAGCTTGACACCTGAGCCAACAACTGTTTCCAATCTTCGTGTTTTTTTTCTGCTTTTTCTCCCCAAATCCCCCCAGTACATAGTTGTATATTTTAGATATAGGTCCTTCAAGTTGTGGCATAATCAAATTTATTATTTAATAATTGTAGGTTTCTCAATCTAAATACTTTAATAATTAAAATATGAGAAATCATGACCTTCACCATGACTAGTTTTCACTGTAATGTAATTTGGAGAAGAACAGTTTTTTGTTCCTCTAAATCCGAGCAACTGTATGTCCACAAATTGAGATAATCAGTAGATGACAAGTTGATGTTTTTATTTGACCAGTTGCCTATTTCAATTTACAATTTTAGAAAAGGAAAATATGATGTACCTCCTGTTAGCAAGTGATGCTCTGAAGGCAAAAATGTAACACAGTGGCTAATAGGCATGCAGTGATTCAGTCCACAGTGACTTATAGACAAGTAATCATTCACTCATTTTTTTAAAAAATCATTTACTAGGCAAATATTACCATATCAGAAAGGAATAGAATGTTAAATATACAAATGATAAAATAAAAGAAATAATTTAAAGAAACATTAAAAATAGAAAAGTAAATGAATATAGCTCAATTTACATTTTCCCTCAGTTTCTAATAAGTTTGAGAATTTTCTAAAACACAGTGGAATTGCAAACTCCCGATCTCTGTTGACCACTGCATTTCTGCAGCCTCACTCAATGATCTAGGTTACATATGCAAGTCTCCTGATACGTGGGCTAGTAATTTTTCAATTATTCCTATGCTTAGAAAATTCCATGTTTCTGGGTCATCTTGGTTTTCTACCATTTGTTTCAATTTCTCTCCAAAGTTACTCTCAGATTTTTACTTTGAAAAAGTAGGAACATGCCTGTCTGCTTGTTACAAGAACTGCACACGTAGTTCCTCCATGAGAACACAACCTACGACCTTTGTTCTTGTTTCTCTGATTTTGATTATCAGGTGAAAGCAATTTGAACAAAAAGGTGAAAGGATGCACAGACTCATAGTGAACCCAGCATACGCCCATCTGAAAATGAGTCCGATCTATTTTACGACACCTCTATTCTACTTGTGCTTTCAGGCTTCTCTGTCACGATACAGGAATAGTGTTTCCCCAGAACTGTGCTTATTGCCATGGTCAGGATAAATTGTTGAATACAAACCAAGTTGGCATTTCTACTATAAAATTTCAAAAATTTCATATTTTGCTGATGCCTCAACATCCCCACTGGCAGGCTTTGAGTACTCACCCCCCTGCTAACCCCCTTGACCAGAGGCAACAGTGTGATAAGATGGGTCTTGGTTACAAGTTCTCCTTCTTGCACTCCCCTGACTGTGACAGTGACATTTAAACACACCAATGAAATCCCCTCACACCTTTTGCTTGTATACTTCCCCCCGCCCCCGCAGCCCCGCTGCTCCATAAAGATACTGGGAGCTCCTTCCATTTGGCCCCCTGTGTGGTTGTGCCACACCTCCCACTTCTAGGACCTGTGAATAAAATAAATCCTTTAATTTGATATGTCTCTCCACGTGACATTTCTGCAGCTGTGTTTGAGTGATCCTTAAAGACCCCGCAAGGGGAATTTACTCCTTCATTTACAATACAGCACTACTCAAAAGAATATTTTCTCCTCACCAAGATATATTTTAAATATAGTTTATTTTAAACTGCTAAATAACATTGGTTTCTCCACACTTTTATTGTAACCTTACTACTGTTTTAAAAAAAATCTGAGTGTCACAAGATGAATTGTCAAAGCCCAGGAAAATTTGCAAATGTAGAACCAAGGAAGTCTTCAACTGATGTTTTCAGCAGAATGTCCAAAGTTTCTAATTAAGGTCAGTCTGTAAGTAACATGTAATTTTTTTAATCTAATATTGATGAAGTTAGATACAACATAGTGATTTATTATGCTGTATTTCTGAAAACTTTTCAAGATAAAGTGATTAAGTGTCCCTGTATAAAATAATTGGTCATATAGAGTATGTGGATGAAAATAATTTATTTTAGTCCTAATATCACTGAGTGTTTTAAATTAATTATAGACTCTTGAAATCCATTGTTTTCATAAGAAGACTTTTATCTGATCTTCTCATTCACCTTAACTTACCAATAGAAAGCTAAAATTGTTAATCACTTTTCTCGTAATTTGTCAATCTGTATGAACTCTTAGATGTAACATTATTAATATATAAAAATTTATCATGATTTTCATAGAGCAGTGGTAGGAATTTAATTTAGATATATTAAAAAACTTTATGCCACTAAAATTACAAAAAAGGATAATAATTAAATTCAATGAAGATTTTTAAGAGAACTAGAAAATGTCCTTGACTCTTAGAAATTATTGAGTTTTAAGGAAGCAAGATAGAAAGGTAGATAGAGAGATGGAAAGCATGTGAGAACATACAAATATCGCTGTTCCTAAAACAGTTATGTCCTAACAAGACACATTTTTTATTCAATTTTCTCCGTGCATTCTCATCATTTACTGACCTACATTAAAGCACTTAAAAAGACAATAAATCTCATTAATTTGTATAACACTTCCTACTTTTTTCTCCATCTTTCAAAGGGTATTCATAATATTCCTATGAGGGGGACAAATGTTGTCATACATATTTTACAGATAAGTAAATGAATTGACTACTATACCTCAGGCTCCATGTTAGTCACCTTACACACATTACCGTTGATAGTCTTAATATTTCAGAGAATATCAGTGGCTTAACTAATCATGCCACTTTGCATTACACAATAATGACCTTTTTGAAAAGCTATGATTCCTTTCAAATGATTTAATGAAAATGTTCCTTTTAAATCTGTTACTTGGAAAATAGTATGTTTCTTCTGAACTGATGTATTATGGCTGAAGGAAATACCCACAGACACTTCCACTCTATTGAATTCTACTAAATAACTAGACTATTTGAATTAACAATGTGGCTACTTAAAAAACTCGGGGTAGTAGAGACACACAGAATAATCAGATAAATTGGAATTACAATACAAATAGATAGTTATTACAGAGTTTGAAGATGATCTAAACTATGACATATGTATAAGAAAAGAATACTTGAAATATGATTTTATTGTTACATTTTTAGAAACATAATTTATGACGAGTATGCTTTTCTGGAATGAGAATGGACAAATGTATGCAATTTTTTTAAATCCTTATTTTAAAAACAGTTGTTCAAGGATATATTTATAAATCACAATAAAGCGCCACTTGCTTTTTTAGTCAACAAAGCCTGATCTCCAGTTTCTAGTAACTTGGCAAAACTTGTAATTTTTCCTTGGAGTTAGACTTTGGATTACAATAGCACTCAATCACTGACAGTAAGAGCAAAACGCTTCTGTAACCACCTAGAAAACCTTTAACTCATCCTGTAGAATCTGTTGTAATCCAGAATGGAGTGATTTAATGAGAGCCTGTTTCTCAGAAGCATTGAGGAGTTGGATGAATATTTACTTTTATAAGTACCAGTTTAATTAAGTGGCACCTGGCAGACAATCTTTGGTCTGGGCTTGAGGTAACAGATTCTGTTTACAAAATTACCCCTTAGAGGGTATTCCTCTGGTAGTTTTAGCTCTCCAACTTCCCTTTTAAGTGCTTTTGCCTTATTTTATTTTCTGCTCATTTGTAAGATAATGAGATATGAATTAATCTGTTACATTATTTTACTTTTGAAACACATTTTAAGAATTGACAAATTTTGAAAATACTGGATATAAACAAGTAGTATATATTAGTATTCAGTAATTAGGCCCCTCTCATGAATTATAAGGATCCAATAATAAACTATGCCTTAATTAAGGGGGTTCCATTTAGATAACTTTTATTGATAAGTGCAAAATACTCATCTGTAACCTCACATAAGAAGAAACAAAACTAGGAGATATTTTTGGATTTTTTCCCCGTGGCATAGTGTATGAGAATGTTTGCCACATAAATCATCCTTATTATCAACTGCTACGTAGCTATTCTACGAGCTGCTTATATCGCAATTTTTGTAATTTTAGCAGAGTTAATTACAGTTGTTTAATAACAACTACCTGTGTTTTTGGTTGTTGAATCAAAAAAAAAAACTTCAGTCAAACGAAATCTTATTAAGATGTCTATTGGTGAAGATGTGGTGAGTAACCTTCTAAAATTCTTACTAAATGCAGCTAATAAATTGTCCTAAAAAGACAAGCTAGAATTTTGATGTAGAATTTTAAAGTAAATTTGAAAATAAAGCAACAAAATAAATTCTTTGGTTATAATTCTATAACATTTTTTAACGTAAAATATTTGAACTATTAAAATATTTCACTTAGTTTTAGTAAAACTATGTTTGGGTCTCCATAACATGGATATAATTTCCAATGAAACAAACTGTGATCTCCCAGTACCTTGAATATTGTTCACTATGTTGCCTTCTTATGACTTTAAGAAATTTTACTTTGAATATCTTAGAATGAATGATTCCTATTACAACTTAATTTGATTCATGATAAACATTATTAATTTTAACAATTTTTGCAGTGACTCTGAGGAAAAATCTTTTTATTCATGTGTAAATATAAATATGTATATAAGGAGATACAGAATAACATATGGTTTTGAAAATTTCGTATGATTAAATCGTTTAGCTGCATTCTTATGAAACAAAACACCAAAAATATTTGGTCGTAAAGCTTACAGTCATTTTAAAAGACAAACGATATCAGTAATATTTTGTACAGATTATAGTATTATAAAATTCCTATTCCATAAACCTTTTTTAATGAAAAGTCAACTTCAAACTAAAAGACCCATAACTATGTATCCTTCATCCATCAGTGATAAAGTAAAACTCTGGAACCAAGTATTTCCTTTCTTTTTTCTTTCTTTTTTTTTTTTTTGAGGAAGATTAGCTCTGCGCTAACTACTGCCAGTCCCCCTCTTTTTTGCTGAGGGAGCCTGGCCCTGAGCTGACATCCGTACCCATCTTCCTCTGCTTTATACTTTATACGTAGGACGCCTACCACAGCATGGCATGACAAGCAGTGCCGTGTCTGCACCCGGGATTCGAACCGGCGAACCCCAGGCCACTGAGGAGTGGACCTTGAGAAATTAACCCCTGTGCCACCGGGCCGGCCCCTGGAACCAAGTATTTCATAACTTCAGAATTCTCTAGAATTTATTCCTTCTATAACAAAAATTAGCATAAACTATAATTATGGTCTTATGTAGTGAGGGGTACTTACATTTGCTTTTCTATTGGCACAGTATAATTCTGTAATGTAAACATGAATTTAGACATTTAAAAATATTGCTATCTTACAAATGTATAGTGTTGTACAATTTCAAAATCCTTTCACAACCAAAAGCACACAGAGTGTTCATCATTGTAATAAGAAATTGACACCCTCCCTCTGTTAGAGGTGATGAAGACCAACCTCAGTAAGTTTAAGTGACTGGACATGGGTTAGGAGTTTACCAGAACTCTTTCTACCAACAGCTAGCTCCTAAAAGCAGAGAATGGGACTGGGAATTAATCATCTGTAAAAATTAGAGTATCTCTATCTTGCCGAAGAAGCGTTCTTTCAAAACAAAAGCAATATTTCATGAAACTGTTCATTTTAATTTAAACGTATGTGCTTTTCTCTCATATTTTCATCAGCAAGAAACAAATATCTACTAGGAAGCTTTAATGTTGAGTTTAGACCTCTAATTTTAAGTGCTTATTTCTGTTTAAAGTATGTGCCACTATCCAGAAATGTTAATTAATCTTAAAAACCTATATTTTCATCAAGTAAAGAATAACTCCCCTAGAGATTTATAGCAATTAGCAAATCTCAATTGGATCTGCAGTTGCCAAGTAACCATTGGTGTGTTTTATTGTGAAAATGGTTTTAAGTGTGGTTGTTCACACATTTGAGTAATAGACTTTTATAACTAGGAAGAAAGAGATGGTTGACAGTGATTGAAATGCTGGTTTTAAGCCATTCTGTTTAGTTTTACAATCACTTTTTATGTGTAGTTAAAGGTATATAGGTTAATTATGAGGAACTAACAGTCCAAAGGTGTAAGACGAAAATAAAAAGGAGTTGCTGGAAATGATAGTAACAGGGTGGTAGTAGAATAAATACTTAAAAAATTAGCTTTCATATTTCCTAACAATCTAGTGGCAATTAGGTACTGAATATTGCATGCATATGTGCGTGTTTGTGTGCACGTGTTTGAACGGAAATATGTGTTTCTCTTGTTAGCACAATGACAGGAACTGGAATTTTTCTCTATCCATTTTACCTAAGTTACATGATGTTGCAAAAGTCTAGAAATACGGTATTGTATTTTAAAATAATGTTAGTTGTATTCTAAAAGTAATATGCTCAATATATTGTTTTTCTTCAACATAAAGACACCTTTCTGGGTTAAATACCTCTAACTTTAAAACAATGTTTCTGAAAGCACTAAATACATTATTTCTCTTTTTTCCAGGCTGTTAGAGTCACTGAAGTGAATTTATTGCCTTTTAAATGTTAATAACTGGACCTGATGTTTTAAATTAGTTATATTTCACCTTATAATGTATCCTCAAGTTAAAAAATCATAGCTCACGTTATTTATGAATATAACTAAGGTTTATTTATAACTAATTAAGAGTCAACTAATTTTCAACATGCATTTGGGTGAATACTTACCACAAAAGTGCGATTTTACGTTTAAGTGAGCTACCACGTTTTGAACAGACTCTTTTTTTAAGCAATGCTTCAGACACGTGTAATAACACATTCCAAACATACCCCTTTTGACACGTTGTATCATGTGAATTGTGAGGTTCAGTTTGCATTGTAGCAATGTTAGCGTGTTGCCATTGTAATAGGCCAGAATTTTTATATTTAAACAATTATGCAAATAAGACACTTCCCATGACTAAGTAACAATAGCAATTAAGAAAAATAACAAATATCTCTTGCTTTCAAAACCCAACTGTGGATTACATTGGGGTGTCATAACATGGAAGCGTAAATAATTAATCTAATCTACCCAGGAGATCTTTGGAATTGCTTTGATTCTGTTTTCCTGAGGGGATGAGACATCATTAAGATACCAATTAAATCAATGAAGTAGATTTCTTTTAATCTATATGCTCAAAGCAATGAGCAATTGGGAATTCTTAATTTCTAAAACTGAGAAAATTTAGTTTTTTTTAAATTTAACAATTATAAAGAAACTTTATTTTATGATAATTTGTATCTTTTCACTCTCCCGGGGCTGTTTTCTTTTTCATTGTCAAAAATATTTGTCCAGATCCACAGTGATTTAGAAGAATGCATTTAGTGGATAAAATAAAGCACAAATACTTGTGCATTTTTTAATCAAATATAGCAATGTGTTTTCACTGAATATTCTGGTGGTTCTTGTAGTTTTATGATGTAAAACAAATTTTGATTTATTTTTTCTGGTGTTTGAGTAATTTTACAAGTATTTATTCTCCATCCTCGTGATTTAGTATAAACCTTGATATTTACATGATATCAGAACATAAATACTAATTAACACAACTTTGAGTTTTCAATGTTTTTACCAATGGACTTTGAAATGATTTAGTATTTCTAACTTTAAGTTGCCATGATTTAAATGCATGACAGTCTTTAGTAACAGAAATAATTTTATTGATTGATTTTGAGGCATTTATTTTAAAGCCTACCATAATTTTAGTATTGGAAGGTATTTGATGTGATTTTAGAATATCAAGAAAATTTGGCTAAATCTTGATTGCACAAGTACAAAAAATTAATATGTTTATGAATATATCAAATATATGTATACATTAAAACTTTTAATGAATATTATAGAATATTCAAATACAGAATTATTAGTTTCCTTAATTCTAAAGTATATATCTAGAAGGTTTTACTTTATTTTATTAGAATGTACATTCATATAGACTGAAATAGATGGGATGTTTCCTATGTTGACTACTTTCTACCATATCAGAGAAAAAAAGCTAAATTTATTTTCATAATTCATAGGATAGAGTAGATTTGGGTTCCTGGTCATTCAGCAGGTAGAGTCAGAATTCCTCAGTGAGTCATGTCGTTGTTTTCAACTATTCTTTCCTTTGTTGAGTTCTGTCCCCAGCAGGGAAAACTGCACCAACCCACTTTATCTGCAGTGTCAGAAATATATTTTTATACTTGTTATGTATTCCTAGTAATGAGTTACAGAGTGAGAAAGGCGTTGCTTTTAGAAATGACATAGAGCAGTCAAAGTGGCAAGAAAATCAAGCGGAGACTCAATGATTCTCTAGAGGTTTCTCTTAGGGTTTTTTTGTATATGATATTAGTGAATTGTTCACATTTCATTTTCTAAGACCAGTAGGGCACTTGCGTTTAGAGACTTATAATCCATAGATTATTGTGTAAAAATATCACGTTAAACTAAATTTTAATACCTAACAAGATATTTTTCTTCCTAAGTTTTCAATGCTTATATTATATCAGATGGAATTTATAGTTGCAGTTATTGGCATATTTTAGTATACCAATGATTTTAATCATCAGGACAAAGTTTTGGGGTGTCAGTAATACTGATAAATATAATTCAAGAAATTATAATGGTAATCATCAAAACACTTTTGTCTTTGATCTGGCCTGGTGGTGCAGTGGTTGTTTGCACGTTCTGCTTTGGTGGCCCGGGGCTTGCTGGTTCGAATTCTGGGTGCAGCCATGGCACCACTTGGCAAGCCATGCTGTGCTAAGTGTCCCATATATAGAGTAGAGGAAGATGGGCACAGATGTTAACTCATGGCCAGTCTTCCTCCTCAAAAAGAGGAGAATTGGTGGCAGATGTTAGCTCAGGGCTAATCTTCCTCAAAAAAAAAATAATAATAATAATTAAAAAAGAAAACTATTTGTCTCTGTAAGGGTATTATATTCTTCACACATTAATCCCACCATCCCAGAGGAGACAGTGCAACATGATGGGATAACTGGATACTGGAATTTATTCTAGTAAGTGTCACTTTGAGCAACACATTCATTTTCCCTTGGCTTTAGTTACTTTGTCTTAGGAAAAAAAACTAGTAAGCTAGAGTATTTAATGACTTTAAAAGCAGGCTAAGTGTGGTTTCTTTAATCCACATTTAGGAAGCTAAGGGGAAAGTTGAAAGATGGTAGGAAAAGTGGAAGCAACAGGATAAATGTGAGTGCCTTTTGAGCTCATTACAAGGAAAGTTACCATATCCAATGCTGGCATCCATTTGTGCAAGTTGGGCAGTTATCTGTGTGGATGGATATGATGGACGAGCGTAGGATACTGTGGATTTTTCTTTTTAGATCAAATCATACATATATTTGTTATATGTATAACTTACTCATAAGAGCTATAGGTTACCGTGCAAAGAAAGACCACAGAAGCTTAAGGAAAGTATGACAAAAGATGCATTATAGAATAGTCAATGAAAGTAGAAATGTAAGTTAACTAATGAGGAATTTTGTCCATTTTTATGGGATTTAGCAGTTTCAGCAAAAATGAGAAAGAATTTGAGGGATCCGTTTCTCCTCTGAAATGAGAGGTAATCATATTTATTACATTTTCCCTGAGTTAAATTACTTATGAGAAGGGAGATGCATCTTACCTGCGGTGCGATGGGAGGAATGTGGGAAGCAAAAGATGTTGGTGGGGAGGTATCTGGAAATTAAAGAGGACAGTGAGGTGGGGCTGAACAGAACAGATGAGGGAATTAGATTCAGGCTGAATAGAGTTCAAGGCAAGTGGATGGGGCGGGCTTTTAGCAAATGGTCAGAAATGTGTAATTGCCTAATATGAGAGGACATACACCAGGGTTATAGCTAAGATTCAGGAACCAGAAAGCCATCAGATTAAAAATGCGGGCTTAGTCTTCAGAAAGCAATGTGTATGTTCTTAAAAGGCTCCCATTCTACCAGGTTTTGTTGGGTCATGCATAAAATTACATAACAATTACATACTTTACATGTATAAAATTATATATAAATTACTATAAGTATTCTTATGCAGCATTTTAAGCACAATTATTCTTATCCAGTGCAACTGGGATTCACTAATCTTCTTTGAGATATAAAAACTAGAAAGTTTATAGTTAGTAATGTTAGTATAAGTTAATACAAATTAAATTCTTTACTAGCAGACAACTTTTTCTGTAAGGAGGTTCTAAGGACAGGGTGGATGTAGTTTCTTTAACAAGCATTTAGGAAGTCAAGCGGAAAGTGAGAAAATTATGGAGAAAATGGAAGTCACAGGGCAAAAAACATGCAAAAATTAACCCAAATATATAAATTGGTACCATAGATTAGAATAAGTACGTAAAACACAGCTGTATTCTCAAGCCCCATTTTAACACTGTCCTTATAAACCTGTTTTATCTATGAACGTTCCTGGCAATTTTCCAAGTGCTCTGCAAACATTCTCTCACTTAATTCTACATTGATCCGGAGGAAGCATTATTATGTTGAGCTTTTGGTGGCTTAAAGAGGTTAAGTAACTTGCTAAAATTTACATGCCCAGTGACAACAAAGTTGGTTAGACAGTTTGGACTTAGAACCAAACAGTTTCTCTGGGTCATATGTCCTTTAAAATTGCTGCTGCTTCTCAGCTGCACGGCAGAATATCACGTCTTGTCTTTAACCTGGCAGGATTCACAGGCTTGATTTTAATTAGCTAATTATAGACTTCGGTTATCTAAATTAGCTGTTCTCACTCCTTAGGGGTGTGGAACCCAGAGACTTGCCATTGACTCTGCTCTTGAGAGCTCCATGCTCCCTGCTGAGACCAACTTACACAAACCCATAATGTCTAATCCTTGTCTTTCATCCATGACTTCTTGACAATGGAGTTAAATTTAGGCAAGGAATAGATACCTGGATTACATAGTATGCAGTCTGTCCTTTTCCTCTATCTGGCTTCATCTTCCACCAAACCCTTGATTTCACATAAGAACTGGTTATTTTTTTTAAGACATTGAAAGAAATTAACTATTCATCTTTACTGAGCAGCAATAGATTACAGTTTTCAAAAGCATAGGCTCTGAAGCCAGAATGCTTGGATTTAAATCTCGGTTCTGTTAGCCACTACCTGTATAACATCAGGCAAATGCCCCAAACTATTTGTGCCTCAGTTTCTTGAATTTGGATAACAACAGTCCCCTACTGGTCAGATACCATTCGTGAGAATTAAATGCTTAACACAGGTAAGGTGCTTAGAACAGAGTGTGGCATATAGAAAGAATTGCAAAATCATTTATTCTGTTACTATTTGAGTAGTAGTAGTAATAGTCAGAGTTTCATATTGGAAAAAATGCTTTCTGGAAACTTCTGACATCCTTTGACAAAAGCCTCTTATTTGTTTCTCAAGAGTAAACCCTGTTACATATCGTGTTTCAAAGATAACAATATGCTTTTATCTACAAGATTTTTATGACAACTGTAACAGACTTCCAACCATTTTTTGTTCCAGCATATTCTCTAGAAATATGGATTGAAGGAGATATGCTAATAAAAATAGTATAAGCTCCCATCAGATAAAACTCACAATTATCTGGAACTCCCCTTGGCCTCACAGTCTCTTGTGTTTTGGCAATTTAGCACATTTTCACATCTCAATATAGCTACTTCCTCTAGTCCTGTTACCACCTTCTTCCCTTAGTAGATGATAAGATTACTTGCTGTGTCTGTATGCTTACAACTATATACCCCGAGAATCTATTAGCAACTCCAAAATCTCAGTGGCTTAACTCAATGGAGGTTTATTTGTTGCTCAAGCTAGATTGCCCAACATGGGTTGGAAGAAGAATCTGTTCACTTTCGCCATTCAGGGATCCAGGCTCCTGGGAGCCCACTTCAGCATGTGTTTCCATGCTTCCACTGTCATTCCAGTGGAGGGAGGGCGGTGGTGAAGCAGGAGAGGTTCTAAAGCTACTGACAGGAAGAAACTCACATCACTTCTACCCATGTTTCTTCAGTCAAAGCAAATTGCATAGTTACACCTCACTTCAAAGGGAGAAAGGAAGCGCAGTTCTCCCTGTGTCAGAAGAGTATTTGGCACAGCCTGCATAACCTTCATGCTGAGAGCAAGCTTTTCTTCTCTCTTGAACTGTTGTCCTAGCGACATAGTCACTGACCTTTAAATATAGCTTTCTGAACAAATTAATATATGCCATGAACCCAGTTAAAAATATATCAATTCTTGATTTGAATATGGAACTTTTACTTAACATTCAGTTACTTTACTAAGCATGTTTTATGTTTAGGAATATGAAAATATGAATGAAGAATGGAAATTGTCCAAAATGATGTGGTGCTGGCAGAGAGCCTCTTGGCACTATGAATGCATATGGGAAACTTTCTCCCAACTCCATTGCTTACAATATGTATAATTGCCATGGATATTTTTGGATTATTTTTATTGAAATACTTTAAATGGTTATAGACTTACAGTTATTATGAAGAAGAAAATGAACTAATTATTCCCAATGAGTTAAAGTGAGGATAAATTGCATCAAATTTAGATGATGATCTACCTTTCATCCCTGTAAAATGAAGACTCATAAGCTATGCACCTTTTAACTTAATCTCTTCATGGAAAATGAATAGGGCATGGCAGAGTCAATCTGTTAATTTCAGCTATATTAACCAGCCATGAGAATTCCTGCACAGCCTCTCAGAGTCAATATAAATCAGGACAATGACCTTAATGAACAGATTGTCCACCAGTTAGTTGGGTTCGCTGAAGTGTAAAGGCAAAGATTGTGTTTTGTGTGTTTAAAAAGTAATTATTTTTCCAGTTTATCTCATTATCTCATTTGATAATATATTTAAAGACATGTTGTAAATTCTCTTAGGGAAGAGATTACAATTACAGGCCAAGAACTGTTAGTTGATGGTGAGCAAAACACAAGTACAAAAGCAGGCAAGGGTTGACAACTTAAATATTAGCCAAGTGTTTTTGTTTTAGTCTTTGGTATTATAAAATAATTTTAAGTAAGATTACACAAAAGTAAGTAATTCCATTGTGAAAACAAATATATATTTGAGAGATTCTTTCAATGATCTTTTTCATCTGATTACTAAAAGGCATTGGTTGTAGTGAATTTCTAATGGTGTACCACAAATATTTGTACCAATGATGAGAACACTGCATTTTGAGAAAAAATAAAATTAGTCCCCAAACAATCATTTCTGTTTCAAGAAAAGTTCAAGGACTGACTTCTAACTTCTAACTAACTCTATGGTAGCATCATCGTCTCTATTCTGGAGTATTGCCCTAAGTTCATAAATGATCTTCATATTTCTATCCTTTTCCCTGTTCAGTTTATTTTCAACATTGCAGCCAGCATGTTTCTGATAAAATGTAAGTCAGAACATGTAATTCCATGGGTCAATCTCTCCAGTGGTTTCCACTTCACTCAAAGAAAACCAAATTCCTTCCAATGGCCTGTAAGGCCAAAGGCAATCTGGCTATTTCTGACCTTATATCCAGTTACATCTTACCGCCTCCCTCTCTGCTCAGGTCACATTGGTCTCTGCTATGCCAGGAACACAGCTCAGATATCTCTTTGTTAGGTGCTTTGTACTTTCTGTTTGTTCTCTCAAAGTTTTGTTGTCCATGTGGGTTTCTACTGCACCAAAAATGTTTCAGGGCCTTATTCAAAAATACAGTCTGTTAGCCAGACCATCCTCCTGACACACTTCAACATCACCTGTCCTCCTTACCAACTTTATTTCCATTGCACTTATCATTAGCTAGCATAGTCTATGTTTTATACACACACATACACAGACATATACACACACAGTCTTTCTCACTTCTCTAAAGGAAAAGCTGTGTGAGAGCAAGATTTGTTGGTCTGTTTTATTCAACGCTGTATCTCCAATGCGTGGGCTAGAGCTTGACAAATGTTATTTATTGTTGAATAAATGCTTTTACTTGAAGATCAAGGAGATATATTCCCTTCATTTGATTCAAGAATTTCTATTTTAAGTGATTTGATAGATCAATTTCAAACATGATAATTACTGCTAAAAATTTCAAGATAGATACCAATAGACACAGAGCTGCTAAATGATATAAAGATGTGGAACCATGAATGGAGAGTTAGCCTTTTTATCACTCATAACAGAATTTCTCAATACAAGGTACATATAATCTGGAACATACAAGATCATGTGTCAAGCATATGCCAAGCCTTTGGATAAATCTTGTATATCTTTCTATAGAAGTCAACTTAACCCAACGATATGAGTTCTCACATAAAATGGGCCACTTGAAGCCAAGTTTCAACTTGTAAAGAATGTTTACTGTTCTATGTTAAGGAAAAATGTTCTGTGGAAATTTTTGAGTGGCATTGCTTTAACACACCATATGCTTTTAAAGTTTGAATTCAATTTACATCAATGAATGTTTATGTGGGAAAGAAAATCATTACTACAATTGCCAGATTTCTTTGATTAGTTCTCTTCCTTGTATATGTTTATTTTTTAATGTATTGGGTTGATTTTTGTCAAGCTCTTAGAACAATGCTACGTATATATTAATATATGTCTCACCAAGCCATCTGTCTGTCTATATCAGGTTCCCTGTGTTTCAAATAAAGATTTTGCTTTTCTTAGTTTTCTATGTTTCCTAGTGTCCATGTATCGAATTAAATAGCACTCTTTTATTATTTGTGATTTTTATGTGGTGAAGAATAGGGACTTTGTCAAATATACTAACTTTCAGGATTATCATAAAATCTGGAAAACTATAAGGTAGGAGAGAAAATTAAATAAGTTAAAGACCATAAATATTTTGTATTAGTGTCGTCTGCCACTCTTTGGATTTATAGGCAAGAGAATTATCCCTGTTGAGCTCAATAATTTGCACAAGTAGAAATAATGGAATGATGTAATTTAAATTGATTTGTGGGCAATTAAATCCACTTATAGTAATTAGCATCTTTTACTCATGTGCACATACATGAAAATAAAGAAACATAGGATGTTTCACAATATGTGACCTTTTGGATAAATGTGATTTATATGGAACACTTAAAGTTTTTCCCATTGTCTACCTAATCTACTGAATACCCGATATGTTGACATGAAAATAGTAAAAACTTTGTGCCAAAGAGATTATCTGGACAGATATTAAACTAATAAAATTTATTTCAGTTTGGCATAAAAGGTTAAGTATAGACAATGAAGATAAATTCTCTGGGTTTGAATTCCAGCTTTGTTACCGAGTAGCTGTATGACTTTGGGCAAGTTTTATAACCTCTCTCTGCCTTGGTTTCCTCATCTGACAAAGGAGATTAATATTTATACTTAGGATTGTTGTGAATTGATATCTGTAAACATTTAGAACAGTGACTGGCATGTACCATGTTAGTAACTACACTTGGCCTCTATGGTGTCTTAAGCAGCACCCAAATAACCAGATAAGGTTCTTGTTGGACTCTCGTGATATTAATAGGAGTTGTATTAAGTGTCTCTATGCTTTATATCAGGGTATAAATTAACACATTTTTGTGGTGACTCTTGTTGATGGATGTCTCATCCAAGCATCATCATTCCTTTGTTGACTTTTAATTACACCTTTGTTTTATGCATTGGCAAATGAAAGCAAGTAGAATCTACAACCTAGGAAAATTATTCTGTAATAAGTATTTTAAATCTATTAACTTTCTTTTGGCTTTATTCATATATCATAATAATTACATTTTAAAAGTTATTTTAGGAATAACTAATGTTAAATATTTTTTGTCAAAGTTATAATTGATTTATAAAAACAATTATTGTGTTGTTACATTGTATATGATTGTATCTGAAATTTCATTTATTTCAAGTAAAATATCTCACTACAATTCGGACATGAATTGTTAAATTTCCAAATTAATTTTTTAGATGCATGGCTGTATAGATAGCCTGCATGAGATTTTCTGTCTGAAAGACGTATAACATAAATAAGTGGTTTTAAGGCATTCTTTCACCGAGGTTGGAGAACGATTGTATTATGTGACACTTCAGAATTTCCATTCACGACGGTTTGATTTGCGAGTTGTTATTCCTTATAAACAACCCTGAAAGCAAGGAGCACATAAAGACACTGAAAAGAAGGGGATTGGACTTGAATAAGATAATGGATTGAGGCGAAAAAAGCATAACAACTAAGTGAAGCACCGCATTAGTAGGGAGTAAGAAATTTCATTAGCGGGGTGACAAGATTGTTCAGGCAGTAATATAAATGCCCAGGATGGGAAGGGAGAAAATGAGTCATTTTTATGAGAGAGCTCTAGAGATATATCTTGGGATTTAAACTTTCTGTTAATCAAGCTACATGGATACCCTTTATAAACTGCAGTGTGCTAAGCACTATGTGTATTGGCATAATGATTACTAATATTAACTTTCTCTTTAATATAATACTATTCACTTATCTACGTTGGTTTTCTCTTCTTTATGGTGACAGTTTTCCTAATGCTGTAATTTTTGAACTCTTCACAACCTTCAAAGATATTTATTAATTTGCCAAAGTGCGAAAACAATATAGATCAATTGAATGTAACGTCAGTATAGCATCAACATGTATCTATTTATGTACCTATGTATACCTTTGTTCAGGACATTAAATGATTAAGAATTTCATTCATGTTGATCAATTTATACTATTTCTATTCATTTACTTAGCAAGTTATAAATATATGATTTGCATATGGAAATTAAGACCTAAAATATGAAATTTAGTAATAGGAAGGCTCTGAAGTATTTTTAATATTAATCACTAACCACCAAGTATAATTAGATATGCATATGGTGGTAGAATGGTACTGTTATTAATTCATATAACTTGGAAATGATTTTAGAAATATAATCACATGAAGTTGTTGTTTGAACAATGTTCACACTTAAAGTTATAAACTTTATAATTCAGATGTTGCAGTAATCATAATTTTATTATTAGGCATAATATTGACCCAAGCTCATCTAAACAGGTCATTTAATGAATATCACAGCATGTAAACAGACATGTCAGTTTCAGAAAACATCAGCCTAAAAAGAGGTCAACATAGGTTGCTTCTCTCAGCTGTTTGGGCAGCTGAGCCCTCTTCAGATTCCAAAGTGGAGCTGGACAGATAGCAGAGCTTATCAGGCTGCTGAGGAAGGACCAGCTGCGGCAGTAACAGCAATTCGCCCGTCACTGCGTGAGAAGAGAGGCAGCGAGCTGCTCATCTCCAGAGCTATGAAGAATGTGGCTAAACAAATGTTAAAAAGTAACCTAAGTTTTCAACTTCCAGAGACATGTTATGTATAATTTTGCTATGTTATGCTACAAGTGACACACAGAAATTATAATTATTGGACACAAAAGCGTAATGTTTAAAAAGATACAGCACTGCATTTTAGTTTTATTAACAGCACATACAACTGGAGAATTTTTAATATCCTGAAAGTTAAAGAACTCCCATCAACAATTGTATGGCAAATATTTTCTCCCAATTTGCAGCTGTCTTTTCAATTTCTTTATGGTTGCTTGTGATGAGCCTAAGCTCTTAATTTTAATATAGTCAAATTTATAATTTTTTATGGTTAGTGCTTTTTTCTGTCTTGTTTAAGATATTTCAGTTGTTAGAAAGGTATCATCTTCCTCTAATAGCTGCTATAATATTTTGCTTTTTATAATTAAGACTTCAATTCCCCTTTAATTGGTATTTTGCTTATGGTGGGAGGTAGGACTGTAATTTTGGTCTTTAACACGAGTAGCCACGTATCCCAGACTCAATTTGTGAATAGTTCCTGTTTCCCCACGTAGCTGCGGTGGGCATTCTGTCATATATTCCAGTTGCTTTCGTGGGTGTGTTTCTCTTTGGGCTCTACGCTGTTCTGTTGGTCAGTACAGCTATCTCTTCTTGAATACCACAAGCTGTCATCACCATATAATCATAGGGAGTCTTGATAGCTTACAAGGTAATACCCTTGCAAGAATAAGAAGAATCCCCTTACAGATTAAGGAGCACATCTTCTTTGGGAGTGACTTGGCCATTCTTTGAGAAGCCTATGCTCTATTTCTCAGTCACTTCTCTCCAGCTCTGCCAGGTGGGAAAGTCAGATGGAGAGAGGATGATTGTATCCTCCGAGACCTCCCCCACCCTTTGGGAGACCAGCAACCCCTCAAAAAGTGTTCTGTGCAGTTGTTCTGCTGGAGAGTGCCTTGGAGCACATAGTAGCATTATAAATATGTTTATCTTTAATTAAAAATGAACCCCTCCATTTAGTCCACCTAGTTTAAATCATCTGCCTATGATTATTTATAATTACATAGTCTGGGTCTGTTAAATAGCAAATCCACAGTATCACAGAATCACAGTTATCTCGAGCACAAACTATTTCCCCCTCTATTTTTCACACTGTCTTAACAATGGATATTGGTCGGTTGAATTTTCTGATAACTAGAAGGAGGCTACATGGTCTTTTCTGGTATACCAGCATGTATATCCGAGTGAAGGTTAAGGTTAACTTAATTTCTCACTTCAGTTGAAAATCAATTCTTCTACCCTTTTGTCATAATCCTATCAACTACATAGAGAAGCTGTTCTATTCTTGAGTTATATTTGAATTTGTGCAGGGAATTAAATTTTAGCTTTCAGAAACTGAAAGGTTTTATAGGATGACAGGACCTTTTTGTCTGTATTTACCGTAATAAGTAGTGACCCTGGAGTACTAAAGGGGTTTTCATAAAGGGCCTTTGCTAAGAATAAAGGGCAGTTAGAGGAGGAAGGTGGGGGTATATGGTTTTTCTGATGCTGGGAAATGGTGTACAAAAGACATTACGAAGCTCACACATATAGAAATAATGTACTTTTCAAGGACATTCAAAATGTAGGTGTTTGTAATAAAATAATCACTTAAATTTATCTGACAATTTTTCTTGAGCAGCCAGAGATTTTCCATTGAGGAGCAAATACTTTCCTTATTAAGTTATAAAATAGTTGGCATATAAGTGTGATAATTGCCCTTACCAATTTCCTGAGCTCGGATTTTAAATTAGTTTATTTACTGAAATTCAATCCATTAAGAAAGTAAATCAGATGGCAAGGAACCTTCCTAGAATGTAATGTGGGTACACCCATCTAATTATAGGAAAGGGCAAAGTTCTCCTTTGTTTATTGAGGCTCACATCTTGGAATCTGCCTTCAGGTTCAATGAGCAGAGTAATGATAAAGTGGAACACAAGGATGTAACAAAGAACAAATGAGTATGGGTACGAAATTATACAGCCAGCCCCAGCATCGTCTGCAGATCGATGCTGTCCCTGCTTTGGGGAGTGCTATAGAGGCTGCTCAGCTAACCATGCACAAATTCTCTTGCTCCTTTTAATTTTGAGCTTTCCTTGCTCACGCATCACTGTATCCCTGGCCCTGCTTCTCCCCTGTGAAACCCTTCCCTCCAAAAGTGCCCGTGTTGATGATTACGGAATTCGCTTTTCACTCCTGTTTTGTTCCTACCTCACTGGGCCTTCTCACTACTAGTTTTGCCCTTTTATTTACTCCCACTATTATTGTTTCCTGAAACTTAAAGACCTCCGTCTATTTAGGATCCCTTTATTATTTCAGTCCAGAGTATATGATACACACCCTTTTGTCAAATGTTAATAACCTAAATATGAGCCGAGTGACTGGAATGGCCTGCCTTGTTGCAGGTTTATACCACAGGGCAGATTTATTTGAGCCAGTTGCTATAGACCTTAAAATTGATTAGATTTAAAACAATCCTTAGTAATATTAGGAATGAAGAGTTGAGTATATTGAAGAGCTTTTAGGTAATTGAATATTATACGCTTTAGGAAAAGATTAATTTGATTTCAAATGTCTGTTGATGGCAATTTTAGTATTTAAAAAATTCCTTACAATCCAAATTTGATATTTTGTAAATCTTAAATTATTTCTGTCCCATTTCTTATTTTCTCTTCTCCCCTGAAGACAGAAGACCTAATGATTGTTTTCTGTATTAGTAATTCACTTTCAGCTTTTTAATAATAGTCTATTCTAACTCTATTTCATATTATTTAATACTTGTCTGTATAATACCATTCAATTCGAGTCTGTTTTCACACCTAACTTCCACATCCTTAATTACTCTTGAGTGTAGGCTATACCCGTGCACACATGTGAGTGTGCTAGGCCAGTGGGTGCATCATGCATCTGCAAGGTTGGAGGCCCGAAGGAGAATGTAGTCATAGTAACCTCCATGTGGACGCACTGAGACTGTGGAGACGGGAACCACTCATGGACACATTGCCCTGCTTTGGACTGTACCTGTGGTGATGGAGGCTATTTGATTCTCCTACGCTGCATTGGCTTACAACTTTTCATTCTGTTCATCACAGCAGATTTGTCAGTTGTTTCTTGTTTCTTAGCCTTTAATGACTGCGCAGTTTTAAGGTCATACACCAAGTTCCTTTTATGTCCATCTTTTTTGGCTCACTACATAGATAACCTCCTGTCATACATTCTTTCTAATGTGATTACATTAAAAAAGAGTTTTTTAATATCCTTCAATTGGTCATTTGGAGACGAAAATTATGAAGATGGGAAGAAAAATTACCTGTATTCGTAATTTGGATTAACAGTATTTTTATTTTAGTGTTTTGTTGTGTCTGTATATGTGTGTATGTAAGAGAAAGATACCTGCTTTTGTGGGGAGAGAGAGGGAGGAAAAGAGAGAGAGGGAGAGAGATATTTATACAAAATAGTTTACGCTCCAATTGATAAGCATATGTGTATACATATAACAATTTACCATGAACATAATTTATACTTTTTTCATTTAATCATTTGTGTTGTTAACACTCTTCCTTATCAATAGACTTCAGAAATAATTTGTGCAGAGATTGTGTCATAGCCTCTCATAGTAACAGGACATAAGTTACTAACTCTTAGTATTGTTTACAGTTCATACTATTTAAAGTTTTGTAAATATATTTTTATATAAATAATTACAATCTCAAGTGTCATATTAGAATGAAAATTACTGGAGCAAAAAGAATATCCATTAACAAAAACTACAGGTGCTTTTCATAACTCTGACAAGTTGCCTTTTGGAAAATTTTATAAGTTAAAATTCTTTTGAGAAATTTAACTTTTTTAATAATCATTAACATGATTAAATATAGATAAATAGAGGTGGACATATATCTATTTACAAAAACATATATACATACATACGGGGGGAAATTGATAGCTGAAAATGGCACCAAAATATTGTTTTATTTATTATTATTGAAATGCAACATTACCTATACTTTTAATTTCTTCCTTTTTCTGAGTGAAGGTTTTCAGTACTTCCAAAGCTTTATTATTTATGTTGTTGTCCAATAATCAATAGAGAAATTTCTCCTGTACTCTTATGCTTAAAAATCTCTTCCCAGGACCAGCGCAGTGGTGCAGCAGTTAAATGTGCACATTCCGCTTTGCTGGCTGGGGGTTCGCCGGTTCAGATCCCGGGTGCTCACATGGCACTGTTTGGCAAGCCATGCTGTGGTAGGCGTCCCACATATAAAGTAGAGGAAGATGAGCACGGATGTTACCTCAGGGCTGATCTTCCTCAAAAAAAAAAAAAAAATATTCCATTCTTAAAATCAGTTATTCACATCTTTTTCTTATAGTTTCATTTCTGTAGTTTTAATTTTCTTATTTAACACTTTTATCCATTTGGAATTCATTACGATGAATAGAAAGTTAGGATGTAATTTGGCTTTTCAAATGAAGCTAATTTTCTTATGAAAAACAAAACTATGCTTTTCTCACTGATTTGCTAGTTTTCCTTATACAGTGAACACAAACACTTACAAACACACACACACGACCACATCTACATTAGGATCATCTCTAAGATCACGTATTTGTGGCCCATTTTTGTAGATTTAAAAAAAATAAGATATTTAAATATCTGATACGGAAGGCCTCCTATTCATGATCCTTCTCAAAATCTTTCTTGAATATTTCTCCTGTTTATTCTTTCAGACAAAATTTAAAAACATTACTTCAAATTTAAAATACTCAATTGCTATTTTATCTAGCTGCACAAATCTCATAAATTTGTCCTCAGAGAATTGACATTTATGCAATAATTAATCTTCCCATGTAGGATTGAGACTCTGAGGAATTATATAAACAACTAAGGTATTTACTAACTGGAAGAGTTTCGTGTCTAATGGGAGATAGAGGAAATAAATATTACATCTGTCCTGAAAGTAAAGTGAAAATAATTGAATAATTTGTGCCATATCTTTGACATGAACCCTAAATTATTAGCCAATGGCTCCTTTCTGTGGAGTGAGTCTGTCTCAGAGGCAGCGTGAGCTTGTAAAGCTACAGGAGAGATGCATATCTTGGTAAGGTCATTTTTTGTCTTGGTCCCATTAAATATCATATAGGTGAAATATTAATTCTATTTGTCTCACTGTGTTATAAAAACTATGCTCTCCTATTTTCTAATATTGATCACTTTAGCTGAACCAGAAAACATTTTATATCACAGCACTTATTGATTGGTTTTGCTGAAGTGAATTTCAGTATATTCAAGTTTTAAAGCATTTGCTTTAGATTTATGGGGAAAAAATGTTGAGCAAAATTTTTCAATGATTTGGCTGGGAGATTTGGAGGGGCAGATGTCAAATAGCTCATTTTGCCTGACAGAGTGCTTATGTGGATTCTGGGAGGAGGTCATAAGAAATGCTCCCTCATATTTCCATATCACAAAGGAATGTCCTGAGCCCTCCATTTGCTCAGGGTCTTCTGCCAGGCCTGGGATCCCCACTTAGGAAGCATGGTTGGCATGCTGTCCATCTAAGTCCAGGGCATCCACAGTTTCAGGGCTCAGTGTTCACAGAGTCTACTCAATTCTATGTGAAATGCACAGAATATGCTGTCAATAATTCTGGGTTCAATGAGTGACCAGCAAAATAAATAAACGAGTGCAGGAACCCTAGGATGGGGTTGTATTTGTCTGCTGAAAGAGAACACATGAGAAAGTACCTATGAGTCATATTGTTGATATAGGTAGGAAGACAGGTAAGGATTTATTAACTCAGGATGTTGACTAAAACTACAGAGAAAAACTAGGTAGCTTTATTTTTTAATCAGCAACTATTTGTTACACAGATATTCACTGAGCTCATTATATGAACCAGGTTATGTTCTAACTGCTGGGTATTTAGCAGTTAATATAACAGGTATGTTCCTGATTCCATTCTGGGGTGTGGGTGGAGTCTTAGAGTTTAGGGATTTAGTAGATCTTAAAACCTGTGTCATTACGAGGAGGGGAAGAATAAACATGCGATCAAAGAAATGCTTCTACAGGAAAAATAGGTATATTGTAACACTTGAGTTTGGCTATGTGGAAATAATTCTAATTACAGGAATTTATATAGAGTGCTTACCAATTGTTCCTGATCATCATGCAGGAAATAATGACTTTTTCATATCTACAAACATATCAGAAAATTTCTGTATGTTTGTATAACTTTACACATCTAAATATTCTTGATTTTACCTTTTAATTTAAGGAGTCTGCTATCACTAGACTTGACTTGAAAGACAATTATTTTGAGGTTTCAAAAGACTAATGGAAGTTGGTTCATAGATACTTGTAATTTAAAAAAAATTTTGGTTGAAGATCGTGTCTCTAGGGTTTATTCAAAAGGGCTTGTATACAGGTCACTGAGAAGTCCAGTGAGATTTATACATTATTTATTAACATAGTATTTTTAAGTAGTAATGTCCCTGCAGTTTACATATTATAGTCCTATTTGGAATTTAATCTTGGAATTTCAGCTTTTACTTATAGGTTTGAATTACAGAGCAAAATTATTTTGCAGAAAGTTATCAAGATTTATTGTTGTGTGAATCATATGTATTGACAGTATCCTTGGCAACAATATATTTGTAAGTATAAATAGTTTCACTATAATATCAAATGATAGTATTATTGTGTGTATGGGGATAGAAATATTTTAAAGAAAATAGACATATATAGGACACTTGAAAGAAATACGTTAAACATTTTCGTTATTGTGTTTCTGATAAATGAATGGAAATTCAAGTAACCTCAGTCTCAAACTTACCATGTAAATTTGAAGTAGTATGCATGATGGTGATTCAATTGTCATTCTCTATGTAACATAGCCATGTTATTGTATATCATATTCAATTATAACATTATGAAATTTATAATTAGTGTGATCATAGCATCAGCAAAAGCCAATAATACGTCACTGCATTTTTGTGATTTGCAAATCTCTGCTCCCTGTTAAAAAACACTATAGAAGTCTCTGAAAGGCTTTGCAGGTTGAATGTACTATAAACAGTTTATTTGTTGGGATCCATAGCTGAGTAAATAGGTATTTGCCAGATGGCATTTGAGACTTATCTTAAAACTATGGTAGAAAGTTTTTAGAGCAAGGTGGGAAGGGGAGTGAAAAGTAGCTTAGTCATCAGGAACCACGTGAACTGAAGCATAGAAATAGGAAAAAGTCCAATAAACACTGAGTAGTACCTCTCAGCTATGCTATAGATAAAGTGATATGTCAGTGGCTGTCAGGCTGTGGACAGACTGAATGATATAGAATTTGTAATTCATCTAGAGAGCAAAATGGACCCTCAGGACTTTACGACCTCAGACCACAAAGCTGTGTATTTAAGATATAAAAAATGCATATGTTACACTTCCACATACTCCTTTCTCCTCAAAATGAGAATTGCTTTGTGTTAAAGCATAGAGACTATAAAAGTTCTTATCCATTTGTCTCTTCACTTTTAGTCATTGTATTTATTTATTTACTTTTTTGTGAAGAAGATTGTCCCTGAGCTAACACCTGTTGCCAGTCTTCCTATTTTTGCTGAGGATGATTGTCCCTGAGCTAACATCTGTGCCCATCTTCCTCTATTTTGTATGTGGGAGGCCACCACAGCATGGCTTGAGGAGTGGTGTGTAGGTCTGCTCCTGGGATCCGAACCTGCAAACCCTGGGCTGCTGGAGTAGAGCGTGCAAATTTAACCACTAGGCCACCAGGCTAGCCCTTCATTGTATTTAATTTGTAAGGCAATCTGTATTCACATATACCTTACAAGTCATTTTTACATGTTGTCAAAAACTTTGGCACCAATTTCAGTACTTGAAAATTGATACCAATAACTGTGTGCATATTTTATTTGAAGAAACTACTACTGTAAAACGAATAGAGAGAAGATTTATTTTGTCCTTGGATTTCTGTCCCTTCTTTACTTACCCTATATACTTTTCATGTGCAATCTTGAGACAGCTATGTGCAGGTGAGCTGGCTTATGATGGAAAAAAATGATAATGGGTAGATACTGGCAAGTACCATCAAATGTTTATTATGGCCTGGTGTTGCCTTTTTCACAGATTTTAGGAGATGAAATTACAGACAATATTAAGATATAGTTCATAGTTTCTCTCTCAAGGAAAGAAGGGACATCGGGAATACTGAGATATCTGGGTAAGTCTTTGGTCCTGTTTGGGCCCATTTGTGACTCTAGCTCTTGACACTCATCAACTATCAGCACAGATCTTATTTTCAAAATCCCATATCCTGAACCAGCACTTCATCACGGGAATGCCTGGCCTCACTGAATTCCCGTATTTAAAGGTAAAGTTTCCTCTGTTTCTGGAAAAAGGATGGTGTAGGAATATGTCTCCTGAGACTTGTTCGGAATGTAATCAGGCATGTCTCGATTTGTATAGGCAAATCTCTGCACTTGCTTTATTATTTCGTTTAGATTGAGATTCCGCCCCAAATGAATAGACACATTAGGATGTGCCCTTACTTGGAGATTTATCTTCCACATGTTTAAACATGATGATATTTATACATTTTTTGTAGAATAATACATTTGACATGAGGTATTTATTTCCATTTTTAAATGACAACCTTGCTTTCAAACTTGATGAGAGCATGTGAGATTTTTTTCATCAAAATATGTTGTATAGAAATAGGCAAGTACTACCTTGATATTAAATGTGTTTTTTCATATATGTAATATATAATATATATATGTTTTTTAAAATTTAATAGTCTGGGATATCACATAGAATGGAAAATGTTGAAAAGTACCCCAAAAGTCCAAAAGTCAATAATCATATGATAAAGAATCCAAGAATATAAGAGCATTTTAAATTATTTTGTGTATTAAATCTACTAACTGAAGATGATGGTGAGCTAGCTCACCAGTTCCATAATTTATTTCTAGCTCATGTAATCAGAGCTCTTGAACTAAATTTATCTTTGCATATATGCAAAACACATCACAAAGGACAGATGTTAAAATACTACATCCCTTCCATGAGATGATATTGCTTCCACAAAGGTGATTTATTCTCTAAATAAAGCTAAATATATTCACAAATCTTTAAAGAGAAATGCTTAACTCACTGATCTAAGAAAATCTTAGGAACTTATGAATGCACTTAAAAGGAAGTTCCAAGCTATTTTTAAAATTATTCTTAATGCTATACTGATTTAGGCTTTACTCAATACATTTGCAAGAGCAAATAAATGCATTTTCACATTGATGTACTATATACTTAAGGGTACACAGTTTTAATATGTGTTTCTTTATAGTGACATATACTTCTAATAGAAATAACTTGTAAATATTTAGGAATCCTTTTGCTTAGGTATGTGTGATAAATACCATCCTCTAAAATGCATAGTTTATACCAACTGAAGAAGTTAAATTTTTAAAAAACATAGGCAACAGTCTGTAAAATGTCCAAGTGCCATTTGAAATTGGTTACGATTTGTCTCAGACAGTGAGTGATACAGTATTTGCCTCTTAGGAAAATCAAATTACTAACCAGTAATTATAGTTCTCTGAATGTAACATTCTCAGTGGATTTGTAACAACTATCTTGGGGCATTTTGGCCTATGAGATGTAGAAATCTAGCTACACTGTAAAACAAATAAAATTAAGTTCTGATAGATTGTATCTTAAATTTGTCTAGTGTCTTGCTATAAAGGCATTCTTTCATTTTTCCTTCCCAACGGACTGGTGAAGTAGATTCTCTTAGCTATATATAGTTCTTTAAGGCACAGGGAGTTTGAAATACAGGCCCGAGACCATAACGTCATTTGCAGAGCTGGAATTAAAATCAGTGCCAGATAACTCTTCCTGAAGCTGTACTCTGTTATGTTGAGTCTGCCTTTGTATTTGCTAAATTATGTAGCAAAGCAATATAAATAGAGTGTGCTTATCTTTAGAAGACAAAGATTTAAAATACCCTCTACCCACACTATCCCATGTGCTGTAATTTTTTAAACATTTAATTCGGTATGGCATGTGTTATATTAAACTGTGGATTACTTATTCAAAATATATTTTAAAATTTATATATAGCATAGAAATTCAATTGTTCTGTAATGAGATAGAAAGCATAATGTATGAGAATCTCTAGATTCTAGAGTAAAGATATTGAAAGAATTGTTCTATTCTCAGTTATAGAAATAATAAAAATTACTTTACCCTTTGAGGAGTAATAAATAGCAAAATACAAATTTTTATTGAATCAAAATTTTCTGTACTATAATATAGCTGAGCAAGAGCTAGTAACATTGAAAGATGACCATTAGTCTTCACAAAATGTTGATTTAGGGGACTTAAAATAATAATTTAAAAGCTTAAATTCTTCTAAATTCCTAATGGTTGCTTACTGTTGCCAAGTCAAAATGTCTTATTTCTCCCATTTATTTGCATATCAGAATGTTTAAATATTATTTTTAAAAGACACGAGCTTATTTACCAAGAGAGGTAGGAATACGGAAGAATGTCATTATTTTAAATACTTGGATGGTAAAAATGCCAATCATACCATGAAATTTTATCCTCATTTTCCTGGAGCAAGCTTCAGTTTATTTAGATTGCATAGAATAAAATTAAAATACATTTACTTACTTATATGGTCATCTGTATACAAATGTTCAATTAAGAAAAAATCTAGTAACAATATTCAAAAGCAGATTTTCAAACTTATTGAAGCATGCTTTAGATTTTTTAGAAATAGAAATTAAATTACTAACCAATAATTATAGCAATTATTATCACATGATAAAAAGTGATTATTTCCTAAAGGCTCTGTCAATATATTTAAGGCTGTGAGGTTAATCTTTATTTCAGATGAACATTTATGTTTCTTATTTTAAAGAACGGATGATTTCAAAAGATTCCAGCATAAAGCATGACTTCTAGGCAAAAGTTTTGAAGCTGACCCAGGAATTAAATGACTTTCCCCTCCAATAATGCATTATTAAGTGGAAAAATGCAGTATAAATCTGAATATGCCCAGCTCCAAATTCCACATAAAAATTTGGAAATATCATATTATCTCTAGAGATCACTATTTAGCAGTATTTTTACTTTTTTGGAAGATAAGTAGACAAGAGAGTGGGTATAAATTCAGGTGTAAAAGTCTAATAACAAGGGTTAGGGTCCTTTTATCATGGAGTTAGAGACCTAAACAGTGAAAAGCACTAAGATCAATGAAATCTTCCTATTGTTACATAATGAGTGATAATGTTAACTGTAATGTTTATAAGGTGATTTTTCTGAAAGTATATTATAGTATGCCTGATTTTCCATATTGTCAATTTTTACAACATTATTGATAATACCCACATGTTATTCTAGTAAATATGTGCATTATAATTATTTTAACATTTACTTTCTCTAATTTTTCATCATTTATATAGTATTTCAAGAAACGTAATTCAGACAACATTTAAAAACAATTTTATTGTATAAATCAAGACAAATTCGTTTGGATTATATTTAGTATTCTTTAAAATGATATCTTTTGCTTAAATTTTATTTAATCGGTAAACATTTTCTTCTTCACTATCTCAATCATGTTCTGGGGGCTCCACATAAATATGCTATACAGATTCTGAAGTGAGACTGGATATATCCCACGTTCACTTTCAATATGACCTCTGTTTTTCCTGTTGTAAAAGCCATCACATTCATTACTCTTTGTATATTTTACTGGAGTATTAGCTACAGGAAGACAAATTCCATGTCTGTCTAATTCTCTAACATGCAGCAAACACTTAATACATATTTGAACAGTGGATGAACAAACCCAACAACTTTAGAATTTTTTCTTCAACTGTTGAATTTTAGGAAAATTTTGTTATATTTTTGTTTCCTTCAAATTTGGATCTATATATCTATGCTTATTTACATGATCACACTTTTAAGAGTCCCCTTCTTAACTCAATGCTGATACTAAATTAAATGTATTATCTATAAAGTAATTTTTAAGTAGTCAAATAATATTTCTTGAAGCGCAAGCAATCTTATCACTCTTCAAAAGAATTATAATGTGAAATGATGAAAGATGATTTCCCCATAGAAAGTAAGATGTCTCAGAATTCATATTTTTCTATGAAAACTACCAAAGGAATTTTGAAATAAGATTGCTAAAAACTTATAATGATTTTCAGGGTATTGAGAAAAAAGTTCAAGTAAGGCTATGATAGTACTATTTTATAGAGGAAACTTTTTTTGTCAGAATTATTCATTCACAGAAAGTTTTGAGCAAATTATACTTCTTTGCCATAGAAAATTGAAAATATGTGATTTTTCCTGTGTTGATAATATGACACTATTGTTACAAACTAAGAACCCTCAACAGAAAAATGGCCCTACTATCTAACTACTTTCACAAATAATAGTTTGAGGTCAACTATTTTCAAACAACAGCAACAACAGTTTTTTTTAGCTTGCCTTTGCTATTTAATTGGCATTTATCCAACATCTTTGTACATGGTTGAAATTATTTATTTACCTAAGAATGCATTCTGCAAACAATTTACCCTGAAGCATTTTAGAGTAAGTTATGCTGCAGAAAATTAGATATATCCTGAGTAAAATATTGTGATTTTTCAAGGAATCTGATGGTAGATTGGTAACAATCTGTTTTTAAAATTTTCCAAGGGAAATTCTTCCTGCTCTTTTTCAGAAGTGCCAAACTTTGAGGCTTTGTATATTTGTTTGTCCTTATGGAACTGACACAGATCTGCTTTTAGGGGAACTGACACACATCAGCTTTTATGGGAAAAACTTTTGTCTAAGTTACCTCTCACTAAGTCCATTTACCTGAGTAAGTTGAGTGTTCAATTACGAGTCTTGGTCAAGTTCCTTTATATAACAGAGTTGAATTTTAATGCTATTTCCAGCCACCAAGACCACATGAGTGTATAAAACTACTATATTTTGGTAAACAACTTCACTGCTTTACACAAGTATCAAAAGCCTGGAACTTTTGTGCAGTCAATTCATTTGCCTAGATTGTCAAAAGTTTGCATCTAGACCATGCTACAGCATGGGAGCAATGACCTGAAATGACAAGATTTCACTCCCTGAAAGAATTGCTTTCATTGATTTTTCAAAAAATATACATTAATCATATCGGAAAACAAAGGTAAAATTTTCTAAAGCTAATAAGCTGAAGTTACTTGCAAGTGTTTTCTAATGAAATCGTGCTTGTCATCGTCCACTGTGTCGTTGACGGGCTTGCTTGAGTCTATAAGGACACATTAGGTGATTTACACCCTAGAATTCTTATCTTGACTAGCTACTATAATGTGCTCAAAAATAACCCAGGCAACATTATTGGAATATGCTGAGTCTAGAAAGATTTTTGAGAGTGGCTCTTGGCTTAAAGATAATTTTCGCTCAGAAGCATGTTGACAATTTTCCATTAAAAAAAAGAGTCATTGTTCTTCATATGTGCTGTATTTTTAAGGATTTATTATTAGATAGTACAGTATGATAAAATGGCAAATTTATTAGGAGTGGAATAATACATCCTTATACATATATACAGTCAAAAATAGGTTTTCTCATTTAAAGTGCTTTATACATACTAATTAATCCTCATGACCTTCCACTGAAGTAAGCATTATCATCCTTATTATAGAGATGAGACACAGAAAGGTTTATCTACTTGCTTATTGACACATAAATGTATAAATACTCAGATTAATCATCTATATTTGGTTCTTATTCATTCTTAGGCAACGCTATGTAAGTAGTCATCCTTATCAATAGATTTAAAGATGAAAGAATTTTGTATGGATGGCTATATCTTTTTCTTATTTTAGCAACAACTTAACAAAAATATGAATATTTTACTTAGTCATTGAAATATAATTTCAAATAAAACAAACCGTATAGGGCAACCTCATGGTGTGATGGAGAGCCTCAAGCAAAAATCGCATGTAAATGTTATATACAGTACTCGACTTATTTTTGTGTCTCTAAAACCTCATGGTTTGTCTGAATTTACACTCCCAGAAGAGTATATAACTAAAGCTGATATTGCATGATAAACTTCACTTTTAAGCTAGCAGTATTTATCTTTTACTTTCTTGTACAATTAATGGAAACAAATAAAAACTAAAGTTAACTGCCCTATGCTAATAAATTGGTCTCACATTACTGTGCCTTTAAGTAATTATTTTTGTACTACAATTGTGGAGCAATGCCTGCTGTCAAAAAAAATTGGGTTACCTGGGGATGAATATTCTCTAATGGTAAGATCACCAGACTGCAGTCATGGGTGAGCCCCAGTTTCTATTCTTAGCATCACCCAGTAATGCCCAGTCTAATCTTCTCAAGACTTTAACAGTCTTCACTTTTGTTTCTTCAGTTGTTAAAAAAAGAAAATGAGAGCCCAATTCAATATATATTTTTGATCACTTACTAGCAAAGTAATATAAAGGAAACAAGGGGACCACAAAAACTAATCAAAGGTTGTCATCTCCCTTAAGAGACTAAGTACCTAACAGAAAGGCATTATAAAAACAACTATTCTAATAAAATACATAAAATTTATAGAATCTAAAGAATAGTGATTAATTTCAAAAGGTTGAGCTCAGAGAAAATGTGCTTAAATGAAAAGTGGTTAAGGTGGCATTTAAAAGATTTTGAAAGTGATAGGACATTGATTGGTTGAAGTGATGAGGAGAAGAATTTTGGGTGGAGGAGACAATAAGAGCAAAGGCTCAGAAACTGATAAATGTAAGGCGTGTATTGGGAATGGTGGTGGTGTGTGGAGTAAAGAAAAAAGTTCTGAAAGTAAATTGTGAGAGTCTTATAAGACGAAGCTAAGATGTTTGAATTTTATTTTCTAGGCAATGGCTAGACATTGAATGTTTTAAAGGATGACTGTAGGTAGTCATCTGATGAGGGTTGCTGCTGTTGGAAGCTGCTCTAAGGCTGCTGCTATTGGCGACTGTGTTTATCACAGGGTACAAGATCTGTTAGTTTAGACTGAGAGATCTGAACTAGGACAATGGCATTGAGAGATGAAACACTACACAGATTAATACGTATATTATATATTAATATATAATATAGATATTCAATTTCTGAAACTTTCAACTTCTGAAATATATATGTAAAATAAATATATATTTAATAATATATAAATATACATATTTCATACATATATATGTAGTTTATGTATTTCAGAAGAATGAACAGGAATTAACAAATCATAGGATGAATGTGGAACATGGAGGAGACAATGTTACTTTACAATTTATGTAGAGGATTTCTAAGACCATTTTGTAAATCAATTCAAAATTCTTCAAAGTAGAGAATTTTATATAATTGTAAATTATGAATAATAATTTCAGTTCATTCATGTAACAGTATGTTTTATTTTTGAGCAAGTTTTTCTTTTTTCTGATCTGTTACTGAGTCATTTAATTCAACCTTTCTGCTAAAGATTCTTGAGTTTCCTCTTGACCAACTATGATATGTCTCTGTCATTTTAGGATGTTGAGTCATCATTTTTTATTGAGTGACAGTTTGAGAAATTTCTGGACTATCATATACATGTGTACATATATATTTGGCAGTCTACGAATAAAATATGTTAGGAAGACGTGTTAAAGAGCAAGGAATTTTACTTTATTTAAAGGAAATCCATTGAAGCATAAGAGAATGAGGCATTTGAGCCCTGCAGTGATATGAACAGGTCAAGCTTTAAGACCGGAGCTACAGGCAGAATCTGTTTTTAAAACCAATTTCTTCCCAAATAATGCCTGATTCTTTAGTATGTAGCATTCATACCTATGCATCTTAGTTGTGTTGCTGTTAGCCATCATTTTGTTTACATCTGACTTATACTGTTTGGTTCTCAGGGTAAAAACTTTGCCTTTTTATATTTCACATAATAGTTAGGAGAGCTTTAGATTCAGAAAACACAGAACTTTTAAGGAACTTAGGAGATCATCTATTTTAACTTCTTGATCAAAAAAAATGCTTTGTGATGCTCCTGGCTCCTGATTCTCTGGTTTACCCTTGAAATGCACGTTGCTCTTTTGCAGAGCAGCCCATCTTACTGTTGTGCAGTTCTCAAGATTAGAAAGTTCATTATTAAATTGAGCTGAAAGTTGCCTCATTTTAATTTCTAAACACTGGCTCTGTACTTTCTTGAGAAACACGGGAATCTAATCCTTCTTTGACATAATAGACTTTCACATATTTGAGAACTGCTCTCATGCCCTGTAAGAATGTGAAAAGTACATATGAGCGGGATAAACTGTCAGGTTTGTTGTTTGTGTTCTTTGTACATTTATTTATTTGCTTTCAAGCTAGAAATCCTCAGAAAAAATGAGATTCACTGTTTGTTTATTGTTTTCCATTGCGTTAATGTGGGTTCATTTCTCCCCATCAGAAAACTTCTGTTGAAATTTCTCATCAGCAGCTGCCTCATTTCTTAATTAAGGGTTTTTTTAGCAGTCAAATAAAGTTATAAGGGTGAACTTAAGAGAACCAAATAGCTGAATTGAATTCAAATAATATTCAGTATTTTGTCTTTTAAGTACCCTTTATTTAATATAAAAATAAATTTACTATAAAAATTTAGCTATTCTTTTAAGCTTATTAAACTTCAGTATTGACATTATGAGGTTTGGAGTATTTCCCGCTCATTGTTGATCAGGTCTAACTGTAATGTGAAGGAAAAGGGAAGGTAGAAGATTGATTTCATCTAATAAGATGATGACGTGTCAGGATCAGGAAGTGGGGACAGTAGGACATCATTTGTCTCCTATTTATTAATTTGCTTTGTGATTCTATAGTCAAGAAATTGTTGTTACAACTCAAGAACAAGAACAACAAAATGAAAAAGCCAATTAAAAAGTGGGCGAAGGACTTGGATAGACTTTCCTCTAAAGAAGATATATAAACGACCAGTAAGCACATAAAAAGATGATCAGGATCACTAGTCATTAGACACATGCAAAATAAAACCACAATGAAATAACGTTGCACATCCATTAGGATGGCTATTGTCAAAAAAGCAAGTAAACGAATCAACAAGAAAACAGAAAATAAGTGTGGGTGAGGTTGTGGAGAAATTGGAACCCTTTTGCATTGCTGGTGGGAATTTAAAAAATAAAATGGGAAATATTTCCCACATTTACCACTGTGTAAAATGGTATAATAATACCTCAAAAAATTCAGCATAGTATTGCCACATGATCCAGCAACTCCATTTCAGAGCGCATATCCAAAAGTAGCAAAAGCAGAGACTTGAAAGATATTCTTACCCTCATGTTCATAGCAGCATTATTTACAATAGACAAAAGGTGGACGAAACTCAAGTATCCATCAACAGATGAAGTTCTAAGCAAAATGTGGTATATGAACAAAATGAAATATTATTCAAAAAGGAAGAAAATTCTGATACATACTACAACATGGATGAATCTTGAAGATGTTACATTTACATTAAGTGAAATAAGACAGACACAAAAGCGCTAATGTTTGTATGATTTCTCTTATATGATATTCCTAGAGTAGTTAATTTGATAGAGACAGACAGTAGAATGGTGGATTGCCAGGGGCTGGGAGCAGCAGGGAATGAGGAGTTAGTGTTTAATTGATACAGACTTTTTTTTTTGGAGGAAGATTAGCCCTGAGTTAACTGCTGCCAATCCTTCTCTTTTTGCTGAGGAAGACTGGCCCTGAGCTAACATCTGTGCCCATCTTCCTCTACTTTATATGTGGGACGCCTACCACAGCATGGTGTGCCAAGCGGTGCTGTGTCCACACCCGGGATCTGGGCTGGCGAACCCCTCACCACAGAAGTGGAACATGCGTGCTTAACCGCAGAACCACCAGGCCAGCCCCTGATACAGACTTTTAATTGGGGAATATGAAAAAGTTCTGGAGACGAATAATAGTAGTGGTTGCACAATAATGTGAGTTTACTTCATGCTATAGAATTGTACACTTAAAATAGTTAAAGTGATAAATTTTATGTTATATATATCTTACCACAATTTAAAAGCAGAGATAACTGTTCATTCCAATGAAAAATGAAATAATACAAAAAGAGGAGTAATGAGAGTACAGTAAATTCCAATAAAAGTGTGTGTGTCTGTAATGTGTTACATCAAACAAACTATATAAATAATACTACCATTGATCTGAATCATATCATAATCTTGTGACACATGGAGCATTAGCAAATGGACACAGGTAAGAAAACAAATCATTAACATTAAAAACTGTGGATCAGAGCCATATACAATCTTGACAGATCCATTTAATGGGTTTTGAATTGTTATCTTGAGCAGCCTGAGAAAAGCTTGTCTTTATGATGTAATAGGATGCTCAGTCACTTTGCAACAGTCCGTGCACTTCCATGAGCCACGACCCTTTGCCAACTCATGGGGATTATCTGTAGAGTCACATCTAGCCCTCTTTTGATATATTAGGTTTTCTGTTATGAAGGTATTGCCTTTATTCTTGGGCTGTATAAGCTAAAGCAAAATTAGGTCAATTCTATTAGGAATAATTTTAAAAGTGACATCTTGAAACAGTTTTACTCAATGAGATACTCTTAGACGAATGTCAGAAAGCTCACTTTTTTCTATCAGTGATGTGCAGTTTGCTGTGGGGTTTTATAATTTTCTGAAACTGACGACTTGATTGCTTTAGGGAAATTCACATGCAGATTTTACCTTGAAGAGTCAAAAAGCATTGCTAAATGATGGATCAAGTGTAATGGGATTAAGGATTTTTCTATCCTTTTTATATTAATTACCCATCCATAAAGAGAGAAACTAATCACCCTGTCCCTGACTAATGCTCAGTAGGCTTTTGATATCTGTTTGATGAAACTATCACAAAAGATAAAGCTGGAAGAATTATTTTCTACTTTAGAAACACATATAACACTAGAGTTGGCGGAATTTGAGTTTCTGAGACCAAATGAATATGAAGTGATGAGATGCCACCTTACATAGAGAAGCAAAACTTAATAGCTATCTTTGATGTGAAAAATAAACGTGATATGTATGTTTCAAAAACTGAAGTCTTGCTTCCCATTAATCAGGCTCTGTGGGCATAAATCTGTGGTCACTTGAACTTTGGCTGAGGGAGGACATGTACATACAAGACGGTATGAGCTCTGCTTAGACCTCACAAGTCCTAGGGAATAGGAGCTGCCTGAAGTTTTAATATAACAGGGATGTTTGTTCGTGTGTTGTGACTCATTTCTATATGAAGATACAATCATTTTACTTTTTCAGTTGTTCTATGTGCTAAGTGATGTGCTAAAACCACTTGGGGAGAAAGACTCCATTAGATGTTCCTGGTGTAGGGGAGGCAAGTTCTCCTCTGGGTATGTGAGTGAGTGCCCATTTACTTTCCAGCTATTTTGTTGTAGTGCGCTCTTGATTAGAGATTTACTATTAGACATGCAAATGATTTGTTTGTACTAATATTCAGAAATGTCTGTAATCTCATATCCAGTTTGCTGCAATCTAGGAATGTTAACAACACATTTATATAAGTCCAGGAGATACAGTAAATAAACATAGAGGATGATTCCCCCCCCTTTATATATACAGATTGAGCATTAAATGTAGCATTTTGGCTAATATATATTTCAGTGGCTTAAATTAAAAACATTTACCTAAGAGGTCCAACCAAATATAACCTGAAGAATATTTTTTACTTTTCTTGAATTTCTATAATTGCTAGACATTATATCAGAGATTTTTGAATTAATAGGGAATTTAAACATTTGCATATAAAATATTATTGGAATAATGTCTTGGAATAAACTTTAGATTATTAATAGTATATTGTTTGCTGAATTCTATTCTTTGCTACATTTTTTTGAAACATTTTTAATTATGATATCACTAATATATAATATTACTAGCATTACTAATACTTTATGCTACACATTTTTTAAAATGAGAAGTTAGACATTTAAAAATTCTGACAGTGGAGGCCCATATATTACATGATTTCTTCATGGTAGAGGTTTTGAATAAAAGACTGCAGAAATTTGCAAAGAGGTTTATTTTGCTTATGTTTAAGTTCAGTGTTTTACCTGTAGTATAGGTCTTTTTCAATAAACTATTATTGAAACAAATGAAATTAAAATTCTTAGCCTTACCTTTGAATATTTAAATGGATCCTATTTGTGTACACTTATCATTCTTAAATTACAAAGATCTGTAAAAATCCATGAGTTTACTTAAACCTCAGATAACTGGTTTCCTTCTGAAAGATCTCTTGTGTATAACAAAAGCTGTGATAATTTTACTTCCACAGAAGGAACATAACATCTATTACACCATTTATATTGGAATGCTACACTTTAATAATAAAAATAAAACAACTTTTAAATACAAAACATTTTCCCAAGTTTGACACAAATCAGTTAAAAGGTACTACACTCTTCTATGACTGAAAAACGAAATCAATATAATTCTACTTTTCCTGATAATTCAGTTATTACTAATGTGTAAGTGAACTCTTTGAAAATGCTGTGATGCATTACCTAGTTATGAAAGTGTCTGGATGTCTTCTTCACATATTGCAAAAATGTTTAAATACTTACGTTTGTTCTTTTTTTGTTTCTGCTGACACTCTTCTTATTGCCTTTCAACTGACTCTATAAGCTGCAGTAAATGAGATGATCTACGTCAATATCCTTCCTTTTCTATGTGTTGCTTGTACTCAATGGGTAGGAAACACACATATCCAGATTTGAATGAATTTACTGGAATTAAAGAAACAAACTCTGTGTAAGAACATAGCTTCCTATAAAGATTTAATACATGGCTTTTATGACAACTATTCTGTCTTTGCGAAGGGGTTTTTGTTTGTTGCTTTTCTTTTTTCCTTTTTTTTGGTTTCCTTCTTGTGTTTGTGATATATGAAATGGTTTGGTTTTTTAACGTGAATGCAAGTTCAGTGTAAAAAATATGATTTTCCACATAATTTCTGTTGTCTAATTTTTCTGAGTATGCAGCGTCTAGGGTCATGTTATTAGGATACTATTTTTTTCTTAATAAATTAAGAGTAGGAAATACTTAGAAGGAGTTACTATCTATTTCAAGCCAAATACTGAAGTCTTTAGTAGATAGTTTTTGAATAGTTTGCTTCTAGACGTGCTTAGAAATTGACACCAAATGGTCAATATATGTAATATAACCTGAAACACACAACTAAATTTGGTTTATATTTTGAAGATACAATTCTAAACCAACAATCTTAGTGTTTATGTTGGAGAATATCTTTCTCATTTAATAGGATGTTGATATGACCAATTGTACAAATTCAGCTTCACTCATTTGAGAGATTACTTTAGCACTTTATTCACATTTATATTCCCACAAATATTTATTGAGCACCTATGATATGAGAAACAGTACTATAGGCACTGAGGATACACAAGTGTACAAAACACAGTCCTGGAAACACAGAAAACTACATAAGTAGTGATTTATTGATATTACAACACATGATAAAATAATTGTCTCTCTTTTATCTTACATTCTGTCTACTGGGCAGACAGACAAATAAACACAGTAAAAACATACAATATATAGTAGCTTATATGGTGTTAAGTGCCTCATTGAGATGATGACTTTTGATACCTGAGAGAAGCATAGAACTGGAAAAGATCTTTTCAGGCTGAAAAAAGGGGAAAAAAAGCCCACACTGCTTTTAAACACTTAGATGTCCACTTTAAACACTTGGACGCCATTTTCCCCTTAATTTAAATGCTTAGTTTTCACTATTGCTATTTATAATTCACAAAGTTCTGTAAGATTTATAGATATAAATAGAAAATACCCCTCTGATTGCAGAATGGCAGAGCTTGAGGAGAGACTGGATTCAAACAAAAACTCTTTGAGAGACTGAGATTGAAATTGACACTGGACAGTATCTGTATCAAAATTTTAGGTATACATATATATAAATTGTTCTGTCTAAAAGTGAAGAATGAGAAGACAATTTACCCTAATAATATATAGTGCTATTTTTTCTGATATGATTCAGAGTTTTATCTACCATCCAGTACTTCTTGAAATGTAATCCAGAAGAATGTCTTGGCTGGGAGAGAGACAAATCCTTAGGGAATTCATGATACTATCACTTCCAGAGTGTAAGTGATTAGCCCCTAAAAGGGAATGTGATGAAAAAATTTCATGGAAATTAGGTAGAGGAAAAACAGAGGGTTTATGATGCATCTCTGAAAAGGTCATATGTAAAATAATGCACAGTAATTGAACAAAGAGAAACTGAAAATTCACGTGAAGGGGTTAAATTAATGGAGCAATTTGGAATAGAGAAATTGATTGATAACGTAAAGAATAACTTGATGACAATTTTATGAGGGCAAAGTGGAATATGGGTACAAATGAACATGCCATATTCACTTAAAAAGTCATATAGGTTGATTTTTATAAAATGGAAATGCAACTGGAGATTTTACAAAAAATTTCTCCCAAGAGACTCATTTCATAGTTCTTCATTCATTCATTCAATTAATGAGTAAAAATCTATTGAGAAGCAACTAAGTGGCAGACATTGCCTCCATGTTGAGGGAAGAGGTGAAAAAGATAAATAAGATCCACGGTCTTCTGGAGCTTACTTTCCATTGAGATGAGAAAATATAATTAATAAATAAGATACTATTTGCGAGGAAATAGAAGAGTTTTCTGAGGGAGAACTATATGAGAGAGACTGGCTTCGCAGAGGCTCATGTACCTGAAGAGTTAATGAAACTCTTTTTAAGGAGATATCATATAAATTGAGAATTGAATGTAGAGGTGTCATTCCTTTGAAAATATTGGAGAAAAATCTCTCTATGAATAAGGGACTATTCAGTGTAAATTTAGTCTATGCTGGTTGAAGTTCCTCCATGAGCAAATTCACATTTACTTTATTCACTATTTTCTTAAACTTTCATAGCAGGATCATCAGGAAGTGTAACAACAGGGGGCTGGCCCAGTGGTGCAGTCATTAAGTTAGGAAGTTCCACTTCTCAATGACCCGGGGTTCGCTGGTTCAGATCCCGGGTGCGGACATGGCACCTCTTGGCAAAAAGCCATGCTGTGGTAGGCGTCCCATGTATAAAGTAGAGGAAGATGGGCATGGATGTTAGCTCAGGGCCAGTCTTCCTTAGCAAAAAGAGGAGGATTGGCAGTAGTTAGCTCAGGGCTAATCTGCCTCAAAAAAAAAAAAAAGAAGTGTATCAACAAATTTTTTTTCCATTGGTTTCTTTCACAATATTTTATTAATTATCCCATCTTATGTATATCTCTATATATACACATTGCTCTCAATTTACCACATAAGAATTCTATAAGAGATGTGAGGATAAGATGATATAAATTAAATGGCTAAAAGAAGAATTAAAAGAATATAAATATTCTTTATATATTTTAATGTCATTTATTTTAAATAATATTACATATTAAATAATATATATCAGTATAAATATCAGATATACATCATATATATTCATATATATACATATATCTCTCTCTCTTTCTCTCAGTATTCCTAGGACATAAAATAGTAAGTTGAATGCTAAATTAGTGGGAAATCTATAAGTATCTCCCCCAAAATATTTATTAATTATTGTGGTGCTTTTACACATGCCCATGCCCACAGTTCTTTGATACTACTCCCTCCAGCAGGAGGAGCTTAATTCCTCTCTTCTTGAGTGAGAGCCGGACTCAGTGACTCACTTCTGATGGAGTCTGTAGAGGGAAAAATAATAACCTTACATTGGAGAAGCCTGGCAGATACAACCTTAACCAGGACGTTCAAGTTACCCAGAAATGTCACATTAGAGTCTGTACCTATAGCATAGTATGATGGGAAAGTAATTTTCCATCCTTTGTAGTATTCTTCTCTAAAACCCCTAATCTCATCCAATCATTAGAAAACATTAGGCAGTCCCAAATTAAGAAATGTTCTCCAACTTTGCTGACTATTACCTTTCAAAAGTGTCAATTATAAGGAACCGAAGATTGGAAGAGACTAAGGAAATAGGACAGCTAAATGCAATATGATCAGCTTGGACCCAAGAACATCAAATTTAACTTGGATAAACATGCTCTTGTTTTGTAAGATGCTAACATTAGGATAAACTGGATGAAAGGTTTATGGGACCTTCTATATTATCTTTCCATCACTGTTGTAAATCTTAAATTATTTCAAAGTAAAACATTTTTAAAATACCAATTGTTTTATTTTTAAATACTTTATACATTGTAATTTTTAATATATTTTTCCAGTACAGCTCTCACGTTTAATCTGAAATGAAGAATTATCTTTTCCTGATAACTTTTACAAGTATTATATTGCTATTTTAAAGCCAAGTTGTCTTAATTTTAGTGACTCATGTTTCAACTGTATCATTCATTCCCATGAAAAAAGTCAAGTGAATACAATTCAATTATGTAAAGTGTTACATGAAAATGGCTCTAAAAAGCATGCTATGTATAATTGCAATTTACGCAAGATGTGCTGTGAATCTTCCTTTCCAGATGAAGTAAACAAAAATGATACTTTCAAATTAATACTTAGCTTTTCATAGATTGCATCAGTGATGCTGGGGAAGGATTAAGGCATTAGAGGCTAAAATCTGTCAAGTGTGCTTATATATCCGAGATTCATTTACTGAACCATGAACATACTTTTATTATTTTCCATGAAAAACTCACTTCTATAAATGAGTGCTGCATGTGATTATTAAGACTAACAAAGATAAAAATAGAGTATGTTTGTGCAATACATTCTGTTGTTCTCATTTGCAATTGCAGTCCTGAAATATTTTCGTCTGAGAAAGCATGATAGGATAATATCTTTTCCAAATTTATTTAAAGATTTCACAAAGAAAAAAAAGAACAAGCATTATGTTCCATTTCAAAGTATGATGTAGCTGAGTGCCAGGAGGAGCCGGATGCACAGATTTCCATGCCTGAGACACTTTCTAACCCAATGATTAGCCAGACTCCACCAGGGCCTTCAGAAAGCTCTTTCGTTGACACAGCCATTTGAATTAGTGGCTATTTTGTGTATGTTTATATTTCAAGATAATAAACTGATCTCTTTAAAAATCTTACTATTTCATGTAAAGTTGAGCTAAGCAGTGCATTATGAAAAGAGCAATATTTGCCTGTTAGATGTTAACACTATCTTAAACCCTGAAGATTGCCAAGTCTATAATGTGAAGTCCAATTTGCAGAACACAGTTTCAAGATAAGGAATGGGGTATTTTTCCTATTATTGTGACAGTGATGATACAGTAAGAGAGCGATGCGCTCAATACTATTAATTTAATAAACACTTACTTAGCGAAACCTGAATTTTAGAAAAAGCGAAGGCTGTGCCTTTTATACATAAAGTAATGGATAAGTTAAAACATTGTGTTAGCTGGAAAAAGGGTATAAGGATAAAGATTAAAAATAAATAGATGCTTAGGTGTTTAATGACAATATATGAGTAAAACAGTAAAGCAGGTGATCAGAGAGTTAAGGAGATGAGAAAGTAAGATGTCACAGAAGCCAAGAAGTGAAAGTGACTTAAGATGTCTGTGTGAGAGACAGACACAGCAGGGACATTGACAAAGATGAGAAATGGGAAAGATATTTGGAGTTTTGATTGAGAGATTATAAGGGGCCTTTGATATAAGAATTTCAATAGATTTGTGAGCGTGTTATTTCAAGAAGTCAGTGTTTTGCAAAGCAATGCAGGTGTAAGCAAGTCTTTTGGTGAATGAGACAATGCAGAAAAAGACCACTGTCCCAACGCCAGCATTCCTTTCACAACTGATTACCTTTCAGGGCTGAAAAATGACCCAATATTATACTTCATTTTTTTTCTTTTTGTAATGATTATACCAATTTGTTTTGTTTCATTTCACTTATTATTTCTAGTCCTTCAAACACTTGCTGAATTTCTACTGTGTACAAATTATCATCTTAGGCACTATGGATGGTATTAAAATGAGCAGGATATGCTCCCTCTCCTTAGGAAAATAATATTTTTAAAAGGTGTTTGAGATATCAGCAAAGAGTATAGTGTAAAAAAGACCCTGCTCTAAAAGAACAGAACATAAAGGAATTCCTTTCATGCATCCAGGAGGGAATAGCACTAGAGAACTTGGTTGAAACCCAACTGGCAAGAGCTTTTAATGCCATGCTGTAGAAAAGGAAGTTTATTGTGTAGGCATAAGTGCATCATTTATGATTGTATTAAACCTTTATTTTTATGTTTGTGAAGAGTCTAGAATATTGGATTGGTCAAGATAAACATCCTAGACCTCAGACCTTCACAGCCAGGAGGATGAGCTCTGTTTGGAACTTTGGGCTGCCTGAAAAGTTCAATTTAGCTTTGCCTAAACTAAAGGAAAGTAAGTGGCTTTGTGGTATCCTCAGTAGTACTTTCTGACAGACCTGGCACGTTGACTTTGAAACAACCTTATGAAGTGCTAAAGCAGAAAGCCTCCTATAAGAGAAACGTAACTCTGGCTCCAAGACAGATGACAGATAGGCTATTATTTTTGACATTCCCAAGACAATGTACTGGAGTACTCTTCTGAATCCCAAGGTGGGAAAGACAAAATCCACAAGGGTTCTCTAGAGAAGATGCTCAATCTTTTTTTGGCTGGGATAAATCAGGAGACAGTTCCCAGCAGTCCTATGACTAATGTTCTTGGAAGGAATCATCTATATATTGATCCAAAAAAGAATATTTAAGATTGGCATCTCTTCTTTCTGCTTCTCAGGAGAAAAAGGAAAAAATGTGGTTGTCCTTATTGGAAATAGGAGCATATGTTTCCTAAAACATTTAACAGACTTTTGTATTATCTCAACCTTGGATGTAAAGCAGGAGCAATTAAAAGGTGATTTAAAAAATGCTCTTTTTTCCTACATAACATGTAGTACAAACACTTGACACATATAGCATTTTGACAGGTAAATAAACATTTAATATGAGTATATAAATAAGCTTATTTATAGTAGTAATATATAATGATGTATTTAGACATACCATGTCTACACTGCACATCCCTCCCCTACTTATAATGCTGATATTTGTTTGACAAAATGAAAAGGGAACACATTACTCTTGTTTCTGTATGATGGAACGAGAATTTCCTCTACAATGGAGCCTCTGAGGATTTGGTAAGAGCAGTTGAAGAGCTGTGAACTGCACTTAAGCATGGTTAAAATAAAAGTCTTTAATAAATGAGAGTCATTTGGTTCTTCAGCTGCTCATAAGGATAGAAGCCCACAAGGGAAAAAATACAAGAATGAATGAATGCTTAATAAATATTTGTTGAATTGAATTGAGTAAGTAAGTGATTATTCTTCAACCACAAAAGACATCCTGGAGCTTTTAGATGGATGGTACCATGGCAATTTAGCTTGATCTACATAGCATTCAGAAGAGAGCCTGGTAGGAGAAGGTCCTGGCATGGGAAGGCAGCGTATCTCAGCTTGGAATTTGATACGACACAGGCATTTGAATATGGTTGCAGGGGCATAGTTTCTGGCAATACAGAAGGTTAAAAATGTATATTTTTAAACCAGGACAAAAGGTGATGGCAGTTCCTGACAGATAATAGATCCTTAGATCCATATAAATGCTATTTTCTTCTTTTTCCTTTTGGGTGGGAAATGAGACAAATTCCACTGAAATTATCAAGTGTTGAGTGTCTAAGAAAGAGCCTATAATTGCCTTCCCACACAACAGCGAACTGCTAGTAGTCACAAACCTGATTTTGAAAAGAAAAATCTAGAATACCTCGTAATCTAAAAAGCAGTGAATAACAAGCAGATAACAAATGACACTAGGAAATTCTTTTTTTAAAAGTCTAATTTTTTTTTCTTATTTTTCCTAATAACAATAAAACCCTGACGATACATTTTTACCTTTTCAGGCTTGTTTCTTTCATTATAGCTGTTTTTCTACGTGGTATAATGGCTGCCCACAGAAACACCTAGGGCAGTGCTTCTCAGCCACAGCACGATAAAGATTCGGGGCAGGATATTCCTTGTTTTGAGTACACTCTTTTGCATCTTAGGCTATTTCACAGCATCCCTGGTCTACACACACTAGATGCCAGTAGTAGGCCTTCCTTAGTCTTGACAATCAGAAATGTCTCCAGAAAATCCCAAGTGGCCCCTAAAGGACAGTGACGAGGCTAATTGATATATTCCTTGTATGTAGCTGTATTTGGTTGCATGTTTATAATGTAGACCTAAAAGGGACAGATAATTCCTGTAAGAGTGTAAGAAGATGAATTTCCTTTGCTTTAATATATTTTGAAAAGTTCGTCAATTGTTATTGTGTTAGTATTTCTTGAAAGACAAATACGTGGTGCTCTTATAAAATAATGCAAGTTCCTTTCACAATGAACAGCAATTAAACTTAAGGCACTAACCTAGAGTCTTTATACATGTTTTTAACCCTACAAAAACAAGCATGTGAGGGATGTGTGTCTCACAGTTAAGGAAGTTGATCTCCAGAGGACTTATATCGTCCAAGGTCACACAGCTAGAACCCAAAGTCAGGTCCTTTTGTTAAAACAGGCAGCCTTTCTTTAACAGTACAGTGAAATTGCATGGTTTAGGAAGCTAGGAGAAAATATTCTATCATATCTATGTTTCTAGGCCTTTGGCATAATATTTAACCTGCTTTTATTCTAAAGACTTCCCAATACTTTGAGACTTTCTATTCATTGAAATTTTAAAACAATGGAATAGTGGGCCGGCCCCGTGGCCGAGTGGTTAAGTTCACGCGCTCTTCTTTGGCGGCCCAGGGTTTCGCCAGTTCCAACCCTGGGTGTGGACATGGCACCCCTCATCAAGCCATGCTGAGGTGGCATCCCACATGCCACAACTGGAAGGACCCACAACTAAAAATACACAACTATGTACCAGGGGGCTTTGAGAAAAAAAGGAAAAATTAAAAAATCTAAAAAAAAACAAACAATGGAATATTAATGATTTTTACAAACAATTTTTATGTTCACCTTAAGAGTCCTTCCAATAATATAACTCAGATACAAAAAAGAAACGTCCTTTCATAATTTTTTAGGAACTTCTTTACTAAAACTATAATAATTTTTTATTTGAAGGAAAATATTGGATTATATTATTCATTTATAATTTTGTTCCTTTGTAATTTAGTAAACGCTCAACTTGTTGATTTATAAACCTTCTCTTGCCTGAAAGAGCCAAGGTAAATTGCAATTGGCAGTTCTGTAAAGGAGTCGAAATTATTTTTCTTCATGACTAATATGAAAAATTGAAGTGTAATTGATGTTCATTAAAAACCAAGGTGGATTTTTACAAGTACATAAATAGAAAGTCTTGTCTAAAAAAAAAGGTAGTTAAAAAATGATTTTAGTGGATTTTTCTAAAAGCATAAACATATTCTTTCCTAAAACTTCTGCAGACCTTGAGACTATTTTTAAGATTAGCCTTGAGCTAACATTTGCCATCAATCCTCCTCTTTTTGCTGAGGAAGACTAGCCCTGAGCCACATCAGTGCCCATGTTCCTCTGTATGTGGGATGCCTGCCATAGTATGGCTTGATAAGTGGTGCATAGGTCCACACCCAGGACCTGAACCAGAGAACCCTGGAATGCTGAAGTGGAACATGCAAACTTAACCTCTGCGCCATCAGGGTGGCCCCGCCTTGAATTTTTTTTGACTATTTTGTATAGACATATAAAATAATTATCATATTTCATTGGAATATCATGCACTTTTTTTCACATTTCAGCATATCTGGATTTGTGAAGCATCTTAAATCTCTGGTGTATCAGAGTTTAATAGGCACTATTTTTCTCTTCTTAGTACATAATGATGCGAGTTACAATTGATGTTTAGATTCAATAACTTATAAAATTTGGTGAGACATATCAAAACATACCAGTGCTTGAAATTTTGATCTAGAAATATTAACTCATATGTTAAATAATTTAGAAGATAACAATAATTGATAATTATAATTTCCACTGGATATAATTTAATTTCTATGGCAGAAGCCAGTGGAAGACACATATTTCTAAAACACTTTTGCACGACTTTTCTATGCCGTCATATTTTGCCAAGTTATTTTTTCTCTGCTTTTATTTTAATGCATGTGTATACACAAACCATTTTGAAAGATATCTGAGAAATCTTTTAAAAACTGCATATTGAAGTAATCACAAAATTGCTATGTATCTATCAAATAAGTTTCTCTCTTCCAATAGTAGGTTTTGGGCCCATTGTAGTTAAAATGTATTTAATAAAAAAGTGAGAATGATAATTATATATAGATATAATTATTTCTGAATTTGCTCAGGATATTTTCTATTAATTGTTTTTTATCACATAGGTATAGGAATTTACTATATTGATATGTAGTTTGCATAGTCAGACATTTTCTTTTCAGAGTATGTGGACTTCAATGTGTATGTTTATTTTTTTCATATTTGTATGCCTATAAAAATATCTGGTACATGTCAATCAATATAACCTAGTTTGAACAGGAATATTATTATAGGATTACATTTGGTTATCTGTCTTTTTCTAAGCGTTAAAAGCCCTTGATAGTATATCTTTTAAGGAAGTATTTTAAAAATGAAGAGCAAATAGACAAGGGTTTTGAAGTTTGCGTCTGTTGATGCAGAAAGTAACTTATTAATATAACAGGTATTCAAACTAATCACAATTTATGGAATCAACTGTAAGTGAAACCATGTAGAATGACATTTCATGCTTTTGGTTTCTTGTAATTTGAAAGGGAGATGTTTTTCTCTGACAGATTACAGAGGATTTTAGATTTCAACTTTCCATTCTTCAAGTTTAGGTTATAAGCTTTTTTCTTTTAAGTGACAAATGGAAGGAACCCTAACCTTGAATAAATAATTTTTCATACCCAATAATCCAAAGCTAAAGTGAACCAGGAATTAGAAGCAATTATTTGGGTAATTAAAGTTCAAATCAGTAGCTCATTTTGATAGAAAATCCTTTTATGTTCGTTAAGAGAACACATTAAATAATCCATACACATTTATGTTCTGAAATAATCAAAGTACAAAACTTGTTAGGCATTACTTTGCCTGTCCTCCAGAAGCTTTCTATTTTAACAGAAAATGCAAGGATTGCGTAGGCATAGATAACTCTGGATGAGTGGAGTAAACGATGGTCTATTTGAAACAACAAACATTTGTTATCTCATAATTTCTGAGTCAGGAATCTAGGCAAGCGTTAGCTGGGACCCTGGGCTCAGAGGCTCTCTCAAAGCTGCAGTCATGGTGTAGACGGGAGCTACAGCCATCTCAAGGCTCAACATCCAAGCTGGATCACATGGCTGTTGGCACCTATCAGATCCTCGGTGGCTGTTGTCCAGAGACATCAGTTCTCCATTGGGCAGCTCACACCTGGCAGCTGGTTTCCCTCAGCATGAGTCAGAGAGAGTCAGAGAGGGTGAGAAGACAAAAGCCAGAGACTTCCCTAATTTGGGAAATGACATCAGACTACTTTTGCCATGTTGTATTCTTTAGAAATGAGTCCCTGGGTCCAGCCCACACTCAAAGAGGGGATTACAAAAAAATATGAATATTCATAGGCAAGGATCACTGGGGATCGTTTAGAGGCTGCCTCCCACAGCACCACCAGCTCTTAATTGATGCCTGTTCTCTTCTAAAGCTAAAGATTTTCTTCTCTCTTTTTTGTGGTTATGTCCTTCTTTCCCCTTGATAAATGTGTTTTTTCTTCCCACTTCACATCTTCTTTTCTATATTCTGCGAAGTTTTAAAACCATATCTTCCAAATTATCTTAAATGTGAGACTTAGTAGGTACATTTACTGGTTGAAATTGATACTCTGCCTTTTGCAAAGTGCTGCATTCTGAATGTCATGGCTGTGTTCCAATTGAACTTAAAATGAATTAATAAAAATTAATAAGTGAAATTTGCCCATGACATTATATTATTCCCCAAACTCACACAAAACCAACACCAGAAGGTATTTAAAAGAAAGGTGGTAATTTTGAGCAGTGTGTTTTTAGAGATGGCAGAGAACAAGAAATGGTCAGAGGGTATTGAGCAAATTAATGTACGTCAAGTCTGAATCGCAGAATATAACAAGGGAACGTGTCCCCCTACGTGCTCTGTCCTCAACTTGCAGGATGCAGTGATTATTGTTTCTTACCAACTTCTATAAGTTTTAATTTCCCTTGATGAACTAGGATTTATTGTTCTCATAAAGTTTTCTTAATAAATGCAATGAGATTGGTAACTGAGCCAATTAATTAGTCAAGTACATAGAAAACCCCGGGTGTTCATTTAACTTGATCTTTAAAAAAGAGTCAAAATGCAGATATGTAAAGAGCTAAAATATGTAGCAACTATTTCATATTTCAAATTTTATTCTTTTAAAAGGGAAACATATATTTTACTGTGCTTTGTAATCAATGTAGATGAACGATATTTTATAGTCAAAACATATATGAGCAAATAGAAGTCCTTAGAGCAGAGGTAGGCCAGGAAGCTAATCATTATCTTTGGAAAATTAATGGCCACGTAAAGTTACACCATTCTAGAGTTGCCTGTGACTTTCTTTCTACATAACCTATTCCAAAGTCCTGCTCCTTCTCACGTTTTCTTTTATTCACATATTTTTAGATAGATCATACTTTATTTTTAAGTCATCAACAGGGAGAAGCTTTTGCAATGAACACACATTACTCGTAATAATCTTATAACATTAAATTAAATACAACTGTAGCAAACATTTATTTACTATTTACTAAGTGACAAACTTTTCTTAGTTCTTTAATAACATTAATACATTTCATCTTCAGTATAATATTTTGACAAAATACTGTTATAATACCCTCTTTTCAGATGAGAAAACTGAGACACAAATGTGTGAAGTAATTTACGCACAGCAGAAACTATGGGCCTATGAAGTGTGGCCCCAGATTTGTGCTCTGAGTAGACTGTGATTTAATTACAAAGTCATGGTGGCTGATGTAAATCCACAGTACTGAATGAAAGAACGTAAGGGCAGAGGATTTGTCTGGTTTACACTCTACTCTCTCTCTAAATAATTGTTGAATGAATGAATGAGTGAATACATGAATGTATCAATATGTTACGCAACTAGCTGGAGTATAAGGCATTGCGGAAATCAGACAGCTGCTAAATGATACAATTTTCCTAACTCCAAGTCATCAGAGACATTGCTTTGTTAATTTCCAGAGGTGTTTATTTTGAACTAGCTCCAAATCTGCAGTCTCTGGAAGGCTTCGCCATGCAGGGCTACCAAATTCATCTCATGGAAGGGCTGCTTCTGAAGAGAGAATACGATGAATGCAGCTGTTTTTCATTAACTACATAAAGCTCAAACTAACTTTGTTGTCACAATGTGTCATAAACTCAGTTATTCAGATGAAATGGAATTTACTTGTAAAATGATATATTTATTGACAACTCATAATAAATCATTCATAATAAGAAAAAATACATTGTACTGTCAAGAAATAAGGGCAGAAATTAGAAACCCATCAAATCAACTTTAGGGTATACTAAATGGTGCAATTATGACACACAAAATTAAATTTTCAACATCTGAAGTAGTTCTTTGCTGGGAAATTCTAATGCTTCTTCCTCAACTTTTAAACAAAACTCTTTTAGAATTCAACTATTTGGTAAAAATGGCAGTCATCTCCTTGTTTTGCTCAATAGTGGATTTCTGTGTCACATTGACATTAAAATGAAATCATGCAGCAAATTCTGGCTTTTTCATTGTTCTCCTTAGGTGTTCACAGAGCTCATCTTCCCTTAGTCATCACAAAGAGAGCATATTGAGCACCTGGCACGTGCTAAATGCCTTGCTCCATGCTGTGTGGGATGCCAAGAAGTGGAGGAGTAGGAAGCAATCCCAAAGAGGATTAAAAGTGAAAATGTATATCAGAAGTTTACAAATAAATGCGTGAATGTTATAGAAAGGGAAAAGGCAGAGCTTAATGTGGAATGGGAAAGACTGGAAGTATTTGTGGAGGAGAAGGGAAGTATGATTTTTATCATGCACTTAAAGTACTGACATGACTAACATGGCGCAGGAGAAAAGGAAGAGAGAAAAGCAGCAGGCATGTAACCATAAGATTTAACTTACTGCAGGGTTCATGTTGGAGAACAGAGAGTTAAGATAGGCATATTTTTGAGTCTTTTTAATGCCAAATTTGACTTGATGTGCAAGACACGCAGAACCATTATAAGTTCTTTTAAGATGAAAGCAGCATTTAAGGAGGTTAGTGTGGCAGGATAATGAATGATGGATTCCAGGCAGTAGGCTTAAGTGATGGAGAAGCTCTCTAGAAAGGGAAATACTCCCGACTTTCTTGGCCAAAGTAAGGAGGGTTCAAGTTTCCAGAAATCATTATAGTGTAAATAAAGTGGTATGGCTGTATTTCTGATAAACTTGATGTGGCAAAACGAGTATTAAATTATCAGGTATCTATGGTAGAGATGAGATATTCTTGATAGGATTCACAGGGCTTTGTAAATTAGTTGTATGACTCCATTTATTTGAACTGAATTGTTAGAAGAAGGATGGTATCCAGGTTATGATAGCTCATTTTCGTTTGTTTCAATGTCCACTTTTATGCTGAAGATGTGAGATTTTGAGCAGCAGACCTATCCATAATACTTGTAAAAGCTTCTCATGGATAGCTCAGTTTTCAACCACGAATTTATACTTTTCTCCAAAACCTGCTTCACCTTACATTATAGGATTTTCTGATTTCTCATTTTCCTTGTTTATTCATACACACTTATCAGAGACTCCATGATTTCTCTCAAACACTAGTATCTCCACTCCCCAACATTCGATCCCATTGTCACTTTCCTCATTTGGACTCTCACTCTTTCTAACCTAGAAGGATACAGTAGCTCTCTGACCTCTTTCCTCACTTCCAGTCTGTTCTTGCTCCAGTGCCGTCTCCAATTGCTGTGAAGTATCTTTCTACATCAGAAATCTAAGCATCTTATGACCAGTTTACAAAATTTGCCACCCTCTTGTCTGTGGATTACTTCCCAATTCCCTAGGGATGTCAACAACCTTTTTAATACTTCACATATTCCACAAGCATATGCACCGAACACCTAAAATGTTCCAAGCACTGGCAAGGAGGGCTCAGGTTAGCAAAGCTGACATAGTCTCTACCCCGTGGAACCCAAAGTCCAGTGGGGAAGACTGACCAAATTAAATAATTGCACCAAAAACGTAAAATTGTGGCTGTGAAAAGTGTTGGCCAGTTTGCGAGATTGTTTAACAGGAATTTTACCCAAGCAGAGAAGACTCCCTACGGAAGCAGTCTAGGAACTAAAATCCGCAGGGTGGGTTGGTGAATGAAGAGAAGACTGGGTTTATCATAAAGTAGGGTTCTGGGAGAAAAACATTTGCAATGGCCTGTTGCATGCAGAAATATGCTGGATGAGAGAGACTTAAAATGTTTCATTTAATCTGGACCAGACAGAGTGTGGGGCAGAATATCACGAAATCAGGTTCAAGAGAAAGAATAGAACACACAGGGCTTTGTAGACTAATGAGTTTATTCTGAAACATTGGGGAACTAATGAGAGCTTTTATATAGGAGGATGGCATGATCAGAAATGCATTTAGAAAAGAACCAGGATGGTGGGTTGGCGGGAACAATCAATCTGGGCAGACCAAACAGGCCAATGAGTACATGCTAGGCCACGTGAGATAATAGTGGTTATCTTGAATATCTAGGAAGAAAGAAGTTATTGTCTGATGACTGAAATGTAGTAAATGCCTATATTTGACTGTAATGTGGAGTGAAAGAAAAATATAGATAAACCCTAGACATAGGTTTTAAAAAATGACATAGAATGAAGATGAATGGGAAGCTTGAAGATCATAGAAGCTGTGGCCCGATGAAATCTATGCTTGGCGCAGAGAATTCAGAATCAGCATGCATGAGAATGATCATGCTTGCTACCTAGGAATTGCAGATTTCTCAGTAGTTTTCCATACAGTATAATAAGCTATGCAATTCCATTATTGCAGGAGCACCATATGACATTTGCTCAGAGTTTAATCTGAGAATTACCTGCATTGGTATCACCAAGTGTAAATAAAAGTGTCTTGAGGACTGTGGCAGACCTCAGATTCTACATTTCTGACAAGTCCTACTAGTCTTCCTAATGCAATCTAAACTTTGAGAGACGGTGGGAAACATACTGAAGCATGGGTTTAGTGTCAAAAGTGCTCAGAGTGTGTCCTATATCAAAAAGGCACAAGCTCAAAACATCGGGAAACCTTCGCTTGTACAGATAGATTTGGAATTCATATTGTAGTGGAATAGCTTGGCTGGGTAACGTAGTATAAGTTATTTAATTTCTCTGGATTCTAGTTCAAGAAATTGATGCAGTGGCTTTTTCAAGTCTCCTGGCTCTCATTAGTCAAAATTATGTCCCTTATCTTTCTGGGTTTTGCACTCCACTCTGTGAGCAGCTTTGGGAGAAGTGAGTCTCACTGAATCCCATCAGGCCAGATCTAGGTACTACGAAACTTCTGTGTTTCCCACCTGAGCTCCGACCTAACCTGTAGGGGGTTGAGACTCCAGTGTTTTCTGTGCTCTCAGTTAGCAAGATGCACGTCTGTCATGAGGAAGTGCTTAAGCTGGCTTTGCGGCATAAAGCATGATGAAGAAGGAGATTCTTTTCTTCTATTCAACGGCAATTATTTTAAGTTTTCTTACCAGTTAATCCTCACCCAGGATTTCTTAGACATTTCATAATAAATAGAGGTAATATGTTTTTGACCATATAAATAAACCATGAAAACCAGTCAAATACACACACACAAACACACACATTTTGTAATTGGTTCAAAAATTGTTGGTAGAGTGTGCCAGCCTGTAGGTGTAGTGGTTAAGGTTGCACTCCGCTTCTGTGGTGGCCCAGGTTCACAGGCCCGGATCTTGGGCACTGACCTGGCACCACTCCTCAGGCCATGCTGTGGCAGCATCCCACATAAAACAGAGGAAGATTGGCACAGACGCTAGCTCAGTGACAAATCTTCCTCATGCAAAAAAGAGGAAGATTAGCTCAGGGCCAATCTCACACACACACAAAAATGTTGGTAGAACTGAGTTAAGAATATCTAGTTATTGTCAGAATTCAGCTTGTGGCCCATAGCAAAGTAGGCTATAAATTTACACATGCTAAGAAAACTGAGTGACAAGCATATGACTAGCTAAACCTCTTAGGTTTATAGCAAGTCCATCGCTTTCCTGCTTGAAATGACAGATTTGTTTTAACATGTAAAAAGCTTAAATATTGTCTCATCACCTGTAATAGTGAGCTATTTAATAAGTGATAAAAATGTAATGGCGTATGAAACAATCGTCATTTCAAACAGGATTATTGCAATATTTGAAATACAGTGAGAAATACGATTATTTTTATTTTCAAAATTAATAAAAGGTTCGCCCATATCAGCTGGAATATTGGTGTTCCCCGGATAAAAATTCAATCTGAAACTGACAATTAAGCACATGGCAAATCTTTACGCTGGGTTACAGTGTCCCCAGCAGGTGGTTTACTTATGATTAATGATTTACAATTCTTGAATATTCAGATTGGTAAATGTGCTGGAGCTTTTTAATTGCCAAACTCTTTTTACCCCCAGCTTGCCTTATGACAGCTTGCCTTCATTTTAAACATGTTGTTATTGAACATGATTTAAAATGAGAGCCAAAATTATGAGGTGGCTTCATGCATTGACTGTTATGGGCAAACACTCTATGTAAGCTTTTCTTCTATGTTAACAAAAATAAAAATAAATTATAATTTTCTGATAGCTTGCTCAATATATTCAAATTCTAAAAAGTTAGTGACTACTGGTTTTGGATTTCTTCCATCATAGTTTGTCATGAGCTGCAGCTCAAAGTATAATCAAATACCTATTTTATTGCAATAAGATGCTTATATTTTAAAATTGTAACTCAACAGGAGAGGAGAGTAGTTTAACTTTAATAATATTCGGCAAAGCTAAGAGGATATAGAAAAGTCATAACGAGGTTTACAGATTTAAAATGGTTTATCCTAGAAAAGATAAAATAAAGCAGTGTATTGATTTCTATCTTGAGGTACATGAAGGTTTGTTTTGTTTGCTAATGGATGTGAAAATACGTAAGAAAACTCAGACACCTATTAATTATCATCTGGAAAAAGTCATTTAAACATCTCTAAGTTTTTGTTCACTAATCTGTACATCGAAGCTAAAAATAGCTATCCTAATTATATCTCAAGGTTCTTTGAAAATCAAATGACTCAATTTCCTTCTAAACTGTGGGCATGATGGCAAGGACCATCTTGCTTTAATTTCCCAGTAGATAATAGGCACTTCAGTGTTTGTTAATGAATGAATGACTCAGATTAGAATGTAAATGTAGGGCCGGCCCGGTGGCACAGCGGTTAAGGGCACATGTACCGTTTCGGCAGCCTGGAGTTCGCCAGTCCGGATCCCAGGTGCAGACACAGCACTGCTTGGCAAGCCATGATGTGGTAGGCATCCCACATATAAAGTAGAGGAAGATGGGTACTGATGTGAGCTCAGGGCCAGTCTTCCTCAGCACAAAGAGGGGGATTGGCAGATGTTAGTTCAGGGCTAATCTTCCTCAAAAAAAAAAAAAAAAAAAGTAAATGTGAAAATAAGGTATAAGTGGTAAAATGATTATTTTGTGAGTTTTAGTAAAGAAGGAAATTTTAATTGGCCTAGGGAAAACCTTTTCTATGTTTTAGGGCAACCATTGGCAGTTATCGATCATGGAAAGTCTACTATCCCTAATAATCTGGTAATAATCTTTTTGTTTGTTGTTTCTTTTTGTTTTTTAAATCTTAAAGAAAGGAGAATCAAATGTATTGAGTGCTTACCTTACACATTGAACATAGATTTTTTTGAGTTACTGAAAAAAATGAACATGGATTTTGGTCTCATAGACTTATATCTAGATAAAGGTAGAGGAAAAGCAAAACAATGCTGCATAAATAGTTTTATAATCAGAGTTGTGATCAGTGCAATGTATGATGGAAACTTAAAAAGGTAACCTGAACCCACAGTCTACAAATGGAAATCAATGAACCAGGAATTTTATACATATTTTTATTCAAAAAACTGTTTGTTTAGTGTATACTTTGTGACACTCTATTTGACATTAGTGATATAAGAGCAAGAAGATAAATAGGCTGAGGTCAACTTATACCTCTGTATTGTCTCCATTTTACACAGGAGGCAACAGAAACTACAAGAGATTAGGTTCCTTTTATAACCATACAGGTGGTTAATCAACTGGGACTCCAATCCCAGCGTGTTTGACTCCACTCTGCTGCTTCCTCTAATTCATTTAGATACCAAAGTTGGACACATAAGGACTCTGCCCTTTTTGGGATTCCATGTGTCTAATGTTAATGACACAAGTCAGCAGAAGAGAATTTTCTAACTCTAGTGCTATGTTTTCCGAATATCATAATGTCTATCTATTTCTTATCATGGTGCTGCCCTATATTTTACTTTTTTTTAAGAAAGTGGTGCCCCTAGGAGTACATATGTGTTTATACGGCTAAGAGTGTAATCTGCCCAGGTGATTGTTCGCAATGTCTGAAGGGCCTATTGCTGCTGGAAACGAACACAGACTTACCATCTGTATGAAGTCTTTTGTCTCAGGGCGGGTTGGATTTCTGATGGCAATGGTTTCCCCATAAATTCTCATCACTGCTTACTTCTGTAAATATTTCCCTGATGTCTTGTCTTGCCCTATTAGTTACCCCAATGCTGCCAGTGATTTGACTTATTCAACTCTGCTTCTCTTTTATGCTTATTCTCTTTAGGATTTAGCACAGGGCCTTGGGTATAATAGTACTTGAAATTGTAATTTTATAATTGTCATTCTCTTCAAGTATTTAGAGAAGCAATAATATTGTGAAATATCCTAGAATTTTTATGCTTATAATGTATTTATCAGTTCACATTTGCAAAATAATTGTTCATATAAAATTTTTAGCAATATTAAAATGCCCATTGGTGCACACTATAGGAGGGATATCTTTCTAATTATATTCTCTTACGTGGTCGTATACGCTCTTTCTCTGACTATTCACAACCTAATTTACCTGTCTTATGTGGTTACAGTAATGTTAGTAGCATTTTTTTTTTTTTGCATTGCAATAATACCCTCAGTAAATATTATAACCTTAGGTATAAATCACACTAGCAGTATGATTTAGCTAACTTCAAGTGACAGACTTTAAGAAAATAATTTAATTTTCATAGACGGTTTTGTAGTTTGATTTTTTAAAAAGTAATTTGTTGATTTATGATTACATTTTAATTTTAACTGGCCAATTTGATCAAATATATATGCATATATAAACATAAATATATAAAACACAATAATAGGCATTAATCACTTCTATAATATGTGAATAACGAAATATATTGATTCTTTTATTGTTCTTGACTGCACTGTGATAAATTCACTTATTTCTTCCCATGTGAATTAAATGTTGTCTTCACTCTTCTTTAATTGCTATGTGCTGAATTTTCCTCCACTGCAGGAGGCCCAGCTATTTATAGGTTTAACTTCTGTTAGATATTCCATCATTTGATCTTTACTGATCCATTACAATACGTTATCTGTTTATGACTCATATTGTCTTACATTTGTTACTACCAAACTGTTTTTTTTACATGCACTTTAGCGTGCACAAAATATTAAACGATCTACAATGGGCAGTCGGTGATTCTAACTACTTATACTCATGTTGTAACATGTCTGAGGTATTTCTGTGATGTTCTAACTATGGATTAGCAATGTGGGAAGAAGAAGGGGCCCAAAAGTGTCTTCTGAATTAATTCTGTGTGTTTGTGTGTGTGTGTCTGTGTGTGTGTGTGCGTGAAAGGGAGAGAGATATAAAAGCAAAGGGACAGAGAAAGGCAGAGAAAGAGAGACGGTCAGAAATTGACAAACATAAAGACAGAAAATAATTCTCTCATTAGATATTTCAAAAATTTATTTTTATTAGACTTATAATATTACCAACTTTTAAAAGTAAACATAATGTTTCATCCTTATGTTGCCCTCAGTGTCTAGCATTGTACAAGTTCATGGCAAACGTTTTGATTTTTTGAATACAGGTGAATTGAATTTACAAATCTCTAGCATGTGTGATGGAGGAACTAAACCATATTGTGTTTCTGATAAATATAGCAGTACACAGATTTAATGGTTTAATAGGATGAAATAAGAAGTATATAAGATTCCTAACATCAAGCCTCTGGTGATCAAGTAGGGGAAGCGGTCCACAGTGAAGTAATTATCATTAGTCCTGAAAAGTCTAGGTTGGAGATGTGTGCACATTGGAATCACACTCTAGAGGAAGACTTGACCGGCTCCGACGCTTCAGCTGCTTCGTGATAAGTGCATGTTCTATGATCTCTGATCTGTCAAACTCATGGGTGTCTCATGCATATAAAATTGCACAGTGCCTGTGTCAGTGGTTAGTAAACTGTAAAGATACATGCAAGTAATTGATGTTATAATTAGAAACATTTATTTTTATGTCCTAATTGCTCTTTCTAGGATTGAGAACAGCATAAAGATCTGTGTGGAGACTTTAGCTAAAATATGTGATTTTAGGCAAGTCTCTAACTTATTGGAAACTCAGGTTTTCATCTATAAAATAGAAGTTAATAAGGCCTACCTTGTAGGTTTGTTGAGAGAAGTATATAAGATTATCTTTTCTGGCCCTTTTAAAATATCTTTTTTCCTATTTTCATTTAATAGCAGGCATAATGGATAATGAGTCAACGGATGATGCTTGTAAAATTAGAAATACCTGTAAGAAGTTTTGATACTCTCATTGAAAGTTGACAATAAAATTCTTAAATAATTTGGTTTCTTTAAAGTGAAAAGTGATGGTTTCACTAGAGCTGAAATGAACAAAATCTTCGTCTTGTGTGGTTATATCACAGTATGGTTAAGAATAGCATAAGGAAATCCCTAAGAATTTTCTTTGGTCATTTTTTAAAAACAAAATTGTATGCTTTAAAAAATTATGACTCTTTAGCTACGGTTTTTGACATTCAATGTAAATAGAATGTATAGATTTTATAAAGAAACTCGTTTAGATTAATTTATTGCATTTTCTAGCTCATTTTAATTTTATTCATTCAATGCCAAATTATTGTAGAAATAAATCCCTGTTTAACTGTTTGCTAGTTAATACTAAGTACTTTGCCACTCTACCTGTCACAGTTTACGCTCCAATAGTATGGAACCGCTTTAGATCATTTTCTTCCCATGATTTTGCCAGTGACATCTTATTTGGGCTTTAACACTTTACTTAAGTTCCATCTCTCCCAGGAAGCTCACTCTTAACCAGCACAAAGGATTAATCACTCCTTCCTCCTTATTATTTTATGCACCATAGGTCACTTCCAAAATTGGATTATGCCCTAATTAATTTATTTTTTACTCTCTGAACCCCTCCTAGGCTAAAATATCTTTTTAATTTATTTAGTTATTTTTATTCCCCACAGCATCTAGCACAATGCTCAAAAACATTCATGGTACCAAATTGAACTGATATCGAGAATTTAATACATTAATTAGGCAAATGCGCTTGACATTGTGCTAGGAGTTTTGATTATATTTTTGCATATGAAATCTTATTTTGATATTTTGACAGCTCAACAAAAATTTGGAGGTGCTGCGAAAGAGTTTGGACTAAGTCCTTCCCTTTGGCAGAAGAAAGTTATAGGGACATTTAAATTCAGAAATAGGACAAGTTTAAACCAAATGACAGAAAATAACTCTTGGAAATGCAATGAAAACTTTTAATAAATGATTTTGCAATTAATAACTAATGTATCACTGATCAAATTCTTAGTTTTTCCGGATAATATGAACACATCCCTTTGAATACTCTAACTGTACTTTATGAAAGCCTACATACACATCTCCTGAAATTATGAAGACTTTCCACCTAGGTCCATAGATAACCATTATATTTTATAAATATTTATATTATTATAATACATTTTCTGTTAGATTTTTTTCAGAAGATTTCTGTGTATTTGTGTAGTAGCCATGTAGAAATTTATATTAAAATGTTTCCATTGAGACCTGGAGATTTTAAATTATGAAAATAAAAAAGAGGATAACATCACAATGTGTCATCATTTTAGAACTAGCCATCAAATTAAATTTAGAAAGAAAATAAGAAGAAGAATTTTTGAATATCACAGTAAGTGGAATAGATCGTAGATTACTTATAAAAATAACTTGATGCCAGTAAAATATTTTCAGAAAAATTTTCCAGCGACAATATATTTTAATGCCCTTCAAATTTATAGGGAAAATATATGCAGCTGACTGACTCATTACAAGAATATTTGATTTCAAACTCAAGATCACCCTCTAATTATTAAGCCCGGGACGTTCCCCTCACATCTTTAGACAGGTCTTCTTGTGACTCCCATGACCTTTAATCTCCATAATGTACAAGTTTTCTTTGAGAAATAGCTCAAACTTATTCAAAAACAGTCCTAAAACAAACAAACAAAAAAACGCACACACACGTTATGAAGACCAGAAAAACAAAACAAAACACTGGAATCCCAATGTGGTATAGTCAAAGAGTTCTGGATTTTGAGTCTGATGATCTGTTTTCCACTTCTGGCATTTACCTGTGGCCCAGATTTGTTTTGTTTTGTTTCATTGTTATGGATGATATTACTTAATTTTTTTTAACCTCATTTTTTTCTCATCTGTCAAAACGGACGCTGGACTATTTGATCTCTGAAGTCAGTTTTTTTTATTACAAGTGAAATCTTAACTTGTCAAACCATACAAACAAATCACAGTAGAAGAATTTAGGTCATTTAATAAACTTATTTAAGTAATTTTTTTTTAGCCTATCATGATAAATTAGTTAAGGCTTTTTTTTCAAAAGTTAAATTTTTCATTGTCCTTTTTCCAGTTATAAACTCTCCATTTCATTAAATCTCATCTATTTTATATCTGCTTTGATATTACTGAAAAAAAGCATTTTCATAATTTTAGGTCTCATGAACATGCAAATTGTTGAAGATTATAAATAATATTGAATTTCTAAGAAAAAAATCTTGGATTAGAAGTATATTTTAATTAACTTCACAATCAGAATATGTGAAATGGAATCTAGTCACTGTCTTGATCTCTTCTAGGAAAATAATATTTAAGACCCTATAAAAAGACATTAAAGAGAAGGGGCGACCAGGCAGAATTGGTCACTTAGAAAAACACACACATATAATGGTTACAAATAATCATTCTACTATTAAACAATAGCAGGTGATTTCAAAATTGAGAGTTTACAGGCCATATGTTTAAATATTTGCATGAAACATGTTTTAATGCAAACACATAACCTTTCATCAGAATGATAAATGTTGGTTCTTATTTCCTTTGTGAAGGATAACCCTTTTTATCCCCAATGATATTAATACAAACTGTCTGTTCCAAATCTCTCTGGAGATGGATAAATGAATAGGCCATCTCTGCTTATTTGCTTTGTCCTCTGAATATTTATTTTCAGTTTTTAGAGGCATTTCTGCCTTATATATTGAATAACTGACATTTCCTTTTATGAGAACTATAGTTTATTCAAGTAAAACATTATGTTTTGGATGTACATGTATGATATCTAAAAATTCTTCTTATGTCTTCCTGTTTTATTTCGTATCAGCTGTTTGGTACAATCATTCATCCACAAAAATTCCAAACTTCACTGCTATTCTTTTAGCAGCCACCAATTCTAAAACTCAAAATTATAATTCAAAATTATAAAGTATACTCAAACATTCTCGATTAATCAGAGTATCTTACTGGTTTAATGGCAACTGAAAAAGAATAATGAGTATGATTTAAAGATGGTGAAAAAGAAATGAAGTCATTTAAACTCAGTTAAGCGGATGAATTACAAAGAGAGTCTCTTCAAGGGGCCGGCTGGTTGTGCAGTGATTAGGTTCACCTGCTCCGCTCCAATGGCGGCTGGGTGCTCTAAAGTTCGGAGTCCTGGGTCTGGACCTAGCATAGCTTATAAAGCCATGCTGTGGGAGGCGTCCCACATAAGGTAGAGGAAGATTGGCACAGATGTTAGCTCAGAGACAATCTTCCTCAATCAAAAAGAGGAGGATTGGGATCAGATGTAAGCTCATGGCCAATCTTCCTCACACACAAACAAAAAAGTCTCTTCAAAAAAGAAAAACAACCAATGGCATAATTTTAATGTAGTTCAATTTGACAAATATTTGGTTTATTGTAGTTATTATAAGTTCAACTTTACAAATTAATAAACTATATCTCTTGGAAGGAATTTAAAAAAATCAAGGCATAAGAAAACTCATTTTTCCCTCTTTTTTTTTTTATGTATTTCTGGTATTATTATTATAACTATTAACCTTTTTGTCATTTATATACGTGCAGTCCCTCCAGTAGACTGTGGGACCCTTGTAAGAGTAGAAACTGTTTCTTTCATTCTTGCTGCCCTGACAATGGCCAACACGATGCCTGATATATAGTTTATACTCTAACATTGTATGATGACTCAAATGTCATCTAAAGGCACTAAGTATTAGCATCTCAAAAAAGAGTGGCTTGCCTTGCACTTGACACGTTACTGATATGCTTGAGTTTTGAGTTTTCCTTCTATAAATGACCTAAATTTTCTGGGCTCTAGGTCAATTCACAGGTATTTTAAAAACTCAAATTTAATTTCGTGATTTAGGGACACTTTGTTATAACACCCTTTTAAGTGATGTTACTAGAAATGTTTTAATAAAAATACAATAGTAGGACTATAACAAAAGGATAGCAGTACTGGAAGGTGTGTGACTTAGTCAGATAAGACTTGCCATAAGGAAAGTGGAGTGGCTCTAAGGTACACGCAGACAGATAGGAAACGAACAGCTAACTGAAAAATGCAAAGTTTGGCTCACAAGGTGACCTGGGAGAAAGGCAGTCAGTGGGGGTGAAGATTTTACTGGCTTAATAATAAACAGGTATACATAAATAATTAGTTTGTGACAGTTTTAGTGACAACCCAGTCATGGGAGAAGACAAATCTACATATTGAAAGAAAGCAGTTAAAATGTTGACTTGCAGAATGACAGAGGTAAAGAGGATACATTTAAGTGGAGACAGGCAGCTTGTCTAAATATGGCTAATATTAAATACAGGTGATTATAGCATTTGAAATTGAAATTAAAAATAATCTCTGATTCACTTATTTTAAAATTGCCAAGTCCCCTCAGCTGCATATTTCACCAGGTGCTGGTGCAGTTGGAACAACAAGCATATCGAATGATTTAAAAATAACATTCATGGGTGTCACCTGATGTCACTCCAGATAAGAAATGCTGCTCCCAATCAGAGAGAACACTCTCTGGTATTCATCCTAACACCTCCTAAACCTGTACTACATATTTATGTCAAGAATTTTAAAATATTCTTTTGGATCTTGAACATGTTAAATAGATTAAGCTTTCTGAAAGTTGTAAACATAGAAAAGAAATGGAATGCTTTGGTTTTAGGAAATTTATGCATGTACAGAGCTCTTTTTTCATAACCAGGTTTAAAGAAAAAGAAGATGTTTTGATTTTTTCCTACAAATACTACAAACTGAGTCAAATATTAGCATAGTATTCATGACTTCTCATTCTTCAAAAAGACACTTAAGGCCTACAGTTTCAGGTTACTCGAGAACACAGACTCCTAAATATATTGGCTCAGATACGGGGATGGAAGCAAGCATTTATCCACATGCTGGGCAGGCAGTATACTAAGCGCTTTGTATGCATTTACTTTCCCCAATAACAGTCCTATAAGGGAGTTATTTTATCTATTTAACAGATAAAATAACTGAAGTCCTGAAAGGTTAACTTGATTTCTCAAGATCACAAAGAAACTCAGCAACAAACACAAAATTGTCCCTTAGAATTCTCTAGAATGCTCAAACTTTTTTATTTATGAAACTATCTCTGTCAGTGTTGTTTCTCAAATTTATGTGGAAAGAAATAAAATAATTTAAAAAATGCATTGATGTTGCCCCCCCCATTTCAATTTATATTCTAAAATTAAAGCATCAAGGATCACAAACGCATTTATTTCTATTGGTCAAATCACAAATTGGGTTTCTTTAGGCTTCTGTACAAAAAGATGTCTTGTTTGAAACACGTTGTTGCACACTGCATTCACTTTCTGTTAGTCTGAATGTGAAGTAACTTGACAGGATTTAGAATAATACTAGCTCTGTACTGTCCAAAATCTTTGAGCAGATCCTAGACAGAGAGTGCCTAAGCTTATCAAGCAATTCTGGGTAAAAAATATAGTTGATAGGCTCATAGAAGATAAAACACAAAATGGCAGAGAGAAGATAAATGAACATGGAATATCCAGTAAACATCATGATTATTGTGAGGATTCTAATGCTTTCTCTTTTCTCTTTCTCACTCCTGAAGGTCATGGAAATCTGGAAGAAAAATAGAATTTGAAAGGAAATATCAGATGGGAAATGTCTAGCACTGCCATAATGCTATTTTAGAAGTTTTCAAAGAAATGAGAGACTTTGGTGTTACTAAGTCATAAGATGCATCAGTCACTACATTTTGATTTATTTGGCTGATCAAGTTAGTCGGTTGAAAACTTTGCGAAACCAGACTCTGGTCTCTTGGCATTTTGACAATTACGTCTAGCATTATTTTCCATCAAATATCGCAAAGAACAGTGCTATTTTTCTCATTAATTAATATATTAAAGAAGACAATTAACTGCTAATTAATATATTAAGGAGAACAACATTTTCTGAAGTCTTTTAGCTACTTTCCTCCAGTCTGACATTAATGCTGTCCCTTAATTAGATTGTCCTTCAGCTTAGTCATTTGCATTAGCCTATCAATCCAGTCAGTTTTACTCACATCTAGGCTGCATTTCGTCATCCTGCACATGAGGTTTTTTCAGAGATGTTGCCAGACTCTTTGCTAAGTCCATGCACGTTAAGGGGTCTACATTTACCTAAAACCGAAAGTGTCCAAATAGCAAATAAGGCGATATGACATGATGCAATAAAGGGACGTCCTGCTGCCTCCATTTGACTGGGCAGATAAGACATACCTTTCCTATCAAAAAAGTGGGGGTGGGGGAATTAACTGCAAGGCAAGTCTAAAGAACTATGGGAGTCTTCCTTAATTCATATTCCGTTAAATGCTAGGGAGACGTTTATTATGAATCTTCCTGAAACTGAAATGATCTCCTCTCTCTCTCTTTTTTTTTTTTTGTTTGTCTATTTAGACACTTGAATTTTTCAGAAAACCATAGATTTGTGCATCTCTTTTGGAGACATGTCCTCTGTAGAAGGGCTAGAACCTGGTATCAACAATAGCTTTGTGATGATCCTACCTAATTTTTCTTAAATGTGAGAGGAGAGAGATTATCTTCCATGTGTGAACTGACATCTTAAAGTGGAACTCTGCAAGCTATTCCTGATAAAATCATGCAATATACATATTAGGTGGCTTCTGTTTTGGAAGACATTAGCAGAATTTAAATAGAGGCATCTGAAATCATAACTATCTTTTTAAAATGTTTTAATGGGAAAATATTTCCCCAAATTATAAAGAATATATTTGTAAATTACTTTTGGAGGCAAGCTTATTCATATTTTAAAATAATTTATATAAAGTTTTATTTCCAAGTGGGATTTAAGGCTCTCATGCATAATTTGAGAATTGCCTTTACAGGGATTAATTGACAATCACTGTTATATTCTTCACCCAAAATTCAGTGATCATAGACAAGATGCCCCAAAAGTTCAAATCCTTTGATACAATAAACCTAGTATTTCAGACTGACAAAAAGCTACCAAATGTCAGCCTATTAACACCAATATTAGGTTAATGTATAGCTGCCCTGGTTGTTGTCTCAGTCAAAATCTTAGTAATAAGAGCTTGTAAAGGAAATTTTACAGATTTGCCCTCCCAAAAATATTAATTGTTTATCCCCCTATATAGATTGTGTTTAGAATTATTTGTCGAATTTTAACTATTTGTATCATTGTGCAATGCAGAGAATTTTTAATGGGCTGTCCAACTTTAATAAATAAATCCTCTTCCTAAGGAAGAAAAATATAACAAAAAGATAAAAATATTGATGAAAATTTTATTATAATGAGAAGTTTTTCCATTTTTTATCAAAATTTTCATTGATATTTCTATTATTTGCATTATCTGATCACATTTTCCTATGGAAGAAAAATATGTAATTCATTTGTGACAATATATTATTCCTTATAGTTATGTGATGCATAAGATTAAGATTCTCTAATAAATGAAATGAAAAAGCATATTTATCTAAAATTTTTTGATAGTCCATGAAAGATCAGAGTGCTTAGAAAACAGGAAATAAAATAGCTTATATTGAAGAGTGTTCATTTACTTATACATATATCTTTATTTTATACTTATCATAGCATTAACATAAAATTATAAAAGAATTGATTCCTGATGTTTATTTGACAAAGCCATAAAATAAACATAGCCAATTTCATTAATGCAGGGATAGAACTGAAATTAAGATAGAAAAGTGTCAGGAAATGCAGGTCATGATAGATTTGTGTGAAACAAACTAAGAGCTGAAGTTTGCAAGCACTTCAGTATTAGGGATTTCTTAATTCACAAACACACAAATCACGTTAAGTAGAGTCTATTTAGAACTAAAACAATTTTATTATAATTTGTAATTTAAAGTGGAATTGTTTTAGAAAATATTAATACCAGTGCACCTTTATTTACATATTAAATCTGTGCGGCCTTACTTTTAAATAAAAGCAAATACTCCTTCTCTGCATGAAAATGTTATAACACTTAATACCAACATGATGTTAGCAATTGTTGAAAACAAATCAAAACAGAGAAATCATAGACTTTTAAGGAATCACTTATGGCTATTTAATGTTATCTTTGTCCTTGAAAACTTAACACTTTCAAATTATAACAGACTGTCTCATTCTCAATTTCCAGGAAAATAAGAAATAGAGTTTAACTACTGTGACAAATATAAATGGGAATTGAAAAGAAATTATTTAAATATAATGATAATAGAATATTATTCCATTTTCAGAAGACTATGTTTCAATCAATAATAAGAAATGACACTTACTTAAACATTTATATAAGTTATATATATATATATATATATATATATAGGTCAAACCTTTTCTTCCTCTTTAAAGAACCTTGTTGTATATTTGGAAATTAGGCATTCAGTTGTATATCTATAAATCAAATGTTTACAAATGTTTCCATCAAAACAGATTTTGATGCAACAGATTGCTTCTCTCATGTCTTTGGTCATTTGATAATAACAATTAGCTTAATTTTATTTGTAATATTATAATTTGTTTATGAAATGAAGCCATAGCTTATACAAAATGCAATGCGTCATTTTCAAAAATAATTGTCAAAATGGAAATTGTACACTAGCTTGATGTAAATGAGAGGTTACTTGGAACTGAATCATATTCCAGGCTTAGCCAAATCTACCATTAAAATCATATAAAAATAATTTAGAGAAGAACAGAAGCATTATCCCAAACTCCCCAATTGTTTAAATGGTTATAAAAGATCTCTAGAACGCATAAGCAAGGAACCAAACCACGATGCAGTAACATTTCTGATGCAGCTTGCTCTTCTATTTCCAGGACTTCATCCCCAGTGCAGAGGCTATCAGCCCGGTATTTAAATGCTGACATCACTTCATACCCTCTGAATGTTCCAGGCAGTCCTTCAGAGATAATCAAGAGCAATGTACTAATATCATGATGAGGTAGCTGAGGGCACAGAGAGGTACAGTATATATAATATCTTGGATATTTTATACAAAACTTGTGTCCATTTATGCAGTGATGGTGATTTTCAAAATCACAAATATTTTAAATTACTATTGATAACGCAGGAGTATAGCCTAGTTACGCTGACTGATTGTTCATGCAACTTAGCCTACCTTACTTCCACAAAAAATGAGATTAAAAAAGATTAAAAGCAATGATTAACTTGAATATAGGAAGATTATTGTGGAAAATGTAAGATTGTTTTATTTAAACCTTACAGACTTAGCCCAACAACAATTTGAAAGAGAAGAACATAGAATGCATAGGAGATATTATAGTGGTGGTTTTGAATTACTGATAAAAAGAATAATATGATATTGGGAGTGCAGAAAGGAATAGTACAATATGTCACTCCAAATGCAAACAATGCGTGTATTTCCATGAAGTGGAAACATTGTTTCCTAATCAGAGCTTTGTTTTATATTTCAATTAATTTATTTTTTAGTAAAGTTTAATGGATTGAGAAACTCAGCCACCCCTGAATATAATGCCCAAAGAAACAGACTTCAAAAATACACTGACCTTGTCATAACCTAAAATGTTCACTTCAAAACTGTTCAATTCAAATCAGAACTGCTCTTGCTATGTCACAATGTGCCCAATAGTAATTTAAGGTAACTGTCGCTTTAAAAGTAGCCATCAACCCTGCCTAAACATACATTATTTTCATTTAAAATCCTAGTATCTTCTTTCAACATGTATTTCAAAGAGAGCTAATACAGTGAATAAGCCTTAAAAGCAACCACATTTCTCTGTATGCTACCGTGAAAGAAAATTGTAGTCATTAGTCAAAAAAGTGAATAAAATTGGTTACATGCTACATTGTGACCTTGATATTGACTTTAAAAAATACTCTTATAACCTGCATGATACCAAAACAACTACTGTTCACAACCTCACCTGTATAAAGAAACTATTTTCCGTTTGAAAAACATTATACACTTGTCGGTTAAGGAAAGAGCACATTGGCCAAGAACATTTTAGTCCTGGGACTATAATGCAAGTAGAAACGTGATATTATTGTAATACAACTACCTTCAATTTGAGGCAAATGAATTCTTCTAAAGGTATCTTAAGCTTCATGGAGTTTTGTATGAGTAGATATGCATGTGAAATTGTCTTATTAGCTTGAGATATTAAGAAGCTGATAAAATGAATGTTGTTTTACATCCATTTGTTTAATTGTCTCAAATTTTCATTAATAGTTTTTAATATAAGCTCTTGTTTTCCACACCTCTAGTGAAATACACAAGAAATCCATATAAGTAGTCCAACAAAATACTAGTATTTTTTCTTTTTAAGATGTTGCCTACAAGCCTCAGGCAATCTCTAGGTCTTTTTCAGTTCCTGGATTTCAACTGAGAAAAGAGCCAATTAGTTCCAATTTTGATGATGGTATTCATGATGTGGCCTTTAATGTAACATAATTTTTTGGGGGAAATTTGGTGACATTTTTCCTCAGGATATAGACAAAGAGCAATATACTCAGCATTCTATACCACTGTCTAAATGTGACATAAGTCTGTCAATGCCAACATATTTAAATAGAAAGTGAAGAAAATCAAACCTTTTTATGATTGTCTCTGTAATGTCAAACGTATAGTTCAGAATCTTGGAAGCATCTGGGTGTCTGACAGTTGAACGAAGTATATGTTGGTAATCTGATGATAATTCTTATATTCGATATTGGCCATGCTAAGGAACGCCATAGTCATGTTACATTTAAATCTCCTCATGTAAAGTCATATCTGCATTATTGTGTTCAGTCACTGGACACAGATTTTGAGGGAGAAATTGATAAACTGGGTCACACCCATAGGACAATGACCCAAATAGTTAAATAATACCATGGAGGAAATGATCAGAGTTACTGAGAAGTTCAAATCTAAGAAGAGAATGGTTAGTTAGGAAAAATACATTTTTTAAAAAGTATTGAACACATTGTCCTGTAAATGATACTCTAACCTGAATCTGTAAGGCATAAAAAATAACTGAGATAGTGGACAAAGTTACCATGAAATTCAGTATGAGAGAATTCCCTGAAATTATAGCTATCTGAAATTAGAATGCCTTGTCGTTGTTAGATGTCCTCAAAGAGCAGATGATGTGACCTGCCTGGGATATTGTAGGGGAATTCATGCCCAGAGTGAAAAATTGGATGAGGAATCCTCTACAGACTCATGTGATTTTGATGTTCTGTGAATTTAATAACGGAAATATTTCCTTGTGATAAACTTTTCTCAAAAGTTTCAATGTTCCAAATCTTCAAGACAGGAATCTGTTAAGTTGAAAAGTATGAAATTGCTAGTTTTATAGGTCCAAAGTGGTTGAATAGCAGCAATTTCATGTGGTTCATCTGCATCCATAGTTTTGAAAGACTATTCTCAGAAACAAAATAGGAATAGGAATAGGAATGAACAGGTAAAAAAAGAAGAAAATGCAGTTACTAAACTCCATCTTCACAACTTTCGCTCTTTTAGCACAGTTGAGGCTAAATTCAAGAGACGATGTGCTTCATTGGTAGTTGGATTGACCACAAAAATGAAAAACTAGATACAGCTAATTGCCAATATTCCAAACTCCTTTCACTCAATTTAATTTCTCATAGTTGTTGACCTAATAGAGAAACAAACAATAAGTAAATCAACAAACGAGAAAATCACATAAGCTAGTAGTTGTGAAAACTCTGAAAGTTGAATAGTACTACAGAAATTAGGCTGTATCTTTATGGGTACCAGTTTTTATATAATTGTAAGTAGGGTATGACAAATGAATTTATAAGGACATCATGATAGAGATAATTAATAGAAGGAAAGTGAAGTCAAATAAAAAAGAAGAAATGGGAGGAAAAAAGTAATGGTAAGTGATGACAACCACCGTAAACAGGAGTCAGAACATTTGCGCTCAATCCCATCTGTCACTAATTCTTTTAGTCACTCTGAGCAGGGCATGAAATCTCTCAAGACCTGAATTAGCTCATTCGTACCATGAGCGGGTTGCACTAATTGACCTCTACATGGCCTTTGAAACCTAAAATTCTATTACTGTTTGAAAATTTTTAGGATCGAAAAATAAAGAATCCTAGTAAATGCAACCTAAGAAGAAGAAAACTTCACAGGAAATTAATATTTTTCCTTGGAGGCATAGTTGACTTATAACATTATATTAGTTTCAGGTGTACAATGATTCCATATGTGCATATATTGTGACACGATCACAACAAGTCTAGTTAACACCCATCACCATAATAGTTGCAAATTTCTTTTTCTTATGTTGAGAACTTTTAAGATCTACTCTCAGCAAGTTTCAAATATGCAATACAGTATTATTAACTGTAGTCACCACGTTGTACACGATGTCTCTATTTTACCCACTTCCCACCCCACTACCTCTGGCAACCGCCAATCTTTTTTCTGTGTCTATGAGGGGTTTCTTTTTCACATTCCACTTGTCTGATCATACAGTATTTGTCTTTCTCTATCTGATTCTTTCACTTGTAAAAAGGCCCTCAAACTCCATCCATGTTGTTGCAAATGGCAAGATTTCATTTTTATGGCTGGATAATATTCCATTGTACATGTGTATACCACATTTTCTTTATCCATTCATACATCAGTGAACACTTAGGTTGTTTCCACATCTTGGTTATTGTATATAATGCTGCAATGAACATGGGAGTGCATATAGTTTTTCAAGTTGGTGTTTTCATTTTCTTTGGATAAATACCCAGAACTGAAATTGCTAGATCATAGGAAATCAATATTTTGCCATGACTAAGTTAATGATGAATAATATTTAGAGGCCAAACTTATTATTGAAGGATTTAGTCCAGAAGACAATGTCCATAGTATGCTTTTTTTGTCTTTGTTTTTGTATTCTGGTTAAATTCAAAGCATAGACTTGATTGGAATACCAGGTCAGTCCCTTGTTGGGTTTGTTACTGTGGTGGCCATCAGAATACTCCTTTCAGATCTCTACAGGAACCAACTGACCTATGACCCCAGTCTCTGTGCTCTAATTGCCAAAGTTTCCCTATAACAACACTGCATTCTAAGAGGCTTCCACTAACCTTGTCTGCTTTCCTCTTCCCTTCACTCAGGCTGGGACTTGCCTTACGATCTAATTGTCCCAGCCTCTAGTGGCTCCCACCTCTTTAACTGACACAGGTCTTTCCTCTCATAAATCTCTTGCATGTGTAATCCTCTCTTAGTGTCTGCTTCTTGGAGGATCTGGAAGGATAAGCCACTTAGATCCTTCACATTTCATTCAGTTTACTCACCTGTAAGTTGGAGATAATAATACCTAAATTATTTGGTAAGTATGAGAATTATGTGCTATCTGTGAAAACATATCGTACTGCTTATACGATGCTAGTATTTATTATTATGCTCTAGCCACACTGTATAACCCATTCATTGAGTTTTTTGGTCTTACCACTCTTGTTAAAATTATGCCCTCAACCTAAATTGCCCTGTCCATCTATGTGTACATAATTCCTGCAACACTTATTAGAACCATCATTCAGGTCACCTCTTTCATAGGACTTTCAAGTAAATGTGACTTTTCCCCTCAAGATTATTAGTACACTTAAAATATTTTCTCTTGGATGATCATTATTTCTTTATTTTTCACATGCCCCATTCTAGACAGAAAGTGTTATGGGGTCAGGCTATCTCTTTCTCTCTCTCTCACCTATATTTATATTCCTGGGAATCTGGTACCTACAGTATCAGTAAATTTTAGTTAAATTCTTTTAAAAAGTGTGTTTACTGGTAGTAAAGGGTCATATCAACTAGAAATTGGCCATAGAAAAAGTTTGGCTTTTCTGTTAAGTGCAAAGAGAAGCCGTGTATAGATTTTAAGTGGAGATTGACAGAGCAGGATATGTGTTTTATATTGATTGCACTGGACACTCTGTGGAGAAGATATTGGGGTTGGTATTTAAGCTTTCTTCTGAAATGGAATGTTGCATTTTCTATACCAAAGCTGTACAGCTGCCTTGTACCTGTTACCACTGTAACTTACTAATCATGCATCTTCTCTCTTTGGAAGCAGTTACTCCATTATTCTCCAGCATTGATAACTAATCTATAAGCTACCCTGTGCTATTAAATTGATGAGAAAGACATTTGGGTCTCATGAAATAATGACGTTTCCCATATTTAACTCAGATCAGTAATTGTAATGCTGGGAAATCAACCCACAGACATTAGCAGAGATCAGGCAATGGAAATCTACCAGAGGATCCTCTTCCCCCAGGCCCTGCCGTGGCCTGATAAATGGCATATTTACAAACTTATAGGATTTATTTCCTCTTCCTAAAACTTACAGAATTTATTTCTTGCTTCCTCAGCAAGGAGTACATTATGAATAAACTAGGCACAGGTGTTATGGTGGTAGGCTTCAGAGATTCCGGTATTTGTTTTAAATACTGTAATTTTATTATTTGGATGGATGTGAATCCCTAGGCTATCAAACACGAAGGAACGAGAATACAAAATCTATTCCAAAGCTAAGCCTAAATGACACTGTCTCAGATTATCTATGGTTCTTATCCCCTCCATTAGTGCAAGTAATCGAGTGGCTGAATTTGAAAGTGCAAGTTTCTCTCATTGTTTTATTATAGGTAATAAAAGTGACCTATGTGAGGATATTAGATTAGTGATTTTACTTAGTATTCACCTTATGCTTAGACAGTGTGAAATTGTTAACTCATTCAAATTAAGTCATTATCCAGTTATGTAACAAATAGCCTTGTGCTTACAAAGCCTAACTAAGCAGGTGCAGAGAGAAAGGCACAGCTCCATCAACTGCTTCAGGAGACCTTTTCTACTTCTGTTCTTTATTTTTACGTCTCATTAACATCAGTATTAACTGTCACATACTGCTCATACAGGGGAAATTTGGAGAAATTAGCACCCTGCGTAATCCTCTTAAAAATATTTTAAGTACAAGAAAGAGTTGGGTTTTTAGTTTGTTCGTTTTTTAATAATCTTTAGTCTCATATCATTTAGAACCTTCTTGTCACTGATAGGTAGACACATGAGGAACATCGATGTATTAGTCAGCTCTGGCTGAAGTAAGAAAGTGCCACAAATTGGTTGGCTTAAACAACAGAAGTTTATTTTCTCACAGTTCCAAATCTGAAGATCTGATATGATCTGAGGTTCAAGATCAAAGTGTCGGCAGTTTTATTTTCTTCTGAGGCCTCTGTCCCTAGCTTGCAGATGGCTGCCTTCTCACGGTGTCCTCACATGGTTGCCCTTCAGTCTCTGTGTTGCATGTCCTAATCTTGTCTTCTTATAAAGATACTGATCATATTGGATTAGGGCCCACGCAGACGACCTAATTTTCCTTTAATTACCTCTTTAAAGTCTTTGTCTCCAAATGCAGCACATTCTGAGTTATTGTGGGCTAGGACTTGAACATGTGAATTTTGGAGGACACAATTCAGCTCATAACAACTAGGAAATTTTTCCAATCATTCAATGCATATTTTTTCCTTATTTGAAATGCATCCCTAATTCGTATGAGAGACAGGCTCTATAGTGGAATCAGCTATAACATTGCTGCATCATGTCTTTAGATTTCCATAGCTACTTGCTTTTCTAGATTTCAGAGAGCTCTGCAGAGTGTAGTTAAACAGGGAGGTAATCAAAAAGATGCCAAGTAGGAAGAAAAGAAGAGGATGAATATAAGAAAAGGAAGGAAAATGAACTCAGGGGTGGGCAAACACATGTCAAGAACTCTAAGATATTGTAGCTGATATTTCTCTTCCTGGGTCCCATAAAGGACGCAGAGGTTGGCGATTACTTTCGGGAGCTTTATTGAACAGTTATCAAAAAAAAAAAAAAAAAAAAAAGAGGTAGAGATAGGTAGCTTTTGTTACTCTTTGAGCCAGGCTTCTAAAAAACTAGGAAAAAAGATGGCATTAAGTCTTTTTCTGCAGGTGATAATGATCAAGGGGTTTGTTCTTTAAACTGGAGCATATCAGCATATTAGTTTCTCAGTTCTACCCCCTTGGTTTCCTTTTTTGTGGTGTGTCAAGTTTTTTTGTTTTGTTATATAATTTTTTTTCAATGTGAGCACGAAATTCTCTTTTGTTGGTTGGTATACTGCAAAGCTACTAATAGATGTTATGATAAATTATTTTTAAAACTGTCAGAGGAAGGCACATAGAGACAACATAACCTCAACAGCTCAGAAAAATTTTAGAAAATACTAAGGCAGCACTTTATGTAGAAGATTATGTTCCTCATGCAAACATGATACATCTTCAGAGAAGTTTCCTCTGAATTTGTGTGTTTTTCTGTTTTTTTTGTTTTGAGAAAGATTAGCCCTGAGCTAACAACTGCTGCCAATCTTCCTCTTTTTGCTGAGGAAAACGCCCTGAGCTAACATCCGTGCCCATCTTCCTCCACTTTATATGTGGGACACCTGCCACAGCATGGCTTGCCAAGTGGTGCCATGTCTGCATTCGGGATCCAAACCTGCAAACCCAGGGCGGCGAAGTGGAAGGTGTGAATTTAACTGCTGAGTCACCAGACCAGCCCCTCAGCTTGTGTTTATTCCTGCTCTTTAACCTGGATAATCAGATCATTGCACAGTCTCTTTTCTGTAACTTTAAAAAATATGAAAAAAAGATAGGCCACAGACTGGGAGAGAATATTTACAAAACACATACTTGACAATGGACTTGAATCCAAAATATAACAAGAACTCTTAAAACTCAACAATGAGAAAATAACAACCTAATCAAAAAATAGGAGAAAGATCTGAATAGATATCTTACCAAAGAAGATACACAGATGGCAAAAAAACTATGGAAAGATTCTCAATACCTTATTTCTTCAAGGAATTGCAAATTAAAACAACGAGACACCTCTACACGCTCCTAGGAATGCTAAAGTCCCAAACACTGACCACACCAAATGCTAGTAAGGATGTGGAGCAGCAGAAACTCTCATTAATTGCTGGTGAGAATGCAAAGTGGTGCAGCTATTGGGCTGTTCTTACAAAACTAAACAAACTTACCATATAACCTAGTGATTGCACTCTTAGGTATTTACTTAAATTTATGTCAACACAAAAACCTGTGCCCTAGTGTTTATAGCAGTTTTATTCATGATTGTCAAGTATTGGAAGCAACCAAGATGTCCTTCAATAGTGAAGTGTATAAACTAACTGTGATAAATCCATACAATGGAGTATTATTCAGTGATAAAATGATATGAGTTATTAAGCCAGAAAAACTCATAGAGGAACCTTAATTACACATTGCTAAGAAAGAGAAGCCAGTTTGAAAAGGCTACTTATGATATAATTCCAATTGTATGACATTTTGGAAAAGGCAAAACTATAGCAACAGTAAAAAGATCAGTGGCTGCCAGGGGTTCAGAGGGAGGGAGTGAGAGACGAATAGCTGGAGCACAGGGAATTTATAGGGCATTGAAACTATGCTGTGTGACTCCATAATGATGGCTGCATGACATTTTACGTTTGTCAAAATCCATAGACCTTTACAACACAAAGAGTGAATCCTAATGTAAATTGTGGATTTTAGTTCATAATATTATATCAGTATTGGTTAATCCATTGTAACAAATGTACTAGACTAATACAAAATTTTAATAATAGAGGAAATTGTATAGGGATAAGAAAAGTTGTAAGGGAACTCTCTACTTTCCATGTAATTTTCTGTAAACCTAAAACTTCTCTAGAAAATACAATCCATTGAAAATATATATGAAACAAAAAACGCTTTGATACAGTCTCTGTTTTTCTAATCTATCACTGGCTACTTTTCTGCCCAATGATGCAATTTTCCCATTGCTTTATGTATATTAAAGAGGCAGAGTAGGTAAGATTTGACTAATTTTATCGAATATGATAAGCAACATGAATTTTTCTTTATTTTTAATTTATTGATAATGGTCCTTATAAAACAAGGGCTAGAAATTAAATCCCCAGTGACTTTGGAAGATTCTTTCTGGAAAACATTACAGATGGTATTACTAATCCTGACCTGTTCAACAAATATGTTATTATTAGTCAAATTAGGGAATATGAATAGAATACTAATAAAGTCTCTATATAAAAAAATTTCAAAATATTGGGTCAATAGTAAAAATAGTTATTTATAAAAACATATAATTACCTCTACAAATATGATGTACATTATTAGCACTCTTAGCAAACCAATATACAGTCAATATTAGCTGGCGTTTATGGAGCACCACTCTATGCCAAGCATGGTTCTGAAGTTCTGCATGGGTTACCTCAGTTAATCCTCAAAATTTACCACTCAATCTAGGCACTATTATTATCCCCATTTTACAGATAAAATATCTGAGTTACAAAAAAATTAGTCAATTTTCCAAGGTTCTACAGATAGTAAGTGGTGGAGCAAGGATTTGAACTTTGATTATAGAGCCCCTACACTTAGCATTCGACCACTATATGCTACCTTCCACCATTGCAACCTCTCTTTACCTTCATAAAATGTCTATATATGGATATGGTAAATGAACAGTGTAATATAGCAGTGTGTTTATAGAATTTTAAGTTAGGTGAACCTAGGTTTGAATCTTCATATCTGCCACATACCGGATGCATTGCCACAAACCTCTTAGTCTCTCTAAACCTCAAATTTCCTCAGCTGTATAAAGGGAATAATTATCATTCACAGTTCACTAACTGTTAGAGAGAATGAAGTGAAAAATATACAGGTTCAACATTTTGTAAACTGTGAAACTGTAAAAAATATAAATGATCACTCATATTTGTACAAATATATGCTTTTTTGTGCTATAGCCTTGAGAGTTGCAAACTGCACTATATCAAGGACGGAATCTTTTCCATATGTTGTAAATATCCTAAAGTGCCAAGAAACGATAAACATGTAGTGAATACTGGTCGGTTACAGTGATTCATATTATCTAAACTTTTATTATGTGATGTAGAACTTTCCTCAGGAACAGTAATTTCAGTTTTGCGCACGTGAAAACATTTTCATGAGACAATGATAAACTCTGTTAACCCCACAGACGGAAAGTGAGATGTTCTGGTTAAACAACCACATATAGCATAACAGTAGAATAAAATGCATTAATCCAGAAGCTAATCTGAACTAATGAGCTCTGTCTGTGTTGTGAACACTGGGTATGGCAATCGTGCCCATTTTGTCTCTCAAACCTCAGTTCTCTGGTTTGCATTATTTTAGTGGCGTCTCTCTCTCTCTCATCTCCCTTAATCTACAATCTGTGACAAAGAGAGATGGAGGCCAAATCTCTAAACTGAAAAAATAGTCACATCCCACTTCAAGATGAAATCAAATACAGAATCCTTCTTGTGGATGGCTCTTTGACATTTCCACTGTAGTAACATTGAACATTTTCTGACCACAATCATTTACTATATTGCTTTTTGATCAGTTATTGCCTGCCACCGTGGAAGTTTGAGTGACATTTGGCCTCCTGGGACCTCTATGCCTTGGAGTCTTTTTCTGAGTGATGAAAAAACTTGTATTGCAACCCTAAATTCTATTTACTTATGAATTCTATTGGAATAAAATATCAAAAAAAACACCCAAATGACATCTTCCAAAAATTAACCATAGGTATCCATACAGTATTTTGATCAAAGAATTATCAATTGCTAGAATGATAAACTGCAAAACACAAAATTGATATGCTATTAAAAACACTCCATCTTATTCTATTTGCTCTTCTTTCTATAATTGGTAGATATTTATTTATAGGCATTCATTTGTTAGTCTACATTTTATAATAATCCCATTAACTTCCTCAAAACTGTATTAAAAGTTTCATTGTAATTTCATTACAATTATGTATTATTTTGGAGTGTCATCCCATTCATGATGAAATGTCTTTCTAAATTTATTCCTTGATATTCTTTTATAGATATTTTCTTTTTTTCACCGTTTTTTTCTTTTTCTCCTCTGTAATGCTATCTCAAATTTTATTTTCTATTGTATTTTCTGGTAAGTAATTAATGGTGTAAATGAGCAAAGTGGAATGTTAAAAGTTGACCCCGTAGGCAACTGTGCTGAAAGCTCTTATTTGTTCTCAGTAGATTCTGTTGGGTTGTCCCTGTAGATGTTCAGGGTACATTGCCCCGCACCTCTTGTTACCCGCTCTCCAGCCACATCAGGTTCTATTGCTACCCTGTTGTAACTCAGGTGAATCCGGGCCAGCACAGGGAGGTCCCTGTTGTTATGCTGCCTCACAATCTTTTCAGGATGAATGATGTTATTCCCAGGGCATTGTGGGAGACAAAAAAAGTGCAATTCAGAGTTGCTCCAGCTAATCATCCATCTGTATCACTAGCTACCTACTGACCTCCCTCTACAAAGAATCAAGGATCCTTTCTCACCTCAGGTGTTCTTATATATATTAATATTAATTATTTGGATTCTTAATATTTCTCATTTCTGTATCATCTCTTGGATTGTAATTGAGAGAGGGATTAAGATGTCCCTTCTAGGCATAGCTAACTATACAAAATGAGCAGAGTCATTGAATAAAAGTAAACTATCTTTGCTGGAGAAGGTTTTTCTTTTTTGATATCAAAGTTATATTAGATGTTTTACTTGCATATATTTCTAAGATTTACTTTCAAAGAACATGTGGACTTGGAAAATTAATCCCAAAGAGTGAAAATGATGCTGTTACTTACCATTTAAGTATACTTTTAATGTGGTTAAAATACTTTTAGCAAAATCACTTCTATATAGTTTACATAATTTGGGGACATAGGAATGGAACCCTTACATACACATAACAAACTATGCTACAAATCAGTCTTTCCTGCCAACCGTCATTGGCTCCTCCTCTATACATATAGTAAGCGATTTTAGAGTATTCATGGATTCTGTATGAGAAAAGTCATTGATGAGTTTGGTATAAGTATAAATGGAGACCTCAACTGGCAGACGAATCCTTAGCAGGAAGAGCTCCAGAAACAAAAGAAATAGATAATCCCTTCTTTCAGGAGCTGAACCTCTCACATGACTGAGTAACTGTACTAGACGCTGAGCAACTCCAGATATTTATATAAAACCCAGTATTTTAACAAGGCCCTTAAGCAATGTTTGTTGAATAGATAATTATTATTTATTAAACCCTATTTGATAAGGACTATTATGGACATTTTGAAGATTAGGCAACTGAGGCGTAGATCTATTAAGTAATTTGCCCAAGGCCACACAAATACCACTTGCCAAAGATTAGTATTCTGGTTCCAAGTATCAAGACTCCAAATTTTATACTTTCATGCACTATTATTTTCATAAACATGAAGTAAGGACATACTTTAAAGGGGGTACTTTTGGAGGTTCTTAAAATCCTGGTCTTTAATGATCATTTTAGTTGTTTGGAAAGTGATTAATGTTATGCTATTAATTACCATTCTCCTTTTAAAATTGGCTTTGGATTCTTTTATTTGACTATATTTTTTTAGAAAATACTTTGAGTGCTGATACCAGTTCCACTCTTTACTACTATTGTTGAGTATTTTCTTAATTTGAAAAATAGAAATAATAAAAATAACATGTCTTGAAAGGTCTATTCTGAGAATTAGCTGCAATAATGTTTATGAAAATCTTTCTTCTGGCTTGGTACATCATAAGTTGAAGAAATGTAACTATTTTTCTAAAAAAAAATGTAAATTTTTTTTGGTGCTAAAGTCATCTACTATTATGTTTATTTCTAGAGGAGACCAAAGAACCCTGTAACTCTTTAAATTTCTTCTTAAAATCTTACCAGTTTGCCAAAATTTGCATCCTAGAAGGGAATAGAATCCCATTTTTAATGAGTATATATTAAACTACTAACTTCTGTAGGTTATTTTTCGCTTCTTATGTCAAATTTTGTATTTTTCAGCCCAAATCATTCTCATCATTTCAGTGCTTATTTATGGCCGGAAAAAAAAAAATGGTGTAGATAGTATTATGGAAAGAAAACAGTGTGGTCTCAGACCACTGAAGGATAGCATCTTCTGGTGGTTCAGCTCCCGGAGGTTAGAGAAGTGCAGTTATCGCTTCCCTTGGGACAACCTGTCTTTCCTCTGAGCTCTTTCAGCGTAGGGAAGGGCCCAAAAGGAAAAGTCAACCAGCCAGATCAACAGTTTAGATGACAGTGAACAAATGCTTGACTAGAACATTTGTTTTAATGGATCAATTTAATAAAATGTTGTCTAATGTAATGCACTTAGAATATTAAGATACTTTGTTCAGTAGCTAAGTTGATTATTTCCTGCTAGACTTAGGTTTTTCAAGTAAGTTGACATAGAAAATAAAGATCTTCCTAAAATCTTAACAATGTAAAATCCTCAAATATGCTTTTTTGCAGAATTGTGATATAAATATACATATCAAAGTACATTTCAATAAGGAACAGCCTTTTATGTCATGATGTTCCCTGAGTATAACATGAAACATCGAGTATTTTTAATACTAACTATTATCTTTCTTCTCTCTCTCTTCCTCTTATAGGTGAGTAACTGAAGGTTAAAATCAGAATTCCTGGATATGAAGCATTATATACATTTATATTAGTGCCCTGTGGGTAAGTAAAGAAACAGACTTGGCTAAAATACCAGATTGAGTGCTGAATCATGCAAAATATAAATTGGTGAGTTGTGGCATTCTATCACTGGGAGTCATGATCAAATATTTAAAAGCTATTTGAAGATAGACACATGTGTATTGAGGGGGAGAATATTTTCTTCTTCTTAAGCTTTGTAATTGTGCCATTCAGAACTAGCACGTAAGTACACTAGGCTGCTTTATACTTGAATGCAAATGACTGGCTTTGACATATCTGTTGGCAGTGGATGTTATCTCCGATGCAAGATTGTTTAAAAAACATAAATGGAGATATCATTTTGAATATTTTAGCTGTTAACACTGATTCTGTAAAATTGTGAAAAATAAAATTATATTAAAATCTAGAAATAAAACTACTGATTCAAGAAAAACCTTTAGAATTTAGATTTTTAGTCTTGAAAATATGATGGACTTCATTTTTTAACCAATGTAATATTAAATATAGATCAAATGAAATATGCTTAACTGTGGCTTAATGTTTAAGAACAAGATTTTAAGAGAAAATGAATGAATCTTTCTAGTCTTAAAATTCTGTTAGAAAAAAATTTGTAATTATTTGATTAAAAGAGCTTTTGTAGAATTAGGAAATTGTTTTCCTTTGTAAGTTCTATTTTTGACAAATGCTGATTTGGTCTAAGATATTAAAAAGTATTTTAAATAAGTGATTCTTCAAAAATCATTTCAAAAGAGAAAACAGCTCTTACAATGAAATCTGAATGTCAGGAAAGTCTTCTTTATTAAATATTAATTTTATTCATGGAGGTTATTAGTGCACATTGAAATTTATGAGCTGGAAATCTGTAAAAAATTAAAGTATTAGTTCTCTTAAGATTTGATTATAGCATTAATAAATTACATTATTTAAAGAATATATTCCAGAGAAAGAATCTTTATAGTATAGATGAGTGAGATTTCTGGCATAATTGCATGATACCATTTTGTAAGGAATTTTTTTTTCTTTTTCTTTGTCTGCCTTTGGTTCTCTAGCATTCATAAAGTGTAATATCGGTTTTACTACCAAATTTAAGTGACTGATGACGATAAATATTTTAGATAAAAGTTTAAATAACTATTTTATGTTGTTGCTTTATTGAATATATTGTTATACATTGAAGTGGATGGAAGGGATACAGTTCTATTTCTCTAGCTTTACATTTCTGACATGATAAATTGGTTTGACGATGAAAAGAACTATTTCTTGAAATGATCTACTTGTGTTAGGACTATGTATTTATTTTATTTTGTGAAAATTATTTGTAAAGGTCATAGAAATTACTTTAAGTAAATGTATATTAGTGCTTTCACATCTCAACTTTTGACATAATGCTTATTATCCATAAAATATTTAATTAGACCAATATCAATAACATATTCAATCTCATCACCTAGATTAATGGCTCTTATTTTGGAGCAAATTAACATGACAAAATGAATGGTTTGAGGATCTGTTTTAACAGGGAACTCATCTCTGAGTTTGACATAGGATTCTTGATGGGGCAAAGTTACAAGGTTATCTCTTCTGAGATTAAGCTATTTCCAAGTCTTGTTTATTTTCTCAGTCTGCTAGGACACCTAAAAAAGACAAGGAGGGGTTTGTTTTGATTAATAGCTAACATATTATTTTTAAATTTGTCATCACTTTAATGTTGTCACAATGTTCATAAACATTTATGTCTGAAGTTTCAAAATTAGATGAAGTAGCATAAATTTTGAGTATATAGAAAAGTAAACTAAGTGTTGGAATTGAACCCCTTTTGTTATTTGAGAATGAGTTCCTGGGCATCTGTGTGTTTAATTATAAATGGATACATTTAATTTACTCTTGAGATTGACAGTAGAGCAGGAATAAAAATTTGTTAAGCACCATAAACCTAAGAGTATGAACTCTGTGTAACATCAACAAAAGTCCAGTGCTTGAAAAATAAGAGAATATTGAAAAGATTAGCCCTGATGGTGACAGGACATTCATTGTTCAGAAAATACATGATAAGGCTTTGATTTCAGAGACCATTCTGTTTTATGAAAAGAAATACTCTGGGCAAAAGAATTATACAAGGCACATGTTTGAAGAGGAAGCTTGAAGTTGACATGTAATAATCAGAAGAATTACCATTCCTAAAATACTTTTAATTCAATGAAAATTTTCATTCAAAATATACTTGGCTTATGAGATAGACTCTTGGAATAATAACAAGCAATTGAATGCTCTTTATTGTTTAAGAATGGGCAATAATCATTGTTTAAATGTTCAGTTGGTCAACAGAACATAGTGATAAGTAATTTAGGTTAATTATACCACTAGATAATATCATTAAAATTAATAAAGATATTTATTATTTGATATATTATCAAAAATTTTTATTTTATTCAAATTTAAAATAAAACAAATGATATTCTCATCTCTTTTAGGTATGTGGTATAATTCATTAAAGTTTTACATTTCTGGAGAATTTTATTCTGTGAAGCAAAAGCTAAAGGAGTCTACTATATCCAGAGCTGAAGTACAAGACATTTTCTTGAAAATATGCACAATCCCTCTCCCTCTATAGATATTTCTTTGAATGTCTTGGGAATGGTGATTCAGCTGATAATAACAGCACAGCTACATGCCCAAATTAACATCCCTTAGTCAAGCATCTTATTTTTTATACTGTTAAGGTCATCACAGTTCAATGTGAATATTTCACACAGAAAATTTGGGAATCAGAAGAGTCTTTCTATCAAGTTTTTCTAAGTATTCTCATGAAGTAGTGTAAACTTGTGAGGTATAGAACTTTTCCAAAGAGACTCCTTAAGTATCCAGGTGAAAATACATTACTGGAAGTCAAATTAATAACACTTAAATTCTCTATTTTTCTGTTAAGTTTAATGTGTTTCTTTTTGTTGTTACTATTGCTTAGTTTTATTGTTTGTTTCTCGTTTTTAGTATAGGGGAAATTTGTGGTTTTGGAGGAGTGAAAAGCACAGTATTGCCATATAATCCCCACTTTGTAAATAAGCTTGATTTTATTCTGGAAATACAAACCTCACTGTTGAAAGAAACATCATGAAATTCACTTTTCAGCTTTTCGAAAATATAACGTTCCTTTATTGTTTCAAGTCTATTGACTATGTATTAAAACTATCACATATCTTTGTATTTTTAAGAAATTAATGTAATAAATGACCAAATTTTGAAACACTGAACAAATTTTGAAGATTAAGGCTCATGAGAGATTGTTCAATATTGGCTTTTTAGTCCTCTGAAGGTTTACTTTATCCTTTATTTCAGGAGACGTCTAGGTTTTAGTGTTATCTTGCCTTTGTAGATACGCTTGTAATTTTTTTTTAATCATAAAGTCAGAACCTAAATGAGATGCTACAAGATCCCGATTCTGACAACTCAAATCTGTGTTATTTGTTCATTAAAAAATACTTTTGTTAGTGATATTCAATATTATTCCAATTTTTATATGGCTATTTCATTCTTTTTGTTTTAGTGATGGAATTCATTACTCATAACTCTTCAAAAGACCTGAAATTATGACATGTCACTGACCTTGTTTTTTCCAGAAAACTCATAATATGTTCTCTAAAATTATATTTTAAATGAGTTAAAATAACATATATTGGTGTATTGAAATATCAATAAGTAAGATTAAAATAAGTAAGATTAAAATTAAAAAGAAAATGTACCCATTCAGAAAGAATAGACTTGCCTTGTCCCACAAATGCACAAATAAATATATAATTAGAAAGAGATATTTTGAACTAACAAAAGTAATTTGGATTAAAGAGAAAAGTTTTCTCTTTTTTTCTTTACAAAACATTTATATTATTTCTACTGCATTGCTGTAGCATTACATATATTTGATTTTAAATGGTTATTAGCAAATACCTCTGAATGATTTGTTTAATTAATGATATTTTCTAGAGTTCTATATATTGTTCAACGAAAAATACTAGGCAGTATATATATTTAGAGCCTGATGTATCTGGTTCTTACAAAATGTCTTGTCTCATCAGGAAAGTAAGATAATGTAACTTAAGTTATACTACCTATCACATAGGTACGTGCCCAACTGATTAGAAGGTCATTTCCAAAGAACTATTATTCATATGATGGTATTGTCAAGTGGTGCTTCTATATTAGTAAAAGCAATAATTACTTGTCTGAAAGTAATAATACTTTGCATTTGTAAAGCACTTTATGCTCTTCAAAGTGATTTTGCATGCATTGTCTCATTGGTCTTGAAAGAAGGAGCCTGTTCACGCAACTGTCCAGATGGAGAGAGGAATGAGAGTGTTCAGCCATAACTAATGTCCCCTCAAACCAATGTGAATATATAGCCTGTGGAGAGCTGTGTATAATAAAGGCAGGAAAAAAAAAATCAACATCCCCAGTTATATTAGAATTAAAGTTTCTAGGAATGGTCCCACTGCCCTCTTCATGTGTTTTTTGTAATTCTTTCTTCCCAGGTTAGTTACTGTCAGAACAAAATTCAGATAATTTATTCTGATAGATCAAATTCAATTTTCTTGATTGTTGTTATTTAAATATTTTAATAGGCAAATATTTATATAAAAAAATTATGAAATTGATATTTAAATCCCAAACATATTGTGTAACCCTTCCTCCAACATGTAACAGAAAAAAGGACTATAGTAATTAGAGATTGTTAAAGATCAGAAGCTAAGTTTTAGACTGTTTTCTACACTAGAGTAATAATCTGAGTCTTTTATGTTGCTAAAAAAGCTCTCTTACCCTAAATGTGGATCTCATTTTAGATATGTGTAAAAGTCATTTTATCTGTGAAAAGGTTGGGTACATGGCTAATCATGCTGACCATCTTTCCAGTCTCTAGTTTATTATAACAAATAGTGTGGCAAAAATTTCAGCAATGTGCAAGGGCCGTGTGCTTGACTGAAGGATAATGTCTCTCTTGGGTCCTTTTGAATAGAGAGGTAAAACCTCAGCCAAAAAACATTGCACGGTAAAAGGTTTTAAAATAAGCATCAATTGAACTTCTTCTGGTTCAATGTATTTAAACCAAATATGCAAATCTCTTTATTTACCTATCTCTGACAGCTTCAGATGAAATAATATTAGATAAAATTGTAAAGTTTAATTTCAGTTTTTATCGACCTTGCAAAAAATAAAAGTATCATGAAAACATAGCTTCTACAGCAACACTTTGGGTTATGTTTCTAGCAATTTAACTATTATTTCTTAGGCATTATTTCTTACTTTCTAAGCTGTAATTTAGAGCAACAGTGTAAGCATAAATCTTCAGATACAATTTAGTTACTTTCCGCTGCAGGCTGCCATCACTAAGTAGCTCCTTTTATAGGACCCTAGGGATATCAGAGGTTTCTGAGGTCATTGATTCCATTATATGCACTTGTTGAGCAAGGCCTTCACTCCCATGCTCCCCACCATCATGTAGCCGAGCATTAATTTGCTAAAATTTTTTAAACTGTGGAAGAAATATTAATAGGATTTGATAATTTTTTACAAACTCTAGCCAAGTGTTAAAATTTGGAAGATGACTAGAAATAATGAATGATTTGATTGTTTTCCATAAATAAAATACGTTGGCTAAATCTCTATTATTTTATCGATTTTACAAGCAACAAAAATAATACCCAGAAAGCAGTGTTGGTCTCAAGTCACACAATAGCTGTTTCCACATGATTCTTCACAAGCAGGAGTCTTGCCAGGAAAACAAGACAGTCCTCTACATAACTAGGGAAATCTGGGCAACCATAACAAAGTTGCCATGTGAACCATCAAGGAAAAATGATCCCAGAGTGTTCTTCCTAAGTCTGGATCAGAGCTTCCTGGATTCAAGAACGTGCAATAAAACCATAAAACAGTTGGAGAATCCAGTAAACGAGAATTCAGCCTGAGGCTTTCATTTCCATTCTCTATCTATCCACACACGTGTGACTCTCTAGGTGGTCTCCCTTGGAAGAGACCAGTTAATCAACATTTAGGGGTAAATGACTCTTTGCTATTCTAGTCGCCTCTTACACTTCTCCCTTTCTTCCTCAAATTTGATGGCATATAAATCACTTGCAAATAAAAATGACTATTTACAAACATATTAGCTATAGTATATTAACTACCATGTGCCAAACAGTGTGCTACTTGCTTTGATTGCAGTATTTTCAGCTTTCCAAGAGCCAAACAAGAGAGATGTTAATAACATATCTTTGAATATTACTGGCTCTTAATGGTTAATTAAAAGCCAGAAATCTCCTAGCTAGTAAGCGGTAATCAGGGAATTAAAATCCAGAATTGTTTTATTCCATAGTCCATGCCTCCTCCCTACATTTGCATTATACAAGGTAGAAGCTGAGATTGTTAATGTAAATAGACTTGGTTAGTGTGTGTGTGTTTTAAGCGCTACTTTTCAAGTTTTTCAAAAGTTTCATTGGTACTAAGGTATGTTGAATAAAATCAATAATATTAAATAGCATTTAAGTTAAAATTAGGAGGTATTTAACAGCTGTCATTTGGAATGAAAAAGAATCTCCAGAAGAGTTGAAAAATATAAACTTATCTGGTAAGAGGAGAGCCTCTTTAATGATTAATAAATCAGAGTTTGTAAGAAGTTAAACAGATTTCTAATAAACATACTTCAAAAATGGTTATAGTAGTTGATCAGACCATACATCTGATAATTTAGCCATAACATATTGTGAAGGAAATGTAAGAGTTCAATTCTTTACTCTCAGTGGGTAAGAGACTCAAGAAAAATAACTTCTGAGAAAGTTACTTCCACTTTAAATTGCCTTTAGAGTTCTGAAATTTGTTTGCTATTTATATTTTTTATGGATATTTGTATGTGTAAGAGAAAAAGCTTATTGCTACAGGTCTTTGGATTTTTATTAATATTGTATTTTATACTTGTATTGATTTTTACAAAATCAATTTAACTTATATTTTAATCTCTTCATAATATATTGATGTTTAATAGGATCTGACTTTGTATTATCTAACATGAAGAAATTGAGTTTAAATGGTTAAGATATAACAATTAATAATGAGGAGCCCATTATTGTAATTAGTATTGCACATGATACTAGAGATGATAGAATAAATGGTATGTGTAAAAACATGATTAACTTAAATCATATTCTGAAAAGGGCATAGTGAAGAGATGTTAAAGCATTGAACTATAGTAAGTTCAGTGTAATTCACACAACAAAAAACCTATAATAGAACAAGTATGGTGTTATGTTAGTTTTTACTATATATTACTAAAACAGAATAAATATTTATTCTAAAATGAGTGAGTGAAGAATTTAATTGCTCAAGGTATGAAACAAGATATACGAATGATAATTTTTTTCTATTTGCACTGAAAGTGTCATAAATGTAGTTTAAATAGTTTTAACTACAATTAGAAGAATTGGGCTATAATTTACAGAGGATTTTAGAAGTAGTAGAGTTTGTTTTTATATCAGACAAATACTTAGAATTATACGATAATTCCAAAGGATTTGTCTTTTTCTAAAAAAAAACTTAAACATACAAAATTATGTTTTTGTACTTGATTTAATGATATCTTTCCACAAATTATTGTAAATTAAGTCAGTAAGTCTATCCTTATAATGCAATTTCCTAATTATTTAGAAATGGACAATTAATTTTGAATAGTGTGAATTATGTTTGTTTTTGTTCTTCATTCTCCTTTTGACAAAGGCAGGTTTCTAGCATGTTTGCTGATGCTGACTTAGCCACTTTATTTTCTTCCTGTATCATGATGGGTAATTGAAAATGAATGGAAAAGTATTCATAATTAGTTTCAATTTAACAAATAGTTGCCAAGCATCTATTATAAAACTATAGTGTGTACAACAGAAATGTTAGTTCAATGTGTTATTTAAAACAGATATAAGATTCTTGATATACATAATTAATTAAACATTGGTTTTATTCGTTAGAATTATTAAATTCAACCAAAAATGCATATCTACATAACATCATAAAAATATATCCTCTTGTTCCAACATTTGAAAAATTCTCAGTCTATCATATTTTACAACTGTTACTTGTTTATGCATTATTCTATTTTCCATCAAAAACTAAAATGTCATAAAAAAGTATTTTAAATATTTTAATATTAATTACAACTTTAAACCAAATGAAAATAATCCTCTTGCATTGTACAAGCACAATTGCTTTCTGAACTTTCTCTCATGTCCCCCTATGAACTCCCACAGTGTTCACATTCATATTTATTCATGTAACAAATAATTATTCATTACATGAATGTTGAATAACTGCCTCCTATGAGCATGCCACTGTGCCAGGCCATGTGTTTGTGCATTCACTATCTTCATATAAGGATGGGAGACAGTGAACAAAAATTTAAATCAGAAGTAGATCAAAGATATAATAGAAGTAATACTCAGGGTTGAATTACTTATAAATAGTCTATAATTTGGTGATAAATAAAAAGTTTCCTAAAATAAATGGAATCAATCCATTGACCTATGGAAAACTTCTGATCTCATTTTTTGGTGTACTCAGCAAATCTCATCAACTCTCAAGTGTGTTGAATCATAGAGAAGGCTGAATTTAATCTGGATTTAAAAACAGTAAAAATTAGGCAACGTGATTTTTGAACAGGAAATACTGTAGAATTAATAGAGTGTATGAAAAAGTCTTTAATTTGTAGGGTAATTGTTTAGCTTCAAGAAAAAATTTCTTGTCATGCCTATTTAATCTTTGCTACTGCATAGTATAATTGAATACTCCTTGCTATGTTATATTGTGAGACAAAATAAACTGTTATTACCAAATTATTTCTCTATATTATTGTAATTTAGTATTTTCATTTGTGGTTTATTTGATTTTATTAGATCAAATGTTCCTATGGTAGTGTGTTCTTCCCCAAAACACAATTTTTAGCAATTTTTCAAACTTAGCTAATTCTAATTAGGTATGATCTAAGATATTTAAGATAAAGTGGGTTAATAACATTATAAAAATCTTACTAGTTAGCCTCATCCAGAATATTTCTAACTTTTCTTTATTCCTTTTCCATAGTAGCTGCGTTGTTGAAATGTTTTCACAAAGCAATTCTCACTACTTTCAAACAATTGGGAAAAAGCCAGATACGAGAATTTAAAATACACAAAACATTTGATGGCTTTAGTAGCTAGTTAAGTAAGGATTGAATCAATATTTATATTGTCCATATTAATTTATCCAACAGTGTCTTAAATAAATATTCTCTCTCGTTGTCAGAATATCTTTCCGTTGTCTAGTGGGGAAAAAAATGACTCATTCGAAACCAAATAATATTGCACAGATCTACTTTCACATAAAGTAAAATACAGACAGACCACATCATAAATTTTTAAAAATCTATACAATTTAAATTTATTATTTGGTGTAATTTTTCTTTGATCTCACTTACTCAGTCCCTCTAGAAGTGTACAAAGAGATAATTGAGAAATTTTAATGGATTCAACAGATATTTGTGTTAATATATTCAGAGTTATTAGTTATAATTCTCATTCAAGTTACTTACCAATCAAATAGGAGAGTTAACTTGAAAACAAAAGAGAGCCTCTCTAACGGGTCCTCATTAAACTTCTACTGAATTCTATAATGATCATATTGGCAGTCACATAGAAGAGCATAAATGAAATAAATTTATTTCATCTGAACATTTTTAATTTAACAGTATTTTGTCAAGGTGACTATTTTAGTTTATAAATTCCAAACATATATGTTATAGCATATTTTACTTCACCACATTTGCCTCTTCTTTTTATTCACAATACAAAAGAATATTCTAGCCATTCTTAAACAATTTACTTAGAAAAATCATTCTACTAACGTGATCTAAGCCTCTGATAGTAAAAGCAAACTACCTCCTGCCTTTAAAAGTCAAATACTGTTTCATCTCACCCATAACTAGAAGATACAAACAACAACAACAGCAACAACAACAACAAACACATAGATACAGAGGTTAGATTGGTGGTTACCAGAGGGGACAGGGGAGGGAGAAAGGTGAAAGGGGTGAGAAGGCACATGTGTATGGTGATGGATGGTAATTAGTCTTTGGGTGGTAAACATGCACAGAAATCGAAATACAATGATGTACATCTGAAATTTATATAATATTATAAATCAATGATACCTCAGTAAAAGACGTCAACAGGAAATAGAATTTATTTGGAGTATTACAAACTCTCATTCAACATGTAAGTATGGAATTGCAGTAAGCTATCTTATGCTAAGAAATACTATCCTGTTTATTTAAACCAGCACTTGATAAGCATCCAGAAAAAACCCTACCAATATTTTACTGAGGAAAGTAGAAAGTATTTTATTTTTCTTTGTATAAATAGAGAATAAAAGTATTGATGTTTTTCAAAGATACTTCAAAATAAATGTAAGAGTCTGTGAATGGTACTGTTATTATGTATACAATAATACACAACTATATAGTTGAGCAAACATATACTAAACGTATTAGGTAGAGTCACGTGACATTGCCAATCTTCAACCATTTCTTAACCACAAAAACAATATTTTCAGAGGGTTCATTGTAATATATTCTGTGAATGAAAGGAATTGTCTAAAAATAAGCTAAAATTACTGTGTATCAAGTTGAATTCATGGTACTAGGGATATATTCTTGGTGTTTATGGAATTTGATAAAAATACTAATTTAAACACTAATAACAAAACTGAAATGATGTTATTGATCAAAAGCTAAGATCTCTGTTTTTAAAGATGGGCAGTTACTTTGGTTGTACAATACTAAATATGTATGAAATCTCTGATAATTCTTATTTATGAGTACGCCAAGTTTTGGTAATTGTATGGGAAGATGTTTATTAAGTATATTGCATCCAACCAAAGGAATAAAAATGGCAGACTTAGGGATGAATTTCCTAGTGTGCTGGAGGGGCATGTGTTTCCTTGTGTTGCTCTTTCTACTCTGTAGGATTTTTATGGCGTACCAGTGTTCCAGTGAGTGTAAAAGCTCTTTGTTCTAGTTTATTATAATTTTTTATGATTGGATTTTGGACATTTAATTTCTTCCTCTTTTAGGAATTTATTTTGGCCTACAATGTCCAATTAGCTTCTAAATCATGTTTCTTTCACTTTTCTATCTATTGGAAATATAGCTATCATTGAATACTTTTTTATTTTCCAGTTATTAGTGTCAGCTACCTTGTCTTTGCCTGCCTCTCAGCAAAAATTGTACTTTAGTCAGTTTCATTTAATAAGTATTTCCCAAAGTTTACATTCTCTAAACCTTTCTTTTAAGATACTATCTTTTCACTGGCAATCCCTCAAATGTATTATAACATATTGTGTGGTCTCCAGAGCCAACCTGAAAATTCAGAGACAAAAATATTAGAAAGAGAGACAAAAATCTTGATTTGTGTGTTCAAAGACAAAAGACAATTTAGACTGAAAAGAAACTTCAATAAATTATTTTACCAATATCGTGAACTTGCTTGTTCTTTATGATAAGATTATTCTTAAACTACTAAACTAAATGTGGAAATATAACCATATTGAAATTAGTTGAAGCAATTAATTAATCCCATAGGCAAAACTCTGTGTCATCATAAATACATCATCTCAACTTCTGATATCCTTCCTTCAGTCAATGCTCATTGCAGAAATATAAAAACAAAACCAGTTGCAAATCAGTATGCTTTATGGGGTTAGGATACAGGGGAACCTAATAATTACCTTATTTATCTACTCAAATAAAGGCAGAAAAATCACATTTGTTACCACCATAGGAGTTTTACTTATCGATATTTTTAAATAATTCTCAGTTATTTTACTCAAATGGCGCTCAAAGTCTAGAAGAAATTGTGAGAGAACTTAGGAGGATATTTTAAAAAGTATTCTCTAACTATAGAGTTGGAAGGATTATCAGGCCATCAGGAATGACATTCCTTTTTCCTCGTAATTTATAGATTTTTCTCATAAGAGTCAATATCTCCCACTACCATATCTGGAATTTGTCATGTTAGCACTCTCAATCCCCTTGTCACAAGGCCAGCATTTCCCGTCAACTCTCATAAGATTTGGGGAATAGGGTAATGTTAGCCTATACTGAGAAAAGTTGGCAAGTATTGTCTGATCATGGCCTTAGGCATCTCAATTTTTTTTCTTTTGATCCACCAACCAAAGACAGCTATAGCTTATACAATTTTTCATAAGTGCTGTAAACCCAATTTGAATTGCTTATGTCAACACATGACACCAATTATTCTGAGATATACTCAGAGAAAAGTGGAATTTCGTAGGTCATCTTTAAAATTACCAAGGCTCACTTGACACTACCAAGTAATTTTGTAACAATGAAGAAGGAATAGATAAGTGAGAATGAACTGGATGTGGGATTTTATTCAAATCTTGGATGTCACAGGTTCTAGAGTTTGCTTGCATCATGTGTTTGTTTCTAAGTGGAGATTTAAAAAGTAATAACTAATACCATTAAAACCATGACGGCTAATGTACTAATGTCTTTAATTATAATGCATAACACTTGGATGGTGCTATCAGATATTATTCTTAGTACTTCATGCTTGTTGCTTCAATCAATCCTCATATACACTGAGGTAGGTGCTATTATTATTGCCATCGTTTAAATAAAGAAACACACACAGAGTTAAACTATTTTCTCTCAAGGAATCTGACTCCAGAACCCACCCTCTCCATGTCTGTCATTGAAGCTAATTGTATCTCTTTTGTAAAGAACTCATCTCCTTCTAGCATCATCTGCTCTATCATCTGCCCTTTATGCCGTGGAGTAGTTCTCAAAATCAGACTGCTAACAAAGACAAAACATGTCACCTAGTTTAATGACCTTGTCATCATGTAAAAGTGCTATCAAGCTAAGAAAAACAAAATTGTGCAAATTCTGAGATTTCATGCAAGCCTATATGTTAAGATAATGTTTTATTTCTTTTCCTAATGCAGTCACAAAATTTAACCTCCGTTAAAGATTATAGTAAATCTTTACAGTAAAAAACTTAAAAAAATGAAACAAAACAGTCTCTAAAGAATACCGCTCTTCATTTAAAATTTTGCTCACTAGCACTCAAAACATTCAAACTATTTGAGCTTTAGGTATACTCGCGAAATAGTTTTCACTTAGCACAGAGATTCATAACTGCGCTATGCCCTATCAATATGTATACAATAGACACATGATTGCAGAGGAAATGTATGCAAATGTGTACGTACATATTACTATCTTTAAAATCAAAGTTATTGTGTTATTATGATCAGGCTTTGGGAAATCAAGTTAAATTTTCCACTCACTCAGGCTTATGTCCCTGGTAAAATCCTATGGTTTAGTTGCTTAATGACTACCCCCTCTTTCCTCTCTTGTTATCTGGTCTCCTGGATATCTTTGCAAGTGCACTTTCTACCATCCTTGGCTCCCTGCAAGGCAGCAGCAAAGACCTGTTTGTAGCTCCCTCAGTCTTTCTTTATTTTTTACTCTTCCCTGCTTTCACGCAGGAGGCTCTTGGCCCGTAACGTCTTTTCTGTTTGTTGAACTGATGAAATTCTAGAACTTTTAAGATCCTGTATAAAACTTTTTCTCATGTCCTCAAAGTTTGCTTCTTCCACGTCTTGGTTGCTTAGCATCATGTACGTCTCAAACTGAACTGAACTTACCAACTGTGTGACCTGGAGTTTGCTTAGGTGTAAACTGGAAATAAGGATACTGTGTGGATCAGAGGCTCGTCAATAAACAGATTGAATATCAAATTGTGGTTGGGGAGAATTTAATAAAGGGTTTGTTCATAAATGAGAGGAGGATGTGCTAAGACCAGAGGACTAGTACAGGACCATGTTAGTAATAAGAGACGGTTCTGTCTGTCCCTAAACCTAAAAGGTCTTATGATTGGTGCCAGCCAGCCTCTGGGACTTAAAGTAAGTTTGTGAAGGATGAAGGCGCTTTTCCTACCCTACTGGAGTTTTGTACACATAAAATAAAATTATATTAAAACATATCCCAAGTTTATATTTTAATTTGTATGATATAATTTACATCATAACCACCCCCAAATTTTAAATTGTTCACTGTAAATAGCACTAACATGTACCCACTTGCTTAAAAGAGAAACTTGGGAATCTTCTCTGATTCCTCACACTCCTTCATTCCCCATATGTTGTGTGTTTTCACATGGCATTTAAATTAGATCTCCTGTCAGACTGCCTGGGTCCACATTCTGAAGAGTTGTCATTAGCCCAAGTGATACCTTTGAACAAGCCAGAAGAAGCTTCATTTGTTTAGGTGGCAGATACTCCAGGACTTGATTAGCGGAGCAGGAGCTGAATTTCAGCCCCAGCTTTCCTCGTGGAATGAATGACCAACAGCCATACACGAAGCCCAGAAATGATGGCTCCACTACTTCATAGCTGGCTGATGTTGCTTAACCCTTTACAAACCCATTTTCTGTCCTGTAAATTAGGGATAATAATAACACCTACCTTACTGGAGCCTTGTGAGAAGTGAATGAAGGGATGTATGTAAAACTCTTAGAAAGTTCTGGTATGTATTGGGTGCTATATACATCATTTCACATCCCAAATATATCTCAATCTTTTGCCACACTTCCACTGCCAGTACCCATTACAGCCTTTATTTCTTGCTGGACTGCAAAAATAAGTCTTTATCTCTTCTTCGAGTCTTGTCCTCTTTATAATCCTAATTCCCACACAGAGAAATAGTATACATGCTCTTTCTATCTCACCACATATGTAATATTTACTGATATTTGTTATTATATGGATATTTCCTAGAAAAGTCTGCCTTTAATGTAATAGATATTTTGAAAATACCCACCAGTTTAAAAGAAAAAACTTAATTGTGCGAGCCTGATAACGTGAAGGTCCCTAGTCTATCCTGAGAAAAAATACGTGTTATTATAAGGAAATCTACATATACAGTGCAAGTTTCTGGCTCGTTCCCCTTCCACTTGCTCCACTCCTCCATTTCTTTGCTCCTGCTTTCTCACACAGAGGCACTCGCTCCTTCTCTGGTTCTCGCTGAGGAAGCTCTCCTCCCCTGCAGCTCCAGGTTAGCAGGGCTTGCTCTCCCTGTGGATTTCTTCACTGTTCCTCTCCAGCCCTTTTTCATCAGCATCACTCTCTTCCATTTTTATACTATTTATCTGTCATTCATAGTAGCATCTCCCAACAAGGATGTGTCTTTTTCATCAGCCTGAAAGATAAAATAAAACTTCCAGATCAGCAGTACCTGTAGGATTGAAAGTCTACATTTATGAGCTATATAAAGCTTTTATGAGGCATATAAATCTGCCAGAGGAAATGCACCTGTGGAAACTAAGCAAGAGCTCCTATTCAAAAAGCTGTAACTCTGAGGCCAAAGGTCTGAGCTAAATCAATAGAAAATGAATTTTTGGATATTGACTTTCCACAAAATGCTATAAAATATTTCTACCCCCTAAATGTAAATTGTTGAACTCCAGAGATTACTCAATCATTGTTATCTTTGCTCTTTCAGAAATCTCATTATTTACAAGTCCTTTTAATGCTCACAAAGTCTAATTTTGATTAACACCAAGGTTCGAAGATTATAAAGGCTCATTAAAATATATTAAACGCTTAACTGCATATTTAGCGCACACCTTCCGTTTGGTAACAGTTTTGGTTATACTATTACTTTTCTGATATGGGACTGATATAAGTAATATTTTACCACATTGTAAAAACTTTTATATTTATTTCCTGTGGTTTGACTTTGATTCTCTTCTGCCACTTCTTGGAAAAAAATAGATGTACATCAGAATTTACTAAAAAAACTGTCTTCTGAAAATATATTTTATTTTAGTGCCACTGATACGTGGTTCACCATATGCCAAGCACTGTTTTGACTGTTGTACAGATATAATTCTTTATTTTCTTAGCATCTCTAAGGGAAGGCACAATTACTTAGTCCAATTTCACAAATAAGGCAATTGAGGAACAGGGAGGACAATTCACTTGCCATGTTCACCCAGCGGTAGGCAGCAGAGCTGGTGTGAACCCAGGCACCCTCCAGAGCTCCGCTCTTAACCACTCTGTTACTTTGTAGTAAACCATGTTTTTATATCTGACCCCAAGTATGTACAAAGCACTCATGTAGCAGAATGCTTTTACTGATACGAAGGGAAAAAACCTCAAAATACTACTGTCTGAAGTTCTTTACCATAAGGCAAATTTATTATTTCACACGCATTAATAATTGCACCCATACAGCATATTCCACTCTTTCTAAAAACCACTTTGCACTAATGTTGTCAATTAAGACAGCACAAATATGCACAACTGAACCTGTAATATGGCTAAGGAGGAGAGAGGAAGATGGCAAAAATCAAACACTAATTTACTCCGTCTGTTAGAGTCTATCTATCTTTCTTTTGCCTGTTTGGTAAGTTTTGAAGGTAGTTAGCAGTGTTGTATTCAGTGTCTGAAAATATAATTTTGAGTTGCTTTTCTTCTTTTCCAGAAGGGAAACCTGCACTTAGAACATGCTATTGTCTGGTTAGTGTCCCATCCCAGGGTTAGAGTCCAGAGGATCATGGCCACTGCCTGCTGATGTGGTACCTTTGGCTATTTCTCTTTCACCAGTGTTATATTGAAGATGAGAGTTTAAGTGATTTCTGTTACATTTGCACATTTTTATAACTCTGTTTTTCTTTTCAAGAGATTTTTAAAACCTTTCTATATATCTTTGTAGTGACACAAACCAAAATAAAATGAGATGAGAGATAACTGATACTGCACAAACATGTAACCAATTAAATATTTCAGGTTATAATTCAGAGTTTGCCAACTTATAAATGTAATGCTCTTTTCCCTAAACCATAAGAGCCTCCTTCCATTTCAAATAGGTCTTTATTTCACAGGTGTGATTATGAGAAATATACGTGGAAATGTACAAGGTACAGAAAAGGGCAGGGAAAGAAAGATTCTCTTTCCTTATGGCCTGAGTTCGGGTTCCCTAAAGTTCACCACCCATGTATGAGGCACATAGCCAAGTGGAGGGGCCAGGCTCTGTGCACAGCTGATTATCCAGGATATTTAGAGGCTGAACCTTGCTCCTGCAAAGAGTGGACTCTGTGCACACTGGAACACTCTCTTTGCAGCATTCAGAAAATTTCTGGCAGAGACTAAAATGTTATAAATGGTCGTTTCTGGTAATTAATGCCCAAGCGATTTCCATGGTTTTCCCCATTTTTTGTTTTAAAAAGTTTCCTTCTGACATCTTGTGCTGTTACCTTGGACGCTTTTCTTCTCAAAAGCCTACTGACTGGCTGCCAGAGAAAGGCGAGTTCACACCTTGCCTTTTTTCCAGCATGCTCTTCTTCTCCATAGAGATAGACCATATTCACAAAAGCAGGGAAAAAAAACACCTCAGACAGTCCCAATATGTGCATACTGGGTGAATCTTGAAGCTGCCAGGTTGCCAGAACTAAGCAGCAGGGGGAAGCCAAGATGCCATCCAACCGTTGAAAGGTGAACAAAAGCACCATAGCCATTAGGATCAAAAAGGCTACAGAAGATAGTGCCCTTTTTTTTTTCCAGTAAGTAAAACTTGATGTATTTTACCTAACGTATTAGAAATTGGGCTCTATTGTCCAGACATTTTTATTCTGCTACTTTGTTTTAAAAGATTATGTTCCAGGTAAAACTGAACAACAATTAAAAGGAGGGTGAAAGATGACATTTATATGTGTGCAAACAAGAAGTTTTCTCCAGACTTTATTATTTTTCATTTTTCTTCTATATTAGAAGCAGATAGATAAGTAGAATACTGTTCTGAGTGAAAGCATTGAGGTGTGGAACTGCCTGCCCCTGTCAAATTGATAGAGTGAAGATGGTGAACGAGATAATGGAAACTTTCTATTCAGTGAGGACTGGAATAAAGAAACCATTTCTAGTCATTCATCAGCACTGATTGCCTTAGTGCCTGGGGCACAGATCAGAACTTAGGCTTTACAAAGGGAAACCAAAACACGGACAATGATCCACTGTGGGAAGTGTAGTTGGCTTCGGCGTGTCATTTAGTACGTAGCAATCATAATACGCGCCAGCAAAAACACCGTTAAGCCCTGATCTTGGAGCGTGGCAACAAAGTAGGTACATATTTCTTCATATATTCTGGTTCTACAATTTATGAGTATTCTACCCTGATAACTGGCGATACTAAGTGAATTTTTATTTTGTTTTAAATCATGTTTAATTTAGAAGATTTGGTTTCTTCATCATTTGTGATGACGAAATTTTAAGAATAGCTTAATTTTTAGGAATAGTTTAGTGATAAATAGCTACACTAAAATGCAATTTTGTGAACATGGGTGAGCCTGCATACTGTAATTTATTTTCTGTAAAGAAGGTATTGAAAATATGTAAATGGTACCTTCAGTAGTTTTCAGTTTTATTTTTCTTTAAACATTTACAAACTTTATATGCCACAAAATATGTACATATTTTCACTGCACTGAATGAATATGGTAGCTCATACATTTGCTTTTGGGCAATTTATACCAGCAAGATGAAGCGGAGAACTGAAACAATTATCCAAATCATTCAAACCAAAGGAGCACTCTGGCCTCAATCATTTAGGTACAGAATTTCAAATCAAAGTGTTTCTTTGGCTTAAATGATATAGACAATTGTCTCAGTGCTCCATTATCACTGACTATAGATTTCCAATCTGATTATGGGTCTAACATAAGATGGAAAAAATAATAACATATAATTGTGTTTTGAGAACTTGGCTCCTTCTGAAATCATTGTGCCAAGGTTTGCTAGCACAGACCCATCATCTAAAAGGTTAGTCATCTTCTGAAGATAAGTGAACTCTTAAAGCCACTTGAATACTATTTAGGACAGAAATGTAGAAACTCCTTCCTTGGTTAGCTTGTCTCTTCAAAAATCCGTTTTACTCCAGCAAATTTTAAATACATTCTTTCTGAAATGAATAATGTTCCCCAATTCAGTGGAACACAACAATCCATGTAATCATAACAATGAATGTGAAAAAAAAATATTTAAATTAGTTTGGCATGAATATATGTGATTATACTAGGTCAGCTATTATAGTTTGATTTATTAATTTGTGTATGATCATAAAGCAAAAGCCAAAGAATTCAGGCAATGATTATTATATTGGTTATTGGCATAAGCAGAAGAAACACTTTCCAAACCAAATCTTCTTTAATTGCTTTTTTGACATCCTCTTTGTCTCTTGAAAATTTTCAGAAAAGGTCTGGATTCAGCTGGAAAAAAATTGTAGTTTGATGGCTTTCCCTGCGTTTAGGGTATCTTTTCTTCTAGGAAAAGAAAACGGGCAAATCCTTAATATAATGAAACAAATTCCTGAAGTGCTGATTGTTTTCTTTGCATTATAAGGAATGGTAGATATTGTAGTGTCACATCTATAGTGCATTGATCACGTAAGAGAGCTCACAAGTAATAGTTGGTGTTTGCAGTCGTTCTCAGTCTGTTTCTTTCCCACCCTTGACAGTCACATTTGCACCATGACTACTACAGACCGCACCTAGTAAGAAAGATCGTTATGTGCAATTTCCAGTGTACTATTTTCATTTGATCTTTTCCTCTCCCATTCAAGCAACCCAGTGAATACAGTGATGAGTATAATCTTAAATCTATTCTGAACAATTTACAAAGTAAATCATTCACAAATTATAGTTTTTCAGCTATTGTTAGTAAAAAATTCTTTGCTAAACCTGGTGACACCATGATTGTGGTTTACAGGCCCTAAAATGAATCCAAGAGAATGTCTCTAACCAGTGGAGTTTGCAGTAGGTTCTCAGAAATCTGACATGTTAACAATGGATAGCCCATGGGCTCCAGTTTGAATAACATTGCAAAAAATAATTTTGACTTTTCTCATTTCTGATGAAGAAAAATATCTGACTTTCGTGTTTTCCTTTTCTATGATCTCTAGTGTTCTCTGCTTTTCTCTCTCACTAGAATTTTCTGATCAACCTTAATAATAATCACACCCATTTCCCACTCACTGTAAACATAACATCTCTTTTATGAATCACTACTCTCATCATTTTTTCTCTCTCTTCCCTTTATCATTAATAACTCTTATGAATACTTTTCAATGACCTTCAGTGAATATCCTAATTTTGCCTTTTGTAAGATAATAAATTAATGTTGATTGAATGTTTACCTATTAAATTTAGTATTTCATGTGTTTTATATCCACTAATCCTTGCAATAATCCTGAGATGGTATTTACATCTCCATTTTAGAGAAAGGATATTTTAAGGTTCATATTAACTTATTTAGCATACAGAGAAGCATGCAGGTATTTTTGACAATTCAAATATCTCTAAATTAAAGGAAAAAACCCTAATCTTTCACTAATACTACAAAACTTTTATCAGAAAGTTGTTAAATCTGAGTTTCTGCTCATTAGGCCTAACTCTGGTCTTTGACCTTTCATGGCATCATTTGAGATTTTCAAGAAAATAATCAAGTTGCTTTGGGGGATTTTTTCTTTAGTTTAAACATTTCCAAATTCTTTTATTTTGCTTTCTTTTTGTTTTGAGGAAGATTAGCCCTGAGCTACCTGCTGCAAATCCTCCTCTTTTTGCTAAGGAAAACTGGCCCTGAGCTAACATCCGTGCCCATCTTCCTCTACTTTATATGTGGGATGCCTACCACAGCATGGCTTGCCAAGTGGTGCCATGTCCACACCCGGGAACCGAACGTGTGAACCTCTGGCCGCTGAAGCGGAACGTGCAAACTACACCACTGCGCCGCTGGGCCAGCCCCTAAACATTTCCAAATCTTAAAAATATGATATAAATTTTATATATTTTCATTTTTCTCTCTTTTCATATTCATCATGTCATTCAATGAATTTGCAAAAATATTTCGTCTAGAAGGTCCATAATATATCACTAAAGCCTGAGCATGCATTTGCCATTAGAACTGCAGGAATAAACCGTATTGGGTTTGGGTGAAATTAAACTGCATGGATTCAAACGAGGCCCAATTTCTCTTGAATGAAATGACACATTAGGCAATTAACCCAATTTTACAATTCTAATATTATTTGCATTGTATATTGTAATTTTCTGTCAATACTTGAGATAGTTTTGAATCTTAAATCTGGCATCCAGCATGGTAGATTCTTAATGATTGTATATTTTTGACTTTAGTCCAATCTTTGATTAATATGCTAAGGAAAACAGAACCAACGACTGATAAAACCATTTCGATATAGATTCTTTGTTCAATGATATTAAATTTTATTTATTCAATGAAGCTGAATTTAGCATATTTCCTTGGAAAAACCCATAATCAAACTAAGATTAGTGGCTGCCCTGTGACCAAGTGGTTAAGTTTGTGTGCTCTATTTCAGCGGGCTGAGGTTTCGCTTGTTTGGATCCTGGGCGTGGACCTAGCACTGCTCATCAAGCCACGCTGAGGCAGCGTCCCGTATAGCACAACTAGAAGGACCTACAAATAGAATATACAACTATGTACTCGGGGGCTTTTGGGAGAGGAAGGGAAAAAAAAGATTGGGAACAGATGTTAGCTCAGAGCCAGTCTTTAAAAAAAAAATAAATTCCCTTTGGAACAAAAACCAAAACCAAAATTAGGTATATTTTTTATTTGAATAGTTCCACAGTATACAACGTACTTTTGTATAAAGGCTGTAAATTTATCTTCACAAAACCATATGAATTAGGCAATATTATCCTCCTTCAATAGTGTGGAAATTGAAACTCTGAGAGTTAAATAATTTGCCAAAAATCACAGTTTGCAAATACAGAACTAGGAATGAAATATCCTGATGCTGGGGATTTTCCCACACACAATTCTGCCTCCCACTTTGCTCCTCCAAGAATAGCCACCTCTATTTAAACAAAAAAATAAACTCTGCACAGACATTTTCACAAAATGAGGATAAAATCAAAACATATATATATATATATGTTAAATCATTTTCATGTCATGTATATATACAATCATTATTTCAGAATATTATTACTATTTTATTCATCCTTATAGTTATTTGATACCATATCTATGCAAATGAAGATATATATGCTACATATATATGACTATATGATTTATGTATATATATTTATAACCTGAATCAATAATGAAACCTAATCGTTTAACTTTACCGTACCAAGTGCTTCTCATGCAATATTTTACCTAATCTTCTCATCCATGTTATATTGTTTAACTTTCTTGTAAACATAATGCTTATATTAGAATTGAGGACAGTAAGATTTAGAGAGGTGAATCTATTATGCAGTCACATGGCTAATCAGTGGCAGTGCAGGATGTAAAGGCAGGTCTCCCTGACCCGACTGTCAGTGCTGTTAAGCACTAACACCTTATGGAGTGAATTAATCTTGTCTAAAAAGAAACTTATACAATATTTGAAATACAATCATATTTCTTTCCAATAATGACATCAAGAACTCCTTCTTCTACTTTGTAGTATTTATTATTTGTCCATTTTACAAACTGGAAACCTTAGCATCTCTGGTCTTTTGGAACTTTTCCATTTTTCTGAGATTTCCAAAAAATGAAAATAGTGACTCTCTGTTCATATCTGCAACTATCTTTCTGTTTTTTTAAAAAGAAATCTAGGGGCCAGCTCCGTGTCCGAGTGGTTAAGTTTGCGCTCTCTGCTGTGGCAGCCCAGGGTTCTGATCCTGGGCAGGGACATAGCACCACTCGTCAGGCCACGTTGAGGCGGCGGCCCACATTCCACAACTGGAAGGACATGCAAGTAGGATATACACCTGTATACAGGGGGGGTTTGGGGAGATAAAGCAAAAAAAAGAAAAAAATCTGGAATAGAACCTTCTAGATGCTTAAATTCACTCAAAATGCCTATTTGTTTTATTAGCATCTCCTCTCTCTCTTATAAGTCCCTGAGTTTTAAACTTTTTCTCTCCCTTCCAATTTCAAGTTCATTCTGGGGGTAAATATGGAAGGAAAATGGGAGGTAAGGGTTCTATAGGTTCTCTGTCGTCTGTCATTTCAAAGTATCCCTCTATGTACTGAGCTTTCTTTGCTCCTTTCTTTTAACCACAGTTGGGAAAAAATTATAACACGTGCTTTTTGTTTTAAAAACTCTGCGCAAACATTCATATTCATGATCTGCTTCTATCTTCTGAGCTCCAAACCTGTGTTCTGAGTATTTGTCATCAACTAAACAGACTTTGAAGCTACACTCATCATTTTTCCCAATCCAGACATAGTGACTATGCTGAAGGAACTTGTCTTCATCTTAACTGCATCTCTTCTATACGTGATTGCCTCCGGAATGTTTTACACCATGCGAATAAAACACTACTCTTCGTAGAGTCCAGTTCAACTACATGGGAAAAACCTATACTTCTTACAACATCAGTGGTAACATTACTTCCCCCTGTTCTTTTTTGGGACATATTCTTTCACTCAGCTGGTTTTGGACAGTGGATTTGCTTAACCGCACTCTCTGGGCTTCCTTCCTAGACTATTTTACATGTTTATTTCTTTTTGAAGCCCATCTAGGAACTATTCATTCTCTACAACTAACTTTTTAAAAATTAATTTGTCCTAGCAGATATTGGTGGCCTCAGAGCTGCCTGTAAGTGCACATCCTGATGCTGAACATGTCACAGTCTCTAAGCTCCTGCATAGACTGTAGCTGGAGAGGTTGTAGCTTGTCCACAATGTGCCAAACATTAGATTTCTCTCCATCCAGCCTCATAGTTTCACAATCAGCTTTTCACATGGTGGTGCCAAGTGTGAATTAATGAACATTTTCTTTTCGTTTACCAGACAAATTAAAGATTCTAGTTTGTGTTACTCAGCACCATTCATTTTGGGTGGGCCTAATTGTATTATATTTATTTTGAAGCAAGACACCACAGCATGGTGTGAAACACCATCTTTGAGGGAAAATAAGTGGTGTTTTTGATAATCGGCTTTCTGGAAAAAGTATATCTGTATGTATACATACATAAGCTTATTACAAATTTCTTTTTAGCAGAAGAATGAGTAGCATACAACTTTTGAGTAACAATAAAATATATATTATTTATTGTAATGTACAAGTAGTCAATTTGTTCTCACCAAATATTTTTGTTAATTTTTGCCCAATTCTGGTGCCCACAGCCACACCATTGTGGCATTTCACAAATAAGCATACTTTCAATAAGAACGTTGGCTAATATTTTTACTTACAGTAATGAATAAGAGATTATGAAACAAAGAAAACATATATTGGAACTTCAGTCATTAGTCAATGACATGAATGACTTCTTGTTGAATTGGATATAGCTTTTGAATACTGTAAGAACATATTCTCAATGTATTTGTGCTTATTCCCCATGTGACAGCTACAGAAACTTATAAATTTAATCTGCATTTTTAAATCCTCTTCATTACTTTCCTAAGTCTAGAGCTAAGACAATCAATAAAATATAAATACAGTCCTGATTTATATTTGCCAAATTCTGCGGTGGGAAATACTACCAGGTTGGCAGAGTTCATGCTACTAAGGTACTGTCACTGAATCCTGAGTTCCAAAGAGATACACAATCACTCACCAACCCTAAGTGTTTTCCTGACATGTTATTTAACCTCTCTGAGTCACAAACTCCTTCATCGTTGGGAATTAGACAATATATGTGAAACGCTTAGAACAACGCTCAGAACACGGTAAGTACTCAGTAGTAGGTACTGCTTGGCTCCTGTTTTGAGAAACATATCTACCTAGGTTATAGCAAGAAAGTCCAGAATCCATATTAACTTAAATATGGCATATCATGATTACAATGACAAAATTTAAGATTTGTTGCATTATTTTAAAATGTTACATAAAAATATTGGTTTCTATTCATTTTAACTTATCTGAGTTATTTATACCTCTTTAGTTATAAATGTACTATCAAGAAATTATTTTTCTTATGAAGAACTTTTACGGATTTCTTTTCCCTAAAGATACATTTCAAACTATAATGCCTGAGAAGAAGATTCCAAATTACACTGTATTATGTAGAGCACTTTGAAACTTTAAATGGGAAGAATAATTCCTATTCATAGCTTTCAGTTTTGCCAAACTACTTTCTTTGTATCATATAATAAATATATGTTTTGCCAACCTCCTTTCTCTACCCTCCAGTATTAAGTCTGAAGAGACTTTATTATTCATTCACATGTTGGAAGGTAGCTGTTTCTACCTTAATAGAGCCAAAATTGTCAACTTTTCAAACAGTAACTTGTTTTCTATGCCCTAAGGTTTGAAAGAAAATAGTCTCATAATGGAAAAGAGTAAACTGACTTTCTGAATGCATAAATGGCTCGATTCTTTATCAGGCTGTGCTGTGCTACCTGTCTGGAGGTGCTGAGACGGTCTTCTAACAATAGGGAAAGGAGTTTGTGGATAAATATGCCATAAATATCAGCATTTGCCATTTCCTGTTGGGTTTTTGCAGTCTCGTAGTCGAGCTTGTCAAACCTGGAGATACTACTCTTACCTGTAATTGTTTTAAATTGCAAATTAAAGTAAATTGATTTAAATATGATACAAGGAAGAGAAAATGATGTTCTGACTGTTCAATTTAAAATACGTTGAGTCATATTCAACTAAATATGTGATTTATAGTATAGATAATAGATTCAGACTATGAGAGAAGTCTGGCACGTGAATAGACTTGTTTTTAATAATTAGGCCTCATATTGTCAACCACAGAATACTACTATTAATTGAAAACAATACAAGGGTGATGCTAGATTAAAGTGATATGGTTTCTCAGTGATTCGTCCATATCAGCTAAAGATGAAGAGAAAATTAAGACTCCTTTATATAAGGATCTAGATAAGCAAAGTCAAGGCTGTAAAGTTTTAACTGTCTCTGCATATGTCTTAAAAATACAAGATATAATTTTATTAAGGTAGAAATATAGGAGCAGATACTGGGTATTTCATATTGAACTGTGTTTAATGATCTATTTTCATGACATTCCTTGGGGTAATCAGCAATTTTACTGCTTTAATATTGTAGAAGTGCTAGATGATTTTTGAAGGGGAAATAGAGGGGAAAACCAACACCGGATCAATGACTTGACATTGCTAGTCAACTTAAAGCATGAAAACATCCATTTAAAAATCTAACCAGCGGCTCTTCATCAGTAATCAACAGCAGTACTCTAATTATATAGAGAAATCTTCCAGTGTATTAGAGACTTTCTCTTCAAGTAATGTGCATGGGGATTTAACATTATAACCTAGACAAAGACCAGACAAGGATACTAAATTTAAATAAAGGTGTAGCCAATTATCTTTTCAAAAGTGTTTTGAATAAATTATGAATTTATTCCTTCATTCTAGCTTCAATCTAGAGTAAAGTTGAAACATTAGAAATGAATAAATAATTTTAAACAAAGGCAAATTTGTCTACATAGTAGGATTCTCAGCTGTCTTCTCATCTTTCAGTACAACTCACAGGAGAAATGTTGGGTAAAATATGGAAGCTTTTTTTGGGTAGCATCTGAAATATGGCCTGGTCTGGTTGCAGTTGGAATTCAGGACCTCTCTGCTCTCCCTCTCTCTTTGGTGTTTTGCAAATATGTAAGGCTTATTCTTGCTTATTCTTTTATGCTTGCTCTTCCCTCTGCCTTACAGCTCCCCCTCTGATCTTTCCTTATTTCACTTCCCACATCCTTCAGATCATTATTCAAATGTCACTCACCCAAAGAAGCTTTCTTAGTCTACCATATTTAAAATTGCCAGCTTTATTTATTCATTTTTCTCCACATATCCATCATTCACTTTTTTGTTTCATTTATTATATGACCCCCCCAAATAGAAAATAAGTTCTACAATGGCAGGAAATTTTACTGTCTCTCTATCACCTAGAGAGAAGCGTGGCATATAATACCTTAAAAACATTAGTTGAATGTACTAATAATATGCATGATAAAAACTGAGGACTCATTATCAGGCATAGACAAATACTGATCCTGAATAGAGCTTATTAGCCATAGAAATAACCAATTTGTAATTTTAATATATACAGTATAAGTGGTTTAAAATTCTTTTTTGGAAATAGGCAGACTATATTTATCTCACAGTATAAATGCCCTAATTTGTTATTAGTAATGCACTTCATTTATTCATCTGCAAATTCATTTACTTAAAGGGTAATGGTAAAATTCCTACAGTGTCTTAGGTGCTACGTAAATGCCATGGATATGATGAAGCTTATAACCAGTAAGGAAAAAAGCTTTCAGATAATCAGACTAAAAAAATTAATAAACACAGATGTTATCAGTAAATGATGAAATCTATACTGGCATGATCTGACTTAGTCTGGAATATCAGAGATTTCCCTGAGGAAATGATGATCAAACTAACAGCTGAGGATGAATTGGTTACTAAAGAAAAATGAAAAAGGGACAGGGAAGGGTGTGGATGTCAGAGGGAAAAACATGTACAAAACCTGTGGCAGGATGGAGTAATTTGAAACACCGCATTCACTCCCATAAATACAAATAATTTTATTTATTTTGAAATTACTTTTAGATTCAAATGATTTTCAATAGGATTTACCTTCTTTGGCACATTTGTACTATTTATTAATATTTATTAAGCCAGATTAAATACAGTGTGAATCCTGCCTTCAAAAATGAAAATTTGAAGTACTGAAAGTATAGGATGTTCATAATTTCTTTTAATCAAGAAGGAAATAGATGCTCCACATATTGATACTTTTAATAGTCAACTTCTTCAATTTCTAGACTCCCAGTGGATCCCTGAAACCTTGGATAGTACCAAACCCATAATACTGTTTTTTCCTATATATTTACCTATGATAAAGTTTAATTTATGAATTAAGCACCATGAGAGATTAACAACAATAACTAACAATAAAATAGAACAATAATAACAATATGCTATAGTAAAAGTTACTTAGATCTGAGCAACTTCAGCATATGATCTTTTTTCTTATTAAGTTGTGAACTTTCATGTTTTCAGTTAAAGGAAGCACTTTACACCCTCTCTTTGGCATATGCGAATTGACAACATCACTACTCTTGCATTTTGGGGCCATTATTAAATAAATTAAGGGTTACTTTAACTCAGGCACTGGGATACCGTGACAGTGGATCTGACAACTGAGATGGTTCCTAAAGGACTAACCGGCGGGAGCACGTACCCCGTGGATCTGCTGGACAAGGGGATGACTCATGTCCTGGACAGGACGGAGCAGGACGGCAGCAGATTCCATCACGCTACTCAGAATGGCACACAATTTAAAACTTAGGAACTGTTTATTTCTGGAAACTTTCATTTAATATTTTTGACCTCCATTGATCACGGATAACTAAAACTGCCGAAAGCAAATCAGTGGATAAGGTGGGACGACTGTAAACATCCCATCTAAGCAAAGAACACCGCAAATTTATAAAGCGTTTGAAAGTTTTAATGCAGATTTGCATATATGCTGTTATTTGATCCTCACAAAAACATAAAAGCTCATTGAATTCCATATTACTGATTAGGAACCAGAAGCCTAGGAGAGTCACACATTCAGATTTTATGATTCCAAGACTGGTGATAACTCTGCCCTGCTGCCAGAATTTTTTGTCATTATAAAGAAAATTAAAATTAAGGAAAATCAATAAAGCTATTTTCTGTGAGAAGGAAAATTCTTTTCAAGTAATCAAATGGAATATGAAGATATATTATAAAATATTGTATTGCTGTATAATGCTCTGTTTTGATTATATTAATAGTTTTTCCTTGAATTACTCCTTAATGATATTGTTAATCATTAGTTTGTAAGAAACCAATCTACATTGGTTTTTAAATGAATCAAATTTTATTTTATGCCATCTAATTTGATATTTAAAAAGCAAATAACAATATCAACAAAAATCTAGTAGACGGACTTACCCTTAATAAATAAAATAAAATAAATTGTTGCTCTGGGCAGGAATTAGCAACTAAAGAATACCTAAGGATATTGTCATGCTAATAAATAGAATAAGTGCAAATGCTTCGGTAAAATTTTAAAATCTATAATTTACAGTAAAACTAGAAATGTAATAATAAATAATTTGAATATTTATCTCTAAAACACACTAGTAAGATGATCTGACAGAATACTGACTCCTATGTAACTATCTATAATTATTCATTTACACTGTAGCTGTTTCATAAAATAAACATTGTCTTGAGGTTTAGCTTTTCAGTTTTTTGCTTGAAATAAAATTAAAAATAAGATCCTTTAGTTTTCAAAATTAATATGGAAAATTGTACCAAATACAAGGTAAATTAATCAAGCTTGGTCTCAAATGTTGAAGAACTAATGCCACAATAAAAGTATTAACATAAATCCGGTATCTGAGGAAAAAATGAATTCAAAATATGATGTGTAAACTGTAGCTTCCCACCACAAGGACCTCTCGGTTAAGTGGATAAACAGAGTGTCTGCTTTGGACAGCGGACTAACATCTCACTGTGTCTTGTGCACTGAGTCAGGCATCATTTCACTAGTACTCTGGGAGTTTCCTCTTAAGGTCACTATGCTCCATGTGACAGAGAGACAATAAAAAGACATATGGCCCTGACAACCCTCACTTTCACTTTCTTTCTCTTTTGAGGCCAAATCAATGCAAACCATCTGTTTCAAGTGGAAAATGAATATTTTTAATTTCCTTCTTTCTGACACTTCTTCTGTTTATACGTCTGTCTTTTGAGTTTCATCTTTCTTTGTAGTTTTTAAAATATTTCAGTTACACTATAATGTATTATTTGCCAAATTGTCTTCCTGTCATGCTGTGCCCAATAATATCATTTGCAGGTAAAAGAATAGTTTTTTGTGAAAGACTCTTGGGTCTCTGAGGAAAATAGGAGCACAACCCTCATTTATCAATAATAAGTTTTTTCAGGTACCATAGAGCTTGGGTTAATCTATTGCATCTGACATATTGCAGAATTTTACTTGCTCCATAGAATTACCTCACAAATTTTACTCCTAAACCACTCACTAGATTTATTGGCCTGAGATGAAAAGTTTTTAAAAGGTGGTCAGTCCTATTGACAAATTCAGAAATGAAATTCACCATTAAATACTTTATACAATGACTATTTTCAGGTAATTTCTAGAATATTTAGAGTTATATTAAGAATCAAGGAAAATCTTGATTTTATTTAAATTTTCTAAGGTCTGATTTCCCACCGTATCTGTCTGAGAGGGAAATTAAACTGCCTGTGTGGGTGTGTGTATGTGTGTGTGCTACATTCTACATATTTTGTATTTGGGATGCAGGTAAAGATTAATATTTTGTACAAGGTCACAGTCACTTTGTCTAAAATGTTCTGTTTAGAAAACTAGTTTCATTTTATTTGGGTGTCCTTATAAGCTTCACAGCTGCTATGCATGTCATTGTGTTATCTCGTCATATGCTTCATTCAGTCTTTGGCTTGATCAACATTCAGATCTGTGAAGCTGGCCGTGTATGGGGAGAAAAGGCTGAGTGATTTCTGGTCTTCTACCAACCTTCATGTCCACCCAGCAAACAGAAAGAACTCAAATAGTGGGTCTCCACGGGCTGTCTCGGGGCATAAATTTCACTGTTAGTCAGAACAAATTAATCTTCTGGTTGCAACTCATTCCACAAGTATCTGTAACATGACTAAAATGGAAGAAAAACAAAATCTCATATCTAAGCACTGACTCTTTCTAACTGCTCCCGCCCCAAATATAAATTTTATGAAAACATTTAAGCATAAGTTCCTTCAATGAGTGTGAACATGAAAAAATTAATGAAAATGATCATTGGCATGTTTGACCTGTGGATTCAAACTTTCTAGTTTGTTTTCAATTTTCCATTTCAAACTGGAGAAAATTAATTGCTGTTACTCTTGCACATTTTTTGTTACACAATCACTCTGATTAGAGCACCATATGAAGCTTTAGAACCTTGTAGTGTCCGGTTAAAAATCAATGTCATCTGAAGAGATGAATGATTAGCAGTTGGTCTTGAGAAAAATAGCTTACTGACTGGAAAATAGTTCAGAATGACTTCACGCTCTGATTTGAATATTGCTCTATGATAAAGCAATCTATAAGTTTGTTTTTGTTTTGTTATAATCTTGTGTTTGCTTCTATCTATTTAAAACATTTATTACCAGAGATCAATATAAGCCTTACTGTACCAATAAATGGCATAATAAAATTTTATGAAATAATTGGTTATCAGAATGTCTTACTATCTTTTAGGACATTGAAGTATGACTCAAAAATTTGTTAGGAAACATCAAGATAGAAAGTGATATAGTGTAATTTAGTTGTAAGTTTTGAACCAGAAGGAATCTACAAATTCCTCCAACCTACTTTCCTCATTTGATATAAACAAAATTAGAGGCACAGTAGTCACAAGTGAATTTCCTCAGATCATTATGCTCTATAATGGCAGAACCAGAATAATAACCATCTCTCCTGTCTCTACCTCTAAATTGTCAGGCCCAGGTGTCAAAATTTGAATAGCACTAAATTAACTTAGTCATTTCCAGACTTTGGAGCTTCACATACTTTTTAAATTAAATAAATAAAATCAGGGAATTGACATGGCATTGTCAGAGTTTTATTTCACCAAAGACAAAATTCTAAAATAAAACTAATCATAAAAAGAAAGAATGATAACCATCTGCTATTGATCGTCCTAAAATAGATGATTTATTACTAAAAGAAAAAAATGAAATACCTAATAGCAAATTAAAGAAAATTCCCTTATATATAATTAACTTTCTTCTAAAAATCGTATACCCTATAATTCATCATATCATTACTGCTGTTCTAAGTAATCTGGCTTCATAACCATTTATTGAGGAAGGCTGGGCAAGTGTCCACATTTTACATATGAAAGAAAAAAAATGTTCCTGTGAATGATCCAAGGTCACAGAACTAGAAAATGACAGAGCTTGGCATAGAAATGACAGATTCCAAGCCAAAATATAATGTCCTTTCCGCTGTATCCAGCAGCCTCAGAAAAGAGAATACAGCTTACTCACTTTAGGAATAAAAAATTTTTAAATGCAGTAAAAATATAATGTGAAAAACCAAGCATACATAAAATAATCTTGCTAGTAAAAACATATACAACTTCTGTGCTACATTTTTCTTGATGAAAAAAGGTTATTATATATCATTTTAAATCACATTTACTTCTTTTTTGATGAAAAGAAAAATATTTAAAATCAAGTTATTGTTAAGAAAAAAGGCAGTTTTTATGGTTTTATTCATACAACTTTCTATAAAAATGCTTCTTTTCTCAAATGGAGGAAAGAATAAAAGGTTGATACTAAATACAGAATCTTGAATTTATTTAAGACTCCTAATCAAGTAATGATACAAATGGTGTTTCACCTCCTCAGTGCCTCAGCACTAGCACGAAGCAACTGAAAGTTAGTGCCAATGGTCATTATGTGTTACTTTTCACATTTAAATCTGCACTTACTAAATTATATCACTTTAAATGTTGTGAAGAGCTTCCTTCTGAGTAAGTCAACATTTCTCATGTGCTGCTTCATCCATTCAGTCAAGAAATTCTTACGAATCTCTTAACTTCCAGGCATTGGAGATACAGCCCTGAACAAACCAGACAAAAATACTTGACCTAACGGAGGTTTTAGACACTAAATAAAATAAATAAGTGAAATATATTTTATGGAGCATAGTAAGTAGTACGGAGAATAACAACAAAAAAAATCAGGAAAGAAGTCAAAGGAAGGAGGGACGGTTAGAGTTCAGAGAAGGCCTCACTGATGTGGTAATTTTGAATGAAATCCTGAAGGTGGTGAGGGAGTGAGTCACATGTGGATACTTGGAAAAAGAAGATACAGTCAGAGGGAGCAGAAATGGCAAAGAGCCCCATGGCAAGATTGTGCATGGCATGTTTAAGGAAACGATAAGGAGGCCAGTGTGGATGGACCTGAGTGAATAAAGGAGAGATTATTATTTATAATAAGGTCAAAGTTAATGATGTTCATAGGCCATTGAATGGTAATTTTGAATGAAATGGGAAGACATCGAAGGATTTTGAGTAGAAGACGAACATAGTCTGACTTGGATATGTGACCTCAGAGAAGAGGTCTATATGGGAGATAAAATTTATGAGTCATTGTCATAAAAATGGTAATTAAAGCCTTGATAGTGAATGTATCACCAAGGGAGAAATGTACATCAGAAGAGATTATGTCCAAAGTCTGTGCTCTGGGGCATTCTGATATTTATAGGAGAGAAAGATAAGGAGGAAGCATCAAAGGAGAATGAGAAGAAACCATTGGTGAGGTGGAAAAAGGAACCAGAAAAGTGAGTCATCATGGAAGCCAAGTACAGACATTGTTTCAAGGTGGAGCAAGAGATCAATTGGGTCAAATGCTGTTGATAGGTCAACTAGAATGAACACTGAGAGTTGAAAATAGGATTTAGCAATGTGAATACCACAGGTAAGTGTTACAAGAGCAATTTCAGTGATGTTGTGAGTTAAAAAAAAAATGGCAGGAGAGAAATTAAAGATACTGAGTACAGCTCTTTTTAAGAGTTTTGCTGAGAAGGTAACAGTGAAATCAAGCAATATTTGGAGAGCGAAGTGAGTTTAATAGGGGTAGATAGGAGAAATAATGGCGTGTCTAAAATTGTTGGAATAACACAATTTAAAATATTTGTTGATGTAGGAAAGAGAGAGGATCAGATTGATGGAGTGATGATGTCCTACAGCACATGGGAGGAGAGCGTTGCTGCAGTGATGTCCAAGAACAGATTAGAAGGGATGGATTTTAGGACACATAAGGCAGGGAGCACAGACCTGGAGATTAGAGCACAGGCCATTCATTTACTAAGAGGAAAGATATCTGAATCTATGGAAATAGATTTAGGGTGGCAGGAGATGAGGTAATGGTGGTTTGTAGAAGTTTCTTTCTGGTTTGTTTTATAGTCTAAGGGCTTTGGAAGCAAGGTTATCAGGTAAAAGTGAAAATGGAGAGAAGGTTTTCAAGTGAGACAAAAAGTTGAAAAGAGTTCACTTGGAGAAAGGGAGAGAAAGTAGATTCTGGATATGCAATATCGCTATCTGAAGCATTAAAGGTACATGAAGTGAATGATCATTGTTATTAGGAGGAGCACATTCAGATATGTGCTTTTCTCTAGTCATGTTTAGCTCTGTGGGTGCAGGCATGGAATGGATTTAGAGTTGGGTTTGACTGTGGTTAAGATTTGGCTGAGTAAGTATGACAAAATTGAGAAGGGGCAAGAAAGTTGAAGGTATTTGCAAGGTAGTGATTAAAAACATGGTCATATAATTGAAGTTAATAATAAGGAATGTGAGGACATGTGGGAGTGAATGTTGGCAGGTTCATTGGATTGTAGGTCCACCTGCAGTTAAATTAACTTGCTGAAGTCAAGTTACTGGAGAAATTGAGCTGGAGGGAAAGGAGGTGTGATTAAAGAGTGGGATGTTTGAAACTGAGATGAAGAGTTTGCTGTTATAGGTAAGGCAAGGTCTGAGGCAAGACCGTGGGAGTGAGTGTCCAAGGTGGGAAAGGGACAAGAATAGAGAAGAAGTGGTTGAGGGACTGTTGGTCGTCCTGAAGATTTAAACAACCAAGGGGCTTCCAGAAGTGGAGTAAGAGGACCGAAGAGGGAGTCCGGTGCTAAAAATCTTCACAGAATGAAGATAAATAAAGATAACCAGATAAGTGGGGCACTGTGAGTTGTTTGGTGTAAGGAAATGAGATTTAAATCTTGTGACATTAGGGAGGAGAGAGTAGAGTGGTCTGGAACTGACAAGATAGAGCACATGCCCCTCTCCAGGCCCAGTGATTTTGGAAGAAAAACTGCCACGGGAGAATTTCAGGGAAAGCATTGTTCTCAGGTGAGAGCCAAAACTTAGTAAAGAAAGAAGGTAAAGGAACTATAAACATTTTTCTTGATTGGATTTTTCAAGCACGGAAGTCAAAATTGCCTTCATATTAACTCTTACCTCACTTGAAGATATACTAGGTATAGAGAGAGAGAGAGAGAGAGAGAGAGAGATCTTTATATTGTGTTTTATTAACTTCTTCTGCTTCATCTCAGCTGTTAAGTATAATTATCTCCATTTTAAGATAAGAAAACAACCTGATTGAGATTAAATTATTTTTCCCGATCACACAGCTTGTAAATGGCAGAACTAGGACTTAGACCCAGCTCATGTATACAATATTGAAACAAAAACATTCTTAATATTTTTCCTGTGGGGCTGAATCAATTTCTTAAATGAGATGTTGACAAAGTAAGCCAAAGATCATCTACTTCATGCCAGTACTATAGGATAGGACACATTTCTACTTCTTGCACATCATTCTCACATTTTCACTCAATAAGTAATTACTGCTTTAGCCATTGGGCAAAGTGCAGTGATCATGATAGACAAATTTCTTGCCTTCAGGGAGTTTCATGGTGTAATCGAAAAAGGAATTAAATATGTAATTACACAAATAAACTACTGAAAAGCCTACAGTTGTAAAAGTTTCAGACAGGTAGTAGCCTGGTTAGAGAGATTGAGAAGGCTACTCTGAATAAGCAGAACTTAAGAAGCAACAGGAAAAGTGCATGGGAATTGGGTCCCTGAGTACAGGCAGACTCCAGGCAGAGAATGTGTGAAGACTGAGAGGGAAGGGTTTTAGAGTCTAGGAGAAAGGCATAGAAGCCTAGCTATAGAATCTGATCAGCAAGGAGTAGGAGGCAGGGGAATTGGCTGAAGCAGAAGTGCGGAGACACATTAAGGCCATTTCAAATACTCTATTCTCTGTCTAAAAGCTCTAGTAAAGGCTTTGAAATAAAAGAGTAACTCAGGCATTCTCATGTAAGCAACTGCCTTGTTGAATTCCTTCTTAACATTTGTGCAAATATTAAGCTGGTGTCGAGTGATGATATTAGATGCTTTACTGCTATAGTTTGCACACTTAAAAATTGCAAAGGGTACTTTATATGCTCCTAACACAATTTCTAAAATATTTTTACATAATACATAAGTTGAAGAGTAATTTAGTAGTAAATGTATGTGCTGGGTTTGTTTTTGTTTATGATTAATTTTAGTTTTGTTTCGTTTTGAAATGAGTACCCTGCTTTCCACAAAAATGTCTTATATATATAAGATCTGTACATCTTTTTGGATTGCACTTTTATCTTTTTTAATGAAAATATAAAATCCATCTATACACACAAACTTTGAATGGGTTTGAACATCTTGATTAAGCATTCAGTTACACGCATTTTCCCACTGATCTGGCTTCTGCTCTCAAATTGTTACAATTGCATATTTTGCCAAACGTTCTCTTTGAATACACGTATTTGCTAAGTGATTTCTTAGATGCTGAACTAATGATCATAAGTCTTTTGGTTTTCTTTACTGAAGCCAAGGAGACATTAAAAATAATAAATTAACATAAAATTGATCCTTATTTCATAGTTTCAAAGCTGGTTTTCCTTTTGAGTTTTGGATAGACAGCAGACCTTTTTTTTTTGACAAATAACACTTATTATAAAGAACCTTAGAGTCATTATGTTTGAGCTATAATATCGTATAAAAATGAGGACTATTATTGGTGTTTCTAAATAATTTAAAATTTCCTTGTCAAGCTGTGACCCATTTACTAACATTTCTGTTGGTTAGTCAAAGCACATCACTATTTTCAGGGAAAAACATCAAGATGCTTGTTATGCAATGATATCTCACAAAAACAGTTTTAATGTTACACAATGAACTGTTAAGATATATACTCGCTTGTTCCAGTATCTCCTATAAAGCAAAAACAAAAAAACAAGCAAACACAGAGGAGAGTGTGCATGCACACACACAAACACAATTCCTTTAAGCTTGGTGTTCAATTAAGCTTGAATTCTTTCCCTTGACTACATCAAAGCATACATTTCTGTGACTTTACATAGTCCTTAATCCTAGGATCTGGCTTCAACAGTCCCTGACACTGAAATTATGTACTTTAATGCAATTGAAAAGCAAAATTGGAAGATTCTTTAAAGAATCCTTTAGATCAACCATATACCATGAGTTTAATAGCTTCTATTTTATCTCTACCAATTTATCACCCAAACTCTGTTTCAGAATTCTTAATCTCTCAAGGGATTGCAATCTATCTTTGACTCCTAGTAACTTTTCATTTATGTTTAGCAGAAACTTGACCATTTCCAATAAGAAAACCTGTCAATTTTTTAAAAAATTTAAGCTATATTCTTGTACCTTCTCTCTGTTAGTTCTAGTTTTCCCACTTGGCCACATATGGTTTGTTTATAGTTCTCATCCACTTTGAAGCGCATTTAAAAATAACAATACTATAAATTGAACTGAGTTAAATGCTATACATGTAAACTCTAAGAGCTGGTACAATAACCTAATTCAACATAGTTTATGGAAAAAATCTTGGACAAATATCAGTAAGAATGGATGGAGTGTATTCTAAAAAGAAAGAATAGCATGCATAGAGGAATGTAGGTGGAGAAGCTGTTCTCATGCCCAGGTATGGCAAGCAGTCTAATCTGACTCAAATATTGAGAATGTATAAGGGAGTGATGGTGGATTAGACTGAAAAGGCGGGTTAAGGAAATATTCTGGAGGACTATGAATATCTGGCTAAAATTTTAAAATTTCATTTAGTACATTCTTTGAAAAAACTTTAACAGGATATTCATGTGTTCAAATTAATCTTTATGAATATTAATGTTGAGCCAACAGGAAGATTGAGTATGAAAATAAAAAATTAACAAAACATTATGTTATTAGTTAGTGATAAAATAATAATGTTTGAACTGGGATGGTGACAAGAGGAATGGACAGAAAATGATTATATTTAAAAAAACAAACAAGCGCTAAGGGCCAAGCATTGGCATAACCCTTTGCCTGCAGTATGTCAAACAATCACATGACAGAGGATCTCTACTCTTTTTTTTTTAAGTTAATCTCCAAAAGCTGCAATGATAGGCTCAGGCTATACAAGCTTTTAAGGATAGTGAAGCAGGGCTATCATTGGGCTATCATTATTCCACCATCTAAATGGAGGCATATCCAAGGCTTACTGTTTAGTTCTCTAATTTTCCTTTTTTAAGTTCTTTGGAAAGTTAATTTATTGAATGGCTTCAGCCACCACTTCTGTAATATCCTGCCAGATCCACATTTCTAACCATAGCTTCTCACTCAAGTGTAAATCTTGCATGAATGAACTTGCTCCTGTAAATTTCTTCTTGAATTTTGCATCATCCTGAAATTTTCAGTGAAGAAATTCTCTCACTGAACATTGCTATGCTATGCACTGTCAGATGAGAATCATTTAACTCCTTATATTTCTTTTACTGCACAAATACAAATCAGTCAATCTCTTGTGAACAAGGGTAGAGTATATCTCTTCAGGTTGAAAAGGTGCACCAGTGCTCAGTGATGTGAATGGAAACAGAATGAAATAGAAAAAAAACAAAATATAAAGAAATAAAAGATAAAAAGAAAATTCCTAAATTTCCTGACAGTTTAAGAAATTACTAAAATTGAACAATGATCTTATTGATATCAGAAAAAGCAGTATTTTTTTGTCTAGAATTATATAGTTAGCAAAGCAGTCAAAATAAAAACTAAAGTGTAGACAAAATTAAAGATTTGTTTTTAATGGAAGGATTTTGAAAATTTGCCTCTTTTGTACTTCACATGAAAATCATTGGCTAAAGAATAAGGATATAAAAGTAAAAAAGAATTACAAGTAAAAACTGACAAGAGATACAAAAAGACTATGTTTTAAATGAGTCCAGAAAAAGAAAAGAAAGCTAAAGGAAATCTTAAATCCAACTCTCCATGATCTACAATTGAGTATAAATTAGTACAACAGTTCAGAAATATATTTGCCAATGTATGTGAAGAGTACATAAAATATTTAACCCTTTTGACATAGTAACTTAAGATAACAGAAAAATCAGAGATGTAGATGAACGCCACAGCACTATTTTGAATAGCAAAAATAGATAATAAGTTAATGACAAAAAATTGAGAGCTGGTTATCTAAATCATTGTGTATATAAATGGCAGAATTATAAAGTCAGAGTTAGAAAGAATGATTAAGGATGTAAAATAATCTAATAAAACTATGTGAAAAAGGAAGATACAAATATATAAATGATATCCCAATTGAGATGTTATTTAAAATTGTAGGCATATTATCATTAAGTATTTTTAAGATCTGTTAATCAAATTTATCACAGGAGGTTATATATTTCAAAGTCCAATTTACAAATGATATTTGTGACTAGAATATTATTTCAATTTTTGTTTTTTAATAATGGATAAAGGTAACAGATCAAATAGAGCAAAATACTTTATGCTGTAGAGAACTTTTGAAAGAGTGGCAAACTGTGTCAACGGCTTGTTTAAACACACTTCAGCAAGTATGAGAATAATTTTATGCATACAATGATGCAGTGGAATATTCTAAGATGTTTTGTGTTTTCACAGATCTCACTAAATAGGTTCAACATTTTAATCATGTTGCATCAAATTATTATTTGACTGCTAAATCTACCTAAAAAAAACAACCAGGACTTCTCAGAATGGTTGAATAGCTGCAGATTTTGTATGTCATACCTAACATGTCTAAAAGCTTTCTCTCATTATGCAAAAAGTCATGAATAATCAGGTCAAGGCAGTATGCAAAGAAAATTATCAGACTGTGAAACTAAGGAAAGGCCTATTAGGCACAAGCTGTACACCTGTTTGCTCATTTCTCAATTTAAATGGTTTGTCATTCTGTTTATAAAATCTCATTACACTGAGAGTTCTATGAGTGAAGAAAAAAAAATCTGAAAATAAATCCTACTCAACTACAAGGCAAATTATATTTACCTGAAGAATCCTTCCAAAATTTAGCTAGTCTAAGCTTGAAATGTTATTTATATGATATACATAAAATATATATTTTTAAATTCATATTTTAACATATATAGAATAAAACTTTCTACTATAAAACATTGACCATTTCCAATAAGAAAACCTGTCAATTTTTTAAAAAATTTAAGCTATATTATATAAACCAGAGTCCATGCTTGCCAAAATGTCCACTTAGGATATAAATATAATTTTGCCTTAAAATGAAACCTATATAGATTTCAACAGAATTAAAATTGAATTGCTATTCTATTTAGTCTTTTATGTATTACTGTTATAAAGACATATTTTGCTAAGACTATACCTCAAAATAAGAATATTTCTTTTTCTATTTCATTCTGCATATTTCCAGCTTATTAAAACAACAGGAATTAAATGCTTGAAATATACAAGATTCTTCTATAAGCCCGGAAAAAATAGTGTGGCAGGTGTTGATATTTATATAGAACATTTTATGTTAGAGATTTATATTTACTCATACAGCAAGTTAAATTTTATATCCATTGAATAATGATTCTCTCTAATATGTTTGGCAAGTTGCTATATTTCATATTTTAAAACTATGTTTAAGCCCAAATTTTCCACAGAAAAAATATCAAAAATTGCAATGCAGGTTTTTCTTTTGTTTCTAACTTTTATCCTATTTTTCTGGAATTATTATATTTATTAATATCTGTAGTGCTATTTTATAAAGTTAAAAACAAATATTATTATTTCCCCAGAAATTTGACATTCTCAAGAATATGATTTTCTAATACTAGAATCTGCAAATTATTCTACTTATCCAATCCACTGTCACTTAATTCTGTAAATGTAAAGATAGCACATATATTATGCATATGCATTGAAAACAGTTATTTTTAAGAAATAGTGATACTCCTAGCTTCACTTAATAAAACAAGCAGAAGGGTCATTATATACCAAATGACTAGTGTACATTTGATATTCCTTTTGTATAGTGCTATATTACTTGTGTATGCCAACATATGCATTGGAGGAACATGACACTTTACTTGTTCTTTTACTGTGGTTTTCAGCAATGCTATGACTATATTTAAGTGTGAGATACTTTATAAAGAAAGCATATAACAGAGTGACGTCAGCATCATGGCAGAGTGAACTGGCCTGGGACTCTCTCCCCCCAACATATAATGAAAAGGGGCATCCATCCTCCAACAGAGGACATCCTAACACAACACAAAAATGTTGGAGAGACATGCAGCCACCAACTGAGGATGGAGGGTGGAGAGGCTGCAGCCCGGCTTGGTGGAGCTGGAATGGGGTAAGAGAGAACTTCACTCCCTATCCTAAAGGCTGCGGTTGTGACCACGGGAGGATCTGTGAAGGAAGGAGTGGGGAAGGGGACGTTCATTTGCTGGAACAAGGACTCCCTAGGGCCCTTGCAGCCTAGTGGGAAGCCCTCTAACTGGGTGAAAGCTTTTGCAGTGGGTGACCTCATCAAGCCAACAACCCAGGAGACCAGATAGCAAGAGCAAGAAACCCCAGAAAGTGTACAGGAGAAAGTGCCCCTCCCCCAAACCACGCCACAACCACTCCAGTGCCTGGGATCTCAGCTGAAGGCAGAGGGCTCAGAATTTGCAGCTCTCCACCCCCACCCAGTGGCAATAGGTGGTAACTGCAACCAAATAATATCAGAATGTGAAAGACCCGACTTACCTCTTCTAAAGACATCAGACACTACATCAAATCTCCAGACCAGAGAGAAAACAATAAGCACCCAGAGTTCAGTCCTCAGGATAGAGAAATATGCTATCTAAATAACAATTAATTCATAATAGCTATCATCAAAAAACTCAATGAGGTAAAAGAGAAGGTCAAGAAATAATTCAACATGTTCAAGAGCTACTTCATAAAGGGATTGAAACTATAAAGAAGAATCAATTAGAAATATTAGAGATGAAAGATACAACGGAAGAGATAAAACAAAATACGGATTCCCTGACTGCTCAAGTGAACACCATAGAGGAGAATATCAGCATAATCAAAGATAGACACATTGTAATGCTCCAGACAGAGGAGGAGAGAGAACAAAGACTAGGAAGAAATGAAGAAAGTCTCTAAGAAATATGACTCAATGAGGAAATGCAACACAAGAATTGTAGGTATTCCAGGAGGAGAAGAGAAGGAGAATGGAGCAGAAAGTGTGTTCAAACAAATAATAGCAGAAAAATTCCAAAACCTAGGGAAAGAGAGGGAAATCTGTGTAGAAGAAGCTTCCAGATCTCCTAGATTTGTAAATGTAAAAAGACCTACTGCAAGGCATATAGTAGTAAAACTGGCAAAAATGATTGACAAAGAAAGAATGCTAAGGGCAGCAAGGCAGAAGAACATAAACTACAAAGGAACCCTCATCAGCTTTTCAATGGATTTCTCTGCAGAAACCTTGCAAGCTAGGAGAGAATGGAATGACATATTCAAATCTTTAAAAGACAAAAATCTTCAACCAAGAATACTCTATCTAGCAAAAATATCCTTCAGATATGAAGGAGAAATTAAAACTTTCCCAGACAAACAAAAGCTAAGGGACTTTGTAGCCATGAGACACCCCCTACAAGAAATCCTCAAGATGGCCACCATATTTGGGGAAAAAAAAACAAAGGGAAAAAGGGGTCATAAAACACAGAGTTAGGACATAATTAGGTAGACAGAATCAGAATAGGATAGTAAATACTCAGCTATAGCATTAAACTAAAGGGAAAGAAAGCACCAAAACCAAAGATAATCTTGTCATTTTAACCACAAACTCACAACATGAGATGCAATAAGATATGAGAAAATATAAGAGGGGGGAAAGAAAGGGACTGAATTGGTTTAGACTAAGGAAATATGAGACCATCAGAAAATGGACTATCTTATACACAAGATTCTGAATACAAACCTCAGGGTAACCACTAAACAAAAAAGCAGAACAGAGACACAAAAAATAAATAAAGGAGAAAACAAAGAAACTCATCATAAAAAACTACATAATGCAATGGGTAGACCAAAACACACAGGATGAGAGAGAAAGGAAATGCAGGAAAACTGGAAAATGAGTGATAAAATGACAGCATTAAGCCCTCATACATCAATAATCACCCTAAACGTAAATGGATTGAATTCTCCAATAAAAAGACAGAGAGTGGCAAGATGGATTACAGAAGAAGACCTAACAATATGCTGCCTCCGGGAAACACGTCAGCTCCAACAACAAGTACAGGCTCAGAGTGAAGGGGTGGAAGATGATACTGCAAGCTAATGTCAAACAAAAGAAAGCAGGTGTCACAATACTTAGACAAAGTAGACTTCAAGATAAGACAAGTAAAGAGAGACAAAGAGGGACAGTATATAATGATCAAAGGAACACTCCATCAAGAAGAAATAACACTTATAAATATCTACATACCCAACAAAGGAGCACTAAAGTTCATAAGAGAACTATTAACAAACCTAAAAGAAGATATTAATAATAATACAATAATAAAAGGGGACATCAGCACTCCACTCACATCAATGGATAGATCATCTAGACTGAAAATCGACAAGGAAACAGTGGAATTAAATGAAATCTAAACTAGTTGGACTTAATAGACATATATAGAATACTCCATCCAAAAACAGCAGAATACACATTCTTCTCAAGTGTGCACAGAACATTCTCAAGGATAGACCATATGTTGGGAAACAAGGCAAGCCTCAATAAATTTAAGAAAATTGAAATAATAACAAGCATCTTTTCCGATCATAATGGTATAAAGCTAGAAATTAATTACAAGAAAAAAGCTGAGAATGGGACATAAATGTGGAGACTAAACAACATGTTATTGAACAAGCAATGGATCATTGAAGAAATTAAAGGAGAAATCAAAAAATATCTGGAGACAAATGAAAATGATAACACATCATACCAACTCACATGGGATGTAGCAGAAGCCATATCAAGAGGGAAATTCATTGCAATACAGGCACACCTTAACAAACCAGAAAAATCCCAAATAAGCAATCTCAAATTACAACTAACTGAATTAGAAAAAGAAGAAAAAACAAATCACAAAGTCAGAAAAGGAGACAAATAATAAAAATCAGAGCAGAAATAAATACTATTGAAACAAAAATGGCAGTAGAATGGATCAATGAACAAAGAGCTGGTTCTTTGAGAAGATAAATCAAATTGACAAACCCCTAGCCAGACTTACAAAGAAAAAGAGAGAGAAAGCTCAGATAAATAAAATCAGAAATGAAAGAGGAGAAATAACAACAGACATCACAGAAATACAATGGATTATAAGAGAATACTATGAAAAACTATATGCCAACAAAATTGATAATCTAGAGGAAATGGGTAAATTCTTAAACTCTTACAATCTCCCAAAGCTGAACCAAGAAGAAACAAACAATCTGAATAGACCAATCACAAGGAATGAGATTGAAACGGTAATCAAAACCATCCCAAAGAATAAAAGCCCAGGACCAGACAGCTTCCCTGGAGAATTCTACCAAACTTTCAGAGAGGATTTAATACCTATCATTCTCAAGCTATTCCAAAAAATTAAGGAAGATGGAATGCTTCCTAAGACATTCTACCAGGCCAACATACCTCTGATACCAAAGCCTGACAAGGACAACATAAAAAAGTAAAACTACATGCAAATATCACTGATAAACAGAGATGCAAAAATCCTCAACAAAATTTTGGCAACCCGAATTCAGCAATTCATCAAAGGGATCATACATCATGATCAAGTGGGATTCATACCAGGGACACAGGGATAGTTCAACATCTGCAAATCAATCAACGTGATCCACCACATCAACAAATTGAGGAATAAAAAACACATGAACATCTCAATAGATGCAGAGAAAGCATTTGAGAAAATCCAACAGCCATTTATGATAAAAACTCTTAACCAAATGGGAATAGAAGGAAATTACCTCAACATAATAAAGACTGTTTATGACAAACCCACAGCCAACATCATACTGATGGGCATACTGAATGGGCAAAAACTGAACACCATCCCCATGAGAACAGGAACAAGACGAGGATGCCCACTATCACCACTCTTATTCAACATACTATTGGAGGTTTTGGCCAGAGCAATTAGACAAGAGAAAGGAATAAAAGGAATCCAATTAGGAAGTGAAGAAGTGAAACTCTCGCTGTTTGCAGATGGCATCATCTTATATATAGAAAACTACATGAATCCATTGGAAAACTAATAGAAACAACAACTACAGTAAAGTTGCAGGGTACAAAATCAACTTACAAAAATCAGTTAATTTTCTATACTCCAATAACTAACGTACAGAAAGAGAAGTCACGAATACAATTCCATTTGCAATCGTAACTAAAAGAATAAAGTACCTAGGAATAAATTTAACCAAGGAGGTTAAGGACTTATACAATGAAAACTATAAGACATTACTGACAGAAATTGATAATGACATAAAAAGGTGGAAAGAGATTCCATGCACATGGATTGGAAGAATAAACATAGTTGAAATGTCCATACTACCCAAAGCCGTCTACAGATTCAATGCAATCCCAATCAGAATTCCAATCACATTCTTCATGGAAATAGAACAAAGAATCCTAAAATTCATTTGGGGCAACCAAAGATCCCGTATTGCTAAGGCAATCTTGAGAAAAAAGAACAAAGCTGAAATATCATAATCCCTGACTTCAAAATCTATTACAAAGCCATAGTGATCAAAATGACATGGTACTGGTACAAAAACAGGCACATAGATCAATGGAACAGACCTGAAAGCCCAGAAATAAAACCGCAAATCTACAGACAACTAATCTTCAACAAAGGTGCCAAGAATATACAATGGAGAAAAAGATAGTCTCTTCAATGAATGGTGCTGGGAAAACTGGACAGCCACATGCAAAAGAATGAAGGTAGACCATTATCTCCCGCCATACACAAAAATAAATTCAAAATGGATCAAAGACTTGAAGATAAGTCCTGAAAATATAAAACTCCTGGAAGATAATATAGTTAGTACACTGCTTGACATCGAACTAAAAAGGATCTTTTTGAATACCATGTTTCCTCAGACACGGGATACAAAAGAAAAAATACACAAGTGGTACTTTATCAGACTAAAGAGCTTCCGCAAGGCAAAGGAACTAAGATCAAACCAAAAAGACAACCCACCAATTGGGAGAAAATATTTGCAAATCATATATCTGACAAGGTGTTAATCTCCATAATATATAAGGAACTCATGCAACTGAACAATAAAAAAAGAAATAACCCGATCAAAAAATGGGCAGAGGATATGAACAGACATTTTTCCAAAGAAGATATACAGATGGTCAATAAAAACATGAAAAGATGTTCAATATCACTGATCATTAGAGAAATGCAAGTCAAAACTACACTAAGATATCACCTTACACCTGGTAAAATGGCTATAATCACTAAGACTAGAAATAACAAATGATGGAGAGGCTGTAGAGAAAAGGGAACCCTCATACTCTGCTGGTAGGAATGCAACCTGGTGCAGCTGCTATGGAAAACAGTATGGAAATTCCTCAAAAAACTAAAAATAGAATTACCATGCGACCCAGCTATCCCACTACTAGGTATCTACTCAAACGATTTGAAATCAACAATCCAAAGTAACATATGCACCCCTGTGTTCATTGCAGCACTATTCACAATAGCCAAGACATGGAAACAATCCAAATGCCTATCAACTGATGATTGGATAAAGAAGATTTGATAAAGAAGACACACAATGGAACACTACTCAGCCATAAAAAAAGACAAATTCATCCCATTTGCAACAAGATGGAAGGACCTGGAGGGAATTATGTTAAGCAAAATAAGCCAGATTGAGAAAGACGAACACCAGATGATTTCACTTGTATGTGGAACATAAACAAACACATGGACAAAGAAAACAGTTTAGTGGTTACCAGGGGAAGGGAGGGGGAGGGTGGGTACAAGGAGTGCAGGGGAGCACTTATGTGGTGACAGTCAAGAAATAATGTACAACTGAAATCTCACATTCATGTAAACTCTTATGAACTGAATTTAAAAAAAAGAAACCATATAACAAATGAATGCTATTATTTGCCTCACTACTGTTTAGAATATATGTGCAATGCACATTATGTTTTTAGTGTCTTAAACTGAACGGATTTAATATGAAGTAGAACAAGGGTTAGTGAGAGATTTGAGGACAACTAAGTAATAAATTGGGAGCAAATCATAACCTAGAGTTTGGAGAATAGCATATCAAAGCCTCTGAAGAATTTGTCCAGAAACGTCAGTCAAAAGTGCCAAAATAGACTTTTGAAGCTGTGACAACAATTTCCTATGGTGTTGCGTCTATGAAGATGAAGAAGTGGATATTGTAATAGTTTGGTAAAAGTTGACCACGGGATTAATAATATCATACTCTAGAGCCTAAGGAAGATTATACCCAATGAATAAATTTTAAAGTTTAAAATCAGATGATTAAACTCTATAGGATGAATGTATAACTAAAAAACTAACAATATATCCCAAATTTTCTTCCCTGAGAACTTGGTCGTTGACCCCTTGATTGATGGAATAGGTTGTGTGGAATGCTGAGAGAGGAGCATTCCAGTAGAGGTAACAGCAAATGATAGTATCTTGAGACAGGAATCTGCCTGACTTATTCAAGATTCAGTAAAGGATTCCAATTTTTACTAGTTAGGATAATCCAAGCTACTGAGCTGGTGAATGGGAGATTGATACTGATGAAGTAAGTGACATAATGGGGACAGAGGTAGAAGTCAGGGAACGGGTATGGGAGTAGTGGATGGCAGCTCATCACAGATTTTGCAGGACTCTGTAAGCTGTTTAAATGAACTTGTTTTATCCTCAGTGAAATGGATAGTGATTTGCCAGGTTTTGAATAGAGGCATGACATGATTTTGCACTGTGAAAAGATCTGGCTGCTGTGTCATATTTAGGGTGTAGGTAGAGGGGTAGGGAGAGGGCAATGGAGGAAGAAAGCAGATCAGTTTGTAACCTATGAAATAATTCAGGAGAAAAATAATGGCAACTTGGGCAAAGAGGTATCACTGAGATGGGATAGCAGTAAGATACTGGATATATTTTGAAGATAATACAGATAGGATTTGCTGATGCCATAAATGTAGGGTATGAGAGAAAGTGAAGAGATGGTTTCAGGGTTATTGAAGGAAGCACAGAGCTGCTATTTATTGACAGTGGGAGAATCAGGATTTGAGGTTTGGATAAACATGGTTTGTGAAGCCTATTCAACACCCAAATGGAGGTGTTGAATATATACAGGATTGGAGTTTAGGGCAAGTTCTACCTGGAGATAAGATTCTGAATTTTCAGCACATATATGGTATAAAAGTCCCGTGGCTGAAATAAATGGCTGAAGATGAATAAGCGAGTGAGTGTGGAAGAAGACGTGATCTGAGGACCAAGACCTAGGCATATACAGAGAGATATGTTGTGACAAGCAGAGTGGGGAAAGCACTTAAAAACTGTCTAAATGATAAAGAAAGTTATGTGGATTATATTCAGGAGTGAGTTAGAAAGTAGAGAGGAAAATTTAGTAATTAGACTGAATGACCACAGGTAATTTAACTTTGGATAGAGAAGTAACTGAAGTTGCTGAAATATGAACTGCAATTTAGAATAAGTGCAAAAATAAAATTATGGTTGCAAAATCAACATGAATAAGGTCCTTCCTGTTTCTACAAAAAATCAAAAGGAGCAGAATCTTAGTAGCAAATCATACAGGGACCACTAAACTGATATTTCACCAGTTTCATCTCAGGAATAGATTAAATCTTGTTATTGTTGACATCCAGAGTGAAGGGTAGGTAGTGGAATATTAAATGTATTTATAATTTAATCAAATATCACTTCTAAGATATTAAAGGGAGGTTGGAGAACTTTAGAGAACTGTATGAATAAAAGTAAAGATTGAATTTGAGAGTCTAGCTTATATGAATTTGTCATGGAGTAGAAACCAAAACCTGAAAATGGAAATACCATTTCCTAAACTTAGATATTGTAAAATGAAAGGCACAAATGAATTTTGAGGCTATGTAGTGAAGAAAGATTTTGAGATGAAACAAACTAAGCAAAACGTAGCCCCATATAAACTGGCAGACATGGGTATTATTGGGTAAGCCTGCATTACCGAATCTTCACACAGCTGAATCTGCAAATGTAAGAACTCTACGATCTGTGGGCCAACAGCGTGGTCCAGCACTGTAGCCCTTGTAGTTGAGAAGGATTACAAACTCACATAAGTATTTCTAACCTCTCCCAGGTCCTGTCCAAACTTTAAATCGAACTTTATTTCAAACCCAGGGAAAACGTTAAGACACAACATTTATAAGAGGAGGATGTCCCCAACGGAGATGTACTTTGTTTTTGTCCAAGTCAGAGAAATTTCTACTGGTGTACTAGTTTATAATTAGGAAAGTATAGCAGATAGGAGTAACAAAAGTAAAATAAGACAGAAAATGGCTTAATTCAAATTTGGCAAGTGACATTTGGAATTTAAGTAAATGAATACCAAATATCTGAAATTGGATAACTGATAAAGAACTGTGTGAATTTACCTTTACCATTGGAGTAGTGTTATTCATGTAAAGTAACTCAGAAACCTCCTTAAAAAAATTCCAGTTGCTATTATTCCAAAGATTGCTGTTATTTAATTTGTAGTTTTGAATCTAGAAAGCACTTTTAGCTATATCTTTCAACCTTACGCTTGATGATCAAAGCCCAAATAAGTTAACTGATTGCTAGTAATTGGCCTGATCTTGAAATTTGTTTTTCTGAGTACAAATTACATTTCTTTTCTCTATTGTGATGTGTTTTGGGCTAGAGGCTTGGGATATTGTCTATGCTAATCTATAAGGAAAGGCAAAAAACAAGTTTTATGATTTCAGAGATATATTTCAGTGGTTTAATGCTCGTAACTTGAAGTCCTGGAAATTCCACTAAAGAAGTAAACCAGAAAGAACCAGACAAACTCTTAGAGGCCCTCTTAAAGTTTACCCTTTATGGGGGCTGGCCCAGTGCCAGAGCCATTAAGTTTGCACAATCTGCTTCGGTGGCCTCGGGGTGCAGGCCCGAATCTCGGGCGTGGACCTATCCATTGCTTGCAAGCCATGCTCTGGTGGCATCCCACATACAAAATAGAGGAAGACCGGCACAGAGTCAGCTCAGGGACAATCTTCCACAAGCAAAAAGAGGAAGATTTGGCAACAGATGTTAGCTCAGTCATGGTCCTCCTCACCAACGACAACAACAAAAATTTGCTCTTTATGATTTCCATCTTTGGAGTAGAGCAAGTAGACAATCTAACTGGACCAATAACTTCAGATTTACTGCCACTCTGCTCTCCATTGAATTGGTGGCAACATCTTGAATAAAAAAATCAAAAGAAAATGTAATCAAACCAACAAGGAGTTAATTCAATATGCTGTTAATATGTTAATATCATTGCACTGTTTCCCATCTAATCCTTTCCAGATTCCAAACTATAAACTGCTGGGATGATACCCTCTATCCGTATCCAGGCTCTTCTTTTTAAAGTTAGTTGATAGTGACTGTTCCACAATGTAGTACTTTTTTCTTTGAATAGGATGTGCAGACTGATTTTTAATCGTGAAAGAAATTTTACATTTATTTTTCTGAATAGGCTTATCAGGCAGTTTCATATTCTGTGTTACTCAACCCATATCTTAATGGAGAAATGATGTTGTTTGGCTTGCTAATTATAGTAATAATAAATGAAAACTCACGAGATTTCTTCTCGTTTCCTTGTCAGAATCAGTTTCCTAAAAACGTAGATTAGTTGTTCATGTTTATCAGCCCCGTGGCATCAAAACAACAACAAAGTTATTCTTCTGATTGTTTATTACAAATATGCATGGGCTTTATTCTTTTGGATATTTGCCATTATTACTTATTAGGAAATTGAGAACTAAGTATTCCACTTTAATAATTCTAGAGTATGGCTGCATGAAGCGTTTAAAGTATTACTTCCTGTATATTTCCTAAAAGAAAATTAGGTTCATACAATAAGAAGAAATTATCACTAGCATAGAATTCAATCAGTCCTAGATTTTAAATCTCAGATCAGGCTCTTGCTAATTGTGGGAGCTGGAGAAAACACATAAACTTTCTGAACTTCTGCTTCCTCAACTCTAACACTGCTGCCACCTTCCACCTTACAAACTCACTGTGAGAATTTGAAGTAGTGCAAGGAGAGCAGTCACCTCAATGACAGGTGTATGCCAAATTACGAGTAAAGATGACTTCTCCATAGAACAATTTGCAACCAGTACCATTTGTCAGCTTTGAGATACGTAATTTTTTCATACATGTTTCCATGGATGATTTGAATTAGATGGTTTTGTTAGTACTATTGTTGTTTTTGCTTTAAATATATATACGCACACATAAAATATATATATATATATTCTGCAAAGAAAATAGTATAAAAAGAATGTAAGCATTTTTAAATGTATTAAAATACATAAAATTATTGTTAAATTTATTTATATTATAAAATTAAGGGAAATGCAGTTTTCATGCTGGCATATAAATTGCATCTGTAGAATTTGTGATATATTCAATTACAGGCATATTTCAAGTAATTGCATGGTGAAATGGAAAGTTAGCTGGGGGATACCTGATCTGTATGCACACATGCAAAAGTCAAAGATAAGATTCAGATGCAAATTTGGCTGCTTCAGTTTAGGTGCATATTCCTTTGAAGAAATCTCAATTAGAGTCAGTTTTATTTCCTCCAGTATTCTGCTTTACCAATATATTCTTTATTCGTCATGGCTAATTTCCCAGAGATAGATTAAATTGACAACCTTGGCTATTATTGTTTTCTCGATTATTTCTTGTTTTTTTCCTAGAAAGTACATTCACTATTTAAATAGCTTCCTTGATATGCCAATATTTCAGGGGACGAGTACAAACCTTACACGTTTATGGCTGGAAGCATTAGATTTGGTTCTGTAAATCTTTGTTGCTTCCTACTATGTGTCATGCATTTTGCCAAACAGGAAGGATCCTAAAACACAGTGCTTGCCTGTGAATGTTTCTTGCTGGGTACCTTTCTCTTATCATCCATTCAACCTCCATTTTACAAGTGAAAAAAGTAAGATGCACTGAAGTGGCCTGCTTAAATTTACACATGTAGTTAGTTACAGAGCAAGGAAGACATTGAGTATATCCTGACTTTCATTCAAATTTTAGCATACTGTCTCCACATTACTAATTATGGAGGGTTGAAGTACATAGATTGCCTTTTCTTTTAATTCTGCCAAATCTCTATGGAAGTTCTTTTTTTAATGAGGTTGGTGACAGGAATGTCAATGGGTTAATGAAAGCGAAAACTACAGCACGTTTGGTTGGAAATTCACTTTAGGCTTGAAATACTGCCTGGCATTTCGTCTAGGACTTGCCTATATGCTTACATATACCATTAAGATAAGAAATGTCAATTACCTGGTTAATTTGTCAATGTAGACAGCCAGTCAAGCCCTAACATGAACCTCCTTTAGTGTATATGATCTCAGTTAACTGTAGACATAGTCTAAATTGATTTGTTAATTGCTAACTTTTCCTTCAGTGTGTTTCCTACAGACTCAGCAATAATGTCATTGCAATGTATGGCTTGCCTCCCCCCTTATCAGATTCAATCTCTGAAATTTTAAGACTTATTTACAAGTTAAAATTGCACTTTGGGAGGAGATAGTGCCCAGTATATAATAACAAATACTTTTTTTTTTTTTACAACCACTTAGTGCTAAGATTGTTTAAAGAATTTTGCTTTTATTAACCCATTTAATCTTGTTAGTTGGGTACTAAAATCATCCCATTTTAAAGATCACAAAATTAGAGAGGTTAAATAAATTAGGAATCAGTAGACCCAGGGTGTAAGTTCTTTTGTAAAGCATGTCTGATGTCTCAAAGTGCATGGCTAGAGCTCAGGATGAAATCTTGTATGATTAATAGGTGACACTATCTGTACTTTTTATCTGCTATAATTAATATCCATGATAGACTAAGGATGGTCAATATTTTTTGAAAATCTTGAAATGTGTACAATGTGGCATCAAAATAGTCAATCCCTATATGCAGTTATAAATAGAGCATTAGTCCCGAAAGAAAAATGATAACGTTAAGAAAGTAAATCTATAGCTTGTGTTCATGAGATATAAAGTACAGCTAAGAACTCAGTAGTAATATTTTGAATAGAAGTCGTACTAGAATTGGTAGATACTACATATTATTTACAGATAATAATGCATATCTAAATTTAATAATTTCTAAAGTTCTAAATAGAGACCCTTACTATGTATAACTGTATTAATATAGTGATTATGATAAACACTGTTGGTTTATCTATTTTAAGAAATGTCACCCCTGCTCTCTTTATATGGATATTCTGTACTTGCTCATTAACATGTTGTATAATCAGATAATCCTACCAGATCTTCTAGGCTTCATCTTTCCCCACAAAAAAATTTCCTACATACAGAAACACGAATATATTACTAAAGGACACCTTAACGTGTCACCCCTTAATCTAAAAGATTTGAGGGTTCCTAATTCCTAAAAAAGAAAATTCAGTCTCCCAAACTGCATTCCTAGCTTCATTCTCACTATTCCCTTTTATTTCTAAGATCTAATCACACTGGGTAGAGAAATATTCTTTAAACAAACCCCATGATTTCCCACTTCTGTGCCTTAGATTCCACATTATTTCTTCCAAATGGATATAGGTGTACACTTGCATCAGCTGAATGTAAATTGCAAATACCCTATAATTCAAGGTCCAATACATGACGATAATCTTCCCCATTTCTCGTCCCCAGATAAAAAAATAATATATTTTTATACTCTAATTAGAATTCCATTTTATTGATTCCTTTTCCGTGGTGCTGTTACTTTCTAATGAGTCTTTTGTGATTTTTATATGTTCTTTATCACTGTTATAAGATGCTGCAGAGATTTAGGGCAGAGGCAATATCTTATCAATCTTTGTATGCTCCACACTACCTTGTTTATAATCTTTCTAATATAAGATTTATTAAACAGACTGATATAGATCAACATAGACTAGCATGCAGAATTTTCCTGTTACACCTGGGAGTCAGAGAAGTTAAGTGATTTCTTAAGATCATGTGAACTAGAATTTATACCCAGGTTTCTGATGCCAAAAAACCTCATGGATGGATGTAGCTATACTATTCACAAGGCTTTGAACTGTAACATTAAGGGGTGAGGTGAACTCTGGCTCCATGAGGGCTAACATTTATCTCTAAGGGTATACATCTAGTGGTGGGGAGATGGAGAAGTAGAAGAGTTTCTAGGGTAGTGGTGATGCTCAGACTCTGTTGCATGGTCTTGGTTTTAGGTAGTGCATCCAATTTTGAGCATGATTCCTGTAATAAAATAGGGAGCATCTGGGAAGAACTAGACAGGATAGAGGAGTTCCAGACAAACAACTGAACTTTAGGGAGCACTCCTAAGAATACACCAGGCTCACTTTTTCTTGGGCCTTTAACTGGCTCTTTTATTTTGCTTGGACTTCTCCCCCACTTCCCTGTTCCATGCCACAGGTCTTTGCATGGTTACTTTCTTCTTACCACTCATGACGCTACTCTGTTTTTAACTCCCTATAGAAACCTTCATAATTGCCTGTGATATCTTCTTCATAGAACACATCTTCCACTGAAAATAACTTATTTATTTGCATAATTATAAACTATTTTTCCCAAATGGAATATAAACCTGTTAAAGGCAAGAACCATATCCTGAACACTCCTGTATACCCAGGAGCCTAACAAACCTCCTGATTGTAGGAGACCCTCATAAAGGTTTGTTGGCTGACTTGAAAGGGAGTGATCAAAAAATAAAGGTATCATCAACTTTCCCCATACCACACACACATACACAAGATAAACAAATATGGGCTTTATCCTACTGGGTACTGTTAATCAAAGATTGCCCTCCAGTTTATTTCCATATTGTTTAGGCTTATGGCTGGAAAGAAAAATGGATTCGCACATCCGTACACTGTGGTTACATCCACTCTCATGTTAGGTTTAAGTCAAATGACCTGAGAGACTGGAAGAGGTTTCATCTACAGGTTGACCATGCTGAGTGTCTCCAACAGTGTGATGTTGCTGATGCTTACAGTGAAGTAGCTTAACAGTTATTGACTTGAACACACAAGAGAGAAGTCTCAGTTCTTGTCAGAGGAGCAGAGGGTGGAATAGAAGCACCCCTTGAAGGAAGGTGAGACTTCATTTGACCAGCCCAGCCCACAGGGAACTCTTCTTCCTGTGACACCAAGGAGACTTGACTGTCTGCTTCCTGCATGTGATACTGATGCAGTTAGTGCTATTTCCATGTGAGTATGTGTTATTCCCTCCCTGCAAATGTATATATACTTAGTATGTGTATTTGCAGATTGGTTGATCTTGTTGGCATTTTTTGTGAGAGTGGTTTCTGAATAGCTTGGGAATTCCAAACAGGAAGGGCTGGAGGAAGGCATTTCAAAGAGAAATCAAGAGAGAGGAAGTTCCTTGAAGGCAAGGACCAGTTCTTATCTTCCAGCCCTAAGGCTTAGCTGAACATGTCCACCTAAGAAAATAGTTTTTGAATGAGCTGCCTTTGTGGATCAGAATCTCACAAATAAGGAGGCGCACGTGAACACGCACAAAATTTTAATTGATAAAATGAGGACATATTCAAATGCTGAAATTAAATTGTTGAATCATCTCATTTTGAAGCAAAAACTCTGTAAGGACAACATGTAGTCATTGACAAAAAATACCAGAGAAAAGACACCTTTAAGGCAAACTATTTCAAATCCAGAACTAGAACAGTGAGTTTAATGTGAGCAGCTACTGTGATCTTTTAAGTTTTCTCCAAACAGAGTAACACTCCCGTATCCCCCAGAAAGCTGAGTAGATTATTGCAATTTTATCCACCAGAATACTGAGTGTATGGTTGCAATATTTCTTTGGAGCACTATTATAATTTTCAAACATCATTTTCTCACCTTAACTCTATCTGTATATTTCTTGCTTTGTTATGCCTAAGAAAACAAAGAAATATTATAAAAAAACACTTTGAGTGCCTTTATTAATGCAACAGATATTTTATATTAATTTTCAGAACAAGTACTATTTGGTAGATAAAAATGCCGCTTTACAGACCTAGCTTCTGGAGAAGGAGTAGAAACATCTATGAATTAAGGAATGGTGATATATATGGCCAAAATAAATACATTCTATTTATACCTCCAAATATTTAGGATATTTTATAGTTCTCTACTTTCAGATGGCATCATGCAGACGTGTCAGTTTCTTGCATAAATCCAATTCCAAATTAGAAGGGAATTCTTAAGCTGCTTCCTATTCTGTGATGTTAATATATGCAAATATTCACATCTCATATTTTGGGGATAATAAGAGTCTAGAGCTGAGGGAGACATACAACATGTGGTGTGAATCAGGAGATACCAATATGTAGTCTAAAATGTACTAGTTCAGGTGAGTCCACTTTGAAGTGAAGACTCTGCTTAGAGCTGTTGTGCCAGGCCTCCCCACAGCCCACTTACTACAGACATGGGGAATGGAGGTGTGGGTAACAGAGGGTCTTCAAATCCAAAAGAACCAATTCATTGCTTTTCCTTTGGTTCTTATCGTTGACTTGTGATTGTTCCAGAAGCATGAGAGCTATAGTACATGGAACTGAGGTTATTTTAAAAGATTCAGCCCCAAATCATTACAGTACAGTTCCTTTATCTACTCTGCATTCTAAAGACTCAGCTAGACCCTGAAAAAAATATTTTTGTATCTTCTATAGATGGACTATCAAGAGGACACAAAGTACAACATATATTTCCAATAATATGACCAATATCCTCAACACTAATAACTAAGTAGATTAACAAAGTGTTCCATTATTTACAGGGGTCTCTTACATATATTTTTCTCATTTACTTATCACAGAAGGCATGAGTAATAGATGGTTGAACCCCATTTTCAAATGAAGACCCTGAGGCTCATTGCTCTCAAGCATTCTGATTTCTTGTCTAGTCTCTTTTCGCTATGTCACAAGATGTAATTCAAGTGCACAAAGCACTACACCAGTGGTTCCCATCAACTGGTCTCTAGACCAGAACACATCTCTGGAGAACATTCCATAGATGTGCAGGAAAGTGAGAAAAATAAACGCATTTGTACATTTCACATGATGCTCCATTTATAAGCATTACATACATTATTCTGAGATTGACTTTCCTAATTCTTTGGTGTTAAAATGCTCTCTTTCATAAAATGATGTTATATAGATGGCATTTATTTAACAGTTCTTACCTGGCAATTTTCATGAATATGGAGACTTCATATCAATTACCATTTGTTTTTAATTGACTGGTTATAGAAATATAAAATACGAGGTTCACTGTAAGAGAGAAGTGTGTTTATAAATAGTAAAATTGGCACCCTGTGGTTCCCAGACCTCTTTTAGACACCAGGCTTATTGTTGGGGGAAGATTTTGGCCTTTTTACTGACCAGCTATAATTTAATCGGGGTCTAGGAAAGATCCAGGATCAAGAAATCAGAAGTGGAGTGCCACATGAGGGAGAAAGCAAAATTGAGAGTCATATGGCTGAAATAAGAAATAAGAAAATCAAGATCTCATAGAACAGAAGTGATTATCAAAGAGAGAATCACAGAAAGAAATTCTAGGTTATTCCCTTTTATTAATAAGACTATGATGGGCATCTGCTGTGAGACAAGAGCTCTATTACAAGCACAGTGGAGAGGGAAAGTAAAGACATAGTCTAGACTGCACTGCAAGAGGCCTACATTTCAGGAAGTATCACATTACTCCATCCTCCCCAGACTGACTGTCAGTGTAGACACAGCCCTTGCCATTCTTGCCAATAGAAAGAGATGTAGTTCTTCCCTGTGCTTCTCGGTCTATAATTACAAAGAGCATAGGCCAGGCCAAGACAGATAGCTGCAAAAATGGAATAATATTAGTCTTTCCAACTATTTGGTGATATAGGGAGGGGAAGTGAGGGGAGGGAGGAAGAGGATGAGACTATAAATAGAATTTTCTCAAGTTTAACATCTTCTCCTATAAATTTCCCTTGAAGTTTTTAATGCCTGCTACCATTTGTCTACTAGCGTGTATGCTAGCAGCTGCCAAAAATGCTGACAAAAGTAATAATCCATAGGATAAAAGGAGCTATAGAAGATGATTCCTAGAACTTCAGCTTACCTGGGGATGGATGCAGGACTATATTTGCATGTGATTTAATATTATTTACATATAATCTGCTTTCCATAATTAAAGTGTTCTGCTGTGTATGAGTTCAAGGTGTCTTGTAGAGAACGTGGTGACTGTAGAATACTGTGGAATACTGCACTTCACGGGTCTACAAAGTAGCTGATAGGAGTAGTACGACTGTCCTATTATGATATAGTTATCTCCTGTGAGGAGAGTCAAGTCTCCTGATACCCTTGATAAAAAGCACTCCCCAAATAGTGCTATTTGAATAACATTTCTGCAACTTAGGTTTCAAAAAGTAATAGAAAGGAGAGTTGTATGTGAAACTGTAATAACTGAATTTTTTGTATGCATATCTTTTTCTGAAATGTGTATTTTTTAAAAATCCTTTCTTCCCTTCAATTTAAGTGGTGGTTCCTTAGAATGTTTTGCTAGAAAATGAGATGAGATGTTATCAGACTCAATAGTGTGCTCTAATATGTGTCATCGTCGTGTAAACAACTAAATTACTTTGCATTAAAGTATACACCACAAAATGAATGGAACTCTTTGCCTCTATCATCCAATCTATTTATGTCCTTGGTTATTCGTATATGATTACATAATGTTTAAATATGAATAGCCTGCTTTCTTTTTTTCATAATTTTCACTGCAGATATATCTGAAATTGCTTTACTCAATTTTTTTATTAAACATTTGAGCCGATTTCCAAGATATTTCCCAGATTTTACATTAGTGCCCCAAAACCCAACCACTTTTTCTGTTTACAGCCTTGAGACAACGTAGAAATCCTGAGTATGTCGCCTCAAAAATAAAATGATTTTGCGTAGATAGAGGTTTTATTATATTGTCTAAGAAAATGAACAGCATAGACAAGAAGAATTAAAATAAGCAATTACTAATATTTGCATACATATTCTCTCCATGTTTAATGGTTTTAATTGTAGAAATGTTAATATATATAAATTTTAATTTACACACTTTCTCATTGACCATCTCTAATGTTTTTCATATGCGTAACCTAAAGCTTGGACTGGTTAAATTGGACACTGTATTAACTATAATTATGGCATATTTTTAGTAGTTAAGTGGGTAGAATGACATATGTATATGTAATGTTTTTCTTAATATCACTCCAGTATATCTGTTTGTTGAGTCTGACAAAGCTTGTTGTAATTGCTAAGGAAATAATTTTCCTTTTTCTCCCTTAAAATCTATATAACAACTGGATGTACTTACTGGCATCGTTATTGAATATAGATATTGAGAATCAAAGGTTAGATTTTGATAAATGTTTTCATTTAGAAACCAGACAGCATTTTGGTAGGAATATTAATCACTGAAATCTGATAAATTAATATTAATATTGAATAATTATGATAATATGAAACTTGGATTTTAAAAATACAATAGCAAAAGATCACTTTAAAAAAATGATCTTTTTTGCTATACACAATTTCTATAATCAAGTCTAGCCATTGTCTCTTATTCATTTATGTTTGGACAAAATTTGTGTGTGTGTGTGTTTGTGTAAAAGTACTTTTCTCATAGTATCAAGTGTGCATTGCCAAAAGGCTTCCACAGCATGACATTGTTGGAACTGAGATTTGGAAGTGCACAAAAGAGCTGTATTTGTTGCCAATCAGAGGAATGTGTTTTCCAAACAAGGATAACATTCTATTTTTCCTTCTCCCCAGTTCTTCAGTAGCGTAAGTGTTAAAGCCTGAAAGGTTTAGAAAGCTGCAGTGAATGTGTTAAGACTGTTAATGAAGCTTCTGAATCTAAGGACAAAATTAGCTCTCACACCCACACTGCGGAAAGTACAGCAACTGTCTGATAGAATTGCATCATGACTTTTACCTGGGGACATGGGTATTATATTCAGCTGAATTGATGAAATTGGGAAGACAGATGTGCCCAAAGGACATTTTAAGAAGCTTGTACCTACATAAATTGCTTGTGAAAAATCTCTAAAATTTGAATAAGAAACCAATGTAAAATGCTTTCTGCCTGTAAACTTCAGGTCATATGATATATATTATCTAGCACATCCTTTAAGGAGAGAGAACATTTGACTTTCTCTTGGTATTGAATAGTCTATATAATGTCAAGCCCAATGAATGTTTATTTTTCGCTTTTTAAAAACTAAGTATTTAGGACTAGAGAGTTTAATGAGTGATGCTAATTCTTGTATGCTGTTTGCTTAGAAACATTAAATTCAGGCTTTCATTGCAATCTGACAGACATATAAAGTAATGCATAGAATTAAATAATTTGGATAATGTAACTACTTAGCAAGTAGAATCACAAAGTAAAAACATCAATGTCAATGAACACCCCTAAACAAACAAATTACTAAGCTTTAGTCTAGGTCTTTAGACATTGAGACTGGAGGAATTGATCCTAGTACCCTCCACATATAAGTCTCGGAGATACAGACTTTTACAGAGGGGGCTATTTCATTCCCTTTTTTAAAACATATCTTAAGAAATATGTTTACTCTATACTTTAAGTTCTTAACCACTTTTGGTTTAGGATGATGAGAGATATTTCGATTTGTTTTAGGTTTGCTATTCTAAGAAACATGAAAATAGATGTTCAAAGTCTAGAGATCTGTAGTTGTCAGCAGTGAAAAGTGAGTAGGCGGAAGGGCAAACTGTCTTATTCTTACCTTACACCTTCATATGATCACTGAATACTAGATGCTCATATAATTTTTCTTAGAAATTTTAAACAGGAAATCACAATTACACAGAAAATCCATTTAGTATATTAGAAAATTCTAGAAGCTGGGATTATGCCTATGAAATTGCGTAAAAAAATCTATCTTTTTAAAGTGTTAATTTGATGACCTTTAAGATACTAAAAATCCAGTACTGACAGTCCTAACTCTGCATCTAACATACGCTTATTGATATTAGAGGAAAAATATGGGGTCACCTTTGAAGTTCGTAAAACTAATAGTCCTGTCCACAAGAGGGCATGGGTTTTCCACAGGAAATGCACAGCATATGAAGATGGAAAAATAAATGCTTGTAATAGCTGACCTTTCTTTTGAATGACCATACTCTTAACTTTGTTCTTCAAGATACAACATTTAGAAGTGATTTGCATAGGGACACCAATAACTTGATTTCATCATGACCCCCAACTCTGATATCCTACAGGATTTACTGCCTCTTCCACACCCTCAGCAGTTCACATATATAACTATTATTATGTACCTTCTTTTTATATGCTCTTTCTTCCTAATTATACTGTACGTCCTTGAAGGACAAGGCTTTTACTTATAAGTCTCCACTCTCATAATAAAACACAATACCTTTGTCCAAGGTAGGTGATAAATAATGATTTGTCAATGAATATAATAATGATTTTGGAGTAATAAAAATCATAGCTATTGAAAGACAATGTTACTCTAGCAATTGACAGTTTACAAAATCTTTTCATGTGTATTATTTATTTGTCTCCAAATAACTATGTTCTTTACATTCACTTTAGGTTTTAAACATTTTTTTCCTCCCAGGTTTGTGGTAGTAAATAAATTAATGATGCAAAATGAAATTTTAAAAAATGACTTTACCTTTCTTTTAGTCCTGAAAGCAAGACATTTAAGAAATTTCCTGTTAAAAAATCCATCATGAGATTATTTAGTTTTCTTCTTACCTCTATAGCTTAGCTATATTTGGAATTTAAAATTTAAAGTAATTTCTTTTTATCTGAAAGGGAAAAAAATTCCCACGTTATTCTTCTCTTTCTGTTTATACAAAAAAAAAAAAAAGAGTTAAACTTGATATTTATGAATTACCTAACCAGAGATCCTGTAATACATTTTTATAAGTACAGACAGCCATTAATAGAATTAATAGAAGCAATTTCTTGCCAAATTTCAGAGTTAGAAAATAAAGCTTGTGAAAGTAACTAATCCTGAAGGATTACACAACTAAATTATAATAGAAATACCAAATTGATAGTCAGTTCAGTGATTAAAACCACTAGCTACCAACAATCATCTTTATTAAATCTATATTTTATTCAATCTAAATTGCAAAGTGGAGTAACATTATAAATATAAACCTTTCCAAATTCAGAATAGTGGCAATGTGGTTCAACAATTTCATCACCATCATGCAAAATGAGAATGCTAATTTCTAATTTTTTTATCTTCTATATCTTTTTTCAGGGATTTCACAATGCATCCAGTAGAGTCCTAATTTATTCAAGTTTAAGAAATTTAATTACTTAAGCCCATTACTTAGAACACAGTCTGAGTAAACAAATCTAACAAATATAAATACATGCACAGCTTGCTTCTTTATTTTCTGAAATGAAGATACTACATTAAGAAAACAAACTTATCTGACAGGATCCAGCACTGAAGTTACCATCACTCAACAGCACAGAATCTGCTTGCCAGTCTTGACCAACAAGTTGGAGGGAGCCTCACACCTAAGATCTCCAGAACAGTGGGCCAGGATCTCACAAATGATTGCTAGAATGAAGACCCCAGATTTCCTCTGATGATAGTTTCTGAGTTGAAGGTACTCTTTGATGAATTATACAAAGGTAGCTCAAGATATTTTTGTTCTATCAAGGGACGTATCCAAAATTGTTCCAATCACAAATTTCCACAGCAATTCACCAAAAATATAATCTGAGCTCTTAATTGTCAACAAAAAAAATAATTTAATTAATCTTTGGCTGTACTCTGGTTAGCCCTACTTTAAATATATCTTATTTAACTGCAGGACTTATTGTTAAAGAACTTATTTGTGAGTGGTATTGATAAAGATAACTTTCCTATGGTTACTAACCAAATAAAGAGATTATTGATCATGTTAATCTTATGAAGGAAATTGTATTCCATATAGGTCTCTTTTTCGGAGCAAATACTGAATAACAGTTAATTTCACAGGTCAAAATTTGCATATTAAAATATATTACCTTAGCAAATTAAAAATGTTTTCTCTTTACTAATTCTAAAACATTTTGACGTGGAATAGTTTTCATCAAACTTTAAGACATAAACTCATGCAAACCAATGTTTTTATGTTTCTTCCTCAATAATATTTACTTTTATGCAGCAGTGTAGATATACTATTGTGTGGGCTCGTCCAAGTGAATGGGGGTTGAAACCCTGCCCTTTTCTGTGGCACAAACTTTGTGCCCAAGAAGCTGAATCTCACCAGAAGTGCTTTTGTCTAATTCCACAAAAATACTCTATAGACTGGAGGGAACGCTGCTTTTATGCCTAGACTTTACACACACAAGATGCTTACTTTTTCTTTATTTTAATTATAATATACTTACATTAAAATGTCCAAACCTTAAATATACAGCTTAATTCCTTTTACAAGTGACTAGATCTATGTATATGTGCAGATCAAGAGGTAGTACTTTAACACCGTGTGTGCTCTTTCTCAGTCAGTCTCTTCTCCCAGTTGTAACCATTATTCCACCTTTTACCCCCATAGAAACTTTGGCCTGTTCTTGAACATCATATATATAGATGTGTGCTTTTCAACTCTCATAATTTTTAGGGGAGGGATTTCCAGTCATATATAAATTGAAATTAAAATTATGTAACAAAAAATACTTTAAATTTATGTATTACTTTGCATATGTATATTTATATTTTAAACCAGCATTGTTTGCCTTATTATTTAAGTTTCACTATTTTGTGTTATGCTTGGCCATTTTTCTTAAAATAAACTCAGGAAACATAGAAACCTAGAAATTAGTGTGAACTTTTGCTCAATAAATGCCAAAGAGAGGTTATACTTGGCCAAGGTGAAGAAGTGAGTTATTTCTAAAGTCATCACTGAATTTCTTTGTTCCTTGATTCCTAGACCGGTGGCTTATCTTCCAGAATATACCTTCTCCCAAAGCTCCTCTTTAAACATTTCATCATAATCTGCAGAAGTTTATTATTGGAATAACAATCGAGCTAAAAAAATCAATCTTTACTATACTTAAATTTTTTTAATACTGCAATTTTATTTCATTGTTTGGGATGTCAAAATCTCAAATGTGCTTCTTTGTTCTTTGTTAAGATAGTGTGTTGTGATGTGAAGGAAACAATTCCCAGCTTACTAGGTCACATGATCTCTCACCCTTCTGTTATCTCATAAGAAAAAATAGGTCAATTTTAATATTATTAATTATGCATAAATATTTACAACTCAGGAAAATCAAATGTTCAAAGGAAAATACTATTTAGGATTACTTAGCTAAAAGGAGCTATTTATTTTAACTTAGAAACACAATATTAAATTTTTCTTTTAGCATTAGAATTGATTTGTTTTTAAATGCTGACATTAGCAATAATTACACATTTTTCCAAAAGTGTAAAAAGTTCAAAAAAATCCCCTTAGTTGCAAAAATGTTTAAATCTGTGATGTTTGCCCAGCCTCACTCTGTACAAACATGCATTTACATTTCTTAAACAATCACATATCTTGAAGATACCAGACACTATTCAACCAAGACTCAGTAACTATTTTTGTTTTAGTGTTAATTGCTTTAAATTGCATAAGCATTTAGGCAAAGATGTTCTCTTGTCAGACAGTTTGTTCCATATTTCTTGTTTGCTTCATTTATTGAAGAGGGCACCAAGCTTTGAAGCAATCCTATCATAATATCATAAAATTTCCCAACTATTTTTTCATAGATTCAAGTTTTTTTCATATGTATATTTCCCTCAAGTTACAGACCTGCAAGTCCTATATTTACCCCTTCATTACACTGATATTCTTTTCACCTCAAGTAAGTATCAAACAAGTGTCAATTTAAAATTTTGAAGGACCTCAAGAAGGGTTAATGTACAACTAGCCTATTATTGAAATTAGCTACTCAATGTCTTCTCTCAATGAGAAGACTAAATTTCTGTAGGATCCATTGCTCAATTATTAAATTCTATAGAGCCATTAACTCAATATAGATAGCAAGATTGTAATTACCTTTCAGAGTTCTTATCCCAATAACACCGATAAAATTAGTATAAGAAAGGGCTTTCCTGGATATAAAACAGAATCGTCTGCTAGCCAGCCCCAACTGACATGCACATATCTTATAATGTATTTACTCAGTAACTTGGTTGAATTCTTAGATCACTGTACACATATCCATTTACCATACAAAATAAGACAGGCAGCTACATCTCTGAAGCTTTCTTTCTTGCTGCAACATACAGAAGTATTCTCAATAACCACAAGAAAGTAGGAAAAAATGATTTTTGGAGCCATTTAACAAGCATTTCTTGATGACCTTCGACAGATACTGATAAAGTCTCTGCCCTCAAAGACCTCAATTTAGTTCTCAAAATGAACTGGTGCAAAGAGCCAAAATTAGGTTCTAATTAGGGTAGATTCAAGCTGAGTTTTGAAAGTCATGACTGTGTCTAAAGGTACTTCTGGAGCTTACTTCCATGAAGAGATTAAATGAATCTTTACTGAAGAAGAATATGAGCTAAATTATTTGGTAACAAAGAGACAAGTTTTCCACCTATGATTTCACTGTCTAAATTATAACATAAGTTCAGATAGGGTAGCGCCACTAGGATCCAGCGGGAGGTTGCTTGGATTCAAATTCCAACTTTTGGACTTACTATCTGGGTGAGCAGGTACAATTTGCTTAACCTCTTCTATGAGCTTCAGTTTCTTCTTTTGTAAATTGGATATGATATGGAAAGTACCCGCTTCATGAGATTGTTGTGAGCCTAAGTCAGTCATGCCAATTAGCACAGGACCTGGAACTTAGCAAGCACTCATTAAATGTCAACTATTATTAATTTCCTTGTTGTTTCTCTTGCTTTTATTATTAGGGTTTCTAAAATATACAAAGCAGAAAAAATATTTTAATGCCCAACAGAAGTCTCCATTTTCAATGGTCCGAGCACTGACTCAATTCAAATTCCAGAGGATTTGGCAGCCTCTGGACATGTCAACCATTCATCTCTCTAGGTTCTCTAGGTTTTATCTCTGTATCAAGTCCGATCATCAGAATGGTGGATATCAGGACTGCATTACTTTAGCCCCCTTCAGAAATGCCTTCACAGAACTATGATTTGTCATCCTGCCCTTGGCTTCTTATCAAAGGTCAGTGCAAGAAATGGCCATATGAGGAATGCTTCTGCTCTTGTTGTAAAACTGCTATTGAAGATACTGTCCATTTTAGTGTTTAATGTCCCTTAGACAGACACTCTTGCAGTAAATTCTTCTTAGAGCTAAGTTTAATGATTTTAGTATATCTGTTCTTTTGTTTTAAAGTACCTCATCCTTTTGGGAACCAGAAAGGGCTTTAGTAATAAATAGAAGAGTCCTTTCAACTTGTAGAGCTCTAGAAAATGTTACCAGCTACTGCTCTATCTCCATCATCAGGGGAGAACGAAAAATGATAAGTTCATTCTCTTTTTCCTGTTTCAAACTTAAAATGTTGCTCTAGTAGGGAATATTGTATGTGAAAATATTAACTCCGAGACAGGGAAAAGGGACATTTTGCTGAGGATACAATTTCAGGGCTTGGACACTTTGGAGGGCGGAGGGCTTTGGCGTCTCTATCAGGTCATATCAGGTAAACCAGAAGTGGCAAAGCGGCAGAACTTTGACTGTTGTTTGGTCTGCACAGTACTTTTAAAAGACATTGTGAGGGGCTGGCCCAGTGGCACATTGGTTAAGTGTGCACCTTCCGCTTCATTGGCCCAGGGTTCGCCAGTTCAGATCCCTGGTGTGGACATGGCACTGCTTGGCAAGCCATGCTGTGGTAGGCATCCCACATATAAAGTGGAGGAAGATGGGCACGGATGTTAGCTCAGGGCCAGTCTTCCTCAGCAAAAAGAGAAGGATTGGCAGCAGTTAGCTCAGGGCTAATCTTCCTCAAAAAAAATAAAAGACATTATGAGAGGCAGGTGTTTCACTTAGCCACAACACAAGTATTCAGGCACCTGTTCATATTCAATACATTTTCCCTGTTAAATTCATCTCTATAATCAAAGCCATTTTCATAAATGGTAGAATCTGACATTAATCGTCCCTACTGCATTACTTTAGGCAGAGGAGGACCTTGAACATTTATATAAAAGCTTGAAAAACTTGGAGCAAATAATTTCTTGAAAACTAAAAATAGCACAGGAAAACAGGTGTGCACAACCATGTATCAGTCCTTTCTGCTTACATTCTAAAATACTGCCCATTTCCATTCCTTTTAGTGTCACTGTGGGGCCTCAAGATGGCCCTCTCAAAGTGCGGAGGGATGCTCAAAAGTATGAGTATCACCACTTCTTTCTCAGAGCCTGGGAGAAAACAGGCTGTGGAAATGGGGGGATGGGAGAAGCGAATTTTCTCTACTAGTTTATAAAAAAATATATGTTCTGTATTGTAGAGTTTGAAATATTATTCTCATAATGATAAGAGAATAGTGAGTCTATGGGAAAAGTGAATGCTTCTAAACTATGCTGGAGGCCAATAACATGAAAAAAAGATTCTTCTGCAGATTGGAAAACACTACCAGGCATCAGCCAGAACTGTCAGCAGGCAGGAGCATCATAAAGAAAATAACTTTGTCAGTATCAGCTGGCCATGCATTTTCATCCCCCAACAATTTCTAATAAACAGGCATATACATGAATTACTTCTCCCAAATATCTACTGAAATCATGTTTACCAAAAGATATTTCTGGTTAAATACCATTAATAATAGAACTCTCAGTCATTGGTAAATCTAAAAACCTAAAATTGGTTAGATCTTAATTTGAAGCACTGAAATAACTACCATGCGTATTTTTGTTGGGATACATTGGCCTTATAATCATTTTTGTTTCAAAATTGGGACTTATAAACAGATTTGTCCCTCTACCTCTTAAATCAAGTAGCTTTTGTTCTGGGTCATGAAAATCTCATAACAAAACAAAATGGAAGATAAAGAATACTCTATGGACTTTTTTCCCCAGGAAAATTTAAAAGTCTAAAATGTTTTTGCAGGTCTGAAATCACAATAAGTTCCCCAGCAGTGAATAATCATGAATTATTAAAATTGATAAAGCAATAAAAGTTACACAAACCTAATTATGTGCTTGTGTTTCTGTAGTTTAGTCAAGAGTCTGTACTCCATCAGAGTGGACACCATGATATTTTGTTCACCAGAGGACACTTAGAATTCTCTGTGTTCTAGTATGTGAATTCCTGTTCTAGAAACCTCTTTTTTATTCATCCTCTGATATTCTTTTACTCCTTCACGTGTTCATTAGAGAGAGCATTCTGCCTGACCTTCAGCCTTCAAAATTGACAATCTGATCTTTGGCTTTTGAATCATCTCTTTATTGGTAAACTACCAATCTTATTGAAGCACCGCATAAAAAGGACCATATTTCCTTCTACACATCAATGGCTGAGAACTTAATTATAATGACAGTTTTGAAAGATTAAAATAATTTAAAATTTATTAAGTAGAATGCCATTTTTATATTAAAATTTAAAGTAACAATTTGTTGTTCTGTGTGGCAGAGACAGGTTGACGATGTGTAAATACATGGTCCTACCAATCAAAGAGGCATAAATAGGCTAAACATTGAAGAAGTCTCATCTTTCCAGTTCCAAATCTTTCATTCTGTAAAATGGGTGTATGTGAACACGACGAGGTGTGCTTTGAGATCATCGTTTTACTTACTGTGAATTATCCATAGACGTGTTTCTAAAGAGATGATTCTCTATTTGGAGTGCTCGTGTTGATTACTGGGTGAACATTAATAGAAAAAGATGCTTTAGTATTTTTTCCAAGTTTACTTTGTTAATACTCACCGTAAAACCTAACAAAAGACCTGCATTAATGTAATTACCCCAAATTAAAATTAAAACAGTTCTCTGACAGCAACTTCAGACATCAATGGGGATAAGTCAATTTATAGCAACTGCCATTTCAAAAGAGATAAAACGAATTATAAGAGTGCATACTGACTCTAAAACCTCAGGACATTATTAATAAATATTGTCTCTATCCTAAGGTTTAGGGAGCTGTGAAGTTAGTACAAAATATTTGTATTAAGAATTAATTTAGTTTTCAACCAGGATTCCTACAGGAGGAAGTCTTATGAAACTGCTCTGACTGTGCATTTCCCCTTATGACATTTGATCCTAGAGGTACAGTTTAACTAAATTTGACAGCAGGAAAGAAGGTCCAAAGCTAAACAGCACCACACAAGTTTTTATAACAGGTGACAGCTAATGACCCAAACAATTCATGTTACTAATCAAATGCTGGCTACCCTGTGGATCGCTATCATGCGCTAATGAGGAGAGCCTCGCTTCCTCTCTAGGCAAGCAGCTCGCTGGGAAGCTCCTAATGCTTCTAAAAGCTGACTGATGCTGTGGTGACTACCTGCTACTGGCGACAGACACATGTGTAGCTCAGAGGAAATCTGATTGGTTGGGTCAAGAGTTGAGCTTTATTTATTTTTATTCCTCTAAACTACTTTACCAAGACTTTTTAAAGCAAAGTTACAAATATTTAAAATGTTAAAATGCTTCTCCTATTAGCCACAGTAAATATTTCCAGGGTGTTTTTGTTCTCATTTTTCCTCCACTTAAAGGAAACATTCTCTGTGGATACCACATCTTTAGTTCGCTTCTTTTGGCCAAATACGCCTTTTGGATGAGAACAAACATTAGTTTCCTGCAATCTTGAGCAAAGGAGATGGTATCTACTGTCAAGACATGCAGTGATGGCCACTAACCAGACTGCTGGATTGTTATACAACTGCAGCGACTGGTTGAATCATGTCCCACGGCTGAACTCACACATGAAGCCCTCGCGTCTGTACACAAAAACCATCAAAACGGATGGAAAGTAATTCTTTACTAGTCCTTGGGTGATAGATGGATTTATTATTCTCTTTTGGATACATATTGTCCCTCTTAATATAATTGGTTACGAAACGCAATATGTATCGAAAAAAAATAGCTATAACTTGAATTTAGCTTTGTGTGCTCCCAAAGGCAAATGCCCATGGGAGCCGAGCAAAAAAAAATGAGATAAATAAACAGTTGTTGAGTTCGTTTTTCCATTGATGATAAAGACAGATATACAAGCCAAATTTTACTTTTCTCTTAAGGACACTGCTTTGGTTTCCTAGGGCTGCCCCAAAAACGTATTATAAACTCAGTGGCTTAAAATAAGAGAAATTTATTCTCTCGTAGATCTGGAGGCTAGAAGTCCGAAATCAAGGTGTTGGCCGGACAATGCTCCCTCCAAAGCTTCTAAAGGAGTGTTCTTTCTTGCGTCTTCTAGCTCCTAGCAGCCCCAGGTGTTCCTTGGCTGATAGATGTATCACTCCAATCTCTGCCTCTTATTACATGGCTGTCTTCTCCTGTGTGTCTCTGTTTTCATGTTGTGTTCTCTGCTCTTATAAGGATGCTAATCATAATAGATTGAGTCTGCCCTACTCTACTATGATTTCATGTTAACTAATTACATGTACCATGACCCTATTTACAAATAAGTTTGCATTTTGAGGTACTGGGGTTTAAGACTTCAACTTATCTTTTTATGGGTTACAATGCAACTCAGAACAACCACTGTAAGTAAAACAAGATTTGAAAAATTTGAAAGAGCACAAATTAATGGCAAAGCACGTAACTGAAGTATAACAAAAATAGGGAATAGAGAGGATGTAGCAAATATTTGAGGCTATGTGTGGCTTTCTTGAATAGTTTTCAGAAAGCTGCTGCTCAGATATAAATAATTTTTACCGTGGTGGGATAAAGATCTAATATTAAGTTTCTTAATTTCCAAATATTACCAACAAATACTTTTTTTTGCATACTAGGTAAGAAAAAACTGTGAGTTCTGTGCGCATACTTAACCATGGCACAGCATTCAGTTCATCAATTTTATTTGAGATCAAATTTCTTTCTTTAAGAAATCTACAGTTTTTCAAATTTTGAAAATATATTGGCAACATAAATATATATTTCTTCTTAAATAATTAAATTTTGACAGAGCAAGTAATTCATTATTTAGTGAAGAGAATCATATGTGTATATATAATTAAACACATGTCAGGAAGGAAAGTATTTAGAAGAGAAATACAAGTTGTCGTCTAACTGTAATCAGAAACAAATAACAAGTGATATTAACAAAAGTGTATACTAACAGTAATCCATCTTGGTTTTTATAAAACTCCAACTTAAGTGAGTTAATTTCTGATAAAACAAAGAGTAATATAATTTGAGCCCCTCTTCTTTCTCTCTGTCTCTATTATTAAATCTCTCTGGACATCAGTTTCCTCATCTGAATATTTTCTTCAAATATTTCATGTCTATGCTTTGAAAATGATACAAAAAAATGCCTTCTTTTACTCATCTAGCAGTATATAGTATTTTAAAAAAAATATATTTCCTTTGCAATAATTTTTATTATAATATATCATTCCTGGAATATATAGATTGAGTTGTAATTAAATAGTGATTCATCCTTACAGGTTAGCTGCAGAGGTGTTCTAATCCTTTGCTCAGTATGCAGCTGAAATGAGGGACTGGCTCAGAGCTGGCTGTCAGAAACAAAGATTTCATTGTTTATCTCCACTGTGGCTTCCTCCAGCTCTAGCACATTGGCATCTACATTTTGAGTGCTTTTGTGAAACATTCGTTAAATAGGTTATTCCCTTCTGTTGTCAAATAGATTCACATAATATATTATAATGATGGCCTATAATGCCTCTTGGCCTCTATTTATAACAAAATATATTTCCTTGTTATTTAATTTATTTAATTTTAAACTTATGTGCCAAAAAATGTTAAGTTTTAGATCTGTGTATTTAAATAAGGAAGGGAGGGATACTTCTGGTAACATAGTGAACTGAATTGACACATACTAGCTCCCATTCTCTTTATGTAGAAATAGAATAAATTACATAAAATAGAACAATTATAACAAAAGCAAGTTAATACAGCCAATCTCAAAAGAACGTAAGAGAAATCCTCAAGTGGCCAAACAGAACAAGAACTTACATCCAGGGTATTAAGGGCACAATCTAATGCCCGAAGAGTTTAGATGTGTATTCCACAAACATGTAGCAGCTACAGACTGTGGGCTGGAGTTTTGATACTAAGACAGATAGAGGTGGCAGGATTTTAGGGTAGTGTGAAGTGGATAGATGAAACAGATTTCGGAGTCAACCTGGGACCCCTACACCTATAAAGACGTGATAAGAAAAATACAGTTGTCAGGAAGAAGCTTCTCTACTTTCCCGGATTTCTGAATGTTAAAAAAAAATTATCTTTGACAAGTAATAATCAAAACTACAGCAAGCACGAGTGTGGTTTTCTGAACTTTTTTAATCTGCTAGGTACAAGAAGCACAAGCTAAGACACCAACATCATACCTCACCTGGAGCTGGAGAATTCCCTAGGGACCTGGCAGATGCATTTTTGTAAAGAAGTGCTATGACTCTGTTTGAGTGAAATTCCCAGGGAGGAAGAAACTTTAAACACAGAAAAATAATAGCAGTGTATAAACTACGTGAGGGAAAGTAGCTCAACAAATAATTAACATAGCATGAACATTTGATAACAGAATAATGTGAAAGAGACTATAGAATAAGAATGGTTAACATCAAAAGATAAAAGAAATTAAAAAAATAGTTAAAGGAGATATAACTTAAAAAAAGAGCCATATTTGAAATTTTATCTTCTAGACTTGAAAATATAGACATCAATGCTAAATTTTAAACTACGGGTTAAACAGTTAAACAAGAGCAAATTAGTAAATTGAAAGATAGTAGAAATTACAAAGATAGAGCACTGAGAAGTCAAGAGGGGGAATATGACAGGAGGCAAAGACGTATGAATGAATGATAGAATGAAGAAGTATAAAGAGATGAAAGAAAATGAGAGACAGGTAATATTTTAAGATAATAGCAGATGCGTGTCTAGAATTGAAAAAAAGAAAAAAAATATGAATCCTACATTTGAAGAAGCACAATTAGTCCTAAACAGGATAAATAAAAACAAATCCTAAATGTAGACTCGTTGTAGTAAGATTGCAGAGAACCAAAGAGAGAAAAAATGAAAACCAGAGAAAAGGTAGATTACTTACTAACAGTAGATTTCTTATCAGTAAAACAAAAGGCCAAGACATAGTATATCTTCAGAATCTTCAAGGATTCACCTCACATATGAATATTTAAAAGTTAAAATTGTAGTAAGGAAAACACCCTTGTTCTATTGGAATTTTAAAACTGTGGCTTAGAATATTCAGAAAATCCTGTGAATAATGAAATGGTATTGAGTTGGGTGGACCATAGTAGAATGATTCAGAGTGCTAGTTTAACAAGAAAAGCTATCATCTGTAAGTTTCCATTAAAATATCCATCATTAGGTTCTTTCTATAATAATGTGATATAATTTAATGTTGTATTTTATTCAACAAAATGAATAATAGAATTTACTTATTAAAGTGCCAACTTTAGTGTTCTTAACTTCAGATTGCATGGTTAAACTATGTCTTCTTTCAAAGAGTGTGTTTTATAAGACAAAAAAATTTAAAGGAGAGGGGGACTGGCCTGGTGGTGTAGCAGTTAGGTTTGCACATCCCACTTTGGCAGGCTGGGGTTCACTGGTTCAGATCCCGGGCACGGACCTATGCACTGCTTACCAAGCCTTGCTGTGGCAGGCGTCCCACATATAAAGTAGAGAAGGGTGGGCACGGATGTTAGCTCAGGGGCTGCCTAAATAAATAAATAAATAAAATTTAATGGAAGGAGCTGGCCCTGTGGTTGAGTGGTTAAAGTTCCTCATGCTCCTCTGTGGCAGCCCAGGTTTGCAGATTCAAATCCTGGGTGCAGACCTACTCCACTCATCAAGCCATGCTGTGGCGCTGGCACACATGGAAAGTAGAGGAGGAGTGGCACAGATGTTAGCTCAAGGCCATCTTCCTCAAGCAAAAAAAAAAAAACAAGGAAATTGGCAATGGATGTTAGCTCAGGGCAAATCTTCCTCACCAAAATAAATAAATAAATAAATAAAATAAAAAATTAAAAGAGAAACTTTGTATTTTTTTAACCAATTTTAAAGTTAAAAGCAAATAAAAATTAAAAATATAAAAATTTGGGCCAGCGCAGTGACCTAAAGTGAAGTTCAGTGTGCTTTGCTTTGGCGATGTGGGTTCAGTCCCCAGGTGCAGACCTACACTGCTTTGTTAGCAGCCATGCTGTGCCGGCAGCCCACATACTGAAAAATAGGGGAAGATTGGCACAGATGTTGGCTCAAGACAAATCTTCCTCAGCAAAAAAAAAAAAAAAAAAGCTAATAGCATGATATGATAATATTTTACACTAGAAGCTCTAATAGTGAATTGGTAATAGTAGCTATCATTTATTTAGTACATAAAATGTTACACTCTTTCATCCGTTTTGTCATTTATACCTTGTCAGTCCCTTAAAATAAGTACTATTAAAATTTCCTTTATACAGGTATGAGCCAGAGGTAAAAATTAATCAATACAAAATTCTTTCATATTTACGAAACTAAAATAATTACTCCAGAATGATGGGTCTCAACAAGGGAAAATTTTGTCCCCAAGGGTATTTTTGGCAATGTCTGGGGACACTTTTGATTGTCATAACTTGGTAGCAGGGGTGTTACTGGATCTAAAGGTAGAGATCCAGAATGCTGCTAGACATCCTACAAAGCACAGGAAGATGCTCCATAACAATTAATTATCTAGTCCATAATGTCGAAGTGCCACAGTTGAGAAACCTTGCTCTGGGGTTTTAATTAGATCAAATGCTGATCAAATTGAATAATAAAAAAATATGCTCTGTTTAACATACAAGCAAAGCAAAAATATGAGCTTCCTTTTTCTGCAGTATTGTCTGTGTTTTGAAACTGACTGACATCGCTAGATACTTGGTAGTTTTCCCCTAACACAAGCTCCAGTACAGAAGTTTTCTCTCTGCAGGCAGTCTCTGTAGCATGATTTCTGTAGCTGCCGGCAGTTGTCCCCGGACATCGGGTTGGTTCAAGGAGACAGTCTTGACAATGTAGCAGACACACAACAGGCCAACAGACTTCCACTTTACTCACTCCAGTTTCAGACTTCGACATGCATTTGTATTGAGACAAAAATAATAAAATATATTGGCACACTTCCCTTTAAGTATTAATGCCTTATCTTTCCCATGTCAGCAATCCCTCAGTAATGTAGCTTGCTCTAGTGCTGATAAAGCATTTATTTTGTTTTCTGTAACTTCCTTGTGGGGTCTAGCTCATTTATTTTTCATTCATAATACTTTCCAGGATTTTATCACATTGATTACTGTATCTCAGATACCCGTTATCGTAGTCCATATCTCTAAAAGGAAGTACATTGAAAATGAAATTGAAATTTCCCACAGTGGAGATTTATTCCTGTGTGATTACTTTTAAATTCTCCCAGCATTTGCTATAATAACATTTCAATTCAAGAATTTCTTATATAGGTTTTAAGATGATAAAATGTGCATTTTAAGTGACAAAAATCTTTAAATCAAGAAAAATAAAAACTATATTGTTTAAAATATATTCACAATTTATCTTTATTTTAACTCGTGTTACAGAGGAAGTAACAGTTAAAAATAATACTTCCTCTTAATAAATTATATGAAGTACCATGTTGTCCTCAATTTCATTTTTCATGTTTTTCCCAAGAAAATATTGAAAACAAAGATTTGACCCTATAAATTTTACATGAATTGGGCTTATGAATCTCTAGATCTGTTTTTATAATCTGAATTGTGCTACGTGTGAGTCTTTGATCACTCAGTACATGAATAAGGAATGCTGTTTTTCAGAATTAAGAGGAAATGAAGCCTAAGGAGATACATTACAGAATAATAAGTACTAAATAAAATATAAAAGTGCTAAATTTTAGATCTCATTGTATAAATACTATGTATTTTTAGACCAAATAATTTGTATTTCCGTTATACTTTTCACACTTATAGCATTAGAATAGTATCTTATATAATGTCTCCTAAATCATATGTATTATTTGATAAACTAGAATCAGTAAGGTAAGTTTTGCCCATGCATACAAATGCCATTTACATATATGCCCAGTGAACAAAAATATCAAGAATTTTGTGATAAATTATCTCTAGGCTACTAAATGATTAACTTTTAACTAATGCTATGTGGATGCACCTTACTTATTTAAGGGTCAAAGCACATTTCAAAACACCTAATAGTTGCAGTATAATATAAATGTCTTCCATCAAGTTTATGTAATCTCAATAATAATACAAGAATATATTCAATATTATGTAAAAACTGTCTCTAAAATAGCTAGCTTTGTTTGCCTCTCATGTTTTAGATAGCATGTCCTGTTCTTTTTTCCTCAAGATGTCATTTTAGCTGTCATCTTTTAATCGAGTCTTCGTCTTCCCATATAAAACCTGATACCTGAGTCTCCAGCTCTACACTTGAACACACATCTCCTGCAGAAGAATGCCATCTCATTCACAGCCTGCGGCGTTCCTCACGAGGCGTCTACACCTTTGGTGAAAAGTGTTTCATCTTCCTGTTGGCAGCCTGATGACACGAAGTATTTGCTCATAATGCCACAATCCCTTGCCTGTGAATTGTCACTAGACTCAGGAAATTGTTAGTAGAAATGTCCATTCTGAAAGTGTAAATAGATAAGTATGCAGATAGGGACAGATAATATATTGGTTTCTGTCCTGTATATGACATCTTCAGTTAAAAAACCAAAGTATTTTCTTTATTCCTTCCCTTTATAAAGAAATCACCGTGTTCACACAGAGCTCTTGAAAAGGGCCTCCAAGACTAATCATTGAGACCCATTCTGATGATATGGACAGCCAGATGGAGCCCAGATCAGGACGGGGGTTATGGCCTTCCCAAAGATGCAGGGATCAGAAGCTTTTGGATGAAATAAGAAGTTCAAATTTGTTGAATGAGGACTAATCCTGAAAAAGAAATCATGAAATCACTTACATAACCACACACTTTGGGAAGCCAGTAAAAGTCAAAAATGACTCCAAGGACAATTACCGTCTTCCTTCTCTCATTGTGATGCTTTGCCTCTACTTGAGCTTGTCCAAGTCCTTGGACTGGTCCTGACCATTTTAATACTTCGAACAACTTGGACAAAGCAATCCCCCTCCCCCATTTTTTTTTAATAAGCCTTCTTAGCCTTTCTAATCTTGATTCTCCATAGAACCTCATACTCTCGGAAAGTTGTTGGCACTTGCTGTCCTCATTTCCTCACTTGTCATTCACTCTGAAATCTGATCAATCTCTACCTGTGATATAATAAGAAATATTTACTTATTCTTTGTTCCCAGCTCCTGGCACAGAGCATCTAAAACCCTTGGAATTTCCTGAATGGTAGGAATGAGAGGCACATATTTTGTTATTGATAATTAGCACCTTTGTTTTGAGTTTATGCTAATAAATTGACACTTGAAGGATGGAGGTTGGTTGCCATAGGAATCAACCAAGGGATTAGATGGTTGGAACTTTTAGCCTCACCTCTGACTTTCAGGGAGAGGAGGGGGACTGGGCCTTGAGTAATCATCAGTGGCCAATGAATTAATAAATCATACCTACATAATGGAACCTCCATAAAAACCCTGAATGAAGATATTTGGAGAGCTTCCATGTTGCTGAACACATTGAGATGTAGGGAGGGTGCATCTGGGGAGGGCAGGGGAGCTCCGCATGCCTTCTCACAAACCTTGCCATATGTGTGTTCTTCCACTTGGCTGTTCCTGAGTTGTATCCTTTATCAAAAAACAAAAATAGTAAGTAAAGCACTTTTCTGAGTTCTGTGAGCCCTTCTAACAAATTATTCAGCCCCAGGAGGGAGTCATAGAAACACTTGGTTTTCAGCTGGTCAGTCAGAAGTAGAGGAGGCCCATACCTGCCATTAACATTTGAACTGGGGGGCAGTCTTGTGGGACTGGGCCCTTAACCTGTGGGGTCTGGGCTAACTCTGGTTAGTTAGTTTTAGAATTGAACTGTAGGACACCCACTTATTGTCCAGAGAGTTGGTTGGCATGTGAGAAAACCCCATACATTTAGTGTCAGAAATGTAAATAGAGAGTAGAGAAATAGTTTTCTTTTGGTCTGTAATTCTCTTTACTACCCCTCTCTCCCACCTATTCCTCTAAATATCTCACTAAGGTTATCAACTTCCTTTTGACTAAATTCAGTGAAATCTCTAAGACCTTTCTTAAACCAGACCTATCTGACAGTGTTTAATTCTAATTATAAATATATTTAATTTTTTTTCCTTAAAATACTCCTTCCTTTAACTTCTTTGTCCAGGTGTTTTCTTAGATTCCTCCTACTTGTCTGAACACTGTTTTTGGACTCATGTGCAGTTTCCACTTTCTTCTGCTCTGTTATATTGGTGTTCCTCCAGCTTGTGTCATAGCTCTCATCTCCTGTCACTCAACAGTTCAGATTTCACCCATGACCCGTGTATCACACTGCTCATCTGACAGTCCTGCTTGAACATGCCGTGGGGACCTTACAGACATGTCCAAAATGAAGCATATCTTTCCATCCACCTTCCGCATCTCTGTGTTATATGAGCCTCTCTCTGGATCCCACGTTTACCACTAGAATATCCAGTCACAAAATCATATCAATCCCACATTCAATATATTTTTAGAATCATTCTCTCTCAATTTCTAGAAAACATCTCTCTCATAGTAATGCTAAAACAACAGCATCATAACTTGTTTTCCTTACCCCAATATCTCCCCCACCCTTTCCATATCTTTAGAAAGGTGACAGTGATCTTCCTGAAATTCACACCTGATTAAGCTGGCCTTCAGTTCCTCCCATCGTAGCCCCTTTGAGGCAATATGAGGGTAAATATGTGACAGTAAGGTTGTTGAGAGCATGGTGTGAATTAATGTAAGGAAAATTCCTAACAGAGTACCTAGTGTGCAGAAGGTGATCAATAATCGTGGCTGTGCTGCTGCTAATAAAGACAATCCATATTTCTGTCTATGTCCCACTAGCCTTCAGAACCAGAAGGACAAGGACTTTAGACTATTGTGTAACTGCTGTGCCTGTCATCGTGCTGGGACAAACAATAGTACTCAAGGAGTATTTGCTCAATAAATGAATAGCAAGACAATAGAGATTTGTCTAAGACTTTACTGTTTGCAAAGTGCTTTCATATTCTTTCTTTATGAGGAAAACATATTTATTACTATTATGAATGGTATATGAGATTGAGACTCAAAATGTTTAAATCATTTACGCAAAGTCACTTAAGAGCTCTTAAGTAACAGAACCGAGTGTTAAAATGAAGTGTCGGATTTTAAGCTCAAAGCTTTTACACTGTTCCACGTACCGCCCTGACTCTTCTTAATGGTTGTGTCAACTTAATACAGTCAATTGTTGACTAGGACTCTGTATGCACTCTGAGGAAAGCACCTCAAATAAATTATAGCCTTTTCATCCATACTTCTCCAGAAATAGCAGTGAATTAAATATGAGCAAAACTGTACTTTCTTTAAAATATATATTTTTATAAATAAATTATGACAAATTATTATTTACATAATTTGTTCCTAGGTTATTTTAACTCTAATCCCCAAAATGTATCACCTGGACATAATATTTTAAATGAGCATGACTGTATGTTGAAAAGAGTAAGAACTTTCTTTCTCTTAACAAATTGTTTTATATTCATTTTGGCTGTATTCCAATTTACATTTGCAGATCTCTATAGTTAAAAACATTCCAAGAGCATCTTCTCCCTATTTCCACTGTCCCAGCTTCCACAGAAGTTGGAGCATGAAGTCTAGCCTTTGAAGTCAGCAGCAGTGTCACAGTCCTATTTCCCATTAATTAACTGTGTGCTCAGTTTGTCTCAATGTGCTCTCTCCTGCAAGCCTGGCAAGACTTTGCCCTCTGCTGCTGGGTCTGCACGGAGCCAGAGTCTACGTAAAATTAAAAATCAAAGCAAGAAAGTTTAAACTTTGCCTGATGTATCTTACCTGAAAGAGTCTGGCAGCACAGGCTGATTTATGTTCAGTATGGAACAGTGCCAGTGGTACATGCTGTGAAGCCAAGAAATGTGGTTTGGAATGATAGTTACCTTCTAGCTCTCACGCTGGAGAAGTCTTGTGACCTCAGATCATCAAGGTCATCTGTAAGAAAAGAATAACGACCCTCCATAGAATGGTTTTCAGATTTCCAAATTAAATCAGTTAATAAGCTTGTGAGTGTTAAGCATACCTCCTAGCGTGTGATATGTATTCAATAGACGTTAGTTTTTCTTTTTCTTTCTTTCTCTCTTTCTTCCTTTCTCCTTTTCTCCCTTTCTCTCTTTCTTCCCACTCACCCTCCATCCCTTCTTCCTTCCTTCCTTCTTTCCTTCCTCTCTCTTTCCTCCTTCCCTCCTTCCCTTTCTTTCATTTCCTCCGTTTCTCCTGTGACCTCTTCAGTACATTTTTATCTTCTTTCCACCCTCACCTTTGTGGTATTTGAACATCAATGAACTACTTTTCTAAACCATGAAGAAGTTAACTGTGAATCTCTACCTTGAGTAGGTTATCACTTATCAGGCATGCTGATTTTTAAAATCAACCTCTGCCATTCCTTTCAAATTTCTCCACTTAATCAGTATTTACAGAGTGTCCACGTGATTGTGCCTGGCTCTGAGGTTCAGATAAAAGACACAGGGCCTTTCCCTAAGAGACCTACATCTTACTCTCAGAAGCAAATGAATAAATGAGAATTTGAATCTAGAGTTAAGAGTGCGAGAAAGTGAATTACGAAAACTTAGACCTCATGTTTGAAACATAATAAATGTTTATTATTGAATTAACTGAAGTTTAAGTAGGAATAATATAATATGTCCTCTCTTACCCTTCTCTACCTCCTCCTCACATAACTTATGTTTTAAGGCTAGAAGAACATGACAAATATTTCTCAGAGATTCAGATGGTTTCAATATCTGAGAAAGCAATCTTAATTTCAAGTGATTTGTATATATTTAAGTGATTCTAAAGCCTCCATTGTTTTCTAGTGAGACGGAATTATCTCAGAAACTGGAAAGAAGTTTTCAGCACAAGAACATAGGGATTCTATTTCTGTGTTTACTTAAGAATAGATATATTGGTCAGAACACAGCAGGTTCTAAAGAAAATGTTGACTAATTTGAACAGCCTTTCATAGAAAGTGTAGCCTAAGTATATTCAGCTTTCTTTTAGGAAACATGGCAAAATATCTCTCAAATAACCTGAGTTTATTTCCATTAAGTCAATGAGAGACTAAACCTATTTTATAAGTCAAATTAATAAATGAGAGTATATTTTCAATATTCACAACTTCTATAATATCAATAATAGTATCAATAATCAAAAATAAAATAATTACAGTCAATTTTGGAATGATTCTTCACAATGAATTCATTTGGCTAATTTGGCAAAGGTGTAAAAGTATTATTCCCTTTCAGCTGTAAATGTTTAACAGAAAGGTTAATGCTGATCCCCACCCTGCCCACCAGTACCCCAATAAGGAGGCCTGCTGTCTGTTCATGTCCACAGGCTTATGTTCCTAGGAAATTTAAACATTGAAAGTGTGTTTTTACCATGGCTTAAACACAAGTGCTTTTGGACTGGTGGTAGGGGTAATGAAAGCCATTTTATAGCTTTTAGTAGCGCAAACACAATCACCACAAGAAGGGAGGAGAAATAAGGAATAATAGATGATTGGAAAGTTCCAGAAAAAGATTAGATTGACTTGTTTGGGACAAAGTATTAGGGTTGACATATAAATGTCTGTTATTTTATAATCTTCTTTGCAATTTTAGGTCACAGAAATTTAATGTTTTGCTTTGCCTTTTCATCTAAAATTAAACAAGTTGCTGTGGGTGAGAAGAATTGCTTTGTCATAGCTTAGAATTCTATACTTCTACAATTCTAAAATCGTATGCTTTTAAAAATATGACTTAGGAAACAAGGAATTATCTCTCTGTCTATCTATCTGTCTCCACCTGTCTCTCACATATATATATAACAAAGTTATTCTGTAGCCTAAATTTTAAACCGGTGAAAATAACTAGCTATTTTATCTAATTGTTACTATTCTTTTCTCTTGATGATAACTGCGAATCCTAATTTTATTTATAGATTTCATTCAGCTTGTTCTTCTGTAATTCATTCACCATCTCATAAGTATGAGTTAAAATTCTCTTCTGAAGTAGGTAAAACCATTCCAAGAGCAGCCATTTGTAGGTGACCTTTTGGCTGCTACTTTAGCCATTCGCATGGGCCCTTCTGCTCCCTTATACTCTCAATTTTAACAGCTAAACTTTAGACACAATATTAAGTTACATAGAAATATTTTTTAATCCTGCGAGATGAATCTCTGTGATGATTGTTTTCAGTCAAAAGACTTCTTGTGACATCCTTGAAGAGAGGGATTTACTTTCTAGTTGTCATTTTAGCCAACTATTTCAAATTGGGGAAATGACTTAGTGCCATTCTGTGCGTGGTTCTCTGGTAACAAGTAACTTGGGTCTCATAACATGTTATCTCTCCGAAACTCTTAGCGTTTCTTATGAACACATATCTAAAAGGTTCTGTATATCTTACAGGTCAAACCTGTTGTGACCGTAAGAAAACAAAACAAAACAAAACCAACCAACAAAAAGCCTAAGACTTTTAAACAGTAAAAAACCTTTTGTGATATGTGTACATTTATCATATATATGTATATATGTTATATATACATCATATTTCAGATATGTAATGATATACATGATCCCAAAATGTAAGGTGTTTTAGAGGAAATGGGTTAGAGAAAAGGTAACTATCACTTTAACGTAATTAAAGTAAGTACATCTTTGCTTGTATAAAGCTGGAATTAAAATTAAAATTTGACCTTGATCTTTCAACCTGCCTCATCTTTGCTGGGACCTTCTGGAGCTAATTGGAATGCTCTGAAGTCCACAGCACAACCAGTGACAATTTTAGGGTTATTTCCACATGTCCAATTTGCACTGGATACAGCAGGATGACCAAATTATGATAGAATTTTCTCTTCCAAATCAGTCAACTTTTAACCCAGATTTCCTCAAATGTCACAAATTCTGAAATGGAAAGGATTAAATTTTGGATGTTTCAAACTCAAATCAGGAAATGGAATGTGATCCTTGAATATCTGAATCAAATGTTTAAAATGTTTAGTAGATAGACTGAACCTGGAAAATACTAAGTTTAGAGAAAGCCTCTTCAGGAGATTTGTATAGGTAGATAAATATTAATTGATTTGGCATTATTTCTCTGATGGTACAAAAATATTCATATTATATTACACTATAATTTTATATGAGCATAATCCAATATTACAGGTTGAATTGTGCCCCCCCCCAAAAAAAGGTATGTTGTAGTCCTAAACCCCATTACCTCAGACTGTGACCTTATTTGGGGATAGTATCTTTCCAGATGTAAGTAAATTAAAATAATGTCAATAGGTTGGGCTCTAATCCAGTATGACTGGTGACATTACGAAAAGGGGAAATTTGGACACAGACACACACAGAGAAGGAAGACTGTGAAGAGACACAGGGGAAGACAGTCACCTATAAGGTAAAGGGGGAGATACAGTCCTCAGAAGGAGCCAACCTGATTTCGTACTTCTAGGCTCCAGAACTGCTCAACAATAAATTTGTGTTATTTAAGCCACCTGTTTTGTGGCATTTTGTTGTGGCTGTGGTAAAAAGCAAATGTACACTTTTATTTTTTATTTTATATAAATATATACATATATATGTATGTATAAGTACTTATACATACATTTTTGTATATTGTTATATAACTATAAGATATATTTAACTGTAAATATGTTAAATATTTTAATATATATTTGTACATACATATATATGTATATTATTATATAATTATGACATTTAACTGTAAATATGTTAAATATTTTAATGTATTTGCATATATTACAACTACTAATTCTTAAATTAAACTGTTTAGAATTTCATAGTTTTCTTAAAAATATATTTTATGACAACATTCACTTTCAGATCTGTCCTTTTGAAAGAAAAATGATAAGAAGTATTTGAGAATTAGAGTTTTAGTTTTCCTCCTTAGTAATATTTATTAGATTTTCTTAATCTTTAAAAATACAAAAATCAATTTTATTGGCTTCTATTTAGGTGATAACCAATTCTCATAGTTCTCCTGATTAAATTCGTCTTGCGGATAATATGGTTATTTTAATATTTTGTAGAAGTAATGTCATTCCTAGTGCAGTTCTATTTCAGGTTCACATAAGAGAAACCCTACATTTTCAAAGAATCGCTGGAAATTTTTGTGATGCCTGGAATCAGAAGGACCTCCTTATCACCTAGAAATATTTGGGCCATTAACCAGCAGTGTGATCTCAGCTACTTCACCTAACCTCTCGGTCTATTTTTTCTGTTGTACAATAGAAATATTGAACTGGATGAATTGCTCCTTGTCTTTTGAACTCATAACACTTATCTCTACCAATAATATCACACATTTCCTTATATTATTATGTGTTTTTTTGAAACCTTGTTTAAACTCTACTGTATTTTTTATTATAAAATGTTTTCAAAGTACTTGAGAGGGCAAATGCGTTTTAAATTTTTATAGCTGTGCTTCAGCAACCCTGGCACCACTGGTGCATATATATTTTACTTCCTTGTTTATTCACTTCTACATTACCCAATTCATTTTTCTAATATGAATACAGTGAATTAATTGAGATAAAAAAGATGGAAATATACCTGGATTTTTCCCAGAGAGGCTATGTCTTTATAAATACTCCCAAACTTATTACCTATTAAAAAACACTTCGGAAATTTTACAAAAATAAAGTTGGGGTGATGTTTATATGAAATTGTAATTGTAGCAGAAATTGTAGTAGAAATATTTGTGTTTCCTATCACAAATTATACCAAGTTAGTTTCACATTTTTTTCACCAATAAAGATCAATTATAAAGGGTTACTAGACACAATGTCACGGGATAAAATTATGAGAATGGTATGTTAAAAACAAAAGCAAAGATTGAATTCATAGGGACAGTTTATTTTTAGGATGCTAAAGCAGCTTTAATAGGTTGTAGGAAAAGTGTTGAAAGGTAAGCAAGGAGATCTCTCAGTTTCACCCAAAACATAGGTAGAAGTAAACAAGAATTCAAAATTCTTTTTAGCCTCCTAGTTTTTTAATGTAATATTATTTGACCCAGTACTATTTAAAACCATTTAAAAATATATCTCACAGGATTTCTTTTTTCTTTTTTAAGAAAAGTCAGTGGGGCCGGCCGGGTGGCACAATGGTTAAGTTCGCACTTTCTGCTTTGGCAGCCCTGGGTTTGCCTGTTCAGATCCCAGGTGTGGACATGGCACTGCTTGGCACACCATGCTGTGGTAGTTGTCCCACATATAAAGTAGAGGAAGATGGGCACAGATGTTAGCTCAGGGCCAGTCTTCCTCAGCAACAAAGGGAGGATTGGCAGCAGATAGCTCAGGGCTAGTCTTCCTCAAAAAAAAAAAAAAAAAGAAAGAAAGAAAAGTCAAAACCTTAACTTTTAAAAAAAAGGCTCCTATGACAAATTTAAGACTTTTTTTGTTTGTTTGTTTGGGTTTTTTTTGGAGGAAGATTAGCCCTCAGCTAACTACTGCCAGTCCTCCTCTTTTTGCTGAGGAAGCCTGGCTCTGAGCTAACATCCGTGCCCATCTTCCTCTAGTTTATATGTGGGACGCCTACCACAGCATGGCTGCCAAGCGGTGCCATGTCCGCACCCGGGATCCGAACCAGCGAACCCCGGGCCGCCGAGAAGCGGAACGTGCGAACTTAACCGCTGCACCACCGGGCCGGCCCCAAATTTAAGACTTTTTAAAATATGTGTTTCTAGTTTAGCTTTAGCAGTGCAAATATTACATTTTATCATTAATCAAGGTTGTTTTAAAATGAAATGATAAGAAATTTGTTTTGGTCACATTTAATGCTTCAGTGAATTCCTGATGCAGCTGTCAAGAAATAGAACTTCAGGAGATATGATATATTTTTTAATTACCTATATTTTATACCTACCAGTTAACTATCTCTGCAATTACAATCAATTTTATATTGTAAAGATGAATAGTAAAATATTTAAACATTTTCTTACCACTAAATATTACATTTAAGAATGGAAATGATTGTCTTAAATGAAGTTTAAATTTAAAAAATAGGTGAAAATTACTAAGATGGAAACAATTTACTATAATGGAAGAAAACACAAAAAAGATGGAGTGGCTAAATTAATGTCAGGCACATGCGATTTCAGAAGAAAGAATTTTACAAGGGTTAAAGAATGTCGTTTCCTATGTTAAAGGGGTAAACTCATCAAGAAGACCTAAAAGTACTAAACATTTATGCCCTTTAAACAAAGCTTCAAAATATGGAAACCAAAATCTAATAGAACTGCAAGGAGAAATACATAAATGCACAATTACAGTTGGAGATTTCAATATCACTCTCACGTAATGGATAGAACAATTAGGCAGAAAATCGGCAGGAATCTAGAAGACTTGGACACCATTATATACTAGTTGAGTTGTCTCCTCTAACGATAGAACACTACCCATTCTTTCTAGGTACACATGGAATATTTACCACGATAGACCATATCTCTGCCATAAACAAGCTTCAATAAATATAGAATGATTCAAGTCACACAAACCATGCCTTCTAATCACATCAGAATTAAAATAGAAATCAATATGGGAAGATATTTGAAAAATCAATAGATAAAAAAGGAAAATACAGCATAGCCAAGTGAGGTCTGTCTCACGAACGCAGTCGATGTAATGTTCAAAAAACAATCGATGTAATGCACGATATTAATAGACTAGAAAGAGAAAACAGCACATGACCATCTCGATGAACACAGAAAAAGAATTTGACAAAATGCAATATTCATTTTTGATTAAAAACTCTTAGCAAAGTAGGAATAGAAGAAAACTTCCTTAACCTGATAAATTGCAGCTATGAAAAACCTATAGCTAACATCATACTTAAAGGTAAAGACTAAATGCTTTTCTCCTAAAATCAGACACAAGGCAAGGATGTCTGCTCTACCTCTTTTCAACATTGTATTGAAGGTTTTAGACAATGAAATGAAGCAGAAGAGAGAGAGAAAGGCGGGTGGGGAGGGAGAAAAGATGTATAGATCACAAAAGAGGAAGAAAAGCCATCTTTGTTAACACACGACATGATTATCTATATAGAAAATCTGAAGAAATCTGCAAAAAAATTTACCACAACAATTAGTATGTCAAGCAAAATCAATTATATTTCTGTATATTAGTGACAGACAGAAATTATAAAATATTGTCTATAGAAATATTAAAAGTATGAAGTAACTAGGGATAAGTCTGACAAAAATTTTCAAGACCCGTACACTGAAAACTACAAAACGTTGCTGAGAAAGTGAGGAAGACCTAAATAAATTGACTAGTTCAAGGATCAGAAGATTGAAGTTAAGATGTTTATTCTCCCAAAGCTGATCTAAGAATGAATCCAATTCTAATGAAAATTCCAGCAATTTTTTTTAACAAGTGACAAGCTAATTCTAAAATTAACGTGGGGTCGAGTGGTTAAGTTCGAGCACTCCGCTTCAGTGGCCCAGGGTTTTCCCAGTTCAGATCCTGGACGCGGACATGGCACTGCTCACCAGGTCATGCTGAGGTGGCGTCCCACATAGCATAACCAGAGGGACCTACAGCAAGAATGCAGAACTATGTACTGGGGGTCCTTTGGGGAGAAGAAGAAGAAGGAAAAACACAAAGCTTGGCAATAGATGTTAGCTCAGGTGCCAATCTTGAAATAAATAAAATAAAATAAAATAAAATAAGATAAAATGGAAAAGCAAAGAACTTCAAATAAAACAATTTTAAAAAAGAAGAAAAACTGTAGAAGGCTAACACTGCCTGATTTACAGACTTAATATAAAGTTATAATAATCACAATAGTGTGGTATGCTGTTAAGGCAAACAAATGGATCAATGGAAGAGAACAGAGAAACCAAAAAATAGACCCACATATCTATGTTCAATTGATTTTTGACAATGATTCAAGGGCAGTTCAGTAGTGTTTTTTCAACAAATGATCTGAAACTGTTAGAAATCCATATCTTAAATAGACAACAAAACTTTGATCCATTCCTTGCACTGTATTTAAAAATATTACTAAATGAAAACCTAAAGCTGAAAAACTTCTCAAAGAAAACATAGAGGAAAATATTTTTTAGCTGTATGTGATAAAAGATTTGTATTCAGAATTCAGGGAAAACTCTCAAAACTCAATAATAAATCAAACCAACCATTTAAAAATATTCAAACAGACACATCTTTTTAATTTTAGCCATTATAATGGGTTGTCCATACTTAGTGTGTGCACACAAAGTGGAGGAACTGAAATATTTATGCATTGTTAGTGGGAATGTAAAATGGTGCAACTTTGTCAGTTTTTTAAAAAGTTAAATGAATATCTGCTATATGACCCAGCCATTTCACACTTATTTACCCAAGAGAAAAGAAAGATATGTCAATACAAAGATGTGTACACAAATGTTCATAGCAGTTTTTTTTTTGGATTAGTCTCAATCTGGAAGTAATCTAAACGTCCATCAACAGACGAAAGGTTAAACAAATTGTGGTTTATCCATACAAAAGAATACTACTCAGCAATAAAAAGGAACAAACAATTGATACACATAACAACATTGATAGATGTCAAAATTATTATGAGTGTAATGCAAAGAGACTGTATGATTACATTTCGGTGAGACTACAAAATTTAAACAAGCAATAGTAACAGAAGATACATCAGGGGTTGTGTGAGGATGCGGGTAAATGAGGGGCAAAGCATGGGTTTATAGACGGGCGCAAAGAAACTTTTTAGGGTGATGGATAGGTTCAGTATCTTGATTGTAGTGATGTTCTCATGATGTATATTGATTATGCAGTTTGAATCTATGCCATGTTCTGTATAACTATTATTCTATGATTATATCTCAATAAATTTCTTAAAAAAATAAAACACAACAAAATTTCTATTTATACCACTATTTACTTTGCTACACTGTCTTCAGTGTCAGTGCATTTATGCCACAGAGAAACTGCACAGAATCCTTTTGTAACACAAGAATGGATTACATTATACATATACCTAATATTCCCAGTAAGTCCCTGACCACAAGCATCAAAATTAGTCGCAGCACTTATTTAATATAAAAAATCCTAGATCCAACCTTGATCTATTAATTCAATATTAAAAGATTCATATTTTTAACATGCAATCCAGGTGACTCTCCTGAACAATGAAGTTTAAGAACCGCTAATCTGGAGGAAATGACAGATAAAATCTTCAAATTATTCAAAACTATAAAATTATTAAAAATCATCAAGAATTTCCCAAATTATTGTATTTCTCAATGAAATATATGGTTTAATACTCGACCGATTTAGAAGATAAGAGTAACTTCTTGTGAAGATTAATGACCAGTACTAAGATGTTTCTGAATAGAAGACTTTCCAATCTCAGTTTAGAGGGACAAAGAGAACAGAAGTATCCCAGAAAAAAGGGGTCCTACATTAACAGATGCATGAATGGTGATGAATTTGACAAGCATACTATTGCACTAAGAATATCTTCAATAATTTTAGTTTAGAAAATATTGAAAGGAATTATCACCTAAAACTCCACCTTAGTTTAAAAATAATCTTTTCAAGGGGCCAGCTCGGTGGTATAGCATTGAGTTCACACTCTCCACTTTGGTGGCCTAGGGTTCCCAGGTTCCGATCCTGGGCATAGACCTAGGTACACACTGCTTGTCAAGCCATGCTGTGGCCAGCGTCCCACACATAAAAAGTGGAGGAAGATGGGCACAGATGTTGGCTCAGGGCCAGTCTTCCTAGGCAAAAAGAGGAGGATTGGCAGCGGATATTAGCTCAGGGCTAATCTTCCTCAAACAGTTAAAAATAATGTTTTCAAGGCAACATTAGAGTATTTAATTTTGCATAGTGTGCCTACCTGTTCTATTCTCCAAGAAAAGTTGGTGATAAAATGGTTACCTTTGAAACTGAATCAGATAACCTGTTAAACTTTGAAAGATTTAGAACTGTATGTACTAAAAATAATAGCACATATTACAAATCAGTGATTCTTCTTTCTGGGAATATTGTCATTGAAGAGCTGCCCCGGTCAATCTCTGAAACCCAGTTATTACTATTATTATTTTAATAATACTGCAGTATTATTTGCACCTAAATTAGTTCTTTAGCAATGGAGGAAAGCATCAGGAAAGATCAGTATCTTTGACAGTTTCTTTAAAAGCTAAACATACACCTACTCTATGACCCAGCTATAGTAACCATTATTAAGATATAAGTTGAAAATAAAGTGTTCTGACATCTGTTAGAAGACCTCTTATTCTGAGCTGCTTTTCTTGGTAGTATTCTTGTGCAGATAGAAGTTTCGATGGCCAGAATTCTACATGAAATGCTGGCTGTTAAACATACAGCTGATTCTTGTCTGTTGAGACAAAGCCTGAGAAAGGGTCAATAAAAGTCCCAAACATCCTGGCTGATTTCTCAAAAAGTAATCGCAGACATAAAACTGGTCAATAGTGGAATAGGGGATAAACCTTATTTTCTAGTGCTGGATCCTGAGAAATGCAGGCTCTCAAATTTTTAGATGAGAAAGTAGTAAATATTTTGGGTTGTCTAATGAGTTTTGGTCTGTAGCATAGGGAGAATGAAATATTCCAATTTAAAAGTGTGATACACTAGAGAAATATAGTAGAGAGAACTAGAACTGATTAAATGAAAACCTGTGGAAAGCCCTGGTCCAGTGGAATCCTTGAAAAGTTGTGATGGCAGGCAGCCTTCCCTGAGTTTGTGGGCTAGACCTTTTAAATAGTGGAATATGGGGGAAAGATTCACTGAAATTCATTCAGGATGCAACCTGAGTCTATAAATTTGGAGCAACTGGACTTAGTTATATTCTTTTCAATTTCTATTATACAAAAAATGAAGTGAAATGCTACTTAAAAGTGAAAACTCTACTCCCTAAATAGCTAAAATTGCATGTAAAACATATATTCTGGAGTCCTTCTAAACTGAATTCCATACTTTCTGCATTTTCTGTATTATAAAAAGTTGTGGAAATTCAAACTTCCTAGACAGATAGTTAAAGGTACATGAAACACCCATTGCTAGTTTGCAAGTAGGATTAAGGTTTTCAGTAAAAATTCTGTGACTAAAATCTTTTTTATTCTCATTACTTTACACAATGCTTGCTACACAGTGAATAATTGATAGATACTTTTGAATCATTGGATGAGTTATGGATTATTCTCATTTCCCATCACTTTGAACATTTTCAATACTTCGTAAACTGCGATAGAAGACTCGATCAGCATTTGATGTATTAATTATAAAAGAATGAATGGATGACTGTATGAATGAATTCGATTGTATGGAATTATCATATGCTGTAATGGTAATATATATAAAAATAACCTGAATTTGTCAAAATACCTATACGTTCTTCCATTATTCATAATATGAGAGAATCATTCTAATATTGAGTTTGAGATAATGCCTCTAGGTCAGAATTGGAAAAAAGGTGAGCAAAGGTTGTATGGTTTGGTTACAGACTAAACTTTATATCCATATTATATCTGTAATGTTTAGAAATAACTTTTAGTGATAAAATTCACTTCTGTGCATGCAAATTGGGTAATTGTGTATCTAATTGACCACTCAGTTTGTACTTGAATAATTATTGTCATAACTGCTTGTTTGCACATTAAATGAAGACCAGGTGAAAATGTTAATTAGGTTAATGATTTTAAATAACTTTTGTTATTGAAGAAACATGTTTTTCTGCTCTGGCTGCAGTTTTGAAATTGCCACTGAAAATGTTTTTCACATGGCCTTCCAACATTGCAGACCCAGATCACAAGCTCAAATTCAGGTAGTTGATTGGGTCAATATATCTCATTAAGGAAACCACTTTATAAAGGCTTATCATTAGCACATAAGAGGGTATCATCTCTTGAGGTAAGCTGAGAAGAGCTAATAATGCAGGACAAATACTAGCTGTCCCAGTGGTATATTTAGGGGCTCTATGTGTTTATGGCAACATTGCATTCATTGTCTTAGACAGAAAATCTCAACACATAAGATTCATTTCCTTATAAGTGTGTGCATCAGTGAATGTCTTTTTTAACATCTTGGTAATAAAATACTACCTTCATTTCCCTTAAATATGAGGAAAACTAAACAATTTTTTATTAACTATAACTGAAATAATACCAAATACTTGCATTCGAAGCAAACAAAAATAATTTGAAGGTCTATGTTTTTCATCATTTCTGCTAGGATACCAAAAATCCTTTTATGTAGGCTTGCTTAGTCAACACTTGTAATCAGATCTTCCTGAAGCAAATGCTGGATGATTTTCTATGATTTTTTTCAAGTTATCAAAACTGCCTCAGGTAGTTGGGTCATTAAATAGCAATAGGTATCAACAAAAAGCAGCCTCACATCATTAGTGCTAATGATGTCTCAGGCTTACTTCTGAAAAATGACATATGGACATCAGAATAATTTAAGTTTTATTTCAATGGGAGACCTTGACTGCAGGATAGTTTGTAACAGCAATTGCCAGCTCAGGGGAAAGGCACAATAGAAAGATTTTGACAAAAATATTTGTATCACAGTGTAATAGTATATTTTTACTGGTTAACCTAATTTTATGATGATGATAAATCAAAGTTCAACTATAACAAGTAGCATACACATGCTTTAATACATCGTTGACTTGACCTTAAACATTTATTTTATTTTAACCCCTTAGCAAATTACTCTAAAACTTAGCTATATTTTATCGTCTCTTAAAGAGGAAACAAATGTTTTCTTCTACCTGTTTTCAAAAGTTAATACACAGTCATGTCTAAAAGAGGACCTTAATATAGGATTATCTACCTAAACATCCAAACTTTTAATATTTTAATTTTCTTCAATTGTGAGTACTTAGTTTCCCCTTGAATATTGACATTAAACTCAAAATAAAACATGAAGAAGCCATTAGAGGGTGTTACTCTCCTGATCGTTAATGTGGTTTGTATCCTGAGAGGGAAAGAATAATACAAAAGGAGATCCCAGAAATAGATTATCCATTGTAATTCAGTGAATTATATTTGCAAAAATTACTAAAAACAAAACTATCAATTAATCAGAGTGACAGAGAAGTAACCTAGCCCAAAAGGGAAAAAACAAAACAATTATTTATGAGATTACTTCTATGCCGTGAAGATATAGCACAAAAAGATGCAAAGCAGGTAAATAAAATAACTACAAAGAGAAAGTGTTCAATATTCTTGAGACTAAATTGTCCTTTCAAACTACAAATGATTTTACCATTTCAAACCTATTTTGACATGTTCACTTTCAATTGACATCTCAACCCACTGCAGTCTGGCTTACATTCTCCACCAGCATTAAAAAAAACAAAACTGTCAGATGATATCAATTAGCTCCTAATTTTGAAATCAGTGACCTCTTAACTTCACATCCCTCTAGCATCTGGCACTTCCATTAAATAATCTCTTCGGTTTTACCACCACCTCCTCCTTGATGCTAATCAGACATTTTTATTCTCTCCTTGTTAAGAGTCATCTTTTTCTCCAACTGAATCCTAAAAGATGATGTAACCAAGTTTATAGCTTCTACCTTCTGGTCTTCATGATTTTCCTGCTCTTCTGTAGGGAGTTGGTCCATTCATATGATTCCCATGATCTATAATTTCTGTCAGGATCCAATTCTTGAGTGGTTCACTAGTCTCTCTGACTGGCACGTGTCTTTGGACGCAGTATGAGCATCTTAGAGTCTATCTGTTCAAGCAAATTCTTTATTTTCTGTTTTCCTAGGCAGTATAAATTAAAACAAGAGTAAGAAACAACAGGGAAACCACACAAAGACAAACTGTCCTCTCTGCATTCACCGTTGAATCGTTTGATATGCACTAAACCTCTAAACTAAAAGTCTTGAACATCTTTGTCCTTCCTCCTCACTGTCAATCAATCGGATACCCATATTCTATCTGGTACCCAATTTCATAGCTCCCAATTTCTAAACATATCTTTATTTGATCAGGTCCTATCTTTCAACATTATTGCTTTCACTCCAGGCCATTAATGTTTATTTCTAAACTTCTCATCTGCAGCTCCTTGAAGGTGCCTCTGAGTGCTTCTCCAGTGCCAAGGAAAACACTGTGTCCTTCACAAGCTGCTTCATCCTACTTTTCAATTCCATCTCTTGACATTTTCTTGAATTTAACTAAAACAAAAGCAGCTATTCTTGTGGCTATTAACAAAAACTTTAATACTAGTTGTCTTAATTTTATTGGTTTTAGGCCAGTTAAATTGTAACTAGTAATTTTTAAAGTAACAATAATGTTAATTGTATTGTAAAATGTATTGGCATGTTAATTTATATTTTAGACCATCAAAATCAAATTGTTGTCATAAAACAGTGGCAAATTGTTAATTTTTCTAATTTCAGTGTTTTATAAAAGGATTTCGTAAAAATTGTATATTAACAACAAAGCAAAGAAAACAATTTTTTATTGTGAAATGTAAGACTTGTGTTGTCAACTATAAACTTGAATTAATTACTTAGAATAGCCAACTAGAAATTATTATATTCAGCATCTAATACCAGTGCTTTTTGTTCAGGTAGTAAATATTATGAGAAGGCAGAATTTTGTGTTGAGGTAAATACAAAATTGTCATGGTTTACCTTCAGAGAGTTAAAAATGAAAATTTTATGTATAAGAGATTTTAGAGTTTTTAATAATTTCTTTCAATTTTGAAGATATAATTTTTCATAAATCTGATAAAAAGATCAGAATCAGAATAAAAGGGACAGTTGCTATGAATAAAGTTTATGTGTATGTTTCATTACCAAAATTTGACTGTTTAAGTGAATACAAACTCAGTACTTTGGGTCTTCATCTATCACTTCACCCCAACACTGCACTTGCCAGTACAATTGATTTAAAAGCCAAGAAATTAAAATGTTAAACGGTCAAGTCTTTAGACTCAGGCAAACATTCATATTATAATGTGATAATTTATCCGAATTCTGATGTGTGACACAGTGCAAATCATATGGCTTAAATTTAATTTTACTTTTAATGAGGGGCAAATGGTAAAACGGTTTACAATTTATCCCAGATTCCTGCAAATATATTAGTTGTCTGAAGGAACAGTTTTGTTAGTCATATGTATCGCTGTAAATTGGTGGTACGGAAAACACATGGAAACAAATATTTTTTATAGTACTGTAATTGAGATAGAAATAAAAAGCCTAGGGACTGAAGGTCATAATCTAGCTACTCTCTCTGACTTTCAAGGAACTGCTCTTCATAGGATGTTTGCCCTCGAGTGAACCTGCTGTATTCTTGAAATGGGACTTAGCAAGAAAACTAAGTCAAACTCTCTCTTTCTAAATGCTAGTTGTCACTTTGACAGTGCAGCCTCAGTATAAATGAAGCAAATGGGTCAAGAGCTAAACATTTTTGCTTTTCTTTCTATACAATTTCTAAACACCTAAAGAGTAAGCCTGGATCCCAAGTAATAGAGTGCGCAGATGGGCATGCCAAATGAGTATTTGTTTAAAGTAGAATTTTCATTTTCTCCATCTTCACTGTTTCCCTTGTTTCATAGTTTCTTTGTCTTATAGATCCTATTTATAAATAGTGTTGTGACATTCATATAATCTCACATGTTTTTAATCTCTTGGAACCATTTCCATATTAGTATCTAAACATTATACTGGAGGGAGATATTTACAGCGTTTGAAACATATTGCATTTTGTTACAGTCATTCAAAATACTGCCTTAAGCATCACTGCCTCCATCAGCGCCTCTGCATATGCCAAATATCTGGAAAGATCTATTAACAGATGCCTGCTTATTCTGAAGTTATATTAACGTTCCTTATCAGACTGAATTAATTGATTGAGTGTAGTAGAGGAATGACTTGCATAGAAGATGTGTGTGCCTCCAGGAACAGCAAGCCTTATCAGCTGGTTACATAGAAGCTTTTTCACATTAAAATTGTGTGTCCCATGTCACGGGCAGCGTCTAGTGAACTGTATACAAAAAAGATATTTATTAGATAAATATTGATTTTCATCTGTTAAATGGAAACAATTTAGTGACTGTTTAATCCAATCCACCTTTTTATCTAGATATATTTCTGAGCATATATTTTAATTTTGTTTAACATTATATTAGTTGGGCACAATCTTCATGTGAAGTAATCTGTGCAATAGCCCTGGAAAAAGCAGGAACATAGTAATAATAATAATTATCATCATTACTATAACAACTTATATTGCATAACATTCCAATAAGGTTTTTGTATTTGCAATATTTCATTTAATTCAGTAAAAACCCTGTGAGATAGGTGTTACTTTCCTGTATGTAGCAGATTCTCAACGTGTTAATTTCTTCTTCATCAATAGATTATTGAATTTGCCAAAGTCATGAGCTAGGAAGTGGAAAAATCTGAAAAAAACTAGCTTTTTTCTGACTCTTAAATATTCTTTTTTTCTGACTCCTGGTATTCCTTCCAGTGCATATGACTACCGAGTGACCATGCAATGACTATGAGAAAGAACGGCACTAGATTTTGGCTCTAGATTATTCAAGAATCCCAGTGAAATTTTAGTTCTTGAGTAGGACAAGGAGATCCAGTTGAGTGTACCTCATACATGTTGCATGTATTATGCCTAGGTCTGTTAAACCAGGAGGTTATCAATAGTGGATGGTTACATTTTAAACAATATCTTTAAGTTTTAAACAAGTCTTTAGGTCTTGTCTCCACTTAAAAAAGGTAGATCAGGCCAAGAAGAATTTTACATATCTGAGATCATTTAAAATTCCTTTTTACCATGCTGAAAAGTTTAAGTCTGATAGCTAAACTTTATGGTATGGTGAGAAGGCTGTGTAAAATATTTAACTCCACTTCCGTGAGCCTTAGTTCCTTGATTTGTAAAATAAAGATAATAAACCCATCTAAAAATATGTGCAAAGCACTCTCCACCATGTTTGACACATCGTAAATATACACCAAATGTCAGCTATTACAATTTGAATAAGAAAATCTACTGCAGATAAATGAGCCCAGTGTAAAGAATGGATTTGAAATATTGAAATGAGAATACACCTTTAATAGAGCAAGTGTCATTGCTTATAGCACATATTACATAAATGTGAAATGTTTCTTCTATTTTTCTTTCTCTAGTTTCTAGAGTCATGTCTCATTAATGGTTTCTCATGGTCCCCTCAGGAGTAGAAATTTATGCAAACAATTTAATCTCTTTCTATCTGTGCCCTTTGCTTCTTTTCCTTCCTTTTTTCTTTTTTCCTTCAATTTACTGTTTATTTTTCTTTCTTTTTTTCTCATGTTTTCTTCAGGTACCACAGACATTACCTATAGGCATTATCCCAAGTAACTGGATTAATTTTGTTGCAGTAATTGAGTTTCCAGAATACCTTTAGTGACTTGGTGTCATTGGGCTGTGCTAATAGCTTCTAGAGAATTGACTACAAGTCCAATTTATCCAAGGTTTAGGGTAATTATTTCTATAAAAGAAATTCAGAGCCCTATTGTTCTGAGGCAGTAACAGTAGTGAAAAAATATGGAAAGCTGTATAACCAGTGCTTCTTTGGTGTTCCATAAATATTTGCTCAAAAAATATCTTTGCTAACTGCTCAATTTTTAAGATCTCTCAATCATTTTACTATTATAATCTATGATACATCTGCAATATATAACATTAATAAGTGTCACCATTAAGGGTAAAATATGATATTTAGAGCTTTTTAGTACGGAAATGGAATATATTTCTTATTTTTCTATAGAAAAGTCAAGATAATTGGAAACACAAAGAGCATGTGGATGTTTTTCTACAAAATGAATCGGTAGAGATGGGGATATTAATTTGAATAAAGGGTTAAAATTTATTTGCAAATATTCCCCTTCGTGCTGCATATTTTTTTAAAATGTATTGCATGTAATTCAAAGTACGTAGGTTAGGAAATATTGAATTTCTAATAGTAGAATACGTTTGGCTGCAACTCTTTATAAAGAAATAAAACCACTAAAAATAAAGCCTCTACTATATGATGTTTAGCAGGAAGTTTTACAACCACATAATGTTCCCTGCAATTTCCACAGGAAGAAGTTATAGCGATTTTAAAAAACATTTTTTTCTTGTGGTTATGTCTAGATTAAGTGCTAATTCAATCAAACGACAACGTTTTGTCTATGTGTGTGTGTGTACACGTACATATATATATACATGTATATGGGCAGACCTCGGAGATATTGTGGGTTCAGTTCCAGACCACCACAAGAAAGCGAATACTGCAATAAAGTGAATCACATGAATTCTGTGGTTTCCCAGTGCATATAAAGTTTTGTTTACACTACACTCTAGCTTATTAAGTGTGCAATAACATTATGTCTAAAAAAACAATGAACATGCCTTAATTAAAAATACTTTATTGCTAAAAAATGGTAACCATCATCAGAGCCTTCAGGGCTCATAGACTTGCTTGACATAGGATTGCCACAAACCTTCAATTTGTAAAAACCACGATATCTGGAAGGCACAAGGAAGTGAAATGCAATAAATGGAGGTATACCTGTACATATACACTAGCCAGCCCTGGTGGTCTAGTGGTTAAGATTCAGCGCTGTCACCAGTGGAACTCACATTCCTTTCCTGGTCAGGGAACAACACAGCCCGTCTGTCAGTTGTCATACTGTGGTGGCTGCATGTTGCTGTGATGTTGAAAGCTATGCCACTGGTATTTCAAATACCAGTAGGGTCACCCATGGTAGGCAGTTTTCAGTGAGATTCCAGACTAATACAGACTGGGAAGAAGGATTTGGCCACCCATTTCTGAAAAATATCAGCCATGAAAACCCTGTGAACAGCAGCAGAGCATTGTCTGATAGGATAGAGCAAAGGAGGATGAGAAGACAGTACTGACAGGCCACTCAGGCTTCTGCTCTGCTGCACACAGGGCTGCTAGGTGTTGGAATTGACTTCAGGGCACTAACAAATGTACACATTCAAAATACTCTGTTTCTTTATTACTGCTTTTGTCTTGAATGTATATTTCACAAAACCTTTTCTATTTTTTTGGTTCAACTTATTGAAAACAGGATAATAGAACCTTTCTGATCACCTTCAGTGTTGATAAAAATGAATAGACAACCATTTAGGCTTTATCTCTTTAAAAGTATCTCTGGTAGCCATGGGAAATGTTGTCAATTAACATGCTTATTCTTATTTGAAAGCTCATCTACAAAATTTAATAATCTCCTGAGATGATGAATTTATGAAATCCTTGAAGAATAATCATCACTGTCTTTGGAGATTAATTATTTTGTTATTTACTGTCATTGATGAAACTTTTAACTCATCCTGCATGTATTCTGCAAAGTTCCCTCTACCTGCAAATTACCTTTAGTGAAAAGCTTGAATTTATCAGCGGTAAGCTAGGATTTACATTTTTGTAAATTCTAAAGTCTTACTGTATTGAAGGTCTTAGACCCCAATTCAAATCTTTCCTTTTTTTCCATGCTCTTTCCTTTTTTCCTCTTACATTTATGCCCCAGTCATCTGTCTTATTTCCATCTTTCAAAGTTTGCCAAGAAATAAAGTGATACAAATAAATCAGTAACACACAGGTCACAAACACACTTGAGAAAAATTTTTAAACTGATAATGGAGAATCTGAAAATGTTCTAGTTAATTAGAATTTTTAGACAAATGTTTATTATATCAAGGCATTGAATTAAAGAGAGGGATGAGGAGAAAGCGAAACACATTTAAAAATTAAAGGACATTGTGAAACTTAATTAGTATAAAGATGCTTTATTATCAAAAGAGAGCTTATTTTACCAAACACTGGACTGTGAACTCCAAACACATTAAGGCAATGTGTGTTTGGATGACCTATGTCCCTGCAGTCCTTAGCAAAATTTTGGGAAATAGAGGTTAGAAGAATTGTTAAAAGAATCATATATAAATCCTATGTAAAATAAGAAAGCAGAATGAACAATATTCCTTGCGTATATGAAGCTTAAAAATGAATTGGAATGTAACAACATCTAAAGAGAGGAGGAATAAGGGAGCTTAAATAAAGATTTATTTATTTATTCAATAAGCATTTATAGAAGCTATTATACGTCACTTACTAGTCTGGGCACTAGAGATACAAATTAAGACATAGACCCCCATGCATAGTTTCTAATGAAGAAGAAATTTGATCAGCTGAAAAAATATGAACTAATTTGTAAGTAGTAAAAACTGTTAATGCTCATAATGGAAAAGAGAAAGTCTGCCTCATAATAGGAAAAGTACTTTTTAAAAGTACAGAATTATAAAATTATTAGAAGAATTTATTAAATAAAATGAAATATATATATCACATTAACAATCAATATCTTATTAGTCAAATATTGGATTAGAGATAGTCAAAACACAACACACAAATCTTATTTGAGGAAGGAACCACATAAATAAAATGCATATAAAGCATGATCTTTATGTTTTTCATAAAGGACTAAGCTTTCTTCCTCAGGCCTTGAGAGATCAGAGTGGGGAAGGGAGCTATTGGGAGGGTCTTTGACCCTTGTTGGTTATATTTGGGCAGACTCCCCTGCAGGACATTTGGTCCTGTCCAAAACACCCATAAGACATTTGATCCATGCCAAAATGTTCTTTAAATTTGGTCATATTTGGTCCTGTCCAAAATGTCCATAAGACATTGGGTCCAAGTCAAAAGCTCCTTGATATTTGGTTCTGTCCAAAACCATTTGACATGGACCAAATATGCTCATGGATGTTTTGGACAATCAAAGTGTACTTAATTTTTTTTCTGAATTCTTTGTTTTTGTATCTATTTCATCCTCTTAACCTCTTCTTTTTCACTTTTTTATTTGATTAAATTCAATGCACGTTTATTGAGAAAGTACTGTATATTTAGCTCTTTGCTAGATACTCTGCTGGAAATATTTTGCAGAGTTTTTGCCTGTAAAAAGATAAAAGTTTAAAGAGACAAGGCATGATTATACTAAAAGTTATGTAACAGTAAAGAAAAAAGACATGAGCTATCTTGAAGTAGTATATATTAAATGCTAAAATAATTATATGGATACTCAAAAAAAACAAAGCAAAACTTGAGTCCAAAAGTGTGTGATTATTTTTTAGGATGCAAAAGCAGGGAAGTATTTAGAGCAGAGATGAGAGTGAATTTGGACTTTGACTGGTTAGTATAAGTGAATGGGGAATGAGAGGCTTTTCAGGGTACAAGACCACAGGCATGACAGTGAGCATGATAGTCACTCAAATACATTCTCTATTTATTTGCAAAACGTGGCTTATAAAATATGGATTTCAAAAGACATGTTCACAATTCAAAACACACATTCACTCCCCAGTATTTGTGTTGGTCAGCTTATAGGAGATCTGTTAGCTTTGACATGCTTGCACATTCCATACGTAGATTAATTTGCCTGTAAACAATGAACTGTTATTATTGAATGAGTGAGGGTTTTTTGCTAAGGAAACTGTAACTGTGTAATTTTACGGTGAACAATAACCTAGGACACGGTGTGGCTAGGGATAGGTCCAGGTCTTACGATCACCTCCTCAGGGGCACTCTCCCCATTTCAGCAGTCTGACAACGTCTGGTCAGAATGCGTAGTTCATATATATATATAAAACAGGCTCAGATAATATCTCTGAAGATAGGTCTAAATGAAAGATGATTATTCTAAACTTGTTTATCTCTATAATTATTTACACTTAAATTTGAATACTCGTGTTATTTAGGTCTCCTCAAATATTTTCACGGCTTTTTCAACAGAAATTTAATATTGTTAGTTTGAGTACTTTTTTAGAGATTCGTTATTGTCTAGCAGTTAAGAGCAAGGGCTCTGAAGTTAGACTAAAATGCTTAAATCCCAATAAGCCTTAGTGATAGCTACTTCTTGTCTTTAAAATTGGCACCAGGATTATAAAAACTAGTGTAAATATTAAGAGTTATATATGTGTTTGTATACTGTGCTATGCTGTGCTACACTATATATATATGCACATATATATACATACATATATATGTATGTATATATATGTACATACATATATACATATGTATATACATACATACATATACATACATACATATATATGTATGTATACATACACACATACGTATATGTGTGTACATATATAGAGAGAGAGGGCAGCTCAGGGTCAACTACATAGTGAAAATTCAGTCCATGTTAAAATCATCTCATTCTGTTTTGATAATGGTGATGAGCCAAACTTAAGCTTCTGAAACTTCAAAGCTGTAAAATTTTTAATAGTTTTTGTTAATTCTTGTTTAGGTAGTGATGAATAAATATGGAAATTATTTGTTTTAAAACTTAGAATTCCCTATAATTTGAGATATGTTTTAAAGTATTAAATTTTCACCTCTGAACATAAGTGATACACAAAGATTTGATTCATGAAATTCTGTGCACACACGAACCATGACATTCCTGTACATCTTGGGATAACGCATAGAGGAATTTAGCTTGGGAAGTGAATTTGAAAGAAATGTCATTTCACTGAATAATTTAGTTCTACTGTGAAGAGCAAATACTATAATTATTTTTGAGGATTTCATGGTAAGTATGTCTAACTTCTTCCGAATAACAGATCAACAAAGACGACCTGTAATGCTTAATGTTCCCTTTGCTCTCTGCCCACCACCTCGCGCCACCCCGTATGCCTATCTATCTATCTGAACACAATGTGCAGTATTTTAACGAGCAAATTATTTTATACATTTTTTCAAGACCTAATTCCTGTGAAGAGAGAAAGATTGTTGAAAATAATTTGGGCTCTTAGATAATTTTTGTACAGCTTCCAGAAACCATTTCACTTTCTTTTCCTTAATGTGATACTCAGTTATTGGTGAAAAAATAACATACCTGGCTTTTAAAAAATAGAGCAAGGCCTGATTTCAAAAGTGATTTTTAGTAATTTTCAAATGTTGTTTTCAAAATTATAATTTTATGAGGACCAGTTAGTCATTCAAAATCATTCCAAAGCGTAAACACAGCCTAGAAACATCGAACCCTTACCATTTAAGGCTTGTAATAAATGCTATGGAGGATACTAAAATTCCAGAAAGAAAGTTATTTTTCTCTAATGATTTTGCAACCTCAGTGAAGGAATGAAATGGACATGATTATGACAGAAGCAAAAATACAGGAAAGTTGTTCAAAGAAATTGGAGAGTGGTCAGGAAGAAGATGAACATGAAAGGAAGATGACACAGGAGCAAGAAAAAAATGGCAAGGATAGCTTGAACAAAAGGCAAGTAGGACACTTGGGAAATGACAAATAGTAAGTGTAACTTGAAACCAGAGAACAGTAGAATTCTACTCTTTATTGTCTTGTGCTATAAGATTTGGGGACATGAAATTGAGATTCATTGGCAATCTGGCTGTTTTAGACAAGCATTTTTCCGTCTCCAACCTTCCTTTTCCTACTTCCATTCCCCCTTTCTTTCTTCCTTCCTCTTCCCCTCCTTCCTTCTTTTCTTTCTGATTTCCAAGGAGTGGCTGATTTTTTTTTTAAAGATGTCTAGAAAGTGTGGGAACCAAACAAAGAAGGTAGCCAAGTCATGTGGTTGTTTACTGAGGTCAGCACTCAGCAAGGAAGATGGCAGCCTGGCATAGTTAAGAGACTGGTTACAAACAGGGTAATTAAACAATTAAGCAAATATATTGAGGCTAATGTGAGCCAGAATTCTTACAGTTGGAGAAATAAATTACAAGTATGGAAAGCTTGAATAAGCTCGAAAACTTGGAATTTATCCATGTTTATTATGGTTTTCCATATAGATTGAAATAGAAATAACTATAGATATAAACATGTACATGTATGTGGGTGTATATATATATATTTCCCCCTGGAAAGGGCTTGGGAGCAGAGAGAGCTCAGTAGCTAAAAACAACATCTAACACCCAGATCTCTCTTTCTTCTTGGGGAAATGACATATTCTTGGGCTAGGGTAGGAAAAGTACAAGATGAGCCTAGAGTATGTTGTGTCAGAAATTAAGGAAGGGATCAGAGAATGGTAATCCTCCATTGGGCAAGTAAAGGATAATTCAAGCATCAAAATAAATAATGGATGTGATGGATTAAACCTTCCTGAATAAGATAAGAATTCATACTGATGTAAATAATTAAATGAATATATCCACTGGGAGAAGAGAAAGCTTTCTTACAGAAATATACCAGCTAATGAATATAGATGGGATTAGAAAAACACCACTTGGTAACCACAATAGTAAGGACAGATTTGTCAGAACACATCAGCAGATACAACAATCAGTGGGTGAAAGTTTGATGAAGAATGGAAGAACTATATAACTACAGTGGATCTTCTTTCCAAAATATTTATTAATCACAAAGGAATAAAGAGTAAATTTACAGAGGGAATCCTGGAATATCACACTTTAGAAAAGTGACCAAATTTACCATCTTCTGTAGGAAAAATCAAAAGTGTACATCACCTGACAGGATACAATGAGAATATAGTGTGACTTCTGTTGTATTCCTGCTCAAATGCTTAACCTGAAGCTAATCATGTGGGAACATCCAACAACCCAATTTGGAGGACTTTCTACAAAATAACTAGCCTGCAATTATTTTAAAAAATGTTGTGGTCATTGAAGTCAAGGGAAAATTGAGGAACTCTTCGGGATTGAAGGAAACCTTGGACGCATGACAACTAAATGCAAAGTGTGACTGGTTTGGATCCTTTTGCTGTAAAGAAAATTATTGGACACAGTAAAATTTAAATTGCTCTGTGAATTAGATCAAGGATAAATGTCAATTTCTGATCTTGATGATTGGACTGGTTATATACAAGATTGTCCTTGTTTGTAGAAAATCTGCACTGTGGTATTCAGGGGTAATGGGGCATTGTGTCTGTAATAATCTCAGCTTGTTCAGAGAAAACAACATGTGTACATTTATACAGAGAGAATAAATTATAAATAAATAGTATAAAATGTCCACAACTGGGAAATTTGGATGAAGGGCATACAAGAGTTCTACCTAGTGGTCTTATAACTTTTCTGTAAGCCTGAGATTATTGTATAATAAAAAAGCTTGGGGGAAAAAAAACACGAATCATAGCATCAAATCACAGGGAAGATATTTCAGCCAACTGTGGAAAAGCCAAATCGTGTTTAAAGGAGATGCATCTATAATTTAAATCTACACTTAAAGTGTTGAACTCTACTAAAACTCAGTTTCCCTGATAAGTGGCCGTGCAAATTTCGCACCACCATCTGAATTTGTTTTAAATAATTTCCTATAAAGACCAAGGTAGACAAATCGATCTACTACTGTGTTATTTTAAACTTTTCACAGGATAAAAGTACTATACTTATAAGATGAAACACTTTTTTGTCTTTGTTTATATCTATTTCAGGCAGTATGCAAAGCCACACAGTTTTCGAAAAAACTTTCAGTGGCTCAGGAGGTCAGATGCATAATAATGATTCTCAGATAAAAGTTACTTATAGTTTCTTCTGTTGTCTATAGTGAAAAACTTGCCACAAAGCCCTATTTTGGTGGTTTTTTGGTGAGGCATATTAACCCTGAGCTAGCATCTGTGCCAGCCTTCCTCCATTTTTCATATAGAACACCACCACAGCATCACTTGATGAGTGGCGTGCAGGTCTGGCCTGGGATCCAAACCTGCAAACCCCAGGGCGCTGGAGCAGAGTTCATGAACTCAATCACTACGTCACTGGGCCGGCCCCACAAGATCCTGTTTTTTAAGGACAACAATATTGAGGAAGGGTGGTGGGTCCTAATACTCCTTGTACATTTAATTTTGGGAAAAGATACACATAGTCATTAATGAGTAAAAACACACATACTAATGGTTGTGATCTAACAGTGGGAAAAGGGTAGATATTGGAAATTAGGAAAATGGTATCCACAAATTCTTTTAAAAATCTTAAAAACTTAAAAAATATATGTTATAAAAACACCAAAGGGTATGTTCCTTTTTCTAACTCCTGTCAATTCCATATTTTGGGAATATTACAACTACTACTCACACTAAATTTGAAATTGATAGTGTCAAAATTTTACTTTTAGGGAGAAATAAAACAGGACTCAGATTATTTGTACTGTATGTACATTAAAGAATAACAAATGAAAACAGGGGGAAAAGAGTCTGATGTAATTAGATTATAACTTAGAGGTATATTTTAGTCCTTTTCGCTTAAGAAATAACAAATTATTATACTTAAAAGCAATGATCAAGAGGCTTGGGATGTAATCTTTTTTTAAATACCATTAAGAAATTAAGAGAAGCAAACTATCTTAAAAGAAATCAAATAGCTAATTTTTTAGGACGTTACTGTAACTTTTTAATATTTACTCAAATTAACTCATAGTTATGACCATTATATGTCAGAATGAAACAAATGTATTTGTTCAAACTCTCAAACTTCAGGTTTTGTTTAGAATCTGTTTTAAATATATTCTATTGTAGAATCTGGAAAATTACTCACATCAAGGTTTGTACAAAATTTAAGTTTTTTAAGTACTTCATTACAAAATCCTCTCCTGAAACAGTTTCAGGGAAGAGGGTTGAGACCTTGGAGGATTTTGTGAGAATTATTAAATTTTTACATTAGAGGAGTGGAAATTAGCAAAGTATGACTGCACGTGTCGTCATTTCAAACCTTCCAAAATGTATGTAATATCATATTTCAGGTAACTTTCAGATAACAAGGAAAATTGATTTTATGTCATAAGAATGTATGCTTCTGATCTGAAAGGATGTGTCACCTTTTAAAGGCTTAATTTTTTATTTTCCAATTCGTATTTTACATGAAAAATACCAGAATCTTTTACATAAGTCTGGAAACCCAAGAGGAGATTCGTCCGTGAGCTCCTTGAATCTTTTATACATTGTTTAGTAACTAATTTTTAGTCAAAATTGAAAACCTGAAAACTGGGCTTAATTCTTTCTTCTTGTAATAAAGACTACCACTTCCACTTCCTTGCTTCCTTCACAATTTGTCTTTTAGTGAAGGTATTCTGAAACATAATTGTATTCTTACAACCAGTGTTATACACACAGATGGACACATACACACACATACACACACATTTCAATTGGTGTTAAAGGAAGGACCTAGCCATAAAATGGATGGCTATTAAATGGTATACTTCAAGGCATATCCAGGCCCTTATTTCCTTTATTTTATTAAGACATCACTTTTAGTACAATACTTATGTCAGATTAGTTTATCTATTTAAATTCTTAAAAATGAAGTGCAAACATTGTATTTAGGAGACATAAATTCTAGGCCATTGAGAGCCTTAGCAAATATTTTTCAGCTATCATAACCAACCCACGAGCAAGGCTGTCAGCCAATATGACACAAGATGGGAGGTTGAAGGGAAGGGAGCTGAGGAGCAGAGTTCAGCCAAGACGCTGAGCTGACAGGGAGAGGGCCTCCATGGGAAACTTTGGGCTGACCAGGATAGCGTGAACACGCATTGTTTGCTACAACATTTTCATCTGCTATCTTTATAGTGCTTGGAAATATTATTACCCACATTTTAAAAATGTGGAGGCTGAAAAACAGGGTGAAATAAACAGGCCAATGTTATACCCAGAGAAAGTAGCCATGCTAGGATTCAAACTCCGAATTGTTTTACTCCACAGTTCAGGCTATTTGACTAAGATGTGCTTCAACAAGCAGACACGGGACTCCACGTACATATGCAGAAAGCAGACTGTCAAAACTGACAAGAGATGTTGAATAAAGCCCAGTGAAGCATGGACTATAAACTTCAAAATCTTCCTAAGATATTTCCGTATCCCAACACTATTTTCCTAGTGCTTGAAAATTATAGAAAAAAATCCTAAATACCACATCGCAATGACTGTCATATACTAAGAGTGCCGTAGACTGTAGGACATTGATGACTCTACCCACAGGCCAACATCCAGAGGACTTACTAAGGCCGGAAATAGAGAAGGACCTTTTACTGCAAAAATGGAAAAATATTTACCTCTGTACCTTCAAGACCGTTTCCTTCCTGGGAGCTTACCTCCAAGCCGGGCTGTTGTCAGGCAAGGTTATAAAGGAGAAGTAGTCATCAGGTTCCACTGGCTCCTGCTTCGAATGGATCCTTGCCATCTTTCAGTTTCTCCTCACTTTCTCTTTCCTACATCCCACTATCTCCTCCAAAGGTATCAGGTTTGTCACAGGATGTGCAGCGTCCTGTGCTGCAATCCCCAATCAACTGCAAAAATACCCCATTCCTTTTTATTCTATTATCAGAAGTAATCAATTGTGTCCCCATTCTCTCTGAGATCTACTTTTTTCTATGTTTTCACTTATGCTAGCTCAATTTGTTAACTAGCCTTTTAGCTAATTATGTAAATTAGTTTAAACATGAAGGTCTTTGTTAATCGACCTTATGCATTAGTCAGGGTTCACTAGAAAAACAGAACCAACAGCGTGGATATTTATATTTATATATAAAGAGTTTTATTGTAATAAATTGGCTCACATAATTATGGAGGATGGTGAGCCCAAGGTCTGCCGGGTGAGTTGGCAAGCTGGAGACCCAGGAGAGCTGATGGTGTAGTTCCAGTCCAGAAGAAAGCAGCCTCAAGATGCAGGAAGAGCTGATATTTCCATTCAAGTCAGAAGGCAGGAAAAAGTCAATGTCTTAGTTGAAAGGTCCTTAGGCAGGAAGAATTCTCTTACTCAGCCTGTTTGTTCTATACAGGCTTTCAACTGATAGAATGAGCCTCACACATACTACAGAGGGCAATTTGCTTTACTCAACCTACTAATTTCAATGTTAATCTCATCCAAAATCACACAGAAACTCCCAGAATAATATTTGACTGAATATCTGGGTTAGTGACACAGAAAATGAACGATCACATCTTAGCACAGGAAATTCATGTAAGCCTCTTGGGAAGTCAGTTTTTAGTAGTGAAGTTGCTTTCCAACAAATATCTTAAAAAGAAAAAAAGAGACAAAATAAATACATAAACAAAAATGCAAACTCAGAGGTCCATCCTACTTTATGAATTGCTGGTCAAATGTGTGCTTCAATCTGCATGACAATGAGAGCTGTGAAATAATTTAGATCCCAACAAGCTCAGTTAGCACTAGGCAATCAGAGGTTAAAGAACGAGTTTTACCCATAAACTTGAGAAGTGATAAGGTCTTGTTAATACAAAAATTCATGAAACACTATTAACCCTGCTTAAGAGAGAATATTTTAAATAGGTTTTAAAATATTCTATATTCTATTTATTTGTAAGTAGCATAATTTGATACATTCATGAAAAATAATTTATTTTTTCAATATATTTCAGTATATTTCCTCAATTGATTTGATTCAAGTACAAAGGATATAAAGAAAAAAAGTTCACCCTATTACATACATGCTAGTATTTGCTATAGCAAGAGTCATTCATTATCCTTTCTCATAATCACAATTTTCTGTGTAATCCTGTTTTTTCACAGTTACCTCATATGCACTCTGTTCTGGAAATCTTTCCCAAGACATTTTAATGCAATCATTCCCTGCACTGTTCTAAATGGCATCTTTTATCTCCTATTCAGAGATTTCAGTTGCTCTCTGGAAAGTCCAGAGATTGTTTCTCTTCATACAGCCTGCAGCATTTATTAAAGTCTAGCATGTTTAACCATAAAGGAAACAATTAAGTGAAGTTTTCTTGCTCTGAATGGCATTTCTTACCTACTCCAATCTCCTCAGTTTCTTCATATGTTTGTGAACCTTAGTGAAGCTGGAACTAGGACATTAAAAACAGATACTGCAGTTTTCAGAGTATCATTGTTCACTGCCTTCATTGTCCTAGCTACTCATTTTTAAAGCTAAGGCTTCCCACTTCTCATTCCCTCCTTTTCCCTTTCTGTCTTCCTCAACAATCTATATTGACATTCAGCATTAGAGTGGGAGAAAGAAATGTTCCTGTGAGATTCTGGGAATGATTATATTTAGTTTATTTTTCTTTGCTTTTTTTTTGTCTTAGAACAAACAAAAGTCTGCTTTAATATACAATGTAAATTGAACATGTCAAAAGCTTATTCCCCAAATATTGCCCACATAACTAGCTGATAAGAAGGTAAGGCAGAGTGGGTCTTTCAAAATGGGGCTGGTTAGGATTGGGTAAAGACCGTGATACAACAGCCAACATTGGTAGAAAAACAAAGTTGAGAAATTTGAAGCCAGGAAACAAAGAATCTTGGGAAAAATTGCCTGTTGGTTTTTTCTATTGAAGAGTAGATAGGTCTTGCAGGTGCCTATAATGAACAATTAAACATTTGCTGGGGCAGGAGACTCCTGGAAGAATAAAGTCACGCTAATGAAGACAGAGAAATAGCATACAGTAATGTCGATGTATATAGTAAGGTGTGGTTTCTATTCTTAGTGTCAGGGCTGAGTGCAGGATTAGAAGGTGCTAGTTCTCAACTAATATTCATATAAATGCTTTCTGACCTCTCTTGTATGAATTTGTCTCATATCCAAAGGGAATACAAGTTATTTTAATGTTGATGCAGCTTTGTTACAACAAAATATATGCCTAATAACGAGGTCCCTTTTTAAATTAATTTTCACAAAATCAAATATCTATCTTACATTCATTTTGATAAGATTGCCTCTTCCTTGTGTACCTTGACTTATTCCTCCTTTACCTCCCAACCCTCCACAGCCAGCACTTTTGCATCTTTCCACCGGATACTTTTACATAATTATCTTCCCAAAAAAATCTCTTGGTCTCTTCTTTCCCCATTCCTAACACTACTGTATCATCGTTTATCTCAGTATTATCTACCTTTCATTTATTCAATCATTTCATTCAAAAGTTCAAAAAATACTCTTTATTTAATATAAACTGGAGTCCGGGCATGGAGAGGGGTGTCAGCCATATCTGTAGCCTTCCAGAGTATTGCATTCAGTAGGGACAAAAAGACTACTCCTGTTCTCTGGGAAAAGAAGGTTTGCGTTATTAGCAAGAAAAAATGGGGAAGGAGGAGATTCCCACTTCATAGAAGAGGTGGCTTCTGACTTGAGTCTTGAAAGGTGGATTGATAGCCCCTGTGGAACAAGGGATAATTTAAAACAAGAGGTATTTACTTGAAACATGAGTTAATGTGGAAAGAAGGCTGGCAATATTTTGCGTATACCTGTAATCAAACAGAAAATATTTTCAAAGAACAAGAAAAAAATGTTCCTAAAAAGTCATTTTTGTAGGCAAAGCTGAGACATGCTGAAGAAACTATTTGATCTAATAAGCTGATTCTACTTTTTCATGTTTGTGACTCAGTACCTTCCTCAGAAGGGTGTGTGAACATTGGATATATATATGCATTGCTGAACCATTTTCCAGGTGCTTACTCAAATAAAATACTTTGAAATTTGGCATGATTGAACTGAGAAAGAGAGTCATCTCTGCTGAAATGAAGTGTGAACTTAGAAGATGGTTCCTGCCTTCTGTATTGCTTACCACAATGGAGGAAATATTTCATATTTTTAAATGAACATATAGGCTGTCCAGTCAAACAAGGACATCAGAATGATATTACATCAAATTAGGTGTAATTGATAATTAAAGTAACTGATAATTTAAGAAGTTGGTGCTTCTTTAGATTGCTGAAGGGCCGTGTGTTGGTAAAAGGAATTAATTATCGCTGCATTTTTCTTCACATTCACTCTATTGTTCCATGAACTCCATTAAGCTTTGTCTCTCAAGCAACCTTGAATATTTATCCACCTGCTCAGTTTCATTAGGGAGCACACAGGTTCTGAAAGACTGCCCGGGTAAGACCTGACAAGCGTACGCTTCCCACATGTGTAAAGTTTATTGCACAGGCTGAGGGGACGTGGGAATTGCTCAGCTGCCTGCAAATACATCCAGTCCTGAAAACTTGGGAAAGAGCTTCTGAGGTAGCTCAGGGTTTCTGAGGCCTGGGTCTGGCTATCTTTCAGCAGCGCCATTTAAAATGAGATTTAGAACATTGTTGTCTTGGGTGGGATCATCTTTTCAAGGGAGACTATATGAAAATGGTGGAGACAGTTTTGCCTAACTTGTGGGTCACTGATTTCCTTGTATATTTACTCTCTTGTGTACTTACACAGTGCTAAATCCCTGTTAGAAAAATGATGAAAAGATAGTGTGTGTATACACACACATACATATATATGTAAATACTAAAATACGTAACATAGTAGTTATTAGAAATACTGTGTAAGTTATACCTAGAAGTTGACTTTATTTCCTTAAACACTTTTACACATAAAGCAGATATAAGATTATGACATTTTATCCCTAGGTATAAAGGTATATGTAACTCATATTTGTTTGTGTAATTTAATGGTTTTTGAAAGTTTAATAGTTAAAGCACTATAATTTATCTTATAATGATATGTTATCCTGATATATCCAAAGCAACTTTATACAATCTATACATATTAAGTGTTGTCATCGTCTGTCTTGTGAAAGTAACACTTGAAGACAAAAGCATTTAGAAAACAAAAGCAGTTTTCTTCTTAAGTTGTGAGTCAGACTTGAGTAAAACTGTTGCTAAATAAAAACACAGGAAACTTACTGCAAGATTATCTAAATTAACAAGCTTACATTAACGTGTTAATGGTGGAAAACAGCAAATTTCTTGTGTTTTCATGTTGTAAACTCAGGGATAAAGATGGTTTTGATTGGGGATTCAGGCTTAAAAGTGACCCTCACAGCTTCATTTATATGGGGAACCACGACTGACTAGATTTATTTTCGGTTTATCTCAGAACTCAATAGTGTTGTTGTTGTTGTCGTTTTGTTGTCTTGTTTCCTGACTTGGAAGGTGATGTACAGACTCTGAATGGCAGGAGGGTAAAATAACAGTTCTCCTTCCGAGGCATCCAGACCACTTACACGCCTTTTTGATACTTGTAATTTTATGATTTAAAAAGAAAATCACTTTCTGCCTCAAATGACTGAATGACCATGTCAAATCCAGCTTAGCTTTTCAAATGATGGTATATTCTCTGGACCTACTGCATCCATGTGGTTCTGGTCATTAGTACACTTGAATTGTTCTCCCTCAAGTGGTCAGACAACATGCTACGCCGCTGTTCATAGAGTTATGCTAAGCCTTACAGAAATTTTAATTTAATGCTAGTGAGTCTTTAAGTAGTTTTTCAAACCAGTCTACACTGATTTTTTTCTTTTTACACATATGAGTTCCTGAGAGCTTATTTTTCTCTCTATATTGTGAACATATTTCATCAATCTTTGATAGTTTTAATGCTAATCTATTCCTAGGGATCTTTTAATAAAATGATTTTTTGCATCTGTCATTTTTTCTGAATAATAACATTTGAATATTTTTGTTTATCTTTTATGCTTTAAAGAATTAAGGCAAGGGTTTGGCCCAGAGGCATAGGTTAAGTTCGTGCGCTCCACTTCAGTGGCCTGGGGATCACATGTTCAGATCCCAGGTGCTGACCTAGCACCACTCAAGTGGCGGCCTCTCACATAAAATAGAGGAACATTGGCACAGATGTTAGCTCAGTGACAATCTTCTTCAAGCAAAAAGAGGAAGATTGGCAACAGATGTTAGCTCAGGGCCAGTCTTCCTCACACATACACACAAAAGAATTAAGGAGGAAAGTCATTACCTCATGGACTAGAAGAATTCAAAGCTCAGGCTACCCTTAGGGAAGTTGAAGTCAGTGGCTTTTATAACCGAAAAGAAAACACAGTGGGATTCCATTCTATTAGAACACTTCAGAGAAGAATCACACTTAGCCGGTCCCCCCCTCTGAACTGCAATGTAAGAAACTTTATGAAAATGACAATTCTATAAGTTTTATGTTTCCCTTTATCTCTGCTCTTGTCCCTCCAACTTTATCCCTTACTCCTTTCTTCACGTATAAACACACACAGCTCTAGAGCTTCAGGGAAATAATTCTGTGCTTTATTTTTTAATTTGATGAATTCTATATTTTTTTGGCATTAAATATTTTTTTCAATGAGTCATTTTATCCTAGAGAGTAATTATTTAGGAATTTTGTTTGTTTATTTCTCCTTAGATCTTTTTTTCTTAAGTAGCATTCATTCCAAAATCTCTTTGGTTATTGTATTGCTGTGAAATTTGATTTCTATGTCAATGGTAAAAGCATATTCTTTAGACATCGTGCTTGCTTATTGCTTATTTTTCCTTTACACTCAATATTTTTTTAAAAGCACTGTTTCCAAAATCAATGCACCTGAAATTAGTGAAGGATTAAGCAGTTACTTATCATTGTTTTATAGCGAAGATTTAACCATTGAATTATACAGTAAAAATGTAAACTTTTTTCAAAGAAAGGTGAGAATATTTAACTTTTAATTCCAATAAATGTTAGATTATTATTGGCACTAAGAAGGGATACAACTATAAGTAATTACATATGTACTGCTTTCTCTTAATTTAAACCTAAGTACAATATTATCCTTTACTTTTTAATACGATCTTTTTTTAGAAGGAGATTATAAATCAGGAATAAAACAGACCTACTTACAGAGTTTGTCATGTCAATTTTTTGAACATACCTTTATTTATATTCAACTAAATGGCATAATGTAAAGGGGTTTTCATCTTTAGGTGGAATGACATGAAACAGTAAATTATCTTATAGTGGCTAAATCATCCAGTATAGTCATGCATCGCTTAACATTGGGGATGTGTTCTGAGAAGTGTCATTAGGTGATTTGTTGTTGTGCAAATATCTTATAATGCACTGACACAAACCTAGATGGTATAGCCTACTACACACCTAGGCTATACGGTACTAATCATATGGGACCACTATCATATAAGTGATCTGTTGACCAAAATGTCATTATGCCAAGTATGACTGTATTTGGAAAATTCTTAGTTCGTATAGGAAATTTTAGAAAAGTAGTTATTCATATGTCAAAATGTAATATATCAAATCAAAACACAGTCTATTTCAGAGGCAAAGAAATAAGTGTATGCACATGTTTTTGCGTGCAAGTGTGTGTTTTAAATACATATGTCATTGTAAAAAATATACCTAACAGAGAGAGAGAGACATTCTTTTACTAAGGTCAGAAAAGTTACACTTACTGTTGTGTCTAGATTCCTGGCCCTCAGAAATTGGACTAATTTCTTTTAGTATAATTTCACAAGAAATTTTATTCAAGCTTTTTTTTCAGTTGCTTATTTGACAAGAGTTTTTGGATACTCACCATATGCCAGGGACAATTCTAGGTGCAGGGGGTAGAACAGGGACAAAACGATTAAAACTCACTTTGCTCAAGACACTTGCATTGTAAGTGGGGATGCAGATGATAGCACATGACAAATGAGTCACATGTGTAGGATGTAATTTGGTGAGAGCTAAAGAGAGAATAAAATAAGGAAAAGATGGGGGTTGTGATGTTATGTAGGGTAGCTTTTGGATATAGCCACAAGAATATCTAAGGAAAGAATATTTTGGCAAGTGTTAAGACCCAAGGGGAGCAGTGGGTCTACTGTTTTTGAGCAATAGCGAAGGGGCTGATGTGGTTCAAGTGGAGGTCAAAGAGTGGGCTAATCATTTATTTATTTTCAACTTGCTCTGGACAAATCTGTGTGACAGCTGCCCAAGTTCCAGCTTTGTTGTAACACGAGCTGGAAATAAGGCATTCTGATATAAAAATGGAGGATCAACTTTAAACCTAGGTGAAGTTATGAATGCTGTGATCCACTGAATAGGCCATTTTAAACCATGTTTTGAATTAAATAGTTCCTTTCAACTAACACTATGGAGCATGTTTTTTACCCAAGTTTGAATAGATACTGCCAGCCTCAACAACTGCCTGTCTAGTGGATGAGGTAGATAAATTATCAGATAATTTCAACAGGTGAGATAGCAAAGTGAAAGAGCCAGCTAGGTAAGAATGCTCAGATGCCACAGTGTTCGGGGATGTGTTCCTATATGACCAGGTGAATTCTACAATCAATCTTGAGGAATGATTGGGAGTCAGCATGGAGAAAAATTTAAGGAAAAAATTCTAAGAAGTGGTAGAGAAAGAAGAGCTGTGATGAGATGGAGCAATACCCCTCCAAGCAACTGAGGAAACATCAGGTTGCCTGGTGCACAGAGCTCCGGCACGCAGTGAAGAGAGGTTGGAGAGCTAGTCTGGGGCCAGTCCGTGCAGAAACCGCAGGCCTGTGAAGGACTCTGGTGTTTTGAAAATTGGAAGCCAGTGAAAGATTTTAAGTGGGGGAATAAGAGAATAAGATCTGCATTTTCAAAGACGAGCACAATGTAAGTTCTTGACTTTCAGTAGTTCACAAGGTATGGGAAACAGAATTACACACATTCTTTTGCAAGGCACATTGACAAGTTCTGGAGCACAGATGAAAGCAGTACCACTAGGGTGTTCTAGTGCTATGCCTTTAATATTCTGTTCAATTTACTATTGCAATTAGTTTTTGCTTTATACCTGTTATGCTCAATCCTATTATTTTATGAAGACTTTGAAAGGGACCTTTGATACAGTAACAGAAAATGGCTACTTATAAATACAAAATTAAGCTAAAGTGTTGGAAAATTTCAAATGGCTTCTCTAAGATAAAAATTTTGCAAAATCAATTTGAAGATACAGTGAGTCAGAGGATTCATGATGCCATTCACCTTCCACTCTCTGCTGGCATGGAAGTGCAGAGATTAGTTAGCTGAAGTTTTTCTATGATTAATAAAGGCTACTGGAAAAGGTTTTTGAAAAACATTTATATTTGCATTGAGATCATTTTAAATTTAAGTTTTGTTCTAGTTTTCCCAACTAAATATTCTATTTCATTTCACATAGACTCTTCAACTTATGTGGAAAAAACCCTAAAAGTAAGAGTGATCTAGTTATTACTGGCTTAATTTTAAAAATTGTTTGCCAACACTCTCCATCACTCTCAGTAGCAAAGTATAGATCACAGCCAAACCCAGAAAAAAAATACCTTGCTGAAACTCCAAAAATTATCTGTCTCAGAAGAAAGAACTTTAATATAGGTGTCTCTATGACTCATCTTTGAATATATATTCCTTCTACCTGACTTTCACAAAATTATTTACATTTCTTCCAACTTTCACCAAATTCTTATTACTGAAATTGTTCTTTGGATTCAGACCATCTCTCAAAGGTAAGCTAATTAACATTTATTATTGAGTACTTATTATAGCCTATTATATTAAACATATTGTATTCTATTACTACACCAGTCTTACTGGGAAGGAATCACTTTCTACATTTTACAAATAGAAAACTCAAATTCTGCAATATCACGTACCTGATAACTGGCAAAACTAGAAATTTAAGCCTGTCTATCTTCCTCCTAAATCTGTTCCCCTATATCTATTTCCTTCCCAAGAATCATATTAAAATGCACTCACATTCCAGAGCCCAGCAGGCAGGACAGTGTAGGAAACTGCCATGTCTACTCCCTCAAGGACTCCTAAGTAAATGCATCAATGACAAAAAACCCAGTACGGATTGCCTCATTTAAAGTTATTAACTACTATTGGGAAGGAGAAAAGCGATGCCAAGGGAATGGGTTATCTCAGGGAAGATTGATAAGATAGGATGCTAACCAGGCAGAGAACTCAGGCTGTACCATCAACTGGAAGAAGGGGAGCATGGCAGAGCATGAACTCAGACAGATTTCTCTGACTTCACAGTAGATTCTATGACCAGCCCTCACATCATTCAAATGCATTTTTATAAGAAGCTGTAGACCAGGGTGTCTCAATTTATCACTATTCACATTTTTGACTGGATTATTCTTTGCTATGAGAGACTAACCTGTACATTGTAGAATGTTTAGCAGAATCTGTGGTCTCTACCCACTAGATGCCAGCAGCAACCTCTCCCCCAGTTGTGACAATCGGAAACATCTGCAAGCATGGGCAAATGTCTCCTCAGGAGCAAGCCCACCCCAGTGGAGAACCATTGTTGTAAACTGTCCTCAGCTTTGCTTTCTAGAAGTACTTATCTAAGAACTCTTGGCTAAACCAAGGCCAGTCTTATTAACAGCAGAGTGTCGTATCAGTCTTTCCCGAAGAAATAATATAACTCAGTTCCAGGGAAAAGATTTTTATAAGGAGCTTGTATATTCAGCATTTAATGAAATGAAGAGCAGCAAAGTAGACAGATTGTCTAGGAGTGCCATTGGTAGGTGTGAGTGGGGTCAATTAAAACTGTGTGAGCTGAATATGCATTTCATGTGCCTAATGATTTCTGAAAATCATTTGCTGTGATGCATTAAACTAGCCAATTTAAAGAGTGATCGACCAAAGAAAAGAAATTGCATAGCCAATAAAATTGATAACAAATTTGGAAGAAATTGAGCACCAATCTTAGGAAAGCTGTTTGTGTGTAACAGTCACAAGAAATGCTCATTATGAAGACATGTTCACTGCATGCTGTTAATTGTAAATTGGGAGCATAATACATGTGTGGTAAGAAATGGATAACTTAAGATAGAGAGGCTATTTTAGTGCCTGGTTAACCAAACATTGATTTCAATGAAAAATTGAAGCTGCAAATAGGATAGAAGCTTGTAGATAGCAGGTTGTACTTAATATGAAGTTGTGCAAAATCAACTGCTGATTAGCAGTTGGTCATTTCTGGAACACTTCATAATGTGACAGTGGTGTTGTGTAAACTCAAACAAATATAAATCATTGTCTCAAAAGTCCTAAGGGACCTGGCACATCTCTCCACCAGGACGTCTTCTTTTACAGCCTCATTACACTTGCCAGTGATTCATGGGTGTTAGGCTTGACTGAGAAGGGTGGAAGGGGCTAAGGAACTCAGTATGCTGTATTTCAACCATGCAAATGAGCATATTTCCCTGGGACTAAAAGGCAGCATTTCTCAAAGAAATGGATTAATCTCTGTCTATTCTTATTATCAGTTTGTTGAGATTTTCAAAGTAATCCAATTCATGGGAAAGCATTCTCAGCATAGCATTGAATTGCGTCTTTAAAGCTGAACAGAACAATTTTATCAAGAGGTACCCTGGCATGGGACAAGCATAGGGATAACAAGGGACAGGGCAATGCGTATGGAATGGAAATGAATTAAGGACTAAACCTATTGAAATGAGACATACCAAGATGTGTCTTAGAGCATAGTCTTGGCCAAGTTATGAGTCAGTGAATGAAATTTCTCTTGTTGGGATAAAGCAGGGTCCTGACATAGTATTGATAACAAAGTCCTCTTTGCTTAGGTGAGAACTACCAATTCTTTTTCTGATTCTCTTTGTTCTAGGCCAGTGTGGACATAAATTTTTGAGGGGGAAAGGACGGGCTTAATATTCTCATAACTCCACAAATAGACAGTAAGCACATTGAGAGAACACTATTTTATTGAACTTGGGATCTGTAGCATTGTCCATTGTGCCTGGCATTCTGAAAGTACTGCAAAAAATGTGACCTAAGATCTGTAAAAACAAAAATTTCCTTTTAAAATTAAACTAAATTGCTATATTTAAGCATAAATAATATTCTATCAGGGAGATTATCAAAGCCTGTTTAGGGAATCATATTGGCAACACTCCAGTGAAGCATTTAAATTCAGTGTGGCTAAAAGGCCATTGTATCCAGGGCTTCAATAATATGGTAATAGTTATATTTTGTATGAAATTAAACTGAAAAAGTATACACACATAAAAAGATAAATAGAAAACATTTTATTCAAATAGCCAATGAAAATACCAAAAAGAATTTCTCTCAGTTTCCAGAGTACAAGTGATTTCAATGAAAGCAGGTTAAGAATTATAGTTCATTACGAAAGATAGCATTGAGAGCCATTAGTAAGCAGAACATAGAAAGCTTATATGGATTTCTGACAAAGCTTAGGAATAACAATACTATTGACTCATCTACTTTTGTTACCTAATACAACAGCAGTATAAAATAAGTTTTAAAATATATGATCTATCTTTTATATTAGAAGGTAGTGTCTTTGACAACGTCAATATTCAAAACATAGCTATAAACTTACAAGTAAGCAAAAACACAAAATCTGAGTTCCATAATCAAATTTGCTTTTCAAGATTCATGTTTGTAACTGCTGGTTGGTCATCACAATTTCTACAGCATATGGACAGTTGGAATTTAATATTATGAAACTGAATTAGTGGTATTTCCTTCTAAAGTGGCCTCTCCTTGAATATTTATTTTTTGGTGCAACCATTTAGAGTCAGCTAAATCTGTCTCACCTTCTCTCCCAAATCCAATTAATCCGCCCCCTCACCACTACCCTGGTGTGGGCCCTCATTACATTTTATTGGAGCATTATAAGAGTATTGACTACTAACTGGTCTTCTCAACTCTGAACTGTTTCCCTTTGATTCAGTTTTTCACCTGTTCTAGAGCTCACCAAACCACTCCTTTGAGTCAGAGTCATCCTGGAGCTACAGAGAACCATCCGCAGTAACACTTCCTGAGCACACTATATCTCATTCCTTGCTATTGCTCATGGGGCCATCTGAAGGTTTACCCACCCACTCCCCCAGCACACACTATATCATTTATAAATCTGCATTTACTCATCTCTTTCTTGTTTAGACCACAAGAAAAACTTGCATCATAGCCCTCTTTTCTTCCAAGGGACTAGCATAGTTCCTGGTCTATAGCAAATACTGAATAGTTATTGAATGGATTTTCTGGGCCATAACTGTCAGACTTATTAATAGTGCTGATGTTCTGAGAATAACACTTGCAGCTAAAGTAAATAATCTCCCAAACTGCAGTGGTTCAACAGAATAGAAGCTTGTTTTCTTTGTCACCTAACAGTTCAACATTAGTGTTGCATGCCAGAGTGGCTTTCCAACATTCCGATTCCAAGTTCCTTCTATCTTGCAGCTCCACCATTGCGCAGTCTTGGAATCTTTTTATACCAGTCAGCAGAAGGATTTGATAAAATGAAGAAGAGCCAGCCCTTCTTAAAAACCCCACGTTAGCAAGAACTAGTCACAAGACCATGTCTGGATATAAATGAAACAAGGAAATATAGTCATTGTCTGAGAAGCTAAGTCCACCAAAACCCTTCCCTATGAATATTTGGGAGATAGCTAGCCATCTCTTTCACAGGGCTTAAGAGAGGAAGAACAAATGTGTTGTATTTCAAAGGGAACTAACATTTTCTGAAGGTATTGATAAAAGAGTGGATTTCAGTTATCTGGAAAAGGCTCTTAGGAATAACTTTTTATGACCAACAATTCTGGATGGGATTTGAGGTAACATCGGCTTTGGGAATGCTTTTCAAGAACAATTAAGCCCATGAAACTTTTGTTTGGACCTCCAGCCAGTTGCAGGACCTGCCCAATGTGATTAGGCATATGGAATAGCTCAGATCTCCCTGCAGTAATTACATCTCACCTTCTTAAAACCAGATGTTCCCCAGGACAGGGAGAGCCGCATGTTTGCTGAAGAAGGCGGAATGTCTCCAAACAGTTCTACTTTTCAGATACCACAGTTTGCAATAAAAGAGGAAGTCTCTTTTCCCCCTTTCAAGACGGTCCCCATATTTCACTTATCAAAAACATCCTTTTTGAAGGAATTGCTAGATCAAATAAGTGTATCTGCGATTGCCCACACTCCCGCATTTGATAAATGTGAAATTAAATGAAAAATTTGCCCAATAGAGATAGGCAGGTGCTATATAAACACATCTGTAGGTCATTTAGAAATTACTATCATCACTCTTTTCATTAAAATGACATGCATATATTTAGAAACTACTTTTCAAAAACGTAATGAAAGTCTGTCCTTGATAACTTCTCTATATGTTCACCTATAAATCAGCATGAAACTCCTTTACATAATGAGACGCACTTTCTTGGCAAGGAAAAAAAGGAAGTTTCAAGTTGTCCTCCCGTTTTTAACAAAACGTGTACTGGAACGAACTTTATCCTGTTTGTTTATATTATTTACTATATATTTGTTGTTATTGTACGTGTATAAAGGTATTTCCTTCACATTTTCAGAGTCTTATACAGTTATGAATTTTCTAGCATCTCATCATTTCCACTAACACTGAGATGATTATATTACAATATTAAAAGAAATACGTAGTTAAGGACACATCAAAATTCATACAATTGTATATCTACAAGGAGGGTAAGTTTTCCATGTTGAGATTTTTCAGGGCAACTCTACTGAGTTCACTACATACTTCCAGTAAATCGTTTATGCTGACATGGTGTCACGGATAAAGTTAAAGTTTGTATATTATTGAGTCAGAACAGCTGTCTTCTGTCTGTGCTTCATCGTGTGTCCGTGGAATCCTAGGTTACACAGCACTGCATGGGAGATGGAAACATAAACTTGTTAAACAAATAATGGGTTTCTGTGATCATCTTACACACAATTTCCAAATTTAATCCTCCTTGTATAGAGTGTTTCATAGTGTGCATACATTGAGAAAGATAACTAATGTGCATAATTTGCTGAAATAGACATCTGTTAGAGGTAAATCGATGAGGTCATTTTTTAATTGAACTCTATGAGAAAGTCCATGGAAACAAAATATAATGCAAACAGAATACTAACTTCTGATGAAAACTCCTGTGGATTCAGCATTTCATGTTGCTGCACTAGTGTTAAAGTCCCCAATCACCAAGCTTCTTTGTGCAGCCAATGCTAACAACTCAGGAGGCTCATTGGAAGACCCAGTTTAGACTTCATACAAAATACACACATCTTAACATATGCAGTTGACTACTATCTACTATGTAAAGGACTGGTATTTTGGTTCCATATCTTTACGTGGACAGTAGAAACATTTGAGAGAGACCTTACACGTGTGTCTTTGGTTGTTTCCATTCTGCATAGCCTTATGGTTATAATATGAACCAAGGGGTAACGCTAGAACATGAAAAGGCACTCTGGAGATAAACTATAAGCCCTCCACCAAAATGGACATTGAAATGTGGAGACTTGTTTATATTAAGGCTTTATTCAAAGTAATAGCTTTTTCAGAGAAAGCAGGCACTGTATTTGTCTCATTAGACTGGTATTACTGTTTTATGACTAAAAGGATGGATTTAAACAATACATAATCAAAAGAAAACACTCCACTATGTCAGCTCTTCTTTCTAAAGCATGTTTGTTTTTGCCAATTAAACCTGGCAGTACCTGTAATAAAAATGATTATAGGACTATGACAAAAATGTGCTTTTATTTCTCCTTTTTAGTTCATCTTTATTTTTAAAATCACACTTTATTTTCAAAATCACACACACACATATTTGAAGGTGAAAGCACGAGCTATGTTTTCAAGACGTGTTTTTCCTCAGTAGAATTATGTCATGGGGAAACACTGTGGATATCCATCAAAGTGAAACCTGCAAGGACATAAGAGCTCGTTATTAGTGAACATTGTTTGTAACCTTCAGATAGCTTCAGCATTTCTGTCACAAAATGGCAAGCAGAATGAGAGATTAAAGCAGATTGTACCCTCGAAATTAACATCACTACATAAATTATGGCTTTTATATAAATCTAAAAGCATCTATTTTTTTTTTACTTTAAAACAATGAACTATTGCAGCCTCCAGTCTTTGTAATAAAATGTTACAGTGAGTTCAAGTTCACGTAGGTCAATGCTGGCTTCAGGTTAACATTATTGATGGAAACTTGCTAAAGCATCCTGGCAGATACGATGCAATAACTTTGGTCAGGAAACCAAGCTGAGGAACATACCCTTGTGGTTCTGATGCTTGTTCTGGATTGCATGCTGGTTCCTACTAGGAAATCCCAGAAGAAACAAAAGAGAATTAAGCGTAGGACTGTATAACAGTGGTAAATGGCAGAATGTTATTGTTTACATACAAATGCAAATTTGGCAGAATATTTGCAATTAGATCTTTTGTTTATGTTTTTAAGACAGTTTTGGTAAATGAATATTTTATTCTTATTTAAAACCAAAGCTTAAAAATCTGTAGTATTGTGATGGTTTTCACCTTACATGCATATGTAGCATCTAAGCATTCTTCATGGGTCAAGAATAATTTGGAAGGCATTTTTTCCTTTTTCTTTTTTGATTATTCCTTCCTTTAAACAAGGTTGATGAAATGATGGGAAGTGTTGGAATGAAGGCTACAATCTGTTGTAATGGAAGAAGTCTTTTCTCGTTGCCACCCTAACTGATACGGTTAATTGTGTGCATCTATGACTTGGACAATTTTCAGCAAACTCACTTGAATGAAAGAGAACTATACTTCAGGCAAAATATAGCAATGAAACCTTTGGTGGTTAAATTGACTAAAAATATTGGCCCATTATTCAATTTATTTCATTTCTGTTAGTAATGGCCTTGGCTGACAGAGAGATTACTGGGTACTTTCATTGAAATTTATGAACAGAATTCAAGTAAAGAAAGCAATCCACCACTGATTTTCTGAGGGACATGTCATTAAACCGAGACTCCTTTGTGTTGTTTATTCATTGTTTGTTTACTCATGGAATGGTAAGCTACGGAGATGACATTTCAAAATACGTAACTGGAAATTTCTAAAAGATGGAACAATTTGCACTCTATGTCAGGCACATGTAAACCTGCTATCCACTAAAATGGGTAAACTCTCACATTTAAAAATTTAAATAGCGCTATTTGAACTTTTTTCTCTCTGAGCAGCTCTCAGGAAGGTGAACATTCCTATAATTGAAATCATCATGTGCGTTCTGACCCTAATTGAGTGTGTTTTATATTAAGTTCACACCAAGCAATCATGGAAGCAATTATGGGCACTTGTCCCGGGGCTGCCCTGGCCCAGGTGCTGCTGCCTGATTGTCATTTGGTAATTACCGTGGTCCTTCCCAACGACTTCTCAGCATCAGTTACACGAAGCAATGACTTCAACTAAGTGAAGTCTCCTTGGAAGTACAAGTAAATACTTAATTATTTAGTTTGCTGCTTCATATCGGTGCTGTCTGTTCACCCAGAATGTGCAAATGCATAATGAAAATTGTCTTCTGAAGAGAATTGCACGGAAGTCAAATTGGAGATGAAATCTTGCAATTAGCCTTTTGAAATACGGAAAGTACCTTAAATAATAGTGATGATAGAGGCATTGCCAACTTCAGGGTTTTTTTTCAAGTCTTTGAAGTCTGACTTTGCAGAACAGATTGTAAATCTCTGGCCCATTACACACCTGCAGAGATTTTGGTGTTTTATTTCTCTTGGGTGAAACTGCAGAAGCCCAAACCATGTTAATCACTGTCAGAACCAGTTGTATAAAATGCCAAAATGCAGTGAACCAAGTGTTTTATAATAAATATGACAATACAGTCAGAATGTTGTTTTGTTAGGCTTGTTATTTGTGGTAATTTTTCATTTATAATCTTTGAAAGGAGAAAGTGCTAATGCTTTTATCAGAAAAATTTAACCACAGGAGAGATGTCACCATATTGTATAAATAAGACTATAGGTACTTGTATAGTAATTAATTCGGACAAAAATAAACTAATTTAACAGTAGCATTTGCTTTAAATGCCTTAAAATTCTTGCTTAAAAATAAAACTTCAATATCAAACATCACTACTAAAATTTTTATCTGTCACCCTATGAATGGACTATAATTCTTAGAAGAGTTAATAGTCTCACTATAATATTTCATAGCAATCTTTTATTTTATTATCTTTCTTTTTATTTATAACTGAATCTCAGATTTTACCAAACAGCAGATATCATGATTAGGGTACAGAAAGAATAGTTTTAATCTTCTATCAATGCTCTTCTTTGAAATAGACATTGAATTAACTAGCCTTAAGATTTATCACAGCTCAGCCATGTCATTGGCTTTTCCTTACATAGTATTCTGCTATGTATTGCCAACTGATTTCTCAAAGCAAACATATTCTGTGACAGAGAATAAATATATCATAATATATCTTAAATTGATATGTCCAATTCATAATGGATGATTTTGATATGTAATATCAGAATTGTTATATCCATATATGTAACATTCATGCACCCTCTGATGACATATTTTTATGTGTGTGTGTGAGAAAGAGTGTCCTTGAGCTAACATCTGTTGCTAATTTTCCTCTTCTTGCTTGAGGAAGATTGTCCCTGAGCTAACATCTGTGCCACCCTTCCTCTATTTTATATGTGGCATGCCGCCACAGCCTGGCTCCACAAGCAGTGTGTAGATCTGCACCCAGGATCCAAACCCATGAACCCCAGCCCGCTGAAGATGAGTGGGCAAAACGTAACTACTATGCCACTGGGCAGGCCCCCCTCATGATATAATTTTAATAACATAATTTTGAGGGAGATTTTTCTTCCTATTGGGTAACCATTGTATAAATGTAAGCTACTTTAAATTTACTTGCAGTCAGTGTTTATTTCTTGCTAACCAACACAGAAGCAAAATGTGTTATGTTATTAATTTGGTTCCATGAATGTTTATTTTGCACCTATCTGACACTAAGGTTATATACAGAGGGGATGCAAAACAAGAATAAAATACATTCTTCTGACCTGCAGAATATTTCTTAAAAATACGATAATACCAAAGCTGTGTAAATCACTCTTTCAATGTGCCTCCACGATGTTAAGACTATTTTGCAATTGTTTGTCCACTGTTTGGAGCCTTAAATCAAGATCATAAGGTCCTTGGCCAGAGACTGTGTTTATTTACCCTTATATCATTAGCTCCCAGGACAATTCCTGGCACATAAGCAGGAATCAGTAAGTACTTCTTTACTGAGGGGGTTAATTAAATGTTTAATTGCTGTAAGAATTAGGGAAAAGTTACAATAATATGGTGTGCTTCCACATTGGAGTGTTATACCAATCTTTTTTCACTATCATCCCGTCCTTAAGGTTCCTACTACACGTATACATATACCAAATAATCACACCCCAGTAGAGTCAAGAATCAGGACTCTGCAGTTGGAGAGTACCTGAAATCAACTAATATAACCTTCTGAAAAATGTGATGAGGGTTGCAACAGCATGTTCTCATTTGTATCTTGGGGTAGGTTTAGGCAAAACATTGAAGAAATAATTGAACTAAAAAAGCACTAATGAACTATCCACAAAAATTAATTTGGGTACATTTTTGTGACCCCTTAGCAAAGACGTCTTTTTAATAAATTTAGCAATTATTAAAGCTATTATAAACTGAATTTTGTATATGACTAGAGATCCTGAATAGTTATAACTTTTCAGTTTCAAGGCTCTGGGATCTACATCACTAACTATTGTTCAACGGTGATAGAGAGGCATTGTGTCCTTCACAGACCACTAGCTTCTGATGATCTAATTTCATCTTCAACAATAGCTACAAGGAAGAGCAAAAAATACAGTGTTGAAAGTGATGTTTTAGCTATTGTACACATACATGATTAGAGAGGAGTGGGCTAAGCATTGTGTGGACCAATATTATTTCCAGACATTTCCCTGCAGTCAGTCAATTCTTGATCTTCCATGGTAATAGAATAAGTAGCTATTATCAGAGGAGATTTATAGAAGAGATTCATATATGTACCTGAAAGAAACATTTTAGCTAGCTATGTAAAACCCACACTTATTTTGCCTTCTCCATATATTTTACATACATATACACATACATTCTAGAAATATAAGTTAAATACCTTCATGTCTCCTTTTTTCAAGCAATTCTCACTAGAAAGATAATACGCTTCTTCTTATTTTTTTGCAGAAAGTTCAGATATATACACATGATAGGGAGGGAATGACATCATTCATTATTCTCTCCCTATTTAAAGACCCCTCAGTGTGCTTATTTGTGTCTCAGTTGCCCACCCTATGCATTAGTGGAGGTTGTATGTAAGGCAGCCTCTGCCCCAACCGATGTCCAACCCCATCAGGAAAAAAGGACTAAGCCAAAAACAGTAGCTTGTCTTACTTTATCTTGGAAAAAGTAAATCTAACATAAAGAAATAACATTTCAAGCAGTTATGATTTATTTTTCTTTTCATACACCCTTCTTCGTTCTAAATACTCTTTTGGTAACAATCTTTTTTTAAAGTTGAAGGTTACTGAAGGAAGACAGAATTTTTAAAACATCTTAATTCTAGTTAAAATTCTCACTTACTGTACTGAAATCTTGACTGTAATTACGGGTAAGGTTCTCAAAGATTGATGATGGAGAATTGGACTGAAGCTTAATGATAGAGAATTGATATCTCTATCTCTATCTAACTATCTATCTATCTATCAATCAATCTATCTATCTATCTATCTTTCTGAGACACAGTAGTCATTTTGACAAAGTAACCACATTCTCTGGACTTAATTTTTTGTTATTCCCTCGCTAGTCTGTGAAGCTATGAAATGGTACTATTTTAAAGAAGTATAGAAAAGTGCCTGGGTAATCCATTGACTCTATCCCATCATTCTTTGACAAATCCTCCAATGTTCCTGTGTTAAACAAAAATTAATTCCCTAAAGTAGTCCTAAAGGAAATCACCACTGGAAAGCTCCAAAATATTTAAGGAAAGAAATTGATCTTAAGTGATGCAAAATGTATCTTGACATTATATACCTCATGCGTTGGAAGAAATGTTTTATTTAAAGAAACAGCAAAATCAAAAGAAAGACTGTAAGAAAAGTTGCTTTCTTGTTTAAAAAGAATTTCCAAAAGTAAATATGTCTGGGAGAAAACTATGTATAAGTCTACAAGGCTTGTGGTTATAAATCCCAAGTTATACCTGCAGTGATCAAACTTTATGCATTTTGTTTTTATATTCTTCGTAGCTACCCACACTAATTTCTAAAGATCATCTAGAGACAATTTTAACTGGATAGAAACAATTAAATTGAGTAGGATTTTACCATACAGGGATGTTGGCCCACATTTGGGACGACCACATATTTTAGGAGAATTAATACTAGAAATTCTTTTTTAATGCTAAATACTCATTTCCAACTCATTAGTTCCACGTTGTTACTTTCCAGATTTTTGATGGTTTCTCAGGTAAAAACACCATATAATCATTCATTTATTCAACAAACATTATCTGAAGACATTACTAAATGCCAAATAAAGATTGCTAACTATGTGCTTTTATACATATCTTCTAATCTTCTGAAGAATGCTATGATTTAGATATATTATTCAGATTTTCAAGGTGAAAAACTTCAAGTTCAGAGAAGTTAAGTGTTGTGCCAAATTCATACCACTAGTTAGTCATAGAGTTGGGATATGAAGCCAAATCTATTTGATTCTAATTAAAGTTCTTTCCACTACACAACTTCAGGGTTTTTTTTCCAATCTCCTTTTCTCTTCTTTCCCAATAAAGACAAATTCAGTATCTTCTCAGCTCCCAAGACAGAAATGAAAGAATGGTCTTTAGATTGTCTAAGCTGAAAATAAAAATTGAAAAATAATGAAAGAACAGATTTTGAATCAGAGATCAGTTCAACTGATTTCTTGTCTAATAAAAATGAACCTACAACATGCTCTCTCTTTTCTCAATTTGTATGAATAACCTTTTTATTTATATAAATTGTAATATTATAAAAGTTTGTTCTCAATTCTTTTCTCCAGATAACTTAGCTTTATTAACCTCTCCCACCATAAATGTTTCAATACCGTATTCACTAGGCAATTATATGGTATTTGTACAAAATATTTGTACCAGTGAATAAATGCATTTGTGATTTTTCCCTTATTATTTTATATATTTCAGTTACCACATTTAAAGTTATCTAAGTAAATCATAATAATGAGTAGTCTCTGAGTACATATTATGGTCAATTTTTATGTTAAGCATTTTGTAGGTGTGTGTTACAATTCTCACAGCAACTATATGAAATAGGTATTAACCCATTTTACAGGTAATAAAATTAATGATTATCAAAAAACACTCAAGCCCTTGGACTCTAGATCATCTACACTAGATATTTTGTGCTTTAGGTGTGTACTTAAAAAGCATGCTCTGATTGGTCATACATGTCTCCTAAATTATATGCATGCTACCTAACTGCGCGTGAGCTTGAACCTGACGTTACTAATTACATCCCAACGGGATTTAGTAACAGAAGTAACCGTGTGGTATTTTTAATACATACTCACAGCAGGGACCGTGAGAAAAGGTTTGTGAATAATTAGGAACACAGTTTACTAATCGGTTGATTAATTTAAACTACTCCAAATATCCTCTTAATCTCATTGGAAAAGTAGCAGAGGAGAAAAAATTAGAGTGAAACATGTTAGGAATATAATACAAAAATGGAAAACTGTAAAAAGAAACTGAAACCACTGAACATAATAGAAATCATTCAAAGAAATAGGAACTTAATATTCTTGCTTAAAAATATGAAAAATAAGCTGAATATCACAAATTTTATAGTCATCTGTATTTTGGAAAAAGATATACATGATAGTTCACTCTTTATTTTGAACTTTCTAGTGTTTTCTTAGTTCAATAATGATGTGCCTTCTTGATATGTTTTTAAGAGAGAACATTGTTGGCTATTTCTATATTAAATATCAAAATTATCACACATGTTGTTTGAACTTTATGAGCAACGTTATTAAATTTATTCAGTATGAATGTTTTGCTTTCAAAATGAAAAAATTAGAATTTTGAGTGAATATTTGAATTTAAAATATAATGCCACAAAGGCAAGATTTTCAACGAACTAGAAGAAAAGTTTGGCTTTTTGTTATCACAGAATTTGAAATATTAAATTCTACTGAAAGTCCCTCTAAGTAAATAAATATTTCACAGCGTTCAAGCACTTGTTTTTATTATAGTCACGAGATCTTTAAACGGAAAATGCTTCCTACATAACTGAGTACGTCCCAGCTTTTGTTTAGTTTGCTCTTATTTTGTATTGTTTCTATCTCCTGTAATAAGAGCTTATAATAATGAACATGATATTTGGTCAATGAAGAATGCATTGCCTATTTAGAGATCTACATATTTTGCGACCTTCTTTTGTTCATAAATGCTAATATTTACTGCTTCTTTGTTGAGATTTTATTTTGCATTTTGTGACAAACAAAAGTACGATTAGTGAAGCTGTAAAGTTCTCCTGGTAGCTGCCTGTGTTCTCAAGATAGCAGCATTCGTGTCTACAGAAGCAGTTAATGCTATTTATCATTAGTGACAGAGGCTGGGAAGGACCTTCTTTGGCTTTTATCTTTCACCTTGCCAACAGAAGTTGATGAGCTTTCTGATTTAAATTCATAGGTGATGCTCCAGGATTTATATGCAATTCACATGGACAAGTACACAGGTAACCCCATCTTGTGATGGAGACTAATTAAAATCATCCTAACATTCTAATACTGGACATCCTTATGAAAATCATTACTTTATCCACATTTAATGCCAAAGTTGCCAAATGGGAACATGAAATATAATACAGCTTATGGAAAAATTATCCCATTCATGTCTTAATAAGGGTTGATGACCTAATGAGTGACTTTTTTTAGATGTATATAAATGGACGAATGTAAGGTATATATAAATGAATGAATTACACTCATAATTAACGTAAATTTTTACAAATTTAAATTTTCAGTAGTTACAGGAATTTTGAAACAGCAAGACAATTCAATGATGTAGCACATTTTAATAATACTGATCATTTTTTTCTGTATGAATATTTTCCAAAGTGTGGTCCCAGCGAGAGATGCCAGATACCATCAGAAAAGCAGATTTTGAGGTCAGATTTATTTGGGAATTTGAGTGAAAATTTGAACTGCTTTTGGCATTATAGGACTGTCTGTATTTAAGACAGTAGTAAATATTGTGATTGTCCAAAAGGATAATATGGTATCTAGTAATTCCTAAATCTTTCAGCAGTCATTTTGTGGGGCTAGTTTTCCATGGAACAATATTAGAAATGTTCTTCTATCATTGTTGCTCACTCAGTGTCGTGTTTCAAAAATTTAAATTGAATAAATCTCCATTCTTACCATCCTTCCTAATTTGAATGTTTTCCCTTCTCTCAAGTAAAACCTAAACTCCCTACTATGAAAAATAAGATTTTGTGTGGTCCAGCTCTGCCCTTGTCTTTGACCTTATTGCACGTCAGTCTGCCCTTTGCTTCAGCTACTCTGGTGTTTTCCTTCCTCAAACATGCCAAGTTGTTAGGCCCCCAAAACCTTTCTAATTTCTCTTCCTCCCTTAGGAGGCTCTCTTTTCACCTCAGTGTCAATGTTTCCTCTTCAGAGAGATCTTCTCTCCCTTGTCTTCTCTGAAGTCTGCTGCTCCTGCTGATGCCTCTCTCAGCACCCTGTGTAGAACCTTGCGCTTTCTAAATTAGTTCACACCATGCGTGTGACAATAGGCTGTGTGAGGATAGGCCATATTTATCTTGTTCACCGTCAAATCCCCAGCAGCTAGGATGGTGCCTGCCACAAAGTAGGTATTCTGTATAAATCTTTGAATGGATACTCCTGATTCTCTCATAAAAACTGAGAAAATTGTATAAAAGGGGAGAGTTCTTCTATTTTTTCTTTCATTCTGTCCTAAAGAGTAAATACTCAAAAAATAAACAAAGTAAACTGAGTAAATTATTTTCAGGAAATAAATGGCATTGGCTAATACTTATTAGGAGCAACCATCAATGTAATATAACATTAACATATGATAAGGTGATATTTTAAAGCTGTTACTAATGAAGATAAGATTCAGTAAAGAGGAATGATTAAAGTACAGATTCTGAGAAGCAAGCAGCATGGATGGTAGGTTGGCTACATTTGGGAGAATAATAACAATAACAGAAGCAAGTAGTTTCAATATCTGAAACCAACCGAAAAGGTTTATGTTGTAAATTTATTTTACTACAATTTCATGAAGATTGCCGAAGTGTTCCTGACCAGAAAACACTGTTATCTAAATAACATGGTAAAACTTGTCACACCAGATAGCTTTGGATGCATCTATAACTTATTTTTAAAGTAACGTAATCCTTTAAATGTAGTGCCATTTATTTTAAATTGTATATTTTAGATTAACGTAAAAGTAAATGTTTTGTATTTTCCTAAGTAACTGAAGCAAAAGAACTTTGAAAGTAAAGGTCAGGTGTTTTATTTCCCTTTGGGAATTGATCTGAGTTTGTTCTCAGATACATTTTGTAGGCTTGAGAAATTTAGATGGGGAGGCAAACTCTTTGACTTTCATGTTCAATTCTCAAAACATTGCATCTTAATGCAATTTGCTCTTGCTTTAATGATATCAGCTGTATAATCTCATTTCCTTCTTGCAAGAGAAAAGCATCAGAGTAAAGAGAATAGCTTTTAGTAATAACAAGACACTCCACGAATCAATATTAAACCCTTCAAAGGAATCTGAATTCACAGGATCAAGAAATTGCGACCCAAGAGATTGTTTTCTTTTTTCATCAACAAAAATGCATTTTATTCAACTTATGTTTTTGGTGCTCCGTCAAATTCGTTTTATACTAATGGTAACTATTACACTATAAAGATTAAAACAGTGGCTTTTATTCTGTAACTGGAGATGATGCCACATTCAGCTTTCAATCTTCCCTGTGACCCATCTTATTCTCTGACGTCTTTTGGAAAATGAATGTTGTATGCAAGAAAGCTGTGGCAAACATTCCTGTTTTTCAATCTATGTGTAGCAGTCAGCAGCAGCTGAATGAATATTTCTGAAAAATACGACGTTTAATGATAAGCAAAGTGTTAGGTCTCCTTTCAAAGAATAGAGTTGAAACATCTTCCTCATATTAAATAAATCGTCTTGGTTATTTTATGCACATCAATATAGATTATAATATCATATATATGTTGTAAAGTACTGTAGATATATAGATGTGCGTTAATGTAGATATAACATAGATTATGGTATAAGTAGATTAATGATATTTTAGGCACATTAATATAGTATGCAATTAATATAATATAAATATTTTTGAAAATATCAGTAGTATTTAAGTTTTCAAGAACATAAAGTTTTTACCGACAACCATGAAAAGTAGGAAGTAGGAAATATATGCCAGGTAATTCTATACTAATGATTTAGAATCATGACATAAAGATAATATTAAATGTCTTATGAAAGAGAATCATAAGATTTTTAAAATATATATAAAACATAAGTATTGATACTTTTTCTTTATAATCAGTGTAAATTTCAAGCAAAAGTACCTATTGTATGAACCAGAAAAATATTGTCTGACATTTTACCACAGTTTTGGAGTATACAACTTAATTTACATATATATTACATAAAGCTATTTTAATATGCATATTTAATATGGGGTCTAATTTTAAACTATTAAGAAAGTTAATTTCAATTAAGTATGACGGCTTTTGTTAAACTCAAGAATATGATTGAAAAAATATCAACGTATGTATTACTTTTTCAAGTCTATTGTTTTTCTTCCCTCTTCTGTTTTTGAATTGGAGCACAAAAACGCTCATCCAAATAATCGGATGACAAAAATCCTATTAAACCTTAATATATTCATATTTTAATATTAAGTTAAATGTAGATATTTGTAAATATTTGATATTCTTAGTTTTAGATATCGTGCAATTCACATTTTATTCTGATTCAGATAATCAATTACTTCTTTTGAAGACAGATACTAAGATGATAGTAAAATCAAAAAGGGTTTCAAAAAAAGTGTAGAATAGATTTCATTCTATTTAATTAAAATAGCGCAGAGGAATTCTACCTGACACTTGCTTAATGAAATAATGTAATCTTGAAAGTAGAAGGCAAGGGTAAGAGCTTCCATCCTCAAACAGTATTGTAGAAAATAAATACAAAATGAGAAAGTATAGCTATGAAATCATTAAATAAATGAAGACCCAGTATTTATAGTAAATATTCATACTTACTAAAACCCGTAACCATATATCTTATTCTATCTATGAACATAGAACTTGTGTTTATGTGTGTCAAATAAACATCATATAAAGCATGCAAAGACAAAAATGGCTGATTGGAACTGATTTCCGAGTGACACAGTCTGCAGTTTTGGAAATAAAGATGACAGTACTGTGCACAATTACCAACTTTGTTATATTTTCTGATGATTAAACATTACATGTAATTGATGAAAACCATACTTAATTTTTGTACTAGATTTGTGAGATTTTGGCTTCTGATCCCTTGAGAGTTGATACTGATGGAGGAATGATCAAATCAATGTCTGAATTATCTATATATATATATTTTAAGTATAAAATATGTGTTAGCAATTTATTTTAGATACTAAAGTAATATTTTAGAAAAGATAATTATGTATTTTCATTCTTTATCATTAAAAGACACACAGCACTTTGCTAAAAGTGGATTTGCAGTAAGCTGTGATTTTAATAATGAAATTTTTGTTTGTTCGTTTGTTTTGGTGAGGAAGATTGTCCCTGAGCTAACATCTGTGCCAGTCTTCCTCTACTTTGTATATGAGATGCTGCCACAGCATGGCTTGATAAGCAGTGTATAGGTCCACACCTGATATCTGACCTGCAAACCCCGGGCCACTGAAGCAGAGAACGTGAACTTAACCACTACACTACTGGGCCAGCTCCAATAATGAAATCTTTTGGAGAGTTTACACTTTATTCAACGAAGTAAAAGTTTGAGTTCATCACTTTCAGGTTGCCGCAGGACCTGTCAGTGGCCTGAGCAGCCTACAGGATGCATGATGAATCCTCGGCATCCAGGGGGCGATGCTGCAGTGAAATCAACACCCTTGGCCTTCTGATCTTCATTGCTCTTCTAAAATGCCAATATCTTGGAAAGGCTCAGAAAACCATTGCCTAGATCTCAGGAAAGCAAGCCTGGGAAAGAGTACCAAGGGTTGGAGAAGATAAGGCTTTCTTTACTTGGCCTTTCTTCAGCTCTATAAATGACAGTTTGGCTCCCTGGAAGGTGGCTAAGGCAGGAGGGACTTTCATAGATGTTAATTTTGCGGCAGACACTTTATGAATATTCTGTTCAGGAGGAAGGAGACATCACAGGAAGACAGAGGGTCATGTAAGTTTCCACTCTGAGGTGAGCATAGACGTGCCACCCTTCCTGGATTCCGCACTCAGAATAATTAGGAGCACTTTGGCTTCAAATCCTCATCTTGCTATTTAATATCTTTGCCAATTTGGGGAAGTTACTTAACCATTCTTGGACTCAGTGTTCTCATATGTAAAGTAGGGGTAAAAACAATGTTTACTTGGTGGGTTGTTTCTCAGGATTAAATGAATCTATTCATTCAACATCATTAGAACAAGTTTAACAAGCTTCAGAAATTGCTCGATAAATTGACGCTGTTATTATCCTCATCACAAGGAGGCTGTTAAAAAACACCACCACCCCAAAAAACACCACCAAAACAAAACAAACAAAAAACCTACTTAAAATGGGAGTCTCCAAAGCAGACAACTTGCATTTGCTGTGATGAAGGTATTAGAGCCATAAGTCAGTGCCATAATTCAGGACCGCTGAGGCAACAGGCTCCATTCTCTCTGGAATCAGCAGGAACCTCCTGCAATGCGCCTATTTAATCTTGCCAAGCTTATTGTTTTCTGTCATGGCAATCAGTGCTAAAAGATTAAGCGTGATCAATTATGAATAAAGAGTCAGTTCTCAAACGTTGCAGAGTGACTGTCAAAGAATTATTGTATAAATATACACATCCTTGGAAACTTCAATAGGATAATTCCTTATTTATGAAACAAAATAAAACAAGCAAAAACAATAACATCAACTCAAATTAAAAAAAAGTAAATTGTGTTCAGAATCAGTTCTGACGATTCTAGGCTAAGGGGAGCATTAACAGGGATGTGCTTAGATGGGTTCCAGAGAGGTCTATCCTTAAAAAAGGTCTCTATCAGGGTAAACAGCACGATAAAGACAGGTCAGGAGTCACATCAGACAACGAACAAGTGGATGGGCCTTAGACAGAGACAGGAGGAAATAACATTCAGAGAGCAAGAGTGAGCTCTATCCATAGTCCAAAGGCAGTTTGCTTTCTTATCTTTATTCCACTTTATGATTCAAGGTTACTATACATATTTGCCTGGTATATTATACTTGTATTATCTCACTTACTTAATGAAGCAAGGTATCTATTTTATTTGCATTTGTTTAAGAATTGTTCCATAATATATTTTGAAATTATTTGTGTTTTTTAATAAGATATTATATTTTACTAGAGCATAGCAATATATATTCAAGTCTACTAATCACATCACTGTTAAAAATTAAAACATAGGGGGCTGGCCTGGTGACACAGTGGTTAAGTTTGCACATTCCACTTCTCGGTGGCCCAGGGTTCACTGGTTGGGATCCGGGGTGCAGACATGTCACCACTTGGCAAAAGCCATGCTGTGGTAGGCATCCCATGTATAAAGTAGAGGAAGATGGGCACGGATGTTAGCTCAGGGCCAGTCTTCCTCAGCAAAAAGAGGAGGATTGGCAGTAATTAGCTCAGGGCTAATCTTCCTCAAAAAAAAAAAAAATTAAAACATAATGACAGAAATTAAAACTTTTCAAATGACCTTATTTTTACAACATCATTAGTATCTACTAGTGGCTTAACTATAATAATATAATGGAGGTAAGCAGCAAATAATATAGAAGTCAAAATTTTTTAATCTTAAATGAAGAGGAAGAAATTTTGAATTTATAGTACTTCTATATCCTTTTAAAATTTTACCAAAAAACTGCATCAGTAAAGCTGTCAACATTTAAAAGTGAAAAATTAGGCACAATCATAAGAAAATATGAAATTTCAGGTTATTAGAAAAATGCTAGAGTAATATTCTAAGCAATTCATATACCAGACTGTGAAAGATATTTTGTTTTATGGTAAAAATGCCTTTAATAAAATGTTTTGGACGACCCCCAGTGGCCTAGTGGTTAAGTTCAGCATGCTCTGCTTTGGTGGCCCAGGTTTGTTTCCTGGTTGTGGACCTATACCACTCATCTGTCAGTGGCCATGTATGGTGACTCACATACAAAAAGAAGATGATTGGCAGTGAATGTTAGCTCAGGGAAAATTTTCCTCAGCAAAAAAAAAAAAAAAAAAAAAGACATAAAAATGTATATAGCTACATAAACTCTTACCCACCATCCAAGTTAAATAATTGACTAATTACCATACCATTGAATTCTCCTCATGCTTCTCTCCATTGGTGTTCTCAGTCCTCCCAGAGTTAACCACTCTTAATTATTTTTTCCTATCATTCACTTCCTTTTCATTATACATACATTATATTTAAGCTTTTTATTATCTGAATTATATCCTTCAACACTCATTTTTCCTCTCTCAGTATTTTCTTTTGGAGATTTCTTCATTCATTTATTCATTGACTGATTTCACTATTATATAGTATTTTGTTTAATGACATAATAACTTATTACAGTTTATCTATCCATTCCTTCTTTGAGGAATATTTAAGCTGTTTCCAGGTTTGTTTGTTTGTTTTAAACTGTGCTTCTCTGAAAACGCTTATAAATGATGTGCATATACAATAATTTCCAGGAATGAAATTGCTAGATTAAAGAATATAACAATATTCAAATTTACAGGATAAAGTCAATTTGTTTTTTCAGGAAAAATACTTGTTCATATGTATATAGCAATTATCTCCCATAGGATGTGTCTTTTCTTTTTATATTATAATCTTTGATAAGCAAAAGTTTTAAATTTCAATGTAGCGAAATTTATCAAACGTTTGCTTCAGGAAAAGGAAAGATTATACACCCAGTTGCATACAAATATTGTCCTATATTCCCTAATAAAAGCTTTATTTCTTTGCACACATGTTGGCCAGTGAAGAACAGAAACAATATGCTGAATTTTCCAAAACAAAAGCAAGATCTGTTATGTTTGTAGGGAGAGGGAGCAGGGAGGGAAAAGGTATAGATTAACTGACAGCGGGAGAGAGAATCACAGACATGGCCCATTTGTTAATGTTTAGAAGTGCATGTCCTATGGCTTTACAGAAATAAATAAAACTTAATCATGGATGTATTTTGGTAAATAACTTGTTCATCCTTGTTTTATGAGGTTGAGCTATGATGTAGTAAAATCTATCAAATGAATAATAGCAGAGGAAAGAATTGATTTTTTGGCAGGTTCACATTGTTAAGAGCTATTTATTTGAGAGATCCCTATTTTTTTCCCCAGGAGAGAGAGAATGTATTTTTTTTTAATTATGTGGAACATTGACTTATTTTGAAACTGAAAATACCCTTTAAGAAACACTTTACTATTTCACAGGTGTTTTCATGTTTTGGACAGAGAACATTTTTGATAAGCCGGATGCCTTAAGATCGTATAAATTGAACAACATTTTCCCTATGATGTAAAATTGGGTATGCTATTCTGAAAAAGTTTCTACTGAGTGTAATACACACATTGATTTTGTATGTCACATTTGTAATCACATTTTAAGGATAAATGAAGATGTTCTAATTTGTATTAATGACTATGTTTAAAACAAACAATATAAATATAGGACCAAGGTCCATATGAAAATTGTCTTGCATGGGGGTTAGATTTTCTTTATGAGGAGCTGCTGGTTGAAGGAATCTCTTTTTTCTCTTAACTATTTGATACTTTATCTGCACCCTTGCCTGGGTCCTCATCAGGCTGCAGAGAGCAGACGCCACAGGCATTTCAGGAGCAATTCCATACCTGGAGATGCAGCACAGATAAATTCAAGGTAGCTAATTAATTTGGAAGTCATTTTTGGAGGTGATTACTTAGAGAGATATGCCCTTAGTCAGTAAATCTTCCATAAACTAGCAGAGATTGTGGGGTATATGATCCCCTAGAAAAGAGGACAAAAGAGAGCCAGAGACCTAGTGCCATCTGGAAACTGGCCAGTAGTTGATGGGGCAGGGGGGCAAGTAGACAGGGCACCTAAGCAAGCTATGGCATACGAAATCAAGATAGTGTTGTGGGCGCTCTGAGTGTTGGATCCCAATTCTTGGTTCATCCGTGTCCATGTGGAATCTCATTGAAGCTAGAATAAGAGAACAGGCTTTCAAAGCTTGGCTGTGCTTCTCCCCAGCAGTGTGTAGGCAGAGTATTTAAAAGTTTTAGTGCTTCAGTTTTTTATCTGGCAACTGGAGGTTGCAATGCCCCAGGGTTCAACGATTAAGGAGATAATGAAATCAGAGAACTTTGAATACTCTCTTTTGCATAATAAAGATTACTGTTAAAGAGTGAGAAGGGTGGTGGTGGGGAGAGGAGGGATGGACAAATTTATTGAGTAAAACTTCAAGAAAATATCCACATACTTGACAGAAAACACTGCAAAAACATCCTGGGACAACATGTTTCCTTATTCACAGCCAGTGTGCACCAAGGAGCCTCTTTCTTTACCTTGGAATAAAACTCATTCTCTTCAGTAGGTTTCTATCTTCCTCATTCACTTGTCTCTATCTCTACCCTCACCCTGCAAACAATAACAGTTCCATAGGCACGTCATACCTACCGGCTAAAGTTGGGGTTCCTAAAGCAATCGCCTTGAATAGGATTAGTGTGATAGTTGTTTAATCAGGGCAAGCTCTGGGAACTGGGATGGAATGAGTCTCAGGGAGTACCTGGGGCAAAGGAAGACAAATGAAGGTTCCTTAGAAAGTAGCAAAGAAGGAGTGAAAGCAGGCCTGGCAGCCAACCCTACCCACTGTCCTAGGTTCAGTGTAGGTGTCTGGAAAAGGGAATTTTCCCCAAGTCATTCATGTGGTTCTGGTATCATATAATCAGCTGCTCTATTTTACATGGCATGCTTACTACAAATCTTTTTTTTAAGAGGAGATAATGTAGAAAAATAAACAAATACTATTTAGCAGGAATAAAATGAAAAGGTAATAAAATCTCTTTAATTCAATTTAATTGTCTACTGCTCTTATCATTTTGTTACCTAGAAATATAATCCTATTACTATCGAACAGAGTTATATGCTTTTTATTTAGCCGAAGTTGGTGTTCATTTTATTTTCAAGTGGTAAATATGTGTTTGTTCAGATTTTTTTCCCTGATACTAGCAAATAAACAACTAAGTGGTTAAAACACTAAAATAGTTTATTAACTTTTGGAGGTAGAACTCTCAAAATGAAAATTTGTACTAATTGGTTCTATATTTTTCATGCAATTTCGTATATAAAATATAGAAAAATCAGATTTTATATTTTGTAATTATGTAAGTTCACTATCATTTTGAAGCATATATAATGCTATAGGTATTTTTTTCAAATAATTAAAAATTCTGTCATCATTCCTTCCAAAATTATTCATTTTGCTTCATGTATGTGATATATGGACACAGAAATTTAAAGTCAGAAGGTCAGATGTAGCTCCCAAGCTGGTGGAGTCTATCCATAGCCACTTTGTTTTTGTTTTATAAGATCCTTTGTTTCCCACTTTTGGTTGCTGGAGAAACTATTAATGGTTTTGAATCAGATCATCTTGCAGATAAGAAAAAATTAGGAGAGAAGAAGTAATTTTTCAAAAGGGGAACTGGTCTGAGAATAGGTTATTTCCTTAAAGACCCAAATAAAGTTATTGGTTTATTTGCACAACTCTTGAAGCTTTCAAAATTGTGGTTTTAAAAGTTAAGAAAAATTATGTTTTAAGAAAGGACTACATACATATATGTGTGTATATATGCATATATGTGTGCATGTATGTATATATGTATTTAAGTATATATGACATCTTTTTCAGATGACAATACTCCTCATTTTAATATCTTTGTTCAGAAAACCAAGGCAAGCTATACAATGTACGGGATATACAACCATATTATATGCTGTTTCTGATTATGGGGAACAGCATTTGCCAAGGTGATTGATGTTTTAGCTAGTCCAGCCTTACCATAGCCAGGAAATTCCAGCCAATTAAGGAGGAAAAGGGAGAATCATCAATCAAATCAAAATTGACAACCAACCCACCTCCACGATTAAAAAACACAGAAAAATCATATTCATCCATCTGGTCCCTTTTCGAAAGGCATCAAGTGCTTTTCTTTTCTCTAGGCACACTATGATAACTAATAAGTATTAGAAAAGATTTTACAGTAAATTGCCTCTTAAAGACAAGATAAATTTTAATGAAAGCGCTTAACCTGGACCGGCTAGGGGAACTGAACAAACAGAAGTCCTGACATCCTTGCCCCTGCAATGTAAGAGAGTTGATATATTTCCCATGACATTGGGGTGTTTTCTCAGGTGTTGCTTAAAACGAAGTCTGCACATTGTTTCTCTCATTTAAAGCTCAGCTTTGGAATGCTCTCTTCTAGGCATGATGTAGCACCTTGGTATGTTTCTAGGGCACCATAGGGTAATTGGATTGATCAATCATTCAAAAATTATTCTAGGAGGTCCACTTTGTGCCCATAATTTTGCTAAGTGAAATACTCATAATCAGAAAAGTAGAAGGGCATATTGTTGAATATAATTGTTCCAATAATATGATGCTATAAATAGTATAACAAATAGTGTGTAAAATGTCAGGGCAGCCTTGAATGATTCAATAAAGGTCCACGTTTAAACGAGGTTGATATTTGCAGAACACATGAAGAAAAACTAGGATCTTGGATTCGTGGGTGATCTAAGTGTACCCGGGCGAAAGAAGAGCTGCACAAACAATCCACCAGAGGTGCCAGTTTTAAAGAGCTAGGTAGAGAAGTGTGATTTATTTGTGAGACCGTGAGACAAAAGCTGGAAACACCTTAATAGAATGATAAAGTTTAAACGGAGTCAGTAATACAAGCTGGAATTATCTCCCTAGTTCTAGAATATATGCTTAAGTGCTTTATATTGCAATTGCGGTCAAACACAGCTATATGGGATAAAGATGAGTAAGGCGTAGGAAACTAATTAAATGTGAAATGACAAGAGCTGTATTGATCCAAAATTTTTTTTAATTTTTATGGAAACCTTATTTTTTCTCTGGTTGAAAGGAAACTATGGAAGTTTTTGAGTTGACCTAAAATTAGGAGAATTATTTTATTTGTGAGAAAGTTAATGGCCACTTTGGAATATCTTGAATCTGTGGTGACAAAACATACAGGAGGTGATGTGTATATAATCTCGATTACCAAGAACAATAAAGGATTTGAGCAAACCTGAAGTTTTATTTTTCTGATGTTAAAAGAATGAGAGGCGTGGAAGTGTAATGGAATAGAACTGTTTAGATTACAGATTAGTGTTAGGCAAGTTCACAGGGAAAGGAGGCCATTTAGAAGGAAACACTGAGCAGAGGATGCATGAGGGACAGGAAATAATTTCTTGAACAGGTTCTGGATGAAGGAGGAGGAGATGGTATTGTTCTAGGCACCTAGACTACAATTGAGTGGATGAAATGAAATACATATGTGAAAAAAAGGATTAACCACAGAAAAGAGAAAAGACATTAAGTCCTATTTGTAGTCTCACATTTATTCTCAAATAAAAATGTAGCTTTCAATGGGATAGTGACTATATTTTAACATATTTTCATTGTGTGTACCTTTGTGTGTATGTATATATTTGTCATATATAAATATGCTTGAATGCTACTTATATAAATAGAATACCTTTTCTGCATATGAACATTTTAAGCTCTTGTAGTGAAGAACTCTTTTCTGCCCGTATTCTTATCATCCAAAACATAGCTTCAAACCTAGGTGTTCCATAATAACGGATCTCATCTGGAAATTCAGGACTGTTCTCCTTCTTTGTTATCTGGAGTTAGCCAAATTATGAGGTTAATGGTATAGTCCTTCAGACTGCCAAGTCTACTTAAGACTTGTGACCCCAACTGTAAGGAATGAGAGTTCAACTACAAAGTTAGAAGGAAGACTCTACATATGATCACCCTTCCTTCTGGAATCAACTGCAAGTTCAGGAGTTTCCCAGGACCACCTTCAGGCACAATAATTCACTGGACTCACAGAACTGGTGAAACGTATTATACTCCTGGTTACATTTGTTACAAGGAAAGGATATAAGATAGAACCTGTAGGAAGAGTCCTATAAGACAGTTTGGGAGCACTCCAAACATGGAGCTTCCGTTGTCCTCAGGACACATTACCCTGCTGGCATCAACGTATGCCAATATGCACCTAGTGTGGCCACCCAGGAAGCTCACTGAAACTTCAGTGTCCAGAGATTTATTGGTTCTTCATTGAATAGGCATAATTAGTTAATTGAGCATGTGGTTGAACTCAACCTCCAGCACCCTCTACACCCTCTATGGAGGATGAAGTGATATCACAGAGTCAGAGGCCCCCACCCTAAATTGTATGCTTTGTCTTTCTAGTGTGGCCAGCCCCCATCATAAGACTGTTACGTGAGGCAAGCCTCAACCTCAAGCATTGTTTTAGCATAAGCTATAAGGTCTGCTAAGAGGTGCTCAGCTTGAATAACCAACACTTCCTATCATTTGGGGAATTTCAAGGTTTTAGAGGTTACTTCCCAAGAGCCAAGGATAAAAGCCACACCTCTCTTTGGTCGAGGCTAAATTCCTTACTATATACTTTTTTTTTTTTCTGAGGAAGATTGTCCCTGACCTAACATCTGCTGCCAATCCTCCTCTTTTGCTGAGGAAGACTGGCCCTGAGCTAACATCCGTGCCCATCTTCCTCTACTTTATATGTGGGACACCTGCCACAGCATGGCTTGACAAGCAGTGCCATGTCCTCACCCAGGATCTGAACTGGCAAACCCTGGGGCCCCGAAGCTGAATGTGCACACTTAACTGCTGTGCCACCAGACCGGCCCCCTTACTATACACTTTTCTAACATATTTTCAAGCCATCTCCTCACAAAACTTTTCCAACTTTTGTTTCTAATCCAATTGGGTCCCAGTAGTATATATGTATTAATGTTTACTTGTTTGGAAAAAAGCAACATGTCATGTCTCTTATTCATAATAATGCCATCGGTATGTTGTTTTATCTGTGGACATAAATATATTTCTATTGCCTTCCCAATTGTTATCTCACATTAAATTACAGCAATTTTCTGAAATCCTTAGTCCTAACCAGTTTTGGTGTGACCTTACTATGTTATTCTTTCCTTTCCATCTTTCCATGTTCCCTTTACAGCTCTCAAGTCTCTAGTAAGACACATTCATCACCATACTTGTGAGCTGTTATTGATAATGACCTGGCTAGTTCATTTTATTCTGTATCTTGTATTTCCATCTGTATTCTTTGTTAATATTTTACATATACTCTATATTTTTTATTCTAACCCAAGTCCCAATCTTCTAGATTCAAAATATACTATCTGTGCCCCTCAAATTTTTCTTTTGCCAGCGTATTAACAGTCGCTAAAAATATTTTCTGTCTTTTCTGATTCTCCTTAACATTTTTCCAATAAAATATTTTCCTTTTGCCTCCTTATGATTTTATGCATCATAAGAGTACTAAATCCCAAATAATGTGTGTGCAACCAAATGGAAAAACAAAGGGTTGCCTTCAGAATTTCAAGGCCAAGTTTGTAGCACTAGCCATTAGTTTGATATTTGCAAAGTACTTTGATAATAAATGCATTTCGTGTCATTTCTACTCTTCCTGCTTAATGATTTTGTGAAGAGAAGTGTTGATAAAAGGGCAAATAAATGTTTAAAATGCATGCATACTTTATGAATTCTTGTAAAGTAGATGAATGGGTCAGCATTGTGATTCCTGAAGCCACAATTGGCATAGTAAATCAAACTTGTGAGAATACCTGTAGGAAGGAATGAACGGATGCCATGAAAATACTTAAAATAAAAGACAAGTGGCAAAATTTTGGATTATACATTTGTTTTTCAGAGAATAATTATCAAATATCAAATGCAAGGCATTGGCATCATGCTGTACTCTGAGAATTTTTTTTAATTATTAAAATACAGTTTGTTTACTTTATTCCCCTCTGAAGAAGCAATCAACACTACCTTCATTTACATTTCAAAAACTTGTAACCTTCAGAATCTTTGGTTAGTTCTTTGTCAATATTCTTAACTGACTTAATCAATTGTACTTGAACCATGGATCTTTTGGTTGTTTTCTTTCTCCTTTCCAAGGCAGTAAGAAGATCACACACCCTGGTATTCATTGATGCTTCTATACATGCATGTCTCAGCCTAGCGCAAACTTCTTTAGAACTGTGTTGCAGTCTAAGACTCTTGCTACCCAATCCTCCTTCCTTCCCCTTCTAGTTCTCAGAGGTCTGACTTGTATCTGATACAAAGAGTCCCCCTGCCTATTCCTTTCCCCTCCTCATTATGCTTCACAGACATTTCCACCGATAAATCTCTTGTAGGTTTAACCCTGTTTTGGTGTCTGCTTCTCGAAGAACCTAAACTAACCAATCTTTGTCCTGAAAAGAGAACAAATATAAAATTTATTCAAGTTCGTAGGCAATAATAAATCGCCTCTGCTGTAGTGACTTGACTTAAGCTTAAAAACATCCTCAAGTCTCAACCAACTTAAAATAATTTAAAAGTTCTTGGCTCTATGAATTCCTGTGCATATTAGTCTCCTCTCTGCATAGACAAATTGTAAAGATCAATTTTTAATTGTCTTAAGTTCGCCGTCGCTGTCATTTATTTAGGGCAGCTATCTGGTTGTGCTCATGTAATGTTAGGAAGAAGGGGAATGATATTCCGGAAAGCCACATATATTTACCTGGGAAAAATCAAGTCTGATTTCAATGCGTAATGAGCAGAACTAGGACCGGTAGGAGCTGGACATCATTAGCGCTTGTTGATAACTCCATTGGAGTACCTATACTCACACCAAATTTGCCATTTATTTCTCCTTACCAGTAGATTGAGAGTTCCTAGAGGATGGGATCTGTGGATCTTGTCTCTATAACTAGATCCTAACATATTTATGAAAAGATCAACAAAAGAAACAATGGCTAAAAATAAGAAGACAGGAAAAAAAGAAGGAAAGAAAAAAAGTAGTAAGTTTAATTATAAAAAAAAGTATATGAAAATTTTTAAAAAGTAAAAGAAAATTGGTTCCAAATAAGATATAATGAAGACAAAGAAGACTTTTAAGGTGGAAGAGTTCACTGATGTTTAGGAGTAACTAGAAAATAATTTCTGCTGGAAGCGGGGACTTCACCCAGATTTTGTAGGAATAGGTGGACTGAAATAAATGACAAGTGAAGTGGAGATTCTTTCCAGTAGGAGTAAGTACTTCAGCCTCACTTGTAATGGCTTGCTTAAAGGAGAATGAAGAGTCCAGATTCAGTAATGCAGATGTGCAAATGGGAATTATACTGTACTCTACTCTGTAATCTTGGTTTTGATAAGGACATTAAAACCTCTTGTTCTAAATGCCAGCCAAGCAGGCAGTTCTAGTAGGCAAGCACACCCATCTCATCCCTTTAAATACAGATCAGTTATGCATTTGTTTATATATTGTTTGCCTGAGATTGTGATCTGCTCAGACTTTTTAGAATCCACACATGCAGGGAGGAGGGAGATGAAAATCTCTCCCTAGCCACTTGGAGTAACCATATCAATACTCATGATGAAAAGGCTGAAGAGGTTGTGGCCAGATGGCTCTCAACCCAACTCTGTGAAATTTGACTACAATGAATTTGAGAGAAGAAATACCAGTCTCTGTTTGTACAATTGCAAATGCCATAAACGCTATTTTTGCACATTGCCCATTACATTTTGGAAGGGTATTACAATTGGAAAATGAAAAAATTGGGAGTTATGAAGAAAAAAAAGACATTAAATTGTTGCTAGAATAGAAATAATATTTCTGCAAAATAACTTAAAAAGATAAACTAATAAAGGCCCCGGACTCTGGAACTGCACTTCTAATTATTCAGAAAGGTTGAGGGACTGACCTGGGTAAGCGTACCATGCTAGATTCCGTCCTGATCTATCGGTGAGCCATCTTGTTTTAAGCTAAATCTTAACATCCAAACACAGTATTCAAAGTTTGCAAAAAAAGATTATAGAAATCACTTTCACTCATACAGATGATTTCCCACTTGTTATAGCTGAAATAACTTTCCTGATAACGTTAACCTGAAGTTTTTCTATGAATGCAGACCCAGAACTGTGTGACATAGGCTATGGGAACTAACAGTTACAATTATTATCTATTTTTAATTCATATTGAGACAGAAAAAACCATTCACCACTATCTTAGTTTGTTCTCTGGAGTCTACAAAATAAACTCGATCTGTCTTCTGTATGACAGCCTTTAAATATTTCAACAGAGTTACTTTGATCCCTCTGTCTTCTCTTCTTTAGGCAGAACATACATCCTTCTAATTTTAATAACGCTTCCACTGACGACCTTCAGCTTATTGTTAGATTTGGAAAACATCCCCCTAAATTTAAAAGAACTATTCAGATAAACCTGGCCAGTATAGAATAAAGTGAAGTTATTTTTCTGGACACAAAAATTTTATTAACTCTCTTTGTGAGCAGTTTTATTATGCAATGCCACAATGAAATGAACTTAGAGTCAGTTCAAATCCTAGACCAAAAAAACAAAACAAAACACAAATTTCCTGTTCAGCCAGCTTCTCCTCATCCATAGTTGTGTATCTAATGTTTTTCTCATCCATGTGGAGGCCTTCATATTTATCCTTATTAACTATCATCATTTTAAATTTTGCCTCATCCTTGTAGCTTACTGAGAACTATCTGGACAATGATTCCATGCTCCATTTAGCACATTGGGAGCAAATAAGGTTTTGATCAACTTGCAAGGCTGAGTTTCATGAACAGTTTCAGGGACGCAACGTGCAGGTTGAGTTGAAGTACAGAAAAACTGGAGGCAAGACAGCCTGTTAGAAAATTATTGCAGTGGTCCAGGTATTAGTGAAACAATCCTAGACTAAGATGCTCATGGGAAGTAAGACTATAAAAGAACAGTAAGACTGCAAACTAACAAAAATTAATGGCTTACTAGATGTAGGTAGTAAAGAAAAGGGATAAGTCAAAAAAGCAACTCTAAGGTTTTGAGTTTGGGTAGCTGGAATCTGACAGTAAATTTGACAGACAAATTGAGGCCCACAGGGAAAGGTGGTTGAAGAGGAGGATGAAGATTGTGACTTACATATATTACTTTTGAAGTGACGGTGGAACAAACAAGGAGGAATTCCTAAAGTACATGCGGGTGAGGGGACAAGACTGCTCTGTGATGAACTGAGATCAACACTAAAGGTAGATACTTGATAGGCTTCTGGTTCAGATTTTCTTAAGAGCCATGAATTTTCATAAAATTATAAGCGCAAGTATGCCAAAAGCTTACTTTTAGCAGCTTAGGGAGAAAATTCTTAAGGAAGCTCTGTAGAAACACATAGAAGAGTTACCATACTAGAAAGAGATTAGATGATTTAGAACAGAACATATTGAATCTGTCTTTCAAGTGTTCTGTTATTGGAGTTCTCTGATATTAAATTTTAAAAAATTAAAGATAAATTGTAACCTCTTTTGTTACTTACATCTCCATTAAATTATTTTTAAAAATGGTGACTTATTTGACCTTACCTATTACTAGAACACTTTATTTTCAAGGCTTTAGGAGGCTAAGAATATTACCATGCTCCTTAAATTTGGTATTCATTTTAAAACACTTTTTTTACTTTTTTATACTTTCAGTCCTGACACTCAAAGTTAAATAATCTGGATCAATTTAATGGGGTTGATTGTGCTCCTGGAACAGCGGCTTACTGGAGCCAGTCCAGATTCTGTATTCTCTTCCTCGGACTTCATTTATCATGATTTATGTATGTATCATTGTTTATATGCTATTCACTGTTTCAGAGGGAAGAAAGGAGTTTTGAGGAAAGAGTTTGTAAAGTATTATTATTGCTAAGTTCTTTTATCTTTCCTCATTCCTGTTTCTCCTTTGGAAATGCTCAGGACATCTAACACGTAGAATTATAAGGAGATGACTTTCATGCAAAGACAAAAACACAGTCTTCGGTTATAAGTTTATATTTACTGATCTTCACAAATCAACTTTCCCATATTTTTCTGTTAAGAGGTCTTAAAATTAAACATATGATGCTTTGAAAAGTCAGGAAAAGAAGCAGTTGCTTGTGATTATTTTTTTATAATGTTGTCTTATTGCTGGGAAACAGCAACAGCCAAATAAAAAAGAATGCATAATAAGGAATACGTGTACGGATTCAGAAAGTCATGAAAAATTGATTACTTTAGTCTTCAAAATAATTAAATTTAATGTAATTATTTTAAAGTAGATTGATTTTAATACAGATTTAAAGAAGCGTAGTGTAAATCAAATACTGTATGGAATAAAGAAGCATGGTATAAATCAAAATTTATAATTCCCAGCTGTTATTTAATAAATATAAATGAAGATAATATCAGCATTAAAATACAGTACAGATGAGGTTGAAACTTTGCTTCGTACAGAATTATATGCCTCTATGCAAAAGTTTGAGGATTCTTTTTACAGAAGAGTAAAAATATAAAGGAATATATAAACTGCTCAGTACAGCCAGTCTGATAATAAGACCAATATTTCAATATTGACTAGAAAACTCCCAATGAAGCTAACATTCCCATAAGAAAATAAGGAATCAGTATGACATTTACATCATTTAGGAGTTACAATTATACAAATTATACATCAATGAAGAAAGGCTATTCTTAAGAGTTTCTAGAAAAATTTCTAATATTTCTTCAAGATTAGACATTCTATGCAATTAAAAAATTTATGTTCATGTTTTAATTGCTCGTCTGCCATGGAGAAAAACATGTGGTTATATTAATTGAACCAGCCCTGGTGATCTAGTGGCTAAGATTCAGTGCTCTCACCACTGTAGCCCAGGTTCTTTTCATTGATCAGGGAACCACACCCCCCATCTGTCGGTTGCCATACTATGGTGGTTTTGCCTGTTGCTGTGATGCTGAAAACTATGCCACTGGTATTTCAAATGCCAGCAGGGTTACCCATGGTGGACAGGTTTCAGTAGAGCTTCCAGACTAAGACAGATTAGGAGGAAGGACCTGGCCACCCACTTCTGAAGACGTGGCCGTGAAAACCCTCCAGACAGCAATGGAGCATTGTCTGACATGGTGCCAAAAGGTAAGAGATGGCTCAAAAAGATCAGGCATGGTTCTGCTTTGCTGTACACATGGTCACTGCAGGTCAAAACTGACTCAATGGCACTAACAACAATAATAATACTAATTTATAGTTTTTAAGTAGTGATAATTAATTCATTTATAAATAAATATGCTATTATTTTTTCAATATTGATTTTACAGTCAATAGTCCAATGTTTTAAAATAGTTTCTTCTTAACGATATTGAGAATTTAACTATTATTTGTATGTAATTGGGTATTTTTAATGTCTGGTGTTTGTTTAATAGGTAAATGTAGGAGAGGCTCAAATTTAATTTTGCTCGGCAAATATATATGTTATTATTAATATCACAATTCTTTCACTCCCCGCCAGCTTTGCATTTACTATAGTAGCAAGACCAGTTACTCGAGCCTCTTTCCTTTGAAAAAGTAGTCAGTGACTTTATAAACTTTTTAAAATATTTCCTGGGGGATTGGTAATGATTATCATTTTCTTGGTAAATAAAATTCCTTAAGTGAATATAATTTTATTTCAACTAATAATTTAAATGAATTGCAGCAACAGATCCTGCAATGTCTAAATTTCGTGGTAGTCCCATATATAAAATTCCATCTTATATAGCCTATAAACGTAGGTAAACTAATTTTAGTATTATTCATCATTTTTTAAAATTATAAAAATGTCCTTTGATGGTTATCATATAAGATAATAAAATAACGTGAAAGGACAGTCTTTTCAATAAATGATGCTGGGAAACTGGATATCCACATGCAAAAGAATGAAGCTGGATCCTTACATTGCACCATATACAAAAATTAATTCAAAATATATCAAAGACCTAAACATAGAGCTAAAACTACAAAACTCTTAGAAGATAACATATGGAGAAACTTCATGACATTGGATTTGGCAATGATTTCTTGGAGGTGACACCAAAGCACAGACAACAACCACAAAATAGGTAACTTGAACTTCATTGAAATTAAAAACTTCTGTACATCAAAAGACACTATCAAAAGAATGAAAAGACAACTCATAGAAAAGGAGAAAATGTTTGAAAAGTATATATCTGATAAGAGACTAATATCTAGAATATGTAAAGAACTCCTACAACTTGACAACAAAAAAACAATACAATTCAAAAATGAGCAAAGGACTTCAATAGACATGTCTCTAAAGAAGATGTACAAATGACTGATAAGCACATAGAACGATGATCAACATCACACACCATTAGGAAAATGTAATTCAAAACCAAAAAGGGCATCTCTTCACATGCATTAGGGATGGCAGGGATGAGACAAGACAAAGGGACTCCTGAGAACAGCAAGTCCGCCCCCCACCCCCAGCCGAACTCCCCACCTCCCCACTGGAAGTTCCAGGGCTCCAGGGCTGCCTGCCTCCTGCAGCACTTCCCTACTGTGCCCCCCCTTCAATATCCTTACCTGAGCTCCCTATTTCAGCTTAAGCTACTTGCCTTGTGTTCCTATCACCTGAGACTAAAGAATCTGGACTAACCTTTCCAGATTCTTCCTCCCTACCTCCAACAGTGGCCAAATTCTTTACTTTCAGAAACAAGTTATAAATTTTTTATTAGGGATCTCCTTTTGAAATAATTAAATGCATTGTAAGCAACAACAACAAAACAATTATTACTTCAGGCACTTGGCCACCTCCTCTTCTTGTCACTAAGCCTCGCCAGAACATTTCTATTCGCCGCATTCACAGAGGGGACGTGCAGCCTGGACCCTGGCACACTTCACAATCCCCAGACTGGCCTCAGCTAATGATTCTCTCACTGGTAAGTGTCCTCTGTTTGAGGTGCTCATGGCAGAGTTCCAGGTGACGGACGAGAAACCTCTGAGCCTCAGTCTGTCAGAGAGATGCTAGGAGAATGAGATTTGGTTTAAAGAAATAAAAGGTGGCAAATTTACCCAAAAGAAGGATGGCTTCCTCCTCAGAGGCACAGTTCTGAAGATGACTTGGTAGATTAGAGACCATCCCGGGGGAAATTTGGTAGGCATGGGCCACACGAGGACATGATCCTGGGCCCCTGTGTCACCTCAGAGGAGAGTCATCTCTGTCCAGGGACACTTAGATTGAATGGGAACACACTGGCTCCACAGAAAGCATGAAATTTTAAGAGCCTGCCAGTTTCAATTGATTTATCCTAAGATAAAACAATTGAAATCCAGGTCTCTTACTTAATACATTTAGAGAGACTCTTCAGTCCTCTCCCCTGCCTGCTTGCACTGACCGAACACAAAGGAGAGATGTCTCCTTCAGAGAGGAGAGACCCCTGGGAGCTTTGGTAGTAGGATCAGGCTTCCTTGTGGCAGGAGAAAACTTTAGATCAGGGGAATGAGCTCCACCCAGGGACGTGGGTGCGCCATTATGCCCTGACATGCTCGTGTGCAGAGAAGCGATATGGCATGACACTGCTTTGATCCTCTAGGTTGGCTGTAGGGCCAGGTGGCACCTAGGGAACCCTGAGCTCCAGCCTGTTCTTGGCTGCAATCGGCACTTTCCACTTCCCCAAATGCACTGTACACGTAGTAATTTCTGTTTGAGCCATGAGCAGAGCAAAGTTAGAGAGAACTGCTTTCTAGAATCTGGATGGCCTTCCCGGATCTCAGCCCCAGTGATGGTCTGTCCTGGTTGCTGGACAGTTGTTTGACTTGACAGAAATGGAATACTCTGCACGGTTCTGTGTGGTCAGTTGTGGCAACTGGAGGCAGAGGCGGTAGACCTTCAGAGCCATGGAGGGCCTGCTGACTGCCACAAAAATATCTTTCCAGATTGTTCTAGAGCATCCATGCAGTGCCCTGCTGATGCTGTCTGAATGCTCGAGACAAGTCCCAGGTCTCTGGGAGATTCTGGGATGTACTGCTGTGGTGGTTTCTATGTTTAAGAGCAGACACACTTCAAGAAGAGAAAGGTGCTACCCAAAAGGTTTTCTGCCCTGTAGAAGTAACAAAAAGTCAGCGAGAAGATTGGCCTAGTTGCACAAGCCCATGAAGCCTTCAAGTCTTCCGTGGTGGGGTCAGCACTCTGAAGTTACTCATGCTGTGTGGCAGCACTTACTAAAAACCTGAACAGGTCTTCACTTTAGGACACAGTAGACTTTTCTTAAAAGAGGACAGAAAAGCTAGTCTCTTAGCTCATTTCATGGACTGATGATGGCTTACATTCAAGGGCAGAGGAAATCACTCAAAGATGCATCAAAACTCCCCCAGACCCAAGTGACTAATGCAAAAAACATCTGGAAGGCTTCTCAGAGCAATGTAGAGCAACATTAGAGGAAAATAATGGAAGATTCTAATGGAAACACTCACCATAAGAAAAGTCTACAAATACTCCCCAAGAAACTGCAGGATGGAAGCAGTGTGCAGGAACTGAAGGGCCAGAAAGAAATGCGTGAAAACCTCAAACCCGTGAGTGAAACAGGCCATGAATGATACAGAGAGCCAATGAGGACTCTGACTGAAACCCTACTAAATATCCTAAGTTTGCCTGATCTCTTTAGAGAAGAGCACGCGATGGCAACTTGGAATTAGAGAAAAAGAGCGATCAGGACATAGAAGCCACCTAGAGTATCAGTCAGGATTTGATTTGAACTCACTGATGCTGTTAACTTAAATGTTTCCTTTAAAAGACATGCAGGTAAAAACAAACAAACAAAAAAATCCACGTGTTATGTGAAGAAATCAAATGAATGAAGAGCTTACAGAACAAATACAAAGTCTCCGAACTAAGCAAGCATCTTAAGTCTGAAAATTCACAGCCTAACAGTGAGATTCAGCAGCTTCGGCTGCAACTTCAAATGCTGCCTAAAGTCCGTGAAGACGCGTAATGAAACCTCAGAGAGAATCCACCGAGGTATACGTTCATGGCTTAGAAACGGAAGAAACTTCCCCGAGTGTACAGAAACACGAACTCAGCGCATCAGAAGGGCAGATTCTCCAGGAAGAAGGCCGAAGACAAGGACAAAGAATTGGAAAGAACCACTTGCTTCTGTCAAAACCAGATCCTTCTCTATGAGAAAAGAGTTCAAGAGAGTTCAAGGGCAGGTTTGTCGGCTGAGAGAAAGCTCAATGAGGAAAGGAAAGAAAATGATCACAACAGACAAACGCTCGTGAAAGCTGAGTTTCACTTGCAGCTTTTCCAAGTGATCGTTTGGCTCCTGCTGTTCCACACGCAGCCCACAGACGCCTGAAAGAATCGGGGCTCCTCTGGATCATGAGGGCCCCCAGGAAGGAGGAGGGTCACAAGGGGAGCCTCAAGGATCCAGGGTCACAAGCAGGTTTAAATCAGCTTTCACAACAGCCACAGCACAACATTTGACTGTGTTTTCTCTCTTTAAAGTAATTTTGATTTATGTTTTTAGTTTGTTATTTAATTGATGCTGTAATTGCACTTATTGAAGTTTGGTAGTGTGATACCTAAAAGGAGATTTTTCAAATATAGATTTATTCAGTATAATTCTTATGAATACCTTATTTCCACTTCATTGTACCTTCTAGAATTAGATAAGTATTATATTTTTATTTAAATAAAAGATCCACTATTAAACTATCATTGAAGTTTGACAGAGATGTTTAAAACAAATACCATTTCTATTACTAACAATAGCAACATACAAAAAAAGAAGAAACATAAGTGTAAACAACAAATCAATATATTTAGATCCTTAAATTCTACATTACGGGCACGCCCGGTGGAGCAGCAGTGAAGTTCGTGCAGTCCTGTGGCCAGGGGTTCGCCGATCTCAGGCATGGACCTATGCACCACTTATCAAGCCATGCTGTGGCAGGCATCCCACATACAAAGTAGAGGAAGATGGGCACAGACATTAGCTCAGGGCCAATCTTCCTCAAAAATAAAAAAAATCTACATTAAAAATACGTTATATTTTCCACCTAATTAGCCACTAACAGTAACAGAAAATGGTAGTATTTTGCCACAGTAATAGTAGATAGATTTTCAAAAATTGGATAAATTTGTTTGAGTCCAATTGCTACCTGTATTTATGCTCCTTTTAAGCTAGTACTTGAAAGGACACCAAACTCAATAGGTTTACTCATATGTTATTTATTGCTTATTCCTTTATAGATTTTTGTCTAAGTTCTTTTTTTTTTTTACTCTGTGTAAGGTATTGTTCTCTATATTCTACATTTTTATAGGTCACAGAAAAATATTTTTCTCAATAAAATTTTGAAACACCTCATATATATATTTTAAAAAAACATCAATTTGTTATTAAACATATGAAATAGAAGGACTGACCAAAGCAATGAACAGAATGTCAGAACAAATTATGACTTTGCAAGTGGAGCTGGGAGCGCCGCAGAGGTCCTCCTCAGGGCCCATCCATCTTCAAATGCACACGGTCCTTCAAGTAATACATCACAATGCTGAGGCCTCTACTAGGAGCTACGATCAAAACCCGTAAATCTGTTTGCCACCATGAAGTGTAAGAAGCAATCATCTCAATCCCTTGGGACAAGAACTTTGAAAAACAATTGTATTTTACCCATCTTGAAGGTCTAGTAAATTATTTTCAAATTAATGTCTTGTCTAATATTCACATATGTATGTTTATATATTTTCAAAATATATATATGTACAGTATCTATTTTGATATACTTTATAGTATCTATTTTGATAATGTAATGAATAATTTAAGGATTTGCTAGGAACCATATTTTCAGCATCATTATTATCTCACAGTAAACATGCTTGAAACGCTAGGATGGAACTTTACGTTTTAAGATTTTTTGCTACATGCTAGTAGTTATTCTGTGTTTGATTTTCAAACAGACTAAGTTTCAACAAAAGATGCATGGGTGTCTTTAAATAGTTTAGTTTTTTGTATATTTAGAGCCCTGCTAGATTTTAACTGCTCATCCCATGTCGGTTTTATATTGCTTGAGTTGTTTCTATGTGAATTAAATGACACTGTGATCTTTATATTTTAACGATGTGGTTCTTTACTGCATATCAAATGGTGAAATTAAGTGGAAAGTGCATTGGACCAAATCCTTCAGTAGGATCCTCGTATGTTGATGTTCCCTTCCTCTTTCTCAAGGACAGTGCTGCTTGTAGCTAATTCCTCTGTAGTTAATGCGGTATACCAGTATATCTGTACATTTTTCTTGTAACACGTTTATGGAAAAAGAAAAAGTAAGTTGATCATCTGAGTCCGTACGGATCCTTCTGATGTGCAATTTGCCTATAACTTAGTAAGGAAACAACAGCAGGACACTTAACTAGAAGCATTTTTATTAATGTAACCCACTTAGATGTTATTAGACCCTCAAAGGCATACACTCCAGTTTATTTCTGTGAATATAAATATATATAGTCATAATCTTGGTTTTTAGATTTCTAACTTTTGGAAGATTCTAAGTAAGCAAAGCATTTCTATCATGCCCTTATCTGCCACAACATCCAAAGCTGTCACATGTGTCTAGGTGAAGAATGCTGAGGACAAAAGCTGTGTTGATATGACATGTTAAAAATGCACTGGATCAAAAAATCAATAAATACTGTACTTTTTGACAAGTTCTGTAGCTGAGTTACATATTACGAACAAACTAATCAAATATTCAAAAATTGGCCTGCACCAGTTGAAATGCAAAAAAAAAGCATGGAATTTCACATGGGTGAGGGAATCAAATTAATAAATTTAGTTATGTCCTATGTGTAACGTATATTTTGTATGTGGATATATGGCATGCATATTTGAAATGTAGATATAGGTAATCAAATTTAAAAATATAGACTGCACCTTTGTTTATTCTGCTAGTTTTGAATTGTTTTATTTAGCTCCTAAGCTTGTCTTTGGTTTGGAATTTTAGAATTTTGAAAGACTCAATAGTTTATCTTGGAAATTATCCACGTCATCATCAGGCCATCCTGCCCTTTCCGTCGTCCCCTTCATTCAGCATAGTATTCCTTCCCTTTGTAAGATGTCTGTATTTTCCATTCTGTTCCATCTTTTGACCTTTGGGACCTAATGACAGGTTTAGTGATTACTTACAGATTTGTATATTGTGTATGTGTGTGTACATTTCACCTTTCTCGTAAGAAACGGTCAATTGTGAAAAAATGATTGGATATTTTTAGTAAACTCAGACTCTGGAAAAGAATAAAGGAGAACAGTTAGGAAAGACCTTCTCACAGCATATGCTGGAAAGGATGTCCAACGATTGTGAGAATTAACTACTCATTTTTTTGGAATATTGATTTGATTGCCCTCAACTCTCTACAAACTATGAATTTCTATAAATTTTAGAAATAAAAGTCAATCTTCTAGGCAAATCTCAGTGAAGTTAACCTTTTAATTCTATTTTGAAATCCAACTGCTTGGATTAAATATTTCTACAATGTAAAAATACCAATAAATTTGGGGACATCTGCATGGAGTAGGATGTTGATGGCATTGTTCTGCATACTACTCTGGGATTATAGTGATATAAACTTCATAAACACACAAAATTTACTATCAGGCACCAAGCTTGTTTGCTTAATTTGAATAAAATCTTTACTAAATTTCAGCTTTTTTAAAGCTTGTTACTGCCAAAATCAACATGAGAGAAAATGATTTTGACAAATTTTGGAGTGATAAAAACATTTTAGCAGTTTAGATAGATCTTATTTTAAAGTTGTATTAGACGTGATAGACATATTGGTTGTATTGGATATATGCCTGTGCTGTGACAATTTATCAGAAAGTGGGAGTGATTTTAAGAAATAGCTAACTGTTGGATAAATCATTAATGCAAACGTTCAGACATTTCCAGTAGTTAAATACGTCATACTAAAGAACCTGGAAAACAAGTTAGCTATTTGGGTGTAGTATTGCAATTGCTCACTCTGAAAGGCCTGTTGGAATAGATCATCCATTTAGAAAATCATTAAATATTTTTTTACAGAAGATCTCTTTATACTATTTATACACTTATTTATACACTTCATACGTTTCTTTATACTGTAGGAGCTTTAGTGGTCAGACCTAGTATTACTGATTGTTAATAATACAAATAACTTAATTGAGTCATTACCCTGTTCCTCACATTGAGCTAAGAGGTTTGTATGATCATCTTATTTTATCCTCTTGGCACAGCTCCTATCATCCTGGCACTGCAGCAGGAGAGATTGAGGACCAGGGATGTGAACTAACCATCCATGGTGCCCTCTACTGGCGGAAGGGCAACTTGAACTCCAGTTTGTCAAACTTCAAATCCTTAACACCTCTGTGACACTGCTTCTCTGACTCAAATTTGTTAACAAATTCAAGAATCTATTTTTTTGCTCAATGTCGGCCTGACACAAAAGTAATTATGAAACTGACATTCCTTAATAAATTGAAAGGTCTTTTCTGAGCTAGCACTTACCACTTACTAAAAGATCCTACATTTTCAAATAGAATGAAATTCTACGTCCCTGACCTCTAAATTTCTCTCTATGTGGAACATTGCATAAATATCAGCCGTTGTATATGTATTGAGAGACATTTAAGGCCTTAAAAATAATTTAACAATAAATTAACTATAAAAAACACTTGCAAAAAAGTCTTTAAAGTACTTGGTTTTGGGGGACCATCCAAGAGACACTTTTCTATTTCACTAAATTTTTATTCAGCTTGTCGCTGTATTGATTATACAAATGTGGCATATGCGCATTGCATCTTCTTAATTGTTCTATGAAGCTATTTCACTAGGATTTTATTATTGCCTTTGCTTTGGAGAAGAGGCAATATCAGGAATTTGTTTCAAGAATACTTACTAAATACCTGAAATTTTTACTAAAAGATACTGTCCATTTTTGTATGTATCATAAACGTTCACTTGAAGAAATCCTATAAAATTATAGAAATGTTTCTACACAAGAAATTCTGAGCTTTCTTTAATTGAACAACTATTCAATCCAAGTATATTGTTTGTCAATCTCACCTCTGATAAAAATCAAAACCAAATCTAATATTTAGCTATAATAATAACTCTTGCCATGCTTGTTTGCATTATATCCTCTTCATTCTTACTCTTTCTTCTACAGAACCACATATTTAACTGCTTAATTGAGTTCGTCTCATGGCCAAGAATGGGCTCATGATGTTCTCCTCCGAATCTTGTCCTGGTAAATGAGACTACCCTCTAAACACATAGATATCATCTCGACATCACTTTTTCCTTCATGCTCCATCACAAAGCCTGTCAATTTTACCTCCTGCGTATAATCCACATCTTTCCACTTCTCTCTCTCTAGAACCATCATCTCTTGACAGACCTGCATTTCTCTTACTCTGCTATTTCTATGCCACCTCTTTTCATCCTCCAATTTCTTCTCCACACAGGAGAGATTTTTTAATTAAAAATAAAATCTGATCATTCTGTTCCCTTTGTTAAAACTACTCAGTGACTTCTTATTGATTTAGAATATAGACCCAAATTAGTGATAAGTCCCTTTAGCTCTCTACAGTTTAGCCCATTACCGTTCCAGTTCCATTCCGTGTCACTCTCCACATAGTTGCTCATACTGTGTTGACCTTGGCTTTATTGCAAACTTTCATAGATAACACATTCCTGTTCTCTCAGAATCTATACAAGTACTCCTACCATCATGGAATATACTCTCCACTTTTCCCCCATCTTTTATTAGTGAACTCCTCTTAGTCTTTCAAAATTAAGCCAAAGCATCATTTCCTACAAACAATCCTTTCTTCTTTACCAGATCATGCCTGGGTGGCTTTCTTGTCAGAAAGAAAGCTATTGAGCCATAATGTTTAGAGAGTTTCCAGAAAGAGGAAGTCATCGGTAGCTGCTACCTATTTCACAGACATAAGGATGTGAAGAATTAATGAGTGATAATTTTATGGGAAAATTGAGATAGTAGGATTTCGGTGTGAAATAGAAATATTGAAGTATAGGTAGCAAGAAAAGATTGCTCTTTTGGAAAATTCTGAGGTAAAGACAGAAGTGGATCATATAGTTCAGGAACATTTTCTTTCAGATGAATGGGACAATGACACATTTGTAAGGAAAGTGGGAAGATCCAGTATCCTAAATGTAGCAGGGAGAATCAGAGTGCCTCGCGCATAGAAGAAAATACGAAAACCTAAGTGTTCAATTAGATGAATAAAAAATGCCTGGGAGTTTCTATGTAAAAGCCAGGCAGGTAATAGTTGAAGATGACTCTAATATAGCTCTGTAATGGATAACAAGATTAATTTTTAAAAATTCAGTATATCTTTTTCATGGAATAGTTATTTCATAACTTCTGAATTTGGTATGTTTTGAATTTTGAGAAAGTAGTTCTAAAAAGAGAAAATAGAGTAGCACAACACTTGAAAAAAATACTTTCTACCGCACAAACTACAGAGCTATCCTCTTTGTTTTTCTGCCACCCAACCAAGCTGGATTGGCCACAATTCCTAGTCTTGGAGATGCACACACACAACAACTGTCTAAGCGACAGTTACCCTCCTCGTTCTGAGCAGTACATGAAGTAGGATATGTTCTCTCACTAGAGGGTGGGCCTTTTCTGTCTCTTAAGGGCATCTCTTTTTATTTTCTTTTTTCCTACGTCTGAATGAGCAAGCATATTTGGAAACCCCTTGAGGAAGTACCATTTTCCAATTAGATGCTATCACAGCCTTGTTTGGAGGAATAGAAAAAATACAACTAATAGTTTTTCTAAAAAGTTTAAAAATAAATAAGCAGAAAATATTAGGTAAAAGTCAACTTGTGGCTGTCTCTCATATCCTGAAACACAATTTTTGGCTGAATCCAGATACCCATATTATGGAAATAATGTTTGCAAGCTCTGCAGAAGTCTCTTTGACATTTTAAGTTACAAATATTTCACATGATTCTTGGTAAATATCCCAGATGATTTCTTATCTTCCAGAGGAAGAGTACAACTTATGTTATAAGGTTTTATTCAGGGAAATGAAGACCATACAATGGAAATTTTTTCTGAAATTCGAGGAATTTTAGTCAGCATCATATTAAGTCCTGGAAATCAAATAAAGTGATGTTTGAGCTGAGTTCTAACGAATTTCAGAGTTGAGAAGTTTGCCATGTGGTTAAGGGGAGAAATGGTACTATAGAGATGTAGACAGGTACTGCATTGTAAAGAGACTTCTGTGCTATACCAGGAAATCTGGACTTTACACTGCAAGTGGTAATGTATCACCAAGGAAGTCAAATGGAAGAGTGATGTGATCAGATGTGAATGATACAGGGCTAATTTGGGAAGCATACAGGAGGATATTAGAGAAGGAAGAGAATAGAGGAAGGGAGACCTGTTAATAAATTGTTGTCTTAACTTGGGTTAAAGATGATAAAGAGCACACTGAAGATGCTAACATTGAATAAAGACATATTTATGGAATTAAGTTGATTGGACCTTGTGACTAGATGTGACGTTGTAGATATGTCAGAAGTTAGTAGGTCCCAAATTTTCTACCTGAAGACAGCTATATTTCAGAGAGAAAATCAAGAATTGATGGTAGATTTTGAGAATAGAAAATGTGTAGCTATTGACATCCTGTTTCATTTCCTGAACAGCTTTGCATAAAGATTCTGCACCAGTGACATCTCCTGAATGTTCTCTGTAGTTACTCCTTCTCTCCTTCCAGCCTGTTGATTCCTTCCCTTTGCATCCTCCTTGGTTTCATAATCAGTGCTCTCTATGTAAAGGGAGAAGGACAATAAGGAACACGTTACTAAGTTTGATTCATCAGTTAAAAAACGTAGAAGAGAGCTATTCCAATTTATGCTCTCCTTTCAAACCCCAGTTAAAATAATTAAGAACATAAGTGTGTGCGTTCGTATGCATGCCACCCCTGAGGCCCATCATATCCCATGATTTGCGAATTTTAATTCTCACCACATGACTTTAAAAAATGTTCATGTTTATTCTAGAGTTATGCTAAACTAATCTAGTGCTCTCCTACCATTAGAGAAACTTTTAGGTAAGTGCACTGTTGAGCATCGTATCTGGTTTCACATTCATTTCCATTTTATACCCATCTCTTCTCTTTCTTTTTGCATATCATCATATGCTGCTTTTTCTCATCAAGCTCTCTTTCAAACATATTTGCCTTTTGTTTTTTTAAAGATTTTATTTTTTTCCTTTTTCTCCCCAAAGCCCCCCAGTACATAGTTGTATATTCTTCGTGTGGGTCCTTCTAGTTGCGGCATGTGGGATGCTGCCTCAGCGTGGTCTGACGAGCAGTGCCATGTCCACGCCCAGGATTCGAACCAACGAAACACTGGGCCGCTTGCAGTGGAGCGCGCGAACTTAACCACTCGGCCACGGGGCCAGCCCCTATATTTGCCATTTTTGTGCAATTTGCCTATGCGTTATTACTACATCTCCTCCACAGTTCCATATTTTCTATTTTAATTGAGGAAATTTTTTAGTGGACTTTGCTTTGAAAACAAAGAATTGGGTAAAACTATATGATATCTGATTTTGCAAAACAATTAAAAATGGTTAACTCCATTAAGAACAAGTTTCTTTAAGCAATAGCCAAGTTATAGACTGGAAAGGGCCATTCAGAGTGAAGGAGGGGAAAATAAATGCTTCAGAGATACTGAAGCACATCATGAATTAGCGCTCTTTGTTGATGATAGTGACAGAATAAAAACAATTGTGCAGGAGAAATATAATGATTCTGATGAAGAATATTATAGATTGGCTAGGAAAGGAAGGAGGGAGAACCACAAAGGGAGAGCAGCATCAAACAACAGATCCAGTGACCTACCTGAGGGCTGGTGGTATAATCGACTTCTAATGGCAGACAGAATTGGACAGGCCAACAGCCTGATCAGTGACAACCCCACTCAAAGGATGCAAAGGTGTCCTTTTTCAATACAAAGGACAACTGTTCATGCAATACTTTGACAAGGGCACTATGAAGTACAATAATTCATTCTGCCTCTGAAAATGTGTTATTGTAGGTTATATATAGTTTGAAATGGTACCAATAAGACATACTGATGTAAACTGATCTATTGTATGGTAGCTGATGGAGTGAAAAAGCAATGTGATTGAGAAAGGAGGTGACTCTAGGGGTCTTATTAGAGTGTATAATGGCTTAGGAAGCTCACAGAAGACTAGGGGAAGATGAATTTGCAGTAAGCTGCAATAGAATTCATGAACATGACTGGAAATCCCAACAAACCACTGTGCTTCACCTGCTGAGTTAAATGTTCATAGAAACTTCAAAGGTTAGAACTTATAGTATTGATAACATTTATTATAAAGATCAATAAAAGTTCAATATACTTTAGTGTGTTAAATTATGTGCTTTGATTAAAAATATACCTATTTAAACAAGTGGGGTCATTATTTTCTGAGACGCTGATCACCAAATTGTAGGTTAGGATAAAAATATCTGCAGTAAAAATATAGATTTCCCTACTGAATGGCATCATAAGCATAGTTTAGGTCCAATCCAAGTGGTGTGCTGATAAATGTCTATAACAAAGGGCTCTCAAAAGGTAAAAGGTCCTGATTTATAGCATTTACCCAATTCTATGGTTAAAATATTCCAACCGTGGCTGGTTTCAAGATAACAAATTGGCATGACTAACACAGAATTGAGAACTGAGGCATACAATGCGGTCTCACAAGTCTGGTAGGAACCAGCTCCTTTACACCACAGAATTTAGATTAAAAGCATCATTTCAAGAAAGATGTCATACCATGATTTTCTGTAAGAGGTTTACAAAGAATAGGGAATTTAGAATCAAAAGAATTTTATTGGAATTGTGGTTTCTTAAGTGAAAATTAACAATATACTGAACTGTATAGCTGAACTCTGGAATTTCAGAACTGGCAGAGTTTCTGGGGACAAAAGGTCACCAATCAAAATCATAACATGAATTCCTTAGTGACACATGACCATTTTGCATTGAGACTACAGCTGAGGTCTCCCAGCCCCAAGCTAGTTCAACTTTCTCTCTATTATACTTTTGTTATTACCGATTTAATGGAAAGTCATAGTTAAATCTACCAGGTATAGTCTCTAATAAAGGGACAAATGGAGCTCTAGTGGAGATTAGAAATATCCGTTGCTGCAAAATCATTGTGCTGTTGAAAATAAAACAAAAAAGAACATACAATTAAGAAATTGGGGTTGATAGAAAGTAAGAAACTTGCTTAAGGTCACACAGTACAGGTAATTAGCAAAATGCATCACACTGCAATTATGTATAATTTGAGAAAGGGTAGTCATAGGCTTCAAGACTGATGTGGGTTTTCTTTACTAAAACAAAATTTTAAAAAAAATTAGTTGTTTAAGATGTCTTTTCAAGAATAAACTGGAGGTTTTTGGAGCCAGTACATATCTTCTTCATTGCTTTTTAGCAACAGCAATTTACTTTTTTTCCTGTTTTTGTATATATTATATATGCACATATTCAGAAACAAGTACATTTTCCTTAGTTTGTGCACGTGATTAAGGCAATAAAAAGTATATTTGTAAGAAAACAAAATGGACAAGAATAGTGAAAGCATTAGTAGATAGGCTTCACTTCATTCATACATGTTGGTATGGAAACAAAATTCTATGCTTTATAGCTTCAGGTGCTGGCTAGGAGACTGGCTATGTATTTTGACAAGATAATTCATTTGTGATATTAGTGCATGATCATAGCTGATCATACCAGATCCTTTAAGGCAATATCCTCTAACTATACTAATTCCCTAATTAATTAGCACCAGGGCAAAAGGTCTTCAACAAAGCTAAAGACTCCAACAAGAGTCAACAAAAATCTACCTAGCTAAATCCTGCAGAAGGAAGCAAAAAAACTACTTGAGAAAAACAACACTTTGAATTGTGGCCATTCAAAGATCAGAGCAACTGTATAGTTTTGATATGTGCAGTAAAATGTTTACTATATGTGTAAAACTAGAGTTTGGGGGTGGTTTTGCCCAAACTTTTGAAGTGTTTTAGATTTTCTTTCCCCCCCTCTCTCTCTTTCTCTCTTCAACCTACACATGTTGATATTTTTTCTTCAATCTAAAGAGCACTGTTCAATCCCCAGTCTCATTTCTTTTTGCTGGCTAAGCAATCCAGAGGCAGCTTTTGCTTTACATTCTTATCATGGAATTTTTTAAGCTGATAACTCTAATAAGCACTTTACCAGTTCTCCTACGGATTTTTGCAACCACCTCAAGGTTTTCACATTTTCTATTCAAACTTTACTTTACATTGCCTGTCATTTCTCATCAGCTTCTGAAACTCTCCTCTTTCTGCCGATATGTTACTAGGGGAGAGAGTGAAGTGGCAATGTTATTTCTCCTTCAAGTATAAGATATTTGGTTTATATATTAGAGGCATACCTTTTCCTGAGAACTCTATCAAGTTGTTTTGAGTCTTCAGCTGAAATTTGTATTATTATCCTGAAAAATTATGGTAAGTTATTCATATTGTTTTTAGTTTTAAAAAACAAATTGTGCAAAACTGAAAGAAGCTGTTAAAGTGCAAATGTCTCCACCATTTGACCATGCAGTTTTGGTATGATATTAATTTTAAAGAACCGCCTTCTGAACCAATGAGGGTTTGCTATATACAGTGTTGCTCCATCATAAAACATTGCGTTTAACTATATATGTGTAAATATTTGATTATCAGATCTATAAACAAAGCTCTTCTCATTGGCTTTCAAGGAACCTGGTGTCAATTTACTTACACTTTACATCTTCAGCAAATGTACAAAGAGAAATTTTTGGTACTAAATATTTATAAACCTCTAGATGTATGGTCTAAAGCCATGGTTCACACTCTATTTAGCATGTATACGAGTCACCAAAAGTGTTTGTTTAAATGCATTTCCAAGGCCCTCTCACTCAGGAATTCTGATTCAGGAAGTCTTGCGAGTGGGCAAATGGCCAAGCTTTGCAAACTCTGGCGTAGAAAATTCAATGAAAAAAAAGATCTATCAAACCATTCCACTGACTTTATTTTTTTCTACAAATGAATTGACAAGATAAAATGCTTGATAAAAATAACTCTTTTAGATAGATTGTTCAGGTAATTTTCCCCTGGATTTCATGTGATGTTAATGGTAGGATATTTTAAACGACATTTAAACCTGCTTTACTAAATTTTACCAACATCGCACATTTTATAGCACAAGTATTTGAGAGCTATTAATTGCATTTCTGAATGCAAGCTATGTACTTCAAACAAACTTTTAGTCTAATGCCTTGATTTTAAGGTTAGGATTTGTATACAAATAAGGGATTTAAGACTCATCTGCTGTAGGATCAAAGCTTATAAGGGAGAGATGTGCTGTCAGCATCATACATAAATACATTAGACTTTCTCTTAGGGATGAAACAACAAGAATATTTAATTATTGCAAATTTGTGGGGGGAGCAGTGCATAATATATTATTTATTGTGGCATTTCATGCTAGATTAAGCAACATCACAGTAATGCCAATGCCATTTAGAAGCTAAAGAATTAAAATAGAACTCCCCGGAGGACAGAAAATAATCATAAATGTTTTTTTAATGCCAGAATATTTCTTTGCTAAAAAATAACTTTTCCTATACATTATTTCCTTATAAAATAGCTAGTTGGCCATATTCTAAATATAAAATTTTGTTGTTTTTTAATATCAATGAAACCAAGATGTCTAAAATGTATTTTAAAAAAAAGTATATACCTCTGACAAACTGTATTTCCAGAATTTTCTATATTATAGGGAATTCTCTTACTTGCAGCAAGGACTAAATATAATATTTAGATATAATCATTATCTGATAATAATCATCTGATTATTCTTATGCTTTTTTGATAATAGCCTTTCAGTTAAATTATTTTTTATTCACTAATATGATCAAACAATTATATTTATTAACTCACTAACAATGTTTTCAATTTAAAAAGTTTAAATACTGTTAGAGGCAGAAGACCCATGGAAATAAAGAATTATTTGAGTGTGGATCTTGCAGGGATGTTAGGAAATAGGAAAACCTCACATATTCATGAGGAACAATGATTTATGCCACAGAGACGGGTGATTGAAATGGCCCCACGCATTTTACAAGCGATCTTGCATTGCCACTGCTCTTGAGGGCTCTGCTTTGCCCCTAATGTCCCAACCCAAAATGAGCAGTGAGAACAAAGAAGTCAGAGACAGGCCTGAAATGTGAAAAAAGATCATTAGAGTACACCTGCATAATTTAGTTTTTGTAATTAAAGAGTACCGCATCATATTATAAATATCAATGTATATACATACAGATGAAATACATAAATTGGGTAAAGAGATTCCGTTTTGAAAGCCATCATTCATTAACAATTCTGGAGCTAAATATGGCATCAGGAAGATGTCCTCTATCCCAGACAGTCTCAATATCTTGACTATACTAAGTTAATCTTATGCTCAGTTAAAAGGATAATGAAAAGTAGGTTAAGTCTTTACTTTTGACTATCTCAGCTTTACTTTTCAATTGTGCTTTATTCAAATAAAGGCACTGGTTATAAAAATCTGTGATGTGTATTCCCAATTTGAGATTCAGCATGAGATGATTATATGCATACATATAGAAAAACATCCAATTTATGTAGATAATTGAAGAACTTATTTAAAAAATTCATTAAATGCAGTAAAAAAGAGAAGCAGTAAAGCTTTCAGTTTTAAATTCTAAAGTCATAACAAGTTAAATTTTGTATTCATACATTCTTTTGCATATTGTATAGAGTATTTAGACAAAATCAGCACAGAAACCAACTAAATTCACTTGTCAAACCTGTTTGCAAATCCTGCCTTTTAGTTCATTCTCGTTCATTCACACTATACTCCAATTTCTCACAGTTCTGGAGGCTGGAAAGTCCAAAATCAAGGTTTTGGCAAGGTATATTTGATCTTGGACTTTCCAGCCTCCAGAACTATGAGAAATAAATATCTGTTCTTTAAGCCGCCCAGTCTATGGGAATTCGTTACAGCAGTTCGAGCTAAGACAAGTAGCAATATACAGGAGCCTAAACTATCCCATTCTGTCATGCAGTTTCATATAAGTATAAGCTTAACTGGAAACGTTCTTTAGAGTTCAGTAAAGGACAAGCCTTCAATATCTCCTATCCTTATCCCAAAGGGATTTTAAACTGTCTTTACCAGTATAACATAATTCGACATTAAACTGGACTGGGGGATTTTTAGGGCAGTGAAACTTTTCTCTGTAGTACTCAAATGGTGAATACATGTCATTATACATTTGTCAAAATCCATAGAATGTACACCACAAAGGATGAACTCAAATGTAAACTATCAGCTTTAGTTAATAATAATGTATCAATATTGGTTCATCACTTGTGACAAATGTATCACACTAATGCCAGACATTAATGGGACTGAAGGGCGTATGGGAACTCTTCTTTCAATTCTTCTGCAAACTTAAAAGTATTCTAAAAAATAAATTCCATTAATTAAAAAAATAAGCCAGGCAAGTGTTCGTTACGGCAAGTGTTATAGGTCTATTTTAGATGAGAGTTGGACCCAGCAAGAATACAATGTGATAAGAACATTTTTTACAGTTCGCTTACTGGCATTCTATTTTAGTTTGTATCCTGCTTATCTAAAAGACATTTTTATAAAGAAGGAAAATACATGACTTGTTCAAATTTGCAGTGACTTGAGTAATTCTTGTGACAATTGAAACATTCAGGAACAGAGTGAAAAAATAAATGAACTCAGATTCTCAGATTTAAAATTTAAACTCCACCCTCTCCCCTTTCTAAAGTGTGTTTGCCTGAGAGCTGCACATTACTGAAGTGGTCATAGAAAACAGTTCCTCTTCTGACAATTTAAAAGTAAAAGATAGTGCCTGTTTGACAATGGTAGAGCATGTAGGTTCTCCATCTATACATTTTCTCAATATTATGGCTATGTTTGACCCACCTTCCTAATTTTTAAATCTTACTGGCTCATTTTGAGAGAAAGAATGAGAAGGATTAGAAAACAAAGGGTGCACAGATCTGAGACAAGTATAATCAGCAATTTCACAGCCCACTATTTTAGATTGGTCTATCATATGGATATGCATATTTCCACATTGTCAAGACTGGCCTCACTCGTGTAGAACATCCATTCATTACATAATACTGATCATATACTGTGAATAAAACATGGAGTCGGGGCCGGCCCCATGGCCGAGTGGTTAAGTCTGTGCTCTCTGCTGCAGTGGCCCAGGGTTTCGCTGGTTCGGATCCTGGGCATGGACATAGCACTGATCGTCAGGCCACGTTGAGGCGGCATCCCACATGACACAACTAGAAGGACGTTCAACTAAGGTATACAACTATGTACCAGGGGGATTTGGGGAGATAAACGCAGAAAAAAAAAGGAAAAAAGATTGGTAACAGTTGTTGGCTCAGGTCCCAATCTTTAAAAAAATATGGGATCAAAGATTTGTGTCACTTATTGATATGGGTTGCTATTCTTGGGTTACACATATTCTACAATGCCAAATTTGAGCGACCACTTTGAGTCTTGAATATTGAATAATAGAAGCTAAGACTGGATGAAATGAAGGCATTTTTTTCCCCTCCTCTTATGCTAGAATTTCCTCTATCATATCATGACAGCTGCTGCTGAACATTTACAGCTTATTTTGCATGTGCCTTGTATAATTGCAAGAAAATAATATTTCAGAATCCGTTTAGACATACAACTACTACAACACTAACTAATAATAATCATCATAATAATGATAAACTGCCTTTTTTATCATTAATCTTGGCATCTACTTAACCAGTGGTTCTGAAACGTTGATGTATGTCAGTATCGCCCAGAGTCATCAAAACCAGATTTCTGACATTCTACTTCCACAAGCATTCTGATTCCATAGGGCAGCACAGGGCCCATGAATGTGCATTTCTAACAAGCTCACAGGAGATATGCCAGTGTTGTTGGTTTCCACACTGGACTGCAATTTGAGAACCCCTACAGTCAGTCAAATCATTGATAACAAACCCTGCTAAAGCTTCAAGAAATAAGGTTTTTACAGTGGGAAGAGGGTCCAGTTATGACATGTAGGCACATGTCAGGGTTTCTTCCCAAGATCTTCCTGGAGGAAAGCAGTCTAAGAAAGAAGGACTGCTTCTTAGTTGACATATCTACACTGGTACTCAATTTTCTTTCAAACTTATGCTGCACTCAAATCAGAAATAACCCCTGATGCACACTCTTTTGACCTCATGGATGCATCTACTTAGCCATATCTAAGATGGATATTATTTTCTGAGGAAAGATAATTCTCTCAATCATTAATCTCTAAACTGTATTTTAAATTTATTTAAAATTCTCCATTTTATATTAGAAAAGAATGTATAAAAGTGGAAGATGGGACATAGGTGACTTTAATTTCCACAGCGAATATGTGGTAAAATAGTGATGAAAATTGTAGGGTTTCTATTCGTATGTCTATTGGAAGGAAAGGAATTGATAGCCCAAGCTACTGTTCTGCAAACAAACTTGCAATGTGCTTCATGGCAAAAGCAGGACCCATTTTTTCTTTCAAGTTTCCAGTAGGAAATGGTCAGAAATGGGTGATAGCTGATGCAAAGTATTGAAAAACGGACATAGAAAATCTTTGCATCTAAGAGAGTCATAAGACATTTTGTCAATCACATTACTAAGTGCTTATTTTAAACAAAAAAAAAAGGAAATTGTTGTTGAAAAAAAGCATGACATTGGAAGAAGCAAATGAAATTTCTTTAGTTTCTATTTCAATGTCTAAGAGTTGATGCTCATTGTACCTATGTTGTCTTATATTAAGTACTATATTTGGGTCTCAGTTTTTTAAAGACAAGGGAAAAATTGGGGGGTAATTTTACAAAACACAGACGTCTTAACAGCTTTGGTTTCACAGAATCTCATTTGCTGTAACCTTAATAATAGTTGCATAATTTTTGTTGTTAATTAGCAGAATAATCAAAATTCATATACTCTTTACCCAAAGCACAGTATGAATTCCTATCAGTATTTTCAGACTTAGTGATTACAGGAACATCAGACTGGAGGTGAAAATGAATGCTATAATGTGACTCTGAGAAAAGGTGTGTCCATGAGCCAAGAATTTTAGGCTGCAAGACAAGCAGAGCTGGGGAATTTGGGGAATTTGGGTGGATTTTACCTCATAGAGAGCTGGCTGCTTTTAGTTCATCCTCTTTTATTACATGCTCTTTGTATTTGTTCTTGTTGTTAAAAGTGGAGAATTTGGCATTAAAAGTGATCATGAGTTATTGCTTGTTTTACTGTATTTCTGTACACAACTGTTTCTATATTTAAGAATGTAGGCAATATTTAGGAGCCTACTTAAATTATGGTTGCCATCTCTTCAAATTAATTGTTTAAAATGTAGAAATTAATTCACAAAGGAGAATCACATTTTCAAAGCCCAAGAAGGATGAGGAACATTTACTTTCTTATCTTCCTTCTCAAGTTGCATATTGATTACTAAGAATTATTCTTTTGTAGTATGTTTTCCATATGTCCTACAAATGTACAAGGAAACTGATTACCTATACCTGATGATCTTGCTTCTTTTCTTTTCATTTATAATTAATAATTTTCAAAATTCAGCACACTATTTGTGCTTTGCTGATATGTACAGTATTTTGTTTCATTTACCGTATTCACTCACAAATTGGTCACCATCACATAATTGCTGTATGTAGCCTGCGTGTAGGTTAATTTGAATTGAGTGGTTTACAAAGAAAGAAAAAGGCAGCAATTATGCAAGTAAAATGGCATATAATTCCTTTTCTGTTTAACTAGTATGGTGGCATGAAGTATCAAAGCAAAGATTCATTTAATCTACTTCTTGACATTTTCTTTTGCAATTGTTTTATAGAAAAAAGAAGGAAAGAAAAACCCTAGAAAGTTTGTTTGTACACTGCTTGTCACTGATCACTTCAGTTGGGGTCTCCTTTGCTCTTTCCCTAAGGGGCTGACATTAAAGTTCAGGGTAAGCTTTTGCGTGTACATAGATTTTTCACTTCACATTTTAATTAAAAAGTTTATTTAATTATGTATTATAATCTGCACATATAAAATTTTTAGACTGTGTATATAAATATGCATGAACCAAATAGGATTGTAATAACAATTGGTGATATTTTCAAAGTTTTGAAATTTACTAAAAATTCTCTCTTAAAAAAACAAAAATCATTATTATTCCTGAATGCCCGAAGCTGACTTATTCATTTGCAATTAAAATAACACATCAGGCTTTTAAGAGACTTCCATAGAATAGCTTCCTTTTACTCTTACTCATATTAATGTTTAATGGAACTATTCACATAGGAAGACTTTTGCATAGTTGTATACATTTTCGGGATGTGTGACTAATTTATGAATCTTAGCTCATGCCTGTAATCCAGGGGTAGGAAAAGGGAATGAAGCATCACATTAGGCCAACCCAGAACAATCTAAATTCACCTCTGAGACGCGGAAGGACTCACCTTCCTGTGAAGCCAATGGTCTGAGAGCAAAATCATGAATCTCTTAACCAGGAAATAGAATTAGGGGAGAGGCTGTTGGGTGTTTGACTCTTTATTTTTTCTCCAGAATTCCTCTAGTCCCTGAGACCAATGCGGCTCCTCTAAAGTTCAAGGACATACAGCTCTGGTTGTGATGCATTCTCTCAGTCTCACTTTCATTTACAGAATTTTAGATTTTGTGTATGAATCTAATTACACTATTACCATTTGCTCGTCTCCACTTCAGCAGATTTGCCAGGTCTCAGACATTCATTCCTTTTCTGAAAACTTTGCTACTTCCCTATCAGATTCAGCTCTTGTCTTTTATTTACAGGAGCCTATGGTATCTGCCTGAACCCTCTTTCAATCCTTTTCTGCCCTGTCCTTTGTCACCCAATTCCTGGCAGGAGTAAAATCTGCTTGCCAGTAGATTGTGTTTTAAAAATAAGAAAGAGGGGCCGGCCCAGTGGCATAGTGATTGGGTTTGCACACTCTGCTTCATTGGCCTGGGGTTTGCAGGTTTGGATCCTGGGCGTGGACCTACACACCATTCAAGCCTTGCTGTGGTGGCATCCCACATACAAAATAGAGGAAAATGTCCACAGATGTTAGCTCAGCGACAATCTTCCACACCAAAAAAAATCACAATAAAGAGAAGTCATTATTATCATTATATGCTAATGTGGAGAGTACTGCCAATGAGTTAACACAGCGTTACAGAGATTTTTGTAAGAAATATATTTTGTTTATTTATCTAGAGAAGTTTTCAATAAATTGAACTTAGACCTTTTTTTTAAAAAAAAGATTTTATTTTTTCCTTTTTCTCCCCAAAGCCCACCGGTACATAGTTGTATATTCTTCGTTGTGGGTCCTTCTAGTTGTGGCATGTGGGACGCCGCCTCAGCTGGTTGGATGAGCAGTACCATGTCCGCGCCCAGAATTCAAACCAACAAAACATTGGGCCGCCTGCAGTGGAGCGCATGAATTTAACCACGACTCGGCCACGGGGCCAGCCTCTGAGCTCAGACTTAAAATGATTCTTATCAGAATCTCAAAGGAGCATTGTAATTTAAATGATTTGAGACTCAAAGAATATTTATTTTGTGTTATATTTGAAGACAAGTAGACAGTAGACTCTGAAAAACAAAAATTCTATTTGGAATGAAACTGAAAGATCATTTTGTTTCACCTTCCTTCTAACACTTGAATCTCTCTCTCTATACCCTTACGGATGAGCAAGAAGAATATTACTTTTAAAAATGACTCATTTTAGGGCCTGATCCAGTGGCTCAGCGGTTAAGTGCACACGTTCTGCTTCTGTGGCCCAGGGTTCGCTGGTTTGGATCCCGGGTGTGGACACAGCACCATTTGGCAAGCCATGCTTTGGCAGGCATCCCACATATAAAGTAGAGGAAGATGGGCATGGATATTAGGTCAGGGCCAGTCTTCCTCAGCAAAAAGAGGAGGATTGGTAGATGTTAGCTCAGGGCTAATCTTCCTCAAAAAAAAAAGGCTTATTTTTATAGAGAGGATTGTACAAATAGCAATTAATTTATGTCTGAAGAGACTCAAATATTACAGTAAAACAATCAGAATATCAAACATTCCTAGTGGGCAAAAGCTGAATGAAAATATCAATCAAATCATATACGACCCAGATTGCCAACAATATGACATGCTAGAGATGTGACATAGGCATGGTATAAGTCAGGGTTCTCCAGAGAAACACAATCAATAGGATATATAGATATATAGATATAGGAAGAGATTTTTTATATGATGGTGCACACAGTTATGGGGGCCTAGAAGTTCCATGATATGTCGTCTGCAAGCTGAAGAACCAGGAAAGCTGGTGGTGTAATCCAGTCTGAGTCCAAAGGCCTAAGACTCATAGGACAGGTGTCAGTGGGGCAAGAGAAGATGGATGTGTCAGCTCAAACAGAGAGCAATTTTGCCTTTTCTCCACCTCTTCGTTCTCTTCAGGCTCTCAACGGATTGTATGATGCCCACTCAAATTGGTTAGGGGGCCTTCTTTACTCAGTCTTCCACATCAAATGCTAATCTCTTCCAGAACCACTCTCACAGATACACCCAGAAATAATGTTTTCCTAGCTATCTAGACATTCCTTAGCTCAGCCAAGTTGAAGCATAATATTAACCATCACAGTCATCCTATTATTAACATTGGTTAAGTTGTATTAGAATTTTTGTTTTGTTTTGATGAATTGAAGGATTTTTTTCTTTTTAAAATAAATTGAAAAGAGTGGCATTAAAAATTAAATTTACTTCAGGTCAGTGTGGAAAGGCTAATAGAGTTAGAAGAACAAAGAGGTGACGACGGCTAACATCAAGTTTGTGAAGTTACAACGTGGAAGAGACTTAAGTGGCCTGGTAAGATGGACTCAAATAACAGGAAAACTAGATCACACTCCAAATGTTTCTAATTGTGACTGAAGTTTGAACAGTGTGCCAGCATAGTTGCTTTGAATATTTGGATTTATTTTTTAGGTAGAAGAAATTCAGTAATGGTTTAGACCTTAACAGCCTAGAAGTAGGTTATTGGATCTACTCCTTTCCAACAATGCTCATGTTATTCCTTAAATGTAAGGAATTCCTTAACACCACCACCTCCCAACTTCTCAGCTGTTTTAAGGGATTGGCAAGTAACATAATTTTACCCAGAACTTTGGGTTCCTCGTTACACAAAAATGAATGGAGGAGTAAATGAATGACTATGTGAAAGTGTACAAAGATATCTGATTGTGCTTTTTTCAAGGGAAGAGTTCAACATATATAGGTATAGATATGGCTGTAGATATACAAATAGCATATCTCTTAAGTGACAAGTGTTAAGACAGAGCTGAAATAAAATGCTCCGGCTCTCTTGCCACTTATCCCAAATATCGTCTCCTTTGTTGGGCTAGATCTGGCTTCCTGAGTGGTTTTTAGCATCTGACTTGTCTATTGTTGAAGAAGACTGCTAATGTGTCCTATCAAATCCGAAATGTCTTCACAAAATGTCTTAAATATACTCAAATGTGTAGCTTCTCGAGTCCTTACTGGGCAAGTGTGCTCTCCCTATGACTATTTAAAAATCTCTTTGATTTCATGTGATTTCTAATGTTTAAAACTTGTCACTTTTGTGACTTAAGTGATACATACTTGCCTTTATAAAGTGTTTTCATAAACTTTTGAAAATACAATTAATTTTAAATGACATATATTTGCTTATTGTATACTAGTCTTCACAGTAATATTTTGACAAAATTTCATAAAATGCTGGTTAATCTAGGATTCCATTTAATAAGAACTACAACACTCAAAGATAATATTGCAGAGTGCTAAAATACAAAAAATCAAAAGAAGAATTCATTTGGAATTCCTCCAAATAAGAAAAATATATGTCTCATTAGGGTTACATATAAAAGGTCACAAACATGTTCTGTTTACTCAGAGAAGCACTTGGTGCATTTCTAATCAGTGCCTTTGCCCTTTGCCCACCTTCTCCTTCATGCGTAGTAAACAAATTAATTCTAAGTAGAAAAAATAATATACAGTTCAAAAGAGAATGTTCAGCTATAAATTACCAGACTTATTGATTCTCTCTTGGGAACAGTAATGGCTAGTTAAAAGAGCTGAAGTGCAGTGTTTTTATCTGTTTTTCATGCCCTATTTTCAGTATTTTTTAAAACGTCATCATGTACAGACATTAAGCAGCAGTGATATCTTGATTTCAGACTATCTTTTAACAACTTTGTTTAATAGGATTTCCCAGTAAATTTTTGCAAAGCAGAAAATGTCTGCGAAAACATCCAGAACTTCCTGCTTGACCTGCAATGTGACATAGCTCCCAGAAAGAAATACCTTAACATGTTAGGATTGTGTAAAGGAGAGATTGAGACTATGTTTTTAATCTCTGGTTTTCTTTATAGTTTTTCCTAGAGTCATGTCTTTAAATTTTAGTGGGCCTGGGCTTTGAAAATTACCATACTTCACCCTACTTATCAAATTATTTCTAGGAAGAGAATAATCCATGAAACAGTTTCCACATATATGATTAATTTATGTATATAAATTATATTTCATCTCCAGAACCATTGTTAGCAACTCCTAAAACTGAGAATCATCTATTAAGTTGTAACATCATTCACATATTTTAGAGCTAGAAAATAAATTTGTAACTACCATAATTGGGGGAAAAATAGTAAAAGACATTTGTGGAAACACAAAATAGGGAAACTATAGCTGAATAAATGGCTGGTGTACCAATAAAATTACATAGTAATATCAAGCCAAAGATAGCTCATTTTATCCAAGTCCAGGAATTTAGACTGTGGCTAGAAGGTTGTTGCTGATGTATTTTATGAGTCAAAATTGTTCGATTAGAAGATCAAATAGCAGAACTTAAAATGTCTACCATTCTCTTCCCTGAAATTTGTTTAATAGATTCTAGATTTTTGATAAGTTAAGCATCTAGGATTTAGCCTTTTCTTGAGAGTATAAAAGATAATAGCTTGCCAATCAATCCATTAATAGCCTAAAAGTCAACAGGGTATATCCTAATCCCTTTTATAAAAACATTCAGTTTTGAGAGTCATCACTTTCTGAATTTTACTTAAATATTAGGAAATGTCACAGCAGGTGTTGTTTGTGTTTGAAATTCTTCATTGGATTGTAACAGCTATCTTATCAGATCATCCTTGGAAACTGCTGCTGTTTTCCAGCAGTTTATGAAAGTCACAATAGTACCAGCATTATCTCCACCAAATAATTAATTTCATGCAAAAACTACTGTCATCATTTTGAATATTTTTAAACCTCCATGTATAGGCTTTTGAAAACATGTTCCTACTACTGGTTAATTACATTTTGCTTTGGTTAATTCTAACATTAAGGAAATATTCATTTTTCAGTTCTTGGAAGTGAAACACGGAAACCTTTGTTTTGTACTTTGTGAATCTAAAACTCCAATGAAATTGCAAGATTTGTGATATACCATTTGAAGCCATGAAGACGTTGTTTCTGTTCTAATTAACTCAGGGACAGCTTTTGCATTATTTCAGCTGTAGCAAGGTGCTCACTCATTGTTATGCTCCTAGTGGGACTCCATAAGTAATTTTCAATATACCTTATACAAAACGTACCGTTATTAATGTAATTCTGGTTGTTTCACTGTGAACCACTGAACGCTTTCTCATATTATAAAATTCATATTGACCATAGGAGTGTATATAATTTATATCTAAACTGAAATAAATAAAAAGCACACAGTAAACCAGTTTATTAAAAATGTATATTCTTACATTTAAATAGTCAGTGATGGCTAAACAAACTTTCTCACCAAAGAAAAGATGCAAAAATTGAAAAACAATACATCAGCCTTACTAAAGGAACATACATTATACAGAACTAATTGAAAGGCATTTATGTGACAGTCTGCATCCATCACCCATTTCTATGTCCTTTTGCCTCAATATAGTTTTTTCCTTATATTATTTTGCCTCTTTACGTTACTCAGATTACTGATAATACTAGGAACCACCTTAAAAGCGTAATCAAGACAGATCCTCTTTTTGCTGAGTTGAAAAGCATTTTTCGGGGGCATTAACAGTTAAAGTCCCTGATAAACACTGTAAACTCAGACAGGGAGAACATTATTCCTTTGGCTGGAAAGTTTTAAGATCTTGGTTTAATTGACTGTCATTTTGGCAATAAAATATCATTTGAGCTTTGAAGAACTTCATTCAAGAGTTAAACAAATGTTTTATTTTGGTATGGAAGCAGTGAATTTATAATGAGAAGGTCCTGGATATGTGCTCAGAAGACTGAGTTTGTGTCCTGACACTGCCATGTTCAAGCTGTGTTGTATTAGACAAGTCCCATAAACACTTGGTGCTCAGTTTTATCCTTTATAATATAAAAATAACATCTCCCTCACAGTGTTCTTTTATGATACAATGATAAAAATATATTAGGAAGCATTTCATTCACCACATGATGAAAACAATTGTATGATTATAAATTATGTGACTCAATGCTGGGGGCCGGGCCCAGGATCAACAAAGGAATAGCACAACCTCTTCCTCAGTGAGGAAGAAATATGCATTAATGACTGTGTTGTCATGCATTGATCATATATTGTTAAATGTAAGCATTATATTTATTCTTACTATAAATGTAGACACACTACTTTAACACTTTTATTGACTCAGGCTCTCCATCTATAAAATGAAATGGTTGACTGCATTTTTGGCATGGACTCAGGAATAAAATATCACTTACTACTTGCTTTAACTTAATTGACATCTACTAAATGATGAATGTGTACCAACCACTGAGATAATCACTAAAAATTAAAAAGATAAAAGATATAGGCCCTACTTTCCCACTGTGAAATGACAGAGAGAGATAAATTATAAAAAATAATTATAATCTAGGAAAAATCTTGGCACATTACATCCTACAGGTCAAATCTGGCCCACTGCTGATGTTTGTATGTCCTGAGAGGTAAAAGTGGTCTTTTACATTTTTAAATGTAAAATGTAAAATTTAAACACACTATGAGCATTTCTGAGAAAACAGTTGGTCAATTTTGCCTCTAGGCCCACAAAACCTAAAATCTTTCCTTTTACAAAAAAATTTCTTGAGCTCTGATCTAGAAAGTTGATTAAAGTGAACAAAATATGAATAGGTTTCTTTGTAAAGGAGGTTAGATGGAGAAGATGAGAATGAGCATATGGTGGATCACATAACGTGAATAGTGTATAGGGTTAACTAGACAGAGGTGTGTGTGTGTGTGTGTGTGTGATATGTTGGGAAGGAAAATGGAGAGAAGTTTCAAGTATGAGAATAAGCATGGGCAGGAGAGGACAAATCCAGAAAAGTAGTAGCTCAGGAAGGCTGGAGTATGAGTACTTTTATGTCCTGCCTGGGAGATTTTATCCTGAGCTAATGGAATCCAGTGGTGAACAAAACAAGGACAAAACAATTATGATCATGTTTTTGTTTTAGAAGGAACGCTCAGAAGACAATAAAAAGATTGGTAGGAGACTAATACTCTAATCTACCTGAGAATTGTGAGTAAGCACATGGGAGAGAGAGAGAGAGAAAGAGAGAGAGAGAGACTAGAAGGAAACAGAAACAATAGATTTAGAAGCAAGGATGCTGTGGTGTTGTACCTTCGTGACAGCAAAGGGACTTGGTTCAAAAACGTCAGCTGATAAGAGTACACTTAATGTGAGGGAGAAGAGATCTTGAAGCTAGACAATGCTTTTAAGAATATGTTCTATTAAGGGAAGAGAAAGTACTAGCTCTGATTGGGTGATGTTTCCTCAACGATACAATGAGGATTATATGACAATTGACTTAATAATTTATTGAGAAGACTACATTACTGAATAATTTCAAGTGCTTTGAACTGTGCCTAATAAGTAGTAAGTACGAAATTAATATTAGCTATTATTACTCCATTGGACAAGTTGCAGAACCTGAAGCTCAGATGCCTGTTCTGTAAAATTAGGATAACACCCATCTTTAGAGTTTTCAGGAAGACACTTGTAAACAGCCTGTATCATAAGATTCATGCTCAGTTAACATGGTTCAATTAGTGATGCTCATTCTCATACTTGAATGTTCTCTCTGCCTTCCTTCCCAACATATCACATACATCCATTCCTGCCTAGGTAACCTCTATACCTCATTCAAATTAATGTCTATGATGAGAGGAATGAGTTAGTAAGACATAGTCAAGCTGCAAATATGTGCGAGAGTGCTTGATATAGAAAGGACCCTGAGATGAAAGGACTAATTCAGAACCTAACCAAGCTGAATGAAAGGAAATATGGTTACTGATGATGATGTTTTATCTGTAAGTGGATCAAGTTAAATTTGTCTACTGAGAATTTGGATGGGGTACAAGTAGCAAGTTTAATATTGGCACCAAAATTTTGGAGTGACTATTGAGTCGGGCAAAAAGAAATAAAAGTATTTTTGAGATAGCTGAAGGACCAGCTGGGTTTGAAAACCGTTGACCTATACTTAATTGCATAGTTTTCTTCAGCCATGCTCTCTCCTCAGCCTAAATGGACAAATGAAGGGGTGAGGATTTACAGAGCAGTCTAGGAAGGAGGAAAGGTGGCGTGAAGTCAGTGGTAAAGTTGAGGGCATTGTTGACGTGTAAGATGACATAGTCTCCTGGTTGTGAATAAAACATAATGCCTGGAAGTGGTTTCCCTAAAATTGGGAGGAAATAGAAGATCAAGGGACTTGGAAGTTTCCATGCACTTGAAGAACTTGGATATTGGGAATGAAGGACTGAGAGACCTAGAGAGACTTGGTCCCAGAACTGGTAATTGACCTCAAGGATGCCATTGGAACTGAGTTCCATTGTAGCTTGTAGCATATTCTAGGTATGACCATGGGAGTAAGATGCCACTGTCTTCAGTGAGCTGTGGTAGAAGGAGAGCGTAGAGTTGGAAGAAGCCACAGAGCAGCAGCAGTGGGAAGAGGTAACTTGAAAATTGTTGCCTGGGGGGCCTGTATTTTGGAGAACTACAAATTACTCGTTTCAGGTTTGTAAATAGAAATTTAGTGAGTCCCTCCACCCCTAAATAGTGAAGAGGATTTGGATGGTTGAATTCTGTGGCCATTTGCAATTCTAGACGCCTATGAAAATTTATACTAGTAATAAGTATCATTAGAGGTTTTATTTCATGAATTGAAGGAAGAGATGAGAACTATTTCGAGTAGTAGTACCAGAACTTTAGTGTACACGAAACATCACCAAAAGAGTGTGCTCAAAGTGTAAATTCCACACCCCAGTCCTGCATGTGTAGGTGACTAGTTCAGGTGACTTTGAAAGGACGGTAATATTTTATTTATTTTTAAAAGCATTCCTCATGGCAATTATTAAGCTTTACAAGTACATCTATAAAATATAAACTAAGTCCTGAAATCTTTAACATCATCTTAACATTTCCATCTGTATGTCCAAAGTCATAGTCATCTCATAGCACTCTTTCCAACACTACCTCGGGAAAAAACAAATCACTATGCTCTAGTCATAATGTTAATTATTCATTTGGGAGAGAAAAACAGAGCAAAAAATTCTAAGCACCTACAATAAATATGTAAGGTGATGCATTTCATTCTATTGATTTAAAGGATTTGAAAATTTATGTATATATACATATACCTACAAATATAAAGAGATGCACATTAAGATCTCAATTTAAAATAAACGCATAATTTCTTTTTGGGTCATCTCTTTTTTACAAAAAGGAGGATTTTTAAGCTAAAAAATATTAAATATGGAATTTCATTTAAAACAAGTAGCCATTCTTTGAAGTACACATTTAGCCAAGGCCTAGAGAATATATCAAATGATCTGCATAAATTGTTGTCCAGGACAACCCTACGTAGTGATGGTTTCATCAATGTATTCGTCTTCTTTCTTTTTCAACACAAGGAATAGGTAGGTTTGTGTGTGTGTGTTCCTCCTTCAAAGAGGCTGCTAGAATTACTTCTTTTTCTTCCCCTGTGGTTGGTGAACGAACTCAGTTAGGAAAACCATTATGGATTGCCTCATTAGAGGATTCTTGAAATTGCTTACTTGTGACTACCCGCCTGGAAAGCAATCTCTTGCTCCTTTGCCAGAGCAGTGGAGAAGTGGGGGTTATTGAACCCTCTGCCAGGTAAGGAGCTAGCAAATAAAGATAGGTTATGCTGAGAAATCACAAAACTCCGTTGTGGAGATGAATTCTGATTTGCATATGGCCCCATAGACCTGGAGAATGGAATTGTTTTTTTCCAATTATAGGTTATACAGAAATATAGCTAGACTAACAATCAGTTTTCTTTGAATAGTGCTTTAGAGCTACAAGTTTAACTATTTCTCTGTGAAATGCATTATTTTGAATGAATCAAAAGAGAACTTCTACAGGAAATGATGCTTAGAATCAAACCAGCACACATACATCACAGCGCTCAGACAGTATCTAATTCATTCTCCTGCTGGGATCAAAATCACTCTTTTGGACCCCTGAGTCTGGGTTACATCTTTAAGCTTTCTTTGTATTTCCAGTGCCTATTACAGTTCCTGATATCTGTAGGCAATCAGTAAATGTTTGCTTAACAAACGATGATATATATTTACTTATTTATAGTTTGCCAAATTTGCCTTTGCTAAATTTTAGCAGGACCACACTTAAGAAGTTTTCCTAGTATCTTCTTCAGTCTAAGTGGTTTTCCTCTTGTTCTTTTCAGTAGAAAGAAATAATTTTCAGTAATTATTCTTTTATTAAGTTTATATTCTTAAAGATTTTCACTAACTGATGTTTTTTATCAGCTAAAATCAGTGTGTAATTTAATTATTACTTCAATTTTGATTTCTTAATTTTATAATTTCTGTTACTGCTCTCTTAACCTGGCTTAAGAATGTAATTTTCACCTTTTTTTTTCTAGTTTGAGACCTCCAAACTAAATACATAGCACTGAAAATCAATAAGCTCTTATTAAAATATTGTGTCAAAGTTAAGATTCTTTCTACAAATTTTAATATAACCATACATTCACGCTTTCACTCACACATTCAACAAATAAGAGCCAGTATGTTTTGGAAATTGTTATGCATCTTGGGAATATAGCTATGGAAAAACAAATTATTGTTTTATTTATATTATTACCTGCACTTTGAATACTACATTCCTGTGAGGATTATCGACTGCCCAAATTATAAATTGTCATTCTGCTTTGGTTTTATACAGTGTCTTTTGTTTTGTTTGTCTGTTTATTTTAATGAAACTTCATTCTATATATTTCTGATAATATCTAAAGTTAAAGGTCATTTTGAAGTCTAGTTTCAATATTATCCTCTGAGATTCTGACCACTCTGCTTAATTTAGTGGTCTCTAAAAACAAAAGTAAAATCACTGAGCTGTGATCCCTTTAAGTGCCAAAATTACTTGCTCATATTAATGTGACCCATTTAAAAGCTAAGTAGGATCTTACTGTCTTGCTGAGTCTGTTTCTTTGTCTGTTTGTGATATTTTCTGTCCACAGAGGGGGATAGGTATTGTTTTAATTCTTATATGAGCTATGTATACAAAAATAGTCATAAAGGACAGGGTAATAGATGTTTTATTTTATTTCTTGATGTGTATGGTTGCATTTTAATACCTGCTGTTCACAAAGACAAAGTTCAATAGCTAGTTAATATGTAGCAGGAATTTGAAATGAGTTTTGGGAACTGTGTTTTGGGGGGATAGGAGAAAAGTTCACATGTGACTTACTAATAAGTTGACTTTATTAATGTGAAATATTGGTAGAATATAAATTATTTATCACCTTTTCTAAGAGTTGCAAACAATTTGTGTGTGTGAGGAAGATTGTCGCTGAACTAACATGCATGCCAATCTTCCTCTATTTTGTCTGTGGGACACTGTCACAGCATGGCTTGATGAGAGTTGAATAGGTCCATGCCTAGGATCCAAACCTACAACCCCCGGGCCACTGAAGCAGAGAGCACAGACTTAACCACTATACCACCAGGCTGGCCCCTCTATCTTTTGTTCTATATTTTTTCTATGTAATATTAAAATTATGCAATGATTTAACAGAAAATCAGCATATTTAATCATTTTAATTTCTCATACCAAAATTATTTCATTCAATTCACTTAATCAACAATTTCATCTTTCAATATGCCACACATTTTGGGCCATTTGACTCCCCCTAAAAGCTTCATGAACAATCTACTAAGACAAATAAAAAAAATATGTATTGAAAAAAGGACAGTGTAGGGGCTGGCCCCGTGGCCGAGTGGTTAAGTTCACATGCTCCACTGCAGGTGGCCCAGTGTTTCATTGGTTTGAATCCTGGGTGCGGACATGGCACCGCTCCTCAAACCACGCTGAGGCAGCATGCCACGTGCCACAACTAGAAGGACCCACAACGAAGAATATACAACTATGTACTGGGGGGCTTTGGAGAGAAAAAGGAAAAATAAAATCTTTAAAAAAAAAAAAAAGGACAACGTAGTGATGACATTTGCATTCTAGAAATTTTCCAATCAAAATATGCAGTTATCAGGAATATAAGTCAGAAGGTTAAAGCAATTTAAAGTCAGACTCAAAGTCATCTTCTTACTTGGATAACGTAAAAGCAAGGTGGGTTTATTTAATGTAAAACATTCTTATAAATTAATTATTCCATTTTATTACATTACTTTTGGAGAAATTCACCTAATGCAATTCCTTTAGGAGAATGCTTACATGCAATATATTTTAAGATTAAAAGATGAGACTAGTGCATTGCAATTATAAGGCAGAGTGCCTTAGAGTTAATGTATTTCTCTGGCTTCTTCAGAAGCACTTTTTCTGAACTCATGAGTGGCAAAGGTAGAAAAGATGGCAGAGGTGCATGAACTTGTGTCTGAGTCTGAAGGAATTATAGGATAGCACTTGATCTGTTTCCCAGTCCAAAAAAGGTGTCATTTTCATTCTAGTCATAATTAGGAAACTCAGTTGCTACTCAAGGTTGTAAAAACCCAGAGATGAAACACGCCCCACTTCGTTCTTATGCCTCTCATTCCCCTCCAGAGCATTTGATCCTTGGCTTCTCCAGGTCTTAGGCTTCTGTCTATAAAATTAGTAGGTTGAACTTGGCCTTTCTTAGGAACTCTTCTACATCTTAAAATTGTATTGATCGACTTTACAAAAACATGGTGAGTGTAAAAACCTATATGAAAAGCCAGCTGGGGGCAACAAACACATCTCTAGGTTGAGTCCTAGTCTTGCTCTGCCACTGAAGAATCATGCGACCTCAGGTCTCAGTGTGGTCACCTCTAAATAGTGATGGTCTCATGATCTCTAAGGTTTATTTTCTGTCTAACATACATGATGATAACATAGGCACTTTGGTTCCCTTAGGAGGAAAAAAGCGCTATGTAAATTGTATTCAATGACATTACATGACGCTTCCATTATTTCTTACTAATTTACTTTCTGATAGTCAATACTTATAAACATTAGTTATTGTTCTCTTTTCATGTACATAAACATATAGCCATAATTCTCTAATATTTTTCTAATATTAAAACTCTAATATTTTTCAAATTAATTAAACACTCAGTTTTCAATATTATATTATCAGTAAAATTAATAACATTAAAAACAATCTTAATTAATAATTAATAATGCCATTTAACATCATTAAGATTCATGGATCGATATATTTTTCACATTAATGCTCAAAATTGTGCACTTATAATTAATGTTATTGTCATTATTATCAAAACAAATAAACATAATATTTGTAATTTCATTATTTCTGGATTGATGATCTTCAATGAAATTCACATCCACGAAATATTTCACATTTTTTTGGTTGATTTTCATATTAGACAGAGTTATATTTGAATATAACATACCAAATTTTATTTCCTTATCTTTATCTTGGCTGACACTGCACACAAAGATAAATATGAAGTTGATTTTTGTTCTCTATTAACCTTCTGGATTTATAATCTTGTTCCAAAATGCCCCAAATATAGCAATGGCCTAAGCACCAGGGGAAAACAAACAACTACAAATATCTAAAACGACTTTTCCTAGGCAATTATCTCCCAGCTAGAGAGACATAGTAGTGGCAAAAAGAAAATTATATGTAAAAGAAATCAAGCAGATTAACTGGAATCAAGTAGGAGGTCATGACAGTGGAGGTGAGGAAAATATATGAAGAACCACATGGAGTTGATAGAGAACTTTAAAGTTAAACAATGTGGACGTGATAGGATTGATGGGGAGACATAATAGATGAGGAAGCAAGGAGCAAAGAGAAGAGGGCAAATTGTAAGCAGAGAGAGTAAAAAAGAATAATGAATCGACTGAAAATATACGTACGCAGAGACAGAGACCAGTTCTGAATCTAATACTGTATTACATGTTTCATGTTTGCTGCCTGTAAATATTAATTTATGTACACAAAAGCAGAGAAAGCATGTTGAAGCAGACAAAATCTGCCCATCAACCAGAGTTTGTTCAGATAATATTATACAGATGGTTCAAGAAAGTTTTATGCCTTTCTTTTTTTCTTTTGAGGCAGATTAGTCCTGAGCTAACTACTGCCAATCCTCCTCTTTTTGCTGAGGAAGACTGGCCCTGAGCTAACATCCGTGCCCATCCTGCTCTACTTTATATGTGGGACACCTACCACAGCATGACTTTTGCCAAGCGGTGCCATGTCCACAGCCAGGATCCCAACTGGCTAACCCCGGGCAGCCTAGAAGCGAAACGTGAGAACCTAACCACTGCACAACTGGGCTGGCCCCATATGCCCTTCTTAAAAGATGGACTGCTTTAGTCATGTCATAGTAGTTTTGTTTTTTCTTATTTCCTCTCTAGGCTGGCACTGTAAAATTCCTTGAGGACTCGCAATTCCTTTTCCCTGTTTCCTCTCTCATTGTTATTGTTCTCGCATGATGACAGAAACTTTCCCTTCATCTAAACCAATTGTTAAAATAGTTCACAGTAATCTATACTTACGTGTCATTTAATTAAATATAGCAGAGTAAATGACTAGAGAAAATCAAAAAGCCGGCCAAGATGTCAAGGACATCTATTAGTACATTAACAAATGTATTTACATGTATTAAGAAGGAAAATAGATAATTCTCCTTTGCTTCAAAGCAGAGTGAGAAGAAGTAGCAATGGTTAAGAATATAAAAAATGTGAAATAAAAGCCCATATTATATTAAAAATCATGCTTTCCAAAAAATATATATTAATTTTCACTAAAGAGATTTTAGCTATTGAATGATCAGCAGCATTTTCTGGTCAATCGGCAACGTGACTGTCGCCCTCAGCCAGGAGGCCCGATTTCAGAGTTTGGGAGTCTAAGATTTCTGTTTGTTTTGTTTTGTTTTTGCAGTCGTTTAAGTAGTAAACATATTATTAGGGAAGTGAAATAAGGATATATTTGTAATATTGTCAAAGACGTAAGACAGCCTGTATGAATATTTTGGAGAACTTTCAAGGAGAAATAGGAAGAGTAAGAAAGAAGATGTCCAAGTATATGCTATAACATCAGGCATTGCTCGAAGAAAGGTAAATAGGGGTGCCATTTCATGAGAGTGCTTGTTGAGCATTTCTTCTTATTGTCCAGATGTATTTGACTCATAGCATGAAGGCATATATAGATATACTAGAAAGCTTTTCAATCTATGTCATGAAATATGGTAAGTACATAATTTTAGTCAATCTTATAAATAAACACCTTACATCTTGTAAAGCAAACCAGCAGACTTAATTGTTTAACAAGTCACACCAAAATAAATGACCTTGGGTTGATTTCAACTTTGATTTCTTGTATACCTTAAATATGGGGTAAAGGCTGTGTGCTGCGCAGTTATGTTATGTTTTAGTTAAATTATGAATTAAGTAAGTTTAAATTATGCACGTCATAAGCCTACTGTAAATTTGCCCATAAATTACACGATAACATAACGTACAAACTGATGCTGTGGAACAAACTCCAGGGAAATAACACTCATCAAACCAATATTTTGATTCAATTCAATAGTTTTTTGATGGCTACTGTGCAACTCCACTATCCTCTCCAGGCCCATTCCATTTCTCTACAGCCATTTACAGCCCAGTTCTTCAAAAGGGACATTTTTAGTGATTTCTTCTCTTTCTTTCTCAGACCTCTTCCAGTCAGGCAGTTGTTCCCACTACTTTTCTAATTTTGCTTTGTTAAGATCCCCAATGCCTTCCACACGGTGAAATCTACTTTTCTATTTCTCATATTTCATTTCTTATATTACTTGACCTGTTGGCACTTTTCACACAGCTGATTACTATGTCCCTTCTCCATGACAACTTCTCTCAGTGGAGCACCCGATGTCTGCCCCTGGACCCCTTTCTGCCTTGTGATCCCTTGATGACCCTTTTCAGCCTCATGGCTTTAACATTCGTCTGTACGCTGACAGCATCCACAGTTATGTCTCTCGCTCAGACGTTTCCCTGCTGCCTACTCAGCATGTCCATGGGGATGTCTAATAGGCATCCTAGTTTTAATGAGTCCAAAAACTATCTCCTAATTCCCATCCCCACCACCGATTCCTCTGACAGTCCCAACCTCAGTATAGGTCACTCCAACTCTCCGGTTGCTTGAGTCCGAGCAGCTTAACTTCTCTCTTTGACACCCCACACACTCCACATTAAGCATCTTATTGGCTCTATTTAAAATATAACAAGTTTTTAAAAATTATATCTTCACACATCTGGAACTTATGCTCTGGTTTATGTCTCTTCTGGGTTACTGCACAAGTACATACAAATCTTCTGGCTTCTGCTCTTGAGTATTGCCATTCTAAATCTATTCTCAGCACAGCAACTAGAGTGCTCCTGTGAAAGATAAGTTAGACTAGGTCACTGCCCTGCTTAAAGCTTCCCAATGGCTTTTCATCTCAATGCAGTAAAAACTAAAATCTAGCAAAAATGTTAGAATTGGATCTATTACGTGTCCAGAGTCATCTACTAGTCTTCCAACTTGGTAACCTCACTCTAGCCACACTGGCATCCTGGCCTCTCCTTAACACATACACACACACAAGCATGCACACACCCTCAAACACACACTCTTGCCTCCAGGTTTTCACACTTACTATTCTCTCGGCAATGCTGTTCTCTGACATATCCCTACAGATCAATTCCTTCAAATGACATCTTCTAAATAAAATTTTCACAGCATTTAATATTTCAGTCCCCAATTCACAGTCCCACAATTCATATCTTCCTTTCCTGCTTGAATTTTTTCGTAGAATCTATCATTATATAACATACTACATAATTTGCAATTAATGGTTTTATATATCATGTCTCCCTATTTTAGAAAATAAGCCTCATGAGGCTTTTTTTCAGGATAAAACTTGCTATATTGCCACAACTATAACAGCTCTTTGCACAATTTTATTTGTTAAATTAATTAATATAAAGCCTTAGAGAAGAAAATAGATGCACTGAATTTTGTCCCTGTCCGGCAGGGGGTTGCAGCCTAAAGAGAGAGACATTCACATCATATTCCTGTTGAATCTGAGTTAGTAGATGTAAGTATTTAAAACAATGCCTGTGGCATAGTAAGTGATAAGTGTTTGTTACCAGTATTCCTATCCTCCAACTGTCATCAATATCACCATCATCATTATCATAGCTATTATTAAATGAGTCCCTGCAACAACCCTGAAAAAAAGTAGTTTTTGGTATGCTCATTTTGTTGATGAATGAACTGAAACCTAAGGAATTTCAATAACTTGCCTAAGGAAACTGAGCTAGGATGCTAAGTTAAAATGCAAATTTAGGTCTGCATGTATCTAGTGCGTGCAACTTTTCATTAAACTATGCTTGCTTCCCATTTCTTGCTTTAAAAATAGTTAAATTTATTAATAAAACACTATATGCAGTTCATAGTCACAAATTTGCATTTAAATCTGTAGAAAAATTCCACTGCAAAGTTGTGGAAGTCATGCCAAGGATGTGAAATTTAATCCGGCAAAGATTTAAAATGTACTCTGTCACTGAGATGTTAATATGTTGTCTGTAATGAGATCTACATAGATAAAGAGTTGTATACAAATATAATATGATACTATGCACATTTGTAAATCTTGGAGAAAATTTGATTCCATTAATATTTGTTAAAATCCAACAGTAAATGTTTTCTTGCCTTGAGGAACTCAGATTATTTATCTATTTATTCATTCCATTAACAAGCATTTATTGAATACCTATAATCTGCCAGGCACATTCTAAATTTTGGAAATAAGAAGACAACATAAAAGAGTTCCCATCTCAAGGAATTCACAGTGGGAGAAACCGAAACGAAGAGATGATTAAGTGCATCTTGACAAGGGCTAGGGTTGAAGTATGAACACAGTGCAGTGAGAGAACAGGTTACCTTCCTGGAAAAGGTAACCACGAGCTGAGCATTTTAAAAAGCTAACTAAATGAAAGAGAAGAACTCTTTGTTTGAAACAACATAAAACCATGCCATTATATAAACATATTACAAGATGCTTATGATATATGAGATTGTATTTCAAATATATTCATCCTCAAAAGTGCAGATCAGATCCTAAACCTCCACAAATGTTTCTCTGATTTTAATAATTGCAAGTGAGGTCTGTGCACGCTAGAGAGTCATCGTACTTTGTTTTTTCCTCACGGGAGCATCTTACACATTTTACCCCGTGCCAGTTATTTGATACTTCTTATTTTCTCTAGTAGACTGTAAGTTGATTGAGGACAGATATCAGTTTCTTTTTCCTTTTTTGTATCTCTAGTGTCCCTATCAGTGTTTAAACATAGAAAGCGTTCGATAATGAGTGAATTAATAAATGAATGGAATGACGAACTTTCTTACTCAGTGATACAAAATAATGGTGTCATCAGAGGTTAGGGCATTAATTTAATTAAAATTTATGGAAGAGTTATGTATTCAGCAATGTTCATAAAAAGACATAAAAATGCCCTATAATTGTACTTTCATAGCATTACTTATGCATAGAAGAGCATGGTGAGTGGGATCTTTCTGAATGATAAGTTCCTCTGATTTCAGAAAATCTTTCTTGTAGCATCATTTAACCACTGACTCTGACAGAAAGTTAAACATTTACTCTGCTTCCCAGCTTTCCTTATTTGAAAACGAATTAGCGATTGAAGATAAGGATAAAAAGATTATTAAAATATTTTATGAAAGATTTTCAGTGCCTCTTCAGTAATACATTTATACATCACTTCTGGCAGCTAAATATTTAAATGACTTAAGCTTAATATATGTTTTGTCAATTTCATAGTTATAACGCATACAGCAATAAAACTTGAAACCATGCTATGGGTTGAATTGGTTTTTTAAATTGCCTTATTGGCCCCGGAGGAGAAGATCTATGATTCAAGGAAAAAGTGTTAAATCCTGAGGACAAGAGCCGAAATACAGAAATCTGCATCATCCTAGAAACTATTGGGGAAACTGTATGTGGACATGGAATATGACATGTATGAGAACATTTTAGACCATCAGTGTAGCCATTTATATTTTAGATGTGATAGTTTGAGAAAGCCTTAATGTAATGTTAGTTCTATGGTAAATTACTTGATTTTAGATTCCATTCAATATATCCTTTCTGCTAAACTTAATATTTAATTTGCTTTTAAATGTGGTGGTGAATATGGTTTCATTGTTCAGAATCATAAAGCTTTGCCTCTTAGACATACAGGCAATGGATTCTGTAGTCTCCATGAAGAATGATAAAGCAGTGGTTACCCTTCACTTCATTCATCTTGTTTATTCAAGATTGCATTCCATCTACACCACAAGTTGTGGCTACAAAGAATTGCTTAAGCATTTATACTTTGCAAGCATGCTCATAGAATTTTTATTACCTACATGCCCCAGTGCTGTGACTGAGCAAACTACATTCAGCAGTACATCACAGGCGGTTGTGCTAAATCAGAAGCATTTCTGATTCAGGATTCTAAAGGCTTTTCAATATTTGTTTATGTTTAAGGATATGGGATGAATGTATCCTCTTTCTATCATCTCTATGAAATTATGCTCAAGGCCAAACTGTAGTTACTAATTATACATTGGCCAATGTGGTTTACAGTGCAATGGTTCTAATTTGTCTTTAAGGCAAGGCAAAATTTTATTTGATATCCTGAGCCTTTTTATGTGCCAAATATTATACGTAAGAAAAGAAACAAAACAAAACAAAAAATGAAACAAACAAGAAGTGACTGTTTAATTCATAATGTTAGCAAAGGTATCTAACTCCATTTTCACATATAATTGGTGTTCTTTTGAATTTTTACGAAGCTTTATAAGTTGTCAGTGTGTACCATTTATCTTGGATTTTTGATGTCTTCATGATTCTAAACAAATAATTGAAAAATTGAAACATTCTATCTTACACGGCAGTGTGCCTCTGTGTGTATAACAGAGCCAAACTTGTGACTCTCCCTCTAAAGTAGCCAGTGTGGGGGGGTTTGTGTGTATATGTGTGTGTGTATGTACACAGAGTGCCAGATATTGATTCATGCCTTCAAACAGATTCAGGACCTTGTCAAAGTCACTTAATCATTTAATCTGCATAGGCATCAGCTGTCTCATTCATAAAGCGAGAAGCTTGAACTAACTGCTCAAGTGTCCTCTAGCTCTCTAAAATTAAAAAATTCTATAATTGCGTTATTCTACCATTTTGTGTTGATGCTCATGGACATTTTGTATGTAAAGAGATAAGACAGTCTTCAGAATTTCATTTTATAATTTTTCATTAGGACTATTAAATAAAGGCCTTTTATTTAAAGCATTAAAAATATTTCATGAAAGATAAAATTGGTTCATAAGGGTCTGGATGGAGATTTTTTTACAGAAAAGATAGCTTCTCCTAGCGAAATAGTTCATGAAGGTTTAGAAAGTATTCATCTTATTATGTCAGAGTGCATTTGTATGAATTATCAATGTCAAGAGAGGCATCACCAGTATTTGTACACATTTGGGATTAATTTGAATGGAGTTTCCCTGAGTGTTAAATAGTTTTATGTTACAGCATGAAGTTGGAGAATATTTGAAAGCATGACCCCAAACCCTGATTGTAAAAAGTCTTTTTCAGATAGAACATCTTTTTAAAATATGGAATATATTTTCTTTTTTCTAAATTAACTCTTCTTTAGCACGTAGAGGAATACTGTAATTGGCTCCTCACTTCATATATAGAAGTTATATAAAAATGTTGACAAATATTACATTTATATTAAAGTAAATGTAGACAACAGACTGTCAATTCTTAAAATTGTCATAATTTCACAGGAGTATTATAGGACTAAAGAAACTTTAGACGTTAACTAATCCAGATATCTCATTTTACAAATAAAGAAAAAATGAAGGAAAATGGATAAAAGTGGATTCCAATGGTCTCTCAGTGGAGTTGATAATAGACTTTTTTATCCCAGTCCAATGATCTTTGCTTACCTTGCCAGGCTGCCTCACTTTCAATGCAAATTGGTTCCAGGGGATCTTATTTCAAATGAATACTTGCCTTACAGATGGCAAGTATAGGGCTTGGGATGTCAGAGTAAGGTCAGAAAATCGGTAAACAGAACAAGACTGAAAAGATGTTCCCATCAAACTAAATGAGCTGCTTGCCTGGTTCCTGTGGGAAGATCTAAACGATTAACCTCTCTGTTCCAGTGAAACCAAAACATCAAATCAGTGAAGAAAAACCCATCAACCAAAGGCTAACTCTTGGCGCATTTGGACTACATTATGTAGGGAACATGGTAAAAGCATCTGGAGTGAAATTCGTTTTAAAATGTCATATATAATCATAACCTAATTTACCTATCTCATAAATGCATTTCAATAAATACACGAAAACAAATGTATCACCATATCTACTTGCTGGAACCCAAGGAAAAGTTAATTTATCTGATTTTATCTATTATAATCTTGCACACAAATATACACACATACACACAAATACATATACACAAGTTTCAATTTCAAATTAAATTACAGACAATTGTGTTGAATGATAGATTTAGATCTGCTGTTCAGACTAACAAAAAATTTAGAACTTAGAAATAAAATGCAGAGTAAATAAATGAAAGAATAAAATAACGCAAGTATAAATAAAAATATAGAATGAATGGCTCATTTTTACTAAATCTGAAAGTATATTTTCCTGAAATTTGATATTTAGATGCTCTAAAATCCTGTTATTCCACAAAAGTATAATTATAAATCCTCTGACTATTGATTCACTGGTACTTTTATATAAAATAAATCATAACGTTATATAAACAAATTCAATTTATTAGAACTCTATAGTTTAGGTTTTTCTTTAGATACCGTGTAACAGCACATTATTAATTGACACTTGTCATGCCTGAAAGAATTAAAATAAAGTGTAAAGGGTATAAACTTCGAATTCAACCAGCACTGGATTTGAATCCAGCTATACCACTTGGGCAAGTTTCTGAATTTCCTTAATTCTTGGTTAAACATAATTACTGGAATCATTTTGAAGATTCAGTGAGATAACATGTAAACAGCTAAGCTAATTTAGTAAGATTTTTTGTGTTTTTCTGGAATAAACTCTAGATTCTTCCCAACATTTTTCCCCTGGCTTACAAAGACAGGTAGATAAGTGAAAATTAAATTAAAGCCTAGGGTTCCAATTTTTTAAGAGTAAACACATGCTTTTTTTTGCACATCTAGAGAAAAATAGATTATGGCCTTTTAATTTACATTTTATTTATGTTTGATATAAGGTACTCAACACAAAATGAACATTCAGAAATGAGCTGATTAATAGATTATGCAGTCTTATTCAGAGAGAATGTGAATGCTTCTATATTTTAAGAATTTTTAAAAATTGGCAGTATTTAGGGAAATCCAACGGACAAAAACAAAATTAAGTAATGCCAAAATTACTATGATCATACTAATACTCATTTCTGGAAAAGGCAAATATTTCAATGAGTGTTTAATAACCATCTGTAGCTTGCATTTTTACAACTGCTTCAGAAAGCATTCTTGTTAATCTAACCAGAAGTAACAGTCCTGCCTCTGAAAGCCCACAAAGGTTTTGCACAGCTTCCTCACACCTCCCTTTCTCCCTTATAAAATAGGGATTGCAGACACATGGTATAGTCCTTTCTGGTCCAGAAGCTCATTGTCTTACTCTTCTTTGAAACTCTCAGAGTGCCTAGCACAGCAACATTCACACTGTTGGCTCTTGATAATTTATTAGTTAGTGAATGAATGAATTACCAGCGTGGTGTTCGCTATTCTGTGCACAAGGCTAATGTCTTTAAAATGACATTTTATTTAAATTACTACCCAACAATGTTGTTCTAAAAATCTTTCAATCTGTTTTGTGTTTGGGAACACATTAACAGTGGTCAATAATTTAGCTATTAATGTGAAGTGTCATTTCACCAGGGATCCATCCTGGGAAATGCGTGATATGGAAGCATTTATTTAAAAGAGTTTTAAAGTACTTATGTGCAGTCCAAAGCACTCAATTTCTAAGATAACTGCTTCACTAGCTCACTCTCTGGCAAGTCTATATGACTTAGGTTTTAAATTAGAGAGCAATGCTTCCTCACATTCCAACTTGAAAAATCATTTACATTCAACACCACTTTCTCACGTGCTTCTGGTCACTCAAATAATACATTACTTTTCTTAGCATGCGGCAGTTTCAAAAGATTCTCATAGTATTGTTTTGTCTGATCCTTAGAACAGTACCAATACTGTTAGGGAAATTCTTTTTAGAGCTCATTTTATAGATTAAAAATCCAAGACTTAAGGAGTATCAGCTTCTTTGCCCAAGGTGTCATATGCTGGATGAGTAGCTGAATGAGGGCTGGTACTCGAGACTTCCCGTATCAGGCCAAGTGCTTTTGCCCTTTCTTCCTCTTCTCTTTGAGATGACGTAAAAGCAACACTAAGAGAGAGAGTAACAAGGGATACTTAAAGATACAGTAGAAGAAAAATATGCACTGAAGGAAACTTTCTGAGGTCCTCAAAGTCTATAGAATAGCATGCTGTTTTCAGTTCTGTCTTTTGTTTTCGTTCTTTCGCTTTGTTTGGTTTTGTTTTAATCTCTGTTAATTTATTGCCTATTTTCCAATGCATTTAACACACACTGTTGTCGTTTAAAGCAATGTAAAAAAAAAAAAAAGACGCAATAGTTGTACCAAGCCATCAGTGTTTGTTCTTTGAAAGATCTTTTTAAAATTTCTCGTTCTGTTGGACTCCGTAGAAATTCTCCCCTGGTTCAACCCAAGAGATAATCTTCAGATGAAATGTCAGAGTCAGGTATAATTTTGGAAGTTGTCTTGTTGCTGCAGACGTGATTTACGGCACATTGTTCTCTTTTTTAAACAATGACCATTTGAGGAATATAATAAAATGTTTACCAAAAAAAACGCCTAAAAACTATGATAGTATGGTCACTACCTATAATTTTAAGAAAAGGACGAATCACACTCATATACACACACAAACATGCAGACTTAGCAACACACACACACACACACACAAATGCACACTTTTAAATTTTGGTTAGAAGAGTCATTTTAAAACTAAACATGAGCCAAAATAACTTTTTTAAAATTTAAAGTGACCTGGAATTTCACAGATCACAAAAATGTCAGTATAAAAACACCACATAGTTAACCTTTACTTCTTTACTATAAAACAATTTTATTAGTATATATAAGCAGGTAATTGAGTTTAAGAAACTATTTCATTTAATATTTTGTTGTATGCTTTTTTCTAACAGTGATAAAAATTAATAAAAGAGTATTTCTTTAAAAAATCTCATACTACTTTTAACTCTTTTAACATAAATTTCATATATCAATATTATTTTTTGTGTCTTATTTCCTTTAGTGTGTTAAAGGCAATTCTTAAATTAGCATGATTTTAGTAGTTATATTCTACTTGATTTCAGACCATCTTCAATTCATATATTTTCTGTAGTTGTTATAAACCTATATCCTTACTGCTACACATCTTAATATTCTACATTATCTGTCATTATCGTACTAGTCATTTTTATCGTCAATTTTTTTTAGTTTTCCCTCCAATGTAATACACTCCAGAATATTTGTAACCCAAAATTTTCTTGAAAACTAGTGACATCTCAATTTTAATAGTAGTAAATAAGACTATGAAAAATGAATATATGTGATTAAAAATAATGCAGAATATATATATATGTATTTGTTTTTACTTACCTAAAAAATTGTTTGATGTACAACTTTAAAAGTTATAGGAGGGTCCAGCCTGGTGGCGTAGCAAAGTAGGCACGTTCTGCTTTGGTGGCCTGGGGTTCACTGGTTCGGATTCCGGGTGCAGACATGGCACTGCTTGTCAAGCCATGATGTGGCAAATGTGCCACATATAAAGCAGAGGAAGATGGGCACCGATGTTAGCTCAGGGCCAGTCTTCCTCAGCAAAAAGAGGAGATTGGCAGCAGATGTTAGCTCAGGGCTAATCTTCCTCAAAGTAAATAAATAAATGAATAAATAAATAAAAGTTATGAGAGGCATATTAAAGTATTGGATTTAAAATATAATAGACTGATCTAAATGAGAGAGCAATTCAGGAATACATGAAAGGAAATAGTCACAATAAAACTGAAAATGACAATATTCCATATGGTAAAAATTGTCATATGTAGTAGGTAATATTAAACATTTTAAAAACAGCAACCAAGGGGCCAACCTGGTGGTGTAGTGGTTAAGTTCGTGTGCTCCACTTTGGAGGCCCAGGGTTCACAGATTTGGATCCCAAGTGCAGACCTGTGCACCACTCATCAACCCATGCTGTGGTGGCATCCCATATGCAAAAAAATAGTGGAAGATTGGCACAGATGTTAGCTCAGGGACAATATTTCTCACCAAAGAAATAAAAAAGAGCAACCAAGAAAAAATTAATTAAATAAAAGTGATTATCGAAATTAAAACTAAACTTGCCATCCTAATTTTTAAAAATATGGGAGAAATAATTAATCCTTTTAATTTTAGTAGTCAGAGTCCCACTAAGGAAACAGCTGACACACTGAAAGAGTGCAACTGAGAAAATGAAAGAGCTAATCGTCAAGGATCTAACAAAAATAGGAAGCCATTACCACTCCCAGGTTTGAAGGGGCAAAATAACATATTCAAAAGGAACATAACGTTTGATATAGAAACAAGATATAGAATCAAAATGTCCATTGATATCAAATGTAAGTGTTAGAATACCTACTACATCAAAATGACACAGTCGAAATGCTTTGACCACACAATAAATGTTCACATTCAATTTAGACATAAAAAAACTCACTTGATAACATATACTGATTAATTCAACAAATATTTGTCAAGCACCCACTATGAACCAAGCAGAAGTGCTAAAGCATTGCCTATAGTAACCATTGTTCTTGCATTTAGAGAAGTTACAGTTGAGTGGGGTATATTAGTCATTAAATAAATATTAACACATAAATATATAATCATAAATCATGACGTGGGCTGTTAAAGATAATTACACAATGTAGTTTATATCCTCATAAGATGCTGTATTGACTCCAAGCTGCCATAGCTTTGAAGGCTGTATTGGTTGGTATAAATCGTTGCAGATTGTGGGACCCAGATTCACAATCAAAACAACTTCATTGCACAGATAAGCTACGCTGTGGTCAGCACAGGTGTAGTCTAAACAACATCCTGAACAACTCAACGAAATTCCAATATATGTTTCCCCAAAAGTAGTTTCTCCATGAGGATAATCTACCTCATTAAGTTAGTTTAGTTAAAAAAGGAAAAGTTTAAAAATTAAAGCCACAATAAAACATAAATGTAGGAGATTTAAAATTCCCTTTGAATTCAAAAGAAAAGGGTATTTAGGGAAATATTCAGTACATGTTGCTAATTGCACTAATTATTATTTTGTCACATTTATTAACTTCATCTTTCATAGCATGAGTAATTAAGTGACAAAAACAGGTTTTATACTGTGATCAAACAATATTCTGTTACCTCCACCTACTGATGTCTTCAAAGAAAGTGCTGTCACAGTTTTTCCAGTAAAGAACTTGTAAGATGATAAGTAGAAAAATGTCGCAGTTTAAAGAACATAAGCCTAAGGCCTGGACGGACTTGTTAGCATGGGTAACGATATGCAAAGAAAGACTTCCAACGGAAACTAATTTAACACAATTCTTACTTTCTGTGGCGTATGGATGCTCTTTTTTAGTACATCCATTGTAACGCTTACTTAATATCACAGGATCCTGTAGATGCAACTAGAAACTTCACCAAGGGTCTTCTCAGCAGAAGGGGAATTCCATTAATGATTGAGTTCTCTTTTAAGTGCTGGACAGCAGCCAGCAGAAATACAAAGCCCATAAGCCTCAAATAATTGTGTGATTGGTTTTGACACAGGCATAAAATAGTGCATGCGTGCGTGTGTGTGTGTGTGTGTGTGTGTGTGTGTGTTTAAAAGATATACTGGTCAATCTCTAGGGATATTCTGCCTTATGATAGCAAAGATAGAGTAGATAAAATACCCAGACTAACCCAAGCAAGACCGATATCACCTAAAAATACATGAAATAAAAAATGACTGCCACAGGCAAAAATAATCAGACAACATCAAGTGACCTTCTTTCCATGCTTCATGGTGCAGAACTTTGGGTCTATACCTAACTAATGTTGACCCTTAGGGAGATCAGAAGCTGCTTTCAAAGGAGTGTTTTGGATATGCTTGTCAGTGCGTCTGAAGTACACCTCTGCTGATATTGTCTGACTTTCTGATTACAAGCATTTTTATAACAAAAAGTTAGCATTGCATTGTATCAGCAGTCACCATTTTGAACTATCCATTATCCAGATAGCCTGAAGCTTGGTTGAGCCAATCGGTATTTGAGATTGATGGTCTATTTGGCAGCCATTCCTAGCCATTGTCTAGCTCTGATCCTCTACCTGCTTGAGTCACTATAAAGTTAGATTTTTAGACCACACAATACCAGAGACAGTATTATATAACACTTGGCTATTAAGTTTCATATGTGAGTAGAGATGGCCATATAAAAATATTAATGAGCCTTTTGCATACTATTTAAGACATTCCACAAAATATTATTTTGTTTTCCTTATCTTCATATCCAACATCAAATTATTTTGCAGTTTTGATGAAAAGAAAAGATTGGTGTCTCGTAATGAATTTTGTGCTAACCTTTAATTATAAGGTAAATAGTTCTCATCATGCTTCCCTTTTTCTTGGACTTCCAGGATGTACAGATATAATTTTGTGCTCAAAATTGCTCTAGGTTTCCTTTCTGCTGCTTGTGTTTTGATATTTCTATAGTGTAGATTAATTTATTGAAAACCCATTTTGAAAGTATATATAATAAAGTAGTAAACCGATATAAAATTTAAATATATTCACATGGCTAATAATAATGAATGTAACATTAAATTTCTACCAAAGGTTAACAATAACAATAAAAAATTGTTTTTTTTACTTTGTTACTTTTATGCAGAATATATTTTCAAATGGTTAAAGTATTATCTAACAAGACTTTTTACTGATTACTCAGATATAAATTTTACTTCGATTTCTAATATTCATTTCATTGTGATACTGCCTATAAAACCCAAGAAATAGTCCCAAAACAGGCCAACTTTATTCAGATGCAGGACAAAGTTGACATATACAAAGTGGTATAAAAATTTGGACTCAGGAATGCTAGACCTTTTAATGAAAAAATGAGTTTTCCTCACCAAATCTCATTGGATTTAGATTTTTCTGTCTGGAATAAACAGAGTTCAAGTTAACAGGCTGTTTAATGACAATCATAGATTTCCACTTTAGAGACAGCTGATGCTGTAGTGTAGAGATAAATCAGAGCAATTTATTCCTATAAAATTTTGAACAATTTTCATTTCCAGACACATGCCATTTAATGAGAGGCACTGCTGAAAGTCAGGCTTGTTTTTGACATTATTTCTAATTATCCCCAAACTGTTTTTCAGATTCTTGAAAAGAAAAGATCTATTATGAATCTCATATGTTAACATTCTAATGTTAGCATGAAGAGAAAGAGTTAAAGTAGTAATAGTATGTCTTACCTTATCCCACTTTCTCTAGTTTAACATTAGACTCAGCCTACACAAAAATGAGCACCAAATGCTCAAGATTTTTACCGACAATTAAAGTATGTATCAACATACCAACCATTATTTTATTTCTTAAGGACCTTGATAAATCAGATAGTTTAAGACTCAGTTATAAATACTATAAATTGAATTCCAATGCAAGCTTAGCATTTGTTTTTATTAATGGACACTGCTGAATTAGAGATTATGATAAAATCAAAGGATGACTTTTTAATTTATTTTTATGTTGTGGATAAATGTTTCGAATTCTTCATATGGGCTGGATATTTTGAATTGATTGTGGACATACTTTGGGGGAATGTCTAGATATGACAGAATTGCTTTTGGCACTCAAAGATTCCCAAAATATAATGCCCAGGTACTTTTCCACTTTTATTTCCCCTGGCTCTCTTTCTGTTTTCTGTGCTTAAGGAAAAGAGGTCTACTATTTTACTGAGAAACACTTCATCATCCCTTCCATCAAAAACTCTTTCTTTCACATTTCTCCTTTTGAAATTCAATCCCTCTTTCAAGGTCAATCTCAACTATCTCTTTGCTTCTGGTCCTCCTTACATGATACAAACACTTGCTCTTTTGAACTTTTAAAGTGCTTTATACTTCTCTTGTGGCATTTATTTTCTGCTTCATATCTTGTGACCGCACCTATAGCATCCCTCCTTTCCTACTAAACAATGTTCTTCTTGGGAAAGACTGGATCTCGTGTATCCACTGATCTCTGGAAATGCCTGGCACCATGCATTCCTTGCACCTGACAGGGGCTTCGCAAACATATGCGCTTCTTATTTTATGTTGTACCACTCCTTTTCCTGTGGAAAGGACATCAATGCATAATGGAAAGTCCTGGTACGAAAACGACAATAAATCTGGCCTCCATCTGCAATATAGTGGTCTGAAAGTTTTATTCATTCATTCAGCAGATCTGTACTGATACCCTGTGGTTAGTTGTAGACTACCTGAGTTAGAAAGTTGAGAATTAGGAAAGGTCATATTGGCCTGCATTTTGCCATTCTTTCCTTGAATGTAGGTAAAAGATCAATTTGATTTCTCTTCTCGTTGTCTTTTCACTTTCACTCTAGGACTAAGAGGAGTGGTTTTGAAAGTGTATTTCCCATAGTCCTTTAGTTGAAAGGAGAAAGGATTGGGAGCCAAGTGGGAGCAAGCTCTGTGACTCTACCCTCTGTTTCTTTAACCAGGGCAACCCTAACATTCTTTCCTGTTTTTTTAATTGGAATTCTGAAAAAACAAAAAGAAAGAAAGAAATTTTTATTTGTAGAATAAAACAAAAAAATACATTTGAAAACCCTGGTGGAGAGAAAAACAGTACTAAAAAGAAGGCAATCTCGGAAAGGTGAATTTTATTGCATTGTTACATTGTATTGCTTTTGTGATGAATCACTGTCTATGTTCGACTGGAACTTGTTTTCTTGCAATGTTCCAAACTATTTAAAGGAATTGTATCATGTAACCTATAGAAAATTGGGCATGACTATATAAGGTATATTGTTGCTATAGACCAAATAATTTAGGATAGATGCAAGGTTGAATTTCTTTGAAAAGGTAAACTGGTACTCAGCTAATTGTTTTCTTGTACAGGAACACTCAAGTAAAAGCACTTAAATAATAGTGCTTCTGGTTGGTTCAGTGACCCATCTTCTCTAAGATTCTCGGTATCATCTTTCTCAAACAAAATGATTGCAGCAGCTCCAAGCATGTCGTGCTCTCATGACATTGTTCAAAACCAAGAGGGGGGAAATAATCTTTTCCCCACTCCTTTTGACAGAGAGCAAACTTTTCCCAGAATATTCAGCACACTTCCTAGGTATGGGTTGATGGCCTTACTCTACCAGCAAGAGACTAGAAATTGGAGTGTATAGTATTTCCAGCTTCTATTGAGGGTAGTGGGCCCTGCCAGCAGGTGAAGGGAGAGAAATGGCTGCTCTGTACCAAATAGCAACTGAGAAATGGTATTAGGAGAGAGGCTTAAAAAAAGGCCAGATTCTTAATCTATATTAAATTAGAGTGACCCTAACTAATGCTGAAATAAACTATATTTAAAGCAGTTATTTGGAATAAAACAGCATCATTTCAATTTATGACTTCCTTCTCTTGCAATGTTAACATTTCAAATGGTTAACCGTGTATCACTGTTTTATTGCTGATTCATTTTCAGTTTATTCATATTTGGTTGTCATTCATTGCTTTGCCTTTTGAAGAAAGATTAAAAAGCAAGTCTGTTTGAACTCTGCATGCATTTTTCATTGTTGGTGCCATTTATGCATAGTGTGAATTAAGATGTGCTTGTGTTTCTCTCCTCTTTGATGCTTTTTTTTCTGTCCACCAAACACGGCCCTTTGTTGCTGCATTGTTTCATCTCTTTATTTCTATTTTATATTTGCCAGAGAAAAAAAATTAAAGTATTTTAAAGAGATTTACTTAACCAAAAGATAAATCATTTTTAGACTTTATGTGAGAAAATATTAGGTAATGTGGAAAATATTTTCATTTCTTCTACCTCAACTCTTTTCCGCCATGTATTGACACCTCGAACTATAGAAATCCAGCTTGCAGAATTACTGTCTCAGAAGTTCACATTTATATTTCTCCCTTAATTTTCATACTAAACTTTACAATGATCAAAGTCCAGCATTTTCCAACTAATTCAGGGTCTCTGTAAAGGGTGACCCTTGCTTAAAATAGTGAAACATTAGAAATTCAGAAAGATTACATTATTCATTTAATTTATGACCAAAAAAGCAAGAACCACTCTGAAGCTACAACGTAAGTTTATAAAATACAGAAATTTTTCAGCTTACATCAATTAATAATTGATTTTGCACTCAGACACACTTATTGATCTATAATTAAAAGACCTCCAAAAGCTATTTTTAAGCTGCCTTGCATTCCAAAATGTAACTGAAGTTGTAGAATGCAAGAAATTCTTAAGTTTTTGAAGAGGATTTGAAAGGATGCAGGCGTGCCCTCTAATCCATGTTTTGATGCAGGTACTTTTACATTTCTATACTGAACATTTCTTATTTTGTTTTACCATTATGATCCTTTTCGTATAAAAAGCATTTTGGTAACACTGGATAGGAAATTGAGTAAAATTAAACATCAGTTTTAACTATTGAATTTTGAATTGCTTTTAATTTTGTGTGTCTATACGTGTGTATATACGTACATGTAGATACATACACACATATTTAAAATATGTCCATTACCCCACCAGCATCCCCATTCCCCTGAAAGGGAGGTGGTAGGGAAAATGTCTATTATAAAATTTCTTTAATGTTTTTGCTGTACTTTCTTCACATTTATGATATGTGTTCACATTTATAAAATATGAAGACCCCATAGGAATTGTCCTCACATAACTGGAGAGTTGCGGGGAGAGAGAAGGGAGCTCAGATTGGTGGGAAGGGGGGGAGCAAAACTGTGAGGTAGAAGCATCGCTCTAGAAAAAAGTACTGAAGCAAAAGAGAGAATAAATTTTTCATTGTTGCAGTGAATATGAGCTCTGTCCTCATTGCAAAAAAGATCTGGCAATGGAGAGAGAAAAGATTGTGTTGTTTTTGCCTGTGATGCCATTTTCAACTTATTTGTTTTATTTTGTAATTAATAAAGTTTAATTTTTAGAGCAGTTTTAGGTTCACAGCAAAACTGAGCAGAAAGTAGAAACTTCCCATTTATCTGTCCCCATTCATTTTCAATTTTTATCAAAGAAGCATTTGCTCTTGTTTTGGCGTGAGAGGTCCACACTTTAAAGAAAGTTTAAGCACAGCAGCTTAACACATAAAAAGGCTTGCTTCCTCACCCAGTCAGCCCAACAACCTGTAATATTACACTTTGTCGGGTAATCTCTGTGAGATTTCAGACACAAGTCAGCAAGTTTAGCAAAGACAAGCAGAGATCATATTAAGAGGGAAGGTAGTGAAGACTACCTTAAAATGACTTAAAATCATTTTCCTTTACACTGTTACTTTCTTTCTTACAACTTCTTATAGCATACACTTTTACTGATATTTTTACTGAACTCTTTATTGATATTTCAGTTTGCTTAGAAAAAAAATGTTAGCTGCAATGAGTCTATGGCTCTGAGTACTCAGTTATAACTCAGGAGAAAAGAAATATAACTTTGTCTCCAAATGTTTCTTATGCCTGTTCCTTATCTTCCATTCCTAATTGCCTAAACAACCCATGTTCAAGTTCTTAATGCCTTTGGGCTGAGTTTTACAATAATCTTTCATTTTTCAATCCTGTCCTATTCTAATCCATTCTATTCAACAACATCAACAAATTTTCCTAAATCACAAATTTTACACAGCCAATTCTCTACTTTGAAAGAAAGAAAGAATTAAACTTTCATTGACTATCTCCCTGTCCTCTATTGCCATTTAATCAACATCAAATTCTGTGTCCTGAAATATTAGACTCAGATAAAATTAATTTAATAAAGAGATGCGAAGGTTGGACATCATAGTGTCGAGGCGAGTAATAACTATTAGGGGTCTGGAGTTTCTACCGTTTCTGTGGAAATAAGCTGGAGAAAGGTGCTCTGATTCCACAGTACCTTGGCCCAGTTATTTAGAGAGAAACACAGCAGAACAGGCGAGAAGGGCAATTAATCAGGTTACCACTGTCTGATAAAATGATCCCTTAAGACCATTCAATTCCCTTTGTTCTAATTCTGTGTTCTCAGGAGAAACATCTAATCTATAATTTCGTCTCCTCAGAGAACCTACCTACCCAGGAGGGTATGCCCTTGTAGATGACTTGTCCCAGTTGTCAAACCCCAGGATATCCCTCCAATATAATTCGAAGCATTGGCATTCGAGCTTTGGAATTAGCCTCATGTGAATTTAACTCAAGTGATTTGCTCCCCCAGGACCAGAGCACATGTAGCAATCTGATAATCCACATTTCTAAATCTACCAAGACCATGGAGAGTCCATTAAACTATATCTCTTGGGGCACATCCTGAAAAGGGAGTCACCCACGAATGTTATTAAAAAATTAACTTGGTTTGACATGTCTTTTAATCACTTGCTTTATTTATTTGGTGATGGCCCCTTTTAAAATTTGTGATAGGCATTATTTCATGCTGACTTCCACAAAATAACTCATCCTACTGCAAAAATTACTCTGAGTTAATTTTATTCTGAATCATTTCAATATCTGGACTGTAAATACACAAAACACTAACATTATACCTCAATACCTTCTGGACTAAAATTATTTCAGAAAGATCCAATCAGTAAATTCTATGTAAAACTAGTATTCCATATTAATCCTAGTCTAAAATATTACTTATAATTATAGACAAGTAAAAGCTTCAAAAGCATTAACACTGAATTGTAGTATCTTCATTATGCTTGCACACTCCCGGTAACTAGCATCAGATCATGCAAATCTTGTGTACTGTGAAAGTAATCTTATGAGCACATTGCTGAAAAATTGTCTCCGTATTAACCCTGTAGGTGTAGTTCAACAGATATTTGTGTGTAGAGGCCTTGGTTGGATTTTCAGCTCTGACATAGGGCAATTATTTTGCCGTGCTTTACTTCAGTTTTCTCATCTGTAAAAGGAGCATATAGTACCACATGCTATGGCTGTTTGGAGGATTAATTATTTAACACATATAGAGTGCTTAGAATGTAACACATAGCAAGTTTAGCCCTTATGATATGTATTCTCAAATGCTGGTTTATTTCAACAGATATGGAAGTCACAGACTTTTTCGTGCCACTGCTTTGTGACTTTGCTGAGACCTCCAGAGTTATGCCCATTTTATGGGCCTTGTGAATGTGAAACAAGTTCTGGGGGTTGTGGAATGCTAACAGTGGCTTTTCCCATATGTCTTAATTGTGAAGTGAAAGTAACTGTCACCATATCTGGCTTGCATTTGGTGGGTCTGAACAAGTCTACCTCTCTCAAGGAATGCTTTTCCAGTATTTTAGTGACTCTTGGCCAAGAATTCCCTGTTGACTCAGAGTCTGCTGAGGCTCCGGAATGAACTTGGAGATCCATTGCTTTTTAGACCCAGTAGACTCACATTATCTTACTGTTATGTTTTCTTTTTAATAGGAAGGAATTCTAATTGTTTAAAAATTTTCAAAATGTATATTAATAAATATCTACCCATGAGTGAGATAAAAGTATCTTCCCTACATTCCAGCCTCCAGCCCTGATCCCTGAATGCACAGACATGCTATTTGGAAACAAACATTTGCTTCAAAAATGACTCAGGAAGTTATTTTACAGGATATCTCATAAGTAGGTTTAAAAAACCGAAAGTTCAATGTTGTTTTTCTCATTTTTAGTTCTTTAGTTTTTTAAAGCTTCTATCCTACTAGGCTATTTATATTCCTGCCAAATGAAATAGCAAGATTCACAAATTGCAATAAATTTCATGTCTGCTCTTACCTCAGATTTTTAAATATATTACTTCCATAGGCCTAATGTTATTGAAGGATAATATCTGATACCAATTCAAATCTGACTCTAACTTTGGTACATCATGCATTGCCTTTCCCTACATTGGTGATCAATATGTAATTCGTCCAAGATGGAGTTTGAGCAATGAAGCATACGATCTTACATTCCCCTCATAATGAGCACATTCTGGATGTGAAGCTCTGAAGAGAATTTTGGTGAGTAATGAGACCTAGTTACTAAATCTCTTTGGATATTTATAAATGACTATGACATGCTAAAAAATCCATATCTTTCCACATGTGTATAAAATTTAGATGGATTTGAAATGTGATTATATTTCCTTTTTTAAAACTGATTTTTCTTTCCTATTCTGATACAAAAATGATCACTTCAGATCAAGCCCCTAAAACTTTCTTTTTGCCCCTCCAACTTGAACTTTTTGCTTGGAGACATTTAATGAAAGGGACAAAAAGAAAAAAAAATTCCATCTGTATGTCTCTTTGGAAATTCAGGTTTCTTGAAGATCAGGGACAGCACTCAATAGATCCCTCAACGTTTAAACTTTCTGAATATGACATGATTTGTAATATAGAAGTAAAGGCACATCAAAGTTGGCAATTCAAAAATGTGACCTGTCTATTGTATTTAACTTTCAGGTGAGTTCATGAGTTTCTTCCTGCTGTGTCTCTTTCCTGTGCCATTTTAGGCAGATGGAAGAATAATAGCAATGATTTTTCACTACGTTTTAACAGCATAGTTTATAAGAGGATGCTATTAGTTTTATCATTTGAAAAACAAACTATGATATATGGATATCACAAGTTTAAAGCTCTGCATTCGAAGCAAATATGAAGTCATATTCAGTGTTTTGATATAGAAAATACTTTTTAATCCTAACATAGATAACTTTAGTTTGGCTTATGAAATGTCTTATAGTAGTATTCTCTGTTTCTTTTACTAACCTGTGCTCCAACACCACTCAATGATCAACTGACTCTAAGATACTCTAGTTTTTTGTGTATATTAATAAGGTAATATCAACAGGAACTGTCGTGTAGGAGGTGGAACACACTTTTGCTTAAATACTGTTTCAAAGAGCTAGAGATACCTGGTTTCAGGTGGAATAATCATTAGTGATTGCCACCACCCCTCAGTATCTGGGCACGTAGTGAAATTGGGAAGTAAATGTTGATGAGCAAAATAATAGCTGAGGAATGCAAAAAGCCAAATAACACATGTTATATATAACTAAACAACTTCTACTTCATAATAACCTCCCCAGCAACTCCAACTTTGTGTGTATTAAACCTGAGGTCATATCACTGTTTTTCAGGAGTTATATGCACCTGGATAAGAAGATGAATTATTGGGTATTTTATATTTTACAGAATTGGAAAGGAAAGTAAGAATATTTTTATGGTTAAATTTTAGCTTCATCCCAATACATATACATGAAGATTTTAGGGATATACCGCTTTTCTTTGTCGCTTTGTGCTCTTTCCCTACAGTGAGAGGTCTAGTCAAGTGCTTCCTATTAGTAGTCATAATTAGAGTTATATATTTTAATAATATAAGGGAAAGCTTAAGAGATCAAGTGAACACAATAACTCAGTGTAACATATATAGGCTATGACTTTGTTGATTACTTAAAGGTTACCTAACTGTAAAGATTACTTGAAGACCATTACAGAAGGGACAGAAAATGGAATCTTTTTTGCAAGCAAAGAATTGCTAACATATGAAGTGCTTGTGTTTATTTGTTAAAGCAAGTAACACTACATTCTTGAAAGGAGAATATATTTGATCTTCCACTGAACTATCTTAAGTCCTTGTAGATAAATCTTTTTCTGTATGAACAGCTATAATTCTAAATACTGTGCGCTTGTCAGATCCATGAAGCAACTTGGAGAAGGCCTTATTTTCAAAATTATCTTGTCAATTTCATTGTGACAGTAGCACAGGCAGGTAGCAGCAGTTTTCTTCTGATTATGTTAAAATCTCATCTATTATTTAGTTTAAAGCTGACAGCATATATTAAGGCTTAATGAAGGCTTTCAGTAATTTCAGACTAAATTTATCTTCCCCAATTTTATACGTTTTTGTCATTTGAGGGTTATAATTTGATCAAAGGTTAATTTCAGGAGGAGTTTTTCCAAATTATTTCAACATTAAGTAAGTAGAGCATGAATTTTTGGGAAATATACCCACGTGAAACTATTTTTAGCAGATGTGGAATGATAAGACATGCATTAGAAAAAAGCCTTGACTTATTTCCAGTAGAAGAATGAAGTAGTTACCATTTTTGTCCGCATTCTCATCTGGTAGTCATCAAGTCTATTTCACCCACTGCACTCCCATCCCAGTCATCCTAATTCATAGAACATGAATAGTTTTAATCTCAATGGAAAATATTAGACTTTAGTGATCTGTGGAATAGTATCTGATTAATTGCATAGATAAATATAAGAAGATAAATATTTAGGTGAGGCATGTTTAAGAGCTAAACATTTTGCTAATAAAAATAATATTAAATTTAGTTCTTTATTTTAATTTTTTTAAACAAAATGTGTATTGCTGTCCTGTAGTTTTCTTTTTCAACAGATTTTTCCCATTGGATGGTATCAGCTGATAGAGAATGTTTTCAGCCACTCTGGGAAAATGTGAATTCCTAGAGCTCAGAAGAAAGAAAAATTACTTTTACTTTCCTCTCACATTCTTTCTTGGAACTAACTTAACATTTTGATCCAGCAGAGAACTGGTCTCCTGTAGCCAACACTGTGAATAACTGCCAGTTTCAGTGCTTTTTTAGAATTCTCTAAATGTTATGTGGAAAACAATGTTACAGTACATGTGTTGGGGTTAAAAACCCTCCTAGACAGACACACAATCTAAATTCTTGTAACAACTGCCTTATGTTGGCAACAAGATATGTAGTCTTCTTTTTATGTACAAATGTAGCAAGCCAGAATTAGTGAGTTAAAAACAAACCTGAGGGGCTGGCCTGGTGGCATAGTGGTTGAGTTCATAAGTGTTTGGTATTTTTAAGAAACTACTAATTATGAGTAAAAGAATGTTCTCTCCAATGTGAGAAGTGTGTTGAAAGACTCAGTACTGGAAAGTGACAAGTCAAATTTCCACTGGATTTAAGAATGTCTATTTATATTCAAACTGCCTATTTGAATTACACCCAGGATAAAATGGAAGTATTTAATAGGTTTAGATTTCAGAATCTCGGAAGAATTAGACACATCGTTATTTAACACTACCTTCAAAGAACCCACAAACTTTTTATGGATATGAAATATGTTAGCATTTTCACAATCAAATAACAATGCAAAGAATATATACATCATGAGGTGATGATGTAGAAATTCATATGAGGACTTAGCAAGTGCAGATCAGTTGGTCTGGAATAATTTTGCCCTAGGAATAAAGGTTAACAAAGCAGGATGTTGGGAGCCAGCCCTGATGGCCTAGTGGTTAAGGATGGCGCACTCCGTTTTGGTGGTGCAGGTTCACTTCCCGGTTGCGGAACCACACCACCCACCTATCAGTTGCCATGCTGTAGTGGGGGCTCACATAGAACTAGAATGACTTACAACTAGGATATACAACCACACATGGAGGCCTTGGGGAGGGAAACAAAGAGGAAGATTTCCATACATGTTTGCTCAGGGAGAATCTTTGCCTACAAAGAAAAAAAAACAGTATGTTGGTATGACTTTCAAAAGTATTTTTACTCGATATGATACTCACTGATTGCCTATATTATTTACGGCAGAGGCTAAAGCTGCTCTAACAAAGACAATTCAAAACATAGGGATTTAAATAGCATAGATTTGTATGTCTCTCTCCGAGACAATAGCCTTAAAGCGAGTGAGCGTTTCATGCCCTTTGGGGTGGCTCAGTTTCACATCATCACTCAGGGATGCAGGTTTCATCTGTCCTGTCCCTCTGCTGTATCACAGATGCTGTCTTCTTCTCCACATGGTCCCAATTTGGTGAATCCATTGTTCCAGCTTCCAGGAAGTGGAAAAGACCTTGGAAGAAAACAATATCAAAGTATTAAGTCTCAGACTCAGAAGTGATGCCTTCACTTCTGCTCAATTCTATCAACAAAAGCTTAATTACACTTAACTTCATTGGAAGTGGGCAGCCATCTGCCCTACTACAAATACATAACTACAGAGAGATGGAAAACCAAATTTAGGTGGACCATAGGAAATCTGTGCCATATCATGAAAAAAAAAAGCCTAACATGAAGTATCAACCTACTCAAATCATCAGGGTGTTTGAATTTTTTAAAGTTACACTCCTTTAAGAATATTCATGTTCTGGTAAACAAAGGAACATAAAAATCCCCATAGTTTATTTAAGGCAAATCTACCCCTATTTCCTTTTCCTGATCATACTTTTAGTATCTTTTGTGCTATTATTGAGAAAGTTTATTCTATAACTGACAGAGACAAAATATAACTAATTGGCATTGGAAATATAAAATTCATTATTTTTGTTAAAAAAAAATCTTTGTAATACCTGTAATTTTTTTGTTTTTTTTGGTGAAGATTTGCCCTGAGCTAACATCTGTTGCCAATCTTCCTATTTTTTTGCTTGGGGAAGATTATCCATGAGCTAACGTCTGTGCCAGTCTTCCTCTATTTTGTATGTGGGATGCCGGCATAGCATGGCTGATAAATCAGTAGGTCCACGCCGCCGGATCCAAACCAGCGAACCTGGGCTGCTGAAGCAGAGGGTGTAGAACTTTAACCACTGGGCCACGGGGCTGGCCCCCTGTAATATCTGTATTTTAAAGATTAATATCAGTTTGTACATAAGAGAAGAAACTCCCAATCCTAATATACTGGGTCATCTTATTCTTCTTACATTATCTTTGGTTTAGAGATTTAAGGAAGTCTAAATTCAAATTTAGCTTTCAATCCTTAGGTAAGTATAGCAAGAGGGGTCTTTAAAGGATGTATAGAACTTGATGAAGGAAGCTTGAAGTATATTAAAATAATCCAGACTTTTCTTGATTCCTCTGGTGATATTTTAACGGAATGATTTATTTTTAATAATATATTATTACACCACAGCCTTCCATTACTACTCAAAAATTCTTTTTAACTTAATATTTACTACATGTTTTCTATTTCTCAATTATTTGTCTATTTTGTTCATTTAGTTGATGACTGAAACATTTTCTTTTTAAGTTATGCTAAATATTTTTCTTAACTATTCTTATTTGCTCCGGGGAATGTGTGAAATTTAGATTTTTATGCACACACACAGATGTGTTGATAGAAAGATAGATACAGATGCAGATATATGGACATAGATGTAGATATATATGATTCTACTCTGTGTTCCTATATCTTGTTTATTATGACATTGCCTCTGATATTTACAGAGCCTGGGTTATATTAGAAAACATAATATATATCTATTGAAATTATAAATCTAAATATGAAATATTTTAGATAATAAACTTCAATTGTGTTTAAAATGTTCATTATTCTTTTCATTTGGCTTGGGTAATTTGGAGCTGCTATCATGTTATCCATGTTGGGGGAGATAGATAACATGTTTTAAAGGCCTAATGTGCCCCATGTGTTTTATAAAATCTTATTTATGCTCACAAAAACTCCACATGGTGGATAATATTAACCCCCCCCTCTTTTTTTTTAATAGATGAGGAAATTGAGTCTCAGAGAATTTAAGTAACTTGACAGTGCTTCTGAGCTAGCAACTGGTATCTGGCTTTAAACTTTAGGGCTTTCTATTCTATCAGTTTGTGTACTCCCTCTGTAAATTCCTGCTAAATTTCCATTTGCTTATCGAGCCACCAGTTTCTCACACAATAATGACGGCAGTTATGTCAATACTGTCTGTCTATCATTTATCTGTAATTAAAACTGTATCTATTTCATATATTCAAAACAGAATCTTACCAATAAACTGAATAGTTAACTAGATTAGCTACACGTTTATTTCGTTGGATTTATATATTGTCAGTTACTAAAATGAGAGTTACATTTCCATTGAAACTGAATATTATTCTTTGAGTATCCTGTCATTTAAAATGGAACTTCAATAAAGGACTATATTAATTATTTTATTGAGCACAGTAAGAGATAATGACGGAGGTAAGAATCGTGGCAGAAATGCATTCATATTAAATATTTACCGCATAACTCATCCTTATTGGACACAGCTGTCGACAAAATATGCCCTTACTCCTGACAAGTGGCTCCTGTGTTTTGCTTGTAGATTAGCTTGCAGCCCTGCTCTGTATTCTTTATCTTCATCACTGCACCAGTCCTTTAATTAGGCAGTGAAATCTTCTGCATAGTGATTAGGAAGTTGCAGTTAAGAAGGTGTTACAAAGAGATGTTTCTGGAAGCTACTCAAACTGGCTCTCTGCTTTGGAAATTCCTCCATGTACAGTATCAAGGAAATATGTTCACATTTCAAAAGCAAGTGACAAGTGACCTTCAGTTAATGAGGTTTACCAAAATTTTAATCCTCAATCCTAAAACATTGGGTATAACTAGGCTTGAACAATGTTTGGCAAAGAAAGACAACTTCATTGTTTAACCCGTGAAACAGAGGTAGTAAAGCACTTTTGTTTTAAAATTATACTGATTTAGAATCCAAGAGTATATTTGATCTTTTGCAAGTAATTTTGATACTATTTCATGCACATATTTTGAAAATATACCTTAGGCAATTGAAAAACATCCGTTTTCATAATTATCCCATTACATACACTTTAAATTATAATACTTTATAGGAAGTACAAATTTCAGAATCAAAATTCATGATTTCAGAATTCAAAAATATGACTGACCAGGCTAAATACGAGTTGATACTACCTAAAAAACAACAGAACTCAAGAGGAAGGTCATATCTATAGATAGTTTTATCAATATGGAGAAACTATTCTTATTAATATATCAAACGTAACATTTAAAGGTATTCCTATTACAAAACCAAGGTATGAAAAAATATTGGTGCTGTGAGGAGTAAGTTTAAGACATAAAAATTTAACAAAATTAGCAAGGAAAGCTGATACGCTCCTAGTACACTAATTAGAATCTTTGATTGTTTTCATCATTTTGTGCATCGGAGAGGGTTGATATTTTTAAAGTCCCATTTCTGTGATTTGGATGAGTGTCTAGTAATGGTAAAGATAAGAAAAGGTAGATCATGTTTTGAGGGTACAGATATTAACATAATTTTTGTTAACAAAACATATCAATGTAGTCTATGATGGAAAATATTTTGGAAAAATTAACATGTTGAAATCAATAAGATCATATTATTTAAAGTGGTTAAAATAATATTATATGACAAAATTATACATGGAAAAGGGGTACAAATAAGTGTCTTTTCACCAGCATAGAATTATTTCAATCTAATTCCAGTTTTTTCAAATAATGACTGAAATATTTATTGGCGAATGAAATTTTATCTTGTAGTTAGTCACCTTCTGGAGATAATTATAGATATTTATCTCTGTTGCTGATAAGCCCTGGGGCAGTTTATTCATAGTCTTTTTATTTCTCAGTTTTTCTCTGGTTCAATTTTAGTGTACATATTCTCCCCCACCGGGCAGTAAAATGTTGTTCTTACGTATAGAGACTCTGGATCCAGACTTCCTGGATAGAAATCTCAGATTGTATCACTTGGAGAAACTCTGTAACCTCTCTGTTCCCCAGGTTTGTCATCTGAAAGACAAAAATAATAGTAACCTGTGCTTCATTGGGTGATGTTGATGAAATGAATTAATACAGGCTAAGTTCTTGGAGCAGAGCCTGGTAAATGTTAGGCACTGAGAGTATTATTTCAAGTCCCATAGAGCTAATTAACGGGTTACTTTAGTTTGCTTTTCTGATGTCTTTTTCATCGTGTTGGATCACCTCCCCACAATTTAATGAAAAATATAAAATGGAAAAGAGACCACACAGGAGGATAGCTAAATCTTTGAAGTCATAATTCAGTTTCAGCCTCCACGATACGTAGGCATTTGCAGTAGCCCACTTTGGCCTAGACTCTCTCTCAATTCAGAGACTCTCTTGTTCACTTTTACCAGAAAATCAACCCTTTTTTACATGGGTAGGATGGGAGAGGGGCATTTTTGTCTTGAACAAATATTGAACCCCTTTCGCTCTCAGTTCCATTTGTAGTGGTGACGATTCTCCAAAGCCCAGGCCCCGGGGACATTTTGCTGTGTCAATCAGTTTGGTTCTCGACTTTGCCCACTACTGGTTTAGGAGGCTGTTTCCTCAAAGGATCTGATAAGTAATATACTACATGTCCCTCTGTTTTCCAGTTTACATTTGTGCCCTCTTCTCTCCTTTTCCCCAAACCTGAGTGTTTGTGCCTTTTTAGAACATCATTTACCTTTCTCATGGGGCTTAGCGGAGGGAAGAAAAGTAAAAGTATATACTATTCAATCAAGCATTTGGACCTCAAAGCCTTAAAGAACACTTTCAAAAACAGTATCCTAAGATAACTTGGGGATATTTAATCAGAGATTTAAAGTGGTTTCGTGAAAACCTCTGCTGGTATTCTGCCAAATTTTCCAGTTCCTTAGAGGGGGAATATTGTTTAAAAATGTAAACACAAACTACTTTCTTCCTACCACTGTTTATCCTAACCAGGGGCTTACATAAGATGAGGCCCTGCTGATGGAGGTGTCTGAGAACCACCGTGTCGCACACGCTCCTCAGCTTTCCTTTGCGTCAGACTTCGAGCCATCTTACTTCTAGACTATATGAGCAATCAAAAAGTTTAAAATAAGGAGAAATATATTTTATTTTCTTTGCTCCTTTTAGACCACATAAGCAAGGCTGACATTCCTTAGATGTAGAATTCCTATATAATTTCAATTAAATGTGGAAGAAGCAATTTCTATTTCGAAGCTTAATATTGTTTTACAATTCATTTTATAAGGATTGTTCCTAAAATGTGAAAGAATAAGGAGAGAAGGTCGTTAGTGGAGAGGAGTCAGTGCTAGTTTTCATAATTTTTGTGCCCATGCATTCACATTTCTCTGATACTTTTGGTTAAAGCCAAGTTTAATAATGAGCTTTAACTTAACTGTATAACTATCATTCTTTTATTTTTTTCAGTCCAGGGAGGAAAAGAAGAAATGAAAATATGAGGTATCATGTGTTGATAATCTTCCCAAACTGCAGACTCATCATCCTTGGAGTTCAAGGAAAGATTTCACATATGTAGCTCCAGCTGACATCACAGTACTACACGCCTGGCACACACCTACAAAACTCTCTGATCTACCTAGATATTGAGAAAATAAATTTGCTTTGGGAAGAGTATCAAAGAGAAGGCCAGGAGTTTCTAGTTAAACAAGTGGAGCATTTTCCCCTCCTGCATATTTGTTTCTCAGATGTTTATCTGGGCAGTATAATGATTAGGCAAATGTACAGATTATTTTAGGCAATTTTAATACTTGCTTAGTAAGTATAGAAAACCTACAAAAAGCATAGAGTTCGGGCATTCAGACTTTTGCAACTGAGGTTTGTCCCAGTTATCTAATTGCATCAGGAAGAAATCAATGTGTGCCTGGGCATTGCCCAGCTTCTGGCTAGTGGGAACCTGGACTTTAATTGATGCCCCCAGCTCTGTGATTTTACCATTTGGTATATTGTGTTGCATTAAATTTTATTTCAAATAGGATAAGCAATTTCTGCAATAGTCTTGAATTATAAATTACCATTGTAATGGAAAGAAATTTTGGAAAGACTGTCATCTTTTCTCTTTCTTGCATCTGAGGACCCAAATAAGAGCTACATTTATCTGATTTGGATACAGTCTTAGAATGTAATCATTCCTTATGTGCCTAGAATAAGTGTAAATTTTTGCTAAACTATCATGGATTTTATGTAATAATGCATTGAATCCTAAGGACTAAGTTAATCTATAAAAACAGACTCACCTAATTATTTATAAATATTCTTGAAGCAATATAATATGTTTGTTTAATCACTTAAAGTGCTCAGATGAGAAGAAAACAAAATATAACTTCTAAAATTAGTGGAAATGTACATTTACGAAACAAATTTTAAGAACCAGGCACTGTTTCTATTTGTTTTATTTTTTTAAATGGATGATAATTATTACCTTATTACTTTAATTAAAATCAGTTGAGAGGGTTTATTATTTTGCAGAGCTGGAAATATCAAAAATATTCAGATTGAAATGTCTGTTATATTAATTGCACACAAGGTATTTAAAAAGAAAAAAATATTACAGAAAAACGAGTTCCTGCCTATCATCTAAACAAGACAAAATAATGAATCATTGAAGGAAAATTGTCTGCAGATTGTCTATATTTCAATCTAATTATACCCTACCTCAAATGATTCATCCATCTATTGAGATGTCTGGTATTTTTAAAAAGCGATTTACCTTAATAGATCTGACATTCTGAAAAATAAATTTCATTTATTTGGTAAAGTTGTATGAGTATGTCAACACACAAAGTTTTGAGAAATGTTCATAAATCTTTATAAAAATGAGAAAGAAACAAGTAGCACAATTTGAACTTTTATTCTAGCCTCACAATTACGTGTAAACATTTTCCCAGTATTTAGCTATAGGTATATGCTAAAGAATTCACCCCTTCATCTCTTTTTAAACAGTACACATATTGAAGAAAATATTTATCCCCTTAAAAAGTGATATTTTTTAAAAAGGAATATAGGGGAGTTGGCAGGGAGAGTGTATAAATGTCAGATTGAAGAGAGTAGATGACTGAATCCAGCCTGGATTTTGTCCCTTAGTCACTCTCTCCTTTAAGGCTTTTTTATATGACATATGCATCATCTATCGCATTCCAAGGTCAACGATTGACCAGCGCATTATAAAGTTAGCAGAGAAAAGCAAGTTTTGCAAAACACTCAATCTGGTAAAATCTATCCCTTCATTTCTAATAATCAATTGTCATACATAGAGTAGAGTAGTATTTTTAATGTTTGGTTTGTAAAATAATTTAGACCTACAGAAGGAGCAGAATCTGCTTTAAAATTCTATATCCTTGAAAAATACACCTGGCTAGTTTTATCCATCTACCTACTTGTCTATCCTTTTAAACATGCCAGTAAAACCTTAAGAGTTTGGATATGCTTCATAATAGCAAAGACTTTATATACACATACCCACCCACCCATCCATTTACTGGGCAGTCACAACACTTCTCACAGTCATTTCTTCTTTATTGCAGAATTCAAAATGACCATATAGAAAACCTCTTTAATGACATTCTATTTTCAACTCACATGGTTTGCAGCATGTTACATCTGATGGCAGATTAGTAGCTTGATTAGTTAAGACGTTTGCCTGAAGGCGTAACCATTAGGTTTGTGTTTTCCAAACCTCAAGGGGCAAGAATACCACACTGTCAAAAACCCATCTGTTTCTTTTCTCTTAATGGCTAAAAAGCATTAAAAGTTGCATTTCAATGATTAACTGGTCTTGTCCTTTTTTACATAGCGGTATTAGTTATTTATAGAAAACTCTCTATTAATAGTCCTTTACTTCAACACTTGGCTTGTCAACATCCTTACATATCCAATGAAGGGAGAGATTTAAGCATGAGGTGATGACTATGATACAAAAAATTATGTGTTCTTAGAGGTGGAACTAAATACAGTGAACCATGACTAAAGGTAATTTAGAATACGTATAGCACCTTTTATAGATGATGCAAGACTAGGCTAGATCCTCCTCCCATGTATGCATTATTATTACTCTTTTCTGTAGTCCTCATGGAGCTTACATTTAGAAAAGACAAGACAAAACAAAATAAAGGAATAAGATGATGTTGTACAGGGTCAAGTGTTATGATGATGATAAAACAATAGAATGAGATGATAGAATGATTTTGTCAGGTGAACTTTTTCTGAAGCATATGTCTTTCTCTAACAATTCTTTTAATGACGTCTTCTAGGTTATCTAGATATTGCCCTGGACTTTCCTCTTACCTTCTGCAGCGATGAGGAAAGAACTCTGGATAATGTGTACAATAAACAGGTCAAATAGTCTCACCCCTGAATAATATAACAGGAGCTCCATCTGGCTCTTTCCCCATAAATCACTCCAGTAGATGTTAGTAGGAAAGCATTAAAATTCTTAGCTATTTTAAAGATTTATTTACTTTAAAAACATAGTTGGAAAACTTATTATGAGCAGGATACCATACTTTGACATACGAGTTATTTTGAAATATTAAACAATTGAACCCCAAAATGGATTTTCTAATAAAGCTTTAATATCTTCTGTAATTATCTGACAAGTTGAAACAAAAGTTCTAGATAGTATTATTATTTTAGAATCATTTCGTGACCGTGGAGATCTTTTACATATCAGTTATTTATCTAACTCCTTCCCACTCCTTTGTTAAACCTTTTCTGCAGCATGACACGTGGCATCCAAAAGCAGAAGCATTCGATACAGTCTAAAGTTCTCTGTTTTGAAATCTATTCACTAAATGTAAAATGTTTGTAATGACTTTGAAACTTTTGAGATTTTTTCAACAACAATGATGTGTTAAACAGCGTTTGCTTTCCTTCTATACAAGAATTGAGCCCTGTTATTAATGATTTTATTTTTAAATCTTTGAATCGTTATCTATCTTTATAACATCTCTGAAAATATGAGTGTGGTAATATAGTGATTGAACAAGATGTGTTTGAGTGAGAAAGAACTTTTGTTGGATTAAGTGGCAATGGGATTTGGCACTTCATTTCGTCTTCACAACTGGTTGGAAGAATTGACCAGAAAATTAAATAAAAAATGGGAGCTTATCCATTTCCTAGGGTAAGAAGCAACCTAGGGAATTTAAGTATTGCAGAAACAAGTTTAATGAGAGATGAGCCCTATAATGGTTTATTGAAATGAAACGCTTTCATTTTCCTAATGTCTTGAGATTACTTTGAAATCTGATGAATTGTAAAGCCAGAGAAGCAAGGTGGTAGGAAGGTGTCAGACCTGGCCAAGGAGAAGGCAGCAGGAGGAAATAGTGTATTGTTGTTATTGAAGCTATTAAATATCTCCAGCGTGCCCAGCCTTATGCCATGTTTTTCATAAGCATTTATCACTCATTCGTTTGGCCACATATATAAAGTGTAAAGTATTTTATCTATTGCATAGTTGAAAAGATAGCTATTGGTTAGAGAACCTCCCATCAATAGGACAATCATCAGGAGAAGTTTCACATAAAAAGAATGATTAAGGCGAACCAAGCTGCACTGAGCACCTATGCTATGCCAGGCTGTATTCATTGCTCTGTATAACCTTATTACATAAAATCTTGACAACAACCTTTCAAAGATGATTTTTCTATTTCAGATGTTACAGAAGAGAAAATTAATAGGCCAAAGTGGTGAATTAACTTCCCTTAGGTCACAAAGCAAGATAGCACTGGAGAAGGGATTCAAATAGAGATTTGTTTGTTCCCCAAACCCATGTAGTTTCATGACATCTCAAAGTATTTCTAGCACTGCTCCCTGGGATGGATCTTCAATGTCATTTATCTGAACTGTTGAGTTACTGACTTATAATTCACTGTAAGGGACACACTTGTCAGGACTCTCTGTTTAGTAGATCTGTCCTAATTACCTAGCTAAGGGGCACTATATTAGGCAGTAACTTATGAAAGCATAATTTCTAAAAAAGAATATATTTTCCTTCAAATTCCAAAACTTCTGATTGGACTCCAGTTGAATTTAGGACGTAAACAAAGAGTAAACTGTCTGGTTATTTGATTTGGGGTCTTGCTATTTTCAGTTTACCATGAAACTTTGTGTTGTGGAGGGAATATAATTTTAAAGGATACTTATATATTTTACGCCAACTTTTTAAAGCCTACAAAGGGAATAGAGCTTTCAAATATAATCCTAATATAAGTTCATGGTTTTGAGCTAAAGGTAATTTTACTACTTTGATAGTGGAGGCCGCCAAACTGCTGAGATTAATATGAGCAGGTATTGTTATTTGGGTCATTGTCTATACCGCTGGATGTTTCTGACGTTGATTGCACTTGTCAAAAGGAAAATTTAAGTAAGTGATTTTTACTCACTTCTCCATTATAAATTTAATTTCCCTGTAAACTCCATAATTTATTTGTTTTATCAACCTCATTATTTCCATTCTTAGGACCATATTTAAAAATCCGTAGAAAAGGCACTATTTAAGGGAGTCAAGAGCATGGATTGCGTGGATTCATATCTAGACTCTGCCGTTTCTACTTTGTTATCATGGGCAAGTTATCATGGGACTCACATAAATGCCTCACACTTATGGGCCTCAGTCTTCTCTTCAGTAAAACGGGCCGGATAATTGTTTCTAACAGGAAGGACTTATTGTGATGATTAAAGAAGCTAAAGAACCCGTAAAGAATTTAGAGGCGTACTTGTCCCGTAAGTATGATGAAGGGTTTGCTCTTTCTGTCTTCAGACATAACAATCTTATTTGAGTAGACATCTGTAAAATCCTGTCAATATCATATAATATATATTACTTGCTATGCAGAATCTCATGACCAAGTCCTTTTGCCTTTGGAGAGAAGGATAATAACATAGGCAGTTTACTGTGGGTTATTTGTTTAGATATCCCCAGTTAAATCATGAACAAAATATAGAATAGCAGCTTTTTGGGACAGTTGAATAGCAAATTTTTGTAGAAATGTACAAGCTCTTCAATATCTCCTGCATTGTTTTAGATTACTTTTACGTTTTTTCAAGATATTTATATCAACAAAGCTCTCCTTTTCTTATAAAGCCTAAGCTTTGTATGTTTTCTCTTTCAGCACAGTTGGAGTCTAAACTTGATTCATCTTTCATCTTATGATCTAAAGGCCTATATTTGCATACAAGAGGAGGTAGCAAAATATAAATAAGTGTAGCTATGTTTTGAATGATCAATTTAGTATAAATTTACTTGCAAATTTTAGATCTGATGATATATACATTAATCTTTTTAATGACTATTATATATTTATATGTATACGACATATATAAGTTATATATAATGGGCATAGTATATTTTTATGTTTTGTATTTGACATAGAATCAATCCAGAATGTTTAGTATTTATATGCGATCAAAATAAGTCAAAGAACATGTTAAAATGTTAAATTTATCACCAATGATCTAAGAAAGTGCTCCCATATTGGCAGACAAGTAATTCTTCTTTTATTCATATCGCTTTAGCCTCTTCTGTGACTTCTACAAGAGTGAATGGATTCTTAGTTAAATGAATAACTTTCTTAGCTGAGTACAATCTACTAACAGCATGACTATTAAGATGGTGAATAGAAAGACTGGAAGATTTCATTAACAAGTCAGAAAGGGCATTTTGATTTGTTTCCAATTGATAAAGCTTTTGTGATTCCCACCCGTAAACACGGGAGGTGGGGGGTGAGAAGGCTTTGCTCTATAATAATGTAAAGAATTACCACTGAGATTTTAGGAGAAAAAGGTTTAATATCCCCTTGCACAATGTCAGTTTCTTTCAAGCATATTTAAATTCTCGTGCTAGAATTTCCATCAGCACAAGATACCAAAGTGAAACTTTCTTCTTTCAGGTATTCAAAAGAACTTACTCTTTTTTTCGTTTCCTATTCTTAAAATATAAATACCCCGATGAATACTGTATGGATGTTGTTAGTGTTCTTTGTGAATTGGGGAGAAAGTTGCACTTCAAAAGAAGTCAGAAAGAATTGAAAATGCAAACAATAAACAGAGATCAGCGGGACAGTGTACGCCGATGCCCTTCCTGCTGGGCCATTTCGTGCGTTACAACTGTGAAAGGGGAAAGCGTGCACGATGATTTGACTCATTAGAATACATGTTAGGGAAAAAAAGACTTCATTTCTGTGAATGTTTATTGAAATTCAAAATATTTCTTTTATTCTGCGTGCACGTTTAGTATTCCCTATGCTGATTTCCTGAGTGTGTAGCTTTCCTGTGGATGTGCGAGTTCGTCCAGGCGCCGCTCCTACCAGGAGCGCAGAGCGCTGCTTCTCCCGGATCGGGGAGCGATGGAAATCCGCTAAAGCTCCAAGTTGTGTGTTGAACAAAACGCTTCGGATTTACTGGGTTGCAGTCATATTTCTGGGGGTCTGACTATTCCATAATGGTTTCTGTGAGTTTGTCCGGGACTTTCAAAAATAATGGAATAATTAAAGCCATTTCTTAGTTTCCCTTCTCTTTAATTGATTTTAAAGGTCTTGGCCTACCGAGCAGTCAGCTTGACTTTCTACTCTTGATTGTGATGAATAATTCTATATTTGAAAAGTATATTACTGTGTGATACGTGACTGGAGTAAGGCAAGTTGCGACTGTGAGGAGTTTATGTAAAGATTTGTTTAAACATTTTGCATGCGGTGTTTAGTTGGATATTTTTCAAAGAGAACTTTGTGCATTTTTATTGATGGTTCATAATGAAAGAAATTGTCGTGTCTTAGGTTAAGATTCACGAAGTTATTATTATATAAAGGGAATTAAAAACTAGAAAGTACATTTCTAATCTTTATACTCCATAGCTTTTTAACGTATACTTTGAATGAAACAGCAATGGAAGTGGAAATATTTATTTTTTTATTTTGATATTTAAACAGTGAACTTTCATTTGCAAATATTAAAGATCTATTGAGACAACTTATGTATGCCCTAGCAAGCTTTTTATTATTTTATGGTATTTATTTATTTATCTGTTGCTGAGGAAGATTGACCCTAAACTAACATCTGTGCCAGTCTTCCTCTATTTCATATGTGGGTTGCTGCCAAGGCATGACTAACGAGTGGTGTAGGTTTATGCCTGGGATCTGAACTCGTGAATCCAGGCCGCCAAAGCAGAGCCCACCAAACTTAACCACTAGGCCACAGGTCTGGGCCCCTAGCAAGCTTTTTGAAGTATTTTATAGATACACAAATATTTAAGGAAATTATAAATAATTACATCATTCTCTTGGTCTGACTCTTAGACTCTGAAAGCAAGCATATTCAATCTTGATGAACAGGCACTAGAAAACTGCCCTGTCTGTGGTCCCCTGAATGTGATTTGGCCTGAACATCATATAGCATAGTATTTTTTTTTGTCATGTTTAATTTTTTTATTTTGGTAAAATATATATAACAAAATTTGCCCTTTTAACTATTTTAAGTATAGAATTCAGTGGCATTAATTGCATTCATAATGTTGTGCAATCATCACAACTAATTATTTCCAAAACTTTTCATCACCCTACACATAAACTCTTTACCTTTTAAACAATGTCACCTAGTAAGTTTTAAAATTTTGTATTTTTGACTTTGTGAAATTTAATTTTATATGATTCATAAATTAGTGTGGAAATAACTATCATTTCTTTTGTAATTTTGCATACATATATGTGTATCTATCTATATCGATATACATGTGTATGTGTATATATGTTCTATTACTGATTTTTGATCCACATGTTAATCATATGTTAGATCACGTTACATATTTTGAGAATTAATTCAATTTTATAAATTACTAAATGTCTCAGACATCGATACACATTATAAACCATTTCTAATTCTACATGTATATATTAGTATGCTCAACTGGTGCATATATATATTACAGACATATAGTCAGATATATATATATGTACTAATAATGAGCGCTTCTAATGTCATATAGTCAGATATATATAAAAAAAGAAGAAATGTATTTGATGTTAAATAACCTTAAATAAGGAGCCTATATCATGTTTGAAATTAGTGTTATTCTTATTTTTACACAAATGGTATTTTTACTTTTAAAGATCTCCCTGAATTATTATTTTGTAAATCATTAACAGAAGTTACCATTATCTTTTGGTATTTTTCTGTCTTAAGAAACTCTAAGGTATATAATTTCCCAAGAAATTGAGTTGCTAAATTTATCTACTTCCTTTTGTTTTTAAGCTATTCAATGTTCTGAGATTCTTTTCTCCCTCTTCCATTCGTGGAAGTCCACTCGGAAAGTATCCAAGCTTCCTCCTCAGTGGTCTAGAGTAGACGGAAAGCAAATCCAATGTGTGTATGAGATACGGATTCTCCCTCTGCACTTACAACTTTAACAAAGATACCAGGCCATAAACTTCTGCTTTCCTGGAGGTGTTTGAGCACGGTTCTTGGAATGGGTTATGAGCTGTTATTGTGCATCTCACAACCCTACGGAGGTGCCGTTGACTTACACTGACACTTTCCGGGTGTTTGTGATGCTTTAGCTCTATATTAATGCAAAAATGGCCCTTTTCCCTTCTGCTTTGTGTATAACCTAATGGATATGGATTTCTTAGAATTATATAAACCTTTAATAGAAAGAGAAATTATCTAAACCTTTAATTAATAAACTTCCATAAAGGCAAGGTATTAATACCCCATGCCTAGAAGCCTACCCTTTTCCCAAATCAAACTGTATGACCTTCCATTTTTAAAAATTAAATTTGTGTTTGTGAAGTGCCATCAGCTACATTCGTGCTGACAAGGTTTTGCATTTTAGGGGGTCTGATATGTGACTGATAACTGCCTTTCCTTTTAACTCCCACTTTCGCATTCAAATAGAGTCTACTTCTGTTGTCTGCAGCCACAAAGGGCAGGGAATGACAGGTACCATCAAGGCCATCTGGTTGTTTAAGCAATCAGAGTTTATTGATAAAGAGGAACAGAACAAGGAGCGGGGAAACAAAGAACAACAAATTGGTACTTAGAACATCCACACCACAATCAGCCTGGGAAGTCCCAATAGTTTGTCTGTGGGCGGGCAGGAGTGGGGATTGTCCGGATCTGAGGCAAAGTGTTCTTTCCTCAGTGAGACTTCCAGTTGTTCTATGCCTATGACTCCCTTTTATCCTAAGATTTCTCTAGGTTCTGACTTAGAGTTTTAGACATTTAGATATTTTGAGTTATTTCTTCCTGTTCCCACAAGTGAGGTGCTTCTATCTTTTTTGTTCCCACTGATGGGATGTTTCTAAAGTCCACTTAGGTGTCCGTTGGAGTGGCCAGCCCAGACAAGGAACATGATGCAGGACACATTCTTTGTAACGTGTGCCTTAGAGTCAGGGCCGAAGTGGCCATCTTTGGCCCCGAGCCCATACACATTCCTTCATATAAAGCCCAGGCTCAGTGTCCTGGGAAGGCGGAGAGGTCAGTGAACTCTGTACAACTTCTCACTATAATACCTTGAAAACCTCACCTCCACCTCTTCACCATCACTGCCCTTGTCAGCATAAGGGCAAGGAGTTTAATTTCAGATGTTAAAAATGCCACTATTATAAATTACTTTGACATTCTTTATCCTTAATTCTTCATTGACTTTACAAATCCTGTCAAACTATTTTTAAAAACTCAAATTTAATCTAACTTAGAATTGTGCATCTCCCATAGTCATGTAGTCATGTGACAGACTTTGAATTTCTGATCTGTATTTTACGGAAACAGGCATTCTTCACACGTTTTGCCAATATGGCATAGCAATGATTATATGGACTTGAATACTCACAGAACCTTGACAATATAGTAACATTTAAAGAATAAAAACAGAGTAGAGTCTTTTAAAAATATTGTTCTATTATTCTAGACTATTATAGTCTAGAATAATCTAATAGTTTATATTTTTCAAAATGCAAATTAGGATTAATAACCAGTATGTGTTTTTATGACCTGCTGATTAACAATAAAATGTGCTTTGACATCCAATTAATATTTGGTGAGGATTTGTTATATGTTGAGCATCATCATAGGTTTAGGAACACAAAGAGGAATCAGATGTATCAGGTACCCATGTAACTTCTATTCAGCTGTATAAATTCCTAAATGTCATATATTTTAAAACTTAAAACTGTTGTCCCATATTTTGAGAATAAATTATGCACTATGAAGAAAAGATATCCTGACTCTATAACCCTTTGGATTTGCCACTCTAAATAAATTCATGTTTGAAAATCAGCCCAAAGCATTGTTAACTTCTTCCTTCATGGTTCACTACACATATTCAGACATAGGCTTCAAAATATTCCTTAAAGAACACCAGCAGGTGATTGATAACCGGAAAAAAAAAAAGTATCCATTGGAATAAATCAAACACATGAACATCCTGCATGTGTGGTAGCCTACATTTATTTGAGCATTTATGTGTAGCAATAGCATCTATATATTTCACTGAACCTTCAGAATTCAAATTGACATCAGCAAAATCAAAATTAATTGCTTATAAACTACCCTCTTGTCAACATAATTATATTTTACTGACATGGAAAGTAACTATTGAATTAAATAAAACCTGTAAATTAAAAAGCTCTCTGATTCATTTTTTTCCTTCTGTAAGAGTTATTATAAAAAGAAGAAATAATAGGTTTTACCCCAGGAGGCATGTTTAACTCTGTGCCTATGGGTAATTCATTGGAAATTCTGTGATGTTTATGGAAAAAAGATGATGAGTATGTGGTAATACAAAACCTCTAATGTAGTGTTTCAGAATTCAAAGGCTCTGCTAGCATCAGAAACAGCATTTTACATGCAGTACAGTTCATACTTAAAGTTAATAATGACCTTCAAAACTTGCTCTTATTTATTGCTGCTGAGTTAATAACAGAGTAGCAGAGTAGAAAGTGATGACATCAGGGTCACAGCAGAAACATAGGAGCATTTGAAGTAAAACTCACTTGTTCCTCGGTGAAACATATGATTTATAATTTTTTGTATTGCAAAGTATTTAAATAATCTAGTCATTAAACTATCTTCAGAAAATAATTTCTTGAAAGTATTATTCTTTCATCTGTAAGAATTATCGTGAAAAAGAATGTCATTTTAATTTTTATACTGTGTGTAGTTTACATTGCAATGGTATGCATTTTTATAGATGATTATGGGTGGGAACAATAATAAGAAATGGAAACGTTTTTAACCAATAATGGGAATAGTTAAATTCAAATTGTAAGTCTGTTACAATCTTATTTACATAAATATGTTTTATTTCCATACCGACAACGTGTTATAATAGCTTGGGAGAAAAGAGTGTTAACTAATCTAGTTCAGGCAGAAATGCCTAAACAGATGAAATCTAAATTTTATTTCCACTGTTACTTTAAATAGTTGGAAAATTTTAACTATTATCCTGGAAAAGCTATGCTTTCCCATTCTCTATTTTATGATATCAAACTGTGTCCTAGCAACTGACTACAGAATAGCAAATGCTTTCTAATAGGTTCTATTAAAAAGGTCTCCAACAGATTTGATTATTCTGCTGTTGCATACGTACAATAGTGAGACAAATTGGAATACATGTTTTACAGTTATTTTGTGATAGAAAACTTTCAGTAGGCAGAGAGAACCATGTCTGAATCTAGGTAGTTTACTGAACTCTAAAAAAATAGAAGCTAACAAATGCCAGTCTCAAGCATGAATTTCTGTGGAATATGTCAAATCCAAAGGAATGTAAGGTCAAAACATAATCCCTAAGTTTTTCCTTTGAAATAGAACACAAGTAGTTTTAATCAAAAATAAAAATTCGTGGGGGACCATCCCTTCTACCTCATTGAATCGATGCTCCTCGAGGGCAGGAAGTCATCTAGTCACAGATTTACAGAGCTGAAGATCTCTTTCGAAAGGTCAAAACTTTTTGGCCTCAAGTTTTTCAATTTCCACCAACTCTTACCTTAATTCTTCATTAGCATAATGTTACTAGTCAATGGTACCACCAAGCCTGGGCTTCCAAACATATTCTGATCTTTCTGATTTGCCTGAGCTATGCTTGAACAAGTCCCTCCCCCCTGGAATCAGTAGATGCAAGACTGGAAATTTTCAAGGGAATCTTTATAACGTGTGCATAGGTGTGTGTGTGTGTGTGTGTGCATGCGTGTACTACGGGAATGAATGCAAGAAACTATCAGAGAATGATGCATTTAATGCCTAACACAGTCTACCTGCGATACGGCACCTTATTCTTTTCTTCTATCATCAGTGCTAAGATCTAATTTGCCATCAGTCCTTCCTTGGTTAGTGTAAGCTTTTATTTTTTTCCCCGTCCAAATTGCACACTCCATTTTGCACTAGACACAGTTTCTTTAATTTCTCCTATTTTTTAATTTGCATTCATTTTAGAAAGATATTATCCAGAAGCTCATCAATAACACAATTTTTAAAAATATTTTACACTTCAGTAATAAAGTAATTATAGAAGGTTATGTAAAAGTAATAAAGAAATGCTATTTTTCTGTTTTCATATAATGAAGAACCCTACTTTTTTCTGTTAAAGACATTAAAGGTCACACACAAAATAGTGAGGGTAAGGCAGAATCTACGAAGCCTGAGGGCTACTCAATTTCTCCCCTGCTTAAATTGATATTGACTGTCAAATGAGGAAAAGAAGTCCACTTATAAGTTAAATTAGTTTTTCCAAACATCTAAGTACTTTTATTCCACCAGGAATAAAACAACGTAAAGACCATTTTAATTTCTATTCAAAATTTTATATTAAAAATTATAAATTCAACATATCTTTAGGACAGATGCTAAACATCTTCAGACACATTCTCTGTAGTGGCCATGACTGGACTTTTGAAATACTTATTAGTCTGCTTTTGGCAGTTTTAGAGGCAGCCCTTTCTGAGGTTGATGAGATGACGTAGATGATTTTGGTATTTCTTCTTTGCTTCCGTATTACCAAGGGACGATTCAGGCTTGTTTGTACCTCATACATGTAAGACACCTTAAAATTAATTGAAATGGACCTTAGTTTAATAAAAGAGGAAATTTTGTTTTCTCTGCATCACTATTAAGTTTTTTCAGAAGGACATACCTGTTTATATATATCTTTCCGTAGGTACTATCCTTTTGTGTGTGTGTGCGTATGAGGAAGATTGGCCCCGAACTAATATCTGTTGCAAATCTTCCTCTTTTTTTTCTTCTCTTCAAAGCTCCACTATATAGTTGTATATCCTAGTTGTAAGTCATTCTAGTTCTTCTATACGGGGTGCTGCCACAGCATGGCTTGATGAACAGTGCATAGGTCTGTACCCAGAATCTGAACCGGCGAACCCCAGGTCACCGAAACGAAGCATATGGATTTAACCACTCAGCCACAGGACTGGCCCCCCATGGGTACTATCTTGAGAATCTTGTGCAATTGCTGCTCAAGGATCTTATCTATTCAACAAAGGAAAGGCTTTGGTTTTAATATTTTCATTTCAGAATAATTAAAACTAACAAGTGTTTTAGAAAGAGGAGTATAAATCTTATCTTATATCACTTTCTAAATCATTTTTGTAACTTGGAATTGAAGACTGAAGGTATCTGGGTTTACAGCAATGCAAAATGAAGTTCTCTTACTATGAATGACTAATTAAAATAAAAAGTTGTTCTTTTGCCATTAGACTAGTGGAGAATAGAATTCCTAAAATAAGAGGGTTCATTTATTTATATTTCATTATACCTCTGTAAACTAAGATGTTGATAGGATAGTAGATGCATTCTAAAAATTTATGATCGAGATGTTGCAATTTTTTGTTTAGTAAATTCTTGTTTAACATACGTCTGTTTTAAAATACGCTATTTAAATCTTACTTTTTGTAATTTATAACAGCAACTAATACATCAGCATTAGTAATTCAGAAAAAAAGAATTGTGAAAAATAATGACCCTCAAAAAACTTTTTTTCTCATTTTTGAAGAGGATATACTCTAAATATTAGGGGAAACAAACAAGTAATATAGAACCAAGCTAATATGAAGATTTTATTTACAAAAATAACCCCATGTGTTCCTAGGGTCAGTACATGATCAACCAAATCTCATATCCTTTTATAGTCATCAGTGAAATCCTGTATGATGAGAATTGTTGCTCTGAATCATAGTTCTGAAATACTAGAAAAATTCTGAATCATCTGATAGAGTAGCGAACTTTGTAATACCTTAGCTTCCTAAAGTCCTTTGCTTTTTACAAGCCACTTCTAGTAATATTTTCTTACTTAATTCACACCAAAATCATTTGAATAGGTGTTGGTATTCCTATCATACATAGGCAGAAACTAAAGTCAGATAGACTAGACAGCTTGCCTAAGGTTGTAGATTCAGGGTCACCCGCCTAAGGTGACAGACTCAAAATTGAAGTCCCCTGACTTCAAATTCAAAGTCGTAGCTCCCCTGTGTCTGGCTGCATGAGTTATAAGATATGTGCTAAGAGACATGTTGGGGGAAAATCAATTTCAGGAACCAGAAAATTTTGAAAATGTTTTTAACTCAAATAAACAATTCAATTAATCACAGTATTCCTTCCACTCAGTATTCTATTTAATGAAAAGCCTGCTGTGTTTCAATGATCCCCTCTTATTTTTGATATCTAACATAGAAAGTTGAACATTTCTGAGGTGTACTCATAATAAATACCTTGCAAGAACCATTGCCATTACTTGTCTTTACCAAAGAAAAATATCAACTTTTAGTTTTGAGAGAAAAATAAGATAGAACATATATCCTTGAATTCAGATAGCTGCAGGAAAAAAATAAGAAAACCATTTACAGGCCACTTCTATGCTGGTACAGACAATTTATTTTTATTTAAAATGCATTTTTAGATATTTAAAAGAAATACATAATTTTTCTTGCTCTGAATGTTTCTCCTAATACTTAGATTACCATTTGTCATTTTAAGTCAGAGCATTAAAGCATGTACTGCATTATATTACCTGAAACTTGCAGAATGCCCTGTGCAGATGATAAATGTGTGTGACGATTGCGCTATTTTGCTCATTTTCAAAGCAAACATGGAAAGCACTTGCCCAATATAAGACAGAGCAGTAGAAGGAGAGAATATGGACCAACCATATCTGCAGATAAATGACAGCTGGGGTAAACCCATGTCATTCTGAGTGGAATGGATACATTGGGGTTGTTTGGATTTGGAGTTTTTTTAAGTAATAAGTCAGTGGTAAAAAAAGTATAATAAAAATGTCAAGAGAGTTGCTTACTTGGCTTAACTTGAACTTCTTTCCGTAGAATTATAGCTTCTGTTTCATGGGGAATTAGTTTGCTTCATAATTTTTTTCCAATAAAATCACAGCTATAAAAACAACCAAAAAATACAGTATAACGTCGTGTGAGCATTTATGGCACAAACAACTTTTGAAGTTACATTTCAAAACATTTTAGAAAGTTTATTTAAATTGTGTGGAAGCTTAATTATGTCTCCTTTGCTTCCTCTGTTCTGGGCAATGAACCAAGTGTGGCCAAACATCCTGTGTTCTAGCTGCTTAAATGTTTCGTCTGCATACCCCGTTCTAGTCTTCTGTGAAGGACACCAGGCACCTCTGAATGGGGAAAGAAAATTCCTCTTTTAGACATAGTTCAACATTTAATTATTCATTGCATAGTATTTTTAGGAAATATTTTTTAAAAGACAATAAATCCTTGGGGGCCAGCCTGGTGGTGTGGTGGTTAAGTTTGCACATCCTGCTTCAGCAGCCCAGGGTTTGCCAGTTCAAATTCCAGGTGCAGACCTACACACCACTTGTCAAGCCATGCTGTGGCAGGCATCCCACATATAAAATAGAGGAAGATGGGCATGGATGTTAGCTCAGGGCCAGTCTTCCTCAGCAAAAAGAGGGGAATTGGTGGCAGATGTTAGCACATGGCTAATCTTCCTCAAAAAGAAAAAAAAAGCAACAACAAATCCTTACTGTCTTATATTTTAAGAAATTACAATGTGCACCTTACCTAGGCATTTTTAAAACAGAAATATTAAAATGTAATCCAGAAATAATTTATTTAACTTATTAAAACTTTATATTTATGATACACTTTATTGGATTTTTTCCTCTCCTCTTAACACACAAGTAAGCAAGACTTTTTTTTTAATAGATTGTTTCCAAGTAAAGAGACATTCCATTCAGTATAGAATTATCTGCATATTATTTTTACTAACTTACCAAAGATAATGTTCATTACTGAAAATTATATTTAATTAATAGCTACTATCAATAAGGGATTATATCTGGAAATTAGCATAAAAAAGGAAGCAATACTGAAGATTCTTACATTTTGCCAAACAATAAATGCATCATCTAAGTGCATGACAGATTTCATAGGAGCAGACAGGGAAGACAAAAATGGTAGCATATGGGTTCTTGTTCTGGTACTAGACTAATTATATTTCTATGTCTGTATAAATAAGGAAATATCAACCAATCAACAAGGATGTAGAGGGGAGATTGGTTAGAAAGGAAGCCACTCTTTACGGCCGCAGGCTACCCAGGCAAAAAAAATCTCTTCAATAAAAAACCAAAGCCAATTGTTTAATCTTGGTTCTTCTCTTTTATTGGGTAAGCCAAAATGTGTTTTTGCAAACAATATTAGTAACATTCATAAATACAATCATTTTAATATCATTTCAATATATATTAGCATCCAATAGAAACAGCATAAAATAAAATAATTTAGATTTATTTTAAGAAACTTTGTGGTCTTAAGGTTTTTCCAAATAAATTTTTGTGGTTACCAACTAAAGTTGAAAGGGCCTCTTCCTTGTACCTGTGATTCCTGTTATCCCCCAATGTGTTCTGTTTTCTCCTGTTGTTCTGACACAGCTGTTAATCTTCCCAAAGTGCCCAGTTTAAATACTATGAATACTCTATCTATAAGGTACATATCAATGTTTATTGAATTTCATGCTTTTCATCAGGCACTGCACATTTTTTCCCCTATGTAATTGTTTTGGAGTATCTTTGAAGAAGCAATGTCTCATGTTAAAAATAGAACTTCTTTGCCACTCAGACAAGCACAGGTGTAAAGTTGCCATAAAGTGAAGTAAATTGTTAGAAAAAAATTTTAATTATACTTTTTTTCCTTTTGACTTTGTCTTTTCATTTTACTAGAGTCCCAGCGACATCAATTTGGGCAGGCTGCTCTAAATGATTCAGCCTCAGAGTTCCCTGAGGAATCTCTGTTGCTCACCTGTCCTCAGGAATGAGATCATTGCCTTGCCTGTCTACTGGGTAGCTGCTGTGACAAAATTAAACATTTAGATTTCTTGTCAACCCTCAGATTTGTACTTCTGGCAGGAATAAAAGAAAATGTCACCCAAGCATGACTCTGTGTGAGGTATGATTTCCTCTAACTGATAGATTATAAAAGTTCCCTTTTTTATGAAAACTGCCATTTAAATACTTATGACAAATCTTATTTCATGGAGAAATAAATTCTCACATGTGACAACACAACAGCAAGGCTGAAATGTTTATTGCCTAGAAATGCCATGAGTTGGATGTTTTAGTCTTTTTTGGAATAGGAGTATTTGTTGAATACTTTGCAAAATTAGACTTTTAAAAATAAACTTACCAGATATGGGGAAATTGGAGTAATTCTAAATTAAAGAAACAAAGTTTGCTCAATTATGTAATATTCATTTTTGTAACAATTTAAAAAGAAAAGAAGTAGCAAATTAGTTGGGCTTACTTTTAAATTGAAAGCAAAAGTTAACTCCCAGTTCCCTAATTTTAAATTGCAGGAAAAAATCTGAATTTTGCCACTTCTTAAAATAGCACAATCAAATATTTGTTTTACAACATGGTTCTCATTCATTTGCTGTACACTATTTTATTATTTGACTTAAATCTATAGAAAAATAATTACTGTCCATTTTAGTAACAAATTCAGAAGTCACACAAAATGATTGCAAACTCCTAAAACATAGAATCTTGTATTTTACACTTTTGTATCCATTTCAGAAAGGATAGTCCTTGCTGTCTAATATTCACTCCATAATTCCTTGTATACAGCGCTGTCTCAGGCATAAAATTGATCTCTGGTTGACCTTGAGTTTTACATACTTAAAAGGTAGGGAGCTAAAAACAAGCATTAGACATGGCTGTACTACATAGACAAGAAATTGAGGTGACACATTAAGCCATCTTTCCCACTGAGAACTGTATTGACATATTGCATCATTTTAATCTTAATTAAAAATAATTGTGCTGTATGTGTGCTTTCTTAGCCTTTAATTAACATAAGCTCTTCAAAACCAAAGTGGCAGCATAATAATGCATTCATAATTTATAGTATAAATGGTGGCCTTAGGGAAAATGCATTGCTATAATTCTCTTGTAGGTCTCTGCTGATGTCACACTGCTGATAAGAATGCGAATCAACTAGAGGATGAACAGGGAGAAAGAAAGCATTACACATGAGTTATATTTTTTAAAAGTATTATATTTCCTTATTTTACCATCATGTATACCAACTAGTAGTTGGTAGTGCCATTTTTTCTAATGCATGTGTGTTTGTGGAATATTTTTGTTAGCATGAAGTGGCACATTTCCTAATCAGGTAAATCTTCAGGTGATAGTCAAGTGACTTTAAACACTACAGGCTTTAATTATAATTCCAACTAAGTAGCCCACAAGTAGTCAAAGAGAAATGGATGACAGCTGTGGTAAAGCAGACACTGACAGGCTCTTCAGAGTTACAAGTAATGTTAATTTTCTCTTCTTCCTTGAATATCTTTATTCAATTCCTGCTTGATGGTCTGCATTTTCGTAAGGGATTGGTGAGGCGCGTAATTTAAAGTAACAGACAATCCCCTAAATCATTTATATATGACCTTGGAACGATTTGTAAAACTCGCACAAGGGATAAACTCACATTCTTGCTTTTTTTTCATTTAGGTAAAAGTGCAATGCGAGGTGGCCCAAAGGAATCCAAAGGAAAGTTCTAGAATTATCAGTTCAGACCATGCATACGTGGATTGGCCTCGGGTCATTCTGCTTGTTTCTCTAAGAATCTAGTGCCTGCTTGTTCTTTGTTATTCTACTGATTTATCCTATCTTGAGACCAGATACATGATTACGGGCCAGGAACTCCCAAGTCATCTTTAAATAGCCTGTTAAATGTTAGTCTGAACATCCCACTTGAAATATCTCATAGAAAATGTACATTCTTTTCAAAAAAACTTTAGAATTTCTTTTTAGTTCCTAACAGATAAGCAGTCTCCATAAATCTCTGAAACCAGTAATGAACTTTTGCTCATCCGTGCAGACATATTTTCTAACTGCCTCTTGCAAGCCATTACAAAACAAATTCTCTCTTTAGGAAGTAATGTTTATTTTTTTTTCTTCTTCTCTGTTTTAGTTTAAATATTATGTTGGATAATGCTCACCAACTTAAAAAACGTCTTCACTTTTCCCATTCATTCATTCCAGGAAATAAAAAGATTACTGACTTTATTTCTGGACTTAATTTTGTATATATGCTTATTTTAACATACCATATTCCCCTCTAGAGGTAGAAATATTATTTATATTATCTATACTTTATAGAAAAATTTGAAAGACTTTATATATTTGTGAAAAGCTAATAATTATATATAATTCATCTGAAAAACTTTCACGTGGTATCCAACCACTTCATTAATTAGAAAATTTATTTAAAGATTGTTCTCTTTGATTCTCAATTTGGCAATGAGTGGAATTAGTTCCCCCAGTAATTGTGTATTTCCAAATAGAGACTAGTCACCACAAATTATTTTATTATTACTAGTGCAATTAGTAGCATGATTATCATTATGAAATTTATGAGTTATCTAATTTCCTTTCCAATACTAATATACTCTCTCTGAAATGTGTTTGCACATTGTGAATCATAACTAAAATACATTTTCTTAAAGATTAGTATAATTTGGATTGTATGGACTTTGCAAATGATAATTGTTAGTTGAAAACCCCTACATGCTATGAGAACAAAAAGAAAATTTGAATGATCTTTAGAAATAATCCCCCTCATTGGAGGAATTCTTTTTGAACCATCTAAAACACAGGTCGTTTAGCTTTTCTCATATTCATCTCTTGATAAATAGTTCAATATTCTGCCAAATTGCCCAATCCCTATTGGACACTTTTGGACTTAGACATTCTCCATGAAGTTGAAGAACAATATACTTTTCAGTAGCTTCTAGACATTTGTCCTACTTATATATGCTTAGGACTGAAGTGGAATATGCTTCCTGATGCTGCCTTAGAAAACTCCTTCAAATATTTGAAGGGTGCTTTCAACTCCTTCTAAATTTTCTGTTTTTCTAAAGTAAATACCACCAGACTCTTCAACAGTCTTTTTTCCTACCTTTAAATATAAAGAATTAGTGTTTCAATGCAGCTAATGACTTAAGACATTTGGCAGCCTCCCCATTGCTGCAATCAGCATTTCAATCCTCCAATCTCTGTAAACTCTCGGTTTCATGAAATCATAAGCTTCTTTTTGGAACTTGCCTGGCTGGACCCACTTTGATATGATTTTTTTCCTTATTCTGGAATTTTCTAAGAAATTTTGATGATCATAGCTTTTTTGTCAAAGTCTGGTTAAAATAAGAAAACAGAGGCCCCTTCAGATTTATATTGATGCAATAATTCACATTTTTTGCTGAAATTCTTCAATTACTGTGGAATTGTTGTGTTTTACTACCTTCTAGCTCACATTTCATCATCTTATTCACCAGGATATCAGAGAGAATTGATAAAATTATTTATAACAACCTGGAAGTTGTAGTTTGGTTTATGGCATCTTCTTTAAATATATTAGCTTAGTTACATCCAAACAAAACAAGAAACAATTCATGTGGGGCCTGATTCACTCCCTAAAGAATCTAAGATGATACCAGGCAATTACTGATTATTTTCTAAGTATCTAAAATCCACTATTTTTCTCATTTTAAAAATTGAAAAAAGTCACCTGAAATATCTCTCACCATAAGTTTTGTTTCTAGTATCTGAAAGACTATCAGTAACCACATCTGTAATTTTTGTAACACCCTATTATGCAATTTGTCTGGACTAGAAAACTGAAAATTCTTTGAAGTATCTGAGGGCTACCCTATGTATCTGGAACTAAATTTATCCTTTAAAAAATTTTCCCAATTATTTCTATCTTGATATTCTCTCTTTGAGAAAACCAGGACAAAATAGGAATTAAGCAACGGTGTTTTTTTCCTCATCTGTTAATGCTACACCCTCTTCTGAAATCCGTAGAACGTTCACTTTTTGTATTCATTTATTCATTGAACATTAGATGTTTTATTTCTTTATGTTAAAAGTATTTAAAGATAAATAAGACTTAAGGAAGTGTACCATATCCACTAATCTTTTACACATTTTCTTCTGAAATTACATTTTATGATAGTTGAAACATTCTTTTTTCCCTGAGGAAGTTGCTCCCTGAGCTAACATCTGTTGCCAATCTTCCTCTTTTTTTTCCCTCCCCAAAGCCCCAGTGCAAGGTTGTGTATTCTAGTTATAAGTCCTTTAGTCCTCTGTGTGAGCCACCACCACATAATGGATACTGATAGAAGAGTAGTGTGGTTCTGCACCCCAGAATCGAACCTGGGCTGCCAAAGCAGAGCGTGCCGAACTTTAACCACTAGGCCATCAGGGCTGGCTCTAGTTTAACCATTTTTAAAAATAGAAGAATTTTTTTGTTGTCTTTAGAATTAAAGCTCATTTTTTAGAGTCACCTATGTTATTTGGGACTAATTATTATTTGTTGAGTGATTTAGCACGTTACTTCATTCAGTTTGTGTAGCTCAAGGCAGAGTGAGAAAACCCACGTCTATGTATCCAGTCCTTTATTATTTGAAGTCAAAATAGATAGTGTCTCCAGAACATCTGTTTTGGCCATTAGGACAATTAATATGACCATAACTAGGGACCATTTATGAACCTGTGCATCTGGTGGAGAGAAGGGACTAAAACTATTCTCATTAGAGTGACTAGCATTTGCAAAAACATGAGGATTTCAATATCCCTTCCTATTGTATAAAGTATGAGAAGAAATTGGTAGAAAATGAAGCTAAATTATTTGACTCTAGTCTCTCCTCTTGTTAGGGAAAGTAATAGCTCTAAAGAATTATATGCTTTTGTGTCTGCATATTGAAAGAATGAACTTTCATTCAGATAAAAGTAAAAATAGAAAAAGTATATTTTAAAGTATTCATTTAATTTTTGAGTATATTAGAAAAGCCAAAATAGCATGTTTAAAAAGCTATTATAATTTTTAAAAGCGTTGTAATTCTCATCATTTTATAATTATTTATTGAATTAGGATTATGACTTCTAAACTGTATATATTTTATGGACGAACATGCAGGATTTCCTAAAATTCTATCATTTTTTTTTTGTATATTAAACTCTTTTTTTTCTCTTAGAGAGGAGATGGGGGAAGGTCAAGGGCTGTGGGACAGATGGGAACAAGCCAAGATAATTGGCCTTTAATTATTATCTTCAACTTTTAGAAAAACATCAACCATTTATAATTATCCATCATCATTGTTCACAGATTCTGTATTTATGAAAACTCCTACTTGCTAAAATTTATATGTAAACCCCAAATCATTAGCCACAGTGCCTTTAGGCTCATTCATGGACATCTGCAGACTAGGGCACGTTCTCAGCTAGGGTCAAATAAGATGACACCCTGCCTTTTCTCTCAGTTCTCATACTGTAAAGTGTCCTTTTCACATTCTATTTAGTGCCATGTTTTCTGCATTTTTCTATTGGTTTGTTGGTGATTTCACTGTTAAAAATGGCCCTCAAGCATTGTGCTGAAGTGCTGGCTAGCGTTTCTAAGTGCAAGAAGGTCATGATGTGCCTTATGGAGAAAATATGTCTCTCATGAGTTAAAGTGCTGTCGGCCTCAAATTCCATGTTAATGAATCAACAATGTGGTACAACCAGAAAAAGGAAGAGAACATTTGTGATATGTACTTGAGGCATTCAGCAAAGTGCCATAGGAACATCTATAGTATATGGTGAAGCTATGGTAAAGTTGGCTAAATTTATAGATTCATGAAACTGCAACTGATTGAAAAACAGCACAGCAAACAGTACTGTTGTTAGGTTGAAAGCCAAGAAGTGTGTGGTCATGTTACCCAGAGTCAGGAAAATGTTAAACCCTTCTTAGCTAGTGGTTTATCATAAATAAATACTGCATATAATTACAAGAAACATATATTAATAAGATGCCTTTAAACAGAAACAAACATAAAACAAGGTTATGTATTAATTGACTGACAAAAATGTTGTGACCTAAGGCTCACAGGAGCGTAACTCTGTATTTCCCCCTTGGTATTCACTAATTCAGTGTCCATGTGATGTTATAGAAAAGAACTACCATGAATAATGAGAATTGACTGTACATATGTATATATAAATTGAATACATATATATGTTTTTTACTCAGAGAGTCAGTTTTATTTTTTTTAAGAGTCCTCTGTATCATTTTAAAAAACGGTAATGCTAATAACTGATATTTGCTTAATGTTTATGTATTAAGAACTTAAAGTGTCTTCGTCTATGTTAGATTAGTGAAACTAGATCTTGAAGGTTTTTAAAGTGTTATTCTAACAGCAACACTTTTGATGTATGTATACCGAGTACCAATTGTGACCTCATAGTATCTGCAATGGTCTATTTTGAATGTAGCTAGAACTCCTATGATTAAACATTTTAATTATCTCACAGATCCAGAATGCTCTTATTACTTCTTCTAACCATATAAACCCTAACAACAACCACAATGATGACAGCAACATAACATACTGTTGTTCTCACAAGGATGTAGTGCGATGGACAGAGCGCCAAAAATAATCACAGCAAAAGATGGAGCATTCTCACAGGAAATTTCAGTTCTTTTCTAGTGAGTTTCACACTCTGACAGTGTTCTGTTTTTCAGGCACCATGATTTTTGGTTCATGGCAACGAGGCCAAATATTTACAGATCTCCTACTGATTAACTTGCCCTGAGGCTCCCTTGGTGGATTTACTGTTTTGAGACATAAATTGTCTCAACTTTAAAATTTGGCAATCTCATTGGCAGTCTTGGCAATAAAAATTCACCTTGTCTGCATGTGAAAATTGACATTGATTTTAGTTTATTTAAATATAAACATACTTCTAATAAAGACGTTATATTCCTTCGGTCTGGGCCCACAAAGCTTTTTCAGATACTTTTGTGAAAAGGAAGTAAAGTGCTTACTTAATTCTTTCCTGATGGTTTTGGTAGCAGGGGCATTGTCAATGGAGCATCTCTGAGGTCTCTTTAAAGTTTCATTATTTTACAGATTCCTCTAGCAAGTTACAAATTAAGACTACTTTTCTTGATATCTTGGAAATCCTTACTGGAGTTTGGAAAATATATGTCATGTAGGTTAAACTGTATGAGAAGAACTGGTAAAATCTTTCAGAAAACCAGGTAGAATTGAAGTTTTCCAAAAACTGATATAGCGAGTGGAATGCTGCATGGTTCTCTAATTAGGCTTATCAATACTATTTAGAAATATTACAATAGAAAGACTCAGCCTATAGATTCCGTTTGTAATTTATTGGTCAGTAGGTATATTTGTGAATAGAGTCCTGAGATAATGATTTATTTGAGTATAGCACCCCCAAAACTTTTACCTCTATATGCTTTCCGGTTCAGTTTGTCCTAAATTCTGTGAAAAGTTTGATGAACAAAATTGTACCAACTATCCAGTGCTTTTATAAACTTTTCTTTTGGGGGAGTAAAAATGCAGAGAATTTAAACTTCAGGGTTCATTAAGAGTTCCTTTTCTAAGAAAATCACATGGCTAGAATGTTATAGTTCATCAGTTCTAAGACGCAACATTTTCAGTCTTTGAAATTGGGATGTGTTTGATGATAGATGATGTATTGTAGTTTAATTGATGAAGTTTCTTCTCATAGTGATGCATAAAATTATGGTGTGTCTTACGATTGATGGTTTATTGGTTTCGATGAAATAAATTCCATTTCTGACACATTTTTGATAGGTAGTAGAAATGTTATTTTTGAGCTGACTTGAGTAGTTCCTGTTATTGGGATTATGTTTGCCAACTGATCATTTACATTTCTCAAGGTCTTTTTCAAAGGAAGATTTTCCATTAAGCCCTTAAAGAGTTAAAGTCAAGAATGGGTGATTCTCTCTTGATAATCCCAGCTCTATAATCAAAATCTTAATACTTAGAGTCAAGGAAGATATTCCGTAGCAGTTACAATTTAGTTTTACAATTGCTTTTTAAAATGGTATTTTATAATAACACATTTTTGGCCTCTGGGGTTTTTGTTTAACTTACTTGTCAGTATACACAAATTTAAGGAATGAAGAGGAAAAGAAAATTATGGGCTAGTATTGTAAGTGACATAATTATTTTTCCCTGAGACTTTAGAGTTATAATGAAATAATGGGAGTATTCAAGCACTTTTAATAATATGGAAATGCCCTTAGGTAGCTGGGAAGGGGAAAATAAAAAATAAGGAAAGAAAAAAATAGAACTAAGACCCAGTTGGCCACAAATGTTACAGAGCTTATCCCTCTTTACAACTCAAACTTCAAGAAATTTATAAGCAAAATTATATGCATATATTGTACATACCCACACAAATTGTTAAAACTCTAAACATTTAAATTTACTAAAATACTAAATATTAAATGGTGGTACCATTTATTTTTACATTCTTGCATTTATATGTGATCTTAGATTAGGTATTTTCAAGCATTTTAAACATGTTTGGAGGGATTAAGCTGAAAATGATGTTTCATGAGTTGGCAACCAACCAGAAATCTGAGGTATCCATGTAGTTATTTCAATTCAGTTTTACTTTTTTCCAGTAAAATTAGCAAAAAAAAAAAAAGAACCCTTATAAAGCCTGCAGTATTTGATCAAAGCAAATACTGAGGATTTATGAAAATGTGCTTATTAGGATAACTTGACATCAATTTTATTTAGAAGGCAGTATTAAATTCCAAATGCTCAAAAAGTTTGAACTCTGTTCTCTTCCTTAAGGGATGGGAAAAAAATTGAGCAGAATATTAGTGATGCTTTACATTCTGTTGACGAAAATAATCCATAACCAATCTATAAATGAAAATTTGGGTGAGTTTATTCTGAGCTGAAATCTGAGGACCATGGCCCGGGGCCTTTCTTCTCGAAGGAAGAAAGGGCACCAAAGAAGTGGGGTGCACAGAGTGGTTATATACCCCCATACAGGACGTTTCACATATGATTGAAATCTCCCTCCCACAATAGTCACAAGATTGCCCTGTCTGCACAGCACTTGATGGACACAGCAGGTAGTGAGTCTGCTCTCTTGGAGGGCGTAGCAGGAGGCAAGTCTATTGTCTTGAGCTGGGTGGTCACAGGTGAGTGCGGCAATCAGTTTCTAGCCTAAGGAAAGATGCTTAATCCTTAAGGGAATGCCAACGTTGGGAGGAGGAGGGAAGTTGCACCTTTATCTCAAGGGCCTTTGCTCTTGCCATAGGGAATATCTAAAGCAGATATACAATGCATGCTCACTGGCCTCAGTCAGGCACTTTTGGAAAGACAAGGTCAGGCCGAATTAGGTTTACACAAAATGGCTTCCTCATGTACTCCAATATATCCTATTACTTGCCATTTTTATTTGTCATTTCTATGTGGACAGCTATCTGATGCAGAATAAATCACTTTCATCTATGTCTCTGTTCCCTGTGAAGTTGGGAAAACCAATATTTTTTAAAGAAGCTTACCAAGCTTTCCTTGGAATGAAAACAATACTGTGAACACAGATGTTACCCAATAAATATTTTGGGGTGAGAGAGCAAAGAATCATCAAAGCATTAGAGGTCTATGGATTTTTCAAAATTACACTGATTATTAGCTTGAAAAAATAAAAATTGCTAGAAGAGAATAAAAAACACATCATTTGTCTGTACTTTTTTACATAGATTTACATTATTTTTATATTTAGCAGAAATATATATATATATCCACACACATACACATACATACGTATATACATATATCCTATGTTTAATTAACCTTGGCAATGCTTTGGTATCAATGAGGACATGCTGTTGGGTTCAATAATTAGTAAATGAAATAAAAAATATTACACGAGGATATTGTAAATAAGTTTGAGAAGGAAGCCAAATTAATATATGTTATGATATCTCCTTTCTTCTCCTTAAAGCAAAAAAATCTATGTCTAAGGTCGTATACAGGGATGTCATAAAATTGGCAAAAGAGTGATATATTTCTTCTTTAAAAAAAGTGGAAATTTAGATACTGAAAGATGCAGGAAGTCTCATAAAAGAAAGAGAGAATGAGAGAGAGGTAACTGAGATTGTAGGACTGAATAAAGTGCCCATAAGAATGAAACTTCATTGAGAGTGGTTTCAAGTAAAGGACACGCATGGAGTGAGTAATTGAGTAGATGAATTGACTGACAAGAAATATCATTGAGATGTAACATGGTGCACCTAGGCAGAGTTTATTTATTTGTTCTTCAGAAACCCTTAATCCACCTAGTTTCCTCGTAACCACTATTTCTTGCCACCTTAGTGAATGGAATTCAGAACGTTGTGGATTTCACGTCTTGCAAAGGAAAACAAAATTGCTCAATTAGACTCTTGAGAAAGGCTTCATTTGTCACTGTGAATTACTTTGGTCATTGGCTACTATTAAGGAGGAAAACGGGAAGGGAACAAGGGATCACGCTCTGTGAACAGGTCAGATTAAACTAGCCAGATGGGTTCATGGAGTCATACATAGTGTAGGAAAAAGAAAAAGAAAGAAAGGAACTTTGATAGCTGATAACTTAATTATCTGCCACTATCAGTTTGAAAGGGCTTTTAAACATGTCCAAAATGTCTACCAAAGTTTCAGCAGGAGTGACAGCAGATTTTTAAGTAAGGATAAAAATGCCGCAGTCTTTCTAGAATAAAACTCTGACAGACTATGATGAATTACCTTATTATAGTTGCTCGCATGACAAATGTACTTGATCAGTGTTTCTTCCTTGGAATAGTTGAGCTTATCCAGAGGCAAAAGTTGAAAGGAAATAAGAGCTAACTAGTAATCCTAAATGTAATACATCAGCATTTCTATGAAAGTATTCAAGAAAACCTTATCAATTACTGTTTATGTCAACAGTAAGTACTTCCCCTGTTCCTTTATGATATAACCTCTTATTGAGGATTTAAGTGACTTTTTAAAACGAGACTATAGAACACAGAGATATTTTTTGTGTTTTCTTTTATTAGACCTGTAAATTATCCAGCTTTTAAAAAGATCCTCAGTGGGACCGGCCTGGTGGGGCAGCAGTTACATTTGTGCACTCCACTTCGGCAGTTTAGGGCTCACAGGTTCGGATCCCAGGTGCAGACTTACACGCTGCTCATCCAGCCACGCTGTGGTGGCATCTCACATACAAAATATAAAGGAAGATTGGCAACAGATGTTAGTTCAGGGCCAATCTTACCAAAAAGAAAAAAAAAAAAGAAAAGATCCTCAGACATGTTCCCAGCCCAAGTTTTAGATGATACTGTAGCCACACATATTTAACGATATCCCTAAGCCAAAAATTTTATTTACTCAAATATTTTTATATGAAAAACGGGTAATTTGGAAAAATAATAGAATTGAGAAAACTGAGTAGATTTCTAGAAATATTTAAACCACTGAGTAAGACATTTTTAAATGTTTCTTTAAGGGAACAATCATTTCAAAATATTTCTGCTTTTGCATAACCTTGCTGCTATTGGAAAACATGATCAGGAAACCAAAGGCATTATCAAAATAGTTGCATTAATTTTTATGTCACCATTTAAGGACAAGTTGTAAATATGTCTACTGGATTTCATAGTTTACATAAAGAACTATATATAGATAAGATTTTTGTCATTACTTAGAAATTAGTGGTAGAAAGTTTTCATTCTTTTGTATATATTTTTCCTTTATTTCATGTGAATATAATACAACCTAGATAAGCTGGCATCATTCTCTCATTCTTTCTTGGAAGAAATGTATTTCCTGAGTAGTTTGCCTATTTTTATTTTATTGTTAGACTATATGTAACAGTGGAACACATAATTGTGCATTGCTAACACCCTTGTATATTTCTTCACACATCATCTATTTGGATAATCAATCTGGTCAAATGATAGATATGTAGTTAGATCTTTAATGTTCTGCCACTTCTGTCTTCAAAAAATGTGCGACGTGTCTAGATGGTGCATGGTGTGTAGGGTGTTCTAGCAAAGAAACTCACAACTTCCTTGTCAATACACATGTTCATTGAAGCTTAGTTTTTGAAATATTACATACATAAGCAACACAATGAATGACTGTGTTCTGGAGTCTACAAATACATAATCTGTCCTATATTTCTCTAATTTTCTTGGAGTATACTATGTTCATGCAGAGTGTGTTTCATGTGAATGAGAACTGAGCAGTAATTTTTAAACTGCAGATTGTGACCCATTAGGGAGTCATGTTAACAGTTTAGATGTTTATGGCCAGCATCAAAAAAATAGAAGAGAATAGAAAATACACAAGTATATGAATTATTATCGTTTTATGGAACTTGCATTTTAATTAAATATATACATGCATATATTCCTACATGCAAATGCGTTCATAGGGACACATCACAAAATGCATTTCTTTACTGTGGGTTGTGAAGACTGTGCAGTGACTAAGAGAGGAATCAATGATTAACACAGTAACAGCAAGCAAACGGAACTCACATTTGAGAAGGTTAAGACCTTAGAACATGGTTCTCATCTCTGCTGCTCTTTAGAACCACTTGAGGCATTTTTTAAATACACAGATGAATGGTCTTTAATCAGATCAATTAAATACCAAACACTTGGTGTGGGACCATGCCGATGTGTTTTGGTTATGTTTTTAGAGCTCTCCAGGTGATTAGGATTTGTAGCCAAGTTATAGAACCTCTGCCATAGAGTAGTAATCATGATTATTTTACTTCTTAATTTTCCTTTTGCTTCTATGATTTTCACAGTTGATATCATAAGGTTTAAAAACATTTAGACACTGAGAACTACAAATTAATAAATGAAAAGAGACGTGGGAGACTGTAAAAATTGTTTAAGGGATTTTTGTGTATTACAGATATATTACGTTCTATGCTTATACAAATTTTTATCTGTGTACTAGTCAGGGAGAGGAATATCATGGAGATAAGTAGTACAGTTAATTGCTCAACAGTGTAAGTATTGAAACATTAAGGATGTAGTAATTGATTTTTCATCCTCTTTCAGAAATTATATGTTAGCTGTAGTCAAACAGTAATTAAAGAAAGATCTTTGGTGCTATTTATTTATTGTGAGTGTCTTAAGTTCATGCTTTCATCTTTTTTTCATCTAAAGTTAGCTTTCCTCTTATCTTACAAATCCTCTATGCTTATATTCAGTTCTTTCTCTCTATTGCGGTAAAATCTGCTCTACTTTTTTCACTTGAGATGAATGACAAAATTTTATTGAAATAATTATAACATTTCTAGCATTAGTGTAGAGATGTGCAGAGGTTGAGGGCCACTGAATACCTGTGAGAAGTGAATTGATCCTCGCGCATTTGTCCCTCACCATCACTCCTTGCTACCTGTAGTTTTGTTCATCAGGTGGTTATGTTTGGAGAGAAGAGCAGCACACACTAAGTGAAGGAGGAGATCGGGACTTCAGGGCTCCTTTGCTTGGTGCTATTTGCTTTGTTCGGCTCAATTTAGCTGCTCTTTAGCTTGTAACTCTCAAAGTTGGTGCAAAGTAAAATTCAGAGAAGATCTAAATGATATAAACATGTTTGACCAGCCCAAGTGATGTGAATAAGTCTGACATCTATTTAGAATGTGTGAGCAGGACCAGGTTATGCAAGGCTAACTTTCCAGCCTTAGTCTTGATCGTTTTCAATAATAGAAGGTCAGACTTCCCATTGAAATATAAAATGAACAGAGCACAAACTTGAAAGGAAATAATTTCAAAGCTTGTATTTTAATTGGACAAAATTCTTCTGATACTTATCCTGAAATCAGTTTGGGCTTTGAGTTTTGCGTTTATGCTATTGATAGTTTAACTGATATATACTCCATGACAGATTAATTGATAAATTTCTATATGAAGATAGGGATTTTTTCCAATAGTTTTTGCACAACAATTCATTTCTTTTCATTAAAAGTAAAATTATCCTTATAGAATTAAAGTGCTAAAAATATAATGAGTTGCCTAACATTTTTAAAATAGACCCAAACACAGACATGCTGTCACTCAAACTCTTTACCTTAAAACAGTTTGCCGGAAGACCCATCCCTGATGGCCCAGCAGTTGAAGTTTGGCGTGTTCTCCTTCAGTGGCCCTGGTTTGGTTCTTAGGTGTGAATCACACCACCCATCTGTCAGCAGCCATGCTGTGGTGGTGGCTCACATGGAAGAACCAGAAGAACTACAGTTATACACAGATATATGTTGGGGCTTTGGGGGGAGAAAGGAAAAAAAAAAAAAAGGAGGAAGATTGGTGACAGATAGCTTAGGGTGAATCTTCCAAAAAATAAATAAAAAATAAAACTCTTTGCCAGATAATTTATCCAAAACAAATATAAAAATTAATTATAGCAGAAAAATAAATGTATGAAGGTAACCAAGGGTATTTCTTCAAATCTTCTATTTGAATTGTGCTATGGAGGTATAGTTGTAAACAGTTATTATTGTGAAAAAGACCCATAATTACTTCTTTTTAAGCAGAACAAGTTGGTTAACATCTTTATTATGAAGAATTCTTTATATTCAAATACTATTAAAATCCATATAATTTGTCACTTTGCAAATCTCTGCCCTCCATTAGATAATATTCTCCTTCAGGGAATAGAATCTTAGTCAAGATATTTGTTTTGGTAGCTGTAGAGCCTCTGTAGTGGTTAAAGAGTGAGTGAAAGAAAGAAGAATTTCCTCCTTCAACTTCCCCAGCAATGTGGTATTTATGGATTTTTACATATCGGTAGGTTCTCGTTATCTCAAAAACGTATCAAAGAAAGTACATCTGTCTCTTAGGGATAATTTAACCAATAACCAGCTTTACGCTCATGACAACATCCAGATATGCAATTAGAAATAAAAGGTTTTTTTAAAGTGCAATTATTGTTTAGCAGTTATCAGAGTTACAGACAACTGCTGAATTTTGCCCTAGGTATGTACTTTTGCTCATTTTTACACAGCACTGAGTCTCTTTATCAATAGTAATGATTTCCAACACTTCCCCCCATGTTCCGGTGTGAAAGATCTGTGGAGATTATCCAGTCCATCTGCCTTCAATATACAGATCAGGAAATAACCTATGAAGAGGTGAAACCCTGGGGTTGTCTTCATGGCCACTCCTGAAATAGATCTCCAGGAGGATGTGCTGTTTCTTGTATTGTGTCATTTTGCTATGTTATTTCGCTTACTATAACTTAATTTCATTTAATATAACTGTGATACATTATTTCACTTAATAGCCACAACATGATGAGCTGATAAATTAGATATTATTAGATCATTTTTTCAAAATAGCTAATACTTGTGGTCAGCAAACTATGACTCTTTACAGAGGTAGTTTGCTGATCCCTGATTTATGCTATGTTCCACATAGTGTGCATTCTGTAAAGAGAAAGCCTGTTGAGCTGTGTTGATTAGCGAACTTGGTTCACAAACAGAGAGTATGCTTTCAAAAGACAAACCAACCTTCAACGTCCCATTACTTGGTAAGGTGAACTGAGATGGGTTAGGGTGACAATAAAGACCTCAATTCGAGTGAAAAGGGTTCTGGAATAAAAGAATTCAAAAGGAAAAATGGAATAATGGGAACTGACCAAGCCTGGGAGACTGTTATCTCTTTATCTGAGATTACAGGTGTGGGGGCCTGGAATTGGCCACCCCAAGATATGTCTCTTTGGCATGAGGATTATTTGGGGCTGGTTGCTTTTAATACACTGCAGACAGGAAAGCAACTGAAAAATAGAATTTACTTACCCTTTTGTTAAGAGACATTTACATTTGTAAGGGAAATCTCCTTCTGTAAAGTTGTCTCCCTCTCTGTACCAGGAAGAAGGGGCGGTGATGACCTTATCTCTAGAAACTCCTATCAATACAGAACTGCCGGGACTTAACTCAGCATAATAATCTTATTCCTGTTTACTGTGCTTGTCTGGTAACCTCTGTAACTGACTCCCCCCACCCCCAACATCCTCCTTTGTCTTTAGCTGGATATGATATTTAAGGCGGGGGCTTCAGCCATTTTGGCAAGTTGCTCAGCTTACCTGAGCCTCTCCCATGCATACACGTTATAAAGCTTTGTTTAATTTTCTCCTGCTATTCTGTCATAAGTGAATTTAATTCATTCTCCAGCCAAACAAAACCAGAGAGGGTAGAGGAAATGTCTTCCTTCCCTACACAGGTTCTGTGGAAATCATATAAATGCAAAATGAAAAATTCTTTGGTCTTGTTTTGAGCATAATAAGAGGTGACTTAAGTTCAGTAGTTTAGAACTTGAGAGGTTTTAATGCTTGAGAGAAAATCAGTAATTGAGTTGCTGAGCAGAGTGGATTCTCTGAACAGCAATGAAGAACCTGATCCTGTGTGTGTATGTGTGTGTATGTTTTCCAGAAAGAGTTGCTAGAGATCACTGTCCAAATGAAGCCAAATTATTTTTATTTCAATTTTAGCATTGAATATATATATGTCACAAGTATGCAGTGAATAAGTTAAATTATATTTGATTTGATGTTTTCATAAAGAATTCCTTTCTTTTGAATGAGAGAAAAAAGAATGATGGTCTCTGATGTAAAGTGGAAAGACGATTGGACTAGAACTCAAGATCTGTATGATGCTAGGCAAATCACTCAACCTCCCTAGACGCTGCTGTTTCACATTTATTATGTAGAACATATCTAAGTTTTTACAATCTTTTATTTATGCATCTATTCAAGCACCTAGGAACTAGGAGGGTATATAAATAAACCTTAATAAGGGAAAGTGGAAATCACCATGAACTACTGGCACAAGGTGTCCATAAGAGCCAGGCAGCAGAGCATGTTGGAAACATAATGCCTGCCGGTATCATTATGACTATCATGGTCCAAATGACATTGTAATTTATATCCTAGGAGGCTACTGTAGTCTGCTCAGGAAACTGATATACTATTTAGCTTTCCCCAGGCACTGCATTTTAAAAAATAGGTATAGACACAATTAGGTGACATATTTAAAGGATTCAAGTTACATTAATTGTTTTCAGCATTTAAGTATTAAACCCCACGTCTATAATTTAAAGGAATTTAATTGTGGTTTTCATTCATGAGGGAAGGGGTACTCTGTACTGCATTATAAGTTATGGTTTGTTAGCAATCCCAAATCTTGAATATCATAGAACATGTGAGAATAATCAATAATTACATCAAAAATGGAAAAAAATAGTTTATAGATAGGCTTCTGATTTTAGACAATCACCTGACACAGTTAAAATTATATTGTATCCTGGAAACAGTCTAGACATGTTAATAATATTAAAATTAAAATTCTCTATCTGTATAATGCATCATTCCTAAAAAAATGTACAGTATTTAGCTCATTATGAAATAATGAGAGGATCTTCTTATATTATAACCTCACAGAGTGCCAATCTTCCTATAATTAGGGGAATAATAATTTAGAATATGCCCTTTCAAAAGAATCTAGGACAGTCTGCAAATAATAAACAAAAAATACAGCAATCTGGGCTCACTGCCCAGATTATCACAAATATGCATAATGGAGCAGAGAAAGAAAATAAATACTTATAAGTGCAACTGACTCCGTGGGGAGACTAAGAAAAAAATACAACATACAGTAATTGGTCAAAACAGAAGTAGAAAATAATTGTAGGCCCCTCATGAATCTCCTTTATAAAAACCTATGTGTATCTCTATCTAAGAATCTTGTTTTTTTCTTTAGAATTATTCAGAAGTCCCTGTAAGATAAATACAAAGAAAACAAAGGAAGCTACCTGTCCTTACCCAGCTTTATATCAAGGAGAAATATCACCCAAGGACACTTCGACTTATCTAAAATGTGCAAATATGCCTTAACTATGTAAATTGGAAAATCAGCATATTCCAATTAGAAATTCTACCTCTCAAAACAGACATTATGTGAACTGAATTACATTTTTATTGGTAAATAGCAACCTAGAATTGTTTTACATGCCTAAAATTACCCCAAATTGCTCCCTAATGTCCTATTGACGTGGCATTCCAGCTTATTGAACCACAAAACACGGTTGGTTTTTTTCCACTTTTAATTTTTAAAAGTTTAATGAAATTTTGTTCTCTGAGTTTTACTAAGTAAAAGCCTAATAACCAACCAGACAAACACACTGCATATTTAGTGTTCAGCTTTCCTGGATTTCACTGAACAATAGCTTAACTTCCGGGGTTTAGTTTTTCTATGTGATTATTTCAATTTTTCTTTCATCTATTTATTCATTGTACAAAAAACATACTGAGTTTCTTCTACATATGTAACACTGTGCTAGACATTGGAGTCAAAAAGTAAATGTGATTTCTGACCTGTAGGCACTCAAAAAAGAATGAATACAAATATAAAGAATCCAGTGAGGATTCATAAGCTCTGGTCTAAAACATATGATATAAAACACAGATTCCTAAGGAATGTACAAGCATAAGTAGCTAATCATTTCACAAATTCAACTATATTAGAATTTTCAATGTGTCTTTTTTCATTTACAACCCAAAATAAGGTACCATACTGATATTTCACACATGAAAACTTTGGAACGCCTCACCTCATAGTTCGGGTACGTAAACTACCTCTGCTTAAAGCCAAGCCCCACCATAGGAAGAAACTGAGGTGCTGTATAGATTCGGGCTCCTTTCTGAAATTTGAAGATGAGTGGGAAGATAGGAAAATGTCAACTCTTAAGGATCGTGAACACTCTTATTTAAAGAGATTCCAATAGTTTATTTAGCTTTATCTCTACGTTTACTAGTATGAAGTCAAAGTAACATTTCTAGTCTTACTATAGACTTAGTATTTGCTTGTAATTCATAGACATATGACATGTAATATGTATGTGGCATGTAAATGTAGGGGAGGAGGACATTTCCTCTCCCCAAATGGGGGTTCCTCTGGCTGGAGAACGAATTAAATTCACATGAGACAGAATAGCAAGAGAAAATTAAACAAAGCTTTAATGAGGAACCATGGCCCAGGGCCTTTCTTCCCGAGGGAAGAAAGGGCACGGAAGAAGTGGGGCGCACAGAGTGGTTATATAGCCCCCAAACGGGGTGTTTCACATGTGACTGAAACGTCCCTCCCACAATAGTCACAAGATTGCCCTGTCAGCACAGTGCTTGATGGACACAGCAGGTAATGGTCTGCTGTCTCAGAGGGCATAGCCGGAGGCAAGTCGATTGTCTGGAGCTGGGCAGTCACAGGTGAGCTCAGCAATCAGTTCCTAGCCTAAAGAAAGATGCTTAATCCTTAAGAAATGCCAACGTTGGGAGGGGGAGGGAAGTCAGTTACAGGAGGTTACCAGACTAGCACAATAAAATGCAGATTTTATGTCCTTGCCTTTGGTATTGATTAAGAGTTTTTAGAGAGAAGGTCATCTCCTTTCTTCTTCCTGGTACAGAGAGGGAGGCAGCTTTTACAGATAGAGATTTACCTTACAAATGTAAATGTGTCCTAAGGAAGGGCAAGTTCCATTCCTCAGAGCCTCCTTCCCTGTCCCAGTTTATCAAAAGCAATCAGCCTCAAATAATCCTGATGCCAAAGAGACATATCTTGGGGTGGCCAATTCCAGGTCCCCACGTAAACATGTAATGTGATATGTAATTCATAGACACAGCATTATCTCTAGACACTTCATTATTTCCACTTCCTTATACTGAACCTGATTTTGAACAGACCTGTATTCCAAAGTTTCCCAGGCAGGTAATTGTGGACAGTATGATTGATATTGTAGTAGAACCACAAACATTGCATTTGTAGTAAGGATGTTTCTGAGATCTTTTGGGAAGTAATACAATTCCACAAGCCCTTTGTTGATATTTTTTATTTGATTCATTGTATGCTGGAGGCAGAAAAGAAATGACAAAAATAGATGTCTTCAACTCAATAAAAATGTACTTACCACCAAGTCATCTGAAAAGGCTCTTTTGCCTACGCAGTTTCGGAAACAACTTATTCCATTTGATTTTGTTGCAACCATAAATATCTCTAGATGCAAAGGAAAATAGAGGTTGGAATGAGAGTTGTGATTGTCTATCGGCCATGTCTTATTTTGTCCACTGCAAACTTCAGAAAATATTCCTTTGAAGCTAACAGCATGTTTTGTTTTTTTCTGTTTCAGGTAAGCACTTTACTCATTCCTGGTATTATCAGACTGCATTAAGGTAAAACAAGAAAAAGTGATATAATTAACTTTCATAGCAATTATCAGTATGGAAATATATATGAAGTTTTGGTAAGAAAATGTTTAAGACCAAGTTTCTTTTTGGAACTAAAGACTGAAAATGCCTGTACAAAATCTAAATGTTCAGTTTTGTATTATTCTGATGTCAATGCTGTAAACTTGCAACATTTGAAACTGTGTATCAGATAGAGTATTAAAGACAGTTATTAACTTCTAATGTTCTTGGGGCATTTCTCACTTTAAGAAGCCAGAAATGCAAATCAGAATTGATTTTAAATACAAAACAATTATGTTGTCAATATGCAAATTAGTATGTTTGCAGTACATATTGGATTTAAAATAAATTGAAATATAACAGAGAAGTGATTTTCAAATACTAGAAGATATTTGTTACACATATCATTTTTAAAGTATACACATTTTAAACGTCAGGCCTAACTAGGAAAAATACACTAATATTAATCAATATTATTTATCATTCTGAAGATTAGTTAACACACATGAAAGAAACTTCTCTGGAAAATAAGTTAATCATTTTTATAAGAGAAATATGTTATAGTCTGTAAAATTCATAATACTTCTTTTTCTGTAGTAAATCAAATCATAGTTAAACATGCTGTTTTGGTATGCATAGCTCAAAGAGCCAAATTTGATCATAGTTATGAGGGAATATGAGTTCTAACACCTTCTAGATACACATGTAGCATTCAAATTAATATATTGTAGGAAATATTTACTTCATTTCAAATTTTTTTACTTAAAAATGAAATAACAGTGTGCCTATGATTCCTTTAAATTTAGCTTGCTTCTTCGACTTTTGCATTGGAGGCCAGGAGAATTCAAGTTTGTAGGAGCCTGTTCTGTATAGTCTAGGCAGGCATTTTTAGGGATGCTTAACCAAATTTAGTTCCTTTAGAAAACAAATTGATGGTTCAGGAACCAAATGGCTTTAGAATGTAGTAGTTTTGAGCCCTGGAGCTCTGAAAGGGGAGGTGAAGGCTCATTATCTCAGAAAAGGACAAAGTACTTTTAATTAGAAGAAGGGCCATCATCATTCGTTATAATGGTTTGAAAGTAAATAATGTTCTAATGATACAGCAAGGGTATTCTCCTGCCAAGTGAATGCTTGAACCCTATTTTATAAGCAGAGAGGCTAAATTTTAATTTCATTTTCTAATAATCATGCTAAAATGTATACTTTTCTGAATGTTTTAATTTGATACTGATTTAAAAAATATATCAGTGTGAATATATTACAACTAAGCCATTATAGCAGTGGATTATGGAGATGAGAAAAGGCTTTTGGCTATTGTTTTATTCCCTTTTTACCTCTCTGTGCCTTTCCTTTAATGTCTGTCATTGGGATTCTTTGTTACAAACAAGTGATTTTCTTTTTAAATTAGGAAATAATATTTAATGGATTAAATTGGACTCTCTGTTAGCATAGATAAATGTCTGCAAGGTAAGCAAGTATGAGAAACTTTCTAAATGCTTTCAGTTATGTGTTTCTCTGAAAAGGCTTAGTAATATTTGTTTGAATGGTATTATAGTTATATTTGAAATACAAATTTAACTCAAATTATTTTCCTTCATATCAAAATATATCTAAGACAAAAAAGTTCAAAATTTTTGTCAGTGTGACCACTGTTTATAATGATAATGAAATATAGATAATTTTGTAGAAATATTCAGAAACTACTCTATAACTTCAAAATGAAATATTTTGACCTATTGTTTCATATTCAAAAACAAATTCAAGTGAAGAACTTTATGTTTTTGGTTAAATAAATCTTAGAAAACATTTTACTTTTAAACTTTTGTAATGAAAAATATTTTTCAAATCCGTTAGCATAGTTTTTCTCTTTAACTGCAGAATTAGAAATATAATCTAGTCTTTCTTCTTGACTCAGAATTATGCCATGTATCAGGGTCCATTGCAGTAAATGGTCTAATAAAACATTATAAGAGTGAAAGATATACGTATAGGTGCTTTTGCCAAAACAAACACATGTTGAAAAATAAAACAACAACATATTCTTAATCATCTGATGCCTCCGTTTATTTTATCGTCATTAGTATTTTCTCCTAAATAAAAAGTAGAACAAACTTTTTGCCATTTGTTGTTAGTTGGAGTCCCACTAGTTGATGCTTTACTCACTGTTAGGATTCCAGACTTCATGATACGTGTTTCTTGTCCATTTGAGGCTCTCCTTTGAATGTGAATACCCAACAATGACATCATGAGTCTCAGATTGATAGTTATTTGATTTAGCAGCATCTGTTGTTGTTTGATGCAGTCCAAGCAGATGCTCTTCCTTGAAATTCAACATACGATTTGATTTACTCTCATGGCATATAACCTCAGCAAAAGAATGCTATTGCTGTGTATGCACAGGTATTATAATTAACAATTGTATGTGTCTTATAAGGACAGCAATGGGAAAACTCTTTGAATCAATTACTTCCTAAACTGACATAAAGTAATTTCATGATTAGGGCATCTAGAGTCATTTTTTTCAATTGGCAATCCTTTCTTTTAATGCTTTTGGAGAATTAATGAAAACACAACAATGTATGTTATCAGAATGATGTTCTTTCTTATGTTTGTCATAGTATTTCAAACCTGTCACATTATGCAAAGAACTGTAATGAGAAAAATACCCAGAGACAGAAACTACTGTTTATTTGATTCTCTATTCACATTTTTCAATATGCTGCAACACAATAAAAACCAACATAATTGTTTCATGGTTTATATTGGAACACACAGGGATTTAGGATAAATATAAGAGTGATTACACTGAGGAATAGCAAGTACTAATCAAGGGTTTTCTGGGAGAAAAGTATCTGTAAATACTAAGCAAAAGTGTGTTTGCGCTAGGAAAAATATGAAAATTATGCAATATCATAACAGCGATTACATGTATTGTAATTCTAAGGAGACTTGATGTCCTATAATGGAATGTGCATCTGATTCCCCTTTTCTAAGTAAGTCTCTTGCTCAGTGTTAACAACCCCAATGATATCTTGTGACCTTTTCTATGCAAATATGAACAATTTGAGGCTATCACAATCTCTCATGCAATGCTCCTTAAAGGGACATTCTTAATTGCTTTTATAGTCTCAATTTTATTTTAACCTCCATTACGTATAATATCTTCTTTGAAGCTTGAAATTAACTTTTCTTTCTTCACTGTTTTATCCTTTTCTATTTTGGTAAGCAATGATTTTACTTTTCCACTGAAGTTACAGGGGGTTTCATGGAACATAGACATAATTAATTTAATATGATAAAGTATATTTTTATTACATTCTATTAATCACATTCACTGAAGGAGAAGCATGTATTCCTTTTCTGTGGAGATCATTCAAAGATGTACTGTCCTTTGGCATATGGAAGCAAAACTAATGACACTGTAATAAACATTCTCTTTTGGATTTTCTTTTTCTACCTAAGTGCTTCTTTGGGGTAGGTTGCATACATCATCCCATTGTTAAAGTTAAATGTATTGTTCTTTAAATATGGTTCTATCATTGCTGAGTTATGAGGCAATGTCAATGCATAGTTCCTTATTCTAAAAATAAAATAAGGCAATTTAGCCTTTGTGTTCTTGTAATTAGAAAATGGTGGAAGCTTTAATTTTTAAACAAACTTGTCATTCTCATTATGGAAAGGAAATCAAATGTAATTGTAATAATAAATGATTAAGTACTTTAAAATTTCAAATGGGCAGTGGATATGCATTCATAAGGAAATTTTTACTAATGTTCAGATCATCCTGGCTTCATTGCCACAGTCCTCAAATGTTTGAAGCTATACATGAATAAGCAACTGATGGCAACATTTGGCCCATTCATTTAAATGTTCCCTGAGTGGAGGTCCTGTGTCCCATTTCCCGTTGTGATGCCCCTCTACCTAGGGTACTGCTTGGCATGATTCTAGGTACTTGCGAATACTTTTGTATTTCTGTCATAGATTCGTTTGTTAGATTATCTCATAGAGAAAAGACCTATCTTGACTACATGCCAGATTTCATACAATATAAGCATAATGGAATTTCACAACTCTTTTATTAAAAGTTATCTATCTTAAACTTCTCAAACGAGGCAAGGAAAGTTAGATAGGTTGACAGAAGCATACACACATATATAGATGTACAGAAAAATGAAAAAGAATGACATCCTTTAAAAGTAATTGCTCAGCATCACATTCTATTAGATTACCAGAGATTTTAGAAATACAACCATTAATATCATATATGTTGTTTTCTTAATAAGCTGTAAATATTTAATGTAGCTGTTTTTCTCTCACTCAGAATCTATGCCAGGTTGCTGAGATATACAAGCATGAGATCTGTTCTTAAAGAGTTGCAACCTAATTGTGGAACAGAAGATAAATATGTATATGAGGTCTTTTATTTATTTAAAAAAAGATATAAAAAACATGGTGCAACTGGGACAAATAACTTCTAAGTGGACAAAAATACTTTTTTAAAAAAATCTTACTTCCAAAATTGTACTTCTTTTACTGTTTTGAAATTGTCAACCGAATAAACGTATGATTAAATTCTTAAACTAATTGAAAATTATTTAACACCATTTCCAGTATATATTTTCCCCTAACCCATTCTTCCTCCTTCACTTTTCTAACTCATATTGCAGAATACTTGTTTTCTATTATTTTTGACAGTTTTTTCATTATCACTCATGCATAATTCTCTAAGAATATATTAGTATATAGACAACTAGACCACTCTGGTCATTCTAAGTTCGAAAGAATGCTCTTGGTATTGTCCTATAGATAGGATCCTACCTACATAAGTCATAGATATATAATGACCTAATCTCTTAGCTCAAGGAAACAAAAATGATGATAGAATGATGGTTAGATTTTTTTATATATATATATATTTTTTTTTTTTAAAGATTTTATTTTTTCCATTTTTCTCCCCAAAGCCCCCCGGTACATAGTTGTATATTCTTTGTTGTGGGTCCTTCTAGTTGTGGCATGTGGGATGCTGCCTCAGCGTGGTCTGATGAGCAGTGCCATGTCCGCACCCAGGATTCGAACCAACGAAACACTGGGCCACCTGCAGCGGAGCGCGCGAACTTAACCACTCGGCCACGGGGCCAGCCCCGGTTAGATTTTTTTTAACATTACAATTTGAATTTCAATTTTACTTTTCTTCCTGCATAAAGCAATTTAAGAAAAGCTTCTCATAGTATTATTGATGCTACCACTACTTGTGGTTAGCATTAATACTTAGAATTTTGGAACTATTTCAAATGCATTCATTTTCTTATTTCAGAACACAGACTATTACAATGTTAAGAAATTATTTTGAATCCATTCTAGGATTCATATACTGAACCAGTGCATAAAAATTACATTTTTTGTAAATTTATATGCTTCTCCATTAACGAAAAATGAGAAACCTCTAGTATGAATTATTTCTAAGCCAAGTGCCATTATCAGTGGGAATCTACTTCCATCCATATGTTGAATCTCAGCTGAAAACATGCTCTCTGTATTTCAGCCTAAATTACTCATTCATTTACATCAGGAATCTTGGGCTGTCAATATTATTAGGATTATAACATCATCGTGACAACTAAGAATAGCTATGTTTGACTGTAAAATCCAATTTTTAGTCTTTTAGTTTGCTCTTTTAACTGCACAGTTATGCAGGTAGGATCAGGGAAGATTTCCAGAAACTTCCTATTTGTTTAATAAAAATTATTTAATGACAACTAGAAAAATAAACGGTTATTATTTAGACAGCGGGTTATGTATTACGTGCACCCATTTTCAAACAGTGGGAGACTAATATCAGGGAGCCAAATATCATTTCTCTCTAATCCAACCACTGGATCAAGTGGGGGAAGAGGAGGACGGCAGTTAGGAGTATGAGGAATAGAGTGTTTTATTTTCCTTCCGATTAGGTAGGTCTCTTTTAATGATGGTGAGTGCACTATCTTAATATTTTGAATGACAAGTGCATGACTACAAGATACACTTCAGTCATTTTCTGCCACTATAAGAATCAATTTTCTTCAGTTCCTGATATAACATATTCTTCATTTTCTTCTGAGCCCTCCACAAAAGCATCTTTAACATCCATATTCCTACCAACATTCTGTTTAAAATAGTCTAGACTTTATCTATTAAATGACTCAAAAATTTTGAGCCTCTAACCATTAAATTGATCAAATCACAAAGTCCCTCCCACATTTTCAGGTATATGTTACAGTACACCCCACTTTTAGGTATCAAAATCTGTATCAGTATCCTGAGACTGTTTCAACAAAATACCACAAACTTGTTGGTTTAAACCAACAAAAATTTATTCTCCTACAGTATTGGAGGCCAGAAGTCTGAAATTAGTACCATTGGGCCAAAATCAAACTGTCAGGAGGGCCATCCTCCCTCCGGAGGTTTTAGAGATGAACCCATTCCTTGCCCCTTCCAGCTTCTGGTGGCTGCTGGCGTTCCTTGGTTTGTGGCTGCATGTCTCCAATCTCTGCCTCCGTGGTCACCTGCCTCTGCCTCTCTCTTGTAAAGACACTGCAATGGCGTTTAAGGCCCACTGAGATAATCCAGAGTAATCTCTCCATCTCCGGATCCTCAATTTAATCATATCAGCAAAGATTCTTTGTTTCTATAAAGTAACTTTCACAGATTTCAGGAATTAGGATCTGATATATTCAGGAAGTATTTTTCAGCCAATGTAGGGACCATCTGAGAATTCTTACTACCACTTCCTGTAACTAAGAAAGTTGTATTATATCTTACAGAGTACTTCAGGACTATTTATATTCTTCTTATATTCACTGAATATCATATGATGTATATATTATGGATATATTTATAACATGACATTAGGTAATAGATTAGGCCTGGTAGACACTTTTCATCTCCTTGATCATACCAATTGAATGGTACTGGCTCTATTAAGAAGAGGTTTCAAGTCCACATCCAATCTTAATCGGAAATGGTGGTGTGTGTGTGTGTGTGTGTGTGTGTGTTGTAGCACAAGAACATCAAATTTGCCTTCCACAGTCAACTATAGTGATAAAAGATATCTGGTGATCATTAAAAAATGAGATAAGAAATAAATATGTATTTAAGCAACATCTTCCCCTTGAAGTTAGTATTTGATTTTCTTCTAAATTACATTAAATTTGATTATCAGCTAATTATTATGTTTTTATTATATAATCTGGTTCTTCCACTAACTAAGCTGTGGCTTAGTTTCTTTTCTTTATTTTGGAATAATGCCTACTTCACACATTCATGGTGAAAATCCAGTATTGAATGATTTACATCTTGTTAGTATGGTTAAGTGTTATTATTCTTGTTGCTATTTTAGCCTGTTTCACTAAGATGTTACTTATTGCATGACATCAAATTTGTACTTGTTTTGAAAAGTTGAAGTTCTAGGGAGAAGTTGGACAATAAGTCTATGATTAAAAAATTCAGTAGAAACAGATAAACAATACTGAGTTACAGAGTTAAAGTAAACCCATAGTTAACTTGATTTTCTATTTGGAGGAAATACTGTATAACTGGCAAAGTTCCTGGAATTATTTTAAATATATAAAGAGAAGATAGACAAAGCAATTCAGTACAGGTTGTTTTCTTATGTCCACTGAATTTGAAAAGAGATTGCATAATGTAAAAAGGTTCTACTTCACTGAGTAAAAATGCAAAATATATTGAAAAATAGTTCATGTACTTTTATTAACAATTAATATTAATTTTCTCAATCATATGTGCTAAAATCTGCCAACAGTGCGGCTGTCCCTGGAGACATATATGAAATATCCATATGTTTATTCATTTTAATTTCTTGTGCATGATATGCTGAATTAGTCTGTATGGTTAATTAAAGGGCATTGATACAGATATAAACTTTAACTCTTCCATTTAGCACCAAGAGTGAACTACATTATCTGTGAATTTTCTATAGATATAATTTCCAAGACTTATCAAAATATCCTTTTAAAGACAGGAGTCTGAAGATTATTATATATTGTTTGTTGGAAATTGTCATATATATAATACTCTGCATTTAAGTTATGAATAAAACAAATATAAATAAAACATATTTTATAATTTATTTACCAAAATATTTTAATTTTTTCAAGAATGCATATAAATATATTAATCATTTTACTTCATAATGTACAATGCAAATTTTGAATTTTCATAGCCAACAAGTAAGAGAGAAACTAATGTTTTTAAGCACCTTTTCTTTACCATGTACTATGACATAGAAACTTTCTTGCATTGTTTCAATAAATTCTTGCAATTAGCTTGTTAGGTAGATCAAATGATCCAGTTTTCTACTTGAGTCATAGGTGTAAAGAGTTGGCCATTGGATGTTTGCATGGATTCATCTTCTAGTGAGCATTCATCAGCCATTTCCAGCTTAGGTCAGATGGGAAAAAGTAATATTAATTAACTTGTTTATCTTAATAAATTCCTTTAAATGAAAAGATTAAGGAAAAAATCGGTGATTTTAGATAAATTAGAACGAGAAATTTTGGGAAATACCACCTAGTGTATTATTATTAATATGCTAAACTCTGATAGTTAAGTTAGATTGGACATTTCCAGTTTCCAGTGGGAATATATGCTATTCTATTTTTAAAAAATGAGGTACATTGTAACTTATCTTCAAAAAGGATTAATTATTACCACCAAGGTGCATGATATACTGTCTGATTTCCTATGTTAACTCATAAAATTATTCGGTGATCTACTGTTCCTAATGTAATCAATTTTCCATTAACACAGTGAAAATGAAAACAATTGTCTAGAAAAAGCCAATGTAAATTCACTCTTCCTCAAAATGTCTAGAAAACTGAAGAAATGTGGCTACTTTAGGGCATGTTTCTGCATGCTTGTTTATATTCTTTGCTTACCTTTGGATGTACCACAGGTATATATTTTTAGGTAAATCCATTATATAACAACTAAAACATCTATAATAAATGGTCTCTTCTTGAAGAATTAGATTTTTTTCCCCAGAAGAGCTACATATCCATGTATGAAAGCTTCCAAGATCTTAGCTAACTATATATTTTTTTACACTAAGTGCTATCAGCTACTTATAGCTGCATGCTCATTAATGTCATTTGCATTTAAGCACAATGACTTAGGTCACTCATTTATGTTTGTATCTTTGTTTATTGAGATAAAGCATTGTTTAGAATTTGTTTGCTTTAATGGTTATAAGCACATGACTTTCACTGAAAGTAATTCCTTTCTGTAAATGAATATTTTGAAAATGAAAAGTAATTACAGATTAACAAAAGTAAGCAAATGGATTTTTAAAGCTCCTTAATTATTATTTAAAGCACAATGGGTGTTTAAGATAACCAATCTTCTGCAGAAAATTTAAAACCCTGTAGCTAATTTACATATTCAGTTACTTCATAGAATTCATTCACGTTTGACAGGTGAGGGAATTGTGGCAGACAGTTTAAGAGATTTATGGAAGGTCACTCAAAAAATTAGCTGAAGAGCAGGAAATGACATAGAACACTGTACCTTTTTCTGTAGTCTTGTGGTGATACTCAGGAGTTGAAAAGAATACTGCATTGAACCCATCATACCAATGGGAAAATGAGCCCCCCAGAGGTGGGGTCCCCAATTGGTGAGAGCCTGTTCCAGGGTGTGCTAGTCAGCAGATGCTCTTACTCGGACTCAGCGGGAAGGTTTGGGGGCATGGAAAAATACCCTTCTTTTGTAAAAGACAATATTTCTTGTTGTCTCCCTTATATTTTTGTAGATTTCTCATCTGCTTCATCCTACCAATGTCTCTTACTTCACTATTCTGTTTATTCATTCTATTTCATGCCAGGCAGTGAGTATATAGCAGCATGTGCTCTCCCTGCCTGTTTCTCTTCTCTTTACTTTCTCTCTCTCTCTCTCATTCACATACACACACATCTTGCCCAATTATATATTAATATACATAACAACAATTTGATATAATCTGAAAATACTTCAAAAATTACTTTTTCTTTTCCTGATAATAATTAGTTTTCTTCTTTAGTAATATTTAAGAAAGTTAATTAATGGACATTCATAGAAATTCTTCATGCAGTCCATTCCACAAAGTAGGTGCAGGATAAGTGATAATTTCTGTCATTTTTTCTTTTAAAGATTGACACCTGAGCTAACATCTGTTGCCAATCTTCTTTTTTTTCCTTCTTTTTCTTCTCCAAGAAGCCTCCCAGTACATAGGTATATATTCTAGTTGTAAGTCCTTCTGGTTGTGCTGTGTGGGATGCCACCTCAGCATGGCTTGATGAGTGGTGCTGTGTCTGTCACCAGGATCTGAACCAGCAAAACCCTGGGCCACTGAAGTGGAACATGAGAACTTAACCACTCAGCCGTGGGGCCGGCCCCTATGCCATTTTTTAAAAGCATAGAGGTAATTCCATTAAATAATCATCAAAAATTTAATATTGTAGCCAAGAAGTAATGTAACAAATTTTCATATTTTTAAACGTTATATGACAATCCATTCTAATTGTTACTACTCTGAATAAGTCTGGATAGTCCAGTTCTGGAGAAACAGGTTTATAGACCGTATCTATTAACTGCCACTGGACCCCATTCTGTTACTTCTCTGTTCTGTTCCACAAAGAAATTACAAATTTCTAGTGAACTTGTGAACTTGTTGCCTGAAGTAGGAACAATGGACAAACACAGTTACTATCTTCTGAAGCTTAAAATAGGAAGGGCAAGTGTCAAGAAGTCCAAATCCAAAGGATTAGGCAACAGGGGTGACAAACACAGGAGTGGTAGCCCCTGGATCCCCAGCATCAGGAATCCTTGGGGAAAGAGAAGAGAAGAAAGGAGAGAAACAGGCCCCAGGGAAAGCCCCAAATCCCAGAGATTTAATGTAAGAAGTCAAAGAACCAGTATGCAATACTATAGTCAGATATTATCAGGAAATAGGACTGCATTCTTGGTGGCCCACTTACCTCAGAAAAGCAAGGAAACCTCAGGGAAGAGCAATAAATAGACATCCCCTCCAACCAGATCCCCACACATTAGCTAGCTTGAACTTTCATTTGTGTACATATATCCCATGCGAGTTATAAACTACTTGACACAGTGTGGGGGTTAGAACCGATTCCCGTGCATCTGGATTTATTTCTCACACATGGAACAGAGCGTCTTGGAAGTAGAAAGCCTCCAACATATTTGAGTTAATGAATGACCAAACATACTTTAATTTCTCATCAATCATGCGTAGAGTAAGGAAGTCAGCATCATAGAAGAAGTTTGAGTTAGGCGTGTCTCCATCAGACTCCTAGACTCATTGTATTTGCACATGAGCTGTGCACATACTTGAGCTATGCGTTTCTTTCCTTATCTGTAAAATGGGGTTAATAATCAAACATAACTCACTGGACAATTTGAACATGAAAATATAATTATATAGATAAGGGACTTAATGTACATATTAAGCAATCAATGAAATGGTGACTCAAAATAATTAGATGTGCACACAGACACTCACACACTCATTTTCACTGGCAAGGAGAAGTCCTCTTTTTCCAAAATATCTATCTGTAGGCACTTGCTTACCTGCAGTTTTTCCTCTAGCTTCAATTGTAAATATCCTTAATAAAAGAAATAGCATGTCAATAGGAGGGAGTCTCCATCACTGTATAAGAAACTGATATTTTTTTCTGTTCTCTTTTGCTGGAGAAGAAGCATTAGAGTATAGGAAGGTACTGAGTCTGTAATGGGGAAAGGTGTGGCCACAGAGGAAAATGGAACAGCTGGGGAAGGTAGACTTTTGTGGTAAAGTAGAGTTTTGTTGATCTGTTTGTAGATAAGCAGAAAGCGAACAGTGTGCATATGTACAACTTAGCCCAACAAGAAAATTAAACTGATTATTTATTGGTCGGTAGCATCAAAAATATATTTAATGCATTGTTAATTAATTGGGGACAGATATAATGTGAAGAGTCTCTTCATTTATGAATGCCGTGATATAGACACACATCCAGATTATAAGGAAATCATCAAACACTATAAAGATGACCCACAAGAAACGACCTTTAATTAAACTAGAAATTTCTTTCCTTTCTGAGTTACCACCTCCAAAGTAGTATTGGCCAGGGGTTGATTGATTTTATTGAGCAGTTTCAATAATTTTTTTTGTTATTTTTCTGTTTTCTATTTTACTCCCTTTCTTCTTTTTACATTGTGAATAATTTGTTCTTTTTCTAGTTCCTTAGGTGAAACCTAATGTCATTGATCTGAAAACTTTCTTTTTTTCTAATATAGGTAATTAGTGCTATAAATTCCCTCTTAAGTACAGCTTTAGTGGCATCTCACAAATTATCATATATTGTTTTTCATTTTCATTCAGTTATTTAGATGTGTCCTATTTAGTTTCCAGTATTTGGGAATTATTGAGAAAACATTCTGGTTTTGATTTTTTATTTAATTCCATTGATCAAAGAATATACTTTATATGATTTCAATCCATTTAAATTTATTAAAATTTGCTCTATGGTCTCTTATATGTTCTATCTTGGTAAATGTTTTGTGTGCACTTGGAAGAATGTGTTGTCTTCTCTTGTTGGGTGGAATATTCCAAATATGTCAATTACGTTAAGTTGGTTAATAGAATTGTTCAAATTTGCTATATTCTTGCTGGTATCATGTCACTTGTTTAATCAATTATTGACAAAGAGGTTATCTTAGTCTGTTCAGGTTACTCTAAAAGAATATACTCTAACAGAATATTGTTTATAAGCAACAGAGATTTATTTCTTGCAGTTCTGGGAAGTCCAAGATCAATGTGCAGGCAGAGTTGGTCTCTGGTAAGGACCTGCTTCCTTGATCATAGATGGCCATCTTTTTGCTGTGTCCTCACAGGGCAGAAGGGGAGAAGGGAGTTCTCTGGGGTCTTTTATAAGGGCACTAATCTTATTCATGAGGTCTCCACCCTCATGACCTAATCACCTCCCAAAGGCCCCACTTCCTAATCTGTTACGTTAGGACTTAGAATTTCAACATGTGAATTTGGAGTGGAGCACAAATATTCGGTCTGTAGCATGGGTTGTTTTTTTTGAGGAAGATTAGCCCTGAGCTAATGTCGGCCACCAATCCTCCTCTTTTTTTGCTGAGGAAGATTGCCCTTGTGCCAATCCATGCCCATCTCCCTCTACTTTATATGTGGGATGGTTGCCACAGCGTAGCTTGATAAGCAGTACATAGGTCCACACCCGGGATCTGAACCGGTGAACCCTGGGTTGCTGAAGAGGAACATGGGAAGTTAACCGCTGCGCCACCGGGCCAGCCCCAGTAGCATGGGTTTTGAGATCTCAGACTATGATTGTGGATTTGTTTATTTCTTCTTGCAGTTGCATCAATTTTTGTTTCAAGTGTTTGAACTTATGCTATTACATGCATAAATGTTTAGGAGTTTTATATCCTCCAGATGAACTGACACCTTCATCATTAAGAAATGACCTTCATTCCTGATAATATTCTTTGTTCTGAAATCTATTTGTCTAATATTAATATGGTTATTTCATGTTTATTTCTCTTTTTTTAATAAATTTTAAAACCATTTTAGATTTACAGAAAAATCGTAAAGATAGCACAGAGAGGCTTCGTCTACTCCACATCTAGATTCTCCTTTTATTTACATCCACCATTAGTATGGTACACTTCTTAGCGTTAACAAACCAGTCCATAATGACAGATTATTATTAACCAGAGTCCATACTTTATTCAGACCCTTAGTTTTAACAACGTCATTGTTCATTCCAGTATCCCCTCCAGGAGGCCACATTACAGTGAGTAGTCAGCCCTCTTAGGTTTCTCTAGGCTGTGGCACTTTCCAGCTTCCTTCTTTTAGTGTTAGCATACTATGTCTTATTTCATCCTTTCACTTCTAATATAGTTGTGTCTTTTTATTGAAGTATGTTTCTAGTAGGCAGCATATAGTTAGGTCTTGCCTTTTTTTCCAATGTAACTATCTTTATCTTTTGGTTGGGGGCAATCTTTGCCTTTTAATCATTCCTATTTAATGTGATTGTGATTTGGTTACCTTTAAGTCTATCATCTTCCTTTTTGTTTCCTATTATTGTAATTTGTTCCCATTTTCCTTTTGGCTTGTTTAGAATTGAATATTTTTATGATTCCATTGTTTCCTCTTCTTTGGCTTATCACCAATAATTCTTTCTTGTTATTTTATTAAATTGCTTTAGGGTTTATAGTTTACATCTTTAACTTACCACAAAACTGTACTTTCAAGTAATATTATGCCACTTCACATAGAGAAAAAGAACTTTACAGTTCTGTATTTCTACTTCTCCTTTCCCAGCCTTTGTGCTTTTATTGTCACACATTTTACTTTTACATATTATAAACCTCACACTATCTTGTTATAATTTTTATTCAAAACCTCAATTATCTCTTTTCTCCAGCACTCTGTTCTGAGAACTACGGTCACCTTGGGAGTCCTAGGTTTCTTACCCCTGTGATGAAACATGGAAATTATCTCAATATAGTCAAACTGGAGCATTTGAAGGACTCACCTCATTTCTTTTCCATCTTTCAGGGCTCACTGTCCTTTTGTCACTGTTTGATAAACAATGTTTTGCAAACTGCTATTTCATACATTTTGTTTGTTCCAGTGGGAGCATAAATTTGGTTCTTGTTATTGCATTTAAGCCATCTAAAATAAATTAGGGGTAAAGGAGTTCTCCATGTGAATTGCGAGTCATCGCAAGTGCTCTGGCTGGAAGCTGGAACCTCATGGGAAGAGAGCTTTCTCTCTTTCTCTCTCTCTCTCTCTCTCTCTCTCTCTCTCTCTCTCTGTCTCTCTCTCGTACACACACACACACACACAAACACACACAGTTTAGCTCCCCAAATCCCAGGCCTACTTGTACTAGCAGTTATGGAAGTAGATTTAAAGCCAAACCAAACAAAAATTTAATTCTATGTAGTAATCAGATATAATAGGAAGAACACCAGACTTGGAGTCAGACGACCTGGATTAAAATCCAGGAATGTAACTCTTGAGTCTGAACAAATAAGGTAGCCTGTCTTTGACTCATTTTCCTCATATGAAAAGGTTAATTAATAATTCCAAGCCCACAAGATTATAATGAAGCCCAAAATACCAAGCATACTATGAGGCTTAATATAGATCCTCTAAAATGCTTGTTTTATTTTCCATGATAATGGGTGTGATTCTATATCAATTTAAATAAACTCGAACGCCCAATATACACAAGATAGCAGCATGTATTATAATTTACCATCTCAAAACTATGTAAAAATAAACTACTACCCCCATTTTGTAGCTAAGGAAACTGAATCTCCATAAAATACATAATCATGGATGAAAGTACAAAATAGGATTGTCTATAGGATTTGAACGTAGTTCAGTTTGAACCATGCTTTTTTCTACTTCTTTCTACAGAGTTTAAGCCTCTTTTCCAAAAATTAATTTCTATAAATATTTTAATTTTAGAGATGTGAATGTAATACCAGGATTTTCAAACACTCTGCACTAACATTTGCTATTTTATGCCCTAAATATATCTAAAATTCTATGGAATCTATAGTTATGTACTGTTACTTCCATAAACTCTACATCATAATACATATTCAAAATGCTTTTCTCAGTAAGTGGACTTAATTTTAATTATAAAATTATGTTAAAGTGTGATTATTTCCCGTAAAATATTGTTTTTCACTATTGTACTCTCAAAAGACTCTTAGTTAAAGGCTGGAAAAATATCAAGATGCACACCCATGAAGAGACAGCTGTCACTTTTTATAGTTAGTGATTCAGCATGTTTTGGTTATTCTTTATGATATAACATAAATTTCTGTCAAGCATGCTACAAATTGACAATGTCAAAAAAAGCAGCATTTCAGAGGCCTGGCAAATGTCATAACCACTCTTAAAACCGCATGCTCCTGTTTCACGGCAGTATTTTCAGATGTTTTGCATAAGCAGCACTCTGAATCATTATAGTAAGGATCACATTTTTCCCCTAATAGTAGTCTTTTATGCCCTTTCCGTGTGACATTTTGTTTTAGTCTATTTTGAGTAGATCTCTTTTTCTGTCAAATATTCTCTGGTAAAATGTTTTAACAATCCATTTCTCACAGATGGTCTTTGAGCCTGTGTTTCTCAGCCTGATTCCACATCTCCTCTCTGCACTTAGAGACCATACCACTTCTGCCACAATCTCACAAGCACAGAAATCCATCTTGTGCCACCATTCTTGTTTACACGTTTTCCACTGGCCAAGCACTCGGGGTCTGTCTTGTTCCTTGTTCACGTTTCTCTCCTCAGGCACCTCTCCTACTACCTTCCTGTCGTAACTAGGGCAAGTACTGGAAGTGCCACACATGGATTTGCTGCCTCGCTCGCCCATGCCACCTGGAGGAGAAGATCCTAGAGCAGCTTAGTTCTAGAGTTAACACTGGAGAAACATCAGCATGCTCACACACACATATGGACACAAGCATGTAAAATCTTTCTTTCTCTTTATAGCTTAGTGTTTAAGAGCTCAGAATCTGCGGTAGGCTTCCTGGGTTCAAAGCCTACCTCTTCTAAATAACCATGTGACATTTGACAAATTGCTTAACCTCATTGTGTTTCAACCTTCTTAGTAATAAAATGGAAGTAATTAAAGTACTTACTTATGAGTGTTGCTATGCTTAGAAGAGGGCCTGCTATGTAATAGTGACCGTGTAAGAGTTAGCTATGACTGCTGCCACAGCTAATGCTGCTACTCTTGCTATTGCAATGACTATTATTGCTATCATAGTAAAAGCAAAGAGTCATTGAGGCAAAAGTAGGCCAGAAGAAAAATATTGATTTTGGCGACTCCATGTCATATACCTCTCCCACGCTCACCCTAAATTTACAGCATCTCTATTAATATTATTTATTCCTAATCATAGAAGTCTATTCTCAGGGAAAGCAAAACAAAACAATGAACCAAAAAGCACAAGATGATTCCCTTAACCATTATTATAAATGATATTTATTTTCAAAATCTTTCTACGTTTTTATAGGAAGACAGCCAAACCAGAGAAATAGTTAGCTTTCTTAAATAAACTTTTAAGCATTACAGAACTCTACATGTATCATTTTATTTAATCTTCCAAGCACCCTGTCAAGAAAGTGTTATTGTACCATTTTACAAATGAAGTTATTAAAGTTCATAAAAAATTGAATAGCTTATTAAAGATCAAATATAAAGTAAGAGTTGGTATTGATTATCAAGCCCAGTCTTTTCTAGGTTCAAGAGATAAAGAAGTGATATCTTAACTCCAAACCTGGAATTTCTGATTGAGTCACACCCTGTAACTAGCCGAATGGAATGGTATTGTGAGAAGCTAGTGGTTGGACGTTTTCTAAATACACCTACAATTTCTGCTTATAGTTGACGACCTTATGCTCCTAGGGTTTTCTCAAACTTGGTGAAATAGGTATGCAGTAGATAAGCTGGCATTTGGATACATACACTACTCTTTTGGGACCAGAGCAAAGAGAGCTGCCAGTCTTGTCTTGCATCCATCAATTCATTTAGCAACTGATTTAATTAATCCCAAGTATATGTGCAACCTTGTTGCTCTTCCAGTATGTTATTCACTTAATGTTAAATTCTAATTTCTGTAAAAGTTATTCTTCAAAACTATAAGTTGTGGTTTAGATCATTGTCTTAGCTTGGGCTGGTATAACAAATGCCATAGACTGGGTGGCTTAAACAACAGGGACTTATTTCTGACAGTTCTGGAGGCTAGGAAGTCCAAGATCAAGGTATCAACTGATTTGGTCCCCTGGTAAGGACTCTATTCTTAGCTGTCAGACGTCTGCCTTCTTGCTGTGCCTCTCATGGCAGAGTGAGCAAGCTCTGGTCTCTTCCTCTTCTTTTAAGGACACTAATCCCAACATAGGACCCATCACATGACCTCATCTAAACCTAATTACCTCCCAAAGACCCCACTTCCAAATACCTTACATTGGGGGGTTAGGAATTCAATATATGAATTTAGGGGGAGGCACACAAGCATTCAGTCCATAACACTCATGCTGTTCTTCTGTTTCAGACTCTTCAGTGATTGCCTATTGTAATAAAATGAAGGCATATTTCAGCTTGTTCTCCCTGACCAGTTACTGTTATCACTGTGGGGATGTGTGGAGCCCCTCTCGTCATTCACTACTCCTCTCCACAGTGACCTTCCCGCAGCTCTTGGCATGTGTTTCCCACCTCAGGGAAAGGCGTTGTATACCTTTTACCTATGATGTTCCTGCTCTGTCTCTTCCTGGTTAATTCACCTTCAGGTCCCTGCCTAAGTGTTGCTTCCTAGAGATGCCCTCTCTGAATTCCAATACTTTATCAATTAAATGCCCCTCTTTTTCTTTCTGTTAACTCCCTGCTTTTCTCCTTCACAGCATTTATCAAAACATGTAATTAAACATGTCGTTGCATTTATTTGTGTAATGATTTTTTTCCCACCTGGTAAACTCTGTGGGGTCAGGGACTATATCTTTCTTGTTTACGATCATAATCTCAGCAGCAGGTAAAGTCTGACACACAGAAGGAACATAATAAATAATTATTAATAAGGAAATCCATGAAGAAAAGAATATATACTGTCTTAGCAATTAAAATTATGTGGGTTTCACTATCAATTGGTATATGTTAAGAAAAAAAAAACAAAACAGCATGGCTGTTGCCAAGCGGTGCTATGTCTGTGCCCAGGATCCGAACCAATGAACGCCTGGCCACCGAAAAGAGGAACGTGCAAACTTAACTGCTGCACCAGTGGGCCAGCCCTTCACAGGGATATTTTTAATTTAAGTATCTCTGTTAACAATCGCAAAAGTAGGTTCCCCATTCTACTTACTATGGGTATGTAACTTTCTGGCTTTTGCAGGCTATTTATTTTCTCATCTCCTTCTCTCAAAATATTATATCCAATAATTATAGCTAGGAAAATCCCCATAGAAAGTGATTTTTTTCCCCCAAATCCAAAGATGTACCAATGATCTATAAAGAAAAGAAATAAAAGTAAAGAGTTCGGAAAAATATCTATGCAACGTAGCAAAGTAGGCATTTTCTGTAAGCCAGTCCTCTAATTGCTGCGTTTACTGTTGTTTCATTGGTTTTAAAATGGTACACGATGATGTTTTAATATTTTGTAAATGAGAAAAATAACAAGAGATAGCAATGTAGTCAGGGTTTTGAGGTTAATACTGAAGAAAGTATAAGCAGTATTTTCCCTGCTCAAACTGTAATAATTCAAAGTACTTGTTACTGTTGGCTTCAAATTTGTGAAATTGAGAAAAGCACTATCTTCATAAGCATATGTGCACCATCCCTGTCCCCTGGAGCAAGATTTTCATCTTCTTTTGTTCTTTCTTTGAATTGATAAGTGCATTTCATAGACTATTTACATTTTAAATATCTTCAAATACCCCAGTAGAGTACATCACTACTTGTGAGCTACAGCCATCCATTAACTAACTCTCCTCTCCTCTAGTTAGTTACTCAGGCTCATAAATCTTTACCCATGTGAAGACTGCTTCATGATTTTAAAAATAGAGGTGTCAACGTTTGCTGGCAAATGAATAGTGACTCTAGATTTCATTGACTCTTCGAGCAATACTGTAGCCTTAAAAAAAATATCTCAGGGACACTGATTCTTTGCATGTTGGCCATAAATGAATGACTCACCAAGGCAACTTGGTTTATGTAGAGTTTCCTTTATAAGCAAACCATATATTTCCTGTTCTGTGGTGACCAAATGAGAATAGAGGTAGTCTTTTCTGATGCAGTAATCTATAATGGAGCAGGTGAGCTTGATTAATGATTTATATGAGAAACTGATTTATGTACATTTCCTTACTTAACAATGTCCAACATTGACATCTACAGAAAAATTAATTTTTAAAATATTTCTGAGGAAACAAAAATTTGATTCCGGCAGAACAGATTTTCTGAGATTTCATGAAATTTAGGCATAAGTGAAAATTCGGCTTGTATGAATTTTATTCATATGGCAAGTGGTATGAGCCAAGACACCATCACCATTAAAAAAAAAAAATCAAGCATCCTTGTTTAAAAATATAGTCAGGGTGATTGTTACAAATGTTTTTCTCCTGAAAGAAGTAAAGCCCTGTGAATCCAGACAGAAGTAGGACAAACAGTATGTTAAGGAATTATTACAGCCAAGGGTCATTAGCTATAATCAAGGGCCAGCTTAGAGGCAGAACAAGAAGCAGAAGGTGAGTTTGATCTTTAGCCAGATCGGAAGCCATGTACCATGGAGGCCATCTGGATACCAGAAAGTTAGTTTAAATTCTGGTCGTTGACTTTTATTTAATTTGGAATAAGTCTTTAAATTCTAGGAAAAGAGCAAACCTTTCTACAGCTAGACTGGAAACCTCCCTTTCTTCAAATCTCTTGTTACTATTGTGAAATATTCTAAGCCTATCAGTTTAGAAATGCCACTGCCAAAGAAGCTAAGATGCAAAATGATGCATTACAGTTCAACCCTACCAAATCTGAAATCTTTATACTTACTCAGATGTGCACCATATGTTGATATTTTCCTTTTCGTATTCTTTAGGAAAAAGTTCACTATCCACTTAGGAAAATACTGAATTTATTTCTGTTTAAGCAGCATGTATTGAATTTGTGATATCTGATTTCTTAAAGCAATCCATTATCTTGGAATGTTAATGTTCCATAACTCTTGTTATTCAACCGTTACTATCGTATTGAGCCATCTAAATCTGTACTGTTCAATATGGTAGCCTCTGACCACTTGTACCTATTTGAATTAACTAAAATAAAACATATTAAAAGTTCAATTCCTTAGTCGTGCTAGCCATATTTTAGGTCGTCGTTGGCCACAGGAAATAGACTATTTATAATAGATATAGACTATTTCTATCATCAGAAAAAGTGCTATCGGGCAGCACTGTTTTAGACCAGGTGTTGGCAAACTATGGCCCCTTAGTCACACCCAACCCACTGCCTGTTACTGTGAATAACGTTTAATGGGATCACAGCCATGCCCATGCATTTAAGTGTTATGTATGACTGCTTCACTCTACAAGGCGGTGTTGAGTAGTCGTGACAGATAACAGTGTCTCCCATAAAGCCTGCAACATTTGCTATCTGGCCCTTTGCTAAAGACATCTGCTGAACTCTGATCTAAACTATTGACTAAAGTACATTTTTAAGAGCTATAAAAATGAGTAGCTCTTGACTTTTGCTTTCCATTCTTTTAATTTCTATGTAATTCATGTTTTATGTAAATATGTTTCTAGGTCCCCATCGTCTCCTATCTTGGGCTCTCCTTGCAGAGTGGGAGCCTTAAGTGATTTTTCAGATCCAGGTAGAAAAGTGATTGCAAGAAATGGCTACTTTTGTTGTTTACGTCAAATTGAAGTCATAAATTCTCCAGATGCAGGGAATGCTGGGTATTACAGCAGCTAAGCCTGCCATTACAGCCCCAAAATGTATCATAAATCAGTTTGGAGTATTTACAAGCCTCTTTCTTCCTATCTGTTTTATAATATGTAACAAATGCAGTTCACGGTGTTCCTCAGTAATTTGAAGTTCATTTTGTATTTACAGACTCGATTGCACTTTATATGCAAATGACTCATTATACTTTAGAAAAGCAGTATGTTAATTTGATTAATTTCTTACTTTATTTAAATCTTATGAAATGTCACCTGCCATTCAATCTACACACCAGTTATAACAAAACAACAAACATTACAAAGAGCTGAAGCATTAAATTTCTCCTAATCAGAAGACAGATATGACAGGATTCACTTTATGCACATATGAATACTGGATATGTTGGAAATTCGGAATTCTGCAATCTGCAACCAACCCTTCCATGAACCCTAAATAGCAAACTCTCTATGATAAAATTGTCCATCTAAAATAGACACCTGTGAATGTTGACTCAGTTTTCTATGTGGTTTGCAGTAGTTTGTGAATTAGGCAATTTCTGTTTGCAAGTCTGAGGTAGATATAAATAAAACATCTCTTTGCAAGTATCTTTTGTGGCAACTCCTTGTATCTGACATGATGCCATCCCCTTTGAAGGAGTGTGTTTCCTCTTGTCATTGCCTCTGGTCATGGGGAATGATAAGGATAATTATGTCGTCTACCCCTGTGATACTTGGTACTGTGTGTCTCCCTGGTAGGATGCCACGTTTCCTCTTTTCAAAGCAGCTTCCGTTCCTTCTGTCCACTGACTCTCAGCTTTAGGGAATGGGGAAATGTACAGCATGACACTGCAGGCAAGAATTTATTCCTGGAAGCCACAGAAGGGAAATTAGCACGCTTTGGTGGAAAAAGCAACTCTGGAGGAGAGTAACCCTGTAGAGTCAGTTGGCTATCACATGCTAATGCTGTGTGTCGAAGGAATGATGTTTTAGGGCTGTTGACTTGTGTCCTCTTGTGGTCCTTGTGGCATAACTGGATGGTTTATTAAAGAGAGTAAAACCTAGAGAGTATTGTTTGTCCCAGCAATGCCATGGGAAATTGTAGCGTGAGAGAAGGAATAAGGTGGTGGAGGAGGCTCAGACCAGTAGGAAACCCTGGGGTATTTAGAAAACAAAATATAGAAAGGAAGCAAAGATATTTTGGGTCTTTCACATTTTGTGTGGTTAACTGACAGAAGGGAGACATTAATTTGAAGCAAAATGATAATAATATGAGAAAAGTTCAAGAAAAGAGAGAGTTAGTTAAATGAAGAATATTCAAATGTAAGAAAGGATAACATGGGATTCATTAGGAAAAGGAAATTCAAAGGAACGCTAAATAGCCCAATAAAAAAGAAAGCATAATAAATCGTAGTAATTGGCTTGATAATGCCTTAGCAGCTAAATATTCTACTTTTTGTTTTTTAATTGATATTTATGTTCAAGATTGGCCTTTTTGGGGGGCGCTTTTAATTGCTGGTTTTTTTTTTTCAGATCAAGAATGATATTCTTTCTTTCCAAGTTTTGGCAAGAATGATTCTTATTTCTTATTGATTATGTCAAGTTTTATATGAGATCCTCCTCATCTGAGGTTGTTCCTACGTGCGTTTTCCTTTCACTGGTTTCCTTAATAAGGGACTTTTGTAGCTTTTGCACTGAGAAATTTTCTAGTGACCTTGAGTAACTAGGAGTATGTAGGCAGACATCTGGTGATTAAGACATTACTGTTTTCACACAAAAGTGGAAGAAAGATTTAGTAAATATGAGAGATATGTATAGAGATTAGGAGAATATTATTAATGACTTTAGACTATGGTATATATTTTAATTTATGTTTATAAATAGCTTTGCTTCCTGTTGTTTTGTAATATAACATTTACCAAACTTCTTTTTTGATGGAATTTACATATGGCACATCAGGATGATTAAAAGCCAGCAGTCTTTTCACAGCATGGCAAAAAATAGGATTTGATTTATCTTCATGCCTTGCCTACCACTTGCTGTGACTGTACTTTTGAAATTTTAATATTCTCATTTCTCATAGTTTGTTATGTAAAATGTTATGTAAATAACTTTTTACATTTTTAAGAATTGTTTTTTGAATCTTTATTTAATAAAATAATTGTATGATAAGAAACAAGGTGTGCTTGGTTCTCACAATCCATAATGTTTTCTCAAGGAATAATGTGTTTTAAAGTAAGTAAAATTGTACATATTCTAACATATTGGAATGTTGAAATCTCTAATACCATGACTTTTTAACAAGTATTTAAAAGATTTCAAACTATTTGGTATATATAGAATTAGCTACCTTGGCAGGGATTAGCATTGCTAGAACACTGTTAAAAATTAAGAGATTAACAGAATTGCATTTGCGATTTTAGCAGCAAATGAAATTCCAAATGCTATGTTGAATTGATGTGATGTATAGAGTTGAATGTGTTAAAATGTTATATAAAGGCAGATTGGTGACAGTACAAGTATGCGTGTTTGTGTGTGTGTATGATAACACAATGCTAATATAAGAAGAAAATGCTTTTATTTCCACAAACAGAATCATCACACAGTTTGAATGAGTGTAGCTCATTCGTATTTTAATGTGTCAGGATTATGACAAGTTAAACAAGTTAGGTAAAATAGGCCAGAAACTTGCTTTAATGATTTCATCTTCTGATTCCATATAAAATACTATCATGTACTGTAAAGTAAGAGCTCGTTATGTGTGAGAAATTTACCAACATTATCTTACTCTAGCTTCATCATAACCTTGAGTAATGAGCACATGTGCATTCTATAGTTGGGACAAATTTAGACTGGGAAGTTTGACTAACATGGCAGTTAGTATGTGCTACTAGATGGCAAAGTGGCATGGGCAAGATTTGAACCCAGGTATCTATAGAAAAAGCTTGATTCAAAAGAAAGTCTACATTGTTTTATTTAAAAATTGTAGTATTCTTTCCTTTATTAATGGAAACCAAGACATGTAAGATTTGTTTATACATTGTAATTTTTAATTTTTTTCCCAGTAGATCCTCCTTACATGTGGGGTTATGAGATGAGTACTTAACATATTGGAGAGAAAGTATTGGAAATTTTTCCTTCAAATGCCATGAGACACAATTCCAACAAGAACTCTCACCTATAAAGTCCTTTAATAGCGCAACATTTCACTTTCAGTGTCTAAATCCTTTGTGATCCCCGCAGCTTGCCAACAACTCTCTGAAGAGAGTCTCATTAGATCCACGATACAGGTGGAGGTACAGAGGCTCCTCACACAAGGCTAACTGGTTGCAAACTGTGCTGAGCCCACGCTCCAGGTCTTGAAAGTACTGCGCTCATTCCACTTCATCACAGCTGCTTTCATGAATGGATGAGTAGAAAGCCTGCTTTGCTCGTGTTTGTTTTAATGCTTAAGGAAAAAACAATCACTGAAAAATTTGAGATGCTGGGGAAGGTTTCAAAATGAAAAACCATGAGTCTAGAGATCAGGGTCAGATGACAGTCACTGTGTTGTACGAAATTTTTATCAAGAAAACTATCGTCAGGAAATTGTTGAAACAATTTCTAGTCTGCTTATAATAAAATCATAGTGTGAGAATCACTGCACATTCCAGGCTTCTGTAGAAGATTTGATTCTGTAGGATGTACTTGGGTTTCTGCCATGTCAGTGTGATGCGGAAGTGAGAAGAGGTGGCGGGGATACAGGAACGAGTGCCCAACCAGCCACATGACCTTTAAGGACTGTAATGTCATGAGTTGAATACATCATATTGCAGAGCTATATATAACATTGTGTGCGGGAGGCCGAAGAATTTGAAATGTGTGCTTTTTAAGACTGAATGTATTTGTAAGTAGGAAAATCCTCTCAATACAACACTTGGATTATGAGTTGCTTTGCTTTCTTTTGTGTAGGGAAGTCTTGACTTAAAATCTCTGTGATAAGTTCACAAGCATAACCTCTTTGGTTTAAATGACACTTAAAGAGCTTTCATAATGACAACCATTTAGATTAAAATAATTACGATTACGTCTTCAAAAAAAACAGCTTTGTGAGATTTTTCCAATCCTTGACCTGTGATTTCATACCTTCATGAAGTCTGCTGACACGTAGAATGTAATAGGTCCAGTGTGACTAGGATCAATCATAATGACACATAAATCAACATATTTTAAAAGTTCACAGTGCCCTAATTTTATGAATAATATAGAATATTTAAGGTGTAATAAATTTTTTAAAGACTTCTCATTTTCAGTTATTGCCGTGAAATGTTTCCAGAACATGCGAAGCCCTTGAAGTTTTCAGAGTTTTCTCTCTTCTCCTTTTTACTTCCCCACTTCTCATGACACCAAGTGTACAAGAATTCCTCTTCAATTCTATCCCTAGCTCCTCACTCCTCACCTTACTGGTGTTACATGCTGCAGCTCTATGATTCCTTATTCCATTCCATTTTAATATATTTGTCTTTAGCTCTATTCAGGTAATTTAATCAAATATTTATAAATAGTTCATGTTCTTCTCAATGACTGATTCTGTTTTTGTCATAATATTTCTCCATTCATTAGCTTTTTTCAAGGATTAGAAGTAACAGGTGAAAATCAAATGGAATGGATAAGAGAGGGGAATCAATTAAAGATGACCAATGTTTTTGGCTTGAGCAACTGGATGGATGCGAGTACATTTTCTAAAATAGGGAAAAATAGACAAGGTGAAGTTTAATAAATAGACATTGGTGAAATTGGATAAAATCAAGATTCAACCTGGGAAATAATGTTTGAATTGTCTCTGTGACTTCAAAGTAGAAATAGTACTTGGAAAATTCAGTATATAAGTCTAGAGTTAGAAAAGAAATATAACTGGAGAAAATAATGTCTGATTCATGGAGTAGAGATGATTACTCAGGAGAAAGTAAAACAGACACCAGAGCCTGGGAGTAAGCCCTTGATACCGTCCTCGTGATAAGTCTATCCGTCCATTGAGTGTGATTTTAATGGAATTTTCACTTTCAAATTGCATAGTATCATATTGTTCATGTTATCCTGAAAGCCAAATGAAATCTCTTAGGATTATATTCATTTTCATCACAGTCCATAGAATGCAGTTGTTTGTCACCATACTAAGTTCTCACCTGTGGTAAACAAGGTGCCCCCAAATCTCCTTTACTTTCCAAAGACTAACACACCAGATCCTCTTATCAACAGTCCACCTGCAAAGCACTTTGAGTATTTTAGGTTCTGGGCTCTTTTGTAGGCCTCTGTTGAACATAGAAGTCAGTAAACAATCCTACAACATTTCCTTGACATCTTTAAGGACAAACAGATTCTTTTCATGTTAGACCGGAGAGTATTTAAAAGATATTGACTGTAAAATAGGCTAGAGATGACAACCATGCTCATCCATGCGGCCACCCTCACCCTTCATGCCAGTGGAAATGTGATCAAAATTTACAACACGGTATTTTTGAGTCTAGATGTGGCTTCAGAGTCCTATTATATGCATCACACAGAGAAGATTATTCCAAGCTCCTATATTCGGTGTAAAGATGAGTCCCATTTATCATCCCCATTATGGTTTTAATGTGCAATTATCAAACATTTGTCAAACAACTATTCCATAGAAAGCGTTTATTGCGATGAATACTCTATTAATCTGCTACGGCTACCGTAACAAAATATCACAGACTGGGTGACTTAAACAACAGAAATTTATTTTCTCACAGTTCTGGAGGCTGGAAGTCCGTGATCCTGGTGCCATCAGGTTTGGATTCTCCTGAGGCCTCTCTCCTGGGCTTACAGATGGCTGTCTTATCTCTGTGTCCTCACGTGAACTTTCCTCTGTGTGCACACTCCTGCTGTCTCTTCTTATGAGAACACCAGTCCTATTGGAATAGAGCTCACTCTTCTGACCTCATTTAACCTTAATTACCCCTTCAAATGCCCTATCTCCAAATACAGTTACATTGGTGGTTAGGGCTTCAAAATATGAATTTGGGGTGATAAATTCAGTCCATAACAGATACTAAATCCAATAAAATGATTACTAAAATATAATCTAGCCCTCAAATACTCTCCAGCCAACTTAGCACAAGTATATTTATTTATATCTTCATTATATGTATCATGTTTGTGTGTGTATACATACATAAACATAAGATGCACGTATGTCTTATATATGTACATAAGATACACATGTCTATATGGACATACATACATATACATATTATATTCACAAAAATTATGAAAGGTATTATGTGGTAACTTTATCATAAGTATAAAGTATTCTTCACACAGAGTTTAGACATGAGTCATTATCAGGTAGAGAAACGAGACTAGAGACCAGAGGAGTATTTAGAAAAGAAAGATAAGAGGACTATATATTAAAAAATAGATACAGTTCTGCAGGATATTAGGCACCAGGCTATGGAGCTAGACTGAATAGGTTCAAATCCTGGCTCCACTTGCTGTCTAACCTAGAGCACTTAATTTTTCCTCTAAATAATAGTAATAACTTGAATTGAGAGAAATAATCACATAATGTATGTAAAACGTTTAAATCAGAGGCTGGGGGCCGGTCCGGTGGCGCAGCGGTTAAGTGCACGTGTTCTGCTTCTCGGTGGCCCGGGGTTTGCCGGTTTGGATCCCGGGTGCAGACATGGCACCACTTGGCACGCCATGCTGTGGCAGGCGTACCACATATAAAGTAGAGGAAGATGGGCACAGATGTTAGCTCAGGGCCAGGCTTCCTCAGCCAAAAGAGGAGGACTAGCAGTAGTTAGCTCAGGCTAATCTTCCTCAAATAAATAAATAAATAAATAAAATAAAATAATAAAAAAAAAAATCAGAGGCTAGCACACAAGATGTCCCTAAATATCTGTTATGGTTATCTGTGGGTTTAAATTGGAATAAACAGTGGGCATTCAGATAGAAGGACAGCAGAGAAGGTACACCATTAATATTTTCTTAGTAATTTAAAAAGTCAACCTCTCCACATCCTCTCTCAAGAAAGCATAGTCGTGGCTCTCACTCAGTTGCTCTTTACAAAGACATAACCTAGCATCTCCCAGAGTGATTGATTGCCTGCCTCTTCTCATGAGTTGAATTCATTAGGGCAGCCCATAAATTTCACTACTCTTAAAAAACCTTCAGAGGCCCTGTGACATCTCTCCTAGGCTTTAGAGCTGACTCTCACCCACTGAGTCAGAAAAAGTTAACCTTGCCCTGGAATGTAGGAGATCAGTAAAGTTCAGCTGTTTCAGCCACAAGGCAGTACTAGGAGAAAAGGGACATCTTACTGCCAGAATAGTCTCATCCCTGCCCTGAGATGTTGGTCCCTCCCCCATCAAGGAGTTGACTTTAACTTTAATGCAATTTATTTTTTTAAGAAACCAAAACTTTATATTCCAGGCGTTGTGCTAGATGCTATTACGGCTCCTCGACAGCGAAATTAAGATTCTTTATAGAGTTGTTGCTTCATGAGCTTCTCACCTGTTTCACCTCGCAGGATGACTTGTATGTTATATTTACTGGGCTTTTCACGCCTCCTCAAAACCCAGGTAACCACACCACTGTTGAGACCAGAGCCATAAGAACGGTCTTATGACAGAATAACAATCTCATTCTAACTGGTATTTTAAATAGTTTGTGCCCTCGCTCCCTTGTTAAGCTTGTATTTACATATGTTGACATAACTATTAGAAGAATTGACTGCATGTCCTCCTGCTACTGCAAAGAGAAAGAAAAACACCCTCCCGACTGCTGACATGACTTTATTATTTCTAATAAGGAATGGATTTGGAAGCATTTAAACCTTTTAGCAGATTATTGTAAGAAAAAATTTTAACATCAAATGTATGAAACCTAACATTAATAGTGGCAGCCGTCCCATGGTTAAGTGAGCAACACTTTACGGTTCCACATAATAATTCCAGCCATTCAACTATTTAAGCGTGCATTGTGCAGCTAACTCATGCTGGAGGACCAAGGGGACACAGCTCTCACAACCATGTGGTCAATATCGGTCAAATTGTACCATTGATAATTTTTACCATAAAGTTTTTTATTGTGAGTTATGTCAGAAAAACTGTAGAACTCAAGAACTTGTAAAATTTTTCTGCATAAATTGTTACTTTCTCAAGAAATGTATTTTTCTGAATGGCAACAGATGCCCTGGTTCTCTACCTGGACAAAAATAAAGCAGATTCAAAAATGTAGATAACAGCTTCCTAAACACATATTTAAAGTTCTAGAAATCTTTTGACTAAAAGCACAGAATGTGAAAACATTGTGTATTCACTAAAAGTCCATTGCATCCCAGTTTCCTGATAGCATCTATTTCTCTGCTCTAAACTTCCTCTTCTTTTTAAAATTATTATATTTAATTTTTCTTTTTTAAATAAGAAATCAATTTTAATATTTTTGGATATAAAAACAGCAGAATTGAATTGGAAAATAAAATTATAATACTGCTTATAAAAATAATACTGAGTAAGACACAGGCAAATAATCACCTACTTCTTTTTGACTGGGTGTGTTCTGGTTAAATGTAGAGGAGACAAATTCGGAATGGGGCCAATGTGCAAATGCAAAGAGCAGGAAGGTTTTGAAGGAGGCCATTCAGCTGGCTTAAATACAATTATGAGAGCAAACAAAAGAGGAAAAATATAACTTGTTTAGTGTATTATGTGAGAAAAAGAACAGAATTCCAAGCAAAACATCGAAGAGAGATGCAAGAGAGCAGACCCATTAATGTGATATCTATTATCAGAGCAGAATTTCCAGATTGGCCATAATAGACAATGGACCACTTTTATTAATTGTAAAATCTAATAGCTACAGTAAAACTTGTCCATGATGTGTTATATATGTCAAAAAAAAAAAAAAAAACAGAGATAGAAGGAAGAAGAGAAAGGAAGGCGATAAAGAAGAGAAGAAGGAAGGATGGATGGAAAATCTGCTATTCAACCATTCAGTCTCATATTACCGAGATGCATTGCGATTTGTCAGGGCTTTTTAGGTTGGATACATCTAATATTGGTGGAACAGCCTTGGGCAGACCCGTCACCTCTGCTGCACATCCCAAACACACACAGGCCAGAATTGGTGGCTTAGGATCAGAACTATGAGATCTGGTGCTTTCCAAGTCTTGTTTTCTTTCCCCTCTACCCTCACACACACACAAAAAAGATGAAGTCTCACTTTTTATCAGCGAGATTGGATGACTAGGAACCAGGATCTCTGTCTCTTACTTTCTCAGCATACCAGACATCTAAATCTTGGAATGAGAATGTATGGATAAGAATGCCGACTAATTTCAGTCCAGTTTCTTTTCCTTCCAGTTTCCCAGTACAAAAACAGATGACTACGTGTAGAGAAATTTACACTTAGGGGAAGTTTTTATTTTCTTCAAATTAGTAGCACGTACTATGAAGAGCAGTAATGTGTTTACCTAAAATATACCTGACCACAGCAGTTCATAACACAGGGACAGCTCTTAGGAATTTCCTAAATTTTATTGCTCCATTGCCTTTATGCTAGAGTCATTGGGATATAGATTTTTACATACCTAAGAAGGTGATCTGATAAGGATGTTCTTCAAAATTCTGGCATCACGCTGAGCAAATCTTGGGTAAGCCTGTTGTTTGTCAATCTTGACATCTCTTTCATTTTTTAAGGCAATTAATCACCTGCAGAGATACTAAGGTTTGCCTGGAATTTTTACATTTTGAGTTGCTTCTTTGATAACATCATCCAGATTTTATTTAGATGGGAATTCAAATAAACAATTAAAACAGCTAATCATGCCACCTCCCTCACTTCCCCCTTGACAAGAGATGCAGGAGGAATCTCTGCTTTCTGTCTTTTCATCCTCTCCACCTTGTTCCTCTTTTGTTTTAAAAGTTAGTCAACCCCCAAATTAAGATATCCTAAAGATATATAACATATCATTTGTTAACAATAGAATGTGTTTACAGGATTAAAAGAGAATGCTGCTAATGTTAAATTATAATAACACAGAGAAGATTAATTGAATAAAAGGACCTAAAAATGATGGACAGGTAGTAAACTGAGTTGCAGATTATCAGCTGCAGTTTACTCATGGATGTGCAGAATACTAAAATGACAACTGCTTTGATGAGGTTATTTCTCTGCTAATGTCTATCCTCTTTGCTGGTGAAGCACAGATCACACAACCAAATGGAAAGAAGTGAGTCAATTGAGGCCAAACAAAGTAAATGGAGTACAAAATAATTCAAAGAATAGTCAATAGAAAAAAAAATGGAGGGGCTGGCCCAGTGGCGTAGTGGTTAAGTTCAAGTGCTCCACTTTGGTGGCCCGGGGTTCACGGCTTAGGATCCTGGGCGTGGACCTGCACACCACTCACCAAGCCATGCTGTGGTGGCCTCCTACATACAAAAGTAGAGGAAGTTTGGCACAGACGTTAGCTCGGCAACAATCTTTCTCATCAAAAAAAAAAAAAAATTGAGACATATGAGCTAAGACTCTGCATATTTAGCAGAGAGAAATATGTCAAACACCATCTTTTTCTATCACAATGTTTTATATTTGACACTGTATGAAGTATAGCTAGCCCTGGTGGTCTAGTGGTTAAGATCTGGTGCTCTCACCACCACGGCCCCAGGTTCATTTCCTGGTCAGGAAATCACACCACCCATCTGTCGGTTGTCACTCTGTGACAGCTGCATGTTGCTGTGATGCTGAATGATATGCCACTAGCATTTCAAATACCTGCAGGGTCACCCATGGTGGACAGTTTTCAGCAGAGTTTCCAGACTAGACAGACTAGGAAGAAGGACCTGGCCACCTACTTGTGAAAAGAACTGGCCATGAAAATCCTATGAATAGCAGGAGAGCATTGTCTGATAATAGCACCAGAAGGTGAGAGGATGGCACAAAAAGGACTGGGCAGAGTTTTGCTTTCCTGTACACAGGGTCCCTAGGAGGCAGAAGAGACTCAAAGGTAGTAACAACAACAAATATGTAATCTTTTTGTGGCTAAAATGAAAATGAAAGCTTTTCATTTTTCTTTTTTAGTAAGTCTGGAAGTAGGGATTCACACACTTAAACTAAATATATTTTGTTGGATATATCTGATTTTGATAAATATATATATATACACAGATCAAAATTGTCAAGTAAAATAAATTATTTTGCTGCAAAACTTTATTTGAAAATTGCATTATTTTAAGCTAGTGATAGCAGATCTGTAATAGAATATCCAGCAAATGGATAGTTCTTTGCAAATATTTGTTCAGTGCTAAGCACTTGGAAATTTTGGCACGGTGATTTCATAAAATTCAAGCTGCTATTTATGATTGTTTGAATTATACAGTGCAATGGATGGCAGCAATTAACCAAGAAAATATGAAGTGAATTATCCAAATAATTAAATCAGAGCCTAAGCTGTAATTACATATTGCAAATCCACTTGCAACATTTAATAATTCAGCAAGACTTGCTTTATTTTTTGTCCTAAGAAGTTGTCTGACATTGTGGAAAGAAGACTGAGCTAAGAATCAGGAACCCGTGGTCACACTGTCGACTCCAAAATTTACCTACTCGGTATTTGATTTCATCACAAGTTCTCTGGCTTTAAAATAGGAAGGGAATTGATGATTACTTAGGTCCTTTTCAGCTCAAAAAATGTTATGAGTCTTTGTAACAGCTATAAAAACAACCAGCTACAAAGTTGAAGCTCCACTTTCTCTGACATGTTATGTAGTATTTGTCACTTACGTAAGTGACAAATCATTGGGATCATTGGTGCCCATTATGATAAAGACTGCCAGTCTTTGGATAGACATTGAAAATGCCAGCAAAGATCTTAATATAGAGATCACAAATCATCTCCATGGTCATAGAGTTGGCTTTTAGAACAAGTTGTCCAAGATAGGTAAGCCCAAGACCATTCAGTGGCAGGGCCAAGGAGGGCTGAACCTACACAATATGGAATATATAATGGAGAATGGAGTAGCATACTTTGTTTTCATGAAGCTGATTTCAGTTATCAGTCTTGACTTGTAATCCAGCCTCTGCCAATTACTTGTTGTGTTAACTAGGGTAAGGTATTTTACTTTCCAGGAGTTAGTTTCTCTGTCTATAAATTGGTTCCTACTTCATAGTGTTCTAAAGTGACTACAGAAATAAAGCTCTGTATAGTGGACTTACATAGTGCTCACCAGACAATAAGTGCTCAATAACTGAATTCAGTATTATTATGACAGAAAGTATGGGCTGTGAAGGGAAAGAAGGATAAGAGATGAGGAGTGGATTACAGGGATAAATTAATTCACATCCTCTCCCATCGTAGTCCCTAAATGATTCCTTTGCTGAGGAGACTGAATCCCTGGAGTTTCTATATTTTTTCCCAGTGAATTGGCTCATTTCCATTTGTGTGTGTTTTGTGCTTTCACAAATATTCAAGAGTAAACACTTAGAGTCTGTAGGTGTGTGCTTACTTGAGCTGTAGGCATTCTTTTTAAGACCAAACAGCTTATCTTTGTTCCACAGAACAACACACAGTACAGAGAGTGTTGACTGTCCCAGAGAAAGTCTTTAATTCTGCTTGGGAAGATTAAGCCACTGCTGAAAAATGAGCCCTTTGTCTAACCACACACCGGGAAGCATACAGGCGCAAAGAACTACCTTCTTCCTGCTGCCTTTGCTGTCACTCTGTGGCCTGCCCGAAGGACACTGCCACTCATTTACTGTCAGTCACCTCCCCAGTTCTCAGGAGTAGTGCTGCAGCATGACTGATAATTCTCTATTATTGAGAAGGGAAGTGGTCTGTCCCACTGACCTCTGCGTCTGTCTTGTGGGAAAACCTACTGAAAAAGGCCCCTGTTGTTTACCTACAGCCAATATGCAGAGAGTACAAAGAGTTGGAGAATAATTTCAAACCCTTTCTATAGTATTATTTTTAGATTAAAAAGGACCATAGTAAACACTTCTAAGGGGACTTAACAAATAAGCCACCACCTGTCTCTGGTCCCTTGGAACAATTTAGACAGTGTGTGGAATGGGGCCGTGGGCCTCAGACCTTCTCTGTGGCACTATTAAAATAAAACGTATGGCCTTGTTACATCACAGGGGATCTGGATGTCCAGTTGCTGGCAGCTTGCTGGGAATTCCCATTTAATCCTCTCATTTATCCGAAAGCTTTCCTGATTTTACCCTCTTACACTGGGCTCGAGTGATTTCATGTTGTGACCTCAGAGATAACATGCCATAGTCTAAGATGTTTAGCTAATATGAAACTGTTATAGCCTGTGGCTTTGCCTAAGGAGAAATGTGTGCCACCTTGGCCAACATGAAGGGGGAATTTGCAGCAGTGAGAGCTCTAATTAATTATTTAGAGGTTTCAGGGGGAAAAAGAAGTCTAGAGTCCCAGAGTTCCCATTTGCAATGCATTAAACAATCAGAAGAATAATAAGAAAAAGCAGAGAGAGACTGTCCTGGCTGTCTGGACTGTGCAGGATGTAATTTAAGGGTAAAAGTTAGAAATAACCTAGGGTCTTAAAGACAATTTTAAGGCAGAAGGTTACAGGAAGGCAAATCCTTCTAGAATTGCAATACTATTTTTTTTCTCCTTTGTCTTTATTTTCGTATCTTGAAATGTCTGCAGAGCTTTACTTCCTTGCTTCCTAAATTGCCTTCATGTATCAGAACTCTTTGGCTGAGCATATAATTAAAGAGTCCAAATGTGAACACCGGGGAGAAAGGTGTCTAATAAAGTAAGTTGCAAATGTGAATTTATTAAAAGTAGGTCACATCATACATTGTAATAGCCTTCTTTGGCATCTTTCCTAAATTAAGAGATAAAAGTAATGAAAGGATACCAAATACTTAGTTTTGATAAAGGCATTTGTTACAGTGCTACATAATAGATGCCTATAAATTAATTGGATAAATACCTGAAAGAAAACCTGGTCATACAAAGTCGAGTGAGCATAATCCATAAATGCAAGCTGTCTAAGTGGAGAGCTGCAGGGAGAGTCTCAAGAGGTCAGTATTAGCACATGGTAAGTATTTGTTAATGACATGCTCACATCTGTGGAATGCATTCTCTGATACCAGAATCAAATTAGCCAGGAAACACACAGAAGGGCAGAGCAACCTGCAGAGTTAACAGTGGTGATGTGAAAGTCACAATGAATATAAACGAATATTAAGATAGAGAATATACAAAAGATGAAGGTAATAGGAGAACCTGGTCTCTTGAAAACACTGACTTGGAGACATGCATAATACACAGATGTGGGCAGATAATTTTGAACCACTTTTATAAAACAATTGCACTCATAACAGGAAAAACAAGAACTGGAGATATCTACACATATTCACATAACAGTTTTTCCATATACTGATAGTAAGTGAATGATCAGTAGATGAACATTAAAGAATAAGAAGAGATATTTGATGAAAGAAGAAACAAAAGGTTAATAAACACTTTTAGCATTCACACTCTAGTTATTGAAGAAATTTAAATTAAATGTCTTTTTTTACTACAAAAGGATAAAATAAAAAACAGACAATAATAATAGCAAACACATATATCACTTACTATGCACCAGGCATTGTACTAAGTGACATAGTAACTTATTTGTCATCACAATAGTTTTAAGAGGCAATGATTACCATGGCCTTTTGTGGATGAGGCACGAAATGGTGAGTGGAGAGCCTAAGCTCAAACAACTTGAGGTGGTGGAATTAGGATTTGAACCCAATGGCCCAAGCATTCATGCTTTGATTCATTACTTTGTACTATGACTATCCAATATTTCTGGGGTTGAAAAGATATAGACTGCATTGTGTATTTTAGATTCAGACTAATCTGAATTTGGATTTAGACTATAAACTATGAATTAGTTCTGATCTAGTTAAGGAAAGATCTCACACGAGAATCTGATATGGGAGAGAGATTCAAATTTGAGGTCCGTGGTCCATTCATTGAAATCAGTGGTTCTCAATGTGTGGTCCCCGCAACAGCAGCACCTGGGAACTTGCTACACATGTGAATTCTCAAACCCTAACCCAGACATATTGAGTAAGAAATTTGAGGCTGGAACCCCTGTGATCTGTGGTTTAACAATTTCTCCAGGTGATTCCGATACACACGCGTTTGGGAATCACTGATGTAGACAACATAAGCTCTTTCCTATTGGTAAGTTAGCTCAACACAAATCAAAGAAACTTATTCTTTAAATTTCCTAAACTTATATGCAAGACTTTTAGAAGGAGCTAATAGAGTTGGTACATCCACAAACATTCTTCCCACCAAGAAAGTTTCCATTATCCTGAAGCAAAAGACAAAGCTTCTTAGCTTGACCTAAAAATTCTTGATTTCTTCTTCCTCCACTTCCTCTCTTGGCTCATCTTGAGCTACGCTCCCCTCTGCTCTCCTTATTGTGGTTCAGTCCCTCGTGGCCATATCATTACCACAGGTCTTTTGTACATGCCTCTCCCAAAGTGGATAATAATATTTTTGATCCTCCTCTCTATTAAACTCCCACTCAGGCTTACATTTGAATTTAATTATCATTTCCTTAGAAAATCTTTTACTGGCATCTGTGATTAGCAAGTCCTTATTATTGGATCGTATAGCTGCCAGGACCTCTCTCTGCATTGTGGTTGCACTTTTATAATTACTGATACAATTAATATCTGTGTCCTCGACTGGACTGTGAGCTCCATTTGGGTGGGTACCATAAGTGGCCTTTGATCATATGCTGACTCATTGAACAAATGAATGCATGCATTCTTTCCACTTTATTTCTTTGAATTCCAAGCATGGCATGATATCTCATGAATCAGAAAGTTAATATCTCTATCTTTTCAAGAATCAGTCATAGGATTATCTATATAAAGAATGTTTTCTTCTATTTTGTAAAAAAATCAAAACAACTATCATTGAAAGTGTTATTCACAATGTTACTCAGCTTTCCTAATATCAGTAAGCACATAAAGCAATCCTATTTGGAATACCTTTTTGAAATTCTAAAGAAAATCCTGTACCCTCTCTTTAACAAGTCCCTACTTTGTATATAATTTCAAAGAAATCACAGACACTCTGAAGACCAGGTAAAAACATTATTTTAGATAATTTTGCCCTATGACAATATCATTCATTCTTTCCTATGTTGAATTATGCTTTACTTACAGTTATTAATTTGGGGAAAAGATTGTAAATCCTAAATTAAATTATAATGTTTTTGTGATTATACATGCACACACATCTGTTTTTTCAAAGAAATGAGAGATTTCAAATTTATCCTTCTCAAATTGTAAAGAGAGATACATTATAATTACTGTTTAAAATTTGTATCATTCATATCTTTTTTCATTTTAACAGAACCAGTAAGTGGGATAAGTAGTGCAAAAAGTGCATGGCTAAATAAATATCATTCATAGAATACTAAAACTTTAAAAGCACAGAAAATTTTGGACATCAACTATCCAAACATTTTATTTATAGGTTATGGCACTGAGGTCTAAATGTGATAATTGACTCATTAAAGATCAAACAATTAGGGCGCAGAACTAAAATTAGAGCTCAGTTCTACGACATTTGACGACGACATTTAAAAGATAAATTGGAGACAGGTGTACTTTATGAAATATCAGAATCCATAAGACTTACAATAATTAAGTCACTCTGAAAATCTTTTAAGAAGGCAAATTATGCAGGGCAACCTCATTGGAAAGAGAATCTACAATTACGTGTTTCTGGAGGAATGCCTCCTTGGTCTGTTTGTTTGTTTGTTTTAGATTTTATGTTCTTGAGTACCTATGTCTTGGTATAAATGGTTAATGTTATATTCTTAGGAATCTAATTGCTTATTTACCTAATTACGGTAAGATTATTTACCAGAATCATTAAGTAAATAAACAATACTAGGGGTAGCTAAGTCAGTAGGTAACTGACCATAAAAAAAGAAAATGTAGATGTATTTCTCCACAACCGAGTTAAAATTAGGACCAAGAAGTTAATGATGCTGCTGCTGCTGCTAACTATTTACCAAGCATCTCCTTTGTATCAGATACTTTAGATAATTCATTACATCTCATTCCTTAATAAAAAAGAAAAGAGGCAGATAGTCTTCTTAACTACAAATGGGAAGAAAGTGTTTCCAGAAGCACAACTTTCCCGTGGACTTACATTTGTCAAGTTCTGTAGGCCTGGCTGATTTTGAGAAAAGTTGATTTAAGCCACTCTGTTACACGAATGCTTTATTGTCCCTTGGCAAATTTACTTAATTTGGCCTCAATTTCTTAATAAAACATTAGAGTGCTATGATTCTGTTTAACTGGTGAGTGTGAAATATGTAAACCACTCCAAACTGTAATATTCTATAAGGCAGTAGTTCCCAAACTTTGGTGTTCATAAGAATCCCAGGAAAGCACTTCAAAAAGCGCTCTCACTTTCTCTTGAGCTCTTCTCGCCAAAGATTCTGATTCAGGGCTACTGCGGGTCCCAGCAATCTGCATTTTGACATGGACATCCGGGGATGAAGGTGGTCCCAGTGCCCCGGTGATTAAGAAGAGTATTAGATCTGTACTAAACTATCAAAACTATTAGAACATTTTTCAAAAGTATTATAAAAAAATTCACTTCCACCCTTCAAGAATAAACATCCATAAACTTTATCCTCAACAGGCATGAAACAGATTATTCATATAACTACATTAATGAGAAAAGCTGCAGAGCATTTGTTTTGAGTGAAAAGGAAAGTTACAATATATGTTGGAATGAAATTTCAATGTGGTAAATAGGTAGTAAATTGATCTACCTTTTATGCTTCAAAATTAATATTATCTGTGTTTTAAGGTGTTCTTGTATTATCTTCGAGACCTCAGTAAACGAGAAGATTGAAAATTGAATGATAGCAGTTGAACATGGTTTAAAAGAGCTTTATCTATTTAAAAATCAACATTTCTTACGCATGTACAGGGTGAAAAATTGTCGTAGTTTTGCTAAAATTTGCATCTAAATAAAAGGGCATACAGGAATTTTTCATTTAATTTCCTTTAAAATTGACATGAAATTTTCTAACTCTGCTTATCTTTAAAAACAGAATTGAAAACATTGTATTACTCAACTTAAAATCTGATGATCTTATTAGAAGGAAAATCTAAACATGTCACTGATTTCACTGTTTTTACTTGTAAATTAAAATGTAGAATTAGGGAGTGTCATTTCAGCATAATAATTATACCAATTGCATGAATATTTTATGTACAAAGAAAGCATTTTATAGGTGACCTATCCTATACTGAGCATGAGTGAACATGGTCTTAGATAATTACCAACGTATTTGATGCTTTCTAGGAAGTTAAAATAATCCACATTGCTTCCCCACCCTCTTGTTGCTTGGTTGGCAGTTACAATGCAAGGTAATACCTTTTCCACAATATCTTAGATGTTATTATTCTTGATTTAAAATAACTACCTTCGTCAGGATACTGACAAAAATAGTGACAGGAGAAGAAGATGGGATGTATAGTGGTATTTCTTGTCTTTCAGTGTGATTCAAATTGATTTAATTTAATCATACTTTTTATAACCAGAAGTTATGTTGTAAGATGATATGCATGAAATCGGAAGGAAAGGAATCTACTTTGAAATTTGATGTTATTTTGATTTGTACTCTAAGTCTCTATTATGCTTCTCAATTGTTCAATATGTTTGCTAGAAAAAAAATAGTAAATTATATGAGACATAAAAATACCTTATAATTTCCTATTGAACACATCCTCAGATTGTCATTCGTCTCATGAGGTAGTATTTTAAATCAATTCTCCAAAGTTATATATATATATATATGACAGGATTTATATATTGTCATTTCAATTATTTTTTGTTAAGATATGTAGGCATACACCTAGTTTATAGATCAGATTATAATTTTCATTTTAGAAATTGGAAAGAGATTTCAATTACTTTTATATTTAGAAAATTTATTTTTAAGATTTAATATCTTTATATGTTTATAGATCGTTATATTTAACTAAAACCCAGACTAACCCCTAAAATGTGAGTAATATGTATTGTCTGTATATATTTTATATATATTCATATAGACATAGTTATGCTTATTTTGTATACTTTAAAATATAACCTCAAAACTTATACTGTAACCTTTTAAACTTCCATAGATTTACATGAAACAATATTACTGTGCAGAATGTTTTAAGGTAAATTAAAAGAGCTATGCAATATACATAAATTGTAAGATTCCACGCAATTTACAATGCTAGCAGTAATTATTTAAATCCTGAAACTTAAAACATCATTTCAATGTTCATCAACTCAGTTGAGAGAGAGCGCAGATTACTCCAGGTCAGCAGAGAAATGATTTATTTCACAATTGTAACTCTCTGAATAACTTTGTATTCTCTCATTAGGAACTACAGTACAGGAAATCATTTACCGATCGTTTTACAATGCACATAATATCCTGTGCATGCTTAGGCAACTATATGGTGATTTACAAATCAGGACAGGCATCAAAATTACTGAACTTAGAAAATAATTCACAGTGTCAATGTGAATAAATTTTTAGATTTTGACAATATATTTAGTCCAATAAAGTAAGGTTCTTTATTCATGAATGAATTTGAAAGGTATTCAAGCAGGACTCCTAAACCATTTACTCTGAATTATTGGTTTTATTATTTTAATACCATTTTCATGTCACTTTCTAGTAACCTTGTGGCTGCATAACATAAACTAGAAAAAGAGATCAGTGTGGGCAGAATGGAGAGTGATAAATCAACAAGTACATTTTTTTCCTTTTAGAGAAGGTAAGGGAAAATTATGCTACAATCAGATTTACCTTAATGCCTCAAGGTTTCCTATAAGAATGAGCCAAGGCGATAAATAAGAATAAAAATTGGGGTTAAAAACAACACATGAATGTACCCACAAATATATGCATATATGTGTTTATGTGCGTTTATGTGTGTATATATATATATATATGTATTTTTTAATTGCAACTAAGATGAAACTTATCTCTAATACATGAATTTGGAGAGAACAGAGAGATCAGAGAACTGAAGTAGGAATGAAAATAAAATAAATGACACACAATTATTGAGTAGCAGATTTTCAATTTTCAAAATAATAGAAAAGTTTAAGTTGGTGTTTGCCATGTCGATTTTATTCGTTTAAGTCTTCTTTCCATTTTCGAGAAGAGCTTCTTAGCAAAACCAAAGATAATTTATATAATTATTACTGGTGTAAAACCGAGTTTGTGATTCTACTTAAGCATTAAATGGAAAATGCATCCCTCTCTACTATTTTCATAAGGGAGAGTGAGATCGTGCACACAACTCAAGCATTCTATTGTAGCAATAATAGTTTTGTACTTTTTTGATAAGTATATTGACACATAAAGTGATTCACCTAATTGTAAGAAAGTCAATCTCCATTATTTAAAAAAAAAGCCGCAAATAAACATATTCCCATTCTGCCACTTGCAGGCATTTTGAGCATACTTAATATTACTGAGCCCATCCCTCATCCTGTCCCCCGTATTCCCTGGCCACAAGACTTGAGCCTTCATAAGAAGTTATTTCACTATTGTTATGATAATAATACTTAGTGGGTGTTACTCAAAATTCAATTTCATGCTTAATCCAATAGTCATAAATATATATGTAAACACAAAGCCAGTCTTGAGACAAAGCATTTGAAAACTAAGGAAAAGGAGCAGATGGCATGCCTTCAGGTACTTCTCATATTTACTTGTCTGCTCATAAAACCAGTCCTAATTATACCTTACGAATGCAGACCACAAACACTTCCTTGATATGTGTATGTGTGTGTAGAATTGTTATATTCTCTTTGTTTCTCAATCCCACGGTGTTTATATCAGTAATTTATAAGTACTCATGTGCTGTTCATTAGATAGAATCAAATTTTTATAAGAAATATAAGCATATCTTGAGGAAGGAGCCTGACTTTATTGCTTTGCATCTAAATTTTGTACCTTAAACTAAAGATGGGCTAATTTCATGGTATGCTGCAAACACCAGATATGGTAAGAGCCTCTATTTGGGGAATGGAAAAGAATAGGAAATAATAGTGTTGATTCTGCCACATAAAATTTGGAATCAATTTTCTTTTCAAAATGGCTTCAAAATATCATACCAGTATAGTTAATATGATGATGCTTTTACTCTTACTCCGATTTATAAAATGCATAATGAGTTATTCATAATGCAAACTTAAATTTATGGTCCTGATAATCCCATCAGTTTTCCAAAATAACGTTTTTCTAGAATATCTTCTGTATAAATATGTGAATATTTGTACATTATATCCTTTGCAGCTAGTTGGTAATAATAACTTGAGTTTTTATAACCAAACCTTGAATATCTGTTTCTTCTACTTTTCAGTTTGGAGAAGTGTTGATTGAAAAGCCAACCCAACATTTAGTATGTATGAGGTCCCATGCAGGGTACAGATGGCATCTTAACCCCATCCATATGTTTAAAGCATCTCCTTCATTTGGAAGTCTTACAGGCACCAAAACAATCATGGAGAGAAGTGGTCTTTAAATTTTAATTTTATCAAAATAAACCAGATCTCTTGTGTATAAATCCTTTGCCAAAAATGGATTTTCTTGAACAGACAGGAAGCCAAACTCATTTATAAAGGCCAAGGAAAAGACTGATAAGTATGCGTTTGATTATACGAAGGTTAGATTGAATTATCTTTGTCTTGGTTATGCTATTTTTTGTTTTTGCATACATTGTCTAGAGTATTTTTAAATACCTTCCAAATAGCTTGGGTCTGTTTTCTGAGCCTTTTTGGATTTTACTCCTTATTTATTTACTTATCTGTTATATTGTTATATGTTACATACTATAAATTCACAAACACATCTGGTATAATTACTTATTAAATGTAAGCATATCTATACATCAATGTTTTATCTAAATCCTGATTGGTTATAACTTTACTCTGAATATATAGAAATAATTTGTTAGATTTTTCTTTTGTGTATGAAAAGCTCCTGCACATTTTCCTCTTCAAGATCTCAATGGAAATGACCTATCTTCTTAGTTTCCCATTTTATCACAAGGTAGTCTATATTTTATGGTGACGTAGACTATTAATGTTTTATTAAGCTCTTAAATTAATATATGGTAACAAGCTTATTAGCCATAGCTTGTTTCCGTGAGACTGAGGTTGGTGAGGAATTATATAGCAAATGTGTTTTTTAGAAGAGTTTCTTTTATTTTAATGGGAGAATTAAGCCGTCATAACATACATACAACTTTTTAGAAAATTATTTTTGTTACCTAAGCTATGATTCTCCAACAATAATTCAAATTTCCTTGCTCTTGACTTGGAAAATGAGCCAAGATTTCTCGGAAGGTGAGAAGAGGGAAACTCCATTCAGTGATGACAATTTTTTTTAATTTTTTTTTAAAGATTTTTATTTTTTTCCTTTTTCTCCCCAAAGCCCCCTGGTACATAGTTGTATATTCTTCCTTGTGGGTCCTTCTAGTTGTGGCATGTGGGACACTGCCTCAGCGTGGTTTGATGAGCGGTGCCATGTCTGCGCCCAGGATTCAAACCAGCGAAACCCTGGGCTGCCTGCAGCGGAGGGCGCGAACTTAACCTCTCGGCCATGGGGCCAGCCCCAGTGACGACAACTTTTTGAATATTATTAATTTAAATGGAAAGTTTAAGGAATGAAGAAATTATCAAAATTTCCCGTCTGAGAGAAACTTTGCCACAAACACCTCCTATTAGCCTCCCTAAAGAAATGAATACAAGCGTACCCATGTTGACCGCTGCAGGGTCTTGGAATGGGAAGAAGTTCTTTGAGTCATAGTTCCAGTTTGGAGAATTAACTCATCCCTCCACTAGTTTTGAAATGCATAGAAGTGATCGTTTATGGATTAGTAAAATGCAGAAGAAAGCTTATAGAAAAAAAGTATTCCTTGGACTGTGTTCACTCCTGCTATTAAACATTCCTGCGTGCCTGTGGTGGCTTTCAAAGTTAAGCTGGTGAACCAGGAGGGGATTACAGTTCTATCAACAGCCTGATTCTGCACCAGCAGCAGGTGCACTGGCTTGATGACCAGCGAGGCCACTGGAGCCACAGAACCTGAATTTCTGGCAGCAGTCACTTTGTGTTAACACCATTATTGATGGTGGTCCAAGCAGCACAGAAGTTGCCAAGGAATGAGCTGAAGTACTAGATGTTGCTTTAAAAATGTAGAGCAAAGAAAGAATGAATGGGGGGAAAAAAAGACTCAGATTCAAGCGCTTGGCTTATTTCTTATACTATGACTGCCAAATACAGCCAACGCACAGCTACGGGAGCTGCGGGCCCTGAGAGGCAGACACGCCGCGTGGAGGAAGTTGGAAGGACTGAAAAGTCAACGCTGAGACTGAAAGCAGGGGGTGCCAATTCCAAGGCTGAGTTGTGCAAGGACAGGGTGCTTTCTTCCCTTCTTTCACAGTGAGGCATCTCTTTTACTCCCTCCTGTTTTGATCAAAGACCAATCTTCTCAACTCTCAGTCACCAAGTTGCTGGGGTTTTGTCACTTGTTTATACAATAGCTATAACAGAATAGGGTTATTAAAATAGTTTTACTGGTAAAATAAACTTTAAAACATACAGAAAATAGTATGTCAGTCATTCATGAACCCAGCCCCAAACATCAAAATGTAAGCATTTTGCCACATTTTCTTCAGATTGTTAAAAATGAAATAAACTTGGTAGTACCCCTAGCATATGTATCTGTGAATTTTATTACATAATAGGCATCTATGATCATATAGCCTACTTATTTCAAAATGTCTATTAATGGTTTTGTTTGCTATAGTATGCCTGTTGCCTAGAAGAGTACCTGCTGTATAGAAGAGTCTCAAAAAGGGAATCAGAACTGTTGCCTGAAAGAGTGCTAACACACTGACAGGTTATCCATTTGCAATTTTCTTTTTCACTCAATAATATGTTTTTCTTATTTATTCATACTCAGGCTTTTAGATGCTAGGTAGTCCTCAGGTGTGTGACTGTACAACAGTTTACTTAATCACCTTAATGTCCATTTAGGATGCTTCATATTTTTTTTTTACCATTGCAAACAGTATCCAATGATCTTTAAATAAAAATTCCAAATTAAAGTAATCATTGGTATCTTGGTACCATGTTTAAGATGTGCAGTGTTTCATGCTCAGTTAGAGGATTTTATACTCCTTGGAATAGTGGCTATTGCAGTCAGCCCTCTGTACCTGCAAATTCCACATGGGGGATTCAACGAAGCATGGACCAAAGGCCTACCATGGCTTCATCTGTGCTGAACATCTACGTACTTGTTGTTCTTGTCGTTGTTCCCTAAACGATACAGTATAACAGCTATTTACAAGCATTTGTATTGTACTAGGTATTATAAGTAATCTGGAGATGTTTTAAGGTACAGGAAAGGATGTGCATGTGCGTAGGTTATATGCAAATACTACTCCATTTTATAAAAGGGACTTGAGCACCCTCAGATCTTAAGACCCACGGGCGTCCTGGAACCAATCTCCCACAGACCGAGGGACCACTGTACTTTATTTTCATCACCACCACCACCAATAATGTCATCCAGTTAAAGTTGAAATGGAATTCGTAGGTAAGGGAACTCCTACATTTTTAAAAAAATTAAACTAAGAGGACATATAATTTTGATCTCCCGGAGGAATACATATTTCCTAATTTGATTCTCCATAACAATAACTTTTTATACAGTTGTTTAGGAGTTCAAAGCAGGAAAATATCAAACATTTTTAAGTGTCTTCTGTTTATCAGCTACTGTTATAGGGCCCTGGGGATATAGCCAGGAACAAAACCATCTGTTCATTCATTTATTCAATAAAAATATATTATACTTGTCCTTTTCTTTGTGGACAGGCATTGTTTTAAGTGCTAAATATTTTTTTTCTTAAAGATTCACACCTGAGCTAGCATCTGATGCCAAACTTCTTTTTTTTGGTTTGTTTATTTGCTTATTCTCCCCAGAGCCCCCCAGTACATAGTTGTATATTCTAGTTGCACATCCTTCTGGCTCTGCTATGTGGGATGCTGCCTCAGCATGGCTTGATGAGCTGTGCTACATCTGTGCCCAGGATCCGAACCAGTGAAACACTGAGCTGCCAAAGTGGATCACGTGAATTTAACCACCCGGCCACGGGGCCAGCCCCTAACTGCTAACATTTTAAAGGGAAATACTATACAGACACTTAGAATTTATCTAATTTAAGATTCTACTCAAATTTACTGAATATTTTGCTTCTGCTGACACATCAGCTTTGCAATTTTACAGAAGTGACATTTCTCATTGATTAAAAACAGGAAATAAGCAAGAAAGAATAAAACTATTTGGTAGGGAGGTGATAACAATTAGAAAAAAATCTGAATATAATTTCATAAAAACATCTCAGATTATAGGTGAAAAAAATAGAGGTACAGTAAGGCTAAAGAAATTCCCATAAATTTATGTCAACCTTGGTACTTGAAGCCAGGTGGTGTTCACTAAATATGGGATGAGTTCTTGGCTTAAATACTATAGATGGTGTGGGAGGGAGCATGGAATCAAAAACATCTGAACTAGTCTTGTGAACATTCATGTGACTGTTAACTGTAAAATTAGAAGAATAATAGCTATTCTGAATCCAGAAACATGCATAATGTGTTTATGATAATTTTTAACACACGGTAGAGTCTTAACAATTGCTAGTTACCTTTTTATTAATTCCTTAGAAAAATACACTTCTCTCCACATTTTATAGCCTGATCTAAAATACACACACACTCATCATTTTCCTCTACCTGCTTTTTTTTTTCCTGGGACTAAAGGGGGAACAGATGTACAAGACAGCCAATAAAATGTGTTACTATACTTTGTTCCTGTTATATACATACCCGTTGCCTAAATCCACTTACATCACCCATTTCAGATACTATCCACACGTAAATATGCCACAGTCTGCATTTTATTCTTCATCTTGAAGTTATCTTGTGTGCAGAAACAGCTAATTTATGACTTAAAAACATTTATTCCAAGAAAGTTATTATACAAGAAAGGCAATAAAGTCTTTACATTTTCCAATCAGTTTCCTTGAAATGTGAACACAGCACCATATTGTATCGTCGTGCTCAATATATAAATTGAAACTGATGCTACAATATCACTGGAAAAATAAGATTCTATTAATTAGAAAATTATTAGGCAACACAACTGTGCCACAATGTAAAAGTCACCTAGCAAATGAACTTAATAAATTATTAAAAATGTGAAATTGTATTGAGGTTAAGAGAAGGACAGAGTCACATAAAATTCATTCAAACAGAAGCAAATCTGGCTGAGTACCTGCAATAAAATCTGCTTATAGTAATATTGATTTTCAGGTGTTGAATGAATAGATTAAAGTGGAAATTTTATATGAAATCTAATACCTACCTACCCACACACCATTTTAGATCTTTTGTGACTTAGAAAATAATTCCACATATTGCAAGAACAGGGAATTTTCATGGAGAAAAAAAGTAATTTAATTAAAACATGAGTCCAAAGCTAAACTGATCAATTGATGTTACTCAATTACGAGGCAACAGAAAATACAAGAAAAAGAAACACTGGAGAATCCCAGGGATGTGAGACTGTGCAATCTGTAGATATTTATTTTCGCATAGTATTTTTAAATTTTAGCATGTCTTTAAAATGTGCATCTAGTTTCAATTAAATAAAATATGAATATATTTTAAAGCAAGGCATGAAAAATTTAAATCAGTTAAGTCAGGAGTCAGTCATTGTAATAAGACTGTAACAGGACTACGTTTTGCAGGGATGAAAATACATGATCGCCTATACTTGAATAGCCGTGTTTAAGACGTTTCAAGGTTAGAGGAAAACAACCAGTTTTGTTTCTTCTTAAAAGTGCAAGCAAAGTAGTTTTAAAAAAGGGAAGGACCATAGTATAGATAAGTGCTATTTTCCATTCTCTTGCCATCTATGCATAGACCAGTATCACCCATTGAACAAAACTCCAGATCTCTGCAGGGCCACTAGATGTCACAGGGCATTCTAATGGCAATTCTCATTTTTCTGAAAACTTAAAAATAAGGGAGCATAATTCCAAGGCTTTGAGTCAAGATCTTTGTTTACATACGGAACCCTGAAGGACAGAGGCAGCTACTAAAACACTATACCTAAAATGGAAATGTATAGGATGTTCCAGATTTGCACAGAGGTGACTAGAAACTGAAAATGAGGCAAGTGGCATTTAAAAGCCTGAGCATGAATAAATAAGAAAAACATATTATTGAGTGAAAAAGAAAGTTGCAAATGGATAACCTGTCAGTGTGTTAGCACTCTTTCAGGCAACAATTCTGATTCCCTTTTTGAGACTCTTCTATACAGCAGGTACTCTTCTAGGCAACAGGCATACTATAGCAAACAAAACCATTAATAGACATTTTGAAATAAATAGGCTATATGATCATAGATGCCTATTATGTAATAAAATTCACAGATACATATGCTAGGGGTACTACCAAGTTTATTTCATTTTTAACAATCTGAAGAAAATGTGGCAAAATGCTTACATTTTGATGTTTGGGGCTGGGTTCATGAGTGACTGACATACTATTTTCCGTATGTTTTAAAGTTTATTTTACCGGTAAAACTATTTTAATAACCCTATTCTGTTATAGCTATTGTATAAACAAGCGACAAAACCCTAGCAACTTGGTGACTGAGAGTTGAGAAGATTGGTCTTTGATCAAAACAGGAGGGAGTAAAAGAGATGCCTCACTGTGAAAGAAGGGAAGAAAGCACCCTGTCCTTGCACAACTCAGCCTTGGAATTGGCACCCTCTGCTTTCAGTCTCAGCGTTGACTTTTCAGTCCTTCCACATAAACTATTGATCCTAAAGGACTGTCTTTTGTGATGATCACAGTGGCGCCATAGATGCTGGGAAGCACAGAGAAGGGGCCCTCCCTGATTATTATAAACATGCTTCCTGTACCATCGGAACCTAGATGTTAAATGAATCACAGCCGCTTTGTATTCATTCAAGTCTTTAATTTGATCCAATAGTATTTTAGTAATGCCCTCTCCTGAATCCCATTAGCAACATTTACATGTTTTAATTGTTTGTTTTGCCTTTACAATAAGAAGGTAAGTAATATCAGGACTGGAAATGTCTTTTCTCCTTATTCACATTGCTTTATGTGATTCTAAAAACTTAATTGTTCAAAGCTATTAGTTGAATTTTGTGTGTAAATAACTTAGAAAGCATGATGCATTCTCTCTCTTTTTTTGCATTTTTTTATTGTGGTAAATTATATATAACAAAATTTACCATTTTAGCCATTTGCATGTGTACAATTCTGTGGTATGAAGTACATTTACATTGTTATGCATTTTCTTTTAAAACAGCTGAACTTTAATGATAATAATTACAGGACAGAAATCTTACAGATGAGATATGCCTCAAGGAGATGAGAAGTCCTAGCGGAGAATCCAGCACAAATACTCCCATAGCCCATCATATCAAAAGAGTGGAGTTAACTCAGATAATGAATGTCTCTAACTCTCCACAGTCCTGTCCCTATCTCGATACTCCCAGGGTCTATTGCTTGATATAATTGTTTATAGAGTCTTTATTCTACACTTTAACTGTACAATATTACTAAGATATGTGATGAATTTATCTTCAGGACATCAAATCGTGTATTTATACGTGTGTGCTCATTAGAAATAATTTGAGCGTACATACTTGTTTATGTTTTTCTATAAGCCAGGAAATTATATTGATAGATTCTTTAAAAATATCTAGATGTAAACACTTAAATGTTATAAATTATAAGACGAGAGGAGCAAAATATATACGAGGTGTACTGATCTACCAACTCATGACTGAGAAATGAAAACTACTTTAGGATGTTAAGAAATAACTCACCTAACAAATAACTTTCTTTTAAATGTGGACTTTGAGATTTGTGAACTATATGTTAAGTAGATATTCTGTTCAAGAGTACTGAGATGAAAGATAAAGGAAAAGAAAATACTTAAACATTCTATAGGACTCAAGACATATAACTCAAAAGAAATTCCATATATGCATAGATCTAATTTATGCCAATCGGGTACATCTGGCGATTTTAGGAGCTGGACAAGGATTCAGTAACCATCATGAACAAAAACAATTAGCTGGGTTATGGTGTTCTTAATTGCAGATGGTATCATGCCAATGGATTCATACCTCATGGAGTCCTTCTGTTTATGCTCATTGAATAGCACTGTTTATATTGCTCATAGAGTTGTTTGGCTTTGTAACTTGTGCATATATCTGCCAACCTGTTTGTCTAGAAGAAAAAGATACTTTGAAATATAATTTGAAGCACATTTTAGGATATTTGCATTAACTATCTTGAAGAAGGGTGTAGAGTATTTTAAGGCTGACATTTAGAGTGTGTAATCTTTCATGTAAGAAGTTTCTTTCTTGTCTCCTGAGACTTCTGTTTATATATGAAGAAAACTGCAATGACATTTGCTAATAATGTCTGCTGAAGGAACGCAACATCTTCAGGCTCCCTCTTAAACTTAGAAATTATGGCAGTTATTAATGACATAAATGAAACCATTTTAGAGCACCAAACTGTTTATTTTTTAAGTAAATTCATTACATTTGATTTCTGCCAAATTTTCTACCCTAAAAAAAATCTATCTCAAAAAATCCCCATCTCTCTTTGTGAATCAAGTCTCTATTCTCCCTAAACAGAAAAAAAAAAAAAAAGTGGGTTTTAAATTACCACTTATTACATGTGTAAACTTGGAGAAGACAATATCTCTGTCAATTTCTCCTCAGTTCTAAGATAGGAATGCTCAAACATTCCTTCTTTTGGAAATCCAATGAGATTAGGTACTGGAAAAATTTCAGAGGAGTATTACATAAAATTAAATATTAACCTTTTTCTTATAATTATTTTACATTTAAATCATTCCACAACCCTTTCATCTTTTTTTAAAAATTTACATTTCTTTTTGGTTTAGGGACTCCAACTCTTTTATAAGTACTTAAGTGTCCAACAAAATGGATAGTATAGAAGATAGCTCAAATGGCAATGGCAGCAGACGACAGCAAACCCTCTCTTCCCAAGGCTCACTGATCTGTGTAAGAACGTTTGAATGCTAGTGAGGATCCGACGCTTTTAGCAAAAACACGGCTTAATTCTTCATCTTGTCAAATTATTGCTTGACAAAATATTTCAAGTTTTAATTCTGCAAATATCTAACAAATCCCTAAACATACATAGCAAACATATTTCGCATGTAGTTCCAAGGATTTTTTTTAACAGATTCTACATAAGATCCCATAAAAAATGTGTTAGAATACAAAAGAAGAAATGACGCATTTTATTTAGATGTCTCCCAGGTGAGTGATGAATTATCAGATTTAGACACTGGGAACCAATTTAAGAACCCACTGAATTCCCTTGAAGTATATTTTAAGTTATTAAAAAAATTTCCACTCTCTTTCCCCCACTCTAAAGATAATCTATTAAGTATATACATGGTCTCATTCTGACAGCATCCTCTGTTTTAAATCCCATTTAAAGAAGGCCCCACACAATCAAAAGGAAAGTGAAAAACGAATCAATTAGTGAAGTAGAATGTAAGTAACTAGAAACATATTTAAAAATATTACCTACGTAAACAGAAGTTTATAGAAGAATAACTTAACCTCTCAATCACTACTTTTCATTGTAAAATTTGACTTGAGTTTCAACAATCATTTCCTATATTTTGGGTTGAGTGTATATAACCTTACTTCCCTGATATGGATCAGTGTGAAAACATTAATACCTAAACAATACATTCCTTTCTAGAAAACACTGGAAACTTGCTAATAAGTGAAACTGTCTTACAGTAAGTTGCTATGTAGCAGCGTATTGTGTTGTAATTCAGGACAAGATGGAATTTTATTTAAAAAAGTCTTTCTAGAAATGTTCTAATGCTAATTGTACAGAATATATTACTCCATTAGTCCAAGCCTTCATACGAATAAAATGCCTTGTTGAACACTGTTTCCGCTTTGACCCAAGACAGTGACCAGAAAAAGTCCTCTCTGCGAGTGGAGATTCAGCACGCCTGCTGGGCTGAGGCTTTCAATGACTGCAAGCTAAGGGGAAAGTCAGGTATATAAGCATCTCACCTTAATGACCCCAAATTTGAAAAATCTACTCAGTGTATTAGAATCTGAATGTGCTGAATTTTTGTTTATAGCTCAGTTGAAGTAGGGGTTACAAACTTTTCATACTTCCAACCAATCTGTGCAGCATCATTTGATGACCAAGTTAATTGCAGTTAAAAATGACAAGGATGCTATGGAGGATGCTGACCATTGTTTTAGTGGTGTCCTTTCTATTAGGAAGAACAGGGAAAATTAATCTCTGTCCTCAGTTTCAGGAACATATCAGTTTTCACAAACAAATTTATTTTATATAATGAACACTATGACTTTTTAAGTGACTGTTTTCCTCTTTGAATTGGCTCCTACAAAACTTCTAGCCAAATACATTTCCAATATTTAGGAATTTAAATGTACACTCTTGGTAGTCAAGTAGACCTGGGTTTGAATCCAAAATGTGTCACATTTCTCCTCTGAGCCTCAATTTCTTTGTTGCACAGAGAAGATAGATAATGACTATTTCACAGTGTAGTATTGACGGTTAAATGGGCTGACACTTTTAAAGGATACAAAATAGTGCTTGGTAATTAGAAATGTTGAAAACATATTACTGCTGCGTGCACACCTCATCAGACTACTGCATGACAGTACACACTATAAACAGTGCCCCCTAGAGGCGAGAAGTATACAGCATATCAGCAAGATAACCTTAGCCGACTTTATTTTCCTTCTGGTATTTTTCCCTCTGGCACATTTTTTCATTTCATTTAAATGTATTTAAAATTGAAATATTGCACACAATTTTATACAACCTTAAATTATTTTTGTAGTGGAGCACAAATAATAAAATGAACAAATTAAAATTGAGATTATTTTCCCCTACAACTAGATTATATACTATACAACTTCCTTAGAGAAAAAAATACTCACTGTTTTGCATAATTTCTCTTGTCTCTTTCCTAGTGGCTGTAATGCAAATGTTTGATAGTATGTATTGTTTTGGAGGAGAAGTGGAGAAAAGCTGTGGGTAGAATTTGTGTCCTTGAAACTTATTTGTAAGGAGAGAGACTACAGCACAGGCAATCACAGTGAACTCTGTTCAGTGTTGCAAGAGTGATGCAAGAAAGAAACTTTTCACAGTTTAACACGGACAAAGTATCAACTATAGGGTAAAAGTAAGGAGAGAAGGTAGAAAAAGTAAAGAGTGTTGAAGATAAAAAATGTCTGAGGGCCGTATTCTGAACGTCACTATATTTGATTTTGTGGAATTTGTGGAGTTTTTTGTTTTAATCAAATTTTTCATTTTGAGATAATTATAGATTTATGTGAAAGTTTAAGAAAGAATACAGAAAGATCTCATGTACTCTTTACCCACCACTGGATAAAGAGTACAAATAATGAAATGGTAATGTCTTGCAAAACTAGGGTACAATATCACAACCAAGATATTGACATTGATACAGGCAAGACACAGAACAGTTCCATCGCCACAAGGATTTCTGGTGTTATCCTTTTATAACCATACCCACCTGCTCTCCACCCCCATTCCTGATTCCTGGCTATAACTAACAAATATTATCTAAATGGAATCATACTGTATGTAGCTATTAGAATTGTTTGGGTTTTTTTCATTCAGCCTATTTCTCTCAGATCCATACAAGTTGTTGCATGTATCTACAGTTTGTTTCTTTTGATCATTGACTGGTATTTCATGGTAAGAATGGTATTGCAGTGTGTTTAATCATTCAGCCATTGAAGGATATCTGGGTTGTTTTCAGTTTGGGGGCTATTAGGGATAAGGCTGCTATGAACATTTGTATACAGATTTTGTGAGAGCATGTTTTTATTTCTCTGGAATAAATGCCCAACCGTGCAATTGCTTGGTCGCATTATTGATGCATGTTTAGTTTTATGAGAAAGCACTAAACTGTTTCACAAATAGTGATACCATTCTACGTTCTCACCAGCAGTATATGAGTGATCCAGTCTCTCCACATCCTTGCCAGCATTTGGCGTTTTCATTATATTTTATTTTAGCCATTCTAATAGATGTGTTGTGTCACCATAGGTTTTTAATAGTAGATGATTTGGTTCGATCAGTGTTCAAGAAGAAACTTTCTAATGGCAACAAAATGGAATGAAATGGGAGAAAGTTGAGTCAGTGATGTTACTTCGAAATATATTGCAGTTATTCAGATGAGAGAGAAAGACCTGATCCAAGGCAGGGGCATTGCTGGTTGGGAGAAATTGCTGGGAGAATACCACAGTCTCTAAAGACATTATTTAATATTTTTAGATAATTCTAGGCTGGCAAAGTAAAGCTGGTTGATTGACTCAAATTCAAAGGACGTTTCCTTTCATCTCGAGCTGCAGAGTGACCCGATCATGTGGAAACACAGTTCATTATATGTGACTCTGTATAGTTCTGTTCTTTCTCAGAGAATGACTACATTACACAAATGCTTAATGATCATCCCTTAAGTTAGATTGTTTCTATAAGTGTAGTTTAAAGATCCGACAGATTAATCTGAAAACTGAAGGTAAACAGTCACTGGAAAAAAATGCCTCGATATCGCTCAGCCTACATATTTATTTAAGAAGCTGCTTATCTGCTATCTGTCTCTCCAATATCTGCCCCGTGTATTTCTATCCATTTTTGGGGATCTTGTTTTTTTTTTTGTAGTCCCAACAGAAGCCTAAATAAACATGTATTAAAATTCAATACCCATGAAAATAGAGCTATCAGGGAGAGTACCTAATATTACAGAGGAAATAGTTTATAAAGCCCAAGTAATAAGTTTATGAAGCTCAAATAAATAGAAATTAATATAGTAATCAAAAAGGAATAAAATAATCCTTTAAGGAGCTGAACTAACAGTTTTTACCAATGCAAACTGTGGTAATATATCTAGTTTCAGTCTTATAAACACACAGAGCAATTAAGGTCTATATTGTAGCATTAAAGCTGTCTCTGCTCTAACGTGAATTATTTTCAAGCATATGGTATTTTTGTGAGCACAACAATAGGAAGCATTTTTTAAAACTGATTTTGAGACAAATTAGAGTATCGAAAAATACATAACCTAACACAGTGATTGGACATACCGTGCAGTATTAGAGATGGTTGTCTTATTATTTGAGGGAAAAATATAGAATTCTGGGTTCTTCCATTACAGATAGGATCTATTGCCAAAAATCTGAAAATCAATAAAACTTGTTTGGGGAGAGTAAATGATTACTTGATAATTTATCTTCTATGCCATCTTCCAGTAAAAGTATTACCAAGATTGTCTGTGAATCTAATCAGGTGTGGAGTGCTATTGAAAAGTAAGAGTTGCAGCCTAGCAAAGGAAACTTGAATTGAGATTTTTAAAAAACTACCCGAGAGCTTTTTATTTTACTATAAGCACTACATTAGCAATATGATTATTGTTGTTCTTGTCCTTGTTCATTATTCAAAGCTCATGGTAATGTATGGGCTCATATACAGCGTTACTGGTGGCTTCTCCAGAAAACACTTCCCAACTACTGCACAAAACCTGCTGCTGTCTGTCTGTTACTCCCTGTCCTTCTGTCTGTGCCATTCTCAAGGAATGACTCCATACACAGACCTTCATCTGACATAAAATTCTAATAATGTTAACAATGAATCTGCAAAGTAAAAACATTAAACTATTGAATTATCCATATGAATGTACTTTCAAGATATTAATAATTTATGCCAGGTATTCTCATTTTATATAACTCCTTTCCTCAAAATGGCTTTATTCAGTTGAGTTATAAAGCTTAGTGAAATAGAATTATGGCCTTGGATTCTGACACTTAAGAAAACCTGCAATATAACTCTCCAAACAGTTTTCTCTTCTGTGAAGTTTATTCATTTAGGGAAATGTTAGTTTTAGGTGTGTAGGCATGGGTGTGTATGTGTATGTTTAAACATTAGAGAAAAAATAGGAGGAAGTTTAAAAGTAAATCGGTGGCTTAAAAATGTTAAATCTTCTTTTTATCAATAATGATTATAAATCCATATTTCGATGTTCTATATTTATGGATGAATGTCTATAGCATATTGACTTTTTACATCACATTGTAGACTAAGATATCTTTTCTTATGCTTTTTTGAGAATTCAAGTTAATGTTATTTCCCCCAAAGATGTTTGAATTGCAATTCTTAGCTCTAGTTGTTGATAGATTATGTCATCTTTTCAATAAGTTTCTGGCGCTGATGGGTAAGTCAATGACTATTTTGTGAGGGAGGCCGGTTTCCCATATCATACAGTCATCCACACTTCTTGACCTATAGTTGTGAAAGGCTTGGTCCTGAGACAAAGAAGCTTAGTCATAGTACGCAATGAGCTCTGACCTCGCCTGTGTCTAAGGTAAGGCTGACTTCACAGTCCTATCTTGCAACTAACATGCCAGCTTACAGAAGCTCTATTCCAAACTTTGTGTGAATTTTCATATTACAAAGCTTTATATAAAAGTGTATGAATTAAAATAGCTTTTTAAATCCATACATACAGACATGCATACATTTAGATACATGTACATACTGCTATAATGGAGTAGACATAAAAGGCAGTGATTTTTAGTAGTGAAATCTTTTTTTTTTTTTTTGAGGAAGTTCAGCCCTGAGCTAACTACTGCCAATCTTTCTCTTTTTGCTGAGGAAGACTGGCCCTGAGCTAACATCCATGCCCATCTTCCTCTATTTTATATGTGGGACACAAACCACAGCATGGCTTTTGCTAAGCGGTGCCATGTCACCCTTCCCTGCCCAGGATCCAAACCAAAGAACCCCGGGTCGCGGAGAACTTAACCACTGCGCCGCCAGGCCAGCCCCAGTAGTGACCTTTTAATAGAGAAGATCTCATTGCTAGAAATGGGAAAATTATTGTTGTCTTTAGACAAAAATAATAGTTTAATTCAAGATCCAAATATCATTTACAATATAATGTAGAAAAATATGTGCTTTTAGTGACTGTTTTTCTGTTGTCTGCCACCAGTATAATACAGTGAAAGACACTGGATTAGAAATCTCCTGAATTCTAATCCAGGTTATGATCTTGCATAAATATATGATCTTGAGAAAGTAATTTTTCTTGTACATATTTCATCCATAAAATGAAGTAGTTGGATTAGGGTCCAGATCTAAAATACCTGTAATAAAATTATGATACTCACAGTGATTTACTGACACTCTACAAGTTGATCTGATCTTGTTTCCTACTTTATCCATTTCAGAATCTCTGTCACTATTAATGTCTAATCATTTTAATGTATTAGTCTTTATGACATTTCTAACCACAGGGACCAGGCCCCACCATCCCCCACCATGTCACTGATACCAATTAAGAGTCTGTTGTAGTAATCTACAAGTGAAGTAAATGCTATTTTAAATTCACCTTCTGCTGTTCCCAGCTGTCTACAGCGCTGACAGGTTATTCAGATTTTGCCCTGTGTATCCATGCAATATTTCACTTTTTCTCTCTATGCATCCCTCCACCTCATCACCTTACCTAGTTTCCCCACCTATGTGGGGTCAGACTTTGTTCAGTTTGAGTGCAATCAAAGGCCCTATTTCTGGTCCACAGTCCTGGCCAGCGTTTTAGTCTTAGACACCTCCTGGTTCTTTATCTGTGATGACTGAAATTTGAATCTTGATACCCACTGCTGTCACTCAATCCTAATCATAAACAAAGGATGGATTTGCTTTAGCAACACAGTTTATCTCCTTGTCTAATTAGTGCATCCTTGGCTGGGGTGCTGCTAAGGTAGCAAAATTTGGCTTCTATTTCCTGGCTGCTAATGAGGATTTTAGACTGCAAGTATGTTTTGCCTGTAGCAACTTGGTTTATTCTCTTCATTTTAGGCCCACTTATTGTCAGTCCATTGCACTGTTCCAATTCTATAAAATGATACATAGTCACAAGAATGTCTTCCTGTTATGTTTCTAGGGCAGGATCATCTGCAAAATGTGTTTCCTGGCTGAATTATGTACAGACCTACAATCTGTTCAGCTTCCCATGGCTTTACTAACCTTCAAGGACTTAGTTGTTTCATCTGTTTTGGCAGCATAGAAATATTCAAATGGGTCCATGTTAAACAAAAATATCAACTTGGTAAAATGTACAATAGAAAATTTATGCTCAATGTGAAATCGTTTATTGCATGATACATTTCTTTAGCTATGCATGTAGAGTAGATAACTCTTATTCTTGACATTAAATGTCCCATCTATGCATTGGAAATTTCTCCATTAACTCATTCCAGGTGGTTCTGATAAAACTGTCCATTAGAGTACTTTGCATGCTCTGTGGTCACAGAAGGGGGTGCCTGGCCCTGATCTAGCCAATCACAGAACCTCATCCTTTTCTCTATTACCCAAACCAGATCAGAGAGCCTCACTGAGATTACATGGATCTGAGGGGAGTAAGCATCACTCTCTTCTGTTTAAAATTGCCTTCTGTAACGATATTTAGTTCTTTAAAAGTTAATGATCCTTCTTTTCCTGCCAGTGCCAGCCTGAGTGCCTGAGTATGTAGTAGCGATGGTGATGAAGAAAGAGGCATGGATGTCTGGATCCAGCTGGATGTTAAATGAGATTACTCCTGTAATTTCCATTTACATATACCAATAAATTCTTTTTGCGGGGGAGGGCTTAACCTAGTTTCAATCAGAATCCTTCAACCAAGAGACTCTAGCTTGCCAATAACACTCTTTTAAAACAATTGTTAATAGCTTGATAATCTGATAGTTTGGTAAATTATCCTCCAAGATAAAAGGAGATAGTATATGATGTATCTTTTCACATGGTATAAATAGATTATATTGATTATCTGAGGTTGCATACTTGATAATATTGTTATAGAAAATTGTGACTTACGAAAACTCTATAGAACGTAACTTAATGATTATGTGTGCAGGATGGGTTTCTCCACAGAAAATATGGTTTGAGATGACACTTGTAGGAGAGTAAGGTATTAAACCGTTGAATGAGGGAAAGGAAGGGGAACTGTAAATGGGAATATATTACAAATATATTTTTTAAATAGCATGCATGAATATGTGAGATGAGACTTTTCAGGAAACTGCAAATAACTCAGCATAGCATGAGCTTTGGCCTAAAGATGACACTCAAAACGTACACAGAATTCAAAATATGAAGAGCTCTGAACATTTCTAACCTCTCTGAACCTTAGTTCCCTCACTAATCATATGGAAATAAGAATAGTATTTTTCCTATACAGTTTTGTGAGTCTTAACACAACTTGTCAAAAGTGTTTAGCCAAAAAATTGCTCAGTAAATGGTATTGCATTAATTTAGAGAAATAATGAATTGAGTGAATCTCCTAGTATATCCCCCAGATTGTCAACTTCGTTTTAAATATAATTCATATATTATAAAAACTACTTATATAAGCAGTAAATTTATATCTTTTCAATAAAAAGATATTTTCTTAGAGAAAATCCTCTCGCTTTCTCATTTGCCTGAGGAGATAGGCAAGGCTGGCCTCTAGTGGTAATATCCTAGAACTGCAGGCATGTCATCCTCAGCTGATAAAGGGTTCAAACTACCCGCCAGATTCAAGCCACAGGACAGCTTTGTTTGAGAACAAAGAATATCTGACAATTGCTGGAAACATCCAATCTGAATTCCTGCCGTATAGGTCTGTCAAAATCCTGGATATGGCAGATTTTTTAAGACGAGTTTAAAGCAGTGTTTCACAAAGCTACCTTAAAAATGGTGAGATTCTATGTCAATGTTCATATGTATAAATATACAAACATACCCGTACAACCTTGTAGGTATAACACATATTTATTCTCTTAGAAATACTGTCATCTTTTATAAAATAATAGTGATAACACATTGTGGCTCTTCTTATTTATTCATTTGGATCTAATATTCTAACTTTTCAAATTGAGAAGTTGGCAGACCTATTTCAATACTTACATTTTCTTTCAAAATTTTGCTTTCTCCCAAAACCATAAGTTTGAAAATATTTGGTCTCTATTCATGTGAAAAATGTCCTCTATTGTATTTTATAATAGTCCTTTAAAGTTTACCCAGAGCCACCAAGAAGACGGAGCAACAAATCAACATAACTGTGGACAACGTCCTATTGTTAATTAACCAAAATAAAGACCATTGTAACAAAATTCTCCTAGATGTCAAGTCTAGGAAAAATGTTTGTCTCTAACATGGACTGGTAAACTTCCTGTAAAGACAGTGAAGCATATATAAGCCATCTGAATATTTTATCAATTGTTTCTCCATGTTTGCTGACTTAAAGTGGATTTTCCAATTTACATTGTGGGTTCATCATTCATAAACTAACTTAAAAATCTGAGTTCCTCTTAACAGCATTTTAATGACAACAGTTTTATATTTTCTATTGAAAACAGTTTTAAATGTCTTAAATTTAGCATTTAAATCTGTGAAGTCTATTTTTAGAGTTTTTCTAAAAACTAAAGTTTTAAATATCCTGCTATAATTCTTTTATAAATTTTTCTGTGTAACATCAGACAAATAGAGGACATTTCTAAGAAAACAATGTATATTCTGTTTAGAAAACACATATTCCATTCGGTTTCCCAAATCAGTAGAACAGATCCTCTAATAGTACAGGATTTAAATAAACCTTCTCTGTTAAACTGTCCTCAGCTTTCCCGTTGTAGCTTTCATGTGCTGACAGATAGGGGTCAACTTTGTCAGATGCACTGATGGTTATATAGTAGTTTGAAAGCAAAACTGAAAGCATAAAAAAGTGCATTCTAAAAGGTAAGTCAGAAGACACATCACTCATCTCCAATCCTCTACCACAGCAACAAATAGATTGCAGGATTATTTTGAGATTAAGTATTGGATTTCCCTTTAAAACAGGTTTTCCTACTGGTATGAGAGAGATGGTTTGTAATGTAAGTTAAATGAGGTTAAAAACAGAGCAGAAGCCATACATTTTTTTATAACACTCTAAATAGATCAAGACTCTAGAGTTCTTTTGTTAACAGCCCTTCCAGAAGGTAAATTTATATGCAGTTCAAGCACTTGAGACCGTAATTTATTCGTCAGCATCGCTTTCTCTAGCTATTCTTCATGAAATAGCATCGTGATACTTTGCAAAGGAATGTGATTGTGCAACCTGATATCACTTGTGTGCCCTGATAAAGGAAGATGCGATGATTGTGCTCTTATTCTTTCGCATACTATGAATTTAAATTTCAATCAAATTAGATTAGATATTCTGTTCTCTGCCATCTTTATTTAACATTAGTGGTGCTTAGTTTCTAATTTCTGCTGCTATTGATATCAGCTTTATACCCTCCCATCTGTGAATATGGAGTCAAGGCATTCACACGTTTCCACTGTATTTATTTGTATTTTGAATTTACAGGGTTGTAAACCTCTTAAAATTTAAGTAAGTGTGAAATGTTTCAAATTAAGAACCACAGTTTTATAAGCATTAAAACACAATGTGAGATGTTGAAGTTTAAAGCTGGGAAAAGTTTTAAGTTCAACTCGTGTCCTATTTTCTCCTTAAAATAAATGAGTAAATAAATAAATCAAAGATTTTATAGGTACCTTTAGTTTCAGTGCTAATATCTAAAACAACTAATTTGCAATATTTATGTACAGATAAATAGATGTGAGCAAATAGATTTGAATCATGAATATAATGTGCAGTATTTAAAACCTAATCCTTTCAAAATATGAAACCTCCCTACAAACCCTTATTCTTCCTCACTTTGTTCTTTTTCTAGTATTTTCTTTGCAACCTATTGAATCCCAGGTATCCATTGACTCTAGGACTCTCTTTAACTCTCTTCCTTACCTCTTCCATGTGCATTTGGTCCCACTGTCACTGCCCTAGTTTAGGGCTTGATCTCTCACTTGTGTGTCTACAACAACCTCCTAGATGGTCTTTCTGACTAGCAAATTTATCCTCCACAAGGCTGCTAGACCAACTTGTCTGAAATGTAAATTAAGTCAATGCATCCTTGGCTCCCCATTGCTAATGATAGAGTCAAGTTTGTTAAAACAGAATGAGATGGCTATTAATTTATTCCAGGTAATTATACTTACTTTGATTTTGAGAATACATGATCAGATTAAGTCTCAAAGTTGTTGAAGCAATGCCATAGGCCAAAGGATGTAGAAGGTAAATATGGAAGTAAATATTGATATTAATTAGGTTTTGACTACTTCCAAGAAACCAGCAGAGGCCAAATCTCATTGTAACTGTCACCATTAGACTCGAAATCTGTATAATAGCAAAAGTGCTCAGAAGTCCCTGGTTCACCCTCTTTTTGTGTAAGGCAGCAGATTGATTGCTGGTGATCAGGAGACTGGGTGACAGACTGACTCTCCCTCATTTCTGCCTTAACTAGCTGATAACCTTCCCTCCTTGCTGCCTTAATCTCTACATCCGTCAAATGCAGATAGTAATGCCTGACCTGCCTCCTAACAGGAAAAATGAGAAAGAGAAGTCACATCATTACAAATCTAATGAAAACTGGAATTCATAATCATTTATTGCTGGCAAAGTGCTTTCAAATATTTTAGGCCATTTGATCCTCACAATAAGGCAGTGGTTAAAACTCTATCAGATGTTACACACTTTTTATATAACAAATATTTTGTAATGCTTTCTTTACAAGATGAATTTAATAGATAATAAATCTTCAATTCATATGAGATTTTAAAAAGATAATTTTGTGTAAAAAATATTATCCAAAAAACTTAAGTTATTGAAATTGTTAAAGTGGTAATATAAAAAACCGGTCTCCTAATGAAAAACATTTAAGATAATGGATAGCCTCATGAAAAAAAAAATAGGTTCAACATATTTCTCAGACTTAGATATTTGTGTATTTACGTGTGTGTGCATCTTTGTGTGTGTACACATACATCCTGCAATAGTGTGTGTGTTTACATACACACATGGGAGGAAGTCATCAATAAGATTTCTTGTTCTACAAATACTTCAAATAGGTAAATATTTCTACTCAGCTAAATCATTGTTAATGTTTCTGATATTGAAATTTTGAGGATGGCAAAGAATCAGTACCATGATATTTTTCAATTCATACCAGTTATTTCAAATTAAGATCATTCATATTACTTAAAACTGGGAAGCTTTGAAATTGAGTTTATTTATTGACCCATTTAATCATTTCAATTGTTTGCTACAAGGCCATCAACATAGAATTTAGATGCAAATTCCATTTTATATGTAGAAGATCAATATCACCAGTAGAAAGTATCACATTATCACGTCACTTACCTTTTAATATTTCCTTTGTTCCATTTAGGAAATAAAAAAAAAAAAGAAGAAAGACGTTTTCTGATGCATCTTAGCTTTTGGGAAACTGTGGGTGGTAGTTTAAAAGGTGGTTAGAAAATTATCCCCTAAAGACATTTTGGGTTAAACAACTTTCAGAATAAGATTGGAACTAACCCAAAGGTATTGGAATGAAAGGGTAATGTGGGTGGTAAAGGTGGCTTGTGGCTAGAAACTAATTAGCATTGAATAAATTACTAATCAAATTTCCTTTTTCAGATATAGATATGATTTATTCCAGGGAGGGTCTTGGTATAACTGACCTAAATATTGACCTATTTTTGCTATCTTTCCTGGTATCAAATAAAAGACTTTTGATAAATGGCAATTTGTCAGTGACTTTCCTAATATTTCCTTAACAAATTTATATTTTTGTTAAACTATAATGTATAGCAAATACAATTATAAAAATCTTGCAAAATGCTGTCTAAATTTTTGTTTATAATAGTCTTGTGTTAGTATCCTATTTCATTTGTGAAAATTAAGTCAGTCAGCACATGTAAATCAGTTTAGAACAAGATTTGGCAAATGGTAAGGGCTCAGAATATTCTAGCTATTGGTATTACTGTTATATATAGATTCATTCTAATATATAAAGGTATAGATTTCTATACACATGCATTTTAAAAGAGTAGTTTATTACATACCCAGCATGGCTTTTGTTATTACTTCTTGAGACTATTGAAAATAAATTATCATTATGCAGAATGTTTCCATAGATTATTTTTTTAATTATTTCTTTTCATGCTACTTCTTAGAAACATCTATTTTTCTGGAATGATTTCATTCACATAAGTTTACATTGTATATAAATCTGTTTTAGTAGTAATTAATATCTATATTTGAATGTTCTTTCAAAACATTTTCAATGCATTCTCGGGCTGGCCCCATGGCTGAGTGGTTAAAGTTCCGTGCTCTGCTTTGGTGGCAGGGATTCTCGGGTTTAGATCCCAGGCGGACACCTACTCCACTCATCAGCCATGCTGTGGAGGCATCCCACATACAAAGTAGAGGAGGATTGGCACAGATGTTAGCTCAGGGCCAATCTTCCTCACACACACACACACACACACACAAATGTTCTCAATGCGTTCTTTCATTCCTTAGACAGATCAATAAACAACAGTGATGTTACATATTGAACCCTAGGCCTATGCACAAATATTTATAACATCCCTTTTAGAAAGGAAGCTGATATCTAAAGGATAAGACTTAAATGAATGAAAGTAATTATTAACTCTTGTCATGAGTGCTAAGCGGGGATGTGTAAGAATTAGAACAAATCCTTCCTGAAGAAGTCAAAGATGTCTTCGAGGAAAAGGAAAGATCTTTCATGAAGCAGGAGAGTGAAGGCACCTGTGAGGAAGAAAGCATGTTTCAAGAGAGCTAGTCATTTTACAACACAATTACAAACAATCCTTTGTTCAATTACCTTTCATTTAAGAAGGTTTGCCGGTAACACTTGAGAGCTTGCCCAATAATCCCCGGAGCAGAGTAAACTTGTTTATACGTGAAAAGCTGGGCTATCATGTCTTTATTACCAGTGACTTGGTAATTACCTGGACTATTTCTAGACAAAAGTAGAGCCAAATAAAGACACTAGTAGACATTGCAAGTGGTTAGCCAGCTTCATGAGCATTTAGGCTTCACAGAAAGAGGAACTGAAGGTTTTAGGTATGTTGTATGGTTAAGAGGAATTTTAAATCATGGCATTTAGTTTGCAGTTGTTATTACAGACTCATTCAGTAATATTTTGGGGAAAAATAAACAAAAACCAATAAAATAAAACAAAGCATGAAAAGTAGCAATGAGCCAAAACTTGTAATTAGATAAATAAATGAATCCCGAAGTTGTTCAAGCAGATGATTAATAATTAGTTTGGCATGCTAGTTAAAAGATTTTTAGGACCACTTATTGCAAAGGTAGTGTATGAGCACGTCTTATTCAGCTTGGGCTGACATACCAAAATACCATAGACCAGGTGGCTTAAACAACTGAAATCCATTTTCTCCCATTCTGGAGGCTGGAAGTCTGAAACCAGGGTGGACACATGGTTGTGTCGTTGAGAAAACTCTCTTCCTGGCTGGTAGATGGCTGCCTTCTTGCTGTGTCCTCACCTGGAGGAGAGAGAGAGCAAGCTCGCTGCTGTCTCGTCTTATAGGGGCACTAAGCCATCATGAAGGCTCCACCCGTCTGACCTCATCTAAAGCTAAGTACCTCCCAGAGGGATCCTCTCCAAATATCATCACATTAGGGCCAGGCTTCAATATATGAATCTGGGGTTGACACAATTCAGTCCGTAGCAAGCACTTAAAATGGGGTTCTCAGCACAAGTGAGCTAGTCATCTTGAGAAGTCTTTGGACAAATGCTGGAGAGCAGGCAAAGTGAATTAGACGGGTTAGTGGAATCTCTGCTTCATCACATCAATGTTGGTGATAATTTTGGCAAGTCATTTGCTTACTTTCTCCAAGCATTAGTTTCCTCATTCGTAAAATAAAAGTAATAATGATACCTACCAAAAAAGTGCTTAGGACTGAAGGGGATAAAGTGCTCAAGTGTTTAGACAGCATCTGGTACATAGGAAGTCCTGAATAAATGCTTATAGTTATTTAAAACAAATGTTTTATTATATGTCAAGAAATTAGTTTAAATGGGTTCCTAAACTTTATGAGAACCTTAACCAAAACACTTTCAAAGTCCCAAAGTCCGTTCCAACTTCAGGTGTTCCATGGCTGTCTCTGAACCTGCATGTCTCCGGCACAGCAGAAGCAGCTCTTATAAGAGTTCTCAGGAGATTGAGATTTGGATGGCTTTGTAGATTTGGGGCTTCCTTGGATTAATGAAGTCTTCATTCATTAATTTAGTTGCTTAGTTTTATATAAATGGTCTTTGAAAACCAGGGTTAGATATTTTACTAGATTTTCATTGAGGTTAAAACCCACACAGAATATATTAACTAGAAAAGTCTAAATTAACCAGATCCACACAATTGTTTTAGAATTAAAGTTTTAAGCTAAAGATATCCCTTCTGGAAATGACTTTCCTACTAAAGCAAGAGTAAAGGGCCAAAGGAAGGGGAAATTTAAAACAAAAATCTTGCATATCTCAAATAAAATGTCATCATATAAACAATCAACTCAATATATAAAAAGATCCCAAGACATGGCAGAAACTGAGCAAAGGGCTTCATTTCAGAATCATTGTAGACAACTGAGCCTAAAGTTTCAAAGACTTCATTAGGATTATAAAGATGTTTATTTTTTAATAAATTATTATTAAATGTGGGAGTAAATGAGACAAAAAACAAACTTTTAAATAATGCTTAAAGTAACAACATTTGAAAGGAGTAATACATGACTCATTTCTAATTATTTCCATATATTAAGAATTCCTTGAAATCAATGTGCTTAAATGAGAAATATTAGCATTGCGGTTTTTTTTTCCAAAAGAACTATTCAGAGATGAGTAGAATGCTTGCCAGATTCAACATATTATGAAGTGGTGTGACTCTGAAATATAATTCAATTTGAAGATTCCAGATATAGAAAATTTTCTAATATAATGTCTACCACTCATAGTTTTAAATGTGTGTATTTATTTAGATTACTTAACCTGTTCATGTGGAGACCTATAGCATCACACAAATACTTTCTACTGTCTCTTTCTAATATAATATGGCTGGTTACTGAAATCATGCAGGCATATTTTTAATTTATCATAATTGAGGAGCTATTTTTGTTTAGGGTAAATTTAGCTTAATGATCATCTAGCATTTATATGTACATATACATACACAATATGTATGTACTTTAGTCATAATATTTAATGATCTAGTTCTAAGAGACTTACATTTTAAATAAAAAATAAGAAAAATTCAGGTGTCAGGAAAGCAGTCTGTAGAATACTGATAATATTCCACTGAGAACATTCTGTATACTGTAGACTGTAGGAAATTAATCCCTCCACCTTAATCAGGTCTATGTGAGTTCATTGTTACACCAAGATATAAAGTTCGAAGTTAAATACAAATAGTATGCAAATAATATTTGCCATCCACTTATCTACAGTAGCGCAAAGGAATTTGAAGACTTAGCTACTTAGTTTCATGTGTTTGTAAATATATGTTATGGTATTTGTCATCAAAAGAGGATAATTGGATTTCCCTGCTTTTCTGAAGATGTGACATTGAAGTTTCCTGCACCAGCTGGAGATATCTGGTCACGTTTGTGTGAAAGAGCAACACCCTCTTTTTGTCCCAGATGTTCACATGGCCAAAGTTTGTTTAAAAAGGAAAAAAAAAGAAAGCCACAGGAGAGAAACAGGATAGTGTTGGAAATGCATTATTCTTGGTGAGGGAAGCACAATATTTTTATTTTTATGTTTTCTGAGAGAGACTGGCTTTGCTTGTGTTATCTGACAGTTACTACCCAGATAGTTCCCATATAATTACCCCAGAAGCTGTGGTTTTATACCATTATCCCTGAGATTAGAATCTGTACTTCCAAGCTAACTCCTTGTGGGAACTCTCAAGATTTTATCAATTAAATTTAATCTCTATCAGAACATGAACTTGAAGAAAAATTTGTCAAATCAAATCTAGTGGTTTTAGAAATTTGTCAAAATTTGTAGTATAGAATATCTGTACTCGGAATGTGATTGATTTTAAAGATGGTGCCAGGACCAGAATAATAAAAGATTTGGAGTTTGGAGACGTGGGTTTCAACCTCAACTCTGCTGCTGAGCCTTAGGATCTTATAATATGAAGAGAAAAATACATGCCTTCTTTCTCCCACAGGGCGATCGTAAAAATCAAATGAGACAACGCATGGGTGAAAGCTCTTGGTAGAACGTTAGCCATGTAAACAGGAATGTCACCATTCACTTAATGGATGTGGTACTGCTTAATGAATCACATCTGAAATAAAGTTAAACCTGGCTGTGCTGCTTCTAGGGATTTTGTTTACTGGGGAGCAACCACTAATTAAAGTGTGGTTGATGCTCATGCTGTTCACATTTGTCCAGTTTTTCACCCATCATCTCGTGAGAGTCATCATGAACATTTAAAATGTACTGCACCAGGCTGCTCCTGCGCGGCCTGTCTCACAGCGCCTGGCTCACGCTGGGCTTTCACAATGGAGCCTGCTGAGACAAAACAGTTTCACGGTCTTCTTAGGGTGAATTACTTTCCATTTATCCAGGATAAACCAAATTCTAAGCAATTCATAGCAAAGGCCTAGTTTAAAAACAAAAACAGAATAAAGCACACAGAATTTCTATGCAAAATCAAATGTATCTGCTTCTCTTAATGAAAATGTGAATGAAACAAGGTAAGATAAAAGAATATTTACAAACACAATATTTTATAATAAACCTGCCATTTCGCATTTAGATTTCATTAGAAAAAATATGCATAATAAGTGCAGTTACATATATCTCAATTTTTACAGTAGCCGAGAATAAAATTCATTTTTAGAATTACAGATATCAATTAAAATGACAAACATGATTATTTTAAACTCATATGTTAATAAAGCTAAAAGGAGTACAGATATATCCCCTAATTTGTCCATGTCGCTTTAAAAACATCTTTAAATATCCAAATCTCATCCCATTTGTGACAACATGGATGGACCTGGAGGGTATTATGCTAAGCAAAATAAGCCAGACTGAGAAAGACAAACACCATATGATTTCACTCATATGTGGAATATAAACAAACACATCATATGTGTTTACATGTGATGTAAAATATTATGAATCTCCATTAAAAAAAATCCAAACCTCAGATCATTTTAAAAATCCAATGCTAACTAAGCGTGATCTCTGAATAACTTTGTTTCATTACAAAAGAGAAAAGGTATCCAAGGCACTGTAGCAACCGAGTACCCAAGTCTCCACACTCTGGGGCATAGGCCTGCAGGCCTTCCACTAGGTCAGGAATTAGCTTTTAGCCTATAATGAATCATGAGTATGGACCTATGTAAAGCATGCAGCTTGAGATATAGGGGAGGCAAAATGAAGAAGGGACAGCACACGGAACTCATTGTGACGAGGGGATTTGCGTCATCTAAATTGAAGATTCTAAGCTTATGTTCACCAATCTTGCTGAGAGATTTAGTTTTCTGATCTGTAAAATGGACGTAGTAACACCTACTTCAGTGAAAATCAGTAAGGATGAAAAAGATTTTGTATATATACAGTGGCTGAGTAGTGCCTGGCAGACAATGTGTTGTCAGTAGAAGCTACTAGAGGTTATCTCTGGGAAAAGATAGGACGTTAGTCATAAACCATGGCCAGGATGTCAAAACTACAGCTACCCATGAGAGACTTAATCCATCATGAAAAATTGAGGACACAAGAAAAGCTTATTTGCTCCAGAATAACTAAGGCATATTCCTAAATAATGTATTCTCCCATGGATTAAAGAATCCAGCTGGTGTCACCTCATCCATGTGCTAAATGAAGTGTCTTAGGTAAAAAGTTCAGATCTCACGATAGGAAAATTTTCTTGATATAACCTGCCTCTGAATATATACTAAATTAAGGTGACATATACTAAATTGAGGAATATTAGAATTCCTGGTGAATCACACTAAATAGTTAATTCTATGATCCCTGAGTGTGCACATCTCTTTACGCCCCCCACCTCCATCTCTTGCTTTAACCTGGGACCAAATGGCTGTCCCTACTCCATGAGTTTATTTGCCACTCATGAAATGCCTCTTCTGGGAGATATGCACAACGACAACAAGAAATAGCATTCCCATAAAATTATGTGAATTGAGATCAATTCACATATAAATTCAAAGCTGGCTCATTTCAGAAATAAAATGTGTCACAGTCAATGATGCACCCCTCACCTACTATAATGTAACTGACACAAAATATTGCTAAAAAACATAAATTCAGGTAACAGAAAAATGCAAACATTTGCTGAAAACCTAACCACTGTGGATGGTGCCTAGAAAAATTTCGTTCTAAAACTCTGGTGTTTTAATTTCAGTCGAGCTGGAAGGTGACCTCTGTGTGGTTAAGGATGCAGAGATGATGTCTAAAAAGCATACCTGCTAGGTGATTGGAGGGAGAACGCTCATTCCACACTGCCAGTTAAGTTTATGATACCAGTGTTGCAAGAAGGACGGCAAGCAAGCAGTGCTAAGAGCCAGCAGATCGGCATTAACATTTTATACGTTGAATTTAATAATGTATTCTTCATGCTAAATAACTTTCTGAAGCTTATTTCATCTGATTTTAGATGGGATTTGAGAACTGCCAATATGTTAGGCAATCTGCTGCAAACTTGTCTGTTTTTATCTAAGTACCTCTGTATCATCTTTTTAGCTCTGCTGTGTTCCGACTTTTTTTTAATGCAGCCCTACTCAGCAAATCAGAGAGCTTAAAGTTATGTTTCCAGTAGCAACAGTAGGCTAGAGGGATTATTCTAGATACATTTCGAGGCCAGTAAGCAAAGGTAAATGTCAGCATTAGGGCAAACACCAGGGTATGTGCAAATGGCGCACCTGCTCAGAGAACAATTAGATTAGACTGGAAAAGCGGGACACCGGAGGAGATAGAACTGCCCCCTGGGGGGACTTCCAGAGTCTGGGGGATGCCTGTCCATTCCACCCACTCCTGGATGATGCATTAATCGCTTTACTGGTTAAAGTTCATTCTTTTAAGTCTTATGGTTCCAAAAATGCTATTCCTATTAAACTATAAACACCACAGGAGGGTTAAAAGGCTATAAATTATAATAGACACTTACAGTTTAGTATGAATGGGCTCATAAGAACCAGTCCTGAGAGAAGATTTTGGCTAGGGAAGTGGCGAGGGAATCCCCTAAAGGAGAGAAGTGTGTGTGTGCATGGGGGTATGTAATGAACATTTCATTTTACTACCTCACTGTTTTGTGAACTGTCCAGAAGTGAGAATTACAACCTCATTTGGGAACAGCCATGTGTTCCTAGTTCTCTTGCCATAATATTTGGGGTCTGACTCTAAAAGCTGAATTGCTTAGACGCAGTGGTTTTGTGTTGAATAATTTCACTTTGGAAAGCAGTTGTGGTCCAGTGGAAAGCACCACAAAGCAATAATCAGTTCCACTATTGACTAGCTGCAGGACCACTGACTATGACCAGCCCACGATCATGCTTCTGGCACCTAACTCCAAGCCCCACAACTGTTCCTCCTAATGGACCAGGGCTATGTGCTTCACCAGTACCCTGTGCTGGTTTACCACTGGTAAGGATCTGGTTTCCATCCTTGACTGAATATGTTGTATAAATATGACAATAACATCTGAACATACACATTAAACATATAAAGACAAAAACAAGAAAAATAATTTTAACATTGATATATACATGTGATTTTCTTTTTGTTTCTAAGAAAAACTTATTAAATTATTTCAATATGCATTGCTGTTATTTTTAAAATGAAAACAGAAACAATTACAATCATCAGGAAAGTCCTGACCAAATTAAATAAAACTTGGTAGAGTTAAGGTTGAGAATTTATAAAACGGCAATAATATAAAGAAGGAATAAGAACATATTACTGAAAATATGTTAATCGGAGTGAATAAAATGTAGAAATGGAAATAAACTTATCGGATTTAAGGGAAAATGCCACTGGGTTAGCCCGGGCGTAAGCAGAGAAGTAGGAAACTTGAGTATCGCTGCAAGACGAGGGATCAGAAAAAAGAAACATGGTACAAAGTCTATCTTCAGAGACAGTTTCATGAAGGTATATTTAAGAATAGTCTCACAGAATGTCTATTTTGTTTAGATAAGAATAAATCTGACGTGACGCTGTTAGCTTAGTGGTCATTGATAGTTCACATAGAGAGAAGCCTGTCTGTAAAGTTCACCAGAACCCACTTTAAAACACTTTTAGAACAGGCAGTGGCAATCAGAGAACTGGAAAATTATCTAGGGAAGTATACTTTGCTAGTTATAGGTATACTGAAGTAGCCTTCAACATGTCCCCAAAGACCACGTTAAAGTACAGGAAATAGTTTGTCATAAATATCAAGGAGTGAAGTCTTGAGGCAACAAGTGGAGAAGCTGTAAGAAGGTAAATGCTTCATTGTGCTTGACCACGGTGAACTCATTAGCTAAATAATTCAGACTTTCAGATTGAAAGCAAGAAAATCACTGGGACAGGTAAATGGACTAGAAAAATAAACACATGGTATGTTAGAGTGAACTGAAAGAATATTTGAAAACAAGACAAAGAAAGCATAATTTTATTTACTGGGTACTGTGACAATAAAATAACTAATTATACGAATTCTATTCGAAGTTAGAATGTACATTTTCAGAACTGTTATAGAATTGAAAAGGGACTTGTAGGGATGAGACTTCAAGGAAAGGCATCAAGAAAATAAATGGGTGAAAGAGTCTGGAACCTAAGTGATAAGAAATTATTTGCTAATCACAAAAGGAATAAACTTCATGAAATAGAAATTGGCCTGCTGACAAAGACTGTGTCCCAGAGGAAAGCTACATCAATTGGTCTTCAACAAAAATAAATGTAATGATAATTGAAATATCTTCATACTATACGCAAAAGAGAATTAGGAAGAACTTTTAGGTTACACTTTACTCAATAGTTTTTTAAAATGAACATCAAATTAAAATATTTGGGAACTCAAATTTTCTTTTGCTTGTAATGTTGCTTTTGGTTAGTTCGTTGATTGGTATTTTGGAGCTGTTAAAGTAGGACGCTTCTGATTTGCAGTCCCTTTTGTGAGAAAAACAAGAGTTTGATGCAAAGTAGTATCACTGTTTTTGCCTAGTGATGCTTCAACATAAGTCACTTTCCTGAAAATCAAAAATTTGGTTGTGAGACACTTGTCCCTGCTTTCCTAGTTTAGAGGTTTGGGGTCTGTTATTCATCTAAGCAGTCAGATATTTTATGTTGCTTTTAATTCCAATGAAACTGAACCTTTACTGATGCTAAAATTCTGTGCACTCTACGAATCTGTGAAAATTAAAAAGAATTGAAGATGATCCATTTTCTTAGTGTATGTACTTTTGGAAGTCTGGACAAGTAAGAGTATATTTAAAATGCAAATATTATACTGAGATGCTAAAATAATTTACATTCTGAGACTGCAGTTTAAATATAATTGCATTACATTAAAACACAGTTGGGTTTATCGTATGATATAAATTTGGTTTATTTCTTACACATTTATGGTGACTAGAATTTTGTTTTGATCTTGTAGTATATACGGAAATTTCACAACCATCTCTTATAATTTGTGAAGCTTTAGCAGCAACGTTTGTAAACACAAGGGGATGTTTTCACTTTTTAGTAGGGGAAGAGCAGATGGTTGGGATTAAGGGAATCACTCCTTCGTGTTTAATAATGCAGCAGGGAAGGCAGTGGCAAGCTAACTTTTCACCAAGAGAGAATAATTTTTCAGAGCATCAGCTGGATCTTTCCTAGCTAGAATAGAGCCCCTTCAGATGTACACCATCTGCATGGGAGTGAGTCACCGCAAAAGATCTAATAATACTCGTGACATACACTTTGTTCCCAGTGAGTTCTATATGGAGAAAGTAATCTCCGTGTTTGATGGAAAGGACTAGTGAGGAGAAATTTGCATGTACGTAGAGCACCGGTGGATAGAAATTCAATAAGACAATAGAAAAGACTTCGATCAAACAATCAAATATGCAAGAAACCAAATAAAAACATTTTAGGTAACTTTTTGGATCTATTGCAATATATAGAAAGACTCGAAAAGATGATGATTTTAAGAGATATTATTTAAGCATAATTTAACAAATGAATTTGAATCACCCAGAAATTTTTGGAAAGAGTAAATTTATAATATTAAAATGTACAAACTAATCGTACATTGAGTATAATGGTATAGAAAACAATATAAGTAAATATATTAACATGTAATGCAAGCACCAAAAGAAAAATTATAGGTAAATAGAGGGTTTCTAATGAACACAGATTTTCATTGTAATTGATCGTTATTTCAAAGAATTTGATATCCTGAAGATGAACTCTTTCTCTTGACACGTACAGTTCCACATTCGCTACTAAGACAAAAGCAACACAATTGACCCGTTTAATGGTTGTTTCAGTTCAGTTGTTCAACACCAAATTGTAAAGGAGTTCGTTTCAAACCATCAATGATGTTAATAGAAGGAAAAACTATAACCACAAAATCAGTAACCAAACAGAAACTTGGCCTGAAATCACAATTTGGAGGATGGAATTTAACTCTTTTTCATAGTTTTGGGTCAGCAATACTTTTATATCTAGGGCTTCATATGAAAAAGAAAAAGCGTGTATTGTGGTGAGTATGAGAGTCTCATAGCCATAGATTTAGGCAAGACTATAACAAGAGAAATTGCCTTAATAAGAGTGTTATGAGTCTCAGATTTAAGAAGACTTCTTCATAGGGCTGTGTTCCATCCATCTCCTAGCGCCTTATCAGTGACCAGTGTCATATGGCTCCTTGGTTTTAAAGAGTATTTTTTCCTATTTCATTTAAACATAGTTCTTATATTTTTCAGGGTTTTTTCCTCAATATTCAGTCTAAGCTGAGCTTTTTAAAAGTGAGATTCTATTTGCTTGAACGTCTAGGCAATAGAATGAAAAGAAAAATAAAATTGGCATCCTGTTTTTCTCACCTTAAGTACCCATTCTGCCAATTAAAATTCCAGAGCCGTAGTTTCTTATTCTATATAATGAACAGAATGGATCAGACGATTATTAATATACCACCCATTACAAAAGTTACATAGCTGTATTTTGGCCTTTGTGAGGGATCCCTGTAGAATCTGAGAGCATTTGTTTGGTATGGACAAAGGAATTGTTTCATGTGATCTGCAAATGCAAATATGTAAGAGATATTTTCTGTAGACTGAATAAACAGATGCACAGACATAAGACCATGGGTGCTCCTATGATTAATAAAATAAAAAATGCTAATTTCTAAAATATTTGACATAAAAATAAACAAATTGGAATGTCTGTCAAATTTCTGATGTTCAAATAGGGATTTTATACCTTAAAAGGCTTTAAAGCTTTACATTATGGAGTGCTAAGCCGGAAGGAATCGAATGAAAGAATTTGCATTATCTGTTAACTGGGTCAAGGACGCTTTCCAAATACTCGAAGTAATTCTCATTGTCACCTCTTGCCTAATATGAACAGAGGGAGGCACAACTGCAGAAACACAATAGAGATTTATTTCTGTTAGTCATTAGATAAATTAATATAGGTTAATTGAAGATTAACATTGGAGTTGTATGAGGCAAATAGAGTGGAGGGAAAAAGTAGATTATAGTGAAATGTCCCAAAGATCTATTTTATATCCTGGCTGCTGCTGGTTACGTATTTGCTCATGTAAATTCTCAAAAACAGCGATTTAATACCTGACTTCTCAGCCCTCTTCTTTAAAATATATAATCTTTGAAATATTTTCATTATTAACCTGAAACAGTTGAAAGGTAGTTACAAATATTTAACATAAAACATGTACAAATCCTTAAAGATCTTTTAAAGATCCTCCATTCGACTGGTGCAAAGGCTACACCCTCATAATGTTAGCCTACAACAGTTTTTGTCTTGAACAAAATTAGAAATAATAAAATATAAAAATTCCAAGGCTTAATTTACTAAAATAATTTAATTTATTTAAATGAAAATATAGAAATAGAAGTTACAGGGAATTTAGTGGCCATTTTAAATGCAATAATTACATTTTCATGTTTCGGAGTGGAGACAGTAGGGAGCTGTTTTGTTGCTCAAAAGTGGCTGGCAGGGATGTGAATGATTAAAATTAGGAATGTTTTCGAAAGTCAGGAAGAAACCAACTGTGTCTGCATGTGTGTGTGTGTGTGTTTGAAGTAAAAAAAAAGTATGAAAGAGACAATACATTTCCACTTAAGCTTCGGTTTAAGGAAAATAGGGGTATAAGAAAAATGTGGATAGAACTGCAAAAATATAGAAAACAGAATAATACAAGTCATCATTCTGTTTATCAGGGAGATATTTTTGTGTTTTCGTAAACAAAGGAATATCATGAAAATGTTTTGTTCACAAAACACAGTGACAAAGAGCCTCGCCTCCAAATTCTGTTGTATTTGAAATATTATAACCTGGGGCTGCGGGCTCATACATTAGCTATGCTTAAAGTATGCTTGTTACTACTTGGCACCGTCAGTTTTAATGCAGCTTTTGTTGGCTTTAAACACTGAAACAAATAGAAAACAATCAGGCTCTAGTGGCTTGGAACCTGGATAGCAGCCCAGCTTTCATTTATTAGGACCCTGGGAAAATAAATTTAAAAGGGGAAAATTCTCAAATCTGCTTTCGGATTTCCTTTAACGAGTACTTCTCCCAAGAACCTCCAAACCTTTTTAACTTGTATTTATTCTGCTGGTTGAAAATATAAATTGTAGTAGGAACTAATGCATTTCAGGACTGAAGTGTCTATTCAAATAATTCTTGAGTCTGAATAGAGCACCGGTACTTATAGATGATTTATAAATCACAGGGATTTATCTATCAGTTAGCAGCTGCAGCTGGGGATGGAGGTGTGTGCCCTAACATTCGCCTTTAGAAAGCTCTCTGTTATGTAATAGTATATTCACTGGTCTACTTTGTGCACTGAAAATTATTCCAAGAATTCTAATATTGTCCAATTGAAGAACATGGTTAGACTGGCAAAATATGCTAACAGTTCACAGAACTATTTTTGATTGCTGCATTATTTCCATAGTTCTGCCAATATTTGGAATATCTTAATCCTACCATTTTGCAAGTGGTTTTTTGGTGAGTAGCTCGTGAGAAATTAGTCACAGTTGGTAATGTCATTGTAAACGATTAGCTACTAGGCATAATATTATACAGTATTCCTGTAAGGTGGGTGAAAAGTGTAAGAACTAACCTGTTTTAAACACTTCAGAACCTGGATTATAATTGTCCAATGTAATATAAAACTGGTGATGAAAATAGAACCTTGAATCTTCTCTGTGAGAAGCGGGAGCCATGTGGACTAAGTCGAACGCTTTCTGGGGTAGATCATTTCATTTTATCTACTGATTCCTATGTTACAGTCTTGTGAATTCCCAACTCTAGAACACAAATATGTTAATTTTTTCCATAATTTTAAAAAGTAATATTTAAGTGCAGTGTGTTGTAATTCCATTTTTTAATAAAACTATTATATCTTCATTGATGATGTTTTCCGGTATTACCTTTTTTCTTTGTGTCAGGAGGCTCTGGAAAATGAAAAAAAAAATCTCATCTCTCAGAGAGAATTTTGTGAATCATTAAAGCAAATATTGAAAGATAAAACTAATTTCATCGTGTATTTCTATTTACAACACTGGACTTGATTCCTGAAATCACCATACCAAGTTATCTCTTGCATTTTTCTTCAACTTAAAGTAAATTTTGCTTTTATTTAAATTAATTGCTATTTGATTTCTCACAGGATAATTATTTTCAATTTTTGTTTTTGTCATATGTATTTAATTATCTGCAAAATGCATATCATTCATTCTTGACCTATACTTATCTCTGTGTCTCTGTCTTTCTGTTGGTTTATTTACATATTTTATTACCTTATTTTATTTTTTGACCATCAAGGTCCAATAGAGTAACACATGTGATGTCTCTTATGAACCATAATTCCCACCCTGATCTGAGTTTATCACTAAGGGACCAAATGACTAATATACAAATCAAGTATGAAACATTTTCAGTTCAATTCAGATCATGGGTTCTGCATGTAAGGAGCTTGCAAGTCGCAACTCTATCCTAGACACAATTATAAAGCTGAACAGACTGAAGAACGAGCAACTGTTCCTGGACCCATAAAGGAGGGGAGGGACATCAGGCAAAGTGTTCCCCCAAGATCAGAGAGACAGGCGAATTCAGGGAGTTGAGGCTTACCCAAAAGGAGACTCAGAAGCAGAAACCACCTTGACAACCAGTGCTGGTGTAGGAAAACTTGAGCTGTAATTGTTGAAATGCTGGATGCTCAGAGTGGACAAGTCTGAGCGTTAAAAACTCCAGGGGGACTCAGCCATAGGGAAGCTCTCACAATATTGTGAAATTTACCTCCAGGAGCTTAACCAGATTCCCACAGTAAATATCAGAGAAAAATCCTCCCAGGTGATCAGAGAAAAATAACCTCTGCCCCTTCAGGGAGGTGAAAGGAACCATTTGAAATATCCCAGAGCCACTCCATTCTTAACAAAGCCTGCCCTCAGGTGAAACTAGTTATCCAGAGCCTAACCTGCTGGGGTATCATCAGAACCTAACTGACCTGAGGGGAGGGAAATCCCCACCTCCAGCCCCTCTAGACGTCCTGTCCCACCTAAGTGGGGAGAAAAAAACCAAGAAACGTGCAAAGTTTTCAGTCCAGAGGCACAGGCTCACCACTGACTGGCTGACGATTAACCATAGGACTATAGAACCGCTTCCCCTTCCTGCACATTTCATACCACATTACTAAAGGCCTGTTTACAGCCCTTCCTTTTACCTGGTACGTCGTGTGCAGCTATCAAGACAAAATTATAAGGCTTACCAAAAGGCAACAAACAATATAAAGAGACAGAGCAAGCATTAGAAGCAGACATAGCGGGGATGTTGAAATGATCAGACCAGGAATTTGAAACAGCTACGATTAGTATGCTAAGTGCTCCAATGGATAAAGTAAATAGCATGCAAGAACAGATGGGCAGTGTAGGCAGAGAGTGGAAATGTTAACGAAGAACTAAAAAGAAATAACAGAGGTAAACAATACTCTAACAGGATGAAGAATGCCTTTGATGGGCTTAGTAGTAGACTGGACACAGCTGAGGACAGAATCTCTGAGCTTGAGAATATCTCAGTAGAAATCTCCAAAAGTGCAAAGCAAAAAGAACAAAGGCTGCAAAAAAAAAAAAAAAAAACCAACAGAATATCCAAGGACTGTGGGACAATTGCAAAAGTGTTACATACCTTTATTGGGAATGCCAGAAGGAGAAGAAAGAGAAAAAGGAACAGAAAAAATATTTGAAACAACAATAACTGAAAATTTCCTCAAATTAATTTCAGACACCAAACCACTAATATAGGAACCTCAGGATTAGCAGGATTATTGCTAAAACAAACAAATAAAACCTAGAAATATCCTCTTTAAACTACAGGAAATGAAAAATAAAGGAAAAAATTCTTGGAAGAAGCCAGAGGAAAAAATGCCTTACCTATAGAGGAACAAAGGTAAGAATTACAACTGACCTTTCCTCAGAAACCATTCTAGCAAGAAGAGAGTGAACTATTTAAAGTATTGAAAGAAAAATCCACTGACCTAGAATTCTGCATCCTATGAAATTATCTTTCAGAAATGTAAAGAAATAAAGACTTTTTTTGACACACAAAAATTGAGGGAAGGGCTGGCCCACCGGCATAGTGGTTAAGTTGCCATGCTCTGCTATGGTGGCCTGGGGTTCATGAGTTTGGATCCCAGGCATGGATCTACACAGTGCTTATCAAACCATGCTGTGATGGTGTCCCACATGTGAAACAGAGGAAGATTGGCATGGATGTTAGCTCAGGGACCATCTTCCCTAAACAAAAAGAGGAGGATTGGCAACAGATATTAGCTCAGGGCCAATCTTCCTCACTAAAAAAAAAGAAGGAATTTATTACCAGTAGACCTGCCTTGTAAGAATGTTAAAAGAAAATCTGTAGAAAGAAGAAAAAACAGTTCAGAAACTAAGATTTACATAAAGAAAGAGCACTGAAGAAAGAATAAGTGAAGGTAAAATAAAATCTTTTATTTTTCTTCTTAATCTAACAGATAACATTTTATTAAAAATAAAAGTGTATTCAATTATGTATGCTTATACGTGTATATATATTTATGTGTATACACATATGCTTGTGTATGCTTATATATAAGTGAAATAAATGGTACAAGGGATGGGAAGAAGGAATTAGGATTATTTTGTTATTTTAAGGTACTCCAACTATCCATGAAGTGGTATAGTGTCATTTGAAAGTGGACTTAGATCAGTTGTAAATGTATATTGCAAACTGTAGGGCAACCACTAAAAAACGTTAAAAAAGAAAAAAGTATAACTGATATGCTAAGAAAGGTGAGAAAATGGAATCATATAAAATGCTCAATTAAAACCAGAAAGATAGGACAAGAGTAGAAGACAAAAATAGGAACAAAGAACAAGGGCAAAAAATAAAACACAATAACAAATATGATAGATATTCATCCAAGTATATCAATAATCACTTTGAATGTCAATGGTCTAAATGCACCAATTAAAAGACAAAGATTATCAGAGTAGATCTAAAAACGTGACCCAACTATATGTTGTCTACAAGAAACCTACTTTAAATATAAAGACCCATATAGATGAAAAGTAAATGGATAGAGAAAAGTCTACCATGCTAACAATAATCAAAAGAAAGAAGGGATAGCTACATTAATATCAGACAGAGCGAACTTCAAAGTAAGGAAAGTTATAGGGATAAAAAAATTACATAATGATAAATGGGTCAATTCTTTAAGAAAACGTAACAATCCTCAACCTATATGTGCCTAACACTAGATCGTCAAACTACATGAAGCAAAAACTGATAGAACTGCTAGGAGAAATAGATGAATCCACTATTATAGTCTGAAAATTCAACACTCCTCTCAGAAATAGATATAGCAGGCAGAAAATCAGTGAGGACATATTTGAACTCAACAACACCATCAGTCAACTAGATATAATTGATGTCTACAGACTACTTCATCCAGCAGCAGCGGAATACACATTTTTCTCAAGCTCATGTGGAACGTTCACCAAGATAGACCAGATTCTGGGCCACGAAACATACCTTAACAAATTTAAAAGAATAAATATAAAATATCTGCTCTTAGACCACAGTGAAGCTAAACCAGAAATCAATAACAGAAAGATAACTGGAAAAATCCTAAAACATCTAGATATTAAACAACACACTTCAGGGCGGGCCCCATGGCCAAGTGGTTAAGTTCATACACCCCGCTTCAGCAACCCCAGCTTTCACTGGTTCGGATCCTGGGCGTGGACATGGCACCACTCGCCAGGCCACATTGAACAACCAGAAGGACCTGCAACTAGAATATACAACTATGTACTGGGGGGCTTTGGGGAGATGGAGAAGAAAAAAAAGGAGAGAAGAAGATTGGCAACAGATGTTAACTCAGGTGCCAATCTTTAAAGAAAAAAAAAGACACACTTCTAAATAGCACATGAGTCATAGCAGAAATCTCAAGAGAAATTAAAAAAAAATTTAGAATGAAATGAAAATGCAGACACAATTTATCAAAATGTGTAGGATGTATTGAAAGCAATGCTCAAAGGAAAATTTATGTTATTGAATGCATATATCAGAAAAAAGAAAGATCTAAAATCAATAATCTAAATTTCCACCATTGGAAACTAGGTAAAACAGAGCAAGGAACCCTTGTGCACTGTTGGAGGGAATGTGAATTGGTGCAGCCACTATAGAAAGCAGTATGGAGTTTCCTTAAAATATTAAAAATAGAAATACCATATGAGCCAATAATCCCACTTCTGGGTATATAGCCAGAGGAAATGAAAACAGGATATTGAAGAATTATTTGCACTCCCATATTCATTGTGGCATTATTCACAACAGCCAAAATATGGAAACAACCTAAGTGTCCATCATTGGATAATTGGATAAAGAAGATGCAGTATAATGCATCACTTAATGGCGAGGACGCATTCTGAGAAATGTGTTGTTAGGCAATTTCCTTGTGTGAACATAATAGAGTGTATTTACACAAACCTAGATGGTATAGCCAACTACACACCTAGGCTATATGGTACTAATCTTATGGGACCACTGTCATATATGAGGCTCATCATTGACCTAAATGTTGTTATGCAGCATATAGCTGCATATATATATATATACAATGGAATATTATTTAGCCATGAGAAAGAAGGAAATTCTGCCATTTGCAATAATATGGATAGACCTTGAGAGAATTATGCTAAGTGAAATAAACCAGAGAAAGACAAACACTGAATGGTGTCACTTCTATGTAGAATATTTTTTTAAAAAAGGTCAAATTCATAGAAACAGGGAGTAAAACAGTGGTTGCCAGAGGCTGTGGGAAATAAACCAAAGTTCGTAAAAGGGTAACAACTTTCAGTTATAAAATAGATAAGATCTGAGGATCTAATGCAAGTCATTATGACTGTAGTTGGTAACACTGTATTAAGTAATTGAAATTTGCTAAGAGAATAGAACTTAAATGTCTCGCTTAAAAAAGTTATAAATAGGTGAGGTGATGAATGTGTTAATTAGCTACATGAGGTCAATTTTTTCGCAATGTATATGTATATCAAATCATCACAATGGATGCTTTAAATATCTTACAATTTTATATGCCAATTATGCCTTGATAAAGCTGAAAATTTTTTAAAAGAGCAAATTAAATAATTTAATCCAAACTAAGAAGAAGAAAAGAAATAATAGGAATTAGAGAAGAAATCAATGAAATTGAAAATAGGAAACCAACACAGAAAATCAACAAAACTGAAAGCTGGTTCTTTGAAAGTATCACTAATATTGATAAGTCTCTAGCAAGGATAACTAAGAAAAAAAAAGAGAGAGAAGGACCAAATTACTAACATCAGAAATGAAAGAAGCGACATCAGTGTAGATCTCATGGAAATGAAAAGAATAATAAAGGAATACTCTGAACAACTCTATGCCCCCAAATTTGATAATGTGGGTGAAATGAACCAACTCCCTGAAAGACACAAATGGTCAGAACTCACAAAAGAAGGAATAAATGATCTGAATAGGTCTATAGTTATGAAAAAAATTGAATCAATAATTAATAACTTTCTAAAAGAGAAAACACCAGGCACAGACCGCTTCACTGGTGAGTTCTACCAAACTTTTAAGGAAGAAATTACAGAAATTTTCTGCAATCTCTTTCAGAGGATAGAAGCAAAAGGAATACTTCTTAACCTATGAGGACAGCATTACACAATACCAAAACCAGAAAAAGATATCATGGGTGTACCTTGGAGATTGTGAGTTCAGTTTCAGACCACTACAATAAAGTGAATATCACAATAAAATGAGTCACACAAATATTTTGGTTTCTCAGTGCACATAGAAGTTATGTTTACATGACTCTGTAGTCTATTAAGAAAGCAACAGCATTATGTCTAAAACACAATGTACATTTAATTAAAAAACACTTCATTGCTAAAACATGCTAACCATCATCTGAACCTTCAGTGAGTTTTAATCTTTTTGCTGATGAAGAGGCTTTTAAAAAACACATCTCCAAAATACCATAAAACAAGGTATGCCTGCACAAGAAAAGAAAGCTGCAGACCAGTGTCTGTCATGAATATGCATCGAATCCAACAATATATGAAAGAATTAGACACCAAGAGCAAGTGGGATTTATCCCAGCTATGCAAGGGTTGTTCTAGGGATCGGCCAGGTGGCATAGCCATTAAGTTCGCTCTCTTTGCTTTGGCAGCCCAGGGTTTGCCGGTTTGGATCTTGGGCATTAACTTACACACCACTGATCAAGCCATACTGTGGTGGCATCCCACATAGAAGAACTAGAAGGACTTACAACTAGGATATACAACTATATACTGGGGCAAGCGGAGAAAAAGAAAAAAAAGAGGAAGATTGGCAACAGATTGTAGCTCAGGGCCAATCTTCCTCACCAAAAAAGAATACCTTAAAAAAAAAGAGGGTTGTTCTACATTCAAAAATCAATTAATGTAATCCATAATATTAATAGATTAAAAAATAAAAATCACATGATCATATCAATAGATGTAGGAAAAGCATATCATCAAGATGTTATTTTTTCTCAATTTGATCTATAGATCCAATGTAATCCCAATTGACATCATAACAAATTATTTTCTGGATGTCAACAAAGTGATTATGAAGTTGATATGAAGAGGCAAAAGACACAGAATAGCCAACACAATATTGAAGAACTAAGTTGGAGAACTGATGTTACTTGACTTCAAAACTTACTATAAGATTATAGTAATCAAGACAGTGTGGTATTGAAGAAGAATAGACAAATTTTTTAAAAAAAGAATAAAGAGCTCAGAAATAAATTCCCATAAGTAGAGTCAACTGATCTTTGACAAAGGAGCAAAGGCAATACAGTGGAGCAAAGATAGTCCTCTCAACAAATGGTGCTGGAACAACTGAATATCCACATGAAAAAAACATATCTGGACACCCATCTTATACCCTTCACAAAAATTAGCTCAAAATGGATCATAGGCTGAAATGTAAAACAAAAAACTATAAAACTCCTAGGAGATAACATAGGAGGAAAGCTAGATTATCTTGAGTATGGCTTTGTCTTTTTAGATACAACACCGAAGACATGATCCATGGATGAAATAAATTAAAATTAAAATTAAAAGCTTCTGCTCTGTGAAAGACAATCTCAAGAGAATTAGAAGACAAGTCCCAGACTGTAAGAAATATTTTCAAAGGACACATCTGATAAAAGACCCTTATTTAAAATATACAAAGAACTCTTAAAACTCAACCATCAGAAAACAACCCAATTAAAAATGGGCCAAAGATCTCAGCAGACTGTTGGCGTGAATCCTTGGGAGTTCCTTGGGTGAACTGAAACTGGACACCCTACACAGAGAGCGAGGAGAGACCATACTAAAGGGCAGACCACTCCAGGTTGGTAGCAGGCAAAATAAGCAAGGGAAGTTACATACTAGGCTTGTTTTGGGTAGTGCAAGATGAGTAGATCTCTGCACCCACCTGCCAGATTCTTGAGAGTTTATATAGAAGCCTTAAGCGGATTCACTCAGATATACAGTCCAAATGGTTTCAATAACACATTACTCTCTCAAGGCTGCATCGTTGCAGCAACTCTGGTACGAGAACAGTGGGTGGAACATATATTTCAAGGTCAGGGAAGGGGGTAAGAAGTCTCCAGTTGCCTGAGTCCAGCACGTGAGTCAACCAGTGGTCACGTCCTCTTGATGACCACCTCCAACACAAATACTTCACCAAAGAAGATATACAGATAGTAATAAGCATATTAAAAGATGTTCCACATCATACGTCATCAGGAAAATGCAAATTAAAACAGCAGTGAAATACCATCACACACCTATTAAAATAGCCAAAATCCAGAGTACTGACAGAATTAAATGCTGGTGAGGATGTAGAGCAACAAGAACTGTCATTCACTGCTGGTGGGGATGCACTGGTACAGCCACTTTGGAAGACAGTTTGGTGGTTTCTCTCAAAACTAAACATACTCTTACTGTATGATCCAGCAATTGACTTCCTTTGTGTCTACCCAAAAGAGTTGAAAACCTAGTCACACAAAAACCTGGACAAGGATGTTTATAGCAGCTTTCTTCACAACAGCCAAAGCTTGGAAATAAGCAAGATGTTCTTCAGCAGATGAATGAGTAAATAAACTGTGGAACATCCAGACAATGGAATATTATTCAGCAATAAAAAGAAATAAGCTATCAAGCCATGAAAAGACATGGAGGAAACGTAAATACATATCAGTAAGTGAAAGAAGCCAATCTGAAAAAGCTACACACTGTATGATTCCAACTATATGACATTTGAAAAAAGGCAAAAGTACAGAGACAATAAAAAGGTCAGTGGTTGCCAGGGGTGGGGAGGGGAGTGAGACAATGGGCAGGGCACAGTGGATTTTTAGGGTAGTGAAAAATACTCGGTGTGATATTATAATGATGGGTATATGTCATTATACATTTGTCAAACCCATACAGTGTGCAACACCAGGAGTGAACCATAATGTAAACTATGGACTTTGGGTTGATTATAATGTGTCAATGTGTATTCATCCCTGATAAAAAAAATGTACCATTCTGATGCGTGATGTTGATAATTGGGGAGGCTATGCATGTGAGGAGGCATGGGGTATATGGGATATCTCTGTACCTCCCTTTCAATTTTGTTTTAAACCTAAAATTGCTCTAAAAAAATAAAGTCATAAAAAATTCAGATCATAATATGGAAATTTCATATTTTGGTAATAATTAATACTTTTAAAGAAAAATATTGATAAGAAAATAAGTATTACTTCCACAAACACGACTAAAGACATATGCTTTTTAAAAAAATAAACAGATTTAAGGTATAATTGATATACAAAAAGCTGTAGAAGTTTACTGTATAAAAATTGACTTGTTTGGACATATGTATACACCTATCAAACTGTCACCCCAGTCGAGGTAATAAGCATATCTATCACCTCCAAAAGCTTCTGCACCCCCTACCCTCTTTTCATTTTGGTAAGAACACAATACAAGATCTACCCTCTTTCAAAAAATTTTAAGTGCACAATAAATACACTATTGTTAACTATAGGTACTATGTTGTGCAGTAGATCTCTAGAACTTATTCATCTTGCACAACTGAAAATTTAGATCCATTCAATAGCAATTTCCTCTTTAAAAAGCATGTGCTTTTGAACACTGTGACCTCAAGCAAGATACTAGAATGTCGAACTCACCAGTGAAAATTTCATGAGGGAAAGACTATATCATTCTATTTCTGAGACACCTGTGCCTAACTTGAATAGACACTCAATGGACATTTGTAGAATTAATAAATATGTGAATATTCCATTCCTGCCTCTCTGAGAACTGCTCCTTGACCATCAGGGTTTGTTTCCATACAATGAGGCTTTATCTGCCTCCCTCTTAGCTGATTGTTCTAGGTTTAACTTTGTATCCAAATTGCCTCATCCAATTTTCATCTTGGGAAGTGGATATTGGTACTTAGAAATATCCTACATATGTAGCTAAAATGGTTAGATGTAAAGTCAGAAATAGTGGGACAGCCATATTTTCCCCCATGAATTGAGAACATCTACCTATTGAGGAAGGAACTAGATGGAGTCCTGTGATCCTCCAGGTCCTAAGTCAAGACTCCCTCCTTCTCATGTGACATTCAGCTGCATTCATGAGGCATGTATATCCTTATTACAAATTCCCCGGTTTTTACTTAGATTAGGTCACTTTGGTTTGTCTTAATTGAAACCAAGCAAGTTTTGACTAATACAATCATACAGGAATATTTTTTTCCTTATGCATTTAATAGCTAAGGAGAGGGAAATTTAGAAACGTGAAGTTTTGTGCGTGCAGGGAAAAGGGCAACGATAATACTAAAATCGTGTCTTTTGATCAGTGTTTTAATACTATACCAAAAGTCTTTGGACAAAAAAAAAGTGGCTTAAAAATGTTATCTCTTTTCAAAAGAGACAATTGAAGATATGTGGAGAATCATGTTTTCCAGTTCCATTAAAGGACGTAACAATGGGAAACCATTCTGTTTAGATGTGAAACCAGGCCAGTAATTATTTGTTTCAACGGACAGTTTTAAAAATTGTGCACTAAAGAAAAAGCCAATCTTGTGCTTATCTTTGAAGATAAAGTGACAATTGATGTAACAAAAATATCTAAAAAGCTTGAAATTTTACAGGATGTCTAGAACTACACTGCCCAATACAGTAGCCACTAGCCACATGTATATATTTACATTTAAATCAATTGAAATTAAATAAAATTGTCATTCAGTTCTTCACTTGCAAAAAGCACATTTAAGTGAGCAATTATTTCACATGGCTGGTGGCAACCACATTGGACAAGGAATTTTTAGACCATTTCTACCATCTACGACAGTTCTATCACATAGTGCTGACTTAGAATGTGATTATTCACAATGAAAGCCATGCTCCAACCATGATTTCAGATTATGAAGCATAAAAAGTCAGTGTAATAAAAAATTATCCTAAATTTTATTATATTTGCTTCATTTTTATGTTATATAGAGTCAGATATAGGAGATAGTTATATACTGTAATATGTACATTTTGTTTTCTTTAATCTATTTTGATTTATTCATCTATTGAATCAACTCTTAAGTATATAAAGTGGAATAGACTAGAAGCCCCTCGAAGTTCCTTTGTATGTTTATTATAGCCTTGTATTGCCCTGGATTCTAGCAGTATATTAGATATTGTGGTGTTTTTTGGAAAGGGGATAAATAAAAAGAAATAATTTATGTCACATTTCTAGAAAAGTGTAAAAGATTGTCCAAAGATTAAAAATTATGTAAGAAGTAACTCAATACAGGAAGCTTGTAAAACTCTCAAATCCGTATGGTACTTGAAAGATTAGATATCATCTTAAATTCATCTAAATCTACTTAGCACTACAGCAGTGCTGTCAATAATCGAGATAACTGTGCCCTAAACGTGCTTGTCTGGATGTGTGCATATCTTAAATGCTGTTTATTAACAAAGATCTGTGTATAATACACCTATCTGTCTTTTCACAAATCACATTTTTTATTCTGCATCCTGCCTATACGCTTTATCTGTCTAACACCGATATATTAGTTTCCAATTCTCAAGAGATTGCATGATAGTGCAAAACAAATTATCAAAGCAATTAAAATGTTTTCATACCTACAGGAACTAGAAATCTCTGCTTTTAAAATTATTAGTTTCAACTCCTTCAAATGTAGACAATGCTGCAGATACTCAGTCTTGCTGTTAGAACATGCTCTTGTGAATCATAATGAAACAAATTTTTGTCAAAAGTGTATCTAAATATGTGAAGCTATCAGAAAAATAAAAAATAAAAAATCTTTTAAAAATAGCAAAGTTGATGAGAGGATTTTTCCCTTCTTTGATAAAAACAGTACAAATCTAATCACTATCTACTAAAAACAAATAATAGTAGTTTTCATAACGTATTTAATATTCCTTAAAACCACCTAACTGTTAGTTATTTACTTTGGGAAATATGTCTAAATGTTGATAAACTTTAACACTTTCTTTTAAACACTTGCATATAGGGGGTTTGGAAGAAATTAAAATTACACATTCTCTTTTTTGTAACATCATTCTGATCATTTGCCATATACCTTTACGTTACATATGGGAGTTTCCGGGTTGGTCTCCTAACCTGGTTCCCCCAGGTGCCTTGGGAGATGTATTTTTAGGAAACTTAGGGCTGACCCTATGGTAGATATTTGTAAATGTGACTCTTTCCCCTACCCCCTGACTTTGTGCTAATTAAGAAACAAAAAAAGACACTTTTCTCTATTAGATCCGAGCTCGACTTCAGTGTTCAAGCTAGGCTCTAACGTTGCTTTAGCTACTCTCACAGATCTTCTAATCAAAGTAAAAACCAGATTAGAGACCTGGAAACTGGAAGCAGCCCTGAAATCATCTAAAGATGAGCTTTTTCTCAGACTCTTTCAAAATACTAAGATCTCCAAAACTTCTTGAATTAATGATATTTAGAAGTTTTCAGACAACATTTATTTCTCCGTTTTGTGTCAACTAATAGCTCTTTCCACATATCCATTTTAAAACATTCAATATTCCACATATGGAGCAAAATTCCATTAGTTTAAATCATAATTTACTTTTAAAAAATGCACTGAGTTACAGTGAAAAGAGCGCTGCTCTGGTAATTAGAAAACTTGAATGCCAGCCTTGGGTATGTGTCTATTTAGTTGACATAAAAAGGTATTATTACTGTGCCAGACTTTCGATTCTAGGTGCTGATGATTCAGCAGAAAAAATAATTTAAAAATCCCAGCATTCAATTAGTTTTCTTCTCAGCATTCAATTATCCTTGTGGAAATTGTTTAATTTCCATATCTGTACGTGTCTATCTATCTTACATACATGCATATACTTAAGTATAGCTAGAGATAGATAGGCATAGATATATATTTTAATTCAAAGACATTATCAATATATACTGAGGACCTCTATAATTTGCAAGGAAATGTATATTTTATTTGTTGGATTTAATCAAATCATTCCTAATACTTTGTCATATTGAATTTCCTATTTCAAGTTTTGAGTTACACAATGAAGAACCATTGTCTCCAGGTTTGCTGTTGTGTATCCTACAACAGCAATGACCTTTCTTTACTGTCGTATTGCATTTAGGGCAGACACCTGATGTGTTATCCACCTTAGGATTCTTTTTGGCAACGTAACCTACTAATTTCCTTTTATCGTTTTTGCGTCCCTACCTTTCAGAATTACTTCCTTTAGAAGTTATATTTATTAGAGCAAAGGTTAGCAATTACTCTGACTAGAGGCTACTATTAGGACATGGATATCTTTTAAGGGCTGAATTATAACATTATATTACGGTTGGAATTACAGTCTTTTTACCAGGAATAGATCTTAAAGATCGTCTTGTACTATCCTGTAATTTCAGAGTCATCTGACACAAAGTCACAGAGAAACTTGGTAGCAGAGCTGGAACTCAGTCCAGAGTCCAAAGCTCTTTCTACTTCCTCTTGTTCACGAAAACCCTCGTTTCTATGTATTAACATTGTTCCTCCTTACATTTAGCCTGCTTTTCCACAGCAATCAAGGATTCTAGACACAAAAGGAACTTTAATAATCATAGATTAATTTGGACATTTTCAGATGAACTAGCTGAGGTCCTAAGGGATTAAATAATCTGTGAACTCCATTAGGGCAGGGACCACGTCTGCTTTGTTCCTTAGTGCCTTGCATGCCTGAGATAGAGGAGGTGTTCATTCAGTGTTTGCAGCCTGGAGTGATAGAAGGAGTGAGTGAAGGATTGGTACCCAATGCTAAGGCCTCTAAAACTAGTGGAAGGAAGTTTTTGATTTGCTCCCACAGTGACTTGGTAGAAAGAATGCTTGTGCTTTTTATCTGTTGAGATTCTTAGAACTTTGAACTTGGAATGTGCATCCAGAAGGAGTTGATCAGGAATTAGGATGCTCAAGTACAACAGTGTTCTAAACTCTTTGTCATTCACTGTATGCTGTATAGTTTTTCTTGAAATATTGTTAATTCTTAGAATACCTCACATAGCTGAATACAAATTTAGTACAAACATGACTTTTGAATCAATATGAGTTATTTTGAAAGTTTAAATCCTGCATTTAAATTTTCTATCTGCATCACTGCTGTACTCCATTAATGCGTATAAATTTGGGTTGACGTTATAGAATTGTAAAGATTAATTTTGCCAATCTAATTCAATTTCGTGCTAAAACAGAATGGAAGAATAGTTAGATTAGGGGGAGGAATAGCAATTATAATCATATCTCTTGACTTTGAATTCAGTTCCACAGACATGATCACAAAAATTGGAGAACATAAAGATTAAATATAGAAAGAGATAAAAGCCCTAGAAATCAGTGCCTCCTTCTTTATATATTAATATATATATCTATGTTTACATGTAAATCTCCATATCTTTATACCTAATCTATCTACTTATCTTTCCCTGTTGATTGGAAACAGGTAATCAATATACCATGCTTGTGTATATGTATATGTATATGTCATTTGCTCTCAAATGAGATACAAAAGAGATGAGATTGTGTGACAGTGTCTTTCTATGCTGAATATTTGGAAATAATATTTTTGAAATGTGACTATGCATGCTGTATTCATTACATATGCATTTATTTTTTCTTGGACTGAGGGAGCATCTTTATCAGAATGGCATTTATATTAGAAATATTGAAAATAATCTATTCTTTTGCAGTCATGACACATTAATCCATGTAAATTGTTTTTCAGAATATCTGAGTTTTGTAACATCACCTAAGATGTTTCTTTATCCCATGGAATGTCTTTTTATCATTATTTGAGTAATTCCAATTTTAGATCAACTCAGAAATCCCGTTTAAAATCATCATTTTTGTAGACAATAAAATCTTTTTTCAGTTTTTTTATTTTCTTTAGGCTAATTTATACTAACTTTTTAAAGCTGTATTCCCAAGTTAATGTGTATTTGAATCTGTTTAATTAATTTTTTTTATCTAGACCATATCCCTTTATGATTCCTCTACTTATCTTTTGGAATTCTTTCTTTGTATTCTTTTACTATGCATTAGCCTCAGCAATTTTCATGTTGTTCAAATTTCTTCATATCCTTTCTTTAATTGTGTCAATTTTTCCATTTCTATTTTCTTTAGTTGTTATCCTCCCATCTTCTATTTATGTATTTAACTTTATTGAAACAGAAGTGTGGCTTAAAATTGATGACACGTCAGCTGAAATCGTAGAACAGCCAGAAAAAATTCAAAGCAAGTCAAATTAAAACTGTCAGCAGGAAACAACTTCAAACATCTTTTCTTTTCAATGGCTACTACTGTAATTCAAACTTTCACTTGGAATTAAAAGCAATTATGATTAAAGGCTTTCAATTTTGATTTTTCATTAAAGTGTAGCAATGTAAGTCTGTTAATGCTACAAAGGTAAATTTGTTTGAGAGTACAGTTGGGGATTTAAATAAAATGTAGTTATTTAAAACCCTTTTAATTTGTGTTCCGATGCTCCCTGCTGTTAGAACCTGTTTCCGAACTTAATTATCTTGATGACTACTATAAAATTCTGTGACAAATTACCCTAGGAAATATAAGAACATAATTTAGGACAAAAAGGTTTTAAATTAACTGGCTTTTGCTCAATGGAGTTCTATCAGGCAACCTTTACTTTGTAACTGAATATTGATTGAGGGAGAAATGGAAAAGATGAGAGAAATCTTCATTCATTCTGGCAAAATAAATTGTAGTCTCCACATTCCATATCAAACAACAAATCATGCACACCATCTAAAAACTTGAGGCATTTCTTTTTTTCTAGATTTGCTATTTTATATAGAATTTTAGCTTATTCATTCATTGAAGACCAAAAAGAACACGGGTCTTTCTTAGCTTGGTCACTGAGCATGTGATATAAAATCGGGTATATATAATAGAATGCTCGCATTTGATTCTCATGGCCCAAATTAATCTCAGTTCAATAGTAGAACTCCGAAAAATACTCTGGTGGAAGTGTCAGCAACACTGGCATCAAGATCTGCAAAGGCACTTTCAGATGTGACATTTTGCAATTAATTCTGGCAAAGGTGTTCGGTCACAATATCCCTTCAGTACAATTTGCATTTGACCCTCAATAGTATTCACTCTCTTTCATTTCAAATTCATTGTTTTCAGGAGATGCTTTTCTTCAGAACCTCCTAGGTTTCTGGTTTCAGTTTTGAAGCATTTGTTTGCTTTTGCTTTTTTGGCGGTCTTTCGTTTTTGCTGAGATACAAGCAAAGATAAGCAAAACCCTCTTTATGCAGCAGGTTATACTGTCTGCTATATCACTAATCATGTTGCTTTAATTATTATGTCTTTTACCCTACTACACGATAAATTTCTTAATGTCAAGAACCATATGTTTCTTACATTTATATCCTTAGCATCCAGCACAACGTCTGCCACATAATGGATCCGAAATATGTGTTTAAGCCCTGAGTACATAAAGGAGTAGAAGTCTCTCACCCTTGAGACTGAATCATGCTGAAACTCAGTTCTCAGGCTGTATTTCTTCCAATAGCTCTATCGACAGTACTTTCTTTTGGGGAGTATGGGTGGCAGGGTCTGTTTCATGTCTTTGGGTTCTTGTTCAACTACTTAACATTGTAAACAAAGCATTTTTAAATGACTTCTCCATTTCCTTTTTTCCGGAACGTCTTAGCCTATAAACCTTTGTTTTTCATCAATTCCAAGAGCAAATGCATGTGTCAGCTCACAGGATTCTATCAGCCTTCTTGGGTAATTCCCACAGGAGCTCACTTGCTGTTACTAAACTAAAAAGAAATTTTTCGGGGAAGACGAAGAGAGATGTACAGTGTTGTTAGTTACTAACTTCTTTTCACTGGCTCATCCCCTATCTCCCAGGTGGATCAATTTTAGTTTTATTAGTACTTTCTGTGTTTCCTCTATGCTTGATTGTGGTCTGATTTCATGTCACCTTGAACAGTTGAATTCCAAATAATATACTTAAAGTCATGTTTTAAAAGTTCCCTGCACATTTTGAAATGGGATCTTCCAAATTAATCAATACAACCAAAAGTAGACTAGACTTCTGAAGGACTTTCTTATCATGAAGAAAGCAATTATTGGGCCAGCCTTGGTGGCCTAGTGGTTAAGTTCTGCACACTCTGCTTTTTTGGTCTAGGTTTGGTTCCTGGGCGTGGACCTACACCACTCATCTGTCAGTGGCCATGCTTCCTGGTGCCTCACATATAAAACATAGGAAGTTTGGCAACAGATGGTAGCTTAGGGTAAATCTTTCTCAGCAAAAATTAAAAAAAGAAAACATTTATCTGCTAAGTTTTTTGGCTATCTTCTTAGTCCTCACTTTGAAAAGGAAAATTTGCTATTTAAAGTATTTTAAATATATAATTTGGGTTCTCTTTCTCTTTTGATTTTTAGTTATGAAAATTGTTGAGATTTAGAAAATATTTTCTTAAACCTCTCCATTTAAAGAAATTAGAATCTTACTATAAATATTCAGAATGTTTTATTTTACTTTGCTAGTCTGGTTTCCTTTCTTTCATTTACCTGATCATCATATGTAAGAGAGAAAGGATAAATCCCATACTCTTTGTGTACACATAACTTATTTAATGCTTTACATCTATTATAAGCTTTAAAGTATTTTGTTTAATCATCATGCCCACCCAGTGAAATAGGCAGAGCAGATGACAATATTTACACTGGAGAAACTGATGCTCAGAGTTGAGTAACATGTCTATCTTGAGTTTCCAAGGCTTGATCCCATCTCTTCTCATATCTAGTACCTTTTCATCTACTCATCATATATCTGCCACCAAATCCTTTCATTCCCTTTGCTTATCCGGTGTCATTCCCAAAGACTTCTACTGCCAAATGCGCATTGTGACCCTACATCAAGAATGTACTATATTGGTTTATCCATATGGAATCTTTGTGGGTGTGTGTATGTGTAGGTGATATCTGGCAGTAATATAAATTTTGAGTCTTATATAATAATGAACTAGGTGTCATTGAACAAAAAACTCAGATGAATGACTGATCATTTGTGCTTTCAGAAAGTTTAGTGGATATTTCACCAACTCCATGGATCAATCTCATATCATGGTAAAGATCAGTGTTAGCATCTTTTCATTGTGATGTTAATTAATTTCTGCCTAGATTCTACCATTCTTATATATCCTCCTAAGGTAATCCATCATCATGCTAAGGCAAGGGGAATTCAATCCATCACTGCTGGATTCTGATAGAGGGCTTAGGGGGAATGCAAGTCATCTCCCCAGCAGTAATCAAACAGCTGTGATACATGCCACTTTATGCTTATATCATCATATAATAGATGGCTTTTCTCTTCATGGAAGCTTGCCTCAAAATTTTCAGACAGATGGACTCTAATGCAAAGGTTTCATTTTGTGGAATTTAAGTCTGTGAACTAGTTATTGACAAATACTACATCATCAGTTCCAGTTGAAGACACAGCCTAATAAGTAGAACATTGGCACTAATCCTTATTTAATCAGCCTTAAAATGGTAATTTCAAATTGATGAGGGCACAGGGAATAGATTTTGTACTCATAAAGTGCTTCTAAAAATACCAGCAATGAGTGTATACAACCCAAGGTTGAAATTAAAGAGCCCCCAGCACGTATAAGAAGAAGAATAAACTATAAAGGACATGACAAAAGTACGAGTAAAAGACCTTATAAAAACACAGAAAGGCAAATTCTTTCTGTTCTCTCCAGTAACACACATTCATGTTTACAGTTTAAAAATTTAATCCAAGGAACAAATATTCACAGGACTAAAAGAGAAGAATTTTTAGAATGTGAGTATGAGTATCTTTAAGAACTGCTGTCATTTCTGAAGACAGTATAATCAGACAGTGCACAAGCTCTAATGTTGAAAGGGATTTTAGCTCATATGGTCCAAACTGATAATATGATAGATAAGCAGGATAAGCGGGGTTAAATTAAACAGATAGTGAGCAGCTAGGTGAAGATTAGAACCCAGACCTCCAGTTGCTCTGCCTTATCTCTGTTTTTGCAGCGCCTCTGCAAACGTAGGCCTGTGAACTAAGAACCACCTTGGATCTGCCCCATGAGGACTCAGAGCCCCATCTCCTTTATATCCACCCCAGCACTCCTAATTCTGGGTAAAGCTGTGAGGCAGACAAATTTGTCTTCTTATATACCTTTGAAAACTTCTCCATCTCCGCTGTGACCAGTCCTCCAAGATGTGCCGCTCCCATCCTCAACTTCTTGCTAAACCTGATTTCAGCAAAGGATCTATGCCCAACAGCATATGATCACCGCAAGTGTGTTAATAGGGAAATTCTTTCTTGAGTAACAATTCTCAAAAAATAAAGCTTCATGGCCCCAGAAGGAGTCTACTTGTGAAATTTTAACAGTTAAAAAAGAATTGGACAAGAAAATCTGTGAGGCAGAACTGTCTTCTATTCTGTGTTTCCAACAACTTTCTATAGATGGTTTCTTCTTAGGTACAATTGAAAATTTGGCTTCAATAATAGTAGCAGCAGCAACAAATGTAACTAATGTAGACTGAACATGGTATTGAGAGCACTGAAGACGTCAACTCCTTCTCCTTTACACAATCTTTTGTATCCCTATTTTATATATAAGGAAAGTGTGGAAAGTTTAAATAACTGACTGAGTGTCTTAAAGCTAGTGAGCATCAGAGTAGGAATTGAACTCTCATCTATCTAGTGTAAAGGTCTCCTCCCAATGATCTTAAATCACTATTTACTACCCCACACTGCCTTCCATACGCTACAATTCTTTGTGTCACACTTGCACCCTGACTATACATTTCTCATATCCCAACAGCTGAAGCTAATATACCCATAGCAAAATCCAAGAGCGCATAGCTTGGTTTATATAGAATCTGTGACTCAACAGAATTAACCTTTTAGTATTCTTTTATAATAAATACATAAATTAAAATTACATAACACATATATAATAATATTTTAATAACTGATGTACATGTCTAGTAGAAATTTGTATATATTACAATATTTTGGGACACCTACATTCTTCTAGCCATTGTCTTAAGTGCTATGAGGCACATTAAAATAAACAATCAAAATCTAAAGATTTCTGGAGCTGAAGGAGGATAGGTATCTACAATATGAAGCAGGTTGGGGCAAAGTGTCTTGAAGGTATTGCAGGGTGTTGAGGCCATCAGAGCATGGGACACTCATTTCTTACTGAGGTGATCAATGAAAACTTCATGGAAGAGTTCTTATCTGAGCTAGACCTTAACACATGAGTAGGATTTTGAAGTGATGAGGTAGAAGAACTGATTTAAAGCAAACACAAAGTAACAGGTGCAAGTCGAAGGAGATATGAAGCATCCTGGCTTCACTGAGGAATCTCTGGGGAATAGTGCACATATGAGCTAGAATGAAGGATTGAATTTGCATGATTGGAAGAAGGGAATATTGAAGATATTGGAGCTTGGGGGTAGTAGTTTCAAATTATTAGCAGTGAGAACGGTTGAAGACTGCACAGGAGAGAGATTAAAGATGGAGAGCCCAATGAGAAGGCTTTAATGGCAAATGATATAACAATTACCATTATTGAGCTTCTGTTGTGCAGTAGCTACTTGACATATATTGTTTCAGTTATTGTTAACATCTCTAAAAATCAGATACATTTTTTTCACAAGTAAAAACACTGAAATTCAGAGAAGTTAGATAGTTTGCTCAAGCTTGTAAGCGTTTTAAAAAGAAGGAAGTTTTTCAAGATGTTTAGGAAAATGAAGAGTAATTAACATTTGATGATTAAATGGTCATTAGTCAACAACTTTGCTGAAGGGGTGAAGACTAAAGACAACAAAGAATGCAAAAATGAAATTCTGTTTTCATAAATGAATGAATAAATAAAGTATATGATGACAGAATCACATAATAAGCTAAGGGATTCTTGTGTGTTCATGCACCCATTACGGAAATGGATAACTTGATAGCTGGGGGTGTGGGAAGGGGAAAATAGGTTAACTAAGCAAGTGTCACAGGGAAGGCAAAAGTTAGTGAAAGATTAAAGAGGGATCGTTAGAGAATTGAGTTTTAAAAAATTAATAATATTCAAGCAACTATAAATTTATTTGAAACTGATCCTCTCTCAATTCATAAACTCACAACTAACAGTTAAAATGATACGTGGTAGAGGTATTATCCTAGCCACTACATATAAAGCTGCCTTTAAACTGCCTAGTATTTCAATGTTCTAGTTTCAAACTATGTGGGCATGTAATGAGTCTATTCATATGTCAACTAATTAATTTTAGTTCACAGTTTCGTTTTTGCACCAGTTGTCTGATAAAACCTCATTTTAAAAATAAGATTTATATTTTTGAAAATGTATATACTCATCTGTATATATTTTCAATAAATGTCTCAGACTTGAAGAGATATTCTCTTCAGTAGGACTGCCTATTAATTAAGTCACTGTTGGGGAGATTTGGTATAAATCATCACTCTCCGTCAGCTCTGAATTTCTGGGTTCAGTGTTGTTAGGTTGAATAACCAGGATGCAAAGTCTTGATTTTGTTTGCATTTTATTTATTTACACTGTGGGGCATGTTAAGAACAATACTGACTGGCTTTTAAAACTCCGGCAGTGATAAAGAAGTTCATGAGTATTGCTGAATTTTGTTAATTCAGGGCAGATGCAAATGAATGGCATTGTAAAATACATGGGATAAAGAATCTGAACATATCATCTACGTCAGCTTAAAATGTCAAGGTAATTCGGTTGTAGGTTATTATTTAAGAGACTTCAAGGTTTATTTTATGCTGATCAAACTAATTATACACTGTTGCCTACTCTCTAGGATAATTGAAGTTCTATCTTATTGCTAAGATTTCTCTTGTCCTGTTGCTTTGTTAGTAGTTAAACTTAATTTGAATTTACGTTAGGGTAAGTAATAATCCAGTAAACAAAAAAAATCCCAAAAGAGAGGGGAAGAAAAATCAAGAGAGAGAGTTATTTAAAAGCTTTCTTGGTTTGCTTTAGTTTTTCTCAGCAGAGAGCTCTCAGCAGAGTTTGAAAATAAGTACAATTCAAATTAAATCAACTCCATATTTTCAAAACTACTTATCCAAATTATGATGAAAAGTATTTGTCTTTTTTTTAATTTAAACTGAATTTTTTGTTTTTATTGACATTGTGTTCCCGAATTTGCCTCAGGCTTTTACAGTTGGCTCTTTCTCAGTCTCCAGTTTCCATCTCCACTAGCAGAATCCCTGGTTTGTCACGAACTTGTCTGAGGAGCCCTATCCCTGGCTTACCAGAGAGAGGAATTGCTCTGGATTCACATAATTGTCAGGGATGATTCCCTAACATTTGTTTCACAATATACCAACTCTGAATTTCTGCGGTCTGAGAGGTATTAGGGAAATGACATGCACCTGACTAGTCCATGTAAGTGCTCAGTAAATATTGTTGAATACAAAAAGCACTATAATATATTTAACTTTACTTCTTCAGTTGAAAGGTCATACTTTGTTCTGGCCCTTAAGCAGGAAGAACAGTGCATGATAGATTGAGGCAATAATTCTTGATATTTTGGGTTAAATTTATGTATTCGATAACAGCTCTGCAAAAAGGGGAAAGAATAAATGTCTTTTAAAAATGATGATCAAAATACTCTTGACCTATTAATAATTAAATCAACTAACATTTCATATAATTTGGAAATTAGTAGTAGGCAATATAATGGAAAAAAAAATTTAGTCCTGGGGAAATATGCTGCTGTCATGGTTAGAATTATAGGCAGAGTCCACCAATAGCTCTTAGAACAAATATATGGAAATAAACAGAGGCTCCCAGTTTACTTTCTTGTTTGAAATATTAAAAAGCAGGTTGCGAGAAACATGGCATAGAATCAAATAGGAGAGAAATATCCTCCAGCAAGTCAGGTCAATAATGGATAATTACTTCCAAAAATTTAGGAGCAGTGCCAAACTTTCATTCATTTAAAAAGAAAAAAAAAATGGGCCTACTGCATTCCCAGGATCTTTCCTGCTTGAGATACAGTTGCCCAACAAAAAATAACTCCCTATTCTCAGAATTTCTATCTATTCTACCAATGTGCTGAAAATAAATCCGAAGTTAAAATTATGTTAATCGCTAAACAATACAGCTCAGTTTATAGCTTTATTTCACCTTCTAGTACCAGTGGTGAAGATTCTCAATTCTTGTAGAACTTGGCATAGTGATGGGTACAGGATAGTATCTCAAAAATAAGTGTCAACTAATTGAATCAAAAAGCCTTTGCTATTTAAAGCCTGGAATTGGAATATTAACACTATCCGTCCCATTGCTAAAATATCTTGTTTAGAAAAAAAGTGAGGAAATAAATAAGCCTATTTTATAATCAAGTCTACTTGGAGATTATATGTGCACTTCCACAGTGTTGTTTTGTTGTGTGGTTTTTAATGTTCAATCAGCAGTGCTGGTACAAACTGACGTTTTAAGCTGATAATTATCCTGTGTTTTGATTTCTAAAAGATGATAATTGTCATGGAGTTTTATTTTTTCAGAAACAGAATGAAAAGAATAGAAGCAGCAATCATAGAGAAAGAAAGGATGTAAATTTTTTTAATTCACGAAGAGTGAGAATATGTAGGAAGAAGAAGCTCCAGAATGGAGCCACATGCGTTAGCTGAAGCATGGTTGCCATGTGTTTATTAGACGCGTTAATCCCAAACACCTGATTTAAATCTTTCACTATGATAAGATGATATGCATAAATCATGTAAAAACTGCTGATTGTTTTAAGCAGAACTCAAGGCAGGGCTTTCTAATGAGCCAAAGTTACCCATCCACCTTGTAGATATCTGTTTATCTCTAACATAATGCCTGAACCTTAAAAGACTAAATAAAAGCCATCTTAGGTCTTTCTGTAGGTCTTTGAATACCAAAGTGGTAATGGTCCCTATTATGTAGTTATTTGATTCAAAGTACTTAAATATATTTCAGTATTTATGCTTATATATAATTAATAAAACATTTCTTCTGACAGTTTATGTTTTTAAATTAATCTTTAGAACAATTAATGGTGGCAGGGAATGGTTTATATTAAACAGTTGATATTAATAAAGATACAGGGCAATGGATTAAAATAAAAGCAAAGCAGGATAATGAGTCAATTATTTTGAGTGCTTACAATATACCAAGCATTCTTACAATTGCTTTATATGTATTAACTCATTTAATTCATGTAAAATATGATGGAAGCTAAGGCACAAAAATATTGAAGAATCATCACCAAGCTAGTAAGAAATAGTTTTGAGATTAAACTCAAATAATACTGCCTTGTTGACTGTGCTTTTAACCACTTCATTGTGGCAAACAGTAGTAAATGTGTTGAAGACACCTTTAAATTCTTTTGAAAATTCATAACTTAAGATTATTAATGTGACATTAAAAATACCAGTATTAGGAAGGTTTTAAATACTTTGAAAATGATTATTACTAACACTGAAAATGATCTTGACTAATTTTTTACTTGATTTTCAGTAGAGTAGTTTAATATAATCTATTTCATTTTATTTTATTTATGTATTTATTTAGTTTGCTGAGGAAGATTAGCACTGAGCTAACATCTGTGCTGCCAGTCTTCCTCCACTTTACATGTGGGTCACCAGCACAGCATGGCTGATGAGTGGTGTAGGTCACACCCAGGATCTGAACCCATGAACCTGGGCTGTAGAAGCAGAGCATGCCAAACTTAATCACTGTGCCACGGGGCCGGCCCTGAATTTCCTTTTATTTTTATTTGTGTTACCCATCCTCATGAGTGTTGAAACTTGGGAGAATATTTACTCCTCTCTCTGGTTCTCAGAATGTAACATGGGAAGAGTATAGATCAATTAAGCATGGCTATTACTCACTTTGAGATTATCAGACACTACTGACCATCTAGATCTGAAGGTTCATTTTCTGGCGTATGAAAACTAATACAATACAAGGAAAAGACGTGAGAAAGTTTGTAAGTAATCAAAATAGATTATATCCCAGGGAATTAAGAAAAATTTCATACATAATGCTTATCAACATGCATTTCATGATTGGAATATAGCAAAAATGGATGGCTTTAGTCAAATGTTGGAGCACCTGATCATTGCTTTGTCACGTGAAATGCAAATTTTTTTTCAGTGAAAACATACGTTTGTCTCACTGATGGTGATAATGTTGTAGATGATGTTACCGATAGGTCTCCATTGCTTGTAAAATAATTCTTCTGGCCATCTTCCAGAACACTGCTTATAATTTATTAACAACAGACCTCAGCACATCACCAAAAAACCCAGATTTTAATTTATCAAGAATTGAATGCCTTCCCTATAAAAGAATATGATAAAGAATACATAAATGGATAAGGTCATCCCTGCCTCAAGATGCACTCTAAATAAAAAGTGGAGAAAAATGCCTATAAACCAGCTCTAACAAACTGTTGAACACATAGCAGGAATTTCAAGAGTGTTCCTGAACAACCAAGGCAAGAGCAATTAATTCTGTCGGAGAGTGAGGAGTTGAGGAGAGTTTACATAGGGGGGCCATCCCTGAACTATACCCTGGGAAATGAGTATAAGCTCACCAGGGGAAAGTGTATTACAGTAAACACAAAAGATATGATGAGATAAAGTGCCCTGCTAGTTAGTCATGTTCCTTAGAGGACAGAGAGATTTGCTAATGCCATTGAGGACACAAATTTGAACCTTGAATATACAAGAAAATGTGAGTGTGTTAGGAGAACACAGGCATTAATCTGGAGAGCAGGTAGAGCCAATTAAATAATTGATAATTAATTATTGATAATTGATAAATAATTGATAAAAAGATAATAAAATGACATTGGAGACAAAGGTTTAGAGTGCAGAAGAGGGCCTTAGTTTGAAGCTACCAGAGCAAAAATTAGTTTCTCCAGGGAGGAGAAATAGGTCTCAATCCTAGTCATTCATGAATAGCCAGGACAAAAAGGAAAGGCGGATAGACCACTTAATCATCATTTAAGAGCTGCATGCTCATGGAAAATCTTAAGTCTAGCAAAGAGATCAAGATTGATTCACATGCTGCCTTTCAGGAACTTATACAGGTGTATGTTGATAAGACCGAGGACCAAAATTGATTAAAATTATATTTATTTTATGTAGTTTAGGGGAAACATCTCTTTTCTGCAGAAAATAGTAATTATAACTGTAACAACAACCACAGCGACACCTTTAGTGACTACTAACTAAGCTCACAGCCATAGTTAGCAGTCCACTGTGTTCTTTCCATAAATTTCCATATATTGCAAACGTTGACATATTTAGTAAACTATAGTTCCTGGGTTTCTAATCCCATTTACGTGCAAAATGAGAGTTGCAAAGTGTATTCACATTTCAGTTTTAGAACTATTTATGCTGCTAGTATAAATAATGGAAATTTGAACAATAATGCTCTAATACAATAAGTAACATTTGTACATTTTAAAAGTCATTGGTATATACCTTAGCAGTTATCCAACTGCAGAACTGAAAAATAAACCAATTAGTTGAGTATGTTAGGTTTACGAGATGAGTTAGCAGATTTAAGGTTTAAATACCATGATGACAAATTTTAAAGATTTTTTAAAAAGTTAAAATATCAACTATGGTAGTCTGAAATTGAAAGTAACTTTGCAATTTAATTTAACTTAGTAACATAATAGGTTTGTTATGAGGGGCATTTATTGAAGCATAATAACTATAATGTAATAAAAGGTAAACAAAAAATGCTGTATTGACAAATTTTTATTACTACCTTGAAAGTTAAATCTCAGCAGTATATTAATCACATATTGATGTGTATTTACCACAAAGTAACTGACTTATTAAACTGAAATCAAGTCTTTTTTCAAGATTCTTAATTTCCACTGTGACCAGTCACCCTGTTGATTATGTGTTTAAGTACAGTCCTAATTGATCATGGAGTCTTTTGCTATAAATTATAGAGAGGGAATGACAGATTTCACAGGTTGGTTGTGGCTTAATGACAAATTTCACAGTTTGAATAAGAAAAGGATATAAACACACACAGGAATATGGTAGTTACACGGATTCATGATGCGAAAAGGTCTTTTCCAATGCTTACAGGCACATTGATAAGTTAAATGTGAGAAAACAAACGGAATATTAAGGGGTGAGGAAATCAACAAAAATGCTATCAATTGCGTCTATCCGAACTTTTTGTTTAAAAAGGCTAGACAGACATATACAAGATTTAATGTTGAAAATCCCTAACATTAACTCATTAAATAAAAGCATACAGCTTAATTAAATGAAATATTACTGAGTAAAAATCTAGAATTACTTATTAACTTACAGTAAATATTTCTTACATATATGTGTTATTTTTCACCCATTATGACTTTGATTTTGAAAGGAACGGTTTTGTTGCAAGTGTGCAGCACTGTGCGGAAGCACAGCATCTCATCTGTACGCTCAGGCCTGAGGCCCCTGTATCAGATCCAGAAACACTGGAGCATCGGCAGACACCCCTGGGTGCTAGTTAAGCTTATGAGTGTTAATGATCAAGATGCAGGTGTTCAAGAGGCAAAATTCTGATTCTCTCTCTCTGGGCTTAAGAGTGATATTTATAATAATCTCTAATATAACTTTTAAACTTCTTCCTTATAGCTGGTTTTGTGGATCTTTGAAATTACTAAGACAAAGTCAAATTATTGTTATTTCAAAACTAGATAATATAAAAAGAAAAAACTGAAAGATTAAAAATGGAATTGTGTAAATAAGTTACATTTTCTGATCAATATCAGAGTATTGAGAACATAGTAGTTAAATGTTTCGTCTTGGAGCCAGACATGCCAGAGTTCAGATACTTCCAAGCAATGAAATGTTAGGCATGCTTTGTAAATTCACTAAGACTTAGTTTTTTGTCTTTAAAATGTTGCAACAGTGATTTTGTAAGAGCTGAGCACATAATAGATAAATGTTCATTAAATGAACCTATTTTCATTACTACTAGTAGAATTTATATTCATGTAGCTCATGGACATACTTGCAAGTATGTTCATTGCAAAATTATTTATATTAACCAAATATTGAAAACAACTGATACATAAATAATGTTGGCATGAATATATTTGTTTACCATACACTGTTTGATGAAGGCAGGTATCTCACAGTGTGTTTTATGTTTCAATTTTTTAAAGCAGCATAATCATGCATTAAAACTTGTCTGTGGGCCAGCCTGGTGGCACAGAGGTTAAGCTCACATGTTCCTCTTTCGCGGCCTGGCATTCACCAGTTCGGATCCCGAGTGTGGACCTACATACCCCTTGTCAAGCCATGCTGTGACAGACGTCCAACATATAAAGTAGAGGAAGATGGGCACGGATGTGAGCTCAGGGCCAGTCTTCCTCAGCAAAAAGAGGAGGATTGGCAGCAGATGTTAGCTCAGGGTTAAACTTCCTCAAAAACAAAAATAATAATAATACATTTTTTTTTTAAATTGCCTGAAAAAATCCACAATTAGTAGTAATCTTCTTTAAATGACATTATAGAAGAGTTCATTTTACTTTATATATCCCCTTATCCTGGATTTTTGTAGTTAATATATAGTTTTGTAGTTAATATATATACATATATAAGTTAATATATATAAGTTAATATAAATAACTTTCATATTCTGAGAAAAATAATTATAATGTTTCAGTTAACAAATAATGTAATGGATTGTAAAGGAATTTGTTTAGCCCTTAAGCGGTCCCAGTGGTTTGCAATATAAATAAAGCAAAAGAGAAAAAAATTGCATATATTCTACTCCCCTTCACTTTAAAATACCTTCTTCGTAAATTCGTGCACTCTTTTCTTCATCAATTTCAGTGCCTGTTAATCCCAGCAGTCTTCAGGGACTGTGGGCTGTACCAGCGACTTGTGCATGATTCCTTGCTTTGGCTTGTCTCTCTAGAATGCCAGATGCCTATGAATCTACAACCCTCTCCTGTGAAAAGGAGTTGACTTCGTGTGTATATAAAGTGTCTAGGTGTTGAAATTTGTTGGATTTGTGTCTACATAGCCACTTAATTTTTTGTTTTGTTTTGCTTTTATTGTGTTGGCATCATTCAAACTGAACAGGCCCTTTTATTTCTAGGCAAACTTAATGCCTTTTCAGGTAAATGTTTCAATGTCCACTTTCATTATAAAATATAGTCATAGCCACTGATAGCCATTGATATAACTGTCTTTTAGCTAAATGAAGTGTGTGGCATTCCTCTAGGCACTTACGGTCACTGTTAAAATGTACTACTGGGTGAGAATTTTCATATTCAGTTAATTGTTATACATAGACATCTTTTATCACATATCTCATATTCTTTATGTACTTCTAATTTCATATTTGTTATTTATTTGTTTCTTTGACCTAGATGTCTTCATGCCTCTGAATATTCTAACTACATCTTGTTGAAGAAAAGAGAGAAAGAAAAAAGAACAAATATAGCCTTTGATTTCCTACAGCCGATATTTTCTAGAAATTTTTTTCTATTTCAGTGAAACTTTTTGCCTTGTGGAACTTTCTAGTCTTTCTAGCTACTTACCTCTCATACCACTAAATTTGGACTGCCTTCAAATATCCAGCATGGTTTCAGAATAAGAATCATTTATGCCAATAAAAACAAGATAACCTCTACATACAGAATTGGATCAAATTAATTCCAGATATTGTGAATGTTTATTAATTTTATTTATTTTCCTAACTACATAAATTTCTTTCTTTTTACACTTTTTTGAGGACAGAAAAAATGTGCAGTGCAAACTAGAAATAGAAATAATGATGGCACTTTTGTAGGCTAAGATAATTCCTTTGAACTCCTGGGATTTCATTTGCAACACCAATTCTGCATTCACGTGATGTTATCCCATGGGTCTCAAGTTCCCACAGATTCAAAAAACTCTTAATACTTACAGATAGTCACAAGCTGAAAAGACTGACTTCATGTAATTTTACCTTTACACAGCTTAAAAGATGATTTAATTGCTCTCCATCTCATTTCAGACCATGTGAAAAGAGACAGTGTTCTCAATAAAATTTCAAGAAAATCATTGACTCAGCAGATTTGGGGAAATCCACTAGAAAAGTATAATAAAGTAAGGTAGAGAGCTCTGAACTTCCACTCTGGGAAGGACAGGCTGGCTTTTAGTAATAGCTGATGAATCAGAGTGGATTGTGTGAAGTTATGCAGAATGGGAGAGTGTTCAGTTAAGCTGTGATTTCTCAGGCATTTATTACTGAACTGATCCAAATTTTTAAAAAATCGACAAAATTTGATAATCACTAGTAACGATATGCACTAAGATCTGATATACTAGATAAATATTGGGATAAAAGCGCTCACAAGGAATTTTAATATCCAAATTACCCAATTTCATTCTGAATTTTCAAAGCAAAATCTTAAGCATGGCGTAAAATATAATTTGCATTCATGTAGATGACACACAAAGGAACACAGAAATATAATTCCCACATTAAATAAAGCTAAAAAAATTAAGTAACTTCTACAAAGACATTTCCCTCTGGTTATAATTTAATGGTTATAATTATTAAATTTTGCTTTAAGTTTGATGCTTTGGAATATTTTATCACTGCATCAGGTGACTTTAATGTATTTAATTCTTAAGTAATTGATATTATTCTCACTTTTCTACAGATATGGACATAAAGTCAAGCAGATACTAAGTGAAAGAGCCCCTGTCTATGTGATCTAAAACTTGGTGGATCTTTCCACCATGTGCACTGTCTCAAAATAACATAATTTAATAATTTAAATTCTCTAAATAATAAAAATTATAACAAATTTGTATATTTTTCATTATAGCAAGATTTCGTTAAGTAATACAATTCAAATATAACTAATTATTTATAATTGAATGCAATTACCCGTCATAATGCTGGTGATGACTATGCCATTGGGTGCTAAGAGGGGAACCTGTTACTCTATCCATTACGTGGAAGATTGCATCACCCAAACACAGCAGAGACACTAACAACAAACATGGATACAAAAACACAGTCCAGATATATTTAGCTTGGTAATCAGGCTAGAAATAACTAATTACAATATAAATAAAATAGATAAAATAAATTATCTTAAAATAGAAATACTGAGGTGCATTTAAAGTGTTACGGATTATAAGGAAAGGAGAGGAAGGTGATCAATCTTTTTTTAAATAATGGAACAAAAATTCTTGCTTGGCTTTCAACTCTGTTCTTCTGCATTGAACAAAGTTGTTCCCCTGATCATTGCATCAAACAATTACTTGTAATTTTAAACATAAAACCATTCTTTTGCTGGGGACTGTCTTAAAATACAGGAATTATTTTATAATAAATAACATAAAACATCTTAAACACAATATTAAAAATCTCTGTGAAGTAATTCACAGAGCTAAACGAGTACACACAGTTTATAGTCTCAAAACAGAATTTTGAGGTATCTTGGGACCAGAGTTACTCATCAGAGGTACCCTTTTTTCCCCAATAAAAGATGTTGGGACTCATATTGTATGAATAGGATGAAACGAAGTAGCCCAAGGTGAAGCGGGGGAGAGGCATCACATTGGCCTTCCCAGCTTTCACAGTGCAAAGTTACACTATAGCTAGAAATGTCCTTGACATGATTTAAGTAGTGAAATAGCACCAATGAAATAAAAGATGTTTGTTTTGTTTATATATTGGTAAAATTTAGTCTTTTTTGTACTGTTGCTAGACACTCTTAACCATCTTTGTATTTTCACTCTTTGTTCTACTCAGTTGATTTCCAGAGGATATTCCCAGTCCAAAGGCTTGGTTCACCTACCTAATTCTTTACCTTAATAGTATATTTGTGTGCACATGCATGTGAGTACACACACAGACATATAATAGTGACTATCAACCCTTGCTATAGTTTATATGCATAAACTATCTTTTTTGTTATTTTTTATCAAAAATTAAAATTCTACTCAACAAAGTTTCTAACAGGACTCCTTATTTCTTATCTCCATTTGTGGCTGAACCAGCCCTCACTTATCAACAATATTTAGGAGATGGTAATCAGGGAATTTGAGTGCTTCACTTTTGTGTGAAATAGGATATCCTTAGTTCCAACTGTTCCTTCTCCCTATAAATAATCACCTTCTCAAATTGCTTATTACAACATGTTAAAACTTCAGTTAGTATTAACATTTTAATAGATTGACATTTATGTATCTTTTTATGTAACGTTAGTGATTCTGAAGTTTTGTAAGTCTTTCAGTGGGAAGAACTCTCTGATACAGTTCTGTTTTCTCACAGATCTTAATGGAAAACTGTATATTGGCATTCTGTATATAGTGATGCTATTGACAATGGAGTAATAAACTACAGACCCAAATATGTTTGCATGCACACATGTGTGTGTTCTTATATTTCACTAGTATTTAGTAGTTCAAATTTTTATTTTGCTTTCCAGATCATGGAGGAAAATCTACCTCTTAACCATTCTTAACACTTATGGTAATGTCTAAATGATTTCAGTGAAAAGTAGTAAGATATTTTATTAAAATATGATATTTAAATACTTGAAATATGGATATACAAATAAGAAACATTTCACAAAAATTTCAAAAATCATTTAACTAATTTTTATGTATGTCCATTGGATATGGAGTATATGTAGTATGGAAAACTGAACTGGAAACAAAGAAACCTATTTTGGGAAACTGAAGAAATATTCACTAAAAAATAAAGATGAGCACCAGCCCTGATGGTCTAGTGGTTAAAGTTGGGTCCTCACCAATTCAGCGGCCTGAGTTCACTCCTGGGTTGCTGAACCACATTCCCCGTCTGTCAGTTGCCATATTGTGGTGGCGGCCTACATAGAAGAACCAGAACAACTTACAACTAGGATATAAAACCATGTGCTGGGGCTTTGGGGAAGGAAAAAGAGAGGAAGATTGGCAAGAGCTGTTAGCTCAGGATGAATCTTTCCCTGCCAAAAAAAATAAATAAATAAAAAAAATAAAGATGAATAGGCAAAGAAATCATACTACCCAAATTCTTTGAAATTAGAGATTCTGCAGCATCTGATTCCAGAAATAGATCTTATACATCCATCCTCTTAGCTATTATTAATAACAATAGCAAGAATTCCTCTTAAAAAAGGACATTGAGGGGCTGGCCCCGTGGCCGAGTGGTTAAGTTCACGCGCTCCGCTGCATGTGGCCCAGTGTTTGTCGGTTGGAATCCTGGGAGTGGACATGGCACTGCTCATCAAACCATGCTGAGGCAGAGTCCCACATGCCACAAATAGAAGGACCCACAACGAAGAATATACAACTATGCACCAGGGGGCTTTGGGGAGAAAAAGGAAAAAAACAAAATCTTTGGGTAAAAAAAAAGGGCATTGAAAAATCCCAGAAAACAAAACAGCAAATGCTACCCGCTTTGTCATTGCTTCTCATGGCAGATAGCTTCCCTTGTCAGGAGAATCCTATTTGGGTCAACTGCTTTTTTCTTCCAATTTTTAAACAGAATAAGACTTTATTGTTATAAAAGTAGCTACAAAATGCCAGTCTCTCTCTATAGTTTCCACACTAATGTGCCAGGTTATTCTTCTCACTTTACTCCTGAAGTGAAGATCCAGATGGGATGGTATACTTCCTGTGAATTGGCATGTCTTGGTGTCCTGAGACCCAGTTCACGCTTATATTCAGAATAGTACTTTTATCATGCATTGAAACTTTCTGTTGCCATTTCCTAATGTGTGGTAGACTCCTAGCCACTCATTTAATTACACCTATTAGTGCTTAACACAGTGTTTAGGAGCATGGAATCCAGTAACTATGACTGAGTTCTAATCAACTTATTAATTGTTAATTTTAGATAATTTACTTAACCTCTCTCTGCCTTAACTTCCTGCCTGGCAAGATGATGACAGTAATGGTGTCATATGAGTGCTTGGCACATTTTAAGTGCTCAATAAGGATAGCAATTCTCATTTTCTCATACATATATCTGCATCTCATTGAAAAAATATTAACTGAAAAAAGATTAACTGAACAGCAGAGGGCCAGACACCACATTAAATTATAAAGGGGAAGAGAGACAAAACATATGTTAGACCTTTAAAAGCTTCAAGATCTAACAGAGACACAAAGATGCCACCAAAAATTAAACTCAATTTGATAAATCCTATTCCAGAGTACAGGCAGGGCATGGTGGGATGCTGACTAGAGTAGTGAGATTACAGGCACTATCACTGTGTCTGTTACTTCAGCATTGAGGGTACCGTGAGGATTGATGGTCAGTGGATGAAAATATAAGCATCATTTCAGGCAGTATGTTTCTTGAAACTACAAAAAATAAAAACAATTTATCACCAGTGCCTAGATTTACAGATATTTACTCGTTGGAAATTGATTTTCTTTAGGGGAAGAAAAGACACTGTGGGAACTTAAACTGTCAAGAAGGAAAGAAATAAAGCAAAGAAAGGGAGGGAGGGGGGAGGAGTGGACAGAAGGAAGAGAAAAGAAATAATCCTTTTAAATCAACCACATTGTTGTCCTCATTTTACCAGCATTCTAGCCATTTCACTCAAGAATTCCTCTGGTCCTGGCAGATCAGCGTGTATCAGTCAGATCCAACATCTCACCCTTACTGTCCTAGGTTGACTTCAGTTTGGGTCTTTTGAATACAAGTTCTTATGTGAATCTGACCTGTCAGCGCCATTGACAGAGTTCTTAATAACGGATGTCTGAGGGTTAGGATACCCTGAAGATCACTTACTCCTTGCCTTTGTCTTTTTACAAATTTATTTCTTTTATAATCAAGAGGAGACTCTTAAAATTATTTTCATTCCTCAGAAAGAGAGATTTAAATAGTGTGATCATACATCATATCTTTAAGGAAGAATTCCACCACCACGCTCTGCCCCTATTCTCAATGCAAGTCAAGGTAGAACATAAAATCAACATGACTCATCTAAAAGCAAAGACGATTTGTAACTAAACCTGCTAGATTCCAGACTGTCAGAGATTCTAAAGAGACAAACACAAACCCACCCATCAACTCATAAAAATCATCTGACAATCTATTATAAAAAAACCAAAGACAAAGTGTGATTAAATGTCTTTTCATGAAAGTGATAGTTATGTTCAAATGTGTGAACAGACACTGTAAATGTGATGCCAAAATTTTAAGCTATTGGCAAGCAGAATTGACTCATGTCCAATAGCCCAATATTCTCTCTTTTGTCAAGTCCATGGGTACTAGAGTGATGAATTCACATGGAATGGAATTAAAGCTAAAGAGACGATATTAGAATGAACAACTAGAAATATTTATACCATGTACTGTTTTGAAACAAAAACATAAAGTAGTCAACGTAATCAAATAAACAAGATAGCTTTATTATTTTGGCTTGCATTTCACTGCAGAAATGTGAAATATAAAATTTAACATAAAAATAATAGAATTTTGTATAGTATAAAATTCTTCAAACAAGCAATAAATACACACACACTAACATACAGCATGTATAAGGAGGATCAATAGATAGATGATAGATAGATATAATATTGGGACTATTATAAGGGAAATAACTCAAAATTGATGAAAATTCCGTTAAGAAGTAACCATAATTTCAGATATAGAATTATAAATAGTGGTTCTTTATTTTGCTATTAATAGTCCATTCTCTCAGTGCCAGCCAGTATTTTTGTAAAAGAATTAAACATGACAAAATAATATGTTTTAAAAAGAAAATTTTAACTTTAGACACTTGTGCAATCCTCAAAACATCTTTTCAATGATTATTTGATATAATCTGGATTATGACACAACGTATTGGTTCTGGGGTATTACAATTAAAATTTTTAACAGTCATAAAATTTATCTAGCCTTACCAATTCTCGATATTCCATATTTTTATATGACTGTGCTGATAGTTTCTAATTTTAGTCACATATCTCTAAAATTTGGAAGAATACCACTTCCTATGGGAGTCCTTTTTTTGAGTTCTAGTTGTTAAAAGTTATTTAGAGGTAAATCTACTTTCCAGTGACTTCCATTTTTAAGTAAGATGTTGTTTGTTTTGCGATTTTTTTAAAAAGGGAAATAAAGCTCAAAATGTGCTTTTTCAAGACAATGTTCTTCAACAGAGTGAGGCATCTTCTAATAATGGTACTGTCATCATACACCAGACTTAAATTGGCCTCTGCTCCAACAGAAATATACAATGGTTTTCTGGTTACATTGTAATGAAATCGAGTACACAACCAGTATCTGTCAGATTGTCAAAAACTGTTTTACAATTAAATATTTTAAAAAATCAAGAAGGGTCAGCCCCGTGGCATAGTGATTAAGTTTGGTGTGCTCCACTTCAGTGAGTGGCCTGAGTTTGGTGATTCGGATTGCGAATGTGGACCAACACTACTCATCAGCCATGCTGTGGTGGTGACCCACGTATAAAATGGAGGAAGACTGGTACCATTGTTGTTAGCTCAGGGCTAATCTTCCTCAGCAGAAAAAAAAGAAAAAAACGTAAGATAATGAACTTTTCTTCAGAGATGTGTTAATAAACTAGTGTGTAGAAGCTGCTTTCACATTCTATGATTTGTTTTTGAATGAATGGCAATAATGAAAGTCTGTTCATGAATGAAAAATTTTAAGAGAAATAAAGAGAGTGTAATTCTAAGGGAATGTCATATTCCTATGATAATAATTTTTAAGTATGCTACCTGTTAAAATCAATAACTAACTTTGAAAATTTAATTCTTATTAGATTTCTTTTTCCTAGTATATATAATAGGAATTAATTTATAGTTGAAATTTGTTATGTCTTTATACATCCTTTCTTGGTTCAATGCAATTACTCTACTCTGTTGTAACAGTGAAAGCCTGTCATAAAATAGAATCGTTTATTCTGAGCAGGGATCATTTCTACTAAATTCTATTGCTTCAGATCTTTTTTATTTTCCTTTCCCTTGGAAATCTGAGAAAATCCTATGATTTGAATAATGAACACAGGGTTTTCAGATGTTTTTTTAATCCATTGCAATGTTTTTGACACATCAAGCAATCACAAAAGCAGCACTGGCCTGAGCATGATGACATCTTGTCAGACTGATGTGCTGTGCCTGCCTAAGCATTTCCATGTTTTGTAGATAACAAGGTGAAAAGTGAGTAAACACTGCAAAACGAGGGCACAGAAAACATCCCCATTTGCATTCCATTGCTTACACCTTCTCTAAGGGTTTAGTTTTACAAAATGAAAGTGTATATTTAAGTTTAAAACTGGCAAATGAAAGATGTGGATTCACATGAAACTGCGAGCTTAGAAAATTAGAAATTCAAACTATTACCTACCTTACATGATAGATTGTCTGTTTTCATACGGTTACATGTATATGGAAACAAAGTCTGAATTCTTCAAATAGATTTTATAGATAGATGTCCCCCACCAGCGCAAATAATGATTGGGGGGATTTTTATTTTTTGAAAGGAGGAGTGGCATAGCAGTAGTTTACTCTATAAGCCGTACAATATCATTCTGTCTTTAAATGTAAAGCTTTTATCTAGTATTTCCTTATGATAGGTCCAATACAAATTCTACATGTTATTCTAACCTTGTCTTTTGCGCCAAACTAATTTATCATCTCCAAATTAAAGAAAGCTTGTAAATCTAAGATAGATTCTAAGGATAGGACATCTTTATGTACTTTTATAGTAGTTTAGTTCTTTTAAACTTGCTGGTATACTGTATATGTTTTCTCTTGCCTTCTTTTCATATTTTTCTACATAAAGTTTTCATGTGTAATTTTCTACAAGTTCTTTTAGTCAATTATTGTAGTTGATTCTTCCTCCGAAGGTTTACTGTTCTTTAACTGTCTTTTCCTCTTCAACAACTGTTAGCCTACACATACTGACTTAATTTTCTTCCACTATTTAAATTTGCGTACTTATGATGGTGACTTTGATCATCATACTTCCCACTCCTTTTTCCACTGGGCTTGAAAAACCTCAATGTATTTGTTTGTAACCACTGTGGTCAGTTATTGCAAGAGCAATGTGTTGTAAAACACTCCAAAAACACTCTAGGGGATGCAACAAATCCATTTCTCACTCCTGTGTCTGCAGGCTTTCTGTGGTCCTTCTGAACTTGGCTGGGATGGGCTTCAGACTGCCTACTGGGGTCAGATTCGACTTTCATGTCTCCCATTCTTGGGTCCATTGTGAAGTGTCAACAGGTTACTGGAGCAAGAAGTTCCACGGCAAATGGCACGAGTGGAAGAGGCCAAGACATGTCATACAAACACATTTAAAGTTTCTGGTGTGGCAGTAGGGCTTATGTCTGCCCTCATTCCAGTGGTCAAAGCAAATCAAATGGCCACACCCCAACTCAGTGGGGCATTAATGTATAGTCCTCAAACAATGAAGCCATAGCATTGGCTGGAAAGGAAGGAAGAATTGTGGACAAAATGCCATTTATGACAACTAGCAAGAAAGCATTTCACTTCTTTTCAATGCACATGTTAACTACACACAATTTCTACTCAATATTTAGCACCTGAGATGGCTTAATCTGATGGCACTGGGTATTAACTTGATGTATTGATGTGGGAGGCATATGCCCTTTTAGTTTTATAGGGCTAATTCTAACTTCTATTGATAGAAAAGAAATGTATCTTTAGGGCTAATTCTAACTTCTATTGATAGAAAAGAAATGTATCTTTACTTTAAAGATGTTTACTAAAGATTCTTAAATCTTTAGTAAAAAGGTATTGTTTTGACCATACAAGGATCAGCATCAATACCAGGTAGTCTTCTCTTTCTAGATATAAAAGAAGCAGATTGTAGGAACAGAAACTGTGTGATGTAGGCCTGCAATGCAAGAGTGAGGGCCCTGGGCTGAGAGCAGACAAAGAGGACTTAGCTGAGAGAAGACAAGGGGAGATCAGAGAGCAGAGAACACGATTACTGAGACAGCATATTCCTCCATTGCTGAGTTCTTGTTTTGTAGAAATTGTTTTATCTGTCCCTAAACTGTGGAAAATTTTGAAAACACAACACTGAATGTCAATTCATATAAAATCAATCACCTAGTAACTTTACCTTATAAGACAACTTTTCCCTTCACAGTTCTCTTTTAAACTGTTATTTCAAGAGTATTTCATGAGTAGGCTAAAAGTCTAATACATAGAGATTTCACAGTAGTCTCCTTTTTCTTCTAAGACAAGTAATTATGAAATCACTGTGGATCATTTGAAGCAACTGTCTGCTAGGGAAAGAGCGTTAACTGTACTGCTTTATTTTGAGGCTTGCTTTCCTTGCTATTTATAAGAGTGGTTTCAATGGCCAACTGTATTTAGTGGTTTCAGTAGCCAACTGTCATAAATGTCAGCTTAAGGTCAACTACTTTAAAACCAAAATATTTATATTTTCATAATTCTGAAATATATTTTTATTTTGAGTAAGATTAGCCCTGAGCTAACATCTGCCACCAATCGTCCTCTTTTTGCTGAGGAAGACTGGCCCTGAGCTAACATCTGTGCCCATCTTTCTCCACTTTATATGTGGGATGCATGCTACAGCATGGCTTGACAAGCGATGCATAGGTCTGCACCCTGGATCTGAGCCAGCGAACGCTGGGCTGCCGAAACGGAACGTACAAAATTAACCACTGCACCACCACACCAGCCTGATAATTCTTCAATATTTAATTGGCATATTTGAAAACACTAAATAGCAGGCCAACTAATTTATGTACCTATATAAACATTTACTCTGTAACAGATATTCACGGCAGTTTAATGGAGAAACTACTTTGCTTAAATATAGACAATATATGTGTAGATATACTACCTACACTTAGGTTATTTGACAGCAATTGTTATTTCAAACTTCAATTGAACAATTTCTGTTGAGAGTCCAGTTAATTTTAAAAATTCACATTTATAATGTTATCCCTAAATCCAACCAGACCATTTGACAGTTAGAGACCTGGTGCATAATAGGTTGGCTCCTCACAGAATGCTTTCAAGAAACTCATCTTTCCATAACACCCCTGCATTGTATAGAGGGACATACCAAAAACAAATCACAAAAACTTGTGTTTAAATTTTTTTTTTAGGGATCTGTAGAAGTTATAATCTACTACTTCATTTACATTGTTTCCTGTCTATGAAGATCAGCTGGAAAAATGTTTCCGACTCATGAACAATATTTCTTGCGACTCCATGTAGTAGATTGGGGAGGATGATGTTTAAATATCAGCCCAATATTGGGTAACTTTCTCATCTATCTAAGCTTCAGTTTCCTCATCTGTAAAATATACTACTCTCCTCACAGAATTTATATGAGGAATAAACAAGAACGCATTGATCATGTAAGGTAGTTAACATCACCCCTGTAGCTCCTAAAATGGATCAATGAATAGCTTTGATGCTATTGCTGCTGCTGATGTATCTTACCTCTTTTTATATTTTTGCTCCTTGGAAACTCAGGTCCAATTTTTTTTTCTACCTTGAGTAATTTGGCCAGACTTCCGTATGCATTTCTACATTTTATTTCCTCTGATATCATCTTATTATTAAATTTCTATTTTTGTTTTGCCATTTTTATTTGGAGGAAGCTTAGCCCTGACCTAAAATCTGCTGCTAATCCTCCTCTTTTTGCTGAGGAAGATTGGCCCTGAGCTAACATCGGTGTCCATCTTATTCTACTTTATATGTGGGACGCTTGCCATAGCATGGCTTGATAAGTGGTGCATAGTCCTGCACCTGGGATCCAAACGGGCGAACTCCGCGTTGCTGAAGCAACGCGTGTGAACTTAACAGCAATGCCACTGGGCTGGCCCCTATTTTTCCACTTTTTCAGTCTTATACCATATTTTATTTTTACAGATTTTCTTAAACTCCATCTGTAAGGATGTATGGGCATAAGTAGATAAGTATTACATGGTCACCTTTGCAATGAATAATTTCACTCAAAAGAATACTTTGTGTTTATTTCATCCTATTATCCACTGAACAAAAGCACTTATATACCCTTTAGACTTGCAGAGATGAGCAGTCTAACTGTGCAGCTCGATAAGGGTATCAACGTTCTGAAGGTGTACTTATGCATAATATTATGGGAAATGTTTCAAATAAGGTGAAAATGGAGAAAAGTTAGGGTAGGAGGGAAGGTGCCTATAATGATGTTTAACTTTATATAAATAATGAACTTTTATCCTATGCTGTGATCTAGAGACAATTTACAACAGATTTAGGTACTGTGACAGATATCAAAACAAAGTTGCTCCCTGTTTTGCTTTAGTTAAGAAACACTGATTTTAAATCTGTTCTTTATATATTACTCTCAATATTTATATTTACTATTATAAGTCAATGGATACTTTGATCCCACTCTCCTATCTATCAAACTTGACTACCATTGATTTTGGAAAATTGTATATAAAGCCAAATTCTTTGAAATTATACAATACTATTTAAAACTCATAAGGCCAAATAACAATTCTAAACATATACACGTCATTGTGTTTTTAATAAAAATAAGTTTTTGCCAGATTTGTAGCAGGTGCTTAGAAATTAAATACATATTGCTAATTGGTTTGTACACAAACCTGGGCAGGGGAGTCTTCCCTTACACAGCGTGTGCTTTGGAGATTTGCAGTTGCAGTACACTTCCTAGTTAAATTGAAAGGTCATAAGTAAGGAAAAGATTAAATGATATCAAAGTGACAGCTCACCTCTGCCAATAATTACAAACATCCTATTTAATACAGCTGATCTATCAGCTTGCTCTGCGTCATCACTGCTGTCCCTTCAGTAGCAGGTAGCATTGAAAATGTTGAATTAAACAGTTTAATTTACAATGAAATGAAATGAATCTCAGTAGAGTAAATCAAATGTCTCACCCATGAAGGGTAATTATCTTTCTTTTTCTCAAAAAAAAAAGACATCCATGACTGAGTTATGTCTCCTCAGACTCAGAAAGTAATGGAAGCTATTTCTAGGGAGATATTTATATCCTATCATTTAATTTTTAATATTTCCTTTTAATTTTACCTGATTTTCTAAAAATATTGTCAATAAAACAGCAATTACTTTGTCAGTTCATGTTGATGGCAGGAAGGTTTCTTATGTAGTTGAAAATATCAATCATTAACTCAAAATCTGTAAATTGCGGGAACTGTAACTATTACTGTGAATAACTATTTTTTCCCTAACTTTTAGCATTGTGAATTCTTATTGTTAATGATCCCACATTTTCTCCCCTTTCTTTTCTTAAAAGCAGTTAGATAGACATGAAAGAGAAGTTGAAATCGCCTGCTGGCATATCAAGTCAGTGCATAGTTTGGCTTCAATCACTGAGGGCAGAAATGAAACCTATTACTGTAGATGAATATTTAAATGTCATAGTTAAAAGCCCCGGTGCTTCAAATGGTTTGCAGAGATGATAGGGTCAAACCAGAGAAGTTTTCATTCAACAGTGTGTAGGAATTTTAGTTAAAATTGCTTTCATTAGAATTAGTGCATAGCCTATTAAAGAAAAGCCTGCATAGCATTTTAAAATAGTAGCACTACAGTAAACTTTCACTAAATTGTTTTTTACTGTATATCTCTCCATTGTTTTGTGAGTGGTTGGAAACCTTGTGTCTGTCACTTACAGTCAACATTATTCAAAGTTCAGTAAAATGACTTTCCTATTAATGAATATAACTCACTTCCAAGAACAATGAGGCTTTCTTCCAGATGCTGGCTTTGAATTCTTTCTGCTTCCTTTCAGAAACCATTTCACCTTCCCTGCAGATATGCACATTAAAGATCACTCATTTGGAGCAGGTCTTGATTATTTCTCCTATAAGGTTCTAATCGTGTGTGTGTGTTTGTGTGTATCTATATACACACACATCCAATTATGTATAAAATACCCATATAAGTGTATTTATATGTATACATGTATATATACACACAAAAGAACCACTTATAGATATGTAAAAGTGATTCTTTCCATAATGAATGTTAATTAAATGTTCATAGAATAGAAAAAGCCTATTTGAATCAAAATGGTTTGACCAAGTTAGTATCCTATATTGTGAGCCTATTAAAGGACCAACTATACAGCTACTGCATATGAGATATGATTTCTACAGAGGTGCTCAAATGAAGATAATTATGCCTTTTTCATGTACTAAGATTCTGACATTCTGTTACTTAAAATTTGATGGACAAAAAAGAGATCAAAATCCAACAACAAAACAAAGCAAAACAAAAATACTACCAAAATCAATAAGGTATATACAACAAAGAAAATAGCCTTTCAATAGTTCATTTTTCGTTTTAGTTGGAAATGAATTTTAAAGGTTTTATTGAAAATATAAACTCAAAGAATTTGGACAATTGCATGCAATCAACTCTGGCACAGTTACAGCAAACTGATTGCATGTTGGGGTGAATTTCACTGGATTCCCTGGATTTTCTCATCCTGATGTGGTTCTCTGCTCTATTTCAAAATAAACCACTTGCAACACTTCCCCACGCGCTGGAGTTGTTTGAGTGTTGGGCCGAACAGTATGAATCGGTAGTAATAAAAGCATCAGCAGGATTCATTTGCAGCCTCCTGCCGGGAGACACTTTACCTTAGCAGCTCAAATTATATTGAATCGCAATGAATGAAGAAGTGGATCCCTGCCAGGGAATAGTTTGTAACTTGGAAAAGTAGATATAATTACATAATAATTCTGCCTTTGCAGAAGGTGGCTCTGCTTTAGAAGTACCTGATGTTATTTACAGCAGTTACTTGCAGCTCTGTTTAGTCATCTGTTGGCATATCAATCAAACCCAAGAATTTTATGTTCTTTTTATTTCTAGTTTACTGCTAAACAAAAAATGTAGTGGCATATATTTCACTCCTGCAACCTATCTAGGATGTCAGCACTTTAACTCCTAATACTCCGTTGCAGGTTTTATTTCCTGATCATAGCTATCTATAACATGAGGTATTTTTATAGCCTCTCAGTTTCTCCCTCTCACTCTCTCCTTCTGTACATACATTGGCTTGGTATAGGATTTACTTGCATAGATATTTATATATTTAACTCTTGTGGGTACCCTGTAGCAAGAACTAGCAACAGCTCGAAGGAGTTACTTGGGAATATCTTAACTGAATCCACAGATTTCTTTAAAGCCAAGTCCAATTTTTTTTTTTGGTTCTTGGACTTTTGTCATTTTTTTCTTAATGTTCCTAAAATTAAAGGCCGTAGAGATAGTATATCTTTATTACTCTAGAATTTCCCTAGTCTCTTAATGTAGCATAACATTGCATTAAGATGAAAACATAATAAAAGGGATATATTTAAAACAAGATATTATTCTATTTAGATGTGAGGATTATGATTTTTTAAAAAAATTTAGTTATGCAGTTAGTTTAACAATATATACAAACAGATACAAGAGTTCATCTACATACATGTAACAACAATCTCTATGAACTTCACGTGGTATATTATGGACACAGTATATATAAACATACATACGAATTTTTAAGTAACAATTCAAAGATACTTTGTAATATCTTGTGGATAGTACTTTACTGACAGTACAAAAGATAATAAAATTGAATTCCCATTCAAGCTTTAAATCTGAAACTTACTTTTTCTTCAGAAACATAACACTGATTTTGTCAACAAAAGGGTGGGCAAAGTCTCTGCTAAAAGAAACAGATACTAGTGTGATACAATTGGGAGTAAAAACCAGCAAATGCTGATGATAAAGAGAACTACAAAAACATTGAGAACAATATTTGAATCAGTTAAATTGTGCAGATGAGTAGATGTGAATTGTTACAAATTAATAGTAGATATTTTATTAAAAACAGTTTGCAAGAGGAAGGGGAGGTTAAAGCAATGGCAATTATCTAGGGCCTCTTACGTGTTAGGAATGATGTTAGATGGCTTGCTCATATTTTGTCATTTAATCTTTCAACAAAACTATGAAGCTGACATTTAATAAGAAAGTTCTTTTGGACACGGAGAGGATAAGTAACTTTCCCAAGGCAAACATCTAAACAGAGGTTTCCTGCAGGTTATCCAATGCCTTGTTAATACAAGAGCCTACCACTCCATACATTCGCAGTGGACATCCGTTCCACCAGTTCCGCAGATAAACGGCGAACCAGACAATCATGTAACAAAAATGGTTAGAGATGAGAAGATCAGTTACACAATTCCATTTTGTTAAACTTTTCATATTCCTCATTTATAGTATGGGAATAATGAAAGCACCTATTTCAAAGGGGGGTTTTGAAGTTTAAAAGAGTTAATTTGTATCAAGTTGTCGTTAAATGGTTGGTTTTGTTTGTTCACTTATTTGTTTGTTTTTCTGTACTGCCAGGTCTCTGTAGGGATTTGACATTACTGCCTGTGATGTAAATAATGAATGAGGGTAAAACAGATATAATGTTCTTGAGCAGTGTTAGATATTTGCAACACACTTTTTTACCCTTTATTACTTAAAGGTATGGTGATTACATGAGACTCTGGGACCTGGATTTTTGCCACACTCTACAAATTCATAAATATGGAGGATTCAAATATTCCCTGGGTTGACCACATTCTCCCACCCCATCCCTACTTCTCTAATATACTGAGATCTAATCACAGTGAATTTCTATTCTGATCCATGCCTAATAATCTTTAATAGTCTATCTTCTTGCATGGAAATGACTTTTACCACACTCTCTTCTAACCAGCACATGCTGACTTCTCATTCAAGATTGAGTTCAAGGTTCCTCTTCAGTTGGCTTCCTTGCCTGGAATTGCTGCCATTTCTATGCTGTAGAAACAACCATTCCTCAGAACAACAGTTTTCAAACGTTCATGTGCATAAAAATAACCAGAGTAGATAATTTAAAAATATATGTTCTCAGAGTCCATCTCCAGACATTAATTCAAAAAGTATGAGATGAAGTCAAGAATCTGCATTTTTAACTAATGATTTTTAGATAGTCCCTGCCTCATACTTTGAAAAACCCTACATTAAGAGGAAATGTAAAATTTATTTCGAGAATTACTTTAGAATAACTCAGTAGGCACAGTGTGTGGGATTAAAACTAGACTTACTAAGAAATAAAATTAACATTCACCTATTGAAATCTCTAAATGCCAGTTAGGTTTTCACCTCTAGTCACATTTCTCCACATAATTCCCTCCCCACAGAGTAGTCAGAGATATCTTTTAAAATATCAATCAGATCTCCTGCTTAAAAACATTTAATAGCTTTCTATTGCCTTTAAAAAAAAAAATCCAAACCCCTCCCTCTGCCTACAAGGCATGTCTGGGCACTTCCTGTCTTTCTGGCTAGATTTCTTAGTATTAGTTCCTGGTTTAAAAATTTCGTGTCAGGTGAATCTCTTTTTCACTGCTCAAAAACACCAAAATCGTGATCATTGTAGGAATTTTTGTCCTCGCTATTCTCTGGTCAGGGATCACTCTTCTTTGCACACAATTGCTCAGTCTCATAATTTCAATCTCAGCTCAAACATCATCTCTTCAGAGAGGCACTCCTGAACACACTATCTGAAAAATCTTCCACCTCCTCTAGCCCTTTTGCGTCCGACACACAGTCTCTCCAGCACCTAGGACAGCGACTAGCACACAGGAAGCTCAATAAACGTGTGGAATAATGAATGAATTACATGTAATAGAAATTCTATTTTATTCTCTATTACTCATCTATAAGATATTCTTATTCCTTTGATTACAGAATGTTAAGGCTGAAATATTTACATTTGTATATTGAAATAAATCTTTCACCAATTTGAAAAATGGCAAACTAGGCTATAGGAGCTTCCATAGTTTGAGCAGATATCTCTTCAGCTTGAGTCAGCAGGTAAAGTTATGTGAAAATACAGATAAGGGAAATCCAGAGGTAAGGAAGAATTTAACAAGACAGTTAGTCTCTCCGTAAAATTAATTTGTCACTGAAAAAGCTATTTTCCTTATAAAAGATGTGTATACCTAGTTGCTTAAATGTCTTAAAGCAATAAAAGTCTAATAATAATTTTGAATTTTAGAGTATTTAAATACTTTTTGTTATATTTTCTTACTGATAAAAATTATCTTTTTAAAACCACAGAAACAACAGGGAGATTTTGAATCATCAATATTTATCAAAATATATACCTTTGTCAAAATATTGTCCAATTTAAATCTCAACAGACAATGGTGATGCTATTTTAATACCATGAAAATTCCTGTTTTTATTTTATTAATATTTGTCAAATATCAGCAAATTGACTAGAGCCTAGTACATTAGTTTGAAGACTTGAAAATTTGTGCTATAGCTTTGATTTTCTTATGCTTCGCTTTTTCTCTATAAAACCTAAGTGACTTCCATTAAGAATTAAGCAAGTGAGCAATAATACCAAAGTCAGAATAATATATCCTTTGATGAGCTGTTTTGTGACCAGATACGTTTATGGAAGAGAATTTTGGCTGAAATAAGCAAAGTTTTTTGGCTGGTTCTTTAAAATATGGCTAATTTTCTCTATCACCATATGGTTTGTAACTTCAGCCATAAGCGAGAAATTATAAAGAGCTAAATTTAGACTATACCCATGACAGCAACACACTCAGAGATTCCCATGAGGTAAATGTCTTGCATTTATTATTTCCATAATAGTGAACTTTTGTGAGTATTTTGGAAATTTTCCAGGGCCGACAACAGGCCCCAAGTTCACAGTCAATTTTTTAGAGTCACAATAGGGAAAAAAAACTTTTCTTTATTCATATAATGTTGACTTGAAATTTTATCTCCTGAAAATATAATGTATTATGTTTGCACGAAAATTTAATATGAGCTGTCATACCATTTTAGATAAAAACCTAGTAGAAAATAGAATAAATTGAGTATTGTCTCTCTCGAAAGATTATTGTTAATTCAGATGGCAAACCTCGGAAATCCAGTATGGAACGTTTGAAAATCAGTATAGTAAACTATTTCAAGTACGTATGTTATACATCAAAGCTATTGGCTGCTACAGTAATTTTTATAGCCAGGAGCAATATTAATAAATGCAATTTACTCAGTGTCTTTTGAAAATTAAATCTTGATTAATCATAATGTTTATGATTGAGTAATATTTGTGGGTGAATGTTAACATTAATTCATTTTTATTCTTGTTAAGTTATGATCTATTTTTTGTTAGTTAAAAAACTGGAAACAAAAATAGGTAATTTTTTGTTTGTTTTCCAGCTTTACAACTCTAATTTTGTTGCAGATTTTTCCATATGATTGTTACATTCCTTCTTTAGCAAATCTATCTTGGTGAAGATAATACCTCTTTCTTTGATGATATTTGCAGTTTTCAAATCGAGAGCAGCTACTATCTGATTACATAACCTGGTGTGATTATTGAGCCATTTAATCTCAATAATCTTATATTTCCTAATTTGGAAAATGGAGATAATAATTATTATCTTAAAATACTATGAAATATACTAGTTTTGAGAAGTAAATAAGATATAAGGTTGAACCATATGAAATTGCCAGTGAATATGTCAGTGTTGCTTGATTTTACATATCAGATTCACCAGGGGGCATGTTCAAGCAATATTAGTGTCCAGGTCCCACCACTTAGGTCAGAATTGTTCGTTGTGGAGCAGAGCCCTAAGTGTTTCCTTAAAATCCTGAGGTGATTTTAATATGCAGCTAGGGTTAAGAACCACTGATGTACGTTAGCCATTTTTTTCATAGACTCTCATAGTCTCCACTTTCATAGGGCCCATCAATCTGTGGACAGAATGATCTTGCATACAAAGGATAAATAGAAGTTTAAAAAAAGAAGAACAAAAACTATTTAATGAGGCTCCAAAGTTGAAATGTTTTTAAATGCATTCAAATTCAATTTTGTGCCATATAGCAGTCCGACACGGACCTTCCCAAGTGAGTGACGATAAAGCAGTGAGCAGTGTTTGCTGGAGAATCATCGATCCTGCCTGATTTTTAACAAAAAGGAGCAGGGACATTTTAATAAAGTATAGGTCTCCCAAAAAGCAGCTGTAGAAGACTATGATCAAGTTTTGGAATAAAATAAACAAGTAAATAAATAAGGAGAGCTCTTTTAGTCCGAATTCCAGGGCTCTGTAGGTGTGGGGTAAAGTCTCCCTTGTCTGAGACTGCAGTGAGGGGCTTTTGGCACACAGACAAGACTCCAGACAAAGCAGAGATGTCAGGAAGCCAGAAGAAAAGAAAGGCATAAGACAAAGTGAATATTAACCTAGTGTTTTCAACACAGTATTAAAAATGCACTCCTCTCCTCATAGTGCAAGTTGCTCATAAAAACAACAGTTTACCTAATATATTGAAAGGATTGCAATCGTGTGACTTCCAAGATTTTATTGTTTCATATAGATGTATATTTTATGAGATTAGTGGACTGAACAATGCACTGAATTCGAGACATTGCCTGGGGACTTCTTTTTATTTTAAATATTGTTTCAACTTATTTTCACTTTCTGCCTCTTTGTAAAAGAAGTATGTATAGTTGCTTCTAGCTGCTGGCTCTAATTTACGTGGGTTTTAGATAGCTTCCCAAGAAGAAGCTGTCTCTGGGTAGCAACATATATCGAAAAGGTTACAAAATTGCTGTCAAACCAAAATTGAGTTAGCGCCCTTTTACATTCTTTGGCCATTTTTGAAAGCATTGTTTCCTGAAAATAATTACAATATAGGCCTTTAAAGAATAGATTTCTTTGTGAATAATATAATTTTATATATATGTGTGTGAGCATATACGTCAGAGACATATACCTAACAAGTTCTCCATGTGATACACCATATCAATCAATTTAGACGTAAATTTATAATTTCAAGTTTCTAACTTTCTGATAAAACAAAGGTAGATTTCTTGACAAACTACAGAGAAAATTTAAAGATTCCGTAGATACTCTGTTTATATATTTAATTTTGAAACAAAAGATCAATACAGTTTTTTTAAGTGTATGTTAATATGTGTGTACATATGTTTAACAGTTTATTCCAATAATTTGTGGTCCATGTTTCCTGCTCTAGAAACTAAGAATACAGTCGTTTCTATGTGATATGAATGTTGTGAAGATCAAATTATTTAATCCATGAGAAATACTTAGCACAGTACCAGGAACATAGCAAGAGCTTAAATAAATGCCAGTTGATAAAATTAAGGGGAGTAGTGGATGCTTCTTAAGGTTTCCTCCTTCGTAGAGTGTTTTAAAACTCCATTGCTGTTTGGCTTCATTAATTTTTAAAACACAGTCTCATTAAAATGATAGGAAGCACGTCCTGCCTGATGTACAAAAATTTCCCAAGAACACAGGCAGTAAGAGGCACATCCAGGAAGAGAACATAGCTCCTCCTTTTCCAACTTTGAAATATTCTCTATATCATGCTGCCTCCATTTTTCCTCAGGGTGAAATCACTTATAAAAGACTAAAAAATTGCTATTACAGAATTGAGTGGAAATGTTCCAAAGGCCAGTCACAGCCCCATGGAATAGCTTTTAAAAACTATTTTTTGGTAGTATTTCTAAGATTGTTGCATACTATAAAACATTTTTTTGAAGTGTTTTCTTTGATATTTGTTCAACATTTTGCATGCTCTAAGTCTTACAACTAAGAGGAAAAAATCTTTGAATTAAGGATTTCTTTCTCACTATTTCGTTGTTGCGTTTTTCTTGTTACATTAGTGTAATAAAAAACTAATGTGCTATATCATGCAGAATCTATTTTACGATATGGCAAAAATATAAGTGCATACAGTGATATAAATAAAATATATGCTCATCTAGGTGTTTATAATGTATGACAGTTATTTTCATTTGAATCTAGGAAAACCATGCTAATGAGAAATATATGCATTTATTAGTTCATTCCATAGGAAATTTTTGAATGCCTCTTATATTTCATTATATAATTTCTTTAATAGGCAGAATAACCAACAATTCTCTGAAAGCTAAACATTGCCCTTAAATTCTCCACTTTTTGGTACTCTTTTTCAAATTACCTGGCCATGAGTGCAATCACGTATATTCTCTGTTCACTGAAACATGAATACATGTGTACAAAGGTTATACATCTCTTGAAATAAAGACATGCACAGATAATTCTCATGTTGATATTAAATCACATTGCATAACTATGCTTTAACATTAATCAAAATTATTACTTAATTTAATTCAAATCATAACCTTTTTTATGTTTAATATATTCCAGATCTTGAATTAATTCCTTTTGCATTTAATTTTCATAAAATCCATAGGAAGAAGCTGTTAAACTTGTTTTTTCAGAATAACTGAATTTCCAAAAGTGATAACTTTCTGAAGAGCACCTAGAAAGTAAATGCAATAACAGGACTCAAAAGCAGGCATGTTTCCTGATTTCAAAACCTACAATCTCCCTGCCATTCAGGACTGCATCCCTCGATAAAAAATAACACATGGAAGATGACGTGTTTATCACAAAACTCTAGACGAAAATAAGGCCACAACAAATCTCCTAGCACAATAGAATCAAGTCTAATCAAAAGGTACCAAAGCTTCCCACAGCCATGTGTTTTGTGCTATGGATTCTTGATCCTATATATGAACAAGGGAATATATAATCTTGCAAATATTGGGCCTGGCCTGGTGATGCAACAGTTAAGTGCTCACGTTTTGCTTTGGTGGTCCGGGGTCCACAAGTTCGGATCCCGGGTGTGGGCATGCCACCACTTGGCAAGCCATGCTGTGGTAGGAATCCCACATATAAAGTAGAGGAAGATGGACATAGATGTTAGCTCAGGGCCGGTCTTCCTCAGCAAAAAGAGGAGGATTGGCAGTAGTTAGCTCAGGGCTAATCTTCCTTAAAAAAAGACAAACAAAAGAATCTCGCAAATAGCATTTCTATAGGGCACAATTCCTGTGACGAAAAGACTCCTTTAAGGAGTTTTATTAACCGTTAAGGACTGTTTAGTGAATGTTGATTTACAAGTATCACTTTTACCTATTAACTGAATATGTAGCTATTACAAATGCCTCCTGAACACTCAAATAATACCAAAAAGAATATTCTTTAGAAGATTTCAACTTGAAGGGAAATCTGCAATTTAAACATCCATATAAAATGCATAAATTTCAAAGTACATTGAAAGAATATTATGTTATGAATAAGGAAGTTTACTCTAATTCTGGACTTACTCCAAATTACAATATTTCATTTTTGTGTTTCCTAAATTCTTCTACCAAGTAACTATCTCCACAAAATAGATACAACTAAAGTTATGCAAACGTTCAAATGCTGAATCTTATTTGGCCAAAGTTATGTTGTTTAGGACAAGAGGAATACTCTTTCTACACATAGTTTACATGTTTCTGTTGAACTACTTATCAGTTTTGTTTTCCGAAATTCACAGAATGTCAGTGTTTTAAATTTACTGAGTATCAAAATAGTTGTGCTACACTTAGCACAGAGAATATATTCTCCAGTATTTTTACTATAGATATTTTTTTACCTTATCCTTTATGAAGATTATTTTTTAATAGATAAAATTTGAAAATGCTACTTGAGGTTTCTTAAATTTTGCTTTAAGTGCCTTAAGTATTCCATATATAGTTTCCCTTCCTGGAATTTTCTTTCTTTCTCTCTAAAGGGCAGTATTTCTGTCTTTACTCTCAAAATATAATGTTAGCAACTCACAGGCATGCATATATAAAATACACAAAAAAGGCAGATATTAGGATTTTTTTTTACTATAGTAGGAGTTTCCAAGGTATTTTTCCACAATGTAAATTTAGAAAATACTTTTAAAAAGGAAAGAAGGGTTGAGTAGAACACATTTACAGCAGCAATGTTTGTGACTCTAAAGGTAGAAGTTACAGAAGAAATTCCATGCAAAGAGTAAAGAAGAACCAAAAGCGATTTTAAAATTATGGTTTTGAAAACAAATTCATAGTTTCCTTTAAAAAGTTATGACATAGGGAAGATGTTATTAATAAGTTCATCTTAATTTTTCACTTTAAAGTCTGTTACAATATCGTGGAAGACAACAGGTAGATGTCCTTGGAGCATTTAAAAATAGAGATGTGTTAAAATGGTTTGTGATCACCTGAAGTTTTGGAAGAGAGAGTGACGTATCATCGTTACTTAAGCATCGCGTTGCACACTGGACCTATGTGTTTGCTCTAAAATGTTACGCCACACACGAAAGTCAGGGCCAACCTATATGCGACACAGGGAAAGGTATTGGCTTCGTTAAACAATTATTATTATTTTTTTACCACATATTTACTTTTCCAGGTATCAAATTAAGTTAACTCGTAGAATGCACCTCATCTGGAAGTTTTCTTAGTTTCTTCATAGTGTCATGTAACATGTTGCTCTATCTTTGTGTTTTCTAGAAATTTGGAAATAGGTTTACAATTTGCCTTTAAATTTGGTTTCTAAGAGGGAAATACTTTTGATACTGTTTTCTTGGTAATTTAGAGTGAACATATTTTCTTCTAATGTATTTTGAGAGTGGATTTTGACATGGAGGAAAATGGACAGAGAATATGACATCTGGAAGGATGAAGGATTCAGGGTAGAGGCAGAGGGTATCAGAAAGTTTTTTTTCCTATCAATTTTGACTGAGGCTTATTCTAATAAAAAGTGAATTGTTTGAAGGTAGGTAAAGTCTCCTAATAGACCCAGCCCTCAATCATGGTATAAAATGTATAATGACCGCAGTAAATTCGATAAAGACAAGAAAAGGTGACATGAAAAGAAATATAAAATATTGAAAAGGGAATCTTTCTGCCTGAGCCCCAAATCTCTTTATGGTCCAGAAGCTTGAGAAAGCAAGGCATTTGACACAAAATAGAAATGCAGCAACCAGGTTAGCTTTTGTCTATTAATATAGTCATTAATTAATTCAAAGTACTTTAATGATCACCTCCTAAGTGCCAGGCAATGCGTGAGCTGCTCTGATGGGACTTCGTTCCTCGATGTCTCCCATGGCATGCTGAAGTCTCTGCCTCTGCTCTGTGCTCCCATAGTACCCAGTGCTTCACCACTATAGAATTGTCACTAGGTGTTGTAGTCATCTGCTTGTCTTTCCACTAGACGATACATTCCAAATCTCAATTTTGTAATTACACTGCTAAATATAATGCCCTACTGATCACAGTTTCTCAAATGTTTGTTGAATGAATGAGCAAAGCACAATCCTTGCTTTAAGAACTGATCACAGGCTCACAAACACTTGTGCAATAAGGTTCAAAACTCAGAAATGTGGTCTTTGGAGATTATGAGAGCATATTATGGAAGCTTTGATAATGTTTATGTAGAGGAGATGACGTTTAGGTGATAGTTAATGTATAGGGAGATATTTACCAGAGATGAGGAGGAGGGGCAGTATTCCCTGCTTTGGTGTGGGGGCTACAAAGTATAAGAGGGCAGATGTTTTGAGAGAACAACAAGAGGTTCGGTGTGTCTGGAGCTTAGGACTGGTGAGCTGGGAAAGCGGATTGGGGCAGATGATGAAGAGACTCAGATAATGTACTGAAGAATCTGGATGTTTTCCTGAAGGTAGCAAGGTGTCAATGGAGGTTGCCCAAGTCAGCTGAAAGATCCTTCTGATGGTGCCATAGACGATAAATGAGTGAAAAGGGACTGTTGGCAAAGAGATCAGTTTAGAATTGTTGCAGAAATCCAGGAGGAAGCTTATTAAGTCTGAACCAAGATTGTTGCATTGGGGTTAATGTGTATTCTGCAGTTTAAGGAAAACTTTGAGTCATATTTCAACTTAACTTCAGAAGGTGGGTCTAGACCCCTTAGTCTTTGTCTAATCTACACCCTATTCTGCTTACATTCCAAACCCAACTAAACATCATTTGAACAGCCAAACCAAGGAGTAACATTATTAGCCTGAGCTGAGAGGCCTAATAATGACTTGGGCTACTAAAAAAATAAATAAATAAAAGCTAGCTTTATAACTTAAAGTATGCTAGAATTTAAACCAGAACCTCCACTACAGTATTAAATGTCATGAACATGTTATTGTTTTAATGTATTGCATTAATGCATTTCAACTTCTAGCCCTGGCTGTTACTGCTTCTTTATTTTTTTAAAGACAAACTAGTTAAAAAATGCTATGTTTTGCTAGTTCAGTTAACCATCTATTATATAAAATTCTCTTTTCTACCCAACACTCTCATCTCTAGCATCTCAAAACACATAGAACTGCGGTGAGAAAATCTCATAACAGGTGGATTCCAGAATAACTTTCCTAATAACATGGTTTTCATGTGAAGGAGGGAATAATTAGAGTTCGGCATTTTCTAACAAGACTAAAATCAGGTTGAAGGAGCCTACAATCTTATTCTTAAGTTAATTCTTTTTCGAAAGTTCTCTTGTTAGGAGAAGAGAAAAAGAACCTTGAGTTACTATCTAGCAGAATTATATCTAATATTTTATAGAAGATACTTTCTTTAGACCTCTGAGGGACAGGAATATCAGTTATGGAGGCTGGAGTATAGATATAAATGAGGCATGCACACTTGGTACAGTTCTGGAGCTTTCCAGCCCTTTGACTTTCAAAAGAGAACTCTGAAATCCACTTTACAGAGCTCAGATGGAAATGGAAACACAAAAAAAACAGAAATAAGTCATTCATGCATTTGGCAAAGGTTAATGGAAGACTACTGTTTGCATTGCAAAGTTGTATGGGGAGTGTCTCCTCATACTTCGATGCTGGGCATTTTTTAATATGACTCTCTAATTTCTGGCTAAATTAGTTATTCACCAGGGAATTCATTCAGGACAGAATGTAGAATAAAGCCAAAATTTGGACACAATAAAAATATTATTTGAGCTATAAATCTAAGAGTTACTGTTTTACTATTAGTTAGCGACTAAAATATTAAAGTTTTACATAAGGAAAACAATAAAATAAAAATACTGAAGATGGAAGTAAATAAAAAAAATCAACCTCATAGAAAGGAGGAAGAATAGAATGGAAAGTTAAAAAATAGTAAGACAAAAACTTGTGTCACTTTTCATTGATCTTAGATGAATATGGGAAAAGAAATAAAATATTTAAATTATGATGATAGAATTTTTAGGAAAAAAACTGTACCCATTATTTGCTCAGATAACCTACCTTTACAAGATAGTTGTCCGTTACACCTTTAAGTGAAGGTACTGATTGGAAATGCTATTAATGAGGCAGTAGTGTTAATGAAATAACTCCTAGAAAGATGATTCATTATTCAGTGCAGTACAGTCAAGCAAGTTTCAAGTTGCATAATTGTGATAGGAGCAGAAAGTGACAAAGATAATAGAAACTTTGTTACAGGGCACAATTTAAATATAGCATTTGAGAAATGACTGGGAAAGACATTTCCCCCTGAAATTAGAACCAACTTATCTGCCTCACTTCCTTCTCCACAGTGTTTCATCATAATGTTTTCCCTTGTTGAATTTAAATGACTGTGACATTCTTTTTCCTACTTTGGCATATTTTTCAAGGAGATATATATATATGTATTAGGCACATTAATAATTCTTAAATATGCTTTAAAATATTGGTTGTAATTGGAAAAACTATTATAATATTGATTGTTTATGGTTCAATTTGACAGATATTTCTTCTGCAAACTTAAGTTGACCATAAAAATGGAATTATGAATTTGAATTATATTGTGTTTGTTTAATGTAGCATGTACACTTTCTTGGCTCAATGTGGGCTGCTCCACAAAATTGTACAAAACCGGCTTACCCTTTTTTTTATTCTCCAGCACAGGATGGCACACTGCATGCATAATTCAACTTGTTGAAGTATCCTAGAAAAATTTTTCTTTGTTGTTAAAATTGTAGCAACAAGTAGAAATTAATTATTTGTTATAACACAGAGAACTTTTATGCTATATTCCCAGTTTTGTTTTACACTGAAGTCTTGATTTGCAAGTGTGAGTGAAAGATTGACTTTAAATATCCAGAGATGATTAGCTGCCAGCTCTAATCAAATTGAGAAGTAATTAGCAAATCAAAACTTGATTAGCTCTTTGCTTGATTTACTAAAATTATAGTTTATGCAGTTTAAATAATGGGGGAGGGGAGTTGTCTATACTCCAGATACGGTAGAGTTGACTGTGTTGGGGCAGGAGGGGACTCACTACTTTAAATACTTTCTAAACCTAGTAATACTTTTTTGTTCCTTTGTGATACTATAGTACTACACATTAGTATTTTCCTTTTTCCTTTTATGAGAATAAAGCTATCTGTTAATTGTTACATATAACACAAGTTATATATCATTTAAATTTTTAAAGATCATTTTTAATATATATGGAGTCATTGTTTAATCATGGATAAGTCAGGTATATCCAGGATTTTTTCAATTCCTAGACATAAAAGATTTGCAAGGTGTGCTGATCCATGAACTAAATGATTGGATATTTAAGATTCAGGAAAAGGACAACAGTACAGCACTGCCTTAGTCTCCATGGCTGCCATAACAGAACACCACAGACTGGAACAGGGCTGGAACAACAGAATTTTATTTCTCAGAGTTCTGGAACCTGGAAGTCCAAGATCAAGGTGCCAGCAAGGTCGATGTCTGGTGTGGACTCTCTCCTTGGGTTGTAGATGGATATCTTCTTCTTTGTCCTCATACATTCTTTCTTCTGTGTGTGAGATTTGGTGGAGGGACCTCTGGTGTCTCTTCCTCTTCTTATTAGAACACAAGTCCTATTGGATTAGGGCCCCACCCTTAGGAGATCATTTAACCCTTCCAACTCCTTTTAGGCTCCATCTCCAAACACAGTCTCAAAGAGGGTTAGGGCTTCAGCATGTGAATTCCGGGGAAAACATTTCAGACCATAACGATAACTGGACAGTGTTTCTATACAAAACAGACTTCTTGGAACAAGCAAGTGTTCCCAGCACCTTTGGAGAAAACAGTCAGAGTCACAGTAATCCTTCCAGAGTTGACCCTTAAGGAATGGGGTTTTGGTCGCAGATATCAAGCTTTTGCCCAAAAGTAAACATAGTAGCTCTTAGGCAAAATTAGGTGTGAAACTAAGTGACTGTCACTCATTTTTACAATCCAAGTATGTATTTCTACAACTTTGGCATTTCAACAGTTGCCAAACCAGCAGCTCATTATTATCCATGAGCTATCTGTTTGGTAGTTTGGTAATTCATCTTTTCCGAGGTAAAACCAAGATGTTCAAAATGTTGTTTATACATTTTGTATACAAAAGATAGGCATACATGGCATACATTTGTTTATACAAAAACTTTCCTCTGGCTCCCCAGGAAAAGTAGCACAGTCATATGAGGCTATTCCTCAGTTGTTTTTCTTTTTTTTAAGCATTCCAGTTTGGGAGATGCTTAATAATCTTAATTATTAAAAAGTTATTTCTGGGTTTTGAAAATATAGATTATAAACACATTTCTCTCCACTAGAAGTTATTCTATGGGACATATTCAGACACCATTTTCTATAGTTTTGAAATTCTGATGTGGAAAATTAAAATTATATCTCATTCTTATTTGTTGTTTAAGGATTTTACTTTTTCTTCCATAATATTTATTTTTATATCTTTTAAGTATGTTATTCAAAACACATATCCATTTTAGAAATATGACAAATCTGTTGAAGCATTATAAAAGCAGCTGAATTTTAAATTAACTTGGCACAGCTATCTTTATTTGAAATAAAGTAATAAAATTATAGAAACTTCTATCTAACAAATACATTTCTCCAGAAAATGATATTTTAGAGACATTAGGCTTTTGAGGCAAACACTATGCATATGATAACAGTGCTATAGTTTTCCTTCCCACTTTGTTTTCTATATAAAAACAAATACAGTGGCTGGCCCCGTGGCGCAGCCGTTAACTTCGCACATTCCGCTTTGGCGGCCCAGGGTTTGCTGGTTCAGATCCTGGGTGCAGACATGGCACCGCTTGGCAAGCCATACTATGGTAGGCGTCCCACATATAAAATACAGGAAGATGGGCATGGATGTTAACTCAGGGCCAGTCTTCTTCAGCAAAAAGAGGAGGAACGGCAGCAGATGTTAGCTCAGGGCTAATCTGCCTCAAAAAAAGAAAAACAAAAAACAGACATTTTCTCCTCAGGTTTCTGTTAATAATGATGCTGTGATAAAATTATACCGAAGACATTGAGTGATTTTCAGGTAATTAGAAAGATGTGTTTACTTAGAGAATTAAGCATTGTTTGAAAAAAATGTTTTTATACCAAAATTTTTCTTTGTTAATATTCTTTTTATAAAATTAATCTTAGTAATAATAATAAAATAATAAATGTTTCAAATGAACTTTCAAAAAATAAAAAAGAAATAAAAAGTAAAGAATATCTTCACATTATGGACATAATGTTTCTTTCTTTTTTAAGAATGGGACATTGCATAATGATATTTTAAATGAAAATATACAGAAAGGAAAGAAAACAGCAAAAGAAAAACTATTTATTTTGAAATGTCGAACATTTAGAGGAAAAAACCCAAGATGCTCATAACTATGTTAGTTAATCATAAAAGAAAGTAGCTTCTTATGCAAGTGAATTTGCATTTTAAGAAGGAACACTGTAAATAAACCATTAAAAAGTCTTGAAGACGCAAAGAAAGGAATAGAATTTGGGGCACCATGGCACAGGGTAGAAGGGGAGCTATTTGTAGTAGTAGTCTTTCTGGTTGCCCCTCAAAGCACAACACAGAGGTGGTCTGTTATTTATCCTTGAAGACCAGGCCAGATTTAAAGTTAGGGGATAAAGTATTATTACAATAGTATCTTTCATATTAGCTGCCAATGTGTTTTGCCAATATCCATCTAATCTATTTTTTCTCCATTTAAAAGATAGCAATAATAAATAAATAAATTCTCTGGAGTGTCTATCTTTGGCTTTTGGTAAAACATTAGGTATGATATAGGTCTCCTGTAGACACATAAGCTGTGTCTGTTATAATATATCATTTATTTTATCCATGGAAATCAAAGAACCTCTGTTCTAGCACTTTCACTAACATTAGTTGGACTTGTGATCTTGGGCTATTTAACTGTTTAGGCTTTGGTGTCTTCACCTGTAATATGAACAGGACTGAATTGAATTGGATCAGCTAAGGCAAATATGAGGGACAAAATCCTCAAAACATCCCCCTCCACACACGTATGGAAAACTCAGATAATCAGTCAGTCATGCATTGTTTTTTGCTTAAAACTTATAATATTTGTTCAAAATAGTGCGACATAGCCGTTGCATATCATTGGCGTTAGCACAGAAGATTAAGATTTTTTTGCAATCACAATACCTAGATAATCACAAAATATTCCATTTAGCTCAAAAGTTTTGTTGTAGGATTTCTTGTGCCTGGAATGGTGCCCCATTCATAGTAGGTGCCAGTAATTTGTTGAATATATACATTGTGAAATCCATTTGAAGTTTTTAAAAATACTAAGAGAAATTAAAATACACCTTTATCATATCTCTAGGCAGCACACCACACACTCAACTTCGTCTATTTTGGCAACTTGAGAAAATGTAAAGTAACTGATTTTGTAATTTTGGGTATTTGAAGAAACACTCCAACACATGAATATTTTTTGTTTCCAATTGATTTTAAGAAAATACTATTTAAAAATAATGTGTCCTACATCCTCACATTGGACAAAAGGCAAAAACAATAGTTGAGACTCATCTTTATTTTATAAACATGTTTAGATTACTGATTATCTTCAAACATTTCTCTGGCTCCACTTATTAAAAAAAATGAAAACTGCAAAGTCAAGTAGATACCTATTCAGTATGCAGTCATGGCGCATCTCCTGTGATTGATATTTCACAGGTCTACAAAACTCAGAAGCTGATTTGCCTCTCAGTCTATTAGTATTCTTATACCAGTAGGTCCTTCCTGGGCTTAATTCAATCTACTTTTAGCATTTCCCTTGTATTGCATATATATTTCCTCCTTCATTTATTCTACATTTCTATTAATTCCGTTTAGTGATTGATTTAATATGCAATTGAAATGATTTATCTCATGCCGATCAAGGAATTGTTTCACAGTGCTCTTGTCTAAACTTGAATACAGAGTTCTGTCCATGCTTTGCTAGTGTAATTTAGGTAATTGACAGAGACAAAGCCAGTTCACAAAGTTAATTAAAATTTTCCATCTACTCACTTTCAATTAGTTTCATTGATACGACATATTTTTTCTATTTGATGTCTCACCGTTATCACTAGGCAGTACACAGGTTATACTAGTCTGTCAAATAAATAGTGATTATTAAAATAATCTTTATGTAGACACTATTTTGATGTTTTAATTGTTCTCTTGTCTTTGAACAACTGAGGGTTGTAATTAGTATTTACTCTATTTATGTAGCAATTTTAATTTGTTCTTGAAGGTTTTTTTTTCTTTTCCTATCTGGGAATCAGAAAAGGTTTAATGGAATGCACAGGAAGTAAGGAATAGTAGTATAATATCTCTAACTACAGTGTTTTTAGGTAAAATGTTAGTTTAAGACTATAGAGTCTTTAAATTAATCCTGACTCTTTATGCCACTCCTTACTGTTTAAAGATGATTTATGATATGGGACAAACCACTATGTTGAGTTCTGTTTAAACCTAAAATAGAGGTGAAAGATCATTTAGAAGTAAGATGATGAGGTCTACTTTGAACATGTTTTATTTAATGTTTCTGTAACACACTCAAATGGAAATATCTGGTAATTCAATGGAAAAGAAGGTGGTCATTTTAGGACTAGAAAGAAAACTGAAATGGAAGAGAAAATTTGTGAGTATTGGATCACGTATTTGAAGATATTAAGAAATATGCTATTAAGGAAATTTTCATAGATTGTTATATTCATTCTGAGAAGAAGTCTATTGATCATTGAAAACTTTCTCTGATATTGAGATTTCACCTGAATGGTTTAGTTTTACACACACACACACACACACACACACGTTACAAAAGTATTAGTACTTTTTCTTTTTCGAGGTAGGAGAGGAAGAAGATTGGTCCTTAGCAATCATCTGTTGCCAGTCTTCCTCTGTTTTATGTGGGATGCCACTACAGCGTGGCTTGACCAGGAGTGCCTCGTCTTTACCTGGGACCTGAACCTGCCAACCCTGGGCTGCCAAAGTGGAGCACGCAAACTTAACCTCTACCCCACAGGGCCAGCCCCAGTACTTTTTATTTTGCTATGTTTTGAATTTTGCTTTTTTGAAAGCTGTGTCATATTCTTGGAAGTGAATGATCTGTCAAGGATAGTAATTTAGGTTCTTATAGTTTTACTGATAAATTCAGACTCATAAAAGCCCCCCTACCTCCTTTTCCCTCCCACGATGGATTTCATGTCATGTAAAAGAGAAGAAATAAGTTGCTGTTTTGGTGATTTATGTTTTTGTATATTCCACTTGTCCTCTGTTCAGAAAGAAAATTAACCAAACTGAGTAAGGAATTATTTTTTACAATATAACATCTTTCTCTATGGAGATTGAGAACATTTGGAATAAAATGTGTGTTTTAAAGCAGTAACAAAAACAATTTAGATAATAAGTACATTACAAAATGTGTTATTTGAATTTAGACTACTTCACTGACTGCAAAGAGAAAAGATTAGCATCCTTTTCCCCATAATGGACATCTCAACATTAATCTCTACTTTCTGAGAACCACTTCTGTTTCTTAAGAGTTTGTTCTGTTTATTTAAGGGTAGATAATTATATGTGCTCATTGGTTAGTGTAATATTTTTGTAGAGTCCTTAAGATGATTATTCTAAATTATTTTATACAACAGAAAAGTTAACAGCTAGCCACAAAACATAATTGAGATATGCATTGCTTCTGAAATTTTATCTCGCATTCTGTTTCCCAGGAAGTTCTAACTTCCAAGCTTTGAAATCTGTGAAGAAAATATATTCTAAAAACAAGCAACATTTAGTTATTGTTATGTTCCATAACCATATAGCTCTGGATATCACTGTCTTAGGGTGCCTTTAGTTACAAAAACCATGAAATTACTTAAGTTACCTTAAGAGAAAGGGAATTTATGATAAGGATTTGGATCTCATAGAATTAAAGGAAAGGATTAACAGTGGACCTCACCAGGGCAGCTCAGAGCACCAAGGACATCATGGTTCTACCATCTCGAGTTCTGACATTGGTGCGACAGCTATGAGCTCATTCACATTCTGTGCCTCAAGGTTCAAATTCTAAGAGTCAGTTGGCTCAGTCCACTTATGGATTAGCTTTCATTTGGTCAGGTACTGGTCAACTATGGCAAGAAGAGGTTGTGTCACGTTACATAACACAACAACCAGAACTGTGGGAGAGGAAGTGATTGAGAGAGGACTGGGGAGAAATCAGAATGAAAAGAGAGCAAGAAAGCAATCAATAACCATTATAGTCATCACTGTAAGGCCTTTCTAGGCTTGTTAAAGTTGCATCCTCTCTGTGAAATCTCTTCATTTCTGGAGAGTTGTCACCTTTCTCTTTAAATCCTAGGAGCTCTAATTCTATATAATTCAAATTGAACTTATATTCTGCCCTATATATTTGTTATTTTTTTGTGGCTACTTGTTTTATCTCTTCAAAAATTGTGATCGTTCAGGTAACTGAATATCCTGTGCATGGAAAAAGGTTATTTTTGGAGCATTCAGCTTCCCTGCCCAAGGGCACACGGGGCGAACCTTTCCTCAAAGCCCCTCCAGAAGAAGTTGAGATCTTTACGGGGACCGTGACGCTGGCAGGGAGGTATGGGGAAGCATTTCTATGACAAATGTTGCAAGTAGACAGAACCTGCTTTTGGAACAACCTTTAGTAATTGAGTTTGAAAAGACAAGCAAGTCCATGCAATAATGCGGAATAATATTATAATGTTATGCTCAGTCAAAAAAGTGCTTTCAAACAGTGATTTCAAAAATATACAAAGGATACTGATTGTATGTGTGTGTATGACTATGTGTGAATGTGTAGGCATCTCTATACATAAATTATATTTTAGAACTTTGGAAATAATCAGAATATAGATGGTTTTTAAATTTATGAGAGATATGGCATCATCTAAGGAGTGATTTCTATTAGAGAACCAGTCCAAGTACTTGAACAGCACAGCTTTAGGAGACTTTCAAGATGAGGCTAAGGCAGCCAGCAAGACTCAAAAAGAGCAACCAGTAACTTAAGAGGAACATCACAAGTCACCAGTCCCAAGAGCCAAATGAAGAATGTGTTTCAAATGTTTAAGGGAGGGATCAGTGTGGTCAAATGTTGCCGTAGTTTAAGGAAGATGCAGACTGAGAATTGACCATTAGATTCAGCAGCCTGAAAGACACTGATGACCTTGACAAGAGCAGCTCTGTAGATTTGTGGGAGCAAAAGCCTCAATGGAGTCAGCTTAAGAGAATGGGAACAGATAAACTGAAGATTAAATGACTAGGCAACTATGTTGTGTAGTTTTGCAGTAAGCGGGAGCAGAGAAACTGGCTGTTCTTTGGAGGGGAAGTTGGTCAAGAGAGGGGTTTATTGAGAGGAGAAATAAGATTATGATTGTATGCTGATAGGGAATATCCAATAGAGAGGAGAATCTGATCATGCAGTGGTAATGGTGCTGGAGGGATATCCTGTGTAGATGAGAGGGCATGGGAACTAGTACATAAGAGGAACAGAGGCTTTAGAGAGGAGTATGGAGAATTCATTTACTCTAGCAGCTTAACAGAAGCAAAGGAAGTATATCTGGGCAGAAATGAGAGTATATGCGTTGAATAGTTTCCTATAGTTCTCTTCTGAGTGTTTCTTTTCTTCTGAGTGAAATTATGAAGCGTGGCTGTCATCTAGGAAAGAGTAAAACAAGTGGTAAGGTTTGATGAGTGAGTAGAAGTTCTGGAGAATGATCTAGGCTGTGTAAAATGAATGTCCTAAAGAAATGTAGGAATTCTGGTTTGAAGTAGGGACTCAAGATTAGCGACCACGTATTTAAAGTTATACCTGGCAGCATTTGGTTGTTCTTTTTCCCCAGGTATATTTTTGTCACTCCGTTGAAATACCACATATTGCCTTCAGGGCTAGTTAATTTTTCATGGGCTTATTCCAAATCTAAATTGTGACATCAGAAGCTATATATTTGTAACTCTTGTACTCTGTACATTATTGATCACAATGCATTGAACCTAATTGTTAATTGATTGATTGATGGCTTTAGTGATAAATGAGAGACAACAATGGAATGTAGAGTTGGAAAAAAATCTTAGACATCATTAAGTACATTTGCAGCATTTTATGTTGAAAAATTAAGGACTAAATCAGTTAACAAACTGGCCTAAGTTCACACAGTTGGTTCAGTCCAGGAATCACAAAGTGGTGAGGAAATTCTTATGCTTTATTTTGGAAAATCACATTTCACATTGGCTCCCCTTTGTTAAAACCACCAGCGTTCTTCTAACTGCCTAAAATGAGAAGCAGGAATCCACTTTAGTAATTCCTTAATCTGTGACCCTTCTCTCTAATTATCACCTATCATTCACCCATCCGTCACCAGCTATCATTGTTTAGTGTTTATTTCATGCCAGGCATTGCACCAGACACTTTCCAGGAACAATTTCATTCAGTCCCTGCATCAGTCCTATTGAATGAGAACTCTTTTACAGATGGAGAATTTGAAGCTTATTCACTATAAGTGACTTGCCTAAAATCACACAGCTAGTAAAAGAATCATGTATCCAAACCCAGACCCACGGTCCTAACCAGTTGGACACACTCTCAAACTTTGAAGTACATCAGAATCACCAGAAGGGCTTATTAAAATACAGACCATTGGGCCCAATTTCCTGAGTTTCTTTGTCAGAAGGTCTGAGATGGAGCCAAAGAACTTGCATTTCTCATAGTTTACCATGTAGTGCTGATGCTGCTGGTCCAGGGGCCCCATTTTAAAACTGCTGCAATAGTCTGTCCTCTTATGGAAGATAGATCCTTCTTATCACTCCAAAGGTCCCTCTCCTTGATCTCCTCTTCACTCTACTAATTTAAGGCTTTTATTCCCTCCTCCACTCTCCTCCTCACCTTGGAACACTGATATTCTGAGAACTTCTCACACATCTAACATTGGAGTATGTGAATTATCAAGTAAAAGTTACATGTTTTCTGTTATTGAAGGCAGATATGGGGCTGGCCTGATGGTGCAGTGGTTAAGTTTGAGCGCTTTGCTTTGGCAGCCTGGGGTTTGCAGATTTGAATTCCAGGCATGGCCCCAACCTCTCTTGTTAAGCTATGGTGTGGTGGCATCCCACATAAAATAGAGGAAGATTGACCCAGATGTTAGCTCTGGGCCAGTCTTCCCCATACACACACACAAAAAACAAAGCAGATATGATCTTAACTTTTTATTATTTGGTGGTTTATTTAAATTTCTTTGTAGCTGTGTGTTGCCGTATGAGCATTTTTTCTTCTTTCAAAAATTATAAAAATAACAACAGAATAATAAAACCTCATAGATCAATCAACATATCTATCATTGTCAGTCATTATAGCTTATCTATATGCAGCTTTAAAATACTTAAGAAAAATGAGCCCAGACTATTACAATTGCTTCCTAAGTGAATGTTCTGTGTTCCGTCTCTTCCTGTTGTATCCACGCTACACATCTTAACCAAGTCAATCACTCTAAAGCAAAATTCTCATCAGCTCATGACTCTCCTCAAGAATTTTTAGTGAATTTCAAATACCTAATAAATTAAGTCCAAACTGAACACTTTGGAATTCGGGATACCCAATATGGTATCAATTAGTTGGTCCAGTCTCCCAATTCTTTCTCTCTATGTTCAAAACATATTTGCATTACTTCTGAATGTGTCCAGAATCTAGTAATACTAAGCTGTTATTCATGCAGTTCTATTTTCCTTGAATATTCTCAACTTTTTAAAATTCTGCCACTGCATCTGGGCTGAAATTGAAAGCATCTCCTCTATGAAGATTTTCCTAAACTTCTAGCTGGTTGTATTTTCTCTCTCTCTAAATCTTATATAGCAAATTTTGGTAATTTTTTCATTGAACTATTCAAGGTGACACACATATGGATAACACAAACAGAGATGGAAATTAAGCCAGATCCAAATAATTATTTCCCCATACTTAATCTCCACTTATTTAAAGCTTCAGTTTTCTTTTCAATAAGATGAGGATAATAATATTTATGTAGTAGAGGCATTGTAGGGATTAAATTAAGTAATACATTTAACAGGCCATGGTGTACTCCTCTTACATACTCTTCTTATAGAGGCTTTTTTGTAACTGTTAGTGCTGGTGATAGGCAGGAATATTCCAGTTCTAAGTTTTACAAATCTAATCCAAACTACCCTGAACAAAAGTGAAATTTAATGCTTTACTAACTTGAAAGACTAGGAATGGATTTCCATCTAGGCACGTCTAGACCCAAGCTTTCAAATAATGTCATTATAGTTGTTTCTCTCTATCTCTTGGTGTCTCTAATTGGCTTCATTCTGTATGTGGACTTTTATTCATGGTATGTTGATAGATGTTTACACTATTATAAATAAATATTTGTTGCAACATTTGTTGCATAAGGATATACGTATCACTATGTATTAACATCTTTCTTGATTCCTGAAATTTCCAGTAAAAAACAAAACAAAACAAAACATTGATTACTCTTAGGGCTCTTATATCATTTCAGAAGTTTCTGATGAATTCTACTTGGATCATTTGCCCAATTTCTCTGCTTGGGACTATGTCTGCCTCTGGAGAATATAATTGACAGCCTCATCATAACTGTATTCCGTGGAAGTGGTGGTTTCCTCAAGAAAGAATTCTGGCATACCAGAACATGCCTACTGCACTATTTTTACCTTCTGTTTCTTTATAATATTGTAATTTATGGCTGGTACCCAAGGAACCAACTATATATTTGTTTTGAATTATTTATCTAGTCTTCTAACATTTTATAAACTTGAAGATGTGTACGATGTGTTACTCATCTTTTTATCCCTTATATCAAAATACTTTGCACATGGAAAGTTTTCAATAAAGATTTTGAGATGGATTTGATTTAACTGAAAAGGCAAACCAAAAAGTAATGCAGAAGCACATATGCAAATATGGACACACATACCCACTGGGAATGTACAAAAATGCAAGGGGAAAAATCATATCAGGCATGTATGCTATCAGAAATTTTCATTTTCTGCTCTCCTTTAGTTCAGAATTCTAGATGAAGTTCTGTATAAAATCTTTTGTAGTATTTATATTTACTAATAAATTCAATGTGTGTATTAGAGATGAAACTTGTGATGGGTGGTTGGTCCAAAGCAGTACCTCTCAAAGTCTGATGTGCATGTGTGTCATCCAGGATCTTGCTAAAATGCAGATTTTGATTCAGATCTGGGATAGGTTCTAAAATTTGGCATATCTAACAGGTTCCAATATGGAACTGATGGGCCTCTGCGTAGAACATAGTTTGAGTAGCAACGGTTTAGACTAGAGCACAAAGTGAGAATCCCATCTAGCATTGGACACATTTTGTCTAGCAGGCGTAGGATTTCAACTCTTAAAATGAATTTAAGAGCCTTCTTATGGGCTTGGATGCTTCCATTTATCCAGTTCCTATCTTATTACTTTAAAATCTATTCTCAAATTTAAATTATCAACTTTCCCCGAGTCAATATTCATGTTAGATGCCTGTTATTGATTCCCTCTCTTCACACTAAATGATTCCAGTGCCACTTCAGGAGAGGCCCCAGCTGAGAGGTGCCTTCTCTGGAACTGCAAAAACGTGAGTGATTCTTGTATTCTCAGTGAAAATACTTGAGCAAGTGTAGATTTTACTCTAATCAGTTCTAGCAGTTTCTATTCTTCGTAAAATGGATGGAATATATAGTCTGTTGGTGGGGGTCAGGAGGTAGTGGGGGGAGAGAAGTGATGGTTTGCAGTATTTTAATTTTTAGCGACCAGCAGACAGTCTGCAACCTTTTAGACTTTCTCTTTAAGAACTTGCCATGTCCAGATCAAAGGAATTTATTAGGCTTTTAGCTCTCCTGTTTTTTATAGCTCAAAATGAACAAATTTTCAAGTACAAAAGAAATGCTTTAAAAGAGTTCTTTTAGTCTTTATTTGAAATCTCCTGCTCTCCTTCAGTTCACAGATATGTCCTGCACTGAATGGAGGAATCAGACTACTACACTTTGATCATTTCACTATCTTGTTTGATTAGTGTTTTCAAACTATGGAGTTTATCAGCAGGGGGCAGGTTGATCCCTGTGGCTTATAATGGACAAAGTGTGGGGGAAAAATAGGTTTTTAGAAATCGTTTAAGATCAATCAGTTTCCTCCTTCTTCAAGGTTTAAAAATAACATCATGGACAGATAGACTTTGACATAGAATAAGATCAGATATTTCCAAAGGGAAAACTGACCAGCATGTATGGTGCACTTTTGTCCCTCTCTCTCTCTTTAAAATTGTGACTCTAGTCCTTACATTATTACAAACTATAATCAAATTCCTTTAAAAAAAAAAAGGAAGCAAGAGGTACAACCATTCAATTTTAACTTTCGTTTACTGAGCAATCGTCACTTTCAGAATGAAGGTTAAAGTTGTTAAATGAGATTTTAAGAATCCAGCTCTTTGAGAAAGCTCATCGTGTTGCATGCGTCAATTTTAACTCTTGTGAACTTGGGTTAGTCATCCTTCACTTAGGGATCATTAATTTGCAGTTCCATAGCTCTGATTCAGGAGAAATAACTTCGCCTCTGATAATAAATCAACACTGAAACATGGGCTTTCTTCTTTGGTATTTTGGAGCTATCCTGAGTGGCAATGCTGTGCAGGCTGTCAGCCAGTGACATGTCAATATGGCTGGCAACATATTAGTTCAAGGACTGGCCTCCTTAAGGATGTGAGGGGTACTGCCCACTCATGGATTTTTAGATTTTGGGGTAAATGAGATCATGAGGGACCTTCTAGTTTAAATAAATTTAACGAGTTTCAATTTGAAATGCACTTCAATCATGGAGAACTAAAAGAAAAAGATGTTAATCAGGCCAGATTCTCCACATGCAGGTTTGCCTTTGGCATACCCCTACTGCCTGATGTTCTTCTCTCTGAGGCATCCAGTGGGCCTTCCTGCAATGGAACCCATCTTGCTGACTGGCTCCCAGGGTTGCTCATGTTACAAAATGTCTATGCCTTCTTCGTAAGCCAAGTTGTGTAAAGAAGAGAGGACTTCTAGACAAACTATTTCACACTAAAATGTAAAGGGCCACACCAGCTTGGATGACCAAATGAAGAGAATTTTAAAGAAAAACAATCTGCGGCAGCTTTACAAAATAAAACATAGATTATCTTAAAGCATATGGGAGATACTTTTGAATGTTATAGACATTCCAAACATTCTTTTTAAGTTTTATCAAAATAGTCAATACTAATTTTAAATTTTAGTTTCAGAGAGAGACAGTAAATATAAATACATGTAATACACTATTGTCTAACTGAAAGCAAGATGCCATTATATGCAATTATTTCTCTCGTAGTTATAAAGTAAGTAACTTTGTTTTTCATTTATTTGTTTATTTATATCTACCTTAATTTTAATTAAGGTAATAGCTACCTTAAGGATTTAATATTTTTGGATTTTTGGGGGGACATTTCAAAGCTTGTACTAAATCTTTACTAAATTTCTATATGTTGGTTACCTCTTCAAAATCAGATTGTATATCGCATGCAATACTTTGATGGAGGAGTTTGATGTCTGTTCACTTATTATTTATTGATAAACAATTGCTTTTTAAAAATTATTTTATTAAGGTCACATTGGTTTATAACATTGTGTAGATTTCAGGTGTACATTCTTATATTTCGGCTTCCATATGGTCTCCCTCATGTTCACTACCAAAAGTCTAGTGTCCACCCATCATCACACGTATATGTCCCTTTGCCCCTTTTGTCCTCCCCACACCCCCTTACTTTTTTAACAATTAATTTTAAAAAATTAATTTTTTTAACTTTAAAATGCGGAGAATGTAGATGATTTTTTTTGGCGCTAGATATACCAAGAATGAGATAATGGTAAAAAAAAACAATGTGGTAAAAATTGAAACATAATTTCAAGAAATTTCTGTTAGTCAGGAAATAATCTCTTCTTCAACGTCACAATTGTTGCTTCACTCCCAGTTACTAGGCGCCTGTAATAATCACGCCTCAAATATTCCCTCCCACTCTCATTCCAATATATCCTCCAAATTGAGTCCAGTGTTGCTTCATAAAATGCAAATCTTCTCATGCCGCTCCCCTCTTTCTGATTTTTGAATAGCTCTCCAGCTGTTCCCAGCCCACCTTTCCCCTGAACCTCCCTACGCCTCCACCATTCCTCCCAGATGGAGCCTCTTTAGGCCCCTGCAAGTGAGGTTTTTTGTGCCTCTGCACACGCTTTTCTTGCCTGAGGACTTGTATTCATTCTTCAGAAACCAGCCTGACCATCTTACCATCTGGGAAGTGTTTGTTCACACCTTTTCTTCCCACCTCACCCAAAGATGGTGAACACGACTCCTCTCTAATTCCACTGAACATCAATTATAGCACTTATCATGGTATACTGTGATTGTTTAATCGCCTGTTTCTCTACAAAAATATGAATATTGTGAGAGTCAGAACCATGTTCTCTTTCTGGAAAACTCAGGATCCCGCCACTACAAAAGTACAAAATTGCAATAATTTCCCGGCTCCTCTGCTCCCATGCTTGAAAGCTTCGCCACTTTCTACTCTCCATATATTGGTGAATGGCACTGAGATCACCTGGTTGCCCTAACCAGATACTTAGTGTATTCATGGAAGACACAATTCATGGAAGCAGTAATGGTAGTGGTAACTGGTACAAATTGCGTATGAATTAGAATCCAGAGACTAATCTTTTCTAATTCTAAGATCTTGGGCAATTTCGTTATCCTTTCTGTGTTCCTGCATTGCTTCAACTCTGCAGTGGGGATGGAGCCTATCTCATAGGCTATCGTGAAGATTATTCCATAGTCCCTTGAAGCTAAATAAAATGGCAAATGGGCACTCAGCATGTTGACTGGAATCCCTTGAAACTCAGGTCCATCAGTCTTGATGATTTCTAGCAATCATACTATATTCCCACGCTGTTCACTTTTTCTGTTAGGTGACCATGTTATGTCTCTCCCTTTTCCTCACCTTCAGCACATCTCTTGTTCTTACTTTCATCTGATGATTCTGCTTCCTATTTTACTGAGAAAAACAGAAGCAATCAGAACTCAATTTTGCACACTGTGCCACCAATACTTCCATCCACTCATCAAACTCTGTGCTCGTGTACGCTGCCTTTTCTCTCACTACTATTACTGGTGAAAATCAACACCTCAATTTGTTACAAGCTCTATATTTTCTCATCTGGGGCTGCTGCAGAGCCCCAGCAATTGCCCTTTCTCTTTTCTACATCAGCGGTTTTCGCCTCTCAGCTGAATCATTCCTATCAGAATAAAAGCATGCTGTTGTTCCTATCTCCTTAATATATAATTATTGGCCCTACTGCCTATGTAGCTACAGCCCTTCTCTTCTCTCTGTACGTTCACAAGAAATCTCCTCGGAGGAGTCGTCTATACTGTCTCTTATTCCTGTGCTTTCATGCTAGCTTAAACTCACAGCCACCAACCTTCCACTGTCACCACTCTGTCAAAACTGTTCTAATCAGGGGTTGGCCTGTGGCATACTGGTTAGGTTTGTGCACTCCACCTCCACAGCCGTGGTTTGCGGGTTCCAGTCCCAAGCATGGACCTAGCACATCTCGTCAAGCCATGCTGTGGCAGCATCCCACATAAAATAGAGGAAGATTGACACAGATGTTAGCTCAGTGACAATCTTCCTCAGGCAGAAAAGAGAGGAATGTTGGCAACAGATGTTAGGGCCAAACTTCCTCACACACATACACACACACACACAAACTCTTCTAGTCAATGTCAGTGGTAAATTCTGAGTTCTCAATCTACTTAATTAAACAGAAGTATTTTACACTGCTGATCACTGACTCCTATTGGAAATATTTTACTCATTTGCCTGTTATAAACTCACCCTTCTGATTTTCCTTCCTTCCTCATAGGATGCTCCTTCTCAGTCTCTTTGGGCGATTCCTCCTCAACTCTCCAACATCTAGACATTGGTTCAGCATCTGGGCCCCTTCTAATTTCTATATTCTTTCATTTAATTGATGATACTGTTCAGTTTATGCTTTTAAATATAACCCATAAGCTGATGATTTTCATATTTGTATCTACGGTGAGAGCCTCTCCTTTGGACTTCAGACCCATATATTCATCCACCAACCTCCACCTTTGTGTCTAAAGGCATTTCCAATTTAACATCTCCTTCTTTTCTCCTAAAATGTGTTTCTTTCATATCCTTCTACTTTTCAGATAGTGGCAATCCTATTCTTTCAGTTTCTCAGGACAAAAAGTTTGGAGGCATCCTTCACACCTCTTTCAATCACACCCTACTTCAGATACATCAACAAAATTCCTAATGGTTCTACCTTCCTTATATACCCAGAATCAATCCAATGCATGCTACCCTCCCACACAACAATACCCTGGTATAAGCCATTAGCATTTCTTTTCTTTATCACAGCCTCCCTTTTTACTGCTGAATCCCCAGAAGCTTGAAGAGACCCTGGCTTGCAGTAGAGACTCGTCCAATATTTGTGAATAATTAAATGAAGTAGGAGCTGTTATTGTTACTTTCACCTATCTTTTCCATATTCTCTGATATGAAACACAAGTATTTTCTGTTCAGATACTGCTTAACAACATCTGACATGTTCTAAGTGCTTAGCAGTTTTAAAAATCTTCACTTTATCATAAGTGGAATGGTCATTTCTAAAATCTTAAAATACATTTAACTCTCCAAATTTGCTAAATATAATTAAATTTTTGATAATTCTAAAAACATCTAAATGTAATGACTTGGAATCATTATTGATACTGACCTCTAGGAAATGGGTACAAGCTTGCTCTTAATCTGTAATGATTCTTTATTATACACTGAAGGTTAGTTGCTATTTAAAATAGATTTCTAATAACAGTTAGTTTTGTTTTTAATTTGCTTCTTTCAAATGAAAGTGAGTGGTAGGGATTTAACTCTGATATCTAGGCTGTGCTATGCCATTGCTTTATTGCCAATAGTTGTTAATGAAAATAGAAGAATCCTTTTGCCAAGCGATTTTATTCTTTTCACTAAGGTCATTTGTGTCTTTAAAAGTGTCTTTTGTCTTTCTGATAATTGACCGTTTTCCCGTTGTTTCAGTTGCACTGCTAATACATTTGATTATATTGTACCTCTCTTCCCTACTTTTATTACATTTTTATAGTTCTTATGCTCACCAGCTGTTAAGTGATTCTCTCCTAGTTCCCCGGCTCATCCCAGTCTTCCCAATTAAGTCTCAGTGATGGGGTCTTGATCCCTAACTGATGATAGGAAAAAAGCTTTTGCTTTTGTAACCACTTTGAGGAAACAAATCAGCCCGTGCCAACGTGAAATCATTGCAACTTTGGTTATTCCACATATGATGATGTCCTAGCACCACAATATTTAGCCCCCAAATCTCTTAACAGATTTAGACATCTTACCTGGCTTCTCCTGTCTATTCTGCAGCAACCCAAGGAACTATTCTGGTTTCCTTTCCACTATGTGTACACTTGGCTAAGGGAGTGACATGGTTTTCCTTGCTTTCCTCTATATTGTCATTCTAAAATAAAACTCTAAAATTTATTCTTGTCATAAGGGGTTAGTGCAAATTATAGTAAGTGAATAAATAAGTAGGCGATTACAGAATGAACAAGGGAAAAATAACAAGACCTCTCACATTCTTACAGCAGACGAATCTAGTTTACATACTGCTTCCCTCATGAAATCAACATAATAGGAGCAGACAGAGAGTATAGCTTACTAAATCTCTCCTAAAAGCAGAGGACTTGGGAGAAAGCACTTTAGATCAGCACTGTGCAATAGAAATAGAAAAACAGGAATGTGTGAGCTACATACATAATTTTAAATTTTCTTGGTGGCCACGTTTAGAAAGTATTTTTAAAAGACAACACTAATTACAATAAAATATTGAACTCGATGTAGGCAGATGTTATTTCAACATGTAATCAATATGAAAATCATTGCTGAGATATTTTATATTCTTTTTCTAGTACTAAATCTTTGAAATCCAATGTGTATTTCTACTTACAGCACGTCCATTTCAGACTAGCCACATTTTAAGTTCTCATTGCCACAGACGGCTAATAGTTGTAAGTTGGGACAGTGTAGCTCAAGGTAAAATGGATACAAGTAAAGAGCACTCTTCTTGGACTGAAGAACACAATTTGCATACCTAAAGACATCATCCAGAAGACTCTAGCCAAATCCAGATCTTTCTCCTTGAATTCCCTCTCAGTGGGGCACAGTGACTGCTAAGGGAATACTCTCATTTTAGAAACTGCTACTCTAATCTTGCCCCAAAGGCCTTAAATCTACTCAGGGCAGGCAAAAGAGTGGGGAGGGGCAAAGGATGTGTCATCTGTCAGACCTACTTACTGTCTAAGTAACTTTAACTTTAACTCTCTAAATCTCTACTTCCTCTCCCATAAAATGGGATTCATAATATTACCTTCCTCCCAGGATTGCAGTGGGTATTAAATGACATGATAAGGTAAGAGATAAGCACAGCACGTTTGTCAATAATTATTGTTCAATAAATGTTAACTGGTGTTATCCACTCTTTATATTTTAAGACCAGTTTAACCTAACTATATATTAACAATGTTGGCTCATAATGGACCTTTGACAAAGTTGCTTATGAGAAGTGCCTACAAATTAAATGTCAAGTAATTTTTACTGCAAGTTTTGGGTATTGAGTTACCTTAAGAATTTTAGAAAATTGCCACTTATATAATAGGGGTGGACACTGGTGGAAGTGATCTTTTTCCCTCCATGGCTTCATGCTCTTCCTCCTTCTGACAGCAAAAATAAGAAACGACAAACCTAACAAGCACCGAGCTTTATCATCATCTTCCCTGAGAATGAGAAAGGCTGAACATGTTTTCCTAGTGCCCAAGCAAAAAATTCTGATAAACTTAGTGTCTAGACGTAAATAAGTGAGATTATTGCATTTTTAAATCATCGAGGTGGTTTATAACTCATCTATTTGATTGTAAATGCATATGGCATGCGGTTTATATATTTTTGATTCTGTCCAATGCCTCTGGTTATTCTTGTTGTAATAGTCACATACATTTATTTCTCCAAGAAGAAATGGATGTGGATTTCATAGATGATAGACCTAACTCAACTTTTCCCCTGATAGTAAAATTCAATTTTCTTTTTCATTGTTTTAAAAACAGAAATAATTTCACCTGATAAAATGTAAATGTGGTTAACAAATTCCCTATCTCATCCATTAAAGAGCTTGTTGACTTCAAACTGGTTTACTCTACCTGTTCCTACCCTCAACTTCATTTCCCATCATTTCATCTTGACATTTTTACTATTCTCCTTGTGCTACGGAAAGTTTCTTTCTTCAATAATTGATAAGATAAAGAAACCTAAGACTTCATGACTAGTTCATTTTTTACTTAGATGGTTCTGCAGCCATCATTTGTAGCAGAAAGCCCATTCTTTTCCGGAGGCCAAAACAATTATCTCTGACATCATAAAGAAATTAAACTGGCACATGTGAAAAATGCTGGATGCATTTCACTCAATGAAAAGAGCAGCAAAAGGTGAAAGGTGTTTTTGTAAGTGGTATTGGGAGGCATTGAGTATAAAGACTATACAGCTGCAACACATAGATATATCTTCTAAACAATGAACACAATTTTACTTGCACTCTTGAAATCTGAGCAATGGCCAGTCCAAAAGCAATTATGATCATCACAGAATGAAGAGTGATGTGTGATTTCTGCCCTGAAGGATATCAACATCTTGTGAATGCCTAAGCCTTTCAGAGCCCTTTCAAAGGACAGAGAGGCGTGTGATCAACAGTAATACATAAAAGTCATACATAATAGTATAAAAGGATAGAATCTCTTTCTTTCATGCAACCCTAGAATAACAAATCTCCAAGCCTAAGGATAATCTAAATGCAATCCATATACAGACAACAGAATAAAAAAGAAGCAGCATCGACTGAACATAGCTGCACTTAACATAGGACAAAAAGCACAGACTACTTTTTCCAATATATAGATTATTATTATTATCATTTGGTTAAAATCTATGTCATTATGATGAAGGAGCAGCAGTATGGTGTATGTGAATACTTCTTAGGACAGAAGACTCCTCGGTTCTCTTCTCAGCTGTACCACTAACTGTGATCTCAATAAACTCAAATTCTCTCCTTGGGTTTCAGTTTCCTCATCTGTAAAGTGAAAGAATTGGATTAGCTGTTCTCTAAGGTCCTTTCCAGCAGAAACATTCCCCAATTCTAGTGTATCTTACCAATCTGCTTCTGGTCCCAGTGGAGATGATATAGAACCCATAAATGTTTCCTCAGTAAAGAGTATACAATAAATGAACAATACTCTTCCTGTGCTTTCTCAGGTTCCTGTTCATGCATGAATTACTTTTTCTAATTAAAAGAGAATCTATTTTGTTTTGTTGTTCAGGAGCAAATAACAAAGTAGAAATAAACCATACAGTAATTTATATATTCTTTTTATTCTATCAATGATTAAGAAGTATGCCTTAACTTGGCTTGCTTTCTCCAATCTCGAGTATCCCAAATACAACCCTTATCCTAAGGTTCCATCCTACTTACTGTTCCTTAAACATGATTTCCAAATTCCTATTTTTCCTGCGGACAACATTTCATTATCCCATTCTTCCCATTTCCCAAGCTCCATCCATCCACAACTTTCCCTCATTCCTTCATAGCTCAGCTCAGATGCAAGTCAGTCAAACTCAATTTCTCAGCAATTTGCAAAAACAAAAGCACCAAGAGCATAAATCAATAGCAATGAAAGCTGAGCATGAAATGTTAATGTAAAAAAAAATTCAACACGATGGCATGTGCGATCTGAGGTTGCATGGGAGTGTTAACACGGAGGCAGAGATACATGATATAAAGAAGAGATATGGGGAGCCTGCTTAGCAAGAGAACGGAGACATGAGAACCATTGTGCATAGCAGAATTGTAGGGTGACTGCACTGTGGGGTCACTTCTATTTTGGGCCCTGTTCTTTCTGCATTCTAACTCTATTCTTGCCTTCCCAACCAAATTGCTTGAGTGCTTCTCATCCGCGAGCTGATCACCTTTCCCCTCTCTGTCTCCCAGTCTGACAAAGAAAAGACAAAATGTGACTGTTTGAGCACAGCGATTCTGTGAGCTTTATGCCCAGACAATCCCATTTAGGTTAAGTGTCTGGAAGATTTGGTCTTTCTTAGCCAAACAGGGAATTAAAGTGCTTTCTTGAATGAAAGAACTGCCAGTTCCTAGAGCTAATAATGATTCTCCCATAGAAGGAAGTATCTGCCACTGTCAGTGTTTGATTAAATTGCATTTTTTTTCTTCTCTACCTATACTAAATGCCCATCATTTGGACCAAAATGAATGAATCTCTGTAGTTTGCAACTACAAAGACAAACTAAATATTTATTGCTTGATTTCTAAGCCTATGTATCTTGGCATGGGGTAGGAAAGAAATAGACTGTATATTATTTCTTCTTCTGATAATTCTAACTGCTTGATCATTATAAGAGAGCAGAGAACCCATTTTCTAACAATGTATTAATTTAGTCATTAATTCCTTATGGTTGACTACTGCTCTTTTTTCAAGGCAGTTACTCTTGTTTCAAATTTACGTATGGCTGGCAAGAAGTTGTCAAGAGAGTGAAGTGCAAGAGGAAAGCTGAATTGCTCTAACTCCTAGCTCCCTTTCCACTGCATCCCACTGCCTTTAAGTCCAGAAGACCCTACAGCATTTGACATGATTTCCTACCTTTCCTTCCTCTCCCCTAAATCTACACCAGCCACACTGGCCTTTTCCCTATTTCTTTAATACATCATATGATTCATTTCCCCAGGACCTTGGTACTTGATGTCCCCTATGCATGGAAAATCTTACCTCACATATATACATGGTTCTCTCTCAAGTTATTCAAACCTCTGACTAAAATTCATCCCCTCATACATGCATTCTTTGATCATTCATTCTAAATTAGTACCACCCGTTACCCTCTATATTTCTTTTTTTTTTCTTTTGAGGAAGATTAGCCCTGAGCTAACTACTGCCCATCCTCCTCTTTTTGCTGAGGAATATTGGCCCTGAGCTAACATCCCTGCCCATCTTCCTCTGCTTTATATGTGGGACACCTACCACAGCATGGCTTTTGCCAAGTGGTGCCACGTCTGCACCCAGGATCCGAACCGGCAAACCCCGGCAGCTGAGAAGCGGAACATGCGAAATGAACTGCTGCGCCACCGGGCCGGCCACAACCCTCTACATTTCATTTAGTTTTTTTCATAGATCTTAGCACTACCTGACATTATCTTATATATTGACTCGTTTTCTCTTACTATTTTAAAAATATACTGTCTGTTGGGGCCAGTATATATATATATATACTGTCTGGAAAGTCAACATTAGTATAGGAAAATAAGTTTAAATAAGTTTAGAGTCTCAGAGTTCATCTAAAAGAAGAGAAAAATGAACAGGCAAGTAAAATCTCCATGACTCTAAAATTTACTTTTAGGTTTTCTTAATGATATGGTTGAAGGCTCCCCATTTGATAACATTGATACTCAGTACCTGGGTAAAAATAAGCCTCTGGTCTCTAGTTATTTATATACCAATATCTCTTGTTTTAAGAAATTATTTTATTGAGGCCATATTGGCTTACAACATTGTGTACATCACTATGCTTCAGTTTCTGTATAGACTGCATCATGTTCACCATCAACATTCCAGTTTTTATCTGGCACCTTACATATGTGCCTTTTTACCCCTTTCACCCTCCCTGCATCCCCTTCTTTTCTGGTAACCACCAATCTGTTCTTCTTATCTATATGTTTGTTTATCTTCCATAAATAAGTGAAATCATAAGATAATTGTCTTTCTCTGTCTGACTTATTTTGCTTAGCATAATACCCTTAAGGTCCATCCATGTTGTTGCAAATGTCACAAATTTGTCCTTTTTATGGCTGAGTAGTATTCCATTGTGTGCGTATATGTGTGTGTGTGTGTGTGTGTGTGTGTGTGTGTACTCCATCTTCTTTATTCGTTCATCAGTTAATGGGCATTTGGGTTGCTTTCATGTCTTGTCTATTGTGAATAATGCTGCATTGAGCATAGGGATGCATGTATCTTTATGCATTTGTGTTTTCATGTTCTTCGGATACATACCCAGTAAAGGAATAGTTGGATCATATGGTATTTCTGTTTTTAATTTTTTGAGAAATCTCCATACTGTTTTCCATAGTGGCTGTACCAGTTTGTATTCCCACCAACAGTGTATGAGGGTTCCCTTTCTTCCACATCCTCCCCAACATTTGTTGTTTCTTGTCTTGTTAATTATAGCCACTCTGACAGGCATGTTGTAGTTTTGATTTAAATGGCAATATCTCTTAAAGTGATGTATCATGTGGATCAATACTCCTTCGGAGGAGAAAAGGTAAACTACTCCCTTGAGTTTCTGATAATTTTTATGAATCAAAAAATATTACAATTGAAAACATTCACTTAGTTCACTGAACATTCACTAATTCAATTGATTTTTAAATTCTCTGAAATTATGCCAGACATAAAAAAGTTATAAAATGCCTCTCCCTTTGTTAGCATGTTAAGAGAAATGAGTATGTATATAAATACATGTTTCAACAATCTTAGTGCTGTTTTATTGAAAAAATACACAAATTTTTCTTCTTTATTTAATCTAAATTGAATCAGATTTTGCAAGTAAGCACTAATGGCAGTTTAAAAGCCTGGTAAAATCAGAATGACTGTAGAGTGTTATAATACCTTATGTTTCTGCAGTTTTCCCCTTGACTGAATATAAGAACTGTGTTAATGCAGTATTTCTTGCATGCCTGTTTATCAAACCATGTTAGGGTCAGGCTTTCTGGGACTAAACTGGTAGCCTTGTAGCATAAAGAATGTCAAGTAAATGGATGTAAATTGTCTGTCTCCTGACCTGAGGGCTCAGACACAGCATCAAGGGACAAGTGTTCCACAAACCCAGCCTATTAACCAAGAAAGCCCTCTGCCTGTGTATAGGGACAGAAGGTTACCAACAGCATGTGAGTAAAAACCTCACTGTCACTTAGTCACAATTTCTCTTCCAAGTGTAAAAGAATACATACAACGTGAGCGAACATTATTCAGCTTGAAAATTCTGTCTGCTCAGTTCTAAGACATTGACTAGCCATCTAAAGGTCTGATTAAGAAGAAAAAATAGCGTAGACTCGAGGGGCTTACTAATTTCAACCTTATGTAAGTGTCCCCATAGATAAATTCACCAACTTTACAATGTGCTTGCTTGGCAATTTATCTAGATTACTGAGAGAGAGTGGTGTAGAAAAAACCTTCCTCAAAAACTAAAATAATTTTTTCCATCCATTAGGTATGAAGAGGAAGCACCTGAAGAAACTCCACTCCAAACAGAATTATTGATAAAGATATCACATCTCTCTCTGAAGGGCCCACACCTAGGATGTTAATAGGAAGGGAGGAACAAGGAAGGAAGGGAGGGAGGGAGGGAGGAAGAGACAGAGAAAAGATGGAGGGTGAGAGACAGAGAGAGAGTCAGAGAAGAGGAAAATAAGACAGTATACTTCCTACAGTAGGTTACCAACTCTTTGAAGCCCAAATTAATTGCTGTTTAATTTCTGTGAAATGTGTGCGATATGAGAAAGAGGATGCTAAATCAGAAATGCTCCATATTATATTTGAATTAAGACCTTTATCCTAGGATTGTCATTGAAAGACTTTATCTAGAAAACCTATAAATAAAAAGATTCTGGAATGCTTTCCACCTAAGACTCATTCAAACGATTTATATGTGGGTAACTTTCACTATTCTCTGTGTCTCAGGGTCATTCATTTGTTTAGTGAACTCCTAATAAGACCTGGGCAACGTGTTAAGTTGGAATATAACAGTCGACAAAAACAGAAAGGATTCCTACACTCTGGAAGGTTACATTTTAGTAGGGGAGACAGATAATAACAAAAATATAGGACACACACACACACAAATGCACCAGTTAATGTAAATGTACACACAAAAATGTGAGTAAAGGTAAATATAAAAAACTCACCAACCGTGTGATGAAGGAAAAGTCCTCCACCTTATGACAAGCACATGCTTAGTCTGAAGGGTCAAGGAAGGATTTTTAAAGATGAGGTATTTGATGGTAATTATGTGAGATGATGGAGGTGTTAACTAACCCTATTGTGGTCATCATTTTGCAATATATATGTGTATTAAATCATCACATTGTATACCTTAAAGTTAAACAATGTTAAAAGTCAGTTATATCTCAAAATGGCTGGAAAAAAAAGATGTGATATTTGAAGAGACGGTAGAAGGGTGTAGAGGAGACAAGCAGAGGAAGGCAGGAGGACAGAGCTACAGAGGCAGGAGAAAGCAAGCCAAGTAACCAGAAAGAGGCCTGCAGCCAAAGGAAAGAAGGATCCCGGGCTAGATGCTGGGGAGAGGTAAACAGGGCTGCATCATTCGGAGCTTCTCCTTTCTCATTACCCCTGAAAGACTTGACAAGGAATGTAAAGGAAAATATAAATATTCAAGATGTTTACCCATAGTGAATTTGAAGTCCACGGCATCCTAAGGTGATTACAGTCCAAAATACCTAAAGCAAATGATATTTCTTTAAGAAAAAACCAGTGGTTTGCCAAAAATAATTTGGAAGTGGATATTCTGAATTTTAGAATTTTTATTTTAGTGAGATTAGAAATGCACACGCTCAAATGATTTTCAAAAATTGTAAGTCCTGAGTAAACACTTTATAAAATACAGCTAAATATTTTAATTAGTACACCCATGTTAGTATTTTATATTATACTTTGAGAGTCTCATATTGTGTTTTGGGTTCAAACGGTCTTGTAGAAATTATTATTTTTATTTTATGTTTGACTAAAGAACAAATTACGAGATTTTAAATTTGAGCTATGATACATCTGGCTAAATTGAAATCACAAAATCTCTAAGATATCTTACAAAGAAGTCACCAGGAAGATAAGTAAAAGCAGAAAAGAAAAATTACTATAGGAATATTTGGGCTTCAGAGAGCTTTATATATAATGTAGCTACTTTGCTGTGACTTCTTGGTTTTTGAAATATTAAAATGAGATCATTTAAATAGCTGAAGGCAAAATCATTAATTTGTTTGTAATGAATATAGTTCTCATGATCTGTTAGCAATAAATGTGTCCAAGCCTGAGTCTACCAAGAGTTTTAACAGTATTTTGTTGGATGATTTGTATTGATTTGCCTGAAAAGTTCATCACGAAATCTTTCAAACCACATTAATATCCTTCTTGGTGAAAAGCTCCTCTGCTTTTCTGTCATTCATGTGAATAGAATTATGAGCATCTTAAGGAACATTTCGTATTTATATATTGGATTTCTTTTTATAAAAAGATGCTTTCCCTTTATGCCTATAGTAAGCAGTTGTGTTTGGGGTCTTATTTTGATTTACCCAGGCCATCCTTAATTTTGCCCTGAGTATAGCAAAAGTACAAATGTCTAGACAGCTGATTCTGTTTGCACCTTACTAAATATTTGCTAATATTTGATTAATGCTTGTTTATTTATCTCACTCTTAACTCCATTATTAGAACAAAGAAAAACTATTCACATACAAGCTTTCCTTTATACTATTAGGATAGATAAATTTTAGCACATCTGGTATTGATAATGTAAAGAGTTATCCAAATTTGAATGTTCCAAGTTTCCATTTGTAAGGTTACATTTAGCTCTTCTACCTCAGAATAAACTTTAATTGATATTCTATAGAATTTCAGGAATTTATTTAGTTTTTTAAGTTCCAAACTTCCACTAACCATAAAATCTGTGCTTAATTTTAAATACAGATATTTTAACTTCTTTGAAAAATGCGTTTGTTTTTCAACAAATCATTTTTACGAAAAATGCAAATGTAAAACAAAACCAAGGCAGCGAATATAAATACTGCTGTATGTTTGTACCAGGGATTAGAGAACTGATTTTCGGCAGCCCAGTGATACATATATGTCCTGTTGTGTCTGTTCTGTTTCCATGCACACACATGTAACAGACAGACTTCTGTGTTCTATACCTCTCTCCTCATATCTTTTCTAGTGTTTTGTATAGAGTAATGGCTTAACAACAATTTTTGTTGGTGTGGATGAAGAAGAAGAAAGGGACAAACCAGGATGTCTCTGTGGGTCAAGTTAGCCAAGGATTTCATAGCAGTTTTGGGGAAAACCATCCATTCTGCAGATTTGTTCATGAGTCACAGAGGTATACCTTTGTGACAAAATGTTGTCCAAACGTTATCACAGAATTTTACAGCTAAACGGAACTTTGAAAAAAGTTAAAGTAAATTAATTTCTTCTCGTATGTCTGTGTTTTGGTGGGGAGTGGAGATTGGAAAGAAGAAATAATTTGCATGGCTCGAACTTGAAAAAATAGAAATCCCTGCATATTTTAACTAGTACCAGGTTTTCAGCATTTACAGACTAATTAGAGAGATTGTCCTTTTATAAAAGACGCAGCATCGTTTGGCTTTTGGCACTCACGTGCACTGCAGTAGCCAGCACTCACTGGGCTGCTTGTGGCTATTGACACCACAGCAGGCCCCTCCCTTTGACATCTTCCTGATGCCCACTGATGGATCTGCTGCGTTAGGCTTCCATGCCTGAGTATTGAAACACAGCCCACTAATTCCATGGAGTCTTTGTCCTTTATAATAAACAGGCTTATCTTCCCTTTAAAATCAATTAGTTTTACATCACAGAAATCTAGACTCTGAGGGTGTAATGATCGTCTTGTCTACTTCCCTCTCAAACCCCAATAGAAAGCGTGAATTCTGTTTGGCACAAAATTCCTGCCTCCCTGCTATCTGTGTTATTCAGGAAACTTTTGATAATAAGATCACTCTAGGAACTTATCTATTATTTTACAATGTAATTCTGTCTTGAGTTAAAAGTGTGAATGCTCTTCTTTTTCTTTAACTTGTCTTATCTGTTTATTAAAAATATAGTTTCGATTGTTGCAACATAGGACAGAGTAGTGATATTTAGAAGTAATTAATATCATTCGAAATGTTTCTTGGTCACAGAGGACCTTCCCTCTTGATATTGCACTGACCATGGGAACGACTTCCTTGTGTCAGGCCAGTATTTTGTTCCTTCCCATAGAATCTAGTTACTCCTATTACAGTCTATTCGTAAAGAACATGTGTTATTCTTCTCCCATGTTACAATCCTTCCTCTATATGAAAACTGCTTTTTCTTTCCAAGCGTCTTATCTCTCCAAGTTAGATATTCCCAGTTGCTTTAACATTTCCTTGTCTTCCTGTTCATCACTTGAACATCACCCTCCTTTGCGCTTTTTTTACCTTAAAAGTGTGGCATCCTAGATTATACACAACTTTCAGATGTTAGCTGCACAACGAACAGTGTCATGGGACTATCACTGCCCAGGCCCACATCACATAGGACCCTTTGGATAATGTAGGCTAAAATTGGATTAAATATTTCAGTTTCATGACACTGTCCATATGTATTGACCTTGTTTCTGATGAAAACGTCTGTGTTAAACTGCCTTCTATGCACAGTATATGATTATGCAGCTGTTTTTTTTTAACTGAAGGAATGATTTTACAGATTTGGGGGGCTGTCATCTGGTTGGATTCAACCAAGTACTTGATAAGCCAAGAACTTGAATATATTTTGGCTTCATTTTTTTCATTATTTATTCCAACTTTGTCATTCACGGTATTTACCCATGAACTCCCGCTATAATGTTATTCAGGTCTCCAAATGCAATGAGAACAGGTTAGTGCAAAGAAGAAGAAAAACATGGTAGAGAAGCTGTTTCACATGAACATGATTGGGGGAACAGCCTCAAATTAATGAATAAAATATTTACTAAATTTATAGTTGTATGCTATATTGAAAGAAGCAAAGAGTGGAATACAAAATAATTAAAAGAAGCTCAGTGAATCCCTAGCCCTAAGAAATGTTTAATACAGATTACAGGAAAATATATACATAAATTAAGGAACTATTTTTGAATAAATATAAAGCAAATTCAAAAGGGTAAAATGTATAATTGAGGAGTAAAGGATGGAAACTAAAGAGATATTCTGAATGGGATGTGAGTAGCCACACAAAGCATTGTTGAAGAGTTTATACTGAGGGATGATGAAATAGCTACCTACCCATCAATAGAGAGAGACAAGCAGCATCTGACTAATCGTATTTCTGATTATTATGGTGAGAATCCATGAATCTTCTGACAGCTGTACTACCCAACCTTTGAAAGAAAGGATTCTTTCTACTTTCTACCTTCAGAAAGTGAAGAATAAAATTAAAAAATCATTTCTGTCTATATCTACAACTGTGCTTGGGAATACCAAAGAAATCAGACACAAAGTCCAACCTCACGGGAACTCACCGACAAGCAAAGAAGAATGGTGCAATATTATGTTAAACAATGAATGGCTACACTATCTGGAATTGACAAGGGAGAAGTCAGGTTTGTGAAAGATCCACATGGGCCAATCATGTCGGATAGATTTCCTTTGAGAGGTGGGAACTGCGTTGTTCTTTGAAAGCAGAGAATAGGGGTGAGATTGATGTTCTAGGAGAGACTTTCAGCAGGCAACGGGCCACGGAAACATAAAGCAGCAGGAGAGTGAAGGAGATGGAGAAGGCCATCTTCACTGGCCTCTCATCCTAGTTCAGGACCTCATCCATTCTAAGATGCATGGTTATCCTAGAAGTTGTGAGGGTCCCAGGCTATTTCTAGAGCAGTGGATTTCAACTAGTACTGTCATAGTTCCAATTCATGCTGATTGCTAACTGTTCTTCACACTTTTAGTCTCCCATTGATACTAATATTTGAGATCCTTACCCTTTAATCATCCTACATTAACATGTAAAATCGATCTTTCAAAATTATTGTTTAAGAATCCATAATGACAGTCAATAGTCCGTGTCGGTTCCATATAGCCTAATAGTAAAATTCATCCATAATAGTAATTGCTAATAATTATTTACTGAAGATGTAACATGTACCAAGAACTGAGCGAAATATCTCCTACACATTATCTCATTTAATGCCCATAAATACGCTATGAAATTGGCAACTTAACTTTAGCACATATGGTCTAGCATTTGACTGTATTATGCCTGTATCAGTTCATTCATTCAATTATTCATTCAACAGATATTTATTAAATGTATGTTATGTGTTGAGTGCTAGTGAAGGATGGAATAATTTTGTTTCCTGGGAGACATTTGACAATGTCTGGAGACATTTTTGTTTATCACACGTGAAGGGGGTGGCTACTGTCATCTATTGGGTAGAAGTCAGGATGCTATTAAGCAACCTCCCATTCACAGAGCAGCCCCCTACAAAAGAAAATTATCTGGTACCACATGTCAATAGTGATGATGTTGGAAAACCATGATGTAAGGTTAAGAGGTATAATGCCTAACAGATCAGACACGTCTCTGCCCTTGTAGAGCTCATGTCATTAGTTTGGGAGGCAGATATAAAATCAATAACCACTAAATTAAATACATAGATATTAAATGTGATAAACCTCAGGAAGGTAATATATAGAGTACTATAAAAGAATAAAAGTTGAGGGGTCAATTTAGATTCTGTTGGAGGAAAGTGTCAGAGAAACCTCTTTGAGAAAGCGATATTTACATTGAAATCTAATGAAAAAATAAGAGTTCACAAGGTTAAGCATGTGCAGAGATTCTGAGGAGGGAGGGAGCATTACACATGCAAAGAGCAGAAGTAAAGCCGGCGGGAAAGGACCAGAGTGAAGCGGGGTGCGTGTGGGTGAGAGATGAGGCTGGTTTCTGATTGTTTTATGGATATAAGTCTTTGCCCTCTAATAAGATTGCAGACTCCCATGAGGAGAACATGACAAGTACAGTATTTATTTTCCATCCCATGGAGCGCTTTGAACAATATTGGGACATAATAGGTACACAATAACTTCTTGCTAACTTGACTTGTGCGTTTTTCCTAGGAATCCAATTTCTAGATTTCATTATGCCTGTTTCCACTTTGGGGGAACGGTAGCGCCTTTGACAATCTTTCCGATTAACTCAGGGATTGTTTCCAATCACAGACCCAGCCTGAGCTCTGCCATTTGTCAGGCAGTCACTGTGTCTGCGGGCCGCCCGGGGCTGCACTGCACTTTCTATATAAGCACTATTAGTAAATCACTTGTTGTCAGCTAGCCTTATTTTGAAATTTGAATAAAAACCATAAATTTTGTTGTTCTTCCTGAAAAATTCTTGCTAAGTACCATTTTCCTCTCTATTGAGTACTTGGGAATTGTTTAAATAGTAGGGCAAATAATTACTTTGCTATATGAAGAATTCAGATGATTTATAAGACCCTGAATTATCACAATCCATTCAATACCAGGAGAAGATAACATAAATACTCATACAACATTTTAAAATATGGTAAAGAAAAGAAAAACCCTTTAGAATCTGAGGTTTTCTTTGGAAAGCTTTTCAATTACTATTAACATAAGAGGATGAATTTTTAAAAGGCCCTTGTTAGACAGAGGGAAATGTCCCAGAAAGAATATTTCTGATTCATTCCAAACACTCCTTGAATTTATATTAAATTTTATAAAGTGAAGTGAAAGTGTCCCATTTAGGTCAGTGAAATTGCAAAAATTCTTCATACTTCTAGGAAATGACGATTAATACATACTTTCTTATTATTTTAAGTAAAAGTTAAGAGAACCATCTTGGTTTGAATTGGTGGGATTTTGATTAAGCTTTTTCTAGTGAAAAGACAATGGATTGATTTTTAAAATTTCACAAAAGGAATATATAGTCTGTTCCTATTGTAATAGGTAAAGAAAATACCCTCTGTGAATAGCTATATATCCCATACGTGATGTTTTCCAGCGACTGAAGTATGCTGAGTTTAATATTTTGTTAGGTTACTTTCTTCAATGTTTCTTAGTGTATTCAGCATTTGTACTGAATGACAAGATGATTGTCACTCACCCTGTGATATAAACTGACAAATTGTGTGTGTCTGTGTGTGTATACATACAGCCTCATTCAGATCATTTTAATAGAACTTCAGTTTAGGCAATATTTAAATTTAGAGGAATTCAAAAATATCTCTCCAATTAGCACTTTGCTCTTTCTCCATTCTCTTGATTCATAAATTTCTTGCTTTCTGGAGTTAGCCTGATATTCTTCCAAGGCTACAAAAATGGTGCAATCAAATTTATCAAAAGGTCAGTTCAAGCTTGTGTTCCTTTGGCCTCTTGCCACCCCGGGGATAAGCTTCCTGATGGCGAAATGTGTAACCACTTCAGAGAATACTGGTATTTGGAGGAGTGAAAAGGAACACAATATATGAAAAATTCATGGTCCTTCATTGGCATGCATACTGTTATTCGATTTTCATCAGACAGTAAATGAGAAGAACCTGAAGTCTTGTTTGTGTTAACAGAGCTCTTTCAGATGCTGGACAGCCCCTGTAAATAAATGCTCAGCATGTCATGAAAAATTCTACCACTGCATACAAGAATAGACTTTGTCACATTGCGGCCTAAATATAGGCAGTGATTTTCATGACTGGCCACTATTAATAAAAAATTTACATTAAAAACAAAATGCATAGAAGAGAAGATGCATCATGAGATGATGTCACTATATAGGGTCCGAAGGCAGGTGTGAAATTTACAGTCCATTAAGCATGCTGATTACATTCAGCATTAACTTAATATAGAGAAAGAAGAAGAGCATCAGATTTTGGAGAAAAAAAACTGTGCCTTTTGGAAAGCACTTTCTCTCTAATCTTTAAGCTAAGTACTTCAGTTAAGGTTGAAGAATTTCCCATCTATAACAAAATTTAATGAACATATTGAATGGCAGTGTAGAGTTAGTGGCATACCTTAAATATGCAGCTTTCTCTAAATGATAATCATCTGTAAGTCATATATATGTGAATGAGAGGTAGGTGTGATTTATGATATTAGAATGGCAAGCTTGTTAGAGCTGAAAGTGACCTTAGAAATCATCTAAAACTCTCTGCTTCATTTTGCAAGTGATGAAACTAACACTAGTGGAGTCAAATGTTTCTCAGATTTTCATGATAACTTTCTGAAAGTTTTTTTCTGCTATTTTTCCTACTCTAGCAATTCATTTTGCTTCTTATTATCACAGAGAAAAATTTTAAATGTCATGCCTTTGATTGTAGAACTCCAAATTAAGTTTTGGTCCAATACTTCTTACTAATTATTTAGTAATTTCTGGATTAAAATCCTTGCAGAAACATAAAAGCTTATGCAAATATCTGATCTATTTGATATAAATGGCTTGTTTTGGAAGTAGAGGAAAATATGCTAAGGGCCCAACATGGATTTTGCAATGTGTAAGAGACAGGCATTTTTATTTAGCTGTTGATCTGTTGCTTTTAGCCATGAAGTAAATAATGTGCTTTGGTTTGTTTTTCTCACAGCTTCATTCCTCATGTGTCTCAGAGTGACACAAATACACAGGCTGACAACAAATTTATTACATAAGCTCAGCTAAAAAAATTAAATGATACAGCCAAAAGTCAAAGTGTGCCTGAGCACCCACTTGCCATTACAGGAGTGAGCACTGAACACCCCAGAATAATAAAGAGGTGAAATATTTGGTAGAGAAAGAAATTGGGGATAAATCACCAATTTGATCAAGCTTCACTGACTGACCAAAACAGGAAAATAATTCTTTAAAAATCTGTCCATTTTTCAATTCTTTGCCTTTCAAAATAGAGAGAGGGAAGTCTAGACCTTTCCAGTAATCTATTAGGTTATCTCCCCACATTTTTACAATGTGATAGAGTTCTTTAATAGAAATTTTCCACATTTCCTCAGATTATCTGTCGAGCATTACAGGAAGCATTCCAGCAGAGTGGTATGTGAAGGTGTTCACCCAACTGAAGTTAGAGGCCAGAAGAATGTTTGATTTACGTGCTTTCAGACAAAATTGCATGTACTGAATACATAATTTAAGGTTGTCAAAAATAATCATCGATACAGTAAAAGCTGCAAGAATGCTAAATTTTTTAAATTTTTATTTAATGTTAGATAATAATTTCTGAAATGAGATTGACTCCAAAATTTCCTTTTTAAATAAAAGCCAAATTAGGATTCTGTATTTAATGCAAGGAAGATCCTGAATTCCACTTTGTTAAAGGTATTTTTGAGTGTCTTTCTTTTATCTTGTTTCAAGAGGACCATTTAATGACTTATGTTCTTTATTTTTTAATTTCCACAATCACGGTAGAATCTTGAAGAATTAAAATATCTTCAAGTCTAGGAGATTTTGGTGGGTGCGAATAACATGCCCAAAGGTAAAACTAATCTCATGTCTTATTGAATATGTGCCAACACTTTCTCCTTCTTATGATTAAGCAAAGGAGTTATTTCAAAAGAGCTGCAGGGTTTATTATCCCAGTGTACTTATGCAGCGTGGGTGAAGTCATATGAACAGAATAAAACTATTTCTACTGTGAGTGCCATTTAGACAATAAGTATATGTGATCACAGATGTATATCTTAGAAAGAGCTACACCCTAAATCATTTAACTTTTCTGGGTTTTTTTCAAGGGAAAATATGCGGAGGAGTGGCAAGGGGCAAAATAGTTCTGACAGTTCCCTATTCCATCTAAAAGCCTCAAAGCTCCCTAACGTGTGTATTCAGAATTATCTGAACATGACGTTGTTCTTTATGGTTGTCTGATTTGCTTATATGATGCTCTCCCTGTCTTAGGTTAAAAGCAAAATGAATGCAATAGAGCTGTGTGAGTCTTTTTGATGAATAGGACCCTTAGTGGAAATCTAATAACCCTCAGACATAAAATATTGATCTTGCTCTACTTGTTCTTGTGAATTCTTTTAATATTATAACATCTTATATTTTCACCATTACATGAAAAGCAAAATATAAGGTTAAAGTTTGCTCTCCAAATTATGACTGATTTATCCTTTGTGATGCTGAAGGTCAAATTCTTTTTTACTGAATAATTTTAGTAATATTTAACATGACAAAATGCTCAGATTGCCTAGGGAAATAACGAACCAACCTGGTGCCAGTAGGAAAACTGTCTTTTTATACTTTCAACTGTGTCCTTGATCCCCTCAGGTACATGGAAACCAGTGGAAATGTTAGTGGAATCCAGATACCCTACTTTATTGTCTTTTCCTCCTACTCCCACAAGCTGTGACTCAGAGAATAGATCCTTTAAATAAGTAATCATTATGACTATATGATATATATTATTAGTAGGTCTAGATCTACGCATCTCTGTGTATGTTTGTGTGTCTGTGTACCATAGCAGAGAGCTACCCTCCTCAGCAACCCCTAGGAATCATTTCTCCTCAATATAAGTGGAGCAATATGATACAACGTGTTCACACCCACTGGCAGGCCAGCCATAACATCTGCAAGGTGTGGAACAAGAGAAGAAATGGAAGCCCACATGCAGTAGGTCTTTATATTTAAAAGTTGCAAATCATGCCAATAACTTGTAATTTTAAATATGTTTGAATCTCCTGTCTTGGCAAAATCTCCCTCGTGACCTGGAAGAATTGGTTCAAATTTAGAAATCTTGGATTCCTTTGAATTTCTCACTGAACATGGTGATGCAGATAGAGCTTGGTCCCTATCTACTCCCCTTTCCATCCGAGACTACATCTTGTACAAGAGGAGTGTTTGCTTGCAAATGTGGCCACTGCAGATCATATGTTAACTCCATATCCGTATGCCTAAAGACAATTGCCTATCAGTTTAGCAGTGAGCAAACCAGAGGAGAGACCCAGCTGGACTCTGAAACGCCTCAAACACATTTGACCAGCTAAATCTAGGGTCTTGTGTACTTGAAAGATGATCTGGAGCCTTGCTATTCAAAATGGTTCCCAACAAGCAGCATTAGTAAAACCTGGGGTCTTGTTAGAAATGCAGAATTTCTGTTGCCACCCAGAATCTTCATTTTAAAGATTCCCAGTGATTCCTGTGTGTACATCAGTGTTTGAGACCCAACAGTCTAAAAGATGGTGGTGTGTTTGTCACAGATGCCAGCTGGGCACATCCCCTTGCCTTTCTGACTTTTCTCCCTGTGATATCACTAGCTTCCAAATCTAGGCTGTTCCTATAAGATACATGAAGACATGTATTATTTGCCACTGTAGCCACTGGCTGTTTTGGGGGGTTTTTTTGGAAAAAATTACAGACTAAAAACATGTTCTAATAGAATAATTTAAATACGCAGAGCAATTCAAACATGCTATTTCTTACTGATAGAAAATAATGATTGTAATAGGAGGCCTCAATTTAAACAATCAACTGATTTTATTTGGCTATAGAGATTTTAATTTGCTATTATTTGTTTTCTGCTTAAAGGCGTAAGCTCAACTTCTGTTCTATATATGTAAATACATATATTTTGCTACATGAAGTATACAGCAGCTGTTGATTGTAGCCCAAATGCCAGCTGCATAAATTCACAGACTACAACACAGTGCCTTATGTTTAGCATCTAATATATTTCTAACATTGAAGACTACAGTTAAAGTTTTATCATTGGTGCTTTTATTTTGGTTTTAGTTTTACCTCAGCTCTTCCTTCACCTTCTGATGACATTAACCATGTACATATTGAACAAAAATCAATATGATGGCCACGTTTGCCATCTCAGTTGACTTATATGTACTTTTTAAATGACAACAATGGTTGATGACCTTAAAATGTTAATGGCATTTTAATTAAATATTTAGAAATATATTTTCAACATGTATCTTTAAGGTTTATTTGATTTGTGACACTGTTTTTGATAATGAATATTGATTTCTATGCCAAGATGAACTAATATTAGAGGACTAGGAATACTTAACCTTAAAAATTATTTATGGTCTATAGTAATTAATTATGTAAAGTATTTAGCATCTATATACGCACTTCTGTCAATTTTATATAATCAAGTGTGATACTAAAGAGTTGGTTTAGAAAATTTTAATTTGCTGTCAAATATTTATTTAAAATGTAATATTTATTTCAAATAACCCTAACTGAATTAAAATAGTGTATTATATGTCATAAAAGTAAAAATTGATAATTTCATTTACTAGGTCAATAGAATTTTAACTTCATTAATTACAATTACTTACTTGTAGACCAGAACATTCAAAGTGATTTATAGTTAGAAACTTAAAAGAATGCAGTTTTAATAAATCAAATATAATTAATCTAGACAATGTTTATTTTATTCATAATTATTAATAATCTTCTTTATATATAAACTAGGAGACAGAAACAAAGAAATGAAAGATTGGGAAGACAAAAATAATGGTGAAACAGAAGCAATTAAAAATAGGGTAAAGGGAAATAATGGTGAAACAGAAGTAATTAAAAATATGGTAAAGGGAAATAGAGTGGATTTCCGTTTCATCCAAAAATGGGAGATTTGTTAGAAATAACATAGTTCAAGAGGAAAGAAAAGACATTTGGAATTTTCACATTCTTAGAAGGAAGTAACATGAGTTTTGTGATCCATTAATAAGTAATATTTGATGTGTTTTATTTTCTTATACTAAGTGGAAAAGGAAGACATTTCAAAGCAAAAGAGCTCAATGTCTCAATGTGAGAATATGAGATTGAAATGTGCAGATGACTTAGATATGCATAGTTCTGCTGTTTCAACTTCCACAGTGAGTCTCTGAGCTTGATTTTACAGAAGCTAACAGTTATGAAACATAGGGACTCATGGACCATGGGCCTGAAATAGGCCCCAGGTTTATATATGTATATAAAAACATATAAATAATAGGTGTTTATTATTTATATAATACTATTATATAAATTATGCATACTAATATATACATTCACTCAAAACGCAATAATAAAACAAACACACCATTTAAAAATAGGTAGAAGATTTGGACAGTCACTTCACCAAAAATATGGGCAAATGAATAGAGGCTTCCCATCATTTGTCACCAGGGAAATGTGAATTAAAACCACAGTATAATACTATTGCATACTTATTATAATATCTTAAATGAAAGTGGCTAAACATACCAAGTGTTGGTGAAAATGTTGAGGAACCAGAACTCTCAAAAAACTACCGCTTGGAATGAAAAATGCTATAACCACTTGATAGACCATTTGGAATATTTAAAAAATTAAGCACATTCCTAGCATATGGTTCAAGCTTTCCATTCCTAGGCAATTACCCAAGACAAATGAAAACATGTGTTCATGACAAGACTTGAATGTAAATATTCATAGCAACTTTACTTTTAATAGCCAAAAATTTGAAACAACCCAAATGTCCATCAACAGGTAAATGGATAAACAAGTAGTGGTATACCCATACAATGAAATACTACTTAGGCAAAGGAAAGGTCGGTCAATACATGCAACAACATGGATGAATCTCAAACTTACTACGTTGAGTGAAAGTATCCTGACCAAAAAAGAGCACATATTCTTTGATTGCATTTGTAAAATTCTATAAAATGCAAGCTGAACTATAATGAAAGATCAGTGGTGCCTGGGGATGGAAGCTGGTGGAGGGAAAGGCAGAAGGGTGGTGGCAAAGTGTACACAGTAAGTATGTACAGTTTATTGACTGTAGTTTTTATAACTCAAGCTATTTTAGAAAATATTGAACAGATAAAATAATGAAAATTTGGACACCAATGCAAGAACAATGAAACAGACAATATAGCTCAATATTCTGTATTTATATGTAATATATGTATATGTATGTGAGTGTGTGTGTGTGTGTATGTCTACAGTTAAATACAAAATGAGGCTAGTTAGAGTGGAGGCCTCCTAGAGGACGGATAAGATGAAGTAGTTCAGGACAGTTGAGGGGAGCAGAGGTTATCAGGAGTTATTGAGGGATGGATTAAATAGGTGCAGAAAGACAAGTTGCAGCTAGATCAGAAAACAATATGAAGTTTTCATTGAAGATAAGGAATTTCTGGGCCATGGCATGTTTAGAGCTGTTCTTTAGGAATTTCTAAGGTGTGTGGTATATATTTGATTAGAAAATGTAAAGATAGTGGAAATAGAACATCTATGAGTCAATTACAAAAAATGTAGGAAATGCTAATAAAATTCAGTTGTGCTTAAAGGCAGGAGCTGTGGAGAATATGAAGATGAATAAGGTATGATGCTTTATCCCAGAAGTTGCACATATGACATACAAGAATAAAGTCACTTATGAAGTAGTGAGAAGCTTGGTAGGGTTGGGACAACAGGAATGGAAAAACAGAGCAGGTTCTGAAAAATAATTGGAAAATATAGCATTTGGATATAATTGGATCTGGACAAAAAGAGAAGCCAAGGTGGCTTTGAGATTCTATGCTGACAGTCCCTGAAGAATGATACATGGGAGATGCAGTAGGCAGTTGATTAGAGATGAGTTCCTTCACGATTTTCTTCCATGGGAAAGGACATAGAGAAAGGAGATGGCAGAGCTTTCTCTGGATCCAGGCTGATAAATTAGTGATGGATAGAATCAGCAGACTGTCTCTACCTCTAGAGGACATCTCGGTGACTTGCCTGCCTGGGAGATTCAGATGGAATGGGGCAGCCAGTGGAGCCCATGTGTGTAAAGGAGGAAGAATGAAAAGCAAAGGAAATTTAGAGAGAGGTCAACACTTAAGATTTGGTCCAACTTCAGACTTGACTTTGGAGACAAGAATTATGTGAGATACAGTTGATGGTGTTCTGGTTGGTAGCTGAACTTAGGTGAAGAACTGATGAATGTTATAATGAAAGCATAGGAATTGTAAGAGTTAAACTGGTTAATATATTAAAAGACAATGAAAACAGGAAAAAAAAAAAGCCACAAATGGAGGGAGGAGAGATATTGATAGAGTGGAAATCAATGTCATGAAATGCTGGCTGATGAGAGGAGCAAAGTTGAGTATATCCACCAACATTTTGCTTCCTACAAGCCAAGATAAAAAAGAGAAACAATGTGTTACCTGGTTCTTACTGTCTTTTAGAAGTACAGTTGATTGTTAGGAGAGGCAAACTTTCCTGGGACACTGGGCAATATTCTTTTCTTTTCTTTTATTCTTGAGGAAGATTAGCCCTGAGCTAACATCTGCTACCAATCCTCCTCTTTTTGCTGAGGAAGATTGGCCCTGTGCTAAGATCCATGCCCATCTTCTTCCACTGTATATGTGGGATGCTGCCACAGCGTGGCTTTATAAATGGTGTGTATGTCTACACCTGGCATCTGAACCAGTGAACCTCAGGCCGCTGAAGCAGAGTGTGTGAACTTAACTGCTATGCCACTGGGCTGGTGCCCTGGGCAATACTCTTGATCGCCGATTTTCACTAAAAACTGGGCTGTGTATTCCCTTTATGCAGAGCTATGAGTATCCTATAGGGCAAATGAGAAAAAGGTGCCTCCTCCCTGGCAGGCAGATTCAGACTGATGGGTGTAGGGCTTGGCAAGAAGATGATGGCTCTGGGAGAAACAAAGTCAAGCCTTCCTTAAACTACGCCAGCCTGCACCAGGGCCATGTCTTGACCAGTTAGGGGCAGGCCCAACATGCTTTTATGCAGTGCACATTTTGCGTGACCTAGCAATTCTGTGTTTATTAAGGTCATTTGAATCATAAGTTTTATGAAATCTTGATTTTATGATACTAAATGGTGTTGAAGCCACTAAAAGAAAAAAAAAGTTAGGAAGTCAAATACCCAGTTATATAAAATACTGAGAAAAAGAGTGAGCATATTACAATTTTTAGAGTATATTTCAGTATTTTAACCCTCAGTCCTCCCAGTTTGTTCTGATGAAATCATCAATTTAACTGTCAATTGATCTAAGGCATCTTGTTTCTACACAATCAGGATTCAATAACTTTCCCTCTCATTACTTATCACCAGTTATTTTCTATTCCCAGGACCAGAGGCCTCATGGTTTCTTTAACCATCAGATGAGAAATAGTGAAGTCATACTTCAACACTATTCCAATTCTAATTCAATCTTCCAGAGGGAAGCTCATTAGTTTAGTTTGATGATGCAGATTGAAAGGATCTCTTCATCCACCCTCCCCAGCAACCACCCCACCAGTTGTTCTAAACTGCATAGAAAAATTACAAAGAAAGGAAGATGATTTCTTGAGAAATAGATAGGAGAAGGATGACTGGTTTTTGGTTGTTTTCTAAAATTCTGGAAGTATTTCTCATACCCTTTATAATTTTTAGTGTTTCTCTAAAGATATCTGACCTGTCTGTCTTCACACCAAACAGCAGTTTGTCTTTATTATGATCTATTATGACAACATCATCAGCAATTCAAATAAAATATGCAACAAAAACCGTAATGTGTGCTGTAGACTGAAGTGTGTCCCCCATAATCCCAAATTCATAAGTTAGAGCCTGAACCCCTAACATGACTGTATTCGGAAACAGGGCCTTTAAATAGGTAATTGAGGTTAGATGAGGTCATAAGGGTGGGGTCCTAATCCAACAGGCCTGGTGTCCTTACCAGAAGAGCAAGGGGCACCAGGAATGTGAATGCACTGAGAAAAAGCCATGTTCAGACACAGTGTGAAGGTGGCCATCTGCAAGCCAGGAGGAGCAGGCTCAGGAGACAGCAGCCCCACCAGCACCTTGACCTTGGACTTCCAGTCTCCAGAACTGTGAGAAAATAAATTTTTGCTGTTGAAACCACCCAGTCTGTGGTATTTTGAGATGACAGTCCTTGTAGACTAATACAAGGTATATATTTTTCAATATTCAATATAAAAATACCAATAGACACTAAAGTACCACTATAATAATTTATTCATGCATTTTTTTCATTTGTTCATTTAATTGAATATGTATGAAGCACCTGCTGTGCCCCAGGCACTTGCTAGCCCCTGGGAGTCCAAAAATGAGTGGCCTGGTGTGTCCTGATTGTGTCAGGGGAGTGCATAATCCTTTCTGGTTATTTCAATTATACAGATCCTGAGTTACATGGGATGAGAACTAATTGACCATAAAGTGAAAATTGTCTGTCTCTCTCTTAGGTTCTAAGCTCCTGAAGTCTACTGTTTTTGTTTTGCCATTATTGTTGTGTCCCAGGAGTCTAGTACCAGATCGCAGTAGCATAGTCTTCCCTCAAAAAAATGTCAAAATAATGACTTGCATATTTGTTTCATAATGATGATTCTTTAATTTCAGAAAATGTGAATAATTTATATTTAAGTTATATGCTTTGTTGACATTAGATTTATTAACACATTTCTATGATTTTTTTATTAACATTTCACTTCCACTGATAAAATTTTAGAAACCTCGCTTGTACATATTATTTGCCTTCCCCATTGTGGAGTCAGGAAGAGTGTATCAACGGTATACTAGGTAGGAAGTTAAAGAGTTTTCTTAGGTCAGGGACTCTAAACCTGTTGAAATGATGAAACTATTGTTTCATCATTTGTTCTCCTTTTGTTGTGCTTTCTTTGTTTTGAAGTTTGCAGCACATCATATTTTTGGGAAAAAAATGTGTACTGAACAAATGAGCCAAACAGTGTTGTTTTGCCCTTCATGATAAAGAAACATTTTTCTTCCTTATTTACATTTTTCTTGACAAAATTTATTTTGGGCTTCCATCATACCTTGTCTGAACTATTACAAGAACCTCCTAATTGGTCTAATTTTCTTCATACTTCATACTGATGACCACGGTACTATCTTAGAAGATAACTTCTTCTTAATTCTGATTGTCTTAATACTTTACTCAAGAAGAAACATAAAACAAAACCAAAAATTCCTACTAAATGAGGTGTTCATGTAAGATGTTTCCAGAACCTGCAAGATATAGTTCAACTAATTGGCATAACATTTATGATCCTTCATTTTTCTTCTGGCCCTCATCTCCCTTTCACGGTCCTCATGTACTTGAGAGCCCTGTCAGAGTGGAAGGGGTGAGGCTCCGTGTTCGAACGCTTCTTTCCATTTGTATGTGTTGTTACTGAGATTTGAAGTGTGCTCCTACCCCATTTCTGCTTATCGAGATGCTACTTATTTTTCAAATTTGAACTCTCGCAATGCTTTCCTTCTAAAAGGTTTCTCCCACCATCATAGTGAAAATAAATCACTCCCCACATTTGATCCAATACATCCTGGTTTCTAACTCTGTTATCACCATCATAATTTATATTACATTATAAATTATGGTCTCTTTGGTGAACTTAAATTTCTCAAATATCTTCCTTGTTTCTGTAGAACAGTAGGAAATGGATTATACATATTTGTTAAAGTGATTTCAAGTTATCAAATAATTTGTATTTTAAAGAATAATATTGCACTTAAAATAATTGGGGTGTAGTCTGATAAGAACACATGAAGCTAAATGTTATGTATGTTTTCTAACAATGTGTTAGAATCATGTAGTTTTTCCCCTATTTAGTAATCAAAATTCCTAATAATTAACATTTTTATATGAAATACTCTTGTTAGTGGTTCAGTAGATTCTTTGGCTTCTTGATGTGTATTAAAAGTTTAAAAATGTTTTTATTCTTGAAGTTGTCTTTAGATTTATTGTAAGTGTGGTATCTACCTAAAGTATTGTCAATCAGCAAGGATTGTAATATCTTGCGCATGTCTGTATTGGGTCATAGTGTCACATAAGTACCAAGGGACAGCCAAGGTGGCCTTTGAAATCTAGATTATGTGCTCAAAAATGTTTCACCTCATTTTAGAAACTAAAGAAACAGATTTTGTACTATAGCGTTTTTTATCTGTGAGGAATATTTCATAAACAGCAATATTATTAAGGTTTTCGTGACTATATTACAAGATGGAGATTCAAAACACTAACTAAACTCGAGGGAGAGCTATTTATTGCCACAAGCACTGCTTTACTGTCAAAGTTTCTGCTTGCAGGGATGAGGCAGCTCCATGTAGTTACTCTTCACATAATGTGAACAATATCGCAGCTAGATTATATCTGTCATAGATGAAAGCAATATATTTTTCTCCTTGTAATTCATTCATAGTTTTCCAGATCCATAATCCTCTAGGGAGTGTCATGAAGCCACATAATGTTCCCAAATGCTAGATATTGCATTCATATATGTGATTTAACTGACAGATGTGTAGAATCACATGCAGCTAGACAACCTCACAATGACTGTGCAGCTGTGAATCCTGAAAACTGCCAGTTATTCCAGCTGGGGTAGGCATACAATACAATAGAAATAATCCAATTCCAATTTATTCTCTTGTTTTAATTGCTTGTATGCTAAAGATCTTAGTTACCATAAAACAAATAACCTATTTTTGAATATTTGTAAAATAGCACACAGAAACAATGAATAGAGATAAATAAAAAATAATTGTTTTTGTTGTGCCTCTTTAGGGGGATTATAAACAGTAAAATTCTTGGTGTAGTGCAGCCATTACTTGCTTATGTGACAATAGGTAGATATCAACATGGCCTTCCCCTTTTCCTAATGGTGCAAAAGGCTGGGAGGTTGGGGTATGGAATAGATGAGCAGCATCTGGGTAGATGCAAATTATTAGTAATGTTCTATTTCTTGGATTGTTGGTGTATGCCTCTTGTTCACTATATAATAGTTTATAATTGATGGGTGAGTGTTGCATAATTTTGTTTGGCTCAAATATTATATTTAAAGCTTATATAGGAGGAAAACACAGGGAGATGGTGACTTCTTTGCTCCTGTACCTGCAGTAGTCACTCAACTTAGCGTGTGTGATTTGCTGAGGAACTAGGGAGGCATTGGACCACTGCATCTACCCAGTCATTTGTATCTTTGGGTCACTTGTTTACTGATTTGATAATAACCTAAAGTTTAAGATCAACTGTAGACAGATCTGACTCATCATTCTCACTGATCAAACCTTGTGATCTCGCCTAGCCTAGTTATCTACCACAAAATTCAGTGGCCTAAAACAACAGCCATTTTGTTATCTCTCTTGATTTTGAGGATCATGAATTTGCCCAGGTCACTACTGGGGAATTCTGCTTCTTATGACCCTAGTGAAAGTCACCCAATAATATCCAGCTGGCAGAAAGGCTGGTCTGTAGAGTCCAAGAAAGTTTCTCACAACCGACATGTCTGGTGCTTTTTGGTCTCTCTCTCAAGTGCCTTACGATAGTCAGATTCATGTGAAGGCTTAGGTTTCCAAGAGCAAGTTTTCTAGAGAGCAAGACAGAGGGTGCATGGCCTTCCTAGCCCGGGAAGTCATGTAGCATCTCCTTTGTGGTACTCTATTAGTGAAGAGGTCACATGCTTGCTCAGATTCAGAGGATAAATGCGTAGACCCATCTTCTTTCAATGAGAGGAATGTCAAAGAATTTGCAGGCATGTTTTTAAACCACCACTCTTATACACACATAGCATTCTGTCGTGTGCCATCATTTAACGAATTTCACATAACTACTTACTTTTTCACTCATTTCTCCTAGAGGTCTCTGCATATCAGGTTCTAAACTGGTAAATTCTATCAAGATCCATAATGAAGCTTTGGATAGAGGTGCCTTCTACTTTCATTTATTCATTTTCCTTACATATCATTGCCATCGCTCAATCCTCTTTCATCTGTAGAAATTGGTAAATTGGTCTATTATACAATAACAGATACATATCTTTGATGATATATAAGTTGATCATCTCTATCTCTCATTCCATGTAGCTGCTGCTGACCAAAAAAAAAAAAAAAAAAAAAAAAGTCCTGGCCTAAGCTTATGGATAGCACAGGGTTTTGCCACATGCCACTTTAGCAAATGTACCTTTATTTATCTCCAAATTCCTCTCAGCCTCACAGGCACTCCTTACTTTATCTCATCTTTGTTTTCTGCATCTCTGTAGAACCCCACCCCAAGGCTGCTAGTCGCAGTCAGGAATTTACTCTCTGCACCATTCCATTCTTCATTTTCCGCTTTCTTTTCTATTTGTACTGCGGATCCTTCTATTAGGCTGTTCTTGTTCAGCCTCTTGCTATTATCCTCACTTTAATTCTTTTATCTGGCCCACAACTAAGAGGCTTAAGAAATCTTTATGAAAGCATCAAACACAGATGCATATATTTTCATGACCCAGCTACAACATTACCAACTCCTGGTCAATCAGGCTTCATCTTTTCAACGTCTAGATTTCTTTTTGTGTTTAAAGCAAACTGATTTTCTATCATTTCCTCTTCATCTGTAAGCTTAAATACTTCTATAAAAAGAGACAATTTCATCAATGATTTGTATTCCTCAGGTACGATTCATATAGGAAAGGCAGGATAAATACTTCATTCCTTTGTTTGTTTGTTTTTGACAGTTTCAAAAATAACTAGTTGGTTTCCTGGCATCTTTCAAACTGAACAAAGAGGTCTGTTTATGTATATGTTTGCTTCTTTGTTTGGGGGATCAGTATGTGCTCATAAATTCAAGCATATTTAATGTGTTTTAATCCATTGGAGTAATTACTCAAACAGTCCCATATTTGACCAGTGAGTGCCTCTTCAATTCTTTTGACATAAAATAAGTAGACTTTTATGACTTTCTAGCTTTCTAGAAAGTACATTTCTTGCCCCCTGAAAACTATTTATCGAAAAAGTCCTATTTTCTTTTAATGGAAATGTATTTAGTGACCTTAATTATGGTAGTAGAGTTGCTCATTGCTACTAGATTTGGCATCATTCCGGGGCCTTGTCAGTGGCAGTACATGCAAACACACACACACACACACACACGTAGGTATATTTTGAGACGAAATACATTATGTCTTGATATTGATACTTCCAACTCAAATTTTGGACTACAGAGATTTTACTTACTCATACTAATCTTACTTCTCTTTCTCTTGTGCCACAAATGTGATGTTTAATTCAAGTCAATGAAAAGGCAGGAGAAAGGAGACCAGAAACTTTTGTCATGGAGCCCTTCCCTCAAACCCAAAAGAGTGAAATGCCATTCAGAGGATTAGCATTAAGAGAAGTGAAAATTCAGGATTCCTCTGCCTGTCCTACTGTTTTCTCCACTTTGCTGCTGGATGACATATTCTTTTAATGAGGTCAGAGTTCTACCGCATAGAGATTAAAGACTTATATGTACACATCCAATATATATAACAAAATTTCTAAATCCATGCACACTAAGAGAATAATCAGTTTACCAACACAATGGCAAACGACTTATCAAAGCCTCTTCTGCTTTCAAATGTGGTGAAGGTGGGCAGATTCCTACGTACGGAGCAGTGAGGAAGAGAAAGGAGAGTCTGAGGATTCTGAACACATTGTGATTCCTGATCCTCAGTTCCTGCAGTGTTTTACTGCCCAACTGCACATAAAACCGAGCTACCAGACGCCTAGACAATGAAGAGAAAAGAGTTAACTGAAATAAGAGATAACAATGTATATAGTGGAAAAGAAACTGAGTAATAAGACATAAGCTTTGCTAGGCTCAACGTTTTTTTGAAATCTGCCCCTATTCACATTCAACAGAACCTGGTTGATCCCAATCCTCATTGGTCTCCCTAATACAGTCTTGTGCTATGCAATGTAGCGACACTATCATTCAAAACTCAATGAAGTGTTTCCTGAGCATCTACTGTATCTATTTTGTAAGAATTGTTCTACTAGCCAGTCCTACCCTGAATAATTTATGCAGGATTTTTAATTATTCTTTTTTGTAATGAACCAACTTGCTTTTAATAAACCTTAAGTCCTAGAAGATCCACTCATCAAAATTGCACTTTAGATGAGTTAATATTACACCTCCCAGAGTCCATAGCCACCTCATGTATGGTGGGTGCTTTCTTCTTTTATGCCTTAAATGTGTGTTATGACATGTATTTCTTAGTCCTGGGTCTTTCTGTTTACACACGTGGTTTATTTTTTCGGACCATTTTGTTTGCAAGAAACTGAGGCACATTCACGTTGTTTCCCATAAATGGTTTACTGAACGGAAATCCAAGGAATCCAGGAAGCAGTACAAATACATCTCTGGAAGGAGGGATCCAAGGCACTTCCAAAGAACCTAGTCATCTGCCTCTTTCCCCTTTCTACCCATTTTCCATTCTTTTTCTAGTTTGACCTCAACTACGTACCATGTAAAATGTTTGGGTTTCAGCTCCCTCGCTGGCCGGTCTCTGAGTTATCCCACCACACATTTCTCAGAGAATCTGGCTGAAGCTTTTCAAAGCGCCGCTCAGCAGGCACTGCAATGGGAGAGAGGTGTCTTACCCTTTTCTCCAGATGAGAGTCTGGGTGGGGATGGGGAGACAAGCAACTCTACATATGTCTAATAGCAGATCTATTTATATGGCAACTATGTATTACATGTATGCTAGTCTTTTTCCTTTTCTGCTTTAAAAGTGAAGTTAAAGGTTACCTCAATGGTGTCTTATCTACTTTTTACTTGGGGAAATTTTTTCTTGCAAAACAAAATAACTCAGTATTATGTTAGAAAGATGCCTTAACTATTTTATACCATTTTGTTTAGAGCATTTAGGTGTGCTAAAATATTTTTGAATGCTCTCAAAGCAGATACAAAGGACAGGGGACATAAAAAATAACAACATTATTGTATAGTGAAAAAATAGCAAAGATCTTGCTGTTTTCATCTTTTGTTTCTTCGGAGTTAAGCGCAGGGCTGGATGCATAGCAGGTATTCCTATCTTTATTTATTTATTCAAAAACTGCCCTGAGTGCCTACTAAACACTGAATTTCGTATGAGGAAATAGGGTCCTCACAGTGAACAGAGAAAACCAAGCCCTCGACAAAAGGAGAGCGAAGACACACATAAGTTCTACACGAGGTCATAAATGTAATAAAAATAGCACGGCTTCTGTGCCCTTAGTGTGTGCCAGACTCTGTTCTCGGTGCTTTATATATACATATTGATTCATTTATATTTTTATGATAATTCTACAAGTCAGATATTGTTATCATCACCCCATATTAGAGATGAAGAGTTTGTGGCTCAGAGAGATGGTGTATATTGCTCAAGTTCACATCAGTAAGTGATAAAGGCTGGTGTTCTATACCTAGCGTTAAATGCTTCTAGTGAGTAGATGTGTTACATGAACATGACAAAAGACACTGTGTAGGCAATTTTAATAAAAAAAAAGTCAATCACCTGACAAAAACCTATTCTTGCATTTCCATTCTTTCCATGATACTTCCTTAATTTTTCTATATGTACAAAGAGTCAGTTCCTGAAGGCTCTTCAGGTCTTCATTGTATGTTCTCTTGAGCTCCACATATTGAGACATTTAACTGGATCTTGTCCCACAGAATCTCCTGCCATTTGTAAGCCTGCTCATTAAAAATTTGTTAACTGTGTGAAGAATCTGGTGTCTGAGCCCCCAAACCTCACATTCAAAAGGTTAAGAAAAAGGAAGCTAATTGGAGTCTAATTTAGCTCTCAAAAATTTATTTTAGAGTTACATATGGGTTTTTCCCCTTTACATTTTATCTTTATTTATTGTGAATCCATTCTCATTCATATAGTTTGCTCATTGTGGCATAAAACAAAGAAAAAGTGTCCCTGAGATATGTATACTAACAGTTAGTATGACCTCTGATTTTTCTATTAAAAAGTGTTGCTTCAAACTAAATTCACACAAATAAATTCCTTTTATAGATTCTTTGTCATTTCATTTTCCTTAGTAAATCTAATAATATGATTAGAGTTGCGCAGATAATCTTCCATCTCCAGGTTTTATTCATTTCTGATTCATTGTGTCTATTATTAAACCCAGCTGTTGATGTTTTTCAACAAACTGATTTCTGAATTAACTCTACATTGCGTTCTGTAATAACCCCACTTCAGTATTATCATGGGCTGCTCCCAATTTACTTTTAGATAATTAAAGCCTCTCTTTATTTCTATCTGAGTTGCCTGTTTTATTTCCCAGAACACAAGGATGTGATTTCATTCATGTTGCTCTAGGGGTCTAAAGCTGATAATCATTTTTCTACATCTGCCCTCATCAGTGTCTGCTTGCAACGTACGTAGCTGTATCCCCATCCCTTGGCTTCCTCTCATTAGCATTCACATTCCCACTGATAGGGTGTGTTTTTCTGCCACCAGCTATTCCTTGTTGTTTTCCTGTAAAGTCGGTACCTTTGCATCAGAATTGTCCTAATTTCCCTATCATATTAGATATTTTCCCTATATTGACTTGTTTATGATGATTATTTACATATGAATGCATCTGCATCAGAATTGATGACACCTATTACTGAAATATGAAAAAATAGACATTTCTCAGTATCTGAATAAGCAATTCACAAGTTGGTATAAGGAGAGAAGAAAATCTAGGTCGTCACCAAAAAGCTTGCTTATTTCCCTTTTATTTTCATGATGAAAACTTGAAACCTATTAAAATGTGTATATTACTTTTTAAATCAGAACAAGGAAAAAGTAGTTTAGATAATTGTCATATCCAATATATTCTAATGGATATTTATTTATAGAATGGCATAGCTATAATGATACATAAGTATGTATATTTAAATATGTATTTGAATGTATACTTATACAAGTTCAAGTATACTTTATATTCCATAGATAACTTTATATTAATACTTAATTACTATGTGATTTGTTACCAAATACCTGCCCCTAAAATGACAAAATAAAATAATAAAGTTTTCAAAGCATTTGTGGAATTGCTAGCGGTTCTGTGCAGCTATGATTTAGAACTAATGTTTCTGATGAAATTTCTTAGATTTTATACATTTCCTTTTCTAGAGTACCGTTATTTTCTTTGATCACCAAAATACAATTTCCTAGGAAGATTACGTCATTATATAGTTTTATTGCAAAATAGATGTTGAAAAATATAGTTGCTGTAGTTTGGAAATTTCCATAAAGGTAAAAGTCACTATCCTTATCTTACGCCTGTATTACTTTGTCATTTAATATCTTTTCTTACCTAATTGCTTTTTCTTAACCTGAGGAATAACTTCTATACTGAAAATTTCATAAACTCAGAAAACAGGAAGGCACATTTTAAGACCGCAAAGATGAATTTAATGTCATGTAGTCACAGAAAAACACTTCAATTTTATCTCTTGGAGACACCCAAACCTCTATACTTTTCCACAATTTTTATCAAGCAGAAATATAGCTCTCTTTAGTTTAGTACTTTTAAAACAATTTATCAGTATGATTTGCCTTTTAAAGAGTAAGTTTTCCTTCATTATTATTTTAATCTTTCTAACAGCATGCACTTGAAAAGAATTAGACTTAAAATATCAGTAATCCAGATTTTCCTCTTATTTGCCAATATTCCCCACCTATGTGGGATATCTTATAAGAATCAACATAATCAAATGTGAAGGGTTTTTTGGAAAGCATTTCTATTTTGTGAAAAAGAGGACTTGGGGAAATAGTTTCTTAAAACTTTAGGCGTTCTATCTCTTGCTGGGAGGGAGATAAGATAGTTGCAGGGTTTTTATTTTTGCCTTTAGAATTTCAGATATTTAATTCTAAGCATGAGAACATAATTTGGGTGTGGATATCTGATGTCTAGAGATTTTTCTGTACAGTACCTGGGGTATCATGTATTTCCTATACAATAAGCATTTCAGTTCTCTTCAGTCCATAGGAAGGATGTAGATGCAAAAATAAAGTCAACATTTACAGCCATCATGGCGACAGTTCACCGTGAAAGTACAATCTTTAATGTTTTTGTTAATGTTAGTGAGAATGTAAAAACAACAATGAACTAAGTATTTGCAGGAGAAGATTGAATAGACAGACATGTTCAAAATAGACACAGGTTGCAATGTTGGGGAACTAAAAAAAAATAAGGTCGAATGCGTGGAACAGTTTAAATTAAGGGAATTCTATGTTATATTTGTTCATTCTGTTTTTCATTTTACTACAGCTCTCTCTAGTCTTTTGCCTAATGCAATTATCAGTTTCCATGTAAAAATCTCTCAATAGGTGTAACTCAATGATATTTTCTTTTACTCAATGAGAACTAGAAAATTAGTCATAACATATGTTCATAATCGTTATTAAAAATTTAGGTCCCTATATCATCGAGGTCTTTAAAAATGCATTATAACGTTTCCAAACATTTGATATTTTCAACACAGTTTTGGTTTTTTAGTTTATACTTTCACCAGTGACTCCAGTTCTCACTATCCAAGACCAAGAATTAAGTTGATGAGTTAAAGCAACTTTTCTAAACTAAACTGCAATTAATGTTTTCACCTGTTCTGAAGCATAATTTTTAGTTTAAATTTTAAACAAAAAAGTTATTTTGACAATTTCTTTTGGCATTCAAGCAGGTTAAAATGTTATCTGTCCTCTTCTGTAAATGTCAGTGAAAAATGTCAACTTTGAAGTAGTGACACTACATTACACGCTTTGTGTGTTTTGTTGCTTTACATACAAGGTTTTCCTTACGGTTTTTTTCTCCCTAAGAGGTGGCACTTTGTTAATAAGGCTGTGTACAATTTTCTGACAAGTGCTGAACCTACGCTAACAAAAAATGGTTCTTATTTATGATGTGTCAAATTACTGTTCTGAGAGTAGACCTTTTAGGTTGCATTCAGCCTTTAATTTGACTGAATTTAAATGGAATAGAATGCCTTTTAGTTGGGCCTTGGCTGGCATATTATATATCTCATTTCAATGAAAAACATTCACATGCAAATACGATTTGTTTGGAGGGAGGACAAATGCAACTATCGTGCTGATGAAGGCTTTTGATCACAGTTCTACAAACTGAAACCTTGAAAAAGAAGAGGCTATTTGGACTGGCATCTGCAATCCCATGAATTATTTAGTTCGCATTATTCATAAATCTCTTTGGAGAGGTGGTTTTATGAGGTTTTAAGGAGGAGTAGTTATAGTTGTGTTGCCAGCTTCAATGTACGCTGCAAGGGCCTGCCTGCATGTGAACGCTTCCTTTAAATATTGTGTTCTACAGCCTCTAAAGTGCATTAGCTGAGCCCTCCAGCAAGTTGATCTCCTAGGAAGTGGCATCTGATGCCCATCTCTTCCTTGCTCCATCTACCATTGGGTTTATTGGAAGGAAAAGCAGAATGAGCATGATATGGATCATTTCACATAGATTATGTATAGAAGTGGATTGAGCACATCAGCAGAACATACGTTTTCTCATCCAGCTCCATCACAGAGCAAGCTGAAAGCCCTCCTTACCCCATCACCGTGATCTCCTCTTCTCTGTGCCTCTACACTGGTGCAGCAGTCCCAGGGAAGACCTCTCTCCTCTCGTGTTCACATTTCCAACCATCTTCGTTTAGCTGGTGGATTGATTTTTCTAAAACTTAATCCCACTGCTAATGACAGAGTCTAGTTTTCCACTTACATTCCTTTTGAATTACTTGTTTACATATTCATTTCCTTTTCTAGACAATAAGATCCCTGAGGACAGGGATTTTGTATGAATCACACTCTTTGTTCCACAGCAGCAGCATCCCTGTAATTTATAGGACATGTTCAATCAATGGCTGTTAGATTATCTGGACTTGAATTACCCTCACACTCTGTCTCCGAAATGAAACAGTGGATATATGTTATATTGTTTCCACTTATTATAAAGGACTATAACTTCAAAATTATTGCCAAATTTGAAATATCAGAGGAAGTTAATATTGCTTGCACCTTAGGAAAAACATCCTGTTTAGGGGTCTTCTATTGTCTTTAAGCTGGCACAGGGGAGTGACTCAAGTTCAGATCTGGTTTTCAGAGAGTGAGTTGAAATGCTCAACTGTAATTTACTCATTTGAATTTTTAAGTAATGCTCTAGTGTTTTAAAATTAATGAACAGTTGCAGTTTATGCTGCTGAATAGCTGTCTCTTCACCTCTATTTATAGTACGCAGCATTTGATAATCAACGCTGGGAAGGAGGTCAGACCAGATCCCCTTTAATGGTACATTCTAACTCTGAGATTCTCTGATCCTCTGAAATCATACCAGGTGGGATTTTAGGCTTAACAGTAGATTCAAACGCAAACAACCTGAATAAATTGACTTACAGTTTGACTATTTAAAAATCTTGAGAACTGATTTTATTTTCTTTTCTCTCTAGAATATATGTTTCTCTAAACTTTTGGAGCTCCTCAACATGTATATCATTATGTACATACAAAATGGTTTGTGAAATTATAGAAAATAGCATCATGACACAAACATTTTCATGAGGAACAAGCACATGGGTACTGAAAGTCAGGATGTATGATGTGGGGAACTCCCTGTGCAGGAGTTGGAAGACTGGAACCTTCCAGATTCCTCTCCTGAGTAGCTAGGCAGTACTGAGAAGATCTTGTACTGTCCCTCAAGACTTAATCTCCTCATAGACAATTAGGAATTCACAGTGTCTGACCTCAGAGTCTCTTAGTGAATCCTACACAATGATAGATATGGAAACCTTAAAAAAGCATTAAATTACTCTTTTGACTGAGATTTACTAATATCAACCCAACAAAATTTAAGGTAAAACACTGTCTATAAAAAATGCTTCTTTATTTTAAGAATTCATTTTCAACTTGATTTAGTGAAGTTGTTGGTTCTTATAGGTTTCTTATCTTTTCAAATTTACATTCTAGACCAGACTGGTGTGTTTGAATATATCGTTCCTTCAAGGTGATCACATAGAAAGTTAGTGCTAAAATTATTATGATTTTTTCATTGTGAATGTGGCTATCAAAGACCTCAAAGTAGAATGTACCAGCTTTAAAAATAATAATTTATGATCTTCTTTAACAATTAGGTATTTTATTAAAATATGAAGTTTCATATCATTATGATTAACTTACAAATATATATTTAAAACTTTATAACCAGCAGTATGTAATGTGTACAATGAACATAATGTACACCAGCTGAGCATTATCTTATAAGCCAAAACTAGCAGCAAACTTACCTGTAGCACAGTATGAAGCAATCTTTCCACCTGCTCTAGGCAGAATTTTGAGGTACTGGGAAAATGAAGATGCAGAATAGATTTCTGTATACTTGCCTTCATCAAAAAATGTTTCATCCCTGGGGCTGGCCCCGTGGCCGAGTGGTTAAGTTCACGCGGTCCGCAGCAGACGGCCCAGTGTTTCGTTGGTTCGGGTCCTGGGCGCGGACATGGCACTGCTCGTCGGACCACGCTGAGGTGGCGTCCCGCATGCCACAACTGGAAGAACCCACAACGGAGAATGCACAGCTATGTACCGGGGGGCTTTGAGGAGAAAAAGGAAAAAATAAAATCTTTAAAAAAAAAAAAAATGTTTCATCCCTGTCATAAGTGACAAAGCTCATTCCAAATGGCAGTTTGGGCTGTAATTTCACACTGCCTGAATCTAATGTAAATATAAAATCATGATACTGATTTTCTTAAGTAGATCTTCAGATCTAATTTGTTACTTTGTATTCATAACCTTTTTCATTTAACATATCTAACATATTTCAACTTTTCTCCTAACATATCGCACTATTCTAAGGATGAGAGACAGTTCATGATGTTATTGGTAACCTGATTTGCTTACATATGCAAAATACAAAGTGGCTTTCTTAGAACATTGTAATTATGTATTTTGTGATTACAAGAGTTTTCATCTCTCTGCATCCTTCTCTGCCATTTTGTCATCATACTTTAATAACAAACACTGTTTGAAGTAACTTTGTCCCAAGATACTCTTTTGGGCAAAGTTAAGTGGAAACTTCTAAAGAAAGTTTCCATAAAGCTGGTGCACCAGAGATGCTGCAAGTATACCAAATAGTTTTCTAAAACTGAACTCGAAGACCATTTTTCCATTCTATCTCCACAGGACCCGATTAATGTTAATGATCGCCATTTTACCAATTGAGACAGATAGGTTTGGAGGCTCCTTCCCTGTAAATATTGAAATAATGATAGTTATAACACTCCATTCAGGGAATATTTGACTCAGATGAAAAACATGTATAGTCCAGGCCATATCAGTCTTTTTCTAAATTGCTATTTCTGTTTATTAAGACTATAATTGACCCAGAAATCTAGGTCATGTTGGTTTTTTAATTCATGTAGTTAATACTTTTAAAATACATTTAAACAAATATCTAATGCCCTTGGAGTGAGTCAGGTTATGGTATATTTAATTTGCTTTATTGTGTATATTTTAAAAGATAGTTGTGAAACCTTCACCGTATCTCTGAGAAATGTCACCTATATTGCTCTTGTTTTGTGGAATTGAGATGTAGTCATGGGAGATCCTCGATTGTTCAACATTTGTTATTATGCCTTAAATAAAAGGTTAATCATATCTCTCAAACCACAGTCTATACTGTAACATTCATGGTATGATTAGCATTATTATATCAATCAAGTTAGAATAATAATATCTATTGACCCAGAGAGTTATATAGTACCTAATGAAATTTTTCTGGAAAATAAATTATACAAACAGCACTGACTATACCGATATAAAATAAACGTGTTATAAAATAAAAGTGTTAATTAGGAGGCAAAAGCAGAGGAACATAGGAAAATATGCCACTGAGATTCTCCATAACACTCACTGGAACCAAGTATCAACAGCCCAGCACTTACCCACCTATTTACAATTGAATCAGCAATGTGATTTCTTCTCCTGTCACTTATTAAGACTGTAAGTAAAATAGTATCTGTGTGTCAGCAAGCCTTAATTATATTATATTACAGTAAAATCTACGAGAGATCTTGTCTAAAGAATTTGAAAATAGCATTTCTAAATGATGGCATTCCCTTCATTTGGTTTATGGAAGTGATGTACTATAAATAGGCATCTAAGTGCTCCTTGAATTAGCAGGCCTTAAATACTGAATGTATGGTAAGTGTGTGTCTTCTGGGTCTGAGCTCTTGTAGAGTGGATGACTTGATTTTAGGGAATCGTGACCCCACCTGAAGCAGCAGTTCGATGGGTCCCCCGGAGAGGCAGTGAGTCACACACAACCATCTGGAGGTCACCTTTTGCCCTGCTGGACCTCCTCCCTGGGGCGATGCGCTAAGGCAAAACCAAACATTTCTTGGTCATATGCTTACGCATGGAGGAGCTTCACCTTGCTGGCTAAACCACAACACTTGCCTTTGGATCCCCTGGGAGTTGAACAAGTTACCTGAATGACGCTGAGCGGATTAAATAGATTCTGAATGAACCCATTATCTAGTAATTAGGACTTAGGGATCATTGAGTTTCTTTTTAATTCGTAACTATTTGCTTGAATGCTATAGGCCAAATCAGCACACGGTCCTGAATTTCACTTCTCTCTCTAGTTATACATCTTCTCAAAAAACGTCAAGTGAAATCATTTGATTATTTCTGTCAAGAATTTTTTCCATTTCTGTCCCTTGACCTATCTCTTGTCACTACCCTCCTGAAGCTGAAGCTGTAAACCCTTGTGGTGAGTGTAAGCCCCAGGTGGTATGGATTCCCTTCCAGTAATCCATTACAATTATTGTAAAACTGTCATCAGTCCAAAATGTGTTTATTAGGTGATACTCTGGTTCTGTAATTGAAAACCATTCTCAACACTAATACAGAATCCAGCCATTTTTCTTCTTAGATAAAAATAAAAAGTCTAATGGTATAAAATGAATTGAGTAAACTGCTACATGTGCATATGGTTATACAAAATGATTACGTAATATTACATTCTGTATACATACACACACACATATATGTGTATACGCGCAGAGAGAATGCTTATGTTGTACGATTTTTCTCATATCACCATCTGCCTTAGAATAGGAACCCTTATTGGTAGATGCCATAACGTTATTGGTTCTACATGACACTTGGAGAACTCTAATGGGTCAGCAAGTATTCACATAAGGATATAGAATTGCTTTATTATTTTACCGATGCTATTTATGGGCATTTGGTGGTCTAATGGTTAAGATTTGTTGCTTTCACCATTGCAGCCCAGGTTCATTTGCCCAGTCAGGAAACCATAGCACCCATTTGTTGGGTGTCAAACCATGGTGGCTGTGTCTGGCTGTGATGCTGAAAGCTATGCCACCAGTATTTCAAATACCAGCAGGGTCACTCAGGGTGGACAGATTCCCAGAGGAGCTTCCAGAGTAAGACAGACTAAGAAGAAGGAACTGGCCCCCCACTTATGAAGAAATTTGGCTATGAAAACCCTATAAATAGCAGCAGAGCATTGTCTGATCTAGTGCCAGAAGATGAGAGGATGGCCCAAAAAAGACAAGGCGGGGTTTTACTTTGCTGTCCACAAGGTTGCTAGAAGTTCGACTCCACAGCACTGACACCAATAAACTTATCATCATAAAAGTATTATTTACTTTGCATATGTTTAAATTAGTAAAATAGAATATATTTTCAAATAAATTATTGAGTAGAAAACTTCTAATTAGGGTAGTAATTCAGTAGAAAAAACTGAAAATAATAACATCTAGAAAATAAGAAATGTGACCAATCTCACTGATATTGGAAGTTATTTCTAAGTATCTGTTTATAAAAATTTCTTAAATTTAATCATGTTCATGTAGTTGACAACAATCTAAAGTATGTATATTAACCCATCAACATTAGCCACTGAAGATCTGGGGACTAAAATGATATGAGACTAATCTCCAACACTGTCTTTTATTCCAGTTATAGATTCAGGATATTTCTAAAATAGCTTCTTGGTTTAGTAACACAGACATAAAATATGACTTCAAAGGATGCCCATGTACTTTATTTATTGAGACCCTTTTATTCTTGTAGTGCCTCAAAGCTTTCATAATAATATATGACTGATACATCTAAGGTTTGCATTTATTTTATAGTCTCTTCTAGAGGCATGAGTTTGAGTCAAATTTTTACAAGGCCTTGAAAACTTCTTCTTATACTTATTGGGGAGAAAGTCATAAGCCCACAGGGAAGTATGTATATAGCTTAAAAAAAAGAGATTTATAAATTGGTAGTGATTCATAAAGTTTAAAGAGATTCCTGAGAGCAAAAGAAATAAATATAGAATAAGGTAGTGTAAATATTTTATATGTAAACTATCAGTGCTAGAAGCATGGAAAGAGTAGAGAGAAAAATTCTTAATGCAAAATAACAGTTATTTTGATACACAATTAATTCATATGTATAGAGTGAGGAAATGCGGAAAAGAATTATATAGATTACTTAACTCTCAAAATACACAAGAGTAAAGTAGTTGGAAGCTTAAAAAGCTTCCATTTCATCTCTCTAGAAACAAAATGGTTATTTCATAGAGGAAATTACTACATCTCACATTTTAAAGACTAAATTTCATAAACCAAAATTATTTCAATGATGCCTGTTAGACTTGCACATACTATAAATAATTTACTCACATCATAAATTGATCTCATTCGATATAAAGACCAATACTGTGCTGTTTTATATATACTATTACATTTAATCATATAGGAAAATTGGTGTCAAGAAATCAGTAATATTTAAAACAGAAATAAACTCAGATATTTAATTGAATGGTTTAAAGAATTTTTTTTATTATCACAGATTTCAATCATATACAAGAATAGGAAGAAAATGTAATAAACAACACACATCACAAGATTATTTTGAAGTGAATCTCAGGCAACAGGTCATTTTTCATAAATATTTAATTTTGTGAAAAGGTAATGACAAAAAAAACATAGCCACAATATTATTATCCCACCTAAATATTAAAAATAATTTCTTAATACCATGAAATATCCAGAGCTCAGTTCAGGATCCAAAGTAGTCTACACATGGCGATCGTTTGATATGTCTCTTAGGTCCCCCTCCAATTGTTAATTTTTATCCCTGATATATATTTGCTAAAGGAACCAAAGGCCAAAGTTGCTTGTGTGTGGTTTCCCACATTCAAGATTTGACTAATTGCATTGATTTGATGTATTTTTTTGTTCCCTGTATTTATTGGACATTGCAAGTTAAATGTAGGGGCATGATCCTATCCAGACTTGATTATTTTGGAAATAATACTTGTTATGTGGTATTGTGTCCTTCCATGAGAAGGTGTACAGTGCCTGGTGTTAGCAAGAATGGGGATCACTGCCCGTGTTTGAGAACTTGTTAAGAAGTGCAGAATGATGATTTTGAATTTGATTATTTTCTCTTTCTTTATTGGCTGGAGTATTTGTATGAAGAGAAATTTTCACTCATCAAATATTTGGTTCCTCTAGGGTATAACTCCTTTAGCAAACATTTCTTTCTCTAGCATCATCTTTACACATTTTTCCCAGTGAGAAATTTGTGTGGTTGTTAAGAAAAAAAAACTTGTGAAAGAAATTACATAAAGTAACACTTTTTCAAGTCTTCAAATTCTAACAAACTTAGAAGAAAATTCTCGTGTTTAAACGATGTTAGTTGATAACTAAGAAAGATGTTATTTTAAATAAATCTCAAGTGATTAGTGAAAGAATATGTTTAACTTTGCATTGGATTATTGGAGAAAAAGTGGGAAATGCAGGTGGCTATCTAGCCCTGAAATGCAGTTATTTTAATTTCCATATCTTGAATGACTGTAATAATGTGGGAAGCATCTGATAAATTAGATGTAGTAGTACTTCTCCTTTTAAAATCAGCATGATTTCCGGGAGCCGGCCTGGTGGTGCAGTGGTTAAACTTGCACATTCTGCTTCAGGGGTCTGAGGTTTGCCGGTTTGGATCCCAGGTGCGGACATGACACTGCTTGGCAAGCCATGCTGTGGTAGGCGTCCCACATATAAAAGTAGAGGAAGATGGGCATCGACGTTAGCTCAGGGCCAGTCTTCCTCAGCAAAAAGAGGAGGATTGGTTTCAGATGTTAGCTCAGGGCTAATCTTCCTCGAAAAAAAAAATCAGCATGATTTCCTTCTTTGTAAAAAAGAGTGAAACTCACCTGGGATTGATGAGCACTACATTGCTATACTATATCTAACGATTGCATTTTGATGTAGTAGATTTGAAAATGTCTATGTTTATCCAGCATGGTGTTTTGGTAGTAAGTTTGTTACCAAATAGCTGTGTGACCTAGAGAAAGTCACTTATCTTCCCTGGATCCCAGCCTTGTAATATTTTGGATCTCTTAGTTTTCACTGTACTTCTTGCAGGTAGTAGTGGCAACGTATTCTCTTTATTTTCGTAATTTGCACATATGTATATGAGTTACTTCTTCACATTTAAAAAATTTATATTATATAGTATCTACCAACAGCAATGGGTTTTTGTTTGTTTTGTTTGGTTACATTTCATTGCAGATAAATTAGGGGCAAAGGAAACACCTAACATATCTGAATATGAAGTCATAGATGTCAGGAACCTCTGTCTTCCTGGAACGTCTAAGAACTTTCTAAGTATATTACTTCCCTATTGAGAAACAATGATCCCTCATCTATAAATTTGCTTATGGAAGGAAGAATAAAAAATACTAGGCTAAAATAGCAAAGCATTTCAAAGAAATTCTGCATAATCTTGAAACAGAAAGATCCATAGTGCTTTAACGTTAGTTCTCTGTGAATAAATACCAGTAATGTCTTTACGATCTATTTACCAAATGTTTCATTGCTTAATAACTTTTCAGCAAACACCTCTAAAGGTAACCACAAATCCAGTATGTTCTACATTATCCAAATATTGCAAATACCAATAAAAATATCACCATTTTGTTATGACTAAATCTCAAAATAAGAAATAGGAATTAAAAAACAGGAAAATCTGACTAGGTCATATCAATTTTGAGGTAGGTAAAGTTTATCTCATCTCCCCCGAGAATGCCCTGGACTTCATTTTGAGAAACACTGTTTTAGATTCGCCAATGCTTCTCAAAATTGTTACATAGTGATATCTATCAAACAGTCAATCAACTAATTAAATGAAACTAATTAACTAAATAGGTAATGTAATCAGCTAATTATATTTTCACTTTTTGATCATTTGTATTGGCATTTTTAGAGATAAATCTTATTAACATAATACCTAATATTCAGTAACTATTCAGCATTCATCTGTAAGTAGATTTGGGATTTATATTATTAATTTACATGATTTTTCTTCAAAAATTATATGCAAAAGTTTTCACATTATTAACATTATAATTATTAGCAGTTGCAAATTTAATATTATGATTAATCATCTTTGACAAAATAGTGTGAAAAACTCTAATGCTATAGTTAGAACTTGCTGCTTTTATCATAAAGTTGAAGAAATGTTGATGTCATATCTAAAACTTTTCTCTGGTCAAAGTACCTTTTCTTCCTTTCTTTTAATTTTAACTATGAACTGTTAAAATTGCATTTTTAAGATAATTTTCAGTCACTTTTGGGTGGTGTGCAATGTGCACTTTACAATTGACTTATAATTGGACTGTGCTGACAATGGAAAATCTTACAAGTATTGAACATGACATTTATGACAGTATTGCTGTCATCTTGGCTTCTTTTATTGAATATGCAGGGAATTATAATTGGGCTAACAAGGCTGGTAGCCTGGCCTCTTTCCAATTATATTAACCAGCCTGGTCTAGTGTTAGCTGTCTGAACACATACAGAAACAGACAGAAAGGTTCTGTTTTCCTTTCTATTTTGTTTTGGTATCCACCCAATAACCTAAGAATAAAATCATCTGTCTTCGTGTAATGTTTAAGATCTTTCAATAATTCACCTCCATTCCACTGAGAAATGTAAAGATTTGCCATCTCTATGTATGTTTCACTAATTTTTAAGAAAAAGATTAATTATAATAAAAGATTAGTTGTTTCTGTTACACATTGCATACTAGTTATTGTCTCAAACATTTCTAAAGGTTTTTGGCAATTTTTCTTTGATTCCTGCTAAAAATTTTAAGGAATGAATTTGAAGTGAAATTTCTTTTCACGTGAATAAGTCGATGTACTGATACATTGAAATATTTTCTTTGAAACTGAGACAAATATTTTTGCGTAATCTGAAAATAAATCTTTCAGCTTTGTGTAGCATTAAAAACAATACAAAAAATGAAAATAATTCCTAATGGTTAGAATTCTGATATCCACTAAAATTGTACCGAGGGATTAAAAACAAGTTTTAATTGAAAAACAAACAGCCAGAAAAGTTAAATGAAGTAGTTTGTGGTTTGAAAGATCCAAGGAGCGTCAATGTGTCAGTTATCTAGAACACTAGATTCCATGCTTTTCTTTTCTCTTTCTTTTTCTAGTTTCCTCTTATTTTAGAGCATTCAATACACTTCCATATGTCCTTTCCAAATGTTCCCAACCCTTCCACCTGTAAGATTTAAGGTCTTCCCCTTTGTCAGTGGTTTTCTGGATAGAAATATGAAAACAACCTGGGAATCTGTCCAACAGAAACCAAACACCACCACAGTATACCAGGGCTAGAACTGAGGCTATATACTGCAGCCTTGTCAGTAGCAGCAAAAAAAAATTAGTACAAACAACCTGATTGTCTATCAACAGGAAAATAGTCCCACACTTCATATACACCATAGAAAAATGTACAGCTATTACAATTAGTGTGTTAGAATTCCATGTACTAACCTGGAAAATGTGGAAAAAGCAGACTACAAAGGAATGTGTATAGTATGATCCTGTTTTTGGAAAGAAAATACACAAAATACATATGTTATTGGTTTTTATAAGAATTGCAAAATTTTTCTAACATTAGCAAACCGTTAATATTGGTTACTCCTTCAGTAGCAGGCATTGGAGAAGGATCAGGTGTTTCCTTACGTCTGTCATTTCTGATCTTTTGCAGGTATCAATTTTGTTGTAAAAATAAACAACAAAGTAGAAGTATTTCATTCACTAAATAGGAGTTAATTTCTTGGTAAAAATAAGTTTTCAAATTTAGATTTGAATATTGAATATTTTCGGGATTCTAATGGGCTATACACTGTGTTATGAATTGGTACATCACAGTTAGTAACAATGTCATCAAACAGCTGGTAGCTTAAGTTTGGATCTTTGCTTTTTTTAAGTTGGTTTACATTTTATCTTCCAAACAATATGAACTTTTTCCCTCTCCAGCCCTACCTCCATTTTAAAGCTGTGGAGGGTCTGAATGGGTTTAAGCAAGGACTTAATCAAGGTTTCCTGTAATAATTCTGCTTTTAACTTAATATATTTTTATCTGAAAAAATACTTATTATTTTAAAAATAAGTACTTTTTTAAAATCAAATGGTGGAAGATAAATGTACATAGTAAGATAGTATCCATGATTGTGGATAAAAATGAAATTCTCCGTAAGTAATCTGGCATGTACCTAGGCTTGCTAGAAGTTTTCCTTTAGCTCTAAATAACTTGAAAGAATGAAGTTTAAATTTAAAGTTTCCATGCATGATTCATAAGTACTTGATCTAAAATCTGAATTAAGCTTCACTGAAGGTCAGTGTGTTGAACTAGAGGCTACAGATTTCTCAATTAGGAGATAGGCCACTTCATCTTTTACATCATTTACAGAGTGAAAAAGCACTCCTTCCTCTGTCAATCTTCATTTTTAAATAGTATCTAAATCAAAATAGAACATATCACTTCAAAATGTTTAGAGGTATCTAATTATGCATTTCGTCTGGATGTTTTCCTTTGCGTAGAGAACTGCCCTGTAGGACTGTTCCGATTTCCTCATTAAGTTTACTTCCACCCCAAATAGTGTTTATGGCTAGATATAAACTGCTTAGTAGGAACTGAATGCCATTTAAAGTATGGAGTTTTCTAGTTTGATGGCTATGTGGTCAATCAAGTACCAAATAGCTGGAGTTTAATGAAGCATGTGACTTTGATTTATCTTTGCAGACCTGATATTTGCAATTTCGTTGGTGACTCAGTGCCTTAAATCCTAATAGTGTAAGGTAGTATCATACAGCACAGATTCTGGAGTTAGAAACACCTAGTATCAAATCTCAAATTTGCTTCTTTCCAGTTGTGCCCTAGTCAGCAGGTAATCTGATTTTTTACATCCCAGTTTCCACTTTTGTGATGTAATGATAAGAGAACTTACTTCTTGAGGTTGTCATAAGTGGAAAATGTATGGAAGTACTCATCCTTGGTCTCTGGCATTTAGTAAACACTCAATAAATGCAAGTGACATACCTTGTGATTTATCCAAATGTTACGGATTAGTGTTTAATTGTTAAGTAAAATGAAATATATTTAAAGCATATATGAGTATTGCTTTATTGAATTATTAAAGTTTATAAGTTAAGGAGGACATGGAGAAAGAAAGTCCATAAAAAGAATTTTGTGCCTTATGGTTTTTGGAATTTGTACTGTGTGGCTCGTATCTATTTTACTCTTTCTTATTCAAGGACTTTTGTCATGTGTTATCAAAATGTAACCAATGGTCATTTTCTTTGTTATAGGTCCTATTCATATAAAGTGTGTTGATCATATAATCATAAATGTATCTTTTTAGACTTTAACTAATAGTCATAACGTATCTCTCTTTCTTACTAATTAGAGACTCTGACTAATATCTAACATGCTTGTTCTCTTCTTCTTGTGCAATCTTTCCTGGGTACCAGCGGCTGCTTCAAAGAATAAAGCTAAAGGTGAGCTCCTGTCCATTCTGCATGATTCACCGTGATTCACTTTTCTGCTCAGTGTTCTGAATTCTCTTAAATGATAGAGCCAATTCTGTTGGTAATAATACTAGATTGGTGTATAGATATTAGTCGTAAATTTCTATGAATACAAATTTCCATAAATATATAACTTCAGTTATTCAGTTTCTGATATATCTGTGTTTGCATGATTGTTTGTTAGTTTGTTTGTTTCCTATTTTATTTTCCACTTTATTCCAAATGGAACAAAGTGCTTTTGTACGCTAACATTTTACCTGTTGACCTTAGTTTCCTTGATAAAATTGTGAGTTGGAAAAAACATAGCATAACATAAAGCTGATAGAAAGTCTCAAAGTTGAATATACCTTCATAGAATTATTTGAAAAGAAAATTTTATCCTTTAAAAATTGAATATTATAAGCTATAGGTTTCTATTTATGACTTTTCTTCCATTTCCTAGTCATATTAAGTTTGCATTTGCTAGAATTCTGAAAATATATTTTCATGAGAGAGGATGCATGTGTCTAATTCCAGATTGTCTCCCTGAAAGAAGACTTTTGGTTTGATGTATCAAAGTCTTTAGAGGTTTTGAAAGAATTCAAATATATGTATGATATTTTATCATAGGTTTATAGTTTATGTGTTTCAATTTCATACTTTCTAGAACAATCTATGTATTTAAAAAATTTTTTCTCCTTATATAGAAATATATATTTTTTCTTTTTCATTTATTCTTGTCCAGCAAAACTGCAATTAAAGGTAATAGATCATATATCTATTATCTTCATTTTCGTATCTACAGAGTATGAGTAATAATAAAACCTTCAGTAGGTTGTTGTGAGGGTTGACTTAGGTAAAATATGTAAAACAACTAGTAGATTTCCTGCTGCTACTAGCATTTTGAACAACACTAGTTTCCTTTTGCTTCTCACAAACCTGCCTCCTTATAGAGAATATTCTGGCTCCTCATCATTTAGTATTGCCCTGCCTAATATTTTCCTGTGTGCTCAGGAGGAATGACTGGGTGGTTTTATCTCTGTCTTCGCTTCCCATATTCAAATCCGCCACAAGGCCACCCTTCTCTCTTATCCTCTCCCTCCAGCCCTGTCCCCCCCTCAAGTTCTAGTTTTTTAGCTGCTTTTAAAACTATGCTGTAGATTCAGCTTTAAAGAATTAACTGCTCTCTACAAGGCTAAGCATTTAGTGTGCAACTACTATTTTCCTAGCAAAATATCTGTTTTATGGAATACTAAAGATATAAAAGACAAGATGGCAAATTTATTGTTCCCCTTTGTTGTATCCTCCATACCAAGCCTAGTATCTTGTTTCAATAAATGTGCAGGAAGAATTAGCCAATCCTTGCCACAGTAATTTTCTGTCTGGTTGTGAACAAAAGAAATACATTTACAGAGCCATTAAGAAATTACTTGATAATGAACACATGTTTATGAATATGTACACATAATGTATTTATATAATAAAAGATTAAGATGTACAGTTTTAGGAATGAAGAATTAAGGACACTGTATAATAATGTGTTAATTGTGGGATATAGAACTTGGGTGTTGTAGGGGTGGAAAAATTTTCCCTTCTTTTCTTCTAGGTTCCTTGGCTGGTCTAATAGTTAAATTGATATGACAGATTAACAGAAGAATAACAAATTTAATTACATATATACAGGAGCCCTATAAAGATATGAAAACTAAAAAGGCAGCCACGTAATTGAGGCTTATATACCATCCTCAGCTAAGGAAAGGGCCCAGGGTCTGGGGAAACACAGAGGTGGGAAGTCTTTCACAGGAAGGTGGAGGGTATGTTTGGAAACAAAGGTTGCCCTGTTATGCAGATAGGTTTCCTAGGTAAGAAGGTATCTCTGGTGCTAGCTCTCTTCTTTGTACAGGACCCATTTCCTATGGAAATTTAAACAGTTTAGGGGGAGTTGAAGATCTCCTGCTGAATCCGCTAGGGTTTGATTGCCTTTAGCTCAAAATAATCCACACACCAAAGTGGCAGATTTTGGGGTGATAAAATCTGCTCTGCTTCCGTGTAAAGAGCATTAGAGAGAGAGATTTTAAAGTTGGAGTCCTTGTTCTCAGAAAATGCTTTATGGGGGAGGTGGGGCTTGAACTGCTACTTAAAGGACGGGTGGAATGCATATAGAAAAAAGTGGTACATAGGAAAAAAGAATCTGAAATCATAAGTAAAGGTGTGAAGCAGGAATGAGTACAACTGATTTCAGTATAATGAGGACACCTTTTGAGTGAAGACCTGTGATTTATGAGAGTGGAGGAAAATAAATTTGATGATGTAACAGGCAATGGAGTGATCATAAGTCTTTACTACATTTGATTATAGAAAACTGTTAATAATTACTTTGATGTTCATTTGATAATTCTTAAAAACAATGGACAATAATTTAAATTATACAGATTACAAAGTATTATGTATAGGAAACTGTAAGCGAGGAAGACAATTCCTCTACCCTCTAGGTCCTTCTGGCTGGTCTAAAATTAAATTGATGTTAGACAGGGTACCAGGAGAAAATTACACAAAGTTTAATAATGTGTATACACTGGAGAAACCCAGGAAAGGTGAGTAACTCAGTCAGAATGACCAAAACTGCTACCTTAAATACCATCTTCAGCTAAACACAAAGGAAGATATTGGGGATAGTGGTTTTGGGCTTCAAAGGGGAGGCAGGAAATTTACATGGAGATGGAAAAACAAATCTTTGATAGACAGAAATTTGATGAGAATGGGCTAAACAAGGACCTTCACAGTCTAGATACTCAGAGTTATCCATGCTGATGGCCTGTCCTGGGGACAGGCCTTCTATCTTAAATTCTTTTAGGCAGTTAGGGGGAAGGTCAAAGTTTCTTTTAGAGTCTTTTGTTCTCAAAAATAATCAAGGTAAAGAGAAACATTTTGGAGTGGCCAGTTCTGATCCCCCACAAAACCAATTCACCATTGGAGGATTACAGCTATGAACTATTTCACTGGCATCTGTTAAGTCATGTCAGGACTCAAGCTGGCTAGGATTTTGCGATGTAAACATATTTCTGTGCCCAATTTAGTGCTTCCCACATCACCAGCCCTACTGTTCCACACCTATCCATTTTATTTGTATCTCCTTTCTCCACTTGCGTACAAGCCTGTAGGGGTCTTTAGGACATAGTTTACTATTTTTACATCTACAAGGTGTTATATACCTATATTTTTGCATCTGTAAGGTATTATGGAGACAAGAAATGACTTTAAAATGAACTATGCCTCAAGTAGAAATTGAAATTTTATTTCTAACGATTGTTTGAGACAGATGTATATTATGTAGAGATAATAGAACTACTCAGTGCTTTTATTGTCCAATTTCTATGGCAAGTTTTGGAGATGATCACATCTCATTTATTTATCCTTATGGAATCATCCAAATGTGGGGAGCTTCTGGTATATTGGAGAGAGGAATGTGTCTTTATCTTTTTTAAGGAGAAAGGATTGCATTGCAGAAATCACAGACTGGGAAATTTGACACTATCTTCCCAATAAAATTTTTAAGTGGATTCTTAAAACAACAATTTGTGGGGTGTTTAGGTTAAAAGAGAGTTCACCACGAGTTAGCAATGATTTGTAATGGCATAGAAAATTACTCTAATTTTCTCTCCCTCCTTTTTTATATGTTGGTTATTATACCAGTTTCTGAGGGCAAGAGTATAAACATAATACATCAGAATTTCATCAAATCATGTAGCAACTAATTATTTCCTTATCCCTGCAGAAATTGCCATTCTGAAGATCACCAACTATTCTTTAATGGTCATATCCAATGGTGATTTCCCAATCCTCAAATTACTCATTTTTTTCTACTGAATATATATCATTTCTTTTGATTTTCCATTTCCCTTGGTTTCAGTGTCTCTATACAGACTTGATTTTCTTTTTAACTACTTTTTACCTCTTTCTCTCTCCCTTTATATCTTGTTCTGGCTTATAGGTTTCATTCAGGCTATATCTTTGATCCCTGAAATGTGGCTTTTTGCAGTGTTGGTTCAGCTCTCTACCTCCCCTTTGAGAGATTAACGTCACTTCCTGTAAAGCAATCATTTTCCAGATGATGGTGTACCCACAACCATTATCCCTCATGCTGTTAAGAGAAAGACAAATGTTCCAGTAAATTCCTCCGGTGAAAACTTAGAACTGGGAAGTAGGAAAAGAAGAGAGAGGGAAAACTGAAAGGGGCAAGAGGAAGAAGGAGAGATGGAGAATTAATTTTATTACAATTTGTGACCATGAATATTGTATGAAGACTGAATAAGAAAATGAATTAAGGGGCTGGCCTGGTGGTGCAGTGGGTAATTGTGCATGTTCTGCTTTGGCAGCCTGGTGTTCGCCAGTTCAGATCCCGAGTGGGGACATGGCATCGCTTGCTAAGCCAAGCTGTGGTAGGCGTCCCACATATAAAGTAAAGGAAGATGGGCACGGATGTTAGCTCAGGGCTAATCTTCCTCAAAAAAACAATTTTTTTTTTTTAAAAGAAGAAGATGAATTAAGTCTGAGACAGGAAAGAACAATGAAGTAGGATGTACAAAGAGTGCGAGGTCAAGAGAGTGCCTTCATGGTGCTCAAGTCCCTTGTTCTAATGGATTTCTAAGGTTCTACTTTATCCTTGCCCTTTGGGTCTATGACACAGCTCTATTTCAATTAAGCTTTCTAGATAGATTTCTCTTGCTTGCAGTCAAAAGAGAACCATTTAATATAACGGTTTTCCTTCTGTAAGTTTTCTTAGTTGATTTCAGTTATCACTTTTCTAGACTTGATCTTACTTCTATACTGTTATCTGATATCCCCATCACCCTGCTGAACATTTCCACCTGACTATTAAAAACTGAAGCATTTTGGACCCACAACTAAGATATACAACTATGTACGGGGGTGGTTTGGGGAGATAAAGCAGAAAAAAAAAAAGAAGATTGGCAATAGTTGTTAGCTCAGGTGCCAATCTTTAAAAAAAAAAGAAAGAAAAAAGGCAACACAGTCTTTAATTATAAAAAAACAAACAAATAAACATTTTTCTCTGCTAATTTGAACTCTCAAGATTTACTAAGTCTTCTCATGAACAAATATTTGCCTAATTTCCCAGTTTAAAAGATTTCAAATATCTTTAATTCCTCCAACTTAATTCCTACCATAACCAATCAGTTATCAAATTGTCCTAATTTTATGGGGATAAAATTATTATCCTAATTATTTCCTCATTTTACTATGCGAATAGTAGCTTTTGCATGGATCCTTTTTATTCAAATTGCTCACTCCTGGAGAAGTTTATAGCTTGTCTCCTGCTTCAGTTCTCAACACCCTACAATGTAGCCTGCATTCATATATCACAGTGAATTTAAATAAGTTCATCAATGCTTGGCTACTTGGAGATAGAAGAAAAGGAACCTAGAGTGGTCCTAAAATTTCTTTGTATAAAATGTTTTTATTCCATTCCATTATAAACTTATAAACATAGACTAAATTTATCTTGATGATTAATGTTGTTCTAGAAAATTACAAAATTTCTAAATCGTTTTAATCCAGTAAATATATTTTTAGTCTTTAATCTGATTTTTAGGCTTTATTTCTGATTCAAAATTTGACAAATATAATGGAGATAACATTTACATCATTTCTAGAATACCAGCCATTAGCTACTACTTAGCTATCACCTTTAGTCATATAATCAGTATTCAGGGCTCAAATAAAAATTAAAATAATTATTTGAACTTTGCATAATAATTAAAAGATAATGCAGGGCACTCAGCAATCTAAACTGAGATATATATGTGGTTTAGAGAAGAATCATAATTTGAATTTACTGGATTTAAGTAATAGTCATACATAATATTATTAAAATGATTTATTTTATTTTCATAAAATGATTTATTCAGATGTGAATATAAAAACTGCTATTCAGTGTCTGGCCTGGTTGCATAGTGGTTCCGTTCTCAGGCTCCGCTTCAGTGGCCTGGGGTTTGCTGGTTTGGATCCCAGGCGTAGACCTACACACCACTTATCAAGCCATGCTGTGGCAGGTGTCCCACTATAAAGTAGAGGAAGACGGGCACAGATGTTAGCTCAGGGCCAGTCTCCCTCAGAAAAAAGAAGAGGATTGGTGGTGGATATTAGCTCAGGACTAATCTTCCTCAAAAAAGAAAAAAAGAAAGAAAGTCTGCTGTTCAACCAAAGAATGACATTTAGTATTCCAGGTTTCCCATCATATTACACCTTTAGGGGTACCTTGAAAGGCACACAAAAGGTTAAAATTTTGAGATTGCTTCAAACTATTCTGAGATTTTGTCTTAAGTGGAGCACCTATATTTCAGTTTGTACAATATAATATGCACTATATATTGAGAACTTCCATTTTGTAGTCAGACAGACATAGGTCAAATTTTGGTTTTTCAGCTTACTAAATTTGAGCACCTGGACAATTTGATTAACTTCACTCAATGTTCATTTGCTGTGACAATTATATGGGATAATGTATAAAAAGAGAGTTACCTAGGAAATGACACATAGTGATCACTCAGTAACTTTTACTTACTGTTATTATCACCTTTACTATCATTATTTAAATGATGGTTTTGGGGGAAAAAATAGACCATGTAGTCAAAGATAAGTCCAAAAACTAAACTTCTTCTATGAATATCAGCTGTATTTCATCTTCCTGATGGCATTCATATGTTTATATTTATTACAAAATTAAAATAAACATAATGTGAATGATTCACTAGGTATATGCACATTTTTTTCTTTCTTCATATTTAAATATTAAAACTCAAAGTGTATAAATACTGTCATTAAAGAATTTCAACCTGATGTCAAAAAGGAAGGGAAAAAATTAAGAAAATTATGTCACAGAGAGGATTATGTAATACTTAAAATGTAAAAGTAAGATGATTCTAATAGCAGTGAAGTTTGAGGAATAAGGCTATATATAATTTCTTTTGAAAAATCACTTAAGTTCTGTTGAAGCTATGTTTAGATCTTAATTTAAAAAGTGTAAGGATTTACTCAAAATCTTGCATAACGTCTATAAAATCTTCATCAAAAATAACTCACTGAAAATCAATATTGGAGCTTATACTAATTTATACCACATCAGGAAATATGTTGGGAGTGCTAGAAATACAAAGAGAACCCAGAAGCTTATTATGTTGCTATGACGTATCTGCTAAGGGCTCCAGGTGGAAGACCCCGAGATGGTAACTTTTAGAAGATTATTTTCTTAATCTACCTTCCAGTTCATCTCATTTCTCTAGAAAAATTGCCAAAGATGTTGTTATGATAGTGCAATAATATTTTCAAAGATAGAATTTATAATTTCAGCCTTGTACTAACTTTAAAAAAGTGAATAAGAATAAAATTGTAGCAGCTAATATTTCTTGAATGTTTCCTATGAGCCAGGCATTACACTAAACATTTTATACGTGTTTTCCAATGTAATCCTCACAAAACTCTTTGAGATAGGTACTATAATTATCTTCATTTTAGAAAATGAGGAAAATGAAGCAAAGGGTTAAGAAATTTGTTATATGTTCACAGACTGGCAGGGTGACAATTCCAAATCAGGCATACTGATTCCTGAGTTCAGACTCTTCGTCTATTAAATTCTCTAAAGAGATCTGACTAATGCACATTATCATTCACCTAAATTGTACCCATTTATTTAAGTGTATTTACCTAGGTCCCACCCACCCAGGTAGGACTGGGGTTGGGAATGGGAGTAACGCAGAATGATGATGAGTTGTTATGAAGAACAAATAAATTGGACCTACCTGGTTGGGTATATTGGTGAAGAAAATATTCTCCCAATGGACTTGGTTCTCATTCTTTTTCGTTCTCTTTCTTCAGGATCTCTCATTCATTCACCTCATGTTAACCTCTCTGATTCCCTCTCAGGAAGTGAGGAGCTAGATTCTCAATAAGATGAGTAATGTTTTAGAAAAGCGTTAGGCATAACTGATCTGAAATGATGAACTCAGAAGACGGTAACAGGGCTAAAGAGTGTGTTCATGAAAATTTTATTGTAAGGTGATTTGTGGGTCAAAATATAGATAATTTTAGTTGTTTTTAAAGTGCAGTTTCATTCGCCGTGCTTTCTGGTTTTCATTTCTCACCGTGTAGAGGTTTTCACATGTTCGCTCTGGGGATTATCTCATTACTCACTCTTGGGCAGCTGTTCCTCTTCATGTTGCACAGAACACACTAGATGGGTCAGGATGGAAAGACCCCTCTAGATTCTCTATATTATTTTTCACTTGATTTAATAGAGCTGCATTTCCCCCGTCTCTCCTTTCTTCTTGAAATGCAAATGTGAGCTTTCCTGTGGACATGTGGATAAACATAACTTATTTGCCACCAAAACAGGGTACAACTTTGTACAGTGATTAGAAATTAGTTTAAACATTGCTACTTTAAGTTTATATCCTCATTTCCTTCATAAATAAATCATTGTAATACATTTTATTCTATCTAAATACATCTCATCCACAAGGCAGGATCTTCTGGGACCCAATTCATTCAACTGGTTCATGTCATTCTATTATGTTAGTAAAATTGGTATTTGCTTGTTCTGTGGCTCCTGTGTGGGGGTTTAGAAAGCCTGTAATTAAAATCCCAAAGTTTGTGGCTTCTTACAAGGTTCTCAACAGAAAAAGTCTATAATAAGGGGACATATAGTGACCGATGTGTAATGGTTGGGCATTTAGGGGCATTTTCAAAACAAATGCTATAAGGACAACAGTTAAATTATACTAAAAATAAATTCTACTTTATATGTCATTCAGATGGAATGATAGGCATATATTTTTAGTGGAAAAATCCTTTGATTGACAGTATGATAGAAAACATTTATCGTGAGCAAATTGTACTGTTAAGGGCTTTGGAGAAGGTTATCAGAGTACCTGGGTTCTAGAATGTACGCTGCTATTTGCTTGTTTTCCAGTCTTCATATCAGTAAAATACAGATAAAAATATCAGTATTACCAACCTTATAGAGTTATACCCATCAAAAGAATATGAGAAAGGACTTTTAGAACAGCCAATGATATCCAGATATAAATAGCTATTAATTAAATAAGGTATGATCACAGAGCCAGGAACTTGATATTTAGTGATGAATAAAATGTGGCCCTGTTCTGAGCCCAGGCTAATGGTCCATGTGCACAGAAAGACCTTGTAATATGATATCCCTTTTATGCTTTTTCTTCCCAAACATCCTTGGCAAGGGAGTAAAACAAATATGTTCTTTCATTTGATACATTTTTATTGAACATCTATACTGAGCTAAGATATAATGGGGACAAAAAATGTGAGTATTCCTTATTTTTTTACTTTATAGGGCTTTCACTCACTCATTCATTCATTCACTCATTCATCCAACATTGCCAGGGATTGCTGGAAATACATCAGTGAGAAAAGAAGTAAGTTATACCCTGTAGGGTGTTACAATGCGATGGACATTTTAAAGAAAAAATAAAGCAGAAGGGTGAGATAGGATTGCTTGGGCAGAGTAGAGAAGGGAGGAGGTTCTCATTTTGAACAGGGAGAGTAGAATAAGGGGACATTTGAGGAGAGAATTGATGGGAAGGGAGCAAGCCACGTGGATATCTGGGAGAGGCATTCCAGAAAGAGGAATCAGTAAGAGCAAAGACATGAAGGCTGAAAAGGGTGTAACTTATTCAAGGGATAATCAGCAGCCCTGAGGGGCTGGAAGAGCCTGAGCCTAGGAGAGTACTCAGAAAGTCATAGAGGCCATGAGAACCCAAGTCATGTGAGGATTTCTGTTTTGCTCCAAGTGAGATGGAAAGCCTCTAGAAGTTTGAGCAGAAGAGATACATGTGCTGATTTGATTTAACAGGATCAGTTTAGATGTTCTGGTGAAAAGAGACTGCAGTGAGAGATGTAGGTACACACCTGAAACCAGGGGACAGATGATAGCAGTGGAAGGACTAGAGTTGTAGCAATGGAGGTGGTGAGAAGTGGTCTTTTGAAGCTGTATCTAGTAGAATTGCTGACTCGAAATGGGACATGATATAAAAGGCAAAGTGTAGGATGTTTTATTTGTTTTTGCCTGAAAAAGTGGAAGGACAAAGTTACATTTACAGGTTGAGAAAGACTTTGGGAGGAACATGGCAAAATAATGGGACCTAAGTTTTGAATATGTGAAGTTGGAAATCCTATTAAGCACTCAAGTGAAAATGACCAGTAGAAGTTGCCTATGTAGATAAAAGATCTGGAAATTGTTATCTATGGATAGGATATAAAGCTATGAGATTAGAGGAGCTCATCTAAGGTGTGAGTGTAGTTTGAGAAGAAAACAAAAGTCTTAGGACTGTGTTTTCAGATACTCAGTCCTTAAAGAGATCAAACAGATGATGAGGTACAAGCAAAGGAGTCAGAGAAGAATCAAAAATAAGCGAATGAAGTGTTTTCAAAAAGGAATTCAAGTTTCACTGAGTTAACTGTGTTTGATAGAAAGGAACTGAGAATTTCCCATTGGATTTAGCAGTGTGGAATTAATTGGGGCCTTGGTAATTGCCATTTAGTATAAAATATACAGATTAATCAAATACTTATCTGTGAGCATGAAAACTTTTTGATGTGAAACAATGGCACGATGGTACAATGAAATCCTACTCCAGGTAATTTTATCTTAGTAAATAAAGACTATGGGGAAGACTTGGAAGAAGAGACGGTCAGAAGAGAGCTGAAGAACTAGTCAGAAAAAAGTGGGTGAGGAAGAGAGAGAAGAACTTCCCAGGTCAAAGGAATGGCAGCAGGGGATTAAAAGAAAACCAATATAGTTCCAGTGGAGGAATCAGTGGGAGCCAGGGGTTAAAATGAGAGTGGATATCAAATCCAAAAATTTATTGCCAAGACCAGTGTCAAAGAGTTTTCCCTCTATGTTTTCTTCTAGGAGTTTTAGGTGTCAGGTCTTATATTCAAGTCTTTAATCCATCTTGAGTTGATTTTTGTGTACGGTGTAAGATAGTGGTCCAGTTTCATTCTTTTGCATGTGACTGTCCAGTATTCTCAACATCACTTATTGAAGAAACTATACTTTCCCCGTTATATATTCTTGACTCTTTTTTCAAAAATTAATTGACGATATATGTGTGAGTTTATTTCTAGGATTTCTGTCCCATTCCATTGGTCTATGTGTCTGTTTTTATGCTGATACCTTACTCTTTTGATTATCATAGCTTTGCAATCAGAAAGTGTGAGGCTTCCAGCTTTGTTCTTTTTCAACATAGCTTTGGCTATTTGGGCTTTTGTAGTTCCATACTAATTTTAGGATTGTTTGTTTTATTTCTGTGAAAAATGCCATTGGAATTTAGAGATTGCATTAATCTGTAGATCACTTTGGGTAATATGGGCATTTTAACAATACAGTCATGTGCTGCATAACCACGTTTCAGTAAATGATGGACCACATATTTGACTGTGGTGCCATAAGATTATTACCATATAGCCTGGGTGTGTAGTAGGCTATGCCACCTAGGTTTGTGTGAGTACACTCTATGATGTTCATGCAACCATGAAATTGCCTAGACACATTTCTCAGAACGTATCTTCATCATCAAGTGACGCATGACTGTATTAATTCTTCCAGTCCAGACACACAGAATATCTAGTTATTTGTGTCCTCTTCTATTTCTTTCATCAACATCCTATGGTATAGGTCTTTCACTTCCTTGGTTAATTTTATTTCCAAGTATTCTATTCTTTTAAATGCACTTGTAAATAGGATTGTTTACTTAACTTTTCTTTCTGGTAGATCTTGGTGTATAAAACACAACTGATTTTTGTATATTGATTTTGTATCCTGTAACTTAAATGAAGTTATTTATCAGTTCTAACAGCTTTTTGGTGGAGTCTTTAGGGTTTTCTATGTACAATATCCCACGCAGTACCTTGAAGTCTATTACAGACCTTTTTTTTTTTTTCTATTCTAAGAACAACGAGAGGCCAGACAGGGATTTTAAAAGGGGAATGGTAGGATATTCTCACATTTATACTTTGAAAGAGATTACGGGGTGTTCATGAAGAACAAATTCGAAGAGGTTACTATGGATGACAAACAGAGAAGTTGAATTGTCTGGAAAATTGCAGTAGTCAAGGGAGAAAAAATGGTAGGTTGGCCTAGAGGGTTACTGGTAACATCACAGAAATATAGACAGATTTGCAAGAAAAGAAAATTCTTTCAAGAATATAGTTGAAACATTTAGCAGGAAAAAAATCCCAAAACCGAAACATCAATTAAATAAGTGCTTCTAAGTATTTATAACGATTTGAAATACTTTATTATTCTTCATTTCTCTTCATTCTAATGAAAACTGCAGACCAAAAGTCAGAAACCTAGAATGGCAGTGCTGATCTTGTCAATATGTTAGCCCACAGGAAGGCATGTTTTTGTTGTACGGTGGAACAGAAGGGAAAGTAAAGTAAACTGTAATTTATAAAGAAAATTGTAAATTGTTTTACTGGAAAAACTGTTAGATAATAGCTTTTTTCCTAAAATAGTTCTTATTTGTATTGTTGATTCTTATAATTAAAATAATTGGAAAGTTTCATATGTCTAAATAATTCAGGGGGGAGGAAATTTTATATTAAAAAAAATCTGTCAAAAATAACATGGTAGAAGTCATATAAAAAGCTACTCATCTTTTGTTTCAGTAATTTTATTGAGATCATAATAGTTTATAACATTGTGTAATTTCAAGTGTACATTGTTATTTATCAATTTCTGAATAGACTTCATCGTGCTCACCATCAGTAGTCTAATTTTTGTCTGTCACCATATATATGTGCCCCTTTACCCCTTTCACCCACGTCCCAACCCACTTACCCTCTGGTAACCACTAATCTATGCCCTTTATGCATGTATTTTTTTATCTTCCACATATGAGTGAAATCATGCAGTATTTGTCTTTCTCTGTCTGGTTTATTTTGGTTAACATCACACCCTCAAGTTCCATCCACGTTCTTGCGAATGGGACAATTTTGTCTTTTTAATGGCTGAGTAGTATTCCATTGTGTACATATACCACATCTTCTTTATCCATTCACCCACAGAAGGGCTCTTGGGTTTCTTCCATGTCTTGGCTATTGTGAATAATGCTGCAAGGAACACAGGGGTGCATAAATCTCTTTGGATCACTGATTTCAAGTTATTTGGATAAAGACAAGTAGTGGGATAGTTGGTTTGTATAGTATTTCTATTTTTAGTTTTTTGAGGAATCTCTATACTGTTCTCCATATTGGCTGCTCCAGTTTGCAATCCCATCAGCAGTGTATGAAGGCTCTCTTTTCTCCATATCCTTTCCAACATTTGTTGTTTTATGTTTTGGTAATTACAGACATTCCAAGTCGTGTAATGTGATATCTCATTGTAGTTTAGATTTGCATTTCCTTAATAATTAGTGATGTTGAACATCATTTCATATGTCTGTTGGCCATCTGTATATCTTCTTTGGAAAAAAAGTCTGTTCATATCATCTGCCCATTTTTAGATTGGTGGTTTGTTTTTTTGTTGTTGAGTTGTATGAGTTCTTTATATATTTTGGAGATCAACCCCTTGTGTGATAAATGATTTGCAAATATTTTCCCCCAGTTGGTGGGTTGTCTTTCCATTTTGTTCACGGTTTCCTTTGCTTTGCAGAAGCTTTTAAGTCTGATGTAGTCCCATTTGTTAACTTGACCAATGTCAAAGAGTGTGCTACCTATATTTTCTTCTAAGAGTTTTATGGTTTCAAGTCTTACATCCAAGTCTTTAATCCATTTTGAGTTAACTTTTGTGTATAGTGCAAGATAATGGTCTACTTTCATTCTTTTGCATGTGGCTGTCCAGTTTTCCCACTACTATTTATTGAAGAGACTTTCCTTTCTCCACTGTATATTTTTGGCTCCTTTGCCAAAAATCAGCTGTCCATAAATGTGTGGTTTTATTTCTGCACTTTCAATTCTGTTCTATCCATCTGTGTGTGTGTTTTTATGCCAGTATCATGTTGTTTTGATTCCTATAGCTTTGTAGTATATTTTGAAGTCAGGGATTGTGATACCTCCAGGTTTGTTCTTTTTTCTCAGGATTGCTTTGGCTATTGGGGGTCTTTTGTTGTTCCATATAAATTTTGGGATTCTTTGTCTATTTCTGTGAAGAATGTCATTGGGATTCTGATTGGGATTGCATTGAATCTGTAAATTGCTTTAGGTAGTATGGACATTTTAACCGTGTTTATTCTTCTGACCCTTGAGCATGAAATATCTTTCCATTTCTTTATATCTTCTTCAATTTCTTTCAATAACGTCTTATAGTTTTCCATGTACAGGTTTTTCAAATCTTTGGTTAAGTTTATTCCTAGATATTTTATTCTTTTTGTTGCAGTTGTAAATGGGGTTGTATTCTTGATTGCTCTTTCTGCTGGTTTGTTATTAGTATATAGAAATGCAACTGATTTTTTAAAATTGATTTTGTACCCTGCCACTTTGCTGTAGTTGTTGATTATTTCTAATAGTTTTCTGATGGATTCTTTAGGGTTAAAAAACTGCTCATCTTAATTGTATATTCTAGTTGGTTCTAATTTGAACACAGCAGATTAAAAGTTACTTATACATTTGATTCTTGACTATAATTGAATATAAGGTTATTTTAGTGACATCAAAGCAGTATAAAGTATGTGGCATAAGCCTCAAAAGGTTCATTAATTTAACTCACTACTTTAGTTTTTTCTTATCCTGGCTGAATAAAAACCACTTACTGGCACAATAAGATTCCAGACTTTTTCCATGTAATCTGCTTTCTCCAAGATGGGATAATCATCTGATGGGAATTGGGTTTACTTAATGAATATGCTGTCTAGATACAAGGCAGGAATACTGTTTGTCTTGGACAATCACCAAAAGTTCAGGAAGTTGTTATCTTCCACCTCAGCCAGAAGTCATCTTGGGTTTGATTGTCAAATTTCTTGGCTACCTAACCAGAGGTTGGAAATCCCAATAATGTATATTCACAATAGCATGTGCAACTAGTTTGTGATAGCATATTCAAATGGAAACTAGGAAATAGGCAGCTGATATCTGTGTATATCAGGATACAGCTTCCCCTAGAAATGGAGATAGATGTTTCTGTGTAATCTGATGGTTGACTCATTGAAAACTTGAAATTTGCTTATCTGCAAATAAAATGTTACTCTTCATGCAGGAAGTCAGTACTTCTTTATAAAACTGAGGGATAAATTTAGGTTTTGGTGAAATATAGCTATGTATATATATATCTATATATCTAGATATAGCTACAGATAGACAAATAGATGATAGATAGATTTTAAACCTTCTTATAACCCTTTTGGGAAGTAACAAATGCCTTGGGATTTTTCATGCTCAAATGTTATTTAATATATCTGGCATGGCCACAAGTTCATTTCAGCATGATAATTTGACCCCATATTTATTAGAGCAAAATATGTGTTTGATGAGTGTTTCTTCTATATCTATTTCACTAAGCATAATTCACTTCACCTTTCCTTTTTTTTTCCTTTATTTTTTTAAAAATAAAGCAGACAAGTTGGGAGAACCCAAGTTTTAAAAAGTCTTAGTCATATTCAGGAGATTCCTTAAAATAAAACAGAAGAAAACCAATATACTTATAGTCTAGTAAGATGTACTGAAAGAAAGCATTTCCTATAAACTGCAATTGACCTATTATAAAATCTAGCAACTAGAAATGCATTTAGTGACACAGTAATTCATTCACATTTAACTACTCATTTATTCATTTCTGAAACATTTATTGAATTTATGTGTAAGCTACTAATCAAAAGTAGTGATAGTGCATTTTATATTTTGAAATCAAATCTAAAATCTTAACAGACATATCAGTCTCAATGATTTAAAACAAACTATATGTAACAACAAAAATGAATATATATTTAGAATCTAATTAAAAAAGACTACATATGATTTTTGTAAAAAATTACCCCAAGAAAATAAGTATGACAATTTTGTCCTAGATCATCCCATTAATCATTGACTTCCTAATAGCATAATGGAATGGAACTTTGCTTTATCAGCTTATGTATTCTATTATTAAACTTGGACTAGTATCGATTTACAAACCAAAACAAATTTTAAGGGAATGAAATCATCCTGCTTTTGTTGTTGAAAAGTTCTCCGAAAGCCCTAGAGGAAATGTCATCTTAAAGTAAATTGGAGTGTGAACAGTGAGTTTTAAGGTGTCAGTCATATTATCATTTCCAAAACTGGTAGAGAGATGAATACACTAAGATATATTTGAACAAATTAGACAGGATTTGTTTTCTTGAAAATTATATAACTGCCTCAGCTTCATCAGTAGTTTGTGCAAATATCAATGACAGATCTGAAATTAACTTGGACATATAATTGAGGAAAAGAAAAAGTAATTTAAGGGGAAATAATAAAGTGGCTGGGAAATGAATAAGATGACAATAAAATTATTGAAAATACATATAAAATGCAAGTTCCATTCATTGTGGGGAACACAATGTCAGAGAGTGCTCTTATTTTGAAAGATAATAAAAGTTTTAATTTTAAATATCAAAGCATTTATAGTTACAGGAGAGAAAGCACTGGAAATAGATAAACTTTAAACAATTGTCTGAATATGAATAAAAGATAATACCTACCTCGTGAGACAATCTATTATTGATAATTTTAAAAGCAACAAAGACATGTCAGAAAATCAAACTTTAAAAATTTTAGTTCTTAAATAATCAAATTCTGTGACATGTAACACCCAAGTCTGCATTCAACACAATTGCTTTTTTTTCAGTTATTGAGAGTCATATGCAAAGGGCAGAAGTGATCTCTACTATGAAATAAACACATTTAAGTCTTACTCTTCAAATGGATTTAGCTTAATCACTAGTTTTACCTTGGAAACAGATCTGCTATGAAAAATAGTATTAGATATTAAAGAGTAGCTAAATGCCATTAATGTTAAGGTCAAACAACTTAGACCAAAGAAAAGGAATTAATTGCATACACATTCTATTTGGAATCTAGTTGGAATGGATGACCAAGTTGGTAACATTTCATTTTCTAAGGAATTTGGTAAACTAGTCTGCGTATGTTTTTGATGTCTGTAGATACATTGTGCTATCCCCACTCACTTTATCTTATAGAATGTTTTACTCTTCCAGTCGATAAACTGTGTGCCCTATTTGCATGCCTTATCCCAAAGAGAGCTGGAATAGCATTTGGTCCAATAGCTTCAGTAATAGTTCAGGTACAACGAACTTTCCTGGAAGCGTGGAGATCAAAGAACTCATACTTGTTGGCATTAATTCCAAAAGTTTGCTTAAGTGACCATTATTTCAATCTATAGTGACTATTCTTCAGGGTTGTTATTTGCCTTTAACTTTTGCTTCATTTTGGTTCTTATATTATCATTACCAATTGCACCATCTTTTTATTCTCTTCTTGTTTTACTCCCTTTTTTCTTCTTGGAACTATAAGAAATATGAGGCCCTAATCATCTTCTTGTACTAATATATCAGAGTTTACCAACAGATTCCTTAGTTTTTTCAAGTTACCATAACAATTCACATCCATATTTAAGAGTTTTAAGTCCCTATAACATCAGCTGGCTCTCTTCCCATTAACTATTCTGTTCCTGCGCAGGGAATTTGCCCCCATGACCCTACAAGAAAGTGTTCAGAGCCAGTTTCCTCCTGGCTCTCTGAAGCAGCTGCTCTGCAGTTTCCAAGCTCTGATTAATTCCCTACATCTGATCTCAATATGTATGTACACCTTTAAATCATATTCTTTACATTCAGAGCTAAATTATATACTCACCTGACCTTGCGGCTTTGTTCAGAATAGACCAAGTAGGCATCAGTAATTCTTGACCAGGACAAGAATTATCCCTCCCCTTTGTACAAATTGACAGACACTCTTACGTTGCCTTGTGCCTCTCAAATAGCGACTTACTGAGACACCTAGGATCAGCTAACAGGATTTAATTGGATTATGTTAGAGGCTTTGTTCAGACCTGTCATGGAATTAATAGAAGCCTAGGTAAAAAAGAGGTTGGAATTGTTCAACCATTTGACCTCAGCATCCAAGATGTTTGGATATCATCTCCTATTTCAGTATAAGAAGATAATAAGTTCAGCCAATAGCTGCCCTGTTTATATTTTTGAAATCTCTCTCTATAATTATTAAGTACATTAGTGGAAAGTCACTTGCTTCTGTCTTAGATAATTTGTTTTCCCCAGAAGAAAAAAATAATGACATTATTTGGTTGCCAAATGTCAAATTATGTCACATTTGGAAAATTCCCTTTCTATGCCACTACCACATTATATTATTCAAACTGAGATTTAAAAATCAAAGGTACTTGTTACTCCACCCATTTCAGTTGTACATTTTACTCTTTCCCTCACTTAGAAAATAAAATTGGAGCTAAAGTACATATAATTTCCTTTCCTTCAAAGGTCTTCCTGTAGCTCACAGAGACAATTGGAAACTACTATTTCATAAATCATTCGAAGTATAAGGAATCATACAGTGAATTTCTAAATGCAAAACACTTCTTTCCACAAATTATTACTTCCCAGAATTCCTCGAGGGATATAGGACATATGTTTTTCCAGTGAAAGTAGCGAGGAATGTAAAGGGCTTTGTCTAGCGGTATCTAACACTCTCTCTTTCCTGTTACCCGATTATAGAATACAAGAGCACACACTGACATTGTCATGAATTTAAAAATAAGTATATTGTTATTTTATTTTTCTTGTTAGAGGCTTTGGCCTTGATCTACACGAACATTATGATAGTGTCATCTAGCAGTTCCTGTACAAGGTTGCAGGTATTCTTTAGAGGTATTCTTTTACTCTCAGTGGCTGAATGTCACCTGATAAAACATGTCATAGATGTGATGCACCCATATCTTTCTATATACATTAACTTTTCCTAGGACCTTGTGTTGAAAGCCACCATAAAGAAATATTCTCAATAGGTCACCGAATATAATGATCTGGTTGTATCTGCTAAGAATCACATGATAAACCCTTAAGAAATAGATGATACAGGGGCTGGCCCTGTGGCCGAGTGGTTAAGTTCGCGCGCTCCGTTGCAGGCGGCCCAGTGTTTCGTCGGTTCGAATCCTGGGCGCGGACATGGCACTGCTCATCAGACCACGCTGAGGCAGCGTCCCACATGCCACAACTAGAAGAACCCACAACGAAGAATATACGACTATGTACCGGGGGGCTTTGGGGAGAAAAAGGAAATAATAAAATCTTAAAAAAAAAAAAAAAGAAAAAAAAGAAATAGATGATACATTAAGTCGAACTGATAATTTTAAATTAACTATCAATGACTTAAATTTTAAATTTTATTTTCATTTCAATTTTTATTGATAGTATTCAAAACAGTAATTATTTAGGAGCAGAAATAAAAAACATAACCTTAAACATCGTGAAAAATATTTTTGCAAAACAGATCCTTTGCAACAACGTTAGTTTCTCTCAATAGTAATACGGCATGTCTGAAATTGTCTATCTGAAATTTATCTTTTCTGCATTAAAAAATACTCAGCTGCTAATGTAATTTTAGTGTTTCTGTTGGCAATCCTGTGACACCCTGATCCACAGACGCAGGCCGTCTATAGAGCACAGATAAAACGTTCAGATGGCTTTGGGCAGCACTTCTCAAGTTCCTTCCAGAACCATCATTCTACAATCTGTTTTCTTTAAAAGAGAATATATTTTTGTCTGAGATTTTTCTCCTCCGACTACTTGTTATATCTGTACTTCACTGATTTAGTCCTTTCTACTTTGTGAATGCATTTTTCTTTTTCTGAGTCTACCAATTTCTGCAAAGTTATGGCCTGAGCAGTTGATATTACTCTCTGAGTGGTTTATGTAAATAACAATAATAAAAACCCCTGAAGCTTCATCCTTGTTCCCAGTGGTCTCCCACTGACCTCTTTTCAGCTTGAAAAGGTTCTATCTATGGCTGATTTTTTTTCTCTTCCCACTGGCAATTTTCAGCCTACTGTGCTTCTTCATCTGATTTCTTGGCTCTTTCTTGACTTAAGAATTAATTATTGAAATGTATCAGATGCACTCTGAAAATGTCAGTGTATTTGGTTGGATTTACTAAGAAGCACAGCTTTTCAGCCAACGTGATATTGGAACTGAATTTCAAGTAGTGCCTTTCTCCACACATCCTTTTCACAGGCAACACAAAAGCATAATGCAGATGATCTATGCCATCTCTGAGAAGGCTTGTGCTGTAGAAGGCCATTTGTCTCTATCACTCTAAAGCAGAATGTTTACCTTGCATTTTAGTGCCTTTTTTCTCATTGAAACTTTAACAAACACTTTGTATAGGACTACAAGAGACTCACAGAAGTTGTCCATCTATCCTCCTGCCTCCAAACCAGCCTTTGGCTAATTTAATCTCTCCAATTCAGATGGTTATTGATCCTGGTATAAAGGGAATTCACAACCTCCCTTGCATTTGGTGGAATATTCTACAAGCGTTATTCTCACAAACTCAGACACAGGAATTCACCCACTGAATAGCACAATGAGGCAGCGTGAGAGTAGAAGCAATTTACACACAAAGATTAAAATCACCTGCAAAGAGATTCAAAAGCATTTATTAAAACACTCCAGGTATGGCTTTAAGAAGGGAAGACATGCTTTAGGTCACAAGACATAATTTTAGAAGAATATTAATAAAATAATATTTTAAATAGCTTAGACACCATACTTATTAACTCATAAAACAATTATGAGGCATCTACCCTAGGCCAAGCTCTGTTTCGGGTGCTTCTGTTTCATTGGTGTAGACAACCAACAAAAGAGACAACATCCCTATTCTCATAGAACATATGTCCTCATGGGGGAAGACAAAGGACAATGTAGCAAAAGAAGGAAACAGTGTCCTTATGTTTGAAGGAGATTAGTATTAGGAGGAAAACACAGGGAATAGGGTTGGGACATGCCTGGAGGTGGGGGATTGCTTTTGTAAATGAAGCAGGCAGGGTAAGGCCTTATTGGGAGGTGACATTTGGACAAACTGACAGTGGCGAGGGAGCGGGCCATGAGGATTTTGACGGAAGAGCACTATGAGTCAGGAATAAGACCAGCGCCGAAGGGGCCAGCCTGGTGGCGCAGGGGTTGAGTTCACACGCTCTGCTTCTCAGCTGCCCGGGGTTTGCTGGTTCAGATCCCGGGTGTGGACATGGCACCGCTTGGCACACCATGCTGTGGTAGGCGCCCCCCATATAAAGTAGAGGAAGATGGGCAAGGATGTTAGCTCAGGGCCAGGCTTCCTCAGCAAAGAGAGGAGGACTGGCAGCAGTTAGCTCAGGGTTAATCTTCCTCAAAAAAAAAAAAAAAAAAAAGACCAGCGCAGAAACCTGGAGGCTGGAGTGTGCTTGAACGCTGAAGAGGGAGCAAGGGCTCAGGTGTGGGTGGAGCAAACTGAGGCAGGAAAGAAAGGAAGGCAGAGGTGCAGAAGCCTCTGGGGAATCAACCAGTAACCTGACCTGGTTGCCCACGGCCTGGCAGGCCAGCTTCTGGACTGGCTTTTACACTGACTGCAATGAGAAAGAGCCGGAGGATTTCCAGCCGAGGACTGACGTGATCTGCTTTATGCATTTAAAAGATAATTCTGGTTGCCATATGCGGGAGGGGGCTGCAGATGTTAATGTAATATTACAAGATAGAGATAATGGTAGCTTTTATCATGTGCCAGCATGGAGCTGGTGAGAAGAAACTGCGTCTGATTTGAAAGGACAGCCGGTGGAATTTTCTGACAGTTTGGAGGCAGAATACAAGATAAAGAAAAGTCAAGGATGTCCACAAGCCTTTAGCTTATGCCCCTGGAGCAATGTCTTTTCCATTAACTGAGATGAGGAAGGCTACAAGAAATAACGTACAAATATGTACCCAAAAGTTGATAGTTTGCGTCCTATCTCCACAGCTGAAATAAATAGCTAATTGATGTATATTACAGACATTATTCATAGATATGTATGTACATGTATAATACAATATATGTGTAATATTCAGAATATTATACAACTGCATAATATGAATAATCAAAGATATTTCTCAATTCATGGGAAAATTTACGTTGTTTCCTTCTGCCCTGCCCCATTATACGAAATTTTAAATATGTTCTTGTATTCTAACTCTTTATGTCTATAGGATGAGTACCCAGAAGTTAGGCTGCTAGGTTAAATGGTAGAAAGATTTGTAAGGTTTTCTTTTACATCATTCCAGATTACTTCCAAATAAGATTCACATTTTTACCAATACAAATTCACAAATACAAGAGTTTCTGCTTCCCTGAATCTTAGCCAGTATCAGATATAATCACTTTTAAAAAAGTATTTTGTCCAGCTTGATAGCTAAATAGTATTACATTCTTGATTCCGAAATCTCCTTGACTACTTGTTATAGTTATTTAACTGGAATTCTTCTAAGCTCTCTTGAACTTTCTGAAAATAGAGAATGGTTAGTCAACAGGTTCTTCTCAAATAAATTTTTAAAATGTCCCTTTTTTTCTCAAAGATATTTCAGAAAGACAATATCACTTGTTAGACTTAGCAGGTACGTATGTTTTTTTAAAATTTAATTTAATATAATCTTTAAAACTGATGTCAGAGAGTTTTATATTCAGAGATTAAGAAATTGAATTATAAATTATGTATCTGCTCAATTATATATTTATTGCCACTTTATGCCAACTGATTTTGTTTTAACATAGGATTATCTGTAATAACAAATGATAGCAAATTATATAAATTATTTTACATGAAATTAATCCTAATGTGAAATAAAATTGCACAGTCTTAAGTATTTTCTTTCTGAGATTCCTTCCTTGTTAGTCTCTGTCTCTTTCATTTATTTTTCTTTCTCCATTTTTCCATGATTTCTTTATTTTTCTGTTGGAATCCAAGCCCACAGCCGAGCTTACCCCCGGTCCCTCCCCTGCAGTGAAAAGATAACAACATTCACTGTCAGGAAATACAGAGGATATGCATCAGGAAAATACAATGACCAAATGAAATAAATTTTCTGGATTACTGGACCTTTTTTCATGCACAAGATATTTTTATTTTAAGCACTTTGATGGAAAACTTTGCAAAATTGCAACTGGGTCATCATTGTGTACACAAATCAATTCAGGGCAATCCACTGGCACCATCAGAGGCCAGCGAGGTAGAAATTGCTTGCGTTTCTTGACAGGTGTTATAGCTATTCAGGATTCCTTTTTGCTTATTTCCGGTTTTAGAAATATATCAGTTGATAATTAGGTTTATTTTATTATATAAATAAAACTGATGGATATTTGAGGAAACCTCGTGAACTGTTCTCTAGCTCCTCAATTCAAAGAATTTAGAAGTGAAAATAAGGAGAATTCATATTGTGACATCAGGATTCTAATCATAAAGACAAGTGTACAAGGGAACTGAGTTTTTCTGAATTCAGAGAAACATTATTCTGTGCCGCCCTTTTGCGGTGTGCTTTCCCTCCCCACCCTTCCATCCTCCCGCCCCTCATCCCCCACCCCCGCCGCCGCCCCCTTCTCTCCCTCTTCCTCTCTGCATTTCCTTCGCACCTCGCGGGGCTGTGGCTCTGTCCTGCAGCTCTCAGCCAGGCAGGGACGGCAGAAAGTCTGAAAGGCTGCTTAAAAGCTCTCTCCCTAGACTGACAGTGCTGCCTCGTGTGCTTTAGAGGCTTGATTCGGCCCAGGAGCTGCGCGGGCAGAACTGTTCAAGGATCCCTTGGACACTCTGGAGCTTCTCTTTCTTCCTGTGACTCAGAGGGTGACTACCCCACTCCCGACTTCAGTATCTCTCCCTCTGGTGGATTTTTCTCCTTGTGGATGTGCCCTATCTCCTTACCTCACCTCTATCTGGATTCTTTCCAAATCTTTTTTTAAAATCCAAATTTCTTCTCCTAAGGCCTAGGCTTTTAAAATATGAAAGTCAGGAAAACTTCATTTTTCTCTGATTTTTGAACGTGTGTTTTTCCTGTATCATGATACTGAACATTCGAACTACTGCCTGATTTAGGAAGTGGGGCCGGGTGAGAGGAGACCTACGTGGATCTGGAAATACAAGAAAGAGATGTAATAATACTTGGAAACTATGCCACCATGTTACAGTGGCTGCAGACAATGTCCTATGCTTACCTGACCCTCAAAGGTTTGCCAAGCATTTTCACTTACATTTAAAAAATTATTCTTTATTCAACCTTGTGAGAGAGAAGTTTTATAGATGAGGAATGTGTGACTAAAAAATATTAAGCAATTTTAAGGTTATCTATGAATAAACAGTTAATACATTGCTGAAACCCAAATCTTTATATTGCACGACAGATAATCTTCTACTTCACACTTCTTTTAATGTTTGTATATTAGTAGAAATAAATGTCCTCCTTCTATTTAATAGGGAAAGGTGAATAAGACACTTGTAGGAAATAGTGAGATTGATAAGTGCTGGCCAAAGTGAAGGTGACATCCATGGAAAGGAGGGGATCAGGGTCATGGGCTCAACCCCAAACCTTATTCCTCTGTGGTGCTCTAGTGCCTTGAAACTGAAAAAAAAGGATATTAAATACATTTGCTGGCAGCAGTGCAATAAAAAATATACCTTAGCACAATCAGAGGCGCTCACAACTAGAATATATACAACTATGTACTGGGGCCTTTGGGGAGAAGACAAAGGCAAAAAAAAAGATTGGTAACAGTTGTTAGCTCAGGTGCCAATCTTTAAAAAGAAAAAGGTATATATATATATATATATATATATATATATATAAATCAATGTTCCCTGATGTAATATGCAGACTTTTTCATTGTTTGAAATAAATTAAAACTTTTCCAATTTATGAAAACTTTGGGCTTTGTTAGTTCCACAAATATTTAACCAGTCTTGAGATCATCAAAATTGCTAGCATAATCAGTTTCATGTTTTTTCTTATATATTAGCTATTTTGAGGAAACGTTTTCTAGTAGATGATGTACTATGGGATGACATTCTATGTAAAGGGCAACTAGTGTGGGCCCAATTTCAAGAGGCACAGCAATGGACATATTAAAAAGCTGACGTAAATGAGTTTCCCCCTTAAGACATAAGGGCATCTGAATTAAGGGAATATTATTATTTTTTAACATTTTGCTATAATATCAAATATCGTTTCAATGTGTTTTGAAAAATTCATGTGTATGAAATTGTTTTATAAATTGAGGACTTTCTTTTTCTGTTGAAGCATAACTCCATTATGGGAAAAAGAGGACTCTTTATGTAGATTTTTTTCTGTATGAAACTTTTCAGGAACATTCCTTTTCTACACATCAAAGCCCTTCTCTTGTCATACTGCTCATAGGTCTCAATATTGTTAGCTTTTAAAATAAAAGCACTAAAAAGCTCATTTAAATTCTTCTTATAATGAACTTTATCTCATGTATGTCTAGACAGCCATTAAAAAAAAAGCACGCAGCCCTGCCAAAAGAAACTCAAGCAGACAAAATAGCCTAAATTGTCCTTGTCTCTCCTTTCTAGTCAATTTGTTTCTCTACCCAGGTTTCTGATGGGTATCTGTGTTTGTGCAGGAACTCCGACTGTATCTGCTCTAGCTGAATGCTCACTTACCTGAGTCTAATAATATGAGGGCACTAGATGCACATGGGATGGAGAGGACCAGGGGAGAGAGATTGTGTGAGTCATACCACATGCGGCTCAGCTTCGCTTCATCTGACAAGCCTTCCTTGCCTGGACTCACCCTTTCCACAGCTGCCCTCCTCCCACCCCATCTGGGGGGCTTTTCTTTATAGGCTTGCATGGGGCGCTGTACTTGCCTCACTCATGGCATTACCACCCTTCGTTGTCTTTACTTATCTGTCCCCTTACTGTCATAAACTGTAAGAACTTTATAGTCCCTAATACGGTGCTTGGTAATCCATAGGTGTTCACTGTATGTCTTCTGAATAAATGAATTACAAAAATATTGAAGCAGTGCAGCTGGATGAAGGCAGCCCAAGATGTGCTGTAAATGAGACCAACAATAACAATACTGAAAATGGTAACAGCGAGCAGTTACTGAGCACTTACTAAGTGCAGAGACTGTTCACTCATTATCCCATTTCATTTTTGTTACAATCCTAGAAGAAATAGAATTGTAGGGGCTTCATTGTTATGAAAATAATTTGCATGATAATTATTTTTCTGATATCTCCACTTTCCTAGTATAAGCTATTTTTTTCCTACTTATCTCCACATTATTAAATGCTTTAATGAAGTGCAGATCAATTTTGTTATAAATTGCCAGTCTAAAAGGAGAGTGTTACCTGTTCTAAAAAAGATACAATTTAGGATATATCTGTATCTTAGAACATTTGTGGTGCATTACATAGAAAAAATGCTAGCAGGAAAGTCCATGCAATAAGTAAAAGGATAAATGTGTTTTGTGTATTTCTGTTGTGTGCCTCCGCACAGGGGAGAAGACATATGTGGGAGCAAAACTACTGTAACTAAGCCCAGAACATTTTCATATGCAGATGTTCAGGAATCCACTGGGGATTGAAGTAGATTAAATGTCACTAGCTGATTCTACCATTCTTGTTTTCCATTTCAATTCTAATACTTCTACTTAAATCATTTTTGTTTGCTTGCTTATTAGAAGGATTAGAGATACATTTAATATCAATTTTTTACTGTTGTTGCTATTGTTTGTTTGCTTTGTTTACGGCATTAGTTTCTTTTGTTTTAGTAGTATAAACTGTTGTGTTTTCTCTTTACTAATGGTCAGGAGTAAAGGGCAAACCTGTTCCATTAAGGTGATAGGACTTGTCCCCTGCCTTACTCTTGTCATTCTCTATTAGATATGCATCGTAAGCTCTGAGAAGTTTGTTGAACTATCTTAAGACACTTTTTCTATTCTGTTTCCATTTAATATCAAAAGTTCAACCTTGATCATACATTTTCATTTTGCTGAAAATGTCTAGTAATTTTCTTGCCAACTCCACATCATTTGGGATGGGTTTTCATCTTGAATGAGTTTATTTTGACGCCCAGTTAGCATTTTCTGAAATGTGAGTGGTGTCTTCTCTGCTACTTAATTTTCTGAGGTCATCCCCAACCTTTCCAAAATTTTCTATTTATCTTCTGTCTTTAATCTTGCATTTGGAAACTTGAGGACAAATCTAAATTGTTAGAGCTTGCACAACTGAACACACAAACAATCTTCCTCTTGATTTCTTGCCATATTTGAAATATTCTGTGCTTCACTGAAGAATACTTGAGTTACAGCATTAGGCATTGTGGCAAGTATATCTAATATTCAATTTTTATGTTCCTTAAATATACTTGTAATGCATATGGAAAATAAGATGAGAAAAGCATTTTCATTATTTCCTTTTCCAATGGTAAGACGATTCAAATTCTTTAGTTGGACAGTTTTATAGTTTAATAAACCAATTTTATTAAACCTATTTTGAAGTTTTATAAAGCTATTTTAAGATTGAAAAAATATCAAATGCTATGGTGCCAGATCATTGGAATTTTGGACTTCTGATGTAGCTCTGACACTGAGAGAAAAAATTTGAAATTCATTTTATCAACTCATTTATTAAGCTAGGTTCCACCATGCTCCACTGTGCTTATCCATGGGGGCACAAACATAACTTCAAATGTGAAACTACTTACCACATCTTATAATTTAATAAGCTTAGTAAGAACTTGATTCATGGAAAGTAAACACTTATAATTCTCTTCCTCAGAAGACTCATTACAAAAATTAGATATAAGTATTAGATTTGGAATTCAGAGACAGAGGAATTCAATATTAACTAAAATAAATGCAATAGATCTTTTTAAAAAGTAATTAACCAGGAGTCTTGAGAACAGGAAGGAAAGAATGTAGGTTAAAGTTGGAGTTGCTAAAGCATGGGGAGTCAGTCAGCTAAGGAGAAAGCCCAGAGCTGAAACGAGAAAGGGGCAGTGGCAGTGGTCATGGAAGGGCATCTAGCCATCACACTAAACCTAACCACCAACCCTAACCCCTAACTTTAATGCTAACCTAATCTCTAGCCCTAATGTTAACCCTAGCCCTAGTCAGTGAGTCTCAAACTCATTGAGCAAGTATGTTTGGGGAGGAAAAGAAATGCATATGTCTTATCATAAAGTGAACCAGTTGTAAATTGAGCTTCATTTTTCCAACGGAAAATATTTTTCTTGATTTTGAACAAACTCTTAAAGATATTCTTGGCATGGTTAGATGTCATCTTACAATATTTATTGATCAATTTAATAATAGACATTTAAATTAGTGTATCTTATAAAATCCATTAATTGAGAAATGGTACTTTATTTCTATTCACATATTTCGTGGAAGTTTTATTCAAAGTTCTCACATATAACTTTGTCATCAGCGTCTTCCATCACCAAAGCTGCTTGAGTCATTTAACATGATTTTCCCATAGCACATCTTCACTGCATTTAAGCTGTCTTAGATATGGCAGCACTTTTTGATTTGAGGCAGGCACTGGACATTTTCATGCAAGCCTAAAGTATCCATTTGCTATTCAAAATCTGCGTAAGGTAACACTTAATATATTTCTTAAAGGATCTTTTAAAAACTTGACAGTCAACTCTTGCATTATCAAGGCATATGTTTTTGAGTAAGTCCATCTTAAATTCTGTCTGCTTTTATTGTTCTGTATGTATAGACTGTGTCAGGCGGCTTTTATACATATTCAGAACTAGGACTAAATGAGGTCATTTCGGTAAATATGTACAATCTTTATAAGGACTAATATCTACAGTCACTTTTCTCAGTCACAATTTTTAGATGGAATGAATCCATCAGGTTCCCAGCAAGAAACACTCAACTTAAGATAACTTGAAGAGAATTTAACAAAGAAACTATTAACAAAGGAGTGGGCGGGGTGTAGGGAAGTCACAAGGCACAGTGCCATATCTGATATTGGTAATGGGGAAGTTATCGCCAACCTTCAGCTTGAAGATGCAAGAAGAGGTAACGACTTCCAAGATAAGAAAGGAGGAGCAGTATAGAGAGGTCTACCTTCAGAGGTGAGACCTGGACAGCTTGGTGGCCCCTACAGGAAGTGAGACTCTGACCTCTCTCTCCTCCGGTCCTCTGATGTCCTGCGAGGGTTCTGCCTTTGTTGAACTGAAGCTAAAGCCAGAGCAAGAAAGCCTATCGTGGAGGTCAGCCTGCCCAGGCAGAAGCTGGAGGAGCACGGCAGAGTGTGGGGCGTGCATTTAGACAGGCAAATAGAACTTATCACAGGGAAGACTTCAATCCCTCTCCTCCCCTCTCTCTTCTTATTTTACACATGTGCACATATATACACACACGTGTGTGCGCACGCGCGTGTGTGTGATATAACAAATAAGTTCGGCTTTTCCAAAACCCATCGACACGTGGGATTTGGATTCCTGCTATACTAAAGGGTTAAACTTTTGAATTGTCACCCAGGAGGAAGGAAGGTCAAGAGTTACCTGGGGAGAAGAACGTCAGTTGTTAGGCCGCCTGTCTCGCAGAGCCGCTCTCCAGTCTCACTGCCCAACTCCAAATACTAAGAGCCAGGTTGCCCCACCTGCGGAAGGGAAAAGAGCCCTGGAATTTTATTCTGCAAGTAAATAAAGAGTTTCATCATGCAAATATAGAGTTGAGGTCATAAAAATAATTTTCAGAAAGAATTTAATCATTCCATCATTGAATGTAAATAATAATCTGGATAACACTGGCCAACTAAAGTGGGTAAAGGAAAAGAATACCTAAAACAGAGGCTGAAAAACAAATCAACTGGAAAAGATGCATAGTAGACTTTTCAGGATTGCCCATGGTGCCTGGGTAAGTACAAATAAAAGATATGCCCAGAGATTTTATTTCTGTCACGCAGCTGCAAATGTAGGCAGGTCAGCTTCCTATGATTGATAATATTGTTTTTACTTGTAATATGACAGAATTTTTTTTTAAAAAAAAAAAAACAACTATGCTCCCAGGGATATTAGGAGCTGTGCTACATACAACAGATGTATAGTGTATATACAATATTCAAACACATCAAAAACTTTTCAAATCCTGTAGCATTATCAGAAAAGTTGTAAAACAGTCTTGGCTTTGGTGAGGCAAGCAAGAAAGCACATTATAAAGGGATGTTGGAGGAGACAAAAGGAGGAAGGAGGAAGGGGGAGGAAATGCAAGACAGAATAATTATGAGAAAACGATTTTGGGAAAGAGGAGAGTACAAAAGAAACAGAAAAAAGCTGTGATTGGAAGGAGAAACAGGGAAAAAGCAGGACCACTGAAATTCCACATAATTCTAATGAGAGACATTTTTTCTAATTCTAATGAGTGGCATTTTTTCCTTTCATAACAGCCAGTGGATTAACAGGCACACACACGTACACATACACCACACAATCTGTGTGGAGTGATATAAAAAGTCAGTCTCTTTCTAGACTACCTGCCTAAGTGTTGCTCTCTGCCACACCAGCAGAGGTGCTGCGCTAGTAAGTAACGATCTGAGCAGAGAAAGCAGAAACTAGAAGGGATGAGTACAAAGTGTGTGGTCAGGGCAGTGAAAATCACGAGGCATGCATGCGTGCAGCACTTCCAAACCAGGGCTTTGTCAGTCACCATCTCACATGAGAGTCACTGCAGTCCTACAAGGTTAATTGAATAGTCTTTGACTTATCCTCCGTGATACCTTTTATACGCTTTTCTTATGTTTTTCACAAGATCATTATCCATATAAATCAAGCAACCGTGGGCTTGCACTTCATTGGATTTTCCATTCTGAGCATTTATTCCACTTGATCACTAAATAATGCAAATCAAGTTCCCCTGCTAAAGACAAAAATTACTCATGACACTTGCTGAAGACAGTAAAGCTGACTTTGTTCAAGGGGGGACACGGTGACAGGTATACTGACCACTGCAATGGAGTCTTTCAGTGGGGAAGAGACACTGAACTCATCCCCAATTACCACACTGGCAAGGAGCAGGGTGGAGGTGAGTGAAAAGAAAATTACTAAGAGGAATTATCAGAGGTAAGAAGGGATTCTGGTGGGGATTCTGGCCAAAGGCTGGCCTGGATGAGCAGACATCACCTGTGGGATGCAGGAGGATGAGTATCCTGATTAGGTCTTCAGCTATGGAGGATGAGAGATTCTGACTAAACAGACTTAGCAGGATTTGTGCTTAAATTGGGCGATGAAGAGAATAACACAGAAGTCCAAAAGCAGTGCAGACGTAGAGGTTGGTCAAGGAGAGAATCTTTGTCACCCCAAACAACTTTTGTGAGAATGCAAAACAACAACACATTACTGACACAAAATGTGTGACAACACATTTTTCTCCATAAAATGAACATTAATATTATCATGCCTTTCTAAACGTTTTTAAAAAGAGAAACTAACGGTTCAACAAAATTTAAAAAAATATCACTACAGAGCATTAATGTCTTTTAAATAGTATGTAGTTCAAAAGGGATCTTGGCTTATAGAAAGATGAAATAGAAATACCCTTAGGAGGTAAAACACTTGGATTTAAATTAACAGTGAATTATGAATAATCCAGACTCACCTTTTTTTAATTCTGTGTGACAGAAAGCCCACTCTAACACCTCAACCATGTGTGTCATTTTCAGTACAAATTCTCTAACACCAACTAGGTCCTACAGTTTAACTCAACTCTGACACTAACTATCTGGATGTAGCACAGACCCCCAAGATATGGCACAGTCCCACAAGACTGTCCCCACTTCAGATGCCATCTGGAAGTCTCAGGTTTCCCCAGGTTACCCACACTTCTGCCTGGCTGACTATAAACTTGGGGGCTCCCAAGACCCCATGTCAGGTTACAAAATTTCCTAGAATGAGTCACAGAACTCAGAAAAGTACTATACTTAAGACTGCAGTTTTATTATAAAAGTTACAACTCAAGAACAGCTAAATGAAAGAGATGCATAAAAGGTGGAGAGCAGGTGGGCCCAGAGCTTCCTGTTGTCTTCTGCGGTGCCACCCTCCCAGTACACTGATGTATTCAACAACATGGAAGCTCCCTGAACCTTTGTTGAAGAGGTTTTATTGTGACTTCATTACTTAGGCAAGATTGATTAAATCATAGCCACGTGACTGAACTCCATCTCATGCTCTCTTCTCCTTCCTGGAGGTTGTGGGGTGAATGAAATTTCAAACCCTCTAGTCATTTGGTCAGCACCTTCCTTGCAACTATCTAAGGCCCTCCATAAGTTACCCTGTTAGCATAAACTCAAGCAAGTTGAAAGGGGCTTATTATGAAGACTAAAGACATGCATATCATGCAGGAAATTCAAAGGGTTTTTGAAGTTCTTGTGTTGGTAGCCCGGGACAAAGACCAAATATATTTTTTTATTATACCACAGTATAAAAAGGGATTTATTGGTTTAGATATCTAGAAAGTCCAAGGTGAAGTTGGCTTTAGACATGATGAGATGCAAGGGTTCACATAACATCACCATTATGTCTCTTTCTCATCCACCTTGGCTTCACTTTCTTCTAACTTTGCTTTATTCTTAGGTGATCTTTGGCCACAGTGGGCAGTGATGGATTCTAATAGTTCCAGATCTTCATTATCTACATGACCATTGATTCTCCCAATGTCACAATGAGAAAAAGACTTTCTGTGTGTATATGTGTTTATGATAATCCTCGAAAGCAGACGATGACCAGTTTGAGTCATGTGTCTGTTCTAGACCAATCACAATTTCAGAGGGATTGGGTACTTGGAGATGCTGGTGTGAGTCTTGTGTTCCCCTTTACAAAGAAGGAGAAGAACCAAATGATTGGCTGTTGCCACCCTCGACTCACCTCGTTGGAAGAAAGTCAGTTCCTGAAAGTAACAGATGCTAGGCAGAACAGAAAGTACTAAAGGTCTACTGCAAGCCTTTCCGAGGTATTTCCCTGAAGCATCATTTTTAACCAAGAAGAAAAGGTAATAACAAGGCACTGAGCACAATGCAGAACTTGAGGCAATTATAGAAACAGAACAAAGCCTGAAGTCTTTGAGTTAATCATTAAATATTAATGAGAATAAATATTTCAGCAAATCTCTCTTATAGTTATTTTTATTAAAAGCCACAAAAAGTATGTTTTATTGCTTCTAACAGTCTTCCTGTATCTTGAAATTTTTAAACGTGTTTGCAGATATAAACTTATGATACTAAGTATCCACTCACTCCAGCTTCAAGATGAAGTTAGTGTTGTGATTTTGAACTTTGCTTTAAAATTAGAAAATTAATTTCCCTCAACCCTTAAAAGGAGCTGTTAATTTACCACAATAATTGAACAAACTGAGAATTCTGTTTCAACTCAGCATGTGGTGTTTCTTGTTCATAAGTTTTTTTTAAGGATTTTTGAAGAAGTTGATTAATTTTGATAAAATCTGATAAATCTCTAAAAAGTCACAAAGATGAATCTTTCCACAGGTCCCTCAATTTCTTATTTTGAAATGACATACATTTAATGGCTTTAAATTACTGAGTTTTTTTCCTTTAAAAATAGATTTCAATGAAATTTGTTTAATAAGTGGGAAATGGAAAAGTATGTTGTTACACTCATTATGGTTTGCCAATAAGAAACCATAAGTAATTTCTAAATGACAAGACTGTTATAATAGATGCTAGATAATGATTGAAGACATTACATATTGAATAGACATATAATTAGGTAATTCAACTACATTGGTCACAATCATTCTACTTCATATTGTATTTAAGCCAAGAATGATATTTGTAAAAGAAGATCTTGTGGCAATTGCTTAATATTCTTGATCTTGACATTATATGTTTTACATTTATTTTTCAGATATAGAGACACCATATTAAATATAAAAAGTATTTATCAGACTGATATCAAGTAATTGGTTTTCTTTCAAATTATCTCAGCATAAATATTAGGATTATGTTACTAATTTTTTACTCTTCTCTTATTTTGATCCAAATTAAACAATATTGAATAGTCCTCTGTGATCGAAAATGGATTGCTGTTTTATTTCCAACTCTTTAACTCTATGATCTTAATAACTATTGATAGGGTTATTCCCTAAAGTTGAAAATGTAAGATACAGAAAAAGTGTATGGTACGGAGAATGGAGTAATGGAAAATGAGGCTGGAGAGTGGAGTGAGAGATGATTCAAAAACTAAAGGAGGATTTTCAATTTAATCCTTATGATTCATTGAAAAATCTTTAATTAGTAAGGGACGTATTCAAATTTATGTTTGAAAAGATTTTCTAGGTGGTACTTTAGAGGATTGTTTTATCTTAGGCCAACTGGATTTAGTAACCAAGTGGAAGTTTTATAGATTTCACCAGGGTGTGGAAAGGATGTAAACGACCACAGACTAACAGATGGAAAAGTGTAAAGTTGAGTTGCTTTATTTGTTTTTTAATTACTCCGGATATATTATTGGCTTGGCAGGGCTCAGTTAGAGACAAAAGCGGGTAGAAAAACAATAATGGGCAAGGATATATATAAACTGAGAAGTGTTTTGTTGGTAGCACAGAGTTCAGTAAATTAGCACCAGGTTGGTACTGTCACATAATTTGCTGGTAGGAGCACAACAGAGCAGCTTGTAAGAACAGATGAGCCAGGGCACAAATAAAGCAATGAAAATAAATCAGAGAAACTTAATTTAGCATTGGACATCTAGATGGCGGTCAGTGTGGAGATCATTATGACCATACTGCCATGCACAGAGGGGACGCAAAAAATATTTGTCGATGGTAATTATAAACTCAAAAAGAAACGTGACTAGCATATTACCCCCATCTAAACCATGTTTGTCCAGAAAACATCTAGATCTTCATCATAGTCATCAAAAATGCCTTGCAGAGAAATATTTTCACCATTATCTCGACTTTAAGATACTTTTAAATATTATGTGTTTCTCTCTAAAACAGAGGCAAATTTATTACACACTGTATTCCATTTCCAGCAGAATGTCTCATCTGTGCATGTTTCTGATGATTCAATGTTTAGTTTGGTTTTATTTGAAACAGAGGTTTAAGAATACAATGCATTAAATTTAAAAACAAATACTACTGAATACAACTAAGATTTTCAATGGAGAAGTAATCTCACCCGGGATTAATCTCTTTGACTATTATACAGATATTCCTTGACTTATGATGGGGTTACATCCCAATAAACCTATCTAAGTTGAAAATATCATAAGTCAAAAATACATTTAATACACCTAACCCACCAAACATCACAGCTTGGCCTTGCCCAACTTACATATGCTCAAAACACTTACGTTAGCCTACAGTTTACCAAATCATCAGAAGTAAAGCCTGTTTCACAGTAAAGTGTCAAAGATCTCATGTAATTTATTGAATATTGTACTGAAAGTGAGAACAGAATGGTTGTATCTATTGTTTACCCTCATGATGGCGTGGCTGATTGAGAGCTGTGGCTCGCTGCTGCCCAGCATCCCGAGAGCATAATACCACGTATCACTAGCCAGGGAAAAGACCAAAATTCAAACTTTGAAGTGTGGTTTCCACTAAATGCATATCAGTTTTGCACCATCATAAAGTCAAAAAATCATAAGTCAAACATTCGTTAAGTCGAGGACCATCTGTATTGCCAACTTTATTTGAACTTGTCACTCTCACATTAATTCCTCATTTTTTTGTGTACTAAAAGTCTCAATGTTCTTGCTGACTGTTGAAAAACTTGCCCACATGTTTTTTTATTTTGGCAAAAGGAGAGAAAAAATATAAATATTATTATTATTGTTTTTTTGAGGAAGATTAGCCCTGAGCTAACATCTGCTGCCAATCCTCCTCTTTTTGCTGAGGAAGACTGGCCCTGAGCTAACATCTGTGCCCGTTTTCCTCTGCTTTATATGTGGAATGCCTGCCACAGCATGGCTTGCCAAGCGGTGCCGTGTCCACACCCCGGATCTGAACTGGTGAACCCCAGGCCACTAAAGCAGAGGGTGCACTTAACCACTGCACCACCAGGCCAGCCCCTAAATATTATCTTTAATGCATGGTCCCGAGCATCAGAAAAGGTGGAGTGGGGATCCCGGCCCGGTAGCATAGTGGTTAAGTGCATGTGCTTCACTTTGGTGGCCCAGGGTTCACAGATTTGGATCCCGGGTGTGGACCTACATACTGCTCATCAAGCCATGCTGTGGTGGCATCCCATATGCAAAATAAAAGAAGAGTGGCACAGAAGTCAGCTCAGCAACCATCTTCCTCAAGCAAAAATTAGGAAGATTGGCAAGAGATGTTAGCTCAGGACCAATCTTCCTCACCAAAAAAAGAAAGAAAGAAAGAAAGAAATGAAAAAGTAGAGTGGGAGTGAGACACAAAACCTAAAATAAATTATTCAAATAAGGTATACTACTCAGACCTAATAAACTCCACTTTGATAATAGGAATAAAGAACACCATTGCGTATGTAGCTCAGGCTATTATTTGGGACAGATTCTCATTCAGTGTTCAGATTCTCATTTACTATTTGAGTCTCGACTCATACCAAAGCTGACTTCATTTTTTTAAAATTATGTCAATAGACAATAAATGCTCAGACTTTGATCTTCCTTTTTGTTATTGTTAGACATCTTTACCTGAATATAAAGGACACTGAATTCCTCTGTCAGAGTTGTTCATTCCTGCCTGGCTTTCTTCTGCATTGTCCTAATTGTCCCCAAACATGTCCATTCAAAATTCAAGCAGGGAAAGAAAAGGTAACACAGAATTAAAATACATTCACTTATGATGAAATACACTATAAATATGACACAATACCATATAATATAATGAAGTAATTTATGCTGTTTTATAAGCAATCAAGATCGCTCTTACCTGGGCATGAAAAACACTGTTCTCTAGAATTTGCCTGCTCTCAATACCATCATTGTACTCTGGGGGAGGAAAAATAATTTTCCCTGTACCCTTCCAGGTTCTTAGCTGAGACACCCCTGTAATAAGAAGACAGATTAACGGGAGAAAAACAAAGACAAGTTTGGTAACTTGTAGGGACCCAGGAAAATTGAGTAACGCTTGGAAATGGCCGCTGCCACCACCTTAATTATCATCTCGAGCTAAAGACAAAGGGGCATGTTGTGAGGGGATGGCAGATATGGGAGGTGACAGTAAACAAGGGGGAGGTTGTTATGCAGATTTAAGTTGTTGCTTTTTCTCATTTATAGAGTTTCTAGAGATTAAAGTCTTCCTTCTCTTCCTGGTACAGAGTAGGAGACAACCTTATAAATGGAGATTTCTCTTATAAATGTAAATGGCTTTTACAAAAGGGTAACTTCTACTCAGTTTTCAGAGCTTCCCCTGTGTCTGCTATTGTCAAAAAGTAATCAGCTTAAAATAATCCTTATGCCTAAGAGACATCTTCGGTTCCCTGAGCTGGAGATTCTGCTCCCCGTCGGTAGAGGGCAGTATCTTTTAAGTGTGGTATGTAGGAAGGGATCAGTAGGAAAGAGAAGGGGTTTATAATCTGTTTATTCATAAGTTGCCACGTAGCACTTCTGCTTTTATTCCCTTGGCCATAACTTAGTTACACGGCTATACCTAGCTTCAATACCTAGCTTCAAGAGCATCTGGAATATCGTCTTTATTTGGGGAGTTATGTGCCGGATAAAACTGGGGAAGGACAACAGTTACTGGGACATGATTCGCAGTCTCTACCACACTTAGAACCTTGGGAACATTAAGTCATGTCCTCTGTCTATTTTGATGTTTATTTGCTAGTTTTTCAACAACAGAATTATACACTCTTTTTCCATGAACTTTCTCTAAGTTCTGTTATAAATATTTTCTATGAGTATAAAAGATTTATTGTGATAAATGAAAGCATGTGCTAAATACATAGACTTAAAAAATAGTAGGTAAATTTATGAGGAGACTCCAGGACTTCTTTTGTTAGTGTTTTACTGTTCTATAAAATATTAGAAAGACCTTTTGTGGTCTTTCATTTGAGTGTGTTTGTAATTTCATTTTTATAAAAGAAATATCCATATATAATGTCAGACTTGCGAGAAGTGCAGAGTTTTCTGAACTCTCACTACTCTGAAAGAAATGATTTTCTAAAAATAAAATGTACATGTTGGGAAAATGTTCAAATCAATGTGCTAGTTGTTACGTTCAAAATTCCATTACTGTTAATGAGATTTGCAGGCATAACTTGCACAGCAAGTTATTCTGAAATTTTTCCCAGCTGTGTCCTTGAAAGATGGATATTTCTTTCTTTTTTTTTTTTTTTAAGAAAATCATTTTATCGGAGCGGTTGCTTTTCAGTTTATCCATTTGGGTATTGATGGCACTTATTCTACTCAAAATGTTGAACTTATATGTAAAGGAAAAAATACGGCATTTGTCCACTACTTCTGCGTGAGTCACAAACAACTCGCTGACGTGAACCTTAGCACCTCAGCATAGCTCTAGTGTGGATCTTCTGCATAACTCACGACAAAAGAGCATGAGGCGCTCAGCAGTCAGTGTCGTTTGGAGCTGTGCTGCAGCATCATCAGCACGAGCACACGGGCTGTTCTTTCCAGAGTCTACATGAGGCAGCTGATAAGTTTTGTGGTTCATGATACAGTTATTTTGATCCTTTTATAGTTGTTTGGAAATATTTTTAAAATAATACATTAAGAGAAATTATATTAAAACCAATTTTCTTAGCATATTTTATTATTTTCTGTTTTCTATATATTCCTTTGGAAGACAATTAATAGTGATTAAATCCAGATTTCTAAGAAAAATTTAAGAAATAATAATATATTCACATAATTCAAAAAACAAAACTGTAAAAGGGTTTATACGCTTTAAAAATTAACGTGATTTTTATCTCATCATCTCTTACTTATACCACACAGACTTGCTCCTTCATAACAAATAGAAAATTGATTTATATCATGCACAAGTCCTGCTGGCAGTATTTTATATTGTTATTGCTGCTGCCTTTGTCCATTTGCTTTAGCTGGACTCTCCACAAGGCAGGAGAGGAAGCGTACAGCAGCATCACCTAAGAAACGTTTGGCAAACACACTCCACTACCACATGCACCTCCCCAAACTCTGTCTTACTGAGCCGCCAAGTATTATCATTGATTGGACTTTCTGTGTTCTTCTGTTTGGGACATAAATAGAGAAGGAAATCTCTTTTTTAGAAGCTCTAAAACAGATTTGTGTTACCTGTTTTTAAAAATAATTAGTAGCTGCTTTAAAGGAAAAAATATATATGTAATTATCTTCCTTGTATTAGTAAGGAAACAACCAAAGTAAAAGCAGTTAATCCTATGAATAGAAGCTGTTAATGTAGAATAAAAACCTACAGAGAAGGACATTAACAGTAACAGGATAATGTGTTCATTAATCTGAAAAAAGATCGTCTCATTGTGCTCTATTTGGTAGCACCATTACGTTGTCTTCCGTACAGATTGGGCTTATACTACTTACAGATTCTCCCCTCAAAGAGCTGGCAATCTTTAACGCCTTTGTGATGGACATCTAAACATAAGTCAAACAATGAACATGCTCAGTAAGCTATTTTACACAGCCAGAGAAGAATCTGAGAATGGTTACTTATTAAGTAAATTAAATATTAAGTAAAAGCAATGTAATAAAAATTACAAAGTAATATACTCAGATAGACAGGATAAAGAAAATTGGCATATTTTCCTAGGTGAGGTTCCACAGGAAGAGACTCTGAGATAGAGATTTGCATGTAAAGAAAGCAGGATTGCTCAGAAGTTAAAGTTGTAATGCAGGCACAGCAAAGGTCTCAGCTGACCCCACCAGGACTATGGAGCTGAATGACTTTTAAACGTTGTCCTTCATGCGGTACCACATGCTCTTGGGGGAATGTGACATTGGTGACTTGGCTTTCTTTGAAGACAACTCTGGGAAAATGGCTCCGCTGAAAGTCTCTCAGCTGCTGAGGAATGAGTGCCACCCACCAGAGGTGGGATCTGGGTGGTACTGGTGCCCGTCAGCATCCATTCTCCCCAGTTTACTTAAGATAGTTATGAACAGATAGGCTGAGTTTTGAAGAATTACTAAATGAAAAGAGGAAGACTTCTTGATTTGAGTTGAGAAGATTGTTCAAAGAAGTAGGGCGTAATTTAAAATAGCACCGGAAGTCCGGAAGTCCTTGATGCGGGTAAGTGAAGCAGGAACAAGCAGTAGGTGGTAGAAGCAGTACGTTATAGTGCAGCAGGAAACCCCCATTTAGTAAAGAAGATAGGAAGTTTATGACAAATGAGTTAAAGAAACTTGTTAATGGTGATAGCACTTTCCTCCTCGAGGCCTTCACCATTTGGCACTAACCTGTCTTCTCCAATGTTACTTCTTTTGCCAAACTCCCAATGTATTGCTTAAGTACTCACTACTTACTGTAATGAGCACTAATTTCACAAATTTGAGCAGTTTCTCATGCTGTTCCTCCACTTCCCCTTTGCCCATTTCATGTCGTCCCATCCTTAAGGGCCTGTCTCAGTCCCCGTTTACCACAAGCCTTCGCTGGTTCCCTCCCTCCCTGAAACTCTTCCCTGTATTTTCCCAGTAATTCATTGCGTGTTTTCTTTCCTCCTCTCCTCTCTCACTTCCTCACCCCTCGCATTCCCCTTCCTTCTCTCTGTCTCTCTATTTTAACTTTCCCACTCCCGTTTTTGTTCTTTTTACTTTTACCATAAAAGCACGAATAATATACTATGAACATTTATATACTCTGTATATACACACTATGTATAATGTATATAGTACATTATTTATTATATCGTAAACTATTCCTATACTTTGGTATTTACTTTTTTCTCACTTATGGTATCTTATGAGATTTATTAATATTAACACATTTAGATATGTTCATTTTAACAGCAATATAGCGTACTATTATATGAATGAACCAGATTTTATTTACCGATATCTCAGATAATGGTTCTTTGGGTTATTTCTGATTTTTCATTATTACAAGGAACCTACAATACATATCCTTGGACATTATTGAAATGTGTTTGTTAGAGCTCCCTCACAAGAGTATGAGTTCCTCAAAGGGATGAGTACTTCTAATTCCCTATGATTTCTATCACAGAGCTGACTGTGTAATTGTAATGTCCTGCTGACAGATTGAATGGAGAGCAACGGCCTGAGATCTGGAAGCAGGAGCATCTGTTCTATATGTAAAAGGGACTGTTAGGCAGGCAGTGCTCCCAACTATGTTTTTTGATATCATATACTAACTACTCATAATATGGGTTTTACCAACTAGGGTTGTGCTGCTTTCTTCTTTATTTATGTAAGACTTACCCTGACTCATTTCATTTAACTGCTGTATGTCCACTTACTGGTATATTCACAGTACTCAAGTTGTTTGAAAATAATGTCATCTTCCCCTATACAAAGGTAGCTTTTTATTAATTTCCCTTCCAGTGGCTCTTTGGTGGAAGCATGTGATTTATTCCCATCTTGCCAATTTATTCTGAGTGAGTCAACTTTGCCTTCTTAGAAACATTTCTTACAGCTATTTAAGTAGGTCGGGGATATGGCCGTCTCTCATCTTGACCACTGCACGACTCCTCCCTGGCCGGCCTGCTTTAAACGCTGTCCCCCTCTAATCTACTGCAGATCTGCAGCTGCCAAAATGATCCTCTCCTCCCATCGCTTTGACTGTGACTCTTTCATCATCTCTTTCTTCCCATAGCTTCATAATTCAGACAGCAGGCTGGAGAATGGCAGCTTCCATCTAAAAATTTTTCATCAAAGAGCTTTACTTTTATTTTCTGTGTCAGCACCTGCATCCTCATCACTAGCATTACCTGGTAATCTTACTCATCACATCCCTTTCTATAATCATCCTACTTTGCCTCCCTTTCTCTTTGCTGCATTCTCTGACTTAGCTCGCAAGAACTCTGTCCTCCTTTATTATATTCTTAATAGGCATTTTCTATGATTATGTAATTTATGAGATAAATAGAAGGAAACAAGAAAAAGAAGGAAGAAAAGAATCTTACCATCCAGGGATAACTACTATCATCGTGTTACCATGTTTCTTTACTTCTTTCTGCATTGTATTAAAAGATTCTATCACAACTGTGTACTTAATTTGTATCATTTCCTTTTTTACTATATCATAAGCATTTTCCAATTCTTTTGAGCAGCATTTTTCCGGAAGAAAAAAACAGTACATGGAGATACCCTATAAACAGAGGAGTCCAATCCATTCTAAAATATAATTAAAAATGAAATAAGTAATGTGACTGAAAAATTCAGATAATCAGTTAAAAGGAAATACTGATTACTAGTAAGAAATGGAGCCATTGAGAGAAAGGAAGTTTGATCTATAAATAGAAAACATCATGAATAAGCAAGTTCTGTATAAGGAACAAGTAGATAAAGAATTTGGTGAGGGACAAGTGTCAATGTACCAGGACTAGGCTCATTTCCAGAAAGGAATGTGAAAATGACTGTTGTTCCTTCTAAAGAATTTGCAAGCCCCTAAGTGATTAATAGTAATTCCTTACATTTGTATAACAAAAGTGTTATAAGATCACTTCCATATTAATTATCTCCTTTTATGCTCACAACAAAGCTGTGAAGCAGATATTGTAATTATTCTATTTATAAATGGATAAACCAAAGTCAGAGAGGTTAAGTGATTTACTGAAGATGGTACTATTAGCAAAGAGCATCCAAACCTCGCCTTCTGATGAATTCTGCGGGTTTTTTTGGTTTGTTTTTCTAATAATGTTAGAGGAGTGGGCTTTGGTAAGGATGACAGACAATGTCATCTTTTTATAACACAGAGACTTCAACCTTAAATCTTTAATATTTATCTCCTTCTTGGTTGTTTGGTACATGCCCCAGTAGGTAGAAAGTAATGATTTCCAAGCTCTTACAAAGGAACAACTTTAGTGGATACAAAACATCTTCTCTGCCTTACAACTGTTATTACTCCCATGTCCTCAGGCAATTACTACTGATTAGAGGTCATAATTCTGCCTCTTTGGAAAATTACCTACTTGGATGCTTCTAGGATTTTAAAATATATTCTTAAAATATTAAACATTTTTAGCATCTGCCTAATTAAGGGTTCCTTTACTTTTTTTTTAAAGATTGGCACCTGAGCTAACAACTGTTGCCAATCTTCCTCCTTTTTTTTGTTTTCTGCCTTTTCTCCCCAAACCCACCCAGTTGTATATTTCAGTTGTGGGTCCTTCTAGTTGTGGCATGTGGGATGCCAGCCACCTCAGCACGGCCTGATGAGCCATGCCATGTCCACGCCCAGGATCTGAACCAGCAAAACCCTGGGCCACTGAAGCGGAGCATGTGAACTTAACCACTTGGCCGCGGGACCGGCCCCTCAGGGTTCCTTAATGTTGTCTACAAGGTGGTGAGGACATTCAGTCTTCATATAAAGTAAGTTTTCATTTCACAATTTATTTTTAATAATCACAGTCCCAGTTACACTTGATTCTCCCTCACATGCTCCTGAGGTTTTGCCCCAGCCCCTATCCACCATATCTATCATCCGCTTTCCCTCTATTTTAATCCAGTTGTCATATTATCTCTACCCTCTTTGGAGATTTCAATTTTTCCTCTAATCCCTTTATTTTGGTTTCTAGTATCAAGATGCTCTGGATTACCTCCAATTCAGATTTCAGTTGTTCAGCTGCTTTTTAGAATTTCCTTGCATTTCTTTCTTATTTCATACATTTTATTTTCATTATGCTTTTGATTTTTCATATAACCCTATTGATTATTATTCTCCCATTTCACTGAGACCATCTTCCTCGTGTCTGAGTATATTACCAAGAAATTGTCATCTATAGATGAGTTGCTATGCATAACAAGTCTCCACCTATATTTGTGTTTTGTTCACTCATCTGTGAATGAGGAAATTTTATCCAACAGCTGTGCTTTCCAACAGGGTACTCAGATTGTCCTTCATTCCACTTTCTTTCAGCATGAATATTAGATGAATATCCCTTATATCCAACCCAAAAGGGAAAAGATGTGCATGGTTTCTGAACCAATTAGTGGTGTCTAGTTGGCATGCAACTCCTATAACCTATTAGATTACTATGCAATCTTCTTCAACTCTGATCATCTTTTGGCCTGATACTCAGAACAGAGGAAGTACATAAACAGTGATAATACTCAACAATCACAAGGGCAATTCCTGCATTAACTGTGTTTATTTTAGTTTAAAACGTTGGCATTTCCTTCCTGATTCTGCAAGCAATTGCCATTTCCCCATATCACCAGCTATATCATGCACCTAGAGCATATATATTGTAGATATGGTAAACATACAAGTTATTGTCCAAAAAAAGAGAATCTGAGAGTGAAACGGGGCTCTGTTAATAACCATGACAGGGACACCAGCATGTACTAGGATTATCCCAGGCAAACCGGGAAGCATGGTCACTCTAATTCTAGATGTTCAGATGGATATGGAAGAAGAGGTACTAAACTAATTCAAGAATGAGGCAGCTGGAGTTCTCCTAGTGTTCTGTTCTTTGAAACGGCAACCACCACCCGGTAGAAGGATGGACACTAAGATTTCAGAGTTGTGCAAACCTTGCACTTTTGAAGCAAAGAACAAGAGTCTTACAGAAGTTCCAATTCTCTGATTCTTGGAGTTTACTCTAGTAATCGCATAAAAGAGTAAAACAAACAGTTGGGTTTCTTGGCCTGGAGTTCACAGATATCTTCCTGAAATGAGTGTGATACAGTGATGAGTCCCCCTGTTCATTTTTGTCATGAGTTTTCGTATTTTTTTGTGTCTCTGTACTTATTTTGAGTGCTGAGAGAAAGTGAGTGGAGCAAGATTTAATTTAAATTTCTGTTCCTGTTTCATTCAATCTGATAACGTGTCCTTATTTGTGTGTTAAAATCTACTCAACATTCTCTTTATGTCTTTATGTATTACATCCAATAAATATGTGTTCAGTATTTTTCCATCATTTTTGCTCTAGATTAGTAATTTCTTCAGAGTATGGGAGACCAAATGGATTCAATAAATATTTATATTGAGTATCTGCTAGAGTATCATATTTTTTAACTTTCTTGAAATATAACACTTTACCCCAATAAATAGGTATCAAATATTTTACTGCTGATGACAAAATAAGTACCATAAAATAAAAATTTTCTAATTACTACATTTAATTCTGTTAGTGACCACCTTAAAGCTTGATCTAGAGTTTTAAATATATTATCTGATTTACCTGGATGTGCTCCTAACTTGCGAATGGCTGACTGTGTGAATATGGAGCAGAAGCCAACAGGGCACTGCTCTCAATGTATAAATAACCTGGATGGCTGCTTCGAAGGCATTTAGTGAAAAGATAAAGTCTGCTTAAGCAAAAGAGGTTTCAACATGTAAAATCCTGACTTCATGCTCATGATCTAGCTGTAACATACTTAGCTGCATACTACATGCAACCATGGTTGTTCTTATCAATAAGAAGGAATGGAAATTGCAGAGTAGCCATAATATCAGTGCAAATTTAATTCATGAAGTTGTCTGTAACTAAATTTCTTGCAGTGGACTGGACTATTGTGATCTCTTGTTATATCCCCAATGTTTGGACTTCTCTGCAGTAGATGTCTGTTCCGCCCAGGGGGGTGGGTGACACCTCCAACCATGACCTTGTAGCACTTCCACTTGCCCTAAAAGTTCATGTGGTGTTACAGAAACAGTGTGAATTTTTCAAAATTTCACAGACAGAGAGGCCTGTGGCCACACTGCGGAGCAGGGTAGAGGAAGACAGTCCGTGTGCCTTTTCCTCTTCATTCCTACTCCCTCCAGGAAGTCTCACCAAAAATAAAGTGTGTGGGATGCTGGTAGAAGAGCTATGCTCTTTGATAAGTGATCCGAACGGAGGGTATGTTAGTGTCCTAAACTGATGTACGTTATCTAGTCTTTCACATCTGGTTCATTTAATAGTTTTATACAACACAAGAAGTAAGTCCTCATATTTGTTGATTTTGTTACTTATAATTTATTACTGCCCAGAGGATCCTGTGTCTTCTTGTTTTCAGTTCCTCTTTCTTATAGATTCTATAATAATTCATCAATTAAGTCTCATATTCATTCCATAAGCTCATTAACAAGTGGTTTTCAGGTAATATGAATATTTGTTTAAAACATATTTTAGGGACCAGCCTGGTGGCACAGCAGTTAAGTTCACACGTTCTGCTTCGATGGCCCGGGATTTGCTGGTTCTAATCCCAGATGTGGACATACATGCCGCTTATTAAGCCATGCTGTGGCAGCCATCTCACATATAAAGTAGAGGAAGATGGGCACAACGTTAGCTCAGGGCCAGTCTTCCTTGGGAAAAGGTGGAGGATTGGCAGCGGATGTTAGCTTGGGGATAATCTTCCTCAAAAAAAAAGAAGGAAAGAAAAAATATGAGTTCAAATGAAATGTGCTTGCTCGGTGTGAATTTATATGCACTTCATAAAAAACAGCTTTTCTGCAGCCACTTTCAATGTGATCTTGTAGAAAAAGGATATTGGACTGGGACCCTGGAAACCTGGTTCCTCCAACAAGTCTTCCAGGAACTAGCTGCGTCATGGTAGCCATCACTTCACCTCTGGAGGCCTCAGTGTTCTTATCTGGAACATGACGAAGTCAAATTACGCAATCTTCAATGTCACCTCTAAATAAAAACAGCTCCATGTGCTTATTTGGGAAGATGGCTAAAATTTCAAGTATCTTCACACTGTAATACAAACCACTAAAGCTTAAGCACAACTCCCAATGTATCCAAACATAATAATTTTATATGATAGTAAGATGAAATATGAAGATTGCTTTATGATTGTTGTTCTAGAAGTATCTGAAAGTCCTTTCCAGATAAAAGTGGCAAGGGGATGGCAGATAATGGGAAACATAAAACCATTGAACTGTAACACCTGGAATATCCCCTGTAATTCTCTATTTTCCGCTAAATGGGGTCATTTCCTTCTTGCTCATGCCCTCATTTAAGATCAGCAAATGGTTTTCCACTCCTTTAAATCCAGTCATGTTTTTCCATATACTTTGATAATTTGTTGCACAGCCAGGGCAGGTATACAATGTTCTCAACTTTTGTATTTAGCAATGCAATGATGGAGGGCTTGGACTTCATGGTCTGCAATAGATGTCATTTACAACGTGTCCCTCTATGGCTCTTCTAACCCCTTTCTCATGGGGGTAAGATAACTCTCTTAATTTTATGAATTAGAAAACAATAATTCTTCTGGCAAAGGTGTGACTTCTGGAAGTGGGCACTTTATCAATCTAAATTAGACTACAAGCATTTTGTTCAGTGAAGCATAGACAGTTCATTGGTTTGGTGACATTAAATAATTATCATGTTAGAATAACAGCACTTCCTGAACTTCTTAAACTCATTGGTCAGTCCACAAATCAATCCATATCTCACCTCAGAAAAGTGGAATAAAAATTAATGTTCCTATCGATGCATTAATAAAATATGTATTTGCTACCTTAAGTTTGAATGAATTGGAAAGATTCTTAAGGAATATTCTAGAATTCAGTATTTTTGTACTGTCTGCATGGGGGAATTATAGCTTATTTATAAAGCACCATAAGTTATTTGTGTATAATATATCTCTTTCCAATATTATTCATACTATAGTGAACATTATTGATCTAGCCTCAGCTTTTGAGTCTACCCTTGCATGTAACACACTTTTAAACATAGTGGATATATTTGAAGGAAATTTTTAGGAAAAATGAAGAGAGGTAGGTGAGAATGAACAAAGGAATTCAAAAAAACTTCCCCTTTGCAGGTAAATATTCAAAAACATATGGAGAACAGGCCAGAAATTTCTGGGATGCTGATAGAATTATTTCTGAAAACTTTTTTTTTACAAAATGGAATATCTGTCTTTCTTCATGTTCCATCTATCTAGATAGCTGATCTATAATGAGCTGAAGAAGGGATTTTGATCTTTCCTAAGAGTATTTTGTCAATGATCAGAAAGAACTGGTTCCATTTCTTTCCAAGTTGAACCAGAATGTCATAAATCAAGAAAGGTGAGCTTTTTCAGCAAAATGGGTGGTAAATGCACTGAACCTTTACAAGCTGGTATAGTATTGTATCTTTCTCTTTTTTTTGGTGTATGTGTAAAATGTATTGAGAAAAGGATCTCTGCACCTCTGACACTATTGGAGGCAAATGGAAATATCATGGGCAGAGAATGAAGACAAGGTTAGCAGGATTGTTCCTAACCAAAGCATTTATGAAACATAAGTTGCACCAGTTTTCAAACTGGGAGATAAGACACTCACTTGCATTCATATGGAAAAAGAACTTTCATAGTGTTAACTGATCTTTTTATTTTCATTTAAGCTCTTTCCAATCGTTTTTAACTTTAAAACTTTTGCATATGAATATTATTTTCTTTGACTTACTGAAGTCTATATTTAAGTGTATGTATGTGGAAAGTATGTATAATTGTCTTTGTCTCATATGTTATATGTTCGTTTAAGCAGAAATTATGGAATGCCTAAATTCTTGAATATAAACAGTAAATGAAGATACAGATTGCTTTTCAGAAACAAAGTGCATTTGTGTGTTTCTAACTCAGTGTCACTTCCTTTGGTCCTGGTGACCAATAGCAAACATATATTTCATTACAGAATTCCATAGTGCAGTTAATAATAAATCATCATTAGGGAATATTAACCTCCTTTATTTTTCAGCATGCAGGGGACTGGCATCCAGGGATTAACTAAGAAGTTGAGTTTAGAGGAGGAGGACATTTATGCAGACCTCAAAATACAAAATGTTGTTGAGTGTCAACAAGCGTCTGTCATATTTCGCCTCCCCGGTCTAGCGCAGAGGCTGAGCTCCGGGTTCTCCCTCACCTTCGAGAGGGCAGTCTTTCATGTTCAGCAATTCATGTCTCCCTCTGGTCTGTTTTTGTTTCCGATTTTCTTCATTTCTTCACCCCAAGTCCTCATTTTCATTTTTGTTTCCAGCTAAAAATGTACTCTCTTTTTTGGGTGAGTGTCCTGATAAATATATTAGTTAGGTAATGCTAGGTGCTATAACAAGTAAACCCAAGAATGTATGATACTTTGAACACATTCGAGCTATTTTTTTTTCTTGTCCACTTATTGGTCTGAGGTGAGTGTTCCTGATCTGAAGTGTGGTCCTTCTCTTCAAAGAAATTCAGGGAAACAGGTTAACGAGGGCTTTGTCATCTTCTGGGGAAAAAAAAAAAAAAAGCTCTTAGATTGCCATCCTTGTCAGCCAGAGGGGAGGAGAACATAACAGAGTGCTGTGGGACTTTTTAGTGGGTCAAGGCTACAAAATAAACAACTCCTTCTGCTCAGAATCCTTAGTCATTTAACCACAGCGTTACACTTAATTGAAAAGTAAGGTGAACATCGCAGTCTGGCTGTAAGGACAGGAAAGGGAGAAAAAATTTTCATGAAGATCTAGCTGTCTTTTCACAAGAAACTTGACACTAAATGCTACGTTTAGTCCATTTTACCCTGCTACAAAAGCACCCATATCTCCAAATCTATATTTTTGGATGAAAGAAACGTTCACCTAAAAAACATTTCACTTGTGTGAATATTCAAATATATCAATATTTTTAAATTTATTGGTCAAATACACACATGTATTAATCATTTACTTAGGATTTACTTAGTTGGATTATCACTCTTCTATCCCATGGTAATGCTTCCAGGCACATCGATGTCTGAGATTTCATCAGTTATATAGGATATCGTACAGAGAAAGACAGCAGAGTGCTGCTTACTGGTTTAATGTCCTAGATCGTCCCATACTTTAAGTTGCTTGGGGGCTGGGGTCCATTTCAATCTTGATCATTCCTGATACCCAGTATTAAGAATGATGCATTGTCCACGGTAAGTACTAAAATAATATGCATAAATATGTATTGAATGAGTAAAAAAGTTGATGACATGGTGTGATTTCTTTTAAGTAATAACGGTATTATTAACTTTAATAGACTGGATATTTTCTTTTTAAAGGGAAGATGTTATACCTAGCTAGAAAAGCATAAAATTCATTTTTCGGGCTGATACTTCTTGTTTGGAAAGTTATCCTGTACTTGTGGAACTCGCCTTTGATTACCTTTGCTACATAGCTTTTGCTCTTTCATTGGATTCTTTGCTTGTGTTTTTCAGCCTCACACCACTATTTCCTCTCCATCCTTTTACTTTCTCCAAATAGGAGTTTTCTGTCTCTATCTGAAAACTCACCAGACTCTAAGAACAAACATGACAGACACTGTCTATCAACAAACAAATGTACAGTCTCCCAGTTTAGATGGACCAGAGAAAATGTTATTCATTTGATTTCCTATGCATATGGATGTTTTACATTTAATGTGAATAGCCTAAAGTTATTTTATACAGCATTATTCATGGTGGGATTTCTAGTGATAAGGAAGGAGCAATTAATAACAGAAAGGCAGTTTTTTTTAGCAGTTTAAAGAGGAAGATTCTTTGAACATTTACGTATGGTAGTACAGTCACTATATGCAAAGCAGCATAAACAAAGGTGCACTTTAATGCAAAGATGGTCAAGAAATGGTTTTCATTTTTACGAACAATCGCATGGTATATTTTGTTTAATGCCCATTCTTTATTAACTTCAGTTGCAAAATTATCCCCATGAAACATTTGCATCAGTCTTTTGCTACAGGCATTAATATTTTTTTTTATACTGAGAAAAGCTCTGGAAAAAAAAAAATTGAAGTGTTTTTTTGTAAGGCTTCATTTAATCTTTATCTTCCTGAAAGATAATGAAGCTTCCATCCTAATAGATCATCTTATTTAAGTCAATTATAACATCATGTGGCATGGTTACTCTGGATAACATTGGCGATTATTGTTAGGATTGGGAAGACTATGAAAACATTGGGAAAGCAGCAGAGTTATATAGTTTATATTTAATACCTAATAGGCCTACCAGGACCAGTGTGATAAATCTTCATAATACTCAAAAATGATTTCAGAAGTTTCCATTCAATTTTTCTGCATGTGTAGCTAAATTATTACCAATCAGTTGAATCTAGAGAATACACATACATACACACACAAAATTATATATGTATACATATACACAGACACATATACACCCATAATGATGAAGATAAATCCTTCACTGTAGAAATTTTATGTGATTTTAATAAACTTACATCCAAAATAAGGTATAAACAAACTCCAACTTAGAAATAGAATACTTATACTTAGGGAGGCATGAATGTAGAACAATAAGGAATCTGAGTGTCAAATATTAAGTTAAGACTCAAACCTTTAAATGCTCATTCACCAAAATTGTTTAGTAAACTTTACAATTATTTCAAATCTTCAAAAGGAGTACATTTGTATTTCTGCAAAACAATTAAAATTATCCTGCTTTAAAAGCTTTTTGCCCTATAGTGGTATAATGGCATTACTCCTGTTAGCTTTGGTTCTATTAATGCAGGAATTAGCAATATGTTGGTACCTGGCTCAGGTCTTAAAGATGTAGTTCAAGAAATCTGCATTAACATTCAACAGATTGTCGTGACTATATTGTAGCTTTATAAACCTGAAAAATAGAATCCACTCAGAATGCCTTATTAAGATAACCATTTTTATTCAGAATTTTATAAACTACTTTTTCTGTTTGTCGGTGCCGACTTCTGTTTTTTAGCTCTTAGATATTTTTGCTTTCTCCAAATTCAGCTCTGTAAAATAGATTTAGTGCTACACTGGGTGAATTTGTGTATTACAAGATTACTAGAGGTTGATCTTCCATTATTTAAGTTACATACAATCTGATACATTAAGCTTACTCACTGACATGCAAAACGAATTATGCTCTCATTTATGAGAAAACTATGCTCCAACACACAGTTGCTATTCAGATAAATCCATTCATGTCTACATGTTATTAGGTACTAAATTACCTTTAAAATAATTCAGTAATTTAAAAAGTAGAAGATTTTTATTAAAGGATTTTTAGAGCAAAAGGAGGAATGTAATTCTGTACAGGCAAGCATTTCTAGCATGAATTCGCTGATCTAGAAAATTACTTTAATGCACATATCAATATATAAACCCGTTGCTTATATGTCAGCAATTTAAAAAATCTATGAATTCGGTTTTTGTATCTAATAAAAATGCATAAGAACTTTTTATAGTAAAACAATAATTATGCCTTCATAATTATTGTCCCAGCAAAATAAAGGTTTAATTAATGTTTATTAATTACAAATTGATAAAAAATAAAAATGTGAAAATAATCATTCTTTCTAGGTTTAGCATAGTTTGCCTATATTGAGAAAAATTAAATGTGTTTATGGAAAAATACATCTGTAACTCTTTTGTAATAAAAGAGACTTGTTAGCTGCTTAATTTAAGAATTGAAAATAAGTTCATTGCAAATCTTAAGAATACAAAAGAGAGAGAGAATTAGCATGAGAAAATGTTATTTTATTAAAAACCTCTACTTAAATGTCTTAAATTCATGTACACTATGGAACTTAAATCATCATTTTCATTTTTAGTATTGTAAAATTCCAAGCCTGTCATTATGTTTGGCATATGGTGGACACTGAATAAATTATTTTTGAATAAAAAATTATTTAATGTAATATATAGTTTGAAATTCCCATCTTGCCATTCCTTAGCTATTTACTTTTAGATATATTACTTACCTTTATATTATGGATGACAATAATATACACCTTGAGATTATATCTGCCCTTAATTATAAGGGATTATATTTTTGTGCATTAGAGAAATGTGTTATTTCAACAAAAGCAGTAAGACATTCTTAACAAAATATTTGCATTCTAATACCTTAAATAAATAAACACTAATGGTAATTGTTCTTAATTACCAATCATGCTAATTATATCTATTTAACCAAAGATGCCCATGTTGAATGAGAATTATGAATCCCATGTAACTTTAGTTATATGGTAAGTATTTGAAAAGTAGGCTATATCTCTGATATGCCTGAAAGTTCTGTTAATAATACGAGTTGATTTGATATGGTCCTTGAATCAGAATTCAATTCATTCCTATTATTTGTTCTTCTAGTATAAATCAGGTTATACATTATTTATTCATGTTTCCTTTTAACCCATCTCAAATTCAGTGCTTATTCTATTTTCAAAATGTACATAAATATGCATATATTTCTTTCTCTTGCTTTCATCTACAAATGGAAATTTTTCATTTTGTATATCAGAATTATCATTTTCATAAATTCTTTATGACATTCTTCTCATGACATTACAATGTATCTAGTTGCAAGAAGCATATTTGTTATATTTTAAACTCATGTTTTCATGGTAGGCTCTTCTCATCTTTTCCCATATTCTTTGCTATTCTTTTTACCTTCTTATCCTTTCTCATTTTAACATGTCTGACAAACTGAAATTCGATTTGTGAAGCGTTTTCCCACAATTTACATCATTTAGTGTAAGTGTGTAAACTCGGTGTTCAGTAAGAATACTTTGTCTCAAATTGTCTAGCTTAAGGGGAAACTAATTCGTAGAATAGCTTTTTAAGTGTCCTGGTCCAGAAAAGCGATAGAAGCCAGTCCAGACCACACAGAAATGAGGAACAGTCTTTGTGAAGCAAACTTCAAAGTCAAAGTGGATGAACTCAGCAGTGTTACATCCTGCCTCATTTAATATGCATACTTTGTGCTTGCATACATAGGAATGCATATTCCTGTCATCTTTGTAAAGGGAAGCTTAACAATGATTGGACTGCTGAAGATGTAAACGACTAAGGAATATCTAGTGGGCCAATAGCATTTTATCAACATACTATACAGAGAAAAAGAAATATTTCTTGGGTATCCACAGCACTTAAGAATGAATAATAATTTCAAAATAAAGTCCAAGGTTATCTCAGAGAAATCTGCAATATGAGGTGAGGTGTACTCTTATTTACCTTCATAATACTTTGTATTTTTATTTTAGTTTAACTTCTGTTATTGCTGACGTTAAAAAAAATAAAAGTGTGACCATCAGTCCAACACATTCATTGTAAGAGGACTGAGCTGACTGGATGTATAACAATAATGCTACTGAGCTAAAAATAGGGCACCTGTTTCAAAGCGCCTTTGCTGAAGCGGGAAAACCCTGGTGCTGGTTGCTCCCGTTCTTAACCATCTGCCAGGCAGATCAAAGCAAATGTTTGTGAAATAACTATCCACAGAACAGACAGAAGTCAGCTGAGTCCCAATGAATGTTATACAGCATTACTGCTAAGTTATATGAAGTTAGCAATAAAACAACAAGAATCTTCCTCGAGCTCTATACTCTCTTTTTTGTTAAATCTTGCTGTCAAGTTTCTTGAAAAGTGTTGGTTACACTTCACATCTTCATTTGATCACCTCTCATTCACTTCCTAAAACACTGCGCTCCGCTTTCTTTTTTCATTTTTTTCAGTTAATCTCCCGTAGCTAAGCTCCTAAGGATATTGGTGGTCAGTCCCTTTAGATATGTTTCTGATCTTTTATAAAGTTGGTTTTCCTACAACATTTGAGGTGTGAAAATCTCTTTCATTCTTAAAATTTTTCCCTGCTTTGGGATATACCACTCTCTCTGCAATAATCAACAATTTTAATCTCCACAGCCAATAGCTGCCGTTTTGGTCATGTTACCCTATACCTGTCCCCCTGGGGAGTCTCTTTCTACAGTGACTTTGGCCTTGACTCTGTACTTGTTTTGGCCACTGGGACAATAACAAACTTGAGGCAAAAAGAGACGCGGAAAGTGCTTGCTCTTTGGGCTGTGCTCTTGGGACCCAAGGACCGTGAAATCAAGCCCAGTCACTGCCTGCCACCCCAGCTGACAGCCAGACTGTCCCCAAAAGCACATGACCAGCAACTGACCACGGATGTATTAGGGAACACAGCCAAGATCAGGACTGCCCAGTGGAGGCCAGTACAAACTGTTACTTCACAGAGCTGTGAACTACAAAAATGGTTGTTGATGTAAGCAACTATGTTTTGGGGTGTTTGCTAAACAAAAAAATATAACAAATGTACTACTTTTTTTTTTGCATCTAGATCTTAATTAGTGGCACCACCATCTATTCTGTAATGTATCTGGAGACCCAAGGTCATTCTCAACTGCTTTCTTTCCATTCTGCCCCTCATCTACTTGGTTGGTCTTTAAGACTTGCTGCTATTTTTAAACCTCAAATTTTTCTAATACTGAAATAATTGAATATTTGATTAACTTAATATATTTATCTTTACTTGATAGTTGCTAGAATTATTAAGTCAATAGTTAGAGGCAGAAAGATTTGTTCATTTTGGAATATGGATTTAAACATCTCTTTCCCCCTTTAGGTTCCATATTCCACTCTTTCTTTCATAACACACAGTATTTCTGATTGTCTTATATGGGGCAGGTATGAGCCTATTTTTAGTTCTTTTATTTTATTTGTTATCTAATTAATTCTGAGTTTTCTGAAAGGTTTTTCTAGTCTTCTTTCTAAAGTATAATATAGAGAATAAAAAGATAGTCTATTTGTTGAGGTTTTCTTTTCATTATAAAAGCCAAGAATTGTGTCTGTGGTTGTTTCACTGAGATGTAAAATCTCCATTATCTTGATTCCTTGTTTAACCAAAGACTGTTTGCACAGCTTGCAAAGAACACTTTTGGAGGAAATTAAATCTCTATAGTGCCTCTGTCTCATGGCCGTGTTTGCCAGCTTTCTAGACCAGAATTTCTATTCCCATTCACAAAGCTAAATAATACCCACAAAATCCTTGAAGGAATTTAAAATTAAGTTTCTAACAATTAGAATACAACAGGGAAAAACTGTTAAATGTTTGGCACTGGAAATTTATACGAGTGAGTCTCTTTTCTAATCACACCCATAGTAAGTACTATGCACAGGAAGCACTTTAAAACATTGTTAACATTTTTTAGTTACTTATGCTTTGCTGCTTCACTTGAAACGACATGCCGTTTCTAAAGTAATCATGCAAACAAATGAAAACAAGGCTTCTGCCAAGCAGCCACTCAGTATAGCTTTTGGAGTTGACTGGATGTATTACCGGACCTTGTTAATGCTGACCTTATTGAAATGACTCCTGTCAATTATTATACTATGTAGTGAGGTTATGCATTTTGCTATTTCTTTTCATTTGCATTTAATGACTTACTCATAGTAGGTGTTCAATAAACAATGTTATAACAAATGAAAATTAGTGAACATTAAGTTATTTCTCTATTCAGATTTGTTTCCTAACTTTTTATCCCTTTGTCAGCAGGAAATATGTCCTGCTGTGCTATAATAAATGGGGGAAATATATAGTTTTAGAGTCTAAGAAAGGTGGTTCACATCTTTCAAAAACATTCTCTCCCTTTAAATTAGTGTGTTGATTAGAGGAGAAAACCTGTGTAGAAGCAATATAGAATATAGAATCCTAAAATATAGAATTTGAATTTAGGTGATGAAAATCTAAACCTTACAAAACTGATGGGCACTCCACTGGGTCAGTGTAATTGAAGGTGAGGAGATGGCAGCAGAGTGAGGAACAGATTGCATTCTTCAGAAAGTACACTGAAAATTCAACTGAATGGGAATGATGTTCAAAGAAGAATGCTAAGCTTAACTCTTGAATTATTTTTCCTTGGAGATTTTTATCAAAACTGGGTGTGTTATTGCTACTTTTTAACATGAGATCAACAAAACAAATCAAGTCTAGAAAACTGCAAGTTGATGGTTAGGTGGCTTTTCCATTCATATAAGAAAAATTTTATTGAAAATAAACAATGTATATTTTCAGATTCTTTTTATTTGGTTTATGTCTTGAAAGAACTAGACTATTCAAGGATTATATTTATGGGTTTTGGATCAATGCTGATATGTAAGAACAAAAGGGCTGACAGGGATTTGGTTAAATGAAGTAGCAAATGCACAAAAATAAGCCATTAAGAATAGCTTGATAGTCAATTCAAACCACTGATGACCGCTATTTATGGGTAAGAGTGTACCCTACTTTCTCACCAACGCTTCTGCTTCCTATTTGGCATGCGTCCAAATTTCTACTGTGTTAACATTTGCTCCTGGGAAGAGATGAAGGAAAAAAGGTCCATAACGTTTGCATTGGCCCAGATAGTAGAAACATCTGCTGGATTCACGAACAGCTTGCTGGCCCAAGTCAGCAGGGAGAGTTGATGCTTATCAACCCTGCCATAGGAGTTGATATTTCCTGTGCCCCAGGCTACACAAGCTTAATCAAGAAAAAGTAAGGAAGCACGTTACATGTCAAAGTTCCCTCATTAAATAAGCATTACATGTTTTTAAAGTAACTATCATGGCATTATAAATTATGTGTTTAGGACTAATAAAATTCAAATTCTAACAAATAGCAGAGTTTATTGGATTATCTTATCATTAATCAGATCATTTTGAGTAATTATGGATTCCATGCATTTAGAACTTTGCTTAGAGAGATTTGATCCTTAAACTTGAAGCATTGGTTATTGCTGTTCTTGGTGAGAAGAAGTTTGTTGGAAAAATATGTACCACTTTTTTTCTATAAAGTTATCTTTGTTGGCAATTTTAAGATTAGCTGGTCAATGATTTCAGCAGTGAGAGCTGGGATATAGTCCCAAATGTGAGGTTAATGAATTGTTACTAAATGTAATTATTGATTTTTAACACACACACACACACACACACTTACCATTTCAAAAGCAGTTGCATTCAAAAGTGTGTATTTGGTCTTGTGCCACTGACCATACCCCAAAGCCTTGGAACACTTTTGCAATTGCCTTCTGAGTGTGTGCCTCATCCTATTCAGTGCCCTAAATTTGAAAAATCTGTACCTTCCAAGGATTTATTACAATTTTTGAAAAACACAACACTCAATAGATACCTAAATTTGAGCAATGAGGTATATCAAGTATTATTAATAATATATATCAGTATAATATATACATTTTATTTATGTTTATTATATATTATAAATATATATAAAGAAAGATATCTACATATCTATCTGCACAATCTATCATCTATCTATTTATCATAGCACACATCTTTGATTTCAGATCTATCAAAGCATATTAAGACTAGGATTTTGAAATGAAAACTTGTCACCCAAATTGTACATAGAATTCATGAAATATGTCATAATCTACTTAGTTCTAATAGGATATGGAAAGGAAACAAGATGAAAACAGTTTTGAGCATGAATAATGTGACTACTCTACTCTTGTTGGAGGAGCCTTTGCTTCAGCAGGTAGACGATGCCAAAGTGGTACTTTTTGTTTAATTGATCAATTGCAATTCCCCCTGTGCTAGAGCAGCAGCACAATTCTTGGTTTCATAGGTAGGATAATACCCATGAGACATAATAAGCTTTATCCAATATCAAGTTTACCCAAAGGTCACAAGACAAGTGACACACAAGGATGTCAACAACTAGCAGAGGCTTTGTTACTCCCTGAAATGCTTCTGAGTGCACACGGTCACTCCTTACCCAAGGAGAATGGTCTGGGCTACCTCACCTCAGAGAAGCCTCCAGCTCTGGGGTCCATTCAGCTTTTTGCCTTCCTAGTCACACAGCCTTCTCAGAATTGTGTCATTAGTTCCTATTCTCTGGTACAACTATATCTAATCAACACTGATAATTTATTATTCAGTAAATAAACTCGACAATGAAATGCAGTTGTGTAGTCTAGTACATAACAACCTCCCCAGTTCTCATTTACTTTAGATCCAATGTACACTTATGAATTCTTTGAACAGCAAGCATGATTCAACCAAGTGTCAACTTTTTAGGATTTCCTGAGACTAGAGAAAAGACCAGGAGCCAGCTGCTAACCCTTTCTTTCCAACGTTGTAATGAAGAGACCATCAGCTTTGCTACGGATACATTTTTTCCAGTTATCGTTTTGGAGCCATCTCTCCAGAACAAGCATTCTTCAAATTTAAGGAATCAGATGAGATATTTTTTAATTTCACCTCAATTTATTTTATTGACATTTAATTTTAATAATTTCCATCAAAAAACACTCCAATTCATTATAATTTTCGAATTAAGAGATTAAAAATGTAGCAACCTCAAAAAAGGATATGAGAAGATGGTATTAATTCCTTCCCTGCCTTGTCAGAAGTATAATTCTTTGAGCTGACTTAATCTGTACAAATCTATACAAAGTATCAAGTTTCATTTTACTATTTTCCCACAGCAGTTTCCACTTGTTCTCATAGGGCATTGTTCCCCTAGATCTAATGTGGCACTACAAAGGACTTGAACATCAAAGCGTGTAAACATGGACAAGATGGGTGAAATCAACATTAATGAAATCTTTGTGCATTCAGAAATGATCAAACAGTGAAAAACACATCCTATTAACCACTGTGTTATTACATTTTTTTTCAAAAGGGAGCTTGTTCCTTGGGGAATATTCCAAGTTGATTCATAAAGTGCTACATATTGATCAACATTTAAATAGTTAAGTTGATATCATTTTGAACACAATGTTCACTTGTTCAAAAATATGTGTCCACTATGTCCAAAGCAATATCTGATGCCTGTTAGAGAATAAAGAGTGATACACGTTTCTGCCTCTGCTATCCAGGACTTCCAATGTGTCTCAGGTTCATATACCAGTGGTTACCTTGGGCAGAAAGTTCTGTTATTGGAAAAGAAAATACTTATTTCTAAGATAGTCAAAGGAGGAATTGTTTTATAAAGTTTATAAAATGCGCTCTCTCATATACGGGAAAACTCAAATGTTCTGTTGCTTCACTTTTGTGGTCTTTTGGGAACTTATGTATTTGAAAGCATAGTATTGTTATCCACTCGGAGAAATATATCTTTTAAAAAAGAAAACTATTTTAAACATAATATTTACATCCATAGGTAGTTTACCAGCAATACTTTCCTTTCTCTCAGATAACTACTGCAGTCTTCAAAACAAGCAATAAAATGGAAGTTTCCATTATTAATAGGAAGGAACTTCCCAAGGCAATGACATTTTAGAGTGGAAGTAAGGAATAAATTGCCTATCAAAGAGTAAGAGGTGTATGGAAATATGGATAACAATCCTGCTTTAGTACAAGCTCAAGTCAGTAAAATAGGGGTTTCCATTTACCAGATTATTTACAGCGTAAAATAAAAATACCAAGAAATTAGTTACCTTCACAAATAAATTATTCCATGATTGAATGGGTTCTTTGATATTTTCTCAAGAAGGGTCTTGATTGTAAACATAATTTTTATAGTGATTCAACTCTGAGATTAAAGTTTTTGGTTTAGGGGTAATTATTAATTAGCAAAAAAATAGTGTCTTCTGAGAATCTATACTGCATCATTTCACTTCCTTCAGTGCCTTGCCATTGTATGTGGAATAGATGTAAGCTCTTTATTATGTCATAAATGCCCTTCATGATTTGGCCTTGACCTTCTTTGCTACATCATCTTGGACCATCCCATCCTTAGCTTCTCATGCTCCAGACTCATTGGATTGTTTTCAGTTTCTTCAATAGCCAACTTCTTTCCTGCCTCTGGCTCAGGACTTTGACATCAGCTAACTTAGTTTTTGGAATACTGGCCCTCTCTCTCTAGCATTCTTGTCTTCTGACAATTTTTAAACCACTGGTTCTTTCTCGCCATTTAGGTTTCATCGAAATGTCACCACTTTCTCAGCCAGGGCTTTCCTTTATATATTTGTGTTTTCTTGTCTGTCTTCAGGTTGTAAGTTCTAAAGATAGGACTTTGCATCATCTTTAGCTTGTTCACAGTTGTATCCCCAACGCTTATCATGTGAAGTACATTTTAGGCACAAAATATAGATTTGTTGAAGAAATTAATGTCATGGAAGTACATTTTATAGGCAAAATTTATCACGAATGTGGAAGATAGGTTTCAGAATGGAGTAACGTTATATGTTTAAATATATAGTTCATATACTTAACATGAACTTATTATACTTTATTAAATGACATGTTTGATATATGTTTTCTTACATGTATCTAATATCTATCGTCATCCCCAAATTTCTTATTACATGCCATAATCCAAAGAGCTATAATCCGGACAGATGTCCATGCTGCTCTCTTACATGAATATCTCTATTCAAAACACCAATGCAATTATTTCAATTTTCTGCAGAGAATAATACATAGAAAGCATGTTAATGTATAGGCAACTTGGATAATAGTCAATATAATTTTATGCTTGCAGAGTATGCATATATATGGCATAATCCAAAAAAAAAAAGATGTTACCAAAATATGTCTATTACCTCTAATTGAAATCCTTAACCAGCAACAATATATTAGACAACACTTAATTTGAGTTGGCATAATTATTTTTTTCATTTGGAATTAGGAAAAATCAGCATGAAAATCAGATTGAAGTCCTAATATCTTCTCAATTTGTAACTTTCCTTACCATCTTTATTTCACTAGCTGTATTTTGTATATTTGAAAAAATTGTGTATTTGAAATTAGGATTTAATGATATTGGTGTTATTTTCTTACTTTTTTTTTCATTTAGTTTGCTCCTAGAAAAGTTATTAGGGACTTTAATTTTCCTTGAAGTTATTAAATATTTTAAAATGTATTATAGTTCAATATTGTTACTTTTTAAAAATATATCGACCTTCTAAAACCTACTGGATGAAACAGAAAATATACGTATCACTTTCCCTCTTTTTAGTCTCAGGTTGAAGTTTTTCCCTGGGACTTCAACTTTAAATAGTTACGTCCCACTCCGCCCGTGTTTTGCTTCCAGAAGATTGATTATCGTACGCTCAGCACTATATCCTTCACCCTGTCTACAGAAGAGTCTGACCATCTGTGTGTTCCTTTCCAGAATATTTCCTCCAGGTTGACGTCTCAATTTAGAATTTAGTTACGTGGTTGTGCTTCACTGTGAGCCCGACTGTGATTGTGGTCATAAATTTCTTTTCTCAGGAAGGTTGCCTCTCAAGTGTTCGTCAGTTAGCTAGTAAAGCTCGTCAGTTCTAGGTCTTGCTCATTCACCCTGAAAGCAGTATTCTAGAAAGATATAGTGACTTTATGCACACACAATAATTACCGTGTAAGCCTGTTCTGCAGTTACAGAAATACATTTTAAATCCTCTTATTCTTTTTATATTGCATTACAACACACACAGTTCCCTTTTCATTTAAACATTCTTTCCCTTGCTTTTTATTTTTCCACATTACAATTCTTGAAGATATCTTTGTATAGGAAGAAAAGTAGCCTTGTGAATATAAATGTGAACAATTAATCAAATTCACTTTTTCCTTGAAAACGTGTATGTGCTCATTCAATAAACTATTGTTTGAATTTTTGAGAAAACTCAAAACACTTTAGAAAATGAATGAATTACAGATAAATTAATGAAAACAAAATATACTTCAATGTTTTTATTTTAAAAATCTATTTTGGTTGTAAAGATAGATATATTTACGTTTAATCTAGTCCACTAAGTCCATGGTACATTAACAACTGTTCGTTTACCATGAACTTTGGCAGTGGTATAAGCAGAAAAACAAGCTAAGAATGCAAAGAACTGATTTTGTGCAGATGCAGGTTTAAAATAACGTTGGGAATATTTGTTAAAATCAGATAATGTTTTAAAATGGACTAAAGCAATACAACCACTAAGTAAGAACATAAAGCAGCCATAAAACAATTTTCCAGGATTTTATAAATATTCTCTGAAGCTTAGAATATTGTAAATTAAGGAAAATATGAATTTTGTAATAAGGCTGCGTAATCTGAAACTGGTGGAATGAACGGAGAAACCTACTTTATGTAGAAAGAATACCTGTGCTGGGAATATTTGTAATACAGAAGGCTGAGGTACACAATCACACAAAAACATTTTGGAAATAGAAGGGAAGGCACTGCTGTTATTTTTCACCTACATTACAAATTTCTCCATGGTCAGCCCTGGTCCTGATAATCAAGAATTAACTCCAATTAGAAATCCTATCATACAGACAGCAAATGGTAACTAGTTTTGATATAATTTTATGTAGTTAACTGGGTCACCTACAGTGACTGTGTAGGTCAATTGGAAACAATCCACCAGTTATCCCATAGGTCCCCTGGTCTGCTACGAGTGTCCAGGAAAACCTATTATCACGTTCTAGGGAAGAGAAGGAGAGGTGAAATTTTTACAGGAGAATTATGATTCTCTGGGTCAGGAGCTGTGGGAGCCACTGTAAATCTGAAAGAGCCTTTTGTCATGGATCAGAAGCCAACAAAGGACTAGGGCCAAGCTTTGAATACACAAGAGGAGTCTCTGATCCAGGAGTCAGGAGCAGAATGGGTGGTTCACAATGACCGTAGTGAACACCAGGATCTGGTCTACAGGATTGTAACTGCTGAAGCTGCCAGTTTGGCACTGGTACACTCTGATATCAGGAGGAGAAAGCCCTTCCAACCTTTCCTGGCCTTGCAAGACCCACTGCCGCCAGCTTTGTTTCTTCCCTGCCTTGGTCTGGCAGTTGCAATGGAACACAAGGCTCCAGAGTACTTCCTGTCTCTATGGAAACTGGCAAGCAGCAGCAGACTGATGGCCATGCTCCATGGTGGCTGGGGAGAGGGTGGCACGGAAGGTGGGTACCAGGTGTTGTGCTCTAAGAGGCAAGCTGAATCATGAAAGGATGAAGTGGAATCAAAGAAAAAGAAATTATATGTGGTAGCCTAGGAAAACAGATAAGTTTTTTTAGACACACTTAAAAGCTTATGAAACGATAGAGAAAAAATGACTAGAGAATTCTAAGTATTTGAAAAACAGAAGGACATTCCAAAAGTGGAATCATTTTGCCTTTAGTTGTCTGTCTTAATTTTTTCTCTAATTTCCTTTCTCACATGATAGAGCATTCATTGCACTTCTCTTGAGAATTATAAGCTTGCATTAATGACATTTGTGCTTTTCAGTCCAATAGGCTTTAGGATGCAATATGTGTTTCAGTCCACACAACTACTGAGCCACAACTTTCACATTAGAAGGTTATTTGTTTAGAAGGCCTTCAGTAATTTAGTGGAAGTAATAGCATGCTGTGTATGCATTTAGGTATATTTTTAGACCCTAGTTTAAGCAACAAGAATGATCTTGAACTTTCTAAGATGCAGGTTCTTTGTATAAATACCCCAAACCAGTTGATGGAACAGATGAAAGAGAGCACGAGAGAGAAACACAAAACTGAGAACAGCTGAGGGGAAGATGCTAAAGAATAGTAGGCTACCTTTGTATTCCATCTAAAAATGAGTTGCCTGTTTCTGTAATTTCTTATTGAAGTTTGTATTTAAGAACTTTTAACTTATTTTATATCTACTGATCCATTTGGCATCTGTGCTTTTCATAACCAAAATACGAGAACCTTAAAATGAGACCAGTATTCTCCATTTAAAATGGGGTTCTTGAGAGGACACAAAAATATTTAAAAACAAACCAAAACATTTTGTATGTTATTTGATTCAGGTGCCAACAATTCTGTTGAATTACATCATTTTGTAGACTAAGTTGGCATTTTCACTAAGGATAAATATATTCGAAAAAGAAGGGTCAAAATGCAGCATTGCCTATCTCGTGAGAAGTTTACACTTTCTTATTGAAAAACTGTATCTTAAATTATCTTCACATTTTGTTTTTATTTTTTCCCCTTCACTGTTTTAAAATCTGATTCTTCTTTTGAGAAAGTTTTACTCATTTTCAGGAAGAAAAAATAATGAGAGTCCTCAGTTCCTGATAAACAGCCTACAAAGTTTGATCATTCTCCCTGAAAAATCACAGACTGTAACTCTGTCCCTCTCATATGCACAAAGCCTCAACCTCTGCCTGTCTGTCTAGATATACCTCAGGCGATTATTGCTCTCAGTAAGTAAGCGCTCATGCACAGCGTGCACTGATCCACTGTTGCGGTCCACATTTAATCTTTAGTCCAGGAAGAGAGATGGAGAAAACCAATGCCTTCACTCATCATCCATTCAGGAGATAGCAAGGCTTGAATGATGCTGTTTTTGGAAGCAGAGTCATGCTCTGGGATCAGTGATTAAACATGTATCTTCTCTGGTCTGCTCTCCTTCAACAATACTGCTGGCTTCAAAGATCTCTCTTCACTGTTTTGCTTCTTGCCTCTCTATGCTAATGGCACATGTCACCAAGGTCAGGGTGGGCATACTCTTTGCTTTTTTATGTCCTATGTGACAGAGTGCTAGGTTCTGGGTGGTCAGACAGTGAAGGCACGCCTGAATGTATGAGGGGAGGAAAACTCTTAATTAACTGAGGTCAACAGGAGTCAAGACTGAGTTCACTTGATTTTGAAGTTGGTAATTCCTAATCTAGACAGGAAAGGTTTGAACCAATCTTTCCCTAAATATATGACGGAAGGAAGTATTGAAGGAGTAATGACAGCTGCTTTGTCTGCTATTTAAAGACAAGGTCAGGAGAGCTTGCTTTTCAGAATATTGAATAATTGCTCTTATTAAAATGTCTTTCACAGTAATAGATTAGAAAATTTTCCTTGTGTAACTATTGAAACTAACCTAAATGGTTTTCAACACTAATGCTAGTTAGAAATAAACTCGGCTGCCTACGAAAAACTAGCAGCTCAAGATCACTGTCCACAGAGTATAGAAAAAGGGAATAGGTTGAATAATTTTTATTGGAAGAATAGTGGGTGGGAGAGAAAAAGGACTGTTGGAAAAACGATTTGAGGAAAAGGGGAAAAAAAGATTGGAGAAGAGACTCAAAATATGAAGAAATAACTATACTGCATTGGAAAGAGTTAATTTGTTTTCAGATTAAAAAACACCAGAACCATTATTTATGATAAAAATGTAAGCAACAGCCCCAACAAGAGGCATCAAGGGGGGCTTTTTCAGTGGTATGCTATAAATGTTTAACGGGGTCTTTGGCGAAAACATTGACTAGAGGCGCTTGCCAATTTCCCTGGTGAAAATACTCCCACCGTGGTCAATTTTAAGCTACTAACGTGTGTCACTGAGCACGAAGTGAGAAGAGTTGTACTCAGTTGACTCTCATGAGCTAGTGTGAGCCAACTCTAGCACATTGCTGCTTTTTTTTTGCATTTCAAATGTTTCTTCACTTATTAAAAATAGATGTAAAAGGTCTAAATGCATCTTTGAAATATCTGACTCCAAACTATATGCTGCTTTTGTAACAGTTGTTCAGTCAGAATTAAGTTTACTTTATTTTCAAAGCAGCTCTGTGGTTAAGCACGTGAAGTCTGAAGGCAGAGAGCAAGAGTTCAAACCTGGCTGCTGCATTGCCCAGCTCTGTGACTGTGGCAGTTATTTAAGGTCTCTTTGCATTAGTTCTCTCATCTTCAAGGTGGAGATGATGACAAGGTTGGCATGAAGGTTAAGTCATTGATAAAGGAACTGAACTTAGAATAGGGCTTAGCACATTGTGAATGCTCAGTTTGAGTCTGGCTAGATTTTTCATCTATTCACCAGTGGCTTAGTGATGTTGAGGGACGAGATAACATAAGAATGGTCCTATTTAAAATGGCTGTTTACGCAAGGGAAGTTGGACCAGGAAGGGAAGGCAAAATACTTCCAATCACCAGAAGTCTATCTACTTAAGAGGGCTTAGGTGGGGTTATTTTACTTAATATTCAAGAAAAGTTGTGTTCTATGTTCTTTTTCCCCTTCTGGAGTATAAATTTAGCACATTTCTGTCTTTTCATGTCCCATTTTGGGGGCTGATAATGCTGCTGGATGTGTCTGTTCCAGATCACCATCTGTTAGAACTTCTCACATACACTCCTCATGTATTTCAAGTAGAATTTTTTAAAAAAATGCCTTAAGACATACTAATATATCTTTAAGATCCTTAATTTTTCCATATTTTTTTCTCGGTGCAGAATTAGTCTCTACTGCTGCCCTTCTGTTGTGATCATGAACACATGCAGCAGACTTGAGTTACTCTGGTCATTCTTCTGTCACAAGTTCCCATACAAAGGCCAGTCACAATTCTAAGATCCTTCTTTTTAGGCAGTTAGCACCTATTAAGAGCCCCAGTCCACAATACAGAATGTTAAGCAATGTGGCTGATTCAAAGATAAGTAAAATGCCCTCATTTCCTGACTCTCAATTAGCTTAGAAACAAGTAAAAGAGGCTTCTGTTTACACAAATAATAAAAGGAAATAGACACCAGGAGGGGAGGAGAAAAATGGTGGACATATGTTGCCTGGAAAAATAACCAGCTTCTAAGATTCCAAATTGAAAGTTGTGTTTTCTCTAAGTCTTATCATAAACTTGTTTAATTAGAATGACTACCTTGAAATCTAGGATGGTGGTGAATTTAGCCAGAGGAAGGATCATTTTAAAATAAATGATATGACCAATGCACTTCAGAAATCCTTGTAGATGGCAAATGAGTACCGTACCACACTGAGACTGCCTTCTCCCTTGCTATCACACTCTCTCCTAGTTTCTGATTACTTTGCGGACTCCTCAGCAAGTTTTTCTTCCTCTATGCATCTTTCAGATGTTGATTCGCAGAAGGCAAGACATGTAGTAAGTCCTCCAAAATATTTGTTTGATGGAAGCATTGAGGATGAATCCTTAATTTGGTAACATACAAATTTTGCTAATTGGGAAAATTAGTAATTTTTTTGGGCTCTCTGAGATTGAATTAAATGATTACCTGGAACCACAAGGAGTTAAAAGAGAAAAGCAGCAGCTAAGTTGATGCTCTCTCCAAGTTTTAGGCAGAAGTAAAAGGCAATTCAAAGCTTTAAGAAGAAGTTTGACTGCCTACAATACTGGTTTTTGAATTGATTTTGGAAACCACATATCCTAAGGGTATTTAGGATTAGTAAATTCTCCACATGAGTTTGCTCTCTATTGGGAAAATCCAAATTATTTGACTGCAGGGATTTTAGACTGCAGGTCTCAGGGAACTGAAATCATTACATTTTAAAGTCAGAATTCATGTGGGGAGAAGATGGAGGGAAGCTGTCCTAATCTACCTGAAGGACAAGATGCAGGCATGCACACCTTAGTTTCTTTCTTCTATGGGCAATTAAGAAAAGACCAAAATAATTATCAAAAGTAAGTCCTGAGTAGGATAGAAAATTTAAGGGCAGTTAATATTGACATCCTCTCTTATTTGATGTTGATGTTATAACTGAACTGAAATTTATGAGGACATAGTTCAGCTAGGTATGCAATTTGAAGTTTTGTTGTTGAAAGGGTTATTCTTTGTTTTTCATTGTTATCTAATTCACATTTAAGCAAATAGTGATAAAGTTACTATGGCCCAGCAGCCTTTGTGGAAAAATAAAAATATGTTGAACTTTCAGAACAAACTCCGAATGGTTCATTGACTTTGTTTCACCATGGAAAAATCACTTAACCTCCCAGTGTCAGTTTACCCATCTGTGAAATGAGAAGGATAATATTTTCTTATGGGGATGTTTTGAAAATTATTTTGCAAATGTAGTGGATGAAATTGTTGCAAGCATCACTGCTCTTTTTCCACTTCTTTAAAGAAGCAGACAGTATTATTTATGTACCAGTTGATAGTCAAATTGTCATCTGGAATGAATTATGTATATTTATTAACAGTTGTATGCTTTTTATTACTTAAAAAAACAGTCCTCCCCCAGATTGCTGAATTTATGCATTATGTCAATACCTGGGAACCTGAGCAAAGTATCTTAAAATCATTCTGAGCTTCATATTTATGAGCTGTTAATCCCATCTCTCTGGTAATTATTCCTTCTTTCTGTTGTAGCTCATGTTTTCTCTGATGTGGTTTCTTGCCTCACCTCACTTCACAAGATTGATAGTTCTCCATGTTTCCCTGCCAGAGGTCACCTCTGAGCTGAAGGCAAAACACAGCCCACTCTGGCTCCTGTTGACTTTCAAGTCAACTATCAAAGAATTTAGTCCAGACATCTCCTAACCTCAATTTAAAAACTCCACCCTAAAGATTACAGGGAGATATCCTGGGGAGTTGCCATAGTGACTCTAAGAGGTTGGCATCAAGGAGACAAAGCTACTGATACCAGATTTTTAGACTTGATAGACTTAATTATGTAACGTTGTCATGAACCTCTGTGCTTGTGTCATTTAGGTCTGGAAGGAAATTTTCCCCTTCAGGCTTTTCTGTATCTTATGGTGCCAATCAACAGGCTTCTTGGTAATAAGATTCTTTATGCCAATAGCTCCCATATAACCTCAAGTGGTGCTTGTAGTAGTGATAGAATCATTACAAAACTAAAGAAGAAAAGGGAAATATATTTCATGGGTGTGATTAAGTCATCATAATGTTCTTGCATATGTAAATTATCCTTGACTTAATGAACTATCTTGCTCACATAATAGTATTATAACCTGGCTCTAGAAAGTCATTTTTTACGTATGTTGATAATTGGTACCAGACTTGGCAGAGCTCATCTCCAGATCATCTTGCTGAGTGAAATTTATGCATTACATTTCCGTGTGCATGAATTTTGTTTCAACTATTAGAAGTGCTCTTATTGAGTAAAGTTATTACATGAATTACTTTAATAAATTAGTATGATACTTAGGAAGATGGAAAACTTGATTATATTCTAATGATATCCAAATTGACAAAGATCATTTAAAAATCTGTTTTTTCTTGGTTATTAAAAAAGTATAGATTCATTGGAGAAAATCAGGAAACCACAGAAAGGAATAAAGAAGAATATTATTTCTGTCTCCTGGGTTAGAGTAATCACTTTAAGATTTTGATGGATATTCTACAAGATGAACGCTTTTTGAAGAATACTTATGTTGTTTTCTCCAATACATTTTGTATTTCTAAAAACAGCTACATGTACAAGAAACCCTGGTGAAATAGGATTCTTTTTTTATTTCTTTTTTCAGAAATTGAATCTAAAGTTCTGGTATTCATATTTCATAGACTTTATTCAAGATGATAAAAGCTACCGGGAAAGTATTTTATGTATTTTCTCTGTTTCTTTGGAGGGTTCAATTTATCCAAAATTATTCCAGTTCCTTATCTTCAAAGATGACCCAGGTCTAACCCTATATAATTAATGCACGGCCAAGGGAAATTAATGATAATCATGTTACTATTTGAACATAAATCCTTATGTGTGCCTAGGAAGAAATGAAGCTTTTCTGGAACATGTAAGGTTGTTTAAAGATGTCCTAATGTTATGTCAAAACTGTTGTCCTCTGATTAAAGATTTTCAATTATTTTTCTGTCTTTTTGTAATGTATAGTTTTGCTCTTGTTGTTGGTTGGTTTAAATTTTATTTAGAGTGAGAAGTTAAGTCCAGTGTAGCTCTTTGGAAGTTAATCATTTTATAACTTTCATTTAATCAACATTTTCTTTAATCCCCTTTTAGGCAGCCAAGGGCAGTTTCCACTAACACAGAATGTAACGGTTGTTGAAGGCGGAACTGCAATTTTGACCTGCAGGGTTGATCAAAATGATAACACCTCCCTCCAGTGGTCAAATCCAGCTCAACAGACGCTGTACTTTGATGACAAGAAAGGTGAATACATTTTCTTTTAAATGTTTTAATCATATTCTAAAATATCCTAATTATAATGAATTTATTTTTCTGAGATGATTCAAATTATTCCTTTTGATTACCAAACTGCTGCTGCTTGTAGTGAAACATGTTAAATATTAAATACTTTCGTTTGCAAGTCATAAACACTAAAGATAACCTATGCCAACTTTTTAATAAAATAAACAGTTCTAATTCTGTTTCAAAAATAGTTTCACGCCTTCTCTGAACAATCACCTTCTCTCTGGATGCCAGATCCTTTCATTCTTGTATCTGCCTTGTGTACAGACGGAATGTTTTCCTCACTCCTGGCAATAGGATGTGTTATTTTTATTAAACTTTGTTTAATATATTTAGAAGATGCTATATGATTTTGGAAAGTTTTGCCATTTTATTCTCATGAATTGGGTTTGAAAGTGAAAATTGTAGAAATGATTCCCATAATAAGTTTAAATAACTCCATGTTTCCAAAATAAACTGAAATTAAGTAAGAAGCTGTACTTACTTCAACTTCAGCTGGATATCATTGAATTACTGAGCTTTCTAATTGGATGAGAAATTTTGATTAAACTTTTTTGGTGAAGTAAGGAAATTGATATTATATAATTGAAGCAAACAACTAAAAATGTACACTGAGTTTCTAAGCCTTCATCCATTGTTATAATTTTTTGGGGGGAAAGTAAGTTCATGAACTGTAATGAAAATATGGAGCTGTTGCTTTAGTTAAAATTTAAATAATATAGGATATGAATATCTATTTTTATATTAGCTATTCAGCATAGTCCTAATATCTGGATTTCTTATGAATCTGTATAGATAACAGTAAAATAATTTGAAATCAGTGTAGTCAAAGTAATTAAAGTGTAGTCAAAGTAGTCCAATAAATGTGCCCATTCCACCTCAAATATGAATTCACCATATTTTGTGCATTGCTATGGTTTTTCCTCTTTGATGTACTATATATTTAAAATGAAATCTTTAGTGTATTTTAAACTTTGATATATGATGCACGATTGATTAGAAATACTTGTACAAGGCATTAGAGTTAGGGAACAGACAGGTAAAATCCCTACCCTTACAGGACGTATAGTCTAGCAGGGAAGACAGACAATAAACAAACACATGAACACAATATATTCTAGAGTATGTTGGTAGGGGGCAAATGTTCTCTCTCTCTCTCTAGAGAGACAGATGACTGATCGGTAGATAGATGAAAGATGGATATTGACAGAGAGATTTTTAAGAAATTGGTTCAAGTGATTGTGGAGGCTGGCAAGTCTGTAATCTATAGGGCAGACCAGCAGACTAGAGACCCAGGGAAGAGTCAATATTGCAGCTCAAATCTGAAGGCAATCTGGAGGCAGGATCCCTTCTTGGCTGGACCTCAATCTTTTTCTCTTATGGATGATTCTCTCTTAACTGATTGAATGAGGCTCACTCACATTATGCACGATAATCTGCTTTACCCAAAGTCTACCGATTTAAATGTAATCTCATCTAAAAATACCTTCACAGCAACATCCAGACTGGTGCTTGATCAAATACCTTGGTACCATCGCCTAATTAGTTGACACATAAAATTAACCATTGAGGGTAGGAATGCTGACATTTCTGTTGAACTTCATTATTTAAACTTCATTTACACTGTTTTATTTTGCTATCTGGGAGACAACAGAAGAGATCACTAATGGTCACATTTTTATAGGAGCATATGGGAGGAAGGGGTTGAAGTTCTCACAGTTAGGTGAGACTTTAAGCCAAGATTGTGACTTCAATATTGGCCAGACTTAAGGCCAATATTGTGATTCTATATTTGTGTTTTGATCAGTGTTTGATATGTAATCATTCACATTTAACAAGACTTCCTAACACAGAGATTTTTTTTTTGCACTTCAAGAATGTTTTAGAGTCTGAAAATGGTTTTAAAACATTCATCTGCTAAACATTCACTAAAGCATTATTAATACAATTTTAATCCTTATTAGCATTATTGATTATTTAATGCTTCTGATTAAGGGCTTTTTTATCACATCATAGAAAGTTTTAAACATACTTATGAGATTATAAAGTGTCTCTTTGCACTATGAGAAATAACTAAGGAATATCTAATGTGATATTTTTAAGCCTTTTTAAAGAAAGGGTATTATTCAAGAGTAAAAAGTTGATTTTATTAATTTATTAACTGCTTTAAAATTTCACAAATATGACCCACATAAACTAGTTTATATTTCAGAGGTGTTTGATGGCTATGAAAGATTTGTAAGCAGAAAGTGAAGTTTGAAGATTTCTTTTGATTTCCTTGGTTTCTAACAAAAATATATCAAAGTTTTATCATGCTAATAGTATGTAAGCTGTATGTTTTGATCTTAAATTTACTAGTGATTTTGGAGTAGAGAAGGCACATCTCCTAAAAAAAAAATATTCTAGTGTTTACTTTTCTTTGCTCCTTCATGGTGTTTGGAGTTTGTTGTTGTTTTAAATCAGGTTATCTATGTTGCTTTTCAAAGAATGAAGTTCTAGTAATTAAATAAAACTAAACACATAAGCAAAAAGTCACACACAGGAATTTGACAACCTCTTTTTGCTTTTAGTGTTAATTGATTACAAGTATTTATAAATAAACATTTAAAACCTTTATGTCCACATACAAGGTGACTCCAATTTTAAGGAAATCTCTCATTTTTCCAATGGTCTAACACAAAACAAAATGTTTTGGGGAACAACAGACTTTTAGGAATGTTCATGGCACAATTTAATATATAGTTAGACCATCAAATTTGTCTGATTATATGTACATATTTAAACAAATATAAAAACATGTATTAATTGAGAAATATTGCTTATTTCTATCCCTCCATTTAATAAAATAATCTTGCTTAGCAGCACTTTTTTGAAAATGTAAGATACGATCGATGAGAAATTTCTCTTAAGCAGTAACTGTAAATTTTTATAGCATTAGAACAATTTTTTTGCTCCACCTTCATCCTACCAGAGTATAACAGTGATCTCCACTATGTAACAACTTCCTGGACTGCTTTTGAAGGAGATCTTTGAGGTCGTGTTTGCAGTGACACCTACAGTTGTGAGGTCAAATCCTCAGGCACAAAAACACAATCTGTATGAAATGTCGTTGCTTCCTCTTTTAGTCATTCCATACGTTATCCTCTGTCGAACACGTAAAACTAGAATTGATTCAGGGTATTTCAAGCCAGTGCATCTCTCCGGTAGAAAATAGAGAGCAACTTGTAATATGAGATTTGCAAAGACTCGGAAATAAGGAAGCTCCTCTTTTCTGAGGGATAATTGTGGTGAGAAAAACCCATCATGTTATATTTAGGATATTTAGCAATATATTCCTGCGTCTTTACAAAATACCAAATACATCTGATCATATGAACTATTGAAGTATGCATTTGCTTTATTTCATTTTTCCTTTCCCAATTGCTATAATAGTTTAGAGTTACATTGAAAAAAGCCAGTGTGTGTGTGTGTATATATAGTATAGCAGATTTCTGTTTTTGATGTTAGACTTTTTCTAACTCTATTGTGGTTCTAATTGTCAGTTGCAACAGAATAACGAAAAGTACTGAATAAAGATACCCTTTCATGAACGGCAACCTAACATGTCTGTTCCCTCACAAGTCAATGGTTTGGTTCCTATGTGAAGCTGCAGCCGAATGGATCCTTGACAATGATGTACGTCGAATGCAAGTGTTTGAAAATGAAAGCATTTTTTGCAGTTTCCATATCACAATTTTTCCCACACTGTCTTTTTGCCTGCCTTTGCCTGCCTAGCCCTCCTCAATCCTAAGGCTTATCTCCAGCAAACAAACATGCTACATTGTGCCAGTGCCTAAGTGAGGAAGCTAAGCATGGGTTAGCATGACTAGAGAAGCCTGTGCGTGTTGTGCAGGCGACAACTGCTCAGGAGAACAATAGAGAAAACGAGTGGGTTGTCTGTGTCACTGATTGCACCAGCTTCTACAGGTGGCTAAGGTTTCATCTGCAGCACTATTCTTATTTCTGTCTCAGATTATGTTGCCAGTTCTTGGGAGCTTTCCAGACAGAGTCTTTCAGGGGTATGCAGGATCATAGTGTTTTAATTGTGTTTCAAATGATTATAAAATGCAGCTGAGGTTGAGAAGCTTTGGGTTAAGCAAGTCAATTCTCACAAGAATTTTATATCCTTAAACTTAGATTTCTGTGCTGGCCTAGGTTATTGAGAAGGACAGAAAGAAAGGGAGGGAAGGAGGGAGGAAGGAAGGAAGGAAAGAAAGCTGCCCAGAACAGAACCAGAGCTTCTCGTTAATGTTGCTGCTGCCACTATGAGCTCAGAGAAGCTTTCTGAGTAGCCTTTCGCGCTACTTGGAGATGCGGGTCTCCAAGGGTCCTGGCTGTGAAGATTGAACAAAGAACTCAGGATGGCGGCCCATTGGTCCAGTTAGAATTGGAAAAGCCTTTCATGTTTACCTGGAGTTGTTAGCTAAAGAAAAGCCACGCAGTGAATAGGCTGCTGATGATCAGCCAAAGGAGAATTCAACTGAACCCCTCTCCGAAGGAGTCTGTGAAAATTCAGGAATCTCTTCACAAGGACAAGGGCGATAGGTGTCTGGGGAGAATTGGCTAGAGCGAAACTAATATTGTAATATTTTTCATTCAGGTATAACAAAGGACAGTGAATTTGGGCTTTGCTACCTTAAGCACATTTAATGTGATCAGTAGCTTTCCCCACTTAGAAATAGAGAAATTGAGGATCAAACACTTGAAGAAATTTGTCCAAATACGTTCAGCTAATGACTGGTAATGAAGGGATTTGAATCCAGGTGTGGCCTCTGTGTTAGTTTTAACCAGAATGCCCCTGAGAACAAAGGTGTCTGGGCCCTAGGTCACTTTAACTGTAACCCAAGTGGCCTCTGCCATTGATCTTTTAATTAATGCAGCTGCCTTTTAGTTAAACTGCTGAAGACATACATAAAGTAAGACAGAGGGATGCATTATAGTCAGCACTGCCCGATAGAAGCTCCCACGATGATGACATTGTTCTGTATCTGTGCAGAACGATTCTGTAGCCAACAGCCACAGGTGGATATTTAAACTGAAGTTAATTATAATTAAATAAAATTACAAATGTAGTTTTTCAGTCACACTAACCACTTTTCAAGTACTCAATAGCCATGTGTGGCTAGTGTTACTACTTTGGAAAGCATGGTTCTAGATGCTGCTTTGCTCTTTAGATGCCATAATACACCTTGTCCAACCCCAGCCTTGGCAGGTAGAGTACATATTTTCCAACTGAGAAAACCTTACATCATCATAAAAACATGTATTGAATATTAAATGAAATTTTGCTATTTATATTGCACAGCTTTAGTGGGGACATTGTAGCATAAAGGACGAAGAGTAAGATGTGACTTTTAATCTTCCCTCTAACACCAACTAGCAGAGTAATAAAGGGGTTCATTGACAGCCCACCAGTCAGATGTTCCGGTGGTTGGATCAGAACCGCATTTTTAACAATTTCTCTATCTACTTTGTGTGCACCTGAAAACCAGAAATCATTAACCTATGAAGCATATATTCAATTATAATTCAGTTTAATTTCTGCATAGTTTCTGAATGAAGCCTTTTTCTGTAACATTTAAGAACCCTCAAATCTAAACAGAACATAAAAATTAAGAGGAAAATTTACAGGTTCTTATGGGTCAGAGGGACCAAGAACAGATGTAGCTGAGGCAACATTCACTAGTTACGGCCCTCTTCTTTTTCTTTTTTCACAAATCCTACCACATCTGTTATAAATAGTAGGTAAGCATTTGGAATAGAGTAGGTATAGGGCGACAGAGAGGGTAGGGAGCAGAGTTTGTTGAAACACCCATGAATGCAGTGTGGTATTCGGCAAGACAAAGTTTAAAAAAGTCAATTAGATCATTGTGTCTGTTTCTCTGCAGGTGTGGGGGAAAACAAACAGTACAATTTGGTCACTTAATGCTCAGCAAAGAACACTCCAACTACTTCCCATCACTGACAAAAAAGGCTTGGACAAACAAACATCTCCAGGAGCACATACTGTATGCATTCAACAGAACTCTCTCAGTGTGCTTGTATTTGTTTTTATATAAAAATGTAAAATACATTACTTTTTTGTGATATTTCTCTTCATAGTAGTTTTGCTTTTTTGAATTAGGTTTCAGTGATTCTCAAAAATTTTCTGAAGGAAATTTCATTCCTGAAGGAATGAAAATAAAATTTTATTAAGAGCATAGCCAAAAATTGCTGGTGTTAATTATCCAATTATTCTGCTGATAATTTTACATTAATACTGGGGACAATGGGAGAGACAGAACATGAATAAAATGTCCTAGAGCAAGGAGTGATAAAGAGAAGAAAAATGAGATGAACCTGAAATGAAGGTACAAGTTGTCTCGGCTCCATGCCAGCCAAGGCCACCTGGCAGTGTGTATCCCCACAACTGGCTTCAATCAGTGTGACAGGCTCTAAAGTATTAAAGATTAGCTCAGTAAAGCAAGTATTCAAGCAGCCAATAATACTCTTCTTTTTGCTTTCTTTAAAAAGTTCAGATATCATATCTGTTACAATATAGACATGAAGTTAATGATGGCAACTTACAGTTACACAATACTCTACAATTTTTAAATAACTTTCAACATGTTTGTCTTTTGTCATTGGATTCGCAACACTGACAGTAGGCATTCCTATTTTACATACGAAGAAACTGAGGTTTGCAGATTCAATAACTTGAGTGGTAAATGACAAAAGGGTGATGAGATCTGAGTTTTCTCAGAAGCCTAATTCACTTCATGCTACGTCATTCTGATAAGGACGTCACTTTCTTACTTTTTGGATTTTTTGGTTTTTAATTCTCTTGTGGAAATTATCACTTCTTTCAGGTCCAAAGTCACCTTCTCAATGATAGATCTCCTGAACACATCTTATCTTATATTTCAAACCCATCATACCACAATGATTTCATATGCATTAGCAGATTTCCTAGCAAATGCATACATTTTAATTGAGGATGAACCAGCTTCCCAGTAGGAAATAAGTGCTTCTCTTGAGTTACTGAAGAATGAACACACTGTTTACAGATGTACAGACATAATTAAGAGAACTAGTCAAGATGATTCAGCATCTAGGAGCTAGCAACAGCAGAGAACTGGTGAAAGGGTGACAGAGGCTGCTGAAGCTAACCTGCTGGGAAGAGGCTGCTGGTTAGCAGCTGTGATTGGTTGGGAAGGAAGGGGGTGTGGAAATATGTAAGTTGGCTCCTCCTTTCTCCCACCTCTGATCTCTTGTCAATGCCTTCCATGGGCTGAGCCCAAATGGGAATCACAGGTCGAGGGATCCAGGGTGGCTTTGTGTCTCAGGGCAAAGAGCAGGGAAGAGAGCACATGTGGAAGGATAAGCAAACAATACCCAGCACAGCCTACCAGGCATAAACAGATATTTCTCCCCACCCAATTTTAGGTAGAGATAATTTCCATTGAAAACCATCCATGACTATATTCATAACCACCTTCAATCGAATTGGTTCTTTTTGGGAGAAGTAATTTGCACAGTGCAGCACTTTTCCAAAACATACTAATTTTTTCAGTGCTCTGTTTCTCAAATTTAATGTATATGTTAAACTGTGTGCTAATAGATTTCTTAAAGAAATAATTTGCTTTCATTTAATCTACTACTAATAATGCCATTTTTGGACATTCTTATTAAGCATAAGCAAAATCTTCAGTTGTATATTATATAATTACTTTATCTCTTTATGCTGGTGTAGTTTAAGAAATCATAAAGATAATGATATACACTATACTCTTTATTGGTTATGTGGTAGGTTAAGCTGTGACAGCGTCAAGATCAGAACTTTGATGTTCAAAAGCACATGTAAGTGCCTGAATGCTTTCAGCAAATTTTAACTTTTGGACATTTTAGAATTCAGCATAATTTCCCTACTTGATATTCACCAATTCACTAATTTTACTACTTTTTACTACATTCACTAATATTCCTACTTTTTATAATACTTTTTGTAATGTTTTTATTTAAAAATAAAAGTGAAATTTATCACAAATAAGTCAAGTAATGGTACCTCCGTGAAAATGACCACGGTCTTAAATTAAGTCCTCTTATTTATCGCACGCTGCTGCTCACCAACATTTTTTTTAGCAAAACCCAACAAAAATACAAATTATTTCTGTGACACTGAAATATTTTATTCTACATTCTGATGATTAACTTATGTATTTGTTTAATCATTCATTCAATAAATATTCAATAAATATCTGCTGGCCCTCCATTGTGTAATTAACAGGCACTGTGCTAGGTTGTGTGGAGTTATTATAGCTCGTCGATTTTTGACAAGTCCATTCCACATTGAATAGAACTACTTAAAAGAAAGCTCATCCTGATTAAAGTTAGATTTCCTTTGTCTTATAATCATATGTTTCTGAACACATTTTATAAGTTTGTTTCTATGTTGGTAAAACATGCAGAGTCAGCACATAGTCAGCAATTATTGCAATGATCTTAAACCATCTGGGGAATGACACTTTTTACACTGATGGCAGTAGAAGTGGGTTGACGGCTAGACTTAACCTAGGTGGATAGTCCCCACATTGTGCCATCTATTTCCATCTCCCAAAACACCAAAAAAATGCAAACAATGACCAACCAGATTCTGGGGAAATGCCTCAATATCTTTTGTGATATTTCAGATCCTCAATTTGGGAAATTAATAGTTATTAAAGAAAGCAGGCTTCACTAAGTGTCCTGAATCTACAAATATCTAAGCATATTTGATATTTAAAAGATTTACAAGTCACAATTTCAGTTCAGTTCTTTGAATATTTGTGAAATATTGCTATGTAACCAGGAATCATGCTGAGCATTGGGATTACTAAAATAAGTAAAACATGGATTTTGCCCTGAAGTAGCAAGTTGTCATATGTCACCTATATATATGGGAGTGGCGAAGGATATAGGGGAAGAGTACTGGGTCAAGCATTCTACAGGCAACTGTAATTCCGCTTGTTGCATAATCAGCCTCATTGTAGAGGATGCAAAATGCCCAAATAATTGAGAAATATATCCTCCATGAGCCTAGGAAAAACTAATTTGACTTGAAAATATGCAGGACTGAAAACATACTTCTTTGATGAAATGAATTTCTTTATAGAAGCAATTGTAAATAAAATATTGTATGCTATTTGTCAAATATGAGAAGTCACAGTATACTTCACAGGGACCTGATTTCTGGGTGACATATGATGCAGTCTCTATGCTGAATAGCCTTTTAATGAGGATCGGCACAGAGACCATGGAGAATTTAAGATATTCTAACACTATTAGTAAATTTCAAAATAGCATTATCATTACAGTTCTTTGGTGAGTGTCAGAAAATCTTGAGAGCATCAACAACTATTGTCCGTAACGTATACATTTAGTTCTATTTGCAGTTGCATAATTTTGATTCATACCATTATAATCCAATTTTCAATAAAACATAGTGTTTAAAGTTTTACGATTTAATTTTTACTGTTTTAGTGCATTCTGCATTTTCCTGACTAATTTTGAGAGAGTGATATCCCCACTTACAGTGAATCTGCATTGTAGAAATGGTGCTAGTCTTTTTGAGTTTGAGGCTGAGGAAAACTTAACCCTGGAATACTGACATGAAGGTTATTCTGCTCGAAAACACTGCGTTTCTCTGTTCTAGTTTCAAAATCCCAGAAGAGAAGAATGGATTGGTTCAGCTTATACCACGTGCCTCCACTCAGCTTTGAGGTATAACTAGGGGTGTGTGGCCACTGAGCTAGGCAATCACTACAATTTACATCTTCTATATTCAGGGAAGGCCCCATTCAACAGGCTCAGTGTGTAGAATTAATGCAGAATATTCTTCTCTCTTGACAGAATACATTTTTATGAAAATAACTTTAACATGAAGTACAAAATGAATAAGCAACCTCTACTTCCAATATTATTACTTTGATACCTCTAATGAGTACAGCCTTTTTTTTTTTAAATCCCAAGGCACTTGTTTTGTAAGTACACTTGAAAATATTGGTCTTAAGTACCAAAATGTAGAAATGAAAACACACACAGTCACTCATTAATAGCAATATTAATTTAAAAACTATTAAATTATGAATTTGTTTTCTTTAAAAAATGTTAATGAATATGATCTGATTTTCAGTTTATTCACTTGGTTTTCTTCAGTGTTTTGGATATTTCTTATACATAAATACTGCATGTTTTTCCTTCCCTGTGCCTCTTCAGGTGACATTTCTCCACTATTCAAACAAAATCACACAATGTAGAAACACTTTTTCCTGAATAAATATTTTAATGCATTGCTTTATACTGTGTGAGCACAAATAGTTATAAATTAGTATAGGTACTCTACTTTCCTTAATTTATTATTTCTTTAGTCCCAGCAGGCTCTTGTGAGGGATCCTTGGAAACAGCAATAAATGAGCATTTTGCAGCGCTGTGAAATGTAGGAGGCAGCATTTTTTAGTCCCAAAGTGTGGGTGTTTGTTAGAATCAAATCTCCTGATTTTATGCTTATTTATATCGAGATTAGAGTGGGGAGTCAAGTACAAATGGAAAATGTGGAAGGGAAATGCTGAGTGATTCATCTGTGTGTTCTGTAATATTCACTTTCATATTTTAGAAAGAATGGTAGTAGTTTGAATCTGGACCTGACATATTGTGTTTGGACTTTCAAAGCCCCTTCAAATACAGATAGCCCACCTTACTTTTAATGCTGAAAGTTGCACGCCATGAGAGTGAATGGGCTATTTCCTAAATAGTGAATTGTGATAAAAATATCTTTTAGGGACCAGTAACTACGTTTTCCTTTGGGGGTGATAGTTGGTCATTAGTCACTTACTTCTTAGTAACTTAAAATCCTACTGCATGAAACTTTGCAAACATTGTGGATGAGTTGGTTGGTTGACGTTTATAGGCTTGGCAGTCAGGGCAGCTGCGCTTGAATCCTCGTCCTACCATGGATTTGTGTGTGATTTGTGAACCAACCTTGACCAATTACAGTTGGTCCTCCAAATCCATGGTTCAGCATTGTGGATTCAACCAACTGTGGATTGAAAGACCTGTGATGGTTGCATCTGTACTGAACATGTACAGACTTTTTTTTCTTGTCATTATTCCCTAAACAATACGGTATAACAACTATTTACACAGCATTTACACTGTGTTAAGTATTATAAGTAATCTAGAGATGATTTAAAATATACAGGAGGATGTGTCTAGGTTAGATGCAAATACTAGTTTATATAAGAGACTTGAAAATCCTTGGATTTTGGTATCCAGAGGGTCCTGGAACCAGTCCCCCACAGATACTGAGGGATGACTGTGTGTAAGTTAGTCTCAGTTCCAGCCTATACGCCAATGAGTTGTGAAGGATCACCTGCTTCTCTGTCCCGGTTTGCAGGCTGAAACTCTTCTTAGTGTTAGTTGTGAGATTTTCAAAATATTGTAAACTTAATGTTGAAAAATCAAACAAAATAAAAAGCAAAACAAAGTCTACCATTGCAGTCTTAAGCAGTTTCTACCTAAGAGGAAGTTGAGATCTTAAATACTCCCTTTAAACTGAGAGTGACTGTGAATGGTTAATACCTGAATAGGCCTTTTAGTTACTGGCAATGTAAAGCTGGCACCCTGTATTTAAATGCTAATACTTAGCTCACTGTTTCCTAGGTGCTCTAACTATGTTGAGGGTGAATGTGCAATGAAGGTTTCTAATTAGGAGGCTGAGTTGCTACTCTAAAGGCTCTGGGGGAAAGGAGCTAAGTTAGGGTGAGAGAACTTAGGGGGTGAAGGCGAGTTCTCTCCCTCCCCTTCCTGCCTCTGTTCTTTCACATTGAGGCTGAGCTCTTGTGGTGCGAGATTTTCATAAAGAGATGACGAGGCTCGCCCATCTGCAGAGCTGCCCCTGAGTCCCTGTGACCACGACTGGCAAGAGCAAGAATGAAAGTCAGTCCTGATGCCCTGAGGTTGGCAGCTACGTTAACTGAGGTCTTTGTCCCTTTGTATATGTTGACCGGCTATCTAGTAGGTCAAAATGTACATTTCTATTTTGTTTATTACCTCTCACTAAATCTTTTCTTACCAGTTCTAACAGTGTTTTCTACGTCTTTGGGGATTCTCATTGTACTACATTTTATTGTCCAAAAATAACTGTGCCTCTGCCCTCTGTAGCTACACCTCTGCTCTAGCCAGCCCCGGTGGTCTAGTGGTTAAGATTCAGGGCTCTCACTGTCATGGCCCAGGTTCATTTCCAGTCAGGGAACCACACCCCATCTGTCGGTTGTTGCTCTATGGCAGAAGCAAGTTGCTGTGATGCTGAAAGCTGTGTCACCAGGATTTCAAATACCAGCAGGGTCACCCATGGTGGACAGGTTTCAGCAGAGCTTCCAGACTAGACAGACTAGGAAGAAGGACCTGAACACCCACTTCCAAAAAAACTGGCCATGAAAACCCTATGAGTGTGAAAACCCTACGAGTAGCAGCAGAGCATTGTGTGGTACGGCACCAGAGGGTGAGGGGATGGCTCGAAAAGACCAGGCAGGGTTCCGCTCTGCTGGACACAGGGGCACTGGGAGACAGAATCCACTCCACCAGCACTAAGAAAAACAATGACATGCTCCACTTTTGTTTCCCTGCCTTAGCACATCAACTACAGTACAAATTCTTTTAAAGTTAGAGAAAGGAACAAAAAGAAAATTCCGTATTTTAACAGCTATGAGAAAGGAGTCTTTGAATATAGAAAGGCGAAAGGAAAATAAACATGATTTTACAACTAAGGTGTGATGTGATGATGACCTACCTGAACCAAAAAGAGAGCTAAGGAAATAGAGAGAAAGAATATATTTGAAAGGTATTCAAACAAGGAATTGACCAGGCTAGGTGATGTGCTCAGGCGGCCAAAATTAATTTCTAGTTTTAACACTAGGAGCAAAGTTGTCTAATTGTTAGTAGCTAAACAATTGATTATATTATTAATCTACTACCGACTATTTATGTTAGAGAAGATGTGATGAAGGAAATTAATTATAATTCTCAGTTTCTAAGGGATCCTAAGATTAGAGATTCAAAATAATGAGTGGACGTTTCATTTACTATATCCTCAGAGCTTGACTCTACATGAGTCTTAGACTAATTAAGATTCAGTCATTCGTTCAATAACATTTATTGAGCTGCTTTTTACCAAGAGTTGTTGTAGGCAGTTTGGATATAACAGAGGCCAAAATAGGCAAAAGTCTGCTCTCATTCAACTTATACTCAAGTGGGAGGGAACTCACCATAAGTATAATAAATAAAGAAATGTATAGTTTGTCCAAGGGTGATGCATGAAGAAAACAAGTTAAGGAAAGGGAAAGAGGAAGTGCCATTTTAAATAAGGGATAAGAGGAAGCCTCACTAAGAAAGCACCATTGAAGCAAAGACCCAAAGGAAGATAAAGAACTAGAAGTGGACTCTGTGGAAAGAGTGAGCCAAGCAGAGAAGCAGCCCAAAATGGAAGCTCTCTCACACGTTTGAAGAAGAGCTCAGTCGGTGTGTACAGATCGGAGTGAATGAGGAGAGAAGGACGAGGGTGGAAAGGTGGGGGGGGGGGGAGGAGTGTGAGCAGGTGAGGCCTTGTCACCGTTGAAGAATTCTTTTTCTCTGATTAAGAGGAGAAACTGCTGGAGGATGCTGAGCCGAGGAGTGAGGTGATCTCATGAACGTTTTGGCAGTAGCGCTCTGGCTGGTGTGGGGAGGACATTCTCAGGGCACGTGGTGAGGATCAGAGGCTGAGAGACCAGTTAGGAGGCTGCTGCAATAATTCAGGCAAAAGATGAAGCTGCTTTGGAGCAGAGAGCTAGCAATGAAAGTGAAGAGAATATGTGGAATTCTCTGTATGTTTTCAAAGTATTTTGACCACCTGATGGCAAGAATGTGAGGTAGAAAAGTGAAATAGGAGTCATGTATGATCTCAAGACTTTTGGTCTGAACACCTGAAATAACAGACTTTAAAGGGAGATAGGCAAGATTTCAGGGCGTAGGGATGGTGACCATTTTGGGGAAGGCCTGGATTAGGCCTTGTTACCTTTGAGTTTGTTAGACATACAAGAGGGGACTATATAATAGGCAAGTGAGCGTGTGAGTCTGGAATCCAGGGACAGATTCAAGTTAAAGATCTTAAACATAGAGTGGGCATGTGGCACCAGACTGGACGGCATTACCAAGAAGATCTAGACAGAAGTGGTCCAAGGAAGGAGCCCTGGAATCCACCACTAACAACAGGTGAAGGAGGTGAGGAGGAAACAGCATTTGAATCATGAATTTAAATACTCCTTTCCTTAAAAAATCAATTTACAAAATAGCTTTCCATATATTGTGACATTTGGCCTACATAATAATTCTGAAAAGCATGTAGTGATAGAATTAGGAATTGGCTAAGATTCACCCTGCGACTTACAAGTGGCAGGCATTCTGACTTTCATTTTTTTCCTTTGATGCTGATGAACCTTCCCATACATATCCAGAAAATAAATCAATGCTATTGTGGTTCTCTACACACAGCTCGTTTCTTCACATGTATCAGTGTTAGATAAGGGCCTCTCTCCTAAGGGTGCCCTTCCCTGTCTTGTTAACCCTCAAAATCCTGTATAGCCAGGCAGGAAAACTTTGTCATCTTTCCCAGGGAGACGGCAAGGTCAGAAAGAGGAGGTTTAGACACCAGTGACCCTACTGGGGATGTGGCCCTTAACAGAGGGCCATGGGAGTGGCAGGAGATCCATCCCACATCTGTCCTGGGCATCTATGGAAGCTTCTAAGAACACCTCCAACTCGTTATGGGACTGAGCCATGCACTTCCTACTCTGATGCTATTTAAGTTCCCTCCTGTCACTGAAGAAAACAAAATGATAACAAGAGTCACCAAGATCAAAGCAAAAACCTTCTTAAATCCAGGTCTGCCCTTAGCTAATGCTGTGCTCCTCCAGGAGGTAGAAAGGAGGGGAGCTGTTGGTTTCTGCTGCATGCCAGGGGAGTTGGAGGGTACACATCACACTTTGTAGTGGGACCTGTTTCACCTTCTTGCGACCATTTGGGTCCTTCCTCTATGCAACAGGCATTTTCTGCACAAGCTTCTAGGTATGGAGCTAACCTCATTTGCGGGATTCTGTCCGTACTTCCCGAATCTTCTGTGGGGAGGGCCATTTTTCTTTTCCTAAATCAAGCACAAGTGACACTTCTGTAAAGTTCGATAAAAATAGATTATTAGAAAACATAATAAAGCATACAAAATGTAAGTCCCAACTTTTTACTATTAGGTTCTACAAAAATAACATGTGAAGAAAGAAAAGTATTACAAAACTGTATGTATCCATTGAGTGTGACTGTATTGGGAATAATACAGAGATTAATATTCTACTTGCAATTTTTTTGTTATTCTGCAATCAGAACTAATCAAAAAGTTATGAAATAATTAGTAATTATTCATATTAAAAGTCTATCTATATGCACACTTTGAATTAACATCATATATATCAATTTTTTAAATTTTAATGTGACATATGCTTGCTTCTGTCTTGTTAATTTATCTAATCTCTTTGCATTGACTATAGCATTTCTTGTGGGGAATAATGTATAATTTATATGGCTTACGTGTCTTGTATTAATAGCAGTCATAGGAGAGGAAGAAATCTCAGACAAGTTTGTTGACAGGAATAGAGAAGAAAGTTTGAATCAATTTCATCAATCTTAAGATATTCGTTTTTAACTTTTACCTAAAATCAGGCAAGTTTGGCAGCGTTTTCAAAATTCAGCTTCAGTCCTTCAGTACTAGCTAGTTCTAGTATTTATCCTGTAAAGTTAAATACATTCTTTTGATGAAAGAAATTGATTCAGGATCCATGAATTTCTATACGTGGATCTTTCTTGGTGGAATTTCCAGTTCAAAATGCCCTATCAGTATTGTAAGATGGTCTGTGATAAGGTTTTGCAAATGCACAATGTCAAGATCATCATGTTTTACTGACAATGGTACTTAGTTGATGGATCATGTCATTAACCCTAGAAACTCCATCCTTCCAGGCTCCTGCCTTTTGCTTTGCCCTTTGATCTTACCCATCACTGCAAAGCATGTCTCTTTCTTTCCTTGTAAGAAGTAGTAAGATCCTTGAAAACATGACATACATCGGACAAATAAGGGGTACTTGCCTTCTGACCTACATGTGTAAAACTTGGGAAAGGACTAATTTCTTCTGGAAACAAGAGCATTTTTGTTGTTCAAACATTCTCAACAGAGGTTTTCACGTGTATAATTTTTGTACCTCAGTATGAAGTACAGTTATTTATGAGCAACTTCTGCATTATCGTATAAAAAAGAGAACAATTGGGGCCGCCCTGTGGCCGAGTGGTTAAGTTCATGCACTCCGCTTGGGTGGCCCAGGGTTTCGCTGGTTCGTATCCTGAGCACAGACATGGCACCGCTTGTCAGGCCACGCTGAGGTGGCGTCCCACATGCCACAATTAGAAGGACCCACAACTAAAAATATACACAACTATGTACTGGGTGGATTTGGGGAGAAAAATCAGAAAAAAAAGAAGATTGACAACCGTTGTTAGCTCAGGTGCCAATATTTAAAAAAAAATAAGAATCCTGCATTTAAGCATTAGCTTTAACACGATTCACACATTTTTTGCTACATTGCTAAGAATCTGATCTGTTGTGTGTGTGTGTGAGGAAGATTGGCCCTGAGCTAACATTTGTTTCCAATCTTCCTCTTTTAGCTTGAGGAAGATCGTTCCCTAGCTAAGATCGGTGCCAATCTTCCTCTATTTCACGTGGGATGCCGCCACAGCGTGGCTTGACGAGTGGTGGTAGGTCTACACCTGGGAGATGAACCTGCGAACCCTGGGCCACCAAAGTGGAGCGTGCAAACTTGACCGCTATGCCCCTGGGTGGCCCCACAATCCTGATCTTTTTATTGTGTGATGAGACTTTCTTGATGAAGGAAGATGAAGCAGTTTATGGTCTGCATTAGCGCCTTCATCCAAGCACGCCAAAACGTGTCCCTGCCGTTGCAGCTTGCCAGAGTACTTCTACAGAAATCTTTAGCCACAAACCCAATTTTCTGACACAGATCACATACTTAGAAGTCATGACAATGTCAAATTGCTATCAAAGTTTCTAAGCCTTTATTCTCAACTTCTTCAATTATCTCGCTGCAGGTAACAGTTTGGAACTGGAACAGCTTGGAGAAGTACTGTTGTGTAGGAAGTGAAGATAATGCCTACTTTGCAGAGCCATGGTTAAGATTACCAAAAATCTTGGAAAAGTGCCTATCAAATAGTATGCATTTGATTTAAAAACACTATTAAATTGCATTATACAATTATACTCCCATTTTAAGCAAACCTGTAGTTTCAGGAAGGGATAAATAAAACACCCTATCTGAACTGAAAAAATGGACAATCTTACAGAGAAATGTATTTATCTATACCTATGTATCTACATATACATGTATAAAGATAGAAACATATATAATTATAATATAAGAGTATCTTCTGAAAGAAAATCTAACAAACTGCTAGAGATGGGTGGGAGCATAGGCAGAAAAATTATATCAAATTAGGAGATTAGAGAAAACTCAAAACAAGAGATGGATTTTGAGATCGGCTTAAAAAGACGGCAGAGCCAGGGCTGCAGTTTAAGACAGTGCTGAAAACTTGTTATGCCTTGTGCTGTTATGCTCCATCCCGGCATGTTTTTCTCCACATAGGATGTGCTGGGGAAATAGTGGATAGTCTCTTTTAGCTGAGAGTGCCTGAGAAGCATTAACTTAAATAGTACTCATGACGGAGGCACCATTACGTACATTTTACATATAAGAACACTGAAGCAGAGATAAGTTCAGTAACTTGCTTAAGTTTGAAATGTGGGCAGTGGTGCAGGAGGTAGTCCTAGGCAGTCTGACCTCCCTCACAGCCTCTGCTCACGGAAGATTACAGTGCCATCTCATGGGGAATAAATGGAGCTAAGAATGGGAAGATTAGAGTGAACTTTTGTGAAGAAGATAATGGGCAGAGGGTTTTTCCAACAAAACTCAAGGTGAGCTCCCAGTACACAGGATATGCTGTGCAAGGCACCTAGGGAAGGAGGTATGACGGTCCTGTGCACTGGGAGGATCAAGCTTGCACTCCTGTGCATGAGGAATTAGAGCTCCAAGTGGGGCGGGAAGGAGGAAGGAAAGCAGGTGGGGCCTCATTTAATTCTTCGGTTAGATCTAAAGAGACTGAAGGTAAAAATCAATTGTAAAGTTTAAACTGTTTCCAAGTGCCTAAAATCATCCCTGAATGTGAGCAGCAAGACCATCTGAGGAAAGAGCAGCTTCCCAGCCCTGGGGCCTCCCCTCCGCTCCCCAGTGCTTGCTTGCTGATGGAGAGGCAGTCCTTACCACGTGGAACAAAGCCAGGTGATCCAACTGAGAGGAGTAAGGACCCAAACCAGCAAGTGGGAAAGGGGAGAAAAGGCAGCTGTGGGAAGCATTGAGAGCTTTCATATATGCTGGCAATAAACTGGCTGAATGTATAATTTAGGGGGTGCGCGGGTAGGACTCAATGACAGTCAATGACACTTCAGGTCTCCAACCTCTGTGAATGTGGTGCTCTGAACAGAAATAGGGACTTTTGGAGGAGGAGATGAATGTGAGAAGAAAGGGTTAAATTGATGAAAATAGGGAGAATAATGAATGTTTTTGAAAACTTTCAAAAAGAAGAGTAATTTGTATTGAAAACTATGATTTGCATACCCAAATGCATGTATAATATAAACTGAGGTATACTTGGTTTGGATGTTTCAGAACAATATAAAATTGATAGCCATTTAAAGTAAAATGACCATGAGAACGTGTAGTTGCATCACAGCAGAAAACACGTAGCACCTTCGAAAGTTTCCAGTTAAGAGGGTTTAATGAAGGTCCTATTACAATGGTGTGAAAGTCTTAAGGGAACAACCAATGTGAGAAGCATGACTGTCCCCAAGCCTGCGATGGCATATGACCTGAGCTGTAACCAAACATGCAGCCACTGCCAGAGCCCACAGACACGCTGCCTTGTCCGGCTCCCGCCCGCCGGTACCGGCCATCGCCTTTCTTCCGCTGAAGCTGGTTGAAAGCCAGAGGCCTGGAGGCTGGGGAAACGTGTCCCACAGGGGTCAGCTGCTCCGGCATGTAGTGCAAGGGGTGCAAATGTTGACACCAGACACAGCCACAGAGAGTAACAAAATTATTCACTGAACAGGCCTAAAAAGGGCCATCTGCAGGATTTGGAGTACAGATTTTACTAATGTTTTCTAAATGAACTCTTTTTTTGTTTTAAGATTTTATTTTTTCCTTTTTCTCCCCAAAGCCCCCCGGGTACATAGTTGTATGTTCTTTGTTGTGGGTCCTTCTAGTTGTGGCATGTGGGACGCCGCCTCAGCGTGGTTTGATGAGCAGCGCCATGTCCGCACCCAGGATTCGAACCAACTAAACACTGGGCCTCCTGCAGCGGAGCGCGCGAACTTCACCGCTCGGCCACGGGGCCAGCCCCTAAATAAACTCTTTTTTAAAGTTGCTGTGTGCGGATACTTTGACGTCTAGGTTAGGTGCTAAAGCTTACTCTCAATTCTATAATGCTTTTCAGAGTTTTTTGACTGATGAGAAATGTAGATTGTACTCAAAATGATTTAGAGTGTGAACTATTTTAATTAATAATTGCTATGTTTCACAATTCCTGTAATATATCTTTGCAAGTAAAATAATATAGCTCAGATTAATTTTGTAATTGTATCAAGACAGTATAATTACTGACCTTTTGTATGATCACATACTTTTACAGAAATTCAGCATAATTAAAAAAGCTTCTCATTCTTATATGACATTAATTATAAACATTCCAAGTATATTATCAATCACCTTACCTGGAGCACTACGTAGTACCAATGGGTTAATTATGGCACATGTGTAATTATTACCTGTTTACGTTTTGTACAGAGCTGCCCACTGTACTATTTAATGAACAAATGCACTTAGACTTAATTATGACTTTGCACTATACTTCTGTTAAAATAATGAAAAATCTCAGTGTTCGCATTTCAATCATTAAAATAATAATAATGAAATGAATGGTTTTCCTGACTGTAGCGATTTTCTAATTTTTCTTCCCAAACAATTTTTTGTATCACTTATTCTTTCATGATTAGCGTAAATGCATATAATAGGGGTTGTTTTAATAGGCAGAAGTTGTTAAAGAAGGTGTGAAATACTTCCTCTTTCGCTTAATGGCAAGTTGAAAAGATTCCCCCTAGGTTACCAAATGATAGTGGGGAAATAAAAGCTAGGGGGCAGAGAAAAATACACACTTTTCTTTGAATTGAACCATAGGGAATTTCTGGAAGATTTACAACCTTATTGGCTCATTGATTACTCAGATGGCAGAAAGATATTCTCACTGTGCACTCCTTTATCCTAATGTAAAAGACTATTAACTCACCTCAAAATGTATATTAAAAGTTTTATTTTGGTTGAATGGAGAGCTCTGTTTAACCCATTTGGAGAATTGGGCTTCTACTTGAAAATTAGCAATCACTTTTGACGAAATATGACTGCAATTACAAATCAAGTGGAAGTAAGAATTGAGATAGCGTTGTTATATTCTGATAGTAAGATAAATGTAGTCAGGAACTATTGAGTTCTTTGTGGTCCAGAGATTATGCAGAAAATTCTAATTTTACTAAGTTACCCAAATTGACCCCCAAATGGAAGGTCACATAAGCGGCTAGAAATTGCATCAAGGACTCTGAAAAGCACCATTAACACTGCCTCAGATTCAATGACCTTAAAGCGAGAGGATTAGGGAAATCACAGTAGCTTTCATTGAGATCATTCTTTTCATTCAATAAAATTGAACATTTAAGTAAATGAATAATCATTTTTGGATAACATGATATGAGAATATATGACCATAAAAAGTTGATAGCCCTCCAGCAGTGCTTGTGGAAATTGCAATCTCTTACAAATATTATAGTGGGTGGTGACTCAGTAGAAAATTATAATGGCTGCTTAAATTCTAGTACATTTCATAAAATAAGCATTTTTATTACTTTTTCAGGTGCATGTAGAATTGTATATACCCTGCATTATATAGCGGGCAGTGTAGATTCATGGAAATACTATATTTTCTCTAGTATCAAAAATTTCTCAAAGAAATTATAAAATTTTCTTTAGAAATTCAAGTGATTCTTAGTAAAGGGGGACATTATTTTATTCATAGAAATCTTAATTATTTTCAACCTGTTTTATTACTTGAGAGATTCCATTTGTTTTATTGTGTTGGAGTCAGATGAGAGGCTACTAAAGCGACAGTTGATCAGAGAGGGGCACTCGAAATGCCTCACAAGTAAAGTTTTCCAAGGCTTCTTTTAGTAGAAGCATTTTGAAAGAATAGTGAATGCTTCTGCTCTGTATTTTCTTCAAATACATTTAACCATATAAAGAAACGTCTATGCGTTTCTACCGGGAAATTTTATGGTGTTTAACCACCAACCATCTATAAAATCTCTACTTTATTAAGAAAACAAAAGTCCAAAAATACAGATGCTATGATTGTCAAAGATTTCTTAAAACAAAGGCGAAAAAACCATGCGTCTAGTATTTACTTACATTTTCCCATTTGACTTTGTTTAAAATGAGGGAAATTCTTATTATATACTCACAAGTCTTTTAATGTTCATAAATGTTACGCAATCTGTCCTTAAGAATCAGAAATCTAGGAAAAGCAAGCTAAAAACAAATACTATCCTAGACGCAAATCAAAGATTGACATGCGACTTTGGTTAGAGTTTTTAATTATGTGGCCTTAAGAAAACTGGCTGTAGCACAGCCAAAAAACTTTCAAAACACAGGTTTTAATATAAAACTTAGAAATCATCAACTAATGAGATAGATTTGGGGATACAAACAGAAAAATTCACTTTTTACTTAATCACATTTCATATGGTGGGTTTGTGTTATTTTAATATACTAAAGTCTCCTGATCTTTCTGTGTTGGACAACTATTTTTCTAGAAATAATGAAATATTTCTGCTTGTCAGTACTTACTCCTTATTCAATCCTGTGGTCCGTGTTCTGAGTTTGGCTTTTGGTGCATCCCCTGAGGCAATAGAACATGATGAATCTACTGGGCACAGGGGGAACAGGAAGCTTACCACAGTGGCCTCGTTTGTGGGATTAAGTACTTCTTGCTCAGTTCTCCCCATTTCTCATAGGGGAAAAGAGGGTTGGCTTTGGTGGTATAGTAGTGGAATTAACAATCACCAGGTGATTTCTATATGTCTCACACAGTGTCGCATTTTCACAGGAGACATCTTATTCAATCTCCTCAACCTGAGGATACCGAGGCCCAGAGAGGTTCAGCAAATTGTTAACGGTTACAGAACTCATAACTGACACATACAGAACTCATAGCTGAAACCTAACAATATTAGCCAAGAAATTAAAATGAACTAATTGGATACTCATACAGTGTGGGCGTCTGTGGGAGAGTGTTCGCACACTCAAGTGTGTGTGTGTGAATGTTGAAATCATGGATGTGATGGCCTCTTGGTCCCACTGAGATGACAGAAATTAAAATTAAAGATGTGTTTAACTTCTTGAAGGACGTCAAACTGCAGTGGACAAAAATAAAAAAAGGAAAAGCTGTACTCTGCCCGCAGCCCTAGTAGTTTTGTTGGGTTTGCCTTTTCTTTTTCTTCATATACTTGTGATTAATGTTTTGATAGACATATTTTGATAGCTTTCAAAAAGCTACACTTTAAAATTTGAGATGTGTGAGAAGTAGCTACTACGATTTCGGCTTCGTTTTTTTCTGACGTGGCCTTATCCTGTTAATCACTGTTTACTCGGAGCTGCAGGGAAATAATCAAAGAGCGCCTGGAACTCGGGCTCACAGGGGCATTTTTCATTTTGGGAACTTCAAAAAGCTGTGCTAGGCACTGTGAACCTGTAGGCGAGGCAGAGCCACAGAAACTTAGTCTGAATTCTGAATGGATTTTGCTTTCCCTATAAATCAAGTACATTTTAGAGAATCGTAATGTTTTTTGTTAGTTTATTTTGATTGTTTTTTTTCCCTAAGGAGCCTTATGTACTTTGTCTTTTGTCACTTTTCTTAGTAAAGAAACTTGCAATGTAATTCCCAAATGAAATCTTAGAGACCTTGTTTGTAAGTACAGGAAGTTTCAGATAGATAGATAGATGGGTAGATAGATGGATAGAAAGAAAGATTTCTTGCTTAAAAAAGACTCTATATAGACTGACTCTACTAAACCATATTCTCTCTGGCATCAAATTCGAACTTTTAATTTTCCGTTTAATTAGGTCGTTTCATGTTATTTTCTTTATTTCTACCGAAAGTCATCATATATCTAGTTAAGTCCTAGCTAAAATCACTGCGTATGTTTAAAAACCCTCAATGAAAATCTAGTTTCCCACTACTCTCATACAGGCTGATATTTTAAATATCATAGCTGCCCACAAATTGTCAGTGTTGAAAAAGAGTTTTAGTTTTGAGGCACCAAATGGAATAAAAATGATGTTATTGACTTGTAATGAAGGGATTGAAGACAGTGATAGCATCTGACCTTTTATCGTCAGTTATTTAAAGAGGAAGAAAGAGAAAACTCCCTTTAAAGAGTGTAGTGAGTTGCCGGAGAAGTGTGTTTCTCTCAGCCTAGTGAGCTAAGAATAGTCAAAGGAGAAAGCCCAGAAGGCAGGCTTGTAAAAATGACCATTTGCTACTGGAGTAGATAATAATTTATTCTAGTGAAAGAAAAGAAGATATCGTGGTCACACATGGCTTCCGGTTCTGATTCCACCTTCTGCTGACTGCTGACAATAATTCGAAATTTTTAGAGGCCAGCTGGTCAAGGCCAGAAGACCGGGCTCTTTCTTCAAGAGTCACTAAGGGAGGTGAGGATTAATTTGTTGCTTTAAAATGTGGAAACTACTCTCCGTGTTTGAGAGGAGTATGTGGCGCCCCTTAACTATATGATAAAAAGGGCCTTGAATTTCACTGTACGTGTGTGACATAAAGGATATCTATTTGGAAAGATTTAATGGGGCTGGAATAGAGGGTAATAGAAACCGAATTGGAGTAATTTATGTTGTGCACTGAAGAAGATGGCCAGGGAAACTTCAAAGACAACCCCTCCTGCATGACTAAATCTGAACAGGCATTTTACAGGCACTTTCCTTTTACGTGAAACCCGGCTTCAATCTGTTGACTCCAGAATTTATATCTTTAAAGATTTTGAAATGAGCAAACTGGCATTGATACTGCCATGTTAGTGGCGGGCCCAGTGAAGCAAGGGAATGAGTAGAGTTCAGATAATACACAAATTTGTTTCAGGTGACTTCTAATTAACCATTTGAGAAAGAAACTGAACTTACTGATCATGGTTGTCATCAGACTGTTACCTTCCTCAGCTCTAAACATGAAGGCCTCAGTTTCCATATGGAATAACTCAGTGAGTTAGAAAAGAAAAGCAAATGGTAACAATCTAGTGCCCCTGGGTGGGTTAATAAGGACATTTTATGGTTGGAGATAAGGAATATGTGCAAATCAGATTTATTTCAGAATATTTCTCATGCTCCAAACAACACAAATTAAAATTAGCATAACAAACTACATTAGGAGTGTCTGGGTTTGAGTTAACTTTGGGGATCTCTGTTATTCATGGAGTGAACCAATACCACGACTTAAAGGGAAAATAAGCATGCCAACTGCTCACCTGGATTATGCAGCATTTGCCTGCTTCAGAACTAGAAACCCACCTAGACATTTATAATAGTCTTAAGTGACTGAAATGTTAAAGTAATAATCTTCCTCCCTTTGCTTAAAATTCCCTTAGAAAAAGAAACAATTACAGAGTAATTCCACACCCTTAAAGTGGAATAGTTAACCACGGTGGGTTTAAATTGTCAGAACTGCGCTGGAGCAGAGCGTGCATGGGAACAAGAAACACTTTTGTGCAGTATTTTTTGTTTTTGTTTTGCCAAGTGTGAGTCTGGCCTTATCATCATTCTTTGGAACTGACTGACGTGCTTCAGCAATCATTTCTGAGGTTCTATACACATGAGAATCTTGGACTACAACATGAAGCTTTTCTTAAAAATATCTAAGTGAACTTTGACAAACAATATTCTTTTCAACTAAAAAGTACTCTACTCTGTTTCTATTCTGCAGGCACATTACCTTAGGGTATATTTTTACCATAACATAGAACTTCTGAAATTAAACTCTACTGGAAGGTAATTATTTTAACCAAAATGTGCCGGCAACTGTTGTAATATTAGGAAATTATTTAACTGAGATATTGTGATAAAAGAAGATTGAAGTAAATCTTCTTCATGATAGCTGATTATTCATATAATCCTCCCTCTACAGTCCTTATGAGATGTACTTTACTGGTGTAAGGTAGACCAATGCCAATTCACTGGGGCATTATTAATGGCATACATAAATCAGATGAAATATTTGGTCACTTAGATAATCTTCAAGTCGTTCTTTTTGACAACCATATTTTATGCTATCCTCATCTACATGCTCATTTTGAATTTCAAGTAGCTATCTCATTTATAGCGGTGAGGAACTAGTCAATGGAGCTAAATGGCCAGGGTGGGACTCTACACCACTTAATAGCTGTGTGAGTTTGAAAAGGGAACTTGAAGTTTCTGCATCTTTAAAAAGAGATGGTAATCACACTCATCCATGGATCAACACCAGCTACCTAATCTGCGGTTCTCAGGGGGAAATAAAAATGTATGGCCCCTTATTCCAAATTCATGACTGGTTTCAAGTTGTCAGTAGTAGAGCGTTGAACCAATCTATTGACAGCAGAGCTTTAGGCCAAGCGTGGGGTCTTCTAAGCAAAGAGGCCCGGTGCAACTCAGTTTGGAATTGTGAAAATTAAATGAGTTTGTAAATGGAAAGTATACAGACTACTTGCCAGCATGTATTAGACACTCAAAAAATTTAACAATTATTTTCCATAAAATTTTTGTTTTAGGTCCTCTGGTTATATTATGTTTTTCTAAAACAAAAAAGAACTTTAACCTGATAATCTCTATTTTGTTTTTGTCTTGAAATTTTAAAGCTGTTTTGAGTAATAACAGAATGTTGCCTCTGAAAAGCCAGGTGGTCAAATGAAGGTGTTATTCATCTCCAGGAGGGGTGCAGAGCAGGCAGCCGTGAAAGGGAGGGCAGAACCCTGTTGTGTGGTGTGATTTTCCTTGGAAGACCTTCAGGGAGGGCACCATGATCGTGGGATGCTGGAGTAGAGGGAGATCCCTTAGACCAAGATTCTAACACCCAGGACTGTTTGGGGCGCAAACGATGGAAATTCAAGTTGCTACAGGTTCATAAAATAAGGATATGTTGATAATTCAACTGCAATAAGGATGGGGATCAATTAAGGTCTCAGAATCAACTGCAACCTTGGACTTGAATGCCACTTGCTCTCTCGTTCTTATATTGTTGCTTTTTTCTGTTTGTTGTTTTCATGCTCTCCAAATAGAGACTGGCTTACTGAACATGGGTGGAAAAAGTTCCTAACAACTTGTGATGCTTACATCATTTGGCTTCTGAGGACAGAGGGGGACTTTTATTTCTCATTTTTGCTTTATGAAAAGGATTCAAGCAGAGAGGTATAATTCTATTGTATTTGGTCACCGAAATACTGTGCCCTAGACTGCTAAATTATGATTGGGTTGGGGGTGAGTGCTCACAAAGTACAGACATGGTCTTTGAGAGCTGAAATGTGTCTAGAATAGGGCAACCCCACGGAGCCTAATGGATAAGATGTGTGATTCCAGAATGGGGCAATCATTGAGAAAGCAGACATGCTAATTAAGCTCTAAAGAGAAACTAAATCTTCTCTGGAGAAGAGAGAAATTAACCTAGGGATTTAAAATTGCATTTGAGTAAAAATTAGAAAAAAGATATGTCAGAGCCTTGCTCTCATAGCATATTGTAGAGGAGGGGGAAGTGCTGGGTAAACCAGAGCCTAGAGGAGTTAAGTTTATCAGAAACTTCAAGATTTCTTATTAGAAATTTATTACTGTTGATAAATTGCTCTAACTACCCTATTGCCAGTGACTGAATTTCTGCCTCAGCATCACCTGGGGGAGATTTCAAAAATAGAGACATCCAGGTCCTACCCCTTGAGATTTTGATTCAATTGCTTTGGAGCCTGGCTCCAGCAGTAATATTTTAAAGATCCGCCTGGTGAGTTTGATGTACGGCCAAGATTGAAAATCACCAGGTATTTAACTAAATTACTTATTGGCTGTGTACAATATTTTTGTATTTGTACAACATATAAAACACCACTCAAAGATTTTAAAAAATTATTTTTGCCCAGTTACAATAATAGAATGAGGATCGGGTTATGAAGGTGGCTAAGGTGACTTGGATGGTACAAAGGTAAATAAACAGTTATTGTCTTTAAGGGACTTGTAACCTACAGCTCAAAATGTAATTCAAAGGTCCTTACAGCAAATCCACTTGGGGGGTGCTTGTTAAAATTTCAGGTGCCTTGGACTCACCCTGACCTGCTTAGTCAGAGTCTCTGAGGGTGGGCCCCAGAACACACATTTTACCTCTCTTGAATACATGTGCATGAAAGTTTAAGAGCCACGGTGAGTGCCGCATGCCCACTCCTCACAGCTCTTCTTTCCTGAAGTGAACCCAGCAGCCATGCTTGTAGTGTCGTAATTAGCATCCCTGCTCACCCGGCTGCTCTCACTCATTGTGTAGCTCAGTGTCTGGGAGGAATGAAAAATCTGCTTTGATGTTTTTCTTTCCTGACTGGCTGCATCAACCTTTTTTTTAGTTATTAAAATAGTACCATTTCCTCTTCATTCAGTTAAAGATGACTATTCTGGATTATACGGAAATTGCTGTTTTTATATACCTGCCTACATTTTGTAATATTTACTATAATTATTCTAAGGGGTATCTATTTTTCTTCTCTGCACTTAGGTCTTATGCAAAAAGGCTGATACAAAATAATATTAAACAATAAAAACGTGTTTATGAATTATTCTTTGCCCTTTTTCTGATTTAACCTTGGGCCTATTTCTTTATACTACCTATTCTGCCACCTAGGTTTGGAGCTCAATAAATGAACGCTGAAATTGGCATATTTACCTTATGTACAAAATTCAGCTTTCTACCTAGTTGACGTTAACCAAGGTGAAGGGAAGCGAGACTGAAAGAGTAAAGGCAATCAAAGCTCACAATCACAAACCTGGAAGTCAGGGCCACTCATTCCACAATGAGAAGAAAAACATCAGAATCCTCTGTCTTTACATTACTCATGTAGGAGAAATACTCAGTTTCGTTACCATCTCTTAGATTAAGCAAATAGCTCTATACTCTTTACCGATCTTATGAAATAATTCATCCAATAAAAAAGAACTACTTTATCATCGCCACTTGAGAGTTACAAGTGATTATAGGTAGAAAAAGGGGGCAATAACGGTGCATCATTTCTTGCCATCTCTTTTCTCATGGAGACATATCATTAACTAAAATCAAGATTCTGCTAGGAATCATATGTTTCCAATTTCTCTTTATTTGTTTATAATATACCAGTACATTCTATGTTTTAACCTTTTTCTGTAATTACTTACATTTTATTCCACGTGTCCATTTTTTTGACAGCCATGTTTTTTTAGTTCAATAAATGCTATCAAGCATTCTTCGACTGTTCCTAATGCATCAACCTTAATTAGCTTTTGATTACTGTTAATTTCACAGCATTTTCACTTTAATAAGTTGCACCAAAATGCTTTCATTTCTGTTGCAGCAAGTTTAATTAGTTTTTGAGCCTTGTTTCTGTTTTCCCTTCCATTTTTAGAAAAAAAAAATGACACCCACTTTCTTTGTTTCTATGAGGATATCCATGACTTACAACTTGATGTTCACCAGAAGCCCTCACCTAAGACTTACAATACAAAATTGTGGTAACTTGTAGCATTTTCATTTGCATTAGGAATGCTCCCATGTACTTATGTACTTATAGTTACTTCTGATTATTTAAAAAAATAGTATAATTTGATTTTCAAGTTTTAAAAGGGATAAATAACTTATTTAAAACAACTGGAATTCTCATTGGTCCATCAATTTAGTTAAAGAAACTGATTAGCATTTCATGTATTCATTATATGACACAAAATATCTGCATTCTCTTTTCAGAAATTTATTGTGCATTTTGTCCTGGAGAACCAAACTCTTATGCATAGTTTCTCTTAGGATAAAATGATATCCAAGCTACTTTTGTTGTTGTTGTTGTTGTTGTTTTTTGAGGAAGATTAGCCCTAAGCTAACATCTGCTGCTAATCTTCTTCTTTTTGCTGGGGAAGACTGGCCCTCAGCTAACATCTGTGCCTGTCTGCCTCTATTTTATGTGGGACACTTTCCATAGCATGGCTTGACCAGCAGTGGGTAGGTCTGCAGCTAGGATTCAAACTGGTGAATCCCGGGCCGCCAAAGCAGAATGTGCAAACTTAACTGCTGCGCCACCAGGCCGGTCCCCCAAGCTACTTTTTGTACCTCTATAATAATGAGTTATAATTTTTAACATGCTGGATATATTCAATGTTTTTAAAGTATGTATAAAATTATAATAGCACATTATATATTTATATCATGCATATTATTAACTTTCTGATATTTATTTTTGTGACTTGAACTATGAACTGGCTCATCTGTGGGGATTTAAAACTTTTAATTACTTCTCACCAAAAAAAAAAAATTAATAGATAAGAGCAAAGCCACTGTGCATACAGTGCATATTATTATTGAGTGACGACTGTTCAAGAATCAATGATTCTAAATTGGTTTGTATTATTCTATATTACAATCAATATTGTAAAGATTGTAATAATAATATACTAATTAATATTACATAATTATTGGGGTTCAATGAAGGGAAAGAAAATGCCCAATTAGAGAATTGATTAAATTGAATATTATGTTATGCTCACTTGATAACATCAAATTTTTCAGAGGGAAAATCGACAATTGAAAAACTAACACGAGCATTACGGATAATGGTATACATTTGGCAGGTATTTGAATGCATTTTCCAGTGCCAGGCTAGAACTATATATGGGGGGATGAGGGGAGTAGTGTAACAGAAGAGAGGCACAGAGAAGAGAAGCAGATGCAAGCTGAGCACCGTATGAATTCAGTGTTCCTTGCTTAGAAAACATGAACCCTGGCATTTGATGGAGTTTAAAGCTTATCTAGACCCACCATCTTTCTGGTGTTACCTTCATTTCTGTATCATTCTTGCAAATGCTCATTCAAACTTGGACTATTTCTACTAGAGGAAACTTCCTACCTTCAAAGGCCACAGTTCCTACTATATTCAGCTAGTCCTAAAGTGCTGATTTTAAGCTAGAATCTGTCTGGTTGTCATTTCAGCCTTGGATTCTAATTCTACCCATCAATCCATATGGGCAGTAGTTAGTCAGGGGAACATCTAATGTCTCCAGTACATGTCACATAATTAAGGTTCAGAATAATGTGATATTTGTTTAGATTAATAGATTTTGTTAATAACTATATAGGAAGAAAGATACTATATAGCAATAGAAATACATTACTATAAATTTTTCCTTGTTTCATAGTGAGGCAGAGAATCATAGAATCTGTCACAGCTTCCTCTGATTGACCTGAAAATTAGTCTCGTCTCTCAGATTTTGTTGATATGCCTTTATTAAGAAGCCCTTATAATAGTGTTAGAAAATTTTCAGGGCATGTAGTTTGTAAAATCACAGTTTCTGTCTTATAACTAATTTTAATGTATGTTTATTTTCTATAATAAACTCTTCTATCATGCACACATTACTGGTACGTTATGTCTTTTACATGTTTTTTTTAATTTAATTGCTTTAATGCGTATATTTCCTGATCCTGCAGCTGCTGTGTAGGTTAAAAAAAGTCTACCAAGAAAACATTCATGATGAACCATCATGATTAGTGCCTCTGTGTATTGCTCCAGAGAAAAACAAATTAGCACTAGAAGGAAAATCTGTTCTGGGAAGTCCCACATTGCTGGGGTAATGACCTATTCCCACAAGAGGATTGAATAGAATAGATCCATTGTGACTCCCCAAGTGATCGTGGCTGGCAGCCTCTGGAGATGAGGAACAGCAGCTGAAGTGATAGAGAAAATAAAATGTTCTGCTTGAATGCAGACTATATTTGCCTGCTTTCTCCAAGGCTCTTTCAGGAAATGTTGCCCTTTCAGAATGGGACACCTGCTATTTTTTTGTCAAAGCTTCAAGCAAAAACTAGACTTGGATCAATGAGATCTATCTTCTTGAGCCAAAATTATTTCCTGTCCATGGTCACTTAAATTCATCTTAAACCTAAATTACTTTCAGAAACCTTTCCTACAGACGAGGCATCGTCACACATCTTCTTAGGGAGATGAGGAAGCTGGAAACCTGTGTCTCCTTGCCCCTGCTTCTCTGCAAACCCGACTGAGGAACTGTGGAGAAAGGGAGGATGCCATACATGTTTTAATTCAGCCTCTCTGCTGTTTGTTGACCTCATCCTTATGTCTCTCTCTCAGTTGTCATGATTTCGCCTTTACCATTAACTTCTTGCAGGAGGCAGGATTATGACTCACAAATGATTACATATTAATTCATTAGATATCAGATTCATAAATTATTAGGCTAGATAAGTACACAAAAATTATTTAGCATTGATCCCTATATATTAAATAGCAGATTAAAATATTATATATATATATATAAAATTGTAGTCATGGCAACAAATTACAGGTGCCACCTGTAAGAACAAACATAGTGGATAATTGTAGTTATACCCTAGTAGGACCTGTGCACACTTGTAGAGGAGTCAGGGAAAGGAAACCATACACCATGATGAAGTGTTTACCACTCTGGAAGAAGCTGCAGTGACATTTAGATACACTAGAACCATCTTTTAAAAAATGCATTTTGGAAAAACATGGAATAATAACCAAAATATACCATTCTTACGTTATATTTAGATCACATTTATAAAATGGAGAAATCTTACATTTTGTTTAGATTATTTATTTTGTTTTCTCAGCTGACACTGAGTAGATGGAATCAAAATAATAAGAGAATCATTGCCTTCCAACTGTAAAGTTATCTTTATCTCATAGGATATGGTCTCTCTCTCTCTCTCTCTCTCTGTCTCTTTCCTTTTATTCCTCAGTGCGAATTTACAATAGGTTATATGGTAATTCTTTAAATCTTTATCATGAAGTAGAAGGTTAATTATCCTTTTAAGAATTGATCCTATATTGCTTTATTATTCAAAATAAGATTAAGTACAAATGCTTTTTTAAATAAATGCTTAAATAAATGCTTCTAACAATCCCATTATTTTGATTTTCAAAGGTAATAAATATCTAGTTTGACTCTCTCTCATCAGTTTAGTAAATATGAGGAAAATATCCTCATAGAATTAAGGGGAAAGTGTTAACCATCTGCAGGTATATCCCTAATAGACAGTGAAGCTGGCTGTTCTCCCAAGCCCGGGAGTGACTTTGAAGATCACCTAAATGCTCCTGGTGACAACAGCAGCTCAGACTCCAGGAGGAACGCTAATGCAAATGTGCTTTATAACTTTCCAAAAATTAGGCTTCAGCAAGAGTTTCTATTATAAATCCTTCTGGAAAATGGTTCAGGTGTGTGTGTGTGTGTATATGTGTGTGGAAGGTAGTTAGCAAAAACCAAACCTGATGTTCTTAATGTAGATGTTAGAAGTCCACCTGCACCCCACCCCCGGGGAGTGCAGGGTGGTCAAGGACTCTGGTTCTGCAGCAGGCTCTCTGCATGCGGTCCCAGCACTGCCCCCTCATGGCTGCACAACCATGGACAGGGTACTGACACATGCTAAACCTTAGTGTCCTCGTCCCTCTAAAGTGGGTAGTAATAGCAATGTCTTCCTCATGGAGTTCTTGAGAGGAATATATGAGATAATCCAGGTATCAGGGATTCTTGCGCTTCAAAGAAACTTTTCTCTGTATAACAGAATAATAGCCAATTACAAAAGGTCATTGAATTTGTTATCCTGAAAAACAGGTCGTGGCTTGACAGGGTGAGTTTCCAGTTCTCTATGTTTCGTTGTCCTTTGGCAAATATTAGTTACAATATTTCCTTTTTTAGGTCTTCTGGAGTAGAGAAAAATTTTTTAAAAATAGAATGAAAACCATTAAAAATATAAAGGCATATTTTTTGCTCTAGCTTTAAGGTGATTGAGATAGTCACAATAAAGAACTAATATGAAGGGAAAAAAAGAAAATGAAAGAACTGAATTGAAAATGAGTGCAATTTTCAGTCATATTTAGAACAATGTAGGTGGGAGACTTTCTGAAGTAAATATTCAGCTCACTGAATAAATGATTAAAGTCAATGATTAAATTCAGCCTTTGTTTTCTGTATATTGCTATATATAAAACAACCGCAGTTGAAAAGAGATCTAAAATGAATATCTTTAATGCTGAGAGTCTGGTCTCCTAATAATGCCTGATATCAGTGTGTTAATAACACACACGTGTGTGTCTGCTGTATGTAATGAGAGATGGTAAACAAACCTTAAGGAACAAAGTGACTTTTAAACTTCGGTCAGAAATTTGGGTGGGATCTTCAAGTCTCTTCAGGGAAGCCTTGTTGGTGGTGGCTCTGAGACTTGGCTGTTCTTGGAATCCGGTTTCACTGGTGGCCTAGGACTCAAACTGAACTCTTGTGGCTACAGAGCCAAGGTCCCAGTCCAGGCGGCAATCCCAGGTCCTGCCTCTGGGCCACTAGAAAGGGGAAGAGTCCAGGGGAAGAAGGAAACCCCTGGCCATCCTTCCTGTAGGAAAGGACCAGAGGAGGACACAAAAGGCATTCGAATTATGAAATTTTGCTATTACTCCTGTATTTTTGATATTAGGTGTCAAACTTCAGATTAAGAGGGTCATAAAATAGAGCAGTTTTACTAACAAAGATATTACTACATTTTTAGTGAAAAAAATATGACTTTGGAATTTTTCCGGCCTTGCATTTTAATTTCTATTTCTAAATGCGTAATTTACAAAAGTCAACATTCATTCATTTACTGAATCATTCAACCAATATATAAGAAGCACCCACTGTCCTCTAGGATGACTGAGAAACAGAGCCGTAGAGGAGCGACTGGGAACAAGTAGATTTTCTGTTGTTTTAACTTCTTCTGTTCCTATTTGGTACTCTCCAAGTTGGAGATGTCCAAAACATGTGGGTTGGAAGTTTAAGAAACAAGGTGTTCAGGGAATATTTTGCCAAAAATACTGAATTTTAAGGGTATATAAGTATTTGCAATTAAATAAAAGTGAAAATTTGATTCAAGATTATGTGCCAACTTTTCCCTTTGGCCATTGCCACATTGACTGGGCATGGAAACAAATACAGAGCCCTACCAGCGTGAACCTGGGATTAGAATGGGATCTGCTTGGGTAATATGATTGTTCAGTGTTGCCACAGCCCGATGAGTCAGAGTATTATTTGCAAGTCGTAGTGTATTCCATACTGGCACTATGGTCCTCAGGGGACCTGCTGATGTCACTTATGGAAAAAACCAGTATGCCAGCTCTTTAACAACTTCCACTCTGGCATACTAACTTAAATATGGTAAGATTTTTCAAAATGGTGATTGTTTCTCCTGTGAAGAATTTTTCTCATTACATATTAGCTAACCCTTACTCCAAAGCATTATCTAGAATGGCTTGGGTAGTTAATAAAAACTGTGTACATCAATTATGAAAAGAATTTATCTCAGATCAGTCTTCCACTACAAAAGAAAAAAAGCATGATTTTCAGTATAGGCACCAAATGAATTACTAATAATTTTTTGTTCAGTATTTGATAAATCAACTGCTGTTCCCATTCTTATAGGTCAGAAAGCTAGGGAGTAACTGAACAAAGATTTTGCTAATTTCCCCTATTACCATATTTAAGAAATACAACTTTGGCTAGATGCATTTTATGTTTTTCTTGGTTTTATGCAACATTTAAACTTTCAGCATATAATATATCCAGAAGAAAATAGTTGAAATGCAAAAAAAAAAAGAAATGAAAAAAATTGAAAACATCAATTTGATTTCTCAGTGCATTTTTGAGCTCTCTAACACAATTTAAGGTAAATACGTTAACGGAATAAGACATCTTTATAATAGTAGTATATCTTCTGGAAATCATTAATTACAGACACCTTTATTAGCATATGTTGGCTTTGCCTTGAGTTCTTGACTTTTACAGCCATAAAGAAAAAATGTAGTGAGTCTTATTTCACTATTTTTTCTAAATAATGTTTTTAAATAATTTTCCCCCAAATTTGAGCCTGAACTTAAGAAATACACATAATAGAATAACTGGAGGAAAATTTGAATACATTTTTCAAAAATTTTGTTTAATGAATAGGTTCATTTGCTTACTATGTACCAGGCACTGGTCTACGTCCTTTAATCCTAGTGATCAACCTAGAAATGAAGTCTTTTGTTAGCCTATATTACAGGCGAGGATGCCGAGCCTCAGAGAATTTAAATGTTTGTACTTCTCACATTCCATTTAGAGAAAATTACTGAGCCATAATCATATGGCTCAAAGCGTTGAAAGGGGCCTGGAGAAGGTAGTTTCTGCCTCCCAGAGACAATTCCACAGAATGGTGGAAGGAACTGCATTTTGGCAGGATGGCCAGCCATCTGTATTGCATCCTGTTACCTAAACACGAGTCAATGCTTATTTATATGCAGGGAAATGCTATTGGCCAGTTCATTGATTAGACTCAGTCTAGTAGTATTATGAAAGACCAGTAAGACACTATGCTTCCTGAGAACTGTATTGTTTTAACAGTAATGATTGCATGCTGTTTTCCGTTTGAAGTAATACTGTTACCTTGGGTTACTAAATTTCTTATGGATCTATTTTCTGGAGGATTTTAACCCGAAATGAACTGCTTTTAATCAAAATCAACATTCTTGTTTTGTAAAACATACCTTGAATTTCAAAATAAGCTTTTCCCAAAAAATACTTTTGGTTTCAGAATTTGGCAACAGTCACACCGTGTTTAATGATGTGCATGGAAATATATATCTATAACACACTCAGAAATAAACCCTGTGAAAACAGCTTTCTATATTTGTCTAGTTAGCTCACCAGGAGCACCACGTTTTGAGTATCACTCATCATGTGTAGAATCACTCCAGTTTAGGTATTTATTTAGCACCAGGATTTCCAAACTAGGGAAATTGTTTGTTGGTTTGTTTAGTTCTGTTTCGGTGGAAATTTATTGGGCTCGTGCCCTGAGGTAAGATGTGTCCAAATTTAGTACATACTAGATTCATGAGAGTACAACGAATTTATTAGATGCAGGACTTCTCAGAGCCTTTGTTCTCAGATGCTTTTGCACACACAGTATCACCAAGAAGAGGACTGAACAGGCAAATGTTTCAGTTTGGGACACGCTAATCGAAACGAACATAACTGAAGGTGTTTTAAATTCAGGATATTATCGAGAATGTTTAGGATGACTGACTCCGTAATAAGGAATGAAAACTTTGTATATTTTCCTGTCCATTAACTCAGTGCTTCCCAAATGTTTTCATGTCTTGGCGCAGATAGAAAATGACAATATTTATACGGCAAACTAGAGTGAATAGACAAGGCTGCTCTTGGCTGGAAGCTATGGTCCAGAGGCGCTGCCTCTAGAGGGCTGAGGGGATCATCATCACGGTGCTGCTCAGTCACAGTAGAATAGATAGTGGTTCGAAAAGAAACCAAGGCAAACTCTTGACCAGTGTGGCTATGGGACTGCTCTCGGATCTGGTCTATTTGAATGGCACTTTCCTGTCACAGGATGTATTAGTCCCAGGATGCTTCATCCTGTGCCTTGAGTGTGTCTTATTTTAATTTGCATAAAGTTCTTACTTAGCTCATCTTCAAATGCTGAAGTTTCATTTTAAATACAAGTTTTGCCCTAGTGCCTCGAGAAAACCTCACCAAAGCAAAGAGTCCTTCCACTATGTCCTGCACGAACGTGGCTGCCTGCTGTATAACATTAAGAATGGAGGACGGTCACTGTGTCACTAATCTGAGCCCTGGTGGTCCTCCCCAGGATGCTGAGGCCTCTAGCACATCGCAGCAGAGGGAGGGGCTTTCGAAATCTTATCCCAGGAAGAGTCTTACTTCTCGTTTGATCCAGTTGAAAGTAGTCCTGTCTTGCATAAAAACTAGGACATAATAGCACTTCCAATGAAACCCTCAAAATCCTTCCTTCCCTGTAAACTTTTAAATCATTTTACACCCAGAATTTTATAGAATATACGAAAACATTTTGATTGTGTCTGTTTAAAATAAAATTATGCTATGGATTATTTTGTGCAAGAAAATTCTTCATTGAATGAGCTGTCTGTTTCATGTTTAAATTTAGTGTCTGGACGACAGTGGTGACATTTGGCAATTGTTTCTCATGATTAATTGAAATAAGCGTGGGAAGGTGAAGATTCTTTCCAGCTGTGACTTCTCTGTTGGAGCGATCTCTCTTAAATTGCTGACGGTTGTTCCACTATTTGCCTTTTCATGTAAAGTCATTTTATAAACAAGGGTGAAAGTTCAGCCACTTACCATGCCCCCAGGTAGTAACATAATTCCTCTCTCCAGAGTAGTTTTCAGGATCAAATCTGTATCACTTTGTAAAATCCAAAGGAAACAAATATACTTCTATTCTGTTATTTTGGTTACTTTATAATTTTTCATAAATTTAATTTCTACTGCAAGTACAGTTTAATATAAATTTCCTGAAATCAGCATCCTGCTGTCAAATATTTTGTCACACAGCAAAATGAATATTTTATGTTAGATATCAGAAACCAGGTACATATTAGCAATATATACAAAAATATTTAGATTTGACAAAAATAATAGTAAAAATTAAGTCGGCATGTACATCTTACTTTAGACCTCCCAAACCAACCAGCTGGTTTGTATAAATCCATATTTACTTACAATGATGTTACAATCAGCATTAACTATTTCTAATGTGAGCTATTTAGCCAGTTAAAAAGTAAAAATGAAACAAAAGAAATGACACCGAAAGAGTTAGAGATTTTAAATTGTTCAGGTGCTACTTGTAGAGTATATATTTCCTGTAGCCAAACCTGTTTGTTCATTTCCAACGCCATCCTATTACTGCAGATCATATCTACTGTCACTTCACCTCTTTCTAGTGCTTTTATCTCTTTATCAGGATGAGGTTAACCTTCCTAAAACATATTTTCAGATTTTTTCAACTTTCTCTAAAATCTCCAAAGCCTCCTTATTTTGATAAGTACTTCATTCTACACTTCCAGATTCTTTTTTGTGTGTGTGAGGAAGATTTTCACTGAGCTAACATCTGTGCCAACCTTCCTCTGTTCCGTGTCGGATGCTGCCAGAGCACGGCTGGACAAGCGGTGCTGAGTCCATGCCAGGGATCCGAACCTATGAACCCTGAGTCGCCGAAGTGGAGCACCTGAACTTAACCACTATGCCGCTGGGCTCGCCCCCACATTTTTCTTTTTTAATCATTTTAGTTCTGTTTCCCATTTCTCAAGTAAGAATCTCCATTGCTCCACCAGGCTTTAATACCACGCATGCTTCAGCTGCTGATACTTCTTTTAGCTGCCCACCACTTGAACATCTCTCCCCCTGTTTGTCTCTGAAACCTCACTCCTTTTCTGACACCCAGGGCATGGACTCCCTTCTCGAAGTCCCAACTGTGAAAAACATTGGCACTCACTTTCTCTGAGTTGCTATGAGAGTGAAAATTTGCATTATTTGCTTTAATGCCTAATTTTAAACATTGATGGTCATTTATTCATTGAAAATACGTTTATTGAGTGCTCTTATGTACCAGATCAAGGTTTTGGAACTGAGTACACAATTGTAATCAAAACAGTAGAGTTCTCTCCTTTCAACATATTTATAGTCCAGTGACAAACAATAAATGCTTACCAGAAACAGTCAAAAATAAAATTATAAATTGTAGGAAGTGTTATCTTGACAAAGAAAGTACTAGGTGCTGTGGAAAAGAATAACAGGAAAAACTAATTTAGGTTAAGGGAGAATTCGGTGAGGGCAAAGCTCTCTTGAGAAATTACATTTACCTGGGACCAAAAAGATAAGTAAGAGCTAAGCTTGGAGCAGAGGGCGTGGCAGAGGGGGTAATGAGAAGTAGCCAGAATCAAAGGAGATTTTGGAAATAGAATTTATAAAATCTATACAATTTGGTGTGTGTAGGAGATGGAGAATAAAAAAGAAATCAAGGACTTCTGGACTGAGCGACTTAGGTGGGTGGGGTGCCATCTAGTGAGATAAAGAATGAAGGAGAACAGATGTGTGTCAGGGGCGGAGGGGAGGTTGAATAAGTCAGCGGTTCATTTTAGTTGTTTCTTAAGTTTGAGATTCCTGTAATATGTCTACATGGAAATTTCATACAGACACATGGGCCTGCTGGTCTGAAGCTTCGCTGTGTTGCTGCAACAGCCTTCAGGATTGCTGGGCTTTCCCTTCAGGTGTAATCTTCTGATCTCCTGTAATGAGTTAGATTTCCATTTTCTCTGTCCAGAGTGCAAGAGCCTACTGTATTGGTTTGCTTATTAAATATACTATCTATATGTTGGTTGGCCCTTCTAACCTGTTTTCTTGAAAATAAAATACTGCACCTGTAAGAGCTCCAAGTACACAATAGACACTGAATAAATGTTTGTTGCATGCATGAATGAATGAATAGATAAACGGAGTAGGGAATTCAATGAGACATGGCTATTTGTCTTTTCTCTCTCCAAATGACTGATAACTGGTTGCTGACAAAGATCTTGTCTTAATCTTCTTTCAGATCCATTACCATATGTAACACACTAATGGACGTTAAATAAGTACTCATTGATTAATGGATATTCAAGCGAGATACATTGATTCAGTTGAACAATTCCAGAATCTGCAAAAAATCATCTAATTTGCTTTATTTTTTCATATTTCATAGAAAATACGGAGAGAAAAAATGTATCAATATACAGGGATAGGATGAGGATAGAGAAAAGTCAAGATAATACAAATCTAGGAACTGACAACATAAAGGCATAAAGACAGAGAAGAAGCTTGTAATAACTTCTGTGTCTGAAGTTGTATCTTGTGACATTTGTTTCAGCTAAAATAATCTAATTACCATTGTACTTTGCACACCATTTGGAGAGAACTAAACACTTTGTATTATCCTTGTTTGTTTACGACGATTTCCAGCACTGGGCAGCTCCTTCCTTGTAACCTCAGTACACGGCACGAGCAGTCAATCAGAACTTTTTTGCTGAATGAATTAATAAATGCATACTGCCAATAATTATTCCTTTTCAACCTAAAAATTATCAAAATTCCTGGGTGTAGGTAAGAACTCTTTTAAAATCTCAACTGGGCCAGTGATTTTAATTTTAAACAATCTTTCTAAGAAAAAGTGTCTTTCTCTGTCAGCATTGTCATTAGAACATTAGCAGTAATTAAAGCCATAAGTGGAAGTTCTAGATGACTTGGCAGCTGAAAAAGAGCAATTCAGCATCATAGGCAGGAAAGAATTTACATTTTCCACATAATCAATTGTATAGGTACTAAAACAGGCATTGGAGGCCAAGGGGAGCAAAGACAAACAAGAAATAGAGGAAGACAAAAAAAAAAAAATAATGATAATCAGGAGGGCATTTAATTGTCTTAAATTATTTCCATTTTTTCATTTTAAAATCCAAAATCCAAATTTAAGGCAATTAAGCAAATATTATAACAGTGCCTTAATTATTAAATTATAAAACATAAGCTAGATAATTCTCTTACCCTTGTGGTTTATGAAGTTGCTGGAATGACTTGATTAAAATGGCCTTGACATGCATGGTTACTTTCTTTTTATCCCTGTTGTAAATACGTAATATGCCCAAAGAGAGAGAAAGGAAAAACAGTGTTACAAATTACAAAAATTAAAAGTTACAAAAGTTAGAAACTATGCAGTGAAATTGAGATAAATAATATTCATACAATTATTTAAGAGAAAGCTTGAGAAAATATACAATAGTTTATCTAATATATAGATCTCTTTAATAGAAAATTTAAAAACAAGGAAACAGTAAAATAATAGGTAAATGCTGTCCAAAACTACACAGTTTGTTCCATTAATTACCTTCCTACCTCAGCTCAACAATTAAGAGGGCCAGGGGGCCAGCCTTGTGGCATAGCAGTTGAGTTTGGCACATTCCACTTCAGTAGCGTGGGTTCACAGGTTCAATCTTATGAGCACAGACCTATGCCACTCATTGGCCATGCTCTGGTGGTGACCCACATATAAAGTGGAGGAAGATTGGTACAGACGTTAGCTCAGGGCTAATCTTCCTTAGCAAAAACAAAAAGGGGAGGGAGTCCTGAAATGTGCAAGGAATATCCTTGCTAGAACACACTGAAATTACTACCTATTGTGTCTCAAGCTTGCCCTTGGGTCTCTTTCATCAGCCCAAGTTGCTCTCCAAACTGAGTCTTGAAGTTACTTGCACTGCACTTCAGAGGAGTCTGAAGAATAGAATATGCACATGTCGTCACATGCAAATGGTGATGGTGTTGCTCTTCCCATGCTAATTTAAAATTTCATAGTAAATTCCACAGGGCTCTGATTCAGGAATGTATAGCTTTCCAACCTTCCATTTTTGACAGGATGAGGGATTTATTCAAGAGGGATTTGGCAAAATTTGTCATTTTTTCTTTCAATAAAGAGTTCAAGGATTTTTAAAAATTTTCTTTCTCTTTTTTTAATTTTTAAGAAGCATTTTAATCTTGAGCAGTCATACAGGTTGGTTAAGAGAGATATTAATGCAATGCATTACATTAGTTCATACTTATCCTTTAATTCCTTCCTTCTCTCTTATAATTCTTGGAATTGAAACATTTTACTCACAGTAATGGAAATTCTCTTCTTTTTGCTGTAGTCTAGGGGCCATTGGTAATGAGAAAATACAAAGCCTGTGTAGTTTCACTTAAATGGGCATTAGAAAAATAGTATCTTTCTTTCACGATATAACTTTTTGACCTACTATTGCATCAATATTTTAGGTTTATTGTCAGAAATCTTTGTTCATCCATTTTATCTCCAAATATACAGATGATAAACCACATATTCTATGATTACAATAAAGGAAAATAGCACACATTTAGTTAAGTACTGTGTACTGTTTTATAAGAGATTGATTGTGTATTGGTCAGTTTCTCTAAACCTGCTATAAGCATGACTTATTAAACATGACATAATGGGACACTTTTCCCATAGAAATAGATGACCTCAGACTATATGCTACCATTGTTTCTTGAGGTTCATCATAGAATATTTAAGATTTTCTTTTCTTTTGTCATTTATATCACTAAATTACTATCAGTAACATAGTCAAGGATTATCGGCATCAACAAATTATGCCAAATCATGAACTGTTTGGAGATGGCAAATTACAAAGCTTGAGATGTTAATTTAGGTTTTGATATTGAAGAATACATTGGAAAAAAAGCTCAATTTAATTACTTAACTCTTGGAACTCTGTAATACAAAATGAAGAATTATCTAATTTCGTTAGTCTTCATTAATATAGTGAAAATTAAAAGCTTGCCTATAAATCACAATTAGGAACAATGAAGAGTCAACGTGTGGGAAATTAAGTCAAACTTTGCCCCCCGTTTTGCATTGGGGTGAGATGGGCAAGGCGATGCCCTGGGACAGACCATGCGTGCCATTGAAGTCAGAGACAGAGTAAAATAAATCAGTCAAGAGGCCAGATACCGAGGTTCCCGATCCTCACTAACGGGTGGTAGAAGCCCCCAGGACCTGGGGTTGAGCAGGGAAGTTTTGTAGGACCCTTGCAGCAGAGTGCTCAGGGCCTACTACAGACTCCATTTGTTTTTCCTTTTATAAATCGCCAGCTCTCCTGTGTAGCTGTGCCTGGTCAGCTTAAAGGAACCAAAAAGACACACTCGTGCTGAGAAGATGCAATCAATGCTTATAACAATATTCCCACAAACTTAGAGCTTAACAGCATTTGGACAGTATTTTTGGCAGAAGCTCCTGGCGTCATTGTTTTCTTTATTATTAAAATATTTTAGGGGCCCGCCCAGGGATGTAGTGGTTAAGTTCGCAGGTTCTGCTTGGACAGCCCAGGGTTCACGGTTCGGATCCCAGGCATAGACTTACACAGCCTTCATCAAGCCATGCTGTGGCAGACGTCCTACATATAAAGTAGAGGAAGAAGGGCATGGATGTTAGCTCAGGGCCAGTCTTCCTCAGCAAAAAGAGGAGGATTAGTGGCGAATGTTAGCTCAGGGCTAATCTTCCTCAAAAAAACAAACAAAAAATACTTTAAATTCAATTAAGTTTCATTTTTACCATCATCAGCAAAGCAGATTAAAGGACATGAAACACCTTTGTTTACTGACACTTGCACTGTCAGCTAGAACAAAACAGAACAAATGTCACATTTTGGTTCCCTTATTTTGAGAATTGTGTTGAACTTAAACATTATTTAGGAAAGTATTGTCACATTTATAATATTCACTCTTTCCATTCCATAAATGAATTTTCCACGTAGTTCGTTTTCCAGTTCTCTTTAACCCACTCATGTATTACATTTTGAAAACATATTCTATTCCTAAGTGCTATTTTTATCAACGTTTCAGTGAATGTTTTATCTGTTATTTCTTGAGCTAATTTGCCTTATTACATTGTGAATCTATTGACATCTGTATATTTACTATAAAGTGTAGAGGGCTTGTTGAACTCTATGATTTTGAGTTTCATTTTATACTTAGACACCATGTACATACTCAGTAAGTTAATTTATTCATTCAAGAATATTTCTTTATTACTTATTATGTTCCCTGCACTCTTCTAGATTCAGGGGCTAGAGAAGGATGATAAGTTACGAAGTAGAAAGAATAATAAGCTTATTTATTGATCCTACCATTAGCTTTCAATACTAATCCTTTTACTTAGTTTTGCGTTAGCACTGGAAAAAAATCTGACAACCCATTGGTTGGGAAATAAACATGTTGCACTTGAAAAATGATAGTCTGGAGCCTCACGACATCTCTGCCTTTGGCTATGAGGGGTCTAGTGTGTTTTTCTAAAAGTGAAATCCTCTGACAAGTTGTGAGCATATGCTTAACTGCTAATGAAGGGAACCTCTGTGTCATGATATTGCAACTGCTGAAATACATTAAAAGATAGATTGTTCATTAACCCCTGAGGAATTATAACTTTTGTTTATTCAATTATATTGCATTTACCACCATTTTCTTGTTATAAAATGCCATCTGAACATCCATTATCATTCAGACACAAGCAATTTAGTGAGAACGCTAATGGGCTTAAATTAGTGAAAGTTGATGGCTTCCTAAAGTAAACTAACATTATCGAATTACTTTTCCAAAACATATAAAGCAGTTTTGTTAGAGCCCATAACAGGAAAAAAATGAATAAAACTGTATTCAACTCACATATTTCATTCACATATTTTACTTGTATACTGCCCTGAGGAAGCCCAGATGGTTGAAATGTTGGCAGCTTCTGCACCTGCAAAGATAATAAACTATTCTGTTAGTACCTGAAGTACGTGAGTTGAATGCAGTTACACTTTACTTGCTGCAATGTGCAACTGGCGAGTCAACAGTTTACACTGTATGTCTATAGGATTAGCAAATGTGACTTGCTGGATTTTGCTGAGTTCACCTTTAGCAATAGAATGGCAAAGTCCACTAGAGCACCTTCGCACTGGCACATTAATCCTGTGCCAAAGCCAGGCATGGAGTGGATTATTACTACTATAATGTATTGAAACAGCAACTAAATGGGCTATTTGATAGGTAATAAACCAAAGGATGCTCCTGATACACCAAGGAATGAGCTTAACTCAGCATTACTTAGAGTTTTTATCTAATACCTATGAACAAGATGAACATATTGGAAGGACTTGGCCAAAAACTTTGCATTGTGCAACATTTTTAATGTAAAATGGAACATAGCCATTGTGTTATAGTTGATAAGTATAGAAATGATGAAAAATGAGTGAGCATCACTGACAATCCCATCACTGACACAAGCTCTGTTGACATTTCAGTGGTTTTCTTGTCACATGTAAGCATCAGTGGAAAAATATATCTAGGTTATATTGTGCTTTTCTAAGTAATGCAAACATTTTCTTATGTCATTAAACATTCCTGTAAATTCCTCTCTCTGGGAATCATCCTCCACCCCAAACACTTCGTCTTGTTGACTCTTAACCTTCTGTCTCGAAATCGAGGTTCAGTCTTCACGCTCTCAGGACTGCTTCTCCTGACTTCCCCGCTGGAGCAGTTCCCCGTATTAAATGCCCTCACAGCACCTCAAACGTTGTCTTTGTACTTCTTATGCCAATTTTTATATTATTCTTGTTTGTGTGAGTTTTTGAAAAAAGATCAGTGGCATTTTGGCTGGAACTGTGTTAAACTTATGAATCAATTAGGAAACTATTGTCATTTATAATATTCATTCTTTCCATTCCATAAATGAACTTTCCATTCAATTCTTTTTCCATTTAAACCACTAACATATTAAATTTTAAAAATATATCCTATTCCTAAGTGCTATTTTTATTAATATTTCAATGGATCTTTTATCTATTATCTTTTGAGCTGGTTTGGATTGTTGTGCTACGAATCTATTGACATCTATATATTTATTATAAAGTGTAGAAATTTGGTTGAACTCTATAATTTTAAGAATTTCAATGTATGCTCTTAGACATTTTCATACTTAGTAGTAAATTAATTTGTTCATCCAAAAATATATCTTGATTACTTATTGTGTGCCATGTAGTCTTCTGAATGCAAGAGGTACAGAAGGGAACAAAAATAACAAAAATCATGGCTTACATGGAGGTTATAGATTAGTGAATAGGTCAGATAATAAGGTAATTAAGTAATATTTATATCATGTTATATGGCATATGTTCTATGAAGAAAAGTAAAGCAATAAAGAAGAATAGACAATTTGGGGAGAATAAGATGGTGAGGAATGTCCTAAAGGAAGTGAGGGAACTTGTTTTGTAGACATCAGGGGAGAAAGCCACACAGAACAGTAGAACGGTGAATGCAAAGCTCTGAGATGGGAGCGCACCTGCTGTATTCTAGGAACAGCAGCAAGGCCAGTGTGGGTGGAGCAGAGTGAGCACGTGGGGGAGTAGGGTGATAGAAGATCACAGAAGTAATGTCAGTAGGGAGGCAGATTGTGTAGGGCCTGATGGACACTGTAGGAATGTTGAGTCTTACTCTGAGTAAGATGGGGGGGTCATTGGAAGGTCCTGAGCTTAAGAATGACATTGAGCCATTTGGCAGGATAGCTCTGCCTGCTGTGCTGAGAATAGACTATAGGGGGTGTGTTAGTCAGAATTCTGTATCAATAGGAGATCTGTCGATCAATCGATCTCTATAGAGATCGATCAACAGATAGATATACATAAAAGAGATATATACATATGTAAAATGAGATTTATTGTAAGAAATTGGCCCATGCAATTATGGAGGCTGAGAGCTCCCAAGCTAGAGACCCAGAAAAGCCACTGGTAAAGTTTAAAGTCCTGAGAACCAGAAAGCCAGTGATGTAGATTCCAGTCGGGCTCTGAAGGCCTGGGAACCAGCAGCACTGAGGATAGGAAAAGACCAGTGTACAGTTCAAATAGTCAGACAGGGAACAAATTCCACCAACTCAAATGCTAATCTATTCTGGACACACCCTCACAGACACACCCAGAAATAATGTGTAACCACATCTCTGGGCATCCTGTAGCCCAGCCAAATTGACACATAAAACTCACCATTATAGCGGGTAACCACAAGGATCAGTTAGAAGTCTCAATAAGCCAGGTGAGAGATGTTTGTGGCTTGAACTAGGGTGTTAGTAGTAGAGGTGGTGAGAAGTGGTCAAATTCCTGACATGTAATCAGAAATGGATCTAAAAGCATATGCTGACAGTTGGATGTGGGAGGTGAGGGAAAGAGAGGAGTTCAGCATGATTTCATGGCTTATGGCCTAAGCATGGATGGAGTTGATTTAAATGAGATGAGGAAGTTTCTGGAGGAGAAATGCGGAGAGGAAGATCAAGAATTCTGGGGTTTTTTTCTTTTTGAGGAAGATTAGCCCTGAGCTAACATCTGTTGCCAATCCTCCTCTTTTTTGCTAAGCAAGATGGCCCTGAGCTAACATCCGTGCCCATCTTCCTCTACTTTATGCGTGAGATGCCTACCACAGCATGGTTTCTCAAGTGGTGCCATGGCCGCACCTGGGATCCAAACCGGCAACCCTGGGCCGCTGAAGCGGAGCGTGTGAACTTAACCGGTGCGCCACTGGGCTGGCCCGAGAATTCTGTTTTGAGCGTGCTAAATTGGAGATGCCTGTTAAGCATTCAACTGGAGACATGGAGCGGGCAGTTGTATGTATCCTCTGGTGTTAGGGGACATGTACAGACTGCAGATATAGATTCTTGAAGAAATGGTTATGTATTCTTAAACATATTAGCCTGGATTTTACTCCTTAGACATTTGTCCATGGTGATAGTAATAAGAGAAATTCAACTTAACAAATATTTGTCAGGTGCTGAAACGTAATGAGGAATAAGGAACATGGTATCAAGCCTTATCCATCTTTCAAAATATTGGGATAGATAGACCATTTTGTATTTGTTATAATTTATATTTCTTGTAATAAATGAGAATAATTCAAAGCTAATAATATCATAAATAAGTAAAATATAACTTGAAAGAAAATTTAATATAATATGTCCCTGTATATTATTAAAAACATATGCATTCAACTTCATCCCTCAGCCCACTTTGACACTTCTGCCATCTGTCAGCTTAGTTTATTCTATACTCCAGAGCTATAATTTTTATTAGTACATAGCATGAGGAAAAAATTAATTCTACAATCATTCATTGCTTGTCAAAGCTATTTTCATTTTGGTCAGAGAAACAACTCTGGTTATGATCCTGTGTATTTGAATCTCAAAATTTTCTTTAGCTAATGATGTTTCATATTATTTCAATGACTCTGCTTTTACTATTTTATTTAGCAATAGCGGAATAACCATTGTGGTCCTCACAATTAGGGCATATCTTATTTTCCTTGTAATTACTTCAGTGCTATTTGTTTCTGAGTGCTTATCAAGGAAACACAATTTTATAATTACATAATAAAAGCAAGACACAGCATCTACCTAATTAGCTAATTCTAAACTCTTGGCGTCTTGTATTTTGTATACTTTCCATAGAACACTGAAGGTGAAATCTTAGGGAAAGTTCTTGAGCTGCAACAATTTAAATATCTTTCCAGAATATTTCCAACTTTGTGCCAACATAGTCTACATTGTGGGCAGTGGTGGCAATGTTTGTTTCCAAAATGAAATAATATAAATTTATACTCATTCTTTTCTAGAATAATCATAGTAACTCACATTTTTTTCATTATGTAATTATTACTTTCAGTGAGTCTGTCATCACATATGAACCATTGAAGATTTTAACTTTATAGAAAGTAGATAGGAGCCACTCGATATGAAACTACTCTTTATAGACTGTTTTGTCTAGAAGATGAAATGCAAAATATATAACTAACACATTTGAACTTGATTTCATTTTTCGGTGAATGAGAACCAATTTTCTCTGCCTTTTTTTCTTACATATTCTTAACTAAGATAAAATATTTATTTAATTATTTTATGTTGAAAATTGGTCTCAGTTTGTTGAAAGAATGCCTTCCATGTTGAACATAAGAAATGCATTTCAGTGGAGCCAGAAGTCAAGAATAAATTATTTTTGATGATGAATATCATTTCTCAAATGCTTTTTATTTTATTGTAAATATTTTAAGAATACAAAAAAGTATAGTGAATTATGAAACAAATATCAGTGTTCACCCTATCCAGCATCGTAAAGATTATGTCATTTTGCAATATTTGTTTCTGATTTTATATATGAACATAAAATACCACAAAAAGAAGTCCCGTGTTTCCTCATTCTTAATCAAGTTATTTTCATTCTCTCACAGAAATAGTCAAGGCCCTTAATTCGGTGCTTACCATTTTCTTGCGTGTTTTATGTTGTTGCTACATATGTCTGTATCAACAAGCTATATTATTTTGCATCTTTCAAACCTTATAAGCAAAATTGCATTGTATGCAACTTCCTGAAACTTGGCTTTCTCAATTAGCAGTGTTTTTGAGATTTATCCATGTTAATTCAGTATTTACAGTCATTTATTTTCTGTGCTATATACTATTCCTTCATAGAAAAATACCATAAATTATAAACCAATTTTGTGTCCATAGAAATTTTGCATTTTAAAAGTATTATAAGAAATGTTCTTGTACATGTGAGAAAAATTTCAGTAGCATATCTACTTGTACTTGGAATGGCTCAGTTAAAAATTGAGAATGTCTTCAACTTTTCTAGATATTCACCAGTTGTTCTCTAAGGTATTTATACCAATTTATACTCCTACTAGCAAAGTATAAGAATCCTGTGATTCCATACCTTAGCTGTTACTTGCTTATACTATCAAGCATTTAAATTATTGCCCATTCCAAAAGTGTAAAATAAGTAATTTACATTTTTCTGACTACAAATGAGTTTGACAGTTTTTATTTTACAAATCTTGGTTATTCTACTTTTTACTCTTGTCTTTGCTTATCCTTTGCCCAGTTTTGTTAAGAGTGTTTGCCTTTTTCTAACACATTTGTTTTTATGTGTCCTGGATACTAATCTTTTGTCAGTTATATGTTTTGATAATATCTTATCTAGTTAGTAACCTGCCATTTACCATTTTCTTCTTCCAATTTCATTGAGATATAATTGGCATGTCGTTGTTAGTGCCTCCAGTTGATTCCGACTCCTAGCAACCCTGTGTACAGCAGAGTGGAACCCTGCCTGCTCTTTTTGGAGCATCCTCTCACCTTCTAGCACTATATAAGATAATGCTCCTCTGCTATTCATAGTTTTCATGGCCAATTATTTTGAAGTTGGTGGCCAGGTCCTTCTTCCAAGTCTGTCTAGTCTGGAAGCTGAAACTTGTCCACTATGGGTGACCCTGTTGTTATTTGAAATACCAGTGGCAAAGCTTTCAGCACCACAGCAACTTGCAGCCACCACAGTATGAGAACAGACAGATAGACAAGTGGTGTGGGTCCCTGATGGGGAAATGAACCCAGGCCATGGTGGTGGGAGGATGGATCTTAACCACAGGCCACCAATAATCAGCATATGGCTGCCCTTTATCATTTTAATGCGTCTTTGGTTGAACTGAGGTTGTACATTTTAATGTAGTCAAATTTAGAAATGGTCTCCTCTGGTTTGTACATTCATATTTTGTTTAAGAGAGCTGTTTCTGTTTTGAAGTTATAAAGACATTATTCCACATTTTCTTCTGAGAGAACTGTTTACCTGTAGACATTTTATTATTCATTTATTTATACACAAATTATTTATGGAAAGAGAGTATGAAATGATAGGGAGGGGGTTGAAATTTTGGAAATAGTGGCGACAGAAGGCCTGCCTGAAGATGTGAAATTTGAGTAAAGACCTGGAGGGAGTGAAGGAGTCAACCATTTCTGCAGGGGTAGCTTTTGAGTGAGAGATAAGGCAAAGTGGCTGCTGAACGAACAAGGATAAAGTAGCAAGAGAATGGACGGTAGACCAAATCATGAGAGCCTTGAAGATCAAAATAAGGACTTCTAATTTTACTCTCTGTGAAACAGGAACCACTGAAGGGTTCTGAACAAAAGAGTAACATATTCTGACATGTTTTAATAGAATCACTTGGGATGCTGTGTGAGGACAGACTGAAGGGGGGAATCAGAGAGACATGATTAGCAATCCAGGCCACGTGTCAGGGCGGCTCAGTCCATGGTGAAAAGCATAGAGGGGGCAAGAGGTGGTGAATTTCCACATATTTTGAATATGAAGCTGCCAGCATTTGCTGATAGATTTGGTACCTGATGAGTGAAAAATAGAGGCAAAATTTCTTCTGCCAAAGCGACTATATGACTGGAGTTGTTAACTGAGATTTGGAAGACTAAAGGACCTGGTTAGGGGAGGAAATGCTGTCAAGAACTCTGCTTTAGAAATGTTAGTTCTGAGCAGCTTTTTCGGCATTCAGTAGAGGTGTCAAGTCAACTAAATATATAGGTCATAAATTCAGGGAAAAGGTCCAGTATGGAGATCTAAATATGGAAGCTAGCAGCATATTGATGGCATTAAATCTATGAGATGAGATGAAATTATTTTATATGCAGATTAGAGACATGAATAGAAGAGTAGATTGAATTCTATTTAACTCAAGTGTAGTCTTGCCAGGAGAAGATATTGAAGTAAATGAGTGATGGGGAGGTTGCAAATGTGCCCCCAAGGACCCAAAACAGCACTTGATAATACATATTTTCTGAATAAATAAATTTAAAAAGCAGACCATGAACTCCAAGCTGAATAAGACAGGAAGTGGGGGCATGAAAAGAATGGATGACAGTGAAAGTGTCATAGGATCACAGGATTTAAGGTTCTGGTTAGATTAAAGAAGTCCCAGAGGGCTTCACTGGAGAAGTGGGTTGGGGATCAGAAAGCAGGATGTGTGGAAAATACGGAAGAGCTGCCCACATAGCTTATGATAAAGTAAAGAGCACATCCACAGAGAGGGGCTAAGGAAGGGTGAGAAGGAAATCTTCAGAGGGCAGGAAGTGGAATGATCACCCTCATCAAAGTGAAAATCACTAGCTCCCTTCTGTTCCAAGATTTATAAGTTTTATCATGAATGCTATTAATTTCATAAAATACTTTAGTGTATCTTTTGACATAGTTATAAGCTTTTCCTCCTTTATTTTTGTTGGTATGCCAAAATACATTGATTTTTCTGTACTTATAAACATCTTGCATTATTGGAATAAACCCAAATTGGTAAGTATGTATTATCTCTTATATATACCAGTGAATTCAGTTTGCTAAGTATCTTATTATTCTTTGCATTTATGTGCATGAAAGATTAGCCTATAGCTTTCCTTTTTAAAGTATTTCTTCAGTTTTGGGAAAGCTTCAGCAATTATCTGTTCAAATAATACTACTGCATCATTTAGTTCTTCTGGACATACTATAGTATTAGGTATAAGTTGGGGGCTCTCTGCTTGTCCAACTGCTGTCATTTAGATATACATAAATACAGTAATATATAATCTAGTGCACAATAAATATAATTCTTTGTCTTTTTGAGCTATTTGCTACTGAATTCCTCAAAAATAGCTACAAATTTGACAATTCTATTTTTAATTTCGGTGACTGTACATTCTAACAATATTTAAAATTACTTCTTTTTATGTTGACCTGTGTTTTTTTATCTCATTTCTGCCTGTTTTCGTTTTGTAATTTCTTTGCTTGATTTTAACGGAGATTACTCTTTCACTTATTACTGGGGGCATCTTAAAATACTCATTTTATATTCTTAGTCCGACTGAGACATAGTATTTATGCAATTTTGTTTTGAATATTCTTCCGCAGTGGGGGAAGTTTTTTCCTGCCTCCCTCCCTCTTTTTCTTCCCCCTCCCACCATCCTCCCTCCTGTGCACACACTTTCCTGTCTTGAGGTTGTATGTTATCTTATCTCCTATCACTTAGCTCCCTGGGCTCCCAGCCCAGAACCACTTTTTTTTTTTTAAGGCATTTCGGGGCATGATGATCTATTAGAGAGCCGACTTGCTCAGGTCTTGAGTAAAAGGCTTCGCCTGTGTGCTCGCAGCCTGAGACCTGCAGATTGTTTGAAGCCACAGCCCAGACGGTGGTGAGTTTTATTTTTAGCTCCCTTCAGAGTCAGGGAGCCTCACTCTAGGCCCTGGCTTCGAGAACTTTCTATTCCTGGCCTTTTTGTCTGAGAGCACTTTGCTACCCTCTCCATTTTGTTATGTGGGCTTCTCTGCTTGCTTTATTCGGAGGGCCAGTTTGTGTGTCTGTTGTTGTTTTCTTTATATTTTTAGTATTACTATGTGTTTGCAGTAAATGTGTTGAGTCAAAATATGAACCCCTGCAGCCTCTCACCTGGAAACCCTGGCATATCTGAATCAGTTTTTCCTGATGGGCTGCATATTTGTGGGTAAAATATAAAATGTGACCCAAACAAGTAACTGCATATTGAACTATATAGGCATTTGCAGGAAAAACATTTTTGAAAACTTTGCAGTTGGATATTGAAAGGAAAGTTTATTTCTGCCAGATGGGAAGTATAATTTCTATTTAAAGGAATATGAAAGAGTTAGCCTTTCAAAATAATAGGATTTGTAACCGGGAGGTTTGTAGGGGGACCCCCAGGTAGAGGGAAACTTGAGAGCAGAGGCCCAGGAGTGGGCAAGTTTGCAGGTGTCTGTTGACTGGGTATATTTATGTGAGAAAGGCAAAATCAGCGTGGATGGGCAGAGCAGGCTATGTTTGTGAATGTCGAAATACATGCTCCTTTTCTGGGCCCACCTACCCTGTTACTAAGAATGTTGGTCCCTTTGCTGAAGCTAATGCTGGACCTTTTAGTCTCCTACTGCATGTCACTGCCCATCCATGGCCTAACTCCCCATTCAAAGTTTCCAAAATGGTTTTCTAGCCTCATTACATTCCTTTTTAATTGCTTTCTATTCCCAGCTCTGATTTAAGAATTTTATGCTGCATTATCATCCACTCGTTTTCCTGTTGCTTTGTGATTATCACCTACATATTTTATATCTGTATGTTTAATCTCCTCCAAATAAATTAGAAGCTCTTAAAAATCAGTCGAGGCACTTAACGACTTCTTTGGAACTTCCTCCATACATATTCAATGTTTCAAACAAGTGTTTTAATTAATAATTTATTTATTTGGAAGAAACATATATCCGAAAAAGGAATCCACATTCTAGGTGTTCTCTTTATTGTTGTTTTTCTCAGTTTGTCTCAATTCCTCTGTGCCTTCTTTCACCAGGACTCTCCTACTCTCTCTCTGCCTGAACGTATAAATATGTCTATGTACACACACACACACACACACACACACACATACACGAACACATTTATAGTCTGAATAGTAAATCAAGAAACAGCCATTTCTAAGAGGGGTATTGTATAACTTTTCATATTCAAACTATAAATATATTCAAACTATATTCAAACTATATATTCATATATATATTCTATATATATATATTCATATATATTCAAACTGTATATTCATATATTCAAACTATAAATTTCATTTTTTTTTTCGGTAAAGACAGCATCTTAGAAAGTTAGAAAAGTAAGAGGTCCTTAAAATCATCAATGTGGTACTTTGATATATGTATAAAGGGTAATAACTATGTCTAAGACAGTGTTTGTGTCTATGTGCTGTCAATCACCTTCCTTCTTTTATTAGTCTCAGGTAGAAGATAAACAATAAGACTGACAGCTTTGTGTCCTTTGCTGTGTTGCGTCACCATCACAGACAAGACAGTATTATGTCATCACTCAAGTCTGTCACATTTGGTGTATCCTTCTTGTTGGTGTGTCCTTCTGTTTTCTTCATAATCCTCAGAAATAACTACACAAACCACCTATTGATTATATATCATTATATTATGAAAATATTTCCTAATAATATGATGTCCTCTACTGCAGGTGAGAGTGTTTATGCTGCTGCCAAAGCCCCCGGAAACAGACAAGCTGAGTGTTTAAAAACATTTCCTCAGTGAAAGAGTAAATACAACAAGATATGTGCATTTTCTTTTGCAAAATAAGGAGAACTGTAGTGAATTTCTACACCTGTGTAACATGGAAGTTAAAAATAGTGAATTTTAATATTTTTAACATACAAACTTTTTCTTTTCTTTTCTGGAACTTCATCTACTTCCACATTGTCTATTTCCACATTTTAAACGGGATTTTGTGGTATGTCTATTGCTAAAAAGCAATATAAATAAATTAAACAGCTCTACAAGTAGTTAATAATCAATTTCAATAACCATATAATAAGGTACCAAAAACATGATTTGCTGTTTATTTGCCATTATGTTTTTAAACTAGATATATTATAACTTAGCTAATGGAAATGAGAAAATTCAGAAAAGTGAAAAGAAGCAGGAAAAAAATCATCCCAAAGACTCCATTAGGTATTTTTTCTTCTTTGTCATAAAATCGATACCATACTGAACACTTAACTTTTTAACCTTCTATCTTCAATCAGGATTATATCATTTCCCTGTGTTAAAAGTCTTCATGCTTATATTATGAAGTCTTTTCAGTATTCCATCCAAAAGTTTGTTTCTTAATATTGGATATTGTTTATTTATACTTTTTCATTATTATAGATAATGTTATGATGACTATTTTTTGTGCATAAATCTTGGTTAAAATTGGAATAACTTCCACTAGACTGGAGAGACCATGTCAATGCTCTCCTATAATTGACAGCCTGTTCTCCTCATTTTCTTCCTTTCTGCAGTAAAATATTTTCAAACGGTTTTCTTAAGAAAAGGAAATAGGTGGTATTTTTCTGAGACCTTGCATTTCCAAGAATTTTATTCTGTTGCAATATCATGTGGAAGATAAATTGGTTGGTTACAAAATTTTTGCCTTATAACCTTTCGTCCTCAGAGTTGTGATGAAATTGCTCCTTGCATTTCAGGGATTTAATAGCTTTTAGAATGAAAACACAGATTAATTTTAGCAATAGAATTCATTCTAATGTGTCTTTACTTACAGTTGTCAAAGTATTATTTTTCTCAGTAATTTCTATGTGCATGTGTATATATATACAAAAACACAAAATATATACACACACACACACACAGACTCCAGATGTAGCGTCTCTTGTTGCCTGTACTCTCCCTTTTCTCTCAAGTTGATTATCTACATCGTAGTCTCCATTTTTCACTACATTTATGTGGCTTTGACTGCTTTCTTTACTTTGCACTTTAATTCCTTTGTATTTTTAATCTATCTTCATCTCCATTTTTTTATTGTATCCTGCTTTCATGATATTTCAGATTATTTTTCTTATGTATCTTTCTGCCCTTTTTAAATAGTGTTTGTATCTTCTTGTAGCCTACCAGGGTTCTAAACATCTGTTTAATGATTTTTCTGGTTCCTGTAGCAAATCCCAAAGTAATTATTTGGGATTATGTCCCTTTCTTTTGATCAATAGTATTTTTATAGGACCCATAATGTTTTTTATTTAACTCATTTTTGTTAGTTACAATAACCCTATCTATCTTCATTAACAAATAAACTTGCAAATTTCAGGAATTAAAGGCAATAGAATTTTAATAGCCTCTGACGTAGTGTTCAGTGCAAACATTTTTAGCGTTTGCGGCATTCCGCTCTGCAGGGGTCCGGGGAGTCAGAATGCCTGAGTTTTGTGGCGTTGTCATGCCTGGAGCCCGGGAAGCCTCCACCTCAAAACAGGAGAAGGAGGAAGAGAAACTGGAGTAGCTCTCTCTTCTTAAACACCTGAGCAATGAAGTGACATAGGTCACTTGGCCTACATCCCATTGGCTAAATTTAGTCACATGGCTTTGCTCCAAAGTGAATGGTTGCTGAGACAAGTCGCGCTTCACTGGGCAACTACCTCCCAGATTTAAATATTGAATGGAGAGAGCAGTTTTTTTTTTTTTTTAGAAAGCTAGTCATCTTAGCCTCATTCATCCTTTCATAGAGAGAGATCTACCCAGATCTAATGCATGACGACATTCAATATTTGAAGATTACTTTCAATTCCATTCTTATCTACAAGTGGATGGTAGATCAATATGTTAGCTCCTAGCACAATCCGCAGTTTCTAGCTTGTTTAATCACAAGTGGCCCTGTAGATCTCAGATGGCATCTCAATTGTCCTAATTTCCCTGAGGTCTCAGATATTCCTAAGAAAGAAGAGTTGAGTCCCACTGTAGTCCTCATGGTGCATGGCTACCAAAGCTCCCGCTGTGTCAACCTTCTACCTACGTTGTATTTGTGAATTCTGAACGTCCTCAAATACAAGATACCACTACCACTTCCAGATCCAATTTGGGTGGCAGGTTATTGCTTTTATTTGGCTAACTAGTTATGATAACATAAGATCTCTGGGGCTCAGTGGGGACAGAATTCTGGTTGTTTTGAAAAGCAGCAATTATTAAGTATTTGAAGGCATTTTTTTTTTTTGGTCCGGTAAAGAAATCCAAGAAAGTATTTGCATAGTAGGGCCTTTCTAAGTGTGTTGCAGAATGTTCAAAGAAAATACAGTTTTGTAGCGGATAACTTCTAACACGTATTTTTTCTTATTATCTCCTGCTATTTTGTACACACTTCCCTTTCATGCAGTCCTCATTGTATCAGAGAGCCAGGATCTTTTCCACAGTGTAGGCTGGTTGTTGGGCTGCCTCAGTCTCCAAGGCCAAGTCAAGCTCAAAGCCTGTAAGTGCAGATCTCAGAGCTTCATATGAAAGCTGTGGAGTCAGCAAGTACAGGAAGGAGCCTTTGAAACCGTCCATATCACACTATGGTTTTCTCTCCTGAGAATTAGCAACAGTAGTGTGTTCAGTGCTTTCTCCCTGGGTTTCAGAAGGCACTGCTACAGTAGATCTCATTTCAACCTAGCTACAAGGTAGGAATTCAATGTTACTGCTGAACCATTATACTTAATGCAATAAAACACAATGTGCTCTTTTATTAGAGATTTCACATGATATGGCTAATTTGATGTATATTTCTTCACATCTTTTCAGTAAATTGTGGAATACTACTTGTGTGAATTAGTGAAATAAAAGTCCTTTCTATACTCACTCCTAAAAGCCTTTTATCAAATTAGCTTTCATCAGTCACTCCTCATGCGTCCTAGGCTTCTCAGCATCACTCATTTTAGTTGTACATTGAATTTTTGTCCTATCTTATTTTAAATTGCACCTTTTATTTATTTAGTTATACAATTATTTATATATACAACATATATACATACAAGTATATTTATATAAATGTGTGAACCTATATGCAATATAAATAATTGTATAGATACTATTTATATATAATACTATACATATAGTATGATATACACCTAAAATTTTCTGAAATTTTATATTTCCGTTGTAGTGAGATAGTGAGATATGTTGCCTCTTCTTTTTTACAGCCACTGAATTTGTCTGCTTTTTGCTAAACTCTGTTATAAGCAAAATTTGAGTGCCATACATTTTTGCACATTGACAGACTCCTAAAAGCATATAATTTGAGCTCACACTTTTTAAAAACCAATTTATATAACTAGGATAAAGAAAAACTAAACTACATGATGTAAAGAAAGAAAATTCAAACAGTATAGGAAATACTTTAATTTAAACTTAGAAAGTAGGCTGTTCACCCTTCAAATTCCACATAGTATGTTGTGATTTGGTTTGTTTTTGCTGAGATTTATTACGTTCCCACTGAATGTTTGATTTATGCAAGAAGATATTTTAGAGACAACATTCATGATCAATGTTAATTCGCTGATTTTTCAGGCATAGTATTTACTTTTTGGAAGATTCACACACAACTCCTCCCAACAAGAAAGGGAAAAATAGTAAGAAGAGGAGAAATTGAGGGAAGGAAGCAAGATCAATATTAAGTTGTTAAACTTTCAGTCACAAATATGTATTGGCAATGAAAAATATCAGACACGTTGCACAGAAATATAGGGACTATTATTAATGAAATCTACATTATATTGATGTCTTTTACGGCTGTGCCTGAATTTAAAAAATATAAAAATGCTGTTCTTAAATGTATTAACAGGTCCCTAGATTTTCAAACTTTGTGTACTTAGAATTTATTTCACCTACTAATTAGGTTATCCCCTAAATTAAGGCAGAACTGTGAAAATTTAATCTAATTTCAGGCTGTAGGAGATGAGATTTGCAATTATTATTAGAAATGTACACAACATAGTCTTGGGTTGTTTTCTTCTTCTCTGCTACAAACGCCAATTCAATGCTTTCTCAGGGTGTGGGGCCATGGAGAGATACAGGGTCACAAAGACTGAAGGATGGGTTATCTATCTAATGAAGGCAGATGTTTTTCACTCCCAGTGTACCTTTGTTTACGCATTTCCATAGTAGCATGACATGTAATCTTCTTGTCTGTTTGATATAAATGCTCAATGAGAGTTATACCACATGGCTACATATGGTGGTTTTATGGTGGCATGTAAAAAAGGAATTTCATATTTCTATGAGACCAATATACTGTAGATTGTTGGAAAGAATTAAAGCTTACAGAAACTGTTTAGTTCAAATACCACGTCATTTTCTTGTTCTATGAATCCAGGCAAATTGTGAGCTGTATCAAATTGTGAACTGTATCAAATGCTGAAAGAATTTTTTCTCAAGGAAAATAAGAAATAATATGACAAACACCTCAGGAAATATTGTTTTGAGAAGCAAACAAAATATTCACAAACCTTTGTTTGTGGGAGATGAGGAAGAAAAGTTTTACCATATAAGCTCTTTGAAAATGTACATCAGAATTTTATAGTTATTACATTTTGATGATTACTTATTGATAATCCTCCCTCATGAAACTGCCCATATTAAACGTTGAACAGACACGTGTAAAAGCAAGTGAGTGGTGTCTGGTTAGGATGAGGCTTCTAGTAGATGTGATCTTTATTCTCCAAACTAGAATGTAGTTGTATATACAGCAGCATTTGAGTATTAGGTGTAATTAATAAATCATAATTGAAATTTTACATTTAGAAGTTATTTAAACTTTGAGGTGTAAAGAAAATTCTCAAGACTAAAGTTCCTAAAATTGGACTTTCTTACTTTTTTTGCAAGACATGTTTTATTGGTATGTTACTACTATGAATGGCATATTTACTGGAGTTTTTTCAAGTCCGGAGTATATCAGGTCAGCAGATGGTTGAATCTTTTGGCATTTTAGGTCTGAATTTTATAAACTAACCTGTTGTGTTCTTATGCCATCTGACAAATGGTATATTCTTTTCTCTCTAATCCATTTTTTGAAGAGATAGATACACAATTAATAAGAATCAAATGCCTCTTAATTTTTATCCAGGCAAGATGACATTGGGGAAAGAGGATCATCTTATGTAAGATACTTTATATGCTGCAGTTTTGTATGTACACACACACATTTGGTCAAGCACTACTATTTTTCTAACTCACTTAAAATGGATTTTGTCAGGTAGGCTGTCACTGTAGACTAGTCATGGGTATGTGCTTCCTCATGACTTCATGCCTTGCTCTCCCTAAATTCTTGATTTTGTATTGTTTGATGAGAATAGTTAAACGTGGGAGAAGAGAAACCATTGTGAGAGGATGTATACTAATTTTCTAAAGAAGGAATTTTGAAACACACGATTATCTGAGCAGTTCTTGTTGAATCATTAACTTGTAAACGACAATATTTTCAGCATAAAAGTCAGTCGAATTAGAGCTATATATTAAACACAACATGTAATTCACATAAGACGATTTTAAAATATGGATCAATAATACTATTAATAAAATTAAGGTATAACATTATTTGAAAACACCTTAAAAATCTACTGAAGTTTTTTTAATAGATGAAAGCATACATAGAATATAATATACCGTTGACTTAGTGATTCCTGATCACTGAAATCAAAAACTATTTATGATGGAATAAATTTATGAATTGAATTTATGATTGAAAGTAAGAAGTGTTACTCCTAAGCAAAGTTCAAAGGTAGATTCCTGAAGTCATTACAAGGGACTTCAAACGTCACTGAGGACATACTCTCCTGCAGTCTGAGAAAGACATTTAAACATTCCTGGCAGGAGACCAGGTAGCTCCTACTTGAGCAAAGTTTTTGACAGAGCTCACTGTTTCCTGAGCTTACTCAACACAATTGTGAAGAGCTCAACAAACACAAAGATAGTCTCTAAATTAAACACAAATAAATTTCTTACTAGCTTCTAACGTTTAATAGATTTGAGGAGAATAAATATGATCTCCCATTCCTGTGCCATTAACACTTCCTCTACTTTCAATGTTCTCCTTTCCAGTGAAAACTTTCCCAGGGTTAAATATATATATATATATATATATATATATATATATATATATATATCATATATGGTTTACAGGCTTGGGATTACTTTTATTCTTTCTCAAAATGTACTATGCAGATTGTCAGAGAGATGAAATTAATGTGTCCTGATAAGACATGAATGAGGTGTGTGTGTGGTAGCAGCAGCATTTTCCTTTTCCAACATTTGTCTTAGTGAAAGTTTGAAATTTTATTTGGAATTTTCAAATGAGGATTTCATATTTTACAAGATTCTATCATTCTATAAAGAAATTGTAGAACTTTCTTCATAATTAAAGCTATATTAGTTTATTTAAGAAGATGTATAGAATCTTCTTTCAAATTGACATTAACATTAAAATGAGTGAATATTGCATATTCTATGTGAAAAATTTACGCATATATGTACACAATTAATGCACACTTATAATGAATATAAACCATGCTCAATATTTTTTATGCCAAAAATTTAATTTAGTAGATAATGAACAATAATTCACCTCCTGTTTTCTAAAACTAGGGTCATGCTAGTAGCTTAGCGGATGACACAGTCAATAGAAAATAATGATAGTGTTACTTCCATAGACATTTCTTCTTTGCTGAATCAAAGGCAGTGTTGAAGAGAACATATTCATGAAGAATAGATTCATAATTATTTTTCACAATTTAGTAACATAGAATTTTTTTGTATCAAAACACACCAAAATGATGACTCTGCTAGTGAAAGTAAATTGTCTACTGTTTTCCAGCATTCCTGGAAATCTATATTAATTTTTATATAGAAGCATTAGTGCATACAGATATAGCGCTACAAATAAGCCTACTGTGCAAGGCAGATGCTGCCAGCTGCTCACCAATATCTCCCCAGCTTGTGCGTACAGCTCGACTGCTTTTGCCAGCCTCCCCTGAAGTATGGCCATCTGCCTGAACACGGAGTGGAAGCTGAAGTGTGTATGCTTCAGTATGTCTCCGCCATTACGATTTCTTACACATGCTTCCCCTGTCTCACTTTCTCTCAGAAGACTTTTACAGTCACAAGTTGAAGATGGAGCTGTGTCCCTGATGCTTCTGTAATGTACACTGCCCTTGAGCAGTCCTTTACTATTACACGTTAAAGAAGTTTCCTGTACTTTAAGCCACTGAAATGCAACCCTACATCCCAAAGCAAATCCATATTGTAAAATCAGTGGCTATAATAATATCTAGGTGGTTAGCTAGAGATATAAAGAAGACAAGTTTATTTGCTTTGGCTTTACAAAGTTCTTTCTGCTGTATGGCATTGTCGAAGTTGGAGTAAGATAAGACTACTTACTATCTTTAAGAGAAGGAGTAAATTTTCAATGTCTGAATCCACAGATTTAGAAGATTTACAGGTATAGGGCACTATAAAGTATAGGATGGCAACTCAACTGTCAAATTTTTAAAATTTCAGTTACATAATTCAAATTCTGTTAAAATGTAGAAAGAGATTTAGAATGGAGTCTTAGAAAAATGTTTTGTTTGAATTGTGAAAGTATTTATTATATTTTATTAATTAATTTATTTATTAGAGATTGGCACCTGAGTTAACAACTGTTGCCAATCTTTTTTTTTTTTCCTGCGCTTTTCTCCCCAAATGCCCCCAGTCCATAGTTGTATATTTTAGTTTTGGATCCTTCTAGTTGTGGCATGTGGGACACCGCCTCAACATGGCCAATTAGTGGTGCCATGTCCGCACCCAGGATCAGAACCCAGGGCTGCTGAAGTAGAGCTCGAGAACTTAACCACTTGGCCATGGGGTCGGCACCTATATTTTATTTTTTAATTTTGATCTCTATTAATGATATTTTGACTGTATATAAGTGGGAAAAAAATCTAAATATTTAGAACTTAAAATCAAAAGCTGCAAACTTCTTCTAAATCAAATTTTATAAAATAAAAATTTATCAGGTGCAAGAAATCTATTAGAACATAAAATTTTCAACGTCGTTGTCATGGTCACATGTCATTTTTTTGGGATCATCCTCTCCTTACTTACCTTACTCTATGTGATGATTCACCAGGTACACCTGCCATTTTGTTTACTCATTTGTGTTTTCACTTGTTTATTCACTCACTTATCCAATAGAGAGAATGGTAATTATATTCAGAGCACTATGCTAATCACTGTGGGCAGTAGGAAGCAGTCTCATCCATGGCCAGATGCTCCAGGAGATACCATCTAAGACGACAAAAGGTACATATCAACATATAAATAATAGCCCATATAATGTTCACTTTGAATCTCTCATTGGCTCTACAAATGATGATTGAGCTTCACGTGTATTCCTGCCCTGGAAGCCTAAAAGAAGACATGAATGTGGTTGGAGGTGGACAGCATGGGAGAATTTACCAAGAAAGCGATATTTTGATTAGCTTGAATGATAAGTATGACCTGGAGACACGCAGATGGAATGTATGCCTTCAGGTAAAGAGGCATGGATTACTTGAACACATACGTGAACACACACTCATGTGTTTCTGTATTATTAGGCATTTTGAGGAGGAATGGGGAAATAGTCTAGAAAACTAAGCACATTTCAGATCTTTAGGAGGTTACGTTACACGACAAACAGTTTCAGTGCTATCTTATAGACGTGATAGTAGGTTAGGGATAGAGGTATATTTTGTAAGTGGTCTAAGTTCAGGGCTTTAGGAATTTAATAGAGAAAAGAGTAGAGGAGTTTTCTTCAGGACAGATCACGAGGAGGACACCCTGAGGAAGAAGGGAAGGCTTATCAAAGACGAGAAGATTGGAAAACAACTATCAGTTTACATTCATCCCTCAAACACATTAATAAATTTTCCATGCCCAAGTGTATTAATTTTTAGTAAATTTTAGGGATGGTAACATTTCACTTGTTTAAATGTTTCATAATAACAGATTACAAATAAGGAATGAGAGTAATGACCTTTTGTTTTCATACACTTGAAGTAAGAAAAGCCGGGGTTTAAAAATTGAAATTCTACCACTGGAAAAACTTCTTTCAAAGAGTGACACAGTTTCCAGATTTATTGCTTGGATTCTGTTTGCATTTCTATTCTAAAACTCCATTTACTATGGTTTCAGTAAAAATTCAGTCCAGGCTGGAACTTGGTAGACTAAATATCAGCTCTGGAGCAATGGTTGTTTTTACCAATTTTCCAGAAGATTGATTTAGATTGTTTGATGTTGTATTATTGTAAAGGAACAAAACAGAAAAGCATTCACTATCTTGATATTTTATTCTGTGTGTGTTAACTCCTTTCTTTCTAGCAATCCAAAGTACTATTACAAATAACACATACTGGTTATAATCAGTATATGATTATACTATTAACAAATGAAGTATTTGGGCTATTAACAAATAAAATAACACTTTTATAATGAGAATAAGTGCTACATTTCCTTCTCTATCTTATCTGTTTTACAATGTCTAGAGGCATGTTTGACCTCATACTTGTCAATATACCAATTGTAAGTTCTGACGAGTTAAGCCTTGAATCTGTGACCCATTTGAAGCTTTATTAGAGCTTGACTTATTTTTCCTTTCTGATTTATGAGAATACAGATTTAATTAGTAGAAAATTCATTGTGGTATACCAAAACAAAGTTCATTTCCCTGAAGCTTTAACTTTTAGTCCTAGTTCTTGCCGTTGGGGATAGTAGAGATTTCAGCTGAAAAAACAGGGGCTAGCAGATTGTGTGAGTCAATTTGGTTAGTCGTCAGTTCTAGAGAAAGCAGTAGGGGCAAAGCAGAGTAGGCAGTAAGCGCAGGTCTAGGCGGCCGTGTGCAGAGAGCAGGTCTGTTGCAGAAGCTGGGAAACAAAACAGAGTGCTGGTCTAGGCAACCTTCAAACAAGGTCAGAATCAGGGGAAGGAGTCTATTTGCAGGCAGCAGGCAGCACAATAAAACTTGACACTGATTCAAAGGCCATGGGCAGTGATCTTAGATGCAGGTTTCCCATGGAAAGAACTTGGTTTATTGTACTCGCACATCTGGATTCCCTAGAGGAATCAAGTGGGGACAACTGGGTAGTAGGGACTTGAGCTAAGAGCAAAGAGAAGGAAGGATGACACGTCTATGGTTTTTGAAATCCCATCACCTCAATGATGTTAAATTTACTTTACAAAATGGAACTTATTGGTTGGATAACAAATGTGTTATAAAAAGGTGTAAATGTATACAATGATTGTTTTGGCTAAAGTCCTATGGGTGTAAGATGGTGTACTTTCAGAAACAACGCTGAGAATTTAAGTAGCCAAGATGACACTTGAGATGACATCTACCATCTTGATGTAGGTTTTTCCTTTAGTACTGTCTATAAAATATAGTGAATTATAATGATAAAATCATTTAGTCTATAATGTTCACTTAATAGGTGAAATTTTCTAAAATGATGTTAATATGTAAAATTATAGATTATATGCACAAGATTGATGATCCACCTATTAAATTTAATTCAATAAATTATTAACAGGCATCCATATGTACCAAAATATGTGCAAGGCCTTGTGGGAAATACAAAGAGATCTAATTCTGATTTGGAGAAGTTTTAGGTCAAATAGGTGAACTAAGAAAAATTGCAAAAGCCATGAAGTTATTTGCTGCCTTTTAATAATCTCTTAAAAGTGATTACATAATGAAATATGTTTTTTATTATTTAAGCACGCTAATGTGTGACATGAATTATTATGCACTGGAAACCAATTTAAAGATACTCGAAAATGTTTCTGGCAAGAAGTATGTGATCACTTTTATAAATATCATAACATGTAAGGCAGGAAAACTATTAAATGCAAGTATGCCCAAATTGCTATCAGGTTCTTAAATCAATAACATCAGGTAAATTCAGTAGTACTAATGTTATTAAGTTTAGTTTAAAACTACGTAATTAATATACAACATATTAACTATGCAGGTAACTTTTGGTAGAAATGAGTATAAAATGTGACTCAATCCTCCAATAATTGTCTTAGGAATTTTTCTTTTACTTAGCATGAATCCCAAATATGCATCTGTATGATAGATGAACTATTTAGAACCAATGGTATATTGGGAAAATAATGTTTATCCAGAGTGAAGTACGATTTAATAGATTCCGACTCAATAAGGTCAGTGCTCCTTATTTGCAGCTGGGATTAAATGCTCCAGAGCTCAGAGTTCTGAATCATTAAATCCCCTCACCTGGGTGGCAGGCCCCTAAGAGCTGGTGAGGCAGGACCCAGAGCAGCCTACTTAACCCATTAGCTCACCTGTAATCTCTGGGATGGGTCAGCAATTGCCTTTCATTCTTTGTTACACATACTCATTTCTTCTCTTCAATTATTCCTAGGGTAATATTTAAAATCTTTCTGTTTTTCAATGAAATGTTTCAGTTTTTATTTTTTCAAAAGATATTTAGATAACGGTGAACATTCTGTGTTCTCAAAGGAAAGCAACTTTTATTTTAAGATTGAATTCACTTCAACTGACAATATCACAATTCTTTATTCAGGTTCACTATCTATCTGGGGCTTACTATGTAGAAAACTTAAATAATACAGATCGTCTCTGATTAGCTGCTATCTTTTGTGTTCATTTGGAAACCGCACGGTAACATGACAATAGCTTCAGAGATCATTCATTCAGGATTTCAAATCATTTTCCAATGAACTATCACTTTGTTAAAAATTTTCATAGCATGATGTTTCTAGCTCTTTTATGCGCAACAGGGTCTAAACGGGACGCTTTCTTTCTTCTTTTTTTGACTTCTCTCCCATGGGGGAGCCTGTGGAGATATATTGAAGAGGACTTCCTCGTTCAGTGCTTTCTCACTCCGCTCTTATCATCTGCAGACAGAGTTTGGCTCTGAGTCTCAGTTCAATAGCCCTTCACTGAATACCTCCCGTGTGGATAGTGATGGAGCAGGGTGCTGAGATGAGCAAGACAAGGATGCTGCTCGCAGGGAACCCACTGAGTCATATTATCCCTCTTTGGACTATTACAGTTTTTCCTTTATTTTTTCATATTTGAAATGCTATGATAGAGAGAACCACAGATGTCATCATAAGTATTTTAAACTTGAAAAGATAAATGCTGTGGATGCAAGATTTGTTTAAAATGCTCAGTCCAGTGAGAATCTCCTTAGGTAGCTCTTTTGTTTTGGCAAATGAATTATGGAAAAAATTTACACAAAAAATAATCACTTTATTAATTGTGTCAGTTCCCTGGTTCTTGGGAAAATTTTTCAGGTTTTGAATATATATTCATATATTTCAGTTCTCTAAACCATGTTTCTTATACTTTCACTCAATTATGATCGCCACTTAACACTCTGCAGACTGAGGCACACAACATTTAAGCTACTTGCTAGGTTCATATGGTTAATCAATAACAGTGCTTACATTAAAATGCAGACATTCTGCTTTTCAGAGCCTACCTTTTAGTCAAGGGTGATAGTGATCATAAAACAACCCAAAATATCACGTGATTTGGTAAGCTGAGTCAACTGAGACATTTCAGGCACTAAAACATTAAGGTTCACATCAGGATTCCAAACCTAAGATATTTTAATAATATCTTTGTAGATTTATTTTAAAGCCCTTTACATACTACATGATATCATTTACTTCACATCATAATCCAAAGATGGGAATAAATCAGGAATTATTATCCACAGGAAACCTGAACTCAGGTAAGTGCCAAGAGTAGGTCTTTTGATTCCAAAGTCAATACTTTCAGCTTTACTCCATGCAAATGATTTAAATATGAAAGTTGTACATCTGTATGTATTGAGCAATTCAGTTTGACTTCAATGATATCATATAGTTTCCACAAAAAAATTTGACAAAAAGAGAGTTAGATTCCTTTTGCCAAAATTCATGAAAATTGTTAAGTTCTGTCTCTCTGTCAGTGGGCCCTGTGTTAGAGGAAATGAAATTGAACACAGTGGGTGAGGAACATGTTTACTCATACAGTATCATGGCAGAAACCTGAGGTTTTCCCTTTTGGTGCCTTCTTTTTTTAAAAACCAAGAAATGCGTGATAAATATTTTTTTAAATAAATCACAGCTTTGAAAAGTGGTTGATATAGCACGAGGTCCTATTGGGGAAATAACAAATCTCTGTCCCACTGTTTTCCTCTACCAACTGAACAAGGCATATATATCAGGGCATGCAGAAGATAGAGGATGAAATAGGCATTTAAAAAAAATGTCTGCTGTTTCCTAATGGAGTCACAGACACAATTTCTTATATTCAATAAAAATCAGTTTCACAAATACCTGCAAGTTAACAAACAAAGTAGCGGAGGGACTGGAATCATTAACCTGTTATTTGAATGTGTGGGAAGAAGGTTTTTTAAAATGTATCTTAAATCATGAAAATTTAGAATTTTCCTGAATATTGTATATTTTATAATTGCCTGCTCTCTCTCCCAAAGCAAATAGGGAAGGTGCAGGTAATTTAAGAATATATGGCACTTGGGATCGCCCTCTTGTTCTGTGACAAATGTGTACATGAATTTTAAGCTTTGATATCTTAGTCATTTCTCTACTCCCTCAAATGTGCAGAGCATTTTTTAAATGAGGTTTGTTGTAGATTCATACCCTGTTGTAAGAAATAATTCAGAGAGATCTCATATACTTTTCACCCAAATAACATCTTGCAAAGATACCACCACTAAAAAATTGATGTTGATATAGTCACTAATCTTATTTGGGTTTCGCCAGTTTTACGTGTGCTTATTTGTGTGTGTGTGTGTGTGTGTGTGTGTGTGTGTCTCTTTAGTTCTACACAATTTTATTGCATGTGTAGGTTCATGTATCCATCACTACAGTAAAGATACAAAAAGGTTCCTCACCACAAGGATCCTTGTGCTGTCCTTTTATAACCGTACTCATGTCCCTCCCAATCTCCTCCTATTTATGGAGTTTTTGAGTATCACTTTGTATATTTTATAAGTAGTTGTTCTGGGTATTGAAATATACATGTGTGGCTTATCTTAGTGTACTAGTAGGAGTGTTCTATCTCTTTGAGCAAAGTATGGAAACCTCACTTCCATTATGTCTTTTTGCCCTGCCCAATTCTTACTTGTCTTGAATATTCCTTCTGTATACATTGAAAACTGCATCAGTTGATAGTACAATTTTTGTTTCAGCCATCATATAATTGAGAATGCTCGGGAGAAGAAGGGTAGTCTGTATTGTATTTACTCATATTTTTGTTCTTTCAGTTGTTCTTTCTTCCTTCTTGATGATCCAGGAATCCTTCTTTTCTGTTTGAAGAAACTTGCTTTAGCTTTTCTTTAAGACAGATCTGCTAGAGACAAATGTTCTTAGTTTTCCTTCTTCTAAGAATATATTTATTTCCCCTTGATGCCTGAAGGTTAATTTCACCGGATAACAATTCATTCTTGACAATTCTTCTCTTTCACCACTTGAAAAATGGGCTACTCCCTCTGGCCTCCATGATAAATAAGAAATCTATTGTCATTTGAACTGGTGTTCTCTTGTAGGCACTATGTCTTTATCTCTGGCTGCTTCAAGACTGTTTTTCTTTGTTTTTGAATTTCAGAAGCTTAGTTTTGATGTGTCTTGATATGAACTTCTTCGGGTTTATCCTCTTTGAGATTTGCTCGTCTTCTTGATTCTGTACATTTATTTATTTTGCCAAATTTGCAATATTTTCAACCATTATTTCTTCAAATACTCCATCACCTCCACTCTCTCTCTTCTTCAGAACTCATATGGTACCAATGTTGGATATTTTGTTACTGTCCCACAGGTCCCTGAGGCTCTGTTTTTGTTTTTTACAATCTATTTTCTCTCTGTTGTTCAGATTGGGTGAATGCTATTTCTCTGTCCTTAAGTTCACTGATTCTGTCCTCTGTCATCTCCACTGTACTGTTGAGCCAATCCAGTGAGTTTTTACTTTGGTTACTGTGTTTTTTATTTCTATAATTTCCATTGTGGTTCTTTTTTTTTTTTTTTTTTTTTTTTTTTTTATTAATGTTATGATAGATTACAACCTTGTGAGATTTCAGTTGTACATTTTTGTTAGTCATGTTGTGGGTACACCACTTCCCCCTCCGTACCCTCCCCCCACCCCCCCTTTTCCCTGGTAACCACCAATCAGATCTCCTTCTCAATATACTAATTTCCACCTATGAGTGGAGTCATATAGAGTTCGTCTTTCTCTGACTGACTTATTTCGCTTAACATAATACCCTCGAGGTCCATCCACATTGTTGTGAATGGGCCAATTTCGTCTTTTTTTATGGCTGAGTAGTATTCCATTGTGTATATATACCACATCTTCTTTATCCAATCATCAGTTTCTGGGCATGTAGGCTGGTTCCACGTCTTGGCTATTGTAAATAATGCTGCAATGAACATAGGGGTGCAACGGACTCTTAGGAGATATCTGATATCAGGTTCTTAGGATAGATACCCAGTAATGGGATGGCTGGGTCATAGGGTATTTCTATTTTTAACTTTTTGAGAAATCTCCATACTGTTTTCCATAGTGGCTGTACCAGTTTGCATTCCCACCAACAGTGTATGAGGGTTCCTCTTTCTCCACAACCTCTCCAACATTTGTCGTTCTTGGTTTTGGATGTTTTTGCCAATCTAACGGGGGTAAGGTGATATCTTAGTGTAGTTTTGATTTGCATTTCCCTGATGATTAGCGATGATGAACATCTTTTCATGTGTCTATTGGCCATATTCATATCTTCTTTTGAGAAATGTCTGTTCATGTCCTCTGCCCATTTTTTGATCGGGTTGTTTGTTTTTTTGTTGTTAAGTAGTGTGAGTTCTTTGTATATTATGGAGATTAACCCTTTGTCGGATAAGTGGCTTGTAAATATTTTTTCCCAATTAGTGAGCTGTTTTTTTGTTTCAATCCTGTTTTCCCTTGCCTTGAAGAAGCTCTTTAGTCTGATGAAGTCCCATTTGTTTATTCTTTCTATTGTTTCCCTCAACTGAGGAGTTACAGTGTCCGAAAAGATTCTTTTGAAACTGATGTCAAAGAGTGTACTGCCTATATTCTCTTCCAAAAGACTTATTGTCTCAGGCCTAATCTTTAGGTCTTTGATCCATTTTGAGTTTATTTTGGTGTGTGGTGAAAAAGAATGGTCAATTTTCAATCTTTTGCATGTGGCTGTCCAGTTTTCCCAGCACCATTTGTTGAAGAGACTTTCTTTTCTCCATTGTAGGCCCTCTGCTCCTTTGTCGAAGATTAGCTGTCCATAGATGTGTGGTTTTATCTCTGGGCTTTCAATTCTGTTCCATTGATCTGTGGACCTGTTTTTGTACCAGTACCATGCTGTTTTGATCACTGTAGCTTTGTAGTATGTTTTGAAATCGGGGATTGTGATTCCGCCGGCTTTGTTTTTCTTGCTCAGGATTGCTTTAGCAATTCGCGGTCTTTTGTTGCCCCATATGAATTTTAGGATTGTTTGTTCAATTTCTGTGAAGAATGTTCTTGGGATTCTGATTGGGATAGCATTGAATCTGTATATTGCTTTAGGTAGTATGGACATTTTAACTATGTTTATTCTTCCAATCCATGTGCAAGGGATGTCTTTCCATCTCTTTATGTCATCGCCTATTTCTTTCAAGAGAGTCTTGTAGTTTTCATTGTATAGATCCTTCACTTCCTTGGTTAAGTTTATCCCAAGGTACTTTATTCTTTTCGTTGCGATTGTGAATGGGATAGAGTGCTTGAGTTCTTTTTCTGTTAGTTTATTGTTAGTGTATAGAAATGCTACTGATTTATGCACGTTAATTTTATACCCTGCTACTTTGCTGTAGTTGTTGATTATTTCTAATAGTTTTTCTGTGGATTCTTTGGGGTTTTCTATGTATAAGATCATGTCGTCTGCAAACAACGAGAGTTTTACTTCTTCGTTACCTGTTTGGATTCCTTTTATTTCTTTTTCCTGCCGAATTGCTCTGGCCAGCACCTCCAGAACTATGTTGAATAGGAGTGGTGAAAGTGGGCACCCTTGTCTTGTTCCTGTCCTCAGAGGGATGGCTTTCAGCTTTTGTCCATTGAGTATGATGTTGGCTGTGGGTCTATCATATATGGCCTTTATTATGTTGAGGTACTTTCCATCTATACCCATTTTACTGAGGGTTTTTATCATAAATGGGTGTTGGATCTTGTCGAATGCTTTCTCTGCATCTATTGAGATGATCATGTGGTTTTTGGTTTTCATTTTGTTAATATAGTGTATCACGTTGATTGACTTGCGGATGTTGAACCATCCCTGTGTCCCTGGTATAAATCCCACTTGATCATGGTGTATAATCTTTTTGATGTATTGCTGTAATCGGTTTGCCAAAATTTTGTTGAGGATTTTTGCATCTATGTTCATCAGTGATATCGGCCTGTAGTTCTCCTTCTTTGTGTTGTCCTTGTCATGTTTGGGGATCAGAGTGATGTTGGCTTCATAGAATGTGTTAGGGAGTTCTCCATCTTTCTCAATTTTCTGGAACAGTTTGAGGAGAATAGGTATTAAGTCTTCTTTGAATGTTTGGTAGAATTCTCCAGAGAAGCCGTCTGGTCCTGGACTCTTGTTTTTGGGGAGGTTTTTGATTACCGTTTCTATTTCCTTACTTGTGATTGGTCTATTCAGATTCTCCATTTCTTCCTGATTCAGTTTGGGGAGATTGTAGGAGTCTAGGAATTTGTCCATTTCTTCCAGGTTGTTCAATTTGTTGGCATATAGTTTTTCATAGTATTCTCTTATGATCTCTTGTATTTCATTGGTATCTGTTGTGATTTCTCCTCTGTCATTCCTGATTTTATTAATTTGCGATTTCTCTCTTCTTTTCTTGGTGAGTCTGGCTAGGGGTTTGTCAATTTTGTTAATTCTTTCGAAGAACCAACTCTTTGTTTCATTGATCCTTTCTATTGTCTTTTTTGTTTCAATATCGTTTATTTCTGCTCTTATTTTTATTATTTCCCTCCTTCTACTGACTCTGGGCCTTGTTTGTTCTTCTTTTTCTAGTTCTGTTAGGTGTCGTTTGAGGTTGCTTACGTGAGCTTTTTCTTGTTTAGTGAGGTGAGCCTGTATTGCGATGAATTTCCCTCTTAGGACTGCTTTTGCTGCATCCCAAATGATTTGGTATGTCGTGTTCTCATTTTCATTTGTCTCCAGATAATATTTGATTTCTTCTTTAATTTCTTCAATGATCCATTGTTTGTTGAGAAGCGTGTTGTTTAGTCTCCACATTTTTGCACCTTTCTCTGCTTTTTTCTTGTAGTTGATTTCTAGTTTAATAGCGTTATGATCAGAAAAGATGCTTGATATTATTTCAACTCTCTTGTATTTATTGATGTTTGCTTTGGTTCCCAAAATATGGTCAATCCTTGAGAATGTTCCATGTGCACTTGAGAAGAATGTGTAACCTGCTGTTTTTGGATGAAGTGTTCTATATATATCTATTAAGTCCATCTGGTCTAATTTTTCATTTAATTCTATTATTTCCTTGTTGATTTTCTGTCTGGATGTTCTGTCCATTGGTGTTAATGGTGTGTTGAGGTCCCCTACTATTATTGTATTGTTGTTGATGTCTTCTTTTAGTTCTATTAAGAGTTGCTTTACAAATTTTGGTGCTCCTGTGTTGGGTGCGTATATATTTATAAGTGTTATGTCTTCTTGGTGGAGAGTCCCTTTTATCATTATATACTGTCCCTCTTTGTCTTTCTTTATCTGTTTTGCTTTGAAATCTACCTTGTCTGATATTAGTATAGCGACACCTGCTTTCTTTTGTTCATTATTAGCTTGGAGTATTGTTCTCCATCCCTTCACTCTGAGTCTGTGTTTGTCTTTGGGGCTGAGGTGTGTTTCCTGGAGGCAGCATATTGTTGGATCTTGTTCTTTGATCCATCCTGCCACTCTGTGTCTTTTGATTGGGGAGTTCAATCCGTTTACATTTAGAGTGATTATTGAGACGTGGGGGCCTACCACTACCATTTTGTGTCTTGTTTTCCGGTTTTCTTCAGTTTCCTTTGTTTCTCGTCCCATGGTTTAATCTGTTCTGATGTAGAGCTGCTACTCTCTGTTGTTGTCCTTCTACTTATCTCCTCTGCTCTTGGTTTTGTAGCCCCTTTCCTTTTTTGGATTTTTCAGGAATGAGGGTTTTCCTGAGGATTTCCTGAAGAGGAGGTTTTGTGGCAATGAACTCCCTTAATTTTTGTTTATCTGGGAAAGTTTTTATTTCTCCATCGTATTTGAAGGATATTTTCGCTGGGTAGAGAATTCTCGGCTGTAGGTTTTTGTCCTTCAGATTTTTGAATATATCATTCCACTCTCTTCTAGCCTGTAAAGTTTCTGCTGAGAAATCTGCTGATAGCCTGATGGGGGTTCCTTTGTAGGTTAGTTTCTTTTGCCTGGCTGTCCTTAATGTTTTCTCCTTGTCGTTGACTTTTGCTAGCTTCACTACTATATGCCGTGGAGTTGGTCTTCTTGCATTGATAAAGTTTGGAGATCTATTGGCTTCTGTCACCTGAAGATCCATCTCCCTCACCAGATTTGGGAAGTTCTCAGCCATTATTTCTTTGAATAGGTTTTCTGCCCCTTTCTCCTTCTCTTCTCCCTCTGGTATACCTATAATCCTTACGTTGCATCTCCTAATTGTGTCTGATAATTCTCGGAGAGTTTCTTCATTTCTTTTAAGTCTTGCTTCTCTCTCCTCCTCTGCCTGCAACCATTCTATATTGCCATCTTCCAAATTGCTAATTCTTTCCTCCATATTATCGGCCCTACTGTTCAGAGCATCTAGATTTTTCTTAATCTCCTCTATTGTGTTCTTCATTTCCAGTATTTCTGTTTGGTTCTTCTTTATCGTATCAAACTCTTTTGTGACATAGCTCCTGAACTCGTTGAGTTGTCGGTCAGAATTCTCTCTTAACTCAGTGAGTATTTTAATGATGGCTGTTTTGAAGTCATCATCATTTAGGTTATATATCTCATTTTCTTTGGGATTGTTTTCTGTGTATTTGTTACTTTCTTTCTGTTCTGGAGATTTAATGTATTTTTTCATATTGCTTGATGATGTTGATTTGTGCCTCCGCATGGAGATAGAGTTTAGTTGCTCCTTTCACTTGTTTCAGCTGCTGCGGTGGGGGGAGCAGCTGTTTATACTTCACCAACCAGGAACCCTGTCCGTAGTTGCTAACTGGGCCTGGGCCCCTCTTCGTAGCCACAGTGGCCCTTTGGATTCCCTCCTCTGCCGTGGGGGCCGTCACGGGGGGCTTCAGGCTGCAGGTGCCTACTGTTGTTGCCCACCTAGATGCGCTCTCTCCTTGGGGTCTGCAACGGTGTTATGGGCTTTTCCAGCGGCCAGGGGTGGGATCACTTTTATTTGTCGCTCGGTTGCTGTCGGCACCCACCAAATCTCACTTGTCCTCTATGGGTCGCAGGAGAGCTATTGGCATCTTCTACAGTCTGTGGTTAGTACACCTAGCTATGCTGCTTTTGCCCTGGGGTCTTCCAGCCTTGTGGCTGGCGGCTGGGTGCCTTCTACTGGTGCTGTGCAGAGGCTTTCCCTAAGGCTTCTGTGAGCCTGTAGGGTTTCCCCCTAGGCTACTAAGCTGGGTCTCTGGAACTCTCTCCAGCCCCAGTCCTCTCCGAGATCTCCGGCAATCCCTAGCCTCACCGGGTGGGCAACGGCAGCTGGGGGTCGCCCCGCCGTCTGGGCTTCTCTCCGGGCCTCTGCCGGGAGCTCTGAATGCTCAGCGTGGCCCCTCTGCTACCGGCAGACAGAGAGTTTTGTCTGCTGCCTGGTGGAGCTCCGGCGCTTCCCCTCCGGGTCGCTGGACCCGCCTTTGAAAGTTCCCCCGCCCCGGTCCTCTCCGAGATCTCCGGCAATCCCTAGTCCCACGGGGCGGGCAACGGCAGCTGGGGGACGCCCCGCCCTCTGGGCTTCTGTCCGAGCTTCTGCCGGGAGCCCTGAATGCTGGGCGTGGCCCCTCTGCTAATGGCAGACAGAGAGTTTTGTCTGCTGCCTGGCGGAGCTCCGGCACTTCCCCTCCGGGTCGCCGATCCGGCCTTTGAAAGTTCCCCCGCCCCGGTCCTCTCCGAGATCTCCGGCAATCCCTAGTCCCACGGGGCGGGCAACGGCAGCTGGGAGACCTCCGTGCCCTCCGTGTCTCTCTCTGGGACCCTCCGGGCGCCCCGAGCACCAGGCCGGGTCTCCCCGCCAATGGCGGGGAGACACTCTCCCCGCGGGCTCAGGTGTGCAACTCCAAAGTTTCCCTCTGCGTTTAGGAGTAATTGCGGGGGGTTTAGGTAGGGTTCTGGTCACCTGTTTCCACCGTCGCTCCTCTGTTGTGTTCTCGCTCCTGCCCTAGATGTGTGTGGATCCTCTGGGGGCGTCCGTTGGAAGAAAGCCGCTTGCGGGTACTAGGCTGCCCGTCGGGGTCGGAGAGTTTTCACCTATTTCCACATCCTCCCGGAGGAAAGTCCGTCCGCCTTCCGATGTATAGTCGCGTGGGTGTCTCAGACGTCCTGAGATGCTGTCTGGATATCCTTTGTCAAGCGATAAGTGTCCAGATAATTGTAGACTCGAAGGGCGAGAGACAAAGAGGACTACTCACGGCGCCATCTTGGAATTCCCCATTGTGGTTCTTTTTTATGACTTCTTTTTCTTTGCTGAGATTTTCTATTTTATATTTGTTTCAAAATAATTTCTAATTGCTTGTTAAAGTATTTTTATGATGGCTTCTTTAAATTCTTTGTCAGATAAGTCCAATATCCATTTCAACTCAGTGTTGGCATCTGTTGGTTATTTTTTCTCATTCAAGTTATGATATTCCTCATATTTGGTGTGACTTGTGATTCTTTTTATTATATCCTGGACATTTTAGCTATTCTGTTAGGAGACCCTGGATCCTATTTAAATCTTCTATTCTGGGAGGGAGTCATCCTGTTTGGGTTTAGTGCTTGCGTCCTAGCTTACATTTGCAGGCCTGGTTCCACCAAAAGTTTAATTTTCAGAGCCTTTATGGTGCTTTTGGTCAGCGTGAGTTGTCTAGTTTCACTGAGGGTTACACTGATGTCTACTGGCACCACCTAAGGGATAGAGGAACTTCACTAGGCCAGGCTCCCTGGTGGCTCTAGGTGGGATAAGAGGTTCTCTAGCTCAAGGGAAGATCACTTCCAGGGCTGGGTGCTTATAGAGGGATCAGCCTGCTGCCCATGTTGCCCAGTAGACCAGTGTCTCTAGTAGGGAAGAGGAGTCTCCAGCCCCACGGGAAAGAGATTGCTTTCCATGGACCCTTGTTGTCAGCGATGTTCCCAATTGACTCCCGTTGCTGGTGGCCATTATCTCCTGATGTTGCTGGCGGGGCTCCCATTTGTCAGCAAAAAAATTCTTCTAGCTCGCCTCCTTCTGTTGCTAGGTTGTGACTAGGAGAAGCCAGGCCTGCATTACCTTTTACTATTGGTTGGGGAGCCACTGTGTTACTCTTCAGGTCCTGGTGTCCCTAACCAGTCCTCCCTACTCTTTCTACCTACCAGAGTAATTCTTTAGCTGCATCTTGTTTAATTTCAGGCTTTGTAGCTGTAGTTAGTGGGGTGTATAATGATCTTTAAACTTTAGCTGTTTTTGTCCAAAAGGAGCATAAGTCATCAAGATACTAAGAGTCCTCCTGTGAAAACAAATGTTCTGTGATATAAAAGGTGGTTTGAACCAAAGAATATTAAAATATTTAACAGACAATACAGCAGAGACACAAGCCAATCAGAGAAAATTTCAGCATCCAGGACTTTGCAGGTGCTTTACAGTTGAATGTCAGCTCTGGTTTAAATGAAGTTCAACAGGTGTCTCTACTGCAGAGAGCTTTTAGTATGCTAATATTCGCTGTTGGTCTCTTAGAAGGAAGACAGCTGCCGCAGTTTTCCCAAATTTATCCATCCATAGAAGTGAACCCTTTTGTTTATAGATTTTCTTGGCACTAGCATTCCATGAAAGATGTGGAGGAAAGCTGTTCTTATCACCATCAACGTCTACATCATCCAGAGTATTATATGAGATGCAATCATTTAATTAAAAAGTTATTTCTGAGAACATTAAGGAGCACCTAATTCTACTTTGACTTTTAAAAAATCTGATAAAATATTTCACTATATTTAAACTGTCCTTTAAATTGTTTCAGGAAATAAGAATTAGATGTGTGCCCAAAGAAAATGTTTATTGTGCTAAAAATATATAATCTAACAGTACTGACTTATCTAATGTTGTTATTGCATTTTCAATATTTTCTCTTCCCAGCTTTAAGGGACAATAGGATTGAGCTGGTTCGGGCTTCCTGGCATGAATTGAGTATCAGCGTCAGTGATGTGTCTCTCTCCGATGAAGGACAGTACACCTGTTCTTTATTTACAATGCCTGTCAAAACTTCCAAGGCCTATCTCACTGTTCTAGGTAAGTGCAAGGGGCTAACACTGTGCAGTCACAAGCCAGAGAGATGCCTTCTGCTATAGCAACGTGATTCAATAACACATATGCATTTTGAGAATCCTATTAATAGATGTAATTTAATCCCTTCTCTGCTACATTATGACAAGAGGCATTCAAAAATCACTTAGTCATCTTCTGCATTTTATAAACAGACAAAGGGAAGTATAAAGATTTGTATGACTTCCCAAGAGCACACAGCCATTTTGTTCCTTAGCCAGCAATAGACACCAGATTTCTTGTTTTTCAACGAATCCTTTTGTATCAAATTATCTATAGATTGTGTATAGGGTGATCCTTTTACAAAGTGATAGCATAATGAGCATAAAGAATTCAATGTGTCTATAGAGTACTCCTCCATTTTATCATAGTAGTCACCTGATGGGGGCCTTCTCTACTCTCTTACGGCTTTCAAACATGAACTTTGTGTATTTCAGTGCATTTAAATGACCCTGATATTTCTTTGTGTCTTCTCACCTTTTGACTTTGTAATTTTCTAGATTCCTAAATGAAGTACATAATATCACTTGTGCATGCAGTTTGTAGCTTCTTTGTGCTTTTATTCTCTAAATATTGGGCCATTTTCTGCAAGGTTAAAGTGACACAAAAAAGCAATATATTTATAGAGATTCCAAGGAAATAAAGTTGCAGCTCAGAGCTCTCTGGGATTCCACAGACGTCACGGGCCCAATCAGCTGAAATTGCTGCATTTCATTGAAACACACCTGTGTACAGAACAAGTTACAGGAATTTAAAGATTGATTTTTTTTGCCCCTAGCCTGCCTTCCTTTTTTGATAGATAAAGGCATAACACTGCATTGAGAAGAACGGATGCATGCTGTTCTTTTGGGTGGGAATATTAAAGTTAATCCAGCTAGTGAATTGGTTTTGCACATAAGATATGAAATATGTTTCTTTGCAAGTCCCACAGGGCCTATTTTATAAAAATCTTCACAAGCTTGCCGTTAAGGACGAAATATACCCACTAAAAATGAAGTATTTCAGGATAACAATTGCCTAAGGTTAATGTATTGTTCTGTAGAGAGCCACCTTGAGAGTACAAGAATAGATAACTGGCTAATTTTAGTTTATTAAATGATGGTGTGGCATAGATTTTTTTTTACAAAAAGGACACTATAAAGGTGAATAGAAAAAAAAAAATTAGCCAGCTAATCAGAGTATGTTGATCTGTTGTTTTTCCTGGCTATTCTTGTTATTTTAAGTTTTATTTCTTTTATTGATGCTTTTCAACATTCTCATATTTTATTCTTTTCAAACTGAATTAAATAGTACAATAACAAAGCTTTCAGTCTGCCTTTATTATTGAATAATTTTAGAAGAAATTTTAATAAACTCTACCATGACAACAGAATATTTTTGCCCAAGAAATGTGTAATGTTCTATTATTTAAATTACCCATATTCTATCTCTACATATTACTAATCTGCTTATTTATTGTATGATTTGGACTAGAAAGGATAATCAGTGGTTAGCATTAAAAATAATACGTACCGTGTTCCACAAAACTACAATTTCGTTTCTAAAACAGATGACAAGAGACATTCTCTACTTTAGAAGAATCAGAAAAGTAAGTGTAGTTGCAATTATTGATGACTCTGTTATTCCAAAATGCATTTCCTTGAATAAAGTACACAGAAGATAATATCGTTTTAATCTTTAGGAATTATGACATCAGGAATGAAAGGTGCTATTTTAGTTAAATCACAGTTTGCTAAAGAATAAAGAAATGTACTTTTGGATTTTTCCCCCCAATGCAAACAATTTACCTTCTTAAATCTCTATACCAGTAAATCTTAAGATATACTGAATGGTTATTTTTAAGACTTACAAGGGTATTTTTGCAGATAAAATTTAATTTAAAAAACTACTTTGAACTAAATGCATTTTAAATGCTCTCTGGAATACATATATTTAATATATTATATAAATATGTATACACACATATGTATAGATACATATATATATATCGTGTGGATATATATATCTATACCTACCTATATATTTTCATATGTTTTAAGCAGTTTATTTTATGATATAGCAGTTTGTTATTCTTGGTTGAAGTTACTGTCAGTTAACCACCCAGTTCAGCTTGGTTTGTGAAAGCCGTAGTCACAGGAACAAATCAGCCCTGGAGATGGATGTCCACGTCATTCGTTTGCTTAACTTTCAGGTGTTCCGGAGAAGCCTCAGATCAGCGGATTCTCCTCCCCAGTGATGGAGGGGGACTTGATGCAGCTGACCTGCAAAACGTCTGGTAGTAAACCTGCGGCTGATATCAGATGGTTCAAGAACGACAAGGAGATTAAAGGTAAGAATGAGGAAAGGCCGTCAAATCAAAATGAATATGCTGAAATTAGCATAAAGGGTCAGATACAGGGCATTTTACGTTTGCTTTCTCAAATCATACACTTTATGATCAAGTGTAATTTGAACCAGATTTGCCCATTTTTTTTAAATTAGGTAATTTTCCAAGGTGTATTCATATAATCTCTGTATGGCCCGTTCCCTCTTATGTAAAACAGGTCTAAAAACAATATATACCTCATGAGAAAGTTGGAGGAATAAACGAGTTAACATATAAAAGACACACAGATTCATGCTTTACAATCGTAAGACTACATGTTAGATGTTATTGTTTCAGAATTCATCTACCGTATGTAGATTATAGACAGAGAAACTCCGTGAATTATTTCTTCAACTTGTTGGTTTCTGGAATTACAAAGTTCTGGGAATAAAATTGGCTAAACATCAATAAATTTGATTCCTAGTAGCTCTCATAGGGGGCAAAAAATATGCTTCTCTCTATTTCATATATTTATATGTGAACACACACACTCTCACACATATTTTTAGAGGGAAATGAGTTTATAGGGGAGGTGGTTAGTAAGCTTAGTAGTAGGGTTTTTTTTTTTTACCCCGCATACCTGATGTCACATGTACATTAAAATCCAAGTATAAGAATTATTTCTGATGATTGTTACAAATGTCTCCGCTGTGCATGGCAGGATGTATTATTCTCAAAGGAAGTTTCTACAAGATACATTTCTGCACACCATTCTGATTATTTTAACTTGTAATTCTAATATTTCATATCGGAATAACAATAATTCTTACTAGTGGGCATTCAAGCTCAACAGATAAGATTCCCTATATTACTGAAAAAATATAACTTTATACAATTATTCTCTCTCTTTTCTATTTTAGTTACTCTCTCTGTATGTTTTTTCCCAAAATAGAGACTTGTCTATAATTTATTCCTAATCACTAAGTTTTTGTTTCAGAAATTCTAATAAATACATTTTATTGGACAAAATGTGGAGAAATACAAGCCCCCAAGTCACAAGTTAGACACTTTGCTAGGGTCAGTTAAACTTTCAGGGTACCGTTAAACTTGCTTGTACACTCTGCCAGGGCTTGGGACGTCCATTCAACTCTGTCTTCGGGATGTGTTTGTTTTGGCTTGTCTGGACTTGCTTAGATCTTCCGTACTTGGACCCCCTACACAGCTTCCAGAGCTATCTTACTACAGCAAGGGTCTGATCTGGCTACTTTTTCTACTTAAGTGTTCCTGATGGAAAGACCTAAACTGCAGGATACGTTTAAAATCCCATTTCCTTGGCCTCTAAGAATGCTCCAGACAGGGAATCCTTACACAACACATGTGTCCTTCTGTGTGAAGGGCTTGGTTTATTCTAGAATGCTCTTAAAAACTCTCCTTCAATTGAATTGTTTTATTACTTATATGTATCGCTTTCTTAATTCTGACATGAGTAGTTATTTAGTTGTTTGGTTTATCTGTTCCTCTCAATTTCTCAGCACTTTATTTGTGTTTCAAGTGTTTGTCTTCTATATCCTCAGAGAGTTCAGAGACTAGCATACTAGATGCTTCATTAATATCGATTGACTGTTTTTAACATCACAGCCTTCTGAGAAGCCTATGAGGTACTCATATTTTCATGAAATCTCTTAATTTTGGACAAATTTGGCTTCTGCTCTGAAGGCCAAACAGATTCGATCATATAAGGTCTGGAAGAGACTTTTGTTTATATGTAAAAACAGGAAAAGCTTGATCTTATAAACATCATTCTTTAAAATCATCTGAATCAAGACTAGAACAAAAGTCACGACCAAACAGCATCCAGAATCGGTGAATGATTCCATGCTGCATCTGGAAGTGGAGAAGTATCCCTTTTCCCTATGTTCTCCAGTGTATGGCTGCTGATAGAGCATTTATTATCCCTGCACTTGCTTTCATCTATATAGCTATTTATTTGTTTATAACTCTTCTTTTGCATGTTGGCTTAGTTTGTCTTCACAACCAGACGGTGAACTTCCTGAGTGGTCTATACTTTATAGTATAAGTGTATATGCAAATATGTGGAGTGCAGTACTCTGCACAGAGTGAACATTCATTCCTGTTGCTGTCCTCAGGGTGTGCCAAATGCAAGTTCACTCTCAAATCCCTCAGCAAACACTGCTCACTGAAAGGAGGGCTCCATACTTACCTTCCACTATTTTGTCTTTTCGGAGATCAAAATTTAACTTCCTATAACCATTTAACTATTTTTACTATAATATCACTTTCCACTTTTTAAAAAGACAATCTCTAATGTAAAGCAGCAGGAAAAGATGGGCTAATTGAGTCCAATCCAATTCCATTGAAGAAAAACTTGTTAAAATTTCTCCCAATTGTAATGCATTCTATGGTGCATGAGCAAAGATCCCAATGAAGAGAACAAGAGCCTTGACCTGGAGATGTTTAAGATGTCTTTGGAGAGATAAAACAAGTTATGGAGAATATTTTCTTATAAAGAGGAATGTATGACATGATATAAATCCCAAAGCAGCTATTACAGTCAAGGGAAAAGATTATTTTCAAGTATTTTAACTAAGCATTGGCCAGTTCAGCATATTGACACTGTATTAGGTTTCAGACTCTATATGATGGACATATAGACCTTCAAAGTGACTTCTGATTCCAGGCTGAATCATTTTTCTGTACAAATATTTGGTTTTTCTCCATAATTGTCTAACATATGAGTTTAATTTCCAAGTTTCTGGGTGACAGTTGTTTGAAAGTCATAGCTGATCTCATTTTATTGGCTAGGACATTTCTATATTAGGTTACACAGCGGTGGTTCTCAGACTTTGGCAGGAATCATTACCATTTATAGGACCTGTTAAATCTCAGATTATAGGGCCCTGACCTCAGATTTCCTGATTGAATAAGTCTGGGGTGGAACCTGAGAACATGCATGTTTAACACTGCGTGAAATATCTGAGCAATGCTGATGCTCCGTCTGGACACCACACTGGTATAGAGAACAGAAAGTTGAGGAGCATCAGCAACTTTCATAAAAGTCTTGCTTCTGTCTCTGAACTTCAGTTTTCTCATTTACTAAGTGAGGATTAGAATAGTCTCAAAGTGCTGTTGCAAGGATGTTCGTATGAGCCAATATGTATGAAGTGTTTTTGCAGTACAAGGGATAACTATGTATTTTAAGTGTTATTGTAGTTATTACTATTTTCACCAAACCATGACTGATGAGTTGTAACAAGCCCTGAAGTAGTCCTAGAAATATAAACAAGTAACTGGAATCATTTCTTCAAGGTATTCACAATTGGGGTATGAACATATAAACATAAGACAACAGGCGTAGTGATAGATTTTTGCACTGACTAAAGTTTTGGTATAAAAGAGAAAGCAGGGGCAGCCCTGCTTTGTGGGAGAGGTGAAGCCTTAACAGTTTGTTGATGAATGTAGGTGCTCAATAAATATCTGTTAAATGAATAAATGGATCTTAAACAGTGAATGGAATTCATCATATGAGTTGTAAGTAAAAGTAGAACAGGCTACAGAAGGGAACTTTGTGTATCTATGCAGACTAGAAGAGTGTGATTGTTTAACTATGAAACCTTGTGTGTGTTATAGACATGAAACAGAAACAGGAAGGCAGGGCCAAGAAAGTCATGGAAAGCTTTTATTCCAGATTCAGGGGCTTGGAATTTATTCTGTAAGCAATGGTGAGACCTTATTTTTTTTTAATGTAAACTTGAAGAGGTAGAATGAAACAATCATAATTTTCATCTAACTCTATCCCTCCCCCTAAGAGTCTGGCTGAGAAATCCCTTTGGTGCCTCTTGGCAGCTCTGTGTCCAAAACCACAGGTGGTTTCAGTGAAGCTTTTAATCTTTTAGGTAGCAAGGAAGTCGGCACATCTGCCATTTAGCATGTGTAACAAAGATGCACATTGCCCTCCTAAATCTATCAGCTCCCTGAGAATTTATACTGATATAAACTTTCCATTCTATGTGTAAATTTGGAAATTTGTAGTTTGAACATTTACTATCATAAAATCTTAAGATTTTCCTTTCCAGCTAACTAGCTTTTACATTAATGTTTTAGGCAGAATTCTATGATAACCCCCTGTGACCCACATCCTGGTATAATCCCTTCCTCCTGATGTAGGAGGGACTTGTGAATAGGATGTTATATTACTGCCTCGAACATGTTACCTTATATGGCAAAAGGGATTTTGCAGGTATAATTATGCGTCCCTTTTGGGTTCATCAAAGGGAGATTATCAAGGCAGGCCTGACATAATGAGACGAGGTTTTTATAAAAGAATACACAATCAGAGAGACATTCTCCTCCTGGCCCGGAAGAGGGCAAACAGCTGTCTTGTGGACTGTGTGTGGGAACCACGTGGCAAAGAAGTGTGAGTGACCTGTAGAAGCTGAAAGCAGTTCCTGAGTGACAGCTCATGAGAAAATGGAGACCTTGGACATACAGCCTCAAGGAAATGAATTTGCCAACAAGCAGTGAGCTTGAAGGGGTTCCTAAAACTTAAAAGGAGCTCTGAAAGTATTAAACTCTTTTTAGGCGACTGAACCAGAACAAAGCTTAAGATTACTTATAGAAATATGTGAATATTCAGCACCCAAAAGGAAAAATGCACAACATCTGGAATCCAATCACAAACTGCTACGTATCCAAAGAAGCAGGAAAATGCCGCCTAAAAGGAGACTAACCCATTGATCTATCAAAACTCACCTACAAATAATATAGCCGAGAGAAATAAAAGATAAGGCATTGAAAATATAAAGTAACTCAAAATACATTCAAAACTGAAAACGAAATTTATGGAAATGATTCTTTGTGATCTTGGGTTAGGCCAAAATATCTTATACATAATATCAAAGAACAATTTATAAGAGTAAAAAAAATGATAATAAAATTAAACAGTTGGACTTCATGAAGTTGGACAACCACTTTGGATAATAGTTTGGAAATGTCTTTAAAAATTAAACATGTGTCTACCATCTGACGCAGCCATTCTGCTCTGAGGCATTTACCCAAGAGAAAGGAAATCACATATACGTACAAAGACTTACACACAAATGTTCACAGCAGCTTTACTTAGTGTAGCAATATTTAAGTGCATTGATAATTTTCTTCCACTTCCATTGGTAATGGGAATTAACAGACATAGATTATTTTACTGAGATTTTTCTACACTATAAATGAGATGTGGAACATAAAATTCTAAGAGCATCCTGCGTCTGCTATATTATTGACTAGCTTGAATTCTAAATGCTGTGTTTCTTGAAAGTAGTCATTACATGAAGTCTTTATCTTCCAAGGGAGTGGCCAGTCTTTCTTTTCCTTTTCCTTTTTCTCTTCAATCACTAACTCTTTAAAGTGTTTGTTATTTGTATATCTCCTAAGTTGAAACCAAACATGAAATTAGCCATTTTTATTTATCTTTTGTATGAGTTTTATTGAGATATAATTAATATAGTAGCAAATTCACCTAAAGTGTAGAATTCAATGGTTTTTGGTAAATTCGCAGAGTTATGTAACTCTTACCACAATCAGTTTTACATTTTATCGTCCTAAGGAAACTTCATACCTATTAGCATTCACTCCCCATGTCCCCTCAGTCTCCATCTCGCCAGCTCTAGGCAACCATTAATCTACTTTCTATCTCTATAAATTTGCCCATTGGGGACACTTCATATAAGTGAAATTATACCATACACGGTCTTTTGTGACTAACTTCTTAGCATAAAGTGTTCAAGGTTCATCTGTGTTATAGCATATATCAGTACTTTATTATTTTTCATTGCTGAATAACGTTCCATTACATGCATATACTGTATATTATTTACCCATTCATCAGTTGATGAACTTTTGGGTTCTTCTTCTTTTGGCTAGTATGAATAACTCTGCTATGAAAATTTAGGTGTGAGATTTTGTGTAGAATTATGCTTTCATTTCTCTTATGTATGCTGGGTCATATGTTTTTTGCTTCATGTACTTTGGGTACTCTGTTTTAGATGTATATATATTACCATTTGTTAAATTTTATTAAATAATTGTTTCTTCATTTGCTATATGCTGTAGGCACAATTTTCAGAGACCTTAAATATCTGTGCGTGTGTGTGTGTGTGTGTGTGTTTGTGTTTACATAATTTTCACCAGTTTGTTGTTTAGCAGGAAAGAGAATCAGCAGAGTTCTTTATGCTGATGTTCCAGAAGTTGCCCTTGGATTTTTTTTGTATTCATGTATTTTCACAATATTGACTCATAAATTATTCAAATTTATTATCTTTCAAGTATCTTCCTTTATTTATTCTTACAAATTCTTTTCTGTCTCATCTCCTGCTCTTTTGCTCATAGAAGAAACTTGTATTTCTTTTCTTGACTAATTTATATTCAAAATTTCTTTATTTTTTGCCTCATAGGAGATAAAACTACCTCACGATTTCCCTTTGTGGTAATGATAGGTGATTTTTAATTATATCCTTTCTCTTTTCTTTATGAACTTTATAGGAAAAGATCATGTATACATTTTAAAAAAGATTTAATAATTTGGTATATTTTTAACTTAGTTTTTCTCCCTTAATGAGATGGCCAATATCTTTTCTTCTTGTTTTTTATCGGCAGTTAAACATATCTGAAGTCCCATCTTTAGAAAGTCCTGGCACATGGAGCTCTGGCCTCATTGGGCTGCACTGAGGATTATTGTGCCTATAGAAAATAGTGAAGGGGATGAACAAAAGACAAATACAGGGTAAACATGTAGCTGAGTACAAGAAAAAAGTGACAATCCACAGAAATCAAGAAGTGTAGAAAAAACATAAAATAATAGACCACATCAGAAAAAAAATATTTATTTATGTTTAGTGTGTCTAATTCCCAATCTTTGGTCGTCTCTCTCTAGTTTCGTACTCTTCCAAAGCAGAAACTACTCGTTCATTCAGAGCTTAGACTAACGACATCTTCAGTTTTTCAGAAGAGTGGTGAAAAAACAATTTAAAAATAAATCCACTACACAGAAAAACAATGACATACTGACAACTGCACCAAATTACACATATTAACATGGAAGTAGCCTATTTATTAGAAGGAAACAAATGCTTTACCTGACTGAAAATGGCCATTATTTTAATTAAGTCAAATCACACATTAACCATCTATGATGTTCTAGACACTGTCCTAGATATGGGGATGAAAACTATACAGAAGTACAAAAATTAACTGCCTGGAGAGAAAAGAAAGAAATGAGAGATAAGAAGGGTAAAGAGGAATGGAAGAGAAAAAATAGGAAGAAACAAAGTTAAAATTTCCAATTATTCTTTATTTTATGAATACATGAATTATATAGAACCTTGTGAATGTCCTGTGGATAACTGGAATTTAAAAATGATATTTTTCTCAGAAAACAAGACAACCTATTGAAAAATAATCAACAAAACTGTGGTAGTATATGGTATAGAAAAATGTTATATCATATTCAGGAAGCTAATTTCTCAACTCAGATGTTTTACTGATGCAAATGATTCATTTTCACAATAGGTAGTTGAGGGCATGTTGATTTTTCTTACATGTGCTGAATGCTACACGACTCCATAAAATAGTTTGATGACTAGAAAATTGTATCATCATAGATGTTTCAAAGGAAACACACTTGCCTACTGCTTATAGAGTTTCCTCAAATAGATATTTCTATTTTCTTTCTTAATAGAGTTTACTTTAATCGATAAGTTCTTTTTTTTTTTTAACTTTCTGCCATCTTTTGAGCCTGCAATAGAACAGCTTTTTCGATAGAAGATAGAAGAAATCTTTCAGCCTCCAATAGAAGAAAGGACGTTACAGTCTACAGAAATATAGTGACCACCCTGAGGCATCAGGCTTAGAGTCAGGAAATATTTTTCAATCAGGTGGTGTAGTTTTTTTTATTCAGCCAAGGAAAACTAGTGCACAGAATATAAAATCTTGTCTTTGGAGAGGTTACAAGTGAAACTTGACTCTTCACGTCCAGACTTTTGGATATCGGCACTGAGGCTCACTCAACCTACCCTCAAGCAAAAGGAGATTATTTTAAGGTTTTCCTGACAATTGCCAATTGAAAGGAGCATGAGGGAACCTAGTTATAACCATGCAGGTTATTCCTGGGATGCAGCATTCACTTGATGGGCTGGCTTCATTGTGACGCAGCTTCTTTCTCTTTCCAACTGCAACCAGCTAACTGCTTCTTCCTCTATTTTCACACCTTTTCTCCACCTCATGAATCATGCTCTCTCTCATCACGTTGGTTAAATCATGGCTTTCCTAGAACCAGCCATGGGATGTGAGTGTGTGTGTGCCTACACATGTGTGCTCAAGTGTGTGTTTTTACATCTGTTTCTTTGAGTTCTTCAAGTTCTTTAATTCACATTACGAAGTATGATAGAAAATCTGAGACAAGCTAGTTAATTACATAGGTGCTGTTTGGGGATAAAGGTTCTATCTTGCCTCCCTGGAGATTAGGCACCATGGTGTCAGGTACCTCTTCAAGTTTAATCACACCTGGCTGATGTCACATGCTACAGAACATGGCAATTTATGGGCAAAGAATGTCTGCAAAAGAAATACAAAGCAGGAGGATTTACTATGAAAAGTCAAACTTAGTTGTTGCAGACACTTCGAATTCAAATTCATCAAGTGCAGATACTATAGAGGATTACAAACATTTTCACATTTAGATAGAACTTCTAGATTTCAGGACTGCAATTCTGTTAAGTATAAAATATTAAGGAGTCCCTAATATATTAAAATATTAATAATATATTAATGAGTCCCTAATAACATGTGGTCTGGAGTTAGATTTGCAAAAGGCTGCTCTTTCCTCCCCTCTCTACCTCTTTTTGGGGTTTTGTATTTATGAATAATTGGTAGAGTGTAAACCAAGCCCAAAGTGTCCAAGATAAATTTCACAAATTGTGCAGGATATACCTTTACAGCTCATGAACAAGTGTAAGACAGAAAGAGGAAGACATTGTTGAAACCGACAAATGCTGCCTTTGAGCACATTATAGTAGTGGAGGAAAAATGATAAGTAATATTTATGTTGCTGCAGATTACTCAAAGACAGTGACAGTAAAATAAAGAACATGTTCCTGAAGACAAGCTATTCTCTCTCTTGGGCTATTACAATTATTAACTAATATCCTGAGTAACCATTTTTCTCCAAAATAGTCTATTTCCCATACTCCTTTCCAAAGAGATATCTGATGGGGTGAGGATCAGAGAGAAGAGCCTCTGTTGTTAATACTTAAACTGTTATTCTCTTTGTTAACTTGAACATACCAATAGTCCTTTAAAAATATTTAAAGAATATGTTTATGTATCTGTCTACCTCACCAGACTGAGATTTCTTTCCTCATTTAACTTTTTACATGCAGAATCTGGCATGGTGTCCAACACATGGTAAGAACTCAAAGTTTTCACATATAGGATGAATGAGTCACTTGAGTTGAAGTGGTCTCAGACTTTAACTTAATTTTTAAAGGCAGTGACTCTCTTCCTCATGGGATGTTCTCCTGGAATGGGCAACCCAGTTCTTAGTATTCTTCTAAGGTGCAGAAAACTAAGAATAGAATTAATCTATCACTTGAGTGAAAGAGATCTAAGACTTTACCTCAATAATTTTCAGAGGAGATGACTACTCCTTACTTATTGTTTTCCTGGTCTGGGTAATATTGTTCTTAGTGTTCTTCTAAGCTATTAAATCTTAGATATTCAAATGTTGTGTCTGAGCCATCAACCAGAAATTCAACTGGATCCAATGTTACTGAGGCGCAGTGACTCTTATAACTCATTTTGTTCTAGAAGGATTTGTATAAGTACAAAAATCACTGATTAACATAAAAGGTAATGTTATTGAATGTGGGACAGCAGCCAAATTAGTGTAAAAAAAAGATGAAACCTAAAGTGAGATTAGTAAGCAAATTTTTTTATAAACCCTTTCACATTTGTCAATGGTAGATCACAAACTTTTATTAGTACTTTTAAGCTAGTAAAAAGAGAGAGACAAGATCAGTTAATTATCATGTCCACAAGACAGTTGTACACAAGAGGTCTAATATTTCTTGGTACTGAGAGTCAGGAGAGAGAGAGTTCCTCTCTGTGCCCACATGTTTTAGACAAATGTGTATGTATTGAACTGAGTTGGCGGTGGGGTATATCAAGATTCATGCAGCAGCTTCTTTGAAGGCAGACCCGTGGGATAACACTTAAGAGAAAACTTTTTGATAAAAAGTATAACATTCTGCTTGTCTGAATAAATTGAAAAAGAGATTTTAGAATATGTAGATAAATGAAATACTTCTTCAATCCTCCATAAATATTATTGTGCTCATCTGAGCTTTTGAAATCTATTAAGCAGAACTGAATTTCAATAAATTTCCTCTCTAAGTTAAACAGTTATTCTGTGGTGCCAGTTAATGGTGGTGCCATAGCTTGAAAACCCAGGAGTGTGACTGGCACTCTAATTAAAAAAGGAGCATGATGAGAAGGATTTATGGAATCTACCCGTTGCAGATTGGAGTTGTATGAAGGAGTATTCATAGGCAATGATGAGATTTGCCTTGAGAATATGTTTTGCAATCTTCTGCAGTGAACAAGTGATGGTGGTTACCAGACTTTAATGTTCCACCATAAGACATGGCTTCAATATTTTTGGCCTGAAGAACATTTAAAACAAATATAAAATGTAATTCTTATCTTGAATATGGGAGAAAAATTCTTTGTGAATACCTTTGAACACTTAGCCTTAAGGAAAAAAAATGTTGACATTCCCTCCAGGATGAACTGGTTTTAAAATATACATCTAAGTTACTGAATGAGTTAACCAGACATAGCTGCTTTATGACAGTTTTAAAAAATGATGGAAAAGTTAGTTATCTTTTAAAAGTGATGTATTTTGTTTTGGAAATTTTGATCTATAGAACTTGTTTAAAGCAGAAATTATAACACATCCAGTTGTCCAATATGCTCACTCCAAATTTTTGACAATAAAGCCAAGGCATTTCATATAATACAAACAATTTCTCTTCTCTATGGCAAGTGGACATACATTCAACTTACTAATAATGATGTCAAATCATTAAAATACCATTAATAACAGTGGTACGAATTCAGAATAAATTCCTTGAGTTCTCCTACTGAAATTATTATCTGATTCATCAAAAACCACTTTTACAAATGCTCACTCTAAAAATAATAGCAAAATTCATGTTCTACATAAACATCAATATCTGGGGTACAGACTGAGACCCTGCAGCTTTGCTCATAGCCAGAGAGTAGGAGGCCTAAATAGGTCAGGAGAAGTCACATGATGTCCTACATCATTCCTAAGAGAGACCTTCAAATGATGGGAACATACGGCACTTTCAGTCTGGGAACAAGGCAGAAGCTGTGTCTGAGTCCTTCTTCGTTTCCAGTGTGGCCTATAGGCCTTGGACTGGATTAAAAGGAAACCGGCCCACTTTCTGCGGGTGTCTGATAGAGAGGGCTACCACAGGATGCTGGACAGGATTTCCCTTTATAAAAATGGGAGTATCTTCTTTTCAGCTTTGTTTCAATGGGATCAAAATCACAAAAGTGAAGAAAGCTAATAGATCAGAATAGTTCAGGTTGCGCTGCTCTGGATGATTAGAACTACTGTGGAGACAAGGCAACTTCCCCAGGGACTTTAGAGGATTTTCTTTCTAAAAACCCAGTCCAAAGATGGCCAGAAACTATAGACAGACAGGCAGGTGACCTAATATTATAAATCTGAACAATGGATGTGGAGGTATCTCCTGAGAGCTGATATTTTATGAAAAGATTTGGATGTAAAAATGTCCAGATGACTCTTTGCTTTGTCCCGTGGCTAATCTGACTCAGGACTTGTAAACTTATTGACTTGGGGGCAGCAGTCTAACTCACACTGACATCTGCCGTTTTTTCCCACCTTAGCTCTTGACAGGATAAAAGATCTAAAGTCCGGAACATAAGCAGATTGCTGTTCTACAATCCAAGTCTCATAAAAATACGCAATGTAAAAACTGGAGGAAAACCATTCACTCTGAGCCTTTACCAAGAAATGTTTAGGAAAATAACTTTGGTTGAGAAGCATACTTGAGCAATTTTCCTAAGCTGATTTTTTTTTAACTTTTTTACTATAAAAAATTTCTGACACATACAATGTAAAAATAATAGTATAATGAGGCAATTCCCAACCACCACCCACCCAAAACAATTACTGTTCTGATTATTTACAAACAAGGGCTTAGATAGCTAGGAGGAAAATCATCCTACAAATTCCTCTGTTTATTGGTTGCCCTCAACTTTTGCTAGCCCTTGCTCCAATGCATTACATAATATACATGTGCATTATTTTGAAAACTGTAAAAAAAAAAGAACAAACATATATTTTAAAATAGTAAAGGTATGGGAGCTTAAGAAGAGAGGCAAGAGAGAGAGAGAGAGAGGTAGGTAGAATGTTCCCAAATTCCTTCTTCATTTTTGGTTATATCTCTGGTGTCAGCGAATCCACTATAACCTTGTTCCTCAAAATATGGTCCTTGGGACAGCAGCAGACTCGTGAGCACATTCCATTTTGAGAAACGCTGCTCTAGATCATGACGTAATGGATTGACATGACAGACGAGAGAAAAATGGAAACTCTCGAAAATCAGACAGAACATGAAACAAGAATACACATGGAATCAGCAAATTATCCAATATAAAGAAAATTTCTATCCATTCTATAACTGTGTAACACATCAACTTTTTTTTTTTTTTTTTTTTTGAGGAAGAATAGTCCTGAGCTAACTGCTGCCAATCGTCCTCTTTTTGCTGAGGAAGACTGGGCCTGAGCTAATGTCCGTGCCCATCTTCCTCTACTTTATATGTAGGATGCCTACCACAGCATGAGGTGCCAAGCAGTGCCATGTCCACGCCCGGGATCCAAACCAGCAAACCCTGAAACCCCAAAGCGGAATGTGCCCAGTTAACTGCTGTGCCACCCGGCCGGCCCCCACATCAGCTGTTTTATAAAGCTAGAAAGTGAAAATAGAGATAAATTTTAAGCACTCTTTCCTATTTGGGGATGAAAGGGTCAGCAGAAAATATGGGGAAAGATATTACGATTGGCTATTCGCAATGCTTCTTCCTGTTCATCTCATGCCTTCTAGCAACCCTGTAAGCTGTCACACAAGCTAATATTGAAAGCAACAAATTATACTTTTGTTTATTTTATTTGAATGATGCTCATTAAAGTTTTATGTTATATACAATTGCTATCAGATTTTATGTGTTCAATTAATATTATATTAAACGACACTGTTGTAAAGGAAACAGCTAAAGGAAGCAGATGTTTGGATTTGTAAAATGCAGCTGTTATTAAAATTAAACAGCACAATATTTTGGAATAATTTCTTATTTATTGTATAACATGATTATAAAAGTGATTTGTCAAGAGATCTAAATTTTCTTGCACTGCCACTGCTTAGAGCTATGAAAAAGAAAACATTGGACATAGATTTATAGGAAAGAATATAAAATGTAAAAATGGGGCAAGATTTTATATAAATCTATGAGACATTAAAAAGTAAAAGAGCCTCGTATTTTTTATAGCAAAGAAGTATTAATGCATCTGTATTATCCTGACATATTTTTGCTGAAAGGCAATCACTCCATCTTTAGCTCTAATATTTTTTCAACTGAGGGTGAAACTAATTTTCAAATGAAGAAATCTCAGAAATGACTTTAGTTAAAACTGATAGACTAAATTTAGTCTATCATATTGATTTCTAATCCATTAAAATTGCCCTCTTCTTATCAGCAACGTGAGACTTGAGAAATTTCAAATTAAATGAAAATATGATTAAACCTCTTTTCTACAAAGAGCAAGTAATCCCTAAGTGCACCATTTAGCAATGAATCTGAATCATGCGTGGATAGTTTAAACATTGATGGGTGAACCCACACATTGAGGAAAGCATTCTCCTTCATGCTGAAATGGGCTTTTCAGCTGAGTGAAGAACATTGATCTCAATGTCAATGCCCCTGCAAATATATAGATTTAAATTTTCAAAATATTCAGGTGACTGTCCTTCTTTTCTTTACCAAAGATGACAACTTTCTCATCTTAGGTATTCTTTAGCGATTGTGTGCACCTCACATTGTCCGTGTTAGAGTCCTAGCTCAAATACATGCTACTCTCTTTTAGGCATAAGCAGAAGGTTATGAATTTGCTCTTCCCAACAGTGCTTGTGGCTCAGAAAATTACGATTCTGTCTTAGTACAACTTCAATCTAAAGAAGGGAGGTTATGATTGTAAAATGCCCTGGTTTTTCAAATGGAGTATAAAAAAGTATCTTGCACTAAAGGAATAGAAGCACTGTGTCCTGTTCTTTTATTTTACTTCTGTATTTAACTTTGAGAATTTATTTTTAAAGTAGTTTTTTTTATTTACCCAAATTCAAGTGAATTAAATGTTAAACCAACAAATATTTGATTTTTAAAAATTGATACAGAGGGAGAAGGTGCTTTCACTGTGTCCTGAGTAAATGAAATCTGTTGCATTTTGAAAGAGAATGTCACAGAATTTTAAAATTTACATTTCACTTTTAGATGTAAAATATTTAAAAGAAGAGGATGCGAATCGCAAGACATTCACTGTCAGCAGCACCCTGGATTTCCGAGTGGACCGCAGCGACGACGGCGTGGCGGTCATCTGCAGAGTAGACCACGAAGCTCTCAACGCCACCCCTCAGGTGGCCATGCAGGTGCTAGAAATACACTGTAAGTAAACCTTACTCCCTCCCCTTTATCTCGGTGGCAAATCTTTTCATCTACATTTAAAAGCGTTTTAAAATTGCCTGATTTACAGCAAAATCTAGAGCACAGTGAAGTAAAACTACCCTCATTAGTCGTAATCACATTCAAAGGAAAGGATTCCTTGCCCTAGTATCAACATAGATAAGGAAGACAAATAACGGAGATATTATAAAGTTAAAACTCCTAATCATCTTCCAAATGGTGGCTTGATGTATGTGTTTGGGTGGGAACAGGGGAGGAAGAGTGGTAATTCTGGCAGAATCAGTGAGAGCTGGGAATCAGAAGGGTTTTGGCGAACTTCACAGTATGAAAGGAAGTTTGTTATTTGCAAATGTGTCTGCCCATCTGTACTTTTAAAATTAGAGATTTTCTTTTTTTGTGAGGAAGATTGGCCTGAACTAACATCTGTTGCCAATCTTCCTCAAGATTGTGACTGAGCTAACATCTGTGCCAATCTTTCTCTATTTTGTATGTGGGTCACTGCTGCAGCATGGCTTGATGAGTGGTGCTGTGCACCCGCAATCCAAACCCATGAACCTGGGCTTCCAAAGTGAAGTGTGTCAAACTTAACCACTATGCCACAGAGCTGACCCCAAAATTAGACTATTTTTACCTTCTCCATGAGGTATACTAAGTCTGTGTGAATGTAGGGACTTATCCATTAGGTTCTCTTCGTCAACATCATCATTGTTTACACTGACTAGAGCAATATTAATTGCATGACTCCAGTATGGCAGGGGCAGAGCTGCACGCTCTGCTGGCATTATCCCATCTCATGTTATGTCATGTTGGGCATCAGCATAACAACCTGATGAGTAGTTACGCCTTCAGTCGCAGTTTACAGATGAAGACACTGAAGATTACAGAGGTTGAGTCACTTGGCCAAGTTCACACAACTAGCAAATGGTGGACTTGTAATTATGGCATTTTTAGTAGTTAGCAGGGGTCTTGCGATATAGTAGGGAGTCTATAAATTCCATCAAAAGGAAACTGCATGAATTGAAGTATGCAACAAAAAGTAGAAAAGAGTAGAACAGAAGAGGTTATATTTCTGGATGGGATTACTGGATTTTTCACATATAGAAGGTTGTTTGTTTTTCTTTGTTATCTATGATGAAGTTACAGCTTGAGTTTAGAGCTTGTGTGAGATGTAAAATTACATGAAATCCTAAAATTTTCAATCTAGGTACTGGTCTTCTACTATGCCTCATTGCATTTTCTTTTCATTTATTTATTCAACAAGAACCTATTGAGTGCTTACTATGTAACAGGCATTATTTGGGGCACTGGGGTTACATAGTGGCCAGAACAGAACAACAGTAAAACAAATTGAGATTGTCTCCAAGTGTCAAAATTAGCACCCTCACGAAGAGCAACAAGCTCCGGTCTCTCATAGCATCTGCTCTAGGTAGGAATGACAGAAGAGCAAAACCAATAAATACAACATACAGCATATTATGTATTAAGTGCTAAGGAAAAAATAAAGCGGGGGAGGTGATAAAGGGTGCAACTAGAGAGGTGGGAATGGGGGGCTCAAGGAAAGTGAGTGTGTGTATTACGTACATATAATATATATGTGTAGGCTATGTATGTGTAACATTTTGTATAATATATGTATAGTGTGTATATCGTATATTATGCATATTATATATGCATATTAATACATGTGTATATATTTATTATTATATATGTATATACGCATATACATATACTGTATGTAAATATGTGTAGATGTATATAATAAAAATATATATTATAATAAATATAATAATATACATATATATGTGTGTGTGTGTGTGTGTGTGTATATATATATATATGCAGAGAGAAGAGCAAGTATAAAGGCCCTGAGGTAAAAGCATGTCTATAGCTTTTATGTTTCTAAGAACAGAAAAATACCAGTGAGACCAGAGTGGAGTGGACTATGGGAAAAGCAGAGAGGGGATTACAAGAAAAGATCGCAGTACCAGGGGGATTAGACTTTTAAAAACATGTTTAATAGAGGAAATGTCAATCTGATTATGATTTTTAATTATTGTTCATTGTGATTCAATTATTCTTATTTTACTAGTTAGTGCAATTATTATAATTTTTTAATATTTTCGATTATGCCCCATTAGTTTCATTAATTTTTCTCCTGGTCTCATTGCAGCAGATTTAGAAACAAGCATATTTTATAGCCTAAGCTGCGATTATCTCCAAATTTCAAACTTTATTTGCAGCGAGACCTTGGGACAATTACTGAAACTCTTCAGGCTTTGAATGTAAGCTAGAGAATACGTTTCTATGAGGAGCAAACTGGACAACTTAAGTCAAATTCAGGGTATTCGATAAACTTTGAGTAAATGTCAATGCCTTCTGTCTTAGTCCGTTCAGGCTGCCGTAACAGAATACCATAGACTGGACGCCTTATAAACAACAGAAATTCAGTTCTCACGGTTCTGGAGGCTGGAAATCCAAGGTCAAGGTGCAGGCACATTTAGTGCCTGGTGAGCGCTGCCTCCTGGTTCACAGATGGCTGTCTTCTCTCTGTGTCCACACTTGGAAGGCGGGAAGAAGGAGTTCTCGGGGTCTCCTTTGTAGGGGTGCTAATTCCAGTCATGACCTTCCAGAGGCCCCACTTCCTAACAGCACACTGGGGGTTAGGTTTCAACATATGCATTTGGGGGCACACCAACGTTCACTCTATAGGATCTTCCCTTTTCTATTTCTTTTTATTTCATTGATATATCTTTCAAAACATGGAAAGTCATATAATTCAATATGTTTGGAGGATCCAGATCATCAACATCTTAATTTAAACTTTTTTCATTTGCGTATAAAGCCAAGATCGTTTAAAAATATTTGATAACTAATTTAACTGTAATTTTCAACATACACTAAAAGAAAATAATAAAAGTTAAGTCACCATGAATGTTGAAGATTACCAGCCAAAGATCACTGGCAAACTACTAGTAGTCTAGCCAAATCAGGTTTAGTTAGTGTGCTATGGCAAAGGAGAGGGCAGACCAGCTGAACCTCTGAGTGTAGGTGAGAAAGAGTTCGGAGAGGCTTGTTACAGGGTTTGGGCTTGTCCCGAATGTTCTGAAGAGGGTTCGGGATTGGATGCTGTCAGGACTGGGGGCAATCTTGAAGGGGCATGTTGGTAGGTTTTACCTAGAAAGCAAAAGTATTAAAGCACAATTGGATTTGCTGTTATAGATACGGTGGTTAATGGTACTGATTCTTTTGGTGGTTATGTGTCCTGGTCTCTGTCTTGTTTCAGACCTGCTCATGGGTTAGACTAGCCTTTGTCTTATTCCACCCCACAGTCACGGAGTGGCTTTATGTGATCGTTGTTTAGATCCTAGAGAATCATGTTTCTTGAGAATATTTCAGCTTGTCTGTCAGATACCCATTGTCAGCCGCCAAAGTCATTTTCAGATTTTTGGGAGTCCAAAAGGGACCTATTTTATATATACTTCTTGGGCATTTTTAGCTGAGCACCATATTTGAATATGCATTATTAAGCAAACTTCATGAAGGAAGGCAATTGAAGTGCCTAATTTTTCAGAAAGTTTTACATGAAAAATGTTATACTTGCTGGCCAATTAAAAATAACAACTCAGCCTATCATGGTTTAATATGTGAGTGGCTGGAAGGCAGAGACCAGATCTACTTAAATTATTTTTCTTGACATCTAGGATACTATCATCCAAGTATGTGAAATTAATTAAAACTAACTGATGCTAATGCTGAACGTTCCTTTAGGGATGCAGAGCATTCCCCAGAGATGAAGTGAGGAGGGGAGCGTACAGAGGGGGCGTTTAGCAACAGTCTGCATGAAAATTAGAGCAAATTGGGTGTGGGATCCATAAACAAGTAAGAATAATGACAAAGCATCTCAGTGGCTGTTTTCAGAGACAGTAAGATCATGATTCCACATAGGTGCACATGTGCGGTATGCATGATGTGGAAATTTTCATGGATGCAGGTAGGGGAAAATAGAAGAATTGGAAAATGAAGAATGGGGTTAGTTTAGAATTTATGGAACATTAATTTAGGATTTCCACATTGTTTTACAATGTTCCTATCATGAATAACCACAGGGACCGGCATCCAAAGAGAGAAACATTAGCATTCTGGACCCCCAGAGCAGAAAAGATAAGATTATTTTCCGTTGTGAGTGACAAGAATAAATATATACCCCTGCGAGGATGGAAGTTGTGACCACGCCTGAAATCAAATCCTGCGCTATTGTGGAAAAGGCGAGTTTGATGAGAAAGCAGAAAGAAGTGTTGAATACATGGTGCCAAGGAGCATAATGCAAAAACCAACAGTGAGAGGACGTATATCTCTAGGGCTAAGAGTTTTAGCTCTGTAACCCTGAGATATACAGTTTAGAAGGACCCAGCCTATCAAATACATCACAGCAATATTCATTTCTTTATAAAATATTAAAGATAAATGTTATTGCCACTGTGATGGGAGAGAGTCTCTTTAAACTTGAAGTTTAATAAATTTAAAGTAGGCTTTTCACTGCTAACCACAAATGCCTGCGAATTTCACTATTAGATAACAGCCTACTTTGCGCCTAAACAGGGGCAAAAGGTTTTATGAATAAAAATTCTAATTCATCTTCCTATTTGTACATAGATCTCTTTGAAACAATAACTTTATTTGTCTGATGTAATTTTTAGAAAAACAGATTGCATGAATCAGATTTTATTTAATTCTCAGTAGGAATAGTATATGTGCACTAACAGAAAGAACTATGCAAAACACAAAAAATAAGAAAATAATTGAACATAACTAGAATTATTTTCTCTAGTGACCTTGACAAAATGACTTAGAAAATCAACTTTTATTGAAAATGAGAAACACCAAAGACAGATTAGTGAAATATTTCAGAATGAGTGTTTTGAGAAAGCATTTTAGTACTATGCCATTGAACTGCCAATATGGATAAATAAGAAACCAAATGTTAAGTCTGCATGTGTGTGTGTGTTGTAAAGTATATTTTGTAGGCAATTCATCGAATCATGAAATTTTATGCTATCATTAATATTTCTTTAGTATTTCCTTTTTAGTAATGGTGCCATACTTTGCCTGTAAAAATAACTACACATACACGTCATAAGCATTTTAAAACAATGTATAGTTAAAATAACTCATATACGAGAACTTGCTTGGGAACCTTAACAAATTCAGTGTGAGGAAGGAAAGAAGGAAAGAGCGAGAGAGGGAATGGAAGGGAGGATAGAGAGAGGGAGGGGGAAGAAAGGGGGAAAGAAAAGGAGGGAGGAGTATGGAAGCCGAATTGTTAACACTATGTGTTTAAATAAGATCAGTTAGTTAATGATGACTAAAAATAAGAAATACATTATATACCTTTATGATAACGGAAAACCCCCCAGATTCAACTGTTACTATAATTATGTCTTTATAAGGGGTTGAACAATCACCTTACAGACCTGGTCTTTACCTTCTTGAGGCTTTTATTTCCATTCTAGTTAACAGGCAAGTGAATAACACAATTAATCCATTTTTTCCTTAACACTTTAGTTTAAAAACTGCATTTTTAAAGAGATTTCTTCCTTGTTTTGCTCTCTCTGAAACAGAATTCCTCTGTGTCTAGAGGAACTGAGTTCCTGACTATGCATATTTGCTACTTTTCCAGCTCTCTACTGTACATTATCAGTCCTCTCTTCAGTTCTGCTGATTCCAATAAAATGCAATAAAAATAAAATTCTGATTATAGTAGAAGAGATTCCGTACAGATGGGTTTGGGGGCTTCTAACTATTTTGTTTATATCTTCATTTCCGCAGTAGATACGCATGAAACAGAACAGAAGTATTTTCAAATGTAGGCAGAATTCTTCATTGAGTGTAGATGGGGTTGTTTGTCTTTTTTCACTTACAAAAAGTCTTTAAGTTCCCACCCACTCAGTCCTCCCTCCACAAACCTGGACACCCCTCTAGCCCCAGCAGTGTCTTCTAAGTTGTCCTGCATTAGTTGTATCAACTACACCTCCTCTAGTTTTCTATTTATTATACAAAGCACTTGATTAAACATTTCAGTCTATGTAGATTTATTAGACAAAAAGGTGAATGTTACAGGTAACATTTTAAAATAAAGTATCTCACTTCTCTGGTATCTCATTGTGAAATGCTGATTATGTAATTATCTTGTCTCCCGCAAATTATCAATGTTCCGGAGTCGGAGAATATAGAAGGAACCAGGAAAAGTGAAATAAAAACTATCTTTAGGTTAAATTTTCAGACATTAAAATAAACTGTTCGACTAACAAAATGCCAAGTTTATGCCTGAGGATTCTTTAGAAGGTTTTTTTGTTTTTTGTTTTTTTTTTTGCTGTGGAAGATTTACCCTGAGCTAACATCCACTGCCAATCTTCCTCTTTTTTTCTGTATGTGCCACCACAGGGTGGCCACTGACAGATGAACGGTGCAGGTCCACGCCCAGGAACGAAACCTGGGCTGCCAAAGTGGAGCACGCTGAACTTAACCACTAGGCCACTGGTGCTGGCTCAGAAGGATTTTAATAGAACCTAAAACATTTCACAAAGCTCATGAAATATATACATGCTAGAGTCATGGAATGATCTATGCCACTTAGCAAAAGATACATTTAACTATATTAATAAAGGCAGCCTAATGTGCAACCTCTATTTAAGATCCCAATAGCTTTTTAAACTTTTCCAAGGAAGACACATTCATTTATTGTATTACCCATAGTAATGTATTGCTGACAATTTTGGTCATGAAATAAATTTATTTCTTTTATATGTATCAGGAATATTTTATTCAGAAAAATAGCAGCTGGATCACCAAATATTTTAAGTCATCAAAATGAGGGGATTTGAAATATTACTATAAGATTTCTGTTGTTGATAGAAGTTGACATTTTTTGTGTTATTAAAGCTCAATGCAGAGGAGTATATATCTTTGTGAGTAGAGATTCCTAATTAAAAAAATAATAAATTGAAACATTAAAATTATACATATAATGTACTCACAACTGTCCTTTCCTAATCAAGCTTATCATAAATTATGTATTTATAAAATGTTTTAGAAGTTTTAACATTTTTTAAGTATGCAAATTAATTTCATAAAAAGATAGTCAAAAATAGCCCCAAATTGATGGAAGATATATATAGTACAGATGCCCATATACCTTTTGCAGTTAATTTTGAGCCATTTTAGTGGAGAATAATAACTGGATAAGAAAATGAGACAGAAATGATTTTTACAAGTGAAACCTAATATTTAGAAAATAAACACATTATTAATATCTAATAGTCTTGATTTTCAAATTAATAACTACTTCTATTTTATAAATCTATTTTAAAAAAGCAGTTGAGCTGAGTTCTTCTTTTTGAAGTAACTATGTATTTAATCTCCCAGAATTTTCCAATCATTTTAGTTCCGTTTTCTGAATGAATTATAATACATACACACACACATTTCTAACAGAAAAATGTATAGTTATAAAACCACTGTAATCAATTGATAAATTAAACTTTATTAGATTAGCTCTTAATATATTAGGAATCATTTTCATTACTATTTACTGTCTGGATCCAATAGACTGTTTTTTGTTTTTTTTTTTTTTAGTGAATAGGCTTTATTTTTTAGAGCAGTTCTAGGTTTACAGAAAAAATGAGCAGAAAGTACAAAGTCCCCATACACACCTCCATCCCACCCCCCTCACACTTCCCCTATTATTTGTATCTTGCATGATCGTGGTCCATTCGTTACAGCTGATGAACTAGTATTGATAGATTATTGTTAACATAATTTACATTAGAGTTCGCTCTTTATGTTGTGTAGTTCTTTGGGTTGTGACTAATGTATAATGTCATGTAGCCAATTAAATATCATGCAAAACAATTTCACTGCCCTGAAATCCCCTGTGCTTCACACTTCTTGGTTGCTCCTTTCCTGCCTCAGCTCCCTGGCAACCACTGATCTTTTAACTGACTGTGTAGTTTTGCCTTTTCCAAGGTGTCTTACAGTTGGTGTTATACAGGCTATAGCCGGTTCAGACTGTCCTCTTTCACTTACCAATATGCACATAAGGTTCTAATGTGTCCTTTTGTGGCTTGATAGCACATCTCTTTTTATTGCTGAGTAATATTCCATTGTCTGGATGTACCAGAGTTTCTTTCTTTATCCATTCACCTATTAAAGGATATCTTAGTTACTTCCAATTTCTGGCAATTAGGAATACAGCTATTATAAATAGTCACACACAACTTTTTGTGTGATCATAAGTTTTCAACTCCTTTGAGTAAGTTGCATTTCAATTTTAATTAGAATAAATTTTAGCAAAGATAAATTAAGTGACTATGAAAAGAAGAGGCAACATATCTTAATATGTTCCTACAACTAAAACATAAAATTTCAGAAAATCTAAACGTTTATCTTCTACTGTATATAGTATTGCTGGATTGTATGGCAAGACCATGTTTAGCTTTGTAAGAAGCTGCAAACTATTTTCCAAAGTGGCTGAACCATTTTGCATTTTTACCAGTAATGAGTGAGTGTTCCTGTTGCTCTGTGTCCTCACCAGCATTTGGTCTTGTCCGTGTTTTGGATTTTGGTCACCCTAAATAGTGTGCAGATGTATCTCGTTGTTGTCTTAATTTGCAATTCAGTAATAACGTGTAATGCTGAGCATCTTTTCATTTGCTTGCTTTCCGTTTGTATATCTTCTTTGGTGAGGTGTCTGTTTCGATCTTCACCAGTGTTTTAACTGGGTTGTTCTTATTGTTGAGTTTGAAGAGCTTTTTGCACGTTTTGGATACCTGCCCTTTGTTAGATATGGCCTTTGCAAATATTTCTCCTGTTGTCTTTTTATTCTTTTAACAATGTCTTTCTCGAGAGCAAGCATATATAGTTTTAATGAAGTCCCACTTTTTAGTGGACTTATCAATTTTATCTTCCTCCTTCATGGATTATGCTTTTGGTGTTGTAACTAAAAAGTTATCACCAAACCCAAGATCATCTAGATTTCTCCTATGAAGATGTACAGTTTTGAATTATACATTTAGGTCTCTGGTCCGTTTTGAGTTGATTTTTGTGGAAAGTGTAAGTCTATGTCTAGATTCCTGTTTTTGCATGTGGATGTTCAGTTGTTCCAGCACCATTCCTTGAAAAGACTATTCTTTCTCCACTGAATTGCCTTTGCTCCTTCCTTAAAGATCAAAGGAGCAAAGAAAAAACTTGGCAGTATTTGTGGGGTTTTCTTTCTGGACTCTCTATTCTGTTCCATTGATCTGTCTATTTTTTCATCAATACCATACTTTCATGATTACTGTAGCTTTATACTAAGTCTTGAAGTCAGGTAGCATCAATCCTCACACTTTATACTTTTTATTTAATATTGAAATTTTGTTTATATTTGTAAATTTGTAATGATAAATTTGATTACATTTGTAATTAAGACAAATGTAATCAATCACTATATTAAACTATATTGTATTAATCCCTCAATCACTATATTAAACTATATTGTATTAATCCCTGATGCGTCAGGAAAGAGTGTAATGACCAGTCACCATCTAGGTCCAATAGACATTTTATTTTTAGTTTTTTAGGTTTCAAGTTGTTCTCTGAATCGTGTATAGATGTAATATTAAAGGGGTAGTGAAAAACAACTTTATTAGACTATCTAATAAGAATTTAAATATAGCAAAGGTGAATTTCTATTGTACATTTTCCTGGATTTGAAGATATATCTATCTGAAATGAGTAACAACTGTCATGCATGATCCTGGAATGTATTCCTGTTGTAAATACTGAGTCCAGATTTCAAATGCATCTCTAATGTGTGCTAGCTTGTCACTGCTTCTGGTTCTTCTTGCACTTGCATTGTCATAACGTAATACTTTAAAAAACTTTGATGGTTCATAATTTGTCACAGACAGTAAAAATATCTTTGCTCCACAGTTGCAAAATATTTTCATTTTTAGATTTATAAGCACCAGTTAAATTGAAAAAAAATAAAATGAATTTTTAAATTTCTTTATCATCAAATGCCTTCAGCATTTTTTTCTTATGAACTTACACGTTATTTTGGATAAAAACCATAAAAGATGATGGGGCTGGCCCCGTGGCCGAGTGGTTAAGTTCGCGCGCTCCGCTGCAGGCGGCCCAGTGTTTCGTTGGTTCGAATCCTGGGCGCGGACATGGCACTGCTCATCGGACCACGCTGAGGCAGCGTCCCACATGCCACAACTAGAAGAACCCACAACGAAGAATACACAACTATGTACCGGGGGGCTTTGGGGAGAAAAAGGAAAAAATAAAATCTTTAAAAAAAAAAAAAAAACCCATAAAAGATGAAACAATATTGTCATATTTCCTTTTTAGCAAAATCATGTTACAAAATATTGTGGGATGAACTTCTTCCTTTTGTTTCCTTAGAAACAGATTATCCACTTACTAATTTCTGAGTTTGATAAAATTCATCTAGAATATCATATGTGAAGACTTCTATTTCACCATCTTCGTTAGACTCTTGAGTTCTACTATTTTCTCCTTGCATTTATCCTCTGATCTGTCTAAAAATTTTGTGATATCTTCCTCTGTCAATTTCTTTCTCTTGCCGTTATGAGCAGAAAATGAGATTCTGAGTCCTCAACTGAGATCATTAAAGCTAAACAACCAACAAACAGGCAAACAGAACTACAGTGATGGTGTTTTTATTTCCAGACTTCTTTTCTATCACATGAAAGAAAATGCAAAACCCAAGCAGTTGTATAAGTAAATAGCGATCAGGCGACAGTGATGATTTATATCACTCTTGTGTAATCCTTCCACACAGGCACTGTCTAATAGAACTTTCTGTGTTGATAGAAATGTTTTATATCTGTCCTAAAATAGTAGCCAATAGCTAGCTACATGTGGCTCCTCAGTGCTTGAAATGTGGATCTCGTGACTAAGGAACTGCAGTTTAAATTTTATTTAATTTTAATTGATTTATGTTTAAATGTAAATAGCCGTGTGTGACTAGTTGTTACTGTATGGGACACCACTACTCTAGATGATTTCATCATCCTTCCCTTTTCTTATTACGTCATTCCTTTCACCATAGTTGGGATAACTGATGAGTTAGGGATAAGTTAATAGTGATGTAATTCATAGAATGCTGAAGTAGCAAGACTTTCATTATATAGGAAATATAACACCACTGTAATTTCATAATCTATCTTAGATTTATGAAATAGTCTAATGTTTTCGTATCGTAATTTCAAGGTAAGATAATTTTAAATCTATTTTTAAAAGTGAAATTTACCTTTGTTTTTTGGAGCGCCTCTAAGAAAGAATACAAATCATTAAATACGTTCTTTAAGAGTAGTTAGAACTGTTTCAAAAAGAAACTCAAAAACTAAAATTGAGGCCATCGGACTTTAATAATAATAATAATAATACAGAAATTTCCAGTTCTTTCTAGGAGGGAAAATTTTATTTAGACTTTTAAGAACAAGGCCAGTGATTTTAGTGATTATTACAGAACTGCAGAAAGTTTTTTTGTTTTGTTTTGTGGAAGATTAGCCATGAGCTAATTGCTGCCAATCCCCCTGTTTTTGCTGAGGAAGACTGGCCCTGAGCTAACATCCGTGCCCATCTTCCTCTACTTTATATGTGGGACGCCTACCACAGCATGGCATGCTAAGCAATGCCATGTCTGCAGCTGGGATCCGAACCAGCGAACCTGGGGCTGCCAAAGAGGAACATGTGCATCTAACCGCTGCGCCACCTGGCCGCCCCTGCAGAAAGTTTTATTTTGCCCTCCAAAATGCCTTTGTAATTTTAATTATGATGCTAAGATTTTATAATTTGTGATTTAGTTTTGACTCAAGACTAGTATGCTCACCCTGGAGCCCATAAGTAGGTGGTGGTGGCCCCACTGAGTTTTTGAGGTGGTGTGTAAGCCGGGCCCGTGGAGGGATGGGCTGTGATTTTACAAGACCAGAATATTTGGTGTCCAAATACAGGTTAATAATCTCTGGGGTGAAATAGAAACTTTTTAACAAAATATATTTTGACTACAATGTGACCCTAAAAATCAATATTGCATTTTTTAAAGTTCGAGTTCTGAAGTCAGACAAGGCTGGGTTGGAATCCAAGCTATGTGACCCCACGCTAGTTGCTCTAAGCCCCAATTTCCTCATCTGGAAAACGTGCGCGCTTCATATTTTTTTGTGAGGATTAACTCAGGTAATGCTTTATAAGTGCTTGGCTTTCTGTTATTATTATTTCTGTTGTTATTATTAGTAGGAAGGTAACATATTTTACCTTATGAATGCAAGGAAGTATAGCAAATCCTTTCTACGAGGTCTGTACATTGTGAAGGAGAGAGGAAAAGCCTGAGACTACAAACAGGAAGTCTGTGAAAGAGGTAAAAAGACTATATAGATTGCTACTTTGTAATTTTGCCGAGGACATGTGCTATTCACCAATGCTGATAAAAATCAAACTTAAATTTAGTGATATCAGGAAAATAAAAACAATTTTTAAAATATTTTTCTTTTGATTAATAAAAGCTATAAATAAAATGTCTTCATCCTAAAGGAGAAATTTCCGGAGACAATCTACTGTAACTATGCAATTATTTTTGATTTGACTTTTATCAATTTAAATGTTTCAAAATATACCACTAAATTTAAGGATTATTATTATAATTATTTTTGTTATTACTGTGATGATGGTGATGATGATGATGATTTTGACCTTTCTCATATTTACCAAAATGCTATTTAAGGAGACATTTTAGAGATTAAATAATGTATAAAATACAAACAAACGGTTTAGCTGACTAAATGTCTAATGAACAGAAAATGAGATATCAACTTCAATACTAAGTCTAAAACCACAGTTTTATGTTGTCGCCATATTTGACTTAACCTATGCATTGTCTATTAATGTTGTATGTTTGTTAAATAAGCACTGAGTGCTTAGGCCGTCCCATGGCAGATTCATAAAACACAAAGCTTTATATTAATGTGTCATTTCATTGTTTATTATTTCTTTTTTGTCCCCAAGATGAATCCATTTCATGGAGCCTTTGATAAATTGTCTTTAAAATAGCATCAAAACATAAACAGCTTGAAAATTTTTAGAAATATGAGTTATGATTTTCCATTTTGTCCTTTAAGTGATGATATGGAGGGTTTTTTAATTAAATGAGCTTTCAGAAGCGTCAAATGGCCTATCTAGTGATGAAATTTGACAAGAGGCCTTCCTAAGCAATCCATCTCCTGTGTTGAAGCTATTAACTAGTTGAATTTCTTTCCGCCCTTCAAGCACAACTAACTCAATTAACAATATCAAAACTATGCATTTGATATCACCATATCAGATAATTTATACAAGAGAGTTTAATTTGATAAATTCCCAAATTTTATTTATTTTATTATTTCAACTATAATAAATTCCAAAATTATAAATTCCTTCATTCCCTAAATATTTCACAGTTATTCTAATAACTGGAATAAAATATACCAGAAACAATTATTTTAAACTAAAATGTATGTGAGGATAATAAATGAGATATAGAGAAAATGCACTTACAATGATGAGCCCACGGTTGTAGACATTTATGAATTAGAATATAAACAAAAATATTGATGCATTTGTCATCTAGATTTTTACTGCTACCTTTTCTTCTCCATAGGATCTTCCTGTGGCTCAACTTTACGAGTCATTTTTCTCCAAATCACTCCCTGATCCATTCAGTTTTACATGCTGCCAGATATGCTCCTAAAACTTAGTTCTGAGCCTGATACTCACTTGATCACAAACTTGGGATGATTTCTTAGTGCTCTAATGCGATGTCCAAACTCTTCAGCCTTTCATTCAAGGCTTTGAAAATGTAACTCCCTATAATGCTGCTGCTCTCAGCACCTTTTCTCAGATAACGCATCCTACACTTTACAGAATTTCTAGATGCCTCAGACACAGTCTACAGTTTTCTCTACATCAACCCTTTTTTCAACTCTTTGCCTGAATTCTCTTCTTTTCTTTCCCTCTAGAAAAATTCTGGCAGTTCAAATACTCTGTGTTCTTTGAATTGTTTTAAGTGCCACTTCTCTAGGTAACTTTTTTTGTTTCTGACAAATATGTATAATCTCTTCCTCCATAACTCCCGTAATGCTTTATCAGAGAGCTATGTTGCTTTCAATTTTGAGCTTTGCTTTATTTTGAACTATACATGATTTATCTTTCTTACTGGGACTAAATGCCTGTGGGTTACGATATTTGTGGCTGTATAGTACTTGAGGAGTAGTACCAATGTGTCTTATACACACAATAATTCATACACATTTGTCAAGTAAGTAAATGCTTGCCACAAAAGTAGTTTTTCACCAGAATTAAAAGGAGTTTAACAGACTGTTGAAGGAAAGCAGCTGATAGTTTTGAGCTTGTGAAAAGAATTTTATGAGTTGAAAGGAAAGTGAGATTTTAGTTTTACTTCAGATTTACAAATAAGAAAAGTAAATCAGATGTCTGAGCAAAAGGGAGTCCTACGCAGAGGAAGTGAGTGGCCGGTAGTGCAGCAGCTGGGAGGGTCCAGGTTGAGTCTTGGTATTTCAACCCGATGCTCCTAGTACAAAGTGGTGGACCTTGAGGTCTGGATTCGGTTTGATTTATGGCTTTTTGTTTCAGGAAAGTATCATAATGGCCTTACTCAGAGTACTTAGGATTTCCTTCATTTCAAAAGTAAACAGAGATATGAGAAAAGATCAAGTATCCCATATAAGTGCTCACAATTTCACAGTTCTCTAGGGGTTCCCAGTCTGTTGTAGCAAGGAAGAGATATATAGGTGGTGAGTAGAGTAAATGTAAATATTTAAAACCAGGGCACTATTGACATTTGGGGCCGGATACTTCTTTCTTGTGAAGGGCCTGTCTTGTGCATTGCAGAATATTTAGCGGCATTCCTGGCCAGTGGGATCCCCCCTATATCTCTCCCACAAGGTGACAACCAAAAATGTCTCTAGATTTTGCCAGGTCTCCTTGGGAGGCAGAATTGTCCCCAGCTGAGAATCACTATGTTAGAGTAAACCCAAAAATGGCTTCACAAAGGTGAGTTGGTACATAATATTCTTTACTATTAATGTAAGTAAACCAAGAGATGTTTATAAGGATGTTAAATAAATCTTTTTGTTTAGAAACCTTTATGTAATAAAATTGCTATAAGGCAAAACTCTTTCATCTGCAAAACACTTAGAATTTTCTAAATTTCTGTTGATAATTTGTTGTGGTGATATATTTATGTTATTCACGGTTGAGAGGAATATATGGGTAAGAAGGATATACTATAATGAATAAGATAAAAGAATATATTTTATTTTTAAAAATATTTTCCCAGTTTTATTGAGATATAATTGACATTTAACATTGTATTAGTTTAAGGCATACAACATAATGATTTCATATATGTGTATATTGTGAAACAATTACCACAACATTCAGTTAACTCCATTCTCTCACATAGTTCCAATTTTTTTCTGATGAGGAAAACTTTTAAGATCTACTCTCTTGGCAACTTTAAAATATACAATACAGTATTGTTAACTGTAGCTGTCATGCTACACATACATTACCAGAACTTATTAATCTTATAAATGGAAGTTTGTACCTTTTAAGCACCTTCACCCCAAAGAATATTTTCATCTGTCAAAGAGGAAAAGGACATGAGAGGGAGTTGTGAGAGACCTAAAAAAAAATAAAAAACATAAAAAAAGAGAGACAGACAGACAGACAAACTGGTAGACAAGTTATACATAGAATTCAGTAACATTGCCTGATAAGTTTTATAAACTGCAGATCATATGGAGCCAAAGGCAAACGTTGGTCCAGGTTCCAATTCATCCAAATGGACAGAGTAGAACAGAGAACACAGCACATACTACACAGAATGCCAGTCCCTAGTGTAGTGTAAGAGAGAACGGGAAACCCAAATGCACTGAAGTGTGACTAAGATCAGGGCAGAGAAGAACAGAAAGCCCAGAGTGATTTAAGATTGTGTACCCGGGGTAAGTCGCTTCTCCGAGCCTCCAGTTCAAGTTGGGCGCAATAGGTCAACAGCAGACTCTTCCTTGTATGCTGATGAAAGAGTCCAATGAGCCAACGTATACAGAGCATTTACAACGACTATTACACACCAAGTATTTCATCAGTGTTTACTAATATTAGAAGATAGCTGTGACAAATAAATTTAATTTTGTAACACATTAGTGGTCCTAACAAGTAGTCGAAAAAGTTACAAAGAGCATTACTCATGCATTTATTTGGCAAATGTTTAACCGAGGTCCAGGAGTTGTTCTAGGACTGAAGAGAGACCGATGAACAAGACAGGGATAACTTCTGCTCTCAGGAGTGAGCTGTCTTAAGAATATGCTGAGCACTCCATGCACCATTTATGAATACAAACACCTGAGCTTTAGTGTTACAGTGTGAACGTTACAAGGTACAAGGTTATAATTTTACAACTCTAGCTAAACAATGGATAGAAAAAACTTTGTATGTTTTAGTAACTACATAAATGTTTGTTAAGTGAATCATTTGGAAGTACTCATAGGAAATAATTTTTTTTTAATTTTTATTTTTTTCGGATGTACATCATATTTCAAATTCTGGATACATTACATCACGTTCACCACCCGAACACTAATTATAGTGCATCGCCTCACATGTGAGCCTAATCACCCCTTTTGCCCTCCCCCCTCCCGCCTTCCCCAATGGTAATCACCAGTCCAATCTCCAATGCTATGTGTTTTTTTTCTTTTTTGTCGTTGTTTTTATCTTCAAAGATGTGGTATTTATACACGATGGACTACTACTCAGCCATAAGAAATGAAAAATCCGGCCATTTGTGACAGCATGGATGGACCTTGAGGGTATTATGCTGAGTGAAATAAGTCAGAGGGAGAAAGTCAAATACCATATGATCTCAATCATAAGTAGAAGATAAAAACAACGGAAATAATGTTTTTGGACAAATAAAATTATCAAAATAACATTTTCCTTTCAACCAAAGATCCACATAATGCCCTAAGCAATGTAAATGACTAGTGCTTTACATTATAAACCATCTTTGTTCATTCAATATATTATACAATGTGAAATGAGACAGTAAGCTAACATTAGATGTTAGTTTAGTTTTGCTTCTCTTGTTTAGCAATTTGACCATCAGCCATAAAAGAGTTAGATGTTACTTTTATATTACCTTAAATTCCTGTTGTATTTCTTTGAGTACAGAAGGGCTAAGGTTTCTTTTTTTTTCTTTTTGGTAAAACATTTGATTTAAAACTTCTTTTATTCAGCTACAAAACCCTTATGATGGATAAATGTTGTTGAAACACTAACAATAAATACTTTAAGAGCTCGTGCTTTCAAGGTTGTCCATTAGGTGGTTTAATAGTAGCTTGATCACAGATCTTTCTCTTTTCTACAATCTTTATTAAGGATACAGAAAATCCATTCCACTGGATCAATATCTTTACTTTGATTCAAATCCTGAATCATTCAAATAGAGCAAGAGGTGTCCTTACTTCCCAAGTTCATAAAGCTTTTCAAATTTTGGATAAAAAAGTACAATCTTTTGCCCATTAATCTATCTCTTAATAATAATTGTGCTTCTTTTTAAATGAACCCCAGAATTTGTCAGATAAGTAAAGGAAGTTATAGTTAAGAAAATGTCTGTTTTCATATTTTAATAATTTTAAAGTTGGACTCTAAAGAATAATATTTTTGCAACAAAAGCCTTAGAGAAAATACATATGCTTTCATAATATCTACATATTTTGTTTATTTACTAGTAAGTACTGAAAAATTATTTGTGGATGAATGAATATATCCCTATTTTTTATATGGTTGTGCAAAACTTTGTCATTTGCTTGCATTTTGAGAGAAATAGGAAGTAACTCATTCATTTATTCATATAACATTTGATGAACTCTTGCAACATATCAGGCATTTAGTTAGGATCTGAAGACATGCAATTGAATAGGTTAAGATCTTGGATATTGAATGTTCAAAGTGTGGGGATAAGCATCCAGGTTAGAAAAAAATATTTTACTAAATGTACGGTTTATAGTAACGATATATCCTGTATTATGAAATTATTTAAACCTAATTATTTACTATTTCTTGTCATTCATATGTGTATATACTAACATATTATGTATTATAAACATCACATATTATATATGGTGTATATTATATAAATAGGTTTATGTTCAATAAATATGGAGTTGTAGAGTTGGCTTATCTGAAGACATTTTAAAACAGACATAGAAATTGTCAGTTTGCAAAAAAAATCTGAGTTCGTCTTACAGGACAAAGCAAGTATAAATTAACACAAGTAATAATAATGCATTTTTACTAACCCCACCTTTTTTACTATCAATTGGTACAACACACTACGTTATAACAGGAATTAAAAAACAGAACATCATACACATCTGCAAAGTACTGAGGAGAAAGTGTCATTCAATTTTGTGACAAAGTGGGGCAGGATTAAATGCAACTCATATTGCATCTAGACTGGAAAATAGAGGAATTATTTCCAAAACAAGCATGGAATTACTATTTAAGTAAACTTTGGATAAAAAAATATTCTCAATCCTTTGAAATATATTTGAAATGAAAAACTGCAACCAGGAAGAAAATCTACAAATAACTTAAGACAAGGAAAGCAATCTTTTTATAATTCTTAATAGATCACTTCACAAAGGCATGCAATGAAAGGTTTGAATTATGCAGTATTTATATTCTCATTTCTGTTCATAGCTGGGTTAGTAAACAATTAATAGCATAATACGTGCATAAATTTAAGATTATTTTATAAAACCATTGTCCTATTATCTGTTGTGCATTGTGCCATTCCTGAAAAATTCTCCATTCATTTTGATATAAAACAAAATAAATAATACAGAAAAATATGTTTACATTAGGATTTCAATTATTAAAATATTTTGAAGAATTAGGAAATTGAAGACTCTTAAAATTAACTTTGGTTTTTAGATGACAATAATTTTTATCTTTTCTTTTTGTTGGCTAACTAAGATATCTAAGTATAGGAGTTCTATGCCAGTTTGAAATTATTATTTCTAGAATGTCGTTGATATTTCACTAAATAATTCTCTTCTAATTTTATCCTATGGGGGTGCTTGATCAACTCCCTAATGGATATAATAAGGTGACAGATGAAAATAAAATAAGAACAGTATTGACAGAGACCTTCGTCATTAAGTAAAAATCAGTTAGGCTCAAATTACTTTCTTTTATTAAAAAAGATCTTTGAGCGTCCGACATCCCACAACTAGAAGGACCTACAACTAAGATATACAACTGTGTACAGGGTGGGGGTTAGGGAGATAAAGCAGGAAAAAAAAAAAGATTGGCAATAGTTGTTAGCCTAGGTGCCAATCTTTAAAGATTTTATTTTTTACCTTTTTCTCCCCAAAGCCCCCTGCTATAGTTGTATATTCTTCGTTGTGGGTCCTTCTAGTTGTGGCATGTGGGACGCTGCCTCAGCGTGGTTTGATGAGCAGTGCCATGTCTGCGCCCAGGATTCAAACCAACGAAACACTGGGCCGCCTGCAGCGGAGCGCGTGAACTTAACCACTCGGCCACGGGGCCAGCCCCAATCTTTAAAAAAAAAAAAAAAATTTTCTTTGAGAAAGAGTCAAGTTTGGGGTAATAATCATATTATTGTAGTATTTGATGTGGTAAAAAATGTAATTTTGTGTATATTGCTAACACGGCATGTTTAAAGAAGAGTGCTGACATTTCATGGAAGTAGAATTTTGGCTGAATATTTAAATAAATCTCTTCACAACTGAGTGCTTCCTCTGCCAAAATCAGGTGAGAGGAGAAAAATAATTCAGATATATGGTGTTTGCATTAAAAAACAAATTGCCATTTTTATAATCATGGAAGGTTGTTATCTAATGTTATCTAATGCAGGAAATTTGTACTAAAAAGAGAGTCAGCAGTGGACCTTTAATTAAATTAAACATGAGCTGAATCGAAAGTTTGTGACATGAATGTTTAAGATTAATTTTACATACAGCTGGTTCCAACAAAATTTCAATTAAATCTTTTTTAATACTTCAGAATTAATGTACCAACTGATAAGAAAATATATTTAAAAATTAGTATGTCCATTCATTTAATACTCTATTTATTAAGCACAGATTTGTATAGAGCACTATGCAGACACTGAGGATACAGCAGTGCCTTTTTAAAAATTGCACAGGAGTGAAGAAGAATTCATGCCACAGAGGTATCTGACCAGAGTCGAGGGTCATGAGTGGTTGCCCTTAGCAAATGACATTTGAGCAAGATTTAAAAGAGTTAAATAAACAAAGGATCCTCCCAAAATGGAGCATTTCAGACAATTTATATGAAGGCAAGATGAAACATATGCATTAAAGAATATGAAAGAGGTATAATTACCTGGAATTCGAAGAATGAAATTGCACATTGCGAGGCAGGAGAGTGAAGAAGTGTAGAGATCATGTAGGACTAAACAGCTGTACTAATGATTTTGCTTTTAATCCTAACAGCAAGGATCAACCATGCAAGGTTTAAAGCAGAAAGCTGATGTGATCAGCTTTATGTTTTGAGATGATAGTTTGGTTTAGTTCTAGGAGTGAGAGTTAGAAAGGAAAAAAATTGACACAAGAGAACTATTCACTGTTGTGGTGAACTAGATAAAAGAAGGGTTTGTGGAGCTGTAAAAAGGGAATGAGTGAATTTGAAAATTATTTAAGAAGCAGATCCACCAGACGTGGTGACTGATTGGTGATAGAAAAGATAAAGGGGCAGAGGTGTCTGGTGTATATATAGCTGGATAAAGGCTGGAGTATCTGTAGAAATAGAGGCTGCTGGAGGAAGAAGATATGGGGGAGGGTAGGAGACTTTGAGTTCGTTTTGGCTATGTCAAATATTGTGTGTCTTTTAGACATCCAAGTTTACTTGTCGAATAGGTGCTGCGTACACATAAGTGTAACTTGTGGTACAGAACTGCTCTGGGAGTGATTGGTGAGTAGATAGAAACTGAAGGGATAGGTGTGGCTGAAAGGACCTAGAGAGAATTAAGTGAGAACAAATCGTGAATCCATTCTTGGTGATCTCAATATTTAAAGGCTAAATACAAGACAACCCAAGAGAATCTGAAAAAGAGTAACCAGAGATGTAAGAGTTGAATCAAAGCCGTGTTTTTGAGAGTGTGGAGGTGATAGAAGAGAGGATGTTAAAGAAGTCCAGAAAGACAATTCTTGGGAACTGAAACTAATCAACATTTTGAGTAATTCTGAAGTCAAATAAAAGTTATAAAAAAGTATTGTGTTATATCCCTTGATTTTGGTAACTTAGAGATTATTTGATGATCTTGCTGAAAGTTTCATAGAAATACATGTTAAGCATATTATATGCTCTGGCATCGCTTATAATTGGAATTCTGTATTTTGGATCTAAAGGGAATGTTGAACTCTATGCTTCAGGGGCCACTTGTTACACAAATTCTTACCTCTGATAAGCTACTTAAACTAAACAGGCAGAGCTAAGAGAAATCAGCCCATATTCTGTTTTTCTCACTTCTAACAGCTACCTGCCACTATCTATTTTACCTTACTGAAGCAGATGCTGGTGCTGGCTTACTTGTATCACTTTTACACACACCATTCCTGTGCACCGAATAGACAGGAGTGCCAAGGAAGTAACACCCCCTTCCTCCAGAGCAATCTTCAACCACACGCTAATGAAAATTGGGAAATCTTCCCTAAATGCTCCTGTCCCTTGTCCGTCAAGTAAGATAACTCTGAGGATGGCCATCATTGTCCCTCTGAGTTCCACAACAGGAATGAACCTCAGTTGCCCGTGGTGTGATCTGTTTAATAACATACTCTTTATTTTCTTATTTCCCTTCCTTGCTCACTCCCCAGGGCTTTCTCAGGTGACCCCTCAGGGTCTGTTTGTTAGGATTCGGTATTAGTCAGGGTTCTTCAGAGAAAGAGAAACAATAGGATGGAGATATATACTTAATATTATAAGGAATAGGCTCACACAATTATGGAGGCTGGCAAGTCCCAAGATATGCAGGTTGAGTTGGCAAGCTAGAGACCCAGAAAAGCCAATGATTTAGTTCCAGTCTGAGTCCAAAGGCCTGAGAACTGCAACTGATGTCGTCCCAGTCTGAAGGCCAGCAGGCTCCAGACCCAGGAAGAGCAGATGTTTCAGTCTGAGTCCAAAGGCAGGAAAAAGGCCAACGTTCCAGCTCAAAGGCATCAGACAGGAAAAATTCTCTCCTGCTTGGGAGAGGGTCAGCCTTTTTGTTCTAGGCCCACCCACATTACGTAGAGCAATCTGATTTATTCAGTCTACCAATTTAAATATTAATCTCATCCAAAAATGCTCTCACAGAAATACTTGGAATAATGTTTGGTCAAACGTAGGGGAATTCCATGATGAAGTGAAGTTGATACATAAAATTAAACTACACAGACACCCAAATTAACATAACTCTTTCCCCAAATCGCACTTTTGTGATCTTTCTTCTGCCCTGTTTTTCTCTGGAAATGAAGCTTTCTCTTATGTGTTGGGGGAAATTAAATTTCACTGTATGTATATATGGTCAAAGTTCAAAAGACCACAGACCTCAGTTTGCCCAGAATCATTCTAGTTCACACTTGTTATGCTGCATAATTATTAATATTTCCCTTTCATTTTAAAAGATGTTCTACCTTGAAGACAAAATTATATGATCTTCCTAGTCAATACCTGTGATAATGATGATAGAAAAATTAGTGAAGTGTATTTAAATCTTTTATTAAATTATTTTCTTCTACTAGTTAAAAAGGTATGGTGAACATATCTCATATTTCTTCAAATTAATTTTTCTTCCTAGGTTATTTTACACTGTGATTATTTTCCGTGATGTATATGGAATGCCTATTTGTAACCAGGATATTATTGTTGATTATCTTGAATGTATTTTCTGTTTAAAAGATTAAGAAAGAATGCTTTTGAAAAGTATAAATAATTTATAAGTAGGATATAAGGTCTTTCACAGGACCATAGTTTTACGTATGACAAACCTGAATAATATTTTCCTGAAATAAGATGACTAACCTAAAAAGGACACAGTTGATTGATACTTATTTAATTGGCTTCACAGTCCGAGAGTGAGTATAACCACAAGGTAATTCAGTTCTCCCATCACAATTAAAGGAAGGGTGAAAACAATTGTGGCTGTCTGGAGAGTTCAGAGCCTATTTTGCTTATTGTTGAAGATGTGGTCTAAGAGGAGAAGGCAATTGCATGTTGGCTGTGGGCGACACAATGCCAGGACTAGAGAAGTGTCATAAATGAATGTGTGTTTACATTGTCTCTTTTCTTCAGCTTATTTTCCATTTCTTCTATGAAATATGTATCTTTGTGTTGATTAAAGAATATTACATGGCATAACCTTTATAAATAGTAATGTCTTAAAGTGTTCTTGAATGCTCTTCCATTGGGATGATTTTGTTGTTAAGTGCAAAGAAATAATTTTATAACAATTAGGTTGTAGCGTATGTAACAAAATGTTAACTTTTAGTGATATTCTACAGAACTATTTCAGATGATTTGCTAACTGTACTTTAGTGCAAGCAGAATGTGCTAAGTGCAGCATTACTGCCGGTTCAAAAAGATTCTGCATAATGCTCGTGAGACAGTAGCTGATCTTGAGTTCTTTGTGGGTTCTTTATTATGAGTCTCTGATATTCCCACAACAATGAAAGTGTTGTTATTCAAATGCACATAAATGCATCCAGTCCATAATAATAGTATTCATAGCCATCTATAAATAGTTGAAGAAACAATTGTATGAAATGCTTGATATTCATCTGAACCACTTTTTGCAATTTCACTTTTAAATTCAGATTTCAGAAATAATACAGCAGTGGTGCTCATAAGATATTCAGATATTTTTGTTAGCTTTTCATGGACAGGATGGTGACTTCTTAAAATTACATACTCTATTTCACCAAATCTAAGAAACTTTTCATAAGTACGCACAATGAAAAGAAATAGTCTGCACATCCATCATGAGGCACAATTATTAAATATATAGTTTTGTGTGTTTAATGACCTTTCTTAATAATCCTTTTCCTTTTTTTTCTAGATACACCATCAGTTAAGATTATCCCATCCACTCCTTTTCCACAAGAAGGACAGCCTTTAATTTTGACTTGTGAATCCAAAGGAAAACCACTGTAAGTGATAAAATTTTTCACTTTTTCTTGTAGTATGCTTTGCTTGCAAGCCTTAGCTGCAGAAATCCACTTTTTTTGTCTGTTTTTTTGGTGGCAAAGTGATCTCTAGAACAGAAACACCCAGAACGATGTCTTCATTAAGCGTCTGTGGAAGATTGGTCTTTGACTTTGTCATCTGGGGAAGTTTCTGGGAGGTTTCTAGCTGTGATTTTTTTTTCTTCCTTTTTTTTTTTTCCAGTAAGGTATTTCCACCTGAAAGGAGTGGAGGCTTAATCAGTCACTGTTTATATCGTCAGAGTGATAGAAATTACACACTGCTGAACTTAGTTCTCCCATGAAATACTTTGAAAATATTGAAGCATCCTCAAAATATGCCCAAGTTTAAAGCCACATGGGGAATCATGTTCATAATAAGGGAAATCAAGTCCACATTCCCTATGTAGCAGCATCCAAGGGACATGATTTGTGAATTTGACATGCTTGGAGGTGACGTGAATAAAAGGGGTCACAAGCATAGAGTTTTCAATTGTAAAGTGATTTCATTATTAGAATATATGAGTCTGGGGCCGGCCCCATGGCGGAGTGGTTAAGTTCTCGCTCTCTGCTTCAGCAGCCCAGGGTTTCGCTGGTTTGGATCCTGGGAGCGGAGATGGCACCGCTCATCAGGCCATGCTGAGGCAGCGTCCCACGTGCCGCAACTGGAAGGACCCACAACTAAAGTATACAGCTATGTACTGGGGGGCTTTGGGGAGAAGAAGAAGAAGAAAAAAGAAGATTTGCAACAGTTGTTAGCTCAGGTGCCAATCTTTAAGGAAAAAAAAATAGCTTGTATTAAAAAAAGAATATATGAGTTCTGATGTCACTTCACCTCTAAAATTATACTTTTTGACACTCTTGTTTATAGAGAACTAACTCATAGAACATCTATTTTTAATACAAAATTCAAGTATGGGTTATTCAAATGTGGGTTATTCAAAAACTTTGAAAGCCATTTGAGCACTCTGATGCACAGTAACCGTGTAGGTCTAGTGTAAAGTAACATTTGATTCTTAAAAATCTTCCTATGGATTTACATTTCTCTTTATATTTTAATAGGGAAAATTTAATTGTTCTCTGTAAATAACTACATGAGATAGCTTCTGTGCAAATCAAGTTAAATTACCAAAACTTTGTTTCTAATAATACGTGCTATTTAAGTGTAGATTTCATATTTTCCCGCGAGGAATTTTTCTAAAAGAGTTTTAAGGGAGAAGGCTGTAATTTCAACTTCTTAAATTGTATGGTATATATTATACTTTTTAACATACTAAGTGAATTCACACTTTTTTTTATCACAGTTTTGATATTTTAAAACTGTTCTCTCATCCAGTAATTATTTTCTAGAGATACAAAGATACCGATTTAAAAAGCATTTTGTCAATTAATCCATTATTTTTCTTCTATCTTTTAAGAAATATTCAAGGCATTTTAGACCTTGAAAAGACACATTTTTTCATAGTAGCTTTACTACATATATCCAGCACAATTCACGTTCATAGTTCTTACCTTCTGATAAGCTTAAATTGCTTATAGAAAACAGTTTTCCACTGCAGTATGCTATCTAAACGTGACAGTGCATTTTAGCGTTAAAGCTTCAACAACAGCTTTTGGCTGCAAGTTCAGTACTTCAACCAGGGAAAGAAATGTAATAGACTCTAGTCGGCTTTAGATATACTTAAATCCTCATTTCCTTACTCCTGATTTTATGTATCTAACACCAGAAACTTTTCATCTGTTTTCCTTCCATCTGCACTCCTGTTCCTTTCACTTATTTTCCAACTCTGTGTGTTCATCATCTTTCTCTCTTTTTGCTCTGTTTGTTTCTGATCTTCCTTATAACCTGAGGGGTCAGCATATGGGGACAGGAAGGAACGTGACCAGGATCAGGGCACAGCAAATGTTTTTGCTTTTACCTTCTCTACATTGATCTGCCCCAAATCACATATGTGTACATTTGGAATGTGTGTACAACTCATGTAATTAAATGGGGTGAAGATGGGCGATGTATACACAGAATGTTTGGAAATAAATACATCCCTGCTCAAAGAGCATCTAATTCCCTGTCAGTGATCTCCTCTTTGACTCCACATGCACTCCAAATGGTAGAAACGGCATTTTATTTATGTGAATAATTAGATTGTGAGTTATGTAAGTTGTGCATTTCCCTCGGCTCAGATTGGTTGAATAGGTGGGCCTTGTTGTGGGCCTCTGTTTCAGCTACCTGGAAATGGCTTGGGGATGTAATCCTCTTCTGCATTGCAGATGAATGAAAAGTACAATAATCTCTTATTTATTTATTTTGTTTAAGAATATAAAGGTTCTGGAAGTTTATATAATAGAAAATGTCACCTTTCTTGGAAAGATCCTGATTCATATCACTTTGCAAATAGAGAAAGGAAATAAGAAAGTCTTCTTATTTTACAGAAGAGAAAACTAAAGAAAGCTCAATGATGTCAACCAAATTTTCCTGATTCATTCACATTTAAAATAGATAAGTCAGGATTTAAACTCAGTTCAATTGTTGCCCAAATCTTACATTCTTTCAGCTATTTTCTGCTACTTCCATTGCTGAGTCAAAATTATCACCTCTGTTAGCCAAAGTAACTTTTGAAAAACTAGCATGGGCCCCCCAATAACCCCCAGCGCTAAAGTTGAACCCCTGCCTACTTTAAGGTGAAGAACTGGCTAGCCTCAAGACGTATTTTACTGCTGCCATCCTCCTTTATCAGGCTTTCTTCTATATTTATGCTCTCTCTGGAAACCTGCCAAATTTCCATCAAATAACCATTTCTATCATGAGTTTATAGCCATATAAAAATCTCTAATTAGTATAGTATCTTCTGGCAATTATTTCCTAAGCTCCATAAGGGTTAAAATGGTCATTATAGTCTGTCTTTATCCTTATAGTTCCCTATGTTAGAATCTATATGCTATGGTCCACAAATCAATGTGTATCAACTTATTCCCTTGTATTGTATCCTCATTCCCAACTTCCCTTTTACCATTTTCTTTCTTTGTAGACTATCAGGCCATTGACATTAAGCATATAGCCAACTTCTCTGATTCCATCCTGCCTTTAGATTACTGCTTTTCTTAGGTCCTTTCTAATCATCTTACAATCTACTTTTCTACATTTTCAAAGTAACTATCATTTCCAATAAATGAAAGCATTAACCTCTTTAAAGACAGCCTAATTTCTAGCCTCTCTTTAGTTTATATCTCCAACAGTGCCAGATGAGGCACACAGGACAAGAAACAAGGGAAGACTAAAAAGAAATCACTGGATTTGCCCAGAAGGAAATGTTACTGATCATAAAGAAAACAGTTTCACTAGAGGAAAGAAAAGAGAAGGCAAATTGAAATGGATTACTCAGGGAGTCAGTAGGTGGTGGGGAAGTAAAGATAATGGAGAGATCAACCATTTCATAAAATGAATCATGAAAAGTGGAAGAGAGATGAGAAAAGAAATTATGCTGAATGGAAGTTTTAAAATTATAAATAATAGAGACTGCCCGTATTTTAAGATAGAATCAAAAGAGCCTGTAAAGAGTGGGAGTGAAAACGAGGTGTGCGCTATCACATATACCCAATGGGCAGGTTCAAATTTCCTATTTTACTGTCAAAGTTCCATCCATGACTTTGCAGCTATTTTACTTGACTCTCTAGCTTACTTTGGAACCACTGAGAAGCACCACTGTGGCTTAGCTTCCGACTGGCTCTTGAAACACTTAATTTCTATTGTCTTTGCCATTTACCTGATCCGCCTTTAAGGAGCAGGTAGGAATCAGAAATGGATGACAGATATATGATTCTTTTACATCTGTAGCTGACTTAAGTAATATCTTTAGTCCATGACCAAATCTTTATTGTTTCTTAAAAATTGTTTGACCAATTAATGATTTCCTGAAGAAAGAGTTATTTGTGGTTATTAGGCATATTGACGGAAAACAAAATAACACCACTATCTTTTGTATAAATCGCAAAATGATGGTGTGGCTCAACTCATCCTGAGAATCATGTTGCTAACCTGGGCTCCTGTGTGCTAATGTTGTTTTCCTTGTTCTAAATGTGAGGGCCCCAGTGACTGTTTATGAACAATCAGGGCTTATTTGCCTGCTTTGGACTGAAGGCTTTTGCTATTTTCCTGTGGAACAGCTGCATAACTTGGGCCAGGACCAAATTGTTCCACTTGACATTACTATAGAGGCATTCTGTTCTTTCCTTAAAAGAGAGATTACTGTACACGTCTGTCTATTGTTTTAATTTTAGTTTAAAGTGAGGACCGAGCTAATGCCAACCACTTTTCTTTCAAGTCCCCAGGGTTTTTGCAGCCTTCTTCTTTCTTTGGCTGAATTCCCAGACAGCTTTCAGGCAGCAGAATTCTCAATTTATAGAAATAGAAAGGGGAAAAAAAGCCATTATATTACATTAAAGTCATGACCTTAAAAGATGTGGTGTCGCCCCCCACATGCACTAACTAAAGAATTATCATTCATTTTAATCAAATGTTTAACACTTTGTCAATTTACTTCAGAAAATAAATGGGACATTTCAGTCAAATAAATATGTATTTGGCATTTATTCTGTAAAAGAAAATAGTTATAGGTATTGATAAATTTTTCTGTGTATCCAGCATGATGTTTATGTTGTACTTAATTTTACCTACTGGTAACCACGAGTTTTCTTATGTTCTTGGCATAAATCTAGTATACATAATTGCATAGCACATAACATCCCTATTCTGTACAAGAAGAAAGATTTTAATCCTTAGAAAGACAGATCACATCCTGTATAACAGCTAGTGAGGTGTTTTACAGGAACAGTTACACATCCGTTGTTGAAATGATCAAGAATTTAAGAAGAAATTTGATAAAAATGTATTGATGCATTTTCCTACTAGCATAATAGACATTTAAAAAATCAGGTGCAAAATACTTTTTAAGGGAAAACAGTTTTATATCATCAGTTTTCTCAGACTAATATGTGCCTTTTTACAAATCACGGGTTATTTACTAATTGTCATACAATTCAATCACAGCCAGAAGAAACAACAAAACAAACCAGGAGTTAAAGATGGCAAGTTACCTTCCAGAGTGAAATGTTTAAGGACAAAATATGAATTTTGAAAAAAGAATGTTGATCTACGATAATAGCAATTTTATGTGATTTGACCTAATGCACAACAGATGTTAATTATAGAATATTTTTCTCTCTCCTGCCCTCTACGCCGTAGAAAGCCGTCTAAGCAACTGTCAAGGTCTGTGTTTACGTTCAGATATAATACATAAACTATCTTGCTCTGGACACAAAAGTTCACGTAGCACAGTAGAAAGAGAAATACAGATGTAGATTTGGATTATAAATCTGTGGATCTCTCTGGCCTGAGTGGTCTTAAGCAAGTCATTTAACCACACCAAGTCTTTTTTTTAAATTACTATACTTTATTTTTTAGAGTAGTTTTAGGTTCACACTGGTTAAATAGAAAGTACAGAGCTCCTATACACACCCTGTCTCCACACACTTACAGGCTCCCCCACTATCAACATCCCACACAGCAGTGGTACATGTATAAAAATGATCAACCTACATAGACTCATAAGTATCACCCCACAGAGTTGACATTAGGGTTCACTCTTGTACACCAAGTATGTTTTTATTCTCTAATATTAAGAAAATGAAATCTAGTAAACAAATTGTTTTGAAGATTAATGACAGTATATATGAAAGTTCCGCCTCCATCATTTCACAATAAATAACAAAATAATAACCAAAGGATGATGATAAATTATTATTTTGTCAAAGAACTACAGTGTATCTCACCAGGTTTTAAACTCGAAAGTCTTAATTGTATATTTAATACACATGCTGGTAATGGGCTACCATGGCAACCCTGGAAACTGAATTATTATCACAGATTTCTTCTGTGTTTCTGAAATTCAAGGTTCCAAGCAGAATAAACACATGTTAGTTATGATGGTCTGTGACTTTTAAAAGCATGTTTGAAGAGCAAAGGAATCCAGGCTAAAGTCAGCAAAACAGAGAGCTACGTGGCTATCACAGTTGAAGTTAAATACTGATAATAAACTGCAGAGATCAGAGGCAGAGGCATGCACCCCTGTCAGAGGGTAAAATGTAATCTAGCTAGAAATGGGAAACTGGAAAATCCTGAGCCACAGGAATAGCTCATTTGTAGTGTTAAGGTAGAAAATTTTCTAGAACAATTGGAAAGGACTGGAAGCAGTAGAGAACGAGTTCTGGATCCACAAATGTGGAAAAGGCTACTCTCTAGAGCAGGTCTGTGGAGATGAAAGAGACTAACTAGTTAGCAGGTTTTGACAGAAAGCCCAAGCAGGCGACCTGGAAGCATTAAACAACCCAGACTAAGTAAATTCATGGCTCAGGAGCAGTTGAGAACCCAGGGTCTGGGAGGTATTAAACCTCATTTGGGCATAGTCTTCCAAGTTCTTTCATGCTTATTGCCTTATTTAAACCACACAACTATCCTGTTGTAAAAGGTTTACAAAGATTCTTATCGTTTCCATTGTGTAGATGAGGAAAACAAGTCTTGTGGAGGTTGTGTGACCTCTTCCAGTGACACAGCTGATAAACGGTAGAATTAGGATTACAAACATGCTTTTTTAAAGTTTTAACAACATTGATGTTTGTGTTTTCTTGTTTACCCAGTGTTTTCAATTCTCCTTTCATATTTATTTTTCACAATAACATGGTGAAGTTGTCAAAAACAAGAGAATTCTCATGAACTACTAGGAAAGCTCATATTTCAACCAAATAGTTAAACAAAATATTTCCAGTTATGTAAGGTCAAACCTGTGTCAGCATATCTAAATATTATCTAAAGAGTTTCTAAATATATCAAGATAGTTTCTTCCTAGATTTTATGGCTATGTATATAAGAATTATTTTATTGTTACGTATATTTGTTTTCAAAGACAGGTTTGTTTTTTCTTAATTTTATGTATCTTTGAGAAGATTAAGACTACAGGTTACAACTACAAAGCAATACCAATGCAATGGAGTACAGTGGGAAGCCTTAGTAAGTAGAATAAGTGGAAAGTTAAAAGAAAACACTCCTCAAAACTATGTCTTTCTTGTTCAATACTGTGCTTATTATGTCACCCAAAGAATTGGTGGAATAAACATAATAAGGGCCCTCATATAAATATTCTCACATAGGCAGTCCTTGGATAATAAAAGTTACAGAGCATTTAGATTTTTTTCCCTTATATTCTGATATCTAGAAAGATGCAAAATTGTCTCAATTAAAGTTTAAGGCAACATAGTCAGTTTCTTCTAAAATGTTTTCAGAAGTATAATATTGGGAAATTAGCTCTAAGTTTTTGTAATTTTTAGAAATATATCCATGTGCTGTCCTTCCCATCTGAGTTCCTTTTCTGAGGCCCATATGGTCTTTTGCTTCCATCTCATGGCTTCAAAATTTAATCACACGTTGACTGTCTGAAAACACATAAGTGGTTATCTTGGAAATGAGACAGAATATATTTGGGTTTGTTTTGAAACAAGAAGCTGACTCTCAGTAATCCCACTGCTGTTATTTAGGCTGGGCGTCTGCGGTGTGTTGGGCACTCAATCATTTCCAATTAAACATTCCTATGTCTTGTGGAAGTCCCACAAGAGCTTGCAGAACCACGATTATAGCTCCATAGAGGAAATGTACTTTTTTGAACATTTCCAGGTAAGCAGTTTTCTTGCAACAAAAAGCCAATTATTTTGAGGGATTATGTAAATGTTCAGGGGGAAACTCTAACAGGAAAATGTCTCAATATGTTAAGACACCATTGTGGAAGGACGCGACCAGATACATTGACTAGATTTTCAAGACACTCGCTTTTGGGTTCATGGGTTTAAAAATCTCTAGTTTTTATATACTAATTATGAGATTACTTCTAAGTATTTTACTCCTCATTTAAAAATCCTTAAACATTGCATTTGTGTTTCTATAAAAACAAAGTCATCAAAATGGTAATTGGAGGAAAATTGCAGAAACAAAAATCACTCATAACATTAAAAAAAGCTGAAATACTATACTTCATCTTGAATAAGGAAAATGTTAGCCATTGCTCACCAAGTGCCATTCAATAAGATTTGTTTTTTCTTTGTCATTTTATTCCCATAATATGTGTCCTAATGTCAGAGCTAAGCTCTTTCTGGTAGTCAGTCACCAGTCAACTTACTGAGAAGTGCATTATTCTGTGTCTGTGCTAAATATTTTGACCATCACTGTTGTGTAATATATAGAGAGGAAGCAAAATGTGAAAAATAAAATTAATTCAGAATCATTTGCAGATATTTGGTATTATTTCAATTGATGGTGAAACAGAAAATTTTTATTCCTCGAAAAGGCATTTATTCAAAAAATTAAGGAAATTTTCTTGCATCGTATATATTTGTACAATGTATGGTATTTATTAATTCAATTTTCCAGGTATAACCTCAATCATACAGAAGGCCCTAAACTTCAAAGTTTGAAAAAATATTTAAACAGCAAATAGTGTCCCAAATTATAGAAAATATGAACATTTACAAATGTTTCCAATTAGAAGAATCTGTCAGTGATCGATAATGGCCTTAAGCCCAACACTTGCAAATTCACACTATCAGAAATATCTGGGATGCTTCAGGAAAGGAACAAAAAGAGAAACAGACAAAATTAAAAAGGCAGGAGAAGAGAGCAGCAACTGTTGTGACTTGTGCCCATCCACGAAATTATGAGCTGGGAGGGACTTCAGCACCACCGCTCACGACTACAAGTACAGGGATGGACGCAGGGAGGTGACCAGAAAGAAGGAAGGTGGAAAATACAGCAGCTGGGATTTCCACACAGGGACGGGAGAGCTACAGGTCTCAAGAGCTCTCCCTGTGGGTCACAAGTGCAGGGTTTTTCAAGCTGCTGGTTGTGGCTTATTAATAAGCCATAAGATCAATTTAGAAACCACTTTTTAAGACCAAAAATAAAATAGAAAATACAACAGGAAAGAAAAATACAGAGAATGAAAGAAAGTAAAGAAAAGTGATGCAAATATCACAGCACCTTCGACAGAGCAAGCGTTTCTTTCCTGTGTGTATGTGTTTGTACAAGTGTAAGGCTGTAAAGTCTATTTTTTAGTATAGGTCACACCTCAAAAGGTTTGAAAGCTGTTGCACTAACACCAACTGTGGTGAAGCTGGGTCTTGGCATGCTAAGTCCCAATCACTTCAGTTCCTCTAAAACCATCACTATCCCAAAATATACGTTCAAACTGGAGAGATCTTAGCGCCAAGAAAGCAGTGAAATGACACTAAGAATGTTCTGTTTAATAATGCAGAAATGAAATCCTTTGAGAAGCATTTCATCCAAATGATTAAAATATATTTTCAAATTTTGTCTTAAATTTCAATTATCTTCAGCATTTACGTATATGGAGCATTTAATTCCCCAGCTACCAGATAAATGATGTGCATTTTACTTTTACTTTTCCAAGACCATTGGTTTTACTATCAAAGAAGCAAGTCATGGAGCAGAAGCAGTTCTGTGATGGTGGCACCGTGTTTAACATAAGTATTAGATCTTATAAGGTTAATTAGCACTATTTTATAGTAGTGGAAGTAATGGATTGTAAAGTAACTCTTATAAGGAAAATAGGACCCCGTCATTGTAAAGTGCCCTTGAACTGTGGTTTTCAGGCATCTGACTGATTAGGATGCATGTAGAAACATTTTATATGGCATCAAATTGTCCTTATAATGTACACAGGTTGATAAAGTGGCAGATGCTGAGAAACTCAGACTCCTAAGTTCTTGATTTAAAAGACATGAAAATGTTCCGAAGTCTAGCTTAGTCAAAGAAGGTTTTCAGGAGCTATTAAGTTTCAAATAGTTTGAAAAAATATTTTCTTAAGAAATCATTTTTAAATATATCACAGAGATTTTAAGCTTAAGGTACATACACAGAGCGACTTATTGCTTCAATGAGGGAATGGATGTTTACTCAAGATTTCTTGATCTTTTAACCAGGAATTAATATTCTGTGTTTACCAAAGAACAGAAATGTTAAGTCTAGATAAGGTGTGGGTAATTGTTTCACTTTAGCACAAAGTCCTTGGGAGATTTACGTATTTAAGCATTCACAGTCTTGAATAGTTTTCTTTCAGTGCTAAAATCTGTCACTCCTTCAGGATCATAGCAATTTTATCTTTTCCAGGGATAATCTTTTATTTGTTGTGCCATAAATTGGCTGGAATTACAGTTTGCAGTGTGACTGCTTTGTTTCTCAAAAGTGCTAAAATAATCATCAATGAACACTGCCTTATCAGTGGTCCAGGATTTCACAGGCATTCCACAAAATGCCATTATTTTCAAGTCTTCTAAAGAGCACTTGCCTCTTGCATATAGGTTATTCTCTGTTTCTACTATAAGCTTCTAACCTTGGAGGCAAGAAGTGCCTGAAAAAGTCAGAATCAAGTAGTATATGCTCAGATTAGTCAGGATAAAAGTCCATTTCTTATTTGCTACTGAAGTTTTAAATCTAATGATGGAGTTAACGTTGATGTCATTGTCCCATCTAAGTCTAACCTTTAATGGGCCTCCTACTTGACACTATACTAATGCAATAGTTGACTTCAGGAATTTACATGAGTAGATAAACTCAGAATTTCAACTTGCAATTTAATGGAATAAGTAGGTTTGAATTTTCCACTTCAAACTGATTTCATTTATTACTCCATTAAATACCTTTGACCCTCTAAGATGGAAGTACTAATGGTGCTATTTGAGTAGGGGCTTTCCTTGTTGAGCCTTTCAACAGCAATCACTGGGATTCTCAAACAGGAAATCAAGGGAAGAAAGATTCATTGCTTTTAATAAAAAGAATAATGCAGGTATGGGAAATATCATATCTATGCTGAGCAAAGACTAGCTACATAAGAATTATGAGGATAGAGCAAGATTGAAGAACACATCCAGGAACCACTAAAAGCAGAAGGGAGTGGAGACCAGTGAGGAAAAAAGCTAGAGTCATCTTACTTTTTTTCTCTTTCTCACACGCAAAAACACAAAGACATACTTATTAAACAAATCAGTACAAGTAACTGCAACAGGCTAAAAACATACTGGAAAATGACATATTTAAAAGAGATGTTGTTAAAGTATTTTCCTCATCTAGGTAATTTATTCAAACCTCTTCTTCATTTACTGTATTATTCCAGCCTTAAATATTTGAAATGTTAGGGCAGAGCCAACTTAAAAAATGATGGTACTACCTGTATTGAAACAAAGATTTTGCAAAAAACTATATTTTAAATATTATCTTAAAGAGTTACGGAAGGCAGAAATGTGTAGATCTAATTATATATTCTAAGTAACATTTATAATAATGAGGCATATTTCCACGTCACAAAAGCAAAACCTTTTTTTAAAAAAACGAAATATTCAAAGACACAGTAATGAAATATACGTTACTTTAAAATCATCTTTCTTAAGAACATGCAATGGAGAAAGGAAAGTCTCTTCAATAAATGGTGCTGGGAAAAGTGGACAGCCACAGGCAAAAGAATGAAAGTAGACCATTATCTTACACCATACACAAAAATTAACTCAAAATGGGTTAAAGACTTGAATGTAAGACCTGAAACCATGAAACTTGTAGAAGAAAACATAGGCAGTACGCTGTTTGACATTGTCTTAGCAGTGTATTTTCAAGTACCTTGTCTGACCCGACAAGGGAAAGAATAGAAAAAATAAACAAATGGGACTACATCAAACTAAAAATCTTCTGCACAGCAAAGGAAACCATCAACAAAATGAAAAGACCACCGAACAATTGGGAGAAGATATTTGCAAACCATATATCTGATAAGGGGTTAATATCCAAAATATATATAGAGAACTCATACATCTCAGTAGCAAAAAACTAACAACCCAGTTAAAAAATGGGCAAAAGATCTGAACAGACGTTTCTCCAAAGAAGATATACAGATGGCCAACAGACACATGAAAGGATGTTCAACATCATTAACTATCAGGGAAATGTAAATCAAAACTACAATGAGATATAACCTCACTTCCATCAGAATGGCTATAACTAACAAGACAGGAAATAACAAGTGTTGGAGAGGATGTGGAGAGAACGCAACTCTAATGCACTGCTGGTGGGAGTGCAAACTAGTGCAGCCACTATAGAAAACAGTACGGAGAGTACTCAAAAACTTAAGAATAGGACTACCATAGGATCCAGCTATTCTACTGTTGGATATTTATCCCAAGAACATAAAAACATGAATGTGTAAAGATTCATGCACCCCACGTTCACCTCAGCACTGAATAGTGATTACAATAGTCAAGACTTGGAAGCAACCTAAGTGCCTATCAAGGGATGAATGGATAAAGAAGATGTGGTATTTATACACAATGAAATACTACTCAGCCATAAGAAACAGTGAAATCTGGCCATTTGTGACAATGTGTGTGGACCTTGAGGGTATTATGCTAAGCGAATAAGTCAGAGGGAGAAAGTCGAATACTGTATGGGAAGTACAACATAAAAACAACAAACAATCACATAGAGACAGAGTTTGGACTGGTGGTCACCAGAGGAGAAGGGAGGAGAAGGAAAGGAAGATTAGGCACGTGTGTGTGGTGATGGATTATGATTAGTTTTTGGATGATGAACATGAGGTAATCTACATAGGAATCGAAATATAGTGATGTACACTTAAAATTTATATAATGTTATAAACTGATGTTACTTCAATTAAATAAAAAGAAGCTTCACAAGAGCAAAAATCAGCTGGTATTCACCACTGTACTTCCAGCACTTAAGAAAATGTTATCTTCTCATTAAACTTAATAAGATGCACATAGTAAAATCACCTTTCTCATTGCTCTTCATGTGCATTCTTGCATGATAACTTCAACAAGAGTATTTAAAAAAACAAACAAACCATATACCCTCTCCTCATTTTTTCTTGAGTTTGTTTTGATGTTCTGATAAAGACACAGAGATGATGGAAAAGTTGGGTTCACCAGGGCTGGGAATTAACCAGATAAGCGCAATGGGTGGGGAAAAGAAAAAAAATATTGATTGCATTGTAAGACTGGTTAAAGAGAGAAGTACAGTAGGAGGGGATTGAAGAATAAAGGGAAATAAATGGTGAGTTCATTAGTTAGGATTTGAGTTTGATGAGGAGCTGAATAGTGAGCTGAAAAGATGAGAGACTGTGATTGGAAAAACTGAAATTTTTAAGGTACTGAAATGATGATGACAAGGTTTAGTGTGTGATCACAACTGCAGTGGGGCTGACAAAATAATTATTGGATATGAGAGGGTCAGGGGACTGAGAGGTCCAGGTATTGGATGGGTTATAACTGTAAATGTTTAGGTCAATGAATAATTAAAGAGATTCTTTCTTGTTCCTATGACATCAATTTATTTTGACTTCTTGGCTTCTAAGTAAGAGTATTCCAGGATGTTTGGTAATCTGCACTTTTTTCCCTTTCTTGAGCTTTGAAGTCTGCTTGGCTCTAATCTGTCTGTAAAAACTCCAGTCCTGCCCTCTGCTCTGATTTCTAGTTTCTCATTTCCTTATTGCTGGATAGAGATATATCTCTTGATTTTCTTCTAGCATTTGAATTTAGCATTTCTGAAACTGAAATCACCAACTTTCCCTTTCTGCTATGTCTCAATTTGTTTTCATCCCAGTTTCTGTTTTGTTTGTTTATTCATTCATTTGTTTGGTTGGTTGGTTTTGCATCGTTATTTTTTCATATTTAGGACTGAGATTGTTCCTCTGATACAGACTGAACATCATAGAGAGAATTTCTCTCTCTCTTCATTAATGTCATACATTTCTAGCTCCAAAACGTAATGTTTACTTTCCCAAGAGCTCTTCTATTATCTTCTAATACTCTGTGCTTTCTTTTATTATTACTTCAACTTCACATAGGACCTTGTTTTCTCTCTCCAGAACTCTCTATATGGTCTCTTCATTGAATTTTCTTTCTCAGATATTTCATATTAGTATACTTAAAGAAAACTCTGATCAGGAATACTCACTTCTTAAAAACCTTAGCAAAGTATTTCTATTTTTCATGAAAGTCTATATTTTTTAGCCTGGCTTAAATGCCAGGCTAGAGAATATACAGGTTTAAATGTACAGGTTTGTTTTTACCTTTCACATCTCTACTCCAACCTTCCCCATTTTGTCCATGCCCCCTTTTATGACCAGAATGTTCCTAACCACCTGTCGTTCTCTCTTCCATATTAATGTCATCATCAGTCTTCTGGTCTAATAACAAAATAAGACTTTTTTATGTTCAACTTTTGTCCTATAAACTTTGTCTTGGACTAACTCCTTCTGAGCATACTTAGCCCTGTTTCTTCATAGCAGCTAATAAATTGGCTTTTGATATTATTCCTCCCAACTCAGTTATTATATAAAGTGCTTTTAACTTCGCCTTTCTTAATTTGTTATCTCAGCCAATAACAATATTACCTAACAACCCTCTTTTCTTTTCTTGGCACTCGTATTTAAATTCATCTATTCAACAATATGGCCTCTGAAGCCCAAGCATCCTACCCAGGGTTCTGACTCCTCTTGAGTTGGCATCTTCTATTTCTACCACTCAAATCCTACAATAATTAAAGACACTAATAAAGAGTTGTAAGCCGGTTGTAATGTCCCTAATATAGGTATGATGAATCTTTATGATGTTGTATAATTTATTTATGCCACCTACCATGTCCTGCCAAGTCTTATGGTTGATAGCATATATCTTACATAAACTACTAAAGTGTCATATTACAGAGAGAAGATATTTATTTTATTTTATTTATATCCCTCTTATTCCTGGTTCAAAAACTTGTGCAGATTGGTTTATAGATAATTGGTAGGTAATAAATGTGTAAACTCATGCAGTATCTAGTCAAGAATATTTCGGTATACTTTAACAACAACATCAACAAAATTCAATGGTCTGTCTGTCTCAAGATATTAGTGTAGGAGTAGAATATTTTCTAGTAATTAAACCCACCGAGACTCATTGAAGATTATTCTTCCCTAAATGTTTCTCAAGTTTTGTTTTCCCTTGAGCAAAACTATATCTATAAAGACAGACACATAAATGTTTCACTATGTTTTACAATGAACCTCAATTGTGATAAGTAAAACATTCAAAGTTAACTTGGCTAATAGTAAAAGCTATTTCATGTTTTAAGAATTGCTCTCATAAAATGTATGAAATCAATATCAGGAATAAAAGGAAAACAAGTTTCATTACAATTAAGCTGCATAACAATCAAATCTGTGGAAAAATCACAGCTTGATGTGCCTGCCCTCCAAGGGCCTAGATTAGTATTTTTAAAACAATTAAAAATATGTCTTTGAATATATATAGTATGCTATTTACAAACTATGCTCTGAAACATCTTGTTGGATACTCAATATTAAAATAACCCTTTGTGTACCTTTAATTTGAAATGATCAGTGTAGTAAATAGCTCCACATGCAATCCCTTTCTATTTCTTTCTGTTTAGCAACCACATCCTTTGCTTCCAAAAGAGACTCATTATAACATTATATATATGTATATTTTTTTTTGGAGGAAGATTAGCCCTGAGCTAACATCTGCTGCCAATCCTCTTTTTGCTGAGGAAGAGTGGCCCTGAGCTAACATCCGTGGCCATCTTCCTCTACTTTATATGTGGGACGCCTGCCACAGCATGGCTTGCCAAGTGGTGCTGTGTCCACACCCGAGATCCAAACCAGCGAACCCTGGGCAGCCGAAGCGGAATGTGCGCACTTAACCGCTGTGTCACCGGGCCGGCCCTTAACATTATATTTTGAATTGGTTTCACAGCTTTAAGAAAGGCTACTCCTTGAACTTGCTTTATATTTTAAATTTTAAAAAGGAACAAGCAACCCCAGCTTCTGGGTTTTCTCCTGTTTTTTTTCTTTTCTTCTTCTTTCTCCTCACTGGGTTGGCTATGTTTGGGCTGTGGTTAATGGATGCAGTCTCAATCTACCCAATGGAGAGCTTCGTAGACCAGAGTTCGCTCAAAATCTTTCCTTCTACTTGACCTCAATTTCAAACGCAGTTGTCAGTTAATTTGCATTTAATTTCCCTCCCTCCATTTCTCTAAAATTTGATAACATAAACACTGAGAGTTTTATGCATAGGCTCTCTGGTATAATTTCTTGATTTAAATGTTTTTGCTTAAAGCATAAAAGGAGATCCAAGATGTTTACACGACTCCTAGCACCTTTCACATTAGAGTGGAAATATCACACGAAATTTAGAGGGGAATTAGGCTTTTAAAAAATGTCCCTGGAATGAAAATTTCAATCATGTCTACTGCTGCCTGTGGAATTTCTAAACTGAAATGAAGGCATCGGTCCTCTTCATGAGCCATGTAAGTAGATAAGGCACCAAGTTGTTAACCATAAGTCCCTGCTTTCTCTTATATTAAAGGAAATGTAAGATATATATTCAAGTTTTTCTTTTTTCTTTGAGTCAGAACAAGATGTTTACTTGAATGCCATTACAATGACATACTTTTTTTCTTTCATCTAGGAAAAGTAAGTTTAATATTCATAAGATTAATTTCAGTACTAAAACCCAAATTGTCTTGTGCTTATGAAAGAAAAGACACTTCAGAACTATAAGGGGATATAGCTATTTGGGAAAAGTAAGATACTAGACAGAGCATCCATTTCAAACTTTGGAAGATCTTTTACTCCTGTCCATTTCTGCAATGACACCAAGAGAATTCTTTCCCTAGAAGACCTGCATTATGAGACTGACTTTTCCATAACTGAACCTTTTATTCTTTATGCTTCTCAAGCATGAGCCTGAGAGAGGATGAGAGCCGTGAAGGCAAAGCAAGATTCCATTCTATTCAATATCTATGGAGTAAACGATCTGGTATATTGGGAGAATTAGAAGGACTGTTACTGGTACAACTTTACAGAATGGCCCAAAGGGCAACTAGAGAGTTTCAGTGGAAGTTAGTAATCAGGTTCGTATCTAGTTCAAGATATTAATAGACTGGTAGTCTGAGACAGTTATGGCAATTCTTTCCAACACCAATCTATAAATAAGGATTTGTTAAAGATATAGGAGAATCACTTATTGGATATGTACAAACAAAACACTGAGTTAAAAACAACCTCACCAAGGCCTTAAAATACAAGGGAATAAATAGACGAGCATATTTGGTTTCTTTTTTCTCTATTTTCTTGTAGTTTTCTGTCGCCTGAGGAAGAAAGGGCTACAAAAATGTCTTTAGGTGCACAGGAAAATAGACCATGTTTTTAGTCCTATAGCTTTGGTAGACCAAAACACAAATCAAATTTCATGTTGTATGGAAGATTTCCATATAGCTTCTACCAATCCTGGCTTTTAAAGTTTTGGGGAACTCTCTGGATTGGCTATATTAACATTCTCACTGTAGAGTTACACAGTGTTATCTCACGCTGGATGCTGGGCCACTGTCCCGTTACTCGGGTGTCCAGCTCCTACTTGTTTTCCTCCTTATCACGTAGAAACTGTAGACTGGAACCACTTTTTAAATGATCTCCTTTGGTTGCCTGAACAGCAGGGAAGATTGTTATTCATTTGAGCAAGAAATGCAATCATTTCTGGGTTCCAATTAGAGAAAGCCTAGGGGCCCTCTTTATTAAGATGAAACACAAATTGTATCAAGACTTGCTAAACCACTTAATATTTTTATGGTGATATTAAGAAGCTTGAACATTTTAAATACTAGTTGGAATATGTGTAGACTATTTTTAATCAATGCATGAACGCTAACCTCCGTTTCATTATAATTGCATCTGTTTTCGCCACCTTGAAGGTTTACCATACAGAGGAGGATCAGGAATCCTACAATGTTCAGTGTCAACAGTGACTTACATTGCTGTAATCTCTTGTTAACTATTTTTGCAGGTGTTTTTTCCATTATTTCCTAAAAGAGAAAATTATTTTTTTAGAAAAAAGAATTTTTTAAATATAGACTGGCAACTTGATTTTTAACTTCATTTCTAGACACAATTTAAAAATATGTATAAAAATTTAATTACATATTTACAGAGCCATATGCTTTAAGATGTGACTGAAAGCTTGTGAACATGAGAAGAGAAAAATTATGACAGTTTGGATTTTGGGGGTATAATTTTGAGTATGGAAATGTGTGAATACTCATTTGATCACATCTGTGTGTGTTTCAAAATTCTGACTTATACATCAAGAAAGTATCCCCTCTTAATATAACAAAATACTTCCAGTGAGTAGTAGTTTAAGGATAAATCTTCTAAATTCAAATTATCCTTAATGAAGCTGTTATCTTCTGTTGCCTTGTGTGACCTTTTATAAAGGCAGAACACAATCTCTGATGTTTCAGGTATGTGCGGTAAGTCATAGCGTTATTGCACCAGTTTTCTCGCTTCAAAGGATGCTAAGGATGCAGGTGGTGCAAGATTATCCAGGCTATCAGTTTTAAAATTAGAATTAGTAAATTCAAGTAGCAACTAGAGGATATGAAATATATGAAGCAAGTTGAGAAGTATTAATGATTTGGTTCTTATAAAAGATACTATGAGAGTGAGTTGTCTATATAACTGGATGATATAAATTATTGTATTTTTCCAATATTTTTGGATAACTAAATATTTTCGGATAATTTGTTTTTCATAGCCTGCTCCTTCAAAAGTTTCATGCTGCCAGTCCTGATAAAATTGCCCTCCCTTCTTTGTTCTCTCTCTAGTGTTTTCGCTACTAAGCTAAGTGATTCTTTTATCACCTTGCATATCTAGTTGGTTTGATACAATTTCCAACATTTATTATTGTTCGGTTCACAACTTTTCTCTCTTTTACAAATTTTTTTCATAAAAATATATCTTCTTTGCCTTAGAAGAGCTGTCATAATCAAAACCATCACATATCAAGACCTATGCTCTAATTGTATTCACAATAACAAAATGTAAGTTCAAAGTTTTCACCAAGATAAACAAATAAATAAAGCTTTCCTGAAAATAATTTCCAATGATGTGATAAAATCATGTTTTAATTAAAAAATTTGACGTAGAAGAACTAGGAAAATATCCATCAAGTTAGAAAGCATGCGGTAGTAGACAAAGCATTTACTATGGAGGCAGACCAGGGTTTGGCTACATCTCTGATCTTCTATATTTTTATATGTATTACATTTTTGAAAATGATATTTACAAAGTGTTCTTGTGAGGATTATTGAAAATATATGTAAAGGATTTAGGATAGTGACCATTATCAACACATGGTAGTATGTATTGTTAATAACCGTTCTTATTATTAATAATTACAAAAGACTGTGCAATCTTGGAAGACAGAAATCCATGGTTCAGTTATCTTTTCTTCCCTAAATGCTGATTTTAAGATAGGAATTCTTTGCAAGTATTTGATTAAAAGCGAAGTCAGTTTCTATGAGTTTGGGTTTTTTTTAAGATTCCACATATAAGTGAGATCGTACAGTATTCGTCTTTCTCTGTCTGACTTATTTCAATTACCATAATGCCCTCAAGGTCCATCCATGTTGTCGCAAATGGCAAATTTCCTTCTTTTTATGGCTGAATAATGTTTCATTCTATTTGCAATATATTTTCTTTATCCATTCATTTGTCAGTGGACACTTAGGTTGCTCCCTTATCTTGGCTGTTGTGCATAATGCTGCAGTGAACGTGGGGTTCAGATATCCTTTTGAGCTAGTGATTTCATTTCTTTTGGATATATACACAGAATTGGAATTGCTGGATCATATCGTATTTCTATTATTAACTTTTTGAGTCACCTTTATACGGTTTTCCATAGTAACTACACCAACTTACATTCCCACCAACAGTGCACAAGGGTTTCCTTTTCCCTACCTCCTCCCCAATGCTTGTTATTTCTTATTTTTTGATGATGGTCCTTCTAACAGGTGATATCATATTGTGATTTTCATTTGCATTTCCACCATGGCTAGTTATATAGAGCACATTTTTATGGACCTATTGGCCATTTGTATGTCTTTTTTGTAAAAATATCTATTCGGATCCTCCACCCATATTTTAATCGAATTGTTTATTTTTTTGCTATTGCGTTATATGAGTTCTTTATATGTTTTGGATATTTACCCCTTATGAAATATATGATTTGAAAATATTTTCTTCCATTCTGTAGGTTACCTTTTCATTTCGTTAATGATTTCTTTTTCTGTGCAGAGGCATTTTAGTTTGATATAGTCCCACTTATTTATTTTTGCTTTTGTTTCCTTTGCTTTTGCTGTCAAATCCAAACAATCTTCACCAAGACCAATGTCAAAAAGCTTACTGCCTATGTTTTCTTTTAGGAGATTTATGATTTTGGATGTTACATCCAATTCTAATCCATTTTGATTATGTAGTAAGACAGGGGTTCATTTCATTCTTTCCAGGTGGCTGTCCAGTTTTCCTAACACTATTTATTGAAGAGACTATCTTTTCCCCATTGTATATTCATAGCTCCTTTTTTGAAAATCAATGGACCACATATGTGTGGGTTTATTTCTGGGCTCTCTATTCTGTTCCATTGATCTATGTGTCTGTATTTATGACAGTACCATACTGTTTTATTACTATAGGTTTATAATATAGTTTGAAATCAGGAATTGTGATGCCTCCAGCTTTTTTCTTCTTTCTCAGGGTTGATTGGTTATTTGGGGCCTTTTGTGGTTCCATACAAATTTGAAGATTGTTCTATTTCTTTGAAAAATGCCATTGGGATTTTGATAGGGATTGCATTTAATCTGTAGATTGCTTTGGGTAGTATGAGCATTTTAACAATATTAAGTCTTCCAATCCATGAGCATGGAGTATTTTTCCATTTATACGTGTCCTCTTCAATTTCTTTCGTCAGTATCGTATAGTTTTCAGTGTACAGGTGTTTCACCTCCTTGGTTAAATTTTTTCCTAAGTATTTTATTCTTGTTGATGCAATTGTAAATGGGATTGTAAATCAATTGTAAAATTGATTTTCTCAATTTATGTTTCTGATAGTTCATTGTTAGTATATAAATATGCAATTGATTTTTGTATATCGATTTTGTATCCTGAAACTTTACTGAATTCATTTGTTAGTTCTAGTAGTTTTTTTGTTGGCATCTTTAGAGTTTTCTACATATACTGTGGCATCTGCAAATAGAGACAGTTTTACTTTTTCCTTTCTAATTTAGATGTCTTTTATTTATTTGTCCTGCTTAATTGCTGTGGCTAGGACTTCAAGTACAATGTTGAATAAAAGTGGCCAGAGGCACAGTGTGGGGAGTAGGGGAAATGGGTGAAGGGAGTCCAAAAGTACAAACTTCCAGTTATAAGATAAATAAATCCTAAGGATGTAATGTACAGCATCATGACTATAGTTAACAATACTGTGTTGTATATTTGAAAGTCGCTAAGAGAGTAAATCTTAAAAGTTCTCATGACAAGAAAAAAAGTTCTAACTATGTGAGGTCATGGATATTAATGAAACTTATTGTGGTAATCATCAAATAACTATTTTGTACACCTTAAAGTAATACAGTCTTATGTCAATTATATCTCAATAAAACTAGGGACTAAAGAGAGAACTGTCAGGAAAAATCTTTACGGGGTGAGAAACGCAGGAGAAGTAAGGGAGAGAAGCTTCCCATGGTTTCAGGCAAAAGTGTGCCACAGTGATGGCCCCAGGTGCAAAGGTATAATTCCAGGTACCTCTGAAGAAGGCTGTTCCAATAGCCCACAGGCAGTCCTCCAGAGACTAGCAGGTGTGAGGCATTAGCAGTAGGATCAGGGCCACAGGACCTGCTATTGTATATCAGTGACCGCTATAATGACTCAACAAATCAGTTCCTTAATACATGTCTGCTTAGTTAAGCAGAATAGAATTAAATTATATCTACCATACCTCCAAATCTTCTGAGTGAGTGCATGATGGTTCTTTCGATGCCTTGTAGAAATTAGCACATGGTTATGCACAAAATGGGTGTTAAAAATTTATGAATTGCTTGATTTACTTAATTCACAGAATATTTAACATTTCTTATTGTTCCTTTCTATATGTATGTTTAAATTCAATAGGCCAGAACCCGTTTTGTGGACAAAGGATGGCGGAGAATTACCAGATCCTGACCGAATGGTTGTGAGTGGTAGGGAGTTAAACATTCTTTTCCTGAACAAAACGGATAATGGTACCTATCGATGCGAAGCCACAAACACCATTGGCCAAAGCAGCGCAGAATATGTTCTCATTGTACACGGTGAGTACTTTTTTGATTTCATTATACACGAAAGAATAAATGACCTGAAAAACTGTTTAAATTTGACAAAATATTTAGAATAATAAACAAAATTAAACAGGTTTTCTTTTTCTTTCAGAAAGACTTCTCATAAGTGTAAATATCTCCAAGATTCACAATTAATATGTTCCAAGTCAAAATAATAAAATGAAATTACAAGAAACTAAAAATAAAAATTATTTTTCCAAAAAGATTTTTATTATAAACATATTGTATAGTTTTTGGTGGTGACTAGTAAATTATATTAATGTCTTTTATTTTGCAAATAAATGCCTTTACTTATAAATCAGAATTATGAAAACTATATTTCCCTTAAGCTAATTTTGTTGTATTATCATAAAAATATACTTTATAAGCACTATAACTGGTTTCACAAAAAAATGGTAGCATGTCACTGAGATGCAGCAAAGACAGAGGTGTACAATTTTAATGAAAACTGCCTTAATTTTTTGTGAAGAATAATTTGAAATCCACACACATTTTTTCTCCTCCGCACTAATCTCACAATTTGAAGAAATATAATAAAATGATAAAAAGAAATACCAATATCCAAGATTGAAGAGATCTCTGTTTTTCCCAAACAGCCACAATGGATAGCTTATGAAGTAACTTTACCATATTTTTAGATGGAGATAAACTTTTATGAGATTGATAAATATTGCAATAAACAAAATTAGTCAGGTTCCTTTATCGCGGGACATCTCAGAATTTATTTTATATGCCAGGATACATTGTGAATCTCCAAGAGAAAGAGGCACTACAGAATGTAAAATTTCCCCTCATATATTTCACCAAGAAAACCTTTACGAAGACCAGTCTTGGGTTCCTCAATATTACAGTATTCCAGACAAATATTGTGTAAAACATGACACTTTAATAAATCCAGTGGACCCAAGAAATCATGGAGAGAGTATGTCCATTTATCTTTCTAAGTGAATCTAAGTATAGAATACTGTTAGAAGCATTTGTTAGTTCTATACCTTTCCGAAAAAGAATTTGGGTAGTAAAGTCTAATTCTTTGCAAAGAGATTTAATTTTAGGTAAAAAAAAAAAATCTGGTTTATGCTTTTTCCCAGATATTTACTCTGTTATGATGTAGGCCAAAATTGGAGAAAAAATAATATATGTAGTCAATATACCACTTTCCTATTTTCAAATTGTTTTAGTGTATACAATGTCTCAATTCTTAATCCCGCTCTCCTATTGAACGAGAATGAAGGTTCACAGGGAATCAACTGTCCACAAAAAAGCATCTTGAAGATAGTAGAGCTGAGCAATTAATTTCTAACATCACACAAATTATGGAAATTTCAACTTTTGGGAAAGATAAGCCTAATTGAATTAGGCTGACGAAGTGGAATTAAATGTGGTAAACCCTGTAGACACAGCCTGCCAGCCTGAGAGTCTAACAACCACTGAGTGTGTCAAGAAGATAAGTTAGATCCTTAGTGCAGGATCCAGGAGGAGCTTTCAGTTTCTGCTGACCTGGATGTTTAGTTCATGCAGTCATGCAAGTGAAGGGAAGTCTGATTCACCCTTAACTTTCTAAGTGCTTCTCTCACCTAACAGTTTCTGGGCACCTGGGGGCATGTTGTACAGCATGTCACACTGTATCTAAAGCAATATGACATAAAAATATAGAGAATTACAAGGGAAGTGACAGAAAGAATAATATACTTAGATGTAAAGTATTTCATTTGTTTTTTTAAAGTAATTCAAGTGGGGAAAATTCATATGTTTTCCCAGTGTTTGCAAGCTAGCCAACAGCATGATTTCCTAAATAGCCAAGCTACCTTTAGGTAGTTGGCAGTTGACATATTTCTAATAAATACTTCTCTAAGCACTTTGTAAGAAGTTATTTCTGGCTTTCCTTTTTGAACTACAATTCATCAAAAGCACCCCATAGATTAATGCTATTCATGCTGCTAGATAAATGCTGTGCAGTTCAACAGCAGTTTACCTAGGGTTATTGACACAAGTAATGAGAGGCTCTGTGGAACAGGGAAACCATATTACACTGTGTGTAAAAGGGCTCCAATTGGGTTCATTACAAAATAAAGGGTTTTTTTCCCCCTTTGCACACGGGTATAATGTTTCATTAGTCACTAGTTGTATAAATATAAAAAGCCACTCTCTTCTGTTAATGGTTTGGCTGTTTCAAAACCCTACTAAATGATGAAATTTGAGTGGCGTTTCGATCTGTAATGAATGCTGTATGCATTTCGGAATGGAGTGATAAGTGATCATTTGTGAGAACTTTACCCTTTTATCTTTTACACGCAGGTTGGTTTTACATTAGCTGTGATAATTTAATATAGCTCCAGCACCAAAGGGCCTTTCAGGAGCTGAGACGCTGTCTTTGACTCGACCACAGTTGCCTGGGTTCTATTGATTCTTTTCTTGATGAGGTCTGAGCACTTTCCTGTGAAATCATCTGGTATCTACATGCCATCCTAATGGGTAGATTTGATTCTTTGGGTGTCAGTGGAAGTGCATTATTTAAATGTTATCACATTTAATTGTTAACAGAACTGACATTTCATGTTATAGACACTGCAGGGTTTTTTTCTACTTCCTAATTACACCTTTGCAAATTTCAGCATTAGAACTACAGATGATAATTTGAAACTGCCAGTCTAAAATTCACCCTCAATGAAAGGCCTAACAAAATTCAGTGTACAAACACCTGTAGAATAAAACATTATATTTATGAAACATTTGCACTGTGGAAATTCCTTTAAGAAAGAAAGTATCATTTTCCATTAACAAACTCAGCAATGGAGAAATTAATGTTAAACTGGTAGCCATAGTTATACCGTCAATTCATGTGAGCACGGTAGTTTTTGTTTTTTGCTTCTGTATAAAAATATTGAAGTTATTCTCATGTTATTATTGGTATCATGCTATTTATTTATTTAGAATGGCTAATTACCTCCATAATAATGGTCTTGAAATATGCTGTTCCATTGCTGTTTTTACTATTTGGAGAACTATGGATCAAGAGAAAAATTCGTTTATCCATCCAATAGATATTTAGTATTTATCCTCTGAGAGCAAAGGCACTGTAGGAGCAAAGGTGAATAGTACTCAAGAATTTTAGAGTTTAATATGGAAGGTAAGTTAAGGATTCAAGTAGTTATAATACAAAAACAGGAGCGTTAGGAGAGTGAACATATAATGATGTTGATGTTTAGAGTCTACAAGAATATGGTCCAAGTATCTGGAATTTTAAAATATATTAACACAGTACTCTTGGGTTATTCATTAAAAAACTGTGTATGTCATAGATGGAAGTACCCAGCAGAGTGCCACACATGTAGATATGCAACAAATCAGAGTATTATTATTATTATGATACTACTGGTAGTGTTATGATACCAAGGGCAATCTCACTCCAATGCTTGGGCATGAAACTTACCCAAGAGTTGCATACAACTTACTGCCCATAGTCTTTTCTGAATGGCATCCAGAGCATAAATTATGTTATCCCTATTGAGGAACAAGAAAATTCTAAATTCTTGCTAACTAAGCAATAGAGATCTCAAAAATTCAACAGTATAGCAAATTAGTAATGTATAGAGAGCAAGATAAAATTTATAATCACTCTTGTTTCTCTCATGCAACATCAGGTTTGGAGGGTTTAGATAAAACATCTTCTCTCCAAGCGAAGACTACCTGAATCTGCATCTTCCAGTATAGAGAACGTAGCAGATATCCATTTATCACACAAGGAATGGCTGCAGAGTTTTACAGATGACCTTAGGCTAATCTTATTTTGCGGTTGGAAGCAATTCAAGTCCTTATAATTATTTGTCTTCAACTGATTAAAAAATCTTCTTTTGACGGTGTCAGAAACATATAAGGAAGTTTTGAGAGAATATCTACGGAGAGTGAGAAACACAAATTACCACATCCCCTCAAATCCTAAACCTCTTCCTTCTTAACTTTCCCAAGGTCTCTTATCTCCCTTCACACTCATACTATAGAAATTTGTAACCACTCCTCAAAATACAAATGCAAGATGGACAGAGAAGCTGAAACTCTTTAGTATCATCTCCAGCCTCAAAGCCCTCCCTAGGATTTGGGAAGAAATATAGCAATACAAGTAGAAAAAATTAGTAACTTATTTCTTCATCTACCAGTAGCTGCACTAACCATGGCACGTCCAGATTGTGGAAGATGGTAGCTGGGAGTCTGATAAAAGCTTCAGTGGAGCGCTCACTCCACTTAGGACCCAACTCAGGGCTCTCTCAGACAGTTGTAACAGAGTTGAGATGCACTATCCCAGAAAGGTTTTCATAATACTCCCCATCTCTCTTCAAATGTACTCTTCCTATTACCATAGTAACCCTTATATGAGATTTAAAATTATATTGCCACTGCTCTAACTTATTCCGTTACTTCTTTATTTTTCTACTTGTCTGAATAAGCTTTTATAACAATTCATTATTTCTTCATTATCTTAACTCTTGCTATTCTTATTTTGAATGAAATTGCCCGCTATGCATCTTCCCACATTTTCGCTTTTCTTTATATGTACATATTTTGCTTTTCTAGCAAACTTCATCTCTATGACCACATAAAGACAAGAGAAACTTGCCATAACGTGTATTATGATAGTAAAAAGTGAAAGTATAAATATCTTGTTTATATTTCTGTAATGCCAATCAGTTTACTGACAGTTGCTGCCTTGGTATCCCGAAGATATCACTTGACAGTTATGGTTTGTTTTGTTTATTTGTTCATGTATCTATTGAAATGAATACTGATGAAAAACGTGATAGTACTTTTTGTTTGTTTCCAGGATAATTTACCTCAGAAATAACATATATAGAATAGGATCCATCACATTTTATTGTTCATTAGTAAAAATGATTATAAAAAGAGTGTTTCAGATTTTTAATTTTAATGATAAGAAAGAATATTACTGCTAGAAATGTATATGTGTTTTGGTCTAGTGAAAGGTATCAAACTATTAAATATGCCGTTCCAGCTTCAAAGAATCAATAAAACTGCTACTTTTCTTTCACTCTGCTTTCATTGTTAATAATAAACGTCAAAAATACTCAGGGACAGAAAGTTAGACACTGAGTTATTATAGACAGCTGTGTCAAGCCAAGCTTCCAACCTGTATTGCTCGTTTAGACATAGAATTGCCTTCCGTTTTGGCGGGTTCTGCATCTGCGGATTCAATCAACCACGGATAGGCCTAGGATGGTTGCATCTGTACTGAAGATGGACAGACTTTTCTTCTTGTCATTATTCCCTATACAATACAGTATAACAATTATTTACATAGCATTTGCACTGTACTAGTTATTATAAGTAATCTAGAGATGATTTAAAATACACGGGAGGGTGTGCATAGGTTATATGCAAGTACTACGCCATTTTATATAAGGGACTCAAGCATCTGCGAATTTTGGTATCTGCGCAGGTGCTGGATCCAATCCCCGCCAATACTGAGGGGTGATCACGTATCTCTTTCAGAGACTCTAGGTAAAAGCATGATCACTTTCCCTCCTGGGTGCTGACTCTCCATTTCAGTTGATTTGCTTACCATGGGAGAGAGCCAAATTGAGTCACGGAGGGTATTGCTTTAACAAACATTCCCAAGCCATCTATCATCTCTTTCAAATATTTAACTAGTGTGCAAAAGATAAATTCAGTTGCTTTAGGCTTATTAGTACATGAGCCTAAATTTACCAAAATAATTAAAATGTATATAGGTGAACGCAGTAATACTTATGAAACAGATTAGGAATGTCATAAAGTAATATCCCAAATTTGTTTTTAAACTTATCTTACCCTAGAACTAAGCAAATATGATTATAATGTATACTTTCCTAGTCTTACAGGATATATTTTACTTATTCGTGTTATGATTATCAACGATGTGAAAGCTAACGAGGACTCCCATCACATTACAATGAAAAGTCTGCTTCTGCACTTCATGCTATATGTGTAACTAGAATAAAGAGTTGGCAGTCACATGTACATTTACTGTTACAATTATCCAGCAATGATGTTTAGAAACATTGAGAGGCTACATGAAATTTTTGCTTAGTTGTACTGCTAGGAAAAGCAATGTAGATCAGGATGGGAGTAACACAGTGAATCTTTGAGCTCAGTTCAGTGGGTGGGGAGCAGGAACAAGAAGCCTGGATTACAGACAGATGCACAACCTAGCAAACATTAAAAAGGGATTCAGCTAAAATCTGTTCCCTCGCATGGAAACAGACCTACCAGTTGGTAAATTAATTCTGTGTACTCATAATGAGCATTTTTCCCTTGGAGAAGCTTTCTTTAGAAGCATAGATGGAAAAATATACAGTGTAGAAAGAAAAGGATAGAAAAGACATCCATATGGAGCAACAAACAGTGTGCTAATGGAGGAACCCTAGGGTTGCTGCTCTCATCTCCGGGTGAGAGTTTCTAGACAGTAAACTAGTTGGACGAGTCTTAAAACAGTGCCTTCTTTAAAAGCTGAGATAAAACATATCATTGCTGGACATGAATAAGCAGGAAAAGCTGTGATGCCTGTGGGAAAGGCATACCTCTGACTGGATGAATATGCTATTGAACTCTGCAGAGAGAAGTGGAATGGGATTAAGTAGTGGAGAAAGGAGCACTGTTTTCACTATAAAACATTTAAAAAGGTGCATGTGTGCAGGCTGACTCAACACAGAGTTGGGGCTTAATTCTCTCTCTCTGTTTTAAGATGAGCATGAAGTGGATAAATTAAGGTTTCACCGTTCAGAGTAAAAATTCCATTCAGAAATACCGCTCTGAAGTAAATGTTTCTATGGTTCCCTGGTGGACTATTGACTACAGTGTCCCTCCTTCCTGAAGGCCCTCATTCCTGCCTGAATGGAGGAAAGAATTCACCACTCAACAATTTCAACGTTTTGAATATCTTTTATTGCACTGTTTCTAGATAATCTCTACTATTAGTTGCAGTAAGGTGAATAAAAGGGTAGAACCCACGGCATTCGGGCTTTCGAGACTTTTTATATGCAAATAAGGCTAGATTGTAGCTTTACAAAAATGTACAGAAGTCGCTTACCTAAGTATATATGCATTCATTTATTAGAGAATTCAAGCAATATGCAATGGCTCATGGGGGAAATTTTTGGCATTTGTTTTCAAAACAATGGCATGCTTAATCAGAAGAACAGGTTTTACATAAAAACCTGCTTTGTAGCTTCTCACAATGTAGTTTTCACAAACATTGGAACAATATATCATGTGTTTCTTCTGGAATTTAAGAATTATCCTTGATTCCTCTCTGAGCTTCTCTCCAATTCATCAGCAAGTTCTGTCAACACTGTTTCTAAACCGTGCTCCCGGTATGTCCACTTCCCTCCGTCATCTCTAGCCCAGACTATTGAAACATTGCCTAATGGGCTCCCTGCCTCCAACTTCCACATCTCCCAACTATTTCCCACACAGCTGCAATATATAAATGTTTTAATGCGTATTCCTTCATGTCTTTCTCTCATTTAAATTTCCCCAAAGGCATTTCATCACCCTTGGCATAAAATGCAAATCTCTCTTACCCTAGCTGACCAAATCTGGCACAATATGCTACCACCTCCATCTGTGATATCTCACCAGCCTCCACAGAATCTCTTCTGTCTCCCTGGTCCTCTTTGAGCTCCCCTAAGACATCCAGCTCATTCTTTTTATATGAACTTTTTTTTTTCTTCATATGAGCTTTTTCCAGGAAGTACAAGGAATGTTGTCAGGAATGCTGATCTTTGTAAGAGCAATTCCTTATCATTCAGATCTCAGAGTGAATGAATCTTCTCAGAGAAGCCTTTTTTTGTCCTCTCCAGTCTAAAGCAGCCTCCATGTATCACTTTAATTCTCTTAAGGGCATTTATCATTATTTGGTATTTTAGTTGTTTATTTCGATATTTGATTGTATACGTGTGTATGTGTTTATGTATGCATATGTACACACATATATATGTGTATATGTATATGTGTGTGTATATATATATGTATGCATGGTACATATATTATATATGCATGCATTTACGTGCATATATTATATATGTATCTGTAGATGTTAATATATTCTATGTCCACCCAGTAGATTATTACTTCCTTGAAAGCAGAGATCTTACGCACCTCGTTTATCTCTGTATCCCTAGCTCTTAGAACAATCCCTTCTAAATAGTCGGCAGTCAATAAATATTTCCTTAATGATTAAATTTCTTTGTCTTTCTGTTTATTTATAAACATAGCTACATACTCATTCATATCCACATACAAACGTATATACACCTGTGTAGATATGTCTGAGTATATTTATGTGTGTGTATACATACATATACATATATACATCTTCTGAGCAAAATCAGGGTAATTGATATTCATTCTTTGGTCACCAAAATCAAGACATTTAACTTTCATCCCACACTGGGAAAAGTAGTGAGATATATTTACTTGGCAATCCATTTGTAAATGGCGCCTTACAGAGTTGAACAGTGTACAATATGAATAACTGTATATAAAAGATATAATCTAATAGAACTATTTGAAATTGGAAGAGTTATGTAATTGACTTCACATGTCAATTCGTCTTTCTGCATAATTCTATAATTAGCACTAACTGGAAACTGGATTTGTTTTTGGAAATATGTACATCATCTCTTATAAAGATAACGGTCATATTTAGCCAAATATAAAACTTGTCTGAGGCATGGCTTAGAAATCTATATCACAATGCTAGACTACCTAATACTTTACTATCCAGGAAGTCTTTCTTGAGTGTCTACTGTATGCAAAGTGCTAGGCCAGGCACTGTGGAGCCTACAATGAATGAATAGACACTCTCAATTATGCCTCTACTTCTTAGCAAAAATAAAACAGCAAAGTGTTTTCCGTTTTATGTTTCACCATAATGCAATTTCAGAGATGTTTTCAAGGTCCCCTCGGTAGTTGTAATATTCCAGGAGATACGTCCAGGAAAATATGAAATTCCACAATTAGTAATGTTTTACTTTGGTAAAATGTTTACTTCCTTGAGACTGTATTTTAAATGTAAATAATTTAGGGAGGCTTATCAGTTTGTGTCACTAAATCACATGTGGGAATCAGTTTATTAAATAACCTTTTCCAGGTTAAGAAAGACCTTACTTTGCACGAGAACTCTGAGCATTAGGGATGCAGGTGACAGGAAGGGGATATTAAAAGTGGAGCTCGGTAGGTGTTTCTTCACAATTCTGCTTAACATTACTCTTAGTGTTTGTTAGGTATTATCTTCTATGGGTACATCAAAGTGTATTTATTAACATGTATGCACAAAAAGTACCTGCAAATGGCCGTTGTTGGTTTTGCTAAATTACAGGATAGCAAGTTTATAATAATAATCTTTGAAACATTTCCACATTCTCCTTTAATTTTTATTTGTGTCTTTTTATATTGCAAAATTAAAATGTTATATTTGAATGCATTTTACTACCTTTAAATATTGCCAGATATGTTTGTGGAAATTAGAATTAACTGAAATTAGTGCTGTGTAATAACTTCCAATTTAATGACAACATTTTTCAACTTGTATATCTTTAGTAACATATTACAGTGGAATGGTTTAGTTAAGCCTTAAGGATATTTGGTTTAGGATACTGGAACTCAGTGTTACTCTTATGGAATTTGTATATTAAATAAGAGGAGGAATCAAGACAAAAATGAGAAATGTTTCTCAAGTTTTCGGCTGACAAATCTGTATAGTAACATGAATATATAAGCGAGTTTGAGTTAAGGAACTATTTTGTACAGTGAAAAATGAACATTGGGAAAAATAAGAATGAGCAGAGAAATTTAAGAGAGATTTTAATCATAATCATGACATATTTAAATATGAGCGGCTTGATAGGAAGAGTGATTTTTGTGTCCTAAAAAGTTCACTGACATTAACATTTCTTATTATCACATTCATATTGTCACTAATTTTTCATACACATGAGATTGTCTTGGAGTTGAGTTATGTGATTTACAATATCAGGCATCACAGGAACTCACTTCACGGCATTTTCAAATCTGAACCAACACTTCTAGGAATTCTATGCATCTCCTGAAGTCATATGCTAAAATTTTTTCATTTATAAGTTTCTTGAGAAAAGATGTTTTGCTTTAAGGAGATAACCGCTATCCATTGCTACTTAAGAACCTGGTCTAAAAGGATTTATGTAAATGACCAGGTCCAAACACTTCATGTTTTAGATGAGGAAACATAGATGCATAGAGGTGAAATTATATGCAAAATATCTCTCAGCTGTTTTATCACAGAACCTACATGAAAAACCCACATGTCTGCATCTGTCAGTCAGTGTTTTTCTACCACATCTCATTTCTTCCTTTGTATATTCATGTGTGATTTAAATTTTTCTTTTAATGGGGAACAGCACTCTTCTCCCATAGGAAACTGCCAGCCTCACAGAACTTAAAGTATTTGACCAAATCATCCGATGTACTTTTGGATAAAGAACTTTTAGGAAAGAGCCTGCAGTAGAAAGTAGGTGGAGCTGAATCACGTGGAAGCATTCCCTTCAAAGGCGTTTTTATTCCTACTTTGAATTTCACTTTACTTTTGTCAGTTTAGAATATAAAGAAGTATTTTAAAAAGAAAAATGCATACATTTTTTCCAATAACAGACTGATTTTATTCATAAACTTTTCTTGTAATTACAGAGGACTGTTGGTTACCACCTACAGTTTAAAATTGCTGTACTTTTCATTTTTCAAGAACAGGGTTTTTTTATTATTATTATTATTGTGTAAGGATTCCATTTAGTATGTGAAGGCAGTGGAAGCTATCAGAGGGATGAACGGGGATTCATTCAAATCTAACTTTTAAAAGGTTCCTTTTTATGAAGCAGATGAGGTTACCATGCGACTCTGGAGGGGGAGGCACGCACTGGCGAGTTGAGGCCTTGTCAACCTAGTGGTTGTCGTTTAAGTGAGAGCCTAGGAGCTGTTATCCATTCTTATGCTATAATCCAAAGAGCCTGCTCCATGTAGCTGAACATAATGGGAAGAGATAAACGTCCTTCTCTGCACAGGCAGAAAAGCAAATACAGTAAACTTTTCCTCTTACAATTGCTTCCAATGGCAGTGCAATTATCAGTAAGAAGGTTAAGGATGCCCTATTATCTTTAAGGTTAGGAAATGTCAATAGCCTCTATCAAAAAGACACTTCTTACCTTAATACTTCTAATATACATCAAGTTTTGACCCTTCTGTGTCTCCACCGATAATCCTGGTTTGATTCACTCGATTACCCTGGGACTATGCTGGGGAGTTAGTGACATAAAGCAGAAAGGACGCAGACATACGGAGCCCAGCCTAAGTGGCAGCAGTTTTTCTCCCTATTGAACACCAGTCCTTGGAGAGAAACAAGCAGCTTGGGCTTCTGAGACTCCTTAGACTTCATTTTGCTTCCAAAATCCCTTCTGAGTGGGCCAGAATGCCATTTTTAAAAGGAGAACCTGCCATGAAACAAAACAGGTTGACAAGTTAGAAACTGTTGTACACTGCATTTGTGGAGAACAGAACATACCTTTAACCTGAAAAGCTCGTTATTGGGGAAAAGGTGCTGTAGCGCTCTTCAGTTTATGTGCACAGGGCTCCCTGGATCCGATTTCATTCTGACAAGGTTATACAGGATCCCTTGTGCTCTAATAAGCTCCAATAACGAAACGGAGTTGCATTTTTTTTAAATTTCTTCATTAGGATGTGAAAAAAGGGAGAACTTTTCTATTATTTTGAATTGATATGATTCAGAGCTCTAACACTTTTGAAAACATTGAAAAATCATGTTCAGAATATAAGATTGTCCTGTATACTGCATTTTAATTTTTTTTTTAGTAATCATTTAGAATTGAAGATTCCTAGCGTGAATTTCTAAAAATCACCTCATATCTGGTAAAAGGAAGGGGGCAGCAATTTTTTTTTGACAGAAAGTAACCACATATGAGGCTCAATTACTGATTCATTTTATTAAAAATAATGCTTTCCCCATCTACTGATATCATTGTCATTGTCACCTGTAGAACATTATTTATAAAGCATCAGTTGAATTCCAAACACAGAACAGGTGCCCTAAGGAAGCTCAGAATTGTACCATGGAGTCTATTCTCTCTGTTTTTTCATCATCTTATTAGTTCATAAAAAAAAATACAAGCAATGCATATTAAGTGCCAAATGAACGCTATAGTCTCCTAGTTTTCAACCACTGATTTCGTGAAGAGCTTTGATGTGTATGCTGTATTTTTCATTATTAATAAGGGTTAGTATAGTAGAGTGTATTAATTGATTATGTAAATTAGAGAAAATTTTAAAATGTTATCATAGCATTACACATGTATGTTGATATGTGTTCTCCACTGAGGAAGAGAGAGAGAGATGTGGAGCTAGTGAGAGGCACATAACTCTGGGTATGACCCTGATAGTGTGTAATGAATGTAAGCATCATTGATCATGAAGGGTATTGGTAATACAGTGAGGGAAGCAACAGATATACACAAATAGCATTATGGGTATTCAGAGAGAAGGGAAATCAGTTGCAATTTAGTTGGTCAAGGAAGCCTTCACAGAGCAGGTGGGAATTAGGCTGAAACTTAAGAGTAGCGTTTCTCTATGTACATCAAGAAAGGGAACCTATTTGAAGACGGGGATTGGGGTATACTGGGGGGTTGGGTTGAGTAAACTTGTCCCAAGGAAAAATTATATTTAAAAAATAAACACATGTTGGTCTACAAAGACTGAGGCTACAGCTCATTGGCGAGATATCTACATAAATATAATAGTGATTTAATATGCCAATCATGGGTAGAGGTGTGTACAAAGTGCTTGAAAGTGTTTGCAGGAAGACATTAACTGTGCATTATTGAGGGATGGTTTGCAGCTGAGATCACATTTAAACTAGACTTGAAGGCTAGACAAGAAAGAGGTAACTAATGTCGTTGAACGGGATGTGGCTATGAGAACATGGCCGCAAAGAGAAAGCAGTGCTGAGTCTAGAACTTGTGTCAGGAGCAGGTGTCTTTATGTGTGCTGGACTTCGGCTTCTTTGTTTATGTTAAGCTGTCACTATGAGAAACAAAGAAAAGAAGCCAGGCATATATGTTCTGAGGAACTCTAGTCCCTATTGTCTCAGAGAACTTTAATATGTGGCACCTTAGAACAATGTTGGGTGCACTTTGGAGTGTACATCCGAGTCATGTGGGTTGAGCAGGAGAGATGATGGACTAAAGAATTTATCATAACAAAGTTTAGCCACAGTCCCTAGACACAGATTTTAGTTTTCTGATTCAACAACTTTGAGCTGAAATTATGTTTCTGCAAGTGAATAGGTGCTTATAGAAGTAAGCTAGATTATTGACATTGCATTTGTTTGTAACTCAACATTCACTCACATGAATAACTTTTGCAACCTACTTAGACTTCATCTGTACTAATATACAATTTTGCAATTGACTAGATTTGGGGTTTTGTCTGATATTATTGAAATACTTCTGAATTTTCCTTTTACATGAGAATAGAACTTTATATACGCTACAAGTGAAATGGAAAGTATAATTTATATAATTCACATCTTATGTGTAGGAACAACTATAAGCAAATATTTTCATGTCTTGGAACGTTTACTTTTCTCAGTTTCCTGTCAGTAAAAATGCTCACATATTCCCTTTAAAGGAAATCCATGAATTCACTATGCCGTATATATATATATATATATGTATATATACACACACACATATATCTACATAAAGTTTTAGATAATGAATCATGGACCTCTGTGAATTCATTTTAATATCAAATTTAAACCATGAAGATATTTTAGCAAGTTTTATCCATTTTAGTATATATTGAAAAAGTAGTTCCTTAAGATTTAATCTTCTAGCAAAAGATTTAAAGCACGTAATTGCCATTTCAGAGAAATTGATGTTACACATTTCCATATATTGTGATCAAAAATTTTAAGTTTAAAAATTTTGTTTTATTAGATAGTATTCAAACAAATTTCTTATGAATTAGAATATGTTTTTAATTCTGATTTTGAAGAACTTTATTGAAATTTCTCTTGTTTAGATTTAAATCGTTTATATAATTTATCCATATTTACTAATTTCCCTGATCAAATCTAGACAAATACAATCTAATTATTTTCACTTTGTTCGCTTATCAAAACACCTTTTTTATCTGCTATGTACTTTATCAATTACCAGCTCTTCATTCCTTATGCATTAATCTAGAAAATAAAAAATACAGTTAATTTCTTTTGTAAATTATAAATGCCAAACTTCTGATTTGTAACAACTTTGTTTTTTTAGGCAAAATTCAATAGTATTTGATTAAATTAACATACTCTTCAGGAAAAATAACAATAAAAATTTCCCATCTTTTGTATTGTGGAAATCAGAGATGAAATATCAGGTAGTTACTTGTTTGACCTGTCTATTAGGTAGTCATTATTTCTGAATTTTAATATTCATAAATTATATGTCACATATCATTAATTTGTCTATTTTTTAATTTATGGTTTCTTAGTGTCCATGTTCAAATATCTTTTGGTTAATCATAGGATGTTAACATCTAAGGCATAGATTAAGATCTTCTAAAATTCATGTCATATTCAGCAAATTAATGACTGCAGATTATCTTGTTTTATGATCAGAAATAGTAAATTAATGTTGAACTAGGATTTATTTTTATTATGTGTGTGCATGTGTATAATTCTTCTGCATATAAATTAGTGTATTTTTATTCTTGGAAAAAAATAAAACTGGATGTCTCTTAGAAAACAATAGCCTGAATTTTCTATCCTGTACTATATTTGTTGAGTATTTTTTGATTAACAGTATAATAGTTTGAAAAATGTATACAATTCTAGATAACTAAAAAATGAGGCAAATGACTAGTACTAATGTTTCCAATTGTATATTTTCTTAAAAAATGTAGCTCCATTTTCACAATCAAAGTCTAAATAAAAGGCCAAAAGTGAAGGTACCAAGCCAGGACCTCATAAGCAATTGCTTAGCAATGTCCAACGTTGCTGCTCACTTGTAGGAGTGAGAACCAGATTGTGTTTGGGTTTAGGAAGACAGCTCAGAGTATTTTACTTATTTCTGCTTTGACAAGAGTCACAATCAGGCAGTTAAAATAAGTGAGACGGAATTGTCGGAGAAAATTCTTCACTATACTCATATTAAATAAAATATTATCAGTAATATAACATATATATTCATATATTTATATATATACATAATTTTAGAGACAAGAAAACTCTATCTCAAAGTTCTCTCATTGATTAAGTGGGGATGATAATAGACAACTCATAAAAATGTTGTCATCATTCACCACTAATTACAATAGGAGCAGCTAAGGGAGTCCTCCTGGCCTTTCGACCTTTCTCTGAAAGTTTCAACAAAGGTGAAAATGGAAAGAATTCATAAGGAGACATGGACAACATGAGTCTCAGGACAGAGTCACACTGCTTTCAAAGTAGTAGAAAATGTGGGCAAAGATTCATTTTGTTAGTAAGGAAATTTATTGAAGGAGGAAGTTGTAAGTTGTGATCTTGAAAATTTATCCTTCACAAAATAACAATTGCCTTCTATACTGAAAACAGAGAGGAATGTTTCTGAACAGAAGTAATGAAATCTTTTAGTTCTATACTAACTACTACTTAACCTTGTCAAAAAAATTGGACTTTTCTAGATCCCCTAAAATATGTCACGTTTATAATGCTGTGAATGAATTCATTTAGTAAATATTTATCGACCTTCTAAATTGTGTTAGAATCCCAACAAAAAAGTAAGCAGAGTTCTTTTCTTCAAGCAGAGAGACTGACACCAATAAAATCAGAGGAAATAAAGAGGTGGTGTAGAAAAGACAAGTATCAGACAATGTTCTTGGTCTTTCTGAGAATTCCAACTAACCTTACATTGTTGAATTTTAGTTGATTTTGATTAATCTTCGGGTATTGAAAATTTAGGTTATTTCAACTTTTGCTATTTCACAATAGAGGTGAGAAATTGCATTAACAGGAATGTACAATAAAATGAAGGACAGAATCAAGAAACCCCCAAAAATTTTGAAAAAATGAAAGTGTCATGTTTCAGAACACACAGGATGAAATTAATTTAGTAGTGATCAAAAATGTTTAACAGTGACTAGGAGAGATGTCTAATTTGGCAGGTCATTTTCTTGACCCAATTGTCATACTGGCCAAGGGGCTTTCCATCAAATTGCCTTCAGTCAATTTGTTTTTAGGTTCATATGAAGTTCAGAGGAGAGGATGAGAGAGGGTGATGAGCAGAAAAGCAGATGGACTATAAGTCAATAATGATTTGTAGTGTTATCTCATCTATCTGGACACTTGAAAAGACTCTAGGGCGGTTCTCTTGAACTGGATTAACCATTATTAAAACTACCCATTGTTTTTTAGTTCTTTGAATATTAGCCTAAGAAAAAAACCTATATTTCATGCATTTTCACTATTGTAGGGAATAGGATATCGTTTGGTTTATACAAGAATGCTCACAGGGCCTGAAAATATATAGACCCTCTCCAAAACAAATCAGGATTTGTTATTGCCCATCTTTGTTGATATGGAATAAGGAAAAAAATCCAAATAATGGGATTTTTGGCTGACCAAATCAAACAACAAAAAAGACCTGTTATTTGCGTTCCAATTTTTAAGAATCAAATGATACAGCTGATTTTGAAAAGCTGCTTTTTGGATCCAATAGAATCTTATTCTAACCCACTGTCTGATAGCAAATAACCCAACATTTTATAATCTGTAAAAGGTTTGGTAATATCAGTTTCTTTATATGGAGTTTTAAAGGACTAATAATATTGTGTGTTCTTATATTTGCTAGCCCTGGAAGATATTTGCCTTTGCATTAATTAAATACATATATTTTGAGATCCTAATGAGCAAATGATTTTGCAAACAAAGAATGTGTTATTTTCTGTTTTAGATATTCATGAAAATTAAAATTACGAATTGTTTTAAATTTAGGAAAAGTCTTGCATTTGTCCCTAGCCTGCCTAAACAATTTAGAAAAGCCTACCATGAAAATAAGAAGGTGTTATAAAATTAGTAAACAAGAAGTCCATGTGCACATATACATATTATTTCTTCATTTATAAGGTTGAAGTCGGTTCTGCTTTATGATCATGATAATCACACTCCAGGCAAGACCCATTTCCCTTAGTGATTAATGTAGCACCATTGACTTTTCAGAAGGTTGTTTTCTTAATTTGACTGGCCAGGAAGCATTTTCGCTGTTGAAAAACAGATGTAAACATCAATATCTAAGATAAGAGAGTGATCGCATGCTGTTCTCTGATGTCTCCCATGTAGAGAATTCAGCAGGTTAAAGTCTGAGGATTGAGTAGGGCTATTTATCAGAAGTAAAGAACTAGAAAATTTTGGTGTGACTCAAAGACTTTAACTGAGAGACTGACAGGAAACCTTTAATAGCAAGATAATCTGTCAAGCGCTCTGAATATTTAGGGGCTGTGTGGCAAACGTGAAATCAGAACCCAGCACAGTAATTATAGGTAATTTGTGAACTGTTTCTAATTTCCTCACTGTGTAAATTATATGCCTACCCACGTGAGACAAGATCTCACTCCCCCAGGATCTTACCGAGATTCTCATAGCTTGACACTGGCTGTATTGTCTCAGTGTTGTCTATGCTGCTCTTCATATTTCCAGTGGGTTTTGAGTAAAAGGAGGGAAGATTTTGGTGTTAAACTCGAAGCTGTTCTTTCTGTTTATTATGTTTTCTGCGTTTGATTCTACAGTTAACTTTCGACAACTTCGATTAATTATGGATTAGGGGTTGAATGTTATGGTTCAAGTCCATGTTCAATAACCTCTCTTAGGTATGCCAAATAAATAAATCATAAACCTTTCAGAATACTGGGTTCATGCTAGTTGACTCAATACTTGTTAAAGACTCCTAGGTACTGAAAATTGTTAGAAGGCGTTACCAGCTAACCAGGGTAAGAATTGCAAGACTCTAAGCTGTACATTAACATTGTTTGTGAGAAAAGGAAAAGCAAAATAATAATAACAATCGGCTTTGTTTTTTGTTTGTTTCTAAAGATTGCTCTCATCTATTTCCTAGCATTGCATTTTCCTAAAGAAAAAATCAAACAGCATTTAACATGCATATACTCATACATTATTATCATTTCTTTAATCTCATATGGTGGTGTTATTTGTGTTTATTTCTGTTGTGTTGTTTCTTTGTTTACTTCTTTGGCAAAGCATGTCATTTTTCGTTTTACCTATCTGTATTTTGCTACTGCATGTCAAACTTTTTAAATGACTCAGTGAACAAATGAATTCTTGTCATTTTAAATTTCACTATAAATATTGCAAACGATCTGCTTATTCTCAAAACATTGCTCCAAGTTTTGCTTTGTGTAAGAGCATGAAAAACGAGTGAACAAAAATGACAAGAACTGTTTGGTACAGCCAGCTGTGTACCTGGTAATCTGTGTAAGCCTGTTAAATTTAAACGTAAATAAGATATACGTATTTGTAATTTGAATCATTTGTGTTTCTCTTTTGTTTGCATGATATGATTTTGTTTTGTATTTTGTTTTTTCCACTCACCAGATGTTCCCAACACTTTGCTTCCCACTACTATCATCCCCTCCCTTACCACTGCAACAGTCACAACCACTGTAGCCATAACAACCAGCCCAACCACATCTGCAACCACCAGCAGCACCAGAGGTACAGTATGCTTCTTTGTTATGGCCTGGAAAACACATTAAGTGGAGCTTTAGAGGGGTTTTTTTAAAAGAATAGAAAAATTGAGATCCAATTTTACTTAATTATGAGAAGTAATTTTCACCTAAATTACTATCAATTAGAGTTATTGGAATAGAATATGAGACAAGATGGTACATCTTAATTTTAATTTAGTGTCACTTATGACTATTATGAAAATATTTCAGGATATAGGTTAAAAATATATGGAGCACTACGACATTGGTCCAAGTTAAATTGTGAACATGGGACACTGTTTTTTTGCCTTGCCTTGTAAGTGCAAACAAAGAAATAAGATCTTCAAGGATGCAGACGGAACTTGTGCTTTTTTAAGATCCTAGTTTTATGTTAATGACTTATTGTTCCTCTGCGAGTAGATTAAAACAAATACAGCATTGAATTTGTTCTAAAATTGACACAATCCATGGGGTCATTTCAAACTATTCACCACATAGAACTTTTAAGTAAATATTCAGCATGTCATCCTAAAGTGATTTGCTGAGTGGATCTGCTTATTCTACTCACAGGATGTTCTAAAAGCAAATGTTCTAGAGTTATCTGGGATGATAGGAATTGATATTTGGCCCCATGAGTAATTTCTGGGATTGGTTTACTAATAAGCATTTTTGCCTCAAGGAGAGCAACCTTGAAGAAATTGAAGTAATCATTAAGGGCAAAAAAACAATTACATTATGGTTTAGAAGTATAAAAAAGCATTTCTGAGCAGTCATTCAGTGGTTAGCAGATGATGAAGGAAAAAAAAAGTTGTTTGAGTGCCTTATAGAAAAACTCATTTTAAACAGTTTCTGCATAAGCAATGTTCAGAGAGAATTTGTCCTATTTAAGTCTGTCTTGTTCTACTTATATGTGTTTTGTGTCATGTTGGCTATACTAATATGTGTTAAACTTAACAATTTAACTTGAAATCATGAGGACTTCAATATACATGTAATTAAAGTTGTACCAAGGGCAGGATTAACATTTTCCTTCACTTGTAAAATTGTTCCATTAAATGATCTGTGTTTCTTGGGATTTTTATTAATTCTCAATTTTAAATTGAGTTGATAACTTTTTCACAGTTATCATAGTATTTCTTTCTCTTGTTCCAGAAAAAAAAATCCTGATATCAATAATTATTAATTTTTAATAATCTAGTCAACTGTTCTATACTGTGCAAGGTTGCAAAGTTTGATAATAGTAGCAATAGGAATTTCTCAAAAACACCTAGGTTTATTTTAGTATTACTTAACAACTATATTTGAGCTAAATCCAGAAGTGAGAAGAGTCAAAGATCTTTCTGATAACAATTTACATAAAAATGGAAGGAAAAACAAAAATGAAGACAAAGGTGAAAATATACTTTATGATATTATATGAAACGGATATCTAAAGTTCAACTTTGCTTTATTATTTTCCCAAAGATTTTTGCAAACTGTAATATAAATGAAATGTAATTATTGCATGCTAACAAAATTTCTGTGATAATGTTAAGTTCTGGCTGTACAAACAAATCACTTTGATGGAAAAGAAGGGAGATATATCAACCTCAATTTTGTTTTAAAGACCTACTTTAGTCTTTACAAAAAAGCCTAATAATCAATTATTCCTTCTTTCTTCAATAAATATTTGAGTACCTGCTATATAAATGGGACTATGCCAGACCCTAAACTTATGTAAAAATGGTATCAAAAATTACTAGCAGTTGACTTAATTCATTTCCACCTAAATAACTATTATCTGCGCTTAATTAGTGACAAATGTTCATGTTCTTTGTGACTACATATATATATATATATCAGCCTAAAAGAAAAATGTTTTATTTCAAAATCAAGTGTTTAACAATGTTCTTTTGTACTCGTTCACATGCATCTTAAGTGAAATCTTACCTATTGTGTTTTAACCAGCATACTACAATGAAATCAATTTTCTAGTTTTTCAAGTAAATTCTCTTTTTCATAGATTTCCTAAAATATTTTGTGAACTGTACACCATGGAGTTTAAAAGTGCTAAAATAATTCATCTTTGCCTCACATGAACACACTAGTAAACAAAACTCAAAGAAGACACACACACACACCATTCTCTCTTCTTTTACTTAACAGTTGATAGATAGTATTTTTCAAATGGCACCAAGATATGTAGAAAGAAGAATGTATTTTGTGAGTTAGGCAATTCATAGTATCTATTTTATATGGAAAAACAGCGGCACTGACGTTGAACGTTAGTCTAAAGCCTGTTTTCCCGCCTTCTTCAACAAGCCACTGAGGCCTGGGGAGTCACCAAGCCCACCTGCGTGATTAATGTTCTAGTCCATATTGATGAGTGTGGGATTCAGTCAGTACATTGTTGTGAATTTTGTACTCTATCTCTTTTAAGTTACATAATATTCTTTTATTTGTACTTTACCTATATAATTAGAGATTTCAGATGCAATTACATTTTAAATGGAATTCATTTATTTATAAATTAGTGTAAGATGTTTCAAAAACATGGTTAAAAAGGGACCACAATAACAATATGTTGCCTGAGAAAAGCTGAGAATTCAAGAGAACTCAGTTTTCAGCTTGTGGATTTTTTTTGTTTACTTGTTTCATCCCTTTCTCTCATTCAATAATCTGAAGTAAACTAATTATATTTGATTTTATTAGGATTAAGTGACATTTCTTCAAATTTTATAAACTATAACATTTACCTGTATACATACTTAATAAATGACCACAAATGCATCCCTCTTCATATCTCCATTTACACTCTTTCATTACTCCTATTATTACTGAGTTTTCCATCTTGAAATATGATAAACATCCAATTTAAAATAAATTTAAAGAATCACAACTGTGACTGGGGCCGGCCCCATGGCCAAATGGTTAAGTTCGTGCGCTCTGCTTCAGCGGCCCAGGGTTTCACCGGTTCGGATTCTGGGCGTGGACATGGCACCACTCATCATACCACAGCCAGAGGCACTCACAGCTAGAATATACAGCTATGTACTGGAGAGCTTAGGGGAGAAGAATTAAAAAAAATTAAAAAATTAAAACAAAAAAGAATGACAACTGTCACTAATATAGAAATCAAGATGAAATAGAGCAAACTACTCAAATCATCAGTCATAACCGTGAGAATATGCACGTCTCTTCAATTTGTACATGAAATGCATCCCTGTTTAGAGGAAGGGGAGCCTGACCCATGTGGAAGAAAAGCTGGCAGTTAGCAGTATCTTGTCACAAATAAGGGTGTTAAAACACAGAGAAGCGAGCAACCTAGAGCAGTCCTGGGGAAGACAGAATAAGTGAGCCCTGGAGACATCTTTGGGTGTGAATTGTGGTTCTTGTCTTCACAAGGTCTTTGGTCTTGGACAGTGAACCTAACTGAGCCTCAGCATTTTCATCCGAAAAATGAGAAGCACTTATTAGAAGCACTTAATTCCCAGGTTGTCTTGAGGACTGGATCATATCCAGAGTTCTGGAAACATAATCAACACTCAGTGTACGACAAGATATTGCTCAGTTCTTTTTAGTAAAACAAATGTGGTTACATGTAGTTGCATCATACAGTTAATGAAATGGTAGATTCTCCTATAGGAATTATAGTTTCAGTTCTGACAAAATTCTTTGGTCTTAGTGCACTGATAACTTTTTAATTGCAAACCTATTTTTTATCGATTATATGAGAAAAATAGATAAAAATAGTGCTAGAGCAGGTGGAACTTGTCTATCCATCTATCCTTGAATTTAACAACCGTTTATAAACTTTCTCTGAAATTTATAGTATTCTTGATTCATATCGTAAATCTAAAATCTGAACATTTTATAGATCTCTTAAAATTTTTCTGTTACAAAAAATCTTTACTATAACACATTTTTATTTCTGCTTTTGGAAACTGCAGTTTATTAAGACCGTTGGCCTGACTAGCCCTATCATTCAGAAGGCCTATATATATATACTCTCTTATAAATGTTTTTTTAGGTCACTGTGATACTGAGTTAAATATAATCGTTTATAAAATGATTCCAAATAGCCTGATGTGACTTCTAGTATTAATATTATTTCAGCATGGTGTGTTACATCAAAAGCCTTTTCACTTGAGCTTATAACATATAATTTTAATTTCGTAATAACTATGTCATAATCTAAGAATCTTTAATAGCACCACCATTTTACAGATGATATAGTGACATATATCAGTAGTTATGTCTATTTATCTTGATTTTTTATTAGAATTCACAACTGAACTTTTTATACTTACCAAGACAGGAAAACTCCTAAACTCCTAATTGTTATCTGTTTCTGCCTCTGCAAGAGTATATATGCCCTACAAATGTAGCAATAAGATGATAGATATGGAGAGAAGATGTAAAGTATCTGATATATTTCCTGTCCTAATACTAAGAGTCTGTTCAAATACTTCATGCCTTTCAGATAGGGAAAAAAACCCTAAAAGTCATGATGAAAATTATTTATACAATCTATGTAAAAATCCCAATGAATTATTGGTTCAAATATAGATTTGGTTTTGCATCAGAATTTGAAATGGTAAAATACTTTTATATTAATAAAATTACATCATTTGTCTAGTAATCTCAAACAATTTATTAATTATAATGAGGCTAATTGCAATGAAACTTTATTTCAGATTCACACTGCAAAATAAAAGCAAAGGACTTTTTTTAAAATTTAAGAAATCAGCCATTATCAAGCTGTCTGCAGAGTAATAATGAGCAAACCCACAGAACTGAGAGATGGGTACTGTTGTGTTGGTCCCATCCTATTGATGGTGATGCTCTCAGCTGGGAATGCCCAAGGCACTCTCCTGGGCTCCTGTTACATGTAGGAGCCCCCATAGACATTTCCTCCACCTGGGCCAGTGTTGTGGCTGGACCAGCCCTTGTGGTTCTTGCTGTGATTTGAGGATGTACTTCAGCAAGAAATCATCAGGGAAATTTGAGGAACAAGATTTATTACTCGCAGATCCTGAAGGGCCACATAGTGAGGTCACAGGTAGAAAGAGAGAAAGTGCACAGACCTGGGGCTCTGCTTTGACTAGGGCCCACGGTGAAGTGTCTAAGGTTTCATGGGCTCACTTTTATTGAATTTAAAGCAGAAGAGGGGAAGTTAGGGCACAGGCAGAGAGAAGCAGAGTTAGTCAAAGTGGCCAGTTATCTAGGTCGCACAGAACTTTCTGAAGGAGGGTCCTTCACACATGGGGCAGCCTAGTTCCTTTGCTGTTTTTCTGCTGGCAATGTGTTTATTCAAGATAGATATGTTTTGAAATAGATGGCTCCCCAGTCAAAAGCTTAATGCTCAGCACTTACACTGGGGGTACTCAATTCCTCACAATTAAATTACACACTAATTTTGTTACTTATGTTTAAAAATGTAATATTAAGTGAAACATTTTAAATCACCCATGTAAAATAGAAAGAATTTGAGCATACATCTAGAATGAATATAGCTCCAGTCTCGAATTATAGGCTCATAATTGTTAACCCATACGCTGCCATTTTATTTATAAACCATGTGAATCATCCAACTTAGTTATTTAATTGTAAATGAACTTAGGGACTTGTTTGACCATTAAGTATAATCATAAAATATTTCTGTTTGAGAGATCCTAATAAATAACTACTTTCCTTCTCTAAATATTCCTTAGCGTAATCTTCCCGACTGTGAAATAAATATATACACAGAGTTAAGAAACAACAAATGAAGATAAGAGTTGCTGACGTATTTACTTTGTGCCGGCATAGAGAAATTGAGATGAATTGCAAAATTCTTCTCATATTTAATATGGACATTTTTAATGAACTATAGTTGCCTAAAATGTTGATTATGAAATAGTATTTTTGTATGCAGTGTCCTTTACTTCCATTGTTTCATTTCTCTGACTTCAAAACGCAAAAAGCTAAAGTAAAATAAACACAAAATGCAGACAAGTGCACCTCAAACCACTGTCTGAGGTATTTATTTAATTAAATCAGGTTAAAAAGCAGCAATGGTCTGGCCTGTGCTTCTATGTTCTGTCTCCTTTATATCAAAAGAAACTCCAGTCTATCTTTATTTTATTTTTATTTGGTTTCATTAATGTGCCCCCTCGTTCCCTTTTTGGTGTAGATACTAAAAGAAATAGAATACAAAGATATAAAGACACATTTATCAGAATAAAAGAAAAGAAAGCCAGCACTGAGAAAGAATGGAGTAAAATCATGTCAGCTCTGAGTTAGCGACTACCATGCACTCAAATAGAGCATTTGCAATGGTAAATATATCATCTTGACGCAGTTAGATCTCGAAGTGTGCAAATCGAGAAGTTGTTTATGAGCTTGTATTATGACTGTTTAGCTATTAAAAATGTTTCTGGTTTTATTGGTGGTAATAAAACACAATTTGCATAGTGTTGTGAGCTTTTCAAAATTAAGTGTCAATATGTTGGGTTTTTTTCACTTGCCAAAAATTAAGTAATAATTCAGTCTCCAGATGGTCCATATAGAGAGACCTGCTTATCTGCAAAAAGGTTTCCACATTTAGGCTGTAAGTGTAGCTAACTATTCATTAGTCTTTTTAAAAACAACAATTATTAGACGAAGTTGACTCAGTCTTAAACTTAAATATGTGAAACATAGTTCATAATGAAAATAAAATACTAAAAATGTTTCTTACTTAGAAAGACCAAGCAACACAGTATGTGCTATTGTTGGAGGCACTTTCAACCTTGCTACAAGTACCATTTTGTTAATGCTGAAGGGAGTGGCTAAGGCTGGATGCGGGTGGGAGTGCTGAGTGGGGTCCTGGTCTTTTAATCAGCTGTGGACCCACACACTTGAATAATGGCAATATTTCAGATTAGGTTATTCTAAGACAGCGTAGAATGCTAAAGCTATTCTGTCTATACTAGTAGACCTTATTTGGAATAGGAATACATATCACGCTTGTTATACATCCACCATTTCCAAAGCTAAATGGAGCATTTGCCTCTCACTTGTATGAAGTTGAACTCTGGAAAAGTTTGAAAATGTTTAGATATTTACTTATTTCTCTATGGCATTTGGGAAACATTTGAGGAAAACCAGTATTCATAGTTTTTTTCCAATACTACCTATTAAGGGAAGCAGAACACTTAGGCTCTATTCCATTTTCTGAGGGCACTCTTGTGGCTTGTGCAATTTAAAACATCAAACATTTTTAAGAGTTTCATTTTAAGCTTGTTTATTTCTTTGGCTTAGATCAATTTAAACAAAAATCTTTGTTCCATTAGTTTACACTTCTTTTAGGTAAACAGTTCTACTAACATTGTTTGTACTTCTATAAATGTAGGAGTGTCTTAATTGATTTTACGGTAACAATCCTAGATTTAACACAATCTAAAAATATATACATTTCTTGCAAAATAACTTCTAAGAAAGAAAAGAAAGTCTTCCCTAGTAGACTATGTGTCATTTTCTTGAATTCATTTTTATATAATATGCATATACATATAAATATTAAATTAAACATTTTCTATAATTATTGTATTCCAGAAAGCACATCACTTATAAAATATCAAGACTAAATGAGTTACTTATTATGAGGATGATAATCCGTTTTATATTTTAAGAGCTTGGCTTACATATATGAATAAATACATTTCCAGAACATCTCTAAAATTAGTTTTAAAATCATCAATAAACTAAACTGGTTGTACCTTTCTTACTAACCAACGAATTAAATTTATGAGCTGTGCCTTTGAAGCTGAAAAGATTGCCGGCTCTGCCCTTGCTCCTTTTACACTCCACATGAAACACGTTAATAACCTCCTGTGTAAGCTTGGTGGATACCGAATTGATACTAATTATACCAACTTTGGGATAGAAGGTGACCTTGACTTCAGCTGGAACTTTCTACCAGGGCAATAAATAAGAGCAAATGCCACAAAGCATGACTTCTGAGAAGGGTCTAATACAATCTATTAACGTTAGGGAGTTCATGGAATTGCAATAAGTGCTTTGGTAATTGTAATATTTTAAAACATCTCTTGCTTCAATAATACAGTAGTTTCTTATGTCTCTAGATTTGAAATAATCTCCCATTAGCTTTCTGTACTCATTTAAATTAAGCTGTGGCCAGAAAATTAAAAGCTACTTGATGCAACGTGTGTATAAGGTGATTGCAAGGCAGGGAGACAGACTTTTCCGAATGACTTCTCAAATACGTATATAATATTTATACAATTTTATTATCAGAACTGTTTATACTGAAGCTGTGATAATACTGAGTCTTAAGTAAGGATATTTAAATGATTAAGGAAAATGACTAAGAAAAGGTAATTGTCCCAGTGGGTACACATGTTTAAATCATTGAAAGGAAACCTGTCAAGATCAATGATGTATAGCAGTTTCACAGTTAAAAATTTGAGTTTAATAGTGTTAAATAACAGTCAATAAAGTTACTATAAAAACTAACAGGTGAGTAAGAACAGAAACTAAACTTTCTTCACCAATAGTGTTTAAAGAATTACATTAGTGTAAAGGGAATTCTGTTCAAAGTGTTCAGTATAATAAATGAAAATACCTAATTTTAGTCTAGTTATTTTTCATTTTAGAAAAAAGAGATGAACTCAGATATCCCAGGGCTATTTTATTTAACCCATTAGTAAGCAAAGAATGCTAAGAGTGCGTGTTTACATGGGGAAGGAGAAAACAACTTTGAACTAACATGAGGAATTATGTTAGAGTCATTGAGAAACATAGTTTTTCAAAAGCCTTTGAACCAAGTTTAACGTCTAAGAACCAGGTTCCGTAATAAAGAAGCGCTATGCTCTTCTAGGGGAGTTTGTGTTAAACTGGGCAAGTTACAATAGTCTTTATACAATTGTTCCTTGAAGTCATGCTCTTTAAATATCGACTATAAGCTCCCGCACCCCTACCCGCTGGTTTAGACAGTGTGTTAATATCTAACATCAGCAGGAGCTGACGGTGGTCTCGAAAGGGTGTGACTAAAGAGTTTTTAATGAGGAGAATTTCATCAAAGTGTGGGCAGAGTTTGGGGAACTAATAAGGGATGGAGAAGCACAATTGAACCCACAAAAGCAGGATGCTTTTCCCAGCACTGGACCTGAAGGGCCAAACGACGTGAATGGGGTTATCCTCATCAGAGAACTGGAGCCAGAGAAGGGTCGGCTTGAAAAGAGCAGTAGGCAAGGAAGGACACAGCCAGTGTCTGAACCTCAATCAGTTAGGGACTTTGGTGGGCGGGGGATCAGACCTCTTTCTTCTCCTGCCTTCCAATATCTTTCCAATAACTGAATCCTCCTGAAAATCAGAGGCCCAAGGAATCTAGGTGAAGCAGTGCAAGAAGTCAGACTCCCAGAGCACAGAGCAAGGCAAAAAGGATGGAGGATGGATCTGGGGACCAAGTGGTGAATGAAGAGCCAAGACGTGTTTAGAATGTCATCTAATCTGTTTAAAATATATCATCTAATTTGTTTACTCAGCGTGATTGGATGTCAGATTTTATTTTAGTTTTGGATTTCTCTCATAGACATACGTATTACAAGTCTATGAAAGGAAACTAGTAAGAGAGCTAGTAATGGTGGTAAAGTAGCAGCCCTCCCCACTCACTTCAATAGATAATTTACATTTCTGGGCTACAGTTGGAAAAAGACAAACACTTGAGATGGTGGAGGGCAGATCAGCAAGCTTGTTAGGACTGGCTTGTTTATTAGATACAAAGAAATATACATATAAAAAATTATCATTTAAACAAGCTATTTTCCAAGAGAAAACCATTTGGAACCCTGGCGTGAGGAATACCCATCTAGTTCATTGAGCAGTGAGATACTTCATTTGAAATATTCTCAGATCTACTTATGTGGATGCAAACTATTTCTTTTATTTGAATTAAGTGCTTTGAAAATCTTGGTTGCAGCAGGGAAAAAAGCTATAAAAATGAGCTAGCCACAAATTAATAATAAACTGATACATATGTGTCTTATTAACTTTCTATTAAAGGAATTTTGTGTCACATACACAAATAATTTTCAGTCACAAGATAATAGCTTTTCAGAAAAGAAAATCATTTTCTTTAGAGATTTCAGCAATAGCAAGGACAGCCTTTAATGTATAACATGATCTATCTGCCTTTGATGTATTTGAAGTGTGTGTCCATTATTAATTCAGTTAGGTTGGCAGATAGGAAACATGTAAAATGAAAACAATTCAACTGTTTTTACTCTGAAGAAACCTGATGGTCTACAACACAGCTGTGTCCACCTCATTTTACCACTGTTGGACCAGAAAGTTCTGTTCAGAGTGGAATGTCAGGAAGTTTCTAAAAGGACTAAGAATAACAGATCATTTTTCAGGTATTTCTGGGTATCCTATGCCCTAGTTCTGAGAGTTAGCTGGAAGTTGAGCAGTGCATCTCAAAATGCTTTTCTAGGGTATTAAAAACAAATCCTCATATACTTTTTCTTAGTCATGCCAGGTTGAAATCAGATACATCCTATCTTAAATTCAAGTCAAAAGAAAAGAATGTGCAAATGAGAAGGAAATTCTATCATTTCATTTTATTATTTCATATTCACATTTTAAATTTCTCTATTTAATATTTGGCAATATATCAATGTAGAATTTTTCTGTGATAATGTATCAATGTGGGAGTTTTAAAGCAACTTTTAAAATGAAATGATGCTTTACCAAAAACTAAAAATAATGTATAGCACAGTATGGTTATTGTTTCACTGGATTGACGGCAAACACCATATCTGGACTCAGCATGAGATGGTGACATAATTGCTGAGGCCAGGATATTTTGGTGTCATCCTGATACCCCTGCCTTAACATGTGCCTCTTAACATGTGCTCTTAAGAAAGGCAGTTCCTCTCTCTTTGCCCCGGTGGCCTATATGAATTCCTGGTGTTTCTCCACTCTTGAACTCTGTGACATACGCTCTGCATCTCTGAGTCCTCCACCAGGATTTCAGAGACTAGCGCAGTTTCTGGTGTTTTCCTGTCAGAACTTGTGGATAAAATCCCTTTGCCATTTCAAATGATTTGAATAATTTCCCTAACATGATTTCACACTTCCAAATCATTTATGTTTGTTCTGAAAAGCTAAAAAAATTAAAAATGAGTTATTAGGGGCAGGCCCGGTGGTGCAGCGGTTAAGTTCGCACATTCAGCTTCTGCGGCCCGGGGTTTACCGGTTCAGATCCCGGGGGCGGATATGGCACCACTTGGCAAGCCATGCTGTGGTAGGTGTCCCACATATAAAGTAGAGGAAGATGGGCACGGATGTTAGCTCAGGGCCAGTCTTCCTCAGCAAAAAGAGGAGGATTGGCAGGAGTTAGCTCAGGGCTAATCTTCCTCAAAAAAAAAAAAGTTATTAGACTCTGATCACAATTTTTGGCCTTTTGATCACTGTGTCCCAACCATATGGCCATCTCTTCTCCCTTCACTTTTATTTACACACTCATTTCCCTCCAGGGTTTTCTCTTACAAACCTTTATATACCCAAATATGATCCAATCTGTAAAATTTCCAACCTCACATTATGATAGTAAATTAAATATTGAGTTCCAGTTGTGGTGTTCATAAAACTAATGTATATGGTCCATTTTCACAGTTCTGTAATTGGGTCAAAGTCTGTGCTGATCAACACTTTGTAGCCAAAGTTCACAGCTCACACAAGCTTTCTGATAGTGTTTTCTGTTGGAATTTAAAACTGATCCATTTCAACTCAATTAAAACAGTTACAGAAAAATAAAATGGTGAAGAGCGTGGCTTCTGGATTCATATTATTTGGGCTCTTTTATCTGCTTTGCCATGTATAAGCTTTGTGATCTTCCTTAAACTCTCTCTGCCTCTGTTTCCTGATCTAAAAACTGAAGATAATAATGATAGTATCAATTTTATAATGTAGTTTTAAAAATTAAATATATTTATGCATTTAACTTGCTTATAAACAATACCTTGCTCACAATAAATACTGGGTTAGTTTTTATAATAATTATTAACAGTTTTCTTGAAACTAATCATCTAAACAATATAGGATAAAAATGACTATTCTTGAGGCTGGTCCGGTGGCATAGTGGTTAAGTTTGCACGCTCCACTTTGGTGGCCCAGGCGGGGTTCACCGGTTTGGATCCCAGATGTGGAACTACTCACTGCTTGCCAAGCCGTGCTGTGGCAGGCGTCCCACATATGAAGTAGAGGAAGATGGGCATGGATGTTAGCTCAGGGCCAGTCTTCCTCAGCAAAAAAGAGGAGGATTGGTGGCAGATGTTAGCTCAGGGCTAATCTTCCTCAAAATATAAAAAGAGAGAGACTATTCTTTTGTGATTATCAGTGTAATTAACTGGCAATTGCTAGATGAAGGCTACAATATGTGGTGGATAGACGATCCTTTAAAGTCAAGTCAGTCCTCTTTGAAATCTAGAACTTAAGGATTTCTGTCATGTGATCTAAAGTGGAGAGAATAAAAAAAGAGTCTCTGCGATTTCTAATTATTCAGTTCAATTATCAAATAAGTCAGAAACATAATTTTTGAGTGAAAGTAACCCATTTTATAACTAATTTTTCTTATGAAATATTAGCAGGCATTTAAATGGTCTTCAACAGCAGAAATGTCTAGTTTGGATCCCAGGTGCATCATATGCCAAGTATACCTTTGGCTCTAAAATTATTATATTAATTTACTTACAGGTTTTTTCTAAGCACCAAAACAAGTACTGATTCAAATTTTCTCTCATTGTCATAATATGAGTGATCTTCTAAATATGGAGGAGCTATAATTATAAAATATATTAAAGTTATACCATTAATCATTTTTAAATTTGGTTTTGTTAATATCAAATTACATCATTTTCATTAATTAGCACAACTTAATGTTCATCTTTGATGTCTTGACCTAATGAAACCACTTAGCTTAAAACAACCCATTACTTAATTCAGTTGATTAAAATATATTTAAACTCCTCTAGTAAATTAAAGAACTCTATGAATAGTTGGGAAATTATCTAAATACATTCCAAATTTTGCAGACATTTCTCATTGATTAGTTAAATTTAGAAATTTTTTGCCTTCCTAGTAATTTTTAATGTTTTTCTATATTTCTTGTTTTAAACAAGCTCATCACAGATTAATCAATTTAAAAAAATGTTAAACAAAATGAAGAAAAAGATTATTTCTTATCCCATACTCTTGAGATAAACTGTACATTTTGAGAACATTATCCCAGAGATTTTATTTTAAAATATGTATGTGTAGTGTTTATACAAAATATTATTTATGTGAAATACTCTTTTGCACTTTTCTTTACTTTTCTATCATGGTTACCTTAGTATGCCAATGATCATAACTCCACATCTCTTTTGACGTTTTCTTGAGTTTAAATGACCTTCTTCAAATATGAAAGGACTAGTATAAAAGAGTCATTTTATTTCTCCAAATTTATTATATTATAATTTTCATAATAATGTTTTGAATTTATTCAGCATCAATTTAACTACAATGAAACATTAAAATACAGATACGTTTATGGTTCCAAGAGTACATTCAAAATATAGACAGTCAACTGTTGTAATTTTTTAAAGTCTAAGACATAAGAGAGCCAATGAACATTGTGGTAAAGTAGTGTTTTACCTATTTACTCAATGGGGTAATTTAATCAAAACTCCATATTTTTATAAGATCTAAATATCTCACTAATCCCTTGTTAAATATATGACAAAATATACCTATTTCGAAAAGTTATTTTTTTTAAATCACACTACTATTGGTTTAAAAATAAAATGCATTATTTTAATCTACATTATCATAATCATGACAAACAGTATAAATGATCCTCTACCTAATATCAAATCATTCAACTTAAAACTTTGTTCTTGATGAGTGACGTTCAAGACAACATAATGATGTATTTATCTCATCCTAAGTTTATCGGCCACAATATCCTTGAATGGTTTTTACATTTATTTGGAAATTTAAAAACTGTAGTAGAATCACAGAATGGTAGAAACAGCCTTCAGAGCCACGCAGCCTACCTTCTCCTTCATTTTCTAGGTGAGGAAATAGAATCCTAGAGAAAAGAAGAGGTTTATTTATGACCATACACCATTCGATGTGATAACCAGGCCTACAGCCATGTTCTTTTGAATCATTGTTTTCTTCCACAATGACCCATGATAGGTATTATTTTTCTATATACAGAGACATTGGTTGACAATATCTAATTTTATATCTAGTCCAAATTACATGATTTAGGAAGAGGAAATGGAGTAAAGACAGGTTTTTAAATAATAAAGTATTATATGATCTTATTCATCTGAAATACCTTAATACTATAAAACAGAATGTGGGGAAATCAAAATTGGAGAATTTATATTCTTTCAAACAATGCCACCAAGAATCATTGATTATTAAACCTGCAAGGGCCTTTTAAGGTTAAATGTTTCCACTTCATTCTACTGATGATCATAAAGCTAGTTTCAAAGTTAGAACTAAAATTCACAAACACATAATTCTATTTACCACACTGTGATTCCTTTCAAATAGTACAACAGTTAATTTACTAAATCAAGTCAGTAAAAACAATACATAAATTCTATTTTTGTTGAAACACCTAGAAATGTGCAGATGTCTTGCTAATATTCTTTTAGGAATGCATAGATAACAGACTCACCCTAGTTAAAACTTTATTATTCTGAAATATTCTGAGAAATTTTGTGATTCTTCTTCATAAAATTCAGCAAATACATTTTATGCATTATTTTCTATACATCCCACGTAAACCTGGTGGGAAGCTCAGTTTTAAATCTGATAAACAGTTATTGGGGTTAGTTATTTTATTGACTTTTCCTAAACATCTAGTTTTAGCAATTCATTCACTAACTCCTGAAACAAGACAAAGGATTCCTAATTTCAATACCTCTGAAAATCCTGTCCTTATACCTCTTGATCGTTCTTCGTATTTCAGTGACTTTCTCTCTTACTCTATCTTAGCCCTGAAATCCTCATCTTATTATCGGAAGAGCTAAGTGACTCATCGGTCAGCGTGGACCTGTAATTGCTTTGTCTTCTTTCCATAAATGGCTTCTCTGGAGTCTATCCAGGGTCAAGGCTGTCACTTTTTTCTCTCCATGCAGTTCAGCTTTAAAATGAAAGTGTTTTGTTTAAATTACACCTAAAGATACTCATGTTGAAAAACTAAAAGAAATCACTCTGAAAGTTTGATCTATGAGACACAAAGAAAATAAAGCAACATAAACATAATTACTTGAGTAAAGAATTAATTTAAACCTCCAGAATGAACTCCCAATGAAAATTTTGTTATTAGAACCATTAACTTTAACAGCATCTCCTTAATTATTTACCCATAAACTATAAACTGGAGGTCATAATTATGAATGTGGGAGCTGTTTGGAAATTGTAAAATACAAATATATGTTTCTCATCACTGTTCTATTTTTTTAAACCTTCTCTCAAACTAGTACTGGATAGGGATCAATAACATTTTTTTTAACTGTGAAAAGAAAGCATTAATATTCTAAGAAAATCCTAAATAAAAAATAATCATTCCTTTTTATTTAAACAGGCTATTTTTAAAATTTAGTCAATGAATTTTTACCCTACTAATATTTGATTAATTGTAGAAGCCATTTAAGTGTCATGTAGTTGTGATATAATAAGGTAAAATGGAGAGAAATTGATGTTTTCACATTCCTTAAACAAGTCACTTTTAGTTTTTCTGCTTTTCATGCACTTTTGAAGGAGCCCTTCTTACCTTTAGCAGATTAGATGACCATGAATTCTGGGCAAGCGAACCAACTGTGGAGCGAGGTCTCCGTAGGAACAGAACTTTAAAATAGTCACCAAATTCCATGCACTGGTCTTCATTTTGGTGCGTAGGAAACTCAGTATATCAATGAATCCAATGAGATCAGGCACTTAGAAGAAACAAATATATCATCTATCATCAATCCATTCTGTAAATATTTATTTAAACCTTTGTTTTGCACTAAGTATTTAGTATGATACACAGCATATGAGGTCCACTTTTCACTGAGGAAGATCACTCAAGCTAAAAGGAGACCAGAATGAAAAGAATAGTGAGAGGACGTTTCTCAGTAGAGTGATCTCTCCAGAAACAGACGGTGTTAGCATAATAGAAACACTTAGGAAATGGGGATAGAGAAGCATAGATGCGTAGTTCTTGGATATGTGTGTACATTTTTCATTTCTGTTTTGAAAAACTCCTGTTTTCATACTATGATAAAACAAATAAAATCACGACTTACGTTTTATTATTTCTGCAGCTGATTTTCTAAATTTTGACACTTTTGTGACATTTCTGGCAGGTGCAGTTTTACCCTCTCTGGGAGCCTGGGGAATAGGCCTTCCTCAGTTCCTTCAACACTGTTTTTACCAGCAAGATATGTGTCTTCAAACACAATTAGGAATTGGTTATGTAAAAAGATGAAGGGAAGAGCAGGATGTGCAAAGGGGCAGTATATAAAGAAAGCATTACACATTCAGTATGCTAGAATTAAGCATAAAAGAGAAGCAATAGTGAAAGATAAATCTTCTAGATTCATCCATGTATTTACTGATTCACTAAATAGTTATTCTATGGATGGGAAGGAGCAAATTACAAGAAATTTGGTAGGTCACACTTACAAGTTTAGAGTTTATTTAGGAGGTGATGAGAAATAACAAGTAAAATGATGAAAGTTTAGATTAGGCTTTTGAAAGATCACTCTAGTGATGTGATGATGGAAGACTGAGGAAGACAGGAGTGATAGGGAGCCACTGACGAAATCTAGGTAACTGATGAGGAGGACTTGGAGAAAGGCAGTACCCAAAGGCAGGGAAAAGAGAGAATGATTTCAAGAGATTTGAGAAGGTAAAATTGACAGGTTTTGTAGTGATTAGGCAAGAGATTTTAGTTTAAAGAGGGGGAAATACCAAAATGGCTCCTAGGATTTTAGCTTGGTGTTTGATGCACTTTATCAGAGTAAAGAACATAAAAAGTAGGTTTTTTCAGGAGAAAAAGTAATATTTTCCGTTTTAAACCTTAGAGTTTAAAATATCTTTCAAGAGTTAAGTGAAGATGATTAATTGATAACTAGAACATTGGATAAATCATCGATGATAGAAATACAGATTTTTGACTGACATTTCTATAGATGAAGGGTAAGCAATAGAAGAGAAATATAACTTTAATAGAATTTGTAAATTAAGAAGAGAAAAATGATAAAGTTATCATTCTCTGAAATTTAGAAAAACAAATAAAAGCATCTAAGGGTCATGTTGAGGAATGCAAAGGTGTGGCCAGAGAGGTGAAATGATATCCAAGAGAATGATGTGTTGTGTGAGGCTGGGGATGAAATTCTTAGGAATTACGAGGAGACTCATGGTGCCAAAGGGCTCAGAGAGGCCAAGTGTGAAAAGTATGTGTTTATTTGATTTTTACACTTGGAGTATTTGATGAATTTATAAAAATTATTTTTAATGAAATGACGATAAGAGTCAGACTGCAGGACTTGGGAAATTAATGGGAAGTAAAATGTAGAGACAGTCAGTGCAATCTATTATTTCAAGAACGCTATTTGAGAAGAAAAGGAGGGATACAAAGCAACATAAAGTCAATTAACATTTGTGGCGGATGGCATAAAATTAGCATTTCTTTTTAATGAGGTGAGAAGAGAGCTAGGAAAAACAGAGGTTGAAAATATTGTTTAAAAAGGAGATAAGCTAATAGAATAAAGCCCCAAAGTGTTCGAGAAGCATGGAATCATTTTTTTTTTTTTTTTTTTTTTTTTACTGCAAGCATTAGCCTTGAACACATGGAGACACTCTCTTTTTCAATATGACTGAGGAAAGAAGATCGTAATAGCAATGGACAGAGACCAGTTTGCCAGCAATGAGAAGTGTGTCCAGGGAAAAGTGGGAAGTTAGGAGAGCTTTTACCTGATGGCCAGTGTTCTCTCTGTGAAGTAGGAGAGATAATTTCCCAAGATGGATAATTTTCCTGTATGAAAAATTAGCATGAAAGTGATCTTTAAGAAAGCGGTGAAGTTTTGAAATAGTTACTGTGCAAATGAAAAAGGAGGCTGAGTAGGAACATGTAATTTCTAGGAAAGATTTCTTCATTCATTCCACAAATAATTATTTTCTACATTTGCCAGGCATTGTGGTAAACTCTGGGGACAGACTAAAGACCAAAATAGATATAGCCAATGCCTTCATGGGGAGTAGAAGAGATAAATGCTGTTTAAAATATGTACCACATTCTCTGATTTGTTCTAGGAGGTCATCATAGGGGACCTTCCTAAGGAACTGACATTTGCTAGATATGAAGGATTTGTACAAGATGTGAAGTTAGGGAGTGGGGAGATGAGACGAGGAAGGAGCATTTCAAGGACAGGAAGCAGCAAATGCAAAGGTCCTGAAGTGAAACTGAGAGTTTCCATTTACAAATCCAGAAGGAGCTTCAATGAGCTCGGAATGCAGATTGTCAAGAGAATGATACAAAGGGAGGTGGCAGGTAGTTGAGTTAGATCCTGCAAAACCTTAACCTTATTTTAAGGATTTGGGCTATTATCCTAAGAGTACTTGAAGAAGAAAGAAACGCAGAAGGAGGGAAAGAAGGAAGGAAAAGGGAAGTTCTAATTAGTTTTAAGCAAAATAATACTATAATCATATTTGCACTTAAAAATATATTTCTGGGTGTAATGGAGCTAATGTATAGAAACAGGCAAGAAGGGATGGTGGGAGAAAGATTAGGAAGCTATTGAATAATTCTAGTGAGAGACGATAATGGCTTAGACTAGGATGTTAGAACTACTGATGGAAAGGTGGAATAAGTTAATGTAAAATCTGTGGTTTTCCTGATTTTTTGGTTATATGGACTAAAGAACAAGAAGACATCACAAGCTAGCTTAGCAAACTTACACAAGTTTCTAGCACACCAAACTTAATAGATAGTGCCATTCACTGAGATCAGAAACACTGGTGGTAGAAGTAGAATTATGAATTTGTTTTGAACGTATTGAGCTTGTTGTGTATTTGATAGTTTAAATAGAATTTAATATCAAATCAATAGTTGTATATGCAGATCTGGAGCTCAGATTAGACATTGTGCATAGAATTGGTGGAAGCCAACCTTGGCGTCATGCAGGGAGAGTATATAATGAACAGAAAATTCAGTCTTCAGCTGAGGTTGGAGACCATGAACTTCTAGTATTGAGAATTTCCAATGTTTTCCGACTATTTTCAGATTTCTGAATAGCCCACATTTTAAATGGATGTACAAATGCTTTGGATGAAGAAGAGATGGCATTGTGACTAGGCAAGTACAGTGAAAGGAAGAGACCAAAGGTTCTAGAGAGTGATGGCTTTTAATCTAAAAGGGAGAATAATAAACTGGACAAATGCATGTGAATTTAATAAGAGAAGCAGAGAATGAAAGGAAAGGCATAGAAGATCTAGAAAGCTAAGAGTTTGTTGCCAAATAAAAGAATATTACAGTTGAAAATTCTGAGGGGGAAAACTTCTAGGTGATCAGACAGTGGCCATATGAATGGTTCACCCAACTGCTGTGAGATCAGAATGACAAAGGTTTTAAAATGACCGAATAATGGTGAGACTAGAATTTAATATGTAATAGTAGGATGTACAAGGCTGGAGCTAATTTGGACGCTGTTGGTATATAGCTGTAGATGTATGAATGTCTCTTTCATTTGGATATTGGATTTTCCTAGGGTCATTGTGGGATTTAGGTTGGAGACGAAAATTTGGAACTTGGTAGAAAAATTAGTCAGATTTATCAGCGGGTTGGGAACACATATGAGTAGAAGGCAGCATGAGTCACCAATAAGAAGAGAAAGAATCTAAAATATTGGTGGACTTTGGATTCCTTGTTCAATCTGGAACACTTCCTTCTCAATGTCAAAGTACCTGAGATAATTATTAATCACATGAATGTGGATGCAAAGTAAGGAGATATATAAACGTAAGGGGTAAAAATTTCATCAAGCCTGTATTTGCCTGGTGAGCTGTCTATACCCTTCCATATCTTAAGATATGGACTCATTGAGCAAACCCTTGAGTCCACAAGAATCAATGTTACTCTTTGTTAGAGTTCTGAATTAACATGTAAGATTCTTACTCTTTGAGCTCCTCTTTCATTGATGCCATTTTGACACTGCACTATTTATTAACACATGATTTTTACAGAGTAGAAAGTCGTGTTAGTTTTACTACTGTGCCTTCTGGAGGTGATACCCAAATCACCTTGATTCAAGTCCAGTTATGAAAAGGCCTCACCCATCTGCTTGGAGATCATCCTTCTGAGCTGCATCATCTCCAGGCTCTCTTAAGACTGCACCTCAGATTCTCCTGAGGGAACTTCTAAAATTAAATTTCCTTAACATTATTTCTAATTCTGTCTGTAGAGATTCCGACACATAGGTCTAAGGTTGAGTCATAGAATCCATGATTTTTAAAATTCTCTGGAAGAGAAAGATTTAAAAACTACTGGTTCAAATTTGCTTCTTAAATAGGACCTTTTAAAATTGTGTTTCAATATTTTCTTAATTTATTCTCAGAGTTTAGATTTCCATTAAATTTTGTGCATACCTTGTTCTCACCTCCATCTATTACCTACAACAAACTTTCTGGTTATCATTTGTCATCAAATTTACAGTGTTATAATTACTTAGTGTGAGAAAATTGAAATGTTATTTAAAAACAAAAAGCTTAAAGCAATACATTATTCTTTATTTGTCCCTCCTCCCTACCTCAGACTACTGTGAAAACACAATCTTTCCCTCACTTTAGGGATGTTTGTTTAGCAAACAGCCTTAGAAGACAGAGATAATATCTCCCTCCATGGCAGAGGGCAGGGGTTTACTGCCCAGCTTAATAAAGATGATATCTCCCTCCAGGGCAAATGGCAAATATGGGGCAGGTTTTCTTACAGACAGTCCATTATAAAAGATTGGGAATCTCTAACCTCAGGAGTTCCTCAGCTGATAAAAACCTACAGCGTGCAGCAGTGTCCACTAGTTCACGCCTCCTTTCCCCCAGGGAACTTGGAGTGGAAGGGGAATCCCTGGAAACTGAAATGCATGTTAGTTGCTGTACAGCGATCAATTCCTTTGTCTCTAACCCAAGAGTCTCATTTCTTCTGCTAGCGTCTGTGAACCTGTGGCAGATTAACCTGTTAGCTTGCAACCAGGGTTAAATCTGAGAACATTCACAGTTCTTGACAAATCTGTAATTAAAAATTAAGAACACTCACCTCATAAAATTTCTGTGGTGACAGTATTGGGCTGAGTATACTGAGATTGTAAATGTAAAGTGCCTAGAATAAAGCTTGTTACATATGGAGTAATTTCGAAAACCTGTATCTATTAATAGTACTAGTACCAGTAGCTGCAGAAATACCTCCACTCTCTGCATCCCTCACAGATACATGGCATAAACACACTAACTCTTCATGTCTTAAATAACAAATCCCTAACTTAAAACTCCTTGTCATGTTAAATTAGGAACAAATTCATGTCAGGTTAACTTAGGAACAGACTACTGGAACCAGTCAGGTAGAGTAAATTAGGAACTGGGCCAAAGTGAAGAGAAAAGATTTCTTCAGAAGCGAGCAGCCCTAAAAGTTTCCTGCTGATTATTGTTATGTGGGAAAATTATGGGTCCAGTGTTGCCAAATTATCTGATTTTTAAAGGGAATCTCTGATATAACAATATGCAATTTCAATGGTTAGATGTACTTTCATATATATTTTCAGCACATGGGTTCAAAATAAAATAAGTCTATGGGCCAGATGCAGACCACGGGCCCTTTGCGCTGTCAAGTATGATAAGGAGTGTCCAAATTCTCTGGTAATGGCACCACTGAGAAAGGAAGAGAGTAGTTGGTAGATTGAGGGAGGAGAATGATCTCACAAAAAAAACAAAACAGAACAAAACAAGACAGAATCAGAAAACAAGTTCCTTTATATTTCTATTTTTTAATATCAAAATAAATAAGATTCCAGAAAAAGTAGCATATGAATTACACATTGATATCCACATGGTACTTGCTTTTTATCACAGCAAACACCAAAACCCCAGATTCACAAAGTAATGGCACCTGGGAAGGAAGTTGGTGCTATCGAATGTTGAAACCCTGAACTATCACTGGATAGTAGCTGACGTGGCGTTCAACACATATTGCTGTGTTTCCCTCAAAGATTTAAAAATATCCCACAGTGCACTTGTGAGGTCATTGTGGTGCCATGGAGTGCTTCAGCTCGCAGTTAGAAAACCAAACCCTGACCCTATGCCATACTCCAATGTATGGACAGCATAGGGTGCAAGACAAATGTGCTTCATCAAGGATTAAATCTTTATCTAACATCTGTCTGGAGTTCAGTATTCAGGTTAATTTTGTCCTACTCATAAACTGAGTCTAGTCAATTCCTAGCAAAATAATAATAAATATAGAGGAAAAATTACCCCTCCTGTTGACTATTTCTGCAATAGCCACTTAACATTTTTGCCTGCTCCCAATTTTGTTTCTTCTTTCTCATTCTCTGCACATCATCTAGAGATATCTCCATAAATGGAAATTTAAGCAAAACTCATCAATGTCTCCCCATCACCCTTTGGCTGATGCAGTCACAACTCCGTATTTGGTCATTTTCTGTCCCACAGGAATTGCCCACTACTGACCAAGCTAGACCACCTTTCCTGGGTCTTGATATCCAGAAGGACTTTCAGCTTCTCCCAAGAACCTCTCTCATTCCTGAGCTGCATGCTTTCCTCTGCCAGGAAAATTCTACTCAATCTCACTTGCTAACTCCTAAAAAAAAGCAGGAATCATCACTTGCTCCAGCTATTGTCACCCCTCCCTCCAGCACCACCATCAGGACACCATCTAGTGTATCCAGAGGAATAGGACTTTGGATGCAGTCATAAATGGTTTCTACTTGTAGCTCTGCTTTTAATAACTTGTGATTAATTCTTGGTTCAGTACTTTATGTTTGGTTTAGTACCAAATCATATAATCTCCCAGAAATTATTCCAAAATGCAATTTTTACAAATTTTTGAAAGCAGTACAATCTGGTAAATGAACACATTATAACACATTAATGGGAGATGTTGCTCTGTCAAAATGTGTCCCCTAAACAGGTCAATCACAAAGCTTGGTGCATTGACACAAAAGTTGTCACCTCTGGTGACAGAATTGTCAGTATGATGGCAGGAATCAGGGGAGAGGGTCTGAATTTAGAAGCACGTACCTCATCCATTACACAAACAGTCCCTTCGCCACCAACATGTAAGCTGATGTGAAGAAATTGTGGAGCAACACTTGACCTGCTGAATGCTTTATTTCTCCCAATGCCAGAGAGTAATGAATGCGAATAGGATGAGATTTACGAACCTTGAAGGCAGGTGTATCTTCAGTCTTGACTTGTTTTTTCCCACTAGGAGTAAGCTGCCAGATGTAACACTAGAGGTTCAGGAGACCCTTGTCTGGGGCTACTTGGACCACATTGAAGTCATGAGTAGGGTGTTTTAAGAGCCATTCTCCTTTAGAAATTCCTCTGGTGGTATCTTTCTACAGCAGCAGGTCTTACTAATTTGAGAATATGAACAGACCTCTTGGCTCTGTTCCCCCTGTCATCCTTCTGTTGCACTTTCCATCCCTGAAATCTTTATGTCCTGGTAACAGGTGAGGGACAGACTGAGCTTCACCACATCCTGGATTTGAGCAATTAAACAGAGTTTATTTAAACTCTGCCTGTATTCAAAGTGGATTTGACAAGGCTTATCAACATACATATAGCACAAATAATAATAGCCATAATAAAATGATAAGTAGTAGTAGAAATGAGGATACACTAGGGTAGGGAAGAAAAGAAAAGGAAGAATAAAATGACACTTAGGGTAATGTTAATACATTGCTCTTTCATGTTCCAAGGTTCTGCAGACTGTTTAGTAATGGAACACACAGTCAAACTGAGCCTTCTAGCAGCCAAGGCAAAGAAAGAACTAGAGGTGAGGAGTTTCTCCTGTGGAAGGCATTACCAGTTTGTTCTACTGCATCAGGCTGTGACATACTGGATTTACCTCTTTTTGCCTAATCCACATGAATCTTTTACCAAGCAAAAGACTTGGAAGAGATGCTGACTTTCTTAAAAGGGCAAATAAAAGACAATTTAGCAGATTATCAAACTGTGAGGTGGCAACTGAACCTCTCCAGTTTACACACTCCTAAAGAGTATGGTACTACCAAGACCAAGGAAATGTTTGAATTACTGCAAAGAATTTTTGACTCCTTTAAGACTTTTGATTTTCATGTCCTGTTCAATAAGTATGGGAAAAGCAATGAAAGACCATAGCATTGTTACATCAAACTGCAAAAAAAAGACATATTTATCTTGAATTTTTGGTGAATAACGTCTTGCTCTTCTTTTAATTGAACATCTCCTTCACATGAATCTCAGAGGGGCCCAAGATAGAGCTAAGAGGATCTTATGACGTGTAGCTCAAGGAATTGGAAGCAGATCTTGCTGACATGGTTAGGTGGTTTATAACTTGGGAGTTTCAGGTTTACAATATCGTGAAATTCCAGCTAACAATGGCATTCTGAAACATCATGTATAAAGTGGTTTCGGATTGAGAATCAGTTTTGTTTTCCAAAATTGAGGATTATTCTAAAGGGCAGCATACCAAAATGTAAAAGTCAATGTCTTTCCTAGTCCAGGTAAATCTTACTTTGCAGACAGGGAATGAACGAGATGTTCAACTCTTTTTCACCTTCATAGTAGGAGCATAAAACAAACTGGCTGTTATTTTTAGCAGTTACGTATATCCATATAGAAGAACAACAGAACCCTAAATCTCTAGTTCATTTACACAGAACATCTGAATATCATACACATCTGATTGCAAACCATGAAAAACCAACCATTGTAGAATCATGCTACTATATTATGTAATTTTCAAAAATGAAATTGAGACTCTCATCATTGCATTCTATCTACATAAATGTGATTTTCAAACAGAAATTACGAACCTTATGTGATGCTTAATCCAATGCTTGGGTGAGATAGAAGAAGGCGATGTGTAATCTATGCAAACTAGAATGACAATTTCAACGGATAGTGAAAATCCTTAGTCACCCAAGAGGATTTAAAGGGCTAAGTTTTAATTTGCAATCTTGATCCATAATAATTAAAAGGCAAGAGGTTCTCTTTAATGTTTTTCTAGTTCAAGGACAATTTGGTTCTAAATTGACCCAAGTGAATTTTATGTAATTTGATTAATAAGGTTATCGTCTCACAAATTTGTAAGGATTATGCTTTGGAAATGCTATTAATTTTGATCCTTTTTTCGAGTTTTCAATTATATGGAGTATCACCTACAAATGTTAAATTAACCAGTATCTTCTCAATACATCAATGCATTTGGAACAAAATAGTCTTTCTTTCCCCTAGATGTTCTCTTTGACATGAGAAAAAGAACAGTTTATATAGCAATACAGGGTATATGGCAGTAATGGCTCTCAGTAAAAATAAACATGTGATGATATTTATTGTGCATTGAAGGTTAAAGAGCTTGAACTCTAACAGTCTAAGAAATGCAGACCTGGTGCTTTATTATTTGTATTCTTCCCAGTATTAGAACAATCAAAATCAAAATGGTATATCTGTAGGAGACATGCACTGCAGTAATGACATTACCAGTGCGCCTGGATGGTAGAAAACATTTGTTTTTGTAGAACCTGATTCTCAGTTATTTCAGAAGTTTAAGGGAGGAAAATTTGTCTTGAAGGCTTTAGCAGATTTTTAATTCATTTATTTTATTTGCTTGTTTTCTTACTATATATATTTTTTACACAAGAAGATAGCTGTATTTTTGGAGTACATGCACCCTTTACTTCAGAGAAGTTGTTAATTGTATTTTTAAAAAGGAAGATTTAAGTGATATTTTGTTAATACTCTAACCTGTGTTTATGTTGGGGAGGTAAGATTTCCCCCTGCTCCTCTTGGTTCTTTTGGTTGGCCTAATAATTAAATGGACCTGAGATAGATAACAGGAGAAAAGCAAATTTAGCTATTACATATGTGAGCACATAAAAATATGATGCTCATGGAAGTCACCAAAGCAGGAAGCTATCATGCCTTTTAGACAAAGAAACAATACATTTGTGAAGAATTGACAAGACAAAGAAGTTTGGACTTGGGGTTGCAAATTAGTAAAGAAGTAGCAAGGTTTGTTTATATAATCTTGTCCACCCTGAATTCCCTATCTGGTGACAAGGATGCCTTCTACTCTCCTGCTACAGGGAGGGTACCTTTCACATGGGAGATTTATTTCCTGCTTTCGGGGGGACAAAGAAGTTCAGAGTGTCCTTCTTGCATTGGCTGTTTGTTAAGTAACTTTAATTCAAAATAATCAACATGCCAAAATGGAATATTGTGGGGCAGCCTGCCTTGAATCTATCATTTAAATGACTTATTTTTGTAATTTTTAGTCTACTTTGGCATTTTCATTAAATGAAGTAATCGACAATGCAACTATTTAATTACATAAGCTGATGCTCTCTTCTCACAATATAAAAGCTAATTTTTTTCAAGAGCTGTTCAGAAGCTGTTATTTTTTTATAGTCACATAAGGATTTAGAGACAAGATCCTAATTGGATTTCATTTCTATATTACTTTTGAATTTTACATTTTCTCAATGATATTTTATATTCAATGCGCTAAACAACGTGTTTGCTACTTGTTGATCATCTTGGTAAAAGTTGCTGGAGACTTGGTGAACCTTGCTCTTCCTTTTAAGCCTTCCTGGGAAACATCTCATTAACCTCTGCTCTGTCTAATCCTTCCAAACCCTTAATTTGGGTTAATTTGGATTAATGTAAACAGGAATAAATGAAATAAAAATGGCCACTTCATATTTATAATAATATGAATTACAAAAATAATTATCTTGAAACTACATATGTAATATTACATATTGTATAAATATATAAGGAATTGCAATCCTTGATAGGTCAAAAAATATTAACAATATAAGTAAACTGAATAACAACAAAAATAAAGCTGATCTCATAGCATACAACAAATTATGCTCTACAAATAAGGAATATAATTTTTTCTCACAGAGGGATAAGCCTATTTTTTAAAATCAATCATCTGTTGAGTAGCAAAGAAAATGGTAGTAAACAAAAGAGAATATAAAAGAATTATTGCACATTATTTTCTCTGGCACTAATTTAGTAATCCTTGAATATAATGTCAATAGAAGAAAAAGTTTTTAACTGGCAATATAAACAATATTTGAAAATAAACTCATGAGTCAAACATAATAAATAAATCTTCAGTTGAAAACTACTTGGAAAACAGCTTATAAACTTATAAACTATATGAGCTCTGAAGCCTTATTCATAAGAAAGTTCTAAGCACTAAATATTTCCTTGGGAGAAGAAAAGACAGAGAGAGAAAGAGAGGGAGGGAGGAAGAGGAAAGAGAGAAGGAAGGACGAGAGGAAGGAAGGAAAAGAAAAAGGAAGACAAGCAGGTACAAATCTTAAGAAAAGTATAATCAAAACATTTAAATATAAAGAAAGCAGAAGAAAGGAAATTAAAATAAAAGTTAAAATTAATTAGAAATTAGACTATAGAATTGATAAATTCGGTAAAGAAATCAATAAAGCTTTTGAACCACTAATTAATCCTTTCAAGAAAAATAAATCATTAATATGTAAAATTAATCAAGACAATAAAGATTTCCAATAATGAAGAAATTTAAAAAATTAAATGAAAATGCATTCCATAACTCTAGGCATAAAGATTTGAAAACTTGTATGTGATAGATATGTTTCTAGGAAAATATACATTATAAAAATTTATTTAGTAGCAAACGCAAATAGACAAAATTATAGATAATATGAAAGGATATGTTTCTTATTATATACTTGCCCACTATATCAAAATTTAAACCACCAATCCGATCTCTGTCTCTTTGTGTTTGTTTGTTGCTGTTTTTATCTTTTACTTGTGAGTGAGAGCATGCGGTGTTTGTCTTTCTCCCTCAGACTTATTTCACTTAGCATAATGCTCTCAAAGTCCACTCATAAGCATAGTGATGCTCATAATTATAGTGATGTACTTAGCATAATGCACTCAAGGTCCACTCATAAGCATAGTGATGCTCGTAATTATAGTGATGTACACCTGAAATTTATATAATGTTATAAATCACTGTTACCTGAATGGAAAAAAACTTAAATAAATACGTGCTATTTTAAAATCGATCCTTGACACAGAAAAAAAGTTTCTCATTTCTTTTTACAATGCCAGCAAAACCTCACTAGCAAAGTCTTATAAGCTAGCACAGAGAAAGAACATTGAAGATCACTTTTACTTTGTAAATATTGATGCAAAAATTCTAAATGAAATACTAGCAAATATAATACAGTAACATATTAAATAAATCATATGCTTTAACAAAGTTAATTTATTCCCAATAATTCAACTTTAGTTTAATATTAAGAAATCCATTTATATAATTAACCACATTAATAGATCCCTTACCTACTAATATGTGCATCTTAATAGATATTAAGTAGATATTTGAAAATTGAAAATCTACATTCCAATTAAAAAAGAAACAAATCAAAATCTGTATAAGCATATTCGTGTAAAGGCCAGAGCCATGGTTAGTGGCAACACCCTAGAAATGTCCCTACTAAAATCAGGGGGTTGAGGAGACAAGAAGAAGGAGAAGGCGGAAAAAGGAGCAAAGAAGAAGAGAAGGAAGAGGAGGAGAAGGAAAGCCAGCGCAAGTTCCCGAACTGCACGGCTCTGTGTGCAATCCTGCTGCCGATGACACCATAGAAGAAGCGAACCTGCCATTCTGTCCAGGAGATATGACTGCAAACAAGAACACCCACGAGCAATGCGTAAAAAAAAAATCATAAGCAGTGAAAGATTCAGTAAAGTGGGAGATTACAAACACAAATTCAAAACGTAATAGCTGAGAAAACATAACGAAAAGGTAGCAGTCTTAATTTTAACAAAAACTCCATAAAATCTTAGAGAAAAATATTAATGAAGCACACACGTTACAGGAGCCCAAACATAGAATTCAGTAAACAGGAAGATGCTTTAATGTTGGATAGAAATGTAAACTACCATCATAGGGGCCAGCCTGGTGGCCGAGTGGTTAAGTTCGCGAGCTCCACTGCAGGCGGCCCAGTGTTTCCTTGGTTCGAATCCTGGGCGCCGACATGGCACCGCTCATCAAGCCAAGCTGAGGCGGCGTCTCACGTGCCACAACTAAGAATATACAACTACTTAGCGTGGGGACTTTGAGGAAAAGAAAAGAAATGTAAACTACCATAATATATAAACATGTGTATGTGCAATTATTTTCATTTTTGGTTTGTGACTCTAAAGGCAATCAGCACTCTCTTAAAAGACAGTATGCTCTCCACACAATGATAACTCAACTAAAATACAATATATAACTGCTGAAATTTTCTCTATTTTCATGTCACTGGATATTATCAGTATAAACTGTCTTCTCTCTTAAGCATTGATATATATTATATATAATAAATTTAAATTCATTATAAAAATATGATTAAATTATAATATAATTTAATATAATTAATTAAACATATACGTAATAAATTTAGTACTGTGTATTGTTTTTAATAAATCAGTGAAACTAAATGCATATTGTAATAGAATAACAGGTATGGAAAGGTCCTTGGAGCCATCTTGTTCAACATGCTTGACTTCAGTTCTAATTCATACTCACGTTGCTTAAGCCTGTTGTAGCTGCGGTCAGACACAGTAAATTACAATCTTTGAAAAAAGTTAAAAATTTTATTATCTAAGTGAAAAAATCATTTTACAAGCACCTTGAAATTTTCTTAACATCTAACTCATGTCACTCTAAGTAGACATCCCTTCCTAATTAAGTTCTACTACTTTATAGTAGGTGGTAATTTATGTCATATTGAGGAAGAAGAAATAAACAGAGGAAAATAATATATAAAGCATGGATATGTTGAAGCTATTGCTTACATATGTATGTGGACATTTACTTATATATACTTTTATTTTTTCAACTTAATTATTAAACCCCTGGTAGGAGATAAACTGTTAGAATTCTTTTCTGTGTACTGATCTATCATTTGAAAGGTTTCTAGACAACACATGAGTAAGAGAAAATTATGCTACATATTTTACTCCTAAAAGTATTTTGAGTTAGAGGTTAAAGAAAGATAAGGTAAAATTTCTGGTGAAAGAGGAAGAAAATATAATTAAATGGTACTACACTAATGTGCTGCCAGCTGTCACTCATTTCCTCTTTCCTTAAGTACAAAAGCTAGCGCGGGTTTTGTTAATCACGTCACACCAAATTATCCTTCCCGACAGCTTGGAGTTCCAAATGTGAGGTGAGGTGGAAAGCTTAGATTTACCCTTTATTGTCTCTGAAAATAATTTCTAAAATTTTAATCTTCTGAATTCAGTCTCTGGTATTTTATGATAATATTAACACTTAGGGGAATCACTTTGTTTTATTCATAGTTATGATAATTAATATATCTTTGGTATATAATCAAGATAAAATAGTACAATTCCTGAAAATTGCTCTTTTTTATGATAAAGAAAACAGAATTTGGGGCTGGCCCAGTGGCTCAGTGGTTAAGTGCGCACATTCCACTTCAGCCTGGGGTTTGCGCGTTGGGATCCGGGGTGGGGACCAGCGCACTGCTTGTCAAGCCATTCTGTGGTGGGCGTCCCACATATAAAGTAGAGGAAGATGGGTGTGGATGTTAGCTCAGGGCCAATGTTGGGTGGCAGATGTTAGCTCAAGGCTAGTCTTCCTCAAAAACAAACAAAAAAAACACACCAGAAATTACTAGGGACTCAATTAGGGATTTAAAACAAATTTAAATGTAACAATAGGATTTATTTAGAAAGTTTCACCCATTTCTTTTGAAGAGATGAACTTAGAACGAGAATATTCAGATAGAAAAACAAGGTTACATTTTTTTTCAGAAGAAAAGCATCCCAAGAGAAATAGTGGAGTAATTATTTTCTAACCACAGTATACCAAGTATTAGTGCTGATTACCTTCAGCTGTCCTACAGGCCAATTTCTATCCCTCAAGTTAATGTGGGCTGATACTAGTCTGAACAAGCTGTAGAAAAATCACTTTGAAGAGTTGGACCTAAATTAAACTTAGTCTTCAGTTTGGAGTAACTTGTAAAGAGAACATTTTTACAGTAACATAAATATAAACCAATCTAGAAAAAATATCTTTTTGAGTTCTCAGATTCTTATGATTTGATCAAATAGATATTATTCCCTGTTCTTATTCTAGACATATTTTGCTAATTAATTGCATGATATCTCAAAATTGTCTTTTGATTTTTGAAGGAAATTTGCAAAATATTTTTAATTGGTCATATAATATTTAGCAAGTATTGTTACATAAAAACACATTTCTATGTGTTAAATTGCAGTTGGCTTTGGGAAAAATCATGGTATGTGTACACTGAAAAATTGTTTCTTACGTCCATCCACTTCAATTTTTCTTTGAACATTTTTCTTTCTTTTCTTTTTGGTGAGGAAGATTGGCCCTGAGCTAACACCCATTGCCAATCTTCCTCTTTTTGCCAGAGGAAGATCAGCCCTGAGAAAACATCTATGCCCATCTTCCTCTATTTTGTATGTGGGACGCCTCCACAGTATGACTTGATTAGTGGTGTAGGTCCATGCTCTGGATCCCAACACACAAACCCGACCGCTGAAATGGAGTGCAATGAACTTTAACCACTATGCCATGGGGCCAGCCCCCTGAAAATCTTTAATGTTATTTAATCATGTTTCTCCACAGAGCAATATATTTCTTTCTATCACATCTCAGTGGCGTATCCTAGCTTTAAATAGGGTACAAATTCATCAGTGTAGATATGGCTCAGGTAGTCTATTATATTTTTTTAAACACTATCTCATCACTTCTTTACAAAAATATCTGTGGAAAACACCTTTACTTGGATCAAAGAGAGATTTCATTTAGGTCAAGATGTGGGTTCAAATAAATGATGTACTATGTAAGTGTAAACAATTCTCATTTGAAAATATCAGATTAGTATTAATAGGCCTGAATAGTGCGTTTCCTCTCTCTCTCTCTCTCTCTCTCTCGAACTTCTTTGTAGCAACTGAAAATTTAGAGGACTTCCTGACAATGTATCAATGTCTGAGAAACTTGGCAATTAAATAGCATTAGTATTGGCACAAAAGCTTAAATTTGTTTGCAATATTTAACTATTTTGTGCCTTTCATTATTGTAACCTTACTTTTGTCAAAAATATAAATGATGACCTGGTACTACAACTGAACAAAAGCTGACACTTTTACAAATATACATAATAGTCATTTTAATTTTTTTCCATTATGAATGTGTGTTTATACACACACAGACAGTGTGAGAGTGTCCTCATTTTCTGAACTACAAATGATTATTTAATAAGTATAACCTAGATGGCTGATTTTTAAATAAATATAGGCCTTAGTCATACTCCTGCCCTTAATTAAGAATTCAATTTTCCTTATCATTTTGGCTCATTTTTACAGAAAGTATGCATAAAAGTGTGCAGACTCAAAACATAACATGAACTTGGTGTTGTGTGACCTTTTTAGAGACATTGATGGAAATGTCCCTATCTAGGCTTCTCTTCAGAAGCTATGCTTCAGCACAACTGAAGCTATGCTTGGAGGAAACGGAAAACTTAGCAAAAACCAGGAAAGTTATTCCTCTGATTGAGATCTGGAGAGTGTTGACTTTTTACTCTTCATTTGTCCCCATTCCCTTTTTCCTAGTTTGTGTGTAATCAGAATGAGGCTATGGCACATAGTATAAAAGGGAAAAAAAGCAAAATCTCACAACCCAACTTGCTACACGCATTTAAACGAATATTGGCAGATACTAAGAAAATTTTTCTCCTTCAAGTCCCAATGTGTCTTTAAACATAGTTAACACACGTAGGTTTGCACACACTATCCTGTGAGAGAGAATATTTTTCCTGTGGCCAATTCCCTCATAGATTCTCACCATAGAAAAACACGTAACTCAAAAGGACAATTATCCTGGATGGGTCTTAGCTCGTTTTTAACCTTTGAGAGGAGGACTGGAGTCTCTGCTCTGCTTCTGAAAGAAATGTAATACCTATCATCCAGGGCTGCCATTCCCCTGAAGGTCTACCTCCCACTTATAAATGGCACTGTCCATCTGGAAGCAGCTAGGGTTTACAACTACCAACTCTCCCTTAATTTCAACCCCAATCTCAAAGTTTCACTATGCCGCGAATCAGTGTTAAGAACAATTATGAAGAATTCCAGGTTTGATTTAGTTCTTTCCCTCCCTTTATTTCCCACTAAATCTTGGAGTGACCCCAAGAGGTAAATTCATAGGCATGCCTCATATTCTGCTCCTCTCTTGTCCATGTTTCTATTTCAATCAACATTTGCCCTGATTTTCCTTACCAACTTGCAGCTTACCAATGTCATGTTTACATAGTTTGATAAACTAAGTCACATTAATATGTAAATGGGACACTGTTCACCTTCGGATCTTCTTTTCTCCAAATAGCTTCAGTAAGATGCAGCTTTGCTAACAATCCCCCCCTTTTTATTGTCCAGTTGACCCTATTATGTTAAGTTGGCCCCTTTAACAGGTCTAAACCTTACTGCGTAAGTTCTGACCTGGTTTTTGCTAAACACAGGATAGACTATGTCTGTGATTTTGTCACCTTGATGCATATTAATATTCTGAACTTTATTACTTTTTACTTGTGCTGACTTAGAGCATCATTAATTTGAATCTCTACTGCTGGGTTATACATTAGAATTTTCATAGTGTACAGTAACTGAAATAAAGGAAGATTGTATTCCTTCCAAAAGATACTTTAGAAAGCGTTAACATATCACATCTTCAGGTAACAATTGAAATTATCTTAGGCCAGAGGTCTGCACAAATTAGGATATTATTAGTAATTGGGAGAAATTACATATTGCTTTGACATTAGTACACTGACTCCTCAACTGTCCATGTTCTGTAACAACAACAAACACAAAGCAAAACAACAACAAAAGCAAAAATTGTCTTTATGAGACTCCAGCAAAAACTTTGATTACATTAGGTGCTTTTGCAAATATTTCTGCCTCAAGCATATTTGGGGTTACTTCAGAGATCTTGCAAAACTGACTATTATAATATTTAGGAGTCAGAATAAAAATGAGTGATGCTCTATTAATGTCAGTTTGCTTATCATTGGCCTGGAATATTAGACTCCACTAGGAGCTTACAATAGCATCTTTACTTTTTTTGGCAAAGGAATTTCTAGAAAATAATATTTTGTTACAATAAAAGTTATGAAAAAAATAAATATTTTCTAGGGATTTAAAAATTTTTTCTCTTCCAGGCTTATAATTACCTAAAATTCAAGTTGTACTTATTTTTTAGATCTTTATGCAAATGATTGTACCATATTTTCCTTTCAGTCTTCAACTGACAAACACTTCTTTCTGTGGTATGGAAAGGTTTGGGGATGAGCGTGGGGCATATGGTGAGATAATTTGTTTATTAGGAGAAGGGCAGATAGGTGTTAGAATTTTAAGCTTGTAACGTAGTTTACCATCCAAATTAAAAAATTAAACATAACAAATATGATTTATATTGCAAATTACTATATGAAAGATTTTTTTAATTCCTCACATGTTTTTACCTCGACCTTGCAATAACTGTAGCAGTAAGCATCAAGCGTATGGAAATAAACATTTACCAATTTTTAAAGAATTTAAAGGCTAGTTATAGAGGAGGCAGATTAATTTAAAAAGATAAATACAATGCGTCTTGAAGGAGATTTGAAAATATTTCTTAGCAACATAACAGAGAAAGTGATTAACCCTTTCTGAACAATATGCATATGTTCATATGAAATAAAAATAATACTGATAGCCATAATTAAATAGGCACCATTAATTGAGTATTTATTATGTACTAGGGAATTTTCTGTTTTATAAGATTGTAAGTCAGAGGTACGCTCTTCATTGGGTGGAATGAGAAACAGTTTCCAAGAAATTAAAGTAATATGTTCCACGTCTCTCAACTAGGGCAAATCTGTGATTCAAGTGCAGATTAGCCTGGCTTCAGAATTCCCTTGCCTGTCATTATAGTGCATTGTTGTGTCTCAACTTAAAACATGTAGGAATAAGGACTAGAGGAGAACATTGCTGTAGAAAAAGAACCAGACTGAGAGTCAGGACACCTGAGGGTTATCCTCAGTTATGGTGTTTGCTTGCTGTATAACTTTGGGTAAAGCATGATTTTTCACTGATTGATAAATTAAAGAAAATCGTACCTGCACCACTGTCTCGTGGTTTTTTGTGCGAATAGAAACCATGGTGCAAATAATAAAGTCCTACAGAAATTAAGATCTCCCACAACCTTAGCTGCTATCACTCTCTTACAGACATCTTTCGCTGGCAACTTATCTAATAGTCCATGCTTTGTTAAATGATGCTATTGAGTATGCCTTTTCCCTACCTTGCCATATGGAACATTTCTACTTAAGCTTCAAAACCTCCTGAAGACGTCAGTCCCTCTGGTCCACCTCCTGCATCCTCATCCTGTATGTTCTCCTAGCACTTACTAGAAGAGAGAATTAGAGCACTTAACCACTCTGTGATGTGACTGTTCTTCGTCTGTCAGATTCTGCCAATAGACTGTGAGCCACTTAAGGTTTCCTCAGTGACTGGAAAATAGTAGATATTCCGTAAATGATATCAAGATCTTAAAACTATAAACATTAGTTCAAGTATATGCATTCTTATGGTTAACTTAGTTAAGCAAGGACCTTGTATTACAGCTTGTAGACGATGAGAATATCTTGCAAGCGGAGAAACAGCCACTGATAGATTCTTAGATTCTTCTCAACAGGACGTGAGATTTGTAGTACTCAAGAAAAAACATCCAAAAGACAGAATAGGATTCTGACTCTCTGGTCTGAAAAAAAGATGAAGTTAATAATAATTCTGATAAAAGGATTGATCGTCACTCACTTTTAAGTGTGTTACGAGATTTTTCAATTAATTTCCCAGTGTAGTTCTCTTATCTTGCTCCTCACATTTCACTCTTCTTTCCAAAGCATTAGTTTACTCTCTTAGATTTTCTTGGATAATCCAGAAATATTCAAACATGATATACCTCTTTCTGTTGAGCTTAAAGCATCTTTGCAGCAATGTGTGCCCCATATCAGAATGCAAGAATATTTTCCTGGAATGTAATGTTATTTATAATCCAAGGTAAAATGGGGAGGGAACTCACACCCACAGTAGAAAGGAGATGATAATTTTGCATTCACCTTTTCTGGATGTTTTATCATAAATCATCTGAGGACACACCTTTTCAGTGCATAGCTGCTCTTAATTAGATCAGCATTGTCATAGGAAGTATGATTTTCTTTTTGAGTGTTGCCACCAGCAGCAAAACATCCATTTTCTTATAATTGATTCTCAAATTTATTTAAAATGCTCCATGAGGCATAGCCTATTCAAATGACTCATCATGTTTATGGGAATATCTTGAGGATAAAAGTTATCTTTGAATGATTTTAGCATATTAAATGTAGAACAGAAACATAGTTATTTGAAAATTATTTTAAAATAGTTTTTACCATACAGTTTTTGTTTTTAAATTTTAAAATTGTTGCTCTTTATGAGAATATGAGTAGTCAATTCCAGAAATATCAGTGAGAGAGTCTACATGAACTGAATACTGAGCTAGGCTTTCGGAATATACGAGAAAATGAAAACTTACTAGTTCTCTCAGGATCATCCTCAAAGCAGTTTAGCAAATATCCATATTGTCATAGTATTGCACAGAGGTTCAAAATACTCAGGACACAGATCAAAATACCCAGGATACAGATCATTTTACAAAATTCTGATTCCACCATTCCTTGAGCAAAGAGCTCACAATCCATTTTGAAAAGTTAATATCCAGAGCTAATTTATAATCCAATGAATTTCTTTCCTAGAGATATCGTGTAGCTTTGAGTTGAATTTTGTTCCATTAACTTCATCTAAAAATGTGTATTTTGCACTCTATATTTAGTCACAAAATAACTTTTTATGATTAACTTATGTGAGTGAACATGGAGAGGCAACCTATAGAACTACATGTGTAGAATAAAGGGAGATGATATTATCTGAGTTTACATAATCCCTTTTTGTGATATTACATACATACAGATAAAGGTAGATTCGTGTAGTCATTTAACAAATAGTTGAGTTGCCAGTATTAAGAACAACAGAAAAATGAGTAAGACGCTATTAACTACTTTCAATTAGTTTCTAATAAAATAAAGAGACGAATGGCTAGCAATTACTATAAAAGAGAATTTTAAAATATCAAGAGCCATAAGATAAATGTTTGCAAAAGGCACAGCAGATCATACAAAAGAGGTTCAGATGTTTTTCAAAAATCTTTTCCCAAGATATATTTTTTTCTTTTAACCTCCTTCTCCCTTTTTAGAGAAAAGCTTCTCTTTGGAGCCCCGGTAGTAAGGCTTACAACTTGCGTATTTCACTTCCTGCTATCCTATAGGATACACTTCGTGTATCCCAAACTACCTTCTGGTACTTTCAAAGCTGTTAAAAAGTTTAAAAACAACTGCTATATAAAGGAAAGAACATCAGCTTTGAAGCCTAACACAGCTAGATTAAAATCTTCACTTTTTATGTTCTAGCCGAGTGAGTAAGTTATGTGATTTTCTTAACCGTCACTATTCTCATCTGTAAAATGGGGCGATAGTACCTCACTTACCGTGGATTAAATTCTAGAATGCACCTATAGTACCAAGTAAACTGTTCCAGTACATTAATGGCTGCTCTTTTATGCATGATTTCCACGCAGGGAGATGAAGAAAGAATTGATCGAATACTTACAACTACAATGGGACTGACTATAGATGGATAGGGATACAATGAATTGTGGGAGCCATGGCGAAAACCAGGAGAGAAGAGCTAGAAGGTGAAATCCTCCTTCTCTAGCTAGCCTAGAAGATAAAAACTTTGATGTAGAGTAGAGAGAAATAAGCCTGGAAAGTATGTGTGGAAACATTCCTGTGGTGAGTCTTAAATGCCATGTCAAGAAGAGCTACTTAACTTCCTGGGCAACAGAGAACAGTTGAACATTTTTGGATGGAGGGTGGAGGGTCATGACTGTGCTTTAAGCACATCAAAATTGTAGTAGGCCTTTGAACAAAAGAGAGTGGAGAGAGTCTAGAGGCCTAGAGGCAATTCAAGAGATGATTGTTCAAGTCAAAGAAAATGAGGATCTGGCGCAGACTGGGGACATATCAGAAAGGTGGAAGTTGATAGTATGGGAATGAATCGGAAGGGTAATAGGTTATTATTTGTGAAGAGCAAAGGAAACAGAAATTTTTCTTAAAAAAAAGGTGAGAAGAAACAGAAGAGAGTGTGTGTTGTAAGATAATAGGATTTATTTTGGAAAAATATTTTAATAGTGATTTACATTTTATTCTGAGCACTCTCATCTCTTTTCCTGGTTCAAGCATAATGGGATTAGGGGAAAGATTCTTTGTCTTAATTTATCAACTCATCAAGGAGTAAATAAAGGTTAAGAGGATAAGTGACTTGCGTATGTTCCCTCAGCTAATGAAAAGATTTTGGATTTCTGGCTCCTAGACCACAGCTATAGTCACCACTGTATGTTGGATATTAACATTCCAGGGAACATCTTAGGAGAACATGCCCAACATTAGACTGATATTTAACACTGGTATTTGGACTTTTGAGAGGTAAATTGTTGTATGAGTCACCAATATGGAATCAACATGGAGTCTTACGGATTAACATCTCTAAGAGAATGAGTACCAAGAGAGAAGCAATTTAAAGTTAAATCCTTGAGAAATATATACTTTTAGAAAGTAGGCAGAGGAGAAACAAGAAGACAAAAGAATTTGATCCAGTTGATAAAAGGTAATTTAAAAATAAAGCAGAGATCTGTAGATTAAGGAAGGGGAAAACTTTAAAGAAGGAAATAAAAGTAATACAGAGAGGTTTAATGGATAAAGTTTAAAAAATACCACTTATTTTGGACTAGCTAATCCACAGACCTTTGAGAAGGTGAAGATAAAAACAAAATTAAGGTTCTGTTGTAATGGCTTGAATCCTGGAGACAGACAATACCTTCACTGAGCTATAGTGATGCTTACTTGAATTTAGAGTTGCTGTTTGTAGGCACTGTAAGAGAGAAGATTTGAATGGCCTTATAGTACAAAGAAAGAAAAAAATGTCACTTTTGAAATCTTGGACCCACTAACAAAAATAGCCAATTTCACTTTTTCTCTTTTCTGGATAAACACTGGGGGCTCTTAAGGACATTTCTAGCACTGAAATTCAATGTGGACTCTCATATTGTAATATTTATGATTTACTGTGCTTTTCTGTCAAAGAATTTCCTATTTACTGTCCCAAAGGACGTTCATCCATATCACATAATGTGGTAATTAAATACCAATATCAAAGAGGTTGGTTGACTGGCTTTCAGATTTGGCCACACAGGTGAGCTTTATAAACCCAGACACTCTATTTTATCACACCATCCATAGTTGATAAAACTGATTTTATGAGGTAAACACTCTAACAATTGAGACCCTGTCTTCTCTGACTTTAAATCTAGCACAGGGTGTTGTACAGAGCAGGTGTGATGGATGCGTGAATAAAGGCATAGAATGTGTGCTAACCTGTGACCGAAGGCACAAGGCAATCATTTATTTTAGGAAATCACGTGAAGAATTTTGGACTTCAGATCTTCAGAAAATACATTCAACCAGTGATATGGTCAGTAAAACAACTGTTATGGCACCGGTGTAAATGTCCTTCTAGGCATATTGAATGAACATTTTAAGAAAAATAATACATCAAGAATACACCTAATTGCACTATAAAAAGCATTAATCACCCTAAATCATAACAGAGAACTTGTTGTGGACAATTTCTTAAATGAGAAAGGGAGGAAATTGTAATGATAGATGAAACTTATGGGGGAGGGGGAGCTTGACTGACAAAGAGTAGTTTAATTTAAACAATTTATTAACTTAGATATTTTTTTCTTCTGTGTAGATGAATAAATAATCATTCCTCCATTGTTACTGGTTTTGTTTCAATTTATAATTGTGGGATGGACATCGATTAAAACTCACAAACCAAATGAGCATCATGTAGGCACTATAACGTTATGGTTTTCATAGATTTCACTAAGACAGCTCACATATCACTTTCTTCCAATTTGAGATACAGAAGGCCATTTTTTTCTTGAATAAAACTGTTGATAATTTGTCTGCCAGTTATCAAACAGGTACATAAAGTTTAAAAACAGCTGTTGTTTCAAAGGACATCTGTGTTGTGGCTAGAATAGACAGTAAACATTTGGTAAACAATGCTATAAAATGCAAACTAAGCTTTTAAAAGGTAAAGGTTCTTTCTTGTCTTACCAATTGCTATAATAAAATGTATCAGACAGCAATAACTAAAAGGAAACTTTTTAATGTGCTTCAGACATGCTTTTTCTTATGCAGCTATAAAGTATATTAATAGCTTTGAAGAAATTAAAGTCAATAAACTACATATATGTGTGGGTATATCCCTGTAATAAAAGTATAAGATTGAATTGCTTCAACTCTGTACTTGTAAGTATAAATGATAACATTCTGTTAACAGAAAATTCAGATGATAATTCAGATGTGACCAAAAGATGATATTCTTATCAATTAGTGTCTTGGAGCTACACTGTGAGATGAAGCCCTTACATAGTCGATTTTACATTTAGAACTTAGAATTTGACAGAACACTAACTGGACAATAAAACCTATTCAAATATTTTGTGAACCATTTGTGCAGAGCTAACTACAATTTGTATGGAATAAACAATTTTTTCCAAAATCCCATCTTTTGTCATTTTCTGCACATTACCTCTTCACCTCTTCTCTTTTTTTTTTTTTTTGAAGATTAGCTCTGAGCTAACATCTGCCACCAATCCTTCTCTTTTGGCTGAGGAAGACTGGCCCTGAGCTAATGTCTGTGCCCATCTTCCTCTACTTTATATGTGGGACGCCTGCCACAGTGTGGCTTGATAAGCAGTGCCTATGTAGGTCCATACCTGCGATTGGAACCTGCGAACCCTGGGCTGCCAAAGCAGAATGTGCAAACTTTGCTGCACCACCAGGCCTCTTCTCTTATTTTCCCAAAAATACTGAGGTTCTTAGACAAAAGATTTCTTTGTTTTCTTTATATTTTAAGATCGCACCGTATTGATCTCTTTCTTTTTATGTGATCTTATCTCTCATTAAAAATAAAAACCTTCTCTCCGCAAAATCCTCTTTTGCCTCTTTCTGCCCTTAAGTTCTGCTGCCATCTCTTCTTTTCTCTGCGCTCTCACAGTGCAGCATTCCCACCCTGCACTCCCCTCTGAACTCAGCGGTTCAGGCTGGCAGCACTTCCCAGAACCAGCTCACCCATCAAAGTCACCAAGGACTCCTAGGTGCCTACATTTTACGGTCCTTCTCATATAATGCTGGTCAAACGTCTCTATCTAAGTGTCTCAGTCTGTACAGACTGTCGTTAAGTATGTACACAGGCTTTACGTTACTCTTTGGGCAGAGGCTAAAAAATCTATTGTAAGAACGAAACTGGTTTTTGAACATTTGGTTTTGATTGTATTTTTGTATTTAACACAAGATTCTTTCTTCTGAATTGTTGGCTTGATCAGTTGCTGATGCAGGAAGATATTCTTCTCCTGGTATTCTCTGTATTGACAGTTGATGAATATATATTTACATAAGTTTGGGAAGGTTTGTTTTAGCTGATCTCTCTTGGGCATTCTTGAATATTCTTGAAATATTCTGCACCTGTGTTTTCTGAAAAAACAGTCTTTTAGTGTTTTTCTTCCAATCTCTCTTAGCCTCCCTTGCAGGCTTCTGGTCCACGTCATATCTGCAAGTTGCTATTCTTGCTCTTCTCTTTTCCCTTCCTCCTGGTGGATCTCATCTCGTTGAGTGGCTTCAATAAGAATCCCCCCATTGCTTACTCTTAGCTCTCTGTCTCCAGTGTGGCACTTTAAGACGAGCTCCAGCTTTGTATGATCAGTTGCCCAACCGAAGTCTACACTGTTCTCTAGAGAGATATGTCACACTCAATATGTCCTAAAACAGACTCATTTATCTTGCCCCAAATTTACTCCACCTCCTTATTGTCTCTCAGTGAGTGGGGACATCTTTCTCTTTATCTCCATCAACCAGGCACTAAACCTTCTCAACCCTCATTCTTTAAAATCTAGCCAATCTTTCAACTTCTCTCCACCTCTACTACCACTCTTTTACTTCAAGCCTCCTTTACCTCCCACCTAGATGACTACAAAAGCCTGCTAAGTTGCCTCCTCACCTCCAATCTTGTTTCGCTCTAATCTTGTCTCCATATTGTGGACAGAATAGTGTTTAGATTGCAGTTATGATCATTTTTTATTGGCAAGGAATAAACTCCAAACTCTTTAACTTGGCACACAAAGTCATTCACAACATGGCCTCTGTTCATCTGCCACAACAAACTCACATTTTGTGTCCTAGATATTCTGAGCTACTTGGATTCTTCCACATAGGCCGTGATTTCTCTGATCCTGGGACTGTTCACCTGTGGTTCTCCCTGATGCCGTTATCCTAATTTCCCCTGTCCCACCTCCTGTATTTTAGATCATCTTCTTTTTTTTAAATTTAGTTTAAAAAGTCCAAACAGCATCTCTCAGTCTCCTGAGGCTGACTTCTTTTCCTGTTCCTTCTTGCTAAATCTCTTCTGCTTCCCTCTCTACCTTTAGGCTCCCCCTCTACTCTCCTTTAGTACCAACTATCACGACAATGGGGCATCCTTTTCTTTCGTCTAAATCCCTCTCGAAAGTGTTAGATTCAACTGTTACATCTCTGGCTGGACAACCTCCAGAACTCCAAGGTTAGCGTGGCCAAAAGTGATGTCAAATTCTTCCTCCATCAGCCAGATCCAACTTATAAATTCCTTGCCTAGTTTTGTGACCAAGGGAAAGTTACTTAACCCCTCAATGTTTCTGTATCCTCATCTGCAAAATGGGTATAAAATAGTACCTACTCATAAGCTGTTGTAAGGATTAAAGGAGTCACTACGTGTGATGTGCACAGAGCAGTGTTCTGTATATAAAAAAGCAGATGGGTGTTAGTTATTTTTAGCGATTGCCTTTTGCTTTTAAGGGTAATTCCCTTTTTCTTTCTTTTCTTTGGCCACTGGCTCCAATATGCAATATTCGGTTCTTTCTAACGTCAGTTCTAGTTCTTCTGTTCTCCACTTCATTACTATTTCTATCAATGCTCTTATCTCTTTGCCTTTAGCTACTGCTCTTTTCTACGAGAACTGTCTAACTTATCTTTTCATGTTTTTATACATTTAATAGACAGGTTTTAAGTTGATGATAGAACTGTTCTCTTCCAATAATATTGCTTCTACATTTTTTGATATAATCAAATATTTCTTGGTTTCCTTTTTCTCTACCAAGTAGTTAATTTAATGATTTAACTTCAACCCTCCTCTCCTTGATACTTTTGTTAAGCACAAACGTGTTACCATGATGATGGCACCTAACATGAAAACATAAGCACAAGAAGAAAAGTTGGCAATATTTATTACAGTCTATATTCATTACAGCCTATTTAAGCATTGGTTGTCACGGGCGTGTAATAGGAAAAGTAAAGCACGGTTTTTCTCCATGTGCAATTGAACACTTCAGAGATGACAACAATGCTTTTTAAAGAGAGAGAGGTAAACTGTAATGAAAGGAGAATGGAGATGTCATTATGGCCACCTTTTCTTGGGAAAAAGAAAGTTACCAAAAATGGATTGAATAAGGCATTAATAGAGACGGAATTTCTGTAGTTAGAATCTGTAAAAAGATACCCATAACATATAAGCGCCCCTCAAGAGGCTAGATTTTAAATGAACAATAAATTATTGTGAAGTTCTTAAAAATATATTTTACTTATTTCTTTTTAAGATAAAAAAAATTACGTTCTTTATTAGAATACCTTTAGGCAGAAACTAAAGTAAAATAGACTGTATGCAAAACATACACTTCCAGAGACTACTAGAAACTAATAACTTACGGCCAGAATTTTTATTAGGTTGTGGAGTTTTTTCCTTTTGTGAGCAAAAAGAAAGTTATAGGAAAAAAACCCTATATTGTTTTCTCAACTTTTTCTTACCGTGTGTTAAATCCACTGAGGGAGGTCTTTTAGTCACCAGAGACTTCTAAGGAACGAAAATCAAGTGAGCCTGGAATTCTGAGAACAATGAGTTTGAGTTGCCTCTCCGAAGTTACTGGAGAAATTCCAAGCCCAAGGAGACATTTGGGTATATTTTTGCTTGTCTCTGAAGCTCTTGCTGACCAATGACAGTTAGTCTTCTGATTCAGAATCTACCTTAGCCTGGCTTCTTCAGACCTCACCTTTTAAACTCTAATTAATCCTCATGCTGGCTACTTCCTTTGAAACTTGTCCTACTTGACTGTCGCCTGATTTCAATTATAGTTATTGTCCCCTCCTCCCCCTCACCAGCGTGTCCATGGCCTGTTCCTCCAAAACATGTTCTCAATAATAAATTCCTTATAATTATAAATTCTATGACTTTTTTTCTGAGCTGGAGTAAAGAAGTAGACCAGCATTGGTGGCCAATTTTCTTAATTTATCTTAATTGGTTAAATTAAGTTAAACATACCTGCTTGCCCCCCAGCCCCACCCAATCTAGTGATATAGATGTCACTATGTTTTACACTTGAGGGAACCTAAATATGGCTTTGTTAAGCAATTTGCCTAAGGCAATACAGTTAGCAAATTGCCTAGGTGAGATTCAATCCATATCTGTGTGAGATTTCCATCTTACTTTCCTGCCTCTAGTGACAGGTATTTGGAAATCAGTGTTAGAATAAATATTTAGAAGAAGAATCTGGAAGGTAGAAGAGCGGTGGAAATTGTTCTTTGTTCTCCTCTGTAATTGTCACTGCTTTCATAAGCTCCTGTTAGATTCTTTCCATCACCATATTAAGATAATGTAAGTGTATATACATCTGCAGCAAATGTACTGATTATTTCCATAGGAACTGTCTTCATTGGGATGGGGAGGATAGCTAATGAGCTTCCGTGCTCTTCTTGGGGTTTTAAATTGATTGGCTAGTTTGTTCTACCAGTTTTCCTGGAATTGGAAGATAATGATATTGGTCTTTAATCTGTAGAATCATCCCTTTCCTTTTCATTTTATAAAGGCAGACACTCCAATGGCTCTTCTCCAGTTTCCAGAGATTCTGAGGTATTGAAAATCATTGATGAACGCATTCATAGTCTAGTTCTCAACTACCTTGGAATATATCACTGCATGCTGCTAAATTGGCCACATTGGCAGATATTCCTTGAAATCGCCCTTTTCCCTTTGTTTCAATAGAACTTTTTCTTTGCTGTCCCTTCCCATTTATCAGAAAAGAAACATTTTCTTGAACTTTCTCTTTTATTATGTGTAACTGAATATTTTTTCTCTATATTATAAAGTTTTTTTTTCTTGGACCAAGACATTTTCTTCGCTGTAATAATGAGAATAACAGTAATAATATATACAAAGTTCTTTTAATGTGCTAGGTACTGTTAAGTCCTTTGTATAGGTAAGTCTATTAAATTCTGAAATACTATTTTTGTCCTCATTTTACATTTGAGGATTCTCAGGGACAGAGAAGCTCTTATATATCCTTATTTACAGCTTGAAAATGACAAAGTTAGATTCTAATTCAATAAGTCTGAGTTCAGAACCCACATTCAACAATCACGCTATTCTTCCAGCCTCATTTTCCTGCCCAAAGTTCAACTTAATGCAAAGAATGCAATTCAGTTCACTTCAATAAATATTTATTAAGGACCATTATATTAAAACATTTTTAAAAGCTAGTTTTATTGCATAACATTCTACGTTTTGTGTACCCTGGTTAATCTAGATGATGTAGTTTTTCTTTCTCCTTTAGCTTTCCTATATGTGTCCTGATTATATATTTTGTTTACATCTGATCTTTTATAAGCGTATTTTTCTAAAAGTTGTATTTTCAATTATGATCATTTACTTTTAAAATATGTAATATCTAAATATGCTATCCTACATAAACCGTCAAGGACCTTAACAGTTGATAATTTATTGTATTTTTTTCTTATCCTTATAGATCTTCTGCCTCTATTAAGCAAATTTACCTAGATGATTGGGTCTCAGCCACCAGTGATTTAGTGCCCTGGAGAATATATGGCAATGTCTGGGAACAATGTAGTCACTTGGGGAGCACTGGTATCCATTACGTAGAGTCCGAGGATGCTGCTAAACATCGTATAATACACGGGAGAGTACCTCACAACAATAAATTACCCAGCTCAAAAAATGTCGGTAGTGCTAAGATTGAGAAATTCTGAGTCCTAGACTATCCCTGGGGCATTTAACCTTAACATAAAAACTAGGAATGGACCGTGCATTTTTCCTCTTAGGTAAATGACAATGGTTCAATTGTCTTTATTTTTACCCTACTCCAAACAACACTCCGTTGAAGAAAACTCTTTTACCATTCCTACTGTTTACCAGTATTTTAATCAGAAACAAGATATTAGGTTTTTTTCCTTTAAAACATAAATATGTTGATGATAACAATGACTGACATAACATCTGTGAAATTTTGAACCAAAAATTTGCTCAGCTTTCAATGCTTTTACTATGCTATTGATGCTGTTTGCTAAAGTAAATATCCAGACTTCATTCATTTATCAAAATTTGGGCATTCTATAATACAACCAAACATTTATCTAGTACCTTAATTTCCAATCCCTTTGGATGTAGTCTTCTGTCATCAAGAACAAGTTTCTGGCTGCTATGAAATTGAGTTTGCCTTTTTCAAATAGTTTGAGCACAATTGTCATTTAGTGAAATAAACACGGTTCCATTATTTCTTAATGTCTTCCTTAACAAGTATAAGATTAGACTACATCTCACAAACTCCCATTGGGCAGCACTTAAGAAGTGAGTAATATTTCTGCCTGCCAAAGTCAAGTAATCCCAAATGTAAGTAATTTACAGAAAGTCATCGGGGACTGTTACAATAGACATATTGCAATATGTCACTGGAAATCAGCATCTCCCCACATGTTTGATCAACAGCCAGATGGAAGCTTTTATCACATTTATTTAATCTGAAATACACATGGTAATTACACTGGACCTTTGATTCAAGGCCTTATTAGTGCCTCAAGAGAAGTCAGGAAATGAGTTTGTCAGTTGCAAACGATGTATTCATGACCCTCTGGGTAGAATTTACGTCTATCACTGCCTAGACTACAGTATTACCACAAACCACATTGCACCTCAAGCAAGTAAGAAAAAGTACAAGCTTTGTCTACCTACATAAGAGGAGAAAGGGGTTCCTGATCAGTCCCAAATATTGCTTATTCTCCTGTTCACTCATGTTACTCCGTTTGGTCTCCCTCCAATTTGTGATGAGTGAGTAAAGTGCAATATAAATTGTATGGTCAATGTCTTACAAAATAAAATTAAACAAAACACCAACAAAAGCACATTGAAGTGAAATACTCTGACATTTCTAGTCCCAAACTCAGGATCCTGGATATCTGTTATACTTCAATTTATTGGAAGTGAATGTATGTGAGGTTTTCCTGGATTAGTGATAGGAAAAGGAAGATATGACAGTGGCCAATTCTCAGAATTTTCCAACTAAGAAAATTCTGGATAGCAAAACTTTAATATTGGAAAATTAAGTCCTGACTGTTCAACTTCAATATTTTTATATAGTACTAAAACGTGAATAAGCAAAGCTGCACCATATTAGTTGTATAAAAAACATTGAAATTATATTCCTGTTAAAAGGAAGTTCTCTGGAGGATGGGAGTAGTCGAAGACTTCAACTTAATTTACATATTTCTTTAACATTTGCAAATTTGTTTACAATTATGTCATTTTATTTTCAAAGTCATAAAAGGGAATTTGAAAAAAGAAATGTACACACACACATATAGCCTTCCAAAAGTGTTCACAAAAATATGGCATTTTCCAATACAGTGTGGATATTTTTCAAGGGAAAAATGTAATTAAATTCTTGAAATCCATAAAGCAGATGATTACTAAAAAAAGAAAAATAATAGGTTTCTATTAATATAGATGACATAACTAATGAGAAATAGTTAATTAAATCACATGTGCATTCTGAAATGACTTCAAAAATTTCATTGCTTGATCAAAATTCCATTAATGGTTATTACTGGTGTCCTAATAAACTCGCATAAGATATTTTATTCTAATTAAAATGCTAATTAAAAAACATAAAATTGCCCTATCAATAATTTATCTTTTTTTTTCACTTTAAGCCAATATGGTATACACTACAGCTATTTTGTGGCTATCTCACATCTCAGTTGAGAATGTCTTTAAGTTTAGTGACCTTTTTATTTCTATTAACATCACTACTATCATCTCAAATTAGGATAGACCTTTAAAAGTATCAATTATATAAACAAGCATAACATATATTGACTATTTACTCTGTGCTGGGCACCATGCTAAGAACTTTCCATGTCAAATCCCTTTTCACCTTCACGATAATTCTATAAGACAGATGATCAGTAAAGACAATAAGTTACAGAGGAGTAACCGAAGGCTCAGTGAGAGTAAACTGAATTACTCAGGGTGGCTCAGTTCATACTTGGTTGAGTCCAGTTTGAGCCTCTCTGACTATAAGAGAGATTTAGTTGAGACGATGGTTCATTTAGTGTCACATTTTTATGGTGAGTCTTTTTTTTCCAAAAAAGGCAAGTTTTTAAACTCTTCTTTGGTAAAGAAATGTTTTAAGACTCGTGTTTTTTTTCTGTTTTATACTTACAAGTACATATAGCAACAACAGAAACTCTTACAGGTAATATAGTACTTAAAATTCCTTTCGTATGTAAGGTTAAAAAAGTAGTTACAAGTCATTGAACAAAATGGAAAAGCAGACATTAACATTTTTGGTGCTGAGCTGTAGCCTTACAATATGATCTTGAGAACATAGCTTAATTCTCTGTTATTTTGTTGATGTGTTATCTTGCAAGACAATTTGAATTCTTGGTGAATGACAGATTCCAGCAAAGAATGCAGAAAAAGTAGTTTTATCTGGAGGTGGGAGAAAAGGAAAAGAAAGGAACTAAAACAACACTCCATTTATAATAGAAACAGAAATAGACAATTATGCTAAATTTGGAAGAATGACTATGACTACATTAGGTTTCCAGTCACTATTAGAATATGATTTATTTTAGATTATATATTTAATGATATCTATGAAGGATATAATCTCTTTCTCTAATTGTATGTGTCTTGCTTAAGTAGAGGAAAGATATGAGGCTCTGTCATTAAAATTCTAGAACATTCTTAAGTATTAGGTACCACTTGAAAAGATTTTAGAAATCTGCTTTTATGACCATAAAACATAGTTCAGAATATAGAGTACAGTTATCTTAACGTCGCCATTCAATGTTTCTTCAGTTTGGTTTAAATGACCTTAGTGAATGCATCTCAGAGCTTTTAGTTAGGTCTTTCATTGATGTGCTTGGATTACAAAGTGCTGTGTAATAATTGTTAAAATGAATAATTATATGTTATGCATAATAGGAATTTAGACCCACTGCTTTTTAACAATGGTGTAGGACAAAATTCTACATATAATCATACTTCATATTAACTTATAAGGGCGGAATTACGTTATACATATATCTGTCACTTGTTAATATTTAAATCAGTTTCCTCTGTTACAGGCTTAGTTAGTTGCATTTTGCATACCTATTTCTTCGGTTAAAAAAAGCCAATCTATTAATTCATGAAGTATGCAAATTTCATGTATGCTTAAATTGAAAGCATTGTCATAACTTCAGCATGGTATATTTCATGTAAACATTCTTTTCACTTATTTTGAGAACAGTAGACTTTATTTTATACTCACAAACATGAACACAACTACTTCTGTCATTATTTTCAGTGTCTCGATCTGCAAGCTAACTACCTGATCATTAAATTCTTAAGGAAAGTGAGGATATAACAGCTCCTGACAGGTGTCAAATACACTAATTACATACAGTGGAGCCAGATCTCCAAGAGTTAACTACACTGGCATTTTACACTAATATCTTCCTCAAAATTTGTGCTAGAAATAATCATTAAATTTGATACAGCCTTCTTTCCAAGTTCTTTCTATAGTTGGGTAAATAAATCTACCCCATGTATCCAAGAATAATAAGCGACATTCTGAATTGCTTTCTGTAATATTGTATTTGAGATATCCTAGTGCATTTTTTCATTCTAACTCATCAATTAAATTGAGACTAAATTTTGCTTGTAAGTTAATGATTTTAACTCTAAACATATCTTTCTACACTATCTTTTGGATCTAAATAGCTTTATTTGTGAATTTGCCAAATCTAGCTGCCATTTACAGCTTTGGACATTTTGGAAAACAACTTCTGGATTCTGGGCTGAGGAGAAAACTCAAGTGATGCTTGGTCTTTGACTCTTCTCTCCCAACTTTCTCATGGAATAGTCTCAGAAGAGAATATAACACAGAGAGGAAAGGATCTCAGGAAAGGAATCCTTCCGAGACCGGGGAAAGTTGTTCACAAGAACATTCTATTCAGGCATCCATAAGATAAGCAGTTACTTTTTAATGCACGTTAGTCCTGGTGTAGCCTCTTGATAGCAGTTTACCTCCTATGAAAGTGCTCTCACACCAGGCTAACTCCGCTTGCATTAACTTCTGTTTTCAGTGTAGAACTTGATGAAAAAACCATTTGTTAAATATTTACTATAAAATCTACTGAACTTGGTATGAAAATAACAAGTATGTGGCAAGACTGACTTATGGATAAAATGAGTCAATATGCATTTAATAAATTTAATAAAGTGATAAGAATAACGCTTTTGAAAATAGTAACCATTATTATTATTATATTTTATGGGACAGGTGTTGTACTAAGACTTTTACATGTGTTACCTCATCTAATCCACACAAAAGCTCTATGTGGCTCATACTACTATTATCCTGTGTGCTATGTGCAAACTGAAGCAGAAAGAGGTTAAGTAACGTATTGATCATAGAGCTAGTGTAGAAAGCACCAGTTAGGGCAAGATGGGAGAGATTTACTTTCTATTTGAACATTATTTAGTATGAGAAAAAACAACAGAGTGAGATTCTGGTGAGTTTAAGATTTTAATATTTAAGCCATGCGCAGGCCTTTCCCACTGGTATGAGATGGTCTCTCCTAAACGGTATATAGAGAGGACATGCACATTGTGTTCTGCTGAATATTGTAACTGGGGAACGGGTTCAATGACCATTCACAGTGATTTTAAAAACTTATATGAGCATAATTAATATGACTATTATAATTATCACTAGAATAATCAGTTCAAAAACAATAATACAAGGCAAGTTGTTTAACTGAATTGACTAGTGATATAGGACACATTTCAGAGGTGACTGGTTTATAAAGGGAAATTATTTTACTAGCAATGATTTTGTGTTTCTAGTATATTAGCCAATAAAAAAATGCACCTGTTTCTACACTTCATCTTTCCCCACCATTTTAAATGTTAATTTTTCCATCACAATCATTTCTGCATATGGTCAGACATCATAAACAAGTGGTACAGGCTAAAACTCTTAGAATAATGTTGAACATTATAAATAATCTTACTGTCAAAAATTTATTCTCTATATTTTCTAGTATTTTAAAAATAAATCTGTCCTATTATTGTTGTTTCCTCTGAAAGTCTACTTAATTTAATTATCATCTGTCTTTGTTTTAGTTTAGTTTACAAAGAAATGTGCTTAAATCTAGATTTTACTTTTCTGCAGAAATCATTACATATAATTTACTTAACCTCTAGTCTGCTCAAAAATACTTTAATTCATCTTTTTAGATTTGCACAGAGTACATTGCCAAGACAGACATATGGCAATGTCATATCCTAGTCATTTGTCTTCCTTCTTAATGGTTGTTCCCGTTTATTCATTTTATGTGTGTGGGCTGAGACCAGTGATGTGCAAAGAGTTAGGTATTTTTGACATTGAAGGCAGAACAGCTCCTATTTAGAAAGACACGAGGCAACAGAATAAAGAACAGCAGCTTCTACAGGTCACATAAATGTAAAGGAAATTCGTCACTGTAGAATGAATTCGAGTATATTTTTCCTGAAAGAAATGACACAAAACCATAAAATGCAGTATAGTCTCTAATCTTATAAAGCTCATTATTTTATTCACATCATATTTATTGAGCAACTATTTGATGTGACTTATATTCACAGATTCCATATAACCTGATTTTAACAATAACTCTTTGAGAAAGGCAGAGCAGGTACGTATCCTTATTTATAGATGTAGAAATTGAGACGCTAAGAAGGTCAAACTGAAAGTAGTACTTAAGTCTTAGGATTCTGAGTGTGATACTACTTCGGATCTTCTCTGATCTTAAAGAGAGACGACGGTTTAATGCAGGAAAATTACATTCTAAGTCAGATGCCTCATGGATAATGTGGCTGACTTTTCCAAGTGGCAAATAACCCCATGGTTACCCCAAAACTTAGTCTGTTCTCCCTTTGATCATATAGATAACCTTAAAAGCCATTCCTTTCTTTCACCTTCCTCCTGTTATCACGCAGGTAAGCTCCTTCTGGCAATTCTCTCCCCTTTGGGATACCTGCTAAAGAAGGGGAAGCATTGTGCGAGGGGCCCTCAGTCCTAACAGCTACACTACACTGCTGCCCGAGAGTCCTGTCGGGATTGGTTCAGTTCTTCAGAGCTGAACAGTTTCCTCATTTCAGTAGGCAAGGAAATACTCTCCAAAGTTCACCAAAGAGAGAAAGATCAGTGCAATGAAGAAAATTATGCTAGAACTTACTTTACCTAAAAATAAGAACACTTTTTTAAGAAAAGTTTTCCACTCAAATTTTTGTTCTCAAGGACAGAGTATCTTATTCAAGTATATATCTCGTTTGCACCCAGCACATTATTAACTATTATATAAGTTAATAAAGTCAATTCTTACATACCTAGGAAAACTTTAAGTCACAAATATTGATGAGCAGATCCTGAGAAGAGACAGTTCTCAGAAGAGGGGATCTGCAGCCCAGCGCATGGCCTTAGTGTGGAGCAGCACCTCTTCCCGGCCACGTCTCTCACAACCGCACTTCACTTGCTGAAACGTTTTATAATTTGATTATACCTCTAAGCCAAACAACCTCGAAACACTAAATTCAAAACAAAACAAACAAAACAGTGATTTTATAATTACTGTCAAAACCTTTCTGAATAGGAAGTCTGTACTATTATCCATAGATACGTGGCAGCATTTGTTGTTTATGAGCCTGATCTGGAAACACATTTACAGTACAATAAACACATTTTGAAGAGGAAAAGCTAAGTTTGTGCATGTTGGGATTTTCTTCCTATTATTGAAAACCTGCTGTATGCTGTGTAGCCTTAATTTAGAACCCACAGATTTAGAGTCCCTGTACCCATTGTTTATAGTTAAAATTATGTGTAAAGGATGCACACACACAAAGGACAACATATTGTCATGTTTCTCTCCTTTAGAGACTGTTCATAAGTATTTTTGTCAGAAGTAGTAATTGTACATAAAATTAGAAGATCATAGATGACCCTTGAGTGAAGCTAGCGATATATTCCTCTCCAGGGACTTTGCTGATGTCATCCACTGCCAAAGGACAGGGTATTTTTTCTCCATAAATTATGTATAGCCATTTCTAATGTTTACCATGGTGACCCTCTTTCTGAAGCTTTACTCTATTTAAAGACGGGAAAGTAGGCTCTTAAATACATTTAAAAAATTTCAAACAATGTTAGAATCAAATTATACAAAGCATGAAGTACAAATCTAGATGAGTCATTTTTCCTTAGCAGTAATTTCTAAAATATTTAGATGGTAACCATATTGTTACATTTTAAACAAATATGTTAATACCTTGAAGGAACAGTGATCCATTGCTCAGAACAGCAACTTACTATCTAAAGATCCACGTTCTGTCTGGAATTCAGCATAAGAATTTAATACTATCCAGTCACTCACTCAATTTGCTTGATTCTAAGAACTATGTAAAAATGCTTTTGTAGCTGTGTTACAAGTGCAAGATGCAGGTATTATCTTCAAGAAGACTAATATCTTTGGGGAAAGATAAAACTAAAGCAAGTGGAGTAATTCAAGAGAAAAAACTTCTGAATGAAATAACTCAGGGCTCATTGACATGGAGAGACGGATTTCTGTTGTTTGGACGCTGCGTACAGGGAGGGAAAGTAAAACGTCTTCCATGATGAAGAATCGGCACTAACAGGAGGTTATGTAGCATGGAATGGCATTGAATTCCTCTTCATGAGAGAAGAAAAGAGAAGACAATTATGGGAAAAGATACAACACTAAAAATTACCTCAACAAGCTCTTGTTCTCAAAATAGGAGTCATCTGACGCATTCTAAAAACAGACTTTCAAAATTATTTTTAAAGCTTTTCAAAAATTATTCCAAAAACTTGCTTAAGTTTATCAATCTTTATATTAATAATAACTATGATTTTATGAGGCAACACTTTACATGCATTAAATAAAATAAGCCATTTATAACACAGAACCTGGCACAGATTAAATACTCAATAATTATTCTCTCATTTAGTCTTCACCCATCAGACTCTCACCAGATTCATTTTATCCAATTGCATCTGATGCAAATGTTCCTCTGTTGATATCTCCCCCGTCTTTCAAATATTCGGACACTTAGAATGGTTCACATAGAGTAAAAAAGTTGAAAAAGGTAGTGTACATTTTTCTACACAGCAGTTTATGCTTTCCACCTTTTCCCTCCAGATAACTAGCATTTAGATAGTGCTTACATTACATGTGTCAGACATTCTTCTAAGCCCTTTACGTACGGTAACACTTGTAGTGTCACTTTCACTGACTTTTCTGCTTCATTTTACCACTTTCCTTCTATTTACATACAAAATGCAACACAGTTTCATCTAAAGACTGATTTCATCTGATGCTCTTGATGTCGATCATTACATCTTAATCACTATGAAACTTTGGTATGTGAGTGGATAGAGGGCAGAGGTTTGCAATGTAGCTCGCTGTGGTACCTAATGCAATGCACAGCTCAATTTCAGGTAACTCATTCAAAGGGCTCGATCTGTGCAGTCTTGGGTGTGATACATGTCAACAGCTCTTTGGCTGAGGATGAGTATGGATTATTCAGACTTCCCCAAATCTATTTCCTATTGCCTTAAATTTATATATAATTCAAGTGAGATAAGACATGAAAAAGATCATGCTAGAGTTTCTATATTAGTTAGTTCAGGCTTCCACGATAAAATACCACAGACTGAATGACTTAAACAACGGAAGTTTATTTGTCACAGTTCTGGAGGCTGGAAGACCAAGATCGGAGCGCCACAATGGTTGTGTTCTGGTGAAAGCTCTCGTCCTAGCTTGCAGACAGCTGCCTTCAAGCGATATGCTTACCTCGCAGAGAAGGAGAGAGAGAGAGAGAAAGAGAGAGAGAAAGAGAGCTCTCTGGTACCTTTTCTTGTAAGGGCACTAATCTCATCATGAGGGTCCCACTATCATGACCTCATTAAACCTAGTTTTCTCCCAAAAGCCCCATCTCCAAATACCATCACATTAGGAGTTAGGGCTTCAGGAAGTGAGTTGGGGGGGCGGTGCACAATTCAGTACACACAGTTTCTTAATAAAGAAAATTCTATTTTCTGATGTCTAAATATGCTATAAAAGTACATTCCTAGCAAAGAGATAGGGAATTAACTAATAATGCTAAATGTCATTTGTGACGCAGAATCACTTATATACAGGAACTAAACTTGAAACATCTGTGCTTTCTGCTTCTGAAGGTAATAATCCCAGTTTTACACATATTTTCCTGAGTTTAATTTGATAATTTCAAACCATTTTATTGTTAAAATGAAATTTCTCCAAGAGTGTTCAATCACTTCTAAAAAAAAGTATTAACTCCCAAATGGGAAGAGAATATCAATATAAGTGGTTTTATTTTTGAAGTGGCTCTTACCATACATTCCAATATCACATTTGATCCACCTTTCTTCTCCTCTGTTCTTGGTTCATTTAGCTCTAATGGTTGTTACCAGGGAACTGTGTTTGGCGACTTTTGCATTGAGAGGCACTTGCTTCTCTTCACTAATACTTCTTCTGTTCATTCCAGCTTTTCCTCACTCTTCTCTTTGTCATTGAATGCTATTCCTAGATTTATCAAAGATTTCTCTTGACTTTAACTTCAGACTTAATTAGCAACTTTCTAGTCTACTATTTAATTCACTGCTCCATATTTATTTCTGAATTAATGCTGCGCTATTGATAAGGAACCTGTTGTCTGAACCCTGACATTTAAACAGTTTTGTAAATAGTTTTTATTAGATTAGAAAACAGTAAAAATTTCTTGCCAACCTCATGAATAGGTAGATTAGTATGCTTATCACAGTACATGTCCTTAGATTTTTATCATTGTTTTAAAAAAAAATATAGTTGTAATCCAAATTTGGCTTTGAAAATGTATTTGCTTTAATATATAATGACAATTATTTTCTTTTAAAAATGGTCTTGGAACCTAATTTTAAAATATTTACATGAAATGATTTTAATTTCAGTTCTTATCTACCATTTTATTCAAACTGGAAATCATATATGATAATTTTAAAAAGATATTTATGTCAAATAATTCTAAAATGAATTAAAAACTATGTAGCATTTATGATTTCTGCATGCTATGATCCTAGAATGTCAGATATTTTTTCTTTAGAGTTGATACTCCTTATTTTAAGGGGAAAAATAAATGATAGACTAACCACTTGATAATAGAAATCCTCAGCAATGATAGAATTACATAATTTAGGATTTATCCACGTTAAGATTTTAAATAAAACTCTGCTTTATTTTCTACTCTTCTAAATATCAGAAATTACTAACCCTAAATATTATTTGACACAATTTTCTCTTTGAGATCCTTTATTGAGTCCAATAACCCTAACTGAAGATGCTAAACACAGAGAGTTTTAATTCTACAATATTCTTTGTGTTTTTGTGTTGTCAAGTAAAAGAGACTGCTAATACATCGCCAAATCTATTGGAATTTACTCGCTCCAGTATTGACAGGAACTCTAGCAAATCAGGGCTAACACTCAAGAATGAATAATGGTCTTTAAAGATATTTGATATATTTCTGAATAATAATACAGACTTGGCTATCTGTAAAGAAATTTCAGAAGGTTGTACTTCATCTTTTTATTGCTATGACAGTAGGAGAGGAATGAGAGAAAAGATATATGAGAGATTCCTGCTGAGACTTAGCCATTTAAATTATGTATGCTCTCTGCATTCAGGGGATACTTACCTGATCCTCAAGGTCAATCACTTGTTTTAGTAATTAAAAATAGAATTAATGATAAACTTTTAGTTTTAACAGTTATGAGGGAGATAAAAAGCATAACCAACAGTGTTGGTTTTTTTAAAAAAAAAATTACAAGTAGATATACAAAAGTAGCATTCTCTATACCCATACCATCTTTGAAATCTTAAAAATCCTAGGACCATATGTTGACTTATTTTGTCGATTAAATGAAGGCTACAGGTTGAAGTGTTTCCTTCGTTGATTGTTAAGAGCATATGTAGAACATTCTCAAATAGGGTCAAACAAGTGTGTGTTAATAGATTACTCTCACTGAAAGACAATAATATGTCTATAAATGCATCTGAAACCAAGTGAAAATATATGCAGTGATGAACATGATAAATTTAAATTGATCTGAAACAAATTCTAACACATCAAATTGTCTTACTGCAAAAAAAAAGGGGGGGATGACCTACATATTATCTGAGGTTCTACTGTGAAAGTGAAGGTTGTAGGCAAAAATATATGAAATAAATCAATGAAATCTCTCACCATAATGATTTATATCCAAAGGCTCTTTCTCTACTCCATCCGCTATATACAGATGTCATATGATCCATATTTCGGTTACAAGGATAGTTTCTGTAGTTGGATTGATCTGCAGCATTATAGCTGAGCAGGAATAAAGACCAGCATCAGAACAGAGAACGCTTCAAAACATCTCAACGTTAAGAATTAAAATACAGAGTAAAAGAAGAGAAATAATGTATGCTCCGCAAAAACAAACATTGTCCCAGATGTATAAATGGAATTGTTATACTAAAATGAAAAAAGTATTATAAAGCTACCACTTTTTATTATCAATATGATAAAACCGTTTAAGACATCTACTAAGTATGGAGTGGGATTAAATAGAGACTGTAGTTAAACCAAAGTCACAATTAATAAAAAAATCCTTTTGGAAGAAATAAGAAGAAAAATCTGTGATAAAAAATCAAATCAACTAAACAGAGGATAAACTTAGGAAATATAACTAAAACAAAATGAAAATTAGTAAGAGGATTATAAAAATAAGAAAGATGGAATGACATGTATGCGACATAAAATATGGAGTTTCTACCAGTGCATAATTGGATTTTCCAAGAAAGAAAATAGAATAATAATTATTAATCAAAAGTAGAGTAGAAAAAAGAATTCATAAGCCAAAAACAAATGAACTAATCTGATTTTAATAAAAAAGTAGATTGAAAATGATGCAAAACTCTGACTAGAGATAAACTGCAAAATATATGTAGGTAAAATATCTAAATATAGTCGAAGAAAAAACCAAAGAATTCTGATAGCAATCATGCAGAGAAGACAGGTCACTTAAAAAAGAATGGAAAACAAAAACCTGAACAATTTCAGGTTTATTTGAGGAGAAAGGAGAGGCAAAACAAATATTCAAGACACTGACATATTGTTCTGAATTATTAAGTCAAAAAGATAAAAATCTGGGCTTTTTTAGCCAGTTAAGTGTTTATTCATAATAAAATAATACTTAGATAGTCAAAGTTCAAGGATGTTGTTACCATGAAATTTTCTTTTGACAAGATGTGTGCTACGTATCTTCAAGGGATGAATATCTTTGCTATCAAATTTCAGGGAAATAGGAACTGTAAAAGTAACTCTAGCTGTTGAAATGAGGAAAGAGACCAACACTGTCAAAAGGAGGATTGTAACTAGTCCATTTAGATTTTTTATGCAATTCTGACATCATCAGAATCAGGATGATATTGTCATTATTGTACACAAAGCGCTAACTAGTGCAGTAGAAAAAAGGAAAATATAGTCCTGATATCCATAATAGAAAGAAAAACTTTAAGGGAACAACTGAAACACTATTTAAACTGGAAGGAAAATTAAGTAAATTTGATGGTCAGGAAATAAAAATGATAAATATAATCTTGACAAATACTAGACATAATCTTTAGAAAATAAAGGAAAAAAGGAAAAATGAATGGCACTACAAGAAATAAGTTATAAAGTTTAATGAAAAGGTAATAACATTTTAAAATATTTTTAAAACAATATTAAAATTTTCAAATTATTAAATATTAAAATATTTAAAATGGGAAATATTGAAAATCTATGCCACTTAATAGAAAACACTAAAGATTTGAATAATTGAAGAATCATACTATGATCCTGGAAAATGCACTATACAAAAGAAAATCTATCTATAATTAGCATAATCTCAATAAATGATCTGTTGTAGTTTTGTTTCTTGCAAAATTATTCTGAACCTGATCTAAGAGTTCTCCTCCAAGAAATTAAAATGATTTTTAAAACTACAATGCTAACTGCCCAACAAATTGAGATTCTACCCAGCTAAACAATGATTTCTCCCAATATAGTCTCCGAACCCCAGAGAGTGTGCGCTCCTATTGGAAGGTGAAGAGAATGGGTATGGAGTCCTGTGGGCTGGTACTCAATGATCTTCGGGAGAGGAAAGAGAAGACGGGTGGCCTTGAGAGAGCTCAGACTGGTGGATCTGTTGGAGAGGAGTTGGATCACCTTAGTTTTCATTCTCCCCATCTCCAACACTCAGATTCCCCTGAAAACTCCAACAAGCCTCCTGAAGAAAAAAGATTTCATTTTGCCGTAGGCTATTTTTTTTCTTCTATTCATCCCTCCACATTGACCTAAAGGAACACAGCTTAGGTTTTCAAAGTTGTCAAATGCCTTTATTTTGAGAAACATAAAAACTGAAAACATAACTTCAAGATTATTTCTAGACTGATCTTTTTTTTTAATCAAAGTTAGTTCTTCAGTTTCAGTCAGAATCAGAACCTATACAGGAACTGGAGATACTGAATCTATATTATAATTTTTTAAAAACCCTGTGATACTAGTGTAGGATTGCATGTATAGATCCCTCAAATAAAATAAACTAGAACATGCAGAAACATAATATATGTAGACATTTAGTTTATGGTAAGTGGTAAACGCTATTGATGAAAGTAATAGTGTGGGGGACAACTGGCTGTCAAATAAGAATTAAAGATATATTTTACATTTTAGCCTCAAACTATAGACCAAAATACATTTTAGATGGATTAAAGTATAATAATAAAAGTGTTGGATGACCACATAAATCTGTAAGTGTACAATCTTATCACGGCAAAAGCATTTCAAATCACGACCCACAAGTCAGACATCATAACACAAAAGTTTGATAGATTTAATTACATAAAATTATAAGATTTATCTATGGCTGAGAAGATCAAAAATGAAGAATAAATTTTTAACAATTGCTAAAAGTGTTCATCCTTTATGTAGAGAGCTATTAAAACAGAAAATTTGAGTGGGAAAATGGTGAAACCCCATAAAAAACATTGCAAAATTAATGAATTAATATGGGCAAAAATATTTCAACGCACTTATGTAAACTTATAATTTAATAAATACAAAATATTTAATACCTTTCAGTATTAGATTGGCAAAATATTTTTAATTATATTATCTAATGTTAGTACTGTATGGGGAAAAGAACCCTGGGTGCAGTTCGCAGAGGGTTAATTTGTGTAATCTTTCTGTAATATAATTTGGTGATATTTATCAAAAGTCTTCACTTCTTTGATCCAGCAATACCACTTCTCAGAATTTCCCTTCAGGCAATAAGACAGGCACAGAGATGTATGAACGAGTGATTTCTCACTTCCCAAAAAGAGTGCTCAGCTTTGAGAGACATTCAACAAATAAAACGGATGTGATTTATGATGCTCTGTATTTGGAGACTTGAGAAAGTGGTAGGAGTTGAAGCTGATTGTAAAGTATCTAGGCAAGGAGCAGGAAGAGGGATTTCAGAGGCGTGGCAAGTTTATTTTTTGCCTTTTTTTTTCTTTGAGATTTATAGTCAATGCCAGAAATTAAAGGAAATACAAAAAACTATCTAATAGGAAATTAAACAATAGCTGCTGTAACAGATTAACTTTAATACTCAGTGTTTTGAAAATAAAGCTTTAGTTTTTCCTCAAGCAGTTCAATACATGTATTTGTAGTTGGGCAATTTTCTTCCAGGTGGAGATTCAGTGACCCACGGCTTCGCTTCTTGTGGCTCCCTCATTTTCAACCTATCTCTCCCAAGACCACCCTGGAGGGTTACACATGGAAAGTTTTTATTGGCTGGGCCTTCACTCAGTTGTCTAGAACACAAATCACATGGTTATATCCAATGGCAAGCAAAGCATGAAAATGTTCAGCTCTGTGCACTGAAAGAAAAGGAAACAAGTTTGTTGTCAGAGATTTCTAGCTCAATATTCAATATTCAATAGATCAATATTCTCTTTTCACCTCTTTTCCCTCTGCAAACCACTACCCTACCCTGTCCAAAGAGACAACCTAAAGTCCCATCAAGCCAATGTACCCAACTCAAAGACCAAGGTCCTCAGATATGCACAATCCTCTTCATCATATCTGGATGCATTAGTCCAGGCACAGATGAACCAAAAGGAAGTTATTAATGCTCCTCTCCACCCAGACACAAAACACAATGATAGAACAGAGCCAGGAGAAGTGATTCTTAATATAAATGACCCCGTTTGGAAATAAAAGAAGAATGGGAAACACTGAGTAGTCACTTATCCACAGCAATTATGAAAACATGCCAGACATGCATCAAAAGAGCCCTCTGCCTTGACCATAGTTGTAGTTCTTTGAAGAAACTGGAATCTCCTCTGTTCCTTCTTTTCTGCTTTCCCCAATTCTACCCTCCAGGAAGTTCAGCCTTGTCAGTCATACTGCATGGCCACATCTGAAGTGGGTGTTTGGGAATATGGCCTCCATGTGGACTACACAGCTTTTATAGTTAACTCCTTGCTTTTTCCAAGTTTGGAGATCCAAAGGTTGTTTGAAGTTTCAAATAGTCATACTTCTTTATTCTATCTGGACACAGGCTTCTTTGGCCCAATGTTTCCATTAAAAACACGTTAGACTCCTAATCTATTTGTCATATTCATGTGCCTATAATCACACTCCAAGATCTTTTGAAGGTATAATTGCCAAGCCTAATTTATTTCTTCACTTTCTTCCTCCTCTAAATCCCTCTTCTGGACTATAAGCAACTATGATGAGGCTGTCTGCAACAGTGGGACGGTGGGCAGTACACTCAATCTGATCTTTGCCTTAGGGCTGAGCTTTTCATGGATTTTCTTGCTCAAAACTTCACTCAGTTTTATCCCTTATTGTGCAACTTCTACAAATAGTTGATTTTCCAAACTTTTGAGTATCCAAATGTGTGGGTTTTCTTTTGATTTTCTTTTTTTTTTTTTGGTTTCTACTTGAAAACAGGCTACCCTTTACTGGGCTCATTTCTTTCCTGTACTGTCTTACTAAAGGCAGAATGTAAAAGTATGTCATTAATGTTTATCTTTCCAAACACTTCCTCGAAAGCTACAAAGCGAATAGGCACTTAATCCTCAACATTGAGTATTCATTTTCCTCCTTCTATCAATAACACTTAACAGTTTCTATCACCCTCCTTTCCTTGAAATACGTTCTTCCCTTTGATCAACTACAGTGTACTCTCTGGGCTCTTTTCATACCTCCCTGTTCTCTCCTTCTCCATCTGCTCTGCTGGAATCACTTCCTCTTCGTGGACTTTGAATACAAGAGTTCTTCAGGGCGCGGTTTTCAGATCTCTTCTTCTCTCTATCTAGACTCACTCCCTAAGGAGTTCATCAGTTTCCATAGTTTTAAATAATGTTTCTATAATGATAAATCTCAAGTTCTCATCTCTAGCCCCAGCCTTCCCCATGACGTAATTTTACTTAGAAAATGGTATAGTTGTGTTCATCACACGAAGAGATATACACACACACATATTTTCAGATGGAGGAGAGGAGGAAGGAGAGGCATAAAACTATGCAAAATCATATTGTGTGTATTTGTTTATCCAGTCTCCCCAGTTTAAAATGTAAGCTCTATGGCAACAGTGATTGATAAGGCAAATGTTATATCCACAGTATCTTGTATGTTATAGATACACAATAAATATTTGTTGACTAGACTATTGGTATAATACATGTTAATGAAATTTTACTTTAATAGAAATGTGCTAATTTTCAAAATAACTCATTTTAATGCAAATATGCACTCTATGACTAAACAACACACTAGTTTGAGCAATATTTTCTTCTTTTTCCCAGATCCCAATGCTCTGGCTGGCCAGACTGGCCCTGATCATGCTCTTATAGGAGGAATAGTGGCCGTCGTTGTATTTGTCACGCTGTGTTCTATATTTCTGCTTGGTCGATACCTGGCAAGACATAAAGGTAGGTTACATTTAGTAAAGTATTCTTAATTTTGGCCAAAAAATTTCTAAAGACTAGCTTTATCATGAAATATTATATGAGTGTGTGTGTATGTGTGTGACAGAGAGAGAGGGGAAGAGAGTGAACTAAATACTAAATTGTTTCAGGGAATTCTTGATTACTTTACTCAACTTTAAAGTCGGATTATCTTAGCAAAATAATGTTTAGCTAATGGCCAAAAGTCACAGAATGAATCACTGGCTCAGAAAAAAAATAGAAGCAAGTTTTTAATTTATCTCTAGGACAGAAATTCAACTATAATCTTAAGGAAGTGGTGTTTTTGTTTGTAGGTTGATGGACACACATGTGGCCACGGTAGTGAGGAAAATACATAATTTTTTTGCAATGGCCTAGGTAGCAAACTATTGATGTAATCTACTTTTAAATGGAGTTACCAAAATGAATGGTGACATATCTGATGTGATCATTATCAACATCTTAACAAAGGACCCTGATTGCTACAGCTGCGGGGATCACATGGTCCATATCCAGCATTGAAGAAATCAGAGTGCTCAGTACCCAATTCCAGTTTGGCTATTGCCTCTAGTTAACCTGGCTATAGCTTTATCTACAGCATGTACCTGAAAACTGAGAAAGTCTGCAACTTTAGAAGGGTGAATTGTGTGGTTTATTTATGCCTCAGAATATGTCCCAACATAGAAGAAATCTGGCATAAGTTCCTGCCTAAATGACTGTAGCTTCAATGCTGGCTATTTTATTAGTCTCACAGAACTAACATATTTTTCTTCCAAAACCCATAGGAACGTATTTAACAAATGAAGCTAAAGGAGCTGAAGATGCACCAGATGCTGACACAGCCATTATCAATGCTGAAGGCAGCCAAGTCAATGCTGAAGAGAAAAAAGAATATTTCATTTAAAATGCAGGCCGAGATCTGAGTTTTACTTATCAGGCTGGCTGCTGGAGAAAACTGGCTGTCATCTTCCGGAATTTATTTGTACCATCTTCTGCTACCCTTATTCACTTCCATACCGTCCTGTTCTCAGTAGCCAGTGCATACCAACAATCAGCTGTCGAAAGCATCATTCTTTAATTACTGTACCATCCATAATGCAGGACACTTCTTACTGCCTAAATTCCACACCATTGCTCTTTTAACATACAGTGCTTGAATATACAGCCTTAACAATGTTAATCATCTCCTTGGATCATGGTATTGAATTGTTTTTATACATTGAAAAAAATGTATGCAGAGGTTTTTTGCCCTCATTTTTTTCCCTCTAAATCATAGACATTGTCACTTTGCCATTGAACAGTTTCCACAGGAACAGGATTAGGTAACGACCTAATGTGCTTAAGTTTAATCAGAGATTAGAGGTGTACAAACAATGTTTTCTACTTGTCTATCCTCAAAGACATTTTGGAAACATATGCCCTAGGAAACACTGCAGTATAGATTCTGGAATGTTTGAGATATACTAGTAAAGCTGTATCAACTTGCTATTTAAAAATATAGTATTTGATACAGGAGCCATGTGTATGAATTGCAATCACGACATGACATCTTATATAATTACATAGATCCCACCACTAGGTTATTTTAGCTTCATTTACCAATAAATTCTTACAAACATTCTACTGCTTGAAGAATCACAAAGATTTCATTCGTCTAATTTGATTCTATAATTTATTTGCTCCACAAGGACTCACCTGCCTAAACAAAATGGAAGTATCCATAGGGCACAATTTTGAGACATTTTAGTATCTGTATATAGTGCATATAATAAATCCAATTAAACATTATTTGATACATATTTAACTTTTTTGGCTGTAGGTAATTCAGTCATAAGTAAGCATTTTCTAATGTCCATTATATCCCTTTAGATATTACTTAAACCAATATTATAAGTAGATAACATGTATTAGTATTTTTGTCTGTATGTCCTAGCACTGTTCAACAACAAATTTTTCTAGTTCTTGTTAATTTTGATTTGTTATACAATGGAAGCACAATGTTATAAGGAAAGGTAATTTTAAGCTAACAACCAGTGCACAGCCTCAGGTTTTAAATTACAACCACAGTTGAATAATAACCTAAAAATAAACTCTTAGTTTGCTAAAAATTTACAAATTTTAATTTGGCAGTTCCAGAGCTGCTCACCTATGTTGGTTTGCCAAAAAGATATGTTTAAGATATGTTTTCTGTATAAATGAGCTAATCCTTTATATTAAATTCCTGTCTATGCATTTTGTGAGGTACAAACTTATGAAACAGTGAGTGATAGAGAAATTTCTGCCATGCTTTTTACTCCAAGGTGAAAGTCTCTTTCTCTGGATTATTTCTGAAATTTTGGTGTATTTAACCATTAAGAAATGCTGTATTCTTAAATATGACACAGAGTCAATCTAAAGTCGTATTATTTCTTCTAGTCAAATACAATATTGCTAGATTAGTTCTCATTAAATTTATTATATACTAAAGATTAAAAATCCAGTTAGATAAAAATTATTTTCCCATTCACAAGCATTGCACCTTTAAGAAGAAAATAAATATGACGATATGGTAGCTATACTTGTGATGTCTGAAAGCACGGTGGCCTATGGTTTAAAAATATCTTGGAATTTATTTTTGGGAAATGAGAATGGTTGAGTATGACATCATGTGTTAATATCAAATGAAAGACAAGGGTGCTGTGTCTTAGATTATTTATCAGAAAAGTATAAATCTTTTAAAGACAACGTTAGAATTTTTAAATTGTTTTTTTTTGATTGTTGAAGCATTTATCTTGTTGATTTCTTACAAAAGAAAAAGGACGATGTCAGTCAAGCAGCACTTTTTCAGAATATACAGAACATAAATAATATGATGTGGTTGAGTGTTAACATAATAAATCATATACAGTATGACATTTTAAGGAAATAAGTCTGCATTGATGTGATTGCATGCTTGTTTTTACAGTTCACTCCATACCATCTGTGGAAAAATGCAATAATATGTTAATATAGTATGGTAGTTTGAGAGAATCAGGTAGGTGCTACTAGACACATTGAAACTAGAATAGGTTTATAAACTGTTCATATCTTTCAATGCATAATCTTTAGAAAGACAAAGCAAAATTCATCCTGTTAGTAAAAAATGGAAAGGTTCTTATTACAGAAGTAGGTGGTATAAACTGCATCATCAATTGCTATTTAAAGCCTAATTTCAGGATGCACTTACAAAATTGCTACTCTTCATCGATGCTGTATTTACATCCCTCTTCATCTCGTCTATATTCTACTTGGCTCCAACTGCTAAATTGTTGCCTAAATAACTGAATCATTATTTATAGCACTGTAAAATTAGAGATCCAAAATTGGTTGCATTGCAAGATTTTTTGACTCTTTTAACCCTTTAGAGTAATATAAAAACTCATTAGAACTCTTTAAAAGAAACTAACTGGTGTATTATGTGATTCATAGGCTCTAATCCAAATGTTTTGCTGGTTAAAATAAATAGATTTGAATTAGGTATCATTTTTAGTTAATGAAAAAAATAGCAATGGAATTATATTTTCCTATCTTTAAAAAAATATTTGATTTCCACCAAACAAAAGAAATTGTAAACATTCTGCTCATTTCTATAAAATCAGGAAAAAATATGAAATAACATTTCTAAATGGAATCATGTCAATTGCAGTGTCTGAAATGTGAACACTCGTATGCACAGGGAGTCCAATTCTATCTCTGCTGGGTGAGCACAGTAGCTACGGAACTCGTTGGAAGGCATGTGAACACAGTCACACCCCTAGTAGAATATGGAACGTTGTTCTTTACCCACGGTAGCTATTCTCTGCCAGTGTACTGTTTACAGTGTAGATTGATTGTCCTCCATCAAAAAAGTGTAAACAGCAGTCTTCTTTTCCTTTTTTCCATTTTTGAGTGTCCTAGATAGAATGATTATCAAAATTAGGGAAAAAAAGGAAAGTTTGTGAGTGCAAGAACAAAGACAGAGAGCATGAGCAGAGTATTGATGTGTGTGTGTGTGTATGTGTGTAATTGAGAGAGAGAGAGAAAAAAAGAGAGAGAGATTTCAACTTGTTTTCTTTTACCAGAGAGTCCAAGAAGCAGTTTAAGGAACTTGATTTTGGAGTTTAGTCTAGAAACTGGATGAACTCGTATTGATTCAAGATGCTTAATATTGCATTGAAACTCCACAATTAGAATAACAAATAGAAAAAGAAAAATAACTCTCCTAAATATGGCAAAGAAGCTAACACCTCATTTATTTTTATTTCTTTGTAAAAATATAAATATCTCAGTTAAAAGGACAGGCTCACTTGTAATTATGTACTCATGATTGTAACAGCATTGAGATTCCATATAGGCACATGTACAGCAGCTGTCTAACGGTGACGGTTCTTCCATGTAACATAGCAGTTATCGTGTAATTTAGTGCCACTTATTGCAAAGTGTTACCAAGGGGAACATTTAAAATCCTTTTCCTTTTCCTTTGGACATCAGGATAATTTAATGAATGATAAATGTGAAATTTTGTGTTATGCTTTTTAATTGTGGAGAAAATGAAAACTTCATATCTTGCTGCAACTTCTCATGTTGCTAATTACTTAGAACCCTCTACAAACGCCCAATATTATCCCCCTTTGCAAATGGTAATCTATGATGAATATACAAAACAAAACAAACAAACACAACTGCCAACCACAGCTGAAATAAATGAAACATCTAACGAGAATTACTGAGTAATGCTTTTTATTAAGTGGCACAAAGTACACACTAAAAACTATGCAAAATATAGGTAACTACAGTGTACGTACATGTAAGTATCTTGTACTTGCTGTGTATGGATGTTGGAAACCCATGTAATTATAATATGCATTTTGAATATTGGGAAAGAGGAAATCTTAGTGTAGATAATAGAATTTGTTTTGAAGTATACACTGGCAATATTGAAATATACTCAGTGCAATATCTGCAATTCTATTGCTGGATACTTAATGCAAAGGGATTTTAAAGAATTCTTCAACAAAATACGTGAGGTTGCTAATCTTCCCCTCCCATATACTAAAGCATTAATTAAAAATACAACTGACTCAACAACATGTTCAGTTTTCCTTACTTAATCATTAACATGACACAATAAAAATATTTGGCCTAGTTTTTAGCATTACTGGAGAGAAAGAAATAGCCTGAGTTTTAAACTTTGATTCATATCTAACTAAATTCAGAATTCTTAAACTTTCTTTGAAATGTGTGTATGTTTTAAGGGATTGTGGTACTTTTATTATAAATACAAATTTATTCAGTCAAAGAACATAGGTTACCTTTAATAGTTAAAATCACTCTAAATGGGAATTTTTTTATATCTTTTCTTTTTCTATTCATTATTTTCCCTTTCTCTCCCTATTCTACCCCAAACATGCCCTTTGCACTTATACCCTTCCAAAGGCAATGGATTGAAAGTAGCAAGATAATAAAGAGAGCTAAAGGGAACAACATATAAGAATGGGTTCTAAACTCATCAGCATTTTTATGTCTTGAGATTATTAATATTGAATGCAATAGTTATTGGATATAGCTGGTCAGTTCTCTGCCATGCATACTTACAATAATCCTTCTACCTCTCACTTTTAACATGGGCTATGATACTTCAATATAAATAGAATAAATAACGATTTACAAGATATCCCAGGAAGCACTCTTTTGGGACTATCATAACAGTCCACTCCCCACCCCCTGGGAAATCTCAAAAGCCAACTTTTAGTGTATTCAATGGTGTATGGATCTGCATTTGATTTTCCTTTCTATCATTAACTTTTCCTGTAGGCAAAATACGATAACTTTATAAGGATAGTTCTTCTCATGGCTATTTAATATTTCAATGTAATATAATTGCGTTGATTTTTAAAAAATAATTTAAATGGCAACACTTTGCAATCCAATATGACATTTCATTTGAAATTTAAAATGCAACAATCTCTTACAAATTAATGCTATGCTTTTAAGTAAAAATCATGTATATGATTTATTTTCCCAAGAAGCGTTATCTATGTAAGACAATTTAGGTATTTAAAACTGCCTCCTTATATCAAATAATCCTGAATAATTAATGTAAAGTATTGCTACAAAGTATTTCTCACTTTATTTTGTCTCACAGACATAATATGAATTGTTCAAATGATGTAATTTAATTATCCTAAAAGGAAATGACACTTAAACGCAGGTTTTCCTCTAGAAAAGAAAGATACAAGAAAATATCTCAAATTGTGATGCTGAATCTATAAAACATGCTTAAAGTTAAAGTAAGATGTTTCTATGTTATGTGGTCATGTGACAAATAACCGTTAGTCTAATCCTTACCACCTTTTCCTAATAGATATATTAGTTACAAGAAATGTATGGTTATTTTGGAGAGAATGGGCCCAAATGTGTAAAAGATGTAAAGAAAAAACACTATTTTCCCCTATGAAATATATTGTATATTTCAAAAGAAGAAAACTTAAAAGGTATTTGAAGATTGCAGGGGCAAAAGAAAAAGCTACCAGGGCTCAGCACTTAAGCACTTTCCCACACCCAGGGTCAGAGCACAGTGATTCCTACGCGGACTTTTAAGTGCGGTATGAAACGCCACGTCACACTTCTCTTACACACAGTACTGTCAAACCTCAAATGTTTTCTTTCTTTAGATGCTTTTCCTTGTACATGATACTAGTAGACATTTTTCTCTTTATATTTGCTGATAGTGAAAGTTATATGCAATAAAATATTTGATGGTTGAAAGCAGTGGTCACCAGTTGGTTAAAAAAAATGAAATGTAAACTGAATTGTTATCTATCCTTTTTGCTTTTTTCTATGTTTCTAGTGTATTGAATGATTCTCATAGGAAGAAAAATAATTTAGGAATTTTTCAACACTAGCTCTCTTTCTTCTTATAAATGTATAAAATTTTAATCTCTTTACAAATTTATTTCACTGTACCTGCTGTACTTATTGTAGATTCAATGATGCAGTTAAGTAGAAACCTAAGGATTTCTGAGTTTGGGATTGCTGACCTATTTTCTTCATATTCAGTTCACATCAATATTTGTGAATTGGTTGTTTAGCTTTTCATTCAACCAAAAAATATTTCCTCAAGAAAGCTCCATTTTTATCATAAATATTTCAACATAACCAACATTGGAACAAGTCTGCCATGTTAAAAAGAATTTAAAGACTTATCTCTGAAAATGGTACCCAGAAACGCAGGTGTTCCCAATAATATAGCCTCAAAAATAAAATGTTCTATTTGTATGACATGAAATTCATAACTTTTGGAAGGGTATATTTATGACAGCATAAAAATAAATTCTGTGCTGTAAAGAAGATCCACAAAAATCAAACATATTGCACAGAAGATTGAGAAAGACAATTATTGAATCTACTGTTAGCATTTTCAAAAAAACAAAATGCATATTGTAATATTAGGTACATGACACTTGCATGTTGATATGCCTATATACTTACAAAGTATTCAATGTGTACTTAGTGGCGCTTAAAATATGTCATGTACAACTCTTATAAACATTCTTACAGGGTTCCCATTTGCACTTCATCTTTCAGTAAAGTCTTGTCAGAAAAACAATTGTCTGATACATATGGAAAAATAAAATTTGAATTTTAGTTATCTGTTGGACATTACTGAATCGTCTATTCATTTAGTTCATTTTCCTATTCTTAAAAACAGACATTGAAAGATGGAACTTTCTTTTTTTCCCACTGACAGGTTATAAAAGATGTTACAAAATATATTCCTTTATGCCAAACACATTTTGCATATCTTTTTCAACTGCGTACATTATCCATTCATTTTCGATTTCCTCAACGATGCCCATTTTCCTTGTAAATTTCTAAGTGGAAGTTTTAAAAATTAAGCAGTAGTAAAAATAAATGTTAACTTATTTGTACAACATTTAATCGTTACTCTTTGGAATATATGAACCTTGTAATATGCTGACTAAGGGTAAAAAAAATGTTGCTGACTTAGGGAAATTTGCTTGAAATTGCCAAAATTTCAAAACTTGTAAAGGTAATTTTACATTGACTTATGTGTGTTTACTAATGTTGACTAGGAACAGAAGCAAAAATACTTAAACCTATTTTTTTTTTTTAATTTTCACACTCTAACCAGTATTATATATTTCAACTACCTAAGATAATGCAATTAATGATATATCCATCTTAAGCTTATGCCAATAAGAATTTGAGATAAGCTTTTAAATTTATGGAGGATTTTCTTTGTGTCTTTGGAAGCTCACTTACCATAAGGTCTTTTATAGTCTACTTTAAATAACAGATTTTGTTATACAGGGTAAGCCAAAGGCTGTACAAGAATTAGTGTCATTGGGTCTGATATTTGTGTTAGACCATGAAATATTCCATTAAAATTTATCTGTAAATACAAGGCAAGATTTTGTATCTGGTTTATTTTATTTATTTTAATTCATTTTTCCAAGCAAAATTCCTGCAATACATATTAGCAAACTTGATACTCTATCGAAGATCAGATTTAACACATCGGGAAGAAAATGATGACATTTGAAATAACAAATGCACAAGCATGATTCATTTTTTTCTGATACCTAAAATGCCCATTCTTATTCAGATCTACAACCATATACACATGTGATACCCATGTTTCCTAGAAAATCAATTCTGTGTTTTCAAATGGCAATTGTTATTTCTGTCAAAGCATTCTTTGGCAATTTTTAATCAAGGAGGCATACTGGAAATTCTACTTAATATGATTCACTAAAGGGTAAAGTCTAAGTGTTCTTACTTAAAAATTGCACAGTAGTTTTAGTCCATGAGAGGGACCTTCAATATATGACAATCCTGGGACGATGCTAAAAATAACTGCACATCTTTTTAAACAAGAAGTTCTAGGATTTATATAGTTTAAACATTTTTTCAAGCCATACTTTGTTTTGCTAAATTTAAGGATACTTTTTTCCCTCATGTTTTGAAACCTTACAAATAAATAATTTATAGAAAAGAGATTAAAGGGGAAAAACAGTTTCCTGGCTGCATTTTAAATGACACTTAGCGCTACTCTACATTGCATGTTATTTAATCAAAACACAACTATTGAACACCTGCTATATATCGAGTTAGTCTATCTTATGAACTACACTGACAATCTGAAGATAGCGTTTTTTGCCCAGACCTTCAAAACCTGTTAATAATTACATTATCCTTCCAAGTAATGATCATTTTCTGTATTTTTGACATTCTTATGTTGGAGGGAGGAATGGGGAAATTCTACTAATAAAAAAGGATAATTATGAAAGATGTCTTTTGATTTAATCAAGCTGAAAAATAAATATACAAATAGCCTATCTTTCAACCACTGTTCATGCTCTCAAATTTGATGGATATTTCTCTCTGAAGATTTTCTATGTTGATTTTTAAAACGTAGATCTGGTTAATAAGCTAATAATTTATTATGCTAAAATATTTAGGAAATTAACTCATCTTCTGAAAAGTGGCCATAACAATGACAAGAGTCAGTAAATTACTAAAAGTCTTAAAAACACGTGTCTTGCACATACTATCAAAACTTTAGTTCATTTTGTCTTTACTAAACTACATCCTTACACAGATTGGGGGTGCATATACTAGGAACATGAGGCAAATTTAAGGAATACATTTTCACATAGATTGGAGTTGGTCTGCAATAAAGTGTAGCCTTTACACTAATGAAATATTGCTGAAAAACAACATAATACCCCTGGGATGCAGGAATCATTCACCCTAAAAGTTGAAAACATATTTAACTAGTAAAATTAGTATATCAGAAATATATCTCTTTTTTACTCTCAAATTAAAAGAATATCAAGAAGTGGAAATTTTTTTCAATGTATGAGGAGGAAAAGACGACTAAAAGAGAATTGGAGACTTCTTAGTAAGATTTGTCTATTTGGTGATTTTACCAAATGAGAAGATGTCTTAGTATCCTTCTGCCGGAGATCAGAGAAGCTTTACAAACGGGGATCTCAGAGGGTCAGCAGTGCCCCAGACTGGTGGCTCCATGGCAGGGGGATTCGGGGATCTGAGGACTCCCATTTTAACCACATAATCTACCAATTGCGTATTCATTTGCTTTAAAATGTAACTCTTAAAACTGACTTTGTTTCTATGAAAATATAAACCTATCAAGTTTGCACCTCTTGCTATAAATTATTCATTCCCATGCTTCAGGCTATTTCCCTCTCCTAAGCACCAAATAACACACCCATTGCCTCCTGTGACACTAAAGCCCCTTCTTTGGCCTGTAGGTGTCATAGAAGATATTATCATGTTTCATCATATTATGCTTACAGATTTTCCTGCTAATCTGATGGAGTCGTAAAATGAACTTACACACAGTACTTTGTTCAGAGATTGGGGCACATTTTAACTCTAACCGTGAACTCCGGACTAAGAATTAGCTATAGGCTTACACAAAACGTCACATCCCCAACTGTAGAAACACTTCTCATTGCTGTTTGTCTTTCTTGTACCAAGCCACTACCAATGATCTTGGTGCTAAGGTATTGGAGTATGGCTCTCCCTGCCAGTTCCCGGCATTCAGTTTCTAAAAACCCTTGGAATCCCCAGAAGTGATGTGTTTTTTATATGCTACCCAGATGACTGGTGGCTGAGGGCTCCTGGATAGCCTCAGGATGGAGGCTGTTGCCAGGGGAACCAACCAGGTGATTAGAGGGTTGTAACTTTTAGCCCCAACCCCTGACCTCAGGGGAAGTGAGAGGGGCTGGAGGTTGAGTTAATCACCTATGGCCAACGATTTAATCAGTCATGCCTACGTAATGAAGCCTCCATAAAAATCCCTACAGTATGGGGTTTGGAGAGCTTCCTGACTGATGAACACGGGGAGGTGCTGGGAGGGTGGAGAGTTTGGGGAGGGACTGAAAGCTCCACTCCCCTTTCTCTATACCTTGCCCTATGTAGCTCTTCCATCCGGCTGTCCCTGAGATAAATCCTTGTAACAGAGTGAGGAAACTGTTTTCCTGAGTTCTACAAGCTGTCCTAGCAAATGATCTAAACTGAGGAGGGGGTTATGGGAATCTCTGATTTGCAGCCAAATTGGACAGAAGTTGTGGGTAACTGAGAGACCTACCACTTGCAATTGGCTTCTGAAGTCTGGGGCAGTCTTCTGAGACTAAGCGCTTCAACTGTGGGGTCTGCACTAACTCTTCAGGCTGTTGGTGTCAGAACTGAGTTCAGCTGTAGGACACACAGCTGGTGTCAGAGAACTGACTGATATGGAACCCCCCCAACATAAACACACAAGGATTACAGAAGTACTCAGTGAGAGTAGATGCTGCTTTTCCTTTCACCTACTATATGATTCTCTACATTCAAATACCTTCTGCTTCTCCAGAGACAAAGAAGGAATATCACTTTCCCACTAGAAGATAATTTTGGAAAAAATCTTCAAAACTAGCACCACATTTTACAAAAGAGGAAACAAGAATAAGAGATCACATACATGCTAACTTAGCAGAAGAGCCAGATTTAGAATTTAGAGCTGACTACTGAACCGCAACTACTGCCTCTCTATTGTGTGATTTTGTGCCTTTGGAAGACAAGGTCAGATTCTCCTTCCCGCAACATTGTTTGTAGAGCATATGTTCATTTGTCAGAGGCACAATCTATATTGCAGGAATCTTAGAGTCTCCATTGTTAAAATCTGTAAGATTCTGAGCTTCTCTTAACATCTTCACAAAGGAATGATTAAAAGACAGTTGTGATGTAATTTATTTAATGAGGTTGCTGACAGTGGGTAGATCTAACTGGAGATTTATAATTTTATTGGGGGCATGTAGAGGAGAAAGAGACGGCAACAAACTCCGTTTATTGAAAAAATAGTCACGTTTTGTCAAACATATAGATATGAATCAGTTTAAATCCTAATTTTTACAGCTAAGGGTCTGCTTACACTCGTAACAGCAATAGTGGTTCTTACGGAACTAGTGGAAGGACTTCTTAGTTCAAGCTACAACCCAGTGCTTACCATCAGGGTGGTCTCCATGGGTGGATGACCAGCGAAATTGCTCAGGACTTGAGACTCTGCATAGGGCTTCATGTTTGGGGTTCCATGCTCTACAGTGGCCATCTTGAAGTTCTTAATAATATTATCTTAAAATTTGTGTTTTCTAAGTTAAGTCCGCTGGGGTCATTGAGAATGTGCTGGGGGAGCAGAGCTTCGGCTCATGTGGGGTTCTGCCTCTTACCACCTCTTTGCTTCCCCAGACAGCTTCGCGGCTGCCCACTCCCCTTCTCACACCCAGTGATCACTGCAGCCCACCAACCCAGGCAGCGGCCAAGGCATAGGCTCAGGGAGGTTTGGGTGGGATGTCCTTGCCCCCAGTGTGGAGTCTCAGGGTGGGCCGGTTACCTGTCAGGGCCTGCACTCAGCCCGTGATTGTCACTGGGCCCAACTGAGTACAACATTAAATGGCAAATAACAACTGTTATTACAGGCTGAGAGAGAGACAACACAAGAAAGGAAAAGCCTTTTTTTTTTCTGATTTTTGAACAAAGGGCGTCACATTTTCATTTTGCAGAGGACTGTGCCAATTAAGTAGCTGGCCCTGCTTATCATTTCAATAATATAGCAACAACCTATTGGTTTCAAAAGTATCTTTAGAATTACCTTGGACTATCTTCCGATGCCTTGATTTAATGGGTGTATGGGAGGATGGGAAATTATGTTTTATTCTCTTTTTGGTGCAACACGCTATAAATCTCTCCCCTCCCCCATTTCAGGAGAGGCACACAGATCATGTCACTGGTTCACCATCCTAAGGCAAAAGTTACTTAGGAAATTACCGTTTTCATTTTTCTTTCTATATTCCAACCTCTACGAGAACAATAAAACAACTACAAAAATGAAAGATGACATATTCTTTTGAAAATAAATACAAAGCACACATACACAATATATGGCCCAGTGCTATTTTATATAACTCAGGGAAAGGACTTAGCTAATCACTCCACATTATTTTCTAAGAACATCAGCTGACTGTGACAATTGCAGTGGCAAAAAAAATAAAAAAATAAAAAAGCCAAGATTGTAGAACCTGAATAACGGATTAAAACATAAATGGCAAGTAGCAGTAAAAAGTAATTTACTTCTTTGTGATTACAGTTGAGAACCAGGTGGAACTTTATTTTGATGCCAAATCATAATTCCTGTGTTCTAACGAGATTCCCAACACTGAGTAATCCATCTCATTATCAGCGACCTTGTTGAAATGCAAATCAGATTTCACTTAGTCCTCCTGATTAAAACACTTCATTAATTCCCACTATTTTCAGATACAATTACATACACAAATCTCCCTAATTTAATCCTGCCTTTCCATCTAATTTAGACTCCTGTCATTCCCTCTACTTCTACCTCATTATGCAGTTTTCTTAAAAATCTAGCTTTACATGGATACCTCATTTTTCTTCACTTTGTTTCCTCATTTATTCTAAAAGAATTTTTAACCACTAGAAGATCTAGCAGGCCAGTCCTATGGGCTGGAGGTACAATATCAAGTAAATCAGACACTGCTCTTTTCTTTATGGAATATACTCTAGAGAGAGAAACAGATACTAGCCAAATATTCACAAAGATTAATTTATAATTGCTAATTCTGATAAATGTGATGGAAATGTATAAAGTGCTGCAGAGGATGAAAATAGAAAGTGTCAGCTGACAGGCTGTCACGGTATGGGGAAGAAACACTTGACATGATATCTGGACGATCTGCAGGTGTTAACCAGGGGAATATAAGAGAATTACATGGCCTTTTATACATATTTGTATCTATCACATGGCATGATTTCGTTTTCTTTTTTTTGCAGGGGAAGATTCACCCTACACTAACATCTGTTGCCAATCTACCTCTTTTTTCTTCCTTCCCCCCACTCCCCTAATCCCCAGCACATAGTTGTGTAAGTTCTATTTCTTCTATGTGAGCCACTGCTACAGCATGGCTACTGATAGATGAGTGATGTGGTTCTGCAACCAAGAACCAAACCTGGGCTGCCAAAGTGGAGTGCACTAAACTTTAACCATTAGGCTATTGGCGCTGGCTCATGATTTCTCGAACAACTATATTAAATGTTTTTTTACTACCAACTATATGCAATGTACTGTATTGTAAAATGTGGGTAAAATATATGAAAAATGTAACAAACAGTTTTCATCCACAAAAACAGAAACCACTCTATATTTTTAAAGAGTGTTAGCTACACAGATGAGAAGGAAAAGAGGGGTGAGACATCCCAGGGATGAGCAACATTAGGGTGCTGCTATCATGCTGTAGCAGGAGGGAGACTGAAACGCCCAGAAGCTGGGATCCTCCACCCAGAGCTACACGTTTGTGGGGCTTTCAGACAGGATCTGGTTCTGTGAGCAGGAGAGGGATCTGCCTGGTGGGTTCCTGAGTCAAGGAGGGGATGAAGGTGCCCCAGGAAAGGAGCACACGCTCCTCCTCTTCTCTACCTTCCGGTCTTCCCTGAGAGCCGTCCAGCTGAAGACTGAGGGTGAGGAGGCTGGTGAATTAGAATTTTGGGAGATCCAGAGCAGAGGTTTTTTAAGAGCCAAGAGAGTTTACCAGCACCAAACACTTTCTATAATTGTAGAACTTACAGCCTGGTCAGGGAAGGTCACTCCTTGCTAGTAATGATTAGATAGATCAATGACGCAAATATAGTTTTACCCCTACAACTCTGGGTTACATGCACAGGAGATGTGAATCAACATCCAGGTTATAAAGAAAAATTAGCTCTCTCTAAATAAGTTATAAGATGTTCAATATTATAAGTATTTGAGCGCTGTGCATTTTAACTTATTTTATTTCATTTATTTTAAGTACTCTAACTATTCATACATGTTGAACCACGTTTGTATATTTGAAGATGTTCCCAGATGCCTTTATTGTATTCAAACAGTAAATTATACCGAGCATCTTCTATGTGCCACAGATTATGCAACGTGTTACAGATAGGAAGGTGACAAAGATCTAATCTATGTTCTCGAGAAACAGAAGAAGTGGAAGAGGCACCTTTAAAGCTAATCACCAAACACTGTTACTGAATACTACAACAAAAGCTTAAAGCAAACATTATGACATCATAATGAAAAGAATCACCATGACTGGGTGACGGTTCCAGAGGAGAAGGTAAAATGCCAGCTGGCTGTTAGAGCACTGGAGTTTACAGTGAAGACAGCTGAAATACTTCCCAGGTTCGGGGAGGAGGACTGGCAAACCCAGAGGCCAGTAAGACCTTGACTTCTTTTTGCAATGGATCAGCTTGAGTGTGCTGTTTACAGGATTTTCCTGCAGTAGTTGTGGAAAATGAAATTCATGAGGGAGGTTGGGTTTTGTTTGCCTGTAAAGGAGTCTGCACTTAATTTTGTAAGACATTTTCTGTCTTTATTTTTGTTTTTATTATTTTAATTCATGAAAACTCATTTTTCTTAACAAAATAAAATAATGAAGTCTAATGTACAGAATAATGAAATCCTGGCTGCTTTGGTAGATGGAAATGGAGAAGTCTGTATTCCCTTTCCACTAATGTTTTCTTTGCCACCCAAGTTAACCAAACACTTCAATTCATGAGATCCTTTAGAAAATCATTGCAAGATATTAGAGAGTGAATAGATATATTTAAATAGAGAAATGATATAATTTTTTTTTTACAAAGGAAACTCTCATGACAGCAAAGAGGAAAAAGCAGAAGAGGAAGAAATCTACTCATTAACTTGTTTAATAGATGTTGGCTGAGCACCAGCATTTTGTTAAGCTTGGTGTTAGACTCTGCGGATACCAAGCGAACAAGATCCAGTTTCTACTTTCAGGATGTTAGTGGAGGAGACAAATGTAAAAAGCAATCTCAATTTATTGTCCTAAGGGCTGTGTTTGAACTAAGTTCAGTGTGAAATGAAATCTTACAGCGCTTGAGAAATCAGAGAGACTCCTGGGGAAAGTGACATCTAGATAGAGATCAAAAGGGTGAGCAGGAGCTGCCCTGGTAGAGAGAGAGGTCAGAGGAGGCAGGACGTCTCAGGCAGAAGGACCAGCCTATTCAAGGACAGAAAGGAAGAGCATAAAAAGGAACATAGAAGTGTAGGGGAGCTGTTGTTCCGTAAGAGTATACAGCTTACAAGAAAGATGGAGAGATGAATTCAGAAAAGTAAGCACAGCCAGACCGTGAATTCTTGCAAGTCTCGCTAAGGATTATGCACTGTGCCCTTGGAGAAATGCTTCATCACTGAAGTAGTTCAAGAGCTTGGAGGCAGCAAGAGCAGTTAGTACTACTAATGACAGGGCCTCCACATTTGCTGAGGGAGTCCAAACATTTCAGAAATGATAGTATTTATGTCCACTAGAAGTTTACTGTTTTACATGTCAGCACACTGGTTGATAGGAGACAATCCACACTGAAGTGAGTTCCACCCACAGCACAGATGGAGAAATGTGGTTATATACTCCTGTCCTCCCCCCCAATTCTATTTGCCTCCCCTTCATGAAGACAGTCTTACCCTCAGACTACTAGTTCATTTACTTTGATCACTTGTATTTATCTAGGTCCATTCTATCATTTCTCTGTCAAAAACCAAGCCGTCTTTAGAGGAACTTCTGTTACCTTCGTTCAAGTCTAATAAGATGCCTACTGATCCTCACTGCACTTCTCTTTCCCTTGTTGTTGCAGCTGTAAACTTCATAAAGTGCTAAAGCATTTACATACAATGGGGTGTGTTAAAGCATAGGAGTGTAGCATAAACTGAGATTCCTATTTAATGTCTAAAATCTATATCTAAAAATATCTAAAATTCTAATTTTAGAATATCTAAAAATTCAGTATGTACTCAATAAATACTTGTTGAAGGGATGAATGTCCCATTCAATTTATTTTCTGTATTTCTGAAGGATGGTACATTTATTCACTCATTTTTAACAAGCGTTTATTGAATGCTTCCCATATGCCAGATACTCTTCTGATTTCATGTTATTCTTCTATTGGGGGTGAGATAGATAACATAGAAAAAATTTTAAAATGAGTATTTTTTCAGATTGCAATAAAGTTTATGGAAGAAAATAAAGCAAGAAAGTAGATTGGGTCCTGCAGGAGTGGAAGTGTTCAATTTTTAGCAGGATTGTTATTAAGGGCTTCACTGAGCAAGCAACCTTTGAACAAAGACAGACAGGATAAAAAGGAGTGAAGCACGTGGTGTTCTGGGAAGAGTGGGTTTCAGGCTGAGTGAGCAGCAATGCAAAGGTCTCAAAACTTTTTGAGATATATTTGAAGAAAAGCAGCATCACTTGGGAGTGAAACAGAGGGAGAGGAAGAGGAACGAGATCAGAGGGGTAATGAGATGAGAGAGGGAAGAATTTGTAGGATCATGCAGACTATTTTCAATACTTTGGCTTTTACTATAAGTAATATCAAAACCATAGACTCCTTTGAGCAGACGAAAGGAATGCTCTAACATGCTGTAACAGGGTCACCTCAATTCGGCGATAAGAACAGATTGTGAGTGGGGACAGAAGCAAGGGCACTGGTTAAGAGATTATGACAATAAATCTGGCCAAACGTGATACTGACTTATCAAGATAATAAAAGAGGAGATGGTAAATAGTAGTGAGACGGTATGGGATACATTTGGAAGGAAGAACTGAGTATTATTGAAAGATTGGATATGAGATGCAAAAAAAAAAGGAGTGGAGTCAAAGAAAACTCCAAGGTCTGGGTCTGGACAACTGGAAAAATGGGATTTCCATTCATTGAAAGAAATGGGGAAAAGATTTGAAAGAAAAATCAGTACATCTCCCATTTTAAAGACCTCTTAGACACATAAGAGGTTGTGTTGAACAGACAACAGGGGTCTTAGCTAGATATATAAATCTGATAGTCATCCACTTACAGTGGGTATTTAAAGGCATGAAACTGAAAAACCAAGAAAAGAAGTCCAAAGAAAGAACCTTGGACCTCTGCAAAAGTAAAAGTCAAAGCGATGAGGAGAAACCAGAAAAGGAGTCTGAGAAGGAATGTAGAGGAGTGAAGCTAAGTGAAGGAAGGAATCAACACCTGTGTCTAATGTTGCCGATAAGCCAAGTAAGGTAAGTATTGATGTTTGAACATTTTATTACCTTGGCAAGACTTGGTAGATTTTTTTGGCTGGTAGGAAAAGCCAGGATTGTGTACTGGTTTCCTATGATTGCTGTAAAAAGTGCCACAAACTGGATAGCTTAAAAAACGAGAAATTTACAATCTCACAATTCTACAGGTTAGAAGTCTGAAATCAAACGGTCAGGGCCATGCTCCCCTTAGGGGATAATTTTCCCTTGTTTCTTCCCAGCTTCTGGTGGTGGTTGTCAATCCTTGGTGCCCATTGACTTGCATCTGTATTATTCCAATCACTCCTCTGTTGTCCCACGGCATTCTCCCTGGTCTGCTCTGTAACTTCTTATGAGGATTCTGGTCACACTGGATTAAGGGCCCACCCTGTTCCAATATGACTTCATCTTAACTGATTATATCTGCAAAGGCTGTATTTCCAAACAATGTGCTGGAAGTTCGCACTTCAACATATCTTTTGGGGGAACACAATTCAACCTACCAGTGTGGTTTGGGGGCAAATTACAGAAAATGATAACGAGAAACTCTTAAGGCAGTTTGCTAATAGAGGGGCAGGGATATGGGTGGGAGCCAGAGGTAAAGTGACAATATGATTCTTCTGTTTTTGCTTAAAAATGTTTGTTTAAAGCATGTTTTTACATTGATAATTGTGCAATAGGAAAAGAAGAAAGAAAATGGTAATTGAGGAGAGGAAGGGAAAATTTGGGGAAAGATGATTCTAAGTAGATAAGGGTTAGAGACGTGTAAAGCACTGAAGGATTTAGCTTTATCCCAGACTTTTTTCTTTTTCTTTTTGAAGGAAAATGGAAAGCAGAGTAATTAAGTGAAAGTGAGAAAAGGAGGTATTGGAGGAGAAACGGTAAGATATAAAATTTTCCTCCAAGGGAGTAAATGACTGGAGAAATGTAATAAAATTGCCACACAGAAAGGAGAGCCCATTAGAGTTAGTCGTCTGCATTTGAAGAGAGACTAGAGAGCATCATCAATGTGTATTTTCTACAAAATTGTTTAGGCAGAGAGGGTTATATTTAAATAAGATTTTATAAAATTATGTAATTTAAAACCCGATCTACAAAGAAAGGCTGGGGAACCAACAAAATAATGACTTTCACGGCACAGAAATGAGGTGGGCTGCCTGGGGGGCCGCGGGCGCTGCCCCGAGGTTGGGGCATTCTGCGGGGGCCGCTTGAGGGTCCGCAGCAAAGGGAGGGGCCGGATGCGGATCTAGATGTTCTCAGGTGGCTGGGAGAGTTCAGGGAGGCTGGTGGCGAGGAGGCGAGAGCCGAGGACCGGAAGCAGGACCAGGTCGAGCAGGGGTCCGGCCAGCAAACCCCGGCTGAGCTCAGCAGACCTGCGCCGCCTCCCGCTCCCCCGGAGGCCTGCCGAGGGTGCTCCCCGGCCCGGAGAGGGGACCCAGCGCCGGGGACCCGAGCCGGCAGAGCTTTCAAGCGACTGTAATGAAGAACTAAAGTGTGTAAACTGGGCGAAGGAGAAAGGGAGTACAGGAGAAACGGATATGGAAATGTGGCAATGTAGTTGCTGGGTGGGTCAGTGCTTATTAGGTAGTAGAGGGAATGAGACGGAAAGAGATTTGGGTATTTGAAATCTGAATTATGGAAGTTTGCAGCTGTGGGTAATGATAGAATCCACAATATGATCCTGAGAGGGAGTGCCTGATCAGGTGTAGGGTTAACTCGCTAGAGAGGAGGTACTGGAAATGCTAGGCCTGGTTATCATCTGTGTTCAGGTCATTGACATCACCTGGGGTTGTGACAGGACTATTGTAAATAGTGATAGCATACTAGGAGCAAGAATATTGAAGGCATGATTGTTGGGGGTTAGTAGATAAGAGAAACAAGCAGAGGTGCTATAATCTGATGAGACAAAATACAGAAAAAGATTAAGGAAAATGTTGGGAGAATGACCTAGAAGCAGCGAAAAGAAAGATGAGGTTACCTATTCGACTACCCAGCCTGGTTCTGTGGGGGCTGTGAGAAGAAACAGCCATCAGTTGTGCATGGTTATTCAGAAGATGACCCAAGGTTCTTTGAATTTTTTTCTGGTGCCAGACATAAACTGGGTAAGAGCAAAGTTATATTGATCCTAGTGGATTCAATGTAGAGACTGATGGTGAAGGGATAGGGAGAGCGAGGAGAGTGCAAAGTTCTGTGCTTCTCTCTTGACTTCTGCTTCTGAAAGTGGGGAGAATGGAGATGGGGCGTTTATACTCCTAACACATTGGCTCCTCTTGGCCCATGCTGGGGGGTGTGTTGTATATATTTTTAATTTTCTGTATATTATGATGTTTTGACATCTTAACAAACCTTTCTCCTTGGGGAAACACTGCCCCCCATGGGTTAGCCATTTCTTAGAGACAGCAAAGGGCCCACCCAGGAGCATATCTGTGTAATGCAAACTAACCAATCCTGGGCCATCCCTCCTCTGTCTGGCCCCTGCACCCCAGGGGGCAATATTGCTCTACCTTAATCATCCTAGGGCCAAGATGCAGGACCACACCTACAGCCCAAAGCCCCATGAAATTATTCATACCAGCCAGTTCTAAGCTGTTCACCCTGCCCTGCCTTGCCCTTCCTTTGGAACCCCAATGAAGGCTCAGGCCTCATGCTTTCCCCTGGCTCCTGTCTTCTTCCTCCTGACCACCCTTGCCTCCCGTCTCTAGGACCTGTGAATATAATAAACTTTATTTCCTGAGCCTCTCCTCTTTCTCCTCTTGTGGCCACAGCTGACTGACCATCTCATAGAAGAATAAAAACATGGGGTCAATATGCATTCATTACATTGCTTGTTTGCAAATCTATTAGTAAATTGAAGTAAAAGAAATTTTGAACTCTATTGACAACCTTATTATTACTGATTTTCAGACCCTGATAGGCACTCTTGGTCTGGCCTAACTCAAGCACTATTTCTAAAATAAATTCTGTAGAAGCTGAAAACCAAATGGTTGTTGAGTTTTTTAGTGTATAGATATTGATAGACATTTCTTGTATAGATATTGTTATCTTGTCGTCATGATTTGTGGCTTGTGTTCTTTTTCTTGTATAATGCTTATTGGTCTGAGATCTACCTGTATAATGTCAGGATTGAAACCTCTACTTTCTTATTGTCTTTATTTGTCTGATAAATCTTTCTCCATCCCTTTATTTTAATCTCTTTGTATCTTTTTTTTTAAAGCATCTCTTTTGAGTACAACATAAAATTAAGTTTTGCTTAAAGGCAATCAAAATATTTCTTTCAACAGGTGAGTTAAACCCAGTTGCATTTATTGCTGTGACTGGTGTGTTTGATTCGAACTATGTCTTGCTCTGTTTTAAATTTATTTGGGTATTTAGGAAGATATACGTATTATAATATTTTATTGCTTATCTTTATATCAATAACTGTCATAATACTCTAAGATCAAGGATCAAAAACTTTTTCTGGAATGGGCACGTAGTAAATATTTCCAATTTTGTGGGTCATACGGTCCCCATGTCAATGGCAAACTTGTATAAATGCAGTTCAAAAGAAGTCATAGCTAACAAGCGAATGGACGTGACCAGGTTACATGAGTAGGGGCCAGATATGGCCTGAGTGCCATAGTTTGCTGACTTCTGCTTGAGGCATTTTTCTTCGTTTCTACTGCTTTGTTTTTCAGTTTAAAATAAACTTATTTTGAGTCTCATCTATTATCTACACAGCATTTAATGAGGTAGTTCTGCTTTCTTCTTTCTCTTCTTCTTCTTTTCCTATGTTTTTTTCAATCTAACATTTCCACTTTGTCAAAACGTATGTTGGCCTATTTCTCCACTATTACTAAAATTTATATTATTTTAGATTTGCAATTAAATATATTCAAAGCTCACCATCAGTCATATACTGAGGTTGTATCATTTATCTCTTTGCTGGATTAAGTTCATCGTGTAGTAGACCCCTCTAGAAATCTTCAAGAGAATATTATTGCCTGATTTATTTCATATTTAAAACTGTTAATATTGCCTTGATTCCTGAAGGATAAATTAGCTGGGTAATTATAATTGTTGTGTCACTCTTTTTGTTTTAGTTTCTTGAAAATGTAGCTCTACTCTTGACTTGCAATGAATGTTGCCATCAAAAGGCTGATTCTAACCTGATTTTCTTATTTTTTGAAAGTTATATAATTTTCTTTTGGATCTATTATATTCATCGTGGTTTGTTTTTCTTTACTTGGCTGTTTTTATTTCCTTGTTATCTCATTATATTTTCCTACAAAACTGTTTTCTTCTGCATCTTATAATTTTGTCTTTATATCTGAGGCGAGTTTTGCATCTTTCAATTTATTTCCCTCATTTGGTCAACTCCTGTTTCACATTTTCCTGTAAAAGAAGGATTATTTGTTTAAGAACATACAGTTCACGTTAAGTGTGGAGTTGTGACTTATCCCTGCTGTGTGGGTTGTGTGTTTGTGTGTTTATATACATTTTTAAAAGACCGATCATACCACAGAGTATAACAAAATAGTAGTCCTCTGCTTCATCTCCCACCATTTCACTCCTCAGGGACAATGATTTACAGTTATTTTAGAAAAATTTTCTAATATTTTCTTCTACTTTTTTCTTTTTTATATTTAAATATAATTGACTTATAACATTATATTAGTTTCAGGTGCACAACATAATGATTCACTATTTGAGCGTGTTGCAAAATGATCACCACAATAATTCTAGTTAACATGTATCAGCATACAGTTACAAATTTTTTTTCTAGTGACTAAAACTTTTAAGATTACTTTCTTAACAACTTTCAACTATACAATACAGTATTATTAACCATAGTCACTGTGCTGTACATTACATCCCCAGGACTTATTTATTTTATAAGCTTGTACATTTTGACCACCTTCACCCATTCCACCTACCTTTAACCTCCACTTCTGGCTACCACAAATCTGTTCTTTTTATCCATGAGGTCAGTTTTGTCTTTTAGATTCCACATATAAGTGAGATAATATGGTATTTTGTTATTTGTCTTTCTCTGTCTGAAATATTTTATTAAGCATAATACCCTCAAGGTCCATACGTGATACTGCAAATGGCAAGATTTCCTTCTTTTTATGGCTGAATAATATTCCATTGTGTGTATACATGTATATATATAGGTGTATATATATATGGTATATATATATACATATATATGCATCACATTTTCTTTATCCATTCAACCATCGATGGACACTTAGTTTGCTTCCATGTCTTGCCTTTGGTAAATAATGCTGTAATGAACATAGCAGTACATATATCTTTTTGAGTTAGTGTTTCTGTTTTCTTCTGATATACACCCAGAAGTGGAAATGCTGGGTCATAGAGTAGTTCTATTCTTACTTTTTTGGAGAAGCTCCGTACTCTTTTCCATAGCAGCTGCACCGGTTTCCGTTCCCACCAGCAGTGCATCAGGGTTCCCTTTTTTCCACATCCTCAGCAATACTTGTTATCTCTTGTCTTTTTGATAATATCTATTCTAACATGTGTGAGGTGATATCTCATTGTGGTTTTGACTTGCATGTCCCTGATTAGCGATGTTGAGCACCTGTTCATGTGTCTGTTGGCCATCTATGTCTTCTTTGGAAAAACATCTATTCATTTCCTCTATCCATTTTCTATTTGGGTTGTTTGGGGTTTTTTTACTATTGAGTTGTATAAGTTCATAAGGTATTTTGGATATTAATCCCTTATCAGATATGTGATTTGCAAATATTTTCTCCCATTCCATAGGCTGCCTTTTCTTTTTGTGAATGGCTTCCTTTGCTGTCAGAAGCTTTTTAGTTTGAAGTAGTCCCACTTGTTTATTTTTGCTTTTGTTGCCTTTGCTTTTGGTGTCAAATCCAGAAAATCATCACCAAGACTGATGTCAAGGAGATTGCCAGCTATGTTTCCTTCCAGAAGTTTTATGGTTTCAGTTCTTATGTTCATGTCTTTAATACATTTTGAGTTAATTTTTGTGTATCCTTCAAGATAGTGGTCCAGTTGCATTCTTTTGTATGTGGCTGTCCAGTTTCCCAACACCAGTTATTAAAGGGACTGTCCTTTCCCTATTGCATATTCTTAGCTCCTTTGATATAAATTAATTGATCATATATGCAAGGATTCGTTTCTGGGCTCTATATTCTGTTCCATTGATCTATGTGTCTGCATTTATGCTGAGACCAGACTGTTTTGATTACTATAGCTTTGTGATGTAGTTTGAAATCAAGAAACCTGATGCCTCCAGCTTTGTTTTCTCAAGATTACTTCAGCTATTTGGGGTCTTTTGTGTTTCTATACAAATTTTAGGATTATTTATTCTATTTCTGTGAAAAATGCCTTTGAAATTTTGATAGTGATTGCATTGCATCTGTAGATTACTTTGAGTACTACTGACACTTTAACAATATTAATTTTTCTAATCTATGAGCACAGACTATCTTTCCATTTATTTGTGTCTTCAATTTCTTTCATCAGTGTGTATAGTTTTCAGTGTATAGAACTTTCACTCCTTGGTTAAATTTATTGCTAGTATTTTATACTTTTTAATGCAATTGTAAATGGGATTGTTTTCTTAATTTCTTTTTCTGATAATTTGTTACTAGTGTATGGAAATGCAACAGATTTTTGTATATTGATTTTGAATCCTCCAACTTTACCAAATTCATTTATTAGTTTTAAGAGTTTTTTGGTGGAGTCTTTAGAGTTTTCTATATTAATACCACATCATCTGCAAATAGTGACAGTTTTATTCCTTCCTTTTGGATTTGGATGTGTTTTATGTCTTTTTATTGCCTAATTGCTCTGACTAGGACTTCCAATACTATGTACAATAAAAGTGGTGAGAGTAGGCATCTTATCCTGATCCTGATCTTAGAGGAAAAGCCTTCAGTTTTTCACCATTGAGCATAATATTAGCTGAGGGCTTGTCAAATATGGCCTTCATTATGTTGAGGTACATTCCCTCTACACCCACTTTGTTGAGAGTTTTTATTATAAATGGATGTTGAATGTTGTCTAATACTTTTTCTGCATCTGTTGACATGATCATATGATTTTTATTCTTCGTTTTGTTAATGTGGTGTGTCACATTGATTGATTTACATATGTTGAACCATCCTTGCATACCTGGAATAAATTCTACTTGTTCATGGTAAATGAACCTTTTAATGTGTCATTGAATTCAGTTTGCTAATATTTTGTTGAGGATTTTTGCATGTATGTTCATCAGGGATATTGGCCTGTAATTCTCTTTTCTTGTGGATGCTTATCTGGTTTTGGTAATACTGGCATTGTAAAATGAGTTTGGAAGTGTTCTCTCCTCTTTTATTCTTTGGAAGAGTTTTAGAAGGATTAGTATTAATTCTTTAAATGTTTGGTAGAATTTACCAGTGAAGCCATCTGGTCCTGGATTTTTGTTTGTTGGGAGTTTTTTGATTACTGTTTCAATCTCTTTACTAGTAATTGGTCTGTTCAGATTTTCTATTCCATCATGATTCAGTCTTAATAAGTTACATGTTTCTAGCAACTTATCTATTTCTTCCAGGTTGTCCAATTTGTTTGTGCATAATTGTTCATAGTAGTTTCTTATAATCCTTTGTATTGCTGTGTGGTATCAGTAATGCATCCTCTTTCATTTTTGGTTTTATTTATTTGAGTTGTCTCTTTTTTTTCTTGGTGAATCTGGGTAAAGTTTGTCAGTTTTGTTTATCTTTTCAAAAAGCCAGGTCTTAGTTTCATTTATCTTTTCTATTTTCTTTGTAGTCTCTATTTTGTCTATTTCTGCTCTTGTCTTTTTTATGTCCTTCTTTCTCCTAATTTTGCTGTTTGTTCTTCTTTTTCTAGCTCCTTGAGTTGTAAATTTCAGTTGTTTATTTGAGATCTTTCTTATTTCTTGATGTAAACATTTGTTGCTATGAACTTTCCTCTTAGAATTGCTATTGCTGCATCCTGTAAGTTTTGGTATGTCATATTTCCATTCTCACTTGTCTCAAGGTATTCTTTTAGATTTGTCTTTCAATTTCTTCTTTGACCCATTGATTTTCAGTAGCGTATTGTTTAATCTCTCCATTTTGTGAATTTTCTAGTTTTCTTGTAATTTATGGTTTTGTACCATTATGGTAGGAAAAGATGCCTGATATGATTTCAAACATCTTAAATTCATTAAGTATTGTTTTGTGGCCTAAGATATGATCTATTCTGGAGTATATTCCATGTGCATTTGAGAAGAATGTGTATTCTCTTGTTTTTGGTTGGGATTTTCTATATACATCTAACTGGTCTAATGTGTCATTTAAGGGCAATGTTTCTTTGTTGATTTCCTGCCTGGATGATCTATTGTTTGGTGAAAGTGAAATATTAAAATCTCCTACTATTTTTATGTTACTATCTATTTCTCTCTTTAGATCTGCTAATATTTGCTTTGTATATTTAGGCAGTCCTATGTTGGACCCATAAATATTTATAAATATTATATTCTCTTGTTGGATTGACCCCTTTATCATTATATAATGACCTTCTTTGTCTCTTACTGTAGTCTTTGTCTTAAAGTCTGTTTTTTCTGGTGTAAGTATAGCTACCCCAGTTTTCTTTTGATTTCCATTTGCTCAGAATATCTTTTACCATCCTTTCACAGACTTTCAGTCCGTGTGTGTCTTGACTTCTGAAGTGAGTCTCTTGTAGGCAGCATATAGATGGGTCTCTTTGTTTTATCCATTCATCCACATTATGTCTTTTCTTGGGGAATTTGGTTCATTTACATTTAAAGTAATTTTTGATAGGTGTGTACTTATTGCCATTTTGTTAATTGTTTTCTGACTGTTTTGTAGTTTCTGTGTTCTTTTCTTCCTCTCTTTCTCTTTTCTTTTTTGATCTGATGACTTTCTGTAGTGGTATGGTTAGCTTCCTTTGTCTTTATCATTTATGTGTCTACTATAAGTTTTTGCTTTGTGGTTACTGTGAGGCTTACATAAAACAAGATATATTTATAACAACTTAAATTTGAACACATTCTAAAAGTCTACGTGTTTACTCCCTGCTCCACATTTTATTTTTGATGTCACAGTTTACATCTTTTTATCTTATATGTCGATTAACAAATTATTGTAGTTGGTTATTTTTACTATTTTTTCTTTTAACCTTCATACTAGCTTTATAAATGATTAGCCTACCATCTTTACAACATTAGATTATTCTGAATTTTATTATATATTTACCTTTACCTATGAGATTTATACTTTTGTATGTTTCCCTGTTACTAATTAGTGCCTTTTCATTTCAACCGAAAGAAAGTCCTTTAACATTTCTTGTAAGGCTGGTGTAATGGTGATGAACTCCTTTAGGTTTTGCTTGTGTGGAAAATTTTTATCTCTCTTTCAATTCTAAGTGATGACTTTGCTGGGAATTATTCTTGATTGGCAGTTTTTTTCTTTCAGCACTTTGAATATATTGTGCCAATTCCTTCTGGCCTGCAGAGTTTCTGCTGAAAAATCTGCTGGTAGTCTTATAAGGCTTCCTTTGTATGTAACAAGTTGTTGTTTTTTTCTTGTTTCTTTTAAGATTCTCACCTTTTCTTTTAACTTTTGACACTTAATTATAATGTGTCTTGGTGTGGGTCTTTTCTATATTTTTCTTATAAAGTTCTTAGAATGTCATTTCTTGATCTATCATTTTTAGTATGATCTATTGACTTCTGAAAATGTTTCCAGCAAAATTTTATTTAACATTGGGTGAGTAAAGCCTATTTCAACTTTCATATGTATATATAAAGAATTCATTGAAATTAAAACCTTTTGCTCTTTGAAAGACATTGTCAATAAAATGGAAATGAATGCTACAATAGGGGAAAATGTTTGCACAACTACTGATAAAGGCTTTTCTTTTTTTACAACTCAGTAATAAAAAGACAAATCACCTGAATAAAAGTAGGCAAAAGCTTCTCTTTACTAGAGAATATATACAAATAGTAAATAAGCACATGAAAAGATGCTCAAAATCAGCAATCATAAGAAAAATGCAAAATAAAATTAAAATGAGATTGTACTACACATCTTCTAAGATAGCTCTATTTAAAATAACAGACAATACAAATGTTGGTGGGAATATAGAGAAACTGGAACCCTCATCTGTTGCTAGTGGGCCACTCAGAAAACAATTTGACCCAGTATGTCCCACCAATATGAGTTAGAAACCCAAGAGAAATGTATCTACTCAAACAAAATGAAAATATATATCTACATAAACACTTATTTATGAATATTCATAATTTGATTCATGATAGTTAAAAACTGAAAAGAACACAAATGTCCATCAACAGATGAATGCTTAAAAATTTTTTGGTTCATTCATATAATTAGTAGTACTCAATAATAAAAAGGAATGAACTATTGCTCTAGAGCGACAACATGAATGAGTATCAAAAGTATTACATCAAGTGTAAGAAGCTAGGCATACATGGTACATACTTTATGATTCCATTTATATGAATTTCTGAAAGAAAAAAACCATAATGACAGAAAATCAATCAGTGCTTTCTCAGGGATAGGATTGGGGAAGAAAATGGCTGAAAGTGACACAGGGAACTTTTTGGGTCATAGAAATGTTCTCTGTTATAACTATTGCTATAATTACATGACCACATGTATTTGTCAATACTTTCAAATTGTACATCTAAATGTGGCCAAGGCTTCCTAGCTGAGGCATTCCAGCCCAGGTACTGACATGTAAGTAAATGAGATTTCAGTTGATTCCAGACTACAGGCTTCAATCTTCCCCAGCTCATACAAGTGGGGCAGAAAATAGTTCGTCCTGCTGAAATGCCAGCCCAGATGCCAGATCTGTGAGCAAAATAATTGTTGTCCTACACCACTAAGTTTTAGAGTTTTGTAGGCAGCATTAGATGTCTAGAACATTTGTCTAAAAACAGAAGATAGAAAATGTAAAAGAAAAAACATTTTGTCAAATGGAGAAAGACAGTGTTTCATTTTCACATGAGTTTCATTGGACAATGGACATTTCATGTCTGCATCTTTAGATGATATATAAAATGCAAAACAGGAGCTTGGAAAAGAGATCTGGAGAAGTTGAAGATTGGGAAGACATTAGTTCAAAAATGATCTCTCTCAAGAAGGTATATATGCTGCACGTTCAGGTTTCTGGGAGTCTGATCACTCCTCATTAAAAGTTTGAGATCCCCTGGGATGAGAAATTAAAGAGAATCCTTACAGCGTTTTATTATTTTATTATATTTTCCATCAACATCTACTTACTTATTCAAGTTACTCTATCAACATTAATTCCTAATTCTTTCAATTTTCTTTAGGCTCTATAACTTCAGGGTGATTACAGTTAAAACATAAATTGGAACTTGGAATGACTAAATTGATTCTTTTTTTTCCTTGTACAAAAATGGAAATTGTTTACTACAACCGTTTTTTAAAATTTAATTTTAAAAATGTAATTCAGCAAGTAATTGCTGAAGACTTGCTAGATTAGGGGCCATCATACAAACATTTTTGAAGAACAGGAAGATGCTGCCCCTAAGGATATAGGTATCTAGAAGGCAGAGTGAAACATTTCAACATAAAATGCACATATTCAAATAAATAAAATGTGGAACAAAATATGGAAACATATCGATAACATAGAAATTCAAAGTGATAATATCTGGCTATAGAGTCAACAGGGGAGGACTTTCCATTGTATTAGCCTATGAATATTGATACATTGTTCATTGACCAAGAGAACATTTTTTTTTAAAGATTTTATTTTTTTTCTCCCCAAAGCCCCCTGGTACATAGTTGCATATTCTTAGTTGTGGGTCCTTCTAGTTGTGGCATGTGGGACGCTGCCTCTGTGCCTTGATGAGTGGTGCCATGTCCGTGCCCAGGATCCGAACTGGTGAAACCCTGGGCCACTGCAGCAGAGCGCGAGAACTTAACCACTTGGCCACGGGGCCGGCCCCCAAAAGAACATTTTAGATAGAATCTTTTAAACAGGGCTTGTGTGCACTCATAAACTTGAAGAAGCCCCAAGCATAACTGGAGACACTGTGCAGGTGAATTTACTTTGATGAGCACATGTGTTCCAAGGTAAGAATACTGAATTTTTTCTTTTGATTAAATTGCTTTTGATAGTTTGAGGATAGAGTTGGCATGATAAAAATGTATTTTAGAAATTTATACTTTTATGTTAAGTACAAATCAATCAGAAATCTGGAATATAAATTCAGTAGTAGGGTGTATATTTTGTGTGAATACAAATGGTATATGGTATGTTTTTGGTTTAAGATGGTGGAGTAAAGATTTCTTGTCATCCCGCAACTAGAACTAGTAGCAATATGAAAACAATATGCAGAAATAACAATAGCAACAAACAAACAAACTCTGTTTTAACCAGAATTGGGAAGCATCAATAGCTGCAATATCAATACATGATCAAATGTGTTGAAAGAGTATGCCAGACTTTGGCCAGATTTAGCAGGCAACTAGATTTTCTAAACTACAAGGTACAAATTGAAGTGTAAAACCAACCTATTGTGAACAAACAGATCAGAGTGTAGAAGTTCCTTGTACAAACCCTCTGAACTTTGATTGACAGTACTTGGTTAGAGGAGAAGCTAGAAATTATGCAGACATTCCATCACTGCAAAGCTAGACTTTAGTGTGACAAGGTAGAGAAAACATGGGTTGCAAGCAGCCTGGCTGCTGCCAGTGTTTGTCAGCTAAAGTTAAGTAAAAACTTAATTATCACACACACACACACACACACACCTTCACCCTGGGAGGATTGGGTTGGCCTCTCTAGCACTAAATTAATTTTTCTCATGATGATACTCTGCTTTGTGTGTGTCTTTCATTTGTAGTCTCTGTGGTCCAGGTAAAGCTAATTCCATCCTTGACTTTGCAGTTGAGAATGAAAGTCTGACCTCCCCCACCCATATCTCCCAGACATTGTTGTTTATTTAGGAATGAACCTGTCACTCAATAGAAAGAATAATGTTAAACTTCAGAAATTTTGGAAGTGAGAACTAAGGAAGTGAAACACTTTCCCTTTCTTTTTTTGTTTTGTGAGTTTCCCTTATCATTTGGGATTTTATAATTTCTGTACACCAGATATTCAACTATAATCTCTTAAGAAAATAAAGCTTGTTTTTCTCTTGTAATTACTAGAGCATAAGAGAAGCAATGTCCAGTGGAAGCAGAGTCATGAAAAGATATCAGGAACCCGGGCTCCATCCAGCTCCATTCTCTGTCCTCCCCATTCTAGCGTCTCTCAGAGTCACAAAATGGCTGCTCCGTCTACAGGCTGAAAGAGGGGGGAAGGTGAAGGAGCTAAGACATGGATCAGTTCAATCTATTCATTTATTTCAGGAAAATGGTATCACTCCTGGGTGACATCCAGTATAAATCTTCTTCCATTCCCTTTCAAGAACTGACTCATATGGTCCCTCTCACTGTCACACACTCTGGGAACATGAATATTATTTAACTGGACCCATTGCAGTTCTAAACTGTGCTTGTATTAGTAAAGAAGAAAAGGAAAATAGATATTAGGAAATTAAAGCACTTCTGCCAAATTTGGTGAGAAGAGTATTAAAGCCTAGAACTCCTGGAAATGGAGCTCAACATAAAACACGGCCAGGAGTCCTCCACCTCCAGCCCAGTTCTTATGACACTATGAAATTCCGGCTCCCGCGTGCTGGTCAACTATACTCTGGAATTTTCAGACTATAGATAAGAGGAATTTCAGATAATCCCTTAATCCAATTTGAGTGAGTGTATGTTTCCTTGCAATTGAAAAGTTCCAAACACACCAAGCAGACCCACTGTGAGACTTCTGGCTGTCACAGAGCTGCATCATGCCACAGCAGAGATGCTCATGAGAAAATGACAACTGATGAAACTTCAAGGTGCCTGGCTCTTAATCTGTTCATTATCCCAACTCACTACCGTACTAAATCTTCTTTACTCTAAACACTAAACTTCTGCAAAAAAATTGTCTAGAAAGTAGTTTTCAGATTCATACACAAAAAAATAAAAAGAGAAATATAATGGTCCTTCGGCAGAAATACTGAAGATAAAATGTGAAAATGGGCTTAGCATACAAAAGATATTTCTGAACATGCTAGAAACATGCTAAAAAGATTATAGTATAAAGCAGGTGAAATTTGGAGTACAGACTTCACCATTATGTCAAATAAGTTGAAGTAAATATCTCTATGAAACAAGATAGCATAGTGAGATATAGAGACTTGAAAAGTGGGACAATGGAAAGAAATGAAAAGTTATGCTACAGAATTAATATATTTATTTATTTACGTATAAAGTAGAAAAATAACATCATCACAGAAGTACAGGTTACATTGGAAGCAGATAAGGGAAAATATACCACCCTAAAAATAGTTGAGATAGGAATTAAGAAAATTGGGCCAAGTGAAATGTAAAAGAAAATGCATAAAATAGGTTTTGAGAAAATAATAGCTGTGTATGACAGAAAAAGATAATTTCATGCAGGCAATATTGCTGGAAGTAAAACAAGTGGAATAGGGTAAATTAAAGCAGAAACAAATGGAAAAGCTTTTCAAAGAGACAATTTAAGAAAACTTGCACAAAATAAATGGAAACTTGAATCTACATACTAAAGCCACAACTTTTGTTTAGGAAAAAATTGATGCAGGTCAATTAATACAAGTGTACTTCAAGAAAAATAACAATTTTATGGCATTCAGGGGGAAAATTCAATTTGTCTATAAGTTGGATTAAATAAAGCTGGCTTCAGAACCAGGTTGTAACAACATGAAAATCAGAAAATGAAGAAGCATTGTTTCAAAATCATAAGGCAAGTAAAGTGTCATTCAAGAATTTTAGATCAAGCGAAACTCTTGTTCAAGCATGAAAGAAACAGAAATTTACAAACTCAAGAAACATGATCCTAATAAGCCAATTCAGAGGACAAGCTTTAGCAAAAAAGATGAATGTAACAAATTGATAAAATTAGTGAGTTTTAAAATCTTTGTAAATGCTAATAACACTACACAACTCTGGCAATTAAGGTGACAGAACGTGGAATGAAAAAATTGCTACACAGTGTGGTGATATGTAAATAATAATACAAACCAATAAAATCCAGCAGTTTCAGAGTGTAAAGAAAGTGAATAATGGGATAAGGCCATAGTGGCTATGTAGGAGGTGGAGAGAACACGAAGTCTCTGGAGGCGTGTTAACATAGGGAGAAGCATAGTTCTGGGGTCAGGTTGGAAGCCTGACTCTGCCTCATCTGCTCTGTGACCATGAACAAGTTGATTAAATCGCCTGTGCCTGACTCTTCACATCTGCATGATCGTGTGTTCCTACACATACGGTTGTTGGCAGCATCAGATTGAGTGAGTCAGTATTTGCAGCATACTCAGAAAGTGCCTGGCGCGCGTTATCCCTAGAAAGGCAGTCTTGACCTGAGAATAGAGGGTAAGGTAGTATTTAGGAGCTCAGTCTCTAAGCTGACCTGGGTTCAAATCTCAGGTCCACGTCTAGTGCTTTAAAAAAGAGTCTAAAATTTCAATGTTACCTTCTCTTATCCCCTTGGAGTCTCTGGAAGTAAAATAGACAAATTCTTCTGCTAATATGAATTATACCATTCCTCCCCAATTTGGAATACAGAAATAGCTGCAACAGTTCTTTCTTAAACTGTCTGTATGTAGAAGGGCCTTCTGGTTTGTTGTTAATGATATAAAAATATTTGCCTTGTGCTACCTTGAAAGCCCTACTCCATCTACTTACAATGTTCAATGTATTTTTCAATGTCATATAATGTTCTCCTGGATGTACTATAGTTTATTTTACCAAGACCCCATTTTGAGACATTTAGTTTTTGTTTATTTGTCATTGCAAAGAATGCTGTAATAGATAAGCTTTCAGTGAAATCTTTAAGTCCATCTATTCTTATTTCTTTTGAATAAATTCTTAGAAGTAGAATTGTTGATTCAGGAGGATTATTTAATTGTTGATAATTATTTAAAAAAACATTGTTCATTAAAGTTATAGCAACTTATGTTCCCATTAGCACTGAGAGTTTCTGGTTAAACCTCTGCCAACAACCAATATCAGTATCAGTTTTTAAGTTGAAAGTCATATTTTATTGCTTGATTTTGCAAATCATTTGTTATTGGTGAGAGTACATAGAATGACTGTTACAGGATCTGAGAACCACATTGTTTTTTATTCAAATCCTGGATTTGCTGATTGCTGGCAATGTGTCTTTATCCAAGTTAATTTCATTTACACTTTGTTTATCTGTAAGATCAGAAAATTACAGTGCCTTGCCCGAAGTACTTTTACAGGCTTTTATTGATATGTTGCATGTTGAGTAGTTTGCACATGGTATATGAATAATAACTGGCAGCTTACGTAAATGCACCCTTCCTATATTAGTGATGCATATTTTTAGGTAAAGAATATCTTCATGTTCTTGCACTTTTCATTGAGGTGCTGCTTGTTTAGTGGGAGAACTGTTACATACAAACTGACCTCCAGGAGATTGGCCTGCCACCTGCCACCTTTCGGTTTGCTGTGACTGTTCTTGCCCTGTGACTCCTAGAAAAGCTGCTTTGGAAAACTATTGATTCTCACTGCCAAATAGTGGTTGTCATTTCCACGTCTGCACCTAGCCTCCCCTTTTCTCTATTTCTCATAAGGCAGTAATCCCTACTTCCTCCCTATAATTTTGCTTTCCCTGGGAGGGCAACTATGAGTGTGGCCTTGCTGTCTTCCTTCTATCTGGTCCCATCTGTACTGTGTCTAACAGAAATTAACCCATGTTCCTAGCAGGGGTATGTTATTATTTCTGACTTTATGCTTATGATGTGAGTGTCTCTCTTCCAGGATTGGTTCATGAAGAATTTATATTCATGTTTATATCTTACCCAAAGTGAATCCTGGAAACATATTCAGACAATCAATGTTTATAAATATTGGTTTTGTCAACTTATTTATATGCCTTTTTCCCCCCTGGGGAAACAATTAATTTGGCATGAATTCTTCAGATGTTCTTGGCTAGCTTCCAGGTGTTTAAAAATAACTAGATTAAAATAGGCAAAAGCATGTTTAATTTTGTGTCATCTTTGAACCCACTTATATGTTCTCTGTTTGAACATTCTAGTGAATGTAAATCTTTTATTACATTTTTTTAATCAGAACTAGAAAAGAATGTTCTCATGTTAGAGATTTAGTTCTCCACCCAACTAAGGAAACAGTAGACACTATGAAGTATGACATGATTTCTAATAAATTCCTAATTAAGATCTGTTGCTCTGTATTTGTGTGATGAGTGGGAGACAAAAGTACTGAAACTTTATTCAAATATCGTAGTTATTATATAGGTAATATAAACTATTTCCACTTAGCTCTATTTATATCTTTATCTCTTATTGTTTTAGAAACTAAATATGCTTTATATAAAAGGGAAAAAAGAACATCTTCAAATGTAGGAAAAAATAAAACCTAAACTTTGGGGAAATATGTATATATAAGCAAATTGCTTCTTTTTTTTTTTTTCAGAAAAAGATTCACCCTAAGCTACCATCTATTGCCAACTTCCTCTTTTTGTTTCCTCTCCGAAGCCCGACTGCATGGTTGTGTATCCTGGTTGTAAGTCCTTCTAGTTCTATGTGAGCTGCTGCCACAGCACGGCTACTGACAGGTGAATGGTGTGGTTCTGCGACTGGGAAATGAACCCGGGCCAACAAAGCAGTGACAGCGCTGAACTTTAACCAGTTCGCCATCAGGGCTGGCTCAGCAAATTGCTTTTGCATCTTTAAAAACCTGAATTGCTTCTGAGAGTCCTGCTTACCAAAACAAAGTGTTTGTCAAAGCTAATCTTTTACCATAATCCTTCTATATCACAATGAAACAAGGAAAACCTATTGTCTACCAGTACACTACTGTTACTCAAAATCTTGGTTGATTTTTTCTCCAACCTGGGCTTGTAAAAACTCGTAATAATTGAATATAGTTTCTCAAGAGGAAGATTTACTATAAATGAATTTTTACATCATTTTTAGTTTCTATTACTTTGACTTTCTTCAACTGAGCTCAAAGTATCCCAATGTCCTTCCATCCCCCAAATCTCTTGAATTATAAGCAAACTTTCCTCATTTATTTATTACTAAATCAACTTAAGCACTTTACAGTCTTGCTATGGAAGTTTGGTCCAGAAATGAACTGCAGTGGTATGACTTAGGAGCTTTTAAAAATGCAGAATCTTAGTCCACATTCCAGACTTACTGAGTCAAAAATCTACATGTTAAAGTCATGGTCTTATGTACATTAAAGTTGGAAAACATTACCAATGTGTAAACCTCATCCACCATTTTCTTGTGTCCCACCAAATATTGAGATTGCTTTGAGGAAGGTTACCAAGAATTCTGTAATAATCAAACCCAGTTTTTCCACAGGTCACCTCTTCTTCTAGTCTTTTTTCTATGTGTTTCAATGTTGGTCAACATTCCTTTCTGAAGTTTTCTTTCCTGAATCTTTTATGGTAGTAGTGGGACTTCTCTTTCTCCTCTTGGAACCATCCTCATTCTCTTCTTTCCAACACCAATGGTAAGAACACTATAATATTCTGAATTTTTCCAGCATTTTTATCCTATTCTATTCCTTGATAAAATTATATTTATTATTAAAACTTGAATGATTACTTTGAAGTGCTTGACTTTCAAATCATCTCTGGCTGCAATGATCTCTTGAGATCTCTTTTATCTTAAACAGCTTGATGAGAATCCCAACCTGGGTATCTTCAATATCAATGGGTTCAAACCTAATTTAGAGCTTTTCTTCCCAAACTAGATTTTTCTCTTCTACTTTGGCTATTAGGCAAAATGTCATATTTTATTTCTCAGTCCATGATAAATTCCTTAAAGTTGTAAATCTATTTAATCTATTTAGCACCTTATAATGTGAAGGCAGGATATTAAACAATTACTATATAGCTTAGTTGACTAACCAAATTCTTGTATTCAAATATCAATTTAGTTCTATCCTACTAAAGTGGTTCTTAGGAATATTTGGTGGGGTTCTCTAAATGAGAGTTATTATAATAATATAGGAAAGAGTTGATTGAACTAAAATCACCCTACAGAATGAACTGTATGGAGAATACCATATAGCTGCCTAGTGCATGTAAATTACATATACCTATATTTGCATGTCTATATAGATATCTCTCTCAATCTACCTATCGCTCCATCTATTAAAAACTACTTGAAATATTCCTATGTGGTTACAATAAATCCTCTTTGAAGATATGTGAAGTATTTGTTAAAAATTGTAAATGAAGTCTTATACACTGTTTGTACAGATCTTTTTCTTCATTTATTGTACTTTTGCTTCCATGTTCACTCATCTTGCTAAGTGTTACCTTTATATCATCTCCCTTGATACATTGGACTTATCACATATTTTTCAGGGTTTATATGTAATCCACAGAGAAATTTTGATTTATTTAATGGCTCCAAACTAGAAGTAAACTCAGAAAGTCCAGTGACTATGTTTCTGTAGCATTTTCTAAATATTACAGTCTATGCTTATTAGCGCAGGTACCATGTCTATCTTACACTTTGAAGGGCCTAAAATACAGTGAGGCTGAGGTCAATGGGAAAAGATAACAGGTTTTGGACTTTATTTAAAATTCTGAGCTTTTCTGATTGTGTGGCCTAGATAAATAATGTAAACTTTCTGAGATTCCATTTCTTTGCCTATAAAATGTTGCAATCATACATACTCTTATGGGTGTTTTAAAGAATAAATAACGGCATTTTACAGTGGTTGGTAGCAGAGGCTTTGGGGATTACTCAGACCTCAAGGGAAAACCTGGTTCTAATGTCTACTATCTATATAATCTGGTGACGGTTATACCACTTCTGAATAGATCAGTTTCCACATGGGTAAAATAGTGATAATAATTCTGATATAGTTTTTGATACTATTAAACAAGGCATTGTGTGTTACAACAACAAAAAAATTTCTCTTATACAGGCATGCACTGCATAACGATGTTTTAGTCAATGATGGACTACAAAAACAACAGTGGTCCCATAAGCTGGTACCATGTAGCCTAGGTGTGTAGTCAGCTATACCATCGAGATTTGCGTAAGTTCACTCTATGATGTTTACACTACTATGAAACCACCTAATGACACATTTCTCAGAACGTATCTCCATTGTAAAGCGATGCATGACTATAGACTTAAATAGTATCTACAATTATATTAACTTCTAAAACATGATCACTTTATGTTAATTTTTTTCCTTGCATCATTTCTAATTATTTCTTTACACTTGCTGTGCTATACCAATTGAGTTTAGGAGTCTGAAACCAGATTTTCAAGTACTGGAGATAAAACACATAAAAGTACTTTAGCAACTCTAAAATGACATATAATGACAGCTATTAAATTAAATTGCAGATGATATTGGTCATCAACTAATTTATTCAACAAATACTTAGGTGAATAAGTTCAGGCTCTATGTTGGGAACTCTGGAATGATACAAACAGGCTCTGCCTTAAGGGATTCAGAAATTAGTGGATGACAGACTCATATATGCAGCAACTGCAATAGTTTGATGCATTCGTGGTAGGAATAGGCACAGGAGACTAAAGGACGACCCTCCACCAAATAGGACAGAATTCATTTGCCTGAGTTTTACATGAAAACGTTGTAATTGAAGGCTGATTGTTTTCCTTTCAATTATCAACTCCCATTTCACTTATGTAGTAGTTAATTTTATGTGTCAACTTGACTGAGCCACTGGGTGCCCAGATATGAGGCCAAACATTATTCTGAGTCTATGAGGGAGTTTCTGGGTGAGATTAACATTTGAATTGGTAGAATGAGTAAAATAGATTGCCGTCCCTAATGTGAGTGGGCCTCAACCTATCAAATTGAAGACCTGGAGGAACAAAAAGGCTAAGTAGGAGGGAATTCCTCCTGGCTGACTGCGTGAACTGGGACATTGGTCTGTTTCAGCCTTTGGACTTGGACTGAAACATTGGTTTATTTGGGGTCTTGAGCCTCTGGCTTTTGGACTGAAATGTATACCGACAGCTCTCCTGGGTCTCCAACTTGCTGACTACAGATTTTGGGACTTCCTAGCCTCCATAATCACATGAGCCAATTCCTTATAATCAATCTGTGTATATTCACATACATACACATCCTATTGGCTCTGTTTCTCCGGAGAACCTAGACTAATATGCTCCATTTTTAACTTATTGTGTCTGCCATCTAACTCCCCGACTCTTCCACTCTAGGATCAGATCCATTAAAGGACTAAATCAAAATAAAATGATTTCATAGCCAATTCAGATAAAACTAAAACATTTTCCTTGGCAGTAGTGAGACTGTAGAAGAACATCAGAAAAAATGATGTTTATACCAGTTATTGAGTATTTTTTTTTTTCAAAATAAGGCCTTGAGGCCCTATGCCACTCTCAACTCACTGGTATCTTGTAATTTGCCCTTTCATCTAAGCTGTCCAAAAATTGATGACCTTTTATCTTTTACATCAACTGATATATTCCTAACTTAGTTACTCCCAGTAATTACATGGAACCTACTAAACTACCACTAATGTGAAAAACACTGATGCAAAAGCCGTTAGTTTCTTAGTTATATCTTCTTACTATTATGTTTTTCTTCATGGTTCAAAAGATGCCAAATGCAAAGTTTACAGCAGTGGCTGACAGAGAGATTCTTTGCCAGCAGCAAAGTAGTTCAAGTGAGTTATAAAATCTGCATGGTCAAATTGAATTCAGAGAAAGTTTGACTTAACTCCTAGAGGCAAAGATTAATTTTATTAGGGAAAAAAACGCCACCAAGTTAGTCTGTAAGTCATAATGTCTAATATTATTGAAATGCTTAAAAAGTTATAGGATATAAAGCTTGGCTTTATGTGAATTCTCAAATAGTTAATGACAGTAGAAGATAAACCATATACTAGCAGTTCACTGTATATGAGAAAGGTAAGGAAATACACTTATATTGAAGAATATATTGTCTAGACTTAACTAGTAAGCAAGATTTTCAAAGCGGTCTCCCTTGGGGCTAATATCTACAGCAATGCATTCAGCACACCTTGTTTCTTAAATAATAAATGATGTTTTTGAGCATTAACTATGCTTAGAGTTTAGAATCACTGTCTAAAAATGAGAAGAGAAAAATCATATAAAACTGAAGTTAGGAGAAAGAACATGTAAGAGAGAGATAGAGAAGGGAAACCTTTGTGAAAAAGTGTACTTCATGTGTACTTTATTCCTGCAGTGTTAATCATTTTGTGTGTATGTGTGTGTGTTTATTACACAAGCAAAGGAACATTGAACTGAAAATGTCTAGATGACCTTAGTCACTAGATATGAGAGCTTTGGCTAGACAACATCAATATATCTGGTAGCTCCAGAATTCTAATTATCTTTCAGTATATAAGACTTCATTAATACGGAAATGTCAGTCTGAATTTATTTGCTTAGACTGATGAATTTCAAATAATCATATGGCCACAGAAGTTTATTCTTGAAAGAAAACAACAAGGATACATCTATAAAATATAGAGTTATTATATGTTGGCTTAATGTATGTTAATACATCATCATTTCATTCATAAACAAATTTTTGTATCAATTGACATGTTATTTACAAATGCTAAAATCCTAATTATATGGCATTATTACCTTCAAATATTCAGATGAATATTTTAAAGATTTATAGTTTTAAATCACATTTATCTTTCTTCCAGGATCTCATATTAAGTTTGGGTTGGAATATTTAGTAATTCTGGTTAGCTAACATGGAAGAAAGAGTGAGATATAAGTGGGAAGTTTCTTTTCATTCCCAAGTTTATTGTAAACTAAATATGTCATGAAATAATTTATATGTAATTCTAAAAATTTATTTTATGTCTGGCAAAAATTTATACAGAATACCTCAAAGATCTTGTGGGTTCAGTTCCAGACTACCACAATAAAGCAAGCATAGCAATAAAATAAATCAAATGTATTTTGGGGCTTCCTAGTGCATATAAAAGTTATGTTAACACTGTGGTATATCCTATTAAGTGTGAAATAGCATTATGTCTAAAAAGCCAATATATATACCTTAATTTAAAAATAATTTATTGATCTTCAGAGTAAGGTGAAGAGTGACATCAGCATCATGGTGGAATGAGTTGTTCCTTTTGTCTCTCCTCTTTAAGTTACAACCAGTCAGACATCCATTGACCAAGAAAGGACACTTTGCACAGCACACCAGCATGCCTGAGAGATCCATGAATCTGTACATCTGAAGGAGAAGGTTGCCTTGACCTGAGGTCTCAAAAAGCATGGTAGCACATGCCAGTGACCAGAGGCTGCAGGACCAGCAATAACACTTATGGCTTAGCCCCTACACCTCCCCCAGCAGTGGCAGGTGGCACTTGTGACCTGAGGCTTTAGCAACAACAGCAGAAACCATGACCCAACCCCCAGTGGTGTTACCTCCAACACTGGCTCTACAAATAGTGAGGGCTGCATACAAGAACCTGGGCCCCCAGCAGCAACAGCAACACCCATGAACCCAGCAGCCCTGGCAGCAGTGCTAACAGTTCCCCCAGATAACCCAGGAGCAGCAGCACAGGTGGTGCGCATGTTAGCAGCACCCAAGTCTTTGGAAAGCCTATGGAGAGACAGTGGGGGAACGCAAGACCCAGGAAACCCTGGAAGCAGCAGAGGTACTTGCAGGTTAGTGATTCTGGTGGTGACACCCGAGACTGCAGCAAGGTCATAGCTGCAAGGCACCAGCAACGTTAGAGACACATGCAGCACAAAGAGGGCACTGATGATGTATCTAGCAGAGGCAGTGGAGGATGGAAAGAGCAGGCTGTCAAATACAACCAGAAGCAGCACAAAACCAAAGTAACCAAAGCAATACCCAAATAAGAAATGTGTTTGCTACCACAAGTGCAATGGAGGAGGATCAATTCATCAAGTATCATGAAGAACTACAGTAACACTGCAGAATAGAAAGAGAATGACAACTTTCCAGAGACCAAACCTGAAGTGACAAAAGATTACAAACTAACAAATAATTCATAATAGCTGTCATAAAGAAACACAACAAGTTGCAAGAAAACTCACAAAGATGGTTCAAAGAGCTCAGGAATAAAATAAATGAACAGAAGGAGTACTTCACCAAAGAGATTGGAACTCTAAAACAAAACCAAACAGAAATATTGGCAACGAAGAACGCAATTAATGAGATGAAAAATAAAGTAGGAAATATTAAAAATAGAGCAGACTATATGGAAGAGAGAATTAGTGATCTCAAAGATAGAAATCTAGAGATGATTCAGGTGGAAGAGGACACAGTACTAAGATTTTTAAAAATGAAGAAATTCTATGAGAAATATCTGACTCAATTAGGAAAAGCAACATAAAGATGACAGGTATCCAGAAGGAGAAGAGAGAGAGAAAGAAGCAGAGAGCTTATTCAAAGAAATAATAGCTGGGAACATCCAAAACCTGGGGAAGAAACTGGACATGCAAATACAGGAAGCTAATAGAACTCCTTAATATTTCAATGTAAAAATACCTTCTCCAAGGCATAATATATTAAAACTATCAAAACTTGATGACGAAAGAAAAAGGATATTAAGGGTCACAATAGAGAAGACAATAACCTACAAAGGAATGCCTATCGGGCTTTCAGGAGATTTCTCAGCAGAAAACCCACAGGCTAGGAGAGAATGGAATGATATTCAAAATACTGAAAGACAAAAACTATCAACCAAGAATACTCTATCCAGTGAAATTATCCTTCATATACGTTGGAGAAATAAAAGTTTTCCCAGACAAACAAAAACTGAGGGGGTCCACTGCCACTACACTTACCTTACAAGAAATATTGAAAAGAACCCTGCTACCTGAAACAAAAAGGCAAGGTTTGCAAATCTTTGAGCAAGGAGATAAATAGACAGACAGAATCAGAAAACTGTAGCTCTGTATCAGAATAGGTTAATAAACACTTAATTATAACATAAAGAATAAAGGGAAAGAACGTATCAACAATAACTATAACCACATCAATTTGTTCACAAACTCACAAAACAAAAAACAATTTGTGACAACAAAAACATAGAAGGGGAAGAGGAAAAGGATGGAACCTGCATAGCCTAATGGAGATAAGAGGCTATCAAAAAAAAAGACTATCTCATCTATGAGATCTTTTACACAAACCTCATAGTAACCACAAAATGAAAAAGCAGATCAGAATCACAAATCATAAATAAGGAGAAAACTAAGAAAACTATCACAAAAAACCATCAAACTGAAATGGCAGTCAGAAATACAAGGAAAAAAGAAACAATGAAAATATAGACCAACCAGAAAACAAAAGATAAAATGTCAGTATTATGCCCTCATAAGTCAATAATGTATAATGTATCAATAAATATAAATAGATTGAATTCACTATTCAAAAGACACAGAGTGGTGGCATGGATTAAAACCAAGACCCAACGCAATATGCTGCCTCCTGGGAACACATCTCAGTTCCAAAGGCAAACATAGGCTCATAGTTAAGGGATCAAAGATGATACTACAAGCAAATGTCAACCTAAAGAAAATGGGTGCAGCTATAATTATATCAGACAAAACAGACTTCAACAAAAAAGATAACAAGAAACAAGGATGGACATTATATAGTGATAAAAGGGACATTCAACCAAGAAGACGTAACACCCATTAATATACATGCACTTAACACAGGCACACCAAAGTATATAAAGAAACTATTAACCTAAAGGGAGAACTAAAGGGAGAAATTGACAGCAACACAATAATAGTAGAGGACTTTAACACCTCACTTATGTGAATGGATAGATCATCCAGACAGAAAATCAACAAGGAAACAGTGGCCTTAAATGAAACTCTAGACCAGATGGACTTAATAGATATATAGAGAACATTCCATCCAAAAACAGTAGAATACATATTTTTCTCAAGTGCACATGGAATATTCTCAAAGATAGACCACGTGTTGGGGAACAAACAAGCATCAATAAATTTAAGAAGATTGAAATCATATCAAGCATCTTTTCTGACCACAATGGTATGAAACTAGAAATCAACTGAAAGAAAACTAGAAAAATCACAAATATGTGGAAACCAAACAGCATGCTAGTGAACTACTATTGGATCAACAAATAAATCAAAGGAGAAATAAAAAAATACCCGGAGACAGATGAAAATGAAAATAGAACACACAAACACTTATGGGATGCAGCAAAAGCACTACCAAGAGGGAAGTTTATAGTAATACAGGTCTACCTCAAGATACAAGAAAAATCTCAAATAAACAATCTGACATTATACCTAAAAGAACTAAAAAAGAACAAAAAAGCCCTAAGTCAGTAGAAGGAAGGAAATAATGAAAATCAGGACGGAAATAAATTATATAGAGACTTGAAAACAATAGAAAGGATCAATGAAACTAAGAGCTGGTTCTTTGAGAAGATAAACAAAATTGATAAGCCCTTAGCCAGACTCATTAAGAAAAAAGAGAGAAGATTCAAATAAGTAAAATCAGAAATGAAGAGGAGAAATTAAGACAGGCACCACAGAAATACAAACGATTATAAGAGAATACTATGAAAAGCTATACGCCAACACATTGGAGAATCTAGAAGAAATGGATAAACTCTTAGAATCATATAACCTCCTAAAACTGCATCTAGAAGTAGAGAATCTGAATAGGCCAATCACATTTAATGACATTAAAACAGTAATAAAAAATATCCCAAAAAATCCAAGACCAGATGGCTTTTCTGGTGACTTCTACCAAATATTCAAAGAAGATTTAATATCTATCTTTCTCAAACTCTTCCGAAAATTGAAGAAGATGGAAGGCTTTCTAACTCATTTTACAATGCCAACGTTACCCTGAAACCAAAACCAGACAAGGACAACAGAAAAAGGAAAGTTTACAGGTGAATATCACTGAGAAATGTAGACACAAAAATCCTCAGCAAAATATTGGAAAATTGAACACAACAGTACATTAAAAGGTTCATACACCACAATCAAGTGGGATTTATTCCGGGGATGCAGGAATGGTTCAACATCCACAAATCAATCAATGTGACACACCACATTAACAAATGAAGAATAAAAATCACATGATCATCTGAATAGAAGAAGAGAAAGCATTTAACAAGATCAGGCATCCATTTATGATAAAAACTCTCAACAAAATGAGTATAGAAGGGAGGTTCTCGTCAAGATGGCACTGTGAGCAGACGTTGAACTCGCCTCCTCCCACAAACACACCAGGTTACAACAATTTTAGGAAGAATCACCCTAGATTGACAACTGAAAACTGGATAAAAAGAACCCCCACAACAAGGGACAGTCCTGACGAAAGCAGAAGAGGCAGTAACTCTGGCCAGAGAGGAAAAAAGCCATCTTTGGGAGCAGCGGAACTTCTCAGCTGGCCAGGCGGGATCCGCCCTAAGGTACGAGCCCTCCCTGGAGGAGTGAGGTCCGGAGCAGGGGCAATACTGTTATAACCATCCTTCGGACTCAGCCCAACAGAGAGGGAGGTCTTACTGTCTGGCTTTGCTGGCTATTAACTGCAGCGAGGACACCCCCAGAAAAGCTATCGGCTGAAAACCGAAAAGATCCAGGTCTTAAAGGGCCCACGCACAAACTCACTCATTGCAGCAATCTAAAATCACCAGAAAGAAGGCTGACTGTCCTTTGGTGAAATGAGACTCACCTGGTGGGCTCTGGGGGCATCTTGGTGAGAGGAGGATCCTCTCCGGAGACTGAGACATTGGTGGGGGCCGTTGTTTTGAGCTGGTGCAGGTGTGCTGATATGGACACAGGTGGGGGCCATTGAGGTGCGTCCCTTGGGCTGTTAGCCCACGGGTCTGCCACACCCACTAGAGCACAGATTTAATCCAGTTCAGCCAGGGCAGGCAACCCGCCCTAGGGACTGGCCCCACCTAACAGCAAGCCCTCAGGCTACTTTTCAGCCTGCATTGACTGAATGCCTTGATCCTCTACAGGCAGGCAAAGGTGTCTGCCTCTGTGGGACAGGGCTTGTGTGAGGACCTGGTGAACTGTGGCGGGCATTGGGGCAGAGGTGTGGGCCTCTGCAGTGTGGTGGTGGGGTATGCTCCACGGGGTTGAGAAGTGTGCAGGGACCAGGACTGTGCTGACAGTGTATGTGGTCCACAGGGGCGTGAGGCTTAACAGCAGCAGAAGACTTGTGTTTCACAAATAGCCATAAGAAGGATCAGCCCCACCTTCCAATGCCTGAAACAACTGAGTGCCTCCACACCAGGGGCTAGCCCTACTCAGCTGCACTCCTAAGAGAACTGACATCAGCCTTGTTGGCCTCAGGCCTATCACAACTGTACGCCCCTGAGCCTAGCAACCAGCTACACTGGGTACCAACCCAATTAAGAGGACAATTGCAATAAGAGTGTGCTAATAGGTGGGACCAAGATGGAGGAGTGAGTGGTCTTCTTTGTCTCTCCCCAGTCGAGTCTACAACTAATTGGACGTTCACCGATTAACAAGGGATATCCAGATAGCATCTCAAGATGCCTAAGAGTCTCGTACTACTATACATCAGAAGGCAGACAGACTTCCCCCTGGGAGGAGGTGGAAATAGGTGAAAACTCTCTGACCCCCAACCCCTGGGCAGCCTAGTTCCTGCAGGAGGCTCTCTTCCAGCGGACTCCCCCATAGCATCGCCACACACCAAGGGCGGGAGTGTGCACTCCCCAGTGGAGCGACAGGGGAAACAGGTGACAACAGCCCTACTCAAGCCCCCCACGATTACACCTAAGCCCAGGGGGAATCCCCAGGGTCCTGCACCCACTGGCAGGGAAGGCCTCCACTCGCGATTAGCAGGGAGGCCCTTCCCAGAATCCAGAACAAAGGGAAGCTCCTGGAGGTCGGGTTCCCTGGCACGGCACCAGACCGAAAGCTGTTGCTGGGCCTACTGTCTCCAGCACACGAGTCGGTGCAGGGGGCACCCGGACATCCCATGGACCTGCTTGGGGACAGGTTTGGAGCTCCAGCGCCCGGCTCTGTGGCTCAGGGGGAGGCTCCAGGGTCCCACATCTCCCCAGCAGGGAGGGCCTCTGCTCGCCATTAGCAAGGAGGTCCCGCCCAGAATCCAGAACAAAGGGAAGCTCCCAGCGGGTGGATTCCCTGGCACTGCACCAGACCGCCAGCTGCTGCTGGGCCCGTGGTCTCTGGTGCAGCGGGTGCCCGGACTTCCTGTGGACGTGCTTGGGGACTGGGTGGAGCTCCAACACCCAGCTCTGCAGCCTGGGGGGATGATCCAGGGTCCTGCACCCCCCCCCAGCAGGGAGGGCCTCTGCTTGCCATTGGCAGGGAGGCCCCGCACAGCATTTGGAACACCAGAAAGCTCCCTAGAGCAGAATTCCCCACAAGGCAGCAGCTCACAAGCCACCGCCAGGCCCACAGACTCTGGCTGTGTCCCAGACAAGGCAAGGGGCTCCCAGAGATCCCATGAGAGTGGAGTGGGGCAGAGTGGAGCTCCAGTGAAACAGCTATGTAGCCCAGCGGGGAACTCCAGGTTCCTACAGCAGCCTCAGTGAAAGCATCTGCACAGGACTAGTGGAGAGGTCCCAACTGGCAATCACAAGGTGGGAAGGCCCTGGGGCAAAAGTAGCACAGCTAGGTGAGCTAATGACAGACTGCAGAAGATACACATAGCTCTGCTGGGACCTATAGTGGACAAGTGTGAACTTGTGGGCTCTGTTAGGGACAAAGCGGCTATTATAGGTGATCCTGCTCCTGGCTGCTGGGAAAGCCCAAACACTGCTGCAGACCACAAGGAGGGAGCGCCTCTAAGTGGGCTGCAACAGTAGGCACCAGCAGCCTGAGGCTCCCTTCTGATTGTCCCCACAACCCACGAGGGACTCCACAGGACCACTGTGACTATGAGGAGGGGTCCAGGTCCAGTCAGTAACAGCTGACAGGGTTCCTGGTTGGTGGAGTCTAAACAGCTGCCCCCCCCCCCCACACACACACACACACACCAGTCACAACAAGTGGAAGCAGCGACTAAACTCGATCTCTATGCGGAGGCACAAATCCACGCCGTCAAGCAGTGTGAAAAAAATATTAAATCTCTAGAACAGAAGGAAAATGATAAGCACCCAGAAAACAGTCCCAAAGACAATGAAATCTATAACTTAAATGACAAGGATTTCAAAACTGCCATTCTGGAAAAATCTCAACGTGTTAAAAGAGAATTCAGATGGACAACTCAATGAGTTCAGGAGCTATGTCACAAAAGAGCTTGACACTATAAAGAATAACCAATTAGAAATACTGGAGATGAAGAACACAATGGAGGAGATTAAGAAAAATCTGGACTCTCTGAACAGTAGGGTCGATAATATGGAGGACAGAATTGGCAATTTGGAGGATAGGAATATAGAAACGCTGCAGGCAGAGGAGGAGAGAGAATTAACAGTAAAAAGAAATGAAGAAACTCTCCGAGAATTATCCGACTCAATTAAGAGATGCCACATAAGGATTATAGGTATACCAGAGGGAGAAGAGAAGGAGAAGGGGGCAGAAGGCCTGTTCAAAGAAATAATAGCTGAGAACTTTCCAAACTTGGGAAGAGAGATGGAACTTCATGTGACAGAAGCCAATAGATCTCCAAACTTTATTAACACAAGAAGACCAACCCCATGGCATATAGTAGTGAAACAAGCAAAAGTCAACGACAAAGAGAAAATACTAAGGGCAGCCAGGCAGAAGAAAATAACTTACAAAGGAAACCCCATAAGGCTATCAGCAGATTTCTCAGGAGAGACCTTACAGGCTAGAAGAGATTGAAATGAAATATTGAAAACTCTGAAGGACAAAAACCTGCAGCCAAGAATACTCCACCCAGTGAAAATATCCTTCAAATATAATGGAGAAATAAAAACTTTCCCAGATAAACAAAAGTTAAGGGAGTTCATCACCACAAAACCTCCTCTTCAAGAATTGCTCAGGAAGAACCTCATTCCTGAAAAATCAAAAAAAGGAAAGGGGTTACAAAATCCAGAACAAAGGAGATAAGCAGAAGGACAATAACACAAAGTAACAGCTCTCCATCAGGACAAAATGCAAAAGAACTGGAAAACAAGTGATAAAATGACAACAGTAGGCCCCCACGTTTCAATAATCAGTCTAAACGTCAGTGGATTGAACTCTCCAATCAAAAGGCACAGAGTGGCAGGATGGATCAAAGAACAAGATCCAACAATATGTTGCCTCCAGGAAACACACCTCAGCCCCAAAGATAAACACAGACTCAAAGTGAAGACATGGAAGACAATACTCCAAGCCAATAATGAACAAAAGAAAGCAGGGGTTGCCGTACTTATATCAGACAAAGTAGACTTCAAAGCAAAACAGATAAAGAAAGACAAAGAAGGGCAGTATATAATGATAACAGGGACGTTCCACCAAGATGACATAACAGTTATAAATGTATATGCACCTAACACAGGAGCACCAAAATTCGCAAAGAAACTATTAACAAAACTAAAAGGAGACAGCAACAGCAATACAATAATAGTAGGGGACCTCTACACCCCATTAACACCAATGGACTGATCATCCAGACAGAAAATCAACAAGAAAATTATAGAATTCAATGAAAAATTAGATCAGATGGACCTAATAGATATATATAGGACACTTCATCCAAAAACAGCAGGTTACACATTCTTCTCAAGCGTGCATGGAACATTCTCAAGGATAGACCATATCTTGGGAAACAAAGCAAGCATCAATAAGTTCAAGAGGGTTGAAATAATATCAAGCATCTTTTCTGAACACAATGCTATGAAACTAGAAATCAACTACAAGAATAAAGCTGGGAAAGTGCCAAAAACGTGGAGACTAAACAACATGCTACTGAACAAACAATGGATTATTGAAGAAATTAAAGAAGAAATCAAACATTATCTGGAGACAAATGAAAATGAAAACACACCATACCAAATGATTTGGGATGCAGCAAAGGCAGTCCTAAGAGGGAAATTCATTGCAATACAGGCTCACCTCAATAAGCAAGAAAAATCTTACATAAACAACCTCAAATGACACCTAAGAGAATAAGAAAAAGAAGAACAAACAAAGCTCAAAGTCAGTAGAAGGAGGGAAATAATAAAAATTAGAGCACAAATAAATGATATTGAATAAAAAAAGACAGTAGAAATGATCAATGAAACAAAGAGTTGGTTCTTCGAAAAAATTAACAAAATCAACAAACCCTTAGCCAGACTCACTAAAAAAGAGAGAAGTCTCAAATAAATAAAATTAGAAACGAGAGAGGAGACATCACAACAGATGCCGAAGAAATACAAAGGATCCTAAGAGAATACTATGAAAACCTATATGCCAACAAATTGAACAACCTAGAAGAAATGATAAATTCCTAGACTCATACAACCTACCCAAACTGAATCAGGAAGAAATAGAGAATCTGAATAGACCAATCACAAGTAAATAAATAGAAACAGTAATCAAAAACCTACCCAAAAGTAAGAGTCCAGGACCAGACGGTTTCTCTGGAGAATTCTACCAAACATTCAAAGAAGATTTAATACCTATCCTTCTCAAACTATTCCAGAAAATAGAGGAAGATGGAGCTCTCCCTAATACATTCTATGAAGCCAACATCACCCAGATGCCCAAACCTGACAAGGACAACACAAAGAAGGAAAACTACAGGCCAATATCACTGATGAACATGGATGCAAAAATCCTCAACAAAATTTTGACAAACTGAATACAGCAATATATCAAAAAGATTATGCACCATGATCAAGTGGGATTTATACCAGGGACACACGGATGGTTCAACATCCGCAAGTCAATCAACGTGATTCACTACATAACAAAATGAGAAACAAAAACCACATGATCATCTCAATAGATGCAGAGAAAGCATTCGACAAGATCCAACATCCATTTATGAAAAATACCCTCAATAAAATAGGTATAGAAGGAAAGTACTCCAACATAATAAAGACCACATATGACAAACCCACAGCCAACATCATACTCAACAGACAAAAACTGAAACCCATCCCTCTCAGAACAGGAACAAGACAAGGGTGCCCACTTTCACCGCTCTTATTCAACATAGTACTGGAGGTTTTGGACAGAGCTATTTGGCAGGAAAAAGAAATAAAAGGAATCCAAATAGGCAATGAAGAAGTAAAACTCTTGCTGTTTGCAGTCAACATGATCTTATATATAGAAAACCCCAAAGAATCCATAGAAAAACTATTAGAAACAATCAACAACTACAGCAAAGTTGCAGGGTATAACAACATACATAAATCAGTAGCATTTCTATATGCTAACAACGAACTAACAGAAAAGATCTCAAGAACTCAACCCCATTCACAATTGCAACAAAAAGAATAAAATACCTTGGGATAAATTTAACCAAGGAAGTGAAAGATCTATACAACAAAAACTACAAGACCTTCTTGAAAGAAATCAACGAGGACATAAAGAGATGGAAAGACATTCCATGCACCTGGATTGGAAGAATAAACATAGTTAAAATGTGCATACTACCTAAAGCAATCTACAGATTCAACGCTATCCCATTCAGAATTCCAATGTCATTCTTTACAGAAATCGAACAAAGAATCCTAAAATTCATATGGGGCAAGAAAAGACCCCGAATTGCTAAAGCAATCCTGAGAAAGAAGAACAAAGCTGGAGGCATCACAATCCCTGACTTCAAAACATACTACAAAGCTACAGTAATCAAAACAGCATGGTACTGGTACAAAAACAGATGCACAGATCAATGGAACGGAATTGAAAGCCCAGAAATAAAACCACACATCTATGGACAGCTAATCTTTGACAAAGGAGCTGAGGGCCTACAATGGAGGAAAGAAAGTCTCTTCAACAAATGGTGCTGGGAAAACTGGACAGCCACATGTAAAAGAATGAAAATCAACCATTCTTTTTCACCATTTACTAAAATAAACTCAAAATGGATCAAAGACCTAAAGATTAGGCCTGAAACAATGTCTTCTAGAAGAGAATATCGGCAGTGCACTCTTTGACATCAGTTTCAAAAGAATGTTTTTGGACACCATAATCCTTCACATGAGGGAAATAACAGAAAGAATAAACAAATGGGACTTCATCAGGCTAAAGAGCTTCTTCAAGGCAAGGGAAAACAGGATTGAAACAAAAAAACAGCCCACTAAATGGGAAAAAATATTCACAAATTATTTATCTGACAAAAGGTTAATCTCCATAATATACAAAGATCTCACACAACTCAACAATACAAAATCAAACAACCCAATTACAAAATGGGCAGGGGACATGAACAGACATTTCTCCAAAGAAGATATACGGATGGCCAATAGACACATGAAAAGATGCTCATCATCACTAATCATCAGGTAAATGCAAATCAAAACTACACTAAGATATCACCTTACACCTGTTAGAATGGCAAAAATATCCAAAACCAAGAGTGACAAATGTTGGAGAGGTTGTGGAGAAAAAGGAACCCTCATACTCTGTTGGTGGGAATGCAAACTGGTGTAGCCACTATGGAAAACAGTATGGAGATTCCTCAAAAAGTTAAGAATAGAAATACCTTATGACCCAGCCATCCCACTACTGGGTATCTATCCTAAGAACCTGAAATCAGCTATTCCAAAAGCTCCATGCACCCCTATGTTCATCACAGCATTATTCACAATAGCCAAGTCATGGAACCAACCTAAGTGCCCAGCAACTGATGATTGGATAAAGAAGATGTGGTATATATATGCAATGGAATACTACTCAGCCATAAGAAAGGACAAAGTCGTCCCATTCACAACAACCTGGATAGACCTTGAGGGTATTATGTTGAGTGAAATAAGCCAGACAGAGAAAGACGAGCTCTGTTTGACTCCACTCATAGGTGGTAGTTAACATATGGAAAAAGAGAACCGATTGGTGGTTGCCAGGGGAAAGGGGGTGGGGGGAGGGCACTAGGGGTGAAGTGGTGTACCTACAACATGACTAATAATGATGTACAACTGTAATTTCACAAGGATGTTAACTTTCATAACCTTAATTTAAAAAAATAGGGAAAAAAATGAGTATAGAAGGAAAGTACCTCAACGTAATAGAGGCCATATGTGACAAACCCACATCCAACATCTTACTCAATAGAGAAAGATTAAAAGCCATTCTTCTTGATAATAGGAACAAGAGAAGGAGGCGCACTCTCATGACTGTTATTCAACATAGTACTGGAAGTTCTAGCCAGAGCAATTAGGCAAGAAAAAGAAATAAAAGGAATCCAAATTTGAAAGGAAGAAGTGAAACTCTCACTATTTGTTAATGACATGATTCTATATATAGAAAATACTAAAGAATCCACCAAAAAAACTACTAGAAGTAATCAACAAATGCAATAAAGATGCAGGATACAAATTCAACATACAAAAATCAGTTACATTTCTATATACTAATAATCAACTAGCAAAAATTGAAGTCAAGAATACAATCCCAATTATAATCATAACAAAAAGAATAAAATACCTAGGAATAAATTTAACCAAGGAGGTGAAAGACCTGTACACTGAAAACTATAAGACATCATTGAAAGTAATGAAAGAGGACATAAAGAAATGAAAGATATTCCATGCTCATAATTTAGAAGAATAAACATAGTTAAAATATCCCTATTACTCAAAGCAATCTACAGACTCAATGCAATCCCAATCAGAATCCCAATGACATTCTTCACGGAAATAGAGAAAAGTAACCTAAAATGTATATGGAACAACAAAAGACCCCCAAAAGCCAAAGAAATCCTGAGAAAAAAGAACGAAGGAGGAGGTATCGCACTCCCTCAATTCAAATTATACTACAAAGGGCTGGCCCAGTAACGTAATGATTAAGTTCACATGCTTCACTTTGGTGGCCCGGGGTTAGTGGTTTCAGATCCTGGTCGCAGATATACACACCACTCGTCAAGCCGTGCTGTGCTGGTATCCCAGATACAAAATGGAGGAAGACTGGCACAGATGTTGGTTTGGGGACAATCTTCCTCAGGAAAAAAGAGGAAGATTGGCAACACATGTTAGCTCAGGGCCAATCCTCCTCACCAAAAAAAAAAAAAAAAAAAACCCAAAAAACAAAAATCTACAAAGCGATAGTAATCAAAATGGCATAGTACTGGCAGAAAAACAGACAGCGATCAATAGAATAGGCTGAGAGCTCAGAAATAAGACCACACATCTATGGCCTGCTAATCATCAACAAAGGGCCAAGAACATACAATGGAGAAAGAAAAGTCTCTTCAATAAATGGTGCTGGAAAAACTGGACTGCCATGTGCAAAATAATGAAAGTAGACTATTACCTTACACCATACCCCAAAATTAATCAAAATGGATTACCGACTTGAAGGTAAGACCTGAGACTGTAAAACTCTTAGAGAAAAACATACACAGCAGGCACTTTGAGGTCAATCTCAGCAGTATCTTTTCAAATACCATGTTTACTTAGGCAAGGGAAACAGAAGAAAAAATAAACAAATAGAAGTATGTAAGACTAAAAAGCTTCTGCACAGCAAAGGAAACCATCAACAAAATGAAAAGACAACCCACCAACTGGGAGAAAATATTTGCATAGCATATATCCGACAAGGGGTTAATATCCAAAATATATAAAAAACTTTTATGACTTTACAACAAAAAATTGAACAATTTAATCAAAAAATGAAGAGGATATAAACAGATATTTTTCCAAAGAAGATATACAGATGGCCAACAAGCATATGAACACGTGTTCAACACCACTAATTATCAGAGAATTGTAAGTCAAAACTACAATGAGATATCACCTCCCACCCATCAGAATGGCTATAATTAACAAGGCAAGAAATAACAAGTGATGGAGCGGGTGTGAATAGAAGGGAACTCTTATACACTGCTAGTAGGAATGCAATCTGGTGCAGCTGCTATGGAAAACAGTATAGAGAGTTCTCAAAAAATTAAAAATAGAAATACGAATTGATCCAGCTATTCTACTACTGTGTATTTTTCCAGAGAACATGAAATCAATAATTCAAAAGATATATGTATCTCTATGTTCATTGAAGTGTTGTTCACAATAGCCAAGGTGTAGAAGCAACTCAAGTGCCCATCAATGAATGAATGGATAAAGAAGATGTGGTATGTCTGTGAGTGTGTGTTCATATATATGTACCTATATATATACATGTCTACAGTGGAATACTACTGAGCCATAAAAAAGACAAAATTATGCCATTTATGACAACATGGATGGACTCTGAGGGTATTATGCTAAGCAAAATAAGTCAGACAGAGAGAGACAAATACCATATGATTTCACTCATATGTGGAAGATAAACAAAAAAACATATCTCCCAGATAAGGAGAACTGATTGGTGGTTACCAGGGGAGAAGGGGGTGGAGGGAGGGTGAAAGGGGTAAAGGGGCACATATGTATGGTGATGGATAAAAACTAGACTATCAGTGGTGAACAGGATGCAGTCTACACAGCAAGTGAAACACAATAGTGTACATCTGAAATTTACACAGTGTTGTAAGCCAATATGATCTCAATAAAATATTTTAAGAAATACTTTAGTGCTAAAAAACAATAACCATCATCTTAGCCCTCTGAGAGGCATAATCTTTTTGCTTGCAGAGGGTCTTGCTTCAAAGTTAATGGCTGCTGACTGATCAGAGCAGTGGTTGCTGAAGCTTGGGATGACTATGACAGTTTCTTAAAATAAGACAATGGAGTTTGCTGCATCGATTGACTATTCCTTTCACAGACAATTTCTCTGTAGCATGTGATGCTGTTTGATGACATTTTACCTACAGTACAACTTCTTTCAGAATTGAAGTTGATGCTCTCAAACCTTGCCATTGCTTTAAGAACTAACTTTACGTAATATTCTAAGTCCTTTTGCTATCATTACAGCAATCATCATGGCATCTTCATCAGGAATAGAATCCATCTCAAGAGACCACTTTTTTTGCTCATTCATAAGAAGCAACTCCTTACCCCCTATAGTTTTACTATGAGATTGCAGCCATTCAGTCACATCCTCGGGCTCCACTTCTAATTCTAGTTCTCTCACTAGAGAACTAGCACCACATCTGCAGTTACTTCCTCCACTGAGGTCTTGAACCCCTCAAAGTCATCCGTGAGGACTGGAATCAACTTCTTTCAAATTCCTGTTAATGTTGATATTTTGACCTCTTCTCCTGAATCACAAGTGTTCTTAATGGCGTCTAGAATCTTTTCCAGAAGGCTTTCAATTTACTTTGCCCAGATTCATGAGAGGAATCACAATCTATTGCAGTTATAGCCTTATGAAATGTATTTCTTAGATGATAAGACTTGAAAGTCAAAATTACTTTGATCCATAAGCTACAGAATAGATGTTGTGTTATCAGGCATGAAAACAACATTAATCTCATTGTACATCTCCGTCAGGTCTCTTGGGTGACCAGACGCATTGTCAATGAACAGTAATATTTTGTAAGGAATCTTTTCTTCTGTGCAGGAGGTCTCAATAGTGGGCTTAAAATATTCAGTAAACCATAGTGTAAACAGATGTGCTGTCGTCCAGGCTTTGCTATTTCATTTATAGAGCACAGACAGAGTAGAAGTAGCATAATTCCTAAGGTCCCTAGGATTTTTGGAATGATAAATGAGTATTGGCTTCAACATAAAGTCACCAGCTGCATTAGCCCCTAAGAAGAGAGTCAGCCTGTCCTTTGAATGTTTGAAGCCAGGCATTGACTTCTCTTCTCTAGCTATGAAAGTCCTAGAGGCATCTTCTTCCAATGTAAGGCTGTTTCATGTACATTGAAAAACCATTGTTTAGTGTATCCACTTTCATGAATTATCTTAGCTAGATCTTCTGGATAACTTGCTGCAGCTCCTGCATGAGTGCTTGCTGCTTCATCTTGCACTTTCATGTTATGGAGACAGTTTCTTTCCTTAACCTGATGAACAAACCTCTGCTGGCTTCACACTTTTCTCCCTCAGCTTCCTCATTTCTCTTAGCCTTCACAGAATTGCAGAGTTATGGCCTTTCTCTGGACTAGGCTTTGGCTTAAGGGAATGTTGTGGCTGGTTTGATCTTCTATCCAGACCCCTAGAACTTTCTCCATATCAGCAGTAAAGCTGTTTTGCTATCTTATCATTCCTGTGTTCTGGAGTAGCACTTTTAATTTCCTTCAAGAACTTTTCCTTTGCATTCACAACTTGGCTAACTATTTAGCACAGGAGGCCCAACTTTTGGCCTCTCTGGGCTTTTGACATGCTTCCCTCACTAAGTTTAATCATTTCTGGCTTTTGATTTAAAATGAGAGACGAATCCTAAACAATTAGAATAGTAACATCAAATGTCACTGATCACAGATCACCATAACAAATATAATTATAATAACAATGAAAAAGTTTGAAATATTGTGAGAATTACCAAAACGTGACACAGAGACATGAAGTGAGCAAATGCTGTTGGAAAAATGGAACCAATTGACTTTCTGGATGCAGGGTTGCCACGAATCTTCAATCCAAAAAAAAATGCAATGTCAGCAAAGTCCACTTGAGTGAAGCACAATAAAACAAGGGAGGCCTCTCACCATACACATTTGCGTTAGCGTGGGAAGTATGATGGATTAGGGATGAAAAAGAGCAGAAATTTAAATTCCAGAAATAGATGTCTACATTGTTTTTACTTGATTCCAAAGTCGTGGTGACATGGATAGAAAAAACAGTAAGCTTTAAGGTCTCTAACTCTATTCTTCTTTTTCAAGATTGTTTTGGTTATTTAGGTGTCTTTGTATTTTCGTATGATTTTTAGGATCAGCTTGTCAATTTAGGCAAAAAGTAGTAGCTGAGATTTTGAAAGGAAATGCATTGAATTAATACATCAATTTGGGGAGTATTGCTATCTTAGTAATATTAAGTCAATTAATCCATGAAATGGGGCTGTGGTCTTTTATTTAGGCCTTCTTTAATTTTGGTCAAGGGTGTTTTGTGATGTTTCTGTGTACAACTCTTGTAGTTCTTTCATTAATTTGTTCCTAAATATTTTAATCTTTTTGGCAATGCTACTGTAAAATGAATTATTTTCTTAAATTTCACTCTGGATTCTTCAATGCTAGTGAGTAGAAATACAAATGACTTTTGTATATTGATCTTGTATCCTGAAGCCTTATTGAACGTTTTTACTTCTAAGGGTATTTTTTTGATTTGTTTGGATTTTCTATATGCAAGATATGTCATCTGTGCATAGAGATAACTTTGCTCCTTTCTTTCCAAGCTGAATGCCATTTATTTGTGTTTTTTACTTATTTGCTCTGTCAAAAGCCTCCAGTACAATGTTGTATATAAGTGATAGACATCTTTTTTGTTCCTTATCTTAGGAGGAAAGCATTCAGGTTTTCACTATTAAATATGAGAGTTGTGGGTTTTCATTGATGCCATTTATCTAAATAGAAACTTTCCTTCTATTCCTAGGGTTTTTTTTTTTGGCTTGCTCTTTTGGAGAAGGAAGATTGTCCCTGAGGTAACATCTGTGCCAATCTTGCTGTATTTTGTACGTGGGACACTTCCACAGTGTGGCTTGATGAATGGTGTGTAGGTCCACACCCAGGATCCAAATCTGTGAACCCTGGGCCACCGAAGCGTAGTGCACGATCTTAACCACTATGCCACTGGGCTAGCCTCTGTTCCTGTTCTTTTAGCATTTTTACCATGAATCGGTGTTGGATTTTGTAAAGTTCTTTTTCTATCTCGATTGAGATGATCATGTGGGTTTTGCCATTTAGTTGATTAATATGGTGTATTACAATGATTAATTTCCATGTATTAAACCAAACTTGCATTCTTGGGATAAATCCCATTTAGTTGTGGTGTGTTATCCTTTTAAAGTGCTACTGGATTCAGTTTCCAAGTATTTTGCTGAGGATTTTTTTGGTCTATATTCATAAAGGATATTGACCTGTAGTTATTTCCTTGGAATTTTCTTTTCTGGTTTTGGTATCAAAGTACTACTGGCCTCATAGGATGAATCGAGAAATATTTCCTCTTCTACATTTTTAAGGGCTTGTAAAGTATTGTTGTTGACTCTTTGTTTGGTAGAATTCATCAGTGATGTCAAAGGGTTTGGGCCTTTCTTTGTGGGAAGCTTGTTTAATTGTGAATTCAGCCAAAAAAAAGTGGTTAAAATAACCACTTTAGTTATAAGTCCCTTTAGATTTTCTATTTCTTCTTGAGTCAGTTTCAATAATTTGTGTTGTCTTTAGGAATTTTTTCATGTCATCTAGTTATCTAATTTGTTGGTATACAATTGTTCATGGTATTTTTCCCTTATCATCCTTTTTATTTCTGTGAGGGTAGAAGTGATGTCTTTTCTTTCTTTCTTTTTATTTTAATGTCTTTTTTTCATGATCAATATAGCTAAAGGTCTGCCAATTTTGTTGCTCTTTTCAAAGAACAAACTTTTGATTTAATTGATTTTTCTCTATTGTTTCCTCTCTTTTATTTCATTTTTCCCACTCTAGTCTTTATAGTTATCTTCCTTCTACTTGATTTGGGCTTAGTTTGTTTTTCCTCTTTTTAGATTCTTTTTATAAATTATGTAGTTTTTTTAGAGTATTTTTCTGGAGTAGTTTTTGGTTTACCACAAAATTGAGAGGAAGGTACAGAGATTTCCAATATACCCTCTGTCCCCACATATGCATAGTCTCCCCCATAATCAACATCACTCACCAGAACAGTACATTTTTTACCAAGGACAAACCTACATTGACACATCACCATCACCCAAAGTCTACAATTTACCTTAGGGTTCAATCTTGGTGTACATTCTATGGATTTGGACAAATGTATAATGACATGTATTCATCATTATAACATCATATAAAGTATTTTCACTGCCTTAAAAATCCTCTGTACTCTGCCTGTTCATCTCTCCCACTCCCCACCTCTGCCAACCACTGATATCTTATTGTCTCCCTAGTGTTAGCTTTTCCAGAATGACATATAGTTGGAATCATGCAATATGTAGCCTTTTCAGATTAGCTTCTTTCGCTTATTAGTATGCACTTAACATTCATCCAGGTCTTTTCATGGCTTCATAGCTCATTTCTTTTTAGTGCTGAATAACATTCCCTTGTCCAGATATACCACAGTTTGTCTACTCATTTACTGAAGGACATCTTGGTTGTTCCCAAGTTTTGGCGATTATGAATAAAGCTGCTGTAAACAACCACACGCATGTTTTTGTATAGATGTAAGTCTTCCACTCCTTTGGATAAATACCCAGGAGTGTAATTGCTAGATCATATGGTAAGAGTATGTTTGGTTTTGTAAGAAACCACCAAACTGCCTTCCAAACTGCCTGTACTATTTGCATTCCCCCATCAATGCATGAGTGTTCCTGTTGCTCCATATCCTCACCAGCATTTGCTATTGTCAGTATTCTGGATTTTGGCCTTTCTAAGAGGTGAGTAGTGGTATCTCATTGTTTTAGTTGGCATTGCCCTGATGACATATGATGTGGAGCATCTTTTTATATGCTTATTTGTCATCTGTATATCTTCTTTGGTGAAGTACCTGTTAAGATCTTTGGTCCATTTTTTAATTGGGCTGTTTATTTAATTATTGGTAAGTTTTAAGAGTTCTTTGTGTATTTTGCATAGCAGTCCTTTATCAACTGTGTTTTTTGCAAATATTTTCTCCTACTCTGTGGCTTGTCTTCTCATTCTCTTGGTATTGTCTTTTGCAAGGCAGAAGATTTTAATTTTAATAAAGTTCAGCTTATCACTTATTATTTTCATGGATTGTGTCTTTGGTGTATCTAAAAAGGCATCACCACACCCAACGTTATATAGGTTTTCTTATATTTTATTTTCTGGAGTTTTATATTTTTGTGTTTTACACTTTGTCTATGATCCATTTTGAGTTAATTTATTTTTTATATTTGATTGTTCAGTTGTTCCAGCACCATTTGTTGAAGAGATTATCTTTGCTCCATTGTATATATTGCCTTGCTCCTTTGTCAAAGATCAGTTGACTATACGTTTGTTAGTCTGTTTCTGGGCCCTCTATTCTGTTTCATTGATCTTCTTGTCTATTCTTTCACCAATTTCATACTGTCTTGATGACCATAGCTTTATTATAAGTCTTGAAGTCAGGTAGTATCAGTCCTCCAATCCTGTTCTTCTGCTTTAATATTGTGTTGGCTATTCTGGGTCTTTTCCCTCTTCACTTAAACTCTAGAATTAGTATGTTGACAACCATAAAGTAACTTGCTGGAGGGCTTTTGTTGGTTTGTTTTTTTGGTGAGGCAGATTGGCACTAAGCTAACATCTGTGCCAATCTTCCTCTGTTTTGTATGTGGGATCCTGCCACAGCATAGCTTGATGAGCAGTGTGTAGGTCTATGCCTTGGATCCAAACCCATGAACCCTGAGCTACTGAAGCAGAGCTCATGAACTTAATCACTATAAGACTGAGCTGGCCACTAACTTGCTGAGATTTTTTTTTTTATTAAGGTTATAAAAGTTAACATCCTTGTGAAATTAAAGTTATACATTATTATTAGTCATGTTGTAGGTACACCACTTCACCCCTAGTGCCCTCCCCCCACCCCCGTTTCCCCTGGAAACCACCGATCACTTCTCTTTGTCCATATGTCAACTACCACCTATGAGTGGAGTCATACAGAGTTCGTCTTTCTCTGTCTGGCTTATTTCACTTAACATAATACTCTCAAGGTCTATCCATGTTGTTGTGAATGGGATGACTTTGTCCTTTTTTATGGCTGAGTAGTATTCCATTGTATATATATACCACATCTTCTTTATCCATTCATCAGTTGCTGGGCACTTAGGTTGGTTCCATGACTTGGCTATTGTGAATAATGCTGCAATGAAGATAGGGGGTGCATGGAACTTCTGGAATTGCTGATTTCAGGTTCTTAGGACCCAGTAGTGGAATGGCTGGGTCATAAGGTATTTCTATTCTTAACTTTTTGAGGAATCTCCATACTGTTTTCCATAGTGGCTGTACCAGTTTGCATTCCCACCAACAGTGTATGAGGGTTCCCTTTTCTCCACAGCCTCTCCAACATTTGTCACTCTTGGTTTTGGATATTTTTGCCATTCTAACAGGTGTAAGGTGATATCTTAGTGTAGTTTTGATTTGTATTTACCTGGTGATTAGTGATGATGAGCATCTTTTCATGTGTCTATTGGCCATCCATATATCTTATTTGGAGAAATGTCTGTTCATGTCCCTTGCCCATTTTGTAATTGGATTATTTGATTTTTGTTTTGTTGAGTTGTGTGAGTTCTTTGTATATTATGGAGATTAACCCTTTGTCGGATAAATAACTTGTGAATATTTTTCCCCAAGTACTGGGCTGTTTTTTTGTTTCAATCCTGTTTTCCCTTATCTTGAAGAAGCTCTTTAGCCTGATGAAGTCCCATTTGTTTATTCTTTCTATTGTTTCCCTCATGTGAGAGATTATGGTGTCCGAAAAGATTCTTTTGAAGCTGATGTCAAAGAGTGCACTGCCGATATTCTCTTCTAGAAGACTTATTGCTTCAGGCCTAATCTTTAGGTCTTTGATCCATTTTGAGTTTATTTTAGTAAATGGTGAAAAAGAATGGTTGATTTTCATTCTTTTACATGTGGCTGTCCAGTTTTCCCAGCACCATTTGTTGAAGAGACTTTCTTTCCTCCATTGTAGGCCCTCAGCTCCTTTGTCAAAGATTAGCTGTCCATAGATGTGTGGTTTTATTTCTGGGCTTTCAATTCCGTTCCATTGATCTGTGCATCTGTTTTTGTACCAGTACCATGCTGTTTTGATTACTGTAGCTTTGTAGTATGTTTTGAAGTCAGGGATTGTGATGCCTCCAGCTTTGTTCTTCTTTCTCAGGATTGCTTTAGCAATTCGGGGTCTTTTCTTGCCCCATATGAATTTTAGGATTCTTTGTTCGATTTCTGTAAAGAATGACATTGGAATTCTGAATGGGATAGCGTTGAATCTGTAGATTGCTTTAGGTAGTATGCACATTTTAACTATGTTTATTCTTCCAATCCAGGTGCATGGAATGTCTTTCCATCTCTTTATGTCCTCGTTGATTTCTTTCAAGAAGGTCTTGTAGTTTTTGTTGTATAGATCTTTCACTTCCTTGGTTAAATTTATCCCAAGGTATTTTATTCTTTTTGTTGCAATTGTGAATGGGGTTGAGTTCTTGAGATCTTTTCTGTTAGTTCGTTGTTAGCATATAGAAATGCTACTGATTTATGTATGTTGATTTTATACCCTGCAACTTTGCTGTAGATGTTGATTGTTTCTAACAGTTTTTCTATGGATTCTTTGGGGGTTTCTATATATAACATCATGTCGTCTTCAAACAGAGAGAGTTTTACTTCTTTATTGCCTATTTGGATTCCTTTTATTTCTTTTTCCTGCCAAACAGCTCTGTCCAAAACCTCCAGTACTATGTTGAATAAGAGTGGTGAAAGTGGGCACCCTTGTCTTGTTCCTGTTCTGAGAGGGATGGGTTTCAGTTTTTGTCTGTTGAGTATGATGTTGGCTGTGGGTTTGTCATATGTGGTCTTTATTATGTTGGAGTACTTTCCTTCTATACCTATTTTATTGAGGGTATTTTTCATAAATGGATGTTGGATCTTGTCGAATGCTTTCTCTGCATCTATTGAGATGATCATGTGGTTTTTGTTTCTCATATTGTTAATGTAGTGAATCACATTGATTGACTTGCGGATGTTGAACCATCCCTATGTCCCTGGTATAAATCCCACTTGATCGTGGTGTATAATCTTTTTGATATATTGCTGCATTCAGTTTGCCAAAATTTTGTTGAGGATTTTTGCGTCCATGTTCATCAGTGATATTGGCCTGTAGTTTTCCGTCTTTGTGTTGTCCTTGTCAGGTTGGGGATCAGGGTGATGTTGGCTTCATAGAATGTATTAAGGAGTGCTCCATCTTCCTCTATTTTCTGGAATAGTTTGAGAAGGATAGGTATTAAATCTTCTTTGAATGTTTGCTAGAATTCTCCAGAGAAGCCGTCTGGTCCTGGACTCTTATTTTTGGGGAGCTTTTTGATTACTGTTTCTATTTCTTTACTTGTGATTGGTCTATTCAGATTCTCTATTTCTTCCTGATTCAGTTTGGGTAGGTTGTATGAGTCTAGGAATTTATCCATTTCTTCTAGGTTGTTCAATTTGTTGGCATATAGTTTTTCATAGTATTCTCTTAGGATCCTTTGTATTTCTTCGGCATCTGTTGTGATTTCTCCTCTCTCGTTTCTAATTTTATTTATTTGAGTCTTCTCTCTTTTTTTAGTGAGTCTGCCTAAGGGTTTGTCGATTTTGTTAATTTTTTTGAAGAACCAACTCTTTGTTTCATTGATCCTTTCTACTGTCTTTTTTTTTAATATCATTTATTTCTGCTCTAATTATTATAATTTCCCTCCTTCTACTGACTTTGGGCTTTGTTTGTTCTTCTTTTTCTAATTCCGTTATATGTCATTTGAAGTTGTTTATGTTAGATTTTTCTTGCGTATTGAGGTGAGTCTGTATTGCAATGAATTTTCCTCTTAGGACTGCCTTTGCTGCATCCCAAATCATTTGGTACAGTGTGTTTTCATTTTCATTTGTCTCCAGATAATATTTGATTTCTTCTTTAATTTCTTCAATAATTCATTGTTTGTTCAGTAGCATGTTGTTTAGTCTCCACATTTTTGGCCCTTTCCCAGCTTTATTCTTGTAGTTGATTTCTAGTTTCATAGCATTATGATCAGAAAAGATGCTTGATATTATTTCAACCCTCTTGAACTTATTGATGCTTGCTTTGTTTCCCAAGATATGGTCTATCCTTGAGAATGTTCCATGCATGCTTGAGAAGAATGTGTAACCTGCTGTTTTTGGATGAAGTGTCCTATATATATCTATTAGGTCCATCTGATCTAATTTTTCATTGAATTCTATCATTTCCTTGTTGATTTTCTGTCTGGATGATCAGTCCATTGGTGTTAATGGAGTGTAGAGGTCCCCTACTATTATTGTATTGCTGTTGATGTCTCCTTTTAATTTTGTTAACAGTTTCTTCACGAATTTTGGTGCTCCTGTTTTAGGTGCATATATATTTATAACTGTTATGTCATCTTGGTGGAGCGTCCCTTTGATCATTATATACTGCCCCTCTTTGTCTTTCTTTATCTGTTTTGCTTTGAAGTCTACTTTGTCTGATATAAGTACGGCAACCCCTGCTTTCTTTTGTTCATTATTGGCTTGGAGTATTGTCTTCCATCCCTTCACTCTGAGTCTGTGTTTATCTTTGGGGCTGAGGTGTGTTTCCTGGAGGCAGCATATTGTTCGGTCTTGTTCTTTGATCCATCCTGCCACTCTGTGCCTTTTGATTGGAGAGTTCAACCCATTCATGTTTAGTGTGATTATTGAAACGTGGGGGCCTACTGTTGCCATTTTATCACTTGTTTTCCAGTTCTTTTGCATTATGTCCTGATTGAAAGCTGTTACTTTCTGTTATTGTCCTTCTGCTTATCTCCTTTGTTCTGGATTTTGTAACCCCTTTCCTTTTTTTGATTTTTCAGGAATGAGTTTCTTCCTGAGCAATTCTTGAAGAGGAGGTTTTGTGGTGATGAACTCCCTTAACTTTTGTTTATCTGGGAAGGTTTTTATTTCTCCATTGTATTTGAAGGATATTTTCGCTGGGTAAAGTATTCTTGGCTGCAGGTTTTTGTCCTTCAGAGTTTTGAATATTTCATTCCAATCTCTTCTAGCCTGTAAGGTCTCTCCTGAGAAATCAGCTAATAGCCTTATGGGGTTTCCTTTGTAAGTTATTTTCTTCTGCCTGGCTGCCCTTAGTATTTTCTCTTTGTCATTGACATTTGCTAGCTTCACTACTATATGTCTTGGGGTTGGTCTTCTTGCATTAATAAAGTTTGGTGATCTATTGGCTGCTGTCACATGAAGTTCCATCTCTCTTCCCAAGTTTAGAAAGTTCTCAGCTATTATTTCCTTGAACAGGCCTTCTGCCCCCTTCTCCTTCTCTTCTCCCTCTGGTATACCTATAATCCTTATGTTGCATCTCCTAATTGAGTCAGATATTTCTCGGAGAGTTTCTTCATTTCTTTTTAGTCTTAATTCTCTCTCCTCCTCTGCCTGCAGAGTTTCTATATTCCTATCCTCCAAATTGCCAATTCTGTCCTCCATATTATCGACCCTACTGTTCAGAGAGTCCAGATTTTTCTTAATCTCCTCCATTGTGTTCTTCATCTCCAGTATTTTCTAATTGGTTCTTCTTTATAGTGTCAAGCTCTTTTGTGACATAGCTCCTGAACTCATTGAGTTGCCTATCTGAATTCTCTTTTAGGTCGTTGAGTTTTTTCATAATGGCAGTTTTGAAATCATCGTCATTTAGGTTATAGATTTCATTGTCTTTGGGATTGTTTTCTGGGTGCTTATCATTTTCCTTCTGTTCTGGAGATATAATATATTTTTTCATACTGCTTTATGGCGTGGGTTTGTGCCTCCGCATAGAGATAGAGTTTAGTCACTGCTTCCACTTGTTGCAACTGGTGCGTGTCGGGGGGCAGCTGTTTAGACTGCCCCAACCCGGAACCCTGTCAGCTGTTACTGACTGGGCCTGGACCCCCTCCTCGTAGTCACAATGGTCCTGTGGGTTCCCTCGTTGGTTGTGTGGGCAATTGCAAGGGGGTCTCAGGCTGCTGGTGCCTACTGATGCAGCCCACCTAGAAACGCTCCCTCCTTGTGGTCTGCAGCGGTGTTGTGGGCTCTCCCATCAGCCAGGAGCAGGATCACCTATAATCTCCGATTTGTCCCTAACAAAGCCCCCCAGATCACACTTGTCCACTATAGGTCCCAGCAGAGCTATGGGTATCTTCTGCAGTCTGTCCTTAGCTCACCTAGCTGTGCTGCTTTTGCCCCAGGGCCTTCCCGCCTTGCGATTGCCAGTCAGGACCTCTCCACTAGTGCTGTGCAGAGGCTTTCGCTGAGGCTGCTGTAAGAACCTGGAGTTCCCCCCTGCGCTACATAGCCATTTCACCGGAGCTCTACTCTGCCCCACTTCACTCTCACTGGATCTCTGGGACCCCTTTGCCTCATCTGGGACACAGCCATAGTCCATGGGCCTGGCGGTGGCTTGTAAGCTGCTGCCTTGTGGGGAATTCTGCTCTAGGGAGCATCCTGGTGTTCCAAATGCTGTGTGGGGCCTCCCTGCCAATGGCGAGCAGAGGCTCCCCCTGCTGGGGAAGTGCGGGACCCTGGAGTGACCCCCTGGGCTGCAGAGCCAGGTGTTGGAGCTCCACCCAGTCCCCAAGTGCTTCCACGGGAAGTCCGGGCACCCCCTTCACTGACCCGTGCACAGGAGACTGTGAGCCCAGCAGCAGTTTGCGGCCTAGAGCCGCCCCGGGGGATCCGCCCACTGGGAGCTTCCCTTTTGCCTGGATTCTGGGCATGGCCTCCCTGCTAATGGCAAGCAGAGGCTTTCCCTGCAGGGGAGATGTGGGACCCTGGAGCCTTCCCCTGCGCCCCAGAGCCAGGTGCTGGAGCTCCAACTGTGTCCCCAAGCACCTCTACAGGAGGTCCAGGCACCCCCTGCACCGAGCTGTGTGCCTGAGACTGTGAGCCCAGCAGCAGCTTGCAGTCTGGAGTGGTGCCAGGCCCGCCAGGAGCTTCTCTTTGTTCTGGCTTCTGGCCGGGGCCTCCCTGCTAATGGTGAGCGGAGGCCTTCCCTGCCAGTGGGTGTGGGACCCTGGGGATTTCCCCCTGGGCTTAGGTGTGATCACAGGGCCTTGGGTAGGGGTGTTGTCACCTGTTTCCACCGTCGCTCCTCTGGTGAGTGCACACTCCTGCCCTTGGTGTGTGGCGATGCTATGGGGGAGTCCGCTGGAAGAGAGCCTCCTGCAGGAACTAGGCTGTCCGGAGGTCGAGGCTCGGGGGTCCGAGAGTTTTCACCTATTTCCACCTCCTCCCGGGGTGAAGTCCATCCGCCTTTTGATGTGTAGTAGCACGAGACTTTTAGGTGTCTTGAGATGCTATCTGGATATGTTTTGTTAATCGTTGAGTGTCCAATTAGTTGTCTAAATGCTGGGATTTTGATTGGGTTTGCATTGAATCAATAGATGAAGTTGAGGAGAACTGATATCTTGACAATTTTGAGTCTATCTACCCATGAACATGGAAAATCTCACCATTTATTTGGTTCTTATTTGATTTTGTTCATCAGAGTTTTGTAGTTTTCCTCATATAGATCTCATACATATTTTGTTAGATTTGCACCTAAGAATTTCATTTTGGGGGGTACTAATGTAAATTGTATTATGCTTTTAATTTCCAATCCCACTTGTTCATTGTTGATACATAGGAAAGCAAATTACTTTTATATATTAACCTTGTATCTTGCAAACTTTCTATAATCACTTATTTGAGCCAGCAGTCTTTTTGTCCATTCTTTTGGATGTTCTACTTAGATGACTGTGTCATCTGTGTACAAAGACAGTTTTATGTCTTCCTTCTCAATCTGTATATCTTTTATTTCCTTTTCTTGCCTTATTGCATGAGCAAGCACTTCCAGTATGATGTTGAAAGGAGTGGTGAGAGAAGACATCCTTACCTTGTACCTGATCTTAGTAGGAAAGCTTTGAGTTTCTCTCCCTTAAGTATGATAGCTGTAGGTTTTCTATAGACAGTCTTTATGAAATTGAGAAAGTTATCCACTATTTTTTCTAGATTTTTTAAATGGAAGTCAGGTTATTGATTTGAAATTATTTTCTTTTTTAATATAGGTGATTACAGATATAAACTTCCCCTTAAGCAGACTGTACCTGCATTCCATATATTTGAGCATGTTCTGTTTTCATTTTCACTCATCTCAAAGTAATTTATAAATTCTCTTGAGATTTCTTCTTGAAACCATTCATTATCTAGAATTGAGTTGTTTAATTTCCACATACTTGTGAATTTCCCAAATTTTTTTCTGTTAATGATTAATTTTGTTCCACATCGCCAGAGAAAATATTTTGTATAATTTCAATCTTTTTGAACTTATTGAAGATGGTCTTATGATGTAACAAATGGTCTGTATTAGAGAATGTTCCATGTGCACTTGAGAAGAATGTGTAATTTGCTGTTGTTGGGTAGGACGTTTTTGTTATCTGATATGTCTAGTTTGTTTATAGCACTATTCAAGGCTTTCTATTTGCTTATTAATCTGTCTTGTTGTTTCAAGCATTTCTGAAAGTTGGGTATTAGTCTCCAAATATTATTATTGAATTGTCTATTTCTACCTTCAGTTCTGTCACTTTTTGCTTTATGTATTTTGGGGCCCCATTGTTATGTACATATATGTTTATAACATTCATATCTTCCTGCTGGATTGACCCTTTTTTACTTTAAAATATTCTTCTTTGTGTCCAGTAAAAATTTTTATTTTAATGTCTATTTGCGGATGCTACCATAGCCACTTCCTCTTTATTTTGGGTACTGTTTGCATACTCTATCTTTTTATATCTTTTTACTTTCAATTATTTATGTCTTTTATTTCAAGTGTGTCTTTTGTATGATAGCATATTGTTGGATCACTTTTTAAATCCACTCTGTCAATTTCCTCCTTTGAGGGCTTAGTTCATTTGCATTTAATATGATTATTGATAAAGTAGGATTTATGTCTGCTATTTTCTTTGTGTATGCCTTATTTATTTTTTGTTCTATTTTTTCACTTCTGCCCTCTTTTGTATTAAATAAATATTTTCTAGTATACTTGTTTAGTTCTCCTGTTGTTTCTTTTACTATACATTTTATTTATTTTCTTAATGCCTACCATGTGGATTACAATTGACATCTTATTGAAAAGAAAAAGAAAAATGCTTCATTAAAAAATATATAATATAATGCAACAACTCTGGAAGGCAAATACCACTTTCTCCTATGATATACATACATATATATATATATATATATATATGTTTTTTTTTTTTTTTTTTTTTTTTTGCTGTTTGTTTTTGTTGCCTCAGTTTGTTTGGTGACATTCCTGGACTAATTCTGTGAAATCTGTATTCTATGTATGTGAGGCCACCAAAGTCTCTAGTTAATTTGGTTGCCATCTAATGATTGGACAGAGATTTCTTTAAATGCTTTGTGCCAGTAATTTTTCCAGCCTTTGCTGGAAGAGGGGTTCCATGTGTGTGCTGAGGTAGGTGTCCAGTGGTCTGACAGGTAGTGTAGTTTACCACTCTGCCTTAGTCTTTATTTGCTTGAGCAGAGCCTAAAGGTCAGTAGGAAGTAAAACATTAGAGCCTCCTCATGTCTTTCCTGGGCATGCAAACAGCCCTTTGTAAATGCATGGCCTTCTAGATTCTCAGTAATACGTGAAAGTAATGTGACATTTGATTCCTGTGTCTTTAAGATTTTTGCCAGCCTCTTGTTTGCCCTAACTTAGGCAGCTTCAATGTTAAACAATTAGCCCTGATTATTTGCTGCAAATGTCTTAGGGATAGGGCCATTCCCACAAAGTGAGCTCCTAGAGTCAGGTCAAGTAAAGACAAACTCTGATAATAGAGCTTTCAGTAAGCTGCCAAACAGGTCAAATGGTGACATTTCTTTGGGTATAAGTTTTTTGTGGAGTCCAAATCTGTTCTCACTCCTCCAATAACTTCTAGGATGCTGGTTTTCATAGCAACCATAGTTGCAAGCCTTGATTTTCAAAGCTACTGAAGAGTTGAAGAGAGACAAATGGTTTTAGGGCAGATTAAAATGACACAAAGCTCACTTGTTTTTTTGTTTTTTTTTTTTAATGGAGATTTAGTCCACTCTTTTTCCCTTCCTTCCTTTCTTTCTTCTTTCCTTCCTTCCTTTCGTAAATGCCTCTCAGACAGTTACAAGCCTTTAATAATTTACCTAATTAAATTTGACAGTTTTTGTTAGCGCTCTTGTTGCTTTCATGGAGAAGCAAATTTTCAGAGGTCTTTCCTCTGTCATTCTGGACCATTCTTCTTTTTTGTAATTTCTGTTTCAAAGTTCATTAAATCTCTTGGCTCAAGAATATTGATTAGTAGCTATTAAGGCACAAAGTGGGAAAAAAATCAGAGTCGTGATTGACCCTGAGGGTGGAGTCGGGGATGTTGACTGGAAAGGAGGAGTGAGAGAGACGTGTATGAGTGATGTCAGTACATATCTTGACAGAGATTTTGATTACACAGCTGCTGGCTATGTCAAAAATCAGTGAATAGACACTTAAAACCTGTGCATTTCATTGTATGTAAATTTTATATCAAAATAAAAAACTTTGAATAAATATTGAACGCCAGTGATGCTGTGTGTTCTGAAGTATCTGGAGACAAATTTACTGATGTCTGTAATTTACTTGAAAAATGTCCAAAATAAGATGAATTCATGGATGGATTAAAGAATTAATAGGAATGTGAAAAAGTTAAGTTTAATGAAAGTTAACGATATACAGATATTCACTATGAAATCTCTTAAATTTGCCTTAGTTTTGAAAAAAATTATAACAGAATGTTAGAATAAAAACCTAAAGTAGAAGATTGATATTAGATTTGAAACATACTTTTAAAAAAATAGTGCCCAAATATAAACGATTACTATTTTTCCAAAGTTAAAAGAGTTTGGAAACATTGACAGAAAGCTAAAGAGTTGAAAGTCAATTCTTGCCAAAGGGGAACATCTAAAATCCTCCAGGAACTGAGGAAATGTTAACAAGAAAAAAAGAAAAGCTACCTCTCTCCTAAACTGTGAGAAGAAATTAGTATCATTTACAGCTCCATATAGGTGACATTTTAGAGGTTTTTATGTAACCGAATAAAAACATGAAGCACTGATTTCCATTTTTCAGTACCATTTCTGTAAAAATAAGAGAAATAGTAGATGAATCAGATATCAAACTTTTATGAGACCAGTGAACACAATAGTTTAGTTCAAAGCTCTGTAAAAATAAAATTGGTTCCTAGGAATCATCTGAGGTGAAAATTGCACATGCCAGCACAAAAATGCAACCCAGGCAGTATACACTGGGACCATCCCTTTTCCCAGAATCTTCGCTAGCCCATAGTTTAAATCGTACATAAAGTAAAGAGGTTTGTCATCTGGATCGGATCATTTGCCTGTCTTTTGCAGAACTGCTAGGTTGTTATTTAATGTGATTGCATGATGCAGAGACTGGCTCTATGTAGGAAAAATGGATCAGCAGTCGCCACCACAGCAGAACCTATTCCCTAATTAGAAGCACAAAGTAGTGCCTTTGGAGTTCAGAGGAAGAAATTGAATATCTGGCTCGTTACCCTGTTGAACAAAGCAGAAACCAGGCCTGGAGGCAGTAATACATGACATCACCGGTCAGTCAGGCTGTGTGGATCTCTATACCTAAGAGAGTTAATGGAGCCCAGGTACACAGGGCTGTCTGCGTGCTATCTAATCCCCTTAGGAGAGGTCTGTGCTCTGTTTATCTTGTTCTCTTTTATGTACAAATAGGAGCTCTTAGCACAATAAATGTACTGAATCTCTGGCTCTAGAGGGAAAAAAAGAAGAACTGTGTGATAACCAGAAAATACATTTTAATATCAAGTATCTAATATACAACTAGGTACATAACTGTGAGTCAGGAGATGTCTGCTGATTAACTAAAGGCATGAAGGAATTAATGCAGTTTTTCGGCACACCTTTATGGAATAGATGTTATTTGCAAGGATCTGTGCTGGATTACATTCAGAACACAAAGCTTCTTGGCGCTAGGTCTCTAGAACACTGCAATTTATCAGGAAAGATGAATTATCACAAACATTTATACCAAAAGGCAGAAAAATGATAAAGAGCTATGTGAGAGATATAATTTGGGAGCTACTGAAGCATGGAAGATGCTAGGGTCATCTTGGAACACTTTGTGGATTCAGTTGCATTTGGAAGGATGCTAAGATATAAATAGGAGGAGATAAGCATGACAAATTCAGGGTATTACAGGTAAATCTAGGTTTAGGTGAAAGAATGGAAATGGAATGGACTTAAAATATAATTTTTTAAATCAGCTTTATATAATATACATATAGTTCATAAAAGTTTATAGTTCAATGAGGCTTGATACATTTATCTCGTCTTATAACACAACCACGGTCATGAGATAGCCCATTTTCATCACTCAAGAAGTTCCCTCATGTTCTGTATTGGTACCCTACTGCCACTGAAGCAAACTACAGCAAAATTAGTGGCTTAAATCAACACAAATGTATTTTTTTTCTATTTCTAGGCATCAGAATTCCAAAATGAGTCCTATGGGAATACAGCCAAAGTATTGGCAGAGTTGGTTCCTCCTCAAGGCTCCAAGGGAAAATCGCTTGCTTGCCTCTTGCAGTTCCTAGAGGCTGTCAGTATTCCTTGGCTTGTGTGCCTATCTCTCCAACCTTCTGTTGTCAGATTGGTTCTCCTCTTTCAGTCACTCCTCCTGTGCCCCTCCTTCTGACTCATCTTGCACCTGCTCATTGTGATTACAAAAGGTCGACCTGAATAATCCAGGATAATATCCCTCTCTCAAGGTCCTTAACTTAATCACATCTGCAAAATCCCTTTCACCATTTGTGAGTAAGGTAACATTTACAGCTACAGAGGATTATGATGTGGATGTATTTGGCTGGGGGTGTGGAGAGGTGGGGGGGGTGGGCTCATTAGTAAGCTTACCACATGTGCTTTTGCTGTCAGTCCCCTGTCCCAAACTCTTGACCCTGGAAATCATTCATCTGCTTTTCATCACTATAGTCTTGCCTTTTCTAGAAAGTCATGTGAATAGGATCACACAGCACGCAGCAGTATTGTGTGTCTGGCTTCTTTTACTTGGATGATGCTCTGAGATTCATCCATATTGTTAAGGGTAACAGTAGTTTCTTCCTTTTTATTGTGGAATAGTTACCATTATATGTGTATGTGACAATTTGTTTATTCATTCACCAGGTGATGGTCTTTTGAGTTTTTTTCAGGGTTTGGCTAGTTTGAATAAATCTGCTATATTTGGGGTAAGTATTATTTTGAAATGTGTTTTCATTTCTTTTGGTTAAAAACATAGGCATGGAATGTCTGTGTCATATGATAAAGAGTATATTTACCTTTATGAGAAGCTGTTAAACTGTTCTCCAGTATGGCTGCACCATTTTGCATTTTCAGCAATGTGTGAGAGATTGAGTTGACCTCTATCTTTACCAACACTTATCATCATTGTTTGTTTGTTTTTAGCCATTCTAAATGGTATGCAGGGTATTTCACTGTGCTTTTATTTTATATTTCATGTTACCATAAAATATATAAAATGTATTTATATTATCTCCCTGTGTGCTTATTTGCAATTGGTATATCATTAGTGTAGTGTCTGTTCAATTCTTTTGCCTGTTTTTTTTTTTTTTTGAGGAAGATCAGCCCCGAGCTAACATCTGCTGCCAGTCTTCCTCGTTTTTGCTGAGGAAGACTGGCCCTGAGCTAACATCTGTGCCCATCTTCCTCTACTTTATACGTAGGATGCCTGCCACAGCATGGCTTGCCAGGTGGTGCCATGTCTGCATCCGGGATCTGAATGGGCGAACCCCAGGCTGCTGAAGCGGAACATGAGCACTCTACTGCTGAGCCACCCGGCTGGCCCCCTTTTGCCTGTTTTTAATTGGGATGTTTATCTTTTTTAATTGAGTTGAAAAAGTCTTTTATATATTTTATATACAGATCCTTTATTAAAATGGTTTTACAAATATTATTCTCAGTTTGTGGCTTGCATTTTCATTTTATTAACAAGGTCTTTTGAAAAGCAGAAGTTTTTAATTTTGATGAAGTCCAATTTATAAGTTTTTCTTTTATGTTTTATGGTTATTACTGTCCTTTCTAAGAATTATTTGCCTAACTCATGATAATATTTATTTTCTCCTATGCTTTCTTCCAGAAGTTTAGTGAATTTAGCTCTTACATTTATGCCTATGTTTGACTTAGCACTAATTATTAAATACAGTATGAGGTAAAAACCAAGATTCATTTTGTTTTTGTATGATCAATTGCAAAGGAAGGGTAGGAAATGGATTGAAAGCATATAGGCATATAAGCTTTCTATTTTGGAATTATTTATTTAGTGAGGGAGATTTGCCCTGAGCTAACATCTGTTAGCAATTGTTGTCCTTTTTTTGTTTGAAGAAGATTAGCCCTGAGCTAACATCTGTGCCAATCTTCCTCTATTTTGTATGTGGGATGCCTCCACAGCATGGCTGATAAGTTGTCCACGCCCAGGATCCAAACCAGAGTGCACAGAACTTCAACCACCTAGCCACGAGGCTGGCGCCTGGAATAATTTTAAGTTTACAGAATAGTTGAAAAGAGAATACAGAATTCCCCTATACCATTTACCAGTTTACTATGTGTAGAAATGCCTAGGCTTTCTCATCTATGTGTCTTTAAATGTAAATGCTACTGTCTTTCTCTTCTCAAGTATTATCTTCTTTAATTGCTCCCTTCTGTTTTTTCGTTCTGGAATTTCCACTTGTCATATGATGAAGCTCCTGACATCATTCTTTGTATTTTCTCTCTTTACCCGTTTGTCTTACTTTCTGAGAAATGTCATTGACTTCATCTTCCCTGTTTTACTAAATTTCTTAATTTTCTTCCATCATAATTTTAATTTCCAGAAAGTCTTCCCATGTGTGCTGATGGCTTTGTTCCATACATACATTTGTGTTTTAGAGTTAATGACTTAGGTTTTACTTTTCGTCTTTTTATTTCACATCATCTTACTCATATACCTATGAGTATTTTCGTGCTGGTACTTTCTTCGAAAGTTCTTGATCTTTAATTGCCCATATGTTAGAAGGGAGCATAAAGGTTGATTGGGTACTTGGTCTGGGTGGGAGGATTGAGTCAACTTGGGGTTTTGCTTTAGGGAGATTGTGCAGAGGGCTAAGTGGAGCTTTTGCTGATCGTGGAGATTTTGGCATTACCATTAATGTAATCTACTCTAGAATCTTCTGATTCCTTGCCAGGTAGGAAAATCTCATACTGCATGCAAAGTATGGAAAATAATCCTTAAAAGACTTTTAAGTAATTCATTGTTTCCAACCCCCAGCCATAATTCTTCTGCAGTTTTCCATTCCTAGCATTGCTGAGTCCTAACTCTGGAGCTCCGCTGGGCAAAAGAGCTCCTTCTTGACCATACCTACCTCTGGAAGCACATTAGGCTGTAGCTTGTTCTTTCCATCCTGTTAATTTCTACTCTTGCACAGTCAGACTTTTATTGAAATGTCACGTTTTCTAGTAATTTTCTAATACCACCTTCCTTATTCTCATCATTATTAAGGTTTTATTTAATTTGTTTTTATCATTTTATTTTGATGTCAGGATAGGGAGGAAATTAATGGATACACTATTGTTTTCTAAATCTATAAATACAGAGTCAATCAATGGGAACAAAAGTTGCTGTGATGAATAAAACCATCTGGAACTTTAAGTTATGACTGACTAGTTAAACTCATATATCAGTATGAGTATCTAATTTGCATTTTTATTTTATAGTTTCTGGAAATTCTGACTCATATTTAAGTTTTTAGAAGCAGTAAATTTTTTAACATGCATATTGTCCTTTTAAGTTCTTATTTTTTAACTTCTGTTCATTGAATATTAAAGCTTCAACTCAGAAAGTTGAATGAAGACAGTGGAGAAATTATCATAAAGTGAATCACAAATGATACATAACAATTTCTTAAATTCCATTCCAAAAATAGAAAAAATCCTATAGGAATAATGCAAAATTTTCATAACAACTACATATAAGATGATATCATTATGCTGTCCTGGATTGACTTATTCATGTACAGTTGATATCACACCATGATGGCCCAGCTTGCACTTATACATTTAATTGCATTTGGGGCATGTGCTCTATGATACGTGCCTATGGGTAAAATTTTATGAGCAGATATATTAATGCAAGGAAAGAAATGAAACATTTACAAAATTTCAAATTTAATCCCAGAAATAGTAAAAAAAAGTTTTATTCTAATGAAGACCCTTCAAACAATAAACCAGACAGATGAGACAAGGTATTAGTGGTACAGAATCTGGTGAAATGTGGTATTATATACATTTTAGCATGTTTTAAAACATTTTTTAAAGAGTGAAATCATACAAAAGTATAGAGTATTTGAAATAACTCTTTATAATCTTAGATGCCTCAGACTGTAGCTTGTAAATTGTTGCTCTAAATGAACATTAAGACATCTATAAATTGAAGGCTTATGATTCAACAACAACAAAAATATATATATATATATATATGTATACTTGGAGGTAATAAATTTGCCCTCCTTATTGAATATTTAAACTCTCAATTTCCCCCTGGATTGCCTGAGTAATCCAGTAGTAGCGCATATTCAAAGAATTATATAGCAAGCTTAATTCAATATTCCCCAATATTTTAAAGAGGATCATAGGATGAATCATAAATTAGAATTCTAAATTTGAGAAGGAAAGTGCTACAAATCCATCATAACAAATTATGAAATGCCAAGTGTACTTTAGCGGGATAGAGTCCATGAGTACCTTACTTCAGATTCTGTCATTTCATGAAGTGAAAGTCAACTTCAAAGTAGTATAAACAAAACTGTGCACCTTACTTAGAAATGCTGTCTCCACTGCCCCCCTGGGTAGTCGGTGAGAAGAGTCCAGCTTTCTGAGGGCCTAGTAGAACCAGGAGCTAGATGGAAGAGGGAGTGATGCAGCTTCCCTCTGAATTTCCCACTCTCCAGACTCATGCTGTCCCATTTCTGCAATTCTCCGCAGGCCTATTTCAGTTCTTGGCCCACCTTTCTCTGATTCTCCATGAATTTGGCAGAAGTTGTGTCTACCTCTCCCCCACCCCAACCTTCCCCTACTCCAGCTCTACAGACTTCATTCCTTAGTTGTTGCATCTTGTATTCAGTCCATCTATATGCAGATAATCTGACTAGCCCCACTGCTGTTAGATGTCCTTTCCTGGTTGCTTCAACTCTGCAGGGTCACAGAATATAAAGAGGCTGCTGAGGCACCATGCTGAGGAGTGGCCGGTTATGGCTGATAAGTGAGCAGTGAGTAGTTGTAGCTCTCAGGGAAAGGGAAACACAACATTTATCAGAGAATGTGATTCTCTAACAGAAATAAGCAGGACTGGGAAGATGGATCCTGTTTAATTATTAGCAAGTGAATTAATAACTTGTTACTCTCTTTTAGGAATTGTATTGGCGTTGCTTGGTTGTCACTTCCTCCAACGTGGTTTCCAAAATCCAAATTATTTTAGGCTTATGTGCTATGGAGAAATTTCTCTAATATTGCATTGCTCTATTATTTTGAAGCGATCATAAGAATTTGATTCTGGTTATTTTTAATTTTTTAGTTTTTATATTAAAAGAGGTTGAATTCAGGTTAAAACAACAATGAATCAAGAGTGAACCACATGCTTTCCTTCTAGCTGATGGAAGTAATTACCAAAGTCGTCTTAGGGGAAGCTTTTGATAATGTTAGTAACCCTCTTGTAATATAGTTAATACTCTAGCTAGGAAAAGAAGGGCCAGAAATAAAATTAACATGATAAATTCTTATCAGTGTGAAGCTTGAGGGTTTTAGGTGGGGCTTAAATGAAACCAGCATGCAGGTAGTCTGAGACTGGTGAATACAACACCTTATACTGGTGAGATGTTACAGAAGCAAAGAGCATTCAAACAACAGGGATAATGGGCTTTTGGAGTACCATATGAGAAAATAAATAGTGCAGGTCTAGGTTTTTTTGACTTGGATATTTGACTGACAGCCTGTAGTCGACGAAAAATCCAAGGTTTTAATAAACTACCCATATACATAGAGAATATTAAAAATATCACCTCAATAGCATTTCTAAAAATTATTTTTCAAATAAGCTAATCATACATGGATCAACTTTGAGTCAAGGCTTACTGTCTAGAGACACATTCATATATTGTAGGTATAAAGTTGGCATTTCAAAAGCTGATCAATACATACTACTGTGATAATCTTCCTGTGCTTAAAGGGACAAGGAGTTGTAAATTCAATGCTAAAGCTTCTCTTGTAGAGTTCGTCTTAGAGTTTTCACTAAGAGACTATTGACTATTTTCAGTGTAAAATATTAGGATACCTTATTTTTTAAAAATGGATATATTGAATGCCACAAGTGTCAATATCTGAGGTAAGGTTAACTTTGGAGATGTTTCTTTGTATTCTCTTCAGTGAGGTCCTTGATTCTTTTGGGGGGACATTTTCTTCTCATTTGAGTGACTTTTATGTCCCTTTTTTTCCATATTGCAACAGGAAATACTCTTCCATACTATACATTGGTGATTTGATAATATATTTTCTCCCCTAAGGGCTGACTTACGTATCTTTGACACAGTATAGCTGGCACACAGTGCCAGGAAGTGAGATGAATCAGGCTATCCACACTAAGGTTTTCATGGTTGGATAAGTGAATTAATGACTGACTATGCATTCCACCACCAGAAAGAGCAGTTACAATAGGAAAATATCATTATACATGATAACTAAAGTACAATTTGCTGTAATAGAAAAACTAGAAACATATGCATGGTGAAAAGGGTTTTGACATTTATTCTTTTTTACGTGACTGCACCAAGTAAAACTCAATACCATAAAGATCCCACAAGCTTCCACCGAGGAACTCCTCCCTGCCATGGTGGCAGCAGCCAGCTGCACAAGAGCAACAGGTGGCATTATCTGTGGCTGCTGTAGCAGCAGGCATGGGAGCATCTAATAGATTTCTCCTTTCTCTAAGTTTTTTCTTTTCTTCCTAATCTTTATAATGTTTGATACTCAAAGTGATGAAAAAGATAAGATACATCACAACTGCCTCTATTGTATTTAAGCAGTTGCTCAGCTTCACTGTTTTCAGTTCACGTACCCCTTTAACAAAAGCAATCTTACCTTAGCATGGTTAAGCAAGCGGTACAAGATTATACAGCTAGTTAAAAAGTGGAACTGCGACTAGAACTCATGTCTGGCATCCAGAGTCTGAGCTCAATTGTTCTGAAATGCAGATACCAGCTATATCAGACTACCATAAGTGAAAGTGACTTTAAGGGAGAGAGAGGTCACAGTCAGAAAAGAGGAAAAGGAGACCCCTCCACCCCATTTCCTCAGAAACCCATTAAAGTCTCCTTCACTTAATCAGCAAGAGCTTATTGTCTGGGGTGTGTGGGCTGGAAGAAAGATAAGCAAAATGGCCCATGGAGTTTGGAAGCTGGAAACAGTAACAAATCATAAGGCAAGTGCTAGGACACTGGCTGCTTCAAATGGAAGTAGGTGATAGTTTCACAGGCAATTAACAAGGAACATTTAGGGACTGCAGTTAAACCAATCACTAGAATTCTGAAATCATGAGTTTCTTCAGCTTTTACATATGGGTCAGGTGAGTAGGAGTAGCCAGGAATTCTCAGTCCGTGTGCTCAACGTTATTTTTTATTGTAATTAACCTTCTCAATAAAACACATCATAGCTCATTTATTTCAGAGAGTTCTAATGTTTCTTGGAGAGAGGACTATAACATGAGTAGGACTCCACTCAACTAATTAATGGGGAAATCCATGCAAGTTTGCAGGAATGACTGTGCTGTATAATCAAAGACTCTTTTGTATCCATTGTCAACTTGGTGAAAGATCCTGTGCTGGGGGCTATCAAAAGATGACACAAAATCTGACCTCAAAAGGGCTTTAAATTCGCTAGGGAGGCTAAGATATGTGTAAAAACAACTGTGATACAAAGTGTTTAAATTGGTAAATTAGATTACCACTATAGTCAAAATAAATATTTGTAGTAATAAGGAAAAAAAAGTTAATGAAAATTCAGTTGTTCAAGGTTAGGGAAGCAAAACTGATTATTAAGGCATTTCGGTAACATTATGATTATTGTGATGACTCAGTTTTGCACCAGGACCAATTTGACTTTACAGAAATCACCACCTCAGTCTCTTTACAAGACTGAAAATATCAGATGAGAAATGAGCAATGATCAGTGGGTGCCCAGTCTCTGACAACTCTAATGTTTACATAAAAGCACATTCTCCGATGCAGTGCAGCAGCATTTTGTCAGACAGTAATGCTTGGAGGCATCAAAAAGCACCTGCTACTTAAAAAAGTTGTGTCCTGGCAGACAGGCATCAAACTGAAAACTATAGATACAAATTCCCATTGTTTGAAAACCTGCTCATCAGTACAGGGCAAAAACAAGGGCTGTCTGTGACATACCATCTTTAATAGCTCTCTCTCCAATAACTGTTTCCTTTACTAAGTTTAATATCACATAGATTGTGCTCATGAATGTATATGTGTGTGTCCGTATTGTTAAAAAATGATTAAAAATGACAATTTAGGTGATAAAAACAAACTTTATTTAACACGTCACGAGGTGGACAGCCTCCATTTGGAGAAATGCAAAATGGAGTTGAAGACAAGAAGCTCCTATAGGAGAAAATAAAGAATGAGACGGAGAAAGATAGAAAATATCTGATTGGCTGGGTCACACAGGGAACCCTGTTTGGGGTGAGGAGGAATAAGGAAATAAGCAGATCCCACTGTTGGCTTGGTGCTCGGGGACTGGCTGACCGATGCACTGAGTTTCTGGTCAAGCGGGAGCATCTGCAGGATCTCGAAAGTTATCTAAGTTTTGGTTTACTGATATGGCACCCCGGACAGCGGCAGCTCCATCTTGGGTCTAAAAAGTCATTTCAACAGGATGAGTATCTAGCAGCTTAGTGTATGCTCCCTAAAGAAAATTTGTCTAACGAAAAAAATCGAGTTCTATAAGCAGCAAAAGTCATCTTGTCTTTGCCCACCTCAAAAATACATAGTTCAAACACAGCTGTAATCTGCAGAATGACAATATACAATTTTGATCTCTACCATTGTATTAGTGTCTTATTGCTTGCAAAACAGATTACCAGAAAATCAATGGCTTAAAACGAAACAAATTCATTCTCTCACATTTTGTGGATAAAATTTTGAGTTTCACAAGGCTGAAATCCAGGTTATGGGCCGTGCTGTTTGTGTCCGGAGACTCTTGAGATGAATTGCTTCCAATCTTGTTAGGATTAATGGCAGAACTCAGTCCATCAGTCCTAGGACTGAGGTCCCCATTTCCTTATTGGCCGTCAGCCAGGGATCATTCTTATCTTGTAGAGGCCGCCCGCGTTCCTTGACTCATGGCCCCTTTTCTCCATCTTCAAGCTAGTAATGCTGAGTCGAGGCATCCTCCCCTCTCCTCCCCTCTCCTCCCCTCTCCTCCCCTCTCCTCCCCTCTCCTCCCCTCTCCTCCCCTCCCCTCTCCTCTCCTCTCCTCTCCTCTGCCTCTCTTCTCTCTCTCTGCTTCCAACTGAAAACTTTCTCTGCTTTTAAGGCTCAAGTGATTAGATTGAGCCCACCTGCATAACCCAGGGGCTCTCCCCACATTAAAGTCGGTTGATTGGTAACTTCACTCCATCAGCAAAGTCCTTCCCAGCAGTACCTAAATGAGTCTTTGATTGAACAACCAGAAGATGAGAATCTCACAGGAAGCTTTTTATAGTTTTGCCTGCCACAGTCATTATCATTTGTCTAGTTACTTTAAAAATTAAATTTAAGATATAATTTAAGTACCACCACTTAATTCATTGTATGGATATACTTGAAAAGCAAACTACTTCAATATAAGTTGATTATGAATATCTTTTTCCCACGAAGAATTAATCATTACTGAAAACTTTTGTCAATGTTTGAAAGTCATGCCTTTATAAAGAGTGAATCCCATTTGGGCCCATGTATTTGTAAGAAAATAGATATATTTTCCTGATTCTACCTCATGAAGGCAGTATTTAAGCAAGCGGGTATGAAGTCCTCTTTTTCATTCAGTCCCCTGTCTTGGCTAACACAAGAATCAACTGTGAACTGTCCAGTTAGAGGAAATCACAGAACTTCAGCATGGAACTGCCGCTGCATCTGCTGATTATTTCACCTAAATTCTTCATGCTAAACCTCAAAATGTTAAATTATTTCTTCAAGGTCAAATGACTGCTACTTAGAAGCCAGTTCTCATATTTACTTACATATCCATATATTTGTTGGTGTAAATCACCTGTTACTAAACATGGAAAATATAATTTTCCTTTAATATTCACCTGCTTGCAGCATTATTGGGTTCGTCTTATCGTCTTTTAAAAGGTTTTTAAGATGTCTAATACTATTATCCTATTTGCTTATAGTCACCTCTTTTCCTGGCTTGGATCATGTTCAAACTTAATGACTATATATTTTTTCAGTCACAAGGTTACTAAAATGTTCAGCACTAAGCAAAACTAAATCTGACAAGGACCAATCACTAACTCTAGGAGTGATCTGGTGGCTCATTGTGTAACCTGCTATAGTGGTAGATTTCATGTTTTACCTCAGTGGCCCAAGAGTTTAACAAGAAGACCAAAAGGTGTCTTGCTAATGCAAAGTTTTATCAAATGTTTCTTTTTCTTGAAATTCCAAGTTTGTTTTTAAAAATTCTTACTAGGAAGTGGTGTATGAACTTTTCTATGTAACTGTTTCTTACTTTTACGTGCATCTTTTTAAAAAAATAGTTATGTGATCATGATCTTTCCAGTATTTGCTAGACACTTTTAACTCCGATATAAGACTAGCTTATTTTAGATATTACAAATTTATGTTTTCAATTTTCATTTATTTTTAAATAAGATCACATTACTTCACATTGTGTTTTAGTTCGTCGATTTATCTGGTATTTATTGGGCAGTTATGTTGTACTCTAAGTGTTGGGGCCACACAATGAAAGAGATGAAATTCCTGCCTTCATGGCATTTACACTCTAATTGGGAGACAAATAAGAAAGAGATAAAAAATACTTTCAGTTTCAGTGAGTTTAAGCTCTACGAACAGAGAAAGCAGAGTAAACAGTGAGAAAACAAAGGGGGACAGGTGTGCTATCTTACATAGGATGGCTGCGGAGGTGGTGGCGGGGACCCGAATGGTGTGGACACCTGAGCCAGGAGAATAGCTGCGGGAAGAGCTTTAAGGCAGAAGGTGAGCAGGTGAGAGTCTGGAAGTGGGAATGTGCATGGAGGCATGAAGCAACCAGCAGCAAGAGATGCTGAGGCGGAGAAAGTGAGAGAATGCTAAGAGATGAGCATGCCTATCCCTAACATTTCAGGACTGGGCTAGAGTTCAAATGAAGGTTCAAGCTCTTATGTCTAAAAATGTAAAAGTTATAAATCAAGCTATACTCATGGCCTGGCCAGCATTCCCTCTTCATGACCTGGTGGTTAAAGGGGTCTGGTCTTGCTTGTATGGCCAGCTCTGGCACCCACATGCCTGCTTGAGAGCGCTGGTCTGTTGACATGGGGCAGGGGAGAAGCTGGGGCTGCACCCAGGACTCCTGCATGGTGATTGGACCCACCTGAACCCGAGCAAGAGCCTGACCTGGTCCACATGCCCAGAGAGCTGAAATGGGGCTGGTTTTCCTCCTTATGCCTAATTTTCTTGACTTGGCATTTCCAGGCTTCTTGAAAAGCTGTCCTAAATTACCCTACTCCAGAGAGGGTGGCAGAGTTATGTGAAGTGCCCGGCCGCTTGGGTGACTTGGAAGACCCCAACTTTACACAAAAGGAGGCATCTTTTCCTCTGTCTTACATCCTCACTTGGCATGTCCTTTCCTTTAATTCCTGTTTGACAGTTACTGAACTTTGATAAAATGTTCTAAAAAGACAAAACGAAAAAAATCCTGGGGGCCGGCCCCATGGCCGAGTGGTTAAGTTCACATGCTCTGCTGTGGCAGCCCAGGGTTTCACCAGTTCGGATCCTGGGCACGGACATGGCACTGCTCATCAGGCCACGCTTAGAAGGCATCCCACATACCACCATTAGAAGGCCCCACAACTACAATATACAACTATGTACTGGGGGGATTTGGGAGGAAAAAAAGCAGAAAAAAAAAGATTGGCAACAGTTGTTAGCTCAGGTGCCAATCTTTAAAACAAGATCCTGGTATTTTGATGTTTGAGAAATGCATCACTTGCTAACAGGTCCAAGGGCCGTACTGAAGATGAGGTTGGGAGGTTGTCAGGGCCATGCCCTGTAGTGGTTTTAAGGCTGCATAGGAAACTCAGATATTAATCTCCACGTGACGGGAAGTGTTTGAAGGGTGGAATCTAAACTCAGCTTGAACACAGGGATCCTCCAATCAGGATGGGTCCTCATCGTAAGCTGGCAGATTGCACGTCTCTTGTCTATCCATCTCGATGTCATTCACAGCAAGATGCTGCCATTATCTTTGGTGACTGTAATCTGTGAATTCCTCATAGGTGGGACTTCATCTATGGGAATCCTGTGGCACCTCTTATCGCATTTTATATATTTGTTGGCACTTTTAAAATTCTGAAACAATATCAAATTACAAAAATGGTAAAAAGATAGTACAACTGAAACTTTTAATTTTTCCTCAGCCGTCTGAGAGTAGGTTGTCAAAATCAAGCTCCATCAATTCCAAATACTTTATCATTTCCTACAAACAAAAATATTGTGCTATATAACTACAAAATAATCATCATATTCGGGAAACTAATGTTTACACGGTACCCCTATTAGTACTCAGAGAGAAGGTGCATGAAATTGAGACTATAGAAACGCAGCAGTTATTTGTAAAGATAAAGACCATCACCTTCCATGGGAGTTATTGGCTGATGTACGGGAGAGGACAAGACAGCTGAAGGAGAGTAATTAATGGAACTGCTAGGCCAGAGTACGAGAGGATTGTCTACACCTGTAGTGAAGTCACTTATGGCAAATAATTGTAATAGACCTAAAATCATGGAGAAATCATAAGAAATGATCTAAAGGAGGGGTAGATTAAAGGAAAATTGTAGAGTAGTTGGTAACATAATATGATATGAGATTCAAAGTTGAATTTGTTGTCCTTAGAGAGACCTAAGAAAAAATATTCTAATAGTCTATAAAGGAGTGTCATGGACAGTCACACCGTTTCCACATCCAGAGGAACAGGGCTGCAGGGAGAAGATACAGCTGCTTCTTGACAGGGCCACAGTGAAGGCAAGGCAGAGAGTCAGGATTATCTTAAAGAAAAAGGCAAATAGAATGATCATCTCTTTTTTTGCTTCCTTGAATTATCTTAAATTACTGAAATCCCAATTATGCTTTTAATATTATATTCATTATATTTAGTCAGAAATTTTGTATTTTTAGGATATTTAGATTGCCTTATTTTCAGAAGTTTTCTGAACTTTTTATACTTAGATGAATAGAAAGGAAAGAGAAAGGGGAGAGAGACAGGGGAGGGAGGAGGAAACAGGAGACAGAGGGGGAGAGAGAGACAAGGAGCTGGGGGGTGGGGATAGAGTGGGTAGAGAGATATCTTTATGGAGATAGTACCAAAGAATAGAACTAACTGCATTTTATTCAAAACTCTTAAGTTCACTATATATTTGAGACATGAAATCACCCTTGATTTTTTTTCTTACTTTCCTTTAACTCCAGACTGTCAATCAAGTCCCATATTCTCTATCTCAAAAATATATTGAGTCTGCTTCTCTCCATCCCTCACTTGCCACCCCTCTAGTCTAAACATCATCATCACTTGCATCCTTACTGCTCTTCCTGCCTCCAATTTTAACAACTTCAATTTATTCTCCACATATTAGCCAGCTTAATAAAAACACATCAAATTATGTCACTTCTTAGACTTAAAACCTTCAACTGCTTTCCACTCTCCTCATGATAAATTTAAAACTCTACCATGGACAGTAAATTATTGCCTGAAATATCTGCCCACTTCTCCGATGTCATTTCTTGCCATTTCTCCATAGATAGCTTCCAAAGATTCAGCCACATGGACTTCCTGTCAGCTTTTAACGTATTCAAACATTAATTTTCTCTCCATAGCACAAAAAATGTCACATATTCTACTGCTCTCTCTGCCTCTGCCTCTCTCCAACACTCATACACATACCTGTCTCCATCGTATTCATGGCTAATTCCTTTACATACTTTTGGGTGGTTTTTTATATGTCACATTCACTGAGAGGTCTTTCCTTACTGTTTTTTCTCTCAGTTATTTGGTTATTCTCTGTCTCAGAATTCAGTGTATTTTCTTCATAACATATGTCACACACACACACACACACACACACACACACTTGTTATGTGATTCATTGATTGTCTACTTCCCATAGAGGAATAAGCTGGCAAAAGGCAGAATCCATGTTTGTTTCATTAATTAACAAATGCCTGGTGTCACATAATTGGTACTTAAAAATGGTTACTGAATGACTGAGTGAATTCAGTCATCTGGGTAGGAGGTGATCAGGGAGTGAAAGGGAGTTTTGAAAATGTGACAGTACAAGGTGTTATGGAAGCAAAAGAAAAACTGTGAAGGACCATTTGATAAGACTGGGCTATTACTATAAATGGAGAAAAACTAGAGAGATCTATATATTCATTTACTTATTCAATAAATTTGTAACAATCATTTATTAAACACTTCCTGACAATGTGTAAAACATGTTAATGAGTAAATTTTGAGCCTCTGTCTGTTAGTATCTCGCAAAAATTGTTAGGTTGTAAGCCCAAGAAATATTAAAAATACTTATTAGAAATAGAGAAGTTCGGACATCTAGCTCTGGATTTACAGTTTTTGAGATTTGAAGTCTGAAGTCCAGAGATGGAAAAATCACTGATATGAAACAGCGTAAAAAGAAATAAGGATAAAATCTTGCGGATGACTAATATTCATTAGCCAGAAAGATTCATCAAGCAAAATGAGTTATGACATTACGTACATACATATTTGGATGTACACCTAGTAACAAGGTATATCAGTTATGATTATTAACTAAAACAACAAAGGTGGGCTCTGGTTACCTTCAGAAGAAAATAATTTATTGCAAGGTTATTGAATGGCTAGCCTAAATGATTAGAGATTTGGAGAACTGTGCTTAGGAAACTGAGAAGAATTGGACAAGCCTGAGACCTTGAGGACAGCCAGGGTGATGGAGCAGGGTATCAGGCTGTCACCACTGGTGAGCCTGCCCCTGATACTCACCCCACTGCATCACTCTGACCTTAGCCTCTGCCTGCAGTCCCTTAGGAACATCTCTGCTTGGTTTTCTTCACTTTTGCAAGAGTCAGTCTTTCAAGGTGGCTCTTTTTTGCAAGGCCTACTTGCTTCACTTCTACCTATTTAAGTAAGGAGGGGGGTTCTTGACTCTCACCAAGGCAACAACACAATAAATACTTTCACTCCAAATATAAAGGGTGTGTAGATGCTGATAACGTCCAAATGACAATTGTTTACTGCACACATTATGATGATATTTCTGCATTTTAATCAGTAAAATTGTAATGAATGAGTAATTTATTTGCATTGGCATTGATCAATTTCATGTGAGTGTGGAAATTTTTAGCCAGTGTTTACTGGGCATGGACCTCCACCATTGAGTTTCCAAGACTGCAGCTGTCAAGATACTCAATCCTCAGGCTTCTGTTGACTTCTCCTCCCCATGGGCACCCACACTGAACTATCTGCTAATCTTACACTTTACTTTCCTCAATAAATATTCAGAGTAGCTACCACACGCCTAATTCTAAAAATTCCCTAATTGATGAAGGTCACTGGTCGATCATCCAGTCTTCTAAAGTACTAATTGTTCATAGTGTAAGAGAGCAAAGGTCCTACAGAAATAATAGCTTAAGTTGGACACACGGGTCTAGCTTTTATGACAGCCAAATGGATAGGAAAGATTATAATGGCACCTAAGCATCTGTTAAAACTAACTGTATCAATGATCTGTGAACCAAGCCATGCTTTTGTGATGGACTATTACCACTTCAGAGAAATAATTACGGACTGTAAGGTCAAACATTTACTTTTTTGAAAGAGCACCTAAGTGCAAAATTATACATTGCCCAATAACATTTTAGGATGTTATCAAGTAGAACCATATCTGCTCCAAATATAAAAATAAATGGAACAGATGTGACTTAAAAGGCATTTACCAAGTGGTACTTTTCTGGAGCGTGGAAGAAGTTACAATTTTCATAGGATTTACAGTTTGCAAATATTGCTTCTTAATAAAGCATAGCAGTTATTTGTTTCAGGTCTGAAGGAACCATATAATTGGCATAAATCAGATAAATGCTCTTTCACCCTGGAGCCCTCTTCAGGGGATATATATCGATGGAGATCTGTGACAATGGACACACTCCAGCGGCTCATGCATCTTCTCTGCTAAATATAGTAGGCAACAGAGTCAAAGATCAATAAAAAGATTAATGGTTTTAATTACCCCTATGTAACCAGTTGTGGGTAAAATTTTCCTTGCTCCTTTCAGCGAGGGTTACAAGCCACAGTCAACTTTCCAGTAAGGCTAATTTGACTTTCTGGTTGGTAAATTGCTCATCGACAATCCTGTAATGAGTCTGCTCTGTGTGTGACTGAATACTGAGCATGCTTCCGGTTTCTAAAATCAGGGAGAAAAGGCCATAAAACTGATGAATGACACATAAACAACTTCATTGTGAAAAATACTAGGGAATAAGACAATGTCCAGGCAAAAGTTTCCATGCTTGAGAGTGTGGAACAAGCAAAAGAGAATCAAATGAATGCACTTACGGAGCTTCATGAAGCATGCTAATAAATACTGACAAGCATCTTCTGAAGATATATGCAGTAACTGACAAATAAACTTGGGGATTTTTTAGACAAAAGGAGGACAAAACCAGTAACTTTAGTTTATATGATTTGCTCATGATTATTGATGTTTGGAGAGAAAAGTACTTCGTAGCCCATGTATGTATTTGTAAATTCACATCCGAGAAAAAGTGGGGCTCTAAAATGTTTCTAGCAGTTTTTTAAATTATGCCCTAATTTGCCATCAGCTTTCTCATAATAATTCCTGGGTTAGCACTTCTGTGCAAGGAATCAAGACACTGCATCATAGTATCAAAGCTCCATCAAGGGACAATGAGTAGAACTGTAGGTGTAACATTTTGTTTGTTTGTTTTTATTTTAGTTTTAGTTTTGGCAGTGCAAGGGGTGCATGTTGCTACGGTATAAAAAAAAGTCATCTTAAAATGACTCGCTTACCACATTTGTCTGACTGTGTAATTTGCATTAGCTGTTCTCTTCTCAATTAATATTATTAGGATGTTCTCAATATAACACTAAATTAGGCGATGACAGTCAAATGTTAATAAGCTATTGAAAACAAATGCTCAGGAATGTCTGTGCCGGGGGTGTGAGTTCAGAGGGCCACTCAAGACACAAGTAATGAAAGGCCAGGGAATTCTATTAGGCAAATGCATAACCATGATATTGTTTTATACCGTCTTAAAAGAAAATAAAGACATTCCACAGAGCAATTCAATTATTTCCCAACTGGACTTTCTTGGATTACTTGCTCAATGAACTTGCCCACAGCATACAACGCAAGTGAGAACTGGCCACTCTGAAACTATCCTTTATTTGTGAGAAAAGAAACAAGTATCTGGAGTGTTGCCATCTCTGATAGCAAATGTTTACATGGAGTTTAGGGTGCATCCAGTTTCTCAGAGTTCAATTCTGGTGAAAGGAAGGGAGAAGAAGAAAGATTGGCCAGAGAAGGAAGCTAAATTGTAACACAGGCCCCAAGAACCTCAGTCAAACTTGTGGGGATATTGGAAACATATTTTCTGTCAGAGTTCCCTGGCCTTTACATTCTGGTTTTACTCAGTCGCCAAGTGTGTGCCGCCTGGGCAGTTCCTGACCTTGGGCCAGGTCTGTAGCTGAGGCCGACGCTTTAGGCCCCCATAGCTGACAGCGGTCTCCCGCCTACACTTCTTATAGCTGGGCAGCGAGTCCTCGCCTGCAGAGGACCTGGGCGGCCAGGCTCTGTATCCATCACGGCCGCCCCGTGAGCTGCCCCGAGGCGCTTCTCCCCGTGGGGTCCGGGCGGTTCCGTCAGGATTCAGCGGCCTTCACGCAGAAGGGAGACGCGCAGGGGCGGCCAGCGGACAGAGAGCAGAGCGGGCTGTGGAAGCTGCTTCTGGAACTGCAGTCGATTTGCTTTGTGTTCCTTCGCCCCTGCGCCTTCTAGACTCCCCGTAGCCTCAGCTACCTCTGCCCGCTTCAGCAGCTCACTCGGTGATGTCGCTGAGACCGTCATCTCTGAGCCATCTGAGCCCCTAGTCAGCACGCCATGCTGAGGCTGGGTTGTTCTAACTGTCGGTTCAGAGTCACAGTGGGGCAGGGGAGGACGGAAAAAAAAGTCAGTAAGAACATGGGTAAAATAGAGAGACAAGATAAGATGGTCGAAATAGCACAAATATAGCAATAATCACAATCCATCTAAATGGAGTAATATTTTGGTTAAAAGACAAAAAAGGCTAAACTAGATGTGAACACACATACACACACAATAACACTATATGCTGTTTACCAAAAAAATATATGAAACTAGGGGCACAGAAATATGGAAAGAGAATAGTAAACAATATTTCATGAAAAGAAAATATTGAAAGAATGCTTATAACTATTTAATATAAAATGGTCTTTAAGGCAAAAAATCAATATAAAGCAAAAAATGATAAAGTATTTATTTCCTGAGAAATATGTACAATGTTAAACATGTATGTATCAATGAAATAGTTACAAAATACATAAATCACATGTTGGCAGAACTAAATAGAGAAATAGGCATTAATACAATTGAAAACCTTGAGGACATAATACACAGAAAGTAAAATAAAAGAGAGACATTAGAAATAATATTAGGATTGAAAAGTTGACATAAATATATGTATATATGTGTATATTTAGCAGAAATTATGTGGTTAATAGTTTATTATTAAAAAATTACAGTTTAAATTTGAAACTCAAATGAAATAGAATTATTCCTTGAAAAAATACTTAGGCTTTACTCAAAAAGAAGTAGAAAATCTCAATAGAAATATAAATGTTAAAAATATTGAGTTGGTAGGTAAATATATTTTTACCCCAAAGTATTATAAAACAATACCAGGTTCAGATGATTTCATAGATGATTTCTACCAAAAATTGGTAAATATCATTTCAAACAATCAATTTTTTTCTAAATAATGGAAAAAAGAACTCTCCCAAGTTTTATGTGGCCAACTTAACCTTAATATCAAAACTGACAAAGACAGTATGAGGCAGAAAAATTACAGATTACTCTCACTGAATACAGATGCAAACATATTTATAATGTGTTTATGGAAACACATTGATTTGTGGTATAATGGAAAGTACAATACAACATGCATTAAATGATGGTATAGCGTGACCAAGTTGGGCTTGTCCCTGGTAGTGCCAGGTTGGTTGAACTTGAAGAAAAACTATATTTTAATTAGCCACATCAATACATTAAATGAACAGAAAGGGATGGTAATTTCAATAGATGTAGTAAAAGTATTAAATAAAATTCATCATCCATCCATAACAAAATAGTAAGTTCATAGCTAAATCAGAATAGAAGGCAACTGACAAAGGTAAATGCTGCAACTTAGCACAAGCATCATCCTCACTAATGAAGGCTAAAAGACAGTCTTAGATGAGCTAGGTGCTACCTGCTATCACTCTCTCTGTGAGAGAGGGACTGGTCAGAAGGTGTGAAACAGAACTCTCATTAGTTGTTAATTCCATGACTAGGTCTATGTCCAAAACATAAGAAAAAGTGCAGATTTATTTTCAGAAGTAATAAAAAGTTTAGCAGCACTCTGTATAAAAGCTCAAGATACACAGGTCAATTGTATTCATTTTTACCTATCAGCAGGAAAATGTTAAAAATGTAAATTTTTAAAATGCCACTTAAAATGATAATTATCTATAAAATAAAATAAGGTATCTAAAACTGAATTCAACAAAAACTGTATTAAAATAGGATTATTAAATCTTCACTGAAAGACAATGTCTGTGCTAGGCAGCCTCTGAAAAGGACCCCAATGATCCCCTTCTCTTGATAAACATATGTGGTGCAGTGCTTTCCGACATGTACCAGGGAAGGTCTATGTCATCAAGGCATGTGGGTAGACATGTAGCATGTTTCTTCCACATTTGGGTTATGAAAGGCCCTGGCTTCTGTCCTGGGTGATATCTTGCACTCCCTCTTGGATCACTAATTTTGGAGGAACCAAGCTGAGATGTTGTGAGTACCCCATGAATACTTGAGGAAATGAAACCTCCAGCCAACAGCCAGCTAACAACTGGAGCCTACCATCAACCATAGAAGTGATCCTGTAAGCAAATTTCCTAGCCACAGACAAGCTTTGAGATAACTCCTGTTCTGACTGATAGCTTAACTGCAACCTAGTGATGGTAACCACCAGCTAAACCACTCTTGATTCCTGATCTTCAGAAACTGTATCAGATGATGAGAATCTATTGCTTTAAGATTCTAAAATTTGAGGTAATTTGCTATACCAATAGATAAGTAATATGAGCACCATATCCATGGGTAACAAAACATCATAATGATATCATTTTTGTCAAAATTTATCCATAGATTTTATGATGTTCCAATCCAAATCTCTAAAAGATTTTACATGGAATATGAGGTTCTGATTCTAATATTCATTAGACCATGAAAAAGAAAGGACCAAGAATATCCAAGACACTGAAAAAGTACACAAAAAAAGTGCATAGAAAAGGTAGAAGCAAGTTGCCCTACCACAAATGAAACTATATTATGAAAAGGTGCAAACAGACTCAATAGAGAACAATGGAAAAGAATATGAAGCTCAGACACAGAGTCATGCAGGAATGAAAGCTGATATATGAGAGGCCTGGTTTTAGACTGCAGTGGAAAGCATCCATAAATGGTATTAGAACATTTGGCTAGCCTCACTGGAAAGAAATGAAATAAAAATGGATCACCACCTCACACCACAGATAAATAGAAATACCACTTGGCTTAAAGACCTAAGTTAGAAAAACAAACTGATACCCTGAAGAAAATATGGAAGAATATTCTTAATAGCTCAGGAAAAGAAATTGTTTTTTAGACAAAATACAAAAAGCAAAAATAATAAAGGAAAAGATGAATAAATTCAGTATTATTAAAACTCAGAACTCTGTTAATTTCAATATTACAATAAATCAAATAAAAAGCAAGACATGACTGGAAAAATGTTTTCAACTCACAAATAAGACTAATATTAAAAAATACATATAGAAATCCTTAAAGTAATTGATAAGAAAAAGACCATCAAAAGGAAAAAAAAATTAGTGAAGTGTATTAATGAGGAATTCATAGACGTGGGCATACATACCCCAACAAACGTATAGGGGAAAAGCAACATTAGTAGTAATGAAGCAAATGCAAAAGAAAGTAGCTGAATACATTTTACAACATACCAAATGGGCAGAAAATATGAAGGCTGACCATAACACATGTGGCTGAGCAAGAGAATTATAAATTGGTAAAACCAACTTGGAAAACAGCTTGTCTCTATTTAGTAAATTTGCAGATATGCATACTGTGTACTGTATTTTGCTAGGGCTGTTTAGGGCTGTCCCGCCATAACAAAGTATCACAGACTAGGTGCCTTAAATAACAGATATTTATTTTCTCCTAATTCTGAAGACTAGAAATGCAAGATTGAGGTTGCATTGGTTGCAATTTTGCAGTTGCTTGCATCGGTTGCTGGATTGCAGGGTTGGTTTCTCAGGCTCTCCGCCCTCTAGATGGCTGTCTTCTCTCAGTGTCTTCACGTGGTCTTCCTTCTGAGAATGTATCCTGATCTCCTCTTCTAAGGACAGTAATCATATTGAATTAGGGCCCATCCATATGACCTCATTTTACTTTATTTGCTTCTTTAAAGACCTCTCTCCAAATTCAGTCATATTCTGAGTTATTGATGGTTAGGACTTCAACATATGAATTTTGGGGAGACACAATTTACCCCATGACGCATACAGTTTGCATTATCAATTTCGTATACACCCTAGAGTAATATTTGAATTCATGAAGCCTATATATGAATGTTCATAGCAACATTGTTATAAAATGAAGGGAAACAACACACAATGAAATAAACCATGGAAACAATAAAAACATACATTAAAAGAAGAATGTATAAATAATTATACAATAAAGCAATATAAAAGAAAGATAATATAATAAATACAGGGTATACATAAATCTAATAAATCTCATAAATATATTTTTGAGAAAAAATATAAGCATGTTATCAAAAAATAGACATGATTGTGTTTACAAAGTTCAAAAATCTGCAAAAGTAAATGACATACTCTAAGAACATATATATCCATAAAGATATAGTAAAATTATAAATAAAAGCAAGGGGATTTGTATTAGTTGGCTTTCATCCTATAACAAATAATCTCAAAATTTGTGGGTTGGCAGTTTGAGTTGGGCTCACCGGGATGCCTCATCTCAGCTCTGCATGCATTGGCTGGGCTCGATCAGGTGTTTGTGGGCAAGGGGTACTTGAATTTCTCATTTTCATGTCTGGAAGTGGGCTGGCTGTTGACGTGAATGACGGAGTTAACTGTGCCTGTCGTCATCCAGCCAGCTGGCCCAGGTTTGTTCCTGGGATGGGGGTCACAAGGTTCCAAGGAACAGCACGAGGACAGGTCCAGCCTTATCATGCAAGCATTTTGCAAGCCTCTGCTTGCTTCGTTTTTTTAAAGTGGCAATGTATTGGGGTTCTCAAGAGCATTAGAACCAATGGCATGTGTACATATATAGAAGGAGATTTATTTTAAGGAATTGGCTCAGGCAGTTGTGGAGGCCGGCAAGTCCAAATCTGCAGAGTGGGCCAGCAGGAGATGAGACCTGGGGGAAAGCCCATCTTGCAGTTGAAGTCTGAAGACTGTCTGCTGCAAAAATTTCTCTTGCTGAGGGCAGGTCAGTCTTCTGTTCTATTCATCTTTTCAACTGGTGGGATGAGGCCCGCTCGTATTATGAAGAACAATCTGCTTACTCAAAGTCCACTGATTTAAGTGTTAATCTCAGCCAAAACACCCTCACAGGAACATCCAGAATAATGTTTAGCCACATATCTAGACACCATGCCTCAGCTAAGGTGACACAGAAAGTTCTCAGCACAGTCAAACTGGTCAAAAAACTGACATAGTGAAGTCCAGATTCTATGTCTTCATGAGAAGCATTAAAAGTCATGTTGCAAAAGACTATGCTATAAAAGAATGGGAAAATGTGTGGACAGTTTTTGGGGAATAAGCCACAGAATAGGAAATGACTTAGTATTATGGTTCTGTCTGTGAGGTAGGACAGGAGGATGAGCACAGAGGACGCCTGTGTGTACTGGTAAGGTTTTATCATATATCGGGATGGTAAAAAGATGAGCACTTATTGTTGTACTTTTTACCTTCAGTGTTCATAGCTGTGAATATTTCTAATAAATATTCATCTTCATACATTTGTGATATTGTGATTTATAATAAGAAATGTATATCTGGCATAGAGCTCCTAAAACCATTGGAATTTCCTAAGCGATGAGAGCCATAATGGTGTCTTTTGTTATGTTAATGAGGTGACTTAGAAAGTGCCTAGGTAACCTAAGGATGGGTGTTGGTTGCCAGGGAACCAACCATAGAATAAGAGGGTGAGAACTTTCAGTCCCCCACCTCTGGGGAGGGAAGAGGGACTGAAGATTGAATCAATCTCAAAGGCCACTGGTTTAATTAATGATGCCTATGTAATGAAGCCTCCGTAATAACTCAAAAGGGCAGGGTTCAGAAAGCTTCTGGGTTGGTGAACACTTGGAGATTTGGGGAGAGTGGTGCTCTGAGAGAAGGCATGGAAGCTCTGAGCCCATTCCCCATGCCCTGCCCTATGCAACTTTTCCATTTGGTTGATCTGAGTTTTATCCTTTTATCCTAAACTGGTAATATAATAAGTAAAATATTTCCCTGAGTTCTGTGAGCTGCTCTAACAAGTCAATTGAACCCAAAGAGGAGGTCATTGGACCGCCGGTCTATAGCACAGGTGACAGTCTGTACTTGCCATTGATTGGCATCTGAAGGCAGGGGACACTCACAGGACTGAAGCCTTAACCTGTAGGACGCATGGGGAAAACGCCCCACACATCAGAATTGGTGACCAGAATTGGACATATATACATACATATATAATTGAAAATCGAAATATCATGGTTTATATTATCCTTTCATCATACCTTAGCAAAGTTTGAATCTTAAAGAAAATCATGGTTATTTCAGATATTATTGCTTGATTAGAATTTGTCACTATGAAGGTAAATCCTGCATTTGCAGCACATACTAATTTTTTATATCCTATTAAAGTAGAATTTATATAATGTGCAGAGGGCCTTATCTTCACATCATATAATGCAGCCTCAGTACTTAGAAATAGTTAATTTCAACAGGACAAAACACGCATTTGTTCACACAGTACTATGCTATCCTTTCTTTTTTGTTGTTGTACCTGAAATATTGAAGATACTGCCTTGAGAAAGACACCATCTTTCCTAATTATATGGTAGTTCAAACAAAACAGGCACACTTTTAAATAAGAAATGGAGACTCATTACTCAGAAATTCTTGTTGGACCCAGGTGCAAGTGTATAAAACCTAAATTACACGTAGGTAGAATGTGTGAAGTTGATATTAGAATACTTAAGACTTCAAGAATTGAGTTCTTTTTTTTTTTTGAGGTAATTGATGTGAACCAAAGTGTGATTGAATTACCCAAGATCATGCTTACTTTGTGCTTATTTTAATAACTAGAGCCTACATGCCATTAAGAACAAGAGTAACTGGTAGCGAGATGCTCTGTTTCAACCGCTGGCTGGCTGGTAGATCTAAGGAAATTAGCTTTCAGGCCCTGATTCTCCCGTTCCTAAAATCAAATTTCTGATCTGATCTTTCTCAAAGAGCCTATGGATTACGATTTATCATTCATGCGAAGAGATTGACTTTTCTACTTTGTGACAGGTTGTCATAGCATTCACTTCTAATCAGGAAAAGATTTTCACTGTAAATACCAAGATATTTTACTTGTAATTTTCTAGCCTTTAAAACTCAAATGGTACTTAGGAAACTTTCTGTAGTTGTAGACAAGTTACCACTTGTTGGGCTCCATCATTGATTTATTTTTCACGCACACTGTCTTTTATGAAGTTGTGAGAATTTTTAACATTCCTTGATTCTTTTCAGTTATTTAAAGGTGGCTGTAAATGAAACCAAGGTGTACTCCTATTTGTATTTTTCATATTCATAATTTCATGTTACATATTTTTTGTTGGGTAGGTGAATATTTACATACCCATTCTTCCATCCAATTTATTTACTGAGCAACCAGTAAAAACTCTGATATAGTGTTTACAAACTATATATTCTATCCTGGCTAGAGAAGATTTTTTTTCTGGGAAGGAATTGCATCCTTGGAAAAAAAATGTATTAAAGCAAAGTCAATATTAAAATGCTATTGTCCAAGCATTGCATGTGGCTATTGCAACATTTTGAGATAAAGACAAGAATATAAACAATTAAAAATGGTAAAACTCAACAAGGTTTTTTCTGAGCATATAACCTTCCAAAGTATTTGGAAAGAGGTAATATCGTATAGTGGGTAAGAACCTCAACACCATAGCCAGATGCCATTATAGGGCTTAGAAGAGTACCTTATTTGTAACAAACACCACGCATGTGCTTGCCAAATTGATGTCCAAATGGACTCAGTCTTTGGCAGGATGAAGCACTGAGATAATTCTTGGATCTAAAATAAAGTTTGCTCTGATATGTGAAGTAAAAATATTGAAAGACGAGTAAATGTTTATCAGACTACATGAAACATTTATTTTGATATAGTCTGTTTTAACATAAACAATCAAAATACCCTAGGAAGCATCTGCAGAATAAACAGGAATGTACACCATATGGGGGCACTGCTCTGTAACCACCCCAGTTATGATAGTTGGCATGGTCTGGAACGAGGCTGCCCTCTCCTGATAATCAATGACTTGTACTCAAAGAGAAAGTTTGTATGCTCCTTTTGCATTATTTTATACCACCTAGAAAAAATACAACTTAATAGACTTGTCTCTCGAATAAAGCATTTTGATCACAGACCTAGTGACAAAGATTAGCATCTGCTTGAGACACATTTCCAGAGTAATCTCAGGGGTCAGTGACCAAGGCCAACCAGAGAAAGAGATAGTGTGTGACCTCTGCACTCTGCCACTTGCATGATATTAAACAATGTAAGCAAAGGACTAAGCTTTTCAATATTTATTGAAAATGTGCTAAATGCTAGATAACATTCCAGCACTCTTGCAGAAGACGTTTCCTGCCAGGTTTTGTTTAAAGAAAGGCTGAGTAGGACTTGATGGAGTATAATTTTCAGTCCCACATAAATGATTAATTTCAGGTCACATGATATCTGGAAAATGTAACCCTAGAATTTTGTGGGGGTACGATGAGTATGATTGTAAGTACTAATGATTGTGTCCTATTGGTGATATTAATAAAAGTATAAAATAATAATTACTTGAATGATAAATTACCTCACTGAGTAGAATTTAAGACAAGGGCAGTGAGTATCAAGTTTATACTGAAGTTGAGTCGTAAGTGGAGAACGTCGATATGCCTCTGTTCTAAGGAATCTGTCCTAGAACGTTTATGAGAATAACACAAAATAGAGCCAGCCCTGATGGCCTAGAGGTTAAAGTTCCGCACTCTCATCGGCCTCGCGGGTTCACTTCCTGGTTGTGGAACCATAGCACGCATCTGTCAGTTGCCATGACGTCATTAAAAAAAGAATAACACAAAATAAAGGAAGTAGAGATTTAACCTATTGCTTATCCAAAGGCATTCCTGATAGAAAGACTAGAACTATCCTACTGTAATAATACATTATTGAGAAGAGTAAGAAATAAATTTATAAGATGCCTTATACCCAAAGCATAATAACTGGCAAATAACAGGACTTTGCATCAGGAACTGATACTCTGGACTAGTAAAATACCAGGTTGGACTAGGATATTTTAAAGTTTTAAAAAATTAGACTAAATTATTTACTTATTTATTGTGGTAACATTGGTTTATAACATTATGTAAATTTCAGGTGTACATCATTATATTTTGATTTCTGTGTGGACTACTTCATCTTAACTACCCAAAGACTAATTACACACACAGATGTGCCTAATCACCCTTTTCACTCACTTCTCTCCCCCCTTCCCCTCTGGTACACCAATGCAATCTTTGTTACTGGGTTTCTTTATCATTGTTTTTATCTTCTTCTTATGAGTGAGGTCATATTGTGTTTGACTTTCTCCCTCTGAGTTATTTCACTTAGCATAATACCCTCAAGGTCCATCCATGTTGTGACAAATTGCCAGATTTCATCATTTCTCATGGCTGAGTAATATTCCATTGTGTATATATACCACATCTTCTTTATCCATTCGTCCCTTCATGGGTGCCTAGGTTGCTTCCAAGTCTTGGGTATTGTGAATAATGCTACAATGAACATAGTGGTACATGTATCTATGCATTCATGTTTTCATGTCCTTTGGACAAATACCCAGCAGCGGAACAGCTGGATGATATGGTAGATCTATTCTTAATTTTTTGAGGAATCTCCATACTGTTTTCCATAGTGGCTGCACCAGTTTGCACTCCCACAAGCATTGTAAGAGAGTTCCCTTCTCTCCACATCCTCTCCAACACTTGTTTCCTGTCTTGTTGATTATAGCCATTCTGATGGGAGTGAGGTGATAATCTCATTGATGTTTTTTTTTTTCCTGCTATTTCTCCCCAAATGCCCCCCAGTACATAGTTGTATATTTTAGTTGTGGCTTCTTCTAGTTGTGGCATGTGGGACACTGCCTCAGTGTGGCCTGATGAGTGGAGCCATGTCCCTGCCCAGGATCCAAACTAGCAAAACCATGGGCCACTGAAGCGGAGTGCACGAACTTAACCGCTCAGCCATGGGGCCGGCCTCTCTTGTAGTTTTAATTTGCATTTCCTTGATAGTTAATGATGTTGAACATCTTTTCCTTTGTCTGTTGGCCATCTGTATATCTTCTTTGGAGAAATGTCTATTCAGATCTCTTGCCTGTTTTTTAATTGGGTTGTTAGTTTTTTTGGTGTTATTGAGATGTATGAGTTCTTTGCATATTTTGATGTTAAGCCCTTATCAGCTATATGGTTTGCAGATATCTTCTCCCAATTGTTAGGTTGACTTTTCATTTTGTTGATGGTTTCCTTTGCTGTGCAGAAGCTTTCTAGTTTGATATAGTATTGTTTACTTTTCCTATTGTCTCTCTTGTCATACTTGGTACTTGAATGTATGCTGCTAAGACCAACGTCAAAGGGTGCCTATGTTTTCTTCTAGAAGTTTAATGGTTCCAGGTCTTACATTCAAGTATTTAATACATTTTGAGTTACTTGTTGTGTATGGTTAAGATAATGGTCTACTTTTGTTTTGCATGTGGCTGTCCAGTTTTCCCAACACTATTTATTGAAGAGACTTTCCTTTTTCCATTGTATGTTCTTGGCTCCCTTATTGAAAATTAGCTGTCCATAGATGTATGGGTTTATTTCTGGGCTCTCAATTCCATTCCACTGATCTGTGTGTCTGTTTTTGTGCCAGTACCATGCTGTTTTGGTTCCTATGGCTTTGTAGTGTATTTTGAAATCAGGAAGCGTGATGCCTTCAGCTTTGTTGTTTTTTCTCAGGATTCCTTTTCCTATTCAGGGTCTTTTGTAGTTCCATATAAATTTTAGGATTCTTTGTTCTATTTATATGTTAAATGTTGGAACTTTGATAGGAATTGCATTGAATCTGTAAATTGCTTTAGGAAGTATGGACATTTTAACTATGTTAATTCTTCCAATCCAAGAGCATGGAATATCTTTCTATTGCGTTGTGTCTTAGATTTCTTTCAACGGTCTTTTATACTTTTTAGTGTACAGATCTTTCACCTCTTTGGTTAAGTTTATTCCTAGATATTTTATTCTTTTTGTTGCAATTGTAAATGCGATTGTATTCTTAATTTCTCTTTCTGATACTTCGTGGGGTTTTTTGTTTTTGTTTTTTTAAAGATTGACACCTGAGCTAACAACTGTTGCCAATCTTCTCCTTTTTTCTTTTTTGCTTTTTCTCCCCAAAATCCCCCCAGTACCCTCTTGTATATTTTAGTTGTGGGTCCTTCTAGTTGTGGCATGTGGGACGCTGCCTCAACATAGCCTGACAAGTGGTGCCATGTCTACGCCCAAGATCCAAACCAGTGAAACCCTGGGCCGCTGAAGCAGAGAGCTTGAACTTAACCACTAAGCCGCAGGACTGGCCCCCATGATACTTCGTTTTTAGTGTATAGAAATGCTACTAATTTTTGAATGTTGATTTTGTATCCTGCAAGTTGACTGTATTCGTTTATTATTCCCAAAAGCTTTTTTGTGGGTTCTTTAGGGTTCTTTTATGTATAAAATCATGTTATCTGCAAATAGTGACAGTTTTCCTTCTTCTTTTCCAATTTGGATCTCTTTTATTTCCTTTTCTTGCCTCATTGCTCTGGCTAAGACTTCCAATACTACGTTAAATAAGAGTGGTGAAAGTGGGCATTCTTCTCTAGTATCTATTCATAGCGATCCCTCTAAGCTTTCAATTTTTCTCCACTGAGAATTATATTAACTCTGAGTTTGTCATATTTGGCCTTTATTATGCTGATGTACTTTACTTCTTTACCCATTTTATTCAGAGTTTTTATCATAAATGGATGTTTTATCTTGTCAAATGCTTTCTCTGCATCTATTGAGATGATCATGTGAATTTTATTCTTCATTTGTTAATGTGGTGTATCACGTTGATTGATTTGCAGATGTTGATCCATCTTTGCATCCCTGGAATAAATCCCACTTGATCATGGTGTATGAGTTTTTAAGGTATTGTTTATTCGATTTGCTAGTGTTTCGTTGAGGATTTTTGCATCAAGGTTCATCAGTGAAATTGGCCTGTAATTTTCTTTTATTGTGATGTCCTTGTATGGTTTTGGTATCTGGGTAATGTTAGCTTCGTAGAATGATTCTGGAAGCTTCTCTTCCTCTTCAACTTTTTGGACAAGTTTGAGAAGGATAGGTATTTGAATGTTTGGCAGAATTGAACAGGGAAGAAATCAGGTCCTGGACTTTTATTTTTTGGGAGGTTTTTGATTACTGTTTAATCTCTGTACTAGTGATTGGTCTATTCAAATTCTCTATTTCTTCTTGATTCAGTTTTGGAAGGTTGTATTATCCTAAGAATTTATCCATTTCTTCTAGATTATCCAATTTGTTGGTGTATAGCTTTTCCATAGTATTCTCTTGTAATTGTTTCTGTTTCTGAGATGTCCACTATAATTTCTCCACTTTCATTTCTGCTCTGGTCTAATGTGTCATTTAAGTCCAGTGTTTCCTTATTGATCTTCTGTGTGGATGATCTATCCTTTGGTGTAAGTGAAGTGTTAAAGTCCCCTACTATTATTGTGTCACTATCTATTTCTCCTTTTATGTCTGTTAATAGTTGCTTTATATATTTAGGTCTTCCTATGTTGAATGCATATATATTTACAATTGTTATAGCCTCTTGTTTACTTGTTCCCTTTATCATTAAGTAGCGCCCTTCTTTGTCTCTTGTTGAAGTTTTTGTTTTAAAGTCTGTTTTGTCTGATGTAAGAATTGCTACCCCAGCTTTCTTTTCTTTGCCACTTACATGGAGTATTTTTTCCTATCCTTTTGCTTTCAGTTTGTGAGTGTCTTTAGGTCTGAAGTCTGTCTCTTCTATGCAGCATATATATGGATCTTGATTTTTATGCAATCAGCCATCCTATGTCTTTTGATTGGAACATTTAGTCCATTGACATTTAAAATAGCTATTGATAAGAACGTACTTAATGCCATTTTATTCCTTTTTTTTTCTGGGTGTTTTATTAGTTCTTCTCTTTTCCTTTCTTCTCTTGCTCTCTTCCCTTCTGGTTTGATGGCCTTGTTTAGTATTATGTTTAGGTTCCTTTCTCTTGATTATTTGTGTATTTATTATAGGTTTCTTGTTTGTGATTACCAGGAGGTTGATATATAATAATCTATGTATATAGAAATCTACATTGAGTTGATGATCTCTTTAATCTGACCTCTTTCTAAAAGATCTACTCTTTTTCTCCCCTCCTCCCACATTTATGTTTTTGATTTCTAACCTCTGATTTTGTGTGTGTGTATCCATTCCCCTCTTATTGTTCAAATAGGTAATTTTGTACTTATGTCTTTTGTCCTCCAAGTCATCTTCATAGGTGGTTGATCTGCTACCTTTACTGTATTTTTGCTTATCAGTGATTTTATTGTCTCTTTTTTTTTTCGATAATCATCTTATCCCTACTTGTGGTCATCTCTTTCTTACTTAAATAAGTGCCTTTGGCATTTCTTGTAAAACTGCTTTCTTGATGGTAAACTCCTTTAATTTTTGCTTGTCTGAGGAACTCTATCTCTCCTTCCATTGTGAATGATAACCTTTGCCAGGTAGAGTATTCTTGGCTGTAGGGTTTTTCTTTCAGTGCTTTAAATATATCTTGCCTCCCCCTTCTAGCCTGTAGGGTTTGGACTGAGAAGTCAGCTGATGGCCTTATGGGGTTTCCTCTTTATGTAACTTGTTGCCTTTTTCTTGTGGCTTGTAGGATTTTCTCTTTATCTTTAATTTTGGATGTTTTAATTATGTTGTGTCTTGGTGTCAGACTCTTTGGATTTATCTTATTTGGTGCTCTCTGCACTTCCTTTACCATTATGTCTATTTCCTTCCTTAAGTTAGGAAAGTTTTCAGCTATTATTTCTTCAAATAGATTATCTGCCCCCCTGTCTCTCTCCCCTTCTGGGACATCAATAATATGAACGATAGTGCACTTGATGTCATCCCAGAGTTCCCTTAGACTGTTCTTGTTCTTTTTTTTTCATCTGTTCAGCTTGGGTGATTTCCTCTAGTCCTTCATCCAGCTCGCTGATCCATTCTACTGTATCATCTACACTGCTATTGAATCCCTCTAGTGAATTTTTCATTTCCAATGTCGTATTCTTCATTTCTGATTGGTTCTTTTTTTATATTTTCCAATTGTTTGTTGACGTTCTCACTGTGTTCATCCATTCTTCTCCCAAGATCAGTAAGCATCCTTATGACTTTTTTGTTTGAATTGTTTGTCAGGTAGATTTATTATTTCTCTTTCATTTAGTTCTTTTTCTGGGGTTCTGTCCTGTTCTCTTGCTTGGAACATTTTCCTTTGCCTCCTCATTTTGCCTCTTTCTCTGTGCTTATATCTACATATTAGGTGGGTCAGCTATGTCTCCTGATCTTGGAGAAGTGGCCTTATCTAAGAGATACCTTTGAGGCCCAGCAGTGTGCTTCCCTCTTGTCACCAGTTACAGATGTTCCAGGAGTGACCCCTGTATGGGCTGAGTGTGTCTTTCTGTTGTGGCAGGGTTGCTCTTTCTGCAGATGCCCAGGGAGTCTATGCTATCCCCCTGGTTGCCTGGTTGTAATGCTCAGCTACATGTGGCTGCTATGGACACTTCAGTCACTTTATCAGGTTTGGGGGAGCCCCAGCACTATTGGCTGCAAGGTCTAATAGCTCATCCCTTTTGCAGTTTTTCTGTTAAGTGAGGAGGCCATCAGTGTGGCTGGTTGCTAGGCTCAGGGGCTTACAATTGCTGTAGGCCTAGGGTCTGCAAGGCTGTTATCAGATCTTTTAGGGTTGCAGCTGAGTAGGGCTGGCCCCAGGCCCAGGAGCACCCAATTGTTTCAGGTTTGGGAAGGTGGGGCTGATCCCCTATGTAGCTATTTGAGAAGCACAGGTCTTCTCTCACGGAGGACCCACACACTGTAAACACAGTCCTGACCCATGCACACATCCCAAACTGCTGGAGTGGACCCAGTCATCCCACCACAGAAGCCCCCACACACTCCACCAATGCCCAACAATTGCTGTTGGGTTGGGCCAGTCCCTGGGGCTGTCTGCCCTGGCTGAGCTGGATTAAATCAGTGCTCTAGTGGGTGGGGCAGACCCTGGGCTAACAGACCAGGGGAAGAACTTCAGTGACATGTACCAGTGTCTGTGTCAGCATGACTATACTAGGTTACAATAATGACTGCCACCAATGTCTCAGTCTTTGGAGAGGTCTCACCTCTCACTGTGATGCATCCATGCAATGGTGAATCTTTTCACCAAAGGACTGTGAACCTTTCTTTCTGGTGATTTTAGGTAGCTTTCCAAAATGGGTGAGTTTGTGTGTGGACCATTTAAGAGCTGGCTTTTTTCTGATTATGTCTGATAGCTTTTCTAGGGGTATTCCTTGTTTTAGTTAACAGCCAGCAAAGCTAGATGTTATGACTCTCATCTCAGTTGTGCTGAGTCTGAAGGATTCTTATAGTGGCAATGCTCCCTGGTTTAGGTCCCCCACTCCTCCAAGAAAGGCAGCATACCTTAGGATTGCTCCTGACTGGCTGGGAAGCACCATGGCTTGTGAAGTTGGCTTTTTTCTCTGCAGAAAGGAATTTCTGCCTTTTCCACCTCAGTCAGGACTGTCCCTTGTTGCAGGCATTCTTTTTACCCCATTTTCAGTTCTCTTTCAGGGGTAATTGTTCCAAGGGCAGTTGTAACTTGGTTGTGTTTGTGGAAGAAGGTGAGTTCAGAGTCCACCTATGCTGGTTTCATCAGAAAAATCTCATTTTTTTATATTTAAATAGTTGAATTAAGGGTACATATATATTTTTCTTCAAATAATTTTCCTGTTTTCATTTTTTTATCACAACTGTATTACTTGATAAATAAAATGAACAAGGTTTAAAAATTAATAATATATAAAATAATATATAAAATGTAGAATTTCCCCTATGAAATGAGCATATACGTAATAGGTACAGATTTTGTATCAGAGACCAATGAGAAAAACACCTTTCAGGAGTCTGTCAGCAAAACTACACATGAGCTTTGGCCTCCATTCCTTGTACCTCAGCTAGTTCTTTTGTTAAGCTCTATAAGTGGGGTAATTATAACCTGAAGGTTTGAATAAATATATTGCTGTGTAAGTGTACGTGGGTTTTGGGTTGGAAATGTGTAAAGGAGAAAGTAGAAAATAAGGGGGGCAAAGGATTGTCTTAGGTTGAGTTCCCTGGAGGCAGATGCTGAGACAAAGACATGGGTGAAGGAGATAGACTGAGGGAGGAAGTACTCTCGGAAGTGGTGTGATGGAAGCAGGATGGGGCAGAGAAATAGTAGTATGGCAAAGACGTGTTCTTATTGGGAGCCTAGCTTCTGCTTCCTCCTGTAGGAGACTTTGAAGCATGAATTACAGCACGGGGTGGTCTCAGTTTGAAGCATTTGTGTTATAGCCTGTGTCACTCAGTCCTAAGCTGCAGGCTGCATCCCTTCTGCAAGGAATTTCTTCAGAGAAGGGGAGCCTCGAGACTTTGGCCACCAATATTCAACAGCTGGAGGATTAGTGCACCCACTCGATCAAGGAGATATTGGTGGGGCACCAACATTACTCATTATAAGACATTTAAAATTTGGAAAACATAGCTTTTTATTTTGTTAAAAAATAACAATGGGAATACGGGAAGGATTTCACAGAGGAAAGGACAGGGACTTTTGAGCCATATCTGGGTGACGAATTCCAAAACCATCTTGTTCTAGCCTTTGTAAGTCACTCTCCTTTGCTGAACCTCAGTTTCCTCAATTATAAGATGCCAATGTCAATTAGATGTATTTCTAGAATATCTTGGAATGTGGCTGGAACATCCTATGTGCTCAGTAAGTGCTAATTGCTTGCTTTGTGACACTAATCACCTATGTTAAAGTTTACTTCTTAAAATTAGCTTATATTTGTAGAGTTTGCTAAGTTCTATATACCTTATATTTAAACTTCATAAAGATTCTCTGAGTTCAGTAGATCATGTATTATTCATCATCTTTTATACATCAGCAAATGCAGATTCAGAGGAGGAATATGGGAGATAAACTGTATTAGTTACCTTTTGTGGGACAACAAACTACTCCTAAGCATAGCAGCTGAAAACACTTCGCATTCGTTATCTCACAGTTTCTGTGGGTCTGGATTCATAGCACGGCTGTACTGGGTTCTCTGCTTCAGCGTCTCTCACAAGGCTGAAACCAAGATGTTGGGCCAGCTCTCTCACAAGGCCACAGTCAGGGGATTGCTAGAGGCCCTAGCCATCTCGAGGTTCAGCTGGGACAAGAGTCACTTCCAAGTTCACTCAGTGGTTGTTGGCAGGATTTTTTTCCTCGTCGTCTGTGAGACTGAGGTCCTCAGCTCCTTGTTGTATGGGCCTCTCTAACATGACATCTCACTTCATCAAAGACAACGATGCAACGGACAGGGAGAGAGTGCCAGAAAGAAAGTACTGGCAAAAGAGCAATCATGGGCTTTTGTAACCTAATCAATGAAATGACATCCCTCATTTTTACTATATTCTCTTCTTTAAAAACAAGTCACTGGGTCCAGCCCACATTCAATGGGAGGGTTTTATACAAGGGTGTGAGTACCAAGTGACTGGAATCCTTGTGAGACATGTCAGAGCAGTCTACAACAGAAACCAAAGGTTTTTTTGGTGTCTACTTTGTCAAAAATTGGGCTAATAGAAATATAATGTAATCCACACAACAACTTTGATAGATAGATAACGTTTCTCTCTTTTTACTTTTGGCAAAAGGGTGGTTTTGATCACCAATTTTGCAGGGTCACATAGGTAGTAAGTAGTAAATCTCTACCCAGATTGTCACGACGCAAATAGAGTGTAAGGGGTCTGATGTCTATTAGATGTCAAGAGTGGCGTCTGATCCTTTCTTGTGCCTTGCATGGTAGCTTGTTTTATAAAGTTAGCATTCAAAAAATAGTTATTGAATAAATAAACTGAACAGAATGCTGACCAGAGGGATATTATCCTTAATTTTCTTTGTTAATCTTATTGAAATTCAAAAAACAAACTTTTCAACACATATGCAAAAAGTGGATAAAATAAAGACAATTCTGTTCAATGATGAATAGTATCTTCAATGTCCCTCCTAACTCTTTAGCATTTGATGGGAAAATTTTCCCTTGCAAAGGCAGACTGAACTGAATTCTGCCCAATGTGCCAATGCTTACGATTGCTTTATTATGCAGGTTTATGCCACTCATAGCTTATCAGATTTTAAATTACCATATAAATTTCCATAGTTAGATAATATAGGAGACATCAGTTGAAAAAGCATCTAATCTTATTTTCAAAGTTAGATAAGAAGCAATCAACACTTTAGAATGAAAGAGATACCCCTAAGCTGGAAAGTGGAGCCTAACAATATTATCTAGTCTAATCACCATTAGCTATCACAATCAGGGTACTTGCAAAACAGAAACACTGGTTTAATTAATTGTAACACCTGCAGGGTGAGAAGATCCAGAATCTGCTGCTTCACGAGGAAGTGGGGGCTGGGGGAACACATCCTGGTTTTCATTGAATAAATCTATAAATTAACCTAAAACACTTGATAAAGGAATGCAAATGCCAATCTAATTGTGAATCCCATTCCTATTGTATTCTTATTTTAACAAATGAGTTGTTTTTTTTTCTATTTTCACCTTTCCTTTTTGGTTTAACTTTTACATCATTTCAAGTTCAATTTTTTCATTGACTCACTCATTTCACCACAGGTGGCCAGGTAGGATTTACTAACATCTAAGAAAACAACAGGCAAAATAAACTAAACTACCAAGGAAATTTAATATTCCATTTGGAATTTTGTGATTGGCTAATTTAAGATCTGTTCCCAGCCTTGATTATATTGGCTGCACACATGGCTTTCTACCCTATTAGACTGTCAACCACTTGAAAGCAGGGAATGAATCACATTCATTTGTTTTTCTCACAGTATATGACATAAAGTCTCGTATCTAAGTCAGGACTCGGTAAGTATTAAATAAAAACGTGTCTTTTCATAAATAAAAAGTTGGCAGTGTCTATGAAACTTTCAACATCTTAATAATGGAGTATGTGAATCCAATTAGTAACAGGGCATAATAAGGGGACTTTGAAGGTTCAGATATTACTGCGCAGCATAGTCACAGAAAATTGGCGTTATACAGAATAAAGCAATGTTCAAACAATAAGGCTGATCTACACAACTGCTTTCGCATGAAAAGCATATGATCAGATTCAACAAATATTTCTGTAAGAGTTTCTCTGTAGCTTGCATTAATAGTTAAGCTACAATGGCTAATGAACATTTAAAAATATTCATTCTCACTTATAATTAGAGAAATAAAATTTACGATAATAAAATTTGATTTTCACCTATAAAATATCATTTTTAACTGCAATAATGCAGTGCTAAAAGATTCAGAGAAATCACTCACACATGCACATGCACAACACACACCACACATACACAAATACACACATTCAGCTTAAAATAACCCAAATGCTCAGCAGCACAGGAATGGATAAGAAAATTATTAAGCAGCAATTAACATAAAATACACTTTAAAATAAATACTATATTCAATAACACATTAAATCAAATAGAACCATATCTAATGAAAGATATTCAAGGCAATGAAACAATATTGAGACAAACTAAAGAAGACCTAAATAAATGGAGGAAATGTGTGATGATCATGGATTGAAATATATTGAGAGATAGAAAGAGACAAAAAAGTTGGAGGAAACTTGGTGAAGATATTTTCCTCCCAGTTGATTGACAGATTCAGTAAAATCCCGATGAAAATCCCCACAGACTTGTGCAAGTGTATATCTGTGTGGGAATTGACAAGTTGCTTCTAAAATTCATAGGGAAATACAATTACTGAGGCATTCGAAAAAAGCACAAGGGCAGGACTTACTCTATAAGGTATCATGACATTGTAAAGCTACAACGAGTGGTATTAGTGCAAGAAAAGACTAAGAAACCACTGGAAAAGAATAGAGTCCAGAAACAGACCCACGAATATATGTACTTAGGAGTAGGAACAAAAAGAAAATTATTATATATTTTATGGTAAAATGAAATTATTGAAACAAATATTATTAATTACATTAGGGAATACTTATCAAGTTTGTTGAAAAAATCAAGATAAAAAGTTTATCAATGTGATTTTAACTGTTGAAATTGCATGCATATAGGGAGAAAAATGTCACCAAAATCTTAGCAGAAATCATCTCTGGATGATAAAATGGGAATTTTTTTGTCTTCCTATACCTTTATGAATTTACCAAATGACATGTATAACTTTTTCTAATCACAAATAGCCTTAATATTAGAAAATGGAAGTAAAAGGTAAGAGAGAAACTCTTTAGACAGTATATAATCACATTAAACAAGTTATTCTTCTCAAGTTCTTAAATTAAATTTAGATATAATCATTCTCAATTTTTTTCTCTAAAATCTTAGAGAATGTGAGAATTTAGAAATAAGCAAATATTCAGATAATTTAGAGGTGAATTTCTAATCTACATGTCAATATTTATGACTTGGATGAAGGGTGTGGGAGGTACATAGAAAGCACATACTAAAATGTAGGTGACAGGGACCAGATGACTCTTTCTGCTTTGAATATCACACTCCTTAATAGAAAAATGGACAAGGCTACAGGTGGCAAAATTCAGCTTCTACATCCTCCTTCAAATTGCAAGATTCTTTGTCAGGAGAGCATAGCTTTTGAAATTTTACAGAAAATTTAGATAATATATCTTTTGAGCTAACTTATTTAATAATGTTTATTTTTTGGAACTTTTATAGTGCTATACTCAAATCATCTAAAAGGAAAATATTGTGTTTTTTATTAAATGTAATCTTTAGTTAATCTTCTGTAATACATATAATTGAAGGAGTTTAAGGTATTATTCTTTAAATTTATTATTTTTATTCATATATCTAAATGTTCTGACCTTGGAAATAAGTAGTAAGCATTGGAACATCGGAAAGGAAATAAGAAAGAATAAAGGAAAGGAAACGCAATTGTGCATTTGTAAGTCCTCGTGTGCGTCCAGGGTTTGTTTAAACAAACACTCCTCTCCCGTGCTCCATCAACTCTCCCACTGGGGCTGGCCCCAAGCCCTAGTACAGGACATGGGCATGTAACCAAGTTTGCAAATCAGATTATTCTACCGCCTTCTCCTGATCAAGTAATTAGTCCAGGTTCAGGGATTGAACAGTTAGACAAGCCAAGTCTGAACATTTATCCTTGGTCCACAGCCAAGGTCCTGCTCAGACCTCCCCTTAAGGTGGAGTTAGCTACAGCACAGGTTACCCTCTCTCTTATTACTACTCACTTCCCTTGCACGTGGCTTTTTGTGTTATAACGTTGGAAATGTTAGGCAAGGTCCTCACAGCCAGGACAACTGGGAGCACGGCTTGCACTGTATCTTTTCTTGGCTGCTCTCACCTGGTGAGAAATTCTTCTTTCTTGTTCTATTTCTGCTAGCTGGTTATGAAAGCACCTCCTCCTTATTAAGCAGATCAAGAAAATGCGATATGGAAGCATTTCTCTTAGCCCTGGGTCCTCACTTATACATAGCATAACAGTTAAGAGCATGGATACTGGGGCAAAATTGTGAAGTTGGAACACTGGCCCCACCAATCACTAGCTGTGTGATCTTAGGAAAATTACTAAACCAGTTTGTGCCTCAATTTTCTCATCTCTAAAAAGGGGAGAAGAAGAGGACCTAACATACTAATTTTGTCAAAATTACTTAAATTATACTTTCATTATTTATTTAAACTATACTTGTATTATTGTTATAATATTGTTAGTATTATTATTATCATTATTTTTACTACACCTTTGATACTATACATACATTTTACATCAGAGATTTTGTTATTCTTAATCTAATCCAATAGAATATGTTGTTCATCTTGAAAGTATATGAAGGGCAAGAGAGCAAAAATATTTTCAAAACTTCAATTCGTATTAGAGAAACTGGAGGAAACAGGCATGGAACTTAATGAAGGGGCCCAAGGGTACTTAGGTCGTCAGTGTGACAGTGGACTTACGTGCAGGTATTTGAATATAGAACCCACATTCTTCACTATTAAGCTATATCATATGGCATCTATGTATTATGTATAAAATATACCCCTTACACTTGCAAGTTTATTTATCTAAAATGAACTTAATTACATATCTATATGCGTGTTCCATTCTCTGTTCTAAGGGGAGAGAATTTCCAAATTAGTGAAGGGAATTTTTACTCACAACAAAAAAGTTCCAATTATCAAATTAAAACCATAACTCTTTCAGCAGCCTGTTGGCAGGAAGCTCTTCTTTGAATAAATTGCATTCGATAGTCCTGAGGAGTGCACTTTACATATGCTTTTGCTGTTAAAGAAAATTTGCAGTATCTCATAAATCAAACTTTACAAAGCCTTTTGATCAATTAAATGATAACATAATGATGGATGTCTTCATATATGAAGATTAACTTCATAAAAACCAAGGTTAACTTCTTAAAAAGTAACTTAAAGCTATTCTATTCGACAAGTTAGAAAATTAGGAATATGATGATCATTTGAATAGGCATAGTTGTTTGCTTAATTCTATCAGCTACTAAACATCTCTATTTCCACTTTGCCTTCTGGAAGTGGGAAAGCAAAATTCCACTTATGCCCGGACATCCAAACCACAGTGTGTTTGGGTGCCCAGGGGCTATCATCAGGTTAGACCCAACATCCAGCAACCCCAGCTCAACTTTTCTCTAGTTCAGCTACGTGGCAAATGATTTCAGGTCCCTTAAGGGAAGTGCCTGGAAATACATATTTGTAGCATTGTCACAGATTCCTTTCTTAAGGAGACAAAGTTCCTTTTAAAAAGGGACTCCTCGTGCATAGACTGACTCAGGTCTGGGCTCTGGGGGAAAGGCTAGGACCATTTTTGTGGTAATTCACGTTAGGCTTTCTTTTACCAGACCTAAGATTTTCGTTTGTTTTATTTTGTTTTTGTTTTACTTATAGATATCAAGCAGAGTTTTGAATCCATTGCATATCTGTTTTAGTCCTCAGGATACGAAAATCAATAAGCTACTACAAAAGATGTCTAATGGTTGTATCATTCCTATCATTGTTCAGGTCCTACTGCCTGGTAGTAACCATGTCCACTTCCCAAGACTCCTACTGCAATTAGGGTGCTCTTTTAAAGTCTGTATCGTCCACTGTGATTCCTGCCTGTGGAATACAGCACTTCAAGGATGAAAAGCAGTTTAGTGGATACACTCAAGGTATTTCTCAAGAACTTAGTGAATTGATTAAAATTTTAAAACTATTTATTTAACAATCATTCAAACATTTACATCATTTGCAATTATATTTGAACACTACTCGTAAATCTCTGTTAACATTCTGAATTCAGTCATTGTCCTTTTGGCACATTTGAATTTCTGCATAGCAATGGCGGCTGCAGAGTCCTCTGCGAGTCAGGACAATGCAGACCCTCCTCTTTTATGGTCCCGTTGAATTGTCACAGCTAGTCCAAGTGCATCTATAGGACAGAAAACGTTTATCATCAATGAAATTCTTAGATTTGTGTGTGCATATAAATTATGGGTACATAACCTCATTTCTGCAATTCTACAATGCAGCAAACTATGAAAGTGACAAACAAGCCTTTTGTCCCTTAGATTTGACACAAAATGACATTTGATGGCTAAACTTGACCTGCACTCATTTTAACATGGATAGGCTTATTTATCTCACTTGGCATGAATGTTGAGAAACAATGTATTAAATTACAGAGTGTGGATGGAGAGGTTATGTAATATATGATATATACAAAACCCACTGACTCCAAGGGTTTCAGATAAGGGATTGCTTCTTTCTTCATTTAATTTTATCATTATTTCCTTATTTTTCCCCTACTCTAAAAGATATATATACTTATTGTTACCTGCTATGAACTTTTGTGAAATGAAACCTGATGTTGATCTTATTTGTTACTTTTATTGGTTGACTGATTTATTAATTCTTATGAGGCAATAATTGCTTTTCAAATTTACTAAACAATATTTATTTTTAAAAACAATGAATATAATCAATTTACTGAAATTGAATTATATTTTGTCCTTTCAGATTTTTAATTATTAAATTAAATTCAAAATATAATTCTGATACTTTGTATTTTTTATCTCATGCTTAATTTTTAAAATTTTTACATGATTTGCTTTAAAGCATTTTAAGAATACAGATCATCTCTTTTTTCTGTTTTGTCTGTTTTTTAAAAAATAAATCAATGTCCTGAAACCATAAAGTTATATTATTTTTAAATTATTTTAGGTTTTACAGATATTTATTTTCCTACTGCAATGGTCAACAAATACAATTTTAAAAATAATAAGCCAATAATGAGACAACATAATGAGGACAATTTTAAATATTTTTCTATGTCTCAATGATTATCTTCTCCAGACAAAAAGTCTTATTTTCACTGGGAATTATATCAGCTGCTCACATCGGAGCCCAGCCAATTGTGCCAGTATCTGTATGAAAATACTCAATAGCTAGCCCTAATATTTTGTCTTTGAGGCCTTTGATTCCTGATAGTAGCTACAGTTCATAGACCTGAAATAGAAAAAGAATAGAAAGGAATGTATTCCCTCATCTTTGAAAACACTGTCCTCTCCGATTCTTCTGTCCTCAAGGCTTTATATTTTCCAGTGGACAAATGCAGCCAGCAGTGTCCCTGCTGTGGTCACTTCCAAACTCTGGGACTGTCGGTTTCTCCTTCGGAAAATCCTAATAATGAGTGTGACTATCACCTGGTGCTCTTGCTGTTAGGTCAGCCATGGTCTCCTGGGCACACTCTGTTCCTGCTCTGTCCCCTCACTCCGCTTCCTGCTCCCGCCTGCTGTGACAGTGTGAAGCCCTCCTCCTTCAGGTTGCACTTCTCACTCACCTGGGAAACTCTCCCCACAATTTGGGAAAGCTGACAGAGGCTGCCTGATCTTTTCTCTTACATCTCACAGACAAGAGACTTGCCGAGTTGATCCCAGAGTGTGACACCTTGAAGAGACGCCTGAGGGAGGTCAATAGTTTCTCATCTCTGTCCCAAGGCTTCCCCTCACGTGAGGAGTGTGTGGACAGTGGCTCTCAGAACATCACAAGTCCTTCTTTCTTCAGGGAGCCAGGCATGACCTGGAGAAAGTAGCTCAATCTTCTGTACATTCTTGCATTTTGGCAGCTTTTGCAGTTGCCCATCCAATATGTAGTGGCTGATGGACTTCCAGCCCATCCTCATGCTGTCTTTCCCCTAAAACTTTGCTAATGAATGAATGTATCTGTACGAACCCTGCAAACCACTCATTTTTCCAGGGAGGGACAATTCCGTCCAGTGCAGGGGCTTAAACTGCATATTAAAGAGCATCTTTGGGCATGCCCTCTCACTGCTTCATCATCCTGGGCTGTGTTGTAAGTGGCTTTACTACTCTAGAAACAGAAGCACTTGAAGGTTTTACAAGATCCCCGAGTTTTGTTTTGCTTTTAATCACTGACTTGTAATTACTTTATATATATGTGAGAGTGTATGTGTTCTATTAAAAACCTGCATCAAATAAAAACTTTTCCCTTTCAAAAGGTTTACCCAAACAAACCTGCTTTCTGACTACTATTGTTCATCTTTAAGCATCTATTATCAAGTGAGGAATGCAAGCAGAGAGGCACTGAACACACAGCATGCTAAGTGTTTATTTGGGTACTCATTTAAAAGCTAGACGGCATGGGGTCCAGTGTGGAATGGACACAGCTCTTGCTGTCCAACGTTCAAGAAGTGTGAGCTGATGCACTCCCATTGAACTCGATTGCATAAGCCTGCAACATTTCACAGTATTTAGAGATGTGTTAAATATCTTTAATTCAAAGTAGAGTGGGGCTGTCCCTAGAAACAAAGTGGATGCTGAGCAAGGAGCCATCAGTTTGTGACCCAGATCTCAGAGTCGGGGCCTCCTACTACTTACGATCTATTAACAGTGCCTACGGGGAAAACGCAAAGAAGAAACACCTGAGGTTCAAACACAGGGAATAAGTTGAGACATTTACATCGCAGATTTTTTCATTCTAAAAGGCCTTTTAGAGAAAAGTATTAGAAGTAAATGTACTAGACTCTGAACAGGAGAGGGTCCATTAGCACTTTCAAAGGGACAGCAGTCCTGATGGAAAGAAGAAAATCAGAATTAAATTTTCTCACCAGGAATTTCCAGTGTGTCACCACTCTGTGAGGATATAGTCACAGAGGGAAAATTTACATTTACATTTTCTCACTAATTTGAGAAGCAAAGAGGCGAAAAGAAAAGTGTTGGTTAATTTTCTAGTTGTGGTCAACTTTGCTGCTTCTCTGAGGACAGGAAGAGGAAGGCAGGAGGACATACAATAAATCTAGTCCTGCTCTGTCGGCCGGGAGACAATATTGCTATGCTAAGAGTTCTGGGGGCATAATCCCATAATTCAGTGGTTTCACTCCAATGCATGTTCCACTTCTTTTCCCACTGAGCTCATTTACAGTCCCAAACAGTTTCTTCCTGTCACTTCCCATTTGTGTCGCCGATTTCCATGTTTTTTCTTTCTTTTAGAGATCATCCCTGTCATAGCCCATCTAACTTCTGACTTCTTGTCATCTTTCCTTGAGCTGTTCCAACTCTTTTTTCTGCTGTCTCCCTCAGTTGCTGTCACCTAAAGGTTAATGAGGCCGACCTTCTTCTGGGTGAAAATGCTCCGTGTGGACTTTCTATAGCTTGAGAATTATGACTGTTCTTTTTCTGTGTTTACAGCATCTCTTAGTTTTCGGATTTGGGAGCTGTTTAGGTTTTTCTTTAGTATATTGATCAAAATGATAAAGTCGGCCTCTGAAAAATCTAAAATATTCGAGACCTTCTGTGGCTCACCCTTTTGATTTCCCTTTGCTGTGGGGGCATCAGAGGTGGGCTGTGTGTGCTTGTGTGCAGGAGGCCTGAGAGGGCAGAAGGATGGTTCCAGAGGCTGTGGTTGCTCCGATCACACTTATTTAACATGTATTAAGAAATATTTTAAGAAATATCCAACGTCATAGATTTTATCCAACTGTGCATTTGGGTTTCAAATCCAAATTTCCCAAATCCTGACTAGTCCTCTATCTACAGGCTTTTAATCAAGCCATTAAAATCGTCCTTTAGTGACTGAGAACATGGGATTATAATTGGTGTTCTACACATAGTCTCTCTAGAAGCTTAGGACTTACCAAGTAATTTCATTCAAGGTAGTTTCCCCAAATCCAAACTGACCCATTATGTTTGTGATTAGAAAGCAATGCATACACACTCATTCAAAAAGGCATTATAGGTGAATATAATGAAGAAATTACAACTCTTTTGAAAAAAATTTCTGTAATGGGTTTTGTTGCTAGACACGTATTTCACCACTATATACATAGGTGTCTGAGTGTGGTACATGCACATAAATAAATAAATAGCACAAAACTGTATTTTTTTGAAAATGTGCACGAACACTTTTTATAAGGTTATATAGCAGTTATACACTATTTTCTTTTACCATTAATTTTACCATTCCTTGAGTGGTTACCATGTTCATCCAACATTATATTAAAAAATCAGCTATATATAGTATTATTTCATTTGTACAGATATCTAGATGTTTCATTTTAAGTGCTACTGTATCTAGAGATTAAGTGTGTGGATCTTGGAGCTAGATTTTTTTGGGTTCATATCCTAGCTCCTCCACTTGTTAGCTGTGTTACCTTTGTCAGATTGCTTAATTTCTCTGTGCCTCAGTTTTCTTATCTTAAAATAATGAGGATAAAAAGCATGACTACCTCTTTAGAGTTGTTATGAAATTTAAATGTATTAATATGTATTAAAATACTAAGCTTAGTATCTAGGAGGGAGTAAGTATTTAGTACGTTAAATATTATCTTTTTTTTCTCTTTTGGAAAGGGAAGATTTGAGCTAAGCTAACATCTGTTGCCAATCTTCCTCCTTTTACCCCTGCCCCCGCCCCAAAGACCGAGTACATAGTTGTGTATAGTTGTAAGTTCATCTGGTTCTTCTGTATGAGCCGCCACCACAGCCTGGCTACTGACAGGCAGGTGGTGTAGTTTCATGCCTGGGAACTGAACCTGGGCTGCTGAGGCAAAATACACTGAACTTTAAGCACTGGACCATAAGGGCTGGCTCTTTATTATCATTGTTATGGTTACAGCAAGTCTAAGTAAGCCTAATAAGGATTTCTCAAGGTCTCATTTATTTCTTTTAGCCTTTGCACAAGGCTATGTATTTCCTTTTGTTTAATAAAGACATGTTATTTACTATTATAATTATTATGAAATCAATATCATGGATTTGAAAACGATTAAATTTCTCTCTTTGTCTTTCCTTTTAACGCAGGGCATTTAAATCTTATGAAATTCCCCCACATAGCTCTCTGGAAGCCCATCACCCTCCTCTGATCGTGACATTTCTCCAGCTCTTATGCTGCAATCATTGTAACCTCTGTCAGTAGAGTTTGACCAATTTACACACAATGATTATGCATTTACCTGCAAAGCAGAGACTTGGGGAGGAGAAGTGGAACAGATCCTTACTTTATTAAAAGGATGACATCACCCCTAGTTGTATTTATGAACAAATTCTATGATATGATTGCTTTTAAAGGTAGATGAAACTAACTTTGGAACGTTGGCTTATGAAATGCCACTGGGGCTTCAGAAAAGTTCTGTAATGGAAAGAGGCTGAGAGGCAAGGACTTTCATTTTCCTATAATAGCCTTTGTTTATTCAGATCTCTACCCTTGCCTTTTAAATCTCTTTTAAATAAGCCTGAGAGAGACAGTTCGAGCCAAATGGAAATAGGCTCTTTACTTCTACCTTATAATTCTGAAGCTACAACTGACCCTCCTCAATACGGCCTTCCTTTTTAACAGTAATTACCTTGTATCTGAGAGAGGCAGTGGCTATCCCCAGTCTGCTGAGGAAGAGTGCCAGCAGGGCAGCAGTTGGGAGTGAATTTCCGTGATTGTCTGGGGCTTTAGAAAGCCCTCTCTGCTGTCTGTTCTTCTTAGATTCCTGGTGGAGTCACTTGGGCATGTTTTCTAATTCAGTATTCCTGTGTCCACTGTCCAGTAAACGCATGTTTATACTGTATGTATATAACCAATTATACTGTGGCTAGGGGCAATGTCTCTTCTGGATTCTTCACATGCCAATGGTTAGAAAACCTGCTGTAGGACTCCTGGGCTTGCCCTCAGTCAAGAGGTGGGGAGAAAGGTTTATTCCATTTGCCTACATGTTTTGCTCATTCAGATGATTGGTTGTGACCACTGGGGTGAGCAGGCATCTTGCTTTGTGTTCTCAGTACTAAGATTTTTCCACTCAGCAGAGACTACTGCTGATTAGCAAAAATGTTAAGACTCAGAACCATAGCAAGGACATTGAAGCGAACACACCCAGTCTATTTACTTACTTTGACTATTTTGACTGCATCCATTTGTCACTTCAGCTTAAGGCCAGTTTGACCAATTTGATTAAATTGACTGGTTCTTTCGCTGAAGTGACCAATCAATGCTAACAATTTGGTTGTGTTTGTAGAAACTCATTAGGTTTTATCTCTTGCATGTGTCTGCAACAGATATGGAATCAAGAATTTGACACAGACTTTGCCTTTAGCTCTTCTGGGGCAAGAGGTGTAGAGAAAGGATCATGTCTGGAATTTTACAGATTTGAGATGGGAAAATAACCATTATTGATTTAGGCTACCAGCTAGCCCCCAGGTATTAACTGTTATCAAGGCAATCACGTTTGTGATTGCATTGTGCTTTCTTAAAAGGTTTTTTTTAATAAGCACCCGTGTTACTCTTGTTACTCTGAGTACCTGGGTAGTCAATTAACATGTGACCAGGAGGAAAGTAATGCCTACAGCAAGTGTCATGCAAATCGTTTCTTGGAAGAGAAGGAACTGCTTTCTTGCCAAGAGGAGCAGTGCTGACCATCAGCATGATTCCGGTATTCGAATTTCATTTGTTTCAAACTTCTTGTTTGCTGTCCCAAGGGCCACATATCTTCAAGGCTTCTGCATGTCAGCTGTGTAATTGCTGTAATAATAATCTGTTATAAAAATCAGTAGCTTTTTACTATCCAGGAAAATAATTTTCTAGCATTTTTGTGTTGTGTCCAAGCAACAGTTTTAGCTACTAGCTACGTTAATCATAAGGAATAATTTATAAGAATAAATTAAAGGATGAGTCTAACACTGTCTTTTTGTGCTGTTTCATTTTCGTGTTAAGTAAAATATACTCATTTCAGCACTTGTTGCCAGGTACTCGAACACGTGCTCTGAGCCCAGGGAATGCAATCAGAGCCTCTGGGAGAATCCACGGTGTATCTGTTAGGAATCTTGGACTGCAGACAAAGGAAACTGAAGCTAACTTAAACAAAGAGAAATTTCATGGAGCGATTTACAGAGCTCAAGGGATAATCAGATGCTGAGAAAGCAGGGCAGGAACCAGGGCAGAACTGGGTTCCAGGTAGCAGGAAATAATAAATAGTTTCTTTAGGTCACCATTGCTGCAATGAATCTGTGACCCACTTTTCCAATCTTGATTGAACATATCTTCAGAATGTATCCAGTAGGGAAAAAGTTGTTCCAGCACACTATCAGAATGGTTACAGGAAGAATAGGAAATGGATGCTGGATAACAAACCTAATAAACATCCTCTCTGTAGAGACAAGGGGTAGTTACTTGATGAAAGGGTGGAAGGTTTCAGTGTCATCAATTTCCAAGTGGAGATTGAGATCTCTGGCATTCCGTCACATAAAAACTTTATTTCTTACAGAAACAAAACAAAACAAGATATATTGTTCTTGAGTGGGTCATGGCAAGTTTGCTGTTTTCTTTAACAATGAGTTGAGTGTTTAAACTAAAGAAAAATTTTTTTGAAATGTAGCCTTGCTTGAGGAGAGGGATTTTTATTTGTTTTGTTTATTGCTATATCCAACAAACCTAGTACAGTTCCAGGAACATATACCTAATTTTTTAGTATCACCTGCAATAAGCGACCTCCTTAGAAATCTTGCTTATTTTTTGATATGCCCGACTCCTTAAAATATTTAGAAGAAATCGCCTTTGTATGTAATAAATGTAAATTTTGCTTGGATTTTATCATGGCCCATAATCTTAGTCTTGGGAGAGTAATCCAATGCTCAAAACATGCTTTCTTAGAAGTTCAACCCCTATTGAGTTTGGGCTATAAGGTGAGAATAAGACCCTTCTGCCACCCACCTTCAGGAATCCAGAACTGTTCAGATGCCTGAATATGCCCACGTTTAGAGAAGCATGTATGTAATATATGATATTGCCTAGGCATTGCATTTGATAGCCTCTATCTCTTGAGGTCCTGAATATTCCATTTCATTCAGAAGAAAAGAATCAAAGTAAATTCTAGCCCAAAGAAGGAACATATTATTAACCAGTAACCCTCAAACATATCTAACAGTTTATCCAACAAAATGGTCAACCCCCATTCTACTATTAGCATATATTAACTGGAGGGTGGCACACGTGTGGCACTTACATTGATCTTGGGCAAAGCTGTGGGGATGTGAGTAAGGAGGCTGGTGAAAGAGAGAAAAATGAGTCCTGGTTTGGCCTAGGATGCCAAGTGGGTGGTGGGCTTAGTTCACTAAGATGGAGACTGCATGAAGGAGAGCAGGACTGAGGAAGAAGCTGACTACTGCTCTGGGTGAGGGACCATTCCTTACCTTCTGTAAGCTCTTTTTAATAACTCATCATTGTGAGGTATTCTAACTTCTATGACAATCCTTACTTAAATGCCCATTTCAATGCCTGTGTTTGTTCATTGCTTCTTTAAGTCTTAAGCACTCCGTGTGCTGCTGGCATTCGTCCCCTTTCCTTTTCAGGGGGAGGAGTTGGTAGTGAAGCAGGTCTCCCCGCAGCCCCTCTGCTTCCCTAGCCCGCAGGGGGGGCCTCCATCGCACCAGGATATCGCAGTGTCCTAGTTTAGAATTCTCTGATTTAATGATACATTTTGGCAGTTGTACACCATAATTTTTTCATTCAGGTATGGAAATTACTCACAAATAAATGCTTGGCATGGGCTGGAAAAGTCTGTTTAATATTAAAGCCCTTATGATTAGAGAAATACAAAATTTACTGAAGAAAAATAGTCTTAAGTAGGATCTGAAGCTTCCTTTTCAGAACATGTTCTACAGACAATCTGGTTGTAAAAACAAGACCTTTTTTCAGTATAAATACATTGTTACACTAGGTTTTTTTTTTCTTTTCCTTTTCCAAATCAATCCTTGATGCCTATAAGGCATAGTTTACCACAGAGAACGTCAGAGACAAGTTCATTCATTCATTACTGTATTCACTAAAAAGAAAAGTTTACTCAAAATGAAATCTCAGGAATCTATTCGTGTATGGGTGTTGGTTTCAGGGAGGCCTTCTGTAAAGTCACCAAAAACATATTATTCTAATATTAAGTGGTCATTCTTACATCTGTCTGTTGAACTAAGAATTTATCCAATCTATTGCTGGTGCTTTTTGTTTCTACCTACCCAACCCTGAACTAGAGACAGTAGAAGAATCAATAAAGAAATCAGACTTAACTCTGCTCTTTGAATGATTCACAGGTCTTCGTTTGCTGGATCCTCCAACTCAACACCCTCCACTAACAGAAAGCTTTCCCAGTGGTGGCATGGTCCGTAGGGTCTGGGTTTTCCTCCTCTCCATCCTGAGCCACTGTTATTGCAGTCAACATTAGCTACTGAAAACTAAGGATAAGGGAGAGAATCCTTTTAGATTCTTGTAGGTAGAGTGATCATATAATTTCTCTTAAAAACAAGAACATTTTGAGAATGAAAGCAGACAATAATAAAAACCTAGTGATAAGCCAGGATTATCCTAGGCAAACTAGAATATATGTGGACCTGACTTGTAGCTGGTGTGTCTTTGGACAACCTGGCTAAGTATTTTTGACAACCTAATACACGTCACTGTACTTAACCAGCGTGCTGATATTGTTCAATCTAAAATAAGTGGGTAAAGGAGAATGTCATATGATGAATATACAGAAATTATAAAAGGCAAGACTTGCCAAGTAAGCAATGTAAGGCAAAGTTGCTTCAAATATATAATGTTTTGTTGAGCTCTTGTTAATTCACTTAACGTAAATTTGGATGTCATTATGTCACCCCTAAACATACATGTGGCAAGAAGGACTCTTTATTTTGCAATTTTGGTAACTATAGTCTTTATCCAAATAGCTGGGAAATCTTTGCTGAAGGGAGAAAACCCTGAAGCAGACACCAACTTTTTCACTTGCAATTATATTAATCAGGCCTATTAAAAGCAAAAACAGTGCCTGCCGTTTGATATTTTCGTAGGCTATGGTTCATGCTCTGGAGCATTCGTGTAATGCCGGGCTTCTGCTGCCCGAATGGTCTCTGACTCTGACATAAGCATTGCAGTGCAGGCCTCCAAACCCCCATCAATAAATTTCAGTTATCTTCAGCCAAGGTGTTGTCATGGCCCTGCTTTCTCATGCAGAACCGATGTTTGTTTCCCAAGTTTTGACCTCCATGGATGAGCAGAACTTTCTCCCTGAGTAGTATGAGGCCCGCCACAACCCTCTGGCCAAACGCTGGATGTTTGGTCAGGCACTCCAAATTTTGCCTTTGCAGGATACATAATGCCAAGAAAAATTTAATTAAAAACAAAGTTTTCCATGACTTTAATCTGAAATCACAGGAGAAAACTAGGAAATTGAATTATAATAAAGCAAACAATATTTGAAAACTTATTCTAAATGTATTTTAAAAACCATGAGATCATAGGAAAACGTATTAACAAAAATGTTTCAGTAAACCCTTTTAGTTTGAAGAGCCTAAGGAAGCAAATCTTACTAACTAGAAATTCAATCACTAAAAATATGGGCCTTAAGTTCAGGTCTCAGATATCTGTCATGAGTTTAAGATGAAGATTTGGATGACACACTTTTGATAGGTATGCTTATAAATACACTTCAGAATATCTATTAATAGCATAGACAACTTTTATCAATATAAAGTATTTAAATTTAACTCTGGGAATGCTGTCAGGGTCCTTTGAACTCGAAGCTTTGGAGTTTCTTTTTAAGAAGTTCTATTTGTAAAGATTGATATTTCATGAATTTTATTCTTTTTAAAAGATCTCCCAATGAGTGAAAACAAAATTTACATTTTTAACAGAATAAAACATTTTATCTTGCTATTTTCCTAAGGGTCCATGGGCCCTTTTATAAATATAAGTTTTATTATGGAGACTTGATGATCTACTTTTCTCATATCTTGTATGTACAAGCTCCTTGCAGAGAGTTACCAGTGACCTGCAACCAGGCAGAGGGAGAGCTCAAAGATGGCACCCACTGGCCTCCCCATGTCAAGAAAGGATTGCAGTGGGCCCCTAGATTTGCATTAAATTAGGAGCCTGACCCTTAGGCTGCAGCTTTTAAGATATGCAAATAGGCCTGTTTCTGGGAAAGACTAGGGGATGCATGTTTCAATCTGCTGGCTCTATGCTGAGCCCTGGAAGAAGACCCAGGGCCAGTGCTCCCCATGAGCCCATTAGAACTGTTTCTTAGTCTTATGTGTCTTGTGGATGCAAGCTCCATTGCTTTTCAGAGCTCAGGTGGAGGTCTTGAAAGTTGGGGCACTAGGGGGCAGCCTGGTGGTATATTGGTTAAGTTCACATGCTCTGCGTCAGTGGCCTGGGGTTCGCCAGTTTGGATTCTGGGTGTGGACCTGCACACTGCTCATCAAGACATGCTGTGGCGGCATCCCACATAGAAGAACTAGACGGACTCACAACTTGGAGATACAACTATATAACTGGGGCTTTGGGGAGGAAGAAAAAAAGAGGAAGATTGGCAACAAATATTAGCTCAAAGCTAATCTTCCTCACCACAAAAGAAATAAATACATTGGGGCATTAGGTGTTGGGTCCAAACACTTTACTCCTCAGGGAGAAGTTGGGAGTTGGCAGTTCTTTCCAATCATTTGTTGCCTTGTAAGGGGTGGGGTTTACGATGAGGTTGTCTCTGCCTCCCTACCCATTTCCGTGTGGGTGTTTTCTTGTTTGCCTGATGTGTAGGAGGCCCTCAGCTAGCTTCTGGATTTCTTTCAGAGGGATTTGTTCAAGATATAGCTGTAGATTCAGTATGTCTGTGGGCGGAAGTGAATTCAAGAGCCTGCTATGTCACCATCTTGAACCGCAAACTGCCAAGTTTTTCTAATAAAAATTAAAATAATAAGGAAATGAAGAAGGGTAAAATCGCCTGGTGGGATGATATAATACTGAAATAAATGATCAACTTTGAATCATTTGTCAATTTTTCATATTATATCACTTAACATATTGTATCAGTCTTCAAAAAAAGTTTAAGGGAAGTTTGGTATCACTTTCTTTTGTAGCATTTTTGTTGGTTTTAAGTTTCATTGAACACAGTTAAGAACTCCGATTTTTCAAAAATTTTCCATCTATAACGGCAATGAGTGGAACATTGACAAAAGAAGATATTGAAAAATTGTTAGGCAAATGAGATGATAAATGCAGGGTAAGATAAGAGCACTCAAGATTCTAGCGATGATGTTGAAGTTGAAGTAGAAATCTCAGACTACATGCCTTCAGATGACGGTAAATTACTTGAATTTTCTCAAACTGAGAAATTAGTGAGCAGTATTGAATAAGTGAACCATAATTCCTAAGGGCAAAAAGAAAATTTGATGTTCTCATGCCATTCTTCATTCAACAGAGGCATTTCATCATGCATGTTTTATGATAAGGACGGGAGGCATGCTTTTTTGCTTAAAAAAATATGACAGTATTCTCTATCTTTTATGATGTTTGTTCACTAAAATGTACTCAATATATTTCATAAGTGGTAAAAGCTGAAAGCTACTGTGCCTACAAAGATGACTGAAAGGAAATTGATCTAATTGAAATAAAAAGTAATTCACTGACTTCTTTAACCTAATTGGTGTTCATAAGTCTAAAAGTAAAAATGGCTTACAATTATGAAGTGTGGATGATAGCCATCATCCTTCTTAAAAAATTAAGAGCAGTCAAAGTATTCAAAGGCATTATGTTTTGGTGATACAAGTGCAAGAAGAAGAAGAAGAGCAATGACAAAGTAGAAATGTGCTTGAAATCTGGAATTGGTATTTACAAGATGGATATATTTCAGGTCCGCGCATGAAAGTTGCTAAGCAGTTAGATGCATTTAAAGGATTTTGTCCATTTTGGGTATGTACTTTCAAAACAAGAAAAATATATATTAAAAATTATGATGCTCTATGTTTAAAATCTTACTAAAATTTCTAATAAAGCTGTTTTTATTATACCTCTACTCTTACATCTATAAAGTACTCACAAAATAATTTGAATGTTTTTTTTTTTTTTAAGCCCAGTTATTGGGGCCGGCCCAGTGGGTGCAGCAGTTAAGTGAGCATGTTCTGCTTTGGCAGCCCGGGGTTCGCTGGTTCGGATCCTGGGTGCCGACACGGCACCGTTTGGCAAGCCATGATGTGGCAGGCGTCCCACATGCAAATTGGAGGAAGATGGGCATGGATGGTAGCTCAGGGCCAGCCTTCCTCAGCAAAAAGAGGAGATTGGCAGCAGATGTTAGCTCAGGGCTAATCGTTCTCAAAAAAACAAACAAACAAAAACCAGTTATTGGACTCATAAGGTAAGTGAGAAAGACATGTTTCCAGCATACTGAAGTTTACTTGTTTTAACCAGGTCCATAATGCTTGAGCATGTATATTTTTGATGAAAAGAATCTCTGTTATTTTCATCCTTTTGCCTTTTTCTCTTCTCCCAGATGGTATTAAGTGGAGGGATATGATGATTATGTTATGGGCCTGGGTTGTGTGTGCTGGTCCATCTGAGAGCTTAGAAGCTGTGTCAGTGTTCACATCACAGAATTCCTAGCTTGAAGTGCATGGGTGATTCCGTCTTGTTGAACTAATCAATTAATTATTAGAATATTTAAGTTATTTAATGTGATTGTGAATACAGCAGTAAATAGGCCTAAAATGTTTGGCATTAATATGTGTATGTATAGAAAGACAAGATATGTGTAGATAGTAACATACGAGTTAACAGTCTCCTATATGAACTAAAGCATAACTTACATTATACAGTCTCTAGCCTTCACTCTAATCACCCGTATAAAAAGACCAGCTTTTGAAAGAAGCTTTTGGGGTCATTAAAACATTTTGGCAGAATTTATCATGAAATGAACAGAGCACAGGAAACTACATTTTTATTTTTCACACTATCAGTAATGAGCCGAGTGAGCAAATTGGCCCCTCTGAGCTGCATACTTTTTGTCATCTGTAAAATGAAGGATGGTAATATGATCTCTGAATCCCCTTCCACCTCAGAAAACCTCTACATCAATATTTTAGATGGCCCTAGGACCACCCAGGCATTCAGTATGGATGCACGGTATCTTCTAACTTAGATCTGATCGCAAAGGCAGTTAATTACAAAATAGCTGGGGTTACTTGATCTACAACTTGAGCGGGTTCTTCTCTCATTCTTACTCTATTCCAATCCCTTTTATCTGTCTTTATGTGAAATGACTGGTTAATGTGAGTCTTTTCCCGTAGGCTGTGTAATATGAAAATAGACCCAAATCAGGATGGTTTACTACTTTAACTCTAGTGACTAGCACAATTCCCAGCACACAACAAGAGCATAATAAATATTGATCAAAAGAGTACATGAATTAAAGAACAAATGAACATAATAACAGAATGTTACACCTTTTAGTTTATCTTGTTTTCTTTTCCTCTGCCAACAGAAAAAAAAAAAAGTTCCAGAAATTCAAGTAGCACAGTAAAATATCAACTTCTGGGGACTTCTGACAACTTATAAATATTATTCCTTTCCTCCTGCAAACTAAATCTATTTCTCATGCTTTCTTGCTTGCTTTCATACCCACACACAAACAATCGGATTTTCTTGATTTCCGACTCCAATAGAATCAGGTCAGCAGTGAGGATAGAAGCAATAAATCTCTTTATCTCTGTTGACTTTTATGGAACTGACATCTCTTAAAATATTTTTCTTGCCTTTGGAGCTTTTTTACTGACTGATTAGGCAGTAGGGCACGGCAGTCAATTGAATCTCCCCAAATCTAATATTAAAAGCGGAAAAGGAAAGACCTGAGGGGCAACAGAATAAGCGAAGAGGACTAAAAAAGTCCAGTAATTCCCTTCCAAAACATCAGAAATTGCGTTTAGGTGTTAGCCTTTCTGTCTGCCCGAGTTCCTGCTTTTGTGGCTCTGACATTCTCTGTTTTCTATCATCAGGACAGCATCCCACTGTTTTATGGTAGTAGATAGACTCAGCTCCTAAAAATTGATTGATGATAAATGTATTACAAAGTAAAATGTATGTATCTAATGCCAAGTAGGAAGGAAAACATTTCTCCATTGTGAGGGAATAGACAAGTTATCTAAGATAATGGAATGTGCAGAACAAAAATCTAAGCTCCAGGAAGTTTCATCTATGTTTCGGGGTAAAGTTTTTTATTTGGGAGCTCTGGCATTTTCAAGAATGAATAATGAGTAAATTCTGGAACATTAAACTGCAGAAGAACATCACAAGTACTGACTCTTTCAACTTTAAATAAGTATGGATACGGATGACACCAAGGGCAGCAATTGACTAGTATACAGATGCTTGAAGACATAATTAAATTTTAAAAAGCCTCACAGAGATTTTTGCTAAAGCATCGTGTCACTTAGCCAACTCTTCATAAATAATTTCCAAAGTTGCTTCATTTAAATCCCTTGGACAATATGAGAATCAAAAGCAAAAAACAAACAAACAAACAAACAAACAACAATGAAAACTTCTCTATGCTCCTCCCACAAGGAAATAAATATCTTCCCTTATCCTAAGAGCTGGTCGCTATTTGTACAATGACATAAATACTGTATTGTATAAGGAAGTATGACAACTTCATCTGGGAGGCTGATTAAGAGCTTCTAATTTCTTATCTTTTTCATGCAGTTCTGTACTCTGCAGCTCATAGAGAGGCCTTTAGTTGGAGGCTGTCACAGCACTTAATAGCTTCTTGTTTATTTGCCCTGAAAGGCCCAAGAAGGCCTGGAAAACAACCATTCAATTTCACTTTTTGTATTTTTTACTGTAACAGCTTTCCAAAAATATCCAGTAGGTAACCTTAAAAGAGGTAATCAAAAAATATGTTTGCAGAATGAAAAACATTAGTCTTACATAATCTTTATTTTCATTATATAAAGGTTTCCAATATCGCAAAATTTAGCCAGCTTCAAATTCAACCTGAGAACTGGAAAGGCTAAAGTCATTTAAAAGATTCCATATAACCATGGTCAAAATGAAATACAACTGTGAGTCCCTAGGTTTGTCAATCTACTTATTCTCAGACAGGTAGTGATAAGAATGGGTTTAGCTGATAGAATATTTCTTCTCTGGGATCTTTTGGTCGAATAGTGATGCTTTAGGATAGAACTTAAATCAGCTCCAAGATTCTAGCATGTGCTGCATTCCAACTTGCCTTGGCATGGACTCAAGTCCCTATGTACAGCAGTAACCCAGAACCAGGTTTTAATCTCATAGAGTTTGTTTAACTGGACAATAAAAAGAGAAATTTGGAATGGACAACCTTCAGTCTCCCTTGTTGTTCCCAAAACCATTAGATTATGTGACTCTATGCATGCGACCTAGAAATTGGAGCACTGAGACCAAAATTAAGCAGAGAACGTTTGTTAAAAGGCTAGATGGGCTATTGCTGCCTTGTTTTTATCTCATTTCCTCACTTCCAAGTCTTGATAAAGAAAAGAAATTAGGAAGAGGCAATATGCAAGATTTTGAACTAGTCAATTTTTGTTTTCTGGAATCTAGCAGCTGGAACACAGAAATTATTTGAAATCTAAACAATTATCTGAAAATCAATTTTAAAAAATGCCTCTTTTATTCAATTAATCTTCTTTTTTGTTCTTTTCTTGCAATTGTATGTTACTACCCTAATTTTTGAATTATCTGCACAGAATGACTTGTGATAAAATAGTAATAACAGTGATATTAAATGAGACAAATGTCACAGTGCATTCTCTGTCACCAGTTTTTGGACATTCACCTGCATATAAAATTGCTTCATAACTGCAAGCTCATGTGAGAAACAATGGTAGCACTTGCCAGACTATGAACTATAATCTTGGGAGAGGAAGGTATATACAGTTTAAATTGCTAATGTCAGCCTAAGTTACTTAAACTCATATTACAGTTGTTGATGTTGAGATATGGTTTAGCAATATTATATTTGCTTCCTAGGTAGTTTTGAGGATTGGCTAATAAATACAAATATTAAGCATGTTCAAGAAATGTATTAACCCAAGGAAAAACTTTTACAGTTACTATAACTACTTTTATTAATATTTGCTCTTGGAAGCAATAGAATTTGATGAGGTTTCATAATGCTGAAATGATCCTTACCATGTACTTTACAGTACATATCATCAGAGCGAATGTTCAGCCTCCTTTTCTTGATAAATGAACTATTTTATACTGGGTCGTTCCCCTAGCGTTGCTCCTGACTGTTGTTAATTTTAGCCTGGTGGCAATTAAGAATCCTGGTTTTCTCACCATCTGCAGAAGAGTTATTCATTAGGTAGGACACCATGAGGAACAGAGAAGCGTCTGAGGACAGATAATTGAAAGTCTCTGCAATTCCCCTCAAATGCTTTGCCCACCTGTCAGGCTCTTTGGCATAACAAAATTATTTTTCTGTCAATTTTTAGTTTTCCAATAGCTCAGGAGATTCTGAGAGAATAGCAACCTCTTTAATTGTTGAGAAAGAAGTCTCCGAACATCAGAGCTTTCTGTTTCTCAGGGCAAATGATTAGTTTGCTAAATATAAATAAAAATCCAATTTGCCTGACACTTTGGAATATCTTAAAGTAAATATGCAAATTGGAAAATCTCCTTCACCAGGGTTGCATTATAAATTAGGCCAAGCTTAGGGAAAAAAAAAGCAGCAGCAGTGAATTTAAAGTCATTTTAATAAATTCTTTTCCTTCTGGCCCCTCTTGTCCATATCATCCTCTTTCTTTGCTTTCCTTTCTCCTCTCCAACTTTTCTCCCTTTGAAGTTCACAGCTTTGAAAGGCACTGCTATTATCTTATCTCTTATCTTTCCTTTCCTGCAGCTTCTTTCTATCACATTTTTGTTAGAGATCTAGGGGAAGTTGTGTTTGTGGGTGGCTCAGAGTTGTTTTTGTCTTCAGGGACAGACTTCTGTTCTCTTGGCCTGGCAATCTGGGGAAGAGGGCTTGAAAACCTGGGAAGTGAATGTTGATTAACTTTGAGTTGTTAGTGGTTTTTGTCAGACTCACTTTAGATGTATATGCAAGTGCATAAGTATATTATTCCACTACAGCCTCTTGTAACTGATAGTGATGTCTCCATTCTTCACTTTAGAATTAAGTATAAAATCAAAGCACAGAAAACTTAAACTTTTATTTTCAAATCCCAGCCAAGCATTTCCCTCAAATTGTACTGTGCTGTCGTCCTCTCTTCTGACTTCCCTCACTTTAAACCAAATTGAATCTTTTACCTAGTTATCTCATGCATCTAGCATGTTCTTCCTGCAGGTTCAGAGCAGGGGAGGGCTCTGGATGTGGTCAGAGCAGCATCGCACAGTGGCGTGCCCGCTCAGCTCACCCATCACTCTAGAACTTATGCTTCACCAGTCGTTGATCCCATCCGCTTTCTAGCACTGACATTTCACTATCGACCTATAGCCAAGTGTACCTCCAGACATACGTATGCTGTAACTTTCACAACCAATTTCCGAACTAAATGCAAGACATTATTTGTAATATTCCTGTTAAATTTAATCTTCTTTCTTTGGACTAAGCATTCCAGCTTGTTGAGATAATTTTGCATAGGATTTATCGTCTCTCTCAGTTGTATGACATTCAAAATTTGATAAGCATACTTTCTGTGTCCTTTCCTAGTCATTAAATATTTTGTACAGAACAGAACCAAAGGCAGACTCTTTCATCAAACTAGAAGAAACTTCTAGTTAGGTTGACATTAGTCAATATGCTACTATGTATTTTCCTACCAGTTATAAAATTATTTCTGAGCCTCCAGAATATTAAGAAAGTCATCCCAAATATCTCACCAGAATTAAAATATACTATGGGGTAGCTTCCAAATCAATAATACCAGTAAAACTGCTAAAAAGCAAGTCAGTCCATTTTGGTGCAACTCATTTTTAATAAATTCTTAGTGATTTTCGATTATTTGAATTTTATTTTCTAAATGTCCATAAATTTCTTGTTTAATAATTCTTTCTGTCTCAGCATTTCATGTGACTATTTTAATCACTTCAACATTAGAGATGTTTAACACAGTCTATTAAGGTCTGGTTTTACATGGAAAGCAATCTCCAATTTCATAATGGAAGTCATCTAGGAAAGAGAATACATATTATAATTAGTTTTTCTGAACTGCATCTATTCTGTTAAGGGAGGATGAGCAAACAAATTTATTAGAATGCAATGGGTATTTTACAAATTATGGATTGATTTTTTTTCTCACAGAATGACTAAGTCAGTCAAATGACTATGTATTGAATGCCATAGAGTAGAGAATGTGAAGTCAAAGTACGACTTTTATAAATCCAGTAACTTCAAGGGATGTAAAATCTAGATAATGAGAAAAAATAAATCAGTAATAAGAATGCATATATTAAATAGTGTTTTACATTCTGGCTATTCAGTTGCATGTAAGTGAAAGCTATAGTAAACAGGGAAAAATAACAGATTTGTATGGTAGTTTAAAAATCATGTGTGTACTTTATCTCATTTGATCGGAAGGTTTTATGGAGAAGATAAGACACAATTGCGGAGTGAGGCCTAAAATTAAGGTCCAAGATTGCGTGCTTCCTTGACGTCTGGAGGGCATGGACTGGCCTTTCTGCAAGATCCCCCCCTCACTCTGCTGCTGCACAGAGATGGTTCCCTAGTCAAACAAGCCTCCTCCTTAACAGACCAGCTAAATTTCTTGCTTATCCCTTGGTGGAAAGTTTCAGTCCCTGCCAGCCCATGGAATTACTCAGACAAGCCAATCATATCCTTCCTTTGGAACCAGGGAGCACCTTGCCCTCTTGATACTGTATAACCCACGCCCCCAGGCTCTGATTGTTCACTCTGTACCTAAGTGCAGCCCCTGTGTGGCCCTGCATGGCACGTGGTGCCCTCCTCCCCTGGGCTGTGAGGATATGTGACTGGTAAACTGCTGTTGATCTCATTTGTCCAGAGTTGGATGTTGTGTGTTCAGCCATTCTCATAAGCTTAGAGTGAGAATTACTCCCTCACCGACGGGGTGAACAGAAAGTTTTTAAAACACTAAGCCAGATCTTGAAAAAGGCAGGCATTAGCCTAGACAGAAAAGTAAGAAGGCATTGAGTTAGGGGAACAAAAAAGGATTGAGGTAAGTATGACCATGGTATATTTGTGGCACAAGGTGAAGACTGTCCTGGCTAGAAGGGAAGGTACTTTTGAGGGATAAATAACATTTAAATAGAAATCACAGGCCATAAAAATCATTGAAAGAAACTTGATTCAATATGGTTTACATTAATGAGCCTTTGCAAAAGGAAGTTCCTGGTGAAAGCGGTATTTAAGGAAGATTAGAAATATGGAAGCCAGAAAGTCATAACATCTCAGGGTTAGTAGAAATTCTAGTTTCATATCCCTTTCAATGCTTGGGTCTCCTCTCCCAAATTCCTGCCATGTGATTATATAGAATAAACTTAAGCTTAAATTGTATCCTGCCTGATTCCCATGCCATCCTTGGGTACCTTTAGCTTTTAGGAACTTTTACCTTAAATTTGATGCTGTACGTGTTAGTGATAACTACTGAGATCCACAGAAACTAATTTAATTACCCTTCCATGGGGCATTTTAAAGAAACTGTATTTTGTACTGCAACTAGGACCCAAAGCAGCCAACTGAATTGCCTGCCATCATTTGAGCAACGAACTGCAAACAATTCAAATCCAGTTTTTCTAATTAAGAGTCTTTCCATACAGTACTGTCATCATTGACAGAGATGGGGAAGTTAAAATATCTATCTCTGGATTATTTTATCTTTTGCAATTGAAAAGTCATGATCTAACTTTATGGTAGGAAGCTTAAAATAAAATGAATATATGTATTCATTTTTTTTTACTTATGTGTATTCAGATTTTTTCTTGTCTCTAAGGATTACTGGATTTTAACATCCTAAAAGTGTATAAAAATTATAAAAGTAATTACTGCTTGTTTTTCACTGTAATTGATTAAAGAAAGTCTCTAATTAATAAATAATTAAATAAATAATTATCTAGAAAGTCCTATGAAAAAATGACTATTCTTCTCCAAAGGGAATTTACTGGTAATAATGACTCTGTAATCACCTTTGCTTTAGTCAAATGCCCACATAGAACATATGCATTCAAACACTTTGAAATAGTTTAGATCCCCAAACTATAGAAACTGATGCTTTGTAATTGTTTTGTAATTAGTGACTAGCATAATTATATAAAAAGTACAGCTCAAAACTCAGGAGCTGTAGCTTTCTCACGTGAGAAGAATTGAGGGCTCTACATTTTGTGCTATGTTTTGTGTTAGTGTTATTTTGGTATTGATAAACACAGGCATTGTCATAAATGGGGTACCCCTGGCTATGAAAAGGCATCTACCTTTTTTGTTTTGATCTGAAAGCTTACTTTATAGGTTGAAGTGTCTAATATATTTTGGTACGTATTCCAGTGTAATTCATCTATTTTCTTTCTGTCTAAACTGGAACCATAAAGTTGAATATCACATTAAGGTCTGCATTAGTTATTCAGGTGATAGGATTTTTTTTTTTTTTACGCAGAAATGCCCTGGAGCATTAAATCTTTTTTGTATTCATCTTGGTAACTAGAAAAAGGACTTTGTAGTGGTGCTTGAAAATGAAAACTGCTGAGAACTGAGGGAGAGGAGATGTGTGTAGTTCTTTGTCCTGAGTCCCAGCTTGTGGGGCACACAATTCTACCATGAAGAATGAGTTCTGTGGGATTTTTATGCCTTTATTATAGAAAATAGAAGCTTGAACTTGGGGATATTTTCCCCTTTTTTATGGCATTGTAATGTTCTGGACAGATAAATTCCAAACTCTAAGGAGCAATCTAAAGCCTTTGAAACAGAAAGACTGAAAGTAACAATAAGTTACAAACAAAAGGAGCTCTGTAAACTCTACAGTAGGAAGTCAGTTCCTCACATTATCTTTCATATTTCTCTTCAAAGCAGGCGAAGCTTCCCAGTCTGAGTATATTGTTAATAAAATATAGAAGCAATTCCCATGACAATTTATTGAACTACGTTCACCTTCTGTTATTGCCAAAAGACTTTTCAAGAAACCTCAAGCCCAAGTGCAACAGACAGGCCTGTGGAGTTGGGGGTGGGAATTGGAATAAAGGGAGATACGTGTGAACTAAATGAAAGCTCTGACCAAGAACATGCCTTATCTCATTTGTAAGTTAATATTGCCCAATGAGCAAATTATAGGTCTAAAAGGACATATTGGGCTAGTTGCTCAGTCCAGTATAGGGTACCATGCCTATGATTGTCTAAATCCACTGGTATTTAAGGAAGCTTTCACATTTCTTTTTGGAGATAAGAGGAATAATGGGTGTAGGCATAAACAAATGTACTTCTGGATATAACAGAGAAATAATACCACAAGGTTGGCAAGGAGGGCATTTTAAGAGAAACTCTAGCACTTCAACTATTGAGAACTTTAGGAATGGCTGGAAAGCATCTTTGGCAGCACACCTCCATTCAAACAACGCTCGCTGTCATTATAGTGAAGATAAGACTTCTTGAAGCATTTTGGCTGGGAGTGGATGCACAATGCAATTCAAACAGGAAAGGAGACCAGAGATAACATCTCCAGGTGACAAGTTCTTGACCTGGTTTATTAGGAATAGAAAACATCCTCCTTGGAATAGTCAGACATATTTAAAAGATCACAATGGCTCTAGACTATAGGAGTATAAGATTAGAAGCAGGGGGACCAGTCCAGAGGCTATGATGATAGCCGCCAGAAAGAATGTGATGGCACGAATCAGAGAGGTTGCTGTGGAAATGGAGTCAAATGAATAGATTTAGGATGAATTTGAACGTGTGCTTAACATGACTGTCTGATGGATCAGTGTGTGATGTGAGAGGAAGAGAGGGGCCGAATTTGACTCCAGCTTTTTTCATGTGAGCAACTAGGTGAATGGAGGTATCTCCTATGGGATTGCAGACCATCTGAGGAGGAGTAGATTTGGGAGAAAGAAAACTCAAATGTTTGGTTTTAGCCGTGTCAGGTTTAAGATGCCAATTAGATGTCCAAGATGAGATGTGAACAGCTAGAGATATACAGGCAGTATCCTGGTGATAGGGGGAGACTAAAGAGAGACATTTGGGTGTCATCAGAAGAAAGATATTTAAAGTCATGAGACTAGATGATAACAGGAGTGAGTGTAGATAGAGAGGGGCTTCCAGGACCAAGCCTTCTGGCACAGAGAAAGTTTGTGGAAAATACTTTACCTTGGGAGTGAAAACTGCCATCTTAACCCACTTGAGATTTGAAGTGACTAAAGCCCAGCTGACATCTTGCTATAGCCTGTGAGAGATCCTGAAGAAGAGGTCCAGGATAAGTTGTGCCAGATTCCTAACCCACAGCAACTATTAGATAATAAATGTGTGTTGTTCTAAGCTTCTAAGATTTAAGCTAATTTATGACGTGTCAATAGATAACTAGTATAGAACCTTTACTCTTTTCCATTTTTGCCTCTCTCTGATTGTTGGCTTAACTTGTTCTGTGGCTTGGCTTCCTCCGCATGGTGGGAACATGACCTCCAACTACTTTTGAGTTTTATATCTTATAGCTTTTGCCACCAGAGGACTGACTCTCTCTCTGTCACTAGTGAGAATAAACATTTAGACATGTAAACCAAGTCACATCATTGACCTTCTTAAAACCCCTCACTCCCAATATCTTCCCATGATAGTTTGAATAAAATTCAAATTCTCCATAGGCAAGGACGTTACTTGAGAGGGCTATTGTTTCTCAGCCCCTACTTCTTCTTGTATCTCCCCATTCAACTCTGCGAGCTCTCCCTTGACCATTTTCTGTCCATCTTTGTCCTTTTTCCCTCAAACTTCCATGCTCACTCAGCCTATTCCCACCACACCAGACCTTGTGAACTTCTACATCTTTGCCTCAATTGTTCTTCTCTCTGGCCTTTGTTCTCTTGGTCTCCATCCTTCTGGTCTCAACAAAAATGTTGCCTCCTACCTATACACATTTTCCTGTTTAATTTTCTACATAATATTTCATTGCTATCTGAAATCTTCTGATTTGTGTTTTCTTTATTACTTGTTTCTCTCCTATTATACTGTAAATTCCATGAGACCAGGGGCCTAGTTCTCTGTATTTCATTGCTGTTCAGTTCAGGGTTTGTTAAAGAAATGATGAGTGAATTAATCAATTGGCTACAAGTCTTATTGGACTTACAATATTATACTTATAACTCAGAGCATTTGCTGTTTGAGAAGCTAATATATTATTGGCAGTGGTGTGTCATGTAGACTTGTTAAGGGGAACTTGATAAGAGGAATATCGTCTGAAATATAACTTCTATGGAGTTCCTAGAAATTCTCTTTGTGTTGGGTCCAGTTTATTCTGAATAATACTAAAGATATGCCAATTTGAACATCATTTTGCAATCCATTTCCAAGGAAGAAGATCATAAGTTTATTTTTGGGCATGTGAGCTCCAAAGGGACTTGGAGACATCTTCATGTTTATAACAAATGACAGCTGGATATTGCGTATCTCATACACAGAAGAGCAGTTTTGGATAATGATATTCACTTGTTTGTTTTGTGTAGAGAATGAAACTGAAGCCATAGAATGGGTGAGATCTCCTAGGGAGAGAGTGTAGGGAAAACAAAAATAGAATAGGGCCAAACTCTGAGGCATTCCATTATTTAAAGGTCTGGAGGAGGGTGAGCAGTCAGCAAAGGAGACCAAAGAGAGGCCAGAGAAATCAGAGGAAAATCATAAATAGAAGCCGGAGGAAATAGAAGCTGGAAGAAGCAGCAACATATATCCAATGTTAAGATGTCAAATAAGGTAAGGAGAAATTGGCCATTCATTTTAAAGTCATGAAGGTCGTTGTGACTTTAATGCAAGAAATTTCTGTGAGATGGGGGCTAAAGCCAGACTGAAATGAATTCGAGAGAATGGAAAAGTTAGAACTAAAATTTTACATCTGAAGAAAAATTGAGGAAAAGAGAGATCAATTTCCTCATCGTAACAATGTTATTGACAGGATCCATATGAACATTCTGCATCTCTCCTTCAGGAGAAAGTCTGGCCATTTTATTTAATCTCCATATGGTGGAAGCAAATTCGGCCTTTGATGCACATTTTCATCTGAATTCTTTTCTTTGGTTGCATTTATTGGTCTTTGTTTCCCAATATCTGTTTCCTTTTCTTTAGCCTTTAATAACAGACCGAGAATAACGGCAATCAGCCAGAAACTGACACTCAATTGAAATAAACCTGGAAGGGAGACTTCACATTCAGCTTTAATGTGATAAAATGTAACTGTGTTCCTTTGAAGAAGTTACCTGTAAAATAAGCAAGTTTTACAAACTCTCTTAGCATCCTTCAATTCCCCCACTTCCGTGTGAATATTTGAAGACCACATTTCACTTACCACCACTGTGAGTAATTTGTATTTTTAGTTGTGAAATATGGGCATAGATAAACAATTATCCAACCTTCTAGGGAGCTTTTTAATTTAATTATTAGAACCTACTCACTTATTATTTGTCTTCAGCAAAAAAATAATTAACAGATGTTATATTTTCCACATAGGTTTCAATTTTCTGCAAATAAGTTGACATTCTATCTAGGTAAACATCACAGGCATATCAAAATGGATTAATTCAAATAAAACCAGATGAGAACATATTCTCCTTTTAAATAAATAATATATAGTTAATATTTTATTTTAATGTGTATAATCCTTTCACTTCCTACATCCAGATTACTATTTTAAAAAACCCTGCCAATTTAGTTTCCACATCAAAGTAAAATCACAGTTATCCTTATGTTCAAATTGGGAATTTATTCCTAATTATGAGTTTCATAACAAAAATGATTTCCTCCCTTGAGGAACAGAGACAAAGAAAGACTTTCATGAAAATTCCGCTTGAATTTTTTTTTTTTGGCAAACTGAAATTTTAATTTTCCATCAGCATCTCAAAAATAAGTTTGTCAGAGCGAGAGAATGAAGACAACGCAGCTGCCCACTTTTCCTGGTGCCTGCTATGCTTTCCACATGATGATCTGGCACCTGTGCTTTTCCGTAAGAAAAAAATAAATAAAAGTTAGGTTCAGAGAAGGTCCAGCTTTGTGAGATTATCTGTAACTTCCTAACGACCAATATAAGACCGAAACACGTCCACATTAATGTTTTAGTACCTAACTCATAGTTTCTCCTCTATACTCAATGATGCTTTGTAGATGGTACACTTTACAATCAAGTATTTTTATTACATTTACGAACACACTTAGAAATTTTCTTCTACGAATTATGAAGGAAATGTTTAGGTGCATTAAAAAGAAAAATCAAGAAATCTTGCTTCCTGAATGAACATGGATGATGTTATCTCTATGGCAATTTTAAAAAATACCTTTTTATATATTAGTGACATAGCAGGCTTATGATAGTTCAATAATGTATTATGAGAAAGGTAAAATGCAGCTTTGGTAAATATCTAGTTTTAGTACCTAACTTTACCAATGTAGTAGTAAAGCCAACATAATTTGAATAACTTTCTTGGGGCCACACAGATTTCTTAGAGCACATCTGGGACTAGTACCAAATCTGACTCGTCACTTGGCCGTATTATGCGTCGACGTAATTATGTAGGACGTAATTATATCATGAGGGTGGAACCCTCATGAATGGAATTAGTACCCTTATTGGAAGAGACATAAAGAGATGATCTCTCTCTCCACATCTGAGGATACAGCAAGAACTGTGAGAAACCAATGTTGTTGTTTAAGCCAGCCAGTCTGTGGAATTCTATTATAGCAGCACAAATAGACTGAGACAGAAATATCGGAATAATACTAGGATACTCACAGAAACAAAGAAAAAGCTGGAGAAAAGCACAGGAATCATGGAATCCATGAATCTCCCCTATATTTTCCAGAAGTTTAAAAACAGCCTCTTTTGAGTGTTTCATCCTCCTTTTGTTCATGTTATTATGTTCAAGATTCAAATTTCCAGAAAGGAAGATATGAGTGGTCTACTTGGTTAGGTGCACTCTGAAAGGGATGAGGGGAGGAGCTTGCAGAGTGGTAGATCTTTGATAAACAGATCCATGAAGAACACGGGGAGTGTCAGAATTGTTCCACAAAGGAAAAGAGGGATACTAATTTTTAAAGAAAAAGGATGAGAGAGAATGGTTGGAAAACAGATAGCTACTCTATTCATCCCTTGTATGTTTAAAATATGAAAAAGACATTCATACACACAAATACTTCTTTGCATAGTTAGATATAATTTTAAAATGTCACCACTTTATATAATTGTATTGTTGCACACACACACACACACACTTACACACCTTACCCCATTTCTACAGAGTAAATGCCTGAATCCCAATGAAAGCCCTCGTCCTTGGGTGATACCCTTTTCTTCTGTATAATGTCATAAAAAGATGTGATAGTCTATAAACTATGAACATAAAGGTAAATTCATCTACTCAAATAGGCTTTACATACATCAGTGAGAGAAAAATAGACAGGTAAGATTAGCAAGACATGATTAAAAATGTATTTGGACTATGAAATGAAAGCATGATTCTTTTCCATTATGCAACTGGACCCCAAGTTGTAGTTGATTCCCTTCATAAGGTATAGATCATTGACCAACACATCCATTAGACCACCCCCTGCTGTGAGCCTCCTCCAGAGGCTGGGAAAACCTACCAATCAACCAACTGACAAACTTCCTTTCCCAGATGGCCTTGTAACTAGGTTTTTGGATGTGACTTAATTTTCCCCAATCACTACATTTGTGTGAACTGCCAAAGCTGTGTGAAGTTTGGAAGGTACAGTGGAGGTGGAGAATGCTTTTCTTTTTCTCCTCCTGTCTATGGTGCCCACCCCACTCATGGAGATGCTGTATTTTTAGGTGTCAACCTGCAAGGGTGAGGCTTGTGTGCTCACTGATTGATTGTTTACCTGTGCAGAGGAAGCAGCAGGCATGGCTGTAGACCAACAGTTTCAGAGGTGGTAGTGGACTCTGTTATTTTAAACTGAAGTGAAGGCATCTGTTTTCCTGAACATAACCATCCCCACTGCTGTTTCTTAATGTCACCACCTTCCTGATTGCAGCAGAGAGAGCAGCTCTCTGGACCAATCTGTAGTATCGTCATTGCTCTTTCATTGGTGGAGTAATCCCAAGTTTGTTTCCTGAGTGATTTGAAGCCTTAGCAATCTTTCCTGTTTTGTTTTGCAGTAATCTGACCATAACTTTGGACATAGTACAGAAAAGAAAGCGTCCCAATCACTTGAGCTCCAACTAACTGTACTTTTCTAAGCTCCTATTTTATAGTGGTTACCTTATTGTTCTTTATTACTCTTTTTTAATTAATAAATACTCCATCCAACACTGAAACACCCCATTTTTTTCATGTTTGTTTAGTGGTATGAACAATCCTTAATGACCAGCTTTTAGATTCCAAATCATTGGAATTTTTGTTGGGTGACCTAGTAGAAAGTATTTATCCCTTGGGTAATCAAATCTTAAAATCCATAGAAGCTGAATTCTTTATGAAAAATATTATGAAGGTGTATAATTGGGTATAAACATGGAATCACCAATTATTGGTTTTTGGACCTCTGCATTCTACCTATAGGAGACCTTGCACCATTAATTGGCATCTGATTCTGGTCATGTTCTACAAGACAGCATGTCATTGCGTCATTCAGTAAAACTAACTGTTTCTGGACAATAAAATAGATAGGAATAGAGAATTTGAAAGGCATCATTCTGTTGCCCTAGTCGTAAAGTTAAATAAGCACTATGAGTGAGTCAATATTACGTAAGACAGTGTATGATGCATGTGGCAAATCTATTTGTAGAAGTGTTGGCAGAATTATTTGAAGAGAGGGGAAGCACATCTTTCTCCAAAATAAAGTCCATTCCAAGGAAGAAAACTAACTTCAACTTTTAATATAAAAAGGGCTCAGCATAACTTGCCTCCAGGTTGGTTTCTTGAAGACACGGTGTCATATCGGGACCATAAGTTTTATTCATTTATTTATTTGTTTATTTTCATTGCTGGAAACACATACTTTAGAAAAGAGTAGTCAAATTAGTCCTAGTGAATAGAAATCTGTTCACAGCCTCCATCTCTGCCATCTTGGGCATCTTTATGAGACTATAAAATGTACGGACTTTGTCCATGCACTGGGCTGGATGGCAAGGCTACTGATTTTTTATCCACAGACCAGATCCTTCTATCTACTTGATTGTTAAGAGCCTCTGATGTAGACGGACTTTTCTGATGGGTGTTTACAAGGAACACGAATATCTTTATTCTCTGAGCCCTTTCCAAAGGGATCCGTTTCATGTCCATCACTTCCTCTGGAAGACAAAATGAAGTCAGATACAGTACTTTGTTTATACTCTGTTTTTGCTTATCTCGTTATTCTAGATAAATCAGATAGCTTGGTTTCTATTTACTTTCTAGGAATATAATTTCTGATAGATTAAATTTTTTTCCCTCAAAATGGTACAATATAAATTTTCATTGTTTTAGCCCTTTTTTTGGTATTACTGTTTTTCTTTTCTCTTGTTATGTTTATTTTTTAATGTTTAGTATACAGTTCTATCTAACTTGAAACTTAAGTACATCGGAATCATTAACTGGAAATTCTAACTCAGTGCGTGAGGGTGAGATTTCAGCAGAATCTTGACCACTTATCCCCCATTTGCTTCCATGGAGATAGGCTTCTGAAAACTTCCTTCATATTATTCGTAGGTGCACTATACTTCTTAAAGGGAGATTTCCTTTGCAAGTCAGATAGTAATTTTAGGGAGAAAAAAAGAGAAATTACTCTACTGAAATTTCTCTTGTAGTTATAAAAAACAAAACAATCACACACATAAAAATAATTCACAAAACAAACCACACAATACATACTCACTGTGATATATAGTTTAAAAAGAATTAAAGCATCACAATAGTTAGACCTATTTCAAGACTTTGTAGAATTTATTTTTAACATATTTTAATGAAATAATAAAATTGATGATATGACTTTGAATTGGTTTCTATTTCATTTGGAAAATGTAAAAAACAAATATGTAGTGTGAAATTTTTATGGATTCAGTAATAACTCTCCATTTAAACTTGGTCCACATTCTTGATTCTGACCGTATACATGCCAGTTTGATCTGGAATTTTAAAAGTAGCACTTAGAGCCTTCCTTTATCCTTAAAAGTGAAAGTCCGTTTATCCCCTTCACAAGAGAACTGTTCTTGCCGCCTAACCCATGAAAGAAAGACCATCTTACAAGTCAATGTGTGTCTTCTATCTCTTGAGGAGGCATTTCCGCAGGCTCCATAAGACCTTTAGTAGGAGAGGATTCTGTGACCATCGTGTATAAATGTTTGTAGTTGAGGGTTGTATAACTTGAAGCATAACTTAACTCTCTTGAGGTCTTTGTCTGAAGCCAAACACTGTGACTTTGTTTTGCTCAGTCATTTGAAGTGCATTTTTCAATGGTCCAGAGTGCCCTTGATGGACAATAAGATAGTGTTTACATCACTACAGTTGAGCCTTCTGGAGTTAATGGGGAAGGGAAGACTGAATATGAACACCGACCTGTCCGAACTTTGATCTTTAAAGCTTGCTTTCTTCATTCTCTGCAACAGTGCACACCTGGCTACAGCCTTACTTGATGGATAGTTAGATAATTCCCAACTAGTCAGGTAGTACTTTTTGCATAAATTAAATGATTGGAATGAGTTGTTCGAATGCATCAGATATATTATATATGCTTCTGTTTTCTTATGAATGGTTTTGAGGTTGAGATTTAGCACACAGAAAACACTGCAAACTCTTCAGCTTCCAATTCAGAGCGCTCTGGTAGGGGATTGAGTAGATTCTGGAACACACTCCCACACCTACCAAGCTTCGTACCTTAAGTTTCAAACACATAGCAATAAAATATTTTAAAAATATATTATTATCAATGAAAAGATATAGCTGAAAAGGAAAAATGAGAAAAGAAATAGAAACCTTCAGATACCAAAAGACACTTCCTAGCTGTGGAGGTAAGATGAAAGTTGAAGCTCTATGACTCACAGAGGTGCTGGGGCAGGTCCAGACCTGAGAGCCTGGGATCTTAATGTATCTGAGGGATCCAGAAAGGTAATTTTAAGCTCCGATATGGCAGAGCTGTGTCTGGTCTCCCTTAATAAAGCCAGTAGCTTAGAATGCAATGCATACTCACTGAAGCTTCCAATTGCTGGTTAAATTGTAGGCATAGCAAAAGTTGAACCTGAGCTACGGCCATTTGAGGGAGTGAATCCCAGTTTCATAATAGCTGTGCAACTGGGGTTGATATTCTCTTGGTCAGATGGAAGGATTTCATAACTCATGTATGTGGAAAGAGTTTTTTTTAAGCTTTATTTCTGTTTTTATTTTTTCTTTGTTTTAAACCAAAGAGCACTGGCAAACAATGTTGAGGGACTATCCTAGAGAAGAGTACCACTCAGGACGCAATAAGAACAGTGACCCACACTGAATGGAGTAAGATCTGACTCTGCTCAGAAATCACCTTCACAAGGGGTTCCTGGCTGCCATGTATAACAGTGCATGCCACATCACTCTCCACCCTCACCTTGTGCTATTTTTCTATTGTTTATCTCCACCTGACGTATTAAACATTTGTTTATTTCTTTTTCATCACTCTTCCTTCATTAGAATACAAGCTTTATGCATCAGACAGTTGCTGGTTTTGTACATTGCTACATATTCAGAACCCAGAAACTGTGACTGCCATCCAGTGTGCACTCAAATCTTTGCTGAATATTGAGTGAAAGTTTGAGCATATTAGACAATAAATATGACAAATGTTTCCCACTAATTTAAATATCAGCTTTTAAATAATTTGGATCAACGAACAAGATAATACTGAAAACTTGTAGCTCTTTATGTTTTTATATATATAAACTATTTTATGTTATTTGGTGACAAGAAAGTGGCAAGACTTGAAGAATAGGCAGAGAAATGAAGTAGAAACCTACATAAATTAGATTTAAAGTGAAATTGGCTTTTGCTGCCCATTTTCAAGTATTAGCCACCAAGTATAAGTTCCCACATCACACTGAGAGTTGAGAGTAGAAAAAGAAGCAGGTGAGAAGCTTTGGCTAAGGAAAAACTGACCTAGGTGCTAACATCCAAAATCACATCACACCTTGTTAAAGGCAGAACATGTACATCTGTTGCTGATGCCCAGTTTTGATGATAGCTCATCTGCCGATGGAGTCCACTTTTGAAATTAACTTATCAAACGCCTATCTGGGTAGAGGTCTACCAAGCTCCCCTCAGGGATGGATGAAAGCAATATGCGAAGTAGCTCAAGACGGTATGATACAAAGCAAAATTTTTAAAATTTAAACAGCCAAGATTTTCCCTATTAGGATGTTATAATCTACAAAAAGAATCAAGAACATTAGCAGAAACAATATGGCATTAAAGCACATCAAAATACCAAGAGGAACAAAAATTAAATCTATTAATTATCGTTGTGGTCAGTGTGCATGTTGTACATGACTCTACAAGAACACAAAATGACTGGTAAGGATGCCGTGATCCTCTCACCTCTGTCAGAGGGCTTGGCACTATGTACTGCTCTGTACTGATCTTCTAAACTGTGCCCATTGACAATATATCATCTTGTCACAAGACACTTTACAGTGTTTAGTCTTTTCCATTAATGTATTGCTCGATTTAGATTTGAAAACAATGCAGTTTAATCAGCATATATAATTTTTATAGACTTGGTCAAGAGTAGAATAGGGTTTAAAAAGATTTCTGTAACATTTTTTTCACTATAAAATAAATTTTTAATCACAATTTGCACAGTGTTAATAATATTCCTATTATACCCATATTCATCAGTTACTTAAAAAAGTTTTTTCTAAGTTATACTGACTTTCCATTGCCCCTCCTTTTTCTTCGTTTTTGTGAAATTTTGAGATCTGTTGATGTCGTTGTCCCCAATGGTGATTTCTATGGTTACATTTGCATCTCACGGTCCTCTTCCTCCCCCTCCTTCTTCATCACTTAAAAGTACCTTCATTATTAAAATGCAGAATCCACTTGGTCTTTTCCAGCCATCCTTTTACATAACACTTACTTGAAATAACTGTCTTTCTATTTAGCTCAAATTAAAGATCACAAACAATTTAACCTTAATTGTTTACATGTAAAACGTTATGAAATCCTGAAACACAGTGAAACAAAAAAAGCCCAAGTATTGTCTCTCAGGAATTTCTCCATTTGCCATGAATTCTGAACCTAGAGTTGCACACCCTAAGATATTGAGTCTCAGATGTGATCCAAGGTGAAACAGTCTCAGAATCATCCAGTGAATTCGTTGACTATGTGATACCCTAGGTCTCATCGCTGCTTTCTGATTTGGAGTCTCAGGAGATGGAGCCTGTATTATTTCAATGCACACTACATTTCAAGAACCTATGAGTCCAGGAGCTCTAGAAGCTTTGCATGCAGAAGAGTAAATGAGAAGAGAATGACCATTTGAATTATCATCAGAATTTTTTTTTTTTTTTTTGCTTTTTAAGGATATTTTTAGAAGTAAAATTGAGTAAAGAGGTACATATTTAGCCTTCACAGCCTACCATAGTAGGATAATAATTCAAATCCCAACTAGGTATGTAGATACCCCCAGGGCAAGCTGAAACTTACTAGGTCTTATGACAAAGAGATTCTTATTTTAAGGTAAATATATCATAATTCATTCAGTAGAAGGACTGGATATTGTATGTTCTATAAGACTAGCATAATATAGTTGCATTAGAATTTATTGATACAATAATTGCAGATTTATGAGTAGTAGCACTAAGAATGGGAGCGTTGTTAATTCACATATGGTAATTAATGTATCAGTATGTATTTACTCAGTGAAGAATTATTTCAATATATTTGAATTTCATAAGAAAACATATATGAAAAACTAATCTTTTGTAGATGAAATGTTAAGTTTGTAGTAAGGTTTAGGGTTTTTAAATTTTATACATTTTATTGATTAAATATTCCTCAGACATTTTTGAAAGTTGGTGTGGTGGAACTAAAAACATCCCAATGTGGCATTGAAAATGGAAGGACATTATTATTCACTCATGACTGAAAGAATTTCACAAATTAAGAAAATTGAAAGTAGCTTTGAAATTTGTCTTGGGAGTTACCTTTCTCCTGGGGAAATTAATGCCTTGTTCATTCACATAGGGTTGTGGGGCATGGAATCTATGCTTATTATTTATTAAATACATGTGTTTTCATAGACAATATGTGATAGAGGTGGCTGAATATATATTTTACCTTAGCTACACATGACTTTCAGGATGTAAAGAAGAATTATTCTGGGGCCAGCCCGGTGGCGCAGAGGTTAAGTGCACACGTTCCGCTTCGGTAGCCCGGGGTTCACGGGTTCAGATCCCTGGTGGGGACATGGCACCCCTTGGCAAGACATGCTGTGGTAGGTGTCCTACATATAAAGTAGAGGAAGATGGTCATGGATGTTAGCTCAGGGCTAATCTTGCTCCAAAAAAAGAAAAAAAAAAAAGAAAGATTATTCTGAGGATATAACTACGGTCATAGCCAAACTGAATACGTGTAAAGTGTGGTGACAAACCCTAAATGCATATACTTATTTCTCGAGAGCCTTCAAATGCTCAATTTAAAATATTTACAGCCCAAATACTGAAGCTAAATTCTATTAATGAGATTGGTTTTTGAAAAAAGAAGGAGAAAGAAATCACGGAATATAGTGCTGCCTCAGAATCTGACTTTGCGGGAAACTCGGGAAGCAAATTTTCCATTTGGAGCCAGGAATCAGCACGTAATCTTAATCATGTCAAACCAAGGAAAGCCATCACCTTCCTCCTAGCCAAATCTTCCACCTGATTTTTTTTCCTTGTAGTGTCCCTTTGTAATTTACAAGTAGTAAGAACTATATCTAGGACATATTTTTAATCAGCTTTGGCATTGAGCTCAGTAAATTAACTAACGTAATTGAATCAATGACAAAAGAAAGTGAATTATGAGATTTCAAAGATTCCTTCATTTTCCAACTTTATTGAGTGTCTACAATGTACCAGGTACTAGGCTAAGTATTGGGGTAAAGAAATAAAAGATACAATCTCCGCTACCAATGATCACCATCTAATGAGAGCAAAAGCCAGTTACAAGGGAATATGAGGGGAACCATTGTGGAAGGGACATTTCAGGTAAAATCCGAAGGACAAATAGAAACCAAAGAAAGACAGTGAAGTAGTGCATTCCACTGAGGGCAACAGCATGTGCAGGGATAGTCATGCATATAAATCTGAGTATCTTTGTGAGAATTCGGTTTTGGGTACGCTCTAAGAATAGTTGTAGAACCCACCACGATGAACCAATGCCGTTAGCATTTTATAAGTTCCTGGAAACAAAAATCAAGAAGAAGTCAAGTGAAATCTGATTGTACAGCCCATAGAAAAAGACATTTTGACTATTAACTTTTAATTTTCAATAAATATTTATTAAATATTAAAATATTTAACATATTGAAACAATGGTTAGGCTTTAGTTGACCAGACTGTTAAATTCTAAAAGTAGAGGAATTTGGTGCTTTATACTACTAAATTTATTTAGAATAAATATCTTATTTTTTATTGTAGGTTTACCATATTGTGGGAGCTTTTAAGACAAAGAGGAAGAATGGCTATCAAAGCATTATTTTAGCCTTTATTCTTGTGCTTAAAATATATATATTGACTCTATATGGAACACTACTTGTGTAAACATGAATCAAATAACTTTTTGAAAATAAATAAATACATTTCTAGTGAACAGAGTCAGAAATGTTTTATGCAAGTCTAAAATGTGTAGTGTGAAGATAGGGAAAAGTCTAAAGCAGCTACAAAATATAAAGTGGAAAATGAAAGTCTAGCCAAAGGTGGAAATCAGACCATAGGTGAATTGAAGAAATATGTGTGATCCTTAGAATTTGCAACTGTTAGTAAGAGCATTAGACGTGGGGTGGCTGACATCAGAGTTACACTATCGAAAATGTTCATAACTTTGCTATTTAATAGTCTTAGCTGTGTAGACTTGAAATAAATTATTTCTTAATTTGTTAATTTACTAATAAAATATCATTTTATTTATTTGACACATACACATAAAATTTATAAATTATTTATAACAGCTAGCCATAATCATTTATAACAGATATAGACTTCTGTTTATAACAGGCGTTTAGCAAATACACAGTAACACCAATATTCTGCTACTCAAGACTTTAAATTCATACTCTCCCTTATTCTAAGAGCACCTTTACTACAAGCAATGAATTTCTCTTGTGAGGACCAACTATTTTAATGATGAAGCCTGATGATTTGACAAGAATGGGGTGCCTGCAAGATCTGAAAATAAACCAGTTTTACAGCTGGGCCTCATTTGTGTGATGACCAAGAAGTATCTGAATAGCCCCTATTTTGAAGATAAGGGTACAGGAGTCTGTTAAAAACACAAAAAGAAAATAAAATAGCAGTCAAGGGAGATGATAAAGGCATTACCCCATATAATTTCAGCATATGTTGCAAAAGTAAATTCTATTCATTGTCTTGAATAATATTTCAAATGTCCCTTATGACACCTTCATTCTTGTCATTAGCATTTAAAAATATTAAATTCATCTAAAAATCTAATTTGAGCCTCTTATGGTAACTTCTATTTCTACCATTTTTCAAATTAATATCATTACTTTATACATAGTAACTTATCCTTTCCTTATAATTGTATGGTTTGTTTTCATTTAGTCTCTAAGGCAGTTTCATAACAGGATTGTATTCTGTATGTTCTTTAAATATAATTTTGCTCCCTTTTGCCCTGAAGAAGAAAGTGTTCTCATAAACAGTCCACTGGTGTAAGAGTTAAGTTCAAAAGAAGATTGTAGAGTGGATTAAAAGACCAACCAGATAGAATTAACTTATTCTTCAGCATTCTGAATTTATTTTGAGTTAGAAACAAATTAAGACATGAATGTTATGATGAAAGGAATTTCAGCAAAATTCATATGATTCAACATTTCTAAATAAACTTCATGGAAATATTTTTAAATGCTTATTTTTAAAAGATTTCTCTTATAAAGGAAAATATGTATTAATTTACATATTTAGCTATTCAAGAAACACTAAACCTTAAAAAATGCATGTGCTCTCATGTCTGTGAAAAAACATATTCAAGGGTAAAAATGAGTTAAACATTTATAATGGTAGTCCTTATATTTAAGTGAGTGCATAATGCTTTCTTTATAAAATTACTTATTAGATATATGAGGAAATAGACTATTGAAACACAGGAAAAAGATAAAGTTGCCACTTAGTTCTTATTTGCCTTTTGATTTTAATGCTATTTTTAATCCTTATTTTATCTTTTAAATTTAAGATATAAAGAAAACAAGAGGAAAGGACTCTAGCTAACTTTGTTGATACACACTGCTATTTGTTAGGGCTTGTGCTGGAGGCTCTGAAATATACCATGTCATTAAATATCTAAAATTATCAAGTGTAGTGAAGATAGTTATTCCTATTTGAAAACAGTGAGGCTCAAAGAGTTCCATGACTTAAAAGGCACATAGCTAGTATGTGATGGATTTAGAAGAGCATATGAGACAGAATGATATAAGGTATATATAGTGTATGATTATAGGAATAAAAAATAAGATATTCTAAATGAGATAATATAAAATTTCTAATAATCCCTATAATAGACACTTAGAAATGTTGGTTTCACTGGTTCTTTCTAACACAAAAGTACATAAAGCAGAAGGTAAATTTTGTAGAATCAAACCTTGTCCTCCCTGGATTCATAGCTCACTTTGTTCATTAACTGAACAAAAATTATTAAAAAAATCTGTCTATAGAAATAGAAAATCTGAATGCTCTATCACCAGTAAAGAGAGTGCATCAGTAATCAAAACCTTTCTAACAAAGAGGAGCCCTGGACCTGGTAGATTCCTTGGGACATTCTACCAAACATTTAAAGAAGAATTAACAGCAATCCTTCGCAAACTCGTCAAAAATGTTGAAGAAGAGGAAACACATCCTAACTCATTTTCTGAGGCCAGCATTACTCTGGTACCAAAGCCAGATGAAGACACTACAAGAAAAAAACAAAACAAAACAAAACTACGGACCAATATCCATTGTAAATATTGATGCAAAAATCCTCAACAAAACATTAGCAAACTGAATTCAGCAGAATATTAAAAGGATTATATACCAGGACTAAGTGGGATTTATTCCTGGAATGCAGGAAGAGTTCAATAAGCAAAAATCAATTATCAAGCAATGTAATACATCACATTAACAGAATAAAGAAACAGAAAACATACGATCATCTCAGTTGATGCGGAAAAATCATCTGACATAATTCAACACCTGTTTATGATTTAAAAAACTCAACAAACTAGGAATAGAAGGAAACTTCCTCAACATAATAAAGGTCACATATGAAAAACCCACAACTGCTTTTGTACTCAATGGTGAAACACTGAAAGCTTTTTCTCTATGATCAGGAACAAGTCCTCTAGGATGCCTGCTTTTGCCACTTTTGTACAAGATAGATTTGGAAGTTCTAGTCAGAGCAATTAGTCAAAGAATGAGTGAATAAAATAAAGTAAAATGCATCCAAATTGGAGAGAAAGAAGTACAATTATCTCTGTTTACAGATGACATGAACTTAAATGTACAAAACCTGAAAGATTCCCCCCCAAAATTGTTGGTACTAATAAAGAGATTCAGCAAGGTTTGAATAGAAATTCAATGCACAAAAATCAGTTGTGTTCCTATACACTCACAATGAACCATCCAAAAAGGAAATTAAGGAAACGATCCATTTACAGGAGCATCCAAAAGAATAAAACACTTAGGAATAAACAGCCAAGGAGGTGAAAGTGGTACACTGAAAATTGCAAAATGTTGCTGAAAGAAATTAAAGACATAAATAAATGGGAAGATATCCTGTATTCATGGATTGGAACACTTAATATTGTTAATATGTTAATACCACCCAAAGCAATCTACAGATTCCATGCACTCCCTTTCAAAGTCCCAATGATTTTTCTTTTTGCTGAAATAGAAAAACTCATCCTAAAATTCATCTCTAAAGAGACTTCAAATAAACAAAACAATCTTGATAAAGAAGAACAAAGTTAGAAGATTCACATGTCCTGATTTTAAAACTTACTTAGAATTTGCAACAATCAAAAGAGTGTGGTACTGGCACAAAGGTAAACATATAGACCAATGGAATAAAACAAAGACACCAGAAATAAACTCTCACATATATGATCAAATGATCTGCAACAATGTTGCCAAGACCACTCAACAGGGAAAGGGCAGTCTTTCAACAAATGGTGCTTGGAAAGCTGGATACGCACATGGGAAAGAATGATATTGCACGCTTTCCTTACACCATATGCAAAAATTACCTCCCAATGGGTCAAAGACCTAAACATAAGAAGCTAAAACTATAAAACTATTAGAAGAAAACACAAGCTAAAAGACTCATTAGATTTCTCAATGATTTCTTGGCTATGACATTAACAGCACAGGAAACAAAAGAAAAAAATAGATAGAATAGACTTCATCAAAATGAAAAACTTTTGTACATCAAAGGACACCATCAACAGAATGAAAATGCAACTCACAAAATGGGAGAAGATATTTGCAAATATTATATCCAGTAAGTGATTGATATCTAGAACACTTAAATAGCTCTTAAACTTAATAACCAAAAATAAACAAGTCAATTTAAAAAATGGGCAAAGGACTTGATTAGACTTTTCTGCAAAGAAGATATACAAATAGCCAATATTCACATGATAAGATCAAAATCACTAATCAATATCAGTAATCATTAAAGAAATGCAAATCAAAACCAAAATGAGATACTACTTCATATTTATTAGGATGGCTGTTATCAAAAAGAAAAAGATGAACAAAACCACACTGTTGGTAAGGATGTGGAGAAACTGGAACACTTGTGCATTGCTGGTGGGAATTTAAACTGGTGCAGCTGCTGTGGAAAATGGTATGGTGTTTCCTTCGAAAATTAATCATAGAATAACCATATGATCTACCAATTCTGTTTCTAAGTATATACACCAAAGAGTTGAAAGCAAGTTTCAGATAGGTGTTAGTACATCTTGTCCATAGCAGCATTTTTCACAATACTCAACAGTGAAAATACCACAAATGACCATTGAAGAATGAATGGGTAAACAAAATGTGGCATACACATACAATGGAATACTATTTAGCCTTTAAAAATAATGAAATTCTGATACATGCAGAGGAACCTTGAAAACATTATGCTAAGTGAAATAGGTCAGATATGAAAAGACAAAAGTTGTATGGTTCTACTTATATGTGGTAAATAGAATAAATAAATTCCTAGAGACATAGAAATAGTGATAACCATGGGCTAGCGGCAGACGGAATGGGGAGTCATTGTTTAACGGGTACATTTTGGGATGATGCAAAATTTATGGAGATCTATAGTGATGATGCTTACACAACAATGTGAATTCACTTAATCCACTGAATTGTACACTTAAAAATGGTTAAATTGGTAAATTTTATGTCATGTACATTTACCACAATTTTTTTAAGTATGGGGGAAAAGGTTCTTCTAGACTATTGCTGATCTGCAGTTGTGATAAAAGGAGGAGGAAAATTTGCTAATATTTGTGAAGATATCATCATTAGCCAGATACTGCCTGGGCCGTTCACGTAGATTTTCTCATATAATTCTCATGATAATCTACCCTGCATATTTTGACTGCCATTTTTTTTTTTTTGGAGGAGATGTTGAAACTCGCAATTTGACCCAAAGTTACATTACATCTAAGTAGCAGATACAAGGCTTAAAAGAATGCTCCTCAGGCTCTAAAATTCAGTCTTTCCAAGCACACTTTTCACAATCTTAACGGAATATATTTTCCCACATTCAAACAATAAAAGAGTTTTCTTTACTTACATTCTATTCATTTTGTGGATAAGATAGTTTATGGTCATAATAAATTAGTGCTATCAAAACCAGCTAAAGTTTCACAAACAGAGAAGATTACAGCTTATTTATAATCTTAGGTTCATTTCTTATTAAATGTACCTGGTAATTATAGAAAATTTATCATTTGTTAAACTATGATAAAATATACATATTTAAATTTAATTGCATATATTTAAAGATAGTGTTATTATAACAGATATAAGAATACTGTAAGATAAGCTTCAATAATTTGGTACTTTATGTCTGCTAGAAGCATACACAGTAGTAATAAGCATAAGTTACAGAAGAGAGCATTTTTGATAAATGCATTATTTTTATGTGTACTATATTCAGCTTACCAATTGAATACTTGAGAATGATTAAGAAAAGTCTGTCTTGTCACTATTAATTATTAAATATATCGTAATCCATTGGCAAATAAATATTTCATAAATGTTGATGAACAAGGATTTCTAGGTGGAGATGTTAGAACATGATCCACCTATATAAAAATATGGGGACTAATATATTTTCATTGGAAATTACTTTCTAAATAAGTTACTTAGTCTGAATACACTGTTTTCTTGGAAAGTCATGTCAAAATAGGATATCAGGGAATAGAGGAAAATTCTTATGGCGTGATCCCAGAAGATGACATTCAAGAAATAATTTTTAGGAAATGATGATTTTTCTCTCTACTAGGACCTTTGATTTGCAAGTATGCATGACTCAATCTTTATCTCAAATTGGCAATTGGTCAGATGTATATTTGTGGAACATTTTAATTTTTTACATAAGAGATTAAGTACTGTATAAATATTATGACTTCTTTTGAAAGTAAGTAAAAATAATTTCTAGATTACCTAAATGTTCCGTACTTCTAAACTGTGTGCTATTTTTATTTTCAAATTCACTTAAATATAAATATAATGGAATATGTATTCTCACATAAAATCTCCTTAAAAAGTGAGCTTTAAAACAAACGACATGAATATTAATCAATTATATTTACCAAAACCATCATCAACCAACCAATAGAACAGAACCAGGCTTCACTTTTATATTAAATTCTGGTTAAGAATCAAGACAAAAATACAAGCAGAGCATTTCAGCTCCCCCTTGACGAGGGGCAGCTTGGCAAGTTTTCTTGTTTACTTACTTCCTCCTGCTGGAGACTGTCTTCTTCATCCCAGTGCTCAATTTTCTTAGGATCTTACTGGTTAGAAAACAGTCCTGTTCTGTTTTGTTTAAAAAACTGAATTAGCAGGAGAGACTAAATGGCTATTATAAATAAATAAGCAAAAACAACAATCAAAAACTTAATTTAGGTATAAAACCTAAGTTGAACAGGCTTGATGAAAAGACATGTATTAGATAACAAAGCATATTCTTTCCTCCTTAGCAGAGAGCTTATCAGAAAATACTGATATTGTAAAATGTTTACTTAATGTCCACAATATAAAATTTCTTTACTGGATAATAATTTTATTTTTGAAGTGTAAGTCTTTTGAGAATTTAAATATTGTTCACATGTGGAATTTGATCTTTACCTATAATTTGGGAAGAAAAGTGAGAAAAAATCAAATGAATTTGGTAAGGAGTCAGGTAGATAAAAATGGAAGGAGCGAAGAAGGTAAAACACAAGGATAGCAGATTAATCTGGAAAAGAGTGAAGACAAAGTGGAAGTCAAAGGCAAACGGGGGTTGTTGTTCAGCAGGTTTTAAGTTTCAATTACACAAGATGAAGAAGGTCTGGAGTCGGCTATACAACATTGTGCGTACAGTCAACACTCTGCATTGTGCACTTACAAATTTCTTGAGAGGGTAGATCTCACGTTAATTTATTGTTCTTACCGCAACAGTAACAATAATAGCAAAATAAGTAGAAGGCAATGAAGGATATGGATGAATGAATAAAGTAGCGTATTACCGGCTAACAAAGAGATCACTGGCCAATGAAAAATAAATGAGACGGTTGACATAATATGTAGGGTAGGGTGTGAAATAAAAGTTTGCTCATATACTGATTGTGTTATTTATCTGCTAAATTTTAAACTACTAAAGTATATGTTGTGATATTGAGCAAGTATAATGAGCAGTTTATAGTAGAAATATCAAAGACATAATAGAATGGAATTGATCTGTTAGTAAATAGTAAATGATCCCATTTCTTGTGAGTATATTAATCCTCTTTCTCGATTCCTTCATAGTTTCCCTTTTGTAAATGCTACAGCTATTGGAACCATTGAGAGGACTGTCAGCAGAGGAATAAATTATGTTCTTTTTTAACAGTATATTATTTTTAGATTATTATATAAATATTTTCTATGATTAAAGCTATTCAAGACTTGCCTAAGACTTGATTAAGAAGATTTCTATTTATTTATTGGTTGAGGTTATGATAGTTTACAACATTGTGAAATTTCTGTTGTACATTATTATTTGTCAGTCATATTACAGGTGTGCCCCTTCACCCTTTGTGATCACCCCCCCACCTCCTCCCCTCTGGTAACCACTAAGCTGTTCTCTTTGTCCATGTGTTTGTTTATCTTCCACATACGAGTGGAATCATACAGAGTTTGTCTTTCTGTATCTGGCTTACATCACTTAACATAACACCCTCAAAATAACACCATCCATGTTGTTGTAAATGGGATGATTTTATCACTTTTTGTTGCTGAGTAGTATTCCATTGTATATATATATGCCATATCTTCTTTATCCAGTCATCAGTCGGTGGACACTTAGGTTGCTTCCACATCTTGGGTATTATGAATAATGCTGCAGTGAACATAGGTGTTCCTGAGTCTCTTTGAATTGCTGAGTTCAAGTTCTTTAGATAGATAGCCAGTGGTGGGGTGGCTGGGTCACATGGTATTTCTGTTTTTAATTTTTTGAGAAATCCCCATATTGTTTTCCATAGTGGCTGCACAGTTTACATTCCCACCAGCAGTGTATGAGGGTTCCTTTTTCTCCACAACCTCTCCAACATTTGTTGTTTTTTGTCTTGGTTATTTTAACCATTCTAACGGGTATAAGATGATATATTAGCATAGTTTTGATTTGCATTTCCCTGATGATCAGTGATGATGAGCATCTTTTCATGTGCTTATTGGCCATGGATATACCTTCTTTGGAGAAATGTCTGTTCACATCCCATGCTTATTTTTTGATTGGGTTGTTTGATTTTTCTTGTTGCGTTGTGTGAGTTCTTTATATATTATTGAGATTAATCCTTTGTCAGATAAATAATTTGCAAATATTTTTTCCCACTTGGCGGGTTGTCTTTCCAATTCAATCCTGTTTTCCCTTGCCTTGTAGAAGCTCTTTACTCTGATGAAGTCCACTTGTTTATTCTTTCTATTGTTTCCCTTGTCCGAGAAGACATGGTGTGTGAAAAGATCCTTTTAAGACTGATGTCAAAGAGTGTACTGCCTGTATTTTTTTCTAGAAGTCTTACCTTTTCAGGTCTTACCTTTAAGTCTGATACATTTTGAGTTTATTTTTGTGAATGGCATAAGAGAATAGTCTCTTTTAATTCTTTTACATATGGCTCTCCAGTTTTCCCACACCATTTGTTGAATAGACTTTCCTTTCTCCATTGTATGTTCTCAGCTCCTTTGTCAAAGATTTGCTGTCTGTAGAGGTGTGGTTTTATTTCTTGGCTTTCAAATCTTTTCCATTGATCTATGTGCCTGTTTTGTACCTGTACCATGCAGTTTTGACTACTGTGGCTTTGTAGTATATTTTGAAGTATTGTGATGCCTCCAGCTTTGTTCTTTTTTCTCAGAATTGCTTTAGTAATTAAGGGTCTTTTGTTGCCCCACATGAATTTTAGGACTCTTTGTTCTATGTCTGTGAAGAATGTTATTGGGATTCTCATTGGGATTGCATTGAACCTGTAGATTGCATTAGGGAGTATAGACATTATAACTATCTTTATTCTTCCAATCCACGCGCATGGAATCTCTTTCCATCTCTTTATGTCATCATCAATTTCTTTCAGGAAAGTCTCGTAGTTTTCATTGGGTAGGTCTTTCACTTCCTTGGTTAAATTTATTCCAAGATATTTTATTCTTTTTGTTGTGATTGTGAATGGGATTGTGTTCTTGAGTTCTCTTTCTGTTAGTTTGTTATTAAAGTATAGAAATGCAACTGATTTACGTAAGTTGATTTTGAACCCTGCAATTTTGTTGTAATTGTTAATTACTTCTAGTAGTTTTCTGATGGATTTTTTAGGGTTTTCTATACAGAAGATCATTTTATCTGCAAACAGTGAGAGTTTCACTTCTTCATTGCCTATTTGGATTCCTTTTATTTCTTTTTCTTGCCTAATTGCTCTGGCCAAACCCTCCAGTACTGTGTTGAATAAGAGTGGGGACCCTTGTTTTGTTCCCATTCTCAGAGAGATAGCTTTCAGTTTTTGCCCACTGAGTATGGTGTTGGCTGTGGGTTTGTCATATATGGCCTTTATTATGTTGAGGTACTTTCCTTCTAAACCCATTTTATTGAGAGTTTTTGTCATAAATGGATGTTGGATCTTCTCAAATGCTTTCTCTTCATCTGTTGAGATGATCATGTGGTTTTTGTTCCTCATTTTGTTAATGTAGTGTATCACATTGTTTGACTTGCAGATGTTGAAGCATCCCTGTGTCCCTGGTATAAATCCTACTTGTTCATGGTGTATAATCTTTTTAATGTATTGCTGTATTCAGTTTGCCAATATTTTGTTGAGAACTTTTGCATCTATGTTCATCAGTGATATTGGCCTGAAGTTTTCCTTCTTTGTGTCGTTCTTGTCTGGTTTTGGTATCAGGGTGATGTCGGCCTTGTAGACCGTGTTAGGAAGTGTTCCATCTTCCTCACTTTGCTGGAATAGTTTGAGAAGGATAGGTATTAAATCTCTGAATGTTTGGTAGAATTATCCAGAGAATTCATCTGGTCTTGGACTTTTAGTCTGGGGGACGTTTTGGATAACTGTTTCAATCTCTTTACTTGTGACTGGTCTATTCAAATTCTGTATTTCTTCTTGATTCAGTTTTGACAGGTTGTAAGAGTCTAAGAATTTATCTATTTCTTCTAGTTGTCCAGTTTGTTGGAATGTAGTTTTTCATAGTATTCTCTTATAATCTTTTGTATTTCTGTGGTATCCATTGTAATTTCTCCTCTTTCATTTCTTATTTTATTTATTTGAGGCTTCTCTCTTTTTTCCTTAGTGAGCCTAGCTAAGGGTTGTCAATTTTATTTATTTTCTCAAAGAACCAGCTCTCTGTTTTATCGATCCTTTCTACTGTCTTTTTTGTTTCAATTTCACTTATTTTTTCCTAATTTTTATTATTTCCCTCCTTCTACTGACTTTGGGCTTTGTTTGTTCTTCTTCTTCTAATTCTGTTCAGTGTAGTTTGAGATCACGTATTTGAGATTTTTCTTGTTTATTGAGGTACATCTGTATTGCAATGAATTTCTCTCTTAGGACTGCTTTTGCTGCATCCTAAATGAGTTTGTATGGTGTTTTTTCATTTTCATTTGTCTTCAGATAATATTCAATTTCTCCTTTGATTTCTTCAATGATAAATTGGTCATTCAGTAGTATGTTGTTTAATCTCCACATCTTTGTCCTTTTCCAAGCTTTTTTCTTATAATTGATTTCTAGTTTCATAGCATTATGGTTGGAAAAGATGCCTGATATTATTTCATTCCTCTTAAATTTATTGAGGATTGCCTTGTTTCTCAATATATGATCTATCCTTGAGAATGTTCCATGTGTACTTGAGAAGAATGCGTAACCTGCTGTTTTTGGATGGAGTGTTCTATATATATCCCTTAAGTCCAACTGGTCTATTTTTTCATTTAATTCTACAATTTCCATCTTGACTTTCTGTCTGGATGATCTATCCATTGATGTTACTGGGGTGTTTATGTCCCCTAATATTATTGTATTGTTGTTAATACCTCCTTTTAGTTTTGTTAATAGTTGCTTTATGTACTTTGGTGCTTCTGTGTTGGGTGCATATATATTTATAAGTGTTATGTCTTCTTGGTGGAGTGTCCCTTTTATCATTATATACTGCCCCTGTTTGTCTCTCTTTACCTGTTTTCTCTTGAAGTCTGTTTTGTCTGATATAGGTATAGCAACACCTGCTTTCTTATGTTCATTATTAGCTTGGAGTATCATCTTCTAACCCTTCTCTCTGAGTCTGTGTTTGTCTTTGGGGCTGATGTGTTTCCTGGAGACAGCATATTGTTGGGTCTTGTTTTTTAATCCATCCTGCCACTCTGTGTCTTTTGATTGGAGAATTCAATCTATTTACATTTAGAGTGATTATTGAAATGTGGGGGCTCTAATATTTATTCTTGGTGTTTCCCTTCCTTTTATCTTTAATGTTATAATTACGTATTTGCTAACCTGTTCTGATGGAGAGCTGAAATTTTCTGATTTTGACTTTCCACTTATCTCTTTTGCTCAGGGTTTTGTAAATACTTTCCTTTTTCTTTTCAGATATGAGGGCCTCCCTGAGGATTTCTTGCAGGTGAGGGGTCTTGTGGTGATGAACTCCCTTAACTTTTGCTTATCTGGGAAAGTTTGTATTTCTCCGTAATACTTGAAGAATATTTTCACTGGATAGAGTATTCTTGGCTGAAAGATTTTGTCTTTCAGAATTTTGAATATGACATTCTGCTCTCTCCAAGCCTGTAATGTTTCTGTTGAGAAATCTGCTGACAGCCTGATAAGGGTCCCTTGTAGGTTATTTTCTTCTGCCTTGCTGTCTTTAATATTTTCTCTTTGTCATTGACTTTTGCTAGGTTTACTACTATATACCTTGGAGCTGGTCCTTTTATAATGATAAAGTTTGGAGATCTATTGGCTTCTGTCACATGGATTTCCAGCTCCCTCCCCAGGATTGGGAAGTTCTCAGCTATTATTTCTTTGAACAAGATTTCTGCTCCATTCTCCTTCTATTCTCCCTCTTGGATACCTATAATCCTTATGCTGCAATTCCTATTTGGGTCAGATATTTCTCTAAAAGCTTCTTCATTTCATTTTAGTCTTAGTTCTCTCTCCTCCTCTATCTGAAACATTTCTATAGTCCTCTCCTCCAGACTGCTAATTCTGTCCTCCATATTATCAGCCCTACTGTTCAGGGAGTCCAGATTTTTCTTAATCTCATCCATTGTGTTTTTCATCAACATTTCTGATTATTTCTTCTTTATAGTATCAAGCTCTTTTGTAATGTAGCTCCTGAACTCATTGAGTTGTCTATCTGTATTCTCTTTTAACTCATTGAGTTTTTTTAAATGATAGCTATTTTGAATTATTTTTCATTTAGGTTATAGATTTCTGTGTCTTTGGGATTGTTTTCTAGGTACTTGCCACTTTTTTTCTGTTCTGGAGATTTAATATATATTTTTTTATACTGCTTTATGGTGTGTATTTGTCCCTCTGCATAAAGATAGAGTTTGGTCTCTGCTCCCACTTGCTGCCACTGGGGTAGAGGGGAGGAGCTGTGTAATCTGCATCCACCAGGATCCCTGTCAGCTGTTCCTGACTGAGCCTGTGCAACTCCTTGGGATCACAGTGGCCCTGTGGGGTCTGCTTTCAACGGTGAGAACAATCACAGGGAAGCTTTGGTTTGCTACTGCCTGATCCCACAGACCTACATAGACACGCTCTCTCCTTAGCGACTGCAGTGGTTGTCATGGACTTTCATGGCAGCCAGGAGCTTGTTTGCCCAGACTCACAGCTTTGCTACTGTCAGGTCCTGCTGGATCTCACTTGTCCCCTTGAGGTCACAGCAAAGCTATGGGCACCTAATGCAGCCACCAGTTTGCTCACCCAGCCACGCTGCATCTGCTCCTGGGTCACACGAGTCTTTGTGCTTGGTGGGCAGAGCATCTCCCCCAGGGCCAAGCCATGACTGTCCCTGGGGCCACTGTGGGACCATGGATTTTCCCACTGGACCAAGGAACAATCACGCTGGGGCTGTGGATTGTCACTACCCTGTTTTGCGATCCTGCTGGATCTCACTTGCCCACTAAGGGCCACAGCAGAGCTATGAGAATTTAATGCAGCCAGCAGGTAGCTTGCCCAGATGCACCACATCTGCTCTTAGGTTGCCCAGCCTTTGGGCTTTGTAGGCATGGCCTCCCTACCTACTCTGAGCCCAAATCACTCCCTGGGGCCAGAGTGGGACTGTGGATTTTCCCACTGGTCCAAATAACCATCACAGGGGGCTTAGGCTGTAGTCACCTGTTTCTACAGTTGTACCAGTGCACATGCCCACCCTTGGGTCTGTGGCAGTGCTATGAGCACTTCAGCTGCAAAAGAGTTGCTCATGGGTACTGGGCTGTCTGGGGGCCAGAGAGTTCTCACCTATCTCCACCTCCTCCCCAGGGACATCCATCCACCTTCCAATGTAGAGCAGCACGTTTCTCTCAGGCGTCCTGAGGTGCTGTGTGAATGTCCTCTGTTGATCAGTGAACGTCCATTTAGTTGTAGTTCAAAGTGGGAGAGACAAAGAAAACTGCTCACTCTGTCATGTTGCTGATGTCACTCTCAAGAAAATTTTCATATGTTGTGGGTCCTAGTTAAAGTCATAGTACATGCTATTAGCCTTGGGAATAGAAGGCTAACCAGAAGTAAATATGAACTCTTGCTAAGTTCTTCCTTCATTTTAAACATTATTAGAGTTGTTTATAGTCATTAATTTTGCAAAAAGGAAGTTGATATGTGTTCGACATGTAATAGAGAGCTTCAAGATATTGATAAGTCTGAGTGATGATATTTCTTAACTCAATGAAGTTAAAGCATCAGGATGTGTGAAATGTATGTTCAGACTATACTTAGTAATGCTGTGCTTCTCTGTCATTCTTGGTCAGAGGCAAATAAAAGGACATAGGGAAATTGTTGTAATCCTTCCTAAGGTGCAGTGTGGCACATTTACAGGTCTGCATGAACAGTTTGATGCTTTCTCAGTTCATCATTCATGAGTTGTTTCACCAGCCCTGTCAACAGTTATTTCTCTAAGGAGCAATCACTTACATCTTGCAATCCTCTAGGACTACAAAGCCATCCTGCAACTAGCAGTTAGATTGACGCTGCTTACTTGAGCCTCAAAATGGCAGTTGTGTTGTGATATAACCGTCACTTGCCAGATGGAAATAGGGGCCAGTAGTAATTGGGAAGCTCCCAGTGTTTGGCATAGTAGCGTTCTCTACTTTAAACACTTGTCTTATGACATTTCCTTGTATTTTTTGAATATTAATGGTTATCATGGGCCATAAAAGATATACATCTTAATGAGCAAAACTAAAGAGGTATTCTAATGTTCTTGAACTGACAAGCTAGAGACTGTGATAGGCTCTACACAGATGATAATTTTTTTTTTTTTAATGGGAATATAATAGCCTCTGGAGATACTGATCAGGACAGATAGATGTTTCTTCAGGTCTGCTCAGACACTAGAGATTTATGACATGAATCTGTTAGAATATATTTTATCTGCTCCTTAAATCTGGAACAAAGAAGTGCCCTTGATTTGAAGAGGAAAGTTTTAAAAATGCACATCAACGTGAAATAGATGATTTGGACATTTTGCTGATACTCAGGAAATTTTTGTTTAAAAAGCATTCTTCTTGCTTCTAACTTGATGGTCAGAACCAGTGACTTTGACCAAATGATGTGGGATATTAACTTAGGGAATATATTTTGATGCTGAAATTTAATTGCAAAGCACTCTTTTTTAGTCTCCCTTACTTTTTCTCTCCAAATATGTGTGCGTTTTATTAAACTAAAATATTTATTTTAATTTATATAACATAAATGAAGTATCACCAATAATTAATGGCACAATATATTATTTTTATAGCTATAGCTTTGTCATTATACCTCAGTAAAGCTCTGTAGTTTTTATCAAAAAATAAAAAGCAGCCATAATGATACCAGTATTTTGCTTTTAGGAATCTTAGAAAAATCGTGTATTATTTGATGCATGAAAATATATGTAACAAATTTGGAAGTTATGAAGCATAATAAAAACAGATATCACTGAAACCACAACCGTTACTGCCATCTTATTACTCTTTCCCATTCCATTGTCATGACTTTTATTGTAATGAGAATTAATCTCTTGAATTTTTTAAAATTTGGAATTTTGTTTGTCTATGTATGTAGTTACTATACGTATGCATTATTACACTATACATTATTTTTGTTTTTTATTGAGCTAACATTGGCTTATAATATCATGTTTACAATGTTATAATTCAACTTCTGTATATACCACAGCATGCTCACTACCAAAATCTAGTTTCCATCTATCATCATACAATTGACTCCCTTTATCCACCCTCCTTCTTCTCTGGTAACCACCAATCTGTTCTCTGTATACATGTGTTTATTTTAGTTTTCTCACTTTATTTATTTATTTTTTGCTATTCCACATGTGAGTGAAATCATATAGTATTTGTCCTTCATTGTTTATTTCAGTTAACATAATACCTTCATGGTCCATCCATGTTTTTGCAAATGTCAAGATTTTGTCTTTTTTATGGCTGAGTAGTATTCCATTGTGTGGTATATATATGTATATATATATATATACATATGTATATATATATACATATATATATATACACACACACACACACACACACACACACACACAAACACACACACATCATCATCTCTATCCATTGATTCATCAATGGTCACTTAGGTTGTTTCCATATCTTGACTACTGTGAATCATGCAGCAATGAATATAGGGGTGCATTTATCTTTTCAAATTAGTGTTTTCATATTCTTCAAATAAATATCCAGAAGTAGAATAGCTAGATCATGTGGTAGTTCTATTCTTAATTTTTTGAGGAATCTTCATACTATTTTTCATCATGGTTGCACCAATTTACATTCCCACTGATAGAGTATGAGGGTTCCTTTTTCTCCACATCCTCTCCAACACTTGCTATTTCTTGCCTTTTTGATAATAGCCATTGTAATGGGTGTGAGGTGATATTTCATTGTGGTTTTGATTTGCATTTTTCTAATAATTAGTGATGTTGAACATCTTTTCATGTGCCTGTTTGGCCACCTGTATGACTTCTTTGCAAAAATGTCTGTTCAGATCCCTTGCCCACTTTTTAATCATGCTGTTTTTGGTGGTTGTTGTTGAGTTGTGTGAGTTCTTCATATATTTTGGATATTAACCCCTTGTCAGATATATGATTTGCAAATACCCTCTCTAATTCAGTACATTTTCTTTTCATTTTGTTGTTGGTTTCCTTTGGTGTCACAATGCATTATTAATTTTACTTATTTTGAGCTTTTAAAACTATTATCATGCTTTATGAAGTTTTTGATATTTTTATTTAGCATTCAACATTATATTTCTAAATTTTATCCATATTATTGCTTTGAAGTTTTTTCATTTGTTGCCATTATCTTATAATATTATGTTGTATGAATAACTCATCATTTATTTATATATTCAACTATATTTTGGGGCAGTCTCCAAGTTTCTGTTAATAACAATAGTGCTGCTTTGAATGTTCTCATGTGTGTTTTCTAGTGCACATTTGCAGGAGTTTGTCTAGGCCTAGAGTGGAGTTGTTGGCTTTTAGTATTGGCACGTATAAATTCCTAAGATAATGTCAAATGCTTTCCAATATAATTACATCAATTTATTCCACTAGCAGTATACATATTTCCCTATGTTCTATATTCCCTCTATTTTTGGTATTGTCAGACATTGCTAGTCTTATAAATATAAAAGTGTCTCATTATAGTCTCACTTTGCATATCCCTAATTAGTAATGAGGTGGGAGCTTTTTTGTTTGGTTCTTGTTCACAGGTATTCAATGAAGTGTATTTTTCATTTGTTGAAATATATTCTGGATAATGCTTCTTCAACTATATGTGATACAAATATCTTCTCTAAATTTTTATTTTCTCCTTTCACATTTTTATGCATTTTTTGATAAAAAGAAGTTCTGATTTTAATGTGGTCCAATTAGTAAATTCTTCTTCTGTTTGAATAGTAGTTCTATGCCAAGGTCAGTAAGAGATTCTTTTATCTTGTCTTTTAAAGGTTTTATAGTTTTTGTTTTATACTTAAGTCTTTAATCTATTTGAAGTTGATTATTGTGTATCTCATGATTTCTTATTTCATTTTCTTTCTTCTACACGAATAATCAGTTGTCCCAGCAACACTAATAAAGAAGTCTCTTCTTTCCTCAATTTTTTATTAATGAATACAATGATTCTTCTCTCATAAATTAAATGTTTTTCAACTAATGGATTTATTTTGGATCTATTTTGTTTATTTCTGTTTCAAGGCCACAATAATAAATATTTTATTTTTCTAATAAATCATGATATTTGATATAGGGAGATCTGCCAAACTTTCTCTTCTTCCTCAGGATCCTTTTTGTTACCCTGGGGGCTTGCAATTCCATATGAATTTTATAAAAATCCTGCTAAAAATGTTTTAACAATTCTATTGAACCTGTAGATCAACATTGAGAAAAATGACTGGATTGATTCTTGTAATCCAAGAACACTGTATATGTTATCCATTTGTTTATATCTTTTTAAATGTCTTACAATAAAGTGTGTAATTTTCTGCAAAAATATCTTACTATATTTAGATTATTCAGAGATGGCATATTTTAATTATCATTGCAAATGATGTCTGATGCATTCCTTCTGAATGTGTTGTGTTTTCACAACATTTATTTTCGTTCTCAAAAAATGCAATTAATATTGTCACATTAATATTACATTCAGCAAGTTTATTAATATCTATTTTGATTATAATAATTTTTATGAATATTCTTTTGGAGTTTCTATGCAATCGTATCATCCCTGAATAATGACAGTTTTATTTCTTTCCTTCCAATTCTTATAAACTTTATTTTTCTTATTGCATTGGGTAGGCGTTCTAGTACAAAGTGAAAAGACAGCTATGACAGAAGTCATCCTTCTGTTGGTTGTGATTTTAAATAGAACACTTCTAAATTTTTACCATTAAAATTTATTTTCCTATAGGTTCTCTTTATTAAATCACAGGTATTTCTAGATTGCTAACAGCTGTATTCATGGATAAAATTTGAATTAATAACTTGATATGTCTACATTTATTGAATTAATCATTTCCTTTAGCCTCAAAGTGGTAATCATATTTATAGATTTTTCAATGAGAGATCACCCTTGCAATTTTGGAATAAATCAAGCATGACCGTGCACTCCTAGATTAAATAAAGTAATATTTTGTTTACAATTTTTACATCTATATTTATAAGGAGAATTGGCCTATAGTTTACCTTTCTCATTATAGCCTTGTCTAAAGTTGATAACAAGGTTACATTACCTCGTAGAATGGGTTGGAGGGTATTTCTTCTTTTTAATTTTTTGAAATAGTTTATGTAAAATTTAAATAATCTTTTCTTTAAGTTACTCATAAAACATTGTTGATGTGGAATTTACTTTTTGAAACATTTAAAAAGACTTGGTCAATTAATTAATTAATTTGTTTCAGGAATATTTGAGGTTTATTTCTTCCTAATTCAGTTCTGGTAAACTAGAATTTCTAAGAATTTGTCCATCTTTTGCAAATAGTAGTTAAACTGCTTTCGCAACATTCATCAAGGTCTGATGTATATATATGCGCATACATATACATATATACATATACACACACATACTCATTTCTTAGTATTTAAATTTCTACATTGATTCTGTTTTCTATTAGATATTTAGAAAAGATTAATTTATAAGTATACAGCCATATTGTTTATGAATTGTAACACTATGTAATTTATTTGCATTTTATTTATGGTATAATTGACACTGACTTTTAAAATTTTTCTTAGTATCTCATTTATATCCTAATATGTGACCAATTTTTTGCAAATGCACTCTGTTTTTAAGAATAAACGTTCTCCAGTTGTTGGTTTCAGGGTGCTATATATGTCCTTTAATCTAACTTGGTAATCCTTTCGTTCAAATGTTTTTATATATATTTATATATATAATAATTTTTTTTGTAGTCTTATCTTCTCAGATTTTGAGGGAGGAATGTTGAAATCTCCCCCTATAATAGCGGTTGTCAAGTTTTTCCTCCAATTCTATCAACTTTTACCTTTTAAATTTTGAGATTATTGAAGTGGAAGCTACTTGTTGTCCTCCAAAATCTGTTCTCTACTTCTTCAGTGGCAGCTGTGCAGCCTGCTATTGCCAGCCTCCTTTGCATCTGTGCATGATGTAATCACTAGATATGGTCATGGATAATGGGATACAAGCATTGTAATGCAGTATTTTTTCAAAAATCTGTAGATGAGAGCTGGCGGAGACCTTTCGCCCTCTTGCTTTCCCTTCTCTAGCCAACAGCATGGGACACAAATATCACCATCTTGGACCACGAGGATGAAGACTGTACCCAAGTGTGACTGAGAGCGGAGGTAGTGGAAGTCTGGTGTTTGAGGAATCGGAAGGCAAAATTCTCATACCCGCACCAGATAGTTTGCTGCTGAGCTTAAATGCTTGAGAGGAAAATAAACTACTTCAGCCATTGCAATTTTAAATTTTGTTGTCCATGTGGTTCTATCTAATTTAAACCACTATTTGGTTAGGTGTAAACAAATACACAGCTGTTATATTACCCTGCCTAGCTGGGCATTTATCATGATGTAGTCACCCTCAGCTTCCCTAGTATATATATATATATATTTTTTTTTTCTTTTGCCCTAAGGTCTACTTTTCTGATATTAATACCTCCACTCCAATTTCTTGTTATAACCTTCATTATTGAAACTTTCTGGGTCTTTATGCTTTGCGTATATTTCTGGTAAACAGTATGTTGTTTGATTTTTGACTCAGACTTTCTATGTCTTTCTTTCACTGAAAAGTTTAGTCATTTTGATAATTGATATAATTTGACTTATTTGTCTTACTTAGTGTTTTGTGCTTGTCCCACTTTTTTATGATGTTTTTCCTCCTTTCTTTTCTTTCACATATCAATTGAAAATATTTTTTCCCTATTTTTCGTTGGCTTATATCTTGTAAAATGGAGCAGTCTTGAGTTTGGCTGTCCTTTTCAATGCATCCTTCAATACTGACCATCATCTGAGTGATTCAACTACCTTAGGACTCTATCCCTTTGTCATTCTAGTCTGTTTTACAGATGTTCTGTTCATGATTTCACTTTCTTCTTTTTAGCTGAACACACTTGATAATATTATTATATAGGTAACTTTTATTTGGCTTTTAATACATTTATAGCATTTTTTGGCTTAAACAACAGAAATTTGTTGTCTCACAGTTTTTGATGCTAGAAATTCAAACTCGAGATATTACTGGCTTGGTTCCTTCTGACTGCTGTTAAGGAAGGATCTGTGCTGGGCCTTTCTCCTTGCTGTAGATAGTGTCTTCATTTTCACATGGTATTTTTCCTGTATTTTCAACTCATCTTCCCTATACTTGTTTTTCTTTTTTTCACCCTTCTTTCTTGCATCTTAGACATCCTTCTAGGATTTTCTTTTCCTTCCTAAATATATCCCTTAGCAATTTTTCTGGGAAAGAATTATTTGTGGTAAAATTAACTCTAATTTGTTGGAAAATGTCGTTGTCTTACTCTCATGATTAATATATAGTTTTGCTGTGCAAGTAAAGTTGGTTAATGGCTATTTTTCCTCATCATTCAGAAGATATTCCTCCACTGTCTTCTGGCTTCCATTGTTGCCGATGAGTCTGCAGTTAATCCATTGATCTATCATGTCATTATTACTGCTGCTTCTGTGCTCTTCTTTTTTATGCTCATCTTTTTATCAATAGTCTCTTGCAATTATATTGTGATTTATTTCTATTGTTTCGCACATATTATGGGTTCTATTTCTATGAGTTTCTCTTTGACCAGTTCTGGGATTCCATTTGAATGATTATTAAAGGCAGTAAGTTTTAGTTAATATAATTGAAATCTGAATATTACCCCAAATTTTCCAAATGGGGAGGATTTTTCACCACAAAGTATGAAGCCTATTTATGCTAGGTAAAAGGAAATCTATGTGACATTTAAAAATTCATTTATGTAAAGTAATGAAAATTGTTTTGGGGAAAACAAAGATGGTTTGTATAAGAATATTTTCTTCCCCTCTTATTCTCCTAAATTAAAAATTGCTGAACTTCCTCCAAATCATAAGTAGGTGCTAGGCCATCTTTCTTAGACAGCCAGGTCAAGGAAAAAAGTTACAAAATAAAAAGAGAGATGGCTCCTCTTCCCATGAGCATACACAGGGTGCTACATTATTTCTGGCTTATTAACTCTAACTTGATTCTTATTTCTCCTCAAAAAAAAGCATATGAGGAGGTAAGTAATGTTGATGTTATAGGAATTAGTATTTTAAATAATAAGATTAAATTATTCACAGATTTGTCCCTTAAATTTCACATTGAACATAACATTTCCATTTAAAATCATTGTCTTAAAGTTCTAGGACCAGTTTGTTCACTCATTTATTTATTCTACAAATATGTATTAAACTAATAATGTTGTTTATTAACCTGTGAATCCTCTCTTGAATTTTTCTTGACACTGGCCGAACAGATGAGCCAGAAATATAATGGAGAATTACCTCAAAGTAAGGCAAAAAATGAAATGATAGTTTTATCTTATGGGTATAATACACAGTAATTATTATTTTTAAAAGGTATAATAGGGAAATAGCTGTAAATTCATATATAATGACATCTTATATTTTTTAATTCGCATAGATTTAGATTTTTTAGAAGTGAGAAGTAGGTTGAATAAAATTCTGTGCCATCCTTGAAATATTGCGCTTGAAGTTGTAAATTATTGCAGAGTTGACCCTTACCCATAGTCATTTTTGGCTACTGCTTTATAAGTTCGCGTCCTGCTGCATCTCTATTGTAGAGTTCGGAAATAACCTAACTGCCTACTGCAAATCCTTTATAATGAGAGCAATTTTAATCCTCAGACTCCCACTGTAAGCTCTTCTTACTAAGAATTTGTTTCATTGATAATATTTTAGCTTATCTTCTTTAAAAGTAGCACTTATTTCATCTCGTGAGATATCTTTGATATTTTCGAAGGATTGCGCTAAGCAAAGCAATGATTCACACTCCACTTTTTTCCATTAAAAATTGTAAACTATTATGGCCAAAGATATTTAGTACCCCTATGTATTAATATTTTGAAGTTAAATTTCATGATATAAAATACCGTAACTAGGCAGATAGTACAAAAAATATTTAATACATATTAGTTTTCATTCAGGATACCAGAGTTTAACTCAAAAATTAATGTATCTATCCCACTAATGTTTAATGAAAGGATGTGGCTGTGAATTACAGAGAATAATTACAATTATTTTTATTGGTCATTTTTGTTCTAAAGTAAGGATCTATACATACAGAGCCATAAAGTTAATTTTTTAAAAAATCCATTCTTTCTTCAAGTTTACCATCTAAGACACATAAAACTAAATTAAGCACAATTGGACTAGGCAAAAAATAAGTTAAACAAAATAAGCAAAATTGGAATAGGCAAAAAATATCAATAGTAAAGAAAATTCTCGAATTAGTTCAATGAAAGGAACAGATTCTCTCTTCCAAGTATAGGTTTTAGAGTAGACAGAATCAGGTTCAAATAACAACTCTACTTAAAATTCCCTGGGGTAAATTTCCTCATTTTTCTTTGGTCTCCACCCCTCCCCACTTTCCCCCTCCCCGAAGGTTGTTTTTTTTGCAGTATGTGGTTTTGCTATCACCCCGAGCACAGCCCCTGGCACATTTCTCAGCTACTCCCAAAGACTCCATTCCCCCACATCTTCCTTTGAGACAGGAATATTTTAGAGAGTGAAATATTGGAATAGTGAGTTAAAAATAGGTGAAAAAATCAGTAAGTCACACCAGGCTAATTTTACTTTGATTGTATGTGGTAGAAAAATTTGGGATAATTATCATGTTTTTGCTAAAAAGTAGAATTTTTCTTTGTATTCCTTCCAAAAATCAAGTCTTCAAACAAATACTTGCATTCAAGTGAGCAGATTCCTAGAAGCTCCGGGGGGCTGTCGTTTCAGTTCGGCTGGAAGGTTGGGGTCACATGAACTTGACTTGGAATCATAGATCTCCTCCTAGAACCTGTGAATTCTGTTGTTTCGTATGATAAATTATGGTAGCAATACCTAAATCAGGGGCTCATTATGAGGATTAAATTAGAAAATATATGCAATATGCCAGGCAAGCAGAAACAAGGCAAGAGAAGGCAACCGTTATCAGTGTACATGTATTAGAAGTGGGCAGAGAGGTCAAGTCTATATGTGGAAGTGGTTTTAAAAATTTATTTTTGAGTTTTATAAATAACTAAAAATAAAAGCTAAATTTGAATCATTAATTTTCATTTTTAGAATGTTTTATTCTTTGGAGAGGGATACTACTAACGTCAGACGTGTTGAAATATGCAAAGAAATATGTATTTTATGCATGAAATTCACAACACTATGCATGATCCTTCCTTACATATTTCATCATTTCACTATGCATGTTTGAAGATGAATTAATAGTTTCATAATTTGCATCAAGTGGGAACTACCTAGTAAGAAAAGCTGATTCTCATTGTATGCTTACTATGCTTACCTATTCAACATTCTATATTTGCACTGTCTAATTTAATTTAAATGAAACTCCTATGGTAGTCATGTAAGAAAGATAGAGAAACTGAGGCACAGAGAACCTAAATAAATTACCCGTTATCAAGAGCCAGAAAATAGATGTGAGAAGATAAACATTGGCAGTTGAATTTAGAGCCAATCGCCCTGATAATCCTGTTACAATACCAAAAATATTGAGAGGAAAAGTGAACTATTTTCCATTTACTAGACAACTTCAACATTTAAACATGCAATCTCTATGTTGTTTTTCTATGTTACCTAATTATCCTGAGTATGTGATTAAACCTCTGTTTTGTATATCCTAAGTTATGTGGATATAGAAGTAATTTTCAAAATAGATAAATTTTGGGGTGTTAAAAACAAAAAATTTTAAAATCTATTTATTTTGGTTTGTTTTTAGGATCATTTTTTTAAAATGTGTATGTGAATGGCAAATGGGAAATATGTTGCAAAATATATTTGGAATTTTCATGTGAATTCTGGCTGAGATAAAGTGCAATTCTGACGCTATGATTGGACAGTGAGAAGAGTCAAAGTTAAACCTGCAGAGTAACATTTCAGTTCACTTTTTATCAGCCTAACTTGGATCTATGGCAATTATATTCTTTACATTTTGATGACTTTTCTTATAAGAATGAGTATGACAAGTAAGTTTGTGCAGCAGAAGTTTTATGCACTTGAAAGCAAAATACACCACTTGAAAACCTTTTTAGTAGGTTAGCATTAAGTAAATAATGATAGAAAAAGTATCATTACTGTTAAAGAAATTAAACCTGTTCAGTTGAGTCTCCTCTCTTGCGCTACCAAAGCTGATCACAGTTTAAGCAATATCAGGTGTATTCTTTATGTGTAGAAGAAAAAATTCCGTGGCCTTCTCCAGATTTGTAACGTTTCACTAATTAGCTCACAAATAAATTACAACCTAATTTTCCTGAATGTGTTTTCTTTTTCGGATTATACCTATTTGCTTCATATTAAAGACTCTCCCAATTTAACCACAGAACTTGAACTTACAACAAAAACTGCACTACTCCAGTTTTGGAGAGGGTCCAAAAACCTTAGTCACTTGGTCCCTTTAGCACTTGAAGAGGAAACCTGATTGAAGCAAGTGTGTGGCCAGGCTCTAAGCTAGCATCACTCTATGGACACGCATAATTCTCTCCAGGGTTAATGCCAGTTATGATTATGCCTCAATAGCTTGACCCAGACCATGGATCCGTGCTGGCTTTAATCACACTTACATTTAAAGTGTTAAATATATGAAGTAATTCTCAATCTATGCAAAAGAATTATAATGGCAGTGTCACAGACCCACAGAGAGAGAAGAACAAAACAAAACAAAACTCTTGGTAGATAAAGCATTTTCATTAGGAACCAACAAACTTGTTGGCTCAAAATCAGTAATGAAAAGGGTGATTTTTGGTTTTGCTGGCATGATAAAATTCCAGCACAGAGGTCGTGGAAAGGGGTACAGAATTCAGTCAGCTGCTGCTCAGTCATACAGCACACAGGAATGTAAGGGGGTTTGTCCAGCAATGGGGAGATTCTGTGCTAAGAGAAGCACCTGCAGAACTCAAGTTTCCTCAGCAGAGGCCTTATTTGTGTTTTATTCTCTCCAACTTTATGGAGGAAATACCGATGGATATAATGGTATATGTGTAAAGTGTACAATGTGATGACTTGACACTTAGACATTGTGGAATGGCTACCAAGATCAAGATAATTGACACATCCATCAGCTCACACAGTTAACTTTCTTTTTTTGTGTGTAGTGAGAATGCTTAAGATCTACTCTCAGCAACCTCCAAGTATTCAACATCGTATTAACTATAGTCACCATGCTGTATATTAGATCCTCAGAACGTGTTCTTTTTATAACTGAAATATTGTACCCTTTAACCTACACCTCCCCATTTCCCCTTCCCCCTCTCCCAATCCCCTGGCGACCATTCTCTTCTGTGTTTCTATTAAATAGGCTTTGTTTTTTAGATCTACATATAAGTGATACCATATAGTATTTGCCTTTCTCTATCTTGCTTATTTCAGGGCATAGTGCCCTTCAGTTTCATCTATGTTGTTGCAAATGACAGGCTTTCCTTCTTTTTTATGGCTAAATAATATTCCATTGTATGTATGCCACATTTGCTTTATCCATTCATCTGTCAGAGGATATCTAGATTTTTCTATATCTTGGCTATTGTGAACCTTATTTGTGTTTTCATATAGCTTCACTACAATTTTAAGTTTTAGGAAAAACTGGGCCAAAATAGACTTTACTTTTTAACTTTTACACTTCTAGAAGTCCATACTAAGCTTGGCAATAAATGTCTAAACCTAACTCAAGCAATTCATGCTGGAGCATCGAGAGATTTTTGGAGAACTATCAGGTCTTTCCTGAGAGCATGCATACATACGTGACATTGCAATGGACCAGTGGTTCTCAGTCAGGGGCACTTTGACCTCTGGAAGACATTACGCCTCAGACATTGTTGGTTGTTGCAACTCGTTTGGAAAGTTTAATACTAGCACCCAGAAGCCCAGGATTTTGCTAAACACCTTACAGTGCACAGGATGGCCTCCCACATCAAAAAATTATTCAGTCCCAAATGTGAATAGACTCAAGGTTGGAAAACCCTTCAATAGACTGTTTCGTGAGCTTACAACTTACTTTTGTAACCTAAAACATTAATGGTTTGAGACTATCTGTTGTTGAATTATAATTATCTGGAAGGAAAAAGGTTGTTTATTATACTCCCATATTTTTAGTATGTAAAGTAAGTGTGGTGAGAACTAGTCATTCTTATAGAACTGAATTGGAAGGCTCCCAAACATCGAGAACATTGCCTTTATAATAACTAAATCAATGATGAGTGACTCTTCCCTGAGCAGGTGAAGAATTCACTCAAATTTCTAGAGAATTGATCTATTAGCTTAAACCTGAAGTTCTTTTATTCATCATTTAAAATGCTACATAATCTCATTCAAGAGTGCTAACACTGAGAGGCAAGAATAGCATTCTTGTTACATTCTCTCTGTGTTTTTAGAGAAACAAAGCCAGAATGTTCACTCTACAGGGGCCTTTCGAGATCATCTGTGCTAATCCTCATATTTTAGAGAGAGAATAATACTCAAAAAAGGGAAGTGTCGATCTACAATTGTATAAGTTAGCAGTGAAACCAGACCTACAGTTATGTTGTATATCACTATCAAAATGAGGTCACGATTTGATGACTTTGGAAAATTGAATCCATGTATATTGAGATGTTATATTGAGATGATTTATAATGGAATTTTACTCAGCTGTGATAGTTTGGAATTGTTCTTCATGACTGACGTGACCTCTTTTGCCATCTAGATAAGATGGAACTTAGGGCATAATGATTGTTTCCTTCTCCAGAATGTACTTTCTTTGTGCTAATATCACATTCATACTAGCAACATCATTTTCAAGTCACAATGTGCCATATATAATATTCTACTTTAAATCATGTTATTCCTTTAAAGTTGGGCAAGTGTGTGTCCGTATGTCAGAGAGATCAGGAAGAAAGTCTCTAAAAGTTCATTCCTATCTACGAATCTGTTAATCTTTTGCATTTTTATGCAGAAAGTCTGCTTTTTGTCCTTGAACATGTATATAGACCTATAGGTGGTTTTCTTCCCCCTTATTGTGGATCTGATTCTCTTGGCTTTTATGTCTTCATATATTAATATGGCCATATGGCCAAATTGATTTTTCCTGTTTTAATTTTTCCCTCAAATTCAAGACTACTGATGTTGTCTTGAAATGGAGATTATAAGATTAATGGGAACTGCATATTTTTCTCTAAAGAAGGTTATAGATTATTCTATATGTCATGTCTGTTTGGAGTCAAAAACATTACAGAAATTTGACCTAGTTATAAAAAAAGTGCTTTTAATTGTATTGAAAGCACCATCCTGACTTATCACTAGTTGATATAGTCTTAAATAATATTATGTTTCCATGTTATCTATGCTTTCATTGAGGCATTTTAGTCAACTGAAGTTTCACATATAGGAAACTTCAAGACAATATGTATTGACAAAATGAACTCTTCTATTTACATAGTCTTCACTTAGATATATGACAATAAGGTTCATTTCATAATCCAGTAACTAAAACTTTTCAGGAAAGATCCAACATATTATGTTAACGATACAGAAGGACTAATATGAAGGCCCCAAAATTTAAACAGCTACTTCATCAAGGAATAAATTGTCATATCCTCAGCAGTTGTATTGTTATTTTACTAATGTCTCCTGGTTATAGATAATTTTGCAAGACACTATTAATGATATAAAATAATATGATAATACACAAAATTGGAAAGTTGTAAGGTATTTCAAAGTTGGTACCATATTAACTTGTACTTATATTAAAGAGAGAGGTTCTCAGAATGTCTTAAACATATCTTGGGGACCAAGGGTATCAATATATAGCACTCCTTTCTTTCCCTCCTGAAATAGAAACAAATTGAAAAGTAAGACACAAGAGACAGCCAGGTGGAAATGAAAATTATTGAAAAGAATGTATAGAAAATCACTTTAGATTTGTGTCTAAAAGGGATTGACTGTTATTCTTTCCTTCTCCCACCTCCTTTTCCTGTACTTGAAAACGCATTGGAAATTTCCATCCCAGGGAAAAGCTGTGTCTACAAAGCAACTTGAGTTTTCAACACTGCTGCCTCTTACGAGTTGAGGTGGAAAAAATTAGAGCATATTCCCAGAAATTAAACCTTTCACTGCTTTAATTTTACAAAGTCAAGAAATATGAACCAGACAGAGGATGACAGTGTTTTTCTTACCCACCAGTCAGATAACCAATCACAAAGAAATAAAAGATGAGGAGCGTAGTAAGGCAAGGTACTCTAACACAAGTGTCTTCATATGAAAACATGAAATCAGAGAAACGGATTGCTCCTACCAACACAGCATATTCCAATCAAATGTGCTTCACTTAATTAATTGACTATTCCCTGGTAAGATACTTTCATCCTCCTGGTAGTAACTCATTAATTTTTGTCCCCTCAAAATAAGGAAAAAATGTCAATGTGTTCTCAGGGATTCTGTAGCTCTGCTTTTAAAAAATGGTTATCTACTTGTGAAGGATATGGAATTGCATGGACAAGAGAAATTACTAAAAAATGGAGTTGATTATGAGGTGGAAAATATTTACACCAGAGCACTGATTTTTCTCTCTGTTTAACATTTATAAAAAGAATGAACATTGGTCTTGATTAAAGATTCACTTTTGTTTAGATCTTAAAATATTTTTTTAAATTAACTTCTATGTTTTTCAGTTATGCTAATGAAAATTACCATTATGAGGTGCTTTCAGATTTTTGGAAGTTTATGCTCAATTATTTAATGATTTTCACTGAGGTAAATTCAGATAGAATGTAGAAGTATGCAAATCACATCCTATATACTTTTTCCTAAATTAGTGAGGCTAAACACATAGAGACAAAATATGTGAGAGGATGAATTTAAATATTTGTGTTATATTCTGAGGAACTTTAGTAGTCATAGTCATTTAAAAAAATTTTATTATGATACATAATATTAAACAATCTAAAAGAGATATATTTGATAGGAAGTAATAATGTAGTAGAATATGGAATTCATGGCTTATATTAATATTTTTCAATTCATGCATATTTGATAAAATAGTACCTACATATTTATCCAGTTGATAAGACAAAGTTAGATATAACGCAAAGCAACAAGTCCTAGGCTAAGGAGATGTGTGTTATTCCAATTCTTTTTAATCGATTATTTGCAGTACTTTGAACATGAGAAAAAGATTGAAGACTCTCTCTGTGTCTGTACATCACTACAGGAGTACACGTTACCTCGATTTCAAGGCATCAGCTAACATATTTTATTCGACAGGACAAAGGGAAAACATAAAAACAAGCTAGCCTTCAGGCCTCCATGATTCTAAATTAGACTATCCAGGCATGCTGGAGCAAACTCTAAATTAACCCATAGGAGATAGAAAGCACTCAGAAGGGACATCCATGAATTGTCGTCATTCCAGGAGCAGTTCTGGAGCCTTCCTTTGGACACGAGGCATATTTTTACTTGCTCAAGTGGAGCTCTTCACAAGATTTTATAACCAGTGTCCAGGGGGAGGGAGACTCCTATTCTGAATAATAAGAGATATTAAGAAAGTACAAACATTTATTTTTTTCTTCAGTTTTAGATATAGATAGATAGATATAGATATGGAGGTAACTACAATAAATTAATATTATTTTTCTTTACGTATACATATTTGGTAGATAAACTCTTGCTGGTGAAAGCTCAATAGGATCCCCGGGAGAAAGAGAGTCAGATGTACCAAGAGCCTCCATGCCCATCATCTCTCTCTCTCACTGTTTGGCAAAGATCTCTCTGTCGTACTTTTGCTCAGGACAGTGAAGGCTCTGACCAGGCTGAATAAGTGTGGGTTGGCAAGGCCATGACCTTATTAGAAAATTCTCTCTCTCAGATCTCCAAAGACCGGAATGCCAACGTTGAATTTACCTGAGTCTGTCCTCTCTGACTTCCCCCAACACATTACTCAGAAGCTCTCTGTCAGATTCGGTGCTGCTGCTAATATGCTAGTCTCTCCAACTTTTGTATTAAATGCAAGTTCTCCAGGAAACTTTTGAAAGTGAAAAGGAGAAATATAGAGAAAATTGAAGACTACAGGGAGTATGCTTTGTTCTACAGCAATACATTTACTCTGTAAGGCAATGCATTTATCTATACTTACGCTTTTCACTTCTATTCTATATTAACCTCGTCTGATTTATGCTAATTGTGGCCCAAAATGATGACAGAATCACAGAGCTATAAAGTCACACCGAGCATTTGCTGTGCTATTCCTCCACCTACTGGAATTGCCCTTCACTGACCACAAATTCCTAGGACGGAGATCTGAGGAAAATGAGAGAGAGAATTGAACTATGTGTATTCACTGACAAAACTGTTTTGTTAATATTCATTCATTTACTAGGTTAGTAATTTGAAATGAGATGAGTAATTTTATCGAAGCATCTTCCAAGACTGGTCAGCAACAGGACACACTGTGTTACTCTTTATTATCTTCTATTCTCAGCTTCTGAGTCCTTATCATTACATGTAGAAACTAGTATTTTGATATTAAAATGCTGCACTATACATTATTACTAAACGTACCATTTGCTTATTAATCAGGCATGCATGTTATTGTTATAAAAATAAAATGGAAATAAAATGTAGGTTCTCTGATGTTTCAGAAATGTATTTAAACAAAACGGTTCTAGAAGAACACGGAAATATTTTGTTCAGTGTATTCCTACATGTGAAGGCAATTAAAATAACTTTTGCTACAAATACAATATAGAAAACTTTTGAGTTACTGCAAATTATACACTCTAGCTTAATAGGTTTTCCAGATCATGTAGATCAGAGCACGGAACTTTTCTAGGTATAAACATATGTGCACTTATTTTAGACACGTTTTACCTAATTTCCAATCTTCGAGGACCTGAAAAAATACCATATAATTTTATTGCATTTAGTTAGAATTTAATCAGAACTAGGATTACATATGATATTTATACAGAGCACCTAACTGAGCAGGTAATTTGTCCGGGGCCATTCATAATTTGAATATTGTATCTTACAATAACATAGTAATGCAAAATATTCCAGGATATTGTCTGGTATTAGGCTCACTGTACTGTGTCTCTATTTTTAAGTGAATCAAAGTCAGTTGAATTTACTTTTGAGGTGAATTTTAAAGTGCCTTCCCTTCATAAAAATGTGGAAACAAATAGATATTAAACTAATGCTGAATAATCCTTGTGTATTTATACATGTGAACAAATATGATATGTAGGGACATTTTGAATTCCCACATTTACATTATCTCTTCTTTTTTTTTTTTTTGGCTGAGGAAGATTTGCTCTGAACTAACATCTGCTGCCAGTCTTCCTCTCTTTTTGTATGTGAGCTGCCACTATAGCACGACCACCGACAGACAAGTAGGGTAGGTCTCCGCCTGGGAGCCAGGCCTGGGCTGCTGAAGCAGGATGCGTCAAACTTAATGAGTAGGCCTCCAGGGCTGACCCTTCATTACCTTTTCTTGAATGTACATAAATAAAAATAATGGGACAGACAACGTTATATCAACATCTAATGTGGTTTTGGACATCTTTCAGCATATTCCATTAACCAATGACTTAACATAGAGGCTGCTAACTCTGTCTTATAAATGATTATATAATAAATGTCAGATTAAATACTTCTATTTTTATATCTAAGAAACGCAAAATGTTTTTTTTAATTAGTCATAGACTATCTTAAAAGCCAAATTTTTTGTATGATCATTCACAACTATGGTATGCAATGCGGTAAAAATCAGAGATGGTCTTTTGTTGTTTTTGATGAAAAATACCCTTGCCTGAGCACAGAATGAAATGAACTTTTCCTCTGCAGCACAATAAAAGCCTGTATCAGATACGAGTGAGTCAGCACAGCTGGCTGCTGGCATTGTGATTAGGGATGCGCTGGTCTGGATAAAATAGGAACCGGCCTGAGTCTCTGCCCAGAGCTTGAACTGAAATGACCCTGAAAGAAGTTCAAATATTTCACCAAACTTGTTTTTTCCTTCTAATTTCACATGCCTTGCTTTTATGATGAAAGACTGAGGACATCCTATTTCTTGATTAACTTAAGTAAGGAAGTTCTAAGCAAACAGACAAACAGACAAGTATAGAACAAAACGTAGCCAAATTTTAATAACTCAAATTTAAAACCTGAAGTCAGTAAAAATAAATTTTATTTCTTTTAAATGAATTTCTCTTGGGGTCTTTTTCTCAAGTAAACATTAAAAGGACCTGTTTTTACAAACAGAATACAAAAAATGTTTTTACTATTCTGTGAAATTTTCAAGGAAGGGTCTTCAACGTTTTATTGCACGTCAATGCACATTTTGTGTTGTTTCATGTTTCAATGATCGTTATAGCACTGTTCTGATGGTTCCCTTTCTGATTAGTCTGAATAAAGGCTTAGCTGCCCATTCTGCAATATGGGTTAAAGCATCGGTACGGATACTGATGAAAAAGCTTGTGTTTCAAGGGTGCACATTATTGTCAGAAGTTGAATTGTCAAATATAGAGCTAATGTAAGAGTTACAGATGAGCACTCTACAGGACTTATGACTCCCAAATGTCCTTGCATTTTCAGGAACAGGCAGACATCGCCATTAATGTTCTAATACTGCCCCTGGCGTTGCATTTCTCTTAAGCTGTGGCTTAGGAATACAGCACGAAACAGGTCTTGACAGTTTAGTGTTCTTCCACCTAATGCATCTCAGAGTAGAGTCACATGTTTTTTAAAAAGTGAGGTAGAGAACCTCCAAGGAACATATTAGTCACTGGAGCACAGCAGGCAGAAAAACCAGAACGCTCTTCTTCTTTGTGTGGGAGGTGGCCAACTGTGTCATCGAAGGAAGACCGAAGAAAATAAGAAAAGGAAAAGGCGTGTGGAAGAAAACTGAGAAAGGAGGAAGTTTGGGGAGGAAGAGACAAAGAGACTAAGAAGGAAAAAGCAGAAAAAGGAAGAGGAGAAATGTGAACAGAGGATGAGAAGAAACGAGAAAACGAGTGAAGTGTGATGAAAGGAGAAAGAAAAAAGCAGGATGAAGAGGGATGAGTTGGAAGCGAAAAATAAGGGAGGAGAAGGAGCAAGTGAAGACAAGTGAGGGAAAAACAGGAATGGGAAGAAATGTAGTGGTTTCTCTCCAGCTTCCTTTCTTTTTTGTTAACATCCATCTAACATCTTTCAAGCCTGAGGCGAGAGGCCTCCCGCTCCTGACAACCCAGGTCCCGTTGTCCAGGGCAGGCCTCCGTCAGGCCTCCTCTGTGAGCTCAGACCTCGGCAGACACTGCTCGGAAACACTTTCAACGTTCTCTTCAACCAAACTTCTGCTATTCTTTTATCCTTTGTTAATAATAACACTCAAGCTTACTTACAAGTGAGTTAGAATGTTGAAGAAGTAATAGGCATTGCAAATTACTACATAATAAACACGAACTCAAGCACTATGTTTATTTCAGATCAAGGATTTGTTTTAACAGAGCCTTATCCTAAGGAATTGAGATCAGATATTCAGGGCCTCAATCAGAGATTGAGGACTCTCAATCTCTTCAAAGAAAACAACTGTTTAATCCATTGGCCCTTCTTCAAACTCGTCATCAGATTGCCTGGAACTCACTCCACTGCGATGTTGTGATATAAGAAATATATATAGTTTATTCTTTGTCTGGGCTCCTGGCCAGAGTTCCTAAAACTCTTGTAGTTTCCTAAGCGATTCCTAAGCATAATTTCCTAATTTCCTAAAAGCAATAGAGGTATCTTTCGTTATAATATTTGTTTTTTGTCCCTCGGTTCTGAAATAGTTCCAGAGCAGAAGAGGTGAAATGAGCACCTTTTGTTATTCAAGGCAAAGTGCTTTCAACTTTACCTGAGTTTATGTTATTGAGGGGACTCTTGGAAAGCCCCTAAGTATGACGGGCTGTTTGCCAGGGGAACAAACCAGTGTTATCAGAAGATTGGAACTTTCAGCTCCAACCCCCAACTCCCAGGGAAGGGACAGGGTCTAGAGGTTGAGTTGGTCACTAATGGCCAACTAATGGCCATGATTTAATCAATCATGCCTATGTAATGAAACCTCCATCAAAAGCATAACTGAAGGACTTTGGATAGCTTCCAAATGGAAGGAGTGTACAGAGTTTGTAGGGCTGGTGAACACAGGGAGGCTCTGGGAGGGTGGTGCACCAGAGAGGATATGGAATATCTGTGTAATCTATGTACCCCTTCCCCACACCTTGCCCTATGTATCTCTTCATCTGGAAATTCATTTATTTCCTTTAAGATATCTTTTGTAATAAATCAGTAGTGATAAGTAAAGTGCTTTCCTGAGTTCTGTGAGCCATTCTAGCAAATTATTAAACAGAAGGAGGAGATCGTGGGAACTCCCAATTTATAGTTGGTCAGAAGTGCAGGTGACAACCTGGGACTTGCTATTGGGGTCTGAAGTTGGGGGCAGGGATGTCTTGTGGTACTGAGCCCTTAAACTGTGGGGTCTTCACTAACTCCAGGAGTTAGTGTCAGAATTCAGGACACTCAATCAGTATCCACTAAGAACTGGAGACTTGCTTAGTGTGGAAAAATCCACATATCTGGCATCAGAAGCGAAGTGTAGTAAAGTACAGAAAACAGGAATTTTTTCCATTTACGTACCTTGACATCTTGTCCTAAACATGCTCTCTTCTCTTTCCTTCCCCCTGCAGTCTCTGGAATGCTGGTTTTGTGGTAAATAATGTTGACTCATCTGCATCAGAGAACACATGTGGTCCCTTCTTGCTTTAACTCTAACCCAGCTCTCCTCACAGTGTACTTTGTTTTGGTCCTTTTAAAGGACGGTTCTTATTTCCCAGTGAAATTGATTCAAAAGTGGGGTGGGGAGTAGAAATTCTCACTTCAACTATAATTTCTTGCCTGCTTATAAAATGCCCTCTTCCTTTGTGACATGTGCCCTCTGGATGTGCTACCTCATTCGTACTGGGGTTTCCGACATGTTCTTTAAGGACTTTGATTTGCAAACTTGGAGATCTTAGGGAGCCTCTGGGCTAACTTATCGAGCTCTCTAACTTTACCCACTCACAGTCCACTCCAATCAGGTGCCATTCACTTGCACTCAGCTTGAACAACCTGATCCATAAACCGCACCGTGCATCCTGACCCAGGGCCCACATTACCACCACACTGTCAGGAAACAATGCTCCATGAATATTTTCATGTTTTGTACCCACAGGGCTTTTGTAGGAAGGATAGTTGGCTTCCTGGTTAAAGGATGTTTGAATGGAAAATGACTCTTGGAAGTTAAAGATAGAGAATGAAAGGGCTCAGAAGATGCCCCCCCCCCCAAAATAGGCTAATTTGGCATATTGACTATTTTGAGCTAAAGGCACTTAAAGAAAAACAGATGCCAAAAAAGACATCTGACCTTCCCCTTTCTTCCTGAAATCAGCAGATAAAACTCCCGTGGGAAAGATGCCGTCCCTGAACCTGGTGGAAAAGAACATTTTTATTTCCAGAGAAGGGGAGTTGTGGCTGAGAACCTGTAGAACACGGCTTGTTAGTATAACCCTTATCTTCCTCTAGCTGCCTCGTATAGTTTAGGTACTTTTTCATAATTACTACTCCTTGTTCAACCTAGTATATAAGCACTTGAACCTGACCGCTTTTTGGGCCTTCATGTTCCTGCGAAGGTTCCCATGTCCAGGGAAAAACAAAACTTATATTCTTTTCTCCTATAATCTATCTTATGTCAACTTAATTCTCAGACCCAGCTGGAGACCCTAAGAGGGTAGCAAGAGAAGGTTTTCCTCCCTACAAGACCTTCGAGAGATTAAGAGACACCTCTCCCAGAGCCATTCATTTACATTCCAAATGAAAGTAGATCTAGGGACCTTTACCTCCTTTTCCCAGATAGGATGAGTCTACAGTCCAGAGCAAAGGTCAGCCTCTCCAGAGAGGAGGAGGTGTGGATGTGCCAGCTGCCCTCTATAAGTTCCAGATTCATGCAGCCTCCAGAGCATCCAGAGACGCTCTCCTGTGGTACAAATCTGCATACTCAGGGTCCATCTGGCTCCCAGTGTGTTGCCCCATGGGGAGTTAGAGCATAGAGAATCAGTGCTAACATTGCTAGGAGAGTAAATAATCAGCCTGTGCTCTGACCAGAAAACGTGTGTTTTCTGTCAGGATAAATAAATAAATACATATAGATAAAAATTTAACGCGCGTCTTTAACTACACAGAAACATCCTGGACCTTATCTTTCATTCTTTCTGCAATCCAGCAGATCAATTCTGACTTCACATTCTTTTCTTCAAGTTCTCTTATTTTCATCTCTCAATTACTTTATAATTTTTATATAAAATAAAAATCAGCAAGAAGAATCTCTATTTTCCTGCCTCTTATATCTATCAATGTGTCTTTTATTTGCATGTGTGCCTCAAAAGGTGAGATTCATCCTATGTTACTCCTTCAAGTACCACATCCAATTCATTTTAACACTTATTGACTCTACCTTCTAAATTTATCTTGAACATTGTTTTTTCCCTCAATACCTTAGTTACTGCTCTTGACTTAGATTAGATCCACATCACTACTGCATGACAATGGTGAAGCACAGAACTCAAAATAAAATTGAACAGATGCTGAGCAGAATGTCTGGAGTGGGAGGGCAAACTGCTCCTTAAAAATGCACTATTTTCAGACAATTATCTTGTAAAAGAATAATAAATGCTGAATTTGCTCTGAGTAACTTTGTTATATTTATCTGTCCTAAATATATAGTTAACACTAAAAGGACTTAATCAAAATATTTATTTGATTTTTGAGCTCTTGATTATTTTATGGTGAACCTGCAGCCTTACTTATGTATTGTGGTTCTGGAATTTTTGATGTTAATTATTTTATGAAAATAGCTAGTGTTTTACCCTGTTGCTGATTAACCTACCAGAATCTGCTCACTGTGTAGTAGTATGTGGGGGAGGATGAAATTTTCCTCTACTCTTCTAGGTCCTTCTGGAGGATCTAAGAATTAAATTGACATGGGATAGATTAACAGGAAAAAATCACATTTAATTTTGTATGTATGAGAACCCCACATACATGAGAGAGTCAGAGACCCCACATATTTGAGAAATTCAGACACAGAAGGGTAAACTGAGGCATATATGCCATCTTGAGCCAAGGAATGTGATAGGGGCCTAAGGCTTCAGAGGGGAACAGAGCAATTCACAGGATGATAAGAAGAGCAGATATTCAGTAATTAGAACTCTGCCCTGACAAACAGGTCATAAAAATTGATTTCTGGTGGTAACTCTCATTATGGGCAAGGCCCCACATTTAAATACTTTAAGGGAGGGGTAAAAGTTTCTTTGGAGCCCACAGGGTCTTGATTGCCTCTTGCTCAAAATCTTCCACGTGCCCAAGTGGCACATTTGGGGAGGCCCGTTCTGAACTCCTTCAAGGACATTTGACAGTTGGTGAAAAATTTAAATACATCAGACTAATACAAAAATAAAACTCTTGGATGATTCACATTTATCTCACAAAACAAACTAAATATAGCAATTTATTTTTAGATTCCAAGAAAGTAATATAAAAATCTGTAGTATTTTTCTAGATGTTTGTTTTCACATATGTTGGATTTATTTCAATGGTTCTAGAATCCTCTAACAAAAAAGTAATGATATTTGCCACCCTATGTTCTATGTGTAGAGGGCAAAACTTGCTATTTTCTAATGCAAGTGCATTTGAAAAATGATGATCTTTTCATTCTTCTTATTCTCTTAATAGCTATAAGATAAAAGCAGAGCTGAGTCTGAAAGTAAGGTCTGGAAAATAAGTGCATGTCTAATAAAGTATAAGGAGAAGATTCCTTGAAAATTCCAGAGTTTTAGAGGAAAGAGAGAGGAGAAGCCAAACAAATGAGATGTGATTGGGACTCTGTGGTGGAAAGATAAAAACTATTCCAGTATTGGAGTACCTGGGAAAAACTTTTTAAGTGGTTACTTCTGATACTTGTTTTGAAATAGTTTTATTTTTGTAATCTAAACTCCTTTCACCAATGCAAGCCCTAAACGAGATCTACTGCAAACGCAAGTGCTTTTGTGTGATTTTGTGTGTATTTGGAAATTGAAGAAATGGCTAAATTCCATGAATGGGTGGATGAAGTAAGGAGTAAAAATAGCATCCATAGGAAGCAGAGGCAATCTGCATGTGGAATAAATTATACAAAGCAAAATCTCAGAAACCTAGATGATAGAATTCACTGCTCTAATGGAGAGAGTTTTGAACTTTGTTAGGTTTAGCCTACATTTCATAGATCAGTAGGACAAAGATCACCCAGCTGGCATCTGAGTACACATGAAGATAAAGTGTACACTTTCAACTGCAACTATAATCATTCAATTTATTTAATAATTCATTCAACAAATACTGAATATTCGCTGTGTACTGAACATTCGCTAGATACTGTGCTAAAGGTTGTGAATAAGAAGCTAATTAAAACAATTCCCTTGCCCTCCATATTTCACAGAGAAACAAGGATGTAGAAAAACAGTTGCAATATGTGGTAGATGCTAAAATATAAACATGCACAGAGGCTAGAGGAGCTCAGAAGAGAACATTCTAACTTGGAAAAATCAAAGAAAATTTCACAGAGGTATTAGCCTTTGAACTAAGTCAGAAATAATTAGTAGGGATTCTTTAGAAAGATGAGTGACAATCCCAAAATAAGGACTATCATGTGCAAAAACACAGAGGTATAAAACACAGTAGCATGTTCAAGAGGAGCTAGGAGTTTATTGTGTCCACAGTAAGTGTGCACATGACAGGTAACTTGTGCACATGAAAGGTGACAAGCAGGTCAACTTGTAAACAGGCACTGCCCGATAGAAACATAATGCAGGCCACACTTATAATGTTAAGTGTTCTAGAAGCCACATTAAAAAAAGCAAAAAGAAATGGTAAAATTAACTTTACTAATATAACTTATTCACCTGATATTTCTAAGGTATTATCATTTCAACATGGTTGGTATACCATTGTTAATGAAATATTTTGCATTCTTATTTTGATCTAAGTCCTTAAAGTCTGGAGCAATATCTCCACCGCCCCACATCTCGGTGCAGACTATGCACATTTCAGCGCCCATCAGACATGTGGTGTTAGTGATCAGCTTACTGGACATGCGGCTCTGAGGTTAGGGTGTAAATGGTAAATGACGTTGCTTCTTGAGCAATGTGGAGATTCATTTAGAAAGAAAAGACGTTTGCAAGAGTCTCCCATTGTGGACAAATAATTTTTATTTTTGTTTATTTTTTTATTGTAATGTTACTTAAATATGTGAAAGCATGAATGTAGTGATAAATTTCTCAGGCTCGTACTCTTACACATTTATAAGATGCACAGAGATGTACACTCATTAAAATTACTTAAATCCTAATAATCAACATAAATTTTATATGATTAATAATATAATTTACTTAAACTTATGCTTGAAACATGAATAAAAGCTTGGCTTCTCTGAGCATGTTCTTTTGAGTTCAATATCTCACATACTAATTTAAAGTATTACAAAATCTTTGCTAGTATACCACATGGTGATACTAGTTGTTCTTTCAAGGCAAGAATGGACTTCTTTTCTTAGATCCCACATAGAAATGAGATTTCATGGAGTTTGTCTTTCTGTATGACTTATTTTACTTAGCATAACGCCTTCAAGATCCATCCATGTTGTTGCAAATAGCAAGATTTCGTTCTTTTTATGGCTGAATAATATTCCATTGTATATATACACCACATCTTCTTTAACCATTCATCCATTGATGAACACTTAGGTTGCTTCCACATCTTGGCTGTTGTAAATAATGCTGCAATGAACATGGGGTGCAGATGTCTTTTTGAGCTAATGTTTTTATTTGCTTCAGATAGATGGATCTTTTCCATATTGAGTCACCATTATTCTTTTATTTGTTAACCTGCAAATTAAAACAGTTCAGTGTGGTGTCAATTTGATTTTAAAAACAAACCTGTGAATTCTCTTTGTGTTGGCCCTGTTTGAGAAATATTGCTGTTGCTACATTTGAAGGCTTCTGTGAGATCCAAAATGTAATGGAAAATTATTTAAACCCTCTGGGGATTTACAAGGTCAGCTTTAGGTTTAAAAAGAGAAGTACCTGTGAATTCAGATAGATGTTGTACATGTGTGTAGGAAGTATGATTCTAAACTCATGCAATTTTAGGTTGATGAACATAACAATTTACATATTCAAGTGGGTGTGAGCTTATTCACTTTGGGAGAGTAAATTCAGTTAAAACATTATTATTCAAATCATTTTTTGATCTCTTTTTTTGGAATCGCCTTAAAAATAACAGAGTTGCATAAGCATATCAATTCCATTACTTTATAATCCCCAAACTTTGTGACTAAATTATCCTCAAAAAATGACACTGCGCCACCGCTGAGCATGTTCAGCAGAGCAGTGAAGTCTGAACAGGTCCTCAGCCCACCCAGGCACTACTCAGAGACAACAAGATTCACAATATTCCCTCGAGAATACATGACCAGGAGCACTTGGCTATTCCCTGCTAACACAGTTTGGTAGCCATGATTTGAGTTTTCTTCATTTCTGCTTTTGTATGTAACAGTTTAGTTGTAGCTCTTTTTTCAAATATCTGAATCTCATTTAGTATTTAAAAAATTTGTTATCAACTCTACCCTCTGTGATATTAATCATCTGATTATATTTAGTTATACATATATTATTGTTTATAAGAAAAGATGTCTGGAAAACTATTAGTAACTCATATTGACTTCTCTTGCTAAATATTTAACATATTAGAGTAAGCTGACATTCTTTTATGTGCGTGTACATGTGAGAATGAATTTAATTTGATGTATATCCATTCAGAAATACATTAAACTTCTTTTGTTTTTAGGAGTTATTTAGAAACTTACATATGTTATTCAATAATGTGACATTGAAAAATTCAGTCTCCATGATAAAATGCTGAGTACTACAAAGATCAGCATTCCCTGACCATGACAGTGACTGTACATTTACAGCTAAAACAAGTTCCTCAACCATCTAGTTCTCAAAAGCCACATTCAGCTGAGGAAAAATATGAAATGCCCAATGTACCAAACAAATCAACAACATATCCATGTGCGCTCTATGGACTTGGAATTCCTTAATATATTAGTTTGTGTTTTATGAACAAAAGGTTTGATGCTCAGATAAGTTTATGAAATCATGTGTTAAACCCAGTTAAATAGATGATGTTAATACTGCATTTCTCCGTGTCTACCATATAATAATGTGCTTCGTGACTTTCTGATAGGAGGCTACAGCGTGCAAAGTTATACAAAAGTTTTTGACAAAGGTATCACTTTATTTTTCTATAGGATTACAGATCTAGGTCACTAAGGAAAAAATAAGAAAATGCCTAATTCTTTTTTTAAGTTATAGTATTGTGGTCAGATACTAACAGGAATACTTGCTTTTTAGGTCAGAGATTTTCATCAATGTTTTTACAAATTTTTGTGTTTGTGCCAATAACAAACATTAGATTAGATTGTCATTAGCTTGCTGTAAAATTAGATTAAAATTGATTACATTGAAGTACATATATTTGGTTTTATAAGTCATTGTACAAATTCATGTTGCAACTATCATTAAAAATAACCTAAAAATAAATATGAAGTCCTGAGCAAAATATCTAGTATTAATGATAAAATCAGTCTATTTGTCATTGATTGAGAAATTAATGCTTTGGGCTTTAAATAATTGATTTTAACAGGTAAATATAAATTTTTATAATAACAAATTATTTTATTGCATATTTCACCAAAAGGATTTATTTTCTTTTAGGTTGGTTTCTAAATCTTCTATTTTGTTTGTCCTTTAATGCATTTCAAAAAATTTGTCTTGAGTCTGATAGAATTGGGCCATTCATCTATTCATTCAAGAAATGTTTATTGAAAACCTACTATTTCCAATCATGTTCTGGATGCTGAGCAGAGAATGATAAATAAAACAGAGTCCTGATATTATGAAAGTTTTTTTGTAAATTATAGTCAATAAAGAAATACGCAAATATATTTAATATTTCTGATGGTGATAACTGCTTTGGAGAAAGATAAAGCAGAGAGTGTGACTGGGAAGTGGCAGAGTGGGGGCCAGGTTTACAGTGTTAAATAGGATTGCTAAGGAAGTTGTCAATCATAAAGCAGAATTTGAACAAAGTGCTGGAATAGATAAGAAAACAAGCATTGATGTGTCCATGTAGTGAGAGAATATTCCAGGCAGAAGAAAAAGAAAGCACAAAGGCACTCAGGAGGGAATCTGTCTGCTGTGTTCAATAAGCAGCAGGGCATGAACTGAAAGAGGGAGAGGATAGTAGGTGATGAGGTCAGAAAAGTAATAGAAAAGAAAACAGATCATGTAGGGCCCTCTAGGACATTCTAAGAACCCTCATTATTACCGTAAGTGAGATGGGAAGCCATTGGAGGGTTTTGGGCAGAAAAATAACATGATCTGACTTATTTTTAATGAGTACTCTGAACTGTGTTGAAAGAATAGGCAGTAAGTGGGAAAAGAGGAGCAGAAAGATTAGTTGAATGCTATTGCAATAATCCAGATAAATAATAACACTGATGTGAACCAGGGTGTTTATGGTGAAAATAGTGTAAAATGGTCAGTTTCTGAACACATTTGAAAGTAGTGACAATAGTGTTTTCTGACAGGCTGGCTGTGGGATGTGACAATAAGGTTTTAGCTTAATCACTTAGAAAGATCTAGTTGCCGTTTATTGAAATAATAAAGACCTGAGGAGCAGAAGGGTTAAGAGCAAATGTGAGAAGACTATGTGACTTCTAATGGAAACACTGAACTGGTAATTGGAGTGTTCACTATGGAGTTCAGAAGAGAGGCTTGAACGAGTGACGTATGTCTGGGAGTTGTCAGTGTGGAGGCGGGTCTTAAGTAAATGGGACTGAATGAGATTACCAAGGAAGTGAGTGAAGGCAAAGAACAGAGGAGCAAGGACTAACCCCTAAGGCCCTCCAAATCGGCAAAATGAAAGAAGGGAGAAGGCTGGGAAGAAATAGCAGTAAGGTAGGAGGAATCTAGGAGGATGATCTGGAAGCAAAGTCAAGAGTATATCGAGATAGGCCAAGTCAGACGGGAACTGAGAATTCACCAATGGTAGCTGACATTGATTAAGAGTGGTCTTGAGTGAAGAGATAGGGACAACAGGCTGAATGCAGTAAGTTCAAGAGAAAATGGAAAGAGGGAAATAGCGAAGTAGTCAGGGAACAAAACATTAAAATGTTTGCTGTAAAAGTGGAGTGTGAAAACGAGGTGTAGTCAGAAGGGGATATGGAGCCAAAGAAGTTTCTGTTTTGATTTTACTTTTTAAAGATGAGAAGAATTACCATTGGTATCGTTTGGAAATAATTCAGTAGAGATTAATAATTCATGATGTAGCACAAAGACAATTGCTGAAACGGGGTCCTTGAGTGGATGAGAAAGAACAGAATGCAATGCAGACGAAGAAAATTGATCTGAGATCCTAAGTTGTCCATGGTAACAGAGGGGCCCTTCTACATGAGGCAGACGGGTTGGTTGCAGCTGGTGGAAATTCCTTCCTGATTGTTCCTTTTGTCTCAAATAGAAAACAAGATTATCAGCTGGCAGTGAGGACTGGCAAGAGAGAGTTAAAGGTCTGAAAAGAAGGAGGGAAAAACAACTTTCTGGGAGCATGGAGCATTGACTGGATTTAGGAAAATGCATTTTGCCACTAAAGAGCACACGATGTTGGTAATAATGAACTCAAAGTGAGACCAGTCACCATGATTGGCTGTTTCTCTCTAGCCATGTTCAGCCAAATGGGTACAAGTGGGGAATAAGCAGGGAGCTGTATTTAACTACAGCTGTCGTTTTGATGAGTTAGTGTAATAAGTGATAAGAGGAGCAGGGAGTTAAATGTTGGTGATCAATTTCCCACTTATAAAATTTATTCATGTATTGATTATTCTAATATTATTATTCTTTAAATATTGTCATTGGTTAAAATGCAGCAGTGAAAAGGTGTATAAGGTAGAATAAACAAATTCACATTAAAACCGACCCCATCTCCGTGTCGCAGAGGTAGCCACTATAAATAGTTTCGTGTCTATCCTTCTAGACATTTTCTATGAATACATAAACAGCTTTTTTTAAACCAAATATTGCTTCACACTATTCATATGGTTCTGGTACTTACTTTTTTCACTCAACAATATATCACAAGCTGGTTCTTAGAGATCTATCTCATTCCACAACTACATAATATGCTATTGTACTGCTGAGCCATAATTTACTTAAATAATCACGTTTTGATTTAGGTTGTTTCCAGCTTTTTCTATTATGGATAATGCAAAATGGACATCCTTACCCACAGAAGTTTATTAGTCATTGAATTATTCCTCTAATGTAGATTACTAGAGGAAGCATTGCATAGTCAAAGAGTATGCACTATTTCATAGTTTCTACTAAATTATAGCCACAAGAACATAGCAATTTACTCCTCTTCCAATTTCTCATCAACACTAGATATGAAAAATGCTAATTCATTTAAGTATATACTTATTAAGTCAGGAAGAGTTTGAGCATCACTTTTCATTTTACATTTTAAAATCTATGAAACATTTTAAATACACAAAAAATTAGATGCAAATATGTAGATACTGATGAGACTGAAACCATTTTAATATTCGTCCATTGTTTCAGGTCTCAATTTTATTTCGTTTGAGAAATAGCATTTTCCCATGAATCTTAATTATCACCCTATATTTCCTCCTTTCTTTTCCTCCCTAGGGGTAAACATTATCCCACAGAATTTTTTTTCCGTTTCATGTCTTAGATATTTTACAGATATCCTTTTGTCTTCCTTCTTCACTAGTGTACAAATACCATGAGGGGAAGGATTCGTGTCTGTTCGGTTCACTTCAAATCCCCAGGATCTAGTATGAGGATGGCACATCGTGGCCACTCACAAATAACTGTCAAATGAATACTGAATGAACGGCTGGGATATGTAGTCTCATTGATGTTATTGTACTTTACCACAAATATAAGTATCCATAAAAATATATTATGTATATTCTAAAAATTGACACAAATGGCATCATACTACATGTTCTTTTGCAAATTAATTTTTGACTCGACAGTTTGTTCTTGAGACCTAGTCATGTAAACACCTTTTGATCTAGTGCATTCGTGAAAGCTTTTGTATTATGTTATCCATTCTCATTAGGATGATTTAGCCCTTCCCTTACTAAGGGGCAGTTAGGTTATTTTCATTTAGGTTAGTTCTCACTTTTCCACTTATATGTGCAATTGCCATAAATAAGGAAAGTGTCCAAGCCATAGGGTGCATATGTATATTTTTAAATTATACAAATATTGCTAAATTCCTCTTTAAGGTTGTATCCACTTAGACCTCTCCAGAATCTCTGCTTCTCTACACCTTCACTAACTCTTCTTATTCAAATTATGCCAAACTGATAATTATATGTAATTATTGCTGTTTTATTACACATTCGCCTGATTAACAGTAAGATTGAGAATCTTTCCAATCTGAATTGGCCATTTGGACCCCTCCTTTTTTAGGAGCCTGTTTATACCTCTTGCCCTTCCCCCCCGATTGCTTCCTTTTCCTTATTGATTGTAAATATATCACATATAGTAAATATACATACATATTCTGGATACTAATCCACTTCCCCAAAATAAAGAAATTAGTCTTTATTGGTGATATTACCTTTGGTGCAAAATTATCAATTTTCCTCTACAGTTTTCTCATTTCTTTCTCAGACTATCTTTTTTACTTCAGGACATAAAGCTATTCTGTTTTGCATTTATCTGAAAGTTTTGTGTGTTTGTAGTACATATTAGTTTTAATACAAATGTCTTCCATATTTTTTTGCAAACAGAATGAAATAGGGATCTCACTTCACCTTTTCCCGCATAGACAGCCAGTTGTCTCAGAGCACTCACGGAGGGGCCATCCTTTCTCACCTGATTTGAGATGCTAATGACATCACACACAAAGCACAACATATTACTGTAGCAATTCCCTATTGCTGCTGTAACAGATCAGCACAAATTCAGTGGTTTAAAAGAATACAAATTGATCATGTCACAGCTCTAGAAGTCAGAAGTCCAACATCAGTGTCACGGTGCTCAGGTCAAGGTGACAGCAGGCTGGTTCCTTCTGGAGGCTCTGACGGGAGAATCTCTTTCCTTGCCTTTTCAGCTTTTGCGGCTGCCTGTACTCCTCGGCTGGTGGCCCTTTCCTCCCTCTTCAACGTCATCACTCCAATCTCTGCTTCCGTCATTACGTCACCTTCTCTTCCATGGTAACGGATCCCTATGCCTCTCTCCCGAGGATGCTTGCGATTACATCTAGGGCCCGCTTGGATAATCCAAGAGCATGTCTCCATGTCAAGCTCCTTTTTGCCATATAAGGTAACATCCATAGGTTTCAGGGGTTAGGACTTAGATATCGGTGGGGCCGTTTTTTCAGTCTACCACAATGACTTTAATGCATTTTTCTTTAATGAAGAAGGGACTTTGAATATTATAAAATCGTTTTCCTTCATCTATTGAGATGATAGTTCTTTTTTTCAGTTAAAGATTTTAAATATAAAATCTAGTCTTTCTTGAGTAATTTTGACAGTGATAATTTGCTAGTATTTTATGTATTTAAAATGCTATTTTTTGGAACTTTTGCACTTATATATTTAAGTGAAAGTTTCCTGTAATTTTTCTCATATGTCCTCATCTAGTTATCAAATTTTCAGTTATTTGGGTATATTTCCTTTTTTCCCCCTAACATCAAACAGTTTGAATAAGACAAATATCTGTTTCTAAAAGACTTTAAAACACTTTCATATAAAATGGCTGGACCTAGATTTTTTTTTTTTATGTACGTTATGGGAGGTGAGTAAGGAAGGATGAAGAATTTTAACTGATTGAATTTTCTTAATGGCATATGACTATTGAAATTTTTGATTGTTTCTCAAGTAGTGGAACACTATATTTTATCCAGCAAATCATTATTTATGCTAATTTAAACACTACTTGTATTTGCTTTTTACAATCTCTATTTTATATTTATTTACAAACCCTTTGTTTTTTGCCCATTTTATTTGTTAACTATTCTCTCCATGGACTTTCTATGCATTGTTTAGTTGCATTTCACAGGTTTTGATATGTCCAAAGACATGCCTGCTAATTATTATTTTATTATTGATTTCATAATTATTCTGTGGTCAGATAATGTGGCCTATTTGCTAATAATTTTTTGCAATTAGTTGACACTTGCTTTTTCCTTCTCAATTTTGATTAATTTTTAATGCATGTACTTGATTTAGCAAAGAGTATTATCTCTAAAATTAACTTAAAATACAAAAGTATTATAATGCTATTATTAAAAGTATATTTCCTTCCATTCTGCATGTTACTTTTGTCCAGCATTTTAATTTCATCTTTTTATAATCTAAATATCAGTTGGTATAATTATCCCTATTTTATGTAGTCAGTTCCTGACTTATTTTTAACAAAATCCTTAATGATTTGTGTGACTAACATTGTTTTCTGATCCTATGCTATGATTCAGAGAGAAGTAATCACAAGACTTGGAGCATCATCTGTTTCCCAGCTGATGCAATTATTTCAAAATTTTAACAACTAGCATGGCTGTTCTGATGAATACCGGCGAATAACAGCCAGGATCCAGTAACTATCCCTCCATTTCCACTAGTATTTTCAATTTCAGTTTTGGGTAGTAATTTATGCGAGAATAGGTTTACAGATGCTTTCACTCAGCACGTCCAAGATGTTTTCCTCTGTCTTCTTCCTTTATTGCTGTCATTGTGAATTCAAGTTTGAACCTCAGTGAGGTTCCTTCACAAATAAGCCACCTTCCTCTTCAGAGCCTTCAAGACTATTTTCTATGTTTTATTATGTAGTTTCATTATGATGTGACGAAGAACATATTGTATAAACAGCAAATTTGTATCTTCACGTTATCTTTAAACTTTGCCTCTCTTTCATACTTCCCTTCGAGGACTCAAGTGTATGTTAGACTATCTCATTTTAGCCTCAAGATCTTTTCACTATAGTATTTTCCATCTTCCTATGTTGCATTCTAGGTAATTAGTGCAATGGCCCAGTTCTCCAATTCTCTCTTCAACTCTTCCTAATTTATAATATACCACACTTGAATTTGTTTTTTAATTTCACTGTCTATATATTTTTATTTTTAATTGTTCTATTTGGATCTGTCTCAAATCTTCCTGATATTTTTGTTACCCCCCCAAGCATTCAAGTATTTTTATTACTGTAATAATATTAAATATGCTTATTTTGTGTTGGATTTCAGATTATTAAAATATTACATAGAGTATATGTAAGATACTCTGTAAATGACCTTTTCTTTGTGCCCCTTGGTGGACTTTTTTTGACTAATGTGTTTTATCTTTTTTGTGTATGTGAGCTGAGTCTTAGAAGACTTTTTGGTTGTTCTTATTTGATTGTTTTGTTTTCCTGTGAGTGTCCCTGTCCTAGATTACATTGTGTTCATTCAGAATGGTTTTACAAATATTTCTCTTCCTATTTCCGAATATATCACCTGCTTTATTAATCAGGGCTCTCCAGAGAAACAGAACCAATAAGATTAGTATATACAGAGAGTTTTATTTTAAGGAATTGACTTATGTGATTGTGGAGATTGGCAAGTCAAAATCTGCAGGGCTGCCCGGCAGGCTGGAGACCCAGAGAAGAGCTGCAGTTCAAGACCTCAGGCAGTCTGCTGGCAGAATTCCTTGTTCTCTGAGGGAAGTCAGCCTTTTTCTAGAGGCCTTCAGCTGACTGAGGCCCACTCACATTATGGAGGGCAATCTGCTTTACTCAAAATCTACTGGTTTAAGTGTTGTGTTTCGTTTTTCTTTTTTGTGAGGAAGATTGGCCCTGAGCTAACATCTGTTACCAATCTTCCTCTTTTTGCTTGAGGAAGATCATTGCCTAGCTAACGTCTGTGCCAGTCTTCCTCTATTTTATGTGGGATGCCACCACAGTGTGGCTTGACAAGTGGTGCTGGGTCTGTGCCTGGGATCCGAACCTGAGAACCTTGGGCCCCAGAAGCAAAGCGTGTGAACTTAACCACTATGCCACCAGGCCAGCCCTTACTGATTTAAATGTTAATCTAATTCAAAAAATACCTTCACAGAAACATCTGTGAAGTTTGATCAAATATCTGAGTACTGTGGCTTAGTCAGGTTGACACATAAAATTAACCATCACACCTGCCTAGAACAGAATTTTCCACTGATTTCTTGTGTGAGAATTCCCAGAGAATGCAAATTATTATAAAAATCCATTCTGCATCTGTGAGTGGCATTGATAGAGTTACAGGTCTTCAAATTCCCAACAAAGAGATGCGAGGTTTTCTGGTAGCTCCCTTCCCCTGTGGATGTGTTTTCCTTCTAATTCAGCCACTTACTGACTTGGAAGCTCTTTAAGGGTTGGCTGCATTTTGAATTCTTGACCTTTCACAGACTCATGGCCTATTTATCTGTTCTTGCTAAGCTAAAACTAATCCTCTAGAGGCTGGCCTGGTGGTGTAGTGATTAAGTTCATGCTCTCTGCTTTGGTGGCCCGGGGTTCTCAGGTTCAGATCCTAGGCGTGGACCTAGCACCACACGTCAAGCCATGCTGTGGCAGCATCCCACACAAAACTAGAGGACGATTGGCACAGATGTTAGCTCAGGGACAATCTTCATCACACACACACAAAGCAGAACAAAACCTAATCCTCTAGTTTACTTAGATCAACATATGCTTCCCTGGGTAATGACTGCATCTGCTTACATTCTTACCATTCTACCTTTCTGTTTCCTTTCTTTCTCTTTCTCTTTTCTTCCTCCTCCTGCTCCCTCCTCTTCTTCTTCTTCCTCCTTATGAACTAAGCTATAATTCTATCATTTTGTCTTCAATTTCCAGATGCTTTTAGTGGTCAAAATTTTTGCCAAATGACTCATATCCAAAAGTCAGAAACGCATCTTTTTACTATTTTTTTATCTCTCTTAACATTTTTTCTCTCTTAACGTCTATTAATCTTGTGCTTATTTTTAGTGAGTTTAAAAGTTTTTGTTGATTTTAAGAGCTTTTCACATATTAAGGACATTATCCACTTATCTCTCTTTTTTTAATAAATATTTTATCCAATTTATTGCTTATGTTTTAAAATTGTTTATATTTTGTTAAAAGTTAGTCTAAAATTTATCAACTACATTTTTTCTATGTAGCTTCTGAGTTCTCTGTCCTGATTACAGAAGATTTCCCAAGTTCTAAAGTAAACAACCAAAATAAAACCACTTTTTAGTTCTTTTATGTTTTGTTAATGTATATTTAAATCTTTATATTTTAGCTTAAGAGTAAATTTGGTATCCAGGTTTATTTTCTCACAAATAATTCGGCAGTTATCACCAAACTAATTTTAAGCAATCTGTCTTTTCCTCACTCAACATATTCATTTAGTAGATGAAGGAGCTCAGCCAGAGTATGACTTACCTAATATTATATGTAACTAATAATTACAATGGGACTTAAAGTGAGATCCCTATACAAAATTCAGTCCTCTAACTACTTAACTCTTCAGTGATTCCTGCTAGCATAGTAAAAATTATTTAATATCCATAGCACTCTTGAGTACCAAATAACTTTTTGTTAAAGGCATTCAGTTTCTTCTGTTAAGTGCCAAAACTGGTGCAGAATTTTTAAGTGTGCATTTGTGTGTTTGTAAATTAATTCTCTTAATGAAAAACATCATAAAATTAATAAGAACAATACTTTATTGAGTGGCAACAGAGTAATGGCCACAATAAAAAGTGAGTTCAGACTGCCATAAAGCAAACAACATTATAAAGGTGTGACACATACTTAGGGAAAATTTAATTGGTGTTTGTTTGTTCATAACATGAACTTTATGTAGAGAAGTAGCTTTTAAAAATTGGAGTTTACAGTAATGGGATGTAAAAATTCAATTAATTATATTACCATATATACTCAAATATGCGTGTACCATGATTTACATATAGAGAAATTTGTTGCCTTAATTTTGTTTTCTTTTTCTATTAATTGGTTATTTAAAGTTATGACAACATCCCTAAAAAATGCAGGAAACATTCAGATATGTAAACATGAGTAAGATAAGTTGTGCTCAATAAATGATTATTGAATTAAGGCAAATGAAATCTGTGCATGTGGGTGCATATTTACGCTTCCATGTCTATTTTACACCAATTAGCATGAATTTGAGGAGCGTGTAAGGAATTATAAAACATTGTTTCTGCTCTTAAATAATCCACTACTTGGTTGATAACATAATATAGGGATACACAGAGATCAGTAGTATAAGTGTATATTATGTGTCAAATGTGTAGGAAAGAAAATGAGGGCCAGCCCAGTGGCGCAGCAGTTAAGTGCACACATTCCACTTTGGTGGCCCAGGGTTCTCCAGTTCGGATCCTGGATGTGGACATGGCACCGCTTGTCAAGCCATTCTGTGGCAGGCATCCCACATGTAAAGTAGAGGAAGATGGGCACGATGTTAGCTCAGGGCCAGTCTTCCTCAGCAAAAAGAGGAGGATTGGCAGCATATGTTAGATCAGGGTTAATCTTCCTCAAAAAAAGAAAAAAGAAAAAAGAAAATGAAACTATCGATGTGGAGAGATGACAGAGCAGTGCAATCAAAAAATGAGGAAGGAAAATTGAGATCTGGATGATTTTTTGTGCCATTTTAAAATAGCTTTATATTTAAGCAGATGTTTGACTCAGGGAAACAAATATGGTATTTTAAATTAAGTAAGGGATATATATAATCAAGCTTACAAGTATTGTGGGCAAATTTTACCCCATTATAATAAAATAAAGCATTACCATTAGTCAGTCTGATTTGCTTGATATCTTGACTAAAAACAACTACTGGCAGCCCAGTTATTTCACCTGTCTTAATTATCAGCTTATATATACCCTTTGGTAAGTTCATATATAATAAATAAAGTAATAAAATCAGGTTTAGAGCTCTTGCCGTGAACACTAGAGCAAGAATTATTTGATGGTGGAGTCTGGTAGAATATCTTACTTTAAATGAAGAAAGGGTGTGATGCAATGTTGTGCAAAATATGTAAGGTTGGGCCTGGGGGACTCACCCAGCTTTCGGTTCTATGACGTTAACCTCCTTGCTAGATGATTTCTGGCATGCTCCCTAAGTTTTAGCATCTGCTTTGTAATATAAGGAAAATGACAATGTCCACAACACCTGCTTCTTGGGGTTTTATGAGTATCAGTTTAGAAATTGTAATAGAATTTACAAACCTGTAATATGTAAGCAAGGTATCACCAACCTGAATGTTTCCTTTGGCTGCCTCAGCATCTGGAGATCCTGCAAAGCAGTCTGCCCTCTGAGGATCAGTGGTGCTGGGTCCTCGGCTCTTACATTCTACACTCGATGAAGCCTGGGTATTATTATGGGGCTCCTGGACAAAGATCTGGTATTCAAGTACAGAAGTTCCAATATTTAAGGCTATTCCTCAGACCCTTTTCATTTTGATGTTATAATAGTAAGATGATGGGGGAAAAGGAAAAAAAATCCTAGAATCGTTTGTAATAGTTTTCAAAGGAAACAGTGCAAAAAAGTAGAGTTTATGGGCTTCCATACAAGCACAGGTACAAATAATAAAAGACTAAACTTATCTCCATAGAAATAGGCAAAAAAATTAAAACGAGGCAAAATTTAGAGCAGAATAGAAATGGAAAAGCCTGAAGCATCCTTAAGGCGGTTAAACTGTAAAGTACCTATTACTTAACCTCTATTATGGCACAAGAATCAGTGCAACATTGATTTTCTGTAAAGAGAAACCTCTATTTTTTTAAGGAAGGGTGAACTATATTTTCAAACTTTAATCCTAAAAGCGTACATTTATAAGATATTCTCATAATAGATGTACTTTTTATATGATTGAAAATAAGAAGAGATACAAATACTTCATATAGAGATCCATCCTGTAATGCTACAATACACAAGTCAGAGGGGTTTGATGCCTTGAAACTCAAATACAAAGACCATCTTTAGCATTTAAATAAAATTCATGAACACTTCACAACATAGTTTATAAGGGAAATTATTATTATAGAGTATTAAAAATAGTATTATTAAGTATCTACATAGCTTAAATAATTAACTGCTTGAAATTATCACCAAATTGCATTCATTTAAAAAAATTAATTCATATGTGTTTTTATATTGGTATTTCTGTTTGGATTCATGTTTCCAATGCCTGTGTATCTTGATAATACATCCATTTTTTTCAATAACACTTTAAATAAGAGTTCTGCTGCTTCAAAATAAGACCTGATTCTGCCATTTTGAATTTATGCCTTTTCTTACCCATATATATTTAGTTTGACTGTCTAATATCACTGTGCTGTCAGAATCATCATGCGATAATATGAAAATATCACATTATTTCCTATACTTGTAAATGTCATATCAGCAATCAAACTGTCCATATATTTTATGGAAACACCTTGTTTCTTTCTAGACCACTGCTTCCTATAACAAGAGATGCGATCATCTGAGGATTTTCAGAGCAATTTAGCACAAAGTGTGGCTATGAATATTAAAGATATTTTTAGGCTGATTCTTAAAAATATAATAAAAAGTCTCACGGATAAAAGTTAGGTAGGATATTCACTACCCCTTTGTAAGATTTTTTACATTGTTATCATGGCTGCCATATATAAACTGAGTTTTTTCTCACCATTCCTCAATTGTCTACAGAATGCAACTGATACAGAATCCATGATGATCCAATATTCATTAAAATATTGCCTTATTAGCGAATTTTCCTCCGGCCAGTGAGATCTTCCCGGACCATCATGTGTGACAGCATAACCGCCTAACACTTGTGAATTCCTTCAACTGCCTTGTCTCCTAACTCTTATCATCAAATAACATATTCTACATTTTGCTTAATAACCATGTTTGTTATGTTTTCTCCCTAGAAAGGAAATTTCATGCAGACAAAAAAAATCTTTCTTTTGTTCTTTAAATGTTTGTCTCTCTTATAGTATTCAGCAAATTGTAACCACTATTATTTGTTTTGTCAATAAACAAATTAAAAAGAGGACATATGTAGAAAACTAGGAAGAACAGATGCTACAGTGAAGAAAATACAATTTTTTAATATTTACCTATTGTACAATTCACTCATTTTTGGGTACAGTTGTATGAGTTTTGATAAATGTATGGAGTCATTTAACCACCACTATAATAGAGATATAGAGCAGTTCCAGCGACACAAGACAGCTCCTCACCTAGAAACAGGCCTCTATAGCCACTCACTCCCCTATTCTTAATTCTTAACAACCACAGAACTGTTCTCCATCCTTGCAGTCAGGCCTTTTCCAGAATGGCATAAAAATGGAATCATATGGTTTGTAGTCTTTTTATTCTGGTACTTTTCACTAATAGTGCGTTTGTGCTTTATCCATGTTGTTGCATGTGTCAGGAGCTCAATCCTTTTTATTGTTGAGTAGTGCTTCATCATATAGATGAGCCACAGTTTATTTTTTTCACCATTTGAAGAAATACTGGGTTGTATCTAGTTTTTTGCAATTAAGAATAAAACTGTAGGGGGCCGGCCCGGTGCCACTGTGGTTAAGTTTGCACATTCCCCTTTGGCGTCCCGGGGTTCACCAGTTCAGATCCTGGGTGTGGACATGGCACCGCTTGTCAGACCATGCTGTGGTAGGCTTCCCGCGTATAAGGTACAAGAAGATGGGCACGGATGGTAGCTCAGGGCCAGTCTTCCCCAGCAAAAAGAGGAGGATTGGCAGCAGATATTAGCTCAGCACTAATCTTCCTAAAAAGGATAAATAAAAAAATAAAAATAAAACTGTTATAAACATTCACAAGCAGGTTATCATTTTTCTTGGGTAGATATCTATGGTCAAGTTTCTGGTCATATAGTTTGCGTATGTTTAGTTTTACAAGAAACTACTAAACTCCTCCTAACGAGGCTCTCCTTCTTTACCCTGCCCCCGGCAATGGGTGAGAGTTTTACGTGCTCTGCATCTTCACCCATAATTTTACTGTCAGTTTTGATATTGCTCTTGTTGTTGCTTTTTTGTTTAACTGCTTCTTTGTTTTAATAAATTTCAATTTATCACTTTTTTTTTTGGATGGATCATGCTTTGGTATCATGTCTGAGAATACTTTGCCTAAAACTTGGCCATCGTGATTTTCTCCTATGTCTGTTCCTATAGGTTTTAGGTTTTACATTTATAGCTATGGTCTATTTTGAGCTAATTTCTGAATGAAGTGTGAGATATGGGTAAAGGTTCAATTGTTTGTCCATGAGTGTCTAGTTTTTCCAGCACCATTTGTGGAAAAGACTATCCTTTCTCCTTAAATTACATTTCACCTTTGTTGAAAATCAATCAATCATGTATGTTGCATCTGTTTCTGAAGTCACCGTTGTGTTCTGTTGATCAGTATGTGCATTCTTTGACAATACTCCATGGAATTGATTACTGTAGATTTATAGTAATTCTTGAAATTAGATAGTGTGAGTTCTTCAACTATTTTATTCTTTTCCTTATAAATTTTAGAATAATCTTTTTAATATCTACAAAAAATTATTGGATTTGGATGTGGATTACATTAATCTATAGGTCAATTTGAGGAGTATTGATATAATACTATTAAGTTTCCCAGTAATGAACTTAATATATCTTTCCATTTATCAGGTCTTCTTTGATTTCTTTCATCTGTGTTTTGGAGATTTTAGCACACAGATCCAGGCCATATTGTGGTAGATTTATAGCTGAATACTTTGTGTGTGTGATCTTGTAAATGATACTGCTTTTAAATTTTGATCTCCAAGTGTTTAGTGTTACTGTTTAGAAAAACAGGTTTTTGCACTATTGATCTTGTTTCCCATCATCCTGCTAAAGTCACCTAGGAGCTCTCTATAAGATTTTATAGCAATTATAAGTTGCTATAAATACAACTTTATTTCCTTTTTTCCAACTTCTATTTTGTTAATTTCTGCTTATTTTCTTATTCTACTCTCTAGGACTTCTAGCAAGATAATGAATAGGAATGGAGGAGCTAAATCATTAATTTTTCTTTTTCTCTCTTCATTTCACATTAGAAAATTTTTGCTGATCTATCTTCAGTTTCACTGATTCTTCTGTTATCTTTATTCTGCTATCAAGGCCATCTAGCATTTTTTTTTAAATTCAGATATATTTAGTTTCTAAAATATCCATTTAGATATTTTCTATGATTTCTATTTTTCTGCTATGAACTTCTTCTTTCCATTTAAAAGTGTTTATCTTTACTTCATGGATTATGTCTTAAAACTTCCTATAATATCTTTGTGTGACAATCTCACTGTCATGGTAACCTTGGGTTGGCATCTTTTTTCTCTTCACTTGATGATTAGTCAGTTTTTCCTTATTTCCCCCTTTGTATGCTGTTATTTTGGACTGTTCTCTGGACATCTTGAATATTACGTTGGGGGATTCTGGGCCCTAGTCAAATCCCCTGGAGATATTGTTTCTTGTGTTCTTGCTGTTATTTTAGAAAGCAATTAACATAATTAGGTTCAGAAGGCAAGTTCTGTTTCATCTTCTGTGGGCAGTAACTCCAATGTTAATTCACCTAGAAATTCTGCTATGTATCTGTAGCTGCCTGTGCATGAGCCACTCGGGAGTGCATCTCAGGATACAATATTTGGTTGGTGATTTTCATCATAGCTCAATTCTCAGATCCTTTGCCCTGTCTTATTGGGTGTTGACCTTGGGGGTGAGCCCCTGTGTTGGGCCATCACACACAGGATTAGGGAATCTGCTTCTCTAGCTCTCACTTCAATATATCCTCCATGATTTCTAGTTCCCAAGGCCCCATTTTTCAACTCCCTTGGTTGGAAAAATAGTTAGAATTTTAGCCCGTGTTATCACACAATTCCAATGAATGTGTCCATCTTTTGATGTGAGGTGTCAAATAATGAGCATAAAATAGTGGTGATTCCTCACATACACTTCAGAACACAGGGTTCCTCTGACTACAGATAAGCATTTTCTCTCTTTAGGAGTTTTAGGAGCCCATGCCATCGTCACACAGCAGTGTAGCTCTGTGCCTGGGGCTGCCCTGAGAGCAGGGTGAGAGAAGAAAAATAGAAAGAAAAAAAGAGGGATTTTTCTCTCACCCCTGGAATCTCAAAGTTCCCTTTTCCTGGCCAGACAGAGGGTTTCCCTAGGAGATTTTGTTTTCTGCCTGCTGTGCAGTTCCGCAATTCAGACGACACTCAGGTCAAAGCTAGGTAAGAAAGAGACCAAGGGAGGGAGGGAGTCAGGGAGAGAGGGAGGAAGGAAAACAGCAGGAAACTGATTGTCCTACCAGTCTTTCTTCAAGTTTGACTTTTCATCTAATCTGTCTGTTCCTGTTTACTTTTAAGTGTCCTTGTGTAGTTGCTTTCTGACACACATGTCAATATCATGAGTAATATGAGCAATGATTCTTGCCTCATGAAGCTTGTCTTGTAATAGAAAAGGTGAATTTGTCAATCAGTACACAATTACAGGGCAGTGTGATTAGTGCTATGGCAAAGTTAAGTGTAAAGTTCAGAAGTAGAACAGAATGACAAAGGTGATCTCTGCTTGGGAAGGGAGTGGAAGTTAGAGAAGCTTTTATCAAGACTCAGCCCTTAAAGAATGAGAAACCAGGTGATAAGGAAGAGGAGGTCAAACCACGTAGAAGAACCAGCAGGTGCAATGGCATGACAAGAGGAAATAAAGGATAAACATTATATCTACTCTTATGGCAGGAAGAAGGGACGTCACCAGGATTGTATTAACTGAATTGATTGTTACTACATTATCAGTGTTGAGTCCATAAAGGCATTATTTTATGATAAATTTCTGTCAAGCATAAGGCTCTGTTGCTGATCACCAGAAACAGAAGTCCAAACACTTCTGCTCACTGCCTCTTGGGATGAGAGCGTGTAAGGGAAACAAGGAGGTCAAGCAGTGGATCGAACATTCAGATACAGAAGAAAGAGCAAGATTAGCTTCTATAGTGGGCATCAGTCCCGCATGGCCAGAGGTCCCTCCTGGCAGCCAACACAGCCAATTGGTCTGCATGCACCTTTTTTGTGCTTCAGTAGAAGGATTCCACTCCATCCTCACAGAGGACAGACAAAGCAGTGGGGTTGGCCAGGTGCCATATGATACATGCAGTTAAGCAGAACAAACTAGAACACATTGAGTCTGAAAAAAGGAAATATATTCCTACACAGGTGATAAGCCCATCGCGGGCTGAGGGCTTTTCATCTCTTGGTAGGGAAGCCTTCCAGGCCCCAGGTCTATTCTAAGAGGGCCAAGAGGGGTGGGAAGACTATGCATACAAGACTGCCTTTCCAACAGTTTCATAGTCTTCTGATGTTAAAATGGCTTCGTAGTCATTTATCTAAATGTTTTCTTTTTGTTAAAAATTGGTTTAGAATCTAAATTTTATACACTTGTTTGACTATCATGGGAAACTCAAACATAGAAGCCTGGTGTCCTGACACCCAATCCAGAGCTTTCTCTCCTTCATATTTTTTTATACTTATTATTTTTTGGCCATTTTTAACTTCCAAACAGAAAGCCAAGAAAAAACAACTTAAGGATGACTTCCACATTAATTAACACATTTATTTATAGTTTGAATATGGAACTTGGTCGGGTTCAATTTGTATTTGAAGGGTCTGACTGAGGTCTTGCCAGTGCTGTTGACTTGAATATAAAATCAAATGCTGGCCCTGCAATCCTGTAGCTATGAACTCCTAGACAGTGAGAAAGTGTGACCAAATGATTGAACCAGCTCTTTCTAACGGAATGAATAGATAGCTCATCAGAATAAATTTATTGGGTTTTAATATAAAGGCTCCATTTTTATTATCCTCCGTAGTTTTGAAAATTCTAACTAGCTTCTCTCTTTTTCTTGTTATGCAGCTGGCTATATATATATACCCCCCTCCCCCGCCTTAAAAATCCTTGTCCATTTCCCTGAAGGGGACAGAGTCGGTGGACTGAATAGGATTAGCATCAAAAGTCACCACTGCTTTCCCAAGCAGAGTTTAAAAATAGGATCATTGAATAATAAGGGATTTAAGTCTCAACCAAGCAGGGTGTGGAAGGAAATTATTTGGATTTAGACCAATAGAGATCAGAGTGTGATTAGAGACTACCATGTCCTTTCTATCAGATTAAGGGACTTGAAAGAGGAGACTTGCAGCAAAAAATAAAGTCAGGTCACAAAATTTTCCAGCTGCTTCCCTAAATCAATCAAAGAAAGATCGCTCTTGCTCTGTACGTTTCTGAGTCTGAGAGCACTGGCTGACGTGAACACAAAGGGGTGAATGTCTACACTGGAACAGTAGGAGGTTTAATGAAAATTACCTTCGGGAAATAGTCAATATAGGCATCAGGGAACCAAGACAGGTAGCCAATAATAATAACTTTCATATAGATCTTTTATCTTAAAGAATCCCAAAACAATTTCCATGGGAGAAAATGCACCATATTCAGTGGAAATCCATCCACCCCCAGTGAAGCGTTCACATTTAATGCAGAATTCTTGGCAGGGACCAGCAAGGGGGAACAAGGTTTTCTTCAATATACGGTTTGTGTACATGGCTTAATCAAACCTTGGATAAAGAAAAACATTACTCTTTGATTTTGCTAAGATATTTTGGGGGAGGGAAAAAAGCTTATATAGAATCATTTTTTAAATGTTTCCCAATCAAGCTGAAGTTAAATATCTTTTTATCTTATTAACAGAGTTATTAACAAGGCAATTAGTGATGAGGCAAAATCAGGCAGCATGTACCATTTAAGTACCAGCAAGTATGAAGAAAAAAATAATTTTTAAATTGCAAAACATTTTACTTCCAGAAGTACAAATTTGAGAATAATGGTGGAAACTTCTTTTGTACAATCTGTAGTGTTTCCTTTATGATGATAGTAATGGTCCTTGGAAAGAGAACGTGTTACAATCTATTTGAGCAAAGTAGGACACAAGGAATTCTTAGACTTTTTCTCAAAATATACATCAAGTTAAACTGAAATTTGAACACATTTCTCCTATCTAAAATCCCACTTATTCTGAAATCTATAGAAAGTTTCAGAGCAGCAGCAAGAAGATAAACCTTTTACCTATAGTTAAAATTCTGACGTGGTTAGGTGTCTCCCAGCTTGCTGTTGTTATTTCAGTGAATTTTTATTAAAAATCTGTAGGTTTAATTTTTAAATGAGAATTGAAATAGGGAATATGATTTAAAATTATATACACATCATCTTTTACATAAAGGGATAACAAATGATAGACATTTTCTCTCCACAGAAGTAATTACTTGTTCTGTGTTTATTGTATATCAATGATTTCAGTTTCTATATTGGGCTGTGAAAGCATTAATAAACATAATGGATAAGAATTTACTAAACTGTAGTGAAGTAATTAATATTACTCTGAAACTGAAGTGGAGACAGTCTGTGTCTTGCCAGGTGCATTAATTTATCATTTATTAGTAATCATATTTATCATAATGAATGTATAACTTAAAAACTGGACTGATTGGTCATTTACCTATATTAGCTATTTTAAATAGTAACCCCGCATGAGTAATTGGGCACCATGTGTGTACATAATCAATTTATATGTTGTTCAGAGATAATATGGTCAGGTACAGAGTTTGAGACTCTTAAACAGCCATCTATTTTGCTTAGACTACTTTATGGAGGTGTGATTGATATACAAAGAGCTATATGTATTTAATGTATACAACTTGATGGGTTTGGAGATAAGTATACATCCATGAAACCATCACCACAATCTATGCCATAATCAAATCCATTGCCTCCAAAAGTGTCCTCCCACCCTCTTTGTTATAAATTTTTCCTCAATCACTATCATGAATCATTGTGTTGTTTACAACCAAGATCAGCATTCTCCTTTCATTGTTTAGAAGTTTCAATATAATATCAAAATTCCATTAATAATGCAGTAAACAGTTCTAAATATGAATCACTTCTGCATACTGTTCAACTTTCATAGAGCACTGCTTCACTCTGAGAAGAAAATTTCACTGTCATCATGATCGGTTAAGTCTCCTGAAATTAAAGGGAATTTTTAACAATGTTATGAAAACCAAACACTGTTTTGAAAATATTCATCCCTCAATAATCTACTATTTCATTGGATAACAGCTTACTATAATACAAAGAGGAAGATGAATTGTGGTTAGAACAGTGCCTATGACATAATAAGAGCCAAATAAATTGTTAGCAAACGTTATTATTCCTATTCATCTTAGCTTGTTTTCCCCATTTTTAAATGAGGGATAATACTTAGCTCATTGGATGTCTTTTGGAACAAAATGACTTAACGCATGAATTCTAATTCTCATACTTCTTTAACTACATAACTAATACATACAAAGTATTAACATAGTTATAATGTGGTAAAGCCTGCTGTGATTGTTTTCACTCCAGGTAGAAGGAGGCATCGTTTTGTGCGAGTCGTTTTTAGTGAGACTTCCCAGATGTGTTGGATCTTGGCACGCTGAGAAGTAGTGGGGATCCAGTGTGACGTGGATGGCACACGCCTACAAAGCCTGGGAACATGTGTGTGTGTTTGGAGCATAAGGAGAAGTTGTCAGTGTTGACAGGGAATTATGAAAGACAAAATATTAAATTAGCTGTAAAACCTGATGATATGGTAAGGCAAAACGGTGGGGAGTCTCAAAATTCAAGTAAGCAGCTTGGATTTTTTCTGTATTTTATTTAAATTTTATTTTAGGGAGGTGAGTTTTCCCTTTGTAAGATCTCACACTGTTATTTAGAAAATAAAATTTTCAAATGTTTTGAGGATTGAATTGATTGGGGAAACATCACCATGATGACTTTAAAAGATTATAATGAAAAAGACATGTTCAAAAACAAAAGAAAGCTTAAGTTCTGTATCTGTAAGGAGCCTGATATAGTCTGCAAAATATTTGATTTACATTTCTTTACCAATTAGATTTTACATTTGCAGCAAGTAAACAATGTATTTTAAAATACAGAGATTTAGTAAGTTGCTTGGAATCAAATCAGCTACTGTATACTCTAAACTATTTCAAACACATAACGTTTTATTAGAAAAGTGAAGGAACTATTGTCAGACATGGAATCAAAAAGAAAAGTGTATCAAACACTTTTGCCTACTTGGGATATTTTGCTATTCTCCTGAATTTTGGGGCTGGTTATTTTGATTAATGTTGAGAGGCTGTGGAAATGACTTCCCTAGAAATCTTGACTAGGCTAGAAACCCATCTGTCTTACACGGCTTAGTTGCAGTCCTGCCTGGAGGCGAAGGATAGATAACCTGAAATGGAGTAAGAGACCCAAAGGAGAGGATTAAGTCACTAGATTAGTGGTGACCATATGCTCTCTCGATGGTTCCTGAAATTGCTCATTTCCATGGGAAAAGATATGTTTTTCTCAGTGGCCTTCAACTTTAGCATAAGAACAATGCCACCAGTTTCCTTTAAAATGCCCATTCAAACCGCTGGAGGAAGTAATCTTTCGAAGAGAATATTTTCATTCCGGATATAAAAATGGTAAATTATTAGGAAAACTCTCTCCTCTCACCTCCACCCCTCCTTGATTCCTTACCCTCTCTCTCTCTTCCACTCCTCATTCTCTCCCCCTCCCTCTCTGCCTCCTTTTCTCAGTCCTTTCCTTCCTTCGAATATATTTGGAAATGTTTCCCTAATATTTTTTCCAGATGCTATGTTTTATTAGATTGCTTAGTAGTAACAGAATATCCTAAAAAGAGTAAACCCCTTTTGAATTCAAAGCATATTATCTTATTTACCTTGATTCTTTTTCTTTTACTGTTACTAATGAAAGGTTTTAAGAATGAAACAAACTGATTAAGTTACTTTTCTAAGAGAAATTCCATACTACTACAGAATACTGCGCTGCGCTACATAGAAAGAAAAGGACTTCTAAACTTATTTAAAATCTTCCTCTCTTTGTGTTTAATCTTTCATTATTTTTAGCCTAAATGTAGAGCTTTCTTCACTCTTGCTGAAAATGTATTTATTTATTTATTTTTAATTTTCTTTTTGAGGAAGATTAGCCCTGAGCTAGCATCTACCACCAATCCTCCTCTTTTTTGCTGAGGAAGACTGGCCCTGAGCTAACATCTGTGCCCATCTTCCTCTACTTTATATGCGGAATGCCTGCCACTGCATGGCTTGACAAGTGGTATGTAGGTCCACACCTGGGATCCAAACTGGCAAACCCTGGGCCACCGAAGCGGAATGTGTGAACTTAACCACTGTGCCACCGGGCCGGCCCCAAAGTGTATTTTTTTTTGAGACTATTGACTCAAAAGATATCAATTCTTTTTAAACTGAAAAGCTCTAATCCAAAGGGTTTTAATTTTGTGTTTTTCTCTCTGTATTAATTAGCATTTAAATAAACTAACTCTTAAACGAATTAAGAGTTAGTATTCATAATAGGAGAAAAAATAGGAATTAATTACTTATAGTTATGTTTAAATATTTCTATTATGAAGGAAAATTTGTGAATTTACTTAAATGTCACTCATGAGAATTCAATTCTGTCTAATGCTCTTGCCTTCACATCACGAGTTTTTTCTCTGCCTTTCCTTAGACGATTCCTTCTGCCTGGAATGTTCATCTCCAGCTAGCCCATCCATTTTTTATTGCTCTTCTCCAAATGCCACCTCCCTCATGAGCTATACAGTGCTTCTCTTGAGACCTCTTCTCACGACCTCTCTGTTGAAGATGATTTAGTCCTTTCTTCTCAACTTTCACAGTACTTTATCATGGAGTTTATAGTCTACAGAAGAGATGTGGTGCATAGAATAAACCACATCCCTTCTGCAGACTGTACACTCCTTGGGGCAGGGACAGCTTCATAGTTACTTAGGTATGGCTGGGAATAGGATGTTCAGTGTCAGCTACATAGGGGTTTCTGGACTCTCTGTTGCATGGGTGGACCAAATGCTTTATTCCACATCTGAAACATGTTCCACATCTGAAACGTCTGAAACATGGATTACCTCTCGCTATACAGCCTCTGTTTATTGTAAACAATCTTAAGGGATAGATTCTGCTCTTCTTTCAATCTGAAATGAGATAATAGGCATATTTTAATGTTGATATAGTACTGGTTACATATAAATTTATTTTTATATTTATATAACCATATAAATTGGTTATATTCTTTTTTTAACCTGAAATTTTATTTATTTATTTATGTTTATTTATTTATTTTTTTTGAGGATGATTAGCTAACATCTGCTATCAATCCTCCTGTTTTTGCTGAGGAAGACTGGCCCTGAGCTAACATCCATGCCCATCTTCCTCCACTTTATATGTGGAATGCCTACCACAGCATGGCTTGCTGAGCAGTGCCATGTCCACGCCCGGGATCTGAACCGGCAAACCTTGGGCCAACAAAGTGGAATGTGCGAACTTAACCACTGTGCTACTGGGCTGGCCCTATATTCTTGATTAAATATAAATTTCCTTTTATCCAAACCATCCCTGTTAAAACAAAACAAAAACCATCAGTATAACTAGTGAGAGCCAAAGCCTGAATATGTAACATTCCCATGCATGAAAATTCTAGTTGAATACGTCCCTCTGTACTTGTATAATAAGAAAAAGTAAAAAATAATGGTAATAAAAACTAATTATGATATCATAACAGTGAGCACTTTTCTAATGCTTACTGTGTGCCAGGAACTGTTCTATGCTCTTTGCACGTGCAGCCCATTTACTGTCATCAAAGCTGTTGGAAGAAACTGAGTCACGAAGAGCTCATACTGCTTGAGCAAGGGCATACAACAGCTAACAAGTATCAGGGACAGGGTTTGGATCCAGTTACTGTGGCTCTGAGATCCATACCCTTAACCAGCATGCTATATTGCTTGCTAATGGGTAGCAAAGGTACACAATAAAAGTTCCAGGGAGATGTGCATAATACATTCAAAAGAAATTTTTTGAGCTTCTGTTGTGTAATGCCCACTGTAAGATGTAATCCAGATAAAGCTAACTCATGTCTATTCTTGAAGGATTCAAAGTTTGCTTTTATTAAAGCTTAGTAATAATAAAATACATGTTCAGGTTAATATGAAGATATCTGAACATATTTTAGCCAAGGTTTACTAACATTTTCTTAACATAATCCTTCTTTTTATTTTATCCTGGATCTTAACCTTATCCTTATTTCTCTTTTCCTGTGGCTGTCTTTTGTAATAAAGCTTCAGAAAATGGTGTCTGTCATTGAAATGTGTTGTTAAACAGGCATTCACATGTGTTTGAAGAACACCAGGTATGTATTAAGTTTATTACCATTTGCTGAGTTTTTCATAAAAAAGTTATCAAGACATTCTCAGGCAATAAAGTACAGACACTTGGGGACAGTGAAAGCCACTGGAGTCTGTCAAACTTAGCTTCTTAGTTTTAGAGACAAGAAGGCTGAAATTCAAAGAGGTTACTTGACTTGCCCAAGGTCACTCAGCAGTAACTGATATGATGATTAAGTGAAGTCAGTCAAGGCCATTTTTTAACAAAATGCTACAAAATAATCTGGGCTAATTCTCCTTTGAATATTTTATATCTTTCTTAATTTGTTGGAGTTTCTCTGACTTATGTGTTAAACAAAGTTGTTTTTTTCCTTATCACCGGAGTATAAATACATTATTCTAATTTATTATGGATACCATATAAACATACTGTTTACGCTTATAAATTCATTATTTTCCTCAAAAGTTTTTAAATTGTCACTTAAATGCAATGCAATAAAGTACATAAAGATATATGCATATCTCAATATATGCACAGTTAATTCTTGATGTGGACATTAAAGAAATAAAAACTAAATATGTATATTTATATAAATATACAAAATATAAATCAACAAAAAATATAGCAGAAAATACTAACATTATTCACCTTTTGTACTTACACTCAAATTTGAGTGAGTCTGATATTCTGTAAATTCAAATTGAAAACTACCAAAATCCCACAGTGAAAAACTGAAAACTTTTTCATTAAGCCATTTACCAGAAAACTCCACCAACTGACCATCTGACAACTTACATTCAGCATCAATTAAGGAGAGATGCCTCAACTTTCTCAGGAAGTGAAATTTAAAGTATTTTTCTTTTGCTTTGCATAGTATATAAAAACAAGAGTGTTTCTTGGAACGAATTTCATCTTAATACATATCTTGAGAAAAAAACATTCAAACTAGAGCATGTCAAATCCTGTGGTGAGGGCTGGAAAACAAGGCAATGTGATTCAAAGGCAGGGATAACTTGTTGGGAAAAGACATAATCAGTGAAACACAATTACTCTCATCAAAATTATAAATTCTGCTATTTGAACAAGAAAGTAACTCTATTATATGAAACATTAGAAGGAATAACTAAACTGAAGACTTAGGAAGGCAGTGATTTTTGCTTAAAGGTAGAAAAGCTCCCCAATAATGGAACCTCCCAATAACAGATATTTTTGTAGAAGCCTTCTGCATGGGAGGGAATAAGACTTATTTAGAGCAACAGTCTCTTCTTTGCATAGATTCTAGAATGTTGGATCAAACTGACAATAGTGCTCTCTCTCTCTCCATGTATCAAAATATATCTTCCCCATTCTTAGTCATGCCACCATGTTGCTTTTCATGGCTTAAGCCTACTTATTAGTGATGCCATTTCCTTCCTAGACACCACAGTTCCTTTCTGTTTCTTCCTGCCTAAGGTGATCCTAACATCTACTGGCCTGTGCTGTCCACCATCAAATGCCCACCATCGAGCTGCTGCACTGTCTTTGGTTATTTCAGTTGTTACCATCCATACGAAGTTCCTAACACAAATAGATATGTACCTATATTATTTAATTGAAACATAATTTCTCCTAATAACTCTAGATTTTAAGGCAGATTATTATTATTTTTTTTTTGAGGAAGATTAGCCCTGAGTTAACTACTGCCAGTCCTCCTCTTTTTGCTGAGGAAGGCTGGCCCTGAGCTAACATCGTGCCCATCTTCCTCTATTTTATATGTGGGATGCCTACCACAGCATGGCATGCCAAGCGGTGCCATGTCCTCACCCAGGATCCGAACCGGTGAACCCCGGGCTGCTGAGAAGCAAAACGTGCGCACTTAACCTCTGGGCCACCAGGCCGGCCCCAAGGCAGATTATTTTTTACTTGTAAGTATGACCAAATTTAAGTTCACGTTAACTAAAATCACCATAGTTGTTCCTTTAACATTTGACTTTTCAGCAAACGGTGACCAGATTTGGTTTTCACATTCTTTTTTCACATGGATTGTATGGATATGGGTTTACATAAGCAAGAATATATAGTACAGAAGACAATATAAAAGTGACTGAATCCACTTTTAGTAAACCAAATGGAAGTATTAACAGTTCCAGCACCCTGCTGTCTTATTAAAGAAGTCACTGATGTATATCCATTGCTTTACTTTTTGACAGCCATCAATCCTCTTCTGCTGCTACATAATCTAGGCCACCATAACAAAGAGCTCAGGTTACCCAGTCTTCCACAGATGAGTATAATTGCATTCCATGCAGATTAAAAAATTTAAGTTTCTTGCCCTGAAAGAGTTTGTAAACCATAAGAGCCATAAACCTTTCTGTTATTATGGATAGACATGATCATTCATTCTGAATATTACTTTGAACGAAGAACATTCTTAAAGAAGTTATTAGGAAAGGTAGCTTCCTTAACTCTGTCCTTCATCTCTATTTTTTCACTTTTCCTTTGGTCTCCGTACTTTCTCAACTAAATCCTCCCCTTGCCTTTGCAAAGCCTTCCTGTAACCCTAAACGGAGCATTATGATGCAGAGCGCCATCCTCCATTATTATCCCCCTCCTCTTCTCATATTCATTTTCCCTCTTTATTTCTACTGCTGATTAGTAGCAATAGGAAATCCATACCTAAGGGCTTCTTTCTTCTTTCCCTCACCAGTTATCTATTTCCTAATGACTACAGCCAACTGAGAGCTACAGCAATCTTCCCTCCTCCCCATTTCCATCCTTCTTTGGCTCCTCTCTGTTTATTTTTATTTTTCCTGATGCTTATTTTCCCATATCCACTTATACAGGTTGAGAGATCCTAGGTTCAGCAATCTCCCCAAATTCTGAAAATCTGGATTTGGTGAGCTATAATAGTAGGGGGGGCAAAAACTTCAATAAAATAGATTCAAAGTAGGAGATAATGAATTGAGATTCTACTTAGATCTGATGAAATTAAGCTCAGAACCTTCCTAAAGCTATTATTATTGGCTATGATTTTTCAAAAATAGAGACAGAAAAGTAAAATCAATCATTTAAAGAAAATTTATTTAACACCTACTTAATGCAAGGGAAAATACTCATGCTGAAAATGCCATGGTAGAATAGAAAATCATTCATCACCAAGCATGGTAACTAAGCAGAGCTTGCCACTTACTGTTGTTTCCCTTCAGAGTATCTTCCTAATTTCTGTGCAATGTATTTCATCTTTCTTTTTGTGGCATCACACTTTCTCCTTTTTGCTGCTCCCATCGGATAACATTCCATCCACAATTGTGTATTAAAATGTAACTATACACACAAGCTACACTTTATACATAAATATATATGCACTATACATATTTTAAAATAGTGGCTATATGCTCTAAAAGTATAGATAACTAGATTTAACTAATAATAGAATTTGATGTTTATCTTTTCACTTAACTCCATTTGGCTTAAGGGTAGCTCTCTCTGAAGCATTGATATTTACAAGAAAGGAAAAGAGGGATATCACTGATTGGAAAACAATATAAAATATATAAGTAAAAAGTAAAATTCAGTAAAACCTCCTTGGAGGGAAAGAAGACAGAACAGTCGTTTTCATAAAACCAGGTCAATAGCCACAGTATAACAAAAGTTATTTTTAATAACTTTACTTCAAAGAAGTTTAGTTCCTTCATAAACAGTAAAGGGCAGGAAAGTAAAGACTCGAGTATCTAATGATAGAGGCAGTCCTCTCTATGATTCATACTGCATTCTAGTACAACTCACTCCTTTGGCTTTTAGGGAAATCCTTCGTCACATCTTTGAATGGCTCAAATCTGTCTCAGCTAGTCTGATGCCATTTTTTTAGATAAATCAATATTTTGTAATAAAATATTTTTTTCTAGATCTTCAGGGTCATTTCTGAAATTAACTTTGCTCATATTAAGAAATGGCTTTGGCTGCAAGGGATTATTCCATTAGAGTCTGTAGTCCTTACATATAGAGAATGTAGTTACCTCAAACCAGCTTCCTCAATGGTGAATTTAAATAATGAATGTTAGCAAAAAATATTAGAAACACAGGTTTCAGATGCAAGTTTCTAAGATCACCTGAAAATATAAAAGAAAAACATACATTAAGCAATCAAATGCTCTATGCCTACAGGAAAAATAATTGAATTTATTTCCTACTCTAGTGCCATTCGTCTGATAGAAAGACCTGATTTATATATATTATCTGAGGTTTTCCATAATATTAGTTTAATATAACAGCTATAGCAATCGTACCTCATAGGTAATAAGTGGTAAAGATGAGACAGATGATACAATTTTTAGAGCTTTCATGGTGTCATTTAAAGGTGGAAATCATGTTTCAACTTCATTTTCTGAACTGTGTTGATTAAATCTGTAGCTTTGAAAAATATATTTTCTCTATTAATGACTCTATCTTTTGATATAAATATGTAACGGAAGTGCACTGTAAAAATAATCTTAAGATTTGTTATTGTGAATGAATTAAAGTTGATGGAGCAACATTACTAGCCTAAGCATAGCAAGCATCGGAATAATTTGCGGTGTTGAAAATAATTATGCCATATTTAAAATAAAGATGGCTGTTTAAATACAAATCAAATACACTATCAAGTGTTTCAAAATGTGCTTATTTATCTTAGAGTTGATATTTAGGGTGGCTTTTTCTTTTTTGCAACTTCTCCATGATATAGTACAATTAGTTTGTTATCAAAAGGAAAACATACTCTCCTGGAATTCAAATTTTGTTAAGCATTTGATTTAATGTCTTGCAAACCTACGTACCTTCAGGCATGATAGATGGACTACATTGTACTGAGAGCTTCCGTCTTCATTAAACGTGTTTTATACCTTATGGAAAGTATGCATTCTATAGAGATTGCTCACCATTTAATTAGAGCAGAATTCCCATTTTTCATTTTACAAGTTTCATAAGAGAAAAGAAAATTTAGAAAATATTATTGCACTCAATATTTGTAGTTATGGCAACTTTAGATTTTCTCGTCTCTGAAAAAATATGGTCGGGGAAAAAATTCTTTAGTAAAACTGCAAATATGATAGTGTACTGTTTCTCCTATGAGAAAAATATATATCATCTTGCAGACAAACTATTACCAACTAGAAGCATTTCTAAACCATACTTCAGAGTAGTGTGCTCCTCATGCTTTCAATTTTTGACTAATTGCTTGGGCATTGTTCAGGCAGGCTTGCAGAGTTGGAGCAAAACGTTTGAGCTAGAGTTTGAGAGACCTCTGAAATTCCCAAAGATTTTTTTCCCCCTTCTTGAACATTTGGACAAGAATCTGCAATACAACCAAAGTATTCCCTGCTAAAAATGTATTATGCTTTGGTATAATTAGAAGCAGAGACAAATATTAGTAATGCCATGAGGTGAATGTCTCCCTTAATAGTTTTCTATGAGTAACTTCCTTCAAAAAAGAAAACTGAACTGAAAATAACATAGAATTGCCTACTGTGTTTTATGGCTTCTTTGCTACCAAATTGAAGTTACATTTCCAGGAAAATGTAGAGCTAGAAGTTTACTACTAGGTAAGAAGCTACTGCAACAGAGTTGTATTTATTTATAACAGAACACAAAGAATGTCAAAAATATGCCATCCGAAGAAGCAGCAAATGGGTATTTTGACAATTCCAGATCATGTCACTCCTCTGTTCAGAACCTGCCAAAGGCTCCCGTCTCATTCAGAGTAAAAGCCAAAGTCCATACAAAGGGCATCAAAGCCCTTTACACTCTACCAGCGACCCGTCCTCTAGCAACATCCTCCTTGTCCCTTCTCTCCAGCTACATTTATCTTTAGTAATTCCTTGAATTCAGCTCTATGTCCTACTTACTATGGCTGCAAAATATACCACCCCAAAACCCAATGGAGGAAAACAACTATGTATTATGGTCACAGATGCTGAGGGTCAAGAGGTTTGGAGAGAGCACTGCAGGGATGGCTTGTACCTCCTCATAATGTGTGGGGCCTGGAATCATTTGAAGACTTGTTCACTTACTACCTGGAAACCAATAATGACTATCAGCTGAGGGACTTGTTTCTCTCCACATGACCTTCTCCATGTAATCCTTGTATGTGGGACTGTTTGGGGTTCCTCACAGCATGAGATTCCTGACAGAAAGAGAGCCATGATGAAACTATATTTCCTATTGTGACTTATCTTTGGAAAACATATAGCATCTCTTCTTCCACATTCTATACATTCTATTCTTTAAAGCAATTATAACATCTGAACCAAGTAAAAGCATAGGACTTGAAACTGTTCAAGGTCACAAGTGACCTTGCTAACATTGATTGGTTTATCTTACTTGAAAAGACAGAAACATTTGACACAGTTAACCACTCTCTTGTAATGCTATCTTCTCTTGGGTTCCATGACAACACATATTTAAGGTGTTCCTTCTCCTACACTATCAGCTGCTGCTTAGTCTCTTTTGCTGCCTCAACCATCTCTGCTTGTCCTCTAATATACTGGTGAACCACTGGAGCTCAGATTTTTGAGCTGACTTCTCTTTTTCATCTGCACATTTTCCCTAGAAAATCTTTTTATGCCTTTGAATATTATCTCTGTGACTTCCAAGTGTGTATATCCAGACTTCACCTCGTAATTGAACTCAAGATACATAACCAAATACCTGCTTTCTATTTTCATTTGGATATCTAACTAGTACCTCAAAATTAATGTGCCAAAAATTAATTTGTTCTTTCTTCCTAAAACTTTTTTTTCTTGAATATCAGTAAACAATATTACCATCTACAATGTAGCTCACATCCCTACTGTCAATCTCTATAACATATTCTGAATCTAACCTTTTCTCTACCTCTCCTACTACAATCTTAGTCTAAGTCATTGAAATCTCCAGCCAAGGTTATCGAAGTAGTTTCCTGCCATGTCACCTCACAGAGCAGGAAGAACCCGCGGTCCACTGAAGACTTAGGCTTCCCTTCCGTTATGCAGAGTTGTGGCTTTGGCTGCCCAGTCAGGTACTACATTTTAAAGTTCTTTGCATTGGCAGGGTGGGAAGGGATGTGACAATTTCTTGCCAATGGGTTATGTGTCGAAATGAACAATGTTACTTCTGAGCCCAGGTGGCTTAGAAGAAAATGGACTTTCCTTAACCTATCTTTTCCTATCCACTGGTTAAAATCAAAGGATTAAGAAGCTCAAGAGATGGAGGAGCGAAAAGATGGAAGAAATTTATGTCCCTGAATCACTGCCTTAAAAGTTGTCAAGTAAACATCCATATTAAGTTATGTGAACAAAAAAATAACTTCCATTAAACTACTTGTTTAATGTTTACTTATATTTTGAAGCATTATTTTCTATAGCAGTCTCTGTCATCTATTTTAGTATGCTATGCTTTCTAAGCCCTAAAATGACTCCTAACAAAATAACTCCAAAATACAGTTAAAATTATTGAAAGAAGTAAAATGTTATACCAGAAGATACCCACTAAAGGACTTAGTAAAGGAGGAATAGAGGAACAAATTAATAATGAGACATATGGAACAAAAAAGAAAGAGCTCAGATATAAATCCAACAATATCAAAAGGGACATTAAATATGAATGAATAAAACAATCCAAACAAAACGCAGAGGTTGTCAGACTGGTTAAAAAAAAAGAAGAATAAACAAGATCTAACTACAGTCACGCACTGCATAGTGATGCTTTGGTCAACGGAGCATATACAGCAGTAGTCCTATGAGATTAGTGTCAATATAGCTGAGGTGTGTAGTAGACTGTATCATCTAGGTTCATGTAAGTACACTCTATGATGTTCACAAAGTGATGAAATTGCTTAACGACACATCTCTCAGAACGTATCCCCATCGTTAGACGATGCATGGCTGTGTATGCCTTCTATACGAGACACATTTTAGATCCAAAGATACAAATAGGTTAAGAGTATACTATACTTTCATTCTCCACTCCTCTCCTCCAATCTGTTCTTCATTCAGAGTTTACCACTTAAAATCACTAATGACTTTCCATTACACTTAGAAACAATAAGATAAATCCAAATTTCCTGTTCTGTGTTCAAAAACCTATATCATTAGTTCACCAGGAGGATCTTCAGATAGGAAACATCAGAATCACCTGGGAGCTCATTAAAAATGCAAATTTTGAGTCCTGCCCCAGAGCCAGTAGAAGATCTAGAATGGGACCTAGCAATCTTTTTTTAAAATAAATCCTCCAAGTTTGCTTAAGTTTGATAACTAGTGCTCTACATGATCAATTAACTACCAAATTACTGGTAGTTTCATTTTATACTTCTCTATATTCCACTGCCCTAGGGCCCCACTTATTTCCTGTCTCTTTGTCGAGCATGCCAAATTCATTCCTACTTAAGGCTCGTGGAATGTTTTTTCCCTCTGTGTGAAGCAATCCTCCTTTGGTCTTCCTGTGGTCGTCCGTCTCATTTCATGCCTCATATCAATGTCACTCTCTCAGAGAGACCTTTTCTCATCCTTTAATCTAAAGTAGCCCTGTTCCATTGCCTGGGTCTCTTTCTCTCGCCTTGTTCCATTTGTTTTCCTCAGTTACTTACCACTTTCTGAAATTATATTAGTTTATCACTTTTTATGTATTCCTTCTCCTCTAAAGTATAAGGTCTAAGAAACAGGAATCTCCATGTCAGCAGTCCCTAGAATAGTGCCAGGCAAAGGATAATGGGTATATACCTAATAGACCATAATCATATTCCAAAAAAGTTGAAATATATTTACTTTATATCACAACTTAATTACAAATATATTTTGACAGAGTGTAATTTAGAACACTCCCTCTTTTTTTAAAAAATTTTTTTCTTCTTTGTTTTTGAAGAAGATTAGCCCTGAGCTAACATCTGCTGCCAATCCTCCTCTGTTTTGCTGAGCAAGATTGGCCCTGAGCTAACATCCATGCCCATCTTCCTCTATTTTACATGTGGGACACCTGCCACAGCATGGCTTGATAAGTGGTGCATAGGTCTGCACTCAGGATGCGAACCAGCAAACCCGGCTACTGAAGCAGAATGTGCAAACTTAACCGCTGTGCCACTGGCCTGGCCCCAGAACATTCCCTCTTAAAGCCATCTCCTTATCACATATTTGAGAAACTAAGTGATCGTTCTTGAATCAGTCATGTTACCATTGTTGCTATGACTTTCTTCTCATTTATTTTCTAGTCTAAGGTAGGCCACCCCTTATTTGCCTTCTCCAACTCCTGGCTGCAGTTCTCCACAGACACAATGCTGCAAACCATTGGGGCTGGGAATAGGGCAGCTTTCTTTCCTTTTCTGGATTTTCCCTTACTTTCATAGACAGTATCAATATGCTAAATTGTTTGTGCCATACTTTACTAAAGAAAAAGAAGTATTGCCACAAATGAGATAAAGAAGTTTTAAATAATACTCATATAGTTTTTAACCTAGTTTGAGCAAAACTTTTAATAAATTAAGTAGTTCCAAAGAGAATTTTATGGATGCACGCAGGTCCTAAACTTGTTTCCTTGTCCTCAAGTTCACTCTGGTCTTCAAGACTACTCACCTTGTATCGGTGTGCAGATTTCTCACTGCGCTTTGAGGAAGTGCACAGGGCTGAGCTCACCCCACGTGCAGCTTCCTCCCCTAAGCAGTACATCCTACCAAATGGTCTCCAGCAGCTCTTCCGTTACTCCAAGGGAGACAAGGACAGTGTTTCTGAGCCAGCTCCCCTTCAAAGTCTCCCAGCCAGTGGTAGACACAGACATTCTTCAATATTGTTTTTTCTGCTGATGTTGTTATACGTTAAGCATGTCTGGTTTCTTTGAAGAAGGCATTGAAAATGAAAATTGAGGTGCTATTTGCTTCAAGGACTAAAGTGAGGCAGCTATTGCTGTTGGGCCCCATTTAGTTAAGAGCTAGCAAATTCTCTTTAAGATCAAAAATTTGCATCACTTTTTCTATTTGAATATATTATTGCCATATTACCTCTTTTTTTTTTTTTTGTCTTCCTTGACCACTAAGATTTTCTGCCATATTGACAGTTACTTATATCACCTCTCTTAACATATTCCTTGTGTCTGGCTGGCTAAGATATTAAAAGTGGAGAGAACATTTACCTTGTCAATTATTAGTTACTTCTTTTACAGCTAAGGAAATTGAATCCCAATGAGAATACCAAAGATAATATACAAATAGAACATATTTCCATTGTTTGGACTGAAACAATAAGACTTTGAGGCAATACATATGCAGAGCGAAAATTAGGATCTAAGATGCAGTGAAGGGCTAAACATATACGTGTACTAGAGGATAATAAATAAGAAAATTTTAGATAATACACTTTTTTGAAGGGGAAAAGAACTTCCCAAGAAAAACACAAAGCTCAGAAGACTTGTACAAAAATATTTATAAAAATGTGAGTATATAAAAAGGAAAAATTTTCTGTGCAGAATATGCAATTACTAAAAAGTTAAATTAAAATTGATAAAATGGGAGAAAATATTTGACATAGGGTTAGTCCTTGGAACACAGAATTCAAGAAGAAACAAATAGGCAAATTAAAAAGAAAGCAGTATAATGACTAATAGGCATGAGGAAAGATGTTTAATTGTTAAATCAATACTGTTTAATGTTCAAAATTTTATAATACCTATCATTAGCAAGTGATAAGGATATTATTATACATTGTTTTTGATTGATTCCAGACTTTGGAAAATGCAACTTTGAAGTGTCTATCATAATTTGAAATGTGTATATTATTCAGTTGATATATTTAAGAATTCTGTGTTACAGAAATACCCAAACACAGAAAATACCTTCAAGCATATTCCTTGCAGCATGATGAGTATAGTAACACATTAGAGAAAGCTCAAATACCAATAAAATGGAGAATGAGTAAATAAATTATTGTACACTGAAATATAGAATAACGAGAACCCTCAAAAAGAGCACAGCAGATGGTGACAGAGGAGGAGCCTGAACTCACCTCCTCCCCTGGACACACCTAATTTACAGCTACAAATGGAACAATTTCCTCTGAAAGAAACTCAAACACTAGCTGGCTGAAGAGGAAAAACCCACATTGAAATGAGTAGGCAAGGCTGAGATACAATCTTGTCATAAATCACCACCCTTAGCATGGCAACCCAAAATTGGCAGGGAACTCTCAACCCTAAGCTTCTCCTTGAGTTTGAACCCAACATCTGGCACCCCGATTTTTAAGACCTACACCTGAGAGACTGGCTCCTGAACCATCTAGCTTTGAAAGCCAATGGACATGCATCCATGAGACCCACAAGACTATAGTGAACTGAGAAATAGCTCTTAAAGGGATCACACAGACTCATCCACCCCAGGACCCAACACAGAAGAAGCTGATGGAAAAGCAGCCAGTCTTTCTGTGAAAGAAGCTTATTTGCTTATTGTAAAGCATTGGCCTGAGGGACAGGCATCTAATTTAACACCCATCTAGGCTCCAGTTGAAATGTTCACCAAAGATGGAGGCCAGTAGGTGCCACCTTTGCACTCTCTGTCTGCCTTGTTCAGAGTGGTTGGTACTTCCTTTTGGGGGAAGCTTGTGCACTTTCTGGTGTCCCAAGGTTTGAAGCTGCTGCCAAGGGGACGCCTCTTGATCACCTGGTGGCCAACAGGCCTTAGACTTGCAGGTCCTGCAGGATTGGAACTGACGGAGAGGGAAGTTCTAGCTGGAGGCACCCCAGGGCACAGAAGAGAAGCAACAAATTGAAACACCCAGTTTTTCCTTGAAAGAGTGCTTTTAGCTTATCTTCATGGCTGCAGCCTGAGGGCAGCCTTCTAATATACATGTATGTAAGGGCTAGCTGTAATCCTCTCCAGAGATCTTGGAGGTGGGATCTAATTTGGCACTCTCCCTGTGCCTTGCTCCTGATCACCAGTAACTCCTGAAAAGGAGCTTCTGCACATTTCTGGTGACCTGGTTTTTGCAGCTTCTGCCCAGGATACTCCCTTGATTGCCTTGCTCTGGTGACCATCATGGCTTAGGATTGAGGGACCCATAGGTCTGTAGCAAACTGACCTATATTCCCCCAAAGGACAGTGTAGAGACAGCAGAATGATACGCACCTCCAGTCTTGCTGTGAAAGAGGTCTATTAGCTCGCCTTTGTAGCTGTGACCTGGGGGACAGGTGTATAATTAAATACACTTCTAGGGACTGACTACAGTTCTCTCCAGAAACCAAGGAGGTTGACGTGCAACATATTTGCGCTCTCCTTCTACCCCACCCCTATAAGGTCATCAGTGTCTCCAGGAAAGTAGTTTGTGTACACATCTAGCACTTCAGCTTGTGTGGCTCCCACCAGGGGACACATCCCTTGAGAGCCCAGCTCTGGTGGCCAGTGGGGCTTGTGTTCATGGATTCAATGGGAAAGTAGTAAACAATAAAACAATTGTTAACTGGCTATCACTCCAGTGCAGTGCAAGGGAGCAGATGGAAGTGTACATCACTCAGTCTTCCCCTGAAAGAAGTATATTTGCCTACTTTAAAAGCTGCTGCCTGAGGGTCTGACTTCCAATAAGCCTGAATCTAGGCACTGACTGAGGTTCTCCCATTTAGAACACTTACAAGTCTTGGTATACCCTCAACTACCGGGAGCCACTAAGAAAAAAGTAGCCTGCTTAAACAATCACAAAAGTTTGATAGACAATCAAGAGCTAAGGCAAGTTTGAATGATAAGGTTCATCTCCTACACAGCCCATTCCTCCAAGACTGAAAGAGGTGGTGGTTTTATGTATAGAAACCACACAGAGAATCAAGAAAAATGAAGAAATAAGGGAATATGTTCCAAACAAAAGAGCAAGTTAAACCTCAGAAAAAGACCTTAATGAAATGGAGATAAGTGATTTACCATCAAAATAATGGTCATAAAGAAGCTTACTGAGCTCAGGAGAAGAATGGCTGAACAAACTGAGAATTTCAACAAAGAGACAGAAAAGACAAGGAGAGACTCTTAAAGGCAGCAAGAGAAAAACAACTTGTTAAGTACAAAGGAACCTCCATTAGACTATTATCAGGTTTTTCAGCAGAAACTTTACAGGCCAGGAGGGAGTGACACAATGTATTCAAAGTGCTGACAGGAAAAAACTGTCAACCAAGAGTACTCTACCCTGAAAATTGTCCTTTAGTCTTGGAGAAATAAAGTGCTTTCTAGAAAAGCAAAAGCTAAGGAGTTCATCACCACTAGAATGGCATTATAAGAAATATAAAGGGACTTCTTTAAGCTTAAAGAAAAGTATGCTAATTAGTAACAGGAAAACAAATGAAAGTATTAATCTCACTGATAAAAGTAAATATGTAGTAAAATTCAGAATGACTTAAAGTTGCATGTTAATCACTTATAAAGCTGGTATGAAGGTTAGGAGACAAAAGTAGTAAAAATAACTATCATGACAGTAATTTGTTTAGGATACAGAATATAAAATGTAGATTATATAAATTTAGATAGAACAATGACATCAAAAACATGACACGCGGGAGGTGAGGGTGAAACTATAGAGCTTTAGAATGTGTTTGAACTTAAATTCTTATCAATGTAAAACAAACTGTTATAAATATAGGCTGTTTTGTGTAAGCCTCATGGTAACCACAAGGCAAAAACATGTAGTAGACACATAAAAGATAAAGATAAATGAATATTAGCATTCCACTACAGAAAAACAAACAAAAAGAGAAAACAAGAGAAGAAGATCAGAACAAAATAATTACAAAACATCCAGAAAACAATTAACAAAATGGAAATAATTACCTACCTATCAATAATTATTTAAAATTTAAATGATCTAAATTCTCCAATCAAAAGACATAGATCAGTTGAATGGATTAAAAAAAATCTCATTATATGCTGCCTACAAAAGACACACTTCAGATATAAGAATATACACACACTTGAAGTGAAGGGATAGAAAAAGCTATTTTACACAAATGTAAACTAAGACAAAGCTGTGGTAGATATACTTATATCAGACAAAATAAACTTTAAGACAAAGACTGAAATATGAGACAAAGAAGGCCATTATATAATGATAAAGGGGTCAATCCAATACAAGAATATAACATTTGTAAATATTTATGCATCCAACATAGGAGCACCTAAATGTATAAAGCAAATATTACAAGACCTTTAGGGAGAAATAGACAGCAATAGAATAACAACATGGGATTTTAATACCCCACTTTCATCAATGCATAGATCATCCAGGCAGAATATCAGTATGGAAACATTGGCTTTAAATGACAAATTATACTAGATAGACAACAGATATATACAGAACATTCCATCCAAAAGCAACAGAATACACATTCTTCTCAAGTGCACATAAAACATTCTTCAGCATAGATCATATGTTAGACCACAAAACAAGGCTTAATAAATTTACGAAGACTGAAATCATATCAATAATCTTTTCCAGCCACAATGGTATGAAAATAGGAATCAATTACAAGGAGAAAACTGGAAAATTCACAAATATATGGAAATTAAACACCATGATAGTAAACAATGGGTCAAAGAAGAAATCAAAATAGAAATCAAAAAATACTTTGAAACAAATGAAAATGGAAACACATCATACCAAAACATATTGAATGCAGCAAAAACAGTTGTAAGAGGGAAGTTCATAGTGATAAATACCTACATTAAGAAACAAAAAATATCTCAACAACCTAACTTTACACCTTAAGGAACTAAAAAAAGGAACATAAAGCCCAAAGCAGGTAAAAGGAAGGGAATAACAGATCAGAATGCAAATAAGTAAAATAGAGACTAAAATGACAATAGAAAAGATCAATGAAACTAAGACCTGTTTTTTGAAAAGGTAAACAAAACAGGTAAAACTTTAGCTAGACTCATCAGGAAAAAAAGAGGACTCAAAAAAATAAAGTCAGAAATGAAAAAGGAGATGTTACAACTGATACCACAGAAATACAAAGGATCTTAAGTGCTACTATGAACAATTATACACCAACAAATCGGACAACCTAAAATAAATGGATAAATCCCTAGAAACATACAACTCACCAGGACTGAATCAGGAAGAAATAGAAAATCTGAACAGACCAATTAATAGTAAGGAGATTGAATCAGTAATCAAAAGCCTCCCAACAAACAAAAGTCCAGGACCAGATGGTTTCACTGGTGAATTCTACCACACATTTCAAGAAGAATTAATACTAATCTTTCTCAATTTCTTCCAAAAAATAGAAGAGAATAGTTCCAACTCATTTTACAAAGCCAGCATTGCCCTGATACCAAAAGCAGACAGGAACACTATAAGAAAAGAAAATTACAGGCCAATGTCCCTGATGTACAGATGCAAAAATTTTCAACAAAATATTAGCAAACCTAATTCAACAATACATTAAGGAGAAGTGAAGAAACTAAGATGGTGTTTCTGACTTGGCTGCCCCTCACAAGAACAACTACTACTCGTGCACAAGATACCACTTAGAGAATCCTAGAATATGGAGGGAAGCTGAAGTACCCCACCTGTGCCAGAGATACCAAGACAAACTGCCTTAGAATGGTAGAAGGATCGACTACATGCTGACCTTACTGCCCCACCCCCAGAGCACTACAGAACCACACTGAGAGGTCTTCTCTGAGCCTATGGTTCCTCCAGTGCAAAAAGAGAGCCCAAGGTTGACATGTGACCACCCCCCCCCCCATTATTGTGAGTTTCTTCGTATGAGCCCCACTCTGGTCTAGCCCCACAGCAATTACAGAGGAGTCTGTGGGGCTTGACCAGTAGGAATCAGAATGTAACAGAAAAGGAAGGATGGGCTTGCAGTAAACAGGACTTTCACCTTGGCCAGCCAAGTTCCTACCTTCAGCACCAAAATAGTAGTCCTAACCAGCAGCTTTGCTCATCTGCAGAAACAAATTGTTGGTGCAGTCTGACCAAGAAACTTGATGCACTAAAGGACTGCCTGACTCAGGTATTCAAACAAAAAGCTCTGCTGTGCCTGGTCCACCCCCAGCCCAGACAGGGGAGTTAATTCATAACCCTACCCACTGCTGAATGAATTCCCAGCCCTGTCCAACCAGAGAGCCTGGCCAAACACCTGGAAAGCTGTGTAGGCCAGAAACAGTCAAGAAGATAGTTCAGCAGGCAGAGCTAATAGTCTGCAGAGCAAAGCCAGTGGCCCTATTCAGCCAGGAAACTTGGAGCACAAGTCAGCCTGAGCCAAGACCACAAACAAAGAGCCTTACAGGCCTTAGAGCTGGTTTTCCTGCTGCTCCTGTACAGAGAAACTAATTTGTAGTCCTACCTATCACTGAATGCTGCCTTCAAACCACCCAACCGGGGAACCTAACCAGAGCATACAAAACACTAGCTCTACTTACAGTGGCACTTAAACAGAGAGTGCAGCTTGTGGCTCTTTCTGTCTGCAGGACAAAACAAGTGGCCCCATCTGGCCAGAGAATACAGTGGACTGTCTTACCTGAGTTGAGTCCCCAAACAACAAACTCTGTAGGTCCTGGTCCTGGTCCCATTGCCCCACCAGGGCAGGGAAGCTAATTCATAGCCCTACCTATTGCTGTGTATAGTACCTAGTCCTGAATGTCTAGTAAGCCAGACCAGAGAACCCAGGTAACTGTGGAGCACATCCTACAGCCTCACTTAATCAGGGAACCAAGCCATCAGTTTTACCCAAGTGTTCTCAGCCAGTGGCGCCCCTCTTCCCCCAGCCTCAGAGCTCAGGCAGTGGTCTCACCCAAAGATAGAGCCTGAGAGCAAGTAGCACTTGCACAAGAACATTACCAGCAGATATGTCAAGAAACCCAAACTGTGCTGAGTGGTGGAGAACTGTCACTCCCAAAGCAAACTGTAAAGTCTGCAAGAGGGGACTGCTTACTCGTGTCAGGATCACTTACTCATGTAAAATGCTATGTAAGGAGTTTAGGATGAAAAAATCAGGAAAACATGACACCCCAAAGAAAACTTATCGAATTCCAATAACTAATCCTTAAGAAATGGAAATCTATGGACTGTCAGACAAAGAATTCAGAAAAATCCTCCCAAAGAAGTTTAGTGAACTACAAGAACACAGAGACAGCTAAATGAAATTAGGAAAACAATGTATGAACAAACTAAGTTCAACAGAGAAAAAAGAAATCCCTCCACAAAACCAAACAGAAATCCTAGAATTGAAAAATATAACGAATCATCTAAAGAAGTCACTAGAGAGCTTCAAAAGCAGACTTCATCATGCAGAAGAAAAGATCAGTGACCTACAAGACAGGACATTTGAAATTATTCAGTTAGAGGAGCAAAGAGAAAAAGAATAAAAAAGACTCCACCAAAATACTCAGACCTAATAAGCAAATTCATTAAAGTTGCAGGATTAAAAATCAATATGCAAAAATCAGTTGCAATCATATAGACTGATAACTATCAGAAAGAAAAATTAAGGAAACCATCTCCTTTACAAGTGCATCAAAAAGAATAAAATACCCAGGAATAAATTGAAATTTAATTTAAATAAGTTAATAAATGAGGCAATGAAAGACCTTTACACTGAAAACTATAAAACATTAATGAAAGAAATTGAAGACACAAATAAATGGAAAAATATGCCACGCTCATGGATTGGAAGACTTAATATTGTGAAAATGCCCATATTACCCAAAACAATCTATAGATTCAATATAATCCCTATCAAAATTCCAATGGCATTTTCACAGAACTAGAGCAAACATCCTAAAGTTTATATGGAGCTAGAGAAGACCGTGAATAGCCAAGGAAATTTGAGAAAGAAGAACAAAGCCGGAGGTATCATTTTTCCTGATTTCAGATTATGTTACAAAGCTAGAGTAATCAAAACAGTATGGGATTGGCATAAAAACAGACATATGCATCACAGGAGCAGAATAGATAGCTGGAAATGAACTAACACATGTATTAATTTATGACAAAGGAGCCAAAAATAAATGAAGGGAAAGGACAGTATCTTCAATAAATGGTGCTGGGGAAACTGGACAGCCACATGCAAAAGAATGAAACTGGACTACTACTTTACACCATACACAAAACTTAGCTCAGAATGCATTAAAGACCTGAATGTAAGACCTGAAACAACAAATGTCTTAAAAGAAAATAAAGGCGGTAAGCTCTTTGACATCAGTCTTGGTGGTGATTTTTTGGATTTGACACCAAAATCAAAGGATATAAAAGCAAAAATAAACAAGGGGGGACTACAAACTAAAAAGCTTCTGCACAGCAAAGGAAACCATCAACAAAAGGAAAAGGTAACCTACCAAATGGGAGAAAAATGTTTGCAAATCATATATCTGATAAGGGTTAATATCGAAAATATATAAAGAACTCATGCAACCCCCCTAAAAAAACCCAATCTCATTAAAAACTGGGCAGATGATCTGAACGGACATTTTTCCAAAGAAGACATAGATGGCCAATAGATACATAAAAATGTTGTCAATATCATTAATTATGAGGGAAATGAAAATAAAAACCACAAAGAGATATATCCTCACACCTGTTAGAATGACTGTTACCAAAAAGATAAGAAATAACAAGTGTTGGCAAGGATGTAGAGAAAATGGAACACTTGTGCACAGTTTGAGGAAATGGAAATTGGGGCAGTCACTATGGAAAATTTTATAGAAGTTCCTCAAAAAATCAAAAATCAAACTACCATATGTTCCAGCAAATCCAGTTCTGGGTATTTATCCAAAGGAGATGAAAACACTAACTCAGAAATATACATGCACCTCTATGTTCATTGCAGCATTATGTACGATAGCCAAGACATGGAAGCAATCTAAGTGTCCATCAATGGATGAATGGATAAAGAAAATGTGGTGTGTGTGTGTGTGTGTGTGTGTGTGTGTGTGTGTATACATACACACATATACGTTTTCTTTAGTTTTTTATATATAAAAAAACTAGGTTATATAAGTCAGACAAAGAAAGACAAATACCATATGACCTCACTTATATGTGGAATATTTTTTTAAAAATACCAAACTCATATATACAAAGAACAGATCAGTGGTTGTCTGAGGCAAGGCTGGGTGAAATGGGTGAAGGGTGTCAAAAGATTCAAACTTCCAGTCATAAAGAAAGTCATAGGGATGTAATGTATAACATGGTAACTATAGTTAATAATACCCCATCATATATTTGAAAGTTGCTAAGAGAGTAAATCTTAAAAGTTCTCATCACAAGAAAATCAATTATAACTATTTTCAGTGATGTATGTTAACTAGACTTATTATGTGGTCATTTTGCAACATGTACAAATATTGAATCTTTACGTTGTACACCTGAAACTAATATACTGCTATACGTCAATTGTATTTCAATAAAAGAAGAACACATATACATTCATATGGAAAATTTTATGAATATCTAATGATAAGTAAAAAAATAACGTTACAGAACAGGATATATAACATGATCATCTTAACGTGTGCATGCACACAAACATAAGAGCTCATATTATCTGTTTGTGTACAGAAAAAGATCTAGCAGAATATATACATATAAACCATCTTAAACAGCCTTGATAAATATCTGTTAATGGATGACACAAATTGGAGCTATAATAATTCTATTATTCTGTATCTTCATTTAAGTGTGCTAAAAATTCCCAAGAAAATGAAAACCTTGTGAAATTGGTATTTGAATGAAAGCAAATGTGAAGAAGAATGCTGTCTATCTGTTATTAGAAATGAAGTCTGAAGTCTTGCAGTCTTCTTTCCTGGAGGGTTATTGAATGAGAAACAAGCGATAAGAGGGAACTTAGCATGACCCCTGCAGTTAGTCTCAAAAAAAAACAGCTAAGAGTACTTCAGTCATGAATCTGTATAATGCACTGCAGAGACTCAAAATGGCTGGATTTACACAGTAAACTTTAAAGATTGATAAATTCATCTAATTTTTAAATAGGATTTTTCCTCCTCTTTCAACTCACCTGATGCAAATGATAACTGGCACTTTGGACCTCAGATTTGGTCATCCATGCAAACAACAGCATCTATTGAATTGGCTGTTTAGCCCAAATCACTGTCAGCCTACTTGTCTTAGCATTTTCCACCTGTAGCTGCTGATCTCCCAATCTGTGGGATCAGGTCCTTACAAGTCCTGAGTAATTACTAACCAAGCCTTTCACAGACTCATATCTACTTGTTACAAAGTCTGGAGTTAGTTTTGCGGCTGTAAGCAGGGGCTTTGGTCTCAAACAAAACAAACAAACGAATACACACAAACATATACACACATACTATAATGTAAAACTATTTTCATATACGCTCAGTTTACACCACAGTATTACCAGTATATGTTACTTTCTGAACTCCTCTATGCCAAGATTTTGCCCTGGGTACTGATAAATGTCATGGTCCCTCCACTCTTTCTCTTCCTACCAGGGGTTGGACTTCTGCTCTCAAAATTCTGCCAGTTAACTTCTGGCTATCAGTGTCCTTCTGCATGGTGACTCATCAATGAGGAACCACAAGATCATCTGTTCTAACTTCTCAGCAGCAGAATGTATCATATCCTCAGTAAGCAAGAATGGTCAGGGTACTCAACAGCGAAAGGCTAGTACTTTGTAGCATCCAGGCACTGGAACTGGACGTTATAACAAGTTTCCGGTAGCAGCAAGCCTCAGAGATAAAGAGTTCTATGCAGCTTTGTCCTAGGGTACACCAGGGCTTAAACCGGGGAATCTAAATCTTCCGTGAATTTCAAGGAACCAGAGAGACTTGAAGGTACTAAAATGAGCCAATAATGGGGGAAAAACCCAAAAATATCATCAGATCATTTTCCAGAAAGACAACTACAATGACTGAAGCCCATTGGTCGACCTGTGGATGACTATGCGCAGTTGGGCTATGGAATAAGTCAAGCTTCTTCCAGCTGCTTGTGTAGACCAATGGAAAGTGTATAGTGGTGTAAAAATGACTGACATTATTTCTTGCTTGTATAATACTGCAAAAATGGCATTTGTGCTTTACAGTCACCTATCTAGTAATGATTCAAGGAAGGTGATCTAGCTATGTACCTGGGTATAACAAAAAATGGATGAGGTTGAACAGCTGGCTAGTCTCTATTATGAACACTCTTGTTTAGAGACACATAAAAGACGCTGATATGTCTGGGTATCTGGGTTTGAATATTCTGTTCCTCTTCTGACTGGTGATGATCTTGATCAGTTCAAATTTGTCATGTCCTACAGCTGGATTTGCTATTTACTATTTCTTAAGATTTCTCAACGGTAAGCCAGGTCCTCTATGTCTAGTCCCTCCCAGTCTTGAGATTCTCTTTTATCTGCAGCTTCCTTGAAGATCACTGAATACTCATTGGCAATGGTTGCTTGAAATATGACTGTCACTGTATCACAACAAATGTGACATCATTCTGCAACCAACAACTTGCAGATAATTGTGCATTTCCAGTAACATGAAAATGCTTCAAAAGAGCATGAGTAACTATATAAATACAAATTAACATTAAGACAAACTATAGTACTGTGAGTTTACTTTATCCTAATCATGAATGCTGTCTCCTTTCTGCTATACTTTCTTGTGCTGCCACGTACTCTAGGTGCTTGTTGCTTTGTGGGAGAATAATCCCCGGCAGTGACCTCTGTGGGTGAAAGATACAGACAACAGGGACAATGTTTGAATTTCCACCAAGTCTCTAAAATATAAGAATGAGCAAAAATTTTAAATATGTGGCTTTTCAGGTTGCCTAGGATTGTGCAATACCCATGAAACATCATCAGGGGCCCGGCCAGCAAGTGATAGCCTATACTTTTCTCCATGGCATCATTTGCACTATACCTTCGACCTCCCTACACCAGCAAAAACCAAGTCCATCAATGTTGAGATGTTAAAAATGTAGCAGAGAATACTTGAAATATAAAACATATAAAAATCTTTCATCCTTATTCTCTTTTTACTTCCTTCCTACCTTTCTTCCCTTTATATCATTTTGCAAACATCCAAGTCAATAGATAAAATCAGCCTTTGTTGAATTTGAATGGATTGCTCTCAGCTGACTCCTCCATCTTGAGATATGTAAGATTCTTAAACGTGTGGGGTCATACCAAGTTTCCTCTTATCACCCTTACTAGTCTGTAATTTCAATATCCCCTGTGGAAGAAGAAGAAGAAAACATAAACGGAGTGCAGAGAATGTAAGATTGCATTGCTACTGCTATGTAGATAACTGCTTGTCCCTTAACTCTGATTTTGTGATACAAGTATTGGCGCCCTCTGTTCTCAGGTCTGGTTCGCATAAACATCACCTCTGAATCACTCACAAACCAGCACCTGACTTGCCAGGCTAAAGCAAAGAAAATGACTGAAATCAATTATTGGTGTTTTTACAGCCTAATTTCCTTGCCATCTAAATGCAGATAAATAGAAAATCTAATTTTTATTATGTCTCACCCACGACTTTTAATAAATATTAATGCACATGACTGTAGCTGACCTCCCCTAGACTTAAAATCAATAGGTGCTGATTAAGGTCTTTCGGGCAGTTTTACAAAGATGAAGACTCACCAGTTCCATTGCCTATTCTCTGATCCCTGAACAGGTTAACAGAGGGCCTATTAAGAAAAGTAAAGTACTGAGCAAATTCTGGTCATGTAGGAACATGAGCAGGGAGTCCAGTTATGCCTATTATAGCTACATGGCTTATGTAACATTTTTCATTAATTTTTTTACTTGTGATTTCAACTCTGGTTTTCGCTTTTTAATGACCATAAAGCATATTCTTGACAGTTTCTTTTATACCATGTGAGTGTAGGGTAGCAATTTAAAATATATTTAATTCTATAATTTCTTATTGGTTTTTCTTATTGATTTTAATCAAAATCCAAATTGATCAGAAGCATACAGCGCAGATTTTACCTCAGGGCAATTTTTGTGACCTTGTGTTCTATCACTAAGTTATAGTATAAATATTTTGTTTTTAATCATATTTTCTTATGCATATTTATTCTTTGAGCAATTGCTTGGTACCAGATCCAGTTTTCGATACTAGAGACTCACACAAAGACAAATCACATAAAGCCCCCACCCTTTTGGAAATTATGACAACAGGGAACACAGGGAAAACTCCATAATTACGTTTAAAGAGTAGAGAGAAAAATATGTACTCAGCTGGAGCCGAGGCGATGAAACTGGGAGGTAACACCAGTGTGTGAAATTACATGAAAAGTCTGGGGAATCATAAAGCCTCAGCATCCAATGGGATCATCCAGAAGGCTCTGTATCAGTCTATCTCCTGCACAATGCAGGAGCTGCTGAAAATGAGTAAGATGCCCCAAGATGATCCATGTGAAGAAAGGGGAGTACAGCACCAATCTCTGAACCTGAGGATGCATTTGGCGATAAGGGAGGATTTAGTAAATAAGATGCTGAATGAGGAAGTAAAGATTAAGGCAGTCAAGAAAAGGGAAAAATTTTGGAAATGCAGAAATTCATAGAAACATGCTTCCCACTCCATCCTGAGGAAAGGCCAATAGACCATGTTAAACATGGAAGAGACTTGAGTATCAGTCTCGTGGACAGACATCATTATTATTTTCTTAATTTTTTAAATGAAGATCTTCTAACAGACAAATTAATACATTTCTTCTGTTTGTTCTTCCTTAAGCTGATGTTCCTCTTGAGGATATCAACATAGGGGCTGGCCCAGTGGCATAGCAGTTAAGTTTGCATGCTCTGTTTTGGTAGCCCAGGTTCACTGGTTCAGATCTCAGATGCATATGTATGCACCACTTATCAAGCCATGCTGTGGCAGGCGTCCCACATATAAAATAGAGGAAGATGGGCACAGATGTTAGCTCAGGGCCACTCTTCCTCAAAAAAAGAAAAAAAAGCGTATCAATATGTTTTACTGGAACATACATAGAATTCATGAATATTAAATGCCAAACTTAGTGGGCATTTAGTCTTTAGCTCAGTGTCAAGAACTTATTTAACTGTTCCCTTCACCAAGAAACGGGGGAACCTGGCAGAAATTTTGAACGACATAATGCTTCCAATCCAAGACACAGATATGTGAAATAAAAAGAGAGAAAGGAGGAGCTATAAAATATTATCATTATTACTATACTAATATATATGTATATTATAATGCTATATTATTTATAATGATATGTTATATAAATGGTAAACACACACACACACATATATATATATATATATATATATATATATGGTATTTTACATATATATACATATACGGAGAGAGAAAGGGTTTGGTTTCATTAAACTCAGGATTGGGGGGGCCAAAGGGAATTTACTACCATTTGTAATATTATTTCATGGGAAAAAAATCCATCTCATGTTCCAATACGTGATTTCCAAAGCATTGAGACTTGCTGAAGCTAAATTGAATACTCCTGTGTTAACTTGCAGAGTTTGGAAATCACCTACTGACCCTATGGATAATTACAGATCAAGAATTTGTCCTGTATCTTTAGATGCTATTCTTCTTCCTGCTCCTACATTTACAGCATCTTGGGTCTCTGGCAAGGTGCCTTCACTTTCCATGGCAGATTTAAAACATTGTTTTTTACAGTATTCTGAAATGGCAAACAAGAAATGCAGCAAAGTATTATTTCCACTAAGCGTATATATTTCACCTGAAGCATGAGTTTAAAACTTCACAAAATGCAAAGCCATAATCCAACCTCCAGGTAACAAACTGATTATATAATAGTTTTGTACTTAATATGGACTTAGAAACATTTCTGGTAACCATGCTAAAATGTGGAATAAAAATAGGCACCTATGAATTACAAGGTAATTGTTGCCATCAAGAGTTTTCTGCTGACATGAAAATGCTTATGTGATTTACCAAAAAAAAGTTTCATTTTGTAATTGGTAGTTAGGAAATATTTTAATATATTTCAAATGTTTGTGAAAATTAGGAAGTAGGAGTTGAATATCACATCTTGTATGTGTGGTTTCTGTTTTCAATGCATACATATTTTTTGTCTTCAGGGCTGATCTTGCTCAATTACATATCCTAAAGGGAAATATTGGGCCTAATAAAAGGTGTTTTAATTTGTAACTATAGTTCTTGAGCCATGGTATTTCTTCCCCGAATTTTTCCTCTTCAGGATTGGCCCAAAGCTAAAGCTTCAAGACAAAATCGGTCTTGCTTTGTCCTCCCCTCCACCTTCCTTTCGTTTCCTCCATTTTTGTCCCTACTCTCGCAGTGGCGCTCTAACTTGGGCTACTTTTGTGAATAGTGCCTCAACCTCCTATCTCAAAACAAAAACAAATAGGCAAATACAAATCCATCATTTTATTATCTAGAGTTTAGTTGGTTATTTTGAAAAAACTCTCTGAAAATAATTCCCATTGAGGTGCTCATGACCAATACTATATAACTCTGAATTAACACGTTTAAAGATTATTAAAGACAATTTTTAACATATTAAATTTAGGTTGGAAAATATTAAGACAATGGATATTTTGTTAAAGGTACTGTTTCAGGCGCAAGATGGTAAAACTGAATGGAAGAGAAGAGAGGACTGAGATCTAATATTTATTAAATAAAATATTATTTCACTTCATCTTCAGAGGAATGTAATTCCTCTTTTCAAATAAAGAAACTGAAGATCAAAGTCTTAAGTTACCTACCCATGATCAAATTTTTAAAGAAGTAAAGTATACATGTGAATTCATGTCATCTGCTTCTATGGAGCGGAGTATGACAATTACCACTCACACACAAAGGCACAGATGAAGACTGTAGAATCCTGGGAAAAGGAAGTGAAGTAGAAAAGGAGATCTCAGCGGCCTGGGCAGATGAGAAAATACATTACAGTGAAGATGGGATTTGAGAGTGGCTTAAAGCATAGGTGAATAAACTTAGCTTAAAAGGTAGAGTGCTGCACTTATAAAACCCAGAGCTTAATGAAAAATGGCTTAATAAAAATGTAAGATGTGACAGGTAATAAGAGATACCTTCATTTGGCAGATTTATGGAGTATAAATAGTGGAAAAGTATGGGATGAGACTGGAAAACAGAGTTGAATCATAGCTCAAAAATCCAGGTATACAAGATTGAGGGGTTACAGGTGCTATAGAAGACCATGGGACTCTTTGAAGTATTTTAAGTAAATAAGTGAAATTTACTCGGTCTGTGTTTTAGTGTGTATAATATAGATACAGTATCTGAATGGATTAAATGGAATTTGGGAGATTAGGTAAGAAGTAATAAGAGTCTAAACTAGAGTGGTAGCCCTGTAAGGAAAAAGATGTATAAAAGACATGCACATTGTAGAGATACAGTTACACTTGGCTACTGGCTGGTTTTCAGCAAAGGAAGATGTCAGTGTCTCTGGGGTTTGAAATTTGGGTTACTCAGATGATGATGACAATACTAACAAACTGATAGATGAGGAAGAGGAGCTCATTATGGAGTGATGAGTGAGGGTTTATTATTTGAGATTCCTGGAGAAGAGTCAAAGCCAGAGGGATTGGAAATGATCACAAAGCTCTCAAGTTACTTTAGGCCGTGCGGCAATGTCACAACATGTTCGCTGTTGAGCTTATTCTTCACCTCTAGTCCACAGTGCTGCACCCACTGGTCCAGACCTTCCACACTCCTCTTCCTCCCTTGCTCTCAGCAAACCATTCCTTTTACTACACTGAAAAAAGAGTGTCCCCAAAATGATAAATTTTACTTCCAAGACTACATTCACATAAATCCCAATTTTCCTTCATTTGTCTTTGTACTTTGGATAAACTTTCCTTCTTTCTTTCAAAGGTCAATAAGATTTCTCTCTCATCCCACATTAGCTTCTCAAGAGCTACCACCCTAGCTTGCCCCTCATTGTTTCATCAATCTATTCTATTATTTGAGGTTTCCATTATCATTAGGTATTTAGAATCTTTGATCTTAAGACAGTAAATCTACAATAAAAACAAAATAGTTTCAGTTCCTATTATATCTCTCCAGACCCTTTTCGCAGCTCACCTTCTATATCCTTATGTCCTGTTTATTCTTCAACCCACTCCAATCTGGAATTCATTCCTTTTGTACCAAAAAAGCTGTTCATGTTGAAGTCTTTATTTCAGTATTGCAAAACTAAGTTGAAACACTTTTGGTCACATTACTAGATTTATCAAGAGCGTTCAACAAAGTTAACCATTTCCTCCTTCTTAAGACGATATTTTCCCTTGGAATACATGACGCTATCCCTCTTAATAACCCCTCTTACATTTAAGATCGCTCCTTTAGTCTCTTTGTCCAAATTTAGCTCCTAGAAGGATTTCTAAAGCTGGACTTATTTTGTCCATCTTTTCTCCCTGCTCTTGTGTCCATTCCTATGGCCTCAATACATTCTATAAACCACTGGCTTCCAAACGTGTATCTTCAGACCTCTTTCTGAGTGACAGATTTTGAAGCTCCACTGCCTGTTTCACCTCTCCTCTAAGATGCCTCTAAGATCTCAAGTTCAAAATGTTGAAAACTAAACATCTTGTCTTTCTTGGCCTTCCTTTAATTTTCTCCATCTTAGGAATAGGCAACATCTTCCTCCTGTTGATAGAGCCAGTAGCCTAGGAGCCATCCTTGACCTTCCCTCTCCCTCCCCTACCACATCCAGCCCAAACCAGGTTAACAGGCTTCCTAACTGCCGTCCTAACCTCTACTTTTGCCTCCCCTCTCCCACACCAATCCATTTTATTTTAAAATAATGTCTGACATATTAAAATAGCTAATAGTAACTTAGAAACTTAGAAATCAAAATAATATAATAAGCACTGTGAATTGACACCAAAATTATTAGAATGTTACCAAACTGCTGTATTTACCCCACAGTCTGCCCTCCCTTGGTGGTTACTATTAACCTGAATACTGGGTATATCCTTAATTTGCTTTGATTTTCAAAATAATTTTGTACATGTGTTGTATGTCCCTAAAACTCATTTGTTTAACCATGTTTTTTTTTTAGTTTTATTTATAGAGTATTATACTATTTGTTGATTTCTAAGATTTTTTCCAATCAAGATGTTATTTCCAAGAGTTATGGATACTAATCCATAATTTACACAACACTCTTAGTAATCTTATAGAAAGTAAAGGACATTATGTCATCTTTATGATTTTTGCTCTTTGATTTCTTCCAAAACCCACTAGCATAATCTATAAGATTTTGGCCACTGCTTGCTTTTTTCACGGAGGACATGAAATTGTCTTAAAACCGTTCTGGAGTTTTTTAAACTTTGATTAATGTAACAAGTTCCTTCCCATCTTGGATAATTATATTAATGGTTTGTTTCCTTTGCCAGGAATATATTTCCCATCCCAAACCCAAGTTTTTACCTAGGAGATTCCTACAAACTGTCTTCAAAAGCTTTCTGATTCTTGCCTGTCAATTTACTCTTTTCCAAGAATTTTTACTGTCTTCATCCAACTCATTACAATTTATAAACATTAGTTCTTTCTTTTGTTTTATTTATTTTCTAATTCTTAACGTGAGGTGGGAGTGCTTATTAAATGTCATAATTCCCATGATGGTAGTCACTGTGTGTTATTCAATACTACACACATTTATACTTAATATTAAACCTTATACTAGACTTTAATTAAATTAATTAAAAGAGAGAAAATATTACACATATTATATTTGTGGATTATGTATCAAGGCCAAAATTCTGTCCAAAATGTCTTCAGTCTAAATTTATAGGAGCGACATTACCAAGATGGTGACAAAGGTCATTTCTGACTTTTATCCCTCTCACAAGAGCCCAACTAGCAACTTTTCATGGACAAGACACCACTGAGAGAATCCTAGAAGATGGAGCGAGGCTGAAGCACCCCTTTCACCACAGAGACCAATACAGACTGCATTAGAAGGGTAAGTGGGGCAGTTACATGCTCAGCACATTGCCCTATTCCAAGGCTGGTACAACACCACACTGAGAGGCCTCCCCTGAGACTATTGTTCTACCAGTGGGAAAAGAGAGCCCAAGGTGGATGTCCAGTACCTCCCTTCCTCCCTGCATTGTGGGTCACTTCTTGGGAGCTCTGGTCTTACCCCATGGGGATTGCAGGAGGATCTGTGGGGCTTGAACACAGAGAATAAGATTGTGATGGAAAAGGGAGGAGAGGATTGCAATAATGAGCACTCAGATCTTGGCAGGCCAAGTTCTACCTGCAGCACCAAGTAGTAATGCCAACCAACATATTTGTTCAACTGCAGAGCCACGATGGTTGTCTACTCCGACCAGGACACTCAGTGGGGTACAGGTCTGCCTGATTTGGGTTCTTAAACAAAGAGTCTTGCCAAACCTGGAGCCTGGTCTGCCCCATCCAAGGCAAGGGAGCTGAGTCATAGCCAGGCCCACTGCTGAGTGTAGTTCCTGACCCCATCGAACCAGAATGTCTGGCCAGAAAACTTGAAAGCTGTGTAGCCCAGCAGCACTAGAACAGAGAGTAGCAGGCAGAGCTAATCATCCACAGAGAAAAGTCAGTGGCACTGTTCAGCCAGGGAACTTGGGGCATTGGTTGGTTTGAGTCAAGACCCCAAACACAGAGCCTTGTCTGTCTTGAAGATTGTTCTCCATCTCTTTCTAGACAGGGAAACTGTTTCATAGGCCCAGCCCTTGTGAAGATAGCCTTCAGCCTGCCCAACCTGGGAACCTAACCAGAGCACACAGGAAGCTGCATAGCCAATCCAACAGCCCTATTTATAGTGGCACTTGAACAGAGAGCACAGCCTGTGACTGTCTCTCTGCAGCACAAAACCATGGGCCCCATCTGACCAGAGAATTTAGTGCATAGTCTTGCTAGATTCAGTCCCTAAACAATAAGCTGTGCAGGTCCTTGGGATGGTTCTGCTGCCCTGTCAATGCAGGGAAGCTAATTCATAGTCCTGGATAAGACCAAGTATAGTACAACTACAGTCCCGACTGTCTAGTAAGCCTGACCAGGGAACCCAGGCAACTGCAGAGCCCATCCTAGAGCCTCATTTGGGCAGATAATTAAGCCAGCAGTCCTATCCAACTATCCTCATCCAGCAGCAACCCCTTCACTCCATGACCTCAGAGCTCAGACAGTGGCCTTGCCCAAAAATAGACCTTCATAGCAAGTCCCACCTCCCCAAAGGCATTACCAGTGGACACATCCAGAAACCCAAACTGAGTTGACTGGTGAGGAACTGTATCTGCCAAAGCAAAACTGTGAAGTCTGAAAGAGGAGACTGCTTATTCAAATGTGCAGATACCAATGTAAGGCATCAAAAAGCACAAAAAATCAAATTGACATGACATCACCAAAGGAAACTAATAAAGCTCCAACAACTGACCCTAAAGAAATAGAGAACCATGAACTGTCAGACAAAGAATTCTGCATAATCTTCTTAAAGAAGTTTACTGAAATACAAGAAAACACAGACAACTAAACAAAATTAGGAAAACAATGCATGAACAAAATAAGCTCAACAAAGAAATGGAAACCATCAAAAACAAATAAAAAGAAATTCTAGAGCTGAAAAATACAATGACTGAACTAAATAATTCAATACAGGGCTTTAAAAACAGACTTCACCAAGCAGAAGAAAGAATAAGTGAGCTGGAAGACAGGACTTTTGAAATTGCCCAGTCAGTGAAACAAAAAGAAAGAATGAAAAGGAGTGAAGAAAGCCAATGGGACATAAGGGACACAATCAAAAGGAGCAACATCTTCATTATGGGAATCCAGAAGAAGAAGAGAAAGAGAAAGGGATAGAAAGTATATTTAAAGCAATAATTACTGAAAACCTGGGGAGAGAAATTGACGTCCATATCCATGAGGCCCAAAGGTCCCCAAATAGGTCGAAACCAAATATGGCTACACCAAACCACATTATAATAAATTGTTAAAAGTTGAAGACAAAGAAATAATTTTGGAAGCAGCAAGAGAAAAGAGAAATTACATACAAGGAAACCCCAGTAAGAATATAGGTATACTTCTCCATGGGAAATTTTCAGGCCAGGAAAGAATAAGATAATATATCAAAATAAAAATTGTCAACTAAGAATTCTACACCCGGAAAGCAAAGCTGTCCTTCAAAAATGAAGGAAAGATAAAGACTTTCCCAAACAAACAAAAAGTGAGGGAGTTCATCACCACTAGACACTACACAAAAGAACATCATAAAGAAGCCAAAGGTTACTGACACCAAAAGACATTAAAACACAATAAAAGACAGCAGAATAAAAAAACAAGGAACAAGGGATCTATAAAACAGCCAGAAACAATGAACAAAATGGGAATAGTAATCCCTTACCTATCAATAACTACTTTCAATAGATTAAGTTATTTAATCAAAAGACATAGAATGGCTGAATGGATTAAAAAAAACAAGATCCAATGATATACCGCATAAAAAAGATTCATTTTGGTCTTGAAGACACACATAAGCTGAGAGTGAAGGGATGGAAAAAGATATTTCAAGCACATGGTAACCAAAAAAAGAAAAGAGAGCTATACTTATGTCAGACAAATAGACCTTAAAAATGACAAAACAAGACAAAGAAGGTCATTATATAATGATAAAGGAATCATCCACCAAGAAGATATAACAATTGTAAACATTTATGCACCCAATATCAGAAGAACTAAATATATAAAGCAAAACCTAACAAAACTAAAAAGAGAAATAAACAGCAGTACAATAATAGTTGGGGACTTTAATACCCCATTATCGACAATGGGTAGATCATCCAGGCAGCGAATCAACAAGGGAAGACTGATTTGAAGAACACTATGGACCAAATTGAACCAACAGACATATACAGAATATTCTATCTGCCAACAGAATACATATTCTACTAAAGTGCACATAAAACACTTTCTAGGACAGACCATATGTTGCACACAAAACAGGTCTTAGCAAATTCAAGAAGACCGAAATCATACCAAGTGTTTTCTTTGACCACAATGGTGTGAAACTAGAAATCACTAACAGGAGGAAAACTCAAGAATACATGGAAATTAAACAACACTCATGAACAACCATTGGATCAATGAATAAATTAAAGAGGAATTAAAAAGTATTTTGAGACAAATAAAAATGGATACACCATTTTCAAAGCTTATGAGATGCAGCAAATGCTGTTCTATGAGGGAATTTTATAGCAATAAATGCCTACAGTAAGAAACAAGAAAGATCTCAAATAAACAACCTCACTCTATGGATCAAGGAACTATGAAAAAAAAAAAAAGAGCACTGAGACAAAAGTTATCAGAAGGAAGGAAATAATAAAAATTAGAGCAGAAATAAATGAAACAGAAAACAAGAAGACAATACTAAAGATGAACCAAACTAAGAGTTGGTTCTTTGAAAAAATAAAAACTATTGATGAACTTTTAGCTAGACTGACCAAAAAAGAAAGAAGCCTGAAATCAACAAAATTATATGTGAAAAAGGAAACATTACAACTGACATCACAGAAATACAAAGCTCATAAGAAGCTACTATAAACAATTATATACCACCAAACTGGACAACCTAAAAACATGGAAAATTCTTAGAAACATACAACCTACCAAGACTGAATCAGGAAGAAATAAAAAATCTGAACAGATCAATTACTATTAAGTGGATTGAATCACTAATCAAAAATCTCCCAGCAAAGAAAAACCTAGGACAAGACAACTTCCCTGGTGAATTTTACCAAACATTTAAAGAAGAACTGAAGTTAATCCTTTACAAACTCTTCCAAAAAACTGAGGAGAAGGGAACACTCCCAAACTCATTTTACAGGACCACCATCACCATGATACCAAAACCAGAAAAGGATGCTAAAAGAAAAACTACGGGCCAAATTCCTAATGAATATACATGAAAAAGTTCTTAATAAAATACCAGCAAACAGAATCCAGCAGTACATTAACAGCATCATTCACCATGATCAAGTGGGACTGATCTCTGGGACGCAAGATGGTTTAACATATGCAAAATCAATATGATACATCGCATCAATAGAATGAAAGAAAAAATCATATAACCATCTCAATAGATACAGAAAAAGCATCTGATAAAATTCAACATTCATTCATGATAAAAACTCTTAAGAAATTAGGTATGGAAGGAACATAACTCCACATATTAAAGGCCATATATGGCAAGACCACAGCTAGTCTCATACTCAATGGTGAAAGGTTGGAACGTTTCCTCTAAGATAAGGAACAAGACAAGGGTACCCACTCTCACCACTTCTATTTGACATAGTGCTGGAAGTCCAGCCAGAGCAATTAGGCTGGAAAAAGAAATAAAAGGCATCAGAATTGGAAAGAAAAAAGTAAAATTGGCCCTATTTGCAGATGACATGATGTTATATTGAGAAAATCCTAAAGACTGCCAAAAAACTGTTAGATGTAATCAACAAATTCGGTAAAGTTGCAAGATACAAAATTAACATACAAAAATCAGTAGCTTTTTTATGCACTAACAACAGATTGTCTGAAACAGAAAAAGAGAAAACAATCCCACTTGCCACAGCACAAAACAAAAAAAATACTTATGAATAAATTTAAATGAGGGGATAAAAAGTCTCTACACTGAAAACTTGAAGACACTGAAGAAAGAAATTAAAGAAAACACAAATAAATGGAAAGATATCCTTTGTTCATGGATTGGAAGAATATTGTTAAAATTCCATACTACTCAAAGTTTTCTATAGATTCAATGCAATCTCAATCAAGATTCCAATGGCCTTTCTACAGAAGTCGAAAAAAAATTCCTAAAATTTGTATGGAACCATTAAAGAGCCTATACAGCCAAAACAATTCCAATAAAGAAGAAGAAAGCTAGAGGCATCACACTTCCTGATTTGACGTTATATTACAAAGCTTAGTAACCAAAACAGTATGGTACCAGCATAAAAGCAGACCAATGAAACAGAATCAAGAACCAAGAAATAAACCCATGCACATACAGTCAACTAATATTTAACGAGGGAGCCAAGAACACCCAATGAAGAAAATGGTCTCTTCAATAATTCGTGCTGGGAAAATTGGTTGTTCATATGTAATAGAATGAAACTAGATCTCTATCTTATACCACTCACAAAAATTAACTTAAAATGGATTAAAGACTGGAAACCAGAAAACTTACTGAACAAAACATAAGAAAAAGCTTCTTGACATGAGTGTTGGCAAAGATTTTTTGACATCCAAAGCGCAAAGTGGATATGACACCTAAAGCACAAAGAACAAAATACAAAATCAAGTGGGGACTATAAAAAACTAAAAAGCATCTGCATAGCTAAATAAATGATCAACAAAATGAATGGAAAACATATGGAATGGAAAAAAATATTTGCAAACCATATATCAGAGAAGGGGTTAATATCCAAAATATATAAAGAACTCATACAACTCAATAGCAAGAAGACAAATAATTTAATTAAAATTGGGGAAAGGACTTGAATAGACATTTTTCCAAAGAAGATATATGGATGATCAACAGGTACATGAGAAGGTGCTCAGTATCATTAATTTTCAAGGAAATGCAAATCAAAACCATCTCACTAAATGCAGTGAGATACCACCTCACTCCTGTCAGAATGAGCAGCATCAAAAAGAGATAACAAATACTGGCATGGAGGTGGAGAAAATGAAACCTTTGTGCACTGTTAGTGGGAATGTATATTTGTAGAGCCACTGTGGAAAAACAGTATAGAGGCTCCTCAAAATATAAAAATATAATTTTCATATGATCCAATAATTGGACATCTGGATATTTATCCAAAGAAAATGAAAACACTAACTCAAAAAGATATCTGCATCCCCATGTTTATAGCGGCATTATTTACAATAGCTAAGTGTCTGTCAACAGATGAATCGATAAAATTTGGGGTATACATATATATATATATATATATATATATACAATATAATATTATTTGGCCATAAAAATGAAGGAACTCCTGCCATTTCAACATGGGACCTTGGAGGCATTATGGTAAGTAAACGTTAGACAGAGAAAGACAAATACTGTATGATCTCACTTCTATCTGAAATCTAAAAAAAAATTATTCCCCTCCCCTCAAAAAAACCAAACTCACAGAAAAAGATATCAGATTTGTGATTACCAGGGGTGGGTAGTGGGGGGGAGGCAAATTGGATTAATGTGTTCAAAAGGCACAAACTTCCAGTTATAAGATAAATAAGCCCTAGAGATGTAATGTACAACATGATGACTAGAGTTAACACTGCTGTATGGTATATTTGAAAGCTGTTAAAAGAATAAATCCTGAAAATTTTCGTTACAATGAAAAAGACATTTTTTTCTGTTTTTGTGTATCTATATGAGATGACAGATATTAACTAAAGTTTTGGTAATCATTTCACAATACATGTAAGTCAAATTGTTATGCTGTACATTTTACACGCTGCTATCATATCTCAATAAAACTGGAAAAATATTTATGTATGTGCATCTTTAGACAATTCAAGGATAATCAAGAACAAATCAAGAAGTGTGGTAATTTTAGGTGCTGGACCATCATTCAGTCTTGCAGGGCACCCTCATGCTTAATTCCTTGACGCACTCCATTATTATAATGGAGCCAGCTTCTCACTGGACTGATATTCTCTTCTGTACTCTATGGTCCTCAGTTTCTTTTATCATTCTTATTTTACTTACACTCACCTTTATTTCTATCAATAACCCACCAGCCCGTGGCTTCATGACTCTGGCCTGAAACTTTGGCAAAATCTTATTTTTGGTTACTTAGTTTGGATATTTATTTTACTTTCTTTTGTTACACTAGTAATGATGGAATTGGGAATATTGTCAGGCCAGTAATTCAGCCTCTGAGAAACTTGGAGTTCAGGGTAATTGGGCATCTCCATGGACTGGTGCCTGGCAGAAAACTCAAGTATGATTTGAGGACAAGGCTGGTCTAGTGGGTGACTGAGAATATTTTGAATTGCTCCCTTGATATGCCCCAGAATCTGGCTGCTGTGGAAATTAGGCTAAAGGTGGATGTTAAATAATGTCAGCTATTCTGTTTAGAGGACCATAAAATGAGTAAATCAGAAAAGCAATTAAAATAACCTTATGAAATTTGGAAAATTTAAAATGGGGATTGAGGAATTTCCTGCAAAAAAGACATTAATAATTGTAGCCTAAAGCAATATGCTCAGTTGGTTAAAGACTGTTCTAATGAGGCCAAGGTCATAGAGCCTTTTACAGGCCAGTTAGTTTTGAATTAAAAAAAATAATCCCCCTCATGATAATGGATGCTACTCATAATCTAGGTCTTTTGAAAATATGTGCTATAGACTCACATTAGAAGCAGGCAAGAGATCGAAGCAGCTCAGACCACACATATATGGATCTGGGAAATTAAAGTACGTACATTACCAATAATAGATCTGATAATAGATCTGTAGTAGCATCGTTGTATATGAAGGCAAGCTCATTTTCATAACTATGAGGAATAATTATATAATATGTATAATAATTTTTAATCCTGCAGTATATAATTATAATTTGTTAAAAGACCTAAAAATAGGTATTTCTAGGATTTTAAATAATCTCGGAATGGTCAGCCTCATAAACGTAAAGATGCATTACATTTACCTTTTTTTGAAACTCAATATCTAAAAAAAAGTAACAATCTTGGATTGTGCAACATCTGGAGATTAAGAAGCTATTGATCATAAAATTCACACCAGATAAAGTGCTCTTTTTTTGTATAAACCCGAATCTTTGTACAGCAATTTTTTCAGGGTGGATCTATCCCAACTGTCAAATGAAATTGATCCAAAGTCATCACAGAGCTGAGCCAGGATATGACTATATTTTGGATTCATCCTCTATTAGTAGTGGATTCCAAATATGAACTGTGGACAGAAATGATCTAAAATTGATCTTGAAACATTTGAGAACACACTGTAATTTAGATCTGAATAGAACTATAACTTCTGCACTGACACATCACTGGAAGGCATATGAAATATCTTAGGGCACTGGTCCTCCTATTTAAAAATCAGGATAGTTATTACTACTCTACCAACGAGAAAATATACAATCAAGAGAATGATGCTAATGGTTCGAGCGGACACTAGTAAAACTTGTACAATTTATAATAATAACTAGACCCTCAACACAGTGCAGTAATTTTGCTTTTACTTGATCTTGGATAATATGCTTTTCAGCTTTTCTCATCTGCTCTTTTATGATTTAACCATTATTTTCAGTTTTTCTGCCCATGTACACCTACTTCATTCTAACAAACACCTTGTGTTCTATATCATAGGGAAGATAAGAGCTATCTGTTGTTAACTCCTCCAATCTTCAAACTATCCATCATTCCCTTCTTTCATAAGTGTATAGAGATCTCTCTTTCTAAGTATAAATCCCTCCTTTTGCTTTCTTTTTCCCGCAACTTCTCACCTAATACAGGATCTTGCCCACTGTCAGTCTTTCTTCTGTTGCTTTAATTCTCCAGGTATTTTTCCATTCCCTCAAATTGTACACGTGCTAAAATCGAACAACAAAAAAAGGTTTCCGTTGACACTACTTTTCCTTTAAGCTGCTACCCATCATGTTCTTCTGTATTCCAACAAAATTCTACTTTCTCAAATCCCTTTACTCCCAGAAACATTTTTTTTGACTTCTCTCCATCTCATATAATTTTCTCAAGTGAAAAAAGTAACTAAATGTAAAGGTCTCAATTTTTTGTGTGTGTGTGAGGAAGATTCGTTCTGAGCTAACATCAGTTGCCAATGCTCTTCTTCTTCTTCTTTTTTTTTTGGCTTGAGGAAGATTAGCTTTGAGCTAACATCTGTGCCAATCTTCCCCTATTTTGTATGCGGGATGCCTCCATGGGATGACTGATGAGTGGAGTAGGTTCATACCCGGCATCTGAACCCACAACCCTGGGCTGCCGAAACAGAGCATGCAGAACTTTAACCACTCAGCCACGGGGCTGACCCAATAAAGGTCTCAATTTTTATTCTCAATGTCCCTGCCAGATAAAATGCTTCCTTTTTGAAGCTCTTTCATATGCTGATTTCTGGTTTTCCTTCTGTTACTCACTGACCGTTCATTTTAGACTTTCTCCCTCTGGTTCTTCTTTATTTTTGATGATCAAATGTGGGTATCCCTTAGAGCTCCATTCTTCACCTTTTTCTCTTCCTGTGGTTTCCCGACTCTACACGTAGTCTACATACACCCACATATACCTCAATCATAGTAACTCCACTTTTATCAGCTTTACACATTCTCTTTCTAAATGTTATTTAAAACAAGGAATTATAAAAGAAACAAAACAATAAATACACCACCACTTAGATGATTTCATTCATTTTCATCTCTCAAATGCACCAATTGAAAAATCCACACCTTCTCCCTTAGGTTTATCCACTAGATAAGTCGTTGAATAAAGATGCCTCTTTAATCAAACCCAAGTTCACCGTGTTCTTTCATTTGATTATTTGGGCTGGTAGTTATTCCATGACAGTTTATTTCTCTCTCACCATCTTTCCTGTAAGTTACATTTCACCTCAGCCACAAGGCTGAACAAACATGATTAGAGATTGTAAACACACTGGTACATGGTCCAGACAAGATGAGAAACAATAAAGAGTGGTGGGAACTGTGGTAACCTAAGTAGATAGATACACACATCAGCAGGTGACTTGTTGCTCACTGCTTGCCAGTTTTCAGCATCCGCACAAACAGTTACCTTTTCCAGCGCTGGGCTTCTGTCACTTTGTCACAGAATTTGATATTGAACTTTGATTATAGCTAATAACAGGTATCCAATAATGTTTGAAATTTCAGTGAATAAATTAAGTGAGCAATAGTCAATGTGAAATGAAATCCACATAGACTTTCGAATTCATCTATCCAGTTCTGAATATGGAATAATCTCCATGTGAAGACACAAACATAATAATCATCAATTTTTCTATTTCTTTGTCTTCTTTTGAGGGCTTTTTCTTATATTCCTTAACCTTAAAAATATATGTTATCATCATATTTTAAACAAATATGCAAGATTTTCCTAAAGAGAATGTCATTGACACTACTCTTTCACTAGCTGATATCAGGCACAGTTATAGTCATAAAAACGAAGTTCTATTTTGAAAGTAAATTTTTGTTCACTCCAAGTAAATTAATCATTCTAGGAAACAAGAAGAGTGACTGTAATTTAACACTCTTAAGGTCCAAGACAGTGACAATTATTAAGATAAGAGGCTTACTTCTAAGAGGACATATTTCCTGAAGACTCTCCTATCATAGGATTACATTAAATATTAATTTTTATCATGTTATGAGCACTCTAATAGGTGAAGTATATAACAAATTCAATATATGACCTTGCCTCTTAGAAAAGTAAAGTGAAAGTTAAAATAATACACTTGATGTTAGTAATTTTTATATTTTGTATTACGTCATTGAGTTAAAGATGTTAAAACTTTTAATTTTCTTAGTAAAATTCTTATTTTGCTCATTAATATTACATTTGCTATTTTATTGAAAGAGATGCTGAAGATGAAGTTGTTGGAGATCTCAACAGGCAGGTCTTCATGAACCAGGTAACCTAGAAGTAGAAAATGGAGTTAAATATGCAGAGGGACAAGTCTCAAGCCCAAGGATGAGTAGGAGGAGAAAAAGGAGCTCAAAAATGCACCCCGAAGAAAATACAGAGGAATTATGTACAAAAAAAACAAAAACCCAAGATCACGTACTGAAAAGAGACCAAAGAAAGGGAAAGTTTTAAAAAGGAAAGAATAAACATCGAGTCAAATACAGGAGTACTTAATTTTTTTTTTCCTGGCATGTAGAAGGTCATTGATGACATCTGCAAAAGGAAATGTACTAAATGACCTTAGTTAGAAAAGTAAATGGATTAAAGGTAAACTAGAGGCCTGTTTGCCTTTGCTGGAAGGCATAGGCTTTTTTTTTTAACATAGAAATAGATTTCTAAGCATGTTACATTAAAATAATTTGTTGCAGTTTCCAACTCATTCACTGTCAGCTTTTCAAAGGTAGAAGTGTGACATTTATGTTTTTTGTCTTTGCTTTAGAGTGGTATTCAGTCATTCTTTCCTGAATTTTTTTTACTATTAAGAAAAAGATAAAGATATATGACTAAAATTATTTATATGAAGAGCTATTTCCCATCAGTCAGAGGGATGAACTAAATGACCCTAATTACCTTTTAGTTTGTGATGTCTTTGCTTTTTTCCTTTTAATATAACAGAGAATTAAGTAATATTAACAGTTGTAAGCATATTTATGTTACTTATGTCTCCTAGGAATATCTTTATTCCTTAGTAAACTTCTTTCTTTATTAACTTAAAAAAGAACCCATAAAGATAATTAAAATGCCTCCACCTGAAATTTCCCCCAGTGTCAGCACCACTAGATACAAAGCAAATATCTGTCTATAACAAAACCTAAGGAAAAATATTACAAGTTTTGGATCAGAGTGACATCAGCATCATGGTGGAATGAGCTCTTCCCTTAGACTCTCCCTGCTGAGATACAAGAAAAAGTACATTTATAAACCAACAGAGGACATTCAGACGACACAATAGGTGTATGAGAGATCTACACAGCCACACGTCTGAAGGTGAGGGTGCAGGACACACCTGGGAGGCAGTGAAAGGGGGTAAGGAGATCTCCTCTCCTTCCCTGAGCAGCAGCAATCTAGGATGCAGGACCTCATGGCAGTTGGCACAAGATGCTGAGAGGAGAAGGGGGAAAAGGCAGGCCTCTGTAGGAAACTTGCACCCTCAGAATCACCTCCCAGCCTGTGGGAGCACACCACACCAAGGCAGCTACACAATCTCAGGGGCATCCACATCAAGCTGAGCAGCCTAAGCTGGCAGACAGTGAGTGCAGAGTGGGGCTGTGTGGGATCACACATGTGAAAGAAAGTGCATCTCCCTCCTCCCACACGGCACAACAGCTGGGCTGGTCAGACAAAACAGGGAATCACCAGCAGAGCACCTGTGCATATGTGTGTAAAGCAGCAGCAGCCAGCAGGAAAACACAGGCAGGCCCAGTCAGCACAGCTTCCAACAGACAGGCACACCTGCCAGAGCTCACAGAGGGCTCAGAAGACACAGCTCCTGTACCTCCCCTCAGTGGTGGCAGATGGAATCTGTGACCAGTTACTACCACTATGCAATGGCACCATTGAATATATGAAACAGCATATTAACACTCCAGACCAGAAGAAAAATGACAAATAACCATAAATTAATCCTGGAGTCACAGAAAATTTCAATCTAAATGACAGAGGATTCAAAATAGCTATCATAAAGAAACTCAATGAGTTACAAGAAAACTTGGAAAGATAGTTTAATGATCTCAGGAATAAAATTAATGAACAGAGGGAATTCTTCACAAAAGAGATTGAAACTATAACAAAAAATCAGAAATGATGGAGATGAAAGATATATTGGAGATGAAAAACAATGAATGAGATAAAAGAAATCTGGAGTCCTTAAAAAATAGAGCTGATATTATGGAGGACAGAATCAGTAATTTAGAGGATAGAAATATAGAAATGCTGCAGATGGAAGAGGAGAGAGAACTAAGACTAAAAAGAAATGAATAAATTCTCTGAGAAATATCCGACTCAATTAGGAAATGCAACATCAGGATTATAGGTATTCCAGAGGAAGAAAAGAGGGAGAAAGTAGCAGAAAGCTTGTCCAAAGAAATAATAGCTGAGAACTGCTCAACCCTGAGGAGGGAGCTGGAAATGCAAGTAAAAGAAGTTAATAGAACTCCTAATTACAATCAGCATAAAAAGACCTTCTCCAAGGCATATATTGGTAAAACTGGCAAAAGACAATGACAAAGAAAAAAATTAAGGGCAGCAAGGCAGAAGAAAATAACCTACAAAGGAACCCCTATCTAGCTTTCAGAGGACCTCTCAGCAGAAACCTTACAGGATAGGAGAGAATGGGATGATATATTCAAAATTCTAAAAAACGCTTTTCAGCCAAGAATACTCTATCCAGCAAAACTATCCCTCAGATAGGATGGAGAAACAAAACTTCCCCAGATAAACAAAAGCTAAGGAAGTGCATCACCACAAGACCACCTCTACAAGAAACGATCGAGAAAGTCCTCATATCTGAAAAAAAAAAAAAAGCAAAGAAAGGGTTTACAAAACCTTGAAAGGAGATAAATAGGCAGACAAAATCAGAAAATTGCAGCTCTCTATCAGGACAAGTTAGCAAACACTTAAATATAACATTAAAGATAAAGGCAAGGAAAATATAAAAATAACTATAAACATTCTATTTTAATCACAAACTCACAAACCAAACCAAATAAGTTGTGACAACAATAAATTAAATGGCAAGAGGAAAGGAATGGAAACTGTTTAGACTAAGGACATAAGAGGGTATCAGAAAATGGACTATCTCATCCATGAGATCTTTTATACAAACCTGACAGGAGCTACTAAACAAAAAATCAGAACAGAGATGCAAATGATAAATAAATAGAAAACTGAGAAAATCATCATAGAGAAACACTAAACTGAAATGGTTGTCGGAAATACATGGGATAAGAAACAAGTGAAACACAGAACAACCATAAAACAAGTGATAAAGTGGCAGTATTAAGCCCCTGTATATCAATAATCACTTTAAATGTAAATAGATTGAATTTTCCAATCAAAAGACATAGAGTGACTGGACCAATTAAAAAACAAGACACAACATAATATTGCCTCCAGGAAACACATCTCAACTCTAAAGACAAACACAGGCTCAAAGTGAAGGGATGGAAGATGATACTCCAAGCTAATGGCAAACAAAAGAAAGCAAGTATCACCATATTTATATCAGACAAAGTAGACTTCAATATAAAGAAGGCAATGGGAGGCAAACAGGGGCAGTACCTAATGATAAAAGGGACACTTCACCAAGAGGACATGATACTTATATGTGCACCTGACACAGGGTCACCAAAGTACATAAAGCAACTATTAACAGACTTAAAAGGAGAAATTAACAGAAACACAATAACAGCAGGGGAACTTAACATCCCATTTACATCAATGGATAGCTTATCCAGACAGAAAGTCAACAAGGAAATAGTGGAATTAAATGAAAATCTAGACCAAGTGGATTTAATAGATATATCAGAACACTCAATGCAAAAACAGTAGAATGCACATTCTTCTCAAGTGTACATGGAACATTCTCATAGATAGACCATATGTTGGGAAACAAGGCATGTCTCAATAAATTGAAGATGACTGACATCATACCAGACATCTTTTCTGACCATAATGCTATGAAAATAGAAATTAACTACAGGAAAAAGCTGAGAAAGTGACAAATATGTGGAGACTAAACAACATGCTACTGAACAACCAATGGCTCACTAAAGAAATTAAAGGAAAAAGTAAAAAATCATCTGGAGACAAATAAAAGTGAAAATACGTCATATCAACTCCAATGAGATACAGCAAAAGTGGTCTGAAGAGGGAAATTCATAGCAACATAGGCTCACCTTACCAACAGGAAAAATCTCAAATAAGTAATGTTAAACTGCACCTAACAGAACTAGAAAAATAAGAACAAACAAAGCCCAAAGTCAGCAGAAAGAGGGACATAATACAAATTAGAGCAGAAAAAACTGAAATTGAAACCAAAAAAACAGTAGAAAGGATCAATGAACCTAAGAGCTGGTTCTTTGAGAAGATAAACTAAATTGACAAACCCTTAGCAAGACTCCCTAAAAAAAACCCAGAGAAAGTTTCAAATAAATAAAATTAAAAGTGAAAGAGCAGAAATTACAATGAATACCACAGAAATACAAAGCATTATAAGAGAAAACCATGAGAAACTATATGCCAACAAATTGGACAATATAGAAGAAATGGATAAATTCTTAGACTCATACAACCTCCCAAAACTGAAAAGAAGAAATAGAGAATACGAATGAGCAATCACAGAGATTAAAACAGTAATCAAATACCTCCCTAAAAATAAAAGTACAGGACCAGATAGCTTCTCAGGAGAATTCTACCAAACATTCAAAGAAAATTTAATACCTGTCCTTCTCAAACTATTCCAAAATATTGAAGACAGAATACTTCCTAACTCATCCTATGAGGCCAACATTACCCTGATCCCAAAGCCAGACAAGGACAACACAAAGAAGGAAAAGTGCATGCCAATATCGCTGATGAACATAGATCCAAAAATCTTCAACACTATATTGGCAAACCAGATACAGCAATACATTAAAAGGATTGTACACCACGATCAAGTGGGACTTATACCAGGGATGCAGGGGTGGTTTGACATCCACAAATCAGTCAATGTAATACGTGATATTAATAAAAGGAGGAATAAAAACCACGTGATCATATCAGTAGACACAGAGAAAGCATTCAACAAGATCCAACATCCATTTATGATAAAACTTTCATAAAGTGGGTATAGAAGGAAAGTACCTCAACATAGTAAAGGCCATATATATGACAAACCTGCTGCCAATATCATACTCAACAGTGAAAAACTTAAAGCCATCCCTCTGAGAACAGGAACAAGACAAATGTGCACACTCTCACCACTCTTATTCAACGTAGTACTGGAGGTTTTAGCCGGAGAAATTAGGCAAGAAAAAGAAATAAAAGGTATTCAAAGCAGCAAGGAAGAATTGAAACTCCAACTATTTGCAGATGACATGATTCTATACATGAAAACCATACAGAATCAATTAGAAAACTATTAGAAATAATCAATGACTACAACAAAGTTGCAAGGTACAAAACCAACTTACAAAAATCAGTTGCATTTCTATACTCTAAAGACAAACTAACAGAAAGAGAACTCAAGAACACAATCCCATTTACAATTGCAACAAAAAGAATAAAATATCTAGGAATAAGTTTAACCAAGGAGGTGAAAGACCTATACAATGAAAACCATAAGACATTATTGAAAGAAATCGATGATAACTTAAAGAAATGGAATGAGGGGCTTGCCTGGTGGTGTAGAGGTTAGGTTTGTGCACCCTACTTTGGCGGCCTGGGGTTCATAGTTTTGGATCCTGGGTGTTGAGATAGACACCACTCATCAAGCCATGCTCTGTCTTTTGTATGAGTTCCCACACACAAAAAATAGAGGAAGGTTGGCACAGATGTCAGCTCAGGGCCAATCTTGCTCACCAAAAAAAAGAAAAAAGAAAGAAAGAAATGGAATGGTATTCCATGCACATGGACGGAAGAAGAAAGAGAGTTAAAATGTCCATACTACCTAAAGCAATCTACAGATTCAATGCAATCCCAATCAGAATACCAATGATATTTTTCAGAGAAATAGAACAAAGCACCCTAAAATTCATATGGGGCAAGAAAACACCCTGATTAGCTAAAACAATCTGAGAAAAAATAAAAATGCTGGAGGTATCACAACTCCTGACTTCAAAATATACTATAAAGCTATAGTCATCAAAAAAGCATGGTACTGGTACAAAAACAGACACACACATCAGTGGAACAGAATTGAAAGCCCGGAAATAAAACCACACATCTACCGACAGCTAATCTTCAACAAAGGAGCCAAGAACATACAATGGAGAAAAGAAAGACTTTTCAATAAATGGTGTTGGGAAAACTGGACAGCCACATGCAAAAGAATGAAATTAGACCATTACTTTCTGCCATATAGAAAAATTAACTCAAAATGGATTAAAGATTTGAATGTATGATATGAAACCATAAAACTCCTAGAAGAAAATATAGGCAGTGCACTCTTTGATATTGGTCTTAGTAGGATCTTTTTGAATACCAAATCTACTCAGGCGAGGGAAACAAAAGAAAACATAAACAAATGGGACTTCATCAGACTGAATTTCTGCTTCAAGGCAAAGGAAACCAGGAAGAAAATGAAAAGACAACGCACCAACTGGGGGAAAATATTTGTATATCATATATCTGACAAGGGGTTAATCTCCAAAATATATAAAGAACTTGTACAACTCAACAACAAAAACACAAATAACCCAATCAAAATATGAGCAGAGAGGGGCTGGCCCAGTGGTGCAGTGGTTAAGTTCACACGTTCTGCTTCAGCAGCCCGGAGTTCACTGGTTCAAATTGCGAGTGCAGACCTATGCACTGCTTGTCAAGCCATGCTGTGGCAGGCGTTCCACATATAAAGTGGAGGAAGACGGGCATGGATGTTAGCTCAGGGCCAGTCTTCCTCAGCAAAAATAGGAGGATTGGCAGAAGATGTTAGCTCAGGACTAATCTTCCTCAAAAAAGAAAAAGAAAAAAAAACACGGGCAGAGGATCTGAATATATATATTTCCAAAGAAGATATACAGATGGCCAACAGGCACATGAAAAGATGTTCAACATCACTAATCATTGGGGAAATGCAAATCAGAACTACAATGAGATATTACCTTATACCTGTTAGAATGGCTATAATCACCAAGATAAAAAACAATAAATGTTGGAGAGGATGTGGAGAAAAAGGAACCCTCATATATTGCTGGTGAGAATGCAAACTGGTGCAGCCACTATGGAAAACAGTATGGAGATTTCTCAAAAAATTAGTAATGGAAATACCATATGACCCAGCTATATCACGGTTGGGTATTCATACAAAGAACTTTGAATCAACAATTCAAAGAGACTTATGCACCCATATGTTCATCATAGCACTATTCACAATAGCCAAGATGTGGAAACAACCCAAGTGCCCATGGGCTGCTGATTGGATGAAGAAGATGCGATACATACATACAATGGAATACTACTCAGTCACAAAAAAAGACAAAATTGTCCCATTGGCAGCAACATTGATGGACCTTGATGGTATTACGTTAAGCAAAATAAGCCAGACAGAGAAAGACAAACACTGTATGATTTCACTCATATGTGAAAGATAAAGAAACACAGGGACAAAAAGAACTGCTTAGTGGTTACCAGAGGGTAAGGGTGTTAGGGGGTTGGCATAAGGGATAAAGGAGCACATATATGTGGTGACTGACAAATAATAATGTACAAATGAAATTTCACAATGTTATAACCTATTATGACCTCAATAAAATAAAAATAAAATAAAAAGTTTTGGATCATTATCTTTTCCACATTATGCTAGATTCCTGCCACAACCTCTGTCTACATTCAAAGTTTTAAATTATTTTGATACATGACCTCACCCTGACCATCTGGTCGTGCTGTATCTCTGTTAATCATAGCTGCTTCTTAGGTAAATTCACCTTGTTTTGCAACTGGATTGAAACTAAAACTTGGAAGTCCTGACTCTGAGGTATATCTACTTTACTCATTATATTTTTTTTCTTACCTGCCTATGTGAAGAAGAAAGAGGAGAAAGAGGAGGAGGAGGAAGAAATGACAGTATTTCCAACTGTCAGTAACAAGAAAGAGATGATTGTCATGTAGTCTGTCAATATGCACATTTGAACCTCAACTATAGTGCACACTCTTTACCAGGACCCAGCTATTGACAACCATAATAGCCAAAAATTATTTAAATAATCTATTTGTGCTAGGTGCTATACATGATAATCTTCAAAAGACATTAGTCTCCCCCAGAATTCTTATAGCACTGACGAGACCCTGCTGGAGTAAGTGAGAAGAGGCTGCGCTTTGCTTTGCTTCAATGTTTCTAGCCACTGCAGCAGCCTTTTAGCTGCACTTTCTGCTTCCATTCTTAGCCTATAATTCATTCTTCTTATAGAAGCCAGAGTGGTTTTTCTTTAAACATATCCCCATGACATCATTTCCCATGTGTCAAGCTATGAAAATCCTCAGCATCTCACATGGAAGAGAATCCCCACAGCTGCCCTCTCTCATGACGCCCTTCTGGGCCATCCCTCCCTCTGCTAACTTAGACACGCTGCTGCCCCAAACCTGTTCCAGCCACGTGGATGCTTTTCTTTCATTATTTGAATTCACTAAGTTCTTTTTCCTTCTTCCTTGAATGTTGTATCCTAATATTTGCAAAATTGGTTCACTCTTAGTACTCATATGTTAGAGAGATACCCTCAACTACCCAGTCTAAACTTGTCCCACTGTCCCATCATTTTCTATAATTTTCTGCCAAGCTATCTCTATCTGGGCTGATCTTTTCTGTTTACTGTGATTTCTTCCTTGCAGAATACTCTATGACAATAGAAACTTTGTTTTTCATGTTCACTGATAGCACCCTCAATGAGAACAAAGAGTAACACAGAGTGGGCCTTCCAGAAAGGTGGACTGAGTGAAGGAATGCCTGTGTATATTCACAGTGTAGCACATTAATAAAAGCGTTCAAGGTTCCAGTTCAAGATGGCATGTAGGAACTCCTGAACTCACCACATCCACAGAAACTCGGAACCTGCAGCTAAATATGGAGCAAATTTCTCTGGGAAAAGAACCCAAAAAGTAGCTGAGCAATTCCTACACATCAGATGGATAAAACGAAAACCCATGTTGAGGTGAGTAGGAGAGGTTGAGACAGTCTCACTGCGAACCCCACCCTTGGCCCCGGGACCCACAGTCAGGAAGGAAATCACAAAGCCAAGCTTCTTCTTGAGGAGTGAAAGGCGTCAACCCCACGTCAGGTACCCCACCGTTTAAGACATACACCCAGAAACGAGCACCCAGAATATGCAGTTTTGAAAGCCAACAGGGCTTGCATCCACGAGACCCATCAGGCCGTAGTGAACTGAGGAACAGTCCTTAAAGGGCTCATGCACGTGGACTTACACACACAGGGCCTGGCTCAGAGGCAGCACTCTGAAAAACACTCAGACTTTATGTGAAAGAGGTTTATTTTCTGATCTTAAGATATCGGCCAGTGGAGCAGGAATCTACTTTAACCCACATCTAGGGGCTTCCTGAAATACTTTTTGAGGATGGAGTCTGGATCGTGCCATCTTTGTGTTCTCACTCTCTTTGGTTCAGTTTGCTGGTATCTCCAGGACAAGTAAATAGGCCTCTTTCACAGAAAGACTGGGGGTGTGTTTAGTCTGCCGTCTGTGTCTGTGCCGTGCCCTGGGGATGGTGGCTGGATAAAATCTCTTTCTGCATTTGTGATAGTCCTGTGGGACTCACAAATGCACATCTCTCTGGCTAACAAAAAATAAGGGTGCTAGACGAGAGTACAAGCTCCTTTTGGGAGATACCAGCAAACTAGCGTTAGTAGATGACAAATAGTTGGCAAGGACTTAGAGAAAAGTCAACACTTGTGCACTGTTAGTAGGGATGTAAATTGGTACAGCCACAATGGAAAACAATATGTACTGCCCTCAAAAAAATTAACACTACAACTACTATATGATCCAGCAACTCCACTTCTGGGTATTTATCCAAAGAAAAGAAAAACACTAACTTGAAAAGATATATGCATCCTTATGTCTATTGCAGCCTTATCTACAACAGTTAAGACATGAAAGCAACCTAAGTGTCCATCAATGGATGAATGGATAAAGAAATGTGACATATACATACACACACACACATACACATATACACACACAGAACGGAATATGATTCAGTCATGAAAAAGAGAAATCCTGCCATTTGTGACAACACAGACGGACCTTGAGGGCATTATGCTAAGTGAAATAAGTCAGACAGAAGAACACAAATACCATATGATCTCACTTTATGTAGAATCTTAAAAAAAAATGCTCCTGGAGACAGAGAACAGGTTGATGGTTGCCAGAGGCAGGTGGTAGGGGGAGGGTGAAATTTATGAAGGGGATCAAAAGATATAAACTTCTAGTTATAAAATAAATAAGTCATGGTGATGTCATGTCCAGCATGGTGACTACAGTTAATAATACTGTACTGCATATTTGAAAGTGGCTAAGAGAGTATATCTTAAAAGTTCTCATCACAGGAAAAATAAATTTTGCAACCATGGTGATGGTTGTTAACGAGACTCTTTGTGGTGATCATTTCACTATACATACAAATATTGAATCACTATGTTGTACAACTAAAATTGACATAACATTATATGTCAATTACATGACAATTTTAAAAAAAGCATTCACATGCTTAGAGAGTACCGAGTGCCATACCAAACACATTGCCTGCAATAACTAGGTAAGTCTACATGCACACATTATTATTCCCATCTTAGAGAAGAGGAAACTGAGCCTAGAGAATTTACATTGCTTGAAGTCTCACAATTATTAAGGCGTGGAGCTGAGATTTGCAACCAGGTCTTTCAGGCTTCTCGTTTGGAATTTTATTCCATCAATTATATAGAAAGTTACACTATAACTTTGGGAAGACAGATATGTGGTTGAAAATTAGCCCATAATTCAGGTTAAATGAGTTCATAAGGATGGGCTCCTGGTCTGATAGGATGGGTGGCCTTATAAGAAGAGAGGGATGTCTCTCTTCCTGCTGTGAGAGGACATAGTGAGAAGGCAGCAGGCTGCAAGCCAGGAAAAAGGCTGGCACCAGGACCTGACCACGCTGACACCCTTGTCTCAGACTTCCAGCCTCCAAACTCTGCGAAAAAGGATTTCTGTTGTTTGAGTTACCATGTCTATGATGCTTTATCATGGCAGCCTGAGCAGACTAAGGGAGAAGAAAATACCGCAATTTGTTTTACTATCTCCGAAAAAGAAATGGAAAAATATTGGTGCAATCACTCTTACTAGCCAAAACATTTCTTACCGATATTATTTCTACACCAGATTTATGAGTCTTCCAGCTGTTAATTCCCCCCTCATTTACTCACTTCTGAGTCACCTTCAGATACCTTGCGAGAAACGTAGCTTTCTACATTTGAGCAAGAGAATGCTTACATTTTCATAAATTTTTGCTGTCAAAGAACGTAAATAGCAGACATGCAGAGCTTTAAACAATCATCAGTGGGTAAAAAGCAAGTTTTTTAAAAGCTTACTTATATAAGAAGTTTAATTTTGGAAAACACGTTTGAGTGCCACTGCAACAGTTTTTCATGCTGATGGCTTCAGAAATACAGAGGGCCTCTTTTCAGCCCTCACTCCTCTACTGCTAGTCTAGCCACTATGCTGAGTCCTCATTGACTCAAAAATGTAAAGTGGGGGTCATGAATTGGGCCAATGGGTAGGAAATCTTGGAAATGAACATCCCTGCAAATGAACGAGAAACAGAGTGTTCTGTAAATGCACAATAATTGAAATAACAATTAACATGCATTTGCATAGAGAAATAGATTTTTATGTGAAGGATATCTACACTGATATGACTTTATTTACATATACATAGATATTAAAGTTAGTAGCTCTAACTTTAGAAAGCCCAGAAAGCCTGTGCACAATGTTTTAGAAGCTTACGTAACATAATTGCTCCTAGTTAAACTGAACTGGAGAGAAGTAGGTGTTGCTTGCTGGTCTGTGCTAGCCTCTTATTAATAAAAAGAATTTTGACATTTTAATAGTCAATTTGCTAATCAAATATAATATTTCTACAGATTTTAAACCTGGATCTAAGTTAAAAGCCATATCGTAAAAAAGTTATGTCATAAAATTTACCGAGGAAATTTGAATGATAATAATGTCTTTTGTTTGAATGTTTTCTCTAATAATCTTAGAATAGAAAAATGCAAGTTGTATTATCTCTGGAAAACCTTCCACCTACTGTTCCTCCTGTGGCCTAATTTTGTCACCAAATGAGCATCAGTTAAATGATAATTCAATCTGTTAATGTCAGCTAACTGCCTAAGAGTTCGTGAAAAACTAAGTTAAATTGTGTTCGATGAGCAATGTGATAGTGTTGTTATTTCACAACATGAATGGCTGATCCTTTTCCAAAGAAACATTTTATTTCTCGTTACTGATATCAGATTTGCATAAATAGCAATATGATTCTTTGAAAAGGCAAAGATAGACTTCTACCTTCAAATCACTTTCCTATTTCTTAGGTAATTATTAAAACTTTATTCAAGACCCAGTCACAGCCTGCATTCTTATCTAAGAGGATATACTTTGACTCTATTCTATGTCAGAGCAGAACTATTTTGATCTGATGTAGAATATTTGTCAGTGAAAAATGAACTTTACTCCAATTTCCAGTAAAATCTACTGATAGGTCTAAATCAACTCAAGAGTAGGCTTTTACTAAGACAATTTATCTTGCCATGTTAATTTTTAAAATAAGAAATCAGAGTCTTCTGCTTCTGAAGGGAAAGTTAATATTGTTTTGTATCAATAGTAGGGTATTACCCAAAATTCTGCACAGGAAAAGTACAGCTAAATAAGTTCCAGATCTTAAAATATTTGGCTCATGATGTCTGTCTCTTTGGAGTTCAAGAATGGGTCATGAGGGACAGTATTTTCAATAATTTTCTCCTAAGGATTACTTGGGGGCTTCTGAAAAATAAAGATTCTTTGGCCCCACAACAAACTTACTAAACCAGAACTTCATCAGGGAGAGATGTTTTCCCCTTTTTAAAATTTTTTATGATAGAAAATTTCAAACATAAAAAAATGTAAATCTTAGTATAATAAACTCAAATCCATCAATTATCAACTCATGATGAAACCAGATCATGTTTAATACACCATGTTCTCTTCCATCCTGTATATTTTGGAGCAAATCCCAGACATCATGTCCGTTCATCCATATATATTTCAGAATGTATCTCGTAAGGAAGACTCTTCTTGTAACATGACCACAATAAAATTACCACATCTAAAAATCCACCAATAACCACTAAATATCATTAAATATCCAGTCACTGTTCAAATTTTCATTGTTTTATAAATAAATATTTTTATAATGTATCTGAACCACAATCCAAACAAAGATTATATAATTCACTTGGTTTATACATCTTTTAAGTCTTTTGATCTATGGGTTTCCTACCAATCTACTTTTTTTTTCCTTACAATGAATTTGCTGAAAAGCATTTTAGTAAGAGCTCACCATGATTCTTATCAAAGAATTTGGGGAAGCTCGGGGCAGTGGGTTGTAGCTCAGGGTACGTGCGCGTGGCCTCTGCGTCTATAGACGTGCTCAGCTTCACCACTGCTTCGCCATCAGCCCAGGACAAGGCAGTTGACCCTTCTATTATTTGTTGCTCCATGTGTAGAGCAGTGATAATACTTGTTGTCTTCTTTGCAAGGATGCTGTGAAGATTAATGAGCTAATATCGATAAAGCATTCTGAACTTGTGAGAAGAAAGGTACGTTTGAAAAGCTCATAACAAACTTACAGCTCATGTAATACTCTTTAGTAGAAGACTGAGCAGTCACTACCAGCAAAAGCACACTGTGCTATGTGAACTGTGTATTAGCGACGAATTAATGATGGCTACAAATCAGTGTCTCTCAGACTAAAGAACTGCATATTGCTAGGATGGATGGATGGACAGATAGATAGAGAGATCTGGTATTATAGACCAAGGAAATAACTCATTTATATATTTTACTGTTTATACATGTGGTTAGATTGACGGAGTCTACATTTCTTTGAGATTTAGATATGGAAGTGTTGTAAAAATTAATATAATCCTCCATCATAAATAATAAAACAAAAATTTTAATTTCATCAAATCCTAAAAAAAGGTAGCTTGTTCACATCATCTTAATGCCAACACAATTTAAATTTGTATAGACAATTCTTACAGAATCATTGGTTTTTAAAAATTTTATAAACAGTGAGGAGTCTGTACTATCATCCTATATAAATCACTTTTGCAGTTTTAGAGTAATTTTGGTAAATATTGGAAAGACTATAAGATTGAAAGTAAGGAAAACTCTGGTTTTAATCTTTCTAAAGCAATTAAAATATGCATATCTGGAGCTTGTCACTTTACCTGTCTGAGCTACAATCCATTCCACAGTACAATAAGTAACTTATTCTTTCCAGTTTTAAAACCCCATGAATTAAGAGAAGTGCTTTTCTATTAAAAGGAATTCTTTATTGTATTTTTATCTGTCCTTGCATTTCTGTTAAACAAACTAAAATTAAGACTCAAAAATGATGAGAAATTTAGAAAGCAATTTAAATTCAAAATCTATTATCCCATTATACTTTAGTTGACTTCTGCTGTTGAACTATCCACTATAGAATAGTTATTTATAAAATCATAGCCTTAGGGGACTCACCTGATTAATATCCCCTCCGTTCATAAACTTCAATAGTAGCTAGAATTGAAGGATCTATGATATTTGAAATTAACTATCAAAATACAGCAAAGGATTTTCTTTCAAATTATATAAAAATATTTTATTATTTCAAGGCTATGGCTTTCCTACTAGAAACCATATACAAAAAAAGCCCCCAAAACAAAACAACTGTAAATTTAGCAGTGAATGCCTAGCGTATAGCCTTCCAAATATTTCAAATAGATCACCTGCATTTTCATATAGCTTAATTTTCTATCATTGAAATTTCTGTTATCTTTCACTCAAGGCCATTATTGCTATCTACTCAAATAAATGTTACATTGATACTCACATCTAGTTCTCAGTTCTCTATTATAGGGACAGCACTCAGAAAGATTATCCTCAAGGTAATAATAAGGTTAAATAGAATCAATGGAAGCCTATAGGAAGGAGAGTTTTATTGTGTGTAGATCAAACTAACATTTATGTTTCTTGTTCCATTTTGAAGTTCTCATCTTCTGGGGAGATGGGCAGTCAGTTGGGAAGCAAAGATGATAGGGAAATATGAAAGAGGACGAGAGGCGTGCATTAGTTCACAGAGTAAACAGAAACAGAATTGATTAAGAAGACCCCCCGAATAAGCCAATAACTGACCTGCCACTAGAGTGGTAAAATCAATGCCCTCATAACGTTAGACCGATGCACCACTTGTTGAACTGTGTGCTCTTGACATTATATGCATACATTTACATAAAAGCATATATTTGCATAGTGAAGTGCTTGGTACTAGGCAAAACTAGGAATTTTGCCAAGTTCTCTCTTGTGTTCAGATTAACACAACAAAGTAAAAAATTTCCTGTTTTACACATGAGGAAACCAAAGCTTTTGAGGCTATATGGCCAGGAGCATATAGCCATTTTTCCACCCGCTTTTCTAACTACACCTTCCAAGTAGTGAATTGGCTAAATGTTCTGAATGTACTTTCTTTTTATCTTCAGAATCCAAGCCATTTGCTTTTCATCCTTATCACATCACTGATAAACAGCAAGGCTTCTGGGTCTGCAGTATCCCGAGGATGCTCATGAACAAGGGCAGGCATCAAGCGGCAAGGCAAACTTGGTCATCTCTCTTTGGACTCCTGGCTTTCTAACAGATCCTAGACTCCATGGGAATAGAAGATATTTTGTTTGCTTTGTTACAAATATAGCTCCTTGTTCATAGTGAGTGTTTAATAAAAAAAAATCTATTGTTGAATGTTTACAACCACAGTTGTTTGCTAGATGTTAACATAACTTCTGTGGCTTTTTACTTCTGTTCTTTAAACTAGAGCATGTTGGGCTTTTATCCGTTTCATCTTACATCTCAGCAATGATCGACTTGTGTTTCACTTACCATGGGCATTTCTGGTGTCTCTAACCAACACTAATGCTAGTTCTCCTATTCCAGAAAGCGTATTGGAATTATAGTAAGAAAGATCAACATTTTTCATATCAATAAGCTCAGAACTATTTTCACTGATGGAAAAATTAAAGATACAGAAACTATCAGTAACAGAGTACTTGTGACTCGCCTCATAGCTGTGAGAGGTGCTGCAATCAAAATTAAAGGTTAAACACTATAAATCTGAGAGTTTGACTTCAGTCTCAATGAGAATCAGTTAAATTCTATGATTATCTGACTCAGTCTCCACATCCCTACCACCCAACAATTGGAGCCACTTGGCAATCTTCCTGCAAGCCTAACTCAAAATTGGAGGCCTCGTTTGAAAATCTTGTCTTTCTACAGCTAAGCCACAAATGGGTCCCTGCTACTTATTTCCACAAATGCTGCTGCTGGCTGCTACTGCACCTGCCTTTCTGTGTTTGGCTACCCTGCTCCCAGATTTCACATAGATGGTTCTTTCTAACCTCCTGAGACCCCTTCTTTCGTTGAACTTCACCTATATTGGCTGCTGTATTTCAAAAACACTGCAGGACTTCACTCTCTAGACGCTGTATCCACTTTGTTTGAATTTCTAACCCTATTACTTTGTGTCACCTCCACTGCTAACTCCTCCCTCTCTGGCCCTCTGTCTCTGTCAGTGTCTCTGTCTCCCTGTCCTGTTCGCCACTGTGATATGGCATAGAAGACATGACTGTATTTTCCATCCTTATCTTGGCCTCCTGTTTCTCAAATTTTAGGTAAAAGCTTTCTAAAATGCATGTTCAATAACAAGAAGATTATTATGGTGCTCCTGGTGTGTCAGATGTTTTTGGCTGTACTATACCTGAATATCTTCTTAATGTATAGCATTATCAGAATATAAGAAAATGATTTTATTTTTAGAGGGCTAAAGGCAGTTATCCTTACTGTATTTTCTTTTGGTTGTAGGAAAGATGGAACAAATATTGTTTTGCAAAATCATGTTCCAGAGCACTAATTAAAGATTTATTTCATGGACAAATAAACCACCTGCCCCAGCATTCTGTATGGAGATGTTTTCCATTTTCTGATCCCTTCTTTTACACACTCATTAATAACACAGAACAGTTCAGTTTGCATTAGGCGTTTTCATAAGTATGAAATATGCAGCTCCCACAGTTTGGAGTTAACGTAGCCAATATGATTGCAAGAACTAACTCTGCACTTGTGCCAAAGCTCAGATATCATGAGTGTGTAAGTGTGTGCATGAACACGCACATATACACACCTACATCTGTATGTCATGAAGTCATGTACTTTTTCATTTATCTTTATAATAGTGTCTATTGTTGAAAAGTTGAAAAGTTATGAAATGTTGGTTAATTGTGAAAAATCATTGCGTTCTTTTCTACATAACGCTGTGATGAATATTTATGATGGCTTTCATTCACAAATCTTAGTTTTCTTGATGATTCTGAAACTTACCATAAAATTCTTTTTTAATGACTTCAAAGCATGGCATGTTCTCTGCAGTTCAGCTTGCTGTTTAAGTTTTCAACTGCTCACATGCGACTATGTTAGATGGATCGTGATGTTTCCAGAAATTTTATTTTGCGGTTTTATTTTAGGTGGGTATTTGTAAATAAAAAAAATGAAGAATTATAGATCCAAAGATATTTCCAAATAAAACAAATGAACAAGATATAATCAAGCTAATTCTGTTACTGTTTCAAATTCTCTGCTGTCGGACTATAACTACTCAATAAGACCACACGCCACCCACTCCTCAACAGTTCTCTGTGAAGACATTTTTATAAAGGGGCTTTTTATTAAACAACCAAACGTTGACCCACTCCCTAGAGAAACTTGACCAGACTGCTACAAGAAACTGTCAGACTTCTGATATTGCGACAGGGCTATGTTGTGACGCTCGTCGGCAATAGTTTCCAGGAAAAATGAAGACTTTGATTAAGGATATGTTTTACTTTTCATTTACAATGAGTAGGGGATACTCCTAAGTTTGATTGGAAAGGCTTCACCAGTACTACCCTCTGTCCTTTGACACATCTACCTCCCTGATCCCACCACCAAGCCAGGACTAAGGAGCTGTTTGATTGTGTCACTTAGAACAGCCGATAGTCCATCACTCAGATACCCATCGAGGAACATCTGACACTGGTTCTAAAAGCTTCTGCTGTCAAAAGCAATGTGGACCTATCAGCTGTGCTACACTGCCTCATTATAGATCTTTTAACAATGGTTTAAAATACGACAAATCACATTCTGATATTATATTGGAAATTTCCGTAGTGGTTTACATTTTAGGAAAAGTACCACACTAAAGGTATCTGTTTTTCAAACTCGGGATTGTCTAATCTATTTCTCTCTGCTTCAATTTGTCTCAAACCATTACTTTAGTCCCATACCTATAATTTGCTCTTCTATGCTCTACAAACTGTAGATAAAGCATGGTTCAAAAAGCATCTGGTTATTTTTATCTAGCTTGAGCAAAAAAGAAAATATATTTCTGTTATTCTTGTTTCTTCCTCTCAAAATGTAATTCAATATAATGTGGTTTTCAGTTTTCATTGAATATTTTAAAGCAAATATCATATATATAGAAGTAGCAAATAGTGCATATGTATGCGTGTGTGTATATAAATATATATATACATACATAACGAAATCTTGTTACACACATATGAACACACGTATACACATAATGAAATCTCAGGTTAAAACAAAGATTCTTAAGTGTCTTCCAGTTCATTAGAATCTGAAAATTTGTGTCAAAATGTTATTTTCTATAGACTATGACATATCTACAAAAGATTTACATGCTTTGTGAGTGTTTATGTATATATCTCCAAAGTGTTGTCGAAGTCAAAGTTTTCATTAAAAAATATTTCAAAGACATACATAACAATAGTTCAACTTCTGAACAAAGTGAACTCTCAGCTGTAAGCAAACCAGTTTGAAAAGCATTTCTTGGAAAAACAGCAAAACTTTACTTCCATTAATGAGTGTTAGGCTAGCAGATGTTGACTTATAAACTTGGTTGGTAGATAAGGAGGGTGGTGGCAGAGATGATTAATATTTCAAAGGAGGAGGGTGGAGAGTGATGAAGTGTTTCGTATGGATATTAGGATATTATAGATTTGAAATCAGGAACTGCCTTCTCTGGTCATGATGGAATGCTTGTACCGGACTAGCTCTCCCACTGAAAACAAGCTTCAAAGTGAAGAAAATGTGTGAAATAACCCTTTAAATGTTGTACATCAAGACTGTGACCCCTGAGAGATGGCGGAAATAAGGGTTAAGCTCCAGAAATGTACCAGATACTTGCCTGGATGCATTTTCTTGACTACAGTAAAGGAAGTGGAAGCCAAACAGTACATGGAGGTCTCACTGAGCTGAGGAGACAGAACTTGGAGTTCAGAAGTCACTGAGGTGGTGGGAATGAGTGCCGGGACCTCAGTGATGGGAGCTGTGCAGAGAAGGAACTCCAGAGTCTTCATGGTGGTTCTCATGGGGGTTTTTTGCCAAAAACTAAGCTGTATATTCAATGTCTGAGACTCTACAAGGCCTTGTAAACTATAACTACTAGGGAAAAAATGACTAGGTTCTTGTGAGCTTAATAGATACTGAATCTCATACAGCACTAGAAAAAGTCTGATTTCTGACCTGTCAGACTGAAGAACCGCATTGAAAACCCCAGGCAATCATGACACCCCTAGAAAGGTCATACATCTGGGTAGGTCTCATGCAACTCCAAAGTAGAGGCTACACTAGACCCATCCTAACAATCTAAAATGAAGGGCTACACAAGGTAAAGCTGGTCCTCCAGTAAAGCCACTGCCAGGCCAAACAAAACAAAATACTGTATTAAAGAAAACAAAATCTATATGCTCAACAATATAGTGTTCATAATGTCCAGAATACAATAGACAAGAACATTTTACTAAGCATCTAGAAAAGCAGTCCATTACCAGGGATAAAAATAAGCCAATGGACAATAAACAACAAAAATGGTGTCCTTAGCAAAAAATCATTTTAAAAGCTACTGGTTATATCTTGGAGGATTTAAAAGAAAACCTCAATATAATGAAGGAGCTAATAGGAAATCTTAGATTTACTATTAGAATCAAGAACAGGAAACAATCAAATGAAAATTCTGGGAATACAAAAAGCATTATGAGAAACAAAAATCTCGCTGAATGATCTAACAGCATATTAGAACCTCCCAAATTCCTTCCACCTCAGTGAGTTTTAAAAACAGTACAATAAAATTTGCTCAAACTGAAACAGAAAAAGAAAAAAAGAACTGAAAAAAATAAGCAGAGCTTCAGTGATCTGTCAGACAGAAACAAACAGTATAAGACATGAGCAGTTAGAGTACCAGAATGAGATGAGAGAGATATTCATGCAGATAAAAATATTTGAAGAAATTATGGTAGAGTTTTTCAAATTTGATGAAAGTGTTAAAACTTTTAGATACAAGACATGCCAAAAATCCAGAAAATATAATCTCTTTCTCTGGCAGACAGACACACACACTGACAGCCACATGATAATCAAATAGCTGAAAACCAATAAAGCTGTGCAGAGTGATTTTAATTATCAATGAAAAAATTATGATTGATCTATGATCTTTAACAATTTGTCTAAATATTAAAAACTCACTTATAAATACACAAGGGAGTGAAAAAATGGTAATACTAATATTTATTTATTGCACTATAATTTAGAACACTAGAAATGTTGACAATTGAAGTGTTTATTTGTAAAAAAGTTACCAAGAATAGTTTGATGATGCTTGCCTTCTTGTCAGGTAGCTCATGATATGGAGTGTGTCACTTCTCTACTGTTTGACAGATTGTCATAGTCCTCTTTTGGGGGGGGGGGTCAGTTTTGAACATTTTATCCTTTGTGGGCCCAATGTTGTGAAATATCCTTTAATCTGAAGTTTTTTGTCAGTGTCACTTCCTCTGGCATCTCTTCATTTTTTTTTCACAACAATTTTCCTCATTTATGTCAATAAGTTTGGCTTCATAAGTTCATCTGGCTGCAAATCTAGAATATCTTGAATAAAGGCAGTTCAACATCCCCACTGTTACCTTTTTTGCTATAACCTCATTTACATTGGATTTAAGTTTCTCTTTCAGCATTCCCACTTTATTTCTTTGAGGCACTTTCATCATTGCTGGCTAATTCCCTCTATTGATTTCCCCTTTTTGGACAATGTTACAGTTTATTACTGGGAAACAAAAAAGCAACACAAGTACACACTTTGCTGTCTGTGTATGGACTGACTAACAGACGTGCATGACCTGTCACCAATAGTCTCTGAGGGAAGTGATGTGTGCATGTGATCGTGGTCACTGATTGTGGTGTGCATCTATTATTTAGCAATTTTGAGCTGAACAGCTAGGTTTACACTTTAGGGAAATCTTCATGGTTAATACACCTTGGAAGTGAAACCCAAACCGTGTTGTTGGGGGTTGGTGTTATTTAACTAAACTCTGATAAATTAAATTCGTGTATATTGGAATCAAGCAAAGTGAGGGCTGCCTGACTAGCTTCTAAAAGAATTTAGTTTATTTTTCCCAGAAATATACATCCTTCTTCTCAGTGTCTAATACTAAATTTTATTAAATACTGATATTAAATTTATTTTACTTTTAGGCTGTTAAATATTGACTGTAGATTATTACGTATCTAGGCACTTGTGACTTTGTAAAACATATTTCTAGGGTAGTTCACTGTTCTGTGATGCGTCCCCTGTGTGAAGAGCAGTTCTGTAGTGCTACTTGATTACTAACGGCTTCTCTGTCTTAGCAAGAGGAAATACTATGACAAGGCCCACTTGCAGCTACAGAAGGGAGCCTATTGTCCCATTCTTAGAGGTAAGCTAATTATATCATAAAAGTTATTACTTGTTTTCTTTTAGAAAATATGATGTAGTAGCTAGATCCAAACCTTTCGAAAATGAAAATGTCTGTGAAGATAAATTATTGCATTGGGTATTTGGATTTAGGATTCAGAATATAGAATTTTTATCTTTGGCGTATGTGTTGTACCAGTATTACCTCAATCCTCTACCCTAATTTTATTATAATTGTAATAGAAAGACTGTTGCACAATATGTTATGAAGACTTTAACCCCACTTATTGAACTCCGTCTGAGTTTTTATTTGCAGATCCAACACGGAGTCTACTGAAGTTTCCCAAAGAAACAAAAAAAGTTGTTTTCAAATCTTAAACAGAAAGCAAATAGAACTATTAATGATTTATTGAAAGCAAAAATATGTGGGAAATTAATTTGAAGGTCATTAATGTAGTGAAATGTCTTATTCACTTTTTCAGATTTGGAAAGCATTCACATACATGGCAGAAGAGAGGAAGAGAAATGATTTGAATGATTAAGAAAGAGATATTATTTATTGTTTAGGGAAACCTTTCTATATAGAAGGTGTACAATGAGGCGTATTTTGGAAGAGAGTTTTTCTACTCAAGCCCACACTAACACTAGAAAAACAATAGTAATTAACAATTCACTAAATGCTTCGCCTGCAGCATCTCATTTAACTTTCGCAAAATCTTGGCTTAATAGGCACTATTATTATCCCTAACTTACAGATGATAAATTGGGGCTGAGAAGAGGTATACGCCACAAAAGCAGTTTACACCATTAATGACTGTCGGTGTTTGGATTAGAATCCAGGAAGCTAGACTCCAATCGGCCTTACTGTCTTCAGCACAGTAGAACATTTGGTGGGACCTCACTCTGCTTCCTCTCATGGAAGATCTCCTGGGAGAAGCAGCATAGGTGCTGGGAGCTGTCTTCTATAGTCTACCATTTGATCCTTTCCATAGGTTTGGAAAAGAATGATTTGTCTCTTATTATATTTCAAAACTGAGTAATCGACCTAAACTGATCTAATATCAAGGTTGCGGAAATGATAAAAGAAATCTTAATTAATTGGAGTTTGGAAGTCCTGTAGAGGGAGCTCTCATGTCTTATCACACATCCTCAATTACTCCAAACAGGAAAAGACAGATGCTTGCCCCTTTGGCAGGAAGTAAAACTACTACTGAAGGAAGATTTCTCTCCCCACTCAGCAACAGCCCAGCCAATGACAAACGCTGAAGCTCAGCCATTGAGAAGCAGTTGCTGCCCTGAACTGTTGCCTTCCCCCAATGGACTTTCGTTTAGAACAGCCCCTCTCTTCTCCCCCTTTTCTCTATAAAAGCAGCTCCCCCTTATTTGTTTTCCAAACTGCCTCTGGTTCACCATAGCACGCACATCCCAAATTGCAATTCTTGTGATTATTCTTGAATAAACTCATTTTGAAAGTAAAATAACAGGGGAATTTGCTTTTTAAGTGGACAAGGTGAATATTTTAAAAATATTTTCTCATTTGATTACTAGTTATGAATCACCTTTGTTTGTGGCATGCTACGTTTATCACAGTATTCATTTCACAGCCACCATTCCTGCATTGTCACAACATTTTTGATAATTTGAAAGAAAGGGCAGTGTTCATATCATCTTGTTTTTGGTTATTTAGTCTCTCCTCTTTGTAAAGAGTTTTGTCCCCACTTCTTACCTTTCCTAAGACCTTAATAACCCAACCTACACACACACACGCACAAACACACACACACACTGTAGATTCACAGCATCTTCCAAAATAAATATGACTTTATTCTAGCTTAGAAACTAATTATTTGTACAGAATTCTTTCCTCTGCAACTTCTGACCATTTTCAATTAAGTGTCTTAGGAACCAAGTTTATAATTGTGAACCCATATGTTTTCACCTGTGGTAAGGCATTACTGCATTATCTGAGGTCTAATTGAAAATCATCGTGCCTTCACAAAAGCATAGAGTGTGGATTAAAGAAACGGAAATCTGTAGTAAGGAGTGAGTATGAGAGTTTATGGAACCAGTGCTGGATTTTTTACTTTTTTAAAACGCTGCATGCTTCAAATTACCCAAATCATATTTTTTGGAGATGGCTTAGTTGGGATTTCATGTATATTGCGCAAACAGTGAGAGAAGCAGAATTTTCATACAATAATAAGCTATTAAAAATAATGACATATGCTAGATGAACAAAGATGAAGTAATGCACATAATTGTTTAGAGAAAAACAAAATGAGTTGAATGTGATATATACAATAGTGCACTTATTCTTTAAAAAAACAGAAAGTTAACCTAATAAAAACAGCAAGCAGTGTCTAACAACCATTTTCTGGAAGGTATTGGGGCAGAGAGGAGAAGAGGAGGAATGAGTCTATTTCAAAGTACATTTGATTTTTAATTATGCATTTATCGTATCGTTTGACTTTTTCTCAGTGAATGTGTCACCATGGTAATCAGAAATAAATAAACATATATATAATTAATATATAGTTATAGCTAAAAATTACACCACACAAGGTGATCTGGAGAAGTGGTTTCTAATGGCTCTGTTCTTGGTTTATGTAGTCCTTTCCTGTACCTGCATGATGAATTACTACGAACTTAGTGACCTGAACCTCAAGGCTGAAATCAAAGTGCTGTCCATGCGCCTTGTCACCTGGAGTCTGGGGTCTCGTGTAAGATCTTTCAGGGAGTTAGCAGAATTCAGTTCTTTGAGGTTGATTTCCTGAGGTAGCTATTTTTCTGGCTGGCTGTCAGCTGGGGGACAATCTTAGCTCCAAAAGGCCTCCCCCTCATAGGCCCACTCACAGCGTGGTAGTTTACTTCTCCTTTCAGGCCAGAAGAACAATTGCTCTGATGCTTTACCTTCCTTTAAGGACTCATCTTATTAATTCAGGCCCACCCACGATTCATTTCTTTTGATTAACTCAGTCAGCTGATTAGTGATTAGTACTCTCACCTAATCATGAGAGTGATATGGCATCTCATTCAATGGTTGTACGTATACTCAAAGGGACGGTTTATTGGGGTCACTGTAGAATTGTGCCTTCACAGGTAGATATCTTAGGAATAAAGAATAGCCAGACAACAAAGTTGATCATTCTAACATGTAGCCTTTCTTTCCTCTGCAGCTTTTATGATATAGATATAAAAATAACAGGACAAATTACAGATGTGGGGACCCATTTTTGTCTGACATGGCATTTTCCCCCAGCAAAGCAAAGAAAGAAACAAAACCCACACACTCTATAGGCAATAATGAAAGAAAACCAAATGAATTCTTGTGATATTTCTAGCCTCAAAACACAGTAAATGCATTCTAAATGAATATCTATCTCTCCATTTCTATTTCTCTAATTTGAGTTCATTGTAGAAAGCCTATTACGCACACACCATCTCCTTCACAATCTCTTTTTTTACTTCTCCATCTACTGGCAAATGAATGTTAAAGACAGAGATGTACAGAGGCAAGGTCTTCAAAAGCTGGGAAAACACTCTTTCATGCCAGACTTGCATTACGTACTGATTATGTTAACATTTCTGTCCCTTATCCGACTCACAATTGAGTTTTTTGACCCATTAATTTCTAAGTATATTATTAGCACAGATATTTTTCTCTATTACTCTCAATAACAGTATAATCATATTAGGCTATATTTTTATGGTTAGTCTGATTCCTTTATTTATTTTTCGCAGGTTTTTTAACCCTTCTTTTATTTTGTTACTCTTATTCATTGATGTGACAAGAAAGAAAAATCCAAGGCATTTATGTTGATGCTCATAGTTATTGCACACATTTTTTAGCAAGTCTTCTTGCAGCACCACAATTGGGATAATAGTGTAGCTCTGCTGGGCTATTTTATGAGGCAATAATCTTGTTGCTTATGAGGGAACTCGATTACAGTCTTATAAAACTATAGTAGAAATGCTATTACCTTACAAACATTTTTGGTGGATCTTTCATTTATCTGCAAATTATGTCCAGTAAAGATATAGTTAGAAGCCAAAGTTCTTCAGATGTAGTGTAACTGAAAATCACATCAGAAAAGTAACAAAATGAAAATGCCTGCTGACCTATGTGTCCGGAAATTTCCCCAAACTATGTCTCTTGAACTTTTCTTTATTTGGTTTACCAGGAATATATGCCTGCCTCCTTGATTTTAAGTGATACTTTGTGAAATATCTGTAATATGAATACTAAGTTTAAAACAATTATCTGTAATTTATTTAGCCAGTTTTCTAAAGTGATGATTTTGTTTCTTGAATCATTCTTTTGCACCTTCAACTTTCGCTATGGTCACAGGTGCTCCAGTTAGTGGGTAGATGAGGCAATGCTGTTGGATCTCAAGGATCTGAAGCTTCTTTCCTCTAACTTCAGTTTTATCTGAGAATTTTTTAAAAATCCAACACATTTATTGATTTATCACTTAAGAAATTAATTTGCAATACTTCTGATATAATATTTTAGATGCCATCTTTCTTCTGATTTTTTAATGAGACATAATTCTATAGCTTTCTTTTAAACAACTTTTATTGACTTCAAATTTTATTATTTTATCTGTTTACATTTATACCCTCTGACCTTCACAAGAGGTCACTTACAGACATTTTCCTAGAAGCCCATGGCCTTCTGAATCTGTCTGAGGGCATTCTCTAGCTCCAAGGTCATCTTCTGCTGTGCTAGGCAAGGAACTTGTCTGGAACAGGAGTTGGCAAACTGTGGCTCTCAGGCCAAATTTGGCTCACCACTTGTTTTTGTAAATAAAAAGAACACAGCCACAGCCATTTGTTAAAGGGTTTTCTATAGCTGCATTCATGTTACGATGGCAGAGTTGCATGGTGTGACAGAGATCCTGTGACCTGCAAAGCCTAAGATATTTACTCTCTGGCCCTTTTACTGGAAAAGTTTGTTGACTACTTATCTAGAAGCCAATTGTAACAATGGAAATGGTGAATAAATACGCATTTCTTCACCGCAGGGGGGAAATTTTAAGGTGTATTGCACACAGTAAGATTGAGCCCCTGCTGCACACGGAGATTACCAGTTCAGTTACACACCTTATTGGCTTTCCTCCTTCTCCTTCATGCCAACACAGCCTCATCAAGCTTTGGAATTATCTCCCAAACAAACTACTTGTACCCAAAGCTCAGTCTCAGAATGTGATTGTGAGGAACTGAAACTTACATCTTTTCCATCAATATTATCTTTTTATCTGTCCAACTATTGCTTAAATTAGCTTAATGAGTTGTTACATGACAAGATTTTACTCAATATTTATTTGTCTTTCACTGACAACGTCAAGTGCCAGACTATAAGATATAGGTAAAGTTGTGAGATATCTGAGGGATGTATTTCGTAACTCTTCTTACCTTATGATGCCCATATCATAATTATTTAATTTATGTCAGCATCTTGCTGTATATCTTATGAGAAGATAATATCCTACTCTTAAACTATATGGTAATTTATAGTCAACTAACATAAATTAAATCATCATAGGGCACTGTGAGGAGTATTAAATATTCCTATCCCTTCAGACAAAAGGATGAAGAAGTCATGACTCCTTGCCTTCAACTTAAATAATGCATCACTACTTGGAAGAGTAAGCACAAGCTGCTTGAGAAAGTCTTAAGAACCAGTGACGCCATTATTGGCATAAATGGACACCCGTGTGCTACAAAGCATGCTAAGGATCCAGGACTACCACTATTCAACTTGCTATCTACTGGGTTATATAACCACAAGGAAGGCTGAGAGTAAGAGCTGACCTTTTAGGAAGAAGGCAAGCACATAGTTGAAGTGTTCTGTCAGCTGATGTTTGTGGAGAGGGCTTAGAATCTGCAAGCCCTGAGTATTAAGACAGACGAATCAAGAAAACTGGAATATCATTGTTTGTGGGTTTAAGCCCCCTCTATGTCTAAACATACTGCAGAAGAGATGGGAGATAGTTATGTAGGAGCAGTTTCGGTGGGTTTATGGTGACAAAATAAGGTACCAAGTCATTACACAGCAAAGGTTGGAGACAAAGTGAGTTTTGGCAGAAATATATAATCAGTCAATGGTAGCCAGCGGTCAGTTCCTATGATGTGCATTTTTTCATTAGAAATAGCAGTTGTGGTATCATAAGTGATGGTGTCATTTTGCAGAGGAATAGATCTGGAAGACAAATCTGTAGTTTCATTTTCTCTTAATTCTAGTATTCTAGAATACTTTGTGGAATCTGGGGAGTTTATAGTAAATGCCCCATTTGCTCAGAGTAACTTAACTGTGATTACTTCTTTGGGATCTAACAGCTGACCACAGTGAGATATCCAAGAATCTAACTGTTTACAACAGTATTAAACATCTAAAACAGGTCAAGGGATTTTGAAGAGAATGGGAAGTTCTAAAACTCAGTTTGATGTTTATCCTTTACACCTCCACATCAGGTATTATATGCAAGACTTCCTTCTCTGTCCCATATTGTTATTCCACATTCTCAAATAATGAAGCTTTTGATTAAAAAAAAAAAGATGGCTCATTCCTTTTTGAGATACCACTACATATGCGCAATCTCTCACTCTGAGGGCTTTCAAAATTGGGACTATCTCAAGAAATTTCCTTCTGGCCAGAAATATCTTTCTATGCTAGAATCACCTTCAATATTTCACTTGAAAAAGTAATAACATCTGGATCATGTCGTAAAATGTGTTACAACTTGCAGGCGCTCAGCTTCTGTTGATCTTGTCATTCTCTCTTTTGCTGACTTTGGCAGATGTCTCATTTTTGCTCTTAGCTACTTGAAATAGGGAAGTTCATTTTTAAGATGTTTTAGATTTCACATCATTTTATCAGAAGACACTTCTTAAAAATAGTGTGCTTATCAAAAACTCTGATTTGTCACTTTAGTCTTATGTTATGTAATACTCCCTGTAGTAAACAGCCTAAGCAATGGAAACTTTTGAACAGTAAGACTCCCAATTCACATTCTGGAAGGTAAGATTTTTCTCCCTTGGGATCACCATTTTTCTCTTGAATTTATTTTGAGTTAGTCATTCATACAGCTGTGAAAAAATATAATCTTAGCCACAAATTCCTTTTTTGAAAGCAATTAGCAAATGCTTATTATGTTAAAAATCTGTAAATTACATATTCATCCTCTCTTTCCCCAAACACTGAAAACTCAATTACTTGACTAAAATACAGAGTCTCCATAGGTATTTTATTCAGTGTTCAAATGTTCAGTTGAGGTCAAAGTCTTATAGATTCTCATAATTTGCTTTGTATTTTTGATTTATGTGTAATTTCCTAATTTGTTTTAAATTCCCTGTTATTAGGAGCTATGTTGCTTCATTTTTACTTTTTATTTACACTATATTAATACAGCTTGCAAAAATATATGAATAACTAAAATGTATTGAAGCTCAGTCATGCAAATAATTAAAGGATTTGAATTTGCATAAAATCTATTGTTTGTACAAGAAACATACAGAGAAATAGTGAACTCGTTCCAATCCAGCTATACAATTTTTTTTGTTTGTGAGTTTTAAATTCTTCTCCATTTTTTCCTGCCATTTAACTCAAAATTTTTTAGGGAGTTTGGTTAAAGGAGTAGAACATATGACTGAAGCCAAGAAGCTTTAAGTTATAGTTTGTGTGTTATCGGAGAGTTTTCTGTGCCAGCCAGTCATTCCTCCCCTTCATTAGAACGCAGCTCTTCATTATGAGTTTGAGAGTTTCTCCTCCTCCACCACCACTGTTGTTGGTTTCATTTGAAGCTACCATTTTCTTCTGGCTACGACTGATTTGTCTGTAGTGGGCAGCTAAACCAAGCTCCTCCAATCACAGTAATTCCATATGACTTTTTTTTTTCAACCAGAAAAGAGGAATCGAGTTCTTTAGTAGAGGCAGTTATGATACTCAGGAAATGTTGGTGATCATGTTTTCTATCAAGTGGAATAAAGAAGGGGCAGTAAGAGTAAACGGATTTTTCAGGTGGAAAGAGGCAAAGATGAGTTAAGCCCAGAGAGAGAGCAAGCAAGCAAGCGAGCAATGTATCAGATGCATTACTGAGTTCTCGCCTCCTTGGCTCGTTTAGGACGGTACATGCTCTATTCTTTTCTGCCCTAAAGCCAGTCACAGTTAAGTTTTAATGACTTGCATTCAAGCGTCCTGAACAATACCAAAGTTTAGTTTTTCCTTGTCTATTTTTAATCTATCAGGTAATAATAATACTGTAAGCTAATTTTTATATATTTATGGAATTATGACAAATAGTTTTCTCATTAATACTGAGAGTTTATTTACCTTAGCTAAATATATAGATAATACTGTTTTGCTATCATAGTTTGCAGACTATGTAAAGGAAAGTCTCGGGGACCCTGAAAGACTTTCATTTTCAGTTCTTCATTACCTGAAGGGCTCCATACTGAAATCTGAACATTCCTTTTACTGTCATATTACTATTTGACAAAAAGTAAGAAATATATTTCTAAAAATATTGTAAGGTAAAAATTCAGCAGTAATTCAACAATACACCCTAAGAAATTGATTAGAAACTATTATTTTAATTGTACAGTATATACTTTTAAATCATTAGTGTACAACACTCCTATTCATGGTAAATACAAAGAATGTCTTGTGTCACTCAAAAGCAATAGTAGGACAATGAAAACATTAAAGATATGAAGTATTTCATAAAATTTATGTATACATATAATGAGAAGAAACTTTTATTTCCTTATGCATACACTACAATATATAAAATTAAAAATAATCTTAGAGGTCGCGGCCTGGTGGCACAGTGGTTAAGTTCGCATCTTCCACTTTGGCGGCCCGGGGTTTGCTGGTTTGGATCCCAGGTGTGGATCTGTACACTGCTTCTCTAGCCATGCTGTCGTAGTCGTCCCACATAAAACAGAGGAAGATGGGCATGGATGTTAGCTAAGGGCCAGTCTTCCTCAGCAAAAAGAGGATTGGCAGCAGATGTTAGCTCAGGGATAATCTTCCTCAAAAAAAAATTAAAAGCAATAATAATCTGGGGCCGGCCCTGTGGCTGAGTTGTTAAGTTGGTGCGCTCCGCTGCAACAGCCCAGGGTTTCACCAGTTTGGATCCTGAGCACGGACATGGCACCACTCGTCAGGCCACATTGAGGCGGTGTCCCACATGCCACAACTAGAAGGACCCACAACTAAGATATACAACTACGTACCAGGGGGGATTTGGGGAGATAAAGCAGAAAAAAAAAAAAAAAGATTGGCAACAGTTGTTAGCTTAGGTGCCAATCTTTAAAAATAATTTAAAAAATAAAAAAAATAATAATCTTAGAAACTCTTTGGATGTCTTTGCATCCTCTCCTTCAAAGGCCCTCTGACCAAGAGAACTAGTTGAGATATATTGGAAGAAACGCTTAGCCAAGACTGAAACAACTAGTAAGTCAGTCTAAAAAGGCAATACATAGTGATCATTACATTTTTCAGGATCTTAAGGATTTTTACCTGAACTTTGAAACCTCTTTTAGGCTTTATAAGTGTCCTACTAAATCTGAATAATATTTAAACCAGTGTCAACTAACAAGTTATCTTTGATGTGGCTCAGCAAAGACTGTAAGGTGAGGGTTGAGGGAGCGGGAGAAATATGAAGTGGTTAATGGGTCTATGTTGATGAAATATGATTAACCTATGTGCTGAGATGCTTAATATGTTCGCACAAGGAAGTTATAGGGATTTTCTTGCTGATTATAATCAATAGGTTACCCTGACACCAGAACACGAGGCCCTGAATAGCCAAAGGAACACTTAGAAAGAAGAACAGAGCTGGAGGCATCATACTTTCTGATTTCAAACTATATTACAAAGTTATAGCAATCAAAACAGTATGGTATTTGCATAAAAACAGACACATAGATCAATGGAACAGAATAGAGAGGACAGAAATAAACCCATGCATATATGGCGAGTTAATTTATGACATAGGAAGTAAGAATATACAATGGGGAAGTGACAGTCTCTTCAATAAGTGGTGTTGGGAAAACCAGACAGCCACATGCAAAAGAGTGAAAGCCAACCACTATCTTACACCATACTCAAAATGGATCAAAGACTTGAACATAAGACTTGAAACCATACAGCTCCTAGAAGAAAGCATAGGTGGTAAGCTCCTTGACATCAGTCTTGGTGATAATTTTTTAGATTTGACACCAAAGGCAAAGACAACAAAAGCAAAAATAAGCAAATGGGACTACATCAAACTAAAAAGTTTCTGTACAACAAAGGAAACCATCAATAAAATGAAAGGGCAATCTAGGAAGTGGGAGAAAATACTTACAAGTCATACATCTGATAAGGGGTTAACATCCAAAATATATAAAGAACTCATACAACTCAATATCAAAAACAAAAATCCAATTAAAATTTGGGCAGAGCATCTGAACAGACATTTTTCCAAAGATGACATACAGATGGCTAGCAGGTACATAAAAAGGTGTTCTACATCACTAATCATCAGGGAAATGCAAATCAAACCACAATGAACTACTACTTCCCACCTGTTAGAACAGCTCTCATCAAAAAGACAAGAAATAGCAAATGTTGGTGAGGATATGGAGAAAAGGGGACCTTTGTGCACTATTGGTTGGAATATAAATTGGTACAGCCACTAGAGGAAACAGTATGCAGCTTCCTCAAAAATTAAAACTAGAACTACCATATGATCCAGCAATTCCACTTCTAGACATTTATCCAAAGGAAATAAACACTAACTCAAAAAGGTATCTGCACCCCCATGTTTATTGCAGCAATATTTACTATAGCCAAGACATGGGACAACCTAAGCATCCATCGATAGATGACGGATAAAGAAGATGTGATATATATACAAAGGAATATTATTCAGCCATGAGACTGAAGCAAATCTTGCCATTTGTGACAACATGGGTGATCCTTGAGGGCATTATGCTGAGTGATATAAGTCCGACAGAGAATGACAAATACTGTATAATCTCACTTGCATGTGGAATCTAAAACAACAACAAAACCCAACTCATAGATATGGGGAACAGATTTGTGGTTGCTGGAAGGGGAGGATGAGGGATAGACAAAAGGGTTGTAGCTGGTCAAAAGATACACACTTCCGCTTATAAAATAGTTAAGTCCTGGGGATGTAATGTACAGCATGGTGACTATGCTTAATACTATATTGTATATTTGAAAGTTGCTAAGAGAGTAGATCTTAAACGTTTTCATCTCAAGAAAAATATTGTAAATATGTGTGGTGATCATTTCACAATATATACAAATATTGAATCATTATGTTGTATGCCTGAAACTAATATGTCAATTATAACTCAAAAAAAATCTTTGAAGTCAGGAAGTCTTTGATTTATGTTTATCCTATTTTATATCATCTTCTCAAATAGCAGTATGGAGGAACTTGCCTCACTTTGCCTTATGAAGGGTTGACCTAATTCTGGCCCCTTTATGAAAGGTGTACAGACTGGATTTAACAGCTGTGCATCTGTGGATCATAGTTACCAGGAGACTAAGTTCTATCCTGAGCTGAATTATGTCCTTTCCCAAACCAGATGAGTCTCCAGCTGTAACTCTTCTAGTCTATTCCTCCACAAACAAACAGAATACAAGAGGGCATCAAAGGATAATTTGAGTGGCAGAAATCAGGTTTAAGTTGTTCTCTTTTTTCAAATGAGCTACAATTATGGCTCTAGTCTGAGGTTCCTTTACTGCATAAATGATAAAAACTCTGTCACACAATTACTCCTAGGAGCTGAGTCTTGACTTCTGGTTAAATAAATGGTGTCTTTGATAACAGCGCATGTTGCAAACCAAAACCAAAATTATTAGTCATTGAACTCTGGCAGAAGCTGCTGCCAAAACACGTTTTAAGGCTCAGCCATCATTTGAACATATCTCTGTCTTTTGCTCTCTTGTTAGTGGTAACTGTTCTGCAGCAGTTTTCCTGTTTGCTTAGGAAGGAGACAGGCTTATCTAACCCCATGGAGAATATAAAAACAGGAGTAGGGTAGCTAAAGGCTAGGGTTGACACTTAGGATCAACTGAAGAAAGAACCAGCACAAAGAGATAGGATAATGCTTCAGTCCAGCCGGTTGGGACGGATATATGCCTGGAGCAGCTGTGGGCTTGGGTTTACAGCTGTGTGCCAACTTGCCCCCAGAAGGCACCTGGAAATAGATCTACCCAGTAGTCGGATTTTCATGTTTTATCTGATAGCAAAGGTAGTATGGGTATATTCTTTTGGTCATAAAGAGGCTGTCATACACAGGAGAACAGGAATTTTGGCACACAGCCTCACTGAAATCAATGCAGACGCCTTAGAGAAAATACAAAAGAACACACTCTCCTTGACAGGAGAGGGGAAAGGTGAGAGGAGGGTGTTAAAGCAAAATTGAGAAGCTCTGCATCATTCTAAATATTTTTATTACAGTTCTATTTTAATTTCCTATAACTTCATTTTAGGGTCACATTTGTAGACGCAGTCATCTGTTCCTATTGGGTTCACATTTATAGGATTTTGTTAAAATACACATCTTTGTCTCTGGTTACAGAGAGAGCTTCAATAACAATTTGTAAGTGTGACTAAAGGCCAGGAAGATTTATGGTCTCTCTGCCTGCGGAATGGTTTACTCAGTGCCTATATACGGGATGTCTGGGGAGACCGAGGAGAATTTTGAAATTATTACCTATAGCTTTGAGGAATTCTTTGGCTACATTTTGAAAAACTCATACTAACCAATTCTTTTATGGAAATTATCATCAGTAATTAAATGTATATAGAATCTGCTCTAGTGTTACATGATGCTTAGACTTGTTTCCATGAGAATCTAAATTAATCTAAATGACGTAATAAAGGATGTTGTTAGTCCTATAAGTGGTTTCCTCTACAAGTGTTTCATATTAATTAGAAAATTCTAAAAATATTGTAAATGTTTACCATTTGGGATTTTGTTTCCTTATGGATAGGAATTGATCTTGTTTCAGATATTAACAGTAGAATGAAGGGAAATAGATTTAGTGGGACTAATTTCTGTGAGCTCATGGCGACATTTCTCCAGCCATGGGCTGAAATTTCACATACCCGTGTAGACTGCTACAGCTAAGCAGAAATAGGATCTTCTTTGGCCACATCTAACTGTGCCATTTTTGTGTGGACGTGGCCTTGGACAATAGTGATTTGATTTTAGATGGAATCTGACAAAAGGCAGAATGTGAAGAAAGTGAAATACAAGTAGACTGGCAACGAATCAGAAGCCCTGCATTTTCTTTCCTTTCAGGCTTGAAGCTGTGACCTGCCTGAAAAGGCAGAAAACTAAAATGGAAGAAAGGTCTGAGAACTCAGAAGCCTCAGTGAGAAAATGCCACTGCAGAAAGATAAATGGCCTTTATGGATTTTACTCTTCATGTTTTATGAACTGTTGTAAGAGTTTAATTTTGAAAGCAATAGGAGGAATGTTCTCATCTCTAGCGTTGTTAAAGGGCATTTTTGTTAAATAATTTTAATACTAAGGTTAATTGGGGAAGAAGCCACAGGGAAATCCACTCATGTTGTAAATAATGAACCGCTAAGTGCAAAAGAATAGGGCAAAGAGAAGAGACACTGCTTTGTATTATTTTTGCTTTTTGCTTTTGTTGTTGTTTCCTACAAAGATTTATGTGTCTCAAGGACTAAAGAATTATTCCATTATACCCTGCCTCATATTTTCTAGATCAAGAAGAAACATTGTTCTCTCAGGAGGCATTTGATGAAAAAAAAGTGCTATGCCCAGTAGAAGGCCTGTCTCTTTTTCCCTCATCTGGTAGCTTCTATTTTGGATGACATTTCTTGTGTTTGCACTGTTCCTCCTGCTAGATTTCTAAGAGCAAAACCTGAAAATGGAGCGAAAAATGATTCCAAGAAAAATGAATCAATTAATGTTAAGGTCTCTGAAATTTTAGTGTTTTGAAAATCTTTGTAACTTTTTTTTGATAATAAACAAATGTATGCCTGCTGAAGGAGCACAGAAGAGGAAGACTTCCAATCCTCTTGGTTCTGGAGTGTTTTGTAGTTTATTAAAAGGAAATAATGAAACTACCTTGTTCTTAAGTAATCATATGTGTTTAGTATATAATCGCTTTATTGTAAATTATCCGCCAGCCTGAACTGGCCCTCTGCGACCTTGCTTTCCCATGTCCTCAACTTTAGCTGTAAGGTCAATATTTCTTTCTCTGAAGCTTTCTTCTTAAATTCCTTAGAGTGAGCACATTTCAATTTAATATCAGCATATATTTTTCTTTTTCTTTTTATCTTAGTTATCTCCAATCTAGGTCTTTTTCTTCAGTGCCACTGTAATCCCCCCCTTGGTTTCAGGTCCTATGTAGGGGTAGTGGTACAATTTCAGGGGTTCCCCCAAAAGATGCTCTCAACTCTCAAAATATCTTTAAGATCTTAATCTCACAGATAGTAATATTCCTTTTGCTTAAGACAGTCACTTTGAAGGAAATATGGAAAATTCTGTTAATTCTTTAAGGAATTTGTAGTGTAGATTGTTAAAAATATCTTCAAATACTTTAAATAGCTTTTGGAATAGGTAGGAGAAAACACTGAAGGCCCTAAGTGTTTCAAGACAGTGGACAAAATATAGTAATTGTAGGATTGACAAACAACAAATATTTTCCTATTCATTTAGGACTTAGCTGCATACGACTGCTAGTGTTGACCTCAATATGTACTTCTAGAACTAGGTGGAAAGCATTCAAGTGGTGTATGTTTCTTTTTTTAGAATAAAAAAACCTCTAATTGAAAAGATAAATAGAAATCCTTATTTTTTATAGTGGCACTATTTCCCATATCTTTTCAGTGTTAAAGACCAAAAATTAAAATAAAGATTATTTCCAGAAATGGAAGCTATGTACTGAAAAAAACTGAGGTCAAATTTTTAAGAAATATTTGACTTTTTTTCTAAAGTTGATGCTCTTGAATTTGATAACATATGTATTTAAAGTGTAGCTATAGAAAAACAATGTAATTTATTGAAAATTAAAATAGAAACATTACAAAATACTTAAGAAATCATTTAGAACTTCTTGTTCATGAAACATTCAATTGAATTTCTGGGGACACAGCTCAACTACTGTTTCTAAGGATTAAGATGAAAGTAACTAACATCATAAGAGATAGGTTACTTTACAATGAAGATTTCTTTACCTCTTGACTTGTCTTCAGCAACACTTGACTTTGTTTAGACAGGGAGTAGTGTTATCACAACCCAGACCATCTTGTCTTGGTGACTGCTGCTATTCTGAGAAGTGAGAAAGGCAGTAGTGATACTAAAAGGTCCTGATCAGACGTTAAATGCACTGAGGGAACGAATACACTCTAACTTCAAATTTGTCATCTTTCTATCATTTACTTTTATGTTCTAGCTGGATGATACGACGTTAATGCCAGACTTACCAACATGTAAGACAGATTGATTGCCTTGCCACATTCTTAAGTGTGCTCATTTCCGTCTCTTACAGGGAGGATAGAGCAGTAAGAAGCCTTGTGCCTTGTGGAAGAGTTCCTCTCCCACCTCCTTGAGCAAAGAGCACAGGACCAAGCAACTGTGGTGGAGTGGCCTCCCCTACTTCCACATGTCCTTCCTTGGACGTGTTCGGCGGAGCTTCTTTGCTGTTTTTCTCTGGCTGTTTGAATGTCAAGAGTCTATTATGTTGTGATAATGCTGACAATACCTGACATACAAATTGATGAAATATGGGAATGCCTCTATCTTGAGGTGCTTGATGAGTGAAGAGGAAAGAAATTCATTGAGCCTATTCACATAGACATTTAGACTTTTAAAATATCAGAGCTCTTGTCTTCTGTGAACAATTATTTTGCACATAAAGAAAATGTTTACTAAAAGCAGGTTTGTCATCTAAAAAGTGAGTTATATTAAAAATAGATTGAAATGAGTAATTTCTCTTTTTTTGTTTCTTAGCTGTACACAACTCTCAGGTAATGTTTAGTTACCATACCTAAGTTTCTATTCCTTTGATATTATTTTATTGATTTGATTACATTCAATTTACTATTTCTCCAAACATCAGACATTCATGTGGATCAAATAGCCATTACATTAGAGTTTTTGCCTTCAAAGACCGTTCACTGATGTATGTTGAATCCAGCAATCAATAGGCTAGGAGTAGCCAGAAGAGCATTGTTAATAGGGGGTAATTTTTTCTCGTGAGTGATACTCATGTGGTGCTTATAAATGTTTTATTTTTGGTATTACTAGTGATATTTTTTATTCTTTGCCAAGCTCAATGTTATATTTTGATGTGATCACATTTTTAGGGATTATATCTAACAGTAGTAATAATGGTATTTGGTAATGTTTACCTTTTATTATAAAGCCTGTGGCCATTTCCTTTTAAACCAGTTTTTTCATGTGGACTATAGAACAAAAATGTAATACTTAGTCTTTTGTCAGGTCTCAGGGAAATTAGGTCAACAGAGTGAGTGAACACAAGCAATAGTGTTTGTTTCCTCTCTTTGATATACCACACTAGGTTTATCAATTTGCAAATCATTTACAGAGGGAGTGTCAGTGTGTTGGTTTAATAGGTCTGTTTCCCTTTTCGTAAATACCTGGATGATGTTTAGTTGTTTTCAGTCACCACAAGGTTATGTGGAGCTTGAAATTAGTCACATGGGCTCCCAGACGCAACCATGCTGTTTATCAATTTGTACACAGATGGAGATTAGAATACAGTGCAATGCTTGGATCACCGTGAATCATCCCAAGCCACTTAGGCAACTGGAAGACCTCTTTAATTTCTGAGTCCAACATAATTCGTTAAACTATTGAATTTTGAAGGACTGCAAGCTAGCTAAGTATGTGACTAATCAGATTCTGGTATTTTCTCTTCAGATATCACAAGAGCTGAATCAGCAGCTCCTTTGTTCTAATAAGGATAAGAAGAATATAACTATCCACAATATCTTACACAGCTTTCTTTTTTCCTGATTATTTGTAAATTTAATATTTATATCTCCCCAGAGTATTCATATAGTTATAGTAAATATGCAAACAGAAATGCATTACCGATACCCACGTCACACATATATGAGTCTATATTTAAATTGGGTATTGGATATAGATCTTCCAATTACTTTGGTTTGAACAATTAAAATAGTTATTTCCAGAAGAGAAAATTTATACGTATATACACATACGTGTGTGTAAGGGTATGTAAGTGAGAGAGAGAAATGTGGTATAAGAATTTATTTTCCATTTTCGAACATTTTGTCATCTTTCTACTTTTTCTGTCATGAAGTCTTAGGGTGTTGGAGGGTGGACCTATGAACTGAACAACATGAGGGCAACTTGCTTGACTATATATACTTTGCCCTGGCATAGTCTACTCTGAATAATAATGTAGGCTGTGTTGCTTTGACATCTAATTTTTATGTTAAGACAAAATATGCTCAATTTAGTATGTTTACTAATAGGATTGATAAAAGGAGATTTTCACGTGCCCTGGCCAAATGCTAGGGTGCTTCAAAGCCTTTTTTTCTTAATATAAAAAAGTTAAGTCCCTGTGAATACATGCATCACTGAAATATTTTCCGATTTCATGTTAATTTTCATTCTTCCCATTTATTTCAGGCTAAAAAGTTTCCAGAGAAATGTTGGGTACTGAAATTTTGCACAGTGGTAGAAATATTCCTCTCCTTACTAAGTTCTTTTTATAAGTACATCTTTTTTATAAGTTTCTTAAGCCATTTCAACTTCTTTAAGAGGCAGAAGGAGTGTGTAACAGAAAATTCCCCTTTCATATCTCACCTAAACATGCAGGCAGCTCTCCATACGAGAGGAATATGTGCTATACAAGTCCTCACGTATTTCTTTCAACACAAAATACTTCCCATTACAGCTCATTTTCTCTCTTGACTTTGCCTCTGTTCTTCGTTTTTCCTGTGACAGTCCTAAAGGTAAGTCTCATCTATCAGCTGCTAGTCCATCCACCACTTCTTTTCAAAGTCAGGTACAGAAAGACAGATACTGCATGGTATCACTTATACGTGGAATCTGAAAGAAAAAGTCTAACTCAGAAACAGTGAATAGAAAAGTGGTTGCCAGGGGCTGGGGGGTGGGGGAAATAGGGAGAGGTGGGTAAGAGTACAAACTGTCAGTTAGTCCTAAGGTCAGTAAGGTGTGAGGATCTAACAGATAACATGGTGACTATAGTTGATAACATTCTATTGTATTACTGAAATTTGCTAAGAGAGTAGAAGTTAAATGTTCTCTCGAGTATATAGCAAATAATAGAAATTACAAACACTGGCTCTTTAAAATTGGAATACGAACATCATACCTTATCTCTTAGAGTACTCTATTAACTTTTAAGCTATCACAGATACTCTTAAGACCAGTCTCCAAAAACTCACACATTCTCATAGACACATGACAGTAAACATACTCTTGGAGGACCTACCTTTATTTAGAATAAAAACTGTAGCTTTGAATTTATACTTGTAAATTATTTTGTTTTATATTTCAATACATTTTGTTCAAAATAAATGTTAGAGACACATAACAATAAACTCAAATTTGGAGTATGAACGTGAGACCCTTTTCCCTAGTATTTTCTGTTTTGCATTATCAATTAAAATATTCAGCATTAATTTCTCTGTTGATAAGTAGAATATATGATTTACTTCCAGGCAATGCTTCCATTTCTACATTTTTCCTAGTCACCATTCTACTTTAGTGGTTTTACCAGGATTTATTTTTTATTGAGGTCAAAATAGTTTATAACATTGTGAAACTTCAGTTGTGCATTATTATTTGTCAGTCACCATATATATGCATCCCTTTACCCCTTATACCCACCTCCCACTCCCCTTCCCCGTCTGTAACCACTAATCTGTTCTCTTTGTCTATGTATTTGTTTACCTTCCACTTGAGTGAAATCATACAGTATTTGTCTTTCTCGGTCTGGCTTATTTTGCATAACGTAATATCCTCAAGGTCCGTAAATGTTGTTGCAAATGGGACAATTTTGTCTTCTTTATGGCTGAGTTGTATTCCATCATATATATACATACCACAGCTTCTTTATCCATTCATCAAGTCGATGGGCACTTAGGTTGCTTCCAAATCTTGGCTATTATGAATAATACTGCAATGAACATAGGAGTGCATAAGTTTCTTTGAATTGTTGATTTCAAGTTCTTTGGATAAGTATCTAGTAGTGGAATAGCTGGGCCTCATGGTATTTCTATTTTTAATTTTTTGAGAAATCTCCATACCATTTTCCACAATGGCTACACCAGTTTGCCTTCCCACCTCAGTGTATGAGGGTTCCCTTTTCTCCACATCCTCTCCAACATTTCTTATTTTTCGTCTTGGTGATTATAGCCGTTCTAATGGGTGTAAGATAATATCTCAGTGTAATTTTTATTTGCATTCCCCTGATGATTAGTGATCTTGAACGTCTTTTCATGTTCCTATTGGCCATCTGTATATCTTCTTTGGAAAAATGTCTGTTTAGATCCTTGGCCCATTTTTTGATCAGGTTGTTTTTTTGTTGTTGATGAGTTGTGTGAGTTCTTTATATATTTCGAGGATTAATTCCTTGTCAGATATATGATTTGCAAATATTTTCTCCCAGTTGGTGGGTTGTCTTTTTGGTTTCTTCTTGGTTTCCTTTGCCTTGCAGAAGCCCTTTAGTTTGGCAAAGTCCCATTTGTCTATGTTTTACTTTGTTTCCCTTGCCCGAGTGGACGTGGTATTCAAAAAGATCCTTCTAAGACCAATGTCAAAGAGTGTACTGCCTAAATTTTTTTCCAGAAGTTTTATGGTTTCACATCTTGCCTTGAAGTCTTTAACATATTTTGAGTTAATTTTTGTTATAACAAAAGATAAAGTCTACTTTCATTCTTTTGCCTGTGGCTGTCCAGTTTTCCTACCACCATTTGTTGACAAGACTTTCCTTTCTCCATTATATGTTCTTGGCTTCTTTGTTGAAGATTAGCTTTGCATACATGTTTGATTTTATTTCTGGGCTTTCAATTCTGTTCCATTGACTGTGTGTCTGATTTGTACCAGTATCATGCTGTTTTGATTAATATAGCTTTGTAGTATATTTTGAAGTCATTTATTATGATGTCTCCAGCGTTGCTCTTTTTCCTCAGAATTGCTTTAGCTATTTGGGGTCTTTTGTGGCCCCATATGGATTTTAGAATTCTTTGTTCTATTTCTGTGAAGAATGTCATTGGGATTCTGATTGGGCTTGCATTAATCTGTAGATTGCTTTGGGTAGTTCAGCCATTTTAACTATATTTCTTTTTCCAATCCATGATCATGGAATAGCTTTCCATTTCTTTATGTCATAATCAATTTCTTTCAGTAATGTCTTATAGTTTCCACTCTATAGGTCTTTTACCCCCTTGGTTAAATTTATTCCTAGATATTTTATTCTTTTTGTTTTGATTGTATTCTTGAGTTCTCTTTCTGTTAGATCATTATTAGAGTGTAAGATGCCACTTATTTTTGTAAGTTGATTTTGTACCCTGAAACTTTGCTCTAATAGTTGATTATTTCTAATAGTTGTCTAATGGATTATTTAGGATTTTCTATATATAAAATCATGTCATCTGCAAACAGCAAGAATTTCAATTCTTTATTGCCAATTTGGATACCCTTTATTTCTTTTTATTGCCTAATTGCTCTGGCCCAAACCTCCAGTACTATGTTGAATAAGATTGGTGAGAGTGGACACCCTTGTTTTGTTCCTGTTCTCAGAGGGATCACTTTCAGTTTCTCCCCATAAGTATGATGTTGGCTGTGCATTTTTCATATATAGCCTTTATCATGTTGGGGTACTTTCCTTTTATACCCTTTTAGTCACGAACGGATGCTGAATCTTGACAAATACTTTCTCTGCATCTATTGATATGATCATGTTGTTTTTATTCTGCATTTTCATAATGTAATGTATCACATTGGTTGATTTATGGATGTTGAACCATCCCTGCATCCCTGGTATAAATCCCACTTGATCATGGTGTATGATCCTTCTAATGTATTGCTGTATTTGGCCTGCCAATATTGTGTTGATCTATGTTTATCACTGATATTGGCCTGTAATTATTCTTCCTTGTGTTGTCCTTAACTGACTTTGGGATCAGGATGATGGTGACCTTATAGAGTGTATGACGAAGTGTTCCATCTTCTTCATTCTTTGGAATCATTTGAGAAGTACAGGTATTAAACTTCTTTGAATGTTTGGTAAAATTCTCCTGAGAAGACATCTGGTCCCGGATTTTTATTTTTTGGGAGGTTTTTGATTACTGTTTCAATCTCTTTACCTCTGATTGGTCTAGACAGATTGTCCATGTCTTCTTGATTCAGTTTAGGGAGGTTGTATTTGTCTAAGAACTTATCCCTTTCTTCTAGATTGTCCAATTTGTGGGCAGATAGTTTTTCATAGTATTCTCTTATAATGTTATGTATTTCTGTGGTATCCATTATATTTTCTCCTCTTTCATTTCTAATTTTGTTTGAGCCTTCTTTCTCTTCGTCTTAGTGAGTCTGGCTAAGAGTTAGTCAATTATTTTTTATCTTCTCAAAGAACCAGCTCTTAGTTTCCTTGATCCTTTCTACCGGTTTTTTGGTTGCAATTTCATTGTCTCTGCTCTAAATTTTATCATTTCCTTCCTTCTGCTGACCCTGTGCTTTGTTCTTCTTTTTCTAGTTCTTTTAGGTGTAGTTTAAGATTGCTTATTTGAGATTTTTCCTGTTTGTTAAAGTGGGCCTGTATTGCTATGAATTTCCATCTTAGGACCACTTTGCTGCATCCCATGTGAGTTGGTATGGTGTATTTTCATTTTTGTCTCCAGATATTTTTTTGATTTCTCCTTTAATTTCTTCAATGATCCACTGGTTGTTCAGTAGCATGTTGTTTAGTCTCCATATATTTGTCAGTTTCCCAGCTTTTTTCTTGTAGTTCATTTCTAGTTTCATAGCGTTACAGTTGGAAAAGATGCTTGATATGATTTCAATCTTATTGAGGCATACCTTGTTTCTCAACATATGGTCTATCTTTGAGAATGTTCCATGTGCACTTGAGAGGAATGTGCATTCTGCCATTTTTGTATGGAATGTTCTACATATATATCTATTAAGTCCATCTGGTCTAGTTTTTTGTTTAATTCCACTATTTCCTTGTTGATTTTCTGTCTGGATGATCTAGCCATTGATGTAAGTGGGGTGTTAAGGTCCCCTACTATTATCATGTTGCTGTTAATATCTCCTTTTAGGATTGTTAATAGTTTCTTTATGTACTTTGGTGCTTCTGTGTTGGGTGCATATTTATAAGTGTTTTGTCCTCTTGGTGGAGTGTCCCTTTTATCATTATATACTGCCCCTCTTTGTCTCTTATTGCCTTTTTTATCTTGAAGTCTACTTTGTCTGATATAAGTATGGCAACATCTGCTTTCTTCTGTTGCCGTTAGCTTTGAGTATCAACTTACATCCCTTCAATCTGAGTCTGTTTGTCTTTAGAGCTGAGGTGTGTTTCCTACAGGAAGCATAATGTTGGGTCTTGTTTTTTAATTCATCCTGCCACTCTGTGTCTTTTGATTGGAGAATTCAATCAATTTACATTTAGAGTGATTATTGATATATATGAGGGCTTAATGCTGTCATTTTATCACTTGTTTTCTGGCTGTTCTGTATTTCCTTTCTTTCTCATCCCATGTATTTCAGACTGCCGATATAGTTTGGTAGTTCTCTATGATAGTTTTCTCAGTTTTCTCTTTATTTATCATTTGTGTCTCTTTTCTGATTCTTTGTTTAGTGGTCACTGTGGGGTATGTATAAAAAATCTTGTAGATGAGATAGTCCATTTTGTGATAACCTCTTATTTCCTGAGTCTATGCAGAATCCATCCCTATCCTCTTCCCCTTCTAAGTTATTATCACAACTTATTCAGTTTTGTGGTTAAAATGATAAGATTATAGTTATTTTTGATGGTTTCCTTCTCTTTGTGTTTAATGTTATATTTAAGTGTTTGCTAGCCTGTTCTGATAGAAAGCTGCAATTTTCTGATTTTGTCTGCCTATTTATCTCCTTGCTCAAGGCTTTGTAAACCCTTTGCTTCTTTTTTCAGGTGTCAGGGCTTTCTTGATCATTTCTTGTTAGTGGAGGCTTGTGGCAATGAATTCCCTCAGCTTTTGTTTGTCTGGTAGTTTTTATTTCTTCATCATATCTGAAAGATAATTTAACTGGATAGAGTGTTCTTGACTGAAAGTTTGTCTTTCAGAATTTTGAATATATTATTGCACTCTCTCCTAGCTGCAGGGTTTCTGCTGAGAAATCCTCTGAAAGCACTGTCGAGGTTCCTTTGTAAGTTATTTTCTTCTGCCCAGCTGCCCTTAATATTTTTTCTTTCTCATTTACTTTTGCCAGTTTTACTAATATATGCCTCAGAGAAGATCTTTTGACATTGATATAATTAGGAGTTCTATTAGCTTCTTTTACTTGGATTTACATCTTCTTCTCTAGGTTTGAAACATTCTCAGCTATTATTTCTTTGAACAAGGTTTCTTCTCCATTCTCCTGCTCTTCCCCCTGTGGAATACCTGTAATCCTTATGTTGCATTTTCTAATTGAGTGGAATATTTCTCAGAGAATTTCTTCATTTCTTTTAGGCTTGTTTCTCTGTCCTCCTCCATCCGAAGCATTTCTATATTTCTGTCCTCCATGGTGCTAATTCTGTTCTCCATAATATCAGCTCTGTTATTCAGGAAGTCCAGATTTTTCTTAAGCTTAGCCATTGTATTTTTCATCTCCCACATTTCTGATTGCTTTTTCTTTATGGTTGCAATTTCTTTTGTGAGTAATTCCCTGTTTGTTAATTTTGTTCCTGATTTCATTGAATTGCCTTTCAAATTTTCTTGTAATTCGTTAAGGTTTTTTTTATGATGGCTATTTTGAATTTTCTGTCATTTAGATTGTAAATGTCTGTGTCTTCAAGATTGATTTCTGGGTGCTTGTCATTTTCCTTCTGGTCTGGAGTATTAACATACCTTTTCATACTATTCGATGGGGTGGATTTTTTTCCCTTGTGTGGTGGAAGTTTCTGGTCACAGATTCCACCTGCCATCACTGGAGTGGTGGGTTCAGGAGCTGTGCATTCTGAGCCTGCTGCAATCCCTGGTGTCTGTGCCTGTCCTTTGAAATGTATGTTGACAGGGTGCATATGCAATTGCCCGCTCACTGCTGCTGCTTTACAAAATGTATGCACATGTTTGGGCTGGGCAGAGCTGGTGTGCTGTGGGGAAGGGGTGCTTCCTTTCACGTACACAATCCCAGGGGCATTCTCTCTCTGCCCTGGCTATATACCCTCCTGGGGTGCTGACTTGATGAAGTCACCCCCACAATTGCTTGGCCTTCTCTGTGTGGGGCTTTCCCATGGCTGGGAGGCAAGTCGGAGAGTGAAGATGTTCTTGCAGAGAGCTGCCCTTCTCGCCTTCGTTGCAGAGCCATGCACAGTCCCGCACCCTAGATCACTCTTGGGGAGGTAGAGGAGATCCCTTTACCTCCTTCCACTACTTCCTGGGGTTCCAGCACCTTCACCTTCAAAATTATGGCTGCATGAGTCTCTCAGATGTCTATTGTGTTGTGTGAATGTCCTCTGTCGGTTTATGAATGTCTTTTCCATTGTACCTTACAGGGGAGAGTCTTAGGGAAGAGCTCACTCCATCATGATGCTGACATCACTCCTCTGCCTGGTTTTACCAGGATTTTGTTTCCCAGGTTGATCTTAAGTGTAAGTAAGTTTGGCAATCACGTATTTGGTGTCAGCTAAAGTTCTCTGGGCAAAGCTTCCTGTCCCAAACTTTCTTCTCCACTGGGCCTGCTATCATGGCTCACTATCATGAGTTAACACATTGAGGATGATGATGATATGTCAGTAAGAGATATTCAGGCTTCTAGAGGAGGAGTTTTCCAGTTGAAAGCAATTGTGTGTGTCTCTAAGTTATGTCTTTCTTTCCCTACAACAATTATTCCACACATTCACTATACTGCATGAAGGCTCTATACCTTGTGATCAGTGTCATTTCACAGAGAAAATTAAGATCAAGTGAGGACTTTCTCATCTTCCCATCCCCTATCTCTGCATCCACACTTATCCTCATCACATTGAGGATTTGTTTCATTTTTCCTCCTATTCTCTCCTTAACTCAAAGTTTTGTTCTACAACCCAAATAAAATTGGTCTTATCTAACTAGCCAGTAAAATTAACTTTACCAAATTCTGTAGTCAATTTTTATTCATTATCCTACTTGACCTTCTAATGACATTTAATGCAGTTGATTGCCTTCTCTTTCTTGAAACAACTTCTTTTCCTGTCTTTCAGGATACCTCACTAATGATTTTTGTCGTAGTTTACTGGTGGTCGCTTCTCTGTCTCCTTTGCTGGCTCTTTCGCCTCTTCCCACAACTAGATACTGGCTTTCTCGTGTTCTCTACTCTCACTCACTGTGTAGTCTCTTCTAATTACATGGCTTTACATATATTTTGATAACTTGAATTTCTATCTTCACTTTATTCTCTTTCTTTTATTCTAGACTCATATATTGGATTGCCTAATAGGCACCTTTACTTGAACACTTAATAGTAATTTCTAATTTAGCATATTTGAAAACAAACACTCCCAACATGGCCCAATCCTGTGCCTCTTCCAGCCCTACCCATTCAAGTAAATGGCACTAATATACACCTGGTTGCTGAGTCCAAACATTCAGAACTCACAGTTGATTTTTTTTTTCTTTCCATGCATCAGGTCCAATTAATAAAACCTGTAAGCTCATGTTCCAAGTTATATTCCAAATTTTACCATATCTCACCAAATCCACAGTTACCACCTAAGTGCAAGCCTCCAAACTCTTTCACCTGGGTTAAAGCACTATCTCAGCTATTGCAGCAGACAGACTATAAGGTAACCACCATGATTCCTCCTTCCTGATGTCCATGCCTCAATTAATACCCAGCCCTTGAGTGTGATCAGAAAATTTGGCTTACTTTTAACTAACAGAATGTGAAAAGGTAATGGGATGTCACTTCTATAATTTTAATATGTAAGATTGTAATGATCATTTCTCAAGGAGACTCTCCTCCTTTGGGCTCTGAGGAAGGAAGCAGCCATGATGAGAAGATCCACTGAAAATATACTGAGGATAGATTTCAGCCAACAGCCAGCAAGAAACTGAGGTCCTCAGTCCAAAATCTCTCAGGGAATTAACACAGACAACAACTGCACGGGCTTGAAAGCAGACCCTTTCCCAGCTGAGCATGAGGTGAGACCACAGCCTGGGCTAAAACCTTGATAGCAGTTTTATGAGACCCTGAAGCAGAGGACTCAGCTAGGCCATGCCCTGTCTCTTGACCCACAAGAACTGGGTATATGTTAATAATAGACAATAAAAGCATAATGATTTAACCTACTAAATTTGTAGTAAAATTGTTATGCACCAATAGATAATAGACCTAGTCTCCTCTCGTGAGCACCTTCCTTCTCATGGTCTATTCTCCACACAGCGGGAAAGTGATATTTTTTTTACTAAATTGTTACCAAATGATCTTAATTGTTTACATTTGTTCATTTATTCATTAACTGAAAAATAATTGAGTTCCTTTTTTGTACTAAAGTACACATTAAGACTGAAGATACAACTATGAATAGCTATGTCCCTCAAAATACTTGTCTGTACTTATATCACCATTTCTTCATCTCTTATTTAGTTTTCAATGCCATAAAGTTCATTATTCCACTCAAATGTCTCTTGCCACATTTGAGGTCCTAAAATCTATTGGAAACAGCCTTTCATTTAAGTCATCAATGTTCTCCTTTCTATTTGCCTTCTCTTCTGAAACATCCTACATATCCTCAAGGATTTAAGTTTTTCACTTATCCTCTCCTTGGATTAGTCTTGCTTTTTGATTACTACAATGCTGTTATTTTCTCTTTTCTTACTTCACTGGCCTTTTGTTCTCTTCCCTTAAATAGCAATAAATCTCCAAGATCTGCCTCTCTCCTGCTACACACTCTTCATGAGTGATTTTACAATTATATATTTAGCTAATAATTTAATTATACAAATCTCGGACAGTCCTACTTCCTAATTTCCAGATATTGCTACCTGAATGTTCTACAAATAGCTTTACTTATTATAACCAATGCTATACTTTGTATCTTCTCTCATAAATTACCTCCGATGGTGTCTACCTGTACTCTTCCTGATCTCCACATATGGTTCCACCAAATATTCAAGCATACAATTCAAATCCTTTGGTGTTATCCTCAATTCCCTTCTCTCTCTCTCTCAAAACGACCTGGACCCCTTCCCACCTCCATACAATCATTCAGTGGATCATTACACTCTGTCAGTTCTGGGGGGAATAAAAATCTGGGGAATATTCTCTTTCTTTCTATTCCTATTTCCATTGTCGCATTCTGGCTTGAGTTTCAATGGATTTTTAAAAATTTTGTCTCCAGTTTTCCTTCTTCTCCATGCTTCCTATTAATTTTCTGTACTGTTTTCAGATTGATCTTGCAAATACATAAACCATTCTAATGGTCTTCTGTTACTCATATGCTACATTAATATAGTATCTAAATGCCTTAATATCTCGTATCAGATTATTTTTAAAGATAGTTCCTCTTGGCCTCTTCTCTCTCTTTTCATTCCTCCATTCATATGCCCTAGGTCATACAGCATTCTCTTTTATACCACGGTACTTTGCATGCATTCTTTCTTCTTCCTGAAAGACACTCCACCTTGTACTCTTGAGTCACTCTTACTCTCTCAGAGAGAGAGTGAAATAGTCTCCTTTATAGACTTCCCAGTTATTTCCTATCCTTTCATTCTGTACTGAGTGAAGTTCTTTCTCTATGCTTTTGTATGTTGTTTACATATTTATTAGAGCACTCACCACACATCACTTTAGATATTTACTTAGGTTTTATCTCCTTAAGCTGAGATTTCTAAGAGATCAAGGTAATGTAGGTATAAATTTCTGAATCTTCCATTAAGACACTGTTTCTGGTACATGGTAGAAACCAAATAAATATTTTCTAGTTTAATTAAGTGGTAACACATTACATTCTTTATTAGCCACTAATGGTCTAGCCCAAAATAGCTATTTCAGTAACTAGCTAGCTACTTAGCAGGGGTGAAAGGATATAAGATACAGTGCAGGATAGTTTGAATGAAGGAAAACAGGGTCTTGAATGTGCAAGAGTAGGCCAGAATGGAAGAAAAAAGTACAGCAGTGAAGGGTTCTGGTATTCAGAGCTCAGTACAATAGACAGGAATAAGGGGGAGAGGGGATACAGAAGAATAGGAAGGGAGTCACACAGAGAAGGATGGAGTGGTGTTAATGAAACACTCAATGTGCTTTTTCTACTGCACAATCTCTCAGACCCAACTGAGTGGCCATCTTCACTTGGATGATGAAAGTCACAGTCAGTATCAGTGATTGACTATTCACTTACTTTTCTAGTTCATTGCCAACCACTGAGTTATGATTTATCAAAAGTAAAATGTAGATAAAGGCAAAGACATCACTTTTAAAGCTGTATGACTTTAAGAATGGACAGACTGATACATCAATTGATGGGTCTTTGGCTATAATCCAGTCCTCCAACTTCAGATGCTGATGTGACAGATGGCATGCTGAAACTCTCTGTTAGCCATGCATCCTGGGTCATGGTAAGAACAGAGAGGTCAAGGCTCAGCATTTGATGAAGTCCTGTGCTGAAGTGCTCGGCTCTACTCGTTGTTCTGTGAGCACTGCAGGCCTCGTGGATTAGTAGAGTCCTTCATCAGGTATTTGTAATACATTCTTTTATTTACCCACAGGATGTCAGAGTCAGAGGGGCCCTTAGAGTCAGAGATTTTGTTTCAAGATGAAGAAACTCATATGCTGAAAGTTAAATTTCTTACCCAATATTAATGCCAAGTTAGGGCCAAGATGATGAGCAGAACACTTGAAGAACAGTCTCAATGTCATGGTCTCCCCATTGTCTTCTCTTCCATTTTAATTTATAGCATTTCACATCTTAGTTTTCTGTCTCACCCACCAACAAACCATTCATGTCACATTGCTCATAGTAACTATTCTCTAATCCCTTGAGATTGTTTGGCTGCCATTCTGAAAACAGTACATTGATAATAAAAATAGTGTAAATCTTTCATTTTGAAAAGGCTTTGGCAAACTTCCCCTGAACTTTCAGTCTTTCACTTTTGAAAGACTTCATTTTAATATGAGAGAAAACTTCTAACATCACAAATGTCTAATAATAATACAAGTGATTGCTTCACAGATTAAAGAGATCCTAATTGCTAGAACTAGTGGTTAAGATTCAGTACTTTCATTGCTGTGGCCTGGGTTCATTTCCCACTCAAGGAACCATATCACCCATCTGTCAGTTGTCACACTATGGTGGCTGCATGCTGCTGTGATGCTGAAAGCTGTGCCACCGGGATTTCAAATATCATCAGGGTCACACATGGTGGGCAGGTTTCAGCAGAGCTTCCAGACTAAGACAGACTGGGAAGAAGGACCTGGCCACCCACTTCCAAAAAAATTGGCTATGAAAACCCTGTGAATAGCAATGAAGCATTGTCTGATGTAGCGCCAAAAGATGAGAGGATGGCACAAAAAGACCCAGCAGGGATCCACTCTTTTGTACACAGAGTAGCTAGGAGTCAGACTCAACTCCAGGGCACTAACAACAACAACAAAATTGCTAGAAGCATTCAGAAGCTGGCCACCTGTCAGAGAATACCATAGAGGAAATTCTTGTATTGGCCCGGGAATTTAACTTGGGTCTTCTGAGACGGTCGATTCTGTGGAGGAAAGTGATCCTCGTCCAAGGCTCAAAATGCATTATCACCTTAAGGTTATTAATTCTAACATGAATGAGAAGGAGTGGGCAAGTTCCTTCTCAGATGCTGCAAGGAATGGCAATTTTCTATCTCTAAAGAATAATCTTAACCTGAAGTTGCCTATCGTTTTGCTAGATACCCGTTATTCCAAAGATTAGGATAATTTACATATTTAAACTAGGACTATTTTGTTTGGAAATAAAAGAAATCATCTTGAAATATCTTAGGCAGAAAGGGAAATACGTTATAATGAAACAGAGACAGGTCATGAAAGGCAATGACAGACAATTGGATTAGAACAGTAGTGGAACCAAAAAGTTGAAAATTGCTGTTGTTGTTCACCCATAGTTTTCCCATGTGCTTGTGTCACTCTGCTCTATCTTACACATTGACTTTCTCTGCTTGTCGGGTCCACATAGAGAGCAATAGAAGCCACTACACCATTTCCAACACTTTAATTACCTTCCTTTCTATAATCAACAGAAACTTTTCTGGGGAGAAAACTCTTACTGAGCCTCTGTAGACCAGTCCAATTAACCATGGATACAGGCAAGTGTCAACAGTATTTGAGGGCTTAGAGCTATAACTGAGGTCAGGAGATGGGCTATTACATAGTTTATCAGGATCCTGGAAGACACTCCAAATAGGTATCAACTATACCTAGGCATAACTCATTACCACAGTATGCATACCTATGTCCTATTCTAGACATTAAGCCAGAATCGCTCAGGTATAGTCCCAGAATTGGGATTTTGAAGAAAGAACGAACTTCCTCATGTGATTATGATGATCCCTTCTACCCCTTACTGAAAATCATTAAATATATTTGTAAATTAGTAAAATAGAGAAGATTTAGAATTCTGCTTCTTATTTCAAGCACTCTGGATGTCACATGTGAAATGGACCATATCTGTTAGGCACACGCTGGCATAAAAACCTTTGACTCTGGGATGCTCATTTACCTAATATGAATCTCAGACTCATATCTGTGCTCAGATCAGGGTAGATGGAGTGAGGAGGAGGGGAGACTATGCTATACTAGTACCTGTAAAAGAGTACATTATGAGGTAATAAAGTATAAATGCTCTTCTTTTTCCACTAAAAGGCAGAGGTCTCCAAGATGGGTTTCCTTGACACTGTGTTCATTTTCTTTGACAGTGTATGTTTGTATGTGTGTATATACATACATATATATAGTATGCATGTACATATACTTACACATGTATGTACATACATATATGTGTGTGTGTGTGTGCATAATGGAAATGGTCTGTCTGGATCTATGGGGAGTTTATAAGAAGCACTGGTGGCTTTATTTGTCTTAGAAATGTTCTTGTTCTCTCTCAATTGTCATGGAATTGGTTACAGAAGTTTTCAGGCACTCAGAGAGGACCAACTCCATTCTGTGCATGTGTCTCACCATTTTGCTTTGTATCTGCCTTCTCTTAACATGATACCATCTGAATGAAACCAAAGCATTAAAACCAACTGCATAAAGGCTAAACTATATTAATTTTATATTAAATTATATTAATTTTGCTTGTTTGATTACAGTAGAGAATTTTGTCTTGTAAATAGAAAAACATGCTTTTTTAAAGAAATTCCGTTTTAACACTATTTTCCCTAGAGGCTATTTAAAAGCCTTCCACTTGAAAAAGCATATTTTAACAATTATTTTTTTTAAATGCCCTGAGAATATCCTTTGAAGGTTAGAAAAGATATTAAGCTTTCAAGAGTCAGTATAGATCTATGCAAGGTCACTACTAATTTGCTGAGTGGCAAACATTTAAAACAGCTATAGAGGAATATAAACCAAGACCTTTATGTAAAATATTTAACAAAAGGAAAGGAGAGGAACAGTTTATTTTGCAATCTATCCCAAAACATAACACAAGGATCAAATCTTATTCTTTGTCTGTATTCTTAGCATGGTGCCTTGCATATAATGTTTCTTTTAATTTAAATAGACTTTATCATGCCATTCCTTTTGTTTTTTAAAATAAAAGGATAGGCATATTAATTTATGTTAATGATTCAGAGATGACCTTGATGGTTTCTGCTGCCATGGTACCGTTAGCAATGGTAGGAGTTCATGCTATTATTTTTTTTTAATTTTTATTTTTTCAGGTGTACATCATACTTCGAATTCTGTATATATTACATCATGTTCACCACCCGAACACTAATTATAGTGCATCCCCTCACATGTGACCCTAATCACCCCTTTTGCCCTCCCCTCTCCCTGCTTCCCCAATGGTAACCACCAGTCCAATCTCCAATGCTATGTGGGTTTTTTATGTCGTTTTTATCTTTTACGTATGAGTGAGATCATATGGTATTTGACTTTCTCCCTCTGACTTATTTCACTCAGCATAATACCCTCAAGGTCCATCCATGTTGTCACAAATGGCCAGATTTCGTCATTTCTTATGGCTGAGTAGTAGTCCATTGTGTATAAATATCACATCTTCTTTATCCCTTCATCCCTTGATGGGCACCTAGGTTGCCTCCAAGTCTTGGCTATTGTGTATAATGCCGCAATGAACATAGGGGTGCAAGTATCTTTATGTCTTTGTGTTTTCAAGTTCTTTGGATAAATACCCAGCAGTGGAACAGCTGGATCATGTGGTAGATCTATCCTTAATTTTCTGAGGATACTCCATACTGCTTTCCATAGTGGCTGTGCCAGTTTGCACTGCCACCAGCAGTGAACAAGGGTTCCCTTCTCTCCACACTCTCTCCAACATTTCTTGTTTCCTGTCTTGTTAATTATAGCCATTCTGACCGGAGTGAGGTGATACCTCATTGTAGTTTTGATTTGCATTTCCCTGATAGCTAATGATGCTGAGCATCTTTTCATATGCCTGTTGGCCATCTGTATATCTTCTTTGGAGAAATCTCTGTTCAGATCTTTTGCCCATTTTCTAATTGGATTGTTGGTTTTTTTGTTGTTGAGCTGTATGAGTTCTTTGATTGTAAGACCCGAAACCATGAGACTTCTATAAGAAAACATAGATAGTACACTCTATGACATTGGTCTGAACAGCATATTTTGAAGTCCCATGTCTGACCAGGCAAGGGAAACAAAAGAAAAAATGAACAAATGGGACTACATCAAACTAAAAAGTTTCTGCACAGCAAAGCAAACCATCAACAAAACGAAAAGACAACCTAACAATTGGGAGAAGATATTTGCAAACCACATATCAGATAAGGGGTTAATATCCAAAATATGCTATTATTTACCTTAAAATGAGAATTTAAAAACCCAGAAAGCACTGTAAAAACTTCTCAGGTTTATAATCATTGTATCTTCATTTTAAAACTTAATTGCAGAAATAAAAATGAGCGTTTCTTAAGAGTCATCAGAGTCACCATAGTTTTGAGTTACACTTTGTGAATGATGCCTTAGACTGAGGCTGGTAGTAATTTTGAGGGCCTCTATTGCTGGTAGGAGGAGAACAAAGGGAGCAGTGGCACGTGTGAGAAGTATCTGGGGCCTCAATTGTATATGTCAGACTTTATTTTTTAAGTTGTCTTGTTAGGTACAGAAGCATTCATTTTATTATCTACTCTTTTCTTTTGTATGCCTAAAATATTTCATAATTTAAGAAAAGCTTTTCTTTGGGGGGGGGGGAGATTAGCCCTGAGCTAACATCTGCTGCCAATCCTCCTCTTTTTGCTGAGGAAGACTGGCCCTGAGCTAACATTCGTGCCCATCTTCCTCTACTTTCTATGTGGGACACCTGCCACAGCATCGCTTGGCAAGCGGTGCCATGTCCACACCCGGGTTCCGAATCAGTGAGCCCCAGGCCGCCAAGAAGCAGAACATGTGAACTTAACCACTGTGACACCAGGCCAGCCCCAAGAAAAGCATTTTTAATCGACTCTTTACTCTGTCAAATATAAGACTAATTTCGGCTTGGAATTGAGGTCATTAAAAATGACTAAACAAAAGCAACTTCAACAGTTATAACTGAAGACAGTCTAAAAACCTTATTTTTCTTTCTCCCTTAATAAACCACTTGAAAAAATTACATAACCTCTCTGGCTATATTTCTAAAGGAAATCTAATATTCTTTTTTTATAAGGACAAAAATTTACATTACAAATAAGATAGTGAAACTTAATCTTTGCTCCTTTTTCTGGGTTTATGTTTATTTCTTAGGAAAGCAGAATGACCTGCACTAAAGGAAAAGGGTAATAGCTGCCACGTACTGAGGCCTTTCTATCACTTATCCTCATAATAACCCTGTGGGTAGATGCTATAACCTAGCTTTACAAAGGCAAAACACTGAGAGCTTGATTTTTTTTTTTCAGATTTACGCAAGTAACAAGTGACAGATCAAGTGTTCAAATAAAGGTCTGTCTGGTTCCAAAATTTTTGCTCTTCCCTCATAAATCAACTATCCCACCAGTGATCAAACACCAACAAAAACAAGAATTAGGTAATCGAAAGTTTTTCTCTGTGGATGACCATTGGGCACTGGGGGCCATTAATCCTCCCCTATGGTAACTCATAAGCATGGGGCATTTTGGAGCCAGAAACAAAAATAATAAACTTTAAAGAGAGGCTCTATTTAGATTTTCTAGAGAGGATGAGCCCATGACAAAGCAAGGAGCATCTTTACATCCTAATGCAATGGGTAGAAATGAGTCCTTCCATTACAGGAACACAGGGATGACTTGTTTACTGCTTAGTGAGATGTTTCAAGTAGTGCACTTCTGACTTTCAAGGAAATATATGATCATTATTGTTGCAGCCAGCATTTGTTGAGTATTCACCATGTATCAGCCATCATGTCTATTGCTTTACATGAATTCTCACATTTAATTTTGAGAACCCCTTACAGTACATGCCGGTATTACCCTCTTGTCTATGAATGAGCTAACTGAGTCTTAAAGAAGTCTTGGAAGATACTCAAATCCACAGATGTGTCTAGAAGTACAGCAGGGCATCTATGCATAGGCAGTCTGACTCCATAGCCCTTGCTCTGAACTGTGTGATGCACCGCCTCCATTCTGCAGCTGTAGCCGCAAAGAGAAAGACTATACAAAGAAAGAGAGAGGGGTAAGAGTACCAAGTCATTCAAGCTGTTTATATTTACAAACCCAGTTGAGGGCTAGTGTACAGCGTGAAAATGTTTTTACTATTTGACAATTCTGCTTTCAGAAATCTAGTTTCAGTTTGCCAGGTAACCAAAGATTACAAATGTATCCTGTGAAAATGATTTTAGATATTTGGATGTTATTGGAAACTACCAAGTTCTTAGATGTAAACTACCAATCTTTTCTCTCTGTTTTCTTTTATTTGTGTACTTTACAAGATAAAAATCCTTTTGATAATTTCTTTGGAATGTGATATCCTGCAAAAACAGGACAAAGTTAAGTTTTGCATTTATGAAATATTTGCAGATTTATTGAAACACCTCTCTGTGGCCAAATGAGAATTTAGTTACAATTAAATGCTGGAAAGAGGAAGCAGCTTTATGAACCCAGCATCGTTATGTTAAAGCATTTAGGTCCATTCTCTTGACTATAATTAAAAATATATATTAAACATTAAGAAGGTTCAACTGCAATTAACAGTGGCTCAAAGCATAAGGCAATGAAGGATTTCTCAGTTTTTCTTGCGTAAATGTTGAACAAAAGTTGAATTCTCTGGGGAAATAACTTGAATATCCATTGATTTTACTAGTACAGTAATTAAATGTGTTCCCTAAGGAAATATACTCTAGTGTATTGGGAAGCTGCCTATTGTCGGTGCATCTTGGGCCAGGTAACTGTTTCCTGATTGTTAACCCCGGGATCACTTGCTGTCTCTACAATTATTGCTACAGATGAGGATCTGTATCTTCCTTTCCTCCTTGACATTAATCTATATTTTCCCTAAACATAGTTTCTGTTACTTTAAAATTTTATGATCTGTAGAAAAAGAGGAAATGCAAAATAGAAAGTTTATTTAGGATTTATATTAGGATTTAGCAAAGAGCTCCTTGATATTAATGACAATAATCTTTAAAAATAAATTTGTTTCTAATAGTGTTAACTGCTTTCTCCAAAACAAGAATTTATGTCCAGATTATTCTTCCTTTTACTTTCCTCTGTTGTTTCCTATCTCTAAGGATGTTCAATTAATTCTACGATAAGTACCACTGGGGAGACCGGTGTTGATAATTGGTTACATTCCTGCCTCCACCGATTTTACATTCTATTGTATAATGTCCATGATTTTTATCATTTTCCTCAAGCACGGATCTCTTGTTTGACAATAAGATACATTTAGTTTAATATTTGTAATTTCTTGGGTTCTACGTTGATGTGAGGACCTTTATACAATACCATACTTCCTATCTAAACCATTTGTGATATCCAACGTAGAAAGCCTAGGCTACAGAACTAATTCTTGAATACCTACCATGTGTGACAGGCACTGGCAATGCAACAGGCTCGCACCTTCAGGAATCTTACAAAATGGATCAAGATACAGACTAGGGAATATGAAATTACAATGAAGTTGACTAAGTGTAATAATGAGAGAAGAACACGAGGAATCATGAGGGAAGGCCTCTTTACTCACTCTTTGGAGTGAGAGGTGGCTCTTTGGAGGAAGTTATCTGAAAGAACACTTAATTGGAAGAAAGAGTATATAATTTGGGAAGTCTATGAAGAGTTCGATGGCAGGGTACAGGGTATGGGACATGAGAGAATGTTCCACAAGAGGGAGGAGCATGTTCAAAACCGTAGGATTTCCAGATTTCACTCAAGAATACATATATAGAGAAAGAGCATCCTTCCTATTCTTACAACAACAACAAAACTTTGGACAAACTGAAAATTCATGACATTTCTTGTACCTATAGAGCTGAGGTCACGGGTAATCAACTAGCATGAAATCTAAGAAAAGGCACCCACCAGGGGAGATCAGACTTGAGCATTTGTTTATCTAGACGTAGGTGGAAACTAGCAGAAGAATTCAGCTAGAATAGTTAACAAATTAGTAAAGGTTAAGTGTGATGAGACAGGTGGAGCTGCTGGAGGCCATGGATATGAGGGGACTTGGCACATTTTTAGAGGTTTTGTTCATCATCGACCCCATGAGATTCTCAAAAACACAATTCAGGAGGACACTGAGAAAGTTCTGAATGGGCAGACACCTGGGTGAGGGGGACGAGAAGCTGCTGTCTGAGGATCATAAAAATTTTCCTGGACCCTTCTCCTCTATCCCGCTATGGAAAAATTCCTTATTCTCTGGAGGAAGGACATCAAAAACACATATCTTTGGGCACTGGTGAAAATCCAATATAGCTAGACGAAGGGAACAGATGAAACAGAAAACTCCTCTATCCCTGGAGGAAGGACAAAATCACCAGAACTAGAAGCTGAAGAAGAGTCAGGAGTGATAAGGTCACATGCTCCAAACCCGGGGACATTGTGTCTACCTAAAGCTGAGGCTTAACCAGAACATCAGAGAACAACCCTTTTCCACTCTGTTAATTCACCATATAAATGGAAGTAAAAAAAAAAAGATTATCTCAATAGATGAAAAACACTTAAAATTCAATGTCCATTCATTATGAAAACTTCTGGCAAATTGGGAATAGAAAAATTGTTAATCTGATAAAAGGCATCTATAAAGAATCTGCAGGTGACATGACATTTAATATTTAATGATGAAAGCATTCCCTTTTTTTGGGAACAAGTCTGCTCTCACCACTCCTATTCAATATTGTACTAGAAGTCAGTGTAATAAGGCAAGAAAAAGAAATAAAAGGTACATAGATTAGAAAACTAAAAATCAAACTGCCTCTATTCACAAATGATAGGATTATCTTTGTAGAAAAATCTCAAAAGATCAACACGAAAAGCTCCCAAAATTAAAATATGAGTTTAGAAAGGTCTCAGGATACAGGTGAATATGCAAAAAAAAAAAAAAAAAAAAAAAAAAAATAGTATCTCCACTAACTATTAATTAGTAATTGGAATTTTAAAAAGTATATCATTTAGGGGGCTGGCCTGGTGGTGTAGCAGTTAAGTTCGCATGCTCCACTTCGGTGGCCCAAGGTTTGCTGGGTTGGATCTCGGCACAGACCTATCCATAGCTTATCAAGCCATGCTGCGGCAGGCATCCCACATATAAAACAGAGGAAGATGGGCATGGATGTTAGCTCAGGGCCAATCTTCCTCAGCAAAAAGAGCAGGATTAGCAGCAGATGATAGCTCTGGGCTAATTTTCCTCAAAAAAAGAAAAAAAAGTATATGATTTAGAATAGCATCACAAAATGACGTATTTAGGTATAAGTCTAAGAGAATTTTCAGGGACTGTATGCTGAAGAGTACAAAACATTGATGAAAGAAATCAAAGATGACCTAAATAAATCTAGAGATATACTATGTCTGTAGTTCAGAAGATTCAATAACTTAAAATGGCATTTTTCCCCAAATTGATCTGTAGATTTAACATAATCCCAATGAAGATTCCAGAAGTCTATTTGAAGATATTGACAAGCTGATCTAAAATTTTCACAGAAAGGAAAGGAACTAGAACAGCCAAAACAATTTAGAGAAACAGAACAAAGTTTGAGAACTCACAAGAAGATTCCAAGACTTACTATAATTTTGCACTAATCAAGGCAAGTGGCTAAACATATAGAAGAAGAGAACAGACAGTCAAGAAATAGACACACACAGATGCAGTTCACTCATTTTTGACAGAGATGCAAAGGCAATGCAATGCAGGAAAAGTGGTCTTTCAGCAAATGACACCAGAGTATTTACACACTTTTAATGAAGGGTGCTAGAACATTTACACCCATGCAAAAATGCAATAATAATAAAACTTAACCTGTATCTCACATCTTATAGAAAAAGTTAGCTCAAAATGAAACAGACTTAAATATAAGATATAAAACTATATATATTCTAGAAGAAAACATAGAAGAAATTATTTATGATAATTGGTTAGGCAAAGAGTTTTCTTTCTTAACATATGATACCAAAACATAATCCATACAATAAAAAATAACAATTGAATTTCATTAAAATTGCAATATTTTGTTTTAAGAAAGATCCTTGTAAGATAATGAAAGGACAAGCCCAAGACTGGAAGAAAATATTTCAAATAATTTCTGACAAAGCACATGTTTCCAGAACATGTAAAATACTCTGAAAACAACAAGAAAACAGAAAATCCAATTGAAAAAATAGGCAAAAGGTTTAAATAAGCACTTCACCAAAGAAGATATATGGGTGGTAAATATGCACAAGTAAAGGTGTTCAAAAGCACTCGTCACTAGAGAATGCAAATCAAAACCACATTGAGATGTGACTATTCACATAATCAATGGTTAAAATAAAGACATTGACACTAACAAGGTCTGGCAGAGATGTGGAACAACAGGAATTTTCATACATTGCTGGTGCAAATGCAAAATGTATGGACATTACAGACAACAGTTTGGATATTTCTTATAAAAGAAATAGACACCTACCATTTTGTCACATAGTCCCACTTCTAGTTATTTATCCAAGAGAAAAAAAACTGTGTCCACATAAAAATCTGTGCATGAATATTTATAACAGCTTTAGTCATAATCGCCCAAAACTAGAAACAACCCAAATGTCATCCAACACACTAATGGATAAACTGTGTACAGCCACCAAATGAACACTTCTCAGCCATAAAACAGAACACACTATTAATTCATGCAACAATGCGAGTGAATCTTAAATGCATTTTGAAAGCTTTGGCCAGATCCAGAGTCATATACTGTATGATTGAATGTACATGGTATTCTGGAAAAGACAAAATTGTAGGATTGAAAATAGACCAATGCTTTCTAGCACGAGGATGGGGAAGAAATTGCCTAAAAAGAGGCAATTCAGGTCAATTTTGGGAGTAATGAAACTGTTTTAATTCACAAGTAGATAAAGAAGTCTGTGCATTTGTTAAAACCCATAGAACTGTATACCACAGAGAGTGTGTTTCACTGTGTGCAAATAAAAACAAAAACGAGATGTGGAGATATAAGTGAAATATAAACTATAACAGATAAACCTAACTGTATTACCTGAATAACAATGAAGGAAATAGGGAAGAAAATAACTAACCTAACTATCTTTGGAAAACAGCCATTTGACTTGATACTGTAAGACTAAAGACAAAAAGAACTGTACATAAACATTGTACTCTAGTCACTTTTTGCTCACAGGGTATGGGTTAACAGTTCTGAAACTATGTGTAGAGTAGGTTTCAACGCATATATTTCCTATCTGTCTAATGAGAGGAACAGGAAGCAGTGATATTGTAACAACGAGCACACCTGGCATTCAGATCTTGGTGTCTAAGTGCCATTCTCAATGAAGTAAATAAGGCCAACCTGGAGAAGTGGTTGATTCTAGGGCAGAGAAAATGCAACATGAATCTATAGCATCTTATCGGCGTTAGAAAAGAAAGGAGTCATTCAAAAAAAGATATGGATGTGGAAAAGGCAGAGGAGCCAATCTGTAGGAGTTCCCAATGGTTAAAGCTCAACAGTTGTTCAACAATTTGAGTAACACATAAAGAAGCTTCAGTACTGATTATAATCCCTAGGATAAAATAAACATCCATTAATTCATAGTGATATACATAAATAATAAAACAAATCAATAGATGGAAGAGACAGGCCCTTCTTACAAAAAAATTAATAAAGGATTGAGAAAGATGGCAAATTACCATGAGAAAAACAATATTTTTTTTCAGCTAACTTCCATGAATGGATGCTAAAATTAGTAGGCAAAAGTTTGAGAAGCAACAGTATATTTGCATAGTCTCAAAACGTCCCTCTCAGACACTTATCGATTACAAATGGAAAAGAGTAACTCATGGAAAAGTCTGTAACCAAGTGGTCAAGGTTAATAACATCAGTAAAAGACATATCAATGTTATGTAGTCCCTCATGTGACTTACTGAGAAGAACACACCATTTCTGTGGTATTCTTACCAAAAAGTTATATAACCTCAATCTTATCAAAAGGAAACACCAGAGAAATTCAAATTGAAGGGAATTTCACAAAATAGTTGACCAGTACTCTTTAAAGTACTAATATGTTGAAAGATGTTAGAGGACGGAGGAACCGGTACAGATTGAAGCAGTCTAAGGAAACATGACAACTAAATGTAGTATGGGAACCTGATCAGTTTGGGAATAGAAAAAGAACATTAGTGTAAAAACTGGTGAAAACAGCATAAAGAATGTGGTTTCCTTACTGTGCCGATGTTAATTTCCTAGTTGTGATGATTGTGAAAGGGTTATGCAAGTTGTTCAGCACTAGGGGAAGCTGAGGGAACAATATGCAGGGACTCTGTACAATTTGTGCAAGCATTCTGCAAGTCTAAAATTATTTCAACATAAATAAATAATCGAAACCCATGCAAGAGAGCATGAGGTGCACTGAACACCTGTGAAGTTTGACACAATTGGATTATGATGTGTGAGCTGGAAAGCAGCAAGAGATAAAGCTGGAGAGCTAAGCAGAGCAGCGTATACAAAAATGTACTATACACTCAGAAATGAGGAGATATTTAATATTTAGGGGATTTTTGTATGGAATTAACATGATAGGATTTGAATTTTAGAAAGTATAAACTTGCTGAAATTTAGAAAAAGTCAAACATGATGATAAAGAACCAATTAAGAAAGGTCACACGAGAGAAAGGTGGTGATATTTCAGGAGGAAGAGAAAAGAATGGATTTTAGGACAATTTTGGAGGAACAAGAAAAAGTATTTGGTGACTGAGAGGAAAGAAAAGGCAAGGAGTCCGTGACTACACCCAACATTGCTACAGAAGCATTAAGCATTTTGACGTGAGCTGAAAATAATTCTTTAATGAGCAACTCTTTAAAAATTGCCGTGTAACCTAAATTATGCATCCCCTATTTATTCCGTCTCAGATATCCCTCTCTTTGTCAAAGCTAAGCCCCATTTCTAAGGTAGAAACCTGAGGTGTGATTAACAGAGTCATGAGAGAGATTAAAGTGAATACGACGTGCACCAAAAAAGCTACAGCTAGGGAGAAATGTAGTGTAGCGTTCGAGGGCCTTGGCCCTATGGCTTAACAAGGCTCCAGGCATAGTTCCTTCAGCTATTTCACAATTTGTTGTCTTCAGTAAGTGTCTCTCTCCCATATGTTTCCATTTTCACAGTGATAAAATGAGGATAATCAGTGTAACTACCACCTTAGTTGTTTGAAGGCTGAATATATACAAGGGCCTAGATCAGTGCTTGGCACAGAGTGCACGTGAAGCCAATGGGATTTATTCACACTGAAGTTGCTCTTATTCTCAGCTTTGCTCTGGTTGCCAGTCTTCCTCCTTTGAGAAGGGGCCAATAAGCTTGCTAAGTGCCTGCTCATTCTCTGAAACTTCACCTGTGTCTTGAATTAGTTTGGGGGAAAGGAGACAGTATTTGAGCCACCATGTGATTCTGGCATCTTCCTCCCACACAGCACAGGAAATAATCAATTACATTAATAAGAGTGATGTTAGTGATATCGGGGCTATGCATACAGACATTACTGGTATACAACATGGTCAATTTTCTAACAGACTATCTTTTAATAATATATGTAATAATATATTCTAGTAAAAATTCAAACAACATAGAAAGTAAAATATAAGTCTCTAAAAATCCAGGTATAGTTTTAAGGATGGAATGAAGCACAGATAATATTTGTTATACACATTACTTGGTAATTAAAATATAGATATTTCTTTGTCAAAATATTCCTTTTATTATCAGATATATCAGAGAATATGCTTCCCTGACTCAAAGAAGTTTATAGAAGTAGATGCAGATTTACGGAAAATTAAGTTTTGAATATTTATTTGGGGATACCTGGGCAATATTAGAATGCAAGTAACTGGGCAGCAGTTGAATGAGCAAGTCTAAAGCACAGGATAATAACTTAGGTCAGAGGTATAGATTCAGGATACATGACATATAGAAAAAATGTCAGAGAGAACACAGAATAGAAGGGAAACCCAAACTGAGGCGTATGTACAATTAACAAAGAGGAAACCCTATAATAAACCCCAAATGCATTGCTAATCAAACACAGAAGTAATAATTTCATAGAACCGAGGTTGAATCAGGGTGGTATTATAGAGGGATTCCAATTTTAATGAATGCCAATTATTTAGTAAATATTTAATCAGGAATAATAAGCTCATGGGACATAATGGGATCTATAACCATATTAATAGTTTGTTTCAAAAATTCAATATGCAACAAAACTTAGTCATTCAACATTAATTTAAATTAAATGGCTCAAAATCTGACCAACCTAGAAAATATCTATATTTTCCCAGTTCAGATTATTTTGCTACATTATTTTTCATTAGTGATTTTCTAAGCCCATTTTTTGTCTTCCATGGGTGCCTAATAATGAATATTTGTATTATATAAATGATCAAATGTATTAAAATATAATACACAGGCATTGTATGACCTACACCAAGAAAACCCATTTTTCTAGGGTTTTCACCGAGTTTTATTTCTCTAGCTCAGTAGTAATTTTTTGGTCAACTGATGTTTTGTGGGATTCTGCTCCTCAGGGAGCCTACATCACTTCATTTATGTTTTAGATTTCTAGAGCAAACATTCCCTCGTATCTTTTTCTTGTCCAGCCTTCGCCAGCTCACTTGGCACTATCAGGGAAGGTAGAGCCTGAAAAAGCTTCTAATTAGAGGAATAAGACAATCAGAAGAATAAGACTCAAGGAGATCAGAGATCTGAAAACTAAATGTTTGGGATAAGACTACTGCTGTCGATCTTAACAAGGTAAGCCTGAATTGAGTCCTGTAAGACTCAGCTGTAGGTAAGACAACATTTATGATGATTTCTGCTGCCAGAAGTTTTAAGATTTCCTACTGCCTAGGTTAAATGAAGCTTCTTCAGGGTTAATAATACTTTTATTTCAAACATGTAAGATTCTAAGATTTTTACTGAAGCTTATGGAAATGAAGCTCTAGACAAATATATAGCTTTTCCCTTTGGTGTCTAAAGGAAATGGCCTTTTCTAGAACATTAAAAAAAAAAAAACCCTTTACTATATTGTGTTATTACCCATGGCTATTCATCTTTGGAGTCTTTGAATGAAATTATGTGAAAATATCGATGGAATGAGGATAAGATTCATTGCTCACTAATTTATAGCCTATGCCCTGAGCAGAATTACTTCTTGAAAATCTGGTCGCAGACAAGTTCTGTGATCTAAGAGGTCACATTTAATCATGCCACAAATTTTATCATCAGTATATTATAGAAACTATGGTGACTGCCCCAATGATTTCCATGGTGTTCTATGTATTTTCTTGGTTTAAGTTTCTCAATGTTCTTTATCTATTTGCATCCTATAAATAAAAGGTGTCAGCCAGAACTGTATACTACTAAATCTTCACAGGGACCTGAGAGATCAAGGTTTTCAGGGCCTTGATGTTATCAAGTTTGCCAGCAACGATAGCTGCCACTCACTGTGCCCTTTGAGCCAAGTTCTGGAAGAGTTTTACACTGATGTTTCTGAAAGGCAAATCTGATCATATCACTTCCTATTTAAAAATCTTCCAATTCTGCCTGTAGCCTTCAGGATAAAGTCTGATCTCTTAACGTGACCTATCTACAAGACATTTCCTAATATGGCTCCTGCTCACCTCCTCTCATATTCCTCCTTCCTTCCTTTCTAGCCTACAGATGTGCTTAAATACTTCCAGGTCACTGAGCAATACCGTGATCCTCTCTGAAGTTTGAGCCCTTGTGTTCGCTTTGCTTGTAGCATTCCTCCTCCATCCTTGCCTAGGTTTGTCTTGTTTCTACATTACAGCACTCGTCATCTAATATTAAAAATGCCTGATTGCAAGTCTTACTCTATCTGAGGAGACACGGACAGCATCTTTTCTTCACAGTTGTGCTAGCACGATGTCTAGCCCAGTGCCAAACATTCTGAAGGTTCTTGACGAACACTTGTTGAATAAATAAATCAACAGGTGAACAGATTAATGAAGTGATTGCCTCCTTTGTAATGGCCGCAGACCCTCTCAGCTTCCCAGAATGCCACTGATTATATTTGTATTCATCCCCAAACTCATGTTGGCTTCATCTTAAACCAGATCCATTATTTCATTCCTAGGATAAGTCATCACACGTGGATCACATCAAATGGTAGAGGTGGACCACAAATTCTTCCCCAGTTCATCACAGCAAAGCAGCTTTCTTTATGTCACCATAATAAGCTCTATACCTTGAAAGCTAAGCTTGAGATCAGCTCAACTTTTGATCTTCTGGAAATCTGAGGGCATATTGTAGTACATAATCTGCTCTTAGCCCATCAGTTACTAAGTCACTGCTTATTTTACTAGGGGAAGAAAAGTTACTTTCTTTCCTTAGAAAGTTATTGTTTTAGATGAATTCTCTGGAAACAAACTCAGGGATGGAGAGTTGCATGCAGGAAGTTTATTGGGTATGCCCTAGAAAACAATGCCTGGAAGAGAGGAAGAAAAACAGTACTTGGCAGAGGGAGAGGTCGAAATGTGATTTCAACAGATGTCTCAGCTGGTCTCGATAGGGAGCTCTGGAGCTGGCATGAGCCTTCCTAATGGTCTCAAGAAGAGGAAAAGCGTCTAGGTCTCTGCCCCCTCATCAACCAGCCATGCTTTGGGACTCCCCCTGAGTAAGGTGGTAACTTTGGGAAAGCAGCACTCTTCTGGGGGCAAGTCTGGAATAGAAATTAACACCATCAGCAGCTAACACTCTCAAACATCACACTGGACATTTTTCCCGATGGGGCAAACATACTACATGAAGCCAGTTTTTCTGAGAGGGGTGGGCAGACAGGAGTAGAAGCTGGGGTGGCTGCCCCCTTCCCTCCTTCAAGGCTGAGACACTCCTTCCAGCTGTGGTAAGCCGTGGCAATTCAGGCATCAATATTTCACTTAGTGCCGGTCATTGTTTTATTTGTGCTTCTAGTATCATGTTAGCAGCATCTCATGGGGTCCTTGCTGACGTGTTAAATCCTACATCATGAAGGAATGCTGCTTTAGTTTTCTCTTACTGCAATAACAGATCTCCAAATCCTAAGTGACTTAAACAATACAAATTTATTATCTTACAGTGACGAAGGGCAGAAATCTGAAATGGGTCTCAATGGGCTAAAATCAAAGTGGCACCAGACCTGAGTTACTTCTGGAGTCTCTAGAGTAGAACCCATTTGCTTGCCTTTTCCAGCTTTTAGAGGCTGCCCCAATTCCTTGGCTTCTGGCCTCCTCCCATCTTCAAAGTGAGCAGTGGCAGGTAAGTCCTGCTCACAAGGCATCACTGATTCCATAGTCACATCTCCTTTTCTGATTTGCATTTTCTACTCCCCTCTTCTCATGTTAACCCCTATGATTATATTGGAACAACCTGGATAATCCGGAATAACCTTCCTATTTTGAGGTTAGCTTATTAGCGACCTTAATTCTACTTTCTAGTTTAATTCTCCTTTGCCATGTAAGGCCAAAAAAAAAACCCACCAATATTCACTGGTTCCAGAGATTAGGAAGTGGATGTCTATGGAGGTGGGGTGGGAGCATTATTCTGCCTACCACACTGCTAACATTATGTTAAAACAAACAAACAAAACCTAACCCTTTGAGCCTTCTTGTTCCAGCCCCCTCCGGCTCTATGTACATCCTCCTGGTTACTCCCAGTAACTTCTGGCTACCTCCTACAGCTTTTCTGGTGTGTATTCCTTTTCTTCCCTTCGTAGGCCAGCACTGCCCCAGTTGAGTTATAGTGTGACTTGACTGGAGTTATTTGTATGGTGACCAGAGTGCAAGCGGGGAGACACAGAGAGTGTCTGCATCAGCTTCATGTAAGGATGGAACTCAAGCCTTTTAAGAGAGCAGCGGGCCACTTCCAAAGGCCCACTGCTTTTAAGGGATCTGGAAATTCAAGATTTTTGAGTGCCTCAATCCAGCTGTTACGAAGACGGGGTCCTATGCCTTTCTATCAGGACCTGAAGCTTAGGGTAAACACACTTGCAGAGTGGAGAATTTAAACTTTTCTGAAGCTCCACTATTCTTATAATTAAATTATGGGCCTCACGCATAGCTGTTTTTGCCCTCCAGTAATGAAAATAACTTTATGCTGCTTAGGAGGTGGTCTGGCTTTCACACTTCACCTAAACTGGTAATTAATCATCCCCAGCCTGTATTTTCTTTCCCCAGTTCATCAGTAGTATCCAACAAAATCTGATGAACTCGAGAGTCCTTGTAATACTACTCGCTCTGAACTCTGAGGTGCCTGAGATATTGCACCAGCCAGAGCATTCTTTTCTGCCATTGTTCCATCCCAGTTTAACACTAGCAAAAATTTTAAACTTTCACTGAGAAGCATGCGAAGAATTAGTACTCTTCTTACCTCCAGTGATGTGGTCCTCACTGTCAGCCATGCAGGAGGCAATGCGAATCAAAACCCCACTTTAGGATGCGCTTTCTAGAATCATTTCTGGTACAAACTGTCTTAGGTAAGTTTCCCCAGTGAAGCAGCCTCTGAGATATTGATTTATATGCAGGGGATTTATTGGGGGAATGTTCCTGTTTGCAAAAACACAATGCGAGTGAGGGAAACAGGGTTCTCCAGAGGGAGAAGTGGAAAGTATCTTTGCAACACAGGCCACTGGCAACTCCACGGGCAGCTCTGAAGTTAGGATGTCCTTTAAGAACGGTTCCAAAACAAGCAAGGTGGCTGGGTCTTTATGACCTGCATTGACCAGTCAATGTATATCAGCTGCCCTTATGAAGGAGGGACATCCTTGGGCAAATAATTGCCCTCCAGCTGAAGGCAATGCCTGGAGAACTCAGCTGTGACCAGTTAGCAGCCAACATTCCTTGCAGCTGGGGATGAATGCCCAGATCCTGAAGAGAGCATCTGGTTGGCTCACCACAGCCTCCACTACCACTATTTTTTCTCTCCCTATCACAGATGTCTTTAGCTTCATTATTCACTGATACCCAGTCCTAAGATTCCTCTTCCAATAATTATGAGTTTCTATTTGGTATAGCATTAAAATTTTATGCTACATTTTATTCAAGGATTGTCTGTGTGCAATTTCATAACCTACTAAATTAAATATGATGAATAGGAATATGCTGACCTCTGGGCAATATCCAGTAATTGATGATATACTGTGGATTGGATAGACAATAATAATAGCTACTATTCTTTGCCAGGCACAGTAATCTATGGAATGTCTAGTATATGTCAAGCACCATTCTAGGCATTTGGATTGCGTCAATGAGCCCAACAGATACAGATCCTTGCCTGTCTGGGGTTCATGTTAGCATGGAACCAACAGCTAATAAACATTTGCTATAATACAAAACAAGGAAATTATATAATCCATTAGAAGGTGATAAATGTAATGGAAAAAATAAGATAAAAGTGAGTGGAGATGGATAAGGCAGATTGTAATTTTAAATAGGCAGCAATGGTAGGAAACAAGGAAAAGATAACATTTAAGAAAAATCAAAGAAGATGTCAGAATTAGTCATGAGCTTCCTTATCTTGGGGAAAAGAACCTCAAGTAGAAAAAATGGCTTATGCAAAGGCTCTGTGGCAGGAGTATGTCTGTTAGGTTAAAGAAAGAGCAAGAAGGCCAGTATGGCTGAAATGGAATGAAAAATGGGGAGAGTATAAGAAGATGAAATAAAAAAATAATGGGGAGCATATCATTGTGAGGTCATGTCTTTGACTTTTTTGGTGCTATTACAGGTTTTTAGGCAGATCATACTACCCATCAGATTGCTAAAATGATAAAAACCATCCTTATAGAGAACACTATGCAGGGAGGCCAATAGTGAAAACAATGAGGCCTATTAAGAGACTAAGTAGACAGTTATTCAAGTTCATGTTTAGTAGGACCGGACTGATAGCAGATATGGTCAGATTCTGGTGCCACAGAATGTCCTGAAAGGTTGGCTATGTGGTGTGAGAAAATTAGAGGAATCGAAACCTGAGAGACTGGAAGGATGAAGTCATTAACCGAGATGGAAAAGGCTACATGCAGATTGAGCCAGATTTGGAGGGAAGGTCACATAAAACATACTGAATATATCAGTTTTGAGATTTCTAGTAAACATCCAAGTTGAGAGTAGGTGGCTAGGTATACATCTGTAGCTTGTGAATGTGGTCCAGGCTGTAGATATAAATATGAGAGTCATCATATATATATATATATATATATGTATGTATATATAAATAAATAGTATTTATATAAGATATACATATAAGAGTCATCAATATATAAATAGCATTTAACGCCTAGAGACTGAACAAGATCGCCAAGTGAGTGATTGCAAATTTAGAAGAGGACCAGGAACTTAAACCTGGGAAACACCAGTGCTGAGAAATGGGCCAGAAATGAGGAGCCACGAAAGGAAAACGAGGAGCCACTGGTTAGGTTAAAAACAAAAACAAAAACAAAAATGTAGTGTCCTATCAGCCAAATAAAAAAGTGAATCCAAAGTGGAGTGATTAGCTGTGAATGCTGGTAAATCGAACATTTAGAATACACTCTTGGATTCAGCATCACATATTTCTAAAATAGACACCATGCATTGCCGTGAATTCTCCAAACAACACTACTACTTAAATACTATCATATTTTTCTTAAAAATGTAGAGTTTAATCTCAAATTAGTTAATTTGTTGTCCAGGTGAGTAGCAGGTGATAGAGCTGGATTCTGTAGATTACAAAGTGCATGGTCATCTCACTCAAACATGGGTGGTTTTTCAGTAGTGCCACTGAAAACAAAATATTCTTTCCACATGGCACTGTTCAGAGTCCAAGACGGGTCTGAGCACGTCAGCCGGTTATTGAGGTATGACCTTTAGGGTTACTGTTTTCCAATGTTTCCAATCTTCAGATGTACATATTCAGAAATCATTTTTCTGGTATCCTGAAGTTGATTATTCTATTGGACATCAATACATGGAGTGAATGCATAGATGAATGTTAGAAGCCACATGTTTACCTATTTTATTATGGAGCATGTAAGATTTTGCTTTTTATGGCAAATCCTCTTTCCTGTGACAAAATACCTGGGAAATTAAATTAAATATTTAGAATGCAATTACTTGAGTTTTGATTAATAACAAAGCTAATAGGATGATTTTGAAATGATACTTACCAAGGTCCTAGGGAAGGCCATGAACTATTTCCCTCTGTCAATAGAGATGTCATTTCTTAGTGAAAGGGAGTATCAGGTAGACGAGAGGTAGAACCACGTGGGTCAAGAACATTAGCTCTGGAACCAGACAACACTGGTTGAAATCTGAAACCATCTCCTTGTAAGAACCTGGAGAGCTTTTTCTTCAACACTTCTTTGTCTTTGCTTTGTCTATAAAATAGATATATTAGTACCTTGTACAGAGTATCACAATGCAGATCAAAGTAAATATTGCACATGACACATTTACACATCTGATTATTTGGACTGGCTTTCTGCTTCTCACATCCAGAAAGCTTCTCTGTCTGCTAGATATTCTCTAACTAGCTTTTTTTTATCTCATTTTTCCCCATACTTTCAGGCTTAGCATCCCTCCTTTGTTGGCACATTTTCTTTCTTTCTTTCTTTTTTTTTTTGAGGAAGATTAGCCCTGAGCTAACATCTGTCACCAGTCTTCCTCTTTTGCTGAGGAAGACTGGCCCTGAGCTAACATCCATGCCCATCTTCCTCTACGTTATATGTGGGATGCCTGCCACAGCATGTTTTGACAAGCGGTGCATAGGTCCACACCTGGGATCCCAACCAGCGAACCCTGGGCCACGGAAGTGGAGTGTGTAGACAACCGCTGCACCACTGGCCCGGCCCCACATTCTTTCTTTTTTCTTTTTTTTTTTTTTAAAGATTTTATTTTTTTCCTTTTTCTCCCCAAAGCCCCCCAGTACATAGCTGTATATTCTTCGTTGTGGGTCCTTCTAGTTGTGGCATGTGGGACGCCGCCTCAGCGTGGTTTGATGAGCAGTGCCATGTCCGCGCCCAGGATTCGAACCAACGAAACACTGGGCCGCCTGCAGCGGAGCGCGCGAACTCAACCACTCAGCCACGGGGCCAGCCCCCCCACATTCTTTCTTTATATATGTGAATATTTCTAAATGTGTTAAAGTGAAGCTTTTGATTTTTAACCTTGGGAAAACAATTTGCCTATCACCAGTTTGTTTTGAATTTGTCCATTAAGCTAAGGAAAGCTTTTAGTTTCTTTTTCTAGGATTGTGTGCTTACACGAAAGATGAATCAAGAGGCCTCATTACAGGTACACTTTAAAAAATAGGAGATTTGATTGGGGCTAACAACCGGGGTTTCGTTTTGTGTCAAATATGCCAGCTGAGTGTAGAAAATGAATTCCTCAGCAAAACAGAAAATATTTTTAAATATTATGTGAAGAAAGAGAAGGTTGTGAAACAACTAAGGAGAATAATACTAGAGTTTTAAAAAATGATGCAATGAAGATTTCTATGAAATTTTTCTGCATCTTGTACAATGTGAACCTTCTCCTTTTTAGTGCAAAATTTTCTGTAAAATATATGTATTAATTAGTACTGAGTGCAGCAGCAAGAAAAAAATTCAACATATTTGGTCTTAAATAAGTATAGTGTATTACTTTTCTCACAAAATAAAAAGTTCTACTGACTTTATTCAGCTGCTCAATGTCCCTGATTATTCCTTCTGTCACCTTCACCATTCTGACATGCTCTATGTCACCCTCACACTTGATTACAAAACGAGAGCTGAAGCTCTAAGCGTACCTACATTTAAAGCCAGAAGTGCTTGATGGAGACAGAGAAGGGAGGACATGAAGTGGAGATGCCTCCCGCATCTCTTGTTAGGAGAACAGATCCTTTCCCACTATCCTCCTCACTTTTTTAACCCATGAGACTTTTCTCAGTACTCCTTGGCTAAAATTAGGTCATTCCTAGCTACAAAGGCGGTTGGGCAAACAGGCAACAGACCTTCAGAAAAGGATTTGAGTGTAAGTAGTATATTCCTGAGCCGTCTCCTGGAACCTCTGGTAGGGAACTAGGCAGGTCTGACAAGGACAGGAAAGAAATCAATAAGGGGGAGTTATCAAGCAAATTATCACTGTAAGTAACTAAAGCTTAATCCCACTAAGGATCTCTGGGAGACCGTGTGGAACGCATAGCAAAGTCATCCTAACAATGACAAGGAAACTGGGCATACACTCACCGCTGACGGAGAGCTGCCTGTGGGAAGCATTTCCCTGCACTGTGGGGCTAACATGCTTCCAGCCACAGGGACAGTCTGAGGCGTTTACGGCAGGCAGCCTGTGTAGGTGGTGTTGACTGCCAAGATGGTATGGGATTGTACCTCCAGCCAAAACTGTATTTCTCTTAAGCTTACAAAGAAGGAGTTGGGGGTTGATGCTGAATAGGAAGCTGATAAATCTAGCCATATTCTGAAAATGCTATCAGTGAGGTGTGGGTGCAATCTGTTGGGGAAAGGTTAAAGGTTCTGACCTTGGCTTCGAAGTGTACATGGGGTGAAACAAGAGGCTGTGGAAAGACCCCTGCTATGCTTGAGTTACATGTATTCAGGATGTTTTTGTTTGAAAGATATTAACCCTTTTGTCTCCATTTTAATATGCAGCTTATTTAGTGTCATATTTTGGAGACAGTCAGTCATGCCATAAACATTTATCTATCTGAGATGGTTTAACCCTAACAGCCATTTCTAGAAATAAAGTGTTTTATTAAATAACATAACAAGAATGATTATAGCCCAGTGATTGTGTGGCTCTCCAAATTTCTCCTCTGAGTAGTGGCTGTAATTTAGCAAATGCATTTTTGCAAATGATGCTAAATGTAATAGATCATCAGAGAAAACTCGTAACCATCTCAAACAAACTCTAAACTTATAGGCCCTTGCTAGTGGTCAGCATTAGTGTTCTCACCACCCTAGGAAAGAGTCTCTCGTTAGACCACATCTAATCATCAGCATATCCACCTGGATGGAGAAAATTTGTCTCTTAATTGTTTGAAAGCAAATTTGTAGCTTCATGGATTTTAACGTGAAGTATTAAATTTGCTTTCTAAATGAAGCTAGCTCACTGAAAAGATAATAATTTTGTAGAGTTCATACTTAAATCTCCCTCAGCTGCAATGTTATTTTGTTTGATTTATATTGTGTGCCATTAAACCTGCAGGGGGTCCATTTCATTGTGCTTCAGTACACTGGGATAATCAATGAATGCTTTTAATGAATAATAGAAAAAAAATACTGATATTTTCATTTAATTTTCCCTTTGCCAATGGAAGAGCAGACCAAGCAGATGGTTATCATATAACACATCTTTGTAGAAGAGCTGAAGAACGAGTAGCTGTACATAACAACCTGATTTTTTTCACATACTGGAAATGCGCCGGACACAATCCTAACTTTTGTTCTCTGAGAAACACATTGAGGAAAGGAAAAATGTAAAGATAAATCCACTGAATCTGTAATCCTAGGTATTGGACTACTCGTTGTGGATTTCATATATTAAATATTGTCAAAGGAAAAATTGCACCAAAGGTAAACAGACAAGAAAGACCTTATTCAAGTCTATTTCAGCAGGGGAGAGTATTCAGGGCTCAGGCTGTGCTCAACTCCATTGAAACAAAGGGCTGGGGAGCTTTGAAGAGCTGGATTGCAGGTCCGGGGATTGCAGGTCATCTGTGTTTGCTAATTGGCCTTAGCCAAAGAAAGAGTAAACTTTCTCCAACCTTCTTCACAGGAAGTCGTTTTACAACTTGGAGCAAAGCAGCCACCAAAGTCAGGCTGCTCCCCTCCCACAGAGACTGGGAGATGGGAGCTGTCTTCCCAGAGGATTCCATTTTAAAGGCATGGCTTCCAGGTCCTTGAGAAAGACATTCCTGGGTTGTAAAACTGGCAAGAGGTTTTTACAAAGATTTACCTCTTCAAAGGCCAGAGAAAGAATTTACAATTACGATTTTCTAAAGTAAACGGAACGGAAGATCTATGGAAAGGAACACCTATCGGGGACTGAGAGGCAGCAAGAAGCCTGTCCAAAGTTTAGTCAAGCCGAGAGAAACGCTGGCACCGTCCTGGTCAGTCCGTAATGATCTGATAAAACCTGAGAAGGTAGAGAATTCATTCATCAGATTGTTTCATCCGGTATACTTAAAAAATGTATAGGAAATGGAATTTCATTCTCAACAGATTAGATCATTCCCAAATTAGTTAAAGTAATACCTGCTTTACTTCTGACACTCAGAATTAGAAAACAAGAGGCTAAACATGTAAAATCAAAGGATTCTGCTTCTCAAAATGTTAAACCAAAGGAGATAAATTTTTTTTATTGTGGTCATAATAGCTTATAACATAGTGAGATTTCAGTTGTGCATTATTGTTTCTCATATGCCATATAAATGTGCCCCTTCACCCCTGTGCCCACCCTCCTCCCCCTTCCCCGGGTTACCACTAATTTACTCTCTTTGTCTTAAGTTTGTATATATTCCACATATGAGTGAAATCATATGGTGTTTCTCTTTCTCTGTCTGGCTTATTTCACTTAACACGATGCCCTCAAGGTTCATCCCTGTGGTTGTGAATGGGACAATTTTGTCTTTTTTATGGCTGAGTAGTATTCCATCGCATATATACATATACCACATCTTCTTTATCCAATCATCCATCAATGGGCACTTGAGTTGTTTCCATGTCTTGGCTATTGTGAATAATGCTGCAATGAACATAGGGGTGCATAAGTCTCTTTGAACTGTTGATTTCAAGTTCTTTGGGTAAATACCCAGTAGTGAGATAGCTGGGTCATACGGTATTTCTATTTTTAATTTTTTGAGAAATCTCAATTCTGTTTTCCACAGTGACTATACCAGTTTGCATTCCCTCCAGCAGTGTATGAGGGTTCCCTTTTCTCCACAACTTCTCCAACATTTGTTATTTTTTGTCTTGGTAATTATAGCCATTCTAACAGGCATAAGGTGGTATCTTAGTGTAGTTTTGATTTGCACGTCCCTGATGAGTTGTGATGTTGAGCATCTTTTCCTGTGCCTATTGGCCACCTGTATATCTTCTTTGGAAAAATGTCTGCTCATATCTTTGCCCTCTTTTTGACTGAGTTGTTTGTTTCTTTGTAGTTCATTTGTATGAGCTCTTTATATATTATGGAGATTAACCCCTTATGGGATATATCATTTGCAAACATTTTCTCCCAGTTGTTGGGTTGTTTTTTCAGTTTGATCTTGGTTTCCTTTGCCTTCCAGAAGCTCTTTAGTCTGTTGAAGTCCTACATGTTTATTTTTTCTTTTGTTTCCCTTGTCTGAGTAGACATAGTATTTGAAAATATTCTTTTAAGGCTGATGTCAAAGAATTTACTGCCTATATTCTCCTCCAGAAGTTTTATGGTTTCAGGTCATACCTTCAAGTCTTTGGTCCATTTTGAGTCTATCTTTGTGCCTGGGGAAAGACAATAGTCTACTCTCATTCTTTAGCATGTGGTTGTCCAGTTTTCACAGCACCATTTATGGAAGAGGCTTTCCTTTCTCCATTGTATGTTCTTGGCTCGTTTGTCAAAGATTAGCCGCCCATGGATATGTGGTTTTATTTTTGGGCTTTCAATTCCATTCTACTGATCTGTGTGCCTGTTCTTGTATCAGTACCATGCTGTTTTGATTGCTAGAGCTTTGTAATATATTTTGCAGTCAGGGATTGTGATGCCACCAGCTTTGTTCTTATTTTTCAGTATTGCTTTGGTTTTTCTGGGTCTTTTGTTGCCCCAGATGAATTTTAAGATTCTCTGTTCTATTTCTGTGAAGAATGTCATTGGGATTCTGATTGCGATTGCATTGAATCTGTAGATTGCTTTGGGTAGTATGGCCATTTTAACTATGTTTATTCTTCCAATCCATGTGCATGGAATCTCTTTCCATTTCTTTATGTCATTATCAATTTCTTTCAGTAATGTCTTATAGTTTTCTTTGTATAGGTTTTTCACATCCTTGGTTAAATTTATTCCTAGATATTTTATTCTTTTTGTTGTGAGTATAAATGGAATTGTATTCCTGAGTTATTGTTCTGTTAGTTCATTATTTGAGTATAGAAATGCTACTGATTTTTGTAAGGTGACTTTGTACCCTGCAACTTTGCTGTAGTTATTGATTATTTCCATTAGTTTTCTGATGGATTCTTTAGGGTTTTCTGTATATAAAATCTTGTCGTCTGCAAACAGTGAGAGTTTCACTTCTTCAGTGTCTGTTTGGATTCCTTTTATTTCTTTTTGTTGCCTAATTTCTCTGGCCAAAACTCTAGTACTATGTTAAATAAGAGTGGTGAGAGTGGGCACCCTTGTCTTGTTCCTGTTCTCAGAGGGATGGCTTTCAGTTTTTGCCCAGTGAGTATGATGTTGGCTGTGGTTTGTCATATATGGCCTTTATCATGTTGAGGTACTGTCCTTCTATACCCATTTTATTGAGAGTTTTTATCATGAATGGATGTTGGATCTTGTCAAATGCTTTCTCTGCATCTATGGAGATTATCATGTGGATTTTGTTCTTCGTTTCGTTAATGTGGTGTATCATGTTGATTGATTTGTGAATGTTGAAACATCCTTGTGTCCCTGATATGAATTCCACTTGATCATGGTGTATGATCTTTTTAAAGTATTGCTGTATTCAGTTTGCCAATATTTTGTTCAGGATTTTTGCATCTATGTTCATCAGTGATATTGGCCTGTAATTTGCCTTCTTTTTGTTGTCCTTATCTGGCTTTGGTATCAATGATGTTGGCCTTGTAGAAGGTATTAGGAATATTTCCTTCTTCCTCAATTTTTTGAAATAGTTTGAGAAGAATAGGTATTAAATCTTCTTTGAATGTTTGGTAGAATTCTCCTGAGAAGTCATCTGGTTCTGGACTTTTGTTTTTTGGGAGGTTTTTGATTACTGTGTCAATCTCTTTACTTGTGATTGGTCTATTCAGATTCTCTCTTTCTTCTTGATTCAGTCTTGGGAGGTTGTAAGAGTCTAAGAATTTATCCATTTCTTCTAGATTGTACAGTTTGTTGGCATATAGTTTTTCATAATATTCTCTTATAATATTTTGTATTTCAGTGGTACAAAGCAGATAATTTTTATACTCCTATTCGAGGCAACTATGTTCAGAGAGAGAAAAAACAACAATCATTCGGAAGGTGAAATATAAGTCAACTAGTTATAAGTTAAATGTACAGAATAGGATAAGAAGAGAAAATAAAAGCAATAGTATTTGTCTACTGCCAGCATTCTCTATGCTCTTGCTGCCGGTGCCTTCTCCTCCCTTAGCCTTTGGGATCCTCTCTTTTTTTGTCTTTCATCTGACTCTTCTGCTTGTTCTTTCCCTGTTCCCTGCTGTTCCCTGAACTTTAGATCTTGTCTTCTGTCCTTGGTATGTTTCTCATCTTACAGATGAGATTGCAGAAATGCAATCTCCTGGAGCACGAATCTACTTCAATAATTTTAATGTTCTCCTATTCACTAGTGACTGTAAGATCTATATAAACAGTACCAAATATTTATGGATTTATCTTTTTACATTTTGTCTACTGGCCAGATAGCTCCACTAGAGTATCCCACATGTGATCTCATGACAACATACTCAAACAGGACCTCCTTGTCTCTTCTTTGAGTTTTTATTTTCTCTCAGTCCTCAGTTTACCCATATAAAGAGTCACTATTGCTAGAAATCTTAGGGTCATTTTCAAATTCCTTAATCTTCAAATTGAATTGATTACTACATTTTGAAAAGTATACCTCTTTCTCTCTATAAGCACCTTATTTCTCATGTCTTATTTCTCCTCAGGACTGTTACACCAGCCTCCTGGTAAGGCCCTTGGCTTCCTATCCCACCATCTTCTGCATTATAGGCAAGATTATCATTAAAAAACTATCAATCATGTCACTTTCTTGCTGGAAGAACTTCAGTGACTTCTTATTATCGATAATAATTAAGATCATTTAGTAAATTATGAAAGATCTTTTACAATCTGGCCCCAAGATTTTCCACCGCTATCTCCATCTACTCCACTTGTATCTTTTTCCTGATGCTCAAGTTCAACCACATAAAAGACTCATCTGTTAAAATCCTACAAAACACACACAAAAACACACATATTCTATGCAATTCTTGTCACACCTTAAGTGTCGACTCCATAAAGTCTTCCTTTACTCTCCATGCGGAAAGGATGTTCTATTTCTTCTGTGGTCCCAGCTCGGTACTGGCATTGCTCATTTACTGTAATGAGTTGTTCTATGACTGATTCTTCTTTGTGGATAGGGACTATATCATATTTATTTTGCACCTGTTCCTCTGACTTGTTCAAAATATCAAAGTGTGTACCACAGTGCTGCCTGCTAATGGTGTGTTAGTTGGCTGGATGACAGGATAGCCCTGGCTTTCAAGGAGCTTCAAATCTAATAGAATAGTGTATTTCTTCTAAATTGATAATTTTTTTTATATAAGATCTCAACATTTTTCTTTTTCGTTATTTACACCTTATTTACACTTTAATTACAGTATTCATCTAACTCTGACTTTTGATGTTCTGGTGGTAGTGGTGCCTGCAGAGATGTTTTGTGTCCATATCTTCCATGTAAAATGCCCCATTTCACATGGCTGCTTTGTTCAAATTCTACTTGTTTAACCATTCAAAGACAGTTTTAATATATGGAATCATTAATTTTTATTTTTGGTTTAAACTTCATTTAAAGACCACTGTTCTGCTCTAAGTCACTCATTTTTGCTAGTTTCTCCATATTTAATGATTATCTAAAAGATAATTTCACATCTAAATGATGTAGTAAATGTCTGAAACAGTTAGATAACAAAATGCCAGAGGATTTTTTCAGGTAAACTCTGTATTAGAAATCTTGCTTATATGACTTTCTTTAAAAAGAGTTCATTCCTTTTAAAATTTTTAAAATAAATATTAAAGAAAAAATTTTTCTATTATTTCTAAACTTAGAAAAAGATGAAGCAATTATTTACATTTATTATAAAACAGTTAAACGAATGCCTAGTATATTCATATTTCATTTTAACACTAGAATTTTTGTTTTCATAGATGACCCTCTACCAAATTATGAGGATTTCTTTTACTTTTAACTCCATTTCTTTATTTGCATTGACATATGCAGCAGTTAAGTGTTCTGTGGCTGAAGGCAGCTCTCTTGTACATAATGAGAGTTTATTGAAATGCTAATGATTAAGTCAGAGAATTAGCTAGAAGACTAAAAAACTGTGACAAAAACAAAGAGAAACTAAGGAATCTCCAGGTGTCTGGATGTCATTAGCCACCAGAGCTTTGTATCAGAGTATCAAAATGAATGCGCTCTAAACATTCTTCTCCCACCCTTGAATCATTCACTCCTGTGTCTTGATCTAGAAAATTTAGTGGGGTTGGCTTACCTTAGATCATGAGCCCCCTCCTGGTTAAAGCAGAGCAGGAAACATTCATTTACTATCTTCAGAGAATATTTGACCCAAAGGAAAATAAGACAGGAATTGGTGCTAGAAGTTGGATAAATTAATCCTGGATGACCAAAAAAACCAGTATCTACAACAGAAGTTAACTTTAGAGAAAATCTTTGAGTTTAATATATTTTCCTAATTTACTAAAATATAGATTGCTAACTATGTTGTTTTATTCCAATGAGTCAAGTTATAACACACATGGCAAAATTATACTAAATTTGTTTAAGCTGATCTGGTCTTTTAAATATTTGGAGATGATAGACGGACATTAAAAAAAATTATTCCATATATGAAAGTTGTATGCAGAGGATGAGATGATGGAATGGAGTCATTTGATCCATTTTCATGGCATTAACTGCAGTTTCTAACTCAAAGCCTTCTAAATCTGCATCTCTAGCCCAGCTCTCCTTTCTTGGGTCCAGATTTGTACATCCAGAGGCTTACTGTCACCTACACTTGAATGTTACACAGGAGCACAAATGCAGTATGTTGAAACTGAACTCAGTGTTTTCCCTCTTTCCTTCACCTGCTCTTTTCCGAAGGTTTCTATTGATTAAATGATTTCTCTCTTAATCAGGATAGGATTAGATATGCTGTTCTAAGAAATAATCGTTGATATTCCAGTGAATTAATATAATAAGTTTTATTTTCCCCTCCTCTCACCACATAATGAAGATCTGGGGTGTCTCCTCAGAAGTTCCCTCAGAGGAATCCAGGGAACCAAACTGTGACCAATCTTGCAGTTGGACCATTTAGAGTGGATGGATTCCAACATTGCCAGAGGAGAGAGAGAACGGCCTGTGGATTCTGTGGAAAACTTCTAAGGGTCAGGCCTGGAACTGGCTTTTATTACTACCAACCATACGCTTGGCTAGAAGTCAGTCACATGGTAACCTCTCTAATTGCAAGGGAGGCTGACAAATGTATTTAGGAGCCCAAAAAAGAACATGGTGAGCTGAACACAAAGTATTGTCTTCAGAAATCTATTATTTGTCCAGCTGCCCAAACAAGAAATCTGGGAGTTAGTAACTTTTCCTTCTTCCTTGCACTCTACCTCTAATCAAATCACTTAGTCCTCCTTAATTAACTGATTAGTATCTCTTGAATCTAATCAAACATTTTTGCCATCACTGGTCACTGTCTTCACCTTGGTCCAATCCTTCATCATTCCCCTCCAAGCTTACTGAGACAGCCCAAGTTAGCCTCCTCTCTGATACCAGAGAGATCTTTCCAAATTAAAAATGTGATTGAAAAACCACTCCTTCATTAAAATTCCTCTATGGTTTCCAATATTTTTCAGCTACTATGCAAACTTCTTAGCATGCTATAATGGGCCCTTCCTGAGATGAACTCTGTTTAAATCCTAACTCTTTCCCTCATCCTCATTATAGATTTGGATTCTGCAGAAAAATAAGGCTGTCTCCTATACTTTTGCATGTGCTTGCTCTTTTGCATGGATTACAGTTTGATGACCCTTTAACACCTACTGATGCTTTAGGCATCAGCATGACTTCTTCCAGCGTCCTTCTTAATCTGGGTGCAGCATTTGATCCCCCATTTTATTTGTTCCCACAAAACTGTGTAGTTTCCCATATCTACTTTTCTCAGCATTCATTACACTTCATTTTAAGTATTTCTTTCCTATCAACCTCCTTACAAGCGGAGAGTAAATATTTTATACTCAGGATCATGTGTTTTTCATCTTTGCAGTCCTAATATGCTTAGTACATAGTAGGGCCTCCGTAAATGTTTGTTGAGTAATATTTTTTTTTGGAGCCTGTGGCCCCTTTATCTCCCCAAACTTCATTATGATATACTCAAGCATCCTGATCACATAGCTTCCTATATCCAGCTTAACCTTCTCCCAATATTTTGTAACCTACAGTGTGGATGGTAGAAGTGGTTGAGTGGTTTTGTTACCACTTTCAGTAGAAGTGGTTCTTATCCACTCCCAAAAGTATTCCACGAAGAAGAAGAATGGAAGTGATGTTAAAAAGAAAAATGAACACTTTAGATTTCTCATATAAATCCAGTCATGTTGTATTTGGAGATGAAGGATATGTGTATGACATAGATTATGGTGCTGGTTTCACAAATGTGTACTTATCTCCACTCATCAAGTTATATACATTAAATATACACAGCCTTTTGTATGTCTGTCATACCTCAATGAAGTGGTTTGGAAAAAAAAAGAAAAAAAGGAGAAAAGGAATGATAGAAAATGAAAGCAGCAAATATCTTAATGGCCTGACCCTTTAACCAATTTACTATAACCAAGTTTTATTTTAGTTTATTTGATTTCTCCTTTCAATGTATGAGAACAAAGGGAAAAGAATAACAGAAATATGGTTTGTCAAGGTTTCTGAATCTTTGCAACCCTCCAACTTCTAATTACATTTCTCTATACAGACAGGATGAACTCTAAACACCTTTTTAAAAAAATTTTGTGTGTGAGGAAGATTGGCCCTGAGCTAACATCTGTGCCCATCTTCCTCTATTTTATGTTGGACTCTGCCACAGCATGGCTTCATGAGATGTGCTAGGTCCACGCCCCAGATCTGAACCTGTGAACCCTGGGCCACCAAACCACAGCCCATGAACTTAACCACTATGCCAGGGAGCTGGGCCCTGTAAACACTTTCTCATTGATTTTTCCAGATATTTTAGTGTTCTATTATACATATAGTAGTTCCCCTCTTATCTGCCAGGGTTATGTTCTAAGACTCCCTGTTGTACCTGATACTGCAAATAGCACCAAACTCCATATATACTATGTTTTTTCCTATACATACATATCTATGATAAAGTTTAATTTATAAATTAGGCACAGTAACAGATTAACAACAAGAACTAACAATAAAAGAGAACAATTATAAAAATATACTGCAATAAACTTATGTGAATGTGGTCTCTCTCTTTCTTAAAATATCTTACTGTGATGTACTCACCTTTCTTCTTCCTGTAATGACGTAAGATGATGCAATGCATACTTCATCTCATCACATATGACATGCATGACATAGGCATTGTGACGTCACATCCCAGGCGAGATAGAGTGGCATAGAGTAAGATTTCATCATGCTTCTCAGAATGGCTTGCAATTTAAAACTTACAAATTATGTATTTCTGGGATTTTCCATTTAATAATTTCAGATCATTGTTGATCGCAGGTAACTGAAACCACAGAAAGCAAAACCATGAATAAGTGAGGGAGGGAAACTACCATAATTTATAGTGTTAAGAATAACCACATGGACAAAATTTAGGATTATTTCAGTTACCACATTCTCAAAACACTATTTTAAATTAAGAGCATATCTGAAATAATTGGATAATTAACCCAAACCCTTTATTTGACAACAGAGGCCACTAAAACCAAAATGGGATCTATCATATGAATTATAGTATTCTGCAAGCAAGGGATAGCCCCACAGGGCTTCCAAGCTATGCGAGTTCCAGTTGGACCGTCCGGAGCACCTGGGGCGGTATCCAGGACCATGGCTAGCAACCCAGGTCCCTGGGCCCCAGGCCAGTCTCTATTACATGTTTTCATTCTTCTGGGAGTTCTCAAACTTTTTAAATCTAAACTCTACTCCATTAAAAACAAACATCTCATAAACACATTCCACATTCAAGATTACCCCTCCTGCCTTGAGAATCAATAATGTACAAAGTAGCAGAGCTTTATCAGCTTGCTTTCTAGAATTTGTATTTTAAAAAATAATGGTACCTTATTTTACATTTCTAAATATAAAATTATATTGTCATATTGAATATACCTATTTAAACTTTATACACCCTTCCAAGGATGCTGAAATACGTCTCTGCATCATGCTGACAGCCTTAAACATCTCTGCAATATACAATGGTACTGTCTATTTAAAATCTTTTGATGCTTTAAACTCTAGAATGCCATTTGAAGTATGTGCCAGGTTTGTAGCTAGTATTTTATTTCACATTTCATGAAACATAAATTTAATATCTTTGAATATTAAATGATAGGTAGACTTTAACTATTATTTTGCAAAATGGGTAGTTGAAAACATTTGCATTTTATGCAGTCAACAAAGATTTCTGAAGGTGATCCAGGGCTCCTGTCTCATGTAGAACTGATCTTGTTATAGGTGTGAGATTATCTTACTTTAAAACCCAAATCCTGCCAGTAAATCAGCGACAAAGCTTTCATTTCAAATGTGGCCTTTAAATGCATAACACAACAGAAGGACAATTAAAGATAGTCATAGTCTATTATCTTTGCCATTGGTTCTGCTAATGAGTTCTGTGACTTGTTTCAGAATCAAAATGCTACTCCTGAGGAAGCTTATCAACCTAAGTAAGTGAGTCTTTATCACTTTGCCCTTAAATAGCTAGTGTTCTGCGCCTTTGAGTTTGGGGAGCAGCGCTAAAAGAAACTCTTTATAAAAGAGCTATTAGTCTTGTGCAGTCTAGGATTTGACAGCTCATGAGGTTACACAGACCATTACATTACCAACATCATTTCCAGTTCCTTAGGCATCTCCTCCAGCACCTCTGGAGAAACACTTCAGCTGTTTTTGTTTTTTTTTTCTTTCTTTTTTTCTCTCTTTCTTGCTCTCTTTTTCTCTCTTTTAATTTTACTAACCTATACTAGATCAGTGTATAAAAGCATTAGTTCTTTGGAGATTTTCCTCCTACATGCCTATTTTTATACCTTGTATGATAATACCTTGTTAATAATTTAGGTGGTAAAGGAACAAGATAAATTGCAAATATATATATATTTAGTTTACTTTTGCAAGGGAATCAATTGATGAAATTTATTTATTGAAATAAAATGGAAGGATTATAATCCTGTATATAGCATTGTTACTATTTTTATTTTTAAAAAAATTTATGTAAGTAATAAGCCTCTGAGCTGCAAGAGAGGAATGAACTAGGCATTTAAGTAAGAAGCTTTGAATATGGGCATTTTTCAAAAGGACAAATAGTATAAGTGTACTTTTATGATAAAATGCCAGCGTCTGACAATATATTTAGTGTAGTCTTATTTTTAGAACTTCCAATATATATTTCTAATCTAAATTTCGTCTAAAATCAGTGCCATAAATTTACATTTTCAAAATAGCAGCAATATATTTCCTATTTCTTATTTGAATTTCCTGTGTTTGGAGGTATCACTGTACTAGAATATCTAAAATCGGGGTAAAAAATGCTATTCTAACCCCTGTCTGTTGTATTATTTAAGTGTATGTTTATTTCATGATCTGAACTTTGCGACTGAAACGTTGTGTACTTTTTAAGGAGAAACTGGGTATTCATTATTCACCGCAGGCTGACCTTTCCCAGAGGACGCTGCTGCCCTCCCGGGGCGCGCAGAGCCGGGCCGCGCGCAGCCCTGGCCGCGTGTTACGAGTGACCGGCGCGCAGGCGCGGAGAAAGCTCTCTCTGGCCGCGGTGCGGGGTCGCCTGGTGTCCTTCCTTTCTGCTTGCCCGCCCTCCCTCTGCTCTGAGCGAAATGTTTCGTTCCAGTTATTCTCAAAGGTGTTGGGATTATACTTTAAGAAGCACGTGGGAAAATAGAGGGGGAGCAAAATTCCTGCTTGAAAATCGGTGCCTTCCACTTTCCTGGGCCGTTGTGCTGCTGCGTGCCGTGTGGCCTTCCCCGGGACGTGAGCTGGGGCGGTGAAAGGCGGATTCGGGAAGACTGCTCTGGCCTGCAGCTGCTTCTTAACGTCCCAGTTGTTTTTATTGTGATAGGAACAGATACCATATCTGCTTTCTTCACAATGTTTTACCTGTACAGTGCCGTATTGTTAACTAGAAGCATAATGTTGTACAGCAGATTTCTAGAACTTACCTTGCATAACTGAAACTTTATACACGTTGAACAACTCCTCAAATTATTTTAAAGCTGTTAAAATACTATCGTTTTAATGTGGGAGAGTTTGACCCTCTTAGGGCTGTTCAGCAATCTGACCCAAATGTCCTCATGGTCCAAAGAAAGTGTCTCTAATAGTGGAATCTTCTGCAGTCCCACTTAGGGAGAGGTGTCTGTCTGTGCGTTCTCCCCTGGGGGTTTACTGGATTTATTATCCTCCCTTAAAACGCCCTCTTCTGATTTTTATGTCTTGTATTCTTATTTCATGGATCAAAGATTGTGACATCTTTGTTTCCAAGCTTTTCCGGCAGCAATAAGCAACGTCTGTGATCTAAGACAAACCCTGAGGAGAAGGGAAAATCAATCACAATATCTTCGGAGAAGCAAAGTCCCCATAATTGTATTCAGATTTTGAAAATTATATTTTTTCTTCAAAAATTATCAAGATGATATATTATTACTATCATTTTATGATTATGGCTCCTATTATGATTAAAAATGAAATCACTGTTTCCTTACTAAATGTCACATCTTTACGTGGAATTTACATGTTAAAAGAAAACATCAACTGAAAGATTAGCAAGAATGAGCAATTGTAGTTTATCTAGGAATATTCTCCTGGAAAAATAGGTTTAATCATTCATGATACTTTAATTTTGTCATGTTCTGTGTATTTATATTTAAACATGTGAAGAACAATGAGAGGGAGATTATATCTGAGACTTTTCAAATTTGACACAAGGGTGTCCATATTTTCTTTTTAAGAAACGTTAATTCCTATAAGCCAGTGAAACAATCTAGAATGACAGCTATATTTCTTCTATTGTGTTCGGAGACCAAGCCATCAAAAAATGTTTCATAAGTTCCTTCATACATTGAAATTTGAGGTAAGTAGTTTTTGAAAGGTGATTCAGAATGCTTCAGATTGATTAATTGGTATTGACCCTAAATCTATTTGGTTATATATATATTTAAAACATTACTTCAGGAAGATATTAAAGTGATCTATTTTCTAATACATAAATATATTTAAAATAGATCAGGAGATCCTATAAAGATGACTTTTATTTTTTAATTAAACTAACGCTCCTTTCGCCAATCTGGTCTATGCATCACTTTCTAATGATCATCTTTATTGAATCATGTTATGAATTTTTTTTAAGGAAATCCAACACAGACTCTATGTATTTTCATGGAAATTTGGTTTGCTGAAGTATATTTGACAATGTATGTTGTAGAAATAAACAAAAAAAATCAAATGAGAAATGCAAAGGCTATTCATTCTGAGCTTGCCGTAGCAAAGCAGTCAGCCAGGATTATGTGCATTTGGCAGAGACTCAAGAGCAGTCAGAGTGGGAAAGCTTTATAGTGAGAAGGGAGGCTCTGGGTGAGCCCTGATTGGAGGCTGTCTTCCTGGTGAAGCTGTAGGTGGACTAACTGGAAGCGGGCATCCTATGTGATTGGTTTGAGCTGCATATTTGGCTTTCTCGGGTTGGTCCTAAATTGGAAGCAGGGACAAAAGTTGGGGAAGCTGTCAGTTATTAATCAAGTCCTGCCTACTCTGGGCCAGTTGTTCCAGAAGTGCTTGTTTAGCTTCCTGCAGTGTCACTATAGACAGCTCTGAGCAGGCCGGCTTCCAGTTGTTTACTGCAGATAAGGAGGTCATTACCTGGGCAGGCTGCTGCAGCCTGTGCGTCAGAGTTATATTTTTATGTGATCTGACCATTGTCTGTTTGTATATGCAGTCTCTCTGAATTAATAAGAAGTTGATTAAGAGAAAGAGATTGGATTAAATGACCTACCTGAGATTCTGTGACCTCCGTTTATAAATGCAGAGAACATTGATCTGAAGATCTCATTAACTCCTAGATCAATGACAAATATAAAAGAAAGAGGATGACTCCTTTTCCTTCATGTAAAGATTAAATTATTCAGAGCATATTTATTTAAACAAAATTAATTTCATGAAACACCTCAACTACTCAACATCTGCAAACAAGTTTTTTTCTTTTTTTCCACACCACTGACCTCCGAAGTAGTAGAAATCATGATAGTAAAGGCTGTCTTAATTGAGAAAGTCTTGAATTGTTTTTTAAGCACATTTGCCAAAAATCCAACTAAGTGGAAAAAAGTACTTATTTTTTTCAAGAGACATTGATTTAGTAGGTACCGTATGAAAGACATTGTCTGCACAGCAAAGAACAAAGCAGAAAAGGTAAATGCTCTCAGGAGGACTATGTTCGAATGGTAGAAGACAGGCGTTAAATAAAGTCTGCGAGGGCTGGCTGTGCACCAATGACTAATCAGTTTCCCTAAAAGTTAAGAACAAGACAAAGTGTTGAAAATTACGACACAAAACTTTTAGGTCTATTTAGTTTATTCCTTCTGAGTTAAAAAAAATTTCATCATTTTGACCTTTATTGACATATGACTTTAGGATTCATTTCGGATGATGTTTATGTGACTGTTAATTAAGATATTTTCAAGTGAAAACAAAACAATTCCAAAGTACAAATATTTTAAATAGTAAAGACCTTCATTTTCTCATATAATACGAAGCCTGGAAACTACTGTCCTGTGTTGGTTTGTTCAGTGGACCAATAACATAATCAAGAGTCCAGGTTTTTCTGTCTTTCCCGGTGTCTTCCATAGGTGAGTATGGCAGATGGAGCAGAGAGCTCACTCAGCATCCATCTCAAGCACCATTCCTTGCTTTCTTCCATTATAGATGCTGGAAAGACAAAATTCCCTTCCCCAGACCCTGTTCCCAGGCACAGTGCTCCTGTGGAAAAATGCTCTGTCTTCTCATGCAGTCACCGTGCCTCCTCTTCATCCTCTTTCCTCTTTTGACTGTTGTGGCATAGACATGTTGGCTGGGACTGTACAGCCATCCTGTACTTATAGGGAAAGGCCAGGGTAATTCAAGAAATCTTTTTCTTAATATCTTTGTAGCTGCTACCCCAAAGCCAGCAAACACCAACTTTCAGACTTTTTGTTGACTGAGAAAAGTAAAACTTTAAATTTGTTTAAGCCTCTATTTCTGTTACTTACAAGGACATGAAATAAACACAACATTTCTCTCTTTTACAGTATGTCTCTCTTCATGGTGACAAAATGGCTGCAGCAGCTCCAGAATCACATGTGGACATAACATTATTCAGAAAAGAAGACAGACTATGCTCCTGTACATGTCTCTTATAATAAAAAAAATTTCCCATAAAAGTTTATCAGTGGAGTTTTTCTCAGGTTGCGTTGACCAGGACTTGGTCACATGACAATATATAAAATATCCACTGCTGAAAGGAACAAGACCAAGATAATTGGACTGAACCAATCATGATTCATCCCTGGCGCTGGAAATAGGATCACCATTCTTGAGCTCATGGCCTTGCAGAGGATGGACACAATAGTAGTAATGGGCTTCTGTGAGCAGGAAAGAAGAGAGAATATATACGGACAGACAAAGGCAGTATTTGCCACACTGCCTTGAGATATAGAATCTCTAACAATAGGTCATAAAATTCCTATGAGTTCTAGCACAGTGCAAAGGCCAGACTTAACTTAACCTAATGAGGACACCCTATTTGGAATCCAATGTTCTCATTCTTCAAAGATGGGCATATAGTGTTAAAAAAAAAAAAAAAGAAAAAGAAAGAAAAGGAGAGAGGAACTCTGAGTTGTTTTGAACATGACAAAATTATTTAAAAATGTTGTTATTGAGCAAGCACAAAGAGTTGGTTTCCCATTGTCAAGTATCTCTTCTGTTGAACTAGAATTCTGTATTTTAAAAACCATGCTGACGGGGCACGTGTGTGTGGTGATGGATGGTAATGAGTCTTTGGGTGGTGAACATGATGTAATCTACACAGGACTCAAGATATGATGTACACCTGAAATTTATAGAATGTTACAAAACAATGTTACCTCTATTAAGAAAATGAAAAAAATTCTTTCCCCTTCTAAAAACAGAATTTAAAAAGACAAAAGTAAAATAAGCAAATAATAAAAACTTAAAAAATTGAAAACCAGGGTTGGGCCCATGGCTGAGCAGTGAAGTTCACGTGATCCACTTCGGTGGCCTGGAGTTCATCAGTTTGGATCCTGGGCACGCACGTACACACAGCTCATCAGGCCATGCTGTAGCAGTGTCACACGCAGAAGAGCTAGAACCACTTACAACTAGGATATACAACTATATATACAGTATCCTATAGTCCCAGTATCTATATATGGTGTGGTATAGTCCCAGTACTGGGACTTTGAGGGAAAAAAAAAGAGGAAGATTGGCAACAGATGTTAGCTCAGGCCAATCTTCCTCACCAAAAAAAATTTTAAAAAATAAATAAATAATAAAAAACCGTACTGAGAGAGAGAACGAGACAAGGAAGGAGGAAGGAGGACAAACTTTCTCACTCTACTTCTACCGTAATAATTTCATTTAGTGTCTTAAAGTTTCGGCTTCCTGTCACAGTTTCCTTTGAAGCAAGAAATTGCAGGGAAAAAATGTATAATCCACTGAAATGCAATACTTCTAAGCTTTCTTCCAAAATGAATCTTCTATAGTTCTGTAAATCACTGAAATAATCTGAATTGTTTCTCAGGATAAAGTTTGCGATTTTCTTATTTTTGTATTCATATATAAGATTTTATACTTTAGGCAAATTCAGAAAGGGAGCACGATTCTGAAGAACTGTGTGAGTACATGCAGGTTCCAGGATAATGAGTTAGAAATCAGTTGCAAACCTTAGCTGTGTATACATGAGTAAAATATGCAACTTAGATTGGATTCCAGGAGTAGGTTCTTTGGCTAATAACACTAGTGAGCTGTCATTGTTATTTCTGTTTCAAAGCAGGAATAGTCTTCAGCCCATCACGATATAAAACAGTTTTTCAGACTTTATCCAAAAAAAGTTTAACTATTTTCTTTCTTAAAACATTGATGTGCAGTGACTGGTACCAGTATAATTTGTACTAATAGTCTTCTCGTGAAACTTTATTCCTAATTTGTCAGCTTACTCAGCTCTAGTCTTCAGAGCTGTGCAATAAATTACAATAGATGTTCAGTACATTAATCAAGCTGACGTTTGTCCTGGACAAATACAGCTGGAGAAAAATTGATAAGACTTTCCAGCTTTTAATGTGTTCATAATAATAAAAACGTTTATAATCGCTGATATTTTTCTAGACATCCTTGCTTTGGAAAAATACATAATTTTTTTCTTAATAAACATACTACGTTTAATAGAGAATTGATAACTCACTTATTGAAGAAGTATTAACAAAAAATGGAGGTGAAGTGTTCATTTTTTGAATTCATTATGAAGAAAATATATTTGATTATAGAAAGTATGAAAAAGTAGATAGGCAATAAATACATTAGCTGAAGTCCATTCACTAGCTTCACTTTTCAAGATTTTCTCTCCCTTTGTTTTCTGAGGATGTTATTTTCTTTTTCTTTCCTTAGCTGTGATCGCTGTGTGTGTGTGTGGTGGTTAGTGAAGTTGTGCACACAGCATCCAGTTTCTCTCCGTCTGCCGCGCTCTGGGCACACTGCTCATCTGCAGTACCTGCTTTGAAGAGGTGTGGCCGTGGCCCTTGGCCAATGGCGTGAGAGGGGAAATGATGTGTGCCACTTTCTGGTGCAAATTTACAAAGCTATTGCTCAATCCTCATGCTTCCCTCCCGGGGGTGCAGACCTGGTGGGAGGATGCAGTTGAATGAAGCCTGTTACCTGAGCCTCGGGTGGAAATATCAAAGTCCCCGTGCTGTCCTGCAGTTCTACCTGTAGCATAAGTAAAAATGCACTATTTGTTGCGCTGAGAACACCAGGTCTGGAGACAGTTGGTTATGAGACCGCAGCAGAGCCTGTTCTAATTGACATATACAATATCATACTGTTTTTCTTTCAATTTCAGGACCAAGGTAATTGTCCTGTTATTTAAACTCTTCATTGAAAAAATAATTGCTCTAACATAACTCACTTAAACAATATCTTATTATTGAAAGCTGAAGACTTTTTTTTACTAATAAGAATCATAAATGGATAGCCATCCTGTGAAAAAGGAGTGTGTGTGCGTCTTTGAGCTTCAGTGTTTGTTGTTTGCTTTATTTTATCTCCTTAGGAACATGTTCCAGTTGTGTCACTGCAGTGTCACACACTTTCTGCTAGGCGCTGGCAAACGCTCTCTAAAGCAGCTTATCCATTTACATTTGTAGTATCGTATCACACTCGTCAGCATTTAGTGAGATCCTTCTCAAATATTTTGCTGGTTTGATACATAAAAAATGCTATCTTATTGTTTAAATTAATTGAGATTTTATTTTAAGATTGTTCTACTCTGTATCATCCTATGATTTTATAGCCTTTATGCACATTTCCTTAAATAAGTTAATTTTCAACTTTGAATTGATGTTACTATGTAATAAAATTTTTGACAATACTGTTTCTTCAATACCATTCCTTTAGCAAGAGTTTTATGTTCAAAATATAAAGTATCCTTAAGAAAAGGTATGCATTTGGGGCCAGCCCCATGGACTAAAGGTTAAGTTCGGTGGACTCCACTTTGGCAGCCCAGGTTTGGTTGCCAGGCAGGCACAGACTCTACACCATTCATCAGCGACCATGCTGTGGCCATGATCCACAGAGAAAATAGAGGAAGATTGGCGCAGATGTTAGCTCAGGGCGAATCTTCTTCAGGAAAAAAAAAAGGTGTATTTTTGCACACAGAATCACTGCTTGACTCAGAATAAGTTACATTTCAAATTCACTTTTGTGTTAAAAGAAATAACTACAATATATAATATTGCAAATTCTATGGAGATTGAACCTAAAAACTGACTGTCTCTTTAAAAAAAGACCCTAGAAACATGAAGATAAATTCTCTCCTTAAAATAAGAGATGATAAATGCAAGGTAGAATAAGTAAAGTGTTATTAATCATGGTGTAATCTGTATTGACTGTTTTATGTGAACTTTGCAGATATCAAAAATAATGTCCTCTATTATTGGAACCCTTGAAATTGATGCTATATAGCTCCCAGATATAGTGATCTTGATCAATTATCTAATAGTTCAGTTTATAAATTAACAATCCTAAGAATATGAATAGTAAGTTGCTTAATCACAACAAAGCTTACTTTCTCTATTTATAAGGTAGAGTTAATAATAGCACTTATCTCCAAGCATCGTTGTGAAGATTATGTTTAGTGGTGCAAGTTAAGAACTCAGCACAGTTCCTAAGGTCGAGTAAGAAGTGAGGACGTCCTGAGAACATATTTCCTTGCTATTACTCAGTTTAACTATCACCTCTAAAGAAATTTATTTTTCTTCATGACTATGTTATACAGAAGGTCCTCCAAGTTTCTCTTGAAATAAGTATTTTCATTAGTATTTCCATTAGCAATCATTTGCAAAGATGGCTGGAGTGAGTTTTCCCAATGCGCAGCCTTTATGCCATCACTTATATTTCCCCCATCCTTGCATCTAGGCTTGTCTTGCGTTTTGCTTTGAATAGTAGAATGTGGCAGAAGTGTGTGGAGTCTAAGCCCAGCCCTAGAGGATGGGGCAGCTTGTTCTCTGGGAAAGCAGTATCATCACTGAGGAAGCTTTGGCTAGTGTTATGCGCTCAACAGTGGCCCCCACCGCCTCGGTTCGTATGTTGGAGTCCTGACTCCAGTCCCGCAGAGTGTGATTGTATTTGGAGGTGGGCTTTTAAAAGGTAGTAGGTTTCTAGGTGGGCCCTTGTGCAGTCTGACTGGTGTCCTTATAAGAAGAGGAGATCTGGAGACATAAAAATAGACACTAGGGGTACACATGCACAGAGGAAAGAAATATGAGGACACAGCAAGAAGGTGGCCATCTATAAGCCAAGGCGAGAGGCCTCAGAAGAAACCAGACTTGCCAGCATCTTGATCTTGGACTTCCAGCCTCCAGAACTGTGAGACAATAAATTTGTGTCGTTTAAGTTGCCCAGTCTGTGGCACTCTGTTATGGCAGCGCTGCAGACTGACACAGCCAGGCTGCTGGAAGATAAGGCCACCAGGAGCACATGAACCGTCCCAGCAGGAGCCCCTTAGACCAACCAGCCTGCGCATCCAACTCCAGATGGTTGCAGAAAGCCGTTCATCTGACGACAGTACAAATGGCTCCGACAGAATAAGAAGACAAGAAAAGGGGGTTTGTTTTAAATCTTGGAGTGGTTGATTAGGCAATAATTGATAAATGAGACATTTGGTTAAGGATATTCAGCATCATTCTTGGTTTCCCTGAGCTGAACCTCCCATTCAATAATTAATTTTTAGTAAACCACCACCATTTATTGACTACTAACTATATGCCAGATGCTGAAGTTACAAAGCCAAGGCTACAATATTAAAATTGTAATCAGCAGGTTCTGAGTAATTTTCTAACTTGTCTTGATTTTCTTCTATTTCATATACTTTCTATTAATACTTTTATAATGGCTAAATTACCCTAAAGTCTATCTTTAAACAGTATTTGTGTGTGCATGTGTGTGTGTGCATGCATGTGCTTGTGCATGCCAAGGATACCAAAAAAATAGTATACTCTCCTGCCACTTCTAACATTTACATTCATGAAAAGAAAACCACTAAATTACTACAATTCAAAATAGCGACAGGCATACTAGAGGCCTGCACAGGTTAGCATGGGGGCAATGTAATTCATTTCCAGGAGGGCCAGACAAGTTTCACAGACAATTGACAACTGCGCAAAGTCCAGGAGAATCAAATGTTCTTTGTAGGATACAGAAAAGTGAGCAGGTGATACTGGACAATGGAAAAAATCATGTTCAAAGAAATGAGGGGCGAATGCAGGTAACATGTTAGGGGAGAATAGATAGGGTTCAGAGAATGAGTTCTCAAGAGGTTCAATTTGACAGGCTGACTGCGTCACACTGCTCGGTGTGTCTGCATTAAAGACAGAGATGAGTATGTCATTTCACATGTGAGGAAACTAAGGCTTACATCATGGGAGAGATTTGTCGTGTTACCCAGCTAACCAGTGGTAACAAAACAGCACTTAGAATATGAAGTTTTACACATAATTTTATTGTAGAGTAAAATATTATCACGGGTTAAACTAATGTAGATTTTCAAAATTCAGTCTTTAGACATTGAAACTTCAAGTGTCCTTTAGGCATAGATAACATACTACATTTTGAACTGACTGGCTAAAAACTGAAGAAAATAAACAAACAAAAATACAGGGATATTTCTGACTTCAGCTTAAGACATGAGCTCAAATGGTATGATCAGGAAGATCTCTCTCTCTCTCCCTGTCCCTGCTGACATTCTTCTGCAATGTTGATTCCATTTTTAAACAAGCTTTCCCATCATGGTTTGTGGATGGCTTTCTCAGCTCTTAACACTACATTTTTCCTGGTTCAAATGCATGAGAAATGTCATTAAATTCCCACAAGAATTCCTGAGCAGTCCTCTGATTATATTGAAACTATCTATTGACTGGACCGACTTTGGACCAAGAGTCTTGTGTCCAGCCAAGGGCTGGAAATGAAACCCACGCTCACACCTCATCCTCAGGATCCCAGCCCATCTGCCTTAATCACCTCAGGCTGCTATGAGAAAATGTCACAACATGGGTGGCTTAAACAACAAACGTTTGTTTCTTCCACTTCTGGAGGCTGGAAAATCCAAGACCAAGATGCCAGCTGAGTCAATCCATGGTAAAGATCCTCTTCCGGGCCTGCACATGGCCATCTTTTTACTGTGTCTTCATATGGCAAGGAAAGAGAGAAAGGAAGCTCTCTGGTGTCTTCTTACAAGGTCACTAACTCCATCACAAGAACCCCAGTCTCATGACCTCATGTATTAATTAATCATGTAATTACCTCCCAAAGGGCCCAACTTCAAAGATGGACACATTAAGTTCAGACTTCAAAATATGCATTTTAGGGGGACATAATTCAGTCCATAGCATCCTCAAAGTGTAGAGAAGTTCCAGGATGACAGGAGAAATAGAAAGGAATGCAACAATATCTAGTAACAAGATTGTGTAATTAAAACTGTATTTTTTGAAGAGAAAATGAAAATCTTAAATATAGAGATTTTAATAAGTTCCCACCATGGCAGAGAGAGAATGTGGAATGTGGCCTGACTCCCAACCTAAACAAATGGTCACATAAACGGACTGTCTACCGGAAGCTCAGGTTTTGAGAGTATGTGCCATGTACCAGGTACCACATTAAACATTTTCTACCAGATAAAGGCATATATCTTTGCAGCCTTTTATTTTAGCTCCATAAAAATATTATTTAATGAAAAATGTCCTCCTCAAATTTTTATTTAATGGAAAGTTGATAACAAGTCTGTGTTAACAGAAAGGAGATGGTCCTCTGAGGTATTAATAGTAAGCACGTGAGAGATGCCTCTATTAAAATTTCTAGAATGCACACATTGACAGATATTAATGTGTTTTTTAAATCAGGTGGGAATAAGAAGATATCCAATAACTCTTTGTTATAGTTATCCTCTCCTTCACTCCCCTCAAAAAAATTTTTTCAGTAGCTCCTCTTATAACCGAAAAGGTCTCTAAAATGTCTCCCTTTTTTAATGGCAGAATACCAATTTCACGCTAAATGCACGAGAGCCCTCATTCCCTGGGAGCACATATCTATTAATCTTTCCCTTTTTTTCCTTCTTTTTTTGTAGGTCCATTCTACATTGGATTTTCCTTTAGAATCTTTACAGTTTTATTTTGTGATTATATAAGCCTCAATTATATTTACAATTATACTTGATATATCTCTCTATCAGAGTTAAAACACTGCTAATGCAGCAACTTTCTAGTCAAAGAAAACTACAAATGGAGAACAAAATTGTTTTCTGAAATCATTTGCAAATGATGGTGCTAAGATGGAATATTTTTGCATTTTCTTCTAGTGGTTGTTTTCATGGCGTGTTTCATATTTAAGATGATAGCCTGCGAGGACCAGAGGAATCACATACCACAGCAATGGTCTTGTTGCTACTTTACTTTCTGCTCTTTCTTTCATTGTTGACTAGAGAGCCCAACAGCATTTTCTCAATTCTGTTCAGCTGAGAACTCAATTGTAGAGTGGCTATGTAACAGGACAGTTAGAGCTTGAGTCCTAATGAATGAAATGGAATGTGGCTCTCTCAGTTTTTCTCCCTTAAAAGTTGATGTACAATGTCCACAGAGTAGTAGTCAGTCATTTTCCCTAAGAGGACAGGTAAACATAAATTCACTCTGAAGTCTTAGTTATTGCAATAAAAATTCTAATCTGCAACTTGGAATCTAAAACAGAACCACTCAGACAAGACTGCCTGAAAATGGGGGGGAAACAGATGTCTCTTTATTCCAAATTTGGAGTTTCTAAACTCTTAGTAGTCTACTGATTATTGAGGGTTCATAAATATATTCATTTTTTTTATGATTTCTATCAATCTAATCCTTGACTCATTTTCACTGCACTTACTGGATTAAGGAGAAAAACAACATGGAACACTCAGAAACAAAAATGGCTTTAAGGAGACAACTAGGCAACTATCAATGCAAAAATTTCCCACTGCTCTACCATACCTGTGTCCCCCCACCCCAATATTTGCCCTCTCAACTTTGTGAGGAGTTCTGAGACACAGAGGCAGGCTGACTATGGCCATCAGAACAAATGTGTCCTGCGGCCCATTTTTGTAAAGAATATTGTATTGGAACACAACCATGCCCACTGGTGTATGTATGGTCTGTCAGTGGTTGCTGTCATGCTCCAACTCTAGAGTTGAGTGTTTGTGACAAAGGCTATAAAACCTGCAAGCCAAAAACTAGTTACTATTTATCCTTTTACAGGACAAATTTTCCAGGCCCTGTCAGATCATTGATTATCACATTTGAGCATAATTTACACAAATTACATTATTTAAACAAATTTTGTTTCAAAACATACCCAGCATAAAGTATGAAAATTCTTTGCATTTTAGAGTCAGAGGTCCTGGGGTGGGGAGGCATTTCATCTGTAGAATTAATTGAACAGGACAGAAAAATGTGAGCATTCTGTAGAGTACATGAAACAGGAAACCCATGTGTTATTTTGTGGTTGGAGCTCTTCCATAACTAGAAATCTTATGGATATGTGTCAATGACTGACGGCTGGGTGTATTATAACACAAATGGATATAAGTGATCCGAATATAACAGTAACCTGACTACACTATGGATATAAGTGATCCGAATATAGCAGTAACCTGACTACACTAGGATCTCACACAAAGTTGTTTATTTTAGAACTCAGTAACTAACCACAGTAAAGAAATGCAAGAGTAATTGATATTTCACTTAAAAATCAAGCAAAGTAAAATTATTAAAATTTAACTATGTATAATTTTTAAATTAAAGTCACATGTTAGCAGTATACTCTTGGTAAAACATGTATGAGTGGGAAGAAATTTTTTAAAACACAGAACATTTGAATCAAATCTTACAACAGCAAAAAGCAGGCAACTTTGGAAGCATGCTGCTTGCCTAATATTATGTGACTTGCCTTAAGCCTTTCCAAGCCTAGGCTGTGTGAGAGAAACCCCAGCGTACTAGCTTCTCCTTTGTCACACAGTTGTAATATAGCATTCTAGCAGAAGGCCAAGCTCATACATGAAAAGAAATATATAAACTATCCTTACCTCAAGTCTCTAATCACCATGCGACAAATAGTTTTCCATTCTCTTCTCGAAGATTCCATTTCTGCCAACCATGTGACATTGTGTCAACTCCTTGACCTCCGTCTTTGAATTTAGAGATTGTAGTATTAAGTGAGAGAATGCAAGCACGGTGTTCATAAACTCTATTTCCCTCAAGTTCAACAAAGGTACTTGCAAGTGTGATTAAGTTAGTTGCAGTTATAGAAATATGAAGATTATGGTGCATATTTTTCCAGCTGACTGTTCCATCCAAACGTTTAGTATTTATATTAGTTTGTTACTACTGGAGTAATACATTACAACAAAGTTAGTGGATTAAAACAACACTAATTTTTTTCTTACACTTTTGAAGTTCACAAGTCCTAAACGTGAGGTGTCAGTAGGATTTTTCTTCCATTTCCTTCTGAAAGTTTCAGGGGAAATTCTGTTTCCTTGCCTTTCCCAGCTTCTATAGCCTCTCTGCTTTGCTCGGCTCACAGCCCCTTCCTATGCTGTCAAGCGCATCACTCCTAACTCTGCTTCTGTTGTCACATTTCCTCTCTGACTCTGACCCTTTTGCTTCCCTCTTACAGGAACCCTTGTGATCATACTGGGTTCACCTATATAATCCAGGATAATCTCGTTGTCTCAAGAGCCTAACAATTACATCTGAAAAGCCGTTTTTCCCTTGTAAGATGGTTAACTTTGTGTCTATTTGACTGGAGCACTGGGTGGCCAAATAATTGGTCAAACATTATTCTGGATATTTCTGTGGGAGTGTTTTTGGATAAGATTATTGGTAAACTGAGTAAAGCAATTGATCTCCCAATTGTGGGTGGGCCTCATCTAATCAGTTGAAGGCCTGAATAGAAAAAGGGCTGACCATCCCCTGAGTAAGAGAGAATTCTTCCTGCCTAACTTCTTTCAAACTGGAACATCAGATTTTTTTCCTGCCTTTGGATTTAAACTGAAACATCAGTTTTTTCTGGGTCCCAAGTCTGCCAGTTTTCAGACTGGACCTTTACCGTCAGTTCATCTGGTTCTCAGGCATTCAGCTCAGATTGGAGCAAAACCATAGGCTGTCCCAGGTTTTCAGCTTGCCAACTCATCTTGCAGATCTTGGGACTCAGAAACATCCATAATTGCATGAGCCTATTCCTTAAAATCTGTCTGTGTCTCTCTGTCTCTGTCTCTATCTCTCCTTTCTGTGTGCCTGTCTCTGTCTCTGTCTCTCTCGCTATAGAAACAGAATATATAGATATAGATATACATATACATATACATATAGATACAGATATGAATACATCCTATTGACTCTGTTTCTCTGGAAAACTCTGACTAAGACAGTAATATTCACAGATCCCAGGGATGAGGACATGGACATCTTTGGGGTACCATTTTTCTTTCTATCACAACACTTTTCTAATCTTAAGACATGACAGTGGTTATTTTTCAGCCCCTAGTTCCTGCCTCCCGCCTTTCACTACCAATCTCTAGGGTTCTGCCACAGACAGCTGTTTCCCTCTGCCTCAATTTCAGTGGGTCAACAGCTTGGCTCATCACCTTCCCTCACATCTTGGCTCTCCTGCACTCTACAGTGGGTGAATATGCCACCTCTACTGAATTTCTTGGATCATGATTATTGGATCATTATCATTCTTTATTTTTCCTTTTCCTCATCCCTAACTCCAGCGAAACAGCGAATCTGTCAAACCAACCTCTTCTATGTTGCTTAATGTTATCTATCCCCTTCTGTCTGCTCCAGCCATCACCTTAGGTCCAGCTTCCAACACCCGTTATCAGGTTACTGTAACAGACCCTAATAGGGTTGATTCCTTTCATTATTTTTCTCTCTTCATTCTACTCTTCACAGCATCGTTATAGTGATCTTTCAACAACACAAATATGATCCTATCACTCTAATGCTTACCTCCATAAAATGTTTGAGCCCTTTGGCTTGTCATACAGAGTTCTTCAGAATCAGTCCTCTGTCAACTCTTTCATAGATATAACTGACATATAACATTATATTTCTTTCAAGTGTACAACGTAATGATTTGATATTTGTATATACTGTGACTGGCTCTTGAGCTTCCTTCTCTTGTCTCTCTCACCCATAACCCTTGCATTCTCCGTTCCATCCACGCTGAAATGCTTATAGTTCTTTCAGTGTGTCATGTTCTCTCTTATTTCCAGGGTTTTGTGCATGCTGCTCACTGCTTCTGGAATAGCCATCCCTTACCACATCTGACCTGGCTGACTGGGGCTCAACTCAGACAGCCCCTCCTTGGAGAAACCCTTACACGCTTCTCTGGGCTTTAATAACTGCCTCTCCTTCGTGCTCCTCTAGCGCCCAACACATAAGTATATCTTAATATTGTGTTTGCTTGAGAGACTTTTCACTTAGGTAACAAGAAACCTGACACAAACTGACTCAAATAATGAAGCAACGGATTGCTTCACGTTAAAGCCCACACAGAGCACGCTGTTATCGCTGTTCTGGCTCTCTCCGCAGAAGAATGGGTTTTTGCGAGCTTCCTTGTGTTGGCTTCTTCTCTGTTTGACTGTCCAGAGAAGCCAACATAACTGCAAGAAATAATCAGAGCAAAATGTCTCCTCATTCAAGTCTAAAGGTACTTTCCCCAATTATCCTGATTAGATCAACTGAACCAACAGTGGTTGCTAGAAGAAAGCTATAATCTCAGGCTTGGATTCCTCAGTCAGGAAGCGATAGAGTTACTAAATTTGGTTTGCACCAGATTTTCTCAATGGTGACGGTATTGACATTTTGGACCAGATAGTTCTTTGCTCTGTGCATTGTAGGCTATTAGTGACGTCCTTGGAATCTACCCACGAGGTGCCATCCTGCAATTTCTCATAATGAACAATGTTTCAGGACGTTGCCAAATGTCTCCTGGAGGGCAAAACCACTCCCAAATGAGGACCAGTGGCTTAGACCAGTGAAGGCGTACTTCTGGATCCCTGGCCTCATGGAGGGTTTATGGATAACTGAAGAAAATTACAGTGCTATTTAGAAGGGGAAAGAAGAATGGATTTTTGGTGAGTAATATACAGTAGCCACCAGCTGTATCGTAATTATTTTAGTTGTCTGTGTCCCCTACTAGAAAAGACATTTCTGGAAGTTTTGCTCTGTTTCTTTCTTATCTTATCCCTAGTACCTGGCACTGTGTTCTTGATACATTTTTATTAAATTGACATATGAATTATGCATTGAGGAAGGGATTTCTTTGGTGCCTTTCACCTCTACTTAACAAGCATTATAACATTGATTCTATGAGTTTCTATGCTTTTAATGGCAAAAATGCTTTCAGGTTTACGTCCAAAGATATCGAAAACACATTTTCCAACTGTAGAGATGAAGGCAGAGCAATGAAGTGGAAGTGAGGGGTGAAGGAGAGGTGAGGTTACTATTTTTAGCCGTGGAAAACTTGTGTATGTGAAGAAAGGGAGGGCAATTACCAAGATGGATGCATAAATAAGGGGAGGCACCTGTCCAGGCCACTCACTTGCTAGTTGCTCTGAACAAGGAAGCAAGAGTTGAAATTGTGGTTTGTGACACAGTATGCCACTATTGATTTTTCCTACAAGCAAGCCATTCCTAAATCACTTGTCCTAGGTCAAAGCTTTCCTGCGTTTGGACACATTGAAATACATGAGTAGTTTCTTCATTTGAATGTGTAACAATGTAGACATTGCCATTAAACTACGAATAAACTTTTCACTGGAGAATCACATGGATTTTTCTCTTCACTTGCTTGGTTTCTCTACTAATAAGGCGAGGAACTTCCCAAGCTCTCAAGTTGTTGAATTTAATTAAAAGGTTAGTACATGATGAAATAGATGATAATTTTATAAATAATCACTTTTACGCTATAAATATTAGATTTGTGGAAATTTTGAGAAAAATTGAAATACACTTTGTCAAACAAGAATTTCATGTAAACCAATGGAATAAGACTGTAAGTCATGTGTTAATTGATTCTAATTTTTGAATTTTATGAAACTTCACAAAGTGATGTGATTTCATTATTATTGGCCAAGTTTCCCTCTTGAAACCTGACAATGCGTTGGCTTTCCTTCCGGGTATCGTTCTGGATGATAATTTAGGTGCCAAGCAATTTGTCAGAGTCTGAGTTTCTGCTTTCATTTAATAACTGAAACCTAAATGGTACGATCAAAAACCCCTGGTCTGTTGCGCAGTGATCCGTGCGAGAACAGTGAACTGATGTCTCCGTAAATTTGTTAGTCGTCTGTGAGGAAAAACAACGCTGACCTCGTAATGTCAAATCCCGTTTAGAGCTGGTGAACAGGGCGGATGGAGTTCTTGATGTCTTTTGAGCTGTATTAAGAAATACACTTCAGTGTAGGAGGATGAAAGCCTTGGTAAATTAATGTGGAGATTGTAGGCTATCCAAGTAATTTATAGTTGAATCCTATCTTCCAGAAAAAAAAAGAATGCAGTTAATAAAGGTTCTGACTTGAGTAAACAGTTTCAGGCGACATATGCACTTCAGTTAAGTACTTGAAGTACTGACTCTGACCTTCCACCTTCACAGTTTCCTACTTGGGACTTTTTCTAAAATCTTGTTAGTAAGAAACTGCTTATGGCTTCTGTCACAAGCAGGAATCCCAAGCTCACTGGAAGGGCATAAACTGGATTTTAAGATTTATTTGATGTGTCTAGGTTGAAGAATTTTGTTACATAGCACTTTCTAGCTACTTTTTAGTCTGATTTTTTAAAAGTCATATTTATCAAGTTAAAAGCAGAATTTTTAGGTAAAACTAATTTTGGGGCATTTTCACATTTTAATGTCATCAAAGGATAAAACAAGATTTGGTTTGAACTTATTAACTAATTGCCAGCTTTGCTCCCAGGTACATGTCAGTACATGACCACCCCCATTTGTCATGGGAAAGAGGATATTTCCCCAAAATTGCAACCACCATGTGTTTCAGACTAGGAATTTCAAGAGAGTACCATCACTTGATGGTGATTACACTGCATAAATCTGGGCAGTGGCTAATTAGAGAAGAAGCAGTGTTATGTATAAATATTTGTTGATTGGGTTTCTGTATTGAAAATGTCAGCCTCCAATGCCTTAAGGCCTTCATAATTTCTCTCACAGATCATTACAGTAACCTGACTTCTGTTTCTTCTCCCTCCAAACCATCCTTTAAACTTCTGAAGATTAACCTGGTGATTTGTAAATCTAAGTGCATTACTCCCTGTGTAAAATCTTTCTGAGATTTCCTAATGGCTTTACTGGCTTTAGTTCATGTTCAAGGTGCTTATCATGACAGATAAGACCCCTCCTGATCTGAATCTTAATGAGCTCCCTCTTCCCCCTCACCATATGTCATCAGTGGGCCAACCGCACCTCTTTTCGTTCTCCCACTTTACCCTGCTCGTTCGTGCCTCTGTCTTTGTTCCCATCTTTCCAGTGATCTAGATGGACTCTCTTAATTCTTATTCTTCTCTAAGTCAGATCAAGTGTCCTTCCGAATACCCTCTGTGTGCCTCTTAGATATACACTGTATACACACACTTACTTTGATGTAAGGAATAGCAAGGATTGATTTTTCGTTCTGTCCAGCCTATTAGTCAGTGAGCCCCTTGAGGGCCTGGCCATGCTTGGGCAATGCTGAATAAATGTTTGCTAAGTGAGGGAAAGGACAGACCATGAGACAGTGGGGTGCTCTCCACATGTGCTTTTCTTTTCTTGTCTATGGTCTTTCCCTAGCTCATGAGAAGCAACACATTGCCTCGAGGAGGTTTAAAATGATTACACTAGAAACACTTATTTTAATGTTTATTTTTAACTGAAACACAGACAAATAAAAGAGAAATGTTTTGAGGAAAGCCTGACAGAGTTTAGACCAAAACAATAGACTGGAAAGAGAGTAGAGGAGGAGATAAATTGCATTATCATCAGGCCCTGGGATGACAAGAACCCAGGGCTGGGATTGGAAGGTGCACAGAAGGGAAGATGGGGCATTAGCTTTGAGAAATTTGGGGCTCAGACTGAGTGCCTGGCTCGGAACAGATCAACAGGGGACGTTGGGGAGGTAGGAGGCAGCCTTACAAGATTAGCAAATGCTACGATTTCTCTTATTGCCCTCTTTGTGTCCACTCTGGGTCTATCTCAGCTACCCAGTTTCACCCCCTTGAAATGGAGCACAGTGATAGTATTGACTGGAACTAGCCGAGCATCTTCCCCTGGGAGAGGGAAAAAATATCAAAGTGCCCTTACTTTACACTAAAACGCAACATTAGGGACCACAAAGGAATGTCTCAACATTCTGACATCTGATTGCAAGCCTTTACTATTTCATTATCTAAGGAGGGAGATGATATTGTGGGAGATGTTTTGTCCTATTGTATGCTACTTGGTTTCTCCCTGATTTTAAGCTTTGGCTTTAGAACTTCAACTATTTCTGAAAGATTTTAAATGTCCACAATTTAAGCATGAAGGCCATTGGAAAGTGTGGGCACGGGTACTTTCACTGCTTGGGAAAATGGACTCAATAAATGTGATAACAAGGTGAACACCGGAGCAAATGCATTTATATCCTGTTTATCTCAAGCACAGAGCCAATCTGGAGCTCTAATTCCTTGAGAAGATGATAAATGTTTTCTGCCAGTCTTTCCAACTGAACAAACTCTGTTTGATTGGTATTAATCACTTCTGGCAGGTGATGCTCAAGCCTGCTAGCTGCAGTCTGGGTGAAGGCTTGTCATCAGTATCACTTAATGAAGCGAAAGAGTTTGGGACAAAGAAAAGAAATATTTCCATTTACCTAGACATCAGAGGTAGTGGCAAGTTAGATAAGATACGAACTCTTTATTTTCAAATGAACAGTCTAAAATGCAACCCTTTAATAAAATTATTTTTTTCCTACATTTTTTATTTAAAAAGCAGGAATTAACTCAAATAATAGTCGATGACTTGTTTATGCTGGAAGGACATTCCTCATTCTCCCAAATTATCTGTGACTTCATAAAATTTTCCTAAAACTAAGTTTTCCCGTGAGTAACTCACGCGTATAAAGAACACGTGAATAAGGAAGTCCTATGAGGGCTGGAGTAATCTGCAAAATAGAGTTCACCATAGATTGAATATTTGTGTGCCCCAAAATTCAGATGTTGGAGCCAACTCTCCAATGTGATGGTATCAGTGTTATGAAACCAAAGTGGGTTTGCTTCCTGGTGAGGTAAATTCAGACTCTCCACCAGAAGCAGTTGTCACGCAGAGAGTTTATTTGCAGCAAACAGGAGGCCACATGGAATTTACAAAGCCGTGGCTGACTCTGAGCTGTGGCCAGCAGTGCCTTCCATTTCAGATGGGGACTGAATATTTGAAAGAGAGGAGGGTGTTTGCTTGCACGGGCTGAGTGGCTCACCTGCGTGGGTGCTGCTCTTGGGATGGGGCTTGGCCTGCTTCAGGGTGGTTGGTGATTGCGTCTCTTGATATAAAAAAAAAAAAAAATTAAAGAAACAGTTAAATTCTCCCCAAACCTTCCTTGCGTTCCTTGGGGCAGTTAGTTGGTGACATTAGGAGGTACGGCCTTTGAGAGGTGATTAGGCCATGAGGCTGATGAGGTCCAGGACATGCTACCCCAAAATAAGGTACCTGGGTATATTAAATATCTTGGGCTCAAGGAGTGTGAGAAAAGAGCAGAAGCAGGCAGGTCACTCCTCGCCCTCATGGGACCCCTTGCCCTTCTTCTCTGCAAGCACCAGAGAAATCCCCATCAGGAGGAAGGGAGCCTCCTTAGCACCAGTCAGGGGATGTAGGGCTGAGCAGGCAGTGTAAACAAACCTTCTTACTTCTTCACCATTTTACTACCCCTAGCTCAAACCCCTTTGTCTTGACAATTCTTCACAAATTTATTGTTTCTTTGTTAAACGGCATAAAAGCTTTCTGCTCTGGTCACTTTTTTGAGTCTCATATTGTTGTAGTGTTCCTGTACTTATGTGCATAATTAATTTTGTTTTTCTCATGTTAATCTGTTCTTTTATTATAGGGGGGTCTCAGCCAAGAACCAAGAAGAGTAAAAGGAAAATTATTTTTCCTCCTCTACAAGGTTTGTCCTCATGAATAAGATTAGCACCCTTGCAAAAGAGACGGCAAGAAGCTCCCTTACTCCTTCCACCATGTGAGGTTCTAGCAAGAAGATTACCTTGGAGGAGCCAGGAAGCGGGCTCTCACCAGATGTGGAATCTGCTTCCAGAACTGTGAGAAATAGATTTCCGTTTTAATAAACCACCTAGTCTATAGCGTTCTGTTATAGCAGGCCGAAGGGTTTAAGATAGAGTTTGAGATGGTTAAGTAAGATTTAAGTCTAAAAAATGTAACCTAGCTCAGAAATGTCTCATTGTTATGATTTCACCTTTTGTATTTTTCCATTTTTGCTATGTCATATTCCCTGAAGAGTCATAATTCAAAATTTTTTCCATTGAACATGCAAAAGCCCCCCGGGGCCGTGGGTGGAGATGTCTCCTGTTCACTGCCTGGAGTGAGTCTCTCTGATTGCCACCCTCCTAACACCTCCACAACAACAGCTTAATTGGGAGAATTAGTTTGCTTCCTGGAGCAAAACTCAGGCAGAAATTGTAGCTCTTTAGTTGATAAATCAACTTAGTTTCCTCTCACTCTGTGAGAGAACTCATATGCACTATTCTTTGAGCTAATGATCACTTTAAATTGTATGTTGAGGGGCCGGTCTGGTGGGCCACCTCCATTATTTCAATGATTAATTAATTGCATTAATCCTTGAGTTGCACCTTGAAACTGTTGCTCACACTTGCAGGTCACTCAAGGCCATTCTTTGGAAGCCAACTGTTCTGAGGTGAATGAGGAACCTGGGTGAGCCATGTCCAGGGAGGGGAAAGCACCCCATTTTGAGAACAGTGTAGGCAACTCGCCAGTTAGACTCACCCTGCTGCCCAAAGATAACACCCGGGTTATCCTTACAGTGCTGACTGATCTTTAAACGCTAAGTGTATGAAATTCTGAATGTTAAATAAGAAACACTAAAAAAAAATGAGAAACTGCATTTCACTTCTAATGGTAAGGCTAGCATTTGGCTTTTTGAGCATCCTACTTCTGTTTATGTCTAGCCTGGTGCATTACAATAGGTTTACATCCATGTTTTTCTAATTTTTTTCCTGTTTGTTTCTTTTAAACTGAGTTTTAAAAAATGACTCGTTGTTTTCCAGTCACTGCTGCAAACATCCCAGGTTACAAAATGCTTGAATAGCACTTGATTATTTAATCATTTGAAGTTAAATTTAGCATAGTTGATATACTTCTTTTTCCCATTAATATCATGAGAAATTCATCATTTAATTTTAAGATGCAGGAATTTTTCAAGATATCTTTTGAAGTGTCAGCTATCAGTCATGTGCTGCCTCCTGTCACCATCCTGTGCCGCACACCTCCCCTCTCAGTCCCCACGTCCCAGACAGTCACTGGCACCATCCTCTTAGGCCGTCATTGTCCCAGCACAGAAGTATTAGTGGCCCACTTTTAACTTGAAAAACTGAGAGAAATGATTTTCGAGCATTGAAATTTCAAGTTTTTCAGGGATCTGTTCTAAATGATTCACTTGATAGAGTGGTACTTTTTAAAATTTATTCACTTGTAATCTTAAGTCCAGATCTGGATTGATTTACACAAGTGTTTCTGAGGAGCATGGGGACATTCTGGCAGGGACCTTGCTTTGTGAAGAATTTGACATGCTATGAGGACAAGTAGGTGTCTGGGAAGACTGGCACATTGTCACCATGATTAAGGGTCCAGCCATACAGGAGAAAGCTGGGCCTGTGAAGGAGAAAGATTGTGATGTGACCTTAGCACGTCCTGAAAACACTGCAGTGAATGACGCAGCGGCAAGACTGAAGAAACCCCAGTGCAGCTTCCGAGCATTCGAACCGAGTTCCCCTCAAAAGCAACAATTGGTTTTCAGAAAGTATAAACTCTGAGATTGAAAAAGACAGTCTTAATAAATTCATAAAGTCAAGGAGGTGCTTTTCTTGTTTTTTCAACCTATTTTGTTTTGCAACTAATAGAGACTAGTAATAAAAAACAAGTTTTGTGAAGTAATACATTATGGAGTATATCACTTTGATAACTGTACGTTGAATGATATTTTATTAGTGCTTTCCTTGTTTTGTTCAAGATTAGACATTTCTGGGTGTGATAAACATTATTCAATCATAAGCTAGTACTTACATTGTTTTTATACACTATACTTAGTTCTTTTGTAAGAATTTATGTTTATTGGTTTGTAATCTTTATTTTTTATGTTTTCCTTACAAGTTTAGGGGAAGAAAACTATGTTTCCGGTCACCTTGAAAAAAATATAATGTTAGTGAAACTATTACCATTTTCTCTATTTTTTGAAGAAAATCCAGTGTTTAAAATGGTGATGTTAATTAAAAAAAAAATTCATCAGTACCTACAAGTCTTGACCCAATGGCGACCTCTCCCCCAAATTCGTCATTCAGCGATAGCCTTCTCTGAAAATGTCCTTCAAGTATAACTTTTTCCAGAGATCTCTTTTTCACCATCTGTTTTATATTAGATACCTTTTTATTTGCTTTCATACTACCAAAGTTTAATTTTCTCATAACATTTATCACATTACAAGCTCCTCTAGAACAGAGGTCTTGTTTTATTTTTCCGTGTATCCTTTGTGCCTTTCACAAGTCCTGCAATATAGTAAATCCTCCAGAAATATGTGTTTAAGGAAGAATTAATTGGCTCCCTCCTCAATACACAGGAAATGAAAGCATATGCACACTTGCAGCTAAACTTACCCCATGTGTGCTTTCTCATCCCAGGCCAGGGAAGATCCCGAAGCAGTCTTCACCCAACTCGGGCTACCGCTAGCTTCCCAACTTCAGTCAACAGCATGTTTCATGACCGCTGGTCTAATGGTCAGAGCTGAAATTTCTCAAATGCCTATGTTGACCTCCTGAGGTCAAAAACTTATTCATCTAGTTTCAGCTTCAGGGTCTTTATATGCCCAGTAAATACTTCTGGGTTCATTAATTGATTTTAAAGTCCTTTAATTCAAGTTTCTTATATGATAGTGTTCTACTTAAATAATATTTTGTTTTGCTAAATAGTTCACACTGTAAAAAACCAGCTTAAATTAGTGTAAAACACAGCTTAAATTTTAACGAGCACAAGAAAGTGTAAAGCCTTGAAGTCATCTTTGATACCTGATTCTCCATTTCATTCTCCCTCATTCTTCTCCTTTGCTGCATCTTCCCAACCACTTTCAATCAATATAAAAATTCGAATTTTAGGGGCTGGCCCCATGGCCGAGTGGTTAAGTTCGCGCGCTCCGCTGCAGGCGGCCCAGTGTTTCGTTGGTTCGGATCCTGGGCGCGGACATGGCTACTGCTCATCAAACCACGCTGAGGCAGTGTCCCACATGCCACAACTAGAAGGACCCACAACAAAGAATATACAACTATGTACTGGGGGGCTTTGAGGAAAAAAGTTAAAAAAAAATCTTAAAAAAAAAAAATTGAATTTTAACGTGTCTCCTCGTAATACAATTTATCATTGTTTTCTGGAACACTCAACATTTTTAAACACATTTACTACGTCTCGGGAAATTTCTTTCTTCTGAATACTGCCTCCACTGGGTCAAAGCAGGAGAAACCAGCTTCCCCATCTTTATGTCTAGAACCTGGTCCATAACAATTAAATACACTTGTGAGGGTCTGATTCAAAAATAAGCAAACTGGGAAAGGAGGTTCGAATCCACTGTGTTGGTGAGGGGGGATGCCAGAGGTGCCTAGCAGTGATCATGAGGTCAAGATCCCAGAAAAGAAGTGGTAGGGGCATTGAACTCTGGTTGGTAGCAGTAATCCTTGCTGCTTAACCTCATCACCAGTGGCTTCAGTGGAAGAGGAATGTTTTCTCCTTGGGTCAATTTGGTAGCCAGATTTGTAGCATCGGTACTGAAAGCTCAGCTGGGAACCTGTTAACAGTTATTTGGCTTTCTCAGTTCTTTGACTGACCCAATATTCTTTTAATAAACTCCTTCTCCTTAATCTGCCAGTCAGCTTTTGTACTTGCAATCTAAAACACAGGCTAAGATTTCCTCCATATAATCGTCTCCATCCCTGCTGACGCTCAGGTCCTTGTTACTCGTGATCATATTCTGATTCGTCTCCTTGCAATGGTCTTCCTCTTCTCCGGGTAGCACATCAGCTAACTTTCTAAATATGAGCCTCATCTTGTGTGTGTTTTTTGATTTAATGTATCTCTTACTGTTATAGTGTGACGTGGTTTACCTATTTTAATCACTTCACCAAAACAATAATCTTTTTTATTTTTTGTATTTGCTGTCAAAGTCGACTTGAACCAAGTGGTTGTTTTTTGGTTGTAAAGGGATATTGGCAATAGACAATTAACGTTGAAAAATGCAACCATCAAGACTTATTTTTTATATATTGGATTTGTCTTTGAAACAAAAGCTGGTGGTTGAGGGAGAATCATGGGGAAGGGAGGCTGGCATGATGAAGGGCTCAGCCTTCGGTGTACTAGGTATTAAACCTGACCTTGTTTTTACCACACAGTTTATTAGAATGACAGATGCCAACATAGCAAAGACGACAGGAGACTGATCATAAAAAGCAGAATGCTAGTTTATTAATTTAAATGATAAATATAAGTGCCAAGTGAAAGAAATAGTTGCAGCTTGCATACCAGCACATTCTATTCCTGTAGGCAACCTTCATGGGAAACAAATTGACAGAAGATTGCTGCCTGACCCTGAAATTAGATCAAGACTTCCCATCCTAATAATTCAAATATTTCCTGGTTCCAGAGTCCGATGTCCATATACGTGTTGACAGACAGATTGCCATGAAACTGGAAACTTGATCTCTCTCACAGAGCACCATCTTCCCAGGTGGCACTGTGAGAGGCCTGCTCAGTGTTGGCTCCTGGGGATTGGCATTTCTTCCTGCTCATTTTCAGCCTCTCTCTTTAAGGTGATGTTGCCTACCTCAGTTAGGATCCACAATGTGTTGATTTTAGAATTTAACTCTCAAATGCCATTTTACATACTCTTCAGTTTTTTGGGTGGTTTTATTTTGTATTTTAGTGTGTGAATTTGCTTTCCATTCTTCTTTTTCTTCTTCTTTTTTTTTTTGCTGAGGAAGACTGGCCCTGACTAACATCTATTGCCAATCTTCCTCCTTTATTTTTCTCCCCAAAACTCCAGTATTTTCCAGTTGTAAATGGTTCTAGTTCTTCTATGTGGGATACCGCCACAGCATGACTCTATGAGCAGTGCATAGGTCTATGGCCAGGATCTGAACCAGTGAACCCTGGGCCACTAAAGCAGAGCACATGAACTTAACCACTGTGTCACTGGGCCAGCCCATAATCTTCAGTTTTATTCTGTCAGCTATGCTAAGGGAGATTAGCAGGTTTATATTTAGTGTTGTAATAGCTACCTTTGTAACATGTTGTACATCACTGTAGGTTTATCTTTATTGCTATTCTTTACTTTCTTTATATTCATATACTCATGTAGTTTATTAAAAGTTAGTTATTAGAGTTAGAAGATAAATGTAATGTATCTATTTTTGAAAAAGCATCAAGCAGCTTTTAAAATCTAACTTTCTTATTTCGTCTATTAATTTCTAGTGTTAACCAAATAATTCTGGAATTCCTTTCTTTAAGAGAGGTGAAAACTTGTTTGGGTTTTCCCTCTTCCTTTTCTGCACCACCAGATTCAGGCATTTTTTGCCGCATATTACCTGATTAAATCATCAGAAACCCCCTAGAGGTGGACGGGATCGTCCTTTAAAGACAAGATGACTCATATCAGGGGTCCCAAAGCCAGACTGCTTGTTCAGACCTTGTTACTTCAGTTTCCCTTTAATCTGCAATCTGAAATTCCATAATTTATACTCCATACTACATTTCACAGGCCCAAGTGTTTCTTCTTGACGTTTTTGCCATGAAGACATGCCTACATTGTTCATTTGTGGCTCTGTCCCATGCGTTTCCTAAATCTTTACTCCTCCTGTAATAGCTACAATACCTGCACAATTTTCACTAACTCACTCAATCCATTTCTTTCTTCAGTGAGTCATTACTAAGTCTTAAAATATTTAAAAAGTTATCGTCTTAGTCATGTCAATTTCAGATAATACTAACTATCTAGTTGAAGGTTTTAGGTTTCTACTGACTTGCTTTCCCATTTGATGTTTGTTTCACTAAAAAAAATTTGCTCCTTATAGAAAACTTGGAGGGTACAGAGAAGTTCAAATAAAGAGAAAACGTTGCCAATAATTCCACCGTACAGATAGGCCAACAAATTAAAAGGATTGTATAACAGCTTTACACCAAGGTGTAACATCACTTGAATATTGTGTTTCTCCATTATTTTGTAAAAAGGTTTCCTTTAATTTCCCCTCCAAACAATGCAGACTTTGTCTAAAAGGACAGTTTGTAAACAGACACCATAGTCCCCTAGGCACCAAAACATTCTTCCTCTAACTTTGCTCAAAGGAAAGCCCACATTCGAATAGAGTCCTCTGGGTTCTGTGCTCCAGGTTGGCAGTGTCCTGGCAGTAATGCTGCCTTGGTGCGTTGATTGAAACTTAGATTCTAGCAGCATTGAAGAAGAGTTTTTATTTACTTTTTCCAAGTCTTTGTCTGTATTTGGATAGTAGCCTTAGCATGGGACACTAGAAGGAAGCCCTGGATAAAGACACAACAACATTCGTTTTTTTCCAGTGTTTGTTTCTTCATTCACTGGGTTTGCTTCAGGAAAAGGCTCCCTCTGCTGGCCCCTCCCCAAGAAGCTGCCTGGGGATCTCACTCGTGACTGGAGGGGCTTTCCTCACTGGTCTGGAAACAGACACTGGAGTCGAAGACTCTGAGTCCTTGAGATCTTGAGCACTCTGACTTCTCTACAATTTCATGTATTTACTCGGTGAACATACTGAGCGTCTATTCTGAGCTCGGCACTGTCGTGGCGCTGGGCAACAAGGGCAAACCACAGCTGTTTGGGAACTTGGATGTAACATAAAGAGTGGGTTAAATCTGATAGAAAAAGAGTTCTGTCTGAGTATACTGGATTTGAAAACAGGCTATTTTAGGTAAATCTCCTCTTCACCTCCTAGGAAAGAAAACTGTGAAATATGCTGATGGTGACTTTCGAAGTGTTTATATTTTGGGCCTAATTTATAATATTGGGATGAAAGTGTTTATTTGCTACTAAAACAGATGATAAAAGTAGGCAAAATGGCACTTAAGGTATATCATTGTTCTACACTCTTATACATTTTGTAAGAATTAAATCATTTACTTCTCATAACAATCCCGTTTTACAGATGATAAAACTTAAGCACAGAGAAGTTAAACAGCTTGCTGAAGCTCACACAGCCAAGCTGATGGCAAAATGGGATTTGAACCAGAGCATTCTTGCATTGGAGCCCACACTCTGAACCACAATGTTATCATCACACTTTTAAGTGTCCAGAAAGACAACGTTAAAGTGCACAAATAAGCTTGGCGAGCAACACAGTAATGTGAAATGTCACTGTCACTTTGGGGGGGGGGGTCAGGAGAAGAACAAGGGATGCAGTGTGAGTGCCAGCTCTTCCTTTAGGATGGATCTCCGAAACTGCTACAGGACACTACCGCTTACATATCGTTGGCCAGAAGTTACTCACACGGTCGCACCCATCTGCAAGGAAGGCTGTGTTATATAATCCTATTCTGGATGGCCACCTACCCAGCCAACCATTTTACCACTGTGGGGAAAGGCAAAATGAATTTAGAGAGAGAACGAGTAGTTTCTGCCGTAGTCCTGTACTTAATTCCACAGTGATATGGGGTGTTCTACAGGAATCGTTTTAAACAAAAGATCAAAATAAGAAGATAAGATACCTATTATATATAATATGACCCTTTCAAATAAAGATTAAGGAAAGTGATTGCACCCTTTTAAAATTAGCAGGGAAATAAGCAACATGTTAGTCATTATCTACATGCTAGGTATCTCTATAGATGATATAATACATATACGTGATCCTCTCCCGTCCAACCATGTCACCTTCTGCCTGAAGCATCCAGTGGCCCCCGTTCCTTCCACTAAGAATCAAAACAAAGGTTTCCGGTGGCCCTGGAGGCTCTACCCCACCTACTTCTCTTCCTTTCTGTCTTCATCTCCTACTGTTCTCTCTCACTCACTGCCCTCCGACCACCCTTGGTCACTGCTAGACAGGTTGAGACATTCTGGTCTCTGGACATTAGGAAGCTCCAGCCGGAAAGGATTTCCCCAGATACTCCTGAGGCTCGCTCCCTTGTCTGCTTCAAGGCTCCCTCAGTCATGCCGTTTTCTCAGTCAGTGCTTCCCTGACCACCTCTTTGTATTTCAACTCTCACTCCCATCCTGGCCACTTTCTAGCCATCTTTTGTTTATTCTCTCTGTAATACTCAGCAGCCTTTAATATTCCATGTGACATTCTTGCTGTTTCCTTTTTCTCTGTTGTCTGTCTCCTTCCACTACAATGCCACACTTGTGAGGGTGTCCCCAGAGCTTAGAAAGAGGCTTGGCAAGTAATAGTCAAGTCAGTGAATATTTCAGATGGTTACAAACATGAGGATGACTTAAGCTTTGCCTCCCCTCGTCAATTTAAGTTACCAATGTTACGTTGTTTTTATTTTTAACACTGGAATAGTTAACTTTTAACTAAGTGTCTTTAAACATTTTTAAATTATAACATCCTCCATTTTTAGGGCCAGTGAGTATTTCAGAGCTGTAGAACCGCAGGAATGCAAGACTAGTGTGTGATGCTGAGCGTGAATCCTTGCAATCTCAAAGCTGGCTGCCCAGTTACTGTTTTACACCCTTACCCCCCATTGAAAACTCCGGGAGTTGGCCTCTAAATCTTCCATTTCATTAAGCAGAAAGGCAGCTCCTCGCCAGTTGTGAAAGCGTTGCTTGTGTGTTTTTGTGTACTACCTCACTGTCTCCACTTCCTCTCTTAATCTATTTTGGGAAATCTAATTTCTTTTCTAAATTGGAGTTGTGTGCTGCCAGTTTTGATATTTTACTATCCGCATTCTCATCAGTGTTATCATCTCTAAACTTCTGAATCAAAAGCATCACAGAGAATTGTTTTGGAATATACATTTTGATTGAAGTACCATCTTATTTAAACATATCAAAATTAATTGTGCTTCTCATACAAATGTGTGTGTTTCTTTGCATATTAGATTGCCTCTTATATGCTGCCAAGAGCTGTCAACTTAACTGATCATGGAATAGGGCCTGGCTTGAAAACTACAGCTATTTCTCTTATCAGCAAAACTATTATTGCATATTTTTTGAGGATATTGATTTTTAATTCATGTTTTCATTAACATCCCATAAAATCAGAATATGACATTTCATGGTTTTATAGAATAGCTATTTATTACAGGTTAACTCTCAATGATCTCTGAGAGACATTAACTATAACATATAGCAAAAAAAATGTATATTATTTGTGGTCAACTTAACTTGCTTTTGGATTTTGAAAATCTAGAAGCGTATTTAATAAACTGTAATCAACTTATGAAATTAAATTATCATCTCTTTAGTAAACTTGTGGAGAACATGTGAGATTTGATGTGTGTATGTGTTCTATGCACACATGTTTAGGTGTGGGATGTGGATCCGAGTAGACTTATGATGGTGCACTGCAAAATCTGCCTTACAGCCAGGAATATGAAATGTCAATTATGTTCATCAGAACATCAATTTGTCATCATGTGCAAGGATATTTATGCTAAGGTTTAATTTCCTTTTTCTTTATTATTAATGATGCTTTATAGTTGAAAGAACTTCCATCTTGAAAGTTTCTTAGAATCATTAATCCTTATGATATATGTGAAGCAGTTAAGAATTTTTATCCATACTTTGAAATGTGCAAAGTAAGAAACAGCTAACACAGACAAACGGTCCACGTTGTAGAAAAGCAGTCTTTTCTATCAAAAGAATGACTTCGCATAGAAAACATACCTGAGCAGAGACAAGTTGATTGTGCTGTATTTTATTTAGATTTTTGATTTTTTCATCTGTTTGTTCATGTGTGCACAGAATAATTTATAGCTTAGGAGAATTCAGACATAAAAAGATTATCATCTTCTCTTTTGTTATGGACTAGTAAGTACCTGAATTTACCTTTTCTTGGATCCAATGCTGTTTCAATAGTGAAGATTGAGGCTGTCATTTTTGTCAGGCACAGAGGGAAGCATCCAGTGTGTTAACCTAACAAGCCCATTTGAGACACCTGGGCTATTTAGAGACCCATCTTCCATAATTATGTTTTACTTCAGTTGACTTTAAGATTTGTAATATTCCTACTCAATGTTTTAATTGGAGGTAGATCAGTGGCTTCTTTTATGTCATTTAAATCAATTCTTTTCCAAAGCTGAGAATAATTTCATACAGAAATCAGGAAAAATCCTGAGCTATTAATATTCATGTTATAACTTAAAAAGGAAAGGAAAATTTAGCAAATAAGTAATTCTAAAGAAAGTATAATAAAAATAGCTTCTGGAATAAGATCCCAAATATGATTTTAAAAATACAAGAAATATTCCTTTAAAAGGGGAAAAAATTGAGGAAAAAAAAGAAAATTGTAGACTCTCCCTGGCTAGAAAAAATGCAACAAAGAGTGGTAAATGGCAGCCGCTTCTTTCCGATTCCTCTTTTGATTATCACTTACTTGTTTTTTCTTCTCTGCCTCCTTGACACTTTGTGCACGTCTTTTGCTGTAGTACTTACATCTTTCTATCAGCCTTCCTGCCTTTAGCCCTATAGGCAACCCAAGGTCAGCCCAGAGGGCCAGGTATCTTTATATACTTATTTCTTCTACAGCACCTCGTAGGTCGTAAGCTCTCAATAAACAGTTGCTGAAAAAAAAAAAAAAAGAGGTAAAGGAAAATCACTAGCATGTAGACAACGACTCCACGCAGAGACACTGCATCACAGGGGGAATAGTTGAGAAATTCAACTCCTTGTGAGTAGCAAATCTTTCTCACTCTCATTGGCCCACCCCAGGCCTGCTCCTCCCTTCCTTTAGCTGTGTATGAGCAGCGGACAGCCTCCATAGGCTCTTTTCCTTCTGTTTCTCATTTTTTCTTTGTTTGTTTATTTTTCTTTTCTTTTTCTTTTTTTCAACCTCCATTTTATTGCCTCTTTATAGCCTTGCCATAACCCAGCAATGGACGCATATAAATTCTCCCCACCCCATGTACCTTTCATGATTTAGATATTCCAAAAGGCACCTAGCAAGCTGGTCTAAAAATATGTGTTTTAGTAGTTCAGATCTTAGTTGTGGAAGTAAAAGTGTAAGGATTTAAATACAAAGAGATTTTCTAAAATCCTCCTTTTACTTTCAGTGGCTCGTTAAAACAATTTTTGTGGCTGTAAAAATGGTACCTGGAAATAAATTTGTCATGTGCTCTCTTGCTTTCTGAATAATTTTCCCCAACTCCTTTGACTCTCTCTCAAATAAAATCTTTACATCTCAGGCTTTCCTGACATAGTTACAAAGTCAGTGAGATGCTATTTAACATTAATTTATATACCCTTTAGTACTTCCATGTCATCTTGATTCTTTACAAATATCGACTAATTTATACCTTAAAAATCACGATGAGGTAGGTGTTATGATTAGCCTCATTTTACAGAGAAAAAACCTGTGGGCTTAGAACTAGTAATTACTAAAAACCAGCATTTAAAACCAAAGAAGTCTGATTCTAGAATCTGATATGTTATGCTACTACTCAGACTGCAACTTTTAAGTTAACACAAAGAAAACTCACATATTATAAGTCACACAAAATATTTTCCATACCAATCAATCCAGATTTGGCAATAAGCAAGTGGAAGCTGATTTTGACCCTCCAATCTGAACTTTCTCTTTTGGGAGATATTTCTCTTAATCAACTGCTTCCTTAAAAGGGCTCAACACATCGTTTTGCTTAGAACCGTAAATTACCTGTTCACATGTAGCAATTATCTTCCATATAAGAAGAATTTCTCAGCCCTGGTCTTGGACTTCATAGGGCAATTTTGGGAGAGTATGAATTCCCTAAAGGAAAATTCCTTAGAAGGAACATATTGTATGCTGATGTATTTTTTTTTCCTGAGTATACGTATAGTTTTCCTCAAATTCTCAAAGTGATCAAAAAAAAGTAAAAATCCTCTGTTTTACATGCAATTAACATTTATTAGGTCCAGATAGGGTGTTCAGTGCGATGATAAGGAGTGTTTGCATGCTCTATTTCATTTATCATCGATGGAGATTCTTAGAGGGCTAGTGCTTCGTGAATCTTTGTATTCTGATCTAGATTTTGTCACTCAGTTAATGACTACTTAATACATAACTGTTTATTGAGTTAATGAAGTGTTTGGTGACTGTTTATATATCATAGACAATTTGCACACGATTCTACAACCACCTCCAAGCAACAAATTACATCATCAGTGCCACACCTAATTATCAAAGAAATTCCTCCACTTTCAACAGAGTCATTTTAGGACCCACAACATGATCTATTTGTATCGTTTTAAAACAATATTACCAATGGATTACAAGGTAATTAACATTATTAATATGACATTTCTTCTTCAATTGTTAAGGTCCATCAAGAATCAAATAGGACTGTTTTATCAGATGTTTTCTTTCGCTTTTTAAAATTTTTCTTTTAATTGTTTTGCTTTTGCTTTTTTCCTTTTATCTTTTCTCTATTATTTTTCTCCAAAGAAATTCACAGATCATAATTGTTATACTTTAATGACTTTTGACAAGTGCACACACCCATGTAGTTGACACTCATACCAGGATAAAGAACATCTTCATGCCCACCCCTCCCCAGCAGCAAACACTTCCAGTTTCTGTTATCCTAGAGTGTTAGTGCCTGTCGAGAACTTCATTTAAGTGAAAACATGCAGAATACATTATTTGTACCTGCCTTTTTTGTTTATCACGTCTTTGAGATTCGGCTACGTTGTATTTCTAAGTACATAGTTTGCTGCTTTTTACTGCTGAGTATGTCCCACAGCATGGGCATGTCACATTTTTGTTGATCCATTTTCCTGTTAATATATATTTGTCTTTCCCGTGAGGGGCTCTTATAAATGAAGCTTCTGTGAACATTTATATCTTTTTGAGAGTATAGATGCCCATTTCTTTTGCATAAATGCCTAAGATTTGAATTTGTAAATTTGTTTTTACCAAAATTGAGGTATCTTCTGGTTTAAGTTTTGTTTTCTTTTCTTTTTCCTGGCCCCAGTCTCTTTTTTCCTTTTGATATTGCCATGTAAGTCCATGAAGTTCTGTTTATTTTCATTCTAGTGTTTTATCTATTTTTTTTTCTCTCCTGGATAATTTCTTTGATCCATCTTGAAAGTTGCTGACTCTCCTCTGCTACCTCCATTTGGCTAAGAATTCTATAATGTGTTTAATATCAGGTATTATATTTCTCAAGTTCTAGAATTTCCTTGGTTCTTTTTATTGTTTCTATTTCTCTGCTGGGCTATTCTATCTTTTCACTCAGTGTGAAGGTGTTTCTTTACTTCTCTGAGCAGAGTTAAATAACTGTTGTAATGACACCTCAGAATTCAGGCCATCTCAGAATTGACATCTGTAGTTTTTTTTTTTCCCCTTGAGAATGAATCACAATTTCTTAATTATTTCTATATTGAATAATTTTGTATCGTATCCTAAACATTACAGATGCTACATTACCTGTTCTGCTATTCTCTCTGAACAGGGCCAATATTTTTGTTTCAGCCAGTGGTTAACTTTGTCAGACTCCAACTGCACTCTCTGTCTCTTGGAGGTCACATCTCAGTTCAGTTTCCCCCTTCAGCTTGCTTTCACTCAGCCTCAAAGCATCACAGCTTAGAATTGGCCGGGGAATTACAGAATTTATACAGAAATTTGTATGTCCCCTTCTTTGGCACTCTCCTTAGCAGGATCACTCCAAATCCACACCCCCCCCCCCAGATTTATTGAGGTAGTATTGACAAATAAAAATTTTATATTTAAAGTGTATGATGTGGGGCCAGGCTGGTGGCACAGCGGTTAAGTTCACACATTCCAATTCTCCACTGCCGGAGGTTCACTGGTTCGGATCCCGGGTGCAGATATAACCACGGTTGGCACGTCATGCTGTGGTAGGCATCCCGCATATAAAGTAGAGGAAGATGGGCACAGATGCTAACTCAGGGCCAGCCTTGCTCAGAAAAAAGGGAGAGGATTGGCAAGTGTTAGCTCAGGGCTAATCTTCCTGAAAAAAAAAATTTTAAGTGTATGATGTGATGATTCAATATACATATACATTATGAAATGATCACCACAATGAAATTAATTAACATATCCATCACTTCACATAGTTATCACAGTTTTTGTTGCTGTTGAGAACACAAAATTTACTCTCTTAGCTAAAGTCAGGTATACAATACAGTATTATTAACTATATTCATCATTTTGTACATTAGATCCCCGGAAATTATTCATCTTATAACTAAAAGTTTGTACCCTCTGAATAATATCTCCCCATTTTTTGACCTCCCAGCCTTTGGTAACCATCATTCTACTCTCTGGTTTTATGAGTCTGACTTTTTTAGATTCCACACATAAGTACGATCATACAGTATTTGTCTTTTTGTGTCTGGCTTATTTTACATAAGCGTATTGTACATTTAGTATAATGTCCTCTAGATTCATCCATGTTGTCACAAATGGCAGGATTTCCTTCTTTCTCAGGCCTAAATAATAATGTTATTGTATAACATATATCGCATCTTCTTTATCCACTCATCAGATGACGGATACTTAGGTTGTTTGCAAAGCTTGGCTACTGTGAATAATGCTGCAATGGACATGGGAGTACATGTATCTCTTGAGGGTCCAGATCTCGTTTCTTTTGGACAAATACCCAGAAGTGGGATTTCTGGGTCCTATGGTAGTTTTTTAATTATTTGAGAAATCTCCATATTGTTTTCCGTAAAAGCTGTACCAATTTACATTACCACCAACAATGTACAAGTGTTCTCTTTCTCTACATCCTCGCCCATGCTTGTCTTTTTGATAATAGCCATCCTAATATGGGTGAGATGATATCTCAGCATGATCATTCCACATTCTGTATTTCCTGTATTTGCCCAGAACTCTGACCTCCAGTTCTTCAGACCTCAAACATTGCAGATTTTTAAAATCAGTTTTGACCTTTGGGCTAAAAGTGGTAAAAACGAGGAACTCACCATATGCTACTCCTACTTCCAGACTTTATCTTCTGTCTATAGTCTGTCTGCTTTTGTTTATTTTCTGAAGGCTACAGGTACTATTTTTTTTTATTTTGCTTAAAGTTATAGTTGTAACATGAGGGAGTTCCAGTCTGCTTTAAGGGAAACTTCGACTGACTGTAAGTGTTAATAACATCTACAAAGTACCTCACAACAGCATCCACACTAGTATGTGACCCGGCCAACCGGGCATCATAGCCTAGTCAAGTTGACAAAATTAACCATCGCAAGTTTTATCTGGATTCACGTTCCTTCAGCCCAAAGAACTTCCACTAAAATTTCTCAGTGCACATCTGCTAGTGGCAGATTTTCTTAGATTTTGCTTATATGAACAATTTTTATTTTGCCTTAATTTCTCAGGATAGTTTTGCTGGACGTAGAATTCTAGTTTGACAGATTTCTTCTTACAGCATTTTAAAAAATGTTGTTCAATTAGCTATCCAATTGCATGTTTTCTGATCAGAAGTGGGTCGTGTTTATTTCTCTTTATGTAATATATTTCTTTTTTCTATGGACCCTATAAGGATGTTACCCCTCTCCCTCTTTTCTCCCTCTCACTCTCTCTCTCTCCCCTCCCACACTTTATCTTTTAAGAGAATTTAACTGTGATGTTCTTATGTGTAGATTCCTTGTGTTTATCTTGTTTTACGTTTGTTTGTTTTTTAAAGATTTTATTTTTCCTTTTTCTCCCAAAGCCCCCCAGTACATAGTTGTGTATTTTTAGTTGTGGGTCCTTCTAGTTGTAGCATGTGGGATGCCGCCTCATCATGACTTGATGAGTGGCGCCATGTCTGCGCCCAGAATTCGAACTGGCAACACCCTGGGCTGCCAAAGCAGAGCGCGCGAACTTAACCACTCGGCCATGGGGCGGGCCCCTTGCTCTAGGTTTTTTGAGTTTCTTGGAACTGTGGGGTAGATTTTTATTTTGAAACAATATCAACCACAGTTATTTTTCTGCCCCAAAATACCTAAACTTCTTTTTTTGTCAGTTCAATATCTGTCATCTCTACAACTGTTACTGACTGCGTTTTTTTCTCCAGGTCATGTTCTCTTGCTTCTTCACATGTCTAGAAACTGTGTGGTGGCTGCTGTGGGTGTCATATTGCTGAGAGTATCTGTATTGATGTCTTCCTTTATACAGCGACTTTTGTTCTAGCTAGCAGGCGGATCATCTCCATCCATCTGTGGCTTTGTTTTTTTCTTATTTTTTCAATGTTTTTTCAGAGTAGGTCTATGGTAGCCCTGGCTTCAGGGTGCTGCTCCTAGGACTTCTTCTTTCTCCTGTCTTAATTGGATTCCTAGAGTACACAGAGCAATCTCTCCACTCTGCTGTTTGGAACTCCTACATCACCCAGTGATGCATGACATCTGGAACTGTGGTTCAGCTCAGAGCCCTCCTATCACTGTTCTTCTCCATGCACTTCAGATTCTCTCCCTTTCCACGGGCAGTTTAGTAATTGGCAAAGACAGCATTTGGAGTTTCTTCTCTGAACAGCTCCTGGCTTTTTCTGCCACCTCTAATCACTACCTGTGTGCTCAGCGAAACAATCACCATCTCCTTGGGCTCTGCCACCTTGTTCTGCAGTCCATCTGCTACGACATGGATGCAGCCGGAGGACATTATGCTCAGTGGAATAAGCCAGACAGAAAAAGACAAATACTGTATGGTATCACTTATATGCGGAATCTAAAAAAAAAAATTGATTTCATAGAAGCAAAATAGAATGGTGGCTGCCAGGGCTGAGGCGGGGCGTGGGGAAATGTAGATCAAAGTGTGCAAACTTTCAGTTATAAGATGACTAAGTTCTGAGAATCTAATGTACAGCATGGTGACTATAGTTAATAATACTGAAATGTATACTTGAAATTTGCTAAGAGTACATCTTAAGGACAAGTAATTTTATTTTGTTTTTAGGTAAATTACCTCTAATATTTTATAGTATTTCTTTTTGTTTCGTGGTCTCTTACCACACCACGCACAAAAAAGAGATAACTATGTGAGGAAATGGGTGTGTTAAATATCTTGATCTTGGTGTTAATTATCTTGATCTTGGTAGTCATTTTACACTGTATATGTATAACAAATCATCACATTGTATACTTTAAATACAATTATATTTTTCAATTATTCATCAATGAAGTTGGAAAAAATTGGAAAAATAAAATGGTAAAACCATCTGTTTAATATTATCAAAGATGTTTAGATGTTATGAAATAATCTTCAGTGAAAAATAAAAGTTATTTTACTAATTAAAAATAAATGACTTCAGGAAGGAAACCAGGGTGACCTTGAAACTCACTCCGTGTGTCACCCTTCCCTCAAGGATCATAGTCCTGGATTCCAGGTCATTCGGCATCTAAGAAGAAACACATAAATACTGCAGAGTAGAAAAAGATGACAGTATCTGAAACCGTTATTGATATACAGTACTAATATGACAAAGTTTAACTTATTTTTGCAGTGAAGAAATATACATTTAATTTTAGAAAGGTTGTTTAGACTATGAAGGTATAAAATATAAAACATATGTTATTCTAATGTACAACATTTGAAAGTCAAAGCTCATCTCTATTTTCATTTTTTAAACAATCTTGTCAAATGTTATTTTAATTCATTTCAGCATAAACATTTTACATTTCAAGTATACATAAATATCATATTTTGTGTATATATATATATATTTAATTTATCGTTTCTGTTAATTATTCAGTGATGGATATTGTTTTCTAGTTAGTCACAGATTTAGACCTTGGACAGTTTTGACTTTAGTACGACATTTTAAAGGTAGTTTTCTGTTTGTATAATTCGTATAAATTTCATACACTACATCTTTCTTAAAATTTTCAGGATACACTACTTTTAACAATGTACTAATGATTCACTAAAGTTTGATTAATTAAATAGATTTGAAAGACCCCCTCTTTTTAAAATTTAATGTCAATTTACATTGAATCCTAAAAACTGTCACTGTCACTGGGTAATTATTTTGGTGGGTGTAGAAAATATAATGTATTGGTTTTATTTAAATCCTATTCTAATCCTCTTTTGGATAATTGAAACAATTCAAAAGAGTTAATTCTGGTTGGGCAATTGATTTATGGGGTTCCTTTTCTGAATATTGCTTTTTTTGCAGAATAAAATTAGTTTTATTCTGCTTCTCCTGTAATGACTGAATTTAAAATGAACTTTAATTTTAAATTTAGTACTCAAAGGAAGAAGATAATTGTCCTTATTGACCCTTATAATCACCTATAAACCAGTTCATTATGTATTTTTCTTTTTAATAAGAAACAAAGTCTAATAATTCAGAATTGTCATGTTATCATCTGGCATTTCCCATGTGTACCAATTTCAGCTGTTTGTAAAAGATCTGAATATGATGCTTTCAAGCTTAATGAAGAGTCATAAGCACTCTTTTCTTTTTGTGCCAAAATAAATTTCCTTAATTTAATAGTTTCCAAAACTTTAAGCAATAATTATCATCTATTTTGCCTTCCAGGAGTTTCAAAAAGTTTAAAATATGAATATTACTATTAAAAGGCATTTAAGATTGCAAGTATGCCTCTCAAAGCAAAATAAAATTATGCAATATTACATGTCCTAATATATAACTATAACTTCTGAAATAGATTCAATGTGAGTCAAACATAGTTTTAATTTTTACAGATTTCAAGCACTAATAATCATCTGTTTCTAATATTATTATTTTTAATATTCAGATATAATGGCAATTTAAGTTTTGAAACTGTAAAAATTTAAGCTTTAATTCTAATACTCTCCAATATTGGAGATTCAAGGTTATTAAACCAAAGTATCAATAGTTTCTTAATATCATAGAAATACAAGACATATTTATATAAGATATAAATGTAAGAGCAGAGCAAATTAATCTAATGACTAGAAGGGATCATGAGAGAATCTCTTTTTCTGGTTTTAGGCTGAAAAGTAGTTCAGCTTTCCTAAAAACATAGTACCTAAAACCAAGTACATATGATATCAATTATTCTTTGTTTATTAATCTTGTAGTCTAAAAAATTTGTACATTTGTGTTCTTCAGAGAACTGAAGTGATATTTTTACCATTTTATAATTAGGGTAGATGTAGTTTTTTTCTCCTAGTTTTATTGAGATATAATTGACATATATCACTGTATAAGTTTAAGGTATACGGGATAATGGTTTGATTGATGTATATTGAGAAACGATTACTGCAACAAGTTTCGTTAACGTCCATCTTCTCATATACATTTAGAGAAAGCAAAAAGAGAAAAGGAAACAATTTTTTCCTTGTGAGGAGATTTACTCTTAGGATTTACTGTCTTAACAGTTTTCATATACGTCATACAACGGTGTGAACTGTGGTCGCCATGCTGTACATTACATCCCTAGTACTCATTTATCTTGTAACTGGAAGTTTGTAACTTTTGACCACCATTCTCCTGTTTCTGCTCTCCTCACCCTTCCCCCACCTCTGGTAACTACAAATCTGATCCTTTTATCTATGAATTTTGTTTTTTTGTTTGTTTATAGATTCCACAGATGTGAGATCATATGGTATTTGTCTTTCTCTATCTGACTTATTTCACTTAGCATAATTCCCTCAAGGTCCATCCATGTTGTTGCAAATAGCAGGATTTCAGATGTACTTTCTTTGTTTCTTCTTTTTTTGGTAAGGAAGGTTGGCCCTGAGCTAATATCTGTTGCCAGCCTTCCTCTTTTTGCTTGAGGAAGGTTCACCCTGAGCTAGCATCCATGCCAATCTCCCTCTCTTTTGCATGTACACCAGCACAGCACGGCCCGATGAGTGTGTACGTTTGTGCCCAGGATTTGAACCCATAAACCCCAGGCCTCCGAAACAGAGCATGTGAACTTAACCACTATGCTACTGGGCTGACCCCTCAGATGTACTTTCTTAACAGCTTGATTATGATATAATTCATATACCATACATTACGCCTATTTAATATGTACAATTTAACGGTTTTTTGAAAATGCGCAGACTTGGGCAACCATCACCAAGAAAAGAACACGTTAGCAGTCTTTCTCCATTTTCTCCAATTTCTCCAGCTCTAGGCAACCACTAATCTACCTTCAGTCTTTATGTATTTGTCTATTCTGAAAATTTCATATACATGAAATCATACAATGTGTGACCTTTTATGTCTGGCTTCTTTTACTTAGTATAATTTCAAGATTCATTCATGTTGTAGAATGTACCTTTATTTCATTACTTTTTGGTGCCAAATAATATTGGATGATAAATCACATTTTGTTTATCCATTCATCAGTTGAGGGACATTTGGATTGTGTTCATTCTTTGGCTATTATTAATTATACTGCTATCATTGTGTACACATTTTTGGGTGGATGCATGTTTTCTTTTCTTTTGGGTGTATACCTAGGAGTGGAATTACTGGGTCATATGGCAATGTGTGTGTTTCATATTTTGAAGAACTGCCAAAATTTTTCCAAAGTAGTTGCAGCATTCTTCATTCCACCCAGCAATGTGTAAGGATTCCAGCTTCTCCTTTTCCTCGTCATCATTTGGCATTATCTGTCTTTTTGATTACAGGCACGCTCATCAGTGTGAAGTGGTATCTTATTGTGGTATTGATTATATTTTTCTTTTTTTTTTTTTTTAAAGATTGGCACCTAAGCTAACAACTGTTGCCAATCTTCTTTTTTTTCTTCCTGCTTTTTTTCTCCCCCAATTCCCCAGTACATTGTTGTATATATTTTAGTTGTGGGTCCTTCTAGTTGTGGCATGTGGGAAGCTGCCTCAACGTGGCCTAATGAGCGGTGCAATGTCCGCGCCCAGGATCCGAACCCTGGGCCGCCGAAGCAGAACGCGCGGACTTAACCACTTGGCCCCGGGGCCGGCCCCTGATTATATTTGTCTAACAACTAATGATGTGTAGCACCTTTTCATGTGCTTATGGGTTATTTGTGTATCTTTGGGGAAATTTTTATTCGTATCTTTTGCCCACTTGTTAATTGCATTACTTGTCTTTTTATGATTGAGTGGTTGAGCATTCTTTAAATATTCTGGATTTTCTCTCTGCAAATATTTTTTCCAATTCTGTCAGTTGTTTTTCTTTCTTGATGATATCCTTTGAAGCACATAATTTTTTTTTTTTTTTAAGATTTTATTCTTTCCCTTTTTCTCCCCAAAGCCCCGCGGTACATAGCTGTATATTCTCTGCCGTAGGTCCTTCTAGTTGTGGCATGCGGGACGCCACCCCAGCGTGGTCCGATGAGCAGTGTCATGTCCGCGCCCAGGATTCGAACCAACGAAACACTGGGCCGCCTGCAGCAGAGCGCGCGAACCTAAGCACTCGGCCACGGGGCCAGCCCCTGAAGCATATAAATTTTTAATTTTGATAAAGTACAATTTATTTTGTCTTTTGTCACTTGTGCTTTTGGTGCTGTATCTAAGATGCTTTTCCTAACTCAGTCACAAAGATTTATTGTTATGTTTTCTTCTAAAATCTTTATAGTTTTAGATCTTATATTTAGATCTATGATCTACCTGGAGTTAATTTTTTTGTATGTTGTAAAAAGGGGTCCAATTTGATTCTTTTGCATGTGAATATCTAGTTGTCCCAGCACCATGTGACGATAAGACTATTCTTTTTCAGCCATTATTTCTTAAATTTCTTTTTCTGTTCTTTCTCTCATTTCTCTTCTTCTCATACCCTCATGATGTATATGTTGCTACTCTTGATAGTATCCCGCAGATCTCTGAGACTATTTTTTCTTCATACTTTTTTCTCTCTGTTCTTCATAGTGCGTAATATATATCAATCTATCTTCAAGTTAGCTTATTTTTTCTTCTCCCAGCTAAAATATTCTATTGAGATCCAGTGGTAAATTTTTCACTCAGGTTATTGTATTTTTCACCTCCACACTTTCTATTTTAATATCTTCTATCTCTTCATTGATATTCTCTATTTGATGAGACCTTGTCATCTACCTCTATTTCTTTAAGTAAGGTTGACTTTAGTTTTCTGAACATATTTACAATAGTTGCTTTGAAGTCTTCGTCAGCTATGCCTGACATTCAGGCCCTCTCAGAGCATTTTCACTGCCCAGGCTGTGGGTCACACTTCTCTATTTCTTTGCATGTCTCATGTTTTTTTGTTATTGTTTTTGAAAGCTTGGCACTTTGATACAATATTGTGGTAATTCTGATTACCGATCCAGTCCCCCCTCTGGGGTTTGTTGTTGTTAGTTTTCTTGTCTCTTTGTTTAGTGAATTGGCTGGATTATCTCAGTAAACTTTGCTCTCCCCGTGGTGTGCAGCCTCTGATGTCGCTACTCGTAAGGCACAGCCGTGGCCATGCTCACAATCATCCTGGGATGACAGTGGTTTCAGCAGGGCTTTCTTTCACTGTCTCTTCCCTGCTCTTTCTTGAATTTCCTGCTTCCATTTGCATCACCCCCAGCTCCTAGCCTTTACTAATTTCCAGCTAATTTATCTATTATTTTCCATAATGCTCTGTGGCATCAATTGTTCCACAGTTGGAGCCAATTAAGTCCTACCCCAATTAAGTAATCTCTGAGGCCAGACATTAAGACTTGCTCCAACCCCAGGAGGGCTCTTAGCTTCTCTTTCCCTGGTTGTCTCTGTTAAAATTCTAGCTGTTCCATGGTTTAGCTTGCCACTCTTAGAGGAACATTAGAGTGATTTTCACCAAATAGTAAAGTAAGGAATAACCTCCTAGAAGGATGGAATTATTCCACGTATGGAATACTCAGATATAGGATTATCACTATAAATGTGTATGAATTAGAGTGACAAACTTCAGACTGTAGTATTTTATTTCAATGCAAAGATCTAAGTAGTTAGTGGTATTAGTAAACCAATAGCAGCTAAAACTAGCTCTATCTGTGTAAAACAGAGTGACCTTAGATCTACATTACAAGTAGTCCTATGTACTACTTACTTTTTTACTAAATTCTGTATACAGTTTGACATCAATAACTAATATTTTATAATTTTTAGCACTTTACTACAAACATATTGCTTGTAACTTCATATGTATACATATATAAAATATTCACAGTCACGTAGAATGCTACTTTTAAGTAGGTCAGTTTAAAAATTAAAGAATTGTGGAGGAATAACTATATTATAATAGTTACATATCTTTAAAGAAAGTTTGACCCCTCTAGGTAGTAATAGAGTTAATGCTGCATTAGCTTATAGAAACATTTACCTAAATGATAAAGCAAGAATGTGTGACAGGTGAGTGAGGCAAATGAACTGCTTAGATATGCTGTTCACCACAACTTGAGGCCGGGAGAGTGCATTTGGGGATAAAACAGAATGACAGAGTAGCCTGGAGTAAATAGACACTGACTAGAGAAACTATACAATTATTTTATAATTTTCTTTAGAAACATTATTTAGCCATATTAACATTAAACATATTATGCAATGCCAATGTACCATTAAATGCATTCCGGCTTTTAGAAATTTAAATGCATCGTGGTGTACGTAGAGTCTATATAATAATTTCACTGCAGTAAACACAAAATATAAACATTAAAACTAAAACATCTAAAACTCTGCCTGATTACCACATTAATACTTTGTTGCAAATACAATGAAATTCTAGTTGCTTCTCAGGAAAGGCTATGGGCTGTTCAGAATAACCTTCTGCCTCAGGTTGATCACTTCTTCCTCAAGGATTTGGGTCCTCACCCTGAGGTTCAGGAAGCTGAGTTTCCAACACACCCTCAGATGATCAGTCCTTGGCTGACACACTTCCAGAAAACAAATTCACAAGAAGTTTTGTAGGTAAAGTCAATTAACTTCTAGAGAGGGCTACAGCTGCCTCAAGTGAAAGGGGATTCTAAGTGGATGGGGCGCTGAAATTCCCAAAAGAGATAACCTAGCACAATTATCTCAGATTAGTCAGAAGGCCTTGGTCTCAAAATCTCCATTTTGAGATTTTTATTTTATTGGAAATAAAATTGAAAAATAGTATTGAAATTAATATGGGGATAAATAATTTAATCAGAAAATAGAATGTAACCACAGTTGAATTCCTTGCATGTGAACTTCCAGGACTATCAAAGAAAATCTATTTGTAGTAGTTGACAAAACCTTAAAAACAACAATAATAAGTGGATGTCCAATTTCTAGAATTACATAGCTAGACCTGGATTAAACTGTTAATTCGCCAAGTTAGCTGTGAGCAATTCACTTAGTCTTTCTTGCCTTGTCATTTACAAACTGAAGGATTGTTTAAGTATATTTTATTTGGTTAGAAGGAATGAACTCACGCAAATGTCATTAAGTATGGGAATATGGATTATTATAAGGTGCACACACCTATGAAATTAGCAAAATATGTACCATTGATGCAGGAAAACGATCAATTCTAGAGAAAGTCCAACATCTTCCCTGTAATGCTCTACCATTAAATTGACTGTTCTCCCAGTGGATTCTTTCTCTTCAGCTACTGTTCCACTTTTCAATTTCTTGTCTCTCAACTCCAAATGCCCATTTCTCTCTCTATTTTGTGACACTCAGGCTTAAACTCTGTAAATCACGTTTATTCTTTGCCTGTTAGTTCCTAAGAGGTTCTGTCAGTGAAAGACGTTAGAAAGAGACAGCAAAGCTGAATGAGGAAGAATAGACTTGCTCCTTCCTTTTGTTTCCTGTTGGCTTCTTGTCTGCTTCCTATTCCTGTGAGTGCCATCTTACCCATTCTGTGTCACCAGGCCTACAGTTCTTTCGTTTAGCAGCAACTGAGTCCAGTGTGCAGATTTTTCTACACTTGCATAATCAGTTTAATTGCTCCCCCATCAAAGACAATACCACCCAATGAACTGGCATTACCTCCTCAGACCTATGGGTCCCAGATCCATGAGGCTTCTCTTCCAAGCTTCTAAATTTAATAATTACCACCTCTTCCTTTTGTTCTTGCAGTCCGAGAGGTAGTATTTGCTTCCTATAATTATAACCTCTGTGAAAACATAGTGTTCTTTCTACCTTTTTAGTTAACTAATTAAAAATTTTATACCTACTTAAATATTCCTTATATTAAGTTCTCTCTATTCAAATAAACATTGTGGTTTTTGTCTCCTGATTGAACCCTGTCTGAGAAAAAAATTGTTATAGCAAAGAAACCATCAGATATCATTTGGGAGTTACATTGGCAATGTTACTGGTTTTTAACGTAGTGACATGGTTTTTTGGCCATGGGAAACAGAATACTAGTAATCTCTGAAATACATTATCATCACGGTTAAAACAGCTATCATGTACCTTCTCTTGAAATGCCTAGTGAAGCAAGTGCCTTCGCAGACTGAATAGCTGCTGCACTTTTCAATTACGGAAGGACTGATGACTACAAGGTGTGTGATGCAGATTCTCTGAGTGTGCTCAAGTGCTCCCAGAAACAAAAGGACACGCTCGCATCTTTGATCTCTCAGGTGAAGTTGCCATCAGGAAATACGTAAAGCTTCTATGACTACTGCAAAACAATTAGGGCCAATGTGCTTAAACTAAATATAAAATTTCACTGTTTTGGTTGCAGAATTACAATGTGAGATAAATTTACTGCTTCGCCATTCTTTCATGGGAATGTTATGACAGAGACTGTGAGGGATTGAGCATCTAAAACTTGGAATGGGGAAGTCTAGTTGGATCCAGATGAAACTGAGGACCTTGAACTTCTCGGTCATTCTTAGCTTCTCTTGTCAATGGAAGCAGCTTTCCTTCACTCGTCTTAGGAGTCTTTCTCTGCTTGAATATCCTATAATAACCTTATCTGTAGCAGTTTTATTGCAAAGAGATGCTAATTTTATTTAATAATAACCCCCCAAACACCTTGTGGTCACTAAGCCCTTAAACAGGACATATTAGAGCATGCTTTAGACAGGCAAGTATAAAAATTGCCCCAGAGGAAATAGCTTATGTGTCAAAATAATGTCAAGATTTTGCTAATTCATATCCAAAGAAACATGTGAAATACGTGTGGGAATATATTCTAAGTATGTCAGATGAAGGAGGATGAAATAAAACACTGAATCAGGTTGAATTTATTGATATGAATGCACTTAGCAGAGATTCTGCATTAATGTGTTAACTTGGGCACCTGGAAGGACCTATAGTAGTTTACTTGGTTGTTTGACTAAAGCTGGAACAAAATTATGAACTACATTTAATGAAGTCTAGATGCTAGAACTTCCCTGGAATAATTAAGAAAAAGAAATACAAATAATTATGATGTAAGGAACATTGTAGATTTTTGTATGCAATATACACACCTACTCTTACAATACGCATCCTCATAGGACTCAGAACTCTCTGTTGATTGAGATATCAAGAAATATATTAGTGAGCACAGCATCAGCATCCTTGAAATGCTCTGCATTAGCTGTCCCTTGTAGAACAGCCGTGAGGGTAGAGATGAGTTCTATAGAAATAGAAGTAGAAATAGAAATGAGCTCTCTGATTTTAGTGGGGATAACTGAAAGCCAGAAACACAGATGCTGGGTGGCAGTTCTTAATCTCTCTCTTTTTTTTTTTTCACTAAAAAGGGCAGCAAGGATAAAGTGATAATTAAAAAGTTTTGATCCACAGGGGTCTATGTTGGTGGATAATTGTTCATAGTCTCTCTTTTAGTGAATATATGGCCCAGTTACTAAAAGTTTACTTGATTTACATAACAGAAGCAAACTCCAGATCTTGGGGCCAAAAACCTAACTTGATTCACCACCATAATAAATCATTGGTGTTCCTCCAGTTTCCAGCACTAAGCCAGTTCATAGACCTAAAGGATATGGATTGAAGGACAATCTCATTCCCTTGAGGAAGGACACTCAACACCGCCACAAGTACACACTCTGAGCGTAAGCCTCCTTCGAGTGTTCCCCAAAGGGAGTTGAAGCCATTTACTAGAGTGACTGCAAACTCTGGAAAAGTAAGCACCCAGACCTTTTGGAAATTACCAGATACTGTCTCTGAATTAGTGGCAAATCGTGAGGTTACAAAATGCCTTAATTGTTTCTGGTGTACTACCCAAAAGATTCTATTTGATTCAGATGATAAATAGGATTTTGGCTCAAGTTCATGATACATTGAGCCCAATATGTCTGAGGTCTTGTCTTACGGTTATCTGCCCAGTTCCTGAGTATATAATAGAAGTGGTTGTAATCAGCAACTGGCAGAATCCCCGCATTTGCCATCTGACCAAAGGTGTAGAGCCACTGTAGTAGGAAAGGTAAAGTGGCAGCCCTGAAACTTCTCTCTTTTCCCAGATAGTAGACTGGAAGCAGTACCATATTCTTAGGGGATTGTAGATGTTAGGGGGACCATGAAAATCTTGAAAGATGTGTGATCTTTCCTGTGACAGCACGGTTTAACTTGCCTCTTTTAGCTGTGCAGAAGCGGATGAGTCTTGGAGAATGTGAGTTATTGTAACTGAAGCAGGTAGAGACTCCGCTTGCCCCTGCTGTTCCAGGCATGGTATATTTTATGGAGCAAATTGACAAATCTCTGGGCACTTGATATGCAGCTATTGACCTGAATAATAGTTTTCTACATATCAATCTGAAAAGGCTGTCAAAAGCCGTTGCTTTTACCTGGGAAGATCAACAATACACTTTTGGAAATCTTGCCTCAGGACTGTACCAATTCTTCTGCTCCCTGTAATATAATCCACAGAGATCTTAATAGTTTTGACATTCCATATAACAACATGTTGTCCACTAACGTTATGGCTTATTGGGCTTCATGAACAGGAAGTAGCAGTACCTTGGATTCCTTAGTAAGATCTATATGAATCGGAGGGTGGATGTAAACCCCAATAATACTTAGGGGCTTCCTAACTCAGAGAATTTTCTGGGAGTACAAAAGTCTGGAGCATGTCGTAATATTCCCTTCACATTGAAAGACAAGTTGCTGCACTTTGCGCTGCTACCAACAGAGAAGAAATATAATGCCTGATGGGCCATTTTGGATTTGGGAGTATCATATACTTACAAAGTGTGCTACTCTAAACCATTTGCTAAGTAACTTGTAAGTTTGCCAGAGCAAGAGAAGGCTTAGCTGCAATTCTAGGCTGAAGTCCCAGTTACTCTTCCACTTTGCCTTATGAACATAAGATCCAATATTGCTCGAAGTGTCTGTGGCAAACAGGGATGCTGTACGGAGCCTCTAGCAAGAACTAACAGAAGAATCACAGTAAAGTCCTGTGTGTTTTTTGAGAAATCCTCACCCTCTTCTGCAAGTAGTTGTTCTCCCCTTTGAGATATAGCTCCTTGCTTACTAGTGAGCCCTGGAAGACATTGAACACCTAACTATAGTAGAAATGACTATATGACCTGTGCTCCTTATTATGAAATAATGTTATCTGATTGACCAATTCATAAGATTGGAAATTTGCAGCAGAAATCAATCAGAAAGAGGAAATATAAAGACACAGGCTTGTGGAAGTCTGGAAGACACATCTAAATTAAATGAGTATACGGCTCAAACTTCTTTGACAATAATTTCTGTTATATTGCCTGTCTTTCTCAATCTAGACCTATGGCCCTGGGGAGTTCCTTATGACCAAACTGATAAGGAATAAAACACCCAGGCCTAGTTAACCAACCAGCCATTATAGTTTCACTCAAAGGTGGCCTTAAAGGAAAGTTTGAAGGAAAATATTCTGTAGTGTTCATAAGTTCAAGTGTTATATTTGGCCATTCACTTTGTCTAGACCAAGATGGCCAAAAGAACAAATTTATGTTAATTCATGAGTAGTGGCTAGTGGTTTCCCGGGACAGTTAGGACCTTGTAAAGAAGAAGATTGGAAAATTGGTGACAATGAGGTCTAGGTGAGAGGTGTGTGGATGGCTCTGTCAGTGTGGGTACAGAATTTGAAGATAATCATGTCCCACTTGATGTTCCCTAAAGGTCATCCACTGCAGAAGAGGTTCTTAGGTTGACAAAATGATACACTCTATGGATTTCAGTAAAGCTTCTTTACCCAGCCATGGAATTCTTACTCAATTTGTCCATGATAACCGTAATGGCAGGGACCGAGCCTATCCACAGAGCTCATCCACATCGATGTCCTTCACCACTGCCAAACTAACTAGCTACTGCTGAGGGCATTATCTGCCAACAGCAGAAGCAACAGTGAACCCTGATATGGAACCGTTCCCTGGGGTAACCAAACAACCACCTGATGGCAGGTTTATTACATTGGACTATTTTCATCAAGGAGAGAACAAAGATTTGTCCTCACTGGAATAGACATGTATTCTGGATATGGATTTGCCTTCGCTGCCCTTAATGCTTCTACCAACACCACCATCCATAGATTTGTGATATTGCTTATTCATCATCCTGCACAACCTTGATTCTGGTCCAGAAATTTATTTTGTAACAAAACAAGAACAGCAAAGGGCTCTTGCTCGTGCAATTCATTGGTCGTATCGCACCTGTCCTAATCCATTGATGGAAAGGCCTACTGAAGACTCAGAGCGCCAGTTTGGGGGGAAAGATTCTATTTGAAAGGATGGAGTTTTATCTTTCAGGCTGAAGCATTTGCCTTTAATTATTGACTACCATGTTTGCTGTCTCTCCTATATCCAGACTATATAGGCCTAGGAATCAAGTATGGAAGAGGGAGTGGCTCCTCTCACTATTAAAACAGGTTCAACCACGGAGTTTTTGCTTCCCCTCTCCCAGCTTTGATCTCTGCTGTTTTGGAGGCACTGCTTCCAAGGGAGATGTGTTTCCACCAGAGACACAGCCATGGTTCCATTAAATTGCAACTTGACACTGTCGCCTGGCCCTTTTCCACTCTCCATGCCACTGAACCAACAGGTAACCAAGGTGCTTACACTACTCACTGGGGTGATTGATATAGATTACCAAGGGAGGAGTTGGTTGCTGCGATAAAATGGGGACAGGAAAGATTATATATGGAAGCCAGAAAATTCTTTGGGATGTTTCACAGTACTTTAATCGTCAAAAATATAAGTTAATGGAAAAATACAGCAACTGGAAAAATAAGGACCGCTAAGATTTTAGACCCTTCATGAATAAAAATTCGAGGATACCACATTAATAAACATGAATGGATCAGCTGAAGCCAAAGAAAACATGCATGGAGTTTTGCAAAAAGGGAGTTATAAATATCAACTGTGACCTAAAGCCTATGGCTTAAAAGCAAAAGAAGAATGAAATAGATAGTGTAAGTTTGAACTTATAAATATCAACTATGTCCTCAAGATAAGTTACAGAAGTGAGAAATTCCTTGCTTTATATATTTATATTGGGATCTATATTTATGTATTTTTTCCTTGCTTGTTGTATGATGCATATATGTCTATATGTATATACACGTGTGTGTATGATTTTCTTCTCTTTCTTCCCATTATTTTATCCAAATTTTATAGAAGGTTAAATTTACAATTCAGTAACAGAATTTACCCCTCAGGTTACAGGATTTGTAATTCAGGGAGCAGAATATGCACATGTGACAGTGATTGAATTTGAAGGTCAATTAACATAGATCATAGATGGATAACGTGACAGTCTCCCAAAGTCAGCTACAATAACTCTTGGAGTTTTACACCATTTTATTTCAGTAGAAGGTAAGAACATCTTCACTTGAATGAATGATAGCTGCATCTTATTAAATGGGAACATAAGTTGTTTTGTTCTCGTATGGAAGTTAAAATATGTACAGAGTAGCATGTCTGAAAGTTGAATAGCCAAATAGCAGAATATGACAGTTACTAATGTTTTCTCTCTCAGAACCAAACCTATTCTTCTATAACCTGCTTTGTGATACTGGAGCTGGAGCTGGGTTTCTGCAAATCTGTTTTGACAGCTTGCCCCCTGTTGGCTTCTGTCAATAGGAAGTGTTAGAAGAAGAATGGAAGGCTAGAGGAGAAAGGAGGTCTTGTTCCTTCTTCGTTGCTATCTAACTACTTCTTGTTTCTGTGAGCATCACCCTAGCATTGTTTAACCCAAGAGGCAGAAGTTGCTTCCTGGAGGAGATGGTGAATCAAGGTTGCAGTTTTTTCCACATGTGCCGACCCAACATGATCGTGCCCCTCTCTAAGACAGCAGTCCCAGAGGCTAGTGCACCTGGTCCGGCCTGGGTACCAGACAATTAAGTTTCTTCCTCCAAGGTCATAAACTTCCACACCATCGGCCAACACCTCCTCCTCAGAAGCCAGAGTTTCAGCTCTGTGAGGCCCCTTGTCTAAGCATCTAAGTCTTAATAATTCAAAACTCTTCCTTTTATTCCATAGTCTTAGATGTGGTAGATGTTTCACTTTAAGGATGATAAGCTTAATGTTTCTTCTTGTCTTTTAAGTAACATATGTAAAAGTCTCTATATTAAATTGTTTCTATTCAAATATCTGGTGTGGTTTCTGTCTTCTGACTGGGCCTTCAGTGATATTACCACCCACTGATAGATCGTTTCCATTCGTCCAGTTGCAATTCCTGTAAGAAGGAATTTGTTTGGCCTGTGATATCCTTTTATGCTGGAAGCCCACATTTTGACTAATCCTGGATGAGGGAGTTACTCCTGAACAAATCACATATTAATGAGGATATTACAGTGAAAATCATCCAGTACAATTCATGACCACGTAAGGCCCTATTTTTAATGAGGCCTGTAGATAGAGCATCTTTTAAGAGGCCAGGAGCATATCAGGAGCTGTGACTTATGGTCTAGAATAAGCTATTACCTCCTAATTCATAGGGGAATTTGGGGTGTTAAATGAGAAAATGTATGCAAAGTGGTACCTTATATGATTCATGGCATGTATTTGGTATATTATTCTCCAATACTTTTGTTTATCTTTCAGTTCGTCATTCATATACAGGGATATGTATATAGTCACATATATTTATTCCTTAAGCTTAAAAAAAATAGATTAGTCCTGTGCCAAGATGATCTGGATGTTGATGACATTCTTACTGGGAGTTTGGATACTAGTGCCTTCTAGCTAAATTCCAAACAAACTATTCATTTATCTATCATGTTTAGAAACACTTGTTTAATCCTGATGTTCCTCAGTTCCTAAGGTTAAACAGGTATTACCTTTTTATAATTGTGACTATATTATGGGATTTTAATTTTTAATATTGGTGTCCATTAGCATCTATTTATGGATCTACCAAAACCACAGCCTTTAACTTTTACTATTTATATAAGTTAAAAAAATACCTTTCTAAAATCCTGCATACATTGTTTCAAGGAATGAGATGTCTTGAGAATTTTAGAAGCTGCTCACTTTTGTGCCAGAACCATTCTTCTGAATGGACTGTATGCAGTTCGCTTCAAATGTATTGATTTCACTGATTCTACTGCAGTGAAAAGATAAGGAAATGGGGTATCAAGATTTAATTTCTCTGTCAGTGAAGTCTTTAATAATTTCTAGAAATTCTCCTTTATTGGATTTGGATCTTGGCTTTGCTTGTTACATTTATATAATGCTTTCCCTCCTAAGAACACAGAGCTCCTTGGAAAGGTTCTAGAAATAGTAACATTTAATATAATAAAAGTGAAAATGTGCACATAAAAACAGTGAGAAGGTGCTGTGTAGGCAGGAGGGTTGGGATGAAACAGCAGGAAATCTAGGTAACAGCAAATCTGCAAATTTTTGTGCCAAGTCCCTGAAAGGTAGTAGAAGTAATAATCTGTGAGTCTCCTCATAAGAAGAAAAAGGGATAAAGACTCTGTTAAATTGATCAAGATTTACCCACTATCTGGTATTTTGGTTTGCACCATTATGAAGAAAACTTAGTGTGGAACAGCTTAACTAGCAAGTATATCTACACTTGTAGACTCTCTCAGATTTCAAACTGCTAAATGGGAGAGAGAGTTCAGTAGTCTGACCTCCTTCTATTTATGCTCTTATCACTTTCTCTTTTTTTCTTATGTTCTTTCATCCTCAGAAAATCCATTTAAATGTCAAGGACAGATGAGGAAGCAATAGGGCAGTGAGGCCAGTTGATGCAAGTCCTTTTTAGTAATTATGTTTAAGAAATATAAATTGGGAGCTTGTACCAAAGATTTCAAAATAATTAAATCCATGCAAGTGCTGTACAGAAGAAATATGACTTTCATTTAGTAGGCTGTATTCTAAAAATCCTCACTTTCTAATAAACTCTATGCAAGTTATTGACACAAGATGATTAACTAATGTGTGAATTTAATATATATCATATCATCAATGAGAAAACTTAATTCCTCATTTTATGCAATCATTCTTTTAATTAATTTTCAGAATATTTATGGAGATGTAAGAGTAGGATAGTAATAATTATTAAATGTCCCTAAAAGATAGTCACTGTTTTAGTCCATTGATGAAATTTATCTCATTTATTCTTTACTAAAACGTTACAGATTTTGTGTGTTTGCTTCTGTAAAGATGGAGTAGAGGTACTTTCTTCTATTCCTCCCACTAGATACAACTAAAACCTCTGGATATTATAAATAAAGCAAGCTTAAGAAGACTCTGAAATGTGGAGCAAAGAATACAGATCAGGTAAGAGCTTTGAGACCCAAGGAATGACCTGGTGGTAAGATCACTGGGTTTTCTTTTGGCCCCATTTTCCCCAGAATTGGTGCTGGAGATGCAAGCAACCCAGAAATGCCAACAGTCACGGACAAAACAAACAACCAAAAGCTGGTTCTCTTTAATCAAAGGACCAGGAGAGAGGGCAACTCATCAAGACAGAAGCATTTTATAGAAAAACTTCTCTATTTCAACCTAACAACACAGAAAAATCTGTAGCCTCATGGCCATCCTTAACAGCAAAGGCTGAAAGAGGAGCTGAGACTTCTATTTCCTACCGGCTGCAATGAGGCACCCAACCCCCTCCTGGGGTTATGTCAGAGAAGACCCAGTAGGGAGCCAGAATTTTCATCTCCCCTCTCAGAATGAATGGTGACCATGTGGGGAAGCTGTTCTCCACTCTCACCCTGTGGAATGAGGAACCATTCCTTTGTGGGGTGGCATCAGAAAAGGGCTTGTGGAGAGCCGAGTCTTTCACTATAATCCAACAGTAATGAGACCCTACTCTTCCAGCAGGGACAGTGGAGGCCCTGTGGGAAGAAGTAACCAGGCATTCTCCTCCTCTCCCCAGCCATGTTGGTCCAGCCAGAGATATACTGGCAGCAGAAAATTCCACCCCTGCTTGGAAATGAGGAACTTTCCCCCAAACCCCAGATGTCAGTGGAGGCCAAGAGGGGAACCTGAACTTCCGCAGCCACATGGAAGTAAGGAGGCAGGACATGCTCCCCTTCTCCTTCTGGGGCAACATCAGAAACACTAGTTAAAACAAACAAACAAATTCACAATCGCAACAAAGAGAATAAAATACCTTGGGATAAATTTAACCAAGGAGGTAAAAGACCTATACAACGAAAACTACAAGACTTTACTGAAAGAAATTGATAACAGCATAAAGAGATGGAAAGACATTCCATGCACATGGATTGGAAGAATAAACATAGTTAAAATTTCCATACTACCTAAATCAATCTACAGATTCAAAGCTATCGCAATCAGAATCCCAATGACATTCTTTACAGAAATAGAACAAAGAATCCTAAAATTCATATGGGGCAGCAAAAGACCTTGAATTGCTAAAGCAATCCTGAGAAAAAAGAACAAAGCTGGAGGCATCACAATCCCTGATTTCAAAACATGCTACAAAGCTACAGTAATCAAAACAGCATGGTCTTGGTACAAAAATGGGTGCACAGATCAATGGAACAGAATTGAAAGCCCAGACATAAAACCACACATCTACGGACAGCTAATCTTTGACAAATACAATGGAGAAAAGAAAGTCTTTTCAACAAATGGTGCTGGGAAAACTGGACAGCCACACATAAAAGAATGAAAATTGACCATTCTTTTTCACCATTCACCAAAAGAAACTCAAAATGGATCAAAGACCTAAAGATTAGACCTGAAACCAAAAGGCTTTTAGAAGAAAATATAGGCAGTACACTCTTTAACATCAGTATCAAAAGGATCTTTTTGGATACCATGTCTTCTCAGACAAGTAAACAATAGAAAGAATAAACAAATGGGACTTGATCAGACTAAAGAGCTTCTTCAAGTCAAGGGAAAACAGGGTTGAAACAAAAAAAAAACCCACTAATTGGGAAAAAATATTTACAAGTTATATATCAGACAAAGGGTTAATCTCCATGATATATAAAAAACTCACACAGCTCAAGAACAAAAATCAAACAACCCGATCAAAAAATTGGCAGGGGAAATGAACAAACATTTCTCCAAAGAAGATATATAGATGGCCCATAGACACAGGTAAAGATGTTCATCATCATTAATCATCAGGGAAATGCAAATCAAAAAAACTACACTACAATATCACCTTATACCTGTTAGAATGGCAAAAATAACCAAAATAAAAAGTGACAAATGTTGGAGAGGTTGTGGAGAAAAAGGAACCCTCATCCACTGTTGGTGGGAATGAAAACTGGTGCAGCCACTATGGAAAACAGTACGGAGGTTTCTCAAAAAATTAAAAATAGAAATACCATATGACCCAGCCATCCCTCTACTGGGTATCTATGCAAAGAACTTGAAATCAGCAATTCCAAAAGTCCCATGTACCCCTATGTTCATTGCAGCATTATTTACAATATCCAAGATGTGGAAGCAACCTAAGTGCCCATCAACTGATGATTGGATAAAGAAGATATAGTATATATACACAATGGAATACTACTCAGCCATAAAAAAGGATAAAATCGTTCCATTCACAACAACATGGATAGACCTTAAGGGTATTATGTTAAGTGAAATAAGCCAGTAGAGAATGAGGAACTCTGTATGACTCCACTCATAAGTGGAAGTTAAACATGTAGAGAAGGAGAGCTGATTGGTGGTTACCAGGAGAAAGAGGGGGAGGGCACAAAGGGTGAAGTGGTGCACCTACAATATGACTGACAATAATGTCCAACTGAAATTTCACAAGGTTGTAAACTATCATAATCTTAATAAGAATTAAACAAACAAACAAAAAGCTAAATAAGACCCAGAGTCTCATAACATAATACTCAAGATGTCTAGTTTTCAATTGAAAATCAGTTGTCATATAAGGAATCAGGAAAATTTCAACGTGAATAAAAAAACTCAATCATAGATATCAACAGTGACAGGCATGACAGAGATGGTGAAACTATCCGACATGGGTTGTAAAGCAAGCATCATAAAAATATTTCAAAAGGCAATTATGAACAAGCTTAAACTAATAAAAAATAGAACACCTCCTGAAAGAAATAGAAAATATCAGCAAGGAAATAGAAGATATAAGTAATAACCAAACATAAACTACATTTTTAAATTAAAAAATGTAATAACCAAAAAAAGAAAAGGACAAACACCTCATAATGATGGGCTTAAAAGCAGAACAGAGGGAGCAGAGAAAAGAATTAATGAATTTAAAGATTGGAACAATAAAAATCACCCAGTCAACCACAGACCGAAAATAGACTGGAATTAACATGAACAGAACCTCCGGAACCTGTGGGACAATAAAAAAAAGATTTGTCGATTGTCTGATGATAGTCCATAATGAGACAATAAAGACGGTGGGACAGAAAAGATTTTCAAAGGAATAATGGCTGACAACTTTCCAAATTTGGCAAAATACATAAGCCAATAGATTCATGAAGCTGAGCAAACCACAAAGCATATACACAAACAGTATAAACCTAAAGAAATCTATGCCAAATCATATCATAGTCAAACTTCCGAAATTCAAAAAAAAAAAAAAAATGAAAGCAGCATGTAAAGGATATCAAAGGCATCCAGATCAGAAAGGAAGAAATAAACTCTCCCTATTCACAAACGAAGTCATGGGCTCTGTAAAAAAATCCCAAGGAAGCTGCAAAAAAGTTGTCCTAGAACTAATTAGTTAGTACAAAAAGTTTTCAGGACACAAGATAAATATGCAAAATCAATGAATGTATAGACATAAAAATTAAAAATATAATACAATTTACAATCACTCAAAGAAGAGAAATACTTAGATATAGATCTAACAAAACATGCACAGAACTTGTATGTTGAAAGCTAGAAAATCCTTATAGGGGAATTCAAATAAGATATAAATAAGTGGAGAGACATATTATGTCCATGAATTGGAAAGGTAAACATAATAAAAATGTCAATTTTCCTTAAATTGTTAAACAGGTTTAACAGAATTCTTATCAAAATCTCAGCAAGACTTTTTGCAGATTTGGCAGGATTATTCTAGAAGCTGTATTTCAGAGCAAAGGAACTAGATTAGCTAAAATAATTAAGCAAAGGAGAATAAAATGGGAGAAATCACTCTACCCTGTATCAAGACTTTTATATGGTTACAGTAATCAGGATGGCAAGGTGTTGGTGGAGTGATAGGTGCATGGATCAATGGAACAGGATAGAAAGCCCAGAAGCAGCCATATACAAGTATAGCTAACTGGATTTTGAAAAAGGTACAACATAAATTAAATGGAAGAAAGATAATATTTTCAATAAATGGAAACAGAACAATCAGACATTCCATAGGCCAAAACCCTTGACTTAAGCCTCACGTTAAACAAGAGTTAAGTTAAAATGGGTCATAGATTTTAATATAAAATGAAAAACTATAAAGCTTTTAGAAGAAAATGTGAAAATATGTTTGGCACATAGGATTTGGTGAAGTATTCTTATACAATATCAAAGGCATGATCCATAAACAAAAAGATCAATAAATTGGTTTTCATTAAAATTAAAATCTTCTGCCATGTTAACAGGTTGAAAAAAAACCCTGAAGACTAAGAAAAAGTATTTGTAAACCAGATATGCGATCAAAGATTCTTAAGTAGAATATATAAAGAACTCCCCAAATTGTAAAACTGTAAAAACTAATGAACAATCTAATTAGAAAATTAAGAAACATGAAAAAATTTCACCAAAGGTGACATACAAATGGCAAATAAGCACATGAAAAGATGTGCAACATCACTAGCCAGCAGGGGAAATGCAAATTAACACTAACAAGAGATGTTGCTACTTTGTCAGAGTCCACATGATCACCCCAGCTTGATGATTCACTAAGAGAACTCATGGGACTTAGCATATGTTTATACTCACAACTATGAGCTATTAGAGTGAAAGGGTACAAAGCAAAATCAGCACAGGGAATATGCACATGAAGAACATTCCAGGGGAAATCAGGTGCAAGCGTCCAACGGTCTTCACCCAGTGTAGTCACACAGGACACACTTCAGTCAAGGAGTTGTGACAACATATGTGAAATGTTGTCTGTTAGGGAAGCTCATTAAGAGATTCAGTGCCCAGGGTTTTAATTGGGAGCTGGTTGTGTTAGACACCCTCTACCTAGCATGCATCGAAATTCCAGACTCTGAGAAAGAAAGAGAGGTTCAACATAAACCAAATTGTCTGTAAAAACAGTTTAGGTAAAGTGAGCCATTCTTGTCAACGAATGATGGGAATCCTCTCTAAATTTAAGTTCCAAGATGCCAACCAAGGGCCAACCTTGCTAGCAGGCCTTTTTTAAGGATAGCAATCTCAGGTCTGCTGTGTTAATTCTTCTGCACAACTATGTACCAATTTAGACAAACTAAAATAAAAGTAATGGCCATACCAACGCTTATGAGGATGTGGAAAAACTGGATATCTCATATGTTGCAGGTGGGAACGTAAAATGGTACAGCCACTCTGGAAAAACTGTGCATACATTTACCATATGATTAGCAATTGCATTTCTGAATATTTATCCCAAAGACACGAAAATGTCCATCATTGTTCATAGCAACTTTTTAATATCTCCAAACTGGAAACAACCCAGATGTCCTTTAATGGATGAATAGTTCAACTGTGATATATACATACAATGGAATATAACTTAGGAATAAAAAAACTTTATTAATAATGCAACAACTTGGAAGAATCTCAAAGGTATCATGCTGAGTTAAAAATTGTAATCTCAAAAGCTGCAACCTGTATGATTCCATTAAATTTTTTTTAGATGACAAAGTGTGAATATGTAGAGCAGACTACTTCTTACCAAGAGTTACGGATGGTGGGAAGGGAGAGGTAGTTGTAGGCCATAACAAAGTAACACAAAGGAAACCTTTGAAGTGATGTACCAGTTCTGTAGCTTGACTGGTGATGGTTACACTAATCTACATATATGACAAAATGGCGTCTAACTATTAGGACAATTTCCTGATTTTGATTTTGTACTACAGTATGTAAGATGTAACCAGTGAAGGGAAATTGGGTGAAGGCTATGAGACCTCTCTGACTACATTTGTACCTTTGTACTATTATTGTGAATTTATAATTATCTCAAGATAAAAAACTATACATTAATAAGTATTCTCATTATTTTACAGATGAGCAGATAGTACTATTTCTGCCTTGGTGAATTTCTAAAGTGCCTGCTTAAGCAAGATTGCAAACTAACCCATATCTGAACTGAAGCATCAATCAATCTTAGGTCCAAGAGGTAAAGTAATGGGTTCTTCCTCAAATAAAAAAGTGTAAGTTTGGGAATGATGTCAGCATCATGGCAGAGTAGGCTTTTCCAGTAATCTTTCTCCTCCAATATAGAAGGAAAAGGACATTCATACTCCAGCAGAGGACATCCAAATACAACATAAAAAACCTCATAGAGACCCACGTAGGCATATGACAGAGGGCAGGGAGACTGGAAACCCCTTGGACGAGGTGGAGCAGAGTAAGAGAAAACTTCGCCCCCTCCCCTAAAGACTGTGATGCAGGACCCTGGGCAGCCTCCAAGAGGGAAGGAATGGGGGAGGTGATGTTCATTCATAGGAACATCAAGGACTCTCATGGGCCCTTTCAGCCTAAAGGGAAGCCCTCTACAGGGTGAAGGCTTTCATGGGGAGTGACCTTATAAAGCCAACAGCTCAGGAGAGCAGATAACAAGAGCAGAGGGAGAAAACCCGTAGAGCACACAGGAGAAAGCACCCCTCCCCCACCCACTCAGCACAGTTCCAAGCCCCTGAGATTTCAGTTGAAGGCAGAGTGCTCAGAATACATGACTCTTCACTCCTACTCAGTGGTGATAGATGGTAACTGCAACCAAACAACACCAAGGATGAGAAAAAACAGAGCCACTCCCTCTAGCAATATCAAATATTATATTAGATCTCCAGACCAGAGAGAAAATGACAAGAACCCAGTCCTGAGGACGCAGACATATGTAATCTAAATGAGAGAGAATTCAAAACAGCTATCATCAAAAAGCTCAATGAGCTAAAAGAATGTAGACAAACAATTTAACGAGTTCAGGAGCTACTTCACAAAACAGATTGAAACTATAAATAATCAATCAGAAGTATTAGAGATGAAAGACACAATGGAAGAAATAAAACAAAATGTGGATTCCCTGAATGCTCAAGCAGACACCATAGAGAAGCATATCAGCATAATCGAAGATAGACATGTTGAAATGCTCCAGATAGAGGAGGAGAGAGAACTAAGACTAAAAAGAAGAAAGTCTCCAAGAAATATCTGACTAAATTAGGAAATGCAACATAAGAATTTTAGGTATTCAAGAAGGAGAAGACAAGGAGAATGGAGCAGAAAGCTTGCACAAAGAAATAATAGCAGAGAACTTCCCAAACCTAGGAAAGGAAATCCATGAGGAAGAGGCTGCCAGATCTCCTAAATATGTCAATGTAAAAAGACCTCCTGCAAGGCATATAGTAGTGAAACTGGCAAAACTCTGAATGACAAAGAAAGAATACTAAGGGCAGCAAGGCAGAAGAACATAATCTACAAAAGAACTCCCATCAGGCATTCAGCATATTTCTGTGCAGAAACCTTACAGGCTAGAAGAGACTGGAATGACATATTCAAATCTTCGAAGGACAAAAACGTTCAGCCAAGGATACTCTAGCTAGTGAAAATAACCTTCAGGTATGATGGAGGAATAAAAAATTTCCCAGGCAAACATAAGCTAAGGAATTTCATAGCCACGACCCCCCCCCCCCCCCCACACACAAGAAATTTTCAAGAAGGCCCTCATACCTGAAAAAGAAGGGGGGGAGAAATGGGTTACAAAGCACAGGGAAAGGAGATAAATAGGTAGATAGAATCAGAGCAGGATAGCAAATACTTAATATACCATCAAAGACAAAGGGAAGGAATACACTAAAAACAAAGATAATCTTGTCATTTTAACGACAAACTCACAACACAAGATGGAATAAGATGTGAGAAAAACAATTTAGGAGGGGAAGAGGAAAGGGATTGAATCAGTTTAGTCTAAGGAAATAAGAGGCCATCAGAAAAGGGACTATCTTACCCATGAGATTTTGAGTACAAACCACAAGGTAACCACTAACCAAAAAGCAAAACAGAGACAAATAATAAATAAGGAGAAAGCAAAGAAACACAACATAAATAAATACATAACTTGACTGATAGGCCAAAATACACAGGACAAGAAACAAAGAAAATGCAGGAGAACCAGAAAATGAGTGATAAAATGTCAGCATTAAGCCCTCATATATTGATAATCACCCTAAACATAAATGGATTGAATTCTCCAATAAAAAGATACAGAGTGGCAAGATGGATTAAAGAACAAGACCCAACAATATGCTGCCTCCAGAAAATGCATCTCAGCTCCAAAGACAAACACAGGCTCAGAGTGAAGGGATGGAAGATGATACTCCAAGGTAGTGACAAACAAAAGAAAGCAGGTGTTGCCATACTTATATCATATAAAGTAGACTTCAGTATAAGACAGGTAAAGGGAGACAAAGAGGGGCAGTATGTAATGATTAAAGGGGCATTTCCATCAAGAAGAAATAACACTTACAAATATCTATGCACCCAACGCAGGAGCACCAAAGTACATAAAGCAACTATTAACAAACCTAAAATAATGCATTAATAATAACACAATAATAGTAAGGGAGCTCAGCACTCCACTCACATCAATGGATAGATCATCCAGACAGAAAATCAACAAGGAAACAGTGGGATTAAATGAAAAGCTAGACCAGTTGGACTTAATAGACATATATAGTACACTCCATCCAAAAACAGCAGAATACACATTCTTCTCAAGTGTGCATGGAACATTCTCAAGAATAGACCATATATTGGGAAATAAAGCAAGCCTCCATAAATTTAAGAAGATTGAAATAGTAACAGGCATTTTCTCTGATCACAAAGCTATAAAGCTAGAAATTAATTACAAGAAAAAAGCTGAGAAAAGGACAGAGATGTGGAAACTAAACAACATGCTATTGAACAAGCAATGGATCATTGAAGAAATTAAAGGAGAAATCAAAAAATATCTGTAGACAAATGAAAATGAAAGCATACCATACCAACTCATATGGGATGCAGCAAAAGCCATATTAAGAGGAAAATCCATCACAATGCAGGCTCACCTTAACAAACAAGAAAAAGTCCAAATAGGCAATCTTAAACTACACCTAACTGAGTTAGAAAAAGAACAAACAAAGCCCAAAATCAGCAGAAGGAGAGAAATAATAAAAATCAGAGCAGACATAAATGCAATTGAAACAAAAAAGGCAGTAGAAAGGATCAATGAAACAAAGAGTTGGTTCTTTGAGGAGATAAATAAAATTGACGAGGCCCCAGCCAGACTTACAAAGAAAAAAAGAGAGAAAGCTCAGATAAATAAAATTAGAAATGAAAGAGGAGAAATAACAATGGATACCATAGAAATACAGATTATAAGAGAATACTACGAAAAACTATATGCCAACAAAATGGACAACTTAGAGGAAATGGATAAATTCTTAGACTCTTACAACCTCCCAAAGCTGAACCAAGAAGAAATATATAATCTAAATAGACCAATCACAAGTAAAGTGATTGAAACACTAATCAAATCATCCCAAAGAATAAAAGCCCAGGACCAGACGGCTTCCCTGGGGAATTCTACCAAACTTTGAGAGAGGACTTAATACCTATCCTTCTCAAACTATTCCAAAAAATTAGGGAAGATGGAATGCTTTCTAACACATTCTATGAGGTCAACATCACTCTGATACCAAAGCTTTACAAGCACAACACAAAATTGGAAAATTACAGGCCAATATTGCTGATGAACATAGATGCAAAAGTCAACAAAATATTGGCAACCCGGATACAGCAATACCTCACAAAGGTCATACATCGTGATCAAGTGAGATTCATACCAGGGACACAGAGATGGCTCAACATCTGCAAATCAATCAATGTGATACAACACATTAGCGAAATGAGGAATAAAAACCATGTGGTCATCTCAATAGATGCAGAGAAAACATTTGACAAGGTCCAACAGCCATTTATGATAAAAACTCTTAACAAATTGGATAGAAGGAAGTTAACTCAACATAATAAAGGCCATACATGACAAAATCACAGCCAACATCATACTCAATGGGGAAAAACTGAACACAATCCCTCTGAGAACAGGAACAAGACAAGGATGCCCCTCTCACCACTCTTATTCAACATAGTACTGGAGGTTTTGGCCAGCGCAGGTAGGCAAGAGAAAGAAGTAAAAGAATACAAATAGGGAGTGAAGAAGTCAAACTCTTACTGCTTGCAAATGACATTATCTTATGTATAGAAAACCCTAAAGAATCCATTGGAAAACTATTAGAAATAATTAAGAACTACAGTAAGTTGTGGCATACAAAATCAACTTACAAAAATCAATTGCATTTTTGTACTCTAATAACAATCTTACAGCAAGATAACTCGAGAATACAATTCCATTTACAATTGAAACAAAAAGAATAAAGGACCCAGGAATAAATTTAACTAAGGAGGTGAAGGACTTATACAATAAAAATTATAATAAGACATTATTGAAAGAAATAGATAATGACGTAAAAAGATGGAAAGAGATTCCATGCACATGGATTGGAAGAATAAATATAGTTAAGATGTCCATACTTCCCAAAGCAATCTACAGAGTCAATGCAATCCCAATCAGAATTCCAATCTTATTCTTCATGGAAATAGTGCAAAGAATCCTAAAATTCATATGGGGCAACCTAAGACCCCAAATTTCCAAAGCAATCTTAAGAAAAAAGAACAAAGCTGGAGGCATCAAATCCATGACTTGAAAATGTACTAAAAATCCATAGTGATCAAAGCAGTATGATACTGGTACAAAAACAGACACACAGATCAATGGAACAGAACTGAAATCCCAGAAATAAAACTGCACATATACAGAAAGCTAATCTCTGACAAAGGTGCCAAGAACATACAATGGAGAAAAGACGGTCTCTTCAATAAATGGTGTTGGGAAAACTGGACAACTATATGCAAAGGATAAAAGTAGACCATTATCTCACACCATACACAAAAATAAACTCAAAATGGATCAAAGACTTGAAGATAAGTCCTGAAACCATAAAATTTCTGGAAGAAAATATAGGCAGTACACGCTTTGACATTGACAAGGATCTTTTGAATACCATGTCTTCTCAGACAAGTGAAACAAAAGAAAAAATAAACAAGGGGGAGTTCATCAGACTAAAGAGCTTCTTCAAGGCAAAAGAAACTAGGATCAAAAACAAAAGACAACATACCAATTTGGAGAAAATTTTTGCAAATCATATCCAACAAGGGGTTAATCTCCATAATATATAAGGAACTCACACAACTGATCAACAAAAAAACAAAGAGTGCGATCAAAAAATGAGCAGAAGATATGAACATTTTTCCAAAGAGTATATACAGATGTCCAATAAACACAAGAGAAGATGTTCAACATCACCCATCATTGGGGAAATGCAAATCATAACTACACTAAGACACTACCTTATGCTCATTAAAATGGCTATAATCACTAAGACTAAAAATAAAAAATGTTGGAAAGGGTGTGGAGAAAAGGGAATCCTCATACACCACTGATGGGAATGCAAACTTGGGCAGCCACTATGGAAAATAGTAGAGAGATTCCTCAAAAAACTGAAAATAGAACCAATGACTCAGCTATCCCAATACTGGGTATCTACCCAAACAACTTGAAATCAACAATCCAAAGTAACATATGCACACCTGTGTTTATTGCAGCACTATTCACAATAGCCAAGACATGGAAACAATCCAAATGCCCATTGACTGATGATTGGATAAAGAAGAGTTGGTATATACATACAATGGAATACTACTCAGCCAGAAAAAAGACAATATCATCCCATTTGCGACAACATGGATGGACCTGGAGGGAATTATGCTATGCAAATTAAGGCAGACTGAGAAAGACAAACACCATACGATTTCACTCATATGTGGAATATAAACAAGCGCATGGACAAAGAAAACAGTTCAGTAGTTACCAGGGGATGGAGGGTCAGGGATGGGGAAGGGGGTTAAGCGGAGCATCTATGTGGTGATAGGCAGGAAATAATGTACAACTGAAATTTCACAATGATGTAAGCTATTAAGAACTCAAATTTTAAAAAAAGGATAAGTTTTAGGAATAAAGGAGAATAAAAGCTTCTTTGTGCTAGGAGTTTGGAAGACAGTGGCATAGGAGAATCCTGAGTTTGTCTCCTCCTCCAGACACAACAAATCTACAACTACATGTGGAATAATTTTCCCTGAGGGAAATCTCAGAACGGGGTGAAAAGAGCCTCTATAACTGGGGAGACACTGAAAGGGGTGTAAGAGAGAGATGAAGTCCTGCACACCCTTGTCATGGAATTTCATGGTCAGAAGTGATGTCAAAGGCACAGATCTTTATCCAGAGGTGGGAGAGATTCAAGCTCCACATTAGGCAACTGAGTCCTTACATCCAGCACAGGAGAGGCAAGATCCCGAAACAATTGGCTTTGAAAACCAATGGGGAATATACTTAGGACAAATATAGGACTACAGGGAAAGGAAAACCCACTCTTAAAGGGCTTATGCACAGACTCATTTGACTGGAAAACCAGTACAAAATCACTAGATAGAAAAGTGTATAGTCCATAAGTAAAAGAGAATAAGAAGTGGGGGGCACCTTCTAGAGAGGCAGAAAGCTGGTGAGCCTGGCCCCCAGGAACTGAGACACAGGTGATAGCCATTTTGAGGACCTCATTCAGCTATTCTGATGCCAGCACTGGCAGGCACCATTTTGAAATTTTCCCTCTAGCCTGTTAGAATGGGGGCCTTCCCAGCCCACCAGTGTACCTATGGCAGCTCCACACTGCCAAGCCACACAGCCAGCCTGTACCTGGGGCCTGTCCCACCAACCAGCAAGCCAGAAGCAGTCACCTGCCATCAGCCCATACCAGGGGCCAGACCTGCCCACCAGTGCACTCCAGGCTGTCCTGTGCTGCCTGACCAAGTAGCCAGAACACGCTGGGGACCTTCTGGGACAACGTCAAGCATACTAACATTTGCAGTATAGGTGTCCCAGAAGGAGAAGAGGAAGAGAAAGGTGCAAAGAACTTATTTGAAGAAATAATACCTGAAAATTTTCCTAACCTGGGGAAGAAAACAGACATCCTGGTCCAGAAAACACAGAGAGTCCCAAACAAGATGAATCCAAAGAGGCCTACACTGAGGTAATTATAATTAAAGTAACCAGAATTAAATAAAGAGAGAATCTTAGAACCTGGAAGAGTAAAGCAATGTTACCCACAGGGGGACAACCATAAGTCTATCAGCTGACTTTTCAGCAGAAATCTTACAGGCTAGAAGGGTGTAGCATGATATATTCAAAGTGCTGAAACGAAAAAACCTATAACAGAATATTCTACCTAGCAAGCTTATCATTAAGAATAGAAGGAGAGAAAAAGCGTTTTACAGAGAAGCAAAACTAAAGGAGTTCATCACCACTAAACTGGCCTTACAAGAAATGTTAAAGGGATTACTTTAAGTAGGGGGAGAAAAGGCCACAAGCAGAAAAAAAGAAAGTTATCAAAGAAAAAAATGACATTGGTAAAGCCAAATATATTGTAAAGGTAAAGGTGATAGATCAACCACTTATAATGCTAGTATGAAGGTCAAAAGGCAAAAATACTAAAATTGTCTATATCTACAATTAAGGGATCTACTAAATGAAAAGACATAAAATATGATGCCAAAACATAAAACTTGAGAGGGAAGTAAAAATTTAGGGCTTTTAGAATGTGTTCAAACTTAAGAGAACATCAACTTAATATAGACTGCTACATACATAGGTGATTGTATATAAACCTCATGGTAACCACAAGTCAAGTATCTATAATACACAAAAATAAAGAGGAAAGAATCCAAACATAAAACTAAAGAAAGTCATCAAATCACAAAGGAAGACAGCAAGAGAAAAAGAATGGAACAGAGAAGAAGTACAAAAACATCCAGAAAACATACAACAAAATGGCAATAAGTGCATACCTATCAACAATTACTCCAAATGTAAATGGAATAAATTCTTCAATCAAAAGGCATAGGGTAATTGAATGGATAAAAAAAACAAGACCTATATACATGCTGCCAACAAGACACATATTTCAGATGTAAAGATACAGACTGAAAGTGAAGAGATAGAAAAGGATATTCCATGCAAATGGAAACAAAAAGAAAGCTGAGTTAGCAATGCTTATAGTAAACAAAATAGACTTTAAAACAACTGTGACAAGAGACACAGAAGAGCATTACATAATGATAAAGGGAACAATTCAACAAGAGAATATAACACCTGTAAACATCTATGCACCCAACATGGGAGCACTTAAATACATAAAGCAATTATTAACTGACATAAAAAGAGAAATTGACAGTAACACCATAACAGTAGGGAAATTTAACACCCCAGTTACATCAATAGATAAATCATCTAGACAGAAGATCAATAAGGGAACATTGGCCTTAAATGACACGTTAGATCAGATGGACTTAATACGTGTATACAGAACATTCCATCCCAAAACAGCAGAATGCACATTCTTTTTGAATGCATATGGAACATTCTCCAGGATTGATTACATGTTAGGTCACAAAACAAGTCTCAATAAGTTTAAGGACATTGAAATCATATTTGCCATCTTTTCTAACCACAACAGTATGAAACTAAAAATCAATAACAAGAAGAAAATTGGAAAAATACAAACACATGGAGACCAAACAATATACTACTATGCAACCAATGGGTCAATGAAAAAGTCAAAGAGGAAATGAAAAAAAACCTTAAGATAAATGAAAATGGAAAGACAGCTATCCTAAATCTATGGAATGCAGCAAAAGCAGTTTTAAGAGGGAAGTTTGTAGTTATACAGGCCCATCTCAAGAAAGAAGAAAAATATCAAGTAAACAATCTAACTTTACAGCTAAAGGAATTAGAAAAATAAGAATAACAGAGCCCAAAGTTAGTAAAAAGAAGGAAATAATAAAGATCAGAGGAGAAGTAAGTGAAATAGAGACTAAAGAGACAATAGAAAAGATCAGTGGAACTAAGAGCTGGTTCTTTGAAAAGATAAAGAAAATTGATAAAGCTTTACCCAGACACATCAAGAAAAAAAGAGAGAGGGCTAAAATAAATAAAATCAGAAATGAAAGACAAGAAGTTGCAACTAAGAACACATAAATGCAAAGAATCATGAGAGATTCTTATGAAGAATTATATAACAACAAATTGGACAACCTGGAAGAAATGGATAAATTCCTAGAATCATACAATCTTCCAACGCTGAATCAGGAAGAAATAGTAAATCTGAGCAGACTTATTACTAATAATGAAATTGAATCAGTAATCAAAAAACTCCCAAAAAACAAAAGTCCATGACCAGATGGCTTCACAGGTGAATTCTATCAAACATTTAAAGAAGAGTTAATGCCCATCCTTCTCAAACCATTTCAAAAAATTGAAGAGGAAGGATGACTCCCAAGCTCATTGTATGAGGCCAGCACTACCCTGATACCCAGAAGACAAAGATATCAGGTCAATATCCCTGATGAAGATAGATGTAAAAATGATTGACAAAACATTAGCAAACCAAATTCAACAACATATCAGAAGGATCATACACCATGATCAAGTGGGATTTTTTTTCCAGGGATGCGAGGATAGTTCCATATCCAGAAATCAAGCAATGTGAAACAACACATTAACAAAATAAAGGCTAAAATTTATATATCATTTCAATACATGCATATAAACATTTTATAACATTCAACATCCATTTATGATTAAAAAAAAAGTCCTCAACAAAGTGGGTATAGAGGAAACGTATCTCAACATAATAAAGGCCATGCCTGTGAAACCCACAGCTATCACCATAGCAAATGATGAATAGCACAGAGATTTTCCTCTAAGATCAGGAACAACACTAGGATGCCCACTCTCACCACTCTTATTCAACATAGTGTGGAATTCCTAGCTACAGCAATCAGACAAGAAAAATAAATAAAAGATAAAATTGGAAAGGAAGAAGTAAAAGTGTCATTATTTGAAGATGACATGATTTTACATATAGAAAACTTCACCTAAATATTATTAGGACTAATAAACGAACTCAGTAAAGTTGCAGGATACAAACTAAACATAAAGAAATTAGCTGTGTTCCTATACACTAACAACAAACTATCAGAAAGAAAAATTAAGAAAACAATCTCATTTACAATTGCATCTCAAAGAGAATGGTAACTAGGAATAAGTTTAACCAAGGAGGTGAATGATCTATATACTGAAAACTGTAAGAAACTGATGAAAGAAACTCAAAGTAGATTAAAGACCTAAATGTAAGACCTGAAACCATAAAACTCCTAGGAGAAAACATAGGTAGTAAACTCTTTGCCATGGGTCTTGGAAATATTTTTTTGGATATTTCTTCTCAGGCAAGGGCAACAAAAGCAAAAATAAGCAAATGGGATTATATCAAACTGAAAAGATTTTGCACAGCAAAGGAAACCATCAACAGGGGCCAGCCCGGTGGTGCAGCAGTTAAGTTCGCAAGTTCCGCTTCAGCAGCATAGGGTGTGCAGGCCCAGATCCCAGGTGCAGACCTATGCACTGCTTGGCAAGCCATGCTGTGGCAAGTGCCCCACGTATAAAGTACAGGAAGATGGGCATGGATGTTAGCTCAGGGCCAGTCTTCCTCATCAAAAAGAGGAGGATTTGCAGCAGATGTTAGCTCAGGGCTAATCCTCCTCAAAAAAATTAAAATTTAAAAAAAAGGAAACCATCAGTAATAGAAACCTACTGAGTGAAAGAAGATATTTGCAAATGATATATCTAGTTAGAAGTTAATATCCATAATATATAAATAACTCATACAACTCAACATAAAAAAAACCCAGTTAAAAAATGGGCAGAGGACCCGAATAAACTTTTTTCCAGAGAAGACATACAGATTGACAAGAGGCACATGAAAAAGGACTGAATGTCACTAATTATCAGGGAAATGCAAATCAAAGTCAAAATGAGATACCACCACACATCTGTCAGAATGGCTTTTATCAAAAAGGCAAAAAATAAGAGTTAGTGAGGATGTAAGAAAAGGGAAGCGTTGTGCACTGTTGGTGGGGATGTAAGTTAGCGCAACCACTATGGAAAACAGTGTGGAGGCTCCTCAAGAAATTAAAAAGAAAGGCATATGATCCAGCATTTCTCCTACTGGGTATTTATTCAAGAAAATGAAAACATTAATTTATTAAAATATATTCACCCCTATGTTCATTGCAATAGCCAAGATATGGAAGCATTCTAAGTGTCCATCATTAGATGAATGGATAAAGAAGATGTGGTATATATATGTAATGGAATATTACTCAGCCATAGAAAAAAATGAAATCCTCCCATTTGCAACAACATGGATGGATCTAGAGCATATGGTGCTCAGTGAAGTAAGCCAGACAGAGAAAGGAAAATAGCATATGATTTTACTTATATGTGGAATCTAAAAAAAACAAAAAAAACAAAAAAAGAAACAAAACAGAAATCGATTCATAGATAAAGAGAACAAATAATGGTTACAAGAGAGGAGGGAGGTGAAGCGTGAAAGAGGTGAAGGCGCTAAGAGGTACAAACTTCCAGTCATAAAACAACTACGTCATGGGGATGTAATGTACGCAGAGGGAATCTAGTCAACAATATTGTATTAACTTTGTGTGGTGACAGATGGTAGCTAGACTTATCATAGTAATCATTTCTTAATGTACATAAATATCAAATCGCTGTGATGTACACGTGAAACTAAATAAGATATTGTATGTCAACTATACTTCAATAAAAAAAAAGAGGGAGAATAAAAATAATAGTTCTACCAGTTAACTGAAATCTGGAAAAAAGTGGGGCATAGTTGATCTATATACATAACATTCTTTTAATTGTGCCTACTTCTTTACGTGTCTTGATCCTATATTACATACTAGGCAGTATAGCAGAGTCTTTTTATAATTTTTTGTTAAACTTAATCCTCAAAAAAAACACCTCTGGAAAGCAGATATTGCCATTCACATGTACAAGGGATACCACAACATTTCAGAGCCTAAATAACTCACCCAAGATATCAGAAAAAGTTACTTGTGGCTTTATATCACTTTCATCAAATTACTATATACTTTCATGTGTTACTTCTAAAAGTAACACAATTAGTTGTTTAATATAATAAGCTATAATATAAACTAATACCTTGATTTAATATATAAAGAGCTATATTATTATTCAAAAATTTTCTTCAGTTCATACAAAGAAAAAATCTCTTAAAACCAAACTCATATATTTGAAATATACTCTCTTCATAGGTTCTTATATTAGTTTTTCTTCCAACTTCACATTAGGAATTAGAAAAAAAAATTCCAAGGAAGGATAAAGAATTATCTACAATATTGTGAAGTATTATCTTAAAAATTGAAACAAAACAAAATTGAAAACAATACTTAAAGTAAATTATGGTATAACAAATAAATGATTCATCATGTATGATAACATGTAAAAAGGCATGTACTATATTGCTAAATTAGGCAACTGAAATTTACAGGATAATTATACTTATGACAATGAATGTGCACACATTGGTAAGAACTGAAAAGAGGTATGTACAACTGAAAATCATTGTTTCATCAAAATTTTTGAATTATAGCGTTCTCTTAAAAGTTTTAACTAATGCTGTTTTATTATTTTTCAGTAATATTTTCTAAAAATTGATTAATGTTTAAAGGTTACTAGAGAGTTGTATCAACTTAAGTATTTGAAAACATTCAATTTTAGAGAGAAGAATTGGTCTAATGTAAAATCTGTTTAGTCTTATAGATACACTTTTGTGCTTCGTACATTATGCCAGCATTCAAAAGACAAATGCCCTGTGATTTAGAAAGATTGGGGAAAAAACATTGCAAACTGATATTTACAATGGTTAATAAGATAGCTAATTCAATATTCATTGAATAAACTATACTGAATATCACAAACACTTCTGGAACCAACAAATTAAGACAACTAATAAGATGCTTGAGTCATAGGGGAATGGTGTTCAAGAGGGCTCTGGACAGTTTTAGAAGGATTTCTTTCTGTTCCAATACTGAGGTCACACAATCACTCTAGAATAGACTACATAAATTCTCATACCATTTATTTCCCCTCATAATGAGTGGTAGCTCTTTTGTCTACCTAATATTTTTATCCTTGCTCCATAATCAGGAGGATTTGATTTAAAAGTACGAGTTTGGTGGGGAGGGAAGATGTTATTTACCCTCCTCCTCTCCATTCCATCAACCACCACTTCACATCTTTACAGGATGAACTCTCAGCCTCCTTACCTGAATTTTTAAAGCTGAAATGTACGGAAACTGTGAGGTATTTTTTTGTGGGGAGCACCAATTATATTTCTGGAACTTTGCTGAGGAATGCCGATACTAACAAGAATGACTTTCGGAAATAGTCTAATAAATTGTACAGTTTTCCATCGATCATGAATAAGAGTATCTCTCACTGTCTCAAAGACAAAGAAATCTGTCTATAAACGTATTATGCAAAATAAATTTAAACGCTATAAAAAGTTTATAATTACGAAAGTTTCTAAAGTCTGAAAGACTTTCTAGAAAAATACATTGAAAGTTTCCATATTTCACCAATTTCTGAGTTTATTTTGATCTTTCATGGAGATTTTTTCCACAAGAACACCATAGACTTTTTCAGTTACTGTCTCCAAGGGTAAAAATATAGAACATGTATTTAAACTTTGCACTTATATTGGCATACTAAGAAGGCACAAATCACAATTGCTGGGAGACAAGGAAGTATTTTACCTGAACAGGCAAAACTCCATCCATAGTTAAGAAAATGACTGTGAATGAATTTTAGTCACAAAATTTAGTCCTTTTCTCCTTTCTACTGGACTTACCACTGGAATAGAGAAATAAGCTTGATTAATAAAACAGTAGCAAATATAAATTCTACAATTTACATATAAAAGCTGTTTCACTACACCATCAGTTTCAGCAGATGTATTCATTTACTTAACAGGCATGTGTTATTACTTTCTTTATACCAGGCACTGCTGTAGGTGTTAAGGAGAAAAAAGATAGATGGAAATGACCTTTGAACTGATTTTACCTGTTAGAGTAAAATAGAAGACCCAGAAGCCAACCAATTATACTACAATGTAAGGAAATGGTTTTATTTGGATATATGCATGATTGTAGGTGAGCACAGAGGATGGAACAATTAGTGTTTTCTGGGCATTGCAAAGAAAGTCACCACCAGGAGGTAATATTTGAGCTGGATCTTCAAGATTGCAGGACTTCAACACCGAAAACTGGGGACGAGACAATTCTAGGCAGTGGGGGGGGGGGGGGGGGGGAATGCACCAAGCTGTACAATGACGAAAGAACCTAATGTGCAGAGGGGACGTTAAGAAGGTTCATGGGCCACAATGAAAGAGATGGGGCAGGAAGATTGGAGAAAGTTATAGCAAATGAGGTTGAAAAATGCAGGTCAGGGTTATGCTGCAAAACCTACACCTATATGTTAAGCCTAGACAAGGGTTTGCATTTTATTCTATCTGCCCAGGGTGTCAATGCAGTTTTAATACTGGTAAGTAGATGATTTATTTGTATTTTAACTGTGACAAGTCAAAAGGAACCAGATAAACTGGTTGTATAGAAACCAGCTAGAAGGTCGTCTTACAGTATTTCAAGCAACAGATTATGAGGGCCTGAACTGAGGCAGCAACAGTGAGAGGAATGAGGAGAGAACGATCCTTGGAGACATATCTGAGATACATGTGACGGGATTGTAGTTGAAAGACTTGACGAAGAGTATTACTGTTAAGTTAGGTGAGGAATAAAAGCAATTCCCTGCCCTGTTTTCACAGTCGTTGAAATCAAACAAATCAGTTTTAATTCCGTTCTTGGAATTTGAAATACCATATTCAGCTGCTCCTTCCTTCTAATCCATATGAGACTCTTTCCCAGAGAGGGTGGGGACTAGTGATTGATAAGTGGATAAACGAAAGAATCAATATAAACATAGTGTACATTTACATTGTGTTTTTTTTTGTTTAAAATTTAGGTAACTAGGCTTTTTAGTTAAAATATTTGACAGCATATCTTAACTTCCTGTCAGATTAGCATAGAGGCTGCTTTATCATTAGCTGTGTTGTCTACTTTGAGCTTTATTGCCAGGATTTTTTATCTCATCACATAGCTTTGTCCTCTCTTTCTGAGGTCTGCCATGTCTGTGTCATTTCCCTAAATTGCAAATGGTGTGTCATTAATGGATTTAGTAAATTTATGGTTTCTATATTCCAAAATAGTTATGAAATTTTCTCAATTCAATGTTGGTCATCAGAAAATCCTATTATGAAGAGTTTTTCATCTAACGCCCGGTTTAGGAACAGTCCAATAGAAATTATATGTATGTACAGTTGGATGCATGTGTGTATATTTCTGATTAGAACATTTTCTCACTTCATATGGTTGTATATTTAGCAATTCTTCAAAGCCCATATCAAATGCTGCTTTTACAGGGTCGTTCCTCACTTCCTGAGTATATGTACTCTCCTACTCCTCTGAATTCCCTTGATCTTTCTACCTCTCCTATTGAATTTGCAATATTCTTTATTATGTTTTATTTAACCATATTATCTCAGTAGTAAGCTCCTTGATAGTTAAGGCAGCACCACATTCAGCTGTTTATTCTCTATAGATATTAGAAAAATACTTTACTTTGAGACAATAATGTGGAAACTTTGACTTTTAGAATAATTAGAACTCCCAGGCAAATCAAAGAGCGTTGAAAATAATATAGTTCAAAGTATCTCTTACACAATTTTACAAAAAAGTTAAAGAATAGTCGTTTCTATGTCTTATGTACAAAATTAGTAGATAATATATGAGGATTTTATTTCATGATTTGCTCATTGAACTGGTATATCATCAAATTTTAAGAGGTGTAGTCAATGCCAGAACTTTTGTGACTAATGAATTATCTTCCTTAACTGAATAAAATATTATTCCAAAATTGTAATACCTTGTGAAAATGTAGTGTTATCATTCACTCAAACTACGCTGCTTCTTTTTTAAAGATTGTCACCTAAGCTAACAAATGTTGACAATCTTCCTTTTTTTCTGCTTTTTCTCCCCAAATCGCCCCAGTACATAGTTGTATATTTTAGTTGCAGGTCCTTTTACCTGTGGCATGTGGGAATGCACCCAGAATCTGAACCAGTGAAACCCTGGGGCTCCAAAATGGAGCAGGCGAACTTAACCATTCAGCCACGGGGCAGGCCCCAAAATACACTTCTTTAATTGGCCATGAGTTGATAATTATTGAAAATATCCATTTTCACTGGATATGATAGGTATCTGATGATGGGTAGGTGATAGTCCAAAGTACTATTCCTTCTACTTTTGCAATTTTTCATAATAAAATATTAAAAACTTTTTATCTAAAAGGTTTTTATATGACATCTCTGGATATCACTTTATTTACTGCAAAATATGGTTAGAATACAATATGACTCATTTCTTCAAATATTCTGGAATCTATGATCTAGTTTATAAAATAGAATTTTGATAATTGATACAAATTAGTAAGCTGAGGAAATCATTGTGGAGATAGTCACTCCTATGTACTGCTGAGAGGGCTTTAAACAATTTTATGTCAACAAGTCAGTAAATTATCTACATATTGTCCATATATGTATATATCTCTTGGGAATCATTTTGGAAACAATCATATATTTTACAAAAATGATTTGGGTGTCATACATCTGTAATTATTAAGGAAATAAAGAAAATTAAGAGAATTAATAACAAGAGAATTAACAACTCATTAAAGGCTTGAACAGACAGAAAATTATACTGAGACAGAAACTTCTATCTTATCCTCAAAATTATATCCTCTTCTAAATGGACCCATTATTTGGTTATACTGCCTGGCATCCCTGGTTGAATTCTCAGTTCTGTAGGTCAGAGGTCCAGCATGGATGGGTTCTGTGCTCAGGGTGCGATAAGACTGGAATAAAAGCATTGGCCAGTCTGAATTTTCATCTGGAGACTCTGGGGAAAAATTTGCTTCCAAGATCATTCTTGTTACCAGAATTCAGTTCCCTGTGGTTGAAGGAGCGAGGTCCCTGTTTACTTGCTGGCTGTCAGCTGGGGGCCAGCCTCAGCTCCTAGAGGCCACATGCATTCCTTGCCATGTGGCCACCTCTATCTTCATGATGGCACATTATATCTTTCTTGTGCTTCGAATCTCTGATTTCCTTTTCTGCAACAAACTAGAGAAAACTCTCTGGTTTTACGGCCTCACTTGACTAGCTCAGACCAACTGGATTATCTCCCTAACTTAAAGACAATTGATTTGGAACCTTAATTACAACTGCAAAAGCCTTTCACAGCTGAATCTAGATTAGTGTTTGATTTAACAGGGAAAACATGTGTGCACACCAGGGGCCTAGAATCTTAGGGCTATCCATTTCTTTAATAAATTACTTTACTTATTAGAGGGGGCATCTTAGAAATCTTCCTACCACACTGTGGGCATAAAAAGTTACTAAATATTGTCCATACCCTGTAAAATCTCCCAGAGATTCATAATCTACACTCATATATTCCATGCATGCCTTAAAGTCTTCTATAGAGAAGAAACTAGTGAAACTTTCTTTGTGACAACCAGCCTTTTTATCTTATTCACCTTTTCACTCGTTGCTTTCACCCTCTGGCTAGTGGTGGCTACAGTCTCTTCTCCAGGTCAACATTCTGTTTGCTGAAGCAAGGTGTAAGGGTGGTTGGGAAAAAGGGAAGGAGTTAAATTATTATTATTAGAGTGTTATTATTAGTGATATAGATATTTCTTGGAGTCCAAGGTAAACGATCTTTCTTATTATTCAGGAAAATAATTCCCAGAAAACTCCCTGTGCAGCACCAGCAGGTGTCTGGTACCTCAGTTGTTATAGTTCACAACTCACTCAGTGGCGCTATTGTTTTAATAGCTAGTTTTGTTCTTACTTTTACATTTTATGATTTGTTTTCTAACTTCATTGAATTTTTTATCACCTCTGACATAAAAAACTTAATTCTGAAAATATACAAATCGTGTTTTAAATTAACTCATGGACAGTTAAAATTTTATTCTCATCCAATCACAAATACTTCTAACTTGATTTAAATTTAACTTTAAATGTCTAATAAATAAGACGTCAAAACAAACAAAATGTCAATTTGTCATCAAAATGCTGGGCTATATAGTTTTATTTAACAACCTAGTGTATTCTTATTTAAGCAAAATATCGAAACAGAAATTGAATATTTCTCTCCACATGGCATGGAAATAGTTTGGAATGGAGTAACCCTAAAGCCGAAATGATTCTTAGATGGAGAACTGACTTTATCTTGAAACTGTATTTTCTACTCCAGATAAACAAGTGTCTTATTCTGTAAAAGAAGACTTTTGTTACTACCCAGCATTCTTGCTATTCCTTTTGAGCAGTGAAAGGAAGTGCCATCACAGGATGTATTATGAATCTTTTAGGGCTTGAACATTGGAGTAATAATTGGTACCAATGTATGGATGACTTGATATCCAAACTAAGCCACTAATATTTTAGTTAGAAGCTAATTGGTATACAGTTCTCCTCATGTATGTAAAAGAGGACAGCCTACTGCAATGAAAACTTAAAAATCTTGTTTTCCAGTGTTCTCAGAATGATTCATCTGATACTACAAAGACTAGAAGTCTATTATACTGGTGCTGTGAATTTTAACTACAGTTTATATTAACATTTTCAATGCACCTGTACTTAGTCTTTTAAATGTGGATTAACTTCTCTTGACTTGCCTGTTGGCACCATGGCAAGCATGCTTGGAAAGTCGAACAGAGGGTTCAGAGTAAACGAAAGGCTGAAGTATTTTGCACACCACTTCTGCCCTTTATCTCTTAGAAACGTTACCCACATTCAGCTGACAGAGGGAAAAATGAAGTCTAGGAAGGGTGACTTGCCAGGCTTTATTAGGGTGAAGCGTGTGGGATGCACTGTTCCCATTCAAGCACTCACATTTCCTTAGCTCATTCATCTGGCATGATTCCATTTTTATGTCCTAAGCTCTAAGGACTGAATGAATGCATGACTGCTGTATCAGGCAGCCTGTGCAAAATACTTGACTTCAGCAAATCTTTGACAAGCACCGTTCATTAATCTTTGTTTCATAATTCTCACCACTATGCATTCCCTGTCTTTCTGTCCCGATCTGCAAGTAAATTGGTTTTTAAGAAAATGAAGAGGTCAGCAGAAGGTGTTGGAGCACACATTTTTCTGTTGAAACCAATCCGTAGAACTGGGCAGCAATGTCAATGGTTAAAGTTTGTAGAATTTGTCCATATTTCAACTGAATCATCAATTTATAACAGCAACGATATTGTTTGGATGTGCATGTAGCAACAAAAATAAATAAACTTACAGTAAAACTATGGAAAATTTTTAGCCTACAGACATTTATGGCCTTAAAATATAGTTATGTGAAACAGACTTCAACTGTAGTGAAATGTAAGGAGTATTGTCTGATTTTCAGGTTCAAAGAAAAGTTACCAGAGTTCTCTTTCTTGTAACAATGAATTAGGTAACTTGAACAAACCTATGTAACGAGAACAATAGAAAACCTGGAAAATATATATTGAAAATATGTGTTATAAGATATACAGTTACCAAGATAATGAGTTACAGAGTCAATATCTGAGAGAAAAAAAAATTATCTAAACATTTAGGGCCTTGTCTTATCAGGCTTAGAATTTGAGAGAAACTTTGGAAAAACTTACAAGGCTAAGGGGACAAACATTGACGTTCAGGACCTACCAAGGAGTGGAGAGAACTGATGAACCCAACAGGCACTCTGAAGGAAAAGCAAAGTGTTAGGCCTTAGGTGTGCAGGTTAACTGGACACAAACCACCCTTCCTAAGACCGCAGCACAGCTGCAAACTATCTCAAAAGTAGATTGTGTTAAGTTGATTTGGGATTGCTATTGGCCTTAGCCATCTTGCAGAAGAAAATGTAAATGCTCTGTGAAGAAGTCAAATTCCTTCAGAGCTCAAATTATCTCTGTTTTTATCTGCAATGTCCAGCATTCAATCAAAAATAATTTCGTACATAGAGAAGACAATTTGATATTAGAGACAGATTCATAGGGAATATAGATGAGAAAAGCATCATATGAAGATTAAAAAATAAAATGATGCTTAATATGTTAAAAAAACACAAGAGGAATTTGCTAATTTTGGCAGAGACCTTGAATGTTCAAAAAGAATCAAATGGAAACTCTAGAGCTGAAACATAAAATAAAAACCTGAAGTATGGGATTAATAGGTTAGTCAAAGCTGGAAAAATAATAGAAACTGGAAGTACAGAACAGAAGAACTGTTGAGAACAGAGCATGAAGAGGGGAAAAGAAAGACTACATTAAAAATTTACAAGAGACATGGAGGATATAGTGAAAGCTTTGCCATATTTGTAATTGGAGTCTTAGAGGAGATAGAGTGGAAATGGAACAGATGTAGTATTTGAAGACATAATGGCTGAGAATTATCAAAATTTTACTGAGAGTTATCAATCAAACAGCACAATGAACTCAAAGTTGGATAAATGCAAAGCAAACCGCACGTAGGTCAAGCAAAGTGATTTTGTTAAAAATCAAAGAAGTGGGGGAAAAAGATCTTTAAAAAGCCAAGAATAAGAAAGGAAAACTGATAGCTGACTCTTAGATAAAATGAAGAAATATTAAAATAGTCCATCTTCTTATTTATGATCTGTAACACCATTTCTGTTATATGTGCATAAAGAAGTTGGTCTATTTATTTGTAATTGAACACCAATACCATAATATCTTTCTCAATAAAATTTTATAACTTATCTTCTCCCTCCCTCTTTTATAGGAAAGTTTTGCTTATACTTGGCTGTTTGTTCTAATATCAAAATTTATAATCAGCCTATCAATTTGCACAAAATATCTGGTCATAATTTCATTGACATTGAACTCAAATCAATTTGTGGAATACGGATATCTTCATAATACTGATGTTTCCAGTGATGAATACATTTATATAAATCTTTAATTCCTTACAATATAGTTCTTGTATAACTTTTGTTAGTTTTATTTCTAAACAGTGTTTAGTTTTTAAAGTATTATAAATAATGTTTTATTTTTAATTAAATTTTCAAATTTTTATTAGTAAAAAGAAATGCAATTGACCTGTGTTCATTGACCTTATGACTAGAAACCTTGCCAAACATCTTATTAAACAAAATAAATAAAAAATTAAATTTCAGAGTTTGTGTGTATGTGTGTGTGTGTGTGTGTGTTTAATGTAGAGTTATATTACTATTCAAGCTGTGGTCTGTGGCCTGAAGCTGGTGCACCACCCACCGCTCACTACTTATGATCTGTCTCCCCTACACTTCTGCCCCTTCAAGAATTTGTTATTGTACTTTATTTTCTGCAATATTATCATCATGTGTCTATGTACGGATTTCTTTTTACTTATCTTTTTCATAATAAATCAAGCTCTTTGATTCTATAGCGTGATGATTTTCATCAGTCCTGAAAATTCATAATGATTGTCTTTTACATATTCTCTCATATCTATTCTTTCTCTCTTCTATTCGTGGTTTCTATTTAAATGCATATTAGACCTTAAAAGTTCATCTTCTATTCCCACTGCATTTTTCATAGGTATAAATCTGTGTTCTCAATTCTGGATAATTTTCATTGACCTCTCTTCCAATTTACTAATTATGTTTTCAGTGTTGTCTAAATAGTTGCAAAATCATATAGTATTTTAACTTTAGTTAATTTTTTTACTTCTAGATGATCTAGTTGATATGATTTTTACATTCATTATTCCCATTCATGACTTTTTATAGTTTCCTCTCCCTTGAATATATAGACATATATGTTAAGTTAGTTCTTTATGTATGAACTTCATATATGTTTATATATGTTATTTATATGTTAAAATAACTCTTTTATAATCTATTTCTAATAATTTAATATCCCAAATCTTTTTGTGTCTGTTCCTTGTCTGTTTCTGTAGTTAAACTTATGCTGAATTGTCTTTTTGAACACCTTCACTGCTTTGATTGTGTGCATGTCATCTTACAAGAAAAAAATATTTGAAAGGATAATTTGAAGCCTAAAGAAAAAATATCTTTGTCTGTCAGTTGACCGTGGTCTCGACCAGGATAAGAAAACATTAAACTAAGTTTAAGTCTTGCGGTTTCTCAGAAGACCCAGTAGAGTGACATTTTGGCTGTCAGCTCCTCCAGAAGCTTGGTCCACTCCCACTAGATCTTCATGCTGTGAATGAGATGGTTCCCTCTAAAGAGTTCCCATAATCTGTAAACCATGGGTTTTTATTTTGCTCCCCCAATACCATATCCAAATTTGCCTGTCTCAGTAACTATTCTCAAAGAAAGAAATTTTCTTAATTATTTCTCTCTCTGGATTTTGAATTTGACTTAAAGTTGACCTAATAATTCTTTGCATCAACTCTTCAATGATTTTAAAGAAACGTTTTGTTAGTATTATATCTAGCAGTCATAATTACGAGGTTGGTTCTGATAATTTAGCCTATCAATATCAGGAACAGAAAACCCTGCACTGAAGTTTTCTTTCCACTATATATATAATAGTATATATCTAATATATATGATGTATATATTTATATTTCACTTAATACACATACAAATTAACATTCATTTCTTTCTTTTTCAAATCTATCTAGACCTTTTTCATAGTCTGTTTGCTTTCTCATACTTTCAATTCTAACTTTTGTTTCTCTAAGCATGTTAAATATGTTATTTTTATATTATGCATCTGATAAGTCCAATAATTACAGTCTTTTGGGTCCTGATTATGAATTTTTGTTTCAGTTAACTCTCCTTCAGAATGTCTATTTTCTTACCTACTTCTAATTTTTGTTAATCTTCTATTCTTATTCTGTTCTTGGAGGTTTTTTGAAGGCTTTACTTAAAGTTCTTTTTCCCTGAGACTATTTCTGTTGCTTTTCTCAGGTAAATGGGGGAAAGGAATTGCCTAAGACCACTTTAAACTAAACTTTTAGTTTATAGTTTGAGCACTACATAATAGAGTAAATTCTGATGTCAAGTATATTTGACAGCAGATTGTGTTCAGAAAATCCCAGGAGAGATTGTTTTATAGGCAAAAGGGTGTCCCGAACGTTTCTTTCTGCATTTTAGGATACTTTTAAGTTTTACTCAATTAAAGATGAAACTTTTCCAGAGTTCTAATTTAAGAAGAGTTTTCTGATTCAACCTCCTATTCAGGCATCACACAGTCAGACCACCTTAAACAAAGGGTCAACAGATGCCTATAAGACAACTTAGTGCTTTCTTAATGTCTCTTGAATTGCATTTTCTTATAGTTTTGGGGATTCCGACAATTTTTTAATTTCTCTAATAGCATAAATTTTTTTGAGAATGAATTTCTGGATTTTATCCAGTATATTTTGTGTTCCATACTGAGACGTTTTATCTCGATGTATAGATTGCTTAAACTGGAAACATGATTGCCTCATGTTCAGAGATCTTTTGAGATGGGATAATTGAATCAGAGCATTAACTTTTCTGAAATTTTCAATTATAGAAATTTTAGATCCTTATTGGATTGCATTTCTTCCAACATAAAACATATTTTTGTCCTTCAGATCATAGCTATACTTCTAAAATCAAACATTTTTCTCTCCCTAGACATAGTAAAAAGCCTCTTATCTTTTCACTGTCCTTTCTGCCCTTTTTTTCTTGTAATTTAGATATTCTGTTCCCATTTTATTATTCTGAAACACGTTCCTGATCAAAATAACTTTCAAATTTGTGTTAAATATTGATAGAAAGCATGGACTCAATATATAGAATTTTGCCATTTTGGGGGAAATACGTTTATTCAATATATCCAAGAATACATTTTCTCAAATAGAAAGAAAGTACAAATAGAAAGAACATGCATGATGAATTTTCAATGTCTGTCATGGTTCTTTTGTTGCACAGGAATAACAAGAGTGAAAATAATTCAAGCTCTTCCTTTGTGCGTTGACTTCCCAGTGAGTAATACTATCTCTTCCATTTTGTTTTTGGACTCCAGTGTATCTTTTATCTTAATTTATCATGTTTAATAGGTGAGAGGTTTGTGTTTTGCCTTAGAAAAGAACTGATAAAATTTGCATTGTACAATACCCAAGAGATGATTATGAAATTTTTTTCTTCATTCATTTGTATTTTACAGTGTTCTAAAATGTATTATCGATGGAACTCCACACAGAAAGACTGCCTTCATTGTTCTTCATTTAGTGGTAATCTGTTACATACTGAAAGCTTGTGGTTGTTGAATGCCTTTAATTACTAAGAATATACCTGTATAAAATAAATTTTAGCATATTGGTGTTACATTTACATTTAAAACACAAAGGAAGATAAGAGTATAATTTAGAACTTACAAAATCCCCAAACTCCCTCAAATTGACTGTGTTATGATATATTGAAGTGCTGTTGAAAAGCTAACAAAAATGTGTTATCAATCTTCATTAGCAAGATATTTATTTAAATCGATTGAAAATTGTCTCTTTTTTTTGTAATATGTGTAGCATTTCACTATTTGAGATGGTTTTTATGTCTTTAAGTCTTTTGTTTTTGTAACATGTTTTTAGATAAATAATATAATTATTTTGAATTTTCTTACATTTAAGTTTACATTTTTTAGATGGACAGATAAAAATAATCCATGTCAAAGTATGACTTCTGTGATAGTAATAGCTTACGTTTATATAGATCTGTATAATTTACATAGTGCTTAATATCTTTTGGCATCACCCATACCAGTTAATATATTCACATAATACCCTAAGTAATGGAGGGTATTTCAGACCCTCCGGGAGGCTGGGGATGTTGGTGGGCGTATGTTAGAGCAGGCAAGTCTGTGATTTCTCAGTTTCCTACTCCACCTACAGAGGATTGCCTTTACACGATGCAAACCACACAAATTGACTGAATGTTGTTGATAAAAAATTTAGGCACCACATAAGCATAAAAGAAGAGAAAATCTTTTGCAAATTCACTTTTGCAGACTAAATTTCAGTTAAAACTCTAAAATTTGTACAGGTAGAATATCTATATCTATCCACAGATATAAACATGTGTATCTATGTCTATCTATCTGGATGCACTTTAACTAAAATGACATATTTCAAATCCTATTGGACTGTAGTCCACAAATTCTTAGGGCTGTCTAGTTTTTAAGCATGATGAAGTAAAAGCAGCTGGTAGCTCACACATGATCCAGAGTTCTTACAATCTTTCCATTGCCATTTTAATTCACTTTTGTACTATCTACCATAGTCAATTTCTTATCACTTTAAGGATAAAATAAGTCAACTTCATTTTAATATAACATCTAAAAAAATAAAAGTACCAAAACGTATTACAATTGCTTTGTTGTTTCAAAGCTTAAATTGTACTCTCAATCATATGATTAAATGCATTTTAAGAGAAAAAGATTTTAGTTTCTAACTGCTGGGAAATGTCAATCACAAATTTTGGTGTAATATTCAAATATTAAAGTTTTCAGTTTCGTTTTAACCAGCCAACAGAAAACCTTTTGAAATTATTTAAATTAAGATCTATATAGATTTATATTAGAGACACACTCTAGATCTTCTAGTTGCATAACGTAATGTCCTTTAGAAAGGAAATAGTTGAATTAGTTTTAAATAAGATATTTTTTCCAGAATATTCTTAAATAAAAACAAAATGATGAGTAACATTGAATGTTATCAGACTAGAAGAGAAAAAAACATATAATTTACCCGTTACACACAATTTGAATTTTTCTAACTTGTTCATTTCTTGAAATTATAATTGGAAATAAATATTCATTAGGAATTCAAATGTATTTATATGTGTAAGAGTAGTAGTATATTTATGGATAAAATAGGCAGGATATTTTTGAACTTGTGAATACAATCTTATCTGGACTTATAAAAAATTGAATTCAAATAATGCGTTAATCAAAACTTTAACCATTATAACAGTTTGGTGAGATCTATCTGTTAGAAAAGTTTTATCGGAATCTACTGTTTAAAAATTAGGTTATTTTGTTTTAACTTTCAAGTAATGCATTGAGACTTCATGTCTATCATCATAAAGAAAGAAAGTTTGCTTACAGAAATATTAAAAATATGTTTGTAAAGAAAACATGTTGTAACACAGTGACTATACAATTTTATGTCGTGCTAATTGTAAACAAAAATCTTAGGCTGCCTTGGCTTCTGTAGTTGGAATTCAGCCCGAGGGCAGAGGTAGATTAGACAGCCCATTCTTGGTCCTTATTCAGCAGGGGCAGTGCAGAAAAAGCCAAGCTGCGCAGATGCAAAATATTCAGGCATCTTTTCTTCTCTCATTTAGTCTCACGACACATCTTCTCAGAGACGAGCAGACTAAAGAACAACCCCAGGATTGGGGTGGGCGTTCTTGTCTCCCCTCACTTTACCTGCAGCATCTAGGAGGCGTGTACCCAAAAGTTCTCTGAAAGTGTCAGAGGCGCTCTCCTCCCGGGAGAGACGTCTGTAGGGCTCTGAGGCCAGCGCAAGAGCCGCAGGGAAAGAAGTGAAGACAGCGGGCTTTTTTCTCCCTTCATCTGGGAGTTTAGCTAAAGCACCTCCACATGACAGCTCATGCCATTTCACAGAACCTTTGCTTCTCAAGCTATTAAGGGACTGATAAAAGGCAAAGGTTAATAAACTCTCCTTGCTCACTTCATATGGCTGACAATTACTTCTCTCTCTCACTTGTAAAATCCGCTAATGTTTTCTTTTAAATATTTCTTACATCTATCTCCTTCTCTCTATTCTATTATCACTGCCCTAATGCAGACCATTATCAGCTTTGTCATGGATTGTTACAACAGGCTTCCTGCCTGCAGCCTAAACCCTTCAATTTATGCCTCCACAGAAATGCCAAAGTAGTGTACCCTAAGACAAAGCCATCATAAACACTGTTGTTCTCACTTTCAGTACAAAGTTCAAGCTCTTTCCTGGGCAGCATCCTCCGTGGCACATCGGAGATACTCAGGCATTTGTTGAGGGAATAAAGGGATCACCAATGAGCAGAGAAGTGGGGAAGACAAGGCAATACCTAATCAGTCTCCTTCTGCTTTTCGTCCTTTGTCTCTTATTTTTTTGTTGTGTACTTTTGCCTCTTACATTGACCCCTCCCCCCACATAGAATCACTCCTTCATTCTTCGCCTTGCTTGCATCTGGTCATCTTTTAAGATTCGGCTCAGGAACCACTTCATCCCTCTCCCACTGCATTTCAACTATTCAGAACCTCCTCCCATATGATTCCACATGAGCACGTGTACATGTCTATCTTTGTCCATGTGGCTCCATTGCATTTCAGTCATTTTCTTTCATGTCTGTCTCTTCACGTAGACTAATTTCCTTGAGGACAGGACTGTATCATATATAAACATCCTTGCTTCCTGATATGAAATTCATTCTTCTCCCTCACATATAGTCATTTCCTAATATGTACTTGTGGAATGAATGCATGATTGCATAATTTAAATAATATTGAATAATGACTGTATTTTCCCAGTCCATATGTATGTGTGGGAGGGGGAGTTATTAGTGAATATAATTTCTCACTTTTAAAATTAGCCATAATATTTACAGTTATGTTTGTAAACGTATTTTCCTGAAATGTATAAATATACGCAACTGAAAATTTTCACATAAGGTATATTTTATAAATATTACCACTTCTTTGCTGAGAAAGAGGTTGAACAATTTACAAATATACTTTAAGGGAAAATCCTGGTGTGATCTTGTTATGCTTTATCCAAAAGTTTGTTTTCTGTTTCATTCATTTGCCTGGAATAATGACTTTGCATTGATTATCATACATATTGGGTCAACAAAATTTCTTTAGATTGTGTTATAGAATTCAATGTATTAACGTATCTTGTCATACTGCTTAAAGTACCTTCTTGAGTCATTTATGATTTATTAAGGTGCTATTGTACACGTTGGGAATACAGCAACAGAAAAGATAAATAATATCCGTACTCTATTGGATGTATTTTGTGAAGTGAGACAGACATAAGCCATGCAAACAAACCAAAAGCAACCACCATTCAGACAGTGATCCATTCCCAGAAGGAAATAGAATACAGAGTGTGACAGGTGTGGCCCTGGGAGCTCCTTTGGCTAGGATGGTCAGAGAAGACCTCTCTGGGCAGCTGTACTTTGTGTGGAGGCATGAGTGATAAGGCGAGATAGGCACAGAAGGTACTGAAGAACAGCATGCCAGGCGCAGAAAGAGCAAGTACAGAAGTCCTAGGAAGAAATGGACTTTGCGACGTGTGAACAGAAAGGAGGTGTGTGAATCAAGAGGGGAGCTGTAAAGGAAGGGTTGGAAAGGCAGACATGGCTAAAACGAGTAGTTTAGATTGCATTAGTATTGTAGGACAAGCCACTAGAAGGTTTTCCTCAGGGAATAATAAGAGAATAGTCCAGAGAATTTGCTATTGGTTTGGATATGAGACATGGAAACTATAAAAGAATGAAAGGTGACTCCCAGTTTCTTGGCTTGAGAAACAGTGTGAGTGGGTGGTATCTTAGTCAGCTCACATTGCTAGAACAAAATCCCATAGATTGAGTGGCTTAAACTAAAGAAATTTATTTTCTCACAGTTCCAGAAGCTGGAAGTCTGAGATTAGGGTGCCAGCATGGGTGAGTTCTGGTGAGTGCCCTTTTCCTGGCTTGCAGGTGGCTGCCTTCTGTAGCCTTTCAGTCCTTATGGCTGTGTCCCCACATGGTGGAAAGAGGATGCCCTGGTGTCTCTTCTTTTTATTATAAAGGTACTAATCCCGTTATGGGGGCTCTACCCTCATGACCTCCTCTTAAACTAATTACCTCCCAAGGCCCCACCTCCTAATTCCATTGCACTGAGGATAAGGTCTTCAACATAACATTCAGTCTGTAACAGGGGTAAACTATGAAGAGGATACAGATCAAGAACCGAATTAGAATAATCTTGGGTTTGAGAAGCCTGTTACTAAAAATGCTAGTGAATATATCTACTAAGTGTTGTGTCAACAAATCAATTATGAGAACTTTAGGATAGCTTAATACATGTTAAATTATTAATATGTTCTGTGATTTAATGTGTTACCTTTCTCAAGTAATAGATTTGTATCTCAATGAGTTTTTACTAAACATTTGACCCAGATAAATTGCTCTAATACTTGCCATACCAGACATATTACAGACTGCGAGATTTCAATGCTGTGAGAGGCAATGATCATGCTGAAATATATGGGCATTCCCCCACTCCGCCCAAACACAGGCTCCTTATTGTCCAGTGCAGTGGGCTGCCTTTTCTCCTTTCTCAAGATTACTGCTTCCACATTGACTTTTCCAGAAGACAGCCTTGGGGAATAAGAAACCCTCACATATGCTCAGTAAGAGGATTTCTTGATATAATTTTCAAAACATTTGTGAATATATTCACTAGTTAATTTGGGGCCATCTGCTTTGAGTGTTTTCACTCAATAAATAAAGTTAATAGGTTTTTACCTAATCATTAAGTAGATAAGGTATTATTAGGATGTTTTAAAATATCAATGGATAAATGTTGAGCATACATATCTATGCTTTTTCATTGTTGTTATTCTAAACATAGGAAAACTTTTATCCTCCAAGTAGTCTATTTATTCTATTTATAATTTCGATCTAGTTTTTCAGGGTCAGAAAAATCAGTAAATTGCAGCAATGCCGTGGGAGATACTCATCTCCTAGACTGAAGTCAGTAATTTGAGACTCAGTGTTTCTTTAGAGACTCTCCTGATCTGGGAACAGTGGGAGTAAACACGAAGGGGAGGGAAGGAAAGGGGACAGGAGAGAGAATGTCAGTGCTTTCCCCACTCTCACCCGTGTACAGTTCTGGTTGATGTTAGTAGGGAGATGGACACATCCAAGGTTAAAACTTGTTCAACTCGTTTCTGGATAACTAAGTTCAAATCATTCCTCATAAGGCAAACACTTCCTATTTTTACTTGTCCTGTATTTATGATTGTGTAGTTAAAATGGCTGCATTATTTAGCCACAAATACTTTCAGTTGGAGTCTAACACTAGGATATTGAAAATAGCTCATTAGAGGCTGAATCTGAGAAGAGATTCTCAAACTTCATAGGATTTCTTGCAACTGTATTGAATTACAATTAGAAAGAGAATTAAATATAGCAATATTAAGAATTTGGAAACAGGTATTTTATTTAATACAGCTATATCAGTTAGCTACTGCTCGATAAACAACCTACTCTTAAACTTTAAATGGCTTAAAAGAAAAAAATATTATTTCTCCTGAGTATACAAGCTCTCTGGTCAGCTGTGTTGACAGTGGCCAGCCTCTGTTGGTTTCAGCTGGGCCTGTTCAAGCAGCCAGTTCAAGCTAATGGGCAGGACAGCTAGGATCTGGCTATCTAGAAGGGTCTTGCTTAGGGTTTACTTATAGCTTATTAGGAAGGAAGCTGAAAACAGCTTCTTTGAAGTTGTAAGTTGTCTTTAAACAGAAATTATATTATTTCCTTAATTTTGAAACAGCAGTGAATAAGGTATGGGTAAAAATTTGGAGAAATATGCTTCATTTAACACAGCCAACCACTATTTGTATTTTGCACATGTAGTACAGGAAAATTGTGTGATAGAAGATAAAGGATCTTATGACTTCATGCTTGGAAGCTTGAACTTAGGAAGACATTGACCTCAAATTTGCTTCAGTTATATTTAAATGAACTAAATATCCAGATCATCCTTTAACCACGTGGCAGGGTGCACAAGAGATTTATTTGATTCAATTAAGAAAAACAAATTTCCAAAATTTTAATTGGTCTCCATGTTTTATAGGAGCTAATAATTTTATAAAGCTGATATAATCTAGTTGCTTCAATAAATTTCCTGCAAATTAACTTATGAATTAAGAGAATTTCCAAATTACTTAATTTAGCATAATCTTTATACACTAGCATCACAAGATACCTTTCCAGAGATAGTTAATTTCTAAAAAAGTGCAAGTAGTTAACGGAAGGAAAAATTCCCAAAGTATCTAAAGAAAGTAATTAGTGAAAGATATGTCAACGAAGTTATATTATTACTTTAAAATACTTTTCTAATTAGGAAAGTAATATATAAATTGTAGAGATAAGAAAACATAGAAATATATAAAGAATATAAAAATCATTCATAACTTTATTATGCAGAAATTAATCAAATTGCCATGGGATCATATAATGTATATAGAGATAAAGAGAGTTGCAATTGATTTTTTTAAATTAATATTTGTAATGAGCAGAATTCCCTTGCATATTTTTGAAGCATGGTTTTTAATGAACAATTTCTAGAATTTGGTAGGCACAGAAAAATGTGCTAAATGAAAATTTTCCCCATGTATGCAAAATAATTTAATCTTCTCTTGGACCTTTGTTCTTTTAAAATATTTCTTTTGCTTTTAAAAGCAAGGCTATGATGAAGCTAAATAAGTATGTCCACTGCTGATTACTTCCTTCCTGATACTGAATACTTCCTGATAAATTTCTAGAAGTGAGCTAGTCTCCACCTTCTTCCTCCAACCCAGAAAGCTCTCCAACCCAGAGGTGTCTCTCTCTGTCTCTCTCCTCTCTGTGTCTCTGTCTCTGTCTCACTCTCTCTCCCTCCCTCATTTTAGATCTCAAATTGTATTTGAAATCCTGCCAATTTGAAAAGCCAAATAACAATCCTGAATTACTTTTCTTTGCATTGTATTAATTACTAATGAGGTGATTTTTAAAAATTTATTTGCCATTTGTATTTCTTCTATGGCAAATTGTGTGTTTCTGGATGGCACTATTTTTCTGTCAGATTTTCAAGCTGTGATTATAAAATAACTTTTTGTATAATAAAGAATTAACCTTTTGTCTAAAATTGACTTTCCTTATTTATTATTTGATCTTTTACTTTTAAGATTTATGCTTAAAATGCCCTCCTTGCCCAGAGTGCAGAGAACTTATACTATTTTCTTGATTTTCTTTATGACACAGATACTTTTTAAAATGTGCTGCTGTATGAATTTGTATTAATATGTGTGGTAAAAAGGGCATGGCAGAAACCATAGAGTTGAAATATTAAATAAAAGATGAAATGATAATAAGGGTAGCTTCAAAATATGAACTATGATGCTAGTGGGTCACCGCACATAGGACTTCATCCTGATGGGGATTGTCTCCCCTTCATGGTGCCTTTATGCTTCTCATTGATTAACTGTCATGTATGGCAACTTGGTAGACAGCACATTATCATAAAACATTCAGAATCAGACTCAAGGCCAAAGTATATCACAGCTATTACTTCTCCCTGAAGACCATTTGAACCAAAAGCTTCTCTTTAATTCTCCTCATCTCTTTAAATATCACACACATTGTGAAGTCATAGGGTACCTTGAGTGGGTAAACTATCTCATTTTATTTTACATTTTCACAGAGATGACCCAAGCATGGAGTTTCTTTCTTTTTTTTTAAAGATTGGCACCTGAGCTAACAACTGTTGTCAATCTTCTTTTTTCTTTCTTTTTTTTTTCCTGCTATTTCTCCCCAAATATCCCCAATACATAGTTGTATATATTTTAGTTGTAGGTCCTTCTAGTTGTGGCATGTGGGATGCCACCGCAACATGGCCTGACAAGTGGTGCCATGTCCGTCCCAGGATTTGAACTGGTGAAACACTGGGCTGCCGAAGCAGAGAGTGCAAACTAACCACGGGGCTGGCCCCATGGAGTTTCTTTATGAAGGCTTATGCTTGAATAAGTTCTGGCAGAAAGCAGAATCAGGAAGGAAATAGATTTGGGGTTCACATTTATATCAAGGTCAAACATTAGAAACAAAAAAATAAGTTGATATTCATACAGTAGAAAGAGATCCTTTTATATAATCTTTTTAGTATCAGATTGTTTTGTGAAACAGTAGTTTATATTTCAAATACTTTGTAAGAATTTGAAGAAAGAAGAGAAATATTCATCTGAAGAAATTTTGGTTTCCTCATGTAATAAAGCAAATTTTCATTTTCATAAGCGAATGATGGTTTGCTCATATTTTGTCATAAAGAACAAAATAAAAGTGAGAATATGTGGAAGACAATTTAAGTTTCAAATGTTTATTTTTTCATGTATTAGCAAAAAGTGCATTATTTAACTAACTGAATGGAGAGGAATTCTCAACACTTGAAGAAATAAGACTAATGGTGACCATAAAGTCAAGTAGGAAGTGATTTTTGAAGCTTCTTTATTTTCTCCTGTAGCACTGGGGAAGACATGGAGACTCTCTTCTATGTATGCTAAAACAGAAATCCTGCATTTTATTATGTTCACGTCTCTAAAACATTGACATTGATGCGTTTTGTTCAAAACAGAATGGATTAGGAATTGCTGCACTTATTTACATTTTTACAGTCAAATTCACGCATGGAAATAGAATACATGGGGCTTTTCAATAAATAATGACTATTCATTCGTAAATAATAATTTTAATTGTCGTTTTTGGAAGGTTATGGGAAAATAAGCAACATCTGAAGTTATTTTAGGCAAGAATGAATAGACTACAATTTCAATAAGAGGTTGAATAATGATAAAAGAACAAAGCTCTCTGAGTTTATTTGGCTTGGAAGTCAATCATGCAGACACAATGACAACTTATAGTCTGGGGTGTGTGCACACCTAACACCCAAGACAAAGTACTATTTTTCAATTTATTATGACATTTTAGATTACAAAGCATTATTTTTAATGGAGGACAAGTGTAAGATGGGAAGAAGAAATATAAACCAATGCTAATAAAATTTAAAAAGCAAAAACCTGTAACAAATAAAGTATGGGTGGCCAATCTCCAATCTGAGCTGAAGCTGGTCAAAAATGCAAATAAATATAAAGATAACCAAACCAGAGCTTTAAGGCTGCCTGGGGCAGGTGACAGAATTTTCTTAGGACACTATAAAGGGTCAGGGTAACAAGACAAAAAGGAAGGACAAGATGTGTAAGTGAAAGAAGGTCACTGTTTTGGAAAAGTTTTCAATAGTCTGGTCTTGTTTCTGAAAAGACATAATTCATATTTATGCTTTATGAATACCAATATAAGATCCAGGATAACAGACGCAAATTTCCTGCGGCATTGCGAGTGAGGCGGCGAAGGGAACTAAGGCTCACGTTTTAAAGTCTGAGTTTCAGTTATCTTATAATATCAGGCTAATATAATTTTCATTGACATTTCAGTATTCTTTGAAAAATATGAACAAATATTTGAAAACAATTCTTAAAATAGTGATGTGTCATGCTAACATCAAGTAGTACGTTGTTTTACATTTTTAAAGGAAAAACTGCAAAAGAGAAGTCTGTTTGCAAGAGGCTAACTTTTATTCAAAGCTGTGGAATCAAAGATCTATGATTAGAGTGACTACGTAATTTATTGTCCACACCAGGACACTTTTGACATAAAAAACAGCACCAAAATCATTGCAATTGTATACATATTTAAATATTTGTATAGTGACTGACAAATTAATTGATTTTTCAGTTGAATGAACTACAAAATAGCTCCAATAATACCTAGTTTTCTAAAAGTTTAAATTTTGTCATCTTTACATCTAGTACCAATTTACTGTTATTTTCCCGAATAATGAAATTTTAAATAGTGTCATTGAGAGATAATTTAAATATCACAAAATTCATGCTTTTAGTATATAGTTCAATGAATTTAGTATATTTACAGAATTGTACAACCATCATCACAATCTAATTTTAAAACACTTCCATCACTCTGCCCTTGTTGTTTTTATTATTGTCTAGTATTCGTTCGTATAAATGTATCACACTGTAAGTATACATTCTGCTGTTGGTGGCCATTTAGATGATTTCCAGATTTGGGTTCTAAGAACATCACTGCCAGGAATATTCTTGCACATATATTCTGGTGCCCCTGGGCATGCACTTCTGTTTGATGTATTCATAGGAGTGGAATTTCTGGGTCATAACACAAGCATTCATTTCCCTAAAGTAGATAATTCCAAATTGCTTAGCAATTTGGCTGCCTGATTTACATCTCCTCCTGTAGTATGGGAGAGACCCTGATACACTATATGTATGTCAAAATGTTTAACTTTAGACACTTTGATATGTGTGTGGCCATATTTCATTGAAATTTTAAATAGCATTTTCCTAATAACTGATAATACTAACTAAACAAGTTGTCATGTTTCTTTGCCCTTTGGATATCTTCTTTAGTGAAGTTTATTTTCCATTTTTCTATTGGGTTGTCTATATTTTCTTCATTGATGTGTTAGGATCTTTACATATCTGGATAGAACATCTTTGTCGGTTATATGTGTTGCCAGATCTTCTACTCTGTGGCTTTTCATTATATTAGTGGTGTCTTTTGAGAAACAAATGTTCACAACTCTAATAAAGTTCAATTTATATCCTTTCCTTTACAGTTTAAGCTCTTTGTATTCCGCTTAAGGAATACTTTCTTAACCTAAGATGATTGAGATATTTTAATATTATCTAAATATAGTAAATGTGAATATTATTAATATTGTTTTGCCTTGCACATTAGATCTATAGTCCATCAGGAATTTTTTTATGTATATGGTGAGTTAGAGGTGAGTTTCACTTTTTCTTTTCTCCAGTTTAGATAGACAGTTGACCCAATTTTATTTACTGAAAAGATTCCCTTTTGCCCACTGCTTGACACAAACCTTTGTCATAGTTGGGCAGTATATACATACATGGGTCTGTTTTCAGGCTCCCTGTTCTGTTCCACAGTCTGCTTTTCCTAGAGTCAATACTTCACTATTTTAATTACTGTGCCTTTGGAGAAGTCTTGATATCTAGTCAAGTCCTCAGGTTTTTTCTTCATAAAGATTTTCTTATATATGTTTAATTCTTTTTATGTTCAGGTAGTATCTTTTTAAATCAATTTGTCATTTAAAAAAACTATGAACATTTAGGTTGGGATCATATTAAATTAATATCTTTGTAGTATTATGTCTTCTCATGCATGAACATGCCATAGTCCTCCATGATATGTTTTCTTTAATTTCTCTAAATAATATTTTAAAAATTTTCTATGTAGAGGTCTCAGCATGTTTTGTTAGATTTATTCTTATAGATTTTTTAAAAATTTTGTTGCCATTTTAAATTGTATATTTTATTATTTTTTATTTTCCAACCTTTGTTGCTGTATATAAGAATACAATTACTTTTGTAATCAGAATCTTTGTTTAAAATCAATTATTAAATCTAATAACTTTTCTCATTTAAAAAGTTTTTGTGTATATAATGTTGTCTATGCATCATATGTTATAGTTCTTCCTTTTCAACTGAAATTCTTTTTTTTCTTGACATTTTACTCTCAAGAATTGCCTTTGCAGTGCTGAAAGAAGCGGCAGTAATGTAAGTATTTATCTTGCTGGTTCACTGAGAAGTCTTTCAAAATTCCTCCCTTGAATTTGATATTTGCTATTCTTGTTTTCTAGATTCCCTTTAAATAGTTAAGAAGCTCTCCTAGTGTAAATGTGCTAAAAGAATTGCTAACAAGTAGATGTTGAAATATTTAAGAAATAATTTTTGTATATGTGGACATGATCACAATTACAAACATTAAAATCAACTCTACATTTCTGGATTTATTAACTTGGAATGTACTTCTAATGTTTACTAATAATTTGTATTTTTGCATTTATGCTCATGAGTGAGATTGGCCTGTAATTTTTCTTTCTTGCAATATCTTTCTCAAGTTTTAGTATCAAGCACACTGTGGCCTAGTAAAATGAGCTGAGGGCTGGTTTTAAGAAAACGTTGCTGTGAACGTGACATTATTTCTTCATTTAGGATGTATAAGATCCACTGCTTCGTCAGCGCTCCAGTGGTGCCACAGGGAAGGCCCTTCGTTCAAGTTTTATACTTGATCGCAGTGGGAAGTGGGCTTCAAAAGTACATTTCTCCATTCTCTGGAGCCAGACACTATATACAAGGGCAATATGTATCAAAATCCTTAAAAATACTCAAAGTAACTTTTGTCCCAGAAAATTCACTTGTAGAAATTAATTTTAAGGAAAGAATATAAAGTTCTTAAAGGTTGTAAACAGAATGATGTTTACAAGGACATAAACTTGTACTTAGAATGACTTTCATTCCAGTATTTTTTAGAATGGTAAAATGCAGTAAATGATGCGTAAATCCATTAATAAGAATTAATTAAATAATTATAACATCTTTCAATGATAGAATATTATCCACTATTATCCATCCAATAAAACTTGATCATATACATATATATTTGTAATGATAAGATATCATTGCATAACTGAACAAAACAGGTACAAAATGATATGTAGATTAAAAATAATTTTATTTTTATGATGTGGCTGTGTATATATGCAGTAACATACTGACACTTTATATAAAAATATTAACAGTTTTTTCCTCTAGATTGTGAGATTATGGATGATTGTTATTTTATTTTATTACAGATACTTTACACTGTAATTTATATCATTTATGCATTGTACTATGATCTTATTAGAAAAGCAATAAAGCTCTTTCAATTTTTGGAAGCTATGATTGAAAATGTGTCATTTTGAAGACTGGTTATCCTTTTTCACCATAGTATTGTAAGCATAATTAGTATTACCTTGTGGAAGTTACAGCAGAAAAAAGTTTGACTCAATATAAGAAATTATTTTTTAATAATTATAACCTATGAAAAATGAAAAGGCCTGCCTTGTGATATTCTTAACTTCCTAGTTCTTAAAATGCTTAGTGTCTGGGAATTTTAGTCAAAGTTTCTACAAAATGTAAAAAGAATCACATCTTTATTTGATAGAAAAGTTAAATTCCTAAGTTTCCTGTTTCAACATTGAGGATTTATATCTACATACATACACATATACATGTATGTGTACACACACATATATCTACATACACATATATCCACTTATACATACTGAAAATTCTATATCACCTGAATGAGTTTTCATAGCATGTTCGCAATAAGTGAAAGCAAAATGGATTTGATAAGAGATAGCAAGATATCCAACTAAACATCACTATTTCTACTCCCTTAAAGAAAACCATTTCTATTCCCCTTAAAGAAAATCATTCTAAGAAACCATCACAATCAACGAAAAAATAAAACATAAACTTTGGTTATTTATTACAAACACAACACCACAGAAAATTAACATTAAAAGTGCTTTGGCTTTAAAAGTGTGAAGATTATAGACATCTGCGTGGTGCTCACTTCACAGCACATATAATAAAACTGGAAACATGAAGAAAATGTACAGGATAAAACCCAAATTCCTCATGTCCTCTTTTTCTTCTGTATTCTCTCCGCATTGTTTTACACAAGCTTGTGGTAAATTTTAATGAGAGAAAAATATCAACAAATATTTTTAAAAACTACAATATATTCATGAAAACAATGAACAGAGGTTAATGGAAAATGAGCCAGCCCATTTTCCTCTGTATTTGTCTGGTTAAAACATCCACACACTTGACATAAATTTGCTAATCTTCTCTAATATTGAATACTATAAAACGAATTTACAAAAACTTCCCACAAACTAATTAGAAATTGGAATACAGGGTCAGACAGTCCATTTAGAGCACAATTCATGATAATTCCTTAGAAAAATAGATAACTTTTCACTTGCGTTGACAAGATAAATAAACAGAAGAGATAGTGTTTTGATAAACTAAAAAAACAATTCAGAAAGGAAAAAAAAGAAAAGCATAATGCCCATTTTGAAAAATACTATAAAGGTGGTTTGACTGTCAGTTCTTTAGATTACATTGATTAAATTTCATACATATCTAATAGTAAACTTAATTTAAGTATACATAAGTAGAACAGGAGAAGTAAAAGTTTAAACTCTTTGCCACAAGGGTAAAATCAGATAATTGTTTCAATAATACACTGTTTACTTCTCAATTAAATCAAATTATTATAACATAATTTAATAGTACTGTTAAAAAGCCTAGACCTAAGCTCACAGCTTGAAGGGAAGATCCACAGCCATCATCCACATGTGAGAGGTAACACAAGACAGCCAGGCACGTTCTACTTGTCAATACTTTCATATACTGTTTTAGAAAGAGCTTTAATCAGCAGACATCATCAATAAACATTGGATTATCCATATGCTCACAGTGACTGAGAGTTGTAATATGTCCCTTGGTTAATTTGCAGATGAGATTCTTCAGTCACTCAGGAGGGGGTGCACATGTGTACAAGTGGATTTTGAGATGTGAACAGCCGCTTCTGTACTCAGGATAGGGGAGACTTTGATTTTGTTCCCTGACTCAGTCTCCTTTCCAACATTTCCTTCTGGCTTGGAGCCTTCCCTCTGCCTTTCTCCTGGGATCCACATTGGTACTTTCCATATTCAAGTATCCCTGAGTACGCCTCACACTTCTCGCTTGAAAAGGGGGATTTTCTGTCCACCCTCCCTCAGCCTCTTGGGTGTTCAGACATTCCTGAAGACTCTCTTTAACCATGAGCATCAGCCGTCACTGAAAACAGCAAATAAATCTACCACTGACATTCTCTCTCCTTTCAAGACTCAAGGCAGTCTTCTCTCTTTTAGCCGGGTAATGAAAGTGCAGGAGTAAAATGTTCAGTGCAGTCTGTGCCTGTGCCTGGGAGCAGCTTTCAGTTCTCTTTAGCAAACGAGAGTGGGGAAGCACCACCTGTACACATACACATCCTTTGCTGAAGAGTCCTCAAGTGGCAGATCTCAAACTGTTAATAAGTCACGAGATCAATTTTGTGAGTCAAAATTCTAAACAATAGAATTGAAAAGCTAATGTCAGAGCAAATGTTTGTTAACATTATTTTGTCAAAATTTTATTTGGGTTATTTGCACACAGAAGCAATCACTTCCACAATTATGGTGTATGGCATTTTGATGTAAAATATTTCTAACTCTAGTCACAGTCATAAAGGACAAAAGCCATGACTTTAGGGCATTCTCTGGTGCTGAGCTGTTCAATATGGTAGCTACTAGCCACACGGGCTGTTTTATTTAAATTTAAATTAATTAAAATTACATAAAATTTAAAAATCAGTTTCTCAATCACACTAGCCGCATTTCAAGTGCTCAATAGTCACAGGTGGCTACTCTACTGAACAGCTCCGATACACAGTCTTTTCATCACTGCAGAAAGTTCTGTTGGACAACGCTGCTCTAGAAACAATCTCATGCTAATATTTATAGTATTTTTCTACATGGATCTGTGATCTGTACGTAATAAATAATGCCAACCAACTAATGAAGTCTGCAGTGGGTTTGTCTTTTGCTACTGTAAGTTTTAAGTGATAGTATTTAATTGGTTTTGTTATGTAGTGTTAACCTATTCAAAGAATTCCACTGTTTTGTGTCAGTATAGCAAGACCCAAAGCTCTTTACAAAGGCAGTAAAAAGTAATTGTTAGGTGCATCCACTTTCTACCTGGGTAAACTTGGACAACTGAACATTTATTTACCCCAATATTTTCTTACCTGTAAAATGGGTATGACGTTAATCAATAATATTACCTCTTAGTACTTCAATTTATAAAGCAAACCTATATTACAAATTTATATGTATAAAGTACCTAGACAGTAAAAAGTACATTAAATGCTAACTACTATTATTTTGTCTATTTTTTGTGTGCTTTTGTTTGTATCATATATAAATAAGTGTATACTTGTCCTTACATATCTCCAAAATAGTTACTATTTTGTGAAAAATGCACAAAGATGTGATGCAAAGCTGTGATCATTAAAATTTTAATTTGGTTATTGACATTGAGTTCTCCTTCCTATGTAGGAGATTCTGGGTACATATTTATATATCACAAGTAAAAGAAAATTGCTAACTGTCTGTATTTGAACATTGTTTACTTTTCGCATTTCTTTTGTTTGTAATATAATTTTAAATTATTGCTTACCTACAAGGATAAGATGCAGTAGAGAAGTTGGAAATTGAAAACATAAATGTAGATCTAAGATGAAAATCAGTAATCATTTACACTTTGAGACAAATTATCTGCACAGTGAATTAAAGTGTAAGCTTTACATTAGTCAGGCCTGGTTTCAGATCCCACCTGCCCTACTTACTCATTGTGTGATGAGGGCCAAGTTACTAAAACTTTCTAAGTCTTACTTCCAGCACCTAGAAAATGAGTATAATGATATATATACCTGTAGAGTTGTTATGACATGAAATGAAATAATGTATGTAAAATGCTAAAAGTGGTGTTTAGGATATGGTAAGTGTTCAACAAATGTAAACTATTACCATATTATTTCAATAATAGTAACTGCCCTCTTTGTATACGTATTTAAACATTTGAAGAGTTTGATTTTTTTTCTTAAAACTGAATTGAATTTTGTCTCTGACTCTGGTTCACTGTGTGACCTTGAAGACGTGATTCAATGCGTCCAGTCCTTGATTTCTGCTGGAAAATAAAGCAAGTGAATCCAGGACTTCCTGAGATCATTTGTGAGCCTGTGGTTTGTAATCTCAAAATAAACAAAAAGTCAAGGCCATTACAAGAAATGATGTGGTATGACAGTCATGAGGGAAACAGTATATTTAGGCATATTTGAAATTTTTAATGCTTCAAAACACGAACTATCAGTCAACAACGGCCTGATGAACAGTTTGCATGGCTTGACAAACATATTAGATCCCAGCATTTTTCAAAGTTTTTCTCTCAAGTAGGTCTGCTAATTGCTTTTACACCCACATCACCTTTGACTCTGCTAAAGATGGATTTGACATTAATTACGTCTTAATTTAGAAGGAGAATTCAAGCACTTATAATTTAATCAGAAACTATAGAAAAGTTTACACAGTTCTATTTGTGTCTCTGAGGCAGCCTCCAATAAATAGCATCCTTTTAAAAAATTTAAGAAATAAAACGAAAGTTAAAGATGAAAGCAGAACCATAGTGTTTATTTCTGATAGAGATAAGATTGGAAAACATAACTTGGCTTGAGAGACAGCTCGGCTTGTTAAATAAATCCTAGAATTTAACCCATCAGGTTACAGAAACCTCTCAAGCAGGGCCAAGATAAGATTGAAGAGAGAAAGGCATAGCGTAGAGCTACAAACTTAACCTTGTGATGTCTAAAAACCATCCCAAGAAGACGAGAAAGCTACCTGCGTCATTCTTGCCCAAGTTATTCTCTGTAAACTTGTAGACAGAACCGTTCAATCCATCCACAGCCGGGGCAGGTGGGTGGCAGGGCTGAGAGCAGGCCAAGCGTGCTTAGGAAAACAATTCTTCCTTGTAGCAACCATGTCCAACAACAATTTTGCAGATGTTTCATCATTCAAAGAAATGGAAGTAGATAATTTCATCTTCTTTATTTCATTGTTAAATTGAATAGAGAGGCTTAACAAATATATGAAGACACACGCTTCGTGTGTTAAGATGAGTTTCACAAAGGGATGAAGAGTGAGAGTTTGTTTTCGTGTTTCTGTTCCTCAGCAGGTCTACTATTGTGCTCTGCAAATGGGAATTCTTTTTAAGCGAACTTGCAAAACATTGAGCTGTGTTCATATATCCCATATTTCCAAAACTATGCTTTCCTCACTGACTCTGACTAGTTGCTTAAATTTCAATAATGTGAATAAGAACACCTTTCTTTATTGTGCTATAAAAATTCCAATTGAACCACGAACTACACGTCGTTTGGTTTGTCAAAGTGGTCCCATTCTTGTAGAATGAACTCCACAGAAAGTCTTATCATTTTGAGTTTGTTTTCTGTTGCCTTGCTTCCTTTCATGAAGCTACTAGCTGGTGGTTGGATCTCCACCAGCAAAAACTGGGCTAGGTCTCCACAGTTCAAACAAAGGCTGTAATTAAGTTGTCTTAGAGTTTGTTCTCCATTCTAACTGGAGTTCCTGGACCCAGTAATAAAATAAAAGACAGTTTTAAAAATTCTCAATATTGTTTAGCTCAACTTTTTCTTTGGGAAATAGAATAATCGCAGCTCTGGACACATCTAACCAGTGAGGCAAATAGATATGACCTTGAGTTCACCCCATCAAAACTTCTATAGAGGGAGCGGGCTAAAGTACATTAAAAATTGCACAGTTAGGAATGATAATGGAAAGGACGTTTCCGGAATTATGTTAGCAAGATGCCTCGCCGTTCAAGACACCAAAGATATTAAACAAAATGTGAAGATAAGACATGTTTTTACTTTAAACGGATGAATTGGAGGAAAAGTAAGGAAAACAACTGGAGGTCAGAAATAAAGTCAGAAGGATGAAGGGATTCTGAGCAGCATTTACCCAGACAGCATCTCCCAAACTAGTGGCTTATAAAATGGTGTTAGCAGGGCATGCGCATGTGCGGGAAATATGAAAAATCCTGGGTTTAAGGAAGATCAAGTCAGGACAGAAACATGCCATCAACACACAAACACACACACCCAGAATGCCAAACTCCTCAGTGAGTAAACCCGGAAAAAACTAGAAAACAGTAAGACATTTGATTTCCTGTCTTGGTCTTGGCTCTAGGCGGAACAAAAAAAAGAAAAATGTTAATTTTCTTTTTTATCAATAATTATCTGGGTGGTTTACAAATATTATATTGGGTTTGAAGTCTGTGAAATCTGTCTACAGATTTTATCCTGTGGCAAAATTATAAGTAAATTAGAGATGAGTATAATTTTTATATATAAAACACTGGACTAATTTATAAAAATTATTCAATGTATAAATAATTTTTTGGGAAAATTTGGTTTAATTAAAATGCTGGCTCTGTTTGATAGAAATGCTATTAATATATTGCCCCAAATCATACAGTTAATTAGAAAATATCTCAAGAAAATTTGGAAATAATAAATGTATTCATATTGCTTTTGTGGGTTAGAAAGTTTTAGCTGGGGTAAAAATCTACTTGATGTCATTAGTTTGGGAAATACTAATGTATTGAGGACTGTAACTCTTGAATAATAGAGTAGCTCATTCTGTTTTTGCATTTTGAGATTATGATTTATGCATGTCCTTGTGCTGGATAGCAACAAGCATTACTCCTTCATTAGTGGCTCCCACTGAAAGTTATGTTTATATTCAAAAATTCTGCCCTGGATGGATCATATTGTGTGAGAAATAATTACAGGGCAAAATCAGAGAGCCACTGCTTAAAATGTATTAGAAATTATCTGCTTGATGTGCCTTCCAGTTTCCATAGCGCAGTTCTATCTAATTATCCCCGGGGATCTGCCAGGCTCTCTGACTATTAAGCAGATAATTTTTTAACATTGGGAAATATTTATTTTAAACTGGGTAGTTATGTTGAGCCTGATGCTGTAAGAAGAGTATTTCCTAATAAAATTATTTAACTATTTAAGGACACCTGAGCACCACCTGTTAATTTGGTCAATCAACTGATGGCACAGAAACTACTCTATTGCCCTGGAATATGGTTGAAAGTGATGAAGTTAGATTTCTGTTCTCCTCGGCGAGAGAACAAAGTTGGCCTTGCTGTTTCCAATAGACCATACTTTGGAGACTAGTGGTTATTTCAGACATACCATTACTGCAGCAAAGCTTTATACAATTCTTGGTTAAGCTCATTGAGGACAGGTTGACAGATGCAAACACAGTTCAACCCGGTTTACATGTCTGATGTCTGTATGAACATAATAGTTTGTGGTGTATACACCCAGCTTCTGAAATGCTTATCAAAAGCTCCGCTATTTGGTTTTCTGCGAACGAGGTACAAGGCCACTAGTGGCTGCCTTTATTATCTAATTACTCTGTCTAATTATTAAGGTTTTGGAAACATTTCGAGTTTAGTGTTTTTGCACCAAACTGAGAAACTAGGAGGTATTTGAATTAAAAGCAGAAGACAAATGTTTCTACTTAAATTGTTTTTTAGGAAAAAGGACTGTTGGCAATTCATTGTTTATGAGCACATCAAATGTTTGAAAACTGTTTTGTACCTTATTTATAGTGCCAGTGAGAAACGACGGGTTAGGAATAAGTGGATTTGTTGAAGGTAAATATTGAGAAGAGAAAAGGAAAGCTTCAGAAGGCGCCATATTAAATGGACACACTCAAGACTTCACATGGATGAGGAAAAACAGATAGTACGTATTTAAATTATCCTAAAAACTTATATCCTGCCTTATTCCAAAAAAAAGAGAGATATCAGGAAGCATTCAAAAAATACAAGTAATACAATCATTTACTTTTTTTTTTGATTGAGAAGCAAAGCATTAAAGATAAAGCCAAATTCTAAAAAACAAACCCTCAAAACAAAGACGGAACCAGAGAACACATAATCAAAGATTAGCACACAAAATATACTGTATCACTGTCCACTTGCTAGATTTTTGGCACAAATTTGTCCTTTAGCTTATTAGCAAGCAATGAATATGAGGAACTCACTACCTGTGTCCCAGGGTTCTAAAGATGCATACAAACTGATTCACGTGAGTAGAAGTGTTCCTAGCTGTCACATACGAATAAAACTTTCCTGGGAATAAAGAGGAGTTGTATGATATTATGACAAATATCTTAACATCAGAGTTATAATAAATGTAATGATGAGTTTCAAAGGGTTGTATCTTTCATGAAGCCATCCAATGGCCTGTGCCATGCAACACAAGCAACGCAACAAGGTAAATCCTAGGTGGTGTTTGGAAACAGCATGGCCCTGGTATACATTCTAAATATATCAACCTGATTAACATATTCATAGTGATGGTTCCCAAACACTGCTCTCTAGAACTCGGGGAGCCCAGCATCTCCCCTGACTGTGATGAGGGCTTTCCACTTACACTCCAGCTAAGGCCATTCCACCTTCATCTCTATTACGTAGTGATTATTTTCGCAAGACCTTGTTTGAAGAGAGTGTTTCAGAGCTTAAAATTCTTTTAAATCACTGATATAAATTGATTGATAAATGAATGGAAAGTATAAATATTTCAGGCAATATTCTATAGAAGTTATCCATTTTAGCCAAGTTTTATTTTTTTAATTGAAGGATAGTTGACATACAATATGGTATTATTTTCAGGTGTACAACACAGTGATTCAACATTCATATACATTATGAAATAATCACCCTAATAAGACTAGTAAGCATCTGTCACCAGACAAAATTATTACCACATTGTTGACTATATTCCCTATGATGTACATTGCATCCCTGTGACTCACTTATTTTGTGACCAGAAGTCTGTATCTCTTAATCTCTTTCACCTATTTCACCCCCCCCCCCAACCCCAACCAGCAACCACCAGTTTGTTCTCTGTATCTGTGAGTCATTTCAGCCAAGCTTTGTTAAGTACTAAATAGTGGTGAACTGAGTTTATGTTCTTTGACATGTACCTGAAAGCAGATGTGTGTTGCACTGAAAAAGAATGAAGATACATAGTTCAACAGTCAGCTAAGCTCAGAGTAGACTTCACTTCTCCTTAAGAAAATTGACGAGACTCAAATAGAAAGACCATCCATGAATAAGGACAAGATTTTCCTGAAAAGAAAAAAAGTTTGATTTCATGCCAACTCTGAGGGTCAAAATTCTAGGCTATATGTCACACCTGTATTGATTTTATCTAAATAATATTGGGTTTTATTCAATGTGCATCTTGCCAATTAGATAATAATGGTAAAGTACGATATCCTTTGTAAAATTAGTGGGACACTAGAAGGTAACTTTTTCAAATGTATCCATAAGTTATTGAATAAGTCAACTTCCTGAAGAATCTGTTTATCTAAAATCCAGTTGAGGATTATCTAGTTCAGAGAATTACTCTCTATGGTATCAAGCATGTACCAGAGTCACTTCTCAGCTAAGATTACTTCTATTTCAAGGAAATAAGACCATTTTATTTGTGTATAGAAAGCAGAGGATCTTTCTCTCCACCACGCAGAGGAGTATGCATTTCATTTATTCAAAGATGTCATCAAAGTATCAATACAGATTTTTAAATTACAGGATTCTGGAACACCTTTATGTTTCATCCCACAGGATAAATCAATCAACAGAAGATTCTTCTGATTTGGAGTATATATTGGTATATTAAGACATTTGTTCTATATGATCATCTCAGCATAAAGATTTGTTTGGAGTCAAATTCTGAAACACACTCTTCCTCTTAAAGAGTTATGAAGAAGCTCAGATTTGTGGCTTAAACAAGAAGAAACTGGCATACATTTTCAAGGGAACAGCTAATTAGAAAATTTTGACTCTGGGGGGAAAGGGGTGGAGGTGGAACCCTGGTGCATCAAGAAGGATCATATTCAGAGCGTTACCAAAGTCACTAAATTGGTGGAGTTAGGAGCTGACCATTCAAAAGGGTCCTCGAGGAATTTAGAGGCAGAAACTATTACTTGGGACATTATTATGTAAATTTTTAAAAGCCAACTGTGTTTTTTTGAGGGCACATTGCTAGAAATCAATCAGAAAGCAGCCTGTGAAGCTGGGGCTTTTATGGATCAAACCAGGAGACCAGTCTCCATAGGCAGCCATCAGAGCCTGACCTTCCATGGCCTCGCTCACCAAATTCAGGCCTTAAGTATCCAAGCCTTAGCGTCTCACTGTACCACCAGAGCTGAAGGAGAAGCAGAGCCTTTTTAGATAGATAGCCCGCATCTGAGGTTCTTGCGGCATTAATAACGTAGAGTCAAAGTTAAATTTGATAAGCTCCGTGGTGGCTGCTTCTGAGTTCTGATGTATGTGGCAATTGTTACCTATCAGGGTTCTTAGCTGTAGGCAGCAGGATCTGACTCTGATTATTATTTAAACAGAAAATAAATTTTTAAAAACAGAATGAATGGATCACAGAATACCAGGAGCCTCAAGAACCGGGTATAGAGAAAGAATGCGTAAAAGGATGCTAGGCTGCAGGCAGGATCTTACCCAAAATCATGCCACAGAGCAGAAACAGGCCTCCAGCACTGCATGCTAGAAGACAAGGCTTCTGTGGACAATACAAGTGACTCCTGGCAACATGGCTGCTGTTGCCTCAAAAGTTGGTACGTCTGCTCCACCGTTGGCCATCAGAACTTATGCTCTGCTGTCCCCATTTCCTTAACATTCTTCTGTCTGCATATTTCAACTCAGAAACTCCAGAGGATGTTTCTAACGTAAAAGTCGAGCTTATGCATCCTAAATCCAAAGGGAGATTGAAAAGCAATTACAGGGTATTTTCAGTTTCAAGTAAGAGAGAAGCCCTCCTCTTACCAAAAATGCCTAATATTTAATGAGTGCATCTTCTGTGCTAGGCTCTGTTGTGTGAGTTTTAGTCTCATAATGTGGAGAATTCATTAAGCTGGGAGAGATTCACGCAACTACAGCTAATATGCAGACAAGGGTGAAATAGTCACTTTTTTCATGTTCCAGAACACTTTCCAACTAGCGTTGTAAATAGAGAGGAAATAGTCATGGAATAATTTATGATGCTCTTACCCCAGGGTAAAAATAAAAGTAAAATTCTCCCTAAGTTGGTCCAATATGTCAAAATTCAGAACCATGAAATATGTTCTATAAATGCTTTGGTGAAGAAATTTCCATTTGGTTGATGTCTTTAGAAGAATGCCCCTTGGAGAGTCTGACTTTTCTTTTTTTAATCACTTCCAAGAGAGTCCAATGGACCAGCTGCTTCCCGGCATTCAAGGTCCCCAGACAGCCGTGACATTTACCAAATGGCGGTTTCAGCTGACTGCCAGCGGGTCAGCAAAGCTAACACCTTCAACACCCTCCCATGTTGATGCCAGTGTCACAGAAGTGAAATCCAACTTTTATAAGGGATTGTATAATTTCGATCTTTTTTTCCCTCAGCTAAATTCTCACTCCAGTGTCTGAAAAAGTAAATGAGTAGTCTCAGGGCACCAAAGACAGAATTTGAAAGAGAAATTGAGCGAGACTGAGTGTGAGGGATGGGGCTGGGCAGAAGAAAGGAGAAAGGAGGGGACGTCAGGAGATCAGAGAATGTAAGAGAAGGTCTGATTTTAGATGTATACAAAAACAAAAACAGAGCAAAACGAAGAAAATGCTCTTGACACTCTTCATCATACCGTCTCCATCTACCCTGGCTGTCCTCACTTTCATACCGCATTCACTCTTGAAAAAACATCCATTCCAGTTCTCTACACCTAGTCGCTGAGGGCAGCCATTAGTATCCTGTTTGCAGAATCCGTTCCGAAATTTTCAGTCCTGTATCTTAATCACGTTTGACCACTCTCTCCTTTTGGAAGCTCTCTTCCTGTGCATAATATTGTAGTTTTTCACTGTCTCTGACTAGCCTTAGGCAAGCTTCTCCTTTGACCAATCCCACCTGTTCCTTAAATGTTTCTTAGGGTTCTCTCCTCATTTGCCTTTCTTTCTGGGTAGTTTCATCCATGGCCTCGTTTACCAACAATATATCTCTTGAATCCCAAATCTCCAGCCCACTTCCCACTCCTGAGTTCCACTCTACTATGGCCAACTGTCTATACCCTGGATATTCATAACTAAATGTGCCATTGAAATGCAGCATACCTAAAACTGAAGGGATCTATCCCCTCACTGAAAGTGGTAGTCCTGTGGCAGTCCCTAGTTCAACGAGAGAGATCATTTGTACAAGTGCTGGGTGAACAAAACCAGGAAATTTTTAAATTATGAAATAGGAAGACAAGAGAAAGCTAAGTATTTAGCAATTTAGAGTTAAAAATGTAGTCATAAAAAGCTAAAATAAAAGGTTAACTAAATGTATTTTTAAGTTGTAATCTACTGTACAAAGGTTTATTATTATTCCACCAGACTGTAAGTTTAGGACAAGATTAGCTTTTTTTACTACTGCATTCCAATTCCTAGAATAGTTGTGTTTTAATAAATGTTTGTGGCGTGATGATGAGATTGTAATGATGATGATCATGGTGGTAATGAAGGTATTTTGAGGTATAACATGCTTACCATTTTTCTGGCACATCTTCAGTGCTCAGTAAATTTCCTTGGATAAGAGATGAAAGAGTAACTTTTTATAGATTCATTAATCATAAGTCAGTTATAGCTAGCTCTGGTGTTTTTGGTGGCAATTTTTAATTCTGGAGATAGCTTTGCTAGGCATGGGCGTGCAGGAAAGAAAGAAAAAATAGTTGCTACTACCATAGAGGCATGGCTCTCAGAGGGTGGCAGGGAGGGTGGGAGTGTTGGGGGTAGGAGATCTAGACCCCTCTTTCACCCTTTCCTCGTTATTCAGGCCTCCCTTGAGAACGGAAGAGGAACAGAAGAACCATAACTGTTCTTAATTCCTCTGTGCCAGCCTCAGACTATTCTGAAACACCAAGAATAATTCCAAGAATATCATGAGAGAACCTGTAACTGTGTGAATGTGTGGAATGTGTAGGAAGGACAGGGACAGGGTGGCAGTCTCAGGAAAATAGTAATCAGAAAGGTGATAAGTGTCACTCTGTTTCTGGGTGCACGGAGCTTCTTTCTGGTTGTGGAGAAAGAAAATGCATGAGAAGGAGAACCCCAAGTGTTTCTGCTAGATCCAGCCTTGATTGGTGGCCTTACATATGTATATTTAATATAATATCATGTATAATATATATATATAACATAAAATCCCTATTATACTTCTTCAATCTATTCTGCTAAATAAGAGGGCAGATCATTTGCAAAGAATTAAGAGTGTAGAGTTGGGTTTGTAACTAACATAGAATGAAAGTTATTTGAGAAGAGTCCGTTGTGGACAGTACTAGGAAGTCAGTGAAAGGCTGAGCAGGAGTAAAAGTCAAGAGAGATTAGCACTAGATTGTAGTTGCAATGATTTCAGGATTGTCTTCAGCCAACACTATTTCAGTTAACTTTCCAAAACGCCTAGAGGACAGGCACTGCGGTCCTCTTTCCAGAGATGAAGAATCAATGAGCAGAGAGGACAGTCCCTACCCTAAGATCACACAGCGTACATCTGGTAGTGTCGAGTTAGCAGAGGTTGCCCTGACTGAAATTCTTGCCTTTGCTACGGCAGCGTTACTAACCTTCCCATTATACAAGAAATCTCTGAGGATGCTTAAAACATGTTTAAATGCAGGACACAGTTTTGTTACGTTATCCAGTTATCCCTTTGCCAAATTGTTGATTAAAAACCAAATCTCAACAGGAAGTCTCACTCACTCCTGTGGGAATGTAAAACGGTGCAGCCATTTTGGAAGAAAGTCTTCCAAAGGGGCCTGCCTGGTGGGCTAGTGGTTAAGTTCCCACTCCGCTTCAGCAGCCCAGGGTTTGTGGGTTTGGATCCCGGGTGCCAACTTAGCACCACGCCTTGAGCCACAGTGTGGCGGCATCTCACATAAAGTAGAGGAAGATTGGCATGGATGTTAGCTCAGTGACAATCTTCCTCAAGCAAAAAGAGGAAGATAGGCAACAGATGTTAACTCAGGGCCAATTCTCCACACACACACACACACACAAAGTCTGGCAGTTTGTTACAAAGCTAAACATAGTCTTACCATATGACCTTGCTATTGTGCTCATAGATATTTACCCAAATAATTTGAAAACTTATGTTCACACAAAAACCTGCATGCAAATGTTATGGAAGCTTTATTCATAACTGAGCTAAACTGGAAGCAACAAAGATGTCCTTGAATAGGTGAATAGACAATCAAACTGTGAATATCACTTTATTTAACAATAAAAAGAAATGAGCTATCAAACCATGCAAAGACATAGATTAATCTTAAATGCATATTGCTAAGTGAAAAAAACTAGTCTATCAATCTGAAAGGCTACATGCAACATATACCACTTATGTGCCATTCTGAAAAAGGCAAAACTATAGAAACGGCAAACAGATGTCAGTTGTCGGCAGTTGAAGGAGAGAGAGGAGGGTTGAGCAGGTGAATACAGGGGATATTTTAAGGCAGAGAAGCCACTGTATACAATATTGTAATACTGGATACATAACATTATGCATTTGTCAAAACTTATAGAACTTTACAGCACAAAGAGTAAATCTTAAAGCGTACAAATTAAAACAAAAAGATTTACAAGGCTGGAGATGCCAGGATGGAATGCAGAATGTAATAAAAGGATCTAACTGTATTACAGATGTGCACAACCTCCCTGAAGAAGATGGGGATAAAGATGCTGACCTAACTATCTTCAGAAATGAATGGAGTCTACAAGATTGAAGCAAAAGGAACTTCGTAGAAGCCCTGTTTCCTAGTTGATAAATTTGTTTTCCATGAAGGTACTGGTCAACAATTCTGAAATGACTACGTGTATACTAGAATTGAACAAATAAGCAAATGAAGGCATATGTTGGATTTTCTCACTGTTTTTCAACAGATTTCTCACTGCTGTTTAATTTAACTACAAATAGAATTGCCGTATGATCCAACAATTCCACTTTGGGAGATATACCCAAATAATTGAAAGCAGGGACTTGAACAGATGTTTGTCCACCCATGTTCATAGCATCATTATTCACAATAGCCAAAGGTGGAAGCAACCCAATGGAATATTATTCAACTTTACAAAGGAAGGAAATTCTGATACATGCTACAATATGGCTGGACTTTGAAGACAATATACTATGTGAAATAAGCCAAGCACAAAATCACAACTACTGTATGATTCCACTCATATAAGGTATCTAGAGTGCTCAAGTTCATAGAATAGAAAGTAGAATGGTAGTTGCCAGGCCCTGGGAGGAGGAGGGAACGGGAAGTTATGGTTTAATGAGTACGGAGTTTCAGTCTGGGAAGATGAAAAACTGCAGAGATGAGTGGTGGTGGTGGTTGTGTAACAATGTGAACGTACTTAATGCCACTGAATGGACACTTGCAAATAACTAAAATGGTAAATTTCATGTTACGTATATTTTTCCACCATAAAATAAATGATTAAATAAATAAATCCGTAGCTCATAGCATGAAATGGTTGAGGAACCTGATATGTACATTTACTCTACTGTTATTATAGTGGTTATTCAAAACAATTAATGCACTTAAGCATTTAGAAGAAAACTGAGCTAATACATTGATATTCGGATTTTAGTGATTGCACATTTTCTAAGAAGCTGTAATTCTGTGAATAAGGAAACAAAACAATATATAGTTTAAGTGTGTCCCAGCAGAGAGCCTTCTCTTTCATCAGGAATATAATAGAAAGACACTCCATTAAACAAACGTATTGCTCTCTTTCCTACCTCCACCTGCCCCTTAACCCATAATATTACTTGCATCAATCTTGAGCCACATAGAGTCACTTAACCTCTGGGCTATGCTGTCTGACTTCTGACATCGCACACTTCCTTCACACAGCATATTTGTTGCTGCATAAGTAATTTGGATAGGAAACTCTTCTAGCAAAAGGCTTATTAAGTATGACTATTGCTTTTATTCATTAAGCTGGGACAGTAAAAGAATAAAAACACTCAATAACAATAACAAAACTGAATGGTTTATATTTTGTTAAACCATTGTTTATTGCATATCAGAAATTTTATATTGAAAATCTTAGGAAAATTCTAGTTTTCTTTTGTTTTTCTTTTTGTGAGGAAGACTCGCCCTAAGCTAACATCTGTTGCCAATCCTCTTTTTTTTTTCACTTGAGGAAGACTAGCCCTGAGCTAACATCTGTGCCAATCTTCTTGTACTTTGTAGGTGGGACGCTGCCACAGCATGGCTGATGAGTGAAGTAGGTCTAAGCCAGGATCCGAACCCACAAACCCAGGGCCACTGCACAGGAGTGCACAGAATTTTAATCACTCAGCCAAGGAGACAGCCCCAGAAAATTCTAGTTTTGATTGATGTTGTAGAATAATTTTGTGTCATAGAATAATTTTGTATGATAAAATACAGACTTACAGTTGTATATATGTGGATGTGTGTTCCATTTCTTTCTCTTAAAGCTCACATAGGAGTTCCAACATCCAACGACGGTAGTGTTGGTCATATTTCTGTCACAGGGAGATGGGAGCCCGCCCACTCTTCCATGTGATGCCTCAACTGTGGCAGCTCTCATTCCATGAAATAAATTGATTCAGAGGTGAGTACACCCTAAAATCATACTGAGTCAGAAAAAATATTGCATAAAAACATGACCTTAGTGAATAACTCTTCGATAAATAGTTGTCATGGAATCAGGTAGATTCAGGATTTCTTTTGTACTCGTTTTTAGGTGGTTGTAAGAGATGAATAGAAATATGGAGAAGGGTCCAGATGACATATTTGAAACCCCGTGAGATAAACCAGGTGCAACACTTCTGTTTTGCCCATTTATCTGTGAAGAAAAATGAAGTAGGGATATGGTCCTGAAACCTGTTGTTAATAGTGATTTTCCGAAGATTTCCTGTTGTTTCTGTGGTTGTTATGTGTATAAGTGTGTCTGTGCTTATGTAGCTACATTATATTAAAACAGAAAAAGTGAGTGGAAGGCAGTTTGTCATCATTTTTACATATTTTTCCACAAAAATGTGAAAAAAGATGTTGCACCAATTTGAGACAATTATGAGGAAAAAGAAAGCAAACTGCTAAAAATTGGGAGCTCATTAGCATTTGTCAGTGTGCTATTCTACGGGGTACTCTTTGTGTGAGCTGTGACTGTGTGTGGTGTATGTGTACGCGAGAGAAAATGAAAATAGAATTCGGCTGAGGAAGAGAAGATTTCTCCACGGGGAGAATGGAGGGTTCTGAGAAGGAAAGAGGTGGCGGGTTACTGTGAATGTGCCACCTGGGACTGTCTGCACATTCATGGATGGCAGTCTTTCAGGCTTGCACCTGCGAGGAGGAGGAGTGATTTTCAAAGTTTTGTTTTGTTTGAGGGGGGTAGATTTTTGCTGGTTTTTCTTTGACCCAAATAACAGATACATTGGTAGCATAGAAAGCCAGAACACATACACACACATGCACACACACCAGAGACAAAAGTTTTATCAAATGATACTTACCCTTACTATAAATCATGTACTCTGCTAGTTTCTGTTATATTTTTATTCTATTCTAGTTACTATTTAAATTCTGGTTGTGACCCACTGAATTGATTTTATGACTCATTAATAGGTTACAAACATAAAAGCATTGCCTTAGAGAGCCTGATAAATTCAAATGATTTTGCTAAAATGCTCATCCTCAATCTTCAACATCTTACCTTTCCTTTTTAGACATTTCTGATTACCAGACAGAGTTAACAGCTCATAAAATAATCTTTTCTTCTCATTGAACGCCCTAATAGTTATGCTTCAGTTGTACTATTACAATTTATTTTGCTGCTCCCTGTTCATTTAAGATCAACTTTTCCTCAAACCAGGGACATTTGCTAAAAAGCAGGCAACTTAGTCAAGTTGCAACAAACGAACTGCAAAAAGCGTGGTGTTTCTTCTAATAAAGTAGCATTGTCTTGCCTCATGGATAAACTAGCAAGAGCCATGAGAAGCGAGTTTTAGGCAGCGGTCTTCCTGTCTCTTGTCATCTGTTGTTTACCTGAACTTCTAACCTGAAGGAGCCTCAAAGAGTGAGACAGGCAAAGACGAATTTCGGCCCTGAGCTCCAACCCCTGAAGACCCAGCCATCCAGGCAAGTGTGATTCACACTGACTCAACCTCCCTCTCCCTTTGCCTCTTCTTTGTGCTCTGGCATTTTTCAAGTTCAATTCCTTGTTCCTGCCTTGCTTATCGTTGTACTTTTCCCTTAACCTTGAGCTCAGCAGTCCCAGTTGCTATGGCTCTGTTACTTGGAGCAACAAGCAACTTTTTCTTTCAAGTTAGGAATTTTTGTACTGCTTTTTAGATGAAAATAGTTCACTATTGAAAACTGCTCTAACTCTCTCATAAGACTTAGTCCATGGTGCCAGATTTCCAGAGGCCTTTCCCACCCACAAGGTGCTTTTGAATAGACTGCTTTATTCAACTATCTATAGGGTGCCTTCCAAATGTTCTTGTGAAGGTGTGTTTGTGCCATATGAAAGCTTTCTGAGCATAGCTTGACTGAACGCAGCTAAAGGTAGACTAGAATCAGGGACAACTAATGATCTAGGACTTAAAAAATTAAGGAGGTAAAACAATACAATTGACCATTTCAAAGACTAACTGTGCTCTTTTATGATTTTGCTTACTGGTTATACCTAATTACCTTGTGGCAGGATATGTGCTAAATGTACTTTGTTGTATTGTAAGTTTTATTTGATTATCACTCTACACTTTATTCATGTTTATACAGCTTTCATAGTTCATTGCTCCTTGAACATCTGCTCATAATTTTAAAATTACTGCGAAATTGCTGTATACTTACGAATTAAGGGGCAACTTGGCACCAGATGGGGTCTAGAGCCCTGAGTTCTAGATGTGACTCATTGAGTTGTGTGACTTTTGGGCAGATTATTTAACATTCTGGACTTTTAGTTTCTCTAAATTAGGTGGGATATATGATTTTTATCTAGTGACTTTCTACCAAGCAAAGCGAGAGAGTGAGATAGAGAAGGGATTTGCTTTAGCCATCGTAGTTTAGAAAGTACGAATAAAAGGGAGAATTAACAAGCAAGCCAACAGATTATTTTTAGATATTGACATTCTGAATCAGTATTTATTACATAATTCGGTTAAAAGTTTTCCTTAATTGATCACGGTTTAACTCTTACAAATCAAATTTAGATTCTACACAAAACAGATGAGAGAATTGAACACTTTAACGTTCTTGTTTTTGGTTTATCTTTGTTTTGTGGCTGTTACTTTTCTTTAGTATTAGCCTTATGATTTTAGTGTAGAAAGTTAATAGATTATTCAAAATATCTGGTCTTGAATTCTTTGGAACAACATAGTAATCTATTGTATTTATTTCAACTCCAGAGGTTTCTTTGGAGACTACAGGAAATATCCGAAGTGCACATTATATAGCAATATAATTATAATACATTATTGCAATATAAAAATCGAATGTTAAATATGTAAAACAAGGTAGGAAGATGATTTTAGAGATCTAAATAGATTTTAAAGTGTCCTGGGAATATTAGCTTGAAACAAGGAGAAAGACAAACAAACAAAAAGAGCACTTTATTATTCTTCTAGATTGTATTTTAGATGGTAATTTAGATAACTAGTCCATACACTTGCAATATTTTTCAACAGTGAATACAAATATTTAGACAAGTAACTATTTTTTAAATCTCACTAACATAAACTACTCAATTTATTTAGGGTCAGTTTTAAATTGCAATTTCTGTTTTCATGCCTCAGATCCCTTAAAATGCTTTGCCACTGATGACAGGAGAGGTTAATTGTATCCTCATATGGTGATGCTATTAAATATTTAATATCCAAAGATTTGTAATCATTTGCTTTTCAAAATATTTTATTCTTGGCAACCTATACATGCTTCCTTTTTCATTATAAATCAGACTTTTCTAGTTTAAAATTATATTAACAGTTTATTTTCATCTTATTTTTTAAGCCTTATATTTAACAGCTTGTGTTCATCATATTTTTTACAGCTTAAATTTTATTTTTTTAATCAACCGTTTTTGTGTTCTATTCCTAAAAATAGTTTGATTTTTCCCTTTAATGATGGTGCTTTGAGTTTTGGCTTCACAGAATTTAAAGCATTTTTCTTGCTGTATTTTACTATTTTCCATGACAATGCTAGCACTTTCCTCTTTGCCTTCCTTAGCTTGAAAAACAATTGATAGATAGTTCTTGCTCTTACGATCACTTACTTAAATAATTAAATAAAAACTTAAATATCATAATATATTGCTGGAAACTATAGCTGATGAACTTCCCAAAATAAACTGCTCAGTAAAGCCTGAAATTTAAGTTGATGTTCAATAGATCATGTTTGATATGAAATTTCTTTTTTGAAGAAGAAAATATCACAAATTGAAGGTGTGTAGGGGGAATTCTGTAACTTCCTCATTGCGAACAGAGGTGATCTTAGAGGAAAGATAACAAAGAAGGATTTTCCACTAACAATAAAAACAAAACAAGTCCTTTTGGAGAGAGGGAAAGGAGTGAGAGAAAATGAGCAGATGTCACAGTACATGCAACATGAATGACACAGAAAGTTTAAGTAGCATTTGTGAGTACTTCCCATTTTAAAATGAGATCATTTTTGTTATCCTGGGCTACCCCTTGGCATTGGTTGGGTATAAGAACTAACTCCTCAACCCTTTTCAGTGGTACAAATGGTACCAATTCCTAGCCAACAACAATGGTAATGGCGCATCTCATCCTCTCAGCTGCTAATTGTCGTGGTCCATGTTGGCAGTGGTCACTGAGGCAGGAGTATGTTTGGGGCACTGCAGGAGAAACAAGGCTTAGGAGCATGCTGTAGAATAGTCCAGGAAAGCTTTGACATGTATTTAAGTTACTATATATTTTCAATTGTGCTAAGCCTGGATGAGAAGGATATGAATGTCAAGAGTAATCACAACTCATGAACAGCTCATCTCATTTCTGCATGGAATGTTTCACTGAGTTCCTCCTGTTCCTTTTCAACAGCTATCAGTTTTGTTGTTTCTTCAGTACACACATGATACCGTCTGTCCTCTCCACTTAGAAATACTCTACTTTCCAAGTAAAGTTTTGGAGCCTCTAGCTAAAGGCCACTTCCTTGCATTCGGGTTTATAAAGTGCACACAGGAATGATAATTATTTCTGCAATTTTATTCTCTTTAATAAGGTCCCCTAAGTATTACCCTGATTTCAGGAGGATAAAGATGTAACCAGGCTCAGAATTAGGAACAGGTCTTGTTGATAAATCCTTGATTCAAATGACTCAGTTTAAATTACATTAAAAGTGTTAGCTCAGGGCTAATCTTCCGCCAAAAAAAATAAATAAATAAAATAAAGTGTGACAGCTATTGCGCATTAATTAATATCTTCAATATCAAAATATTTAAATTCTTTGTTATATGTACAAATGTGTCTCTTTTGGTGACTTCTCTGTATTGTTTTGTTGTTTTGTTTTGGTTTTTATTGAGGAAGACTGGCCCTAAACTAACATCCGTGCCCATCTTCCTCTATTTTATATGTGGGACGGCGACCACAGCCTGGCTTGCCAAGCGGTGCCATGTCCACATCCGGGATCCGAACCAGCAAACCCCAGCCCGCTGAAGCAGAATGTGCGAACTTAACTGCTGCACCACCAGGCTGGCCCCTGTATGGTTTTTGATTATTGTTTTAATACTCAACTAGTTAATAACATCAATTAATTGATGTTATTGATAATCAACCATGTATTTAATAACTCTAATCCATAATTTTATTGTGTTTTTTGTTTTTGTTTTTGCTTTTTGAGGAAGATTAGCCCTGAGCTAACTACTGCCAATACTCCTCTTTTTGCTGAGGAAGACTGGCCCTGAGCTAACATACGTGCCCATCTTCCTTTGCTTTATATGTGGGACGCCTACCACAGCATGGCTTGCCCAGCAGTGCCATGTCCCCACCTGGGATCCAAACCGACAAACCCCGGGCCGCCAAGAAGCAGAATGTGCGAACTTAACAGCTGAGCCACCAGGTCGGCCCCTAATCCATAATTTTAAATATAGATGTTTTTAATATGTTGACTCAGTACAGTTTAACTGTGATCGTTTTCTTCGCCAGGTACAGTGATCAGGCTGGTGGTTCCTATTGTGAACATCATGTCCTTGGATGCCTTACACTTAAGTTTTCCAACATGAGGGCATTTATCCATTGTTTTTTTAAATAAGGATTTGAAAAGTTCTTTTAATTTATTTTTTAAATAAGATCGTTGGATGAACATTTGCAACTGTCCTCCTTGTGTATGTTCTTGTTACCTTTTCAGTTAAACAAGTGAAATTATTTGTTCAAAATTTTTCAAAAGGTTTCTCTTTTTTAATTACTTGAGTAAATTAATAGAAATATAATCATAATTTTGTTTGTTAGTGTCTACCCTAAAAAAAATCGAAGTGGAATGATTCAGTGGAAATAACAGACCACATTTCAGGAAATGATAAGATGCTTTAAAGAGAATGAGCTGGGGATGGACAGGTGTTATTCAATCAGCCCCGTTTTATGCTTTATTAAATTTTATACTTGTTTTGAAATTTAAATTGGCTAAAATTAATGGAAGTTTATATGTATAAATATGGACTTAGATTTTATTGAAGATTAATAAAATGTTTTTTATATAAATAATATTAACCAGATTTTTCCTGTTCTGAATAATAAATATGCTTTATATGAAATAAAAAAAGTACACTGACATATTTTGATTGGTGGATTAGGGGGTTGTTTTTTAAAATGTGCCTTTTTGAAACAAACCATGTTTATACATTGAAATAATATTATTCTAATCAATACTGTAGTTTCTCAGATTATCCTTGTTTTGATGTGCAACATAATTTACACACTTTCAGTACATACATTTTCTAAATTAGATTAATTAAAAGGGGGCATTTTTTGGCTACTTTTCCCATAGCAGTCATTCCTACATGACAAAATCTAATGAGTATAAGCACTTGTCCTGTACAATTTCTGAATAAGTTCTATTTTTTCACTTCTATTTGGAATTACATAGTTAAATTTAAGTTGAGCAAATAAATGTGTGTTGTAAGAAATACATACGGGTAAGTCAGCTGAGGTTTTATCGACACTCCTTCTTATGAATGTTTAACTAGCAGAACCTTTTATACTTGAGTAGATTAATGCAAATAACTTTCTAGTGCTCTGCTCAATATTTAGAGTTACCTATAAAATGTGTAGTTCCTCAAGAAGCCTAAAGCAAGTTTACTGAATTTGTGCATATCTGAAAGTAAATGTTTTGATCGGAAACAAGATTTTAATAGTTATATACATAGGTATACTCAAAACTTCTAATGCTGTCAGGGCTAAAATGCATTTATGACCAGCCTGTTGATATTGTTTTATTCAATGATTCTGTCTCTGTCTTCTGAATAAATTGTGGGTTTGAGGATAGATAAGAGGGAGGTAGAAAAGAATACTTTTGACACAAGTTTGAGGAAATTGCTATATACAGATCCCAGAAATCTGTATATACTTCACCTTACAAGAACGTTTTTTATAAAATCATCACACGTCAATCATGTAACAAGACCCTAGTGTTCTTTCTGGACCTTCTGTCTCTTCTTTTCCATGTGATATCATTTAACACCAAACTGTAGACCCTTGCTCAGCCCTAGACTCTACAAGCAATCTAGGAAGAAAGCCAATCTTATGTCAGCATTACACTGACCATGCAGCCTGGTTCTCAGGGCCTAAATCTGATACTCTCTCTGCTCAATAAACTCTGATTTGATTCTCTTTTTGAGTATGATTTCTTCTAGACTGATAGCCCTGTTTCGTACGTAACCCTATCTTTCCTGAAATTAGAAGCCTTTTCCCAAATTCCAGCAGTCATTGTCCAGTCTCCCTAATCCTACCTTCCTAGAAGTCTAGGCTATAGCCTCTTTCATTGATAGACTCACTTCCAAGTTCGTTCTTTCTGGAATTCCTCATATTGTCTGTTACGGAGCCCCGGTCCAATTTCTTGAACCACTATATACCACAATGGTTCTTATCACCAAACAAAGCTGTAATTATAAGACCAGAATAGCAAGAGAATTTGAACAATTTCGTCAGCCTGGTGGGTCTGTATGTGTCATATTTATTGAAAATATTTAAAATGTCTCATCACCATAAATCTATTGACTCCTTTGAAAACATTATGGTCCTTGAGCATACAAAGCCATATTGTAGCATTCTATTTTTTTAACTACAAATTGATGATTCTTCTGTTACACACGATATCTTCTACATTTATTATACCCGTTTTGCATATTTTACAAACAAGTAAGGATCTTTCAACATATATTGCATACCCACTGAGTGCTGATCATCATATTAGACACTAAGCAAATAAAAATAAAAATATCAAAAATATATGGCCCCTCTAAGAGTTTTTAAACTCATTGGTAAAGCACAGCATAAATGTACATTGGTGCATTGGACGGCCTCAATGTAAGTACATGGACAACACAGAGTTAGATAATCTGATTAAATGTAAATATCTGCTCAAATTAAAGGAATTGAAAACTTAAGAAGGCTGAGAATCTACGGGACTAAGGAGTGGTTCATGTGAGATTGTGTTCGGCAACTTTTATGGAACAGTGATTCTGTCAGAGGTTAGGGGAGTTGTTATTCAACAAAAGTCAGCATGGGTTAAAAATTTTTTTTAAAACATTGCTGCAAAATTTCTTTCCTTGGAAAGTTCACAGGAAAAATTTTCTGTTGAGTGTTATCTTGCCATCGTCTGAGTGGTATCAAAAATACATGAGGAGCTTTATGCTGAGTGACATGACACATCAGAACCTATTACTCGCTTTGAGAGTGATTTGGGATTAGGAAGGATATTGTAAGACAAGAAGTTATGCAAGTAGTCATTAGTCAAACATAGCTTTAGTGTGACGGAAACCAGAGAGCAGGATGTGCTGGATATTTTAACTACATTTAAACTGGAAACCAAAATATTGATAGAGAACAAACCAGAGTAAATGATTGGGGAAGAGTGTTTCATAATGGCATAAGTAGTTTCCTCTGAGGAAATGTTACAGGAAATTGTCTTTGCCACATATCTGAATTTTGTTATATCTAATAGTGGGATTCATTTTCATATACATGCTCAACAAATTTTTTTGAGACCGTCAGACCCCGTCTGAGAAGCTAGGGAGCTCCTTAGGGGACGCTATGCTCTCATGCTTGGGGGAGTAAACAGTCAGCCCGGCAGCACTAATGTTCAGTTTAGTGAGATGAGCACTCACTAGTTAGAGAGCAGTTCTAAGGTTTTCAGCGTATTCTAGGTTTTCAGGCTCTCCTTAAGTAGTTCCAGTTTGATGTGTAAGTCTCTTCACAACTGTAGACACAGTTTAAATTGTTAAAATGAGAAAATTTTATCAGAATAAAAGTCAAATTGAATATAATTAAATAATGCAGGGAATTATATGACCTTCATTTTGTTGTATGCAGTGTTGGCTAGTAAATCAGTTATTAAATAATTAATAAGGCCCTGATGTGTAGTGCTTGCCAATTTTTGTGGTATAAATACCTCTTGCATAGTCAATTTCATGCTACCAACAGTGTCATAACTGGCTTACAGAATTCTAGAATTTTTAACAATTAGCGCTCAAGAGCCAGTGGTGCAGGCTCCAGCACACCACTATTAAGCAGTACTTTAACCTGATAGATATGGGAGAAGAATTCTCTATTGTATAGGGTTTTGAAATTGTAACAAGAGCCTTGAAGATCAAATATGATGTCATTACTTCCTGAGTTTAGTAAGCAAAGGTCTAAAGGTACAGTTTTCCACCTGGGAGTTCTCAGTAAATTGATCCCACTGCCGCTAGTCAGTCTTGTGTTCTCTCTACAGCCCCAGCCACAATCCCAGTGATTTACAAGAGAGACTGTCCCATCCCTCTCTGTCATTGTCAGATGGCCGTCTTCTGGGTTTATAAATGGACATTTAGCTGGCTACGTCCACCAGCAGTAGAATGCAAATAAGACATCCTCTTTTAATCTGCCACAAACCTTTCTGAATGGAAAATAAAATTTCTGCTTTAGAGGTGAGGAAACAAGCTCAGAGAGCTAAAATAATTTCCTAAGATCCTTCATATGATAGCTCAGAGACTTCCTAGACTTTTCTCTTTTTACTGTATTTCTTTTGACAAAAATTATATATTGATTTCTGGTCCCAGTACCATAGTGGGATGGAAAAAAGATGACTGTCTTCCATTAAAACACATATCTGTGCTCAAAAGAAAGATATCCATGAGTCAAGAAAAAAAGAGAGCTTAAAGCCAGAGCAGGAATTCTGCAAACTGATGTTACATAAACACAGATAATATTGAACCAGACGTAAGCACTAGCGGGGCAGGGGTCAACTATCAACGCCCACAGAAGAGCAAATATGCTTTGGCCTGTCCAAACGCAGAGGGTTTTTTGTATTCCATTTATGCAAGGAAAAGATTAAAAAAAAAAAACAACTTGCATCTGCCCAGATCTTGGGGTAAAGGAAAAGATAGACTCATAAAAATATCTAAGCCCCAGGCTTTGGTTACATTCTAACATTGAATCGGGTTGATATTACCCAGGTTGTTCATCTTCTAAGTTAAGAAATTAATCATTTAATTATGAACCTGTGAAAATTGTAAGAAGCCAGAGAAAAGCAGACAAAACTAATTCCATAAAACAACTTCACTACCTGGGTGCATATGATTCCACAGGCAAAACTGGAAATCTTCATGAAGATGCGCTAACAACAAGAATTCAAAACCCGCAAGAAAATGATGCTCCCGAAGTGTCAGCCAGCACAGTAAAGAACAGAAATTAAAAATCTAAGCAGTAATGATAGTAGACCAACTTGGGAGAAATAATAAAATTAGAGTATCTAATTGATTACATAAAAGGAGACTATAATGTGGAATATGACAAATAGATTTTTTAAACCAACAAATAGAATTCCTAGCAATGAATGTGGATGTGATAATAAAATTGAAACACCGAATAAGTAGACTAGACATAGCTAAAAAGAGACTGGAGGATGGAAGGTAGACTTGAGTGAGCATAAATGTCTCCCAGGTGGTAAGCTCCAAACTCTATGCAGCAGGATGCTTGAGTAACAAACAGGCAGATTTAAAAGAGTTTTTCTGGCTATAAAATTTAAACCAAAATGATAAATGATGGCAACTTTATTGACTCTGAACTCCTCCTAAGACATAATATCTAATGACTCAAAGTTTTCCCCTATAACGTAGCATAATGTAGAAAGCCTCAAATGCCTTCTTATGCATCAATACTTTTATAAGAATTCTAGATTTTGGAGGAGAATTTTCCTTTGAACACCAGAATATATGGAATCTTTTTAGTGGTGTTTATAAGACAAATCTTTCCTTGATTGTCATTAATTCTTTGCTTTTGTTTGGAAGATTAAATGTGACATTCTAAGTAAAAGATCTAGGATAGTTCTTGCCCCATAGTCAGAATACGATAATATACTAGTTTTTTTTTTAATTTTTGTAAACAAAATCTAAGGTATGTTGCAAGAAGTGGACTCACTAAGAGTATTAGAAAATTTCCAATAAAATAAAATGTATCCTACAATAGAATTCAAGCGTGGATTTATACTCATACTCCACCATAGGCAGGAGTTCCACATTTCCAGTTAACTCCATGGTGCATATTAATACCCTTAATGCGCAGCTATTGCCTCCTCTTGCTTATTCCAAAACTTTTCCTTGTAGCAGCTAATTGTCTTATCAACATCTCTCTCTACAATTTCCTTTTATCAAATTTATAGGTAATATGCATGTTCTGTAAAAAAAATAATTACTGATCTCCTTTTGATCTCATAAAAAAGAGAAGATATTAAAACCTTTGTTTTAGAGATTAATGTAGTCATTTTCTACTGCTGCATAGCAAATTACCACAAACTTAGTGGCTTCAAACAATACTTATTTATCAGCCCACGGTTCTGTAAGTCAGAAGCTCGGGTGCAGCATGACTAGGCTTTCTGCTCTGGGTTTTGCAGTGCTAAAACCAGTGCGTAGTTCAGGTCGCCTTCTCATCTTGAGTCCAAAGTCTTCTTGTAAGCTCATGTGGTTGTGCGAGGTGATTGTAGGACTGAGGTCCCATTTCTTTGCTGGCTGTTAGCTGGGGGCACTCTCAGCTTCTAGCAGCCACTTGCATTCCTTGGCAATTGGCCTCCTCCTTCTTGTGAGCAAGCAACAGGGAATTTCCCTTTTGATTCAGATCTTCAATGCCAGGAAGAGATATGTTCTTTCTAAGGCCTTGCAAGATGTGGTTAGGCCCACCAAATGATCTTATTTTTAAAGTCACCTGACTTGAGATCTTAGTTACAGCTGCAAAATCTTTTCAAAGCAGCGCATAGATTAGAATTTGATTGAAGAGGGAGAAGGTGAAAGTACATTAGGGCATGGGAATCATGGCGCCATCTTAGAATTATACCCACCCCCTTGATTAGTAAAAAACCAGGACAGTATTCAAGTCTATATAATTTCATTAATACAATCTCACTGTAGTACACTCTCTCTTTCCCATTATCTTCTCACGTTCCTCAGTTACTTAAGGAAACTATTTGAGTATGTAGATTACTTCTCTCTCCCTCTGGTATTTTTCATTTTACTCCCCTCCATACATCAAAGATTTTTCATTTATTTGTTTATTCAACACATATGCTAAATAAATAAGAATAAATAAATGAAAGATGCTTACTCCATCTGCCTTTGTAAGAATCGAAGGTGGGATAGCAAAAATGAAAGCAGAAAAGTTATTAGGAAGCTATTACAATAACATAGGCAAAATATGATGATTACTTAGACTAGAATGGTATGAGTGGTGGTGAAAAGATGTGGGTAGATTCTAGATTTACAGGTAAATTCGATATGGTATGTGAGAGAAAGAGAGAAGTCCAGAAGACCAGGGTTCCTGATTGAACTCGTTAGAATACAGATGCTATGTACAAAGCCAAGAAAGACTCAAGGATGGGGAGACTTTGGAAGTGAGTTAAATGAAGAATTACAATTTTTCAATGTTAATTTGGAGACACCTAAAATCGCAATTGTTGAATAAGTAGTTTTGAATATGTCTCTCATGGTTAGGAAAGAGCAGGATTGTATTGGAGAGGTAAACTCTTTGGCATAGAGAAAATATGTTAAGCCCAAAACTAGTTTAGATAACCTAAAAAAGAAAGTTCAAGTAGAGAGTATAAAAATCCAGGAATTGATTCCTGGGTTGCTCCAACATTTAGAGGTTAGAAGAGTAAGAACTTTATAGCAAAGTGGACCATGAATTAGGGGAAGGCTCAAGAGGAGGAGTATCTCAAAGGCCAAGAGAACAACGTATTTCAAGAAGGAAGGAATAAACAACTATTTAAAATGCTGCTGATAGATGTATTTAAATGGGTCCTGAGAAAGTGACCACTAAATATGACAATGTAGATACGAATGGGAGAGCAATTTCAGTGGAGTAATGAGAATAAATGGATTCAAGAGAGAACGGGAACTCAGGAATTGGACCATGAGTACAGAAAGCTTTATTGAAGAGTTTTGCTTTAAGGAGAGCTGAGAAATGAGATGGAGATAATCACTTAAGTGAGAAGTTGAATAGAGCCATTTTTTTTTAAAGCTGGAATTATAGCATGTTTGTAGGTTGATGAGACCAAAAACTGGTGATATTGGGGAAGAAACAACTTCAGAACTGATTTCCTAGAGTGAAGAGTGGATGTGATCCGTTGAAAGTGGAGAAGTCCCCTTAGATGGGAGCACAGATCTTGTACAAGGAGAGAAAGCAGAGTGTGTAGGTTGGGAGCTTGGTGGGAGAACATGCAGAAGTCCTCTTCTGATTGCATTTTTTCCAGAGATATAAAAAAGTAAAGTCATTTTATAGTTTCTTTCTGTTAGTGATATAAAAAAGCAAGCAAGCAAGCACACTAGCTGAGAATGAGGGCTTAGGAGGTTTTGAATTTAAGATAATACTAGTCAGCATCATTGTGTGTGTTAGATGATGTAGGATGCCTGGGAATACAAGTTTCCTTTGGGGACCAACCTAAACAGAAATAAAGGGCTTGATGGTATTAAGCCTGATGACCAATTGGGAAGATTTTGTGGGAGTGACCGGGAATACCTGTGGAGATGGCGTAGTGGGGAGAGCCTTACTGGGATAACTGAGAGCTTTAAGAGATTCCATCTCAGGAATTCTGAGGGGGAGTGTTGCTATGCTTGCTCCTGTTGGAGCTGGTAAGGAATGCCAACATGGAAGAGTCCCCCCAAATCAGTCTCAGTCACAATCTCTCTTTCTCTCTCTCTCTTACATGTGTGAGCCAGAAAATCATCCAACTGAAATCTAAGTTTTAGTTCAGGAGTGGCCCCTATCCTGATAAAGGAAACTATACCTTTTAAAGTATTGTCAGACATCCCAGAAAATTAGATTAACAATTGCTAATGCCCAAAACTCCTTCCTAAATTTCTGTAAAATTCCTTGTCTGCTTCCTTTTACTGTTCTGTTTTTCCAGCACCAAAATTCACAATTACAAAAAAAAAAAAAAAATTAAACCACTATTACGAATTCAGTTTAGGGTTTTATATTGGTATTAGTCAATTTCTAGTGTTGCAGTAGCAACCCGTACTAGTTCTTATTGTAAACATGAAATGTAACTAAGTTATGGTTTACCTAGACTTTAGACTTATGTAAATACGCCAGGGAATTTAACTGCCACATTTCTGACAAATTATCTAACAACTAAAGTTTTAACGATGCTCATCTATATAAAGCGTGCTCCTGCCTGTCTGCATCTGTATATTTGTTTGTGTACTTCTATGTATATGTGTGTTTATATATATAGTAGACTGAATCATGTCTCCCCAAAATTCTTAAATTGAAGTCCTAACCCTCAGTATGACTGTATTTGGAGATAGTGTGGTATTTAAAGTTAAATGTCATAAAGCTGGGGCCTTAATCTGATAGGACTGGTGTCTTTATAAGAAAAGGAAGAGACACCAAAAATCTCTCTCTCTCCATGTGTATACCTAGTAAAGGCCATGTGAAGATACAGCAAGAAGGCAGCCATCTATAAGCCAAGAAGACAGGCCTCACCAGAAACCAATCTTGATGACACCTTGATCTTGGACTTTTAGCCTTCAGAATAGTGAGAAAATAAATTTTTGTTTAAGCCATCTAGTCTATGATCTTTTGTTATGGCAGCCTTAGCACACTAATGTGTATATAGTAATACATAATAACTAATATATTATATATTAATATAGTAATAAATATATGCATACTACTACATCTTAGATATATATGTACTTGTATATATGTGTTTGTATACATGCAAAAGAATTTGTTTTTGAGTATTGGATTTAGAGCTATAACTCTAATAATTAAAAACTCATGTCTAAATTGTCTAATTTGTTCAGTTTATGCTCCAGTATAAATGAAACTCCAATATTCATTTCCAAATATGTAATACTGTGCTTTACCTTTTGAGCCATGAGAGATGGATGACAGAACAAATCTGAGCGACATCTTAGATCTGCAGAATCTATGATAAGTTATGCTTTACTATGAGAAATGCGATCTTCTCTAAAGACACAGTAAGTTGCAAAAACTAACTAGTTTTTGTCTTCACTCAGTGTTACCACAAAAAATAAATACTCATGAATAATTTTTAGTCACTTCTAGAAAAGCAGAGGGAGTTTGAGCAGCAGCCATTACCCTAAAGTACAAAGAGAAAACATGCTTTGTTATGGGGGTTTGATTATTAATGAGTTGATAACTAATAACATGATGAGACTACCTCCCTCAGCATAATCCTGGGGGGCATAGAAAAATTTATGTTTACCAAAGCAAACCTGGTCCCGGAGGAAATGCTGGGTGAGGAGCCTTGTGGATCAAAGGACAGATCATGGTTACAAAGCAGTTTCCTAGTTTTGCTAGAGAATCACTCAGCAAGAAAAAGATTTACTCTGTTTTTCAAGATACCATGAAACGTTTCTCAATTTTATACTCTAATAGTCTTAGTCTCTCTCAAAGTGCGTTATTTCCTGTGCATAAGAAGCTGTTACATATTTATTTAGTCTACAGATATGTATGCTTTTTGCATTAGAGTCAATATAAAGCTGGTATTCAAAGGGGATACCACAAATTAAGGTAGTCATCTTATTGAGTCTTTTTGATAAAAATAAGATCATATACTGGGAAAATAGTTTTTTTTCCCAAAGCAACAAGTTTAAATGACATTGACCTTCACACTACTTTTCATCGTTTTTCATTAGAAATATATGTAATGTGAGACATGACTATACAATTTAAAGCTTGATTTTAACATCTCTTTCCAAAGATGGCCATTATTGTCTTGCACTTTCTCAAATGGTATTCTGAAAACTCCTTTTGAAATCATCCTCAGGATTTTTTGGAAAATGGCAGCAATGGTGGAAGCATATTTTTTGGATCATCTCTGATCTCCAAATATAAATAGAATGACTAGATAACAAAATTAAGCACACACATTCAAAATTTATAGCAAAACTAAACGACAAGGTATTCCAAAGAACTGCACACTATAAGTCGGTGGGGTGAAACCAGCATTACATGGCAACTGTGTGTTACATCCATGTGGCGAGAGGGAAGCAACAGGGGCCCTGATGGAAGGCGAGAACTCGGAAGCACAGAACTGGCAGCAGGCATGCACTGGAAAGCATGGAAGGCCATTGGAAGTTGGCAGCTCTAACTGGGAGGGGTTTTGCTCACTCCAAATCGGGAGCATGCATGCAGTCCGTGCAAAGTTCTGAGGTTACCTAGGCATTCCACAGCCTGTGAGTGCTTGAAACTGACCAACTAAGACTCTCTTCTAGGATAGGACTGTACACTGAGCAGGTATCGCTTAGAGCAGAAATAAACTGAGCTGATAGGAATAACAGAAATGAAGGAATGAGAAGATCTATTTGAAAGTGCACTTGGAAACAGAGCCAGGAAACTTCAAAAAATAGGCCATCATCTTTTTAACATTATCTAAAACTTCCCTGAAGTTGTGAAAGCTATCTGATCCAAGCCCCCTTCTTAGGGTTCATGAAAACTAAAATCACACAGCATATGAGCAACAGGAAAACATCAGAGTCAAATCCTGCACAAAGTTCCTATAAGGAAGAAGGAAAAAGCAAGAGGATAACTTCCCTACAGAGAATGAAAGCTCACCAGAATGTCAGGCTCCAAACAAAACAACAGAACAAAACTGTTTTGTACTATTTCAAAATGAGCTAAAATATATTAACAAAAATTATACGATATATAAAAGGACATTCTTTTTCAATGAGATAAATCTTTGAAATGAGGTACCTGAATCGGTAAAGAATTAGAAGTAAAAGAAAACATATTTTATGCATGAAAACTAAGCTAGAATCAACAAAAAAGGAAATAAAGACCACAAATACAGCCCTATTATAAATATAAGCTAAAAAATAAAAGTAAAAAATAATGAAGAGATAAGCAGGATTCGAAAGAAAATAGCAAATACTGATGGTAAGCAAATAAAATCAAGAGGAACTGAATCTCAGAAACCTCATCCACACCCGGATCTCTTCTAAATCTGTAAATCTTCAGCCTCGAGCTTGAGCCTGACGTCATTTGAGATAAGACTTTTAGACAATTTTATAAATGAGGAAGTATATAAATAGAAGAATGTGTGTAATATCTTAGACAGAGGGTGGATTGGGTATTTTAAAACATGGCTGCAAGTTTCTTGACATTTCTTCTGCTATAGACGGAACATTTGTGTCCTCCCAAAATTCACATGCTGAAACCTAATCCCCAATGTGATGGGTTTGGAAGTAGAGGCCTCTGGGAGCTGATTAGGTCATGAGGGCAGAACTCTCATGAATGGGATTAGTGCCCTTATAAAAAAGACCCCGGAGAGCTCCCTTATTCCTTCCACCATGTGAGGACACAGCTACAAGATGACAGTCTATGAACTAGGAAGACCCTCACCAGACACCAAATCTGCCTGCACCTTGATCTTGGGCTTCCTAGGCTCAGAACTGTGAGAAATACATTTCTTTTGTTTAGAAACCTCTCAGTCTAAGGTTGTTTACTATAGCAGCCCAGGCTGCTTTGCCCAGACTAAGGAAAAAAAACATCAAGTTGGGGAACTGTGTCCCTTCATCTTCCATTTGGGCAGGTTTGTGACTTCTTTGACTATAGAGTATGAGGAAATTCATAAAAGATCTTGAAGCTTCCCCTTTATTCACCAGGAATAATGGAGCCCTCAGTGTCCATGTAAGATATCAACAACACTGAGACCACCATCTGTAGAGACGACATGTATGTGCTCCTGCAAATGGTTTTAGCCAATCTTGGCACTCAGTCATCCAAGCCCAGCCACCAGATGTAAGTGAAGAAGCTATCCTAGTAGTACATTTTTCAGTCCCACACATTGTGGAGTAGAGAATAGCTCTGCTCTCTGTGTCCTTTCCAAGTTTCTTTCCCACAAAATCTGTGAGCCTAATAACATCATTGTTTTTTTGGCTATTAAATTTTGAAGTGCTTTGATATGCAGTAATATATATCTTGGACATGGTCATATAATCTAGCACATTTTCTGGAATTTAAACAAATCTTCTAAGTATCTAGAGAAAAAATGTGACTTTTGTGGAAAGGGAAATTAGATTATCATCATGCTTTCCGAAAGTAATGCTTTATTTCAGAAAAAAATAGAGTAAATATGCAAGATTCCCAAAGAAAATGTGATGTTATTTATATCCAGTAAAACTGATCTTCAATTATGCAAGTCACAAATTGTTATCAACACACAAGACTCAAGGAATATAGCTCCCTTTTTTTATCTTAACACATACGATAAAGCTCATAGAGAATGAGCTTCAGACAGCAAAAGTGACTCTACAGAAACATTGATATAAAGACTTTTGGTGAATATTAAATATATAGTTAGATATAAAACAGGTTAAGTGGGAGAGAATATAGCATTTAACGACTATAAAATCTGATGATCTAGACACAATAAAACATTAAATTACGCAAGAAGAATGGGGAAAGCATGTTGAAAACATTTTAATCTTTTTGGGGGATCATGATTGATAATAATAGTATTGTTGTTTTTCTAAGATACTTGTATGGATAATGTGGAATAAAGCAAATGAGTAATTATGATCCCCTGTGTCCTTCAGAACCAGGCTTTTTCATGTGGAAGAAGAAAGACACAGATATGCTAGGAAAGAGGGTAAGTAAGAAGCCCATAGCCTAACGGGAGTTGGAAATATCACTATGAAATGACAAGACATTTTATCTTTAAATACATTCCATAGATGTCTATTTCAGTGGAAAACATTACCGGAAAACTTGATGGCTTAAAACAACCATTTTATTTTCTCACAATTCTTTGGGTTAGCAATTTGGGCTCAGCTGGGTAGTTTCTTGCTACTGGTCTTTTGGGGATCATTAATACAGTGGAAGTAAACTGACATCTGGGGGTGGGCAGGCTGTGATCCAAGATGGCCTCACTCACACATCTGGTAGTCTGCCCACCTTTCACCAGGCCCCTCTCTGTGGTGCTTCATCCTCTAAAAGGCCAGCCCAGCTTCCCTGAGGTTTTAGGCAGCAAAAGGTTATTAGCAGCACTCACAAGGTCTCTGGGTAAACAAGAGTAAAGAACCAAAGATTTATCCTGCCTTTCCTGCTACTGTACAACCAAATAATAGATGAAGGAAAGTGTTTCTTTACAAAATTAGACTAGCTGATAAATGAAAGTAAAATGATAGGCTATTACCATTGTGCAACCTTCAGTCAAATAAAGGATCTAGGCATTGGTCAGCAACTGACGCCAACATCCTAAAGAATCCAAACCAGATAAGATGTGCTTCCTGAAACAAAACCAAAAGCACACCACCACCACCATGACCTTGCCAAAGAGATCAAACTTAAGTCTGATCAAGTCTCTGGATCCAACAGCCAGTTTTCAGCAAATACACAGGACAAAGGGACACCCTGCATTCTACCATAAGCATGCAATCTACAACATCCAGACTATGGGGAACTCTACAAGTCAAATGACCTGAGAAATGATATTTAAAAATTTAACGAAAATAAAGAGATAGAAAATGGCCCTGAAGCTTAAAAGAAACTTAAAATACCTATCAAGTTGTTAAAAATGAGCAAAACCAAATAATAAAGTCTAAAAACGCACACTTAAATGATAAAAATCGTAAAGAAAGGCAAGGGCATTTCTGATGATAGAAAACAGGATAGTGGTTATTTTGGAACGAGATTGTGATCAGGATGGAGAACATAAGGGCCCTCTGGGGTGCCAGGCTCAAAGTTCTATTTTTGACAAGGAAGAATGTTTGACGAGGTTGTGGGATGGTGATGATATGAATATATTCTTTATGGGTAAAGAACTATAGAATTTCAACGAATCTGTCACAGACATTCAGCGTAATTCTCCAAGAAAAATTCAAAATCCTTTTTTTTGCAAAGTAGTAGTTACTTCTGAATAAACACACAACCTTTAAAAGTGACTACATTGAAGATGTTAACAATATTTAGATGCGTACATTCTAATGTTTAGTTATGAATTCACAGCACCTTCGAGCCACATATATATATGTTTATTTTCATAATGACAAATAGTGGAGGATGTGTAACCCATGGTGGCATGAAGGATTGGAAAATTTTATATAGAAAGGAGTAATAAAATATTTTATTTCCAAAAAAATGTTGCTAGAGTTCATTTCTGATGTATGTATGTATTCTCTGTCTAAAGTGAGGCCTATATTTTTAAAGAGTGTTTCCAAGAATAAAATAAGAAAATGTATGAGGTCTAGACATTTTGAGCAATGGTGGTTAAGAGAGTGGAACCGTCTAACAGACAGGACATTTGATTGACAGTCATGGGGATGACTCAACTTGCGAAGAGAAGAATAACAATAGTGCTTCAAGCAAACTTTCTATTTCTGCTTGGATTATTTGAGAAATTCAGGCAAAATTCAAGTAGTTGCTTCCACTGTTCACATCACTTCTGCAGTAGCATAAGGCTACACTGGGAAAATGAAGCACACTGATTTAATAACTGACAAGGATGCAGGAAATGGAGAAAGTACTGGAGACTGGCATTACTGTGCAAATACTCTGACTTTGATTTTCTATAACTTAAGAGCAAAGTATAAAGATAATCAACTTTGACATTCTAAAAAATGTTTCACTTATCTTAATATTTCAATTAAAGATGGGTGTAACTGACTAATCAAAATGCTTTGGGTGTTAATGTTTCATTGTAAATACAACATATATTTCAGAAATTTTCCAGTAATTTATTTGTAAGATAACAGTATAAATGCAACCTATTTCAAAGCTATTATCTTATACAATAAATTACTGGAAAATTTCTGAAATATATGGTGCTATTTGCAATGAAATATTGTATATAAAGAATAGTATAAACAAGACCTATTTCTAAGTTCCTGCGGGGGCACCTACATTTCATAGGCATTTGGTGATTACAAAACCACAGCCCAGAGCCCGTGTCGTTTGGACCCACACACTGTGCAGCAGAAAGCGATGATAAACCACTGCTGCATTTTCCATTTTTTTTTTTTTTTTACTTTTTTACCCTGAAAACCTGTGATGAGACAGTCCAAAATGAACTATGAGATAGTACTGGAACATGAGATCACCAGGTCAGAAGGCACCAAGTTACTGCGGAAGGGCAAAGAACACGTAAGAATAACACTGTTGCTAATGATGCAATTAGACTAAAGCCAGAAGGACATCCAGCGGCTGAAGCACACAAAGGTGAAAAGAAAGTCCAGTGCTGTACAACACACACAACTGAAACGTGTGACGTGAGAAACACGAACCAAGGTAAACTGAAAACCATAAATCAAGAAAAGAACATTTAGATATTGCAGTACTTGGCATTAGCGAACTAAAATGGACTGGATTGAGACCCTTTCAGTCAGTCAACTCAAAGTACTCTACTCTGGATATGACAAACTCCGAAGAAATAGAGTGACTCTAATGCTGAGGCAGGATGTAGCACAGGCAATTAGGAGCTGTAATATAAGCTCCAAGCGAGAGATACCAATCAGACTTCTGGGGAAACCTACTAACATAACCATTATCCAAGTCTGTGCTCCAACCATACATGCTGAAGAAGACAAAATCGAAAGTTTTACACAAGTATTTAAGAAGAAAATGATCATTCACCAAAACTAGACATTCTAATAATTACAGGTAACTGGAACGCAAAAGTAGGAAATAAAGCAGAGTCAAAGATTGTTGGAAAATTTGGATTAGGAGTCAGAAATGAAGCAGGAGACCAGCTTGTGGATTTCTGTAAAGCCAGCAATCTGTCCATCACAAATGCAGGTTTCAAGCAACCAAACAGCCCACTGCTTACATGGGCATCAGCAGATGGCAAACATAGAAATCAAACAGACCACGTAATTGGAAGCAGGAGATGGAGAAGCTGTATTCTCTCTGCCAAAACAAGACCAGGAGCAGATTGTGGTCCTGACCACAAACTGTTCATATCAAAAATCAGAGTAAAGCTGAAGAAGCGGACTAAAAGAATCGTAGAGACAAGATATGGTGGAAACAACATTCCCGACAAATTTAAAATCCACATAAAAACCAGATTTACATTGTTAAACTTAATCAACAGAGAACCTAGAGGAACTATGGACTGAAACCAGAAATATTATTGAGAAGGGTGCAAAAACACAATGCCTGAAGTAAAAAGAAAAGAAACATTGAGATGGACGACAAAAAACACAGAAAAAATTGTTAAAGACAGAGGAGAAGCAAAAGCAAAGGTTGAATCCTTTCCTTTTAGAATCCTGAACTCAGCTTTTCAGCGACTGTCATGAAATAAACAGAACTACTGTAATGGCCAATGCAAAGACAGAAGGGAACAAACAAACAAAAGGAAGAAGAAGTCCCTTCTAGAAGATTCAAGAAATCAAACAGAAATTTAAACCTACATTAGGAACACTAAATGACCAACAAGGGAGCATGCTATCTGATCAGGCGAGGATAAAGAGAAGGTATAAACAACGTACAGAAGATCTATACAGACAAGACAAAGAGAAGATGGATACCTTTGAAGAAGATTCCCGTGAGGTAGAACCTGTCATTTTAGAAAGTGAAGGGAAAGTTGCCCTGAAAGTCCTGGGAAGAAATAAGTCACCAGACATAGATGGGATATCGATAGACTTATTTTAAGCCACAGAGACTGAATCTAATGAGTCAAAATACTAACAGGAATATGCCAACAAATATGGAAAACAAAACAATGGCTTACAGACTGGAAACTCTCAATATACCTCCAACCCCCAAGAAAGGAGATGCCAAGTATGCAGTAACTATAGGACAGTTGCTCTAATCTCCAATGCTAGCAGAGTGGTGCTCAAGGTGCTGCAGCAAAGGCTTTTACTTTATATGGAGCAAGAAGTGGATTTTGAAAAGGGAGAGGCACACGAGATCTAAGTGTAATTACTTGTTGGCTACTGGAGTGCTCCAAAGAATTCCAGCAGGTTAGTCTATGTTTTGTAGACTACAGTAAAGCCTTTGACTCTGTGGACCATGAAAAGCTGTGGGCTTCTCTGAGAAAAATGAGTACCTCAGGACTTGACTGTCTTGATGTGTACGTAGCCTATATTGTGGACAAGAAGCCAGTCAGGACAGAAAATGGAGAGACAGAATGATTTCCTATAGGTGAAGGTGTCAGACAGGGGTGCATTTCATCTCCCTCTCTGTTTAATCTGTACTCAGGGCATATATGAAAGGCTGGGCTAGACTCCAATGAAGGAGGAGTGAAAATTGGTATAAGAATTTTCAACAATCTAAGATGCGCAGATGACACGATCTTACTGGCAGAAAGCAGCAAAGACTGGAAACAACTTCTAATGAAAGTGGAAGATCAAAGTGCCGAAGAAGGATTGCCTTTAAATGTCAAGAAGAAAAAAATCGTGACTACAGAAGAACTACATAACTTTAATGTAGACAGTGAAGACATTGAAATTATTAAAGATTTTGTTTACCTCGTTCAGTCATGAATTTAAGTGGAGACTGCAGCCAAGAAATCAAGAGAAGACTGAGTGAGACTCAGAAGGGCACCAATGAAGAATCAGAGAAGATCATCAAGTGTAAGGAAGTGTCATTAGCAACCAAGGCCAAGATCATCCACTTCCTCATATTTCTAATTACCATGTACAGATGTGAAAGCTACATGGTGAAGAAAGCTAACAGGGAAAAAGTGGGCTCATTTGAAATATAGTGTTGGAAGAGAGCTCTGTGGATCCCCTGGACTGCTAGAAAGACGAACAAGTGGGTCCCAGAGCAAATTAAACCTGAATTATTGCTGGAAGCAAAAGTGATTAAACTGAGGCTGTCCTACTTTGGGTACATCATGAGAAGGCAGGACTGTTTGTAAAAGATAATAATGCTGGGAGAGTAGAAGGCAGCTGGAAAACAAGAAGGCAAATATGAAACAGATTGACTCCATAAAGGAAGCTATAGGCATAAGTCTACAGGAGCTGAGGAGGTCTTTGAGGACAGGACATTGTGAGCCTCATTCATTCATAGGGTCACGAGGAGTCAGAGCCGACTTCATGGCACATAACACACACATTTCAGAGCAGCATAGTATAAAACAAAAGGGATGTTGTCTTTTGAAATATGTTCAGATAATGCAGAAGAAAAAAATCTTAAAAAAAAATTTAAGAAGAGAGACGAAAAGGCACAATAGCAAAAATTTCTTTAAAAGGATAGCAATTGGTTTTACCTGGACTAAAATACTAAAGGAGGTAATGAACTAGAAATTCTCTAGGCCAAAATCAGCCAGGAGCAATTGCCATGAATCAGAGTCATCCATCCCATCTAGGGAAAATGCAAGGATGCGAGAGTAGACCACACTCACTTGACTCTGATCTTAATGTATTTGGACCTAAATGGCAATCAAATTGTCACTTCTGAGTAGTGGTCCCTTCTTACTGCTTCTGCATCTAGGCTTGAAAGTTGTATGACTTCTCAACTGTTTCCTACTCCTGCTAAGCCTGATTACAAAAATTCCTTTTTGGCTAAATTTGCATGATCTTCATGCATCTGTGCATTTCTTTTTCAACAGGAATAAATGCCAATTTACACAAAAATGAACTCTTCATTGCAGAAGACAAAATATATCTTTGAAACGTCTTTAGCCTTACTATCCATGACTTTTATACTAGAATAACACTTTTTTTTTCTTTTTTGCTGACTGAGCTAACATCTGTTTTTTTTGCCCTGAGCTAACATCTGTTGACAATCTTCCTACTTTTGCTTGAGGGAGAATTGCCCTGAGCTAACATCTGTGCCAATCTTCCTCTATTTTGTATGTGGTCAGAACCCCAGCATGGCTGCTGACTAGTGGTGTAGGTCTGCACCCAGGAACCAAACCTGGACTGCCAAAGTGGAGCACGCCAAACTTAACCACTAGGCCATGGGTCAGCCCCCAGAGTAATACTTTTGTTAGACATCTCTCCATTATCTGGGAATTTAAGTGATCTACTTCCTTGTAGGTTTTACGGTTTGCGTCTTTGTCGTTATAAATGGAACTATATTCTTCCAAAATGTATATAATCTGGTCATCTGAAATAGTAGTGAATTAATTAGTACATATTTCTGTTTTTGGACTCACATAAGTTATATTGGACAATAGATCAATGCACTAGCCTATTTTATACTTATACAGATGTATATTTGTGTGTATGTACGCAGTGTCGGTCTAGGTGATAAATAATTTAAATTGATATACATATATATCTGATGAAGATATTAATCTTCCCTATCCTATTTTATTTGTTTGAGGTAGAACAAATTAGTGTTCAGTTTCATCATATGCAAAATGGGCATGATTATAGTGCCGATTTCATCGGATTTCACTTGCCAAAAAAATATACAAACTTAAAAAAATTAACATTTCAAAAGTGTATCTATATGCTAAATGTGCACTATAGACAACAGTTTTCTCAGGGGGACCATAACTTTCGAGATTATCTTGGCAAAAACTGACAAACGATTTTTACCTTTTTGTAGGTACGAAAGTGTTCTTTAGATACATCTACTTGTGTTTAAAAACAGTTGCTAGCACATTGGCACAGTCTGCTTTTCTTTAATAATTAATTTCAATTACATGGAATAATACTTTAAGCAGCACAAACTATTCCACGTGGGTAAGAGAGAGATTAGCCAGGTAAATTCGATGAGCCCAAACTCAACCCTGAGTCTGATGTTCTTATTTTCTGGGAGGGTTTAAATGAAGGGGCAGCACCGAGCTGAGGACATGGTTGTCGAAAGGAAGCAGCTCTGATTTTCTCTCCATCAAGGCAGCTGCTTTCAAACAGGAATACACTGAAGAGTTCACAACTACTGCAGGATAACTCCATATAGTTGGCTACTTCTTCTTCTCCGTCTCCAGACTCTCATCTGAGACCAGACTGCCTTAGGAACACACATCCGATCCACTGATAAGACAACGGCAAGCCAGCACCAACACAGAAACACGCCTACTTCTGAACTCTTTTAAAACTTCACCGCTCAGTAGAATAGTGGTTGCCAGGGGCTGCGGGCTGGGGGAAGTCGAGAGATGTCGGTCAAAGCCTGCAACTTTCAGCTACGAGATGACGAAGTCCCTGGGATCTAATATACAGCACGATGACTATAGTTAACAGGACTGTACAGTATAATTGAAAGTTGCTACGAGGGTAGAGCTTTAGTATTCTCACCATGACAACATCACCAATAAGATGGTCATTATGTGAGGTGAAAGATGGGTGAAACCTTATTGTGGTAAATGTTTCACAATACATATGTGTAGGAAATGATCACATTGTACATCTTAAACTTATACAATGTTACGTGTGAATTACACATCAATGAAGCTGGAAAGAAAACCTTTACCACTCAGGATACTCTGTAAGACTGACATTAAAAAAAGAATACACCTCAATAGTCTGAGCACCAACAAATTTAAAGGACTGCTTTGGACAGAAGTTTCCCAGCTTGTTTCTCTGAGTTAATTTTCACCTCCCCAATCATACAAGTACAGGAGGCAGGAAAATCACATGCATCAATGTAATAACTAAATAGATGACAAATGACATAGCAAAAACACACGTGCACGTGTACATTTATTATAGCTATATCCAATAAAAATGTGACAGTTCTTTGCTAAAATCAACCCATTTGGCAAACCTCATTTTAATGGCTGTTCTGTCATAAGAAATAGTCTTTTTAAAACACTTTCTTATACAAAAAATATGCAACTAATGAAAACTCTCAGCCCTTGGTTTCTAAAGCAATTTAATGAAGAGATATCTCAGCAGAAAATATTTCTCTTCTGGTTCCAGGGCTCTAATACGGTCTCAAGGTCACCAATACCTTTTAAGAGAAAGAATTTGACAACAGACTGCTTGAGAAGCGGCAGATCTATACTGCAAAGCAATAGAAGAACTTTCACGATTTAGTTGTCCACTGAAGTACTTCTGCACTTTTTCACTTGTTGATCCTTTGAGCAGCAAAGAAGGAAAAAAAACTAGGTTGATGGAAATCCTGACTAAGTAAACTATTTTCTTCATGTTTTTTATCCTTGCATTTTCATTAAAAGAAAAAAATGCAGTTGGCCCCCTGTATCCACGGGTTCCACATCTGCGGATTAAACCAATCGTGATCGAAAGGCCTTCAATGGCTGTGTTTGTGCTGAACACATACAGACTCCTTCTTGTCATTATTCCCTAAACAATACCACATAACAGCTATTTGCACAGCATTTACATTGCATTAGGTATTATAAGTAATCTAGAGAGGGCTTAAAGTACGTGGGAGGATTGCATAGGTTACATGCAAATACCACGTCATTTTATATTAAGAGATTTGAGCATATGTGGGTTTTGGTGTCCATAGGGGTACTGGATCCAATCCTGTATGGATCCCCAGCAATGACTGTATAGGATGTATCTTCATAGGATCACTGAATCAAAGAGTTTGATTAAAATTATTTTTAAAAGTTTTTTATGCAAAGAAAATTTTAAAAGGCATAAAATGATGTCTTTACAAGTCTTTCTATATTCAGAAATTAGTGATTTCTGGGCTCTGAATGTGGAGGTTAAGAAGATATGAAGTGTGAGTGAGTGTGTGTGTGTGTGTGCATGTATATGTGTGTTGATAAATGTTATTTATACACACTATTTCTTATAGGTACTATTCTATAATTTTCCCCAGCTGGTTCTGAATTACTAATCAAACCTCATAGCTCTTAAAGTTGAAGTAACTTCCGATTTCCTTCCTATCTTTTGTGAGGTTGATTAAATTGAGCACTCATGATATATAGGCTTTTAAGACAGAAAAGCACATGTGAAGTGAAGCAATTAGACTAAGAAACACAGTTTAGATTTCTTTTCTCCCACCTTTTTCCACACCCTTTTTCTAAGTTTCTGAACATAGCCATTTTTTATTGAAAGGGCTCCACAGGCCTTGCTCCTTTTTTGCAGAAACAGTGCAAGTGTTGGCAGTGACCTCTCCTCAAGTTGACCATGAATGACAGGTTTGCTGGCTTTTCCTCCTGGGAAAAATGTCCAGATCAAGACAAAGAATCCTGAAACAATTTAGATTTCCACTGAAATCCAAGAGGAAAAATGGAAGACTATAGGAGGTTGAGCCACACTAATTGATATTTATGGCATATTACCTCTCCAAACAGCAGGAAACATACTCTTCTCGATTGCACATGGAACATGCACCAAGAATGGTCAACATATCACGTCTCAGTAAGTTTAAAAGAATCAAAATCATAGAGGATGTTCTCCAACCAAGATGCTATTAAATTAGAAATCGATGATGAAAAGATACTTGGAAAATCTTCAAATAGCAGAATTAAGCAATTCACTTCCAAATAAATCATAAGTTTATAGAATAAATCCCAATGAATATTTAAACAATATTTCTAAATTAATAATAATAAAAAAGTTTTTCAAAACATATGGAATCTTAGGCAATGTTTAGAGAGAAATATGTATTTTTAAATGCTTCTATTAGAAAAAGAGAAAGATGCAAAATCGATCTACACTGTCACTTTAAGAAGCATTTAAAAAACGAATTAAGATGAAATTAATAGAAGAAATAAAATAAAAATAATAGTGGAAATTAGTGAAATGAAAAGTAGATAAACAGCTAAAATCAACAGTTAAAACTTGATTTTTTGATAAGGTTAATAAAATTGTTAAATCCCTAGCAAAATTGTTCATGAAAAACGAAAAAGAGAAAAAAAGCAGAAAGCACCAATATCACATTAAGAGAGGGAACATCATTACAGATGATACTGATATTTAAAATTTTATGACAACATTATGCCAATAAAACTGACAGGTGAAATGGACATGTTCCTTGAAAATCGTAACTTACCCAATCTGAATCAAGAAATAGAAAATCTGAGTAGCCCTATGTCTGTTATTGTAAAAAAAGTTACAAAGGAAATTCCAGACACAGACAGCTTCACTGATGAATTCTATAAAGCATTAAGGAAGATATAATGCCACCTCATGCAACACTTTTGAGAAATGAGAGGAGGAGGGAACACTTTCCAAGTTGCTTTTCTGAAGCCCATATAACCCTGACACAAAACCCAAAGGTAGAAACCAAGCAGAGAAAAATGCAGACTGATACCTTTCACGAACACAGCAAAGTATTAGCAAATCCCATTCAACGATACACAAAAAAGGATAATACATCATGACTAAGTAGGCGGGTTTTATCCCAGTATTATAAATGGTTTAACACACACAAAAAGATCAATGTAATCTGCTACCTATTAAAAAAATCATATGATGACATCAATAGACACAGAAAGCATCGTTTTACAAAATTCAATACTGATTCGTGATAAAAGCTATCAGCAAACTAAGAAGGGAACTTGATGGGAAAGAGAGCCTCAATAACAATCTATGGCTCACATCATATCTAAGGATGAACTATTGAGCTCTCTCTCCACCTGATTACTGGAAATAAGAAAAGGATGTCTCCTTTCAACATGTCTACTCAACTTTGCACTGTACAGTGGAAGTTGGATCACTTCTGTCCGAGTAGAAGGTAGTGATCTTCACCAGACAGCCACTAGACTGATTACTTGTAACTATAACTTTTTTTTCTTTTTGGTAAGGAAGATTTGCTCTGAGCTAACAGAACTAACAGCTGTTGCCAACCTTCCTTGTTTTTTGCTTGATGAAGATTGTCCCTGAGCTAACATCTGTGCCAGTCTGCCTCTATTTTGTATGTGGGTCGCTACCACGGCATGGCTTGATGAGCGGTATGTCTGTGCCTGAGATCTGAACCCGCCAACCCTGGCCACCAAAGTGGAGAGTGCTAGACTTATCCATTACACCATGGGGCCAGCTCCTACAACCATAATTTTTTATAGGGAATACAGTAGTTTTGTTCAAAGGATTTCTAAGAAAATTTAACCTGGATTTATGTCACACAGGTGAATCATGGTGTCTGATGCTGAAAAAATGTAGGTTCTCTGATTTTCTGGAATCTGTATTAATGGTAAATGAAAGTTTACTACTTGCCAACATTACACGGCTGGATCAATAAGCCTTTGCAAAGCAATTGAGATTATTTATTAACTACAATAGCACACAAAGGAAGCAAGTTAAATTGTTATAATCTCAATTAATTTGTTTTGAAATTTCTACTTGATGCAAGATGATAATTCAAAACGTGCTTACAGTACAGCAATTTTGGGAGATGTAGCAGGATATTTTATGGTATCAATGGAGTTTTACTAACTGTAATTTTGCAAAATATTGTAGAAAGTTATACAGAATTCTAAGAACCAATGTGGCAATTAGTTATTTTTCAGTAGCAGAACTCATTCCCACTGATACTCTAGTAGGAATCTGAATGGATAAAATGCACTCTGATAGCAGTATTTCTCAGCCAAAAGAAGGAGTAAACATCATACATGAGAAACAGCCAATGAGCACTAATTGTTGTGCCTTTAAATAAAATGTGAAGTATAATTTGTGCTATAAAATATTGTGCTAATGAATTGGAAAAGGAGGAACTGTTTAATTTTGTGAGTGTGCTTTCCCAATCTGATTAGGATCATTCACTCATTTTCCCCCGAGGAATTAGTTATTGAGAAACAAGCACATGCTTGGTACTGTGTTTCGTGATGGAAGTCAGAAATAGAAAATAGAAAAGACTTTTTGATGGAGTGTAAGAAACAGACAAGAAAATTGGTGAGTTACTATAATATGCTCACATCTGAGTGCTGCAATACATGAGCAGATGTTGCAGGGGACACAACGTCGAGTTAAGTCATGACTTGAAGACGGAGGAACAGTGTTACCTAGGGAGCCTCTCTCACTAGCTTGTTTTCAAGTCAGGTTTGCTCAAAGACTAGGAGTTTGCTATGCAAGAAGGGGAGAAAGAGCATTCCAGGTAGAGAAGAAAAACATCCAGAGGCATTAAATGATGCCTAGCGTGTCTGGGAAATGTTGAAAAGCTCAGGGTCCCGGGAGTCCAGGTTACCCCCTGCAGAAAGCAGGCAGATGGGCTTGGGGAAATGGTAAAAGAGATGTGAAGCTTGAAATAGAAGCTGCAGCAAGGTTGCAAATGACCTTAAAGCCTAGGCATAAAAGGCATTTTATTCCATAGACAAGTGACAGGGAAGAGCTATTTTAAAACCAGGATGTTAGATGATGAATCACGTTTTTAGGGGCACTCTTTTGTGGCTATTTATCAGACTGACTAGTGAGAAACGTGCAGGAGGGTGGCCAGTCAGGAAGCTGCAAGAGTGTTCCAAGGGAGAGACGAGGACCTGGCCCACACAGAGACAATGGTGGTATCTAAAACAAAATTCTGTATTATCACTACACACGTGGGCACTGTCAATTTCTGAAATATATCTTAGATGCATTGCATAAAAATGCACATTACATCTACAGTCCTTTACACTGCTTCTGCCTGTCGTTGTTTCTTATCAATTCTCCTCTTTCCCTCCCCCTGTACAGGTAAATCCTCAGCCCTGATGCTCCAAGAGTGTTAGAATAATCTGCGCTTAATTCTCCAGGTATGCATCTGAACAGTTTAAAACAACAGAATTCTAGTTGAATCTACTGTAATTTCTTCAGTCTGTGCTGAAGCACTTGTTTGAGATAAAAATCCCTAATAATGGCAATCTTCCTCCCATTCTCTTTCTATTTGATTTCAGTGAAAGAAGAAAATGATATAATAAGAGGTTTATGATTTTTCTCTGTAAGAATTATAATTTTATGCTCTTGCAGAAACAGCAGGACGCATGTGTATATTTGAGTGGGGAGCTCATGCTTGCCACTGATGATTTTATCGACAGGGGAAGGAGATAAGATCAAAGGTCTAAACATTAGATTTTTTTAATTTGCAGTTTTATAACAAGTTTTAAAAATCATATGCACATTTTAAATGGCCGAGGTGACCTTTTTTTAATTTCGCAAAGCGCAATGCTTGGCAAAATAAAGGGTATAAAGTGATGGTTATGTTTGATGAAACAGTCTGTTTTATGATGGCATTTCAACAACACAGGACTATGCTCAGAATTTCAATAGTGCCCTGGTCCGTTCCTTTCAAGTTTGAGCAGATTCTCAAGTTGGCAAGGGGCGCTGCCTACTATTTTCCAGGGAGCACATTTAAGTCAGGTAGCGCTGTTCCTAGCTCAGAGTGTGTAATTCCCGGGGTGTGTACAGCCCACTAGGTACAGGTGTGAAGGATAAGGGAGAGAGAGGTGCCTCCCCTACTGAGGCTTATGACAGGCTACTGTGACCTCCCGCTAGAGGGAAATGGTTGGTTTGTGCAGCCTGGTGACAACCGTCAGCCTTCGCATCTAGATCAGCTCTGTGAGAGAAGAGGGGACATCTCTCTCATCTATGCGTCTTACCAGTTAACAAAGTTCGGAATATGACAGACACTTAAGAACTATTTATTCAATCCAATTAGTCTGAAGGTACGCAGCACACAAAGTGGGGCACGTTTCCCCCTGTCTTTTCAATCTCAAAGCTATGTTAGGAAGCCTGCTTTGAAGAGAAAATCAAACCCACACATGTTTTAAAATGCAGGCTGTGAGGTGAGCTTGGAGGAAAGCTGGGCCTTGATGAAGCTTTGATTTGAGTGTCAGTCCTGCCGCAAACTCGCTGGAAACTGCAGGCAGGTTTCCCAGCCCGGCTGAACCTCAGTTTCCATGTCCGTAATTAAGGTGGCTGATTCTTCCACGCCTTCAGTGACATGACACCGATTCCCTGAGGTGGTGAATTGTGATGACGGACAAAGGGAGACACGGAAAACCAGCTTTGTGCACGCGTGCACAGGCGCACACACGACACAGAGGCGTATGCAACCTCAGGACACTTCAGGAGATGGAGTCACTGCCTTTCTCCTGCGTCTCTCCCTCTGCTTATCTGCCATGTGGGGCGCGATCCCTTAGGAGGGGTGTGCATTGGTTGAGGTTATCACTCACAATGCAAGTGACACAAAGCCAGCCCTACCCCGAGGCATAAGCTTCCATTTGCTTTGCTAGATCTACATCACGATTTCTACTCTTCTGTCTATCGGTTTTATATCATAATAAAGGTGAGATTGCTTGGGACTTTGAAGATATAATTTGGCCAACTATAACCAGAGCACCAAAAATTGCTGAACACCAGGAGGGTTACCCTTTCAGCTGAGATGGGAGCGCAGGTTTGGGGATATCCAGGGATCACCGTACTCTACAGGCTGGATCTCCTCCTCCGCTCTTAAGGAGCAGCGAATGACATTTAACTCCTTGCTGGCTTCGTTATGTCAAAGTTTATGTACTGGGTTTTTCCAACACTGACATGAAGCTTCTTAACTTTACCAGTATATTTTCACTTCATATTATATCACAATTATAAAAGCTGCTTATGTTACAGTGATTATTTAAATCGAAAGTTTTGCAGCTATATAAGAAAAGAAAGCACAAAAAGAAACATGTGATGGTAGTCTTAGATGCATCTCTAACGTGTTTTTCCTACTGAAAAAGACAGGATGACTAGAAAACAACTATCTGTGGTTTTAGAATTAAACCCAGCATGTAAACTGCACCAACACTCTATGCCACACCTCAAATTGTGTTGTCAGGTAGAATTCGGAGCATTGACAAGACGTATAAGAACCAGAAAACTTCTTTGCAGTTTTCCAAAACTACGCAGTTTCAGAGTCACAAATATTTATTAATACTAGAGACTAGAAGTCTCGGGAGCCCCTGTGGCCTGGAGAAATCTCTGCAAAGAGGTGGTATGTTTTTTCAAAATTTAATGTGCATTTGCAGTGCCTGGAAATCTTATTCAAATGCAGATTCTGGTTCAGCAGCTCTGCAGGGGCCTGAGAGTAGGGTTGTAATAAGCTCCCAGGGGAGGCCAGGGCCACTAGACAGTGTAGCACACCTTGAGTGACAAGGGTGTAGACTCCTCCTTACCAGGTAAGACCACCTGGGCTGATTCTTTCCTGCCTGAGCCTCATTAATGATGAAGTTGTGGGCGCTTGTTTAGGTCTGTGCTGTGTCAACAGTTTCTCTCTGCTCGCACCATGCCTGGCGCAGGTCGGTGTTAGCACCTACTCTTTGAACTAGTAGTCTAGACTCTGCGGTTTGGTACAAACAAGGTCATGTCTGCACAGTTATCACAAATATGATAAAGTAAGAACTGTATTAAATAGTGAGGATACTGAGAACTGTGAAAAAATGAGGACTCATTCACAATCTTCTAATGAATATTACTTAAGAGTAAATAGTCGCATGATGCTTTTCTTTGATTAATGCGGATGTTAATTCATATATCACTATGGGAAGCAAACTGAGCTTCTGGAGTATGAGTGTAGAGACTTTTAACTATAAACTTATTTTACGTTTGTGTCAAGCTGTGCTGTACAAAATTATGTGAATCATTTTAGGTGTCTTCGTTCATAATTATTTTTAAATATCTTTTTAATAAATACGTAAGCTTTAAATACCATTCTAATGTTATCAATGTGTCAACATTTGGGCAAACACAGATTTCCTAATTCTATTTCTTGATAACAATAGTTTATTAAAAACATTATACTTTATCAAAAGAGAATTTCCAACATACTCTCATAGTTACCAATAAGAAAATCCATAGGTCTTTTAGAAGTTACATGGCTTTTCATTTGTCTCTATAATACAAGTATGGAGGCTTCTGTAGATAATTCTGCCCCCAACACTATGTAGTTTGAATTTTTTTGGTGAACAGTGAAGGTAAATAGATATAACAATAATATGAAAAGAGGAGATACTGATATAATAGCTGGGTATACATTTCCTTTAGTATTACTGACATTCAATAAATTTGAGCCAAGATTAAATACAGTAGACAAATTATAAAAGATGTTCATTACTGCATCAAAAAGGCTTACAATAAACTTAATTTTTAATTTGAAACATAAAAAACGTTAAACCAATTTAGGTGGTTTATTTTCTTTTTAATTTAAAAAGGGATTGATAAATTGATTTTAAGATTCTGTGATAGTTTCTTTCTACTTTGAAAACTGCTTTGTTTTCAAGGTTTAGACTCTGTAGATAATGGCTCCCTCTACCGGTCAAACTCTGTTGGTGACGTGTATGTAAAGTTACTTGAATGACCCAAATTCCAAACACGAGAGATGAAAAACGTTTTGCACTTCTAAGAATGGCTGTTGACTAAATTAGTACTACTGCTAATGGTCTGGAAACAAAAAGAATTGGGCCTTTGGTGATACCTTGATTCCCTGGTTTATATGCAAATCTAATTCTCTTCCAGATGTATTTATTACGAATGAACTAGAAGAGTAAAGATATTTCTAAAAATAGTAAAGATACAGTGATAACCAAAAATATTTATCGAATTACAAAAAAGTACTTTATTTTGCAGCAATTGTACCCCCTTTCTAAGCTAAATGATATCGTGGAATATCAGCTTTCTTTTTCTAAAATCCCGAATATCCTCTAGATTTTCTCCAATTGAATAATGTTTATTTTGGACCCATACAGGTTATCTTTCAAGCAAGATTATACTTCTCCTGAATGGGAGGGATATCTCTTATACCAATAATTTAATACTCAAAATTTCAATTAATTCAAACAACTTATCTAACTTTCATAAAATTTAATACTACTGACTGTCGTTTTTTCTAATTCCAAATAGTCCACAAATTAATTTCAAACTAGAGAAAAAAGATACTGTTTCTTACTTCAATGCTGTTATGTAAGCACATTTTAGAGCACCAATAGAGCATACTAAGGGAATTTAAAAGAATTACTCTCGAGATATATGATCTTTTTCTTATTTATTTAATACACTTTTATTTATAATTTTCCCTCTTTTTAAATCTGGTTTGCCAAAAAATCAGGATTTTTTAGGTGATTTTCAAAAATTAGTAACTTGGCAAATCTCAATCTTTTGTTCTACTTGCCAGTGACAGTGATCAAATTCTTCTATATTAGAGGGGAAAAAAACCCACAAAAAACAAGCACAAGCGTGTGAAGTTATTGTCCCAGCAAAATCCACATAGTCATTACTTGCTAGATTGCCACTTGAATGTCAAATCAGGGCTCATTCAACTAGAACCATCTCAGTGATGCTCTTTAAGGTTTATAGGATCACATTTTTGCTACACCTGGCATCCTTCAGCATCCCTTCACAACGGATACTTCTGTGCTCAAATACAGAGTTTGAATTCTGCCTATCTTTGTGCAACTAATAATTTTCTTTTTCAATGACATTAATTTTTTATTCTTTTTATTCTGGCTATTTCTTAATCCATCAACAATTGCACTCCCAGAAGATTAATACACGTAATTTGCAATTGAATTTACATTTCCAGTACAATCTTCTTGGAACTTTGTAGATTCAGGGTTCCTTTTTCTGCCTCTAATCTCTTTAAAAAAATTATTACAGAAATTTTCATAATCTTCTCTTGCAAATAAAACATTGGTAACCATGTTGGTGATCACATTACATTAACCGCAAGGTATACATCATCGGTGTGAATACAAGTCAAGCTTGTAAAAAAATATAAAAATTGCAAATTCCTCCATTCATAATAAAGATTTGCTCTTTTGAACATCACCCTTACAAGAGGATGTGAAAAAACTGTTTCCATGTATAGATTATAAATCTATTGAAAATGTAATGGCCTTTGAACTTATCTAAATGTAAAAGTATTACCATAAATGTTCTCAAAGCAAAAAAGTATTATGCAGATGAAATGGCTCTCTAGAATGAGAACTCTGGGAGCAGGTGGCTAGTGATATGAAAAAGTTTAAATAATGCTGAACATTTAACATGAGAAGTGACTTACTTTCTCCTAAGCTTTTTCTGATGGAAAAGCAGGTTCGATTGACAAAAATAGCCTTTAAATTGTAATTAAATATAAACCTAAAAGACATGTGGTTTAAAGACACCATAATGTATGAGTTAATAGCCCATTAAAACTTGTCTGAATCCTATGTTTCAGTTTAGGACATATTAATGTAACTCCAAAAAATATCTTTAGAATATATATAATTTAATTGATTCAATCTTAGAATTTTGAGGAATCCTACAGGTCACTTAACCTAACTTTTATTTAGTGAACAGAAGGCTATCTAGCTAGTGTTCAAACATTTATAGTAACGCATACTTTATAACTTTGTAAGAAATAAGTGAAGAGATATAACTTTGAGAAAGTTTATCTATATGTTGCATGAAAAAATGTCTTCTTTTAACTTCTACTCACCGGTATTCTCTTTTCCCCTGGGAAACAGCTGGTGGTTTTATTCCATATTCATTCAACAATTTCTCCTATGACATAATCACAAACTATTTTATTCTGGTTGCCTCTTTCTGAATGTTTCTTAGTTTGTTAATGTCTTTCTGAAAATATACAGCCAAGAACTGGGCAATTTTTCACATGTAGTTCATAAAAATAAGCAATGTAGGGAAAACTGGATTCTTCATCATTACAAATAAATCTCTTTAGTGTGTATATTTTGTATAACATCCATATACTCAGATATATTTATAACGTGTTCTTATATAAGTAAAACAAATAAATAATACCAGTACTTAGAACAGCTTATTGGTCATGCCCATAACATTTCACAAAAATTATGTGAAATGTGGGCTATGGGGACAAGGCTGCAGAAATTGATAATTAATTATGAGGGATATTGTTGTGGGATATTAAAGAGATTCATAAGTTCTTTTAATTAAAAATGAGCCTCCAGACATGCAGTCTCCCTCCCAGAGCAGTGGCTCTACCAGTCTGTGGGCCTCCTTCCATCAATATCGTAGCTACCGTCACTTTGTAGAAACGTTTTCTTTCATAAGAATAAGTCCTATATAATTCTGCATATGAATAAGGAAAGGACAGGTATATGATGAAAGGACAGGTGAAAGAAGAAATGGAATTATCTTTGAGATTTGAATTGCTTTCACTTTGACATTTAATAATTTCATGTACATAAGAAATAAGATATTTACCCCTTTAGCCTTTTTAGTTTCAAAGATGGTAAAGATAAATGTGTTTCCTGCTGGGAAAATTTTCAAAGAAGTTATAGAGTTTTCAAAATAGTTATAGACAACAGTGCGAAATATTTCCTTATCATCGCTTCTCAGCCTTTTGGCTAAGATCAATCGTAAATATTTCTTTATCAAATAGTCTGAGGTTTTTTTCAAACTAATCATTTGATAGAGATTACAGTTTTTTCTACAGGAAATGAGGTTTTAGATCTAAATCGTCAGTGGCACAGTGTGTCTTTACTTATTGCACTGATTGTTTATAGATCCCGCGAATGCCCTTGGAGGCAGGCATTTCAGGAAGAGGGGGAATATAGCTTCACAACCACAGTAAGTAGACGGACTTGCAACTGGAGCCTTTAGGAGGTCGTAGGGACTGTGGGTGCACTTTGCTGAATTGATTTTATCTGTAAATAATTTCTGTTGAACACAACTTTTTGAGTAAGCAAGTGCCAAAATCTACTCCTAGTTTTTTGTTCCATATTCACTCATTTTTATATCAAAAAGAAGCTAAATTTAATTGTTACAACATGAAATTTCAAATGACAACTTTACACGTGCCACTGAACGTGCAGAGTGAAAAGGTTTTTCTGATTTTTGGACATTAGTAGTGAAGATTTATTTTCTAACTGTTAAATTACACTATTTTACCAGATATTTATGTCTCTATGATACAAGTAAGTCTTGTTAGAGTATCCTTTTTAGAAATGTATGCAATACATATTTACATAATATTGGTGATTATTACTACCATTGTGATTTAAAACTAAATGTTCATACATTTTCAGTGTCTTGTAAATATTTTAAAGACTTGTCATTAACTATGTGAAGCTTGCTTTACATGTGTACGAAATGCAAATGTTTACCAAAATGGATCATATACGTAAAATGCAAAACCACAAAATTCTACGATAACAGGAGAAAATCTAGCTGACTTTGAGTATAGTGATGACTTCTTAGATACAGCACCAAAGGCATAATCCATGGAGGAATAATTGGTAATCTAGACTTATTTAAAATTAAAAACTTCTGCTCTATGAAAGATACTGTGGAGAGAATGAGAAGACAAAGTAGTAGATTGGGAGAAAATATTTGCAAAAGATAAAGTTGTTACAGGGCTGCTGTCCAAAACATATAAAGAATTCTTAAAACTCAACAATAAAAAAACAAACAACCTGATTTAAAAAATGGGCTAGAGACTTTTCTAGACACCTCACCCAAGAAGATATACGGATAACAAATAAACAGGAAAAGATGCTCCACATCATATGTCATCAGGGAAATGCAAATCAAAACAAGATAGCACTACACCCCTATTAGAATGGCCCAAATCCAGAACACTGGCAGCACCAAATGTTGGCGAGGATGTGGAGCAACAGGAACTCTCATTCACTGCTGGTGGGAACAAAAACTGGTACAGCCACTTTGGAAAAGATTTTGATGGTTTCTTACAAAATGAAACATACTCTTACCACATGATTCAGCAATTCGGCTCCTTGGTATTTACCCAAAGGAGTTGAAAATTTATGTCCACACAAAAATCTGCACACGGACATTTATAACAGCTTTATTCGTAATTGCCAAAACTTGGAAGCAACCAAGATGTTCGTCACTAGATAAATGGATAAACAAACTGTGGTACATGCAGACAATGGAATATTCTTCAGGACTGAAAAGACACGAGCTATCAAGTCATGAAAAGACATGGAGGCACCTTAAATATATATTACTAAGTGAAAGAAGCCAATTGAAAAAGGTACATATTGTATGATTCCAACTGTATGACATTTTGGAAAAGGGAAAACTATAAAATAGTAAAAAGATCAGTGGTTATCAGGGAGTAGGGGGACGGAGGGTGGGAGGGCAAGAGGAATAAATATGCAAAGCACAAAGGATTTTTAAGACGTTGAAACTGCTCTGTATGATACCATAATGATGGCTACACGTCAGTAAGCATTTGTCAAAACCCATAGAATGTGCAACATCAAGTGAACCTTAATGTGAGCTGTGGACTTTGGGTGACTGTGAGTGTCAATGTGGTTTCACTGATTGTAGCAAATGCACCACTCTCGGGCAGAATGTTGATAGTGGACGAGGCTATGGGGTGGGGGGGAGGGCATGCCATATATGGGAACTGTCAGTACTTTCTGCTCATTTCTGCAGTGACCCTAAATCTGTTCTAAAAAACAAAGTCTGTTTAAAAGCAAAGGATAAATTGCATAAGCCTACAATTAAATAAATTATATTAAAAGTTAAGATAACAAATAATAAAAATAAATGTTCCATTTCTATATCTCCATGAAGATAATAAAGCATATAGCTAATTTACTTCTTGGCAATTATGGTAAATATATTGTATAAAAGACATAACCAATGTGAAGCTATGTGGTTATTATAGACATCAAGTGTTCCCTGGTAAACATTTTTCCAATAGATTTCAGGCTTGACGGTGAAGTTTCAGCACGCATTGTTTCATCTCTTGTTTCAAGGTAACATTAGAATTCAAATATATCAAACCAAACTGTTTTTAAAAAGGTAACATTAAGCCAGCTCTGACAGGCTAGCACTTAAAGGTTGGTGTGCTCCACTTTGGCGAGCCAGGTTCAGTTCCCGGGCGTGGAACCACACTACTACACTGTCAGTAGCTGAGCTGTGGTTGCAGCTCACATAGAAGAACTGACAACTAGAAAATACAACTATGTACTGGGATTTGGGGAGAAAGAAAGAAGAAAAAGGAGGAAGATTGGCAACAGATGTTTTACTAGGGCAAATCTTCCCCTGCCAAAAAAAAAAGTTTAACAATTTTATTAAACATTTTAAGAAGGAGGAAATAATTTGCTAATTTTGAATGTACTGGCCAGTTAAGAAATTATGTTGCTCTTTATATAAAAAAGTTTGAAAAGTTGTGTCTGTACACACACACATGCTCTCAAAATATTTTCAGTTCTTTCAGATGTATCCCACACACCTTGATTATGCTTTTATCCTTTAAAAAGTAATATATTTTGGGGGCCGGCCCAGTGGCACAGTGGTTAAGTTTGCATGTTCCACTTCGGTGGCCCAGGGTTTACAGGTTCAGATCCCAGGAGTGGACATAGTACCACTCCTCAGGCCATGCTGTGGCAGTGTCCCACATAAAACAGAGGAAGATTGGCACAGACGTTAGCTAGGGGCCAGTCTTCCTCACACACACACACAAAAGTAATACATTTTCGAGGTAGAAAATTGGGAAAATGTGAAAAACCACAGTAGCAAAAAAAGCAAAACAAAGGAAAAAAGAATATTTCTAGGACCTACTACAACTTCTTTTTCCCCTTGGGTGACCTTGGAAGAGGGATCTTCCTCTTTTTTTTTTTTTTTTGGTAAGGAAGATTGGCTCTGAGCTAACATCTGTTGACAATCTTCCTCTTTTTTTTCTCCCAAAGCCCCAGCACATAGTTGTATATTCTTGTTTCAAGTCATTCTAGTTCCTCCATGTGGGATGCCACCACAGCGTGGCTTGATGAGCAGTGTATAGGTCCACACCCAGGATCCAAACTGGCAAACCCCAGACCACCAAAGCAGAGTGCATGAACTTAACAACTTGGCCACGGGGCCCCTTACACCATTTTTTAGTATATTTATTTCTTAAACACTTTTTCTTCACTGAGAGTTTTGTAAAGGAGTTATATTGTTTAAACAATCTCATTTCAATAGTGGTTGATTTCTCATGTTTTTAAATCACAGTAAGCTGGCCTGTGCTAGATTAGATCTGGAATTGTTGTACCTCTATTGGTCTTTCACGAAGAACAACAGAGAAGGAAGAAAGAGAGAGTTGGGAAATTCTGGCGTTAGACAGACAGACTGCGAAGTTGCCACTAAAATTGTGAGAGGCCTTGCAAGAAGTTTTTCTTAATTGCAACTAAGTTTCTATGCTCAATAGAACAGACCATTGGAAGTGGAACCAAGTAATTACCAGAACTGTATTAACAAAGTAGATTTGTTTTTTTTTAATCATAGTTTAACCAAGGTAATGTATTGTGTTTAAATCATAGGAAATGGATATTTTAATACCAATGAGCAGAATAGTTATAAGTATAAGCTTCCTATGGCAGTCCTATGATGGGGGAGTTTGGAATGACCTTATCCTTTATTTTCTAAATTCTGCTGTACGGTTCATTCGTGGTTGACTGTACTAGTGACGGAAGATGCTATTCTATAAGAAAATAATTTATTTGCCTATAGGAAAGTTCTAAAGTTTTCAGAAGGATTTTGAGCCCACTATGCCTTCTGAGAAAACATATACTTCGAGGCCAAAAGAAAATTATATAGTGGTGACTTTAGATTACTTAAATAATAGGAATAAAAAAGCGAATATGTATAATTCCCATAAAGCCTGGTTATTTTTGCAGTGTCACAGGGTAGAATTAATGATGGAACCAATGTGACCCAGGTAACGGAGCTCATGTTTTAACTCTGGGAAAGGGGAGGCTCCCGTGAAGGATGATGACTAAAACCCACAAAGATAAACGGAGATTGGAAGGGCAGGACCAAGGAAGACTTCAAAACGGGCCAGAATTGGAGAGATGCCCAGGTAAGTGGCCACAGGAGAGCCAGAGGAGCAGTCTGAGATTAGCTACACAGGTATCCCTTGTCTAAACTCTGGTCAGGAGCTGGTTTGGTATGACATAAGAAACAGAAGGCCACAATCCTAAAATGACTGGCTAATGGAGACCTCCAAGTAAAAGTGTTTATGGCTATCTTTTCACTAACCCCAGAAGCAATGTCTCTACGTAGACATTGCATGAAAACTTCAATAACCAAGATCCTGTCAGTTAATTCAGTGCAAGTTGATTATCCTGCGCTTCAGTGTTTCAGAGACAGACTGGCCGGGTGTTGGGTGGGTGGGTGAGCTGGGCATCATTCAGTGTGTACAGCTTGCTCATCTCTGGGGAACTCACGTAAGCAAAGAATTTTTACACATATTACATCATGTAGTAACTTGATCCAGACTGGTAAGCTAGCTGTTTAGATTAATATTCTTTAAAGGACAGACTTTCTAGTAAGGATTTACGGTAAAACATCTTTATTATTTAGTTACAAAGCTTTAGCTCATTTAAACTTCAACACAAGAACATTATTTGAGAAGGGGCTATATCTAAAACTCAAATTAAACATAAATGTCTCTATTATTTTGAAAATTGATTTTTACAGTTTAAAAATTACCCTAAGACTCAAAAATTTCTTTTATTCCGTTTACATATAGTAGCAAAAATTAAACGTTGACAAATTGAGAGATTATAAGACAACTAATATGTTTTATTAGGGTCTTCCAGCAACTAATAAATGATCACTTTTAAAATTCAGAATCTGCATTATATTGAATTTCTGAAACGATGAAACATTTTAACCCTAATTCCTGAAGTATCTACCTCTACGTTCCTCTGGGGACGTGTAGGAGCATCATTATGCCTTTCCTAAAACTGAGTAGTTTTAAGGAAGATAAAGAATATCCATTTAATAGGAAAGAAATCCTTTTTTAAGTGATATTTTCCAATATCTGATAATTATTGATAAGCTATTAATTAATTGACCATTGTTGTTGTACATGGTGAGAGACCCAAGCACGGAACAGGAAGGTGCAATAATCTTACACATCGCTTGTCTTTGAAGGATTACTCTCCCTCACAGTACTAATGGCTTGGTTTCTGGATATTACTCTCCCTGCATGAGCAGAGCTCCAAGTGATCATCAAGGTCACTGCAGTGCTGAATTGGGGAAAAGTTTTCATGTACTGGTCTTTCATTTTTTAGCTGATTTCCTCATGAAACCTGATGTCACTCCCCAGCCTTTCTACAAGAATAAATTTCACATGATTGGAAACTCATCCACATTTTGCATCAGCTGGGGCATGCCTGAGAATATTAACCATGGAAACATACACTACCTATTGAAATCACCAGCCCCTTCCACTGGTGAAGTGAATGCTGACTTCACCGAAGTCTCTCACAGGGACTCTGAAGTGGCGCTGTAGGTATAGAGGAACCCAGAAGACTATAAACTGACGACAAGTGCCTCCTACCTCTAGCAATGCTCATGGAGAATGAAGATATTGTTGTACCCAGGAATAAGTGGCTTATATGGCATTATATCCACATGGATGATGAGTCTTTGATTTCAAAAACAGGTGTTTAAGTGTCTGCTTTGCTTGTTTTTAAATTACTTCTTTCAGAAACATTACAAACTTGGCTTTCGAAAATTATTAGTGTGGAATTTTTTTTAACTTTACATAATATATAACATATTGGCTTGAGTTTAGAAGTTTCTTAAATATTTGAAGATAAAGAGTGAATATTTTATTTATATCACTTATGAGCACAGAGAAAACAAATTATGATGCAGAAATCCTGAGAAATGGGAAAGGAAATTTTCAAAATATTACAGCACAGCAGTGCTAAATTTAGAGAGAGCGATAGTATACATATTAATTTTGCTTATAAAATAAGAAGGGAACATCTTTTCCTCAGACTCTCTTTTAAAATGAGAAAGCATCCGACATTTATGAGAAATAGTTTATGAAAATGATCCTTATTTAATAATGATGAACAACACTAATATTTGCCTTAAGATGCTATTTTAGCTAACCGTGCCATAACCAATTTTTTATTAATCTATTTTGTTCTGACATACATGATTTGCTTTTTCATGAAATATGATTATATAAAGAAATAAGCCATATTTTAAGAGACCTATTTGAAAAATAAATTTTGAATATCATACCAAGATAGAGATTCTGATTTAGGGCTAGCTGAAAACCAGTGTGGCACAGACAAAATACCTATTTTAAGTCTTTGAAATAAAACTTGAAGTTAGCTAATTCATAGGCTTAAAAGACTTCAAGAATATTTTGCAGACAAGGCAAGTGTTTTTACATTTTTTTCTTGTACATGTAATTTAGATATTCGATAGCATGTTAGTATATTAAGTACTTGTTTATATGAAAGTATTCACTAAGAGTTTCTAAAGCAATCTAATAGATTGAAATTCCTTTGGTTAATTTTAGCAATATATAACGACTGATGGTGTGAGACAAGTCAGAATATTTCAATCTATAGAGAGCTGAGCTGATTGCAGATCATTATAAAGATAGTTTTATTTGTACAAAAAAGACTATTTTCCCAATATTAAAGCATATTTCCTGAGTTTTCGCTTTAGCCAACTTTATTGCACAGGAATTCTACCTGCTACACTGATATGTAAACTTGAAACAGAGCCGAATTCTACATTAAATCCTGCTGTGATACACCCTGACACAAAAGAATGCCACACATTCCTTTTCTCTCTCGATTTCTCTCTCTCTTTCTTTCTCTCTCTCTTTTTTGGAGGAGCGAAGGAGACTAACTTTCATCAGCAAAGCCCACACACAACAAGATAAGCTTTTATTTTTTTATACGTTTAGATTAAGGTGATGAAATGAATTGTTCTAAAAATTACAAATTTGCCAGAGTTTTTGCTTGTTCAAAGGCCATCTATCACTTCTCTTAAAAATAGTTTTAACAAAGTTTATTGCAGTCTCTTAAGTATGATAATACTTGTTTTATGCTGACTTGTTTGAGTTTAATGTATTCCAATTGTTATCCAGAAAAAAAGGCGCATAGTATTTAAGTTGTTTCCTTATTCTACAAGCAAAATTAATTTATATACTATCGCTCTCTAAATTTAACACTGCTGCATAATATTTGAATATAAATATAATTAATTAAATTAGATATAAATATAAAACATTGAAAAGTTTTTTTTCCTAGCAGTTCAGCTTTATGGTACACTGCTTTTCAAACAGAATGAAAGAATATTATTTAACTCCTATTATTGGCTGAGTACACAGTTGTCAGTGATGTTGTTTGCTTCGGAGAGTCTGGCACAGTCACAGATTATGCTTTCTTCGATAAAAAGGATAGAAATCCCACGTCTTTCAGAGATGTCAGTTTAGAGATAGTTGCCCGCTCAGAAACTTCCTTGGCTCTGGAGCTGAGTCAGTCCATACACACACGGTAGAAAAGAAGTCCTCTCATCAACAGTTTCCACTGGGACAAAAAAGGGGCACAGAAAAGAGGAGTATTGACTTAGAAGGATAGTACACATAACTACAGGATACTCTCGTACAATCAAAAGAGCAGTATGGTTATAAAACAGACTCTGGAAGCAGAGTCAGAATTATATATATGAATATATTTGAGTTACATGCCAACTTTGACCTGCCCGTTCTGATCTCAGTCACTTCCTAGCTCTGTGACCTTAGGCAGTCATTTAACCTCTCTGGACCTCAGTGTTCTCATTGGCAAACAGCAGTAATAGTCATACTACCTATACCATAGACTTGTTATGAAGGCCAAAAGAATTAATATAAGTAAAGAACAAATATTGGTGCCCAAAATATATTATGTACTATAATAGTTTTATGATTTATTTTCCCCAATTCTTTTCTTTTTTCTGTTTGTCACTCCTAAACTCTGAGAAATTTACCCAGAGAAAATGCTAACAGACAACAATCAAAATAACAAATACCGTACGTGATTTCGTCCTACAACGTGCTTTAGGGGAGATTGCATTAGCTTCCAGTACTAAGAGACATACAGGCTTAATAGTAATTAGAACATATATATATATATATATAGTTCTGCATGGAATAGGTCTAATCTCATGACATTTCTCTGGCTTAGCATTAATGTTATATGTTTTAAACTTCCGTTGTTGATTTGCATAATAAAAGAATCCTAGGACTTATATGCTCTGTTTGAAGAAAGTGCAGAATTTTTCAGAATTTGAAATCACTGTTAAGTCATACACCAACTACTGGAGGCCTTCTGCAGAAACACTAGCAATGCTTTATTCTCCAGAACCCATTATGTTTATGTTAATCTTTGCAAAACACAGATTGCTACCTCCAATATCTAAAATGGTGATTTTTTTGCCTTAAGATATTTAGTTATCTAAAAGGATTGTAGTGCACATGGTCTTGTCATGGAACATTTAGATACAGGGATTTGGGGATTTTGCTTTGTATCAAGACTAGAATAACTGATGAGATTCCTGGATGAAAATTAATAATAATAAAAATAATAAGTGTTTCTATAAGTTGTATCTTATTGAGGGAACAATTTACTATAAAATAAAATGGAGTTAACCAATTCATATGTAAGCTATAAAGAAAATTACCAAAAATATTTTTGCTAGAAAACGAGTTTTATCTACTCTATTAGCTGTTAGTTTTCTCCTCAGTGCATAACTGGAATATGAATTAAATTTTCTATTTTAAGTGACAGAAAAACAATGAAGCTTTGATATCATTTAGTAAAAATGCAAATAATAAATCAAATTATATTTGCCTTTGTTCATTTGATCACTAATGTGATATTTCCCAAACATGATTTAGTTTACATTATTTTTATTACTATCCATAAAATGATATCTTTTGCTTATTGATATTCTGTCACAAGTGATTTTAACAACATAGTATCCATTTACCAACTATTAAGATCTTTACTCTAATCATACATAGAAACAAAGCTTTTCCTTCATAAGGAAAACGGTCTATGAAGCTAGAAACTATAACATAATATATTTTAAAGTCATATGTCAACTTTGACCTACCTCTTAATCAAGTAATGAGTGTATTTTCATTTATTTACGATATGAAAAAGTTAAATGTAATTTTTTTCTTTTTTTACAACCACTCTTTACCTAACAGTGTCACTTGCGATAAATAGAGATTTGGAACATGCTTACTTAAAGGTAAAAGGGAATCTGGATTGTGTTGCTCAGTTAGAGTAGGGGCTCACACTGAAATTGAAATATTAGCAGGGATTTTATTTTGCATGAAAAATTAAACTGTTTGCCAAGTAATTAATTTTGAATGGGTGAAATATTTCCAGACTCTATATAATTTCTCCTTTTCATTCCTCTTTCTTCCTTCTTCAACTCATCATCTTGGAGGAAAATGCCCATATTTAGAACATGTCCATTTAAACCTTGCCTGACATGTTGTCTGGCTAGTGGGAGGTGTATTGCTGTGTTTTTACACCTTGGTCAGCCTAAGTGGGGGCTCAGATGGTCAGTACTCATGTGCACAGATTTTCTGAGCTGTGATTGGTGTCCGCATCCTTAAATGCACAGGATCAGAACGTGCCTGCAAGGGTACCATCTAATATCTTTATACATTCTTAAATATCAAAGACCTGCCCTCAGCTGCTATCTGTAGCCCCGTAGGAATAAGAGATGCCAGAAGCAAAGTGAAGCCTCCAGAAACGTTCATTCTACTGGAGGACAAAGGCCAATAAATACTTACAGTACAGCTAGTGGGTAATGTCGAACACTTACCTAACATCCACTCTTCTCCTCCCCTCTAAATAGAAACTCAATTTTCATTTTCTCATCCTCCTTTAGGTCAAGACTCCTAACGTTCTGACTAGTCTAACCCAGTGTTTATCAACTGGGGGCAACTTTACCCCAGGAGACATTTGACAATATCTGGAGACATTGTTGATTATTGTGATTTATGTGGTGGCATCCAGTGAATATAAGACAAAGATGTTGCTAAACATCCTACATGGCATAGGAAATCCCCCTACAACAAAAAATTATTTGATCCCAAATATCAGCAGTGCTGAGATTGAGAAATCCTGATGTAATGGTTGAGTATCATCTGTTTGGTTTTGAACAGGGCTCTACAAATCCTGGCTGGGCTATTAGACAAATTTCTTCCCTTTATTAACACCTTGAGGAAAGTATAATTGATACACAAAGAACTGCACCTATTTAATTTGTACAATTTGATGAATTTGAACATATTGCAAACATTCATGATAGTATCACCTCAATGTCATAGATCATCCAACACCTCCCAGAGTTTTGTTATGTCACTCTGGGTTTTTTTTCAATTTTCGTTTTTGTTTTCATTTTTGTGGTAAGAGTACTTAACGTAAAATCTACCCACTGAATAAAATTTGAAGTGCACAGTACTGTGTTGTTAACTACAGGCTTGGTGTTGCACAGCAAACCAGAATTTGTTCATCTAGAATAATTGGAACTTTATACTCATTGAATTTCCTAACAACGTACTCAATCTTTCAGTGTCTTAGTTTCCTCATCTGTAAAATGATTATGTTAATCGTTCCTATTTAACAGAATTGTTTTAAGGGTTAAATATGTTCACACATATAAATCTCCAAGAACAGTGACTGGCATACAAAGCATTCAATAAATGTTAGCTATTATTAAGTTTTTCAAGAATCAGGGAATGAGACTGTCTAAAAATAATGATGAAGTCTAATTGAAAATGTAAAAGTAAAGTACCATTCAAAATTCAGCTTTCTTATTTCCTTTTTTAAGTTTGTCGACAGTATACTCGCTTATGTTTGAAAGCTACATTTTGTTGCTAGTCCAAGTATCTATTATTTTGTCCCAGAATTTATTGGGTTTAGAGAAAGCTTAAGCCACTATAAGAGTAAATAAACTTGAACCCATGATTAATTTAGACATTGAAAATTTTGATTCTCTAGGGCTTGGTCAAAATATCTGTTTCACAGACTGAAAAAAACATTGTATGATAATCATTCAAAATATCACAGGAACATATTTGTTTTTCAGGAGTTAAGAAATATTTAAAAATTCTTTATATAAAATAATATGCCAATTACAAATACTTCATCTACTTTATTCTATAATGTAAAATATCAAAGGACTTACAGAAAAAAATATAACTGTGTTCCCAGCCTTCAATAATTCATCATTTTAAAAAGATATTTTCCTGCATTGTATATGAAATAGTGAATCTTTGCTTCACTTAAGCAAAACGTTAGCCAGAAAATAAACTATAGAAAAAACATGTATATATACTACATTCTTTATTACTATCTGGTAAAACAAAATTATTTTCAATGCAACCTGAGGCTTAATAGTAAATAGTAGAATCCCAAGTGACAGTGACAACTAATCCATAGTTATTTAAAAGAGGTATTTGTAAATATAATAAAAATATTTGTGAAAATGATTGAACTGTCCTATAGAGTGAGAATGCTACACAGTTTAATAAAGCATAAGTAACATAAGCATAATTGTATTCAGAAAGAAAATAAACGTTAAAATTCTGAAGTTAATTTCAACTCTCCCCCCTGGACAGCCCCATTCATTGGCTGTGTGGGTCTAGGAAGGCCTCTCAGTCCTAAGTTAGCGAGTTCTGCTGGTGCGCCTGTGCGGCATCCCGTGGCCATCTTTTCCCAGGATGATCTGTACTGATGCTTTCTTTATCATTTGCAGAAAATCCTCAGTGTGTTTATACAATTGGTCAACATTCATATTAGGCACAGACTATCATTAACTCTGCGCTGAGGGTCTGCCTCCCTTTAACTTGCTCAGCAAAACATATACCGCTGGTTACTTCTGAAGAAGAGCTTGTCTGCCCACTTTCGTCTTCCCACTGCTCCGCTCCCCGCGTCTCTCTTACTCGCTGCCTTGTGCTTCTGTAAAGGGAGGGATTCTCTCTGGCCAGCTTCTCACACAAAGAGCGCTGTTTTCAGCTGCGTCTAGAGAGAAAGCTTCCTTCGCTGAGCACAGGCATGGACTGACACTTCCTGTGGCCCCACTCCACAGGCTCCTCCGCTGTTTGAGGAGACCGTGCTCACAGATGACGTCAGCTTCACTTCCACACACTTTTATAAGGTTTCTACACCCCCCCTTAAAAAAAAAATATTCTCCCTCTGTGTTGAGTCTATTAAGTGCAATAAATATTTACTGAATGAGTAAATGGTAAACAATTGCTTATTTACGCCTTCATATAACCTCTACCTGGATCGTACGCTAAATGTAATAAACCTGTGATCTAGCAAATTAAACGGCAAAACCTGAGCCTAGAATTTTTTGCTATCATAGAATAACATCACGGTTAGACAAAGGATTACATTTTCTTATATTTCGTGAACACTCAAAAACTGCATTTTAAAGTTACATTAAATGTCAATTTTTTCCCAATAGTGTTAGAAAAATACAGAATATATATACATATATATATAAAACATATATTTTATATTTTTATTATAGAAGTATATATTTTTTTTACCTAAGGATACAGAATATTTATCATTTGTTTGTATTGGTAGATTTCAGGATTTACAAATCTTGACCTGGGGCCTTCCTAAAATTTGAAAGGAGAAAGTCCAGTAGTTAAGTAATTCTGTAAAATTGATTCAGAGGTGCAATGTGTTTGAGAAGCTTAGATTATTTTATTTGAAGCGTGGCTGTGTTTACCCACCATTTATCCTCGGTGCATAGGCCAGTGCCGGGCACACAGTAGGCATTCTGTGCATGTTGACTGGAGAGTAAATGAATGAATGCTTTGTTTTTGAAGGCTTGGGTTAGTCTTTGAAACCAATTAGAACGAAGTTTCAAAGACCAAGAGACAGAAGTTGCCATCTTCCGGGTTCCCTGTCTAAAGGCAATGCTAAGCAAAGTAAACTATACTCGCTGAACTTACCTTTCTTGCTGCTGAGATCAATTTCTTTCTTGAAACAGCCAAGTGGTCTGCCGTGGTTTGTCCTTGTGGCCACATGCAGAGGGTGTTCCAGCACCCATTGCTAACACAAGTCAGAGACAGCTGAAAGGAGGACGTGCCCCATGTCTTCTGCTAATTTCTCTGAGCCATAAGTGATGCACACTAGTGAAATCCAACTGTCATTCCATTATCTTTTTTTTTTTTGAGGAAGATTAGCCCTGAGCTAACATCTGCGGCCAAGCCTCCTCTTTTTGCTGAGGAAGACTGGCCCTGAGCCAACATCTGTGCCCATCTTCCTCTACTTTATATGTGGGACACCTGCCACAGCATGGCTTGACAAGGTGTGCATAGGTCCCCACCCAGGATCCAAACCGGTGAACCTGCGAACCTCAGGCCGCCAAAACAGAACGCGTGAACTTAACCACTGAGCCCAGCAGGCTGGCCCCTCTGTTACATTTTTTGAGGCAGGTTTTCTCTACCAGACACAGCAACTTTCAGATTAGTACAAATTGGGGCAAAAATACTTCACAAGAATTTTTCAAGCCTAAATGATATTTCTCTTTTTGCGATATTTACCACTTGTAATCTTTTTGAGAGCTGTATTTATAAATGCCAATATTTTCCCCCAAAAGATATAAAACAAACAAAAACAAATTATTAATTGTTCTGTAAGCATCAGAGTTTTGTCTGATTGCAAAGGAGGCTTGACAGGGACATCACAGAGAAGAAGTTTTCCATTCATTTGTAAATTACATTTATGAAATAGATGTATTTTTAAAAAACAAATATGTGAATGAAAATTTTCTGCATGAAATAATATTTTAATGTGCTTAAGGCTGTCATTAGTAGAGGTTAGCCATGAATGTTTTTGTAGTGCTGATTGTTACTTAATTTATCTTCATTAAGTGAATGCATTTGTGTACTAGGTTTCATGAAAAAAAGGCAAAACATACCAATACATTATATCTTGCACCCACCATGTAATATAATTGTTTTATGTATAAGTTAATTTTAGGAAGTGTAATCTCAGTATAATCAGATTAAGTATTTGTTGTTCTGTCCTCCATGATCTCATCATCATAATACCCTCCTTAGGAATCAGTGGTGTGAAGCTGACCATCATGCCAGATCTCTCAAGGTGATGGACTGGCATTCAGTTTAGATCTCATATTGTGCAGAGTGACGGTCAAACTATGCTTTGAAGGTGCTTATCTACTATTTAGGCCAACCTTAATCTCCCCTGGCCTAGGGAATACAATGACTCAACTTCCAGACTGAGGAGAGCAAGCATCGGTCCTCTAACACCTCTGTGATGAAGTGAGAGCTGATCTGACTGCAACAATGTCAAGGTCAAGAGAGAGCATTCCTACTAGACTTTTGGATAATCTTGTTTGAAACAGTGGTGCAAAACTGGTCAAATATGCCCCTTTTTGGAACTATCTAAATTTATGAGGAAGTAATATGACTTTGGGAGATAAAGTTATTTGATATGTTCCATTCTCCTAAAAAGTAAATTAAAATAAAGCATAAACATAATATAGAAAACTAAACACAATTATGAGAACTAAAAGGATAGGAAGATTAAGAGAATAACCAGATTCTGTATCCTTGAGAAAACTTCAATTCTCTGTGATTTTTACAGTGATGTCGGCTGTCATCTTTTGGAATATTTAGCTCATGCGTCAAAACCAATCAACTCAGTGATACTACTGACCCCTTTGGGTTAACTCTAAAAATAGAGCTAGTAGAGAATTCCATATTCCATATTAGAACAGTCTCTAAGAGTTTATTGAAGCATTCATTTTTTTCCTGTTGTTAATGACAGGCAAGTGAGAGCTCAGATTTCCAGAAACATCCTACATGATATAAAAGTTTAGGACAGGGACCTCAAATCAACTTAGGTATTCTTTAGAATATTGCAATTGACCCGTGCAAGAACAGACTTTAAAGAATGAAAGTCCAAACTTGAATTACAAAAATAGATCAAACAATTATTTAAGGAAGTTACTGAACGAAGTAACTGAAAGTTCAGAGAGAAGAAAGATATATTCTCTTTGATTGAAGCTAGCAAGACACATTGTGCTATTTTTGAATAGATGAATGTAAAACGGTGAATAAATGGATGACACAATATTTTGAATCAGGTGTTTAAGAAACCTGATTTATGCAATAATTTGGTCAAAACTTCTTTCAAAATTACTGAGTTTTCCTATCATAACTTTTAAAAATCTAAGACGACAAAAAAATAAATGTTATATGCATTCTGAAAGAAAATGGAGGAACAGAATGTTAAATGCAACAAAAGGGAGAATTCTTGAAGTAAAATGAGTTAGACCTTTGTTAGTTTCCTTGGCATCTTCAGAGGAAAGTGGTATTCCTAATGACTGCTCTCTTTCCTTTAAGCTTAAATTTTTCTGCAGTGGAGGTAAGCTGTTTTCAGTTAGGGAACAGAAATCTTTTTAGAGTAAGGTACTCCTTTTCTATAACACAGTATTCACCAGGCAACCTCCTGATCTACATTTATTTATCTGAATGAACCTACTTACTTAGAAGGGATGATGGTAAGCATATGCCAAATTCTCCTACCCCATTGTAAATTACTAGCATTCTGGCTTATAAATCAATCTCTTTTAAGTATGATCACTGAGAATCAGAGCCTGATCGCACTTGGATGTACTGACAAAAGTGAGCATCGGAAAGCTGAGTCATGGTGAATCCATGAGGATGTAACTCTCCAGTAAGGCCTGGCCTGGGCAATCAGTCGGCCTTACCCATCACGTCATCATCTAAAGGCCCACGGAGACTGTAAATTTCAAAGCCACAGTCCTGGATTGCAGAATGGTGCTGAAAGCTGTCACAGGCTCTGTGGATTTATGGAGCCAGAATACTACAGAATTAAAAAGCCAACAGCTTAGTGAGTGAACTGCAGACTAGAGCGAATGGATGGATTAATAAAAATAAATATCCATGGACTATTTCAACTGACAGATTATTAAAGCTTCCGAATGTCTTTGGGATGGATAATTTGTGCAAAGATTTAAAAAACTGAGCACTGAAAAACAAGGAAAGCCAGCCTGGCTGTGACAGAATTCTGAATTACCTAAAGTTGACATTTTTTTTTCTCCTCAGTTCCCTGATGAAGGCAATTTACAAAGCCATACTGAATGCCGCACTATATTCAGTTAGATTTTAACAAGCAAAGTGCTTTGTTTTAAGAGATTCCATATGCATACCTTGTCTTTGGATCATAGAAAAAAAGCAAGTGATTCTATTTAACATAGATGACAAGAAAGTTGTTAGTATGACATCTCTCCCTGTCAGTTATTGACAGTGTTCACATAAAGCAAAACAAGACGCTTTATTTTGGGTTACAAAATCCAATTATGAGGTTGACTATGGATTCTACGAGAAAACTAAAGATACGTTTCCTAAAGTAAAGTCATTTTAAGAGTAATTTTATTTATGTTTACTGATATCTAGACATAAATTAAAGTTAATCTAGAAAAGATCCAATAATTCCACACCTCAAATAAACACACCAACAGTTCAGAGTTGCTCAGAAATAATCATTTAATGCTATTGGATTGTATATTTTGAGCTTCAAACAATTCTACTGCTTAAATCAAAACTTTATGAGAGTATTTTGAAAGAAATAACAATTGAAAATGACTTTTAAAAATAATTATCTTTCTGTTCTATTTAGAACACGTGGTTCAAAGCCACAGTGACATAATAAGAAAATTCTTGGTCTTGCCTGGAACATAAGTCTAGCATGCAGTAGGGGCTATATTAATGTTTATTGAATCAATAAATGTCCTGTATTTGAATCTTGATTCGACCAGTTTCTGGCTCTGTGACTTTGGGACTGTTATTCCGCTCTAGAAACCACAATTTTTCCATCTGATGGTTTTCAGACTAGATGGAAAGAACAGACAAATTTACTACATCGAAGTATTTCGAAGACTATGAACTTATATATCTATATATTTGAAGATTTTCATAACGATGTCTTTTAAATGCTTGCATGCTTTTCTACATATACCTAAAAACGACTATTTACCTGCTCTGAGAAGGCAGATACAAAGAGGTGCTGGCGTCTTCTTTGTCTTCTTGTTGACATCAAGTGTTGATTTATGAGATTCAAATACCTTAATGAGTGTCTCCTTCCTCTTTGTTTCACGTACTTCTTTCCAAAGCTTCTCCCTTGCTTGAAATGAGCAATGAACTTTCTCTCAAAGACATTCCTTATGCATTCTTTTTTCTAGGTTAGGTACCACAACTATACTAAATCATAGCAGACATTTCGCTGGGTCCCATGTACAAATGCAGTTGAGGTGTGTAGCCTCTGGTCCTGGGACTGGATAAAGTCAGCAGTTAGCCTTATAGGGATGAAATGCATTCTTCCCTTTAGGTTCATACAGTCACTAATTAAACGACAATTTAGTCCATTATGATAATAGAGAGGGGAGGTGGGAAGATTTCAGAAAAAGTACAACAAAAGGATACAAAGGGGAGACTGCAACTAAGAAAACTGGGATCTTTAGTAAATTTTCTTAGAAGAGGTAAGATGAAGGAAGCAAGTTCGTGGACTGATTTGACCCCGAGGAGAAGCAATTTGTTTTTCCTCTTATGATGGTGGCGGTGCCTTCAAGCTGGGATGTGATTAGGACAATCAGCGTGTGATAAGATGACACAGCAGCGTAAGGAAAAGGCTTTGGCTGCTATTTATTATTTGACATTTGGTTTGGTTGAGGATTCAGACATAATTAAATGAGTAGAAAATAAAACACATGTTATGGACACAGAAGTGTGTAATCTGAACTAGGTCAGGACATGAAGCCGGGCCCAGGTGTGTGAGAGGTGGGTGAGACCTAGGAGATTCGCCAACCTCAGCCCCTGGGGTGGAGGGGTGTCGCCAGGGCAGTCCAGCAGTCCCAGCAGTGAGAGGAGAAGTGAGAGCAGTGGTTGGCAATTCCTTCACAGAAAAAGCCCTGTAGTGTTAAGCAAGGGGCAGGACAGGACAAGTCTAAAGATCCTTTCACATCTGTAAAATCCCTAGCGACAATAAACAACTTCTCTTAATATTGTTTCTGTAAGACACAACTTACATCTGGAAGATCTTTAAATTGGAGCTTGTGTGATCAGGTTCTGGTACTATCTCTGTGCATGTACCAACACTGTGAAGCTCTGGCACTTCACAGGAGAAAAGCACGGCAGTATGTCTGAGCTTTCATGTATCCCATCTACTCACAAGAGATGCACGTCTCTATGGCAGAAACGCCGCCAAAGGGGTTAGGTTTCATCACGTTTGACCAATGGGAGGGGCTGCACAGAATGGGATGGTCTCCCATCTCTGAAATTGTGCTGCTCCAGCCCACATGAGATTGATTTTTAAATTCTAAAATGTGAGGATCTTACACAATGTAACCTTGTTTATTTCTATCTTTCTTCTCTTTTTCCTGAAGTATTTCACTAGGCCATGGAAAAAACAATTGTGTGTAATGTCCTGTATTAATTTCCCAGGGTTGTTGTAATAAAGCACAAAAAACTGAGTGGCTTAGGGGCTGGCCTGGTAGCACAGCGGTTAAGTTCTCACTTTCTGCTTCAGCAGTTCAGGGTTTGCAGGTTCAGATCCCAGGTGCAGATCTATGGGTTCAGATCCCGGGTCCGGACATGGCACCACTTGGCATGCCACACTGTGGTGGGCGTCCCACATATAAAGTAGAGGAAGCTGGGCATGGATGGTACCTCAGGGCCAGTCTCCCTCAGCAAAAAGAGGGGGATTGGTGGCAGAAGTTAGCTCAGGGCTAATCTTCCTCAAAAAAAAAAAAGAAAAACTGAGTGGCTTAAAACAACAGAAATGTCTTGCCTCACCGCTCTGGAGGCTGCAAGTCTGAAGTCAAGGGATCTGGCAGGGCCTTGCTCTCTCTAACGACCTGGAGGAGAATCCTTCCTTGCTTCTTCTAGCTTCTCAAGTTTGCCAGCCTCCTTGGCATCCCTCAGTTTATAGCTTCATCACTCCGGTCACAAGGCTGTCTTCTCCCTGTGTGTCTCCACATCCTCTCTGTTGTGTGTGTTTGTTTTTGTGTCCAAATTTCCCCTTTTTACGAGGATACCAGCCATATTGGATTAGGGCCCACCCGATTGACCTCATTTTAACTTTAGCTTTACCTCTGTAAAGACCCTACTTCCATAAAGTCTGAGGTACTGGAGGTAAAGACTTTAATACATCTTCTTGGGGGACACAAGTCCGCCCACAAAAGCCACATAGTTTGCGGACTCATATTATCACATGCTTGTTTTCCATGCTGGGGTCTCTCCTTGTGGGTGCTTTTTGCAAGATTCCAAGGTTGTAAAGTAACTGATTGTGTTTAACAAACGTCTGCTCCAGGAATTACATTTTGGGGGGTAATGACTGGCCAAGAGGACCGAGAGAGATTGTTTCCTCTTTCATTCAGCTGGTGAAAATCCAGAACACAGCCCTGGCCCAGTTCTTCACTCTCCAGTGCCACCAACACATAGGTCAGTGGAAGTAATGTTGAAGTCATGAAATACGGCAAAATGAAGGAGAGAGATCGTGAACGAGGTTTCTTCAGGGACTGCTTCTGCCCTTCTGTTTTTACCATGTTGCTGCTCAGACAGAATTTCTCTTTTCTTGCCACTTTTGCTCAAAAAAGAAGTCTGACCTGGCTTTTAAAGTTACTATGAAGAGAACTTTGTTTTATGTTACACAAAAATAGCTCTAATATTAAAAGAGTAATCCCTTTTGCCTCTAAACATATGATTAACCATAAATTATCACACTAGACCCCATCACGTCTTTCAAAAGCCTATTAAAAAATAAATTAACCTTTTCTCTCTAGGCTGAACTCCCCTGTTAATATGAAAATCAGGAGTAATTCAGGGCTCTCAGCTTTTGTTATCCCAGCCATATTCCTTTGTGTTTTTCAAGTTGAGTTGTGACTGGAGAGTGAGTCATACCAGCTTAATTAATTTAGTTAAGAACCAATTAAAAGCAGTATTTTGTGCATGAGAAAGCTTGGCTGAAGTGTTTTGAAATTCAGCAGGAGCTTCCTCATTACACAGGCTTCTGTGTAGATGGCTTGTGCCATGAGGCGGGGGCACTTATTGAGTAAGACATCCCTTAATTCCTAGTCATAAGTGAACTCATATGAGTTTTCAATTCTAAAGAGGGTGTAATTTATATTTACTCTCATAAATATATATCACACAACAAAAATTATTACCAACTTTCTTATAGTTATAGCAATGTGGCAAGGTTTATTAGTAACTAAGCCATATATTTTCTTCCTTCGGTAGAATAAGTGATCTAATCATGCACTGTCAGAAGAAGATTAAAGGGAGATGAACTCTTTTTGTACCCTTCCCACTTCATTAATTTGGAGTAGAGCAATGTGACACAGTTTATTTTAAAAGTGGTGTGTTCTAAAAGTAGTGCGGTTTAAAGTAGTGTGGTCTTCATATTTTTGCTCCATAGAAGGAGATGTTGAGACAAAGCCCTAACACTCAGGTCTCCTCACCAAGTTCTCTAGGTTCCTGTGTGTTGTTTGTACCCATGTGTGCCGTGAGTCCCACACATGAACAATGGACCCGAGGGAAGGGGAGCAAAGCCTTGGACGGTGAACTGGCTGATCTAAGGCAGGGACTAGCAAACGTTCCCTGTAAAGAGACAGGAAGTATTTTAGGTTTTGTGGACCAGATGTCTCTGTCTCTGTCACAGCTAATCAACTCTGCAGTTGTAGCATGCAAACCGCCATTGGTAATACACAACCTCATGGACATGGCCATGTTCCAATAAAACTTTATTTACAAAAACAGGAGAAAGACTGAATTTAGCCCGTGGACAATGATTTTCCAACCCCTGATGAACGGGGAGTAATGGCACTGACACTTGATGCGAGGGCAAGTCTTTCACCCCTCGGGTGCTGCGCCTCCTTGTCCTAAACAGAGCAGTTAGACGAAGGAAGCCAGACAGTCTCGGTAGCTTTGCATTTCTAGGTTCATGTAGAGAGACGGTCTCTAGAAATAGCTCCAAGGATAGCTCTAGAGCCCGGCAGCTGATTCTCCAGTGTCTTCTTTAAAAAAAGTCAGTGAGGGAAAACATAGGAACTTCTTTCTTTGCATATGAGTTTTACCTAGATTAAAAATAAAGAATTGAGAACAATTATGACGTTAATACTTCTGAATTCTCTTTTCTCTAGAGGCCATGTACTCTGTTGAAGGAGAAAGGTAAATATAACTATTTAGGAAGATTTCAAAGAACCACTTACTTTGGAGTTAGAAACGGACTTTTCAGATTTGCAGCGAGACTGAGTGTTAGAGACACAAATGCAGGCAAAAGGCCACGAGGCTAGCAAGTCACTCTTCTATAACCGTGCTTTTTTTTTTTTTTTTTTCTGAAGGGGTAAACTTCACTGGGAAAATTCTCTTTGCTGGAACACCTCCTCACCCGGCAACGTAGACTAAATGGGGCATTGCTCTCTAGTGATTTCCCAAAATAGCCTCTGTAACTAAATGTGGCCTCAGGCAGGTCTACAAACAGGAGGATCCCTGAATGTTTAATTGTTGCTTGAATGATTTTCCATGGTCGTTACACAGGGATCAGAATTTCTTCTTTACTTGATGTTACTTTAAATAACCCCCTTGTATAGTGTCTTTTCAGCTTATCAGAATTAGTCACCCATGGTAAGAATGTCATAAAATGTCCACACTGAGACTCATTCCCTTACGGTGTGACTCAAAACCATAAATACCCCAGCAATCAGCCCTCATTACTCAGTCCCACTGGGCTTAGGTTCTTGCATGTATAAATTCCACTCATGTTTAGAGTTTCTTTACCACCTTTACTTTGAACCTCATCCTTAACGAAGCTCCCTCTCATGGCTCTGAGTAACTAGAATTCTATGTGTTTTACCTGCCACTCTCCACATGAGCTGGAACTGTTCTCTGTGAGATGATTCAAATAGTAGTTCGACTGGAGTCCATTCAAAGAATTCTTCTACCATAGGCTTTTTTCTTCCTTAAACATAAGATCCATTACTAACATCCTTTTAAGTGATACAAGGGAGTCAGCTATACTATTTGACCTATTGCCTTCTCTTTGTCAAAAGCAGAATACGTAAAAATAAGTTAAAATTGGTTACTAAACACTTGGCCAGACCAGTAAATACTGAGTATTCATAATGTCTTTGTGTTTCACAACAAGGAGGAGATAGAGAGAATAATTTAATTACATGATACTCTGTGGCATGTATTTTTGTGGCTAAATTGCATAAGCCACAAAGTCTGGTTTACCCCTCCATCCCCCAACTATTATAAAATTTGATTTTATCACCACTTGATCAGATAAATGTCTCTGGCCAAATGTAGATCCCTATTCTACCAGAAAGCTTTCTTTAATGTAACTCTTATTTATCCTACTAATGTCTTCAATCTGTGACCATTTTAACTGATAATGCTTAAAGAATTGAGATGGTTTGAATATATCTACCCAGCCATTTCTTTCATTTATATAGTTATTCACTGGCTTCACTCTCGCACCATTAAAACTCAAGTTTTTATAAAAATCGCAGAAGTAGGGACTGTCCCGTGGCCGAGTGGTTCAGTTCGTGCGCTGCGCTACAGGCGGCCCAGTGTTTCGTTGGTTCGAATCCTGAGCGCGGACATGGCACTGCTCTTCAAACCACGCTGAGGCAGCGTCCCACGTGCCACAACTAGAAGGACCCACAACGAAGAATATACAACTACGTACTGGGGGGCTTTGGGGAGAAAAAGGAAAAAATAAGATCTTTAAAAATCGCAGAAGTATTGTAAAATATGGACAAAGTTGTAAATATTGAAATATTGGTTGAAGATTCCATCTCTGTAAAGAATGTAAAGTTATTTGAATACTCCTTTAGGTCTTTGCTCAAGATGGCTTAAAATTCTTCAAATTGTTCAGTCCACTTAATTTTACAAGAATTCTTTAAAGACTCTAAAGTTCTATTGCACATTCTATCAGATAGAGTGCTATTAGAGAGAAAATATTAGACAGATAGATAAGGGATAGATACATAATACATACATACGTATATACATACATCCATCCATACATAGATGATAGATACATAGAGATATATTTAGATAGATAGGAATTACAGTAAAAATTGAATCTAGCTGACAAGGAGAAAATAGAACAGTGAAGGTAGAGAAAGGAGGTCCTCATTGACATTTGATACGGAATGGCCACGATATTATCTACGAATGCAAATATACTGCAATTTACAAATAGACTCTGTTCATTCTTTCTCATTTTCATAAGGAATATTACCCTGACCTGATTATATAATGTTTGAAAGTACATCATATAATAATTAGTAATGAAATAGGTAATATAAATATTTTGATATAACTAAGCCATTTTCGGATCCCCAGAAATCTTAATAATCCAATATTTGAAAGAGGAATGAGAATAAAACAGAAAAAAAGTGATTCAAAATCCTTATCGTCTAGGCATCTCTAACTATATAGTGTTTTAACGTGTGTGTGTATTTTAATCTTTTTGCAGCTTTTAGCTGGTAATCTATCTGGAACTCTGACTGAAGTGACCAAAACCTCTACATAATCATCAATGGAGAGGATCAAAGGCAAAGTGAGATATACAGGGTTGATCTTGAAAAAAATGCCAAGGATACTGAGAAAAATATTGTCTGTTATAAGAGAAATTATTTCTATTGGAGTGTATCCTTCAAAAAAGGTATTTTTATACTCTCTATTAAAACTGTTCATCACCAATGCTCTTTGGGATTATATTACCCAGAAAAAGCAATGCTTAAGGCAAAAGGTTGAAGATTTTCTTAACAAGAAAAAAGCACTACGAGATTTTCAAAGGAAATACAGAATGTTTCTCTAATAAGCGCATTAATAACTTGCAAATGTCTTGTCACATTTAGGACAGCAATTTATAGTACATTTCTCCGTAAGTGTAAGAATATCTGCATTAATTTAAGGAAAACATAGAAAAGAAACAAAAACTAAGCAAAAGTGCTTTTTGAAAACAATTTTAAATTTAAAATGTAGTTGATTCAATTCTTATACAGACTACATGTTGACAGTTTTTTAACTGTTCGATCTTAGTTAGTTTACACATGTGCTCATAGCTGAATTCAGCTTATTGAGTTATTTTATGTCTGTCTTTTTTTAGTCTTTTTTGTGTTGTACAAAAGTAGTTGGTTTACCGCTCCATTCCATTTTAAATTTACATAATAAAAACTTGCTTATAAGGAATTCAGAGTATCTTATGTGTTGACACATATTACTATGCCATAGAGTAAATGACTTAATTTTAATAAAAATTAAAATAATAACCACGAGTGCTGGTAGGATCGCTGCTGCTATGATTACTCCCATCATTTTTTGAAGGCATTTTAAATACTTGTGTGAGGTCCATGTTAGAATTTTGGTTGCAAGTGTCACGAACCAAATTCAAGCAAGAGGAAGCATGATTAAGCACAAGTGATGTATACTGAAAGAACACCAGCGCTGAAAGGAGTATACCTGGCTGTTGAGAGCTGAATTACATTCCAACTCTGCCATTTACTTTCTGTATGACTTTGGATAAGTTACTTAACCTCTCTGTGCTCCAATTTCTTCATGTGTAGGATGGAAATAATTATATTACCTATTTCATACAGTTATTGTGACGATTAAATGACTTGTTTTTAAAAATATTTAGAACAAATCATGCAGTTATTGCCATGTTACTGTTATAATGTTATTATTATTATTGCTGTTGTTTTGTTGTTAAGGCATTTCTAAAAGATAAAGGGGAAGTATTCGGCTGGTCCTCAAGAAGGAAAGCAGGATCGGGGTGATGTAGAAAACACAGGAAGTCCTCTCTCTGTCTCCCACTCTGCATCTCTCTGTACATCTATTTTAATGTACTGGATGTTATTTTTCCCATTCTACAACTGGGAAACCTGAAGTTTAGAGAAGTTAAACAATTTTTCAAGGTCACACAGTAAGTGTCATAGACAGGATTTCAAGTTGAGTTTATATAACTCCAAATCCTTGTTACTAAAAACTACATTAGAAACATCGATCCAGATTTCTTAATATTTCAAGTAATATCAAATGATGGTTTACATAATTTTTTCATCAATTTTTTAGTAATCTTTCTTTTTTAAAGATTGGCACCTGAGCTAACATCTGTTGCCAATCTTCTTCCTCCTTTTTAAAATTTTCCTTCTTCTCCCTGAAGCCCCCCAGTACATAGTTGTATATTCCAGTGGTAGGTCCTTTTAGTTCTGCTATGTGGGATGCTGCCTCAGCATGGCCTGATGAGCACTGCTAGGTCTGTGCCCAGGATCCGAACCGGCGAAACCCTGGGCCACCAAAGCTGAGAGCATGTACTTAACCACTCGGCCACAAGGCTGCCCCCTCAATTAATTTTTTGAATTGATGAGTACATACAAATGATATGACCAGATCTTCAATACTAGAACATTCAAGTTAGTTGGCTTTCCGGGAAGGGAGATGGATTTGCAGCAGTGCATGCATTCATATTTTATTGCTTGTTTTCCTTGAGACCAATGATCTCTATTGAGACAACATAGCCATCTCATTACGTAAAATGATGAAGCAAAGGAGGCTTTTAAGGATTGAACATACACTGTCACCACGTTAAAACCTTGTGATCTACCTAATAAATCTAAAGAATAGGACATAGGAAGCAGATAAACTGGTTAATGAAGATGTAACCACCAGAGTAATACTTAACTCCACAACCAAAGGATCCTTGGCACTTTTGACAAAGGCCAAAAAGGAGCTGAAACATTAGGGGGGGAAAAGTAATCCGTCAGAGTTATAAACAGAAATAAAGAAAATATATAACTTTGGAATATCTTTGGAGTGGCTCTAGATCCAAAAATTTTTAAATCTAGTTTAGGAAAATATTGAAAGAAGATTAAGTAAAGTAGACCATATTCTAGAAGATATATGGATTTCCCAATAATTGTGTCCAAACCAATAAAGAACTTGAAATCAGCTCACTAATTAGACAGTAGCTACTTGGGGAGCTAAAAGGGGAAGGTGGAGAGGAGCAAAGAAATAATTCTGTTTGAAATGGATTGAGAAGAGGGGTCAAAGACCTCTTCATGCTCAGCTTTCCCCCCACGGCCCCTGCAGCAACAGTGGCCGTAATCAGTATTACTCAATTGCTTAGTGTAAATTAGCCACTATCATGATTATATACCAGGATCCTATTATAATACAAACTTCACTGCACTGATTGAGTCAATTGAAATTGATAGATTTACTTTTTTGGTTTAAAGAATTTGGAGAAAGTACAAATATATCAAAAGGAATGCTAGATACCATAGAAGATGATGACAGGAAATAAAAAATTTAGCAGTTGGAAAATGGACTTCATTTGCTCTTTTCATTTCTTCAATAAAGTATCATAATTCCTAAGCCCAGTTATAAAGTGTATTATAATTGACCTATGTTAGCACTATAATATTTTGTTGTTATAGTTGTAGACAATATTTTTTGAATGTATTAATTAATATGTTGGAAAACATACCAAATATACAGAGTAATAATGTCTATCTTTTAAAATAACATTTATTAGATTTTTAGTAAAAGAATACATATGCTTTCTGGATATTTGGAAAATACAGAAAAGCAATGTTTTAACATTCATTTAAATACTGAACAATACAAGCAAAGCAAAAGAGAAATCACGATCATTAGTATCTATCTCGAAGACTACCAGTGAAAATATACTAAGATTCAAATTTATGACACACATTTGCTGTCTTATCAGCTAAGTGTTTTTGACTATAAATAATCATGTTAAAGTTAAATGTTGCTTATTATGTATTAAAATTCCAATTTGGAAGATATTTATTTATATATCAAAACTTTAACCTCTTATTTAAAAACTAAGCAGCATACTTTCTGATTGTTTTAGGACTTTTTATCTGTCCCACAAGATTTGCAGAGTTAATTTTGTAAAATAGTTAATACATTTTGATGTCATGGTTATTTCAAGTGTTTCTCTAAAATGTAGATCAATTAGTATTTTTTAATGCAAAAAGACAAGAGTTTAAAATTTATTAGTAACCTTAACTCAACATAGTTTTAATTGCTAATTTGTTATAATGTATTAAGCTATCTGATATTTCTATTTTCCTAAGATTCATTTCCTGTATTTTTTATCAATTTTCTTTTTTTTGAGGAAGATTAGCCTTGAGCTAACTACTGCCAGTCCTCCTCTTTTTGCTGAGGAAGCCTGGCCCTGAGCTAACATCCGTGCCCATCTTCCTCTACTTTCTGTGTGGGACACCTACCACAGCATAGCATGCCAAGTGGTGCCATGTCTGCACCCGGGATCTGAACTGGCGAACCCCGGGCCGCTGAGAAGCGGAACGTGTGAACTTAACCACTGCGCCACCGGGCCGGCCCCTTAACAACATTTTAAAGTAAACTGAGTAACAGTTTGATATAAACTATACTACCTAGTGTCATGTGAATTGGATCCCCTGAAAATTCGTTTGCTGAAGTCCTAACCTACAATACTTCAGAAAATAAATGTATTTGGAGATTACATCTTTAAAGGGGCAATTCAATTAAAATAAGATCATTAGGATGGTCACTAGTTCAATATGATGGTGTCCTTATAGGAAGAGGAAATTTGGACTCAGACCTGAACAGAGGAAAGACGATGGGAAGACGTGGAAGACAGCCTTCTGTGAGCCAAGGAGAGAGGCTGGAAACAGATCTTTCCCTCCAGCCCCCAGAAGGAACCAACTCTGCCGACAACTTGACATTGGACTTTCAGCCTTCAGAACTGTGAGAAAATAAATTTCTGTTATTGAAGTCACCAAGTCTCTGGTATGTTACTGAGGCCCTAGCACACAAATACAGCTGGAATTTACAGCACCAGTAATAATTAAGGGCAGTAGCAGCTAGCAACCATTTTAAACAGCAAAATCACAGGCATAAAACACAACAATGTGGTTCTAAATAGATCTCAGAAAGGACGCTTGTTTACTATATGAGAGTGGAAACAGTGACATGAGAGCATCACCTTCTTCAGCCTCAACTAGGAACATGTACATTGGATGACAAATTTTTCACTGCTCTGTGCATATCCATGAAAGACCACAAAAGCACAGTGAGTATTGATTCTGGAGTTACAAATAAATTTTAGTGAGTAGATAAATTCACAAACACTGAATCTGTGAATAATGAGGATCAACCACATTATCTAAAAGGTCCAGTTTCCAACATAAAATTACAAGACATACGAAGAAACAGGGAAATATGACCCATACATTGTGAAAAAACAGGCAATAGAAACCGCCTGTGAAAGCAAACAGATGCTGTATTTAAAAGATAAAGACTTCTGAGCAGCCGCTATAAATGTGTTCAAAGAACTAAAGGAAACCATGACCAAACAAGCAAAGGAAGGTATGGTGACAATGCCCACTAGTACTGGGTTGTAACTGGGCTGAAGACAAGTACGTGTCTGGATTTAGTTTTCATTTTGTTTAGTAAGAAGTAGGCATGTTTTAATTTGTGGAACAGGTCACTGAAAAATGTTGGTTGACATATATTCATTATACACAATCTATGAGCTAATTACATAACATATGTGAATGATGCTTTTTCCTTAAGCCCAATGAAATAAAGTTAGATAATTAAAAATGCTTTAAGAATGCATGACCATGTATGTTAACATAGTACAAATAAAATGTCGAAATGAAGTTTGTCTTAGATTGTTCAGGCTGCCATAACAAAAGTACCATAGCCTAGGGGCCTGAAACAGCAGAAATTTATTGCTCACAGTTCTAGAGGCTGGGAAGTCCAAGATCAATGTGCCAACCAGTTCAGTTCCTGATGAGACCTTCGCTCCTGGTTTGCAGGTGGAGAACTTCTTGCTGCATGCTCACCTAGTGGAGAGAGAGAAATCCTTTCTCTAGCGTCTCCTCCTATAAAGGTACTAATCTCCATGAAGGCTCCACCCTCAGGACCTAATTATCTGCCAAAGGCCCCACCTCCTAACACCATTACTTTGGGGGTAAGGGCTTCAACACATGAATTTAGGGGGACACAAACATTCAACCCATAGCAAAGACCATCAAGTAAGCGTTTGGTAGAACAAAGGAAAAGAAGAATCATAATGAAGACTTAGAAGAAAGAAGACTTACAGTCTTCTAGGCTGTACTCAAAAAAAATTATATATATTGAGTTCGTACTTTGTTCCAAACACAGTACTCAGTGTTGGGGTTAATAGTGGGAGAGAGAACACCTCTGCTCTCATTGAGTTTGGGTCTACAGGAAGAAAACCATAAAGGAAGTAATTACCGGTGTAATACATGCTACGAAGCCTACAGGAAAACCAACCCAGAAAGAAAAGCTAGAACGAAAGCAACAACCAAGTAAGTGGATTAAAATTTAAACAAATAAAAAGAAAGAGAGAGAAAAAGACCAGTATAAAGCCTTCGTCATGTCTCAGTAAGCATCAATGAAAATTTAGCACACTCAGATACATAACAAGGCAAAACAATTGAATTAAAAAGATATATACATATCTTATATTCAAGTAGGCACAAAAAAACCCCACATGTAATAGAACAAATATGACACATTTTAATTTTCATGAATTTCTTACTAAATACTAAAAATGGCACAATAATTTCAGAGATTTGAGAAAAAATGGTTTTGATCCAATAACTTATTCTCCTTGTGAACAATAGAAAAATATTCTCAAATATGTAATGGTTCAAAAATGTACTACTACCTATACCCCCCATTTTGGAAGTAAAATGACTTAAACATATATTTAATTGGAATACATATCAAAATTTTTAACTCGGGATTGAAAAATTTGTGGTAATATGTAAAACATTGCATAATGCATAATAGCATTAAATTAGAATATTATACAGCTGTTTATGTATCTCCAAAGATTTTTAAATAACCTGAGAAATAATAACAAAATCTAACATGTGTAAAAACCTTCCTATGTGCCAGATACTATTCCAAGTGCTTTACACGTGTTACTTCATTCAATCTTTACACAGCCCCACTAGCTTCATTTCACTCTTTTTAGCCTTATTTTATTTTGAGGAAACTGAGGCACAAAGAAGTTAAGTAAATTTTCCATCCATGGATCTAGTGTTTGAACAAAAGCAATCTAACTCCAGATATCCCCTCTTCACTACTTCTTGCAACGTGCTATTGAGGGAAAAAATGTGGATTGAATGTATGATATGATTTCTATGTCATTTATTTCAGCCAACCAATCTTTAGAGAGTCCTGCCAAGAGCCAAGCACTGTGGCTGTCATACTTTAAATTTTCTGTAATTAGAACATATTAGCTGAGAAAATGATTCATTTTTTAATTAAATAGAAAAATGTTTTCTGTTTAATAAAAACTTTTTTTTTTTTTAAGATTTTATTTTTTCCTTTTTCTCCCCAAAGCCCCCCGGTACATAGTTGTGTATTCTTCGTTGTGGGTTCTTCTAGTTGTGGCATGTGGGACGCTGCCTCAGCGTGGTCTGATGAGCAGTGCCATGTCCGCGCCCAGGATTCGAACTAACGAAACACTGGGCCGCCTGCAGCGGAGCGCGCGAACTTAACCACTCGGCCACAGGGCCAGCCCCCAATAAAAACATTTTTTAAAGCTTGTATATTTATCTTTCACAATTAAAAATTATTTTTTTCAGTGTTGATTTTGTATAATTTTTCTTAAAAGTAAAATAGTATGAATAGACTTTAAATTCCTTTTCCCAGAAAAATTTTAATTCCATCTTCCCACAAGGATCAAGGGTGACAAATGGGTGAACTGTCATAATTTAATGTTACACATCATAACCCTTGCATTTATATTTTGTCTACGTATAAATATCAGAACTAGACGTGGGAAGGATGTTGGATTACCAGACCAAGAATTTAAACAGTCTTGATTAATACAGGCATACCTCAGAGATATTGCAGCTTCGGTTCCAGACCACTGCAATAAAGTGACTATTGCAACAAAGTGAGTCACACAGATTTTTTGGTTTCCCAGTGTATGTAAAAGTTGGTTGCACTATACTGCGGTCTGTTAAGAGTATAATAGTGTTGTGCCTAGAAAAACAATGCGTAGACCTTGATTAAAACTACTTAAACGCTAACCATCATCTACGCCTTCAGCAGGTCGTTTTACTGATGGAGGGTCTTGTAAAAAACAAAATACCTGCCGAGCGCAATAAGGCAAAGCACAACACAGCGAGGTGCGCCTATACACTAAGGCTTCCTGTGGACGAGTAGGCAGCAGGCAGTACGTGGGGCTGTTCCGGGGAGTGTTGCCATGACCAACTTTGCCACAGGCTTGTTTGAAACAAGCATTTTCACTGCAAACATTTCATCACATAACTAATTGGCTATAAGGCAATTTTGCCATAAAACATAAAATAAAGAAGGACATTAAAATTAATAACAACATTAAAAAGACTTAGTAGCTGCCTCTTTCACACCGTAGCTTGGTAAACTTTTGGTTTTGATGGGTGGAAGGGATGACAGAGCCTAGGAGGATTTGCAAACTGATGCGTTACCATTTCCTAGCATGATATGCAGTCTGCCTCCCACTCTTGTTTCACACTTCCAGGAAGTTTCATCATTGTATTTTCTATCAAGTTGATATACATAGTTATCATCCACTACTTAAGACCACCACATCTGTTCATCACTGCATAGGCCATTATGAGGGCTAAGATTTATCTAATATAAAAATGGGAATACAGCAAAACCTTTGTCAGTGGAGAAGAAATGAAACCAAACTGTCAACCAGTGTTATCATTTTATCCTGTATGGCAGAATTGCCTTAAGTCCAACTGGTTAAGCAGCCAAAAATGCTTGCAGCAAACATACTTGTGGCAAAGATGTTTATGACAAAACTACCAGATGCACAGATGGGCAACATAAGCAGAGGAATGGAAATCCTAAGAAAGAACCAAAAGGAAATGTTATGGATTAAAAATACTGTAACAGAAATGAAGAATGCTTTCGATGGCTCATTAGTAGCCTGGATACGACTGAGGAAAGAACCTCTGACCTAAAGGATGTATCAATAGAATTCTTGAAAACTAGAAAGGAAAAAGAACAAAGACTGAGTAAAATAGAACAGAATACCCAAGGAATGTGGGACAACTACAAAAGGTATCACATATTTCCAAAAGGTGGAAATACCAGAAGGAGAAGAAAGAAAGGAAGAGAAGAAATATTTGAAACAGTGACTGAGACTTGCCCCAAATTAATGTCAGATACCAAAACACAGACCCTGGAAGCTCAGAAAACACTGAGCAGGATAAATATCCAAAAAATACAACTAGGCATGTGATTTTCAAACAATAGAAAATCAAAGATAAAGAAAAAATCCTAAAAGAAGTCAGAGGAAATAAATACCTTACCTATAGAGGAAAAAAGATAAGAGTTACATCTGATTTCTCAGAAACCATGCAAGTCAGAAGAGAGCGAGTAAATATTTAAAGTGTTGAGAGAAAAAAAACATATTCTATCAATCTAGAATTCTGTACCTTGCAAAACTGTGCCTCAAATGTTGAAGGAGAAATAACGATTTTCTCAGACAGACAAAAATTGAGGGAATTTGTTGCCAGTAGACCTGCCTTGCAAGAAATGTTTAAAGTTCTTTAGAGAAAAGGAAAATAATACGTCAGAAACTTGGATCTACATAAAGTAAGGAAGAGCAGTGGAGAAGGAGGAAGTGAAAGTAAAATAACCTTTAGTTTACTTATTCTTAATTAATCTAACAGACAATCTATTCAAGTTAACGATAGCAACAATGTACTCAATTATGTATGCTTATGTATATATATTATATGTGTGTATATATATACTTACATATGCTTTTACATATAAGTAACATGAATGAAAGCAATGTTAAAAGGGATGGGAGGGAAGAAGTAGTATTATTTTGTTATTATAAGTTTTCATATATAAGTATATTACACTACCATGATACATTATACGCAAAGTAGTAGTTTTATTTGAAAGATTAGCCTGGATTAGCTGTAAGCGTATATTGCAAAATCTAGGACAACCACTAAAAAGAGAAATATAACTCATTTGCTAAGAAAGCAGAGAAAATGTGACTATATAAAGTGCTCAATAAAAACTACAAAAGGCAGAGGCTGGCCCTGTGGCACTGTGGTTGATTTCGGTGTGCTCCACTTTGGCAGCCCGGGTTTGTGGGTTCAGATCCCAGGGGCAGACCCACATCACTCATCAGCCATGCTGTGGCAGCAACCCATATACAAAATAGAGAAAGACTGGCACAGATGTTAGCTCAGGGCTAATCTTCCTCAAGCAAAAAAAGAGGAAGATTGGTAACAGATGTTAGCTCAGGGTGAATCTTCCTCAGCAAAACAAATCCTACAAAAGGCTGAAAAAGAATCAAAGAGAAAACAGGAACAAAAGACAAGGACACCAATCAGAACAATCATTAACAAAAATGATAGCTATTAACCCAACTATATCAATAATCATTTTGAACATGAATGGTCTAAATGCACCAGTTAAACAACAAAAATTGTCAGAGTGGATCAAAAAGACTTGACTCAACTGTACGGTGTTTACAGGAAACCCACTTTAATGTCAAGACACATACAGATAAAAGTAAATGGATGGCAGAAAATATGCCACGCTAGCACTAATCAAAAGACAGCAGAAGGAGATACGTTAATTTCAGATAGAGCTGACTTCCAAAGCAAGGATAAAGAAGAGCTATTACTATACGGGTCAAAAAAGTTTGTGCCAATGTATATGCACACAGGCACTAAAGAAGTTCCAATTTCACCGTGTCATCATCAGCTCTGCCTAAGTCATACTTCTAGATGTTCACAGTTTGATGAGTTCATTTTTTTAATTTTCCATCTCTTTCAACACTAGTAGGATTGAATTTCATTCTATGTGCTTACCAGCAATTCCAATTTCTTCTTCAAATTTCCTTTTCAGTCCATTGGTCTACTTGCACAGGACTGTTTCCTATTATTTATTTTTGGAATTCTTTAGACATTGTGGATACAAATTTTTGAGCAAAATATCACAGCTATGTTTTCTATTGATAGTTTTAAATTTTCATTAGGGTACCAGCTGCCATACAGAAAACTGTAATTTTGCTTTTGTCAAAATTATCAATGTTTTTCTATATATTTTGTCTTTTGGGGAGTCTTATTTAAGAACTTTTTTCTTAACTTGAAATCTTTTTCCCTCATTTTCTCCTAAAAGCAGTTAGCTGTAAGTTTCATTGACACTCCTTTAAAAGTAGTATGTTTACTGTGTATGCTTTAAAGTAGCTAGATAATGTTATCCCTATTTTTTTCAGGGAAAGCCGATATACCCAAAACTTCATTTAAAATTCCATTCACTCGGTAATGTTTTGTTGTTGTTGTTGCTGCTGTAACCCTTGCACATTGGACATTGTCCGTATATTTGTGGATTTGTTTCTGAGATATCTCTTTCATTCACTCCTTGAGGCCATAGTGTCCTGTTCATACATGATAGCTTAAGTCTAGATATCTGACAGGGCAAGTTTTTCTTAAAATTTTCTTGGATATTTACGTTCCTTTATTATCGTACTAGTAAAGTATCTTAGTTACAGGCAACAGAGTACTCAAAAAGGGGTCTATTAAAGATGTTAAATAGTTTATGGGATGCCCAGGATGGCAGGCACCTTGGCTTGGAGCTACACAGCCAGAAGTAACACAGTCACGGAAAATGTCTTACCGGATAGACTTTTCTCACCTTAGAGTCAGCCTGTGTCACTGTAACCTTGGACACAAAACTGGTGCCCCAAAACTTTGCACAGCTCTGTCAGAAATACTGTATGCTTGTACCACTGTGCTTGCCACAGTTCTGATCTTTTTGTTGATGGTGGATGTCACACATTCTTAATTTTCATGTTTTGTGCAGGTTTTCTCTGCTTGGCTATATATGGGTCTTAAGCTTCTAGGAATTCTGTTGACAATAGTTCTTAGCTTTCTAGTTTGCATAATAATAGAAGTTTGGGGTTTTTTTCCTAAAGATTGGCACCTGAGCTAACATCTGTTGCCAATCTTTCTTTCTTCTTCTTCTTCTCCCTAAAGGCCCCCAGTACATAGTTGTATATTCTGGTTGTAGGTGCTTCTGGTTGTGCTATGTGGCATGCCACCTCAACATGGCTTAATGAGTGGTACTGGGTCCACACCCAGGATCTGAACCAGCCAAACCCTAGGCCGCAGAAGCGGAGCACACAGACTTAACCACTCAGGCACGGGGCCGGCCCCTAATAGAAGATTGTTTAGAAGGAGGTTGAAATCTGTGCTGGCAAAGTCTTCTATATAAAATGCGTAATAAGTTTTTCAATTTCCAAAAGAAACCTGTGTTGTCCTTGTTGGGTTACATTGATTTGGAGAAATTAATTTTTAAGATAATGGGCTTCTCTGTCTATGGACATGGAGTATCTTACTACCTTTTTTGAATTTTATGTCTTTCCTAATACTCTCCCTCTTTTTTTGAGGTTTAATACAGTAAGATACATGGTTTGTAGGTATATAGCTTTTTTTTTTTAAAGATTGGCACCTGAGCTAACAACTGTTGCCAATTTTCTTCTTTTTTTTTCTTTCTGCTTTTTCTCCCCAAATGCCCCCAGTATACAGTTGTATATTTTAGTTATGGGACCTTCTAGTTGTAGTATGGCGGATGCCACCTCAACGTGGCCTGATGAGTGGTGCCATGTCCGTGCCCAGGATCCGAACCAGAGAAACCCTGGGCTGCCGTAGCAGAGTGCGCTAATTTAACCACTTGGCCACAGGGCCGGCCGCCCGTAGGTGTAGAGTGATGAATTTTGACAAGTGTATATCCTATGTAAAATACTGTTGTCATCTCAGAAATGTCTCTCAAAGTGCCTTCCAGCCAGTCTCCCCGCCCAACCACCGAGGCAGCCACTGTTCTGACTTATCACCATAAATTAGCTTTGTCTGATTTTGAGCCTCACATAATCCAAATACTATATGTACTTTGTGTCTGGCTCCTTTTTGAGATCACTTCTATTTTTTGAGATTCATTGATGTTGCTGATTATATCAGTATTTTTTATTTTTATTGCTGAGTAGTAAACCATTAAAGAAATGTGCCAAAAATTTTTAGTGTTATGAATAAAGCAGCAATGGGCATACTTGAACTAGTCTTCTTTCTTCTGGATATGTGTTTTTATTTCTTTAGAAGAAGTGTCTTGGTATGGAATTGCTTGCATCATAAACATGTTTAACTTTATTAGAAACTGACAAATAGTTTCCAAAAGATTTGTATACATTTTGTATTTTCAGTATTGATGTATGAAATTTGAAAATTGCTCTTTAGCCTCTCCAGTATTTCATAGTTAGTTCTTTATAATTTAAGCTATTTTGTGTGCTTGTAGTTATAGCTTATTGAAATATTAATTTGCAGTTTCTTGATGATGAATGGTGCTAAACAATTTTTCATACACATATTTACCATTTGTATATGCTCTTTTGGGTTCACGTCTTTGGCCTATTTTTAGTTGCATTGTTTGTCTTTATAATTAATTATAAGAATTATTTATAATTCTTAATATGAGTTCTTCATCAGATATATATATATTGTAAATATTTCCCTCAGTCTTTGGATTTTATTTTTATTTTATAAAGGGCTGCCAATGAGTACATATTTTTTTATTAAATCCAGTTTATTACTTTTTTTATGGTTAGTAATTTTTGGTTGCTACATAAGAAATCTTTGATTAGCCCAAACTTCCAAAGATATTTTCCTATAATTTGTTATGCGAGCTTTACTGTTATAACTTTCAACTTAGGTCCACAATCCATCTCCAGTAAGTTTTTTGTGAGTTTATGGGGTATTATCAGTGTCAGTTTTTCTCATTTAGACATGGAGTTGTTCCAGTGCCTTCTGTTGAAATGACTTTTCTTGTGTTGCATTGGTGATTTTGCACTTTTTAGTGTACAGGTCTTTCACACTATTTGTAACATTTGTTCCTAAGTGTATTTGTTTTTCTGCTGCCACTTTACATAATCTTGATGGAATTCACAATTGATGCTATCTGGGCCAATAGGTTCCTGCCAGTTATAAATGTATTGCTTCTGAGCTCTGTATTAACTTCTTTGCCCTGCTTTGTGATACTGGAGCTGGCCCTTGAAGCCATTTTTCCTTCACGAACTGTGCCAGTGTTAGATTTTTGCCAGTAGCGGGTGCTGGAGAGAACTACCAGGCATAGCAGAGGGAGGGGCTCCTTACGCTGGTTTGGGGCCGCTTTTCTTCCTCTAACGCTATAGCTGCCAGCAGCATGGAGGAAACTCAGTGGTGTTCACCCTCCAGTGAGTTTCTACTGCAGTGAAATGCATACCTTCTCGTGAACCAAATCCAGCCTTATGGAAGCCCAATGGGTGAATTCTTGGGCACCGTCTTTGGCCCATGGCTGCCTAGTGAACTCTGCGCCACAGGATGTGGCTAATGGTAGACAAGCTACAGCTTGTAGCACCTTACCAAACCACCCCATCATCTTGTGAGCTGCAGCCAAACCTTCCCCTAAGACATCTGAATTTCAGCCTTGTGAGAGTCTTTACTTCCAAGTGTGTTTCTTCCTTGGTATTCTTCCTCTGCTCCAGGGGTAGGAGCTGCTCCCTACATGTATTACTCCTTAAAATGTAGAATCTTCTTTTATCCCTGCTAATAGTTATTAACCTATTTTACTAGTTAATACTGCTTTATATTTAATTTTCTGTGTTCAAATGGTTAGTAGAGCTTCAGTCTCCTGATAGGATCCTGACACAGCCTTCTTTGATTGAAATTTAGTTATTAATTTATTTTTAGTAGATATATGATATTTGGTTTTACATTTCTTCAATTTTTTAAAATTTGTTTTTCAATAAATTTGCATATTTCATTTACATTTGTATTTTTTATTATAAAGTGATTTAAAATATTCTTTTATTACCATTTGAATGGCTCTAGACTATGTGATGATAATATTTTTTTCATTCTTTACATTAAATAAAATTATCATTTTCTCTGTTATTTTTGTCCGTTTTTATAAATTTTGTGATGGTGTTGTTGGCTGCATACAATTTCATGATTCTCACCTTAAGTTCAATTTTAATTAATATTGATATTTCTATGAGAGCTTTCTATTGGCTAGCATTTACCTGGTGAAAGTATTTTCCATTTTTACATTTTCGTACTTTTTGAGTTATTTGGTTGCATGTTTGTTTAAGGTATATCCTTAGTAAACATCACATTGCTGAGACTAAAAGAAAATTTCTGATAATTTGTGTATTTTAACAAGTGACTTGAAATCTGTCCATAATTTGGACTCATTTCCTCTCTCTCTTAATATATTTCATCTTTAAATTCTTTCTGTGCTTCTTTTGGATTTTTTCTTACTGATTTGGAAATTATAGATTTTATTTGTATTATGTTATGGATCACATTTAATATTTTATCAGACGTATTTACCTTCATAATTTCCTGGGTCTAATGTTACTTGGTACAACCATCTCCTTCCCTTAAAAGATGTGAATCTCATCGTACTTTAACTTTTCTGTGAACTCGCTCTCATACATTAGCTCTTCAATTATTTTATTATCATCATTTAAGTCATATTTTCCAGCATGTTCTGATAAATTTTTAGTTTGCATTCTCTCTATCTTAAATTTTCAGTTTCGGGTTATCTTACAAGTTCTTTTCCTAGAATCTGTAAGTGGTAAATTATCTCTATACCTGAAAATGTCATTCTTATTTTCTTATTTTTGAGTTTTAGCTTAGCTAGATTTAGAATTCTAAGTTGACAATTATCTTTCCTTCATCAGTTTGGAAATATTAATCCAATTTGCTTCTATAATCAATTTTTACTGATAAAAATTCTATTGTAAAAATGACATTTGTCTATAGATCGTCTGTTTTATCTTCTGAGTCACTTTTATTTTCTTCTTATCACTGATATTCTTTATTTTCAATTCAAAATTTCTGGGTCTGGATGTACTTTTACTTTTCTTATTCAATACCATATGTTTATTTTTCCCTTCAGGATTTACATTTTCCTTCAATTCTTGAAAATTCTCAGGCACTGTCTTTTTGCATTCTGTGTTTTCTTCTCTACTTCTAGAACTGTCATCAGACAGCAATCGGAGCACCTAAATTTCCTCGCCGTTTCTCAAATACATTTTCATCTCTCTCTTTGTAATTAATTCTGTTTTCAGTTGTGACAAACCTATCCTGTGTTTATTCTATCATTATTAACATAAGATCATATTAACAGAAGACTTATATCATCTTTTGATTCTTTTCAATTCCTTCTGGTCTTGATTTCTGTCTGCTTTTTATTACTTTATAAAGTGTTAGTCTTTCTTTTTGGCTATAATCTCTACTTTTATCTCTTTGCATTCTTTAACACACTTATTTTATGTCCTTTTCTGACTGTTCATTGGAATTAATCAACTGACTTATTGAATTTGTTGGCTATTGTTCATTGAGTTAGTTTTCCTGATGTGTTGTGAGATTTAGGTTGCAAGCTCATCTTGGAAGACTTTCTTCTCATTCTTCTCTCCTTCTTCCTCCTCCTTCTGCTTATTTCTTTCCCTCCATCCTCACAGTCTCATGACATCCCTTTCATGTCTAGAAGTATATGCTTCCCTCAACCTGAGGAGTGAGGTCTTCTATTTCAAAATCTGAGCGTATGTCGGTAATACAGGGCTCCCATTCTGTGGAGATATTGCTGATCCAGGTCGACAACCTGTGCATGACTTGACCATGGTGCTGATCACGCTTCCTGCTCCCCAAACAGGAGCTCAAAGTTAGACGTAATAATTGTAGGTATTTGGCCTCCTTTCACAAACAGAAAGACCTTCCCTAGTTCCAGTTCTTCCCAGTGAGCCTGGTTCTCATCCTTGCCATTTGTGAGACACTTTTGCACCCTTTTTTCTAGTCTGAAGTTAGCAGGTCTGTGGCCTCTGTTTCTGCTCTGTACTGTGTTAGGTAAACAGATATATTTTATCTGATTTTCGACCATGATTTTTTAAAAATATATTTTGATATCTATTTTTCCATCATTGCTCTAAATTTAAGTAGAGGTTTTGGTTATTTCTGTATGAATTCATAATGTGATCTTGGCAGGAAGAGTGTATCCTTCTGTAATAGAGGTGGGGTGAGGATGGCTGGGGAGAAAACTAAAAATATATATTATCAGATGGCACAGATGTCCATAAAGTTTACTTCTCTATGCAGTTTTCCTCTTTTAAACTACACACTCCTCTGAAACTAATCCACAAAGGAAACTACATGCTATTTTTTTTATTTCAGAATTCATTCTTTATATTATCATTATTTCCTTTTAGAATATACAGTCCTTTGTATATCAATTCATTATTAAATGACATATAGATGTTAAGAAAAAAAATTCCAGAATATGTCACTGTACCATATTCTATATTTATTGTCTTTGTGTCTTTATTTCTTATCTGCCTATTCTTTTTAATAATGTAGAAATCAGCTTTAGAAATTTGAAACATATTTTCAGTTTATCAAGAGTAGATTGATGAATAGTTTCATGCAAATCAAATGTTAAAATAAGTGCTTGGTTAATTATCCAGAAGGATTATATATTAATTCATTTTGAAAACTATAATTGCAAAGCAGATCAGAAATTTGTATCAACTCATTAGCTAACACACTTCTTTCTGATTGGGAATCCAAATTAAGATGAGAAAACTGCGAAGCCAGTAAATATTTATCAAATAAAATTGAAGTTTTATTTCTTTTGTTTTATTTATATGGTTAACTGCCAAGCATATAACAGATGTTTAACAAATATTTTTTATTGTTCTTACTTCTCACCACAATCATTTAGTTTTTAAAGTTTGCATAAAAGTTGTATAATGATTGTCTGAATCAGCTGACATAACAACAACAAAAAAAACAAAACGCTAACAGTTTCAAAAAAGTTTCAAAAGATTGTGTATCACAAGTTACAACTTTCCATCTTGAAATGAAATGGCAGCCAAAACTATTTTGACAATCTTTAGTAAATCTTAATAATTTTTAATGAACTTCTGTGCTACATAGATTGCAGAGATAATATGGTATTTCCTTATGGAGCCTATAATGAATAAGGCCAATGGTTAAAAATGGAAAACCAGAAAGTTCTAAGAGGCATATGGTGGCATAATCAGTGATGCTTCCTCGTCTCATCTGTTAATTACTCCTATAAGGTTATATATGGACTCTTCCTCTTCTTTGGGTAGTATTAAAATAAAAACAGAACAAAACAGAACAAAACACATTTTTCTTTGGATAGGCTTATGGATAACATTCAAAGACATCAGGCAAGCTATTTATTATCATCATTTGAGTTTGCAGTCTGCGTTTGGAATGTATTAATTTTATATAAAGATGATCCTCTCCTCTAATATTTTCTTCATTTCTTTTTTCTATTATCTTAGAACTGATGCCCATAAAGATTTTTGTCACCTTAATTTATCAACAACATTCCTTGGAAGGATGTGCAGTAGAATCTCATTATGACACACACTAATTGTGACAAACTATGGGACCAAATCATGCTTCCTAATGAAACAATACATTTACATGGATCGAAAGCTGATATATAAAACGTGTTTACAAATAGCTGATACTAGTCAAACAGTAAAACAGCTGATACTGTTTTATTTATTTCCACTATAAAAATGTACTTTCACTGTATTTTTGTTGCACATTGAAATTTCAAACAGTAACAACGTGATGCACACCAGCAAGAATTCTAAATACAACTTGTTTTGTTAATTCACACCTGTAAAAGAAACAATCATGCTAACATTTGTGTGGGTTTCATCTGTTTCATCTTCCAGTTTCTTCCTTTAGACTCAGCAGTCTCCCAATACCACAGAATTGATTGCTTATGATTTCATAGAGTCAAGACCCTTGGAGATGATGAAGATGAGATTGTAATTGTATGGTTTTTGCAGCCTTCAGTTGAAGGGGTTTGTAACGATTACTACCACAAATTCAAAAGACAGAATAATGTATTTTGCCACTTTATATTTAAAGTCACATCATATTTAAAGATGAGATGTCCTGATTTAAATGACTGTTGAAAAATTAATAAATTTGTTAGAAATAGAAGTACCAATATTTTTTAATATGTTAATTACTAGAATGATTAGATGAAAAATAAATCCCTACTTTTCTATGTTAACTCATCATATTCTTTGAAGAAAAGGGAACGTAGACTTTATAAGGAATCATAAACTATTCAAATAGAGTAGGGACTTAGAAATCATTTATCTTTATCTCACTCCCAATTCAAGGATTTCTTCTCCCAGTTCCCAATAAATGATCATTTAGTGTCTCCTGGACCACTTCCAGAGAAGTGAGCCCACTAGTCTCTCTCAGCTAATAATTTGAACATTTCTCTTTGTTTTGTAGGTTTTTTTCCTTGTAAAATATATTAATTTACTCAACAGATATTTATGGAGCAGTGTTTTAGGGATAAATAATTGCAGAGCTTGCTCTTAAGAACCTGTAATCAAGTGGTGAAATGCACTAACTGCTGCTAATTCTGACTCTACACAGATAGAGAATTGAGATACTTGAAGAGATGTGTGCCCTTAAGCTTCTATTTTCTAAGCTAGAAATCTGTGGGTCAGTAAAAAATCATGCTCAGGTAACTATTTCCAGATACCACCATCCTTATAACACTCCCTTAATATTTCTGGTTTCATCACCTTCTTTTATAAACATGGAACAGATACTAATACTGGAACTCAAGTTTGTATACCCATGGCAAAAAATGAGTGGGGTTATGTATCGCTTTGATTATTTTATCTTAAATATAGACCCTTATATTTTCCCCTTTAATATATTCAGTATTATTATTTTGAGCCCATTGTTTTAGATGACTAAAGGCATTTTACTTATCTAATACATCCAGAATGTGTCATCTATAATTTTGCTAATTTGCTTTTTATATTGTAATCTGATATATTGATAAAAATAAGGTAGGGTCAGTGACAAAGCCCCGAGCTAGAAAATTATAGATCTCCCTTGGTCAAGAGGTGGAGGCTGTGAAAAAACAGTAGTGCATACCTCTTTTAAGGAGATTGTTCAGAGCTTTAATCTGATATCCACATGAGTCTTGAGATTGCACCTCCCCAATATATTTAAGAACTACTATTCAAAAAAATAAATCAATAACGTCTGGACTTAAACTAATATCAGTCCATCTATTGTATGATACAACTTTCATTTAGGGCATGATTTCAGTGTTACATTTACTATCCACAGAAAGCAAATTCCTTACTTAATATTAAAATGTTTCACAAAAATGAAACACGAAGTAGCATAAATCTTAAAAATCAAAGCAAAACAAAACAAGAATATTTGTTCCTAAAAAGTGTGAAAGTATTTTAATTACCCTGGGAAAACCTGTTTGAATTAATGTATTTATTTATACATTTTTAATGAACCCATGCCCCCTTAATCGCAAGAATCTGCAGTTGGAAAATATTTTGTTGAAGTTTTATAATTGTCTTCCAAGAAGATACACAATATCTTAGTAATCAAAATCCTCAGTATAGACTCATAAATAAACTTTACAAGTAGTTCTATATTTTTAAAATTTACTGTTTTAGTAATAAAAACCCAATTTTGATGCTAGTCTATGTTAGTCACACTTCTTTATTTGAATTTTTTTTGTTTCTGTAGTGATTTTTTTCTCCTATCATAACATGTATAGCTTGTTTGTCTTCTACCCCTAGCCTGGTTAAGTCATAAGAGGGCATGGACCATCTCTACCTTGTTCATCATATCCCCAAACCGTAGCATGGTACCAAGCATATAATGCAAGAACAGTAAGTGTTTTCGATTGAAATTCAGGACAATATGAAGGTAACAGATCTGGCAAACAGAAGATTGAGAACTTCAGCTAAATACTGCTTGATTTGGCTACATTTCCCCCCTGAGAAAATGACTAGGGTAGATGAAATTATTTCCAAGTTTCAACCCAGTTCTGGGGTTTTTATTTTTTCATTTGTAGACTAAGAATTGGCATGTACTAAAAATATGTAGAATATCCTCTCCCCAAAGACCTCATTAAATTTTAAGCCAGGCTTGACAGGCATGGATGTTAGGAGAGCCCAGGTGCTGGCTTCAGCACCGCATCCTTTTCAACAATGTATAAGCTGCTTTCCACTGCACGGAAACATCCTACAGGCCCTCACAGCCGCCTTCCCACAGTGGAGGGGCGGCTGGGCACTTCCTGAAGCGTGAGCGCAAACTCTGCAGTTGGTACAAGGAGCTGGCTCAATTCTATGGGAATTAGGAGTAGCGACAGTCTCGCTGTGTTTCGGGCATAATGGACTCCTTTAATTACACATCTCCAGGGCTTCCTTAGCTGCTAGGAGACCCCACTCAAGTGTTCAATGAAGGAAACCCTCTTGATTCAAAGATTCAGGATATGCGGATTTGAATACCCACTGCATCCTGCCCCCTGGTGCCACTCTAAGCCCTCTGTTGCCTGCAGATGGCCCTGCCTGGCAAACACTCTCCTTGTTCAAAAGGAGATTAGCAGGTGTTAAAGACCACTGGCTCCTAATCAAGCATTTCCCCTAATGGAATCAGAAAAATGAAAGAACATGGGAAAGGAAAGTTACAGATAAAAAGTAAGCAGCTGCTTGAAGCATTTTGTGTAGGAAATAGATATTCATGGATTTTTGATGCACAGAATCCCTTAGAAGCCTTCCTGTAAAGACAGGAGACTTCCTGTAATCTGAGCATGAGACTTCACTTGCCGGGTCCCTGTGTGCTCCTGAATTGAACTATTGTACATTTTTATAGGCTCATTCATACAAATATGAATTGGCAATGGGAAAAGCGGTATAATTATTACCCATTTCAGATATCAGAATTGAATCTCTGAATGTGGATAACCAAGCAAAAGAAATGCAGAGTTATTCAGAGTAGATAACTCACCTGGATGTATTTTATTTGAGACTGAATTATCTGAGGTTGTTAGAATGATTGTTTACAATGATAATTTGCAGCCACACCTAAATAAAGTCAAAGTCATTTATACCTGGCATTTCTTTTCCATTGTTTATTTTTTTAAATAGTATTAACACTTTTTCATCTTCAATACCTTGTTTTTACATGTGTCAATGCATACTAGAAGCGCCTTTCAGTAGAAGAATAACTTTTGTCTTGGCTTAAGGGAGAATGCAAGTCTACTTTCAGAGAGTAGCAATTATTTCTAGGAGTCTTATAATTAAATAATGGAATGAATGGGGAAAATACTTTCTCAGAATCCATACTGCCACCCTTCCTGGCTGGGTCAATATTCTTCAAGTATTCTTTTCACCATGATGTTCCCTGAAGTGTGGTTTTTCAGTATTTCTCTAGTGACAACACTCTCAAATGAGGCTCATCCCTTTAACCCAGAAAGCTCTCTGTAATATGAACTATTGCCAGGTTTTTAGCCTTAGTCCTAATACATTTTCAATACTGCTCTTTTGCTCTAGTGAAATTTGCTTCTTTGCTATCCATTCCACATATTATGGTCCCAACCACCAAGACAATTGAAGAGTGCCTGTGGCATAGGTCAGAGGAAAATGTGTCTTAATTTTTTATTCATAGGTGAAATATTTAAAATCAAACCAAGTACATTTTCTTTCTGCCTAGCTTATGATGTTTGAGTCTAAGGCCATGTTAAAGAAGATTAAGATAATCAGTAAGAGAGAATCAACCCTGTTCTGATATACTTCTAGTAGAGTTTGTGACAGGATGTCTTCAAAAAGCTGACTGACTCACATGCACAGTGCCTCACAGAGAACTGCAAGGTGGCGACTCAGCTGTCACTTGTCCACTTAGGGTGGCTTGTATGACAAGTCAAATAAAGTGTGTGCATTATGCTTTTTATAAAATGTACTTATAAGCACAAAGTACATTTTTAAATAATTTTAAAACCACTTTAAAGACTAACACATGATAAAATTTCCTGTGAAAAATGCATTTTGTATTTGCTCTCATTCATTTTGTGATTATGTGAATTTCTTTAAGAAGATGTTATACAGCATTTCTCTATTGACAATAAAAAAGGGCCAATTTTTCAATGCATACTAGATCCCAGGCATTACTTTGTATGAGGGAACTTAATTTGATGCTCATATTTTCTGATGTTGTAGATATCATCGTACTCATTTCATAGACAGAAATCAGTTTCTAAGAGGTGAAGTAGATCATGTATGCTTGCCTACTCATTAAGCATCAAGGCCATGATTAAAGAGATCCATCTCACTCCCAAGTCCATGCTTTTTTCAGTGTGCTAACTTTAGTAACGTTATAAACCCTGGTTTTAAAGTATAGTTCACTTAATATTGTCAATAGGTAGGGTTGATCTCAAGCCTGTTGAGCAGTAATGTTTTGTATTTCAGATTACGACTTCTATTTCTTGGTCTTAATTCTTAAAGGAAGAAATGTCATAGGTCCACAAAAATGCAGTGTCATCCTGTGGTGATTAAAGGGACTTTTGAAATGCAAGTGTCTCATAAATTAACGAAGCATCTCCTAAGTACATTCTGCTGCTTCTGTTACCTAAAGGCATTATGTATCACTTGTTCTTCTGAACACTTGTCTATACTATTGCCTGCTAATATGTGTAAATCATATATATATATGAAGTAATCATATATAAATATACATGAAGAGGAAGAGAAATTTAGAAACATTTTGGCTTGAAAAAATAGCATGCTTGAGTTATTTAGACATTATCAAAAAGCAATTAAAATAATATATTAAATAAATCCAGCGTAAATTGCCTGCCTACTTAGAATAGAAGTTGTCAAAATGTACAGCAACTTTGCAGCTTTTATTGGACATTTATAGTTATCCACTGTGTAATTATTCATTTCATCTGACAAAGAATGACAAAATTCATAGTTACCAAAGTGCACATACCAATATTTCCTTTTCATGGAAATAACTCTATAAATGATGTGTCAGTTTGGGTTGATAGTGCATCAAAGGCAAATCTTACTTCTCTGGTAAGTGGTATTTAGGAAGACTACATAACCTAACCTGATGATTGTCATCATTAAAAATATGCGTGTGTGTGTGCACAGACATATACATAACTGCTCTTGGTGATTCTCTAGACAGTTGTTTGATGACTAGACAAGTATAAAAGCCATTGGAAACACATTTTATCCTATATATAATTGGACTAGAAAAGCTGCCTAGAATCTCCTCAATTTGGATTTTAAACATTTTTCTTTACTGAAATTAATAGAAAAATATGAGACATTTAGAAAATCAAGAGCTGAAGTGAATCATGGATGAATAAATCCTATTGATCACAATATCTGTAGTCAAAATTGTGCTGGTGTCTTATTCAATGAGAAAAAGAAAGTGATTTTTTAAAATTTACTGTGAAGTTAGTAAAAACATTAGAAAGCATCAGTCAATGCCGATTTCTCCCTGATTCCTGACTTTTTAAAGTTTATCTGTACTGTTAATCTTTTTTAATAGCTCCTAGGCTGACATTTTAAATATATTTCAATAGAACTAATGGCATGCTGAGACCCCACTGTACCAGGTAGTCGTGCTGCTTTGTAATCTTATTCTCTTTTTTCTTAATGATAATACTATTTCAATAAACTCACAATAGTTTGCTTGTTGTTGTTTTTTAACTAGGTAATATAGAGCCTCTGTATTTCTGTTGGAAGATAAATTGGATGAGATGATTCACTTCGAAAAGCCTGAAAATAAAAATCATGTTCTTTAATCAATAGTATGATGCAATCGCTTTCAATCCCTGTGTCTTAGTTCAGGCTGCTGTAACAAATTACCTTAGACTGTGTGACTTAAAGAACAGACATTTTTTTCACAGTTCTGGGTGCTGAGAAGTCCAAGATCAAAGTGCCAGCAGATCTGGTGTCAGATGAGGGCCCACTTCCTGGTTTGCAGATGACCAGCTTCTTGTCGCATCTTGATGGCAAAGAGAAGCAAGCAGTCTCATGTCTCTATCCATAAGGGCACTAATCCCAATCATTAGGGCCCCAACTTCATGACCTAACTACCTCCCAAAGACTTTATCTCGCAATACCATCACATTGCTATTTCAACATATGAGTTTTGCAGGGGACACAAACACTCAATCCAGAACAACTTTGTAATAAATATCATTTTGAGGTTGTCATTATTAGAATCATGTGGCATTTAAAAGTTCAAACTCTGGAATTTACACCTGGGTTCAAATCCTGAATTTATCATTTGCTATTTTGGCCATAGGCAAGGTACTTAACCTTTCTGTGATTTAGTTTCTTCTCTGCAAAAGAGAGAAGTAGTAAATGAGCATTAAATGAGTTAATATGAATTGAATCCTTCCAGAATTACTTTTGAAAAATATAAGCACTCAATAAACATTTATTACTTACTTATTATTTCCGCTATTTTTTTTAAAGATTGGTGCCTGACCTAACAACTGCTGCCAATTTTCTTTCTTTTTCTTCTGCTTTTTCTCCCCAAATCCCCCCAGTATATTGTTGTATATTTTAGTTGTGGGTCCTTCAAGTTGTGGGATGTGGGACACTGCCTCAACATGGCCTGACAAGCAGTGCCATGTCTGCACCCAGGATCTCAACCAGAGAAACCCTGAGCCACTGAAGTAGAGCGCATGAACTTAACCACTCGGCCACGGGGCCGGTGCTATTTCTACTATTTTCTTGAAAGAGAACCATGGAGGGAAAAAAAAAGAAAGTAATTAGCCTTAGTTCCTACACTAGATATCTTATTAAAGATTCTGTAAAAAGTTTGATCAGAAGTTGTCAAACACTTGCGTCCACAAGTGGTGAACTTGATAAGAGGTGAACTGGAACTGAGTATTTGGGAAGTAAAATATCTAGATTCCTCTTAAGGCATCTCATATACACACATTGTGGAGTTATGTATCATTCTGAATGCAGAGATTTCTACATCCTGATGAGATCACTTTTAATGCTCTGATCTTTAACATCAGGAAGTGCCAATGTGTCAGATGGAAGAGTCCTGTGACCACTGCATAGAGCAGACTGAGTTATGTCAGTGCCAGAGTAGACACATGACATGTAAACACAGAAGGTATGGTTGACATATGGAGATCAGCGTGAAGGAAAAGGATGAATGTGAATGTCGTTAAACAAAGCAAAGGCAGCATCAAGGACTCACATGGTGTTCCAAAGTGAGTTAGGAAAGTGGGGACTAAGAAGCTACATCACCTTAAAAACGATGTGAAAATGTAAGAAGGATAAAAGAATAACAGTATTACATAGATGTTTTATATATCACTATGAGTTTGTCACTGTGCTAAGTACTTGCTTTACATACAAAATCTAAATTTATCTTTCCAAGAAGCCTGTGAGGGTGCCATTTTATAGATTATGAAACCCAAGTTCAGAGAGAGTAAATGTTCTAAGTGAGGTTAATATCTAAGTTAAACTCAATATCAAGATATTTCAGATAATGTAGGACCACATAAGTAGTTAAAAACAAATCTGTGACTGAACAAGTCAATCGTCAACAGTGCAGACTAACAGATGGAACACATGGGGAAATCGACAGAATAAGTCAGTAACTGGAAGACCAAAATCGTGTTAGTGAGTGTATTCGTTTCCTATGGCTGCTATAACAAATTACCACAAATGCAGTGGGTTAAAACAGCACAACTTTATTATCCTATAATTCTGGATGTTGGAAATCTGAAATGGGTCTCACCAGTCTAAAATCAAGATTCCAGAGGCTCTCAGAGAGAATTCATTTTCTTGCCTTTTCTGGCTTCTAGAGGCTGCCTGCATTCTCTGGGTAAGGACACCCTTCCATCCTCAAAGACACCAACGGCCAGTTGAGTCTCACATCTCATCACTCGAACACGAACTCTTTTTTTCTCCCTCTTCCACATTTACGGACCTGGTGATTACATTTGATTATGATAATCCAGGATAATCTCCCTATTTTCTGGTCACCTGACTATCAAACTTGATTCCATCTGCTACCTTAATTTCCCATTTCCATGTAATGTAACATATTCACAGATTCCAAGGATTAAGCTGTGAACATTTTGAGAGGCTACTAATCGGACTACCGCAGTAAGGAAGACAAGACACCTGAGGCAGCAGTTGTCAGGGCCCAGGCACCAGGTAACTGAGATGGGTTGGAATTCAGCAATGTAAAAACCTGTCACACAGGCCAGTGCATGGTATTCCAAGGCTGCCTCGACTTTCCTCTGGGGTAAGTTACTGAAATAGGATGATCACAGCCTTGTTTGAGCCCTTGAATAAAGACATGCAATCTAGAAGTCAGAAACACGTTCTGTTGGTCCTATCAGCACTTCCACGTTCAGGTTTCTGGCTTTTCCATATAACTGGTAGATCTGTGCCTGCATTCCTGTCATTCTCCCAATCTGATAGAGCTGAGTATTATTTGCCTCTTTTATTTAATTTATTTTATTAAGTGAAGTATAATTAATATAAAGTATTACATTAGTTTCAGGTGTCCCCAATAGTGATTCGACATTTTTGTATACATTGTCAGATGCTCACAATAATTCCAGTTACCATCTGTCACCTTACAAAGTTAAGTTAAACTTACAGCGTTATTGACCATGTTCCCCATGTTGTACTTTACATCCCCACGACCTTTATTTTATAACTGGAAGTTTGTACCTCTTAATCCTCTTCACCCATTTTGCCTCCCCTTTAATCCTCCTCCCCTCTGGCAACCACCAGTCTGCTTTCTGCATGGATGAGTCTGGGTTTTCTTCTGTTTTGTTTGTTTGCTTATTTTGTATTTTTAGATTCCACATATAAGTAGAATCATATGATAACTGTCTTTCTCTGTATGACTTATTTCACTTAGCATAATACCCTCAAGTTCCCTCCATGCCTCCATGTTTTCCATGTTTTCACAAACAGCAAGATTTCATTCTCTCTTCTGGCTCAGTAGTATTCCATTGAGTATATATATATATACCCATCTTCTTTATCCATTCATCTATCAATGCACACTTAGGTTGTTTCCATATCTTGACTATCATAAATAATGCTGCAATGAAGATAGGGATGTACATATCTTTTTGAATTAGTGTTTTCATTTTCTTCAGATAGATACACTGTAGTGGGATTGCTGGATCATACGGTAGTTCTATTTTTTATTTTTTAAGGAACCTTCATACTGTTTTCCATACTGGCTGCACCAATTTACATTCCCACCAACAGTGCATGAAGGTCCTCTTTTCTCCACATCCTCTCCAACACCTGTTATTTCTTGTCTTTTTGATAATAGCCATTCTGACAAGTGTAAGGTGATAGCCCATGGTGGTTTTGTTTTGCCCTTCCCTGATTATTAGTGACGCAGAGCATCTTTTCATGTACCTGTTGGCCATCTGTAAGTCTTCTTTGGAAAAACATCTATTCAGGTCCTATGCCCATTTTATACTGATCTTTTTTCAGACCTGAATCCAAAGGCCAGGGAAACAAAAGCAAAAATAAACAAATTGGACTATATCAAACAAAAAGCTTCTGCACAGCAAAGGAAACCATCAAAAAATGAAAAGGCAACCTATTGAATGAGAGAAGATGTTTCTAAATCACATATCAGATAAGAGGTTAATATCTAAAGCATCTACAGAACTCATATGACCTAATAACAAAAAACACAAATAATCCGAATAAAAAAGTGGATGCCTCTTTTCAATGGGGCAGGCACCTCCTCTGAGTTCCTACTACTTCCGTTGTTTCCTGGAACAGTGCTTTTGTGTCAATTGCTATTTGTGATCATGCTTCTCACATTTACATTTTTATAAAGTAAAGAAATCTCTCTTCATGAGTGGAGAAACAAAGGGTGAACCAAAAAAGCCATGTGTCTCAAAAAAAACGTTAGGGTGTTTCTCTAATAATAAATGTGAGTAATAAGCAAAGAAAGCATATTTTACAGCCAGCCAGCTTCATTCATTTATAGGACCTGTTTGTTCCCTCAGAGTTTGGGGCCTGTGACTCCGGGTCCCTGTGGGCCGGGTGAATAGGCGTGCATCCTGAGAGTTGTGATGAAGACAGTGGGACACGTGAGACCTGGCTCTGGTCTAGCTTTTCCCATGTTAGAGCAGTTTTACAAGAACAACCAAGTAGTAATTTTAGCTGGAAATTTTACACAGTAAAGTAGAATTGAATGTTTTCATCAAATATTTACTGTGAGTGAAGCACACTACATTTCCTTATGGAAAGTTTTTAATACTCTTTTAAAATGTTTTTAAAATTGTGCCGTAAGATAAAAGTGATGTCGACGCCAAAAGCTAGACTATGAACTCAGAAATATAGCCAACGGAAATGTTTAATGAGTGAATTTAAGAATTTGATGTGATTAAAAATGAAATCAATTTTAAACATAAAGTAATAAAGAGCAGAAGTTAGAGTTAATGAAATAGATTAAAACTAAATCCATTAAAAATAATCCATCACCAGGAATCATACTACTATTAGGCATATAGTTTTACCATAATATCTATCTGTTCATTTTTCAAGCATTCATTCATTCATTCAGGATTTATTGAGCACTCTGGAGATATGAGAAACAATATCTAAGCTGATATATTTGATAATCAAGTAGAGAAAACATACAGTCTCCTTGACTGTGAAATCAGTTTACTCACTTTGGAGTCTCCTAAAATTCAAATTCTGTTATCCTGTGTGTTTCTGAAAATGCTTTTATTTCATCTTCATTTTTAAGTGATTGATAGAATTTCATAACAGACATTGACATGTATTTTCCTTTTTCCAAGATAATATTCTATTTTATTTTGACATTTGCTGTTAATAATGTCTGTCTTAAGTGACGCTTTCAACCCCTTCTTAGAAAATCCATCTTCCTCCTAATGTTGCTTTTAAGAGTCCTCTCTTATATTTGAAGTTTTTCCTTACGTGATTAGATGTAGAGGGGTTCTTGTTTGAACTTTTTGGGGCAGGCTGTGCTACTTGTGTCTAAAGCCATGTTTCTTTCTTAAAGAATTTTAAATTATCAGTAAAAACCTCTTTAAATATTACCTCTCTCTTTCACTCCTTTTTCTCTCCGCCTGGAAGTTGTAATTAACATGTAGTAAACCCTTTTTCTTCTTTGTTAATTGTCTTAATCTTTCTCTAACATTTCCACATCTATGTCTCCCTATATTTCATTCTTGGTGATAGGGCCATTGAGAGCACTAGTTCATTTTTTCTTGTAAGTAAATCACTGGGTTTTTAATTACAATGATTACATTGTTTCTAAAATATAATTTACCCTTCTGCTTGGTTCTTTTTCAAAGCTACTTGTTCTTATTTCATGTTCTCTTATTCTTTCTGTCGATTCATATATCTTATTTTACATCTCTTGAATCATCTAAAACATATCTATGTTGTGGTGTTTTTCAAATGGTTTCATCATTTCCAATTCTGTGGAGGCAAATCTTAATTTTTCTATATTCATTAATTACCTTTTCTTCTGTGGTTTTTCATTTATTTGGGTTTTGTCATCTTTTGTCCTAAGAGCTATTTTCTCTGTGAGTGCTGTTATCCCCAAGTTGTGAAAGGTTTTTAACAGGTGATTTTCTTTACTTCCTCAAGAGCCCCAGGGATGTAAACGGTTTTGCTTTACGTTAATTTCTTGGCTTGGGTTCCTGCACCCTCCCATAGTATTAATTTGGAACCTGAAGCTCTGCATAAGACAGGACTAGACTTCAATCTTTCACCAGTGATTTATTTCCCCTATACATGCCTATGACAGGTTACAAATACCTTGTTGGTCACCTGGCCTGCAGACAGAGTTTTACAAGTCACTTTCCATTGGTGGGACAGCTTCTCAGAGTGTAGTTGAGTGGTTAAGTCCTGGTAACCATTTGCCAAATTGAAGATGCATGCTCTGTCTTGGGCCAGGTCCCACAGGGTCTAGACTCAAGTACGAGATCCATTCGGGCCTCCCTAGCATCAGCACTTTTCTGGTATTGACGGCATTCTTTGTTTTGAAAGCTGGGTATTTCCATTTATTTTCTCTGAAAAATGTATTTAAATATTGATGTAACATTTTTTCCAGAAATTACTAGGTGTTTCTCTATGTTCATAAAGGAGCAGTTTACAGCAGATACAATTACCTTGTTGCTGAAGCACCTAATCCTGTGGGGGTCTTTTTATTAATTTACATACTTTTTGAGCTTCTTCCAGTAGGTTGAATGCCTCTGGTAATTAAATTAGGGTTTTATTCGTACACTACCATTACAACTATTTTAAGGAATAGTTAACATAATTCAAGCAATAAGGCATCTGTTTTCTTAAAGTCCTGAGATATGATTCATTAACTGTATTTTGATGCCCATGGAGGCAAAGATATAATGACACAAACTCTTTCTATATCAGCCCAGTTCTCTAGGACATTGTGAGATCTGGTTCGATATTCCCAGGACAACGGAGGGCAATGCAAGTCAATAGCTGTACAGAGTTAGCGAAACTGCCATAGGCAATTGACACACTGGTGACTTGGGCATCAAAGGAAAACATGAGCTGTAACTCTTACTCCTTAAGCAGGAGTATGTAAATGTGTACACATACATATACCCACTTGGAGGCCTAAAGGAGATACAAGGGAATAGTCTTAAACCTGATTTACTTTGGGGGGGATTTAAAAATATTGAAGAAATACTGCATTTGATATTAAGACTATTACAACATTCTTCCCATTGATCTCATTATAGAACTTTCCTTCACATTCAAACTCTATCCAATCTTTAATAAAATGGTTCTCATTTAGGAGCAATGGTATCTATCATATAATTAAGCTAAGTACCACATAGTCCAAATATGAGATGATTTAAGTCAAGCGTCCTGACAGTTAATTGTAATATATTTTTTTAAGTAAGAGTGTTCTTTTTCTTCTTCTCTCTTCTTTCCCACAAGTTTAGACAAGATTAAAGGCTCCAAAAGAAGCACTCAGAAAGCTAATTGGAAGAACTATAAAGTAAACCAAATCCAACATTCTTATTAAGTTAGAAGTAGTCAAATCTCTCCATCTAGAGAAAAGATTAAAGGCTAAGTAGAAGGATCTTGAAGGGCTCTTGACACCAGGGTGCCCTCCAGTCCCAGGGACCACGGCTGGATCCATGTGTGGAGACGTGAATGCAAGACCATAACCAAAAAGATTTCTTGCCCTACAAGGAAAGCTTTTCTATCACTTGACACGCACAATTTTCATATAACCCTAAATGCTTCTGATGCTAAGAAAAGGTTCAAGCTCAATTAAAAGTTTGTATCCTCCTCAAATCTGCAGAGAAATCAAAGATTAGTTTAAGCAGTTAAAAAATGACTGAGATAAGTATGCCCATATACTCTGTTATTCGGATTTCTTAAATTCTCAATCTAATTATGTATGATTTCACACATACAGTAATTACAATATCACTGAGGTGTTTTTTTAACTTTTATTTATGTAGAAAAACTGTCATTGAAAAGAATACTATAGATTTTTTAACTAGGTTAATCAAATAATTATTTGCATATTACACCTAATAATTTTCACTCCACATCTATTAGTCTCCAGGTTTCTGAAGTAAAAAAATTACAGCATCTTAGCCATGCACACAAGCTTACGAACTAACAAATTTGAACAGGTCATGAGTTTTTTGAGTCTTATTTTTTGTATTTATAAAATAATAATGGCAATACCTACATCAAAGGGTTTCTGTAAAAATAAAAATGAGATAGTTTATGGATCAATGCTTTCTAAACTATAAAACCCATACAAGTACTAGGCTTTAAAAATGCCTCTAGGAAGACAGCCTTCAGTTTTTCTCTCTTTACAGCTCACTTGATATGCTTTTTATTATACGTCTGCCTTCAAAAGTACTCAGATCTCCCCAGCATTCAAAAACATACATGCACACAGGTTTTAAAAATCCCTCCCATTGAATGCTGTTGTGTTGCTAGTCTGCCCACTTATTTGTCATCTCCTACTCTCTGTTTTCTCTTTTGTTGCTATTATACCAAATTACCTCTCTTTTACACACAAAATTCAATAACTGATTTCTTCCTTCCACTTCATGTGTCATGAACACGTTTGGTCTCTAAGATTCTGTGTGACCTCTGGTGTTCAAACTGGACAGTAATTGCTGAATTCTTACTCACGATCTCACACAAATTCATGGATTTTATTCAATAAATATCTGCTGAATAAGTGAATGAATGAATGCTAGGCACTGTTAGACACTGGTAATCAGAAATGAGAGACGAGTTCCTGCTCTACAAAATCCTAAAAACTAACGGAGGAGGTGGAGGAGTGAGCCATCAGTTGTGCCGTGATCATTCCTGTGACGGGACGCTCAGGTGATGAGATCAAATTGACCAAAAACTTCACCCCAGCTGCAGTGGGGCACCAAGTGGATGCACAAAGGCCAGTCTGCACCAAAGGCCTCCAATAGGAAGGGGTTGTAAGATACAGATTTGAAGGGATGTAGAAGTTTGCTAAACAGCAGAGAGAGACATGAAGTTTCACAGAAAGGAAACAAACAGCTTCTAGGAAAGCGTGAAAAGGCCAAGGGAGTTTCTGTGAGAGATTCTGCGTAGTGGGAGTCCAGGGAGCGCACTGGAAATGGGAACAACGAGCTCAGAGCGGTAGGCAGGCGGCAGATCAGGAAGAAGCTGATGGACAATGCACGGAAACTTGTGTATTACCCTTAGATGAATTTGAACAAAGGAGTGACAAGATAAGACTTTTAATTTATAAAAAGATCCCTTTAGCTGCAAAGCATAGATGTTGGATTGAGGGAGAACAAAACTAGAAACGGGGAGCAACAGGGTTTAGAATAATCCTGGTAAAAAATGACAAGGGCACGACTGAAGCAATGGCAGTAGAGACCACACCTGTGTTGGTGTCATGAGGGGTGAGGGAGAGAGAAAAGACTGTTTTGCATGCCGGGATTGCGGTGGTGCCATTCACAAAACAAGGAATATAAGAGTAAAAAGATATTTGCGATAAATTTACTGTAATAATTAGAATTAATTTTTTGGTGGATAGTGACAGAAGACTCCACATAATAGTGATTTAAATAAAACAAGAGCTTGTCTCACATGAAAGTCCAATTCTATATGGCTGGCTAAGTTCTCCACAGGGTCGGAGACTAAGACTCCTTTGATCTTGCCGCTTTGCTTGCATGGCCTCAGTTCCCAGACCCATCTCATAATCTAGTGCTATATTTCATCAAGCTCCAGGTCCAGCTATAAAAGCTACATTCCAGCTAGCTGGAAGGAAAGAAAATAGGGTAGGGTAAGACTTGCCTGTGCTATTTAAACACATTTCCAGAAAGTTGCACACAGTTTCTGCTTCCATCCCATTGGCCAATACTTAGGCACGAGGCCACAATTTCCTGCAAGAGGAACTGGGGGATGTAGACTCTATTCTTCTTGGTTACATGACCAGAAATATACTGAATATCTCATTACTGGGGAGCAAGGGACAGCCAGCTGTCTTTGCCCAGTAAGTTCACCACCGTGACATCTTGTCGAAGTCCAGCACAAGATTTCCTGAAGGCAGCTGAATACACAGGTCCAGAAGTCAGGAGAGGTATCTGGGATGAAGACAACAATATATGTGGTGACTGAAAGGACAGGAGTTGAAGAAACCATAGAGATAAAGTGGAAGAGGCCTGTTGATCAAACCAGAGGATATCTACTGACCAATTTCTTAGAAATTCTCTATCAATTTCTGGGTCTGTGCTCTCTGCTGGTTCTCTTAGCTTAGATTTCTTTTTCTAAAATACTGTCTTGCTTGTTGAGAGTGATGTCCCAGAACTTCCAGTGCTTGACTCTCTAATCTTCTTTAATTACATTCATTCTGGTAGTACGTATACTCAAGTGGATTTAACTACCACCAATATGCTGATGATGTTCCAAATCTTATCCCCATTGCTACGATCCTCTCTTCAGAGGATATGCAACATCTGCCTAGGATATTTCTATGCAGATCCCTCATCCACATCTGAAATCTAATATGCCTTTTTAACAATCTTCTTCCTTTCTGTCTCAGCATATAACATCATTTCCCTAAACTATTTGTAGATCCATGAACAATTCTTTACTATCTTTGTATTTCGAATAATTGCAATATTTTCTTAGATGTTAATTTTTTTATCTTACCAAACAAATTGAAATCTCTGTGGTATGAACTATAATTTATTCCTTTCTAGCCTTTAATGTGTTGAGTCTATAGCACATTACACAAAATATATACTGACAACTGTAAGATAAACTGACACACAGATCCTAAGAGGCGGTACGAAAGAGCAATGTAAGGCAGGTTTCCATTTGAAATCATTGTACTTTAGAAGCAGAAATAACAGAAAATATATCCGTCAGTAACTAGTTTTGTTTTTAATAAATTTATACATTATGAATACGCCTGGTAGAACCCTCCACCCTCAGGAATTACGCTCACATAGGAAAATGGTGCTCAGGATTGCTGGCCAGAGCAAGTCCACCACGCTCACACTTTACTTGGAATTTGTATTCGTACTGATTTATTTTGCATCAATATAAAAAGTCACTTTTCATTATTTCATCTCTAAACCTGCGCTGAGCATGTACAAATCACTGCATAAGCACCTAGAAGAAACTCTAAATATAAACACCTCTTGTCCTTCAGGAGCTTTCAGTCTGAACAAGAGAATGAGGCACCTGAACATGGGATACAATCTTAGTTTGTACTGAGAGAAGTACACATAATAAGTAAAGTAACAATTTGATGGGAAGAGTAATCCCTGTGGCTTAGGAAAGACTGCACCCAGAATGCGGCAGGGCCTAACGTCTCACGGTTCCATGAGACAGGGACTGAGGACAGCGTCTTCCAAGAGGGACAAACGGTGGATGGGGATGTGAATACAGGAAAGGAAACTAACATGGGAAGAGTAACTAAAAGAATGCAGAGCAGTCATGACTGCCCTTCTGTTTAGCAATTTTTTGCCAATAACATTTTTCAAAATTTTAGTACTTTCCTCATTAAATCAATCAGAATGTTTCTTTTAAAGAGGGTGGATCATTCAGTCTGTCAGATTTGATAGGGATTTTCAAAAATAGTATATTGTCCATTTATAAGTATTCTTAAACATACACTCTATGTGTGTGTATATTAATATGCTGCTACATCTTTGTAAGGAATATTAGGAGATAAAGCTTTAAAAATATTTTCTTTGCATAATTATGTAGCATCGGGGGAAAAATGATGACACACCTGAAATATGGTGACTGTATATCAAAAGTTGTTGATTAGGCAAGGACGCCATGCAAGGTAATAAATACACTTTAAACGGAAAAATTAAAGATATCGTCAGCCAAATTTCATTATTAGTTAATTCCACATGACGCTGGCAAGATCTGCTACTCGTGTGGAACGCGTATGAACTTTAACAGGTGTTATGCATAACTAGCTTAGGGCAGATTCCAGTCCACTGCCTGCAAGTGTAACTCTTAAATTGATAAGCCCACGTGGAACCCCTTGCCATATTAAAAGGGATGTATCAAAAGTAATTAGGAATTTCATAAAAGGCCTCCAGAGTCCAAAAGATTGTTTTCTTTTCCCCTAGTTCAAACCAAACCACATGTACATATAGTATTTTTTTATAACAATGCATAACTCATTTCTAAGCAGTAATGTATTTCTATTCTTGTTTAGCCATAAAGTTCTCCAGAGCTAATCTCAATTGAAATTTATTTAGTCTTTTTTAGGCTTTGAATGATCCACTATTTCAGGGGCAGTTGCTGTCTGAGTTCCTGGCCAATCACACCACCCAACACTTTAGATTTGCTCCCTGGAATTATTGAAGTAATTTGCTACAGGAAAGTGGGGTCAGGATGTTTGGAGTTGAGCAGTTCTTGTTCAGGTGCCATGTTTAATCTGGAAAGATATTAACCATATTTGTTACAGCAGGTAGGTACATAAAACAACAAAAAATAGTAAGAAAAGATATGTTTTACGTGTAACAAGACATATGTAATAATAGATCAGCTATTTGCTCTGTAGTATAATTAAATCCACTCTCCTACATACTTTGGGTTATAATTTTTCAAATGTTCTATCCCATTTTTTTCTATGACTAGCAGTTATATTTATTGGATACCAGTTAGCTGTAAGACATTTTTGATAGCAGTTTGGGATCAATAAAAGAAATAGAATACATAATTGACATCTTCTGGAAGCTTAAGTATAGATGGGAAAATAAGACATGTATGTGGGTAACTTGATTTTGGTGCTGTTTATTTTAAGTCCGGTGTGAAAAAAAACCCTATAGTTATGGAAGTTATAAGCATGTAGATTTACGAAATCTTAATTTTATTTGATCTGGCATAATGAAATTTCATCAATTTAAAGACAATTGTGACTATTTGCTATTTCATAAACTTCATTCACTTTGATATTTATTGGGATTATACATTAGTAGAATAATTTAAGAGCAGTTATTTTAAAATCTGAGCTTAAAAATAGCAAACTAAATAGCCCCTTTAAATGTTGCAGACATTTTTCCTAGTGTTTATAAATTTAAGTTCCAAAAAATAATTGCAACCTAGTTTTTATTTGGCCCTTTTCATTTATTGTGTAATAGCTTTAGAACTGTTCTGCTTTAATGCTAACATTTTTCAGCTGAAGGGATGGGTTGAGCTACTTTCTTAATGATATAAAAAAAAACTATGATTATTTTGCATTTTTAAAAAGTGCATACAAATCTTTTAATCTCTGCCTACACCCATCAGAACAATTGCCTTCCAATGTAATTATATTCAAAATGCAAGCGAGATAATAAGTATCTTGGAATTTAACTTGATAAATATTCATTTGCCTTATAGGGAAAAGAAATGAACATTCTCATGTAATTAGCTGCATATTTTTAAACCATGCTTTTATTGAGTTTTTTGAGGTATATTTTATGTATGCAAATCTGCTAATTTATAAGGTAAAGGAGATAAGGAGGATGGGAAAACTGAGGAAGCAGAAATATTCATTCCCACTCTGCCCTCCTTTCTGGGGAATAGGTTTCCTAATTATAAGAGAGAACTCACTCCTTCCTCCCAGCTCAGGTTCTTTGTTTTAGTGAACCTAAGCCGCTCAGAGTCCTTAATTATAAAACCAGACATTTTTCTTGGTAGCTATAGAATATCTTTGGGTTTTTTTCCTACTCTACAGGCGGGGAATTCAGAGTAAGAGAAGTTGAGCAAGAATAAGAGAAGGGTCCTCTGACCTTGGGAGATGACACGAGGGCCACAGAGGCACCGAGCTGCTTCACAGCTTTGCGGTCCAGGAATTCGCCTTTGCGCCCTGAGGTCTGTGGGTAGGCCAAGTCATACGTTCTCTGACGCAGCACACGACTGCTAAGGCACAGCTGTATTCTCTTTTCCCGTGGGGTGAATACTTGACATATGGTAATTCATACCTTCCATTTTTAAAGTGTCAACAGTTCACAAACTGTGTGCGTGCCTAGGATCAGAGGTAATCTTTCCTGCAGCCCCATGGGGTCCCCACGCTATTTTGCCGGTGGGGATGCTGAGAGGTTAGACGTCAGCCTAAGAACCCAAAATGGGCATAATAGCACTGACGTCCGTCCTGGGCTTTCCGTCGTTTTCTCGCTCGAGCGTTACTGCTCTGAAGTACTCGGTGATGGAATTGCTGTAACAAAAACTGCATCTACTATTAATCAATTTCTTATGAAATTTGAAAAAGTGGTTTCATGGGGAGGAAATGCATAATTTTCTTTCAGATTTCTCTATCTCTCCCTTCTGTGAACTCAATAATTGCCTCCGTTTCCTGCAGTTTTGGATTTCACCTTATCTCAGGGTTGATTTCACTTTCCTCCGGAGTTTTATGGTTTATGACATTTTCAGCACCATCAAAATTTGATCGGAGTTATCATAACAAGATAAATCGACAGATGTGGTGCATTGCAGGTATTATGTTTGCAATTACACCTAAATTATATTTTGAGATTGAATTAGTTATTGATAAAACAAATTAACACAAATGATACATGTATATATTGCTGGTTGACTTTAGTTCTAAAATTATAATTTAAAGAATGTGTATCATGAGGATATTTTAAGCTCTTTTTACTTGAAGAAAGAAATAGGATTCTTTTTCCACGTACTAATATTTCACTGTGGAAAACGAAATACTCTCATCCTGAGCGGATAGAAAACTGGTCCCAAAAAGAGGATTCCACTCCCCTATTATAAAGTGTCTGATTTGAGAGGATTGCCCTCTCAAATTCCAAGCTTAAGCTCAGAGATGGTCGGCTTTTACTTTTAATGAAAAAGTCCTTAGAAGGCTCGTTTGTAGTGGTGGTGAAAACCAGATTGAACTAAAAGTACTTTATTCCTGCAGAGCTGAGATCAGCACATGCTTTACTCGACCCATCTACCCAGAAAATGATATGTCATCCTCAGGTCCGCAACCTACTAACACCCCGCTTCGCCCCACCCCCCTGCCCCCAGCCGGCCCGGACGCACCTGAGCAGCTCTCAGGCTCCTTTCATCAGACTCTGCAGCCCCCGCGCTCTGGACACACAGACCCCTGGAGCCTAACGAACCTGAGAGGAGGAGCTGCGATACCAGGTCGAGGAAAAATGGAAATATTTTCAGACTGTGAGTTCTTGGCAGAGTAAATACTGCAAACGAATAAAAGAGTCTTCAAATTGACAATCGTCAGGGTGGGAAAGAACACACTTTAAGGGTGAGATTTCATCTCAACCACTACTTGGATGGGCTTCATTTTCTCTGGCAGTTTCACAGTCTGCAGTGACATCTGCTTGCTGCAGTCTAACAATGGTCCTGAACGGCTGGTTCAATTCCACAAGCCCGGCGTCCACTTGCTTTCAGGTAACCCTGCTGAAGTCACTGGATCTCGGGAGATCGCTGCGTCATTGCACTGATCATTATCGTTATTTGATGTTAAAAGTCCTATCTTTCCAACGCTGTGCACAGAAAACACAAGCAGAACGCCATCTGGACTAGAATAATGCAGAAGGCTTTCAGGTTTTCTTTACATTTAAACCTTGCCTAAGCATTCACATTTCTGAAACAAAGCGTTTTAAGTTATTTGTTTTTATGCTTTTTAAAAATATTCGTTATGGAGAAATTTGACAAGCAGAAAAGCACAGAGGAAGAACATCATTCCTGACCCCACCACCCAGAGGGAGCCACAACAGTTTTTCTTTCTATCTTTTCACATCTTTTAACCAAACAGTATTTTTCAACTTGGACTTTTCTTTTTTTAAAGAAGTATATTTGAAACTTTTGTATTATGCAGACGCTTTAGTGTATTTGGTAAAGAGTAGGAATTTTGAAACATATTAAATGGAATACTAATTATAAGAATATCAGAAGGATTTCTTAATAAGGCATTTTTCTTATAAGGCAGTCCCCTTGCACCTATGACAATTCTCTATGCTCTGCGGTTTCATGAGCCGTTTTACTCGATATAAAATAAAATGTTCACTCCTTTTTCCCTTCTTTATGATAAGGCCACATAAGACTGTGCTGAGTAGTCCTTATATGGCTACATTAATAACGAATTGAAACAGCCTTCCGACAATCTCACGCCCTTGGCACCTGCCAGCTATTTCTATTTCTGTTCTCTGCTTCCACAAAGGCAATATTCTCTGTGTGTGAAAAGGAGGATCCTATAAACAACAGGAGAACCTCATGAACAAAATGCTTTATCTATTTTTGGTAGTAGGCCCTCTGTATGCTTATAGGGAAATTCACCACCACCAACAGCAAACAAAGCAAAAGATAAACAGACAAACCCAAGAGTCCCTGGGGGCTGCTGAAGGAAAGGGCCTCCGTGTGAGCCCAGAGGACCTCCTCGTGGCTACTGCAATATCCAGTACCAGGGACCAGCCATCAGTCAAGCTGGGACGCACGGCAGATGAGCAGCCGGCCTCCTCTCACACAGGCTGCAGGCCGGGCTGTCCTCTCCAGGATGGTTGTGCCCCCAGCACGCCAGGCCCCCCTCCCTGAAGGTAAGCATTGGAAGCTCTGAGGTGCACGGCGCTCACGCCCTCACCTCCTTGGGTCTCTGTGGAACTGTCACCTTCTCAACACCCCTATGGAAAATTTCAGCCCCCCTCTGCTGTCACATCCTATCAACCATCCTTGTTATCATTGTCTCCTAATCGCTAACATCTATCTAAGCTACACTATACTTAATTGTTTATCTTTTTATTGTTCTCTTCCAGAAAAATCTATAAAGACAACGATTTTTGTTTGTTCAGTGTTATATGCTCAGAGTTTAGAAACATATCTGACACACACAGGAGCCACTAAATAAACAGTTTGGGAATGACTGAATAAATCAATTGGATTTTGTGCCTCACTCCTCTGAATGCATATCTACAGTTGATTTGAGAGTACTGCCACAAAGTGCTATAGATAAATTTTTCCTTTTTTTTGTAAAATTAGAATTAACTAAGGAATTAGTAATGAATGCCGTTTGTCATAGGCTCTTCTTACAACTTAAGTCCTATAAAAAGTTCTAAAACAGTCTCCATATTTTGCTATTGCCTCTTAAAGACTAAGTGTATTTTTGGGTAATTATTCAATAAGCTAGAAAAACTAGTACTTTAAAGTAATTTTAATGTGAATTTTCAAGTATTTATCCTAAATATTCATCCAAATCCTCATTATTAACTTATCAGAGAAAATAACTACTTTCTTCCTCTTAAAACTGAAATGCCAGCTGCCAATCCAGTCACTTAATTTCATCATCATCAGATAAAACATCGAAACGAAAATAACCACTAACAATGATGATGGAAGAAAAGCTAACCTGAACTGAGTGTTAAGATATTCTAGCCACTGTGCTAAACACCATATTGATATATGCAGTAGATAGATATATACAGTAGATATATATAGATATAGATAGTGGATATGTAGAGATATAGATAGTGGATATGTAGAGATATATAGATAGATATAGACACAGTGGAGATATATGGATACAGCTTTAGATCGTGGAGATAGATAGATATCTACATATCTTTCCACTCCCTTAATCCACACCACAAAACACCACATTCAGTGATGCTACTATTATCTCCACTTCACAACCTAGGAAACTGGATCTGAGAGAGATTAAGTATCTTCCCCTAAATTATCAAAATGCACAAGAAGCAGACTGATGATTTGAACCCAAATGCCTGATTCCTTGAATTCACACTAGCTCCCCAGGAACTCTATTAAGTGATTAATATGCATTAATTCATTTCATAACCTATCGTCCCTAGGATGTAGGTATATTCGAGATGAAACTGAGAATCCAGAGTCATTCATTAATTTGTACAAAATTACATAACTGAGTCTGCTTGGATCTGTGTTCTTTCCTCTGCACCACACTAACTCTAAAAGGAAGAGAAGGTTTCTCACACAGCCACAACTTTGCGTCCTGGCTGGAACCAAGTGGGAAGAAATTTCCTTCATTATGTTTTGCGAAGCTCTCCACCCCTTCCCCACTTGGGTCTCCCTACTGTGTTGTGATGTGACACTAGTGCTATCATAACGCCAGCAGAGGTGTGAGGATGACGTGCCAGGAACAAGTTCCTTGTTTCCTTCCACAAGAGTTGTGTCTGGAAGTCACCACTCTACTCCTAACCTAGAGAGAGAAAAGAAAGACGTTTTTCTGACCAGATGCAATCATACTGTTCATTGCAGTTAGGTTTGTGTTGACTTTTTCAAGTGAAAATTGCACACTTTGGAGAACATTATTTTTAGAATCATGTATTATGAATGCTTAACTGACCTCAGGTAGATGTTCAAAGCCTTGGTGAAATAGAAATGTTACATGGAGTTAACGCAGCTCTGGGCAGCAATAAATAATTCATGCTTTGTTTTAATAGTTCTTATTTTAGCATGAATATTCATAGCCTATATAATGGGAAAAAAGAATCAGAATTACTCAAATTCCTGGGAGAAGTAGATAAGATGATTGTTAGAAAGAGGAAATAAAGCATTAATTTCTTGATTATTTAAAAGAATTATATAGGTTTAAATTTTGTTATAATCATCAATACTGTAAATCAGAATATCTGTCACTGTCATTGACTGGTTACTTGTATCTTAATTGGTATCAACCTTAATTTTTTAACATAAGGAGAAACACGATGTTATTTTAAAAGCATTTTACCTAGCTCCTTATAATAATTTCCTGAAATTAAGTACTATGAGAATATCACTTTAGATATTTGAGATTTCTAAAATGTAAAAATAACTAAGTAAAATTATGTATTAATATATTTTTGTACACACGCACACACATAGGTACAGGGTAAAAGCCCTTGTGCATAAAGAGTTAAGAGTTCATTAGTTACTACCACAATTGTGCATTTATCATTCAATAATTTTATTTCATTCAAAATAAAAATCTGGTGTAATTTGATCAGCATTTAATAATAGGAAAAAGGTTTTGATTCGTAGTTTGATAAATAGAAATTCATTGACTATTTACTAACCGCAAGGTTTTGAAACACTAAGGAAAACACACAAATGAATAACAAATACCATCTATCCAAAAACAGCTTAGATGTATGACTACTCACTTACTTAGTTGAGAAAATCATTTAGTAGAACATGAAAGAGACACGGACATGTGCAAACTGTAGATTTACTGCAGTCTAGCTCCAAATAGCCAATTTAATATTGGCCACAAATTCTACAGTTCTTTTCTTGTAGATCCAAGAAGCTTGCTTTTTTGTTTCCTTTGATTCAAAAAGCACTTCACTTTCTGCCTTTCTGTTTGCTCCAGCCTCTTCAAATCTCAGGGGAAGTTATCTCAGACAAAAGATTTAAATGATATGGCAACATATTGGTCTCATAACTCCTTTTATACAAGAAACTCAAATGTTATCTTTTATTTTCATTCAAAAACTATTGCTAAGTTCATTCTTGTTTCCTTTGTTAGTCTGAAAACCAATTTTTTTTAAGTGAAAATTCTCTGATCTCAATTTAGGTTTCTTATCAGTTATTATTATTGGCATTGCATGAATTATAAAAATGTGCACAAGATTCTAAATAAATGCTAACTAAAATTATAATGAATGGTTGCATTTAAACTATGCAAGCCTTAAAGAAAATAGAACAAAACATGACTATGATGAATTTTAGCCTCTTAAAAATATAATGAGAAGGGTATAATTTCCTTTTCTCTAATAGTAGAATTGTCAGGCAGAATTAAGTTATTTGAGATAACAAGAGAATTCTGAATTCTCTAAAAGTGACACAAATCACTGTATCAGGCAGTGCTTATAGAATGACCTTTTGTACTGAGCACCTAAATATAGTATTCATGTTAAAAAGCATTCATCCAAAACTAATCTGAAAATCTATTTGATGGCGCGCAAAACATCTGTGCTCATTCTTCATGTTTTACTTTGAAACCCACTTAGCGGAAACTTATTTAAGCAACATTAGAATCAGGAAAGACTGAGGAGAACGCTGGGTGAGCATAAATGGGATCCCTTCCATTTTGAAGTGTGACCTCCATTCGCCATTGTATCTGTGTTCCGAAAACATTTCCCTGTATACCAATTACACAGTATTTTTACTTAGTGAGTATGTGTAAAACATATACAACGTACCATTCCAAGATTTTTTTTTTTACTTTAAGTATTTTACAGACTCTGCTGTTGTGACATCTTATTAGCCCGCACCATCTGGTCCCTGGGAGGTCAGTTCAGGGTTTACCCCATTTCAACATGAGTAAATCCTCCTAGATTAGGTATTGCCAGCTGATGCACCTGGAAACATGGGAACAGAAGTGACAGACAAGTAGATATTCTTCAGAAAACAGGAGCAAACTTTGGACATGTTGCATAGAAGACAAAAGAATGAGTAAAGAATTATGAACAAATTCATTAATTATTCAAGATCCGATAATTCAGATAGTAGGGTAAACAAATTGAGATATACAGGCCATTTGGCGTGTGCCTACAAAAGCACCCATTGACAATTTGATGTAAAAAAATCTCTTAGCTACAAGGGTATATAAAAGCCTCCACAGTATGGTTTGAAAAGATATATTTCACCAGGGAAAACCATTGAGAAATAAGAGGCACCATTGGGAATTCTATATACCTTTTAAAATTTCCTTGCAGTTTCTTACCATCTAGACATGTCATGTATAATGATTCAAAAGACCTCTGGGCGTCTGTCTCCCTAAATTCCAGGTTCCCAATTGTGTTTCCTCCACTGAGTAATTTGGATGTTTTTCTCAGAAAATAAATCACTTTTTATAAATGACTCAAAGCTTGGACAAGAATGATGAGAAAGCTCTTTTTCTTCCATCAAGGAAGCTTTGTTTCATTTCTCTTTTCACCTGGGTCACTGGCCTGAGGTCTGTAAAAACGATTTTTTTTCCTTTATATTTGATATAGTTGGAAAAAATCTGACAGCTTCTAGGATCAGGAAACAGAAACGATGTGTATCTAAATGTGCGTATATAAATCAATCTAATAAAACTATGCACATAATTTTATTCACATTTAATTCACATAGTACAGGGAAATTAGAATTTTGCTTGCATGTTTTCGATGTAGTTGCTCCTACTTAGAATATTTACAGTGAAGCCATTGAATTCAGGTGACTTATTTTCTACATGACTTTCAACTTGGATTGAAAAATCTAGCACATTTCCTTTACAATTGTCTTTTCTAACAAGTAAAAATTTCAAAGAGGTTTTGAGTTATAAAATAACATCATGACATCACTATTTCTGCTTTTATTTTGTCTAACTTAAATATTTTACTTCCCAGGTCTTTTCTGTGAAACAGTGGATTTAGAGGTACTTTTCATACTATAATTATCAAGAAATCACTACTCGCTTGGGGAAAAGTACAAACTAGGTCCTATTGGTTATTATAGAGCAAAGCTTTCTCAGTTAAATTTCCTCCATTGATTTATCTTTTAGGCTTACAGTGAAGCAATGTCCGTGAGATCCTACAGGACGTAAACTCCATTCTGGCCAAGAATTCTAAGTTTCTAAATTACAATACCTAGAGCAGAGCTGTGCACATAGGAAACTTATGACAAATACTTGTTATATGCTTGAATAAACCTTTCGAACAAAAAGCTGTATTGTTTAGAGGGAAAAATGAAACAAGAATCAATTTGTTGCTCAAATTTTTACATTTCTTCATTCTCTCTTCGGCATGTTGAGTGTCTGTGTTTGGATTGAGTGTTTTCAATTTCTGCTTGCTAGTGAAAGCAAGCTGACATTTGCGATAATCTCACGTGTTTCCTAGTCTTCAGTATTTTCACCTCTTGCACTGGACTCTTCTTTACCGCCATGAATTCTCTCTTCATCATTTCCCTTCTGGGCTATGAAAACAGCTTCCTATGTACTCTTTCTGACTTTAGAATCTTACTTCTGTGTCAAAATATCTTTCTAAAATAAAAACCCTAATTACATAAATTTCCTCATTAAAAACATTATCTGGTTCTCCAATGACCAAAGTATTAAGTCCAAAATATAGATCATACTGAAACCTCTCTTTCCAGATTGTCCTCCTGTCCTTCTCAACCCAGGCTCCAATGACAAGACACCTAATTACAGTTTCTAAATGTGCATGTTCCCATCTGTCCTTACTAACCACATGGAGGTCTAGTAGGTGCCCTTTAAAACCTCCACTCTAACGCCACCTCCTCTGTGAGGGCTTCTCTCACCACCTCTCCTTCTGACACCTCCAAATACTTGTAGACACTCTCTGCCAGCATACCTCCCAAGGCCCCGATTGTTCCTATACGACCGCTCTGCGCGTCAGACTTTGAGACGAATGCTCTGAGCAACCTTTTGGTCTCATAGCTTATAGATGTTATATATTTGTGTCATGAATGAAAATATAAATATAATATATATTAGCAAACAAAATACACTTGGGCAAATTATGTATTTGTATATTACTTATATCTATTTCTACAGAATGTAAACAATCACGATTTATAGGGGTGACTGTTTATCTGTTTAAACCCAGGCACAAAAAGAAGACTAAGAAAAGTCACCCACTCCTTGGTTGATCAGGAAATTGCATTATTCCAGACCCCTTCCCTTCTAAAATATACATGCTGAGGAATGCTTTAACTTGCCAAACTAATAGCATATCTTCTGAGACAATTTTTAAGACCGAAAGTATTACTGTCTTGGTAGCAATAGGGGAGAAAATCTATGATTTTAATTTTCCACTTCAAGAAATAGGCAGGGAAAATGTTCATAGATCTACTGTGTGTAAGGTAGGGAAACAAGGTAAACAAGTAGGGAAGCAGAGAGGTTTGTTCTGAGAGCGCTGAGGGAAAAGCCCATCAGCCCACATCCCAACAATGACGTGTAAATCTGCTGTCTCCCTTTCCAGAAGGATTCGGTGCTGTCAGCTGGGACTTTGACCGAATCCTGATACTTTGTTTGATGACTATAAGTCAGAATTTTCTGTTTGTTAATAATAGAAAATGTTTTCTTTTGTAATTACACATACATAGTGTGTTAACATGTTGGTTAACATGTTTCCTAATTTGCCTTTCATAGAAAGATTTCCAGGTAAATTTGGAAAATCTCAAAATCATATTCAATAAAATGCCAGCACTTGGACTTCAGCAAAGAATAATTAAAATCCTAATAACAGCAACATTCTTCAAGCAAGATAAATCATCCAAAATGCAATAAAATGTTCAACTAATTCTATTCTAAATCTCTTCAATATTTTCTAAAAGTATTTTTTAAATATTGTGTTTAATACTTAAAGGCTATAATGTTATTTTAGAACAAATTGGGATTGAAAATTAAAATGCAAACAATTTGTTATCTACATACTTCTTATAATTTTTAGTCTATTTTATTGTATTTTGTAAATGTATTTTAATTTTATCTTTAAATGCAGAGACAATAAATGACTGAAGAGCCTTGAACAAAAGATTAAAGGATTGAGACCATCGTTTAAGGCAATGCCACCCTGCATTCCTAGAGCCTGAGAGCGCCCGTCTCGGACACATAAGCCATTTATTTATCTGTCTGTCTATCCCACTGTATCTTTTAAAAAAAATTTTACAGAGTGGCAACTCAGTGAAATTGAGGCAGACTGAATTCATTAATGGGAAGCACCAAATGCCATTGATAACCTGATCCTGTTGTTTTTCTGAACCTGAAACACAGAGGCACATCTTAGTTTCATAGGTGGTATAGTGATCTAAAGTACGGGGAAGGAAGTCAATATTTCCATCACAGATAGAACACATGCATTTCCATGTTTTTATTTTGGGGTGGATAGAATTATAAAAGTAAATGCTTGAGGCCTTCCTATTAGTTATGTTTCCCAAACCGAAAGCAGTGGGGCAGGAGGTGTGGTGGAGTGGGAAAGAAAACATTAAATTCATTCAAAATCCTCTTGTGAGGGTAAGAAGAAAATTGATTGTGGTTTATTAGTCCTTTCCAATAAACACTCAAGAGTTCGGCTAGCTGAAAGCAATTGATACTAGTGGAATCAATGCTGCCCTAGAACACCCTAATGGGTATCATTGGAGCTTTTAATTCTCATTATGCAGTTTATTCTTTCAAAGGTTATTTGATGGAATTCTTCGTGATGAGTATCTCTAAAGCTTTGCTGCTTAAAGAATTGGTTTATTGAATTGGCTTTGCCCTATTTTAAATCAATTTACAGATATCCGCCTTGTGATTCATGCAAAGATATAAGCATAGGAAAAAATGAAAAATTTACATAACCTATATAGAGTTTATATTCCTTCCGTCTCCTAATTGATGGAATACATCCAAGCTCCAATGACCATGTTTCACTAAAAGTGATTGTAATTAAGAATTTCAGCAGGCTAACGCGATCGAATAGCTCAACGAGCTGCCTATGTGTCACTTAAGATTCACCTGACCTATTTACTTGTACGTTTCTTGTACTTGTCCCTTTCTTGTTCGCATTTTCACTGCCAATTCTTTAAAATGAATTAGAAAAAGAGTTACCTTTCATAATTCACATAGTCATACTCAAACCTGGCCTTTCTGTTTTGAAACAACTATAATTTTAGCAAAGGATTCTGTGGAGGGGAAAAAAGGTTCCTGCACTGGGGCAGGCGAGAGGATGCATTCGGGGAGCAGTTGGCGGCTGGCTAATTACAGCGCGGAGGGGACGGGCGGTGGGACCTCGCCGGCGGACTAATCCTTCTCATCGGCCTGTTTTCTTTTCTCTTCTTTTCTTTTCCAAATATGTTTTCTTGTTTGTATTTCCTTCCTCCCTCCTCTAGGCTACCAAAAAATTCTATTTCCACCTTAGTCTATTTCTAGGAACTCTCATCTCCTGGACTGCTAAGCAGTTAGTGTCCATGTGGCCTGGTCCGCCTACCCCGGACCAATGATGCTTAATTTCTTTAAACACTACTTTGCAATTACCTTAAATTATTTACGTTTTTCTCCATCTTTCTGACAAACATACACGTACGCCCACTGGCACACATTGCACTGATTATCTTTTACCCTAAGTAAATATTTCTGAACATAGTTTTGTAAAGCAAATAAATACTGAAAGTTCCAACTTTCTGTGCTCATAACTCTAGGAAAACCAATGAAGTTTGAAAAATCTTAGTGAAACCCAAAGACATGCATAATTTATTCATCTCTCAATAAGCTTTTATATAAAAGTAAATATTTATACACATATCTCTGTATATGTTTTTTCAAAATAAATATTAGAATCTTTTTAACAATTATGGAATATGTGATCATTTTAACAAGATTTTAAGGATTTAAATGACTGCAGCAGTTTTTTTTTTCCTGCTTTATTTTTCTCCCCAAATCCCCCTAGTACATAGTTGTATATTTTTAGTTTTGGGTCCTTCTAGTTGTGGTACTGCCACAGTTTAATCGAGTATATTTGTGTGTTCTTACTATCCTTCCATTAATTCAAAGATAATCAGAATATCAGTGTGTACTTACAGATATCATTCAGAGAAGAAGAATAAAGCTTGTAATTTTGTTAGAACTATCAGTCCCCAGATTTCTTTTCCACCCAGAAAATGAAGTCCGCTATGCCTGTCTTAATATGATACCAGGAATCCCTTTCCAACAGGGGAAGTGAAAGTAACACGATATAAAGAAAGGAGCCTGGGGCGGGGGCGGGGGCGGGGGCGGGTGGGCACCATTCTCAAGACAGGGCTTCTGTTAGCTGCCCCAGCTGTTAGTCTGCAACTCTGGCGGCTCCCCACTGGAAGCACCTGAACACTGGGAACCACCGAGCTTTTATGACGCTCAAATAAAATCATTGGTGAAAGTGCCTTGGAAACTCTTGAATTCATATTAAATGTTATTATTTTGTTGTTATTAATATTACTAATCATTTATAGGGAAAAGTTAAAATCTTGACATTTCTGAAATGTGTCTATTGACCTAGCATTAAAACACAGCAACAAGACTTCTAACACGTCTAAAGTTGAGACGTTGTCCTTCTCTTGGCTTCATCTTCTTTTCTGCAAATTTAAAGTGTAGTCCTGGTGCTGGTATGTTGTGAGTAAAATTTACCTAGCTTAAATTGAGAAGAACGTAAAATAAGGATTATACCTCTAAGAAGCATTTGGATTTATCTAATAATTAAAATGGAGATGTATATCAATATTTAATAAGAAAGATATTTATTAATTATCACAGCTAGCATTTACTGAGTACTGACCACATGCAAGGCACTGTGGGGACCACGTGTAAATTCTTTCAGTTAATCTTCATCATATCCCATTGCGTGTATAGCATCCTTATATATTACCTCATTTAATATTCATATTAGCTCTGTGAATTTGATAGTATTATTATCCCAATTTAATAATTATGAGACTATGACTAAAAGAGGCTAAATAACTTTCCCAAGGTTATAAGGCAAAACTTCATTTTGGGTGTAGGTATCTGTGATTCAAAAGCCCTAATCACCTCTAGAGCTAAGGCCATGAGCACTTATCATTAAAAAAACTAGCTGGATTTAAGTTAGGATAAACTTGGGACAGAACTTAGGTGCATTTCAGAAAAGTCACCTTATTCTCTGTGACCTCTCTGTGGCAGGTATCAATTGGCTTTTATCATCCAAGAATGCATTTGGGAGGAGGCGAATAGGATAAAAAGATATTCTTTTTTAATAGTCTAGTATCCTAGTGTTCAAAAATAGTAATGTGATATAGGAGTAACTTAAATATGTTGAAATACATCTTTTAAGTTCCTTTGTATAATCAAGACATGCAGTGCTGGCAAAAGAATACACAAATAGATCAAGGGAACAGAACAGGAGCCCAGAAATATAGACCCACATAAATATGCTCAACTGACCTTTGACAAAGGAGCAAAGGCAATACACACAATGGAGAAAGATAGTCTCTTCAACAAATGGTGCGGGCACAAGTGGGCATCCACATGCAAACAAACGAATCTAGACACAGACCTTACCCTGTCACAAAGATTAATTTAAAGTGGATTATTGACTTAAATGCAAAATGCAGAATTTTAAAACTCTTAGCAGATAACATAGGAGAAAACCTAGATGACCTTGGGTATAATGATGATTTTTTAGATACAACACCAAAGGCATGATCCATGAAAGAAAGGATTGATAAGCTTGAGTTCATTAAAATTTAAAACTTCTGCTTTGCGAAAGACAGTCAAGAGAATGAGAAGACAAGCCATAGACTGGGACATAATATTTGCAAAAGACCCATCTGAGAAAGCACTATTATCTACAATATACAAAGAACTCTTACAACTCAACAATGAGAAAACAAATAACCTGATTAAAAAATGAGCCAAAGACCTAAATAGACACCTCACCAAAGAAGATATACAGATGGCAAATAAACATATGAAAAACTGCTCCATGTCATATGTCATCAGGGAAATGCAAATTAAAACAAGAAGATACCACTACACCCCTATTAGAATGGCCCAAATCCAGAACACTGACAGCACCAAATGCTGGGGAGGATGTGGAGCAACAGGAACCCTCCTTCATTGCTGGTGGGAATGCAAAATGGTACAGCCAGATTGGAAGACATTTTGGTGGCTTCTTTAAAAACAAAAAACCCTGCTCTTACCATGCGATGCAGCAACGGCCCTCCTTGGTATTTACCCAAAGTTGTCAAAACCTTATGTTCACACAAAAACCTGCACACAGATGTTTATAGCATCTTTATTCATTACTGCCAAAACTTAGAAGAAACCAAGTTGTCCTTCAGTAGGTGCATGAATAAATAAACTGGCACATGTAGACAATGGAATATTATTTCAGATATCAAGCCGTGAAAAGCCATGGAAGAGCCTTCAATGCTTGTTGCTAAGTGAAAGAAGCCAATCTGAAAAGGCTGTGTGCTGTACGAACTATGCGGCATTCTGGGACAGGCGAAACCTTGAAGATAGTAGAAGGAGCAGTGGTTTTCAGGGGCTGGGGGCAGGGAGGGATGACAGGCAGAGAGCAGAGGACTTTTAGGGCAGTGAAACTACTCTGTGTGATTCTGTAATGAAATGTATACACGTCATCACACATTCATCCAAACCTGTAGAAAGTACAAGAGTGAACCACAATGTAAACCATGGACCTCAGGTGGTTGTGATGTGACGGAGTAGGTGGTCCACTATGAGAAATGCCCCCTCTGAGGGGGATGTTGACAACGGGAGAGGCCGGCCATTCGTGTCTGTGGGGAGAGGTATATGAAAAATTTGCAGCTTTCCCTCAAATTTGCTGTAAACCTTACACTGATCTAAAAAAGTAGCGTCTTCATTTAAAAAATGTTTTGGTAAAAGTAATTGTATAACACGTATGACATAAGACAGAAAATCTAAAATTTAGTTAGCTCTTTCTTAAGATAGTTTCATACTGGCTAATTTTATTATACTCAGCTTCTCAACAATGTTTGTATCCACGCAAGAAAGGCTTGAAATAATATGAAAGTAGAGTTCCAACATTTTTATTACAGCTCAAATAAGACTCCAGTGCTCTGCGTTTTATCAAATTCGAATCTTCTGAGACTCCGTTCCGGATGCGCATGTCAAAGAAAACAGAATTTCTTGCCAAAACTTTTTTTTAATCTAATGAGTTTATCCCGGGCGGCTAAATGTTCTTAATCCACTGTGTGTGTCTTAGTTTTTGTTTCTGGCTGACGTCCATGGAATTCTGAAAATTGATCCAGAGGTTCGACACTGAAACAAAATTAGGTGGGAATAAAATAGCGTAGTCCAGAGGCAAAAACCCTAGGGGCTTTTCCAGGCCAGTTCTGAAAATCTGTAAAACAGAGGGAATTTGCTGAAGTCACACCCACTCCTATCTGCTTTGTACTTTTCAGCTTTCTGAGTCTATCTTATTAGTGAGGAATGTGGCCACTGAAGATGGTTGGCTGGTGCAGTGGTTATAGCCAACAATTATTTCAAGGGAAGAGAAAAGAAACATGTGTAAGGTAATAAGCGATCGAACTCCTTTTGACCTCATCTTCTACTCTCACTCTGCGTCCTCTGCTCTGGCCATAGTAGCCTGCTTTCTGCCCCTTGAACACAGGCCCCATCTGGCCCAAAGGCCTTTATTCTTGCTTTTCCTTCTAAGAAACACTTGCCCCAAAAGTACATATGGCTTACTCTCACACCTCTTTTAGGTGTTTTTCAAGTATCACCTTGGCCATTCTATTTCAAATACATCCCACACTATTCTTTTGGTTCCTATTCTTTTTCTTCTGCTTTAATTTCTCCAGCTACCACCATGTTATGTATTATACATTCTCCTAATGTATGTCTTTACTCTCTGACTTCCTCCACTGGAATGCAAGCTCTGTTAGGGCAGGGGTCCCCTGAGTTCTCCTCATCACCATGAACACAATATGGGGCTTCTCAGGCCTTTATAAATACTCACTGAGTGGTTGAATGAATGACATTACCTTTCTAAACCCAGAGAAAAGAATTAGAATGGATCGATATATTCTTTTCTGAAAATTTGATGCCATGTTTAATAAACTGGCTCTCTGTTACAGAAGTGAAACATGATATTCTGAGTTATATCTTCCTTCTTGCTCTCCTTGTACCTCAAATACAGATTTAAAAAATAGATAATTGCAAGTACAATTAAAATCCTAGAAATGTTTATAACAAATTATCAAACCATCCAACATTTTAAAAATGACTTCCCAATTTCCCTGTTATCTACACTATCTTAAATATTACCAAAAATTTACATGTATACTTTTTTATATATCTGATACATCTTCTCTTTAAGTTGGTAAATAGATGCTTTGAGAGCACTAAACTAGGAATCAGTACACTGTTTTCTACTTATAGCTCATCCACAAATTAACTTATCCTCTGACAAGTCACTTAACCTCTGTGAATTTCAACTGACTCATGTAAAAATTATGCAAGAAGCAGAGGATTAATTTATGATATCTTCTAGTCTAAGATGCTTTGAGTCTATCCAGATGATTTGTGAATGATTGTGTCTTATAATTCCTTATTTCTGAGCAAAAAAATAAAATCTAATTTAAAGCATCATAGTTTAGTATATTTTAAACAAGTAAATGTACTAATGTGCAGAATAAAGTGTCTGTGCTGTTTTTTTGTTGTTGCTTATTTTGGTTTAATTGTATTTATCATTGTGAACAGAAACTTTAAGTATTTTGTTGATTACATTTTGAACAGACTTTCCAGAGTAGAAATTATCTAATTGCAGTGATCATTGTGGGGTAGGAATTTGTCACCAGATATTGACCATTGTATTCATTATGACACTGCTCTTTCAATTTGATCTCAATGTATTTACCTTTCTAAACGATGCTCAGAAAGTAATCAAGAGGGTGGGAAGTCGTCACAGACCCATGAGTGAAGAGACTCCTAGAAATACTGCTAAGCAGTTGCGGAAAGGTAAAACCATCCTTATGGCTTATGTTATGTCTGACTCACTGATCCAGATGTCAAAGGAACACACGAGTCAACAAGAAAGACTGTGTGTTCTTCTACTTTGGGGATCCCAAATTCTCACTTCTGATTCTTTATCTGAATTTTGTTGCTGATTAATAGTCGTCAAACTGTTCCATAACAAATTTCTTCCTTCATTTGCAAAGATACATCCGTAAACAACTGAGTTAAGGCTATAGGTTCTGAATCTTTATCAGCTGTTCAACTCAGCCTGAAGCTTTGTAAAGAATAATAATGGAAGAGAGCAAATTAATTAACTCAACCTGCAAATTTAAAATATATAAAAAGACTTTCTTATTAAACCCACAGAAAATATCCCAATTAACCCCAACAGAAGCTTTATACCCTATACCTTGAAGCAGAATGGAAACAAGTTAGCATCCCATCAATAACACGCAGCAGGTATAGCTGCGGCCCATTTACGACGCAAAACAAAACTGCTCCCCACAGATATACGGATGGTACAGACAGTGGTTCTTGAACCTGGTGGGGCCTCAGAATCACTCGGAGGGCTTATTAAAACACAGACCACTGTGTACTCCCCTGGAGTTTCTGATTCAGCACGTCTGGAAGAGGGCCTGATATTTGCTTTTCTAGCAAGTTCTTAGGGGATGCTGATGCTGCTGGTCCAGGAATGACACTTTGGTTATAAATAATTTGAGATGTGCAATCATGGCTTTGAAAAGATCTTAAAGGTATTTAATCCATTTTTCTAATTCAAATTTTAGTCGTCCCTGAGGTGAATTCATTATTAAATTTGATCAACTACCATGAGTCAGACATTAAGCTAGATGCTGGTGATACACTGGTTAATAATCTCCCTACGGGGGATCATGGTCTTGAGTGCCGGAATAATTATTAAGCAGTATTTTCATAGAAGGATGCACAGAGGATTTCAACTTTGAAGATCTCCTAAACACTATAACAGCGGAGCAACACGGTCAGGATTGAATTCTTAAATTTATCTCTCTGGGCTGACAGGAAGCAGGGTGGAGAGTTAGAAAATGATTGAAAAGTCCAAGTCAGAGACAGTGATGGTGCTCAAAGCCCTTCAATTTTTCCATGTTGCTTTTAACATAAAGGATACATACTTTAAATTGGTGAAAAATAATTCTGAATGACTGGGTACCTACTTATACAACCTGTCTCCTTGCTTTTTGCTATTCCCATCCCCACTTAATAACAACACAGTGTTCAAACCTTTAGCCCTGCTGAATTTTTTCAGTCCCTCAAACTCCCAATAGTTTCTCTTACCTCTGAACTCTTACACGTTCTTTTTTTATCCCAGGACAACGCTTCACCATCCTCCTCGCCTTAATAATCACTAACATTTTTATCTCAATGTATGGGTCTCTGCTTCATGGACCCGTCCCTTTCTCCATCCTTACTGTCTCCTCATCCTGTCGTCCCCCCATCCCCCCACCTGTTTGTGCAAGGTGCTCTTTCTCATCTTTGTTTATTTCTCCATCAATTTTACTGGAGAAGCAGCCTCTAAGGTGGAGACTGGTATCTTTATCAGTGTGCTCTTCAGACAGTCCAGCTCACAAGAAATGTTCAACAAATATTTGTATTTTTAGTGAAGGAATTAGAGCCTATGAAGGAGACCAAAAAGGAATAGACAGAAATGTAAGAGAAAAACCAGGCGATTGCAGTGTCATGTAGCTAACAGGTGGAGAGAAGAATGGGCAGGTCCAGAAAACTATGGACTTAACAAAACCCAGTATTTTTACTTAGGAGTGTTGTTGTTAACCTTACAGACAGTGGTATCATCAGAGTAATAAAGACAAAGCCAACACTAGAAATTGGAGATCCCAACACATTTTTATGCAATATTTAATTTAATCTTTACAATAACTGTATGAGATAAAACCATCAGTACCATTTTACAAATGGTACAACTGAAGCAGAGAAATGTCAAGTACTGGTTGGAGGCTACGAAGCTAGAAAAGGCCAGAGGTGAACCTGGAATGTCGGGCTCTAAGAAGCAAGCTTCAATCTAATTAGTGCAATCTTCCTTCCAACTACGTAATTGCATAAATGAATAAATGAGAGAAAGGATAAACAAGTACTCACGCAGAGCCTGCTATGCCTGTGGTATCTACTGGTTCCCATCTTCAGTTTCTTTCTCCTTTTCAAGTGCATTGATTTAAACTTATCCTATGAAATATCATTTACATTTTTGAAATATATCCTCATTTTACTCACCTTAGTTTTGATTACAACCTCTTGGTGGTGGTGACTGAAACATCTATTGCATTCCACCCATCCACAACTTGGCGTCACCTGCAAATTTAATGCGTATGCTTTTCTTCTTCCAAACCACTATTGACTGCATTACATACACCATGAGGATAAGCTCCAAGATGCAAACTGACTTGTGTTTGATGTCTGCATCTGTGCTTGTGCATGGACAAAGGAGGTCGTTGCAGTTTGGGTCAGTTCAACTGCGTTTTAAGAGGACTACAGTTTAAATTATTAAATCATTTGATCTAAGATTTGGAATTGAATAAAGTGTGGTATACATCAGACAACTTTTGCAATGTTAGCAAGGTTCTGAAGTCACACCATAGGATGGGTCTTATTAAATAGACTCCCACTTTTAGAAATAAAATGGCTATTGTGGGTGTTAGAATCAGAAAGACACTATCCTTCTTTTCTTTTCTTTTATATGCCAAATAAAATAAACAAAAAAATCTAAACTTACAGAGCATTTCAGGATCCATCTGTTGAAATGATTTTAGACAATTCTATTTACACACAAGTGGGGGGAGGGGGTCAGGAAAAAGTAGGAGGAAAATGTCAAGACAAGCATGAAGGCCTTTGAGCTTTCAGCCAGAAGTCCAGGGATGATAGAAAACGGAGACTGAGTTCAAAAATAATCTGATAAGTGATTTTTTAAATCGGTAGGTGGGGATAGTTGAGAATAAAATGAAAAATCACTTGAAAAACTACTGACTCCTGGTGGAGATTGGGACAAATATAACCAGTGACCAGAACACAACAGATGCCAATGGTACTGAGACCCTGAATGCAAAGAATGCCGCCAGTGGAGCTCTGGAAGATGAGAGGTTCATGCTAATCTCTCCATGGAAGCAGACTTTCTACAGCAGGCAGATTTTAGTCCAGGGAGCGTAAAACTTAAAAGGAAAGGTGTTGTTTCACCTTGTTTTCTCGCACATTGTCCTCTCCTGCTGTAGAAGATGCATGGATCTCTGAGAGTCTAGTGAGAAGATGAGTACCATCTGGCATGATAGAGGAAAGGAAAATAATACAGCAAATTAACATCTCTGCTTTAGATTAAAAGAATACAACTTTTTGCAAAGATAGGTTCCATCATGACCACTATTTACCAAGTAGTTGAGACTTTGCCTAAAATAATAAGGCTGATAAAGAATTGCTAAAAATAGTGCACTCCAGCATGTTTTCAACAATCCTTTGCAAACTTAGTTTCCCACTGCTCTCAAGATGAGCTGGGTTCACTTTTAAGACTGTGCCGCTCACTGTTCCTCAAATAAAACTTGGCATGACTTCATTGATATAATCTATTGCTCATATATTTAATAATACTCCTTTCAAATCGGTCTTCACTCTTCCAAGTCCTCTCTAATCACGAAAACTTACTATTTTCTTCTCTAAAACCCATGCCACTCCTCGTCAGAACCGGTCATTGGGCTAGTAGAAGGCAGGACCGGTGTCAACAGTGACCTTTCAATGTATATATCCCACATTCAGGCAAAAAATCCTTAACCCCAACTTTATTAGTTGGTTAGTAAGTTATAATTAAGGAGTGATAAATTATTATTGTTTTTTTAATTTGATTTTAAGAAATGCTTCCTTTGCTGGATTTCTTTCTCTTCCTGCCTTAAAGTGAAGATTCTGCTATAGACTGATTTTTTGTGTTCCCTCAAAATTCATGTATTGAAACCCGGTCCCCAGTGTGATGGTATTTGGAGGTGAGGCTTTTGGGAGGTGAGTGGGTTGTGAGAGTGGAGGCCTCATGAATTGGATTAATGCTCTTATAAAAAGACCTCAGAGAGCTCCCTTGCCCTTCCTCCATGTGACACAGACAGTCTGTGAGCTAGAACTGGGCCCTCACCAGACACGGAAGCTGCCATCTCCTTTATCTTGCATTTTCCAGCCTCCAGAACTCTGAGAGAGACATTTCCGTGTTTGTGAGCAATCCTGTCTATGGTATTCTGTTACAGCAGTCTGACTGGACTAAGACAGGTTTTAAACAAGTTCTTACCTATTATTCATTTATTTCACATTGCCTGATGTAGACAGTAGGCTTCAGTTCTTGTTTTAGTGCTAAGATCCAACAGCCTAAGGAACATGTCTTTTTGGAGGCCAGCCCCGTGGCCTGAGTGGTTAAAGTTCTGCTTGATCCACTTTGGCAGCCCCAGGTTAGCAGGCTCAGATCCTGGCTGCTTACCTACTCCACTCATCAGCCATGCTGTGGAGGCATCTCACATACAAAGGAAAGGAAGACTGGTACAGATGCGAATTCAGGGCTAATCTTCCTCAAGTCAAAAAAAAGAGGAGGACTGCCAATGGATGTTAGCTCAGGGCAAATCTTCCTCACAAAAAAAAAGAATATTTCTTTTTGGACACTGGAATAACACCTTAAACTCAGTTTGTTTAAAACCAGCTCTTTTTTATTGTAATGTCCTTCTCAGGTTTGGTTATTATTGCCATGTTGGTGTCATGAAATAAATTGAAATTATGCCACATTTTTCATTCCCTAGGAGATTTTTCATATGTTTATGTTACTCTCTGATAAATGATTGGTCAGATGTGTCAGTGAAACCAGCTGATCATCAGTTTTACTTGTGAAAAGATTTTTAATTAGATATTTAGTTTATTTCATAGTTTTAAGGCTATTCAGATTTTTAAACATTTTCTTGTATCCTTTAGGGTCAGTTGAGGTTTTCTGAGAATTCTTTTCCACTAATTTGCGGCATCAAGTTGCTCATTATGTATCATTATTATATGTTTAACATCTATATTATATGTAGTAATGCTCCTGTTTTTCATTCCTAGTATTGATTTGTAAGACTTCTCTTTATTCTTGATTAGTCTGACAGGATTTACAAATTTATTAGCTTTGTCAAGAAAAAGTTTTAGCTTTGTTGATTGTCTCTGGTAGACTTTGGTTTTTATTTTGTTAATTACTATTGTAAACTTTAATCTCATTGCCTATCCTTTCTCTTGGTTGGTTTCTTCTTCTTCTTCATCTGCTGCTGCTGCTGCTCTTGCTGCTTCTTTTTGTTTTGTCCTTGCTGTCCACTTGCACTTTATTCTGTGTGTTGATTTCCACGCCGTTTTATGAAACAGTGCAGGAAGGACCCTTGCCTCCTTCGCTCAGTGTCCTGGCAGCAACAGCTCGCATATGTACAATATCACAACTTGGAAACTGCTTTGGGATGGTCCACTGACTTTATTTGGATTTTATCACATTCACGTGCACTCTTTTGTGTGTTGTGTGTGCATTTAGTTCTATGCAAATGTATCACACGTGTAGATTTATGTAACTACCACCGGAGTTAAGATATAGACAGAAGGCTTCCCTCACCACAGGATCCTTTTTGATAGCCACGTCCTTCTCTTTCTGCATCCCTTGGTCTTTAATTCCTGGAAATCACTAATCTTCTTAGCATCGCTATAATTTTTTCTGTTCAAGAATGTTATACAAATGGAATCACACAGTCAGTGACTTTTTCAGATTGGTTTTTTTCACTCGGCATAGTGCTCTTAAGATTGATTAGGTCATTGCATATATTGATAGCGTGCTCACATATGACATAAAAATTAACTCAAAATTGATCAGAGACAAATGCAAAATATCAAACTATATAACTTTTAGAAAAAAGGTATAGCAATAATTTTGGGGAATTCAGGCTAAGTGAAGAAATCTTAGATTTGACAACAAAATTATGATCCATAAGGGAAAAAATGAAAATTTGGACATTATCAAAATTTAAAACTTTTACTAGGCGAAAGACTTTGTTAAGAGAATGAAAAGACAAGCTACAGACTGGGAAAAATTATTTACAGAACACATAACCAACAAAGGAGTTGTATTTAGAAATTATAAAGAACTCTCAAAACTCAACAGTACTAAGAAACAAACAATCCAATTAGAAAATAGCAAATTACTTGAACAGATATTTTAATGAAAATGGTCCAAAGATGGCAAATAAGCACATAAAAAGATATTCAACAGAATCAACCATTAAGGAGACAAAAATTGAAGCCACAATGATATATCACTGCACACTTATGAGAATGGCAAAAATAAAAAATAGTGATAACACCAAATGCTGGCAGGCATGGAGAGAAACTGGACCACTCAGACACTCAGACACTCAAGGTGGGAATATAAAATGGTAAAGCCTCCTCTGAAAATAGTGTAGCAGCTTATTAACAGACATTTTTAAACAACATGAGACATTAGTATTACTCTTTAGGATCAACATTTAGTGAATATTCTTATAGATTTACACTCATTTACTCTGTTGCTTTTCATTTATTTCTTCAAATTCTATTTTTCTATGAGATTTTTTCCTTCTACAAAAGAACTCCAGTTAGCATTTCTTTTATTGCCCATCAGTCAGTGGAAAATCTCCCTCAGATTTTTCACTTTTTTCTGAAAATATATTTATTATTTTTAAATTTTTGAACAATACAGAATTCTAAGTTGGCTGTTACTTTCTTTTGCCAGTTTGAGAGATCAAACCAGCTTCTTAAAACAGTTTGTTAATGTCTTTAGGCAATTTTGCAAAATTCTCAGCCATTATCTCTTCAAATATTGAGCCTGCCTCTCTCACTCTGTGTCTCTGTGTCGCTCTCTCTCTAACGGATCCGTTTTCCTGGAGAGACTTGCTTCCTCCTGCTCACAGAGTGGCGGCAACCGCGCCGCCGGCATCCTCAGAGCCCGGCTCTTAGACGTTGCTCCTCGAGGCTCTGGGTCGGTGGGTTCTGCTTCTCCAGTCCTTCAATCAATTCCATAAGCTGCACAGTCGCCTTTTAATTTACTCTTAATTAATCAGCTAGCATTATATTTTGTGGCTTCAAATAAAAACGCTATGGATACGGTTGCAATTAGCCCCGGGATTTTACTATGCTCTTTCCCTCTTGCGATGTCTGTCTCGGTCCAGCTTCTCCAGCTCAGCTCCCGGCGTGGGAGTCAGGCGCCCCCCGCGTCTCGGAGCCGGGCTGCGGCTGTTCATCAAATCCCCGTCTGCGGCTTTCTTTTCCCTTAGCACCGCAGTTTGATGTCATTTTTAACAGTGCTTGGATCAAGTTGTTCAACCCCCAATAACTGTTAATATCTCCTTATGAAAAACAATAATTACCGCATATATTATCTACCACACGATTTTTTTCTGATACTAAAATTTTCATAATGTCAAGTATGTTTATGATTTTTTTCTTACTCCCCAGTATATTCTTCTGGATTTTACTAAATCGTTTGCTGTGCCTTTCCTCAAGGCACCAACTCCCTTATCTGCCCTTGGTCTCAGGCCTGCCCTGGCTTCTAGGAGCTCACTATTTCCTCCCTTTTCCCCCCTCGCTATTCAAATATATTCAACTTTTTGAAGCCTAAGCCTCAATCAAGCTACAATTTACATTACTGGTTTATATGGTCCAGAGCAAGGGATCCTAAAAGTATCGCACCAAATCTTAAAAGAGGCCAGAAAATGATGGACTTTCCTGACTCCTTTTCAATTAATTCTACTTATGAAAATTCTGAACATAAGTTTATTTAACTGATAAAAAAAATAGAAATCAATACCACTGAAAGTTTACTAGAGAACGCATTTATTTATAAGAAAATATAGGTAATGATGGAGAATTAACAACGTGAATTATACAACATACTTTGAGTTTATATTCCAGTGATTTAAACGAAGTTCTCCTCTCTTCAGGACCCTCGTTGCTCTTCGGCGTCTCTGAATTTGTCGCACTCAGGCCCAGAGCACAAAATTCAGCACGCAGTTATGTGTTGTCGTCTTTGCTGTTGTTTTGTGGGTGACAGCGTCATTAGACTAATGATTGGAAGACATAGAAAACAAGCTACTTTTCTTTGGCAACTCCAAAAGAATGTGAGCAAAAACGAAACGTATAGTAGGAATTCAGTAAATGCTTACTGATTTCAATAAATGATGGGAAAGCTAATTAGGGAAATTCCCTTAGGCGTGAATATCAATATTCTAAAAGTGAGGTATTAAAATCATATTTTTAGATTACTCAATTATAACCTTAGGAACAGCAGGAAAGTGAACATGGAAAATGAGTAAACAGCATTTGAATAGGGAGATAAAGGATTTATTAAGGAAAATAATTAGAGGTCACAAAATTGTTCTCTCGTAAGAATGCTTGGGATTTGTGGAAATGTTTAAAAACACAAAGAGAGCATGAAGGTAGTGAGAACAATGCAAGGCAATTGAGAATACAGGAAAGGAATGTGAAGTAGATGACACAAAAAAGGAAAATTCTGATGAGATGAACAGGGCACCGAAAAGCAGCATTGAGAGCAGCCAGTACAAAGAGATACCATGACAAACTGACGGTCAAGAGCCAGAAAATGTTTTACTGATAGACATGCTATGATTTGAAAGAGACGGAAAAACAGTAACAGCAATGCAAGATCGCTGCGCCCTCGAAGGCAAAGGACTAATTAGAAACAGGGCAGTGGAACAGTCTTAATAGGCATATTTTTACATATTAAAAAATGATAGTCAAGGGCAAGGGGCAAATATTTCAAAGTTCCCTTAAGATACTATCAACAAAAAGCAGTGTGTCTTTGTGCCTCAAATAATCACAAAGAAATAAAAAAAATACAGTGAGAATAAATGTTTCTGACAAAACGAATTAACTTCTTAATTTAGCAAAAAAAGAAGAACATGTTTAAATGATCCCAACATTGAGGTTTTAAAGCAAAAAAAATAGGGTATATTTTTTATATTTACATAAAATAGGGGGACCTCAACTATTAATGGCTCTTAAAAGTATTGAAGATACTTTTTCAACATTGTGTTGCTAGATCAATTTTATATTTGTAGACTTTTAAATTATACCTTTTTTTCCATTTACAGAATTTTCTAGGCACTCTATAATTTCCATTGTCATTTAAAACAAATAATTTTACTTCTTATGGTAAAGTTATTTTTCAGTAGATGTTTATACTTTTTACGCAAATATAACATATGCTTTATAAAGAGCTAAGGTTAGTGCAGCTGCCATTCTCTAGTCGTCCACTAGATGGCACTCAAGATACGGTTCCCTCTTCAACATCCGGAACTCTAAGCTTTTAAAGAAATAACTGGTAGACTCTGAACCCCTGGTTCATTATTCTCATTTGGCAAATATTATCTGTTTGTATCCATCTAAATTCCACTAAATTTCATTTCCACTGTGAAGCTTCAAGTGGATGTTTCTTGCATATGGAATAAAAAACAAAACAACTCCAGGATTCGTAATAAACTTGATTAAACGTGAAGTACATAAAATACTGTAGAGAAGAACAAGGTGGAGGTCTTTATTAGGGTGAAGGTTCCATGAACTATGGAATTATCTGGAGAGTGGTTTTTAATTTCCAGCTGGGCTTATGCAATTAACAGAAATCAGTTTTTTAATCAGTTTCACGAATTGTTTCGTACTGATGGACCAATCTTATTGTTGCACGCTTCAATATTTCATGTTATAGCTGGTGTTTTTAAGTAGAGATAATCCTAAAAGAGATATTTTATATTATGAAGAGATTAGCAAATCGGTGTAGATCTATACTCTTCTAAAAGTTACTTATAAGACCTCCTCCTTCGCGGTGCCCAAGGTCCTCACTTTCTGACTTCCCAGGAGAGCGCTGTGCTCGTTCCTCGAGAAATGCGGGCCGTGCTCACAAGCTGCGCAGCGGGAGGGCCGGACGAACAGACTGCGTCGCTTGTTGTAACTATCCTCTTTAAACTAAAATTGCATATTATTTTTTGCAATAGTAGCTTCCAAAACCTATTTTTAACAGTAAGTGTGGAATTAGCCCCAGAGCACACCATGTTGATAAACTTGTCATTGTTATTCAACAAATATCCCTTGGAAGCAAAAATAGCTCACTTGGAACATTTGATTTCTGTTTTTCATAAACTTTTTATTTTCCTATTATGTCCTAATACTAAGACTTTTTTTCTTCTTTTTTTAACTGAAGTACATTCTCCCAAAACGTGACCTAATATCTAGGATTAAATTTGGCACTTAAGAATCATATAAATTCTGCAGTCACCAGGGCATCCAGTGAAGCGAGTGTTTCATTGTGTGGAATGGTCCCCCGGGGACTGAGTTGTCCTCCACGCAGCCCAGCCCGAGGAGAAGCCTGGCGCGTTATTAATTGTAACTGTGCTGAGTCAAGCTTTGTGAGGGAGATGGAACTTGCACAACCATTCTGATTTTACCCATAAACTTTGGATATGTAACTCCAGCAATAAAGCAGTTCAAAAAGAAAGACTATAGCCCACTGCCAATCTGGGAGAAACATTTTGATACACGAGACAACAACTCTGTTAAATAAATGAAATTCTCCAAGGCCAATAGTAAAAATATAGTAGATAATAATGAACTAAAGATGAAGAATAAATAATTCAAATTTAGGAATAATGACCTAAGGCTTATGGTGCATTAAGCTGTCCAAATTTTAAAACTTTTGCCATCCCCAGCACTTTTGAGTACTAAAATAAATATGCGTATGGGTCTCTTAAGCAAAAATTTTAAAGAGCTGCCACAAACAATAAAAATTATTAGCAGATTAACTGATTGATTTGAAACAGAGTGTCGGGTAACGCAACATGGAGGCCAACACTAGTGACCCGGCCTTGGTGGAGATGGCTGATGATCACGTAGGGCATAGGCTCCAGCATGGTGCGCCCTGTAGTCTTCCTCCTACTTGTCCTACAGAGCATGAGGTCTTTACACTGGCAAGTTATTGTTTCTGTACTTTCTGGAAGATACCATATAGTAGTGGAGTTAGGGCTCAATTTTAGGAAAACAGTAGGAAGTGTATCTTTCTGGTCCGGTATTCCTCCCTTCTCAGAGGCCACTACTGCACGTTCTGTTGTTTGGTTTGGTTTAATTTGACCTCACACTTTATTCTACCCCACAGACACATTTCCCTCCTCGGCTACCTGACCCCTTTAGTCACTTAAGGACATGAATCTGATGAACTTCCATAGATAGAATCATTGAAGAAAGAATGTGTTAAATTCTATTTGTGACGCTTTGTTTCACAATGGTGGAATTTTGGTTGCCACCAGGGAAAATATTTGGGGGCAGATAGGTACTCAAAAGCTCTGGTGTCCTTCAAGACATCCTTCTACACCTGTTTTCTTCAAAAGTATTACATTATTCATGGCATATTTTCAAAAGTGATTTAAGATGGTCTGCACAAAATAACTTGAAGACTAAAACTATTAAAATTCGAATGAAAATGTAAGAATTGTATAAGAAAGGACAGTTGTTATTTGTAAAAAGTTCAGGAGCAGGAAACAATGGAGAATACAATTTAGATTCAGGAAACCTCACAGTTATGGCAAAATGAAGGCAAAGCAATATAGCTTCTACTTTACGATGAGAGTCGATGTGTTTCTCGCTCTTAACTTGCAGAGGAATTTTCACTCAGGGACAAGGTGTACGTGCACCCCCAGCAAAAATGAAGGAAGAGAAACCAATATCTCTGGCTTTGGTGCTGGATAGGTCAAGTGAAATAGACAAAGACAGCAGCAAATGTTAGAATCCTTAACCCAAGGATGATGTCACTGTAATCCACATATGCAAACGATGACTTAGAATTGCTTTTACTTTCCCACCTTTAGTGAAAGAGTAAAGAAGAGGAAAGATTAAATATATTTGTTTGATTAAAGTGCTAGAAACTTTATTATTGAAGTATTCTATTATATTTTTTAAATGAAATTAAAAATAGCCGTTCAAATCTTCTTACTGTTTTTTTTTTCAATTTCAAGATTTACTTTCTACCATTGTAGAGTTAAGATAGCCATTCAAATCTTCTTACTGTTTTTTGTTTTTTCAATTTCAAGATTTGCTTTCTACCATTGTAGAGTTAAGACAGCATTTTTAGGCTTGTCCTGTGACCTAGCACATAAAGTAACACATTTTGTGGTTTTGGATTAAGACATTTTAATTATTTTGAGATGCTATTTGAAAGGGTCTGGGAAGCCCCAATGCTTCCTGAAAGTGTGTACAGCTATCTTCTAAAATTGCTTTGTTTTCCCAGATTTTACAGAATGATACATTGCTGAAGTCCCATAACTCAAATGTCTGGGTAACATTTATCGAGACCAAGCGAACTCAACCTCTGCTCTCGGCATTATCAGCATCTTCAAAGAGTACAACACTTCTAAGTCATAGCTGTAAATGGTCTTGGTAGATGCAATTTCAGTGACATCAGTCAAGGTTTTGTCTTGAAACATAGTGGTAAGAGGTTAGAAATAATGCATTACCTCAATAAACCAGTCCACCTGGTTTGACTAGTGAGACAGTCCTCTGTAAGGCAATTTCCCAGTGTTATACAGACTACAAAAACCCACATGGACTAGGACAGAAAAAAATGTCTAGTTGGCATAAAATCAGTTGGATTTACTATGCCAAGACTTGAAAATAGAAGATTTGGAGGAAAAGTTTCAGAAATATGTCTGTGAAAGAGGAGAGATCTAGTTGTAAGTATAGTTAGGTCCCGGAAGAATGAAATTGACGAAACTACGAGCGTGTTAAAGTTCTAAAGTGCCTTTCATGAATTGCAGATATGCTAATAGTGGAAATAGAACTCTGCAAAGGTCTCCAAGGATGTCAAAAGTGAGCCTCAGTCATCACAACCTCGTGAAATAAGTGTAGATTTAGAGATTTTGAAGAATTTTAGTTAGTCCTATACATGTCTCCTGAAAAATGCACAAGCATACAAGATGTGCATAAAATAGCTCAGAGCATGTGTTTTAAGCAGGCTTCCAGACTTGATTACAAAAGAGAAATACAAATTTGTTAAGGGCATCTTTCTGTTTATTCCACACAGCCTGAAGGGAAGTATTCTACTCTCATGTGGCCTCTTCCAGCTGCGACACTTGCTTCTAGCCTCTATATTTTGCTATTAATAGAAAATGAGTATAATGTATAGATATTTATGAAGTTATATTTTTGACATGGCTTAAGAGAAACATTTGTCAATACATGATATAATCTATTTATTGATTTTTAAATGCCTACATATTAATTATGCCAATATACTTGGTATTAATTGTAAATATCAGCCAAGACCATATTTTGCTAGTGATAGATAATCTCTAGGCTGTGGTAAGAAATTGGATGGAGAGAGATGTTTGTTGTGGAAGATTTCAGTTTGGAGGGAGGCAGTTGAGAAAATGATGGGGCGCATAGTTGGGGGGTTCTGAGTTGGCACTCCGCTTTAATAGTTGACCAGCACTGTGACCTTGGGCAAGACCTTGGTGCTTCTGAGCCTCATATCCTTGTGTATGAGATGGTGATGACTAGAACCCACCTAAAAATCTGTTCTAAGGATTATGTGAGGAAAATGAATGTGTGTGTGCCAGGATAACTGTTAAGTATTAGTTGCCTCTCCTAAAAATAATCTTGGCACTTAACTCCGAATCTGTAACTAAAATGATAAAATTTATTCAATGTTTTAAAAGATTGTTAAAGAAGGATATCCCGCAGCCACAGGTACTCAATGCCTGATTTTAATATGTATGATCCTTTACTGTCAGATTTCTTTTCTGACAGCGAAAGCCAAATACCCTATAATTAGCTTAATTTTATTTCTTCTTCTTTAGTTACAATAGAGAATGAGGAAACCAACAATGATCCTTTTCTGTGAAGTATTGTCATGGATGTGAAGCTATAAAAAATTCTTCCTACATGTGCGTATTTCTGAGTCTAATCACAGACTTACTGAATCAGAACACCCAGGTCTAGGGCCTTGATATTGCATCTTTACTGTTTCAATCACTTTAATGTTCACCGATATTTGAAATCCACTACCATATTTTCTTCCTCCTCCTTCCCTCCTCCTCCTACTTCTTTCTAAATCTCAGAACTTAGTATCTGAATTCATGTTAAAGATTTCTCCTGGAGCTCCTTTGATTATAAGTCCTCCTTCATTCTTATTTGTGACATATAGAAGTGTGATGTCTGTACAACTATAATCAGGGGAATAGAGGAAAATGATGGCAATGGGTGAGAATCTCAGTTTTACATTCTGTAGTCCTGTGCATGCATTAGTAAAAATTCTTCCAGCTTTTGTTTCTGTGTTAATGATAATTATGATATATAATATGTATAATATATAACAACATGTAATAATGTATAAAATATAATAACATATAATTATTGAGCACCAACCCTGTGTGGTAAGGTTGTTAGATGAGGACCTCGTTTGTGGGATGCTGGCCGCCTTGTGCTTGCAACGCCAACTAAATGTGGCACGGGAGATGGGTGCTTAGGGCAAAGACTGCATTAACACCTTTCTCCTTCCGATGACAAGATCTCCTAGTTGCTCTTTCTTTCTGTGGATCAGCCACTTTTGAGATGTTTGACATTGCACTAGTCGTCTTAGTGAAAGATATCTGGCATGGTCCTCATTCTCCATCTCTAAAATCAGCGTAATAATGGCTATATGTTTGCGGTTGCTCTTTCCAGTGTTAGCTATTTCTGTTTTTCCTGTTGTTTTTATTATTTAAACTTTTCAGCCAATGAACACAGCCTCCTGCTTCACAAATGTGAAATGTGTTTACTTAATCTTCCACTGTATAGAGCGCTCCCTCAGATGAGGGTGATTCAGTGTCAATAAACATTCCTTTGGGAAGGAAAACACAAGGGCAGCGCCCTGACTACCCTCATTTGAAATGTTCTTAACCTTGGAAAATTCATGTTTCATTCTTTACTAGATTTTCAGTCCACCATAGTGTTTAAAATGTCAGCCTTAAAACCACAAGCCTCAAATCTCCCGGGGGCTTGTTTTAAAGCCGCACCCTGGGCCCTATCTTCAAACTCCAGCGTTGGCCCCATGTGGACAGCCACATCTCAAAACTTTCACAAGTGTTCAACACGATTCCTGTAAGCACTCAGTTTGATAATCATTGATCCAAGCCCCATGAATCTCTTCTGCTGCTCTGTATGTGTGTGCATTTGTATTTATGTATTGTGTACACGTAAAGTAACTTTTTATCCCAAAATTTTTATCCTCTTTTCCCTCTGAATACTTTCCAAGTCTGATCTATATTAAATCGTGTGACAGTCTTCCTTTCTAAATGGCTATCATCAGGCAACCTTAAAGATGATCGGATCGACTGATACAAAGACTGAGTAGTATTGAATCAGAACAGAAGACAGAGAACTGTGCAGCTGTCTTTAGGACCAGAGATAAATTCGAGAACGGTTTATTGATTGCCAAAAATCTGAATAAAAAGGCACAGTTCACAATGGTGTTTATAACCTTCTATATCAGTAAGCAAAACTTAAAGCAGGCAGGTTACTTCAGGCTCCTAAACATATTTTGTTTGGCTTGAACATGATTATTACTTTATTTACTTATTTATTTTGAAGAAGAAGATTAACCCTGAGCTAATATCTGCCACTAATCCTCCTCTTTTTGCTGGGGAAGACTGGCCTTGAGCTAACATCTGTGCCCATCTTTCTCTATTCTATATGTGGGACGCCTGCCACAGCTTGGCTTGACAAGTGGTGGGTAGGTCTGTGCCTGGGAGCTGAACCAGAGAACCCTGGGCTGCCTGCCGAATGGAACATATGAACTTAACCACTACACCACCAGGCCAGCCCTGTGATTACTTTTGTAACTCAATTAATTGATGAGTCTTAAAAATAAGAAGACGGCAAATAAAATTTTATATTTCCAGTCTCTTATTTAAAAATGATAAATCTAAAACAGCTCTGCCTATAGAATGATGTCACAGCCAAAGAGAGGCTGTCCTTTTGGAGGGTGCCTGTCTTCAGAGAACCTCATTCCACACAGGCCACTGTACTCATGTGCACTACTTGTCTGCCCCTGTAGGCATGAGAGTTTGCCACTCTTATTATAGACATGTGGTATAACGTCAGCTACACCGTCGCAAAAAGCAGCAGTGAAGCCATGTTGGACGATGTATGAATAAGTGAATCTGGAAAACTAGCTAAATTTTAAATTTTAAAATTCCAAGTGTGAGATTATATAATCACAATTTTTGTCAAGGACCTCTAATTGCTGAGCCACCTGATAATTAGGTAATCTAGATTGTATATATTCCATTTGTTATGGAGTTTAATATGAAAATGGAACTCAAATTCTTACTACAATTATCTTTCCAACCCTCTTCCAGAAGGAAATTGGGTTAGAAATTTCTAACTCAAACTGAGACTCATCATATAATCTTCAAACTGTTATGCTAATTATTTTTGTTCTCTTGTATTTCCCTAGTTAGAAAAACTAAACTCACAGACTTGTATTTTCTAGGGTCATATTATTGTCTTTGGTTTGGGGAATAAAGGATCTGATTCTGTACTAATCATGAATTATGTCTCTATCTACTGTCATCATTTGCCATTTATTCAAATATTATTTAATATTTGTTAGTTTCATTTTAGAAATATGCATTTATCACCCAAATTCAACAGCCCTCCAAAGGACGAGGTTGAGCCATTATGCTTAACAATATGTAAAGACAATTTGAAAATGTGTTGAAACCAGGCTCGAATAAGGTCCCTTCCTTTCTTTCTGCTCCTTGGAATTTTCCATAGAATATCATAAAACCTATGTTCTCGTCAAAATGAAGCAAAAAGACTGTGATTTATGTTTTAAGTTTAAGAGTGTCAGCTTTTTACAGAATATATTTTCCAGGCTCTAGTGACCCATCTGAGATAAAATGCTACTGAGTGTGTAATTGGCCTAGGTTTTTCAGGAATTGAAGAAGAGAATATTAAAAAGGGGGAAAATTTTCAAAAGTAGGTCATATTGCCTTAATCCTCTCTTTGTTCTTTTAAGGATGCAGACTGAATCGGAATAAACAAAGAGGAATACAGACACTTGTTCTGTAAATCACAATCCAGGCTCAGAGCTGGCACCGATTTGAGAAATGCACATGATTTTTATCCAAACTAATGTCTGGTGTTTATCCAGGTTAAATTTTTCTTTTTTTTTAATGCTAGAAGAATTCAATAAATAATACATTTTCTTTCACTCCCTAGTGTTCTAGTGAGAAGTTTATTTGAGCTGTATTCATTCAATTTATGTTATTTCTTGACTTGGTGGGCTTAATATTTCTGGCGGTCTTTGAAAACAGGACTGAATGAATTTATAAATGAAAATTTCTAGACTCTAATTCTGGCCTTTAACATTATTCTTCACAATCTTTAGAAGAAAATCAATCCCAAATTCTTTCATATGGTTTTCTTATTTTCAAATTCCTGAGAAGCGTTCGATGCTGTAGCAAACATACACTGGCATATCAAATGTTGCCAAGGTTTCAAGCGTAATTTTTGTTAGGAGTTGTAAGTAAAGGTTGAAAATGTTTGTAAAGTGATATTTTTCAAGTTTTTATAAAGTAACCAGGGTGTTTTGATCCGCATTTATAGATTGAATAAGTTATTTGGAGAAATAAACAAAACAATTTCTTTGAAAAATATTTCATGTGCAATTCATGGTTCTCCACTTCCATGGAAAAGAAAAATCTTCTGATTATTAGCATAAAATATTAGATCTAACACCAACCTGGGCTTTTTATCCCTGCGCACCTTCCTATTCATTCTCCAGGACCGAATATAACATAGTATAAAGAAGCACAACACACTGTAGAATAATTTGTTTCTTATTATTCTAAGGGATTTAATAAAAGTCTCATAATTGTTCTAAAATATCTTAAATTTATTTTATTAAAAAACCAAATACACAATAAACAGATTTTTATATGGGCTCTGTGGGACCAGACGGAAAACTAAGAATCACTTCAGTTCAACATGAAAAATGATGTAAAAAATTAAAACATGATATGCATTCATTATCTTTTCATTTTGTGCAACATTGTAGCTGATTTGTAAACCATAAAATAGTCTTAGTTCCCTGTTGTTACGTGTTATTGTGTGTCCCCCAAAATTCATATTTTGAAGCCTAAACCCCAGTGTGACTCAGGAGATAGGGCCTTAGGGAGGTAGTTAAGGTTAAATAAGGTCGGAAGGGGCAGGGCTCTACTCGGACAGAACTGATTTTCTTTAGGAAGAGGAAGAGACCCCAAAGATCTCTTTCTCTGCGTGCATGCAGAGAAGAGGCCATGTGAGGACACAGCTAGAAGGCAGGTGTCTACAAGCCAGTAAGAGAGTTCTCACCGGAAACCAATGTGATGAGATCTTGATCTTGGACTGACTTCCAACCTCCAGAACTGTGAGAAAATTAATTTCCGTTGTTTAAGGTACTCACTCATCTGTGGTATTTTATGACAGCCTGAGGAGACTAATACACCTGCCCACAGAACTGAAAGTGATGACCCTCCCAGTTTGCCCTACGGGTCAACTGATTTTGGTGAGCTTTATTGGGAGTGAGGCTTTAGGGCAAGAATTTGAAGGAGTGGCCAAATTCATACTAGAATAATGCATAGGAGATGTCAAGGTCATTTGAAGGTAGGGGAAGAAAAGTGTTGATAATTTTGCTAATTCCACTAAGTATTTTCTTTATTGTAACATTTGTCAGGTCATAAAATGCAATTACCTTATCAACTACCTCTTTTTAATTATCAACAGCATTCTTCATAATTCACCATTCTGAGGGCATCCTGTGTACCACTCACTGAATATGTAGCATTTTGCTAAACATTACAGCAAATTCTTAATCTAGGCATTATTAACTCATTTGACAGATGAGGAGACTGAAGCTCAAAATGTTGTTTTCAAGCCCATGCAGTTGGAGAAAATCTATTTGGAACCAAAATGTGACTCCAAAGCTATCACTGTAAATTATCCTGATGTATTTTAAAAAGACAAATATACAGAAAAGGCCTAATATGATCCGGATATATCTAATGAATATGTGAAACTATTTTTTTTTTTTTCTAAAGATTGGCACCTGGGCTAACAACTGTTGCCAATCTTTTTTTTTTTTTTTTCCTGCTTTATCTCCCCAAACCGCCCCTGTACACAGTTGTATATCTTAGTTGCAGGTCCTTCTAGTTGTGAGATGTAGGACGCCACCTCAACGTGGCCTGATGAGCGGTGCCATGTCCGTGCCCAGGATCCGAACCCTCGGCTGCCGCAGTGGAGCACGCAAACTTAACCACTTGGCCACAGAGCAGGCCCCGAAACTATTTTTTCCTTCCTCCTTTTTTCTTAATTTTGTTTTCTGGAGAATCTAGACTTATTCTCTGGCTGATTATATGCAAGTTTGGGTCTGCTTTGTCAAAGGGAGCTTTGTCTATCCATGGCCCTATTGTAGCCACTCAGAATCAAGGAAACATCATGCGATTGTGCATTCTTAGTACAGGTCTCTTGAACGGTTTCTTCTAGACACACATTTCCATAGATCATTCTACAGTAGAAAGAGCTAGCAGTGGTAAGGAGAAACAACTGATCTTTTTGGATACAGCCAATGACAAGCTGCCGAGTGATATCGTGGTGTTAATGGTCTGATGATTAACAATTTTCTCTGGAATTCTTTGTATCAGGAGGAAAGAATATGACAAAATACATTGCCTACTAGGATAGATTTTAGTTTATTTTTGCTTAAAATTAGAGAAACTTTAAAGATAGCTGTTTTTTTCTGTACAGATTCATTCCCTTAGTTTTCCACAGAAATTAGTGGAATCTGTTTGCAAACCACTAACCCAAATAAATCTTTGAGATTCTGCTGAATGTGGTTGTAACATCACATCCGATTAGCTCCTCTCTTTTTTCTTGCTGATTTTTATGTTTCTGAGTTGGAGCTCTGTTCTTATTCTTTTCCATCAGTTTAAAGGGAAAGAAGCCAAGTTCCAACTTTTTGGCTGTCAACAATTGAAAAGAAGGAATTTGAAGTCCAGGGATCAAAGGGGTGTTTCAATACATTTTAATGGATGTTTATGTTAGTTTATAAACAGAACAATAGAAAAGAAAATAGGATTTATAGGAGCATCAGAAATAATCATTTACATAATACTAATGATGCTGCATCAGTTTGTAAATAAAGTTTAAATAAAGACAACAAAGAATTCTTTATCTCCTTTAAAGGAAATGAATGCTTAGCAGCTAGACACAGCCCATGATCACATACATTAAACAACAAAATTACTAAATTTGCATGAAGAAGACAGAGGGATAACGTCTTCTGATGAATGTCAACATGTGTAAACGTGTATATCTATGTGTGCAATTTTATGTGTGTTCGTAAGGATAAGTCACTTTTTTTTTTTGTAGCTGAGGAAAAAAGAAGTTCTTTGGAGTAAAGGTGGGACATAAAAACCAGCCAGGACAATCCACCTTAGTCTGCATAAAAAAATCAATAATCTGAGTTCTTATTATCAGATTACGCACCAGACACATAGATGATGATGGTGAGGAAGATGACAGATAGATAAATGATAGATAGATAGATAGATGTACTGTAAACCTGGACCCAACTCTTGAATAATTCCTTAATTATTTTTGTATTAAAAATCTAGTTAGTAATTTATGTTGGTTAAGATGCCAGAGCAAAAGCAATTCAACTGCCCGCTAAATCCATCATCTGATTGTGAATATTTTGAGTCTAAAAGCAGTCAGAAATGATCTGAGGAGATAATAGAATAAACATAGCACAAAGCTTAAAAGTTAATGAAAGGTCAACTGTTCAAATGGAAAACTAAGAACATAGCCGTGGAGGAAGCAATGCTTGAGACAGATGCTTCAACCGATGGAAGTGAAGACTTCCCTATGTCACCTGAATCTGCCTGAGACATTGTCACATTTGGAAACTCCTTTTATATTTTTTTATATTTCCTTTTTTCCTGTCTTTATCCTTATAATATTTTTTCAAAGATACACACACTCATTTTTTTCCATGGAGTTTTCTCGAGGCAATGATTTCATTTTCTGTATCTGAGTTTAATTTGACAGCCAAGAGGAAGGGCAAATTAAAACCAAATGTCTCTTAGTTTGCCTTATTTTGAGTGCCCTTATTTTACGCAAAAGGCGCCTGTGGAGTAGAGGTTTTAAATTACTTGCCCCAGGTAGCACAGCTAATGAATAATGAAGCCAGGAGTCAAGCTCAGGCACCTGAATCCATGCTCTCGACCACTTCACTTTATTGGCTTTCCAGAAAAATTTGAAGACTTTAGAGAGGACATAAGGCTGGAGATGATTGTGGAAAGACGATTAAGAATGTTTCAGGTTGAAGGAAAGATGATGCAGGCTCTAGGCTGAGGAGTTAGTGTGTATGTGAGAGAGCATGGTGGGTTCCCAGGACTCCGGGAGGTTTGGGATTACTAGGCTATAGAATAAGCAGGGGAGAGATGCACGAGAGGTGGCTGAAGTTGGGGGCAGCCAGAAATGATGGTGTCATGGGCCATAATCAAGAACTGACCTCAGTGTTTAGGTAGTAGGCAACATGTTGAATAGTTGGGAATGGTGAGAACAGGAGACCAGAATAACAGTTTAAGGACCGCTCTATCAATCTAGGGCCGGTATCTGAAAACTTGTTTGTTTTTTTTTTAAAGATTGGCACATAAGCTAACATCTGTTACCTGATGTGGATTAAGGCTGCCCCAGCTAGAGAAGCCCAAGGTGACCTGGCCTACATGCCAAACTATATGACCCAGTGGACTTTTTTTATGGTATGAATTAGGACTGCCCCAGGGAGAGAAGCCCGGGGCATCCTCACCTGCATGCCGATCTATATGGCCAGATTCGTATCTAAAGTTATATGACCGCACAATAACCAGACCCCATCTGCACTGAAATCCTTTAATGACTTTTTACATCATCTTTTCTTTTTTTCCAGTAAAAATAAGTCACGTACCCATGCCTTATAAAATTAGCCCTAACCCTCAACTCAGGGCAGCAGCAGGAGCTCTGCCTGCCCATGGGTCCTGTCCCCATGCTATTCCACACTATTCTCTAAATAAAAGAGCACTACTGCCAGATCTTGAGAGTCTAAGAAATCTTTCTTTTGACTCCTCGGCTCACCGACCCCGCATCATTACCCATCTTCTTTATTTTTTCTCCCCAAAGTCCCCAGTACATAGTTATATATTCTAGTTGTGGGTCCCTCTGGTTGTGCTATGTGGGACACCACTTCAGCATGGCCTGATGAGCAGCGCCACGTCCGCACCCAGGATACCACCGGCAAAACCCTGGGCTGTCGAAGCAGAGCACATGAACTTAACCACTCGGCCATGGGACCAGCCCCTGAAAACTTTTTTTTATAGGGCCAGATAGTAAATATTTTGAGTTTTGTGGAAAAAGAGGCAAAATTAAGGATATTATGCTGACTCTTGGCTTAAGGGATAAAGCTAAAAGCCTGAAATAAGGCTAAAATTGCTGGAGAGGTAGATGTAACTGTGGCAAGAATCAGACTGAATTCAGAATCTGTTAGAAGTTTGATTTTCAACATTTTGTGATGGATTAGATACGGAACTTGGAATGCTGGAAGACAGCGGAGCCTCTGAGGTTCCCTGTTTAGGTGGTCTCGAGTCCTCCCCGCCATCTCCGCACGCGCATGCATGAAGAGACACACACGTAGACGTTTGAAATAGAAGATTTGAGAAAGTAACAAAATTAGTTTTCATAAACATTTCTTCTGGAATACCTCTCTTCTGCCCTGGCCTCAGTGATGCTGGGCTTTCTGCCCGTCTCTGACTCTTACCTTAGTGCAGTTTGAAATCTATAACCTCTGCGTTCCCTTCCACTCTTACATAAGACGGAATCAAATCTCAATGATAAAGAGGAGACAGCAAGCATAGACACTACTTTCAAGAAACCTGAAAAAGTTAAAAGGCCATGAAAAAGTAATACAGTGTAAAGAAAATAAGGACACACACACACACACACACACACACACACACCTATCTTCTTTAACTGTCTGATGAAGCACCTGAGAAATTAAGAGAAATCCTTAGGGGTCAGAACGAAAACTGGAATTTGCAACAGTGCCACTTGTTGATTCGAGTGACCTGGAAACTGGCTTTTAATGGGTCTGGCCTTGCTCGTTCCGGGGAGTTTACAAAACTTGAATGTTAAGTTGGGTAGAATATTAATTTGGACACCCTTACCTTGGCATGTATTCTGAAGGGCCAATAACTTCAGGGAGTGAACTTAAGAAAAAATCCTGGGGGCCAGCCCGGTAGCACAGCAGTTAAGTTCACACCTTCAGCTTTGGCAGCCCAGGGTTCAGTGGCTAGATCCCAAGGTGGACCTATGCACTGCTTGTCAAGCCATGCTGGGGCAAGTGTCCCACATATAAAGTAGAGGAAGATGGGCACAGATGTTAGTTCAGGGCCAGTCTTCCTCAGCAAAAAAGAGGAGATTGGTGGCAGACGTTAGCTCAGGGCTAATCTTCCCCTGAAGAAAAAATTCCTGACCTCATTAGAAGTTGATATACTAGCTTACCTCTCTGGAGAAACCTCTGCACAATTATGTTGAAAAACTCTACAGCCTGAAGCACTCCTAAATCGGCACAATACCTGTAATACCTCCAACTCGATGCCACGATGATTAAGTCTGGAAAGCCCTGTGCCCTACTCTCATAAATAGCTTTAAGAATAATCCACAGAAAGCCGTAAGATAAGCAAAAGGTAGAAAACAACACATTAGGCAATGAGTTGGCAAATTGCTTATGAAGGCTGAGAGTTCCCAGTGCCTTTGCACATCCCCCTTGTGGATATACTCCTTCTACTGACTCGAAGTCTATAGCAGGCAAGGGAAAAAGCATTTTCCTCACATCGACTTAGCTTCTTTGGCCTAGTTCCCCTACTGCGTGATTGTCATTATCAGTCAATATCAAGAAAGAGGAGCCTTCCTATCCAAAAGTCATCTCTGTCTTCTCCTCACTGCTGTTGTCAACATAACTTATCCAGATCATTTTCAGTTTTTGGTAGCAAACCTTGGGCTTTACTTGATGAGTTAAGCCAGTAATTCTCAACATTAGCATCAGTATAACCTTGTTATGTGCTGAGTTGTGTCCCCCCAGGATTCATATATTGAAGCCCCAGCCCCAGTGCCTCAGAAGGTGACTGAATTTGGAGACTGGGCCTTTAAAGAGGTTGTTAATTAAAAGGAGGCCATTAGAGTGGACCCTAATCCTCTCTGACCAATGTCCTTATAAGAAATGGAGACGAGACGCACCGAAGAGGGGTGTGCACAGAGGAAAGACCACGTGAGGGCACAGTGAGAAGATGGCCATCTGCAAGCCAAGGAGAGAGGCCTCAGGAGAAACGAAGCTTGCTGACACCTTGATCTTGGACTTCCAGCCTCCAGAACTATGAGAAAATAAATTCCTGCTGCTGAAGCCCCCCAGTCTGTGGTATTTTGTGATGGTAGCCCAGCAAGCTAGAACATCCAGGGACTTGTTAGAAATGCAAATTTTGGAGCCCACGCAAAACCTATTGAATCAGAAACTCTAGAGGTGGGGTCCAACTATTTTTATTTTATCAAGATTTCCAGATGATGCTGACACATACTAAAGTTTGAGAACCACTGATGTACTTTGTATTGTTGAGGAATGAATTGATACTATCCCTAAATCAGTTCATTGCAGCAAAGTTCATAAAGGGTCTCATTTTCTTTTCAGTATCACCACTTATTTCTCTTTCCTTATACAACAGTAAATGTTCATAGCAGATCAAATGCATATCGTACCCCCAGATTGCTTATGGGGAACAAAGAAACATAAAATACTCCCACATCCACGGGCAAAGATTTATTAATACAGAAAAGAGGAACAATGATAAAATATCATAAAAAGTAATGCAGAACCTGAGCTCTTGGGAAGTGAGTCACATTCGTTCTCTTTGTATTTGGAGACTGACACGGCGGGGTTGGGGGGCAAGGGGATGGAGGCTGCTTAACCTGTTAGGTAGTTTATACTTTTTTACATCACACAAAATAAGAAAAGAGCAACAGTATCCTCATGGAAGAATGATGCTGTTTCTGCAAGAAGTTTTGAGAATGTAAGAGAAATAAGAGCCAACTGAAAGAGCTGCCAATGGCCAAAGCTGGAACAATTGAGCAACAAAATAAAGTAGTATGAATTACAATTCAAAGTATAAAATATCCCTAGGTCCATACTAATATGAATAAATTATTGAATGAATAAATAGATAAATTGAGGACAATAGACAAATCTCCCATGCATAGAAATTCCAGATAATCTATGTGGCTACTCTGCCCTCAGGCAGGTGGAGCGTAACTCCCCACTCGTTGAGTGTGGGCTGCACGGGCTGACTTCCACCCAAAGAGGACAGTGTGGAAAGGGGACAAATGGGGTTTTACAGCTATTTGACAAACAACGACAAAAGCTCAGCCAAGTGATCAAGATTACTGTCTAGAATGACACGTCCTACTGACAGTACGTACCCTTGCGATGATGTGATGAGGATGGCGCCGTACCTCTGAGTCCTCTTCCAAGAAACATAACCCAAGAATAATCATGAGGAAAACATCCGACAAGCCACAGCTGAAGGACATTCTATGAAATACCAGACCAGTATCCACAAACCATCAAGACCTTCGAAAAGGAAAGTCTGAGGATCTATCACAGCCAAAGGACCCTAAAGAGAAATGAGGACTAAATGTCACATGGTATCCTGGATCAGACTATGGAACCACAAAAGGACATTAGGTTAAAATCTAAGGAATTAAAAAAAAAAATAAGGAAATCCAAGTAAAGCATAGCTTTAGTTAAGAATAATATGTATCAATACTGGTTCATTTATTGTGAAAACCATATCATATTAATGTAAGCTATTATTAATAAAGGGAACTGGTGGGGTTCATATGGGGACTTTCCGTCCTGTCTTCACAATTTTTTCTGTAAATCTAAAATTATTTTAACATAAAATATGATTAAAAATGAGAATTAAAATGAGAATTTACTATGAGAAAATTGTTTTGCAAACAGAAAAGTAATGTACAAATAAAAGGAATTTTTATTATCAAGTGTCATAAAAGTGTAGAAACAAAATGCCATGCACTTTGGAATGAGAGCGCTCCAGAGAGACTTCATGGGGAGAGATGGGGTAGCCAGAGTGACCCTTTAACAGCTGTGTGACCTTGTACAGAAAGCTTGATTTCTCTAAATGACATCAGCTATAACTATTGCTCAGCATGTTTTCCCTAACTAAGAAGATTATATTTTTGAGAAAACACTTGAAAATTGTAAATGAGCATATAAAATTTAAGGTGATACTATTATTGTGATTTCTTAAATGTTATTGTTAATATTATTAAAATCTCCAAAGGAAGAGGAGAGTATTTGACAAGTAGATCTCATAGAAAAAGTCATCACAGGTAGGGAAATTGAACAAGTGTGAAGGAAGAAGTGCTTAAAGGATAATGATACATCAATATTCATTCTGGCTATTCTGGAGAATTCTATACAGCCATGCTTAACTTTGTTTATGCTTAATTTATTCATGGAAATTTTCCATTCCATATTTAATATTTCTGAAATTAATTTATGCATATGACATGAGATATGCATTCTTGGAGATCATCCTAGCTGTTACATGAAAGAAGAATTGGGAAAGGGACAAGATTGAAGACAGGGACCAATTCAGAGCTGAGAGTCTGCTAGAGTCAACAACACAAGGGACGAACAGAGCCTTTTCTAAATTTGTTGCAGAAGAATTGGAGAAAAATTAACAGATTAGAAACATATGTTGGAGATAGAATTGGTGGGAGTTGGTAATGCATTGGAATGGAGAGTGAGGTTTAAGCAAAAGTCAAGAGTACATACTAGTTGGTATCATTTACTGAAACAGGAACAAAAGTGAAGAAGCAAGTATAGAGGGAAATACGATATGCATACTTTAGATATGTTGGGTTTGCAATGTTTACAGGACATTCAAGTGGAACTGCCTAATATATCCTTCTACATATGGACCTAAGTATTAAGTGAATGTTACTAGCCAGGAATATACGCATGGGAGCACATAGAATAACTAATAATTGAACTTTGAGCAACAGAGAAGATCATCAAGGAAGAGTCGTAGTGTGAGGCAACAGGAGGCCAGGCTTTGAGGGACATGATCATCCTATAGTAAGCCTTAACTCCTGGTTAAAGTCTCACCTATTTAGCATCCACAGTGCTGTCCCAATCAATTTTTTCAACCTCAGCTCACTAGTTTTCATGCAAAGATGCAATCTAAGCCAGATGAATCTGTCTTGAACAAAAACGTCATATTCTTAACCCTGGCTTCTGCTCTTAACCCATCATTCTGCTCTGTCCTTTTGGAATTCCACCATTCTTCCAGGCAGCAATTCACTTATTTATTCACCTTTTCATTCAAACACCCGTTTACTAAGTGGAATCTTGTTGAGGGCATTCCATGGAGGTGTCGCTAGGCTCCTCATAGCGAACTTCATACAGCCCATTCAAGCCACCTTGAACTCAGTAATGTCTATTTCACTTTCCAGTGACTCATGCTTTAGGGTTACCATTGACTCCCAACTCATCTATACTCACTGTAAAACTCAGGAAACACTTCACTACACTCTATCTTTTAATGTCCCTTATTTTTGTGCATGTGTGCATAGATGTCTTGCCTTTAGGTAGATTGTAAGTACCTGGAGGGCAGGAACCACTCCCATTTTTCACACCACCTAGCAAAGTTCCTTGCCATCAAGTACTTGTTGATTAACCGAAAAGTTTCCTGACTTAGAAAAACAGTTTTTATTTGCTGACAAAAGGGAGGAACAAGTGCAAGCTTGAAAGGGCTGTTGGTAAGCAACAAGTTTATTGCATTTCTTTTTTCCCACAGTGATTCAAATGGTGGATATTTCTTATGTTAATTATGAATAGGAATAAACTTTGTTTTTACTTGACAAAATATATTCTCTATTTTCAGTTTATAGTAAAAAAATAGTTACAGAATTAGAAATATTAAAATTATGGTTTTTATTTTTCTTCCAATAACCACAATATGCATAACCCCTTTTGGTTGTGTACTTTAAGAAGATTCTCAGTGTCTGACTCAATTGCAGGATACCTTTTCCTTGCCATCATTAAGTTTGGAGAGACATGGCCATCAATTTCTAACTTCGAATCATTCCCTGAATGCTCAAGAAATGCAAAATCATTTTAACAAATAAGAAACTATCTGACATGGCAGTCACATGCCCCTTGCCCATAAGAACCATTATGAGAGTTTGACCTCCAAAAAGCATCCCATCAGCACTGACTGGGTCCAAGAAATGGCTGGCCACAGAAAACCCTCCCCCACAACAATGAACAATTGTTTCTCTTTTGAATTGTCCCCAAACTGCTCCCTTTCAGCTAACCAAGGACTGCCGAATATACCTGAAGGCCACTTTGAAATCCCTCCACCCTCGACTTCCAGAAATCCCCCCTTAATAGAACAATTGCTACAAACAGAGGCTTTATCAATATTTCTTCTTTTTGCTTTATCAAATGTGTTCTTCTCTCTAATACCTCTGAACCCCCGCAGCAGATGAGTTCCTTTGCCATATTTATGAATAAGTAGCAATTATTAATTTTGTCTCAAACTTAGTTTTGTCTTTGACATAAATACCTAGTAAGAAAAGTAATTGTGCTCATTCATTTTAATGTATTTCTTTAAATTATCCAAGTGAACATTAATCAAATTGTTGAGAAATTATAATTCATTCTGGAGAAGATCTGGATGACCCTTTAGGTAGAGAGCATCTTGTTAGACATTCATTGACGTGCTTTCAATGTGTCTGTTACATATTGGATTAGGACCAAGTTAATAATTCTCTAAGCACTTGTAGCACAGACAAAATCTCATGGTTGCATTTTCCTTATACTATATCCTGATGCCCCTGAGAGCATCTCTGGAGCATATTCAGTCTTTTGATGAGCCTTGTTACAGGCTCAGATAATGGTTTTCTTTTTGTCTAGAGATAGGTTTCCAGGCTAAACCTCTAATTTTGTAGCAAGTGAAAGGTTAACACCTTCTGTTAAACAACACAAGAACTATATTGTGGCAATAAGACTCCAGTGCCCCTCCGCCGGGTAATGTATAAATACAAGGAGTTGACATATCAGTTACCCGGCGTAGAAGTTAATATGAAAGAGTTTAACACACATTTATTCTTTCTGTTTTCTCTAGGTTTTCAATTGTATCCCAAACAGCAAACTGTTAACCTTTCAGGGCCTAATCTCTGATTCGTATTCTGGCCAACAGCCTATTTACTTGACTGAAAGTTTTGCTGATGTAAGGAGCAAAGGATCAGGCATTTAATGGACACACAACAAAAAACTCAGCTCCATGAATTTAAATCTATCTTACATTAGAAGAATTTATGATAAGTTTATAGCAATAAGACGTCAAAATGTTAATAAGAATTGGCACGTTTCCATGAGATTAGATGACAGAATTATAGCCCCAAATGCCACCTTTTTGGTGGAAATGTAAGAAACGCACTGAACACATGCATGCAGAAAGACGACCATTATCAAGACATCTGTCTACGTTCTAAATTATCCTTATAAATTCATCAGTTACTTATCTTTCTACAATGAATCTTAGTCCACTTTGAATATATGGCATCAGAAGAGATGAGAGCATTGAAACAGGCTCCCCGTGTGCTTAAATGGTGCTCCCCCTTGGGAAAATAGACGAGCTTGTTTTTAGATACTAATACACTCAGGCTTTTTTCATTAAAACTATTAAGAAGTAAAATACAGATAGCCCTTTATGTACCTTTTATAGAGACAGACTGGTTTTAAAGGTACAGGCCACAGTAATTTAAATCAAGGAGATTATCTTGATTCTTCAGGCACTCCACAAATCAGCCCTTTGCCTTCATTGTTTCCACTGTTTGTGTATTCAGTGTTTACTGCTTTTAGTGCCTTATTACTTCATGAGACTTTAAGCTCTTTGAAGTCAGGAATATTGATTTACCTTCCATTGTATCTTATAGAATCTACCAGAGGATTTATCACAATTTTTTTGAGTAGAATAAATAAGTAATTAAATAAATAAATCTGAGTGAGTCCTTTGACATTGTAACAGTCTACATGTGTTCTTACTTATATGTTCATATAGGAGGCTTCCTACTATTTATTTATTTGGTTTTACATTCTGCTATGTCAGTTTTTGAAGACAATGCGTCCATTCTGAACACATCTGTGTTTACTTGATTTCCAGTCAATTGGTTTATTAAAAAAGAAAGAGTAGAGGCCGGCCCAGTGGTGTGGTGGTGAAGTTCCTGTGCTCTGCTTCGGCGGCCCAGGGTTCACGGGTTCAGATCCTGGGTGTGACCTACACACTGCTCCTCATGCTGTAGCAGCATTCTACATACAAGGTAGAGGAAGATTGGCACAGATTTTAGCTCAGGGACAATCTTCCTCACCAAAAAAAAAAAAAAGAGAGAGAGTAAAAATGCCTATTTGTTATGCTGTATATACAACATAGAATTAAATGTTTAACTTTTTTCCCACTACTTTTTAACTGGCTATTATGGATTTGTGTGGACACAATATGAGCAACCCCGTTAGGTTAACAGAACCATCAAAAGAGGCATACTTTGGACCTCCAAGGCCACCTCTGATGAGAGCACGAAACTGTTTGCTGTTGATATTGTCGAGAGTCCTTTCCACTCCCTCCACTCAGTTTCTCACTTCATTGCTTTGAACCCCTACGGGGCAGCAACAGTTTAAGGGCTGTCGAAAGGAATGCTCTTGTTCTCTCAGGAATTCAGTACAAGAGGGTAAACAGCTACACAGCAGGACAAACTAATATGTATAGAGGTGTGGGACTTAAGTGTTTAATAATGCAGGAGCATTTCACAAGGCCCGGTGGAACTTCTTCAGAATTACTGAATTTGATTGATACACATAGAGTTTACTTGGGGTAAATTCTGTTTAAAAAGAAAGTTAGACATTTTTTATTAGATGTTGCAAACATCATGTTGAGTTCATTAAGAGCCCAGATATAAGGTCATATATTGTCAAATATTTCTGTAAACATCAAAAAAAGTTCCAAAAGAAAATTCAGAGAAATGACTTTACTTCATTCTTTTTGTTTTGTGTATTTGTAACATACAATGTTTCTGAGTAGTTTAGGACCCATAAACAACAGACAATCAGAAAACTCTACATGCATTTTCTGGACTCCTCTTAATATTGGTTTGTATAACTACTGAATACTGTCTTTCTTAAGGGCTCTTCATCCTTTAAACAAGTATTACAGAAGAGCAAACAACTTACAACTTGGGCAGTGGAAATTTATGGAGCACAAATTTGCTATTTCTACTCTAGAGTGTAACTAGGTACAATTTATCTGGCCAGAGCATACAGCTATAACATCCAGTCATTGAATAAGTATGATATTAATTCCACAGAAATTTCTACTTGAGCTCCTGAGAGGCTCCAGTGGTTTAAATGAAAACCAGTGTGGTTGAATTACTACTTCTGCAACACACCTGCGAAGAGCTGATCACGGTTGTGTGGTTAGAGTTGCGCCTTGAGTTGTGGATGGCGGCTCTAGACCCATACTCGCGTCTTTCCGATAGAGCTCATTATTCAAATTTCAATCATCCTTCATTTCTTTCTCTTTTTACTAGTAACAGTAATAAAACTTATCCTGAAAGGTGCAGGATAGTATATGACGAATTGAAAAACAAGTATAATGTGTTAAAACCTACCTGGGGGGATCGATCTGCCTTGGAGAACAACCTAAGAAAATGAACATGACAGCGATTTGCCACTCCCACGTAAACAGCTGAAACTCACTTTCAAAAATATAATAAAATAGGAGTGTTCATCCAAAAATATGAAACAGTATCTATTTTATCAATTCAAAGAAACAAATTATTCTCTGAACTACAGCTGGTGAATATTATGTGAGTAATATTTTATGCTAATTAAACCCACTGGCAGCAACAGATTCCTTTTCTCTGGAAACATTGCTAAAGCCTATTTAAAGTATTGGAACATTTTATGAGGTCAGGAGGAATTAGACTCTATATTTTTAGTTTCCTTACTCCATACACGCTATTACCATAACCGATAAAATCACACAGACTATGTACAAAATACTTAAGGCAAACTACATATGACTTTTGTTTATTAGTGTGTAGGGGATAAAGTCCTTTAAGCTTCTTACGCTACAGTTCACTCCTCATTTTTAAAACAGTTTTGAATTGGGTTGAGTCCTGACATCAGAAAATCGCCTTGGAGCAGCCTCCAGCAAGATTTTTGATAAATGTAAAGTTTTTCTCTCACTCTCCTTTCTCTTTTTCTGGCAACCCTCTCAGTAACTGGTCATCCATTTCCTTAAACAGCCCTTAGCTTCTCTGCACCGGGTCGAACTTCCTGTGATGGGCTCCATTTTCTGAAAGGAACTGCTCCTTCCTTCCCTTTGCAGCTTGTGACCCCTGTTAAAATGTTCATGTTCTCAAAATATTTTTCAGTGAGTCAGGAAAAAAGTAATTGGATTGAAAAAGGTGAATAAATAATCTCTTGAAATGTATGGTTTAAAAAAAAATACAGGACAGATTTTCTTTGCACGAATGGTCTCCCATCAGGATGGGTAATAACTCTTTTGACAGAGAGTTGAACCAAATTACATTTTAATGTTCTTTCCTCCTCGAGATACCAGAAAACAAAATAAAGTGAGCCACTGAAGAGTTTGTGAAGATAGATTTGGATAGAAGATCAGATAAATCTTAACAGGAGTCAGTTATAACACTCAGAAAACTACCCAGTTGTCCTAAGAAAGCATCCCCGCCTGGCGTTTTTGGGTAAATAATAGAGTATGAAGTAGAAAGTAGCCAAATCCTGAACCAGAAAAGTGAAAGCGAGTAACGAAACGGAGCAAAACCTTCTGTATAGACACAAATAGAAGCCGCCCCAGCGCAGGGCATGCTGGTCCTGAATTACTAAGGCTTTATTTCATCTGGGCTCCAAAGTCGGATTCCAAATAGGACTTCTGTTCTAGACTGTTTATATTTAAGCGCCCCTCAAAAATGTGAAGAGGGCATGTTTATCGGATTTTTTCTGTGCTTTGTTCAAGGTGCTTGTTTAGTATTGATAATAGCTTATTCTTATTAATGAAAGTTCTTCATAGCAAAGAACCAAAATAGAGAAATTAATGGAGGAAAGAAAAGACAAATATTGCTGTTTATAAGCTAATTATTTAACTTTTCAGCCGTTGTGACGCTTTATGTGCAAGGAAATAGTGAAATTTTATCCTAGTAAATCTCCCACAGGCCAGTGACACCAACAGTACCTTAGTGCTCTTTAGACACGTGAAATAGCAAGTCCTTGACGTTACTAAGGAACCTTGTAACTAGGTCATCGCATCTCGTATAAAATCCACAGAAGAATTGCTTTCTTCCTGTATTTTCAAACCCTCTACCCCACCCCTGCCCACGCTGGCCTGCCTGGCAAACACATACACACTTCAATTAGCACCTAGGAAAGAAAATTTGAAATTTGGAATCATAAGTTGCTTTGAATTTCTACCGAACCTTGGAGTTAAAAATAGCTCCCCATAGGTCTGAGTGAACATTTAGTTTATTATTAGCTTCTGGTTACTAGTTTTTGCAAAAAAAAAAAAAAAACAAAAACAAAAACAAGATTGAATTCATTGAATTCTAAACAATGGCTAATTCAAGTATAAAAATACTGAGTAATAAATTATTATCATTTGAATATGTCTTGGTGTTAAAGTTACTTTCTCAAATACTGTTGATAGTAACTTCTCAGAAGAATTTAACAGCGTGTTCCTTTGGGGAGAGCATCACATACTGCATTAGTCATCAAACCAATGAATTAATTATTCGATCGCATTTTCACATTCGTCTTTTTATAAATGGTTTACCTGTGTAATGCATTGAGTCTTCAATCATCATCAAATAGAAACTAAAACCTTACAGCTGGAGCCTCCTGAAATCACATGTGAGAGAACACAGCTCTGTAGTTAAGCAGCTTAGATTCAACTCCAGTTCTGGATCTTTTGACTATTTACACCTCTGTCATTTCAACGGTTAAATGAGAAAGATACTGCACGTCTTAAGCCCTCCAATCTTATTGGAGGCTTTAAAAATATGCTGTATAAAAAGTTTTTGTGAAGTGCTACACAAGGAAAAATTAGCACCAATGGTGCCCTGTTGGAAATAGGGTCTCACAGGAAGTCACTCTCAGTCAGCCCCACTATAAGTCCAGCCTCTACAGCGCTGACAGGCGCTGCTTCAACCATCGGGAATCAAGGATGCAGAGCCTTCCACCAGGAAGCTCACAGCAACGGGCAGAGGTCTAGAGATACAGACAATAAACATAAAGGAAAATGACTTTTCAGTGAGCGATGATGTTATGAGCTAAATTAAGGCGAGTAATGTGGCTTTTTATTAATTCACATGAGATAAAGGTATTACTGGTTTGGATACTGCCACCCAAGACATGTCACTTCTTGTTTTGAGGGCCGGCTTTTAGCATATCTCCTGGATGTTGGATATTAAATTATATACTGCTTATTTCTTCCTCCATTCCTACACACTTATATGTAAACAAATTAGTGATTTTGTGTGAAATTGTATGCCTATGAATCTCGTCTTGCCTGTTCCTTGTGTCTTATATTTGAGGACGTATATGACTTTTGACTCATTGTGTCTGTTCCCAAGGTTAGCACCAGCCCCATTTTACTAAATATCTATCATGATTAAAATATTTAAAATAAAGATACTGCCTGGATATAATTTGTGGGATTTATTAGAATAACAGCTGTAGAATCAGATTAACCCTCTTTACATCTTTGACCTGAGAGACTCTTGGAGGACATTTTCCCCCGATTCTCTCCCTCACATCGTTTGTACACCGTTGGAAGGCCTCCAAACTGATAACACCAGGGCTAGAAAGAAAAGAGAGGGCTGGACACAGACATGTGGTATGACTTGTTAGTGCCTAAGGAGACAGAGAGTATGAGAAAGCCAGTAACAAATATACAATTTACATTGGCCAAAATGAGACTACCTGACTTCTGGGAAGATTCATAGCCTCTTTCTACACCTAAAGAATAGGCAGTAGGGACCTAATCAGTAACCTGGATAATTCAGGCAAAATAAATAAATACATAAGGGAAAATAAAGCTCTATACTGTATCAGGCGATAAATTGTTCAACAATCCACCTGGGAAACAGGCAGGCACATGGGTCAACTAGAATTAGTTACAACTTGTCTTTGGATGATGACTTTAAAATCCATACCCCGTAAGTTATGTGATATTAAATATGGCCCATTTGTAAGAGTTTTATCACAACCTAAAAAATAAATCTGACGTTATATGCTTTTTACATCTTTGGTTGAAATAATAACATTTTAGGGATATGCCAAATATACACCATTTTCCTCAAATTTTTCTTTTAGTTTTATTAATTCACCCCTTCCCCATCCAGCTTTTATTGGCCATTGAATCTGTATTTGTAAAGGAAACTTCTGTGTTAGGACTTTTAGAAACTAAGATAAAATAAATTTATCTGTCTAAAATTTTACCATTCCTCAAGTGTGCTCTCAAAAGTCGTTTTGTAGGCTCAGCCCTCCACTTACCAAAAGAGTTGTACTATAATAAATCTTATCTTGTGATTGTAATGTGACAGAAGTTCAATACAAAGAAAACCTGAGCCTCATAAAAACCAGATCTGTAGTGAATAGACGGACAGCCTTGTAAAGGGCTGTACACAAAAAATGCAGGGGCGGAGCACTCGGACAGCTTTTGGACTCTAACCTTTTAAAAATAACATCTTTGCCTAACGGTTCCATCAGCAGAAAAGGCAATGGTCATCGAAGGGTTGGTTTTCTCCCCCGCTAATCTAAAATCAACTGTTTAAATGAGTTTGTCCCCGTTTGTTCTCCTCCTCAACCACATTAAAGACAAAGATTTTTATTCTTGCTTGCATAATAATCATAGCATGAAGCACAGATTTAAAGGAAAGAAAAATAGGAGTTCTCTCTGAAAAAACAAATAACTCTGATTAGAGCCCAAAGCTTAGCAATGTATGATAAAATCAACTGTTAACTAGAAAACTCGGTTCATATTTTTCAACCTTTCAATTTTGGTGAGTCTCTGCATTAAACAGGAAAATATCTAAAATTCAATATCTGCAAAGTAAACTAGAATTCTAATTATTTACGTAATACATATACACCCCAAAATGTTGAATATGAATCCAAAATAATAAATGCCAATTTTGAAAACACAGAAAAGTAAATCCTATTTAAATAAATTCTATATTTGTATTCATTTGTAAAACCCAGTTATGCCCCAGTTCATTTATGGGGTGAAACTGAATTTTCAGATAAACAATTTACTCAACTTGATATTGTACGCCTACTGGATGTAGGTCCTTAGTTTGGGAAGTCTATTCAACCGATGTCCCAAGGAGATGCTGTAAAGGACTTTCCTCTTCCTGCGGGCGTTCTTGAACAAAGCTTCTGCACGTTGATAAGGTTGAGATACTTCATTCAAAATTAGCATTGCTCTACCGCTGTGTAATGTACCTGTAGCTTTAACTACCTCCACAAGATGTGACGCTGTGTCCCAAAGAGGACAAGTCAGGGAATGGGCTTCACTTTAAATACCCATGGGGGAAGGGGTGGTTGCAAATAATAAACTCAAAGCATCTATTCAGATATTACTCTATGAGAGTCATTGTAAAACACCAGGGACAATGCAAATAGTTTGAGTCAACTTATTTGCCTTTCATGAAATAATAGAATCCTCATTTGCATAATGAGACCTTGTAAATTATACTGGTACAGTGATGTGGTGACAGAATGTCGATGTAAAAATAATTCAGAATCAAGAAGTTAAATGGGAGTCTCCACAGCAATTAACAAGTCCTACCTGCTCATGTGAAAGATGCAGAACATGAAGCCAACAAAGGAAAACGGCATCTCCTCATCCCCTCAAGAATAGCTATCATTTTATTGATCATTTATTATGTACTAGTCACTGTGCACTAAACAGAGTTATTAAAATAGGAATTTTGCGAAAGAGAAACCTGAGGCTCATTAAAGTAAATGTAAGCTGCCCAAGGTCACACAGGTAATGTACGGGGCAGCTAGGATTCAAATCTGGTCCTGCTTGACTCCAAATCCCATGGTCCTTTCATAATTTGGTTAGAATGTGAATTTCTGTTGCATTATAATCACACAGCCCCTTTGCCATAATGCTCAACGACACATGTGGGTTAATGTGTGACTGAGCCTCCTGACTTGTACTTGGGCATGTGCACTGATATGAGTAATTTCCCTCAAAAGCCGGAGTCAGTGGGAGAGACTAAAAAAAAGAAGAAAAGCAAGAAATTGAACACAGACATTCAGGCAGTAAGCATATATCATGTCACTTATTGCAAACATATTTTAACCAAAATTGCCATTATGTATTAATTTTAAAATTATATCCACACAGAAATCAAATTCAGTAACATTTCCATCTCTGCTCCTCACCCTGCAGACTTCTACATTTTATCTCACTGATAGATGTGGAGGGAAAGCTGCTTTCTGTTAAAACTGTAGACTTCCTTTTTTTCTGTTCTGTAATTTTCCTGTGGAAATCTTAATAGAGTTGTGATATGTTTAGAAAGAATAAAATCTATTTCTTTCCTACAGGTAGAAATGGCTCAGTTATTTCTCATCGTAGTTAAATGAGATCCAGTCAGATTGACTCCCATTTGCTGACAAGGAAACTGAGATCCTGAAATCCAAAGAATCTTACTACCTAACAGCTTCCAGAGACTTTAAAGGTTGTTTAGTCAACCACCTTATCTTTTGGAAGACGAAACAGGTCCAGTGTGATTAACCAATTATTTTCAAGGTCACAATTCTTGTTAGTGATAGGGTTACATTAGTCTCACCTTGTTCTCACTGAGCATGTTACCTCCTATAATGTGATAATTTCTACAAAGCACTGTCTGTGGTTGGTCTAAATAATGAAGGGGACAATATTGATGATCAGAATCCAGTGATTTAGCCAACAAGCAATACCATTTTGCAAAGTTTAGAATATAGCCATTCAGAGTCTTGGAGGCAGAACTTCCAGGGGGAAATGGAGAGCTCTAGGTGGAAATAAATCAGAAGGCTGCAATATCGCAATGCAGTTCTGACACTGAGCACCCAGAGTTAGTGCAGATTCCACAAGACAAGGGCACGGTCCCCAGCAAGACTGCCCTCACTTCAGACGTCAGCTGCAAGTTTGGGGATCTTCGCCCCCTTGCAATTTTGAACACCTGGCTGCAAATTCAGGGTTTTCCATGATCCCCTTAGGTTTGATAATTCACTAGAACAACTCACAGAGCTCAGCACAGCAGCACATTTGTGATTATAATTTTATCATAAAGGATACAAACCAGGGCCAGTCAAATGAGGAGACACATGAAGAGAGATTTGGGAGGATCCTGAGCAAAGAGCTTTCATGTCCCCTCCCTGTGGAATTCAGATGTGTCACCCTCCGGGCACATCAGTGTTCCCCACCCAGCAAGCTCACCTGATCCTCATGTGTCCAGAGTTTTTATGGAGGTTTCATCATGTAGGTATGATTGATTGAATCCTTGGCCACATAGCTGAACTCAATCTCTCTTCTCTGAGGGCCCACCATGAATAACAAAGACATTCCTATCTCTTGGGAAATCCCAAGGATTTAAAACTTCCCTCCCAGGAACTGTGGACAGAGACCATACATACTCGTTTTTTTCTACAACAATGGTGTACGTGTTGAATTAAGGGAATATGTTTTGATTGCCTCCAAAACCAACTATGCTGAGAATACAAATTATTTGACCCATGGTAGCCCTAAATAAAGGGTGAGTGCTGTTCTATGGACCATGTGCAATTATGCACACAATAAGTGCTTTTTCATTAGTGTTGGTCCAAAATTGCAAAAACCTCAGTAAATTTCCTGATTTTCCATCTATTAAAAAAATAAGATATAAAGGAAAGGATAAGTAATGTTTAATAATAGTCATACACGTCACTGAAATAACCAAGCCCTTAATTCAAACACACAAACAGCCCTTCAACCACAAGCAAATCTAGAGCTTGAATCTGACAGAATCCATTAACTGAGAATATTGTAATCATCCTACTAATTAATGGACTGTAAAAGGCTTCCAGATGGCATGGGCAAAAACACTTAATTGTAGTCCATCATTCTTGCTTGTACTTAGAACCTCCAGCACTGTAGGACAATCCTGAAATTTATATAGTTATGAATTATTGTTGTAGCCATATGGAATGCAATCTTGATAGAATTACTCATTTCAAACTCTAGTTATTCAATAAACACATAACTTCCAAAAACTTTGTGCTTATAAATATTTAAAAAGTTATAAGTTTCTAACCAGAACGTTAATGGACTTTTTAATACCTTTGCACAAATTACTTATTGAAGAATCATGTCATACTTAGTAAATAAAGATCAAACAGCAGGTTCATTTAAAGAACTCAACAATGTGCTCACACATACACAAAAAAGCAAAACAAAACAAGACTACAGGCTAAAACAATCTATTTGAATTTGCTTTGAGTGATCAAGTAAATGTGTTTTTTCCTTGATAACCCCTGTTTCTCATGTTACATCAATTGCCATTGTTATGAATACACCAAAAGGATTCTTCCCCCAAAACAGCTGGGGATTTCTTTGAGGGCCAGCCATCTGTTAAATACATTTATTTAAGATGTTTTAGTAGTATCTGTGGGAATAGAACATAGAGAAATAAAGGAAGTTTCCGACATTTTGGTAATTTCTAGTCAATCTCTTGGAAAACTAATCTGTAATACTTCATTGGAATGATACATGAGGAAAGATAGGCTTCATTATAACTATTTTGAAATACCATTGTGTTATTGTTATGGGACCACCTAAGTGGAAGAAAGCAAACAACCCTTAGCACACCCTCCAGTCATGTCTGACTTTTGCCACCATTGCTAGACACTGTGACAGGCAGAGTGGCTGAGGAGAAGTCATAAGTAAGAATAAGTCATCAAAAGCACCTTGTATGTACAGACACTTTCTCATCTGCATTTTGATATTGTCTACGATAGCTCAAGCTTAGTATTTTAAATGATATTTAAGATAAATTCAACATCCATTTAAAATAAAGCACTTTGTAAGTTCTCCCAGGGATGCAGTATAATTTGAGATAATTAAAAACGTTAGATAGCCATAAGGGAAATACAAATCAAAACCACTTCACACCCACTAGGATGAATACAATCAAAAAGATAAATCTTAACAAGCATTGGAGAAGATGTAAAGAAGTGGAAACTCTCGAACAATGCTATTGGAGATTTAAAATGGTGCAGAGCTTTGAAAAACAGTATAGCTGTTCCACAAAAATTTAAACAAAGAGTTATCACTCAGACCCAGTGATTCCATTCCTAGATACATATCCAAGAGAAATGAAAATATATGTCCACATAAAAACTTTTACACAAATGTTCATTATTATTTATCACAGCCCAAAAGTGGAAAAACCTAAATGTCCATCAATATGAATGCATAAATAAAATGTGCTGTATCTATACAATGAAATATTTTTAGGTAATAAAAAATTGAAGTATTGATGCATGTTACAATATGGATGAACCTTACACACGTATGCTAAGTGAAAAGAAGCAAGACACAAAAGAACACATGTTGTATGATTCCATTCCATGAAATGTTCAGAGGAGCAAATGTATAAAGGCAGAAAGTGTTGCCTAGGGCTGAGGGGAGGTTAGAAGAATTAGATGACTACCACTGGGTGTTGGGTTTCTTTTTCGGTTGACGAAAAGTTTCTGATACTGATTGTGGTGATGATGGTTCCACAACTCCGTGAATATACTAAAAACCATTGAATTGTACATTTTAACTGGACAAATTGTATGATATATGAATTACATCTCAATAAGATTGTTATTTTAAAAGAACATTAGAAATATTTCCTACAGTTTTGTCTTAGAATTAATGTGCTTAGAATTAATTGTAGGAAGTTCAGAGTCATCTTCTCTCAGAACATATTTTAATGTAGAAAGCAGAGTGTATAAGGAATCCAAAGAAAGAGATCAGTGATAGTAAGGTGGTATTAAATAATGAAACTCTAGAATAGTAGGAAAATAATGGATAAAAGAGCCATTCCAAATGAAAAATTGCCATTGTGTAGAGGCTGATGGGGATACGGGAAGATGGTGCAAGATGAAGCAATGTAGCTCCAGTTGCTTTAATCAAATGTTCTGAGCTGCCGTTGATCAAAAATGGAAACTCAGATTAAAATAAATCCATTTGAGGACCGGTGCTAGAGTGAAGAGAGTTGGCATATACTAGGGAGCTACTCCATTTATATAGACAATTTTTAAAAATTGTCTTGGGGCCGGCTCCCTGGCCGAGTGGTTAAGTTCGTGCGCTCCGCTGCGGTGGCCCGGGGTTCGGATCCTGGGCACGGACACGGCATCACTCGTCAGGCCACGTTGAGGCGATGTTCCACATCCCACAACTAGAAGGACCTGCAACTAAGATATACAACTGTGTACGGGGGGGACGGGGGGGGGGGCGGTTTGGGGGGATAAAGCAGAAAAAAAAAAAAGATTGGCAACAGTTGTTAGCCCAGGTGCCAATCTTTAAAAAAAAATTTTTAAAAATTGTGTTAATATTTTCTCCTTCTATGACTTAAAACTTTATTCAAAACTTTCTCTCTTTTCAAGTACTCTTAATTACACACTTTTCTTTTTTTTTTTTTTTGAGGAAGATTAGCCCTGAGCTAACATCTGCTGCCAATCCTCTTCCTTTTGCTGAGGAAGACTGGTCCCAAGCTAACATCCATGCCCATCTTCCTCTACTTTATATGTGGGACGCCCTCCACAGCATGGTTTCCCAAGAAGCCCAAAGGTCTGCACGCAGGATCCAAATTGGCAAACCCCAGGCCACCAAAGCGGAACGTGTGAACTCAACCACTGCACCACTGGGCTGGCCCCTACACACTTTGCTTTTGCTCACTAATATCTACTGAGGTGCACACTAATATATTTATGTGTAAAATGAATACATCGTTATGTGTGTCTCAGATTAAGTGAAGACACCCTTCTGAGATCCAGATACAGAGGTAGGGACTAACAAGGGCAAGGCAGGGAGCGATTCTCTTGGGAGATGGAAGGAGGGGACTACTGATGTAGGAAAATGAATAGGAAATAAAAATAGGAAAGTATAAAGACACACAAGTAGATAGGCTAGGTCAACACCAGAGAAGGAACGAATTTCTAGGCTTGTTGGTCTCTTAGACGCATGCTGTTTGCTCTTGAGTAGGTCATTTCCAGACGTGATTGGCTGCTGAGAGTATCTGGGCAGGAAAACAAGAGGGTCTAGTTGTCATATGAAGAAGTATGACAATTACAAGCCTCACCAAAAGGACATGGACGGAGACAATTGATGTGTCTCTTGGAGCAGTCCTAAAGCTGTGTTGGAGTCCACTTGTAGTTTTTTTTTTTTTTAAAGATTTTATTTTTTTCCTTTTTCTCCCCAAAGCCCCCTGGTACATAGTTGTATATTCTTTGTTGTAGGTCCTTCTAGTTGTGGCATGTGGGATGCTGCCGCAGCATGGTTTGATGAGCAGTGCCATGTCCACACTCAGGATTCGAACCAATGAAACACTGGGCCACCTGCAGCAGAGCGTGAGAACTTAACCACTCGGCCACGGGGCCAGCCCCTTCTCTTGTATTTTTAAAGATTTGGGAAAGAGAGAAACAGAGTGAAAAATGGGGAGAGAATCTCTAACACAAGTTTGTGCTTATTTATTTTGTACAAGTTATTTTGAAAAAATATTGTCAAGTATTTTCATCATAAAACACCAAATGTTTTGTGTGTCATAAATATTTAGCAACAGTTAGCTCCCTGACTATCCATACAATGATTAATATCAGGGAGACATTAGATCTTTTCCATATCTTCTGCCTTCATATCATTAACAGGCCAGACTCGCTAATCTTCTCTCCTTTTTTGTACTTCTATACTTTAGGACCAGAGAAAGATTTAGAGGATGATATTCCAATTATCTAACCCAAGACCAAAGAAAGTCATTTGTTTGTAGTTATTATTTATAGACCAAAATGTAAAATATTATATTAATAAATGGTGCTTTGTAGGATTGGATAAAACAAATAGCTTTGTGTGATTTTCCAAAAGTATATAAAATTAAGAGGAATCCATCTGATACTTCTAACAGATTTTACTTAAGAAATTTTAGAACAAAATATAATGTCTTAAGTTTACCATGTTTGCATCAAAGAGAGCTTGAAGATTTAAAGAGATATAGATATAGGAAACATATTTATGAAACATAGATCTACAGATATACGATACTTCACAACCTTATATTTTCTTACATACCTTTTCTTACATAAATATTCTATATGATTAGCTTGCTCTAATCTTTACCCTTAGTGGTAGAAGTAGCATATTTATTTTATTTTGTACTCACCATTTGCATATAATCACATATATTTATGGTTAGGGCATATGAACAGATTTTTTGGGGTGGAGGAGGGAGGAAGGTTGTCCCTGAGCTAACATTCCTGCCAATCTTTCTTTGTTTAGTATGTGGGACGCCTCCATAGAATGGATTAATGAGTAATGCATAGGTCCACGCCTGGGACCTGAACCCACAAACCCCAGGCCGCTGAAGCAGAGCACATGAACTTAACCACTACACCACCAAGCCGGCTCCTTTGTTTTTTTTATTTTGTTTTTAAGAAGAATAAAAAAGAAAGGAAGTTGAGAAATTGTCTTCAAGACCTTTGATATTTTTCATTTGTTGTCTTTTCTTTAAATGTTTTAACATAACAAGCAGAACTTTAATATTTTCAAGCTCTTTTTGCAATATTTTACTGCATGTAATAAACATATATTGTGCTTTGTTCATGAGCAAAGCACTTTTCTGGGTATTAAAAAACTGAAAACAGGAGCTAGCCCAGTGGCGCAGGAGTTAAGTGTGCATGTTCCACTTCGGTGGCCCAGGGTTCACGGGATCGGATCTCGGGTGCGAACATGGCACTGCTTGGTAAGCCATGCTGTGGCAGGCATCCCACATATAAAGTAGAGGAAGATGGGCACAGATGTTATCTCAGGGCCAGTCTTCCTCAGCAAAAAAGAGGAGATTGGCGGCAGACATTAGCTCAGGACTAATCTTCCTCAAAACAAAACAAAACCTGAAAACCTACTAGTCAATACATCTAATACAAAGCATATTGCCCAAAGTTTTTTTTCTTTTCAAACACTAGCTTAATTCCTTCACCTTCCATATTTAATGCATCAGCATTTCCTGTGGGCTCTACTTTCAAAGTACAGCCAGAAACTAGAGATTTCTTATCATCTAATACAAGCGGCCATCATACCCCCTGCAAATTATTGAAACCACCTTCTACACTTTATATAGTCTGTATCCTTACAGTAATAATTTTTTAATATTTAAATGCAAGTCAATAATATCATTTTCTCAAAATCTTCCAACTACGTCCCATGAATTTGAATATCTATATCTATTTACTTATCTTTCAATCTTCTAGATATTTTTTAAGTGAACATGGTAAAATTAAGGCATTGAATTTTACTCTAAAAACAATTAAGGGTCAAATCTGTTAGAAATATCAAAAGAATTCTTCTTCATTTTAAACACTTTTGGAAACTTCCCCAATGCAATTTAACTCATTGTTTTCTCTGATACTGAAAAGCATCATTAATTAATTCTAACTCTCGGCCACGTCACATCAGGTCCCACCCGGCCTGTCCTGTTTCCTCCCAGGCCGCATTTCCTTCAGCTCCAGCCCCTCTGGACATGCTGGTGTTCCTTCAACAGCACAAGCTGTGCCCTTATCGGCTTTCATGGCACCTTTCTCCTTGACCTGGGGAGCATTACCTCTAGATCTTCACACGGCTTGTTCTTTCACATTATCAAGATCTCTGCTGAAATCTTCTCCTTGGAGAGATCTTCCAGAACAACTCTATCTAAAAGCCAATCTCCACTAAATCATGCTCAATGTCTTTCTTCAGTTTGTCTTCATACTTTAAACACCGCCTGAATTATACTATGAAACCTTCCTTAATTCCTTCGCGTCCACCTTGCTGTCCTGTCTTGGCTTTTATCACGTGACATTCTTCAAGTTTTTATTTTCCTGCATTAGCTCGTCCTCCAGAATATTTCCTTCTTTCCCCTTTGTTGGCTATTCCTCCATCAATTTAAATTTTGAGTGTCCAGAACTCAGTCTTAGCTCTCTTCTCTTCTCTGTTAACTTATTTCAGGTGATTTCATGAAGGTTTTAAACTTTGATAAGACTTCAAATAACATCAATGTGTTGATGTTTCAAAATGCAACTCAAGACTCATATATACCACGTCCTCCTTAATATCTGCACACTAAGACATTTCAATATTAATATTTCTAAATGGAGCTGTTTATCCCACCCCAACCCAGTGTATTCCTCCACTATCCCCAGTTTTCCCCATTCCTATAAATAGCATTCGATAAATCCAATAGTTCAAGCCAAAAAACCCAGGCATTCATGCCATTTTCTTTTCTCCCCAAACCGGTCCATCACTGAGTACTGTATCTCCAAAAATATACATTTCCCACTTCTCCCCATCTCCATTACTATCCCTCTGTCCATCTTCAATACTATCACTCAAATCTTACCTCTTTTCTCCACTAATGTAATATCTTTCCACTTCTACCTTATCTGCTGCATTCCATTTTTATATCATAAAGAAGGTGGAATATTCTTTTACAGTACATCACGTCACTCCCTGGCTTAAATTCCTTCAATGGCTTTCCATTGCCTTTGGAATATGATGCAATCCGCTCATCAAGCCCCGTAGACCCTGCATAATCTGGTTCCTTCTCACTTCCACAATCTGATTTCATCAGACTCTCCCCCTCTGTCACCAGGCTCTAACCACAGCAACCTCCTTTCTGCTCCTCCAAAATTCCAAGTCCATCCTGCCTAACGGGCTTTATATTTCTTTCTCTGTCTAAACATTGCTCTGCTCTTCAAATAACTTCAGGAATCATTCAAATATCACTTCCTCAGAGAAGCTGCCCCAGACTGCCATTGATTCATTCTGAAATATTGATCAACTTCTTCCTGTGCGCCAAGCACTATGATCGGTGGAAAAATATTGATTTCTTTCCTTCCTGAAGCTAAGATTCTATTAGTAATGATAAATAATCATTTCAGAAGTTTCTACAGTACTTCACAATTATAGTTTTGCTTTTGTTAATTCCAAATGCTTAGTAAGTGCAAATTTTGCAATATAATTTCAAAAGTTTAAGACTAGAGAGTGTAATTAAGAGTCTGGGGGCCGGCCTGGTGGTGCAGCGGTTAAGTTTGCACATTCCACTTTGACGGCCTGGGGTTCGCTGGTTCGGATCCTGGATGCGGACCTATGCCCTGCTTGTCAAGCCATGCTGTGTCAGGCATCCTACATATAAAGTGGAGGAAGATGGGCACAGGTGTTAGCTCGGGGCCAATCTTCCTGAAAAAAAAAAAAATTCGGACTCCATTTTTGGTGTTTGACTTCTGACGTCTTTCACACACACCCTCGCTTCCCTTTCTCCCCCCACATTTGGGCAAGGCAATAGGAAAGCCTGGCTTGGCCATGCAGTGGCAGTTCAAATCATGCACACCCCGTCCTCCAGGCCCCACCTTCTATCAGTAAAAACCAGCACCACTGGCCTGCCAGCCTATCCTCTACCTACTTTGTTTCACTCTGTTCTAAACTTGAGACTTTCCCCTTAGAGAATTCTTTGTGTTTACTGTGTTTCTTTCTATTGTATGTCCTTTGGTACCTGTGTGTCATTCATCCTAACCTCCATAAATTTTGGAGAGGCATGCTGCCCAGCGTCCAGCAGAGGATGCTAAGTGCCCTAGTGAAACAACTGGCACCGTGAGCAGTAAGCCAGGGCACTGTCACAGTTATGAGGTATCTTCAATCTCTCCCTCCTCGCTCGCTACCAGGGTCCATCACACACAGTTCAGCACGCCTGAATGGGATCCGCCAAGTGCTGAGCTTGTGTGCTGATGTTCTAGACTGTGCCTCTTTATGTTGGGTTGTCCAGGTTTTACCAGTCTGAAATTTATCCAGTCTGAGTTTGTCCTTATGAGTGAGGAAAAGTGGCAAAGAGCCTGAACTTGGGTAGAGTCAAGAAAGCAAAAAGGGAATAGAAGATGCGTTGTTTAGAGCATGAAGGGCCATTGCGGTGCATCTGACCAGGCACTGACTCCTGTATTTCCAGAATACTGTAGGCTAAGGAACAGTGGGTCCCCTGGGCAGTCAGTAGTTCCTAGGTGGCATTTAGACCCCAATGGTATGGACCTACAAGGTTAAATGTTGGAGTTGCTGTCCCGCTTATTTCACAATATTTTGATCCACATTGGGATTCACCCCAAAACAAAAAATTAAAATTCTCTTAAAATATACTGAATCACAAAGGTATAGATAAAATTGCTTCAAGAAACAAAAAATGTGATAATGATTCAAATTTGGTTCTGCCAAATAAAAATCCTAGGGTGAAATTCAAAGTTTAGGATAAGATTGCATAATAAAGGGTAAGGAGAATAATTAGCTTTATATCTAAGTTTCAAACCAGATACAATGAATTACCTATAGTTAAATTTTCAGCCCCAAGAGTCTATCTTACTAAATAGGACTCTTTAAATTTCTCATAGCAACTCAACAGTATCAACTAATAAAAGCTACCAAATCATAACTCAGGTTGTAAAACCTCCTACAGGACAGGATAACTAGTCCAATGGTTTTCCCCTTCAACAGTTCAATTAAGACTAAATAAGGCTGGATGGTACCTGAGTATGAGTTATCATAGCTCTGTGGTGCTTCCTATAAACCTCTAATTCCAAACATTACTAAAATGGCAAATTCCATTCAATTGGCCATTGAAAAACACTTTGCTGTCATACTTGGCTGGCATGTTCTCTTCAGGGCTTCTCTCAACAGCCTCCTGGTTATAATTTACATTCCCCTTTGACGCGAAATAGTACACCTTTACTTGGCATCCTTTGATACCTGAATAGTCCAGACATCGTACACAGGCCATGCAGACAAGACCTCCCCCACATCCAGCTGTCCTTTGGAATCCAGGTATGGCATTTATTGATGATGCTTTTGTCTATAAACACAAACACAGAGATTTAGGAACATATGTGCATAACATATTTTAAAGACATTTGTAAAAGTAAAAGAATATAAATTATTTTTCTCCAGTGATATCCTGGTCAAATCAATGAAGTAAAAACCAAATTTTTGATTTGGTATTTCTTTAGTCTTGGATTGAAGTAGTTTTTAAATTTAGTTTCATTGAGATGAGCTCAGTTTTCCTTCAAAATAATGGCTACCCGGCAATGAGTTTTCCAGAGTTGACAGATGTTTACAATATGCATAACCGGATACATACATAAACATTTAAGACTTCTATAGAAGTGCAATTGGAGCAGGGAGAGGAAAGAAATGAAAAATAGCAGATATTTCTTATTAAACTCATCCAGAAAGGGCATGAATTATACAACTTTAGGGTGCATTTGCAACTAGATTAATGGAAATTTATTCACAAAACTCCCTAGGAACAGAGATGAGTATATACTATTTACATTTCTCATTTTACATATTATAAATTTATACATGTCAATAAGTTATATACTTAAAAGACCAGCAAGAAAATATTTAATAAGAAATGATTTTTTTGATCTTGTTTTGATGTTTAGTTACATGTGGAAGGACACAGGAATTTGAAATTCTTACATCAAACCCAAAAAGTTACCTTGCATGAGAACAAGAGAGACCACACTTATTAAAGTCTTGATGCTACAACTCTAATTTAAGCTGGAAATTGTTGCTTTTGTTTCTGTTGCAAACACTGCCTTTTTTATTTCTCTTGATTCTGAGACGGTCTTCCTCATCAGTTCTTCTGGATGTGAAACAATTCAGAGGCTCGTTTTACAGATCACTTAGATTGTTTCGCCCTAAGAATTCCATAAACAATTCTAGCTTTTCTTCTACTTTTAGTACTGTCTGTAATATTACAAGGGGCAAGCCCAGTGGCCTAGTGGTCAAGTTTGCGCGCTCAGCTTCGGTGGTCCGGGATTTGCGCGCTCAGCTTCGGTGGTCCAGGGTTTGCGCGCTCAGCTTCGGTGGTCCGGGGTTTGCGCGCTCAGCTTCGGTGGTCCGGGGTTTGCGCGCTCAGCTTCGGTGGTCCGGGGTTTGCGGGTTCAGATCCCTGGTGCAAACCTAGCGCCGCTCATCAAGCCACACTGTGCTTCTGTCTCACATAAAATAGAGAAAGATTGCCACAGATGTTATACATAAAATATATCCATCATTCTTTTCTTATAGAAAAATTATCAGATAAATGAAAATATATTCTGGGGCCAGCCTGGTGGTGCAGCAGTTAAGTGCGCATATTCTGCTTTAGAGGCCTAGGGTCCTCTGGTTCAGATCTCGGGTGCAGACATGGCACAGCTTAGCAAGCCATGCTGTGGTAGGTGTCCCACATATAAAGTAGAGGAAGAGGGGCACAGATGTTAGCTCAGGGCCAGTCTTCCTCAGCAAAAAGAGGAGGATTGGCAGATCTTCCTCAAAAAGAAAAGAAAAGAAAATATATTCTAAATGAACTTTTAACATCTCAGTGATGTTTTAATCAAAGGATTACTTGATGTATAGAATTGACATGAGACCAACATATAATAAAAGATGCTTGTAAGTACACTTCTGTTTTTTCAAGAGATGAGTAATCTTTTAAGTTCAAAATTGAGCCACAAGTTAACAAAAGCAAATCAAGAAGTTGATCTCATGATCATTAAGAGATTTCCTTATTGACCTCTGATGCATTTTGATTGCTAGAATATGGTTCTAATGGCACCAAACTCATAAAAATTGATTTTTAAAATTAAAATGTGAATCACAATTTCTCACCAGCCACCTTTGGAACACAAATAGAGGTGGCAGTTGAGGACAAGATGGGGGGGTGTGATCGGCTCTTTGTAGATCTACCAGGAGGTAACCAGCTCAGAAACATCTCAACATATATGTTGACAGTGGGTTGTCTTTGAGAAAGAAAGGTAGAAATATTTTTCGAAGCACCTATAGATTATTTCTTAGTTAAGATTATTGTATTAAGAGCCCACAGTTTTCTCAGTTGCCTCCGCTAACACTGGAATCCTCTAACTCCTTTTCAGTTCATATTCACAGATCCCAATTCAAACATTTTTGAAAAGTATTATTCCTGGGAAAGCATATTGTAAATGCAGTGTTGTGAAGTGTAATGTTTTACCTGAGCAAATGATTTAACAGGCTTTCTCTTAACTTTCATGTTTCAGCAAGAATTTCTAAGCCAATCTTACATGTTAAGATTTTTATGGAGAAGAAAGAAATGGTGTTTGTGAGTTTCTGCTTGAATCAGAAGATATTTTGACATTATTCATGTGGAAAATATTTATGTGCAAATAACAAACAAATAAAATTAAACCATGTTGTTTTGGTAACCACTTCAGTGTATTGTATGACAGCTGTATGGTAACTAATGTATTATGTGGCAATTATTTTTCCCAAACAGCTAAATATTTTCCATATATTGTTTCTTTTTCCAAATGAAAAATGTAGACAGTTCTAGAAAGTTTTGGAAATAAAAAAATGTTTTTGACCTCCAGATCAAACAATTTTATTAATATTCAGTAACATGAATAGCCAAAGAACAACCATCAGCATATTTTCTGCATTTCCCTGACTTACTTTATGTGAATAAGAAATCAACCACATATTCAAAATGGATACAACCTTGTAAAATTTTATAAGCTTTTCTTAACCCAGAGATAACAGAGAAGAAAATACATTAACTAATAATTTACCACCCTCCGTAAGGACAATGTTACAACCTTCTTAAAAATAATTTTTTAATTTAACCACTGTAATGCTTGGGTAAAAAACATCTTATGAAAATTTTCACAAGTACGCTCACAAATTTAAAATGTAATATATAAATTCTCCTAGACCTGTTATGACCCAGATATTTATTCTAACTGTCTCTTAAGTAGAGAAATTGTCAGCAGACGAGAGAATAATTCCAAAGTCTGGATTTGATGTACTTTTCAAATGTCACATTTTTTGTTTAACTACACACAACGTGGAAAATGCTTTCTGTGTAAGAAAATTGTGTATACTGTTTCTACTAGGTACCGTACCAGCAGATCCATATGTATTAGACTAATCATTAAATGTATTTTGTGGAAAATTCTCAGGGAAAATAAGTCAGTTCACTTGATCAGTCTTGTTGAACATTTTCCCTCTACTTCTGGTGCACGTGTGGAGGCAACATTCTCTTCTAACTCATGAATTCAACACATTTTTGAGCAATAACTATGTGCTAGGCACTAAGTATTGGTTATAACGGTGAAAAAACCCAGCCATGGTGCCTAAAGCTATTCCAGCTGGGGTCTGGGGATTCCTAATCTGAAAGCTACGGAGAGGATAAAATAGAAACTGGATGGAGAGGAGATAGGGTGGCATCATCTCTTTGAATTATATCTGTTTCAAATACACAAGTCAGAAACAAGTCTTTACATCTGAAATTTTTTTTGTATTGTAAATAGCCAAAAATACTTTCAGCCCTCTAAGTATCTGAGTGTCAGGCCCAGGCTCTACACAAACTATTCCACCTCTTATTTGAAATATTGTTCTGTGAAATCTGAGTTCTTTTCATCCAAGAATTTAGATTGTTTGCTTCTGAGTTTCATATAGATGCAAGCCAGCTTACACATGATTTGCCTGCCTGACTGCTGTTTGCAGTGTCACAAATCTGAAATTCGTACAATACCATGCCCTGTAATTTATGCTGTGCTATAACTCAGCTTCTTCAGTAAGGGGAAGTTTATATTCTTGTAAAACATTTCCTGGGTTACAAATAATAATACAAGTGGTCAGATAACGGAGATGGGACTACGTTTGAGTCTGCAGATTATAAGCATCACTGTGCCTCAGCTGAGCGTCTAGAGTGTATGTTTGTCATCCTGCGACTGGAAGCCTTTGGTTTGGATTATGGAAGTCAGGTGCCCGTGGATATCCCTTGGACACTCAAAATGAAGAGTTTAACCAATCTGCTGTTGAGAACAGAAATACTTTACCAATGGCCCCTGCTGTGAGTGAAATTGACTTAGATTACAAAATCTACGATCACGGCAAGGTCAGGGGCAAATCACATCACTGCTGCAGAGTGTCTCCTGTTAGGCACAGTGAGTGTGACAAGAAAATAGAGAAGACATGAGGGGAGAAAATAACAACAGAAACCGCAAAACAATACCAAAAAAGAGTTATGTGTTTAAATTCCTCCTCACTGGAGAGGTTACTGGCGCTTAATTACAAACTGATCCTTTATTTATCTAAGATTTCATTTGAGCTCTTTTGTAGAAAAGACTATATTTAAAAATTTCAAGAATTTTCTAAAACAATAATCACTCAGTTTTTAATATTTATTTACCTCTCATAGAAAATTAAGAATAGGGACATCGGAAGAAAATACACAACGTGATTAGTGCCCTCCTATTGTCAATAGAGTGAGCAAAAATATAAACAATTCTAATAATTTATTTTCAGAACTCCATAGGGTAAGTTCTAATTCATGTGCATGTATTCACACACATGTACACCTACCTACACGCACACACACGGAATTTGTTTTTATAAATGATATTATCCCTCTGGACGCCAGTTCTTATTGCTAAATTAGATAACACTTTTTATAGTTTTTGGTGACAGCTTCCTGTTTTGAACATCATCTTAACAGACTGGAAATGCTTATCATTGGGTTAAAAAGGTGCGGTCCCTTCTTGAGCCAAGACCCTCATCTTATCTCCTGAGTATATGTCTGTTTCCAGCATTTAGATGCTGTTTCCAAAAGCTGGGTCCAAGGATCACATGCGTTAGAATCTTCTAGAATGCTTAAGATCAATACATTTTACCCAAACTTCTGTATCACAATCTCGGGAATTAGGTAGTGAAATCTTTCTTGTAAACACCTCACGTGATCCCTATGGACACCAAAGTTTGAGAATCATGGTTTTTACTATAAAACTGCATTGTAATATTAAATGTAAATATTAGACCTCTAAGTGATAATAGCTGTAATTCCAAGTAAAATTCTAATGCTAATGTGTCACAAAACTTTCATTCATTCACTTGTTCATACTACTACAAATACTTTCACTGGTCTCTTCATGGAGTGTACAATTACGCCGCATAAGTATTTAAGTATATTTTTATCTGTAGATAGTTTGGCACAACTACAGATCTGTGAATCTTTACAGAAACTATATCTCCTTTGAGTTTCTTGGGCTGCAGTTTAGGAGCAACTGTTGCAAATTGTAAGTAGTTTCTGTGTCCATTACAGGCCAGATAAGAACATCTGCCCTCTCCTGATGTCTGTAACCAGTCAGTTCCTATAATAGAAAGAAACATGTTCGGGATGCGTTCGGCTTTGCGGTCTCTGAAATTTAGAAGAACACAGTCAGTGATTATCAGTTGTAAACATCAATTTTTAGAATTCTGTTTTGCTGAAAGCCAACTTAACTAAACAATCCCAGAGCCAAATGATTCTGTTTGGGGAAAAATATATTAGCATGATTAATGTTTTAAAATAAAATTAAGGATGTATTTTCCTTGATATATCAATACATGCTTTTTTATAAGATTTATAAGTAGAAAAAATGCAGGAAAAATGAACGGTGGCCTCTATCTCCATCACTCGATGATGACCAGTGTTATTTGAGTGGATTTTCTAGTATTCTTATATATTTTCTTTAAAAAACTGTTACCATACTGTATTTGTTTTTTACTTAATATTACATTATCCATATTTTCTTTATTATAGATACTTTGTTATTATAATGATAGTAACTACATAATATCTCATAAAGAATATTCTCTTTACCATAGTTTGCTTAAGCATTATAGTATTTTTAAGTATTTATATGGTTTCCAATATTTCAAAGCAATAAATGACACTGAAATGAATTTCAGGCTTAGAACACTGTATAAATTTTGGATTGCTTCCTTTGGGCAAATTTACAGGAATGAAAATATGTAGTCAAGGGACATAAAATATTAAAGCTTTGATACCTACTTGGAAATTGTTTCTCAGAGTTTTATTGGCTTTCTGGATGGCAATATGAAAATATATACCAAAATCTTTAAAATGCCCTTGTTATTTAACGTAACTATTAGCATTTGTAGTAAAATTAATAATGAATAGGCTAAAATATTTGGAGTTATTTATTGATTTTAATAGGAAAAATCCAACAAGTGTTGGTTACCTGAAGTTTAGAAATGAAACTATATAATATTTTATAGCCAATAAAATATTCTTAAAGCAAAATAATAATGATATAAAAATTATTTTTGATAGAGTGCTAGGTTAAAAATTGGTTAGCATATATATTATATATATACATGTATGGTTATATATGTATATAGATATATATATATGGTTTGAATATACGTAAATATATATCATATAATCATAGGCCTGATAGGAATGCATATATTTTTAGTGTTATTTTCAGGTCTTTGTATATATGTATTTATGTGTCAAAATAGATACTGTAGTCAGAAAAAACAAATGCAGAAAGTTGTACCAATATCATTTACACCAGCTTTGGGTAAGAGTGTCATTTTCCGTAGCTTTGCAAACCATCACTCTATCTTTAAAGCTAAACGTACTTGGAAATAATTGCGCATTATATCTAATAAGGTAAATTATGTACTTTAAATTTAAGAAAGTAGTATTGATATGTATATATATTTTCAGTTTAGAAATTTTGATGTTAGAAAGTGCTTTGCACAAAAGAACTCAATGCTTTGCCCAAAAGGTCAAAATAGGTGACTTTGCCATGGCAGAACATACTTATAAGATTGACTACTTTTGCAAGGATGGTTAAGGGCTGCTTCCTGGGGAACATGGCACCGACTGGGGTGTTCGCTAAGGAGTCTGATGTCTGACAAGATGATATTTACTTCACTGCATTTGAAAATAGATATTTCATCCATTTTTGCATATAGTTTTAGAAAAATTGTGTTTTTCATTCAGGATGTCATATAATTGTGTAAAAATTAGATTATTAATGCTAATTATGTATAAGTAAAATAGTCATTTTCCAAACCAAAATTAGAGAAACTAATGGACTCAAATGAGTAAACTGAACTTTCTCAAGGAAATGCATAATAATCTATATGTTTATTTTGCTTTTCTATTAATATTAAGACGAATAAGACATGTATCTTTTTTTAATTTTTATTTTTTTCAGATGTACATCATATTTCGAATTCTGTATACATTACATCATGTTCACCACCCAGACACTAATTATAGTGCATCCCCTCACGTGTGACCCTAATCACCCCTTTTGCCCTCCCCCCTCCCCCCTTCCCCAATGGTAACCACCAGTCCAATCTCCAATGCTATGTGTTTTTTTTTTTTTTGTCGTTTTTATCTTCTACTTATGAGTGAGATCATATGGTATTGATTTTCTCCCTCTGACTTATTTCATTCAGCATAATACGCTCAAGTTCCATCCATGTTGTCACAAATGGCCGGATTTCATCATTTCTTATGGCTGAGTAGTAGTCCATTGTGTATAAATACCACATCTTTATCCATTCGTCCCTTGATGGGCACCTAGGTTGCTTCCATGTCTTGGCTATTGTGTATAATGCCGCAATGAACATAGGGGTGAAAATATCTTTATGCCTTTGTGTTTTCAAGTTTTTTGGATAAATACCTAGCAGTGGAATAGCTGGATCGTATGTTAGATCTATCCTTAATTTTCTGAGGATACTCCATACTGCTTTCCATAGTGGCTGCACCAGTTTGCACTGCCACCAGCACTGAACAAGGGTTCCCTTCTCTCCACAACCTCTCCAACATTTGTTGTTTCCTGTCTTGTTAATTATAGCCATTCTGACCAGAGTGAGGTGATACCTCATTGTAGTTTTGATTTGCATTTCCCTGATAGCTAATGATGTTGAGCATCTTTTCATATGCCTGTTAGCCATCTGTATGTCTTCTTTTGAGAAATCTCTGCTCAGATCTTTTGCCCATTTTCTAATTGGATTGTTGGGTTTTTTGTGGTTGAGCTGTATGAGTTCTTTGTGTATTTTGGATATTAACCCCTTATCTGATATGTGGTTTGCAAATATCTTCTCCCAATTGTTAGGTTGTCTTTTCGTTTTGTTGATGGTTTCCTTTGCTGTGCAGAAGCTTTTTAATTTGATGTAGTCCCATTTGTTCATTTTTTCTTTTGTTTCCCTTGCCCGGTCAGACATGGGACTTGAAAATATGCTACTCAGACCAATGTCATAGAGTGTACTGCCTATGTTTTCTTCTAGAAGTCTCATGGTTTTGGGTCTTACATTCAAGTCTTTAATCCATTTTGAGTTGATTTTTGTGCATGGTGTAAGGGAATGGTCTACTTTCATTCTTTTGCATGTGGCTGTCCAGTTTTCCCAACACCATTTATTGAAGAGACTCTCCTTTCTCCATCATATGCTCTTGGCTCCCTTATCGAATATTAGCTGTCCATAAACGTGTGGGTTTACTTCTGGGCTCTCAATTTTGTTCCATTGATCTGTGTGTCTGTTTTTGTGCCAGCACCATGCTGTTTTGGTTACTATGGCTTTGTAGTATAATTTGAAATCAGGGAGTGTGATACCTCCAGCTTTGTTTTTTTTCTCAGGAATCCTTTGGCTATTCAGGGTCTTTTGTTGTTCCATATAAATTTTAGGATTCTTTGTTCTATTTCTGTAAAAAGTGTTGTTGGAACTTTGATAGGGATTGCATTGAATCTATAGATTGCTTTAGGAAGTATGGACATTTTAACAATGTTAATTCTTCCAATCCAAGAGCAAGGAATATCTTTCCATTTCTTTGTGTCTTCTTTGATTTCTTTCAACAACGTTTTATAGTTTTCGGTGTACAGATCTTTCACCTCTTTCGTTAAGTTTATTCCTGGGTATTTTATTCTTTTTGTTGCAATTGTAAATGGGATTGTATTCTTAATTTCTCTTTCTGATACTTCGCTGTTAGTGTATAGAAACACAACCGATTTTTGTGCATTGATTTTGTATCCCGCAATTTGACTGTATTCCTTTATTATTTCCAAAAGTTTTTTAGTGGACTCTTTAGGGTTTTCTAGATATAAAATCATGTCATCTGCAAAGAGTGACAGTTTCACTTCTTCTTTTCCAATGTGGATCCCTTTCATTTCTTTTCCTTGCCTGATTGCTCTGTCTAGGACTTCTAATACTATGTTAAATAAGAGTGGTGGCAGTTAAATAAATAACCTTGGCTGGTTCCTGTTCTTAGAGGGATAGTTTTCAGTTTTTCTCCATTGAGAATGATATTTCCTGTGGGTTTGTCATATATGGCCTTTATTATGTTGAGGTATTTCCCTTCTATACTCATTTTATTTAGAGTTTTTATCATAAATGGATGCTATATCTTGTCAAATGCTTTCTCTGCATCTATTGAGATGATCATGTGATTTTTATTCTTCATTTTGTTGATGTGGTGAATCGCGTTGATAGATTTGCAGATGTTGAACCATCCCTGCATCCCCAGAATGAAACCCCCTTGATCATGATATATGATCTTTTCAATGTATTGTTGTATTCGATTTGCTAGTATTTTGTTGAGGATTTTTGCATCGATGTTCATCAGTGATATTGGCCTGTAATTTTCTTTTTTTTGCGTTGTCCTTGTCTGGTTTTGGTATCAGGATATGTTTGCTTCATAGAAGGAGTTAGGAAGCCTCCCCTCCTCTTCAATTTTTTGGAAGAGTTTGAGAAGGATAAGTATTAAGTCTTCTTGGAATGTTTGGGAAGCCATCTGGTCCTGGACTTTTAATTTTTGGGAGGTATTTGATTGCTGTTTCGATCTCTTTACTGGTGATTGGTCTATTCAAATTTTCTACATCTTCTGGGTCCAGTTTTGGAAGGCTGTATCTTTCTAAGAGTTTATCCATTTCTTCTAGATTTTCCAATTTGTTGGTGTATAGCTTTTCATAGTATTCTCTTATTATCTTTTGTATTTCTGAGGTCTCCGTTGTAATCTCTCCTCTTTCGTTTCTGATTTTATTTATTTGAGCCTTCTCTCTTTTTTACTTGGTGAGTCTAGCTAAGGGTTTGTCAATTTTGTTTATCTTTTCGAAGAACGAGCTCTTGGTTTCATTAATTTTTTCTATTGTTTTTTAGTCTCTATTTCATTTATTTTTGCTCTGATTTTTATTATTTCCTTCCTTCTGCTGATTTTGGGCTTTGTTTGTTGTTCTTTTTCCAGTACCTTTATGTGCACTTTTAGATTGTCTATTTGCAATTTTTCTTCTTTGTTGAGGTAGTCCTGAATTGCTATAAACTTCCCTCATAGAACCGCTTTTGCTGTATCCCACAGATTTTGGCATGTCGTGTTTTCATTTTCATTTGTTTCCAGGAATTTTTTGATTTCTTCTTTGATTTCTTCATTGACCCAATCATTGTTCAGTATCATTTTGTTCAATCTCCACATTTTTGTGGCTTTTCAGGTTTTCTTTCTGTAGTTGATTTCCAGTTTCATACCTTTGTGGTCAGAAAAGATGCATGGCATTATTTCGATCTAGTTAAATTTATTGAGACTTGTTTTGTGGCCTAATATGTGATCAATCCTGGAGAATGTTCCATGGGCATGTGAAAAGAATGTGTCTTCTGTGGTTTTTGGATGGAATGTTCTGTATATATCTACTAAGTCCATCTGGTCTAATGTGTCCTCTAAGGCGAGTGTTTCCTTATTGATCTTCTGTCTGGATGATCTATCCATTGGTGAAAGTGGAGTGTTAAAGTCCCCTACTATTATTGTGTTACTGTCTATTTCTCCTCTTACGTCAGTTAATAATTGCTTTATATATTTAGGTACTCATATGTTGGGTGCGTAGATATTTACAAGTGTAATATTTTCTTGTTGGATTGTTCTCTTTATCATTATGTAGTGCCCGTCTTTGTCTCTTATTACAGTTTTTGATTTAAAGTCTATTTTGTCTGATATTAGTATTGCTACCCCGCTTTCTTTTCTTTGCCATTTGCATGGAATATCTTTTTCCATCCTTTCACTTTCAGTTTGTGGGTGTCTGTAGGTCTGAAGTGTGTGTCTTGTATGCAGCATATACATGGATCTTGTCTTTTTATCCAGTTGACCACCCTATGGCATTTGATTGGAGCATTTAGTCCGTTGACATTTAAAGTAGCTGTTGATAAATATGTATTTATTGCCATTTTGTCACTTTTTCTTTTTTTTGGGTGTTTTAGTAGTTCTTCTCAGTTCCTTTCTTTTTCTCTCGCTCTCTTCCCTTGTGGTTTGATGGCTATCTTTAGTAACATGTTTGATTTCTTTTGTCCCTGCTTGTTATAGCTTTCTGGTTTGTGGTTACCATGAGGATCCTATTTAATATACTATGCATGTAACACTCTATATTGAGTAGATAGACTCTTTAGCTTGACCTCTTTCTAAAAGCTCTACTTTTTCACTCCCCTCCTCCCACATTATATGTTTTTCACATCATATATAGTCTTTTGTTTAGTGTGTGTCTATCCATTACCCTCTTATCATTGAAATAGATGATTTTAGTACATTTGTGTTTTAACCTTCATATTATCTTCACAGGTAGTTGACCTGCTGCGTTTACTATACTTTTACCTTACAAGTGATTTTATTGCCTGTTTTTTGTTGTTGTTGTGGGGTTTTTTGATATATATATTTTTTTTGTCTCTTTGTGGTCATTGCTTTCCCACTTAAATAAGTCCCTTCAGCCTTTCTTGTAGAACTGGTTTCTTGGTGATAAACTCCTTTAATTTTTGCTTGTCTGGGAAGCTCTTTATCTCTCCTTCCATTCTGAATGACAGCCTTGATGGATAGAGTATTCTTGGTTGTAGGTTTTGTCTTTTTAGCACTTTAAATATGTCGTGCCATTCTCTTCTTGACTGTAGGGTCTCGACTGAGATCCGCTGACGGCCTGATGGGCTTCCCTTTATGTGTCACTTGTGGCCTTTCTCTTGCTGCTTTTAGGATTCTCTCTTTGTCTTTAATTTTAGACATTTTGATTATAATATGTCTTGGTGTGGGCCTCTTTGGGCTTCTCTTGTTTGGAGCTCTCTGTGCTTCCTGGACTTGGATGTCTGTTTCCTTTCTCAGGAGAGGAAAATTTTCCTCTATTATTTCCACAAATAAATTTTCTGCCCCTTTGTCTCTCTCTTCTCCTTCTGGGACCCCTATAATCTGAATGTTAGCACGCTTGATATTGTCCCAGAGTTCCCTTACACTGTTCTCATTCTGTCTAATTCTTTTTTCTCTTTTCTGTTCTGCCTTGGTGATTTCCTCTAATCTTTCGTCTAGCTCGCTCATTCGTTCTTCTGCTTCCTCTACTCTACTATTGAGTCCCTCTAGTAAATGTCTCATTTCCAGTATTGTATTCTTCATTTCTGATTGGTTCTTTTTTATATCTTCCAGTTCTTTGCTGATGTGCTCACTGTGTTCATCCATTCTTCTCTGCATATCTGTGAGCATCCTCATTATATTTTGTTTGAATTCTTTGTCGAGGAGGTCGCTAGTTTCTGTTTCACTTAGTTCTTTTTCTGGTGTTTTGTAGTGTTCCCTTGCTTGGAAAGTATTCCTTTGACTCCTCATTATGCCTCTTTCTCTGTGTTATTTTCTTTGTACTAGGTGAATCGGCTATGTCTCCTGATCTTGGAGAAGTGGCCTTATGTATGAGACGTCTTATGAGGCCCAGCAGTGTGCTCCCTCTCATCACCAGACCATAAGAACCAGGAGTGACCCCTTTGTGGGCTACTTGTGTTCTTCTGCTGGGGCAGGGTTGCTCCCACTGTAGGTACCCAGGGAGTCTGATCTTTCCTTCCCTGGCCAGCTGTTTGTAAATCCGGTTTGGGGGGGCCTCAGCACTGTTGACTACAAAGTCTATCAGCACACTCTTAGTGCAATTGTCCTCTTAATTGGGTTGGTACCCAGTGTAGCTGGTTGCTAGGCTCAGGGGCGTACAGTTGTGATAGGCCTGAGGCCAACAAGGCTGATGTCAGTTCTCTTAGGAGTGCAGCTGAGTGGGGCTAGCCCTTGGCATGGGGGCACTCAAATGTTTCAGGCTTTGGAAGGTGGGTCTGATCCTTTTTATGGGTATTTGTGAACCACAAGTCTTCTGCCACTGATAAGCCCCACCCCCCAATGGACCACATACACTGTCAACACAGTCCTGGTCCGTGCACACTTCTCAATCCCCTGCAGTGTACCCCAATGCCACACTGCAGAGGTCCCCACCTCTGCCCCAGTGCCCCCAACAGTTCACCTGGTCCTCACACAGGCCCTGCCCAACAGAGGCAGACACCCTTGCCTGCCTGTAGAGGATCAAGGCACTCAGTCAATGCAGGCTGAAAAGTAGCCTGAGGGCTTGCTGTTAGGTGGGGCCAGTCCCTAGAGGGGGTTGCCTGCCCTGGGTGAACTGGATTAAATCTGTGCTCTAATGGCTGTGGCAGACCCTGGGCTAACAGCCCAAGGGATGCACCTCAATGGCCCCCACTGGTGTCCATATCAGCACTCCTGGACCAGCTCAGAACAACGGCCCCCACCAATGTCTCAGTCTCCAAGGAGGACCTGCCTCTCACCAAGATGCCCCCAGAGCCCACCAGGTGAGTCTCATTTCACCAAAGGACAGTCAGCCTTCTCTCTGGTGATTTTAGGTTGCTGCAATGAGTGAGTTTGTGTGTGGGCCCTTTAAGACCTGGGTCTTTTCAGCTTTCCGCCAATAGCTTTTCTGGGTTATCCGCACTCCAGTGAATAGCCAGCAAAGCCAGATAGTAAGACCCCCATCTCAGTTGGGCTGAGTCCGAAGGATCGTTATGGAAGTATTGCCCCCGCTCCGGACCTCACTCCTCCAGGGAGGGCTTCATACCTTAGGGTGGCTCCTGCCTGGCCAGCTGAGAAGCTCCGCTGCTCCCAAAGGTGGCTTTTTTCCTCTCAGGCTGGAGTTACTGCCTCTTCTGCTTTGTCAGGACTGTCCCTTGTCGTGGGGGTTCTTTTTATCTAGTTTTCAGTTTTCAATCCTGGGTGATTCTTCCCAATATTGTTGTAACCTGGTTGTGTTCATGGGAGGAGGCGAGTTTAAAGTCTTCTCAGAGCGCCATCTTGATGAGATCTGCCCAAGTATTCTTTTTATAATGAATTACTTGCTTTCGTATATGATACTAATTGCCTCTACATTCCAGGAAATTTTAATATTTCTATGAATCAATTCTCATATATTAAGAAAATTTCTTTCTCTTAGCTACAGATTACAGTGACGATTCAGTGAGTTTTTCATACATACCAGCCTTTGTTCACAAAAAAGAGTGTTTGGGGCAGGGTGTGTTGAGGGGCATTGATGATAAGCTCTTTTTACTGAGCAAACACTTCAAAGGAAATATATTAACTTGTCAATATCATCCTTTCATATGATGAACATTTTAAGTAGCACACACTACTAAACTTTTCATTTTGATATGTTTTATTTTAGAAATTCATGGCATTCTCTAGTTATGTCATTTGTGTTGAAACCACCTGTGCCTGCTTTAGCTTGTGACCTCTGCTTCACCAAAGAAGGCGGACTTTACTCCAAACAGAAGAGCTGGCACGTGTAGCCACAGTCCTCCTAGCCTTCTGAATTTTGGGCTTCTAAATCACTTCGAATATTTATTTTTCTGCTTTTAGAGGCAGCCAATTTCTCAAGTTAGTGTTAAGACAACAAATATTCAGTGATGCCATATGCATTTTTATTCAAGATATGTACCATAAATGAAAGAACCAGTGTATGTACAAGTGCTTAAAGAACACCTTCTACGTGGTAAGTGCTGTACAGTTCGAAATATGTGATCGCGAGTAAGAATTTTAAAACCTCACATTTGGGAGATTATGACTTTCAGGCAACAGCCATATTCAGCTCATTCCAACTCCGAAGTTTTACATTTTATAAGAAGTGAGAGAAGACTTGAAAAACCTGACAAATGACTGAATAATACATAAGTATCACACAATGCATACACTGAATTTCTATTTTTGTTTATTTGCAACTTTACATTTATTAAATGACCTAATACTGTGATTCCAATTCAATCAAAGTTAACACTGGCCTTTTGAAAAAGACAAACTGGTGAGTCTGCCACTAGATGGCAGAAAAAGATCAGAAACTTTCCATCACATTGCCATCCATTAAAAAGTATGTATAGTGCACTTAAAGTCTTACTTGAATTACACATATACATAAAATTAAGATTTAATCATGCTTTAATTATCAATAAAAATTCTTTATAAATTTTTTCAAATATCTTTTATTGTGGAGAATTTTATACTTTATTTGGTATATGTATGCATATATATGTGATATATAATACATATCGAATACATATACACTATGTGTGTGTTTGTGTGTATGTGCATACTAGCAAGTTGTGTATCCTATGTAGGGAAACACAAGAAAAAGGCAAAATTTAAACCAACCTTATGATGCATTACATATATTCACATTCTCTTTTGTGCTTAAGTCCTATATTAATTTAAACTTTTATCTTTCTAACTAGAAATAATTCAAATTAAACTATTATTATATTAATAAATTCTAATGTTGTAATTTAATATTATATTATTTCATACATATGAATGCATTTTAATTATTATGTTTTATCACTTTAAATTATTAATAGATAAAATTTACTACTCATAGATGACATCCAAATTCTCTTGATTAATATTTCTATATGGTTGCTGATTCATCAAAAGTTCCAAACAGCTACTGATATTTGAAGGAATGTTCCTACTTCCATATTAGAAGAACATGGTAAAAGAATAGAATATTATCTCTGATAATCCTTAATGTTTACTTAGCCAAGGAGAGGCAAACTTTTGTCTAAGTAGAAAATTAGGGAAATCATCAGACTGAGCTAGTAAACATTGGATCCAGTTTTGTCTCCACAGCTAATATGCTCCGTGAGCCTCAGTAAGTCAACATTTACATGCTAATAAATAGGTGAAAAGACTGGTAACCAAAAGTTGTCAGGGAAGAGAAAAAAAGTGACTTCATTAATGTATGTGATTTTCTTTTTCATGAGGAAGATTTGCTCTGAGCTAACATCCATTGCCAGTTTTCCTCTTTTTTTGCTTGAGGAAGATTAGCCCTGAGCTAACATCTGTGCCAATCTTCTGCTATTTTGTATGTGGGTAGTCACCACAGCATGGCTGGATGAATGGTGTTGGTCCAAGCCCAGGATCCAAACCCACTAACAGGGGGCCATGGAAGTAGAATGCGCTGGATTTAAGCACTATACCAGAGGGCTGGCCCCATAAGTGATTGTTTTTTAATTGCCAGTTTTTAGAAAGCTTGGATGAAATGGTGCTGTGATTCAATTGTTGACTATCCTTGTTTACTTTAAGGCTGATTTTTTACAGAATTCTGCTTACATTCCGTCTTGCCTGATTGGTCTGTTCCCTTCTTACTTCTCCTCCCCAGTGTTATCATCTATTACTTCTCTTCCCTCATTCCCTCTCCACCTCTCTTTTTTTATTGTTTGGATGCATGAGTTGGAAATAGGGATGACAGAAAAAAATCAGAAAGTTATGATTTTAAAATCTAGGGAGAGCATTTTCTGTTTTTCTGAACTCTTTAGGAAATAGGAAAAAATGAGCTTATTGACTTACCATTTAGCATAAATAAGTTAGACAAGATGTAATGAAGATTCTCACTGACTGAGTTGCTGAGCAGAAATTTGGAAGTCATCTCTAAAAATTTTCTAAATCAGGTATTATTAGCTCAAATATCTATAATCCCAAGCTAAATAAATAAATAGATAAGTTTGACTCTCTAAGTTTTTGATTTTATGAATGATGTGCTCACTTCGGGTAGACAAATCATTTTTATACCTATGCATACAAAACACTAAAGCAAGTTTTAATCATAAAAGCACACAGTATATGGGCAACACTCTGATATATAGTTCTTACTGTCTTCTGCTATACCATTAGCTTGCTAATAGTATTAACAAATAAGTATTTTAGAAGCATTTTTCTCATCCAATGAGAGTGTAAGCACCAAGTGGGCTGGGACAGTGTCTGAGACATTTTCAGTTTCTAGACATTCTTATTATATATGCATTTAATAAATATTTATGGATTGATTGATTACTTTCTCATTATATAGCCTTAGAAAAATAAAATCCTTTTGGAGAATCTTTTGGAAAGCCTAATGATCCATATCCATTTATATTTTTCAATCAAATGTTTCCTCTAACCTCAGAAGCTTTTGTTTTCGTAGTATTTTGTATCTTATTACTACCATCTTTTGGCCTTTTCTGTATAGTTCTGCATAAAAGGCATTTGAGAACCACCCCCTATTCACATTCTGACTTGAGGCTGGTAGTGGACAACTGCAAATGTCCCATAGCCACACCCAGGCCATCCAAGACACTCGACTTGAGACCTCCATCTCTTCCATGATTTCCAGAGATTCTTAGCATTGTTATTTTGACTTTCAGCAACTCCTATTGTTTATTCTAAGGCTAAAAAAGACCAAATGGATAAAAAAAGATCATCAATAAGTAGTTTCAGTAGCCTCTGGTTTCCAGGCTTCGGTGGAATTCCCTTACCTGGTCACCAAAACTAAAAGTAAGGTCCGGAGGATTCATTCACGGGTGCCAAGCAGCATCTGCCTGCTTGTTTAGACAGTCTATCCTCTCCTGCCCTCAGGGATTGTCTCCTGCCTAAGAGTATTTAATACAAGCAAAAGTTTCCCAAATCTGAGTAACTATGTTAATATTCATAAGTGGAGTTCTAGGGCCCAACAATTCCATTTCTCATAATGCAGGAATAGTTACCCATACATCAATTAAGAATAACAACAAAGGAGGGTGATATCAGTGTCATGGTGGAGTGAGTTTGCCTGGGACTCTCTCCCCTCCAACATACAACGAAAAAGAGCAACCATATTCCAACAGAAAATATCCTAATGGCACAGGAATACTCAGAGGGTCACAGCAGCCAAATGACAGAGAGCAGAGAGGCTGGAGCTCCTCTCGGAGTAGCTGGAACAGGGTAAGAGAGAACTTTGCTCACTCCCCTAAAGATTGGGATCACTGCCACGGGAGGCTCCATGAAGGAAGGAGTTGGGGAGGGGTCGTGCATCCACAGGAGCCCCCAGGACACCCTTGTACCCTTGCAGCCTAGAGAGAAGCCCTCTAATGGGGGCAAAACTTTCGCATGGGATGACCTCATCAAGCCAAGATCCCAGGAGACCAGATAGTGAGAGCTGATTGGGAAACCCGGCACTGCATGCAAAAGAAAATGCCACCTTGCCACAGCAATGTGCCATCTTTGCTGAAGGCAGAGGGTTCAGAATATGCAGCTCTCAACGCCCATCCAGTGGCGATAGGCTGTAACTGCAACCAAATAATATCACAATTGGAAAAACTCGTTCTTCCAACATCAGACAGTTGATCAAATCTCCAGAACAGAGAGAAAATAAATACCCGGAATTCAGTCCTGAAGACTCAGAAATAAGTAAACTAGATGATGATGAATTCAAAATAGCTATCATCAAAAAACTCAATGAAGTAAAAGAGAATATAGAAAAACAATTCCACAAGTTCAGGAGCTACTTCACAAAAGAGATTGAAACTATAAAGAAGAATCAATCAGAAATACTAAAGATGAAAGACACAATGGAAAAGATAAAACAAAATATGGATTCCCTGAGTGCTCGTGTGGACATCATAGAGGAGAAAATCAGCATAATTGAACATAGATATGTTGAAATGCTCCAGATAGAGGAAGAGAGAGAACTGAGATTAAAAAGAAATGAAGAAACTCTCCGAGAAATATCTGACTCAATGAGGAAATGCAACATAAGAATTATAGGTATTCGAGAAGGTGTGGAGAAGGAGAATGGAGTATAAAATGTGCTCAAAGAAATAATAGCAGAGAACTTCCTAAATCTAGAGAATGAGAGGGAAATGTGTGTGGAGGGAGCTTTCAGATCTCCTAGATTTGTCAATGTAAAAAGACCTACTGAAAGGCATATAGTAGTAAAACTGACAAAAATGAATGACAAAGAAAGAATACTCAGGGCAGCAAGACAGAAGGAAATAACCTACAAAGGAACCCCTATCAGACTTTCAGCAGATTTCTCTGCAGAAACCTTACAAGCTAGGAGAGAATGGAGTGACATATTTAAAACTTCAAAAGATAAAAATCTCCAGCCAAGAATACTCTACCCAGCAAAGATATCCTTCACATATGAGAGAGAAATTAAATCTTTCCCAGACAAACAAAAGCTAATGGACTTCGTAGCCACGAGACCTCCCTATAAGAAATCCTCAAGAAGGCCCTCACAACAGAAAAAAGAAAACAATGGAGAAAGTGGTCAGAAAACACAGAGTAAGGAGACAAATACAGATAGAATCAGAATAGGATAGCAAATATTCAACTATAGCATTAGGCTAAAGGGAAGGAAAACACCAAAAACAAAGACAACCTTGTCAATTTAACCAGAAACTCACAACACAAGTTGGAATAAGATATGAGAAAAGTAACTTAGGAGGGGAGGAGGAGGGGAGGGACTGAATCAGTTTAGACTAAGGAAATAAGGGGCCATCAGAAAATGTGCTATTTTATGCACGAGATTCTGAATACAAACTTCAGCGAAGCCACAAAACTAAAAAGCAGAAGAGAGACACAAAAAATAAATAAGGAAAAAACTAAGAAACACAGCATAAAAAACCGCATAAGTCAATGGGTAGACCAAAACACACAGGATGAGAACAAAGGAAATGAAGGAAAACCAGAAAATGAGCGATATAATGAGAGCATTAAGCCCTCATACATCAATAATCTCCCTCAATGTAAACAGATTGAACTCTCCAATAAAAAGGCACAGAGTGGCAAGATGGATTAGAGAACAAGATCCAACAATTTGTTGCCTCCAGGAAACACATCTCAGTTCCAATGCCAAACACAGGCTCAGAGTGAAGGGGTGGAAGACAATACTCCAAGCGAATGGCAAACAAAATTAAGCAGATGTCTCAATACTTCTATCAGACATGTAGACTTCAAGATAAGGCAGGTAAAGAGAGACACTGAGGGGCCATATATAGTGATCAAAGGAACACTCCATCAGGAAGAAATAACACTTATAAATATCTATGCACCCAACACAGGAGCACCAAAGTTCATAAAGCAACTACTAACAAACCTAAAAGAAAACATTAATAATAACACAATAATAGTCGGGGACCGCAACATCCTACCTAGATCATCAGACAGAAAATCAACAAGGAAACAGTGGAATTATATGAAAAGCTAAAACAGTTGGACTTAATAGACACATTTAGAATTCTCCATCCCAAAACAGCAGAATGCACATTCTTGTCAAGTGCACACAGAACATTCTCAAGGATAGACCATATGTTGGGAAACAAGGCAAACCTATATAAATCTTAAAGAATTGAAATAATAACAAACATCTTCTCCGATCATAATGCTATGAAGCTAGAAGACAATTACAAGAAAAAAGCTGAGAAAGGGACGAAGATGTGGAGACTAAACTATGCTATTGAACAAGCAATTTCATTGAAGAAATTAAAGGAGAAATCCAAAAATATCTGGAGACAAATGAAAATGATATCATGCCATAACAACTCATATGGGATGCAGCAAAAGCTGTATTAAAAGGGAAATTCATCGCAATACAGGCACACCTTAACAAATAAGAAGAATCCCAAATAAGCAATCTCAAATTACAACTAACTGAATTAGAAAAAGAAGAATATCAAAGCCCAAAGTCAGCAGAAGGAGAGAAATAATAAAAATCAAAGTATAAATAAATGCTCTTGAAACAAAAAAGGCAGTAGAAAGGATCAATGAAACAAAGAGCTGGTTCTTTGAGAAGATAAATAAAATTGACAACCCCCTAGCCAGATTTACAAATTAAAAAACAGAGAAAGCTCAAATAAACAAAATCAGAAATGAAAGAGGAGAAATAACATGAGATTCCACAGATATATAATGGATTATAAGAAAATACTACGAAAAACTATATGCCAATAAAATGGATAACCTAGAGGAAATGGATAAATTTTTAGACTCTTATAACCTCCCAAAGCTGAGTCAAGAAGAAACTGACAATCTGAACAGACCAATCATGAGGAAAGAGATTGAAACAGCAATCAAAAGCATCCCAAAGAATAAAACCCCAGAACCAGATGGCTTTCCTGGGGAATTTTACCAAACTTTCAGAGAGGACTCAATACCTATCCTTTTCAACCTATTCCAAAAAATTAGGGAGGATGGAACACTTCCTAACACATTCTATGAGGCCACCATCACTCTGATACCAAAGCCTGACAGGGACAGCACAAAAAAGGAGAACTGCAGGCCAATATCGACAATAAACATAGATGCAAAAATTCTCAACAAAATTTCAGCAACCCGAATTCAGCAATATATCAAAAGGATCATACATCACGATCAAGTGGGATTCATGGCAGGGACACAGGGATGATTCAACATCCACAAATCGATCAACATGATACACCACATCAACAAATTGAGTAATAAAAACCACATGATCATCTCAGTAGATACAGAGTAAGCATTTGACAAGATCCAACAGCCATTTAGGATAAAAACTCTTAACAAAATGGAGATAGAAGGAAATATCCTCAACATAATACAGGCCATATATGACAAACCCACAGCCAACAACACACTCAATGGGCAAAAACTGAGCACCATCCCCCTGAGAATAGGAACAAGACAAGGATGCCCACTATCACCACTCTTATTCAATATAGTTCTGGAGGTTTTGGCCAGAGCAATTAGGCAAGAGAAAGGAATAAAAGGAATCAAAATAGGGAGTGAAACTCTTGCTGTTTGCAGACAACATGATCTTATATATAGAAAACCCCAAAGAATCCATTGTAAAACTATTAGAAATAATCAACAACTACAGCAACGTTGCAGGGTATAAAATCAACCTACATAAATCAGTAGCAATTCTACACTCTAATAACGAGCTAACAGAAAAAGAACTCAAGAACACAATCCCATTCATAATCGCAATAAAAAGAATAAAATACCTTGGGGTAAATTTAACCAAGGGAGTAAAAGACCTATACAATGAAAACTACAAGACTGTCCTGAAAGAAATTGATGACTACATAAAGAGATGGAAAGACATTCCATGCACATGGTTTGGAAGAATAAACATAGTTAAAATATCTGTACTACCTAAAGCAATCTACAGATTCAACACAATCCCAATCAGAATCCCAATGACATTCTTTACAGAAATAGAAAAAAGAATCCTAAAATTCATTTGGGGCAACAAAAGACCCCTAATTGCTAAAGCAATCCTGAGAAAAAAGAACAAAGCTGGAGGCATACAATCCCTGACTTCAAAACATACTACAGAGCTACAGTAATCAAAAAAAGCATGGTACTGGTACAAAAACAGGTGCACAGATCAAGGGAACAGAATTGAAAGCCCAGAAATAAAACCACACATCTACGGACAGCTAATCTTTGACAAAGGAACTGAGGGCCTACAATGGAGAAAAGAAAGTCTCTTCAACAAATGGTTCTGGGAAAATTGGACAGCCACATGTAAAAGAATGAAAATTGACCATTCTTTTTCTCCATTCACAAAACTAAAGTCTAAATGGATCAAAGACCTAAAGGTAAGACCTGAAACCATAAGACTTCTAGAATAAAATATAGGTATTACATTCTTTGACATCAGTCTTAAAAGGATCTTTTTGGACAGCATGTCTTCTCAGACAAGTGAAATAATAGAAACAATAAACAAATGGGACTTCATCAGGCTAAAGATCTTCTTCAAGACAAGGGAAAACAGGATTGGAATTAAAAAAAACCCACCAACTAGAAAAAAATATTTGCAAATCATATACCCGACAAAGGGTTAATCTCCATACAATATAAATAACTCACACAACTCAACAACAAAAAATCAAACAACCTGATCAAAAAAAAATGGGCAGGGGACATGAACAGACATTTCTCCAAACAACATATACAGATGGCCAATAGGCACATGAAAAGATGCTCATCATTACTGATCATCAGGGAAATGCAAATCAGAACTACACTAAGATATCACCTTACACCAGTTATAATGGCAAAAATAACCAAAACAAAAAGTAACAAATGTTGGAGAGGTTGTGGAGAGAAAGGAAGCCTCATACACTGCTGGTGCGAATACAAACTTGTGCAGCCACTATGGAAAACAGTATGGAGATTTCTCAAAAAATTAAAAATAGAAATACCACATGACCCAGCCATCCCACCACTGGATGTCTATCCAAAGAACTTGAAATCAGTAATTCCCAAAGTCCCATGCACCCCTATGTTCATTGCAGCATTATTCACAATAGCCAAGACCAAGACATGGAAGCAACCTAAGTGTCCATCAACTGATGAGTGGATAAATAAGGTATGGTATATATACATACAATGGAATACTGCTCAGCCATAAAAAGGATAAAATCATCCCGTTCACAACAACATGGACGGACCTTGAGGGAATTATGTTAAGTGAAATAAGCCAGATAGAGAAAGACAATCTCTGTATGACTCCACTCATATGTGGAAGTTAAACATGTAGACAAAGAGAGCAGATTAGTGGCTACCACGGGAAAGGGGGGTTGGGGGAGGTTACAAAGGGTGAAGGGGTGCACCTACAGCAGGACTGACAAACAAGAATGTACAATTGAAATTTCACAAGGTTGTGAACTACCATAATCTCAATAAAAAGTTTAAAAAAAAAAGAACAACAAAAAAAATGATGATGACAAGAACAACTTCACCGGCATGGATTTATCCCTTACAATTTGGCAAACACTGTCTTAGGAGCTTAAAGGGATGTAACAGCTTTTGCTAGATTTTGCTAAGACAACCTCAAAAAGCTCAACAACAAAGTTTTTCTCACTATGTCACCTGTAGGCTGAAATTGTCTGCAGTTCGACTGCACAGGTCTTTTTTATTTAGGTTCCAAGCTATTTCAGTCTCATTGAAGAGAGAAAGCCAGAAAACCTCACATTTTAATGAGGGTATATTTTTCTTGATTTAATAACCTCTGATATATAATCTGTTTTTCCCTAATATTTTGGATTTGCTCCCTTAATGTGTTTAGGTTACTCCTATATTCATCCCAGGAAAATTAATCCTTACTGCATATCAGTTCACCAACAGCTGGAAAAATTCCCCCAGTCACTCTTTCATCTCAGAGGAAGAGCTTTCAGTGAGGAAAAACCATAGATATAATCTAGTTAATCTTTTCCTAAAAGATCTATCCACAGTATCGTTTCAATGAGAATAACCACAACCCTCTATGGACACTTTTTACATTTTTCCCAGATAAAATGAAAGTTGAGAGATTTCAAGAGGGTAGAAAGGAAAATTCACCAACTAAAGACATCAGTTTATATTACAGTCCTGCCAAACTTTAAATATGTGCCTGCTTTTTGTTGGGCTTGACGTTGAAAAGAACTACACACTCGCCATTTAGGAAGATTTTCTATTTGAGAAACTTCCTACTCTCTTTTGCATTGATAGGACTATCAAATTAGAAAATATATTCTTGGCATCGGCTACACTTATGTTCCATCTGTAATTTTTCACCTGATGTTCTCTGAATTTTCCACATCTGCTTATGATAAGAATTAAACTATATGCAAGGATTTACTAAGACTCGAATCAATGTTTAGGAGAAAGAAGATTTTTTTTTTCACGTGCTGTATTTCCTATTAATATATTTCCTTCTTTACCATACAAACTATTGCTGAGAAATATATTGCTCGCGGCCTAGGATGTTCTGAATGTCATTCTTAATCGATTGTCCACAGCTGACTCCTCACGTTACTCTTATATTATACACAGAAAATGTGGTGAATATTGTCCTGAATATTTTGTCTTTCATTTCTCTATTATACTTTATGTGCTTATTGAATTTCATATCTCTTGACTTTCAAAGAAATTTCAAATTCCCTTGAAAGCTAAATTTCAAATTCTGTTGAAAGTTGTTCTGCTAACCAAACGGTACCCTCTGCTTATTAAAACACACACACACACACACAGCGTATCACAATGGCTTAATTCGCTAATTCTATTTTGAGAATTTATCAATATAGGAGTTACCCAACTCTGATGAAATATTAGCAATCTGCTTCCAGTTCTTCCAGATGCTGGAGAGAACATACAAGAGTCAGAGGACAGTGTCCTCATCCACCAGGAGTTTAGAGTTCAACCATCTATAATATCCCAACAGAGCAAATTTATTTCTTCCTCTTTCTCTTATTTCCTGCCAAGTTTTCCTTAGCTGTTGAGAATTTCTATGGCTTCTGTCCAAGGAGCTTTTGCTACATAATCAGTGCAAAGTGTTTTCTGAAGAGAATCAGTATATATCCCATGAGAACAGCTCCTGGACACATTGGCCAACAGTTTCTTGATTATATTTCCCTTCAGAGAAGAACATTCAAGGCGATACACGGAAAGGATTGGCAACCTCCAGCTGAGCATCACTCTTAGACATGAAGTAAATGTGTCTGGTTGTTGTCAGTTTATGATGATGTTTGCTGTTACTTAATTGGATTGACTATGAAAGACTAGCCTTCTAGAAACTTCCTAGTCCTTGTAGTAATTCATCTGATATCTGCCATAAGGAAAAAGAAGAAGCTTGCAAATTTTTAAGTATGAAAATTAGTTAGGACAGCTCCTTAGTCTTTTTCAAGGGCACTAGTGGATCTGGGGACGGGCACTCCTTTGTGATAAGGGGCTGTTGGATGCATTACCGTGTATTCAGCATCCCTGTTCTCCAAGCAATAAATGCCAGCAGCTCCCCGCTCTCAGTGATTGTTACCATTCAAGCATCCCAACTATTTCACTAAAGCCTCTTGGGGGTGGAAGAGGCATTACAGGCCCTGTGAATCACTGTTGTACTTAGGATGATTTTTTCCATTAACATTAAAATGTGATACTGTATATACCATAAATCCCCACATTTGAAACATATATACAAAATTAAGCAGAGGAAAGTTTCAACCAAATATAAATCCTAAATATTATCGTTATAACGCTCAGATTAAACCTTCAGTAGTAGTTCTGCTCATTCTTTAATAAGCTGGGGGATCTAGAGATAAAGAGAATCATTTCCTTTGAAGAGGTACAAAGAATCTTGGAAATAATTACAGTCCGTTGCCTTTATTTTACAGAAGAAACATCTAAGGTTAGTCGAACAGTGGATGTGGTAACAGGGATTTGGAGCTTCTGAAGAAAGGTACTCAAAGCCGGGCTCACTTCCATAAAATGACTTCAACATTTCTACGAAGTGCAAAGTGAAAGAGGGGCATACCTTGCAATACCTCGTGAAGCTTTTTAGTCCTTTGCCTAACCTAACCTCTCAAATTGGGACTATTTCGATATTCCATACAGTTCTCATCCAGGACCTCTACAGCATGTTAAGACAAACTACATCTTCACAGAGAAAAAATTTCTTTGTCCTCCCTTCCATTCTAATTGGAATAAATGAAGCCCAAACAGAACTTTCATATGTCAGTCAGTCTCATTCTCAATAATTAAACACAATCAAAACTTCTTTGCTCACGCTGTCTCCTAACTACAGTGTTCTGAACTGTTGTAAATATTCCTTTACACGTTTTATTTCTAATGACCCACTAACTATGGAAATCAGTTCCTTTAAACACGTTTGAACATAAAATAATGGATATTATGTGATTTAACCAGACTATTAGTGAAATAACCACTCTAAATTGGAACACGTGGAACACCACTTATGTGTCCAACAGGTTCATTTTTAGGTCTTTCTTGCGATAGAATGCCCTCTTGGATGGAAAGCAGATATTTTGTGAAATTCAAAGATATTATTACTGTTATTTCTCCTCTTACCTTGAAGCTTGCCATTGCCATAGAGAGAATAAGAATAGCTGGGCCCTGTCGGTTCTTCACAGAGCCTCGCTGTTTATATTACCTCAGCGTTCCCTCTGTTTTAAGGTAATATCAAATTGATTATTGAATGAGTCCAAGGAATCAAATTTAAACTGCCCAGGCTAGGATCATATATTCTTCTATTTTATTATTTATTAAAAAGAGAAACTGCATATGCAACTTATCTATTTTTCATGAATTTTGCCTTTTCTGTTCAGGATTGTAATGAACCAAAATCCTGACTTTAGGAATTGTAATTTTTCCTGTTTCCATTTGACCCATGCTTCCTTTCTAACTCCTACTCCTTTCCTGCAAAATCATATTTGCCCTCAGAGTCCCTCACTTGGGATGATACCTTTCCTTTTCTATTTCTCGCGTGAGAAGCAAAAAATGAGAGCTTGGGAATCTCCCTAATACATTCCAAGCTTTCTTATTCCCGCTGCTTTTTTTTCTCTTCTCTCCTAGCGTTAATTCGCATTCACATTACCCTCATTCCAGCCTGCAGCCTCAGTCTCTTGAGATCGGTGTGGGCCCGAGGAACAGATTGGCAGCTGGCGGCATCAGGAGACTGACACCAGCTTGTCATTCTGCACATAAGCCTGAGTTAACCAAGGGTGGAAAATCTTTCCAAACACATTTGAAAGTATGAAAAATGTGGCTCTTTCATGCTTGCATAACTGAAAGGTAGCCAAACTACTTCTATCAAACTTAAAAAAAAATCAGTCTGAGAATAGCATGATCAATTTTGACTGAAAAGTTAATTTAGTCAAAAGGTTACAGAGCACTTGAAATCAGGGAATTTAAATAGCAAATGCTTCTTAAATATCTGGAGGATCATTGCAAGAGAAACGAAACTGATAAGGAAACATAAGAGAAAGCAAAGAGATATCCTGTTAATTATGAATTCTGCTCAGCTAGGTGGATATGAAAATAAATTTCTCTCTTTGTACCTGCATCAGACTCATTCCTTCCAAACAGCATGTTGAAATATGTCATCTGTGCAAATGTCCTTTCCAATTCCCTCCTTGGTATAGTTTTCCCAGTGTATTTATTAGGCGACAAGATTGAAAACATTTTAAGTCCCTGTGGTGAGTTTTTAGAAATAGTTTTCTTTTTTCTTATGTTATCTATTTTGAGGAAGATGGGGCATTCCATATTGTTGTCTCAGTAGACATTTTCATGCTCAGTTCTTACTCCGGAAGAAGTAAGAGTTTCTGGTTGTGCCAATGATTCAAACTTTCGAAAGATTGCAAAATCAGTATAGTACAATTTTACAAAGAAATTATATATTTTTATTTGACAGATTGTACAAATACATAGAAATATTTATATTGTCTTTGATTGTGGAAAATATATTTTGTTTTGCAACTTGTTGCTCTCTGTTCTTTCCTGCATTCACATATGCTGAAACAATATGCATAGTGAGCTGAATGCAAAAGAAAACAATCAACTTAATGTTGCAAATAGGTGCCAAATAAATGGCTCTTGCTGAAGATATAAGTGAATTTCCAGACCTTAGACCCTGAGGTTAGATACATACACAAGGTAAGTGGGGCCTTGGGAAAAACTCAACCGCTAAGGTTGCATTGCTCTTTCACCCCTGATTTCCTTCTCGTTACAAAAAAAGACTCTCGAATTAATGGTGCAAACACATACTTAAAGTTCTAGTTTTATATCATGATAAACTGCCCAAAATTTGTGATGAAATTATTTTTAACATAAAAGAATGTCTAGGAAATATAGACACAAAACTGAACTCGTTTATGCCTCAGGCTTAGAGTGGTGACTGAAACGTGTAGACACTCAAGAGACTCAGAGACTGTGAATGCTGTCACCTCCACCTCACAGCGCCACCTCCTGGCTTCCAAGAAAAGTGTATTCTAGTGATCCTCCTTGTCAACAGTTAACGTTCTGATGGTTAAAACATTAAAGTGATAAAATCTTAGTGTTAAGGTTAGAAAAAGAACTGTGTAGTTCCTTCTTTTTCTATTTGAGATATATTGAAATTTTTTTAAAGAAAAAGTTTCAGTAGGTCTTGCCTTTGTGTATGTTATTTCATTTTAATACACTATTTACTTACGGAGTACTATCACTTGTTAGAGAAATCCCGCATCTCAGAAGAGCAGCACGACTGTGCAGACCTCGAGGTGTAAGGTTCACAACAACTTCTGGACAAGAATGCTAACGAACGTTACCTTCCTAACCAAACTGCACTTTCAGTAGCATAACAATACCTTATGTAAAGAATATTCAGATATGAAATTATGGGTTACTTTTATTTTAATTTAACTTTCTCATTTTTATTTCTAATATGGGCGCATTGACATTTGGGATTTGTTTTTGCTAAAGAGGATATCAACTGTGATGACTGGTGAGTGTGCCATAAACGTTATGACCATGTTGTCTGAATTTCTATATTCTTTCTATATTCTTTGGAGCTATGACTAATGTTGAATAACTACACACCTATTGTTAATTTAGTTTTTAACACATTAGTATTATAAATAACACCGAACGTGTATAGACGTAAATCCCTCTATGAATTTCTGATTATATCTTAAGGATAAATCCCAAGAGAAGAATGATTGAATTGAAGTATGTCAGCATGTCCCCAAAAGCGGCCCCAACCGCCCTTCTGTGGGCTAGCTTCCCTGTGATCCTTAGCACCAGGTAGCCTCTCGCTTCTTGAAGACGTCACTTGTAAAATGGATTGGGGAAATGGTACATTTTGTTTACAATGTTGTTCAAAGAGAAATCGAAATCTTAAACACATACAAACGAAAATGACAACAAAACCCAGAAATGCTTCTAACCACTTTAATTTCAATGAACATTTAAGCAAACGATTTTTTTAATTTATTTAATTTAAATAAATTCTTAATTTCCACTTTAATATCTGCTTCAAAAAGGAAAGTTTTCCAGCATTACCAATCAGTAAACCCTATGCCACAGGTTAATAAATGTTAATGATTACACAGCTTAAGGAGTTATAGAATTATAAATTTAAAATATATATATTTTGTTTTGTGATTTACCTATTCATGTATGCATTTAATTGTCACGTATTGAGTAACTTCTTTGCCCCTAAAAGTAGGACCTTATGTGCAGTGGCTCCTGCAGCTTATACCAGAGGAAGCTGCCTGTCTCTAAGAGTGAATTGAAGAGTATGGTAAACTCCCAAAAGAGGGACAATATCTACCTCCACTTATATGTTCAAGTTATAAAATTTGCAAAATGTTAGAATTCAAAGGAATTGATGGGTCATTGCTGTCACTCTCATAGTTTATTTTTATATAGAAGGAAAGTGGGACCTAGTGAAAACCTAGTGGGACCACACGTGCAAGGTGACACCGCCCAGTACGGAAAGCTGCGACAAGAAGCACAGCATCCTGATTTCTGAGCTGACGTCCTTTCCGTTACTGAGCTAATGGCACAGCAGCAATGAGCGCACCTTTTCTGTGGGTAAATTAGGATATTTGGATAATGCAACATCACTTTATAGGACATGAAAAGTGCCTGTATAACTTGCCCTTGGACCAGGACTTTGCTGGTATTCTTACACTGTGCCTGTTTCACCAACAGATGGCACACTTACTGCTGATAGTTTTATGATTTAACAGTCTTGTTACCTACAGAATGGCTCCATTTATTGAGACTTTAAGACTATGCCATTATTTTTAAACAAGCTACGCTTTATAAAGGGATCATGTAAGTTTCTTCACTGATTGTTTAAAAAAATCAATTACCTGTCAATGATAATAGCAATACATTATAGGTCATATCAATATTTATGCCAATCAAGAAGTGAAATTTCCTTCCGAATGTTCTCTACACACATCTTCTATCTTCCTTTAGAGAAAGAATGCTATATATCGGCATGTACAATACAGTGAGGCATCTTTGATCCTTTATAATATGCCTTTTCGTATTATTTCTAGCTTAATCTCTGGGCCTACCTTTATACTACTCTGCTATATGTTTTTAGAGCAAAGAATAACCTGTTAATTGACTAGAATTTACTCTTCAATGTAAGATGTATTCTATATGCTTTTTCAACTCTCCTGATATAACTAAATAGATTGTATTGTATAGATATTTCTTAACTTAGTGTCCACTTTTTAAAATAGCCATTTAGGAGAACTTTGTATTCTAGACTAAAATTATTCTAATTTTTAAAACTCTACAGTTTCAACTTTGGTTATGAATTAGAAAATGAAATTTCCAAATACTAAGTTGTTTTTGAGAAATACTCTTTCGTTAAATAGACCAAAGCAATTGGAGTGATCCATAAATGTACATATGTACTAATAATTCCCAGGTTTTATCAGAAACATTCTTTTCGACATTCTGATATCACATATGAAGTCATTCCATATTAATAGTTCACATGCACTGTTTAGCGTCTTGATAGAGAGAATTCATTCATCCCTAAAGCTAAGTCACCAGCCTAGAGTTTCTGGAAAGACAGAAAAAGACAGTGCTTTATTAAGATGTAAAGAATCTCTCGCCCTTTAACATTTTGGGTGAAAATGCACAGTGGCTCTCCTCATGCATTATCATCTTTAGTCCTTGGCTCACTCATTTCTCCTTTGCTACTCCAGTTATCACTCCTGGGAATTCAACGTTGATCCATCCAAAATCTTTGATCTCTTCAACTTCTAAGCTTGTTCCCTCCTGGCTCTCATCTTCTTCTCTATCAATCCCACCTCAAAAACCTCCATTTTAAATATCCCATCCCACGACCACATTCTGACATTCTCATTCACTTACTGAAGTGATTGCCCTCCAGCTGAGTTTCAGCCTTTCTCTGACCTCAGAGAGTCGATTCTACTTTTTTACTCTCCAAATACATCCTTCTCTCTACCTTCCTCCACTCCCGTCCTCACTGCCCTCTTTACCTGGCTGAGTTCCTTAGTTCCTTGGCTGTCTGTGAAGCAATATAACCCAGGCCTTGCTAATGCCCTTATGCTCCTCACCCTCCAACCTACTTGCTGGCCAACCCCCAACTGTGCTTAAATCCAACTATTTACCAACCATCTCCTCAGCAGCTGTGTGTGGCTGGATGAAAAAAATCCCTCCACAGTGCGGACTGATCTCACTTTAAATATATGTTTACAAACCTCAGATGGGCACGAGCACACATAACAGTTCCAGTACACTTTCCCCAAGCTCTTAAGTTACTGTTTCACAGCTTTTCTTTTCTCTCCAAATAATTACACCACTCTCCCTCACTCTACCCTGAAGGTATGCTATCAAATGTCATTGAAAATAATTTGTTACCACAAGAGTCCATCTTATCTTCCCCAAACCAAATTCACTCATTTATCTGCATCTGTGCTCGGATGGTCTCTTTCCTCCTGCTACGAGAAGGACATCCTTGCTGTTAGGGAAGGCCGGTTTCTTCACGTGTAGTCTGAAGATCTCCATTTATTCCTGCCTACGTATTGGCTTTGCTTTTTACGATTACATGTAGAATTAGCCTCTTTCTCTCTGTATCATCAAGTTTTTTCTTGATCATCTTTTCACTCAAATTATTTCCAACAGAAGAACAAACAGCAAAAAAGCTTTAACATCACTCCACCTTGAAAAAGAAAAGACCTCACATTCGCACTAGCCGCCAGCTCCTCTTCATTTTCTCTGCTCCCTTTCAGCCAAAATAGCTCAGAAGATTTTTGTATAGTTATTAAACCTTCTCTCTCGTCTATAGTCCTCTCCTGAACCCACTCCAAATGGCTTTCAATCCTCTCTACATTTCACTGAAGTTATTTAGCAAAATGTGAGCATTAAAGGAAAAACATTAATAGGTCATAACATGTGCTTGACACACAGCAGGCGATCATTTTCTATTATAAATCAATACTATTCGCGTTTCCGTCTCTTTTTTGATTCTGTTTCATTTTGGTTTTCTTCTGTTGTGGTCTGTGTGCTGTGTTTCTTTTTTTTTCATTCTCCTGCCAATAATATAAGTTTAATCTTTCTCCACATGAAGAATGAAGTTAGAGTAAGTAGAGTCATTAATTATACAGAGCGGTTGCTCAACGTGCAGCCACTCTGTCTTAAATACCACGAGTCCCGCTCACATGCTGTAAAACCCCTCCAGGCTGCGACATCCTCTGTTAGCAAGTCCAGCTCATGCCTGTTTTGCATTGGCAGCCACGTTTTGTGAGCAACAGTGAACTGTCCTTGAGTACCTCCTATGTTTCCTTCCATCTGGGGGATGTCAGAAATGTGCAAAACATGCTCTCTGACCCTACAGAGTAAATAAGCCAGTTCGGGGGCGGGGGAGGGGAAGCTCTTTTCCTGTCAAGGGCCAGATAGTAAATATTTGAGGCGCTGTGGGCGCTCCGGCCTCAGTTGCAGCTACTCAACGCTGCAGTTGCCGTGTGGAAGCAGTCATGGGCAATACATAAATAGATGCGTGTGGCTGTGTTCCAATGCATATTTATTTATGGAAACTGCTATTCGAATTTCATATAATTTTTATGTGCCATTCTTCTTCTTTTCGTTGTTTTTAATGACTTAAAAATCATTTTGTAGCTGTGAGCCAACAAAAGACAGATAGCAGGCCTCATCTGGCCTGCCGATCATAGTTTGTCAACCTCTGACCTAGTTTAAAAAATGAAAAAAGAATTAGGAAATATTTTGCGACTAATTCATGAAATTGAGTGGTATGTTTGTGGCATAGCCTGTATGTAACTTCAGTGGCCTAGGACTTTAATATGAATATGAATATTAATTCTCTTAAAAGAGTGTCAAAACGGGGAATGATAGATCCTTCCACCCCACCTCTCAGAGGATAACTGTGTCGTTAGTTACCGAGATCTTTATTCTTATGGTCCTACTAGGAGGCGAGTCTCACTCCCAGCTTGGATAATTGGATTCTTCAGCTATGGGAAACCTGGAAAATGGCAATTCTCAGAGTCAATTCCTTTCTGGCAATCATTCAAGAATCCCAAGTGTAAGCCATTTCTTGTCCCATGGGGGAGCAACCAAGTATTCAAACCTAGAGGGTAAAAGGAGTGGGTGAAGTACAGTTCTAACTGCTGAAGAAGTAAATCTTGGAACCCACAGCCCATCTGATAGATGCATTGCCATGCATCTCTATGGGTAACTGCAACATTCTGATGAAACATTCCTACTTTCGTTTACCTGTCTTGCCAAAACTTCTCAATGCCGGGGTTGAGGTATATGGTACAGAAGAAGTAGTATAGGTGTTTGGACAAGTGAACACCTCCATGAGGTCATGAAAGGAAGAAGTTAATCAGACTGGGATCGTTTCTAGTGGAAAGGGGACCTGGGTGAAAGGAATGTCCTAGTAGGTGGACTTATTAAATAATTTAGAGAGTCCACAAATCTGTTCTATTTTAGAGCCCAAAAATGCTTTAACATAAGCTGGCAGAGCAAGATGTATTTGCCTTTTATAAATGGAATACGGCATTTATTTAGCTATGAATTAAAGGTTACTTGTTACAGCATGAAAAAAAGTCCTGTATTTGATGATATGATTGATTTTAAAGTTATACAAACTAAGAAGCATTAATTCATTCTCTAGACTGGGAAGTCATTTTCAGTTTTCCCTCTTCTGCAAAATGAATGTCTGCTAAATTCACTGTCCTAATTTATAATGCTATAGAAAAGTTGCATCCAATCTATACTCTTTAACTGTAGACTACATTTCTAGAGCTTAAAAGTCAGTTAGATAAATAAATGGTTGTTTGAAGTGTACTTATGTTATAAGAATATATATTGAACTTTGAGTGGATAAACCCTTTGTTTAAGTTTGTCTTCACATGCCATGCAATAAATAATGTCATTTAATATTTTCTCTTTTTAACAAGTTTTCTATACTTTTGAAAAAATGACGTTATATTTAATTTTGTAAACTAAATGAAATCCTTTTTGGAAGTAAGCAAGAGATATAACAATAAAATTTACAACATAAATTTGATTTTGTTCTTCAAAGCCATGAATCTGTAATGACACACAAATATCAGGGAAAAGACATATGCCCCATAGTGTGATCATCCCCAAACCCAAGTCAAATGTACATGAATTTCCTGTTTAACAAGTTTGCAGGCAAAAACCTCTTTTTGCCCAAATGTCTTGCATTTGAATATAATTTTTCTTTTCTTTTCATTCCTCTAATGTAATTGCCTTTGCACACAGTAGAGTGGCTAATGCCATCACTTGTTTTACATTTGTTTTGCTTCCTGCTGTTGAATGAACAATCAGTGTTTACAGGTTAGCAGGAGTTGTAGTCTTCCGACTTTTACTCCTTTCAAACTGGCGAATGAGAAGTATTTTCTATTTGTTGCTCTGGCATTTTCGGAGTAGCTGGGACATTCACAGTACAAACCAGTGTTATTCGTACTGTTATAATTCCTTTGCAGTTAAGTCATTACTAGCAATCACAGCAGGCTTGTAGTACAATACCTTATTTGGGAATGTCATGTGAGATGCCCAGAGCAATACAGAAAATAAAGGCCAACTTGTCTGGCTATGGAGGGATTTATTGCGAGCCCCCTGGCAGAGGGATCGTTTGGAAAGTATTATGTGCTTCTGTGGGGTGATCATGTGAATCTGAAGTGGAGGGGGTGTCTGGGACCTCAAAGGAAAGGTGTTATGAAAATCCAACCCCATGGCATTTCTTCTAGAATTTATCAAAATTCCAGTTGTATTTCCTCTACACCCAAAGCCTTAGCAGAAATTCTTTTGATAATTAAAATATTAGCCAGAGTGAGCACAGATAAGCAAAAACCCCAAAGATGCTATGGACGTTTGGCTGGTCCACTTCCCTATTTAGCTCCCTGCTTAGAGGCAGAGTGGAAAGACAAAGGCGCTTTCCTGACCACCGCCTGTCTCTGAGGGCCTGCAATCTGCTGTGACTTCATTTTGAAACAGTTATTTCAAAGTAAAAGTGGAATGAGGGCCTTAATGTATCAACCCCCTGGGTCTCAGGAATTTAATATACGCTAAACTAGGGCAATTGAGTACCTGGGCAGGCCCCAGACCTAAACCCCACCTCGGGAGAGGTTCTGGAAGTTTTAAAGGAGTAGTTCCTGTGAAGAAAAACAGCAGAGGGAAAGACCGCAAACGTGGAAGTTCTAGAACTATTTCTTGAACCACCTGATCGAGTCACTAAACTTCTCTCTGTGTGTGGGCATGCATGCACATGATTTACTATTTTAACTGAAATGAAAATACTAACACCCTATCCAAGTGTGTGCTAAGAGTAGGAATTATGGTGAATAACTAACATTTGCATAGCATCTTCCTGCTCACAGATCTAACGTCAGGACGTTTGACCCCCAGACCCATATGATGAGACATGGCAAGAATGGGTACAAGTGAAAAAACAGCATGAGAGATTTAGTGAATGGGCTAAGATCTCAAAATATATAACACATCCCAACTAGGTGTTCTCACTAAATAGTCACTACTCTTAATATACTTACTGTACAAAATATAAAAGTTTTAAGATTTTTCAAAAGGAAAAAGCCTTCTCTAAGTGCAAAGCAAGAGGTCTTTGTAAGTGCGAAATACTGTTTTCTGAATCCTCTTGGTTGCACGACTTGGCAGAGATTTGGCAGAGCACCCTCCGAGCTGCTGGCTGGCCAGGACCAAGCAGAGCTCCGCTGACTTCCTGCAGACCGAAGGGCAATGGGCTATTCCCACACCCCGGGGCAGATGCCAGATTTTTGACTCAGATAATTTTAAATTTTTTGAATACACTGAATAAACATGAAGGTAGAGACCCAATAAATAATGCTGACAAGAATTGAAGCAAAGATGCCAAGCACAGTCAATTGTAACCGCAGTCTAACGTGCTTTCATCCTCTGCTGCGTGTCTGCTCTGGGGTAGGCAGAATAATGGCCTCCCAAAAGTGTCCACATCCTATCCCAGGACCCGGTGAATATGTTACTTTACTTGACAAAAAGGACTGCAGAGACTATTAAGGGGCTTTGCAGAGATAAACGTCGTGAGATGGGAACTTCGTCCTGGCGTATCCTGGTTGACCCAATCTAATGATGGGTCATTAAAGGCAGAGAGCCACTCCAGCCTGAACAGAGACAGAGATGCAACAACTGAGACAGGCTCAGAGAGATGTGAAGTCCTTGACTTTTAAGATGGCGGAAGGGGGCCAAGAGCCAAGGAATGCAGGGGATACATGGAAGCTGGAGGAGGGAAGGAAAACGAATCTCCCCTAGAACCTCTAGAAAGAGCACACCTTGATTTTGGTGCAGTGGGATCTTCATAGAACTTCTGAAAGATAATAATTATGTGTTGTGTTAAGCCACTACATTTGTGGTAATTTGTTACACCAGTAATAAAAACAACAACGACAAAAACACTAATGTACACTCTTTTTTTTTTAAACCTCTGACTTTACTGATTTGAATCTGTGTAACTTTCATTCTTTTTTTTTTTTTTTGAGGAAGATTAGCCCTAAGCTAACATCTGCCACTAATCCTCCTCTTTTTGCTGAGGAAGACTGGCCCTGAGCTAAAATCCATGCCCATCTTCCTCTACTTTATATGTGGGACACCTAGCACAGCATGGCTTGCTGAGTGGTGCCATGTCCGCACCCGGGATCTGAACCAGAGAACCCCGGGCCACCGAAGCAGAACATGCGCACTTAACCGCTGCACCACTGGGCTGGCGCTGAATTTGTGTAACTTTCAGAGTTATCGCTTGTTATATTTTGAGTGGAATCCAGTCATTGCATCGGAAATATAATATGGAAAGTATTTATATAGTAGACCTGTATTAAAAAAAGATCACAATAAGACTATAAACAATTATCATTCATTCAAACTGAGTTTATTCTCTTAATTGCTTGTTTGGGCTGAATTTTTTATGCCATACTACCCTGAAGTTGTGCTTCCATAGGCAATTATTTTATCATGTCTTCTCTGAGAACTGAAAAATTTGATTGAGTGTTTTATTCATTTGATGACTAGCATTGGTTTGACTATATTTTTTCTTTTCACCAGATTAGATGAATATATATTCTTGAATAAGCAATGATTTTGACATCATATGTACTGTTTCTATAGAAACACCAAGATTGATCATCTCTGACAACATGACATAAAGATGTGTGGGGTAGTATGGCTGGCTACTTGGTCAGTTCATTTGAGTTAAATCTATTTCCTCTAACATAATGGACTGCTGTTTTTAAATTCAAGAAAAGCACTGCCTCTCATATGAGAATTTTGATAAAGAAGATTCACCTATCATCTGGCTTTTCTGTCTGAATTTTTGATGGATTATACTTGCATAACACTTGAGAAGAATATTGAAAATCATCAATGGAATGGGAGGCCTCGGTTACATTTATAGTTAATGTTGTGTATCGCATTTATGGAAGATTTTCTATCTTCACATGCGCTTGACTTGGCCAGCTCTCTGGTTATATATAATTCTTGATCCATTTCAATCCTGCTTCCAGACTATAATGAAGTGAACTTAAATATTTTACATGCCACATTTTCAGCAATATATACAACACATAAAAGGGTTTGTTCCAGGACATTGAAATACCACTCACATTCCTTTTCCTTACTTCTTGCACTGATGAAATTCAAAAACATTTGGAACTGCTCCTGGCAAATTTATATGGATTTAGAAAACTATCATTTAGTAAGTAACTTTTTTTTTTTTTAAACTAGATATACTATGATATGGCCTATAGTCTCAATTTAAAGAGAGTTTAGTTATTTCATTGATACACTTGCCTTTTGTATTCCAAAAATTCATTTTTTTCTCAGTTCACCTAAAGTGCTCATACTTTGGGGAATTATTTCATGGTAAGTAAGTTCACAGGACACCCATTGATGAATTAGGATGCCAATGAACTGAAGTACACAGAGAAATGCTCTCCCTTCCGATCTGCAGTGACAAAGCTGACTGTCACCAGATCCTCATCTCTAAAGGATGGAGTGCTTGGAAGAGGCATCTAACGGATATGAGAGGCTGTTTAGTGAAAGCAGCTGAGTCTTTTTCACTGACAAGGCCTCTGGAGGTTTTTCTGATCTAATCTCCCAGATGGAGAAAATCACAGTCTAAAGATGTTGAACCCAGAGTATGTAGGAAGATCTGAGTAAACAACATTGGCATTAAATATTTGTGGTGCCTGTTTTTACAAATAACCAAGTGAATAATCCATTCAGTGTTAATCAAGAGTTAAATGAGAATAAACTATTATAAGAGCTTGACATTGAAACTGATTTAAGTGACTTCTAATGACTAATTCGCTGAGCAAAGCATGGATTTAGCATACTTTTTAAAGCTCTTTTCTCAGAGGAAAATTTATTAAAATCCAGACTTGCGATCATGATGATATAAGTAATTGAAAACGTTTACCTTTGTATGTTGAATTGTCCAGAATCACACACCACTTATGCTAAATCTGTGTGTGTTGCTCACTCAACTACACATAAAACAAAATTGAACTGTTTTCTCTTAAAAGCTAGTATCAGTATACTTGGTAGCTTGGCATGTCTGTCTCCACCACAATGATCTCCTAAATGTAGACCGAAACACTTTCTTGAACAACATTGTGTAAACCTAACTGATTATTTTTCCATGTTCTAGATTCCAAGAATATCTATCTACATTGCTACCCTAACTTTTAAATGTAATGTGTTACAATTAATTAGTATGCAGCTTATCTCATATTGGTTTATTTTATTCTTGCTGATGCTAGATTCTGAGATTCTGAAGCAAACCAGTTTTCTCAATCTATTGTCCATTATGCCCCCTGTGATTATAAAATTCTCATGTTCCTTTTGCCTTCAGAGACACTGATAGGTCAAATTTCATTTCATTCCCCTGCTTTTATTCAGAAAACAGGCTCCCCATGGTCACAAAACTATTTTCAAGCTTTAATTTTTCTGTAGTTGAATTTCCAAAATAAATATTTTGTAAATAGAAAATTACAATGTTAAGCCACACATATATATGTGCTGTCCCCTGTTTGCGCCGACAGGGAGCATTCCTCTCATTGGAATCATGATAATCCCTGGATGGAATTTGCAAAGTGGTCCAGTCCTACCAGCTACACATTGGCCACTATTAGTGACGACTAACTAACATTTATCGTGCTCTAACTATGCATCATATTGTGTAAGAACTTCACATGTATTTGCTTACCTGTTTTACACATGAGGACTAAAAGGTTTAGAGATGTTAAGGATTGTGGCCAAGCTGCTATGTAGTGGGGTAAACGTGGAACTCAGGGGCCATATTCCAGTTTGGAGCTCTAATGTCTCCTCTCCTACCACCCTCAGATGACCCTGCGAAGGATGCCCAGGGGCACATTATAAGTCAACTCAGCTAATTCAAGGCAATGGCCTGCTGGAGGGTCTCAGGAATCTACCCTTTCTCTTCCATAACGTCATCTCAATATTATGACCCTAGAGATCCTTTTAAACTATAAATCTGGCCATGTCTGTCCTCTGCTCCAAATCTTCCAGTGGCTCCCCCATGTCACTCAGAGATGGCCTGTCCACGCATACTGATCCAACTCCTCTGCAGTCTTCACTCCTCTGGTAACACTTGGAGCGCACATCCTCCCACACTCCACTCTTGTTCACTGTCTCTGGCCAGGCCGGGACACTGCTCCTCACACACAGCAGGCACTGCATGCCTTTGCTCAGCTGTCCTTTCTGCCTAGAACGCTCGCTCCAGACACTTCTCTCCTCTTCCAAATCTTCGCTCAAATATTACCTTCTCTGGGATGCTAAATAACCCTATTTAAAATTGCAAACTCCCTGCTGCCGGGCCAGCCTCCAGTGCTCCCAATACCCTCTTCCCTAGTCTTCTTCATTCATAGCTCTTGTCACTATATATTTTTTTAATAGTAGGTACTTTCTATAATCCACGTTGCTCTAGATTGTAAGCTCTGTAGGGCTACTTTCTGCTTTGGTTTTTGGAGGATAGTCTGTTTTTTTTCTTATGTCTACTGAATGCCTAAGGTACATAATAAGCACTCAAATAAATGTTTGTTGAATGAATGAGTAAAGGAATAATAATCTTTGCCCCTTCGCTTCATATCCTTTATGATTTCCAGGAACGCAGTCAAAACCTTTGCAGAATTCATGTATGTTATGTTTCCTAATGTCCTCAGAGAGAGATCCTAACACACATTCATTTTTTATCATCATCTCACCATTCAGGAGCCATTAGATCCCGTGGTCATCTCATTTCCTTTTCAGTGCTGAATGAAAGAATGGCAATCGGGATTTCTGCTGTGACTTCCTATGAGCCAGGGTCCTGTGAATTTTACCTTGCTATTTTTTTTTTTTTTAATTTTGGTCAAATGCGGTTTCTATGAGGGATATTTAAAAAGAATGTAGAGACTGTTCTAACACGGGAAGTGAGCTTGACTGCGCTACTCCACAGTCACAGAGTGAACCCAACCGCAGCCAGTGCTCACGTGAGTGCATGTGACGCTTCAAGAAGAATTCTGCCAAGTGTTGAAAGAACTCTGCAAAAAATTTAAATATTGCAAGAATTTGTGTAAGGAGAGTGTAGGATGGACTGTACTTAGCCCTCACAAGTGCGCAAACTCATAGATGCATAAACTTTCTAAAGATAGTAACCATTTTTCATATGAAGTGTAGGATGTTACTGCGAGGCTATTTGGGAACTTGTAGAGTGTATGTTCCCTACGAACACCAAAAAGTATGGAATACTTCTCTGAATCCCATTTAATACTCACTGCGAGTAAAACATTTAAGATCCAACTGCCCTGTAGGAGAATCACTTTTAATTCTGGGTACTGTTAGTCAAAATCAATGTTAGTAAATATTTTCTCTGAGATGGGTTCATTCATAATTTTTTCCAGATTACTTTCATTCCACAGAATTACATTTCTTATTTCACAAGGAATAGACAGCTCTTACTTTATTGCTCACCTGGTTTCTGAACTATTTTTAGGATATTTGAGATATTCACTCCCCACAAGAGAATTTGAAGATGTCGAAAAAAACGTCATTCCGACTCTCCTGCTGTGAAGATACAGGTACATGATCTGGATTACGCCAATCAGATGCCTCCATCCCAGACTTTGAACTTGAGGCAATAACAAAGAGATTCAGAGGTCACCCAGATTCCTGCTTGGTGTTGAGGAGCAGAGGCGGCAGTGGCAGCAGCTATATGCAGTTTCCAAAGGCGGGGGTAGTAACCAGACAAGCACCAGAGGCAGGAGTTGGTGAGTCAGGCAATGTGATAGGGGCTGTCCAGAGCCCAGGAGCAGCAACTAGTGTCAACAACCTCTGAACGACATGTGGATAACCCTCAGCCTTGTTCTTCGGCCTTCCCTGAGATTTTTGCAGCCACTCTGTGCCCTCTCGATAAACTGTTTTTGTTTATTTTTTAGTTGAGATCAACTAGAATCAGTTTCTATTTCCTGCTTCTAAAAATGTTGTCTGCTATACTAAGAAACATACAAGTAAGTATAATCATTAACATTTAACAGTGATTGATTCATACTTCTATGTACTAAAATGTTTGTAAGCTATATTTATGTCACCACTCTTAAGATTATAAACATGTTCTAGCTATCACTTTCAATTTCTTTACACTCATTCATTTAACATTTAGGCATAACCTAGTACAATTTATTGAGTAAAGCAATGTACGAAGGAGGTAATGTTTGATTATCAGTCTTAACGTGGTCACCAATATAATTGTGGAGCAAGCACAGTCTTCATACAAAGTTCCATAAACAGACAAATCTATTGGGTAATGAGAATTTAATTTCTCAAAGTGTGAGCACTCTTAATGGTGTAGGCAACTAGCTCCTATTATCTTCAAATATCAAGTCTTTGAAATAATGGAGAGGGTACTCCACTGGGACTCATACTATTTTTAATCTTATCACTATTATCATTACCATAAACCAACATCCTCCTTTTGAGGAGAAAGTCTTAGAATTATTAATCTATAAATTTCCCATGAAATGTCCATCAACACATTGGTCTTGATTTACAGTGTTAAAAGAGTTTCCCACTAGGGCTGGCCCCGTGGCCGAGTGGTTAAGTTCGCGCACTCCGCTGCAGGTGGCCCAGTGTTTCGTTGGTTCAAATCCTGGGCGTGGACATGGCACCGCTCATCAAACCACGCTGAGGCAGCGTCCCACATGCCACAACTAGAAGGACCCACAACGAAGAATATACAACTATGTACTGGGGGGCTTTGGGGAGAAAAAGGAAAAAAATAAAATCTTTAAAAAAAAAAAAAAGAGTTTCCCACTTAGAGTAAAAATATATAAAGAAGTATTATAAAATGCTAATATTTGATAATCTACTTTGTTGGGTTTGCTATATAGAGTTCTACTGTATTAATCTATAAATTTTCTTTCTTAATTTCTTCTTTCTTAATATTGCATGTTAAAAAATAAAAAAATATTAAGAGACGGGCCCTGTGGCCTGGTGGCTAGGTTCAGTGGGCTCTACTTCGGCAGCTCAGTTGAGTTCCAGGGCACAGACCTACACCTCTCATCAGTGGCCATGCTGTGGCTGTGATGCACATACAAAAGAGAAGAAGATTGGCACAGATGGTGGCTCAGGGCAAAACTTCTTCAAGAAAATAAATAAATAAAATAAAAAATAAAAATATTTTAAAATACATTGATCGAAGAGAATGAGTCATTTTCTTCCATGACAATGTTAATTGTGCAGTAAGAGTCAGTCACAGGACCAAGGTTGACACATTGTTGGAGTAATTCCTTTTGAATTTCTCACATTTTGTAATTGAGTACATTCTGTGCAAGCATTATATCAGGAAGCTGCATAGTAGACATGAGTTACAGATAAAGACACAGATGTGGATGTGGATGTACATATGGGTATAGACATAGACATGGGTATAGATACGTTACTTAGCTATACAGATTTAAGTTACTTTCACTAAGGCTGTTAAGATTACCATCGCTATCAGTGCCTATGAAAAATATGTGGGAAGTAGTAAATAAATAATTGCTGGGCTTCAGGTTTTCCTGGGGGTTGTTCAGTGTAAAATCTTTATGTGATTTATTTTGGTTCTGTAAAAAGATTCTTCAAATTGTCTTTTCTTTTATTTATCTTTAGTCTTAATCTCTAAATGTTAAAATTGTGTAACACCTTTTTTCACCCTGTGGTTAAACAGAAGAAAAATTGGTATCAAAAGATAGATAATGTTCAACTATTCTTTTTTGACAAAATTTTTTTCTGTGTCAGTCTCCGCTTTAATATGAGTCTCTTCCAATAGCAGAAGCTGATGCTTCCCTCACACAGTGCCGTGACCACGTAGTGGAGACAGCCTAACCAGGCCGGAGATGGAATATAAGACAATTTCACTTGAATTAGCTCAAGTAAAAATCACCTCTGAACAAGGGAAAGAAGCTATAAATTAAACTATAGAATCTCATAGAATTATTCACACAAAGAACACTTTACTTGTGAGATAAATACATTTTTCCAATATAAGTGAAGACTACTGAAATGTGATTTTATGTAATGAGTAGATGCCTCTGTAAAAAAAAAATTGTTATTATGTGTATTCAAAGTTTGTTCAAGAGCAATAAAAATACTTTCCTAGGGAGGAGTCAAGCCCTTCTCTTATTTAGTACTATTACAACCCATCAGTCAAGCATGATTCCTCATGGCATTTGTGATCCAGCAGGGCCTTCTGTCCCACACCTCCTATTGCAGAGTCCTGCAGCTGATTGTCTTTGGTGAAGAGTTGTGTGGGAGGATGAGAACTAAAGTACTTGCTTGGAAACGCCATCTCAGCAGTCTCCTATGAAGTGACTACAAATATCACGTACATATATGCGACATATTACATATCACATGCATGTGGCATATTACACATGTACTTCTCATGAGAAAACTAAGTCCTCCGATAAATAGGGGATCATAGATAGAGATAAATCACACGTTGGCTCTCGTCAAAAACTGTGAACCCAAATGCCAATTCAGAAACTTTAAAATAAATTTTGAAACATTTTCATTAAAACTGAATTCATCCTATTAATATTTTAAGAGGAGATACTTTAGTATTGATTTCATGCTGGAAAATCTTTCTGGCTCTATAATAATGATATATTATTGGTTTTTGATCTTTTGTATTCAATATTTATTGACTCAAAAAGGCATCTTGTAATTCTTGTTTTAACAGAGTTAACAATTACAGGTTTCAGTTTTTCCATGATAAAAAAATGACATAAACATTTCTTTATACACAAGTTAGCTTGAAAGAAAATCAAGCACTGAAATGTAGTCACATAGATTTTTGAAGGATTAAAGGATTGATTGGCTATATCATTGAACTCAACTGTTCGTTTTTAAAAATCCAGCAGCAATTTTAAGTAAAATTGATGTGTCTTATTGGAGGCAAGATATACTCTCATAATAAAAGCATTGTATTTCCATACTTTAAGAATATCTTTTAAACGCAAAAATAAAGACACCTAGGATCACCTCCACGTTATATGCTTTGCATTGTTTTATTTTTGTGAATATTCCAAAGACATATATTTTATTATACAATATCCCAGGTTAACATATTTTCAGTGACATTTTCAGTATGAAAAATTATTTTCAACATGTAATAGTTTATTCCAACAATTTTCTCTAAAACCCTAAGGACAACAGAAGATTTTCTGTTTGGATAAATATTAGAAAGGTAAGATTTATTAACTTATTTGTTTTTTCCAACTTTATTGAGGTATAACTGACATATAATATTGTGTAAGTTTAAGGTGTACAGCATATTGATTTGATCCATCATGTGTTGCTAAATGATCACCACAGTAAGGTTATTAACACCTCCATCGCCTCACAAGCTTACCATTTCTTTTTTGTGGTGAGAACATTTAAGCTCTGCTCTCTTAGCAACTTTCAAGTTTATAATACAGTATTGTTAACTATAATCATCATGCCATACATTATATCCACAGCATACATATTCATCATACAACTGGAAGTTTGTGCCCTTGAACCAACTCTCCCATCTCCCCCACCCCCCAGCCCCTGGCAACCACCATTCTACATTCCAATATAAGTGATATCATTGTCTTTCCCTGTCTGACTTATTTCACTTAACATAATGCCCTCAAGTTTCATCCATGTTGCCCCAAATGGCAGAATTTCCTTCTTTGTCAAGGCTGAATAATATTCCATTACATATATATATATATGTATGTATATATACATATCACATCTTTTTTATCCACTCATCTGTAGACAGTTAGGTTGTTTCCATATCTTGGCTACTATGAATAATGCCACAATGAACATGGGAGTGCAGATATCTCTTCGAGATCTTGATTTTATTTCTTCTTAAGACATACACAGAAATAGAATTCCTGGACCGAATGTAGTTCTACTTTTAATTTTGTGAGGAACCTCTGTACGGTTTTCTATAGCGGCTGCACCAGTTCACACTCCCACACACAGTGTACAAGGGTTCTCACTTCTCCACATCTTTGCCAACACTTGTTATCGCTTGTCTTTTTCATGCTAACCATTCTAACAGGTGTGAGGTGATACCTCACGCTGGTTTTGCTTCCCATTTCCCTGATGATTAGTGATGTTGAGCATCTTTTCATGTACCTGTTGGCCATTCATATGTCTTCTTTGGAAAAACGTCTGTTCAGTTCTTCTGCCCATTTTTCAATCAAATTGTTTGTCTTTTTGCTGTTGAGTTGTATGAGTTCCTTCTGTATTTGGATTTTAACCCCTTATCAAATATATGATTTACAAATGTTTTCTCCCATTCTGTGGGGTGCTATATTTATTAAGCCAATTTAAAAGATACTCTTAACTTTTTATATGCCTTTAAGGTAATACTTTGTTTTAATCACTTTAGTTAACAGTTAAGGTGAAAGAGTATTGAGACTAGAGTAAGTAATGATTAGTTAACTGTGTTACATTTGACTGACATTGACTATTGCTGTAAGCCAGGTTTGCATAAGTCCATTTTTCTGCAGGCTGCTCAGCAGTCCATATATACAGGGCAAACAAAAAACACAGGTGGAGATGTTTCACAGCCAAATAATTTGAGCTGCCTTTCTATGTTGTTATAAAGAAGTTGTTAAATTATTGACAATTTCTGATCAACATGTTCTATATTGTGATCACTCACAGAAATTTTGCCCCCAAATTCAAAACATCAGTTAATTTTGTGGCTTCGGTTTCCTCAGAGTTAAAATGATAAGGTTAGATTCAGGGATCTTTAAGTTTCAGTCCAGCTCTAGAACTTGACAAATTAACTGTAGAACTACTTTATGTTTCTCTTCTTTCCACTCCAAATTGAAAGTAATCCTGCACATAATGAAAGGTTGAATATTACTGAATGAAGTGAATAGACAGAGTAAATAGACAGATAATATTAATGCAACAAAAATAATTTAGTTATAAAATAAGCTAGTTCAATATTTTCTAATTTCTATCTACCATTTGTAGATAAAATTCGTATCTTGTTATAATATAACTATTTGAGATGCTATAGAACTATTCTTCAAAGAAAGCAAACATGGTTGAAAGGACCAATGAATCAATGACTATTCTTTGAAAAAAGTAATATACATGTTTTCCTGTCACCCGCCACTAAAAAACAGTGCTCAATAGTCCTACCATGAAAATATAATTTACATATTTTGTAATTTTAGTTTTAGCACAGTGAACAAAAATGTCATTGATCTGGTCAAGTCAATTTTTTTGTGATGACTATAATAAATGAAATTTTTATTCAAATGCTTTCTACGTATTTGCTCATCTGAGGAATAAGAATTTGTGATAACACTGCTAAAATGAGGAAGTAAAATAAATATTTCCCAATACATAGAGTGAATGACTGAAGTTTAAATAGGTGTTTTATCTTGGACATTTGGGAAATCTACTTTGTATATTTTTTTTCTACTTTGTTTTCCTGACTAATTCAATTCTAGTTGTCCAGAAAAAAATATTTTTAGACAGCAAAATAATAATCTAAGTGATACAATCTACAACTTGAGTGCTGAGAAATTTTTACTGTTCTTTATTTTCTATAGTCAGTGCCATTCAAGGTTTTTAAAAATCCTCACCTCTGGGTCTACACAGTATGGATTGACTCAATTCATTAGAATGACCCATATATGCATTGAAAAGCTAAATTAGCCTGGAATAATGAAATTGGCTTATAATAAGCTCATCACAAAGTTCATTAGTAATTAGATGCATTTTGTGTTAGCGTCAGTAAAGTAATATAGTTCAAAAATAGCTTCTAGCGGGGCCAGCCCCATGACGCAGCGCTTAGGTTCACATGTTCCGCTTTGGCAGCCCGGGGGTTGCTGGTTCGATCTCGGGTGTGGATGCAGTATCAAGCCATGCTGTGGCAGGTGTTCCAAATATGAAATAGAGGAAGATGGGCACAGATGTTAGCTCAGGGCCAATCTTCCTCAGCAAAACGACTAGGATTGGCCGCGAACATTAGCTCAAGGCTAATCTACCTCAAAAAAAAAAAAAGAAAAAGAAAAAGAAATAGCTTCTAGCTTAAGAGTATTTTCCAAACTAGTTAATACTTTGATTTATGAACTGATGGAGATGGGTTTCCAACATTATATACTGTATTTGGGATAGAGTAGTTTCACTGGATCTTCATACAACAGTTCCCTGGGTCAGTTTGAAAAGATTCTTGGGACAAATCCTGGAAATGCGGCATAAGGGAGAATGTTAGCTATGCAGGACATTCACAAATGTATGCAGTGCCACTCACTGAAGTCTACAAAGGGTCCATTTTATAAACTGTCAAAGAAGCCATTGTGACAGAGTGACACCAGAGGAGAGCTGTCAATTCTATTATTAAATTGACATTCCGCACATGCTGCTTTCAGATGGAGGTCTTTAATGAACTTAGTCTCCTCTTTTTTCCCCTGCACCGTTTAATGTCTTCTTTCTTATCTGCTCTTCAAATAGACATTAGTTGATGTTAAAGCACTGGACGAGTGAGCCCTACAAGAGGCCATCCCTCTGGTTCATTGATGAAACACCTGGGAGAGAGTTTTCACAGCATCTCTGTTGCTCAGGATACAACAATGATTGCTACAGAAACTATGACATCTCCCAGGGTATTGTCAATCAAGCATTAGAAGGTAAAAAAAAGAACAACAACAACAACAAAGAGTATTTTAAGCAAGACATCAAATAGTACTGTAATCCTATTTGTGAAAAGGAGGAAGAACAAGGCATTGTCTTAATCTGTGGAGCACGACACCCAGCTCTTGGATATTATTCACAATGAAAAGCAAAGAGCACTTGCTTTAGCCAAAGCTGAGAGTTTGAAACAAGCTGTTGTTAATTCTCTTGGGACCTCCGTTGTTCTCCCAGGCACTGGATTCATGTGTGCTAAACAGCCATCTAATGAAGAGAGTGCCCTACGATCCTTGTTCATTTGTTTAATGCATTCTTATTGTTCTATCTCCCCCAAGCTTAGATTTCTAAGGTAGCCACTCTTGCTGGCCTTCCTGCTGTGAGGCCTCTATGAAGGTGACAAACATGAAGGGCTGGCCAGCTTTTGTTTTCAGAGATGTCTTGTTGTGAATATCCTGTGACTGACAGCTGTTGGGAAGTAGGACAGGAGATTTTACATCCGTTTACTGCCTTGAAGTTTCTCCATTCCTTCCCACATTTGCCTATTGTCATTCTTGGAGGAGCTAGAATTCCTGTCCTTCCATTGCAGATGCCACAGAGCTATGGAGCTATAGGGCTGGGAAGTGATCGTTACACAAGAAGTAAGAAGTGGATCAGGGTCGCTGATAGTGGAATGCTATGACAGTCTGCCTCTTAGAATATAAACATTCCTCACATTCGTAACAAGATATTTCATCTTACGTTATTCTTTGTATGAAGCAGAAAGCTTAAATACTGTGTATTTTCAATATGATAGTAGAATGAGGTCTAACTTAAAATTTTTAAATTATGTCCCAACTTTTTTGCTTTAAATTTTTTGATTTCTTATTAGAGCTAGTATTAATTTTTTATCATAGCTAATAAACTGACTGAGTGGAATTAAGATTTCTCTGTTGGTATGCTGACAGATTCACCTATAGCTTTGTTTTTCAAATAGTAATTGTTTTTTTATTTACTTTGCTGCATAATTGCTGTGACTTAGAATTCCATAATTTGTTGCTTGACTATAATCTATGCTTTACTTCAAATCTGATAGTGTAATAAAATCTGAGGCTTATGCATACCATCAGCACAGAAATTATACTACAGAACTTCTCTGAATGAAGAAACCAAATTGATGGACTCCCCATACCCATTATGTTGTCTAAAACTTTCTGAAAAATGTTTCACTGTGGTGTATAATTTACTCACGTAAGTGGTTTTTATAGAGCTATTGAAAATCCTTTCTGTCACTTCCTGGCTTTAGGATGATGAGATTTTAAGCCCTTTGATCCAGAGCCTGTGTTTCACAGTCAAGACTAAAAGCTGAGACTAAAGCACAATTGAACTTCGTAACTTAAAAAAAGAATTGAGGAAAAAAGTCAGTATGTTTTAAGACACAGAAACATATACTAAGTGAATATGAAACCTTGAAATATGCAAGTCAACTAAAAACAACGTCTCAAACTTAGTACACTTACCTATTTTTTCTTTCTAACTAGCTATATATATATATTCACACGCGTTATATATATTTAATTAAATATACATAATATATATGTTATATATTTATACACATACATTATATATAAAACAAAATTCTTTTATGTAATTTCACAATAAAATTATCTAAAACACCTTATTCTGCTTTAGGATAAGAAAACTTTTGTAGATAAGGAAAAAAATTTCTTTTTCTTACTACCTTCTGAGGTTTTCTGGCTGGGGCCCTGTAAATTATACTATCAAAAGACAGATTTACAATAGAAAAGCTTACAAATTTATTTAATAGGAGTTTTATGTGACCAGAGCCTTCATAAGGAAATGAAGACTTGAAGAAATGATTAAGCCTGAGTGTTGTCATACTAGGTTTGATGAAGAGTCACGGAAAATATGACAACACTAAAGGTATGAACTAAGGGTAGTAAACCAGGAGAAGCCCTGCAATGTCTGTTCCTGCAGCTTCCTCTTGGCATCCTTCAACCTTCAGAGAAAAGGACGCTCCTGTCCTCCGGAGAGAGAGGGCATCTCGTGCATGCGGCTCTTATGGCCGGCTTCGAGGAAAGCAGGAGGGCAGAGAGCCTTCCTGCACCTGCCGTTTCTCAAATTCCTTCACCCTGAAACATGCCAAGGGGTCATATTTCAGGGCAGCGTGTTCTGAACCCCATCATTTTCAATACAATAATTTAAACTATTTAGAATTTTTTAAACCACTTTGATTTTTCCCTTCTCTTTTTTATCACCTTTCAATTCCACATGACTTGAAAGAAAATACGTGATCAACATCAAGAAATACTGCAAAAAATTCAATAATGTGATTAGATTGTCATCTTATATAAATATCATAATCAATGGAAAATCATCAGTAAAAATCTTACACTTTTTGTCTAAGTAAAACAAGAATCATCCTGAGTGCTGCACAAGTTGTGAAATTTTATGATTCCACCACTATAAGCACAATGGATTTGTGACTTGAATAAGGAACCCAACATTGTTCATTTTAGAGAAAATACATTAATGTCGGTAAAGCATAAGGCAAATGCAATTACAGTTATGATACTGAACCTCTTAATCTCAAGTTCATGTGACCAATGCACAGCAAGCCAAACACTGAAACATCAGTGCTTGGAGGTGGAACAAGGTCCCACTCAAATTGGACAAGATGAGAAGGTGGGGGCATGGGTTCTCTCAAATCCACCTTCACCAGAGCAAAAAGCAGGGGGTATTTATAAAATTAAGGGGCATGGCAGGAGAAGCTTCAAGAAACTCCGGATGAGCCCCTGGGCAGTGTGCAGCTGCTGCTGGGGGCCGACATCTGGTGATGGCAACCTCAAGTTAAACAAGATAACAGGGGCCAGCCCCATGGCTGAGTGGTTAAGTTCACGTGCTCTGCTTCGGTGGCCCAGGGTTTCGCTTGTTCGAATCCTGGGCGCAGACACAGCACCACTCATCAGGCCATGTTGAGGTGGCATCCCACATGCCACAACTAGAAGGACCCGCAACTAAAAAATATACAACTATGTACTGGGGGGACTTGGGGGAGAAAAAGCAGGGAAAAAAAAAAAAGAAGATTGGCAACAGTTGTTAGCTCAGGTGCCAATCTTTAAAAAAAAAAAAAGATAAGAGCAAATTGACAAGATTCATAAGTTCACAGGCAAGCATGTTCTTGTTGAATATCTACAGTAACCCTCTAATACCTGCCTTCAGTTACATGTCAGAAACTATTCTTCATATTTATATATATTTATATATGCATAAAATTTCCAACATTTTGAATGTCATATTTATACAAATTTTTGATTCAATCATCCATTTACTCCGCAAAATATACTGACATGGGGGTGTTGTGTTACCGCAAATATAGCAAAACCAAAAGAAAAACAGCCCTGATCTCATGGAGCTACCACTGCAGTACAAGGAGATAGTAATTAACAAGTTAAGAAGTTGTATGATTTCTTGATAATAATAAGTAAAACAAAGCTTAAAAGGAGAGAGTGATTTGAAATAGGGTGATCAGGAAAGCCTGAGAAACCTGTGAACTGTCTCTGAGAAGGTAACTTTAAAGACAAAACCAGAATTAAATAGGAGACTGAGTCCTGTAAGCATTGGGTGGAAAGAACATCTCGCAGACGGAAGAGCCAAAGTCCCTCAGGCAAGAGTACACCAGGCTCATTCCCAGAAGAACGAGGGTATAGTTGAAATAACACAAGCAAAGATGAGGAAAGTAGAAAAGGAGGCCAGAGATACAAAGGAGGTCAGGTTATTGAAGGATTTGTAGAGCATCCTACAGACTTTGAACTTGACTGTGAATGACATGGAAAGTTACAGCAGAGTTTTGAGCAGAAGAATGAAATAATCTGTATTTTTGAACCATGAACGTGTGGTGAATAAACTAGAGGGTTAGCACAAAGCCTACAGCAGGTAGACAAGTTAGTAGATGCCTGCAATATTTTAGGCTGAGATGAGAGTGGCTTGAAGGTCAAGACAGTGGAACTGGTGAGAAATAGTCCAATTCTGGATACATTTGAAATGTACAGATGATACAGGATTTGCTGATAGATTGTACATGGAGTGTGAGGAGCCAAGTATTTCCCCAAGATTCTTCACCTGAGCAAGTGAAACGACAGAGTTGTCATTAGCAGGAGCAGGTTTGATGGGTAAGATGAGGAAATTAATTTTGGGCATGTTACGTTAGAAATGCCTATTAGATGATGAGAGAGTTAACATAAACAGGTAGCTATATGAGGCTGATGATCATGGGAAAAGGTTGGGCTAGGAAAACAAATTTGGGAGTTTATGTATCACATAGTAAACTATATAGTTGATAAATAAAACCCCCAAATTAAATGAAATCATCAAGAAAATAAATATATATACATGAAATCCCAGGACTGTGCCCTGGAGCATTCCAAAGTGCGGAGGCCAAAAGATGAGCAACCAGCAAAGAAGATTGAATAGGCGTAGGCAGTGAAGCAGCAGGAAAAAGTCCTGGCAGTAAAGTCAAAACAGTGTGTCAAGGAGAGGGGCCGGCCAACAAAGTCAAATGACTCTTGCAGATGAAGGATGAAGAAGACTAAGAATTTGACATTGCACTTAGCAACAGGGAAGTGCTTAGAAATCTTGACAAGAGCATGATTCCAAATGCATTTTGAGGAGAGGGTAATCATTGGAGTGCTTTCAAAGAGAATGGGAAAATGCCATTGACATTGGTGTGGTTTTGGACCTTTCTGTGAAACAGTCATACATAGCAACTAGGGTAGCGAGACTAAAGATCCATAGACAATGTATCCCATAAAATCTAGTGATGAATTCACTGGGAGTAAATCAGATAAGAAAATAAAAAAGTATTCATACTATCACAACCCAGAAATAACCACTGCACTATATGTTTATTGATTCTCCTTCAAAAACAAATAAACTCATCAACATGGAGTTTTATCACTTCATTTTTAAAAGTTAACTTTTAAATAAAATGAGATTTATTCTGAATGTAACGTGCTTTAGGAATATAATGACTGAGATAATACTTACGTTAAGTAAAAATGCTGATTGAGAAACATTGCAATCCTCATTTAGTAAACAAAAACTATAAACTAAAAATATGGTAAAATAAATAGTAAGCTAAAATAATAGTCGCACACTAAAAATATCCATCAATGGAGATGTGGATGGAGCTGGTAATACAGAAAGAAATGTTAGTAGCAGCTATCTTGGGATGATAGAATAATGAGTAAATGTTTTAATCTGGCTTACTTTTCTGTTTTTCTAAATTTTCTATAATAAATGTATTTATATATATTATATATATAGTTTTTCTAATAAAAAAGAAAATAATTTCAGAGGATTCTCATTGCTCTAAGATAAACTATAATTCTTTCTCATGAGACCTACCCCTCCAGGCTCATTTCACACAGCTCTGCCTTCCTGGCCCTTGAACTCTGTCTGTGTTTGGTATTAATTAACTATTTTTAGCTTCCTGAACAAAGTGTGCCCTTTCCTTTGCCATCCCAGACACTGGTGTCTCTATCAGACATGTCCCTCTCCCTCATTTACCTTGGTGAACTCACCTGGTGAGTCACCTTTTAAGAGTCCCTACAAATATTTCTTTCTTTAAGAAACATCACAAGACAGAACTCTGACAATGTACTTTTCTCTGTCGTCTTTGAATCCAGTGTTTCACACTGTTGTAGAACTTACAGTATCTCATTTCTAGTCACCTTATACTACCTGCATGTGCCAATCAAATTGAGAATACAACAAAAGGGGATAAAGTCCTCTTTATCAGGTTCCTTGGAGGAAGTATCTAGTGATATCGATCATGACCCTTCTTTGTTTCCTTCTCCGGGCTGTTCACCTTGGAATAGACCTGGCTAGCCAACATATAGAGATCTTTTTTAAACCATGACTTGAATCTTCTTGGTCTCTGCCAAAAGAACAAATTCCAAGAAATTTCAAAAGTTAAGAAGCTAAGACTTAAGACACCCTCTTTACAAATTGCTGGGTCCTGTGGCAGTCCTGTTTCCTAACCAACTCTCATACCAGAAGCAAGATGTGGTTCACAAAGGTCCATCTCCACCGTTATATCAAAAGCGGGAATTTACTTTCCATTGGCTTGTTAACACTCAGGACCTCTCATAGGAAGTAAGTATTTAATAGTTACTTGTTCAACTCATTTTAACTTGGTTAAAGGATCAATAACTTAATAATAACATTAACTTAAGTTAATAATTTAACTTGGTTAAGGAATCAATATATACATATTTTTTTTGAGGAAGATTAGCCCTGAGCTAACATTTGTGCCCATCTTCCTCTACTTTATACGTAGGATGCCTACCACAGCATGGCTTGCCAAGCAGTGCCATGTCCTCACCCGGGATCCAAACCAGCGAACCCCGGACCGCCTAAGGGGAACGTGTGCACTTAACTGCTGTGCCAGAGTCAATATTTAAGTACATGTTCAGAGGTGGTTTTGCTTATTTTCTTATCGTAGTACTTGCCCTGCAATAACAAAGAACAAGATAGATAACGAGGAAGAGAAAGAAAATAAAAACTCGGAGCTTGCTCTACTTTCTCATGCCCCAAGGCCGAAGAATCATAAACAAAATATACAAGGGTTGTCCCATATATGTGCATGTACTTCTCTGACAGCAGTTACCATTTTGCATTTTCGGAATTTATTTCCTTGCTTTTCTACACTCTTGACTTGGCCTGCTTAGGATAGGAACTGTGTCTTACACATTTCTGTATTCTTAGGACCTACAAAACTCCTGGCATAAGAGAGTGCTTAATAAATATTTTTCAATAATGAATGCATAGATGAATACTGGAATATCTAAGGCACAGCTCCTGTCTTTAAGAAGCTCACAATTATGGGACCTAAAACAAATGTACAAATAACTATAAAACAAAATTTAAAAACTAGTTAATAGCCACAGATAAAAGTACAGATTTATCTCACATGTTACTTTTACTTTATATTAGTCTGATATTATGAGAGATGTTTTGATTTAAATCAAATTTCTATCAGCTGTTATTAAATGCCAACATAAGAACATGCATGGGATATGAGATATGTGTGAAAATGTAGGAATGGCCAAGCCAAAAAAGAGGAGGAAAAAGCAGATTGAAAAAGTGAGAGACATGAGTTATTGTTGAGGGTACGGACTGGCACAGGCATTCTAGAAGTAACTGGCAGTGCTTAGTAAAATTAAGTACAAGTGTGCCCTTTGACCCAGCCGTCACGGTTCTGGATGCATATCTTAGAGAAATTCTCACACAGCCTGCATGAGTGCAAGCGGGCAGATAATTTATTGTAGCTTTCTTTGTAAGAGCAAGAAGCCATGGGCAACTGGAAGAGAGGGTGAGTAAAATGTGGTGGACACACACTTGTGAAATATCATGCACCAATTAGAAACGGCTAGATGGGCATATTAAAAAATACATAGCTCTTAAAAACAGCACTGAAGTTTAAAAAAGGATAAAAAGCAGAACAAGATTTATAGCCCAATACCATATTTGAAAATTAAAAATACGCATACACGCATAATTCTAAATATTTTATAAGATTACGTGAATGTTTAAAGACATGTATCAAACACAATAGAATGGGTTTCAATTGTATGATAGGATGGAAAGTGGAGATTAGGAGTGAAGGAAAAATAGAACAGAGATAAAGTTTGAACACACTAATGAGCAGTATTATTAACTCAACTTCCTGTGTATGACACAAAATAATGTTTTTATAAGCGATGGCCAGTAGTATGGGAAAATTTTACAAATAAAAATATTTTATGTACAAAAAAAATTTGCAAATAAAATATAATCTGAATAGCCAAGTGATGTTTAAAATTATTGCAAATTTGAAATAAATTTTTAAAATATGTACTTTTTCATGAAAATTTTATGGTATACAGCCACTCCTATAACCAGGCTAGAGAGATTCCCCAATCCCTGCTTTAGGATCGTTGCATTTTTAAATAGTGTGTGATTTTGTGCAATTCCAACTATTGTCAGTTGGGCACGATTGATGTTGTGATAGTGAACTCGATGCACAAATAGTATTTCAAAAGATAGAAAGAAGTTAGTCCAAAATTCTGCAATAGCATTTTCTAGAAGTTGTGTCTTGACATTTCTAAAACAGCTCTATATTAAGAAAAGAAACAGACTATCTGTTGAAGAAAACAGGATTGTGATACAAATTTACAACACAGACTAAAGTATAGCAAAACAGACCATATGGAGATGCCAAGAACTCAGAATTTATAATTATTCTGGTTTTTAATATTTTGCTACTTAAAAAAATTATAGTCAAGGTAATACAGTATTATAGGAGGAAAGATTTAACTGGAAAAATACATATAACCAATCCCTAAGCACCTATTTATGATCAATAATGTGATTTTGCATGATTTGAATGATGATATCAGGAGGTCAGAGAGCGCAAAGAAAGACTGTTGATTCCAAGATGCTGTGTGAGCTGTCTATGCAGCGTGGTGACTGTGTGATTCTGGACCTTTATTTGATATCTGTGAATAATAATAGAGTTCTTATGATGATTAAATGAGTCAATATACGCAAAGAGCTTAGACTCCCTGGTATAAGTGACACTGTAGTTAGTCTTCATTCTGTGAGACTTTGTTTCTTCCTTCTTAATATGGGAATGATATCTTGTGAACATTTTCCCTCAACTTTAATGTGGAATAATAAATCTAACTCTCAAGATTGCCAAGAGAATAAAAATATGTATTTAGGGTGGTTTGACACGACCTCACTTAGAAGGTGACGTTTGAGAAGATATCTAAAGGCAGGGAAAGGAACGAGACCTACAGGTATCTTGGGGAATCAGATTCAGGATAGAGGGAGTGAGAAGTACGAAAACCCTGAGCAGGGAGATTTCCTGGCATGTTACAGTGACAGGAAGGAGACCAGCATTGCCAGAGCAGGGTGAGTGAGGAAGAGGAAAGATAGCTGAAATCAGAGAAATGTTGGGGACCAGAAAACGTAGAACTTTACAAATTGTTTTAAAGACTTTACTCTGAGAAAGCTAGCCATTGGAGGATTTTTAAGAGAGTAGTGAGATGATTTACTTGAGTTTCAAAAGAAGCATTCTGACTTCTATTTCGAGAATAGACCAGAGGGAGCCCAGCACTGAATTAGAGAGAGACATTAGGAGACTGAACAATCCAGCAAGAGATGATGGTAGAGATGGGGAGAAGCAGAGGGATTTTTATTTTTAACATACTGTGTAAAAAAAAAAAAATCAAGAGGACAACTTGGTTTTAAAAATCTAGAATTGAGGAAATCAATCCAGGCTGTAGAAATAAATATGAGAATAGAAAGTGGTCAGGAAATCTGAGAGCTGAGAACTGGCTCGTGTTCAGCAGCACGAACCTCTTTGGAGGCATTGACGAGAAGAGTTTCAGTAGACTGATGGGGTAAAAGCTAACTGGACTGAATTCAAGAAAGAAAGGGAAGAGGGAAATTGGAGAGAAATACTATAGACAAAATTTTGAGATTTGCTGTGAAGAGGAGCTGAGGTTGGGGTATTAACAGTAAGAAAATACAGGGTCAAGAAAAAGTGTTTAAAGTTGATACAATATCTTTGCATGTTGGCAAGAATGACTCAACAGGGAGAATTTGATCCTTCCAGAGAGCTGGGACAATTCCTGGAGCAATATCCATGCGTAAGCAAGGAGGACTGAAATCAAGTGCAAACGTGAAGGAGTTCCCCTAGGAAAGGATGACAGATGGCTTACTCACAGTTACAGGATGAAAAGCAGAATGTATGACAGCCATCCCTTGGTATTTGCAGGCGGATTTGTTCCAGGACTCGCATAGATCCGAAGTCCAAGAATGCTCAGGTCCTTTACATAAAATGGCGTAGTATTTGCATATAACCTAGGCACATCCTCCTGTATACTTTAAATCATCTCTAGATGACTTATAATATCCAATACAATGTAAATGCTATGTAAATAGCTGTTATACTGTATTGTTTAGGAAATAACGAGAAGAAAAAAGTCTACGTGCTCAGTACAGATGCAACCATTGCAGGCCTTTCAACCTTGTGGCGGGTTAAGTCTGCAGATGCGGAACCTGGGGTACAGAGGCGGGCTGTAGTCACAGGTGGTTGCAACTTGAGAAAGGTCTTTTCTGATTGCAAATCACTTCCTAGAGAAATAAGAAGCAAGGTTATCATCTATCAATGAGTTTAGTGATGTCGTGGTAGAGACTTAAGAAGAGAGGAAAAGATTTAAAATACTAATTAAAAGTTGTAGGAAAATTAATGGCAAGGGAAACATACAGATGTAGAAGTTGTGAACTGAGAGTGAGAGCAATCATCACGCTAGTTTGTTTTGTTCCAGCCACATTCATTCATTCAGAGGCAGAGATGCACAGCTGAACTGAAGTTTTTCTAGGGGAGCAGGAAAAACCAAAACAGGACACATGAGTTAGTGGATTTTGCAAGGAAGTCATCATAACATACAGAGATAAGAAAGTGAGGATATGAAGGGGGTGAGGAATAGTGAAAAGTTGGATCAATAGATTATAAGCCCCAATGAAGTTGACAAAGTTGAAGAATAATATGAGTTGGGATATTATATGGAGTTGGCTAGAAAGATAGGAGATAAGAATTTGAGTGGAAGACGCTCAAAACTGAAATTCTGGTGATCATATAAAACTAATGTGTTGGGGGGGGCTGACCCCGTGGCCGAGTGGTTAAGTTCGCGCACTCCGCTGCAGGCGGCCCAGTGTTTCGTTGGTTCGAATCCTGGGCACGGACATGGCGCTGCTCATCAAGCCACGCTGAGGCAGCGTCCCACATGCTACAACTAGAAGGACCACAACGAAGATTATACAACCATGTACCGGGGGCTTTGGGGAGAAAAAGGAAAAAATAAAATCTTTAAAAAAAAAAAAAAAATGTGTTGGGGATGGCCCAGTGGTGCAGTGGTTAAGTTCGCACATTCGGCTTGGGCGGCCTGGGATTCACCAGTTCGGATCCTGGGTGTGGACATAGCACCACTTGTCAAGCCATGCTGTGGTAGGCGTCCCACATATAATGTAGAGGAAGATGGGCACGGATGTTAGCTCAGGACCAGTCTTCCTTAGCAAAAAGAGGAGGATTGGCAGCAGATGTTAGCTCAGGGCTAATCTTCCTCAAGAAAAAAAAAAAAAACTAATGTAAGTATAATCACAGGAGTGAATGACTAAGGTAGAGTGGAGGACAAGATTATTTTAGCAAGAGAAAGTCAGGTAACAGAATGGCTGAAATATTGAAAGTGCCATCAGCACAGATATTAAAGTTGCCAAGAATTACGACATGCCCACCATTGGAAAGTGACCAAACTCTTCAAAGAATAAAGGAAGTTACCAGAATGCATTAGTCATGTTAGGTTAGACTATGTTACAAGAACAAATACGCTTTTTTCAGGTCATACTGTAACTGCCAAAGATATGCGGCTAGAGGCGGGAGGTGGGGCTAAACGAACCCCACTCCCCAGGGTCATTGAGAGAGTCAGGTTGACAAAGGCTGCACCCAGAGCATAGCCTTCTAAGTTTGCACCAAAGGGAAGAAAGAAAGCTGGAGGAGCCCTTGCCAAATCTTGTTATCCTTTCACACAGTTCACTGACCCTTCTAGTCACATGGCCTGCCTGACTGAAGGGGGCAGGAAAAGTATGGGTGCACAGAGACATTTGGTGAGCAAGAAATGTCTAGACACGTGGTATACGAAGCCGACTGCTGTAAAGACAGGTGGGAGATGGTTTACTCCCCACACTGCTGCCAAACTCACCTTTCTAGAATGCAAATTTCACTGTATCCTTGGCCTACTAAGAAGCCTTCAGTGAGTATATTTCACTATATGTAAGTTTTACCTCAATTCAAGGGAAAACAACAACAAAAAACCCTCCTGGTGGCTCCTTCTAAATTTTAGGACAAATTTCAAACTCCTTATCTTAGCAAATGGGACCTTTTGTTCTCTGCTCTTGCCTACTTCCCCAGTTGCTGCCCTTTCTTTGCTTTACTACATTGCACCTGGACTGTCATTGGCCCATTTACATTTGCTTCCTACTGCCTCAAAATTCAGTGTAAACATAGTAATTTCTGGAGAAACTTCCCTTCCCCCGCTCCACTTCTGCAGGTCTGTTTGTTCAGAATTCTATAGAACTCCAATCCTTTACAGCACCGTCCTATCTTATTGTCGATTCACATCTCTCTGCCTTCCGCAACCCCCTCAAGGGCAGGACCATGTTTAATTTGACTTTGTAAACCCAGTGATTAAAAGTTACTGGTACACAAACCAGGCGATTAATAAACATTTGTTGAATGAAAGAATGAATATGTATTTGTCCTTGTTATGGTTTTACATATTCCTTTGGCTTTTCATGAAATGCAGATTTTTCTTAATCCAACTGTTTTCCTTTTTAAAGGATCAGCATGGGTTGTTGTATCAAACGTTAGCTTTTATTCCTCAGCATGTCCAACTCTCTGAGCAACCATTTTTCTTTTTGTAGAGCTTAATCTATCTTTGAATAATTAGTATTTAAACCATTAAAGCTCTTCTCTTGGAAAATTACCATGATAATAATAAAACCACAAAAAAGTCTTTTTTTCTTTGCCTTAATAAAATACAATTAAAATTTAATAAAAGCTCTGAATTTCCATTTATCCAATTCTGCACATCCTGAGGGAGGTAACAGCAGTGTTACAACTAGACCAATTAAATAGGCAGTTGCAGTTAAACTCTTTAATTCACATAAAGGTGAGTGTAATTCTGTACTTACCATTCCAGGGTTGCTCGTAGCTTTTTTGAACAGAATGTCCATTTTTATTCACTCCTGTCCATATTTCAATATGTTTCAAAGAGTTCTTACTTATTATATTTGTTAATATTATAGTAACGTTTCTATCATGTTACCTTGGTTGTTCAATTTCTTCCAGCAGATTAATAAATCTGAATACCATAATTTTAAAATGCATTTCCTCTCACATCATTTAATACCACTGTCGTTGTCACAGAGAAAATAAATCAAAAAGGAAAAATCAGAAAGGAAAAATCAGAAGTGGAATAGACATTTTTAAATTACTAGATTTTATTTTAAAAATACAAGAAGCAGCAATATTTTCCAAACATGTAAAATAGCCATGATGGATTTTTGCAGAAACATGCAAGCATTCTTCCTTTTACAAGATTTGAAAAATGTATTTTGAAATGTAAGTGAAAATCAAGTTAACATATGCTACTTGCATTTCAGCATCTCCCCCAAATAAATGAGGCCCACTCTCTTCATTCCATTGGGGGCAATCATAGGCTACTTTGTCAGATATTTTGTCATATAGATCTAGTGCACAAAATGTTGCTTTGTAAACACATATATTTACATACATCTGAATGTTTGCTAGATGCATAAATCTGGGGAGACAGTAGTTTCGGAAACACTGCTGGAAAGCGAAACAAGGCGATTAGAGAATGTAAGAATAGTTCCTTTCTCCATCTCCATCAGCTGGTGGTTCCTGAGAGAGAGCGAAGTACCGCACATACTTGTTTTGTGGTTTGTTTTGATTAAGTACTGAATAGACCTTACCGTTGCTTAATAAGACATTTAAAATTCCGACATGAAAGATATGCTTCATATTTCAAACCCAATAAATCACAACTACAGCTTTCGATTGAGACATTTATCTGGCAAACTTAGAAAAGCCAGCAAAAACATAACGGTAGCTCTTTTTTCTTTTTTTAACTTTTTGTGGCCAGGAGAAACAAAACTGGCATTTTTAAAATATAATCTTCACAGAACTACAGCAACAATCACAATTGAATTTTTAAAAAATCGAGCACCATATATTTTTGGGGGTTCTATATTCAAACTTTTTTTTCCAGTATTGTCAATCGCCAATGTTCTTATTCCCTGAAAAAGTTAGAGCTCAAATATGTTTTAAAAAGTAATTATAGGGCATGTAAGATGTATTTTTTTATCTTGATAATTGTGGAAATTTTGTCTTATGAATGCAGCTTACACTACCTAAGAGTTACTTTTGACAGATGAACACATTGGAGGAAAATTACAGATTATTTAGAAACTGATTAAAACATTGCCATTCCTTTAACAGACAATAGAGTAATTAAAACTGTTTCACTTGCTTTCATTTTTTTCAATGTGCTATTGAAACTTTTAATGTTAATTCCACAGAAAGGAAAATATTTTGACATGCATTTTACTGCCTTTCCATCTGACTAGAATTGTGTTAGAGCTGGTTAACCATACCAACTAAATAATACCAGCTCGAGTCTCCCTGAGGCATTTGTCTTTAGCTGTGTGTTTAATTGTTAAATATATACTGAGATTTCACTTTGGTTATGTTTACACATATCCCTGCTCTAACATTTGAACTACACTATCTGCACGCCTAAGTTAACACTTCCTTCACTCACGGAGGTTGACTGACCTCCTCCCAGACCCAGCACTCCTATTTGGAGGGAGAAGGAAAAGTGATGGGGTGTCTGCATCTTCAGGATCATCTTGATTGAACACTTCATTGTATATCAAAATGGTTTATATTTTCTTAACCATTATCTTTTACAATGTCATTATGCACCTTTCTGACATTTTCTAATACCACAATTTCAAGATGAGGCAGATTTCTTGTTTCCATTTTGTAGGAGTTAGGCAATTTGAGATTTTCCAATTGGCTAATTTTTACTGCAATCTGGTTGTTCTCAATCTTGGCTGGGGAGGTTTGAAAGCAAATTAAAACCCAGGCCTCACCCCACACCAAATGAATCACAGTGTCTGTGGATGGGGACAAGAACAGGTACTAAACAAATGGAGGAGGTTTTAACGTGCCATGAGCTACAGAACCACAGCGGTATGCCCTTTGCGATGTTTTATTGGAGTAGCAGTTCCATCCACACATTTCTGTGAACAGTTCTTGATAAAAATTTAAGTTTCCAGGAAGAGAACTAAGCCCTCTCCACTACAGATCAATGTGAAGAAAACAATCATGTAAAAAATACAATAACCGTAACAAACTGGGTTATTTTGTTTGTGAAGGGAAAAGGTTTCAAGTAATCATATGATGCTGTTTTTCTTTTGCAAGCTCATTGCTCTAATCTGCAGAGTTTAAGTGAGAAGTATCTGTACTTCTACTAAATGTCTTGTCTATAGAGAGTTTACCATGTGGTTGGGGAGAAAAGACTGCATTGGCCACTTTTGGTGCCCTGCCCAGATCTCCTTCAATGTTCTTATTGATTCTGCGCTACTTTGCTGGTTATGCTTCACACCTGGGACAACGTTTTTCTAAAGATGGTCAACGGATTTCCCCTTTTTGCCTGAGATTTTATGCCACCTCCATCCCCCGACCCTCCCCTCCATAGACCATAGCCAATGATTAGCTAGTACAATGTACAAAAGTCCAGCTCTAGAACCATCAGGTGGAACAATCTTAGTAGAGCAATTTACACTCCAGAACTCTCCATGGGATCAGGCCAAGGCGCGACTTCACCTGATCACGCCCTTGCTTACCTTCTTCCCTTCCTCGCCCTGCCTGCCTCAGGCCCTAATCATTTACAGATGAATCTGTCTCAGGCTTGTCTTCTAGGACAAGCAACCTAAAGTATGACTGTCTCACACAAACAAATATGGAATAAGTAAAGAACACAATAGTGATATTGATAATGACAGTTAACACAAAGTGAGTACCCACTCTGTACCCGGCACCATGCAAAGAATACAAATTAATCATCAATTACTTTACTTGATCCCAAGAACAGCCATTATTACTATCACTGCTGCCTCCTCCCAACTTATAGATACAGAAAAAAGTTTTGAGTGGGTAAGCAATTTTCCCAAGGTTCTCAGCTAGCCAAGAGACCCAAGCCCATTGTTTTAACCTCTTCTCTATAAATTCACTGCTTAAATGAGATATAAGTGATCTATATTCCTATGGTGTAAAGATCACTGAAAACTCTGGGTGTAAAGGGAGAGGTTGCGATCAGACAGACCCCTGCTCCTACCATGGACTAGACAGTTATGAGTTTTGCTGATTAGCAAAGCTACTTATGTCCACAATTGCAATTATCTCTACCTTGTTGGATTGCTATCAAGGATTCCATGAGGCTCATGTTTAAAGCTCTTAGCACAGGAGTTGCTGAAAACAAAAACAATTAATTGCAAAATCCCATCCATTTCTTAAAGTCATACCGCAACTTAAAATCTCTGTTACATGGCCAAAATAGTCAGATGTATAACATGTTTCTTGTAGAGCTAAAGTTACTAGAGAAGAGATTTACTTTGCTCATCAATAATGTGAAGAAAACTATATATATAATCCCCTACTATGGTTATGGCAGGATTACATGAATTAATGGGAGCTATGCTTAACACAGGTCCTGGGGCACAGCAAACACTAAATGATGTAATTTCCTCCCCTAAAAATGGCTTCATCCATACTGATATAAATGAAGGATTGCGAAAAATGAAGTGGGAAGATAGATAAGTCTGTTGTACAGAAGAATTCCAAATAAGCTAAATAAATACTCGTCCCTCAAGGAGGGCAGCATCATGCTGCACCCAGTAAATGTTGGTTATGCTTGAGGACTTGCTCTTGGAAAGAGGCGGAAAGTAGCTTCATAGTGGAGAAACCTGGCAAACACTACTTCAAGTCAGGTGATTAAGGTTAACATTATCAATGATAAGATATGTTGATGGCCTGTCCCCTTGATATGATGTGATGAGAATGGCACTTTACTTCTGCGGTTTTCCCTAAAGAATCCATAACTCCATTTAACCATGAGAAAAATATCAGACAAATCCAAAATACCTGAACAGTACTCCTAAAACCTGCCTCGTCTTTAAAAACAAGGAAAGTCTGAGAGAGTCACAATCTAGAAAAGCCTAAGGAGAATGACAACTAAATGTAGTGTGATATCCTAGATGGGATCATGAATAGAAAGAGGACATTAGGTAAACACTAAGGAAATCTAAGTAAAATATAGACTTTAGTTAATAACGTATCAATGTCAGTTCATCTGTTGTGACAAATGAACTATACTAATGTAAGATGGTAACAATAACGGAAATTGCCTGTGGGCATATGTTAACTCTCTGTATGATCTTTGCAACTTTTCTGCAAATCTAAATCTATTCTGAAATAAAAGGTTTATTTCCTTAAATAAAAGACTTCATAGCAGAGACCTTCAAATGTAGATAGAAATTTCTAAATGGAAGTCGCTGGCAACCATGAATGTAAAAGGCACCTAATGTCACACGTACAACATAATATTATTCAGCCTTAAAAGGGAAGGAAATTTTGACACATAATACAACATGGATAAACCTTGAAGATAATATGTTAAGTGAAATCAGCCAGCCACAAAAAGACAAAAGGAAATTACACAAAAGTTCCTAGAGTAGTTAACTCGTAACGACAGACAGTAGCATGGTAGTTGCCCGGAGTGACGGGAGGGGAGAAGGAGGAGATAGTGTTTAACAGGTATGAAGACTCAGTTGGGAAGATGAAACACTTCTGGAGATGGACGGTGGTGATAGTTGCACAGCAATGTGAATGCATTTAATGCCACAGAATGGTACATTTAAAAATGGTTCAATTAGCAAATTTTATGTTATGTATATTTTAATATAATAAAAATAGGTGCCTAATGTCAAAATAACTTCATACATAAGTAGGACCATAAGTTCCATGAAAGGAGGTATCATTTTTATTCATTTTGTTATTCCATACCCCTTAGTGCCCAGAATGGAACCTGAAATGTATCAGGCATTTCACGGTGGAGCCATCAAGAGGTGATACTGAAGATGTAATTAAACAGGAGGGAAAAGTGTGATTTCATAGAGAAACACAGAATTTAACAGTACTATCATAACTGTTTTATTCGATGATCACAACTTTTAATCATTGTAATGGAAATGGGTAGGTTCACACCTTGAGAAGAGTAGAATTTAAAAGGTGCATGTATTTTCCTTTAAAAGTATATTGGTGGGAGTGATGTCAGCAACATGGCAGAGTGAGCAGTTTTCTTTGTCTCTCCCTCTTCGAACTACAAGTAATTGGACATTCATTGGTTAACAAAGGATATCCACACAGCATCTCAGGACACCTGAGAGACCCACGCTACTATGCATCGGAAGGTGGATGGACTATCCCTGGGAGGAGGTGGAGATAGGTGAAAACTCTCTAACTCCCAGACAGCCTAGTACCTGCAAGGGACTTTTGACTGGCTGACATGCTCATAGCATCGCCACAGCACCAAGGATGGGCATGCACATGCATCAGCAGTGCGACGGTGGAAACAGGTGACTACAGCTCTACCTAAGCCCCCCATGATTTCTCCTTAGCCCAGTGGGAAAATCCACAGTCCCACAGCAGCTGCAGGGAAAGCCTCTATTTGGCATTAGCGGAGAGGCCCCGCATAGCATTCAGAAAGCTGGGAGGCCCTGGGGCAAAAGGAGCCCAGCTGGCGCAGCAACCTGCCAGCCGTCTCTAACACTCAAAGTCCTGTTGTGGCCCAGAGCGGGCAAGGGAGACCCAGAGGGACCATGTGAATGTGCAGTGGCAAGTTGGAGCCCCAGAGAGACTGCTCTGAGGTCAAGGGGGAAAATCCATGGTCCCACAGCAGCCACAGCAAAAGACTGTGTGCAGCATTAGTGGAGAAGCCCTGCCTGGCAATCACAAGGCTGGAAGATCCTGAGGCAGAAGTAGCACAGCTGGGTGAGCTAACCACAGACTGGAGTAGATACCAATAGCTCTGCTGTGGCCTAGAGTGGACAAGTGAGATCTTGAGCGCCCTGATGCTGGCAGAGCTGCGAGTCTAGGTGAACCTGCTCCCGGTCACTGTGAAATCCCATAACACTGCTGCAGACCCTAAGGAGGGAGCGCATCTAGGTGGTCTGTGACAGGAGGCACCAGCAACCTGATGCCCCCTTGTGACTGTCCCCACAGCCGACAAGAGTCCCCTTAGGGCCACTGTGATCATGAGGAGGGGCCCAGGTCTCTGTCAACAGATGACAGGGATCCTGGGTCAGTGCAGATTAAACAGCTGCTCCCCCCACACACACTCCAGTAGAAGCAAGTGGAAACAGTAACTAAACTCTATCTCTATACAGGGGCACAAATCCATGCCATCAAGCAGTGTGAAAAAATATATTAAATCTCCAGAACAGAAGGAAAATGACAAGTGCTCAGAAAACAATCCCAAAGACACTGAAATCTATAACCTAAGTGACAATGAATTCAAAATATCCATCATTAAAAAACTCAGTGAGTTAAAAGAGAATACAAATAGACAAATCAATGAGTTCAGGATCTATGTCACAAAAGAGCTTGATATTATAAAGAAGAACCAATCAGAAATATTGGAGATGAAGAACACAATGGAGGAGATTAAGAAAAATCTGGACTCTGAACAGTAGGATCAATAATATGGAAGACAGAATTAGCAATTTGGAAGATAGGAATGTAGAAATGCTGCAGATAGAGGAGGAGAGAGAACTAAGACTAAAAAGAAATGAAGAAACTCTCTGAGAAATATCTGACTCAATTAGCAAATGCAACATAAGGATTATAGGTACCACAGAGGGAGAAGAGAAGGAGAAGGGGGCAGAAAGCCTGTTCAAAGAAATAAGGGCTGAGAACTTCCCAAACCTAGGGAGAGAGATGAAACTCCATGTGATAGAAGCTAATACATCTCCAAACTTTATCAATGTAAAAAGACCAACCCCAAGGCATATGGTAGTGAAGCTTGCAAAAGTCAATGACAAAGAGAAAACACTTAGGGTAGCAAGGCAGAGAAGAAAATAACCTACAAGGGAACCCCTATCAGGCTGTCAGCAGGTTTCTCAGCAGATCCCTTACAGGCTAGAAGAGAGTGGAATGATATATTCAAAACTCTGAAGGACAAAAACTTGCAGCCAAGAATACTCTATTCAGTGAAAATACCCTTCAAATATGATGGAGAAATAGAAACTTTCTCAGATAAACAAAAGTTAAGGGAGTTCATCACCACAAGACCTCCCCTACAAGAAATGCTCAGGAAGACCCTCATACCTGAGAAAACCAAAAAAAAGGAAAAGGGTTACAAACCCCAGAGCAAAGGAGATAAGTAGAAAGACAAAATCAGAAAGTTTCAGCTCTCCATCAGAACAGGTTAGCAAAGGCTAAGTATAACATTAAAGATAAAAGGAAGGGAAACACCAAGAATAAATATAATCTTGTCATTTTAACCACAAACTCACAACACAAGAAGGGAGAAAAAAAATCTGACAATAACAACTTAGAAGGAGAAGAGGAGAGGGATGGAATGGCTTAATCTAAGGAAATAAGAGGCTATCAGAAAATGGACTATCTCATCTATGAGATGTTTTATACAAACCACATGGTAACCACTAAACAAATAACAAGAATAAAGACACAAATTACAAATAAGAAGAAAGCCAATATAGAAAACTACCCACCTGAATTGGTAGTCCAAAAATCATGGGATGAGAAACAAAGGAAATGCAAGAGAACTGGAAAACAAGCGATAAAATGGCAGCATTAGGCCCCCACATTTCAATAATCACTCTAAATGTAAATGGACTGAACTCTCCAATCAAAAGATATAGAGTGGCAGGATGGATTAAAGAACAAGACCCAACAATATGCTGCCTCCAGGAAACACACTTCAGCCCCAAGACAAACACAGACTCAGAGTGAAGGGATGGAAGATGATACTCCAAGCTAATAATGAGCATAAGAAAGCAGGTGCCACCATACTTATATTAGACAAAGTAGACTTCAAAGCAAAACAGATAAAGAGAGACAAACAGGGGCAGTTTGTAATGATAACAGGGAAACTCCACCAAGAAGACATAACACTTATAAATATACACACACCCAACACAGGAGCACCAAAGTATGTAAAGCAACTATTAACAAAACTAAAAGGAGACACCAACAACAATACAATAATAGTAGGGGGCCTCAACATCCCACTAACACCAATGGATAGATCATCCAGACAGAGGGTCAACAAGGAAATTATAGAATTAAATGAAAAACTAGACCTGATGGACTTCATAGATATATATAGAACACTCCATCCAAGAACAGCAGGTTACACATTCTTGTCAAGTGTGCATGGAATATTCTCAAGGATAGCCCATATCTTGGGAAATAAAGCAAACCTCAACAAATTCAAGGCAGTTGAAATAATATCGAGCATCTTTTCCAACCATAATGCTATGAAACTAGAAATCAGCTACAAGAATAAAGCTGGGAAAGAGGCAATGTGGAGACTAAACAACATGGTACTGAACAAACAATGGATCATTGAAGAAATGAAAGCAGAAATCAAATATTATCTGGAGACAAGTGAAAATGAAAACACTCCATACCAACTCATTTGGGATGCAGCAAAAGTGGTCCTAAGGGGGAAATTCATTGCAATACAGGCTCACCTCAATAAACAAGAAAAATCTCACATAAGCAATCTCAAATGACACCTAAGAGAATTAGAAAAAGAAGAATGAACAAAGCCAAAAACCAGTAGAAGAAGGGAAATAATAAAAACTAGAGCAGAAATAAATGAAATTGAAACAAAAAAGACAGTAGAAAGGATCAATGAAACAAAGAGTTGGTTCTTTGAAAAAATAAGCAAAACTGACAAACCCTTAGCCAGACTCACTAAGAAATTAAGAGAGAAGACTCAAATAAATAAAATTAGAAATGAGAGAGGAGAAATCACAATGGATACCAGAGAAATACAAAAGATCATAAGAGAATACTATGAAAAACTATACACCAACAAATTAGACACCCAAGAAGAAATGGATAAATTCTCAAACTCTCACAACCTCCCAAAACTGAAGCAGGAAGAAATAGAGAATCTGAATAAATCAATCACAAGTAAAGAAATTGAAACAGTAATCAAAAACCTCCCCAAAAATAAAAGACCAGGACCAGACGGCTTCTCTGGAGAATTTCACCAAACATTCAAAGAAGATTTAATACCTATCCTTCTCAAACTATTCCAGAAAATTGAGGAAGATGGAGCACTCCCTGACATATTCTATGAAGCCAACATCACCCTGATCCCAAAACCTGACAAGGACAATACAAAGAAGGAAAACTACAGGCAAATATCACTGATGAACATGGATGCAAAAACCCTCAACAAAATTTTGGCAAACCGAATACAGCAATACATTAAAAAGATTATACACCATGACCAAGTGGGATTTGTACCAGGGACATAGGGATGGTTCAACATCTGCAAGTCAATCAACGTGATACACTACATTAACAAAATGAGAAATAAAAACCACATGATCATCTCAATAGATGCAGAGAAAGCATTTGACAAGATCCAACATCCATTTATGATAAAACCTCTCAATAAAATGGGTATAGAAGGAAAGTACGTCAACATAATAAAAGCCATATATGACAAACCCACAGCCAACAACATACTCAATGGGCAAAAACTGAAAGCCATCCCTCTGAGAACAGGAACAAGACAAGGGTGTCCACTCTCACCACTCTTATTCAACATAGTACTGGAGGTGATGGCCAGAGAAATTACACAGGAAAAAGAAATAAAAGGAACCCAAATAGGCAATGAAGAAGTTAAACTCTCACTGTTTACAGATGACATGATCTTATACATAGGAAACCCCAAAAAATCCACTGTAAAACTATTGGAAACAATCAACAACTACACAAATTTGCAGGGTATAAAATCAAGGTACATAAATCAGTAGCATTTTTATACTCTAATAACGAACTAACAGAAAAGAACTCAAGAACACAATCACATTCACAATCGCAACAAAAAGAATAAAATACCTTGGGGTAAATTTAACCAAGGAAGTGAAAGACTTGTACAACGACAACTACAAGACTGTCTTGAAAGAAATTGATGACGACATAAAGAGATGGAAAGACATTCCATGCACACGGATTGGAAGAATAAGCATAGTTAAAATGTCCGTACTACCCAAAGCAATCTACAAATTCAACGCTATCCCAATCAGAATACCAATAACATTCTTTACAGAAATAGAACAAAGAATCCTAAAATTCATATGGGGCAAGAAAAGACCCTGAATTGCTAAAGCAATCCTGAGAAAAAAGAACAAAGCTGGAGGCATCACAACCCCCGACTTCAAAACATAGTACAAAGCTGCAGTAATTAAAACAGCATGGTACTGGCACAAAAACAGGTGCACAGATCAATGGAATAGAATTGAAAGCCCAGAAAGAAAACCACACATCTATGGACAGCTAATCTTTGACAAAGGAGCTGAGGGCATACAATGGTGAAAAGAAAGTCTCTTCAAAAAATGGTGCTGGGAAAGCTGGACAGCCACACGTAAAAGAATGAAAATTGACCATTCTTTTTCACCATTCACAAAAATAAACTTAGAATGGATCAAAGACCTAAAGATTAGACCTGAAACCATAAGGCTTCTAGAAGAAAATATAGGCAGTACACTCTTTGACATCAGTATCAAAAGGATCTTTTCTGACACCATGTCTTCTCAGACATGGGAAATAATAGAAAGAATAAACAAATGGGACTTCATCAGACTAAAGATCTTCTTCAAGGCAAGGGAAAACAGGATTGAAACGTAAAAACAACCCACTAATTGGGAAAAAATATTTACAAGTTATATATCCAACAAAGGGTTAATCTCCATACTACATAAAGAACTCACACAGCTCAACAATAAAGAATCAAACAACCTGATCAAAAAATGGGCAGGGGACATGAACAAACATTTCTCCAAAGAAGAGATAAGGATGGCCAACAGACACATGAAAAGATGTTCATCATCGCTGATCATCAGGGAAATGCAAATCAAAACACACTAAGATATCACCTTATACCCATTAGAAGGGCAAAAATAACCAAAACAAAAAGTGACAAATGTTGGAGAGGTTGTGGAGAAAAATTAACCCTCATACACTGTTGGTGGGAATGCAAACTGGTGCAGCCACTATGGAAAACAGTACGGAGAGTTCTCAAAAAATTAAAAATAGAAATACCATATGACCCAGCCATCCCACTACTGGGTATCTATGCAAAGAACTTGAAATCAGAAATTCCAAAAGTCCCATGCAACCCTATGTTCATTGCAGCATTATTTACAATAGCCAAGACATGGAAGCAACCTGAGTGCCCATCAACTGATGAGTGGGTAAAGAAGATATGGTATATACACACAATGGAATACTACTCAGCCATAAAAAAGGATAAAATCGTCCCATTCACAACAACATGGATGAACCTTGAGGGTATTAAGTGAAATAAGCCAGATACAGAAGGACGAACTCTGTATGACTCCACTCACAGGTGGAGGATAAACATGTAGACAAAGAGAACTGATTGATGGTTACCAGGGGAAAGGGGGGGGTTGGGGGAGGGCACAAAGGGTGAAGGGGTGCACCTACAACACGACTGACAAACAGTAATGTACAACTGAATTTTCACAAGGTTGTAAACATTCATAATCTTAATAAAAAGTAAAAAAAAAAGACATATTGGCAAAGATTAAAGGGGCTCTTTAAAAAATTGCCCTAGAAAGTTCTTAAAAGAGAAAATGTCCTTTCTATTCATCTGGGGATTTAAAATTTATACTTATTCAGTATAAGTGTTACCTCAAGGCAATGCGAGTAAATGCTTTTTCCCATTTGGAGAAGAAGCAACATTTTGAGTGAAATTTGAAATTCCTACATATCCTCGTTACTATATATTACTTTGAAGCACGAGCATCGCTTTTAAAAATCAACAAGTCCCATTCCAGGCCCTTTTGGATGTGTCTGGCCTCTGGGCCTGGACGCCGTTTTCCTCTGTGCTGCAACATGCTGGAAGTGGCCTCTGCCCTCACCGCGTCAGACTTTCACTGAACTAAAATTCACCCCAGACATACATGTTTTTTTCCACAGGAGGTCTCTGCATTTTTCTAGAGGGGCTTCCCTTACAAAATCAAAGTCATTGGGATGCAAGCATCCATAAGTTTTCTCCTTTTGTGTGAAGTTGTAAAGTCCACTTTTATGGACAGTATGTATCCTCAAACGTCGATGTTTAAAGCACCTTTCAAGTTGTTAGTACAACAACCTGACATACATCTTGAGAGCGGCATTTTACCAGCCAGTACTGAGAATAAGTAGATAATATTGACAGTAGCTAGAATCAGTAAACTCCTCAAATGTTTCATGTTAGATTTTTAAATCTCTTCAAAAATATCTAAGGCAGTAACTTTAACTGATAAAATGGATTGACAAAGTACCATGTGCCAGGCCTCATGCTAAATCCTTTAAAAGCATTATCTGCTTTAATCTCAAAATAACCATGTGCATGAAGACTGTTATACCAATTAAATAGATGAGGAAACTGGCAGTTAAGTAATAAAGTTACATACCTGGATGAAGATTCGTGCAGCTTGATTCCCTCCCAGGTAGAGTCTCCAGAGATTGTCTACTTAACCTTTTCTAAGGAGATTGCTAAGCATGAAATGCCCGTCTCTCAACGTCCTTTTTTAACTTAGGTTTACAGTCAACAGCAAAGCTATTACTTGATATGTTTAAGCTATAGACATTTCGAGTATTGCACCTGTAGTTTACTTGTGAGTTGAAATTAAAGGCAGAGATTTGTGTCATGCTAAAAGACCAGAAAAAATAGTAAGACCTAGTGACACCTGTTTCAACACTTTTCTTAACCACACACTACCCCTAGATATCTCACTTTTCCTGCAAAGGAAAAGCTGTCCATAAAAATCATACCAGGGATGAATGAAGGAGCTGGGTTAGCTGCCAGACGGGTGTTTTGGCAGAAGGATTTGCACGTGCATAGAACTGCCTTGAAGATGGTATAAAGTCGCATGACATTCTCTGCTGTCTTCTCCCATTCTCTGCTTGCTCCTTTCTTTTCTCTTTTTTTATTTTTGTCGATGGATCCTTCTCTTTTTCTTCTCTCTTTGCAAATTTCCCTTTTTCCTATACTTAGTCCTTTTCCTTCTTTTTTAAAGTCTCTCCCCACTGCCTTTCCTTGGCTATTAGTTCTGTTGACTCTTCCGCTCCCCAAGAAGGAAAGGAACTCACCCAAAGAGCTCAGAGCTGGAGAAGGTGACTCAGAATGAAATATTTGAAATACGTCAAGGTGTCCTATTTCTCTTTCCCCCACCATTACTGCACTCTTCTGAGAAAACTATTTCTTCTAAATATTATTAAGGTTTAAACAAGTACAAAATTCTATTTTAGTTCTGTCTCATTTCATCTCTTCCTACACTTTCCTGCCCAAAATATTAGATGTATAACAATAATGTATATATTTGCCATTGAATCAGAATTCATATTGTTTTCTCAGTTTTTAATAGTTGTTATGCCTTTCCGTTTCTATTTACGAGCCATTGACAACGTTAGCTAATTTTAGCCATTAGACTATTAGCCATTAGCCATTTTAACTTAATAAAATAAATCTTAGGTGAAGTTCTTTGTGCATAACTCTGGTTTAGGCTGTAGTTTGTCTCATTCAAAATATTTTTCTAGTTTTTTCATTCTGATATTTTTCATTTCAAAAATAATGGTTGTTACTGGTGAAATTGTATAAAATGACAAAATAGCAAATTAATAAACTATCAATATAGAATATTAAAGAGGCTCTTATTGGACATCAAGGGAATACCTAAGTTTCGGAAAAATTTTAAGTAGATTTATTGGATATCTTTGTTCAAATCTACTTGGAAAGGTAAACATAGATTCGTACATACACTCTATATGAACACATACACACATGTGCACTGATGCAGTATCCAGGTGGTCCTTCAGCGAAGGGCTTGCTACCCCAGCTGCTGGAGGTGTGTCAACAGAGAGTCTTCCCATCGCTCTGCAGGGGTCACCTCAGACACAGCACTGCTGCCTGGGGCCACCTTTCCCTAAGGCCACGTTCCTACTTCTGAGCAGCCCACATTACCCAATGACTGGTAGAGGTGGGAAAATAAAGGTCTGACCATCTTGACCCAACTCAGGGCAACTCTGAAAGGCACTCAAGCTCCAAACAACTTGTGGGGTCAGCTAGAATGTGTTAGGTCTGAAGCGTGGCTTGACTGTCTCCTCAGCCCAGTCACTCCTTTCCACCTGTGCAGACGTGGGAGGTCCCCGCTGCAGCTGGCTTCCTCCTTTCCAGTCCTGCTTCCTTCCCTCCTCTCCTCAGGCGTGGGGCCGGGGGTGCTCCGTAATAAACCTCCTGCGTGCTCAACACCTCCTCAGGGTCTGTTTTTTGAGAAACATCTAATACCTTTACTCTTTGATATTTAAAATAATTTAAGTAATTTATTTTTAAAGTATTACACGTAGTTTATTTTTAATTAAACCCTTCTTAGTTACAATCAATTCTGTGGCCTTCACATCATTTAAGGTAATTAAAGTGAAGTGACATTTCTATGCCCTATAGAAGTTAATTCCAAATATCATTAAATGCACACACACATAAAAACAATTTTCCCTACAAGGGTAATAATTTCGTGAAAATAGAATCCGAAAATGAATAAAATGAGAAAAAAAACCCAAACTGCAGTGAATACACAACTCGAATATTTCAGTTAAAATGAAAGTTATTTTTGCCAGTAGAAATTGGAACCACAATGGGAGTGGAACCACAATGCATCTCCACTCTTTCAAGGAGGAAAATAGAGAAAGAATAGAGATGAAATGTGAGCTGAGCAGAAGAGAAGCAAGTGCACCCCTGGCGGTGGGCCTCCACGCCCCGGCCGTGGCCTGCTGTCTGGACAGCAGCCCCCTTGACGCTCGGCTCCCCCGGGGCAGGCACGGCTGCTCCTCAATGACTGCAATGTGCTACAGCACAGAGAGAATATAAACTTCTCCCCAGGAAACGTGTTCAGAACCAAATAATTAAGATTGCTTATGTCAGTTAGTGGGTCTAGGAATGAACACCAAGAAAGAAAATAAAAGCATGACACGAGTGAGGAGAAGAGGTCTCCTCAAAGCAGAGCGCTAGCAGCGTCTTCTCTGCCAGCGGGACGTTTGTCCTATTTATTACTGTGAGGGGACCAAAGCCTTCCTACCGTGAGGTCCATGGACACCTTTGTGCTGTATCATCCATTTTGACTCTTAAATTCACTTGGGGAACCCACGTGTTTCTAGGGCCACTTGGAATCACAAAATAACAACAAAAACAACTGTTGAAAGAAACATTTAGATCTTGTATAATCCTTCAGACGTGTTTGCGTTTGAGTCCACGTTGCCACTGACTTTCTCATTACTGATGCTATCATGGGAACCATGACAAAATGTGTTTGCAGTGCTCAGGGTGCCCATCAGAATACTTACCTTCCCTCCAAAAAACGCCCTGGCTGCTTCTGAGAAATCCTGCCTCAAATGATGTTAGGTGTGGCCTGGGCCACACCGTAAATTAGAAATGCAACTGTAGTAACACTAATCTTAAAATATAGACTGGACCATGGATTTTGAGAGATGGTGACAAATTAGAAATAATTTATTGATTGATTTTATTATCTAGTAATAGGGCTGATATCAGACTCCAAGACCGACTAAGGCCATTTCAGATGTTTACAGGCTTTTCTATGCCAAGTGTTCCCATTCTCTCCATGCCTCTTCCTTGATCAGCTTCTCATGCTCAGTCTCCACTGACATAGCTCAATTAAAAGGCCCTGGGAAGTGGGCACTGATCAAGCGCTCATCGGATTGGAGAGAGGAGAGACGTACATGGATAGGATTCCGGGGGATAAAAAAGGAGACATATGTACATAGAGAGAAAAAATGCGCACTGCTGTCTTTCTAACTGCAATCCAACTAGCCATGATTTTATGGTTCCATCTTATACCATTAATTTAGAAAAAAGACTGACTACACTGTTTTATGCTCTGTAAACATTTGGTTGGAAAAACATGAGGAAGAGAAAAGCAGAGAGAGAAAGAAATAGAGATATAGATAAAGAGAGTGAGACAACCAAGAAAGCCTGGTATCAGCTGTGGCAACAAATCTTAGTGCTTTAAACAAGAAAGGTTTCTTTTTTTGTTATAGCAAATGTCCATCGCAGATTGGGAAAGGGCTCTTGCCATGTCGTCTTCACTCAGGGACCAGCCTGCCCCGCCTGGAAGAGGGGTGAAGTGAATTGCACCCCAGCTTTTAAATGCTTCTGCTCACATTTCATGGGACAAAGCAATTCATGTGCTCAGGCCTAATTCCAAGGGACAAGTTTCTATGTGTGCAGAGGAAAATCCAAAACCTTTAGTAAAAAATTTGATGTCTATCACAGCTTGATTATTTTCAAATAGGAATATGAGACCGTGTGTGTGTATATATACAGAAAATACAGATTATGGATCATATATTTTATGTATACACACACAAATATTAGGTTAGATAGATAAAAAGGTAGACTGATTTTTGTTGGCGGTAATCTAAACCTTTACACCCACTGCCTTGCACACTGGGGTTGCACTTATTCTAGGATTATTTTCTAACAGGAAATTTTAAAAGTATGTGTTTTATTTTTAAGTAGAATAAACAAACAAATAAAAAACATAACTGTAAAGAATACTAGGAAAGGGTGAATTAATCATGTTATCAACATATTTCAATAGTGACTTCTACAGAAAATATCCTTACAGCCTTTTTTCTTATCTTAAATCTATAATGAATGTGTGTGAATATATATATGTATACTTGAAGAGATTCAGTCTAAAAGTAGCAATCCTACAACTCTCTCTTTTAATACAAATAACAATTTTGCAACCCTTCAGAAGTATAAATGTTATTTTTCAATATTGTTGCTAATATTCTCTGAAAATTTGGTAATGCATTTCCACAATATTTAAAACTTGTTATGTGGAGATAGACACTTTCGAACGTTTACTGTGGTGAAGTTCACCTATAACATATTGCTTGGTTGGGGCTTCCAACCCTGATAGAAGCGACAAAGTGGGATGTGCAGGAATACGATTGCTATAGGGAAGCAGAGAATTGTGTAAAGTCGACAACTCATAGAATGCAATGGCTGGTTCGAGCTGGCCTGCGTGCCAAACTCTAACTCCTGAAATCTAACCTCAAGTTTAATTATGTCAAGAGTAAGGCTTTATTTTTTAAAAATGTATTTACCTCTCGGCCGTAGGGCTTGATCATGTGGAGAAAAAGTTCTATCATTTTAGCAAAAACAGATGTAGACTGGGTAAAATCATCATGTTCCAAAGAGCCTGATTACAAAGTGAAAAAGCTAATAAGCCCTTTTAGAATCAAATTCATTTTGAATTAATCTAGATACAAATAATTAAATCATAGATTTGAGGCGTGAAAATGCAAACTCATAAGAAGATCTTATTCACTTACTATTCTTTGCTAAGTGACAAAAATATGGTGAGTAACACTATTATTTTAGATTTTAAAAAATAAGAATGAAAAGAAAAAAATTCTTTGTGTCAGTTTCCATTACATTATTCATATATTAAACAAACACACATAGGAACTATACTGTTGGTGTGTAGACCCCAAACTTTGAGCCGTGATCCTCTCTTGGTAATCTCATCTGTGTTTATTTCAGTGAAGCAATCATCAAAAAAATTTGAAGGTTTTGTGGCAAGCATCTCAAAATCAATCCACATTTTCCTGAAGTCAAGAAAACAGTGTGACCAGGAGGAAACCCACTCTGACCCAATAAGTACTCTGAATCTTTAATTCAATAGTAGCTGTGTCTTGTGTGTTAGATAGTTTACATGCTAACAACACATGTTGCCCAGCTTTCAAGCACTGCAGAATACCGAAACAATACACCTTTATCCTGCTGTAACCCACTCTTCCCCTTTGCTCACTGTAAGATTTTGAAATCCAGTCCTTTCTGTTGAGCATGGGGCATAAATCTCCACCAGACACGAAGAAGGAGGGGCAAATTCTGTGGTCTGCCTGAGAACAGCTGGGCGGGCGACTTCCAGTTTAATCGCTTGACATGCAAACATCTCTGTGAGGAGGGAATCCCACTGAACTTGCAAACGGTCAAGATGATACATTTGGTTTCTTTCTATTTTAGTGATATTAATTAGAATGAAACAGAACAGCATCCTTTTTCTTTTTATCTTTTTCTGAAAACCAGTTCAAATTATAGAAAAGGAATTTTGTTATGTTAGCATCTAGATGACTCAGATTTACATAGTGAATTTGAAACTGCATCGCATATTTGCAGAATGTCAATATCTGCCATGCTCATAACTTAAAAATACTATGCTGGAATAGCTTGGTAAAAACCGTGAAGAACTCTTAACTTGAGACCTTGAATGTAGGATGGGGATAGGAAAAAGGAGAGGTGCCATGGATGGGCATATATAATTTTTATGCTCTTACATTTGTGCTTTTATTTCTTCTTGAAGCATTCATAGCTTTCACCAGATAATCCTCGCCATGAGGACGCTGATCTGGTCCATCCTTGTGATTCTGGGCAGAACTCCATTTACTAGAAACCTTCTATGGTTTGCTCACCCAAAGTTATAGCTATTTGTCCTTTCCTGACATATTCCACGACTCCAGTCTTCTTCAGAAATGGATTCCAGCAACTCACAGGCCTTTGGACCAGATAGAGATACTACTAAATGGGGACTTCCAGAGAGAAAGTCAAATACCGTTCCCCATTTATTGCTCTGGTTCCACTCCAAAACCATGGTAGAATTATTTCACTCCCCTCTGCAGCCAGCATCGCTGGGTACATTGGCCATAATCCAAATTAGAGCTGAGTCTGTACTGAAATCACTCTCTGTGTATTGTTGAGAAAAAACTTGGAAGAAGTGACCATTTCTAGTTCCCTCTTTGTGTTTCCAATCTGTTAGAGAGAGTTTTAATTATGTCTCGGTTTAACCCATGACATCAGAGACAATCTTGGGACAATTAGAATCTCATTAGCATCACTATCAAGTGCAACCCTTTATTTACAAGTCTCATTCTTATTTCACATTCCCCTTAGCCTGTCTCAGAGTAATAATAGCTAACACATTATTTACCACTGTCGGGTACTCTTCTAAGTGCTTTACAAATATTAATTCATTGTGTTGAGCACTTGGGACACCTTCTCAGATTTCCTTGATGGCCTCCTGCCACAGAGTCCTACTTGGGCTGGGTCTCCTCTTCACTTTCAGACTCTGAACCTCTCTGCAGGGTTTCCTGAGGAAATCCCAAGGGCTGGATGACAACCTGGAATTGCATGAGAGCCAGCTCCACATTGGGGTGAACTTGAACAATGGGAAACAACAGATGAGGAGTCATGAAGATAATTTCTCCCTCCGTTCTCTTTTCTGTGTCTCTTCCTTATTGCAACCCTTTCAGGTAAATCTCACACACAAAATAAACATGCCTTCCAGGAGTCCCGCCTCGTTTCTAGGAGGCTTGCTGTGCAATCGTACCAAGATTGATAAACATCACATCTCATCATTTTACCTCCCTTGTTACTGTATTTCCTTATCCTCTCACTCTTACCACCTTGGGCTGGAACCACCAAAATAAAGAGTTAGTCTCTTTAATCTCCCCTCATATTCTGCTTTCTAGAAGATCTGGACTAAGGTGCTCATTTAATTTTCATAAAAATCCTATGGGGTAGGTACTATGATTTTGCCCATTGTACAGGTAAGAAAACTGAAACATAACATGATTAAGTAACTTACTCAAGTTAACAGAGCTAGTACACATCAGACCAGGATATAAATACAGGCAGTTTGGGTCCAGAGTACATGTTCTTAAATCAATGCTGTATGATGTTGTCCAGATCCAGAAGCCAGCGTGGAGCCAATCTCTACGTCAGCCCCATCTCCACAAGCACAAAGAATGATTAGGAAGATAAAAACATTGGAGATAGTTGTCTTGGGTCCTATAAAATGACCCAGAAAGTGTGAGAATTGACAATGCCATGATGTCGATTAGATCTGCCATCTAATTGAAAGATCATTGCCAGGCAGCGTCTGCGAACTCACTGCTTCCATTGATACATAGCAGAATAGGGGAGTTTTTAGCACCATTAGTGCCAGAATATTCTGGAAGTACCAGAACGTTATGTGAGTAAGTATACTCTCGATTAGTATATCTTTTTGAATAAACCTCTGAAAGAAATCCTACATACATCCCTTCCTCTGTATATTCCTCTTGTAATAACTTATGGCCAAATATACCTTTATTTAATTTTAAACAATAAATCCAACCATAATTTAGGACTAAGGATTTATTAATGACTGTTCCCATCAATTTTCAATTGTATATCTTTTTATACTGGAACTTCCCTTTTAAAAATCAAACCTAATAAATCGTCACATTAATGTAGCAGTGCAGACTCCCCTCGGCCAAGCCTAAAAAGCAGTTGTAATAAAATTATAAAACAGGGAAATAGACACCTGGCTGGGAAAATGTAAAATTAATATTTGCTTACTGGGGTTTAGAACTTGAAATGTCAACATAGAAAAGTTGGGAAATCTAAACATTTGTTCCTAGCAATATTTTCTCACTTATATACAATAATAAATCTGACAACCTACTTCTTATTGCAGAATGGACTATGGTTTGCCTCAAGTACATGTAAACCATTCCATTCATTCCAAAATATCAATTATAGTTCTTCTAGGAAATTGTGCAGGAGTCTAAAATCCAGTCAAATTTTTTGGGAGTTCAAACCCCACATTCCATATTCTTCAAGCCCATAATCTAAATATTATTTTTTGAATCCTCAACTCTCTACTTCCCACATTCAAACCAGCAGACTTTACCAATTCTTCCTTTACAGCATTTTCTCAGCTTTAACATTGCTTTTCCATTCCCAGAGCTGCAGCACACTCAATTTTCAGGTTGTGATTTAACCCTGGGTGTTACAGATGCCGTACTTTAGGAGAAGCATCGCCTAACTCCTATGTGAATTGCATCCCTCCCCCACGTTGGGATACAGTCCATGTTCCCTCACAATCACAATCCTCCATTTGATCGAGAGCATCTCTTCATATACAAGTGGCTTCAAATTTTTAGACCATTTTCATGTGCTCCCCTTCCCATTTAAAAACTTCTAACATTATTCCTCTGTTAATCTTCATAACCTATCACTCAAATCCTTCAATTAAGGGTGAAATTCAGAGACAGCATGATATTATTTTTATATTTATTTGTGTATTTCTCTTTGGGATATTACGTTGGGTCTTTTTTAGGTACATTTGATTCTTTCTATCCAACCAAATCACATTATCATTAGTCGGGGTTCTCCAAGGAAACAGATATATATGTATATAACAGACACATATACGTACACATATATGGTTGTATATATACACACACACATATACATCCTGTTATATCCTAGGTGTGTACATACATGTATGTGTGCTATGTGTGAGGGCATATATATGTATGTGTGTATCATATATTCATATATATATATATACACACACTGTCATACATCACTTAATGACTGGGATACATTCCGAGAAATGTGTCATTAGGCAATTTTGTTGCTGTGCAAACATCACAGAGTGTACTCACAAAAACCTATATGGTATAGACTACTGTACACTTAGGTCTGTGGTACTGATCTTCTGGGACCACTGTCATATATGTGGTCTGCTGTTGATGCAAATGCCATTACGCAGTGCATGGCTGTATAAACACACACACACAGAGATTTCTTTGTTACTAGGAATTGGCTCACGTGATCATGGAGGCTTTTGAATCCAAAAACTGCAGTGTGGACCAGTGGATTGGAGACCCAGAAAAGCTGATGGTGCCGATGTGGTCCAAAAGCAGTCTGGCAGTCGTCTCGAGAATTCCTCTTGCTCGAGGAGGTTGTGGTTCTTCTATTCAGTCTTTCAACTGATTAGACAATACCCACTCACGTTATGGAAGACAATCTGCTCACTCAAAGTTCACCAATTTAACTGTTAATCTCATCCATAAACCCCCTCCGCGTTCATAAACGAAATTTGCTCTCACACACAGTGATTCTGCCTGTTCCTGCTCTCTTCCTTTTCCCCAGGTCACAGTAGCCAGCACCCATGCTCTGTTTAGCAGTGGATAGTTTACAACTTAGGTGACAAGCTCACAGCATGTGAGGCAGATGTCGGAAAAATAAATGAATGTGGCAAAGATAATTTTGCATGGCATAATAAAAACTTAATGGGTTAATAATAATTGATATCTATGATCTTTGTTTTAGATGCTATATGCTTAAAAATCAATGGAGCTCATAATATATGTTAGAAAAGCACATTGCAGTTTCTGAGCTCCACATCACATTTTCAGGATAACGTTTGGGTAACTTGCAATACAGGGTAGAGGTGAAGCTCGGGCTGCAGTCAGACTGCTTGCGGTTTAAGTCTGCTTCTGTCCACTAGAAGCTGTGTTATTTTTGGCAAGGCACTTAATCTCTCTGCTCCTCAATTTACTCACCCCTACAATAGTATTAATAGAATCTGCTGTGCTATGGACTAAATGTTTGTGTTCTCTCAAAATTCACTTGCTGAAACACTAATCCCCATTGTCTGACATTCGGATATGTGGACGTGGGGTCTGTGGGAGGTCACTAGAGTCAGAGCAGGCCATGAGGAGGAGAGTCTCAGGATGCGCTTAACGCCCGGACTTTTAAAAAGAGGGTGAGATAGATCTCGTTCTCTCTCCTCCACAGGAGGACACCAGGACCCGACCACGCTGACACCGCAGGGACTGCGCAGCCTCCAGAACTATGAGAATAGATGTTTATTATTTAAGCCACCCCATCTATGGTATTTTTCTTAAAACAGCCCCAGCTAAGTAAGACAGGCTATTAGGAAAATTAACTTTTAGTTAATATTTGTAAAGTACTTAGAAGAATACTTGACTGTTTCTCGGTGCTATGTGTATCTGTTAAATAAAAAAGAAACAAATAAAATGATTGTCGTGGGTTAAGCCGAGTCTTTTTACCTGCTGTGAATTGACTTTGGAGAAGTACAAAATCAGTGTGATTGTTTTTTAGCTAATTAAATTCTTCAAATTCACTTAAACATCTGACGTCAGTAAAAATGATGATCTAGAAAGTGTTTGCATGAGCTGTTTTCTTTAAAGTTCAGATTTATTTGTGTGAGCAGGGTAATGCGAGCTCATTCTAGTAGAGAAATAAAGTTGTCTGTGTCTTTAAAACACACTAATGAACACAAAGAAGGGCACACAGTTAGTCTCTTCGGTAAGGAAAGAGTCAGCAGTTCCGAAAAGCGGGGCTGCAGGGATGTTTGGCATCACGTACACAAAATGACTTACTAACCAGCTTTCCTTTCTCAGCTTTCATCCAGTGGATGTCACGATACGTAAGCCCATATTCCTGGGGAAGAGATGGACGAGAAGTTGGGTCATGTGTTCTTTTGCTGTATCTGATACAGTATTGAGTTGTAGTATCCAATCTCCATTTTTCTAAAGAAAGTACATGCCATTTTAATGCTCTAGGGCAGTTAATAAATCAGACCATGGTCGAATATTAATACTTATAATTTTATTAGGCTGCCCTGAGGATTTTGAGATGTTTCAAAATTTGAAGATGTTTTTCTGGATTTCTAATATCAAATGTACTTTCGAAAGCAGCTCCTACAGATCAAGCCTATCTGCTGTGCTAGGTCAGAAGACAAGAGAGCACACATCAACCTCCTCAGGCCGAGGTGGGCAGGCACAAGCTGGCTTCCCTCCCGTGGCTGCATTCAACCTCTGCTCCATCAGCAAGAGAGCCCGACGTCCATTTCTAATTGCTGACTGGCTCTCTAGCTCTTGTACTACAAGAGATTGGGTCACAATGACCCAGAAGAGTAAATACCTGACAGTGAGTGAGCTCAGCATTTCCACACAAGCATATCCTCTCATATTTAAGTCAGACTTGGGGTGATTCCACACCAACACAGCATTTAGGGATTTCTCAACACAGAGAAATAGGAAAAAAGATCATGAGGGTGTGGTGTTGGATTTGAAGAACGTTATTATCTTTTAACTATAGAGGGAAAAAAATGCAAAGAAGCTACCCTCCCATGCTCACTCGAACCAAATATAAGAGGCTGCCATAAGCCCAATAGGTTCCAAGGCAAATGTTGCATGCCACTGAGAATAGAGGATAATCCAAGCAACAGTGAGTGGATGCGATTCTACCTTCCCTTACCAATGAGAGAAATTTCAACATGTCTTCCATATGGATTTATAACAGTTTTTTTATGTATTTGGCACTACTCTTTTAACCTCTATGTTGCAAATGTAGACTTACAGAATTTCTACCTTGTTTAGACGGCATGCAGATGTTAAATGTATCCTTATTTTAATTTATGTTTAATTTGTGGTTAAAAAGCTTTCTCTACCCCAAGATTATATATGATTCACCCAGGATTTTTGCAGATACTTACATGATTTCATATTTCACATTTAAATCTGTTACTTATTTTGTATAAATATTGAAGAAATGTCTATATTTTTAACACCATTTATTGAATGTTCCAATTTATCTTTACTAATTTTAAATATGACATTATGTCATATTTTGGACTAAATTTCCATCATACTTGAGTCTAATCTAGTCCATTGATCTAGTCTTACATCCACACTGCTTTTCTTATTTATGAAACTTTATAGCACTGTTAGTGTTGCCTAAATAGCTAAGATAAATACACCCGGTGGTTAACACAGGTTAGCAAAAGGGAAGCCGTCTTATAGAGAGTAGCTATGTTGGATCTATAATAAGACACCCCATTTTCCTTGTTAGCAATGCTCTAGTTTGCACGTAGCTTACAGAAGTACATGTCTGCTTGCTCTGCTATTTTCATAACCTTGGTTTATACATAACCTCGGCTTACACATAACCTCCCTATTTCTATAAGGCAGTAACTTTGTTCTTTCAGCTTTTCCACGGATGTAATGACCTTCGGGAAAAACCCTCTGCTGATATCTGTTGCCAGTGAAGAGAGAAAGTGATGCTCTGTAGTCTCAAGGACTACAACTCCAGATGCTCAACATCCCGAGACTCCCCCTTTTCAACATAATTGCCCAATAAAGCTGCTACAAAATTTTGTAGTTTTAAGATGGTTCTTTAGGACACAAGTCCACCATCTTCCCCCTTGCTGGCGAGCTGTAATAAAAAGCCCTTTCTCTCCTACCACCTTGCCTCCTGACTGTTGGCTTGTCTTGTGGTCAGTAGAAGACCCCCTTTGGCAGTTACAGCACATTTCCTGTTGGTAAAATGAGGCTCCGAATTTTTATTTTTTCTATTATTTTCCTATTTTGTTATGTTTATTCTACAGATCTTTTTTCCCCTGTGGGATTGATTGCATAACACTAATAGACTAATTTAGGGAATTAAATTGACCAAGTCCAATATTTTCCTATTCTAAAACAAAATGTATCTTTCCATCTTTAGTAATCTTCTGTTCTATAATAGATTTCAGAGTTTCAGTTGTATGTTTTCTATGTTGTTCTATCATGCTTTGCATTAAGATATTCTTAGATTTCCCTTTACATTTTTTATAATATTTTGATTGTGTTTATAGATAGGAAAGCTACTAAATTTATTTCTGAAAGCTTTTAAATGAATTAATTAATAAAAAAATCTTCATAGATTTGTAAAACAGTGGTAGAGATATGCTATTTCCTCTGTGGCTAATGCCTGGGGAACACATACAGAAAGAGTCCTCAGACTCATTGCAATATTTCCACATTCCCCCAGTGCTTGGAGGTCCACAGGTCTGTAAGCAACTGGATCATGTGACTATTTAAATTCATTCCTCCTATATGAGCCTGTATTTCACATTAATATGAGTCTTCTTTGTAAAGTTTGTTAAAGCACAATTTGTATCATAGAATTTGACAGTGAGATGAAGCTACAGATATTATGAAGTCCAATCCACTAAATGTTTCCCATACTTCAAATATATTGAAGTATTTTTTCTTTTTTCCATGAAATATAATCATCATTATTCCATTGTTCCATTTACTGGGCTTCACTCGATTGCATTGTATCCCATACTCACTTGAGCAGATGGCCAGGAACCAACTAGAGTGGCGACTCTCATTTTACAGAAACTGTAAAACCAATACCAGAAAAAAACTGTTACTGTCTGCAAGGCAATTGATCTCAACAGTAAACCAGAGTTTCCTAGGGTTGGGCAGAGCCCAGAAGAACCATTTGTCAGCGTCAAAAAAGAGAATACTGGAGAGGCCTGGAGAACAGATTGACCATTCATGATTTAGCAAACTTCCTCTACCAAGTTTCCTAGTAGCAAAAATCATAAGTCCTTCTTGTTTAGGTATTTTTTATTATTTTTATAGACAGATTATTTTTTACATATGTCATACCATGAATGAGTCAATTCCAATAGTTTCATAGTCAATAAACAGGTCAGATGCTAAAGATGAGATCTAATCCCTAAGCAGCTGATCAGAAATTAGGAGAAAAGGCTCACGTTTTTGGTACAGGTTCCTTAATGGGACATAGAATTCAAGTATATTAAAAAATAGACATCTGATGTGTCATGACATCAGCTGAGGAAGCCTAAACATTCTCGCAGAAGGTCTTTTCAACTGAAAAAAGGGAGTTATCTCGTCAGCAGTTTGCACAGCAAGAGTCTATTAAAGCAGTTTTCTCTTATCCTTACTATTGTCTACTCATGTAGAATAGTTTTATCTTAAGAAATATTTAACTTACAATAAGAATCACAGGGGGTTAAAGTCAACTATGTTTTTACTGTTGTTAGTGAAGCATGGTGAAGTTAATGTCAGCACCACCTACTCAGCCCCTCAAGCTCCAGCTCCCCTTAGTGATGTGTGTTGGATTTGCAATCACTTCAATGACTTCCTGTAGGCCAAAGTGATAAAGCCCAATCTGCATGTGCTAGGCCCTCCATTATCTGGCAACTGCCTTATTCTTGCCCAACACCTGCCTTAGGTATGGCCATTGTTTTGACTGAGTGGCAGGGGGTGAGGGGAAGGTGGATATCCTTGAGGGACAGAATGGAGTGAAGCTCAAGAACTAGATGAAGTGCAAGAAGGCTGCAAACTGCTTACTAATAAAGGCCGCATGAAAGGCTTATTCTACATATGCAGGTGCATGGATGAAACCAAGGGTGAGGACAGCAGTCAGGAATTCCACTGTATGTTCAGTCTTATTTCTAATCGTTCCTTCATATGCACGTCATGATCTAGCATGCTATTTTATGACTTCACAGCTTTATCTATATGGCTCCCCCTTGGAAGGCTTATGCCATCTGGCCAGCATGGTGAACTCCTAATGATTGTTTTTTAAATGAACTCTAGGGGCAGGCCTCATGGCCAAGGGGTTAAAGTTCCACACGATCCACTTCAGTGGCCTGGGTTCATGGGTTCGGATCCCGGGAGCAGACCTATTCCACTCATCAGCCATGCTGTGGAGGCATCCCACATACAAAATAGAGGAAGATTGGCACAGATGTTAGCTCAGGGTGAATCTTCCTCACAAAACAAACAAAAAAAAGAGCTCTGATAAAGTCTTCAGCAACTCTTCTGTTATTCCTTTCCCCAGAAAACCTGACATTCGCTGCCTATTACCATTTCAGCTAACATGTAGAGGCAGTACATAGAGGAGATTGAGGAATGGCTCAAAGGGCATGGATATCATGAAAACAAGATTTCCCTAAAAGGTTTAAAGTACAACATTCATGTTTAATGAATTGCTACAGACATATACACAGTCACAATAAAGAGTCAGAATGACTTCTAGACTATGAGAATTCCACACTAACAGAACTCTTGATATAAGTTCAGGGTGGAAATAGCGAGGAAGGAATCCAAGTGAAAAGGAATGTGATTCACTCTCTGCCAAATTCTTCAGTGAATGAGGTGGACTGACCCAGAGATCAGGAGAAGAGAAGAAAGAAAAAGGCAAAAGATAACTGAATATAAGGGCATGAATCTTAAGGGAGGAGAACATTTTATTAAAAAGATATGTAATAATCATTATGGAACTGCAGTGGAGAGAAAAAAGACACCATCCTACTTCCAGAACATTAAGAAAGTGAGTTCAAAACTCAAGAGGCACAGAAAGTGGTATCCTCAAGGAAGACCCAGCTTTCAACTAAGAGATATGTAGGAAAACTAGCTGGCATATAATTTGTGACTCCTGGTTAAACTTAGTCCCAATGGTTTCATGGACATGAATGAATACTGAGCCAATGGGCACAGGACATGTTTCAATCTGCTTAGGACAATGTCTGCCAAACAATGCAGGTCCGGGGCAAGGCTTACCCTGCTGGGCTTACATCAGCATCTTGTACACCAGGTTTTGTGGAGATGGACAAAATAGACACATAGATGAGGGTCAAACAGCAATAGTCCCTTGGTCTGATACTCTGCTCACAAAGCAACATTCTAATAATTTGGCTTTTAATACAGCTTGCTAAAAGGAAGAGAATGCACTTGGAAAATGAAGATAAGTGTCTAATCTTCCTATGATTTTATTTCTCAATGTAAATTAATGAATTCATATATGTTGGTTTTATACATCAGTCTTCTGTGAATATTGTCAGAGTAAATTGTAAACCCTATAGGATCATTTCTGGAACACTGAAAAGATCACTTTTAAGGCATAACCAGGTTATGAGCCAACTCTGGATTTACTTCTATTGCTGACAATAATTCCATTAATACTGAATATTGCTATACACTGAGAAGCTCTATTAGAGAAATATCTCCGTTACCCTAAAAATAAATTTTTTATTTGTTTCTTGTCTACCAATCTCTGTGGTTTGGAGGTTATAAAAAGTGTCTTCTTCTCTTTTAGATCAACAGCATCTAGTGCAGTGCCCAGTTCATGTTAGCCAGACGTTTAGCAGTTTATGAAAGGAATTAAACAGTGCCATGGACTGAATGTTTGTATCTCTCCGAAATTCATATTTGAACCCCAATCCCCAATGTGATTGTGTTTGCAGGTGGGGCCTCGGGGAACTGACTAGGTCTTGAGGGCAGAGGCATTATTAACGGAATAGTGGCCCTTATCAAAAAGGCCCCAGAGAGATCCCTAACCCCTTCTTCCGTGTGAGATTACACTGGAAAGATGGCTGTCTAGACGCCAGAACTTGAATCTGCCAGCACCTTGATCCTGGACTTCCAGCCTCCAGAACTGTGAGAACTGAATATCTGCTGTTTATAAGCCACCTGGTCTATGGCATTTTGTTATAGCAGCCCAAATGGACTGAGATAAACAGCTATTCAAATGATGGTGTTGCAGGAAAAAGAAGCCTTTTTCCATTGAACAAGACTGTGACATCCGTAGATTCTGGCAGTTGCTGCCTTGGGCGTCCATGGAGCAGGTTTTTCTACGTGGCAGGTTGTATTGCACAGTGGTCCGTGTGGCAGGTTGCACTAGTGGCTGATTTTTGCAACTTTTTGAGCTATGTGGCAGATCTATGGGACAGGATGCTTCATGAGTCCTATCGTGCGATGGGGGGTTTAGATTTGTGAAATACGTTGACCTCTCACCCCTTTAAATGTGTGGAATAGGTGGACACCATGGCAATTAGCCCAGCTCTCTCAGTGTGTGTCTTAAAACATTTTTTTTAATTTAATGGCAGATTTAAAACAGATTTTGTTTAAACTGTCTGACCATAAGTAGCATGTGTTTAGAACAGAATACTTAACATATGAACGGTTTTGATAACTTGAGCTGCAAACACTAAGCATTTTCTCCAAACATTGGGGACTGTTTTTAAGATTGGCACCTGAGCTAACTGTTGCCAATCTTCTTCTTTTTTTTTCTTTCCGCTTTTTCTCCCCAAATCCCCTCAGTACGTAGTTGTCTATTTTAGTTGTGGGTCCTTCTAGTTGTGGCATGTGGGATGCTACCTCAGCATGGTTCCATGTCGGCGTCCAGGATCTGAACCAGCGAAACCCTGGGCTGCCGCAGCATAGCACACAAACTTAACCATTTGGCCACGGGGCGGCCCTGGGAACTTTTGTATTACAGCAACTGAACAGTTTCCAGGACAAGGAAAGGTATTTGTGAGGAGACTTCAAATCAAAACACTTTTTTCTTATGACCAAGTAGGCTGTGGAGAGAGAAATTAAAAGTTAATTTATAGGTTATTGAATTTTTCATGTTTACTTCCATTGATTACGTTAACAAATTCTTTCTTAACAAAATGGAAGCAAATTCAAAAGCCTATGTAAGAAAGGAGATTGGGCAGGGGACTAGGAATTGTTCTGAGCCATACAGGCACAGAAACCAAGTGCAGAGGAGTCCACTTCATGGGGGTCAAAGAACCAACCCACAGAGTTCTCAGGACAAGAGCTGAGTTTATAAATCTAGGGCCGAAAACATGGTGATCCAAATCTAAGAGAGAAAAAAACGATGGGGGCAACAGGGAAGAAAGTGTGAGAAACACAAGGAATCAGAGCAAATTGGCCAAACTCAAGTCAAAACTCAGTCAATCAAAAAAGAATTATGAGCTCCACCCACATTATACACAATCTTGAGCCAGTGAAAAATGAAGAAGGGATAAAAATGTCTGTGGACTGGAGAACAACATCTGGCGTCATGAGGGTCCAGACACCTAAATAAGACTGCATAGGGCTGGCACAGAAAGAGCCCACCAAGGCAAAGGAGCTGCTCTTCCGTCCTGTTGTGCATGTTCATCTTTTTGCCATCAGTTAATTCCTTTCCCGTGAAGTTCTTAGAGAAACAGTCAACAGCGAAATTGGCTGCCTTAACATGGGCAGGTTCTGATTCGGATGCAATTGTTTTGAGGGATTTTAATCATCACCAAATCACCACCAAAAGACATTCCCGCCCCCTCCCCTTCTAGTGGGGCTATCATGTAGACACAATTCTAAAAAGGATGAATGGCTTTTATTAGATAAATGACAACTTGCCAGCAATTTATTAAACAAGAATTGTGCACTCTTGCCTTAAAACGTAAATTCTAGCCATTGTTATTTTTTTGCCTTGTTGTAAATTTCTTTATACTTTCCTCTCTGTAATATTATTGAGTTTGATTTATCCAATATGTTCAAAAATCCATATTAAAGACAAATGAGTTGATTCGGAGCATATCTCATAAAACATGTTTGGAGAATAATTTTTGATAGATAAGAAACCTGTTTGGCAACCTTACAGCTGGTTTCAAAGGTCATCATTTTTCAGCCCAAGTTCGATGAGTCCTGTAAAATGTGAGTTAGTCATGTCCATCCAATTCCCAGCATATGCTGATCCAGCGGCATGTGGGGCTGGTGAAAGGTGTGTCAAAGATAGCAGATATACCCTCGGTTTCCTCCGGCCGGTTCCACCTGACGAAGTCTAAGTAACCAAGGAAGAACGTAGTCTTCTAGAGAAAATCTCAGTGCCTACTGAAGTAAAAGATTATTAGCTCTGAAAAGTTTGGTTGGGAGAATAATCAAAGTTTGTTTGTACCTTAATATAGATTTTGTAATGTGCTTTTCATTAGTTTTTAAAATCATAAGTGGATGAAAACTCATTGTAGAAAGCATAACAAAAAAAACCCCAAACTCAGAATAAAGTATCATTCTTTTTAGATTTTTTTAAAATAGCTTTTAATGATTTTTAAATTTTTTCTTTTAAAGATTGGCACCTGAGCTAACATCTGTTGCCAATCTTCTTTTCTTTTTTCCTACTTCTTCTCCCCAAAGCTCTCCAGTATGTAGTTGTATATCCTAGTTGTAGCTCCTTCTGGTTTTGCTATGTGGGATGCCACCTCGGCATGGCTTGATGAGCAGAGCTGTGCCGGCACCCAGGATCCAAACCAGCAAAACCCTGGGCCCTAAAGTAGAGTGCGCTGACTTAACTACTTTGGCCACTGGGCTGGCTCCCTGATTTTTCTTATACAATAACTTTCATGTCTGATAGTCAGTTATTCTCAGGAATACTGCAAAATCTAAGGATCATTTATTATTTTCTAACATTTTGAGATCAAAACCATTCAAATGAGAAAAAAGACGTAAGTAGGCTCACAAAAATTTTCTCTAAAAAAGGTTTTTCTTGGTAAAACTTGACTGATGTTAGTATTTTATAATAAAAACAGTATTTCATGCTACTCACTGAATAGTATTTCCCTCCATAAAGATAAAGGAAGCTATAACTATAATAAATAGCAAGAAGGTCTTTATAACAAGAAAATGACGAGAACTTTCTTTTTTATAGGTCAAGCTAGTTAAGAAAGTAAAAACAAGGAAAGTTTCTTGTTCATGTTCCACTAAGGGTTTTACGTGGGCTGGAAAATGGACGCGAGTCCTGTGACCGCGCGGCCTGCTTGGGTTTCTCCGGACCTCCCGCCCTGTCCACTGAAAACAAACGTGGCTTGAGAACACGCCTGCAAACAAGGATCTTATTGTGTCCATCGCAGTGCTGTTAGATGACTGAGAAGCACAACATGCTCTGCAGATGGGGAAACCATGTAATTCTGAGCTTCTGCCAGGAAAGAATGAGCTTTGATAGGCTGGAACTAAAGCTTCTCTGAAGGTGTAAAATAACTGTGAATTTCCTATTACTATGGACAAGTATTTCAGATATTTGCCGCCAATTTAGGCATGGTGGCTGACAGCTGTTCGTAATATCCTGCCTTAGAGTACAGATACCTTCTAATAAGAGTGAGGGGGACATTCCTCATTCTTTCTCTTTTTTTAAGAAGTTGTAACCATGCTATTTTTGCTTAACATCTGGTTCACTAGTTTACTGTATTTGATGATATTTGAAAATTTATAGAGGCCTTTCATAAAGGACATGTAGAAGTATTACATTCTTGTTTTATTAAAGTTTGAATTTTGCCTCAAAAATGCATTTTATGTTTTAGAAATTTCTAGAAAATTTAGCACAAATTTATAGTATTTGCAAAGTCATGAAGCCTTCCAATTTTGCTTAATTCTAAGGACAGTAATTTTAACTATATAGGTAATTATGCCCAGAGATGCAACCCATATAAATTAGAGAACTTGTCCAATTTCATTTGAATTATTATCATCAGTAGAATTTTAATTCAAAGAGAAAATTGAATGCAAGGAAAGGAAAAATATTTTTATACACTCTATTATAAAGTCTATTTTTTGATTGAATGCATAACATTTTGAAAATCCACGTGGAAGCTCTCTGTGTCTTTTGACCTAGAGGGAACTTTAACATTAAACATATTAAATTCTAGTGTGAACTCAGATCTATGAAATTGTATTCAGTCTATGGCAAATTTCAATGCCATAGATAACAAAAGTCCAGCATATAATATTCTATACATATAAGTCTCAATAGAAGACGATGATGATGATGATGAAGGTGTGGGTGAAATTTGGGTGCCAATAACTTTAAAGTGAATTTCTGGAAATAGAAATCATGCAGTACTGGTAATTTTTCCCCCTCAAACACATTAATTTTTCAAAGTGGAGATGCATTGCCTTGGTTTCAGGGGACAGTTTGTACCCATGGCTACTGTACATTGGAAAAGTACTTGTAGACTTAAGTAGATGACTGAATCTACTTGGGTACCCTGCAAGTAATTTTATAATCAGCACTTCATTTAATCACCCTTTACATCCAGTTGAGGGCAACGTATGAGAATTGAGGCACTGTATGTACTTTAGATAGTTTTTTATTAGGAGCATTTTTATTGGCTTGCTTTGGGAACTCAGATTCAGGAAGTTCAAAATTTATTGCATTTCCTTGGATGATCATATTTCAACATCACAATCAAGGACTATTTCTTTTTTTATAAAATACATCTAATCACAAGCTACATGATGTAACAAAATGTAAGATGCAAACCCAGATTCACTATACATACATTTCCAATCTATTTTCAAAAGTTGGTTTTGTTTTGTTTTATTTTTTTTCTTAAGGAGAAAGATCTAGAGACTGAAAGGAAGACTGCCTTTAAAACATCTCAACAACGACGGCTGGTGGAAAGTGGAACATTGGGAAATGTTTCGATATTTTAATTTCAAAAATCATTAATATTGTTATTAATATTTAAATGTATATTCTACAGAAAAATATTAATTCATGTCAGTATAGTTAAAACTCATTTGTACTTCTCCAAATATAGCTTACTATTTCTCTTACACAAAATTTAGCTTTGAGGTATCTGAATTTTAACCCACCTCAAATTTAGCATTGAACCTCACAAATGAAATGCAACTATACCTTTTGAAGTTACATGTATTTCTAAATTGTATTATTGATTAATATATTTTCTCATTTTGGTATTTAAATTTACTCATGATTAAAATTATATACAAAATTATAAAACTATTTAGAACTAAATAAAAGTGTTTGTTTCTTAGAATACTATTTGGATTTATTCCTCTTCAAAAAGTATTAAATTCACAAATAATAAGCTATCCTAAACCTTTCAAAAACTTATTACTGAGTATAAATATACAAAGCTTTTATGTTTATTTTTTCTTTGATAAATGAATAACATAAGGCCTTCGTAAGACACTAAATTCAAACCTTACAAAATAGATCACAATGGCAAATATTACCTTCCCATGCCAATAATAACAGTCCTTGACTTGACTAGTACTATGACTTGACACCATTCTACGTCTTGTATATATATATGTATATGAAGCTTAGTTAATTCTCACCACATTCCTATGTGAGAATGACCTAGTGTTGTAAGCATAATGTCACTTCTTCCTGGAATATACTATAGTTCAGATGTGAAAAATCTTTTTGATTTCCTAAAGTCTCAAAACCACCACTATAGGAAGTCATAAATGATAATGAAACTATGAAAGTAATATTTTGCTTAGATATTTATCCTGAATAGTTGGTTGGGCTCTCTCTCACTGTTTTAAGTAATTTGTACCTAGTTGCATAATATAAAGTCATGTATTATCAAAATTGCAAACTGCCACAAGTTTTGGAAACTTGGAGCAACTTGCTAGTAGAAAGATACAGCAGAGAGACCATTCTATTTTCATTGTAAAAAGGGTCTCTAAAGAGGGAATATTAACAAAAAAGAGAAAAAAACAGCATGGAAAAGGAGCTTTGTACCTTCTCTTTAAAAATGCTGTTATTGTGATAAATTATAATGTGTGTTTCACTGTGTTCAGTGGATATTATCACAGGGGAGGAAAAGAGCTTAATGGCATGAAAAGAAAATCTCAAAATTTATATTTTTAGGAGAACATCCATTTAGATCAGACCACAGATTGGCATGTAAACCATGTCCCACAAAATGGGTCAACTGAGATGACATTTATTTGTGGAAATCAACGTCGTTTTGAAAATCAGTGCTGCCTTCATGATCCATTAAGGAAAAAAAACGAATGGGCTAATTTATTAGTCTTCTTTTCATCCCAAAATCAAACCCTTCTAAAATTAAAAAAAGCCATAGTATTATCTCTCTTTATAAATTGGTTTACTTTAGGAGTGAGGGACAAGTAGGAGAAGATAGCAATAATCAAGATAGGGCAGTGGAACCCAAAACTCTATGCCTTGTTCAACCTTATCTTCAATAAACTTGTATGAGTGATTCTCATTTTCCAGGAAATCCTGACAATCTTTTTTTCTTTTTTTCTGCTTTATCTCCCCAAACCCCTGGTGTACACAGTTGTATCTTACTTGCAGGTCCTTCTAGTTGTGAATCCTGGCAATCTTAGTCTCATTTCTCCATCATCCAAAATGGTTGCCCAGGCAAAAATGGCCCAATCCAGCTCTAGAGAATCTAGGGAAAAAATGGCAAATGCTGTTGGAAAGCTTGATTGATTCTTATTTTGATAATCATTGATAAATTCAAAATTTAAAAAGTTAATCACTCCAATAAAATTAAAATAAAATTTCACAAAGTTATATCTATACACAAACTGATAAAACAGTTTGGCCAATGGAGATAAATAACATGCAAACAAAAATTAAAAGCAACCTCCACAAAAAACATGGTTGTTTGCTTATCTGGCAAGCGAATTGGCCAATACTAGAGAATTGATCAATTTAGGATAAACCACAATGTGGTGGGAAAAATCTGGCCTTTGAGTGAGACAGAAGACATAGTTCAAAACTTGGATTCTAAACGTGTCATCTTTTTTGTCCACCTCGGTAAGGTGACCTTTATCTCAGCTTTGGAATCCTATGACATAGATAAATGATACACACTTGATAGGACTATGGCCATTATAATATAGGGATTATAAAGAGCTTGACATAATGGGAGATATTGCCTAAAGAATTTTTTCAAATTTGTGCATATGTGCTGTGGGCTGAATTGTGTCTCTCCAGTATTCATATGTTGACGCTCTAACTCCCAGCACTTCAGAATGTGACTGCATTTGAAGGTAGGGCCTTTAAAGAGGTGACTAAGTTAAAATGAGGCCTTCAGGATGGGACCTAATCCATTCAGACTTGTGTCCTTATAGGAAGAGGAAATTTGAATGCTCAAAAGAGACACAAGGGGTGCCTAAGGAAAAACCATATGAGGACACAGGAAGATGGCGGCTATATGTAAGCCAAGGAGAGAGGCCTCTGGAGAACCCAAATCTGTTGACACCTTGATATTGAACTTCCAGCCTGCAGAACTGTGAAAAAATAAATTTCTGGGGGCTGGCCCCGTGGCCCAGTGGTTAAGTTCCCGCACTCTGCTACAGGCGGCCCAGTGTTTGGTTGGTTCGAATCCTGGGCGCGGACATGGCACTGCTAATCTAACCACACTGAGGTAGCATCCCATATGCCACAACTAGAAGGACCCACAACGAAGAATATACAACTATGTACTGGGGGGCTTTGGGGAGAAAAAGGAAAAAGAATAAAATCTTTGAAAATAAATAAATAAATTTCTGTTTTTCTGGTAGTTTCTTATGGCAGCTTGGCAAACTGGCAAACATAAGATGCATATGCAGAAAGAGCAAATTATCCCAATGTAGGCACATGCCCATCACTGTATGTCATAGTTGTCAGGAAATGTTCCAAAACCTTCACACATATTATTTCATTTAATCCCCAAAATAGTAATAATGGGGTAAGTGCTATTTCAACGTCCATTTTACAAAGAGGAAACTGAGTCACAGAGGATTGCAATAACCTAACTGAGACTACACAGCTAGCCCAAAACCAGAGCCCAAACTCATAACTACTATGCTCTAAAAGAAATTGCAAAATTAAAAATAAACAAATAGCATTCAGTTTGATGGTCATATAGTACAACTTGTACATCAGTATTCATTCAAGAGCATGAAAGCCCCCTGCCTTTGTTAAGAAAGAAGGAAAATTCAGATATACTTAAAAACTAATTTGAGTTTACATTAATGCATGTTATCAGATCTATTTTTACAAGAACTTTTCAATGCTCATTTTCGTGAGGAATGTAGATGAAGCACACAGTTTTAAAACACTGAGAGTTGTTCTTAGTGTGGCCAAGACTATAATCTTAGAGTTCTTTTGCCCCATCAGTTCCAAGTATCCATTGGGTAATTCTGTGAGCACAAACACAAAGGAGATACAACTCAGAAGGAAATAAAAGCTGATTGTTTTGTCTGATCCATGATTAAAATGCTCAGATTTTCAAATTGAAAAACTGTATTTCACTTTGCTAAAGTAATGCGGTAGAAGGATTTGAATAGATCTAATTATATATAGTTTATTATATACATTATACATAATTATTATATATTATCTCAAAAGAAACTTGTTTTGATAAGTTAAATTATTGTTAATCAAGTATTGATATGCAGAGGCCCTAAGGGACATAAAATAGGAAATTGATACAAATGTTGAGCATCAATTACTTACAAATAAATTAATCTAATAAGATAGGAATAGCATTTTTAGGGGCCAGCCCAGCGGCATAGTGGTTAAGTTTGTCTGCTCTGCTTCAGTGGCCTTGGGTTTGCGGGTTTGCATCCTGGGTGCAGACTTAGGCACCACTCATTAAGCCATGCTGTGGTGGTGTCCCACATACAAAAACTAGAGGAAGATCGGCACAGATGTTAGCTCAGCAACAATCTTCCACAAGAAAACAAGATGAATATTTGCAACACATGTCATGGCCAGTTTTTCTCTCTCTCACACACACAAATAGCATTTTTAGTTACAAAAATACTTATTACCAAGTGCTCATCCTTTCCTAGATCTCAGATAGAGCAATGAACAAGATAAAAATCCTTTTCTGTATTTCTCATAAATAAGAGAAAAATGCTTACTAAAACTTATTTAATAGCATTACTTTTTATTGAAACACCTTTTTGTTTTTGATGGAGCAAAAGGAAACTTTACTTGATGACCCTACAAACATAATCATAAATTCTAATTATTTAGTGCTTCTAAAGCAGTATTTTTGTTAACTTACTTATCCAATTTTATTCTTTATATGTCTTAAAATCTAGAAAGACTGCACTTCAATAGTTCCTTCAGCTATGAGAGTAGGACACAACAATTATGGAAAGTTTAAATGAAACAAATAGTGGCACTTGTCACCCCTCCTCCATGATGGCTCACTACTATTCAGATATTGATGTATTGCCTTTCTATCTGGTACTTGTATATGTATATGCATTTGTGCCCTGAAAACTTGATTCTTGTATTCATTTATTCTTTAATTTTACAAATATGCATTGAACAGCTACTCCATGCCAGAGCAACCAAATACAGGAAGTCTGTTGATGGAGAGAAGAGCAGGAACCAGATTTGGGCATGTTAGGTTTGACATGGGTATTAAGCACTCAAATGGAAAAGCTGACCAGGGAATTGCATATAGAGTCGTGCAGTTCAGAAGAGAAGTCTGGTCCAGATACGTAACACTTGGGACTAGAAGTTGTTTAAAATCACGAGACCAGGGGCCAGCCCCATGGCTGAGTAGTTAAGTTCACGCGCTCTGATGCAGCAGCCTAGGGTTTCACTGGTTCGAATCCTGTGTGCAGGCATGGCATGGCTCATCAGGCCATGCTGAGGTGACATCCCATATGCCACAACTGGAAAGACCCACAACTAAGAATATACAACTATGTACTGGGGTGCTTTGGGGAGAAAAAGGAAAAAAATAAAATCTTTAAAGAAAAATCACGACGCGAGGGGCTGGCCCAGTGGTGCACGGGTTAAGTGCACACGCTCCACCTCGGTGGCCCCTGGTTCACCGGTTTGGATCCCGGGTACGGACATGGCATCACTTGGCACGCCATGCTGTGGTAGGTGTCCCACATATAAAGTAGAGGAAGCTGGGCACGGATGTTAGCTCAGGGCCAGTCTTCCTCAGCAAAAAGAGGAGGATTGGCAGCAGTTAGCTCAGGGCTAATCTTCCTCAAAAAAAAAAAAAATCACGATGCCAGATAAAGCAGCAACGATGTTAGCATGAGTAGAGAAGAGCAGAGCCAAGGACTAAGCCCTGAAGCGCTTCAACATCAAGAGAGTGAGGAGAAAAGGAAGAACCAGGAAACGTGAGAGAGAAGGAGCAAGCAGTGAGGAGGAGGAAAAGCAGGGGCATGAGGTGTCCGGAAGCCAATACAGGCGGTGTAATCCAGCAGGAGAGTTCAGCTCTGTCAAATAGCTCCTCCAGGTCAGGTGTGAGGATAGGGAAGAACTGGCTGTTGGATTTAAAGTGAGGAGGTCATTGGTGGTCTTGACGAGAGCAGTGTGCATGGAGTATTAGGGGAGAAAACTTGGCTGCGGTGGGATGAAGGGGAAAGGGAGAGGAGTTTGTGTGTAGAGGCCACACCTTCCTGGAGTTTCCCTGAAAGGAGAGTAAACAACATTGAGTGGTACTTCAAGAAGAGGTGGGAAATGGGGCCAAAATTAGGTTTTACTTTTCCTTTTAAAATGAAAAAAATAACATCTGGTTTGAACGCTAATTGAAATCTAAAGGGGAGCAAAAATTTGACCGTGTGAAAAAGAGGGAAGAACTGTGACGCCCATGAGAAAGAGAAAGGGACACCCTTTAGTCAAATATGGAAGAAGCTGAACTCCAGCAACAGACAGGAGGGCAGGAGGTGTGAGGGCAGGTGAGGCCTGGTGGTTAGTCAGCATGCCTGACTGTCTGAAATGACCCCTTTTGTCCACTGAGTGGACAGACTAGGCATAGGTTGGGATAGGCCTGGGAGGAGAAAGTCTAATGGTCATGAATTTAAGGTGAGACAGTCAGGGTGGTTGTTTTCTCCACTCATGTTCAGCTGATTGGCTGCAGGAAAGGAGAAGGAGAGATTCCAGATTCAGGTGGTATTGGTTAGGTCATGGAGTGGCCAGGAAAGCAAAATAAAGATCGTTATCAAATTTTCCTATTTAACATTAAGAGGCAATCCTGGCCTCTTTCCTGTGATATCAAATATCCTTTAAACATTTTTTTAATGCTTGTAAACACAGTCATGCATCACTTAACAATGAGAAATGCATCATTAGGCGATTTTCTCATTGTGTGAACATGATAGAGTGCACTTCCACAAACCTAGGTGGTGTATCTTACTCCACATCTAGGCTCTATGGTACTCAGCTCCCGGGACCACCGTCATAAGTAGGATCCATCTAAATGTCATCATGCAGCTCATGCCTGTAAATACATGCAATAATATGTTGAAGTATTTCCCATTGTTAGATTTTTTATGTTCTTACTTATTATGTATAACATTACAATAATTATCGAATTTGAGAATCAAAATTGAGAACCAGTTGAAGGAAATGTATCCAAAAGAACAAAAGAAGTTGAACAAGGATTCCAAAGGAACAAATGGCTTTAGTTAAGATCTATTACTATAAAATACTTCAGTTCCAAAAATTCAATGGCTTGAAAAAAACAGCTATTTATTTGCTCCCACTTCTGCAATTTAGGTAGGACTTGGTGGGAATAGCTTATTTCTACTTCAGCATGCATCAGCTAAAGCAACTTGACTAGAAAAACTACGTCCAAAATGGTGTCACTCACGTGGATGTTGCTGCTGGCTGCTGGCTTGGAGCAAAGCTGGGGATATTTGAGACAATATATCTTAGAAATCAATATTTCATGATGGATATGAATTTTAGCTAGATTGGAAGAGTTTTAAAATGTTTCATTATTTTCCCCAAAATCTTTTAAAAACTTTTTGTTCTGAATTAATTACATATTTTATTTTATTTTATTTTATTGTTATTTCCCTCCAGGTGTACATCATTATATTTTGATTTCTGTGTAGATTACATCATGTTCACCACCCAAGGACTAATTACCATCCATCAACACACACATGCCTAATCACCCCTTTCGTCAGCCTCCCTCACCCCTTCCCCTCTGGTAACCACCAATCCAATATCTGTCTCTATGTATTTGTTTACCATTTTATCTTCTACTTATGAGTGAGATCATACAGTATTTGACTTTCTCCCTCTGATTTATTTCTCTTAGCATGTTATCCTCAAGGTCCACCTATGTTGTCCAAATGTCCAGACTTCATCATTTCTTACAGCTGAGTAACATTCCATTCTGTATACATACCACATCTTCTTTATCCATTTGTCCCTTGATGGGCACCTGGGTTGCTTCCAAGTCTTGGCTATTGTGAATAATGGTGAAATGACCATGAGGGTGCATGTATCTTTACCCATTCATATTTTCACGTTCTTTGGATAAATACCCAGCAGTGGAATAGCTGGACCTTATGGTAGTTCTATTCTTTATTTTTTGAGGAATCTCCATACTGTTTTCCATAGGGGCTGTAGTAGTTTACACTCCCACCAGCGGTGTATGAGAGTTCCCAGTTTACACTCCCATCAGGAGTGTATGAGAGTTTTCCCTGTCTTGTCTTGTTAATTATAGCCATTCTGACAGGAATGAGGTGATATCTCATTGTAGTTTTGATTTGCGTTTCCCTGATAGTTAGTGATGTTGAACATATTTTCATGTGCCTGTTGGCCATCTGTATATCTTCTTTGGAGAAATCTTTGTTCAGATCTTTTGCCCATTTTTTAATTAGGTTGTTAGGTTTTTTTGTTGTTGAGATGTATGAGTTCTTATATATTTTGGATATTAACCCCTTATCAGATATGTGGTTTGCAGGTATCTTCTCCCAATTGTGAGGTTGTCTTTTCATTTTGTCAATGGTTTCCTTTGCTGTGCAGAAGCTTTTTAGTTTGATGTAGTCCCATTTGTTTATTGTTTCTACTGTTTCCCTTGCCCAGTCAGATATGGTACTTGGAAATATGCTGCTAAGACTGATGTAAAAGAGCATACTGCTTTTGTTTTCTTCTAAAAGTTTCATAGTTTGGGGTCTTACATTCAAGTCGTTAATCCATTTTGAGTTAATTTTAGTGTATGGTGTAAGATAATGGTCTACTTTCATTCTTTTGCATGTGGCTGTCCAGTTTTCCCAACACCATTTATTGAAGAGACTTTCCTTTCTCCATTGTATGTTCTTGGCTCCCTTGTCAAAAATTAGCTGTCCATAGATGTGGAGGTTTATTTCTGGGCTTTCAGTTCCATTCCATTGATCTGTGTGTCTGTTTTTCTTCCAATACCATGCTGTTTTGATCAATATAACTTTGTCGTATATTTTGAAATCAGGGAGTGTGATACCTCCAGCTTTGTTCTTTTTTCTCAGGATTCCTTTGGCTATAAGGGATATTTTGTTCCACACAAATTTAAGTATTCTTTGTTCTACTTCTGTGAAAAATCTTGTTGGAACTTTGATAGGGATTGCACTGAATCTGTAGATTGCTTTAGGAAGTATGACATTTAACTTTGTTAATTCTTCCAATCCAACAGCATGGAATCTTTCCATTTCTCTGTGTCTTCCATTTATTTCAGCAGTGTTTTATAGTTTTCAGTGTACAGATGTTTTACTGCTTTGGTTAAGTTTATTCCTAGTTATTTTAATCTTTTGGGTGCAATTGTAAATGAGATTGTATTCTTTTTTTTTTTTCCTACTTTATCTCCCCAAATCCCCCCTGTACATAGTTGTACATCTTAGTTGCAGGTCCTTCTAGTTGTGGGATGTGGAACGCCACCTCAACGTGGCCTGACGAGCGGTGCCATGTCCGCGCCCAGGATCCGAGCCCTGGGCCGCAGCACTGGAGCACGCGAACTTAACCACTTGGCCACAGAGCCGGCCCCGGGATCGTATTCTTAATTTCTCTTTCCACTACTTCATTGTTAGTGTATAGAAATGCAACTGATTTTTGTATGCTAATTTGTATCCTTCAACTTAACCATATTCATTTATCATTTCTAAAAAATTTTTAGTGGATTCTTTAGAGTTTCGTATATATAAAATTATGTCATCTGCAAATAGTGACAGTTTCACTTCTTCCTTTTCAGTTTGGATCCCTATTATTTCTTTTTCTTGCCTGATTGTGCTGGCTAGAACTTCCAATACTGTGCTAAATAAGAGTGGAGAAAGTGGGCAACCTTGTCTTGTTCCTGTTCTTAGCGGGATAGCTTTCAGTTTTTGTCCACTGAGAATGATGTTAGCTGTGGGTTTGTTCCTTTATTATGTTGAAGTACTTTCCTTCTATACTCATTTTATTTGGAGTTTTTATCATAAATGGATTCTGTATCTTGTCAAATGCTTTCTCTGCATCTACTGAGATGATCGTGTGATTATTATTCTTCATTTTGTTAAGGTGGTATATCACATGGATTGATTTGCAGATGTTGAACCATCCCTACATCCCTGGAGTAACTCCCACTGGATCATGGTGTATGATCTTTGTAATGTATTGTTGTATTCAATTTTCTTGTGTCTTGTTGAGGGTTTTTGTATCAATGTTCGTCAGTGATTTTGGCCTGTAATTTGCTTTTTTTGTGTTGTCTTTGTCTGGTTTTGGTATCAGGGTAATGTTTGCTTTGCAGAATGAGTTAGGAAGCCTCCTCACCTCTTCAATTTTTTGGAATAGTTTGAGAAGAATAGGTATTAAGTCTTCTTTGAATGTTTGGTAGAATTCACTAGGGAAGCCATCTGGTCCTGGACTTTAATTTTTAGGGAGGTTTCTGATTACTGTTTTGATCTCCTTGCTGATGATTGGTCTACTAGAATTCTCTATTTCTTCTTGAATCAGTTTTGGAAGGTTGTATAATTCGAAGAATTTATTCATTTCTTCTAGATAATCTGATGTGTTGCATATGGGTTTCCATAGCATTCTCTTATAATCTTTTGTATTTCTGAGGTGTCCATTGTAATTTCTCCTCTTTCATTTCTTTTTCTTTTTTTTTGAGGAAGATTAACCCTGAGCTAACATATGCTACCAATCCTCCTCTTTTTGCTGAGGAAGACTGGCCCTGAGCTAACATCTGTGCCCATCTTCCTCTACTTTATATGTGGGATGCCTACCACAGCATGTCTTGCCAAGTGGTGCCATGTCTGCACCTAGGATCTGAACTGGATAACTCCGGGCCACCAAAGCAAAATGTGCACACTTAACCACTGCACCACCAGGCTGGCCCCCCTCCTCTTTAATTTCTGATTTTATCTTAACCTTCTCTTTTTCTTTCTTGGTGAGTCAAGCTAAAGGTTTGCCAATTTTGTTTACCTTCTCAAAGAAATAGCTCTTGGTTTCATTGTTTTTTTTCTATTTTTCTTAGTCTCTATTTCATTTATTTCTGCTCTGATTTTTATTATTTGCTTCATTCTACTGATTTGTGGCTTTGTTCTTCTTTTTGCACTTCCTTTAGGTTCACTATTGATTGTTTATTTGAAATTTTTCTTCTTTGTTGAGGAAGGCCTGAATTGCTATGAACTTCCTTCTTAGAACTGCTTTTGCTGTGTTTCATAAATTTTGGCATGTCATATTTTCTTTTTCATTTGTCTACAGGTATTTTTTGATTTCTCCTTTTATTTCTTCATTGACCCAATCATTGTCCAGTAGCATTTTGTTTAATCTCCACATGTTGCTGGCTTTTCTTATTTTCTTCCTGTAGTTGATTTCTAGTTTAATACCATTATGGTCAGAAAGGATGCTTGGTATTATTTGATCTTATTAAATTTATTGAGACTTGTTTTGTGGCCTAATATATGATCAGTCCTTGAGAATGTTCCATGTGCATTTGAAAAGAATGTGTATTCTGTGGTTTTTGGATGGAATGTTCTATATACGTCTACTAAGTCCATCTGGTCTAATGTATCATTTAAGTCCAGTGTTTCCTTATTGATCTGTTTGGATGATCTATCCATTGGTGTAAGTGGAGTGTTAAAGTACCCTACTATTATTGTGTTTTTGTCTATTTCTCCTTTTATGTCTTTTAGTAAATGCTTTATATATTTAGCTGCTCCTATGTTGTGTGCATAGATATTTAAAAGTGTTATATCTTCTTGTTGGATTGTTCCCTTTATCACTATGTAGTGCCCTTCGTTATCTCTTGTTACAGTTTTTGTTTTAAAGCCTGTTTTGTCTGATAAGTATTGCTACATCAGCTTTCTTGTCATTGCCATATGCATGGAGTATCTTTTTCCATCCCTTCACTTTCAGTTTGTGAGTGTCTTCAGGTCTAAAGTGCATCTCTTGTATGCAGCATACATATGGATTGTGATTTTTATCCAATCAGACACCCTATGCCTTTTGATTGAAGCATTTACTCCATTGACCTTTAAAGTAGCTATTGATAAGTATATACTTATTGTCATTTTGTTACTTTTTCTCTGGGTGTTTTAGTAGTTCTTCTCTATTCCTTTCTTGTTCTCTTGCTCTCTTCCCTTTTTGCTTTCTTTAGTGTTATTTTGGGATTCCTTTCTCTTAGTTTTTTTGTGTATTTATTATGGGTTTCTGGTTTGTGATTACCATGAGGGTCATATATAATAACCTACATATACAGCAATGTGTATTAAGTTGATGGTCTCTTTAATTTGACCTCTTTCTAAAAGCTCTACTCTTTTACTCCCCTCCTCCCACATTTTGTTTTGGATAGCATATCTAACCTACTTTTATGTGTGTATCCATTACCCACTTATCATGGAAATAGGTAATTTTACTACTTTTGTCTTTTGATCTTCATATTATCTTCATAGGTGGTTGATCTGCTACCTTTAGTGTATTTTGGCCTTTACCAGTGATTTTATTGCTGTTTTCTCTTTTTTTAAAATAATTTTCTTATTCTTATTTGTTGTCTTCTCTTTCCCACTTAAAGAAGTCCCTTTAGCATTTCTTGAAAAGTTGGTTTCTTGGTGATAAATTCCCTTAATTTTTGCTTGTCTAGGAAATTCTTTATCTGTCTTTCCATTCTGAAGGGTATCCTTGCCACGCAGGGTATTCTTGGCTGGAAGTTTTTCCTTTCAGCACTTTAAATATATTGTGCCACTCCCTTCCAGCCTGTAAAGTTTCTGCTGAGAAGTCTGCTGATAGCTTTTAGGGTTTCCATTATATGTCACTTGTTGCCTTTCTCTTGTGGCTTTTAGGATTCTCTCTATCTTTAACTCTTGACCTTTTCATTATAATGTGTCTTGGTATGGGCTCCATTGGGTTTATCTTGCTTGGAGCTCTCTGTGCTTCCTGTATTTGGATATCTGTTTCCTTCCTTAGATTAGGAAAGTTTTCAGCTATTATTTCTTCAAATACATTCTCTGCCCCTTTGTCTCTCTCTTCTCCTTCTGGGACACCTACAATATGAATGTTAGTGTGCTTGATATTGTCCCAGAGTTCCCTTAGACTGTTCTCATTCTTTTCAATTCTTTTTTCTTTTATCTGTTCAGCTTGGGTGATTTCCTCTAGTCCTTCCTCTAGATTGCTGATCTGTTCTTCTATATCATCTACTCTGCTATTGAGTCTCTCTAGTGAACTTTTGATTTCCAGTATTGTAGTCTTCATTTCTGATTGGTTCTTTTTTATATTTTCCAATTTTTTGTTCATGTTCGCACTGAGTTAATCCATTCTTCTCCCAAGATCAGCTTGCATCATTATGCCTTTTTGTTTGAACTCTTTGTCAGGTAGATTGTTTATTTCTGTTTCATTTAGTTATTTTTTCTGGGGTTTGTCCTGTTCCCTTACTTGGAACGTATTCCTTTGTGTCCTCATTTTGCCTCTTTCTCTGTGCTTATATCTATTTATTAGCTAGGTCAGCTATCTCTCCTGATCTTGGAGAGGTGGCCTTAGGGAAGAGACACCTTCTGAGGCCCAGCAGTGTGCTTCCCTCTTGTCACCTGTTCCAAATGTTCCAGAGTATTCCCTGTGTGGGCTACTTGTGTCCTCCTGTTGTGGCAGGGTTGCTCTTACTGCAGGTAGCCAGGGACTCTAGGCTGTCCCCTTGGCCAGTTGATTGTGGTTGCTATGGACACTTCAGTCATTTTAGCAGGCATGGGGAGCTCCAGCATAGCTGGCTGCAAGGTCTAATAGCACATTCCTGTTGCAGTTTTTCTGATAACTGAGTAGGCCTCCAGTGTGGCTGGTTGCTAGGCTCAGGGACTTATAACTGCTGTAGCGCTCTGGTCTGTAAAGCTGTTGTCAGCTCTTTCAGGCTTGCAACTTAGTGGGGCTGGCCACAGGTACAGGAGCACCCAATTTTTTCAGGCTTTGGAAGGTGGGGCTGATCCACTATGTGGCTGTTTGAGAATCACTAGTCATCTGCAGTTGACAAGCCCCACCACCCACAGGACCATATATCCTATCAACACAGTCTTGCCCCATGCATGCACCCTGACCCCCTGGAGTGGACCCACTCACCCCACTGCAGAGGTCTCACATACTCCATGACTGCTCCACACACTCTACCTGCTTCTTGTGCTTGCCCTGCCCCACAGACGTGGCCCTACTCACCCAGCTTCAGAGGATCCAGGCACCCAACCTATGTAGGCTCACAAATTGCCCATGGGCTTGCTGTTGGTGTGGCCAGTACCTAGGACAGGCTGCCTGCTCTGGCTGGACTTGATTAAATCAATGCTCTAGTAGATGAGGCAGACTCCTGGCTAACAACCCAGGGGAAGAACTCCAATGGCATCTGCCAGTGTCTGTGTCAGCATGCATGTACTAGGTCAGAATAAGGGCTGCCGCCAATGTCTCAGTCCCTGGAGAGGTCTCACCTCTGACCAAGATGCACCCAGACCCTATCAGGTGAGTCACTTTTTACCAAAGGAGTGTGCAACTTTCTTTCTGGTGATTTAGGTTGTTTTCTGAAACAGGTGAATTTGTGTTGGTGCCCTTTAAGTGCTGGCTTTTTGCCTCGTGCATCAGATAGCTTTCCTTGGGTATTCCCCATTCTTGTTAGTAGCCAGCAAAGCCAGATATTATGAGACTCATCATGGTTGTGCCAAGTCCAAAGGATGCTTATAGCAGTAATGCTCCCCCACTTAGGTCCCCCACTCCTTCAGGGAAGGCTGCATACCTTAGGCTTGCTCTGGGCCAGTCGTGAAGCTCTGTGGGTCATGAAGGTGGCTTTTTTCTCTCCAAAAGGAATTTCTGCCTCTTCTGCCTCAGTCAGGACTGTCCTTCCTTGAGGGGTTATTTTTATCCAGTTTTCAGCTCTCTCTCAGGGTTAATTGTTCCAAGAGTAGTAGTAAATTCGTTGTGTCCAGGTAAGGAAGTGAGTTCAGGGTTTGCCTATGCCGCCATCTTGACACCAACATCCTAAAAATTTATTAATTCTACTTTTTCTGATAACTAATTTTTGCCTCGATTTTGTTGGAATCACTTTCTTATCTCTTTTAGGAATACTTTGCAGTCATTTGTATGGCCTATTAATGTGAATATTTATTTGGTTTATTTTCATTCTTTAGTTATAATTATTAAAATATTCAAAGTTATGCTTGTGCCTTTGAATAGAATTTTGAACACATCTTATATGTTTTACGGTGATGTCGTCTGCTAAGTCATCAGTCATTGTGATTTGCTTCTATTTTATACAGTGCTTTTCAGCAGAGATTTGTTTTCCTTTGTTTATTTTCAACTTGTTGAGGGTTTTTTTTAAAAAATTTCTAATTTTGTTGATTGAATTTAAGAATTGGGACTCTACAATTTCTTCTTTGAGAAATACATTGAGGTTTTCTTTGTGACATGTTCTATCTTCACCTTTTTTGGAGAATTTTTCATGAATTCAATATAAAGTTGTCTTCTCACTTTTTGGTCGCTAGGTTCAATGTTTCCCCTTAAATTTAACCTAGTGATTAGTTACTCAGGTATTCTATTTTATTCTAAGCATATTACACTGATTACTTGATTGGCTGAAGTTTTTAATATACAACAAAATTATTGCAGCAGATTCATGATAGAGAACAGTTGGACAGCATCATCTCTTTTGTAGACGTGTGATGTTTTCATTCAAATTAATGGTCTCTTACTATATGATTATTATTTGGCAAAATGCAATCTGAATAATCTATTCATTGTAAAGCCATACAAACAACTTAAAAAACCATTCTATGGTTTCATTATAATTGTGGAATAGACAAGATATTAGCCTCTTACATCTAGAATCACTCTGTGAGATAATCCCAAATTAAATATTATTTCTGAATGTTAAAAATCGTATATCTGAATTTTATTTATCTCTCCCTAATACTTAAAAATACTTAAGAAATACTTTTAAAATTTATTAAAACCTAAAAAGAAATTACCACTTTTTTCACAGATGCCTCTTCCCACACGTGCAATGTCTGATGTTTACAAGTCTCTTGTGATAAAGTACATCTTGAATATTGATATTTTTACAGCTTCTTTAACTGTACTAATCATTTCATACACCTGATATAAAGCATAGCAAGTAGTGACTATATTAGCTTGTCGTTAACCGCACTGCAGTCCACGGCGTTTGCTGAAATCACATATCCTCTCTTTTGACTCTCATTTCGCAGACTAGACCTCAGGATTTATTTTTACATTACTGCTATAATTTTCTCTGAAAAGTATTATTTAGTTCAGTTAATATTTTAGCACAGCAACTATTAATTAATAATGCTTGCTAAGTTTCTCATTGATAAGTTAAAAAATTTAAATGACATATCTATATGCATTATTACAAAAGTCACAACTATTTGACTTTCACCATTTGCATACTAAGAGAATGACTATTACAATATTTCTATGGAACAGAAGACTATTTTCTTTGTGAACTTCATTAACGTGGATATTTTCCTGCTCTCTTGGTTTGGAATTACATTTGTCACAACATGAGCAGATTCAATGTGAATTAAATGCTTCCTAGGTAATATAAATAAAAATATTCTCAGAGGCAAGTCTGACTAATAGCTAATTATTCTTATAAATGAGCCTCTGTGGTAGAAGTTGTGAGGTTTGTAGGTATATTTTAATGCCATTTCAACAAATGTACCTCTGTAACCAGAGACTAAGCCTCAATTGTGGAAATGGTTTGCTGGGGTTCCAGAACTATTTGCAAAGTGAAAGATACTCTGGGTTTTTTTTTTTTCTGTAAAACATGTTTATATTTTAAGTTTACTATAACACTATTATTTGCAACTTCATTTTTTATCTTTTATCCTAGCTCTAAATATTATTTTTTTATCTTCAACTTTGAGCAGGGCAGTTTTCCCCTCAAATGTAAACTATGTCAGAGAATAAAGCATGTTTATTGCATCTATAGGAAGCACTACATATAATTTCCCCAGGTAAAGTCACATGGTAAAGAAAAATTTTATTACAGCCTCTATTCTAGAATTTAGAGATGTACTTTGTTAATATTATTGATGTTGTTTTTGTCTGTGTTAAAGACCCAACATCCACATGGGAAATTTTAATGTTACCCTTATACTTCTTACAAAAAATCTACACATCTTGAAGAAGATTACACACACACACACAGACATGTAATGTCTCAGTTATTGAAAGCCTAATCCAAATATATGTCACATGTAATGTTATGAACTGGATCTAGGATAGCAGATCTCTTGATTAGAACCCTCTGTTCTCCATTTAATCCCTGTTCATCCTTTGGCAAGCTACTAAACTTTTCCAAGTTTTGAAATTCTTTTCTGTAACATGGGATTTTTACCCAGGGCCATTGTGTAGATTTAGGGAGATAATATATCTAAAGGGTGACGCATTCCTGGTACATAGTAGACACTTGCTATATATTAACTGTTACTTTTATTGTGGTATTTTTTTCATATCAGTATAATTTTAAATGGAAGATAAGTATGTGCATATAAGTACGTGTATATTTGTTAAAAAATGACCACACTTTAAGGCAGCATATGATGGATGCCGCAAGGAGATCTAAGCAGGCTCTAGGTATTCCAAGAAGAGAAGATCATTTTTTTTTCCCTGCTGAGGAAGATTCACCCTGAGCTAACATCTGTGCCAATCTTCCTCTATTTTTTTCTATGTGAGTTGTCACAACAGCATGGTTGCTAACGAGTGGTGTAGATCCATGCCTGGGAACTGAACCCAGGCCCCTGAAGCAGAGTGCGCCAAACTTAACCACTAGGCCACAGGGTCGGCCCCCAAGAGGAGATCATTTTTATTTGACATTTTCAGAAAAGAGCCCACAATTGAATCACACCCTTCCCAGTCACTGACACAGATTTACGAGTATAATTTTTCATGAAAATAAATTATACAGATAATTGATTGGATGACATAGGTGCGCTTTCAAACATACTAGAATTAATACATATTTTTGAAATAAAAATGGATTTAATTCAATGTATATAAGGTTTATAATTTCGCTCTCTATTGTATTTGAGTCCTTCAGGTGTGTTTGAGAAGCAAAGTACAGTATAATTGTTTGTAAAAGTCACAGGTTAAAAAGTACATGAAATACTTTTTAGAAAATATTTCAATTGGTTACTGCACAGATAATAACCTTCAGCATGCGGTCCTGAGTTAAATGCAAAATAACATCAGGAGCCCTGCTTCAAGAAATAATTGGGCCTTCTGCAGAGTCATTCAGTAAAATTACATTATTGTGTTTAGCTGAGAGGAGCTGTGTAGCATTGTATTTGTAAAATATAATTGCGAGGACAGCTGGCCTGAAAAAGGAAGAATCTTAATAATATATGTTGCTGAGGTGGTCGGTTGTTTACTCCCCATTATGAGAGTGGTTGATAAGAAGAACAGTCATTGCATGGGAAAGAGAAATTAATTCAGGAAAATAATGATATAGCTTCTCATGTAGTTTCACTGAATTTTTTAAAGTGTAATGTATTGTTAGCCACGTAAGCACATGCTGGAGGATTTGTGCTCTTTGATCCTGCTCCTGAAGCTTCAAACTTTCCATGGGGCCTTTCCCAGTTGGCTTCTTCTTTTATTTTCTTAACTTCCCTCTTGTAATGTAAACATGGGAAAGAGAAAGTGATAGAAGAACAAAGGATTGGCATATGAAACAGCTCTGCTCCCTCTGCATAAGGCTTTAATAGGGAAATGGTACCACACTGAGATGCTATGAATAGACTGATAACAGTGCGTTCATTTACATCAAATGGGCAGCCATTGGATGTTTTGCCATTTTAAAGTCAATTTCACTTGTACTTAAAGGCCTTCTAGATTTTTGCCCACTCCTTTTCAAATAGGACAATTAATTTTATCAACATAACCTTTCAAAGCCATTGTAAACTCACATGTGCTAAAATAAATGTCTTGATACCCTCATGACCATGAATTATACAGATAGCCACATGAAATATGAGGGAGAGTGTTTCACATACAACTTGCTATCTGTCACATAAATTCAACACAAGTCAAGGGAAGATGAAGAAAAATTTTTAGTTGATTATTAACTCCAGAGAGAACTATAAGCTTTAATATGATATTTAAAAGTAACTTGACTTTTAAATGGTTTTTCATTATACAAAAGAATATCAAGTAAATGTTTATCGTTATCCTCCCTAAAAATAAAAGCATTAATAAACACATATATTAATCATTTCTTGAAAACTAAAAATTTCTATCTTTAGACAATGTCAGAATACTTTTCTCTTTAAAAATATTGGGGTGATGTGTAGTTTTATTCGTAAAAACAAAGTTTGTAATTTTCAGGTAAAGTATCTGAAGACAAAATTTTACTTCTTCAGCAAATATTTATTGAGGCTATTATGTGCCAGTCACTGTTCTACGCAGGAAACAAAATAAAGTACATTCAGGGAGTGATATGCAAAAGTGAAGGTAGATGTTCCATATTTAATGTCATGTCAGTAGTGACAAGCGTAATGAAGAGAAATTAAGCAGAGCAAGGAGATCAGTGAAGGAAATGCAAGTAGATCGGTCGAGGGAGGTCTCTCTGAGGATGTGGCATGTGTTTGGGGTTTTTTTTAGAATTCTTTAATATTTTTAGTATTCCAAAATTGAGGAGGAATAAAAGCCGCCAGAAAATTGTAGGAAATAAATGGAGGAATTCTGTTCTATTTATCACAGGAAACCAAGTCAGATCCCTTAGCTATGAATACTAAGAGCTAGAAATGCTCTTAGTGGCTTCACTTATATAGAAAATATGATTTCAATGATGCACTGGTGATACCAAACCACTTGATCTCACGTTCAGGTGCCCCGTGTGCAGCAAGTCAAACACTGAGACGTGGGTGCACGGAGATGGAGAAAGACCTCATTTGAGTCGGCCAATATGAGAAGGTGGGAGCGTGGGTTCACTCAAATCTGCCTCCACCGGAGCAAAAAGCAGTGGGGTTTTAGAGAGCTGAGGGCTTGGCAGGAGCAGCGTCAGAGAAAAAGAGGGGTCTCTCTCGATAAGCCCTTGGACCATCTGGCTGCCCGCGGTGCCATCCAGTGATCGCAACCGCCCTGAAGGCATTCTCGGTCTTCGGCAAAACTAACTCGCAAATCCTCACGACCTGAGTCACCCTTCAAGTTAAACAGGAAAACAGCAACTCGACAAGATTCATAACAAGCTCAAAAGGCAATCATGTTCTTGTTGGATATCTTACTAACACTCTGGTACCTGGCTTCACAGGGAGATATTTAGAACCTATCTTTAATTCATTATATCTCGTTATCTTATGGGTTGAGAATTCAGGCAGAGCTCAGGTGGGCTATTCTTTTCCATGTGGTTTTCGCTAAGGTCATCTTGGTGTGCAGCAGCAGATGGGCTGGTCTAGAATGTCCAAGGTGGACCTCACACATCTGAAGCCTTGGTGGGGATGACTGAAAGGCTGAGCTTGGCCAGGTGCTGCCAAGGAGGGTGCATATAGGTGCCAGGCAGCATGGTAGTCTCAGGGTAGTCAAAATCTTTATGTGGTGGCTCAGAGCTACCTAAGAGAGCATTCCAAGAAAGAGTAAATAGATGTTCCTAGCCTCTTAAGATCCAGACCCAGCACCTGCCCACAGCGTCATTGTGGCTGTACGTTATTGATCAGAGCAGTGTGGTGCTTACCCAGACTCAAGAGGTGACATAGGCTCCATTTCTTCACAAAAGTGGAGTCAAAGAGTTTGCAGGTATCCTTAATTTATCACACTACCCATTAAAAAATATCAAGGAGGCCAGCCCAGTGGTGCAGCAGTTAAGTTTACACGTTCCGCTTTGGCGGCCTGGGGTTCACCAACTCGGGTACCCACTGTGGACCTATTCACCACCTTGTCAAGCCATGCTGTGGCAGGCGTGCCACATATAAAAAGTAGAGGTAGATGAGCAAGGATGTTAGCTTAGGGCCAGTCTTCCTCAGCAAAAAAGAGGAGGATTGGTGGCAGATGTTAGCTCAGGGCTAATTTTCCTAAAAAAAAAATCAAAATATATTCAAATCCAATGACCATAAGCAACTTCATCTAAAGTATTTGGATAGTTGTATAGGATTTGTTGCAATAGTGTGTGTATGTGAAGTATTTGAATCAAACCTAAAATGATATAGGTGTCATGACAATATGACATTTTCCCAATCGTGTACTCTAGAACTCATACATTGAAATCCAGTCAGAGAAACATTATTTAATTATATATTGAGGGTGGTGACATGAATCTGTGACATGCAGCAAAAGTTAATGCACTATCGATATTTCTTTCATAGAAAAGTCTTCATAGATGGTTTATTTTGATCTCAATATTGGCTTTAGCATCTTTTAATTCTTACATGAAAGATACAATGACCATTCACTGTGACATAATGATCTCCTTTACTTTTAAATTCCCAATAAAAAAACTGCAAAATGGAGATATCTAAACAATATCAAAATTATGATGTCGCTATTTGACTTGAAGGTCACATTCTTTTGGCAGCTCTGAGCTGTCAGTCCAATCAGAATGGTCTCTGCTTCCTTTGACAGATAACTCTAAGTTCCAAGCACAATAAAATCATCCTAGTATTCTTCCGAACTGCAGTACATTTTTAATCACTTTCATTCACTTGGTCTACTTTACCAGGACAGACAAGATCACTTAGAATATCTGCTACAGCCATGGAAATCCTTAATTTGGGGAACGATTAAGGACTTATAATAATTGGAATCTAACAGTAGCAATGAGTTAATATTATTAATTTTATTTTCTATGTAAAAGTGCTTTGCTTATATGTAAATTGCCAAACCTTTACAATGATATTGTTATGACGTTATTAATTAATATTTGTTAGGTGGAGCACAGGGTGCCGATGGGGGGCCAAACTTCAACTAGAGATCATAAAAACTGGAATAGCCAGTTGATTACTTGCAGGTCCCAGAGGAAGTACACAGCACGCCTCAAGGGGTCACACGAAGAGGTCAAGGCAGGGCATAGGTAGAGAGAGAGACAGGCAGGACCTGGGACACATGCTTTATTTGGGTTCCTGGGTGGAATGCTTTGGGGATCCCTGGTTAAGACCAGATTGGTCAATTCAAACCCAAAGAGAGGGGTTTTGGTAAGCCCCACGGTGGTCTTATCTGAGGGAGTGTAAAGAAAAGGTCCTGGGAGGCAGGGAGACTATGGTCTCAGTGGCTGTTGGGGAAGTCACATCAGGAACTTAGAATTGCTGTGACTGGACAGCCATCCAGGGCATGCCCTTCACCAGGAGCCAGTGCCAGTTTACCCCCACAGGCTGCTTGGCCAATGAAAATCGACATGGAAGCAGCAATACCATGGAGTAGCTTAGCCAAACTCTTGACAGTATCTTACGCAAGAACATGTAAAGTTCTGGAACAGCATTTGCTCCACGATAGCAGTTCTGTGAATTGTCCAAATTCCGGTTTGTACGGACAGCAAGATTTACACTTTTCCTGAGTTCACTTGAGATTTAACAGGGATGCTTATTTCTGTATTGTCAGGCAAGTCTGAGCATGGCTATGTGCACTATTAACCCGGATACAATATACTTGCTTCAGAGACTCCTTTTATTTTATCCATTTGAAGACTTTCTGACTCTAGGTATAACTAGAGCTTATATTAATTAAATAGGGTCTTTCAAGACCTAACTTTTCACTATTTACTTTTAAGGTAAACAACCTGGAAGATATACGTCTTCATGAGTTGGAAAACCAAAATTCTCCTTGCATTTTTGCTCATTAAACATATATAAGTTACTTAGAAACTGGCCCAGGGCACTGCCAGTTGAAATAAACTAAAAAAGAAACTACTTTCCATTCTCCTTGTGCTGGTCTCATGGAATAGTCTCATTCACTCTTTAAACACGTCTCTCAAGTCTGACCATGGCTGGGAAGTTAAGAGAACATAATCACAATCTGGTATCCTTGAATTGGGTGTGTCTGCTAGCCATCTTTTCTTTCCTCATTCACAATCCCAAATAGCCTCGCAATTAATTAATAATCACTTTAATTCCTTCCCTGAAAAGCATGATAAAAAAGTTATATCCCCAAATTTAAATGTCTAGCGAGATAATCACCTGGAGATGAGGCTAATACCTGCCTGACTTGATTTCAGTCTTGATATTTGGGAATATTTAAAAACCTAACTAAACTTTTTGTTTTCTTTCAAATTCTGTACCTTTTTTCTGGGCTTTTAGTGTTAGATTAACCTAACTAGAGATGATTTGATAATTTTTATAGGAAGCATTTGAGAAATTTATGTAGGAAACACTCATAGCACTGTGTTCCTTTAGATTTACCAATTTTATTTTCCAGAAGCCAATAGCTGTGGATCCACAAACATTGAAAAACAAGAGCTAACTCTTACTGAGGTGTTACTGTACGAGCTTCTTGTGAATTAGCTCATTTAATCTTCATGATACCCCGATAAGGAAGATACTTTTTTGGAGGGGAAGAAGGAGTCATCCTCAATTATAGGTGGGGATTCTAACCCAGAGAAGGTCACAGTAAATGGTAGAATTGGGATTTGAAGTCAGGCTATTTAGCTTATCTTGTCCTTACCTGCTATATTGTTCTTTCTCTCTATATTAGATTTAGGAAGAAAATATTCGTAAAAATTCAATAGCCTTACGATAAGTCAAAACAGAACCAACACATTCAAAATTGCATGGTGTGAGTCATTGCATAATTTTCAAGTCTATGAACTTCATTTATGCTGAACTCAACACCTTAACCACGTAGGAATATCTGATCTTAACCTCTTTTGGTGATGGACACTCTTCTTCATCATTTCCTGTGTGTAATATATGATTATCATTTGGATAGAAATGTGTGTGTATATATGTATTTATATACAACACAGTCATGTGTTTCTTAACTATGGGGATACGTTCTGAGAAATGCATCATTAAGTGATTTCATCATTGTGCAAACATCACAGAGTGCACTTACACAAACCTGGATGGTATAGCCTACTACACATCTAGACTATATGGTACCAATCTTATGGGACCACTATTGTATATGTGTTCTGTTGTTGACTGAAATGTCATTATGCAGCGCATGACTGTATATTTACAGAAATGTGTATATATATATATACATATATATACACATATACATATATACATATATATACACATTTCTGTATAAAAATGTGTATATATATATTTCTGCATGCACATAGATATACAGGAAAGTATATATATGAATGTGTATATGTATAATGTATATTATAATATATATATTAGGAAAAGTATTGTTATTACTATTAGATTTTAAAACATAACTTTCTTTTTAAGTTTACATTGTTCTGAGGAGCTTCGAGAAGGAAAAAAAAATGAGTCAAATTACATTTTGGAATTTCTTTTTCCTAAATTAATGTTCTACATTCAGTGACCTCAGGAAGATATTCCAGAAAGGGGAGATAAACAACTTTAAAAGGTGGAAGCATTTCACGTATTTTGACGTTCAACAACATGGACTGTTAAGTGACTGAAACATTGCCAAGAAAAGTAAAACTCTGATGTCAAAACAATAACTATTTTTCTTATATTTTCAACTGGTCACAGTACTTAAATGAATTTTGATCTCATGGATATATCAAACACATACCATTAGATACAGCAAAATTCACTTTAGGAAATTTCCAAGATGATTTATAGAATTTCTTAAAGGTGTAAGAAAATTTTTACATTAATACTTAGGAACGAGGGAAATATTTCTTAAATACAGTAAGACAGAAATAGCAAGAGAAACTTTTTCAAAATGGCTGTTTCTTATAGCTTGTTTAACAGAGCCTTTCTTGTGAAATCAAAAATGTAACCCGTCAGCAAAATGTGCTTGCTAACTTCTCGCGTGTAAAACGACCAGCACATTTTCCTTAAACGCTATTACAGGGTGCAAGTTTTCTGCTCTGACCGTGCTAGGTTTGGACTCATTAAAGTATAAATTCAAAAAATTCCTATTGGAAAAGCATTACAACTAGATGCCCATATAGGCCCTTCTCATGGTCTCTTCAGAAGTGAAGAGATTTTTTCAGGCATTGTTTAGTTTTAGCATTTGGTCAGCGAATCAATAAATGTAAAAGTTGTAACCTCGATGGAGATCTGAAAAGATTTGACGTTAGGTGTGGATGTGAAAGAGCAAGAATTGTTGAGACATTATCTTGGCAGCGCTTTCTGAGAACGTTCTAAGTTCCCTGAGGCTGGGACCATCTGCTTTTCATCTTGAGTTGAACACAATTTCTGACACATAGTAGGCAGTTAAAAAATATTTGTTGAATGGAAAAATGACTGAATGTACTTAACTGTTCCTGCTTAGCATTTAGAGGTTATTTTTAAAACTGTTAGAGTGACAAATATACTCATTGAAAACAGCAGAAAATATTTTCCTTTCACAAATCTCCAAGGCCTTTTGTGAGGTATGCTGGTTCCCCAGTGTGCCAAAAGCTGTAGTCACTGTTTTCTTTTAATGCAAGCACCGTGGAAGTCTTTGATTAAAGCTTAAAGAACCTAAGTTTGTACTTCCAATTGTTCTCTTTGTGGAAATGTTAATTTATATCTTGAATTTTCCATTTTTTAAAATATCATTAAAGGTTTTTCTGCATGATGACTTATAGTTATAAGCAGTTTTCCTTAAAAACAATTCTACCTATTAAATACCATTTAACAATTATTTTATTATACATAACCCTCATAACAACCCTAAGATGTAGGTATTACAATTATCATTCCTATTAAACTAGGCCTGGAGACGTTAAAGAATCTGCCCCGGTTTATTCGACTAGTAATAGGGCCAGACTTGAAGACTAAACTGTCACCACCATACGATAGTCTGCGGTAAAGTTATTTTTGTTGGCATTGTAGTATACGTGCCACATTTATTGCTTTTATATACACATTTTATTAGTTGATTTCTGAGTTTATATATAATCAATTTAGAATCTTTGCTTTAGCAAATTAATTTCTTTCAGTCTAGAATCAAAAGTACAGGCTGGAAATGTCAATTTTCAAAGTATTTCATACAAATAATATAATTTATTTTTAATATTTTAAAATGTATTGTATTTTCTCTTACTTTTCAACATTCTTAAAAGGGCATCTGCCCAGAAATATAAAAGCCTGAAGAATAAGGACAAAACTTGTTTATTTTTAAACACTAGATTTGTTTTTCAAATGGTAAACACTTCAATTTGTTTTGTTTTCTTACTTCCCAAAATGCTTCCATAGTCATGCCTGGATACAGGCCCACTGGTTTATGATATTCTAGGGTTTTTCAGGCAAAGACAAGTTTATTTTTTTCATACCATTCTTTTATTAATCTAAGTCAATATACCACTAAAAATTCTATAAGAACAACTGAATTAAGGGACAAATCTGAAACCATATTGTCCAGAAATGAGTGGAAAACACATATATTTAAATTACAAAAATAAGTGCTCATATTACTTCTTCAATCAGCACAATTCAGATATGACTACTGATGGAACACACTCTCCGAGAGCCATAATTGTATTCCTATTATGCCATTTGGATGCTCTTAGCTGCTTGTGCGTCGGGAGCCACATCATGACCACAGAACAGACTGTTTCTTGCTGAAAGCAGCAGCACTATAACATAGTTCTTTATGAAAAGAGAGGCCAAGTACCGCCATGTTCATATTTTTGCATTTTCATTATTTTTGGAAATTGCTTCTATTTTCAAAATTAAACATTCTTCAGGGTGGTTATCATATCCAGAGATAACTATATAACTCAAAGTTATTTTTCTTATTGTGGTAGTGTAACAACTGATTTAGGGGGTCAATATAAAACCTTAATTCTATTATAATCCTCTTAGTACCCGTATTTCTCTTTATATTATCTAGATGGACAAATAAATTGACCAATAAATACGTAACTTATTCATAAGTGAATAAAAACCCATAAATTTAGAGGAAAGACTTCCCCTGATTGTGTATGGAGATAAGCAATCCCCAGCTCAGTCCGTTTACATATTGAGTAAATTAGAGAATAAATGAATGAACTGTGCCCATCTTAGCTGTTTGTGGAAAAAGTCACAGTGTGGCCATGGTGGGAGACCATGGATGCCCACTGGAATATTACACATACTAAGGGAGAGAGGAAATCTGCCCCTTTTTGAATTATCGGAGTTTCTTAATGGCATAAGGTGAGGATTGTTGGTTGAGGTGTCAGAGACCCGAATGCTTGTCAGTTCTGCGTCTAACGCTGTGTGACCTGTTGCCATTTATTTAACCACATTGGGTCCCAATTTCTTCATAAAGACTATCATCACTTTCCTTGACTCATAAATTTGTGGTGGCTATCAAAAGTTAAAAGATACTGTGCAAAAAGAACCTCCCAAACAAAAACCATTGTAAACTGTAAAGAGTCACTAAGAGATTTTTCTTATCAATATAAAATTGAAAATTGTCTGGAGTTTGCCTTATTTAGATGGAATCTCAGCCCTTAGTAGCTCGTACCTTTTAAATCTTTGGAATTTTCCACGTCTACCCCAAGAATAGCAAATGAAAAACTTCCTTGATGAGTTTATAGATCACAGAGATGACCAGGGAAAGCATGCACGTCATTAAATCAGATGACTAAACTGAAGCCATCATTCCAGATTGCCCCGTAGTTTCATGTACCCAAACCAACATCAACAGTCTTGTGTGTATGTGCATGCTCTCATGTGTGTTTGCGTGTATATTTGTCTGTATGTTTGTCTTTATAATAAATGCTTATTATCCCCTCAAGAAAATGTGCTAATATTCAACTCCTGAATAATCCACTGCATGTAGGAACTATTCTAAGCCAATAGTCTATGTCTTCTAGGAAACCCCTCACAAAGAAAAGGGATTTGTGTTTCTCACAGGACAGCAGAGCACAAAGATATTTTACAGGAGAAATAACTAGCTTGTCCAAAAAGACCAGTCTTGGGCCGGCCCGGTGGCGCAGCAGTTAAGTTCGCACGTTCTGCTTCCCGGCAGCCTGGGGTTCCCCGGTTCGGATCCCGGGTGCGCACATGGCACCGCTTGGCACACCATGCTGTGGTAAGTATCCCACGTATAAAGCAGAGCAAGATGGGCACGATGTTAGCTCAGGGCCAGGCTTTCTCAGCAAAAAGAGGAGGACTGGCAGTAGTTAGCTCAGGGCTAATCTTCCTCAAAAAAAAAAAAGAAAAATTAAATAAAAAAGACCAGTCTTAAAAAGACACATGTTTTATGTTATCTGGTGGAAATGATGGACTGATATTCCTTGTAAAAGGGATTAAATGGCAATAAGAGGAAGTATATCTGATAGCTACAATATCAGGAACAATTAGACAAAAGGGGACAGCAGCACATAACAGACAGCATACATCTGTTGCTACAGTGTGACTCCTCCAAGGAATCCGAGGATTACACAGAAAGATGAAGGGAATTTCATACATTTTGTCTCTAGTTGACATTTCAGCTGCAGAGACACCATAAACTTGTTTTCAGGCTAGACTAATACAAGCAAAAAAATCTAAATCTCATTAAGCACATGTGATACTCAAGAGAAAAAGAAAATGTGATATTCAAGAAAGAAAAAACTTTGTTTTCCAATAGTTAGCTAAAAGAATATATACTATTTCTTTTGTTGAAAGAGTAGAGTCAGTCTTGAAATAAAATAATAAAACTTTGCAATACAGGCAGCAAGAAGCTAATTTATGATTACCACATAGAAAGGTACTCTTTTTTCTATTAAGAAATTGAGGAATGACCATGTTTAAGTTGTACCAGGTTTCAGTGGCTGTGATGTCTTATTGTAATCAGCTATCTAATTATGTTGGAATGGAGTAAAATTTATGTGAATTTAACTGTTCAGTGGTCAAGATATCCCAAGTTAGCACATAGAGCTTGGAAAATGAAAGCAACGTAGTCTAAAACTTTTTAGGAAAAGATAATTTTTTTGTGGTAAAGTATTAACCTATTGTTCAGTTTCAAATACACCTATCTACTTTCTCTTTTTTTTTTAAAGATTTTATTTTTTTCCTTTTTCTCCCCAAATCCCCCTAGTACATAGTTGTATATTCTTTGTTGTGGGTCCTTCTAGTTGTGGCATGTGGGACGCTGCCTCAGCGTGGTTTGATGAGCAGTGCCATGTCCGCGTCCAGAATTCGAACCAACGAAACACTGGGCTGCCTACAGCAGAGCGCGCGAACTTAACCACTCAGCCACGGGGCCAGCCCCTACTTTCCCAGCGAAGAATTATGACTAAAAATATATTAATGATCCTTTCTTTAATCAGCACACTTAACCCAGGGGACATTTCATTTATGGTGTCTACTCTTAAAAGAAACCACAACACAATGAACAAATATGATAACTGAGGACTTACTGAAACTATATTCTAAAATCTCTGATATATATTCTTCTATCATCCTAGGAACAATGAAATAAAACTTACTTATAAGAAATATGCCAAAATTATGTTGCAATATTTTCTTCTATAAACTTGGCAAATAGTGATTTTTACTGTGAAACCAATAAAAGTATTTGGTATGATTCTTATCACATCATTATTTTTTTCAGCATGGCTTCAACTTTCTCTAACTTACACATGCCATTGGGACAGAGAAACATCGCCCAGTTTAGTAGCACACAGCTGATGCTATGGAAAGAGAGTTTGCTTTGCCTTTGGAATAGTTGACATCAGAATGAGGGGTCGGCTGTTTTTAGGTTAGCAAGTAAAGAGAAGTATTTGTTGGGATAGAAAGGTTAACCTACATAGTTATTTTTCAGTGACCACTTTGCATTAGGTCATAGGCTGTTTAATGACTTAGTCCACTTGGAAATTTAAAAATTCAGAGGGTCTTGGGAGAAAAGAAAAGAAAGAGTTACACAGTGCTAAAATATTTAGAAATATTAATTGCTTTTCTCCTACAAGGCTGTGGTTTATATAACGTTGAGTTAAAATACAGAAGGACTTCATTGGTAAAAGCAACAGATGCAGGGAAATTCAGATATAATGATAATGATGATTATCTATGACGTACACAGTACTTATATGTGTCAAGAATTTATCTAAGACACACGTATAGATAAAAGATAGATAAATAGATATGCATATATATAACACATGTATATATAGAGAGAGAGATACATGTCGATATGTATATGTACACATAGATATAAGACACTTTTGTATGCATATATGGAGAGAGTAAGACAGAGACAGAAAGAGAAAATGTCTTTACCACAATCAAGCATGAGGTAAATACTATTATTACCTCCATTTCACAAAGAAGAAACTGGCACTAAGAATCAAATTAACTTTTCCAATATCAAACAGCAAACAAGATGTGGAGGCAGGATTCAAAATCAAAAGCAGGAAGGCCTTGGAGTCCACATGCTGAACCTCTACACCAACCTGGCTTTCACTGCTCATTAAAGCCCCAAGCTTCTATAAAGAAGAAAAATGTCAAGTTGTACCCCTAAATCTCCCTTCAAGCAAGTAGCTTATGGTCAAGTTGTTATTTATTGTCCCTCATTCCAAAGTGGTTCAAACACTTGACAAACTTCAAAGTCTGTTGTGGTTGAGTTTAAATCCTGACCAACACGTCACTTACTGGATGTGCGACATGGGGTTAGTCACTTACCATTTCTGAGCCTCAGTTTCCTCATCTCTAAACAATAAGGAATAATAATTTTCTTTTACTATTGTATACAGAATTAAGCAAAGATCAATCCTATGTGATCAATGTGAAAATCTTGGCATAGAGGCCAAGAAATAGAAAAGGCCTAATAAATGAAATTGTTATTATTAATATAAGGTTGCCATCATCATCATCATCCTTTGGCATGATGTTCACTTTTTTTAGACAAATTAATAATTTGCAAGAAGCATTTCCTAAATATATATTGAATAATGAATAAATGTTCATGCTATCCTGCAACATTTTAAAGAATATCAGCTCTAGTGTATTGATACTCTTATTGTTTTAGAGAATACTAGCCCTTTACATTAAATTGAGAAAATATGCTTTCAAGGTGGCTTCTAAACAGTAGAATTTCATGATTCATTTGCAGAGATGGCCTAGGAACCACTAAGAAGTGATTCCTTGGGATTAATACATTATTATGTGTTGACGTGTCTGCTTCCAATGTATACCCATCCCTCTCTATTCCTTCACTGAGCCCAAAGCTATATTCATATTGGTATCTATCTGACTTCAATTTAATCCCTGATAAACTTTTGTGGTCTAGCCTTTTGCTCCGAGCCTTTGGATTCATCTTTTTCTACAATAATAGCCCTGATAACTTCTGTACTTAACTGGGGTCTTAAAGCCCAGTTATGTTTATGCAAAGCCAAGTTAAGTTATGTTTAAGGAAAGCTGACATCTGGCATAAGAAACACCTTGTCATTAAGCCATCTTTGAGGAATGAAGGTCAGTTTTCAGAGATCCTCAGCTCTTTATATAGATAGTCTTCACAGTCTTGAACATCTCTAAAAAATATAATGCTTTATATATATAAAAAATTTACCATGTCTGGTGATCCCATTTTAAACAGATTTATTATTGAGATCACATTGTAAATGCAGTAACAAAAAACTAGTGTTTTCCTTCACAAGAGAAAAAGTTTCTCCACAGACTCCTTACAATTTCTCTTTCTTTTTCTTTTTTTTAAAAATTAGCAATAACAGAATAATGATCTTTATATGCAGATCTAAGAACCAAAACATTTTATTTGGTTCAACAAACACTTATATTGTACCTACTACTAATGATATCAGCTGTGATTCATTATCTATTTCACATTCATTATACATTTTAATTTTGGAAAGAATCCCATAAGGTAGGTATTATCTCCATTAAAAAGAGAGGGGAAGCTAAGAGCAAAGAGATACATAGTACAAAAGACAGTGCCTGCACTTAATAAACTTCACAATTTACTATGGTGGGAGACAACTGTGAACACAAAAAGCTTAACACTAGCAATGACATAAGAATAGGCTATACAAGCCCCCTATATAAGCAAAGTGCTTTGAATGCACAGAGTAAGGAGTACATGATACTGATTGGAGAAAGCTGGGAGGAACTGGCCTTTGAGGCAACTTGAAAGAATGAGTGTACATCTGAAAATGGGGGAGAGGGCTGTTGAGGCAGAAGAAACAGTTCGAGCAAAGGCACAGAACGTGAAAGCGTGACGTATAATTGGAAGAGAGAAGGTCAGCATCTCTACACTGACATGTGGCTGTAGTATGGAACGTCTGAGGAGGAAAGCAGGGGAGGCATCATGGTTCAGAGCTGCTCGTCTCAAACTTCAGTGCACGTCAGAATCACTCAGTAGTGATTCCTGCGTGGGCCCAAGACTTTCCATTTCTAACAAGTGACCAGGTGATGCTAATGCTTCTGATTCAGGGAGCACATTTTCTGAATTACTTGTTTGGGGACATATGAGTTGTATATTTTACTTCTGAATTAAAGTTAATTGCAGAATGTAAAAAATTTTATTGTTTATAATTAGTAAAACAAGATTCAATTTTGGCCTGCAATGTTAAAATCCTATGAGTGAAAGGGTAATTGAATACAAGCCTGAAGGGCCTACTGAGAAAGGACATGTTACAATGGAGTCTGCAGTTCATATGATTGTATAATGGAGTGTTTGCTTACAGCCTTAAGGCTGAAAGCACTGTTGATATTGGCCTAAGACCAAGGCGCTCCTAAGAGCAATAATTAAAGTAACAATCAGTGCCCTGGCTGTAGAAACACATCAACAATACACCCCAAATGGAGACTAGAGTGGCAAAGCAACACTATGTGACATATGCTAAAGGAGATGCCTTGTAAGAAGAGACCAAAGAAAGGTCTTCGAGGTGTCTCTATTTGAAGAACTACTGCAAATGGTCATGAAGTGATATGCAGCCCAATGATGTCCAGCTGAAGTGGACAGGGGGAATTAAAGTCCACCTCCAATCCTTGCACCTTGATACCTGACATTGAGGCACGGATGCAGTTTTACCGGCACAAAATAACCGTTTGTCTAGATGGTGCACCCCTTTCTAATTCATCTCCCCATTTTGGGAGTCTGTTTTTTCATTAAAACCCAGGAAGCCAAAGAATTTGGGCCAATCTGTTAGTTCCTGAATTATGGAGAGAAAGCAAGCACAATCCTAAGGCTGGTACTGTAGTAGTTGGTTACATGACCTTAAGTAGGTGGTCTAACTCTTCTGGGCTACAGTTCCTTAAAACACAAATTGAAGTAGGTGGAATATGTAATCTCAAATACTCTTTCATCCCTGAAATTTCACAATTCTACATTTAAAATAAAGGAAGAGAGTATGTGAATAGCAAAAAAATTCACAAGCATTGATACCAGGCAGATCTGGGTTGAAATTCAGAATACTTCCTTGTTGAATGGCTTTGGATGCATCATTTATTCTGAGTTTCTGCTGACTCATCTGCAAATTAGAGGCAATAATTCTGACTTCGTAAGAACAAGTAAAACCAAAGAACAATGGCTTTCATCACAAATATTTTCTTAAACTCGTTGAAGAAAAAAATTTCTCCCATTATTTTTCTGCCATTGGTAAGATAAAGAACCACATAGAATGAAAATTCACACCACCCCCATATCAAGTCTCTCCTCTTTGAATCCTAGAAGGTTTAAATCCATAGATAAATTTCTTTAAAAACATAGGAAAGAAGGAAGGAAGGGATGGCAAGACATGGAGGAGAGAAAGAGGAAAAGGCTATAGAAGAGAAAAGAGATGTCTTTTAATTCTAGAAGAAAACTTTCTTTGATCCACAATGACTAAATTAAATTATGGCAGAACAAGGACACATTGAACACACGGAAAGTTACATACAATACAAATTAAATTTCCAACAGCTATATATATGAAAAGGATGACCACAAAAGAAACAAACATAAATGGCAAAAGGAGTATTTAATGGGTATCTGTACAAAGAAAAAAATCAGTCCATAAGATCTTAAATTCTCAGGAGGGTTCTTACAGGATGAGAAGTGCAATACTATTTTCTAGGAATGCTGGTAACAGTGTGGGCCTAGGGGCTGAAACCAAATCCTATCTGAATCTTGATTCCAACACTGGTATGCCAATAATGTGAGCTTGGGCCAGTTATTTACACTCTCTCACCTTAATTCTTTCATCTATCAAATGTAGATAATACTACCTACTTCTCTGATGAGTTTGTTGCTTACTAACCCAGTGCCCACATAATAAAATCAACTTAAATACTCTCAGCCCAGTTTCTGAGCTATCTCTAAGTTTTATCTCTTATTGGGATTAAAAGAGATATTATATTTAAAATTCTTGCACACAGTAATCATTCAGTAAATACTAGCTTTACTAATATTAAAGGATTAGCATAAACGTGCTCTGGTAACATGCAGTTAAAGATATTTACATATAGATACCATCATTTCAATTATTTTAACATCCTAGGATTTTTAGCTCTGTCAAATTAATCTAAAATATTTATGCTTTCTTCAGAAACTGATAAAGGTTAAATGACGATTAAAGAATTAATTTTCTACAGATCTGTTACTTTTTATGGGACAAAGGAGAAATATGGCCACCTCAAGATTCACATTTTCTATACAAGTCAAGTCATATCACCACCATTTCTGAATGTTGGTCAATTTATCCAAGCAACCAAACACAGTGACACCAGCAGTACCTGCCTAAACACAAATGAAACAGTCAGCCATCTACATGTGAGCCCCGAACATTGTTTTCCAGAAATCTCAAGATGACAATGCCCCAACAAGTATCCTTTATCTTCTTAGTACCTGAAATTCCAAACTTTAGTGTTTAAGTTTAAAGCTACCATCCTTCCTATCACATTCCGATGCTCCTGAAATATGCATTGTCTTGTGTAATCATTGGCCTCCATACTTATTCTCATTTACAGTCATGATTTTGACCAATGGCCTCACCTAACACAGTCAGCTTCATAATCCGGGTGACTTTGCCACTCCTTGTTGACTATGTATTTATAGTCCAAATGTAAGCCCATTTGAAATGATTAGAGAGCGGGAATACTGCTCAGGCCACAAACTAAATGTTCTCTTATTACCATATTTTATAAGCAAATATGTAGGTACATTGTATAGATTTGGGAAAGTACAAAAAGTCAATGAAGAAAATCAGTATCACTTTCCCCTCAGAGACACCCTATGTGAAGAGCAACATAGAACTCATACTCTGCTCTTTTCATACATCATAAGTATTTTCCCTGGTGATTAAATATTTTTGTAACTGTTCTAATGAGTGTGTAATATGCAGTCACACATTTGTACTATAATTCATTTCAACAACCCCATCATTGATGCCAATCTTTTAGTATCATAAGTGCATGACAATAAATATATTTATAAATAAACATGTGAGAATTATGTATTACTTCAAAATAACTTCCCAGGAGAGGAATTCCTGATTCAAAGTTAATAAAGCATCTATTTTTGGTAAGTACTTTATTTTGCTTTCCAGAAAGATAGTACCAGTTAACATCAAATAAGATGGCTGTTTAAAATTTTTGCAGTAATATGTACTTTCAGTTTAATGGAAATATAACTAATTCATGTTCATTGTAGAAAATTTAGAGAATATAGGAGAAAATAAAAAAATTCCACTGAAAAATTTTACTGTTTACAATGAATAGTTCTTTTTTTCACCAGAGCTTTTTTGTGTGTATTACACACAAAGGACAATTCAAAACTCAGAGGAATCACTCTAGACATGACTGTCTCCCTTTTGTCTAACACCAAGTTCACCGGCCCTCAAATATCCACCTATAGAATAACTCCTACGAGCTTTGGGGCTCCTCTCCAACAAATTTTCCACTATTTTTCTCACTTGTGTTGTTGTAAGTACCTCCTATCAGGTCTTTCTATGTCCAATCCAGCCATCTTATATTCCATACTACATGATGTTGGAGAATCTTCCTTCCGATATTGAAATACAACCCTATCATTACAATGATTACAATGATTCATTTAAGATAAAATTCTGGTTTTTCAGTTGTGACATTGTTCCCTTCATTCATCTCTTGACATTGTTCCAGCAGTAATTTGCCCTCAGGCAAGGCCAAGCCACTTGTTCTTCCCTGACTGTGTTGCTTTCATTAGTATGTCAATTACAGATGGACGCTTTCTGTAGCAAGCAGGGGCTCTGGAGGCACACTGCCTGTGCTGAAGTTCTGGCTGTGCTGCTGTTGACCTCGGGCAGTTAACTTACCTTTTCCATGCTTCAGTTTCCTCACTTGTAAAATTAGGATGGTGACAGTGCTTACCCGGGGATAGTTATGAGGACTGAGTGAGTTAATATTTGTAAGGTGCTTGGAACAGTAACGGGCACAAGTGTCTATTAAACAAGGGTTTTCCGTGTTGCCTGTTATACTGCTTAATTTGTACAACCTGCCTAAAGTTGATATCTCTCCAAAAGTTTTTCTTCTGAAACTAGAGTGAGATGCCCGCCTCTACTCTTTTACCTTTGCCCTATCACTTTCACAGTGTTGAAACGGTCTGCATTTGTGACTCCCCAAACAGACAGTCGGAGTTGTCGGAGAGGAGACGTGGTCTTTCCTCTCTTCTTTGCCAGTATCCCAGCACAAAACCTAAGCAATGCCCTCCTAGTTGTGGTCTGTTAGTATCTGTTTTGCAAATGAACAATATTTTATAACTGGTAGTTTTGGTTAAGGTCTTGTTCACCACTTGTTCTTTTTGTGTGCATTATGTTTTCAACACCCTAGTTAAATAAAAAAAAAATGTTTTAAGGGCCAAGCCTCATATTACAATAAATTACAAACTTTTAATCTAATTTTAAAAAGAGACTGAGTCAAAATCCACTTTGATCTGGTATTTTACTGTGCTGTTTTCACAGAGAAAACAAGGAGCACAGGCCACATAATACAATGAAAACTAACAACCAACCAGCCTTATTTACTGAGATCATAAGTTGTAGTAATCAGAACTAAACATGATGAGAGGACATGAAAGAAAAAAGTCATCTACCCTACTTTAAAAGACAATTGAGGTTTTCTTGGGTTTCAGAGCACACACCCACAAGATGATTTAGGAGTATCTAAAGATGTATAACAGGCTACAATTCAGAAAATAAGCAAATAAAAACATGCAACGCCCATAGGTATAAAGAGGCCATAAATAGAACAAGTAAGACAGAAACTTTGACCTCAACATTTGAGTATTGAAGGGAGATAGAGTTTTAATTCAGATGATAGGAGATAGATGATAGATAAGACAGAGACAATTGTACAAAGATTTGAAGAGAGAAGGCTAAAATAGCTCAGAGAGATGAAGAGCTTACTCAAAGTACTGAAAGTGGAAATAAGACAGGCAGATGGAAAAGAAGCTTTTCGAGGATGGAAAACAATTGGCAGATTCTCTCTGCCTGACAGTCTATCAGAAAATGAAATAAGTGAATGTACTACAAATCCTGAAGTCTTTTCCACACGTGTCTAAGCAAAGATGAGTGAGGTAAAAGTACTTTGTAAATCATGTTATAAAAACATAGATATTCTTATAATACCACTAATATTATTATGTAGTTTATAACAACACTAGTAACAGTAAATAATAACATAATAATAGTATTACAACTGATGATGATGAAGATTACCATTATGATAATAGACTACGGGAAGCAAGACATAAGGACAAATACAGATACTCTACATAGCGTTATTTATATTCTTGAAAAACTGAACACCTGGGTATCTAACATGAACTACACCAAAGAATATGGTATTCTTTTCCTAATGAAAAGAGCTTCAAAGGCAAATAAATAATTTCCAAAGTCTTTTGGTCTCTGAGTCTCTCTTACACAAGAGGAATTTGATGAGTTAAGTGTAAATGCATAAGAAACATGTGGATTACATTTTCTTTAAAAAAACACATGGGTTTAAATATTAAGGAGAAAAAGTGTTTGGCACGGTGTATTTTTTGTGAAGCCAAACCAAAAACATTCAAGACAGTTTCAGATTGTAGTATGACCTTCAACGTTGTTGTGTTTATGTCTATTAAGCTAATCTAAAAATAAACACAATTTTTAACTAGGAGAACTGAAGCAATCAAACCTGCACAAAGGTATGGACTTGAACGGATAATTTCTTAAGGGTTTTACTGAGTTTCTTCTTCGGTTTTTTTTTTTTTTTAATAATCTGTCATCTAGAGAGTTGTCCAAACAAATGCCCACCATATGTGTCATACTCTCTGTCTATTCCACTGTTTCTTTATAACGTTTCTGGTTCATGTAGTAAGGAGAAAACATCTGAATATGTGTAAGAAAAATGTCAGTCCTCCTCTAGTGGTGGGATTAACTTAATTACAATGTGCACTCTTCAGTTGGTTCAAATGTGTTTTCAACCTGAATCATTTTTTAAGACTTTTGGCCTGTACTTTACTATAATCTCTGCCTATATATTTGTTGGAAAGACGCTTTCTGGGATGACATTTTGTTTCCGTAAATAGGCAAGATTATTATGACACTTGAATAGCTGGCATATTTTGAGATTTACTGGTAGGTAAGTTAACGTGATGGAACATGAGCTACGACAGGTAATGTCCATCTTGACAGCCTACAGCAAGGGGAAAGAACAATGAAGTAAGAATAGGACAATTGGTGTTTTTATTTTTGTTATTTGCTGCTGGCTCACCTGGTGACTCTATTCAAGCATGCTGTTTCAGTGATTTGGGCTCATTTCTTTGTTCTCCTTGAACCAGAGGTACTATAATGAGAATTTTGCTATTCCTCAGATTCTCCCAGTCGTCTGGCTTTGCCCTCATCTCCTTCAGCCATTTCACACCAAGTATAAAATCCTGTCAGTTATTCCTTTGAACGTTTCCTCAAAATCATGCTTTATTTTCTCTTCCCATTGTCATCTTCCAAAAGTAGGCCCTTCCCTTATTTCTCTACCCCTAAAGTTTTAAAAAGGGAGAAATCATCAGTCTCTCTTCTATTTGAAGTATGCCCCATAGCTTGTTGACAGCAATTTAACACTGGAAGAATAAAAAATCTAAAGCAGATTTTTCATTCTATCACTTTTCTACTTAACAGTCTTCAACAACACCTTATTATTCAAAAGCTAAAAATCTAAACCAGAATACTACAAAGGAGTATTTACTCAATATTTGTTGAAAGAATGTATTCCTCTCATTCATAGCCCTCCAAAACCTATATCCAAACCACCTCCACTATTTTTTGAAGCATACAAACCTTCTGTGGTAGGCAGAATGACTCTCCAAAGATGTCCATATCCTAATTGTTGGGACCTATGAATATATTATGTTACATGGCAAAGGAGACTTTGCAGATGTCATTAAGGTTACCAACTTTAAAATAGGGAGTAGCCTAGATTACCCAGGTGTGCTCAATCTAATCACACCAGCCCTTAAACACAGGAAACATTTTCTGTCTGGAGGGAGAAAAAGTGTCGCAGAAGGCAAAGCAAGGGATATGCGGCAGAAGGGAAAGTCAGAGAGAGTCCAAGCATGAGCAAATTTGACAGGTCTTTGCTGGCTTGAGATGCAGGGACCCAGATTTAAGGGCCTAAGAGATCAGTAGGAGCTAAGGGAAGCTTCCAGCAGATAGCCAGTAAGGAAATAGGAACCTCAATCCTACAACAATAAGGAACTCGATTCTTCCAAAAACTTGAATGAGTTTGGAAGTAGATTCTTCCCAGGGTCTCCCAATAAGAGCCCAATTACTAATGTTTTTATTTCAGCCTTATGAAAAAGCTGAAACCCAGAGCAGAGAAACTAGCCAAGTCAACAGAACTGTAAGATAATAAATTTGTGTTGTTTTAAGCTAGGTTTTCAGTAATTTGTAACTGCAGCACTAGAAAACTAATATTCTCTCAAATATGTTGTCCTTGAGTTATGCCCATGTGTGTCATTGCTTCTGTACCTCTGACTGGCACACCTGTGACAATAACACACCTTCTATATCACTTCCCAACTCAACTCTAATCCACGGAAACATCTTTTAAAAAACTGTAATGGATCCCTCACAGCAAAATATTTTAATTAATTAAGATTTGAAAAGGAAAATACTTAGGAGAATCTTTTAGGTTTGACTGAAAAGGGCAATATACCTTTTGGATCACTTGCTATTATGTATAAAACTTTCTTGTTTGACTTATGACCATAGGCATTTAAGTAAAAAAAACCATTTTAAGCCAGTGCTTAGTGAAGCTAAATATGCATGTATGGCACCTGGGGATCCTGGTAAAATGCATATTCTGGTACAGTAGTTCTGGGTAGGACCGGAGATTCTTCATGTCCCGTGAGCTTTAATTGTATTGTCATTTACCTTTTGTGTGACCTTGGGTAAATTATTTCAGAATCTAAATCTAAATTTTCCCATCCATAAAATGGATAAATGAGACCATAGATATAAAAGAAATGCTTCTTTTTGTGCCCTATGGCACATCTCCTTGGCCCACTCTAATCTAAGCTGTATTTGTCATAAATATGGTACATCACAGTCATCATATCCCACATGAAACACCAGCTATATTTCTCTGCTTTTCTGTTACAGCAACTCAGACAGACCCAGCAAAGCATCCCAGAAATGCAGTTAATGTCTGTGGAATAACCCACCAGTCAGTGGGGCTCAGGAGCCGGGGATGAAAGGCCCAGGCTCTGGGTTTTCATTCAGAAGTGGATCCAGCACAGTTCTTCAGAGAGACTGAGCCCCACGGGGGGCCTGAGTCCTAGTTGTTCCAGTGGGAACGAGCTTTTTTTCCTTTTGTGTAACTTTCGCCATCCCTTCATTTCTGTTTCCTGGGATTGCTTTCCAAATAAACCACCTTTTCATAAGTCCTCGTCTCAAGCTCTACTTTTGGCAACACAAATAATAGTCTCACCTGTTTTGGAATGGGATGAGGGGCAGGAGAGAGAGAAAACATTTGCTTATGGAGTAGCTCTTGTAATTGAACTGGGTGGAGAAAATGGTAATCTTAAAGCTTATGGAATTAGCTCTCATTTTTATTTGCATTGGAAACCTTGGAGAGAGAGAATAACAGCCTGATGTCAGCCACCTACCAACTCAGGGAATGCTGGGAAGGCCAGAAGGCCTTCCCGGAAATTTTTGAAGACCTTCGTGTCCTTCAGATTGGGGGTAGACTTTGCTGAAATTCAAGCCCAGGATTTGATAGTAAAAATGGCAAAGGAGACTCAATGTTCAGCTTTAGTGGATCTTCCATGCTAAAATTAGGGCCAAGATACAGAATAAGTAGGAGCCTGAGATCTGGGATGGCAATTTTTGGAAAACATGCATTAATGAGAAAAACACTAGCATCTTTGAAAAGTGCAATGTGTCTTTTACTGTGGGACAGAATTAACGGAAGGAGATGATGCCATGACAGAGAGGCCCCTAGTGTCAATGAAGATAACACTTCCAGAATAACAAAGCTGGCACCTAGCCATCAGAGTAATATTAAGGAAGGATATCCAAGATCTTTCAAGAGATCTTGAAAACTGAGTCTTACTTGATACTGAAATTTAAGTGCCCCTAAACCCTGGTATCTTACAGCAAGGCAGTAAGTGGATCTCTGGCCTAAAGCTATCTTGCAATAAATCCAATTGTTCCAGGACTCACCTTGTGGATATTTCTCAAGACTCAGTTTTTAATCAGACCAAAAATATTTAGAAGCTGGTACAACCCTCACATTGGATTTCAATCTGCAGAATAAGAGCTATTGGGGTGGAAGACCAAGAGCAAACTTGAGGTTACCTGCCCCTCTCCACACGCAGTCATGATAGTGAATCAGAAGTAATGCTACATTCAAGGTGGGAGTGTGTGATCACAGGATCAGAGACAACCTGACAGAATGTAAGAATGGCCTCTTGAAGGCTCAGCCAGGGTGCCAGCCTGGGGAAGACACCTATGTACTTAGGACACTGCCTTCTAAGACACAGTTTTCATATTTAATCAGCAGCTACCGTATGATGCCTTGTACCCAGTACTAGAACACACAGATGTGGGAATCAAATGTTCAAAGAAGGATTGACCACTCTCACCATCCCTCCCAGTGACCCACTGGGGAACTTGTGCTGCTCACTCCTGCAACTTTGGACTCTGCAGGATTCAAGGTCTTGAACTCTAGTAGGAAAATGCTTCTTTAAGGGGACATACTAAACGTTCCTCTGAACCTAAAGCTTCAACTTTTGCCTAGTCACGTTGGGCTTCATATGCCCATAGACCAGCAAGTAAATAAAGGAATTAGTAAATTGACAGCATTATTGACCATGATTATCATGAGTTTCTACAGTCACTGCCATATAATGGAGGCACAGAGGAAAGTGTTGGGCACTGAAGAGGATCACTGTGGCATCTCCTGGTGTTTCTATGCTCAATAATAACAGAAAAAGGCATTGGCAGCATCAATTGCCTGATAAGGGGTGAGGCAACCAAAGACTCAGACTCCTAAGGGATGAAGACCTGTGCGTTTCTTTCTGGCAAGCAGCTTATATGCCAACTGGAGAGCCAGCTAAGTATGAGGGGACTCTAGAATGGGTGGCAGAGCAGGGAGAGGAACATCAGCTACAGCTCTGACACTCACTGCTAGAGCAGGAACTGTAGCTCTCTACACTAAACCTGTTTTAAATCCTTTTTTCAAGAGGTTATGGTCAACCAGGACTTTGAAGAATTATGAAAAAATTGAACCTAATGTGAGGCAGTGACATTTTTGAGTATGAAAAGGGATGCTGGGCTGGCCAAGTGGCACAGTGGTAAAGTTTGCACATTCCGCTTCAGTGGCCTGGGGTTCGCCGGTTTGGATCCCGGGTGCGGACATGGCACTGCTTGGCAAAGCCATGCTGTGGCAGGCGTCCCACATGTAAGGTGGAGGAAGATGGGCATGGATGTTAGCTCAGGGCCAGTCTTCCTTAGCAAAAAGAGGAGGATTGGCAGCAGTTAGCTCAGGGCTAATCTTCCTCCAAAAAAAAAGAAAGAAAGAAAAGGGATGCTATAGTAGACGATTTGGGGGTTCTGTGTTAAGGTCCCCTAAGCCCACCTATAATTTCAGCTGCATTTGTGGAGAGCTCCCATGCACTCTGGCAGCATCCAGTCTCAGGTGTCTGCTTCTCTGCTTTTCTGCTTTATAGCTCCGTGAAGTTACTGGAAGCTCACTCACTCTGCACACAGGGCAGCGTGGAAGTGTAAGATAATTAACGCCACTGGGGCACAGCCCTCAATAACAGTGGACAAGAGTTATGATGAAGGCTCATCCTCCCATCCTTCAGAAAAACAATGCTAAGGCCTCCAGCAGGCCCGAGCCCTGCTTGCCCATGGTGGTAATCCACTCTTATTGTCATTTCTTCCTTCCGTGTCTCGTTCAGCTTACTCTGTCATGCAGTCTGTCTGCTTTCCTCGCTTCTACAATAGTTGTATTAACAAACATGGGGTGTCCCTAGGTCCGTTCTCAGGGATACAAGAAGCTGGTTAAAACCCTACGAGAAGTGCCTGCCCTTTGCCGTACACCACAGTCTTCCTGAGAGCACCTGCCTGAAGGCAACGTGTTTGAATCTGGCACAGTCAGAACTCGAGCAAAACTGTGCCGCAGATGAAAGCGGATAGAGCTTAAACTTTGGGGATTGTAACATTCCAGGCTCAAGGTGACTCCTAATTGGTTCCATTTAAAACAGAGCCACTTATGTCAAGAAAATGAACGTGAATAAAATAAGTAGGTGAGAGTATGAGTAGGCATGCTATGGTTAATTGATATGAAACATAATCATTTTATCAAATTAGATATGCACAGTGAATAAATAAGAATAGTTAGAATGTTTTATAAAACTTCTGAAGAAATAATTTTTTTAATATTATTTCTGTATATATTAGATTCAAAGACTAAGAAAAATCCTAGGATCACAGAATGTTAAATAGGAAGGACTTTAGCGAGTGGCTAATTCCATCCTCTGTCCTTCTGTTGTCCTGCTCACCCAGAAAATGCAATAGTGTTGAAACTAAACACAGTACCTGGAGCCCCATGACCTTGGGTCCAGTCTCTCTGTGACCAAGTTACCTGCTTCCCCATCTCGGTTTCTCACCTGTGCAGTGGGGGTGATCACAGGAGTAGCTAATTGCAGGGTTATTGATGAACTGAGTGACTCAATACATAGGGGATCTTGGGACAATTTGTCACATGCTAAGAACACAATAAATTTTATTATTATTTTGTTTTTCTTCCTTCAGCAACTGTTTGTTGAGCACCTACTGTATGCAATCATTGACCAGATACTGGAAATATAAAGACAACCGTCACAGTCTCAGCCTTCAAGATGCTGAGAAAATGGAAGAGATGAACATAAGATTGCACAGGACACCGCGATAGTGTAAATGAACTGATTTCCCTGGAGCAGTCTTTACAGACGAGATGATGGTTTAACTTTAACTGGAAAGTTAAGTAAGAGCTCGCTAGGAAGTTGCTGCTGCTGCTGCTGATAATGACAATAAGAAATAGAAATTAATAATACAATCTTTAGTTAGTGGTCAGCATTTACTGGGCCCTTATGATAGGCCAGACAATTTGTAGTATCAATATGTATTATTTTGTTTAATCTTCAGAAAGATCCCCTGAGTTTAGTTTCATTTTTGTCTCTAGCCTTGAACATAGAAAACTGAGGCCCAGAGAGATTGTGACACTTTCCCAAGATCACTGGCTAAGTAAATAAATGGCAGAGCTTCCCAATGAGCATGGGTAAAATGCATTATAAGCCACGAGACAAACAGTGGACAGCACACCTAACTGGGAAAAAGCAAGGCATGACACTGAAGGAGAAAAAATTCAGAGTGGCTTGAGCACTGAGTGATCAACGTGCTAATGATGGTGGCAGATGGCGAAGAATCTTGAATATTTGCTAAAGCTTGAAAGTAATACAGCAGGACCCAGTAGGAAAGGAGAAACCTGTGGAAGTTTATGAGGGGAGAAACAAGAGTGATTGCTACCATTTACCAAGAAATTTACATCCCTTCACTCTCTCTCTTAACTCTCCCTACCACCTGTGTGCTACGTAAGCGTAAGCGTATGCTTGTTTGCATAGAAAAGGAGGCTCACATTCAGAGAGGTCAATCATTTGCCTTGGGATTTGGGGAAGATCTCTCTGGAGTCAGCGCACTGGAGACAGATCCTAATTGGAGAGGAGGGTGAGAGGCAGGGAATGATGACGTCAAGAGTGCCCGTGGATTCTGGAGTAGGGCACTGAGCAAGAAATAATTCCGTTCAATGAGATTTCACAGTCCAGTTTGAGGGGTGGATGAGGACAAGGAATTCAGGCTTTTGAAAGTAGGTTTCAGAAGAAATGTAAAGGAAAAAAAGATGATGATAGCTACCATATCAGTAATATTTTACAGGACAGTGATCTTTAGTTCCAACATTGTAGAGAAAAATAAAGATGAGTTTGATTTCTTTAGTTTTCATTTCATATATAAAGGGCTAAACCAAGTGTTTTCCAAGTCAGAGAAAGCAACCACGTTCCCCTGAGGTTACTACAAGAAGGAAGGTGGCAATGCGCTGAGTGAAACAACACTGCACCCTGACCCCAAAGGTTGACCCAAGAACAGAGCGGGGGACGGGGAGGCTATGTCTTGGTATTCCCTTTCTGGGTTTGACCTGGGAGTGAGGAAAGTCTGTTAGATAATTTGAAGAGAGTACTAAACTCAGGGACTTGTGACTCACTCCTTCAGTTGAGATCATTTGGGTGGAACCACTATGCTCTCCAAACTCTGCTTCCATGGGGTGGCCCAGTTTAGTAAAGAAGGGGGAGTAACATGGATGATGCTCTCTTGGTCCTGCTGTAGTTCTAAAGTGGGAAGTCACCAGGTCTGTGAGCAGCCTTTCTATAGCAGGATGATGAAGATTTGTGTCAAGGCCAGGAAGACACACGGACGAGAATTGTGTGTCTTAGCCAGCTGAAACGCGGGTAAGCTGAATTAACCAGGTGGAAGCAGACCATGCTCCTGGAAGGACTGTCACAGCCATAGGTTCAAAATCTCAAACTTTACTCTCAGAGGCATGTGAGAGGCCCAACCACAAGGTGGATGAGACTGACAGAGAAGACGTCACCTAGAACATGTGCAGGAAACAGAGGAGACCAAACCAAAACAAGACAAAACTAAGGCCACCATGAAGACACATGAATGACACACCCTTCCTCTATCCCAAAAACCCAACCTCTTAGCAAGTGAAGGAGGGCAAGGAGGGGCATAGCTGAACCGAGTTTCTATTAGTTCTTTGTTCCTATTTTTGTCTTCCCCTCTTTTTCTGCTTTTTGTGGTTTTAATTGAGCATATTATATGATTCCATTTTCTCTCCTTTTTTTTTTTTTTTTTTTTTTGCTGAGGAAGATTCGCCCTGAGCTAACATCTGTTGCCAATCTTCCTCTTTTTCGCATGTGAGCTGCACCAACAGCATGGCCACTGACAAGTGGTGTAGGTCCATGCCTGGGAACCAAACCCAGGTCACTAAAGCGGAGCACACCAAACTTAACCAATAGGTCACCAGGGCTGGCCCTTCTCCTTTCTTAGTATATCAGTTATACTTCTTTAAGTGGTTGCCCCAGAGTTTGCAATATACATTTACAGGTAATCCAAGTCCACTTTCAATTAATACTATACCACTTCATAGATAGTGTGAGTACTAAAAATGACAAAGTAATCCTAATTCCTCACTCCCATACCTTGTATCATTACTGTCATTCATTTCACTTACGTATAAGCACACATTGCAAATTTATATATGATATATACATAAGCATACATAATTGAAACTTTGTTGCTATTACTTTGAAAATATCTGTTAGCTCAATGAAGAAGAAGAAAAATAAAAGTTTTTATTTTACCTTCACTCATTCCTTCTTCAGTGCTCCCGCTTTCTTTATGTAGATTTGAGGTTTTGACCTATATTATTTTCCTTTTCTCAAAAGAAGTTTTTTGCATCTGGCCCCATGGCCAAGTGGTTAAGTTTGTGTGCTCCACTTCAGTGGTCCAGGGTTTTGCTGGTTTGGATCCCAAGTGTGGTTCGAGCACTGCTCATCAAGCCATGCTGAGGCAGTGACCCACATGGCAGAGCCAGAAGGGCCTACAACTAGAATATACAACTATGTACTGGGGAGCTTTGAGGAGAGGAAGGGAAAAAAGAAAAAAAGATTGGCAACAGATGTTAGCTCAGGTGACAATCTTTAAAAAAAAAAACAGGTTTTTTCCCAACATTTCTTGGTCTACTGGCATAAATTTCCTCAATTTTTGTTTGTCTGAGAAAGTTAATTTTTCCTCACTTTTGTGTGTGTGTGCATGAGGAAGATTCACCCTGAGCTAACAACCATTGCCAGTTTTCTTCTTTTTTTTTTTTACTTGAGGAAGACTAGCCCTGAGGTAACATCTGTGCCAATCTTCCTCTACTTGGTGTGTGGGACGCCTCCACAGTATGGCTGATGAGTGGAATAGGTCCACACCTGGGTTCCAAACCTGCAAACTCGGGCCACTGAAGCAGGGCATGTGGAACTTTAACCATTCGGCCATGAGCCGAGCCCCCTATTTTTCCTTCACTTTTGAAGGATAATTTCACAGGGTACAAAATTCTAGATTGGTGGGTTTTTTTCTTTCACATTTTAATATCATGTTCTACTTTCTCCTTGCTTGCATGGTTTCTGAGAAAAAGTTGGATGTAATTCTTATCTTTGTTCCTCACTACGTAAGGTGTTTTTTTCCTCTGGCTTTTTTCTTTATATTTGATTTTATGTAATATGAAAATGATGTGCTGAGCTGTAGCGTTGTTTGTTTTGGCATTTATCCTGCTTGGTGTTTTCTGAGCTTCCTGGATCTGAGGTTTGGTGTCTGACAATTTGGGGAAGTTCTCAGTAATTATTGTTTCAAATATTTCTTCTGTTCCTTTGTCTCTTTCTTCTCCTTTCTCAATACATGTATGCTACACCGTTTTTAATTTTCTCACAGTCCTTGAATGTTCTGTTCTGTTATCAGTCTTTGTTCTCTTTCCATTTCAGTTTTTGAGGATTCTATTGATAGATCCTTTAAGTCAGAGGTTCTTTCCTCAGCAATGTCCAACCTACTAATAAGCTCATCTCTGCTTGCATTGTCCATCTCTTCTTGCATGCTGTCTACTTTATCCATCAGAGCCCTTACCATCTTCATCATAGTTGTTTTAAATTCCCTGCCTGATAATTTCAACATCCCTGCCGTATTTGGTTCTGATAGTTTCTCTTTCTCTTCAAATTGTGTTTTTTGCCTTTGGCATGCCTTGTACTTTTTCTTGAGAGCTGGACATGACATGCAAAGTAAAAGGAACTGCTGTAAGTAAGCCTCTAGTAATGTAGTGGTGAGGTGTGGGGAAGGGGAAACAGTCTATGGTCCTGTGAGTAGATCTCAGTCTTTCCGTGAGCCTGTGCCTCTGGACTGCGACCTTCACAAGTGTTTCTCAGCTTTCTTCTCCTCCCTTAGGTGGCACAGGATGGCTAGGGTGGGCTTGAAATATTTCCCTTTTCCCATATGGAAGGCTAGAGTGGGCTGGAGCTAGGTACTTCCTTTCTTCATGTCACTTAGACTCTGATGATACCCCAGCAGGTTAGGATCTGGTTAACTAGCTTCCCCTGAGGTCAGGCCTTGGTAAGAAGAACAGAGCACTCTAGGGTATTTTAAACGGTTTCTTTGCCCAGTCCCCTGTGGGAATCTTGAGGGGATTTTTCTCAGATATTTACTCAGAGATAAATCTCATAACCTCATGGGGATCCTCCTGTGACTGAGTCCCCCTGGAATTTTTAGCTCTCAGACTTGTCCACTTTGCACCTTCCCCAACCTGCCAATTGGGATTCAGGTTTTCCTATCCCAGCACTGGGTCCCAAAGTGGTTTCTTCTGAGTCTCTGCTCCTGTGAGCTACACCTCCTGTATTTGCCTGTCTGTCTTTCCAATCTTGGGACAGCGGTTTGCCCTGTGTCCTTTCTTCTCTTAGGATGCAAGAAGAGTTCTTGAGTTTTCAGTCTGTTGGGCTTTTTGCTGTTAGGATGGAGTGGCGACTTTCAATCTGCTTACATGCAGAACCGGAAACCGGAAGTTCATCCCTCCTCTTTTCCAGCGTGCTTTCAGGCCTCAGAGAGAAAGGGCTCGCTACATTTGTCCAGGCCTACTTGTGGATGAGAGGGAAACAAATTACACTGCCAAAGCATTATTCAGGCCCTTCAATGTTAGAAAGTAATTTGAATATATTACAGCATTCAAGAGGGCCTTCTTGCTGGAAATTGTCTGAGGGAAACAAGAGAGACCACTCCCTCTGCATGCTGTAGAAGAGCTCTGACAATTCAGGAGCGTGAAGAGGCAGAGACCCGGGGCAGCAGCCCCAGAGAACCACAGCAGAGTCGAGCTGCCCTCATCGTCCATTCCTAAGCTCTCACAGACTCAGGGCCAGATAAAAGTGCTGAGGGTTGAGAAAAAAATATCCCAGGGTTTGTTTGGAGAGAAATCTCTATTTGAAATTCATATATTAATAAAATATGATGAAAGTATGATCACAAAAATCTCTTTGATACAGTTATGACTCACGGTGTCACGCTGGATACACCTTTGAGGGCGGAAACATTACAAAAATTCTGTACTGGGCACTTAAGATGGAAAAAGTGCCTAAAGAATGTGTATATGTCTTAGGGGATCAGATAATGGGAGGCTAAAAGAGCTAACCAAGAGTCGGCTGAAGAATCCTTGGTTCATGGGAATTCAGGTTCCTTCATTTTGTCCTCAAAAATGTTTTCAGGACCTGGAAATAATGCTGAAACTTCCAAAAGTGTCAACTTAAAGCCAAAAGTTTATAAAAATGGTTGGACTATTTCAACCACTACAGATTTTGCAACTATGCTGTGAGGCATCCAGGGATGTTCTTTCAAACCCTCTGGGCAATAAGTGATAGGAGTATGTGTAAAAAGGAACAACCTTGTGAAAGGATTGAAGATTTTCCCCCCTGTTCCCTAAAAAAGCACTCGCTTAAGCGCCGCAGGAAAAGAAGGACTCGGGGCGGCCTGATGGCACAGGGTTCAGTGCTCAAGGTCCGCTTTGGCAGCCGGGGGTTCACCAGCCCAGATCCTGGGTGCGGACATGGCACCGCTTGACAAGCCATGCTGTGGCAGGTGTCCCACATATAAAGTAGAGGAAGATGGGCACTGATGTTAGCTCAGGGCCAGTCTTTCTCAGAAAAAAGAGGAGGATTGGCAGCAGTTAGCTCAGGGCTAATCTTCCTCAAAAAAAAGAAATAGAAAAGAAAGACTCTTCCTTGAAAATGTGAAGAATTCCTCTCATTAGTGCTTGCTTTTGAGTTTAAACTTTGGCTGTAGGTAGATTGCTAGAAAAAGAGACTCTGAAGAGAATCTTAACCCTGAATTGGAGTGTGACCTTATAAACTGTAAGACCCGAAGATCTGGAGGATAGTGAATAGCTAAAGAGCTCAAATTTGTGCTTCCACGGATGGGACAGGAAGGCTCAAAACATAGAATAAAATACCCGCATTACGAAAGAGGCTTTTACATTTAACGTTATTTTTAACCCATTTATGAGTTGGAACTTACTGTCCAGCTTAGAGATGATAAAAACAAAACTCAATAAAAATGGCATCAGGCTCTATATTCACTAAAAATCAGAGCCTGGATTCCAACCCACCTTTGCCTTGCAGAAGAAAATAAGAGTAAAACTCTGCTTTTTCAATGATCTATGCTTCCTGATGTGACCAAACCAGTATTTCTTATAAATTCTTCAAATACACAAGAGGAGAAAAGGTCAAATAACAAAGAAATATTGAAGACTGATATAATTGTGAGAGTGTAGTGTACTTTTTACATGATTTTATGTTTTAATGTGCATTTACTTTGTCTCAAAGACCATCCACCTTCCTCATTGTATGGTCCCCGCTGTTCATTTTCTTCTTGAACAAGTTCTTCTCAAAACTCATTGACTTCTTATTTTAACTTGATTTGCTTGGTTTCCACACTACTACTTACCTCTTATCCAGAAATTTCTATTCTTTAGTTCCCAGAGTCTAGCACATGGGTTCTTGGATTCCCTCTTTTTGTTTTTCTCAGATTCATGCTTTATTTTGCCAGCCTACACTTTTATGTATTTCTTTAAGGAAGGATTTATAGTAAACTGAGTTTTTACCTTTCCAAAACACCCTTGTTTCTCACCTTGATTAACAGTTTGCCTAAGGATAGATATCAATTTTTAAAACCATTTATCCTGGACATCTGAAGGCATCATCTTCTGGCCCGTGAGAAATGCGATGCCCATCCACACAATGATCCCCGGTGCAGTAGATGTTTAATTTAACTTTAACTTGTGTTTTGAATCCTCCTGCCAGCAACTTTTAAGATCTTCTCTTGTTCTAAATTTTGTGATGTATCTAGTTGTATTTTTTTTTTCATTGAATATTGCTTTTTACATAAGGGATTCGTTCAATCTGAAAAGCACTATTTTGGGATGGGGTTTTTCTTTTTTGCCTTTAGGAAATTCCACTCTATTTTCCCCTTGATTATTTCACTCTCTTTATTAATTTCTCACTGCGACTGTAACAAATTACCACCAACCTAATGGCTTTAAAACATCACAGAGTTATTATCTTACAGTTCTAGAGATCAGAAATCCTAAAGCCAAAGTGTCAACAGAACTGCATTTATTCCGGATGCTCTCACGGAGACTACCTTTCCTTGTCTTGTCCAGCTCCTAGAGGCTGCCTGCCTGCCTTGGCTCACAGCTCCTTTCTCAACTCATTCAGACTTCTGCTTCTGTTATCGTGTTCTCTGACTCACCTACCTTCCTCTTATAACGACTTCTTGTGATTACATTGGGCCCACCTGTATAATTCAGGGTACTCTTAAGAGCCTTAATTTAATCAGAGCTGCAAATTCTTTTTAGCCATGGAAGGTAACATATTCACAGGTTCTGGGAATTAAGATGTAGACATCTTCGGGAGCCACTGTTCTCTCTACCATGCCCTCCGTTTCCTTCATTCTTTCTGGAATTCTTCAGCCTTTCTGGAATTTCTATTTCATAAATGTTGACTTTCCCAGAATGAACATCTATATCTCTAAGAATGTTTTCTTACATTTTCAGTTTTTTCTTTTTGTGTATATTCTTATAATTTTCTAGACATTTTCTTTAAATCTATTTTTAACATTTTTATGTTGCTGATTGTGGGGTGTTTTTCATACCTAGCAGCTTGTATTTATTTTATGAGTTTTTCTTCTGTAGTGGCTCCAAACTTGACTGCTCTTTATCTGATATATCTTTTTAAATAATTCCATCCGAATTTCACTATGGAGTAATTAACTAAATATTCGTTCTTATGATAGTCTCACTTTGCTCACCACTTTTTTTTGGTGATTTGTACTTCTGTATTCTCACCTCACTGAATTTTCAGGAAGGAAGTGAAATAAATATATGTGCTCTGTGTTACAACTTGACCTGGAAGTTCTGCAAGTCAGAATTTTAGATTAGCATTGCTTTACAACAGTAAATAGATCTTCTGTGATGGATGGAGTAAATGATGAGAAAACCTGAAGAAAAGCACCTCTAGGAAGAGAAATGGAGGTGATTAGAAAGGCAGGTGAGTAGCAGTGACAGGCAACAAAATGTGAGAAAAACAAAAGCTATGAGAGAGCCATCCTAGTAGGGAGTGGACAGAAATCTGCAATATTTGAAAGAAAATAATTGCACTTGAGATGAAAGTTAAACTGACCTCCTTCTACAAGGATGGTAGGAGGAGAAATAAATACAAGGCAGTACGTTAAGCATTAAGAGACCTTCTTAATCTAAATGCCAAATGAAGAAATCAGTTTAGAGCACGAGCTTCTGTGGGAGCTGCAGTGGTCAATATTTAGGCTTTTAATATTTTGAAGTGTTGAAAAATATTTAAGGTTATAAATTTTAACCCAAATAAATTGGTTTGAGTTATGCAATAGCTCATGTTCTGTGTTAAAATTCAATAAAATACCAAAATGTGATGCATGAATATAGTGGGTATTTTTGCTGTCTAATAGGCGTAAGAAGTGTGGTGTTTCTACAAACATTGAGGGCATGAAATTTGTTAGACTGGGGATGTGACTTGACCTTCACTCAGTGCTCTATTCCATTCTATCTGAGTCAACCAAGAGACACTAACTGCAGACAGACTCCATGGCATCTTTACTGATGACATGCAGCCACTCCAGCTTGAAGAGGTAACCACTGTTGAAGAGGACCTGACATCGGCAGCAAAACCACAACTGTGCTAAAACCAGGGATGTGGAAGAAACTGTGGCTTCCTCGATTGTTCTTGGTCAAGCGTGACTACCAGCACCCAGCCACGTTGGCCTGCTGATGGCCAAGGACTTGACGTATTACCAAACAAGACTCTAAGGATGCATCAAAACTTATCCACACATAGGCGCCCTCATTTAGGACCAGAGACAAACCAGTGTACTAGTTGTAATGATGTATTGGTTGCCTGCCTTCATCAACTGCTCTCAAAGTCCCATCGTTCCATTTAGGTTACCACCTGTAAACTTAAATCTGTCCCATCTTTGCCCAATCCTTGCCACACAACTAATTGGAATGTGCAATGACATGTGAGGTTCTTCCATGTGGTGGTTACGAGCCTGCTCCTTGGATCCAGACTGTCTGCATTTAAATCCTATTTCCTCCACTCATTCACCATGTATGAGCTTGAACATGTTGCTTAACCTCTCTATGCCTCTGCTTTCTTCTAAACAACCAGGATAATAACAGCACATACCTCTCAAGGTTATTGTGAGGATTGAGTGCCAATATATGCAAAGCCTTCAAAATACCATGGAGGTTAGTAGGCACTAAAAGAATGTAAGTATTGTTAGCATGCAGTTTCTTGTCTCCCTTTCTTCTAGGAATAAATGAAGGGCTAATGAATCAATGTAGCAATAGATTGATATGAATAGCTTCCACAGGAATAATTATTCTGCTTTTTATTTTAGTAGTCATGAAGCTGACTGCTGCTTGAAGCACTTCCGTGGTGTGCTTGGACAGCCAACAACATTGCCAACTCAAATGATCCTATGGAGAAAGTCAGACCATACTTAGCCCCTTCTGCTCTGGCTTCTTTACTACAAAAGTAGATCCGGACCCCCTGTCCCAAGGGCGTATTTGAGGCCAACCACATGTTTTCTACTTGCAAGCTCTTTCTATCATGTTTGAGTTCCTGTCTTCTTTCTGCCTACATTTCCAGTAATGACTCTTGTTTTAATTTTCAAAGTTGTAAGGGTTAACTACTTTCTCATTCTTGCTCTCAGAACTGCATTGCATTCCACCCTCTTGTTGGAAAGGGGCTCTGTCCTTAAATGAAAGGCAAATTTGAATACTACTGAGTCATGATAAATGGTGAAACCTAAGCCCACAGGACTTTCATCTTTGAACATATTTTTACCCTGACATCTTGAAAGTATTATATGGTGCAATTATCTCCATAAGTATTTTTTAAAACTTTTTTTCCATTCCAAGTGGGACTTCAAGTTATTACCATCATCATCATCCTGTGACTACTCTATGTAAGGTGCTTTAAAGATGTTGTTAACACTGAGATGTGCATCACAGGATCTTGGCCAGTGACAGGTTAAGAGTCTGTTTAGGGGAATTGTACAAGCACAGAAAGATCATGGTCCAGGCAAGATTTACTGTGTGGCTTATAATTGCAGCAGATAATAAATGCTAATGCAGAATAGAAATGGCTTTGAAGAGTCTTAATAGGTGAGTATGTTTGAGACAAGGAAAGTGAGCATCCATCATAGGAAGTGTGCAGTGGGCACACATTGTGGAGTCTGGAAGGCGTGTGACATGTGTGAGAAACAATCATAGCACAGTTTGGCCACTGTGTGGAATTTTAATACGGAATCATTTTTCTATCTAGTAAAAACTACAAAGAGCTCGTAAGAGAAGAGGAAAAGAACGCCTAAATATCAACAAAAACATAACATGCATAATGGCCGTTAGGCAAATATTCTTCTTGCTGTAAGTGAATATTTCTTTTGTCTGTCTTTTCCTTCTTTCCCTTTCTTTTTAATGAGAACCTAATGTTCTAAGAATCCATTTGATTTGGCAAGCTATATGAGACACCAAGCAAGAGCATCTTTACTTACATGAAACAAAGAAATAGAAAATAAAAAACAACCAAAAACTAGAATGCTTGTCACCTGAAAAAACCAGGAAGTGAGGAGAGCCCAGGTGTAGTATACAATATGAAATGGGTGCCAGTGTCTCCAGAAGGCCTGGCTTCTACTGTACAGCCAGCTGCGTTGTATTCCACAAAATGGCCAAGCCTGTGGTATATTGCGTGTCTTGTTCTTTGCCTCTTCGAAGGTTAAAACAAACAAGAGAAATTGGGTGATGATTATAATAGGAAGAATATGGGTGTGGGAGGTATGAGAAATCAGCACCTGGGGCCCGAGTTGGTTCTCTCTTCAATGACTGGAAGTCACAGTGTGGCCTGATGACCAGACAGGACGCCAAGACTTCCAGTAGACTCTGCAGTCCAGGCCCATGGGAACGGCATTCTGCGATGATAAATCCAAACATCACTTTCTCACATTTGCCAAAATAACCAGCCAGGAGAAGGATGTTCCTCCCCAACAAGGCCCTGCTTCGTTCTCCCAGGATTAGTATTGCCTGTTGCTAATGAACCATTAGGACCGCCTCAAACACACCCTGACAGCTGCAGAAGGTTTTGGTAACAGCCTTAATTCCACTTTCCCTTCCATCTGTCTGCAGATGGTTCAAATTTGACCCCTCAAAAAAAAAAAGTATCCTACCACGAAGCAATTACTATGCTTGTAGATTTCTCGCAAAAAATAAAGACAGGATTGTTATATGCAGGAGAGTCTTATAATTATGGATTATGTTGGGAGTTTGACACTCATTCTGGAAATGGAGATTTTGACACTACTTTGGGCTGGATTGCTAATTTTTCATTTAGATTTCTTCAAACTGTCAATCATAATGATGTAGAAAATAGAAATGTCAGCCATAAATGCTGAAAGAAGTCAGACCTTTCAAAACTATTAGCACTGCTTTTATTTTTCTTTTTCAAAATATCCTTCAATGACAACAGGATGATACAACACCAGAATGTTTCTATTTATTATGTGCCATCTGGGTTTCCTTTATTATTTATATAATTCTTTCCACAAAATTTTTCTTTTGAGAATTATAAAACAATTTCAAGGTATTACTTCAATATTCATCACCCTTTAAGGAGATTATCTCAGTAGGAATAACATGATGTGAACAGAGTCCTAGAATACTTCCACGATTGCAGCATCTTAGAATCTTTCCTGCCTGCACGTTCTCTGCGCCAGTCTGTCCTCTGCAAGGTGGGACCTCAGGCGCGGGGAGGGCGGACTGGCCCTGAGCCACTGCCTTAGTTTGCCGCTGAGTAGCCAGTGATCCACTTCTCCTGATGCTTGATTCAGTTCTCCTTCCAGCAAACTTTTCCTAAACTGGACTTTTGACACCTAGATCACACGTAAGTCATTCTTAAATGTCAGTTTTCTATAATGATTTCATTCCTAATTAAAAGTCTCTGAAATAGAAGGAATATCATTTTTAACCTATCAATGCAATATTTTAGAGCACTTACTTTGTGCAGAGTGTTGTAGAGCCTACAAATAAAAATTACAGTCACTTATGTCAAGAAGCATATCAACTGGAAACTAGACTCTTGTTGGTGAACGTGATGCAGTCTATACAGAAGTCAAAATATAACGATGGACATCTGAAATTTATATGATGCTATATAAATTTCAAAGTGACCTCACTGAAATAAATAAATAATTTTTTTTAAAAGAAACGTATCATTCTCTAGGGAAGTTATCTTAGGGAATCAAGGCCTATGCGCGTGAACATATAATGAAGACAGGCTGTGTGTGATGGAGAGTGAATGGCGCGGGAGCGGGAGGAGAGAGCAGGGCTCCTGCCTGGCTGTCTGCTGGTACCCGCGGTGCTTCCTGAGCTGCAGTGACCTTAGTTTCCTGGAGAGTAGCTTCTTTCTGGGAGAGGAGAACAATGTCACCTACTAATTTTCAGTAAGAATTCTGTAGGCTTGGGCTTAATTTTGGACATTTTAAAACATTTAAATGTAAAATGAGTCTAGAAAAACATTCAGATGTTATGCATTTAGTCTCAAAACTTTATGTTAAAGGTACAGATTATATGTGAAAAACACATTTTTTCCTTTAAGTAATTTTCTAAGTACTTTACCAGTAGCTTTCTGATCTGTGATGGTGAATTTTACATGCCAACTCGGCTAGGCCACGGTACCAAGATATTTGGTCAAACACTAGTCCATGTGTTGCCGTGAAGGTATTTTTTAGATGATATTAATATTCAGATCAGTGGACCATGAGTAAAGCAGATAACCTTCATACTGTGGGTGGGCCTTACTCAATCCGCTGAAATAAATGTTTCTTAAGCACCTGAGGTTTAGTGATTGTAATCTCAACCTAACTCTCCTATGCTGTCTAAAACAGGTCTTAAGAGAAAAAAGATGGACATCCCCAAAGACTCTTCCTGCCTGCTGGGGGCCTTCAGATTCCGTCTGCGCCTTCAGCTCTTCTCCGAGCCTCCAGTCTGCCCGGCCAATCTTGGACTTACCCTCAGTGAGTAAACAAACTAAGAATAAATAAACACACACACACACACTCACACATCTCCTATTGTTTTTGTATCTGGGATGAACTCTGACCAATATACCATCAATCTACAAATCTAATAAAATACCATAAAAACAGACTGCTGAAAGAAAGATTCATCTCAATGCTTCCACAGAAATCATGAGAATGACATGGAGGTCAACAGAGAACTACCGCTGTGATCATCTGACTGTGGCCTTGGACCGTGGTGGCTGGAGCATACTCTGGCAGGGAGAGGACGGCTAAGCACGATCATGAGAGGCAGGGGTCTGGGCTCTAGACTCGGAGACGAAGGGCACCCTGCCTCAATATTCTTGGCTGTATGTTTTGAGTAAGACATTTAAGCTGTCTGAATCACAGGCTCATCATTTTAAAATTGTAATTGATTTTAGAATTACATATTATAATAATAATATGTGATTATGTTTCTATCCATAGAAAACATACTCTACAGTATTTTACCTATTTTTACTGGAAATCTTCTTTCTTCCAAATGTGAGTGGATACTTGATTTTTTTTAATCCTTTGGCGAAGTTGTTGTATCATTTCAATTGAATGATTATTATTTTTGTTTTTGTTTTTTGAGGAAGATTAGCCCTGAGCTAACTGCTGCCAATCCTCCTCTTTTTGCTGAGGAAGACTGGCCCTGAGCTAACATCCATGCCCATCTTCCACCACTTTATATGTGGGACGCCTGCCACAGCATGGCTTGTCAAGCAGTGCCGTGTCTGCACCCGGGATCCAAACCAGAGAACCCTGGGCTGCTGAAGCAAAACGTGCAAACTTAACTGGTACGCCACCGGCCGGTCCCTGAATGATTATTATTATTGAAGAAGTGCTTCCATGGTTAGCTCATAGGCTTCCTGGGGACAAATGAGAATTAATATCTTACTCTGTGTTCAGCTTTGGCTCAGTGGTTTACATATAGAAAGGTACTCAATAAGTATTTGTCACTGTCAGTGGCTGTTGCAGAGGGGGTATTCAGCAAGCATTTCTTGCCTACCTTTTCCACATTCTCGCAGTTGAGTAAGACCATGTGAATAGTTTGAGCCAATTAAATATAAGCAGAAAGTACACATTTCGTTTCCAAAATGAATCCATAAAAAAAAGTAGAAACTGAAAAGACTAAGTGTTCCAGATGTTGCAACTTCGAGACACAGAGCCGCCCTACTTCTGGTTCTAGGCTGGTAAGTGGGGTAGAGGCCTCTGTTGGCCTGTGTACTGAGTGTGAAATAACTGCTTCTTGTATTAAGCCTCAGAGGGTGAAGGATTGTAATCTCAGCCTACCTTCCTCTCCCGTCTAAAGCAGTAATGCGCCACACTTACCCGTCAGTAAGAAGCGTGACTTTCCCAAGGAATTGGAGACTCCAAGCAGCCATCGTGCTGAAATATATCAGATTATCTACAAAACGTTTGCTGAGAAGGCAAAATGATGAGGCGATTCAGACCAAAAAGAGTGTTTTCTTTTTACCATTGTTTATATATTTGTTTTTAAAGCTTGACATTTAGGGAATTTATATATTTTTTACTTCAGATAAAATTAATTTTGAAACTCTACAGAAGGTTTAATTAATTTTCAGGAGACCAACATGTATTTAATGGGATTTGATATTTTTAGTTACAGGGCACATTTTAATATTTAAGATAGACCCTTTTATCTGCACAAATTCATAAATTCAGGTTCAGTAAGCTGAAATACCATTTTCACTGTGACTCAGACATCATTGTGGAATTGGATTCTGTCACAGTCTGAAGACCAGGAGCCTTTAAGTATCTGAATAGTTAGATATTGAAATGGCTCTAGAATGAGTTTGAAAAAATAATTTCAATCGTCTCTGTTGGTACTTAGAAGAATTTTTCAAGTACCAGTAAAAACAATTTATATAACTCTAATGCTAGTGCTATATACAACTATAACAGAACATATTAGAATGCTTGACCATTGGTGATAAGCTTTATAATGTTTAATATCTTGAGCTGTGTAAGCCACGTTTTTCTCATCAAAAAGTATAAATCATTTTAAACTCAAAAGAGTGCATTTCTTTAAAAGTTTAGAGGAAAGTACTTTAGACCTAAGGGGAAAAAAGTCAAGAAATAAATTAATTTCTTATATTGTCTAGAATTGTAATGCTGATATATATTTCTAATAATAGTCATTCTAGATTTTAGCAAAAAAACATATTCAAAGTAATTTAACTTCGATTTGCAATAATCCAGCTGGTCACAGCTAGTTGTTTTCAACAAAAATCGCCTATATTAATAATAACACTGGGAATAAGGATCTAACACATTATTTACAATCAATGAAAGTTACATTCAAAAGGTAAAATGTTTCTTTTATAAAAGTTTCCATACAAATACAATCTCAACTCTACAAAAGTAATTGAGCTTGCAAAACGAAATAACGAAGACAAATGTGAAAAAAATCCTTTGAGACAAGAAATACCAAAATTATTTTCAAATATGATCCATAAAGAAATTCCATGAATTCCCACAAATTAGGAAAGAACTAGCAAAAAGTCACATTTTAAAGACGTTTAAAGTCACATCAAAAGTCAGGATGATTTTTGTAGGCAATATATATGGTTAGCTCCAGGTAAGTTGCACTCATTAATTGCATGGCAATTTGAAGATGTTACCTGCAGAAATTATAATAACAGTTTACATGTACATAGCATTTTAGAATCTCCAAAATGTGGGATATGAATTACTTATTAATTAGGAGGAATGCATTAAACATGCATAATCAGTAAGTCATGACGGAATAGTGTTCAATGCATAAGTATTTAAAATATTAATTAAATATGATCCTTTCCTTAAAAAAAGTTAAGATAAAATATATATGAAAATAATAATGTCTACTTTAAATTGTGAACTATGGTCATATGACCTCTATTCAGGATGGCTATTGCTTTAAAAGAAATATAAAATTATTTGAGAGAATAAAATGAGAATTTCATTTATGCTCAAGTCCTGCCCATGAAATAGGGGTGGATAGGGGAAATCAGTCTAGAGAGAAAAGAAAAGCTTTGCCTAAATGAGGAGAACAAATTCTAGTTAAAAAAAAAATCAAGTTATAATTGAGGAAAATTATGCGTGCTAGATCAAAATCATGACATGGAGCAAGAATAAGAGTCTAAATTATTTGGAGTCTAGAAAACCAGGAGCAAAGTCAGTTCTGTGTGGGGCCAGTGCCTTCAGTGTGGTCTTGATAAAAGTACAAAGACCTTGAGACCTCTTATAGAGTGTAGAGTGAAAGCAGCTTCTTCAGGGACTGTGCTGAAATGACCACATTGGCCCTTACAAGTCTGAGAGAGAAAAAAAAAAAGCAGAAAATTGGATGTACTTTCCTATTTTATAGATCCTGAGCTCCTGTGAGGTGAATCCACATCTGAATCATTTCTCTCTTCTGAGAACTGCTCTCAAGGACAAACAAAAAGCAGGAGTAGCTATAACTCCACACACCCTGCACATACTGTGCACTAATGGTACCATGTCTTAGATGCTTGAGAGCTATGTTATTTAACCCTTATAACTATGTTACTCTTGCCCTCAGCCTGTACTTCAGATGGTTAGGTTCTTACCTACTGGGATGATCAAACCTACATTTCTGAAATGTCTGAGTTCTTGGGCTCTTCTCTTATAGATTTTATATTATCTTCCATTGATCTTTGTTGTGAAATATGGAAGCAATAAGATGCACCCTAAGAATCCCCTGGATTCCATACATATTTCTTCTTGCCACAAATTGTTAGCAATCTATTTTCCCCTTGATTTTGTAACCTCCTTCCATCCCTGAGGGTTTAGTGATATGAAGAGCTCAAACAGCCAGGTGTTAGTCTCTGATCCCAATTTAATGAAACACTCCTTCATTAGGAACTAAGATCACAAGCAGAGTAGCACTCAAGTTTGCATGAAGGTGAAGATAAAACTTGCAAAGTGGATTATTTGTTGCAAGGGAGTCAGAAACATACACCATGAGGAACAGGTGTTTACAGTGTATATATAGCATTTATTAAAGAAGTATACACATATAGGATTTATTGGAGAATAACTCACAATAGAGAATTAGTACAGCACACACTGTCTCCTGAACTCTTATTATTCCACTACTTAGGCAGAGTAGAGATGATCGAAATGCACTCTGGTCAGTGTTCCACCAAAGGGGGTCTCTGCTAAGATCAGAAGGCTGGAAGAGCATCTGAGAGCACTCCAAAACAGCAAAAGAGCCCCAAGGCCACATGGCATTCCAGATACTCCAAGACAGCACAAGCCCCAAGCCCACACTGCATTCCAGATTTATAGGTTAGCCTAAGAAGAGATAGGAAAAGCCTGGCTTCACTAAGAAACAAGAAATGCATCAAGATATCTCTGGGCCCAGGTACAATGTTACGGAGGATGTATAAAAATCCCCCACGTCTGCATACTGAGTGCCCTGGGAAAGTCTCACATGCCAGGAATACATATGCAAGTTGAAGGCCTTCTTGTCTCTCTGTAGGTAGGCTCTTAGTACCACTGACCCACCTTCTGCTAAAACACCAAAAGGCAGAGAAACTGAGCCTCCAGGGTCATCTAGACTTGTCTCTTAAGAGGTTATAGATGTGCTAGTGAGAAGGGTCACTCCCACTTCCCTGACAGTTTCCAGACCAGTGTATTCTGACTGTGGAAAAAATAGCACCACATTTTAGCCACTGTTTCAAAGCAAGTTCAGCAAAATTTGCAAGACAGCAAAATCAAACTTGGAGGGTGTTGTCTTCCAGGTGGCCCCAACACTGACTCTAGGCCATTTCACTTTTCTATCAGATCAGCTGGTACATAAGTTAAGTAAATTCAATGGATGTGGATTGCCTTCTTCTCTGGCTGTGGAATGAAGTTTTTCCGTTAGAAGCAAGGAGGTGTGGGGTGCCGTGACTGGAAGGCACTCTGTAACTGCATGGACAGTGATGCTGAGGGAAGAAACAAGGTGCAAGCTAAGGCAAATCCACTTCTCAAACATATGTCTATTTCAATGAAAATAAGTTTTGCTTCCCAAGAGTTGTTTCTCTCTCTTAGAGGTACATTGCTCAAGTTGCAGGAACACATCTTTCACCTTGGAGAGAATATTCCTACATGCCCTTAGACATGCCACTGACAAGGCAGAAGCCAAAATTTTCATTTGTTTTACTTCTTACGCCCTACACAAAAATAACTTCCTATGCATTTAGGTTATTCTTGCTACTCCTTCCTCACTAGATTCAATCAGCATAAATGTCACGGACCAGTGGGATGTTCTGAGGACATTCAGTATACCGATACCCCTCACAGGTGAAAGTGAGCTGTTTCTGTTGATCCTTTCAAATTATTATGGAGAAGAAAAAGAATAAAAGCACTTTGCCAGCCAGATCAATAGCTGTGTCCTAGGTTCCAAAGGCTGCTTTGACTTACTGCACTCAGGGTGCACGTCTGGAACAGCAGTTACAATTGGAGTCATCACCTGATTAAGTTTAGGACAATCTACAGCCATTCTCCAAGGTCCCTCCTGCTTTTTGCAAGTGAGCTAAATGTGTGGGGGTCCTAGGAATTGATATTCATTCATCCTTTAATCCTTTAGAGGGAAAGCTGATACATAGAGTTCCTCCAGAGTAGAGGTTTTGCTTTAGGTTTACTGTTTAAGTAAAGATGGGCACTTCCAGGAGCTAACATTTGGCCCTTCTTATAATGGCTACTGCGGGAATTCTGTCATTTTCTTAATCTACTTTACCCAACTATGTAATTAGGAACTGGGAAAATAACCAGAGTATGGACCCATGGATTCAATAGGCCCACTTTGAGATAGGCTTTGGCCAAAACTCTATTCATCAGCCAACTTCCATAAGCTTCAGGGTACCATAGTGGCATTTTAGGTACACGGGGATTAGTGTCAACTCAGAGCCAGTGTCTTGGATTTTTCTCTTTCCCCAGTGCACAATCAAGGCAAAAGGGCTGTATACCCTAACAGGAGATGCTTAGAGGAAGATTTTCAGTCTGTACATATGACAGTGTTGCAGGGACTTCTTCAAGGGGACCTGGCCTCCCCTTCAATAAAGGGGTTCAGATTTACAGACTAGCTTGGGTAGAGGAATTGGGTGAATTGGCCATGACTTCTTATGGCAATGACTCGAATAAGTTTTCTGCTCCACATATTTCCTGTAATATAGATCAAGTAATATTTTATGATTATTTATTTTGTCCCTAGAATCTTGTAGTTAATTAGCCATGCCCCAGATCCCTACAGGTTAAAACACTCTGAACGGCGGTCCATCCCTACTGCCAGTGCTGGTAATTGAACTGTCCTTATCTCCGATGGCCTCTGTCATTCTGGGATCCCAAAAGTCCCATTAAAATCATGTAGATGACTTTAAGGGTGGTAACTCCCACCATCAGCCCCAATCTATGGATGACAGCCAGCACCAAGTTTTCAAGGATTCTGTTATTTCCCTCTAACGCATTTCTCAATGCCCCAGAGTTGGGAATGTTTTCTGTAACTTTCAGGCAACATTGTCAGAGGGAGAGAAAGCAAATTACACACAATAATTTTATTCTAACATTACCAAACTTGTAAGTGTGTTGGATTCCTTCTTCTAAATAATTACAGGGACGTGCTGGCATCTTGACCTCATTACACAGTCCTCTGTGGAATCCATGCTTTAGTCAGTCAACCAAGCACACTTAAAGCTATTTCCAGCCAATCAAGTTAGTACATTAAATCCTGTATCCAACAGATATAGCCAACGTAACTTTCTACGCCACCTCCTTAGTCTAACATGTTTAGGATCCATTCACACACATGCTTCTCAGCTTCCAAATGGTAAGCATGAGAAAGTTCCTTCTATCTCTGTGATGTGTAGGCTATCTACTCCCAAGATGACCAGTGATGCTTCTCTGGGTCTTATTGGAATCTGACTCTAGTTTTGTGTCTAGAGGCAATGAGGTGTGATGTGGGTGGATTGTGCAAGAAGCCTAGTTTCCTCAGAAAGAGGAAGGGAGTTGCTTCAACTGGCAAATGAATTTGGGGATTCAATTGTGCGATTCATTTAATTATGGAAATCTAGAGTTTCCAGCTTCATCTGAGAACACCTGATGTTTCTGCCCGTGTCTAAGGGAGTCATTCCTTTCTCACTAAATCCCCTAACATCAGTAGAACACACTTGGCAAAGACATCTGACCACTCTGCTTCATTATTCCCTAAACTGTACCATCAGACTTCAGTCCTGATCATCAGTCATGTTTACCCTGTGTACATAATGAATAAAAAAATTTCATTTAAAGCTGTCATGAAGTTCTCTGGTTTTCTACCTGTTTTTGAGCCAACAGTTCAAAACCTTGAGCTGACTTCTTTTGGGGAAGCCCTTCAGTGCTATCTCAGGTACTTTTCTAACCTCTACAATACTTGTAACCATTGTTGCTGCCATAGTGGCCAGGTTCAGCCGATTACTTAATTTCTTAGCGCCCTGATACTTCAGGTGGTTGTGATGCCACTGCATACCATGGATTACTAAAATTCCTCTCTCTGCCTGCAAGGGGGTCATGCCTACGCTCATGCTCTAATAAGTGAATAACTCTATGCCACAATCCTTTCTTGGAGATTTGTTTCCTGGGACCATTCCTTACAGGCAAAAGTGTTTCTGTCACATTCCAACCAGGTAAACAGAAATCACTCTGAGTACTTAAAATAGCAAATTCAGTGCAGGAAATTGGTTACACAGTGATGGAAGAGCTAGGGAAATGGTAAAGCAAACCAGAGATTAGCAACATCAGGATGCCAGTTCTTACTCATAGGGGCAAAAAGGAGGAGCAATATTAGGGGAGCCTAAGGCCAGGGTACCTGGCAGGAGCTGGGAGTGTGGCAGAAGCTGCAGCCACAGAGGAGCCATAGTCGCCACTAGAGACATTGCTGCCAGAGATGATGTCCAACATAGAGCAGGAAGGGGAATAATATCCTAGCTTCTCCCTGCCTTCTAGTCTCATGCTCCAATCTCCTGCCAGTGCCAGGGATCAATCTTCCTGTGATACTGAGTGGAACATTGGACGGTCTAGGATGAGAAAGCAAATAGTCCCCACACCTGCAAAGAAACAAATGTGGTTGCCCTTTCCAGAACAGAGCAGTTTACTCAGGAGGAGAAACCATTCCTCCCTCCACCTCAAAGAGGATGCTCTGGTCACAGAGAACAATCACCACCGCCCAGTGAAGAGGACGTCAGGCTCTAAGTGCATGATTAATCTATAACACGGCTATTACGAGAGTCAAAACTGACCAAGTATGCGTTGGGATACTTACTGGGAGGAAGAAATTGAGGAGAAACAGACATTTACTTATGAGAAATGAAGAAAATAAAATAGAATTAATTTGGCAAAATTATTGATAGAAGGCAACGTGATAGAGATCCAAACACATGGTACAGCCAGACCAAGGAGGTTGAGAATGTGTTTAGGACACAGGGACTGTATCCATTTGACTTGCTTTATCAGACACAAGAGATGGCATCGCAAGGAGACGGTAAATGCTTTCAGATTATCGTGATAAGTTGTTCTCCCTGATGAAATCGTAAATGGCTGTAGTTAATTATACGATATTTAGAAACAAGGAAATTAAGTAGTCAACAAATGTTTTTGATGTTGAAATTTATTCAAATATTAGTTTTCCAGTGGTAATCATAGAAGCCAACGTGGTTTGTTAAAATTATGCTGGACACATCATAAGGATTTTGTTTTTAAAACCAGGTAGAGCTAAGTTTAGGGGGCAAGGCTGGATATGCTGTTATGTCTTTAATGATATGTGTCTGTGACTCTGTCTACTGTGTTGCACCTAATTAGTAATAGGAATGTTGTGATTTGTTTTAATTCTACATCTCTATTTTCCATCAGTGAATAATTCAAACTAGCACATGGAACACATGGGATGAGCAAGGTCTAAATTATTCACAGGTTTGAATATTGGCTCCTAGAGGGATAAACTGCATTAAAAATACAAATTCCAGGAAGTCTAATTCCTAAAGGAATTGTGCCTCTCTTGCTGTTTTTTTTTTTAAGTTCAGATTACATAAATACCAATGGCATTTGTTGCAAAGAGATTCTTTGGAATTTTTCTTTGTTCCACTCTGTACAACATTGTCATTATTGAATTTTTTATAGCTCAGACTTCCACTGACATCTGAAGAAGTTGTCAAATAACGTTTTCCAATTAGATTTTTTTCTTTCTAAAGTATCCTAGCTCCAGGAAAATATTAATACTGATGTCTAAATAAATTATTCTGTTATGTTTAAAGAAAAATACATGAAGAATCACAGAACTTTTAGAACTAGAAGAAGCCTTAGAAATTGTCTAGTTCTATTCTTCCTATTTATAGATGAGGAAACACACCAAGGAAATTTCATGACTTTTTTCAGAAGCACATAGGTTGTTAGTAACAGATCTAGGTCAGGAATCCATTTTTTTTCCAAATAATATAAGAAAGCATTCTTTGAGTAATGCTTCATTATACAGTAAGATGGTTTTTTTGAGCATGTGATGTAGCTCTGGTTCATGGTCATGAATAGTTGCAAACATCATATAGTCTCTTTTATTCTTAAGAAAAGCAAGACTGAATATCCAAGGAGTAACTCATTCCTCACTGTTCTCAGCTCCAGGTTATTTGCACATAAATTCTTCAGTTCAGAGTCATCTGACAACTATTTTTTCCTTGTTTGTCTATGTTGAATTCCTTCCAGAATTTTTCAGCTTTCCTTTCTGTCTCCCTCTCTCAACTGGAAGACTTTTTTAATCTTAGCTATTCACTGTGGAACTCTTATCACCTCTGAATTTGTAGTTTGACGTACCATAGCAGACAGGAACCAGAAAATTAAAAATGCAAAGTCACACACCAATGCTCCTATAAGTAGGCCTTTTTTTAAACTCTTGGGAACATGTGTAAACGACATGTGTATAGGCAGATTCGCCCTGAGCTAACAAGGCTAAAGTTTCAGGGCCCATTATTTGCACAGGCCCCTCCAAAGCCCTGGAATGGATCCTAGCATTTGTCTTGACATAAGTTTTTCAAATTTTTTAAAAAATAAGCTATTTTAACCACAATCATGTAAGAACACTCTCTCTTTCACTCAGATGCCCCTCCATCACACTTTCCCTTTGCAGGGGGTGGGGGTCAAACTAAGGGGAAATCAAGTTGGTCTATATATATAGTTTGGATTTGGATTTAGTGGCATATATTTAACGTTCTGAAACCCTTCCAGGTATAAGTAGGTAATCATATTCCAAGATTTGAACGGCTTATAGGAATATTTCAACTCTTCACTGTGCTGTTTCCAAAGGGGCTGAGAGCACGTTAGTCAGTGAACAGGTCCTATGAATGTTCTACCACCAAATCTAAGAAAGAAGTGGAAAAGAAATACCTGGGAAAAGTAAGGATGAAAGCTAGTTGTTGGAAGAGTAATGTGTTCTATTACACATGTGTCTCAACCAGGTAGTTAATACAAATTTACATGATTTTTCTGAATTTTGTGTTTACAGTATTCCTCAGTTTTTCAAAATTTGTTAGTTGTGATTTCTCACTGTCAATATTCACTTTCATACATAACTCAGTATTTATTTCGTATTTTTTTTAAAAACTCCCCTCTCCCCTGCTTTTATGTTTCAGGCCCCACAAATCCTAGCTCCGCCCCTGGGTGATTAACTTTCCAGTGTTAATCTTTTCATGCTTCAGGATATCCTGATCCTGGCTCACTCCAGAGGCCAGAGCACTGCAAGGCTGGAGCAGGAAAGACACACTCTGAGCAATCAAAGAAGTCAAAACAGGTAAAAACTTCTGGGAAGTGAAATAAAAGGATCAGCATCAGAGAAGTTGAATTCTGTTGACAAATCTACAGGGATCATCATGGTGCCAGAAAACAGACAAATTTAGAAGCCTCATAGGCCCAGACGCATAGCAGAGAGCAGGGAACAGAGGTGGCATCCAAGAACATTGCCATGAAAAAGCTGACATGTCTAAGACTTGCCTTTATAAATGTACACTGCCTGATGGGTGAGTAGTTTGTCCTATTTCAAATAGTCAGTACAGACACATAACCAGTGTCACTGTCAAGGAAAAAGATTTAACATCCATATGACTGGGGACCACGGTCCCTAGAAATTGAAATCACTACTTTGTTTTACTTGTTAAGTATTGTTAAGATATATAGTTGACGCTGTAGAAAAACTAGGTGGAGAAGGAAAAAATATGCTCTCCACACACTCCACATACACTCACACTAAGTTCTGGGGTTCCTTGAGCAGGGAGGTTTCTCCTGCTCTATTTTCATAGGATTTAAAGGAAAAAGAAAATGGGGATTATCTCCCTCCTCCACAAGTTTATGATAATCTGATGCAGAAATTGGACTAGATTTCCAAATAGTCATCATGATATCTCAGTCATGAAATAAGCTGACCAGTAATTTAGTTCAGGGAGCACAGCTCGTTGGTGGTATAAGCAGTTAGAAGCCAAACAACCAATTACTCAGATCAGGATCTTCATACTCTTGTCTTCTTACATCTTATATGTGAATGTGAGCACACAGCAGGCTCTCAATATTAACTGTTTAGTAGATGGAGAGGCAACATGGTGCAGTGGAAACCATGAGGTTTGAAGATACACAGACTGAGCTTTCCATTCTAATTCTGCTTTGGGCAGTTATTTAAAATCACTATAATTCAGTTTTCTCATCTGTAGAGTGGAAATAAGAAAACCCCCTTGGAGGGTTGTGCTGAGGACTCAGTGAGGAGACTTCGTAAAGTTCCTGGTTATGGTCGCCTAATAAGTTGGGACAATTAGTAATCGATACCTGAAATTCTACACTTCCTAAGAGGTGTAGCATTTAACAGGCATTTACACACTCTCTTCTTTAATCCATGTATCTACTCTATAAGGTAGGTATTATCATCTCTCTTTTCCTAACAAGGAAGAGTCCTTTTTCCCAAGTCAAACAACTGACAAGTGAGGGTAAGAAGATTCAAGTTAAATATTCTTATAATTTCTTAGCTTTCTGACAGAGAAGTTGCAAGTTAAAATATTATGTGTTTTTAAATGATTCATTCTATCTACTTTAGCCCTGCCCCAACACACACTCAGTGTGAGAAATGAGGACACTTCACAAACATTACATTGATTCTACGGAAAAATCAAGATTAAAACATAATTTTGATTTTTTTAGCAGACAAAAGAAGAGCTCATCCCTAAAGAGATTAGAGAGTTGACATTTTCAGATGAAAAATAAGATGTCAACACAAAGAAGTTATAATTCTTCCAACCTATTATTCACTATCTTAATGAGATCTGAGGTTGACCTGAGTAGAAAAATAACCAGGATCCTTCAGACCAGAAGCATATGTTGAATAAACTGATTCTGTGTTCCCAAGTTACAAATAATGTTCTGCAATTGCAAAATCTATCATAACTCTATTTGGCTCATGAAAACTACATTATTCTTGCTCACTCTTCTAAAGTACCCTCCCCTTTCTGGCCATTTTTTAGTTCCTCCTACTGTCTCTCTTACTTCAGTTGGCTAAGAAGTTATTAAAATATTCTCACAGTAAATGCATTCAATATGACAATAGCAAAAACTTTGGGGGGCAATGTGGTATTTTAAGATTCTTTTTTTGCTTAGATCTGGATTTGAATCCTGGCTCTGTCACTTCTAGCTGAGTGCCCTTGGTCAAGGGCTTAACTGATGATTTCCTCAATTCCCTAAATTACTAAAAAATAAAATAAAAAGAAAAAAAAGAATGGTTTTCATATTATATGGTACCATATCAGTGGTAAATGATTTTTGTCCTTTATTTAATCCCCATAACAACTCTACGAAGTAGTTACTTTTAATATCTTCATTTTATGGATAAACACACTGAGATTTAAAGAAATGGTCCAAGGATGTACACTTTCTGAGTAGCATCACTAACACTCAAATCCTAATTTTTTTATATTGCTAACAGCCTCCCAAATATGCTATCTGCATCTTGCTAGTTCTGACAATTCCTTGAGATAAATTCATGTAATACTCATGGTATGTAGAGGACTTTTACTAAATATCAGTTCCTGTCTCTTTGTATCTATATAGTATATTTAGTTTTCTCAAAGTAGTTTCTATTTCCCACTTCATTTGATCTTCATCTGACAGATGAATAAACTGAGAAAACATGAGACTAAACGATATCAACAAATTACGAAGGGAACCGGTCCTAGGACCCCGGGTTCTCCTCTTCACATTTGCTACCTTCCCCTCTCTAAACCTTCAACCTGTCAAAATCTTACAAAAAGAGGCTTTCATTTTTTATTTCTCTTGAGTCTTCCCTTCCTTTTTGTCTCTAGGCAGAAAGGCATTTGCTTATCTTCATAAAGGGATGAGTTCCTTGATGTGCAGCACCTGATCACATACACTTAAAATGATTACTCTGTAATCTTTGGGATCATCATGGCAGCAAGGCTCCTCTCAGCAGACTTTCCCTCCCCTGGCCATGACGAGCCTTAATGGAATCTGGCCTGCGGAGTGTCTGGGCTGTGCAGGAGGCAGTGTCACAGCAAGTGCAAGCAAGTTCCCGAAGCTCAACCTTCACAGCATCGTGTAACTCAAACATCCCTTCAAGGCACCACCCGCCTTTTCCAGTGGGAATCTATTGAAATGATTCTCTTGGAAGCAGCGTGGAAGTAGGGGGAAGGGTGTTAAGTATGTGCTTTTGGAGGAGAGTGTGGATGGGTGAGTGGGTGGAGACAAAGGGAGGGGGAATGACAAGCAAAGATGGAAAAAATAACCGCTACTGCCACCAAAATATTCTGCTCAAGGATGAGGGAGTACACCCTACAGCTGTTAGGACTGTTCAGCATATTTTGCATATTTACATATACCAACTATTTCCCAACAGCCTTGTGTTTGTTTTAAAATCCCACGCAGAGATGTCTGGTAAAGCTGTCACTTTAGAAAGCTTATTTTCTCGGTGAAGTTTGCAAAATTATTTTCAAAATTCTCTCTATATATCATAAGCTGAGCAGAAGAGACACTGTCATTACCCACATTATAGAGAAGTCTAGACAAGACCATCGACCCATCAGACAACATTCAGAGCAAAACACCCATGTTTTAAGGCAAAGAAAGCACCTGGTTGATTACAGCCAATTTTTTAAATTATTATTTTTGGTTCAATACTAAAGGAAACAGAGAACTTCACCCAGTGATCCTGGGTTAGTCCTGAACCCACTAAAGTGTGATTTTCTTAACTGCTGTTGACTCTCATCTTTGATTTAGAAGTGTTTTTTTAAGAAAAATGATAACACTGGATGGCTTTCCCATGTAGCCATTTTCTTTTGGAAACATAAAACTCCAGAAAAGCCCATTTGTAAAAGATTAGGGAACTTCCTGAAGAAGGAATGGGGTAGTTTAAAGCTATATTTTCCTTTTAGCAAGATCCACACGAAAAGCATAGAGTGTCAAGCCTAAAGGGGAACAGATTCTGTATTTTTTGGCAAGATCTTAAATCTTCTGTTGCTATATTTGGCTGCCTGCAAATAGTCTCTTGTACAAGTGCAAAGTAAAGATCAATGCTGGTGTTCTTCATTCAGCCACAGCCAAACTTGGTACGGAAAGTAAAACAGTTGTGCTCGAGAGATGTTTCTAAGAGAGTCTGGCTCACTTATTGATCAACAGCATTCCAGAGCATAGGTACCCACTTTACACATTAAATATATCAAAACATGTTTGCTTTCCATAACAGTTTTTCCACTGCTTAACTGAGAGCAGATGTAATGATTCAATCTGGACAGAAATGTAAAAGCTTTACCACGTCAATGTGGCAATGTGGTCATATATAGATATTCAGTCAAATGTGTGTAAGTAGGTCAAATGAGATGCTTGGAGACTTAAGACATCACAGGATGGGCATATGTTCCCAAAAAGGGAAGCAAAACAATTAAATGGTAGTTGATTGTCCCCAGAGAAAACACACTTCAGCTAGGAAGAATCTGCTCCAGATGTCTGCTCTCCACCCCCCGCGTGCCTGTTTGACATCAATACCACATAACCCTTTGGACTCCAAGGCACTGTAATAACCAAGTGAAATGTTTGAAAAAGCAGCAGGAAATTCCTTCATATGCAATTATTTAAGTGAATAAAGATGAATCCTACCCAAATGACCACTGCAAACATGGAAGAAGTCTTGCTAGTTCCAGTGATATAGTAAATCCTCCCAGATTACAAGGCTGATAAAAAAAAACTGATTGAAATCTAACAGTAACTGTGGTAGACAGAATAACGTCCTCCCAAAGATGTCCACGCGCTCATCCTCAGAACCGGCGAATATGTTCCCTTACATGGAAAGAAGGACTTTGAAACGTAATTAAGGACCTTGAGATGACGATATTATCCAGGTGGAGCCAACGTAATTACAAAGGTCCTTAAACCTGAAGAGATGGTTAGGGTGATGCCACGTGAGAGGGACTCGACCCAGTGGTTGCCAGCTTTGAAGATGGAGGAAGGGGCCACTAGCCAAGAACTCTAGAAGCTGGAAACAGCAAGGAAACAGCTTCTCCACTAGAGCATCTGGAAGGGATGCAGCTGACACTGATTTAAGCCCACCAAGACCAGAGCCGGATGTCTGACCTTCAGAGCAGCATTCAGATCTGAATATTATTATTCAGATAATAAATTTGTGTTGTTCTAAGCCAGTAAGTTTGTAGTAACTTTTTACATCAGCCATAGAAAAGTCATACCTCTAGTCCAGTCTACATATTGCAGATAGTTAAGAAGTCTGTGCCAAATCATTTCACCTGTAATGCTGCAGAGTCTACTGAGTTCAATACTGATTTCCAGACTTCGCACTTTCACATTAAAGATTCACTTAATAAGAAAATAGAGGGCCGTGTAGAGAAACTCTAGCTGCCTTTAAAAATATAAGGTCTTGGAGTTCTTTTTTCTAGGTACACTTCTTCAATGTCAATGAATTGTTAGGAAAGTTTTGTTGGTTTTTCCATACTACTTATAGCAAATTCCATATAACAATGGTAAAAATGAAGCAACAAAAAACACCTCTCCCAAAGAGTAACCGGTAACTTTAGAAGCATCTTATTAGAAAATTCACAAGCCTCTTGCTGTTATGTAATTAACATAGCTCATTTCACTTGCTCTTCCATTATAAACACTCATTTTATAACCCACTCCTCACTGTAACATGTAAATTCCTTGTCTCCTGAAATTAACCTCATGCACAAAAAAACTACGACATTTTAATTTCCAAAGATATTTATAAGTTGCTTAATTGAATAAGAAGAAAACAGAGACCTTTAGTTAATTGTCAAGAAAGGCAGACAAAATCAAATGGTACATTAAAATATAAACATTAAGTTCACATTAAATTATTTATTGAACAAATTGAAGATGACATCTGTTTTTATTACAAAGTCCTCCATCATCTTATATCACTGATACGGTTAGGTGACCTGTATTTGAGAAATGAATAGAAACACTAAAATGTCTCCCTCCTGAACCCCAAGAAAACCAGAAAAAATTTATGATTTTATAATTAGCTTGTAAAGCCAAAGGTTTTATGAATTATATATTTTCCTGTAAATTAAGAATGACAACATAGTTAAGACTAGTCAATTTCTTTTTCTGGAAACGTAAAGTTAATATAAAACTGCTCATGGAACGAACAAATCTGGAATTTCATTGTATTTCAATGTTGTAAGATAATATTTCTATTATTAGCTTTCAATTTACCTAATCAAGTGACAAATATAAAGTTCACCATATTTTTTTATAAAAGTATTTCACCTTATCTAGATTTATATGATGAAAACAAAATGAACCCATGTTTTTCCCTTTCCATATATGCACTTTAAAATGATACAAATAATTCACATGAAAACCCTTCCATATGTTGTATATCCAGAAAAATGTAGGGAATAGTATTCTTAAATCAGATATAATATCCAAGATTGTAAATATCCTAAGAAATTAAATCAAGTGTGTAAATAATCGTTATTAAATTTTGCCCTAGCCACAGCATATAAAATGTACATCTCCATTAGTATAAAGAGACATCATTAGAAAAGTTCACATCTTATGCATATACCAAAAAAAACTAATTAAAGAATCTTGTATTCTAAAAGAGTCATTCTTAGGTCGAAATTTAGTAGTCCACAAATTGTTACAAAGGAAGCTAATTGATGGTGACCTGCCCTTTTCTCGGAGGCGTCACTGTTTACTTACACAATGGAATTGGTAAATTACACTTAATCAGTATTTCTTGCAACTTTAAAAGGAAATTCAGATAAATTTATTTGATCAAATTAATTTGTTATTTCAAGGGAACACTAGTTTGATCAATTATTTGAAACTATAAAAATATTTTTCAAACAAACGTAAAAGCACAAGGGACAATAAAAAATAAGAAAATTACAATATTTTAATAATAATGACTATTTCTATACTTTGGAAAAGTATACAGAGTAAACTTCTAAGAGAGCACTAAAAGAAAACCTACTGAAAAAATTCTGAGTCTGTTCTGTGAGCAGTCTCCACGATCGTGTTACCGAGGTGATCAACATTTGAAGCTGTTCAGACTGAGCCTCCTCGCAGGCCCCACCCATGCGCCAATCCCCAGAGTCATCGACTTTTGTGTAGTTTTCATACTCGTCTTCTACATTATGGAACTAAAACTTTAACCCGATTTTTCTAAAACGACTTTAATAATAGTTTTAATGCTTTAATAATAGATTTAAGGGCTCTTGGGCCATGTTTAGAGAGTAAACTTTAATTTCTCTCAAATAAGCCTTAAATTTTCTGAAAGGTGTGTCTTTTATCCTAGTGGAAAGAAAAAACCAAAACCGAGTCCCTGGGGTCCCGTCCATTACAATTGGCAGGCTGACAGTCTCGGTCCCCTGCGCTGTCACGCTCCTGCCGTCCTCCTGTCCGCCGCGAAGGCGATGCATCACACGCGTTCGAACTGCCGTCAGTACCCCTCTGTAAGCGCGGCGGTTCTAGGGAACTCTTTCCATCCAATAACTGACACAGTGTCAACATCTGCTTCCAATAAAGTTGCTTCTTTTTTTTCTCAAAGTAGAGTAAATCTGCTGACTGAGACCGTAAAGGGTTGTTTTTTTCCTCCTCTTTTCATGCGGAGGATTTTTTTCCACCATATTTGCAATTTTTTCCTCCAAGGCAAGTAAAAAAACTCCAATAACTTCAAAAGAGATGTTTTTATTCCAGGTGCTAAGGAAGCCCAAAATATAACTGAAAAACAAAAACTTTGGTGATTTAATACAACTGTTGCCTTAATTTTTGAGACAATAATACATAGGGTCCTGGATGAATAAAATTTTGGAATAGGTAAGAAAAGTCAGAGTTAGACCTACACACCGCTAAGAGGTAATTTATTTTCCTTCATAAATGGCACAGTAAAATGTCAGAGATAATTAAGAAATTTACATTTTATCTTCAACACCTAGTAGAAGACAAAGATTCTCTTGCAACTTTTTCTTGTGGAAAAGCACAGTCATGTATCTATTTGATTGCTGCAGAAACGGGTGTGAAAAGTAAAGAGAAGGGACATTCAGGAGCTCAGTTTTATCATCTACCTACTCAACTGATAGACATTTGTGGTAGCTGTCATTTACTGAACATCTACTATAAGCCAGATGATTGATCATATATACATATGATTTCCAACCTTCACAGCCTGCCAGTTATGTATCATTATCTCACTTTACACATGAGATAAATGAATGAAGCCCCAGATCATACACATCTAACAGTGCCTAAGCCGGAATTCAGAGAATGACCTAATGTCCAAGCCAATGCTCTCTGCATTCATTCATTCTGCTTCTCTATTCATCCCCCAGTCAGAATTCTACCATAAATACTTTCCTTTTCCACCACTTAATGCCACTGCCCCATTGACTTAATTCAGCAAACATTGTGTACCAAACGGACCTTCAGTATGAGATAGAATGCAGTTTTTTGAAATATAGTTTATGATTACCACAACCAGATAGTAAATGCAAAAGCTAGATTGTGATAGATATCCTGCAGGTCTTAGAATAGGAATGGGCAAATTCTATGTGCAGAATGAATAACAAGCTCATCAAGGGCATTTTTTATGCCAGTTCTCAGAATTTGTTTTTTTAAAAAGTCTGTTATAAAGTTAAAGAAATAAATTCCCCAATTATTTGCAACTCACTACGTTCTCATTTGCAAACTTTAAAGCAATCCTGGCCAATTTGGCTTAAAATAATAAGGTAAATAATTTTAAGGGAAAGAGAAGGAAAAACATTAGAGGAGAAAGTTAGGAGGGGACGGTTCTTAAGAAGAAACACTGGTTTTTAAAAAGTTTAGAGGCTTTTTTCAAATAAACAATGAGGGACCAAATAATCTGTTAGGATCTAACCTGTCACTATTATGTTGTTCCTTCACTTACGATAATTTAGTGGTCGAAGCATAGATTAGATGTCCAATAAATGAGATGATTTTCTAGGGTCTAGTTTACAGATCTTTAGACAGCTCAAAGAAAGTCTAATTTGTAAAATAGCCAAAGGTGAAATGGTTCCAGATGAAATTGGGGAGGGAAGTCGGAGCCCTCACTTGGGCAGTCTGGAAGCCTCCAAATGCAACAGAATCATTTTGAAGTCAGAAAATCAGACTCAGAGATAGCATGTGAAACTTGAAATAAATTCAGAAGATCATGCTAAATTACAACTCATTCTCTTCTATGACTTCTAGTGGTAATGGTAATATGGTCATAGCAAGGGGATGCCAGACAATTTTGGAGACATGCACTCATTCTCTTTTAACTTAGATTTTGATCCACAACTTGTATAGACAAGGATCCAACCCTTGCAATATGCTAACAATACCTGGGCCTGTTCTCAACAGGGGAATCTCACTTCTAAATCTTTCCTGTGTTCAGGAGAATTCAGCTCCCAAAGTTTTCTTGGGCCCCCAGAGCCAAGGAATGTTTCATCGGATAGTTAACACAGAGCAGAGTCTAACTTCAGGGATAAGCTATCTAACTGTCTGCTCTCTCCTTCACCTCAATCCAGTGGAAAATAAGGAAAGGAGCAAAGAGGGACTACCTTTCTTCTCCTCTCAACTGGGAAAATAAAATAGAATGATCTGACTGAGTCAAAGTACAATGCTGTTTCAGAGAAACTGCAAAGGAGGTTAATATATTCCAAGAGGAGGAAAATAAATAACCCCCAGTGAGCCATCCCATGGGAACTGCCAACTACTTGTCTTTGAAAACTCAGGAGGACACAAGATGAAACCAGTTTTATAGATTCATTCAACTCTGTGCTCCATAGATTTGGGCAAATTACAAACAATTCTATCAAATCAAATCGTAGATAATGTGACCAAGCCAGTCCCTGAAAATCTATGTTCATGTCTTTAGTAAGTGGGAGATACTTTAAGTACGGGCCTTACATTAGGTAAAAATGTACATGTTGTGTTAAGGAGATTCTGGTTACGAGAAGCAATGAATGGAGTGATGAGAATACAAGAGAGTGCATAGATCATAACTCACAAGATGCACCAGGAAAGAAAACTAATGCATAAAATAGAACTAAGAGAAATGTTTGAAAATTATCTGTGAGAACTCTGCCTAGCTAAGTGGAAGTTCTTATATCTAAAATGTCCACACACATAATTTAAGATGGAAAGTGGTATTTCACTAAACTTTGTATTTCACATGGGTGGGGACAGGGATGGGGGAAACTTGAGAAACTTCTTTACCAAACCAAAACTTCTATATAACACTAACTTCTTAGCATGACATGACCCATCCCTGGGAGCAGCTGAAAGGACGGACTCTGCATTGAAAGTCCCTAAAATACCAATAACTGCTACTTTCATAATCTTAATCTTTTCCTGAGGCTTAATGATAATTCCAACTTCACCCTATTTAAATCCTGAGGGCCATGTCAAGCTGAATCCTGGGTTTTCAATAATAAATTTCAAATAATAAATTGTCAATTTGTTAACCTAATTTCAGGAACTGTGATATAAATCCCATTTTAAATTTCACTTTGCCATAAATTTTTTTAAAAGAATTAAATCACCTAAAACCAGATTTAAACCAAAAAAAAAAAAAAAACCTGCAAAAACCTAGGTTTAAAAAATTACATATAAAATATATTATTTTTCAATTTACAATGATGGGTAACATTATCAGAAATAGCCACTGAATTAAAGGCTTTGTGATGAGTCTAGTACTTTTCCAAATATTATCACTTCAAACTATCTCCAGGAAAAAAATAATCCGCTTAAAATACAACTTTAAAAATTGCCGTGAATGAATAACTAGCAACAAGGAAAATAAGTCACTGACATTCACAGGTGGCATTGTTAAATGCATTTTTTTCCCCAGTAGTTGAATATAAACTCTGGTTCACTTATCAAAGTTGGATGGACTAGAAAGGGAATTATAGACTCCAGCAAACTTTCCATTTGAGTGAAAGTTTACGCAAACTTTCTTCTTAGTCAGCCTCCAAGTCCTCTTTGGAAGATATCAAAGCCAGGAAATATCCTTTCTATAGTGTGGTCATTAAAATGTTCCTTTTCAAGCTAACCATGTAATTCTACGCTAAGTGAGCTGGCATGAAATTAAATCTTCACTGAGATTTAATGTAAAACAATACTATATTGGCTTGGCTACGGTGCTACTTTTGTCAAAAAGAGGAACTATCAAACACTTGAGGTAACCTGGAAAGCACAGAGCATCTCACAGACATCTTAAAGACAAGCATTTTAAACATTTTTGCCAGTGCTTCTCTGAGAGCAAGTTCTTTAAACAGAACTTAACAATTTTTACAATATTAAAAAAAATACATCCCTCAAAAATAGCCCATCAATGCTAAATCAAACTTTCTGTATTTCTACAAAAATAGATGCACACAGAGCTACAAAACTGTATTCCTGAAAGACTGAGCATTTTCATTCGTGTTTCATCTTTTCATGACAAGGTGGTTGGTTCCAAAAGAAAAAAAAATCAAAATCAAACAAAAATTAAACCATACATTGATAAAAGTAAGACAAAAAAAGAGAGTTGTACAGTTGGCAAAGGCTCAGATGAGGGAAAAAAACAAACAAAAATGCTTTCTTTAATGTCTAGTACCCACTCTGCTTTCTCAAGAAAAGGCTCAAACCAAAGTCAGTGGCTGGCACTTCCTCTTCTCCTTGCATGTCTATTGTGTCCCACTGCAGAACGGGAAGCCCTGGCAGCCTCTTTTCCCAGTGGGCCCATGGATTCACGCTCCAACCTGACTTGCTAAGACCGTGAGTTTCAGTACCATGGTGATTCCTTGCTCTTGTCTTGATGCTGTAGACCTAGAAAAGGTGACAAGGAGAAAGACAAAAGGCATTCACACATGCAGCACTCAAAAATGGACATAATCTGTAATACATTGCATACAGAAACCAAAAATACAATCTAGGCAACTGTGAGGCATGACCCAAGGAAGACCTGATCTCTAAGGAAATTCTGTGCTTGAGTTCACAATTTTCAAAAAGCCAACCAACACAGTCGGTGACAAAAACTGTAGACTAGAACAGTGCTATTTCTACAGTACAAATTCTTACTGTGGTTTTTATTTTCTTGGAGTATAAGTGAATAGAAATATAAAATAATATAAACGAAACTTTTTCATCTCTAATTTCAAAACGAACTGATACTGGGGCAAAAAAATGTAACCAATCTTTGGACATTTAGGCAGCACTTCAGTTAATACTTTTTCAGCAACTGTCAGAATGACACCTTTGGACTACGGTAGTAAATAAATTCTAGTGTTATTTGGAAATGTATTCCGTAACAGGATTGCTAATAAATTATAGTGAGCAATTAGGCATGGTTAAAAACCGAATCTGGTATTGTCAGTAAAATAGATATAGTTGGTTCATAGCTAATAGCACAAACCTATATTCCATTTATAAATTTACTTATTTTTAGTGCATCTTCCTCCAGAAAGTATTTAGGATGGCTTATGAAAATCCACACTTCATAGCAAGAAAATAAAATTTACAGTAAGTTTTAAAAAAAATGAAAAAGGCAAATATGCAAATATGTATGAACACCAATTCAAAGCTAAAATGATTAGGAAGAAGTTTATCAAAGAGAAGACCCAGAAAATGTGACTGATCTGGTTCTAAAATAGTAAATTGACTAATTTCTGATATTGGCAATTAGCAAAGCACCATCAGTTTACACCCTCTTGAAGTCGCTTTCTTCAGCTTCCTTTATTTTTGTCCTGAGGCATAATCGTTTGGAAGAGTAAAGACTCAGAAAAATAGTGCTCTTAAGTTGTTTAAAACCAAGTATCAAAACATGAAGGTGAGGCTATTAAACAAGCGAGTAGAAATGCAGTGTGGTTGCTGTCGTGGGGGTGCTAGGATTGGGGGCTGTCTTCTGGATCCTTGATCCAGAACTGTTGTTAAGTCTGGGCCAGATGTCGTAAATTGAATAGTTCAACGAGCCAGTATGGTTTCAAATTGTAATTGTAACTAAAACAGCTGCAGTGATTTCATTTCTTGTCCCTCAACTTGTCAAAGAATTTTATAAAACAATGGGTGTCATTACAAAACAGACACAATTAGTCAGTAGTTCATGGGAGACATTAAGACAATCTACAAAACAGATTACATGAAAGTAGAGAGAACAAATAGAAGGAGACAATGTAGCACCTCACAGAACCCCAGGGCACTATCCATGGTCTACCCCATTTGTGTACTGGCAAAAAACAACTCTTCCTGAAGGCTAAAAGATTAGTTCCATCTTAATTTGTTTTTTCTGTGTACTAGCATCATATTTAGATACAAAGTCAATAGTTTTCCTTTCCCATTTCAAAAGAAGAAGAGGAGGGGGATAAAGAGGAGGAAGAGAGGGAGGAAAGAGGAATAAAAAGGATCTGGGGTATACCAATTCTCCCCAAGTTTGCTTTACTCAATTTTGAACGATTTTGTGGTGAGAATAATTTGCAACCTGACATAGTCTCTGTCGGGTGACTCTTATAATCTAAACCACCTTAACTGACAATCTGCTGACTGCATAAATATTGTTTTCATTATTAAAACATCTCATCTTCTACATGACTCAGTATTTCCACACTTGAAGCGTCCATCAATCTATAGAATGTCAGCACTGCAAGTCATAAATAGTGTTGGAATCATCAAGTGGCTTGAGTATCTTTTTTTCCTCTTAAATAAAGGCAATCCCTAGTTTACTTTGCAAAGACATATGACTCTGTCAAAATCATGTTAGCCTTTTTCTGTGGACAAGTACTGCATTACTTAACATGGCCCTAAATTTTCCAACCTGAATAACAGAAAACATTCTCTCATTATAACTTCATCTCTTGAATTTTTTTGTTTCCAAGTTTTTGCATTACTCCAACGGAAACCTTAAAACAATCAAATCATCTATGGCCTGCAATATATTAAATATTTAATGTAGTCCTTGTGGTTTAGATTCTTCTTGGTGTTGGGACATAAATCAAAACCTTTCTTTAATTAGCAGATATTCACACTTGTAAATTTCAAAAAAAAGGCATAAGTAAAGCGCAAGAAAATGAACTACCACAAAAAACCCTACTAAGTTTCAACAGAGAAGCAGGGCTATGATTTTTCTTGTTAGACCGTGATGAGGGCAGATCAGGATATTTAAGAGCCAGTCAGCACATTTAGTTTTCCCAGCAAGGGTTAAAGGGGACAAGATCGTTAACCCATGATCCCTATGTGATCTACATATATTTGGGATTTCCTCAGATTTTCTTACCAGAACACAAAATCCACTCTGCTATAATTTTGCTTCTATTCAGGCTTTTTTGCCTTCTCACTTCCCTAGCTCAAACTTATGTGAAATTAGTTCATAACACACCCTGAAATCTCTCCGCTGGCTGTTTGAAATTACCCATGTTTATCTTCTCAATATTAGTAACTCAGTTTTAGTTCTATTGTTTAGTCTATGAGATTTCAGAAGAAAGGAAGATAAACATCATAAAAATGATGTGAGTGAACATTTTCTTAGGTCTGAATATGCCAGGCACTGTGAGAAACGCTTTACATGAAATCTCTCATTAAATGCTCCCAACCATGTTACAATAATATCCATTTTACACACGAGAAAATTGGGGTAGGAGAAGCTATGCAACTATTAAGCGGTAGGGCTAGTACTGAAAACAAGGTGGTCTGATATCAGAGTCAATGGTCTTAACCAGAGCAGGGACGGCTGCCCCTGTGTGGACTACAGTGGCTGTAGACATGGCACTAGCCTATACTCTGGCAACTCACAAGTCAAGATCCTTTCATTAAATCAACTCGAGGAAAAGTTAATCCAGTTTCTATATTCCTTTTTGCACTGTTTAAAAACCCCTTCATTTAACAGAACTGATATCAGCATTTACAAAATAGCTCTCTTTGTGATTTTTTTAAACTATTCATCTACAATGTTTTCCCTAAGACACAGTAAATGATTACACAGTAGTTTGTTATAGTTCAGATGAAGACTACTCCACTCGTAATAGGATATGTCATATTAAGCGATGTGCTTTTTGATGTGTCTTTGATACAACCACCTTGCCCCTCCTCCCCAACCAGACTTCCTCAGTGTGAACAGTGAAGACACAGGATGGCCATTTGGCTCATGAGGTGGTTGTCAGAAATGGGACCAGAGAACAAAGACATCACGTTTCTGGCTTCAGAGTTTGAGTGTCTGGAATTCAGCTAGGAGAAAGGTGTGAGAGGAAATGTAAGCCACAGACCCAGTTCCTCACTTCAATTCCAACACCACTCCTCCTGACCAGCAAAAGAAAAGGAAAAAGCCCTCCAGACCAAGGAAGAGAGCAAAGGAAGTATAAACACAGAAAAGAAATGTAGTATAATTAGGAGCAGGAGAGAAGTCTTGGTCAAGGAAGATCATAATATGATTTCCCTTTAAAATATAAAGAATCTGACTATATAGCAAGGCATTTGAGCTCATTGTCTGATTTTTTATTTTTGAGGAAGATTAGCCCTGAGCTAACTGTTACCAATCCTCCTCTTTTTGCTAAGGAAGACTGGCCCTGAGCTAACATCCATACCCGTCTTCCTCTACTTTATATGCGGGATGCCCACCACAGCACGGCTTGCCAAGTGGTGCCATGTCCACACCCAGGATCCAAACCAGCGAACCCCGGGGCCACAGAAGCCGAATGTGCGAACTCAACCGCTGAGCCACTGGGCTGGCTCCTCATTGTCTGATTTTTGAGGTGAGATTTTTGGGAGGCAACAGCTTCACAGATTCACCTGTTGCAAAAGGCTCTGGGAATAAGGAAGTACAGATGGCAACAGGGTGTGTCCCAGCATGAAAAGCCTGGAGACCTCCCCCTCCCAAGCTTCCCTCAACCCCTAGGTGTCTTGCGAAAAGATCCTAACATTCCGTAGGCCCCTCAAGAAGGGCACAGGAATTCTCTCAGAGAGAATTCTGGTGGGTCTGCTAGTTCGTCCCCTATCTATGTTGTGGGTGCCCCACGGCAGAAGAAATGGCACGGGCCAGCCCAGTTGAATATCTTGGAGGGATCACAAACACTAGGAAGCTACTTAAATCAGTCATTAGCGGGGGAGTCCTGCACAGAGAAGGCACTGAGTAAGAGAGCTGGGGGAAGGGATAGGTTTGAAAACAAAGGCCAGGGTAGGAATGAAATGACAGGACCAAGAAGCAGACAGCAACCTCTTAACTGACAACTTTTGTGATGTGACTGACTCTAGGAATCCAGAGGCAATCCCACGGAGAGGGCAAGGGAAGAATCTGAGAAGAGGGCTCAGCTCCAAACGCAACATTGTTTTAAAATGAGAGCAATGGAGAGATCCTTGGGTTGGACTAAGAATACTCAGAATTGATGAGCTTAAGTTTTCTGCTTTTGGGTAGAAATAAATACTAAATTGGGTTACTGAAAAGTTATACTCCAGGACCACTGAGCTTCAGTGGCTGTTTGATTGTCAGTCATATTCACCAGAAAAGCTCATCCTCCTCGTAAGGAAGTGCCATCACTTGACAATAACATTGACTATGCTCTAAAGGAAGCTGAATATGCTTCCAATTAATTTTATTGCTGGAGATAAAAGAGGTAACGTGGTAACCACACACTGAGGAACATGCTATTGATGAAAAGAGAAGAAGAAAGAGACGAACACAAAACATGGAAGTGTGGGTAGGATATCTTATGACCTAAAACTAAAGTACTTAAGTGAATAAATAGAAACTTTTCATTTCACAGATATTAAGAGTCTAGAAACCCTTTTGGATCAGAATGTTTGCTATTAGACCAAAAGAAGCTGGTAGCTTATTCCTAAAAATGAATCCCCTGCTTCGTTCCTGCTTTAATAAAGATAAGTCATATTTATTACAAATATAAATAGCTACAACACCGTGTTGGATGTTAGACCAAAACACTCAACTTTCATCAACAACTTGACATCTAACACGGACACTTGACAAATGATCACAAAGCAATCCAAGAGACAGTCGTATTATCTTCTCCTACTTTATAACATTATCACTGGTAATGATCATCCAACCGCATTTGTTAGTCTGAGCCCTGGGGCAATCAGTTTAAATGCCAGTTAACAATTTCTAAATAAGATCTATGTGGGGGTAGCACCTTAACACTAACATAGAGGAAAAAAATGAGAGCAAGAGCTATCCAATTTGGGAACTACGATTTCATTTCAGGGGAATATCAAGATAGATCATGTTTAATCACCATGGAGACCCCCCTTCATTCTTTTTTAAAAATATCTTTTTTTAAAATTTTAAAATATCATAGACTTCTTGTTTAAAAATCAAGATAAGGAGTATTTAGAAAGTAAAAAGTTCTACACAATATCGCATAATCACACAGCTTGTCGAGGACACTCCGGGTGCACATATGTCCTCACACCACTATTTATATTGTGCTGAACATGCTTATTTCACCAGCAAGATCATCTTGGAAAACCACTCCGTGTCAGTACATGTAGGTCAACCCTTTGGAAGGCTGTACAATATTCATTCCACCCTATATCATAAATTACCCAACTCTCTACAGATGCCCACAGTTTGGATACACACACACATATACAATATACTTGTTACTTATGTGAATATTTTGGTAGATAAGATAAATTCCCGAAAATATGTTTGTATAATTGGTGAACCCAAGCATATATCTACATTTACATTTACTATCTCATTGTGGGTGCTAAATGTTTCAGGAAATTTGTACCAATGTTCATTTTTTCTTTTACTATTTACTATCATTACTACAGATTAAAAGTATCTAATTGTTCCAATTTGCATTTCTGTCAGTATTAGTGAGGCTGAACATTATGTGATTTTGGCATTTCCTTCTCTGCGCTTTATCTTTGGCCAAGTTTCTATGCTTTTAAGAAAGCAATTTCCTCATTGATTTCTAAGTGCTTTCTGTATATTATGTATATCTGCATTTTTTCCCATGTATTCCAAATATTTTTGCCAGTTTGATGAGCACTAGGCACCTCCATACTTAGTACTTACATGTTGGATAATAATTTTTTAAAGTCATCACAAATAAGATACATTTGAACCAAGCCAAAGACTAAATTTATTATGACACTTGAACTACAGTTACCTCTTACCATTACAACTCTTGCACACTAAACCAATGATAAAAGATATAACTATTACAGTGTAATAATTTATTGGCAGAGGGAGGTTTTACTCTGTGTAGAGATGTTTTTCTCAAGGGACATTTAGAATTGACTTAACATCTCCATGTAGTAGGACTGTCAGAAACAATGAGATGAAAACTGTCTGAACTTGTCAAAATATCTTGAAGTTCAGATTCAAAAGAGGAGTAGAAAAGTAAAACCCACTGAACCGGGTAACACTTGTAGACCATAACTCACTACGTTATTACAAGCAGCATAGCACCTGCACACCTGAGGCGAACACTGCAGGTGACAGGCAGTTCAGTGCCCAGGTGTTTCCCGCTGCTCCTGGCCCAGATGGCAAGCCCCCTTAGCCTACCCGCCCTCTCAGAACCTTCCTCCCTCTGAAACCACAAGCTCTCTCATGCACAGAATCTCCAGCCTTTGTCTTTAGCGACACCCACTTCTTCAGCCTAGCGCAAGTTAAAATGCCCAGTTTGAAGGAAGATTGGCAAGTACTCTAAGCATCAGGATACGGGGATACAAGTCTACACCAGTCATTGTAAAACTGACCTTGTGGACAAAAAGAAACAACAAATCACAGAGTTAGGTAGTTTTTGATCATAGCGGTAATTTACCATGCTCAAAATTTGAATGTCAATGTGATAACCTCTTAGATGAGAAAAGCCGGGACCAGGAGGTGCAGAATGGAATTGAGACACTGCTCACAAATTCAGTGGCCTCAATTTCAAAAGCAGATATAAAAAAACTTTGAAGACAAGAATAAAGGAAAAAGGGGTGGGGAAGAGTGAAACGGAATACCCTCTGTAATTTCTTCTACAGACTTTCTCCCAGAACTGGAGAGGAGCAAGACCAAAAAATGTTTGGATCACTTATTGTAACTGAAACCACAAGTTCTAACACTCTCAAGAGATTCTAACTATCCAGACATCTGTTGGATAACAAATGCAGCCAAACATGCATCTTTAAAGAGGTTTCCAGGTTATGCAGTGACAGCTTTACGATGCAAAAAATAGATAATCCAACCGGAGAGGAGCTAATCGGGACCCGCGGCTTACCCGTAAAAACATAACGAGGGACCCAACATCGACCCAGGACACGCTGCACCTGGCAGCAGGAGGTATTCAAAGACTCCAAAATTTTAAAAATTACTTCAGAACTGCAGAAATACAAATGTATTTTTATGCCCACTTGGTTTAAGTAATCAATCTCTCCATTAAATCAAAACACTTTGGAAAATATTCAGTAGGAATGAGATATGTTGCACATATATCAATTCTACACTGACATCAGTAATTTTTCATCTCACTTATATGTGACATGAACACAAGCTTACTCTCTGACATTTTCCAGAAAAGTCTGTCTAATCCAAGCAAACATAAATAGGGCTTCAATGATTATGAAGATTCTAAGTGTCACCTGATATGCTCAAACAAAGCAGCCATAAGAACGAGCATCGTCACACACGCTGCGGGTTGACAAAAGTTAGGACGGTAAATCTCCAGTATATCAGGCTGTGTCCCAAAGGAAAACGGTATATTTTGCCTCTCCTCAGTCTCTTGCCAGACTTTGTTTTTGGTCATCTTTTTGCCAAGGAATTTGGAACATGTTGGCCACACACAACTGTCTGTGAAACCTTGTATTGTTGATAAATAGAACAATAAGAGAAGAGTTAGGCAGCCCAAGAGAGAATAAACAGAATCTGTAAATTCCACAGGTCATATAGAATTTTTCTATAGAACGTTTGTAGCCTATCTGAAAGCTGATGTAAAATTGTCTGGGGACAAGTTCTGCAACGGATTTCTTCATTCAAGCTGTTTCTTTTAGCTGCACCCATGTATGTGAGATGAGAAACAGCAAAGCATTGCTGAAAAGATGATTTGCTGCTACAAAAGACACCAAACCCTGAAACAGGTCTTATAGCGCTTTGACTAATTCTCCTTTAGAGTCCCATTACAATTACCCAGGAGTGTTTCGAACCTCTATAGCTCTCCCCATAGGCAAGCACCTGCCTCCGGGGCTGACATGCTATAGGTTGAAAAATCCCCAATCCCGACCACAGCTAGTTGATGACAACTCCTTTAAAAAAAACAATCAAAAAATGACAGCAATGCCTAACTTTGCTTGCAATTTTTAAGGAAACACTTCAGAAAGCAAGAAATGCTACCCAGTTTATATAGCAATAAACAGAAACCTGTTTACAAAATTAATACTGGAATGGAAAATGAATCCAGTTTTAGTTCACAAAAGTTTTAAAGATTAGCATGTATTAATGGAGTTTTGGTGAATCTAATTACATGCATAGTCTAAGTTGCTTGTGCTGCACATAAAATTTCCTTTGATCTATATGAGTGACAGGAACAAATATCTCAGCAATACGTAAGCACGATGGGATAGGATCTATTTTTTTTTTTTTTTTTGTACTCTTTTATTCCACATGTCAGAGTGTTCTAGATAGAGAAAACTATGTTCAAAAATGTCAAAGTTGTATATACCAATAACACTTCAAATTCTTATCTTCTTGATTCTTTATCCCATTGTCTTCTCCCATTGTCTGCCCAACCATTACAAAAGCACTCAGTTTTCATTGTATGGCCAATATCAGCAAACACCATTACTGGGAAGTTTAGCTCCAACAAATATCATGGTTATTCTTCAAAAATAGAAACAAATTAAGTTTGATAAAGTCAGGAAGGGATAGAGGCATTTAAAGCTTGCATCTCAGTTCTTCCTGGCGCCTCACATCTCCAGAGTGAATTTCTTTTTCTGTTTGGAATGTACTATGTTTATTAAGAATAATGGAAACTTTAGTTCTGCATCATCTGTCACCATCTAGAAAACACAACCACGGGCATGAGTGCATTGGAATCTCCCAGTTGTGTCAGAGTAGGAAGCATAATCTCAATTTTGTATCTAAGGAAGAGGAGGAATGGAGAGGTTATGAGACTTGCTCAGCATGATACAGCTAAGCGATGATCCGGGTCCTGGAATCTACTTTTTGCTTCTCTGCTTTTCCCATACACATCTCTGGACACACACTTCTACACCTCTGCAAAGATTAAATTTCCCTATATTGACCATTATTGTTATGATCCCCTAAGTGATTTGCGGGGGGGGGGGGGGGGGGAGTAAATTATTAATAAAATCAATTTCTCTCCTCTGTTCTTGTCTGTCTCTTTCTCTTATCCACATACACACACACACACACACACACACACACACACACACGTATATAGACATATATTTTTTCTCCTCCTCCCTCTCTCCTCCTTAAATTCATATTAGTGACCCCAATACCTTCAGCCGCAAAAGGAAACACAAGTTGACAAACTAGCCTTCTCTGCTTTCATTGAATTATACGTGCATGCACACACCACACAGACATACACATACAGGATTTCTTGTCATCCTTGTTTTCACAAGAAGGGCATATAGATGTTCTTCTTCATCTTTTTTTTAGACAGCAATACCACATAGGACATCACTCACTCAGGGATGCCCCTCTTGATAGCATCACTTGGTTCCAGTGTTTTGCTACCGTGAACATCATCACAACACACATTTTGTACATATATCCTCATGCGCCACTGCTTGTATTCATGTGGCATAGACTCACAAGAGGAAGAATGCTGTGCCAAAGGTTATGAGTATTTTCAACTGTAATACATTATCCAGTTTACTTTTTAAAAGAACTTACAACTCTTTAATTTTCTACCAGCAACGTATGAGAAAAAGCATAAAAGCATTTTCCTTTAACCAAGATGTCTTTTACAAGGATTCACATACACACACACGATTATTTGTATTATTTTGCAAATACATCCTAAAACATTCAGAATCTTCTCAGAAGGCTTCTGCACTTGTTTTAGAAGATAGGAGGGGGAACTGTGAGACAAAATCCCCATGATTTGGACGTTGTGACATTATGGCACCATTCTAAGGATGAGGGCCCAGAAGAGAGCATGGCCACGATCTGCGTGGCAGCGGAATTTCATTAAGGTCCTTCAGAATCCAGCCATGAACACTCGAACCTCACGGCAGTGCTCTGGAATGCATTTCTCCCTCTGATGCACCATCCAGTTACTTTTCATCCAGCAGCTCTCCCTTCCCGGCTGGGATGTCAGAGATGGTTTCCATTACCCTCTGGTCACCAAATTGTCATTCTGGACATGTGCCCTATACAACTAACACCATTCAAGAGTATGTAAATATTTTAACATATCTTTGGTGGTTTTCTTCTCTCAGTGGAAAATAGGCTTATGAAATAGGCCCAAGAAAAAGAAAACAGTTTGTAGAAAGCGTGAAGCAATCGGTCATTAATTACTAGAGGCTTTATTGTTACTGAATCACAATAAACTGTAAAGAGAAAGTATGAGTTCATAAACATTCTGCCTAGTAATTGTTTTAATCTGCAACTACTGCTTTGTAACATTTTAACTATCATAATTGAGATAATGCCCTCAAGGTAAGTATCCATAAATCTGTAATCTTTACTGAACGGCACACTCCCCTTGAAAAGTCACATAGTCCTGGGGTTGGCCTCTATAGAAAAATGCCATTTGATGTGTCTACTTGCCGAAATCGAATGATTAGAAGTGAGCTTCTCTGCCTATTCTATGTTACAACATCTTTAAAGAAAATTTTCTAATCTCCTCTTCATTTATAAAAATTGCTAATAATGTCAGGAAAGACTCCAATGAATCACTAACTCCATAACCTTCAGAATTCAGACCACTGATAGACACGCCCCATGAAAAGTAGTGAAGGGCACAGGAGGAAACTGCTTTTAGTTGTGCCCCTATAACATATGTTACTTTGATGCTCTCTCTTCTCCAGCAGGAAAAATACCTTAACGCTTTATTTATAGGACTCATCGTATCCTGTTAATTATTACTGTGACGCTCCAATGCTTTCTCTCCGAATTTACTCCATCTCTCTTTCATTGTAAAGCCTGGAATTGAAGCATGATGATATCAAGTAAATATTCAAATGGCTTGTTTTGGTAACCTTCGTTTCCTTTAGTCTTTTTTTGTAAGTGTATATGTTTAGAGAGAGAAATGATTTCCCAGAGGTTGTTGGATGAAAAGCTCCACGGTTTTAATACCCTTAATACTTCAAATTAAATTCCAAAATTAGTAAAATTTTAAAAACGAATGTTAAAATAGTTTAACCAGGTTATTCTGAGAACGTTTGTGCCCAGGTTTGTCAGCACCAGACCACCTACAAGAAAGCATGAGTCTTGAGATGTGATCCAGAGAGAGCAAACTCACAGCTGGATGGAAAACAAGCAGGCGCGTGATGCCCATCTCTTTCACGGACAGAAATTGCGTCTCCATTTGCTGCTCTGGTTCATTAGCTAGTTTTCACTCTGCTTTCTTATTTCCTGTACTTGATAAAACAAAGATATTTATGTTTCTACACTGGATTTCAATGTAAAGCATCCTTATAGGATTGAGCAAGACTGACCGTCAGAATCTTAACCAATGAAGTAGTATAATTAGCCTATTTCAAAGGGAACACTATAGAACAATTTAGAGCAATAACAATTACAACTTAAACTGCATTAAAATACAATTTTTGTCATTTATGAATGATGTCCCTTTCACAAAATATTCAGATTAAACCAGAATTTTTTAAAAAATATAGTTTACAGGGGCCAGTCTGGTGGGGTAGTAGTTAGGTTCACATGCTCCACTTCGGTGTCCCAGGATTCACAGTTTTGGATCCTGGGTGTGGACCTACGTACCACTGATCAAGCCATGCTGTGGCAGCCATCCCACATATAAAATAGAGGAAGATGGGCACAGATGTTATCTCAGGGCCAATCTTCCTCAGCAAAAAGAGGATTGGCGAAAGATTTTACCTCAGGGCTAATCTTCCGCATAAAAAACACTACATAGTTTACAGGCCTTATACCGTAAAGAGTTCAGAAAACCATATAAAGTGGTTTTAATTTTTTAAAAAATTATTTTATTGAGGTCATAATTGTTTATAACATTGTGTAATTGCAGGCATACATTATTACTTATCAAACTATGAACAAAATGAAAAGACACACCACCAACTCGCAGAAAAGATTTGCAAATCATATGTCTGACAAGGGATTGGTTAATTTCCAAAATATATAAAAAACTCATACAACTCAACATCAGCAACAAAAAACCTGATCTAAAAATGGGCAGATGATATGAATGAACATTTTTCCAAAGAAGATATATAGATGGCCAACAAGCACATGAAAGGATGTTCAACATCACTAATTATTAGAGAAATGCAGATCAAAACTACAATGAGATATCACCTTACATCTGTTGTAATGGCTATAATCACCAAGACGAAAAACAACAAGTGTTGGAGAGGGTGTGGAGAGAAGGGAACCCTCATACAGTGCTGGTGGGAATGCAAACCGGTGCAGCCACTTTGGAAAACAGTGTGGAGATTTCTCAAAAAATTAAAAATAGAAAGTGATCTTACTTTTATGACAGTATCTGACACAAAGTGTCTATGAAGAGGAAAGAATAAATAAGACGGATATATGTGTACTCCCAATTTCTCTGCTGGCATTCAGTGCTCCCTAATCTCTACCAAAATTTAAGTCCTCAAAAAAATGTTTCCCAGGTTTCTTAACAGAGTAATTCTATTTGCATGATAATGAAGCCCATTGGTATGAAAGTCTCTTCAGCAATAACTCAGATTATGCCTCAACATCTGAGAGAATACTAGAAACACAGCTTCCTGTACTTCCGGAAAATTCACAACCTACCCTTAGCAATTAATTTTTACATTTGGTAGCTATTGTAGTTTTATTTTTGAGTGAGAAACAATGTCCCATTCTATGATACATAATCTTGATTTCACTCGATATCTGAAGATGTGTTCCTTAGTGGGAGACGAACCAGATAATGCTTGATATCTGGCTATAACTATAGTCTGGGGCAGAATCATACAACGGTTTCCTCACCGAATCTACTACTTAGCAAATGTGTGGCTAATGCTTATATGATGAAGTTTTTGAGAAGCAGGAAGTACATGGATACATGTTAACTCCCTTTTAGTCCCAGAATTCCTGAACTTGTGATATTGTATAGAATATTGTTTTATTTTTAATCTTAGGCTCTCAATATATCTTAGCAAAAAGAACATATATACCTCAACTCTAAGCTGTTCGTGTATATTTTATATTGTTATTGTGACATGCTTCAAAACAACAAAGCAAATAAATTTATAACAAATTGTAGTGAAATAACATGAAGGATCCTAAGAAATATAAATCTGTGAATCTAGAGATGAAACAATCTCAAGGTACAAGCAGCCTGTGTTTATAGAGAAGTCACACCACAAGGCATGACTACTTTTCCTTTTGGCAAATTCAAATACAGTGGATGAAGTGGAAGTTATAAATAAAGTCAACTTTGTATTCAGTAAAAAGGCCTCATTAACACATTTTTACTTTTAATTCAAACTGGCTGGGATATGCAACACTGTATGTCTCTCATTAGGTAAATTATTGCTAATAACAGGAAATGACAATGACAGCATTTCAGCAAAATGTATCTTTTGGTTATGTCCACTGAAAGACAAATAGTAGCTCAGAATTTACTTAATGTCATCACGAAAGGATCTGAGCCTGACAAGACGAGATGTACACTTGCATTCATATATACGTATCTAATAATATGTTGTATCACAATCACAAATACCTCCACGTTTCACTCTCTTCTTCCTGACACAGAAAGGGGCCAGGTTCAGTCCTCTGAGCTTCCTGACTTTAATCCTATGTGTCCGGGCACCCTCCCTCCTTCAGCTTACCTTTCTAGCTATTGTCTTCGGCCCCACTCACCCTTCCTAACCTATACCTCTTCATAGCAGCTTAAAGGTGAAAGTTACTGATAGAAGTTGAAAACTACGGCTTTTATTCTGGCGAAAAAACTAAGAGAAATAGCATTTCCCAATGAGCACTCCATGAGAAGTTAATAAAGAGGCTAAAAATGAAATATGCCCATAAGAAAATCAGAGTGCAAAAATTCCCTCCTAAATTTAACATGTTTCTTCACTGAAGAATGTATAATAACCTTTTATATGCTAAAGTGGATTGTGATCTCAAAACAGGTATGTAGCAGGCAGCGTTTACAAATTCACTTCACCAGTGACCTTTCTTCTTTTCAATTAAGCCCCTATTATCACATTCTGGAGCCAGTGTTCCCACAGAAACCACAGAGCCCAGTTTCGAGACTGCGAAAGGAAAGGGCGAAGCTGAGGGTGGGATTGGTGCAAATAGCCCTTTGGTAAAGATGGGGATTTTCACAAGTAGAGCAGATGCAGATGCGCTACGATCATTCCCACACCCCGATCATCCCAAGGTATCTGTAGGTAATATCTAGTCAACAGAGGGAGCAGCAAGTGAGAGAGAACCAGGCATGACAGGAAAATAGGGTCAGGACAAGGGTGAGGCAAGCGAGGCGCCTTGGGTACAAAATTTAAGGAGGTCTGTCCTTGCACGACCCTGAGAGTGAGAACCCTGCCAACGCTGTGCCGAGGCATCTCCCTCGCCTCACCCCAGCTCGGGCCCGAGAGAAAATGGACCATCTCACCTCATTCTTAGGGAAGGATTTTGCCTACCAAACCCCAGAGCTCTATTCTATTCCTATATTACCACACTCTGTAATAAATTTTTAACAATTAATTACAGATATAGGAAATGGTCTTTGAAAAACTTTCAGGAAATACAGAAGTATACAAAATAGAAAGTGAGGGTCTCTCTCCCCCACAATTCTACTTCTAGGTATTTACCTAAGAAAACCGAAAACACATATTCACACAAAAACTTGTACACGAGTGTTCTTCCAGCATTATTCTTACTAGCCAAAAAGCAGAAACAAACCAACTAATGAATGGATAAACGAAATGTGGTAGATCCATACAACGGAATAGTGTCCACCCCCAAACACATGTGCTACAGGGATGAATCCTGAAAACACAGGCCAAGTGAAAGAAGGCAGAAATGAAAGGCTACATTGTGCGACCCCATAAATATGAAATGTCCAGAGTAGGAAATCCATAGAGGCAGAAAGTAGATTAGTGGTTACAAGGTCATGTGGGGAGGGAAAGACTGGGAGTGACTCCTAAGAGATATGGGATTTCTTGTTGAGATGAGGGAAACATTCCAGAATTAGATAATGGGGATGGTTGCATAACATTGTGAACATAATAAAAGCTCACCGAATTGTACACTTTAAAATGGTGTAGTGTATAATATGTGAAATATAGCTCAACAATATTTTAAAAGATAAAAAAGTGAGAGTGTGTCCACCTTCATAGCTAGAATTTATACAGTAACTATTATGTGCAGGGCACATTTGTAAATGTTGTACTTCATTAACTCATTTAATCCTCAAAACAACCCAAGGAGGCATCTTTGAAAGACAAAAAACTTGAGGCACCCAGAAGGTAAAGTAATTCGCCCAAAGTCCTGCAGCTAGTAAACGACAGAGCTGGGCTCATAAAATCGGGCCATCTGGATTCAATGCTTAGGCACCCACTAATTACCAGTAGTAATGATCATTAAGAGTTGGGGGCATATACTTCCAGATAATTCTCATTGAGGGAGTACAGGTGCACACGTGCATGTTTGTGTGTGTACGTAGATAAAAATTATACACCCAGGACCATACTAGGGGTCAGCAAACTACACTGCACAGGCCAAATCAGGCCCACCGACTGTCTACACACAGCCCATGAGCTAACAAGGGAAGAATGGCCTTTACGTTTTTCAATGGTTGAGAAAGAAGAGAATAAAAACAAAGAGAGTAGCATTTCATGACACATGAAAAGTACATAAATTTCAAACTTCAGTGTCCATCAAAAAGTTTCATTGGGACACATGCTCTGCCATTTAAGTTTCATCTGTGGCTGCTTTTCCACTACAAGAGGAGAGCTGAGGAGTAGCAACAAAGACAATATGCCCTCAAAGCATTAAGTATTTCTATCAGCCCCTTTACAGAAAAATTTTGCTGACCCCTGGTTTATACCATATCTCATACTCTAAAACTTCCTCTGGTCATTAAGCCTTATATCATGGCCAACCTTTTGGATTTCCTACAGATTTCCTCAATTTCTTTAAATGGCTGCAAAATAAAAATGCACCTAAAATTATTAAACCTTTCCCCTGTTGATGAAAATATCATACCCTTTACCAAATTGCTCTGAAAATGGCTGCATCAACTTATTTATCTCCTAATGGAATGTGAAAATGACCTGCATTTTGGTGGCCTATGTACCTGGACTTGGAGAAGTTTCATGACGGTCTCACCTGACTGCAGGCTCTTCCCTCGGCTGCTCAGTGCCACCCAACACGGGAGCTGAGTCCCGGGCCGAGCCCCTGGTTGGGCTGCATGGTCAGGTCAGTGTTGCATAGACTGCATAGAGGGACTCATCTCTCTTTCTTCTCAACTATTCTACCTTCTTAGCTTGGGCCTATTATACAGAAACTTCTGTTCTTTTATCAGTAGTTAGAAAAGAAGAAAAGTAGCTACTACTGTCTTGTCATGCTCCTGTAGTGGATACTGCGGTGGGGTACCAATTGCTCCCCATTCCATGTGGAGACGTCCATTCCCCTGCTGTTGGCAGCTCACGACTGTCAGTCATTTCTCTCTTTGGGAATTGCCTTCAGGAGAGCAAAGCTACCCTGCCTAATGCCATGTCCCCTTTCCAGAGGGAAATCCATCCAATCACTTGTCAGCGCAGGGACATAGAAGCCCATCCACACCAACTCAGGACAGGACAATTATAAAGGGCCATCCAAGCTCCCCAGCTCCCTGAAGAATCTCCTAAGGCTCAGCTGAACTTAATCACAGGGAGACTTCTCCTGCCCAATTCTTCCCACAGCCCACAAAGATGCTGCCCTGAGAACACAACCCCATAAATTATCTACAGTCAAATCTACACCTTAGAGTCTGTTTCTTGGAGAAACTGGCCCAAAACACTCCTCTGTAACTCTTCCCAAAGGAAGAGAGATGTGACATTTGAGATGATGCCTGGAGTTAGAAGAGCACAGGTGGCTCAGCCCCTGCCACTGCCCCTTTTGGTCCAGCCCCAGGCAGGGAGGTGCAGCCTCCTCCTGTGCCTGCCCTTTGGAGGGAGAGCACACCAGGGTCCTGCCTCAGATGATGCTTTTCAGAGGCAAATTTGAGCAACCAGCAATCTCTTTTCACAGAAAAGGGGCTGTAAACTGTGTGACAAGGAAGATGTCTATGGGAATCTTCTCTGATTCTCTAGATTAGGCAGGAAACCTAATCTAGGATTTCCAATTCAGCCCAATCAATGATTATGCTAATAATTTGATCTTCATCTGCTTGATTCCTTTGTCCTTGTTTCTCAACTGGGTCAAAACTACGGAATAGGGATGAATCATGATCCTCATCCCAAACCCACACTGACGAAGAGGAGCACTACGTACAGCCAGTAGGTTAATCTTCATCCCTCCTTACTAATCATTAATAGTCTAATTTAACAGTCCTAATAAATAATCTATTTTACCTATATATACAAGGAGATGCTACCCCCACAACTTCTTAGATTGGGGAAGGTCTTAGTTCAAAGCCAGCTTGAGCACTTGAGATTTAGGCAAGTAGTTCTCAAATGGAAAAACCAAGGCTGTTTCCTTACTTGTAAACGAATCTAAGAAGACCTATTTCAGACTTGGTTTAGGGATTAAAAGCAAAAAGATATATCTGAAGTACCTCTGGCAGTCCCTTGAATAGTGGGTACTCAATGAACGTTGATTCATAGCTCAGTAAGTATCAAGAACTATGGGTCCTTGGGTCCTCTCTAGATTCTTCAGAAAGAACAAAAATTTTCTCTTCTCCACTCCCAAAAGGTAGGAGAATGAATTCCCCCCCCTCAGTGACTACTTAAAGATGAAATTATGAACAATGAGTCAATGAATCAGGCCCACACCAAAGTTGACAAGTACAAAAGTAGATAACAAGTGACAGAGAATTAGAAGCAGAGAACAAGCAATCACGTCCATCTTCCCCTTCATGTTACAGAAATCACAGAGGGGGTGCTATAGACCGAATGTTTGTGTCCCCCCCAAAATTCCTATGTTAAACCCTAATGCCCAAAGTGAAGGTATGGGGGGGGGTTTGGGAGGTGATTAGGTCATGAAAGCAGAACCTTCATGAATGGAGACCCCATAGAGTCTCCTTGTTCCTTCCACTATGCGAGGACACATTGAGAAGAGTGTCTGTGAATCAGGAAGCGGGCCCTTGCCAGACATTAAATGTGCCGGTACTCTGATTTTGGACTCCCCAGCCTCCAGAACTGAGAACTAAATGCTTGTTGTTTTAAGGCATCCGGGGACTGGTATTCCGTTAGAGCAGCCCAAAGTGACTAAGACAGGAGAGGACGTTCCCTTTGTCTGCTAAGGGCACTGTTAACCCTGCTAAGGGCCCTGTTAACCCTGGTCACACAGGCATCGCGAAGTGCTGGCTACACATGATGGCAGCTACTGAACTGGGACTCGACTCAGATCAGGCCCCAGGCATCAAACAACTCAAGAGCTGCCTTCTCTCTGCTAGCATGTGCAGAGGAAGAAGCGCCTGTGGTGGGTAGCCCCATCACATTCTCTTCTCTTAGAGAGGGAGAACCAAGGCCCCTGAGAGTTTGCTTAGAAAAACAGCTTGAACCCAGAGACTCCACAGGAAGCTGAAATGGGTGAGGCCAGGCAATGAACAACCTTGGAAAGCTCAGTGGAGAGAACCAGTAACCAAGATAAGAATGTTCCACTCATGTCAGGGAGAATGCCACTTGACCCTGGGCATTTACTACTCTGGGGAGTCTCTGCTGTGAAGCAGCATTCCAATTAAAGCTCCTGCACACTATAGAAAAACCAAGGACAGAGGGAGTTTCTTTAAACCTCTGGAAGGAGAGTCCTAATATGTCACAAGGTGTTCCCGGAAAAGAACCCAGGATTGGAGGCAGAGGTGGGCGACTGGAACGCAGAGTCTGGGGATGTAATCACTGACTCGATTTGTCTTTTTAGCCTCTGATGCCTGTGCTGTCAGGAACTCAAAACCAATAATACTGTTAACATAACTAGTCTGGTCCAAAAAGAAGCTCCAACATTTAACACTACGCCCTCAGAACTAGCGAATTCCAGAGAGGAGCTAAATGCTCTGTTCATAAATATTTCCCTTACCAGCTTTTTTCTAAATCTATTGAAAATAAACTTTATAGTAGTCTTTTAAGTCTGGTGTTATTTAAAATAGAGAAAAGGAGGGACAGAAATAGAGAGAGGAAGAGAGGAAGGATGAGGAGGAAGGAAGGGAAAAAGAGAGAAGGCAAAGAAGAGGAAGGGAAGTGAAGGGAAACCCACTCCTTTCAATACTTTTCTTCTTTTCAAAAGAGTAGACCATTGACTATTCTCAGAAAGCAGTTTGTTTTATAAATCATTAATAAGACCTAAAAAAAGGAGAGAAAGAAAAACTACTGACACATACTTTTTCTGAACTCTTTTAGGCCTTACACATGGTACAGAGCACAGACGCAGAGAGACTTAAAGAACAAGGTCCATTCTTTGAAACATAAGGTACTAGAGATCCCCATTCAAAGGAACAGATCACCAGCTGAAAGGTAGTCTTTGTCAAAGGGGAGAAAAGCTCCCAGGCCCTTCCCAGGCTGTACTCGCTGGGCGAGTCACAGCAGTTTCTGCAAGAACACAGGAATTGTGGCAAAATGCTTAGGTTCTCTAAGAATACTGGCAAAGTTTCACTTTACATATAAGAGAAAAAATATTTCAAAGTATTTACAACATCCTCCATTTCTCAATATTGATTTCTTAACTTCTCTTTATGGAAATCCCCTGGCTCACCTGTATCAAACCCCACACTTGGCACGATGTCCACGGTTCCGTGAAAGGCTCCAGCCCACGCTGAGGTAGCAGTGGTGACTGTTGTCGGGTCTGTCTTTGCGACATCACACTGGGGAGCAGGTATCCTGGCTGCACGCACTGACGGCATCAGCAGGGGCCCGTAGGACGGATCCAGGGCAGAGCCAGCAGGAGGGTGGTGGTGGTGGTGGTGGCGGTGGTGCATGTGGGCATGGGGGTGATGGTGCCGCATGTACACGTCATGCATGTGGCTGTAGGAGGGGCTCACCTGAGATGCCAAAGGGTAGTGCCAGGACTCAGACACAGGAGGGGGAGGGGCTGGGCCGGTCTGATGCAGGCCGTGTCCCGGCCAGGGGTTGGGGTCGGCTGCGGTAAAGGTGCCAGGGGGTGCAGTGACCTGGAAGTCAGGATGAACGCCACCCAAACAGGGTGCAGGTGGCGACTGGTAAGAGCTGGTCCAGAAGGAAGTTGGGAAACTACTCCGCTGGCTTGAGAGAGCTGAGCTGTCTGAGAAGACAGAAAAATAAATTACTTACAGAAGATTCAGTTTTAAGATAGGCTTGCCTCTACTTGTCCAATATTTGACAAGCAGGCTAATGAGTATGCACTTTCTGTCCCCACACAGAGGTGAACTGATACCAGGTAAGCCTCTGAGCTCCCGTGCCAAGTCAGTGCACAGGGTTCAAGTGCTCAACGGGTCCCCACCCCGCCATGTTTCCTTAGGGTAAGCTTCACAGTCCGAGGAGAGGTTCACATGTCTGGGGTTGAAAAGCTTCATTTCCTCCTGGGAGTCTTGCCGCCGTTGGGTCTGGACAGAGGTCACAGGTAACATGTGTCGTAGGTAAAGAAAGCTTATGCCATTGAAGTGATTCAGGTGGGTTGAAATGATCATGTTTACCAACTTCTTTCAAATGCAAATACAATTTTCATTCAAACTAAACATTTTAATGCCAAAGTAACACACAGAAGTAAGATCGCACTAAATTATGCTCACCAACACTCATTTTTCATCAACAAGAGTGTATTCCAAGCTTACTTTCCCTGTAGAGGTCTGGGGGTCTCTGGACTGAGAATAACAACAATGACAGTGACCAAACGCCCGCCACCAGCCAGTGGCTGTTCTTGGATGGTCTTCTTGGATCCTCACTGCAGCCCTGTGAGGTGGTTGTGAGTATCCCCGTTGCAGAGATGGGGAAATTGAGGCAGGGAAGAAGCCCAGGACTTCACGGCTGGCAAGCAGGAGACTGGGCTTTGAAGACAGGCAGCCTGTCCGGATGGCTGGCACTCTTCATAACTGCGCCACAAGAGGGCACAATTGTAACTACAACCCCAGCATGTAGGATTTGGTAAAGACTCTTCTGTGGAAATCATGAGTGGAGGCGATTCAAGTAGGAAAAATGGATTGAAGGATGGTGTTTGGGGAGGGGGAAACATCAAAGAATAGCACGTACAGAGAAGAGGAGGAAGCACCTCTGCGACTCCGCCTCAGCGCAATTTCTCCACTCAATTGTCAAAACATATCTATAGGTGACCCACTATGCACAGACACACGAGGTTGGGGATGACCAAACTGACGTTGCTTTTCCTCACAATCTGGAGGCGGACAGGTAAGTAAATGGACATGTGCAACGTGATGTGGTCAGTGCTCTCATGGGAGAAGCACAGAGAGGGACAGAAAGCAACAGCTAAACTGAAAGGGTGAGTTGGCTGGGCCTCGTGAAGAGGTCGGGAAAAGTGTTTTAGGCAAATGAAAGAGTGTGTGAAAAAAGGCCAATAATTACACACACACATACATTCACCCCTTTGAGGAACAAAAATGAGTTCAGTGGGTGGAAGCTGGCAAAAAATTAGACTACAGTGCAAGAAGGATTCAGATCGGTATGGCCTTGCCAGCCACATTCTGAATGTGGGCACTGCCCTGAGGAGCTCTCAGGCCGCTTTGAATGGTTTTGATCTGGGGAGTGTTATAGTCAGATCCATGTTTAGAAAGACTGATACCTCTAACTATGGCCTGTTGCCTACGGTGTGGTGTCACTGAATGAGCACTGGACTAGGAGTCTAGAAAGCTCAGCCAGAGAGCAAGCAGCTAAGCAATTACCCTATCTCATCTTCTGACCCCAAATGGATCTGTTGACCTCTCTGTGGCTCAGTTTCTTCCACTAAAATACGAGGCATTTGAATTAAAATTCCAAATATCTTCTGGCTCCATACTTTTACTATTCTGTGAAGTGGCCTATAAATTATTTCTATCCACTGATAAAGGTAAGGTTGCTCAGCACATTAGTCAGGCATGTCTAGTAAGATAGTATTTTCACACTGAGTTCCACACAAAAGAATCTAGCTAGATCTTTCCGTAGAATGAAGGATATCCTAAGAAGTACTCCGAAATAACAGCATTCAGAAGTCTGGTATATCCATGTTCTCACTTCATAAATTTACAGGACAGAGTTTTCTCACCTCAGGGAGAGTTTATATAAGTTGAATCAACCACCACATATGGCATTTGACTGACATCATCAGAGTGTCACTGGGGTGTTCAAACATTTCCTCTCTCCAGCTGCCCGAATGGCTGTGGCACCAGCCTTGCAACCTCTTCAATTCTCTTGTGGTCAGCCCTCCACCAGAGCCATCGTCATTCACCCCATTCATTCCGTGGACAGATAGCTATTCAGTGTTTCAAATTCAAGTCTCTCACCCACAGAATCTCCATAGATCTCAAACCTCTTGGGGAAATCTAGGAAAGGATGTCCTTCAAGCGGCAAAGGACGGAAGCGCACACTGTTCTTCGAGTCTTCAAACAGTCCTGGCAAACTTTTAACTGATTGACTTTGTTTCGCCACAACTACGATCTATCAGAAAACAGCACTTAGAGTCAAACTTACTGGCATTGAGGCAAATATGTTTTATGAAAGAAGTGTCTTCCTTTGACATACGAAAAATGGCTGCTAATGACAAGAAAAAATTGTGTAAGCTGTGAGATGAAAATTCACTTTGCCTTAAATGATGGCCATTTGTGGAATACTTCTGTCACACCCATAATGAAAGCTGTCAATGTTTAAAGTTTAATACCCATACAAGGAGTTTACAGAGGCTCCTTACATTACGTGGTGCAACTTTGTCACCATCAATCTGCCACTTTGCTCTCACACATCCAATCTTTGGGACCAAACCCTTCCTTCTCCTCATAACCTTTATCTCCTGGTGGAGCCAGAGTCCCATTATGAAAACGGTGGAAGCCAACCCACAGGCGTCTGCCAGAGATACCCAGCTCCCCTGGTGAGAAGCCTCCAAAATGTCAAAAGCACCTAGAGACGACGTCATTTCTCTGGATGCTTTCCTTTATTTATTTTCATTCATATAGACATGGACCCAATTTCATTTTAGAGATGCTTCAGCACTTTGGGCATGCACACACAAATGTGAACAATGAATAAATTCCTTACCAAAAAATGCTATTCTATTTATGAAATATTGAACTGTGATTAGTGAACATATTATCATTGAAAGTGGAAATCTATTTTTAAAAATGTACTCCATAAAGGCAGAACAAAGCTTTAAAATGCCCCAGGGAAAAATAAAATGAGAAGTAACTTAGTATTTTCCCAGTTGGTACGTCTCCCGAGATGAATATAAAGTTTGCAGAGATCTAGGCAGCCCCTTTCCAAAACAGTGTTGCATTTTACAAGTAAATGAAATAATATTGGATAGAAAATATGTTTATGAACAAGTCTACACTTCAAAAACACTATTTGGTATCTTATTGTTAAAAAAAATCTTGATACAAAGAAACAGATGATATGCTCTCTTTCATGCCTGGGAATCAATGAGCTTAGTTCATATGTATGTAAATTTTTTCATTACATGAATTCTTGCTTACGAGTACTTAATCACAGCCACATTTGTTGTATGAAAAGGGATATGAAAAACTGTGCACGAGCAACTTCCACGCAATATTACTTTTCAGGATAAAGGAGGCAATTCAGCACTATGTGACGTTAACACTCCATGGCGACTTTGGGCTGAATGGGACTGGGTATGCAGGTGATGTTAACACTGATAGCCTAACACGTATGAAAAGTCTAAACAGACTATGGTTCAGTTTGCATTAGGAATTAAAAAGTATCACTTACATACACACACATCCTTATTTATAAACAACAATAAAAAATGACAAAATTGATACATTACCCAGTACAATCCACCCAAAGCATACCCAGTGATGTCACTGTGTGATTTATACCACAGACACGTCTGAGAGACACAGAAGACATGGGACATAAAGTGGTTCTGTCTGTTTCATAGTAGATGGGGCTACCTTTTACATTAACTTTAAATATATGTAAAAGAAATCTAAGGGCAAAAAAAATTAAGCAAAAGAAAATTCAACATTTAAATTAAAAACTTAAACATTTTATTAATTTTGAAAAAATGAAAACTACATTAAAAGGACAATGGTACAAAAAATGTAGAATCTCTATCTTGTCATCTTAAAAATCTCTAGAAAACATATTCTTAGAATAAATAGTAATTTAAAATATCAATGTTAAAAGACATTTACCGTTTTACTAAGCTCAATGAAAAGAAAATGCTACTCCATTCTTAACATAAAAGGTCCTTGCTGTCATTTAATTCCCCATCTTCTTCTCTGCTTCCCATGAAAATAAACTGTCAGGTCAGAGGTGAAAGGGTATGTGTTCCGAAGTTTTCGGTCATTCAGGAATGAGGCATTACCATGATGTCCAGAGACTGCTCTCTGGTTATTTTGTTCTAGAGTTGCTCAGAATGTGCCTTTAGACTCTACAATGAGAGTTTCCAGTGGCAGTATCAGATTTCCACACTCCTTGGAGGCAGAACAAGGAGGAAGGTCAGGCCTCACTTTCCTCTGTGTGTTTGTTCTAGACTTCCCAGCAGTGATGACCTCCAGCGCCTCCTGGAGATGTACCTAGTCTCCTTCCCAGTCTCACCCAGCTAAGGACACAGGCCTCCTCTCCTTTCTTCTCTTTGCTCTTTTAGGCTAGTACTCATTCTGAGAGGTCTTTCCTATGAGCATGAGTTGCTCCAAGCAGACACTATATAGATCAATCAACCAATAGGTACTTACTTTGCAACTACAACAATAAAAAATATCAATAAGTTTACCACTCAGCATGGTTTTTAAGTCAGTGATATATTTTGCTATGGTGCAACAAACTACTCCTCTTAAACACACACACACACACACACACACACACACTTTCTGTAATAATACTTGGGCACCGAGATCAATACATAGACATATTTGAAGCCAACATTTCTATTTGGATGGGGACAAGGAGGCAATCAGATTCATTAAGTTTCACTGAGAAGCCTTATTCAATCTCTATTAGAAGGTTTAATGGGACAAGAGGTAATTGATGCGAGGTTGTGCCAAATAAAGTACAGATATTTCCTGTTGACTGTTTGCCTAACAGCTGCAAAACACCTAAAGAGGACTTCCCCAGCTCCATCCAGATACACATGAAAGTATGACCATTATTCCATTGTTAGCTGACACTCCATCCTAATCTAAAGATTTACTGTGAAATATATTATGCAATCAAACATAATTCAGTTTTAAATTCCTTTGTAGCACTGTAGTACTTGTGCAGCACTGAAAAAACGGTATGCCATAAACTAGACCCTTTAATTTAATACAGCTGGTCAGCAGTTCCTGCATAAAGTATTCCTGCCATAGCCATCAACATTGTCAATAGCCTTGAATACCTACTATGTCCAAGACACTGGTTTTTGGCCAGAAATACAAACTTCCAGAAAACAACATTTCTGGATAAAGATCCAAGGCTCCAAATAAGTGGAAACTTAAGGTAGAGAGAAAAGGCATCTGATTTTCATTTAGTACTTTGCGTCAAGCCCTATGCCAAATTATTCATAGGCATTATCAAAATATCTTTACAATGAACCTAGGAAATGGGTATCAATAAATGCATATTATAGTTGAAGCTGAGCTCAGAGAGATTTTAAGTAGTTAATCCAAGATCACGTTGCAACCAGACAGTAATAAGACCCAAACTTGAACCCAAAACAAACAGAATCCAAAGACTGTATTATCCAAACCTATGTTGCTTTGGAAATTAATACAAAATCCCCAATAACACTCTTTACTAGATATGGGAAGCTCAATTAATCATACTTTTCTCTAAGATATTGCTTTCTAAATCTTTAACTACATTTTGTGGATCTCCTATGAATTGTATCCAAGTTATGTATCTTTATCTAAAACTGGCTAATTCACAATTAGAAACAACTATAGCAAAGTCGTATTCACAAGATGAGAGAGTCCAAGATGGCGGGCTAGGAAGACCAGCACTCACCTACGGCCATGGACACATGGAATCTACGCCTACATACAGAGCAACTCCTCCTACAGAAGAACCTAGGGCTGAATGAACAGCTTCTGCAAACAAACGACAGAGGGACCACATGGAGACTAGCAGGAGAGATGGACACACAGTATTGATAGGAACCCCATCTTCAACATGATGACCCACAGAAGGCAGGGATATCACTGAGGGGCCCATGTGCAGACTTGCACGCCCTGGAGCAAAGCAAAACAATAGCAGTCTAAAGGAAATTCAGACTACATGTGAAGGAAATCCATTTACTAACCCTAGAGCATTTGCCAAATGGGTGGGAAACTGCTGGACATCTCTTTGGGGTCAGAGGGATCAATGAGCACCATTTTTTGTATTCTCCCTCCACCTTGATAAAGCAGGCAAGAGCACACTCCAGGGGCTCTAAGCAGCCTTCCAAGGCCACCCCAGTGCACCCCAGGACCCCCAGCTCCAGCTACCCACCTCAATATGGCCCCAGCATGGTGTACCTCTGGACCACCCTGACACCTCTTCCAGCTCCAGTTACCCAATGGGGTAGCCCCAGCATGGCACACTCTAGTATGCTAGAACCACCCGTCCTGTCCTATGTCCTCCCTAGCTCCAGCCAAGCTGCCAAAGCCACCTGACACACACAATCTATACAGGGGATGCTCCTAAACAAGGCCACTCCTTCAAGACCAGGAGAGGTAGCTGTTTCACCAAATTAATAGAAACAAACATAGAAAATCAAACAAAATTAAGAGATGGAGGAATATGTTCCAAATGAAAGAACAAGATAAAACCACAGGAAAAAACCCTAATGAAACAAAGATGCATAATTTACTTGACAAAGAGTTCAAAGTAATGGTCATGAGGATGCTCACTGAACTGGGGAGAAGAATGGATGAACACAGTGAGAACTTCAACAAAGAGCTAGAAAATATAAGAAAGAACCAATCAGAGTTGAAGAATGCAATAACTGAAATGAAAAATATACTAGAGGGAATCAACACCAGATTAAATGATACAGAAGAATGGATCAGTGATCTGGAAGACAAAAGAGTGGAAATCACCCAATTGGAAGAGCAAAAGAAAAAAAGAATTTTAAAAAATGAAAATAGTTTAAGGAACTTCTGGGGCAACATCAAGCATACTAATATTTGCATTATAGGTGTCCCAAAAGGAGAAAAGAAAGAGAAAGGGGCAGAAAACTTATTTGAACAAATAATGGCTAAAAACTTCCCTAGCCTGGGGAAGGAAACAGACATCTAGGTCCAGAAAGCACAGAGAGTCCCAAACAAGATGAAGCCAAAGTGATCCACACTAAGACATATAATAAGTAAAATGGCAGAAATTAAAAAGAAAATCTTAAAGGCAGCAAAAGAAAACAACCAGTCACATACAAGCAAGCCCTAATAAGACCATCAGCTGATTATTTAGCACTTTGCAGGCTAGAAGGGAGTGGCAGGGTATATTTAAAGTGCTGACAGGAAAAAACTTACAACCAAGAATACTCTCCCCAGCAAAGTCATTCAGAATTGAAGGAGAGATAAAGAGTTTCCCAGACAAACAAAAACTAAGAGTTCATCATCACCAAACTGGCCTTACAAGAAATGCTATGGAGTCTTCTTAAGTGGAAAAGAAAAGGTCATAAATAGAAATAAGAAAATATATGAAAGAAAAAAAATACCATTGGTAAAGACAAATATATAGTAAAGCAGTGGCAGCCACTTAAAAAGCTAGTATGAACGTTAGAAGACAAAGTGGCAAAACCAAATGTGACTACAATAAGTAGTTAAGGGATAGACAAAGTCAAAAGAAGCAAAATATGACATCAAAAACAAAACACGGCAGGAGGAGTAAAAATGTAGTGCTTTTAGAATGTGCTCGAACATAAGTGACTATCAGCTTAAAGCAGACTGCTCTATGAAGAGGTAGATACATATGAACTTCATGATAACTACAAACCAAAAATCTACAATAGATACACAAAAACTAAAGAGATAAGAACCCAAATATAACACTAAAGAAAACCATCAAATCACAAGGCAAAAGACTAAGAGAAGAAGAAAGGATCAGAGAATAACTATAAAAACAACCAGAAAAGAACAAAATGGCAAAAAGTAAATACCTATCAATAATTACTTTAAATATAAATGGACTAAATGTTCCAATCAAATGACAGAGAGTGGTTGAATGTATAAAACACAAGGCTAATCTATGTGCTGCCTACAAGAGACTCACTTCAGATTTGAAGACACACACAGATTGAAAATGAAAGGATGGAAAAAGATATCCAATGCAAATGGAAATGAAAAGAAAGCTGGGTTATCAATACTTATCTCAGACAAAACAGACTTTAAAACAAAGACTCTAATAAGAGACAAAGAAAGGCATTACATAATGATAAAGGGGTCAATCCAAGAAGAACATATAACATTTGTAAACATTTATGCACCCAACATAAGAGCACCTAAATACATAAAGCAAATATTAACAGACATAAAAGGAGAAATTGATAAGAATACAATAATAGTAGGGGACTTTAGTATCCCACTACATCAATGGATAGATCATCCAGATAGAAAATTATAAGGGAACATTGGCCTTAAAAGACACATTAGACCACATGAACTCAAGAAATATTCAAAACATTCCATCCAAAAACTGAAGAATACATAATCTTTCCAAATGCACATGGAACATTCTCCAGGACAGATCACATGTTAGGCCACAAAATAAGTCTTAATAAATTTAAGAAGATTGAAATCATAATCAAGCATCTTTTCCAACCACAACAATATGAAAATATTAATTAATTACAAGAATAAAACTGCAAAAAACAGGAACATGTGGAGACTAAACAAGATGCTTCTAAACAACCAATGAGTCATTGAAGAAATCAAAGAGAAAATCAAAAAATAGCTTGAGACAAGTCAAAATGGAAACAGAGCTTTTGAAAATCTATGGCAAGCAACAAAAGAAGTTCTAAAAGGAAAGTTGATAGTGATACAACTTAAGCAACAAGAAAATTCTCAAGTAAGCAATCTAACTTTACACCTAAAGGAACCAGAAAAAACAGAACAAACAAGGCCCAACCTTAGTAGAAGGAAGAAAATAAGAAAGATCAGACCTGAAATAAATGAAATAGAGACTAAAAAAACAGTGAAACTAAAGGCTGGTTCTTCGAAAAGATAAACAAAATTGATAAACCTTTAGCCAGACTCATCAAGAAAAAAAGAGAGAGGGTGCAAATAAATAAAATCAGAAATAAAAGAGAAGTTACAACTGAGACCATAGAAATACAAAGGATTATAAAAGACCATTACAAACAATTATATGCCAATAAACTGGAAAACCTAGAAGAAATGGATAAATTCCTAGAAACACACAAACTTCCAAGACTGAATCATGAAGAAACAGAAAATCTGAATAGACTGATTACAAGTAATGAAATTGAATCAGTAATCAAAAAACTCCTAAAAACCCCAAATTCCAGGATTGAATGGCTTCACAGATGAATTCTATCAAACATTTAAAGAGTTAAGACCTATCCTTCTAAAATTATTACAAAATTTGAAGAGAAAGAAACAATTCTAAACTCATTTTACAAAGGCAGCATTATCCTGACATCAAAACCAGACAAAGACATCACAAAAAAAGAAAATCACAGGCCAATAGCCCTGTTGAACATAGATGCAAAGATGCTTAACAAATATGAGCAAACCAAATTCAACATCATATGAAAAGGATCATACACAATCATCAAGTGGGATTATTCCAAGGATGCAAGGATGGTTCAACATCTGCAAATCAATCAAAGTAATATACTACATTAACAAAATGAAGAATAAAAATCACACAATCATCTTAATAGATGCAGAAAAAGCATCTGATGAAATTAAACATCCATTTATGATAAAAACTCTCAACAAAGTAGGTATAAAGGAAATGTACCTCAACATCACAAAGGCCATATATGACAAGCCCACAGCTAACATCATACTCAATGGTGAAAAGCTGAAAGCCTTTTCTCTAAGATCAGGAACAACATATAACACCCACTCTCACCGCTTTTATTCCACATAGTACTGGCAGTCCCAGCCAGAACAATTAGGCAAGAAAAAGAAACAAAAGGCATCCAAATTGGAAAAGAAGCAAAAGTGTCACTATTTTCAGATGACATGATGCTATATAGAGAGAGACTCCACCAAAAAACTGTTAGAACTAATAAATGAATTTAGTAAAGTTGCAAGATACAAAATTAGTATACAGAAATCAGTTGTGTTTCTACACACTAATAATGAGCTACTCAAAAGAGAAATTAAGAAAACAATCCCATTCACAATTGCATCAAAAAGAATAAAACACCTGGGAACAAATTTAACCAAGGAGGTGAAAGATCTGTACTCTGAAAACTATAAGACACAGGTGAAAGAAATTGAAGACAACAAAAATAAATGAAAAGATATACCATGCTCATGGACTGGAAGAATTAATATTGTTATAATGTCCAAGCTACAGGTTCAATGTAATCCCCATCAAAATAACAATGGCATTTTTCATACAACTAGTACAAAGAATCCTAAAATTTGTACAGAACCATAAAAGACCCTGAATAGTCAAAGCAATCTTGAGAAAGAACAAAGCTGGAGGTATCATGCTCCCCAATTTCAAACCATACTACAAAGCTATAGTAGTCAAAACAGTATGGCACTGGCAAGAAAACATGCACATAGATCAATGGAATAGAATAGAAAGCCTAAAAATAAGCCTGTGCATATATGATCAATTAATCTACAGCAAAGGAGACAAGAACATATAATGGAGAAAAGACATTCTCTCCAATAAATGGTGTTGGCAAAACTGGACAGCCACAAGCAAAAGAATGAAACTGGACCACTGCCTTAGACCATATTAAAAAATCAGCTCAAAACGGATTAGGGGCCAGCCTGGTGGCCAAGTGGTTAAGTTTGCGCACTCCGCTATGGCCACCCAGGGTTTCGCTGGTTCGAATCCTGGGCACAGACATGGCACCGCTCATCAGGCCACATTGAGGCGGCATCCCACATACCACAACTAGAAGGACCCACAACTAAAATATACAACTATATACTGGGGGGATTGGGGGAGAAAAAGCAGAAAAAAAAAAAGATTGGCAACGGTTGTTAGCTCAGGTGCCAATCTTTAAAAAAAAAATATGGATTAAAGACTTAAATGTAAGATCTGAAACCATAAAACTCCTAGAAGAAAACATAGGCAGTCACCTCTCTTACATTGGTCTTGGTGATATTTTTTGGAGCAGTCTTCTCAAGCAATGGCAACAAAAGCAAATATAAACAAATAGGACTACATCAAACTAAAAAGCTTTTGAACAGTGAAGAAAACACTCAACAATAGAAAACTGCAATCTACTGAATGAAAGAAGATATTTGCAAATCATACACATGATAAGGGTTAACATCCAAAATATATAAAGAACTTACACAACTTAATATCAAAAAAACAAGCAGCCTGATTAAAAAATAGGCAGAGGACTTGAATAGATATTTTTCTAAAGAAGACGTACAAATGGCTAACAGGTACATATAAAGATGCTCAACATCACTAATCATCAAAGAAATGCAAATCAAAACCACAATAAGAGATCACTTCACACCAGTAAGAATGGCAGTTATCAATGAGACCAAAAAAAACAAGTGTTGGTGAGGATGTAGAGAAAACAAACCCTCATACACTGTTGGTGAGAATGTAGACTGGTGCAGCCACCACGGAAAACAGTTTGGAGGTTCCTCAAAAAATTACAAATAGAAGTACCATATTGATCCAGCAATTCCACTTCTGGGCATTTGCCCAAAGGAAACAAAAACAATAATTCAAAGAGACATATGCACCCAATGTTCACTGCAGCATTATTTACAATAGTCAATATATGGAAGCAGCCTGAGTGTCCATTGGTAGATGAATGGACAAAGAAGGTGTGGTATATATACACAATGTAATATTATTCAACCATCAAGAAGAATGAAATATGGCCACTTGCGACATGGATGGACCTAGAGGGTATTATGCTGAGTGAAATAAGTCAGATAAAGACAAATACTGTATGATTTTACATATATGTAGAATCTAAAAAACAAAACAAATGAACAAACAAAAGAAAACAGAAACAGACTTATAGATACAGGTAACTAATTGGTAGTTACCAAAGGGGGAAGGGGTGCAGGAAAAAATAGGTAAAGGGGATTAAGATGTACAAACTTGCAATTATAACAAGAATAAGTCATGGGGATGTAAGGTACAGCATAGGGAATATAGTCAATAACACTGTAATAACTTTGTTGGTGACAGATGCTAACTAGACTTATCCTAGTGATCATTTCATAATGTATATAGATATTGAATCACTATGATGTACACCTGAAACTAATAGGATATTGTACATCAATTATACTTCAGTAAACAAAAGTAAAAGAAGCAAAGTGCTATTCACAAGTGGAAAGTAAACAATACATTTGAAATCACAGAAATTTTACAGAGAAAAGATTTCAACAATCACCTAATTCAATGCTTATTTACAAATAAGAAAACTGTAACCAAAGATTTCATACAGCTTACTGCTGATAAATTCTCCATCAAGGACTTTTTTTTCTAATCCAGGGTACATGGTATGAACTCGGTTCATCTAACTCAGTCATGTAATCATTCAATTCATATTCATTCCAGATTTTCCATATAGAAATGCATTATCCTGAGCATTAGGGAAAATGACGTGAGATAACCGGATATGATATATGCATTCTCAGTGGGTGAGGGAGAGATGGAAATAGAGGAGCTTGCTGTGTGTGCCTGGGCTACCCTGATAAACTAAACTGCCATACAAAGCTCTAAAAATCCTTGTCTCTAGAAATCACTCTTCATTTCACTCTACACACGCCAGCATTTTTGCTTCTCATTGAACGCTCTAAGCTCAGTCCTTCCTCAGGGCCTTTGCACTGGCTGTTCCCTCTGCCTCGAATAATCTCCCCCTAGATATTCATGTGATGAGGAGCACTCTCACTTCCTTCAGTCTGTGCTCAAACAAAACAGTCTCAGAGAGAGCGTCTATTATCATCCTAAGCAAAGCAACAGCTTGCGTCTCATCATATATTTATTATCTGTCTCTTCCACTAAAAAGCTCCACAAACGTAGAGGCTGAGACTCTCCTGTTCATGACACAGGCCCACAACCTAGAGCACAGTGGGACCTGGACACTTGCTGCAGAAGTCAGGAAATGAGGCCAGAGAGAGATCTGACGGCCAAATTGAAGATGATGCCAAGAAAACTGTTTAACCATTCCTGAAACATTATCCTGATCCACCCTTTCTATCCTGAAATTTGGCATCTGTCCAGGGGGCTTCTCCATTCAGTCACGTAGAGTATAGGAAAAACACTAAACTGCAAATTTTTGCATGTTCACAATACCTTGCTTAAAACTATTCTGGTTGTGATACTGTGACAATCACTCTCCCATAGAGCTGTAATTTAGGGCTCTCGTTCCTCTGTTGCAGGTGACATGATCACCAGGTGGCAGGGCCAGTGGGCGACAGGAGTAGGCCCTGCCTAGAGCCCTCTCCTAGGACGACTGTCTTCACAGGATTTAAGACTGATATCTCAAACTGTTCACTCCAGCCAGCTAACTCACTGACGTTTTCCTAGGTCACCCTCCACAAGTTATGAAAAGCGCTCACCATGTGCTATCAAATAGCATGTTGGTTGATTCCATAAGCATCTTAGACTTCCAAGGACTCAGCTCTCAGTTCTTGTAATATTCACTAGTCAATCAGCAGCTACACTTCCGAATCACCTCTATTAAGGTCACTTGAGTTTGTATTCCACCTTCCCCTCTCTAGTCACTGCTTATCTTAGTGTTGTTCACATTTGCTACTTTCACATTACTTTTTCTAAAAAGAAAAAAGAAAGAAGGTAGGAAGGCAGGCAGGCAGGCAGAGAGGCAGGCATGAAAGAAAAGCATCGTATCTACAGACCGGGCCAGGCAATCTCCTACGGCCAGGATCTCTCCTACAAGAAGCACAACCACCTCTCCAGTGCTGAGAGGGGACCAGCCACTCATCCCCTCTCACCTGGCCCCTACCACAGGTGGGTGATCAGGTGACAAGCCCTTCCTTGTCATAGGATCACCCGGGCACCGGGTCAGGTCTGATTCTGAGACTGTGACTCAGTATGTCTGAGTTTGGCGGCCTGCGATCTCTGTTTGTAACAGCACTAGATCAACAAGGATCAGATGCGAGCCTGCACTGGAACCCCTGGGTGGCTCACCAAAACAGATTAGCTACCCCTGAGTTTCCGATTCAGTAAGGTGTGGGGTGTGACCCAAGAATTTGCATTTCTAACCAGCCCCCACCTGATTCGGACATTCCTGGTCTTGGAAACCACATTTTGAGAACCGTTTTACAAGATGCTTCTTGCAACCAGGTGAGCTCAGGAGAAATGTCCATAACACATTCCTCTAAAACTACTACTGGGACGATGTATTATCTTTTCTCTAACCTTGTAATTATCCCAATCAGGACGTTACCCAACGATTTTCTATGTGTCCAATTCAAACACACCTCTGTGACGTCTATGTAGAGGGAAAGCGAGAAAAGGATGCCCATTCTACTGCTTTCCTTTCCAGAGCTAAGAACAAGAGCCAAGCTAGGTAGACTCAGTCAATAATGTCTGGATTGTACACTACAAGGAGTAAACACCACGACAAAGCAGGACAGAGAGAGCTCTTAAGAGAACACAGAAGGCTTTCAAAGTCTGTATTCCTGCGTCAGACTCAAACCTCTGCTATGTCACCACGTAGCACCTAGTGGAATGAGCAAGAGCTAATTTTTAAAAGCTGATGCAGGCACGCCTATTATTTAGACATCCAAATTGGGCCATCGGGGCTTAAGGAATGGTGCTTCTCAGCTCGATGCTGCCACTATAAACTTGAGCTGGTTGCATCACTACTTTCCATGAGGAATTAAGGGGTGTGACTGCATCCTTTCCAACCCCACATTCCACATGTGACAAAACGGATCCAGCTGTTTGTCTGAAAGAAATTCCTTGCTGTCCTTAAAAATTAAAAAGCAAATGGATATCCGTCCTCCAGGGGCACGTCTCCAGCTGGAACCTGGTACAGGCAGTTGCGAAACAGAGACGGTGCCCTGGAGAGCATCTGCTTTTGAATTCTTACCTCGCCAGAGGGGGGTTAGCCCCATCTTGCTTTTTGAAATGGCAGATTCTGGATGGAGGGTGCTGGCTTGGCCCAAAGCTCTTGAGAAGTGTTCATCCACTACTGACCCAATGTCTCCCTGGAAATAAGTGAAAAGGACACAGCGAGAGTTAAGGTACTCCATCTCGGCAGGCTGGTCTTTCTCCTCCTCCTCCTCCTCCTCCTCTTGTTTGCTGGGAAGGGTGACTTCCAGAGAGTCCTGCATCTTGCTGTATACCGCTAACTTCTTCTGGGATGGAATAAACAAAACACAGTATCAAAGACAGTTTGTAAAAAAGCATTAACTAGTTAACTTTTCACTTAAAAAAAAGAATCTAAATATTAGCACATGTTCGCAAACTGATTGTTTTGCATCTGCTCTACTCCATCCTTCCCCTCCCCAAACCAGCCTTCTCCTTCCCATCCTGAAAGAAAGGCTGTTATTTCAAATGTGTAAAAGTTTTAAAACTCCATTATCAAATGGTATGTTTTCAGTGTGAAAACAGGTTTGTTTTTTTCTTAAACTAGATACACCAAAAGGAGAATGGCTTTAAAAAAAAGTGACTGATTCCTTCCAGTTTTTCTTCCCGTTTTCTATTTTAAAGATTTAATGTGCAACAACCTGAGAGCGTGGGATGGGGAGGGAGGGAGCAAAGGAGGCCTGCCTGTCTGCCGGACGGGTGGAGAAGAAAAGAGCTCCTCATAAACGGAATACGCTAAAATAAAAACAGGAATGTAGCATCTTATACAAGGATTTGGCAGATGTGCTGAACTCATTTCTCAAAAATCAAACCAAAATGACAAAATAAGTCTGTGTGAAGATTCATTCTGCATGGAACATATTTTTCAGATGTTCGTCTTACCACCATTATCATAGAGGGAGAAATGGCATTGCTGTGGCTTATAGAAAATAATACGAGATACCAGCAAGGGCTAGTATGACTTTCAAATAAAAATGAGACGGGCTTGATAATTTTAAAATATTTTTAAAACATACAATCATACCCATAATAGTAGTTAATAAACATCATGCCAAACACTCTTGTAAAACTTTCTATTTATTAATGACGCCCATTTAATCTTTATAATTCTATAACATGGTTAGTGTTACTATCCATATTTTAAAGATGAAGAAACTAAGGCACAGAAAAGTGAGGTAACTTGTCAAAGGTCACAGAGCATGTAAGCGCTGGAGCCAGAAGGCATAATAAACACATGCAGGTGTACATAGGCAGGTGCAAGTCTGTGTGGGAGGAGAGCAGGGGATATCCAGAGGGAAAAAAATCAAAAATTTTGTTTTGTATTATTTCTCTCGGTACTAAGTTTCTAGTTGTTACTTTCTTATTACTGCTTTTTAATATTTCCAAACATTTCTCATCAAGCACATATTACTTTTATAATCAACGACCTCAGTGTGAATTATGTATAAGAAGATAATGCTAAAGATCATAAAATTCATTATCCTAATGATGAAATGACCTCTCTATCCTCTGGTTGCCTGTAAAACCTATTCCTTTGTCATACCATTTTTCTTACTTCAGAAAAAAATGCATGCTGGGAAATGAATGTGAGTTGAAAAAAATAAGTCATTCTAGAATACTCAGTAAGCACATAGTTTTGCAAATGTTATCAAAACACATAACCCAGACTCTTAGGTTTCTAACGTAATTACTAGCTTCAAAATCTATAGCCTCGAATTATAAATGCATCATTCAATAAATTGAACCCTTCCCCCTGGCAATGAATATGCTGTTTTTGTGTGACATGGGTCCTAAAATGTTCAGGCATATTACGAGCAGCAGGTTATTATTTAGGGGCTGTTATTTATAAATATATACATTTCTTTTTATTTAAAATTTGTGTCAATATGGTTATCGCTTGGTGATGAATAGATAATTCATTCCTTGTGAGTGACCGTGCCTTGCCGATGAATAGCTGATTGTAATGACTGAGTGGCTCTATTTCTCACAATCTGTTTTACACAGATTTCAACATGTTTATATTTTAACTTCAATAGTGAAAACACCACAGTCACATAGGTTATGTATAAAATGAGAGGATTGATCTCAAGTGACCTCTAACGTTACTCCTAGCTTTAAATTCCATTATAAAATTAGACAAATATTACGATTTATTAGTCAAATCATGGTACTGTTTCTCTTTGTGCATGTGTATTTACCTGAAGTTATACTGTTTTAAGCACACACACACACTCTCTGCCGAATCTTCAGGCATAGCAAAAAGAAGCACTGTTTTTACATGAGAAGGAAATTAAAACTGATCTGCAGAGTAGCTTCACTGTCCACAAGTGTTCATTATTATTTATGAAACCGATTTCTTTTTCCTACTGATGTCCAGCTCAGCATCAGTGTGAGAGTTGAGTTTTGCATCTAATTGTTTCATTTGTTTAATTTTAACTTTTATTATTTAAATGAGAAAGCTCTGCTGTCTTAATTATCCAAAGAAAGGCAATGTTGTTTTTTACCCCAATTAGCAATTAATTCTTAGGTGAAATGAAATTAATTAAAGTTTTATATATATATATATATATATATATTTAGAAAAGATCTGTAAACTACAAATCCTGATATAAATGCACCATAGTATTATGACCAATAATAGCAATAATAAAATATCAATTTTTAAATTGATGGCAGTTGAATATAATCAATAGATTTTCAATCTATTTAAGATCACACAATTTTCTAAATGCTACATAATTTCGTGTTATTGCTCTTCAACCAATTGTTGAATGGTTGGATACAAATAAATTAATTAATCTAAAAATTACACACTTTTAAATATGAAATGGGGAGAAAGTGAGCAAAATGTGACATTATATAAAAATGCCATTTATTAGTCAATTTTCTAAAAACCATTCTTCTGTCAGATGAACTAATTCTCTATATTCTTTAGTATTTCATATATATGTAATATATGTCTGTATACATATATCTGCTTTTATATAAATATATACTGATACACAATTCTTTTTGATATGCGAACATCTGTGGTTCTATAAAATATCTATATTGACTCTTCTATTTAAGTAAAGTTTTTTGAAATGATTATAAAATATGCTTCCTTTTTTTTCTCTCTCCCAACCCTTTAAGGTAGGCCCTCCACTAATTAAATAAATTTGCTTGGAGACTATCAAACAAATAAAATAAAAAGGGAGCCTATGATACACCTACCAATAGGCAGGGCATAAGGCATCTCTACCATTCCTTGTTATACTTTTTTCAGATAAAGTAGGTCAATTTTCACAAATTGTAGTGAACCAATTTAGATATTTACATTTACACACACACACTCACACATCCATTTACAGCCTCACTACCAACTCCACTGGTTGAAAGAATTCCAAAGTATCCAAATGGCCTAATAGTTCCCTAAAATGGAACATGCAATTTGCATAGATTTTTTAAACATGCAGCGTGAGCATGAAGAAAACAGGAACACAGAATTGAAACAGCAACTGATTCATACATGGCCAATCCCACCACCCTACTGTTCTTCTCCAGAGGCTCTTAAGCCTCAACTACTTTCCCTGCTCTGTGCTCTGGTGACTGTGAATCAATTCTTTGCCTTTTCCTTAACTAAGGAGATACTCATGTGCGCTTTTGCCATATTCTGTATTCATTTGGTCTTTGCTCCTTGGAATGAAACTTCCCTGGTGTTATCTTCTTTCTTGAGAATAATATAGAAAATTCAAAACGTTGAGAATAAATCTCAAATCATCAGAACCTAGATTTCCTGAATCAAGGCAATGTAGTTCACACGTTTCTTCAAAGGCACAATCATTTCCTAAAAATACTCCAATCTCTGAAAAATGTTCATACTTTTCTTAAGAGACCCTGAAGAATTGTTAATAAAAATAAAGTCATGAAAAGGAACTTCAAGGACTATAAGTTGGTTTATTTAAGGCACATTAGCCAGGGACAATTTTTCCCCAGGTGCAATGACCTGGAGTTAGGTGAAACAATGATGGATGGAGTTAGCAGACACGAAGTTAAAACTAAGTCACAAAGAGGTTAGAGCTGCAGTGTGAAGAGTCGGCCTCGCGGGCAAACCACGCCCAGCCACCCCCCAGCCTGCCATCAGGCACGACAGAAACAAACTCGCCCAGGAATGTGCAGGGGAAAGGATTTGTCTGACAAGAGAAAGACTTCCATGTCAGGAGCCAAATACCACGAACTCCCCAAGGCTTAAGCCTGCAAAACGCCAAGTGATTACTGTGCATATGTGGAAACTTTTTTCCTAAGGAAACAAAAGTATTTTAATGAATCATTGGATATTTGGAAACAGCTTTCTTAAAAAAAATTTCTTCTGGCTATCTTCTCTAAATGCAACGGTTCTTTTATGTTCAAAAATATGGTGGAGCATTTAAGAAAGGACTACTAGCTGGGAATAAATATCTCGAAATTAGAAAGTTCATAAAAGCAGTACATTGCACTTTGATCACATTTTTTTTGAATTTACTTGGATAACAGAGCTTTAAAAATATCTCGGAGAGCTTTGAAATTTTGATCCTTGGCCTTTCTAGAAGAGGAGGAATCAGGTTAGGGGAAGGTGGGTCAGGATAAGGAAGATATGCCACAGCCCTTCTGTGTATTTCATTTCACTTATCCCTCACACACACGCAATACTTTGTCTGAATAATAACTCCTAATTTACACACACAAAAACTGACTGACTTGGCTAGGATCATCTAACTACTAAGTGACAGAGATGGAATTAGAACCTATTTCTGTCTACAATGCACATGCCAAGAAAATAAATGAAAGAAAATGAGTCTCTATATGATATTTATTTCAATCGAATAAACAAGTCCACAGTCAGCATGGCATGACACGCTAACTAAGGAGAGTCTAAAGTTATTTATAACATTAAAAAAATTAGAGATGTAAACATGTATCAGAGGTATAGCTATTAAGTCATGGAGTAGATGTATATCTAGATGAAACTGAACTTCTATATCTAAAAATGTATTGTCCCCTTGGCAAGTCTGAAACATAATACATTGCCTACCATTTTTCTGGAAATCCTATTCTGGAAATGTGAGCAGCGCCAGTTTGTGAGAGACAGTCACACCAAGAGATTCTATATTTTTTTGCTTTTTTAAAAAAATGTTTTTCTTAATAGTAGGCAAGAGCAAACCAAAAATATTATTCCTTAACATGGTCAGCTATTTTTGAGCACACTTGCCTCTCAATGATTCTGGTCGTTAACAAAAATCAAACTCTTCCCCTCCAAGGATGAAAATTTTCCAGTTTTGAGGATGTTCAAAAAAAATGTGCCACGGGCTTAGAGAGAATTTCAAAATTTGCATTCCCAAAATGTTTTAAGCAATGATCACATCATAAGGGTATGTATTCTCTCTCAAACCGATGACTTCGAATACAATCGTTTCTGAAGTATAAATTTCTGATATGTTTTTTGTTTGTTTGTTCTGGGTTTTTATTAACGTTTTTTTTAAAGATTGGCCCTGGGCTATCTGTTGCCAATGTTTTTTTTTCCTTCTTCTTCTTCTCCCCAAAGCCCTCCAGTACAGAGTTGTATCTTCTAGTCATAGGTTCTTCAAGTTCTGCTACGTGGGACGGGGCCTCAACATGGTTTGACGAGCCATGCTAGGTCCGTGCCCAGGATCTGAACCAGCGAAACACTGGGCTGCCAAAGCGGAACAGGTGAACTTAACCACTGGCCACGGGGCTGGCCCCATCTAGTATGTTTGTATAATCCTATTACTAGACTTAGGGTATGATTTCACTTTTTAAAATTTATCTGTTATTCATCAAATTGTCAATTAATTCCTATTTTGTGCCACTAACTGTGCAAAGGCTTGGAGCCACAAAGATGAAATTGTTAGCCTGTCCCTAAGCTCAATCTGCTCATAGTTGGTTGGGAGAGCACTGGAAGAGCCTCAGGGTTTACCCATATGGCTAATTATGTTATTTCTCTAAGTAGCTAATATTTAAAAATGAGAAAAGGAAGAAGGTAACATTAGGTAAATTACTAATTGTTTTCCTGTTTCTGAGGAAGCTCAGAAGGAAAAGGAACACAGTAGAAAGAGAAGTGGAAAGAGAGAGAGGATTTGACCAAAACCAGTCCATGAGTTCGGGTAAGTCATGGAACCCTGTGACCCTCAGCTTCCTCTTCTGAGAATGAGAGATTCTGACCTGATTGTCTCAAAGGTCTTGTCCAACTGCATATCCTAATAAGCCACACGCTGGAGCTCTAGAAAAACTCACATGTAATTTTGTCTCTTCTGCTAGCCGCCGCCTCTGATTTTGCAGGACACTAACCAAGCAAACCCTACAGACCACTGAAGACTAACTCATTTCCAGGCACAGCTCATCTAGCCCAATTCCTACCAATTCGTTTTGGTACTTCCTTTATCTATCTTCATAGTAACAAGAAAGGACGCATCCATAGAGCCCCCAACTAAATCACACAAGATCAAAAGTTTGGCATACTAAAACAACATAGTTCTAAGAGGAAGAGGACACCTCTTTACTTTAGGTCATTGTTTCTTTCTTTTTCTTTTTTCGAGCTCTACTAAAGTACGAGACAAGTGAAAAATAGTTCAGTGACCCCAGTTCAGACCCTTGTAAATTACTGGCATCAATCGGGTATCCTCTGAAATATTTGCAAACACGGCACTTAGGACTCATTTCTAGCAGCATGCGTTTGGGTCTAATGGTTCAAGGCACTCTTGGGGTCTTCCTAAATGAATAGTTAAAGCAGAAAACCAGCTGCTTAAAGAGATGCTTTTTGAAAGATTCAGGTCAGAGTTTTGCCCAAAATTATTTTCTTCACTGTCTCTGCCAGAACCTGGAATTCAAGTATTTAGAGAGCCTTGGTTTCTTGAATGAAAATGTTTTTTAGAGACAGTACCTTAAATTATTATCTATTACTAGATGTATTAATTTTGGGACTTTTTAAAAAGCTAGCTGGAAAACAGGGCCTATGGGAATGGGATCCAATTTAAGTGCCCAGGTTTTAGAATGACAGTCACCTAACTCACAAGTTTGCTTTAGGATCTGCCCTATGCATCACAAGCATAATATTTTTAGTCTCATTGTAAATTCCCTTTGCCCAGAAATAGACGAGACAGAAATATGCATACTGCCCAACACGGTCAGCACAGCATCTCTTCTGTAGTAGCTCAAACAGTTACTGTACAGGATGGTTCTACCCTCTGAACATCCTCATTTCCCTCGATGTGAGCCACGTGCCTGCCATCCCCAAGTCTGTGATATGCGAGACTTTCCTGAGTGCTGGGTGAAGTTGGACTTCCCTGCATTTAACCAAAATGCCCTTCACTTGAATTCCCAGAGAGTGTCACCTTGTCCCAGCATTTGGTCTTCTGGTGAACACATCCTCATTATGCATGATTTTATGGATTTAGAGCCTGCCCTTACTATCGTTATTGTAATCTCCATTCTGGTTGACTGCCAGAGACAACAGTTCAGCTTAGTTATTTTAAAGTTTAATTTTTCCTCTAGCTTTGAATTTTCTGGCTGAAAAGTTATTGGGAGCATAAAACTGCGGGGCACTTTAAGCTTCTAAGTCTCTGCAGTCAAGTTACTTTGTGTCGTGTGGAATTATAGGGGCTGTTCTTTCTCAAAGAAGTCCTGTATGAATTCTTATAAATCCACTTAAGTCCCTGCTTACAGTTGCAAGAAAATTAGATCCTCCACCTTAAATAAGTTGACTGTGTATTGAAACTATTTAAGCTGTAATTGTACTCTTTTCTTAATGAATCTAAACTTACATTGGAATGGCAATGATATATGAGGCACTTAAAACTAACTGTTAACGCCGCTTCCTGCATATTATTTTAAAATAAATAAATGTTCATTGGTTAAGTGGATATTCTTCCTCATCAACAAAGGATGCAACAAGGATGGCAAAAGTCATTAGCATAATACAAATGCTTGCAAAAGGACTTTGGAATGCCCAAACTAAAAACATACACTACCAAGGACTTGGAAAGAATTTCAAGCTGCAAGGCCAAAGAATCTACTGCATATTAATCTTCTTTATCAAAAAGTTGATTTCGAGCACTGAAGACAAAAATAAGCTTATTGTGCAACAGCGGAAAAAAAAAGCTTAGAGGCTGCAAGGCATGGTGGAAAGATGCTACACTGGGGAGCAGGGGATCTGGTGGTCCTAATTTTGTCACTGATTACCTTTGAAACTTTTAGCCAGGCATTTCAGCCCTGTGAACACGCATTTTCCCATCTCTAAAAGAGGGGATAAAGTATGTTTTTCCAGGGTTTTTTCCTGACAAACAGAATCTCAGAGAGGTTTTCTGACCTAACCAAGGCGGCAGAATCCAGAGAAAGAGTTTTAAAAACGCCTCACTGACATACAACTGCAGGCCTGCCTCCCGAGGGCACTTGAGTCTGTTAAGTGGAAGCGTGCATGCAGACTCACCCAGCTGTCACCCTCGGAGAGGACCAAGTAAACGTGTCGAACTTATATGAAGTCCTAAGTGGGACTGTTAAAAAGCCCCTTTGCACAATTAGAAAACTGGCGATTCTTCTTCTCTGCTTTCACCGCCCCCTCTGGAAACTACACAATTCTGAAAATTTGCTTAAAGTATCTTCTTAACGTTAACATTATGAATACATGGGGGGTGGCTTCAGACAACAGACAGTCTGCACTTAAGATGAGAAATCCATTGAGTATGAAGGGAATCTATGATTTCATATTATTTCCCTCAATTTTTCCTGACACATATTTTGACAATTTTTCTCTCGGTTCCTACTTTCCCTGTTAGAATACAAGTACATTCCTTTCTGCACACGTTCTGCACTGTCATCATGCCTCGGGAGCATGTGCTGAGAGACTGAGTTAAGAGTTCTCCCGAGGAGATGTTAGCAACTGATGTATTAAGGCCATGAAGACACGGTGGGCCTGGAGGCCGGGGAGCTCAGCATCCCTCAGCAAAGAGGGCTCTATAACACGCACTGTAAGATTAATGCATAGGCATGCAATTTCTAGGAATTAACATCAGGGGCTATAAAATTTATTTTTCAGATATATTTACATATTGCTTTGAATCATTTAGCCTACTGTATGCCTAGTAACACCCTGCAGTGCAGCCTGATGTATACACAGTTCACTGTGTCCTTAAGACACTAACCTACTGCCTGCCTACAAGGTATAAGATGATCAATATAAAACTAAACTTAAAATTTGAAGTGTACATTTGTGCTTTTAGGGGAAAAGCTGAGAGTGCACACGCCTGGAGTATGAAATTCTATTATTTCAAAAAGGATTTTCAGCTATATGATCACACCTCAAGAGGAAAAATATACCTATGTTTAAAATCCATTATAATGAAGCATTTTGATATACCAATTTACAAGGACTTCAGAGATATACAGATTTGAGAAAAAAAACTCAGTTCAAAGGTTCACTACTACACTGGAATACCGAAGTAATACAAAACTTTAACATTCTCTTTTCTAACATTTTCTAAATGATCATTAAACTTTCTTTATAGCTCCATCACTTTTCCTGCTTCTTGTCCTTTTTCCTCCCCAAGTCAATTGCTCAAATGCAGTATGAGTTGTAGCCCTTATTTCTGTCTCCCAGGCAAGATGCTATTAGGGGTCACTTCCCATGTACGGAGAAAACAATCTTCATGGATAATAATGATAAAACCTTATGGAATGCAAAAACAACCAAAATATGTATTCTCGGATGACTGCATCAGGGCCAAGTCAATATTAGTCCCACTTCACCCACGCACTGCATAGTCTAAAAATGCTGTCAGCCTGATAAGAATTTCCTGATTTACTCTTTTTTCCAATAAAAAATATAGGTCATCAAAATAAACTCCTGACAGTAAAAGAACAGTAGTCACACCATCAAGTCTCTTTTTATTTTGCTGGCCGGTGAGGGTCAAATAGTCTCTTTCCTTGACAAGAAAAGTAATCTCAAACAAGCCATTTTAGTGAAAGCAGCATGAAAATTTCCAAGCTCACCTCTCAACTAAGCTCTTAAGGTCAGCGCAGCCTGACATCTCCTTGAGCGATACCCACAGAAGTCCAAAGTATGTGGAAGTTGATCATCACTTACTATACGTACAACTCATCAATGTGGACGATTCAAGGGGAAAGAAGCTTATTCTTCAGTTTGTTGATGGTCTTAAGTGAAAGAATGGAATTTGGGCACTGAGTGTCAGGGTTATTGCAAAAGTTAGACAAAGTACTGGAGTGATTTCTGATTGAAAACTAAATTTTATGATTAGAAATTTATAATTTTTCTGATACTGAATTTTATTTTCTGGCTGAAAAGAATATTACAGTTCCAACCCACACCACAGATTCATATACTGATGGAATTATGTTCACAACTCCAGAAAATAAAACCTTATTCACAACTTCTACTAGTTCAAGTTATTTTTAAGGGGGGGAACACCTATCTGTATGTTTAGTAAAGTCTGAGTCTGTTGCTTGTCCACATTCCAATTGATAATTGGAGGCTTCTACAGTCTCTGAGACGGAGGAAAGGAGAGGAGGAAAAAGGGTGATTCATTTGGGATGGAGTGGTAACAAAGCACATAAAACTGATATCCAGCGTCTCCTTGCCTCACCTGCCTCACTTGTACCTAGTTTTCTCCACTACCTATATCTCTTATACTTAAAGCCAAAGAAAAACAAACGGCAAAACCAAAATGTTTTAATCTGTCACCCTTAACCACAAATTACAAAACGCTTTCCCATCTCCCTCCCTAAAAGTAATCTTGCTTTGAAATGCTCAAGCTGCTGAATATTAAAAAAAAAAAAAAAAAATGTGATAGCGAGACAGTGAGGTCCTGCCTCTTTTGCCCCCCTTGGTCCTGGTTCAGCTGATACTGTTTAGCAGATAAGTCTAGAGCATGCACCCTTCCAGAATCAGCTGAATTTCACAGTCCCTAAATTCTAAACAGAAGTTATGATTTCTTTCCACAGAGTAGCACTATAAATCTAGTGAAGAAAGAGAGGTAAAGAAAATATAGAAATTAAAAGGCCATATTAATTAAAGAGCCAAATCCTTAAGACAACAATAAAACATATGGTTTCTAAGAAACTAAAAATATCAGTCAATGAATTCTGTGTATGGTAATTTCCAAACCATGCCTAGGTCCCTGATAAGCGTCTCCATCTCAGAGTGCATAAACTGTATTTTTTAAGTCTCTTCACATCAACCCACCCTAATTCCCAGAACTGAGGACCCTATTCTGGTACAACCCAGTGTCACATACTCACATCCATGTTTTCTGTAGCGCTAACTAAGCCTTGACACACACTCTTGGTGTTCAGAGAGGAATGTCCAGGGGTACCTAGTGCCAAATTCCCCAGAAACGCGCTCTCTCTTCTAAAGGAACTATCATCTCCCTGGTTCCTGAACTTTCTTTATCAACAGCATTCCTAGTCTCCGCATGTGGAGACCCAGTATCCGGTGACCCAAGGTTACCTGGGTGGGGAGGGAGGGGGCAGGGTGTGCAGGAAGCGGGGGAAACGGACACTTCCAAGACCTAACTATAACACCTCTGTGCTTTGATGGAATTAAAAATGAATGAGGGACTTTGGGATCAATCCCTGTCCTCTAAGTCCCTAAGTGGTGAGAAGACAGACTCTGCGGAGTTCTGGTAGCATTTGACAACCATTCCACTAGACCCATGTTCCACCATAAAGGTCTGAGAAAAGTCACTCCCTGAGCTCACGTCCAGGGAGGCTCCCCTATGTCAGGAATACATTTCATCCTCTTCATCAAGAAACCCTGAAACACTCTGCCTTTCCAAAGGAAACAAAATATTTAGTGTAAAGGAAGTTTACTCACATACTCCTAAGACAGATGCCCTTGGTGAGTTTCAGAGAACTGAGCCCTAAGAGCTAAGGTGGCAATGAGAAGCAGCCTCTGAGCTCCGGCGACAAGAGCTCAGTGAAGCCCCGAGCCAGGTGATGCCTCTCATCGAATCCCCACCCGACCACCAGCAGTTCGTCCCTTCCCGAAGCCTCTCCTCCTCTCTTCGGATGCCTTTCGGCTCAAGGGCACTCCTGCAGGTCCCAGAGCATCCTCCGCACCACCCGTCCCGGCAGGACGTCGCCGGAGCCCACGTCGATACTCCCGGGGCCCCTGGCTCCCGCCCCCGCAGGCTGCCCGGTCGGTGACTCACCTGCTGGCCAGGTTGGGGCGCCGGGTGGTAGCAGGCTGTGGGGCAGGTTGCAGCTGCCACAGGGTTGGGCAGATACTGGGGCGCTCCATACGGCTGGGGGTGATACATCACCTCCGCACAACTCATGGCAGCCGGGGCAGCGGCGGCCCCCGAGCTGCCGCCGCCGCTCTGCGCGCTCGCGCCACCGGCGCCGCCGCCGCCTCTGTCGCTGCTCCAGCTGCTTCTGCGGCGAAGGCGGGTCCTGGGCGGCCGCGGGCTCCGCGCGGGGCGCGGGCTCGGGAGGGGGTGGCAATCAGCGGCGGCCCATGCGCGGGCACCTGCATCTTCAGCCCGCCGGTGGCCCCTGCCCACGCTTATCGAGCGGCTCGGGGACGCAGCGGCCCGCCGCGCAGCGCGGGCATGACAGCGCCGGGCTCCGGCGGGGGCAGCGGCGCCCGGGGCAGCGCCAGCCGCAGCCGCAGCTCCGGCCCGGGTCGGGCAGCCCTGGGCGCCGCGGCTCTGCTTTGCATAGACACAGTGCACGCCTGGGGCTCGTCCTATCCCCGGCGCGCCCGGCTGGGCGAGGACGGGGGCGGGGGCAGAGGGAGGGACGGCCGGGGAGGAGCGGGCGCTCGGCGCCTCCGGGGCTCTGAGCGCGGCTGGCGAGCTTCCTCCCCCTCGGTCCGCGGCGGGCGGGTCGTGAGGATGGGGCACCCCGCGGAGGGCCGGCTGCGGATTGGAGCAAAGTTGGAAGCCCTCCCCGCCTCCCAGCGTGGGACGGTGGTGGAGGGGAATGGTATGCGAGCGGCTGCGCTCCCTGCGAGCAGCGCGGCTCCCACCCTGTCCGTCACCTGGCCTCATGGGCGAGGCTTCCCAAGCCCACGGAACTTCTGCAGGGAGCTCCAGCGCAGAGGCCAAGTGTGCTGAGAGGTGGAACAGAGCGGTGCAAAACGCCCTGGGATCAGCTCCTGCGTTAAATATAGTTGTAAGTGAGAGCTGACTTTATTGCAAGTGCGCACATGCCAAGAATGCAGCACAGTTTTCTACAAGCAATCTCCGCCTTAAGTTTCCGTCTTGATACTATGACATTCTTGTGGGACGTCAACCTGTTCTGGCTTTTCCTGCCTGGGTTCCACAGAGCGACAGACAACAAGAGTCGATTAAACCCGTTCAGCTACTATTTAAAGGTTTATCTATTTGGAAGTGGCTTATAACCCTCTCCAAAATGAAAAGGAAAATCTGCTTGTAGGAATATAACTGTATTTTGATAGAATCAGGTAAAGTAGAAAAGAAATATACTTATTTCATAAATGAGCAAACTCTGACCTTTAACCCTATCTCTCCTCCTTTATACAGGTATCCTCTTTTGTGACACACAACAATCTCTCTGATTTTCACAGAGATTATCCTTTGTCTGAGGAAAAGTCAATCTGATGTCAAACGTACTGATGTTGTTATGGTCTGAATTCTGTCTGTCCCCGAAAATTCATATATTGAAGTCCTAATCCCTAATGTGGCAATGTATTTGGAGACAGGGCCTATAAGGAGGTAATTGAGGTTAAATGAGGTCATAGGGTGGGGCCCTGATCTGGGCCTGCTGTCCTTATCAGAAGAGAAAGAGACAGGGGAGATGGCACTCTGCACTGGCACAGAGAAGGGGCCTTGCGAGGTGTCCCAGCCAGAAAGAGTGGTCTCCCCAGAAACGAACTCTGCTGGCACCTGACCTAGGCTGTCCGCCTGCAAACAGTGAGACAATAAATTCCTGTTGTTTAAGCCGCCCAGCCGGTGGCATTTTGTTATGGCAGCCCTAGCAGACTGACACAGATGTACAGTACTAATATGTTATTAATCTTTATAGTGTGTGTGTGTATAACTCCACAGACACATACATACCTAAATACTATACACTCACACGTGTACACACTCAAACATACAAATAAGCTGTTATAATTGGATAAGAACTCTTTGCTAACCATAACAGCTCTTATGTACTCACTCATTCTTTCATCCATTGAATATTAAGAATATACTTACTCAGGGCTTACACAGTGTGGACTTTAAATGTGCTTTTTGTAGTGGAGGAATATTCCTACCAATAAGATTACAAGGATTTATTTAAAATGGTTATTACTGCCTTTCCCCAAATTGACTTCCCCAGGTCACATCCCTTTCTCATGTTGCAGATTCATCTATTTGACTTCTGTCTAGATGGCTCCACATAGATGTCCCATATCAATCTCAGTCATGATAGCACTATTATTTTTCCCACAGCCCCAACCTGATCCTCCTCTTTTAATCTCCATCTCAGATATTGAAAGTCCCACCCATCAGTTACTAAGCTAGGCATCTGGGAAGAATCCAGCATTCCTTCCTTCTCCTCACAGTCTGCACATCTGGTCTTGGAGTCCACTTGATTCCAACTTCTACATTTCTACTGACTCTCTCCCCTCATCTCTTTCTCTCTGCTGCTACAATCCTTGATTCAGTCAGCATCTCTTGGCTACGCTCCTGCCAGAGCCTCCTACCTGATTTCCAGCCTCCAAGTTGAACCCCCTTCTGAGCCATTCTTCACAATTATCCTCCTACTCGTTTGTCCCAGCCACTGCAAATCCAACAGAGTCATGATATTTTATCCCTCTTTTAAAAAATTTCACAGTAGCTCCCAACAGTCTTCAGTCACAACTCTTTAAGTTTCAAATTCTGGCCCCTGCCTGTGTCCCCATCTCCTGTGACTGTCCATACAGCCACCGGTATTGACAACTCCCTTTCCAGGAAGAAGCTATGGTGTCCCCTCCACCAGTCCTTTTTATACACGACCAGAACATCTGCACCAACACCCTCCACCTTCTTCACTTGCTAACTTCTTTTTGTTCTTCAAGGAATCATCTTCCATAACATCCGTTGAAGACCAACCTTGATGGCCCTGCTCTCAGCGGCGCCTGCACACCGGGAACACTGCTCTCACCATAGCAATGACGTGATTTGAAACTGCTGATTTGCTCGTTCCCCTAACACAACCATGGCTGCTTGAGAGCAAGGACAGTGACTTTCAACTCTGAATTTTGATCATGTAAGGCTTGGCTTAATAAACATTCATTGAATAAATGTAGTATAAAAAGGGGAGGAAAAACTCTTAAAGGAGCTTGCAAACTTGTGGAGGATCCAAACACTTGAAATCAATGAAGGTCAGAATATGGAACACGGTTTCAGGACTCTGTTTCAGGCTTTCTACTGCATATTAGAATGAAGTCCTTGTGACATGAGGAAATTTAGGACCTACAGTGTTAAGTGACTAAATTAGGCCAGAAAGCTAGTTTGTGACAGCAGCCCTTCCTTAACCACAGACTTCCTGTTTTAAGTACTTAACGCCTCCCACTTTATCTTCAAATAATATATCTGTAGTTGATTATTGTTTGGTACAATTATGTGTTCAATATCTGTCTCCTCCGTTAAACTACTGCAGAGACCATTTATATCTTGTATAGCTAACATTTGGAAGATATTCAGTACATATTTGTTGACTTAGAAAATAAAGCAAGAACTAGATCCAACATGTCCATACTTCTAATTCTGCATCTTCCTTTGTGCCTCACAAGGCCTATAGTAGGCTGTAAATATTTAACGTATGGCAAAGGTGTAGTTCTTGCATACTAACGAGTCATGCACTCAAAAGTATGGTGGTATTGGCAAAATCTTCCTATAATGCAGTATCTTTGTTTTGATACCTCCCTTCATTTCTACATTGTACTAGTGGAAGAAAATTAGACAATATAAATAAATTCTGCCCAGAATTAGAATCCAGAAGAAGGACAGACAGAGTAGAGGGAGAAAATAACCTGTCAAAGGTCTTTGTTTGCTCATTAATGCAAAATAGGAGAATCCCTGGTAAGGAGAGCTAACAGGAGCTAACAAGAGTTCTAGTAGGAGAGCAGATGTACCTGACTTCTCCCAGAGGTTTAGGGTTTTAGAACAGAAGAGAATCAAAAAGATCGTCTAGTCTAAAACATCTTTCACAGAAAAGCAAACATGTGGTCTGATTAAAGTCTCCCAGGGAACTGGAGGCAGAACTGAATCCAAAGCCCCAGGTCTCTTGACTCTTAATTTAGCTCTCTCTCTATCATCCATGATAAGGATACACTAACAAACACACATGTATATTTACATGCATGCATGCATTATACACGTGTACATATGCACACAAGTACCTATTTATACATATTCATTTATGCACCTACATACATACGTGCACGCACGTAAGAAGAAGTTTTAGATCAGATCATCCTTTGGTCAACTTGGGGTTGTGGAAAAGGAGTTGGTAGGGAAATGTAGGCCAACTGCATTTAACAACAGTGAGTCACCCAGTTCAGAGAGTGCCATCTGACCACTGGTGTACTCATTGTCATGTCTACTATGTAGAGGTGTCACACCTACTTGGAATAAAATACCAATGGGATGGAACTTGACTACTTACATTTCTGAGCTAAAGTTGCTCAAAACTGATCCATTTATCTTTTCTCCTCCTCTTCTCACACTGCTCCACCTCTCTTCTGGTTCAGTGCTGATGTGGAACTCAATCCTACCTGTCTGGTGTTTATCCTTCTACTCTTTTCTATTCCAGCCACAGCAACTTTAATAGAACACCAAAATGATCTTAAATGTGCCCAATTCTTCTGAGTCAGGGGCTTGTAGTCACTATATGTTTGACCCCACTCACCAAATTTTCCAGAATGTTCCCAAATTTTCCAGCTGGAACTTAGTGAGGAGAACTCCCCAAACCAGGTTTATTTGAAGGGGTAACCTGAATTGGGTATGTCCAATATCTCTTGGGATAAGACAGGGCAAAAAGAGGGGCAGCTTTTGTTTTTGAGTCATGATAGCCAAACTTGTCTTTAACTTGGGGTCCCAGTGTAAGAGAACATATGAGACCTATAGCACAGGTGTTGGATATCTCAAGCTGTGTATCCAAGCCCTCTTCCCCAGCCACCAAACAGCTGACTGTGGCCAGCCCTCCGGCCTCAGCTGAGCACTGAGCGTACAGCCTGCTCTAGGAAGCATGCTCTCAGGAAGTGGACTAAGGTTGTCTACACAGGAAATTCCCAGGTCTTGAGTACAGAAACATTGTTGTTCTAGGCAGAATAATGCCTATGCATATATTTACCTTATACAGCAAATGGGAGTTAAGATTGCAGATGTAATTAAGGCTACTAACGAGTGCGTTTTAAGATAGGAAAATTATCCTGGATTCTATCCTGGATTTTAAGATAGTAAAATTATCTGGGTGAGCCCAGTGTAATCAGAAGGGTCCTTTCAAGAGGGAGGCAGGAGGCAGAAAAGTCAGTGTCACATTGATGTGAAGTGAGAAAGACTCTGAAGGCCCTTGCTGACTTTGAAGATAGAAGGAAGCCGTGAACCGTTAAGTACAGGCAGTGTCTAGAAGCTAGAAAAGGCACGAAGTGGACTCCCCTAGGGCCTCCAGAAGGAAAACAGCCTGCTAACACCATTGTAGACCTCCAGAACTAGAAGTCAATATATTTGCAGTGTGTTAAGTCACTGAGTTGGTGGTAATTTGTCACAGCAGCAATAGAAAACTGATATAATAGTTTAATGGGGGAGGGGTTGCTAATGGGAGGGCTTTGGGTTGCACATGCCCCCTTTGTCCTACAGATTCCTATGAGGAGAGGCACAATAGGAAGAAGGCCGGTGAGGAGTTCTCCAAAGCTCAGAGGCCAGGGAGGGACTCTTGTTGCCTGGATCTAAGGGTGGTGCCAATAATATCAGTGGAATAGACGTGAAAACAGAAGGTCAAAACTCACATGTAAAGCAATAAGACCACTTCCTTCAGTTGACCTTTGGGATCACTTGCCTTAGTTGGGCCATCCTCAATGCCCAGCAGCTTTCGTGTTTCTCTGGTGTGCTTACGATGTCCTCTTGCAACTGTGGCCTCCTGTCTTCGCCACCATTCTCAAATCTCTCAAATTCACTCCACTTTCTTCCTTCCATTCACTTTTTGGCCCACTTGCAATGAGATTTCTGCCCCATCACCCACCAAAATTTATTAAGGTCACCAGGAATGGACATGTTAACAAGTTCAAGGTTCATTTTTCAAACTTCATCCTAATTGATGCTTCATAAATTTTGACCTTGTGGATTAATCCCTCCTTAAGTTCTCTTTTCTCTTGACATCCTTCCATGACATCCCTCTGTCTTATCTGTTTCCTTACACTTTGGCTACTCTTTGTTTCCTTTGCCAAGTCCTCCTCTATTTAAACACTAAATATTGAATTTCTTAGTTGCTTAGACCTGGGCCTTTTTTTCATCTTACTCTATCCTCATCCTAAGAGATCTCATCCATCTTCAAATCACCTCTATATGCAAATAACTCAGAAAAATTAGCCTCCAGCCCAGAGCACTCCCCAGAGTCCAAGACTTGTAGAGTGGGGATATATCTTATATGGGATTCTAAAGTTGATAAAGAAAGCAAATGAAACCATGTGCAGCCCAAATTATTACTGAAAATTTCTTCAATCCCCCACAATGAACTGGATACACATATACTGTGTCTTAGCAAGTTCAATACCATTTGACCTCCAGTATTGCAAAGACTGCCTTTTCTTGGGTTGACCACCAGATGAAATATTGGTTCATGTTTAGAAGCCATGTCTTTTAAAAAACATGTTAATCTTTAAGGGCTAAAATCATACTCAAATTGGCAAGATAAACACATAAAGTGAGAGAGGCATGTGGGAATTTAGACCAACTCAAAGAATAGTCGATTCTGTCTCTCATCTTACTCTTACTTTGGGCTAGCTCAATGTCCACTGAGTTGAATAGTGAATACAGTACTTGCTTATCATAAATTCTCTCTCCCTTTCTCTCTCTCTCTCTGTTTCTCCTCTCTCTCCGCCTCTGCCAGCTTATCTCCACAACCACCTAGCCATTTCCTCCTGTCCACTCTGCAACTTTGTTCTAGCACACACGTCATCCACTCATTTGCTTTGGTACAATGAACCGTCTCCCTCAGTCTTTGAATGCCCCATTTACTAGGAAAATTCTTCCCCCTACACTTGGCCTACCTACTCTCTAGGGCTTAACTTAAGCATGCTTCCCAAAAGGCACTTCTCAGTTTAAAGTACACCCTGTCCCACCCCCTATTCTCTCCAGCGACAGCCTGCTCACCCCCGCTCCCCTGCCCCCATCCTGGTATTTACCATATTTTGAAATACAGGGTTTTTCTCAACTTTTTTTTCCTGTCTCCCCATTATGATCCATGAAGGCATAAAGCATGTATGTTTCATGCGCTACCATATCAGAGCACCTAAGAACTATTCACTAAATATTTGTTCGATAAGGTAATGACTTTATGCTTTATTTAGGGATAGTTTCCTTTGAGATTCAACATAGTCACAGCTGTAGGGATAGTTTTTGTTTAAAAGTAGATTTCACCAGCTAAAATGTAGGTTATAGACTTGTTAGATGACAGAGCATGTGCTTTTAGGAGAGAATGAAGAATAATGAAGGAGGTTTATATAGACCAGGTGTTTGTGATTTTTGTGCTTTTATGGGGAAGATGATGATAAACGGAACTCACATTTTATGAGAATTTGCAATAGACCAAATTGCTTTTCTTTCACTCATTTAATCCTCATAATAATCCTATGAAAGAGTTGGTAACACCATTTAGATATGAAAAAGCTGAAGGTTAGAGAAATTAAATATTTTAAAGACCACCTAGCTGATGAGTGGCTTAGCCAGGATTTGACCCCAGGTCTAATTCTAAAACACTTGTGTTTTTAAAAAATTATTATTATATCATATTATCTAATAATAAATGGACATTAAATCTAATGAAATGGTCCATATATATATGTAACTTTACATCTTTGAGTGAAGGAGGTAAGAAGATAGATTCACCAAAGAGTTGACAAGCCTGAGAGAAAGCTTCCTGGATCCATTATTTATCTATTGGGTCAATTTAACTAAAATTCCTGCTGAGCCTGTGTTTCCAGCTTTAAGAATTGGTTTGGAATAGATAAAGAGTTCCTAAAAACCCCAAGTTCAATGGAAAAATTAATTACAAGGGATTATAGGAGTAGGTTCAAAATTTTCTCTTGGGGTAGAATTGACAACTTTATCTCAAAAGTACTTTTCTGTTTAATTTTTTCTCTTCTTTTTGGTTCCTTTCATAATCTATGAAAAATTGAATAGCATTTGATATTACCAGAAACATAGCCTTAGTTTCAGGAAACGGGGACTTTGAATGGAGTAAGGAAGAGTGACCAGGTGGCCAGGATAGAAGGCTAGGTAGGAGAGGGTGATCAGAGAAGTCAGTGGGCAGCAGACTTGCTCACCAGGAGGGTAGAGGCTGGCATGCTGTGGGATGACTAGTAAAATCAGTCACCATTGGGCCCTCAGATACTCCCATGAAGAATGAATTGAACAAAACCTTGGCTTCAGACAAAACTCTCAACTTCAGTTTTCTCATATCTAAGTGGAGATAGTCACACTCACAGGGCTTCTGTGAGGATTAACAAATAATGTTGATAAGGCCCATCCGGAAACCTGAACCATATTGACTCCAACATGTTACCGTCTTTGCCCGCCACAAACCTACCTCGGCAAATTGTGGAAGGCAAATCTGGAACAGGACCTATCTCAGAGAAACTAAAAACTTTTTTAAAAACATAATTTGGAAGTCTTTTTAAGAGTTCTGATCTAAAAATGGACAAGCCAACCACCCAGTCTTGTGGATTCAAGGACAATCTAGGGCGTAGGAATGGCAGAGTTATGCATGACACATGCCTCTTATGTTTTGCATTATGCTATTCTCTTCAGCCTGGTAGGATTTAACGGGGAAGCTGTAACAGTCAGCGCATTCTCTCCGTGGGCTGTTTGAAAAACATCCGTGCAAGAAGTTCTTCGGCAGTGCTCCTTACAGAGCTATCATTTGAACTCTGATTCAAGGTGGTGGATTTTTCCCGCTGAGTTTCCACCTTCAGCAAAGTAGCACCTTCCCTGACTTATTTACTCCCATGAACAGGACTTCAGGGTAAAGCCATGCTGCTAGTGACAAGTCGAAGGCCTCATTTAAAGGTTCCGGGGGTGAAGCTTCATCGATTTACAATTAATAATGAAGCTAGTTTTAATCCTCATGGTTTGGTTTGTTTAATAAGTGAGATTTTAAATATCTCGGGTGACCCTGCAGAGACACACAGCTGATGGCAGCCCTGCCTCGCAAGTTTCTCACTCCCAGGAGGTTTGGCGCGACCCACCCCCCCACCCCCACCCCCAGAGTACCGTTACTTACTACTGGCATGTATTCCTGAAACGGTCAATATGTTCTCTCTGCAGTTTTTTCTGGTCTTGTTTTCCTTTAGCAATTTTGGCTGGAATTGTAGGATTTCATAGTACTCCTCATCTGATATATTTTACAGAGATTTAATAATAGAGGAATCCAAGTTGGGGAAGATGAGCTGAAGAGATGTCAGGACAGTTCTTAGCCTGTATTAAAGGATCAGCAAAGAGTATGTACTTAACCATAAAATAGGGTCATTTGTCCTCATGGAAGATAATGACAGACCATTAGTGCAATGTGTACCTTGAGTTTTTGTTTGTTCTCTGCTAGTTCTCCTGGTAGCAATGGCGATCTGGGCTTATCTAACTACATTGTCTCTGTCAGCCTCTGACAAGTGGGATACATTCACATGAGGGCTGGCCTGGGTATGGGCACAATTCTGTCCATGGAATGGAACAGAGCTAAGTAGGCCAGGGAGGATTAAAGCCTTGAGCTTGGCATCATTAGCACTGTGTTCCAACCCACCAGGCTAACTAGCCACAGACAAAGACCAATTGGACTAATAAATCACAGCAGCCAGAGCAATCTGGTTTGAATTTATTTCTCATTTTTAATACATTAGTTTTATAATTTGATTTAAATATTTTAGGATAAATGAAGCCAAAGGCCCATGTTACTCTCATTCTGAAGAGAGAAAGCAGAGAGGAAAAGCTATCCCACATGACTTCCCATAATCACGAGGCACAAAGTGGCACCGAGGCTGTACTCACTTTGTACAAGAGGTGTCTATCTGGGACACCAAGAGTAAATCATGATTTTTATAACTAATTTATGTTTAATAAGCACAGAAGAGGCTTTGCATTTAAGGAAAACTTTTTGGACCACTTTAAAGGTCAAGAACTTTTATGAAACCAAAAAATTACTCTTCTGTTGTGTTGTTTGTTTTTGCCAGATTTTCATGTGTTGTGTTTGATCCAGAAACAAGGTATGCATGTATCTTCAAATCCTAAAATTAATTTAGTTGCATCCCAGCTTTCACTTCATTGTCATCGTATAAATAGGCCACTAGAGAGGATTTCTTAACATTATGGTTCCTGTGGCTGTAGATGCCTGGAACATATTCAGAAACCCACCTACTTCCAAGGCCCATTATAAGGAGCACCTCTTCTAGGAAGTGTATCTTAACATTTGAAAATTGGTTTTCAATTTTCAATTGAAAATTGAAAATTTCAATTTCAAATTTCCTTTCTACCATCATGATTTGTATTGCCTGCTCCTTGTATTTGGTGACTTGATTGCTTGTGATTATTATTATTATTGCTCTTTATTTTGCTTGATCACTTCAACTATCATAATTGTCTCTCTTATGAAAAGATAAAAAGCTAAATTCCATGACGGAAAAGTCAGAGCTGGAAATTTCTGTTGTGACTCACACAGCACCAAAGGTAGCTACCATATAAACCTGCTGACATGAATTTGAACTGAACGACTCTCCCTGTGACTGGTGAATGCTGTGGGATTGTTAATCTATAAATGTTACTGCTTTGGGCTCTTTGAACACCAAATAGGAAGAACACAGGTGCTAAGGATTTTTTATGTGAACTTTACATAGAAAATATACCTTTCATTATTTTTTAGCCTTATTTTCAGTCCTTTCTTTTGATGAGTAAATTATAGGTCTTCAAACACGTCTCTTTTCATAGAATAATGTCAAAATGTTGGATGTGTTGAGTAACACTTTTGAAAATGCTTTTTTGTTATTTCCTAAGGATTTTAATGTGAGCAGTCTCCTTAGTGTAGTACAACTGTAGTACAACTGAAAAATACAAGATCCATTGAGAATTCAGGAAATATACATCATCTCCAGTAACTACAAATTCTAGCAGCACATCCTTCACGTGTTAGTAGCTACAGAGGCCGCAAAATCAAGTCCATCCTGGTGGTATATTTAGGAGTAGACTTCCTGAAAGTATGTAGCCATAGCAGAACCTTGACCAGGGTAAGGGAACAAAGTAACAATAGTAACAATGATAAGAAGAAGAACAATCACAGTTAACCTTTATATGGAGCCTGCCATGGGCTTGGCAGGTCTTAAGCACTTTTCCATTTACCAACTCATGTAATCCTCACAACAGCCTCATGAGGTTCATGCAATAATCACCTCCATTATACAGAATAAGAAATCAAGGCATCAAGTGTTGAGTGGTTTGCTCCACGTTACTCACCCAGGCCATCTGTTTCCACAGTCCAGCTCTTAACCAGTGTGCATACTATGTCTCACAGTGGGTGCTCAAGAAAGTTGATGTGTAATTTTGGCAGTTCTGGATAATTTTACCCATTTTATCATAGGAAGTCCCAGTCTTTTGTCTACAAGCTTTCTCAGCAGCTGAACAGACAGCATCATCTCCAATGTCTACAACGATGTTCTGTACTCCAGGTGACAGTGGTCTTCTCCAGAGGGACAAAAGCATGAGTGACAACTGTCCCTTACATGCACCACCTTCCTGGAACCTCAAGGAGAGAGAGACAGTGAAAGCAAACAAAACAGTACCTCCACTGCCTTAGGACTTGCCCACTTTCCTCACTTATAGCATCCAAATATAAATTTTGTTTTCTTAAAAGTGAATAACTGAAACAATGATATGTCTGCTGCCAACTTTGTGGGATTAAATCTCATAAATTCTCAAGGACCGAACTGTTTGTTTATATTTTCCCTGGAAGCACACCATGTTCTTTATAGATAATAACAAATATTAAAAAAAAAATCGTAAAAGTAATTTCAGAACATCTGATAATCAGATCATGACATCATCAACTTCAGATATGCTGAGAATATGAGGAACTTGACATGAACAGATGGGAGAGAGAAAGAAACGTGGGAGCTATTCTTGGGCAATGTGAGATTCAATAGAGAATATTAATTGTTAATTCAAGTTCAGGAAACGTGCAAAAATTGGTCATTAACCAGAGCATTGTTCCTCAAAGTGCGGTCTGCAGTCCAGCAGGATCATCATTATCTGGGAGTTTGTTAGCAGTGAAAATCTCAGGCCGTGGCCCAAACCTGCAGAATCTGAGACCACATTTTGAGAAGATCTTCCGGGTGATTCCTATGTGCAGTAAAATCTGAGATGTGCTGAACTGGAGTGCCTCTCTACGCCCAAAACAAATCACTTACAGTCAATCAATCCTAACTTTAAGAGCACAGCCACCTGGTAGAATAGACCAATGGTGATATATTTATGGAAATTTAACTATTATTAAACCATTTCCTAGGCATTTACTCATTTAATAGCCTCACTCTGCCTATGAGAAAGCTAGAATATATATATGTTTTTTATGATAAAATTGTTGCTAAGAGAAACAATCACGGGGCCAAATGCATTGAGGCGGTAATTTAAACCCAGGTCTTCTACACACAGATTCAGTACCTTGTTCATTCACGGGCAAACCATCTGCAGTTGGCGGAATATTTTTAAGTTGTGTCTTTGGAAATGCTAAAAGGTTGACGGTGTTTTTCTAAGACACAACTTATTCCTCCTCATAGCGTTCAGTCCTGAAAGCAGAAAAGGCCATCTCAGTCAAGCGCAGGCAAATGCGGTCACTCCAGGCGCTCCCAACCTCATGCGCGCACACTCGGCGACGCGAGGGCCCACGCACCTGTCACAGGTTCCCTCTCAGGCCAGGGCGCGCGGCCCACGTGGCGCTGCGGCACCGAGGCTAGGCCGTGGCTGCCGCGGGTCTTAGTCCTGACACCCACAGAGCCATCTCTACCCAGTTTCCCACAGTGTGGGGACACCCTTGGGAGGCCGAAGGCAGAGGCATGGGTACTGCGTCCTTTCAAGTTCCACTGATGACTGACGTCTCCTGCTCCTCCTCCCTTTTCAGGAACCGACTTGTGGGGGAGGGAGGGGACGGAACCCGCGCTCCTGTGCCTTCTCCTGTGTCTAGCTCGCCAGCTTCCTCTACAGCTCTTCCCTGTCCTCTATCACTTCTACCCAGAGTTCTTATCTCTTCAGAGGCAGGAAAAACTTGATCTTCAAGTATTCTTGTGTGGCTTTTTTCAAAGCTTAAAAGCCAAGAATTTGTTCTCCAGTTTCCATAGTTGCCACCCCCCTTGAGGCATGCCTGCCTGAAGTCTAGTGGCCTAAATGGAGGAGAGGTGACAGGGTAAAACGGAATGAGGGACGGCAAGAACCAGTTAATACTTAAAAATATTTGTCCTTCCTGGTGTCCTGTAGTTCTGAGGCGATACTACGAAGGACTAGAAGCCTTGGACTCTGGAGTTTAAATCGCGGGAAATGAGGCTCGCTCCAGTCTGTCTGTCGTAATACCTGAAGTGCCACCTCAGATCTCAGTGATACTCTGTAAACATGATCGGCAAGAAGGGGTGTCCGTCGGCAAACAACCAAAATGGTACGTTGTCTGAGAATGGTTTCATGTGAGGCCTAATTACAGGAATTATGATTATTTAGCCTAAAAAAAGTAAAGGCTAAAGGGAAATAAGTATTTCAATGCCTATCATATCATGTGGAAAAGAGTAAACTTTTGTTGTTGTTGTGTTTTGCTCCAAGAGGAGAATTAGAATCAAGGAATTAAGTTTAAGACATCAAATCTCAGTTCAAATTAAATTTGGCAGAGATAACGCTGCCATTTTCATTTTGCTCCTGGTTAGAGCAACATTATAGACGAGCCCCAATTCCTGAGACATCACTTGAAGGAGAAATACCCTAGGAAGGTGAGCTTCCTAACCCGTACTGAATGATGATGTGAGGAAGAAATAAACTTTTTATCATATAATGCCAGTTACTAATATTTTGTGATTTTTATGTTATTACAGCATATCCTCTCCTGCTTGACTAATACAGTAAGGAAGAACTTCCAAAGAAAGGAGTTTAGCAATGGACTGGATTTCCCACACAGAAGTACCTACCCTATTATGGAAATTTTCAAGCAGTAAATAGAAATCATTTATTAATGAATGTATTCATAAATCATTTATGCATCTATTAAACTATGTATTACATGAGTACATACTATTCACCAGTGTGTGTTACTCTGTTATGTACAGGAGAAAAAGTGGTAGGCAATACCAGCATGACCTCTCAGCATCGTCTAGTAGTTTTCATAGGTGATTTTCATGTTTGCTTCCAATTCTAAGTTTTTTAGTGTCACTTCAATAAATTAGTAGAAGATTGTTACCACCATATCCTGCTGTACAATGTTGCTATAGCATTTAGCTATCTTCATTTTTTCTATATACATGATGATACGTGTGTATATGTATATACGCATTTTTGTGTTTATGCAGACATATTTTATACTTCTGGCAGTTCACCTGATGATTGTCAGGAATTGTGAAGAATTTGAGATTTTATCCAACTTGCAAGTTAACAAGTGAGTTTGGATGCTGGCAGAAGGCAAAAGACTCCTGGATCAGAGACAAAGGACAGTTTATTATTCACAGCAATAGCTGTAGCCAAAATATCAGCATTTTCACTGCTGCCTGAGTCCTAATTCCTACGAGGAGGAATGACAAGGTCCAGGAGATACATGCACTTGCAATGGGTTGCATTACAGAAAAGGAATCCCAAGTTTAGGAAATGTCAGTCTTTCAGAATCAGCTGTAAGCAAGCCTGCCGACACTTTGTCCCAGAGAGAGGCATTAGTGGAAACAAACAAACCTGCTCTCTGCTCTGGAAGGAGACCCTATCTCTTTCAAGGTTATTCTCTCCATAAACATCCCTGAAAAGATAATCAGAACAAAAGGCTGTCAGTGCTTCTGCTCACAAAACATGCAGAAATGCTAGCGGTCCATGGAGAGTAGCCTTGCAACACGATACCCACTAGATTATAAGCTGTCATGAACCAGAACTAAACCTACCATTTTCATCACCATATCTTCAATTCCTAGCACAGGGCTTGGGGTGCAGTAACAGGAGCTAACACATCATATGCCAGGCCCTTTCCAACACATGTGGTAACTCACTTAATCCCAGCCACTACTGTCAGATAGTTACAAATCTTACCCATGCTTTTCTTTGGAGGAAACTGAAGCCAGAATTGTTTAGCAACTCACCTAAAATCATACAACTAATAAACAGAGGAACTTAAATATGCATTTCTTGAAGAAGTGAACTGAGTGAATGGATGGATGAGTAACTGAAATAGAAAAGAAGCATTTGCAATTATATGCATCAAGCTAACGACCAGGTTGCAATTTTGAGTTTGAATTCAGTGCAGCTCTGTCCTAGACCTCATGCACTGCTAAAACCAGACTAAAATCCGAGGCTAATGCATATTCCTATATTATTTGTTGATTTCTGTAGCTGTGATGTGCTCAGAGACTCTACATGTAAGCCTGTGCTGAAACATGTTTAATTAAAGCTTTACTGCCTAGGTTTAATTTGCCTGACTTGGCCAAGCTTCATGGTAAAAGACTAATTCTCTCTGAAAAAATATGAGAATTTATTTCATACTTATTGTTCTTAGCAGTGTGTTCATTGGCAGAACATTAAAAACAAGTAGAATTGCTCTGTTTTATTAGCTGTGGAATAAATGTACAATGGAAAAACTAGCTCATGACTGAAACAGAGAGAAGTCATTTCTGTGCTATGTAGCTGTCCCTGGATGTAGACAGGACTGGAGCTACACAAAGTACATACCACACACTGTCTTGATTTTTGTTTTTCAAAAAAATTCAATCTGTTTTTTTACTTCTAATCTCCCTCTTCATAGAATTATCTTTTTGTGCAAGTTGTAAACATAACATGTCCAGGGGTAGAAGGAGACTGAAAAATATGTGTTACTATATATCAACAGGATATGCATGGAGAGCAAGGTGGGGGAACGGAGGAAAAATTTGAGACAATCAGGAAAAAAAAGGTATCCCTAATTCCACACTCTAACAGAGAATTATTACCACATTAATTTGTATATTTTCTTACAGTATTTACTTTGTCAATAAATTCACACACATATTTATTGAGTACCTACTGTGTGCATGATACTGTTTAAGATGCTGGGGATATAGGGATGTACAAAATGAAATAGACAAATATTCCTGCCATACATTCTAGAGGTAGCTTTTTAGATAGTATACGTCAAATTTTGAAGACTACCTTTTAAACATATAAACATTTTCCCATGTTCCTCTTTGGTTTTTATAACCTTCATTTTTAATGACTAAATTCTTTTACCTGAATAGTTAATGATTTAAACTACTTTTCTGTGGTTGCTAGATTCGTTGTCTTTTGTTTTTGGGGTTTTTTTTTAGCAAATAATCCCATAGTGAATATCTTCACAGATTGATTTGCCTCCATATTTTATACAAGTCTATTCTTTCAGTTCAAAGTCCCCCTGGACATGCGCACGCCTCCTCTGGACACTGTTCTGCTCCTGTTTCATACAAAACTCTCATTTAACATACAGAATTTTCTGCCAGCAGAATCATCATTGAATGGTCTCAGGGGTGCTGAAGAGTATTGCTCCTGAAATCCCCTACATCCATGGCTGAAATTTCAAGGTTAGAGTTCCGTCTCTGTTCTCTTTTAAAATGTCCATACCACTGCAGTACTAACATATTGCATATCTAGAATCATCCACACCTCTACAAGAACAAATAGGAAGACAGTAGGCTTGATAGGGAGAAGAAAGCAGGAGGCCAGTGGTGACCACATTGCCTAAAGAGCAGGTAGGTACGTTTCTGCATATATATATATGCGTGTGTATATATATATATTTATTTCATTATTTCTGTGAAATACCTAGATAGCTAGTTTGGTATTATCTGACATTGAAGAATTCTGTTCAAGTGTAAGCACGTGTGTAGTTGGCTGGGTAAAGGGTGCTGGTGTGAATCTCAGTGTAACATTTTAGTTGTCTGGAGTCAATAAATAGGAGTGATTTTTATATATTGTCAGACTGTTATAATGCTTAAGGGTAAGAAAAGGCTGGGGATGGAGCAGATTCGCAGATTATTACAACTGCAAGACTTGGTACAGTTATTTCATTTTCAGATAAAGGAGCTGAGGATTAACAAAACTGAGAAATTTGACCGAGTCATAAAAATAGCATGCTATTTCCATTCTAGTATTCTTTCAGCTATAGCTTACTGCTTCCATACCTTGGTGAGCACTTGGACATTTTATAGCGGCCTTTGAAAAACTCTAAAGTCTTTCAGCATTTTGGAGGAAAGAGGAAATCAGTAGAAGCTTTTCTTTACTTTTATTTTTCCCTTTTGAAAAAAATGGAGTCAATATTTTTCCTGAACTGCTTTATGAACATATTTTATGTAAATAGGGAACAGGAGGGAAAAGGAGAAAAAAGACAATAGAATGAAACAACAATTTAAAAGGAAATTAAGTGAATTAAGACTTTCTTTAATTTGTAACAATATATAAAGCTTCAACTTGTGTTTTGATATGAAAATTCAAGTTTTCTTTGCATTACACTGGAAGGAGCCATTCAGGCTCTCCTTTGGGGGCCGTGCTTCCCAGGACAAAATAAAGCCCCTTTTTTTCCCTTTGAAAATTGAGCCAGGCATGAATTTTGGGTTTCTTAAGACAAAGTCCCCTGTTTCCTTAAGGAAGGCTAAATAATGTTTTTAATTGCTGATGGATTAGGCTCTTTTCTAACAGATGATTGTATTCCTCTCCAAGAGTCTGATAGTCCTATTATGAGAGAAAAAGAAGCTGAAAAACAATTTGTGTATTTATTCATGAGACAGAAAAAGGGTGCGGGGGAAAGTTCTTGGAGAAACTGGGAAATTGTGAACTCTAGTGAGAGGAGTGTAGAAACCCAAGGACAAAAGCCTCTAAGCATGGTCGTATAGTGGATGTGCTTTCAGAAATCCCTGGAGCAAGGACGCAGGGGACAAAGACCTTACCAGAAGTGCTAGTCTAATGCCCAGGAGCTGTACTGGACAAGAAACCCAACTTCAGCCAACTGTGCAGTCATTACATGATGGACATACCTTCTTTGCCTGCTGTCCATGTAGGCTTGGGGTGATTGAGAGAACAACCTGCGCACATCATTCCAGTCTTCCCAGCTCACAGCATTTGGCTGCTCCATGACGTTGATTGCCCACAAGTTCCCAGGACATTTGTAAGCTGGTGGATTATAAGTCACTTATCATTGCAAAGAAATGTGAGTCTGTATTTGGGGCAGAATGGAATATACTAAATAAGACTGGAGGCACTTAAATGCCTCTCATTACTCACTTTTTGTTAAAGTTGATCTTTTTCTGCTATGGATTTTTCTGAGAAGATTAGTGAATACTTGGATAAAAGGAGATTTTTGATGACTCTAAATGTCTTCCCTATCAACTCCTCTAGTCCGCAAAGGGTTTGTGATTTAGGAAGTGACAGTGAGAAATGAAAGGCTATCATGCCTGTGTAATGCGCATGCTCTTGGGCCTGAAGTGGCTGGCAGGGCTCCTTATTAACGTTGCCTAGGGCATGTTTAGTGCTTAGGAAGGTCAGGATGCTGCACCAAATAGGAATCTAATTTAGATTCAGATTTCAAACAAGCAAGACTCTCTCCACCAAAATCCTACACAAGATCACAGAATCAGGACAGAGAAGCCAGAGCACAAAATGTGTGTCCCCGACTGTCTACAGCCCTTAACGGTCAAGGGAGGCAGAGCAGCACTCTTACTCTGCTGTCTGGGGATTCACAAGGAGAGGTTACGCGGTCTGATTAGCAACAAGTGCTTTACATAGAAAGATCATTGGTAGATCAGACCACACGAGAGTGTCTAATACACCACAGTACAAGTGTCTAATGCATCATGGGCCTTAAAAATTTAACCTCTCCCTCCCCAAAAATACCCATAAGCAATCAATGAGATTTGTTTTTGTTTTGTTTTACAATACTTAGTTTAAAATTAATCTGGATATTTATCTCAATTCACCAGTTCTTCAACTGAATTACTTAAATCATGTAAGACTATTTTGGACAGAAACAAAGATTTAAACTATTTTCCCCCCATACTATTATAGTTTATTTTTTACTGTTTACTGGATCATTAATGGAAATAAAGTAATCTTTTCTCTCTTTTTCTGTATTTACTATGCTATCTTGAAATAAGAAAGAGAAAGAGAGAGAGAGGGAAGAGAGAGAGATTATATTCCATTCCTTTTTCTCTGCTCATCTTTCTGGACAGTTATTCGTTCTTCAATAATGCGTGTCAGTTGAATTTGCACATGTTCATATAATTTATAAACTGCCAGAACACAGTTTTGTGCAACTACCAAATTAAAATATTATGCCCATTAAAATGTAGCATTCCTTATTTGGATTATGCACTATTTCTTAAGGAATGAGAATGACTCAAAAGAGTTTATGATTATTTACGGAGGCCTACTTCTATTGTAAAACACGTCAGGCCATAACTTCCATGATAGGTGTTACATGCTGAGGGTTATTCTCTTAAAAGGAAAATAAAAGTTAAATTTCTTAATTGTAAAGTTTAATATTTAAGTTGTAGTTATCAGAAGCTATATTTAAATTCATGAATTACTGCCCACTCCTCAAAAGAACTATATATAGATGAATACTTTGTTTGCTTTGTCTTTATTAGTTTGGTTGCATATTTTTAGATATCTGTTAGTTTTTGAAGTGTATATTAAGTAATTTAAGTATTAAGTAATAACTCATGGAAGTAAATGTAATTTCCTATTAACTCATATATATTGAGACGTAATTTGTGTACAAAACAATTTCTTCTTTTACAGGTATAGTTTTGTGAGTTCTGAAAAACATATACAGCTGTGTAACCACCATCAGTTAAGAAATAGAATATCCCCATCAGCCCTCCAAAATTCCCTATTCCCACTTATAGTCAATGCCCTCCCCCAGCACCACCCCTGCCAATCACTGTTCTGTTTTCTTTTTCCTCAGTTTTGTCCTTTCCAGAATGTCATATAAATGAAATAATATGGTATGTAACCATTTAAATCTGGCTTCTTTCACCTGGTGTAATGCCTTCGATACTCATCCATGTTGTTACATGTATCATTAGTAGTTTGCTGACTTTTTATTGCTGAGTATCATTCCACTTTATGGATGTACCACAACATGTTTTCCCATTCACTACTTGATACACATTTGGATTGTTTCCATTCTTGGTGATCTGAATAAAGCTGCTGTAAACATTGGTATACAAATGTTCTGTAGCTCTACGTCTTGATCTCTCTTGGGTAAATACCTAAGAGTGGGGCTGCTGAGTCATAATGCTAATGAATGTTTAATTTCATTTTAACATTTATTCACTGCCTCTCCCTATAAGAAGGCTATACTTGATATCAGGCTTCTCGATGTGACTTCCTTTAGCCAATAAAATGTGAGCAAAAGTTGAGGCCAGCCCAGTGGCATACTGGTTGAGTTCACACACTCCCTGTCGGTGGCCCGGGGTTGCAGGTTCAGATCTCAGGTGTGGACGTAGCACCACTCATCAAGCCATGCTGTGGCGGCATCCCACAGATAAAATAGAAGAATACTGGCACAGATGTTAGCTCAGGGACAATCTTCCTTAAGCAAAAAGAGGAAGATTGGCAACAGATGTTAGCCCAGGGCCAATCTTCCTCACCAAAAAAAAAAAAAAAAAAAGTGATCAAAAGTACCTGTGCAGCTTCTGACTAAAAGCTGTAAGGAACAATACATGGTTCTTCTTGATGCTTTTCCCTCTACCAGGAGAACTGCACGTCCCTTATTGGGCTGCTCCTCCAGCCTGGATCTAGGAAAGAAGACACATGGAGAGCATAGTCAACCCACAGTCTACGTGTAATCTGAGTGAGAACTGAACATTTGCTGTTGGGTGAAACGGAGGCTTTAAGTTTGTTACTCAGCATAACCTAGCAAAAGCTGACTGATAAGCCTTGGACATGCTTCTTTCTATGTGCTTAATTTCACGTAACATTCGAAATCGGCTACCGTGAACTTCTTTCTTTACTCCCTTGAGCTTGATATGTGATCATCTTTCATTTCTACCCTCTTTGCTCCTTCATTATTATTTTCATTGGGTCGCCTTCCTGCTGCCATTCCCCCCAAAACTAATTCTTTAATCACATCCTTACATCTTCACACTAATTGTGCTATAGTAGATGTTTAATTAGTCTCACTGTTTTGAGTCTATAATCTCCTAGCCTAAATTGTGCATTCACACTGCTAAATAATCTTTTTTAAAAAACAATATCCTCCTTTTATTATGTTTCTACTAAAACCCAATAGTAAGTAACTACTCATGACTTGCAGGACCAGTCTGACCCCCTTGCTTTGTTTACAAGGTGCTTTCTGTTGGGTCTTGAATGTCCTCCTCTGCTGCATCCACTATCACCAACACCTCCCAGCTCCTCCAGTGAATGAGCACTCTCTTCCAATCACACGGAGGTACTCCTTGGTTCAGGATTTGCAGCAGATATTTTTATGTCCTTTGTGATCTATTTTTTCTCATCATTTTAAATCCTTTAGCTGTGTCTTAAATTTTATTATTTTAGGCAAAACTTTCTACTGATTCCACTCAGAGTTGCCATTGGCCATCCAAGCCATTCTCCACAAAGCAGCCAGAATGACTTTTAAGAACACGTATCCATCATCCCTTCTCTTACCCTACTTAAATTATTTCACTGGCACTTAGATAAATACTAACTCACATCTTGAGGCCATGATGGGTTGGCCCCTCCCCACCTCTTCGGCCTCTTCCCTTCCCTCCTAGCATTCTGGCCATAGTGGTCCTCTTTTTGTTCCATTGAACATCAGGCTCCCTCCTGCCCTGTGATGTCTGTGCTTGCCATTCTCTCTGCCTAGAACTTTATTCTTTTATCTCTAGTTAACTCCTAGTTAATGCCTCCTTATCTTTCAGATCTCAGTTCTGTTATTACTTCCTCAGAGAAGCCTTCCTCGACTTCTCTGAATGGGTCCAAACTTCTCAATATATTCCTTGATAGTACCATTTATCCACCCTCCTTCAGTGTGGCACAGTTGTACTTTTACGTGTATTCGTGTGATTATTACATCTACCTGTTTGGGCTTCAGCATTGTAGAATCGTCCTATCTATGGAACAATATCTGGAACATTTATTTGCTGGATGTTTCTCAAAGATCTGAAGCCCACAGTACCTGCCCCCTTCTCTCTGTGTCTGCACCATCCTGATTGGTAGTCTCCTGTTGATTTGTAATAAGTTCTCTATCTCTCTGCATCGGCGTTTCTTCTTGTTTGCCTATCTCATCACGATGCCAACAAACACAGGCACCTAGTAGGTTCTCTGCTCTTAGTTGAATAAATGAATGATTTCTGGTATTTTTGAACATGAATGCTCTTAGATTGAAGGTTAGTCGATGTAGAGCAATTAATGTGTTTAAATACATCAATATGTGGCCTCTTCGAAAAATTTCAGTCCATAGTTTCATTTATGCATTTAAACAAAACTTAAACCCTCGAATTTCTGTTGTCATCAGCACTGTGACTCGTTGCCAGATAAAATTTCAAGCATGAGTGATTTTTTAGTGTATGTTCCCAATATTGCATAGGGCAGAATTATACTAAAATTTATTTGTGGTTTATCTGAAATTCAAGTTTAGCTGGGAATCCCTTATTTTTATTTTCTTAGTCTGGTAACCCTAACTAGGACACTCCTTGAAATGGCAATGGTTACTCTCCATTGAGTGCCGACTGTGAGTCACACACAGCACCAAGTGCTGTCTGTTGATTATTTTATTTCATCCTCACAAGCAAATGAGTAGGTCCTATAAACATTCGCTTTGGACTTATGGAGAAGCTAAGGCACAGAATAAAGAATTTTCTGAGACATGTGACTATCAAGTGGCAAGTCTTGTATATACATCTCAAGGTATATAACAACTCAGAGCCTGCACTCTTAACCATATAGTATACCACCTCATCTAACACTATCTAAGCCATTGAACATGCACTAGGCAACTACAGAGACAACAGAGAAACTTTTGCCATCAGGTGCTCTGAATATTTTCTAACTATGGTAATCCAGAGATCACAGTGTAATACTCAGCATGGAATTTGTGAAACAGCAAATGAATTTCTGATACTCCTTAAGGAATTTCAGGTCTTTTGACTACTATATGGATTCTGAATTTACATGAAAGTGCTACAATATCACCTTCTGGGTAAGTTAGAACCTTGGCCTATTATTGCCCATGAGTTAACTGTTTAAGACCTTTCTATGACATAGAGAAAAATCCAGATATACTTTTCATGTCCTTCTATCAATGTAATGGATATCTCCCTTAGTGACAAAAACATCTCCAAGATGAAGCCTCCTCTGAGGGTTTGTAAAGATTTGCACTATGCTCACCATTTTTAGTGGTAACTTTCAATATTAACAGACCACCCAGTTCTTTCCACTGTAATCCTGTAAATACAATGTGAATGGGTCCATTTTCTTCTTGAATGTTGTTACTTTTGAATCTCTTTTCTAAGAATTAATTCTAATTTCCCTCGTTTAAATTGAATTGTTAGGCGACTTAAAATAGTTTTTGAACTCTATCCAAAGGCAACTTGGGCACAGTGATCAATTGAGTAATTCTTGCGCAGAATTTAAATATCAGCTTCAAAGAAGGTAAAGAAGAAATTTTAAGGTATATCATATGTCAGGAATATCAGGCCTTCAAGGTGTTGTGCATTCAATCATCCCTCTACAACTTGTTTCAAGGACATGACTCTTCAGGTTCCATACAAAGTAAATCTCTGCTCCTTCATCACTAGATAACTCACCAAGCAGTGGGTGTCAGACACACATTTAAGATGGTATATCCCACACCGAGCCCGTACACATTCTTTCCCTGGTTCATTTAACCTAGCTCCCTCACTCTTTCTCACCCTCTTTACATCACTCTCCTGAGATCTTGTCACTGGGCGCACCCAGGGATAAGCTGCCCCCATTCCCTGATGCGGCAGCAATAATACAAAGTCAGCAGCGAAGGCTCTTGAGCCAGACAGACCTCAGTTCAAATACCAGATCTAGTTGTTAGCTGTGTGACCATTCTCTCCCTCAATTTACTCACTCAAAAAATCACAGTAATAATAGCACCAACTTCTTAGGATTATCATAAATATTAAATGGGTAATGCGTGGGGACCATAGGAAGAGAATAAGTAGTCAAAATGTTAACAAAAAACAAAATGTTAACAAAAAAGGAAAAACAAAATGTTTTTTTTTTGTCTCCTAAATATCCATGGATCCCCTCACTAAGGAGATTTGTGAAGGTCCATATTTGCATACTCATTAGGTACAGTTTCGTGTGTCTGCGTGTTAAAAACTGTGTCAGTTCTTGGAGTAGAAGATATTTTGCAACAAAATAAACTTTGGAAATCTTCATGGTCCGCAGAACTGATTATAGATCCACAAGTAGCTGCTTATGGTGATTGCAACAATATCTCCATGTTGGTCCAGTTTTTACTATAAATGTTGTTCTTAACAAATAATAAGTACTTGAAACCCTCTTTTGAGGGAAAATTAATAAACAGTGTTTGAGAGGGTGGCACTGGTTTCTGTTAAGTAATATATTTTTTATCAAAATAAATATCCACAAGGCCCCTTATGCAAAAGCTCTATGCTGAATATTTGAAAAAATGGACAAACTACTCTGTGTATTAAACATCCAATTCTTGAATTCATTCCTTCAATAAATATTTGAGAGACTACTACATTTCAAACTTTGGGCAAAGCTCTAGGGATGGAGCATCGAGTGATACCATATCCAGGTTCCTATTTTTATGTAGTTTGCATTCTGAAGAAGACACACATCAAGTAAATACCTACTATTTTCACTTGTACAATTCTATGGAGAAGTCTTAGTTGATTCTATGAGAGTGTGTATTTGACTGGGTGGGGAATGGGTGAATCAGAGAAATCTGAAGACTTGGAATTCTCATTTCAAATAAAATAAAAATTACCAGGTAATTATATGGTCTACTATTCTTCTTAACTAAAAAATGGATTTCTCATGTGTATTTATTAAATTAATCAATCGTATATGTAATTATGGAAAATTGGAGCTATCTATACTATGTCTCAATCAAACCAGAATCCTCTCTGAAGGAAAAATTTGCATTCTAAAATCTGCTGTTTTCATCAATTTGAGGATAGGACATAACTTCTTTAGAAGGATCATACCTCCAAAACTCAAATGTGAGTGAATGAACAGATAGAATTTTATATAGTGATACCATGTTAAGTTTCTTTGGCTACCACCACTTCAGGACTGTAACTCATGTGTAATGACATTACAATTATGACCAGAAGGTCACTTATATCAGAAAGTCAAATACATAATGGAAAAGGACTCCAATTCATAAATTAACAAAATTTATTAAGCTCTTCCTTTGGATCAGACCCAGGGCTTTGGGTGTGTAGTAATAGTAACCATCTTTCTCTGGGGGAAATCAGGAAGGCTTTTCCCTAAAGAATATCTTTACCAGATTTCTTTTTTCAGTTTTTTTTTTAATTTTTAATTGCAGTAACATTGGATTATAATATTATATAGCTTTCAGATGTACATCGTAATATATTTCGAATTCTGTGTGTGTGTATTACATCAGGTTCACCACTCAAAAACTAATTATTCTCCATCACCTCACATGTGAGCCTAATCCCCCCTTTGCCCTCCCCCCTCCCCCAGGCCCCTATGGTAACCACCAATCCAATCTCTGTTGCTATGTGTTTGTCATTGTTTTTATCCTCTACTTATGAGTGAGATCATATGGTGTTTGACTTTCTCCCTCTGACTTATTTCACTCAGCATAATACCCTCAAGGACCATCCAAGTTGTCACAAACAGCCGGATTTCTTCATTTCTTATGGCTGAGTAGTATTCCACTGTGTATATATACCACATCTTCTTTATCCATTTGTCCCCTGATGGGCACCTAAGTTGCTTCCAAGTCTTGGCTATTGTGTATAAGGCTGCAATGAACACAGGGGCGCATGCATCTTTATGCCTTTACATTTTGAGGTTCTTTGGATAAATACCCAGAAGTGGGATAGCTGGATCATGTGGTAGATCTATTCTTAATTTTCTGAGGATACTGCATACTGCTTTCCATAGTGGCTACATCAGTTTGCGCTCCCACCAGCAGTGTACGAGGGTTCCCTTCTCTCCACATCCTCTCCAACACTTGTTGTTTCCTGCCTGGTTAATTATAGCCATTCTGACGGGAGTGAGGTGATACCTCATTGTAGTTTTGATTTGCATTTCTCTGATAGCTACTGATGTTGAGCATCTTTTCATATAACTGTTGGCCATCTGTATATCCTCTTTGGAGAAATCTCTGTTCAGATCTTTTGCCGATTTTTTAATTGGGTTGTTGGTTTCTTTTGTTGTTGAGCTGTATGAGTTCTTTGTATATGTTGGATATTAACCCCTTATCTGATATATGGTTTGCAAATATCTTCTCCCAATTGTTAGGTTGTCTGTTCGTTTTGTTGATGGTTTCCTTTGCTGTGCAGAAGCTTTTTAGTTTGATGTAGTCTCATTTGTTCCTTTTTTCTTTTGTTTCCCTTGCCCAGTCAGACACGGTACTTGAAAATATGCTGCTAAGACCAATGTCCAAGAGCATACTGCCTATGTTTTCTTCTAGAAGTTTCATGGTTTCGGGTCTTACATTCAAGTCTTTAATCCATTTTGAGTTGATTTTTGTACATGGTGTAAGGTAATGGTCTACTTTCATTCTTTTGCATGTGGCTGTCCAGTTTTCCCAACACCATTTATTGAAGAGATTCTCCTTTCTCCAGCATGTGCTCTTGGCTCCCTTGTCAAATATTAGCTGTCCGTAAATGTGTGGGTTTATTTCTGGGCTCTTGATTCTGTTTCATTGATCTATGTGTCTGTTTTTGTGCCAGCACCATGCTGTTTTGGTTACTATGGCTTTGTAGTATATTTTAAAATCAGGGGGTACGATACTTCCAGCTTTGTTCTTTTTTCTCAGGAATCCTTTGGCTATTCGGGGTCTTTTGTTCTTCCATATTAATTTTAGGATTCTTTGTTCTATTTCTGTGAAAAATGTTCTTGGAACTTTGATAGGGATTGTGTTGAATCTATAGATTGCTTTAGGAAGTATGGACATTTTAACGATGTTAATTCTTCCAATCCAAGAGCACTGAATATCTCTCCTTTTCTTTGTGTCGTCTTTGATTTCTTTCAACAATGTTTTATAGTTTTTGGTGTACAGATCTTTCACCTCTTTGGTTGAGTTTATTCCTAGGTATTTTATTCTTTTTGTTGCAATTGTAAATGGGATTGTATTTTTAATTTCTCTTTTTGCTACTTCATTGTTAGTGTATAGAAACACAATCGATTTTTGTATTTTGATTTTGTATCCTGCGGCTTGTCTGTATTCATTTATTGTTTCTTAAAGTATTTTAATGGATTCTTTAGGGTTTTCTACATATAAAATCACGTCGTCTGCAAAGAGTGATAGTTTCATTTCTTCTTTTCCAATATGGATCCAGTTTATTTCTTTTTCTTGCCTGATTGCTCTGGCTAGGACTTCCAATACTATGTTAAATAAGAGTGGTGACAGTGGGCATCCTTGTCTGGTTCCTGTTCTTAGAGGGATAGCTTTCAGTTTTTCTCCATTGAGAATGATATTTGCTGTGGGTTTGTCATATATGGGCTTTATTATGTTGAGGTATTTTCCTTCTATTCCCATTTTATTTAGAGTTTTTATCCTAAATGGATGCTGTATCTTGTCAAATGCTTTCGCTGCGTCTATTGAGATGATCATGTGATTTTTATTCTTCGCTTTGTTAATGTGGTGTATCATGTTGATAGATTTGGGGATGTTGAACCATCCCTGCACCCCTGGAATAAATCCCACTTGATCATGTTGTATGATCTTTTTAATGTATTGTGGTATTTGATTTGTTAGTATTTTCTTGAGGATTTTTGCATCGATGTTCATCAGTGATATTGGCCTGTACTTTTCTTTTTTTTCTGTTGTCCTTGTCTGGTTTTGGTATCAGGATAATGTTGCCTTTGTAGAAGGAGTTAGGAAGCCTCCTTTCCTCTTCAATTTTTGGGAAGAGTTTGAGAAGGATATATATTAAGTCTTCTTTAAATGTTTGGTAGAATTCAACCAGGGAAGCCATCTGGTCCTGGACTTTTAGTTTTTGGGAGGTTTTTGATTGCTGTTTCGATCTCCTTACTGGTGATTGGTCTATTCAAATTCTCTGTTTCTTCTTGGTCCAATTTTGGAAGGTGGTATGTTTCTAAGAATTTATCCATTTCTTCTAGATTATCCAATTTGTTGGCATATAGCTTTTCATGGTATTCTCTTATTATCTTTTGTATTTCTGAGGTGTCTGTTGTAATCTCTCCTCTTTCATTTCTGATTTTATTTAGTTGAGCCTTCTCTCTTTTTTTCTTGGTGAGTCTAGCTAAGGGTTTGTCAATTTTGTTTAACTTTTCAAAGAACCAGCTCTTGGCTTCATTAACTTTTTCTAATTTTTTTTTAGTCTCTAATTCATTTATTTCTGCTCTGATTTTTATTATTTACTTTCTTCTGCTGATTTGGGGATTTGTTTGCTCTTCTTTTTCCAGTACCTTTAGGTGCACTTTTAGATTGTCTATTTGGGATTTTTCTTCTTTGTTGAGGTAGGCCTGGATTGCTATAAACTTCCCTCTTAGAACTGCTTTTGCTGTATCCCATAGATTTTGGTATGTCATATTTTCATTTGTCTCCAGGAATTTTTTGATTTCTCCTTTGATTTATTCATTGACCCAATAGTTGTTCAGTAGCATTTTGTTTAATCTCCACATTTTTGTGGCTTTTCTGGTTTTCTTCCTGTAGTTGATTTCCAGTTTCATACCTTTGTGGTCAGAAAAGATGCATGGTATTATTTCGATCTTTTCAAATTTATTGAGACTTGTTTTGCGTCCTAATATGTGATCAATCCTGGAGAATGTTCCATGGGCATGTGAAAAAAATGTGTATTCTGTGGTTTTTGGATGGAATGTTCTGTGTATATCTCCTAAGTCCATCCGGTCTAATGTGTCCTTTAAGGCGAGTGTTTCCTTATTGATCTTCTGTTTGAATGATCTATCCGTTGATGTAAATGGAGTGTTAAAGTCCCCTACTACGTAAGTCTCCTCTTACGTCTGTTAATAATTGCTTTATATATTTAGGTGCTCCTATGTTGGGTGCATAGATGTTTACAAGTGTTATATTCTCTTGTTGGATTGTTCCCTTTGTCGTTATGTAGCGCCCGTCTTTGTCTCTTGCTGCAGTTTTTGTTTTAAAGTCTATTTTGTCTGATATTAGTATTGCTACCTCAGCTTTCTTCTCTTTGCCATTTGCATGGAATATCTTTTTCCATCCTTTCACTTTCAGTTTGTGAGTGTCTTTAGGTCTGAAGTGTGTCTCTTGTATGCAGCATATACACGGGTCTTGTTTTTTTATGCAATCGGCCAACCTATGCCTTCTGATTGGAGCATTTAGTTCATTGACATTTAAAGTAGCTATTGATAAATATGTATTTATTGACATTTTGTTACTTTTTTCTGGGTGTTTTAATAGTTCTCTGTTCCTTTCTTTTTCTCTTGCTCTCTTCCCTTGTGGTTTGATGGTTATCTTTAGTAATATGTTTGATTTCTTTTGTGTTACTTTATTTGCTTACTTATTGTAGCTTTCTGATTTGTGATTACCATGAGGATCCTATATAATATTCTATGTAGATAACAGTCTATATTGAGTTGATAGACTCTTTAACTTGACCTCTTTCTAAAGGCTCTACTTTTTCACTTCCCTCCTCCCACATTTTATACTTTTGAAATCATATATAGTCTCTTGTTTAGTGTGAGTCTACCCATTATCTTCTTATCATTGAAATAGGTAATTTTAGTACATTTGTCTTTTAACCTTCATATTATTTTCAGAAGTAGTTGATCTGCTACCTTTACTATATTTTTACCTTTACCAGTGATTTTATTCCGTTTTTTTTCTTTTTGATAATTTTTCTATCCTTATTTGTGGTCATCGCTTTCCCACTTAAATAAGTCCCTTCAGCATTTCTTGTAGAACTGGTTTCTTGGTGATGAACTCATTTAATTTTAGCTTGTCTGGGAAGCTCTGTATATCTCCTTCAATTCTGAATGACAACCTTGATGGATAGAGTATTCTTGGCTGTTGTTTTCTGTTCAAAACTTTCAATATGTCATACCATTCTCTTCTCGCCTGTAGGGTTTTAGCTGAGAAGTCCGCTGATAGCCTTATGATCTTCCCTTTGTATGTCACTTGTGGCCTTTCTCTTGCTGCTTTTAGTATTCTCTCTTTATCTTTAATTTTGGACATTTTAATTATAATGTGTCTTGGTGTGGGCCTCTTTGGGCTTATCTTGTTTGGAACTTTCTGTGCATCCTCTAGTTGGATGTCTGTTTCCTTCCTTAGGTTAGGAAAATTTTCATCTATTATTTCTTCAAATAAATTTTCTGCCCCTTTGTCTCTCTCTTCTCCTTCTGGGACACCTATAATCAGGATGTTATCACACTTGATATTGTCCCAGAGTTCCCTTAGACTGTTCTCATTCTGTCTAATTCTTTTTTCTTTTTCCTGTTCAGCTTAGGTGATTTCCTCCAGTCTTTTGTCTAGCTCGCTGATCTGTTCCTCTGTATCCACTACTCTGCTATCGAGTCCCTCTAGTGAATTTTTCATTTCCAATATTGTATTCTTCATTTCTCATTGGTTCTTTTTTACCTTTTCCAGTTCTTTGCTGACGATCTGACTGTGTACATCCAGTCTTCTCCCAATATCTGTAAGCATCCTTATGAGATTTTGTTTGAATTCTTTGTCAGATAGGTGGCTTATTTCTGTTTCATTTAGTCCTTTTCCTGGGATTTTGTCCTATTCCTTTCCTTGCAATATACTCATTTGTCTCCTCATTATGCCTCTTTCTCTGTGCTTATTTCTATATATTAGGTGAGTAGGCTATGTCTCCTGATCTTGGAGAAGTGGCTTTATGTAAGAGATGCCTTATGAGGCCCAGCAGTGTGCTTCCCTCTCGTCACCAGTCCAAATGATCCAGGAGTGACAACTTTGTGGGCTACTTGTGTCTTTATGCTGTGGCAGGGTTGCTTTTAATGCAGGTACCCAGGGAGTCTAGTCTTTCTTTCCCTGGCCAGTGTTTATAAATCTGGTTTGGGGAGCCTCAGCACCATTGGCTACAAAGTCTAACAGCACACTCCTGTTGCAGTTTTCCTGTTAATTGGGTAGGTACCCAGTGTAGCTGGTTGCTAGGCTCAGGGGCTTACAGTTGCTATAGGCCTCAGGCCTACAAGGCTGTTGTCAGTTCTCTTAGGAGTGCAGCTGTGTGGGGCTGGCCCTAGACATGAGAGCACTCAATTGTTTCAGGTGAGGCTGATCCTTTTTATGGGTGTTTGTGAAGCATAGGTCTTCTGTCACTGATAAGCCTCACCTCCTACAGGACTACACACAATGTCAACATAGTCCTGGTCCATGCACACTTTCCAATCCTCTGGAGCATACCCCAACACCCCACTGCAGAGGCCCCCACCTCTCCACCAATGCCCCCCACAGTTCACCTGGTCCTCACACAGGCCCTGCCCCACAGAAGGGGACATTCTTGCCTTCCTGTAGAAGATCAAGTCACCCAGTCAATGGGTGCCGACAAGTAGGCTGAAAGCTTGCTGTTGGGCAGGGCTGGTTCCTAGGCTGGGCTGCCTGCCCTGGCTGAACTAGATTAAATCTGCACTCTAGTGGGTGTGGCATACCCCTGGGCTAACAGGCCAAGGGAAGAATCTCAATGGCATCCACCAGGGTCTGTGTCAGCATGCCTGGACCAGGTCAGAGCAATGGCCCCCACCATTGTCTGAGTCTCTGGAGAGGTCCTTCCTCTCACTGAGATGCCCCCAGAGCCCACCAGGTGAATCTCTTTTCACCAAAGGAATGTCAGCCTTCTCTCTGGTGATTTTAGGTTGCTGCAGTGAGTGAGTTTGTGTGTGGGCCCTTTAAGACCCAGGTCTTTTCGGCTTTCATCCAATAGCTTTTCTAGAGGTATCCTTGCTTCAGTTAATAGCCAGTGAAGCCAGATAGTAAGACCCCCGTCTCAGTTGTGCTGAGTCTGAAGGATGCTTATAGCAGTATCAGCCCCCGCTCCAGACCTCACTCCTGCAGGGAGGGCTGCATACCTTAGGCTGGCTCCCGCCTGCCTAGCTGAGAAGCTCCGCTGCTCCCAAAGGTGGCTTTTTTCCTCTCCAGCAGGAATTTCTACCTCTTCCACCTTAGTCAGGACTGTCCTTTGTTGTGGGGGTTCTTTTTATCTAGTTTTCAGTTTTCTATCCAGGGTAATTTTTCCAAAAATAGTTGTAACCGGGTTGTGTTCATGGGAGGAGATGAGTTCAGAGTCTATTTACGCTCCATCTTGACGAGATCCGGAACTATCCTCTTCGCAGGATTTTTAAGTGTGAGTAGATGCTCATCAGATGAGAGGAGGGGAATGGATATCCTGGGGCTAGGGAAGAGCTTGGAGAAGCCCTAGAGGCTTGAAAGGGCATGTTCAGAAGACAGAGAAAATGGAATGGATTATTGGGAAACAATCGTAGCATTTTGTGTAGTAGCATTGGTCATACTAAAGAGTTTAGATTTTACTGTTCTTAGTGGTGAACCAACAGCGATTTCCAAGTAGCAAAGTAACAAGATCATATGTACTTTTTAGTAAGTTTGCTCTGCTGCTAGCAGACCTCTGAATTAAGTTCTCAGGACTAGGCAGACCATAGTGAAACAGACGGACAACTACAGCAATAATCTGGAGAAGAGATGATCTCACTCTACGCAATCCAATCCATGGAATTGCTCCATCCGTGAGAATTATTCCCAATGTGAAGTCACAGGGAAGTTTAATACATATAGGACTGTGAGATGATGTTTTAGACCAATAAAACATATTTAAGCATAGCACCAACTTGCCTACTAAAAGTTAACATCATAGGTGAACAATTTTTGACCAGAGAAGCAGGGAGCCATAGTGCATGGGCATAATCCTCATCAGCAGCATGAATTTGACCTTCAACCCAAAATGAAAGTCAGGGCTTCAGATTTTAAATAGTTTCTTAAACATCAAACAAAAGCTAAAATTTTTCAACCAAATATGTTCCTTTTCTTATCCTTTACAGATAACTCGCATTTCTCTGTTTCATTAATGCTGTGGTCACCGATGTCAGTTTCTTCACGGGGGCAACTGGTGGGACCCAAAGCTGCTGGGAGAACTCTCTGCATGGAGTTTCTAAGCAACACACTTTGCATGTGGTCAGAGTTAAAGTTTATTATAGTCCAGGGTGTTCTGGCTGCTGTAGAAAGATTTTTGTGTGTGTGGTTTGGTTTGTTTTTTGAATTTTCCACCGTGCCTATTAGTAATTTATAATCAAATGCAAAAAAATTGTCTACCACAAGGAAAGTTACAGGTTTGAAAGCAAACAAAGACATGAGCAGTACTTTTCTGAATCTTGATCTGTGTAGAGAGTCAGATTCACTAACGCTGTCCTTTGAACCACTTTTCCTGCTTCCCTGACTCTACTATTTTTCAGTGTACTTTTTTCCCCATGTGGCAGAAAAATCAACGGCATCTTCCTTGGCATGGGGGTTGGGAGGAATACAAGGTGAAATCAGGAGAGTCTCTTTTTAGTGTCTGTTCTGTGATCCAGCCACGTTCAGACCCTGCTGAGGACAGCCAAGCATTCCTCCCCTTTGTCATCTGGCTCTGAATGCAGCTGGGAGAGGGGCGTCCTGAGCGCGGGTTCAGTGTCCGCGTGGCTCTCTTCTGGCTCTAGAATGCAGCAGAGCTGGCAAAGGCTGTAGAAGAATCTCAGGAGTACCCAGTCCCACTCTGCTGAGTCCTTTGTTGGGACTGGGAATCTGGACCATCCATGTTGACCTTTTGAATCACTTATTAATTCTTCCAGGCTGTGAAACACCGGGAAATCTAGTCATGCAAATGACTCCAGAACATAGCCCCTGAAATAGCCTTCTGCCTGGGAAAGAACTGGGTTATTAATTTACATGCTGTATTTGGTACTAAAATGGAGTTTTGAAATAATGTTTGATTGGAAGACAGAAGATGACGGCCTGTGTCAGACAAACGGTGTGAGTGAAAAATTTTTGTTGTTTCTCAGATTTGGGAGTTGTTACCATGGTATACCATAGCCTTTCCTGCCCAAGTTCAACCATTACATTTCACAATCCTATTTTATTTAATAGAAAATACACATTTCAATTACAAGTCTAATGTCAGGCCATAAAATTTATGGTTTCTAAAAATCTATTCCGTTAATATGTACTATATAAGGGTTATTTTAAAACTATCAACAACACTTGAAGCATTAAAATGTGCTTCTATTTAATGTCAGTAAGCAATTACAATAAAATAAAAGAACTTCAAAATTGGTTTTGTATAAACCATAAAGAGAAATAGAGTAGAATGGGAACTATTTTTCTCTTCTGCATTTAATTTATATTCAGAAAAGATGGTTTAGTTTCCATATTTTGGAAAACAGTGTTGCACATGGACTCAATTTTACTAAAAATGCAGTGTTTGTGTATATTATTTTCCAAGTCATTCCTTTTTCCATGAAATATGGCTAATTTTTCCCTTTTCTGCTGTGATACATTTTCACAATTTCATGAGTTACATGGTAATATTTTTTAATATTAGAGAAATTTAAAAAATATATTTTCTCCAACTTTAAAGCTAACACCAGAAAGTTAGACGAATGTCAAAACAATCCAAATAAATATTTAAAAAATTCAGGCATCCATATGTTATTAATTTTAGAGCCAGTCATTGAATAGACTGAACAATCAAAAAAGGGTTGATATTTTTCTATTTTATTCAGAAAATTTTATAATACCAAATTGATTTGCAATTTATCTTACATTTTATTTGAAAAAAAATACATTTTTCTAGAGGAAAATCCTTTAGTGGCTTACCAATAAACCACATCCTTGCTTGCCATTAGTTGTAAAACTTTTGTTTTCTCCACCTAGATTCTGTGTCACCAGAGAACGAGGTTACTGTTAGTACTTGACTGTCAATACTTACCCAAAATGCTTCAGAATTCCACTTTTCTTCACGCTGACTGTAACAAAGCAGTCCTATTTTCATACTGAAATCTGAATCATGTTGCTTCTTCATATGCTGAGATTTAAGGAGCATCAAGACCATAAGAACAGACTTGTAATTTGACAAACTGAGTTCAAACTCCCATCGGTCAGCCAAGCAGCTGGGTATCCTTGGAGAATTACTTACCTTCTCAAAGCCTCTGGTTCCATGATTACAAATGTGCGTATTGATAATTATCTGCCCATACATTTGTCATGAGAGATAAATGGGATACGACATGTGATTCCAGAACTACAGTTTCAACAAAGTTGTTCTGTTTTGCTCATCCAGGAGCCCCAGTACCTACCTTGCCCCACACAAAGGAGACTGGCATAATGTTTGTTGAGTCAATGACTGAATAAACATTTAAGGAATAAAATGGATCAATGATTGAAGAGAGAAATTTACAGAATATGCAATATATTGATAAGTTCTACACATGATAGTTATCATTATTACTATTGTTACTCTTTCATGATATACTATCTACTTTTACCCTTAGACTCACCAAAGATTTTGTAATTTAACTCTTAAAAAATATTGTGACCAGGGCTGGCTCCGTGGCCGAGTGGTTAAGTTTGTGCGCTCTGCTGCGGCAGCCCAGGGTTTCACAGGTTCAAATCCTGGGTGTGGACACGGCACCACTCATCGGGCCACGCTGAGGTGGCATACCACATGCCACAACTGGAAGGACCCACAACTAAAAATACAGAACTATGTACCAGGGGCCTTTGGGACAAAAAGGAAAAATAAAAAAAATCTTAAAAAAAAATGAGCATTTAAAAAAAATATTGTGACCAATTATCATAATTCTGATAGATCAAACAGTTATGGCCTAAAATCCTGGACTACCATAAAGAAGATCCATATCTAGCTCTCATGAAAAGCCATTCATTCTTTTCATTATTTGATATCAGTCCACAAAGATTGTAAGAATCTTGACTTTCAAGGTTTAATTTACTAAGATATATTCATTCAACTGACTTTAATGAAAACGTAAAGACTGATAATTAGAATTTATTTTGTGTAGGATGTTTTAAGACACATGTTCTCCAGATTTCTTTTTTTCAGTCACACTCTTAACACCTTCTTAAATGCTCCAAAATACTTCTCCAACACTCACCACGTGAACACATAGACAGTCCCTCTCTCCTTGTCAAAGCCTCTTTCAGAGACTAGGGAGCAGTTTGACAAAGTCACACTATGGAAAAGGCATCAGTGTGCAGCCACGCTTGCTCTTTGCCTCACGGTGTTGGCCATTTCACTTGTGGACTATAAAGACTGAACACAGAACACCACGCCCCTCGGGAAGCTGACCTCTTCTGTGGGCTGGGCTTCTCAGCTCAGGAATTTTTCTATTCCCTATGAAGTTCTATGATGAGCCAAAAAAGTAACTAGCAGAACTTTGAAATCCCTCCTGGGTCATGCTAAACGAGGATAGCAGAGCAGAGGCAGTTCTTCGAGATGCAAGACCAATCCAGAAACCTGAGGCTGTGGTAGAATCCTGCCTACACTCAAAATGATTAGAGAAACTCTGCTTACAAATCTTGCAGGAAAAGGTAAAGGAACCAGACAATGTATGCATTTGTTGTCACCACACATCTCCTGCAATAGTCCACATTTATATGCTATTATCTTATTGTTGGCTACTATTCTAGGAGTACTTGACAGTGTGGCAGTACCTGGGTATTTTTGTTTCATTACTAGACAGAGCAAACTCTCATTTCCTTTTAAAATAGAGCTAAATCCTCACCGCAGCTACTTTGGAACTAATCCTATAAAAGAATTTTGACAAGTCATGTGAAGAAACACATTTTTTTTCCTGTAAATAAACCACCAAAAATCCACCACAACATACTGGAGAAATACAGGTAAGGAGAATAAAGGATCTCAGTTCATTGTACTCTAGAATTGCTTTGGGGGAAAGTGTATAAACTGTGTTAACAGTTCTATACTTCTAAATCATTACAAACTTTCTTGTTCTTCATTGTCTGGCCCACAAGCAATAAAGTAGCTCTTCAGTATATGGGGAGTGTCTGGAGTTTGGCTGCCTGAAGCACGAGAGCAAGGATGTTACATGCCACATTTGCTAAAATTCTCTCCTCAGGGTCCTACCAAACAATATAAGACTTTGATTTTTATAATAAATCAGAGGAGCTCTTGTTTTGGGCCTGTCAATATTTCTCCACTGCCCACCAAAACACCTGGTGCATAATAATTGCTTAATGAACATTTATGGAGTGAATGACTGAAAGAACACTTCTCTGGTAAACCAATTAAATAGGATTTCAGGATTAATTTATAGTTAGTCAGTTTGTCAACAGTTTGTGAGCAACTTTGGACCACAACAGTTTTAACATTTTCATTTTAATGATGGAGAATTTGATGCCTCGAGATTTGCAGTGCCAGCTACTTATTCTCCAAGGGACCAGCATCAACATGGGTCTGAGCAGCTTGGGGATGTTCTTCCAGAGAGACATGCAGAACTGTACAAAGTGAGAGCCAGATACAACGCTGGTGAAGAATTCTGTTCCAGGTTACATCACAGCTAGTTTCATGTTTGTTACAATCCAGTTCCCTTGCCGCTCTAGTCTAGTTCTTTCCTTTCAGTGCCACCGTGGTCCAGTTTGCAATACGAAATTCCTCTTCTAAGAAAAAAATATCTCACAACTCTCTCCTGCTCTTCCTCCCACTTGGACCAGAAATCCGGAACCAGCCTGAGGTTTCATGCTGCTCTAAGCACATACTTTCCAGTACTTCCCTGTGTTTCTTCTCTAAGCCCCCTTGCTCCATTCCCTACCCAGGCCCCGTGCTCACTGCCAGTTCCCCTCCAGCTAGCAACTCAGTCGACGAGCAGTTAATGAGAACCTGGTCACGTGTGCACGAGTTTGCAGGGCTCTCAGTCCTTCCTGTTCACACATCTGAGCTTGAGCAAGTTGGGTGGGAAGTTTATAAAAGGCCAGGAACCTCTAGGCCGCCCTTTCAGCTAAAACAAATATACCGTATTTCGAGGATTAGGTTTTGTTACCTCTTGGACGAAGAGCAAAAACTTAACAGTCATTTCTGCCAGTGGTAATAGCCACCTTGCCTTATTCTCTAAACTCAAACTTCAAAAAGTCAATACGGCCCCCAGTACATTCTTCTCAAAAGCAAGTAACAAAGATGTTTTTTTAAATCTGGATTTAAGATAAATCTTTACATCTAAGCAATTTGGGGAAAAAGAAAAGATGCTCTGCCTATTATCCCAAGTGTTTCAGAGCAAATGGAAGTTTAGGAAGTTGCTCTTCTTTTAGTTAATACGCCTTACTTGTTTTTCTCATGAATGTGGAAAACTGACTGTACCACAATAAAAAAGTTAAATATGACATTTGTTTTTCCAAGTATTTAGCAAATGAATATGTACAAGATTTGTCAATCCATAAAGAAGAATAATTTTCTCTATATTTCAAAATAGATAAGTAGATTCTAGGAAGAGGAGTTAAAAATAACTTGGAATTGTACCAATTTGCCAGTTTAATAGACACGAACAAGATACAGGTCATTTATAAAAACTCCCTATTTTTATTCTAACAGCACAAAGAACAAAAAAGGAAGAAAAGAGATTGTTTCTATTTGTTGCTGGAGACTACAGGTAGTACGTATGTGGGAGGAATAAAAATCCTGCAGACTGATAAAAAGGCTCAGTGCTACGGACCTTCTAAAAACAGTCGTGCCAGGACTGAGTCCAACCAGAACAACGACTCAAGAGCAGCTTCCCCCTCTTCATGTGAAAAAGGTCAAAAGATTTAGTGCTTGAATCTTCTGTAAATATTTCCAAAATAGAGGCAAAATTTAAAACAATGCTTACTAAAACATTTGAATTTTCCTTACGTTATTTGAAATATAATTCTATGTTGTGGTTCCTCTGGGGATGTAACAAGATTATGAAAGATTGATTAAAGCAAATGGCAGCTAAGTGCTTAGTCTATTATAACAAAAGGCCAAGGGATCCATGGCCTTGGCCGCCTGTCAACAATTCTACCTGCAGAGATTAGACCTTTATGCCACCTGAAAAGATTGTGGACTGATTCCTCACATATCCTTTTACCCTTGACCCAAGTATGGGGATTCTGGAATGAAACACAGACAACTCTAAACCATTATGTATTTGGTATCTTCCTACGTGTTTGGAGAGAATATATTAGCACCAAAATAATTGAAAATTATAATCCTGACCCAGCTTCAGTGGGAATTCATCACTCTAAATTCTTTGGAAAACAGAGTAGTGTAAAATAAGTAAATAAACCAGGACTTTTGTGTGATAAATACATGCAGGTAAACAATTGAAGACGTTGGTCCTCCTCACTCCTTGTGGACTGACTTTTCTGGTGCTCTTTGGGGACTAGGCAAGAGTATAGGTTTTGAGCACCATGGGGTACCAGGTCTCACACACAATGCTGTTTCATGTACTTAATGCAATCTTCTTTTTCCACATTGGAAAATTATGTTGTATGAGTGGGTAAACGTGTGTGTGTGTGTGAGGGGAATGTTATTTTCAGATGAAATAATTGCAAAAGGTAGAAAGCTAGAATTAAGGTCTTCCAGGGCGAAGATACCCTCAATGTCTGAAAATACCAAGAACGGTGTGTTAGACAGAATAGTGTTCCCTCAAACACATCCACATGCTAATCCCTGAAACCTACGAATATGTTGCCTTATATGTGGCAAAAGTGACTTTGTAGGCATGATTAAATTAAGGATCTCGAGGTACAGAGATTATCCTGGATTGTCTGGGTGGGCACGATTTAATCACAAGTGTCATTCTAAGAGGGATTCGGGAGGATCAGAGTCAGAGAAGGGGTTGTGACAATGGAAGCAGAGTTGTAGATTTGAATACATTCCACTGCTGACTTCAAAGATGAAAGAAAGGGCTTCAAGCCAAGGAAGGCAAAGTGCTTCTAGAAGCTGGAAAAGCGATTCTTCCCTGGAACATCCAGATGGAGCACAATCCTTGATTTTATTCCGCTAAGACCCTTTTGGACTTCTGAACTCCAGAACTAGAAGATAATAAATCCTGGTTGTTTCAAGTCATTGAGTTTGTTGTAATTTGTTACAGCAGCACCAGGAAAGTGATGCAAGTGGGTATTGTGTGCCGAGAAAGAGCGAAGTCTCTAGAGCTGGACCGCTTGGGTTTGAATCCACCTTACTGTGTGACATTGATCAATTTAGTTTTTCTGTGTCTCAGTTTCTTCATGTGTAGAATGGTGATAATAATAACAACTACTTCATAGGGTTGAGGTGAGGGACTAAATAAATTAATATATGTAAAGCACTTAAAATATAAACTTGGAATGCAAAAGTCGTATATGTGTCATCCATTATTATAAAAGTTGGAGCAATTGGTATATCTGGCAGTCAATTGGTCCTATGTAGCTGCCACCTGCTTAGTCAGTGAATGAATTCCAGCTTGGTCCATTGGCAAAGTGATTTTCTGTCTACAGAGTATGAAAATATATTGCCTTCTATTCTGTTATTTACCTCTTTTGCTGGAATGGTGCACTGCCTATTTCCTGTCACAAAGCAGGACAAGGTTATTTCATATTATCCTGAGGCATAAGGTTTATGTTCAAAATTCCAAAATTAAATCAATAGAGGAAAAGTGCAATAAAAAGCAGATTGGGACCAAATATAAAGTCAAAAGCACAGGAGATGTCACATTTGAGCAACACTGAAAATACCAGCTTTTGTTGCCTGATTCAGTGTTGAAGAAAGAAAGTAGGGAAAGGCATAGTAAAGACTGCAAATATTGGAAAATCTGTACAAATTTACTCAAACCATGTGTTGTGATCATGGAATTTCCCTAATCTGCATTTAGTCCAGAAATCTTCCAGAAATCCAAGAATCTCTTTCTGATAGTCACCTGATCATCTCTGCACATCTCCTCCCCATATTCCTTATCTTGCTTGATTAATTATACCAGCATTCCACTCAGAACCTGGGAGCTATCATCAACCTCTCCCTCATAGCTAGTGTCTAATTCGCCAAGTCCCGTCAATTCTACACGCCAAGTAAATCTCAACTGCCTTCTCTCTCCACTCCCATAGTTTAAACCCTAATAATTTCTCATCAGCTTCCTAACTGGTCTGTCTGCCTCTATTCTCACCACCTTTCAAAGAATCCTACACACTCTGCCAGACTTATCTATATAAAAATCAGATTTGTTCATGCCACTCCTCTGTTTAAAATATTTTAATAGATAAACTATAGGACTAAAACAACATTTCTTCACAAGGATTTCAACATTCCAGCTGTGTCTACTATTTCATCCTCATGGCTCTCTGTCAGCTCATTCCTAGGAACATGGACTCTGTAAGTTATTTCTTGATCTTACTGAAACGCACAATTCCGTCTCATCCTTTCACAGAATTACATGTACTCTTCCTTTCCCTAAACACTCGTCATCCGTTATTCATCTAGCATGTTCTTATTTATCTTTCCAACTTTGCTCAAATGTTGCCACCCTTGCAAATACTGTGAAGCCTTCCTTACCGCAAGGTCTTTGCTATGTGTGTATTAGTAATAGGTGTGAATCTCAGTAAGTCTGAAAGAGCTCAGTGTGCAAGAAACATACTTTACTTTTTTTTGTAACAAAAATTAATTTGATCTTGAAAACTCATTTTTGTCAGTGTAGCAGAAAATTGCTTTAAGTCAATTTAGGCTTCCTGCCCCTTTCCCTGGGGTTGGGCTTAGTTTCGGGAGACTTAAATAATTCCGCGTGCTTAGGGGGTGGGAAACCACATCTTCACTCGTCCACTGATGCATTGTTGCACGTGGTCCTTAGTCATCAGACCATTCAGCTCAGCACTGAAATTCCCACTCTTGTGGCCCCATCAAGTGGGTTTGTTATTTGCTGTTAATATGATGTTCCATAATGTGTTGGGGTTACAGAAATTGCTGCAATGATTTCTATGGCTCCTAGGCCTGGAGTTCAACCTCTCAGGACTCTAATCATAGATATGAGGTACGTGATCACTCTCTCTCCATTCCCCATGCCCCTCTCAACCTTTGTCCTTATAACATCTTCTCCATCTCTCTTCCCTCCTGTTGGGAGAGTTGGTGGGAAAGTGAATCATTTTCTCTTCATATATCTTTATGAAATCTCAAATCCTCTTCGTTTCCTCAAGGGTTTAACTATCTGGAGACCAAAGCCAGGAAGAAGCTCAAACATTTTCTCTCTCTCTCTTTCTCTTTCTTTTTTTTTGCTGAGGAAGATTAGCCCTGACGTAATATCTGTTGTCAGTCTTCCTCATTTTTTGCTCAGGAAGACTAGCCCTGAGCCAACACCTGTGCAAGTCTTCCTCTATTTTGTATGTGGATTGCCACTACAGTATGGCTGACAAGTGGTGTAGGTCCATGCCTAGGATCTGAGTCCATGAACCAGGGCCAAAGCAGAATGAGCCAAAGTGAACTGCTAAGCCTTGGGGTTGGCCCCAATTTTCTCTTTTTAGAATTATTATTATTTTGATTGTTGTGGTGGTCATTGTGTTTCTGTTTTGATGCTTCCCTCCTGGAAGTGATGCACAGCCAAGTTTATCTGCTGGAGTCAAGAGGAAGAGAGAGAATAAATCCACACGGGAAACTGAAAGGAAATGTAGTTGGTATCTTTACAAGATTATTCTGTGCCACATCACGACTAAGATATGAGGCAGAGACAAGGGCTGCTGTGGGCCAAACTGAAGTGAAAGTTGGTCTTCGGACATCACCTCTCTTCCAGCGTCTCCTGAACTCTCCTCTTGTTTTTGTTTGCCTGTTTTCTCCTCCATCCACCAAAATAAGCTTCCAGGAAAGGCTCACATAGCAGTTATTTACGATTAAATGTAAAAACTTTAATAGTAGTAAAATTTTTTGAAGTAGCAACTTCCTGCACAGTCATTTCATACACATTACAGGAGTTACAGTCCCAAGCTGCCATGGGCCAGGGGCAGGGAGAGACTTGAGAAGGAACATGCACTCTAATTCTGAAGGAAAGAATGAGACTTTTTTCTTTTGTCCGTGGTGCTTCAAAGGACCAAATGAAGAAGCTAGCTAAGAAAACAGACATGCGTAAGACTATACCAACCACAAATTTAGTTGTCTGCTTTCAGGCAATCAGAAAACATAATTGCTGGTAATTCTTTCTTTGACTAACTTGTTATCCATTGTGCCAGGGGTTGCTTTGGGTTGAGTTGCTCATCATAATTTGCAAGAATAATTTTGTGGGTCTTCTCTAACTGCCATGCACCAGCTGCCAGGTTTGATTTACATAGTTACAAAGGATAATATCATTTTTTTATTATTACCATATGAGTGTTTACACATAAAGATTCTTTTTTATACTATCTTATTTCAATGAAACATGTTAAATATATCAAGACTAATTTTTAACTACATTGAGAATAGTAAACCAAAAATTGTCAACTTTCAGATAAAATAATGTGCCTAACGATAGGATTGTAGGTAATGTGCAGGCTTAGAAAAAAATGTCACTTTCATAGAAAAGAAACCAAATATTATTAATATTCAACTATATATATATTTCCAGTCTTCTATTAAAGTTGCTAATTATTAAATATTTTTAAATGGACAAATTCTATATATATCACGCACCAGTGAAGCACTTATATATTTGAAAGTTTAAAGTTGTCATTCCCAAATTTAGAGGCCAAGGGCAACTTTTTGGTTCTTGCACAAGGCCAAGAACAAAACCTTGAAATAGACCCAAACCATTTGAGGGTTCAAATATTCCTGTTTTTCCAGCTGTGCATTCTAGAAGAGCCTACAGATATCTAACAGTTTACATTTTACAGATTTCACTGAAAGAGGAAAAAATTGTTTTTCGTGACAGAAAACTACTCTTGGTAAATATAAATATAAATGAAACCAGAAGGTGCACTTCAGTGTTTAGCTGAAGGGGAAATTTTATCTATTTACACAATTCTTTTCTGTTCTCCTCTGATTTTGACTTGAATGGCTTCCAGTTCTGTTTGCCTCCTTTGTCTCGGTTTCACAGTCTCCCTCACTGAACCCATCATTAAGTTAGTGCGTCTATTGAAAAGTCTCAGAACCCGTGTCTTAGAACTAAAGATTCTCTTCCTTTGGTCCACCACTTCTCTACCAAAAGGTGCTCAATTCAAAAGAAACAAATGTATTCTGGCTCTCATAGAATTTCCACACGTAAGGAAAGAATTAACTCACTCTACGTGCCACCCTTAACAGAGGAATTCAAATCACTGCAACAAATCAATTATGAGGACCTCCATTTCCTTCAGAAGTCTAGTTATCTGTAGTAAAAACAGCTTGATTTATTCCCGGTACTTTTCCTTCATTGTTTGACACTGCCTAGCAGGCAGAGATTATATTTGCCACAGAGTGATGCAAGGTTATCAAATATATGTAAAATGCCGGGATCCTTACTCTGTAATCTCCAAAATTGTGAAAGCCACTGCCTGGAAGACACTGAGAGCACACATAGATATGTAAATGCTGGGTCTGAATTTTTATAAGAGTTGAGATTAGTATTTTCAAAACACTCCTTAAAGTTTTTTGGATGTGTGCTTTGTTTCATAAGAGCTAATATTGGATTGTAAAAATTTGTTATTACGATTTTTGTTTGAGAGAATATTCAAGAAGAAAATATTTGATTGACATACTTTAAATTATATGTATATGTACCTATTTGTTTATATATACATGCAGAAAGAACAGCATTTGGTTACTATTGTGTGATACAATATTTTGTCCACTAGATGGGTCTCACTTTCATATTTTTCAAAATAAGACACCCATGTTTCTGTGTTTGCTCTGGTTGACCTCACAGAGTTGCCTGCTGGAGTTAAAAACAAACCTAACCAGTATCTTCAAAAGTGCCAAGGTCATGAATGACCAAAAAAGAAAAAGAAAGAAAAAAAAGCAATTGAGGAACCGTTCTAACTGTAACTAAGGATAAATTAAATCACAGCAAAATGCAATGTGGGAGCCTGAATTCAATCCTGGAACAGAAATAAAGACATTAGTGGGACAACTAGCAAAATTCGAATGTCACTATTTTAGTTAATAGTACCATATGCATGCTAATTTCCTGATTTTGATAATTGTACCATGGTTATGCAAGGTGTTAGCATTAATGGAGGCAGGATGAAAATATGAAGGAACTCTACTATTTTTGCAAGTCTTTTGTAAGTCTAGAACTATGTAAAAATAAAAAGTTTTTGAAAATCAATGTTATAGAATTGAAGTAAATGATAAATTAGAAAAAATAATTATCAGGAGTACCATGGCTGTGGTTAATGAAAAGTAGAAAGGCTTGATAAATGAGATGTGGGAAAAAGTTTAGCATACATTTTTTTAAATTCTGTAGAACATGATCATTTTCTCTGTTAGTTTAAGGTGTTGTCCCACTAAAGCACAGCTGTGGGTTTGGTGCACCAAAACGAAGGCACAAATTGAGGAAAACAGAGTAATGTGAGTATGCTTCACACAGCCCTTATATCATATAATTTTCTGATTTGGGACTTTTTTCTTTTTATTTTGAATTCTTGCTCAGTCATTTAGAGCAGACATCTTTTTTTTTTCCAGAAAATACACATAAATAGTATGTTTTCTGAACTTGTAATTACCTGAAAATTAATTATTATTGCATTTGTAAGTAAATGGCTGACCAATTTATAGTTATCAGGTCACAGCAAATTCTTCTCAAATTTCTGAAGTTCCTTTTTAGTTCCCTGTTTTATTTGCCTGCCCAGAAGCTTTTAGACTTCTAGCTTTGTCATGGAGCTTCACAATGCTACTAGTATCTATGTGGATATAGGCCTTTTATTACTATCATTACTATTGTTATTGTTATTAATATTACTTGAGACATAATATTAATAATGGAAATTTTTAATCTCTAGATACATGCTTATCTAACTCAAGGATGTTTCATGTCATACACTACCTTGGTTTTCTATGTTTTATTTGCTCTGGTTTTTTCTTTGGAAACAATTATTTACATGTTGGATTCATATTCTCTGTCCTTCATATCAAGTAATACATGATCCATCCTTCCTTCCTTATTTCCTTCTTTCCGTCCCTTTTTCCCTCTGCCCCTCCCTCCCTCCTTTCTCCTTTTCTGTCTGTCTCTCTTTGTGTTGGTAATCTTTTTTCTGCAGTCTGGATAATTTTGTCCTTTTTTTCTCTACTTTATCATTGACTTGGATTGGTTAGTTCTTTTACTGCATAGATGTGAACTTTAATTTGGCTACTGCATTTTGATTGTTGTACTGCTTTTCATCTTTGCTTAAGCACATCACGATTGTTTGTCCCTAAAGAACACCTTATTCTTCTCTGAGGTCACCAGAGTTATGTTTCCTATCTTCCTTTAACCTTCATCAATAATACTTTCTAAATTTTGAAAATTACAACTCTCTGTATGCAACATAACTGGGGGTAGAAATAGACACTTTAAAGGGGATATTGATAAATTGCAAAGCTATCAGAAGTTAGCAAAGATGGCCAGAAATTTCAAATTTTTTTATTCAGGAGAATGAATACAAGTATGAAAACATTTAAGAATAAAATGGAAGAATCTATTCAGTATCTTAACTGTGGTGCCACTTACATGGATATATACAGGTGACAAAAACTGTATAGGACTTATGCATGCACATGCACATATACACATAAATGAGTACAAATAAAACTGAGGCTATCTAAGTAAGATCAGTGCAGGGGATCACTGTCAATATTTTGATTGTAACACTACACTATAGTTTTGCAAAATGTTACCATTGGGGAAAACTTGGAAAAATATACAAGAGATCTCTCTTATTATTTTACACAATTTCATGTGAATCTACAATTATCTCAATAAAGAAAAAAACATGAAGGCAAAATAAACATATTCTCCAATTTTAAAAGAAAGAGAAAGAGAGAGCCAGAGAGAGGAGACTCAAATATTTGTTTTTCTACAGAGGAGAAGACAATAAGTTTATTTTTTGTGGTTCCTAAAGAGTCAGGAAACTTTTTCTATAAAGCACTAGACAGTAAATATTTTAGGCTTTGTGGGCCCTGAGGTCTCTGTTCCAACTCGTCTCTACCATTGCAGCCTGACAGCAGCCATGGTTAATAAACAAAAAATGGGCAGGACCGTTTCCCAAGAAAACTTTCTTTATAGATACTTAAATCTGAATTTTGTGTAATTGTCATGTGTCATTAAATATCGTTCTGCCTTTGATTTTTTCAACCATTTAAAAATGTAATATCCATTTTTAGCTTACAGGTCATACACAAACAGGCAGCAGTGCAAAATCTGGCCTGAAGGCTGTGGTTTGCTGACTCCTGCTGTAGAGACAGATTTGACTGAAAACAATGAAGATATTTACAACAGTAGAACTGAAGACTCATGATCTCTCTGTTAAGATGGTAGGGGGGATCTTCACAAAATAGATGAGAGGCTGAAATCAGTAATCCAAGATGACTTTCAATTGGAAGATTCTGTAATTCTTTGGTCTTGTCGTGTCCTCAAAATTGGTAAGTTAAAGGGTAAAAGAGATTTTATTACTTATTTTAAAATAATTTTTTTTAAATTTCCCTCAGACTGATGTCGGCATCATGGCAGAGTGACCTCTTCCCTTGGACTCTCCCCTCTAAAATACAACCAAAAGGACACTCAAACACCAACAGAGAACACACACACAACACAAAAGATGCCTGAGAGAGCCTTGTAGCCATACATCTGAAGGTGGTGGTGGGGCTGTGTCCTCCAGAGGAAGTGGAAGTTGACTGGCAGGAGCTCCATGAAGAGAGAGGGGCCATGGTTGGGGGAGGTGAGCAACTGAGCAGAGGCACCTCTTCCCCACCCGGCACTCCAGCCCCATGTAATTGCACAGAGCATGGCACAGAGATGGAGGGGCTGTCTTTGGGAGGTGCACAGCTAGGGAGAGGTGCTCTATTCCCACCCAGCATTCCATCCCCATGTGATCTCACAGAAAGAAAGGGGCAGGCTGGGAGAGGTGTGCAGCTGAGGGGAGACTAGCCACTGTAGCCCCACACTCCATCCCCACAATCGCTGGGAGTGCAGCATAGACAGGGAAGCAGCAGCTTGTGGAGTCGGGAGCAGTGAGGGAGGGCCGACTGGGAGAGGTATGTGGCTGAGGAGAGATGCCCCATCTCAGTCTGGTGCTCCAGCCCCATGATCGCCCGGAATGCAGCATGGAGAGAGAAGTGGTGGCTTATGGAGCTCCATGAATGCCCAGAGCACCACACAGAGAGAGAGGCAGCAGTTGGGGGAGGCACATAGGTGTAAGAAAGTGCCCCTTCCCCCACCTAGCACTGCAGTCCTGAAATCGCCCACGCTCCACACAGAGAGAGAAGCAGAGGCTGAGGGAAGCACAAATGAAGGAGAGCACCCCTTCCCCTGCCCAGTGCCCCAGATCTGCCATTGGCCAGAGTGTCACACAGTGAGAAAAGCAGTCAGTGACCAGAGCTAGGGAGCCCCTGGTCATGCTGGGCCCAGAATTCACAGCACCTGAACCCCATCCAGTGGAGGCAAGTGGCAACGGCAACCAAATAATAACTAGGTGGAGGCAAAAATCCACACCATCAAGCAGTATGAGAAAGTATATTAAATCTCCAGAGCAGAAGGAAAATGACAAGTACCCAGAAACCAACCCTGAAGACACAGAAATCCATAACCTAAATGACAAAGAATTCAAAATAGCTATCATAAAGATACTCAACGAGTTACAAGAAAACACAAAAAGACAAATTAACTAATAAAGGAGCTTCTTCACCAAAAGAGATTGAAACTTTAAAGAAGAACCAATCAGAATTATTGGAGATGAAAAACACAATGGGTGATATTTAAAAAGATCTGGACTCTCTAAACAACAAAACTGACAATATGCAAGACAGAATTAGCAATTTAGAAGACAATACTATAGAAATGCTTCAGAGAGAGGAGAAGAGAGAACTAAGAAAAAAGAAATGGAGATGCTCTCAGAGAAATATCTAACTCAATTAGGAAATGTAACATAAGGATTATAGGTATTCCAGAGAGGGAAGAGAAGGAGAATGGAGCAGAAAGCTGTTCAAAGAAATAATAGTGGAGAATTTCCCAAACCCAGGGAAGGAGATTGATATCCAGGTGAAAGAGGCTACCAGAACTCTCAACTATGTTAATGTAAAAGATGTACTGTAAGGCATATAGTAGTAAAGCTAGCAAAAGTCAATGACAGAGAAAAAAATATTATGGGCAGCAAAGCAGAAGAAAATAACTTACAAAGGAACCCCTATCAGGATTTCAGTGTATTTCTCAACAGAAATTTTACAGGCTAGGAGAGAGTGGAATGATATATTCAAAATCCTGAAAGACAAAAATTTTCAGCCAAGAATACTCTATCCAGTGAAAATCTCCTTCAGATATGACAGAGAAACAAAACTTTCCCAGATAAACAAAAGCTAAGGGACTTCATCACCACAAGACCCCCACAACAAGAAATCCTTAAGAAGGCTCTGATACATGAAAAAAAAAAAACACAGGAAAGTGGCTGCAAAGCCCTGAGCAAGGAGATAAATAGGTAGGCAATAACCAGAAAACAGCAGCTCTCCATTTGATCAGGTTGGTAAACACTTAACTTTTACATCAGGAAGAAGGAAAATGAAAACACCAAAATAAAAATTATCTCATCATTTTAACTACAAACTCACAACAAAGATGTAATAAGATATGACAAAAATAACTTAGAAGGGGGAGAGGAAAGGGACTGAATCAGTATAGTCTAAGGAAATAAGAAGCAATCAGAAAATGGAGTATCTCATCTGTGAGACTTTTTATACAAATCTAATGGTAATAATTAAACAAATAATTAGAACAGAGACATATATGATAAACAAAGAGAAAATGAAGAAAACCAACATAGAAAGCTACCTACTCAAATTGGTAGTCCAAAATACATGGGACGAGAAACAAAGCATATGCAGAAGAACCAGAAAACGTGCAATAAGATGGAAGGATTAAGACCTCATATATCAATAATCATTCTAACTGTAAATGGACTGAATTCTCCAATCAAAAGACACAGAGTGGCAGGATGGATTAAAGAATAAGACCCAACAATATGCTGCCTCCAGGAAACACATCTCAGTTCTACAGGCAAGCATAGGCTCAGAGTGAAGAGATGGAAGATGGTACTCCAAGCTAATGGCAAACAAAAGAAAGCAAGTGTTACCATACTTATATCAGACAAAGTAGACATCAAGATAAAACAGGTAAAGAGAGACATAGAGATGTAGTATCTAATGACAAAAGGGACTCTACCAAGAAGACATAACGCTTGTAAACATATATGCACCCAAAACAGGAGCACCAAAGTACATAAAGCAACTATTAACAAACCTAAAAGGAGATATGAGCAAAAACACAATAATAGTAGGGAACCTCAACACCCCACTTACTTCAATGGATAGATCATCCAGACAAAAAGTCAATAAGGACATAGTGGAATTAAATGAAAAGCTAGACCAGAGGAACTTAATAGATATATACAGAGTATTCCATCCAAAAAAAGCACCATATACATTCTTCTCAAGCACACACAGAACATTCTCAAAGATAGACAATATATTGGGAAACAAGGCAAACATCAATAAATTTAAGAAGATTGAAATCATACCTACTATTTTCTCTGACCATAATGCTATGAAACTAGAAATCAACTACAAGAAAAAAGCTGGGAAGGAACGAAAATGTGGAGACTAAACAGCATGCTACTGGACAGCCAATGGGTTGTCGAAGAAATAAAAAGAGAAATCAAAAAATGTTTGGAGACAAATGAGAATGAAAACACACCACACCAACTCATATGGGATGCAGCAAAAGCAATCCTAAGATGGTAATTTATAGCAATATAGGCCCTTGTTAGCAAACAAGAAAAAACTCAAATAAGCAATCATAAACTACACCTAACAGAATTAGAAAAAGAAGAACAAACAAAGCCCAAACTCAGCAGAGGAAGGTAAGTAATAAAAATTAGAGCAGACATAAATGAAACAAAAAGACTGTAGAAATGATAAGAAACAAGGAGCTGGTTCTTTGAGAAGATAAACAGAATTGACAAACCTTTAGTTAGACTCACTAAGAAAAAAAGAAAGAAGGCTCAAATAAATAAAATTAGAAATGAAAGAGGAGAAATTACAATGGGTACCACAGAAATACAAAAGATTATAAGAGAATACTATGAAATCTATATGCCAACAAACTGGATAATCTAGAAGGAATGGATAAATTCTTAGATTCTTACAACCTTCCAAAACTGAATTAAGAAGAAATAGAGAATCTGAATAGACCAATCACAAGTCAAGAGATTGAAACAGTTATCAAAAACATCCCCCAAAATAAAAGTCCAGAACAAGATGACTTCTCAGCAGAATTCTACCAAACATTCAAAGAAGATTTATTACCTATTCTTCTCAAGCTATTCCAAAAAATTGAGGAAGACAAAAATATTCCTAAGACATTCTACAAGGCCAACATCACCCTGATACCAAAGCCAGACAAGGACAACACAAAGAAGGAAAATTACAGGCTAATATCACTGACGAACATAGATGCAAAAATCCTCCACAAAATATTGGCAAACCAAATACAGCAATACATTAAAAGGATCATAAAACATGATCAAGTGGGATTCATACCAAGGACACAGGAATGGTTCAACATCCACAAATCAATCAATGTGACACACCACATTAACAAAATGAGGAACAAAACCCACATGATAATCTCCATAGATGCAGAGAAAGCATTTGACAAGATCCAACATCCATTCATGATAAAAACTCTCAATAAAATGGGTATAAGAGGAAAGTACCTCAACATAATAAAGGCCATATATGAAAAACCCACAGCCAACATCATACTTAACGGGCATAAATTGAAAGTCCTCCCTCTGAGAACAGGAACAAGACAAGGATGCCCACTCTCACCACTTTCATTCAACATAGTACTGGAGGTTTTGGCCAGAGGAATTTGACAAGAAAAAGAAATAAAATGAATCCAAATAGGCACTGAAGAAGTGAAACTCTTGCTGTTTGCAGACATGATTTTATACAAAGAAAAACCTAAAGAATCCATTGGGAAACTATTAGAAATAATCAACGACTATAGCAAAGTTGCAGGGTACAAAGTCAACTTAAAAAAAGGGGTAGCAATTCTATACTCTAATAATGAACCATCAGAACAAGAACTCAAGAATATAATCCCATTTACAATCGCAACAAAAAGAATAAAATATCTAGGAATAAATTTAACCAAGGAGGTGAAAGATTGATACAAGGAAAACTGTAAGGCATTACTGAAATAAATAGATAATTACATAAAGAAATGAAAAGATATTCCATGCACATGGACTGGAAGAATAAATATAATCAAAATGTCCATACTACCTAAAGAAATCTATAGATTCAACGCAATCCCAATCAGAATCCCAAGGACATTCTTCACAGAAATAGAACAAAGAATCTTAAAATTCATATGGGGCAAGGATAGAGCCAGAATAGCCAAAGCAATACTGAAAAACAAGAACAAAGCAGGTAGCCTCACAATTCCTGACTTCAAAATATAATACAAAGCTATTGTAATCAAAACAGCTTGGTACTGGTACAAGAACAGGCACACAGATCAATGGAACAGAATTGAAAGCCCAGAAATAAAACCACACATGTATGGACAGCTAATCTTTAACAAAGGAGTCAAGAACATACAATTGAGAAAGGAAAACCTATTCAATAAATGGTGCTGGGAAAACTGGACAGCCACAGGCAAAAGATTGAAAGTAGACCATTATCTTTCCCCATGCTCAAAAATAGACTCAAAATGGACCAAAGACTTGAAGGTAAGACCTGAAACTATAAAACTTCTGGAAGAGAATATAGGCAGTACATTCTTTGACGTCAGACTTAAAAGAATATTTTCGAATACCATGTCTACTCAGACAAGCGAAATAAAAGAAAAAATAAACAAGTAGGACTTCATCAGACTAAAGATCTTCTGGAAGGCAAACGAAACTAAGATCAAAATGAAAAAACAACCCACCAACTGGGAGAAAATATTTTCAAATCATATATCCATTAAGGGGTTAATCTCCATAACATATAAAGAACCCATACAAATGATCTACAAAAAAAACAAACAACCCAATCAAAAAGTGGGCAGAGGATATGAACATACATTTTTACAAAGAAGATATGCAGATGGCCAAGAAACACATGAAAAGTTGTTCAACATCACTAATCATCAGGGAAATGCAAACCAAAGCTACACTTAGATATCATCTTATGCCTGTTAGAATGATTATAATCACCAAGACAAAAAGTAGCAAATGTTGGAGAGGTTGTAGAGAAAAGGGAACCCTCATTCACTGCTGGTGGGAATGCAAACTGGAGCAGCCACTATGGAAAACAGTATGGAGATTTCTCAAAAAATTAAAAATAGAACTACTGTATGACCCAGCTGTCTCACTACTGACTGTTTACCCAAAGAATTTGAAATCAACACTTCAAAGAGGTTTATGCACCCTTATGTTCATTACACCATTATTCACAACAGCCAAGACATGTATGCAACCCAAGTGCCCATCGACTGATGATTGCATAAAGAAGATGTGGTATATATATATACAGTGAAATACTACTCTGCCATAAAAAGAGACAAAATCGTCTCATTTGCAACCAAATGGATGGACCTTGAAGTCATTATGTTAAGTGAAATAAGCGAGACAAAGATAAATACCATACAATTTTACTCATATGTGGAATACAAACAAAATTCTGGACAAAGAGAACAAATTAATGGTTACTGGGGGAGGGTGGAGGGTGGGCACAAGGGGTGAAGGGACACACTTATATGGTGTCTGACAAATAATAATATACAACTGAAATTTCAAAAAAAATATTTGCCTCAAAATATTGACAATGTTTTCCAAGAACTTTAAAAAAAACTAAAGAATTGTACCCTTACGTTCCCTAAACCCAAATCTACCTCCAAACCTGAATCATTCTTTACATTCTGATTCATGTCTGCCATTCAGGAAACACCTTCAGTAAGCTGACTTAAATTTTGTAGCCAAAGCCACAGTTTAGCAAAGTCCTGGCATTTGTTAAGTGTTCAATAATAGCTAACTATTCTTGTCTTATTACTATTACTATTTCCAAATTTTGCATCAATGAAAGAAAGCCTAGCTGTGCCACAGAGAACAAGAGAGAATGACTCAGAGGCACCCCCCCCCCCCCCATGTAAATTCAGTCCACTGAGATATCAATGTGTAGACACAGAAATATTTGGTTTCAAACTCTGGAAAGATTTTTCCTCCTTGTTGGCAGAGACCTGACATTCAGTGGTGAAAACTTCACCTCTTTTTGTTAAGGCTTTGGGCTCCATGTAAATGCCAGGCCTTTGGAAGGGCTGCCTGACCACCGTGTATGAGGGGCCTGATTCAGGTTTTGTGAGACCTGAAACTCTCTTTAAGAAAAATAATGCACAATTATAGATAAAAACTAGGTACAGTACTTGGTAGGGGTGCTACACAACAGAAGGAATCTGAAGCTTAAACTTTATGAGCTGGACAGGAAATTCACTTCAGTAATCAAAAATGGACAAGTCTCAGATTCTTTACTAAGAGCAATTTATTTATTTACTTTTTTGGCTGAGGAAGATTCTCCCTGAGCTAACATCCATTGCCAATCTTCCTCTATTTTGTATGTGGGCTGCCACCACAGCATGTCCACTGACAGATGAGTGGTGTAGATCCATGCCGAGGAACCGAACCAGGGCCCCTGAGGTGGAGTGTGCCAAACTTAACCACTAGGGTACCAGCGCTGGCCCACTAACAGCATTTTTGAAACAAAAGAAGGAAGACTCTAAGGATCAGAATAATTGAGTTTGTGTGAGTAATGAGATTTCCAATATAGCATATTGAGGAGAGGACACTGGCCACTGAGGGGGCACTGGGTTCTCAAGGACAAACCTCATCCCTCTCGAGGTTTCATTTTCCCCTTTTCCTTTCCTGATTGGGAGGGTCCTCCTTGTTTCCTCTTCATTGTTGGTGCCACAGAGAAAGCAATGTCATCCAGTCTCCTGCCAACTTAGCACCCCCAGCCCCAACAATTAGGCAAATAAAGTCAAATGCCCCAAAGACATACATCTTCAAAATAAGTAAATAATGGATTTTCAGTAAATAAAGACTATCTTAAGATCAGAAATCGTGATTCAGTTCATGAGAACATCTTTTGGAAAGATATCATCATCTAAAAATGATCAAAGCTTTAGGATCAAGGAAAGTGTGCATCTTTGAGCCAGTGGCCTCGTGTTTCCTGAGGCAGTTCTGGCTTTCGTTCCACTTGTCGTAAAGCACACACACTGAAGCGTGTAATGATGGCGGCAAGCTGAGGACTGAACCGCTGCTACGTGAGCGTATGTCTCCTCCTAAACACCCTCTGAGCCATAGCTGATCAGTGAGCATATCTTTTCAGTTCATGCCAGCATTTTTGGCTGAAGTCAATCAGGTATAACTAACTCTCATAAGTCTTAGCCGAATATTAGAATCTTACCTATGTAGTTAGGAAGAGTCATATCTACATTTTGCTTAACAGAATTTCTTCTTAACATATTCACAGAAGTTGGAGGACACTTTGGGTGCACCCTGGCCCAGGCCCTATGCATCTGAACGTGTGGCTAGCTACAGTGTCACAAGCAAGCCTTTTGTCTATTAGTGGTTTTCAAGAGGGACGTAGCTACAACTGTGAGACAGGTTTCAAGATACTTTGTAAAAATAGAAAGGGAAAAAATGTATGACTAACCCTTGAAAATTATAGCATGTTCAAGGGTAGCTATGAAATTCATGTGCTTCATTTGCTGCATTATTAGATGCTTTTTTCAGCCAGAGAAAAGGGGTGGTTTTATAGCTATTGAGACAGAAATTGTGCATAACCAACAATATTAGTGACGTCTTTGAATAGCTGCTTTCATTATTGACGTATTATTAACTGCTTTTAGAATGGCTCGATTAATACAACTACGGTACTATTTGGTATGTCTGATGCTCCACAGCATATAGTAAATAGGAATCACACCCATGTGCCTATTACAGTGCAGCAAGCTTGAGCACCACTGGCTGAGGGAATCTGAGGGCCCTGCATCCCTGATACACTCAAATCCGTAAGTGTACTGGGAATCGCCTAGAGATGGAACAAACTATGTCTCACACATATATGTACAATGTTTCAGTGTGTAAATGCTGTTTTGATTAAAATGACTTTTTAAGTGTTTCTGAATTCATGTTAGAGTTTTGGCCTTATGTATTTTTACAATGAATGGATACTAAACATACAATTATGATCACATGAGGGCTTGTGAAATATTTTGAGCTTAAAAAAGTGCCAGGTAATTAAAAAAACTGGAAATCTTCAGAGATAGAGTTGGTAATTAGATAATAGCATCTCCCTCCCAGAACTCTTTTCTTGTCAGGCACTCCAGGATTCTGAGCCGCAGGACTGACTTCGTGAAGCACACGTCCCTATAGAGGGGCAGTGATGGGACCAACGTCTTGCTCGAGGTTGAGTATTGTCCTCCTTCTCCAAATGAAGAATTATTTTCTTTTACCTTTGCTAGTGGAATTACTTTTCCTCAATATGATTTATGAACCAAATCTCCGCCTATAAAAACCAATGTGTGTGTCTCCCCTAAACGTTACTGTGTAAGGTAGCTCCTTGTAACCTGAATAATCCCTCAGTGACAACTAGCTCATTTTAATGTTCTTTGATTAAAAACAATTGTGATTTATAGAGTGGAGGTAATAGCTACGTTTAAGATCCTACTGTGATTAACAACACAGCGGGAGAGCTCTCAAGACAACCGCTTGTCAGCAGAGAATGTTATGGAGCAATGGTAACATATTTCAGTAGCCCAGCCCACCATCCTTCCAGTGCCCAAACCAGAGTGTCACACTAATGTGCAGGTTGCACACATGCATACAGGAATGGATTTCATGAGCCAAGTCCATGCATTTTGCCAATTTAGACTTAAAAAACCCAAAACATTGCACACATTTTTACCATAGCACTATGTGGAAAGATTTATTATGTGACACACTATATCTTACACAGTATTAGCATATTGCACATGAGAAATTCATCCATTTTGTGTTTCATAAAAACTTTTCCTTTGCTTCACATAGCTACTTAATAAAATTTTTTAAAACATTTTTAACTGAATAATTTATTTGTTGTTTAATGCTAAAACCTTGGTGACATCACTCCCCCAATCCTAAAACTATCATTTTAAAAAGGAATATCTTTCTTTGCTTTTTACTATTAAAATTTAATGACATTTGACAGAGGGAGGGAACTAAATGTCCTTTTAAAAGATTAGATATGTGACAAGTAATTGAAACTGTTAAATTCTAGAAGGTAAAACAAATTACCTGTCTTGCTGCATATCTATGTAAACATTCAATAAAGAAATATTGAGGTCCAGAGTATAGTGCTGTACTGAAACGCTGTGGAGGGCTGTTTTTGAAAATCTCTTCTTTAGGCCTATGTCAATAAGTCGTCCGAATTATTATGAGTAATATTCTCACCAAACAGTGTTGAGAGCTCCCCTCTAAGGCTTGTCTGGAGGGTAGGAATGAAGAGTTGAATGTGAAAGCTGAAGAGACCCTCTGGGGTCATTTAGCAGAACCTTCTCATTTTATTCATTAGGAAAGTTCAGACTAGAGAGGGGGTTTGCCCAAGGTCACACAAAAGTCTCAGTAAATCTGGCCTTTCATTGTCACATTGCTACCTCTTCTGCTCTAGCACCATTCCTTCCCCTTAGCACTAGTTTAAATAAAGATCGAGAGGCTTCTGGGTGATTGTTTTAGCTGGTCTAACACTCTTATAAATTTTTCTTCTTCAAACTGTGCTATAAGTAAAAATTTACCCACTCTCCAAACTTTTACTCAGAGTCAAACAAAATTTTGGCACTGTCTCTTTCGTTTTTCCAAGGTTTTTTGTTTATTACATGCTGCAGTGAGAAAGCCCGAGTTGGCAGTAGTCACATAGGGACCCTGAATAAAAGACTGGCTCCTTGACCCCTCTGAATCAGCTGAAAATGTCTCCAGGGATGCTCCAAATAGAAGAGGATACCAGGCCTTTTCAGACCATTGAGAAGGGTACAGTATGCAAGGATGACTCTTAGGGCCTGCTTACCTTCGCTCCAGGATTCTAGGAGGAAATATGGTAGGGAAAAGAGAGATAGAGAAGAGATTGAGATGACTTCCATGTGCCCAGGACGGCATGTGTGGGTCTTGTTCTAAATGCAAAGCTGTAAATCAACCTTTTCAAAACCAATGCAATTTGAATTGATATTCCTCGAAAGTGACCCAAGAGTTTCAGAAATATTACAACCACAAGGTTGCTAAGCATCCCTCTAATGTACACAGAGCAAGCCTAAGACTTTAAACACAAGGCAAGACTATTCAAATAAAAAGATTTCAAATGATCCTGAAAGCAACGTGACCTGAATGCTTCCAGACCCTACTAGGAGAAGGTTCCGCCATTGCTGGCGTGCAGAGCAGACTGCTATGCAATGGACTTCCAAAGGCAAAACAGTTCCACTTCAGTGTCCCCTAATTTTGCTCACCAACAACTTTTATTTTGCATTTATAGGATTTTACGCAAATAGCGTTACATAATTGAAGTTAAAAGATCTTGTAAAAAGTAGAGGCTTAATAAATAGATACTGCAACTTAAGTAATGTTTTATTTGTCATTATACCAAAATATATTGATCTATAATCCTTAAATTAAATTTTTATTTACTGTCTTATATTCTGTGCCACACAGCAAAGTGAACATTCCACTAGCAAAATGTAAACGAAGCAAGCTTAGTTGGTTAAATATAGGAAAATGCAACTGACGTCTGTTTTTTATAAACATTTCGTTCAGTTATTGGCCATCATGTTTCCACATGTGAATGTGTGTATATTTAAAACAAAGGCACAGTATAAGCTATGTATCTTCAATTTCAAATGTTTCAAAAAACTCAAATGAAAGAGTTATTGCTTCTTATTTTAAAGCAAATCTTCACCATGACTCCTGGATATACTAAGCTTTCACTAATTATTATTCAAGACTTTAAAATGTCTAAAGAGAGATTGAGAAGCCAGAGTTTCCAACTAACCGGCTCTTCAGTTTCACCGATGTTTCTATTACTCCACTGAATTTATAAGAAAATCACCAGTTAACCATAATTTTGTCTAATCTAATGGACTTTCTAGTGACTCACTTTAAAAACAACTTCCTGTCAACTTTCCACACGGTTGGTTTCTCCTTCCTAGAAACTCTCTTATCTTGGCTCAGTGAGACTAAATCCTCCTGCCTTTCTTCTTGTCTTTCTTTGGCCACTATTTCACAATTTTTCTGCTTCTCTTCTACCCGACATCTAAATGTTGGAGTTTCTCAGAACTCATTTTATACCCTCTTCTGTTCTCACTATAAATTCTTATCACATATTAGCTTGTAAACTTTAGTGTCATTTGAACATGGAAGGATAGTCCCCACCATTCCATCCCACAAGCATTTTGATGGGAAGGGAGTGTAGTAAAACTGAGTAAAAGAGATAAGAGACTTTATTAAATCCATAATGCATCTGGCTGAAGAAACTTAAAGACTTAAATATCCCCTTAAAGAGAAGACATAAGGTTATACCATTATGATATTGCCAAGATTAACCATTGTGTGCCAAGAGCACCACAAACAACTGGACCCTGGAGAAGAGATGAGAGGTTTAGGATGACCAGGTGGAATGTGAGGGGAGGGCAGAGAATGGAGGGAGAACATACGTGTTCACAAACAGCTAATGGAAAGACTGTTCTTTTTTTGCTGGTGTTTCTTATTATTGACTCATGTACACAGTTCCAGATGCTGAAGGCATAATTAATGTTACATCAGTGCCCAGGACTCCTGGTTTTTATCTCCAGCCTAGATTTTCCTTTGACTTTCAGACCATTATACTGAGTCATCACTCAATATATCCGTGTCACCTCCAGCTAAGTATTTATGAAAGAGAACTTTGTGCTTCTTCTTCTCTCTCTTTTTCTTCTGGTGATGTTTATCACACTGTTGCTCATGAAGAAACCTAAAGTTTTCTTTGAAAATTCAATATTCTTCATCCTCTATATCAAATCCGTTCATTCTCTTCCCATCTCTGCTATCACTACCTGTCAAGAATAAGAATAGGATCCATGTTGGGCCACATACCCATTGTGACAGAAAGAAAAGCTTTGATATAACTGTTCTAATAGAATCACAACTAAATTTTTTGCCAGTGATACTCAAACCCTCACTTATTTTCCCAGTGGAATGATGATTTTGACTTATTCTTTCAGTTATATAAGACAGGCAACCCCAAGGAGGCTTGCTGATAAGAGTTTCCAAAGAATGACTCCCTTGGAGATTTATAACTTAGAGTGACTCACAGCCGGGCAGCGCGGTTCCACTACTCGTCCTTCTTTCCCGTTTTTACCTGCAAACCTCCAGTGGTCCTGGGATCTGATTCCATATGATTCCTTGGTTACATAGCATCCAGACCATAAGCTTTATTTCCATATATGTATTTATATTCCCAAAGTGAAGATCTTGAAAAAGAGAGACAGAGAAAGAGAGAGAGGGAGGATCAGGGAAACCCAAGTACTATTTTAAATGTCAAGCTACAACCTGAACACCAGACTGCAGCAAAATGATCAACAGCGGCTCCTGGTCACATCTTAATCCCAAATCTAATGTACGACACATGTCATATCCTATTGCCTACAGGAAGAACTTTTTATTGATACGAAAAGGATGACTTCTTTATATTATTAACTAGCCTACATCATTCTATCCAATCATAAATTCATTGCCTTACAATAATAGCTAATATTAGCTGAATATTTATTAGGCACTGTTGTAAGTGCATTAGATAGACAGACAGACATAGACAGATAGATAGATAGATAGATAGATAAAGAGAAATAGTTTTTAGATATAAACTCATTTAAATGTCACATCAACTCTTACAAAAGAAGGATTAATTTTCCTCCATTTTACAGAGGAGAGGAAAACTGAGCTACAGAGAGGGTAAGCAGTTTACCTGAAGTTGCAGAGCTAGTGAGTGGCAAACGTTCTATTCAAACCCAGATACTCTTGAGCCAAAGTCACATTACAGAACTTCAATCACTATCCTCTATTGCCACAATCTTCCCCGTGGTTACTCTTCTGCCTAGCATCTCTCACAATTCCATTACTTCCTTTGTCAGTCAGGCTGGTTGAATAACAATTTTTGTCATGCAATTCTCCATGTGCCACAAGAAAATCCTCCACAAAAACCTTGTCCTTTTGTTCTAAGCCTATCCCCATAGATATCAATGATTTTACCATTTGTGGATATTGAGCACAAGCTTCTATAGGTACCATCTTAGTCCTGAAATAAACATTGACTGACAAGAAAATTTAACACAATAATAATTGATTCAACACATCCTTTCCCTTTTTAGCATTACATATTTTCATTTTGCATTCATTATAAAATCTGCGAATAACTCTGCTTTCCAATGATTTAATTAATACTTTTTCAACCAGGTGGTGAGGCAAAGAGCTTGTGATCCATTAATCTTGTTAGTCTCTTTACTTTTTTCCTATTTCTATATAATAATCCTAATAGGAAATTATTAAGTCAGCATTGAAAGAGAGAATTTTAGAGGATTTTAATATGAACTCACTAGATATTTAGGTTGACTGTCAGAGTTTCGGAAAGAGAAAAAGGATACTTAGAAAAAGAAAAAGTTATTTTAAGGAGATGGAATGTGTTATGGGACGTTATACTAAAGACAACGTCTGGTTCTAATCCCAGCTCTATTTCTAACTTGCTGTGAGAATTTGAGCAAATCACTTTGTCCATCTGTTCAGTGGGAATATTGAATTATATTATCATAGAGGCTCATTTCTATGCTAAAATTTTATTTCCATACTATTATGAAACAAAGGAAGTGGTAAGTTGAGACAGATGTCCTCCTCCAGAATTGATATCTAAAATCAAATTATTTTGACTTCTCCCTCAAAAAAAATTAAAAATTAATAAGATATTTACTCAAATGCTTTGATGAAGTTGACGTGGTTCAGTTACCTACCCCCTATCCAGCCCCAAACCTCCACCACCCATCTTTGACTATGTGGGCTTACCTAATTCTTACTCATTTATATTATAAATTCCAGGATGAGTAGGTATTCTTTAAGAAATAACTTCCACTCTTTCTAAAGAAGACAGTTGGGCAAATCTCCTCTAACTTCCTCATCCCCCAACTACTTTTGATATAATTTGTAAAGCGCTGTTGGCATCATGGCACTTGGCCACTAACTAGCCATGCTTATAACTACCCAGTTTTCTCTAGACCACGTTGCAATCCACTGGGGAAGCTTTTAAAACTACTGATGGCTGGATCCCACCTCCAGAGATTCCTATTTAATAGATCTGTCATGGGGCCTGAGCATTGGGATTTTTAAAAGCTCCCCGGTGATTTTAATGAGCAACCAATATTGAGAATTCTTCCGAGTTCTGAAAATGTGTTGAAGGAATCCAAACTCTGGATCGCTGACAATGGTGTGCTCACCATTCTCTGTAGTCTCCCTGACTCACCCCTGGCGTCGTCGGAGTTAAAAGAGCATATGCTATTCATCTTGGTTGTAAGAAAATATTGCTATTGTAAAAGAAAGAAGGATTTCAGACTTTTCTATATGTGGGAGACTGCATAATTCCTCTTAGGTAGAAAATGATTTCTTTCCTTTAAAAAAATGGTATTTTTTTCGTTATGAAAGACAAGACATAGGGCAGAGTTTGGATGAGAAACAGAGAAACATAATTGAGTGCTTTGCATAATAAAATTATTATTTGCTTTTGCTGATGTGGAGAGGTTATTTCAACATAAAATAATGTCAGCTTTGAACAGGTGTCCCCAAAGGCAGGAATTGGAGAGGGCAGTTGGGGAGGAGTGCTGGGGTTTTACAATTTTGCTGGGGGTGGGGTTGTGAAGGATGGAGAAGAGGTGGAGTTGTCAGGGGTAGAGTATAGAGGAAGAACTCAGAGAAAAGATTTAGCAAAGAGAACATAGGTCCCAGCAGCATAGGTACAGATTAAGCCCAAAGGAAAAACATGACTATTATTTAAACATTCCCTGAGTCAACGTGTGATGATAAGCATAGAAAGAGCAGTTTCCTAGTCTATGCTGCGATTTTCTTAACCCCAACCCTACCAAATCTATAACCCCAACCCTCCCAAAATCTATGATGCTGTCTCTTGCCCCTGCTTTGGATAATAATGTCTACGTTTACATTTTGCTGGGAAGTCGATCAGAAGGGCTGAAGGACTGCGTGGAGGTGGCGAGCAGAGGCCGGGAGGTCACGGAGAAGCAGCCAAAGCCAGGGATTTGGCGCAAAAGCCAACAAATAACCACCAAGACGTGTAAGCACAATCTCCAGGAATTCTCAGAAATATTTGGGAGGAATATGCATTTCTTGGAGTCTAAAGTGTGACTGGAATTCAAATTATTTCATTTAGAAATTTAAGCTCGCCCCTCTGAAGGCTGCAGGGCACGATCGGGTTACGTAGTGGGACATTTATGGAGGGGGCAGAACGCCTAGGAGAGCTGTGTTTCACTCCTTTTGCATCAGGCCATCTTCCTTTTCGGGGTGAGCGCATCGCAAAGTTGAGAAAGGATCCTTGGGGCTTTCATCCTGCAATGGAGAATAAGAGCTTAACATGTGCTCTCCACCGAGGGCTATGGGCTTGAGGGAACTCCCGATTTCTAGGTCACAATCACCACTGCTTTGAGCCTTGTAAGAACTCCCTTGGGAGTTGCAATGTCTTTTTATCTAAATTACAGTTGTGTTTCTTGTTGTTTTTGTAAGTGAGATGGAAATTGTATCAAAAGAATAAAATAAGTCATAAATTGTCCAACATTAGGGCAATTACAGGATGCTAAACAGTTTCCAAATCTGTAAACAAGGTACACTTTATTGAGTGACTTGTAGTTTGTATTTAGATGATATTTTTCTTCCTTTAAGAGTCTTAAAATATGATACACTTCAATTCTCACTAATGGCCAATTTTACTATACTCATGGGATATTTTTGGCATTTATTTTTTTCTTAAAGAGAATTTTTTTCTGTAGAAATACTGGTATAGGGGCGGGCCTAGTGGAGCAGCGGTTAAGTCCACTTTGGCAGCCCCGAGTTTGCGGGTTCGGATCCCCGGTGCAGACATGGGACAGCTTGGCAAGCCGTGTTGTGGCAGGCATCCCACATATAAAGTAGAGGAAGATGGGCACAGATGTTAGCTCAGGGCCAGTCTTCCTCAGCAAAAGAGGAAGAGTGGTGGCAGATGTTAGCTCAGGGCTAATCTTCCTCAAAAAAAAAAAAAGAAAAGAAATACTGGTATAATTTCTAATCCAGTGGTTCCAAAAAATATATAAAACACAAAAATAATTAAAATACAAAAAATACATAGCCAGCTGCCTGTGTAAGAACCACAGACACAGGCAAGAGTCAGATGCATATGGCTTTGTAGGCCATGGTAAGAGTTGGGATTTTATTCCAGTTGCAATGAAAGGTAACCAGAGGGTTCCAAATAAGGAGAAAAGGTGGGGTTCTGGCTTATACTTTTAAAAATATTACTCTGCCTGCTTCATAACGATGTTATGGGTGGTCAAGAGAAAGTTCTGCTGAGAAACTCCAACAGGAGGACAAGAATGAGAAAGGTGAGGGCTGGCTGTTGTCTTTCGACACTCAGGGTTGTCCCCCCTCTTTCCATCATCTCCCGGGACCTCGGGTGCTGCATACTGGGAGCTGTGTTTTCCTTAGCCCCTCACCAGTAAGCCTTGGTTTAGACTCTGCCTATCGTAGGCCCTCACTCAAGGTTCAGAAGAAGGAAAAGAGATAGAATTCATTCTTCCTCCACTAAGGTGCTGGCAGCTTGGACTACTGGGGTGGTGGCAGTGGTTTCAGGCAGATTCTTAAAATCCAAAGTCCCTTGTCAGGGTCCTGCTTCCAAGGTGCAGTTTTAGTTTTGTCATTTCTAGACAGCACCCCCAATGCTTACAGTTGCTGTATTAAATCTTTCTGTTTGAAAGCATGTAGGTTGATTTCTGTTTCCCTGACTGAACTCTGATTGGCATAGTATTTTTCTTTGTCCAGGAATAGTTCCAAGAAACAGGCCCTCAAAGATGTGAACCTGGGAGTAATTATTTGTCCTGACTGAGTTTGAAGGTAGTGACAACCTCCTCTCCAGGAGAAAATGGTATGTTGGTCACATATAGCATTTAGACAAAGTGGCCATTAGGGTATAAGTGATAATCACAAGTGCTCTGCGTGGGCTGGTTACTTCTGGCTACATTGCAAAGACCACATAAAGAAAATGATGAGTTCAGGGCTTTAAATTCTCTGTTCAAGTTATAAGCAGAGAACTTGAGTATTTCAATGACTGCCCTAAAGTAACCTCTTATCTGTTATCTATAAGAGAGAAGACGACAAACACAGGCAAAAACCAGACCCCAAATTCAATTGTGTAGATTTGAAAAATTATGATGTAAATTTAATTCAGAGCATTAATAGAACTTTAATTTGAATTTATAGCCTTTAAAAAAAATGGAATTAGACTCAGAGAATTGGATGGGGAAAATTTCAATTGATTTAGATGAAACTTGAACCTCTATGTCCCACTGTGCTTCCTGAAGGAAGCAGCCCCTTCTTCTCTGAGTGAGGGGACAAACCCTTTCTTATCTCATCTGAAGCAGTTACCTTACAAAGAGTGACCAATCTCTTCAAGATCCACTCTTCACCTCTCATTGTCTCCAGAACCATAATTAGAACATGCCCCAGGATTAAACATACACAGTCTGCCCATAAGAAAACAAATTATACTCTAAAATAACCTCAAAATTTTGCTGTCATTGATGAAATCATAAGGGGGGGGTATATTTGGAAATGGCCGGAGAAGAAGACATATATCACCAGTTTGGGCTATTTAAAGATAAATTGTCCTGGATCCATTGAGTTGACTCGAGGAACAGAAGAGGCTCCAACAATTTTCTCAGGTGGTTGACTGAAATCTCAACAGTGTCCTACATGAAAGTCCAGATGTCCAAAATGTATTTGTATAATGTAAAAGAAAGGATCTCATGGTGTGAGGAGAAGGGAATGTTGTAGTGGATCTATTCTCATACTATGGCTCTTAGGAAGCCCCAGAGGACTGCTTTCACTAAGATATTGCAAGAAAGAAACATTGATATCATGCATCTAGGAAAACTTCTGTACTTGCTGTGCTTTTTGTGTGAATAGAACTAGGAGATGATGCCATCTGAATGGGCCCTCTGGTTTTATCAGGGCTGTGGCCCAAGAGTAGCAGCATTTAAATGCCTGGGACAAGGTTGTGAAGACCAGCAAAATGGGTCGAAGGGATGCAGTGGTGATCAGAATGTTTGCACCTGCAGGGATCTCTGACAGTGGTCAAAGGATCACAGCTCAATCTATTAAAGCATTAAATGATGTGATTAATCACACCCAGTTGTCCAGATGGAAGTTCCCAGCCTCCCACTGATATCCTAGACCTCAACCAGTTCACACACCTGAAGCCCCTTGAATGAAGGACCCTGAGAATCTGCCAGAAGTGTAAATTGTAAATCATCCTCCTAGCCTCCCCAAAGGGACCTGCAGACATTTGCCAGGGTCAGTGTGCACAGAGGAAAGAAAAATACCCAAGCTTTGGGGACATTATAAGACATTGAATCTAAGCTGACACTATTTCTTGGAGAATCAAAATGTCTCTGTTGTCTACCAATCAGAAGGAGGATTTACAGAAGTCATGTGATAAAGATTTAAGTCAAATTCATCAGAACTGGCCTTTGTTGATCTGTCTTTTCTGAGTCTTGAAAGGTAGCATGAATCTGTTTTGTCCGGATACGTGGTAGTACCTTTGTTTTTATATTTTGATAGGGACAAATAATTTCAGAGACTTAGACCTAGACTTATCTACCATAATTGCCCTAATTTTATTGCTTTTAAATTGAGGTAATATCAGATTATTGAAAGAAATATCCTTATATACTTGCCTCTTCAGTGTGTGGAAAGATATTTAGGTCATAGCAAACAGCAGTCAAAGACTTTGAGTTACAGTCGATGGTGACATTGAGGGCAGCTGATGTTCCAGATGTGAACTTTTTGCTAGAGCAAATTAACATATCCATTCTCGTTAAGTGTGCAGATTTTGATCTGCAAGTGTGCGCTTACCCCAATTGTAATTATTAAACATCATCTGGCAAGGCAGTGGTCAAACTTCATTCTTTTACTTCAGGAGCATTTCAGGTTTCTGATGATCTGGCATAGTCTAATGTTCAGGGCACTTGACCACAGCACCATCCTACAGGACATCATGCTAGCCCGCTATATCCATGACCTCATCTTGATGGGACCTGGTGCACAGGAAGCAGCTAACATCCTCATGTGTTGACAAGACACATGCATGGCAGAAGGAAGAGAGAAACCCCATGAAATGTAGAGACTTGTCATCTTCATGAGAGTCTAGGAATCCAGCAGAACTGAAGAATGCCCAGATATTTCCTCCGAAGTGAAAGACAAGTTGCTTTGCTTTGTATCTCTATAACTCAGAAAGAGAAAATGCTTAGTGAGTTTTAGATTTTGAAAGCTATGTGCAGTACCTGTAATATACTGCTCTGAATTGTTTAACAGGCAATTTTGATATTAGGCACAATAATGGCTCTCCACAGATGTCCATATCCTCTGGAACCTGTGAATATATTCCGTTACTTGGCAAAAGGGACTTGGAAGATATGATTAAGGACCTTGAATTGGGGAGATTATTCTGGATTTTACAAGTGGGCCCAATCTAATCACATGGATTCTTAAAAGCTGAGAAACTGTTCCAGCTGTTGAAAGAGAAAGAGACGTGACTATGGAAAAAGAAAGAGATGCAGCATTGCTGGATTTGAAGATAGAGGAACAGGATCACAAGACAAGGAATGGCCTCCAGTAGCTGGAAAGGAAATGGATTTTCTCAGAGCTTCCAGAAAGGAATGCAGCCTTGCCAAACCATGTTGGATTTCTGACCTACAGAACTATAAGATAATAAATTTTTGATGTCATAGGCCACTAAGTTTGTGGTTATTTGTTCCATAGCAATAGAAAACTAATACAGGTTCAGAGCAAGAAATGTTTCTGAAGCTGGTAGGCATGGAGAAAGCTGCTTTCTTGCTTATGCTTTACGACTGTACAGATTCAACAGTGCTCCAAATATCTATTGCGGACGCGAATGCCGATGGACCATCTGGGAACCCCTGATAGGAGAATCAAGATGCAGACTCCCAGAGTGTGGGATTGCAGCTATGCCTTATTGCGCAAATAGCTTATTCACATTTTGAAAAACAGCTCCTGCTCTTGCTGCTAGGCTCCAGTAGAGACCGCATGCCTGATCTGGAACACCAAATGGACATGTAACCCGATCTGCCCATTTATGAACTAATTCTTATCTGATCCACCAAATCATAAAGTTGAGTGTGCAAAGCAGTACCCCATACTCAAGCAGAGTTAGATAAGGCTTTGTGGTCTCTAAGAGCACAAGGAAGTTTTATACATATTTGCTGCAGGGACTCCTGGTACCCGCTCCTACTGCATTGTCCCGTCTCTCTGAATCTGAATCTCTGGGTAAATTTCCCATGACAATTGACTGGGAAAAAAGCTTCATCTAGATTTAACAGTGCTCACAAAGACACTTATTAGAGGGGTGCTTAATAATCGTGTAGACAATATAATCAGTTCTGAGTGTATCACTAAGCCTCTTTCCACAGTTCAGGGGGAACAAGTACCCATCCTGGAAAGAGTATTAAAATTACGTATAGGCTCCATGATATATTTCCCCTAACAGCCTCATCTAACTACTCTCCCTGCCATATTCCCAACCAGCAACAGCAGAGGTCAAGGCTAGGTTTCTAAAGTAGCTCTATTCTCTAAGGTACTGACCAGCCACCCGTAGGCAGGGTAATTACACTGTAGTCCTTACACCATGGAGGGGACAAAAATTTTGTCTTCACTGTAATACACACTTATTCTAGATATGCATATACCTGCCTTGTCCACAATGCTTCTTCCAGTACCACCATTGATTGCCTTATTCATGATTGCGGCATCTCATACAACATTGTTTCTGTCTGAGGAAGTCATTTTTCTGCAAAATAAGTGAGACAAATGAGCGTCCCAATTCTACCAGGTATCCCATCATCCAGAAGTCTCTTGCCTTATAGAACGTCAGAAGGCCTGTCAAAGACTCAGTCATGAGACCAGTTGGAAGAACACTTGGGAGTTTGGGGTGCTGCCCTACAAGGTGAAAAATAAGCTTTGAGCATGATTTTCATAAACTATGAATGCAACTGTTTCTTCCAAAGTCAGAATAAATGGATCCCGGAACCAACAAGTGGAAGAGGGTGGGGTTGGCTTCTATCACTGTGACCTCTAAGAGACCACTCAGATAATTTGTTCCTTGTCCTTTGGAACTTTGGACTTTGGATGCTGATATCTTAATGCACCTAATTACGAAGAAGGGAATACTTCCATCAGGAAATATAGCAATGTTTTAACTGAAATAAAATTGGCACTCTTTGATGAGTGTGCTTCATCTTCTCATCTCTGCTGCCTGGCTTTCCCTTGTTCTTGTCCATATATCAGGCTATGTCTGCGCTACCAATCTTATATATAATAGTTCTAGTGACACATAAATACAAAATCCCTCTGTCTTTGTTCCTATTGCAAATTTTTAGGAAAGCATATCTGAGTGTGTCTGCTGGGGTCAGATTCATTCTAACCCCAATCTGCTTAGCAGAAGCCAGGGAGCCAGTGACCAAGGCCAGAGGCCAAAGAGAAAAGGGGTCATCATCATCTATGCAGACATTCCCAACTGTGCCTCGACACCTGGGTGGTGATGTTCATCATCCTTTTAAATCCTCACATCAAATGAAACTGAGATGTCAGCTGAGGACTTCCTGCCCTCAGCAATTGAGTTACAGTTACGGGTGACTTGAACCTCCAACTACATGCTCTGTGGAAGTTCACTTTCCTCCACAACATGCAACAAGTTCCCAAGAGGCTTATGTTCTCCATCTCCAGGGTCCTGCTTCCATATACATGTCTCTTCTCCATTCCACTCTAACCCAAATGTAAAGCTCAATCACTCATTTAGTTTCCACTAAAACAACAAAAAAACCCCCCACTATTCACATATATCATGCATCATACTAAGAGTTTAGAATTATAGAAACGGGTTACATCACAGCAAAGCATCAACAAATCCCATTATAATCTTTCTCATGAGATTTTTAATAATATCAACATTGGTCTTTCAATTCATGCATCATTTGCTCCTTCCTGGTCAATTTCTACTCGGAGACTAGCAAACGGAAACAAAATCATCAAATTCTCTCATACTGTATAAGTCAACCCTCTCTTAGCTATATTGCTAAACATATCATCTTCAAATTCAATATATTAATCAAGTTTTTATCTTCCCCCAAAAAGAAAATCTCCTCTTTAAAAATCTATCAAGTATTAAGTGCATAATAATATGATTAATCAAATGATAAATTTTATTAAAATGATAAGTTTTCACATAGTTAAATGATCATGATATATCGGAATGGTTTTTCTTGTTTTAAAGAGGATTAATATGAGACCAAGTAATCATAGATTAAATGCCACATTAGGGAGAGATGGAGTTTTAACCAAAGTACGCTTTATTCCAAATTCATGCTGTTTCCCCTATAACTGACTTCTTCCCAGATGTTTATGGATGCCTTGCTGTACACAAAGACTTTGCATATCATACTTCACTTATTCCTCACAACAGCCTTGTAAAGTCAGCAGTAAGGATATTTTAAATTTTGGCATCTAGTCAAGATGTATTCCAACTAGCTCTGCTAACTCTACTGCTTCTCCATCTGTAAAACGAGCCATTTGCACTTAATTATCTGGGTGGCCACTTTGGGTTCTAGCCTTCGGGGACCATACTACGTTTTCTGTCATTCTTTCTTACTCTGTCTATAATAACAACTGCCCTGGCTTGATAAAAGCAAAAGAACTTTATTTCTAGCATTTATCATATATATTAGAGTTAATTTTTCATGTGATGCCTGTTAGCTACTCTGGAGGGCAAACCAAATATCAATTTTTGTGTCCCAGTGCCTGCATATAGTAAGGGCTAAATGAATACTTGTTGAGTAACAGAGGAATGAATCCACAGGATTTGACTGTATAGTCTGGGACCGTCCATGAGGGAACGATTCACATTGATTAACAGCTAAAGTGAAAGACTGCATTCATGTTCAGTACAATTCAAGGGAACATGTTTCCCTTTAACTGGAGAGATTTGATTTTAACAAGTGAAGCCTGCACACAAAAATCCATTTACAAAGGTAAAAGTGGGTTCATTTGTGAACGGGGAGTGTGTTCTTTGTCTTTTATTTGTTGATTGGTTGGTTGGTTGTTTTTTTGTTTGTTTATATTAAAATGTGCGTGAAAATATCGTGTTCACATTGTTCATTCACTTGTGCTTAGTTTTAATGTTACCTCATAATGTGTTTATACATGTGTTTCAGGTAAAGGGAGAGTAGCTTCATTCTACCTTAAAAAATAAAAAAAAAAGAATTTGATATCTAGAACATGGCAACATGACCCTCCTACAATCAAGTCTTTGGAAGAAAACCACAATATTTTCTTCTTTTCTGTTTGTTAGTTATCTGTATGATTCATGTAGACATATATTTTACCATCTTCTGTGTGGAGAAAAGAGGATAAATTCCCATTATGGGATTTAGATGAAATGTCCAATTAAAATAGGAATTGTCTGTTTTCTTTGTTTTGCTCTGTCCTGTTGTTCAAACATGTCCTGATCACAAATTGTCTCCCTCCGTGTCACAGAGCAATGCTTATGTCCCAAAGTCTGATCAGCTGCCTTTCCGAAGGTGGGTCAATTGGTTTTCACGTACATGTGCGTGAAAGCTTAAAGTGCATTAGCATGTCCTTTACCAAAAACAAATAAATGAAATAAAAAGTAAAATGAAACCAAAAACCAGTGTTAATCTTGTAGGCACTTAAGTTTTCAGGCTGTTTTGTAACAGAATGTTTTAGATGTAAATGTTATTGGCAATTAGGTGGCTTATTTGCCTTCCCTGCATTCTTCAGCCAACAGCAGTATCTTATAGAGAACAATTATTTTGTGGAGCTAACTGGAAATAAGAGGCAAGGAGACAATTCCACCAGCCAGTGTGATTAGTAGAGATACATAATTGCCTGCCTATTTGCTTTGAAGCTGTCATTTAATGAAGTGGTTCTAACTAAAACTCTAATGGAAAAAATTTCTTAATACCTTTTTAATATTTCTCTATGTCTGGGAACGTAATTTAAAATAAATTTGAATGTTGATTGCTAAATTATATTCTTTCCCATTAGGACATAAGTTGTTTCTCTGTTTATAGGCAACAAAACAGATCATTTAAGATGTTATACAAAATAAACAGCCAATCATTAGAAGATCATCATAACCAGTCCAAACGAAATGCCAATTCTTATACAGCTTACTCAATTTAAATGTTGATTTTTTTCATTCAATGTTCTTAATATATTTATCACAAAAATGGTTATCAATTCTAATGTTTTCTGCATTATGTTATTTATGAAAATAATATTTAAACAAATTCTTCACAATAAAATCAAACAGAATTTTGTCCATAGAAATTGTATAATTAACGTGTTTAAATTTCCCCATTGAACATATCTATTCAGCATTATTCTAAACGAAAAACACCAATCACAAAAGTTGACCTACTGTATGATTCCATTTATAAAACATTCTCGAAATGACAAAAATTATAGAAATGGAGAACAAGCTAGATGTTGCCATGCGGTAGGGATGGTGAAGGGAGGAGGGTAAGTGTGACGATAAAGGAGTGGCCATGAGGGAAGTCTTTATGGTGATGGACTATGGACTAGATCTGTCTCGTGATTGCAGTGGTGGTTACATGAATCCCCACTTGTGATAAAATGGCACAGAAACTAGACACACACACTGCACCAATGGCAACTTCCTGCTTTGATGTACTTTACTTACATAAGAGATAACCATTGCGGAAAATTGGGGGAAGAGAAGATGAGACCTCTCTGTACTATTTTTGTGACTTCCTTTGAATCTGTAATTATTTCAAAATAAAGTTTAAAAAATACATGTATTGAGGTAGAATAGTGTAGTAAAGTCCACGAGCTCTAGAAACAGATTGTCTAAATTAGAACCCTGGTTTACCTCTTATCAGCTCTTTTTATCTCTTATCAGCTATAAGACCTTATATATAGCCAGGAAACTGGACTGCAGTTATCCTTCTCTGCAAAACGTAGAAAATAGTCTTCTCTACCTCTTACATCAATAACTTAAAACATTGCCTGGCCTCTAGGAAATGCTATTTAAGTGATTTCCATGTTCATCATCAAGATGATGGATTCCATGATTCATGGAATCACTGAGGAATCGTGGAATCACTGATTTGCCTTAAAGTGAGACTATCAGTCGCCCCTGATGGTCTCCATTTAGGTCTGTTGTCACAATCTACTTATTATTAGATCCTCTTTCACTCTTAAATGTGTTCTGTTGAGAGTAAAAAAGATATGGGCATCTTATTGAAAAGTCTGTTATTCTTGGATCCAGTGTATGTTGGTCCATTCCAGGGCTCCAATCTACACTGTGTAAACTCTGTCTAAAAATAGTCAATAATAGAAAAGTTTAGTATTTCATGGCAGTCTAATCTCTTTTCAGGCATTTCTAACTGTCAGAAATTTCTTCCTTTGATTGAGCTGAAATCTGACTCCCTAAAATGACCTCTTGGCTCCCATGATGTTAACCCATCCTCTGATGCTATACAAATGAGGCTAATTCGTCCTTCATGTTACATCCTTCCTATCTCTGAAGCTCACTCAACACACCAAACTCTCAATCCTGTCCCCTCACTGCCCACTCATCTTCGCATCGCTTTTCTCTTAGCCTTAACATCTTCTACTGCATCTACATTTCTAGTGAGCAAATGTCTTCCATTCTCATTGTTTTCCCCCAGAAGCATTACAGTTTGCCAATATTCCTTTTAAAATGTGGGATCTGGAGCCAATACCCACTCAGATGTGATGTATGTGCTGTATACAGTGGGATCATTGTCTGCCTTATTTAAAACTTGTGCTACATTTATTAATACAATTTAATGTCACATTTGCTTCATTGGCTGCACGACACGTTGTGTAGTACTTATGTAACTAATATTTGAACTTAGATGCTACTGCTTTCTTGGCATATCCTATAATACATGTTAGAATAATTTTCCTGATGCAAATGCTATGATTGTAATCAGGTTATATATTGCATAAGTACATAGATTATCTAAAAATAAATCATATAAATTATATAATAATGAATTAGTTAATAAGCATTAATAAATTACGTAAATATATTATTAATGTATAATAAGTATATTCTGTTAATAATATTACAATTCTAATGATATTATATATTTTTATACATATTGTATAATAATCTACTTGAGAAAATAATCTGAAGTTATTTAATATTTTACCATGTTGATTGAAATGTAGGTGATGGAGAATATAGTACATATAACTTCAGTTTGTGGAGAATAAAGATGTTTTCAAAGAAAATTACTCAAAGCTCCCATCCTGAGAATAATAGTGGGTATATATGGAGAAGATGATGCTAATGAATGTTACATTTCCATTGTATATATTTTATGAAAGAATTTTTTATTGAGGCTCGTTATTCTATGACAGTGTAAGCAGGTTCTACTACTTATAATTCACACAATCGCCTCCTAGTCAGAAAACATCGCGAGCTACTCCCCGTGGTTAGCTATGTTTTATGAGTACCAGCCTATAACAGCTTGTGTAGAGATATCTTTGTCATTGCTTCACATTAAAATGTATCTGAGTGCTGCATGAGATTGTCTGGGAATTGGGCAGTTAAATCATCCCTGAGAAAATTTACCACATAGTAACTCATTGTTTGCATTGCCTGCAAAAGACTCTTGACAAAAGAAAAAAGAAGAATAACTTGGTCCTTTCACTTAGAATAAATTGACATTAAACTGACATGATATATATTACATAAAAGGATTCTTAATAGAAACAGGGAAAACAGTCTATGTGTGTGTTTAGGGTAAATAATGGGTTATAATCCTCTGCTTCTTAAAATATTTCAATAACAAATTTGCATGCAATTTTGGTGTAGTCTTTTTCATTTCCTGCCAGACAGAGTGGTATTCACAAATCACTTCCTCAGCATTGAGAACAGTGACTAAACTGTGTAAAAAACATGGCAAGCTTGGACCTGGGTTCTTGAGCCAGATTTCTTGCACGTGAAGTGTCAGAGCTCTTTGGAAACACAAGTTGAAGACTTGAGTTCCATCCTTACTCTGTCACAACTAGTGATCCAACTTGAGGAATTACTTCAATTTACTGAGCCTCAGAGCATTCAAGAGCAAATTGGAGATAATGAAATGGTAAGTGTGAAACACCTAGCTAATTGTGAAAAATTCAAGCTTCTTGTAAGATGAGCATGTGATTCAAAATGAAACATTGAAGCTTTGGAGAAAGAACTCACATAGCAGTTGTCCAAAAGTCAGGAGATGGAGGTTCCATTACCATTAATTCCTGTGTTTCTAGAAAAGTGACAATCTCTCTGGGATGTAGTTCTCTCATTAAAATAATTAAGTTCAATCAGATGATGAATAAAGCTACTTTCAAATCCAAAGATATGTAATTGAGACAAATATGCACAGAATGAGACTTCAAATTTTGGTTGTGGGGAAAATTATTATAGGAAACAATGAAGAGAAGAAGGCTATAAACAAAATATTGAGGTGAGAGGAAAAACCCCCATGAGACATTCAGAAGGAATAGAATGGCTAGACTAGTGAGAGAAGTAAAATATGTATTAACAAGTAGGAGGGAAAGAGAATTCAACATTCATTCTTCACCTTGTTTCTGCCAGGTACATGATAAATCCTTTATATGCTCTATCTGATTTCGCACAAAATCATGCAGGGAGTTTTTATGATCGCCATTCCATACGTGAGATAACGTAGGTCAGGAATGGGTGGAACTGCAATTAACATCCAGGTCGAGTTTCTATTTTATGCTGGCCTCCACTTTCTAAGAAATATGTGGAGTCCAAAACTGTAAGTCATTGGAAGTGGTTGATGATGAAACATATCAGAAAAGTTTTGGGTAAATAAAACAATGGCATAAGAGCAGTAACGTTGGAGTAGAATTGGGAAGAAGAGAAATAGGTGCTTGAGTTCGGTGAGTCTGGCAAGAATTAACTTGGGAAATAGGTTAGGAAGAAGCAGAGATAAATGGGAATTGTTGACAACAATGAGAGCCTGGCTATGATTAAAGAATATGAAATACGAGTGGGTACATTTGAAGGGCTATATTAATATCTCGTAATATTTCTCCTCTAAAGGAGAGAAACAGAGGGTGGCAGCAATCCAGACTTGGTATTTTCAAGATGTTCCCAGGAGAATCAAAGAGGAAGTAAAAATAGGCAGTATCAACATAGCTGACCATGGACTCCCAGCTGGGTAGGAATCAAGTAAGTGTGTCATGGACTTCGAGGATACAGAAATGCTGAAATTATTTCTGATGCAAAATATTTTACATCGTTTTTGCTTCAGCACCGCAATCATAGGCACTTGCTCCTTGCACAAATCATTTGACTCCTTTCACCATTAGTAGCATCACCTTTTTATCCCACAGATTTTTTACATAACCTTCAGGATATAAAGGTTTGTGACTTGTTATGTTGACCTACCAGTTAGCAGCTCCTTATTTTGTTAGCCCAGCCAACCACACAATGCACACATTACGAATGGACAAAATACGAGCTCTGTTTCTGTCTTTATTAACCAGTGAGTTAAGAGAACTCTAATTTAAAAAACCTCTTCCTTCTCTTTCCCTACTTAACTGAAAATGATGAGTTTGTCTTTCATTACAAGAATTTATGATGTGCCTTCGTACAAGGTCCTTTACAAAAGCATAAGGGATAACTTTATAACTGACTTTAAAAGTTTAACAGTTTTCTGTTTTTCTTTAATTAAAAAGATTTTAATTTAGAATTGTCTTTCTATTGCTATTACTGAAACTAGGCTTTTTATTTTCCACCTCTGTTGGAAAGAACATGCTAACTTCCTTTTCTGCTACTAATTCTCCCCATCTTCCCTCCTCGTCCCCCATCTGATAAACACACACTCTTCTTTCCAAAGCCAACTTGAAGGCTACCACTCTTAAGCCTCCTCTAACACCCACCAATAGTCATCCCATGAGGAACTAATCATTCTCTGTTGTGCCAAAACACCTTGACGTTGGTTGTTAAGAGAGCAGGGCTGGACTGGGCAGAGCTTCCAGCAAACCCTGGCTCTGGAATGAGCTGTGCCATCTTGGGAAAGTCATTACTCTCTGGGCCTCAGTCTCCTCATGATAGATGTCATTGTTATATTTCTCTACACATACTGCTACATAGCATCTAATTTGTAATCATATATGTATGCATATATAACGAATTAGACACCATATTAGAAACATGTATATATTAGACAAATAAACTCTATTATTTGTTGTCCTTATCCTCAGAATCTAATACAGCTCTCACAATAATAAATGTAGTTAACAGTTTTTGAATTAGTTAATGAGTGGTAAAAATAACAGCAACAGTGGTCTATCATTTACTGAGAGCACTGGCCCATGGCGTTGTGTTCAGCACTTGACATGCATTCGTATTTAACCTCAGTAGCCACGGAATAATGTGTGTAGTATCTTCATTTTACTGTTGATGTTGGTGAATTTTAGTGAGCTGAATAACTTATGCAAAGCCATATAGTAAATATGTGAAGGAAGGAAGATTTGAGCCCATGTCAATCTGATTCCAAAACTGAATGAATGAATGCATGAACGAGAAATGAGTTGTTTAGTCAAGTTATGCTCACACATCCACAAGGGGAGAGATACTTAGACCCCACAATGCCCCTGATCCCTGCCTTCCAGGTGTGCACACTCGGGGCAGCCTCTGTCTCTCATGCCCACATTCTGGCGATTAAGGACCTGAGAGATGAGATGAGTGACTTGCACAGCACACAGCGTGGAAGTGAAAGGACAAAGTTTGTTTCAGAAGGTAGTATTCATGAAAACTGATCTAAACAAACAGAAAATTATATTGTATTCTCTTTAAAAAAAATTCCTCTTCAGCCTTTTAAATCTAGTGAACAATTAATTTTTGATATATTTTAAAAATAATTTTAAAAGCTACTTAAACATGATTGCTAAGTTTGTTTATCCTTCGAGACACCTTAAAAAAATCCCTTATCAGTTCAGTAGATTTATATAATTAGACTCAACATTTGAAAATCTTTCATCGCTTTAAACATTGGACAAAGTCCTTTTCTAACTTTCGTGTCATTCAATTTCAGCACAGTGTTAGCCTGGCTCCCAGAGGTGCTAAGCACATTCAGTGACTTTAAAGCTCCCCATGTCGTTTGAAGAGGAGTTAGTCTTCCACGGTGAGATCTGATGGTCAGCAGGCTGTCCTTCTACAAGGGTGTTTCACTTTTCCTCTATGGGGCATGTTTGTATTCTCCTCCCAGAGCCTGCAGGAGATTGACCGCACCTGGAGAGAAAGGGCTGCATCCAGTCCACACTGCAGAGAGGCTCATTAAATAGGTCCACCCATTACGTACGAAAGAGCTTTCCTTCAGACATACCTACCAAGAAATCTCATATTTTTAACTATTTCCTTTACTGGATTAATTCCTATCTCTGTAAGAATCTCATATGGTATTTCTATTTTTAATTTTTTGAGAAATCTCCATAATGTTTTCCGTAGTGGCTGCACCAATTTACATTCCCACTAGCAGAGTATGAGGGTTCTCTTTTCTCCACACTCTCTCCATCATTTGTTGCTTTTTGTCTAGGTAATTATAGCCATTCTGACTTGTGTAAGTGGTATCTTATTATAGTTTTTATTTGCATTTCCCTAATAATTAGTGATATTGAACATCATTTCATATGTCTGTTGGCCATCTATACATCTTCTTTGGAAAAGTGTTCATATCCTCTGCCCATTTTTTTGATCAAAAATAGAAATACCATACTATCCAGCTATCTCACTACTGGGTATTTATCCAAAGAACTCAAAATCAATGAGCCAAAGAGACTTATGCACCCCTATGTTCACTGCAGCATTATTCACAACAGCAAGACATGGAAGCAACCCCAGTGCCCTTCTATGGATGAATGGATAAAGAAGATGTGGTATATATACACTATGGAATACTCCTCAGCCATAGAAAAAGACAAAATCGTCCCATCCGCAACAACGTGGATGCACCTTGAGGGTACGATGTTAAGGGAGAGAAGGCAGAGAAAGACAAATACTGCGTGATTTCACTCATATCTGGAAAATAACAAATATTTGGATAAAGAGAACAGATTGGCGGTAAAAGGGCACATGTGTACGGTGACAGAGAAAAACTAGACTATTGGTGGTAAGCAAAATGCAACCTATTCAGAAATTGACAAATAATGATGCACACTCAAAATTACACAACGTCATAAACAAAACCATTATGATCTCAATAAAATTACTGGGGAAATTTGACTTACAAATAAATATTAGAGTCATTTTTAAATCAAAAAGAACAAAAAGAATCCCTGAGCTCCCCCCTTATGGCTTTTTACTTGAATTTCAAATCTTCTGCCTAGAATGTTCTTCCTCCAGATCTTCTCAGAACCGGCCCCCATGTTAGGCCCAGCTGTTTGCTCCAGGAGAGGCTGCACTGACCATGCCAGCTGCACCTCGGCCCCCGTTTCACATCCTGTGTCAGCTTCTTCATAATGCTTGAGACTGCTTGGAATTATCTTACAATTTATTTACTTCTCTACTTTTTAATACTTTTCCTCGATAGAATGTGAGCCTCTTGTTCACACCAAAGTGCCATCTAGGCCATAAATCAGCCAACAAATTGAAGAGAAAAGAGACAAGTTATAATGACCTCCTATATGTTTTTGAGTTCTCCTAGCACCTTGCTGAAACCCCTACTGAACCGTTTACTGTTTGGAAATAAATGTGTAATTCCTCCCACAGACTCTGACCTCAGAGAATGGCAACATTTTATTTATTTCACACAACTTATAGACAATGCCCAGTAAATATTTTTAGTTTTATTAAATAATAAATATTCAAGAAAATATAGGCTGAACAGGGCTATGTTTTAAGCAGAGCTGTGTTGTAAGTGAAATTCTACAAATCGTTACCTCTCATTGATCAAGTGTTCATCAAGGCATTTTACTTCTACTAAAGGCTTCTTCTTAGTTCTAGACACTCACTCTATGTCCGAGATGATGTCTGCAAAGTTAAACCTCCGTGAAGTATGGTTTCCTCCATCTCTTAATATTTTTTATTCCTTTTGATAGCACCGAAGGGAGGAGACGATAATGAATAAAATAAGTTTCTACAGCTGACAATCAATGGGAAAGTGATACTAAATAATATCCATAATACTAGTCCTTTCACTATTTTATACTCTCTGTAAACTCCATAGTGATTGGTTAAAATGTGGAGTAAATTTTAGCTTATCTAGTGTATGATACAGAAAATGTCTTTCTTGATTCTGTGCACCAAGAGGAGACTCCTTTTGAAGTGTGGGCACTTTTGGATTCAAGAGGTTAAGAGTGACCTCTGGTGGCAATGGCATTTCTTGTTCACCTTTACTCTGAAGGGGAGAAAACTAACTTGAGTGATTTTCCCACATCCTAAAAATGACAGAGTTGGTGGTTAAAGAAGATCAGTTATAATCAGTCACAAGCAAGTTAAAACAACCAACTGTCCAGGGGACTGGGGGCTTGGGGGTTGACACAATTCATTTTTTTTTTCAGTGAGGAAGATTGGCCCTGAGTTGACATTTGTTGCCAATCTTCCTCTTTTTACTTGAGGAAGATTGTCACTGAGCTAACATCTGTGGCAATCTCCCTCTGTTTTGAATGTGGGATGCCGCCACAGCATGGCTTGATGAGCAGTGTATAGGTCCATGCCCAGGATCCAAACCTGCAAACTCCAGGCCACCAAAGCAAAGTGTGTGAATTTAATCACTATGCCACCAGGCCAGTCCCGGTTGACACAACTTTTAGCCCTAGTGTTTGTCTATTTCTTTGGTGAAAATCTCAGCCATGGCCTGTTTCAATGAGACACTGCTGAATGCAGGGTTGGGAAAAGATGCCTACGATCAGCTCTAACCACCTGGTGGGATCCAGCTCCAGTCAATCACTGATTGAAACCCTTTGTTGGGCCCTCAATAGCCTTCCCCCTAATGCACGTTCAAGGCTGGCCAAACACAAAACAAGGAGAGGCACTGAGAGCAGTGAGTTTTCTGTCGCTGTTGTGGGTAGAATGACGTGTTCAGGACAAAGAGTTACCAGATAAATACAAGATGCTCAGTTAAATTTGAATTGCAGATAAACAACAAATAACTTTTTTATTATGAATATGTTACAACTATTGCATGGGACATACTCATACTAAAATATTATTCATTGTTCATGAAATTCAAATTTAACTGAACACTCTATATTTTTATTTGCTAAATCTGGCAATCTTAAAAGGGCCACAGAATGAAAAGTTTATTTAAGAGAAGATGAAATACTGGTCAGAATTGTCAACCTGCAAATCCTCCCAACCAGTTCCTCACAACCGATGGAGCCTCCCACCCAGTGCCCTTGAATGGCTTACAGGGGTGACACAAGACATGGATTCCCAGAGGGCTTGGCACACAGGGAAGAGTCCCAGAGCATCATCACTGGCCTCTAGGGAGCTCGTCTATATTCCCTGGGGTCATGTGATATTATCCCTGTCTGTGTCACCATGTTAGGAAGTTTGGAAGGTTCTCTTCTACTGTTCTTGCCCCTTCTTCCCCGCCTACACTGAGGTCTGCCCTGGTTGTTTGGCACTGGTGTGGCTTCAGGCAGAATTTCCACAGAGTCCTTTGGCCTGGCAACATCATGAGGCTTAGCTGTGGTCTCTGGGGACGTGGCGAGTCAGCTGATGGCTATGATGCTCTCCATCACCTGGTCCTGAGGCAGGGAGTGGCAGTGCTGACAAGAGATCTCAGACCAGCTCCAGACCCTGCAAATTGCTGTAGGAGAAGGTGGTGGTTTTGGTAATTTTAGGATTCCATAATCGTTAGAACCCTATGCAGTTAGAGACAAAGAACTGGCCATTTGAGCATCTGCCCTTCTGAAGGAAAAGGAGTCCTTCTTTGAGATGCTCTCTCATAAAGAGGAATCTGCAGGAAGTGAGTTAACTTTAATGGAAGCCAGACTTGAGAACATTTTAATAGAAATTCAAAAGCTGGAGGCCATTAATAAGGACCTGGAATCTCTAACTCCTTAAGAAAAGAGACATAGAAAAAGACTGAAAGAACAGGAATGTAAATGTTTAGAACAAGGTGGACTGGTGGCAAATGTGACAAGAAAGAGTCAGTCTTTAAACAGTAAATAGTGCATCAAGATGCTTAAAATTTCAAGTAGCTGCAACTAAAACTGCCATCATTATACATTCAGAAAAATGAAGCACAATATTAAATGAATATTAAATGAAGGCAATATTAAAAAGTGCTTTGAATGAAAATTCCAATCTTAAGGAAAGCACCATGCTGCTTTCACAGGTCGAAGAATGGAAAAGAAGAGTAAGTGAACATTAAACGAAATGCAGCGCTACAAAACTCTGAATGGTGTGGAGTAAGTTCCACCAGAAGAGACCCTGTTTCTGGGGGAACGTGTGCCACAGCTGAGAGATCTTGTTCTTAGCGAAGACAACATGTGGGACCGTGGGAACTTGGAATTCCATAAAACAAGGTATCAGAAACTGGAGACCTCTTTGTAGAACTGTAGAAGACACAGAATGAAATGTCGAATAAAACTTTCTGTGGTAGGCTGAACAATGGCCCCTTAAAGATGTCCATGTCTTAATCCCCAGAGCCTTCCATGGCCAAAGGGACTTGGTAGATTTGATCAAGTTAAGGATCTTGAGATAGAAGAGTACCCTGGATTATCTGGGTGGGCCCGGTGTCATCACAAGGGTCCTTAGAAGAGGGCAGCAAGAGGGTCAGAGTCAGAGAAGGAAATGATACGATGGAAGCAGAGGTTGAAGTGATGTGGACACGAGCCAAGGAATGTAGGCAGCCCCTAGAAGCTGTAAAAGACAAGGAATGGATTCTCGCCCCCCCAAAGGAAACACAGCCCTGTGGAAAACTAATTTTAGTCCAGTGAAACTGATTTCAGACTTATGGTGTCCAGACTGTCAGATAATAAATGTGTGTTGTTTTAAGCCACTAAGTCTATGGTAATTTGTTATAGCAGCCACAGGAAACTAATACACTTCGTTAAAAACTCTTAAAGAAAAAAGAAAACAAACATACATCAAATTAACTGAAGAAGATAAAATAATTTATGTGCTTCAAGATCATATTAAAAGTCTCCAAACTAAGAAAGTTTGGCTGCAATTAGAAAACTACAGTTAGAGAGTAAAAAGTAAAAGCTCCAGCAGAAAATTCATGTCCTTCCTGAATGCATCAACAAAAAGAAATGTGTTTTCATGAACTATTCAATATAGAGTGAATTTACCACAAAAGAGATAGAGGAGAATTTTTCCAAAGCAATTGAAGAGATCAGCTACACATGAAGAGCTGGACACATATAAAATAGAAGCCAGAGTCTTTCAGAAAAATTGGAAATGATCACTGGAAAGTATCAATGTCACAGTATTTCACGTGAGACAAAAGCTCATGATAATAGGTAGGGAATACTGATGGTTGAAAGCAAATTTGATGACTTAAGGAAGGAAAAATGGAAACCTCAGACAAAAATGTTTTGAACTAGAATTTAATATGGACATTTTGAAAAGTATCTTTATGTTCTTGACGTTGTAAATGCGACATTTGACAGAGCTCTAGAAGACCACCTGGAACTCTCTGGATGATGAGATCCCGAGGAAAGAGGTACACACTGCTGTAATGGGGCAGAGATCTGGGGTCTCATGGTTAGTGGAGACCAGACACCACCCCCATGGGTCAGGACCCCAGGAGAAGGAGAGACAGCAGCCCCTCCTCAAGACAAAGACAGAGCTTGTCCTAATGCTCTTGCAAGGCAGATACTGAGGACCTTCCTTTGATGTAACCCTCCATCCAAATGCGGAGTCTGGCCCTCCACCTCATCTGCCCATCAGAAGCCATGTGTTACAGAAGGGACCCAAGAGGAAATTCCTAAGAGGAGGATTGCTGGCCTGTCCCCTCTTCTAGAAAGCAAGAACAAACCTCCCCTGAAATCTCCTCCTTCGAGGGACTTCCATAACTGAGGACAACATCCACTGGCAACAAATATTTCTGTACCGAGTGCTGAGTTCAGTCTTCTCTCCACTCAACCTGAAGACAGATGTGTTTCAGCCTCTGGGCTGATCCCATCTTCCAATATGCTGACTGCTGAAGGTCCAGAACCACAGTAAGACGCTTTCTTCTCTACTAAAGTTAACTTGATTTTTTTTTCCTCTTAGTTTTACTGCTGTTAGTTAATGATTATACATTGACCCAAATGGAAGTTTGATAGAATTATGTCTTAAGAAAATGCTTTATAACTTTAGATTATCTAAAGGTGCATTATATAAGTAATTACTTTATTTTACTCTATTTGTAGGTAGTATAATTACAATATCTTTGTTGTTGTCAACAAGTCTATTAAAATAATCCAGAAACACAGCAAGTAATTTGTTTGGTCTTCTAAAATAATTTTGAACTTTTTCTATTTTGGCATTATTACCATTTTTTAAGTGATTATATAATAGTTAAAATGGAAATTTCATAGATTATAATTCTATTGATTGTGTTTTATAAATCTACATTATTTAACTGACAATCTTATGAATAAATGTTTCCAGTTTCCAGTCATATGCCAGATAATGGCATTTCAGTCAACAATGGACCGCATATACGATAGTAGTCCAATAAGATGAGTACCATACAGCCTAGGTGTGTAGTAGGCTATACCATCCAGGTTTGTGTAAGTACTGTAGGGAAAGGAGAAGTTTTCCTCTTCCGTTCTAGGTTCATCTGGCTGATCTAAGAATTAAACCGACATGAGACAGATTAACAGGAGACAAACAAATCAAACTTTAATAACATGTGTACATAGGAGAAACCCAGGAAAACAGAATAACTCACCAAAATGGCCAAAGCCCTCCCCATAAATACTATCCTCAGCTAAGACAAAAGAAGATGTTGAGGGTGGGGAGAGTCATGGACTTCAAAGGGGAAGAAGGCAATTCACAGGTAGGTGAAAAGGAGCAAATGTTTGGAAAACAAGTGTTTGTTTATGGGACCAGCCTGGTGGTATAGTGGTTAAGTTGGAGCACTCCGCTTCAGTGGCCCGGGGTTCACAGGTTCAGATCCTGGGTGTGGACCTAGCAGCACTTATCAAGCTACACTGTGGCAGCATCCTACATAAAATAGAGGAAGATTAGCACATACATTAGTTCAGTGACAATCTTCCTCAAGCAAAAAGAGGAACATTAGCAACAGATGTTAGCTCAGGGACAATCTTCCTCACACACGCAAAAAGTAATAAATGTTTGTTTGGCCACATAGATACAGAAGCACACCGACGGGAGACCAGTTAAGGAGGAGGTAACAAGAAAAACTTTCTGAGTCTTTTGTTTCTTAAAAATAATCAGCCCAGGGGCTGGCCCCGTGGCCGAGTGGTTAAGTTCCTGCGCTCCGCTGCAGGCAGCCCAGTGTTTCGTTGGTTCGAATCCTGGACGCGGACATGGCCCTGCTCATCAGACCACGCTGAGGCAGCGTCCCACGTGCCACAACTGGAAGAACCCACAACGAAGAATACACAACTATGTACCGGGGGGCGTTGGGGAGAAAAAGGAAAAAATAAAATCTTTAAAAAAAAAATAAATAAAATAATCAGCCTGAAATATCATTATGTTAAAGAGACACATTTTGGGGTGGCAAATTTTGTTCCCCTTCAGTGCACTCTATGATGGTTACACAACGATGAAATCACCTAATGACACCTTTCTCAGAATAGATCCCCGTCATTAAGTGAAGCATGACTGTGCTTGATTTTTAGATAGTGTATTTATCAGTATTTTTGTTGTTGATATTTAGCAAGACTCTTCTGTTGACCCAGAAACAGAGATTTTTTGTCTCTCTTCTAAAGGAAGAATATTCTCCCCTTTTTAGTTTCACTGTTAGAATTCAGTGATTATACAATTCCTCAAAAGTGTGACAAAAATTATAATTCTTAGCATAGTATTTCATAATTGTCATTTACTTAAAAGTAAATTTCGTGAGTAAATTGTTTCTTTTTCTTCTATTTCTGCATAGTACACGGATAGTATTTTGACTGATGGTGTTTAAAAAGTCCCCTGTAACACGAACTGTGTTAAGAGTTTACAGGGACATTCTCACATTGGGAGACATTCAAAATTCCAAGTTCATTTATGTATACCAAGGGTTGAATTGATTCTGGTTGTATGACTAATATGTTTTCATAACAAATTTTAGTTTAAAAAAAATACTTGTTCGTGGGTTGCTTTGTGCTCAGCATGAAAACCACCAAACTCCTCCCCGTGAACTACAAGGCCCTGTGTGGGCTGGACTCTGCCAGTCCAGACCTCACCTCATGCTGACTGTGCCCGGGGCTCCCGGGGCTCCCGCCAGTGCCTCAAGGGCCCTGAGCTCCTCTTCCCTTTCGCTCAGGCTGTTCTTTCATTCTGAAATGCTTTTCTTCTTATTCCTTGTCTATCTCTTACTCCTTCATGTTTTAAATGGGATGTATTTGGAGAAGCTTTCATTGATTTCCCAATTGAAATGAATTCCTCTGATTCCTCTTTATCTTCACATCCTACGCTTTGCCAGTTTTCTTGGCTAACACTTACTACAATGTGCAATTATATAATCATGTATGTGATTATTTGTTGAATGTGCATCTCTGCCCCACATCTTTGTGTAGTCAGGGACTAGATCTATTTTTCTCCTTTTACTATTTCCAATGTTTCTAGGGCAGGAAGTGGAGAGTGTTTAGGGCAGCTGGATGGGAGGAGTCTTTCTTGTGTATGTGTATTAGGCTGGTTTTGCTGCAGTAACAAAAACGCATAACAAATAACCTTTAAATCTCAGGGGCTTTGACAACAAGGATTTACTTTTCAATTTCAAGTTCTTTCCATCAGCACTTGATGAGGTTCAGACCAGGCCTCCTCAAGATGCGCCACTCTGGTATGTGAATTATTTCGAGCTGAAGACAATCAAGGCTCAGAAGACTCAGGAAGAACATTTGACCTTCCTCCAAACTGCATAAAAGAATTTAAGATAGAAAGCCTGATCCAGGAAGGAGCTCATACCATAAGATAGCTATAGTATCATGGAACATAGGTGTGATAGAAAGGCACCAACAAGCCCATTTTTGGCCCAGTGAATCTTGTTTAACAAACATTTCCATTTCCTTCTCCACGTAATTTGTCCTCCTCCCGCCTGAAATCCCAAACCACCCCCCTAACATCCTCCTTTGCCTTTAGCTGAAGATAATACTTAAGCTGGTAGCTTGGCCATTTTGTTGAGTTGCTCAGCTTTCCTGGGTTTCTCCCATGTACACATGCTTTTAAACTTATCTGATGTTTCTTCTGTTATTCTGTCTCATGTGAGTGTAATTCGTAGCTCAGCCAGAAGGACCTAGAATGGGTAGAGGAATTGTCTTCCTCCCCTACAGACTGTTCCCTTGGGCTTGGCTGGGCTTGGGTTTCAAGTCTGCTCCATTGGGTCAGGTCTGTTTCTCATTCAAGGGCCCAGGATAAAAGAACTACGTAGGCATCTTCTTCTCACCCAGGATGTCCTAAGCCTAGCAGGTCAAGCAAAACACAGCACACTTCTTAAAGCCTCGACATGAACTGACCTACTCTCACGGTCATGAGCCCTACTCTCATGACCTACTCTTGTGGCTGCCCACATTCCGCTAGTCAAAGCAAGTCATTCGGCCCAAGTCAGCAGGGCAAGGATGCCCACTCTGCCCCCTTGTGAGAACTCCAGTGCAGGTAACATTTCCTTAGGGAGCTGACAGCAAGGCCTTTTCTCCTTGTCCTGCCTCACAAAGAGACTTCCTTAGTGCCTGACAGACAATAAAGACCACATGGTATTTCATCAATAAATTTACTTTAACAGACTGTCCTCCATCCAAAACTGTTTTAACAATGTACACAATGTTTGTGAGTGCTATTAGCATTAACATAAGGACATTTTAATATGAACAATCTGGTGGGCACAAATAAGTACCAAATTTAACTCTTTTTTTGAGGAAGTGAGTGTTTTTTTTCTTACACATGTTGAAATTATTTTTGAGAATTCTCTATTTACCATTTTTGACAGTTTTTCTTTTGTCTCATTTTTTTAATCTGTGATACTCTTGCCACATACAAATTAACCTTTACAAGCTTGTTTTTTAATTTACTTGATGATCATTTTGACATGCAGAGTGTTTTTCTGTAGTTTATCTCTTGCCCTTTTCTTTGATGGCATGACAACTTATGTCCCATAAAATGGACATGCAATTTATTTAACCAGTTCCTTGTTGTAGGCTAACATTGTGATGAAGATCTTTGTAAGTGAAGGGAGCAGAATCTGTCACCCCCAAACACGCGACTTTGGCACGAGGCTTATTTGGAGCTCAAGGCAATCAAACTCCAGCCCCTCAGGAGAAGCTGCTGCCTCCCATCCCGCCCCCTGAACGACACTGGAGGTGGCCTTACCATGAAGGAGCCATCATCAGAGCCTCTGTACCTAGGAAACCCATGTGCACAGCAGGGCAGCCTTTGTTTCCCAAACATCTCTGCCTTCCTCGCCTTTGTAGCCCCAGACCCCAGGCCTTTCCTTAGCTCAGGATGGTAGGTAAGCCTCAATTACCTGCCTTTGGAGCCTCATATCTTTGAGGTTCCCATATGTTCTAAATGAAATTTGTTTTTCTCCTGTTAATTAGTCTTATATCAATTTCATTATTAGATTAGTCAAAGAACCTAGAAGAGAAGAAAGGAAAATTTTTCCACTCCTACATAAATCGTCAGGATTTCTTACAACTTTTTTTTAAAGCTCCTAGAAAAGGATGGATCAAGTCCAAGAGTATTTTTTAAAGTTCTTTACAAATTTTAATAATTACTATCCAGAGAGGTGGTTCAGCTTTTCACTCCGGTATCCACTAGATCCTGGAGGCCCCATCAACCTCCTTCAACCTGAGTGTTAACATTAAAGATATTTTGGACTAATTTAATGGCGACCATGTCACTTCATTTTAATGGCACCAAAGGATAAGTAACAGACTCTGAAATGTGAGGAGATTCCTTTAAAGAAGAAACATTTAAAGGACGTTGGAAACAGAGAGACTAGATGGGAAAGGAGGCCTGCTCTGCTGAGCAGCTGAAGGAACGGGTTTGGGAGGCAGCGTGAAGAGGGGGAAAAGCAAAGGGCACCCCAGGCTGGGGAGCGGAGGCCACAGGGCCGCTGCTGCAAGCCTCCCGCCCCACATCCCTTGGCACACCCTAGAGGTCTCCCCGCGGCCTCGCAGTCCTCAGAGTCCTGGGCAGCCGTTCCACTAAGGAGGAAGGCGACGGCAAGGGTCGCTGTGCGTGGTTGTAGGGCTGAGAACCCCCGCGGGTCCCGGGGAGTTCCCGGCCCTCTGCCCCTCGCGGAGGACGGAGACGTGGGGTTTCTGGTTGTTTTCCCCATGGATGGACAAAGGGGAGTTTTTGACAACTGCCAAGCCCACGCAGCTTGGGGAGCATCTACAGGCCTGGTCCGCCGCAGCCCGCAGGAGCAGGATGCCTGCCCTGCGTCCCGGTGCGGCGACGGCGCTGCGCGGTCCCCGGTCCCCGGTCCCGGGCTGTGGTGGCGGCGGCGCTGCGCTGTCCCCGGTCCCCGGTCCCTGCCGGCGGGGCTGCGGCGGCGCTGCGCGGGAGCAGGCGCCAGCTCCGGGTCCGGGCGCCAAGAAAGGGCCGCGCTGTCCGCGGCCGGCGGGCTGGGCCCTGGAAAACCCGGCGACCAGGGCGCAAGTTGAGGGAGGGGCCCGGTGTCAGCGGGGGGTTTGCCCTGCCTCGCGTGCCCCCAGGGGCGTAGAGCAGCCAGCCGCCTGGGTGAAGGGAGGATGCGTGCGGGTGGGTGAGCTGGGGGCCCTCATGGGGCTGCGAGCTTCGCTCTCATCCCCTTCTCTCCACCCTCGCCCAGCTCCTCCAAGCTCCATCAGGCCTGCCGGGGACGCCCCCAGGGTCAAAAGCGGGATTTGGACCTAAATGTGAGACACATTCAGTGTGTCTCAGAGCAGGGTGACAGAGATGACAGCCTTTCCCAGAAAAGAGGGAGAAATTTTCCCTCAAGGATCTCGGGCCTGCGTTTCAGAAGCCCCATGGCCCCTAGCGACACTGCGGCCCGACCCTCTCCCTCTGAGGGCTTGAATTCTTAGTTGTCACTTTCTGTTAAGCTGATATTTACCGAGGGCACACTGCACGCTGGGGCTGCGCTATCAAGACGGTGACAAAGGCGAGGAGCCACCTCTTCCTTTATGGTTTCCCCCTTCTTCCTGCGGAGTCGCCCCTTTAATGGACACCCCAAAGACCCGGTGACCAAGCTCGGAGCAGCCAGGCAGGGTCCAAGCAGGCAGCCTCAGAGACCAACGGTGGGTTGGGGTCCGGTTACCAGCCAGCCCTCCGATATTTTCAGGCACATCACTTAATAAGAGGAAATGAAACAACCGAGATGTACATCAGAACTTCGCTCTATGACTTGAAGGACTTCTGTGCTGATTCGGATAACAGTTTTCAAATATTATTTGTATATGTGTCCGTTATCCACAATGTAATGGCTACAGACCCAACACACATCTACATTTAATCTGCACTATTAGAACTTAACTCCGTTCATTTAAGTGTAGACAATCAACAAAACTATAAATAAAGTCCTGATCTGTAGCATTTGCCTATCACTGTGTGTAAATACACATCAGAGCCAATTTTAATGTGTACAATACGTTGGTCATTGAATACAGTTTTAGGGGGAAATTCACATATTTGCCTATGATTTTCACCATAAGGATACAATAGATATAAATAATCTCAAGAACATAGATAATAGCAAAACGTTGTAGGATAATTATGTAGAGATGAAATTTGAGGACCTACTACCTTTCTAAGTAAAATTCATTTAACTGTAACTGTACGTAATTTAATTTGGGGCTCAAAAATTTCAGTAATTTTAACAATTGACTCTAGTTAGCTAGTGTGAGCTATCTCCAGCACATAATCCTGTCCCAAGGAGAGGGTTTTATAGTTTATATCTGCGTTTGCGTCTATGTTTACTGGAACTCAAACACAAAATAAAAACAAACAAAATTAATATGTACTAACATATATAAAAATATATGTACTTTTATACACATATATATACAGTATGTATGTGTTTATGTGTGTGTATATATACTTTTAATTAATATTCATTTATCAAGGGTCCACTCTGTGCCAAGAACTGTACATCTCTCAGAATCTTTACCATCTTGTACAAATGTCAGCAAACTACAGTCACCGGGCAAATTAGCTTGTCACCTCTTTCTGTACTGCCAGAGAGCAATGTATGACTATTCCACATTCACGTTATAGACAGGATTATCTCTTCCACAAGAATGATTGCTTGAAGAGTTGAGAGCAGCATCAATAATCAACTGAAGAACAAGATAAATGGTTTCCAGTGTTTTTGTATGAATTAACAGACATTACTAATAATGCTCAGTTACTTACGTGAGGAGTCAGTGGAGAGTTTGAAGTGACTGAAGAATCATTCTCTCTGAATAGTTTGCTTCGAACAACTATAAGTGAGAACATTTTCGAAGAAGTTGAGAAAACACTATTCAGTACAACCTGAAGTAGAATCTGCTAAGATGTCTTTCAGCTGCTTTTGGGAAAATAGTGTGGAGCAGAAAAAGGCAAATTTGGATAAATTCACAAAGGATGTGAAAATATAAGTTGTTTAAGTCTATATTTATTCATTTTATTATTCATCAGCAAGAACTTTCCACAAAAAATTTGAATCTATCTTGTGTTCTTAAACCTGTAGTGTCACTGGTGAGCTACATTCACTCTGGTGGGTAGTTCTGTGATTTCTGTCAGAAATAGAAGCCGAATATCTTGACTTGTCCTACCACACAGCAGTTTGATATGCTAGCACTGGTGATTTTTATTGCAATTTTTCATCTTACAGATTAAATTGGAATATTTTTCTGAATGAGAAGACTTGCCCTTCGTCTATATTAATGACCACCAAATAGCTTTGGAAATTAGCTTTTGCTGCAGACTTGAAAATATTTCTTAATGAATTCAACCATCAATGACAAAGCAAAACAGCATTTACATGTGGACTTCACTCTATAATAAGTCATTTGGTCAATCAACGTTATATGAATCATTAGTAATGTCAAGTTGTTCTATTAATTTCTTGTGTTGTCAAAGCTAAAACAAGAAGATCCCCATTCCCATAAACACGTGGAGCAGGTGTATTTTCAAAGGGCGAGCTGCAGCACCAACATTGTTCACATCTTAATGAAAGTACAAAGGAAATTCCTTTGTTTCAAAATCCATTTAACTTTCCATTTGAGAAGCTTTCACCTAACCTTTCAATTGGGAATGATTTCTTTGCAATGTGAAGAGGAGCAGAATACATGACCCTGAAATATCCCACGTTGGCATGTGGATTGTCTTGAGCTGAAAGCAGTCAAAACTCTGCAGCCTCAAGAAAAATTTCTACCTCTCCTTTAACTACCTAAAAGAATTTAGGTAGGTGCCTGGCTTACAGAGAGAGTTATTCCCAGTGATAACTTTATCTGAACGACCTGTCTGGCAGGGCAAACACCTAGTTCTAAACATTTGCCTTCCTTCCTGTCCTGTGGATGGCTCTCCTCCCTTTGAAGCCCCAGGCCTCCATTCCATTCGTTGGCTCAGGATGGCATATAAGCCACAACTGCCCAACTTGCCCTTCTGTCTCATATTTTTATGGGGCTCCTGTATATATGTAATTAAATTTGTTTTTCTCCTGTTCATCAACTTATGTTGGTTTAATTATGAAACAAGCCAAAAGAACCTAGAAGGGTAGAGGAAAATTTTTCCTCCCCTACAAATGCAATGGCAAAATAAAAGACAAATATCAAGAGAAGAATTCAATAGAATTCTGTAAATGCCTTCGAGGGATGAATACGTGCAATTAAAATCATATGCTGGTGGACTCATAGCAGTATTTGGCAGTACCTCCATATGGGAAAAGCCATTTTCAAAGATGAAACCTGTAAAATTTCATTTCAGATGAGTAATAATCGATGAACATTTGCAATCAATTTTTATGATGGAGAAGAATAACTTGGAGCCTCAATTAAATGAAATTTTATTAAAATAATTCTATAATTATGTTAATTATTATTATATTTAATTTTAATCTAAAAATAGCAAAAAATGTGTTTTTTGTCTTCTTATATAAGCAGTTTCATAATATCCTGAATTTTGCCTGTTAACCAGCAAAACTTAAAATATTTATTAGCTGGTCCTTTACAGAAAAAGTTTGCTGACCCCTGATCTGATTAAAAATAAAATTAGTAAGCATTTATTGACTTTTTAGAATTCTCTGTGGAGACACTCTGCTTACTTGATTGCTGCAGGTAATCATGAGTAAAATGCTTTATAAATTTTATAAAAAGTCCTTTAGGGTAGTAATACATGGTATGGATTCCTCAGTTGATATTTGAGTATTTGACATTAGATATATGGCCAATTAAAGTAATGAAAGTAAGCAATGTTGTTTGAAATAAAATATTAATTGATAAGAAATCTATTATTGTTGGGGCTGGCCCCGTGGCCGAGTGGTTAAGTTCGCGCCTTCTGCTGCAGGCGGCCCAGTGTTTCGTTAGTTCAAATCCTGGGTGCGGACATGGCACTGCTCATCAGACCACGCTGAGGCAGCATCCCACATGCCACAACTAGAAGAACCCACAACGAAGAATACACAACTATGTACCGGGGGGCTTTGGGGAGAAAAAGGAAAAAATAAAATCTTTAAAAAAAAAAAAAAAAAAAGAAATCTATTATTGTTAATGACATATATTGCAGTATGCCTCCATGCTATGTCAAAATTCTCTGTAAAAGCGGTCTGTATCCTTCTAGCTCCCTATCTTCCAGGTAGTGTTTCATACCTATCATTATGCTTCAGCAGGCTGTGCACCAAAAGGCAGCGTCAGTCCAAACCCATGCATTGAGACAGGTTGCCTTCATGTTCCCTGCGAGGCTGTCTTCCAGATAGTCTTATAACAAAGCTGCTTTGGAAAGCTAACCCCTGTCCAGGATAAAATTACCAATGTTTTCTTATGGAAGAGAATCCTGCTTTGCATTCAAAAGTTATTGATAGTAAAGGGCTTAATAAAAAGATTTATATGACTGCTTTTTTTAGCAAGCCAATATTTATACCCTGAGGATTGGCGTATACATACATGTTACAATCAATATTTCCTTTGGCAATAATTTTCTTCTTGTTCTGCTCAAGAGGACAGGATTTTTTTTTTCTGCACCAATTTGATTCCTTTGTCTTCATTTGGTGTGGAGATTATCATGTGACCAAGTTTTCTAAAACAAATTCTGAATTTTCAGTTTTGCAATGTGTGTATTTTCTTACATTGTTTACCAAACATAGACATAAAATCTTCCACCATGAAGGACAACATGGACTGAAAGTTTCCTAACTGTAAGTCTTTGATAAAAGAAATAAATTACTTCCTTACTTTGTCGTTTCCACACTTAAGATTGTATAGTTATTTTTCATATGTGTAGGTGTATCTATATGCTCATCTTAAGTCTTTAAACTTTGAAAACCAACTTTAAACCTCAGCACATTTACATAACATTATACACACACAGAAACACTATCAGACAAGTGAGAAACTCAAGAACTCAGTTGCCTTTTCACGCATCACTCATTCAGCATGTACTTACTAAATGTCCACCCAGCGCCCACCACTGCACTAGATGCTTAGCTCAGCTCAAGCATAGTTGTTGCACTACTTCAGTGTTGTTTGATAATGTACTGATTTTTTTAAGATTCATAAAATGGAGTGCTTCAAATATCATAATATTTTAAATATTTTAATTTTATGTTATTTATTTCCCCCAATATGGAATAGTCACGCTATAAGAGAATAGCATTGTTTATCTTTCTTCCCTGAGTTTTACTTTTAGTCATCTTTCAAAATGAGCACATAAAGTGGAATTTTCTTCTAAAGACTAATTTGTTGAACTGGGCTATGCTTCAGCTTAGATTTAGCAGTATGTTTTCTTATTCCAAGAAGATGAATATATTTAATATACTTTAAATTGCATCATATTTTATAGGTTCTCAAGGGATCCATTGTTATATGAACCAAACATTACTGCATAATTATTGCTTCAGATATCTCAAATGATGATGACTAATTAAATATACATATAATACATTTATCAGTGAAAAAATTTCAATAGCTCAATTTCTATTCCTTCTTGAAAGTGACTGTATCCTCTGCAGAAGAAGTTTTAAGAAAGAACAAGTACCACAGCAATGGAGAGCAAGAGTTAGCAGTAATATTTCATCGCACAATAGAGGCACATGGTTAACTCGAGGAACACTGACTCTTTCCCATCCTCCAAGTAAGTGTGATGCTTGGTTTCACTAACAAGGTGATGAACAAGCCTCCTTGGAAGATGTTGGTCTATCCTTGTATGAACATAACATTTATGGTAAAAATTTATTTAGAATAGTGTCATGAAGAAACTCATATTTTACAAAACTCAAATAAAAAAATCTGTGACTCTTTTCCTCACTGAAGCCACAAACTAGACAACAAATTCTGCTAAATTCTAGGATACTAGATATCCATAGGTTTAATGCTAAGACAAGTCAGAAATCTTAGCTATTTGGCCACTTTTAACAAGGGAAAAATTCCTGATGTGTTATCTCTGAACTATCATTTGAAATGAAGTTTTCACCAGCTAGTAGTTATTGATGAGGACTTTTAGGCTGCTTAATTTTAAAACGGTTTATGATGAGGATTTTAGGCTGGTTACTTTTAAAACTGCAGATGAGAAGCAGGCTCCGAGGACTGGAATTTTGCTTGCCCCTTTGAGACATTTGCGTTTGTGAAGGAAGGGGGGATGACCTTGTAGGGACCTGAAATTGGCCACCCCAGGATGTGTCTCTTTGGCATCAGGATTGTTTTGGGCTGATTGCTTTCGATAAACTGGGACAGGGAAGGAGGCTCTGGGGAATGGAACTTGCCCTTGTTGGGACACATTTACATTTGTAAGGTAAATCTCTATCTGTAAAAGGTGCCTCCCTCTCTGTACCAGGAAGAAGAGGAGAGATGACCTTGTCCCTAGAAGCTCTTAATGGGGAAGGCAAGAACTTAAGTTGGTTGCTGTCTGGCAATCTCATGTAACTGGTTTAGGGTGGTGGCATCTAACCTTTCTAACCTTTACTTAATCCGATTTGATTCTTGTCTAAAACTCATGGGATCACCCAATGACCAGACCCCACCTGCACTGATACCATTTTAACATTTTTCATGTTCTTTCCTTTGTCTTGTAAAGAGATGAATCATATACCTATGCCTTAAATTTAGCTCCAACCCTCAACTTGGGGCAGCAGAAGCTCTGACTGCCCATGGGTCCTGTCCCCATGCTACACTATTCTCTAAATAAAAGAGCACTACTACCAGATCTTGAGAGTCCAAGAAATCTTTCTTTTGACTCCTGGCTCACCGACCCCGCATCATTTCTATTCCATTTGGAAAGCAAAAACAAATAAACAAACAAATAAGAACAAACAAAGAGAAACATACACCCTTTACATGGTCTGAGAATGAGAGCAATTTACAGATAGGTGAGAAATGCTGTGCTAGTTGACCGTTAGTACTGTATCTTATCAGAGATTTTCCCTACCTACATTTTTGTGTTAACGTATCATTTATTTTTAGGAATGACAGAAATCTTTTTAGAAATGACAGTGATAGTAATTGATTCATTTAATGCACTTATTTGGTTGAATTAATGCACTTATTTTGGTTAAAATAATTTATATATATATATATATACACACACACAATATGTATCCATTTCCCTTTTTTTCTTTTCCTTTTCCTTTCGCTTTGCTATTTACTCATCTTTGAAATACAAAGGCCCAAGAACCATGGCCATATGGAACAAATACAGTGTTTCTCACAAGACGTTTAACAAAGAGTCCCAAGCAGGATGCACCTTGCACTCTCTCCTAATCATCAAAGATGAGTTTAGCATCCAAAGCGCATTGGGATATGGTTGCCATAGATGTTGACATTCTGATGTTCTGTAGTTTTGTGGTATTTGAAAGGTATCATTAATTAATTTTCCTTCAAAATATTCCTCCAGGGAAGGGTGAGGCAGTAACTTTCTCTGAGTTCTGCTAGGGAGAAATTTATGCAGGAATCTCATGCAAAACAAAACCTGCTGTTAAACTAGTCTTGTGTTCAGCAGTATAAGAACCTCTGAGCTCCTGACTATCTAAAATGTTTGAATGATTCAAACTCTTTTTGAATTTGGCTCCCTTTCATTGAATTCTTATACAAATTTATATAAACTAGTGCCTAATGCAAAAGCTTTGTAGCATATTGATGTCTACAATTTAAAAATAATTTTCTGTCGTTTCCAGACAATTGCCCACAAATAACAAGCTATTCTGGGGAAACCAAACAAAACGGAAAAGTAACAGAAATATAAGAAATGCTTTAAACATAGCAATAGTATTAGGGGCTTTCAAAATTTCTTGCTTTTTATTTTTCTTTAGAGGTCAAGGAAGTCCTCTTCCCTCCTCATTTGTAAATTACATTTCCATTTTCCCTCTGTATGTTTTTTCTCTCCACTTAAAAGGAGTGACAAGGCAATGCAGGTCCAGCTGTTATTGAAAGAATTAAACATCCTGTCCTTGCCTTAGTTAGGTACTATCCACACACCTAGGGATCCATACAGGACTAGAAATGATATTAGGATGTTTGTTGAATCAATAAATCGTTAAAAGCTAATAAAATATTTTGCTATAGAGAAAAAAATTAAGAATTACTGTATTCCTTTAAGCAATCAAAACCACATATACTAGAATACCTTTTATGCTTTCTTAGAAGGACCATATTCTCTCCCTCCTTTGGTAATCTTGACCCTCTGGAGTTTCAAGGATGCCAGAATCTGCCCAATGGCAATATTGGAACAGCACTGCATACTTTAAGCCCCACTCAGGTCATTTGGATGCAGGCTCAGTCAGCCAAGGAGTCAAAAGAAAGGTTTCTTAGACTCTCAAGTTCTGGTAGTAGTGCTCTTTTATTCAGAGAATAGCGTGGGGACATCACCCATGGGCGGTGAAGAGCTGCAGCATGGGGACAGGAGCTATGGGCAGTGAAGAGGTACAGCATAGGGACAGGACCCATGGGCAGTAAGAGCTGCAATGTGTTGAGGGTTAGAGCTAAATTTATAAGGCATAGGTATGTGAGTTATTTATTTGCAAGACAAAGGAAAGATCATGTAATAAAATCATTAAAATGGTATCATTGCAGGTGGGGTCTGATTATCGGGCGGTCATATACCTTTAGATATGAATCACAAGTAGAATCAGTTCAGGACATCCTATACTTCCTGGAGAATGATATAGATCAGTATGTAGGCCAGGATGCCTTGATCTTCTTTCCCTGGGGCAGCCTTGATTCACATCATAAAATCCCTCTGAACCCATTTGGCCCCAAAATCTTTTGGGGACGTGGACGATGGTCCATCTTCTGTAACTACTTCTGGCTGTACAAGGTCGTAGAGCTGTCCCTAAATGGGGCCATAGGGGTACAGGCAGGAAGTTCAGCAGATCAGAAGGTTGTGCCTGTGGACTCCAAGGCTGACAAGGTATACAGATCCTCCGGAGATGAGGAATCATTTGACGAGAAGTGGTCCAGGAGGTGAAACTTTGTTGACATATGGAGGACAAACAACAAAATAGACAACAAATTATAATAAGAAATACAAGCAATATGATTAACCCAAAGAGTAAAGCTTTGATAGTAGTCCAGAGACCTGGACTTGATCAGGAGTCCAACCAATCATTTAGCGATAGGGTAGGGTCAGACAAGGATTTAATTTGGTGGCTCATATCAGATAGGAAGCCAGAGATAATTTGATGGTATTCAGGAATATAGACAAAACATTCAATTTTAATAATGGCATGAGTGTCCCCTGTGCTGCTGTCAAGACATCCAGTGCCATTCGATTTTGGAGGACTGTCTTACGTATTTGGGATACTTCTAAATCGAGGAGCAAAAGGCTATGTTGTGTATCATTAATGCCTTCATGGTAAACTTGTTTAGACCTTCTATGTGCCAGATGACACTTTTGATTCCTAATTGGGGAAGGAAAATTGAGGCAAGGTGATCATACCAGTGGAAGACGGAACAGGTCCAGTGTTGTTGTAGGTAGGGTAGGTTAGCAGGAGGAGATATAGTAAATGTTGCTCTGCCTTGCATCCAGACGAATCCTAGGGTGCATCGCCCAATCCATCCAGATGGCAGCCAAGGCCCTCCCTATGTTGGAGCCACATAACCATGGAATGCTGTTAGGAGCTAATGAACATATGCTGAGCTGTCTATCCCAGTCAGTCCCAAACCAATCAGTATTTTTTTTAAGGCTATGATATGAGAACACATATAATGGAATTTGTCCCATAGGTCGGGTGTTATTAGGCCACATATCACAAATTTGATTGGTTTGTTCCTAACACATGGTGGGATTTTGACTGAGTTGACCACTAGTAGGAGTGAGCCAAATATATTTGTCCCAAATTTGATATAGTATCCTGTGTGTATTGATAAGTTGGGGAGTTTACCTTGGAACTCATTGTCTATGATCCACCTGTGACAAGGTGAATCTAGTTAGTATTTGGGAAATAGAGTTGAAGGAAAAGGTTTGATTGTGACCAGGGAGCTCCCAGGTATCAGAGACGGATGGCCACAAAGAGACATTTTGATTAGTAATAGATGAATCTTGTAGAAGAGAAGAGCTAGAATCTAATATCCATGAATGGGTACTATATCTTCTACTGAAACGTATTTTTTCCCTCTAAAATTACCCTCATTTTTACAAAAGATAGTCCAAAAGATTAACTGGTTTGCAAAATAGGTGTAGTTTCAATAAAACTTGGTCCAATTATTTAAATAAGTGAAACAAAAATAGCAATTGATTATATAGGCTCTTTTAAACTTGCTTTGCTGAAATTTTTTATGAGGAATCTCAGATTAAACTTTAAAGGCCTCTCAAGGCTAGAATACCTTAGCCAAGGACTTGCCATCATATTTTGCCTGCAATACCTATAGATTTGGATGGATTCCTCTCTTCTCGAGGTCCTCCAAAATATTTTGAGGTTCCTTGCACCTGCCAGATAAGTAAGCTTCCTTACTTACCAGGTAAGATTGCTGGAATCTCTGTAAACAAGGTACCAGGCCAATATTTCCAAGTGGCTTTATTCCAGAAACTCAACCTTATTCCTCAAAGTTGGTATTGTCATATCTGAGTCTGTATGTTTCTCTCAAATATGACATTCCAGTCAAAGCCTTGGTAATATAACCAATATTTCCAAATGTGTCCTGTTATAAGGAAAACAGATTCTTATTGAATTTATGCAAATAACTATATGCCATGAAATAACCATACTCACTCATTCACTGAGTTTCCAAAATCTGGAGGGATGAGGTAGGGAGAACAACATAAATGTTTCAGTTCTGCTTACAAATGTATAACTTCACCAAATTGCTATAAGTAATAGTTAGCACAAGAGAAAAGCGAAAATGATTTCCTTAAAACTGAGAAAACAAAACCTCAAATAATCAACAATATTTCAAACAAAAGTCATAAAAAATCCTAATCATCCTCATCAGTTCATACAGTCCTGTATAATTGATTCTTGATCTTAATCTTTTAGTAGCAGATTTATGAGGTCATCAGTTTCTCCATTAGAATTCTGTAACTTTTTACCCAGTTCAGTTTTACCATCTGAAAGTTCATCAGAAACCTGTATTCTAGAATCTTGTGTCAGAATCCTTTCTATGAACTTCTCTGAAGATGAAACATATTTGCAAACGCAAAAAGCATCAGAGTAAAACAGCAACTATCTGCAAATGGCAAAAGATTGAAAGGGGCAATTGACAAATAAACTTAGCTACTTCTGTGACATACAACACTTCTAGATAATAACTGGAATTATGGCTGAAAATCAGGACAGATCAGAATTTTAGGAATGTTATATAATTTTAAAACATTTACTTCAAGAGCATTCACCCACATACCACTTAAGAAAGTTTATCATTGCTTATTTGACAATGCTTCCCATGTAATTTAACAGAACAAGTAAGCCTAATTAGCTCAGTATTTTCCTTCTTATCGGAAGAGAGAGAAATTTCTTTGAGAAGTCTCAGGGGCCCTCTGAAAATCCTCAGAGAAATTCTCTTCCTTCTTCCAAGTCAAAAGAAAGACTTCATTCAGGATTTGAATATTCTTTTGAGGGAGAAGCTTGTCAAAAATGTCAAAAGGTTTTAAAACACTTGTTCAAATAAGAAAAAATGCTCAGGTATATATTCAAAATGACAACAGAAACAGTCAAGAAATCTTAGAGAGACCTCAGTCCTTCTGAACATAGTAAATTATTTTAACAAAACATATATTTTCTGTATTTTAGGTAAACTTCCTCAAAGAAACACCTTTCATAACGTCTTTATCAAAAGCAGACCAAAAGTTCAAGAGAATTATCCTTTTGAGACAGAAAATAAAATTTTAATTTTTGCACCAGGTTATTTTTGACATTAAGACTCAATTACTTAATCGGATTTACTTTAATCTTAGCCAACTTGACCAGGCATAAAACTCCTTTCAGAATTTCTCTTTCACAAACCTTCTACAACTTTCTTTTTATATTCAGAATTTGTCCCATGCTTCCTTTCTACACTTCTAATCCTTTAGGACCAATTTATCTTTCTTAACCCAACAAATAAACATACTTCCGTTCTTTATACCCTCTTTACTGAAAACATTCATTTTAATTTCCTTATATACAGAGCTGTTTTCCTTATTAATTTCCAGTAGCTTTAATCACATATATTAATTAGAATTTTTAATCCTTAACAGACCCTAGTAAAAACTAAAAAACCAAGCAGCTATGAACTGTCGTTTATATCAGCATCCTAAACACTTTCCATAATTTCTAGGAAGCATGCCACATCACAGTAATAAGATACAGGCATGTTTGCTAATAGACCCAAACCTCCTTTAGCCTCTCTGCAATAAGAAGCCAAAAGTAGATAAACTTAGGTACATTTAGCAAAAGTGTTTCAGTGTTCCATCTGATTGAACAATGACCCAGATACTCAACATACTTTTATCATTTAACTTAACATGGCAAAACTCTAAAGTTTTAAGTTACCAAAAAAATTTGGAAGCTGCTTTTTTTTCAACTGTACAGACCATGAAACAATTATTGTACCCACAAACTCTTACCCATCCAAATCATTTGTTTCCAACAATTATTTTCAGATTACCCACAAAAACCTCATGAGATGTTAGACAAAATTAGCCATCATTTATAGCTATTATTTTGCTGACGAGTTTCTAACAGACAACATGAGCTTATTTGACTAGTAAATGCAGGCTGCATGCCTGCATCATATCCAAATACCAACAACTCTGACAACATGCCTATTTCAATCAAACCGACAATCTTAAACAAGCTTTCATTTACCAAAGATTAATTCCCATCATGTTAACTTGAAAGACACTGGGTTAATTTCTACTACATTTAGAATTTATGTAAGTGCTTACTTTAAGCCAATTAAACAGAGCTCTTGATTTTGGCCATACCATCTGGAGTAAAATATCACACATATATAACATACATATAAAAACACATACACAGAATTTCCACGGCTATTGTTTTAAAAATTACTGCCCTGAACCAGGCACAGTAATATAAAGCTCTCTAGTTATGAATCCAAATTTTGTTTTGAGGCTTTTTACTAATATTTGTGGAGAAGATTTTTAAGATGCTGGACTTTTGGTGAGGGTGCTCTTATGGCAGTTTTTTCCCCTTTTTCCTTTTTTTTTCTTCAGTCTTAGGAATTAGTGATGGCCGACACAGTCCCCAGAGGATTCGTAAGCTCTTTGAGATAAGGGAAATGGGTGGAACCTGAACAGCCTCCAGAGCTGCTTTTCCAGTCTTACAAGGACAGTTGTTCTTGATTTCTCAGAAATTCGGTTGTAACTCAAATGACATTATAAATCACTCTGCCTGCCCAACTACATCTTAAAGACACAGAGAAAACCCTCAAGTTTTCTCCCAAAGGGAGTTTCTGGTGCATAAACCTTCTCATTGATAGTGTTTCCCACTAGTTAAAATGTACCCAATCAGTGAGTCTCTGGGGATGCTTGGGGCATTCCCCATGGCAGAAAAGCTGGTGTCCAACAGACAGTGGGCTGGAGAAGGGTGCAGAGCTGACTGTGGGGTTCCTATAGCAAGGAGTGATGGTGGCATCCCCCTGCATGGGATCCCTTGTCTATCTTCCCTGTTATGCCTGGCAGTAGTAAGTGTCTGGTGAATGGCTCCAGAGACAAAAGAATAGAGAAAAACAGTGAAGAATTTTCTGCTGGTCTCGGGGACACTCTGCCCAATTGCGTCCTGGAGCCGTTCTCCCAAGAAGGGGTTCCCATACTCAACCAAAGATGAGAGTTTGAAACTTTCCTTGAACCAGAGCCCCAACTTGGACTCTCCCGGGTTCAGAGTTGGGTCAGAAGCCATAGGGAGGGATACCAATCCAGCCTTAGGAAAAGAAACCTGCTACGGGAATCTTGGAGATTGGCCACTATCCTGATGACTTACGTGGTCGATCCCGCACGCATGTAAAATTTATATGTTAGAGATAGGATTAGGAAGGAATGGATTAATTCATTCTTCTTCACCCTCAGGCTTAAGGTACTGATTCTCTTCAGGCTGAACGCCATGGTTTGCCCCATAGAGTAGCCGTGGGCAGAAAACGTGGATCCATACAGCTGTCTGAGAAGGTTCCCAATGCATAAGTGAATTTAGATGCATCCTTGAAAAAGAGAAAGGCACAAGGAAGAAAAGGGCACTTACCAGAACTTCACCTCACAAGCTGATGAAAAAGATCCCTGTATGGGCTAGCAGAAGAAATGATGCAGGCTCAGCAAGCTGGGGAGTTGAAAGAAAGATTTCTTGGACTCCCAAGGTCTGATAGTAGTGCTCTTTTATTCAGAGAATAGCACGGGGGCAGGACACAAGGGCAGTAAGATCTGCGAACATGGGTTGAAGGTAGGGCTAAATTTATAAGCCATAGGTATGGGAGTTATTTCTTTACAAGACAAAGGAAAGATCATGTAAAAAAATTCATTAAAATGGTTTCAGTGCAGGTGGGGTCTGGTTATCGGGTGGTCATATAACTTTGGATATGAATTGGGTCGAATCAGGTCAGGAGGTCCTGTGCTTCCTGAAGGAGGAGGATATAGATTGGTATGTAAGCCAGGATACCTTGGGCTTCCTTCTCTGGGGCAGCCTTGAGCCACATCAGTTTGACATCTTGTGATAGGCAACACCCACCCATAATCAAATAGGAAAGTTCTATCCAAATAAAGCTGGGCAATGCTGAAATCCTGGTACAATTGTAAGCTTAGGTCTGCACACCTCCTCCCTCCCCAGTGTCTGCCATGAATAGTTCACAAATTCTACGTATTAAAAAGAAAAACTAACAAACATTATCAGTAATAGATTATGCTGCTTATTACCTGATAGACTTACGTCCACATAAGAAACTGCAGGATATTGAAGAATAGTCAATAGTACCCAATCTTGACTCGGGAAGAAAAGTATACAGGCGTACCTCAGAGATATTGCAGGTTTGGTTCCGGACCATGGCAATAAAGCAAATACTACAATAAAGCAAGTCACATGAAATTTTTGCTTTCCCAGTGCATATAAAAGTTATGTTTACACTATAGTTTATTAAGTGTGCAATAGTATTATGCCTAAGAAAACAATGTCCATACCTTAATTAAAAAATACTTTATTGCTAAAAAATGCTAACCATCACCTGGAGCTTCAGTGCATCATAATCTTTTTGCTGGTGGAGGGTCTTGCCTCAGTCTTCATGGCTGCTGGCTGATCAGGGCAGTGGTTGCTGAAGTTTGGGGTGGCTGTAGCAATTTCTTAAATTAAGACGACAATGAAGTTTGCTGCATTGATTGACTCTTTCCATGAACGATTTCTCTGTGGCATGCCATGCTGTTTGATAGCATTTTACCCACAGCAGAACTTCTTTCAAAATTGGAGTTAATCCTCTCAAGCACTGCTGTTGTTTTGTCAACTAAGTTTATAGAGTATTCTAATCCTTTGTTGCAATGTCAACAATCTTCACAGAATCTTCACCAGGAGTAGCTTCCATCTCAAGAAACCACTTTCTTTGTACAGCCATAGGAAGCAACTCCCACCCATTAAAGTTTTACCATGAGATTGTAGTAATTCAGTCACATCTTCAGGCTCCACTTCTAATTCTAGTTCTTTCACTATTTCAACCACACCTGCAGTTACTTCCTCTCCTGAAGTCTTGAACCTCTCACAGTCATCCATGAGGGTTGGAATCAACTTCTTCAAAACTCCTGTTAATGTTGATATTTTGACCTCTTCCCATGAATCACAAATGTTTTTAATGGCATCTAGAATAGTGAATCCTTTCCAGAAGGTTTTCAATTTACTCTGCCCTGACTCATCAGAGGAATCACTGTCTATGGCAGCTATAATCTTATGAAATGTATTTCTCACATAATACAACTTCAAAGTCAAAATTTCTCCTTGATCCATGGGCTGCAGATATATGTTGTGTTAGCAGGTATGAAAACGATATTCATCTCATTGTACATTTCCATCAGAGCACTTGGGTGACCAGGTGCATTGTCAATGAGCAGTAATACTTTGTAAGGAATCTTTCTTCTGAGCAGGAATTCTCAACAGTGGGCTTAAAATATTCAGTAAACCATGTTGTCAGAAGATGTGCTGTCACCCAGGCTTAGTTGTTCTATTTATAGAGCACAGGCAGAATAGATTTACCATAGTTCTTAAGGGTCCCAGGGTTTTCAGGATGGTAAATGAGCATTGACTTCAGTTCCAAGTCACCAGCTGTATTAGCCCCTAACAAGAGAGCCATCCTGTTCTTTGAAGCTTTGAATCCAGGCACTGACTTCTCCTCTCTAGTTATGAAAGTCCTAGATGGCATCTTCCTCCAATATAAGGCTGACTGTCTACATCGAAAACCTATTGTTTAGTGTAGCCACCTTCATTAACTATCTTAGCTGGATCTTCTGGATAACTCACTGCAGCTTCTACATCAGTGCTTGCTGCTTCACCTTGCACTTTTTTTTTTAAGATATGCTTTTTGGTGAGGAAGATTGGCCCTGAGCTAACACCTATGCCAATCTCCCTGTTTTTTTTTTTTTCTCCCCAAGGCCCTGGTACATAGTTGTATATCCTAGTTGTAGGTCATTCTAGTTCTTCTATGTGGGATGCCGCCACAGCATGGCTTGATGAGTGGTATGTACGACTGCGCCCAGGATCTGAACTGATGAGTCCTGGGCCACTGAAGTGGAGTGCCAGAACTTAACCACTCGGCGATGAGGTTGGCCCTCACCTTGCTCTTTTATGCTATGGAGACAGTTCCTTTCCTTAAACCTCATGAACCAGCCTTTACTGGCTTCAGACTTTTCTTCCACAGCTTCCTCACCTCTCTCAGCCTTCACAGGATTGAAGAGAGTTAGGGCCTTGCTCTGGACTAGGCTTTGCCTTAAGGGAATGTTTTGGCTGTTTGATCTTCTATCCAGACACCTAAAACTTTCTCCTTATCAGTAATAGGGCTGTTTTGCTTTCTTATCATTCATGTGTTCAGTGGAGTAGCACTTTTAATTCTCTTTAAGAACTTTTCCTTTGCGTTCACAACTTGGCTAACTGGTACAAGAGGCCTAGCTTTTGGCCTGTCTTGGCTTTTGACATGCCTTCCTCACTAAGTTTAACCGTTTCTAGCTTTTGATTTAAAGTTAGAGACATTTGGCTCTTCCTTTCACTTGGACACTTAGAGGCCATTGTAGAGTTATCAATCAGCCCAATTTCAATACTGTTGTGTCTCAGGGAATAGAGAAGCCCAAGGAGAGAGAGATGGGGGAAGGGACCGCCTGGAGCCGTCAGAACACACAGAACATTTATCGATTAAGTTCAGTCTTATATGGGCGTGGTTTGTGGCTCCCCAAAACATTTACAATAGTAACATCAAAGATCACTGATCACAGACCACTATAACAAATAAAATTGAAATATTGCACGAATTACCAAAATGTCACACAGAGACACAAAGTGAGGAAATGCTGTTGGAAAAACGGCACCGATAGACTTGCTCAACATAGGGTTGTCACAAACCTTCAATTTGTAAAAAATGCAACTTTGTGAAGCATAATAAAGCAAAGTGCAATAAAACAAGGCGTGCCTGTACACTCATTTGCTCCGCAGTGCCTCCAGGGCGAGCAGTATCAGCATTAACTGAAAGCCTGTCAGGAATGCAGGATTTCAAGCCCTACACCAAAGATATTGAATCACAACGTCATTTAATGAGATTCCCTAGGCGTTATGGAATGAATGTTTGTTTCCTCCAAAAATTCGTATGTTAAAATCCTAACCTACACTGTGATGGTGTTAGGAGGTGGGGCCCCTGGGAGGTGTTTAGTTCATGAGAGTGGATCCCTCATGAGTGGGACTAGTGTCATTACAAAAGAGACCCCAGGGAGCTCCTGGCCACGTGAAGACACAAGAAGCTGGAGGTCAGTGAACCAAGAATTAGGTTCTCAAAAGACACCTCTTCTACGAGTGCCTTGATCTTGGACTTCCCATCCTCCAGAGCTCTGAGAAATAAGTGTTTGTTGTTTAAGACATCCTGTCTATGATATTTTTGTCATAGCATCCCAAATGGACTAAGACATGAGTTAATTAGCATACACATTAAATTTTGAGAAGGTTTGATCTGAGATTCTCCACCCCTGAGTTAAAATACTTTGCTCATCCAGTTTCAAATTAATGTCACCCATTTGAGTTTCCCTTATCTCAGGGAGCTGATAAATTGTAAGTTCATATCACAGATCATCAACTTCAGCGTGTGGACATAGATAGAGCCATGTTGTTACCTCCAATGGATGTGATAATGAAACCCAGTGGCTTCATCTACTCTGTATTGTTTGAATGTTTTACAACGTGCATGCATAAAATAGACCAAACAGCAAAGACACTGAAAAACAAACCATATTCCATTGTTCAAATTTTGAAACCAACATTAAAAGTTATTAAATTAAAATTTGAATATTTCAACATTATTCAAAGGTGACACCCTGTATCATAAAGATTCTTATGCAACTTTTAAGAATAAATCAAACTTATTAAAAACAGTTTTAAAATAAATATGTCATATAATATTTTTAGGAAGAAAGGCGATTGCTACCTTGCCACCTCCCCCCACCCACCCACACATACTACACATGCACACAAAATTTGGTTTGAAATAACTGTTCCATCTTCAGTGGATGAAGAAAAGTAGGAACATTGAGCAATTTTCTACTGTGTGTTCAAGTAGAGAACCAAGATATTACCAAGAGACATTATTCTAATTAGCCATAAACATATTTCCTAAGTATGATGATTCTAATGGATTCCTTTTACATGATTTACTTTTTTGTTATTGCCGAAAGAGATGGTCCAAAAAAGAGCCATTTTAGTGGCATTTGATTAATAGCCTTCCCTTTTTTGCGAAACTGGAATTATAAAAGCATAGATGGATACTCAACAATAAAAATAAACAAAGACAACGGGGCTTACACAAGAGACTCTCAACTGAATTATTTAGGCAAGAAAGTCTACGGAAGAAAACAGCAAAATGAACATCCCTTAGTGTGTGTTGTCTTATAGAGAATAAATCAGTAATTCCCTAAGACGTTAATGCAAAGTGTTTTGTAAAATGAAGGGACCCAAGAAAATCTTGGGAACTGAACTATATGCACGAACCTGTGTAAGAATTTGTTACAAGAGCTGATTTTTAAGAAATAAAAGATAATGAAGCAGAGGTGTTCTGTATCATCCTTTCATTAATTAACATTTGAAGTCATGGTTGAACTCCTTCATGATTCTCTCCTCTCTCAGTACAAGTACATTCACAAGGTAGAGTTCCCAGTGACTTGGTTAAACTCTACAAATAAAGATTCTTGCTTAAAGATTCTTGCTTAAAGATTCTCTGTAGAGGCGCAGAGACATGATGTTCCCAAATTAAGTAAAAGGCGCAGACAGATGATCTGTTCTGTGTCTATATCTTCGCAACCAAAAGAAAAAGACTGCCCAAACCTCCACAAATTTGTTTTATACGTTGTGGTGTGAATACTAAAAGATAATTCAAGCTGAATGATTTATGTCTTTAAAATTCATTTTTAAATGAATTAGAAAAATATGGAAAAAAATTTTGTTCTTTCAATTAGTTATTTTAATTATTAATGGCTTTCTAAATTTCAGGCCTTCCACTAAATAGTTTACATTCATCATCTCACATAATATTTACAGAAATTCTTGGGGTTAGCTACTACTTTTATCTCCACTTTGCAAATCAGGAAATAGAGCACTGAAAGATTATATTAGTCAATCAAATTCATGTGCTTCAGTATGGTAGAATTCAAATCAGACAAGATACCATGCATACAAGTGCTTTTCACATATAAATATACCCAGGTAAATTATTTGTGGATGGGAAGTTCTAAGCATTTCTGCATCTTTTATCCTCATGAATTTTTCTATAAAAATTCTTTTTTTCCAGAAAGCATATTAAAAGATTCTAACTTCCAAAGACATTTATTTACTTTACCCTTTCTTGTAACAGTGATTGATTTCTTTGTGATGTTGTCATTATCTAGAGAGAAGTGGTTGGTAAAAATGTCATGTGTTGCAGAGTGGTAGATAAAATGCACACAAAGAGGCCCCCAGTAGAGGCAGCTGCTGGTCATTGGGGACTGTTCTTGGGTTTATTTTGGTGAGGAAGATTGGCCCTGAGCTAACATCTGTTGCCAGTCTTCCTCTTTTTGATTGAGGAAGACTGTTGCTGAACTAACATCTGCGCCCATCTTCCTCTATTTTATGTGGGATGCTACCACAGCATGGATGACGAGCGGGACTAGGCCTGCACTCAGGATCCAAACCTGTGAACTCCAGGCCACCAAAGCAGAACATGCAAATGTAACCACTATGCCTCCAGGCTGGACTACTGGGGACTGTTCTAAGAGAAGTTCCAGAACAGGAATGAAAGTAGAGTCTGGGCTGAAGTAAATTTGGCAGGAGACAATAAATGTAGAATACTTTTTGAGAGGCACAGCAGTGATGGGACAAAAAGGAGACAGTAATTTAGGGAGGAGTCATAAATTAGTTTCCTTTTTAAATTAGATATAAAGACTTTAACATTAAAGGAAAGACTGTGCAAAAGGAGGTTTTGAAAATACCAAAAAGAAAAGACATAATTGAAGAAGCATGATAGAGGCTGAGCAAGAAAAAGGGTAAAGATGAAGAATGTACATACAAATTCCAGGCTTGGCAAGTAGGAAGGACATTTCTATTGAGCCTGGAATTTTTTTAAAAGTAATAATGGGAGACAATATCAGAATCACTGTCCTTTGGAGATTAATCATCAGAAAATATTGTAGATGAGACAAATTTTAATATATAAAGAACTCTCAAAACTTATTACAAAAGCAAACAACTCAATTTAAAAATGGACAAAAGATTTCAACAGATACTTCACCAAAGAGGATATAAGGATGGCTAACAAGCATATGAAAAAGTATTCAATATCATTAGCTGTAAGGGAAATACAAACTAAAACCATGATGAGACAGCAGTATACACCTATTAGAATGACTGAAAAATCCTGACAATACTAAATGCTGTTAAGGATGCAGAGAACTGGAACATTCATACAGAGCTGGTAGGAAGACAAAATTAGTACAGTCACTTTGAAAAACAGTTTGGCAGTTTTTTCTTCTTTAAGTTAAATATGCACTTACCATATGACCCACCAATCCCACTACTGGGTATTTACCTTAGAGAAACACAAACTTATGTTCATATAAAAACCTCTCCACAAAGTTTTATAGCTGCTCTATTTATAATCACCCAAATAGGAAACAACTCAAATGTCCTTAAACACATGAACTGAAAAGTAAACCACAGAACGTCAGTAGAATGGAATACGTTTCAACAACAAAAAGGCTCGAACTATTGATGTATACACCTTGGATGACTTTCAAGGCATTATACTGAGTGAAAGAAAAGTCTCAAAAAGTTATGTAGTCTATGATTCCATTTATATGATGTTCTCAAAAAGCTGTAGTGCTGGGAACAGATCAGTGGTTGTCAGGGCTTAGGGATGGGAGAGGGAATGGCTGTAAAAGGACAGCACAAGAGAGTTGTTTGGGGTGATAGAACCGTTCTGTATCCTGATTACAGTGGTGGTCTCATATATATATATATATATATATATATATGTTCAACATCATAGAACAGTACACAAAAAAAGTAATTTTACTTAATAACAATTTATAAATATGTTTTAGGTCTAGATGAAAAAAATATAAAACAAAGTGAGAGCTAAATTGCTTTGCATAACAAAATAATTGCAGTTAGGAGTTGTCTGCTGGATACATGAGTAAAACATTGGGATATCTGAAAATGAGTTGGAAGAAGAAAGATCTTGCAAAAACAACAAAACAGCAACACAGGGCAGGCCAGTGAAAATTCCATGCTGCAAGAGTAACAGAAAAATATCAGTTTGTAAATTTCTTCCTCGTTTTTGATGATCTCTCTCCTCTGTTACTTCCAAATTTTCAATAAAAATTCTGATTTATACAGAAGTTTCATGTTAGAGTTACTTTGGTGAATATAGGAGAAATGGCCTCTGCTCATTTATGGCAGCAGCTAGAGCCACAAGGAAAAAGAAGAGCAGCTGAAGGAAGGGAGAGGATGAGAGAAAATTGAGAATCCAAAGTATCAGAGAAGACATGGAAAATGAACACTCCTCCTCTTAAGGAATCTTCTATAATACTGTGATGGGTGTCGCATCTCCCACAAAATGAGAAGATTCATATCTAGTCAAAGAAAAGGTCAGGAGGCTTGAGGACCCTTGGATCACACATGTCTAACTAGGAGGTTTAATGCTGAGGCACCCTCTGAATTATGCCAATGATAATCATTATTTGGGAACCTTGCAAGCATAATTTCCATAATTTAAGCTATTTGATGTCTAAACTTCTTTATATGAAAGAAATTTATCCATGATGTCAGTTGTATCCTACTGGAATTGCACATTATTAGATTTGATTCTAGCAATCATATTATTTACTTTTCCATAATTTTGCAGCTCTCATGATCACCATTTTATTGTAATGTTGTTTTTAACTCCCCATAAAAATCCACTTGGGCATCTAAGAGATTGAAGACAGCAACCTTCCATGAAACAGCATGAACTGATTGTGTATCTATCATCCTTGAGTGGCTCGTGACCTCCCAGGTACTGGGCCTGCCTCTAACCAGCAACAGCCCCATAATGCACTGTGAGCTTTTATGCCATTGTAGGAGAGGAAGATTTTTCCCTTCTTCCCTTCTAGGTTCTTTGGCTGGCCTAAATAATTAAATTGACATGAGACAGATTAAAAGGGGAAAAACAGATTTAATTTGGTATGTACAGGAGCTCATAAAACTATGAGACTAAAAGGAGAGACCAAAGCAGGCAGATTTTATATCTTTTGAACAAAGAAACAATTGTTTGTGAAGAATTGACAAAGGGGTTTGAGTGCGGGGTAGCAAATTAATGAAGAAGTAACCAAGATTGTTTCTAACAGCCTTCTTGGCCCTGGATTGCCTTTCTCTGGTGATAAGGATGCCTTTCACCTTCCAGGTACAGGGGGGTCTCCTCGCATGGGGAATTCAGTTCTTGCTTTCAGGGAGACAAGGGAGGGTCAGACTGTCCTTTTTGCATCAGCCATTTCTCAAGTAATTTTCATTCAAAATAATCAACATGCCAAAGTGGCATATTTTGCTCCCCCTCACCATCCTTACACTGTCCCTTGCAGCGTCTCAACTAAAGTACACAAAGGAAAAGGATAGGGTCACTTGTAGGCAGTTAGAAGACAACAAAGTATGCTGGGTTCTCCAAAGTTCTGTGATGTGTGAGCAGCACACTTCGGTTTTACTGCAGATTTGAGGGAAACAGACAGTAATACATAGCACTCTCCTCATATGATTATCCTGGGAAGAATACGACTATTACAAACCACGTTGGCTCTTATGTCACTTTTATTCACTTATTTTGAAACTATAGATTTTTTCTATCCCTCACCTCCTTTTTCTTTTTGTTAGGAAAACCATCCTTGCCTTCCTCTGAAATACTCTATTTACAGATACTTGCTGTGTTACTCTGCAAGGGCTGTCACAACAAAATGCCACAGACTGGATGGCTTAAACAACAGAAATTAATGTCCTCACAGTTCTGGAGGCCAGAAATCCACATTCCAGGTGCTCTCAGGGTTGGTTTCTGATGAGAGCTCTCTTCCCGGCTTGAGGATGCTCCTCTGGTAACATCCTCACAGGGCCTTTTCTCTTTGTTCTTGTGGGAAGAGAGGGTGAGCTCTGGTGTCTCTTCCTTTTCCTATAAGGACAACAGTCCCAGGGGCTAAAGGGCTCCACCCTTATGACCTCACTTAGCCTTAATTACCTCCCAAAGGCCCAGTCTCCAAATACAGTTACATCGAGGGGCTAGGGCTTCAACATATGAATTTTAGGGGTACATATTCTCTCCAAAATGGTTTCTTTTGTTGAATCGTTCCTTTTTTTTTTAGAGACTGTTTATTTTCCATCAACCTTATTTCCATCTTCTGTTTAAGAATCTGTGGAAGACAGCTTAAGACTACTGAGCAGTTGTTCCTGCCCATTCAGTGGCCTGAGCACTGGGAGCTGCAGACCAGTCTTCCATGGTGGGCTGAGCACCCCAGTCTTCAGAAGGGAGTGGCTGAATAGGCACAGATACACACCTTCAGACCAGTCTGCGACCTTGAGTTGAGTAGCAGCAAACTCAAGAGCTGGATTAGTCCATTCATTCTGAAACTCTCCTCAGTCACAGCCTTTCCAGCATAGGCTTGTTCTTCTTTTTCCATCTCTTCAGGATATCTGTAGAAGTAGAGATCAAGCATGACTTCCCATGGGTGTTCACGGGAGATGGTACTAAGTATGTGCAGACCTTTTGGGGCCAGCATCCAGCACATCAGACCCACTGAGTGAGCTCCCTTGCCGTTGCATGGGATAGCAAAGTCCACATTAGGCAGAGGAGAGTCTGTGTTACACAGAGCGTGGTGGGTGGGTTAATATAAGACACCTCTGGGAGAGGCTGCTGGTCAGCCTTGGGGTCAGTAACCATCAGAAGTTATGGGTCTTGTAAGGTTGCCTGGATCTGGTTAGTGAAGATTCCGAGAGTGAAGTGGCCAGCAATAAGAGTGGCTCCCGTGGCAGCCGCAAACTTCAACACAGCCTGCTGATCAGTATTCCGGAAGGGTGTAACACACATCAGCCGGGTTTTCAAAGGCAACGATGGCACAAGCTTCTCCCAGTGTTCTCTTCAGATTTATCATGTGGATCCCATCACTTTTCCTTGCGTGGATGTACTGTTCACTTGGGAAGTCAAAATCGGTGCCACTGAAGGGGGTCCCGCTGCAAGGAATTCGAGGACATCCTCCTCCGTCATTTGCAGGACATCAAGGGCTCTGGGAATTGTGAAAGATCCCCTTTCAGTCACACTGGGAGCTCTGTATGGACTCCTCTCTGAGTAACACTGAAAGACTCCCTTTTTTAATGCTTTACTTCACGATTTTATGAAGAAATTTGCATCAAGGCAGAAATACACCTTCTGAAGAATTCATTTGTTCCTCTATGTAACAATCTCTTTTACTGAAGATGTGTCTCTGTTTCTTTTCTTAGGATAATGATGTCCTGAAGAACTCCTGAATCCTCATCCCTGATTTAGGAAATCGCATGATCCGGGGTCAAATGTAGTTCCCTGAGTTCCTGAATTGAACTGTGTTGCTCTTTAATGTCTGTGATTTAAAATCAATAAAATTTCAAAATAAATGTGCACCATTTATTTCTCTCACCTGAGGAGTGATATGAGAAAAGGTAGATTTGAGATGTGATTTGAGTGTTTGGTAGCACAACAAACACCGAGATATTCACACTGTTTGAGAAAAAGGAAATATATACTATAAAGACAAGAAAAGAAAATAAGAAAGGAAAGAAATCCAATGTACGGGTTAGCTAATTAGTTGAAAATACTGTAACAGCTTGTTGGGCAATTTTGCAATCAGATGGCCCCAGGGATGAATGTGATCAAATTTATAACAATTCATTGTCTTTAAGTGCAGCTGTATACAAGCCCTGCAAGATTCTGGAAGCAACGAAAGCACAGTGACTCTCTTGATTAATAACATTTCCAATCCCTAAAATCTACACACAGAAATGCATCTCGTTATGCCTCGAAGGGCATCCATGGATGCTGTGGAACCCCTTCTGGAGAGACAGTGAAGGAGCTGCAAACCTCTTGTGAATGGCAATCTTAATTGTGCTGCCTTCTTAAAGATGGTCTCTTAAAAGTGTTTTCATTTTTCCTTTGTACCTAAGTTCATCAGGTTAGACTATGCTGTGATTGCCATTTCTCCCCCAGTGACTTTATGGCCAACAAGGGAACATTAGCACCTACTGATTCCTTGTGGAGAACAATCTAATTAAGGACACTTGCTTTAGTTGAATCTCTTATTAAACGCTTCACTCTGTTATTTACTATGGAGAAATCTGCACCAAAGCAGAATTGGAGCTTCCACAGAATTCACTTGTCTTCCCATTTATTCTTCTCCGGAAGGGGTAAGCCTCTGTTGATAGCAACCCAGACAGATGCAAGGGAAGCAATTATGGTTAAAAACATGATTGGAGTTCAGAGAGCTGCAGGACATCTGCAGATATCAAGGACTCTCAGTAAGGGCCTAACTCCACATTCGTTATATGACTTCTTTCCTAGGGTTGTCTATCTCTCAGTAATTACTGGGTTACAGCTACACGTATTTAGCCAGTCCTTTGTGTAGTACACAGAAATAGTCTGATTCAGCTGTTTGAACAATAGTTGATACCCCTTGGTTAGACACAGAAACATCTGACTTTGTCTAACAATCTCTTTCCCTTCGACTGAAAGAAATTTGCTTTAAAAGTATACAGTAAGCAAATGAAGTGAGGAGTAGGATTTTGCTCAGCAGCATCCGGCATACATAGTAAATGCAAATTTCCTTATCTTCCATTCCTTCTTCCTAAAGCCAAAGGAATGCCACTTAGGGAGGAGAGAAAAACCTGTGGCAATTACAATATAAGTAATTTTTTTTAATTAAACTAATCTCTGCTCCTTTCAATATTCTGGAAAGGCAGGGAATAAATGATATCTAAATTAAAGTAAAATTCAAAGTGTAAATCATAATATGTACCTCAGAGGATATTGTTCTTTGGGGCCTATTCGATCTTGTTTTATAGCGTTTCCCTTGTGTGAAAGTTGATGATTAAGTGTATCACGTTGATGTCAGGTGGTGTAGGGAGAAAAAATCAATGTTCATTCTAGGTTTAGAGAATCTTTGGGAGAATGTTAATTAAGGGACAGAAGAGGGAGTTGAGATCAATGGTGGCTAAAAAACTAATAGATGATTGTAAAATAAATATTTGTGCAGAAAACAATCAAGAATATACAAGAAAATCTAAAAGGACAGATTTAGTAGTGTGGTAATAGTTGAAGGAAGAAAGTCTGGCATCCGTAAATATTGTAGCTGGTAAATACCTTTTCAAGGTAAGAAGCACCTCATTCCACAGCTCTAATTCAGAGCAACACTGGGTTATCAGTGAAGCACTGACCATCTAAAAAGAGAGATTTATTGTAGGTAAAGTATAAGTCCCATTAAGTTCTGTCTTAGGAAAGATTAAATGTGCACACAACCAAGAACAAGCATAACGCTTGGTGAATGTTTAAAGCGTCAAAATGAGGTTAAAAGTCCTATCTGGATTCAGAAGACCAAACTATGCTTATAGGTGGAGGGATTGAAGAATTAAATGAGAAAGCAGTGTGTGAACAGTGCGTGAACTGAGTCTTAAGAGAGTGAAGACAGTAGGGAAGAGTTTCCAACAAGCACCAGCAGTGTAAATAAAGGAGGGAAGGTTGGAAAGCAAAGCCTGTTGCCAAGGAGCGGGGCTACGGCACAGAGACAGGGGCCATCAGACAGAAAGCTGGGAAAGAGAGGTGCAGCCAAGACATATATATATGCATATAGAACACATGGGACTTTTGTCCTTTTCTTTCAGTTTGGAGTTGTTCCACTTACAATTGCTATATAACAAATAAATCCAAAGTTTAGTTATGGCTTAAAAGAACTATTTCATTATGCTTACAGATTTTGTAGCCCAGAAATGCAGACAGAGCAGAGAGGGAGTGGCTTGTTCCTGCTCCATGATATCTGGAGCCTCATTTGAGAGGAATTTAGGCTGGGATGACTTCACACCTGGGGGCTGGAACCATCCGAAGCCTTGTTCACCTGCATGGCTGGTGCCTGGACTGGGACAACTTGAAGAACAGGGCCGTGACTAGTGACTATGATGGCATCTCCATGTGGCTTGGCTTCCTCACAGCATGGTGGCCTGTGGGTCAGTGGACTTTTTACATGGTGGCTCAGGGCTCCAGAAGTAAGTGTTCCAGGAAACACGTTGGAAGCCACATGCCCTTTTATGACCCAGCCCCATAAGTCATATGATGTCATTTTCAGTCTCTTGGTTGAAGCAGTTCCATACCTGCCCAGATTCCAAAGGAGGAGACCACACCCCGTCTCTCAACAGCAGGGTTATCAACGAATTTGAGGGCACTCAAATTTGTTTTGGGGGGGAGCTCTGTTTTAAATCTTCACGAGAATAAATACTCAATAAGTGTTGAATGAATAAATAATTTGTGGACAAAATATATTTCTCAGAAATATACACTCATAACTGATATCAGGATAAAAGATTGTTAGAAGTTGGGAGAGAATTGAAATTAAGAGTCTTATGAGAAGCTCTCTAAATTAAAAATAAGCATTGTACTAAGCACTTGTGAAATTATACTTCTAGTTCTTAAATCTTCAAGGTAAGTTTTACTCTTACTAATTCATACATGAGAAAATAGAAATCCAAGAAGTTAATTGACTTGGTAGAAGTCTTACAACCAATAAATGGCAGAGACCTGATTTCAAATCAAGTGTGAGTCGTGTTACAGCGCTGGAATTTTTTTTTCTATTGAATGGGGTGGAAATGGAAAAGAGGGACTCACTGTAAGACACCTTGTGAGGTTAGAATTGATAGGACTTTTCCAACAATTGGATGTGGAGGTGGTCAAGGAGAGGAGAAGCTGAAGACGAGCCTTTGTTTCTAACATTACATAATGAGGCAGTTATTGGAGATGTCCTTCAAAAACAGAGAAGATAAAAAGAAGAACAGATTTGTACTGGTTGGCAGGAGGATAATAAAAAGCAGAACCGGCGACATAATTTGCGAGGCTCAGTTCAAAATTACACTTTGTTAAGAATTTCAAGACAGGAACAGCAGACATTAACCCAAGTGCTAGACTCTGTGGCCAACACAAATCGCACTCCTAATGAAGGCAGCCAAGAAGAGAGTGCAGTTTGCAGCCTGTTCCATTTTTGTTGCTAGAGATACAGTGAAGGCGAACTTACAAAACAGGGAGGAAGAAGTATATGATCCTTTATAGATCAGAAAGACAGCAAAAGAACATTAGAGAAATCTATCAGCCGATGGAGTCTATATCATATTCAAGGTCAAATTCTCTTTAAGGACAGAGTGAAAACTTGTTGAGGGTAGAGTGCTAACTTAACCGACCTTCAGTTGTGATGATTCAGAACAATCTCTCTGCACCCCAAGCTATAGGAAGAGGGAAAGAAAGATCATCCGTCTACTGCGGAGAGCCGGTACTGATCCAGGGGTGGAGAGAGTATTCTGGAAGCAGCTTGACACTCGTATGTGGAGACAAATTCTTCATCTAGGAGGCAGGACACTGGGCTCTCCTGCCGTTTGCCACTAACGAGGTGAGTGGCCTTCAACACACTATTCCACCTCCTTGTTCTCATATCTTCACTAATGAAATGGTAGGTAGAGCCAGATGCATTCACTTTACAAACATTTACTGAGTTTCTATTTTGTCCTAGGCACCAAACTTACATCTGAATACCAGTGAATAAAAAAATCCCTGACACTTTCTACCTACAAAATAATAATATTTGTTTTAAACACCCAAAAACTAAAACATGGACGTGTCAGAGATGGTGCGGTCCAGTCAGACCTGGGCAGGAGCTCCAGATTGCCCTCCACCACCTGTGTTCACTTGATTGAGGGTCTGCACCCTTCTGCTTTTTATTTTAAACTGTGAATGAGACTAACAGCACCTAACCGCCAAGTGATGCCTCACACCTCTGGACGCCCGTGTGTGCAAAGACCCGGGTCAGTGCCAGGTGCATAATACCTGCTAAATAAACGTCCCTGGCGTTTTTACTCTTTAACTCTTACCTCTCCCCGTGAATATGTATTTCAGATTCTCAGGCATAGTTCTCGGAGTACTAGATCATCTATCGAAGTAAGAACAGCTCCCAGATCACCTCATCATGGCATTTCTGAACTGTTTCAAGAGCCTCTACAGATTATTATTATTATTATTTTTTGACACGCAAAATTTACAATTAGGCCGATTCTTCCAAGCCTCTTTAAAACACATGATGGATGTTTGGAGTTCCCTTTCTCTCAATGTACTGATTCTTACATTTTTTTGGTTCATGGATCTCTTTAAGAATATAATAAAAATTAAGGGGTCTCTTCACAGAAAAAGGCAGATACAAATGAAAAAGAACACAATGTCACATGGCCCTGTGCTCCTGGACCCCCTGAAGTCCTTCCATGCACCCCAGGTTGAGAACTCCATCATAATCCCAAGATATATTTATTTACTACTCAAGACTCAAATTTTAATTTGAAATTCATGAATTCCAAGTGGTTACAGAGCTTGATAAATCATCCTTTACCATTGCTAATATCAAGGAAGGAAAACTTCGAATCGATTTGATTTCACAGGCCACGTGTGACTATTGATTTCAGCCCTGCCACAGCCCTTCTGCACACTGCGGGAAGAGACTATTCTGCCCGCGTTTCAAGGTGAGGTTCATCTCCCTCAGTGATGAATCCTGTAAACAAGGCACATGGGATCCCGCTATCTCAGACTGCACCTTAGGTTGCTCCTAGGTGCGTCCAAAGATTAGTTAAATAACGTTGATAGTCCTGCATGCCGGGAAGGTCCCTTTGTCTCCACAGACTTGAAACTAGAAGTTATTTGAAGTTTCCAAATTGATTCAAAAGGCAGATGATTCTGAAAACCCCACGATTTTGACTCTTTATAAGTAAAAATCCTTAAATGTTTAGATCTAAGCAATAGTTTATTTTGCGTAAGTGTAAAATATGTTGAAAGCCTATACTCTAAAAAAGCAAAAATGTAATGTTTTATTTTTTCTGTTTGTGTAAAACATCAGCCCTACTCTCAGATTTTTATTTTCTTAACATATTTGTGTAATGCCTTTTTAAAGTTGGTTCATGTTCAGATTGCCTATGACAGACTATTCCCACTAAATATGATGCTTACTCTCTTTCGGTTACACTTTTAGAAGTCATTCCTGTATTGCACACATCGTTACCCGATCCAGCCTGAATGTGCTTTCTTCAAATGGCTAAAAATTCATTAAAAACATAATAAAATAAGAAAACGTTTTAAAGACGTTATTGTGTCATGTGGCTTAAAAAATTTACGATAATGAATATTATTCATCTTCAAAGGTGTATTATTTTGAGATGTCATATTTCAAAACGTGTTAAAAATGGACAGTTTACCTCAACTTTCTGTGAGATTTTAAAGCTTTGATCCCAGGTCTATAAAAACAAAACACAAACATTGTCTTCCACATGGAAATTATTACGAAACTTTTCTAGAGATAGACATTTAATTCAAAAAAATCAGTTCTATTGAAAAGTCCATGCAAAAACTCAGAAAGAGTTACAGATGTGGTATAAGTGTACACTTATGACCCCTGATGTTAGTAGTCTGAGGTTGTGTGTTCAAAAACATTGCTTTACATAACACAGACAAATAATTCAATTTTTACTTTTGATAAACATTGGTTTGAAGTCTCTAAGCTCAGAGATTTAGAATTAGAATTATTACATTGCACCAGAATTAAGTATATGTACTATTGAAATATGAAATGAAATGAAAACAAAAAATGAAAGTGTTTTTTTAATGCTTATCTTCTACTTCAGAAAGAAAAACTTCAAAAATTATTTGATACATGAAACTTCATTCTGCTTAAATGATCATAATTGGTCTTTCACAATGTATTCTCTTTAGACACCAGATTTTTGCTTTAAAAAAAATAGCAGTTCACAGGGCTGGGCAAGTGGCATAGCAGTTGTTTGCACACGCCACTTCGGTGGCCCAGGGTTCACCAGTTCGGATCCCAGGTGCGGACCTACTCATCAAGCCGTGCTGTGGCAGGCGTCCCACATATAAAATAGGGAAGATGGACATGGATGTTAGCTCAGCACTAATCTTCCCCTCAAAATGAAATGAAATGAATAACAGTTCACATTTATTAAAAGCATACTATATGCCTGCTCACATTTATTGAAAGCATATTATATGCCTACTATTAGCTAAATGTAATATGTGTATAATCTCTTTCAATCCTCAAAATAGCACTATGAGAAGAATGATGTCATTTTGTAGATGACGAAAGTGAGGCCTCCGAAAGCTAAGTACCTCACACCACTGGCATAGTGGAAATTTGAAGCTGCATCCTCTTGACTCCCACTTCTGAGCTCTTCTCCAATTCCATCACAAACATCATGGTCTTTAACGTCTTCCCTACTCCTGCAGCTGGTGAAATGTTGCACAAAACAGAACAACCTAAAGGCATCATATCACTGTAGTTACAAGTTGGGCTGTGGAACAAGATTGCCTGGATTTGAAGTCACTTAAACTCTCTGTTCTTCAATTTCCACATCTGCAAAATTAGCATCATCACAATGCTAATTTCAGAGACTTATTATAGGAATGGAAGAAAATCCATTCAACAATACATAGAAATTACTAAAAACGGGCCTGGCAGATAATAAATATTCAATATATGCTAACTGTTAATATAACTACTATTATTAAATTATCTTTGCTTCACACATACTAAGTTGCTTTATAAGGAATAGAAAATTTTGTCAGAAAGAAATCATATTTTATGTGTTTTCATCTCTTCTATAATGCAATTGATTCTTGATATATAAAAGCAAATATTTAGGTTGCCTTCCATCACACTCCAAGGCAACTAACTTTTTTCGGGCATGAGCATTTAGTATTGAAAAATATTTCAATCTGTGAAAGCCCAGCCAAAGTCTAACATATTAACAAAAAAGAAAGAAAAGAAGGAAAAAACTAAAGAAAAGAAATAAAGCCCTGGAAGCTGGACATTTACATCACCTTAAAGACTGAAAATAATAATGCCTCCTTCTCAGATTCACTGCCAACACCTTTTCCTTTATACTGGGCATACCAAGCTGTTTACCATATGGGTGTTATTTACCCATTTCAATTGCCCAAGACTGAACTGAATGGCATCCACACACACACAAATGTCCACACATTTTGTAACTTGAAATATTGAATAATAGTTATTACTATTCCGTATGAAAGACAAATGCTTTACCTTTTCATTTAATATTCTAACGTTTGTCAAAAAAATTTCTTATGACTCTTTCTCAAACTACTCACAATCTTTGCTTTTCATTTTACCAGATTTCTTTAGTTTTCAAGAAACTTAAATATTTTCCTCCATCATAGTTTTTTTCCTCTTAATGGACGTCTTGATGTCTTAAGTTAATTCTGCTGCTTACATCGTTACTTGAATTATTACAAAACATTGCTGTGAATGAGTAGTAGAGTTAACTAAAGTCAATTTCCTAAGGAATAAAATTTATATTAGTGTAATGATATATATCACACTACTAGTTGTACCCTTCTCTAGAATAGAGAAATGATCTTATCCATGTGGGACTAAGCAGAACTCCAAACTTTCAATAAGCTTGTAACAGTGGAATGTAAAAAGGTAATGGGAATAAGGTAATGGCAAAAACATAGTTATTTCAAATATATTAACTTTAACTTGAGAGGAGTCAATGTTTCAAACTCATTTCCTAAGATTTTTATCTTGAATCTGTTATAATGGAACATCCTCTTCAAAAAACCCATGGACTCTTAGACTAGGAAAGCAGCACATAAAGCATACAATTCATAGTCACTCCGACTGCCCCAAATTCTCTCTTCACCTGTGTTTTGCTTATCCTGTACTCTACACAGCTGAGTGGAAACCCTCTCAGTAGAGAGCAGTGGAGACCCCTGTTTGATTTAGATTAGATCGTTTCACCTTTTTGGCCTTGGTTTGCAGTTCTGTAAAATAAAATAATTGAATTAATAATCTCTGAGTTCCTTCAAATCTTTAGGTTTCTGCCTTTCTACTTCTAATGGTAGGAAACATTATATTTTTGATAGTCCACTGGAAACCTCAAACTTTGAGAAGGTTCTTGGCTCCCTGTATCTTTTGTCTGTTGGTTCAGTTTCTGCTAGTGACCCGAGAAACGCCGGATCTGCTCCCGCCTCAGGGCTGTGTACCTGTCAGTAGGCTTGCTAGGGTGCCATTCTCAGACTGCTCTTCTCTCTTTAGGATTCTCTCTGTAGAATTAATAAAAATGTAACACATTTATTTTAATGGTAACACATGAATTGCATTCAGTGAAATATTAAATTTTAGATGTTAAAGGTTTTGTCTCTAACATCCATCTGGGCTATGTTTTGGCCTGGAAAAAAATGACTATTTATTCAAACACCTCATTTTTTCAAACACATATTCCACACATTCCAGAATAATTACTCATAAAGCACACAACTGACCAATCGTCTTCTTTAGATGTTATCTTTATAATTCTTCAATGGCTTTGGATAAAATCCAAAGTTTCTAGCATCTCACAGGGTGACTGATGACCTGACCTCAGCTCACTGCTGTTGCTTGTGTCTACAGCCCAGGTCTCAGTCAGGTGCAGAATGGCCTCTGGCTGCCAAGCCAGGAGCTGCTGGTTCTTGCTTTCATTCACTGCTTCAAGCTGCTGCTTCTTCGCCAGACTAATTTATACTCATTCTTTAAGCAAGGCCCTCAGGAACCCTTCACCTTCCTTGATGCCACAGGATGAGATTGGGGTCCCTGCTGTAGTCCCACATCATCCGATACGAATATCATACCATTAAACTCACCACAGTGATTTACAGATACCACTTCTGGTGATTCTTCTCCTCTAGATTCTGAACTATTAGAGTAAGACCTCGGTCTTAATCGCCTCCACATCCTTCCTGCTTAGCACAATGCTCGGCACACAGCAAGCTGGTATTTAAAGTGCGTGATGAACACATGAGCCATTAGAAAGCATATATTGAATAGGGCAAATTGCCAGCATATGACAGACATTTGATCAATCTGTGTAAGAAATACCATTGATCTGTGCAGAATCTGTAATAAAGTCATTATAACAATAAAAAATAGGCGCCTATTTATACTGCCAGATAATTAGACACGTAACTTGAAGAAACATTGTGACACATGGTGGATGTTTATCATCACGTAGAATGTTCCAGTTTCAAAGAGCATCCCATGTGATGCGACTTCAAAGTGGGAGGAAAGCTGCACATCCTTGAAGCCCCCTCCTGGGCTCTGTTGTTGGAAGGGGGTGGAGAACAAGGAGAAACTGTATGGATGGCTGCTCACACTGCCGGGGGGGCTGTGGTTAGCCCCCTCTAGTTCTGCCAAAGTGGAGGTGGTGCATAGAGCATGTCTGCAAAACAGCAGATGAGGTTGGCTTGGTCCCCATGGAAACCAGATCTCCCATTGAGAAGTAAACACATTTGGTACTTTGTAATCAGAACACATCAAAATGGAAAAACAATCCGTTTTTATTGTACTTGTATTGTCAAGAGAATAGATATTTTAAGTCAGATTCACTTGAGTATACTTTCAATTCTAACACAGACTTTGTCCAGTTATGCCTCACTTTATCCCTGACGCAAGAGATTTAAAAAGTTCCTCACTTATCATTGTGCTTTAGCTCTCTATAGAAATCTGGAAAAGTATTCATATCCTATCATTTTATTGGGAATGAAATATGGTAAAATGACCAACACAGGCAAAATATACATCTCAGTATGTAACTGTTCACTCCAGATCTCCACCTCTAGGCAAAGGAAGCTCAGGCTCTCAAGACTTTTACAATGAAAATAATACTAAAGGAAACTAAATAAATGGTGTCCTGGTCATAGTCTATGTGATATCGTTTCGGTGAACCTTTAAAATGTGTGCATTACCTTTCCAAGTATACTGGAAAAGATGGTCTTTAATCCTATATACTGATTTAGCAGTCTTCGAGAACTGTTTGGGAAAATATCAATCCCATCCCTTGAAATTTCCCGTCTGAGCATTGCATTTTCAAGTTACAAGGGAAATAATCCTGTACCGATGCTCATTCGAGTCAGAGGATTTGATTGGTGGAAAAATGAGATCTATAGAAATAAATATCCAGTATCTGGAAAATTCCATCCAAAGTCTTGCCACAACAGGAATTTCATCACTTCTTACACATAGAAGTTATCTGATCCCACCTATACACTCTAATTTTGGGGAAACTAAAACTTTGTGTCAATGATTATGCATTTTTGAAGCTAAAGCACTGAGATACGAACTGAAAGCTTAGTTCATTAACTAAACATGCGGGTCTAAGTGACATTAAACATCTAGATATTCTAAATAATGGGGTATTTGGCAGAGTCCAGACAAAGAATTGAGATGGTTGTCCCCCTCCCATTTCAGTATACATCTTTTAGCATTGTCTAGGTAAAAGCAAAGTAATAATAAGACAACTCCCATAAATATGAATCCACCCTTTCTAATATATTTACATGTGAAAGCTATAAGATTACTATGTTTAAAACTTAGCAGGTTTTTCTAATTCATCCCAGCACACTCACCAATCTTATGTAAGATTGTTCTTTTTACATCATTTATAGAAATTGGCATCCACAGGTTTCTAATATCTCATATACACTAAGAATTCTTGCCTCTGTCTATTTATTAGGTTTGGGTACATTTTTAAAGGAATGTATTCCAATAAGCTGTGCTGTTGTCATGGCTGATGTTGGTATTGCAGAAAATTTTCGAATATTTTTGTAGAAAAGTCAATAGCATTTTGTACCATGTTCCAATATAACAAAGTTTAAAATTTATTGCAAATATCTTAGCAAACTTTAACGAAAAGGAAAAACAAGACTGAAAAAGTAACCCTCTCACAGATAAGCACTTTTCATGTGTACATGATGTTCCGGAACAGCGTGTTTCAAATGTGGTCCATCGAAGCCAAGACAAGGACCAGCCTCAGCTGCAGGGGTTGACCTTGCTTGTTACCAGGATTGAAGGGGCAGGATAGGACGGATTTCTTCCAGCCTATTTGCCAAGTTCTTTACAATCACAGCTCCAGTACCTCACCACCTGGCAGGCTTCAGTCAATCACAGATTCCGGTGCCCTCCTCTAACTCTACCTTCCTCCTCGTCTTAGTCTGGTCTGTCTTCTGTAACACACTACCATAGATTATGTGGCTTATAAACAATAGAAATGTATTTCTCACAGTTCTGGAGGCTGCGAAGTCGAAGATCAAGGTGCCAGCAGATTTGGTGTCTGGCGAGGGCTCACCTCCTGATTCAAAGAGGGCCATCTTCTTGCTCTGTCCTCACATGGGGAAGGTGTGAGTGAGCTCTCTGAGGTCTCTTTTATAAGTGCACTAATCCCATTCATGAGGGCTCTGTCGTCATGACCTAATTTCCTCCCAAAAGCCCCACCTCCAACTATCACACTGGAGGTTAGGTTTCAACACATGAATTTTGTGGGGCATAAACATTCAGTTCGTGGCACTCCCTTACATTACTTCCTTTTGCATGTTCTATACATTTCAGAAAACCCTTCTCTCATTGGAAAAGGGCATAATAAAACTGAAACGTGAATGCTATTATCATAGAACCCCAGTGTAATAAGTCATCTAATTCACTGACCTTTCCAAATGAAGACAGTCACCCTACAATGGGATCAAGTAACAGATTCCTAAACAACTAAAGCACTTCTTATGATGAGGAATTTGTTCCTTCCTCAGAAGTCCATTTTATCTTTAGACAGGGTTGATTTTTAGAAAAGTCTTTCTTCTAACTTCAACCCATTGGTTCAAGTTTTGCTCTCTGAGGAAACATGAAATAAATAAGCCTGTTTCTTCTCTTATTCCTCCTTTACATATTAGAACATCAACTAGCACCTCACTTTTAACCTATGATACATTGATTATTATATGGCTGTTTTCTACATATGGCAAAGAAAGCAATTTCCAAATTGAGGTCAGAACTGACAAAGATTCCTCAACTGGACAAGAATTTGGCTGTTGTGAGTCTTAGAATCAAATTCAGTCGCACATATTCCCTAATTTAAACAGTTTAGGGAGGTGCTGTTGAACCATTTCACTGTCACTATCTATCATTTATCGTATCGGTCAGTTCCAGTGAGGAGAGAGAAGGCTCACCAGTTATTCTAACAGAGATAACATAATATAAGGAATTGTTAACAGGCACAAAGCTGCTAAAGGGATAAAGGGAAACATGGAACACTAGGTTGCCGTGGAGGTAACAATTGCAGGGAGAAGCCAGCACCTGCAGGGCTGGGGTGGCATTACTGAAACTGAGAAGCTGTGATGAGGGGCTTCTGGGCCGGCACTGGTTCTTAGCTCAGGACAGGGACCTTGAGGGGCTAGAAGTCAGACCTCTGAGGAGGGGGCCGCTAGTTCACAGGTTTTGGTGTTTCTGAAGAGCTTCAGAAGAGGCTGATTCTATCAGTACTCAAAAAACTACAAACTGGATTCAGCTGCCGCTATTGGAACAAACCATCATAGTAGGGTGAAGCAGTGAAGCTGGGCAGACGCTGACAGCAACAGAAGGCCAATGGGAGCGAAGAGAAACAGCAAGTCCCTTTTTCTTTTTCCAGCCTTTCAGCTTCCCTTCAGCATCCCACTCACAGGCTCTAACAGGGAGCCAGCTGCCAACCCAGAAACGTGGTTTGCAGAGTCCCCGCCCCAGCGCTACGAAGAAGCATACGGAGGGTGGGTGTTGAAACTGAGAGACAATAGCTTAATAACTGGCACACTTTCTTTATTGTGTTTTAAATTATTTTTGTGGATAACCGTCTCTGTGGCCTAAAAATTCCTCCTTGCAAGCAGGAAGTATATGTATCCATCCCATTATCTGGCATAGTATTTGACGTATAGTTGCTGTTGAGTAAATGCGTGGTTAAGGTATAATGGCCTTATATTTATCCACATTCAATATTGTTCTTTTAACTACATCAATTGTTCTATCTGCAGAATTTTAGTTTTTACCTCCAAAATAATGCTGGGTCTATTGATTATCATTCCCATCTTTGGGATCATTTACAGATTTTATATGCATTACCAGTTATAAGTAATTGATGTGAGATACGTTGTGGAACAGTCCTTCTCTAACTTTAGAGACACACAGATCACCGGAGAGCTAGTTAAGCACAGGTTCCTGGGCCACGTCCCAGAGACTCTGATTCAGCAGCCTTGAGTACGACTTGAGAACCTGGGTTTCTAACAAGCTGAGAGGTATGACGAGGCAGCCCATCTGTGGGCCACACTTTTCGCTACACTGCTTTAATAAAAGGCCAGAATGTGGCAGTCTTTTAAAACTGCTTTACACTTTCATTCAATAAAACATTTACTGGACACGTAGTACGTATGAATCACCCTATTGGGAATTGCAAGAAATCCAGCAGTGATTAAGATATGTTCTCTCATCTTAAGGAGTTTATAGTTTAATAACGTTGTATAACATTTTGAAGCATTAAATAAGGACTAAAACAGTGCAAATAAAGTTCTTTGGGCCAAAGAGAAGAAGAAATAATCAGAAATAGTGATGTTTATCTAAAATACTGCAGTCGACTTTGGGAAGTTGATTATCAATCATGTTTTACTGGTTTTTATGTGTTCTTAATGGATGGATAATGTGATGAGAATATCCCACTACCGATCAGCATTATCTGACTTCAAATATTTCTTTCGTACTCTATCTCCATCACTGATGCTATTTTGGAGCCTACCCTTCACGCAGATCTCCTCTATTATATTCTCTATGAGAGAGATTTTAAAAAGAATCAAAATGGTGCAAGAAAAGTTGGAATAAGCATCTGAAAGGGGAGGGAAAGAGAAAAGTGAAGGTGCTAGGGATTTCTCTCTTTCTCCATCCGTCCAAAATGCCAGAATGCTATCTTCAGAGCACTAGACATTTCCTGCAACCTGCATCTATAGATCATGGTCTCACGGCTTTGGACTGTGTTAAACGTAGCCGGGTCTTTGCTCAGAAAAAGGGTCAAGTGAAATGATGAGGATCAAGCAGGCCAAACCAATTCCCTCTGCAGTCAGGTACTGGGGGAAGACATCAGCTCAAATCCAATACCATAGGCTCAGAGCTTTGGGACCTCTTTCTCTGGATTCAAGTTTTGGATCCCTTAATTTTCAGTTGAGCCCTGGGTAAGTGAATTAAATGCTCTGTGCCTCAATTTCCTCATCTGTAAAATGCAGATTAATTTGTATCTTTTGCATAGGATTGTTTTGAGGATTCAATGGATTAATTCAAGTAAAGCACTAAAAAATATCTGGCAGATAGTCGGCACTCAACACATCCTGGTTGTTATTATATTATTACCCTGCAGATGGACCAACAACATCATCTTCTTATACAGAGTAGAGTTGGTTTCTACCAAAAGGATGTTATTTTAAGACCAACAATTTTTTGGAATGTATTATTTGTATATTTTTGGAAATGCATGAAAAATTATAATTTAAAAATATTATGATGTATTATTGAAACATTATGTTTATCCCCTGTGTTTTTCTTTCTCTTATGGAGAAAGGAGAAAGAAATGCCTGTAAAAATCATTTAAATAGAAAGATATTTAGATAAATTATGTGATAGGTTGTGAAAGTTTACAACAATTTAAGACAAAGAACATAAATAATATAGTATGAGCACTGGTTTTACTTCAGTTTGAAATAATACATAATGTGCTAACAATTTGTACAGTATAGAACAAATATTCAAATTCTCGTTTTATGCTCATATTGCATCCTTAGTCCTTATTATTTGTTAAAATATTTCTAAGAGCATTGAACAAGGCCAATATAATAACATAAAATCCTTCCACCTGACAATTAATTGTGGTGAAACATGGTGAAAACGGTGCCTGGTACTCAGCAACACTAGATATGGTAATTCTAAAGTAAGCTGACAAATTATAATTATCAGGATTCAGTCCAGATCCTATGTAGCGGTTTAGACTCAATGTCCTTCTTTAAAAATGCGCATTTGGTGACTCTGTTGGCAAAGCCATTTCCTTGACTTCTTCACCCAAAAAAAATTCCCTCCCAGATTACAGTGTCTCGGGACATCCTGTCACTATAGACTGATGTACCCCTTTCCCACCACACGACTGTCAAGGAAACTTAAAACGTGGAAGTGTGTGTGTCTGCACGTGCATATGTACATATTTCCCCGTGCTGATAACCTGCTTCCTCCATATAGCCAGAGACTTTTACACACGAGGATGTTCTCTGTTCTTTTCATTCTCTTGGTATCTACTTGCAAACTGTAGGAGTTGGTGTTCAGATCTTGTGGCAGGAGGCAGATCCTGGGTCAGCTGTGATCCATCCAAGTAAGTGGTTCTCAGCCTTGACTGAACATTGGAACCTCCTGGGGATTGTAGGAGTTCAGATTGTTCTGTAAAATCTTCCCAGGTGATCGTAAAGTGCAGCCAAGTTTGCAGACCATTATCTTAAAACGAACAATTAGATATTTTGTCTTATCACTACCTTCTTGCTATTCTCCCAGCCAATCCTTTTTACCTGGATCCTGCCAACCTCTGATGAAGACATGTATTAGGTTCATTACTGGTGACAAAAAGATTTTCCCCTTTATAACAAAGAATGTATTTGGGAGATGTGTACTTAATTCAAAGGAATTAATAATCATTTGTGCCAGCTTATATATAAGGCACCGTGCTAGCTGCCACTGGAAATACAAAGATGAATTCAATATGGCATTTGCAATCAAGGAACTTGAAATTTGTGGAAAGAGATAAACACATATACAAAGATCTCCCATATCAGAAAAGATTAATGCAGTTTTCTCAACACTGGCTGCACTTTTGAATCACGTGGAGAGTTTTTTAAAAATACTGATGGCCAGCCACCAGAAATACTGATATTAAATCTGGACTGCATCGGAATTCTTTAAGTGTTCCTCAGGTGAGTGATTCTCCAGGCTTCACAGCAGTGAAACAAAGTGCTATGACAATGGGGAAAGGAAAGCTTGGAAGGAGAGGCAGCATTTAATACAAATGCAACCTGCTCATCATGAACTTAGTACCTGGTTGAACCTTTACATGAATTAACTCATCTAATCATCACGATGACCCTTGAAATGGGTGCCATGATGAGCCGTTTTCTTGCAGCTGAGTTACAAAACGTTGAAGTAACTTACCTAAGACCCAGGAGGTCGGGGAGCCCAAACCAGAACCCAGGGAGTCTGACTTGCAGGCTTGTTCTCTCAAGTACTGTGCTATGCTTCCTAAAGAATGGGAATTCAGGAAGTCTGAGGGAAAATACACTGCAGGAAAAAAGTATGAAGGAATGTGTACAGGCAAGGGCTCTGGGGCCAGTCTTGTGACTGTTTGAATACTTGTTGATCGCTAAACAGCCACGTTTCTCTGTGACTTGGTTCCTCTCAGCTACAACTGGAATAATAAGTGCACTTGTTTCACAGAGTTGTTGTGAAGATGAAATGAGTTACTAGATTAATAGTAGCAATCATAATTCTTGTTTTGAGGAAAAGAGAAACTGCTAGGGAAGCTGAAATGCCTGGCTGTGGAATAGTGAGGAATCCAGCGCGCTGGATTATGAGAAGCAGGGTGGCCTATTGTTGGTAGGACCACAATTCTGGGTTTACGCCTAATGTTCCATTGTGATCACTGATGACAGTGCCTGCTTTACTCTTCAGTGTGTCCCGGTTAGAACAATAAAGAGAAAATCTCCCACAGCTATAATATATCAGGCTGCAACATCCTGAGTGAGGGGTTTAGAGGGAGAAGTGCTGAGACGGACTTTGAGTTGGGAAATGCCATAATCAGAAAAAAAAAGTCTGCGCTTTATAAAGTTAACTCAGGCAGCAGCGTGTCGGACTGACTGCAAAACTGTAGAATTTGAAAATTTCCAAATGCAAAGCAGTGTAGGCACGTGCTAGGAAAGATATAGTGGGCATTTGAGGACAGAAATCAGGAGGAGAATGGTTGAGAATGCAATGTATTCTAACGAGACTCAATCTTTAATCTTTGAAGTCAGGGATCAAGCCAGGAATTGTTTCATTATTAAGGCCATGTATGGCCTGAAACACTCAAAAAGACCAGGCCTCAATAAATTTGGCCAAATTGCCGGTGGTGTGTGGGTTTGGATTTTTCTCACTGCAGGAAATAACAGCAATTCAGGCCAGACCAGAACACACAGTGTCATCTCTCAGTCTTTGTGGCCCACGGCCTGGGAAGGGGGACTAGGTGAGCAGCCTCAACCGTGTGATAATAGAGAGATGGAGAAAGGAGACAAGAGAGGGTTGGTCGCTGTCAGATCTTATAGAAGTTAACTGCCTTCATTTGAAGGAGCAGTGGAGGGCAGCTCCAAGGAGATGCAGCAAGTCGGCCTTGTGTTCTTTACTCAGCGATTTTCACGTGGATAAGATTTCTCAGTCCAAGACCCTTTAAAAGAACATATCACCTCTCACATAACATTCCAGAAACATGGCAAACAACAAGTGTGACTGTGAAGTGAACCTATAACTGGAAACTGAAGCCAGAATTTCTGCATTCCTTGCAAGTACCCATAGTTCCTTTAATTATACTTGGGGCTTGTAAACAGGAAAGTGTTTCACAGATGTAGAGAATCCAAGAAGTAAGCCAAAAAAATGAAATAAATATATAGTCTAGCAAAACCAAACTGGATTAAATCAACCTGATTTACTAAGGGAGAGGAATATTTTGGAGAAATAGTAGCAACAGTAGAATCATATGCAAAATGCTACTTATTTGGGAAAGCTTTGTGACTGAGTGAGAGATTGTCAATTTTGATAAATATAACAAAGATGTAGGAAGTAAAATAAGGGAAAAGATTTATATTTAGAAATTACAATTTTAAGGAAAAAAATCTATCTCCTTGTCATCACATTTCCCGACCTTCCTTTGAGAGAGATTCTAGAGTCCATTATTTCTGTGGAGATTGCTGAAAATATTTTTACAACTCTCTCCAATATATTTCTACTATTAAATATCTCCATCTTATTTTACTAATTCATGTTTGTCTAAATTCTGAGGTTTTACAGGCTCTTTGGTATTGCAATTCTCTTATCCAGCTCTCCATCTATGGAACATTAGGAAGTCTCTGAGGCCGGTCTGAATCTCATAATTTGGTAGTGAATCAGACCAACGATTTAAGAGGTGGTTTTCAGAGAAAGTCCAATTGTGTTTAAAAACATCTACAAAGTACGTTTTTCCCCTCAGCATCTAGAAGGCACACATGAAGTTGATTGAGGCCATCAGACGTGAAGTGTTTCAATCGAAGTTATCATCCGCCAGAAGTAAGAATTTGCTCCATTTATTAGCAGCCGACATGTGGTCGATCCCTTGATGCGTTAGCACACTAACGCCGCGCAGCGAGCCGATTATCTAATTTGCTTTCCCGGGGCTCCTCTCCCCTCTGGCGGGTCGTCCCCCTGGCAGGAAGTTGCTTTGGTGACATCTGTTTCTTGTAGAGCTATCAAGAACGATAAGCAGCTTCTTGTATTGCTTGAGTCATGGGGTTTTTCCCCTTTTCCCCAACAGCTAATATGCTCCTTTTCTGCCATATGGAAAACATAAATACCAGAACCTAAAATATCGGAGTAAAAGAGAAATGAGAACGAAACTCATTGAGCGCTGACCGTGAAGGAAATCCTCACGCGAATCCTCAGGCATCGGACATTTTGTGTTACTGTTATTAAATTAGCGACATCAAAAATGTGTCAGCTAGCAAAAATTTTCTTCCTGTCACTCTGTTGAAAAATGTAAATGGGCACAAACTGTTAAAACCTTACCTCATTTCCAGTTATTTATTGCTACCAAAAAACCATCCAAAACTTGGTGGTTTGAAATTATATTTTATTGTGAATCTGATGAATGTGTGGCTAGACTGAGCTCAGCAGGCGCTCCCAGCTCGAGTCTCTGACACATTCGTAGGGAGATAGCTGCTGGCCGTGCAGCCATCTGAAGCCACGATGGACTAGACCAGGGCGGCTCCTTCGGAGGCTGCAGTTGACGGAGGCTGTGGCCGTGGCTGAGCTAGGACCCTAAACTTTAACGCTTAGACCCACCTCTCCACGCGCCTGGGGGCCTGGTAGCTTGGTGTCAGGATGGAGTCTCTGAAGAGCGAGTGTCGCCCGAGATCCTGGCAATAAGACGCAAAGTTTCTTAGGACCCAGATTCAGAAGTCATGGGCATCCCTTCTGTCACCTTCTGTTCAAACGTCACAGTGCCGACTCAAGTTCAAGAGGAAGCGACCACACAGGGCCTGAGTACCAGGGAGCGTGTCTCATTGAAGGGGTAATTTTTGAAGATAAATTATCAGACCTCAAATTAAAACTTTATATAGAAAGCCATGTGAAAAATATTTGAATTTACAGAATTTACAAATTGAAGAATTTCCAGATTTGAATTTATAGCTAGAGAACATCTAATTTCACTCAGTGTCTCCAAGATTAGGCTACATAATATTGAACTACACTGAGTTTCGTCTTCATGACCATATGTTAACAAAAATATGTTTTGTAAATCAGGTTTCACATACTCCCATTACAATATTTGTATTTTAGGCAAAATTTTTCCTTTTTATTTAGTACTGATCATTTCAAATAATGATGGTTAACATTTATTAAGCATTAAGAATGTTCCAGAAATTGTCCATCCCATAACAAACCTATGAGCAGCACTATCATTATCCCACTTTACAGATACTTCAGTAGAGAGAGGCTCGGAGATTAAGAATTTGCTAACAGCCACACAGCTGGTGAGTGGCAGAGCTGCCACATGGTCCCAGGGAACACGGATCCAGAGCGCAGTCTTAAACATGAGAGCTGCCGCAAGGTGCTGCCCTTAGACACGGTGTCTCAGTCACTAGTAGCGTGGTGGTGTTGGCTGCAGTGGGATCCGGGGCAGGTTATAAGTAGCGTCGATTCCCTTTCACCAACCACCACCAGGACCACACCTGTAGCTGAACCAGCTGGCCCTGTTATGCCTCACGGCATGGAAGAACACACGACATGGAAACATGGGGCTCTCTGTAAGAGGGTTTTACAAATCGTCTGTCTAGTATGTGGGCTTTGTTTGGGTGACTTCGAGAGGTTCCTGAGGAAGCAGGAGTTTTCTCTAGATTAGATGCTGTCGGAAGGCAGAGGCAAATCCGTGACTGGGTATCGCAGAGACTCCTAGCTATAAAAAGGGCAGACTAGAACGAGAACAAAGCTGTAATTAGTGAAGAAGCAGCAGTTTTAGAACAAGATTATAAAATGGTCCTGTTTTTGTCTCACTTTCTCACAGTCTCAGGGGGACCTTGGCTGATGTTGGTGTTCTATGAGACTGTTTATGTCCAAAAGGAGAACAACACAGTCTAGCTGTGAGGGCCAGGCCTGCTTCTATGAACACTGAGGTCTTGCTATGAGTGTCAGTTTCTGAATGTTAGGGATTGCTTTTATTATTTCTTACTAGGGTGACGGTTTTTTTTTTTTTTTTTGGTGAGGAAGATTGGCCCTGAGCTACATCTGTTGCCAATCCTCCTCTTTTCACTTGAGGAAGATTGTTGCTGAGCTAACATCTGTGCCAATCTACCTCCATTCTGTACGTGGGACAACTGCCACAGCATAGCTTGATGAGCAGTGTGTAGGTCCACACCCGGGATCCAAACTAGCAAACCCCACGCCACAGAAGTGGAGTGCACACACTTAAACACTATCCCACCAGGCTGGCCCCAGTAGGGGACTTTTTTGAATGAATATAATACATCTTATTTATTTTAGCACATCATTGTTTTCATTTAATACTTAAGGTGCTGAATCAAATATTTAACCAAAGACAGCATATTTGCCACATGTAATTTTTGAGTTGTTATTAATAAAAATATTTTTGGTTAAAAATCATTTTATTTTTAACTATTAATATACAATATGCATTATATTTTTAAATATGTTATAATTATATTCTGGAAGACAACATTTCTCCAAAAGAATGAATCTCTAATTTTCTAATGGAACTAAAGGGCAAAAGTCTGATGTCTTGACAGGCTGATTTTATATTAATTAGGCATATGTTTTAATATTTGTGTTAAGCTGCTACTTTTACATTAATTGCTTTTAGCTTCATTTTCTGTAACACTTATATTGATAGAAAAAAAACAGAGAGTTTGAACCCAGATATACTGAGAGATCAACATGAAATGTAAGATCCACAGGAAGTCTAGGCCATGTTAATTGTCAGTAAAATACTGCAAGCAAATAAAGACTTGTTTTTCCCCACTTGGCCATCTTGGCTGACTGACTTAAATGTCATTAAGCTCTAAGGCAGGGTTCAGAAAATTAGATTCAGCAGTTGCTAGAATTCAGCATTCAGGCTAAAGAGCACTAGAAGGTGCTTTATTAGGAAAAGAAAGAGAGAAAGAGAGAGAGGGAGAGAGGGAGGGAGGGAGGGAGAGAGAAAGAAGGAAGGAAAGAAGGAAGATTAGTGGCCCCTAAAATCCTGCTCACAGTTCTGTCATTATTTTTGTTTGCCTCCTCCACCAGACGGTGGACCCTCAAGAAGAGGCGAGATGAATATCTCTTTACCTCAGGACTAATGCAATGTCTGCCATCTAATGAGTGCTCAAAAAGTGCCTTTCAAATGAATGAATGAATGGACATTAATTTTTATTCCCCGTTCATAAATAAATTGGCTTAAAAAGAATTTTTTTCTCATAATTAACAAAGTTATACTATGGTTAGTGAAATTGCAACCTAGTTCCGGGAAAGCTACAACAAACAATGTTTCCTTTCAAAATAGTGACTCTGTAACCTATATATGATCTTATTCAACCTTAATGTGAAGTTGCATCTTTTTCTGTGTATGTACCCAGAAGACAAGATGTTTTTTAAAGACTGTTTTATTGTTTTGTTTTTTTAATTTGTTTTAGAAAATACAAAACAGGTGTGGATCATCTGTAGTCATTTAAAGAAACTTACAAATGAATTTTTGAGTATGTATTTTAGAAAACACATGCAAAGTTAGCTTAATTTCCAATGCAAATAAAACAGATATTTATAGATACCACATTAAGTCTTTTAAATTAATATCATAACTTCAAAAAAATGAATTCCAATGTCTAGAGTGCTAAGAACAAATAAAGCAAACTTATAAACCCACAGATATTTACAGCCAGATAGAGCTCATTAAATAGTGTTGCTATACGCTGTTATTCAGGGAAAATTCACGTTTCTTTAGAAATCAGAACTTACAAATGAATATTTTGTTCCATAAATTAGCAGGTGACGATTATGGAATTTATTTTGTTTTGTTGATTCTTCCCATTGTTAATCTTAACTGGGAAAACAACAATAAATAACGCCAACAATTTAAGTTGCCCCAATCAAAACTAATTCTATAATTTGTAATCCTAACCAAACTAACTGTTGCCTCTCTTACTTACAACCCCCTTAGAGATTATGTGTAAATAAAAGTTTGTTGGAGGGACCGGCCCTATGGCCGAGTGGTTAAGTTCACACACTCTGCTGCAGCGGCCCAGGCTTTCTCTGGTTCGGATCCTGGGTGTGGACACAGCACCGCTCATCAGGCCACGTTGAGGCGGCGTCCCACATGCTACAACTAGAGGCACTCACAACTAGAATATACAACTATATATAGTGGGAGGACTTGGGGGGCGATAAAGCATAAAAAAAAAAAAGATTGACAACAGTTGTTAGCTCAGGTGCCAATCTTTAAAAGAAAAAAAAAGAAAAAAAGTTTGTTGGATTCCCTAAATATCTTGAGAGTAATGTAAGGAGAAGGTAATCCAAGAAAGAGTCATTTTTCCTTATTAAAGGAGAAACTTAGAAATATTTTATTCACGTTTCCTGGTAAATGTGTTGTAATTGTTTCCATCATGACTTAGCTAATTAATTAAACAAACCAAATTTATCCAACTCAATGAAATACAATAACTTAATTCCTAACTCAGGCTAGAGGACAGAGGAAGAAGCTCAGCAATTTTTTAAGTCATTTAAAATTCTATCTTCATGAACCATATTTCAGATCAAGTGAAAAGAGACGAATTCCTAAAATGGAGGTTACAAACATGGGTTCTTGACTGTATCCATAGAGCTCTTTTGAGTTCCAGTTAGAAACACAGGTACTGTAATAAATGCATTTTTTTCTACTCTAAATACATGTGAGACACATGGCAAGTCATTTGGAAATATATGACATTATAAAATGAAATATTTCACTGCTAATAGAGATCTTATAAAATGGCTACAAAGTGACAGTTGGAGATAATTTTCCTTATATTAAAGACCATCATTTTATCAAAAATTCCCATTGCTAAGCACATGAATATTTGAATATTTTTATCCTCTTTGTAAGAAATACTCTATAACAATACAGCAGGTGACAGTTCATAGCCCAGACCCTCAGAATAACTTACCAAATACTCAGTAAATCAGCATTTGTGCTCTCGGTTATGTTGCTGGTGATTATTTCAAAGATTAGAATCACTGTAACTGATCTCTAGGCCTGGAATATTAATAGCTCAGCTTTATTAAGTAGTTTCTATATGCCAGATAGATGAATTATGATACCAGCTTGGAGTCGGAGAAGCTAAGTAACTTGCACAAGGTCACAAATCTACCAAGTGACAGAGTTAGGATTTGCATCCAGGCAGACGGCTTTGGACCCGCACGCTGAGGCTCTACACCATGCTGGCTCCCTACAGAGCGGCTGGTAGTTCTGCACTTATAGATGAGGAAACCGAAGTCCACAGAGTTAAAATAACTTGAACACAGCCACACAGCAATCTCCATTGATGCCAGAACAAAGCCCAGATAGTTTACTCCCTGTCCCCAAACTTTTCCACTATTGCAGACTGCTCCCAACTTCCCTAGAAGCCTCAATTCTCTCCGTATCATTGATTTCCGCTTCTCTTGTCCTACTCACCTCCTTCCAAGACTTGTGCCTTTTTCCAGAGACCAAACTCTTTGGTCGGTTTCATCCGGGGGCAACCTCATACAACATTCTAGGTCCATCTGGCTTTAGTTTGGGCCATTTGGCCAAAGTGGAAAGACCCTGTACCAGGCCAACTAGATGAGAGTTTAATTTTTAGACTGACAAAAGGATCTGACAAGAGAAAGATAAATAACAAGGAGAGTGAGAAATCCTCAAAACATGAAACACAAGAGAAGAGTGGGGGAAATAAATCTGCAAAAGAGAGAATCCTTGAAAAAAGAGGGATTTTCTGGTTCTGAATCTTTGGAGGGTGATGAGCTGGCTGTCTCCTAGTTGCCACTCCAGAGCCATTCTCCACTCTTATCACGACAGGTCTTGGGACGCTGGGCAATATGGATTGTACCAACAGGTCCTCTTTCCTCCAGCAATGGAAGTCACAGCAGGACCTTGGAGGGAAGAAGGAATGTGAGGTCAGGGATTCATTACCCTAGTTCCATTCTTGCTGGGTCATTGTGGCCCGACCATGAAATTCTTCCAGAGACTTCCTCCACTCAGGCTGCCCTCTCCTTATACTATCTTGCCTCAGTGCCAGGAACCACCTACTCCTTTTGCCCTAGTGACGACGGGCCTGTTACGGTGGTAGCCCCAGAGTAATGCACACTCTGGGTGGTTTCCCCAAGTCCATGACTGATGCAAGAGGTCTGGAAGATGGAGGAGAATTAATCAATAAAATCTCATTGGCAGTAAGTAGAAAATATGAGAACCAAATATTAAGAAGGATTTTCTGAATAGTATCAATGCAGTATGCAGCCTAAGGAAACAGTAATCTTCATCATTTGAAGGTAAAAATCAGGCAGTTAAGACTCTTCAGTACAGTGAATATCTCTGAAAGGAGGCCCCAAACACAGAAGAAATCAAGTCAAAAATAAATTTGTGATTGTTGAAAGTGTACTGTACTCAGTGCCTTAGAGAGCATTACCATTTAATAGCCACTCATTTAATAAAGGTTTTCCTCTCGTTTAGATCCAGTCTTTGAATATTATTTTTTCAAAAAGAGAAAGGCCAAATATAAAAGAAAAATAAGAACATATAAAATTTAGTGTATTTATTATATACTAGGAATTTTGCTAAGTATTTTTTTTAACATCAGGTTTATTGCGGTCTAATTTATATGGAGTTCTAGTCACCCATTTGGGCATAAAGTTCTGAGTTTTGACAAAGGTATATAGTCATGCTGTCACCACGAAAAGTAAGGCATAGAATATTTCCATCACACCAAAAAATTCCTTCCTGCCCATTTGTAATCAGTTCCCTCCCCCAAACCCTAGCCCTGGACCCTGGTAACCACTGATCTGATTTCTGTCTATGTAGGTTTGTACATTCCCAGAATTTTATATGAATGGAATTGCAACACACGTAGCCTTTTGTGTCTGAATTCTTTGCTTTGGCATAATGATTTTGAGAGTCTTCCATATTATTGCGTGTGTTAATAGTTCCTTTTATTGCTGAGAAATATTCTATTAAACCACAATTTCTCCATCCATTTACGCATTGATTCACTTCTGGGTTTTTTCCAGTTTTTAGTGATTATGAATAAAGGACTTATTCTGGTAAGGTCTTTGTGGTAACATATATTTTTATTTCTTTTGGGACATGCATAGTAATGGGATCATTTGAGTCTTATGGTAAGTGTATGTTAGGAAATTACCAAACTATTTTCCTTGTGCTAAGTGGTTAAAAGTATTATCTCATTTATTCCTTAGAATCCTAAATCCTTGTTATCTCATTTAAATCTTAGGAAAGCAGAATTACAGCTTCCTTCCATTTTACAGACCATAAAACTGAGGCTCAGAGAGATGACTGCATGTCCAGTAAATTGTAAGGTCAGAATTTGAATCCAGACACTCAAGCTCATGCTTAAAAAACATGACTATGATGAGAAGCTTGTTATTAAACAAATACTATATTGTGCATCTATTAGGCACCAGTCACTGATTTAGGCCCTGGCAATTTAAGAGTTAAACGAAAACTGACAAAATCTCTGCCCTCAAGGACACTGCACGGAATCTTCAGACCCAGTGTAGAGTTAGGTGCCAAATTACTGGACTAAAGGTACATGGTCTCAGAAATGCAGAGAAACTCGCAGGGTAAAGTCTGGCATAGATGATGACAGTTCCTCACCTGGAGGAGCAGTACTGAGCAGTCAGACTCCCTGGTTCTAAGTCCAGGCACTGCTATTTGCCGGGGGCAAAATTTGTCAGGTTACATAACTATTCTAGGCCATAGTTTCTTCATTTATAAAACAGGGATCATCATTTTTATGTGGACTAAATGAGTTAACATGAGGCGGCATTCAGAACAGTTGTCTGGCACACAGTAAGAGCTCAATAAATGTTAGCTATTCACATTATGAGGGACATATTGTCAATTCCAGTCCAAATCCCAAGTTGGCCTCTTGCCTGAAATTCTTTTAAATTCAGTAAGATCTGTGTCTGTGACTGTGTTTATTTATTTTCTTCCTTGTTCCAGCAGAGTATAAGGTGACAGCTGTCAATATTAGGGAACTGAAGCTTACCCGAAGATAACAAATGATGGTATTCGGGCTTTCCTTCAACTTCAGGAATTTAAGATTCAGCTTCATAGTGGTAGAATAATCCACAGACACTTCATACGTGATGGTATAGCCTGTAAAACATCGCATCTGTGTTTATCAGCCTCTCTGCCCATGTAGAGTACTGAGTCCCCTACAATAGCTCCCCGTTCCTTTAGTTCGAGTCTACAAAGTAGGAAAGTAAGGCTTGGGTGGTTAGGACATGTCAATAGCAAGCTGAGTGTTAAAGACACAGATGACTTAAATATTGACAAGGTGTTTGTCTTCTTTTACTTGCCAAACCAAACCAACCTCACACACACACACATGCATATGTACATACGTATGTACATATGCATGTGTGTGTGTTTATATATGTAATGTGTGATGCAGGCTCGGCGAGCAGAGGAATCGAAAGATTTCTTGGACTCTCAAGGTCTGGTAGTAGCGCTCCTTTATTCAGGAAATAGCATGAGGACAGGACTCATGGGCAGTGAAGAGCTGCAAACATCGGTTGAGGGTAGGGCTAAATTTATAAGGCATAGGTATATGAGTTATCTCTTTACAAGACAAAGGAAAGATTATGTAAAAGAGTCATTAAAATGGTATCAGTGCAGGTGGGGTCTGGTTATTGGGTAGTCCTATAACTTTAGATAAGAATCAGATCAGATCAGGTCAAGATGTCCTATGCTTATGGGAGGATGATATAGATCAGTATGTAGGGCAGGATGCCTTGATCTTCTTTGCCTGGGACAGCCTTGATTCTCATCATAAAACCCCCCTTAACCCATTTGGCCCCAAAATCTTTTGGGGATGTGGACGATGGTCCATCTTCTGTAACTACTTCTGGCTGTACAAGGTCATAGAGCTGTCCCTAAATGGGGCCATAGGGGTACAGGCAGGATGTTCAGTGGACCAGAAGGTTGCACCCATGGACTCCAAGGCTGACAAGGTATACAGATCCTCTGGAGATGAGAGAATCATTTGATGAGAACTGGTCCAGGAGGCAAAACTTTGTTGACATGTGGAGGGCTAACAATGAAATAGACAACAAATTATAATAAGAAATACAAGCAATATGATTAACCCAATGAATAAAGCTTTGATAGTAGTCGAGAGACCTGGACCTGACGAGGAGTCCAACCAATCATTTAGGGATAGGGTAGGGTCAGACATGGATTTAATTTGGTGACTCATATCAGATAGGAAATTTGTTTAGGGTTTCCATGTGCCAAATGACACTTTTGATTCCTAATTGGAGAAGGAAAATTGAGGCAAAGTGGTCATACCAGTGGAAGACAGAACGGGTGCAGCATTTTTGCAGGTTGGGTAGGTTAGCAGGAGGAGATATAGCAAATGTAGTTCTACCTTGCATCCAGATGAAGCCTATGGTGCATCATCCAATCCATCCAGGTGGCAGCCAAGGCCACAAGTTGGAGCCACATAACCAGTGAGTGCTGCTAGGGGCTAACCAACATGTGCTGGGCTGTCTATCTCAGTTAGTCAATCAGTATTTTTTAAGGTATGATACGAGAACATATATAATAGGGAATTTGTCCCATAGGTCGGGTGCTATTAGGCCACGTATCACAAGTGAGATTGGTTTGTTCAGAACATAGAGTGGCCTTTTGACTGAGTTGACCACTAGTAAGAGTGAACCAAATATATTCATCCCAAATTTGATATAGTCCATCCTGTGTGTATTGACTGGCTGGGGACTTTACCTCAGGAACTCATTATGATCCACCAGTGGCAAGGCAAATTTAGTTAGCATTTGAGCAGTAGAGTTGAAGAAAAAGGTCTGATTGTGACCAGGGAGCTCCCAGGTATCAGAGAGGGATGGCCACAAGAAGACAGTATGATTAGTAACAGATGAATCTTGTAGAAGAGAAGAGCTAGAATCTAATATCCATGAATGTGTACTATAGCTTCTACTGAAACATAATTTTTCGCTCTAAAATCACCCTCATTTTTATAAAAGATAGCCAAATTAAGATTAACTGGTTTGCAAAATAAGTGCAGTTCCAATAAAACTTGGTGCAATTATTTACATAAGTGCAGCAAGAATAGCAATTGATTATATATGCTGTTTTAAATTTGCCTTGCTGGAATTTTTTTATGAGGAATCTCAGATTGAACTTTAAAGGCCTCTTGAGGCCAGAAAAGCCAAGCTGAGGACTTGCCATCAGATTTTGCCTGCAATACCTACAGATTTGGGTGGACTCCTCTCTTCTTGAGTTCCGCCAAAATATTTTGAGGTTCCTTACACCAACCAGAGAAGTGAGCTTCCTTACTTACCAGGTAAGATTGCTGGAATCTCTATAAACAAGGTACCAGGCCAATAATCAAGGGGCTTTATTCCAGAAAGTCAACCTTATTCCTCAAAGTTGGTATTGTCATATCTGAGCCTGTATGTTTCTCTCAAATATAATATTCCAGTCAAAGCCTTGGTAAGACAACCAATGTGTCCTGTTATAAGGAGAACAGATTCTTATTGAACTTACACAAATAACTATATTGCCATGAAATAACCATGTTCACTCACAAACAGTTTCCAAATTCTGGAGGGATCAGGTAGGGACAAAAAGATAAATGTTTCAGTTCTGCTCACAAAGGTATAATTTCAAGTTGCTATAAGTCATAGTTAGCATAAGAAAAAAGAGAGAAATATTTCCTTAAATCCGAGAAAACAAAATAGAACATCAAAAAACCAACAATATTTCAAACAAAAGTTATAAAAAATTATAATCATCCTCATCAGTTCATACAGTTCTATATAATCAGTTCTTGATCTTAATCTTCTGTTAGCAGATTTATGAGGTAATCAGTTTCTGTTAGAATTCTGTAATTTCTTACCCAGTTCAGTTTTACCATCTGAAAGTTTATCAGAAACCTGTAGTCTAGAATCCCGTGTCAGAATCCTTTCCGTGACCTTCTCTAAAGATGAAACATATTTGCAAAATCAAAAAGCATCAGAGTAAAACAGCAACTATCTGCAAATGGCAAAAGACTCAAAAGTGCAATTCACAAAGAAACTTGGCTACTTCTGTGACATACAACACTTCTAGATAACAACCTGAATTATGGCTGAAAATCAGGACAGATTAGAATTTTATAATGTTATATGATTTTAAAGCATTTATATCAATAGCATTCACCTACATAATGCCACCTAAGAAAGTTTATCATCGCTTATCTGACAATGCTTCCCATGTAATTTAATAGACAAAATAAGCCTACTTAGTTTAGTATTTTCCTCCTTATAGGAAGAGAAAGAAAATTTCTTTGAGAAGTCTCAGGGGCCCTCTGAAAATCCTCAGAGAAATTCTCATCCTTTTGCCAAGTCAAAAGGAGGCCTTTATTCAGGACTTGAATTTTTTTTTGAAGGAGAAACTTGTCAGAAAAATCAAAAGAGTTTAAAACATTTGTTCAAATAGGAAACAACACTCACTGTGAAACAATGCTCAGGTGTATACTCAAAATGACAACAGAAACAGTCAAGACCAGTTAAAACAGTCAAAAAATCCTAGGAGAGACCTCTTTCTTTCTGAATATAGGAAATTATTTTAACAAAACACAGATTTTCTGTCTTGTAGGTAGACTTAGAGCAGGCCAAAAGTTCAAGAAAATTATCCTTTGAGAGACAACCAAATTTTAATTTCTGTACCAGCTTATTTTTAACATTAAAACTCATTTACTTAATTGGATTTACTTTAATCTTAGCCAACTTGACCAGGCATAAAACTCCTTTCAGAATTTCTCTTTCACAAACCTTCTACAACTTTCTTTTTACATTCAGGATTTGTCCCGTGCTTGCTTTCTTCCCTACTAGTACTTTAGGACAAGTTTATCTTTCTTAACAAACAAAAATGCTTCCATTCTTTATACCCTCTTTACTGAAGACATTCATTTTTACTTTCCTTGAATACAGAGCTGTTTTCCTTATTAATTTCCCGTAGTTTTAATTACATATATTAATTAGAATTTTTAACCCTTGACAGACCCTATAAAAACTGAAAAAAAACTAAGCAATTATGAACCACCTTTTGTATCAGCATTCTAAACACTTTTCATAATTTCTAGGAAACATGCTACTTCACAGTAGTAAAACAGAGGTATATTTACTAATCAACCCAAACCTCCTTTAGACTCTCTGCAATAAGAAGCCAAAAGTAGATAAACTTAGATACACTTAGCAATAATGTTTCAGTGTTCCATCCTATCCAAAAATGACCCAGATACTCAACAGATTTTTATCATTTAACTTAACTAGGAAAAACTCAAGATTGTTACCAAAAAGAATTTGAAAGCTGTTTTCTTGCCCAAGTATACAGACCATAAAACGTAATTATTGTACCCACAAACTCTTACCCATTTTCATCTATCTAAATCATTTGTTTACAACAATTATGTTCATATTACCCATGAAAACTTCATGAGATATTAGACAAAATTAGCCATCATTTAAAGCTATTATTTTGCTGACAAGTTTCTAACAGACAGCATGAGCTTATTTGACTAGTAAACGCAGGCTGCATGCCTGCATCATATCCGAATACAGACAACTCTGAGAACATGCCCATTTCAATCAAACCAACAATCTTAAACAAGCTTTCATTTAACAAAGGTTAATTCACATCATGTTAACTTGAAAGACACTGGGTTAATTTCTATTACATTTAGAATTTATGTAAGTGCTTACTTTAAGCCAATTAAACAGAGCTCTTGATTTTGGCCATACCATCCAGAGGCACAATATCACACAAGTATAATACACATATAAACACACATACACAGAATCTCCACAGCTATTGTTTTAAAATTACATGAATGAGGTACAGTAATATAAAGCTCACCAATTATGAATCCAAACTTTGTTTTGAGCCATTTACTAATATTTGTGGAGAAGACACTCAAGATGCTAGATTTTTGCCAAGGGTGCTCTTATGGGTGTTTTTTCCTTTATCCCTTTTTATATTCCTCTGTCTTAGGAATTAGTTATGGGCTGGGTAGTCCCCAGAGGATTTGTAAGCTCTTTGAGATGAGGGAAATGAGTGGAACCTGAACTGCCTCTAGAGCTGCTTTTCTAGCTTTACAAGGATTTTCCCAGGACACTCGCTCTTGACTTCTCAGAAATTGGCTTGTAATTCAAATGATATTATAGGTTGATCTACCTGTCCAACTACATCGTAAAGGCAAAGAGAAACCCCTTAAGTTTTCTCCCAAATGGAGTTGCTGGGGCATATAACCCATCCAATTGAAAGTGTTTCCCATTAGTTAAAATGTACCCAAGCAATGAGTCTCCAGGGATGCTTGGGGCATTCCCCATGGCAGAAAAGCTGGTGTCCAACAGACAGTGGGCTGGAGAAGGGTGCAGAGCTGACTGCGGGCATCAACATAGTTACAAGATGTAGCTGAGTCCCACTCAGCCCAGGCACTTAGTCCCTGAGCCAGCACGAGGTGAGCCAGGGAAGCGGGAGGCAAGGCCTGGAGCTGGCTGGGGCCTGGGGCTCCCAGTGCTAGGGTTGAGAGTTAGGTCCCCGCAAAAGGTTTGTTTTTGGTTTTAAAGCAGGTCCAGGCTCTGCTCAGGTCCAGCCTGAACTTAACCTCAACTTGATGACAACAGAGGGGGTGACGAACAAAACAAAGAAAGGAAGAGATCAGGCCTCATCCTCATGGCCTCTTCCAGAGGGTTATCAAGATAAGAATCATACAACAGTTCCCGTGCTGGGCACACGACTCCAGCAGGACAGTTCACAGAATAAATCACAGGTCTCCTATCCTCATAACTGACTCTGTAGGAGCCTAAAATACTCAAGGAGTCAACCATTAAGAGAGGGCACCCCACCTGGGGTTGCCGGGTGGATCAGGCCCGGAAGCCAGAGTGGGGGCTCTCAGGGCTGGAGGCTTTGAATCTTTAAAGGTTTATTTGTTTCTTGTTTGCAAAGCTCAAAATGAGCCCAAATTGGCAACTGTAACTTTAAGACAGATGAAAGGAAAGGGTCCATTACCTTGAAAATACGCCCGGAACCTAGGGCAGCATCCTACCTGCTGTTTTTCCTGTGGGGTTCCTGTAGCAAGGGGTGATGGGGGCATCCCCCTGCATTGCATCCCTTGTCTATCTTCCCTATTATGCTCGGCAGTAATACGTGCTTGGTGAATGGTCCCAGAGATAAAAGAATAAAGAAAAACAGTGAAGAATTTTCCGCCGGTCTAGGGGACATTCTACCCAATGGCGTCCTGGAGCCATTCTCCCAAGAAGGGGTTTCCATACTCAACCAAAGGTTAGAGTTTGGTACTTTCCTTGAACCGGAGTCCTGATTGGGACTTTCCCGCAGTTTGGAGTTTGGTCAGGAGCCATAGGGAGGGATCCCAATCCAGCCTTAGGAAAAGAAACCTGCCACAGGAGTCTTGGAGATTGGCGACCGTCCTAATGACTTAAGTGGTAGACCTGCGCCCATGTAAAATTTATATATTAGAGATAGGATTAGGAAGGAATGGGTTAATTCATTCTTCATCACCCTCAGGCTTAAGGTACTGATTCTCTTCAGGCTGAACACCATGGTTTGCCCCATAGAGTAGCGATGGACAGAAAAGGTGGATTCATACAGCTGTCCGAGAAGGTTCCCAATGAATAAGTGAATTTAGATGTATCCTTGAAAAAGAGAAAGGCACAAGGAAGAAAAGCGCACTTACCAGAACTTCAGTTCACAAGCTGATGAAGCAAGATCCCCGTATGCGCCTCCAGAAGGAATGATGTGGCCTCAGCAAGCTGGGGAGTTGAAAGAAAGATTTCTTGGACTCTCAAGGTCTGGTGGTAGTGCTCTTTTATTCAGAGAATAGCACAGGGACAGGACCCACAGGCAGTGAAGAGCTGCAAACATGGGTTGAGGGTAGGGCTAAATTTATAAGGCATAGGTATGTGAGTTATCTCTTTACAAGACAAAGGAAAGATTATGTAAAAAAGTCGTTAAAATGGTATCAGTGCAGGTGGGATGTGGTTATTGAGTGGTCCCATAACTTTGGATAGGAATCAGATTAGGATGTCCTGTGCTTCCCAGAGGATGATATAGATGGGTATGTAGGGCAGGACGCCTTGGGCTTCTCTCCCTGGGGCAGCCTTGATCTGCATCAATGTATGTTAAACAGCATACTTGTGTTAAGAAAAAGAGCTCTGCATTTGAGTTCATTTTATCTTCCAACCTTAGAGTTTTGGACTCCTTATAACTCCCAATATATTACAAAAACCACTACATTGGATTTTCTTAGTCTTTCTCTTGTTATTAATATAGTATCAAGGAAAGGAGGAAAAAATAGGAAATTTCTAAATTTACTCTAGAATGATAAAAATTAAAGAGTGAAATCCATGTTTTAATTTTTATATTTTCCCCAATACTTAAAAATATATCTTTAGAAACTATTTTTTTGAATTTGAGATAATTTTCATAGTTTATCTAGAGTATTTATATAATATAATATAAATCCATTTTGTCAAGGCATACACATGCAAAAGCCCAAATATATTTAAAAGAAGAATTCAATAAGCCACCTGAGAGAAACCATTACAAATGTGAATTATGCCTGTGAAATAGGCTCAGATCCTTTTAGGGAACTTCTCATCTCTTGAATTCACCTGATGCGTGAGCCTACAGGGTCTTGGAGAAAATCCAGCCTGGAGTGAAACTGAGGAAGGCGGAACGAAGCAGGCAAAGCCAAGTGATGAGAGCTGTCACCAGATCCGCCATGGGATAGAACTGGCAGGTTTTGCTTGGCCATGGCCACAGGTGGAACATAATTTTGATGGCTTTATCTGCAATTCTCTCGAGCATTTTTTTCCACATCATGGAAATCTGGTTCAACTCAGTCTGACAGATGGATATTTGATTTGTAGAAATGTGGGCACCCCTGTCACTCAGAACTGAAAGAGACGTGGCCACCAGTCTTCCTGGAAACAGAAATACAAAGTCAGTAAGTTGTGACACAGGGACATCTGTTGCTGGGTTTCCTCTTCCTACCCCCAGGCCTGCACTGGACAAACCATAAAATATGCATTGCCCCCTGCAGCTAATCCCTTTACACTGGTTAAGCTTGACAAAGGATGGAAGAACCAGATGAGTGAGTTGTAGTAATAAATTCTGGATTTACTTAATTGCCTTTTAAATCATTCTATGTAACATATACATTGTGACTTAGCTCTGAGGGTCACTGTCACTGAGACATAACAGAGCCCTGGTTCTGTTCTCCAGCATCAACTGAAAGAGCTGATGTTCATGACAATGTTAGTTGACAGTTACTTTTGAGATATGTGCAGTTTTTATTCAGAATTTGAATTTTATTCAAAATTTAAAACTGAGAACGTTCAATCATGAGTATCACAAAATGCTATAGTTTTTCTTCTTCCCTGTTGCTCCATTTCCTTGTAAATTGTGTTATCCCTTTACATGTTTAAAAATGCAAGATCTAAAAAGGCTAATTAGAGAGATATGATGGCATCTTGGGTAATGAATTATCTTTCAAGAAAGTTCATTTTTAAGACAAATTTGGCTGTAGTTTTTAGACTAGCAATCTATGCAAATTGTGTGAGTGAAAAGTTTCTCCCCGTTTTATCTCTTGTCACCACCTATATGGCCATCCAGGATCTCACAACAGAAAACCAGCTCTGTGCTCAGCTTTTGCCGAAGGCCTGGGAGAGCCTGCAGCTGCGGGCACTCTCTGCCTGGGCGTCCCTCCCCACACGTCCCCAAGGTTGGTCCCTCCTTTGATTCAAGGTTCTGCTCAAAAGTTACTTTACCGAGACTTCCTTGCCACACCGGCTTCCACTGCCTCACTTTCTGTCCCCCTCTGTTTTATTTCTCTTCACAACGTCACTATTGATTCCTTTATTTGTATATTGTCTGCCTCCCCTACTGGAATCCAAGCTGCATCAGAGGGGGCGCTTCGTCTGTTTTTCTCTGCTGTAGGACAGTACTTACAATTATGCCCGACATATAGTCTTCTTGAAATAAACGTTTGTTGAATTGGTGAAGATGAATTGGCCTCAGGGAAAACAAATAAATAAATCTGGCCCCCTACCAAACTTCCTCCTTTATAATCCTCCCTTTGTGACTTCTCTGTTCTTATTTTTTCTTACTCTATTTTCAGTCAAACCAGGGAGGGTTCCAATATCTATCCTCGTTTTAGATTCTCCCTCTAGTCTCTCTCTCTGTCTTTATAGGGGAAGATACGCTCAAGGCAGGCTCAATGCGGCTGCTGTGTATCCACTGCTGGTTGTCAGTGATGATGACTCTAGGTTAATAATGGAACTGACAGCACTGATCAGAGGGCCAGTGTCCAGCTGCTTCCTTAGACCTCCCAGAACTCACCCATCTACCTCCTGACCACCTGCTTTTCCAAGGCCAGATCAGAAAAGCGCCTCTGACCCAGATGACAGTAGAAACCTGGGAGACACTTGGCTGAGATGGACGCGTGGAAGGCTGTGGACGAAGCCATGGGGAAAATCGTCCCAAACGTGGTTATGTGTGCGATTCAACCTTGTCTGTCCTCCATATAGACAACAAAAGACTCACTTGTCAAGCCATGCTGTGACAGGCGTCCCACATGTAAAGCAGAGGAGGATGGGCATGGATGTTAGCTCAGGGCCAGTCTTCCTCAGCAAAAAAGAGGAGGATTGGCTGCAGATTTTAGCTCAGCGCTAATCTTCCTCAAAAAAAAATAGTAAACGCTTGGGACTGGCCTGGTGGTGTAGTGGTTAAGTTCACACACTGCTTTGGTGGCCCAGGTTTTCAGGTTCAGATCCTGGGTGCAGACCTACGCACTGCTCATCAAGCCATACTGTGGTGGCAACCCACATACAAAATAGAGGAAGATTGGCATAGATGTTATCTCAGGGCCAATCTTCCTCACCAAAAAAAAAAGTAAATGCTTATGAAATCAAGGAGGCGTCTAATCAAAAGACACAAATATTTCACTTCAGAGAGAAGCACAATCACCTCCAAGTAACCAGAAAGCAACAAACGTGCTCCAAAAATGCAAATGAGATAGTAAGTTAACAAAAGCCACAGCAATAAGATTGGGAGCCGGGAACAGCAGCAACAGAAAGAAATCGTTATCAGTGAAAACAGCTAGAACACACATGAAACTGACCCTTTTTGAGCTGTGGTCCTGACCTTCCTCTACGCCAGGGAGCCTGCAGGTGGGAGGCAGCCACCCGACTTCAATAAATAGATCCAGACATCTATCAATTCCGCCTATTGCCTAACTGCTTCCACAGAAGAATCAGAATACCCAACACTTTCTCTGTTTAAATAGAGGAAACTAGAAAAGAGAAAAAAGGAGGGCAGAAAAAATGAAGCCAGACGTGAGGTTCGTACATGAAATTCGTGCAATAAGGTCTGGTGAATTTAACCTGGATGGACCACGATTTCGCCTCTAAAAGCTCTCTAGAAGCCAAGCAAAGTGGGAAACATAATAAATTATGTGATTTAATTGTCTGCCAGATAAAATTGAACTGGTTGCTCAGTACTTTTCCAGGTACTCAGAAAAATATTTCCCATAAATGGAACTTGTGTAATGTTACAAATAATGTTCTTTCAAAAACAGATTTTATAGTAAACATAAGACAGTTTACAGAGAGACATTTTTTATAATATGCTAAAGATATGCTGACTCATTAAAAGGAAACCTGCAAGTAATCCAAATAAGGGTCTTCCCTGGACAATTTAACACCATGAGTTGAATGTATTAGATGGTATATTATTTTCTGCAGAGACTTTGGTAATATTAAGGAGCCTGTACCTCACAGTGCATCCCTGGAGAAGTTTCAGAAATGCAGGTATTCCATACTGCTGGATATGTGCACACCTTTACACTTTAACATTCAGTCACACTGTGGGCAAATTTGACTTTTTTTTTTTTTTTTTTTTTTTGCTGAGGAAGATTCACCCTGAGCTGACGTCTATTGTCAATCTTCCTCTTTTTGCCTGAGGAAGACTCACCCTGAGCTAACACCTGTGCCAATCTTCCTTTATTTGGTATGTGGGCTGCCACAGCACGTTGGCTGACGAGTGGTGTAGGTCCGCGCCTGGGAACGGAACCCAGGCTGCCAAAGCAGAGCTCAGGGAAGTTAACCACTAGTCCCCTGGCATCAGCCCTTGACAACTGCTTGTTAATGTCAAGGATGCTAATGAGGAAACAGGCCTTATTAGCCATCCTTTTTTTGTGTCATACTTTATTTGAACTTGTAAAACAAATGGGATTTGCGAAAAGTGACAATTATATATTAAAGATAAACCATTTGCTGACATTACTGAACAGTTAAAACAAAGCTGACACATAATTATAAGCATATCAGACAAGTAGAGGTTTAATTTGAATCCTAAGCCTACTTCACAAGGAGGATTTGTAAATACTGTCAAGCCGTAGATAAGTATGTCAACATGTCGCTCTGCTCTTTGACAACTGTCTGCTCTCCTTTTCTGCTGAATCTGTGTGTGTGTCCCCAGAGAGCTGGGAGTCCTCCGCACTCACTCACTAGCCAGTGACGTGTCCCCAGGGCCCTGTAGTTTGCGAGGCGAGTCCAGAGAAGCCGTGCCTCCTTCTCTGGGCTTTCGTCCTCTCCTCTCCCTCTGCTGGGACGGCTGCACGTTCTGGACGCTGCGACGCGGTCTGCTGAGGCTGCTGCTCTCTCTTGAGCGTCTTTCCACACACGTGGTCTCTGTCCTGCTGCCCTTGCTTCCGTTGCCCCCCTGGGGCCCGCCCTGCACTCGTGCCTCCCGTCCTGTGGCCAGGTGCCCCCAGGGGGCGAGTCACACGTGTTGTCCCGCTCGGTGGCCGATCTGCCCTCACAGCTCTCCCGCTTCGGGCTCAGACCTCTTCCAGGCCTTGCATCGCGGGGCTTCTGCACCTCGGGGGCTCGTGTTCACGGGAAGAAGCCTCTGAATTCTTAGTGAGAGCCCCGGGAAGACAGCCGCCTTGGCCCTGGGAATCCAGACGGCTCTCCACACGATACTTCCTTCTCCCTGCGTTTGAAGTGCTCGCGTCACAGCTGCGAGAGGGGATCAAAGTGGGTCTCTGTCCCCGGGGCTGGGGCAGACATCAGAAAAACTTCGATATTTAACATCGACTTGATGTGTTCCACACGCAGTTTCCAGTTTTAAGAAGTGAACGTTCAAAAACACACAGAGGGGGTAGAAATGCTTTACGGGGCATTCTCTCAAGGTGGCATCGATTTACCGTCCACCAGCCCAGAGAGTGAATTGCCGTCAGCAATAGCGGACTCAGGAAAAGGCACGCTCCTGAGACCACCTGAGAAGCCTTTTTCCCCCTAATGACCACAAGAACAAATTTCGTGATCTCTGAAACTTCTCCCTCCGTCGATACTGGTAGAACTATTTCTGTTTTAAGAAGAAGGCAATCTTTGAAAGAAATACCTTCATTAAACAACATGAAAAAAAGCAAGTTAATATGATATCCTCTCACGTGTAGAGGAAAAGGTTGGCCTGTTTTTGCTCTCACTGTTGTTCACCTGTTGGCCGACCACCGCTCAGGAGACTGTACTGCTGCGTGCCGTCAGAGAGGAGAAGAAATTGGATCACTTTCTCCCATTATTTCGCTTCTGAGCGGAGTTCTCAAGAGGGCAGGCGCTCCTTGAGAGCCAGTCAGGCAAGTCTGGACGGCGCCTTCTCGTGTCCAGATCACACGGTGCTAGCAGTGTACTGAGAGAAAATTGTTCTGGGATCTGAGCTCCATGGACTGGGAAATTAACCACAGGCCCCAAAAGTGACTGGCACCCAGGGAGCAGCTCACGTGCTCGGAAGAGCTGGAGCCTATACTCAGGGTGAGGTCTGCAAACGATCCAGAGAAGTATGGCACCATCACTCCAGCAAAACACTGAAACCTGCACAAAGAGACAATTCAACTCATTATTTTCTTTGATAAACAACATCAGTAATTGGTAGATATGGTAAAAAGCATAGGTAAAGGATGGACTTTTTAAAAAAGAAATTATGATTAACGATAGCTAACACGTATGATGCTTTTTCTTGTAAGTGCTTTACTAATACTAATTTAGTCCTTTAGTGATGTTGGTGCATCACTATTATCCCCATTTTAAAGATGAGGAGAGCTGGGGCTGGCCCAGGGGCATAGTGGTTAAGTCCGCATGCTGCCTCAGGGGTTCACAGATTCGGATCCCGGGTGTGGACCAACATACCACTCATCAAGTCATGCTGTGGCAGCATCCCACATACAAAACAGAGGAAAATTGGCATAGATGTTAGCTCAGCAACAATCTTCCTCAAGCAAAAAGAGGAAGATTGGTAGCAAGTGTTAGCTCAGGGCCAATCTTCCTCACCAAAAAAAAAGGAGAGCAAGGTAGAGAAAGGCTAAGTAAATTGTCTAGTAAATCTTGTCCTCAGATACACTGGTAGTGAACGGCAAAGCTAGATTTGAACTTGACAAGCTGGGTCCAGAATCTGTGCTCTTAATTACTACACTATAATTCTTACTTAAAATCAGAAATACAGCCTGATGGGCATAAACTGCACAAGATCCTGAACGAATTGTGGTTCTAATATATTTCGATGTTTACAGAGTTAGGGAGTATCAGTCATTAATATAAATAATAGTCTAGTTTCTTGAGCACCTGCTCTGGGTGCTCATTTTGCACACATTTTGGGACCATTTTGCATACATTCCTTCTAACAATAATCTTTCAAAGCAATTAGGAAACAACTTTAGAGAAGTTGAATTGTTTGCTTAATTTTCATAGTCAGTAAAGTGGCATCACTTGGATTTAAAGCTAGGTCTCTCTGCGGTCAAGGATCACATATGTTCTATGCTGGGACCCCTCTCACCTTAAGACTATTTTGGAGGCCAGTCCAGTGGTGCAGTGGTTAAGTTCATATGCTCTGCTTCGGTGGCCCAGGGTTTGCAAGTTTGGATCCTGGGCGCAGACCTATGCACCACTCATCAAGACATGCTGAGGTGGCATCCCATATAGGGAGAATTAAAAGAACTTACAACTAGGATACAGAACTATTTACTGGGGCTTTGGGGAGAAAAAAAAAACAGGAAGATTGGCAACAGAGCTTAGCTCAGGGCCACTCTTCCTCACCAAAAAAAAAAAAAAGAGAGAGAGAGAGATGAAGAAGAAGAAGAAAAGAGAATTAAGCTTAAGAAAAAAAGATTATTTGATAAAAGAATAAGTATCTAAGTCTTAGTAGACTGCCACCAATATATGTTTGTCAAGCAGGTTTGGAAATAAATATGATGTAACAAGAAGAAGGAAGAGAGTGAAAACAAGATGAAGATTTTAGTTTAAGTTGCATTAACCTTTAGTCAGCATGGACCAAAGCATGGATAAATAGAAGTTGACCCACCACTCCGATTTTAGCTAATGCCATATTTCTTTAAGAATAACTTCCAGATGCTGGCTTGAGTGTCCATTCTGCTATTTCTGGCAAATTCTTTTGCATTTTGCCAGCCTGAGAGAGAAGAATCTATTAATCAGTGCCAGCTATGATTTGTTCTCCAGCATAAAAGCACAGGACTTTTTCTTGGAATGCTTTTAGTTATAACCATCTTTTTCTCCATTTCTGCCTACAATGATGCACATTCTTATTTCTACCACGAGCTGTGTCAGAGTTTAGTGCTTGTCTGTTAATTCAGTGAATTAATTATCATGAATCAGTAAATGGCATACTCCTTAGAGAACACAAGTGGTTCTTCTAGGGCAGTGGTCCTCAAACTTTGGTATGTATTAGAATTACCTGGAGCGTTAATGAAGAACACAGATGCTAGGCTTATTGAAGTAACATTCTTTGCATTTTTACAAGTTACAAGTGATTTTGATACCAAGCAAACTTTGAGAACACTGTTCTGTGGTTCATGTCAGCTTTGCCTCTTTCTGCTTCTCAAAGGTGAGTCATTGAAGCTTCCCAAATTCTTGTCTCCTGTCTCTACTCAGTTCTCGAACTGAAGCAACAGAGTTTAATAGAAGTTGTCCTTGTGGATCCAAATGGCCTCTAAGCAGCTTCTGAGTCACAACTTCTCCCTGTCCATATGCCCAGACCCCAAAGCCGGAACTTGGGCTCTTATCTCCTAGTACTCCTCAGACACCTGTACCTGGGGGCCCCTCTTCATGGTGTCAGCTCTGTGACCAGAGTCACTCCTTGTTCTGGCCAGTCCGCCTGCTTGAGTCCTGAAAAATATCCACTGAAATTTATTTCCATATAAATACCTCAGGCAAGGTGCCCAGCCCACTTGCTTTCTGAGCACCTCTCAACACTGCTCTCAAATTTTATTTGGTGTTCAGGCAGCCTCTAAGATGGCCCCAATAGTTTTTCCTCCTAGAATTCACACTTTGGGCATTCTTTCACGTTGAGTGTTGGCTGGACTTGTTGATTTGCTTCTGGTGAACAGAAAATGGCAGAAGCGATAGGATGCCATTTCTGAGACGTAGTTCTGAGAAGACTGTGGCTTCCGTCTTGGCAATGCTTCTCTCCCCATCTCTCTCTTGGATCACTCACGCTGGAAGTGTACAGCTGCCATGTCATGAGGCAGCCTGTGGAAAGTCCCACCGGGGTAGGGACCAACTGCCATAAAACAAGTTATTGGAAGAAATATGATAAGCCTTGTGTGAGGATAAAAATCCCGTTGGACGATCTGAGCCAGGAATCAGTGTTAAGGGGCTCACTGAGAAGGGCTCACCTCTAGTTCTCGTTCCGTGAAAGGAGCTATCCAAAAGAACAAACCATACTACATGCATGTCAACTGCCCATGAAACAAAGACTTGGAAGAAATAGGATAAACCTTATGTTAGCATAAAAGTCTGTTCTGTGTATCTGCTGAGACTCTCCTGGCTTGTTCTAAAATATATATAGCCAACTTCCTGATTTTATACAAAGCGCTTCCTTCGTTAAGAGCAAGGACAGAGAACAAGAAGAGTGAAGCACGTCTTCTTAGGGGTAACTGAAGTTCGTTTGGCACTCATGTCCTGGAACGAGAGAGCCACATAAAAACCGTGACCACACAGAAAGGTCTGTAGAATAAAAATAAAGTATAGCATATTGGAAATTATAATTGAGCTACAAATTTAACAGCAGGAAAAGAAGTTCCAAAGCTGTGATGATATTGCACAGAACCCAATTTGTGGTTAATTCTAAGAAAAATATCCTAACGTTTTTCATGTGTAACCAACTTTTTAATCAAGTAATGTAATCTCTAAACCCAAAAACTTTGCCAGTTTTAGACTAACATATTTTAAATATAATTTTAATTTATTTTTTACTTTTTTACAAGTTTCATTTATTTCTAAAATGTCTTTTTCTAACTTTCAGATATTTAGCAATTAGTCTTTTTCTATACCAATCAAAATTGTATCATTTTTTCCTATGTTAGTAACAGGCAATTCCCCATTTCCTGACTGAACGCATGTGTCTTTTTGAGAACAGAATGAAATAAAGTTTCCTTCTAGGTCCTCCTCGCCTCTGCCTAGCAACATGCCTTGACTACCCGTTGACTCCAATACTACAAATGGATCCAACGGGAAAGTCGTGACAAAATCCTTTTTGAGTCAGTGAACAACTACAAGGAAGCCAGTGCTGTGCTTTTGCAAGCTGCTTTACCTTAGTCCACAGGGCACTGCGTAGCCCCCACAAGGTCACCACTCTTAACATTTGGTTTAGAAACTCACAGTCTCTTCTACATTCACAGACTGGCTTCAAATTGATACAAATGAGAGGATATTGTAAACACTGGTTTGTAATTTGCTTTGCGCCCTTTAAAATATACATGTCAGTTCTTCTCATGTCATAACATGTGGTATTTTATTATCTTGATGTTTTATTACTTATTTCCTGCAATTGAAGATTTAGGTTGTTCATAATATTTCAATACAATTGACTCCTGTGAATAGTTTAATGGATAGATTTTTGTGCATATCCCAGATTATTTCTTTAAAATAAGTTCCTAGAAGTGGAATTGATAAACCAAAGGCAGGAATACCTCTAAGGCATTGACACGTACCGTGAATGACCTTCCAGGAAGATTCTCGGCACTTCACGTTGCCGTCAGCAGTCTAGAAGGGCACCATTTCCTCCTCCACTTACTAGCGGTGTTTTGTTGTTGATGCTGTAAGATGGTTTGTTTGTTTTGATTTTTGCCTAATTTTATGGTCACAAATGTAATCTAATTGCTATTTATAAGCATTTGTTGGATTATCTGTGATTCTGAACACTTAAAAATTATAAATATCATTTTCACTGGCTTCACAATATTCCATTCTAGGGAGTACCAAAAGTACTCTATCTTTCCCCATTTTTTGCTTTCAGATTCACTCTAAAGAATCCCTTTAATAATATTGCAAATAACATTTTCGCATGTAACTGTAATTTATCTTTTTTTTATCCTCAGGTGGATTCTTATGAGAAATTAGTAGAAGAAAGAATATTAATAATGTGCTTTTCAGAAAGCCTTTACTAATTTATCAGCATAAGATAGCATTTTGAATGGGTTAAATTGTGTCCCCCAAAAAGATATGTTGGAGTCTTAGCTCCTGGAACCTATGAATGTGATCTTATTTGAAACTAGGGTTAGGTGTTATCAAGTTGAGATGAGGGCATACAAAATTAGGGGGGGGACCCTAATTCCATATGATCTGTATCTTTATAAGAAGAGGAGAAAAGACACAGACACAGAGGAAAGAGGGCCGTGTGAAGACCAAGACAGAGACTGAGCTAGACCGCCACAAGCCAGGGAGGCCGGGGCTGCCAGAGCTGGAAGAGACGGAAAAGGACTCTGCCTTCAAGGGATAACAGCCCTATCAACACTTTGAGCTCAGACTTCTACCCCAGAGCCCTGAGAGAGTACGTGGATGTTGTCTTCAGCCACTCCATGTGTGGTGCTCAGTTATGGCCTCCCTGGGAAACCAACACAGCATTATTCTCTAAATACCTGCTAATTTAAAAGACTAGTATTTACCTCTTCTGATTTTCAAAAATATCTGCTAATTTAAAATGTTGGAATGGTTATTAACTGTTCTGATTTTTCATAAATTAAAAAATTTGTGATATGCATTAGACACTTATGTCCTCTTTTCTGAATCATCTCTCAATATTTTTATACTTTTTCTCTTGTTTCTTATAACTTTAGTGTTCTTTTTAGTCAACATATTAAGATTATCATTTGTTGTCTGTCACATTTATTACAGATGTTTCCCTCTAGTTTGTGGTTTGCTATATAACTCACTGCCTAAATGTCTAAAATAAACAGGAATCATTTTATAATGTTTATAAAATATCTTTACTTCATAAAAATAGGTTGTCACATTACAACCAACAACTACAAAAAAAGGGAAATTATTTCTTGCTTTCCCTTATTTGATGATTCTGGCATGAGATTCTCTAGAAGATTATATCTAAATTATATCAAAAGTCTAAAAAGAACAGCCTTTTAGGGGGAGGAAAGAGGATGAAAGGACTGGATATGTAGTTTTATTCTTATGAAAGGCAGGTAAGGGAGAGGGGATATTTTTTCTCATCATTGACCACCGCATCTATAGCAAGAATATTTATTACTCTCAGATGAGTAATTTGGGGGCTAACTTTCATTAAACATAGCAGAATAGGAAGTTGTGTGATTATAAACAAGGTCAAGAAAAATGAACACTTATTTTTAAGAAAGAAATAACATTTATTTTTATTTCTTAGAAGGAAGGAGGGATGGGAGGGAGGGAGAGAGGAAAGAGAGTGAGAAAAAAGCTCTGGAAAACTTTAGAGAAACAAAAGCAATCAGAATATTTTCAGATAACAAAATAATGGTGTCTTGTGATGCAGGTAAGTCATGCAAGATGTGCAGGAGTTATGATTCTGTCAGAATCCCCTCTCCAGGATAGAAGCAAGAGGCCATGATGATAATCACTGTGGGAACCTCTCGGATGAGGATTTATCTCCAAGAATAGCAATAAAAGGCTGACAAGTACCATTTAATTATGATGGAGTAGGTCTTGAATGACTGTAAATCTACCGCTGGGTCTGTATGAAAATTAAGATGCAGGAGTATATGTTTTAATTTATAGGATTCTGCTTTGGACTGCTTATAAATCAAAAGACCAGCAGAAATTTCAAGGACAAAACACATGCTCTGATCATTTTCTGAGGCCTTCCTGGGTGGGTCAGCTGTTTTCTTTGATTCTATAGAGTCAGTGAGCCAGAATTCTCCTGCTGACCTTTTTCTGTGCCTTGTTATGTCCATATTCACAAGGCCTAATGAATAGACAGAGTGCAACGACGTGGTGCAGACTCCCGAGATCTAATCGTGATATCTGGGAACAGGGAATTGAACAGAATCTTGTGAACCTACTTAATAAATAGACCTAAACGTGTAAAATAATTCATAAGCATTGTATGAGCTTGTTTAGTTATCGATAACCACACAGTTATCCATTCAGAATTATTTATTTAATCCTTACAATTATTAGAAGTAAATTTTATTATGCTCTTCTTTTTTAACCAATGAAAACTGATTTTCCTTGATGTGGGGAAAACAAAAAACTGATAAATGATTTGTTCTCCCCCTTATCGAAGGAAAACATTAATATACAAATCCAGTTATGACTAATGATTTTTCTTACATTACATTTGAGATAAATTGTTTGAATATGCATATTATCATGTTTCAGTTTGGGTAAATATTATGAAAATGGTTGCCCAGTCCTAATTCTTTTTCTCATTCTACCCAAATCTTTAAATAGCCTTCTACAATAATGAAATAACCATGTGTGATGATAACAAAGACTAGAGGCTATATGACGCAGGAGTTTAGAGAGAGCCTACATGATACAAGCGGGCCTGGCAGACTTGAGATATGCATAGGACTCAAGTTGGGGTGGCTGCCTGGTTCCCAAGAAATCAAGGATTTAATCTTTCCTCCCAGGTCCCCTCACCGCTGTGCTCTGATACAATGTAATCCTAAATTTCTGACCACAGTGATTAAGGCAGCAGTGCTAACCAGGGGACAATTTTGTTCACCAGGAGATGTTTGGTAATTTTAGAGACACTTTTGGTTACACAACTTGTGGTGAGGAGAGGTGCTCCTGGCACCGGGTGGGTAGAGGTTGGGCTGCTGCTAACCCTCCCGGATGTCCATACACAGACTCTGGTCTAAGGACAAATCAAGCGAGGTCACTCAGAGCTCTGCCTTAAGGGTTTTGATTTTGGTTTTTTTGCTTTGTTTTGTTTTGTTTTGTTTTTTTAAAGATTGGCACCTGAGCTAACATCTGTTGCCAATCCTTTTTTCTTCTTCTTTTTCCCAAAGCCCCCCAGCACATAGTTGTATATTCTAGTTGTAGGTCATTCTGATTGTTCTGTAGGGGATGCCATCTCAGCGTGTGTTGATGAGCTGTGCTAGGTCCGCGCCCAGGATCCGAACCCGCGAACCCTGGGCCACCGAAGCAGAGCATGCACACTTAACCACTTGGCCATAGGCCAGCCCTTGATTTTGTTTTTTAAATTTTAAAGATGGGAGACTGAAACATGCAGTTTCCCTGCATGACAAAGCTTGGAGAATGGAGTCTGGAAACTGCTTAATGGAGGCAACAGCAGGTGAGGCTGAAGGCACCACACAAAAGCAGCAGAGCTGGAAGCAGAAATGGCAGAGCCCTGGGGGCTCCCGTCCATCCTTGCTTGCACTGCCCCCATTTACAGCGCAGCTTTTCCCAGTTAGGTTAACCAAACGCGTATGCATTTTCTAAATCTGGCGTTTAAAGTATAACACTCTTCTTTATAACCTGTTCCCAGTGTACAGAGAGGCTAGGGCGAGGCACCCACCCCAAAGTCACACCATCCAGAGTGGACTTGTGTGCACCCTGCTCATTCTCAGTGGTGAAAGCTCTCACGCCGACTGGCCAGGGGCCTCCGAGCTTTTCTCTTCCATGGCCTAGTCTTGTGTGGTGCAAGGCTGCATCAGAGGGCAGGCTGAGGCCTGGTCAGGCTGCAGCAGTCATTTATGAAGGTCATGTGTATGAGTTATGCTCTCTCAAGCTGGTTCCAGAACCTCATAGTCATAGGTCACATTTTGTAACTCCTAAAAATGAGTGCCTTTGGTTCCAGCCCTGCCACTTCTGGGATGCAAGGTGATCCCAGAAGAGTTCAATCTGGACCCAGAATCCCCCCAACGCTTCTTCCTCTTCTGACTTGGTTCTGGGACCAGACCACAGGTCCCATCTCCCTCAGCCTTCCTGATGTATTTGTGTGTCTTAAGGGGCAGGGGGGCAGCTTAAGGAGGATGACCTCCAGATTCCTCAGGCAAATGGGATGGCTCATCCCCAGGACTCTGAATACCTGATTCCATGCTGTTTTGCTAAGACAAACAGAAGACCCTGGCCACACTTTCACTCTGGGACAAGCTCGCCTGGTCTAGATGGGCGTAATTAATAAGGGCAACAATTATCTGCTCAAAGGTGCGGGATCCGTGCTCATGCTGAGGGCAGCTTCGTTGCCTGAAGAAGAGAAAACCAGTTGCTTTCTGGTAGGACATCCCTTTGAAAAGATGCTCTCACAATAAAAGTCCAATACATACTATTTCACATCGCACACTTGAAGATAACTTATTAAACAACCCTCTCAACTACTCTTTACTCTAATTTTGCTTTTATCAATTTTGTAACGCAGAAAGAATCTTTTTAATAGTGTGTTTAAAATAGTATAAAGTCACACTGCTGGTCCTGGAGATTTGTGCCTGAGAGAGAGCAATACTCCAGCGAAAGGTAGCTCATTCCCCTGGTACCATCTCCTCTATCCATCCTTTCCTCCCTTCTCTCTCCTTTCCCCCATCCCTCAACCTTCCTTTCCAAATGATAATCCTCATGAACAGAGTTATACAACAAGTCCATCTGCTCTCCTGAAGTCATTTCCTTTTAGAATTCTCCTAACAAAATTAAATGAAAATCTTCAATATTTCCAGATTAATTGGGCTTATGTGCAATTAAAATAAAAGCTCCCATTAGCTGTCAATGAATAAGGAGTTATAATTTTCCTTGTCTAGTTTCTAGCACTTTCCCTACTCCAAAAGAAAAAATAGAAAATGACAGGAGAAGATTTAATTTCACCTCAGCCTCCCTCACTTCTCTGTGTGGCTTTTTTTCCCTATAATTACCTTCATTTTATTTTTTCTAACTACCATTATAGGTGTTAAGTTAACGTTATAGTTAAATTCTCACTTCTTCAGTAAAGTGCACTGCTCTTGAAAATTCTTTGGTATGGCAGGAACCTTCAAACTCAAGTCCATGGGTGGCAAGAAAATTCTCTATACCATAAGTCCCTTTTATCTGAAAAAAATGTTTTTTGAATTTAGCTCATTAGGTTAATAAGCCCTGTATTTTCATTCAACAGATATAAAAAATGTTAATATGAAAGCATTGTTGAATAGCTTCTAAGACAGGGCAAATTTTCCAATACACAGAGTTATTTCCATCTTTGACAAATGGAAATTTCGTGAGAAAAACTATTGCTTTATATGTTCCCTTTCTTAATCCATATCCACAGGGATTCAGTTCCTGTGGGAGTTAAAGGTCAAACTATTGACCTCTAAAGTGTGCTCGAGAGCTAGAAGTCCATGGTGGCCCTCAGCCACGTGGTTCTGGAATTGATAATGTCAACAACACTCATGGTGATAAAGTTTCTTGCCTCAGTTTCCTTATGCACGAGAAGATAGAACATGCAGCGTTTTTTAAAAATAAGAATCAAACCTTCAACAGTATCCCCTCTTTGGTCTCCATATATACACATATAAGGCTTCAGAGCTATCTACATATACAACACATAATTTTTTTCTAACATTATCATATAGTCTTCAACCCTAAATGTTTTTACAGCATCACTCTTCTTCCATCAAAGTCCATTTTAACTTTCCTGATCTGGGCTGTAAATCTTTTTCCATATCCACAGACTATCTCATGTTCTAATGCAGAAGACTAACATTAAACAAAAGCCAAAAGTAGATTCTAATAAATTATGCAAGAGATAGTAAATTAGAATGAGGTGGACAGGGTCAATCTCACATCTAACTGGGCGATCATCCATGGGTCTGCCCCTTCCCCCTGGCAGCCTCCTTTTTCTCCGAGTCTTTGTACCTTTTTGCTACCTCCTGGCTTCCTGGGGCCAGAGAGGTCTCAAAAGTGTTGACCACCAATCACTGAAGGAGAATAAAGGACCCTGAGATCTGCCTACCACACATGTTCTCAGTTTTCAGGAGAAACAAGAAGGATAAAATAAAGAAGTTACAATCAACTTGTTCCTAGTAACTTATTTCAATGTGTTTTTTGGTTTATTTACTTAATAATTTCTTAATTTGGGGCTTACACACATGATTTTATTTTGTGAACAATATCCTATAAAAAATAACTTTTTAAAAATTTTTAAATAACTCAAGAATTTTATTTTGGTTATCTTTAGAGTATATTTTAAGTTAAGTGGCTTAAATCAATAGAGAGGTAAAGAGATGATGTATATACCTTCCTTAGCAGCAGTTATATGAATGATTCCTATTTCAACTACAATGTCTTAAATTTTAATCACTATAAAGCCAAAAATAGGCAGTTCCCTCTATTGTTATACAGACAACAATCCACAATAAACCAAACTGATAATGAATAAGCTGAGCTCATGGTAACTTACCCACACACACACAAGACTAGCAGACATTAAGGATCCTAACCAACTGGAGATCAAGATGATTCAGGAAACAACGTCTACTTCCAGAAAACTGGCATTTCCAACCATCTGTGAGTATCTGTGGTAGGAACTTGGCAAAATAGCTTGGAAATCTTACCTCTCAAACTAGTCATTCTCCTCAGGAGCTGAACGTCTCCCTTCATTGTCCTGAAGAGTAAATACATTGCCCTTAGTACAAGCAAATAAAATTCTACAGATTTTCTCTTTATTGGCCTGTGTGAATCGAATAAAAGACTTAGAACATAGGAGTCAAGGACAATATTTTGAGAATCAAAGATCCGAAGCCCTCACATTGGTCCATTCCACTTGTGCTTTATGAACATGTTTTGGCTCCTTCTCTAAATCAAACTTATCTGTCCTATGAGTCAATTCTTTAAAATTCAACTCTTTTTGTGTAAAAAATAAATTCTGCTGACAGGCTATTAATCACTGGGTTGTCATATTACCCCTCCCAGGGGATAGCTACATGAGGGACACATAACTTCTAGGACATTATTTTCTTGGAGGAGACTTCAGTGCTATAACCAAAAGTAACAGATTCAATAGTGGGATTTTAGGAATAAGGATATGGTGGTATAAAAATATTTTTGTTGAAGAAACTTTCTTTCTCCTTAAATTACCTTATATAGATTGTAAGTTACGCTATACTTATTTCTTGGCTTGGTCACAACCTCAATATGATAATACATAATAGGTGTCTGATATCTTCGTAAAAGGAAATTAATACAGATATACTTTTTGGAGGAGGATGCTTATATCTAAATTTATTTAGCAGTTATTTTATAGATTCCAATTTACTGTTAGTATCTTTCTTCTTGATTTAAAAGCAACTAAATCTGAAGTTGACATGCTTTCATTTTATTCTAGACAGAGTATATGGAACAAAATTCTTGGGATTAAATCTCAGCTCTTTTCTTTTTGGCTTTTGGGCTAAAAAAGGATGTTGACCTTGAACTCTGCAGTGTTCTCTTTTCATGAAAAAAAACCATACAACTTTTAAAATTGTAAAAATTAATATGAGATTCTGTATGTGAATACATTTATAAACAATGAAGACCATAGTCATTATTTTTCTTACTATAATCAAGAGTTCAATATTATGTCCAGCACACCATTAATCTGTTTTCTTGTTGTTTCTGTGACTATTATTTCATTATTAAGAAAAAATTGACATTCCCTAATAAGCTCCTTTCTTTTCTTTTCATAAATTTTTTAATTAAATTTTTATTTTGAGATAATTATCGCATTAGAGAGATCCTGTGTACCATTTACCCAGTTTCCCCAGTGGTGCATCTTGCAACACAATAGCACAGCATTACAACGGGTATTTGTACTACTTATGTGTGTGTGTGTGTGTGTGTGTATTTAGTTCTATACAATTTTCTCACATCTGTATCATCATGTATTCACCACCACATTGGAGATATGGAACAATCCATTGCCACACGGATCCCTCCTGTTGTCCTTTCGTAATCGTATCCACCTGCTGCCTCACCCACACCCTTGCCTTCCTGGTCCTACCCTCTGGTAACCACTAATCTGTTCTTCATTTATAAAACGTTGTCTGTTTAAGAACTGTCATATAAATGGAATCATACATTATGAAACATCCAAATTTTGCTTTTTGCACTCAGCATTATTCCTTGAACATTCATTCAAGTTGTTGTGTGCACCACTTTATCATTTCTTTTTATTGCTGAGTAGTATTTCATTCTATGGATGTACCACAGTTTGTTTAACCATTCACCCATTAAAAGAAATCTGTTTGTTTCCAATTAGGGGTATTATGAATAAAGTGTCTCTGAACATTTGTGTATTCACTTTGGTCTGAACATAAGTTTTTATTTCTCTGATAAATGGCTAAGAATGCACTGGCTAAGCTGTATGGTAATCGCATATTTAGTTTTACAAGAAAAGGACAAAATATTTTCCAGGGTGATCCTACCACTTTGTATCCATACATGTATAAGTGGAAAGATATGACCAGTGTCCGCACCAGCATTTGGCATTGCCATTATTTTTATTTTGTTTCAGCCATTGCCACACACACACACACACCCCCCACGCCACACTTATTTGCTCATATATATACATACATATACATATATATTCATTTATTTTAGCCTCTCTGAGAAGTATGTAGTGATATCAATTTGTGGTTTTAATTTGCATTTTCCTAATGGCTAATGATACTGAACATCTTTTTATGTGTTTATTTGCCATTCATATATCTTATTCAGGAAATGTCTGTTCATTGATTTTGCCTGTTTTCTAACGGGATTATGTTTTAGGGTATTTTTTTCCAAAAAGGAATGTTTTATTTTTATTTTTTATTGAGATATAATTGACATATAACATTACATTAGGTTCAGATGTACAGCATAATGATTCGATATTTGTATATACTGCAAAATAATGACCACAGTAAGTCTAGTTAACATCTGTTTGTTAACTTTGTTTTTCACTGCTGAGGTTGGAGAACTCTTTGTATATTCTACATACTAGTCCTTTGTCAGGTATGTGATTTACAATTATTTTTCACTGTTGTGCTTGTCTTTTCATCTTTTTAATAGTGTCTTTGGCAGGGCAAAAGGCTTTCATTTTGGTGAGGGCCAGCATACCAAACTTTTCTTTTATGGCTCATGCTTAAATATCAAGTATAAGACCACTCTGCCTAGCTCTTGATCCCAAAGATGCCCATCCATTTTTTTTTCTAAAAGTTTTAGTGTTTTCAGTTTTACGTTTAAGTCCATGGTCCATTTTGGTTTGATTTTTGGTATAAGCTGTGAGTTTTAGGTCAATGCTCATTTCTTTGCCTATAGAAGGTCAATTATTGCAGCCCCATTTGTTGAGAAGACTCTCCTTCCTCCATTGAAATGTTTTGCACCTTTGCCAAAAATCAGTTTAGTATATATTTGTGGGTCTATTTCGAGGTTCTCTATTCTTTTCATAGATCTATGTGTTTATCCCTCCCTCAGTACCACAGTCTTGATTCCTGTACCTATGTAATAGGTCTTAATATCAAGTAGTGATTTGTCTCCCTTTATTTTTCCTTTCCAAGATTATTTTAGTTATTCTAGTTATTGTAGTGTCTTTCCATATAAATTTTCAAATAAGCTTGTCTGTGCATACAAAAAGCCTTGCTGTGATTTGTATAAGAATTGTATTCAACTTATAAATCAATTTGGAGATAATTAACATCTTTATTGTATTGAGTTGTCCAATCCATGCACATAGTATATCTCTCCATTTACTTAGGTCTTCTTTAATTTCTTTCATTGAATTTTGTAATTTTTATGTACACTTTTTAAATTTATACCAAAATATTTCATTTTCTTTGGAGCAATTGTGATGTTGCGTTTTTAATTTTGATTTCTACATATTTATTGTAGTATAGAGAACTGTGTCTTGAGTGTATATCCTGCAACTTTGCTGAGCTCACTTGTTAGTTCTAGGAGTATTTTTGTAGATTCTTGACATTTTCCATGTAGACAATCATGGCATCTGAGAATAGGGACAATTTTATTTCTTCTGCTTTACTCCTTATGTCCTTCATTTCTTTTTCTTGCCTTTTTGCAGTGGTTAGAACTTCCAGCACTATGTTGAGTGGATGGTGAGAGGGGACATCCTGCCTTGTTCACAATCTTAGAGGAGAGCATTCAGTTTTTCCATTAATCCATTTTTAAATATTCACAGGGTAGAAATATATGAGTTTCTGTGATGCTTTTTGCATTTCTGACTTGTGTCTGAAAGCAAAAGTGATCCCCAAAGTGAAATGAAGCCCTGGCAAATGTGGGGAATGAGAACTTCCCAACCCTGAGCTCTCACCAGGAGCCAGGGCAGGTATCCAGGCAAACTGTAAAGATTCATTGGAAGACTTATGGGCGAGAACAAAAATGCATCGGAATGTATTAATGATATTCTGAGTTTAAATTTAAGGTTAGCATCTAAACTACAGTGCTCAGACGTGGTTAAATGATAGCCATCAACTAGAAAACAGTTATACGTATATAAATGTTTGTAATTCTAGAATACTAAGCAAATTATATATATTTTTTCACATATACCTTCTTATAGAACACTGAAGATCACGGGAGTTTTCCTATATCTCTTAACTGAAATTCCATAAAAGGTATTCAACTATAGTTCTGCCAAGTAGTGCATAGAAGGTTTACAAAAGGGAGTATTGAGCTGGCTTCAGTAGATACACATCATGTCAAAATTTACTAAGAGAAGTACTAACAATTCTCAGAGACGCTATTGACAGGTACAACTGCATGGCTCTGAAAGCTGGATCTTGATGGAGATTGGTGAAATGATTTACTCTGGCTCGTTTGTAACTATAAGTAACTTTCAAAAATCTGAGTTCTCCTTTTTAATTAAAAGAATGTATTTTTAGTGTAGCCAAAATATCCAGATGCGTAAAATAAAAAATTGTGAATATTGGAAATGAGACACTCAAAGTCTCCTGGTTTTCGATTTGGATTAGGCGAATGTGGTCTTGGTAGCATATCTCCTGAAAACAGGGCTACTTTTTATGAGCGATTAAAAGGCAGTGCTCCAACAGTGAGATAACGTTTTGAAATCAGCCAACAACTCAAGGAACCCGGGAAAAGTTCATGAGCGCTCTTAGAAGGATCTTATGAGCACGTTAGTTTCAATTTTCTCATCACTATAATGGGAAAAAGAGACAGCTACTGCCATCTGTTGGTCAAAGAAAACATCGCCCGCTCTGGGCAACTGATGGCCTCGATGCGAGGCAAAATTTTTCCCAAAAAAGCAAAGGAATTTTACTGACCCTGACTGCACTAGTTCTGAATAAACCGAGTATTCTGTTAGAATACCAAACAAAAGGCTGTTGTTCAAATAAACGTCTCCTTGCTTCCCTGTGCCTTGTTCTTTCCTGGGATTTTCTGTTTAAGAAAGAGGGAGCGCTTGCATCCTGACACAAATCAGGAGATCTGTAAAAACAGAACCAAAGCTCAGAACCAAAGCAACAGTGTTCACTACGTCTTCACGCGTATGTATGTGTATGTGTGTGTGTGTGTGTGTGCATGTGTGTGCATGTGAGAGCAAGAAAACAGAAAGAGATGAGCGCTGGGAAAAGGAGGGAGGAAAGGACAGCTGTGGTCTAGCAGATATTCCTGGTATGCATAAGGAGTGTGAAAACACTTTTTTATCATTCTAATGAGACTTTTATCTTCAGACAATGACCTTTAGCTAGGATGCCAGAATCTAAGTCCTTGTTACTCAAGGTTTGGACCCCAAACCAGCTGCATCAGCATCACTGGGTTGCTTGTTGAAAATGCAGAATTTCAGACTCAATTCCAGAGTCAGAATCGAATTCAGAAATTGATTTTCTGAATCATAATTTGCATTTTAAAAAGATTTTCAGATGATTCTTATGCATTGCAAAGGATCCTTTAAGAAAGGATATTCTAGTTCGCGCCCATTAAAGCATACAAACAGATGGTTTGACATGTGATAGGGCTCAGGGCAGGCCGCCCCAAGATGTGCCATTCTGGTATGGGGATTATTTCGAGCTGAAGACAATCAAGGCTCAGAAGACTCAGGGAGGACATTTGACCTTCCCCCAACTGCCTAAATTAATTTAAGATAGAAGAGCTTGTCCCAGCAAGGAGCTCTTACCATAGAAATTCTATGTGTGGTTGGCAGGAAGGCATCTAGCAAAGGCCATTTTATCAATAGTTCTCTCTTGGGTCCCATTGTCTATAGATGGCCCAGCAAACATTTGTTTCCCAAATATTAGCTCTTTCATCTTTCTGTAAATTGCCTTCTCCCCTTGTGACATCTCAGATATTTTTCTCCTTCTCCTTAATCTAGAAAGACATACATACCTCACTTTGTCTGACTGTCTTTCGAATTCTTCATCCTTATGTGAATTTCCCATGTACATGTAGTAAACTTTGTTTGATTTTCTCCTGCTAACCTGTCTTACATCATTTTAATTATTTGACCAGCCACAAGAACCAGAAGGGGAAAAGAAGTGAATTCTCCCTCTTCCTTCAACATGTTTACTTATTATATTTACTGATTCTAAAATGCATATTTTTAATTTATATTTTAACATCTTTGAAATTAGCATGTGTGTTATAATCTATAATATCTGATATTTTAGCCAGCAGTCATATTTTTCATTTAGTTGTACATAATATAATGATGTATCTTGAAATTGATGGACTCTTTGATTATGTGAAATACAGTAGGTATCAATTTGTTAAGCAGAGAAGGGATCTAATGGGATGAAGCATGAAACAGTAATAACAAAAATGGCTGATATTTCCTGAGCACTTATCACACACTATGTCTTTTGCTAAGCACATACACTTTATACTTAATCATAAGAGCCACTATAATCAGCCCCATTTTGTAGGTAGAAACTAAGACTTTGGTTAAATAAGTCTCCACATCACCATATGGACAGAAAATGCTAGACTCAGGTTCACACTCAGCTCACATGATTCCAGAGGTCATGCTCTTAACCACAAAGCTGTTACTGCTGATAGACTTTTTTTAGTTGTAGAAGTAGCAGAAAAGGCCAGAAATGGGAAAGAGTCTGCAGAGAAGCTTTGGCGCGGGGGGATGTTCAAGTACATGGTCTAAGACTTGCAGCTTTAGGGGCTAGAAATATATGAAAAGCATGTATCAAAGAGAAGACGGTATTCAAAACTACCAACGTAGAAAGAACTTTCAAAACCCTGCGCATGAGGCACAGAAGAAATGGGCCGACTGGAGTAGGGGCTGTGAGCTGAGCCCCTGAGGGTGGGGAAAGTTGTGCTGGAACTGGCAGGAAGCAGCCACCCGTGACACGCGCACTTACCTGGCTGTGTTACCAAGGGCCAGCCTTCCACAGGACACATGTACTGAGCGTGTGGGAGAAAGCAATGGGAATTCGTCTGTGCTGTCTCTGCATCTAGTAAGGTTTTCTTTCTTTCTTTATATATTATTTTAATTTTCCTCAAAGATAAGAACTTTCCTAAGGTAACTCAATCCAGATCTTACCTCCTACCTTTCAGCCAAGTGCCGTGGACTGCAACCTTCATAAACCTAAGGTTGCTCAATGAGAGCACCAACAGCTCCAGTTTGAAGATCCTCAAGGACAGTGGTGGTAATGATGCCTATCATCCATTGAGTACTTAGTATTTTCCAGGTACCACAACAGGCCACCATATTATAATACCCATTTTAAAGATGAGGAAAGAGATACTTAGAGGACTTGGGATCACAATGTCACACAAAGAGTAAATGATAGAGCTGAAACTTCCTCATCTGGATTCACATGATGGGCAGTAGGGGAGAGAGGTAAGTGGGTATTAATGAAGCTGCTTCACACATAACAAAGGTGGCCACAAAGGTGTCTGGTTTGCATGAAACAGTCTGGGTTATAGTTCTTCTCCCAGGTTAATTATTAATTGGGGCCCTCTGCACTCTCAAAAGTGTCCTGGGTTGGACAATAAAACACATGGTCAACCTCCAGATAGTGAACTAACTATGACAATTCATGAACAATCAGAATTTGGTCTCATTCTTACAGACTTTGGGCAATTTAGAAATAATGGGTTCCATTCAGGTTACTTTGTGAGCTCAGTCAAGTAAGCGGCCACCAGATACTTAAGTCAGAAAGATGAATAGAGAAATATTTGCGTGACTTGGCCCAAACTGTATGCAAATATGACGTCTAATAAATAAGAGCATCCTACAGTTAGGTCCTCAAGGCAGGGATTCTCTTTGCTGACACTGGTTTAGAAATCAGCATATTTATTGCATTATACAAATATTGCTTATAATGGTACTGATAATGTCTTCCCATTGAAGACTGCACTAAGTGTTCCGTAATCCTCCTCCTGCTGATAAATTGCCCACAGGTTAAGTCAAGTTGAGTATAAACACTGCAATGTGCCAACTGAGAAGAATAAAATAAGCACAACTTCAAAATAATTGTGGCAAAAAGCCATTTCCTGTTGTCACTAAGTGTTTTAAAGGTTTTTGTAATATAATAAAAACACGCCTTAGAGATTTGTTGTTTCACAACAGATATTTTCTTTCACAATTGGAAAATTTATTAAATACACAGTCCATCATCTTAATTGGTATGAAAGCGTGACTGAGTCCCGAGCAGGATGGAGTCCCTCCGGGGCCGGGGGAGGAAGCTCTGTCAGGCTTCAGAGGCGCCCTCTTGCTGCTGGATGCAGGGATCTCTGCGTGCCAGTCCGTTTATCTCTGTGAGTCTAGAAACACTTCCCGTATTTTCATCTATTTCTCCCTGTGTTGTTTGCATACATAATGAAGGAATATAGTTGCCAAGTAACTTTTTTATGTATGTGCGCATCAGTGGGATAATATTTTCAGAGCATAAAGTAGAGACATACTAGCATGATTATAAGAAAAATAGGAGAAAAAAAAGAAAGCAATTCAAAATTATCTTTTTCATCTTGAAAGAGAAGTCTACGTTTCTAATATTTTGCTTGTGGAATTTTGATTCTGAAACTGCAAATAAGGATCTCAGATTTTGTGGCTCTAAAATTATTTTGGTGAAGCATAGTGTAAACCCAAATTTCTTTAGTCAATACAGATAATTTAACATGCTTCATCATGTCTTCAATGTTATAAATTTTGCTTTACTTCTCAAAGGGATGTTTTCACACATAGCTTATATAACAACCATCTCAGTCTCTGGTCTTTTTCTTTCTTTTTTTTTCTTGAAAAGTGGGGAAAGAATCTTAGATAGTGGAAAAGTCAAGGAGGAAAAAAGTACATGGTTCTTCTGGAATATTTGGATTGTATAATATAAAAACTGGTTCCTCCATCCCTACAATGAATCCTTAGCCTTGACCTTCCCAGTGGACTCCCTCTTCTTTCTCCTCTTACCCTATAGCTTCGCTTCGCTTTTCGGATCGTGTTCATAGGACTATTTGCCAGGTGATTTGTCCCTGTTCTTATCGTATTATTACAGCCAGCTGTGTATTCCAGGTGGTATTACTATCTTTCTGTTCTCATTTTGTTGTCTTAAAAACTGAAATTAGCGGGGCTGGCCCGGTGGCATAGTGGTTAAGTTTACATGCTCTGCTTCGGCAGCCGAGGGCTCACAGGTTTGGATCCCGGGCATGGACCTAGCACCATTCATCAAGCCACACTGTGGCAGCATCCCACAGACAAATAGAGGAAGTTTGGCACAGATGTTAGCTCAGCGACAATATTCCTCACCAAAATAAGCCCCAAACAGAAACAAAATGAAATTAAGGACGATGAGTTATTTTCCCAAGGTCATGTGTAAGCAATCAATTATAGCATAGGTCCCTCTGATTAAAAGGCCTTCATAAGACTATCAGTTATTTAGGTCTACCATGTGCCAGGCACTTTATAAATTATCTCAACAAAGCCATAAATTTTTATCATCATTTTACAAATGAAAAAACTAAGATGCAGGAAAATGAAGTGATATGCTGAAAGCTACAGCATGGAGTCTGGATTTGAACTCATCTGTGGTGCAAAACTTGCACTTTTATCACTATAGCAATTTTATGATAATTGATTAACTTATCTGTTACATGAAAATACCCACATTAGCTGTGCTGTTTCAGGCCCCAGAAAAGATGAAGTGTGAAGACCAGTTACCACCAAAGGAAAAGATAGCTTAAAGTATCTCTCTAAGATAGAAAAGATCTAAATACAAGGACCAATTTAGGCAGATAGTAACCATCAGACACTACACATGCTCCAACTACTTACAAATTTTGTGGGAAAATGTAATTCTGCTTTACAGAAATCACACAAATAATCTGAATTTCCGCCTAATGAAAAAAATTCATTTATTGCCTTCGAGCAAAAAAACACAGAAAATCAATTGATATTTTTATCTTTAATCTATTAGGAAACCACATTTAAATGATGCCTATGATTCATCCCTCAATTCATTCCATTTTATTTTTAGTTTCTCTTTTGGAAAAGAATTCTTTATAGTAATTTAAACAATAATAAAACACAAATTTTGAAATTTATCTTAACATGGAGACATTTGTTCCTTTACTGTTTTTTCCCCTATTCATACATTTTTCTACTCAAAAGAGCAAGAAAATCTGGTGATTTGTTTATAGAATAAAAATGAAAGGGAAAGTCTAAGAAATTATCCTCAACATACAAATTCCTTCTACAGAGAAGTGTAGGGCAGAGGAGAGAAGTTGGCTCCCTATAATGAGCTAACTCAGTTGGCTTCATGTATGAATTAAAAGCATTGTATGAATCCTCATCTTCCCTCTCATTGGCTGTAGCTATAATGAGAAAAGAGAGAAAAAAGTTAATTTTGCTAGAAAATACTCATGCTTTGTCTAATTTTGAGTTGAGCAAAATTCAAAAGTTTTAGCACATGGTAGCAATCATGTTTATTTTGGTCCTGAGACCCTGAGATATTTCTCTAGCACATGGTAGACAGAGACCCTATTTATGCATTTAGGCCATGTTTTTATTTATGCCTTAGTACTTTTAAAAATACCGGATCAAATTGTAAGCCAATTCATAATGCCTTCTGCATAACTGTGTGGGAGTTAAACCACAAGTATTATCTATATTTGTGTTGCGCTGCCCCACCCATTGGCTGTCATCACAGCCCTGGTTTACTAGAACTGACACTCCTGGGAAGCGGTGGCGCCACATCCATTTGGCACAGCTATCTACACGGGACCTTGCCTTCTGTTGTCTTTCTTTGGCATGAACCAGCGAATGAAGTCATGCAAAAATGTGTGTCTTGTCATTGGGAATGCCTGGGACTGTGATGATGGAGACTGCTCATCTGGCAGTGCGTCCTCTGGTTTCTGAATTATCTCCTCTCTTCACCGGTTCTCGGCTGGCCCGATAAACGTGTGCCAAGCTGCACATACCAGAGCAGTACATCCAGCGTGGAGTACATGATGGAGTGCACCAAAGTGGAGAGAAGTCACCTCAACCCTCCAGCTGGCTGGCAAATTCTCCTTGAGCTATCCAAATAGCCCTCAGTTTGGGTTATATGCAGACATACTCGCTTGGAATTATGGATGCACTCTGTGGTTGTGGATATACTCCTGCAAAGTTCCAGATAAACTGATGACCCAGTTGTAACACAGCACGACACTTTCATATAAGTCTACAGGTTTGTGAACTGGAGAAAGATTCAGATGTTTTCGGAGGAGTCACCAGTAAATCATAAATATTTACTGCAAGTGCTTACTATGTGCCCAGAATCTTTAAGAAAACGAGAGGGAGAGGGAGAGAAAGAGAGAGGGAAGATTGTTTATAGTCTAATTGTGGTGACAAGAAAAGGTAAAACTGGCTAAAAATATGAGAGAACTTTTCAGAGAACATAAAAATTATGTAGGCTTCAGGGCCAGGCAAGGTTTGGTGCATCAGGCAGACTGGAGCTGGGCATTGAATGCTGACCAGGAGTAACACGGGTGGTGAAGTTAAGGATCATTAACATGCAATGAGCACAGTGCAACGTGATTGTACAAGGTGTGGGGAACAAAGTGACAGAAGACATAATCTTTTTACTCAGGATCTGACAATCTAATCGAAAGCACATACCAATAGAAAAACAAGTAGTAATTCACACCAACAAATTATAATGATTTGAGATTCTGGTGGTAAATGCAACATAAAGTCAAAAGATCAGGATTAGGTGGGGAAGAAAGAATGCATGAATGAGGTGGAATTTCAAATAATCTTTAACAGGTAAGCTGGTCTTTGATGTGTAAAAAATACACCCCAAACACTTTTCATGTCCAACGTGCTTATTAATTAAACAGAAACAAAGTTTGCACCAGGGATAGTGAAAATAAGAGGCAATTAAGGACAAAGAGTTATGAACGACAGGGTCATAAATTTGGAAGGGACTAGAATATCACCCAGCTCAAATGTGGCAATCGCTTTTGCGGCCACACAACCTCTACAAAAGCTCTCTATGGTGACAAGGGCGCACTGGTAGGTCAGTTATGCCTGGATTGTGCAGGACTATTCATGCCAGGCTTAAAAGTTTACACTTTACCTTTAAGAGGCAAAGGATCACTGAAAACATTTGAGCAAGCAAGGTGTGTATTAAAATGTATACACGAACGATATGTATTAAAATCTGTCCATCAATACATGAGTTTTCTGATCCAATTAGAAGGGATGAGCAGGTAGATCAAAGAGGACATCATTGAATTTGTCAAACCATAAGGTGATGCAAATTAGATGAAGTGTGGCAGCAGCAGAAATAATGAAGTGACAGGTCCACAGTTAGAATTAAGAGAGGCTGAAGAAAATGCTGGTTTAGAGGGAAAACACATTGATTTCTGTTTTAGGCACGCTCAGTTTGAGTTAACAGCGGAGCAGAACAGAAATTTAGCATAAAGGTAGACAAATAAACCTGACATGTTCCAGGGTCCCTACAAGTAGAGATGGAGGACTGGCATCTTCTGGGTGCCTTCTGCTGGATCATCCAGCACAGCGTGAGGTCTTCTTTCTGCATTATAATAAGAGTTAAGATTGGAAGTATAAAAAGAAGTCATAATTATCATAAAATTGAAAAATTCTAAATCTTCTTGTTTATAAAACTAAGTTGAGCTTTAAATCCATTTTTCTTCCCACATATTCAAAAAGATTTCAGGTCCATTTTAAACCCATCCGTGTGGCAAAATGCAACCCCAAGATGGAACTGAGTCCTGCTGGTCTGTTATTTACGGGTACATCTCAGATACAGCAATGCCGTTGCTTTGTTAAGCGGAGAGCAGCAGCAGCAGCATTTACATATATATGTTCCTTTCTTGGAAAACAAAGCAGCTTTAAATTCTGTTTCTCCCCTCCCACCTCCTGCCTTTCAAACATCAGCCAAAAAAAAGAGAGAGAATATAAATAGTAGGATTTCCTTCTATGTCTAATTTCTGTGTCCAGATGAATACCATGTGAAACTGGCTGAGGATGAACAGAAAGCCAATAAGTGGAGAGATCAATAAACAATATGGTCAAATCCATTCCACAGAATACTTTTATTGCACCATATTGAATTAATACAAATGCCTTTGGTACAAAAGCAAAATTATTTATGAAACAATAGAAAATCTGCTCTTAAGTAGAAAAAAAGCACTGCTCATGAGTTCAGTGAAAAAAAGAACCAGATGTTACACATACTTAAAAAAAAACACAATCCCATATGCAGTTACCCATGAAATATTCAACACATACATAAGTTTAGGGCTTACTGTCTTGATTTCTTTCTTCCCTCTCACCTTCATGCTAATCTTCCATATGTCAGCGTCTCTTGGATCAGGGTGTGTCACTAAAGTGGAGCGTAGAGAGCCAGCTGCGGAGTGATTCCAGGTGAAACTTGTGTAGAATGCCCAGGGATGTCCTGGTCCCCGAAAGGAAGGGGTGCAGGTGCTGCATGATGTGGATCAATGCCCTTGGGCTCCTCTACCTGGGGCAGCCTTGATCCACATCACTGCACAGCAGGAAGCATGCCATTTGCTATCTGTAGACCAGGGGTGGATGGACCTCTGCAAATAAAAGTGATCATTGAGCCATGCATGAACAAGAAAAGGGGTTATTCAAATACTCCAGATTCTTGTACTGGAGCCGAAAAAGTAGACAGGACATTTTCAGTTAAACTCGCACCTCTAAGAACGGCCCACCTTGATTGTCTCAGTTACAAAATCAAGCCCTTGAATTTGAGTCTGATGTTTTCACTGAAATTAAATTTGCATATTAAAGCTTTCTTTTTAAAAAAAAGACAAGACTGAATCGAAGCCAACTACACCAACCATATGTTTACCCACTTCTCTCTTTGTCTTTTCAATTGACACAGAAGCCCGAGGAATTTCCTACATTTAGGACTTTTGATAGCTCTGCTCTTTTAACGTTGCTCTTAGATTTTTGACACTGATTTGATTTGATTTTTTTCCCACACAATTAGATCTGGTATATTCTGAAGCCCACAGTCATTATCAGGAAATACAAGGATACTGTACCACCTGTTCAAAAACACAAACATTTTGTTTCTATCTGCTGGTCTATTTCTCTATAAATTTAACACAATTAGGACTGTCTCATACGCCCACACTACCTCCAGATCTCCGCCTGAGGGTAAGAGACAACCACCCTCCAAGGACTCTCAGGACCTCAGACCCTAGCCGCTTCAAAGAGCTCGGGGGCTGACAGCAGTGGGTTTCCCTAGACCTGTAGCTAAGCCCCTGTGGGCAAAACCTGATGCCTGGGCTGCGGGAGGAGAGGTTCCAAGCGTTATTAGTATTTCACTAAGGGTACAAATATATCAATCATAATCTCCTTTTTTTATTAGAACACTGATCGACAACATTTCCCCAATACTTTATAAAACAGAGGTTAAGAGCATCCCTTCTTTCATTCATAGCATATCTATGAGTCAGTTATGTAGGTCTATCAAGTTCATTAGTTAACAGACGGAAGAACTCCCTGACCTCCACAGAGCACTTACATCAAAGAGGACGTAAGTTTAGAACAGGACATGCACGTGGGGACACACCCCAACTTCGCCTTCCCTGATCAGTGAGAAGAGCTCAGGAATCTAGAATTAACTCAGAGAAACAGAGACTGTTTCTTTCAGCATTGTCTTCTCTTCCAGAAAAATCTAAAAGAAGGGCATCAATGAAAGAAAGAAATAAAAAATGCTTAGAGTTGGAAATTACCAGTTACGATTGTTGATATTAAAAACCACAAGCTCCAATAAACTTTCTCTTCTTTTCCTCCTTCCCTCTCTCCTTCTATCAGATTTTCTATATATCTTCTTCCATGCTTAGTCTTATATATTTTCTCTACAAAATTAGCCATGAGAAGGAAATTCTATGACCCTACAAATCTATGCACATTTGAAGGGACACTGAGTGGTGTCAAGTGTACAGTTGAGAAGAAGATCTGGCTGTGAAATGCCTAATACCAGCACAAGTGGAGATAGAGACAAAGACAGGCATTTGAAATATCCCAGAGGGCAGAATGGTTGCTGTGAGTGGGTTTGGCTGCTATTGGCCATTCCGCAGAGTACGTAAGCCATAGAGTTAGAAAATATGGTGGTTTTCAGTCAATATCTAGGCTTGCAGTTTGAAGCCTTAGAAATGAGATGTACCAGCAAGACAGATAAGCATAAGGATGGGCAATCTAGTTAGCTGATACTTGGATGTCCGCTTAGGCAGGAAGACACTGGCTTTGAGGAAGTCAGTCCTTGGATAGAGGAGCTCAAGTCACCAACTGAGTTCTGAGGCAGGTTCAGCTCCCATACATGGGAGAAGATCAGAGCAAAGCAAGGCTCACTCACCCCAGGGCACTAAGAAATTAGACAGGCAATGAGAGCATGCATTACAATGGAAACCAAATTAGAAGCTGAGCCCAGTGACGAGTACAGTTAGGATCTTAGGTATTGTCACTCTGATGCCAAAAAGGTCTTCAGAGTAAGGACACCATAGACGGTTCCATGCTGTGTGAGGCCCAAGTGTCAGCCCTGACCTCAAGTCTCAGGTCCGGTTTGCCACAAATGTGACTCCTGGCACAGGCTAGAGCCTGAGGGCCTGTTGTGATCTTGGTTAGCCCTGTACTAAAGAATCCAGGAAATAACACTAGTACTTATCAAAATCCTTCTATATGTCTGGCGCAGTGTCAGATGCTTTGCAAACATTTTTTCTAATCCTCACAACCACTCTTTAAGGTAGGCATTAGTAATTCCATCATGCTGATGAAAGAGTTAAAGACAAAAAAGAAGCTGGCTTAAACTCTGAAGTCCAGATCAGTCTAGGAATCAAGGCAAGGTTGGTTGCATGGACAGGGGTGTTAAGGAGCTAAGGAAAGTACAAGGAGACAATAGCCAGATGATCTTTCAGCTGATTTCCTGGGAGCATTATCATCTGTCAGTCTTGTAGTTACCTACCATATGTAGTACTCATGGGGTTTGAATACTTACTCAAGATTGTAAGGTGAAACTCTACTATGTGCCAGAAAATGTCTAGGCATTAGGGATAGTCATGAACTAATCTGACTGTGTCTGCTTACACGGAGTCCACACACTGGAAGCTGATGCCCAAATGGGTTTTTTAAACCAATCATGGAAATCCCATGTCCAATATCCAGCCTAGACTTGTGAGACCTGAGAAGTTGGCTGAGGACATTTGAGGAAGTTTTTCTTTCAAAAAAAGTTGCAATCCTCCCCTTTCATGATGCAAGCACAAAGGAAACGAGTTGAGTGTGAAGTTGACACTGAGGACAACAAAATGAGAGCAGAAACATGGATACGTGATGACATTATTGAGCATCTGATCATACTGTTCTATGGCCTGCTCTGTTTATGGACTTCCTGCCTCCTCAATGTGTAAACCATATAAATTGGTATCTTCCGTAATTTGTAGCTGAAAGTTGCAAACCTCATACACAGATGAGGAACTGAATCCAAGTGTCTGTCCTATAGGTTAAGTTTAGCAAATAAGATAGCTCTCTGAAGGGACAGAGCCAGAGTATTGCGTGAGTTGGGATGGGGCAGGTAAATAGAGAGATTAAATTGAAATTTAACAGGTGGGGCTGGGCCGGTGGCACAATGGTTAAGTGCGCACATTCCGCTTCTGCATGGACCCGGGTTCGACGGTTTGGATCCCGGGTGCGGATATGGCACTGCTTGACACGCCATGCTGTGGTAGGCGTCCTACATAGAAAGTAGAGGAAGATGGGCATGGATGTTAGCTCAGGGCCAGTCTTCCTCAGCAAAAAGAGGAGGATTGGCAGCAGTTAGCTCAGGGCTAATCTTCCTCAAAAGAAAAGAAAGAAAGAAAGAAATTTAACAAGTAGAAGAGTAATATTGAGAGGATGGAAAGAAAACAACCAATAAAAAAATGAAGATCTGGGGGGCCAGCCCAGCAGTGTAGCGGTTAGGTTCATGTGCTCTGCCTCGGCAGCCCAGGGTCTGTGCGTTCAGATTCCGGGCATGGACCTATAGAGCACTCATCAAGCCACACTGTGGTGGCATCCCACATACAAAATAGAAGAAGACTGGCACAGATGTTAGCTCAGGGCTGATCTTCCTCACCACACACACAAAAAAAAAACCAAAAAAAAACACAAAGACCTGAAAGTCCTCCTCTAAACATAAAACAAAAATATAGAGGACAGAATGAGTCAAATACTGAAAAGACAAATCAGCAAGCTGCCTTCCCAAAAGATTTTCCGGAATAAAATTTACTTTTTCCAGAATTTCAGCAGCAGATTTGATACCCACCATCTCCATTTGCTGCCATGGTCTCAAGGACAGAGTATCCTGCCAGAGTAAACAGCATTGACCTCGACAATTCTCATCAAATGAACTCACTATCTCCCCAGAACAGCCCTTCCAACTGTTCTCATATTTCTACATTTGGCCCCAGTTCTACACTCTGAAGATGCTGATGTGAAGATAGAGTCAGTGAAGGAGGAGAAAATGAATTTGGTATAGAAGAATCCTAGATTTAAATCTCAATTTTTAAAATGGGCATTTTAGGAGGCCCGCCTGGTGGCGCAGTGGTTAAGAGCGAACGTTTCTCCTCAGCCCCGGGTTCGCCAGTTTGGATCCCAGGTGTGGACATGGCACCAGTTGTCAAGCCATGCTGTGGCAGGCGTCCCACATGTAAAGTAGAGGAAGATGGGCATGGATGTTAGCTCAGGACCAATCTTCCTCAGAAAAAAAAATAAATAAAATAAAATGGGCATTTTAGGGCAACCAGTTATTATTATTGCTTATGCCTGCTGATTGGCAAATTTCAAAAATAGTTAATTGAATTCTCAAACTTAAAGTCAAGTGGCTTTCTTTAAATAATAAAAATTGAACAATATTTTAAGGAACATGCGCATTTAAAATATCAAAATTTCCTTTTAAAAGGGTTGAACTTGAAAAAAGAGACCTTAAGAATGTTCGTAAACACTAGCATCAACAATAGTATCGTTACGTATTTCTTATATTTTGAAAACTTTAAATACTGTTATTTTACAAAGAGCACAGTTTTATATAGAAATAATGTAAAATTAAAACAATAGCTCATTGTTAACGTTCCATTCGAAGGATCCCAGACCTAACTGAGTTACATTAGCTCACATGAAATGGGACCCAGTGGTGACATCCTGATTACCATTCTCAATTAACACCGCCACGTTTTTTAATGCCTATGTTTAATGTCAAAGCATTAAGAGGCTTCCAGGATAAGAAATCTATTAGTGTTTCAAAAATGTGTTCCAAACCAGAGAGACGAGGAACAGAATGAAACCATATGTCATTTGCACTAAGGTGATAATTTCAGCAATATGAATTAATCAAGCTTCTCAAGGGAAGCCTGTCATTTAAAAAGGAGTAAAGAAATTTAGTACTAAACACTGCGCCGAATCAGCTTGTTTAAGACACAAAACAACAAATCTGAAAAGATTTGAAGAGCATTACACATGAGGGAGAGAACATTTCCATATTCCCAACTGCCGAGTGTGTGCCTTCAAATTGAAGGACGACTCTTCGTCTGCTCCTGTCTGCTAAGGACGACCCTCATGGGCCTGGCAAAACGTATGCCCTCAGTATGGTTTTTGAAAGAATGAACACATAAAAGAAAAAAATCAGAGGAAAATAAAACTCAACCTTTAGGCTTATGACTAGTGGAAGGAAGCCTGGAGCCATGCCATCTAGATCTGGATTCCAGTCCTGACTTTGCCGTCAGTTATTTTTATAACTGCGAGCAGATTATTTGACATTATGACATCTCTAAGTTTGGATTACTGGGTCTCGAAAACTCCCTCCCAACTCTTCATTCTGTCACAAAACCTATGACTTCGCTTTGAAAAATTAGGCCATAAATGTCTTAGAAGTTGAAACAAAGAAAAAGAAATTTGGAAAATGGCCAAAAATTAGTAACGGTAGATGATTTGAAAGATTATGTTTGTTTTTAAGATTGGAACCATCTGAATAAAATTGGATGGAAACAGTCCCTTAGGGTCTGAATATATTTAGCCAGAAACAACTAATCTAAATACAAAGAATACATTCTTGAAGAAAAAAGAAAGCAAAGTTTCCAAAGAGAAGAGATTAATATTTTGAAGTTGTTCGTTCATGCATCGAGTCAGCAAACATGTATTATATGTGTTCTCCATTCCAGGCACGCTGCTAGGCACAGAGAATTTAAGGATAAATGAGGAATTCTTGCTCTCCAGGAAGCACGTGCCTGGCAGTGAGTTCACAATCTAGTCTAGAAATGCAATTTCAAGGATTAAAAAGAAAATGCCACAAAAAAGAAATTCAGAAAATAATAGTGTTTAAAAACATACCAAATTAAAATAGAATTATTATTTTCATCTCGGATTTATTAGGAAAGTCAAATTACTTGATTTGAATATTAATTTGAAAGAATGACAAGCTGAACGAGTAAGATAGACTGAAACAGGAAGTTCTCTTGCCATTTGACCTGGGCAAAAGGCACAAGCACGTCTTTAGTGAGGGAGCTTAACAAATGTATATCGAGACTCATGTTTTTCCTTCTCAGGCAAGGAATTTATGAAGATTGGGATTATTGGGTAAAGAGAGTAAACTTTTGTTTTAGTTATGAAACACAAAGCTAAATTGCTTTGTGTAAAGATTCTTTTAATTTAAAATGTGTTACTTAATTCTAACCTGTTCTCATGAACAAAGAGCATTTCACTAATCGTGTACGTTTGCGTTTCTTTTGTTACTAGCAAGATTCAACATATTTCCACGTTTACTAATTCATTTTCTGTTATGTAAGGTGTCTGTCATGGCATTTTACCACTTATTAGAGGCCTGCTGCTCTATACTCTTGCAAGTTTTATGTACTTCTAAAATAGAATATATTAAATCTTCTTCGTATTTTCTATAAATATTATTCCTCTATGTGGCAGTGGCCTCTCTGGTGTAGGTTTACCTATAATTTGATATATATGTATATTTAAAGTTTATAAAATATGGTGTTAAAACCATATAATATGATTTTTTACTTAATGTCATTGATGAGATATGACATTTTTAATTATAAAGCCCATGATTTTAAAAAATAATATAGTTCAATGATAAAATGTCAAGTTATGGCATGGCAATACAAGCAACGCATAAATTATTTATAGATAAAATGTGTAGTTCAAGTGTTACAGTCAAAGAAAGTTTCCATAGTTAAAACAAGAGTTACAAACTAAATTATTTTAAGCTGGTAGGACTATCAATAGAGTTGACAGTAAGATATAGTAGGAATACCGGTAATAATAACTGAGGTCTATGGAGTCCTCCCTGTGCACCAGGCACCGTGCTAAGCACACGAGCCCTGTGCAAGAGCTCCAGCCCTTGGAATAAAGCTGGGTATCCAGGGTGAGCTCCTTCCCAGGGTATCCTGGAAAACTGGTGAAGATCCATGAGGACCGTCTGGGTTTGGGGCCAGGGAACTTTATACTCTACCTCAGAATAGTAATTCCCCGAAATGTTCATAGGGACTATTATTATTTCATTTACCTATTTCTAGATTAGAAGGATAATCCGTGGTAAGCGATTTTGGGAAATTCTGAGCTAAAACTAAGCGTTTCTGAGGCTGGCCCATAGTGTAGTGGTGAAGTTCAGCGCTCCACTTCCGCCGCCCAGGGTTCACCGTTTGTATGCTAAGACTACACACCACTCACCAAGCCATGCTGTGGTGGCGACCCACATCAAAACAGAAGAAGATGGGCACAGATGTTAGCTCAAGGCCAGTCTTCCTCACCCCAAAAAAAAAAAAAGAAAAGAAAAGTAAATATTTCTTTCTGGCAGGACTTCTCAACACTTTTTATAAACTTCTATGCACTGTTATTCTCCAAGAAGACAATACAATATGCAGCATTGCTTTGCACATTTTGCCACAGAAAGTTTTTTTCTACGAGCCTGGAGATTCATGGACTACTTTAAGTAACACTAGATTAACCGTTTGTATCTCAGTCCTACGTGGAAATAGCAACCAGGGCCTAGGTGAGGAGAGCCCTTCCCAGCAGGACTGCCCCTTGTTTGACCATGCACCCCCACTCTTGGGGGATTCTGATAGAGGGACCTCCTGGCAGAGGAGAAACTCCAACGAGAAGCGGAGCTGAGAGAAGGGAAATGCTTAGGCAGGCAGATGCTTCATGAGAACCTCCACGGCGCCTGTGCTTTCCCAGGTTCGGGGCTAACGCAGCTGAAACGCCTCCAGGGGAGACTGGGAGTGAACTCGCCGCCCCGCGGGGAGACCGCAGGGCTGGGGGGGCCACGTTCAGGCCGCCCAGAGACGCCCACGGTCCCGAGCAGACGTCACAGCAGGGTTAATGGAGAAGGGAGTTTTTACCCGAATCTTGGAACCTGAGTCGTTGTTAATTAAGTTCATAGGTGGTGACACGCGTTCCCGGAGGGGTAATCAATGGGACAAAGGCAGGGAAGCGTCAAAGAACAGAGGGGTTGTGCGGGAAGGCAAATGGTTTGGTCGAGGGCAGGGGGCTGCTAAGACGAGAAGCGGGTCAGATGATGAGAGCCCTGCCTCCTGCGTGAACAACATAATCCTGGAAAGACTGCAGGCCGGGGGGCGACATGAGCGGACAGGTCTTTTAGAAAGGTGACCGGGGACTCTGGAGGCTGAGCACGGGAGGTGAGAAGCTGGCGAGGAGGGCGGCCAGGCAGTGCAGCAGCTGAGACGCCCGAGGATGGAGATGACGGCGAACGGGAGAGGCCGGGGCAGGAGAGGACCACGGGGAGCCACGTGAAGATATTTAGAAGGTTGTGACACGGCTCGGCGACGTGTCGGCTGTGCACGCCTAGGATGAAAGAGAGACTGAAGGTGGCAGCTTTGTCACGGGGGCTGGGACCCTGAGAGACTGTTTTTCTTTCAAAAGGATCTGAGACCATTGCTCGCTAGCAATAGAAACATCAGAAAACTGCACAGTCTTCAGGATAAATGACATATCATGGCATTTTCATCCTTATGCCTATTCGTTCAGATTATAAAAATAATATATACTTACATTAAAACATCTCAGGGGGTGTCTGGTGGTGTAGTGGTTAAGTTCACGTGCTCTGCTCCAGCGGCCAGTGGTTTGTGGGTTGGGATCAGGGGTGGACCTGCACACCACTCATCAAGCCACGCTGTGGCCGCATCCCACAAACAAAATGGAGGAAGATGGTCAGAGATGTTAGCTCAGGGCCAATCTTCCTCACCAAAAATAAAATAAAATAAAATAATTGAAAATATAATTGCTGTGATATTGGAGAGTATTTCCTTTCAGGATCTTTTTTTTTTTTTGAGGAAGATTAGCCCTGAGCTAACATTTGCTGCCGATCCTCCTCTTTTTGCTGGGGAAGATTGGCCCTGAGCTAACAGTTGTGCCTGTCTTCCTGTACTTTATATGTGGGATGCCTGCCACAGCATGGCTTGCCACGTGGTGCCATGTCCACACCTGGGATCCGAACTGGCAAACCCGGGGCCACCTAAGCAGAACTTGCAAACTTAACCACCAGGCCACCAGGCCACCAGGCCACCAGGCCAGCCTCGACCTTTCAGTCTCTTTTTCTAAGCATACGGGGAGGGGCTAGGAGTGCGTGTGTGTCTCTCTGACAGTATATGATGGAGATGCAATTTTTATACCATGCTGCAGCCTAAGTTTCTTTTTAAGATTATGTTGTAAACCTTTAGCCATCAGTCCTGGTCTGTTTGGGCTGCTATAAAAAAATACCATAGAGTGGGTGGCTTAAACAGCAAACATTTATTTCTCACAGTCCTGGAGGCTGGGAAGTCCAAGATTAAGGTGTGGGCAGATTCTGCTTCTGGTGAGAGCTGGCTTCCTGGTTCATAGAGAGCCGTCTTCTCACTGTGTCCTCACCTGGTGGAAGGGGTGAGGAAGCACCCTGGGGTCCCTTTTATAAGGGTGCTAATATCAGTCAAGAGGGCTCCACCCTCATGTGCTAATCACCTCCTAAATTCCCACCTCCTAATACCGTCACATTGGCGGTGAGGATTTCAACATACACATTTAGGGGGACGCAATATTCAGTCCATAACACCACCATTAGAAATTATTCCTCAGCTTCATTAAAGTTTATTTTTAATGGCTACATGAGATTCTGTTTTATAACTGTCCTACAATTAATTTAACTTTTCCCTCTTTTTTCATATTTAGGTTGTTTCTTTACCTTTTTCATTTTTTTCCACTTAAAAAGTCAGTGCCTTAATAAATATGTTTTCACCTAAATGTTCTCAGAATTTTCTGATAATTTACTTGTCACAGATTCCTAGAAGTGGAATTACTTTGTCAGAGGGTATAAATGTTTTCCGTATTTTATGAATATTGAAAATTGTTTTTCAGAAAGTTTGAAACATAGTATTATTTATTTAATTAACCATTAAACCTTTTTTATGTATTTAACTTTTTATTTATTGTTTTTGACCTATCCCTAAATTCTATTTTCCAGTGGTCATACAATTATTTAATTCCACGGGTTTTACATTTTAAAAAGATTAGCTAGAGATTGAATTATTGCTGCTCATTGTTCCTTAGAAAACGTATTTTCTTTTTCCTAAAATAAACCACATAATTTCTTCACAAATTTAGGTTTTTTTAATTAAAAATGGAAAAACTGATCAAGAATAGAATTTACTCGCCTCTTCTATGTTTAGTGTGTTTTTCTAGTTTCTGCTAAAATTAATATTACTCATGGTAGAAAATTTAGAAAAATATGTTAATATCTATGGGAAAAAAATCACTCACAACCTTGCCATCCAAAGAGAACCATCTCTACCGTGTGTCCATAAGGGTAGTTGGGATATTTCTTTGTTCACAGATCTCACCCAAGTGCCTAAAACAGTGTGTGATGCATGGTTGGTGTTTAACAAACATTTGTAAAATGAATGACTATTTTTTAGTTTGATTTCCAATATTTTGCATGGATATCATACAACAGCATTGTAATCAACATTTACTGATCCATGTACCAAGCTTCATGCTAGATGGTACATGCACATCTCACTGAATACATACAACAGCCCCGTGTGGTAGGGACCAGCATCGTGCTCAGGCGGCAGATGTAGACTCTGAACTTTAGAACAATCAAGTTGTCTGTAAGACATCACGTAACAGCCAACAGTTTAAGCTGTGGCAGGCTCCCCACCACCCTGCCTACCGAGCACGTGCTTCTAACCGCTACACAATTCTGCCCCTTGGATAGGCAGGTAAGCCACAACCATCCTAGTAGGGTTCATTATTTTAAAACCACTGTTGTTTGTAAACCATTCCTTAAATCCCTGAGTGTTTGATTCTCTGGACTTAGTAGCATTTGTTAAAACATTTCCATTTTTCAGATAATTCCAATATTTTGCTATTTTAATAGTGATATTTATCATTATAAATAATCTTTAGTCTGCTTTCTGATGATTACTTGAGATTCGATTGCTATCAGTGGAAGTCCTAGGTCAATGATTGTTTTTAAGCTTCTTGATCCAAACCAAGTAGTTTGCACTCTCTAAAAGATTGTCAACGCGCTCATTACCACTGCACAAGTTGCCGCCAACCTTTCCGGTCTCAGGACCCCCTCAGATTCTTACAAATTGTTGAGGACCCCAGAGAGCTTTTGCTTCTGTGAGTCAGTGCTACCCTTGTTTACTATATTAGAAATTAAAACAAAAGAAAATGTAAACACGGAAGCACACATCCCATCAGCTGTCAGAGTGTTGACTCATCACACACTGGGTAAACCCCAGGAAACTCTAAGTACACTGTGAGAGAATGAGGGTGAAAGGGCAAGTGACGTCACGGTGTTATGAAAATACTTTGACTTTATAGTTTCTGTGAAAAGCTCTTGGGGATTCCCAAGGGATCCCTGGATCACTCTTTGAGAACCCCTGCACTATTCCATACTTCACATTTTAACTTACTGTTTAAAACTCTTTCCATTTTGATGGACAAAGAAAATATATCCTTTTTGTTTTAATTCGCATTTATTTGAATCATTGTTATTTGTGTCTCCCCTTTGTGGTCTTCCCTCCTCGTGTTGCTTTCTTTTCCTCTCACTTTTCCTAATTGTCTGATTCAAAATCTCTGCACATTTTCACTTGAAATGTAGACAATAACACAACTTTGCTTTTCATTTTCTTTCTAGCACACTGAAGGAAATTTATATTTCTTGTTATTGACGGTGCTGGCAGATCTTAAGCTCATAAGCTCTCAGAATAAGTCCCCATGACTTGCCACAGCTGATCTGTGTGCCCTACAGATACTTCCAGAAAAAGAGACCTCTGTCTGGAAACACATAATCTGTTTAACTTCTTCCTGAGTGTTTGTATTACACAACCTCCCTAAAGTTTACCTAAAAGTAGACTTCTTCTCACTTTTTCCTCCTCATTTTGTTTTCAAACGAACCCATAAGGAGGAAGATCACAGGAAAAGACACGGCCCAGAAAGGCGCACCTTTGCCCGCTGTTCTGGTGGCGCCCACGCTGCTGCTTGCTGCTCTGTTACCCATTTGGGTCTTCCAACACTCGTTGCCAGAATACCTGATATTCTATACCACCACCTCTTTTGCTTTTTAATTTTATTCTCTTGACTTTAAAAATAATTAGTTTCAGGCCAGGAGCAGTGAGGCCTGAGCGGAGAGGTCAGGCGAGGGCAGCAGTCAGTGCCGGGAAGAGAGTATTGATTTCCTCTTTTAAAAATGGACTCGAGTGGGAGCTCCTATTCCAAGATGGCGCCGTGAGTAGTCCTCTTTGTCTCTCGCCCTTCGAGTCTACAATTATTTGGACACTTATCGCTTGACAAAGGATATCCAGACAGCATCTCAGGACGTCTGAGACACCCACGCGACTATACATCGGAAGGCGGACGGACTTTCCTCCGGGAGGATGTGGAAATAGGTGAAAACTCTCCGACCCCGACGGGCAGCCTAGTACCCGCAAGCGGCTTTCTTCCAACGGACGCCCCCAGAGGATCCACACACATCTAGGGCAGGAGCGAGAACACAACAGAGGAGCGACGGTGGAAACAGGTGACCAGAACCCTACTTAAACCCCCCGCAATTACTCCTAAACGCAGAGGGAAACTTTGGAGTTGCACACCTGAGCCCGCGGGGAGAGTCTCTCCCCGCCATTGGCGGGGAGACCCGGCCTGGTGCTCGGGGCGCCCGGAGGGTCCCAGAGAGACGCCCGCCCCGGGGGACTAGGGATTGCCGGAGATCTCGGAGAGGACCGGGGCGGGGGAACTTTCAAAGGCGGGTCCAGCGACCCGGTGGGGAAGCGCCGGAGCTCCGCCAGGCAGCAGACAAAACTCTCTGTCTGCCGGTAGCAGAGGGGCCACGCTGAGCACTCAGGGCTCCCGGCAGAGGCCCGGAGAGAAGCCCAGAGGGCGGGGCGACCCCCAGCTGCCGTTGCCCGCCCCGGGGGACTAGGGATTGCCGGAGATCTCGGAGAGGACCGGGGCGGGGGAACTTTCAAAGGCCGGATCGGCGACCCGGAGGGGAAGCGCCGGAGCTCCGCCAGGCAGCAGACAAAACTCTCTGTCTGCCGGTAGCAGAGGGGCCACGCTGAGCACTCAGGGCTCCCGGCAGAGGCCCGGACAGAAGCCCAGAGGGCGGGGCGACCCCCAGCTGCCGTTGCCCGCCCCGTGGGACTAGGGATTGCTGGAGATCTCGGAGAGGACCGGGGCGGGGGAACTTCCAAAGGCGGGTCCGGCGACCCGGAGGGGAAGCGCCGGAGCTCCGCCAGGCAGCAGACAAAACTCTCTGTCTGCCGGTAGCAGAGGCGCCACGCTGAGCATTCAGAGCTCCCGGCAGAGGCCCGGAGAGAAGCCCAGAGGGCGGGGCGACCCCCAGCTGCCGTTGCCCACCCGGTGAGGCTAGGGATTGCCGGAGATCTCGGAGAGGACTGGGGCTGGAGAGAGTTCCAGAGACCCAGCTTAGTAGCCTAGGGGGAAACCCTACAGGCTCACAGAAGCCTTAGGGAAAGCCTGTGCACAGCATCAGTAGAAGGCACCCAGCCGCCAGCCACAAGGCTGGAAGACCCCAGGGCAAAAGCAGCATAGCTAGGTGTACTAACCACAGACTGTAGAAGATGCCAATAGCTCTCCTGCGACCCATAGAGGACAAGTGAGATTTGGTGGGTGCCGACAGCAACCGAGCGACAAATAAAAGTGATCCCACCCCTGGCCGCTGGAAAAGCCCATAACACCGTTGCAGACCCCAAGGAGAGAGCGCATCTAGGTGGGCAACAACAGTAGGCACCTGCAGCCTGAAGCCCCCCGTGACGGCCCCCACGGCAGAGGAGGGAATCCAAAGGGCCACTGTGGCTACGAAGAGGGGCCCAGGCCCAGTTAGCAACTACGGACAGGGTTCCTGGTTGGTGAAGTATAAACAGCTGCTCCCCCCACCGCAGCAGCTGAAACAAGTGAAAGGAGCAACTAAACTCTATCTCCATGCGGAGGCACAAATCAACATCATCAAGCAATATGAAAAAATACATTGAATCTCCAGAACAGAAAGAAAGTAACAAATACACAGAAATCAATCCCAAAGAAAATGAGATATATAACCTAAATGATGATGACTTCAAAACAGCCATCATTAAAATACTCACTGAGTTAAGAGAGAATTCTGACCGACAACTCAACGAGTTCAGGAGCTATGTCACAAAAGAGTTTGATACGATAAAGAAGAACCAAACAGAAATACTGGAAATGAAGAACACAATAGAGGAGATTAAGAAAAATCTAGATGCTCTGAACAGTAGGGCCGATAATATGGAGGAAAGAATTAGCAATTTGGAAGATGGCAATATAGAATTGTTGCAGGCAGAGGAGGAGAGAGAAGCAAGACTTAAAAGAAATGAAGAAACTCTCCGAGAATTATCAGACACAATTAGGAGATGCAACGTAAGGATTATAGGTATACCAGAGGGAGAAGAGAAGGAGAAAGGGGCAGAAAACCTATTCAAAGAAATAATGGCTGAGAACTTCCCAAATCTGGTGAGGGAGATGGATCTTCAGGTGACAGAAGCCAATAGATCTCCAAACTTTATCAATGCAAGAAGACCAACTCCACGGCATATAGTAGTGAAGCTAGCAAAAGTCAACGACAAGGAGAAAATATTAAGGACAGCCAGGCAAAAGAAACTAACCTACAAAGGAACCCCCATCAGGCTATCAGCAGATTTCTCAGCAGAAACTTTACAGGCTAGAAGAGAGTGGAATGATATATTCAAAAATCTGAAGGACAAAAACCTACAGCCGAGAATTCTCTACCCAGCGAAAATATCCTTCAAATACGATGGAGAAATAAAAACTTTCCCAGATAAACAAAAATTAAGGGAGTTCATTGCCACAAAACCTCCTCTTCAGGAAATCCTCAGGAAAACCCTCATTCCTGAAAAATCCAAAAAAGGAAAGGGGCTACAAAACCAAGAGCAGAGGAGATAAGTAGAAGGACAACAACAGAGAGTAGCAGCTCTACATCAGAACAGATTAAACCATGGGACGAGAAACAAAGGAAACTGAAGAAAACCGGAAAACAAGACACAAAATGGTAGTGGTAGGCCCCCACGTCTCAATAATCACTCTAAATGTAAATGGATTGAACTCCCCAATCAAAAGACACAGAGTGGCAGGATGGATCAAAGAACAAGATCCAACAATATGCTGCCTCCAGGAAACACACCTCAGCCCCAAAGACAAACACAGACTCAGAGTGAAGGGATGGAGAACAATACTCCAAGCTAATAATGAACAAAAGAAAGCAGGTGTCGCTATACTAATATCAGACAAGGTAGATTTCAAAGCAAAACAGATAAAGAAAGACAAAGAGGGACAGTATATAATGATAAAAGGGACTCTCCACCAAGAAGACATAACACTTATAAATATATACGCACCCAACACAGGAGCACCAAAATTTGTAAAGCGACTCTTAATAGAACTAAAAGAAGACATCAACAACAATACAATAATAGTAGGGGACCTCAACACACCATTAACACCAATGGACAGAACATCCAGACAGAAAATCAACAAGGAAATAATAGAATTAAATGAAAAATTAGACCAGATGGACTTAATAGATATATATAGAACACTTCATCCAAAAACAGCAGGTTACACATTCTTCTCAAGTGCACATGGAACATTCTCAAGGATTGACCATATTTTGGGAACCAAAGCAAACATCAATAAATACAAGAGAGTTGAAATAATATCAAGCATCTTTTCTGATCATAACGCTATTAAACTAGAAATCAACTACAAGAAAAAAGCAGAGAAAGGTGCAAAAATGTGGAGACTAAACAACACGCTTCTCAACAAACAATGGATCATTGAAGAAATTAAAGAAGAAATCAAATATTATCTGGAGACAAATGAAAATGAGAACACGACATACCAAATCATTTGGGATGCAGCAAAAGCAGTCCTAAGAGGGAAATTCATCGCAATACAGGCTCACCTCACTAAACAAGAAAAAGCTCACGTAAGCAACCTCAAACGACACCTAACAGAACTAGAAAAAGAAGAACAAACAAGGCCCAGAGTCAGTAGAAGGAGGGAAATAATAAAAATAAGAGCAGAAATAAACGATATTGAAACAAAAAAGACAATAGAAAGGATCAATGAAACAAAGAGTTGGTTCTTCGAAAGAATTAACAAAATTGACAAACCCCTAGCCAGACTCACCAAGAAAAGAAGAGAGAAATCGCAAATTAATAAAATCAGGAATGACAGAGGAGAAATCACAACAGATACCAATGAAATACAAGAGATCATAAGAGAATACTATGAAAAACTATATGCCAACAAATTGAACAACCTGGAAGAAATGGACAAATTCCTAGACTCCTACAATCTCCCCAAACTGAATCAGGAAGAAATGGAGAATCTGAATAGACCAATCACAAGTAAGGAAATAGAAACGGTAATCAAAAACCTCCCCAAAAACAAGAGTCCAGGACCAGACGGCTTCTCTGGAGAATTCTACCAAACATTCAAAGAAGACTTAATACCTATTCTCCTCAAACTGTTCCAGAAAATTGAGAAAGATGGAGAACTCCCTAACACATTCTATGAAGCCAACATCACTCTGATCCCCAAACCTGACAAGGACAACACAAAGAAGGAGAACTACAGTCCGATATCACTGATGAACATAGATGCAAAAATCCTCAACAAAATTTTGGCAAACCGATTACAGCAATACATCAAAAAGATTATACACCATGATCAAGTGGGATTTATACCAGGGACACAGGGATGGTTCAACATCCGCAAGTCAATCAACGTGATACACTACATTAACAAAATGAAAACCAAAAACCACATGATCATCTCAATAGATGCAGAGAAAGCATTCGACAAGATCCAACACCCATTTATGATAAAAACCCTCAGTAAAATGGGTATAGAAGGAAAGTACCTCAACATAATAAAGGCCATATATGATAGACCCACAGCCAACATCATACTCAATGGACAAAAGCTGAAAGCCATCCCTCTGAGGACAGGAACAAGACAAGGGTGCCCACTTTCACCACTCCTATTCAACATAGTTCTGGAGGTGCTGGCCAGAGCAATTCGGCAGGAAAAAGAAATAAAAGGAATCCAAATAGGTAACGAAGAAGTAAAACTCTCGTTGTTTGCAGACGACATGATCTTATACATAGAAAACCCCAAAGAATCCACAGAAAAACTATTAGAAATAATCAACAACTACAGCAAAGTAGCAGGGTATAAAATTAACGTGCATAAATCAGTAGCATTTCTATACACTAACAATAAACTAACAGAAAAAGAACTCAAGAACTCTATCCCATTCACAATCGCAACGAAAAGAATAAAATACCTTGGGATAAACTTAACCAAGGAAGTGAAGGATCTATACAATGAAAACTACAAGACTTTCTTGAAAGAAATAGGCGATGACATAAAGAGATGGAAAGACATCCCTTGCACATGGATTGGAAGAATAAACATAGTTAAAATGTCCATACTACCTAAAGCAATATACAGATTCAATGCTATCCCAATCAGAATCCCAAGAACATTTTTCACAGAAATTGAACAAACAATCCTAAAATTCATATGGGGCAACAAAAGACCGCGAATTGCTAAAGCAATCCTGAGCAAGAAAAACAAAGCCGGCGGAATCACAATTCCCGATTTCAAAACATACTACAAAGCTACAGTGATCAAAACAGCATGGTACTGGTACAAAAACAGGTCCACAGATCAATGGAACAGAATTGAAAGCCCAGAGATAAAACCACACATCTATGGACAGCTAATCTTCGACAAAGGAGCAGAGGGCCTACAATGGAGAAAAGAAAGTCTCTTCAACAAATGGTGCTGGGAAAACTGGACAGCCACATGCAAAAGATTGAAAATTGAGCATTCTTTTTCACCACACACCAAAATAAACTCAAAATGGATCAAAGACCTAAAGATTAGGCCTGAGACAATAAGTCTTTTGGAAGAGAATATAGGTAGTACACTCTTTGACATCAGTTTCAAAAGAATCTTTTCGGACACTGCAACTCCTCAGTTGAGGGAAACAATAGAAAGAATAAACAAATGGGACTTCATCAGACTAAAGAGCTTCTTCAAGGCAAGGGAAAACAGGATTGAAACAAAAAAACAGCTCACTAATTGGGAAAAAATATTTACAAGCCACTTATCCGACAAAGGGTTAATCTCCATAATATACAAAGAACTCACACTGCTTAACAACAAAAAAACAAACAACCCGATCAAAAAATGGGCAGAGGACATGAACAGACATTTCTCAAAAGAAGATATGAATATGGCCAATAGACACATGAAAAGATGTTCATCATCGCTAATCATCAGGGAAATGCAAATCAAAACTACACTAAGATATCACCTTACCCCCGTTAGATTGGCAAAAACATCCAAAACCAAGAACGACAAATGTTGGAGAGGTTGTGGAGAAAGAGGAACCCTCATACACTGTTGGTGGGAATGCAAACTGGTACAGCCACTATGGAAAACAGTATGGAGATTTCTCAAAAAGTTAAAAATAGAAATACCCTATGACCCAGCCATCCCATTACTGGGTATCTATCCTAAGAACCTGATATCAGATATCTCAAGAGTCCGTTGCACCCCTATGTTCATTGCAGCATTATTTACAATAGCCAAGACGTGGAACCAGCCTACATGCCCAGAAACTAATGATTGGATAAAGAAGATGTGGTATATATACACAATGGAATACTACTCAGCCATAAAAAAAGACGAAATTGGCCCATTCACAACAATGTGGATGGACCTCGAGGGTATTATGTTAAGCGAAATAAGTCAGTCAGAGAAAGACGAACTCTACATGACTCCACTCATAGGTGGAAATTAGTATATTGAGAAGGAGATCTGATTGGTGGTTACCAGGGAAAAGGGGGGGTGGGGGGAGGGTACGGAGGGGGAAGTGGTGTACCCACAACATGACTAACAAAAATGTACAACTGAAATCTCACAAGGTTGTAATCTATCATAACATTAATAAAAAAAAAAAAATAAAAAAAATAATTAGTTTCTACATCAGATTAAAGAGCTTCTTCAAGGCAAATGAAAACAGGATTGAAACAAAAAAACAACCCACTAACTTGGAAAAAATATTTGCAAGTCATATATCTGACAAAGGCTTAATATCCTTAATATATAAAGAACTCTCGCAACTCAACCACAAAACATCAAACAACCCAATCAAAAAGTGGGCTGGAGACATGAACAGACATTTCTGCAAAGAAGATATACTGATGGCCAATAGGCACATGAAAAGATGCTCATCATCGCTGATCATGAGGGAAATGCAAATCAAAACTACACTAAGATATCACCTTACACCCGTTAGAATGACAAAATATCTAAAACTAATAGCAACAAATGTTGGAGAGGTTGCGGAGAAAAAGGAAACCTCATACACTGCTGGTGGGAATGCAAACTGGTGCAGCCACTATGGAAAACAGTATGGAGATTCCTCACAAAACTAAAAATAGAACTACCATACGATCCAGCCGTCCCACTACTGGGTATTTATCCAAAGAGCCTGAAGTCAGCAATCCCAAAAGTCCTGTGCACCCCAATGATTATTGCAGCACTGTTTACAATAGCCAAGACGTGGAAGCAACCTAAGTGCCCATCAACAGACGAATGGATAAAGAAGATGTGGTACATATATACAATGGAATACTACTCAGCTGCAAAACAGAACAAAATCATTCCATTTGCAATAACATGGATGGACCTTGAGAGAATTATGTTAAGTGAAATAAGCCAGCGAGAGAAAGATAATCTGTGTATGACTCCACTCATATGAGGAATTTAAAACTATGGACCAACAACAGTTTAGTGGATACCAGGGGAAAGGTGGGGTGGGGGGTGGGCACAAAGGGTGAAGGGGTGCGCCTACAACATGACTGACAAACATTAATGTACAACTGAAATTGCACAAGATTGTAACCTATCAATAACTCAATAAAAAAAACTAAAAAAAAAATAATAATAATTAGTTTCTAAATGATGCCTACATGTAGCCATCATCTGTCTGCATTTTTCACTTTAACATATAAAACTTAAGATACATTCTTAATAGAAGATTGCAGGAATCACAGTGTTTCTACTAAAATTGTATTGTCTTGTGTAGCTATTAGTCATATTTCCTTTTATTGAACCTAACTTTCCACGTTTAAAAAAGCTAATTTATTTTTCAACAATAAGGCTGAGTTTATTTCAAAAAGAAAAATCCCTTGCAGCATTTAAGTTTACAGAAATTATGTTCTGTCAAAATATTTTATAATAGCAGCATTAAATATTGCCCTAAGGAAAAATACAGCTAAAAGTTGAATGAGAAATAGTATCCTGGTGCTATGCCATATTAGAATAATTTTTTTACTTCCTGGAGATAATATTTTATGGTCATACTTTTGAAAGAGAATCTATATTTGCCCACAAAGTAGAAGATTTAAATGGGAAAGTTAAGGACTCATGATGCATTACTAAATTATGAATCCTGCTGCCACCTCCATAGATTTCTGCTCAGAAAAGCCCCCTTTCCGCTTTGGATTAAATGAAGTGGTTAATAGTTTGGGCAGCGTCCTTAGCTTCTGAAAATAGCCTGCAGATAAAGGATGACATTGGTGATAAATATAATATACCACTGACAATTTACATACAGTGCTGGTGCCCACAGTAGTGCATGATAATTAGCAAGCACCCCTGGCGACTCTCTGTATCCTCCCCTCCATCTGTTGCTTCGCTTTGAGTTTTAGGCAACTAGAATACTGAATATCTGAATGTTTTTCAATGCTGTGAAAGTTAGTTTTAAATATATACAGATATGTAAGCCTATATATTGTATCATACAGTAAATAAATAACATTATTGACAAGTAGTCAAGAACTTACCTGCATCGAGCATTGGTTAGGCTACGTGTCAGATATTTGAAAGACATTTGCAGCCTTCATATGGGTATCTAGCAGCCTTTTAGATCTTTAAAGATGGTAAAATCGACTCTGAGCATTGTGAGTGCAATATCACATAAAAGTTTATGTAGAGGAGCTGAAAATAGCCCATACTAGGGAAATTGTCTCACGGTTTGAGAAAGAAATATTGTCTCTTTTCTGGAATATGAAACGAATTATTTAATGATCTCCATAATGTGGTGAACTCAGGAAGCAAATTCACTTTATAGAATAGTCATTAAAATATGGATGACAAGAATCAGACTTCCTGGCTTAAAATTCATATTTTACTATTTATTAGCCATGTAATTTTAGTCAATTTCTTTACCTCTCATTGTATTAATTTTTCTTTTTGCCTCAGTTTTTGCATTTGTAAAGTGAATGTAACAATAGTGTCTCTAGGGATGACATGAGGATTCAAGAAGCTAATATTCATAAACACTCAGTGTCAGCCACAGAGTGAGTTATATGTGTTTGTTAAATGAATAAAAAGGACAAAACACACTTTCTTATCTTCACTTATTTTAGCCTTGAAACAGTGAAAGATGCCCAAAGATGTGCTTGTGCTAATTAATCATAAAATCATTTTTGTTCACATTCTTGCAAAAATAAATTTATTAAATATTAATAATATGATAGGATGAATTCAGTTGACTTTTATCTATATTTTACAATGGATAAAACATAATGTTTTCATTTGAAAGATAGGATATATGTTTTCATACTGACCATTGCTTTTTGGAAGTCTTCCAAAGGAGACTTATGTCCACTAATAAAATAACTGTGCTTATTAGTCAATGAACCAAAATTTTTTTAAAAAGCTACAGAAAGTCTTGTATTGCATGTGAATATTTTTGATTGAGCAAGAGACCATAACTAAAACCCTGGGGGTATAGATTAGATAATTAGTCACGGTGTGCTCTTTGCTGATCCCAAAAGAAATTAGCTAAATCCAAACCACTAATGATGGCCAGTATAATGTGAGAGTATATAGTAGCCTTATTACTCTCTAGTTGCTGATATATTACCCGTTAAAATGTGTTTTAAAAATATGTATGTATTTTCCTATATTTTGGTGTGAATAGCTTTAATTTTAGGATGGAAGATTTTACCCCATAGATGTGATTAGCAGAAAAATAGTAATGCAACATGGACAAGAAGTTGCTTAACTTCCTTCTATTTTTGATATAAGTTCTAAAATATAAGGCAAACAACAAAAGAAACTTTCACTTCCTGTTTTAAAATATTAATACTGTAATATTCCTTAATATTCAAATAATCTTTCCAAGATTCTAAAGTTACAAAATAACACCCCAATCAATGTTGTGTCTGCATAATTTATAATAAATATAAATAAAGCAAAAATAAAAAGCTATAGTTGTGATCGAAATCTGGATGTTTCGTTTACTTGAAAACTGACACTTTGTACCCCTTTTGATAATTAGCTCATATGGCTGTCATTTATATATCTGCAGTCAGACCTTAGTAAATGTCTAAGAGAGTACGAGATTTGGGCAATTTAAGCCTGTCAATAATTTATTAAGAATAGCTCCAGGGGCCGGCCCTGTGGCCAAGTGGTTATGTTCGCATGCTCTGCTTCAGCGGCCCAGGGTTTCGCTGATTCGGATCCTGGGCGTGGACATGGCACCACTCATCAGGCCACTTTGAGGTGGCATCCCACATGCCACAACTAGAGAGCGACCCACAACTAAAAAGAAAAAATATATATATACAACTATGTACTGGGGGGATTTGGAGAAGAAAAAGCAGGAAAAAAAAAGATTGGCAACAGTTGTTAGCTCAGGTGCCAATCTTTAAAAAAAAAAATAGCTCCTCTACCAGTTAGCTTTTGCTGTTACAAACCACCCCAAAATTTAGTGGCTTAATACAATTGCCATTTATCGTAGGTAATGGATCTACAGATTGGCAGGGTGGTTCTGCTAATCAGGGACAGCCTTGGTTGATCTCAGCTGGGTTCGTGCATATGTCTGTGGTCAGCTGGTGGGATGGCTGAGTGCTGGCCATCTGGGACAGCCTGGCATAAACGTCTGCATCCTGGTCAGCTGACATCTGGGGGCAACAAGGATGACCGGACCATTCTCTCATCACGCAGAGGCTTAGTTTAGGCTTGTTCACACGACAGCCGGGAGTGAGAAGAGCAAGAAACACACGAGGCCTCTTGATGCTCAGGCGCAGAACCAGCACATCACTTCTGCCAAATTCCATTGGCCGAAGAAAGTTAGAAGGACAGCCCAGATTCAAGAAATGGAAGGACAGCCTCCGCCTCTTGTAGGGGGCAGCTGCAAAGCATTACGGCCATTCTTGCAGCCCACCACAGCTGTTCTGGATAATTCAAGAAGAAATCGTATTTCTTCACTGAGCTGAGGCCTAATCTAAGTACAAAGATACATCATAAGCCATACTTTTTTTTCGTTTTAACCTCTGAGGCCTTGTCTCTGTAATATTAACAAGGAGATGGAAGCACATAGAAAGCAGCCAGTCCGTTTGGCTTCACACAGCCCTGAGACGTTTCAGCCATGGTTCAACTAAACTATTTGATTTTTGATTCACAAGAAAATATTTCCAGCCTAGAGCCTCTTGATTCTATGTCAACAAGTCAAATTCCTACCTCTTTTTCACTTTAAATTAGCTGAATGGGGGTAAGCCATTGCAGTGGTGAACGAAGATTTATTAGTTTAAAAATACTCGCTCTTGGGGTTGACCCCGTGGCCGAGTGGTCAAGTTCGGCACTCCGCAGCAGGCGGCCCAGTGTTTCGTTAGTTCGAATCCTGGGCGCGGACATGGCACTGCTCATCAGACCACGCTGAGGCAGCGTCCCACATGCCACAACTAGAAGAACCCACAACGAAGAATACACAACTATGTACCGGGGGGCTTTGGGGAGAAAAAGGAAAAAATAAAATCTTTAAAAAAAAAAAAAAATACTCGCTCTAGCGAGCCCCAGTTGAATTGGTTTCCTAAACTCCAGCATAATAGTAAAGTATAAACTTAGTATTTCAGCCACGTGCCTATGATACTGAAAGTGTAGATGTAAAAATCTAGAGGGCTCTAGTCACTTCTGTGGAAATGTACAAACGATACTTATTGGAATTCCTGTTCCAAGCACCAGAATCTTGCCTGCAGTTTGCAATGGAGGCTGCCTGATTCCCGTGCTTCTTTGTGAAAAACTCCTTCAACTTGGATCCTTATAAAGGTGGCAGAAAGGATTGGCTTAGGAGAATTTACATGATATATGTGTGTAAGCACATATCTGTCTTTGCTATATAACTGACAGGATCTTTAACCACCATCTTTCACCCAAGCTTGTTTCTCCCCCTACACTCCCATGCCAATTAATGGCACCACTTTCTGTTTTGTTGCATAAGCCAGAAATCTGGAAATCTTTCTTGACACCTCCTCTCATTTATTTCCTGCCTACAGTGAACAGCCGAGTCATACAGATTCTAATTCCTTGATACCTCTGCCCTCTGACTCCACCTCACCATTCTTCACAGCTATTGCCTAACTCCAAGCTTGATTAAGTCTTACTTAGGTTACTGAAACTGTGTCCTGACACATCTCCTTAAAATCATTGCCTCCAATGCCTTGTCTACGCTGCTGCTGGAATGAACTCACCAAAACACAGTTCTATTTATTTTATTCACTTACTTAAAATTAAGCAGTGACTCCTCATGGCCTTCAGGATAAAATTCAAACCCACACATATAAGGAAAAGAATTTTAAAGCACAACTTCTTCTCTATTTATTACCGCAAGATCTAGAACAAAACAATAGGTGTTATATGTTGCCACATTCCAAAGACGAGGTGGTGCACCTTCTACGTAGAGTTACTAAGGGAGCAGCAAGCCTGGTTGGCAATCCTCGACCTACCACCACTTCTGGCTGAGCTGTAGAGACATTTTGGAGGGCTTTAGCATCCACTGCCCGCCGCCCCCCACCGGACACCCGCACATACACGTGCACGCTCCCAAGCATTGGGAAGGGGAAGGGTCTTCCCTCTTGATCCAAGCCAAGTGACAGGGGCTTTAAGAGAAACACTTGGCCCTTGAAATCTGTTAGGTACAGAAACTGGTACCAGAACTATATCTTGAAAAGTCCACAGAGGGTAGACTGAACCGAAAAGTAAAGAGGCTACAAGGGGAGCAAATTTCACCAGAGGCAGAAGAAAGGTATGAATTGCTCTCTGACTTGCAGGCAGGATGTGCACTGTGTGGAGGCTGAAGCCCTCTTAAAATGACATGGATGACTGCCTGGTAGGTTGACGTCATCCCAACAGAAGGATGGACTTCTGGATGCCCAGGGGCCTGAAGGAGAAGTCATAAATCGAATGGACTGTTTGACGCCAGTATTGCCCACCTCAAAGGCACTGCAGTTAGAGGTTCCCAGCAAGGCATGTACCTGAGGAATCCAGGAAAGCACCCACCGGGGAGTGTAAGTCTTGGCAAATGACCGCATTCACAGGGCACTGTCACTGGATGCACCAGTGCCTGTCAGTAAGCTCCGTTTTTCTTACATGTCCCTGGTTCTAGGCGTTAATCCTGGAGGGGGCCAAAGCAGCCCGGGTGACCTGGGGCTGCGGTGAGAAGAACAAGGTGACCCTTGCTCTGGGTCAACACTCCTCATCCCAGGCAAAAAAACTGGAATGAGGACTGTGAAAAGCGAGATTGGGAAGTAAATGTGGGCTTCGGAATCAGGTAGAGACAACACAACTTTTCTTTATGCAAACTTTCTTTCCCAGAAACTGACCAGAAAGTTTTCTAGAGAATATACTTATGTACGATATTCAGAGAGAGATAAAAATCTGATGACATACCTTTGTAGTATTTGGTTCTTTCTTTAATCTCCTCTTATCCACAGATACACTATACATTTGAACAGATATTATAAAATGCCCTAGTGTTTCTCTCAGAAACGGAAATAAAACATCAAAACCTCAGAAGTTTTCTCAGTGGTAACAAATGAGTGTTTGTTAATAAAATACAATGAATTCTCTGGTTAAAGAAATTTAAGAACCTGGGGAAATATTCTCTGGTAACCCCTCTGGCAACATTTTAATTATAATGCAGTCCCCTCTCCAGGCAATGAGTCCAATCTATTGTAATATGTGCAACAATCTATTTACTAGAACACATTAAGAAATCCAAATATCTGGAACAGGTCATATCTCATTTGCTATTGCTGATTAAAACAAATAATGGAGGAAGATGGCTTTCTGTCTCTCTCTTTTTTTAATCACCACTGCACTTGTGTTCATGATTGTTTTGGAAATAAAGCTAGTCCTTTAATACTGGACTAGATAAAATTTTCTAAATTGTATTAGTCATATGAAACTTAGTTTGAGAGCTGTTCCTCTGAGTATTTTTTTAATGGTGATTTAGGAACTCTCATTTTTCAGTATTTTGTTGACTATTTCAAGGAGGTCATTTCCACACAGGTCATCACAGTATGCCAAAGTATGACTTTTGAGTTATGGGAAAGTGAAATCCTGTCTAGTCACCACCTTAGATCACTGTGGAATCATCAGCGTGAATTTCCTCTAGTTCCTACTCTTTCTCTGTGAGTTACAAAAATGGTACTCAACACAATGGAGCGTGCCACTGGATGCTCAGCTAAGTGACAGACAGTGGGTCTAGCTGAGCCGATCCTTGACTTGTCACTCCGTGCCACTCCATGCCCAGTGTGAGAGGACAGCCCGCCCCTTCTGCACTCTCACTCACATCACAGTTGTCAGCTCTCTTTTTGTGAGTTTAAAGATTTCTCAGACTCCTGTTGGTATATCATTAGTTCCACTTTTCACGCAAAACAAAATGTTGAAAAGACAGATTATCTATGCATGTAGGAAATGATTCTCCCTGAAGGGCATTTTCTTTTTCAGTATCCAGTGTATTTTTAAATGTCTCAAGTGATGGGGCTGGCTGTTCAACCAAGTTCAAGAACACACGTTTATGCAGCCCATTATCTATCATTGTGAATTCAAACCTGCTGTTCCTCTCTGCTGATAATCTATCACCTAACGAGAGCGAGGATGACTTTAAGCCACAGGAGCAAAGAGCAGTCATGGACTTGTTTACAAGGAGATTTATACACTGAGCTCCATACAAAAAAACATATTCAATTCAATATTTCCTTGCTGAAGTTTTACACATTGCTCCACTGCCTACCCCTTTTCGAAACTTAGATAGCTACTATAAAGAACTAACCAAATATTAAAAAGAAGAACAAAAATGAATGAAGTAATCTGAGATGTATATCTAACCTCTCAAAATTAATTTCCAGAATATTATCTTCAATGGGAAATAAATCATTATTTTCTGCACATAAATAGAAATGAGAAGGGATGTCCTGCTGAAGGACTCTCTCTCCTAAATGTCCTTATTCTTCCTTCATTATGCTATCTGTGTTCCCAGGATAGCAACACTAATTTGACATGGCTGAATTATGCTACCTACTGTTTCCTGTGTAGCACTTGCAGTGCCTGAGGCTGGGTTTCCTGCTTTGGGGATAGGGGGCAGAAAGACATTTCTAACTCTACTGTAGTGTGAGAAGCAATTAAGCTACAAGTTGTTTAGCTGTAAGCAGTTAACCTCACAAACCTAATAGATTATTTGATTATATGGAATGCTTAAAACTTTGACCCCTTTTGGTAAATATGCATGAAATTGCAAAACCTGTGTTGTTTTCTTTATTTTCATCGCTTAATCATTTTAAAGATTGCCCCTCTTATTCCGTACCTTGGGATGTATAAATACCAAGTAGAATAGATGCCTATGTTCTCTCATTGCCAAATCCTTTGATTCTATTGTCTTTGCCGCCACCATTCCACTGCTGCAGCTGAGGAGTGCACCACTTTATTTCCGCATATGAGAAGCAGCAGCGTTTGGTATTTTTGTCCCTTCTACCCAATTGAAAACAAACAAACAGGCATAAAACCCTTCATGGACACTAATGAACCTAAAACAGTCTGTAATTAATTCTGAATTCACTAGTAGTTTCAAAAATTAGCTAACTCTGCAAATTGCACTGACCAGGATCAGGCCCCTAATAACAAGGCCTATTGTGTGAAATGTGCAAGTCAGCAGAAACACAAATGAAAACCTTCCAGCTTCGAACACTTCTACCAGAGTGAAAAACAAAGCAAGTGAAACCCAAATTTTAAAAAAAGCTTTAAGTAACTATGTCTCACACCAGATCAAGTAATAAATGATTTCCAAGTACACTTTCTTTTTCTGTACACTCATTTTTTGTGAGGTCAACCCATAAGAGGTATGAGAGCAAAATTCCACCTTTTTTTTTTTTCTAGAATCTCAAATAATAACATGCCAGGAAATCCTAGTAGGTCATCTAAAGTGCTCAGGATAACCTTTATATTTATTATGAAAATTAATTTGAAAGTATGCAAAATTAAAGAAGTTTTCACTATTATTTAATCTAACAGCAAGAAAAAGACGAAATGTTGGATTATTACTCTACAGCTAAGCAATTCTCTTATCCTGTTTTTATCTAAGTGTTCCTGAGATTTCTTTGCTTTTAAAGAAGTACTCTGACAACTGAATCACAAATTTATTTTCACTCTCACTCTCTCAATTATTATATTCACTATTTACATATTTAAGGTAATATAGAGGTAGTAGTAATTTCACATTATCTGTTGTTATTTGGTTGCTTTTAAAGCAATACAACTTTGAGCTACGATTTTTGAAATAGTCCAAATGGTATACATAACATGCTGAATCCCAGTGCATCCTCAAGCATCACACTCTCCAGATGTAAATTCTAGTCTCATCCTTTGTCAACTTGGAGAAATTACCAAATCTATTCAATACTTGCACTTGCTCATCATACCACAGGGATGACTGCCTATGTCAGAGGAATAGAATTGCAGGGGCAATCTATAGGATTGTCTCAAAGACTACAGAGAAGATATTTTTCTTCTTCTTCCATAACCGTTCTGTTGATGACCAGTTCCCATTGAAGTCACGTCCTCACCTCCTCCAAGCCTCCTAGTCAGCTCTGTAACTCAGGACCAACCTTTTTGTTCATCAGTTCTCATCATTTGCTGCTTCTGGTCCATGAGAGTGCAACTTTTTCTCATTGAAATTTTCTTTCTTTAATACCTTTTGAATGAAAAATTTATGCAACACTACCTTCTTTCCTTTGAAAAATTTCATTCCAAATTCTTAATGAATTTCCCAACAAAAGAAAAGCAGATGCTCCCCCCAAAACTCCAGATGCTGTATAATATCTGACACCACTCATAACTAATCTTATATAAACTAAAGATTCATTTTTTCTCCGTTATTTTTTTCTATAGCACATTGTTCTGCTTATGAATGTTATACATACAGTCAATTATCCAAGCTAATGGAGACGAGCTGTGGGAGAGATAATTAAGAAGGGTAGATAATCTACCCTGCTATTAGTGCAGGTGTCAGCAAAGATTCTGGCCTGAGACATCATTGTTGGGGGTGAGTGTTTGGGAGAAGGGAGGCTTGTAGTCCCAAGATAGCTAGAGAGTGGCAGGGAAAAGACAGGAAAGGGGGCGAGGGGAACCAAGCCTGGTGAGGGAGAAAATGTTAAGAACAGATGATCACTCATTAATAGGAATGCTACGGATAATACAGAATTTACTGTTATGCTTAAATGCCTGCTTGGAATATGATACTAATTAGTCTAAAGTCCTATGTTTGATTTACACCACGAACAGTTAGTGTCCCCTACGCCATTGGTTATATGTTAAAGTGACAGACCTACCATCAGCCCCAGAAGTCAACATCACAAATGTGCCCTTGTGATCAGTAAAGGAACTGGCATAACCCAACACTAGTACTGGGAGTTATTCAACATACTCATTCTATTGATCATGGATCATCACCATTAATTTAGTATGTACAACTCAAGAAGTATACTTTAAAATTATAACCAATTGATTTTTAATCAACTTGTTTTTCAGCACTGTTTCAATCAAGTGTTTTGTTTAAATATGCAAGATGTGAACATATCTACTAATTCAGTAGTTATGATATAAAGGCCTATTGTATGGTTTCCTGACCTAATAAAGCTTATGTAGTGGTAAGGTTGTGTATATTCAAGAAGACAATAGACTTTTTCCATGTTGCAAAGACATAGCAAGCATTTCAACCCTCCATATATAGAATAGAATCAAATAAAAATCACCAACCAATGGAAACTAAAAATACTAAAATCTACATGGGAAAGCAGCAAGAGTAGTCCAGAAGTGCATTATTTTGTGGCTTAAAAAAATGATAATAATGAAAATTCTTTGGCAATCTAAGAGATTCTGTCATTTTTACCAAGAACGACTTCAAAGAAGGCAGAGTGGCTGACGCAGAACTTCCAGTTTATAACTGTCTTCCCCACAGCTTTATGCTGTGATGTCCTTTGGGCAGAAACACTCCAGGGTCTCAACTAGTGTGTTTTTCAATTACTGCTACTATCCTGCCCTGATAGATTGGAAGTGATAAAACAACAAGTAAGAAATCATTTTTCATAATTCTTCAGAGTCCAATCTACCCTCACACCCGCTTCCCCTGCATTCCTTCATGCCGCTGACGCTGAGTTTTAGTGGATTCTACAGCCTCAGAGTGAAACCACGCCATATTTTTCAGTTGATTAGCCTCTGGAGTATATCTTTCATATTCTCAAAGTCTAGTAAAGCAGAGTATAGCCTATAAGCATTCTCACCAAGGAGACATAAATATCAAACAAAATATTAAAATAACCTTCCTTTCCAATATTTCAAACAACATATTTTCTTTTAATAAACATCCCAATTTTTTCCCAACTGGTTGAAGAAATCTGGAATATTTAGATTAGGCATTCAGTACATAAAATCCCAGTTGATTTACCAGGAATTATGAAAATTATGAAATTTCTTTGCTTAAAAGAGAGTTGAATGTCCAAGGAAATTAAACTGCAACTTGCCATAAAATAATTTCCTCTCCCAAAGAAGAAGATCAACAATATATTGAAGTATTAAAAATTAATATATAGTGTCAAGTTTAATTGGCTTCACTGTTGAGGTTAATAGGCATTAACTTTCATTTTGATAAAATATGCCTGTGTTAATGACTCCAAGATCTATTGTGTCAAGGATTTTCCCGAGGCACATGAAGCTAAGGTTGAAAGCAGTTAAGGGTGCTTGAATTCCTTTACAAGCCTATTATAAACCAATATTCAATCAAAACGATTATTGCTAGCCATTAAAAAATCTACTAAGTATCAAGGGTAATAACTCTTGCATGTTATTACTGGGAATTCCTACAAAGCAAAAGCCTTTTGTATTGCTGTTTGCAAGACTGCTTAATTTATTTGACGTCCTTGAGAAAAAAATCTGCTGTTCAACGAGAGAAAAAAAAAGAGTAGTTTTGTTCCCATTATCTCTGAACAAGGAGTATCAGGAAGCTTCAGGCTAGAATTAACATGAGGCAGGCTATCACAGCTGTAAGAGCATTTAGCAGCCTTCCCTCCTGACTCCAGGGCGATAATACATACAGCCCCGTGTAATCTGTCTCTTCCACTGCTCTTTCTTTGCCTCCCTCCTCCTCTCCTTCTTTACTAACAGACATGCCTTATTGTAAAGCATGATAAGAAGTAAACAGCAGCATTTTTCTACAAAGTGACACCACTGGTTGGAGTTTTACCTTTGGCAAAGTCATATAAAGAATCATTGCTCATATTTAACCATTTTCTAAAGGTCAAACACAGCATTCAAGTATGGGAGTATTCCATGACTCATACTCTAGAAGGTAAACTATGTCTGGTATCCTTTCTGATAGAAAAGTTGTTTTCACATTTCTTTAATTTGCACAGCAAGGGAGTGCAAATATAGTCAAACTGAAGTTTAAGAAAATAATTGTTTAAAACATGACATCATAGTTCATGAAATAAAATGCAGTAGTGTTAATAAGAATTGAAGAACGTATCTGGTTGATTTAGAAAATCCAAAATTGTTATTGTAAATAATAATATCTGCCTGGAACAGAGAATGGTCCAAAGCACATTGAAATCAAGGCAACCCTTTCCTTGAAACACAGGACAGAATGTACCAGAAGTGATTTTTGAGTATTCCTGAATTTCTCCAGCTGTTTCCAGTTTCATTTCCCACAAATTGATATTAAATTAAAAATGCAAAGCAAAAAATAAGGACACATGTCATTCAACATTTGCTAAAGCGTAGGCGTCACAAAATCCAACAAATAACAACAGAATATAGCAAGTTAACATAAGATGCAATTTATTTTTCTATGGAAATTCCTTTTAAGTCAGGTGTTGTGACCTCGGCACTATTGACATTTGGAGCAGTGTGATTCTCTGCTGTAGGGGCTGTTCTGCCCATCGTAGGATGTTGAGAAGCATCCCTGGCTTCTACTCACTAGATTTCATTAGTGCGGCCCCCACCCGCACACCCTGAGTTGTGACAACCAGAAATCCTTGGGGGCAAAATCACCCTCATTGAGAACTATTGCTTTAAGTGGAAGACCTAATCTGAATTTGACAATGTTTAATTATATTAGTAACATTGCAAAAAGGAGCAATCAGCAAATTCTGAGTTGCAAAATTTGATTTTTTAAAAAAATAACACACATGCTATCTGTGACAAGACAGCTGGGCTTCATGTGCACACTCAAGGAAATTGAAATATTATTACAAATCTATGAGAAGCTTTTGGTCCAAATACCATGAAAATTTCTAAATACCATTGTCTTAGACCGCCACAACAAAATACTGTAGGTGAGGTGGCTTAAACAACAGAAACGTGTTTCTCGTAGTCGTGGAAGCTGGACGTCTGAGAGCAGGGTGCCAGCACGAAGGGGTTCTGGGAAGAGCTCTCTTCCTGGCGTGCCGTTGGCCGCCTTCTCACCGTGTGCTCAAGCGACCTCTTCTTTGTGTGTGCAAAGTGAGAGAGAGAGACAGCGAGAGAGAGAGCAAGCTGTCTGGTGTCTCCTCCTATGAGGGCACTAATCCCATCAAAAGGACCCAGTCTTCACTACCTCGTCTGAACCTAACCACCTTGCAAAGGCGCCAACTCCAAACACCATCGCACTGGGGGGTTGGAGTTTCAACACAGGAATGTAGGGGAACACAAGCATTCAGACCATAACAACCATTACATTTCTAGCTTAGAAGTTGCGAATTGGTTGAGATTAGAGGTAAAAATATCTGTTTCTCGGTTCCTGGAAGGCAAGAGAAATTATTGTTAAGAGAGTAAATCCTAAGCATTCTGAGATATTTTTCCTATTTTCTTTTCTTCTTTCTTTTCTTTTTATTATATCTGTTTGAGAAGATGCATGTCCGCTGAACCTATTGTAATCATTTCACAATACGTGCAAATCAAACCATCATGCTGTAGATGTTAAAATTATACAATGATGTATGTGAATTATTTCTCAACAAAACTGGGGAAAAGATGAACAAAAAGAAATAATTGTCACTTACTTTTAGTATATTGTACATATATTTATTGTGTGTTCAAATTAGATAAGCATTATTAACACTACTTGACACTTTTATTGGTATAGTTAAATTTGAATTATTCTGGGTCTTGAATTTGTCACCTGTTTGTGTTTTATTTATATGTACATAAAATAAAGAGAAAAAATAAAGAAAGTGCACATTCATTTACCCAAAAATTACATAGGATCACAAAAACTATGTAAAATAGTTTCTTACTATTTATTACAAAAATAATTACGATGTCAAAAGTCTGGATATGGTTACTTTTGGACAAGGGGAAGGGATAGTGTCTCTGAGAGGTCATGGAGGTAGGTCTGAGGGTTCCCTCTAAGTGAGAAGTGACTGGAAGTGACTCTGGGGGGCCATTTTATGACCAAAGTTGGACACACTTTATGATTCACCACATTGCCCACTTACAATTTGTACAATTTTCTTTATATAGTTTATATTGTAACAAAAATGTTTCAAATCTTATTTTGAATCACATAGAATCTACTATGAGTCACACATTTATTGCTTTGTGGATTCAAACATAAATTAAGACAGCACCAGCCCTCAAATGGGTCAAAGTCTAAAGATTCAGACTTGTAAACAGATTGGGCAACACAATGTGATAAATGACATACATGAGTAGAGATCTTTGAGAACATATACAAGGAAGTAATTAACTGTGCCTCGGGGAAGCAGGAAAAATTTTGTGATAATTAGCATTTGAACTAGGTCTGGAAGTATGGTAGGAGCCCACATTGCTGTGTATTAGTCACCATGAAGTAAATTAGCTTTTTAAAATTGTTATTAGATAAGTTTCAGAAGTACAACATTATAATTCAACATCTGTGTACATTACAAAGTGATCACCTCCAAAAGTCTAATTACCATCCATCACCCTACAACTGATCCCTTTCACCCCTTTAGCCCACCCCTCAACCCCCTTCCCCTCTGGTAACCACTGATCTGCTCTCTGCATCTATGAGTTTGTTTTTGTTTTGTTGTTTATTCGTTAGTTTTGTTTTTAGATTCCAAGTACGAATGAAATCATACAGTATTTGTCTTTCTCCTTCTGACATTTCATTTAGCATAATACCCTCCAGGTCCATCCATGTTGTTGCAAAGGACTAGATTTCATCTTTTTTATGGCTGAGTAGTATTCCACTGTGTCCATTCATCCATCAATGGACACTTAGATTGTTTCCACATCTTGGCTATTGTAAACAATGCTGCAGTATACAAAAGGGTGCATATATCTGTTTGAATTGTTGTTTTCATGTTCTTCAGATAAATATCTAGTAGTAAAATAGCTGGATCATATGGTAGTTCTATTCTTAATTTTTTGAGGAATCTCCATACTGTTTTCCATAGTGGCTGCACCAATTTACAATCCCACCAACAGTGTACAAGGGTCCTCTTTTCTCCTCATCCTCTATAACACTGTTATTTCTTGTCTTTTTGATAGGTGAGTTAGCTTTGAATAAAATATGTAATTACAAGTTAGCTGATTATATATAGATTTTAGTTTTCAGGCAGTTTCTATATTCTTTTTCTTTTTTCCCTGTTTTTTCCTCCCCAAATCCCCCCAGTACATAGTTGTATATTTTAGTTGTGGGTCCTTCTAGTTGTGGCATGGGGGATGACACCTCAACATGGCTTAATGAGCGGTGCCATGTCTGTGCCCAGGATCTGAATCCTGGGCTGCCGAAGTGGAGTGTGCGGACTTAACCACTTGGCCACAGGGCCGGCCCCAGCTATATTCTTGATTAAGACAAGAAAAGTGAACCAGGTGCAACTGAGAAATCCCTTGCCTTATAACCCAGAACTTTATCTAAAATAGTAATAGGAAGTATGGATACTTGTTTGTTTGTTTATTTTACTCAGGTCATATTCGTTTATAACACTGTGTAATTTCAGGTGTACATTATTATATATCACTTTCTGTATAGATTGCATCTTGCTCACCCCCAATAGTCTAATTTTTATCTGTCACCATACATATGTGCCCCCTTACCCCTTTCACACTCTCCCCCCACCTCCTTACCACTCTAATCCACTTCTGCCCATAACCTCATCCCCAACAATCCTATGGAAATACGTTTTCTAGAGTCACAAGTGACCTGGCAGTTGTCAAATCCAATGAACTATTTTAAAAGCTTTATCCTGTTTGAGTATTCACATTTGATGCTGTTAGATGCTCTTGCCATTTGAAATACTTTTCTTATCTGATATTTACAATGTCTGCCTCTCAGTTCTCTCTGCTATTTCTTTATGGTGTCCTTTATCGACGCCTTGTTCTTAGTGAGTTCTTAAATGCTGAGTGTCATCAAAGATCCATCCTGAATTCAATTTTCTTCACTTTCTTGCTTCTTAGAGTTCACTTCAGCAAGGCTGATGACTCTAACTCCACGTCTTCCCTGACATCTGAACTATATTTCCGATTGTGTACTGGAGGGCTTCCCACAGATGTCGCATATACATGTCACACAGAATATGTCTACAGTGGAACTCACTGGTGTTCCCCTCAAATAATCCTCCTCCTGCAAACTTTGTCTTAATTGTCTCCATTCACTAGTCTCCAATTCTAATTTTGGTCAGATCATATCTCAATCAAAATACTCACTGTTTATCTAGTGGCTTGGCAGGCCAGTTTATCCACCACAAAATTATCTTCCCAAAAATCAACTTTTGGCTCCACAACATGAATATACATAAGATTACTGAGTTGTACACTTAGAAAATAGTTAAAATGGTAAATTTTATGTCATGAATGTTGTACTACAATAAAAAGAAATTTAAAAGTTTAATGCATCAAATTCTGGGAAAAACTCTTTAGTGATTCTCATTACTACAATCTCCTCACCATCACAAACAAGATATGTTAAAATCCGGTTCCAATTTACCTCCGTCATTTCCTCTGCTACGATGTGTTTCTGTCACCCTGATCTTCACGCTAGTTGTTGAATATTCTAGGACCTTCACCACTACTGCCCCTTTGCATTTGCTGTTCCCTCTGCTCAAAATATGCTCTTTTCTTTGTCTAATGAACTCTTATTCATGATTTACTCTCTAATCTCTCTTCTGTTAAGTTTTCTCAAAATCTCCCAGGCAGAGCTAGTCACTTCCTCATAGGCACTCCAGGAATAGCGGTTGTGTATATATACCTTCACTATAGAGCTGATCACCTTATATTCTAATTATTTATTTCTATTTTCCTCCCTTACTGAACCGTGAACACATTAATCACAAGACTATGCCTCGTTATCCTTATCCTCTTTATCCCTGACTTTTAATGGAATTTCTAGAACAAAGTTGCTACTTATTACGGCTTGCACGAATGGATGAACGAGAGCGCATAGACAGAGAAGGGGCAAATAACATCATGAAAGCTCCTGTGACAGCACTTTATTTAATCTAAGATGCCATCAACTCACAAAAGTACCATTTTTGTGTGTGTGCAATTGAGAAGACAAAAATGCTGCCAATTAAACTATGACATAATGCTTTCCTAAAACTTACATATTTTTTTTTTTGTGAGGAAGGTTGTCCGTGAGTTAACATCTGTAGTGATCTTCCTCTATTTTATGTGGGATGCCTCCGCAGCACGGCTTGACGAGCAGTGCTAAGTCTGTGCCTGGGGTCCAAACACGCGAACCTGGGCCATCAAAGCTGAGCACGGGAACTTAACCACTACACCATGGGGCTGGCCCTCTTAAAACTTAAATTTTTTAAAATTTTATATTTATTCAAAGAGCTCTTTTAGATGTATTTAGTTGTGTAGAAGTTTTTAAATGTACTTTTAGCATATATACAAAGGAAAATATTAGCAGACTATACCACTTTGGGCAGGTTACGTAACTGTTCTATGTCTTAATTTCAATTGTTTATGGAATTTCTAAAATATATTCACTTTCAGAGCCCACTCTTTTGAATCTCTTTTTGACACATTCATCGGTGATCATGTTTTCATACCAATTACCATCCTCTATGCTGCTAAGTATGTTGTTGATGCACAGTTATTTCTTACATCATCACTGTTTATGTTTTTCATCTAGACTCTTGACTCCCATTCAGCAGTTTCTGATATCTGACACTTTATCAGTCTTACTAGCAGGTGTCAACAGATAGTTTCCTTTCAACAGGGACTCATGCCCTTGTTCAAACGGTGCATAAATGGTTGGTTGATTTAAAAATCATGAGGATGCAGTTGTCCACTCACACTGGCAGCAACAACAACTAAGTCGTTAGGGTTTTTGGTAAGCTTATTTTTAAACTAGTCCAGAGCATGACCACTAACTAACTAAAATCAAGAAGGAAAATATTGATGCTTGTGAAGGAAGGCTCCTAGGTGTCGCTTTCAGAAAACATGTATCCAGTTTATCAGTTCAGCCATTCCTCCACCATCTATGTACACACAGGCACGTGTACCCATGCACGTACGTACAAATACAGAGTAACATTTTTGAGGCTATATTGTTCAGAAATATTTTGAAGTTAAAATTCAATATAGAGGGAACATTTGGCCACTGGCAGTTATGCATAGCTCATGGTGAGACATCGCCTTTCTGCATCCCTTCTCATGATCTTCCTCCTTGCAGCGCTTTGGTATTGACGGTATAATTTTGTGGCATGTCAAAGAGCTCCAGTATTCATCAGCTGATCCTATTTGACTAAACCTATATTTATTCATTTTTCTTCAACTGAATCACGTGTTGCTGGAAGTGAAAGTGCTACTATTCAAGGAGCAGGAAGTTTCTGACCAATTGATGTCAAACTCCTTAAAGATTACCCTGTGCTACAATTGAATTGGTCACACCAATTTCTCATTGGTTTGAAAGTTCATTCATCTATTCTGAGGTATATGGCAACTTTCCTTTTCTTCAGTTGTATTACTTGGTGTGTGATAGCCAATCTTTTTACAAACATCTTGTTTTACCGAAATTATAGAATTGTGTTTATTCCCCCACTGATGAATATGTGCTTCATTAATATCAAATTCATGCCCCACTGCTCTGTTTCCATGCCTTTCTGAGTACAAAATAACTTCCTGTTTCAATGCTGAATAACAGAGTAATCTTTTTGATGACATTTTCAGCAATGCATGTAACTCAATTTAAGTGACAATATGAATAGCCATGACCGAGTTCCCATAAGTGCTGGAAATAGCAGTTACATCAAGACTGAACAAGCAGTGATCTTAAGTTGCCATCAACTATTAAATGTTGGAAAAAAATTGTGCCTTATCAACAACAAAATATTGTTGATTCCTAGGGAATTCAGCACAGTGACCGCTACAAAACTTCTCTATTTTTTGTCCATTCACAATCCCACCCATTTGCTTCGTTCCCAATAGTGACTTCACTTCCTAAATTATTCAGAGAATCAAGGTAAGTAATAAATAAGTTATTTGTGTGCTTGCTTGTCCACTTTTCCACAAAGCTCATCCAACCCCTTTTCCTTTGCTTAAATCTCAGAGGCAAAGACACTCCTTTTCCTTTCTAAGCATAAACTCTCTTTTGCCCTTTGACCTATGTCTTCCACTCGGCTCTTAAGTACCCCAGGTGATTGTGATGTAGGTAGTCTTCAGACCAGTTTGATAAATAATGGTGCCACCATCTTTCATCTCCAATTCTCCACTAGGAGCTCTCAGGTTGTTATAAATGTACTCACGGGGGAATGTAAGTTTCCCGTTCCTTTTGGCACGCCACGCCCTTCCTTTAAGGTAGTCTATACTAATAGAGAAATGTTTACCTTTTAGATATTACATGCAAAAGAATCCAGGTGCTCTAAACTCTTCCAAACTGAGGATGAGATGAAACCCAAAACAAAAATATTAGTTGCCTTGACTGCAAGTTATGCTATTGACCTTGGTCCTTTGAGGGTGAGGAGAATGAGAAGGGTGAAAAAGAGAAAAGTGATGATGTACTTGGGGGCATCCATTCAAGGCTGATAGAGCATGGACCGCAGGGAGCCCCGTACAGAACATGAAGACCATTCTCACCTTTTTTTTAAGCATGTTTGAGTTCACTAGTTAAAACTTTCCCTGGGCCTACACACGCACCACCAGATCTCGTGAGGTTATGTTTCAAGTATCTCGAAAATAAACTACTTCCATTTAACTCTCAATATTTTCAGTATATTCTATACTTGCTGACTCTACTTTTCTCACCATCACTTGCTGTTTACCTCAAACTATTTTGACCTTCTGCCCCTACACTAATGAAAATGCATTTCTGAAGGTCACCAGTGACAATCACAAAATAAAATGGCCTTTCTCTCTGCCCCATAATTCTCATCCACCGTGCATGATTTTAACAATTTTGATTACCCATCCTTGAAATTCTCTTTCCTCTGACTTTCCAAATGCTAAACCAGGGCTCTTCAACTTATTTATATGTATTGTTTATTTCATTTTTCTTGTAAGAAGCTCAAATTTCACAAAAGGAAGAAGACACAAAAGTTTGCCGGGTATTTTACCTGTGTCGTGTTAGTAAATGTCAATGCCTGGAGCAAAAACGCATTCCTTCAGCAACTAACAGTTGCCCTACTCCCTGCTCCTCAGAAAAAGTATAGTGTTCGATCCTCCAATTAAAGGTTTAATTTAATATTAAATACTGCGTGGACTTAGAGCAAGAATCTGCCATTAGCTGACCCCTCAGGCAAGAGACACAGAAAAAATTCAGGGAGCCAGCCCTGATGGTCTAGCCTTAAAAGGTGAGTGCTCTCACCGCTTCAGCGGCCCGGGCTCGCTTCCCGGGTGGGGCACCACACCACCCGTCTGTCAGTCGCTGTGCTGTGGCGGCTCACATAGAAGAACTAGAAGGCCTTACAGCTAGAGTGTACAGCTACGCACTGGGGCTTTGGGGAGGGAAAAGAAAAAAAGAGGAAGATTGGCAACAGATGTCAACTCAGGGTAATTCTTCCCCTGCAAACAAAACCAAAACACTGTAGGGTAAGGATGGCTTTTCTCCTTTGCTGTCCCTCACAGACTTTGGAATACAATTCTGAAGTCCAAATCATGCCTGTTTTGCAGATAAAATTAAGTCACATGAAAATTGTTTTTATCAGATTAAATGTGTTTCTCAGTTTTATTAGAAAGTTCTGTCCATTTGCTTTGTGTCTCTTAACCATTTGTTTTCCTTACTGTCTGAGCCCCAAGGATGGTTGTACGTTCGGTTATTTTTTATTGTCTGTTCTTTACAACACACCTGTGAGTTAGCAAAATATGATTGCTCGTGCTGTACAGATGGTGGGATGAAGGTAGAATGCCGTCTAAAAGCTGGAGAGCAGGGTCTGAAACAGAATTTATGGTTCCCCGAACCGCATGTGGAGCAGTGTTTCCTGCGCTATCCCTGCCCTTCCTTAATGTTGGTGAACAAAAGGCTGCGTATAATCGCAATCTTTCATCAAAATGCCAATGACTTCTTCTGAATGGATTTGGTTCTTTCACTTAATGGAAATCTATAGTGTATTAAAACATAGATGACGGTTATCAGGAGTACCCAGGCATCTTACCTGGTATAGATGTTTCATTTTTCTAAGCTTGGTCATAAACATAGTGTCAATTCATTTTCATACCATCTTAGTTTTTTTTTTTAATTTGTTATTTGCCTTCTGTAAAAAGTTTGTCAGAAACGTAAATTTTAGCTGATTTTGGAAAACATTATCTTCTGTGATATGCGCAAGTTTAATTCCTTCCTCGTTCAGGGTATGCTTATTAAAACAAGTAGTAATCTCTGGTGGGAAAAATGTGTTGTTGAAAATATCATGGAGCTAAGCATTTAACCCTATGTGCCAGGTTTGGAAAACTGCCAGCTTAGTCCCTGAGGGAAAATCACATTTTGTGCCAAGAAATATAAAAATTCAGATTAAACTTATTTTATTACTGGAACGTAAAGAAAGGAAGGACAGAGAGAGAAAAGTAATTTGGACTGATGCACTTTTGTTCTTACTTATAAAGCAGCTATACACCAATAAAAAGGTTTTTTTTCCCTCTAAAACTAAGTACAGGAACAAAAGATATTAGCCTAACCTAGTACATATTTTTCCCATTCCTTTTCTTCTAGGCCAATTTTGAAATAACTGTATTAGCTGAACATATGGGATAATATCACAATTGATTTTCCATAAGCAGAAATCAAAGTAAACCTTTGCTATATTTGTCATCTAGATAATATCCAAATGAAGATTTCTTAAAGGGTCTTCAAAGTTTAGCTCAGCATCCGTTTCACTCAGACTTGTTTCTGTCAGTTAATGAAGCGCACAGGCTGGCCTGGTTCATGTGCTTCCCATCTGTCATCGATGCAGCAGTGATGAAGCCCAAAATGAAACTGCATTCTTCATTTAATTCCTGCAGCTTGATATTAGGCAGGTAATCAAGCACGACTCCCGAGGCCTTGTGTTTCAGATGAGGAAACTAAGGTCAAGTGACTTGCCCTGGGTCACACAGCAAGACATCGTGAGAACAGGGAAAAGGTCCAGTAGCCTTGGCTCTCTCAGCCGTTAGCAAGACCGCTGAACCATACTGCCTTCTCAGGTAATTGCCTCCTCTGATATCAAGTGGGTCACATTTTATTACCTCTTTTTTCCTTTTTAAACAGAATCCTGGTTTTTCCTCTCTCTCTTTCTTTCTTCTTCTTTTAAACAGGCATTTAGAAATGCTGTTCTCCTCTTAGCGTTTCTGGTAATTATCTTCAAGGAAACCAGAATACAAATTTAAAGTACTCATTAACATGCTGATTAGAAATTTCTCTCAAAGACTCAAAAGGATGGAAGAGACCCCCAGAGATCATCTGATCCAGCCCTTGACTTCAGGCGTGTTTCACCTAAACAGTTTCCAGCAGATGGAAAACTATATTTACGACCCCCAAGGAGAGAGTCCCCCACCTCCCTTGGTAGCTCAACCCTGTGCTTAGACCTGCTTTACTATGTAAAGGGTTCTGGGCAAAATGTAGAAAAAGAAGCTGCCCTCCCTTGTCACGTCAGGCATTACTAAAATGAATAAGAGTGACCATAATTTATATCTGTATTCATATAACTTATCTGACCAATATTTCTCATTCCATTTTGGAAAAATCTTCCTTACCATGAGGCACTGTTTTGACATAAAACCTGTTGTAATTTATTTTTCAGTTGAAAAACATACCTTAGAAGATACTGAATCTTTGCAATTTTAATTTAATTAAAATGTCTTCCCTTTTTATTTTTACGCTTTTTGCTTCTGCACTGCAGAATGTGTCCCATAGAATACAGTGCTTTCTCTCAATCCCTACCCCACCACCCCAACCAGGATCAGCTCAGGCTGGGTTTGAGGGAACTCTGAGAATTAAAAGCTGTTTCTGATGGCTTAGAAAGTCAGTGATGCTCTGGGTGCATGTGTACATCCTGACTTGTTCATGGCAATTGCTTTCATCGCTTTCTAATTTCCTGAGCTAATTGTGGACAGGGCTTCAAGAAATCCTGTCGCCATAATCCCAATCCCAATCCCATTTTGGCGGCATCCCTTTCAGAGACTGATCTCAGCACTGCCCATTTATGCTTCTGAGATTATTTTAGTCCTCATTAAAATCAAAATTTATTTATAAAAATATTGAGTGTTCTACTGAATCTCCATATTGAATGGCAGAAATCACTTGTTGAAAGAAAAATTTCCTTGCTCAAATGTACCTAAAAGAAGGAGAAGTTAGCCCAAAGGGCTGGCCTCTCACATTTACACAACCAACCTCAATGAATGATGTGAGCTACATCATGGGCACTGAAGGTGGAGGGAACACCCGGCCTTCCTTCATGAGCCAAAACGTTTACATGTGTCAACAACCACTGCAGAGTTCTCTACTGCCTTCTAGATATTCTCTCTTCTTCTTTAACCTCTGTTTCTTTATTAAGACAGATCTAGAGGACTGGTCAAGCTTTGGCTTGAGAGTTGGGTCATCTGGGTTCCCAGTTTAAGACCTTTCACTGACCGACAGTGAGGTTCAGCACTTCTTCGTTATGGGTCCCGATATACCTATTTGTAAAACGAAAAGCTTGTAATAGATGAACTATAAGATCTTTTTCACCCCTAAAATTCTAGCTTAACTGAATGGACAAATGAAGAAATGAATGACTGAATAAAATTATTGAGCATTTTTGTCTAGTTCTACCTAGTTTGTCTTTATTTTTTTAAAAAAAAAATTTTTTTTTTGAGGAAGATTAGCCCTGAGCTGACATCCATACCCATCCTTCTCTACTTTATATGTGGGACGCCTGCCACAGCATGGCTTGCCAAGCAGTGCATAGGTCTGCACTCGGGATCCGAACAGGCAAACCCCAGGCCATCGAAGCGGAATGTGTGAATTTAACCGCTATGCCACCGGGCCAGCCCCTAGTTTGTCTTTTTTGACAATACAATTGAGTGGTATTATTCAAATATGCATTTTTGAAATGCATTTAAATTATAAGCTAAATGTTGATTGAATATTGTTGACTTAATATAACAAATACTTATGGAGCCCTTATGTGCCAGATATACGTGGAAGATAAAAGAAAAAGGCTGTCAGTTATTTAAACATTTAGCTATATTGATGGCCAATACTAGGAATGCAGCTTGAGTCCAAATTAAGTATCAATTAAATATAATTTTGATTAAATACTAATGCACTATATTCATAGGGCAGAATTTGGAACAAAATATTAAACCAAGTCTGTTTCAATAAAAAATTCCATGTCAGGATTTGTCCATGTATCGTTTACTCTCTTTCCTAGAAATCTGTTAGGGCTGATGTGAGAAAGCTTCAAGAATCCTCCTGCCATATGAAGGCTAGATAGGCGAACATTCTGAACACATCTAACCACGATGGACAACGGAAGCGAAGAACAGCATAGTCATGACAGTAAGGGCAATGGTATTTTTTATAACCATAACATATATGTTAGGTACCATGGGGAAAACAATCTAAGACAGGAGTAGCCCAAAGAATGTTAGGCAGAGCCAATGCAATACTTTATTTAAAAACTTAGTTTCACCTGTGATAAGCAGAATGCTATCCCTCAAAGATATCCGCATCCCAATGCCTGGAGCCTGTGATTATGTTATATCACAGGACAAAGAGGAATTAAGATTACAGATGGAATTAAGGTTGCTAATCAGTTGATTTCAAAATAAGGAGGTAATCTTGGAATATCTGGATGGGCCCAATGTAATCACAAGTGACCTTAAATGTGGAAGAAGGGCAGAAGAACCAGAGACAAAGACAGATGTGAAGATGCTACACTACTGGCTTTCAAGATGGAGGAAGGGGCAAGGGGCCAAAGAATTCAGGCAGCCTCTAGAAACTGGAAAGGCGGGAAGCACATTCTCCCTTCAGCTTGCAGAGGAACACAGCCCTGATGGAACCTAGTCCAATGAGACTCTTTTAGAGTTCTGGCCTCCATAACTGTAAAATGATGCATTTGCATTGTTTTAAGGCACTAAGTTTGTGCTAGTTTGTTACAGCAGCAATAGGAAACTCATAGAGCATCCTCTGGTTGTAAAACCAGGGGCAAACATCCAAGAATGAGATCGGGAGAAAACTCTTCTGAGTAGGCTCCCTTATAATCAATATCCTGTGCCAAGTAATCTCAGAATTGTTCTTGAGACTCTCCATGTCTCCAAAGGCAGCAGCTGTTGTCATTAAAAACAGTTTTAACCTGTAAAGTCTATTCTGACATGACAAATATACTTGCTATTCTGAACTACAAATTTAACCCTCTTAATAAAAGTTAATTTGCTTGTGGAGTTAGCTGTCATCACCCAAAATAGATTATTCTTAATTAGGCAGAGACCCTATCTTAATACTTCAGTGTATCTCTTTATGCCATACGTAGAATACCCCATTATTAAATACGATTATTGATTGTGTTATGGTAAGAACCTTATAAAAGCTAGTCTCAGGTAGACAGTAAGGTTAAAATTTTAATTTTTCTATTTTCTATCTTGAATTGGTGGTTTGTATCCTAAATTGTAATTCTCACAAATAAAGTAGAAATAGAGAGAATGAAGATAAGCAATTCTCATATTAAACTGTGAAAATATGATGTAGTATTTTCCCAGAATCTGAACCATACATACATTTAGATATTACTTATCATTACTATTGTATCTATCAGTAAGTTCAGGCCTATGCATTTTAGATGTTCTTATCTTTCTTTGCATCAAAAATATCTAAAATTATTTTCATAGCTGTTTTAAGTTTTCATCTGCTCTTAGGCATTTTTGAGCTTCTGAATCACTTCCTTGCATTTAAGAGAAACAAATTTAAGAGAAGACATTTAAAAAAACAAGTATATATTTTTAATATCATACTTTAAGTATAGTCTAAGTCTCTGAAAGATTTCCAAACATCAAATTTACAGTCATAAATTCAATTAATTATGTAGTGTTGTTAGTGGCCCCAAGTTTCACAGCCTTTTCACTTAATTCTTAATGTACCTCCAATATCTTTACTGGACTTTTACCTTCTTTAGAACAAAATCCATGTCTAGTTCATTTTTAATCCCTTAGAGTTACTTACTAGCATCACATATTTCATACAGTAGGTGTGCTGTAAGTATTTGTTACACGACTGAACAAATCAATGAAGAGAAGACCACTTAAACGTAGCTTGAAATGGTATCATTATGAAAAGGCCACCTATTTGTATAGAAAATGCACTGCCATTGTTTTAGTAAATTATTCATACTTACTAATTTACCAAGATCTAACATCCAGAGCTTCTCTTAATTTCTATTCATTTGAAATAGAAAGTGAGATAGCTATTAAGGTTTATTTTATTGAAGAACCGAATCCATTACGCCTACATTGAAGTTCATTTCTATTTTGTGTGGTAGTAGTTCTGCACTCAGAGTCCTTATTGGGTTGAAGAGCAAATATGTACATATGCTCTGTTGTGCCAGGGGGCACAAATTCTGTCTTGATTTACTCATGTGCAACTACTATTAACACTGTAGGAATTCAGGGCAAAGTTTAGTTTATTTTTCAAAAAGGATCATGTTGTTATGTATTCCAAATAACACATGAACTCTTTTAGACTATAAAACCAATGATGTGCAACCACACACATTTAGTACTCATTTAGCTTTCTCATTGACTAAATGTCTGACTAGTCTGACTCATTCTTTATGGCATATATTTTTAAAAGCAAGAATTGACAAAGAGAGAAATGAGGTGAATTTCTGGAACTATGAAAGCATGAAATGCAGAAATTATGGAAAAAGATCCCAAATTTTAATGCTAAAACATGGTGAATGTGCTGAAACGTGGGAAAATGTTGCATAAAATATTTGACTGGAAATGTACAAAAATTATCCATGTGTTTGAGATAATCTCATTTGAGAGTTGCCCTTTGGTCACATAGAATAAGTGCTGCCTGTCTGCTCTGATTTGGAGGAGTTGAGAGAGGTGGATCCGTGTGTAGATGATGAGCACTGAGAAGAGCTGGAAGTCCGGGAGGGAAGGAACGACAGGAGATCCTTTCTAGCTTACCTTCCCTGAAATCAAACCACGTATGCCTCTGGGAGTGAATGTTGGAAGGATCACCTTACACAGTCCACACTCTTCGCTACCCTGCCTTCTGAGCACATACAACCTACCCAGTCAGGGTCCCAAGGTGATTGACAAACAGAGTCTAACTGGCTGGCTATGAAGTGTAAACACGTGAAAGGGGTCTGTCCTCACATATTCCAGCTCAACACCTTACTAGCTATAGGACTTCGAGAACCTGTTTCATTTCTCTTTTGATTGTTTAATTCTTATAAGAAATAAGAGATTTTTAGACTTTGCTAATGATTCTTTCTGTCCTAAGCTTATGTCTCTAAAATGTTTTAAATGCTATATGTCAACAAATTAGTCATAATTTTTTATAAATAGACATATTTTGTACTGTAGCATTATTAAATATCAAGCAGATTATAGTGTAAGGTAGTTGGTGAAATAGCAAAATATCTTGAGTATGCCCAAATTTAAACCAAAGTATAACAGGAAACACAAAAGGGGATAGCCACACTAAATCCTTACCTAGAGCTAAGAAAGAATTATTTATTGACTCTGAACCAGGCTTTCTAGACCTAAATTGTTTATAGAGATGCATAATGTTAGGTGCCCTTCAGATATAGGAGATTCGAAATAGAGTATGTCAAGTCAATGCAAATGTACCAAATATATTTTTTTGTGATTAAAAATATTAAAACATAAGTAATATAAAGATGCCATTGCACTGTGACATTTTAAATAAATATATTTAAATAAATATAGGGAAATGATTGAAGACTATGACAAGGTATTCTCTCTGAACCCAAGGGGCTTAGGATCCAATGCTGGGGAGAGGAAACCAACACAAGGAAACATACTGAATCCTTCTAAAAAATAAATACCAATGTTAGACTTTAACAAGTCAATTACTATAAAAATAGTAGAATCAAGGGCCAGAAAATCAGATTTTTTTTTTAATTAAAGAGAAAGAAATGGACTAATGGAGGTGTAGCTAGGATGGAGTGAATTTCAAAGTGAAGAGATTACGCTTGACAAAACATAAAAAGGTAAGTTTGCTGGGAGCAATAATACAGATAGATAATATCTTGTCAGTTCGCATCACATCAGGCACTACTCTGGGAGTTTGACATATATTAGCTCATTTAATTCTTTCAACAGCCATGTGAAGGTAGTACTAACATTGTCCCTATTTTACATGCAATGAAATGGACATGGAGAGGTGGGTTCAGTGGCTGGCCCAAGATCTAAGAGCTAGAAGGTGGCAGAGTTGGTTATGACCCAGGCAGTCTTTGTCCAGAGTCAACACCTGCCTGAGCCAATGGAGTAGAAGAGGGGTTCCCTTCAAATTATAGCCTAAGATACAAAAGACTGAAGAATGGCAAATACTCTGGTTTTCAAAGAGGAGGAAACCATTTTATGAAATACTCTAGAAAACAATCTTAAACAGATTATTAAACTATGTTTTATTAATGCTTGGAAAAGAAATTGTTGATCATGTGGAGTGAATGTTGTTTCCTCAGGAATGAATTATGCCAAATTCAATTCATCTCTTATAAAAGGTGAGTTGAATATTCCATTTCTTTATGATTCCTATAAATGATAAAATATGAATATAAGGTAGGCATAATGTACCTTGATTTCAGCAGAGAAGTCTTTCTGTCTTATTAAAGATTACAAAAATCTTCAAAATGGTCTTAAAAATGAAAGTTAAATAAAGTCTTGATCATTTAGTGTGAATGGATTCATAGCTACAATGCCTCGCAAGTGCTTATAAGTGAGTCAATGCAAAGATGAATGGATGTCTCTAGTGATGCACAAAAAGTTCTGTATTTAGGTTAAAATTATCCATCAATCAAGTACTGGATGGGACTGAGTAGGAATTTATATTTAAAAAAGTGTGCTAAAAGTTCACTTGACTAAAAGTTTGAGGCGATTCAAAGCCTATGATAGTAAAAAATGCCAGTACAATCAAAGAGAGTGCTACCAGAAATACAGTGTATGGACAAGGGAGGTGATAGATGGCAGACTGCTAAGACCTCATTGAAACAGTCATGTTCCACCTGAGTGACACATAATGAAGGGAAATAATTAGGAAGGCAACCTGGATGGTAAAAATTTGGACATTTAATGGATGAACAACAGAAGTTTAATCTGTAGAACAGATGTGTGTGTGTGTGTGCATGCGCGTGCACGTGTGTGTGGTCCAGACATAAGTATTGAGAATACACTGTATTTGATCTCTTTTTGAGAAACAGAATAGCCTGATCTGATTCATGTTTCAACAAGACCACGCTTCTGCTCTGTTGAGATAAGAGTGGAGGGAGGGAAGAAGGAAGCAGGGAAATAAGAGAGGTGGTAAAGACCCAGAGGATCAATGAAGGTTACCTGAATCAGAATGATTCAAAGTGGGGAAATGTTATATCTTTTTGGCTTTACTGTGTGTTTAAAGGTGAAGCCAACAAGGTCTGGTAGTGCTATCTGCAGGATGTGAAACAGCATAACCAAGGTATTTGGCCTGATCTTTTTATTCATAATAAAAGTCCGGATTTTAAAGGAACCTCTGAAACCTTCTAAACAAGCCTTTGATCCTTTAAAGGAGTCCTGCCTACAACAAGCTGCTCCTGCTTGAGCACTTCCTTGACAAGGACCTCACTGTCTCCCACAGCACTCACCCCACTTTAGGAGAGCTCTGGTTTGAAGAGCTCTTTTTCTCATACTGAGCCAAAGCCTGCCTCTCTGTGATGGATAAGTGTGATATTGTGATTTATAAGAAATACGTATTTGGTCTTTGTCCCTGTTTCTGGCACAGAACTCCTAAAACCCTTGGAATTTCCTAAGTGGTAAGAGCCATTCAGGTGTCTTAAAATTCATAACAAACCCCTTTCAAGCACACCTGAGTTTACGTTAATGAGGTGACTTTTGGAAAGCATCTGATGGTGGGGGCTGGACACCAGGGGTAGCAATCACATGATTAGAAGGCTGGAACTTTCAGTTTCATCCCCCCAACCTCTGTGGAGGGGACAGGGGTTGGGGATCAAGTTCAGTCACCACTGGCCAATGACGTAATCAATCATGCCAACGAAATGAAGCCTCCACAAAACCCCCAAATGATGGGGGTCGGGGAGCTCCAGGTGGGTGAACTAGAACGCATCCACGGGCTGCCATGCCTGGACCCCAAACTCCAAGGGGACAGAAGTTCCTGCATTCAGAACCTTGCCCTGTGTATCTCTTCTTCTGGCTGTTGATTTTTATTTTTTAATATCTTTTGTAATAAACCAATCTAGTGAAGCAATCTAGTGAGTAAACAGATTTCCTGAGCTCTGTGAGTCCATCTAACAAATGAATTAAACCCAAAGAGGAGGCTGGGGGAACCTCTGATTTATAGCTGGTCAGTCAGAAGCACAGGTGATGCCCTGGACCTGCGACTGGCATCTGCATTGGGGGCAGCCTTGTGACACTGAGCCTTAAACCTGTGGATCTGACACTATCTCCACGTAATACTGTCGGACTTGAGTTGAATTCTAGAACACCCAGCTGGTGTCTGAGAATTGCTTGGTTTGGGTGAAAAAACCCAGACATTTCAATTGGTGTCCGGATTGTAACAAGTGAATGAGAAAAGATGACAAACCTGGGAGGAGGGTGGGTAAGAGGAAAGGGGGGAGGAACTGTATGTGTTTCTTCACTGGTACCTCCCCAGCACAGAGCGCAGTATGTGTCATTAGGTATGTAATAAATATTTTTCACTGTCTGAGCAATTTGGCAAAAGAGCATTGGGTCATAATGATGTGACCAGAGGATAGTAGTTCATTATTTCTTAATGAGATTTAAAAAAGAATAAAATTAAAATGTTTTCTCTATCCGCTATGCTTTTATGTTTTGTTGATTCAGCGAGTTTGTACATGATGACGGTGGTTTTAAACAAATGAATACCATTGTATTCTAGTTTTGGGCTTCTGTGTGTCCTAAATCTCAGCTACATTTAAGTTTTCATACCCTTCAAATAAGGAGGGCTATCCAAAATATGTAGTGGTACAGTTTGGCCACCAACTAATCAGAAAGGGTGCTAGCTAGTCTGGTGACTATCAGCCTGTTTCCAACTATGGGAGAATCAAGCTATTAAGAGCGCTGAGTTGAAATACTACATATTTCTATTTTGTCTGTATTGTAGTGAACAGACCCTGTCTTTAGCTCCTGCTGTGCACTTTTGAGGGGTCTTCCATATGGTTGCTGCTAAGTATTTTGGCATTTTCCCAACTGTTCCAATTGGGTCAGTGGGGGGGCTTGTGTAGGAGTAATAAAACAAGGGTGACTGCGGCAGGCAGGACTAGATTACCACACACATAACAGCTCATCGACTCTCAGGCACTCAAGCACAGCTCAGTACCATTCCTGACAACAGGCAGCCTAGGCAAACCGTCCTTCTGCTGCAGACTTTACTCCAGGGAAGGCCGGGCGTGGGGGCAGAGACCAGGTCTCCTCGTTTACATTTTTTCCTGTTTCTTTACTTGTTCACCTTTCCATAACATCTAGAATAACTTGAGGAGGGTAAGACAATGATGGCTTGCAGATTCCTATGTCATTCTGAGAAAGTTTCCATGAGCAGACTCAGCTAGATGTGAGCAGCAGCAGGCTTATCAGTGGCCCTGAGGGCTTTGATACCTTATGAGGGGACAAAAATGGGAAAGGGAAGTCTGACTGCCACAAATGCTTAAAAATCCTTGAGACATGATTCCTAAAGGCAGAGATGACTGATAATATTGACACTAGTATTGGAGTGTCTTTCCTATCAGAAATCACATCTATGAAAAAAACGCCTCCCATTCTTTTTATCCTGCAGAAGGCAGTGTTGCTTAAAGCACTAATAAGGGAGGGAAAAGTTCAAAGCAAAATTAAGATTCTAAATATCGAAATAATGTAAACTGAGATATGTGTGTACGTACACACACACACACACACACACACTGAAGTAAAACGATGAACTTAAGATCTTGATCCAAAGATTGTATTTTCCATATTTATGCTTACACACAGGATTCTTTAAATAATTCATTGTGCTTTTCCTTTAACATGATACGGGCCTTTTTCTTCACATTAAACACCAATAGACAGCTATGTAGCATTCTAACAGGGTCACAGTATAGCCATCCATTTTTCTTGAGCCATTACAAGAAACTGAGATTTTAAAGAAATAGATTTGGAGACACTTAAACCGGCATACAAATCTGCGTGGATTTTTTTTCACGTTTCCTGCCAAGAAGAATAAATAGTGCTGCATTAAAGAAGTTTCTCCCCTTCCTCCTCCGCCATCCCCGAGCCCAGAAGCCCATCCCGAGGCCCGCGGCGGTGGTCGCAGCCCGGCCCGGCAGCGCGGCGGGGCGCCGGGGAGGTGGCGGAACCAGACAAGCGGGAGGGGCGTGACCTCCGGGACAGCCCCGGGGCTGGACCCCAGTAGGAAAGGCCTGGAGGAGGGGGCGTGACCTCCGGGGCAGCCCCGGGGCTGGACCCCAGCAGGACCCGCCTGCACCTAGGGAAGTACCGACACTGACAGCAACCAGGTGGTCGCATGAATCAACTGGTTCCGGGACCCACGCTCGTCCTAGGACTCCGGGGACCCCTCCTGCCAGCCTCCCCTGGGCAAGGAGGAAAGCGTTACACGCGGCTCGGGTCTGTCACAGTCAGCACGTAGCCCGCCCCAGAAGACCCCGCCCGGGGGACGTCCCCGCAGCGCGACCCCGGCCGAGCGCGGGCGGCCACGCCGGCTTCAGGCGCTGCACTGCGCAGGCGCGCGCACGGTGCGCAGGCGCCGCCCAGAAGTGACTTCTCCAAAAAGTGTCTTAGTTGGCGGTCACCTGAGCTCCGGGCGCCCGGCTCCCGTAGGCTGCGCGGCCGCCGCCTCCGCGGGTCTTGCGCGGGGCCTCGCCCTACTCTCGCGCCCGTCGCTGCCTCGCCCCCGGCCCTCCAAGGGCGCGTTCTCCCCTCTGTCCTTTGCGGGCGGGCCGGGCCGAGCCGGGCCGAGCCGCCGGTGCCGTCCGACCATGGCGTCCCTCTTCAAGAAGAAAACCGTGGACGGTGAGTGCCAGGCCGCGCCAGGGCCAGTCCGCGCCTCCCCGGTGTCCTCGGGGCTTCGGCCGCGACCCTGCCGCGGGCCCGGGGGCGGGGCTGGAGCGCTGGCCCCACAGGTGACCGCCCTCGCGCGTCGCTTCCCCTCTTCCGCCGCTGCCGACGCGCCCGCCCCGCCGCCTCACCTGCGCGCCCAGGCCTCCCGCCCGAGCCCCCGCGCCCCTTCTTTCCTGAGCGAGATCTGGGGCATTTCCAGGAGGCAGGATGCTGCTGCCCCTGCGCGTCGCTGGGCTTGGGACTTGGGTGAACTCCCTGTTGGTTTCGTGGGCCGGGTCTGCTGCCCCTTCGGTTCGGAGCTGCCCTGCTTCCAGGCGTCCGAGCCCTAACCTGGGTGGAGGTGGGGAGGGTCTCGGTGAGCCTGGGTCTGCGTGCGTCCTGCCCTCGGAACACCCCGTCTATAGAGGGAGACAGATGCTTCTTGACTGGGTCCAGTAGAAAAGTAAAAGAAACCCAAGGGAGATGCCTGCGTGTAGTTTTCATGATGGATTTTCCTCCCTTATGATTATCTCCGCTGTCTGTAGTAAGAGACGTGGTGTGTTATCTGCCTAGAAGTTTACATTTTAGGATACTTGCATTATTTCAGCTGTTTAGCTCAGGGCCATCTTAAGATGAAATAAATGAATGTACAGGAATATACAAATTGGTGTTTATAACTGTGCCTGTAATGTCTGTTTATAGAACGTCGGTTAATTAGTCTTGATATTTTCATTGACAACTACCAGGAATCGGATTCATTCAAGTTATTTAAAAATCGTGTTTCCCATGGCATGTTGAGTCTAGGTTGCTGCTGGTTCAACCAAAGAATCGCTTCTTTGTGAGGGTCTGACAGCCGCAGGAGGAGCAGTGGTGGCGAGCCGGTGGTTGGTACCACAGGGAGCTCTTCAGTCCAGACCTGGCCAACTCCTTCCTTCCTTCCTTCCTGTTGACTCTCTCAGAGCCCGCAGAATTATTTTGGGGAGGATAACAAAAACATCATCTTTACCGCTGTCCCCTTCACCTGAGCACATAATGTCGTATTACTGCTAATTTATCACACAGCCTAACACATTTTTGCTTACCCTGAGTGGGTGAAAAATTTTTCTTTTAATTTATTGATTTTATTAGCCATTTACAATACCTAGAATAACTACCGAGTTGGTTTAGGATGTGATGCAATTATGTGAAATGGGTTTTATGTGTGTTTTTTCCTGAGAATGCTGTTTAATCTTTAATGTGGCACTTTATTTTTTCAGTGTTTCAGTGCTAATATTGTGATTTTCAGTTATTGCATGGTACTCTGGGGGAAAAGAAAGGTTTATTTTTTGGTTTCAGTTTTAGATAGAAGTTACTGAACAGAAGAAAAGGGTTGCATCTTTCTTACTGTGTTATTACAAATTAAATTAAAAAATTTTTAGCGTTTAAGGCAAGCATCTAGCTTAAATTGCTTATCATCTGTCAGATATTTTCAGAGACATAATTGTCGGTTTTACACTCTCATGGCTGTACTTCCTGGCGCTTTTGGCAATCTAGTGACTGTTGGACTTGAGGTATAGAGCAAAATAAGAAAAAAAGACAATGAGGATGTGCAGGCAGGGCGTTTAACCGTATGCTCATTTGCAGTTGGGTTAATTCATCCAAGAAATTACCTTTTTTTTTTTTTGCTATATAGACTTATTTGTGAAAAAAAAGTTTTAAGGACTTTTGCTAGGAACTGTGCTACTAATTTAAAGATCTGGGTATGAAATTTCTGAATGTAAATTTGGCTACCATGTACATTTATTATAACCACCCAACTGGGTACCTGATGTTTTCGGAAATTGTCATGTCAATTCAAATCACTTAATGACATCTGTTACAGATCTATACTTTCATTAGTTTGACATAGAGCTTTACTGATGTTTTTACTCTGTTTTATTAAAAAGAAGGTGTTTTGTTTAAAAGGTGACAGCATTCTTCTTAGCAGTAATGAGGCTATATATTATGCAGTGTAATGTATTTTTATGCATTTCTGACAGATCCTTGGACTGGTTGATTATTGATCATAAGATCTTTTACTGTATGCTGTCTTTTTATCTGTTTCAGCAGTAATGAAATTCTGATATATAAGGGAAGTATGTAACTGCTTACAGATCTGGAGAATAATTGAATCTTTTTGTCTCTTTGGATTGGCTGGAAGAGTTGCATACTCTATCATTAAAGACTACGGCACATGTAAATTAAAAAGGGAGACAACATTACAGCACTGATTACTATTCAGAGTTATGTTTAATTCATTTTTGACACAAAGATGAACAAGTCTCTGCAGTGTATACTTTGTTACAGAAAATTAATGAGAACTGTACCTCAATGCCATAGAAGAGAAAGATTCTTTTGAATTTGAAATTGCAGTTGAGTACTTGGTTTTCTTTTTACTGATTTAGAAGATGTATACATATATATAGGGTAATGTGTTCATCCGCAGTGTTTTTTCCCCTAAGTTCACTAATGGTGACCTATTTATTGAAGCTAGTTATGAACTTTTGTAAATCAGGATGCCATGAGGACTTGTCATAAATGCACAACTAAATATGCCTCTTAAAAAGTGAAATTCTTTAAGCACTGTATAATTTTTTTCTGTTATCCTTAGCATAGGTATATTTGAGGTCCTACTCTAAGCCAGCCCTGTGTTAGCATTTTGTATGCAGTATCTTGTTTCATTCTCCCAAACCTGTGAGGTTAGTACTCTTATTACATGCACTTTACAGATGAGGAAATTGAGAGGCAGTAACTTGCCCAAGATCACACAGCCACTAAGTGGCAGAGCCAGGACCTCCTCCCTTTGGGTATTATCATTGTTCTTTTTTTCGTATTAGAGAGCCTATGCATTGGTTCAGTTTTGCTGTTCTCGCTAAGCACGTGAGATTCTCAACTTTCGGTGGGTACCGTGTAATGTTAACCTTTTGTCTGTGAACCAGACTCTTCTCTGACTTAGTGGTAGAACTTCACTTTCTCCTGGTGGCAGAACTGGAAACAATCCTCCTTTTCCTGACTCTCCCTTGACTCAGCACTTCTTAGGAAATATTGTCTAGTCTCTTTTTGCTCTTCTTCTAAACCTCTTGAAGGAGTGGTGCTGTCTCGTGTCTCCACTTCTTTGCTTCTCGGATGCACCCATTCTGTAGCACTTGGCTTTACATCTCATGTGATGAGGTCTTGCTGAGATCATCAGTGACTTCTAGATTGTCAAATCCAATGGCCGTTTTTTAGTGATCATCTCTGGGACCTATGTGTTTGCATTTGATCCTGGTAATAATTTCTTCCTTGGAACTCTCTTTTAGCTTCCCTGATATAACACTCTTAATTTTCCTCAAGTTCCTCTGACCACTCTTTTTCTTTCTCCTTTCAGGTTATTCTCTTCTTTTTTCCTTACTCCCACTCTCCCTCCCTCCCTTTCTCCCTTTGTCTCTTCCTTTGTTTTTTGTCTTTTTTTTTAACCTACCCTTTAAATGTTAGTGTTCTTCTTGGTTCCATCTTGGGCCACCACTATTCTAACTGTACATTCTCTCCTTGCATAATCTTATCCAAATTCTCATTATTTTAGTTATAACCTGAGTGCTGATGGATCCCACATTTGTATCTCCAGATATATTTGTTTGAGTTTCAGACCAGTGTACTCAATAGTTTGCCGAATGCCTCTACGTAAATGTCCCAAGGTACCTCACATTAAAGAGATCCCAAACAGAATTCATCAGCATTTCCTCTGAGTGAGTTCCTTTCCTGAGTTCTCCTCGTCCAGGGTTGGCAGTTCTTGCTTTTGCCCTCTACCTTCAATTCAGTACCAAGTCCTGCTCCTTTTGTCTCTTAAGTATTTGACACATGTGATCTTCCTCTGCTTGCCTTCAAGTCCTTGCTCTAGTTCAGATCCCATTTGTCTTGTGCTTTACTACATCGCTTTTCTGCTTTTCTTTCGTTCATCTACATGGTCGCCTGTGTGATTGATAGACCTGAAACCCAAGTCTTACTATGCTGCTCTTCAGTGTAAACCCCTTTATTGAATCTCTAGTACCAATAGGATCAGGTTGGGGCTCTTTAATAAGGCACATATGGCCCTCCTGGGTCTGGGCCTCGTCCTTCTTTCTGGCCGTGTCTCTGGACATTTTACTGTGCAGCAGCACTGTTCTCATATTCATTCGTATTTACCATACTCTTTCTCACTGTAATGTGTTTTTGCTCATGATGCCCTTATGCATAGAATTCTCTTTTTCTCTTCCTCTGGCTAACCTGAACGATCTCAGTTTTTTTACCTCTCTAGGATTCTTCTTTGATGCCACCTCAAACTATGTTAAATACCTCACTCCTTGTGTTTGTTTGTTTTTTTTCATTATCTGCTTCCTAAATTGCATTCACTGGAACAACTTCCAAAGGTGGATTATGCTTATTCTAAGTTTTTCCGGTATTCCATGTTTGTAAGTTGCAGAGTCTTCATCATACACGGAAATATCTTTGCAGTACTTTATAATTTAGAGACTAAATTCCAAAATAATAGTATTTACTAACCCAAAGTAGTGTTTCCAGTATTTAGAGCTTACTGCAGTCTACATATTATCACCACCCACCTTGAATCTTAGTACAAGTTTAGAGATAACTTGAGGAATGCTGCTGACCGAAGAGGAACAAAGCTTCTTGAGTTTTGCTTCATTGGTGTAGTATCCATGTATGCTTAATTGTCCAGAGTTCAGAATCTGTGAGGTTTTGACTAAATTGGGTTAAATCTCCTGTTGAGAGGTAAGTTGTGATGCTACATTTCCATTATCTTAAGAGGGATTAAAATCCACCATCTATATAAAGCAAATCCCCTCCAGAAACATTTTTGCTTTTTTCTGAATAAAGTACAACATTCTCCTGGTGCTGCCTACAGTACCCGGATCTTTCCTAGGATGCCGTGTGTTCTCTTAGTGCTTAGGATTCTGAATAGTTACAAACTCAAATGTTATTTTCTTTTTGGCCCCTTCATTCTTGGCACACCAAAGAAAAATCATTGAATGTGGGGTTCAGGAGCTCATTGCTCTCTTCTGAGTGTTTTTCGGAGCAAAGGTTCTCTATACTTTTAGGACAGATATCTCTGTAGGAAAATTTCTTCCCCCTGCATTTCTCCATCCCTAGCATGACACCAGAGATTGGTATTTCCTTTCATGCTGCCATTTCCTACTTTCCTGTCTGTGTGTCTGTGAGTCTGTCCTTCAGAGGAGCTTTCCCTCTCACTCCCTTGCTTATCTAAGCTGTGAAAGTCTTGACGGTTTTCTGAACTGAAGGTGTTACTGATGGTGGCACCAAAGCGTGTATCTTTGAGGAACAAGTAAGAACCAAGAATCTGCTGACAGGTGGCCCATCCCCAAACTTTCCTTCAGCTCTTGAAAACACTGATACTTTAATAATAATGAATTCATTTCAATGAATTCCTGAGGGCTTGAGTGATTTTTTGAGGCTGTACTGGTAGGGATAAAAAAGCATTCCTTTTTACTTCCTTTTGTGCTACCATAGGGCTCCTGTTTGCTCTTTAGTATGCTGCCTGTTCCTTCCAGGCAAATCCTGGTGAGGGTTTCGGCTTCATCCTAGTTCTTGCCTTGGTCCTTGGCTGCCTGAGCCACATGTTGAGTAAAAATGTCAGCGTGATCCTTCACTCCCCTTTCTCTTTCACTTTCTGTTCTTTCTTGTTTGTTTTTGTTTTAATGTTTTCCTTACCATGTATCAAAACTGGTTAATCAAGCTGATCCTGTCCCTCCCTGATTTCTGATAGACCATTTCCAAAGCCTGAGAAACAGATGTGCTTTACTCAGCAAATTCTCATTCCTCCTTGTTGTCGTTTGCCTTCTGACCCTGAGTAAATTTGGTTCCCAGAGCCAGCATTTTCTAGGTATTCACCTTTAATGTTTCCTTCTTACCCCTTAACCTTTGAGTTTGTAGCATTTTACACAGTTTTTTCTCCTGATCTACCCAAGAAGATGACGCCTCCCCACACAGCTGTGACCTCTTTCTGCTTTATTCTTCCTGGGTGAGCTCCACCCCCCTGCTTTAGCCGAACCCACAGGCGGAGCTCTTCTCTTCACAGTCATGATTAGGCTTTATCTAATACCAGTTCTTATCCCACTCGACCAGTGCCTTATTTATTTTTTTGAGGAAGATTAGCCCTGAGCTAACATCTGCTGCCAATCCTCCTCTTTTCGCTGAGGAAGACTGGCCCTGAGCTAAGATCGTGCCCGTCTTCCTCTACTTTTTGTGTGGGATGCCTGCCACAGCATGGCTTGCCACGCGGTGCCATGTCCACACCTGGGATCCAAACCGGTGAACCCCAGGCCGCCGAAGTGGAACATGTGCACTTAACCGCTGCACCACTGGGCCACTCCCTGTCTGTATCTTCTTAAGTCCCAAATTTAAATCTGTGATCGGGGGCTGGTCCCGTGGCCAAGTCGCTAAGTTCGTGCGCTCCGCTGCAGGCGGCCCGCTGTTTCGTTGGTTCGAATCCTGGGCGCGCACATGGCACTGCTTGTCAAGCCACACTGAAGCTGCATCCCACATGCCATAACTAGAGGGACCCACAACGAAGAATACAAAACTATGTGCCTGGGGCCTTTGGGGAGAAAAAGGAAAAAAATAAAATCTTTAAAAAAAATAAAAAATGAATAAATAAATCTGTGATCGGATCACTGTTATGCACGCAGGTGTGATTTTGTTCAGTAAGAAGAGCCTAAGAGGCTTGAGACAGGCTTTTAATGCCCAGGGGGGAGCAGGCCTTCTCTTCTCTCAAATGTTGTGCTGGGTATGGGTGAGGAGAGGTGGGTGGGGCAGCCTCCAGACCCTTTTACCTCACTGGAGGGTAACAGAGAGAGCATGCTGTAGGCACATCAAAGTACCTTTGACATTTTCACAGTTCGAAAGTTTCTGTTACCACCTATTAGGAAGTGCTTCACAATGACCCCAGAAGGTAGATGAAATGCTGGAGTATAAAAGTTCAGGGCATGCCTTTTTTGCCTAGAGAATGAAGCAGAGGGTGGAAGGGAAACAGAAGATGGACAGGAGCCAAGTGCTCCACCTCTCGTAAATGTGAGCAATACCCTGTACATATTTCTGTCATTGTCTTAATTCAGAATAATAAACAGGGGAAAGCAGAAAATTACAAGGGAAATATCTGATTATTTTAAGGCTCCGTTTTTCCATTGTAGAAAGATATTTATCAGTTCAGATTTTACTGTTAAATTATCAACCATCTTTTTTTATAACCAATAGATTTTATTATACTTTTAAAGAAGTGTGTTAATTATGCCCATAAGTATATCCTTTTACATTTCAGTGTATATGTTTGTACTCCTATAGATCACTGCTAAATGTACTATATTGGGATAGTTGTTGGCATAAAGTAAGCTGGAAATACCAAATAGATAAATAAAATACATGTATTCCTTGCTCTTAAAGAGTTTATAATCTTGGGAAGAAATCAGACCTACTAAGAAATAAATATAATGGAAAATAAACTTGGTCTTAAAAACATTAAAAGTCTCTCAGAACCATTCTCATGTTATTTGTTCTGAATTACCTGGAAGACCAAATCATTAAATGTGGGTTTAGTATGGGAATTGTTTAAAAAAAAATTGAAGAGTAATTTGTTTGTTTTATGGGATATGCCTATCATCTCATATGAAAAAATATTTTACTATCTTTTCCTACTTAGCATAATATGTTTTAAAGTGTTATGACTGTGTTTTAGTATGTAACAATAGATACTCTCAGTTTATAGCTTAGAACTGTTTAAATATTAATAGGTCTATTAACAATTATGAGGCTGTGGAATATGCAGTAGTTAATTTTCTTTATTTTTCCTTCTCTAATATACAGTGACATGGTACATATAGTTACATGAAATTAAGAAAAGTGAAATAAAACTATTTTGATTAAATTTTGTTTTGTTAAAATTTCATGTCCTACTACTTGTTTTTCAACAAAGACCACTGTATCTGCTTTCTGCTCTGATTCTCCGGTACCACCTGGATGTCTCCAGCAATTCCGTCGTCCTAACGCTAACTGTGTGGAGTTAGCGCAGACCTTGCAGGTGAAGGGCCCAGTGCCACAGGACTGTCCTCACTTCAGATGCCAGTCACCAGTCCCAGGTTGTCACCAGGACTTCTAACAGACAAGCTGTACATTCTGGGGTCCCCACAACTTCCTCCTCAGGTTTGATAATTTGTCGAACAACTCTTAGAACTCAGGAAAATGCCTTACTTACTATTGCCAGTTTATTTTTAGGATACAGCTCAGGAAGAGCCAAATGAAAGCAAGGTATTGGGGTGCGTGGCACAGAGCTCCCTGGCCCGCTCTGGGAACACCGCCTTCCCAGCCTCTGGGTGGCCACCCGCCTGGCAGCTCTCCTGATCTCTTTGTCAAGAGCTGTTATCACCCAGTCTCCAGCCCCCCTACCCTCCTCTGAGGTCCAGGGATGAAGCTGAAAGTTCCCACCTTCTAGTCATTTGGTCTCGCTCCCTCTAAGTGTTTGGTCCTTCTGGGAACCAGCCCCATCCTGAAGCCATCTAGAGGTTCCCCTCCCTGAATCAAAAGACACTTCTGCCACTCAGGAAATTCCAAGGCTTTTAGGAGCTCTGTGCCGGGGACTCAGGACAAAGACCCAGTACGTATTTTTCATTGTGCCACCTTAGTAATGAAAGATGTGCGTTGATAGAATCCAGATCCTGTGAGCCAAGGCCTTCAGCGGTTGCTGTGCGCCTGTGTCGGTTGTCTGGCCGCAGTTTGTCTTACCCACGCGGCAGCTTCTCCTTCAGCGGTTGCTGTGCGCCTGTGTCGGTTGTCTGGCCGCAGTTTGTCTTACCCACGTGGCGGCTTCTCCTTCAGCGGTTGCTGTGCGCCTGTGTCGGTTGTCTGGCCGCAGTTTGTCTTACCCACGCGGCGGCTTCTTCTCCAGCTCGGTGCTCTTGCAGCTTTAGAGGGCCTTCATTGCTGTCTGAATACGGCTTCATCTTACGCTGGTTGAGTTAGGGTGTTTTTAGTACATAAAGGGTTTATACTCCAAAAGTTCATTTGTAATTTCTTAGTTTTAAATTTAGAACATATTTTCTATTGAAATAGTAGGTAAGTGGTGAATGTTTTCACACCAATCCATTGGCTTTGGCAAGACACGAAACTTAGTCCAAAAGAAAAAAATTGGAAGTGTTTGAGGATAGATGATGAAGAGGGTGATGATTGCTTTGAAAGGTAGGGTAATGAAAGCTCTGCTGTTTGTTTAGTCCGTCTGTAGATGTCAGGAAAGATACCATGTGTTGTGGACTGAATTGAGTTCCCCCCAAATTCATGTGTTAAAGCCCTGCCCCCCAATGTGGCTGTAATTGGAGATAGGGTCTTTAAAGAGGTGGTTGAGGTTAAATGAGGTCATGAGAACGTGGCCCTAATCCGGTAGGACTGGTGTCCTTGTAAGAAGAAGAGACACCAGGGATGTGCACACAGAGAGCAAAGGCCATGTGAGGACACAGCAAGAAGGTGGCGGTCTGCAAGGCAGTGAGGGAGACCCGGGAGAAGTCAACCCTGCCAACACCTAAGTCTTGGAGTTCTAGGCTCCACAACTGTGAGAACAGACATTTCTGTGGTTTAAGCCCCAGTCTGTGGTATTTGTTATGGCAGCCCTGGCAGACTAATAGGATCCCAATCAGTGCCCCAGGGAACATTAGTATCTAGAAAATGTTAATGGAGATTTCTTAAAAGGGATCCTTGGGAAATAATCCATGATATAGTCTCCCCTTAAGGGTTGACAGTGCATATTCATATATTAAATGTTCTTAGAAGCCTTGAAGCAAAGAAATGTTTAATTTTTTCAGCTTCTGCATTTCCCAAATATATTTGTCTATGGAACATCTCCTTCCCCTTTTTTCTTGTTTGCCTGAAAAGCTTTAGAGCATAATGTAATAGTTAAAATCAGAGGCCTTGGAATCAGCCCACCTAGATATGAATCCTAGCACTATTTTCCTCTTGGGCAGATTACCTCGCCAAATATCAGTTCCTTCCTCTGAAAAAAATGAGATAATATTATTTACCTTTTGGAGTTGTTGTATAACACTTAGTATAGTGCCTGTTTCTCAGTATAATTAGTTATTTTTATTCTGAGTAAATTTACATTATACACAGAAATGTATAAAGTTGTGGTGCTCTATCACTAGACGGGTAATGGATACTGGCTTTGTTGTTTTAATGGAGGTGAAATTTCACATAACATTAACCATTTTAAAGTGAACAGTTCTGTGGCGTTACTACATTCACAACGGTGTATAACCAACATGTCTAGATCCAAACATTTTCATCACCTCAAAGTAAAACCCTGTACCCATTAAGCAGCGACTCACCATTCCCTCCCCCCCCTCCACCCCTGGCAACTACCAGTCTGCTTTCTGTCTTAACGGATTTACCTATTCTGGATATTTCATATGAATGTAATCATAAAATGTGACCGTGTGTCTGGCTTCTTTCACTTAGCATAATACTTTTGAGGTTTATCTATGTTGTAGTATGTCTCAGTATTTCATTTCTTTCCATTATATGTATATATCACAATTTGTTTATGTTTGTTCATAGACATTTGGGTGGTTTCTACCTTTTGGCTATTGTAAATAGTGCTGCTATGAAGTTTTGTGTAGATGTATTTGTTTGAGTATGTTTTAGTCCTTTTGGGTATAGACCTAGGAGTGGAATTGCTGGGTCACATGGTAATTTTATGTTTAACTTTTTGAGGAACCACCACACTGTTATCCACAGCAACTGAAACGATTTACATTACTGCCAGCAATATACAGAGTACCAATCTCCACATTCTCATTGACACTTGTTTTCCTTTTTTGTTTTTGATTGTAGCCATTCTGGTGGATGTGAAGTGATATCTCCTTTCCCTAATGACTATGTTGAGTGTCTTTTCCATGTGTTTATCAGCCATTTATATACAGTCATGTGTGGATTAACAATGGGGCTACGTTTTGAGAAACGCGATGTTAGGCAATTTCATTAAAGTGCAAACATCATAGAGTGTATTTGCACAGATCTACATGGTATAGCCTGCTACATACCTAGACTATATGGTGCTAATCTTATGGGACCACCATTGTATGTGCAGTCTGTCATTGACCAAAATGTCGTTATGTAGCACATGACTGTATTTTCTTGGGAGAAATGTCTGTTCAAGTCCTTCACCCATTTTTTAATTGGGTTACATGTTTTTGAGTTTTAAGAGTTCTTTATATGTTCTGGATACTAGACTCTTATCATATGTATAATTTGCATATATTTTCTCCCATTCTGTAGGTGGTCTTCTTTTCACTTGATAATGTCCTTTGATGCACAGCTTTTAATTTTCACGGTCCAATTTATCTATTCTTCTCTTTAGTTGCTCTTGCTTTTAGTGTCATATCTAAGAATCTGTTGCTAAATCCCAGGTCATGCAGATTTACTTGTGTAGTCTTCTAAAAATTTAATGATTTTAGCTCTTATATTTGGGTGTTTAATCTGTTTTGAGTTAATTTTTATAATGCAATGTGAGGTAGGGGTCCAGTTTCCTTCTTTTTATGTGGATGTCCCTAGCGAAATGCTTAAGATTCAGGAGACAGAATGCTTGGATCTAAATCTGGCATTACTGCTTACTACCTTGTGACCTTGGGCAAGTTACTGAAACTTCCCGGCACTCTATTTTCTTATATGTAAAATAATTGAAAAATCCACTCCATAACATTATTATGAAAATTGTATTGTATAATATATGTAAAGCACTCATTTGTGTCAGATATAAAGCACTTGACAATGAGAGATCAGTTTTGGCAAGAATTACCATTCATGTCTGTGATTTTTTTATTTTGAGGAAGATTAGCCCTGAGCTAACATCTGCCGCCAATCCTCCTCTTTTTTGCTGAGGAAGACTGGCCCTGAGCTAACATCTGTGCCCATCTTCCTGTACTTTATATGTGGGACGCCTGCCACAGCATGGCTTGACAAGTGGTGTGTAGGTCCACACCCAGGATCTGAACCAGCAAACCCTGCAGTGCCGAAGCGGAATGTGCAAACTTAACCTCCATGTCTGTGATGTTTTGAAGAAATCATTATTTAGTGACAACTAACCCAAGTTATAGTCCATCAGACCTAGACTAATACTTTAACTCTTCAAAAGGTAGGACTGATGGATCCAAATGAATTGAGATAAACTAGATATTAGGATAGAGTGGACATTTAACAGGATATCAGGGCATTATGGAGGGTATTTACTCCTTCACAACAACCCTATTTTATGAAGAAGAAACCTGAGGTTTAGAGTGTTAAGTAACTCTTCCAAGATACCATCAGATAATGATCCAGTGGCCGAGGTGGGATTCAAACCCACATCTGCTTCACTGGGAGGTCTGCTGCTTCATTCTGCTATGATGGCTCAGTAGAGGGAAAAAAAGATGGAATGAATACATCATCTGTCTTCCTTCCCGGAATTTCACATAATACTGGAGTAAGGAGAGATGAAGAGGGGTGTGTGTGTGTGTGTGTGAGAGTGACATATATATGTGCCACATAAAACATTGTATACTATCAATTCTCTAAGGGAATATTTTATTGTGATTTATATACTTTTGGCTAAACCTCAGACTATGGCATATTTGCTCTCATCTTCTGTAATTCTTTATATAATCAATATTTATAATCCAAGTTTTAATGTTTGATTAATTTTTTAGTATATTGAATTGAAAGAAAAAATGTTAACTTCTGGTAAATCTAGGGGTTTGTTTTCTGTTGAGGTTTCTGAGTCCAATATTTTAAATGATATTGAAGAAAATTTTACAATCCATACATTTAGGTTTCTTTTGTGGTTCTCTTAGATGTAATAAAGGAGCAGAATCGAGAGTTACGAGGGACACAGAGAGCTATAATCAGAGATCGAGCAGCTTTAGAGAAACAGGAAAAACAGCTGGTAAGTAGAACATTACATTTCAGTTTAACTTTTCATACAGATTTGGAAATTAATGTTGGAATAATTAACTAACTGGGAAAAAGACACATGGCAGGTGGTAAGTGATTTACTTTACTAGGACATGGCATTTAACGCTTTCTGCATTTCCTGCTTACCTTTGTTTATTATGTCATTCTGCCGACTTTATCAGGATTCTGTGTATTCTGCTGGTTATAAAATCAGATTATCCTTCAGTTTCTGGAAGTCATGAATGCCTAGAAAGAAATATTGCTCAAAGCAGAGCCACCTTCTTCTCAGTTAACAACAAAGATGAAATAGTCCTGGAAAACAAGGCTGAGTTCCAGAACATAGTGATGTTAACTCGTAGTTGGCTTACTTGATATTTTAACAGTTGTGTCTGTGATATGAATGTGCTTTTTTTTAATAGACTATCTTGCTCATCTTTAAATATTTTTATGCTCTGTTTTTAAATGTATGTTTCCTACAGTCTTTTTAAAAAAAGCGTGATTGAGGTATAATTGATATGCAATAACCTGTACATATTTAAAGTATACAGTTTGATAGACTTTGACGTACGTATAAGCTCACAAACCTAGGTGGGATAGCCTGCCGCATTACTACTTTACAGTCGAGAAACCGTTTCTGCAGTCGTGGTAATGAGCACACCCATCATCTGGAAAGGTTTCCTTATTCCCTTCGTAATCCCCCCTCCCCAGTTACGCAAACACTGGTCTGTCACTGTAGATTAGTTTACATTTTCTAGAATTTTATATAAATGGAATCTCGTAATATGAACTCTTTCTATAGGGGTACTTTCATTCATCGCAATTAGAGATTAGTCAGTGTTGTTACGTGTATCAGTATTAATTCCTTTTTATTAATGAATGTTACTCCATCGTATGGATGTTCCACAATTTGTTTATTTACCAGCCATTGGACATTTGGGCTATTTCTAGGTTTTGGCTATTTTGAATAAAGTTGCTATAAACATTCAGTTGAAGTCTTTGTGTAAACATCTGTTTTCATTTCTCTTGGTTATATTCCCAGAAGTGGGATTTCTAGGTCATAGGGTGAATGTGTTTTTAACTGTATATGAAACTGCTAAACAATTTTGCCCAGTGGCTGTTAGTTTTCTTTTCTCACCAGCTATATATGAAAGTAAAGTTGTTCCGCATCCTGACCAATATTCGGAGTTGGCAGTCTTTTTCCTTTTAGCCGTTCTAGTGGGTGTGTAGTAGATTGTCATTTTAAAATTGTGTTTTCCTAATTGCTAAATCATTCAGCATCTTTTCATGTGCCTCTTTGCCACTTAGATATCTGCTTTGCCAGTGTCTATTGAAATATTTTACTCATTTTTCATCGTTATTTTCTTTTTATTTATTTCTAAGAGTTCTTTATATATTTTAGACACAAGTACTTTACTAAATGTATGTTTTGCAAATATTCTCTCCAGTTCTTGGTTTTGTCTTTTATTTTCCTGGTAGTGTCTTTGGAATAGAGTTTTACTTTGATCAAGTGTAATTTATGATTTTCTTCTATGATTAGTACTCTTAGTGTCATATCTAAGAAATCCTTACCTAACCCAAAGTCACTAATATCTTCTCTTATCTTTTCTTCTAGAAATATTATAGTTTTAGTTCTCACATTTAGGACTGTGAATCATATTGAATTATTTCACTGTATTGCCAATTGGAGATAGAGGTTCACTTTCTACATATGGAAATTCAGTTGTTCCAACATCATTTGTTGGTGACATTTTCCCCCAGCTCTTCCTTTGGACTATATGACTGTTCTTAAGCCATTACCACACTGTTTTTATTACCATAACTTTATCGTAAGTCTTAAAGTTATATGGTGCTAACCCTTCAACCTTGTACTTCCTTTTTTCAAAGTTGTTTTGGCTATTTTAGGTACTCTGCATTTCTTTATGAACTTTATAATAAACTTGTCAATTTTTACAAAAAGGATCAGATTTTGATTGTGATGACATTGACTATCTAAACCAATTTGGGAAGAATTGACATCTTAATATTAAGTCTGACAATCCATGAACACACTGTATGTCTCCATTTATTTAGATCTTTAATTTTTTCTCAGCAGTGTTTATTCTTGTAATCGTATACAGGTCCTGCACTTTTTTTTTGGTCACATTTATCCCTGACTATTTTATGTTTTGATGCTAGATGATATTTTAAAAACAAATTTGACTTCTGATAGTTTTCTTGCTGGTATATAGAAATATATTGCATTTTTGTATATTGATCTTGAATCCTGTAATCTTCTTAAACTCACTTATTCTAGTAGCCTTTTTGTAGATTCTGTTAGATTTCTACATCGACATTCATGTCATCTGTGAATAAATAAAACTTTTCATCTTTCTTTCCAATCTTGATGCCTTTTTTTTCTTTTTCTTACCTTATTTCACTGACTAGAACATCTAATGTTAAATAGAAGTGGTGATAGCAGACATCTTCATCTTTTTACTGATCTTTGGGGAAAAGATTCAGTCTTTTACTGTTAAGTATGATATTAACTGTAGCTTTTTGTAGATGCCCTTTCTCAGGTTGAGGAAGTTCCTTTTTATCTAGTTTTCTGAGAGTTTTTATCAGGAATAAATTTTGTCAAATACTTATTTTTGCATCTATTAAGATGATCATGTAGCTTTTCTTCTTTAGTCTGTTAATGTAGTAAATTACATTGATTTTCCAAAGTTGAATCAAGCTTTTGCTCCTGGGATACACTCTGTTGGTAATGATGTATTTTTTTTAATATTTTTGTTTTAATATGCTGAAATTTTGTTAAGAATATTTGCATCTCTGTTCGTGAAAGATATTGATTTGTAGTTATCTTTTTGTGTGGGGTCTTTATTTGGTTTTAATGTCAAGTAATGCTGACCTTAAAGCATGATTTGGCAAGTGTCCCTTACTCTTTCCTTTACTGGATGGGTTTATGTATTTCTTTTCATAGGATTCATCTGTAAAGCCATTGGGAGTGAAGTTTTCTTTGTGGATAGGTTTTTAAACTACAAGTTCACTAAAAAAAATGCATGTAAAATGGATCAGGTTATCTACCTTGTTGAGTGAGCTTTGGTGGTTAGCATCTGCCAAGTAATTTTTCCATTTCTACTAAGTTTTAAAATATAATGACCTGTTATTGTTCATAGTATTCCCTTATTCTTCTTTAAAAACCTTTAGGATATGAAATGATGCCACACTTGGCATTCTCAGTATTTTTAGTTTGTGTGTTCTATCTGTCTGTCTGTCTGGGTTTTTTCCCTCATCTGTCTGGCTGATGGTTTATCAGTTTGATCAATCTCTTGTAAAAAACCAGCTTTTGATTTCATTAACTTTTTGTATTGTTTTTTCTTTCCTACTTTATAGATTTCTTGTTTGTATTATTTTCTTCCTTTTGTTTACTTTGGGTTTTATTTGCTTTTCTTTTTTCTACTTTATTTGAAGCTTATGAGATGCTCATTTTTTAAATACAAGCTTTAATGCTATAAATTTCCCTCTAAGAACTGTTTTAACTGCAGCCCACACATTTTGATATGTTACCTTTTCATTTTATTAAGTTCCAAATATTATCTGATTTCTCCTGGGAATTTTTTTTCTTTAACCCATGACTTATTTAGAACTATGTTGTTTAATTTCTGTTTAGTCGTGATTTTCCTTCCTTTACTGATTTCTAGTTTAATTTCATTGTGATTAGAGAACATGCTTTGTATAATTTCAGTCGTCTTAAATTTATTGAGCCTTGTTTTCTGATACAGAATATGGTATATTTTGGTGTGTTTTTTGGTTATTTTTTGGTATGCACTTGTAAAGAATGAGTATTCTGCTGTTAGTGATGGAGTTTTTTTATAAGTGTTGGTTAGGTCAAGTTGGTGATTATGTTTTTTGTCAATCTGTGTCATAGATTTCGTGTCTACTTGTTCTAACAATTATAGCAGTATACTTGAGAGAGGAGTTGATAGCACTCATGCTAATTGTGAATTTATCTGTTTTTCCTTTGAGTTCTCTCTGTTGTGATTCGTATGTTTTGATGCACTGTTACCAGGTGCATACACATTCAGGATTGTTTCAGCATCTTTGTGTATTGATGCCTTTATTATTATGAAATGCCCCTGTTTATTTCTGATAATATTTCTGTTCTCAAGTTTTTTAATCTGATGTTAATGTAGCCACTCCAGCTTTCCAGAGTTTAATAAGTATTTATGCAGAATATATTTTCTGTCCTTTTGCTTAGCTTCGTTTCTGGAGATAGAATAGTTTCTTGAGTTTATGTTCTTCTCCAGTCTGACTACCTGCCTTTCATTGAGGTATAAAGTGGACCTTTTCACCTAATATGATTGCCCAGATTATTAGCTTTAAATCCACCTCTGTGTTCCATTTTTATGTCCCACCAACTCTTTGTTTTTCCCTTCTTTCTACCTACTTTTGGGTCGAGTTTTTTTATTTTCTTCCGGGCTTTATGTGAGTGCTGTTTTGTAGATTTGCTTTGTATTTGTGGATAAAGTTCCTGGTTCTCTCTTTCCTGTGTACACGTGGGAGACATTGCCCTCTCCAGTTACCGTTTTTCTCTCTGACTTTATGCCACACTCTTCCTCTATCGTGATCGGGAGAAAGGATTTACTAGGTATGTTCGATCCGTTCCTCTGAAATAAGTTATTGAGGACTACCTCTCAATGATTTTATTTCCCTGTTTTTATTTCCTTTCTTAGGAATTAGAAATTAAGAAAATGGCCAAGATTGGTAATAAAGAAGCTTGCAGAGTTTTAGCCAAACAGCTTGTACATCTACGGAAACAGAAAACAAGAACTTTTGCTGTAAGTTCAAAAGTCACTTCTATGTCCACACAAACAAAAGTGATGAATTCCCAGATGAAGATGGCTGGAGCAATGTCTACTACAGCAAAAGTAAGTGGGAGCCTTGATTTCCCTGGATTTATAAGTTTATCTAAGATGTTCAAATGTCAGTGTTCAAGGTGGATTTAAAAGCACCTCCTAAATATAGGTGATACAGAATCTGTGTAATATTTAGTAAAATGAGTTATACTACTAGATAATTCAGATAACTACTTCTAGATTCTTTATTGATTTCTTTTAATATAAAATTTATTGTTTTAGGACATTTTGATTGTTCCAGGGTCACATGTAGCATCTGAATTACTTAATTTGAGCTAAAACAGTGTTTGCTTTTTTCCTTAAACTTTCAGAAGATTTTTGAGCTTCGTATTTCATTAAGCTCTAAGTTTTGATTACTTTTGAGTAATTATTTCCTTTTGATTCATTTTCATATATATATCAGAAGGACACATGAATACTGTGAGAAGAATTTATCAGTTAATTTTATTAGGAACTATGTTTCACTTAGTCTTTATATAAGAATTAAATGTTTTTACTATAGAGTTTAAAAAACTCTAAGTCTTTTGATGTTTTAATATCAAATGAGCTCCTTGATGTATATGAAGTACCATGAGCTGTAAGCAGTTTGAGACGAAGGCTCTCCTCTCGTAGTTCGTATAATTTGCTTGGGCGGGGGGTAGCTTAAGATATGTCTGAAAAGGAAGCTCCCCACACACGTGAGGCTGTGCGAGCCTTGGTGAACTGCACGGATCTTCGAGTAGAATGATCTGAGAGACTTGGCAGAAGACCTAGGTGTTAAAAATATCACTAAGTGTTAAACATAGGGAAAGAGGAGTATGAACGTGAAGAGCAAAAGGAAACAAAGCCACAGAGCAGAGAAAGTACAAGGTTTATTTTAGGAAGATGGTGTATACAGTCAGTTCTTGTTGTTTGCAGTAGTTAATGTTCTGTCAAGTTGAGAATGCTGTTAGTGAATATCGAACCATTGCTCCCAGGGGAGATGCAGGGTCGGGCTTAGGTTCCTCTGAGCCTCTGCTCACAACATTTGTCGACTGATCTGTCCTTAACTTTGTTTTATGTGCATTTCTGTTGAAAGACTCCGTATTTAATATATGCCGGTGATGTGTTAACATTGAACTCATGGTCAGCAGACTGTGACTTCTGCCTGAGCAGAGCTCATCTAACAGGTGTGTTTTCTTCATGAGTGCATCACAGCCTTCTTGCACTCAGGACACTAGACAACACTTTAGTGCCATGCTCGGGGGCCGTTTTCACCAGCAAAATCACCAACAAAGGCACAAAAACATGGCACTAAATAGACCATGGGAAGGACGCTTGTTTACAGTATGGGAGCCGAGGCAAGAAGGCAGAGTGTGGCCTCGCTTGATCTCAGCTGGACATGTGTACGTGGGGTGACATGAACTCTTGGCTGCTCTGCGCCTGAGCCCGAATGAGCAGGAGCACTGCAGGAGCACTGCGGGAGCACTGCCGGAGCTGATGGAGGATGCAGATAAGCCAGGGAGTGGGCAGATTCACGGAGAGGGAGTCCAAAACAGTGAGAGCAGTTCTACTTGTTTCTTAGACCATAGGTCACGGGAAAATAGAATTTGTCCATCTTAGGTACAGTAAGAAGAGAGACATGTTATGTTCTTTAAAAAATAGAGACAGTTTCAATGTAAGTTTTATTCTGTCAGTTAGCTTAGCCTTAATGGATCTGAGTGGAAAATACATAGTTAAGGGAAAAACCTTTTGTTTTCCTTTTTTGTTTTACATATGGACAGAAATAAACCTTTATCTAATTTGGGGAAAAGATCTTGTGTTTTGATCACACACCTGGGTTAGATAACCTTTCAGTTCTGCTGAGAGAGGAGACTACTCATTTTGCAGTTTTCTGCAAGTTGTTGGCTAGGAAAAGACCTAATGTGGTCCTCCATATAGAGATAGCTGAATTGGAATTTTCACTTAAATTTCTTAGAACTGTGTTAATTCAGCAAATATTTGTTTAGATCCTAAAGGTAGGAACTATAAGTGATGGGGATGAAGTGGAAAGCAAAACCAGGCAAGGGCTTAACCTGTAGTAGATTATAGTCTATTTAAAAAGCAGCCCGTTTGAGAGGGAGTGGTCTGCTCTGATTAGGAAAGTAAGTTCTGGAGCCACACCACTTGGGTTCACATCTCACTCCACTTAGTAGCTGTGTGACCTTTGACAAGTTATTTCATGTTTCTGTGCCTTCATTCTCCATTTGTAATATAGGGAAAATGGTAGTATCTACCACATGAAGATTGGTAAGATTTAAATGTCATTTAACTTTATTATATATAAAGTGCTTAGAACAGTGTCTGACATGCAGTGAGGTTATGGAGGCACTAACTGTTCTTTTATTATCATTGTCATCATCATTGTTGTTAGCCTTATTTACAATAATAATATAAGTTGCAAGTAAAGTGATATAATTTACACCAATAAATACAAAATTTCATCTATAGTGAGTAGGACAATAATAATAGGGGTACCTGATCTAATCTGGAGTGTCAGGGACTCCGCTTCCCTAAGAAAGTGTTATATAAACTGAAATCTGAAGTGCTGATAGTGAAAGCAAATGGAGAAGAGCATTCCAGGTGAGGGCCAGCATATACAAAGGTCCTGGTACTGGAGAAAGCATGGCACATTGAAGGAAATGAAAGGGCAGTGTGGCTAGAGTGCAGTGGTGCAAAATGAGACCAGCTTGTTAAGCAGAGTTTGGTTGATGTTTGGAATCATGGGCCAATTATGGAATTTGGCTTTTAATGCTAAGGGCAATGGAAATCCACTGGAGAGAGAGGTATGTGTGAGCTCGTGGGGATTGGGGGGAGTGTAGTGTCATACTGAAAAGACTGGTTACAGCATTGCATACGGGTTATCTGAGAAAAGACTGTGTTTGCTTCATAGCTTTGAAACCCATATGTTTTATATTGTATAGTGTCTTTTACTACTGAACTTTCATAATACATATATTTATTTTATATATATAAAATGTTTTGGCCATACTAGATAGCATTAATCTCTTATAATGAAATAAGTTGTGAATATAAAATGTAAGACAATTCTTTTCGTGTTTTTGCAAGTATGTATGCTAGGGTATCCTTTTTAGTTTAGACATTAAATGTTTAATGAAAAATTTTGTAAAAATTAAATTAAAATTCCTTTTAATTTAGACAGTCTTGCCACATAATAGGCAAATGTAGTTTTTCCATGTGAATAGCAGTGGGTTTTATGTTGGCACTGTTTTTTATTGCATAATTTTTTGCCTACTATTCAGATGAGGTTTTTCACACAGGCCTTTATTGTATAGATGTTAAGCAGATGGTTTCCAAACGAGTATGTCTTTTCCTCCCAGAATACTTAGCACTCTTAGTTTGCTTATGGCAGGATGTATGTCTTTAAAAGCCCGTCTCTATTTGATATGCTCCCTTTGGACTGATGCCATAGTAAAACTCGCGTAGTCTCTAGCTAACATGAATCTTTCATATGTTTCAAGACAATGCAGGCAGTTAACAAGAAGGTGGACCCGCAAAAGACGTTACAGACAATGCAGAATTTCCAGAAGGAGAACATGAAAATGGAGATGACTGAGGAAATGAGTAAGTTTAGTAGCTTGTAATGATATTTACAACTTTCTCATCTTTGAATTAGCCAAGTTTATTTACCAGCAACCTCATATCCTCATCCGTGAAAGCACAAATGTTGAAAAAAGAAATGGTATGTCAGCCTTCTAGACAGAGAGTCTATATTGTAACTCCAGTGTGTTTTTAAACTGGCAATGTATTTAAAATTCCATTTATGTTTAATTGGAGGAAAAATGTAAAATATATTATGCTGTATTTCTCTGCCCTGTTGGCCCCAGCAGTTGTACTTTATTGAGTAGTGGACCCAAACCAGCTTGTGAGTACAATGAGTCTTGCTGGGATGGATTAGGCAGTTTCAGAGTTGTGTTGATTCTTTTGTTCTGTGGAAGATCTCTTTGTATTGAAGGTAGAGACATAGTGGAGCTCTTTCATTCTTGTTTGTTTTTCCCTCCCAAAGTTATTTAATATTTAGTTTTCTTCTTTTTGAGTATAAACTGATTGCATGCTGTGGTGGAATATGGAGAATAGAAAGGAACAAAGCATATTAAAAAAATCTATCATCACACCACTCAGGTATAATTGCTGTTAATGTTGTATGTTTCTTTCCTCTATTTTCCCTTATCTTAAAATAGTTAGATCATATTACATGTACAATTTTGAGCCTCATGCTGCTTTTAAAAAGCATAATAGTATAACTTAAGCATGTACTCATGACCTAAAATGTTCTCTGAAGTTTGTTTTTTTTTGGTGAGGAAAATTGTCCCTGAGCTGACATCTCTTGCCAATCTTCCTCTTTCTGCTTGAGGAAGATCGTCCCTGAACTGACATCTGTTTTCTTTCCCCAGAAGTTGTGTAGGTGCCAAATGGCAGAATGAAACTCTAATCGAAGGCTCAACATTCACTTTATTTCTTCAGAGATGCTATTCCATTTTTTTGTTCTTAAGCTCTCGTCTTTTCTATATTTATTTTATACTATCAAGCTCATACAAAAAACCAAATTGTCAAATCATGCTCATACAAACCAGAGATCAAGCTTTATTAATAATGTCAAAGCTACAAGCAGTTAAGATGTACATGCAAAACAGAGAGAGGGTTGGGACATCCCAAATGACTCCCCCAAACTTTTCTTCCCTTATCAGAAACAGCTCTTTGATCCAGATTAATAGACGATGTGTCCAATGAGATTTGCTCATCCTCTCATGTGGAAGGGGGCCTTTAGGTTATGAAACACCTTAAATTTCTACCTCAGATGTAGATTTCTACATCTACCTAAGGTAACATTTTCTAGGGAGTCATGGCTCATAAATGCATAGATTGTAGGTTCGTTTGCTATGGCAGTCCTAAACCAAGGACATCCTGCTGAGAGCATCCCATAGGCTAGGACTCTTTCGCTGGCAAATATTGATCTGTTTATCAGGAGCACGATGAGTAGCGTGCTTATGAGGAGATCAGAGTGAGTTACCTGTCTTTCTTGCTTTGGGAGCATTCCCCAGCAATCAGGAGAATGATCACAGGCCACCTGCTTAATGCTTTCCCTCCCAGCCATTTTCCATCCACGCACCTTAAATAATGACCACACAGAACTTAGTCTTCCTTGTATGTGTCCCTGTTGCCTTTCACCATGTCTTTGCTCATTCTCTTCCTTCTGCCTCTGTTTGGTCAAATCCTGTGCGTCCTTCAAGGGCTACCTCACATGTTGGATGTAATCTCTTCCCTGTGAAGCTTTATAATCATTTATCTTTTCATTTACCACAATCTGTTAATTTTTTTCTTCTCTACTTAATTGTAAACTACCTAAGGTCTTCATCGTCTCCATGTATCCATCAGTTCTCTTGCTACTGTGGGCCAAGCACTTAGTTTCAAAGACAAATAAGACACAATTCCAGGCCTTCAGAAATTCCTCCCACAGCTCCAGAAATGCTGCTTTCTATCCAGAAGGCTTTCTCTACACATTTTGGGAAGAAGGAAGGACGGAGGGAGGGCTGTAGCAGTAATAATCATTGCAGGGTTAAATTGGACATCATTCTTGGGACAAGTTTAGTAAAATATTGAACCCTAGACTTTGTTAGAATGTTCTCCCTGCATCTTGAGTGTAAAGTAAGGAAGCTGCAATACAGTGCACAAAGGATAAGTTGTCTCCCAGCCGCGTCCAGGGTGTTGATTCTGTACGTTCTTCCAGGCTCTGCTTTACAGCCACCAGCTCCATGGATGCAGTTTGTGGAAGCGTATTTAAAAACTTGAAGCCTGGAGCTGTGAATATCATAGAGTTCTTGTTTATTAAAGAGAGAATTTTCTAAAAATCTAGAGCTGACTTGTTTTATTATAGGATAATTTGTGTTGAAATGAAAATTATTCCAGATTTAGTGCCTCAAAAATGTGTTTGACATTGAACTTCACTGACATTTGAGTGACTTTTGTAGTTTGTTGGTTCACCTGAGTTTGCCCTTGTGTCATGTGCAAAATGTGTACACGTAGTCGGGCTGCCTGCTAAAAATGCAGATGTGACCTGAAGTCTGTTTGAGAGTAACTGCTGTGTTTCTCCCTGTGCCCCAAGTCAATGACACACTTGATGACATCTTCGATGGTTCTGATGAGGAGGAAGAAAGCCAAGATATTGTGAATCAAGTTCTCGATGAAATTGGAATTGAAATCTCTGGAAAGGTATAAACGTCTTCTTTGCTCAGTTGAAAGTAGTTTCTACCACTTTTGTCACTTTAAGTTGTCCTTTACTGTGAGGTGCGTGTTTTTATATTTTTTGAAAGGTAAAGGAAACCTCTTTGCAGCTCATCCTTTATGTCCTAGGCCAAATGTTTAATAGTGCGCATTTTTCTCTTCCCCTCTCTGTACTGTAGATGGCCAAAGCTCCGTCAGCTGCCCGAAGCCTACCGTCCGCCTCGACGTCGAAGGCCACAATCTCCGATGAAGAGATTGAACGGCAGCTCAAAGCTTTAGGAGTAGATTAGTCAAAAGAGCCACAGTATTTTGCTTACGTATAATTTAGTATAAACCAGGCACAGTGCAAATTCCTTTGACAAAACACATTTATTTTGTAAAAATGAAGACCATGAATAGACAGTTGTTTCCTAACCCATGGCTATTTTGAATCTTTTGCCAAAGAATGACAATGATCCAAAAATGAGAACAGTTTGGATGTTAATTAGAACTATTTAGGAGTGATGATGTGTAAAGGTTGACTTCTTTTCTGCATGGCATAGAGAAATTATATTCATTACTTCGTGTAGTTTATGTTCTAAATCTTTTTACAGTGAACACAAAATCTTGTTAAAGCCGCTAGGCACCAACTTAAAGAGACTTGTAAAAATATTAAAAGTGTATCATTAATTCTGTATCTGTTGCTTGTCCTTTGTAAGCGATATGTGTTATGACCATAGGTGGTTCAGCTGCCAAATTAATTTTAAATGATCTTGAGGAAGAGTGCTACTTAAACATCTGTCTTAACATGAAAACTGTCACCAGCTTTTCTTCTTTTTTTTTCCTTTGGGGGAACATTCTAGCTGGTAAGTTTATTTCCTTCCAAAATGTACTTGGCACCTGCCTTAAACAGCACAAGCATATTGTCCACATCTTTGAATTATTTTAACTGACAGAAAAGTATTAAATTTTAAACTAAAATTGAGTGCTCTGACAAAAATTATCCAGGCTCTCTTTTGTAAAGCTTATAAGAGTAAGTTGGATATAATTAGTAAAAACACTGAATTGATAACATTTGATAGTAATAAAACAATATATTTTGGTCTTTCTTCTAAGAACTGAGGGAATTTCTCTATATGTGCTATAATTTTAATCTCCATTTAATTTTGAGCTGTGTTAATGTGCACATTGAACACTCTAAATTGAAGCCATCATTCTCAACTGAGTAACACTACCATAACAATACTTGAGACCTAAGTTTTAAAATAAAAGTTAGCATTTTTTTTGGTAAATGAAAATCAACTGTGTCAGAAATTACTGCTTAAATGTGTATTAATGTGTTAGTATTTTTTAAGGTAAAGTTGCTATGGTATTTAATGTATGTATAGAAAGTGAGAAGAAACGAAGTGGCAGATTAGTTAGAGATAGGATTTAGAGTTAGGTTAATTTTGAAAAATGATGCTGTAATATATGGGTTCTAGGACATCCCAGCATAAACACTCCAGAGGAGATCAGATAGGTGTAACCGGGTTAATTTAGGATGATGGGCATTTTGGACTAATATTGACAATGCAAATCCATTTCAGTGTAAATCCACATGTTCATGTGACAAATGGATTGGTGGGAAGGAGAAGTTAAACTATATAGTTTGTAATCCATAAACCATTTTATAATGTTCAAAGATGAGGTTCCATTACTGATACTCTTAAACACAGTTACCCTGGACATTGATGGGTCAAAACATTTTACTGGATTATGGAATGTTAACCCAGAACTTGTTTTGATTCTTGGATGTACATAATAATGCCAGCTAACTTTATTTACTTTCTTGTTTACATGTGGGGGCTTTTGGTTTTAAAAATTATTTTGTTAAAAAAATTTCAATAAAGAGTTATTGCTGTTATGCTTTTCTTTTCCTTATCTCTTTGACTCTATTTTTGACTTCTGCTAAAGTTAAAATTTTTATGCATATCTAGAAATTTTTCAAAAGAAGTATTTTTATTATTTTCTTGGAAGGGAAATTAGGTAACTCTGCTACTTACATTTTAACAAAAATTGTCCTTTAAAAATTAGTAATTTCTTGGGCCGGCCCGTGGCCTGGTGGTTAAGTTCAGCATGCTCCACTTCAGCAGCCCAGGCTCGGTTCCTGGCACGCACCTGCACCACGTGTCAGTGGCCATGCTGCGGCTGCAACCCACACAAAATAGAGGATGACTGGCACAGGTGTTCGCTCAGGACGAATCTTGCTCAGCAAAGATAAATAAATAAACTAGTAATTGGTACAGGACTGATGTTTGTGAATGGAGTAAGCCTGTGACTTGGTGGTTTCACGTGAAACTGGTCCGATAATTCTTCTCCTAGAACTTCCATGGGATAAACATTTTTAAATATTTTTGAACAGATAAGTCTTAGTGATTTCTTTCATTTCAGTCGAACGTGGATGCCACAGAGGACTTTGGGACCCAGAGGAGAGAGGAGTCATTCTGATTTGGCTACATTTATAAAATGCTGTGGTAGCAGTTTTCACAATCACTATAAATTTGTAATGTTATGCTGTCCTTTGCTAAAAATAAGACTTCCTTTTGGACCGTTAAGATTAGGAAACAAGGATTCTTACACACTGAGTTTAATGAAAATATTGGGTTTTTTTAAACTTGCTTTCCCTAACTTCCCATTTTTGGCAAAAGGATTTCTGTAGCAACTATATTCAAACAAGAGGTTGCCAATAGAAAGCAGAAGAATAAAGCAATTTCTCTGTTACCGAAAAGGATGCAGCCCAACATCGTATTCTGTACTGGATGTAAAAGTTGTGGATGGAAGAGGCTTCAGAGAAGCAGAATGTGGTACAAAGATGTCGATGCTAGCAGTGGTAACACCTGGTCTTAGAAAACACAAAGTGGCCATCTGTCAGGTGCTGATGCTGTGCAGACTGCTCTGCTCTGAAGAGAGGGCCTGGTTAGGGCCGGGGCTAGTGGGCGGCCTCAAGCCTGACCCTGTAGACCGGAGTGGGGAATCTGGCAGCCTGTGAGCCTTGCGCTATTTGACCGCACAGTGATGTGTATTTTATCATTTGCATTTAAATGCCTTTAGGAGAAGCCTGCACTCCCCCCTCAGCCACATGTACATTCCTTACTAGCCCAGTAGCCACGCTTGAATCTGATCTCTGTGTGTGTAATTGAAATATGTACTTCTCTTCATACACTTCTATGTTAAAACTGTGTCCAGGTCTGAAAAGAGACCCATGGTGACCGTCTCCCTTGATGCCATTACTCTGCACGAATAGGTGTTTGCAGCTACAGACAAACAGATCAGCTTTCCAATTTCCCCTCCTATAAGCGAGTCTCATGAAGGGATTTAAGACCATTCTTTGAATCTTAATTCCTTCCAGAGACAACTGGATTAAATCTGTCTTAGGGGAAGCCTGAGGATTGTGAAGGCTGACTTCAGGTACCCTACTGTTGGACATCACACATTTCACCCCCACTCCCCGCCATCCTCCCAGGAACTGGAAACATGGGAGCGGCCCGGTGGTGTGGTGGTTGGGTTGGTGCGTTCCACTTTGGTGGCCCAGGGTTTGCAGGTTCAGATCCTGGGCGTGGACCTAGCACCATTCATCAAGCCACACTGTGGCAGCATCCTACATAAAATAGAGGAAGATTGGCACAGATGTTAGTTCAACGACAATCTTCCTCAAACAAAAAAAGTGGAAGATTGGCAATGGATGTTAGCTCAGGACCAATCTTCCTCACAAAAAAAACACCACACACATATGTACACCTCCCATCCCCAAACACTGAAAATATTTCTTTAGATGACTCTTACCACCATTAGAGATGGAAAGGTAAACTATGAAGTAGTTTCTCAACCACCTCTACCAGGTAAAATTAAATGTGCCAGTTGGTGTAAGCGACAACAGGTCTTTCCATTTTAATGGACAACTCTACTGAATTCCTGAAGATTGATCACAGAGGAGCTCACAAGACCATCACGATGGACGGCTAAAGTCACCTTTTGATGTTTATTCCCAAAAGTATGAACATAGACACGGCACAGTAAGTTACATTTGTCATTTGTTTAAAATTCTAAACATTAACCATTTTCTGTTTTTAGAAAGGTCAGTATCTATTGAAATATTAATCTCAATGTAGTTAGAAAATACAGTCTCAAGACTCATTAATACAAATGAGTTAATAGTAAATACCAGTGCATTTGCAACTAATTTGTGAATAAAAAATAGCAATAACTAAAGAACTGCTATGTCAAGTGTAAGTATTGATTCAAAATAATTCCTTTTAGGGAGAAACATTGGTTCCCAATGCTAGTTGTATCTAAACTTGAAAAGAATGACCTTAATGGATGAATGAATGATAATATTTTGGTCTAAACATAAATTTGTGGTGATGATGTGATATATACATGGCTGTTTTTGTTACAGAAAGTAAGGCAGATTAAACATCCCCAGCAGATTCATATTTAAAGTGCAAAAAAGTCACTATTCTAGATTTATATTGCATTACATTTTCCTTCTATTTGCAAGTTTCGAAGATGTGCATGTGTGTATTTTTGTGTGTAGATGTGTGTGTACATCCTACCCTGCCTCTTGCAAACTAGAGAATCGCTTCCCCAGTTAATGTGTGTGTTAAGCAGGGGAATTATCCAGAGAAGGCACTTATACACCCACATTGCTGAATAATTTGGAATTTACTCTTGAATAAGAAAAGCCATTATAAGTACATTGTATTTAACACCTCCTGGGTGTTACACGTGTGCTTAAGCATGGATGATCAGGCCACTGAAAACTGGTTTTTTTGTTAATATGTCAGTTTCTAGCCATCCAGTTAATGGTGATTATGTGTGCACAAACATGTATGATCTACGGAGACTGTGGCCTGTATAATGCTTGGTCTTTATTAATATCACAAAAAGCAGGCGACTAGACAGTATAATTTATTTAGTGAACATTCTAAATCAACAATAAAATTTGGTCTAATTGTTCCCATTTTTGGTGTATAAAATAAGTTAGATAAACATTGCCAGCAGATTTACATTCAAAGTGCAAGATAAGGCCGGTTTTTGATATTGATATCACATTACGGTTTGCTTCTACCTGCGAGTTTCCAAGAAGTGCATTCTTATAAATTAGATCTCTCCCTTGAGATACGATTCCCTGAATTGAAAAGCTCAATATATGAGACTTTCCTGTTAATAATAACTCATATTCTAACCAATTCAACCAAAAGTGATAGTCTTTTTTCATAGGATCCTAGATGACTTTCTGAGTTGTGAGGTTTCAAAAATAAATTGCGTAATTAAATTAGGCACCCTTCAAGTTTGAGGCCACTGTTAACAGCACACGCCTTCATTCCTTTAACAAATGCTGCATGCCCTGTATGAGCAACTGCTTTCCAGACACTGGAGAAGCATCAGCAAACTAGCCAGACAATTCCTGGCTCTGTCAGAGCGGACAGCGGAGCAGTGTGGGGCTCAAGAATTCATAACGGATATTTTCTATAGCTAAACATCAGAAAAGCCTCTTTTGAAACACTCTAGGCGCTATGCCCTAAATATTAGCTTCAAAGGTGTCACTTCTGATTAAGATCTATTCCTAAATGCAATAATACAATTCTAAGGTACCTCTGGCTCTTAAGTGCAAAAGTTTTAGTTCAAACAAACCATTAGAGCTGATGATAAGTAGGACCCTGGTGAAGGAATTTTCTAATTGGATCTTCTCTGGTGATATTTGTTAACTAGGTGACGTTAGTGACTGAAATATTAAAAAGCTAATATACAGCCTTTGAGAAATGAACCTTTAAACTAAAAGACCCATGTGCACACTCATGTGTGTGTGTGGAGAAAGAGAGACAATCATTGTTTTATTCCTATTAGTAACTTTGGCTTAAAACGTACACTGTGGCTTCTGAGAATAATTATTTTAAAGAAAATAATTCATCAACATAATTTAAATTGTATTAAAGTAGAAAAGCAAGTCTTCTGCGAAAGTTATTGATATAAAATGAGTTTTGAAGGCAACCAAATAACTAATTTCTATTTTTGTTGGAGAAGAGAAAGGAATGAAAATGAATCAGTTGGCTATTACACAATAGGAGATCTTATCTGCATTCAAGATGCTCCTTAGAAATAGTGAATAAACTCTGATTCAGACTTGTTTTCACCCGTTTTTCTCTTTGCCTTCGGTTGCAAAACCAAACTCTTACTACTTCTTTCTCCAGATTCAGTTCTTCAGCCATCCGCATGATCTCCTGAGAGGAAGGTTTATTCTGTTCTCCAAAGTGTCTCTCCAGAGCGTCTTTAGCAGCAATACTGGGAGGTGGGGCGAGAGGGGGAATAAAGGGTAAGATTATGTTTTGAGTGATGTTTTTGGCAGATCAAAATTAAGTTAGGTTGAATTTCCTAAACATTAACATGAAAAAGAAACTTAAAGACTCAAAACACTTTCAAAGCTCTTCAACAAAGATAAACGTAGAATCTATGGAACATTTCGATGCTTGTCTTGCGCAGGGTACTGTTTCCAGATTCACAGGAACAAGTAGGGGAAACCAGGCCTTGTGTTTATCCACTTTGTGCCACAAGAGGGCACTGACATTCTGAGAAGGAATGGAACGCTTCTGCAGGCATTTCTAAATGTCCCCAGAAATCAAGTAGGGTGTTTACAATAGACGATATAGTTAGTGACCAACTAACCGACCAAAACAAAACCTACAGTATTTTCGCGTTTCCTCTGTGAGCCTCACAGAGATTACACAAAGACCAACGAACAGTCTCTCCGGTTTGAAATGCAAGGGGTACCCTTGGAGGTGCAGGGACTGAAGTACTGATCACTAGTTATGTTATTCTTCATAACATGGACACCATGTTGCCAGAGCAAGACTTGTATCTAACGAGACTTGTATCTAACAGAAGAGCGGAAACAGTCGCTCTTCTCAGAAGTGGCTGCTCAGGCTCTGCTTCATCCCAAACTGTGCGGAGCAGAAGTATTCTTGAATCAAACGGTACCTACTTTACATTAAATGTTTAAAATTACTAGCCCTCCATTTCTCACGATTCAGTTATTAAATGATGCTTTTTCACCTGTTTTGTCAATGGACTGTTCACCTTACATTTACATGTCACGGTGCACCCATGCTCATTCCATCTGTAAATTATGTTCCTTCCTCTAGTACCTTATCGTTGTTCTCCGTTTCCTTTTCCTTTCGTTTACTCCCACTTTTTCATTGTACAAAGCTGCAATGGAGAAAAGAGCGATAATTACAAAAACAAAGTAGGCAGTTTTTTTTAAACTATTAGATTTGGATTTCAAGTTTTCTTTATAAAACAATCTAAAATAAAATTACTACACATTTTTGTTTCAGAATTTTGCAGTCTACGTCACTTTATATTACAAGCCCCAGAGAAAAATGTTAACGCAGAAATAAATATTAACTTTGCAAAGACAGTTGTCTATAAATTGTATCCTTACATTACTTTTATTGGAACACTTGCTCTAAATGCTCTCAGACCTACTCTTTATCCAGCCTTGACATTAGTAGGACTAGATAACTTTATCACATTAAATTACTCATCTAGCTTATGTTATTTCACTAGGAAGAGTGGTGTATGAAATGCTCTGGTTACACTAAACTTAGGTTACAAGAGTAATTCATGTGCAATTACTACAGTGTAGCACAGAGGCAAAAAAAATCAGGATGTATTTAAAAAAAATCATCTCCCCACTTCACACCCATGCCACATTACCGAGAAGGCTCTCCTTCGATATCTTATTCTCTCTGTTCACCTTCTCCGTAAATTGATTTCTATGCTTGCATTGGCCTTCCTTTTTTATAGTGTGCTAAAATGAGATATTTATCTTTCATCTCAAAGAGAAAACCAAACCAAAACCAAACCCCAAAGCTCTCACTGTAGTGTCCTCCTCCCAGTTGAAGCCATCATCTTTTAGGTTAAAACATCACACAGCCCTCAGAAATAGCGCTTGGCTACCTCCTACTTGCTCAGCCTCCTCCAGCCATTTGGATAGGATTGCTTTCAGTTTGCACGCATTTTTAAAGCTGAGCTGCAGGTTTTCAAATCGGCAGATCGTTGTTTGGCTGAACTCAGAGCCGTGCACGGCCGCCAGCGCTTCCCCGACGTTCGTTTGGGTGTATCCTGGGAAAGGACAACAAAGACCGTCAGCTTCCGCTTTTCATGAAGCGTTCATTGTGGTCCATCATTGCACAAATCTGTGCATCTTTCTTTGTCAGCTATTGAATACTGCTTTTAAGAAATATATTTGTTGGCAATTTAAAGTTGTTTAGTAAGATTCAGTGTAAACTGTCCTGTACTTCAAAACGTATTCCTTCCAGTTAAATTATTTTTTTCTAGAAGTCAAAAAATTCAGATAGGAACATCTGCCATTCATAACATTTAGTCATATTGGACAGATAAGTCATAAACACCTTATAAACACTTAAAAATTCTTGCCCTATTTATCATTCTTATTAAAAATATCTGATGATATATGCTCAAAAATCTATCATGTATTAAATATAACGCATAAAATATATGATGATAGATCATAAATATTTTTATCTTAACTGTAAGAATGAAAAATTCAACTATATTTTTGAAAGGTACCAAATAAAACTGAGAATTGTTCTTACTTTCCCTAAAAACATGTTTATTATGAGAGTATGCTCACACATTTTATGTATACCTCTGAACACATTCATTATATTATTTGTTGATGCTTCTATCTCCAGGCAAAAGATATTCATTGATTGTCGCAAACGTTTTTAGAGTACAAGCTGATGTAAACCATCAATATAGAATTTGAAATATTCACAGCAAGAGAAATAGCAAACTGAAAATGAATGTTATAGAAATGCCTACTTCTGTGTTTATTGTGACTCCATATTAATTCAGGGCCTAAGGCTAGATGCCTGTATGTACAACGTGATTCCACATGGTGCCTATCAATAAGTATCATTACAAAATTACCTGGGGTTCATTCCACAAGTGCAGAGGTTTGAACTAACGTTATCAATCCATTAAAAAGAATACGCTATTTCATGAATTTAAATCAAAGTTAATTGTCATAGTTATTTTGTGTTAAAAACACCTTTCAATAGAAAATGAGCAAAGGCTACGCGAACAGACAGTTCACAGAAAAGGAACTGCAAATGACAGCCAAACACGGAAAGGACACATTTCAAACGTGACTCTTAAGAGAAATTGAAAATGAAACTACCAGGAGGTACCACTTTGACCTATCTGATTTTCAAAGATCCGAAAGATTAAAAGCACATTTTTCCTTCAACAGCTATTTATTTAGTCTATGTACCAGTCACTATTCTAAGTGCTGAAGATATAGCATTAAGGAGAAAACAAAAATGAATAAATAAATGAAAAACAAAACACTCCTGCCTTCATGGAGATTATGTTCTGAGGGGCAGCAAAAGAGACTCATGGTGGCAGTAAAATTTGGTACAACTTCTATGCAGACCCATTTGACAACATCTATCTAAATTACAAATACACAGACTCTTTAATCAAGCAATTTTGCTTTTAACACTTTTCCTATTCATATATTTATATAGCTGCAAAATGACATCTAAGCAGTTAATCATTGTGGCTTTGTGGCATAAGATTGGAGACCCCCTAAATTTACCATCAGTAGAGGACTGGTTAAATAAATTGTAGTACATTTATACAATGGAATTTGACAGATCTCTTTTAAAAAAACAAAAAAGCTCTCTAAAACCTAATACTCTAAAAGCTCTCCAAAATAAATAGTTAAATAAAAAAAAATCTGTGTGAAGAAAGAGAGATATTTCTTCGGGTATGCATAAGATATCTTTGGAAGGATACACAGGAAACTAGCAACACTGATCAACAGGAAAGACAAGCAAAAGGGATACATTGCCCTGGTGCTCTTTTATGGTTTTGAACCATACGACTCTATCATCTATTCGAAAGTTCAAATAAAATGTAGATTAAAATGGGCATTTCAAAACTTATCTTGAGGTGGGTAAGTTGAAAAAGAGTGCCATTAATTTAAAAATCTATGTATTCAGGCTGTTAAGAACTTACAAGGAAATGAAAGTTTTGCAGATATTCATAATTGGACTAACTTAAGTCCACAGTAGAAACGTAGAATGAGAACTGGCTTGGATTCTGAGCAGAGAATAAGAGAGTGAACAGTCACAGAGTAAAGATTCACAGACCAAGTTGTGTGCCCCATAAGAGCAATCTTAAAAAGCACATACCTAACTTAATTCTTCTCACTTTAAATTCATTGGCAAACTTTTCAAGTTCTCGGATTTCGGGAGAGTCCATGTCTATGGGCTCTTCAACCAATTTACTTTTCCGCCTGAGTTCCTGCTTGAAGTCAGCAGCTGCAGGGTCCTCTGCCAGGAGAGGCTGGTGCATGGGAGGAAAGCCATGCCCCAAGGTGTGGTCAGGAAACTTATAAAGACAAGGGGTTAAGCTACCTGTGAAGAAGCAAAGACAAGGAAAAGGCCATTTAATTGTCTCCCATTTCTATTACAAGAGGGGGTTTTGCCCGATAGAGCCCATTTTTCAGCTACAGCCAGTCTCGATTCTTAAAGGTTACCAGACATTCAGTCTTCTGAAGCAGAAGTCAGAGTAGCTTAGTATAAATGCGATTACTTATTTTTCACCTTCCCCAGAGCAGCAAAAACAAAGATAATGCCAAAGGAAACAAGCTGGGAATTGCAAATAATTAAAATAGAAATTAAAAAAATCTCTTAGAAGTGTAAGTTTTTCCTCTTAAAAGACACCTATTCTCGGGAATCTGAGGTTCAACTCTAACCAGAATGTATGTTTTGATCATTGAACAAATAATCTGTGATGTTTGTTACCATCAAGGCGCAGGGCTAAGTATTATGCTGGAAAGTTTTCTTATGATTGGGAAATTGATTTTACAATATTAAAAGGCCTCACTGTTTTATCAGTACATACTTAATTTCACTGGGAAATAATCACATCTTTTTTTAATTTAACAAAGGCAAGTAAAAGAAAATTATGAGAACATAAAACAGGTTAATATGGTTAAATAGATTCAAAGAATAGACATTAACAAAAGGTAACTTTAAAAGTTCTATTAAAAAGTCATCAAGAGGGGCTGGCCCTGTGGCCGAGTGGTTAAGCTCGCGTGCTCCGCTGCAGGCGGCCCAGTGTTTCGTTGGTTCGAATCCTGGGCGCGGACATGGCACTGCTCATCAGACCACGCTGAGGCAGCGTCCCACATGCCACAACTAGAAGGACCCACAACAAAGAATATACAACTATGTACTGGGGGGCTTTGGGGAGAAAAAGGGAAAAAGTAAAATCTTAAAAAAAATAAATAAATAAAATAAAAAAGTCATCAAGAAGATTTCTTAAAAACTATATGATATAATGGAATCTTTTCTGATAAGTTTTTTTAGAAGCAAAAATAAATGGCATAGAGGGCCAGCCCCGTGGTGTAGTGGTTAAGTTTGGCATGATCCACTTCGGCAGCCCAGGTTCACAGGTTCAGATCCTGGGTGTGCACCTACACCTCTCATCAGCCATGCTCTGATGGGGACCCATACACAAAATACAGGAAAACTGGCACAGATGTCAGCTCAGGGCCAATCTGTCTCAGCAAAAATAATTTAAAAATAAATGGCAAAGAAGTGTTCAATTCTCGATATGATACGTGAGCACTCACAGTTGATGAAGCATTGAGTTGATGAAGTGGGTTAAATGATAAATCACAAAAAAGCTAAAAGAGCTAATCTTTTTAAATTGCTTCCAGATTTCATTCTTCATTAGGAAAGAAGAGTATATCTCAGTTGGGGAGTGAGGTGAGAGGATGGTACATAATCCAGATTCCCCCACATTTTGTTTCTGTTTTCTTCATCAATACATTAAAATGTTTATTGATAGAGATTTCACTTCAACTGATATTAAATGACACATGTATAACCAAGACATTTTGATATAAATGAAATATTGATTAATTAATCATTTTTCTTATGAGTATAAATAAATATTTAAACTAAAAATAAATTACTACATATGCACAGTAATCATTCTTGGAAACTTGCTGAAAAAACATCAAGAGTTTATGCTACCTATAATTTCTCCATAAATACATTCACAAATTAAAGACATTAGTAATAATGTATTTTGCCAAAATGTATAAATCTTACATTATATATCAATATGTAATGAGCAAACAATAGCATAAGTCAGCAAATTGTTGGCTTCTATTATTTATATGAAAATATGTAATTATAAAGTGTACCCTTATCCGACAAACTATATATATTATTTTTGTGAAGCAAAATAAACATGCAAGTGAAAGATTAAACAAAATGACATAAAATAAATTTGGTAGGCTCACAGCCAAAAATATATTTAAAGAGAAACTATTCCTGTTAGAAAATTCATGCTACTTCTGCAAACCAAAATTACTCAGTTTTCCTTTGTAAAAGTCAGTCAATCATCCACTTTTTACTTTAGTGTGTGGTATATTGGTCAGACCACACAAAATACTAAAAGAGCAATTTTATAAATTTTCAACTTACTGCAAGCTCATTTTTGAAGATGTTTATTGCTTTTGGTGTTCATTTTTTAGCTTGCTATTAATTTTAGACTTCTGCTAGTTGAAATAAAAGAAAAGACTAATATATGTAAAAAGAAAACTGATTACGTTGATTTCAGTATCTGCTTAATGTTTAGCTCAAGACTTTTCTTTCACTTATGCTTTCAGAGTTGGTTCTTATAGATATGGTAAAATCACTTCTTTCATCATTCAAGAATATCAAACATCACTTAATGCACTTAATGATGAAATAGTCTGAGAAACAATAAAAACAGAGAAGAAAATCAGACTGCTATTTGATTTTGCACATTTACTATATTTTAAGAGACTTTAGACAACTCATTTAACCTCTGTCTAATTATTTTTATTTCACGTAAGTAATTCGTTGCATATCTTTCACGTGAGCATCCCGTGAGGGCCGAATCCGTTCGCGATCTTGACCATGATTTTCCACTTTTCTTGCCGATCATAACCAGGCACTGCTATGAATCCTCCATGTGATACTTTGCACCGTGTTCATTGTACATTTGTCATCTTCTGACCTTTATATAAACAAGTTCGGTAGCAAGGATATGTATTTTTTACCCATAGTTTAAAATTTAGGACATTTAAGTGAAAAGAAGTTACATAACTTTCCTCGGGTGCCACAATGAATTAACCATGTGGTGGAAACTAGAAGTGAAGTTCAACGAGCGCGGCGACAAACCACATCGAAACCACCGCCTCGTTCATTCCCAGGCGGGGTGTACTCAAGGAAACTGACTTTCCTTTAAAGGCTTTTCCTGCAGATTAAACACGTGTAGCTACATTAAACACATGCTTTCAGACAAAAATATCATTATTTATTGAAGTATTAGAAGTGCGCCATCCCTAGTTTTGGAAAATTTTAAAGGTAGTTTACACATTATAAATACTCTGGATAAATAAATATTTAGAAAATGAATTTGAACATAAGCCCATGAACAGCACACAGAATATGCCATGTTCAAAGGTTTGGCATCCAGAGACAAAAAGGAAAATACATGACATGTGATGCGTTTTCATTTTTCATTAAGTGCAAGTATCCACAGTTATTGGCGGGGACCGTTTCCCTGGAACTAACTTTAGACAGAAATGGACAAGGACAGTCACGGCCCAGACAGACAAGCTGCAGTTTCCATCACATGGTCCTGGATTCGGAGGTGAGTGGAGAGTGACTGGTATGGTTAATATGGGAAGATATTTTTTAAATCTTTCTAAAGCCCGGATTATTAAAAAAGGGGGAAAGAAGGGGCTGGCCCCGTGGCCGAGTGGTTAAGTCCGCGCGCTCCGCTGCAGGCGGCCCAGTGTTTCGTCGGTTGGAATCCTGGGCGCGGACATGGCACTGCTCATCAAACCACGCTGAGGCAGCGTCCCACATGCCACAACTAGAAGGACCCACAACGAAAAATATACAGTTATGTACTGGGGGGCTTTGGGGAGAAAAAGGAAAAAAATTAAATCTTTAAAAAAAAAAAGGGGGAATGAAGGGAGGAAGATAAAAGATGTGGTGAGTCATGTGCAGCAGAAGCCTCCTGAACAATTTCCAAAACATTGATAAACCAAAATTGTCTATAGCTTAGACAAGCGTATGCCTAAGGAGCTTGAAGTTTGGCACACTTTTTTTTACAACCCACAGTGTATTTTTGCATGGCAGAGTAATCCACCACAGCCTTTCTGAATTGCTCAGTATGTATCTCTGCGTGGCAGAGCGGGAGAGGAACAGAGGGACATCTTTTACAGCAGGCAGTCGGGAGGCAGACGTCCAGCTTGCCTTGCTGGGCCCTGGCTCAGTCAACCACGGCGTGGGGCAAATTGCTCTTCCGCAGCACGTGGCTCTGCCAGATACTAACCGACAACATCTCTGAGGTTACTGGCTTGAAGCCTGAACGGAACAGGGAAGCAGAGGAACACAGTAAAGTCCACCGCCCTGCTGTAGATATGCAGAGGAACAAGCGTCGGAACATCTCCCTTTTCTTCTCCCTCGTGCACGACCATGTGAAGCTCATCATAGATTTGAATCCTGATCTTTTCTCCTCTGTGCACTGGTAAACCCTATCCATGTACAACAGGGGTCTTCTGCCTGGTGTGGTAAAGTAACTTTATTTGGAACACAGCCATGCCCATTTGTGTACGTATTGCCTGTGGCTGCTTTCCTGCGACCTTGACTGAGTGGAGTAGGTGAGACAGAGATTATAAAACTCAGGGAAAATATATCACGTTACTGCTGCTGAAAGGGCTTTCATGATCCAGAGGCAAAGGATCGTCAGAATTACTCCTTCCTTCAGAGTCGGCACAAGCAGAACAAGTTAGGGAAAAAGAATAAATAAAAGAGATGAAAAGAAAAGAAAGAAAAAGGAAGACAACTTAAGGATAAAGAGATGGACTCCAAAGCAGGCCTGTGCGTCAACTGTCAGCCTGGTTTCTGTAGCCGTTTGCGTTAGCCCAGCTGGAGAGGGTCCTCTCAGCCAGAATAGTCTTTTCTCTTACTGTCCACTTCTCATAAAAGAGAACATACCTTCATCTTCTTGGTTAACTTGCAAACATCAGCTATTTTGCTTTCTTCTTAAAATTAAGTTTTGAATAAGGAGTCTTCTACCACATCTTGGGTGGCCACCATACCATCTAACTTGCTGGGTTCAACAGTCATGGCCGTGGGCTCATTTGCTCAGGTTCCACAGGATGGTGGAAGGGTGGACAGCCCGTCGAGCTTGCTCCTAAGCCTCACCCCGCTTTAGACACTGGAGGACAGAAATAGTCTCAGATATCCAGGACTCAGAGTGTCGAGAGGTTTTTGTTATTGTTTTGTTTTGTTTGTGTTTATCTAGAAGAGATTATGAATGGCATTTCTAATTCCCTGTTTCCTGTTACCCATACTGCAGACTGTTGAATTATCTAAATTCTCATGAGTGAAGGGGCAGAAGGAATTTAGCTGCAGCTGTATAGTAAAGAGAAGATCAGGGAGGAAGCCAGGTTGAGCTGGGACAAATTTGCCACAACTTTATAGAGCTGTGGTACCCACCTCCACTTGGATATAAAGAGATTGAAACTCAGAGACATTAAGTGGCTTGAACCAAGTTCATAGTTAGTTCATGGTGTGGCTAATTCATTGCTCCCAATTAGTCCTTCTCTTTGGTATGCCCCCACCTGGACTATGAGGCACAGTGGGCTCATCTGAGGATTAAAGTCCCCCCACCAACCTTAACAAGATATTAGCTGGAGCCCTTCCTTTCCAGTGCGTTATTCAGTTAATGAAATGCTCAAACAGATGTAAGCATCAGAGTATGGGTAATAGAATAACCACATAAAATAAAGCAATGTCACATCCTTCGGAACATAGTTCTTTGTGTTGCTTCTCTTTTCTATGGCAGACGTGACAATGAGCTTGTCTTTGTTGATGCTGATAAGACACTTCCCTGGGTTGTGTGGAAGTGGCTGATTTGATGAATGCCTTGAGATGTCTCAGAAAATTCAAATGACATAACCAGGTTTCTCTTGTGTATTTTGTGCCTTTGCTCTCTTATTTCTTAATTCATGTGTTTTATAACTCAATTTGTCTACCTTCTCTGGGGATGAAAGCAGGAGAATTCACATTCTCTGAGATTTAATCTTCCATGATGCAAATGCTAATACTTAATATATGTCAAAATGGTGACATTCTAACAGAGTGTAAAGCATATCACATTTTAATGATATCCCTCTCAAAAATATTCAAATATAATCTCTATGCTTTCCATGGTGGGTTTTTCTTTCAGTGACAAAGTATATTCAATTTACTTTCTAAGACGACAGTTATCCCTCCAAATCTTAGGATAACCACTTTGCTCCTGATGTCGCTAACCCAGGCTTTGAGTAATTTTAAGGGGCTTTTCCGGGGACCTCTCCTTTTTAACTGCGATGAGGAAGAGGGTTTGCGGAGTGCTTATTGGAGGAAGCACAATCTGAGCTGCCTGTGGACTCCCCGGGGGAACCTGGGCCTGTTCACGGCCATCCTGGAAGCTGGAAGGATGTCAGAATTCTCAAGCCAGTTGCGAACTCACTAGGCCAGCAGCTGTGGGCCTTGATCTGGGGGGAGGGAGGTGGTGCCAAACCCATCTTAAAGACTGGTCTGTCGCTGATTCCGTCTTGGTGCTAACTTCTCTCCATGGCTGCCTCTTGCTGCATTGAGCAGCTGTCTAAAGCTGCACCCGGGCTCATGGGAGTCACTGTGAGCGAATAGCAAGGCTGCTCCTTCAAGAGAGAGCAGCACGCGGCCAAGTGCTTGTCATTCCTCTTCCACAGTCAAAATGGGGCAGCGCCACACAAAGGATTCTGCCTGCACCTCCAGTGGCCAAATGCACATCATTTTACTACTTTACAATGAAAGTAGTCCATCATCAGCAGGGGCTGTTCTCATAACTGTGAACGCCGATTACGAACTCTATGAATCATGAATGATCAGTTTTCAAAGGGGAGGGAAAAAATACAGCTTTCCTTATTTCTTAATTATTAAAAAGAGATGTCAGGACTTACAGGTGATCATTAAGAACATCAGTTTTCCTTTTACCATAAAGGTGAGGATATGAGCTTATTCAGACTACCGCTTGATAGAATGTAAGAGAAGCTAATTTACTCTGGAATATTTTATTTTAAAGTTTTATTTAGTCTTAAACTGAAAAAAATTTCAGAAATTAAAGTTTGGTGAGCTAAATTCTTTGTTCAATTTTATTCAAATTTATAGGCGTATGTCCATATTTGATTGTTTTATTACTTACTCTAGATGATGACAAAACACAAGAAAAGATTGCCCTAATATGTGATTCCTTTATGCAAAGTTTCGCTCCTGCATCACACAAGCATGCACACACACACGTGCGCACACGTACACAGATGCACTCATGTTCTCACTGAGCCATAATATTTTTCTCCCTGCTACTGTAATAAATATAAAAGATCAAAGAATATCTAAAAAAGACAATCTGTTCAGAACAAAATTGTGCGCTTTATTAAACCATTAAAACCCTTTCTCTGGCCAGATCCTAAAATTAAGTCAGAAATTTTGTGATGAGTGGATCTCTTCAGCCGAATTTTCTTCTTAAGAAACGTGCTATTGATGCCTTCAGACACACATAAATGAATAAGAAGTTCATCCTGATTTCATGACGCTCTACTTATCCAAAGGAGAAACAGATGTAAGTTCACCTATTTCAATCTCATTTGAGACTCAGAGGCAGCTCACAGAGGGCTGCCACAGCCTCAAACAACCATTACTAAAGCCACTACAAACCACCCTTACCCTTCAATGACTTGCGAATCTTTATGGACCAAATGTCCAGAAGAAACGTTGGTTGAGGGACATGTTCTATAAAGCCGTGCTGTCTGCTTTGGTAGCTACATGAGCGCTTAAAATGTGGCCAGTGCCACTGAGGAACTAAATTTTAAATTTGACCTTATTTTAGCTAATTTACATTTAAATTTAAACAGCTACATGAGGCTAGTGGCTACCTTATTATTACTGGAGGCAAGCCCACCAATAGCCTCAACAAGTAACCATCAGCAGTTTGACAGTAGTGAATTAGAATGAAAATCGTACAAGACAAAGCACAGGAGTTGAGAAGCGCAACGGCTGAGGAGTGTGTGGAATAGGAACAAGCGGGCGTAACCGCCATGGTCTCTGAAGGCATCACAGAGCAGAGAACGTTTCAATAAGTGGTGGTTTTACCAGCAATTTCCTAGGTTAGGAGATTAGAATTTCACAATACACTCTGGTCAAGATTCCATCAGAACCAGGAAATCCATCGAAGTGTTCCCAAATTCAATTTCATATGTAAAGACAACTTTTCTTACCTGCCATCACGCCATAGGTTGATGACTGGTTTCCATAGTGACAGGAAGGAACAGAGTAATGAAGTCCTGTTGCTGTGTTTCCCAACGTTGTCACCGAGAAATACGTGCACAAACATTTAGGAGTTTGGATCAAAGACAAAATAGACGGGACTGGTAAGAAAATGTATGAGGATTCAAGACACATTCGTTTCATTTCAAGAATACACATTTATGCAATTCTTCAAGTTATATGCCAATAACTTTTCTTATTTGGGGAAATTCTCTGATGAGTAAGTTGAAACTAGGGGTCAATTTGTCTCAAGTAATGAGATCGTAAATCATCAAAGTGAACTATAGCCTTCATTAATTATCCTGTGCTCTATGAACAGCTGACTGACCAGTTTGGACCTTGGCTAATCGAAAGTTTCTGAACTATTGTAGATTCCATCTAATATAAACATTGCAACAAACCTACTAAAGAATAGCCTCTTAAAATTCTTGTATAACATAGTATTATAGAGTGGTCTTTCTGGAAGAATGAACAGAGAAATCTACTATTGAACATGCTTTACTTTTATTTTCCTAACAAATTTCTTCCATCAAAGGAGAAATGGCAGAGCAACTAGCCTCCTATTCGATACAATCACAAAAGTTCCACTAAATTCAGAGGTTTATGAAAAACTTGTGACAATGTATTTATGTTGAGGTCGAAACTATGAGGTTGTAGGTTTTCTGAATGCATGCAATCAATTCAACAATTCTAATGATAAAGCTGGTCAAAAAATAAATTCACTCATTATTGAGAGGCTTATGGTCTATAAAGATTGAATCTATTATATTAATATAAGCTCATTCTTGAATAGTTCTATGCCTTGTGGAATCAATGTGTATTTTGAAAGTAAATTTGAATTACTAAGCTTTCATCAAGCTTTAAACATGACTCACCAAGTTGACTAAAAGCATAGACTATTGGTAATAAAATCACCAGCCAATGTTTCCTTATGTGTTTTATTTTCTCATTTTTCCTTCATGTCCTGAATATAATGGTGAATTTTTAGGAATATAACATACTTATATCTTCTTGAATAAAAAGAAAAGATATAAAGTGTAGAATTAGGATCCTCTGAAAATACTGAGATATAATCTAGTGAATAAAGATGAAGTCTCTCCAGAATTTTCTCTAACTATAGATCAATCTTTAATATTTAAAAATATCTGCATGAATTTTTATGGAACAACTGACATGTAGGATGAACTGGAGCTATTTTACATTAGAATGTGACACATAAAAATCTTACTGTGCATTCCAAAATTAAAAAAACTTGAAGCACATTTAATACCCAAGTGCTTTTCCCATTATAACCAGTATTTCTAATTCCTTAGGCAATTAGATGTATATGATTATAGTTTGATGGAAAAATTATAAAATCAATGCTATTATCATTTAAAACATATTTAGGTCATTTTAACTGATTATTAATTGTTTTACTTCCAAGGTTTAAATACTTTTTGTTTCTCTGATTTGGGGGAAGTTGTATAAAGGGTAGGTTGATTTACTAAATGCATTATTAATTTATTTTTAAATAAATAAGTAGGATTTTGAGCCTAAACTTGTTAAATCATAACCTCAATTCTAAATGTTATTTTCATTCTGGCCAAATACTATTCATGCACAGTAGATTAAACAAGTAATGTATTGTTCTCCTCATCCCCAATCTGTAGAGAGATCTTTTATTTAAAATATACAGTTAGCTAAGTGATAATTGTTTAAACGTATTTATAGCACTTTTTTTGGTAAAAAAAACTTTATATCTTCCAAAAAATATGTTTGAGGATATTTTCATTATTATCTTTTTAATTAAATTATAAGAATCTTTGGTAGATGAAAAAAAATCTTCCCATTAGTGATTTTACCAAAGTCCAGGTACAAAATCTCTAGATTCTTTAAAAGTCAGTTGAAGATTAATGTCAAATTTATATATATGTTTGGAAACTGCATAATAAAAGATAAAGCTCACATCCTCTAACTCAGAATATAAATGTATCAACTCAAATTTTCATTTTTAAACGTATAAGATTTAGTTCATATTTAAATTGTTTTTAAAACAAGTAGAAAGTGAATGGTATATTGTTATTTAGCGAAAGAAATTTACTCAATTCAAGACTTTGTCCATTTATAAATCTGCTTTAAAACGCTTTATTTGTTCCTGTATAGAGAAGGGATGCATTAGCAAACATACTTATTTGATTGATTGTGTTTAAGACAATATATTTAAATTCCCAAGTTTAATTTTTATTTAAGAAAGTTACATAAGAAAAAAATAAAACTTGGTTAGAGATTGAAGTCTCTTCAGAACTCAGTCTTGAGAAAATTTAACTCAGTGGGCTCTAAATGTTATGTACTGCTTCCAAAGTTGATTTTCGAGCTTTGAATTATGCTAAAAAGTTACGATTGTTAAAATTATTTAATTAATTTATTCTTTGAAATCCATTGTTGTTGGTATTGGGAATCATTTAGTTGTGTTTATATGGCTTTTTTAGACACGGTAGCAAATGTAATCTAAAAACCAAATAAATCTTTAAGATAAAGAAGTAAAGCCTTTTAAACCTTAAATTATTTTAGACTCTTTAGTTTTGTTCCTTATCTATAAAAATTTCCATTAAAATAGTTTTAAGATTAAAAAGAGCCAAAGTCACTGTTTGCTTATGTAGAAAACAGATCATTATAATAAAACCAACAGTAATTTAAATTACTACACTTACTAACACTTCCTGAAAAATTTCTTAGGCATTTTGGCTTTTCAAACATCCTTAATATTTAACTCAAAACATATTTAAAATGAAGGAGAAAATAAAAGGAGCAAAGAGATTCTAAACTAACAAGCTTCCAAGCCTCCATTCTGCAGTCTTGAGGCCCGGCCTCGCGCGGACCGCGAGCGGAGTCGGTACCTGTGGACATCACGTTGGTGGCGTGGTTGGAGACCGGTAGGCACTCGGCAGCGCTGTGATGCATGATCAGGGGCAGAGCTGCTGAAGACTCGGAATTCAGAGGCATAAAGGTATCAGCCGAAGTAAAAGGTTGGCAACTCATTCCCACAAGAGAGTAGAAAAATGAGGAGAACTGCTGCTCCCCAAATCAGGGCGTTATTCTATTATCGTCTCCAAGGGCCGTTTCAAATCTCACTCCTGCATACATACATCAGGGAGGCTCTGGGGCGCGGGCGGGCGCGTGCTGGCGCTTATACTGCAGGGAAATCCCTTTATACATGTTAATCATCTGTTCCCAGGGGTATTGCCGTATCAATCTGAACCTTCTTCCTCTCAACCAAACGTAATTCATGCCCAAGAGGGAAGCTGGTTCTTGTACAGACTGAGGGGAAAGGAGAAATCTGAAACTTTATGTGACAACTTCAGTAATTCAGGTGTTTTAGGAAGGAATGAAGAACTTCACTAGAGTGTCCCCCAAAGAAATCATGCTACGATGGATTGAAAAGTACTAGGTGTCTTTCTGCTACTAACACAATGACAAATTTATATATATGAGATTTCTTCCGGGAACTTCTCATTAAATCTGCAAAATAATGTCAAACAAGTACTCACTACATAATCTTAAGAAACTGTGAACTTCTACGTTGATTTCAGTTTACTCATCGAGAATGAACATTATTTAGTCAGCTCTCTCTAGACGTCGACACTGTTCTAGGCGCTTCCTCCGGTTGTGTCAGCAATCTCGGACCAGCCCTGTGAGTTCCGTGCCATCCTCACTAAACTCGACTGTGCCAGAGCCTCTGATCTTAGCCGTTCCACTCCAGAGCCTGCACTGAGTGTAAATCTTCCACCGAAATACATTGACAATATGTGAGGATGAAAAAGATAATATACTACCAGCAATTGATTCAAAGGTAAATATCAGTATCATGATTTTACAGTGATCAGGATTTCTAGACATAAGTGAACGAATGCGATACTGTCTTCAGAATGTGTCCTAGGGGTAACATAGCAAACAGAAATAGCCTGACAGCCACAGATAGTACTGACATAAGCAAGGGCCTGCTTCAGTAGATATTTTGAAATTTTATGTGATAGAATGTTTCAAGATAACTTGGAATCGGCTGCTTTGTGATAAATTTAATGCTAAAAATATTGATGAGAATAAATTTTCAAAAACTTGAACACTTTGTTTGTAACCAGTTGATATTTTGTAGAAAAAGATTTCATAAGGTTGCTGAAATCATTAGATATTGCCTGAAAAGTATTTATTCTAAAAATGACATATTTTCCATTCTGAATTCTACATCTTTGAAGATCTATTAGTCATCTCTAATGAGAGAAGAAGGTTACAGGTAATCGAAAGTATTTATTTCACTCTTGGAGAATTCTTGTAATTTTCAGACATATACAAAAAAGCGGCCTTTCAATGTGTTTATAAAGAGAATTTACTAGGAAAATTAAATAAAAAGTTTACTGGCATTGAATTTCTTAAACATGAAGCTAAATGATATTTAGAGACAATAGCACTTAAAAATTGCCCCTAAGAATTTTGCTATTGTTACTTGGAGTCACTGGAATGTGCTGGTAAAGTGTATCAGCCAAGTCATAGATCGTGAGCAATGCTGTAAAACTTGCCTTGAACAACAGAAAACTTTCCCAGGAGTTTGCCATGCTATCTAAAACTGCAATCTTAGATATAATTTCCTTAATAATGGTTTTAAAATTTTTAAATATGTGTGTTGTGAAATGTAAACAAAAATTTTACAGTTAAAATTGTGTAAGGCCAGGATATATATGTCCCTGCTATATATAGTCTTCTCACTTAGTACTGTAAACTATTCATTTATCAGTTTTTAAAATCAGCTTTTTGTAAACAGTTTTAATTTTTCACAATATTGAATTATATAGCTCTATTACAATTTAACTATTTCTTTATTTTTGGGTGTTTGTATTGCTTTTTGCTTTTCATTTTTTATAAATAACAATGCAGTTAACCTTTTTGTCCAAAATGGTTTTTTTTACACCATGCATTTTTACAATTTATCCACAGGATTGTTTTGAATATCTCCCCTTAGGATAGATTCTTAGAAGTGAGATTATTGAGTTTGTCTTATGAGATCTTTAAAATTCTTGAAAACATTCCCAAATAGTTTTAAAAAGCAAAAGGCCTTTTTTAATAGCAGTTATAGGTGAACAGAAAAATAGAGCAGAGAGTACTGAGAGTTCCCATGTACACACTTCCGCCACCCTGCCACAGCCACGGTCCTCCCCGCTGTCACTGTCCACGACAGTGGCTCATTTGTTACAGTTGATGAGCCTACAATGATACATCATTATCACCCAAAGTCCACAGTTTATGAGTTCACCCTTGTACATTCTACAGGTTTTGACAAATGTATAACAACTTGTATACATCATTGTGTCCTACAGAAGAGTTTCACTGTCCTAAAAATCCTCTGTGCTTTGCCTATTCATTCTTCCCTCCCTCCTAACTCCTGCGACCACTGCTCTTTTTACTGTCTCCATAGTTTTGCCTTTTCCAGAATGTCGTATAGTTGGAATCTTACTGTATGTAGCCTTTTCAGGTTGGCTCCTTTCACTTAGTAATATGTATTTAAGCTTCCTCTCTATCTCTTTATGGCTTGAGAGTTCCTTTCTTTTTAGCTCTGAATAATATTCCATTGTCTGGATGTACCACTGTGTATTAATTCATTCACCTACTGAAGGACATCTTCTTGTTTCCAAGTTTTGGCAATTATCAATAAGATTGCTATAAACACCCATGTGCAGGGTTTTGTGTAGACATAAGTTTTCAACTCCTTGGGGTAAACGCCAAGGTGCATGATTGCTGGATCATATGGTGAGAGTATGTTTAGTTTTGTAAGAAACTGCCAAACTGTCTTCCAAATGGCTGTGCCATTTTGCATTCACGTCAGCATTGCACGAGACTTGTTCCACATTCCGACCGGCATTTGATGCTGTCAGCATTTTGGATTTTAGCCATTCTAGTATGTGTGCAGTGGTATCTCATTGTTGTTTTAATTTGTTATGTTGAGCATCTTGTCATATGCTTGTTTGCTATGTGTATGCCTTCTTTAGAGAGGTGTCTGTTCATATCATTTGCCCATTTTTAAATTGGGTTGTTAGTTTTCTTATGGTTGAGTTTTAACAGTACTTTGTATATTTTGGATAACAATCCATTATCAGATATCTTTTGCAAATATTTTCTCCCAGTCTATGGCTTACCTTCCCAATTGCTTTTTCAAATAATTTGTTTCATTATGATTTGGTTTCAACTATAAGGAACAAGTTGAGAAAAAATAGTTGTTTATATTAGGAGACGGAGGGGTTTCTTGGAACTCATAGGATTGAAGGAAGTCAGGCCATAAGAAGCGACTAAATACGAGATGGAAAACCACATGCCCCCTCTCTCTGACTCCCCTATCTCCTTGTCTCTGTCTCTCTCACTTTCTCACTTTCACTCTCTACAACAGCCTAGGTTGATCCTCCATCTATGGCCGCCTCACAGATCTCCAGAGCAAGCCCTAAGCTTTTAGCCAGACAAAGAGGTTACCTTGCTGTTTCTCAGTCTACATTTATGAGAGAAACATTCTGATTGGCCATGGCTTTCGCTGTGTTCCAGAAGCACAGCACGGTTCCCCGTCTCCACACTTATGAATGGGGTGCTTTGCGCTGGAAGCGTTCAGGCATTTGTAGACAAGGAGGGAAAGATTGTTATCTGGGAAGACATGCTGAAGATGTGACTGATGCCATTCCACCATTTCACAATAACACCAGGAGAGTAAAACTGACATTTTTGTAGCATTCTCAGTGTTAGTACAGGTGTGCATCACTTAACAAAGGGGATACATTCTGAGAACCGTGTCGTTAGGTGATTTTGTCATTGTGCAAACATAGTGGAGCGTATTACACAAACCTAGATGGCATAGCCATGTGGGACCACCGTAGTATATGTGATTCGCTGTCGACAGAAACGTCGTCATGTGGCGCCTGACGGTAATAAGGCTTAAGTACTTAGCCTTTAATAGTCTGATACAACAATGGTATTGTATTAATTTTATTTGCATGTTTGATTGTTAATATGCTGACTATCTTTTCATATTTATATTAACTATTTGTATTTATTGTTTTGTTAAGATACTATATTTTTCCCTTTTATTTAATGTCTTTCAGTTTTATCAATTTGTGTGTGTTTTTAAATGATGTTAAGAATATTAACTTTCATAGTTTTCTTTGTTTTATGATTAAAATTTTTCTAGTTTCTTGTTTGTCTTTTAAATTTATATTGGACACTGACATACATAATCCATTTTATGCATGAGCTAAATATGTTGATCTTTTCCTCTGGCATTTCTTAATTGTTTTCAGTTTTAAAATTCTCTCTTATCCAGAGGTTTTGTTTTTGTTTCTGTTATTTTGCAGACTTAAAAAATTCCTCTTCACATTTTAAGCTGCCACGTGCATTGTGTTTCCTAAATTCATTTATAATTGCTTAGAAACTAATGACAATTGTAGCGCAATTTGAAAACTATCTGATAAATAAGAAGAAAAATCCACTTCAAGTCAAAGTAATAAGGGAAATGTGGCAGAAGTCTCGGTCAGGCGTACTTGTTAGTCTGGCCCACTCACTGGGACTCCTCTTTAAGTAATCAAAGGGTTACCTTCTTTTGACACGCTGAGTTTTGACAGAATGATCACATTTTGACAAAAATATTTAAACCCAGAAAAAAGTGCTATTAAGAAATAATACTCAAATCTATTTATCTCCAGATAAGAGAATTAAAATTTTTTTTCTTTTTTCACATTTATGTTTTAAAATTTTTCTACATTTTTGCTTAAGTGGAGAAGTATAGGAATAGTTTAGCATGTGGATAGATTATGGAACCAAATTGTGTGGGCGTTACCTCAAGCTTCACACCTTACTAGCTACATGATGGTTGGCAAATAACTTCCCTTACTGTGCCTCAGTTTATCTTTCCTTTGAAATGGAGATAATGTTAATCCTCATTTCATTCAGGACAGTGCCTGACATGTAATAAGTTCTCAATAAATGTTAACAATGACAATTCAAGTGAATTTGTGTAATAATAAATGTTGATGCTTAGTGAGTCCACATGCTTTATGGGTTTTATTTCATTCAATCCTTACATTAATCCAGTGATGTAGGCACCATTTCACAGATTGGGAAATTGAGGCTTAAAGATTTACTATGAGCCAAATGGTCAGTAGTGGAGCTGGACGAGGAATCCAAGTCATTCATTTAAAGCCTGAACAAGCCACATGACACTCTTTTATTGTATAAGGAAAAGGCATGTTGATATTGAGATTTATCTAACTCTAGCCCCATAGTTCTATCTATGTATCTCTACGTGTAGACTTTTGTTTGTCACATGGCTTCAGGGAGAAAACATGGAAAAAATCTAATTCTCTAAAAGACAGTGTTCTCATCTTTTCAGCATTTGGATCTCTATGTAAACCTGTATTAGTACCCAGACATATTACATGAATAATAGAGATATTATTTCTTGTGGGGCAATAGACTGGCACTGCTGAATAATTTAATCCTATTCAACAGCATGTTCAATTGATGTTAATAATTCTTTCTTTACCAACTTGCAGTTAAAATCACTTTGATTAGAATTTGTGGATATTTTATATTATATGTATATATTATAATATATATTTTATATTATATATGAATATAATATATAGGTAATGTAATATGTGTAATATAATATGTAATATAATTATATATGTAATTTATAATACATATATTAATGCATTATAATAATATATATGTAATATATAATATACACAGAGAGACAAAAGGAATTAAGAGAGGGGATTCTCATCAGGATATGAAAATGAATATAAATTAATTTATTCAGTTAGTCTAAGTGGCAATAAAATATAGTATTCCCACAACTCAAAACTTTTGAAAAGATTCTAAATTTTATTAAAAGCAGTTCTTTAAGAAAAATGTTACACAGCCATATGGCTTGAAAAGGAACTCTCTTACACTAGACACACATCAGTCACGCATGTCGTTTTGGCTCTTTATTGTGAAAGCAGCAATGAATGTGTGCATTATGCAGTTCGCTTGCTTAACTTCTTTCAAATCCACAAATCAAGGTTCTTTATTGCCCAAGGAAGAGATAATGTCAATGGCTTGCAACCTTGCTGAAGACAAATGCTCCCCTAATGCTGTCTAAAGGGTAAACTTGTTACTTATGGAAAATAAACGTCAAGGTGAGACATTGACTCTGCAGTGATGCTCGCCCAGAAGGGCCATATTCCTGTTGTACTGCAGTGTGTGGGCAGATTTATCATTTGCCTCACCTGCTTACAGAGAGTGAGTCTTGTCCAAACAATGGACTGCTGCGCCTGAACTAATTTCATTGGAAATCCTCTTTGCTCAGTTTCATTAGACAGCATTAATACGTGATGCAGAAAGGTTCATTGTGGAGTGTATAAATCTTTCACAAGAGATGTGTGCTATTTGAACCTGAATTAGAAGTTACATTTTTATTCCTTATACTCATGTTGTAAAAAAGAAAGATTAGCTCCTTAGTAGTCTTATTGGGTGACACAAGGATATCATATGGTGTAACAAGAAATAAATACAGAACACAGCAAATTAATTGATATTGTGCCGAGGGAGTCTGCCTCCTTTTTTCATTTAGGCATCTCTGAAGATGAAAGAAGCAGAATGCTGTCCTTAGTTACTGCAGCGAGATTATTTAATTATAATCATCTGGCTACGGCTTAGTTCACCACACAAGATAATCTAATGTAGGGGCTGCAGGAGGCGGGCAAGGTGAACAGGGGTGCAGAATGCGAGAAAGGAAGGTGTTTCATTTCCTCTGACAGAGATCAAAGGCTGCGGTGGATGATTTGGGATTGCCGAAGAGTTTTGTGTGGATTTCAAAGGGGGCTGGAACACGTCAACTAAAAGAGTCAGCCATTTCTGTGTAAGTCACAATGTTTGCTAAAACAAATTTCGTAAAAGTGAAGGTGAGCGAGACTTGGCACAGATCACAGTGAAGAGTCAGAGGTCCACACTCCATGCCGCTTGCAGGCGACCTGACTTAAAATGTCATCTATACCATTTGCAGCCTCTTCTGCTTATCCATTTCTTTTTTTTACTACCATGTTTAAAAGCATAATTTATGCTGTTTTCATATTTCCTACTTATGCAGACATGTCATGAGCAGATGAAGTGGTTTTAAATTTCTGTGTGATCACTGGAGGAAGACAAGATCTAATAACCTAAACTTTCATAAATCTGTACTATTCTGCATCAGATGTGGCTCTTTCTCAATTAATGATTCAAATGGGGAAAAAATGAATGACTCGATGGATGTGGAAGAGTTAAGTAGCAGCATAACTAAATGTACTGAAAAATCCCAGCGACCGGGGGCTGTGATTTAAGCACAGTGCTGAGGCCTTGTTCTTGGCGTGCAGGCACACAGTGCTGTTCAATGCCAGTCATTAATGAAAAAAATTCTTTTTGTAAGTAAGACATTTCTTTCTAATTTGAATTCAGATTCAAAATTATTGTTTTTTGAACATCGACTCTGTGACCCATTGTGCTAAGTGCTTGTTCTTCCATCATATATTATTTAAATGAATGCAATTTTAGTGATCTCCAAGTGATTTTATGCTAATCTCCATGCTATATTTTCCCAACATTGTCGGATGGATTATTAAATGTAGATTTATTTATATTTTCTTTGGTTGAAAATACTTCTTTTGCATTTCTTATTCTTTTACCATCACAGAAATATTCAAATGTTCTCACTTGTACTTTGAAAATCTTAATGTCTCCACATGTATTTAGTAAATATTTAGTATTTCATTTATCAAGTACTAGAATTCTTTCAGAGTAGCGATTGACCAAGTCTGTGGAGGTAAACTCAAGTTTAATTCTTTATTAAGTGTATTTATTCAGCAAATAGAATGTGTTTGTCTCCGCAGGGGAAATCGGAGAGAAGAGATTAAGACAATTTATAGGAGAGTCCTCCCTCGTGTCCTGAACAATAGCAATGAACCATATGTGTGTTGTGTGTGTATACATGGATATATTTATGAATAATTAGCTGTCTAGATCTTAGGTCTCTGAATAAGAACAAGTGTGATTACATTGCTCTTGACAAGAGCCTAGAAGTTTAATTAAGAAAAACTGAAGGATTCAATAAAGGGTAAATAAAATTAGAATTTCTCTCACTGAGACACCTGCCTTGCACGAGATTGATTCTGCAAATGAAAACCACTCTGCTGCACGCTGGAGAAAGGAGCTCTCTCTGAGGGGAACGCTGTTCTTCCCACGGTTCTCAGAGAACACGTAGGGTGTAAACAAAGTGTTTTGACAGAATTTTTGAAAACTAGATTAGCTAAAATTCTGAATTTTAAAGGATGATAAATAATCAATCTGAGTAAAACAATGACGTGATCTGGAAATGCTTATGACAAGAAGGTTGAATGCATAAAATAAATAAAACCAATGACATTGATATTTCTAGGGCATTATGGATAAACGAAAATTAAGGTGAGTTTTTTTTTTGAGGAAGATGGTCCTGAGCTAACTGCTACCAATCCTCCTCTTTTTGCTGAGGAAGACAGGCCCTGAACTAACATCTGTGCCCATCTTCCTCTACTTTATATGTGGAATGCCTGCCACAGCATGGCTTGACAAGCGGTGCCATGTCCACACCTGGGATCCGAACTGGCGAACCCCAGCGGATGAAGCGGAAAGTGCGCACTTAATGGCTGCACCACCAGGCCAGCCCCTTAAAGTGAGTTTTAATGGAGTCATCTAATGAAATATAAAATTGAATCCAATCAGAATCGAACCACCTAATTACTTTACTTTATGAAATAAAAATACATTATATATTAAACTGAATATCATCGCTATATTTCTAATAAAAAATTGAATCAGTGATTCAGAAGTCATGAAAGATGAATGATTAAAACATTGATAATATTTTTAAAATATAAAAAACATGAAATTATTTTGCAAAATACGTTTCCCTTTAATAAACACACGTATTGACTGATACACAGTGAAATAAATATGTTTCTTACTTGTCTTACATCAACTATACTTATTTTCCAAGAAGTCTAATAGATTGGAGTGGGTAAGGGGAAAGAGAAGGAGATGGAAAGGAAGAGAGAGTTGGGGGAAGGGAGATGCGGACTGGAGAGGATTAGTCATATACCATGTGTTTAAAAGACCCATTGAGAATCTTGGGTAAGGATAGGACAGGCACCCGGGACACATATAGCAGGGAAAGCTAGTCATGTTTCACAGGTGATATATATAAAAGAAAAACAATACCATGTCATGTGATTCAGTTCATTGTGACAGAGATAGTAAGTGCAATGTATAACTACAAAGAATTTGACTTATTAAATTATTCTTCTTCGTATCTCCTCTACTTGTACTTGATATCCATAATCTGGAGAGAAAATTCAAGGAGATAAGAAGGATGAAAATAGGAACAGAACAAGTTCCTAGAATTAGCCAATTACGCAAGTTTGTAAAGCTAACTCCAGAATTCCAGTTTAAAAATGATTAGTAATGAGAACAAAAGTTCTCCAGAGTTCATGGGGGCTTTGTAATATTTTAATTGCTTCTTTTATATTGGAGAACAAAGTACAAATCATAATGGTACTGAGAAATGATGACCTAATGGAGATTAACATGTAAGCACCCAGAAAATCCATTTCATTTTTATTCATACCTGAACTTTGGACACATACTTGTGTTTAATGAATATTGGTGCATTAGGCAGAAAAACATCATCTGTTCAAACACAGTTGGTAGTTTAAGGTTTCATTTTTCTATCAAATATCTTGCAAGCCTAGTGATTTCATCAGCATATTCAAATCAATGCCCAGCACCTGTAAAAGGTCACTTGTAACACTTTGAAACATAAAACAGAGAAGTTAAGATTTTAACCTAAAAACATTATAATGGGGTTGTTTTCTATCAAAATAGTTTTTAGTATTTCATATTTACAATAATTTTTCAACTTCTAATAATTTCAAAATCATTTATACGAGTATCAATATGAGTTTCATTTTTGATAAAGGCAGCTTTAAGAATTGGTAGGAAGAGAAAGAGTTATATTAATAAATGGTCCTGTGACACATGGCTTATTTTTGAAAAACACATTAGAATAAGAGCTTTGCTTCTGAACATATATCAAATAAGTACACATGGGTCAACATGTCTGTTATTTTAAAAATGCAGTCTTGCAAGTGGAATTTATAGGTGATTATCTAATCTCATGGTGGAAATTGACTTTTACAGAAAAAGAAAAGGATTCCTTTAGGAAAAGACGTGCAGATTTGGCTATATATACATGCAAAAAAGGTCTGTATATCAAAATCACCATAAATACACTAATTTTAATACTTTCAGTTCTGGAAAAACAGCACTCATAAAACCAAGAAGCTGTGCAACAAATAGAAATGTTGCATAAAATAAAGTTTATATATAAATATATATAACTGAGCTCACAAGAAGGAAAAGAAAGAAAGGAAGGAAGGAAGATCTCCAGATATTAGAAACAAACAGGGGTAGATACATCAGTGAACCTATACCAGACCTGGGTGAAGTCTGGCTTAGTAATAGTCAAGACCTTGGGTTTAGTGGCCACACTTTATACACATAAAATATTCAACAGAAGATGTAGCTACCCAAAGAAATACTGAGATTAAATTAAAGAAGAAAATAAAGACATTGGGCAGGAAAAATTAAGAGTTATCCAATACAAAACCAGATTACCCAGTAATTGAGTGAAAGGGCCACCAGAAATTGGAGGCTTAAAGTTGTTTAAAGTTTGGAGTAGCAGAAAGCAAAGAAATTGAGTGGTGGCTGGGGTAGGTAGGGACACTCAAAGGAAACAGACCTTACAGAGTTGGCTCTGGATGGGAGCCTATGAATCTTTTGGTCCCTGTTTATCTTTCTTACCTCTCCACTCTCACCACAGGGACCCAGCTCCATCCCGTGCCTTTCGAAGGCATCATGGTCTGTGTGACACTTCCCCCTACATCCAGGAAGGGCAACAGTACATTTGACATTGGGCATCGAGCATCTAAAAGGCAAAGCAAGTTCTCTCAAAAACAACAACAATCAGGGGCCAGCTCAGTGGAGCAGCAGTTATGTTTGCCCGTTCCACTTTGGCACCCTGGTTTCGCTGGTTCAGATCCCGGGTGCAGACATGGCACCGCTTGTCAAGCCATGTTGTGGCAGGCGTTCCACATATAAAGTAGAGGAAGATGGGCATGGATGTTAGCTCAGGGCCAGTCTTCCTCAGCAAAAAGAGGAGGATTGGCGGCAGATGTTAGCTCAGGCCTAATCTTCCTCAAAAAAAAAAAAAAAAATCAACTGTCAGAGCATAACTTCAATGAGTATTTATTCTAAAAGACTCCTCCCACCCCCACCCCGGCCCCTACCACAAGTGAGGTTGGGAAAAACAATTGGGGTGAAAGAGTCTGTGATCTCAGTGCTCTCCACGATTAAACACCAAGGAGCTTGTAAGACACTTCTTCCCACCAGCTGTACGTTAAAATGAAGAATCAGGATAGGGCATAATTTCTTCCCATGAGGCTCTATCAAACAGTTTCAAAACACATGGGAATTTCCATTCATAAAGTCAGCTGTACAAGAGATAGTATATTTGTTAATTTCTTTAAGTCCTGTCCTTTTTAACTCAAGGATCCAATCCCATAAGGCTTGTGGGAAACTGAATTTGAGACATTTTGGAGATCCCCAACCCCACTCTTTGCCAGGGTCTTTAGTTCCTGAAGGTCTGATCTTCTGGTTGCAGTGGTTGTTGCTCAGAAACCTTTTGCTCTGATCTACAGGGTCAATTCAAGCCATCATTGTTACATTTCTTCTTCTTTTTTTAAGGTATGCTTTCTGGTGAGGAAGATTGGCCCTGAGCTAACATCTGTTGCTAATCTTCCTCTTTTGTTTCCCTCCCCAAACAGCACATACTTGTGTATCCTAGCTGTAAGTCCTTCTAGTTCTGTGTGGGATGCCACCACAGCACGGCTTGATGAGCAGTATGTAGGTCTGCGCCTGGGATCCAAACTGGTGAACTTGGGACCACCAAAGCAGAGCGTGTGAACTTAAACGCTATGCCACCGCCACCACACTGGCCTCCACTGTTACATCTCTGCCATGCTTGAGACCCCGAAATCTTGGTGCAGGGCTCTGGGTGTGGACTGATCCTTCTCCAGCACTCGTGCCCATCCTTTCTGAAGTCCTGAGGTCCTGTCAGGGAGTCGTCTGCAAGTTCTTTCTTCTCCAAGTAATGATACCTCTCTGTTCTCTCAGCCTCAAGAGTTTGAAGGCTTGCATCCCCCTTTGCTCAAGTCTTTAGACTTTTGGAAACAATCCAGAAAGCCTTGTTACAAAAATAGTGGAAGCACTTGAAGAGATGGAAAGAAAAGATGGAGAAAGAAAAGATACAAAATGCAAGGAGAAAATGTAAATTAACATCTCCAAAAAAGTATTTTGCCCTAAATTCTAAGACTTTTTAAAAAGAATATTGTAGAAAGAAAGTTTTGTTCAAGTTTAAGTCATTATGAAAATTATTTGTGGAGAGCTTGAGGCTGGAATTCACCCTTGAAGCACGAGTGTACCTGAGCTGGAGGAAAGGCACTTCAGGCTGGCAGAGCTAGAGGAGCCAGTCAGAGAAGCTGCCCAGGGTGTGGGAGGCGGTGCAGTGAGCAACTGGGACAGCCTTCTCACTTGTCCTCATCCCCCGAGGGCAACATCCTCATTACCCTACCATTTTCAAATAGTGACTCCCAAAAATTCCAAATGTAGGTTTATCCAAATAAATAATTGGGGAGGGGAAAGGGTAGTTCGAGCTTGTTCAATAAATTGAAAAAAATAGAAAACCAGGGGGCTGGCCCTGTGGCCAGTGGTTAAGGTTGCACGCTCCGCTGCAGGCGGCCCAGAGTTTCGCTGGTTCGAATCCTGGGCGGGGACATGGCACTGCTCATCAAACCACGCTGAGGCAGCGTCCCACACGCCACAACTAGAAGGACCCACAACGAAGAATATACAACTATGTACAGGGGGGCTTTGGGGAGAAAAAGGAAAAAAAATCTTAGAAAAAAAAAAGAAAAACAAGTAACAAGTGTATCACTATCATATAATCCTTTTAAAATCTCTTCTAGAGTAATGGTTTTACTACATTTTCTTACTTACACCTTTGAGATAAGTAAGAATCCTGTCTGTTTCCAGCTACCCCCTGGCCTCGTCCACCACGTTTAGGGGCGCTAGATCCTGGTGGAGGAACACGTGCTGGTGTTAAACGACCGTTCCCGAGGCTGTATTACTCCATTTACGGAAGGTGTCACTTGGAGACAGAACATTTGCACCTTCTTCAATTAATATTTAGTATTAGAATCGAAAAGATTATGTTTGAACATGAAATGAATAATTTCATAAGAAGTTTTTTAAAAAATCAAACTTAACCCCTTTGGCTAGAAATAAATCAGGCTTCTTAAGAAGATACAGAATAAATTACGATGCTTTATGAGAGTACAAATAAAGGAGACGCAGTAATTAAAAAATAACAGTAACCAAAGTAGATGTAACAAAAAGAGGCAAATCTTTGTAAAATAATGTTGCGTATTTTCTCTTCCAAGAACTTGATCCACGGTTTATTAAATTACACAATGCACTTTTGGTAATTAGGAAGGGAGATATCTGTCGTAGTTTACAGGTGAAGAAATCAAGGTTCAAAAAGTTATTTTAATCAGTGGGAAAAATAGAGTGAGTAAATGATCATAATGCACTGCGTAATTTTGTTTCTGACATTAAGTCAGTAACAGGACTAGTCTGTATGGAGGCTAATTAATAGCTGCTTACATGATATAATTGAATGCACCCTTAATTATTTCCACTAAGTCTTTGATGATAACCACTGGTTATCCTTTTATTAAAATAGTCCCTTCTCTTACAATCAGGGTGACCACATAATTTATCATCCAAATATGGACAGTCTTTAGAAGGAAAGTGGGTACTATTAAAAATTATGCTGGGTAACAGGTGTGAACTGGGCAAACTGGGCTGCGGAGCTGCATGTGACGCATCTCTGGCCTGGCTGAGGAAGCACGATTACGACCTATCACAACCACAACCTGTGAGATGGCTGTGGTATAGAACACAACTGCAAGCGGACATATTAGGCATATACTGACTTGGAATTCAGGATTGGATGGTGGGAATACATAATTTGGGCATCCTGGTGGGACAGCTTGTGACAGAGACTATGAACACATGCAGAGCGCAGAGGAGGGCAATAATATTCACCTGCTGAAGATTAGTGGGAAGAACGTAAAAACCGCTCACCCATTATCCCTGTTTGCCTGCAGTGCCTTAGGCATTGAGGATTTTTTAATACATTTTTTAAAAATATTGATCAAAAAGAGTATATATGTTTCTTCCTTTTATGAACTAGATTGTAATAGCTGTGTAAAATTTTATTGAATTTAGTTTTTGAGCTCTAATTTAAAACCTACAATTTTTAATTATAGCCTGCTTTATTTGCCCAATAGTTTTAGGGTTCACACATCCTTAATGAAGCCCACCTCTACGACACAAGCCGCCCATCTCCTAGCCAGGTATACATTCTACCGCTGGAGACAAAGGCAGCATATACATTATATGTATTTTTATGTAATGGGATGCATATACATGGTTTATTAAAAAGTAAGGTTAAATATTATTAGCAAAGGAAGATAATGGGCAAAGAAACAATAGTTATTTTATGACAACCCTAGATTTATATATATATTTATATATATCTATATGGCTGTAAAATATATGTATGTATATATATATATGCATACATTTTGTATACATATATATAATTGGTGCAAAACCACTTAACATAATACTTTGCATGCTGGTTGCTGTCTTCTCTGTGCAGGATTAGAAAGCCAGGTGCTTGGTCAAAGCATAATTCCGAACAGTGGTGGAAGCAATAGCAACATTTTCACCAGAGGCTCTTTCCCTGGCAATTGGGAAAGGTACTTTTAACTTCTTCCATTCTAGTGCCCTATTTCAGAGCCTCTTCTTTTCCCGAATGGCATTTGCCTATGTAAGAAAGGAAAGACCAAGACCAAAGATGTTAAAACTTTAGGAAAGCAGCCACTATGGAAAACAGTATGGAAGTTTCTCAAAAAAATAAAAGATAGAACTGCCACATGATCCTGCAATTTCACTTCTGGGTATTTATCTGAAAAAAATGAAACGCTAATTCGAAAAGACATCTGCACCCTATATTCATTGCAGCATTATTTACAACAGCCAAGGCATGGAGACAGCATAAGTGTTCATCAACAGAGGAATGAATAAAGAAGATGTGGTGTATATAATAATATATACATAATGGAATATTATTCATTTTATGTAACAGGATGCATATACATGGTTTATTAAAAAGTAAGGTTAAAAAAAGAATGAAATTTTGAATAAAAGAATAAAAAAGAATGAAATTTTGTCATTTGCGAGAACACGGACGGACCTGAGGGCATTATGCTAAGTGAAATTAGTAAGACAGAGAGAGACAAATATCATATGATCTCATTTATATGCAGAAACCAAAATAAAAAACCCAAGCTCATAGATACAGAGAATAGATTGGTGCTGCCAGAGGCAGGGGGCAGAGGGCAAAATGGATGAAGGGGGTCAAAAGGTACAAACTTCCGCTTATAAAATAAATAAGTCATGGGGATGTAATGGACAGCACAGTGACTGTAATTAACAATACCATATTGCATATTTGAAAGTTTCTAAAAGAATAAATATTAAAAGTCCTCATCACAAGAAAAAAATTTTTGTAACTATGTAAGGGGACAGGTATTAACTAGACTTATCTTGGCAATCATTGCACAATGTATACAAATATCAAATCATTATATTGTACACATGAAGCTAATATAATGTTATGTGTCAATTATACCTCAATTAAGAAAACAACAGGAAATATGTGTTTCATTAGCATAATAAATATAATTTGGCTAATAATTTGTCAATACATATTATATTATCTTTCTTTAATAGCATGGGCATTTCTCCAATGTCTTTAAAAAGTCTAATAAAGATATTTTAAATGTTTACATAATATTTCCTCATGTATAATATTGTATTTGTTAATGTTAACTTATTATTGAATATTTAGGACAATTTCAGTATTTGGCTAATTATAAATAATTCCCTAACGAAAGTTTTTGTATGTAAGTATTTGCTAACATCTATTATTGCCCTTCTTTAGACTAGACTACTAAAAATGAATTGTTAGAAAAATAAAAATCAATTGTTCAAAAGATAGGAACACTCTAAGAGTTGAGATACACATTGTCAAATTACATTCTGTGAAGGATTTTTAAACTTATACTTTTACTAGCTATTTAGGAGTGTGAAGATCTCAACATACCCTTGAAGTATGGAACAATATATAGACAGAAAGAATATGGAATCTGATTTTTGCTTTTTAATTTGATTCTCTTTCATGAGGATGCTTATTGATTATTTATTTGTTTATTGGTGATAAATTTTTTTGGCCTTTCAACTGGCCTTTCAACTACTTAATTCTTTTCTTTGAGCTGTCTTAATTTTTGATCTGAGGAGGAAGAATACCAAACCATTGTCAATATTATTATACATGCAATTTCCATTGAAAATGCAAATATAATTGACTACTTTTGAAGGCTGACATTCAGGAGGGGAATATAAACAATTATTAACAGGTACAATCATGCTAACATTGCTCAAGAACATTAAAGCCAGAAAGGACTTTTGAAATTATCTAGACCTCTGTGGATTCAGCAAATTACTTAGACGATAAGCTCTTAGTTCTGGAGAGTTTTTCAGAAGCATCTTCTAAGTTAGTCCTACAGTTCTGTTTATAAAAAAGATCCAAAGATGTTAATTGGCATGTCCGTTGATGCCCAACTATTTGGTGGCAGCAGAGGAGTTATGAAAGAAGGAAGTGTAAGAGAAAGGAAATATTGGGCAGGGTAGGGGTGCAGTGGAGGTGGAGGGAGAGCAGGGAGTTTGCTGTCGGTTTCTGGCTGTCCTGGTTGTGGGCAGTATCAGAAATATTCTTAAACGTTTTCTAACAGTAAATCCATCTGACCACCTGGCATGCTGATAAAAGCTCACAGTATTTGCGTCTCGGTTAGAGATTTAGCGCTGGTGAATCCTGAGGAGGGGTGCACTCATCCTGAGTGCTAGTTGAATTAAGCCATCATGAAAACGCAGAGCAAAGATTAAGGACTCCCATCCATGCAGTGTAGGAACTAGAAGTTCTTATTTAGAAAGTGAATCAAACTCATATATTTCTCAGGTGTTTGGTCTAACTAAATATTCCCAAATCTCTAATGTCCCAAAAAGAAAAAATATAAATTAGCAAAAGAACAGGGTACATGTATTATAATTCATAATCACTAACAAGTTCAGTTCCTTTATTTGAATAATTGCTCTTTCAAAGTTTCTAGTTTGTGACCTCGTTAAAAACATACTCTTCTTTCTTTCCACAATGGTGTTTTTTACACGAGTCCTTCCATTTCAGAGCATTTACTCCTCTTTATTCTTCACTTCTGTCCAAACCAGTCTGTTAAACAACAAGCAAATAAAAAGTCATTCCTTTTTTTTTGAGGAAGATTAGCCCTGAGCTAACTACTGCCAGTCCTTTTTTTTTGCTAAGGAAACCTGGCCCTGAGTAACATCCGTGCCCATCCTTCTCTACTTTATACGTGGGACACCTACCACAGCATGGTGTGCCAAACGGTGCCATGTCCGCACCAGGGATTCAAACCGGCAAACCCTGGGATGCCGAGAAGCAGAGCATGCCAACTTAACCACTGCACCACCGGGCCGGCCCTAAAAAGTCATTCTTTAAGGGAAGTAATTTGATTTTAACAAAAGTTTAAGTGCAGCAGCTTTTTGAAAATAGCACCCCCCCCTCCTTTATGACTATAACATTTTGTTCTTGCATTCAAAGGTTTTGGAAAAGTAATAGAGAAAAAATGGTAATACAAAGAATTGACTCCCATTAGCTACTGTGATGGTTACTTTCCTGTGTTAAGTTCACTAGGTTGTAGTACCCAGCGATTTAATCAAACACTGATCTTGGTGTTGCTATGAAGATGTTTCGTAGATGTGGTTAACATCCACAATCAGTTGACCTTGAGAAAAGGAGATCACCCTCAATAATGTGATTGGCCTGACCCAATCAGTTGAAGGATTCAAGAGCAAAAACAGAGATTTCATAGAGAAGAAATTCTGCCTCAAGACTAGAACATCAACTCCTGCCTGAGTTTCCACTGGCCAGATGCCCTGCAGATTTCAGACTTCTAGCCCTCACATCATGTAAGCCACTTCCTTTAAATATATGCAGACACACACACACATTATATGATTCTGCATGTTCTATTTCTCTGGAGAACCCTGACTGATATAGAGATTAATTAAAATTAGAGTTCAAAATTATTGGCTAGCTGAATTATTCTTACCATTTTTAAAAACAATACCTCGCTTCATGTAATCTCCCTAACCAGAAGTGGAAGATGTAAAATGCATAGAAAATACACAATCCGTGAGATTATTCCAGAATGTTCTAGATTTCAGGATTTAAATGAGTTTAAAGTAGTTTTTAAAGTAAAATTATAACTAAAATTAATCAGATATAAATATAAAACTGAAGGTACTAGCTGCATATATTAGATAAATCACAAATTGTATTGTATTGAAGATAATAAAGATTCTCCATGACCTGTTCATAAACAGTTTCAAAGTTCATATGCTAACATGGATGGGGACGTATTCCAGATGATCAGATAAGTGATGATTTCTGTGCTGTCAATTTTCTATGTAATATCGCAGTCTGGAGAACTGCAAATTTTATAGTGGAACAGGCAATAGTAAGTTCATGATGACACACGCTGAAGGCAAAATATTACCGTGATAAAGATGCGAAGTAAAAGTCCCAGGGCACCAACGTCACCACGATACCCCGACCTGACCCACAGATACGGGCCTGCAAGGAGGCTCTCCCCGCGATGGGACTCAATCCTTTCTCGAAATCCATGACGCAAGTCATCCACATGTTCACTGGAAACATTTTGTAATTTCCTCTCAAATTGCAAATATTGCCAAAGCATTGCTGTATGTCAAATGTAACCCAGGAAATGTCAAATTTGTGGATACAGTAGATGTCGAAAGGAGACTAAATGTATTTATAGAATGCATAGTTATTGTTCGAAGGAAGAATTGATTAACTGTCACATTTCTACATCTTGTAAATTATTATGTCAAGATATTTTAAAAATAACTATTAATAAGAAAATTGCTTAAATACTCCCTCTCATGGTAAAATTATTAATTTTTACTATTCTTAATGTGCATATCTATCTGGAAGAACTGGCAGTTTTAAGCAGCAAACACCTTGATTTAAACACTGGAGAAAACACTTCAATCATTTCCAAATCAAGAGTTGTTTGCCGCAACGTCATAAGCTGCTTTTATGGAGCCTATGTTTACCTATAATCTCAATAGCAAATAATATAACTCAGTGTTAAAACTTTATGTATCAACCTGGTATCCAGAATAGCAAATTAAACCAGCACTGATTTGCTTGGGTAGGCAAACGGACCAACACTTGAGTCCTTCTATTTCCCAGCACAGGATCTTCACAATTGGGGAAATATTTACTGTGCTTTCCCAGGTCCCAAGTTCTGGCATTTGGCCTTCGGGACATTTCCTGGACATCCGTGTTCACCACTACTCTGGGTGCTCTTGCACTTAAGGAAATCACAGTCTGGGCTTTCGTCTCGTCTTTGAATTAGTCCATGGCCACTAGTTAGTCACAATAAGCGCTGATAACACACAAGCAGGAAATTTGTCACCATCTTCTTATAGTGAATAATCTTCTATCAATAAAGGAGGCACTTTTCACTAAATTAGTATTCATTTTTACTAACCCTCATTTTGCCAGCTTTTGGTAATCTTTGCATTTTCAAAGTTGTCTAATTTACTCTAACAGAGTGGTTTTTTCACTGAGTCTACATCGTGAATCTTCCAGAATAGGCTATGCAGTCTCCAAGTACAGATTTAGAATTTAAAGCGTAATGGGATAAGTTGAAGGTGTTTTTATTAAGACTGAAACTCTCTCTTAAATCAGTTCTTCAGAGACAGAAAAGGTATTTTTGGCAAAGCTATGTGAAGAAATAAGTTGTTTAAAGAAGGCTGGAGTCAAAAAGTTTTGTCACAGTGGGCTGTGATGCTAATAGAAACTAAGATGAGCGTTGTCCTGCCACCTTCGCTGTTAAATTCCCGTAGGGTCAGCTCTGATTTGGGGTAGAAAAAGCAATAAACAAATGTGGAATTCTAGGGGCCCACAGACCTTGCATCTTCCCCATAAATTGACACCAATACATCAGGTAGATGAAATGCGCACATCCATATTACGCCTTTGGTTTAAGCAAAGTTTTGAAAAGGGTCAACCACGCAAAGCCTAACCAGGAATTCATTGCCTCACTAGGCCTAATCAATGATTTTTCAGTAAAAGGTCTTCAAGGGAAAAAAGCCTACATCAGGTATTTATTTGTTGAAAAAATTTATACCAAGGCTGTTTTTTTTAAAGGAATTTGAGGTTGCTTAATGCAAAAGCACTTAAAATTAAACAAAAATAGAGTAAAAAAAGAAATATAGCCATGTAGTAGGAGGCAGGGAGAGAGGTACCGTGGTCTTTGGCCCAGGGAAGGTACACTGACGACCGCTTTTAGGGAGAGCATGTCAGTATCCCAAGCGTCCAATGTTCTAACAGCAGCCGCTTGTCAGTGGAGTGCCGCGTGCGCACACGGACGCTCAGCGGTGGACGGTTGCCAGAGGGAGCCTCGAAATGCTCTGAAAATTGACTTGCCGGAACTATATTTGCATAAACCCGGCCAACTACCCCATTTCTCCTTCAGAGTGCACCTGCTTTGCCATTTCTCCTCTACTTACTTTTCTGTCCCAGGAAAAGAGCGATTAACCGTTATCCAAAAGATGTTGAAGGAATGAAGGTTAGAGTCGGCTCCTGAGAGTTAAAACACGGTGCTAAAGCTCTTGGTTTATTCCTTCATCAGAAAAACCTTTGTAAGACAGAGAGCTGTCTCCCCTTCTCCTCCCCCGGAGATACTTGAGCACTAAATTACCAGCTCTTTTCAAGCTGGCACTAATACTTCCATTCTGATTATTTTAGAATTTTATTTTAAAAGCAGTTCTAAATTTGGTTGGTTGGGTGGTTTCCGCGAATATAAGAGGCTAGGAGAAGAACATGGAGGGGAAGACAGAGGCTGGCCCGGGGACGTGCTCCGACCGCAGCGGGGCTGGGGCTGGCCCGGCGGCGCGGGGGGCGGGCTTGCTGTCGAGGGCCCGGTTCGGGCGGACTGTGCTGCGGACGCTCCGCGTGCGAAAGCAGAGTGTGAAAAATTTTATAAAAATGTTCAACAAAAAAGTTAAATAAAAACAATTTTAGTACCTAAAGTTGTAAACTTCTTATCAGAAAGTTTTACTACTACAAAAAAGTTTGCTAATAAAAGTCTAAGATGGAAACTTGTACTACATTTAAAAATGAATCTTTAAAAAAATAAAAATCAAATTAGATGAAGTAACTTTACCTCCAATAGTGTTCAACGTTCTTGAATTTTCCAGCTCCTCGCAATGCACTTTTATACTGTCCTGCTTCTGCTCATGACGCTGAGATTTGCTTCAAGTACACCAGCAGGTGGCGGCGCCACACACCTAGAGCAAGGAAAACAGAGGGAATTGGTAAAATTCATCTGGGACTGTTGATTATTGTCAGGAAGATAAACTTTCCTTAAAAGCAAGTCTAATATTACTTTTTTAAAATCATACTTGTAAAAAAGGCCTAAGCTTGATTTCTGAGTACTTCTATGAATTCTACAGAGATGGTTAAAGGTGTATATATATAGTGTGTAATTGTTTCTTCAGAAAATCTGAAAAGTATATAAAATATAATTGTTTCTTCAGAAAAAATTATATAATTGTTATATATATAGGTATTCTTGTTTCTCCAGAAAATCTGGAGCCACACAAAAAAGAAGCTCCCAGAATGCACATTGAATGTGTTTCTAAGGACAAATAGAGTGAAGGTAGATAGTTGTGCAAAATTTTGCCTGGTGCCTAGAATAACCCTAAAAGTGGCATTTATTTAGGAGATTACCAAATGTATTTGTTGACTAATAAAAAATTATACTACATGACGTAACTGTCTAGAATGAACTCTGAATTACGGGCAAATGATAATTATTTGTTTCAATTCTCAAGAAAAACATAATATTTATTTTATTATTTTATCTAAATAATGTTACCACTGAAACCAGAGACATGTGAGAGAATAAAATAATGCTTTTAAAGCAAAGTTATGCTGTAATACAAGGTATTTTCAAAATTTGCAATACCAAAGCCTGCATTAAACTTGTTGGCTGGCATAAAATTTGCTGCATATTAGGAAGTATGTGAGAAAAATAAACTCCACGGAGTGAATGTTGGTTTATTGACCCTGAATCCCTGAGCACAAAGAAATAAGAGGTATGGCTTTTAGTTTAATATATCCTGGTCAACACTCTTAACGACACGCTAGAAAAGCCTCTAGGATTGGGCAGCCAAGTCTGACCTGTCCCCCGTTTTGGCGAATACATTTTATTGGAACACAGCTCTGCTCATTTGTTTGTTATTGTCCGTGGATGTTCTCACACTATAGCAGCTGAGTTGAGCACTTGCGACAGAGATTATGTGACCTACAAAATCTAAAATATTTATCCAGCCCTTTACAAAAACAGTTTGCCAACCAGCTCTAAAGTACAAGTTTGATTTATCTTTTCCCCCTCAAATTGCATGAAGAAAGAGCATGAACAAAAGTACAATGATGACAATATATATTTATACTTAAATTTGTGATTTTTCTCTACCAATCATGATACAGATAATTTAATGAAGCCTCAAAATTCATTAATCTGTGTGAATTCTTCTGACTGCCAATAATCACGAATGGATGCCCTGTGAGGCCCAGAGGGTCAGACTCAGTTCCTAAGACCCAAGAGCTTATATGTAGTCTTTAGGGAGGGATGATACACTTAAAAAAGATAACTAATGTTATAAACCAACCTAAGCTAAATCCCAAAGAGAAGGCAGAGACCACTGTTGAAGGTAACTAAATTTGGAAGCTACATTATCAATAACAATTTTAAATATGGAGAATTAGCTTGTTCATAATTTGTAGCATTCACAATTTGGCAAGATGAGGAAAGAACATTCTAGACAAAGGGAATCGCTTGAATGATTCCGACGTGGGCACGTGTATTCAGAGCTGTTTATGGTATATTTTACTGTGAACGTGTTAAGATCTTCTTTAGCTTTGGGGCATTTGGTTGCTACTTTAACTTACAATGGAAATTTGTGTCCAATTTATAAAGAATACTATCTATAAAGGGTAAAGAAATATTATATATTAAAGAGAAGTAATGACTACAGGATGATTATAAAATACTATAGTTTGTTTTCTAAATTATCCTCTCTCCTCCCTAAAAAAAGAACAACTTTTCAATTCCGTAGAATATAGTGTGAACAATACTCGCAGAGCTTGTTTTTAAAGACAGGCTTGACCATGTTTTATCTGAGCAAATCAAGAGAATCGGTTCAGGAGACAGAGTTTGCTAGTAAATCAGAGAGAACGGTAGAGTGTATTTTATTTTCCCCTCAATCCATGCACTTTAATTTCAACATTCAAGAGGCTGGTGAAATGTATAATGAATTATTATTGGAGTGGAACTTCAGGCATTTCAATTTTTTTTAAACAGTCAGTTATGTCACAAATTCAAAGGAAAAGAACATATGTGAAATCATGCTGCTGCTGTCCCTGCGTGGTAGGGCCTGCTTTGTCTGGGCTGGAAGCACGGGGCAGTTTCGGTCGCTTATGCTTTGCTTATTTTAGACTCCATTGTCGAGGATTTCTGTAGATAAAATTGAGATTAAGAAGTGAAAATGACTCCTTTTAGAATTCATCTCTACTACACTTTTAGAATGTGAATACAGAGAGAAAGCTGAACAATATGATTTTGGAGCAGAGGAATTACAGGCTTAAATAGGATATTAGAAGAAGGAAATCCTAATTAAGTACAGGAACATGTCAATTATGTGCCACTATAATAGGATGTGTTCAACAAAAATACATTTTTTTGTGAAGTTAGAGACAATCCTTTTTGGTGTTAAAACATTTTTAAAACATTTTGATTTGTTAAGGAGCTAAGATTCTTGGGTCCGGCCCAGTGGTGCAGCGGTTAAGTGCACATGCTCCGCTTCTCGGATGCCCGGGGTTGGCGGGTTCGGATCCCAGGTGTGGACATGGCACCGCTTGGCAAAAGCCATGCTGTGGTATAAAGTAGAGGAAGATGGGCATGGATGTTAGCTCAGGGCCAGTCTTCCTCAGCAAAAAGAGGAGGATTGGCAGTAGTTAGCTCAGGACTAATCTTCCTCAAAAAAAAAAAAAAGAACTAAGATTCTTGAACATTATGTAATGTTTTCTAGATGATTCAAGTGTGCTTCTAGCTTACTAACAACCAAGTCAAATAATATAGCAAATAGGGCTCTTGGGAACTTGCACGTGTTTAAACAAGCTCTAAATTTGTTGTCCACCCAATTCTCAGAGAAATTGAATTTTGAAATAAAGACTTTTTTGCGTTCTTTTTTGTTGCAAACATTGAGTTGAAATAATATACATTTTCCCTGTAAAAACAGAAATTAATGAAGGGAAAAATGTTTTTTACCTAGTTGAGCACTTTACAATGCCTGAAAAGATTTGGTAGGGATCTAAAAAACAGCAATGATACGGCAAGCAGTTATTTAAAAGTCAAAAGGATTCTGTTACATGTTAAGAATGCTCAGCCACTGCTTCCTTCACCATATATATATGGAAAAGAGGGAGTCACTGCAGGGCTGCTGACACAGGGACTTAATCGAATTTTACACTATGAGCAATGGAAGCCGATAGTGACTGTCAGAAGATGATGACATGATTATACTGAAGTTTTAGAAAGACCATTCTGATACAGTGCAGAGAACGGGTCGGAGATAAGTGCAAGCGGAAGGAGGCCTCCATGGTTGTTCAAACTAGAAATGGAGGGGACTTCAGCTCAGGTGGTAGGGGTGGAGAGAAGTAGACAGATGACTTCCGTCTGGGATCCTTTTCCCAGAACTTCCAAATAACTCAGGCCCTGGCTTCTTAGGTGTCTTGGTTCAAACGTCACCTTTCGTAAAGGCTCGCCTTGACCACCCTATAAACAGCTTAACCATCGTTCCCTTCCCGGCTTCATACTGTACCCTTTACTCTGCTTTATTTTTCCCTAGTGCTTATTTTCCTCTGATATATTTGTTTATTTTCTGTCTCCCTTTACTAGAATGTAAGCTGCTTGAGGACAGGAACTTTGGGTCACTGTAGCATTCCCAGCTCCTAGAAAATTTCCTAGCACCTTGCTAGTCCAAGCATGGTCTGTGGAGCACCAGCTTTGGCATCTCCTTGGAGGTTATTAAAAATGCAGAATTCCAGTTCTACTGAATTAGTAGCCAAACAAGATCTCAGGTGATTTGTATACAATTAAAGTGTGTGAAGCACTGGCCTAGAACACTTTAGATCCTCAGTAAATATTGGATGACAGCATGAGGTTAGAATAGACAGAAGATGGCAATTGCTGGACATGCAGACTGAGGTAGAGGGAGAAGCTGAGGATGGTAACTGAAGTTCTGGGTTTCTGGACGAGGCAGTTGAGAGGGTGGTGGAACCACTCAATGAGATGGGCAACCCCAGGTGGAGGCGAAGGTCTGGGGAAAGGGATGAAAACTCAATGCTGCATGTGTGGAATTTGAGTCTCTTATGAACAGCCAGTAGGTAATTGAATACAGAAACCTAAGGTTCGAAAGGGAGATCAAGATTAGACATGTAGATTTCCTACAGACACAGACTGAAACAGTTCAGAGAAACGTAAACGTCATGTCTCCCAATAATATCTTGGCCAGATGAAGACAAACTGGAGCACTCACAAAAGATTACTCTTTAAATGTTGAACTAACAGGGAAAGTGGTTTCAGCTGTAATTCTCACGGACTGGACTTTGCCTAAGTCGGATGCACTTCGTGATGTGGAAAGAGAGGAAACTTCCTGCTACTTATTACCCACCATATTTAATCATTTTAATCTACTGCTCATCCTATTAGCTAAAACTCGTTAAATTTTGTGGTCATCGTTAACTGCTTAATACCAAGATTGAGAGACCAATCTGCCTAGCGTTGTCGATCTGGAGCTCATCCCTTAGGTTTGTGTACATTCTACTCTTGGCAGGTGATCAGAATAAATATTTGGGGGGCAATTCTTTCAGCTTCACTGGAGCATTTAACTTAATTGATTACACTTGGCTTTCACAGAGGATGAGGACTCCCTGGTTGTAAATTGCTCAGATGACTATTCTCAATGGGTGATGATATAATTAAACAATAATTTTTGTTTCAAATGAGAACAGTACACAAACAACGGGCTGCTTCCGTTTGCTAGTTGAGAAAATAATTTAGAAAAATTACAGAATATCATCAAAAGTGGTAGATGTAAGAGAGGATGCTAGTGGTGGTGTGATCAGTTTTTACTTGCACTTATTAAATAGGCAAATTCTTTAAAAGAACAGTACCAGCTATAATGAGGGCAAATTGGCGTGTCTGTTGGGTTCTGTGAGCGCCTTAAGGGGTTCAGTTTGCTAGTGTGTATCAAACGCTGTGCACTTTCCTTTATAACTTTGCTTCAGCCTTCCACTTCTAGGACTCTCTCCTGAAGAAGCAATTCAAAATAGCTCTCCTATACATGAATGAGTAACATGTTGGCTATTGATTAATGAGTCCTACCCCTTTTTTGGCTATTTTGCCATTATGAATTAATAAGCAAAAAAATTTTTTTAACTGTCTCTTCTCTCTCGGAAGAAATATAACCAAGTTTCAGAATCTTTGTTTTGATTTTCCTTGCATAAGAGAGAGCAAGCTGAATAAAGAGAAATATCTAGGTTTTGGGAGAGAAGAGGCAACATGATGCTATTGAACTTGGAGATTCACCAAGGAGCTCCAGGGAAGCGGAGACATTAGGCTTTCAAAAGACCAAGAAAGGGGTTGGGATCAGTGGAGTGTGCATAGGTTATGGGGGACCCCAGATCAAGTTTAACATATAATGATTGCAAGCCACTGGGAGCACATCCCACTCCTCAGGATACCTAAGGTCTTGGGCTATGCTTCTCTGATGCTCCAAGGCCTGGGGCCCATCATCCACAGCTTCCTGGACTGCTTCTCTCCAGAGTTCTTACAAATTTCCAAGGAAGGCTGGAATTTCCCTCTACCTTTTAAAAAATGATTAAAACTGTTGCACTATCTTCAATAACTGAGGGGTCTTTGTACAAAGAGGAACTGTCGTTACTTGGCTTAGTGTTTAATGTTTTGATCTTATAAATCTATTAAACATATTTAATCAAATTTCCTAAATATTCAATTGAACGCATATGACTAATATATTAGGATGTCTTAAGTGTTTCAAATCTATAAAGGTACACAAATTGCACATGAATGATCACAGCAATACCTTTTGGAAGACCTATTTCTATCTACAGACATTCACACACACAGGTATATATTATAAACTGGCCACAAAATATTATAATCACATGCTTAGCTTGGCTTCCTCCAAAAGCAGAACCCAATACAAAGGCTCGAAGGCAGGTGGTTTATTTGGGGATGATGCCACGGAGCAAGAGCAAGGGGCAAGTTGAATGGAGTAAAGACGGAGGAAAGCCAAGCAAGGATGCCTTACGGAGTTAGTCATCACTCTCGGCACCTCATGCTGGGATCCAGAGGATGTTCTGAATGACCTTATGAACGTACGTCAGAACTATTTGCCCAGGAAAAAAAAAAAAAGCACTTCCATCCTGGTTGGTCAAGAATGGCCAAACCAGTTTTAACACTTTCACCCTTCTAGGATGTGGGTTGATCAGTGTCAAGTAGATTCTTTGGAGGATGCGAAGTTAGAATTATGTGACTTGGGCCGGAATTTCAAATCCTGTGTGAACTAATCATCATGGCAATGTCTAGAGGAACAGATGGAGTCAAAAAGTTTTTAAAATCATCACTAACATTGTTTATTTGCCTTAGTCAGTTTGGGCCAAATTTATATAGTGCCACCAATTTGTTTGGTTTAATTTTTCTCTGTTACGTAATTTTACTTCCCTGATTGTGGCTTCCACTCTCCATTGACACCCGGTGGGAACACAGCTTCTTCAGCACGTTAGAAGTTCTCTCTTCCATACCTCAGGTGCCATCGGGTCAGGGGGTAGGAAAGATCTCCTCCTTCCCCATTCCAGCTGTATTCACCACTCCCTTCTTCCCAAACCTCCTCAGCTGTAAATACCATATCATCTAACTATACATCTACTTTCCCTCCTTATTGCTGTCATCAATAGAATCCTGGATTCATGGCCACTCTTTGCAACGTTATTCCTGACATAATTCTTGTTGATTTCAATACTCACTTGATGACTGATTCCAGGATACTGGCCACTCAGTTCCTTGAGTTTTCCTCTACTTTACCTCTACCACTAGTGGGCATATATTAGACTATGTTATTACTAATAATGATGACATCTTAATTTATCTCTATCAAAATATCCAACTTTCCATACATCACCTACTTCATTTCTGTTAACGTCAGCATTGCTTAAGCCCCATAAGGATCTTTAATCCATCAATCCCCGTATTTCTTATAGTTCCTCACTCTCTCGTGTCTTCATTCCCCTCCTTACCCAAATGAACTTTCTTGCCAAGCATTCTGATACTCTCTAGCATACTTCTTCTTCAGCTGTCTTGCCCTTCTGTCTGATGTGATGACAAAGATAAAGCCACTTTGTTCTGTGCATCCTCCCACAGAACGGAATCTGCAGGACCAGGCTGAGGGATCACACCCCACACTGGTGATCGCCAGCCTCAAGCAGGCTCTCAGCGCTGCTCAAGGACCATACATTTCCCCAGTCCTTTCACTGTCACACTCTGCTTGACCTTGATTTCTTGCCATTTCCTCATTCCTGAAACTTCTAACATGACCTTTTCCATCTGTTTTGCCTGATAACCACCTTGCCTCCTATTTCATTGAGAAACATAAACAGAAAATTTCCTGAAGCTCCCACCACCTCTTCTAAGTTTTCCGTGCGTATTCGTCCGTGTCCCCTACCTTCTCTGCAATTTCCACGGATGAATCCCTTTTCTCATATTCTAAATTATATTGCTTTTAACTGCTGAAGGACATCTTGTCAACATAGCAGATCCAGGATTTGTGGGGCCTGAGTTAATAAATTTTGGAGGTTCTCTTTAGGAAAAAACAGTACAAAATAGCAAATATAAAATTAGGTATAAATGTGAATATTTATTTAAAATAAAATAAGTCACCACTGATTTCAAATATTAAAAATGCAGAAATACTAAAAAAATCTTTACATTCAGAAAAATGATATATTTCTATTAGTTAACAGCCTGGTGTGTTTCTATAATGCTTCTACTGCCCCTTCCCAAATTTTTGTTGCATGCTCATTGAGTGCCTCTTTATATGACAAGATTTTTGTAATTTTATTCTATAGAGTAAATAGAATGGTAATTCAATCATTCTTTTAGCATTGTTGATCAAAACTTAAATTTATTATGGAGAATTTGAAAAAGTTTATTTCAGCTTCAATATTGGTAATGTCATGTAAATTTTTAGAAATGTCAAGTTGAGAAATCTCTATTAGTTTTTTTTTCACATATGAGCTATAAGATTTCACTCTCGTGAGTGACAAAGCTTAAATACTCTTTGAATGGTAATAGTAACCAGTTTGTTGTTGATGTCATATTATAGTTGCATGTTATTTTTATCGATATCATTATTTTGTGGTAAATCTTCAAGCAATGTGAATACTTTTCAATGTGTTCATATGATTAATTCGTTTTTATCAATTGGACTACCAAATAATCCAATAACCTATTCATTACTTCTATTGGAAAATGTATCTTTTCTTAGTGAGCACTGTTTTTGATATGATTAGAAAATTTTGAATCAGTTTAGCTCTTCAGAAATAACTTCTATTGCTTTAATACAGAAAGATATGAAAGATGATTTTGTTACATAGTGCAATTATGATTTACGTACTGAACTATCAAGTGTATCTCAGACAGGAGAGTGCTTGTGTTATGACTAGTTATCAGTGAGAAGCAAATCCTCCACCTCCAATTTAATTTTAAAAAGTTTTTTTATTGAGATCACATTGGTTCATAACATTATATAAATTTCAGACGTACATCATAATATTTCAACTTCTGTGATTACCTTACCTCGTGTTCACCACTAACTGCCATCTGTCACCATTTATATGTGCTGCTTTACCACTTTCACCTTCCTCCAACCCTCTTCCCCTCTGGTAATCACTAATCTATTCTCTATATCTATGTGTTTGTTCTTGTTTTATTTTTTATCTTCCACACATGAGTGAAATCATTCAGTTTTGGCTTTCTTTGTCTGACTTATTTCGCTTAGCACAATACCCTCAAGGTCTATCCATGTTGTTGCAAAGAGCAAGAAATTTCATCTTTTTAATGGCTGAGTAGTATTCCCTTGTGTATATATGTATATACACCACATCTTCTTTATCCATTCATCCACTGGTGGGGACTTAAGTTGTTTCCAAATCTTGGCATTGTGAATAATGCTGCAATGAACATAGGGGTGCATGTATCTTTTAGAATTATTGTTTTCATGTTCTTTGGATAAACATCCAGAAGTGGAATAGCTGGATCATATAGCAGATCTATTTTTGAGTTTTTGAGGAATCTCCATATTGTTTTCCATAATGGCTGCACCAATTTACATTCCCACCAGCAGTGTATGAGTGTTCTCTTTCCTCCACATCCTCTCCAACACTTGATATTTATTGTCTTTTTAATAATAGCCATTCTGACAGGTGTGAGGTGATATTTCAATGGGACTTTGATTTGCATTTCCCTAATAATTAGTGATGTTGAATATCTTTTCATATGCCTGTTGGCCATCTGCATGTCTTCTTCGGAAAAATGTCTGTTCAGATCATTTGCCAATTTTTTAATCAGGTTGTTCATTTTTTTGTTGTTGAATTGTATGAGTTCTTTATATATTTTGGATATTTAATCCCTTATTGGATATATGATTTGCAAATACCTTCTCCCAATTGATAGGTTGTCTTTTTGTTTTGTGGATGGTTTCTTTTGCCATGCAGAAGCTTTTTAGTTTGATGTAGTCCTATTTGTTTATTTTTTCTTTTGTTTCCCTTGCTTGAAGAGACATATTCAAAAAGATACTGCTAAGATTGATGTCAAAGAGTGTACTGCCTATGTTCTCTTCCAGGAATTTTATGGTTTCAGGTCTCACATTCAAGTCTTTAATCCATTTTGAGTTAATTTTTATGTATGGCATAAGATAGTGGTCTACTTTCATTCTTTTGCATGTGACTGTCCAGTTTTCCCAACACCATTTATTGAAGAGACTGTCCCTTCTACACTGAATGTTCTTGGTTTCCATCTCAAAAATTAGCTATCCATAAATGTATGGGTATACTTCTGGGCTATAGACTCTATGCCATTGATCTGTGTTTCTGTTTGTTCCAGTACCACGCTGTTTTGATAACTAAGGCTTTGTATTATGTTTTGAAGTCAGGATTGTGATGCCTCCAACTTTGTTCTTTTTTTCTCAGGATTGCTTTGGCAATTTGGGGTCTTTTGTTGCCCCATATGAATTTTAGGATTCTTTCTTCTATTTCCGTGAAAAATGTCATTGGGATTCTGATTGGAATTACATTGAATCTGTAGGTTGCTTTAGGTAGTACGGACATTTTAACTATGCTAATTCTTTCAATCCATGAGCATGGAATAGCTTTCCATTTTTTTATGTCTTCTTTGAATTCTTTCAACAATATTTTATAGTTTTCAGTGTACAGGTCTTTCACTTTTTTGGTTAAATTTATTCCTAGATATTTTATTCTTTTTATTGTCATTTTATATGGAGTTGTATTCTTGATTTCTTATTCTGCTATTTTGTTGTTAGTACATAAAAACACAACTGATCTTTGTATGTTGATTTTGTTACCACGCAACTCTATTGTATTTTTTTTTATTATTTCCAATAGTTTTTTGGTGGATTCTCTAGGGTTCTCTATATAAAAAAGTATGTCATCTGTAAATAGTGACAGTTTTACTTCTTCTTTTCTAATTTGTATACTTTTTATTTCTTTTACTTGCCTAATTTCTCTGGTTAGGATTTCCAATATTATGTTGAATAAGAGTGGTGAAAGAGGGCATTCTTGCCTTGTTCCTGTTCTTAGAGGGATAGCTTTCAGTTTTTCACCATTGAGTATGATGTCAGCTGTGGGCTTGTCATAGATGGCCTTTATTATTTTGAGGTACTTACATTCCATACCCGTTTTATGCAGAGTTTTTATCATAAATGGATGCTGAATCTTGTTGAATGCTTTCTGTGCATTTATTGAGACGATTATGTGATTTTTATTCTTCATTTATTAATGTAGTGTATCATGTTGGTAGACTTGAGAAAATTGAACCATCCTTGCATCCCTGAAATAAATCTCACTTGATTGTGGTGTACGATCCTTTTAATATATTGTTGTATCTGATTTGCAAATATTTTGTTGAGGACTTTTGCATCTATGTTCATCAGTGATATTGGCCTATAATTTTCTTTTTGGCGTTGTCTTTGTCTGGTTCTGGTATCAGGGTAATGTTGACCTTGTAAAAGGAGTTAGGAAGCATCCTTGCCTCTTCAATTTTTTGGAATAGTTTGAGAAGGATAAGTATTATATCTTCTTTGAATGTTTGGTAGAATTCACCTGGGAAGCCATCTGGTCCTGGACTTTTGCTTTTTGGGAGGTTTTTGATTACTGTTTTGATCTCTTTATAGTGATCAGTCTATTAAGATTCTCTATTTCATTCTGATTCAGTTTTGGAAAGTTGTATAAATCTAAGAATTTATCCATTTCTTCTAGGTTATCCAATTTGTTGGTGTATAGCTTTTCATAGTATTGTCTTATAATCCTTTCTATTTCTATGACTTCCATTTTAATTTCTCCTGTTTCATTTCTGATTTTATTTGCCCCTTCTTTCTTTTTCCTTAGTGAGTCCAGCTAAAGGTTTGTCAATTTTGCTTATCTTTTCAAAGAACCAGCTCTTAGTTTCATTAATCTTTTCAATTGTCTTTTTAGTCTCTATTTCACTTATTTCCACTTTGATTTTTATTTCCTTCCTTCTACTGATTTCAGGCTTTGTTCTTTTTTCTCTAGTTCATTTGGATGTAATTTTAGAGTGTTTATTTGAGATTTTTCTTATCTTTTGAGGCAGGCCTGTATTGCTATAACCTACCCTCTCAGGACTGCTTTTGCTGTATCCCATATATTTTGGTATGTCATATTTTCATTTTCATTTGTCTCCAGGTATTTTTTTATTTCTCCATTGACCCAATAGTTTTTCAGTGGTATTTTGTTTAATCTCCATGTATTTTTTATTTTTTTCAGTTTTCTTCTTATAGTTTATTTGTAGTTTTATACTATTGTGGTTGGAAAAGATATTTGATATGATTTCAGTCTTCTTAAATTTATTCAAACTTGTTTTGTTGCCTAATATGTGATCTATCCTCAAGAATGTTCTATATGCATTCAAAAAGAATGTATTCTGCAGATTTTGGATGGAATATTCTGTATGAGTCTATTAAGTCCATCTGGGTCTAATGTGTCACTTAAGGTCAATGTTTCCTTATTTATCTTTTGTCTGGATCATCTATCCATTGACGTAAATTGTATTTTAAATTCCCCTACCATTATTGTGTTACTATCAATTTCTCCCTTTATGTCTATTAATATTTGCTTTATGTATTCAGGTGCTCCTATGTTGGGCACATTGATATTTACAAGTGTTACATCCTCTTGTTGGATTATTCCCTTTATCATTATGTAGGGCCCTTCTTTGTCTCTTCTTGCTTTTTTTGTTTTAAAGTCTATTTTGTCTGATATAAGTATTGCTCCCTCAGCTTTCTTTTCATTTCCATTTGCATGGAGAATCTTTTTCCTATCTATCCCCACACTTTCAGTTTGTAGGTGTCTTTAGATCTGAAGTCTCTTGTATGTGACATATATATGGATCTTGTTTTATTATCCATTCAGCTACTCTATATCTTTTGCCGTTGGACTAGGCACTTTCTATCTGATGTTTTTGTGTTGGTTTTCAGATTGAGTGAGTCTGTGCATGGGCCCTTTAAGGGTAAGTTTGGGGATCTCATCTCTCTTGTGCTGGATTTAAGGGCTGAGCTCCCTAACATGGAGCTTGAATCTCCTACTCCTTTGGGAAAAACTCTGTACCTTTCAGATTGCTCCAAACCATGAAGTGTGGTGGGTAGGGGGTGGTTTTTTCCCGAGGAGGACTGTATCTCTGCCTCTTCTAACCCTCTCTGTGTTGTCCCTTGTTGTGGAGGTTCTCTTCAACCAGTTCCAGAAATCCGTCAGAGGGAATTATTCCAAAAGCAGTTGTAGCTTTATTGTGTTCGTAGGATGAGGCAAGCTCAGTATCCTCCTATGCTGCCATCTTCCAAACTCTTTCTTCTCCTCCAACTTCAGATATCTCACGATTTGAAGAATTTTCCTAAGACTGGCTTCTGTTGCCACTGATTGTAAACTTTTCACTCACCCTCTTCTAACATAATTCTGGTGCTGGGTATTGTAAGTCACTTTCATAATTGAAATGCAGCCTCTGGTTTCTCAGGATGCTGGGTGAGTCAGTACTGTAGTACAGTAGGAGATGGAATGTCTGGAAGCCATTTCTATATCAGATCATGTAGAAGTGACTGTGAACTACAAAAATATATCATGCTAATCACAAACAAAATAAATGTATCCTCCAATTCTATTTCCCCTTAGCCTAGTCCCCAAAAAGCCTGTGGCCACTCCAACACCACCTAATCTGAGGGGAATGTGATTGGATGGGAATTGGAACTGGATAGCATACTGGTCTCAATCTTTTGTGTTTGAAATACTTTGCACTTGAAAATTTTACAGAAAACATATGACAATGTCAATGTATTGCTAGGACTCCTCCAAGGCCTTGGAAACAGTGAAAGCAAGGGTCCCTGAAGCTTAAACTCATTATCTGTACAGCACATCTACCTGGACTGACCACCAATTTTGTCCTCTCTCTCTTCATCAAAAATATTTCCCTACCTGAGGTTTTCCCCATCATCAAACAGGCTCTTATTTATTCCATGAATATGAAGTCTTGACACTACTTTGCCCTCCAATTCCTACCCCATTCTTTTTATTTTCTTTACAGTAAAACTATTTGAAAGTGTTGCATAAACTTCACTCTCTCTAATTCCTCACCTCTCATCCTTTTCAAGTCCACTACATGCAGCCTTATTCTCCACTGCAGCTGTTCTTATCAAGTCCACAGTGAATTGAACTCAAAATCCTACCTTCTCCCTCTCTTAGCTGAAACTCACAACAACTTTCTTACCTCAGTTAATGGCAATTTTATACTACAGTTATGCAGGCCCAAAATACTAGTGTCATCTCTGATTCCTCTTTGTTCTCATACAAATCTCAGAAAATCCTTCTAGACCCTCCACTGCTACCATCCTGGCCTAAGTCATCATCACTTCTCACATAGATCAATGCAACAGCCTCCTAAAAGGTTGGTCTTTCCCCATTCTAGTCTCAACATGGCCCTAAGAGCATTTCTCTTAAACTATAAACCAGGTTCATCCACTGCTCATAACACTTCAGTGACTTTTAATTTCACTCAGAATAAAAGCCAAAATCCTTATAAAAAAATCTTCACCATGGCCACCTTCATCTCCACTCCTCCTTTGCTCACTCAGGCTCCTTGTTCATCCTTGAACATCCAGGCAGGCACCGAGGGGAGCAATTCTTTGCAGGGCTCTTGTTCCCCAAAGCCATGCTGCTGAACTTTTGCCCCTTCAGTCTTTACTCAGATTTCAACTTCTCAGTCTTGCTTTCCTGACATTCTAGTTAAATCTGTGCACTCTCTGCACACTTTCTATAGACCTTTTCTGCTTTATTTCCCCCTGCAGCACTTACCTTTACTAACACACTACTAACCATTGTTATTTTGTTTATAGTCCCTCATCTTTTGACCCCATCCCCTCTCTCCAAGAGGACAGGGATTTGGTTTATGGCTATACTGCTTGAACATAGAATTCTACCCAGCACACAGTAAAAAATGTTTGAATAAGTGAAAAAATGAACAAATGACTGAAACGTTCTCTTTCCTTATGTTTCTGGTGTATCTCTCATAATTATCATATAATTGAGATATTCTTTAATAAAGTCTTTCTTCATCTTTTAATTGCCATGTTTAGTTCATTTATATTTATGATAATTGATGTTATATTTGGAATTATTTCTATGATCTTAGTGTTGTGACAATGATGCTATTTCTATGCATCATTTACTTTTCTCCTTTTTTGTTTTCTATTGGATTGCTGAATTTTCCTCATTTCCAGTTTTCTCCTCTACTGATGTGGAAATTATGTATACCAGCCTTAGAATCATAGCCACTCTATTCATAGCTCAATTTGCTAGTCTAAGCAGCAGCTTGGATTTTTTTATAGCTGAAGTGTATAGTAGCTTCGGGCTCCTTCATTTACCACATTCCCTCTTTTCAATCTATAAAGGTCAGAGGTACAAAATCTGGAATTTTTAACTTCAACTTTTAAAAAAAACAAAACTTTATGGGAAAGCACATCTTGGCATAAATGAGAACTTTGGAGTCAAAGCTTCCTAATTATATAGTTAGAGAGCACTGGTGATTACCTCAGGACAATGTTACTGCACGGTAGAATCCTTTCAGGAACTTTTAAACAAACACTGATGCCTAGGTCCCATTCCAAACAAGTTAAATCATAAGCTTTGGAGGATGGAGTTCCCAGCAAACGCCTCATGTGATTCCAATGTGTGCTAGAGCTGAGCGTCACTGCCCTAAACCATTCACATGCCTGAAATGGCAACATCTAGTATTTTATAACCTGAATATCTCCATGCTATTCCAAATATCCAATTTTGTGTTTATACCAAATATAATTTCACAGCACTCTCATTTTACACAAAGAATCCCTTCATGCTAATTTGAAATTCCTACTCATTAGAAATTGTTTTGAATTAACAAATGTTTTATACTATAACACAGATATCATCTATAAATGTATACATAGTGGTGTGATAATAAATGTTTAAACATTGGCTTTCTGGGGGGGCAAAGCCTAATTTGTAGAATTTACCAATTTTCCTGGTATAGATATTGCCACCATGACCAATTTCAAGCTATGAACTTGCTGTCACTAAAAACAGAATTGGGAAGAGATGTATGCAGTCAGCGTTGAAGCCAGGGCTCCAGCTCCAGAACAGTGCTCCGTGTAGGCTGTCAGCCGCTCTTCACAGAACCATAGATCTGCCACAGCAGCTTACAAATGAAGGAGCCAAGGGTCCAAGGCACAGAGGGCTTCACTGACTTGTTCTAAATCAAACAGCTGCTTAATAAAACAATATTTGTAATTTATATTGAAGCAGCAGGTGAGCTAAAACTGTAAAGTATAGGTGTAAACACACATGTGTTAATAAATAAGGGTTCCAATTAACCTAACATTATTTACTGACTGATTTTCTTTTTTCTACTAAGTTGTGATATCCCTTCATTACTTATTAAGTGCTTATATATAATAAGAGACCCCTGGTTTACCTATTATACTGCATTTTTTCTGTCTTCTCTACTTTTGGCTAAAATTTGTTTTACTATTTACTAAGAAATTCTATGCTCCTCTTTTGAAAATATGGCTTGGCTAAGATATATACATATATATATATATTTCCAGATTTCTTTAAAACATTTCTTAAATTTCTCTAAAGAAATTTTGGTAATTTTGATTGATATTAACCAATTAAATTTATAATTAAAGAAAAATTAATATTAATTTAAAAATTAAGACTCTCCATTGGTAGAATCTTACTGCATTTATAATTTTTGTTTACATTATGAGTGGAATTTCTTTCTTCATATATAGGATAACTGATGCTGTTTTTTTTTAGGCAGATTAGCCCTGAGCTAACATCTGCAGCCAATCTTCTTTTTTCTGAGGAAGATTGGCCCTGAGCTATCATCTGTGCCCATCTTCCTCTATTTTATACATGGGATGTGGCCACAGCGTGGCTCCATAATTGATGCATATGTCCATACCTGGGATCTGAACCAATGAACCCCAGCCCACTAAAACAGAGTGCAGGAACTTAACCGCTGCCCTATCGGGCCAAACCTAGGATAACTGATGATTTCTATAGACAAATTATTTTATTAATTCTATTGCTTAGACAATTATCTTATATTTTCTAGGTATAAAAACATGTGACCACAATAAACTATGCTGTATATCTACACACAATTGGTCCTTGTTATTCCCAGGCTCCATGTTTGCAAATTCACTTACTTGCTAAAATTTATTTGTAACCTCCAAAATCAATATGCCTGGCGCTTTCATGGGCGTTTAAGGTCATTGTGGACATGCGCAGATCAGCAAACTAATTACCCTGCGGCATGCATTTTCAGGTGAAACCAAGTGAGGTGACACTCCGCCTTCTCGTTTCAGCCCTTACACTCAAACAAGAACCCTTTTCACAGTCCATTTACTGCCATGTGTTTTGTATTTCTGTGTTTTTTGTTGATGATTCGTTTCTTAAATGGGCCCCAAGTATAGGGCTGAAGTGCTGTCTAGTGTTTCTAAGAACAAGAAGGCTCTGATGTGTTATAAGGAGGAGGGAATACATGTTGAATAAGCTTCCTTCAGGCATGAATTACAGAGCCGTTGGCCTTGAGTCTCATGTTAATGAATCAACAATATGGTATATCCAGGAGAAAGAAGAAAAAACGCATTAATTTGTATGTGACACTGCTCCAGAAAGTGCTAAAATAACACTTATTATGTTTGATAAAACTATGGAAAAACTAAAAAATGGCTAAATTTGTGAATTCATGTTATAACACTTGAAAAAAAAAAGTGTCTTGCAAGTACTGTACGATGCCACTTATATTTGGAATCTAAAAGAGCCAAAATTGTAAAAGCAGAAAGTAAAATGGTGGTTCCCAGGGGGTGGAGGGTTGGGACAGGACAGATGATGTTCAAGGGTATGAACTCGCAAGAGAAGCACATAAGCCCGAGAGATCTAGTGCACAGTTCAGCAAATACAGACAACAATCTCGTGTTATAATCACCACACCAGCTAAGAGACTAGAACCTCATGACTCTAACCAGTAAAAAGAATCATTATGTAATGTGATAAAGGTGCTACTTATGGCAATTGTATTACAATACATAAATGAATCAAATTAACATGTGGTACACCATAAATTTGCACGATATTGTATGTTAGATTCATTTCAGTTAGAAAAAAGTGTCCTGGACATCACTAGTGTGGAGCTGAAAGCCAAACAAATTTACAATCCCATATTCAGAATCAGGAAAATGTTAAACCTTTCATGGCCAGTGTTTTATTATAAAAAAATGTTGCATATAATTATTTGTAAGAAATATATATCACATAATGTATCTTTAAATAGAAACACATAAAACAAGGTCATGTATTGATTGGTTAATGAAATGTTATGACCAGAGAATTATAGGGCCTAAACTTTTACTTTCCCCAGGAGTAATAGCTCAGTATTCACTAATTCAGCATTCATGGCAACTTTATAGAACATAACTGTTATCATGTGTGTCTGTGTGAGTGTGTGTATGTGTGTGTTAAAGGAAGGAACATTACCTAGCGTTCTACAAATTTATACATTTGTATAAACTGTATACATTATACAAACTGTACACATTATACAAACAGAAACCAATTTTTGTGTATTTATTTCAACATACATTTTACAGAGTTTAGGTAGCTGATTTTTTTTAACGTAATTTGTATGCAATGTGTATTGTATGTGTGTGTGCATGCACCTATATATGACATACATGTGAATTTTTCATCCAAAGTTTTAAGCATTTCCCCATATTGTTATGAATTATTTCTCACCATCACTTTTAATGGCTACTTATTAAACTATATTATGGATTTATGTAAACATTTCTTTAGTGTTAAAGCGGTTGTTCCTAGGTTTCTGTTGTTAAAGTAACATAGTGCTGAATATCTATATGCACTTTATTTTCTGCATGGGGCATTATTTCTTAATGATAAAGGATCTACGAGCTCTTTTCTGCTGTCAAAATGTTTCAATATTTCTTTTTGAAAAGCTTAGACATTTATGTTCCCATTTCTCTTATAAATGTGAAAGTGTAACAATCATTTTGAAACTCTTATAAGAAAGATTAAGAATACAGAATTTTCATTTCATATTTTGGGATTCCAGTACCTCCTCTCTCCCCATCCCTTTACAGAATTTTGTTAATTTAACTCAGGATAATCATTATCCATTTTTTCACTTTCTTTTTATCAGTTTTTATTTTACTTCATGTGAGAGCTTAAAATGAATTAGTTTAACACTATATGTTTATTAATTTAATGTTCAAAGTCAAATCCTTTTCAATCATAACAACCTGGATGATAGGTTCCTAATTTATATTCATTTCTCACCATTTTTAGCAGGTCTTCTTGCAATTAGACATTAGGATGATCTCTATCTTCATATCTTTATCACACCTACGTGATGTGTGACTGAACACTCAGTTTTTACTTCAAGGTTCTATGGATACTGTTTCATTTTCTCCTGCTGTTGAATGTTGCACAGCTTTGAAGTCGACCTGATTTTTGTTTCATTGGACATAACCTGTTTATGTTGTTTTTGTTAAGTCGTCGAGTCAAATTACTGGAGTTGGTGGCATGTCATTCCATATATTTCACGTGTTTTCATCACATGCTAAGACTTAGCTATTTAACATTTAAAAATCACACATATATTTATTTAAAAGATAACCACATAAACATCACAATTAAAAACATTGTAGTTGATGAAAAATTACAGGACAGTTGTTTCTGCATAAGTCTCTTCTCTACAGTAGAGTTCTTATAATTTAATTTTACTTAGAAATGCGGACAGAACAAGATGATGTTACTGCAAGATATTTTTAACTATTACCATAAACTACTTATGTGATTGGAATATTTTTATATTTACATTAATGACATTATTTCCATTATTTGCACTATGGCTCTTTCTTCACCAAAATAAAATATTTTCATTGAAGTAAAATATGTTAAATAAATTCTAATACAGTATGTCATAGAGTATCTTAAGCTTCCTCTAATAAGCTGCTATTTAATTGCCTGATACTATTACTGTTTATTCTTTTTGGACCCTTTTGAGTTCCTCGTGAATCATACTCACGTTGCTTCATCTATATTTGAAGACAAACTTTAACAACTGAAATGCAATCCTGTGGTTATGCTTATGAATATGTACAGATGACTGTTTCAATGAAGTGCAATGCAGAGTTACAATTTGGGCAAACCAGGATAGCTAATCATAACATTAAGTACATTTAACTTACCTGAATTTGTTTACCTCTCTGAGGGGAAAACAGCACTCAAAGCAACTTGTGATTTTTCTTATACAAACCCAGTCAGAGTTTCTTGTCCATGTAACAATGTTGAAACTATGGGCAGATGGTGCTCATCAAAGGTGGGTGTGATCTTCATAATGGGCTACACAGTATCTTTAGAGTGTAGACCTTAGGGAGATGCGCTCAAGACAGTTGGTGTGTCCTTCTCATCAACTCCTCAGGGTTAGATTTGGTCCTTAGCTACAGTTTCTTTCAGCCACCATTCATGAATTGTATCTACTTCTGCCCAGATGGTAGTATTTTTTATGATGCCTTTTATAATAAGAGATAATGTGTAGCAATCCGTTATAAGCTATTGTTGCCATCTGTTTTCTCCAACAATTCCTGGAACATCCACCTGCCCTCGACATCCATAAAATTCACATTTTAACACTGTGTCTGACAATTTTTCTAGCAATTTTTGATATCCCGCTAGCATTATTTGTTGCACCTGCTTTGTAGGCCATTTCAGTTCATACATTTCTTCAGAATGCAACATAAAGATAGAGACTAAATTAGAGTAAGAAAGTGTTTATAAAAAGCCACTAAACTGGGAAAAATTCACAAGAGCCTTCTTGTGAATCTCACCAAGAAAATCTCACCAAGAGCCTTGGTGAGAACATAGGCCATTACTCAGTCTTCTTTGTTAACAGGCAATGAGAAAAATATTTATTGACTGTAATCTTCAATGCAATCCATAATATTTTAGAGATCAACTAAACTTTAATGAATTCGTGCTGTTCTTCAGCAACAATAAACAGGTATGACCAACATTTAAACCCTCTACAATGTGACTGCAACCTGTCTGTGCCGTTTTCTCCCTTTCTGTTTGTAGGAGGTAATGTATTGCCGTCAGTGGTATGATAGCAAATGTTTAACAACTAGCTTTCTGGGGAAAAAAAAGTCCTTATTTTTAGTATTTGCCAATTTCTGCAGTGTAAATAGTCCAACCATGGCTGGTTTCAAGAATGCTGCTTTGAGGGGAGATGTCCATAACCAGTTCTCAAGGTCTGGGACATGCTGCTGCAGGACATCCCTGCGAGAACTGGAGTCAGTCTGAAGTTTTGTTCTATTTATAAATTATGTGACTGAGCTCAAGCTACTAAATCTTCCTGTTTCTTTTCTTTTTTCTTTTTTAAATTAAAATTACTCCTTTATAAACAGATGTTGGGTTAATAGCATGGTTTGTTGTATTAGAGACAAACACATTTAGACTCATTCAGACATCAAATGTTATGCGGCTTCAGAATGTTCTGAGTGGCTCTTACTGAGATTGTTAAAATTCAAAACCCATCAAGACGTGTTCTGCTCGGCAATGTGTAATTGCCAATTTTCGAGGCTGAAAATGGATGAAGTTTCATCATTGTAGATTCAAAGGGTCCATGTTAGTGTCAACCAGCCAACTGAATCTTTCAAAACTGACATCTTAAGGCTATAGACCCAATCCATATCAATATCTCTTCAATCTGAACTATGGGGAAGTGGGACTTCAAGAGCAGGACTCTGAAATCATAGAACACTTTAATAATAATTTTCCATTTTCAAACAGTATTATTTTGTTTTGGCCAAACAGCTATTTCTTAAGAGGAATGTAAATTTATCTAACATTTTTCTCTCATGTAAACTTGATATACAAGGTCAACATTTTCTCCTTTTTCATGTTATTTTCATGTTTATTCAGATTTGGCTTGTACCTTTCAACATCTCCATAACATTAAACACCTCTTGCGGAGAAAAGACTCAGTATTTTCTGCTCAAAGGTTTCACCTGGTTAGAGTGAATATCTTCAAGTTATGTGACAGTCACTTCATTAGACAACATTCTCTCAAAAATTAAAGCCATGGATTGGCACCTGTTTTGCTTACTTTAAAATTGTGTACTTTGAAGGCACTTTTTCTTCCCCCAATCATCTATACATATAGATCATAATACAATACCTAATCATAATACAATAAATGAGTGGAAGAAATATTTTTTAGTGGAAGTTGGTCTGTCGCTTGCCAGAATTTGTAGGGAGAGCTGTGCACCACGCAATTTGAGGGATAAGTCCTGTCAGGGAGAGCAGAAGCCAAGAAGCAGATGTGAACTTTGCTCAAACTGACATGCAAGACAACTTCTGGAAAAAGCTATACTTGTTTCTTGAAGGAAAATACTCTCAATTTCAGGGTATTTCCTACAGTTTCATTAAGAAGAGCTTAACAGAAATATCTGCCACATCAATAAGTTTATTATTATCTTTATCTGAAGAATCTTCATAGAAAATTGTGGTTGAGTTTTTTAGCTCTCAGTGGCCTGCTCTTGCGCTCTGAGGAAGCTTGCCTTCTTTTGAGCTACCCAATCTTTCTTCTGGGCAAGAGACATCTTGGGACGGTTCCACCTCTTCTTTTTAACTTCTTTCTTAGGCTTCTTGGCATAGACCGGATTCTCTCATACAGCAGAATGAGCTTTCTTACACATCTCTTTCATCAAGTCTGGAGTTACATTGTTCTTTATGGACTGAGAAAATTGTTTCTTGTAGGCATCCTCATCCTCTTCCACCAGGTAACACATATAATCTGCAATGTTCTGACCCATGATGTGCTTCCATTGTACTTCTGCAGTGAATTCCTTGCTCTCTGAATCATAACTAGGGGATCGTTTGGTACTGTGAGGTATAGACAAGCCTCCACCCACAGCTCCTTTCAGGGCCCCAAAAACCTTATTTCCAGTAGTAGTTCTGGCAAACCCTGCATCCAAATAGCAGGTGAAGGCACCAGGTTGACCATCGATGCTTTCCACGTTGTGTTCCTCTCCTGTCACCTCCACTTGGCCTTCACAGATCTTGTCCATGCCAAACCTATTGAGAAGCGTGTGGGCCAGCAGCGGGCCAGGGCAGCATGCATAATGTGTGAGGCCAGTCTTCGCGCCAAACTCCAGGAGTTCATGAGCACAAGCTGCACAAACTATCATCTCTCCTTCTATACGGGCATAAGCCATCTGACAAATGGCATCTCTGTTGGTTACATGAACTATCATCCTGTATTTGGGTGTGTTGTGCTTATTTTTATCCTGGATTACTAAGTGTTTCTGAGCATAGTAATCAGTTTTACCCTCTCGTCGTCTTCTAAATTTCACTTGTATCTCTTGCAGTAGGCCTTATTCTTGGCAACTTTGACAAACCCCATCCTGCAGAACAGAGACCCGTGTCTGTGGCTGGCCACAGAGCTGCAGGCCCAGCACTGCTCTGGGGAGGGAATAAAAAAAGAAAAAAAAAAAGCTTTATTTTCTAGCTATAAAATAACCCTTACCATGTAGGGGTTTTTGAGAAACAGAGATGCTATGTGCAAAGCAATGTGCATATTAGCAAATAATAGAGATTCACTGAATATTATGTATTATTATAGTTATCACATCCCTGTGACCCTTAATCTGCTCAGGCTGCCATAATGAAATACCACAGACTGGACCTAAACAACAAATAGCTATTTTCTCACAGTTCTGGAGTTGGAAGTCCACACCAGGCGCCCCGAGGGCAGGTTTCTGGCGCGAGCTCTCTCTCTGGTTTGCAGATGGCTGTCCTCCCCCTGCATCCTCACACGGCCTCGCCTCTGTGTGCACAGAGCGAGCTTTCGTGACTCCTCTTCTCATAAGGCCCCCGTCCACTCAGATGAGGGCCCCACCCCATGGCCTCACTTAAGTTTTATCACCTCCTGAAGTGCTCTGTCTCCAAGTACGTCACACTGCGGGCCAGGGCTCCAACAGACTCGGTTTGAGGGAACACAGTTCGGTCCTTAACAATCCCTGCACATTCTCCAGGCTCCCCTGCCTTCTCGCCATCTCCCCAGTGCGCCTGTGCTCTCTCTGCTTTGTTCTTGCTGTTCTCTCCAGCTCTGTGTCCACTAATAGACAAGCTCAGACTGTCAAATCCTAACTTATCAAAGCCCACCTTAGCTGTCACTTCCTCAAGAAATGCCTTCCGGATCATCCCGACAAAAATTCTCTCTCCCACCTTGAGAACATGAAAGCTTCGGTTGTGCCTTTCCGGTGATGCTCACTTCCCTCAGACAAGTGATGTGCCTTATTTCATCAATACTAAGATGTGGATTTGCCTCCCTTTAACATCCCTGAAAGTTTTTTTTTGTGATCTTAAGGGAGGACAAGAACTGTCTTATCAATTAAAAATTCTTTAATAACAACCTACATCACTGGCCAGTATTAATAATATGACATAGAAATAGTCCTTCAAATGCTCATTTTGACAATGCCTTCTTATATATGTACCATTATATGCACTTATAAAAATGAAAAGTGCAATTATATCTATGAATATTAATTTTTCTTCACACACGAAAAAATTCAATTTTGAGTCTCCTCATTCTGTAAAAAATTGTCATCTAGTACATATTTTAGTTCATTCAACAACTTGCAAATCAAACCCCAGTTCATACGGACAAATCCAAAATTAGGAGACATGAGTAACCTTCCATGTGTTGTGATTTTTAATCGAAAGTTAAAGAAATCTAATTCACAAGAGCTGAAGGAAAAAAGAGAATTCATATTAACTGCATTATATTAAAGTATAACATTTAAAGTGGTAAAATCATAACTTTACAGCCTTTAGTGTCAAGATCAAAATTGCACTGAATGAACTTCTGGTGATCTCTTCTGCCTGTTTCTAGGTTTTGAATAGTTTTTCTGACACCTCTTTGGCTCTGTGAAGAACTTGAGTTTGTCATCACTGGCCCAGAGGCTGTGAATGCTTCCTAAAAATTGAAGAGAGATGGTTGTAAATGATGTTAGGAAAAAGAAAACATTATTTTTTCTTTTCTTTTAAAAATTTTTTTCTAGATGTTATCAGTAGAAGGTTATAAAAACTTTGTTTAGGGACTTTCCTGGGATAACCATTTCTTCACAGTCGCTGTGATGCAGGACGTTACTGTTCACAGCATGGTACCTCAGAAGGATGGAGCAGTGTCCTAGCCAGAGGACAATGAGGAAATCAAAGATAGTCTTCACTTCAAAATTTACTGAAAACTTTTTTTTTTCCATGACAAATTCAAATATAGGAACCGAAGAATGCTAAGGACTCTCGAGTCTTACGATTACCAGAATTTTCAAGTTATCTGTGGTGAGAGTTTTACTTACCTATTTTTTTCTAGAGTGTGTGTCCTACTTGTCAATGCATGCCTGGCTGTGCACGACTAGTTACAGTGCTGGTGCCAAGTGCAGCTCCCCAGGTGGGTTTGCCAGCACGCAGACTCCTCTGCACCCTGTTCAACTCTGAGCGCGACGATTATGTCCTCTGAGAGCACTGCAATGACGAAATGCTGTTCAGACTTTCCAAGTGCTTCTTCTCGGGTTCTGTACTTATCAGGACCCACAAGGAGCAGTTAGCACCCCTGGCACTGGCCTGTGGACCATACCTGGACTAACACCACTCTACCTTGGGGAAAAGCATGAAGCAGCTTTGAAATTTCTGGACATTTTTTTCTCCTTACGCATCATTATTTGACATGACAATTTTTTAATGTTGGTTGTCCCCTCAGAAATGCTGCCACCTCTGTTTTTAAAATGTAGCCACCAATGTCGCCAGGGCATGAAGCTTATCCAAGAAAACTAAGTCACGGGAACAAGTTTTCTCAAAGAGCACGACAAACTTTATATTGGATTTTCTGTTCAGGAGTTGAATAATAATGAGAAATTTCTAAATTAGCTAAAACAAAGTTTCAAACATAAAATTTATAATACCATGTCCTTCCCTCTGTCAGCTAGCTATTATTAGACTATGTAGTCACCTTTTTAACCTCAAATATTCATCACATGGACATATTGATTGATGGTTTATAATAAGGAGAAACTACTGAAACTATAAGAGATTTGCACTTGGTGCCTTTAGAAGGTTCATAAAAGTACAAATAGCTTTAAATTCAAGCATTAGCAGTTGCTAATCTTGAACACTTTGATTACCTTCCTCTAAGAGCATTACATCTAATAGTTACTGTGACAAAGGTAAGCCCTTTGGTGCCTTGATTTCCATTATTTGATCCTGATTAATTATCTTTAGTGCCATTTTATCTGAATCAAAAGAGGTTATGAAATAAAAGGACTGAAATCACCCCCAAAGACTGCCTGAAATACGTCCATCAGTGAAGAAATCGAAGATCCTAAAGGAGCTTCCGTCTTGCAGACTGGGGTGGGAGGACAGGCTATGGGTGATGAACGTAAGTAATAAGTGCTAAGGTATAGCTGAAGATAACAGTTGCCAAAGAAAGAAGAAAAGAAATAGAGAAGGGCTTGGGGATTGGGTTTACGGGGGCTTGAAGGTGTGGGGGTTGAGAGTCTGGGGTGTTGGGTAGAGGGGCACCGGCATGTTGTGATATTAACGAGAATGGTCATTGTCTACATCCTTAAGAAGATGAGATCTGAGCAAGGACTAGAAGTCTAGGAAACAGCATTTCACAGAAAAGAGCAGCTGAGGCAAACGCTTCCAGGCAAGGGTCCCTGGTAGGACAAGGACCATCACCAGGACGGATGCAGCAGGAGATGGGCTCCGAGAGTCAGTGTGGGGGGTGGGTGCGTGGGTGCTGTCTGCCATCGTTTCTGTCTCACTCCTCCTTTGCTCCTGCCATTGCGGCTCCAGCCGGGCAGGTAGAGCCCTCTGTCGCTGGGCACCTGGGGCCGCCTGCACCCCATAGGATGATGCCTGGACCTGCTCTGCTCCGCTTGTTCCTGAGCAAACCTGGCTGTGCCTAGATACCATCCCCTGGAGCAGCCCACGATGGTGGGAGACGACTGGTGGTAAATCAGGCTTCCCCAGTCAGGTGTAGGCACAGAGGTCCTGTGGCCGCAGAGGGGTCAGCAGCATGGAGGTACAGCCGCCCAGAGAGAGAACCAGCTGCCTACCGCCCTTGGACAGGTTTTTCTTCTCAGCCTACTGTCTCTAGTTCCCTCGCTCTGGTTCTCTGGATTCACTTCCCAGAGTAAACATCTTGCTTATCAGCACTTGTCTCAGGCTCTGCTTTTTGGGAAATTGGAGTTGAAGACAGAGCTGAGTGGCCAGGTCATACAGGACCATGTCGGTGAACAAAGACCATAAGATTTCGGCCTTCTCTGAGTGTGGGGTTTTGGACCAGGGAATGAGATGATCTGACTCAAAAAGTAGAAAATGAGGAAAAAGAGAATGAGAGGACTCTATCAGTCAGTGACTGTAAACAGCTGTTTGCCCCCACACGCAAAAGCACAAACTCACAATCTAATCCCAATAATCTCAGGAAACTTTGAACCCAGATTCACAGCAGCCATGCCTGACGTTTCTTCTATCTTGTGGAGAATAAGAAACCGTGCAGTTTCCCTCAGGTTGGTACCAGCCTTATATTTTGAGCCAAGTGGAAAAAGTCCTAAGTAGGCTCTTAAGGGTTTGTGGAAGTGGATGAGGAATGAAGCTGATCGTAAATGAGACCACTTAATTTTGATTCTCTTCACCCCTGGATGTTGTTACTATTCATAAAAACAGAAAGTATTTTAAATACATGGAGAATGGAATTCATTCAACAAAATTATGTTAATACTAAAAGACTTGCTTTTTATTTGATGTGTCTATGAATAGTTTTAAAAAATGACTGTTATTCGAAGCTTAGTATTTAAGAATCTGTTGCTGAAACCCCAAAATGATCTAAATTGTCATTTTTGTAGAAATAAATGAAATCTTGATGTTTATTATATTAACCTTCAAATACTATATTGATACAGCACATTCTACCACAACATAGACTTTTTCCCAATATAGTGCTAAAAGGTGGGCACGCTGGTTTCTGACATCACTCAAACGGAAATGGGCTACACTCTGCCAGACACTATTCTAAGTGAATCTCTTTTGGAATACCTGCAACAACTTGGATGCTAAATGCTTCTTTTTTCCTCCTAATAGACAATTTAAACATCCAGGATGTTTCATTTAACTTTGTATGTCAAAATGTTATATTTTGTTTAATTTATAAGGCAAATTTTCGTGTAATTTGTTACAATTTTATGTATCTTATTTTAATTAAATTTTTGTGTGATTCATGGGTCAAGAGTCATGAAGGGATTCTACCAAATTTGGAAGCTAACGATTTACCTGCCACAGCTTCGTGGACGTTGGCAGAAGGCACAGGAAGCTTGGGTTGGAGACAAAAGACTTCTTAGTCAAAGTACAGCAAGCGGTAGGAGCTCTGTGTTCCCATCAATGCTTGTCCCCTGCGCCTCTCCCCCCGCCCCCAAAATCCCAAGGGGTGAGGTGCAGGTGAGCGCACACCGGTGTTGAAGCGCAGTGAGTCTGTGTAACAACCCGAGAGCCCAGAGTTTGGGAAACCTCAGTCTTTTATAAGGAGACTACAAGCATGTTGGCTGGATCTTTGCCCCAGAGGGAGCCATTGTCTTTAACACTGCGGGTGAGCACCACCCCATGCTCTGGAGAGAGACGTGCTTCTGACTCCCAAGGCTCTTCACTATACTAACATCCTTGAGAGGAGGGCCTGGCACAAAAACCTGCCTAAGCCTCTGCCTACAAGCTGTGGAGAAATGTGAGGGATATAACATTGTGTTATAATTGGTTTTTGTAATAGAAGTAATTCTTGCTCCTGGCAAAAGAATGAGCACCTTAGAAAAGTATATAGAATCAACAGGATCTTTTCACATAAATGAGATTATGTAATTCTGTGTGTGTGTGTGTGTGTATGTGTGTGTGTGTGACTTAAAGAAATAAAAATTTATTGTGTCACAGTTCCGGAGGCCAGAGCCCAAAGGGTCATGGCCGCGCTCTCTGAAGCCAGCAGGGGAGACCCTCCTTCCCTCTTCCAGCTCTGGTGGCTGCGCAGATCCAGATCCTTGGCCGGCAGCTGCAGCACCCCAATCTCTGCCTCTGTGGTCGCCTGGCATTCTTCCTCTGTGTCTGAGGCCTCTTCTTACAGCACACCTGTCCTATTGGATTAGGGCCCACCCTAACCAGGATGGCCTCACCTTAACTTGATTACATTCGAAAGACTGCCTTCTCAAGTAAGGTCACATTCACAGGTACTAGCAGTTAGGACTTCAACATATCTTTTTTGGGGACACAATTCAACCCACAACAGGTGCCTTTTCCTAATTCACACAAAGTACTATCTGCTTCTGTGTGGGGTCTGCATCCACCCAGAGGTGGTCTTTGTGCAAATTAGAAAAAGGATGCTCCATGTTGGATGGTGGCAAGCACTCACTGTGGGATCTTCCCTTTGAGGAAGCGCACGTGCCAGGCGCACAGAGAGAGGGTGGATCACCAGACTGTCCTGGCAGGTCTGCTCCACTTCAGGAGGACCGGGCCCACAGCACCCAGCCATTAAGGAGCTTCCTGGTACCGTGTCTCCTACATGAACTGAAGAAGCCTTATGAGCTCAGCTTGTCGCCTCCTCCCAGGGCTTCTTCCCCCCGCCATCCTCCATGTGGCCACCAGAGGGCGGCGTCTCCTCACAAGGCGAATCTGTCATTCTCCTGCTGAAAACCCACCCTGGCGTAGGCGCAGGGCGCGCTCGCTGAGCGCGGACAGCCCAGCCGCTGGTCCTGCAGAGCTGGCGGCCTCTCCGCTCCGGGCTCTGCTCAGGCTGCCCCTCCTCATCATCTGGAGGGAAATGGTTTTTCTTGGATAAATTTGACATGTAACTTTGCGGAAATTTAAGGTGTACGGTGTGTCACTTTGATGCATTTATATATTGTAATATAGCTGTTGTAAGAATATTTATCACATTACATACTTACAGTATTATCGTCTATATTCAATACACTGCACATTAGATCTCTATGGCTTATTTAGTACTTGTTAGAAATTTGTACCCTTAAACACCATCAATCTTATCCCCTCACCTCCATCCCCTGGTAACCACCATTTTACTCTGTTTTTTTCCCCCACAGGTTTGACGTTTTTAGATTCCACGTATAAGCGAGATCATACAGTCCTTGTATTTCGCTTTCCGACTTACCTCGCTGAGCATAATGTGCTAATGTCCGTCCATGTTGTTGCAAACGGCAGGATGTCCACCTTTCTCGTGGCTGGGTAACATGCCATTGTGCATGTGCACCACATCTTTCTTATCTATTCATCCGTTTGTGGGCATTGGGGTTGTTTCAGTTTCTCGGCTATTGCTAATAATGCTGTGATGAACACGGGGGTGCACATAGCTTGTCAAACTACTGTTTTCATTTCCTTTGTGTATACACCCAGAAATGGACCTGCTAGGTCATATGGCAGGTCTATTTTTAATGTTTTGAGGAACCTGCATAGTGTTTTCCTTAGTGGTTGGACTAATTTACGTTCCCGTCAAGAGTGTAGAAGGATTCCTTTTTCACCTCATCCTCGCCAGCACCTGTTGTCGCTTGTCTTCCTGTTGATAGCCATTCTGACAGGTAGGAGGGGACATCTCATTGTGGTTTCGGTTTGCACTTCCTTGATGATTAATGATGTTAAGCATCTTCTCAGGTGCTTATTGGCCATTTTGATGTCCTCTTTGGAAAAACATATATTTTGTTCTTCTGCCCATTTTTTAATTGCATTGTTTGGTTTTTTGTTATTAAGTTGTGTAAGTTCTTTATGTAGTTTGGATATTAACCCCTAATCTGATATATGATTTGCAAAACTTCTCTCCCATTCTGTAGGCTGTGTTTTCATTTTGTTAATTGTTTCTTTTGCCATGCAGAAGCTTTGAGATTGTAGTAGTACCATTTGTTGATTTTGAGATCATAGAATTCTTTAACTTGCCTTTTGCAATTAATTCTGTATTTTAAGCATTTTTCTGTATTAGGACATAAAAATATACCTCAATATTTTTAATATAAATGTAGAAAACCATTATATGGTTCTATCATAATTTATGGAATAAATCCCTGATTAGTAAATATTTAATTCTTACAAGATTTTTCTGTACAAATAGTGCTGTACTACACCTCTTTGTACCTATGTTTTGAATACTTTCTAGAGTATAGATGTGTGATTCCCAGCTAGAAGGCTGTGTGATTCACTACTGGGTCAAAGAGTATGTGGGATTTTAATTCGAGGGCTATGAAACTGATCTCTTAGAAACTGCATCATTTTCTTCTGTTTCCTCACAGCCTTGCCAATTCTGGGCATTATCAGTGTGCCAGGCAGAATAATGGCTCCCCAAAGATGCCCACGTCCTAGTCCCCAGAACCTTATACTGCAAAAGCGACTCTGCAGGTGTGACCAGGTTAAGGATTTTGAGATGGGAGACTGTGTTGGATTATTTAGGTGGGCCCAATGTAACCACAGGGATCCTCATAAGCAAAAGAGGCAGAGAGGGAGATGTGATGGGAACTGAGGTTGGACTGATGTGACTGCTGGCTGGGGACCACCTGTCAAGGAATGTGGGCAGCCTCTGGAAGCTGAAAAAGACAACGAACCAAATTCTTTCCTAGAGGCTCTACAAGGAGCCCTACTCTGCCAAGACCCTAGCTTTAGTCCTGGGAAACCCATTTCAGACTTGTGACTTCAGAACAGCAACATAATAGACGTATTGTTTTAAGCCACTCAGTTTGTGGCAATTTGCTACAGCAGCAACAGAAAACTAATAAGATAAGATTGTTTAATCTTTGCCAATATAACAGACAAAGCCTAGGCAGCATTTCATTTTTAAAATTTGCATTAATTTAAATATGAGTGAAACTGACGTTTAATGTGTCATTGAGCTTTTTTTTGGTTAGTCTTTTCATATTCACTTGAAAGTACTCTTTTTGTATTTAGGAAATTACTCCTTTGTCACAAATACTGGAAACAGCTTTACCATTCTGTTGTATAATATGTCTTTAATTACATCCCTAATATGCCTGTGCTTTTTTTTCCCAGCAGGAATTTTAGCTATTTGCATAGTGAAATGTATGTTTTTCTCGTTTTCTTTTTGGCTTTTGGATTTGTGTCAGCCATAGAAAGCTTTTTTTCTCCTAAAGTATAAGAAGATATAACAATGTTCTATTCTATTACTCTTAATGGTTTTTGCTCTAAATCTTTGTTGCTGTATCTCAAGTGCCTAGAATAGAACCTGGACAAAAAGTAAGTCCTCAAAAATCCTTGCTAAATAAATAAATAAATGAATGGATTTATGATTTACTTGGATGCAAGCGCTGAGTAGGGACACAGCTTCATTCATTAGATATTTCAAATGGCTAGTCAGTCTTCAAAAAACTGTTTATTGAAAAATAGAGATTTTTACCAAATACTAGAAGTGGTTTCTTTTATTAAATCCTGATATATCTCTGTATCTATTTCTGGATTCTGTTTTATGCCGTATTGCTGCATTTGACTACTTCTGCCTTATAGCTATCTGTTTTAACTTTTATTGCTTTATTATAGAATGAACTCTTGTAGTAAACACTGTGAGTTTATAATTAAAACTATCATCATTGATTTGAAAATTCCTGCATTGTTTTCCTTAATAAAATGTAGTATCAGTTTTAAAAGTTCCCTTCTCTAAAATAATCTTGCTATTTTTAATATTGAGGAAATGATGTTTTTGAACCCAAAGCAGAACTCATATAATATGATTTTAGCTTTTGGGAACAGTATTCTTAACTTATGGATATAGTGCCCGCTTATAGATATAAGCCTTTGTGTATATTTTTGAGAATATAATATGCAAAAATTAGTCAGCGTTCTATAAGCACATTGAAAGAGAAGTATGGACCTTGACTGTGTTCCTAGATTGGATTTCAAGTTTTCCCAATTATGATAGTTTAATGTAATTCCAACCAAATGTTAAAATTTTTTTTGTGAAATTATCCAGCATAGTGTATAAGCATATATAACTAAGATAATTTGGAAAATGAAATTGCAAAAATGAATTTGGCAAATAAAATTTGAGGAGAATTTGCTTTTTTAAATGGTATTATATTATGATAATACATTTATTAAAGAAATAAAATATGTCAACAAGCCTGAGAAGACTACAATGGAATGTGTAGCTTGGAAATAGAAAGTATTCTGTTAATATATAAGAGTTTGTAAATATGTAATTACAACTCATTAGGAGCCAAAGGAGCTGTCAATAAATGGTTTTGTGGCAATTGACTTGGTTTTTTGGAACAAAGCTATTGATATGCTCTGTGTGGTAGGCCCTCAAGATTTCATACCTGATCCCTGGAAACTAATATGGTGAGACAGCTCTCCCCTGATTACATTATGTGGGGCCCAGTCGACTTTAAAATAGGGGGCTTATCCAGGTGAACCTAATCTAATCACATCAGTCCTTTTAAAAGCAGAGTTTTCTCTTTTCTATAATAACACAAGAGGAAGTCGGAGAGATCCTAAGAACAAGGAGATGCAACTTCCTGGCTTTGATGACAGAGCAGTCCAAGTAAGAAGTGGGGTTGTCCTTAAGGCACTGACAGTGGTCCCCCAGCCAATGGGGAAATGGAGACGACAGCACTATGACTGCATGGAACTCAATTCCGCCTACAACCTGACTAAGCCCAGAAGAGGACGCTCCCCTGAGCCTCCAACTAAGAGCCCAGCCCAGGAACACCTTGCTTGCAACCTCCTGAGACCCTAACCGGAGAACCCAGCTGAGTCCACCTGCGCTTCTGACCTACTGAACTATCAGCTAACAAATTTATGTTGCTTTAAGTTGCCGTATTTGTGGTAATTTGTTATGCAGTAATAGAAAACTTTGTGGCCTAAAATGTGGTTTTGGAAAGTTTTTAATGATAAGAAAAGAAAACGTTTATGCTATAGTTAAGTGGAAATTATAGGATCCAGAACTTACATATCACTTACATTCATAAAATGACCCTAGAAAAAAATAAAAATAAATTTACAAAAAATGTACATAAACAGTGATGTATATAGTAAGGCGCGTGGGGGTTGTAGTTACCTTTTGGACGGTAAGTTGAACCTTCCGTATCCTCTTCTTTGAAAACTCTCCGTTACCTGCAGCTGCTGTTGAAAAGACAGGCTTTCGATGTACCTGCCAGTAGACCAACCAAAGGTCAGCCAACCAGAGCCTCTGTCCCTGGGAATTTGAAACTGGAATTCAGGGTAAAACTAAGACTGGGTCAGTCATTTTCTACTGCATATATTTACATGTAAGCAAAGCAGCAAGAATAGATTTACAGAGAAGGAAATAAATCTGACAGCAGAAAGGGGAAACGAGACCCCATAGCTCCTGACTCTTCCTTTGCAAGCTGCCGGTGTCTTTTCTGGCTCCGGCTCTCATGGCAGTCCTTTTATCTGTGCAGCATCCTTCAGACTTTAGCTTGTTTGAGTAAGTGTATGTTTCCTACAACTTAACAATTCACAAAAAGGATGATGGATAATTTTAATTTTCTTTTGTGTTCTTTTTTGAATTATCCAAAATTTTTGTATTAAAGATATAGAATCTTATAATCAAGCATAAGAAATATTCATTTGAAAATTTGTACAAAAATATGCAAGAAAAAATTTTAAAAGTCAAACAATGCAGCTGCATGGTCAAAGTGCAAATATGTTTATTCATATTTATAAGGCACATAAGTCTCAAAGGAGTAAAGTACATGTACTGTATGAAAATCCATTTCAAAAAATAAAAATTAAGCCAATTAAAGTGTTGGTAGATATTATACCAAGAAACCAGGATAAAAAAACCACAGCAACGGAACGTAAGATTTGACGGAGAGCTTCTAGCAGTCAAGAGGTCACAATGCGTGATCTTCTAGCCATTGTCTGATTAAAGGAAACAAGCCAGTTCTTTAGAAAAGAGAAAATTTCCCCTGGTTTTTCAGTCTGAATGGAGACTTTTTAACATATACCATTATAGAATTACAGAGGGTGAACATTAGAAAAGTCAAAAAGATAATGTCATCTAAGACTTTAATTTTGCCCTCTAGAAATTTGTGTCTTTACAAAGTACAGCAGTGTACCCTGGATCTGATAGAAATAAAAGTATTCTGGTAGATGATGCAGAAATATTTTCTTGCATAGCTGCCTTTTTATATTGCCTTATTTAAATTACCATTTATGGAAGTCCTTTCTAGGATAATACAGGGGAATGGTCTTGGTGTGTAGCTTTGCAGTTATACAAATGTGAAGCTTAGAAAATGTAAGGGATAGCTGCTTGGCAAGCATTTTGTGTTACCTTTCTCAAAAATAAACTTGGCTCCTACTGGATCTTGAATTCATGGCTCCCACCATTATCAAATAAAGCATTTAATCTCTCAGAGAGTGTCTGGAGCTCAAACATTTTGTGTCCTTGATTAAAGTGAGAGTCAGGTACTTTACGGGGCAGGTGTGCAGGTGGCAAGTAACATTCACATGATAAACAAAAAATTAGGGAACCTTGTTTGTATTCTTGCTCAAGCAGAGGGTACTTCCACCTCTCAACTTTGAGCAAGATCGTGCACGTGTTAAGAGAAAAAGATAATAACCTAGACAGTGAAAATGTGGACTTAGAAGGTGAACTCATGCTACCCAAGCTTTAGAACTAAAATTCGTCAGGAGGAACCCATCAGAGATGTTTTTGGTTTGCTTGTTTATGAGATATAAAATTCTAAGTTGGTGGAAAATTCCTGTGACATAATATGTGCAGTAAAAAAAATGAAAGATATATATTGACCTGAATCTTATCCAGCTTCACACTTAGTTATTTTTTCTTCAGCAGGATATTAAGCTCCACTTGAGTGGTTTGTAAGTCTGAATTTTCAAGGGTGCTAAGGAAAAACAACAGTTTTATTTCTGCTCCACAGATATTACCCTCTTATTACTGCCAAAAATCAAGGTCATGGAGGTGATTTGGCCAGAGGCCCAGTGCAATCAAAGCCACTGCAGGTAAAGTGAAATGTTTAATTATAACTCTCATTTTCTAAATGCCTTCTTGACTAAACGGTTGATCAAACAGGGACATAGGCTGCCAGGGGTGATGGTGGCCTCTGTGCAGACAGATGAAGAAAATTAAAGAAATGAGCCTGTTCACGTAATCCTTAGCCGAATATGAATAATTCTTGGGCAAACACAGAGTGAAAATGAAAGATAAATGTGAAAAAAGAGAACAGAGACTGATAGATAAACTGAGGCTAGATGTGGCTTTTGTTGACAATATCACACTAACAGTAACAGAGGGTGAGAAGAAACAAGGGCAGGATTTTAATATGCAGGGACCATGCCAAGGCAATTGCTGCAAGAATCAATAAAGCACGGCATGATATTAAAATTCTTATACAGAGAGAGGCATTAGAACAAATCAATATGGGCACGGAATTGGTGAGAAGTCTTTATGTACTTTGAGAGTTTAGAAAATAAGAATATGATTTGGGAAACAAAAATATAAGAAAAGCAAAATTACACTTATATTTGTGTGTAAAAATCAGAAAATATTGGAAATAAAAATACATATTCCATGGTCCAACAATTCCTCTGTAATCCTAATAAATAATAGAATATGAATACATGTATATGTACATATATATGTATACATGTATGTATATGGGTAGGTATTTATACACACACACAGAGACATGTACATATATATTTGGATTTCATTGCAGGATTGTTTGTATTAACAAAAACTTGAAACAGGCTAAAGTATCATCAATGTTATGCATGTTTTAAAAGGAAGTGTATCATAAGCAATAAACTAATTTTAAGCAATAAACAGATTGCACACAGATATGTAATAAGAACATGCACATATATATATACATATGTATATATATAGAGAGAGATTTGTGGAAATAAGTGTGCATATTGCTATATCTGTATAAATAGAGGAGAAAGTGGGGAAGGATGTCTTAGTTATAGTCTTGGAAAGTGGCACTGGCAGGGGCAAACAGAAGGGTTTTCATTTCCTTAGATAATTTTTAAGAGTTAATAGTATGGGTAAATATTTATTTTTTGTGAATTTCTATGTTTTTCTAATCTAAAAAATTGATTTTGGGTTATGCATCCATCTGTATATTAGCCTTCTGGTTTCCAATGATAGATTGTATGGTTTTAGAGATTTTTTAATGATATTTTGAGACAAATGTATCTAAGATATCCTCCACTGGAGAAAGAAGACAATGATTTTTACATGAATACATAATTTCTGTGTTTTACAATTTAATAAGAATGTGGCAGAAAAAGTCAAGAAATCAGGCAAGATTATTGAATGCATACAGCTCTAATACTGGTAAAAAGATAGCTGTTTCTTAAAAATATTAAAAAATGACAAAAGGAATGGAAGCCAAATTCATAGGACCTAAAAGGAAATGGCAATAAAGCCACAATCACAAGATACGAGAAGATTTGTTGAATTATAAAAGCCATATTCAAGAAGTCTTCAGATGATTTGTTCAATTATTAAATTGACTGTCACAAAATTGAGGAAAAGTGAGCCCAGATATATGTTTGCATGTATAAAGACAAGAATAAGAGGTATAAAGAAAACAGAGATAAAAGACGCTGTAAAATCAACATAATATAGGATGAAAGAGTACCAATCCAAAGAAAATGAGATGGGTAGATGCAAGCTGTGTGATTTCTACTTGGCAAAGAATATAAAAAGACAAGTTGCAAGCTATAGCCACACAGAAACTGCCTGAGGCAAAAGCAGAAGAGGTAAACAGCATCAGCATGCCGTGACCCAAGAGCCAAGGCAACTACATGATGCTGAACTTCAACGGATGTGAACAAAGCTAATCAGGGAATGAATCATATCCCACTTTTCACCAAGATGAAAAGCAACCAGGACAACTCAAAAGACCAATAAAATTACATCTCTGTTTTATTAATCGGCATTTTCATAGAAGAAGCTCATTTGTGAAGGAAAAAGAAGAAAATCTTGGTATCTAAAGGGAAAATATTTTAAACCTTCTTTAAGTTGTTATAGAACATTTGAGAAGGATCATCCATGAAGGCTGTATCTCACTTTATAAAAACTGTATACCCAAGGAAGTGAGAAGACCCATTCATCTAAAATTATGTCACTGCCACTCCAGCCTATCTGCCATTAATTTCCTTTGCTTCCTTCTTTCAGTTAACTCATGGCTTTGGATAACTATGCTTTATTTCTTCAATGCCAAAAGAGATTCTTTATAAAATATTTTACTGACTTCTTCATTATGCTTTTAGTCAACTTATCTTTAGTTTTTCCAATTAAAATGATTATAAAATTTTATCTCAGGGCTGGCCTGGTGGTACAGCAGTTAAGTTCACACATTCTGGTTCGGCGGCACAGGGTTCGCCAGTTCAGATGTCCGGTGTGGACATGGCACTGCTTGGCAAGCCATGCTGTGGCAGGCGTCCCACATATGAAGTAGAGGAAGATGGGCATGGATGTTAGCTCAGGGCCACTCTTCCTCAGCGAAAAGAGGAGGATTGGCAGCAGTTAGCTCAGGGCTAACTTCCTCAAAAAATAAATTCTATCTCAGTTCTAGAGGAGAGGAATAACATTACATTTCCTCTTTGGTGGATGAAAATTAAAAAGGAAGGTTGAGACATCAGCAACATGGTGGAGTGAGCAGTTTCCTTTGTCTGTCCCCCTTTGAACTACAACTAATTGGACATTCATCATTTAACAAAGGATATCCACACAGCACCTCAGGATGCCTGAGAGACCTGTGCTGCCATACGTTGGAAGTTGGGCAGATTTCCCCCCAGGAGGAGGTGGAGATAGGTGAAAACTCTTTGACGCTCAGACAGCCTAGTACCTGCAAGTAACTCTCCTGGCTGACATGCTCATAGCATTGCCATGGCCCTGAGGGCAGGTGTGCACGTGCATCAGTGGCACGACTGTGGAAACAGGTGATCATAGCCCTGGGCCCCCTGTGATTGCACTTTAGTCTAGTGGGAAAATCCATGGTCCCACAGCAGCTGCAGGGAAAGCCTCTACTCGGCCTTAGAGGGGAGGCCCCTCCCAGCAATCACAAGGCTGGGAGGCCCTGGGACAAAATGGACTTCACCAGCTGTGTAATCCGCCAGCTGCATTTAGCACACACAGCCCTGCTGTGCCCCCAAGGGGGCAAGGGAGACCCAGCCAGATCATGTGAGTGGGCGGTGACAATCTGGAGCCCCATTGTGACTGCTCCTCAGTCCAGGGGGAAAATCCACAGTCCCACAGCAGCCACAGGGAAAGCCTCTACTCAGCCTTAGTGGAGAGGCCCTGCCCAGCAATCACAAGTCTGGAAGGCCCTGGGGCAGAAGTGGCACAGCTGAGTGAGCTAACCACAGGCTGCAGTAGATACCCATAGCTCTACTGTGACCCAGAGTGGACAAGTGAGATCCTGCGGGACCTGAGAGCGGCAGAGCTGTGAGTGTAGGTGAACCTGCTCCCAGCTGCTGTGAAGCCCATAACACCACTGTAGACCCTAAGGAGGGAGTGTGTCTAGGTTGTCTGCAAGAGCAGGCACCAGCAACCCAAGGCCCCTGTGTCATTGTTCCCACAGCTGATGGGAGACCCCACAGGGCCACTGTGATCACGAGGAGGGGCCCAGGCTTGGTCAGGAACAGCTGACAGGACCCTGGTTGGTGCAGATTACACAGCTGCTGTCCCCTCCCCACCAGCAGAAGCAAGCAGAAGAAGTAACCAAACTCTGTCTCTATGCAGAGGCACAAATCCATGCCATCAATCAGTATGAAAAAATATATTAAATCTCCAGAAAAGAAGGAAAATGACAAGTACTCAGAATATAATCCCAAAGACACTGAAATCAATAACCTAAATGACAATGAATTCAAAACAGCTATCATTAAAAAACTCAATGAGTTAAAAGAGAATACAGATAGACAACTCAAAGAGTTCAGGAGCTACGTCACAAAAGAGCTTCATACTATAAAGAAGAGCCAATCAGAAATGTTGGAGATGAATAACACAATGGAGGAAATTAAGAAAAATCTGGACTCTCTGAACAGTAGGGTTGATAATATGGAGGAAAGACTTAGCAATTTGGAAGATAGGAATATAGAAATGCTTCAGATAGAGGAGGAGAAAGAACTAAGACTAAAAAGAAATGAAGAAACTCTCCGAGAAATATCCGACTCAATTAGGAAATGCAACATAAGGATTATAGGTATCCCAGAAGGAGAAGACAAGGAGAAGGGGGCAGAAAGGCTGCTCAAAGAAATAATGGCTGAGACCTTCCCAAACCAGGGGAGAGAGAAGGAACTCCATGTGACAGAAGCTAATAGATCTCCAAACTTTATCAATGTAAAAAGACCAACCCCAAGGCATATAGTAGTGAGGCTTGCAAAAGTCAATGACAAAGAAAAAATATTAAGGGCAGCAAGCCAGAAGAAAATGACCTACAAAGGAATCTCCATCAGGCTGTCAGCAGATTTCTCAGCAGATATCTTACAAGCTAGGAGAAAGTGCAATGATATATTCAAAACTCTGAAGGACAAAACCTTGCAGCCAAGATTACTCTATCCAGCAAAAATATCCTTCAAATATGATGGAGAAATAAAACTTTCCCAGATAAACAAAAGTTAAGGGAGTTCATTGCCACAAGAACCACCCTCCCAACAAGAAATGCACAGGAAGACCCTCATACCTGAAAAAAAAAGTAAAGGTTTTACAAAACACAGAGCAAACGAGACAAGCAGAAAGACAAAATCAGAAAATTGCAGCTCTCCATCAGAACAGGTTAGCAAATGCTAAATATAACATTAAAGATAAAAGGAAGGGAAACACCAAGAATAAATATAATCTTGTCATTTTAACCACAAACTCACAACACAAGAAGGAAGAAAAAAAAAGATTTGACAATAACAATCTAGAAGGGGAAGGGGAAAGGGATGGAATGGCTTAATCTAAGGAAATAATAGGCTACCAGAAAATGGACTATTTCATCTATGAGATGTTTTATACAAACCACATGGCAACCACTAAACAAATAACAAGAAGAGAGACACAAATTACAAATAAGAAGAAAGCCAACATAGAAAACTACCTACCTGAATTGGTAGTCCAAAAGTAATGGGATGAGAAACAAAGGAAATGCAGGGGAACTTGTAAACAAGCAATAAAATGGCAACATTAGGCCCCCACATTTCAATAATCACTCTTAATGTAAATGGATTGAACTCTCCAATAAAAAGACACAGGGTGGCAGGATGGATTAAAGGACAAGACCCAACAATATGCTGCCTCCAGGAAACACACCTCAGCCCCAAAGACAAACACAGGCTCAGAGTGAAGGGATGGAAGATGATACTCCAAGCTAATAATGAACATAAGAAAGCAAGTGTCACCATACTTATACCAGACAAAGTAGACTTCAAAGCAAAACAGGCAAAGAAAGACAAAGAGGGGCAGTTTATACTGATAAAAGGGACACTCCACCAAGAAGACATAACACTTATAAATATATATGCCCCCAACACAGGAGCACCAAAGTACATAAAGCAACTATTAACAAAACTAAAAGGAGATATCAATAACAATACAATAATAGTAGGGGACCTCAACACCCCACTAACACCAATGGATAGATCATCCAGACAGAAAGTCAACAAGGAAATTGTAGAATTAAATGCAAAACTAGACCAGATGGACTTAATAGATATATATAGAACACTCCATTGAAAAACAGCAGGTTACACATTCTTCTCAAGCGTGCATGCAACATTCTCAAGGATAGACCACATGTTGGGAAACAAAGCAAGCCTCAACAAATTCAAGAGGATTGAAATAATATCAAGCATCTTTTCCAACCATAATGCTATGAAAGTAGAAATCAACTACAAGGACAAAGCTGGGAAAGGGGCAAAAGTGTGGAGATTAAACAACATGCTACTGAACAACCAGTGGATCACTGAAGAAATTAAAGGAGAAATCAAATATTATCTGGAGACAAATGAAAATAAAAACACACCATATCAACTCATCTGGGATGCAGCAAAAGTGGTTCTACGAGGGAAACTCATTGCAAAACAGGCTCACCTCAATAAACAAGAAAAATCTCAGATAAGCAATCTCAAACTACACCTAATAGAATTAGGAAAAGAAGAACAAAAAAAGCCCAAAGTCAGTAGAAGGAGGGAAATAATAAAAATTAGAGCAGAAATAAATGAAGTTGAAACAAAAAAGACAGTAGAAAGGATCAATGAAACAAAGAGTTGGTTCTTTGAGAAAAGAAACAAAATTGACAAACTCCTAGCCAGGCTCACTAAGAAAAAAAGAGAGAAGACTCAAAGAAATACAATTAGAAATGAAAGAGGAGAAATCACAACGGATATCACAGAAATACAAAAGCTTATAAGAAGACTGTGAAAAACTATATGCCAACAAATTGGACGACTTAGAAGAAATGGATAAATTCTTAGACCCTTACAACGTCCCAAAACTGAATCAGGAAGAAACAGAGAATCTGAACAGACCAATCACAAGTAAATAAATTGAAGCAGTAATCAAAAACCTCCCCCAAAATGAAAGTCCAGGACCAGATGGCTTCTCTGGAGAATTCTACCAAACATTCAGAGAAGATTTAATACCCATCCTTCTCAAATTATTCCAGGAAGTTGGGGAAGATGGAGCACTCCCTAACACATTCTATGAAGCCAACATCACCCTGATCCCAAAACCTGACAAGGACAACACAAGGAAGGAAAACTAAAGGCCAATATCGCTGATGAACATAGATGCAAAATTCCTCAACAAAATTATGGCAAAACGAATACAGCAATACATTAAAAAGATCATACACCATGATCAAGTAGGATTTATACCAGGGACACATGGATGGTTCAACATCTGCAAGTCAATCAACGTGATACACCACATTAACAAAATGAGAAAAAGAAACCTCATGATCATCTCAATAGATGCAGGAAAGCATTCAACAAGATCCACCATCCATTTATGATGAAAACTCTCAATAAAATGGATATAGAAGGAAAGTACCTCAACATAATAAAGGCCATATATGACAAACCCACAGCCAACACCACACTCAATGGAAAAAACTGAAAGCCATCCCTCTGAGAACAGGAACAAGACAAGGGTGACCATTCTCACTTCTCTTATTCAACATAGTACTGGAGGTTTTGGCCAGAGCAATTCGGCAGGAAAAAGAAATAAAAGGAATCTTAAAAGGGAGGGAAGAAGTGAAACTCTTGATATTTGCAGATGACATGATCTTATATATAGAAAACCCCAAGGAATCCATTGGAAAACTTTTAGAAATAATCAACAACTACAGCAAAGTTGCAGAGTATAAAATCAACTTACATAAATCAGTGGCATTTTTATACTCTAATAACAAACTAACAGAAAAAGAACTCAAGAACACAACCCCATTCACAATCATGACACAAAAATAAAATACCTTGGAGTAAATTTAACCAAGGAAGTGAAAGACCTATACAACAAAAACTAGAAGACTTTCCTGAAAGAAATTGATGATGACACAAAGAGATGGAAAGACATTCCATGCACTTGGATTGGAAGAATAAACATAGTTAAAATGTCCATACTATCTAAAGCAATCTACAGATTCAATGCAACCCAAATCAGAAGCCTAATGACATCCTTTATAGAAATAGAACAAAGAATCCTAAAATTCATTTGGGGCAACAAAAGACCCTGAATTGCTAAAGCAATCCTGAGAGAAAAGAACAAAGCTGGAGGCATCACAATCCCTGAGTTCAAAACATACTACAAAGCTACATTAATCAAAACTGATACTGGCACAAAAACAGGTGCACAAATCAATGGAATAGAATTGAAAGCCCAGAAATAAAACCACACATCTATGGACAGCTAATCTTTGACAAAGGAGCTGAGGGCATACAATGGAGAAAAGAAAGTCTCTTCAACAAATGGTGCTGGGAAAATTGAACAGCTACATGTAAAAGAATGAAAATTAACCATTCTTTTTCCCAATTCACAAAAATAAACTCAAAATGGATCAAAGACCTAAAGGTAAGACCTGAAACCAAGAGGCTTCTAGAAGAAAATACAGGCAGTACACTCTTTGACATCAGTATCAAAAGGATCTTTTCGGACACCATGCCTTCTCAGACAAGGGAAACAATAGAAAGAATAAACAAATGGGATTTCATCAGACTAAAGAGCTTCTTTAAGGCAAGGGAAAATAGGGTCGAAACAAAGAAACAACTCACCAATTGGGAAAAAATATTTGCAAATCATATATCCAACAAAGGGTTAATCTCCATATTATATAAAGAACTCACACAGCTCAACAACAAAAAATCAAACAACCTGATCAAAAAATGGACAGGGGACATGAACAGACATTTCTCCAAAGAAGATATACAGGTGGCCAATAGGCACATGAAAAGATGCTCATCATCACTGATCATCAGGGAAATGCAAATCAAAACTACACTAAGATATCACCTTACACCCATCAGAATGGCAAAAATAACTGCAACAAAAAGTAACAAGGGTTGGAGAGGTTATGGAGAAAAAGGAACTCTTCTACACTGCTGGTGGGAATGCAAACTGGTGCAGTCACTATGGAAAACAGTATGGAGATTCCTTAAAAAACTGAAAGTATAAATAACATGTGACCCAGCCATCCCACTACTGGGTATTTACCCAAAGAACTTGAAATCAGCAATTCCAACAGTCCCATGCACCCTTATATTCATTGCAGCATTATTCACAATAGCCAAGACGTGGAAGCAACCTAAGTGCCCATCAACTGATGAGTGGATAAAGATATGGTCTATATATACAATGGAATACTACTCAGCCATAAACAAGGATAAAGTTGTCCCATTCACAACAACATGGATGGATCTTGAGGGTATTATGTTAAGTGAAATAAGCCAGATAGAGAAAGACAATCTCTGTATGACACCACTCATTTGTGGAAGTTAAAGATGTAGACAAAGAGAATAGATTAGTGGTTACCAGGGGAAAGGGTTGGGGGTGGACACCAAAGGTGAAGTGGTGCACCTACAACACGACTGACAAACAATAATGTACAACTGAAATTTCACAAGGTAGTAAACTACCATAATCTCAATAAAAAGTTAAAAAAAGGTAAAGAAAGGCAAAAAAAAAAGGAAGGTTGATAAGGTCTCAAAATGTTGGCTGAATTTGTGGTTTTGATAGTTCCAGAAATAAAATGATTTTTAATCAAAATTAATGAGTAGTGGTAGATATAGTACAAATATTCTTTGATATTTCACTGCGCCTATGATGAGGTACATGGCCTCAGTGGTGAGAGAAAGGAATCAGAGCCCTCTGACAGAGTCGCCGCACCTCTGAGCTGTGCTGAAAACCCTTTGTTCGTGCTGTGCCTCTCATACTTATTCAGCTTCTTGGGTTTGGGGGTCAGTAATGGGGCAAAGCGAGTGTGTGTCTGAGCAAAATAATATAAGAAAGAAGTCTTCTGAAGTTGATATAAGTCCAAACAAATGAAATGCATATGTACTGTGCCACACACTAGGGACACGAAGGTAAACCACGGGTGGACATTCCATGCAGCTTTCACGGTCTCTTGGAGAGAGACCTGCGAACCGCCAACTGTAACAGAACACGCAAGGATAAGACCTGTGCCAAGAAAGTGTGATCGGAATGAAGAGACATTTCTCATCTTGCAGTCTGCCTTCAATTCCCACTTTTCTGATGAACTTAATGCTCTTTGCTCATCCAGGGTGTGTAGAATTCTTGGTATCACAGGCTTTAGAAAGTGTCTTCCCTCCCTGGACTGTTCATCAATCCGTGATTTCCTTTTAGATCTCCACTGGTCCGAGCACCCTGGCTCCTCCCTGCTTTCTGCCTTTTAACAGGATATTCCTCAATGTTCATTTCCAAGCCCTTCCTCTCTAGATAGCAGATTATAGTAGTTCTGAGGGTAGATTGAGTGGAACAAGAATATGGAAGGGACATCAATCTGAAAGCTGTTGCAAAAGTCTATAGGTGATAGGCAGAAAGAGCTTCCTGAGTGTCTTTTATTTCATGGGCTCTTGAAGCACAATTCGGTTTTCAACAGGCAGAAATTGGGGAAACATGCTAGTAAAATGGATCTTTCAATTCAAAGAATGACTGTTCAACTTGGATATGGCAGAAGTAGGAGCAAAACATGTTTGAGATCTAGGCCTGATATTCAGGAAATTGTTGGTCATTTTCAATTTGATATCCTGCTATCACCAGAAAAGAGTTTGTCCAGAATCCATAGTGGAAAGCTAATTAATCAAATTTCAAATCTGTGTCATTTTGAATTTATTGTTAGCAAAGGCAGTAAAAACTAATAATCAAAGCAACATTTTTAACTAAAATTCCAGGAATCCCAAAAATTCTTATGCCAAGAGATAAAAATGCCCATATTTTGGAAGAACCCTTTCCCCAAGGCCCGTGGAAAGGATTCATCTTGTTCAGATTTTAATGTCTGTCAATGAGTGGAGTGAGATGCAGTTGACTTTTTCTTTTTTCTCTTTGCAGTATTTTCATTCTTAATTCTCCTCAAGAATTAAGTCAAGCAAAGTCTGCTTTGCTCTTTGAAACTTTTAATATTTATGCTTCTTTCCAATCTTCTCTTTTCACTGATTTTAGATTTTGTGAAAAGCATATTGTATAAACACTCACATACAAATTATGGTTAGGCCAGAGATAGATGAACATATTTTTAATTGAACTGAATTATTTACTTTTGGAATTTTGTAGGAGTGTGTATATTTAAATTTTCTCTATCTTTTATTTAATTAAAAAATCAAAATTAAAATTTGAACATCTATTTGTTTATTCACTCAAGTATTTTATTTTATTTACTTATTTTTTTTGATAAGGAAGATTGTTGCTGAGCTAACATCCATTCCTCTATTTTGTATGTGGGATGCTGCCACAGCATGGCTTGATGAATGATGTGTAGGGGTCCACACCCAGGAACCGATCCCGTGCACCCTGGGCCACCAAACAGGAGCGTGCAAACTTAACCACTACGCCACAGGGCAGGCCCCTCATTCAATTATTTATTAAAAAGCTGTCATATGCCAAATATTATTTTCTATTTAATTAAAAAAGTCACCCCTTTTGTCTTTAAAATTTGCTGTCATTTTAAATTTCATGTAGAAACTGGAAGTTTGAATCTGCTTCTTCTGGTTTTGGTTCTAATAGTATGGACATACTTCAAAAAGTTGGAACTAGAAACTTAAGCCTTCAAATCCCAAATCCTGCCATCTACTTTTAGCGTTAAGCAAGACTTAAAAGCTCTCATCCTCTTCCTTTCCTCCTGTAGCCTGTTCTGGCGTGGTGATGCTCTTCACGATGCCTTGCGCATCTGCCACTTCTGAGGAGCTGTGGGCTGATCCCTATCGTGAGAAACCTGGACTATCCTATGATGCCTTCATAACATTAGAATCATACCCTAATTCATTGTTCTGATGAGTTAATATTTTAAAAATGTTTTATGTCATTTTGTGATCAAATACTCAATAGTCTCCACTGACTATAATATAAAAATCTAAACTATTCATCTCAGGATTTCAGATATTCTACAAAGTAGAATTTCTCCTAATTAACCTCTTTCAGTGGTTAAGTTTCTAGGCATTAGGATCAGAGATTTGGTCTCAAACAACAAGCAGTGTATCACTTACTGGGTCTGAGATCCAGGCCAAGTTACTTACCCTCTAAATTTCTTATCCTCTTTTATATAAAATGGGGCTAAGAACACCTACCACACAGAGTGCATGTAAAGATAAATTAAATAACGTGTTTCAAAGTCCCAAACACTATGACAAAAAGAATAGTTGTTATCATCATTAGTATCCTGTCCTGCCACATTTCTTCCTAGTGTTCTAGACTGGTCTGCGTTTGGTTCCCTATACATACCAGTCCAACTCAACTGAAGGTTCACTCAGATCGGTGCTCCCTCCTGCAACGCTGCATGCTCCCTGTACACCCAATTCTCGGCCATCCACGGCCAATGTCAGGACTTATTTTCTCCAATAAAGCCCCTTTCTGACCTCTCTTTTTTGAACCCCGCAGCATAATTTTCTATATGTCATACATAGTTTTGTTCTATTATTCAAATGTTTCGTTTGTATATATAATCTTTTCAAGCAAATTACTATTTCTCCTGGAGCGATATTTTCCAAATCAAGATCTACTAGTGAATGGTGAAATCAACAGAGAGGGATGTAACTGGCATTAACCAACCAAGTAAAAAGAAAAGAAAAAGTAAGAAAAATCAAAACAGAGAAATAGATTAGAAAATATCAAGCTGTAATGCTGTAGCAAGTGTGACTATTGTTGGATCAAATAAAAGTTGCATTTGCTTTGTGTGTGAAGGGGCGTGTCTGCATGCAAGCAGTGTGGCCACCGCCTTGAGAACGGAGCATGACAAATTCTTTTCTAGCTTCAGAAGGGCCATTGAATTGCCATGGCTCTGAGTCACTCTGGTTGATTCACACAGAGGCCTAAGTAAAGAAACCAAAGTTCCAGGAGCTTCTCAATCAAATAGAAAAATATTAACATTACATTAAAAATGGATAATAAATCTAAAATGTGGGAAATACGAGCCAAAATGTGTAAATGTCACAGCATTTCAAAATAATTGAGGGTAATATGGGTTTCAATAAGAGTGGTAGAAAATAAAATGAAAAAAAACAAGGCGGGGAGTGATAGGACAAATTACAAAATCAGAGTTTACAGTAACTTAGGAGAGTAATTGTCTTGGTAGTTATTTCTTATGATTCAATAATCTGGCTCTCTCTATTTGAGGCCCATTTTACATTCATGCCTGAATTATGGACCACATTTTAAAATTTATATTATTGATTGCAAATAATTATTTAAAATATTACTTTCTATTATTTTTATTATTTCTAAATAATAATTAACTGTTTCCAAAAAATCAGAGGTTGTTTGTAGATATAGGACATGATATGTGGTTTTAATTTTATTTTCTATTAAGAATTGATAACAAAGGCAATGAAATTAAGCTAAATAGAATAGTCAAAAATAGAAATAAACAAGCACGTTTACCATTTGGCATTCAGGATGTTATTGTACCATAAATCATAAGTCATTGACCTTGGCGTGTTTAACCTTGGCATCTTGTATGAACACCTGGATCAATTTTGATTTCTTGCTTTTGCTTTGGTCTACGTTTTCTTTTGGGAAACGATCTTATCCCTTTCTTTCACTCACATCACTGTCAAGACCTGACGTGGGTGCCCGCTCTTCCGGGGTCTTCTCTGACCACTGCCTATGACTGAGGGCCCCTCCTCTGCAGTCCTCTTCCGTTACACTGAGCACATTGTGCTGACAGGATGTGTACTTGACTCCATCCACTGGTATATTAAGAATTCTTGGATGTAGGGAAAAATTTCTTATCTATTTTTGTATCCCCAGACACAAAATACTTGGTTAATTGCTTGATTAAATTTGTTTTACTACCATAATAACCAACAGGAAATATTTATTTGTATGCAGATTAACTTGTTGCCGCTAGATGTCACTCTTAACCATCATGATGCTCTTGGATGAGGCCGCAAAGCCTCCTGCAGTTTTGAAATGCAGAATCTCAGGAAACGGTTACCCGAGCGTGTTCCCGAAGGGCGAAACCTGACCCGACCCGGACTGACTTTGTGCAAAATTGGACTTCATCCGACAATAGACTATTTATAGTCCGCCTTTTCCATTTAGTGTAAATATCATTTTGTTTGATTACAGGGTGCTACCAAACCCCGCGGGGGGCCTGTGTAATATCTGAAATGTGCTTCATATACATTTCTCAAATATAGCAGGTAATGATTTTTGAAAAACATCTAACTCAAGAATTGTTTTAAGATCGTCTTATTTTTCCTCCCAGCGTTATTGAGGAATAATTGACAAGTATAATCATATATATTTAAAGTGTACAAGATGATGATTTGATATACATAGACATTGTGAAATGATTACCAAGGTCAAGATAATTAGCGCGCCCGTCATCTCGCACAGTTAACGCTCGGTGCGTGTGTGCTGAGAGCACTTCAGACGGACTCACAGCCGACTGCAAGTGTACAACGCTGTATTACCTAGAGTCACCACGCTGCACACCAGATCCTCAACTTACTCATTTCACAATTGAAAGTGTGTGCCCTTTGACCTACACGTCCCCATTTCCTCCTCCCAGAGCCCTTGACAGCCACCGTTCTATTCTCTGTTTTTATGAAATCGGCTTTTGTTTTTAGATGTCACATGTAAGCGATACCACGTAGTATTTGTTTTGCTGTCTTGACCCAAGAGTTTTTGATAAACATTCTTGCGCTGCACCAGTACTCCTCGTTTCTTGCAGGAGTTGTAAGGAGAGCATCCACTGAGCTGTGCTCTGGGCCCAGGACAGCCGCGCCCCCGCTCCCGCCCCCGCCCCTCCCCCCGGCCTCTGCACCCAGCGCGGCGCCCCGACCTTCTTCCTTCTGCTCCTAACGTTCACAGTAGGACGCGATGTAAAAATTGAACTTTGGAACATATGCACCTTTTGATAAAATTCAACTGGTTACAAACGTGGTTTATGTAAACGACACTTAGGTTTTCCTGTTTAAGTCTTGATGTCATAGTTGGCCTCCAGCATGACTGATGCTTCCATCCGAAGTTTTCTGTTCTCTCTCACAACGTATTTAAATCTTAGATAACTGAGCCAGTCCCACATAGTGCGTATTTTTATAATTGTAGAAATATCGTTGGTAGCTCTTAGTATCCTAATTTAAAATATTTCAGCTAAATCAGGCATTAAAATAGAATTTTACAAATAACAAAAGTTATGATTCAATAATCTGGCTCTCTCTATTTGAGGCCCATTTTACATTCATGCCTGAATTATGGACCACATTTTAAAATTTATATTATTGATTGCAAATAATTATTTCTTTCCTCTTTTCCCCCTAATTATATAAACTTATTTTGAAAGAGGATTTCACAAAATCTACGAAGACCAAAGCTAACTTTTGAAAATCTCTTTCCGGGGCCAGCCCAGTGGCGCAGTGGTTAAGTGCACATATTCCGCTTCGGCCGCCCGGGGTTCACAGGTTTGGATCCAGTGTGGACATGGCACCATGTGGCAAGCCACACTGTGGCAGGCATCGCACATATAAAGTAGAGGAAGATGGGCATGGATGTTAGCTCAGGGCCAGTCTTCCTCAGCAAAAAGAGGAGGATTGGCAGCAGTTAGCTCACAGGTAATCCTCAAAGAAAAAGAAAATCCCATCCTGGTACGATGATCACTGGATTCCCTTGTTTCCCGACACATGGCATCACTTCTCATGTATCTTTTGTTGCTCTCAAACCTGCTGCCTTATTTCTCCGCTTATTATGAAAACCCCACTGAGGAACCACAGGAGAGTTCACCTGATGTAATTAGATCATTTGAGCATGAATCAGAAGTCCTGGTTTTCGTCCCTGATCACTCGCAGATTCATTTAACAATGTGGATGCTTCCTTCAACTTCTCTGGTTCTCATAAAATGGCTACAAGTTAGGGGTCTTTCTGCCACTGTGTCACAGTGGGAATAAGAAACATTCTGCTTGCTTCCAATCTAACTGTAACATTTAGCTCGAGTGCTGGAGGAATTCGTGGTGGTTTTTCCTACTGTAAGGCCTACACTTGTCAACTGGCTGGATCCAAACACCTTAGCAACAATCCGAAATGTCACCCTGCACCCTGGAGCCTGAGCTCATGCAACTCGGAATAGTCTGCTTGTCATCCCAGCTCCCTAACAAGTTCCGCATTCTGGCTTCCTTCCTAAGAATCCGGGCATGATTTCATTCCCTACTCTGAAAAAAGTCGAAATGTGTTTTGCAGGTAGAAGCCACAGGACAGTTGAGAGGAGGCACATCGTGGTGATTAAGAGCACAGACGCTTGAGTCAGAGTAGCCGGTTTTAAACTCTGTCTCTATGCTTTACTGGCTTTGAGCAAATTATTTAACCTCTGTGCACTTCCTGATCTGTGAAATAAGCATAATAACATGCTCCTCATAAATGATTTAATATATTTAAAGCAGTTACAACTCTGTCTGGCCCATAATAAGTGCTATGACTGTGTTAACTGTGATTTTATTATAATTTGAGACATAGCGTAATGGTTACAAACATGAGCTCTGCCCTGAGCTGTCTGTCCTGAAATCCTGGCTGCATCGCTTACTGGCTCTGCGTCCTTCAGTACATCATAAGCTTTCTCTGGTGCAATTTCCTCATCCATAAAAAGTGGGTAAATAATAGTATATACCCCATATATGGGTTACGAGGATTAAATAATTAATGTCTGTAATCAACACAGCACAGTGCATAGCACATAATTTACATTTAAGAAACGCTACTTACATTGCTAATGGATTGGAATTAGAAGGGTCTCGGATGTCTCCTAGAGTCCTGGCCGGGGCTGTTAGGTTTGTACTGATCTGATTTCATGAGGTAAGTCAGACAGGGGAAGATTGGGAGAATGGAGGCTTAAATTGTCGCGGGTTAAATATAAGATGCCCATGAGACATCAAGGAGAGATTCCAGGAAGGAATTAGATCTGAGTCTCAGAAAATTGGTCTTAACTAAGTGAAAATTTTCGGAGCCATCACTATAGAGATGATTCTTAAAGCCATAAAAAAGATTAAATAACTCTGTGAGAGAGTGAGGTCATGGAGGTTTGGCCCCGACCTGGTCTAAGCCCATAGGAAATTCTGAACTTTGAGATTAAATTGAGGAGATGGAGCCAGCGAATGAGACAGAGATAATGAAAACAGCAGGCAAACAAATAAACAAGAAACCCAGAAGAGTGTGGAATCTTAAAGTCTTGGAGAGACGGAACTTTCAGGAGAAAGAGACTGGCTGTTTGTCCAAAGCTGCTGTGTGGGCACCTGAAGCGAGGACAGGAAGCACACTGGGTGTCCTTATCCACAGGTGGGTCCAACTTCACAATGGGTCTCAGGTACAGCGACGCGGAGGGAAGTCAGCCTGAAACAGACTGGAGGGTGAGGAAGTGTACAAGTCAGCTTTAGACAACTTTTTTGGTTAGATTCACTAAGAAAGAAAGAGAAACTGAGGCAGTTGTTGGATAGGAATTTGAAGGCCAGGACAGGCTTTTTGAAAGATGATTCTGTTAGAACCTGATTGTATTTATGAACTGTATGAATAATTAAAAAGCTAAAGCTGAAGAAATAAGTAACTGAGGGGAGCAGAAGAGATAGGATGCAAGGGACCAGGGCAGGAGTTTGCCACTGACAGGAGGAGGGGCCATGTCTTCATTCTAATAGGAAGGGGGAAGAAGATGATTCAGACTCAATTAGATTGCAGATTTGGTGATGGGAATAAAATGGGACTCAAATCTAGCAGTTTGTACTTTTTTTGTATTGTATTAGTCAGAGTTTAGTGAAGAGAAAACACTTCGGGGTCTGGCCTGGTGGTGTGGTGATTAAGTTTGCGCGCTCTGCTTCAGCATCCTGGGGTTCACAGTTTGGATCCCAGGAGCCGACATATGCACCATTCATCAAACCATGCTGTGGTGGCATCCCACATCCAAAACAGAGGAAGATGGGTACAGATCTTAGCTCAGGGGCATCTTCCTCAAGCAAAAAGAGGAAGATCGGCAACAGATGTTAGCTGAGGGCCAATCTTTCTCACAAAAAAAAAAAAAAAGAGAGAGAGAGAGAGAGAGAGAGATAAAGCACCTCACGGTTTACAATAGAAAGAACACAATGCAGGGAATTAGTTCTGTGGGTGATGAAAGAACGGAGCACGCATGGGGATTCTGAGACAACGCGAGATTAGGGACAGCCGGAGCTCGCTCCCACCTCTAAACTGGAAGGCCACTGGGTGGAGGAGACATACCTGATTCCAGGCTGGGGTTACACTACACTACGGAAGCTGGAACCAGAACGCGCCTGCCCAATGGGAGCAGGAGGAGGTGCAGCTGCCGTCAGAGACACCCTTCCAAACCCACAGACAAGGAGGGAGGAGCGCCTGGCTGCTGCCCCACTGCCCTTACCTCTGCCGCCAGCGCCTCCCGCAGGCCAGCCCAGCAGGCAAGCAGGGAGAAGGAGCCTGCGGAAGTCAGACTTCAGTGATGCTCCCTGTGCCGCCAGAGTGGAAGGAGGGAAAGGCTGCAGCCGAGGGCAAAGAGGGCCCAGGCTTGCGCAAGGGTGCAATGATCTCCCTGGTGTAAACTGAGGAGAAGGAGAGAGAGGAGAGATGGGCAGTCTAAGGGGCGAGGAAAAGATGTAATATGGCCATTGTGAAACTAGTTGAGTGAGCTAAATAGAGAAACAGAATGAGGCCGAGTTTTAAGTTAAATCATGTGAAATTGCCACATTTGTAGGTCAAAAATATCTAACATTGATACCGTTAAAACTAAGAAGAGTTTTCTCATTTTCATGTAAGGAAAATGACTTTATAATTGTTGCATACATTAAGAGATAATTTGTATAGCTTACTATTAAATAATATTTTGTCATTAATGTTGGACACAGAGTCATGTAGTTATGTTATGATTTATCTAAGTAGGCAGGCCTCAAAGAATGGCATTATTGTGTTAGATTTACCAAGGTTTAAGGTTTGGTCTTCATCCTTGTAGATGGGAAATAGAACTTTTATCAGTATGGCTAGAAATAATTAGCTTGTTAGTGAGACAAAACAATAATAATTATATTCACCTGATAACAGTGTAGAGTTAACACTTAGTGATGTGTTTATTAATTTATAATGGGGACTACAGCTTTTCGGTCACTGGACTGCTCACATCCATTGTCTTGAGCTTGATAGTTCTCCTTTTTCTTCTCTAAGATGCCTGAGAATCTGCTTTACTGGTCAGAAGCTTGCTGAGTCATAATAAGCACAAAATTAAGGCGAAGGTAATTGGATTGACCTGTGGTCTACTTATCAAGGCCAGGACAAAACCTGATGGAATAGCCTTGTTCTTCCACGTGGAAGTCTTTTCTTGGGATCTGGTGTAGTGTGTCCTCACAGGCTCAGTACCACCATGACCGGTGTCAGACTTACACCATTACGTTTTATCTTTCGGACCCTGCTGCTTCTTTCTGGTCCCTGTCTTTTAACACATCGCTGACTGATCCAGGGTTAGATGGATGATATTGTCCCATGATTTGAGTCTTCTGTGATGGTGAGTTGAAGATTTTGTTATTCACTCCTCAAAAGTCAGCTATGTTCCTCTTACTTCTAAGTTCTTGGGTGGGAAGTGGGGAAAAGGGCATGCAAATCATTATTACATCCACGTTCCACAAAGAGGTATTTCCTGGAATCATAATCAAGAAAGATTAAGAACACAAGCCTTTGTGTGCGTGTGTGTGTGTATGCATGTGTGCATGTATGTGTGAGTGTGTATGGGTATGTGTCTGTGTGTATGTGCATGCATGTGTGTATGTGCATGATTGTGCATGTATGTGCGCGCGTGTGTGTATGTTTGTGTATGTGTGTGAATGTGTGTGTATGTGTGTGAGATTTGGGAACAGTGATAGTTGAATCTGTTATAAAATGAGTTTGGGATCTCTAATATCAAATTACTTGATGAACTACTCTATCTTATTTAATAATGATATCTGTGTGCTCTGCAATGAACAAAAGCCTTTTTTAGACCATTTTGATTCATTCCCATAATTAAAGATTATGATTGAGTGAAATATTTCACAACATTGTGCAGTGGAGCAGAATGTGGTTAAAATTGCTAAATTATGTATGGCTGCTAGAAGTAAAACTACATGTAGTTTGTCATGGTAGAAATGCCAAATAAATTCATGTCCTGCTATTCTACAGTGGGAAAGAACTATTTTTGGTTCTTATTTCTCCAGATCATCACCTTACAATCCATTTCGTTCCTCAGCAAATTCAAGTAGCAGTAAGACACGATGTAGCTTTTCACTGAATGAGCATCAAAAGATCTTGATCAAGCTTTTTCTTTCTATGCCATTGAGCATGGCAGTCTCATGGAAAGGGCGCACCAAAGTTGAAATTGAAAAAAAAGATCCAATCATAATTTTTGAAACCCGGGAAATGCTAGCATAAAGCTTTTTGAGCATGGCATATAACTTTTCTATTGTGCAAAGCCTTATCGTTTATACCAAGAAAATGGTGGCTAGATTTAAAGATAGTTATTTGTAAGATGGTTAATTTCCAACTTTTAGTTTCTACCAGCAAAATTGGAACTAAATTGAGCAGATGGGGTTACATAACAGCTTTTTATTGGAAGTTAATTATTCAAAGTAAAGAATGAATAAGAAAATAATATTTAACTATGTCAATTCTATAAATCTCTATGCAAATTTTTGCTTTCAAGTCAATTTGGCATCCTTTTTCCCAAGAAACATCTGAGAGATAATAAGTGATTCATTGGCTCAAACATGTAGGAAAGGTTAATTAGATTAATTCTAAGCTACCGTTATTTTACATGAGCCATGTCCAATGAGTAAGAACCAAGGCAATAACCTTTGTATTAATTACCTCTTTTCAGCTAAAATTCAATCTAAACCTAGTATTTATGTGCTCTAAGGCCAACAAGACTTTTGAGAAAATGTGATAGATATGAATGTGAAGTAATGGCACTGGCCAACAGAAAGAGTGTCATTTCCTTATGAACCTGTTAGTTATTTGAAGTCCATTTCATCAAATTTAAACTCATAATTTCTGTGAAAAGTATGATCTACTAAAAATAACTAATGTTTTATATTTACTAAAGTTTTTTCAAAAAAATAAATGTAAACTGATAAAACAATAACTGCAAGTTATTTAATACTTGTACTAGTGGCATTACACTTGATTTATATTAGATTACACTAGAAATTTGTCTAGTTCTTCAACAATTAAAAGAAAAATAACCATGAGCCATGTAACTGAAACTTAAGCAATAAAAATATCTCCCTGAGAATCAGATTAACTAGTAAAATGTGCAGTTTTTACGTTAATGGAAGATATATTCGGATCTATTCTTGCATGTACTTATTCAAGAAATATTTATAGTGATTATGTGTGGGAGACCGTTAGACACTAACACAAATGAATCATACTCAGCTCCTGAGCTTATAGTCTAGTTAGGATATGACATGGCCATAAAGAACCATAAAAGAAGGCACAAACTGATGACAGGTGTAAGTCCAATTTCTGGCACTTTCAATGCAGCCAGTATTCCTCAAAATCATTTTATGTTAAGCACATCAAAGATGGTCATACACAGCAATATCGATGGGAGGCTTCTTCTAGAATCCACTTATTTGGTATTTGCTCTGAGCTTTCTTTAGTTTTGCCTGAAAATATACATTTTCAGTGTTACATTGTGGCTCCATGGTTGGACGCACTACTTAGCCCTCCTTGTCTGGTTCAGTGACTCTGCTTACCCACTTATTTTTGGCCTGCTTTGCAGTTTTGAATTTGCTCTCCCAAAAAACTCTGTTAAGAGATGTTTCTATTGCTTACTCAATATTTAATTACGACCTAGAAGAGGGGAAAAATTTTCAGATAAAGGGTTATGGAAAATTAAAGCAGAGAAAATTCAAAGGAAGAGATATGAGAAGAAGCTTTCTAGAAAAGCAAGTACAGTTGATTCTCATTATTCACATTTAGTTATGTTCTGTAAAGTCTCCGTGAACAGTGAATGTGCGAATAGCAAACCATTACTTCTAGGGGAATACTGAGTTCGAGCATCTGGTCACATTTTTGTCAACTGATCAATATGTAACCTTGTTTTATGTGTACTTCTGTTTAAAGACACCTTATTTAACATACAGTGTTGATTCGTCAGCATTGCACTCATGGCCAACAGCATATAACGCATGCCTGAAAGAAGTTGTCTAACACGTATTTTCTCCGTAATTCACATCCCAGCCTTCTTGCTCTTAGAAACAGCAGAGAGTACTTCAGCCCTACACTTGGGGGCCATTTGAAGCAGTGAAATCACCAACAAAAAGCACAAAAATTGTGAAAATCGTGGTACCAAATAGACCGTGAAATGGCCATTAGTTTGCGGTAGGAGAGATGAAATAAGAGGGCAGGGCACTGCCTCTGTTCTGCCTCAGCTAGGGACACTGGCGTTGGGAGACTCAACCGGAAATTTTTGCCATTCCACCTATGTCTGCAAATGATGGTTAGAGGGCCATGAGTATTGATTTTGGGATTACAAATAAATTTTAGAGGGTAGTCAAATTTGCAAATATGAAATTCACAGATAAAGAGAATCTCCTGTATTTGTTCAAGGCCTGAGCTTTGGGTGGGATTTCAGCATGGACAGTGGAGAAGGAAGGGTACTCAGGAAGAGACAATGCTATCAGCAAAGGTATGATCGTGGGCGAGCACATGGCAGGGTTCCTGGAGTTCACTTTGGGCAGAAACTAAGAATGAGCATGGCAAGTCAGGTTAGAGAGAGACCAGAAGATGTTAAGTTCTTGGGGAAGTTGGATTTTGCTCCTGGGCTGAGAGTTTCAGAACTTTTACATGGATTCACAACCCCCTCTTCATCCAGAGGAGTCCTTACAAATCCAGCATTACAATTCACAAACAGGGAGTGGTTCTAGTTACAGAACATTGTATCTGTCACAGCCTAACCAGGAAAGCGAACACACTGCAGGTGTTCATAACAGAGTGAACATCGCGCAGGCATTTGGTACACAGGTGATGAAAATCCGAGAGTGACAGAGGGGATGGTGAGGCACCTGGAAGCTATCTGGAAAATGTGGCCACCTCTAAGACAAAGGGCTGGAGGAAAAAGGGAGAAGAAGATGTTGTTACTGGCACCAAGTTGCTGGCACTGTGAGGAGAATTTGAAACCAGATGATCCTGTTCTGTGGGACCTGGAACTAAACAAGATGTAATCTTTGCAGTAGATTCTGTCCATGTCAGAAGATCCCACCAGTGCTTCCCACAGGCTAAACCTGGCCAGAGGGCAGCTGACTTTGGAGCACAGGAAATGCTTCCCATGCAGTGGCAGTGGAGTGGGGTGTGGAAGGCAGCAGAGCAGAAGCGTGGGGAATGGTTCCAGGGACCAACAGGCAAGCACGAGTGGAGAACTGAGCCGCACGTATCCGACCTCTCTGCAGTTTGAACACAGTTAGTGTAGAAAACCTCTAAACGAAGCAACGCAGAATTGCTAACATGTTTTAGCATGTAGAGTGACATGATGCATATGTCCCATGCTGAAGAGCAGTGCGAGAATATCAAAAGAGATCCGGGGGAAAACTGATGTTTGTGTATGTAAGACAGCGAGTCCAGAGTGAGAAACTCAGTCCTGGTCCACCTAGTCACGAGTTCACCAAGTGTAAGTTGCTTCACAGTAAAAAAGACAATTGAAGATGTTCAATCAAAACAAGAGTATATCTTTGGATTACTAATTGACTGCTTTTTTGAAGCGTGAAAAGCTTGGATTCCAAAATATCAAGTCAGTTGAAGTCGTGAATATTTTTCTAAAGTGCGTTTCTTCATTATAAATATATCATTGAACTGTCCTTTTTCATGCCTCTTTTGTGGGGTAAAGTCTTCTTAGCTTTTCTAATCTGTCGCATGTCAGAGCACTTTTCCTAATAGTGTTTTTCTCATGACTAAATAATATGTTTATTTTCTGCTTAAAGATTCTCCCAAATTGTCTTTCAAAATAGCAGTAGAAAGCTAAATTCTAAAGGTTATAGAAGTATATATGTATTTTTTTACTTGAAATAAGACTAGAAAATACTCCTTTTAAAATAATTCTACAAATATAAATAAGCAGGCAGTTTAAAACTGGATTTTTAAATTCTTCTTAAAGTATATTTTGTATTTTAGAAGTCTTTCTCCTAAACAGAGCATGCTAGAAGTCAGCTTCAGAAGAAAGGATGAGGTTTATCTCTGCTTATGCCTGGACCTCAACAATTATCTTCAGGATGGGTCTCCAATTAACTAACGACTGTTTTAGAATTAAACTTCCAATCTCAGGGCAATTGATTTGCTGGCCAAATGAAAAAGTTAAAGCCAAAAATAAACAATGCTTCACAATTTAATATTCCCCCTTATTTTTATTTTGTGGGACAACAGATTAGAACAATTTGAATGTTAGGAATAATGATAGCTCCAATTTTATCATCTACTGCCAAATCTTCTTTTCTTAGTTGACAATCTTACAAGCATTGAGTTGAAAACGTTTGGGGCATTACTTCCAATGCAGGGGCCTCAGAGACTAACAGCTCGGTGCTCACAGCCTGGGAGCCTCCCCCTGAATTTTACCTTCGCCAGGACAAAGTGGACTCTCCACGAAATGAGAAAGCGGATGGAGGATCATTTAGTGGCTTACCATAAGGTGGTCATTTAGATCACCTACTAAATTGCTTATGGAAAGCTAGATTTTATTTCATGTTAACGTTTTGTTTCTGACCAAAATATGCAAGATGTGGAACTATGCTAAGAAACAGGTCTGAGGGCTGAAAGGAATTTGCTCTTCTGCTTTCTTTGCATTCTACGTAAAAAGCAGGGCCTAAAGACTACCTCCTTCTGCGGGTCATTAGGATCCAGAAACAAAGAAGATTCAGATGGTTTATCCATGCTTTCCTTACTTGAGGTGACCTCACATATGGCATCCGTTTGTCCTCAGAATTATGGACAGCTATGCACCAAGTACAACCAGATTGTTTCTTCTGGTCAACTACGGCCATGTCTTCTCCATTGATCTTGTAGAATGGAGATGATTATAGAATTTGATAAAGCACTTCATTATTAATAGAACTTGTACCATATGTACATAATTATGGATTCTAAATGTGAAACATAATACAGTTTATTTTTAGAAAATCAACTGTTAAGCAAGCTTTCTTTGTCTTTGAGTAGAGCTTCAATAAATATTTGCTAATTTGATTTCTTTAAGTTCCATTACCAAATAAGTTAAATTTCAGATTCAGGTTTAAATACTTTATTTTAAAAAGTACAATACACCTCAAGATTTAGAGACGTAAGAGAAAGTGGCTAGTTTATGTATGCTCCACTCTTATCAAAATTTAAATGAAAATTAATATACTCAAACTACATGATTTTTGGTAATGATTAATTAAAAGTCTCTGATATCCTAAAATAACAAATATTCCTTTTGTTTAAAGCATTGCTCTCCATCTCCATAAGGTTGTATTTGATCATATAATTTATAATGAATAAGATTGTTTTTCTTCCATTTATCAACTGCTTAGAGCATAAATATGTCAGTGCTTTTGAGGCTGAAATATCACTTCCTCCTAATTAGTTGCATCCCAACCAGCTTGCTTTCAGTTTTGTAAGGGAATAGATTAATATTTTTATCACTCCCCTCAAATCAGAGCTTTGATATATCATTCTTATAGCCGTCAGCATCCCTGAAGTATGATCTCTTCCATGTGGTTGTATGGCCTGGCGTATTTACACGTCCTTCTGTCTGAACACAGTTCTATGGACTAGAATCATTACTTGATGTCTTAGAATTCTACAAGGTATTTAACAGTTCCACAGTTAGAAAGAAGTGGCAGATCTTGCAACTTTCTGGGATAATGTTACAGACAGCCAACCCCAACAATATTTCTAATATTTAAAAGTCAGCAAATATTAATATTTTCTTTATTTGCTTCTAATTAGATGGTATCATTATAGAGTCCTATTAGCATAGCTGTCTGGGAATGTGGCACTAATCTATTGCAGGGAACACATGGAGTATATGTCCAAATTGGAGGTGATATTAGGATGTGAACATATTTGGGGGCCTATTAGTAGCCTATTACAGGTACTATAAATTCTGGGGCGGGTTGGTTTAAAATGTCCCTGTTTTACTGTGTACGTTGATTAATTGATCCTATAATTTGAATGTTGATTTAAAAAATGTCAATGAAGAGAAATACTGGTCCCAAAGATGTCTACACCCTAATCTTTGGAACCTGTACATACCTTGCTTTACAGGGCAAAGGAGACTTTGCAGATATGATTGAGTTAAGGACCTTGAGATAAGGAGATCATCCTGGATTATCTGGGTTGACTAAGTTGAATCAATGAGTCCTTAAAAGTAAAGGAACTTTTCCAGCTGTGGTCAGAGAGAGCTGTCAGCACGAGAAAGATTTGATATCTCACTGTTAGTTCTGAAATGTAAGTAGTTATGTGCAAGGACCAGAGCCTCTACAGGCTGGCAGAGGTGGGGAAACAGATGCTGCCCCAGAGCCTGCAGAAGAGAATGCAGCTCTGCCAACCCTCGCTCTCAGCCCCAGAGACCTGTACTGGACTTCCGATTTACAGAAATGAAGGAGATAGATGGTGCTCTCTAAAGTCACCGTATTTGTGGTAATTTGTCT